>NW_027325362.1:15642249-21628396 GCF_036924035.1 Leuresthes tenuis
TGAAATTTGAATACCTAACAGACATGAATTACGTCAAACGAGTTCGGGTAAAAAATCGTATGGAGTAACCATATTTTGCCTTCGCTATACCCGTTTTTTAAACATTTGACAAGGTTTAATTTAACAATGCCTCTTAAGGACACGCGAGACTTGAACATGCAGTATATAATGTATTCGGTAACGAAATGAGACCACCATACGTTAAGTCAGTTCTTAAACGTCAGCAAGGCTTGAAAGAGGTCACGGGAGGCTTGTAGACGTCATAGTATGTGAGTACAGCAGCTCTCCATTTAAGCTCAACAACGCAGTGCTGGCTGGTTGGAGATTTTTATGCGTAAAATCAGCAGGGGTATTTCTGCTATATCAAGGACACATTATTTTGTTTAAACAATGGAGCAATTAATTTCAGTACCCAAATAAAAGCTATTCCATTGAGGTCCCTAATCATATCCAAAACCACTGGAGCAATCGCTGCAAAAATTGCTCTCTGTAATTCTGATGATTCTTTGATTTTTCCAGAAATATCTGCCGCCTCTGTGTTTTTCAGTTTTCCGTGTGATTAATACCCACAAGATGGCATCGTTTACCTACATTAGACCTTCCTCTTCTTTTCACGCATTATCACACACTTCCTAAGTGCTCCTAAACTGATAGATATTTTCTGACACTTCTAACTCTCTAGAACTCTTTAGTTTACTTTACTGATGCTACCAAACGTCTGCTGCTTGCACTGATTCACCTGTTAGTAATTTAGGATTATTCTAAGATGCAAATTATTTCAAAGGGCCTTCAGAGTTTGTTGGTGATCCTCTTAAGACTTCACTACAGGCTTCTTAGGTCATCTGAGCAAATGTTCTGGTCGATGTTCTGCATTTGAGGTGACAAATTTGTGATTAGGTGCTGCGTGAACTTTTGCTTTATGTGATTACATACTTTTAAAGACGGTAAAACAAGCCTGGCATTGTAATGATAATCAGTAGGCGAAAGCAATTTATTTCAGATTGTTTCACTGATAGACTTAAATTTTGAGTGAACCTCTGGGAGTATTTCTGATATCATTTGTAAGTCATGGGATCTTGTCACTATGATTCATATCAGTCATACCTATAAAAAGAAAAGGAACAACTGTTCTGGGGAGGGCCCTATCTAACCAGCTAAACAACAGTTTTTCGCTTCTGCTTCTCTGAGGAAGTGAGAAGGCACATGATCTGCACCAGCTGACATGAGTTACTCTGCATGTTCAAAGTTCAGTTGACTCGGTGCAGATTAGTCAGGGGAGGGCAGTTTTACAGAAGGGTCTGCAGTGTATGCACCTCTCGCCAAGCTTTAGCAGGTCTGTGCTTGTCTTTTACTCTGAACATGGGAGCAGAGACAAGCCACTCACTCAGCTGGAATAGCGCAACACAGATGACAACATCTCCTTAGAGCCTGGAAACTCCCAGATGGCTCTCACACAAGTGCAGGTACAAATTCGATTGTCATTGCAGGAATGTTTTTCTTTTAAAAGGCACATTACAGGCTAGAGTAGCTTTACTGTTTCAGTATTCATGTGAGGATTTTACTGTTTGACTAACTGGACTGTATGTCAGTGAAAAACAATTTGAAGACGTGTTGCTATCTCAAGTGAAGAGCGACTGGGGGTGCTTTTGTGTTTGCTGTGAATCTGTCTCACTCTTAACATCAAAGTGGGAAAACTTCAGGGTATTATTACATTTCTGTGGAATGTGAGCTGCCCTACCCTTTTTCTGAGCTTCAAATCAGAATATACTGGCTTTGGCGTTTCAATTACATGGTTTTTCTCTATTCTTCCCTCAGTGCATCAGTGTGTACCAAAATAGAAGTGGTGTGAAATAATAGTCCTGTGACAAGGAAGTAAGGCTCTCATTAAACAAGCTGCATATAAGTTTGCCAAACTGCTGGCATGCAGTTTGGCATGTCAGTTTCTTCAACTTCTCACTTTGTGTGACACAGAAGTGTAATACTTACGTTGGCTGCCATGTTTGTGAATCTTTTTCACGGTGTGGCTCAAGGGGAAATCTTAACTGGGCCTTGACATCACAGACTTTAAAAGGTTGACATGAGCTTCATATTTTTGGAATATAAACGCCACGATTGGCCTGTTTTTTCTTTTTGTTTTTTTCTTAAATGCTCTTTAGCATAAAGGATAATTGAATTCTTAAACCGCTGCACAATTATGATGTAGTGACTTGACTTTACACTGGACAAGGACACAATATGTGCCATTGTTATGAATAGATTGATGTTAAAAGTTGCCCAAGTTGCTGGATTTTGAAGCTTAAAAAGAAGGAAAAGCAGAACTTTTATCATTGCTGTTTATCTGTCTTCTAATTACCAAAAGTTGGGCATCAAGTACAGCATGCTGATCCCTCACATCAGTCAGAATCTAGTAAACAAAGATGGCACATGACCACTAGTGGTGAGTTGTCTTTATTTATCAATGCAGACAGTGTGCTCAAAAGAGGAGGGTAGAGGATTTAGTTCATGCCAAAATTATCTGAGGAAGTGAGAGAGACCAAGGAAATGTGATTAAACCAGACTGTGAAGATCATGAAATCTGATGGCATCTAAAAAAAGAAGGAAGAGACTGAGGATTTGTTTCTGATCTCCCAGGAGGACCAGACTGTGAAAGGGGATAGGATCAATAAGGAAACGGGAGAGCTGAGTGCTTCAGGAGAGTTATCACTCTCTGTGGAGTTGAAGACAGAGAAGGTGGAGGGCTCCTGTGGAAACCCTCAACTCTTACAAGTGCTCAGAGAGCAACTACAGGAGCTGGGACTCCACACACATTCGAGCTGTGACCACAGAACTGACCATGTTCTTTTAGAGCAGCAAGAGGGGCACCTGGTCAAAGTTCTGCCTCTCTACATACAGGTATGGCTCGCTAGGATAAGATGCCATTTATCTCACATTTTTATTCCATTAATCATGTTTGCATTATTATTTTGCAGTGCACTGATCAACAAGATTTCAGATTTCAACACTGAATAAATGGGAAATTTATATTTGATAACTCTTTATGTGAGACACATCTCTTCGTTAGCAGTGCTGTGCCTTATGTACATTCCAAGGATCCTATCAGAGGAAAAAGCAGAGAGCAGAGAAATTCTTTCTTGATTATTGCTTGGGATCATGCAGCCAGAAACAAAATGCCAGATAGCAAATGCCTCCAAACAGATGTGAGCAGATGAACTGCACCATTGTCTGTTGTCTTAGGCGCAGCACTTCTCAATCACAGCATCTCTGTGTTGTGTTTGTAGATGATTACAAGCAATTTATGGTAATGTGGGGATGTTTGTGATTAATCTTGACAGGCTTTGCAGTTCCTCATAATTCAAGCTGGGAAATATCAAAGTTTTTTAAACAGTAGGAAGCCCTAGTGACATATACTAATCAACCAAGCAACTCTTTGCATGCAGGGCGTACAACTAGTGTCATTCCTTTGTGATATATATATATATATATATATATATATATATGTAGGTGCACCATTTTCAGGAGAACCCACCTTAACCAAGGGTGTTTTAGCCCAATCCAATCACACAAAGTGCTTAAGATTGGGGTTGATGTAAGAATTTGATGCGTCAAAACTGATCATCTTCAACCTCATGAGGTTTAACTTTGTCTTTTATCAGGCTGCATAACCTTGAAGCTCATCTCCCCAAATAATTGTGCATCATGTCCACTCTTTTTTTGTAATATGCCATTGATATTTTTAAGTTTCTATGTATATGTCACATCTGTCTTGAGTAGTTCATCAATAGATGGGCATATATACCACATTTGTCGTGTTGAGTGTTTTTTCATGTTATCAAATCATTTCAGACATAGAATAAACAGGCTTTTGTTAATGAAAGTCTTATTTTTTTTTATCACCACCGTAGATCATTGCAGGATCATTTTAAGGACCACAATTTTGATTTAAACTCAACTTTTAAAAGGTTAAGTGGATGACACTGTGGTCTTCAGAACCACATGAATGAACAATTAAGACAACATGAGACTCCAGTCAGATGTTTGGCCTTTAGCTGATCCCATTACTGACTGCCACTATGTTGAACCTGTACATTGTCTCTTAGGAGACTGTGGAGTTTACGGGACTATCGCTTGAAATAGGAAAGTGCGTCAGACCCACAGCCTCAGGTCTTTGTCTGATTAATTGGGGGGAAAAAAGAGTCTCTATGCCTAAACTGTGTCACGGTTATGAGAAAACCTCAAATGCAGACACTGTTAATTCCATCACTTATTTGTGTGTGTGACACCGCTGACCGCACTTAAAGCTGCATACGTAATCGCTCTTTGGTCTCTGTGTGGCTTTGTGTCTGTGTTGGTGAATGGAACAAGTCTCATGACCGGAGATTTGAGCAGAATATAAGGCCACGCTTAGGAAAAGAAAACTCAGTGAAATGTGATATCCTCTTATGGAATTGTAAAGAGTGAATAGCATGAAATGACTATTTAAAATGGAGTGCATTAAGGAAAAAACAGTCCAACTTTAAGGTAACCCATGAGATGTAAGGTATCCTTTAAAAAGCACCTTATTCTGAAATATTTTTTTTCAACAGCCCTCTAAAACCTTTATTTCTGAATAATTACTGGAAGACCAAAACCTTTATTTGTGAACCTTTAGAAAACGCTGTTCATATGAAATGAAAACCATGTGATTTCAGCTTTTATTGTAAATGATGGACTTTGTCCTTATGTTCTTCCCTTTATACCTGCCTCTCCCTAGGTCTCAATGAGAGTTTTGAACACACAATCGTGTGATACAGAAAATTCACCCTGTGAGGGTTTACATATGAAAACTTAAAAAAAAAAATTAGAATCTGGTCCTCACTAAATCTTAAAATCTGGTAATAAATCCTCATATGAGCAACAACATAAGACATAAAACACCATGTCAGTATTTCACAAAAACTGAACAAAACTGGAGAGGAAGTGTGTGAAGAAACTAAATAGACTTCATTGTTTGGTGTTTTCTATATGATGATATCATTGCTCAAATCATTTTGGAGGAATAGGCCCACTCTACTTTACAATGTTGCTTTGATTCAGTGAGGTTTACAGACATATTAGACTTTCATTCATTTGGGTGGAATGATGAGACAAAATAATGTTCATATTTGATTGGGGAAAATAGTTTGATGCATATAATTTAGTTGTATGAAATGTTGTAGTTTTCTTAAATATTTCTTAAGAATTCAAATGATCAGCACAGTTCCCATGTTTTAGATGGGTCCAGACGTCGTGGGCTGGGGTCATTTTCCATTTTATTTTCTCCTGTTTCTTTGCATGACGCTCTCTCTCCTCTGGGATTACAGGTTTGTGAGGATGGTGGCAGAATTGAAGGTGTGGACATAAAGGGGCTTGCAGCTCTCACTGCTGACACTGTCATCCATAATATCCACAACAGACTGGCAAAGCGGCCCGCAGGTAATAACCACTGCACATATCAGCAAATATGATGCTTTTAATTCAAGGCAGAGGGACTTTCTTCCTCCTCTGCCTACTTCTGCTTTTTTTTTGTTGTGCTCTTGTTCTTTGCTGTTACTTTAATATTTCTAGTACCTATGTTGTTTAAAATGGAAAGTAAAAATTGTGGAAATGCGTAATATGTAGTTCCTTTTTCTCCATTTTTACGGTAAAGATGCTATGTCCAGTTTCTTTCTTTTGCATTTTATTCCCTGCTTTGTTGCTTTTTCTTCAATTCATTCAAGGTAGGAAAAACAGTGTTAACTGGAGATGTAGATGCTTCTGTTTTTTTTATTATACAGTTTGATATGGGTTTTAATAAAGGTGCTAACATGGAACCTGTGGCATTTGACTGGATAAAAGTTTTACTTCTAAAAGTTTTACTACCTCTTTCCAGAAACACATTGCTGTGATATCAGAAGCTTGAGTGAACTCTCTTTTTTTTCATTTTAAAGATAGAAACTAAAATGCAAAGTATGCCTTTGAGAATGAAGTGAAACATTTCTGTGTTAGTTTCTATGTTTAAGTTGAGACTTTACTGATGACTTTGACAGCAGACAATGAAGAGAAACTATTGCAGTATGTACAGTAGCAGTCTTGCTGCATTTTCCTTTTGTTTTTAACTTGTTTAGGACCTTTTAGTCTACCGCAGTCATGGTTTATGACTTCTCTTTTGCATTTTCAGAGAAGGCTCGTGAAGAGGTGGTTTCGTTCTTCAAGAGCCCAGATAAGGACACAAGTTGTGAAGCAGATGCAGTTTCTGGGTGGCTGCTGTTGAAATCCCTTTTGCTTCTCACATCTAACACATCAGTGAGTGATAAGTACCAATTTTATCATGAATACATTTAGAAAACGGTGGCATGGAATTTTCTCTGAAATCTTTCTTTCACTCTTTGTATCTTTGCAGGATGTACTGTCTTGTGTGAATCCAGGGCTGCCTGCTGCTTTGGTGAAATGTCTGTACCTGCTTGTGTGCCTTCCAGCTAAAAAGGAAAACGGGGCCATTGAACAGACCTTTCAGGAGCTTCTTACACAGGTTGATAACCACCGAATTCTCACTAAAAGGCAATGGCCTTTATCTTATTTCTTTACTGTTTTTTTTTTTTTTTTTTTTTTTTACTCTCTTCATTTAATTTAGTATTGTAAAGAGTTAATGGTAATTCCCTCTCCCCTTCTGAAACCAGCTTAGTTTAAACTTCTTCCTCACGCTCTTTTTTAAAATATTTTTTTAAGGTTTTTCTGCAGCTTTGTAGGCATCCAGGCGACGTGGAGAGGCTGGTAGAGACTCAGGAACTGCAGTGTCTAATCATCGGGCTCACATCACTCTGGGATCAGACCAGCACCAACTGGAGGCGACAGGCCTCCCGCGTCCTCAGAGCGGTCTCTGCTGTACCAACAAGCAACACCGTGCCAAGCTTGTTAGGTGAGGTAACCCAAAACTAATTGGGATATGTAACATTTCTCTTAAGCATATTATTCTTAATCGACAACCGTTCGGTAAACATGGTTGAGTTTAAAAAGAGCATTCCAGAAAGGCTGAGTCTTATAGAAGTAAAGCCGATACCTTCCTTTGAAAACTGTTTGTATAAGTAGTTCAAGAAATACAGAATGATATTTCTCTATGTAAAAATGAAAAGGTTTTGATTTTATAATCTATGGTACATAATATCGTTGACATAATGGCTTAATTAACCTTGATAGGGTTATTGAGTTCCTCGAAGAATTGGGTAATTGGTTTACTTAAGGTCCCAAGTGTCAAGAAAAAGGCAGTTTTCCTACAATACGTCAGCTTATATAAAACGGCTCTCCTGTAGACATTGGACTGCCAAGATTGATTGAGATTCGTTCATCAAAGCTAAGACACTGCTATCTCTACTATCTACAAGCCTTAGAGCATTTCTGTCTTTCTCTGATGTATTCTTAAAGGGATTCTCTTAAATCTTAAAAAGCTTGTAGACTGCAATTCTACCAACTAAGACTGAAACATGAAGAAATGGAATTTACCCGATCGAAAGCAGAGAGTGAAGAATTTAATTTCATGTGGAAGATGAAACGGTTCCTGTTATAAGTTGATTATTAAGCGACACATGACCACACATGCCACCTGATTGACATATTGCATGAAATATGTTTCTGTTTCACGCAGTGTCTCAATCAGCTTATATAATTCTTCAAAATGGTCCAGTTGTCTCAAGTTTGTTTGGATTCCAGTCTCCTGACTGTGCAGGCCTTTTCTATGTTATCATGATTTTGAAAGAGTTTCTTAAATTTGGTTAAAGAGGAGTCTGTTAGAGAGATGTTGCTTTTTTTTTTTTAATGGTCATTGAAATTGAACTGGGAGCTGGGAATGTGTTGACCCTGTTGCTCTGATGTAGTTTATGTCTCTGCCTTTTCTTTATCAGGCAAAAACTGTGTGCGGATCTGCATCCAGAACCTGTTGCTCATCAGTCCTGATGTCTCAGGATCTTTGCTAGCTGAGGTCGCTGTGGCTGTGTTTAGCTTCATTAGAGACACCTATCACCTCAGTCCAGCCCTCTTCATCGAGTTTGATACCAACAATGGCTACAAGGCCCTTGAGAACATCCTGAAATGGTGAGATTAAAGGTTACAAACAGAAAGTAAGAGAGATTGATTCTCAGACTCAGTAAAGTTTCTGTTTAGAGTAGACGTAATTGTCATTATTGATATCAAAATAATTGGATATCTGTTCCCTTGGTCATTTTTAAGGTGTTGTTGTAAACAGCTTCTTTAAAGGCTAAGGTGATTCATGTTAACTTGATTTGTCTGGTCTCAGAGTCAGTATCGTGGCATCTTTATTTATCTCTTCTCTTTTGCTATAAGTTACTTTTTTTTTTTTTTTTTGTCTTACCATTATAAGCTGTGAGGACGGTATTCCCTTGGATCAGTTTCAGCCTGTGGAGGAGTTGTTGGCTCTAATTGCATCTTTCACTATTCTTGGAAAAACTGAGCTGAAAGTGGCTCTTTGTGTCACCAACCCCCAGCCTCCAGGCTTTAAGTTTGACCCATCACTCACGAAAGGTGAGTCAAATCTTCACAAGACCTTCTGCATTGTTATTCCCTTCCTGCCTCTTCCTTATTATCTCCATCTGTACTATGAGGATGAACTATGGACGACGGACCCTTTACTCCAAAGCATCTAATTACTATCACTTTCGTGACTCTGCCAATTATGGACTTGGGGAGGGGAACCGGTGTCCCCTTAAAAGGACCATGCACTTAATCTCCTCTTTGCAGTTTTGCCCTCATATAAGCCGCCCAAAATACACCACCCCTATTTTCCCACAGACCCCGACTCCACCACTCCCTGTACTGCTGCCCTGCTGCAGTGCACAACACCCCTCGAGTTAACAGGAAGCTGAGGTGATTATGTCTGGGATGATGAAGTGGAGGCTCCCTCTTTAACTCTGTTAGGATGCCCCACATCCATTCACCACTGGCCTACAGCATCTAGTCATTTATCATTGATGCACACACACCTCTATCTAGAACTCATAAATAGAGCTTCCATAATATACATACACACACTTACACACTCAACAGCCATCTATCTCATGAAGGAGCAGAACTGTTTTCAGCAGAGGGACCAGGCACTGCTGACTTGATTAGATCATGATAAAAACGTGAAAATGTATCCTATTACTAACCAGCTTTGTGTTTTGTTTACAAAAAACACGAGTGTGTTTTATCACCCAAATCTGAGATTTGATCTGAATATTTTAAATAAACTTTATAAAAGCAGATTATGCTACACTTTTCTGCATTCATGAGCGTAAATCTGTTTGTTTTCATTCTATCTACACTTTTATAACTCAATTGACTTATAAGATTCTGCATGTTGCATCGTAAATGTACGGAAGTGATTTGTGAAAATCACTGTTTGACCTTCTCAGAGCAAAATCTGATAAATCAAGTTCTAAACATCTTTTGGCTAAATTGACCTCAAGTTAACCCTTTCATGCACGAGTTATGAAAGCCTCAGTTTTCCCAAGTGTTTTTATTTATCTTTAGGCATAAAAAGAACAAATTATTATTATTTTTTGCACCTATTATTTAAGGAGTTACTTTCCTTTGTTTCCAGGTTTGGCAGTGAAGAACCTGCCTGCTTTCCACCTGCTGCAGGCCTCTTTGCTGCGCTCTCAGGATTCTTTGTTCTGCTGCCAGCTTCTTCAAACCCTAAAGACAATATGGGAGAAGGACCCAGCCAATTTCTTCCTCTTGGAGTGGACTGTCCAGTCGATGGCCCAGCTGGCTACCTGTGTGTGGCGCAAACCGGCGCCTGTTCAAAAACTCTTCTTTTCAATGCTAAAGATGGTAGAATCCCCAATACTGACAGAAGAAAAATCACTCTGTGTTCCTTTCCTTTCATGCAACATGCAAACATGGTATGTTTAACATGTTTGCTTTTCTAACAGGTAGTATTCAAAATGAACTACATCCCCCATGAGACCTTGCGAGCGCTACTAGGTGTACTAAAGCAGAGCTGGACTGGGAAATTAGCTGGTGGAGTGGCAGGGATAGAGTTTGGAGTGGTAGCTCTCAAGTGTTTTCACAAGTAAGCAGTGCTAATTGGCAACAGTATTTCTCAGTATTGCTCTTTCAGACATAACCATCTTCTAATAGAACTAAAGCAGCAGTCTTATTTCTTATAACAGATAAGCAATGGACAAATGAGACAGAATAAAGTTGTTCAGTTACTTATCAATAAAAGGTGGTTACTGCATGAGAATAAGGTGTTTCTCTCCCCCCATTGTTTTCTTGATTAAGGTTGAATAAAAGCAACGTCTTTTTTGCTGCAGGATGACTGTGCACAGTGCTATGCTAGCAGAGGTGTTAAGTGACTGGGGACTGTTGGAGATGCTGCTTGGGGAACTTCGCAGAAGAGCTAAGATCCTCAGGAAAGCTGGTGTTCCATCTTCCTCTAAATCAAGTAAGAGTCAAAATGTTTTGTTTCCTCCACTTCTGATGTAAGCCAGAAAAACTGTGAATGGACACAATACAATTGCAGCAAATATGGAATTAAGCAACGCACTTGGCCTTCATTCAAAGTTTTAACCTTCAAAGTGAATCATTGTGAGATAAGATTTAATTTCATTCTACAAGTCTTTATTCTAAATTTAACATACGAAAGTCATACTAAAGACTTCATCCACAGATTGTAACTGAAACTTAAACATCTTTTGCTCTTTAGATATTCAGCATGTGCCATGTGTTGAGGACAGTGAAAGACTGCTCACCACCTGCATGCTTCAAGTTGTTTCAGCCCTTACTTTGCGTTCTATCAAGAACACAGGTATTTGAATCCCATCTAAAATCTAATCATAAAGTTTATTTGACTCATTTTAATGCTCTGCACTGCACTGCTTTTTGCGTGTGTGTTCCAGTTTCAGTGCGAGACCTCGGCATGGTTCCTTACATAAAGATCTTCTTGGACCATAATCAATACCGAGGTCCCACTCTGAGCATTTTGGAGCAGCTCGCTGAGATTAACCCTGATGAATTCATGAGCACAACCATTGGATCCCTCTGCTCCTCCACACAGCAGGAACTCCAGTTAAAGCGGGACCTTTTACAGGTAGCTTTGCTGTACATGCACTCATAGTCCCAGACAGCAGTGCACACCCAGAAACACCTTAGCTGTAGTTGTAGTATTCCGACTCTAGATTGAATC
Source organism: Leuresthes tenuis (assembly GCF_036924035.1). NCBI lineage: Eukaryota > Metazoa > Chordata > Actinopteri > Atheriniformes > Atherinopsidae > Leuresthes > Leuresthes tenuis. The sequence continues at coordinate 15,653,429 of NW_027325362.1, forward strand.
CTAACAAATTGTAATGCACTTAAAGCATAATAAGCTTGTGAATTTATTTTCTTAGCATGTGGGACTCTGATTACATTACAGACAAATGCAGATTGATTTGCTAAAACTGGTTTAGCTGTTAACTCTGGACCGATTTGATTAGGCCATCAGGCCTGTGCTGTAGCGCTCTGAAGATTACCACTTCTATCAGATCAGAGAATGGGGCAGAGATCCGATTAAAGCTTAACTAAGTTACACACCTACTGTATGTGTCCATTTTTATAGATGGCAGCAAGAAGAGCACTTACTTGCTCGTATTGTGTGTGCGGGTGTCTACACTTGTGCTTGCAAGCAGGAGCTTGTATGTGTGGATGTGTTCTTTGTGCTAACACGGTTATAGCAGGTGGCAATCAGATTGGGTACGACCTGGGTTGGCAAGTGTTGAAAGCCATTGTGATTACTCCAGTTTCAGTTAATCACATTCCCCTCTGCGTTCTGTCTCACACATTACCTACCTGATGGATTAGCTCTCTAAATTCAATAAAGCTAATGCGATTTGCTCACCCCCAAAAACTAGTTACCAGAAATGATTTATGATTTATCTATATATTTCATCTATTTTTCATGACACAGTTTTAATTGACGAGGAGGATCTTTTAAAAGCCTAGATTTTGAGCAAAGCTTAGTGTCAAAATTAATATTCACTTAAATAAAGGGAACAGAATCTCCATCACAACATGCCTTCTTTGTGTGTTTGAAGTCGACTTGCTTACTGTCCCAATGATCTGTCTCACTAGTCAGTGTTGAGGGTTCTAGAGAGCCCCAACACCTGGGACGCCTTCAGGAAGGCAGGAGGCTTCACCGGACTGCTGACTCTGGTGACAGATATGGAAGGAGCCCTGGCTGACCCTCCAAAGGGAGACGTGTGGAAGACTCTGGGACAGAAACAGCTGCTGGAGCTGCTCCTTCTCACGCTGCACATCCTGGCCCTGGCTGTACATCTTCACACAGTAAATGCACACCATTTCGAGACTGGTGGTCTGTATGAAAGGCTAGCAGAGGCTCTGCTCCAGTTGGGCTGCTTCCATGCTGAAGGTCTCGAGAAAGAGAAGTGGGATGGAGAGTGGTGTTCCTGTCCCAAGACTGCGGAGGATAACCAGTCTTCAGGAAAGAGCTTCCTCCAGTTTGTTGAGTTCGCAGAGTGCTCTTTAACTCCTCCACCTCCTTCCATCACACAACAGCTCAATCTGCCTGTCAGTCTTCGGACGTGTATTAGACTGCTTTCCCACCTGGACCAATTCGCCACAGGGACCTACTATCCTCAGGAGTTGAAATTTGGACAAGCGCCTAATGATGGGTGTGATGGAGATGAAGAGAAACTACGTGGACCAACAGAGTATGAAGGAGTGTATTCAGGACCTCCTTTAGTCCTCTCAGGATCTGGCCAGCAGTCGATGGAGGACAGACATGGAAGCTCCAGAAGCACTGCACCCAGTAGTCCCACCCCCTCCTCAGTGACGCAGTACAGGTAGAAACTGTATTTTTAACCACTCGAAGGAAGTGGAAAACTCATCCATATTCTTAAAATAAATTAATTGAAATCTGAATCCATATCTAATCGGCCTTTTTGTTATGTACTGACAGATTTTTTTGTTTGTTTTTTGGTGGTATCTTAGTAGGTTCCCCTGTGATCAGATTATTCTACATCCAGGAGCAATCCGAGTCATTATGACTCTCCTTCCACATGTGTTCACTCCTGAGGACCCACAGGTACCTTGTTGGAATAAAAGAGCTTGTTGTTGTTTTAGCAGAATTGCCCTAAAATACTTACACACATTCATTCTGATTTACACGCTTTAGTTTTAATACCAAGCCAAAGAGTAACTCTAACCTGATAGCTTGTTTCACACCCTGCACACTTTCCAGTGGTTTCTTGTGAAGAACTTTAAGACATTGCACCATTTAAAGTCTCATTCATGATCTGCTTATCCTTTAAAATGATTGGCAAGATTTTGTTCAATACCTACATCTGAGAAATAAACCATCACTGAGCAGCACCAATTTTTCCTCTCATGTTTGACTAGATGTTAACTGAATGTCTCTTACATCACAGCATTACTGTTGCTACTTCTTGTTTTGTTAATTTGAAATGAAATTAATCATTTAAAACTATCATTTGTTGTTTAACAATAAACTCGTAAAGTGTTTTTTTTATTTTATTAAATTTTTTATCTTATTCAAACATTTCTTTCTTCTTCTACAGCTCTCTATGGAGGTCCAGTTCTCACTAGCACACCACATCCAGGCCATGGTGAAATCTGAGCGAAACCGCCAGATAATGTGTGAGGGTGGGCTGGTTTCCACTCTCCTGGCACACTGTGGGAGCATGTTGCTTTCCCCAAACCACCCGTTACATCTACCCGTCACACGCATCTTAGAGAAGCTCTCCTCCCAGGCTATCTCGCATTCTGACTTCAGGTCACAAATATAGGTTTTTTTACAATTATTGTATTATCTGTGCTACAGTATTTTGTATTTGACATGCATTTAATTATTTTACTTCTCAGAAAGTTCCTGTGTTTAGGGGAACCGCTCATGTGCTTTGTAGACAAAAGAGTCGAGCAAGTGCAGCAAGAACCATCAACCAAACCGTCCGATTCAAACGGTACATGTTTGCTTTCTTATTATCAATTAATATTTCAGTTCATCAATTGTCTTGTCTTGTCAGCCCTGAAGCAGGTAACTCATTAGTTTTTTATATTTGTTGTTTAAATCAGATCAGAGCACAGAGGCTGACGCTGAATCTTCAGTAAAGAAACTGAAGCGGACCTTCAGCTTGTTACAGCCTACAACCTCCTTTGGCTCCGCTGTCCCTGTCCACCAGATCATCAGTCTGGTATCCATGACAGCACCACGCACATTTAGACCACACAGAGTCTCTTCCTCACCTGCCTTTGTAGAGTTTGACATGAGTGAGAGTGGATATGGGTGAGTGCTCTGGTGTGATTTCTAGTCCTGCGATATCAGACATGTTGCATTGCCATCTCTCTTTAATTTAGTTTGCACAAGAATCATACATACAGCAAAATTATATTACAAATTTGCCTTAGGAATGACTCATTTTTTGACTATATGCTTGTTCTGTAGTTGTCTTTTCCTGCCCTCTATGGCCACAGTGAAAGGTGTGACTGCTGATTCAATCTCAATTGGTGGGATTGGAGGAGGTAAATAAGGCGATAAATCCAACCTTTAAATGTTCACATATTTTTCTTTAATAGAATGTCTAATGTCTCTCTCGTGTTTTAGACTGCAGAGGTTTTCCACCTACAGCTGGTCTCTCATTTTCCTGCTGGTTCCAGATCAACAGGTTCAGTTCAGCCTGTGACTCCCACCCAATCCGTCTGCTGTCGGTGGTTCGTCACATGTCCCGAACAGAACAACAGTACATCTGTTTGTCGATCTCCTTCTCAGCCTATGATGGCTGTTTGGTCATCTCAACTGAAGAGGAAGCATTCACATACCTTGGTAAGAGCAATAAAAGCGTGGTCAATATTTGTTTCTCTTCAAGATGAAAAGTTTCTTTGTAGTGGAACAGCAGAATAGTTATGACCCATTTATACACCTCAGATTGTCTTTTGAAATGTCTCTTTAACAGACATGATGGAGCCTGAAGTTTCCACTCCAACTTCTTTGCCTACGTCACTGCGGTTCTCTTGCTCCAGCATACTGGTCCCAGGTCAGTGGCACCACCTGGTTGTCGTCATGGCCAAAGACTTGAAGAAGAGCTGTCTGACCTCATTCTACTTCAACGGCAAGGCAGTGGGGACAGGACGGGTATGAAAAGAAGAGAGCAATGAGGAGCTGATAATTGAACAACTCTGTTATCATATTTACTCTATTCGTGTATCACAGCCTCTTCTTTTTCTGTCAGATGAAGTATGTTCAGCCATTCCCTGGTCAGTATGTCTCCATGGACCCCACAGCTGTGATTGATATATATGGACTGATAGGGACACCGGCTCCCTGGAAGGAACACGCTGCTCTTGTGTGGCGAGTGGGTCCCTCTTACTTCTTTGAAGAGGCTTTGAGCTCTGAATCAGTGGGTGTGATGTATGTGCAAGGCACTGCATACCTGGGCAACTTCTTGGCTCTGCGCAACATGGGTGAGTCACAGGAACTTGTGCAATTCCTTTTTTGCAAGATGCCCGATACACTTTGTTTACTTGGAATAAATCTTCCTGGTTAAGATTGTTTATTCTTTTGTGAAATGCAAACTGTCCTCATACAGTGGCATGGAGCCACATTATACTTTTGCAGAACAGTTATGGCTACAAAATACTTTAATATTTTATTCCTTTACATATAATGTGAAAAGAACATACAGACATTTTTAGTTACAAGTAATTGCACGCATTTGCTTGTGTCCAGGCCACGATCCAGAGACCGAGTCTTTCACTCGTAGGCTGGTCCCGGAGGAGAGGATTTCATTTGGCATAAACCCAGCCATTTTTACCTTAACCACTGTGGCACAGATCAGAGAGGATTACAATGAGGTGGATTGCAGACTTATTGCAAAAGAGGTAAGTGCAGAGTGAATCCTTCCAGAATGGATGTTCTTTTTTTGTTTAGCTATAAAGTGTCACAAATTTTCTATAATTACAGATGGGGATAACATCTCGGGATCACTCCACACCTGTTTTACTTGCTCATAACATCAGCAAACACTTGAGTGGCACAGCTCGCACCATAGGAGCTGCACTGGTTGGACATTTTGGTAAATAGTGTTTTAAAAAGTTTTATTTATTCATTTCTTCACGTTTTTTTAAAATTTTTTTTAAAGCTTTTGGGTTTATCCTCTCTAGGTGTGCGAACATTCACCCCCTGCTCTGCTTCCAATGGCTTTCTGTATGTCGGCGGGCCTGCTGTTGTTCTCAGTCTGATTGCAATGGCGCCGGATGATAGCTCTTTGTATGCGGCTGTTAAAGTTCTTCTTTCTGTGCTGGAGACAAACACAGCCATGAAGGGGGAAATGAACCGCATCAACGGATACAAGGTTTGCCAAATAGTTTTAACAGAACTTTAATGTATATGCAGACATCAAAATCAATGACCTAATAGCTGTGGTCTGTTTTTATGTATAATTTGCTCCCTGTGTAGCTCCTGGCTTTCCTACTGAAGATGAAGAGCAGTCTGGTCAGCCATCGAACCTTTCAGCTGGCTCTGTGTCTTTCAAGTTCCTTGGAGATGAGCTGTGGCTCTGGTTGCCTCCAGAACACCCCTGCCTTCCAGGCTTTGCTGTGTGACTTGGAGGTAAGCATCCACATTTTAGCATAAATATTCTTAATTTTCCTTTTCTTTCTTTTGGTCCATCCAATATTTATTTGGAAAACTGACTATAAGTGAAATAAATAATTTGTAGCTCCTGAACTGTTCCATTTGTCAGGTTTGGCAGAATACATCGGACCATCTGGATCTCTCAGTTCTAAACTATTTCGCTGAAGTCCTGAAATCCTCGAGGTAATTTAAACAATTATTAGCATATGACCACCCTGTTTATTATTCCGTCCTTGATCGTATTCCTCTGGTCACAGACGAAATATGTATTAGCTCTAATCAAATTTATTGCTAAATCACACAGCCGACAAGTTATGTAACACAATAAAAGGCTCTCATTCTGGATTGACGAGAGACATTTTAATGGCTGTTCTGTCAACACCTGCAGCAGCCTGTCATTAATATCATGGAACTGTAGAGCAGAAATAGTCCTGGGAATGTTCAACAGAATCAGTTAGAGAGGCTGAAGAGAAGGATGAATGTTTGCATGGATTGCAAAATTAGATTTTCTGTCTGTTGGAACAAATTGTGATTTATATCAGTGCTGTTTGTGTTTCACTCATCATTTCCTCTGCAGTGACAACAGGAATGCAGTGGTCATGCACAGTGTGGGCCTGCTTCCAAAGCTGCTGTTTGAGCTGTCTGACCCTGCGGTGACCATTCAGAAGGTTAAGATTATTTCTTGCATCATTACATCCCTCCTAAAGGCTCATCTGAACCCTCTGGACATAAGCAGGTAAAGTCGGAGAATCCACCAGCGACTCCAAAGTTCTCTTTTCACACTTTTATACCAGATCTCATTTAAAACTAAATTTGTTTTCAATATTTGTCTTTATTTCTTTTCAATGCTATCAGGCTTGGGCTGTTCCTGCACTACACACTCCCTGCTTCCAGTGTCATGGTAGAAAGCAGTGAGATATCGGACGGTGATCTTTCACAAGACATGCCAGGTTGATGTGAAACTTACAAGCACATCTCATATATTTTGTGTCTCATATTTGACATAAGTTGTTCCTGAAACTGACCCGGGTTTGTCTTCTCTGTGCTGTAGCTCAAAGTTCTGGTTCAGCCAGCCTTATCTGGATTCGCAACCAGATGCTACGTGTGCTTTGTGAGATTCTCAACACAGACAGCCTCTTAATCAAAGAGTGAGGGTCATTTATTTATTTATTTTTTTACTGAGAGAAAAAATTTACCTTCTTAGAATGTCATGTCATGGCAGAAACATTTAACTAAAATTAATTTGCAATGATCCCCCCCCCCTCTCTCTTCCAACTAGTCAGCAGAAGGCAGCGTTTGAATCTCTTGGCAGTGATTGGTTCCTGCACTTCCTTGAGGCCCACCTCCACCCTTCCACCATAAAACTGGGTCTCGTCTTACTCACACAGTTTCTGTCGAGTCCCAGCCAGCAGAGCTCCTTCAGAGAGGGCGTGCTCCCAGGAACACTCATAGAGATCATGGAGGAACCATTTGCTACCATGGGTGCATAAAGTTTAATTATCTATCCAATTGAAAATATTTTTTGTCATTTGGCCTATTTCAATATTTTGGCAGACAATTACTTCTGAACTTAATAAAACAATGCTTTGTTGTGCTAAACAATTGTTGCAATAACACTAAACTACACTTTAGTGTGAAAGTGGCCCTGAGTTGCAAAACATAACAATACAGCCACAAATAAATAGGTAAATACAGAGCTATAGAGTATATACTCACTCTGTAGCTCTGGGCAAATACATACATTTTTTTAAAAAAAAAGAAAAAAATCCCATGACACAACAAAAAAAAAAAGAAAATTAACTTTCACCAAATTTGAAAATTGATATTTCAAAAAGAATAATAAAAAAAAAAACGCAATCATGATCACATATTGTTTTTTTTTCTTTAAATGAAGCTTCATGACTTGAAGGAATATCTGACTGTAACCTTAGGTGTAATAACGTGATGCTGTTTTGACACTTTGACATGTCGTAACACTAAAAATAACTTCTTTCTTGGATTTTTTTGCCTTATAACCAGACAACCTTCGTGCACATCCTTGGTCTCATGAGTGCCTGAGCGCCACGTGTCCAGGCTTTGAGGTTTTACGTGAGCTGCTCATCAGACACTCTCACCTGCCTCAGGTGTATGAAGCTCTCGCTGCTCTGCTGCTGGAGAAGAGCACCAGTCACATTGCAGAGGAGAAGGTGGGTCACTTCTTATTTAAGTGAATCCTCTTCTCGACCAGCTTCTTCTTCCTTTTTTTTTTTTTAATGATATTTTTGTTATTGATCACATATAGGTGCATTTGGATGATGCCCTACAATTGCTGATTGATAGCCAAGCAGACGCTCCTGCTCAGCAGCTGTGTGCTGAAGCTGCTGTGATACTGCTACAATTAGTCAAAGTCGTCATCTCTAAGGTTGGAAGAACTTAATGAACTTAGATCTTCTCAGCAGATTTCACCAAATAATGATCACAAGTCATCTTTTTGTTTTTTTTTTTCTTAAAGGCTGTTTTTCCAACTAAGCACATGTTGGCGACTGATGCATCACAGGAATTACAACTTTCAGCAAGCGTGATGCAGTTTCTTTGTCTCCTTCACAACCTCCGGCCAAGAGACCCTCTGTGGACGTCGCCCACCTTCCTGCACTCACTCGCTGATGTTTTGTACCCGCTGAGGGTTTCAGAGGTTTTTGTCTTATAATTTTACTGAATTCACCCAAAAGTTCCCCTCTGTGTGGTCTTATTGGCTGTTTCGTCCATTTCCCTCAGGGTGTCAGCGAGCCTTCCAGCCTTGATAATGAGGACACATGCTGCAGACGCCCAACCAGGAAGCCAGTTCTTGACTTCATGCGGATTCTGCTGATGGACAGTCTTCTTAATGTGTGTGCCAGCACCAACACACATCCCCTGCTTCTGCTGCTGGAGGTGAATTCACACTCAAGCATAAGCAGTTAGTTCACATATCACAATGGCACATCAACATACACTAAAGACATAAAGCAAAACTGGTTAAACGCGTTGTCAATGGAAAAGCCTATTCAGCCTACAATAACACTGCAAAACTCATATTTCTCCAGAAGGTGCCACTCTATGCCCAGTTACTAAACAAAGCAGAGCAAACGTACTGGTGATGAAATGATTTCGCTCTAGAAGGGAGAGAGTATGAAGAGCTGTTTTCATCCTGACAAAATGAACCTTCATATACACACTCCATCTTTGAATATGCAACAACTTTGGACAAGGATCCCGCTCTCTGAGTCATTAGAAAATAAAGAGCTGTCAGAGGTCAAAATGTTCACCCATTTGTCTTCTTAGATCCAACATTTTTCAACTGTTTATGTGCTTAAATGTTGCAGTTTTGCCCCGATGGCACATCGCTAGAACAGAGGCAAAGTTTTCAGTCCGAGTTGGTGGAGCTGACCATGAACCTCATCCACATACTCAGCCATGAGGAAGACAACGCCACTCATCTCAGCTCACAAGGTAGAATTGCAGTACGACGCAAGCTTTCCATATAAGTTATGCTAGACAAAACGTATCTGGGCTAAATTCACTACTGAATTCACTACTTTTGCTTCGTTCCTCAGACTGTAAGAATCAGAAGCCTGAAGGACAGATGGGCACACTCATGGAGAATGTGGTGCTCTTCAGTAAGACCGTGTTGCAGAAGCTTAACGATGGAACATTCATTGCGGACTCGCAGACTTTGCTCAATTTCCTTGGAGATCAGATTATGGTGGTGAGACGAACATAAAAGTACATACATGTATATTTAAAAAAATGTTTTTGTTTTTTTTTCCTTTTTTTTAGAAACTTAAAAAAAAAAAAAGTCAGAAGATGCTTCTCTGCCAACAGTGTGTGAGGGTGTAACACTTCATTTGAGTTTTATACTCACTGATAACAATTACTCTGCTTTGTAATTCAAGGCTCTGGAGAAAGGTCAGACTCAGAAGGAGAAGACTGTGTCTGCCCTCTACTCGTGCGCCAATAAAGTCCTGCTTTATTTCTTGTCTCAACCGCGACATTCCCAAGAAGATAAGGAAGCAGTTGTCAGGACACTGCAGGTCTTCATGGAACGCTGGGACGTTCTCATGGCAACTTACAATGCAAATGTGAACTTTCTTACTTGCCTTTTGCATTGTCTGTTACTGATTCGCTCTGGCAGGTAATGGTAACATAAAACTCACAAATGAATGCACCAAAATGACCTGAAGTCCATTGTTTAATTTAACAATGACACTTTTTGTAGCTACCCTGAAGGTTTTGGATGTGTGGCACAAACAAAACACAGCAGGGAAACTCCTTCCAGAAGTCCTGCAGACCTCAGCAATGGGAAAGACATTATGACAGGTACGAGAGAGCCTTTTTATATTCATCACTCTACCCTGGCCAGATTTACTGTGTAGACACTTCTGAATGTGTGTTTATGTTTTCCAGATGACAGACAACTAGTGTCTTTAGCAGAGGCCTGCTGGTCAAAAGTCATGTCAGAGAGGCAACACATGCTTGAAGAGAACTATAAGATGGAGATCTCAGCGAACCACACAGCAGAGACCAAGCCTGTCAGCATGACCAACATCAGTCCTCTATGGGAGGAGATGGCACACAAAGCCTGGTTGCTGCACACAGGTAAGGTCTAACTATACTGATAAATGCAGAGGGAGAACATGTTGGCTGTCAGCAACAGGGGTGTTGACATTTTGCATGTCTTCAGAGTCTCAGAAGAGGAAGGTGGCCAGCAGCTCTCAGAGGAAGTTTGATCTGATCAGCAGTGCTCTTCGCTCCGTTTTGGGCAAGAATCAAGAGTCAGTCAAATCAGAGGTACATACACACTCAGCATTTGATTCCTTTTCACAAAGCACAAACAGTTGAACATACTTAGAAGTGTTGCATCCCTAGAGGAATGTGGGGTTGTTACCTTCTCCCAGGTGGCTCTGCATCCCAGGGGACCGTGCCAGACACTCATCCCAAAGTCACAACTGTGCTTGTGCTGTGGGCCGTCCAGCCCTGCGGGGGTGTCTGATTATTTCTTTAAATAGATTTGGATTATCACAGCTGATTGCCCCTGAGTGGGCTTTGTAATTGATATCTGTTAGGCCTATCCACGGGAACACTCGCCACAGCACACTGTTTGCTGCTGAAGGTTAAAGACACATTTATTGTTGTTTTTTCCCCCGAAACACGTGGCCCACATCATTAGTTCCCCCACAACGCTTAAGACGTTGAGCCATCTGGAGCAGGGAGCAGGGACATATTACTCAGGCACACAGGCATGAAATTACCGCGTCTGCGTGTCTGTCTCACACCCACAAAAGTGTATGTGCATTCTTGTTTGTGCATGTCGCTTGCCCACAGAAATCATGTTGGCAATTACAGTGGTACCAATCTGATGAAAACATTATTCATTTGATGTTATTCTTTATCATATCAGTATTTGACAGGCTATCAGAGAGGGTGATGAATTGTTTTTCTGTCTGAGATGCAGGGCAGAGGAGGGAGGGATGGTCTCTATCTTCCTCTCTGCAGTGTGTTGCTGTGAAAAGGTTGCAGCACGTAGGGAACGCTTAAGAAGAAAGATATTCAAGTAATCATCAGCTATGGTTAGCCAGTCTGCTTTTTTTTTCATCTATTCTCATAAAGAGTAGACAAAGTCATTAATTCATTTCTGGATCATCAACTTATGACCTTTATTTGGCAAGTTATGTGCTTTTAGGCTCCCTTTTCAGTAACTGAATCCATAGTAACGCAAAGCATAATATCTTGGCCTGGCATAGCTATTTTTATTCCAAACCAAATAAAAAAAATAAATCAAAAAAATACTATTGTAGGTAATGAATGAGAATATGGAGAACGATAGGCAGGCTGTGTCCTCAGTCAAGCTTCAGTGCAATCCTTCCAGAGATTTATTTCATCAGCGAATGCAGTTTCCATAATCATATCTGTGTCCTCATATTAGAAAGATAATTAACAGCACTAATGATCACGTTAAGTTCATTACACATTCACTGCCAGCTCACAATGAAGTTGACATTATGTTGCCTTATCATCAAAGGTGGCGTATTGTTGGGAAGTCATTAAAATGGAAATGAGTATGATGTTCTGATGTTAATTGCAGAGGGAAGAGATGAGTTATGTGTTTAATGCAACATTTAAAAAGCCAATGAGGTTCCTATCTGCTAAATAGGGTAATTAATGCTATATATTACTTATGTTTGTCCAAATGAAGGAATGAAATTAGAGATGATGACGCCGACTAGCTGTTTATCTGTCACAACACGGCACTAGTTCGCAAACTTCATTATTGTACTCTTTTCTGCCTGTAATGTTTCTATAATCTCCCTTAAAATTATGCCTTCATTCCTTTTTCTGCTCAACTTCTCATTTGGATAGGCAAGCAGTCATTTAGAGAAACGGTTTTCATTCTCCAGAGGGCTTGTCAAAGTTTGTCAACTTTAACGCATGGGTTTCCTCTGTAAATTACCTCAAATGTTTCATGTCTTATAATGCAGCAGTGTTGTTCTTTTTTTTTTCTCTCTTTTTTTTCTTATGTGTTTGGAATCAATTATTTCATCCATGGGGTTTATATTGCAGAACACAGAATTAGCATCTGTAAATAAAACTCGATATAAACAGTTTCTGCACGTTCACTCAGTCAATTAAATGGCTTTCCTGGGTCAGCTGTGAAGATGGACACATGTTGTTTCAGTAGTCTCTCAGCGAGCACTGCTGTGATGATGGATTTAATGAAGCTGTTAACTGTCAGAAAATGATCCAAGTGTGTCTGCTGAACATGAGCATCCCGCGGTGTCAACACACCTCTGTTTTGGGTTTTTTATTTGTTTTCTCTCTTAATCAACTAAATAGACACTGACTCACACAATAAAAGTGCACACACAAACTTACCTTGCCCTTTGACGGTAGTGTTGCTCAGTGATATTAATGTTTATGTTAATTAGATCACACCAACGAATGATTACATTTGCAGACAGGGTTATTGTAGGACCGTAGCCACTAGCTTATTTTGCCCAGTGAATGCAATTTAGAACAGATGTAATTGTATGAATGCATTGTAATTGTATGAGAAAACAACAATGCCATTATGCATATACAGTTTTTGTGAGCATGATGTGTGTGTGCGTGTGTGTGTGTGTGTGTGTGTGTGCCATATGAGCAAGGGATAAGAGTGATTGTGCTGTCCCTCTTTTCATTTGCAGCCTTTTTCCCTCTTGTTTCTTTATAGGAGTTTCTGTCCTACATGGACTCGCATCGGCAGAGAGGCCACAGCATGTTTGAGAAAATGAGGGCCAACCACTTACAGGTTTGACTACTGAAGTTGGTTTCATTAAAAGGGAAAACTGTGATTTTGTTATGTCCTTCTCTGTCTCATCTGTTTCCATCTACCCTGGTTTGTGTCTTGTGTCTCAGTCACGAGCCACTGAGTGGGAGTGTGTGAGCTCCCAGTGGCTGTGTGTGGAGGCCGAGCTGCTGAGGGAGAGGGCTGTGTTCGGACCTGGCCCAGGGGTGCTGTTGAGCCAGGACTGGGTGCAAGACTCTGCCGAAGGACCCAATCGGACCAGATTACGCATTCGTAGAAAAGCTCTGAGACGATCAAAACCGGTATAGCGTTTCAGATTGAAGTAGGATCTGTGTAGCAGGTCTTTCGCAGTGTTCAGCTACTAAATCTACCGTAAAGTGTATAAACTAGATCAACAAAACCATCTTGATACCACCCGTTAGTTTGGGGAATCCTGTTTTGAAGTTTTGGGTTTTAAACTGTACCCCACTAAGAAGTGACATATCAACCACAAGGCAATCCTGCCCTGACTCCTAGCCTGTTTTGATCTGCAATTTACTCTTAATGCGACCAAAATGGACAAAGTCCAGGATATGCCACATTTAAAAAGACTTGAAACTCCGTGATTCAAGCAATAAACTCAGTGAAAACATGACTGAAGTTAAAGATCAAATGAGAAAGTCCTTGGATTCATAGACTTCTGTATAATCGGATTTTGTCTTGCGGAGTCACTTCCTACTTAGAATGAACGTTTAATTACCTTGAGCATTTCCTTTATTTTTGAGTTGTGGAGGCTACATTCAGTACTACTACGCTGTCATACGTTTAAGTGTCATATGTTTTTACAACAGATGCAAGGAATGCTGTGTCTGGGTTTGAGGTCTGAAGAGAGCAAAATTAGATCTGAGGGTGAAGCAGGTAAAAAAATAAAAATAAATCTTCAATCTGTTGAGAATAAGAATTATTGTGCTTTCAGTACTTTAGGATAAACTATTTTGATTTAGAACCATGATGTTGGTTGCAATTTGAAATTTCACCATTAGATGTCACTAAATCCTTAACATGGTTTCTTTTAAATGACAGTTTGGGTCTTTAAAGTTTGTTGGGAACATTTATTTTCTTATGTAACAGAGCCAAGGATCTTGTGTGAAGTTGGTGTGGAGGTTAAAGAGGATGAAGTGGAGGGAGGACAGGGTTGTGACCGCCTGACGTTCTTCCCTGCTCTGAATGAGCCACAGTCTGTCACTGAGGATTGTCTCGATCCTTTCACCCCTGCACCCTGCACTCACAGACAAGACTGCCCAGACTTGCATATTATCCTGCAGGAGCTGCACCCTGAAGAGAAGGTACTGTGACCTAAGGTGTTAATTGCTGAGATGAAAGGAACCGTCCAGAATACAACCACAACTCCCTCCCATCCTGTTATTATTCACATTCATAATGCAGACAAAGGGATTCCAGTAGCCCAGCGCTGCTATCAGAGTTTCATCTTTCCTCATTAGTATAATATTTTAATGTTGAGGCCCAGCACAGCTCCCCTCATTCTTCTAGTGAGCTAAAAACCAGTGCACATGTTGACAGGGACTCTCATCGCTCCGGCAACCAGCCGCGGCTTTTAATGTTTCTGACTGAAGTATTAATAAAAGCAGTAGGAGGTGATGCAAGCTGTCTTACATCTGCTTAGTAAGTGTGTGATGTGTGCAAGTGTTTCCTGTTGTCTTGCAGTGGTTCAGTGCATGACTCCTGCTGAGCATCCTGTCAAATGAACACCGTCATTAGCTCTGAAAAATGCAGACACACACACACACACAGACTAACACTCACACAAAGGCAGACCCACTCATAATTAGCTTGCCAGCGCCAATAGTGTGATTATGACAATAATGTGTGTGGGGAGAAATCAATGGTCTGACATTAGGCTCTCAGTCAATAAAAGTCCTCCTTTTCTCTCCTCCATCCCATCATCAGCTAAATCACCCGCAGACTGATAATGCATATCTGTCTGGACCACAATAAGGAGATAAGAAAATAAGTTTATTGTTATGTATTTAATTTTTGATAACAATAAATTCAACTAGTTTAATCCAGTCATTGTTCGTCGTAGTTTTGTACTCACTGACAGAGACTAACATGATCCAGCTCAGTAGCTGAGACTCGCTCATCTTGACTCCTCTTAAACACCTTCCTATAATAAGAGAAATAATTCATCATAGGCTGCCTGTGTGTGCGCGTGTGCTTCAAGACAAGAGGTTGTGATCACTTATCAGGTTTCCTATTGTGCGTGTGGCAGTGATTAATTCTCCTAATAATGGCCAGACAGGACCTCGTCTATGTCCACCAAGTGTGTGACTGGGGGTAGGGAGTCTGATTTGATTAGTATAAATTGTGAGGGGCCTGTGGGTGTATTGGAACCCCATATGGTTTTTGGCGCTCTGTCCCAAAGGGCCTACAGGGGGGCCAGCACAGGAAAATGGTCAGGTGCACACACTCGTTGTGAAATGAGGGGAGACAATAGAATTATCTACGCATTATCACAATGCAGTTAGCATTAGCTACAGCTAGTGCTGAAGGCAGCATGTGTATTCACCCTGGCGCTGGAGGAAACGCTGTCGCTCTGCTGGAAAGGGGCCGGTCCTTCTTCTCCCCATCAATCAGCTCTTATAATGAAGTGTTCGGCGATGTCTTTTTAATAATGATTAAAATATGTGATTAAAATGATCAATCAAATAAAGCCTGAAGTGCCTGTCTATCTGCCATGTCATGTCCTGAGAGAGAAATGTGCTGATGTGTATTGCGCCTCTCGCATGAGGCTTACGTGTCTCTCTTCCTCTGTAGGTAAAGGCAAAGATGTGTGTAGTAATGGTGAGCGGCCTCAGAGTCACGGAGGGTTTGCTGCTGTTTGGGAAAGATGGCCTGCTGTTGTGTGAGGGATTCACTCTCGCTCCAACTGGAGATGTTTGTTGCAGGAGACACCACCCCAGCAGGTAAAGCTGTGCTGGGAGCACAGTTGTCACTGCATGGCATATAATGTTCATCACTGCTCATGTGGGTCAATCCGATAATCGTCACCTTTTGTGTCCCTTTCTGCCAGTATGAGAGATTCCTTTATTTCCACCATGCTGAGTAAAGAGCTACCAGCAGCCAGTTGCAGACGCTGCCTCTATGAAGATATCAGGGAGGCTCGCTTCATGCGGTTCCTCTTAGAGGTCAGACATCCACATGATCCCACTGATGCTTTCGGAAAAGAAATTGTAAAACTGAGAAAGTAGATTTCAGTAATCTACTATGGATGTTTTCTTTCCATTTAATAGTTAACATTTTTACAGGTACAGTAAGTAGTGGTCTCCAATAGATGAATATGGAATTCTACAATACAAATCTTTTACAGGCTGTTTTCTCAAAATATGCTTTTTTTTTTTTTAGAAAAAATGTCTTTTCTTTTTTTAATTTTATATATTTTCTCTCTAATTCAGAATTTCCATTATTATTGTTACCTGTATTCTAAGGATATCTTATATGTAGCCTGATTTCTTTTTCACCTTTTTCTAAAAACAAGAGTTGTTTTTGTTGTTTTTTGTTTTTCTTGGCTGTTAATCCCCCTTTTTTTTTTTTGTCTTATAATTCACAATGTGATGAAAAGAGGACCACCTAAAAATATACGACTCCAGTCTGATGACAAAAGGCACAGGCATTTTGAAAGTAGCCAGTGAATTTAAAATCTTAGCTGGAATCAGCTCATGTTTGATTAGAATGATGTAAAAAAATATATATATTTTTACACTTAGATATAACATTTAAGAAAATCTGTAATACAAAAAATGACTTACTGAAAGTGAATATGACCGACCGTGTCATATTTTCTGGAAGCATCCTCCCTTTTTTTTTTTTTTTTTTTTTTTTTTTTTTTTAGTTTATTTTCAATGTGGATTAGAATGGGTGAAATGTACTAAGATATGGTGAAAATTTTACAGTTTTTGAGTTGATATAAAGCCACTGTGCCTTTCTGTTGCCACAGGACAATGCTATTGAGATCTTTATGAAAAACGGACACTCTGCTTTCCTGGTGTTCCTGAATAAGGACCATGTCTCTGCATACAAAAGGTGACTCATTCGGATGTACACAGTATTAAAAAGTTTTTATTTCCAGCATTGTGAATCTGATCTTTATTGTTTCCTCTCCCCTCAGGTTAAGCACAGTTGTACCGGCATTAAAAGGCAGAGCTGTTGCTGAGGTCATTGCCAATGCAAAGTAAGCTGCTTGTTGTTACAGTCATTCAAAAGCCATATTTTGAGAATTCATTCATCTTTATTTAAACTAAATACACCAAAATATTGTTTTGTCAAATATTATTATGCTCATGCACATTAAACTGTGTAAGACTGTTTTAAGATTACATTCTTCCCAATAGTGTAGAGCACTTTTGAAATGATAACATCAGCAGATGCTCTGACGTTTGATGGTTTGCTCGTATTCCATCTTCTCTTTTATTCTCCACACATCCTGATTGACCATGGCCACTGAGTTTGGTCTCATCAGTCCAGAATAAGTCTTTTTCATCTTCTCCTCAAACGTATCAACAACCTTTCCACCTATAAGACTTTCCCTTTGCTCTTTACATTTCTGAAGGCATGTCCTACACAGGTCGCTCCCATGGACCACGTACATATCTTCTTTTAGCCCTGACTCTTTCTTCTTCATCCCCTCACCATACCCCAGAGCATATGTGAAAGGATTTCGAGTCACATTCACCTTGGTGATGTTGCGTAAAACTGCTACAAACTCTGGTTGCTTGAGGAAAAGGTTATCGAACAGGCCTAACTCCTGGAGACTGTCTAAGTGCTTAAAGGAGGGAGGTAGGGCATCCAGCTGGTTCAACCCTAGATTGAGACTCGTCAGGTTGATGAGGTGACCCAGTGAGGATGGCAAACCAGCAAAAGTTAGACAGTTATTGGAGAGGTTGAGGTGGGTCAGTCCGACCAAAGTGCCCATAGACTCCGGTAAAGACGCCAGCTTGTTACTGTGCAGATCCAGCCATCTGAGTGACGAGAAGCTTCCGATGTTGTCAGGAAGTGTTTCTATCAGGTTGCGGCTGAGGTCCAGCTCATCCACGCTGGTCAGTTTGAAAAGACACTTGGGAAAGACGGTTATACCCATGTTACTAAGGGTGAGTCTGCATCTTCCGTCCTGAGTCGTCTTTATTGCCTTTTTGGCAGTCTTGAGGGTCACCTTTGTCCCTTTGGCTCCCTTTCCTTTGGGCATCGTACTGCAATGCAGAAGGAATTGCTGAACAGTTCACATGAAATTCTCACCTAAGCCTCCCTTTTGTGGCAGTTGCCCCAAGAGGCTGATTTACAATAATTCATCTAATCTACACACCCACACAGTACTGCAGGAAATAAATGTGTTGCGTGTATGTTTATGTGTAAGTAAGTGTGTGTGGAAGGCTGATGTGATTTATTCAGATACAAGGGCCTATGTATGGCCTGGGGCAGTGGGAAAAGCATGCACTCTGAGGAATGAGAACTTGAGCAGCGCGCGTGTGTCACAGTGTTGTGTCTGCATTAGTGCGTGCTCACCCTGTGTTGCCCATGGGGGTATTTAAGAGCACGACTCTCTAATTAAGGCTAATACTGGGGAACAATAGGAGAGAGGCGACACTGGGTAATACAGCAAAAACAAATGACTGCTGAAGCTCCCTCACCATTCGACTGATTGAGTTGTTTGGCTCTTTCAGGCAAGAACGGCGTTTGTATGCGTGCGTGTAGAACATCAACACGTGTGTTGACAGACATGGATGCACTGTATTATCTGTGTGCGTGTGTGCACAAAGAGTCAAATCAAGACTTTGATAAATGATAGTTGGGGAGTGTAATGAGGGCTTCGCTCTTCTCCCCTCCCTGTCTAAAAGAGCAAGGTGTGTGTCTGTTTGTGTCTGTGTTACACCCCAAGGCCCTCTCTCGCCTCATTCATCATCCTCAGGATGAGAGAGGTTATCCACTGGTGCTTGTTCCCATTACAACCTCCTATAGGAAACTATTGCATGAAATTATTGCCTGCAATTAGATAACACACACTGAGCCAAATAAAATGATTGATTTAGTGTAGTTTTACAAAATTTGGTCAAGACTTTATTGATTGTAGAGAATGGATACACGTATTCTTTTTTCGACTGATTCATTTTATGTATCCTTATTGAGTCTTTCAGCTGGTACCCCTTACTTAAAAGCCTTTTTTCTCCACATTTTTAACACAGATGTAAAGTTGTACTCACCATATTTTGTCTCTGCTTTTCCTAGACTGCTGTTGAACAGATTGATTAGATTCTCTTCAGTTCTTAGCTTGGAGCTCCTGTGAACTGGTACAATAAAAAAAATAAATAAAAAAAAGTCCATTACTTCATAAATGTCAAACACTCTAAGACTACATTTGGAATCTACAGAAGAGGAGAGCAGGAATGTACTGTTTCTAAAGTCGAGGTTCCTCTTGTTTAACAGTGTTACTTAGCAACTGGGGTGTTTGGCGCCAGGCTTTATTGCCATGTTACTAGTGCACAGAGGGAGAGGAGATTTCAGAAGCAGCTGATCACTTTTCCAATTTAAATACATTTGGACTGGTGCTTTGCAAGTAATGAAATGTTCTGCAGAGTTGTCATTTTGCTGAGATGTTCTCACAAGTCAGTCACATGTTCCGGTGGACTTCATCAAAACAATAACAACTAACCAAACAGGGGAAAAAAAGCAGTGCTATGTTCGATAATAAACCATTGATTGTCTTGGCTATGAAGGTGGAAATCTTTTGATAGACTGGTGTTTTTCCTGTTTGATGAGTAATCTCAAAGCTTTGTGAACAAACTTGGCCTTAACCATCTCCAGATTAGGAACACATTTCTCTCTCTTTGAAACATCTCCGCTTGCTCATGTAAACTGCTCACACAAGCTTGGTCACAAACTATGTTTTCACACAACCTACAGATGGCACCGTGTGCTACAATCCCCCACATCCTTACTCTGTATTTATATTACATATTGTCGCTCACCTCAGTCCCATAACTGCTCCTACAGCTGTGTACACACATTTTCTGTTTCCTGAGTCCTGTACTTACCTCCACTCTGCTGCTTCCCAACTGTTACATTTCAAGTGTGGTTGCCTAGCAACACAGCAAGCAAAGAAACTTTGTGTTGGTAGACACTGCTGAGTGCTCTGCCTCTGTTGCTAATGTAAAGTACTTGTTTTTTTTATTGTGCCTTAGAAAGACTCCTGTGGTCGAAAAGACAGCCCTTGTTAAATGGCAGGTAATGCAATAAACACTGCCCCTCACACGTTTTTGTCAGTTGTTTGTGCTCACAGATTCAGCACTTCCTCCTTCACCATCAGCACTGATTATAACAGTTGGTCTTTTATATTTCTTACTTTTCTTATAATCCTATTGCTGTTTGTGTCTGCTTGTTCTTTCTGACCTCTAGAAAGGGGAGATGAGTAACTTTGAGTACTTGATGCACCTGAACACCATTGCTGGAAGGACATACAATGACTTGATGCAGTACCCGGTTTTCCCTTGGGTTCTGGCGGACTATCAGTCAGAGGTAGAATCTCACAACATCTTTGCCTTGAACATTCGTATTGCACAGAGTGTGAGTGTTGCAGGTTTGCTTCTCTATCCTGTACAGATGCTTGATCTGTCAAATCCTGCAACTTTCCGTGATCTGTCCAAGCCAATGGGAGCTCAGACAGAGAAAAGGAAACAGATGTTCATCCAGAGATATGAAGAGGTTGAGAACAATGAGGGTGAAGGTATCTTGTCTCAATTTTTATTCTTTTCACCAGTGCTATTTACTGTCATTTTCAATCACCCCACTCTCTCTCTCTTTTTTTTTTAATCCTAAAATTGCTTTGTCACTATAACAGATTTGTCAGCTCGTTGCCACTACTGCACCCACTACTCCTCCGCCATCATTGTGGCCTCTTTCCTTGTCAGGATGGAGCCCTTTTCACACACTTTCCAAACACTGCAGGTGAGGCCATAGCCAGCAGAAAACGTGGATAAACATAATTAGCATTTTCCTTAAGTTTGCAAACTGATATTTGAAAGAGTTTATGCCAGACTGGATTGTTACTGACCCATTTCTGTAATTAAGTGCTTAAAAGGATAAAGGAGATGATGGATGAAACTCTGTCTGACCGCACCTCATGTCCTTAGCATAAGACCCAGAAGACATGTTCTAGCAAACAGACATGCTACTGCCAATTGCGCTGCATAACTTGACATTATAATTTAATGAAACATTTAATATTTGGGCATAAATTCTGCTCAGAACCAAAGCGTTAGAGTAAATAGAAAAAAAGGTCTCAGAGCTACGGCATCTTGGAGAAGTTTCACTGCCCTTTGCTGTGTCCTTTTGCAGTCTTCACATACATGTAACCACTCATTGATAATGATGTAATACGTGTCATTCTGCATGTTTTGTCTTGGAAAGTTAAAAAAAAAAAAGTTACTTTGTTCCGATACCCACAGGCCCTTCTGCAAACATGTGGCTCCCAAATCTCACTGACATTCGTTGCTTCGTCTTTTTTTTTTTAATTTCAAACATAATGTTGCTAATAATATGAATCTTATATGAGCTATTTTCAACCCTCCACATCCTGTTTTTAGTGTGAAAGCAAATTATAGCAAGATTTTAATATATATGCAAATAATTATAGAAAGCATCTAAAAGAAGCCAATAGAAATAGCCACAGATGTTACCAATTTGCAATACAGCATCCAGTTGATTATAATGAAAAGGCATGCATATTTGATAGTCAGAATAAAGTAATAAAGATGTTCATCTGGTGAATCGGGATGTCTTTTTGTCTTCTGAAGCATATAAGTGGTGTGTAGTAATATCCATAACTGAATTTACATCTCTAACCTGGTTTGCTACTCTATATGATATTTTTGTTCATTGAGGTAATTGTTTTACTCTAAATTACATTCCCTCTCATGAGATTTTTATCAGAATTATGAAATTTCACATAAAGAAGAAAAGCTGCTTTCTAATAGCAGCAAATATTCCACACTTGCACGATGTAAAGTCCTGACGAAGACTACTTTATTAACATGCCTGTTGCACAGTTTGCTTCAGCTGTGTTGCTGGAGGTCTGACGGCGTTGTTTCTGCTCTACCCGTAGGGGGGGTTTGATATCCCAGAGCGGATGTTTTACAGCATAAAGAAAGAGTGGGAGTCGGCCTCCAGAGACAACATGGGCGACGTCCGAGAGCTGATCCCAGAGTTCTTCTACCTGCCAGACTTCCTGCTCAACTCCAACCACATTCAGCTGGGTCAGGGACAAAATCAGATCAAAAACCAAAAATATGCTTTTCCTCTTGACGTGTTTACCTAATATAAGCCGGTTTTCTTAGTTGTTGTTGTTCATTCTTGTCAACAAACCCCATGAAGAGATTAGAATCCAGTCTTAGTCTGGCCTCGGAAGACTTGTTGTTAAGTCTCATCCTTAGTCTAAAGGATGAAAAAATGCGAAGAGATGGCAAAGAGAAAAGCTGAAGTTTAGTTTAATCTCAGACCGCTTGAATTATGATCTGCTGTATGGTTATTACGGTATTTTTGCCAAATGACCACCCAAAATAAGTAGATACCTTCAGCGTTAGATATAACCCCTTGAGTTTCCTCTTTAAAAAAGACAAGTGTTTCCATTCAACATTTTAAATACAGTGAGTTGTTGGCGCAGGTTCCATAACGCACACGTCCTGTTCATTGTGCATATGTGAAGCTGGGAATGGGGGGTGTTCAGTACAGAATCCCTACTCTCCTCAAAACTTTTTGTTGTTTTGTTCTGCTTTCAGAAACGCATTCCGCTGAATTATTTTGGCAATATAAGAGAATGCCTCCAAACAATAAGAAGCGGTATGGCCAAACATATCCTCGTGGGCTATTAACCCTGAAAAACCTAGTTAAGCTCTTTATCCTTAAAGACATGCTTAATTGATTTCCCTCCCCATCAGATATTTGCAAAGCCACTCGCACTGTCTGCATCAGCTAGTTTCCTCTTCTCTTCCTTTAGTGTATTCGGCTTCTTGCGTGTTTCCATCTGTATAATTTTTTGAAGATGCGATGTTGTTCAGGTTCTGAGGTATGGAGCTTTGTACTTCTTGTGTATGTCCTTGTAGAGCACACAAATGAGAAGGGGAAGCCACTCATCAAACGCTTGCTGTGATGTTTACGTCAATATTCGGTGCATAGTTGCTTAGTTTAGAATCTGAATCAATAATAGCGTTGCTCATACACATTAATTTCTCTCGTTTGACTCCGTAGGGTATGTTTTCGTCTGTACTCAAGTTTACACGGAGTGATGTGAAGTATCCATATCTCTTTAGGTTGTATGGAGGATGGTACTGCTTTGGGAGATGTTGAGCTGCCTCCATGGGCGAAAGGTGACCCCCAGGAGTTCATTAGAATCCATCGAGAGGTCAGTGACACCTAACCTCACTGGGCCCGTCTGCTCCAATAGGCCGGCCTGTCCTGTTTTACTGACGATTCCCACAAGACCTAATAATGTTTGTCAGTAGTGTTGGATGTATGTTAACAGAAGAGTCGCTGTTTTTATATCTCTAGACAAATAGCCACTGTACACGTGGTACTGTAACAGTGTTGGGTGCAGTCAGTTTGCCCTTATTCTCTCTGCAAAGCATAATAGAGACATGCCATTCATAGCAGTTGCTGTCTTGTTCTTAGATTCTCTAAAGGCTGTCTTGTCTTACAGGGATTGGTTCAATTCAGTTCTTTGAGTACTGTTTTCAAGTATAATGCCCAATTGTTTTCTTTATCAAGAAAATGCACAAAAAAACATGTATCTGAGGTTTAGATGACAAACACTGAAGGACAAAGCAATTCAAGCAGGCATAAGACTTTCCCTTTTTCATAATGCCATTATTTCTGCTGGCTATTAATGGGTTAAACGTTCCCTCTGTGTCTTTTGTCAGGCTCTTCTTCTCTTAACCCTGTGCGGGGTTGTTTTGTAGCCCTCGTGGTCTGATTTATCTAATATGACCCTCGCTTTTTCCATTCCTGGGGCATCTATGATGGTTATCACTCTGTAATCTACTGAACTACTCATATTCCCAACCATTCTCATAAAATTAGTAACTATAGAAGATTGTTTTTTTTTCTCCCTTCCACGGACAAATTAACCAAAGACAATATATCCTTGTTATAGTTTTTTTTAGTTTCTGTTCTTCCAGTATGGGTTCATTATAGCAAGGATATAGCTGGTCATAATGCCCACTTTCCCTTATTAACTCTTCAAAACCAATCTCTGGCTAATTCTACCCAAATCATTCTTTAATTCTACCACAAAGATATGCTCATAACACAGCTGTTCAACCTCCTCCTGGTGTGGACTCTTAAATTGACTTTTGGAGGAAATCACTCTCTACCTGAATAATTTAATTGGCTGTGCAATCTTGGAGAAGTTTTGTGTGTTCCAAACTCTGATAATACCAGTTTGAGGAATGGTTTTGGGCTCACAATAATAATAAGGAGAGCAGTACACTTCTTCTTTTTTTAATATATATATTTTTTAATACTGTACAACACATATTTAGTAATTTGTGATACTACTTGACTAGATGGCTTTAGTTTGTTCAACAACTCTTGCTCTGTTTGCATTAGGCCCTGGAAAGTGACTATGTGAGTTCCCACCTCCACCTGTGGATCGACCTCATCTTTGGATTCCGACAACAAGGTCCAGCTGCTGTAGAAAGTGTGAACACATTCCACCCTTACTTCTACGCCCAGAGAGGTAGACAAGATGCCAAGGATCCCATCATCAAAAGCACAATATTGGGATATGTCAGCAACTTTGGCCAGGTTCCCAAACAGGTATAAAGAATCCAAATATGCTCATTTATTTCTTGCATGTGCTGTAGGTGTGTCATCTTAATTTGTCTCTGTTTCATAGCTCTTCACGAAGCCCCATCCACCTCGCAGTGGCTCCAAAAAAGAAGGGTCATCACCATGCCACCCAACTCCATTTTTTTTCAAACTGGATAAACTAAAGATTTCTCCACAGCCATTCCGAGGTACAGCTACTCAAACGAGGGGAAAGTGGCTTTAAAAAAAGAAACGGTCACAGTAAATTTTAAGAAAGAGTTTGGGCCCCTGGTGGGTGCTTAATGACATGACCTTGCAAGCTTAACCATACTTCCTTCTAACGATTTCCAGTTTGTTGAGAATCTTGGGCATCGTTGCATATGCAGTCAGAGAAACTGTGGGCCATCAAAAAACCTTCACATGTGCCTTTTGAGGAAAGCTGAGCTGAGAACAGACACTAAACTGTGCCATGTCTTTATAGACTATAGCAGTTACTTAGAGAATACTGGTGGTTGGGTCTTTTGTATTTTGCAACACTGGAATCTTCTGAATGATTCTGAACGAGCCATAGCCCTAAAAGCTGAGAGTTCAAATCTCTTTGATCCCTAAAATCTTTGCATGCTGCTTCTTTTTTTTTTTTAATTTTATTTTCTGTTCTAAAATTGTTTGAAAAATTAAGTTCCATTCTAGCTTAAAATGTTTTGAAGAATACTGATCTTTAATTTCATGCCCTCAGAAAGTCAGTTAATACTCTATTCTAATATTTTCAGGCTCAATCATTTTTGCTTTTGGACAGACTTGTGCATACCACTGTATCTTGATCATAAAGGATTATTTTTTAGGTCTTTTTGTTTTATTGCAAACAGTTAAAGGAATAAACTAAAATAGAATACGGCATGTGGTTAGAAAGCTTAGCCTTCCGAAGGCCAAAGAACACAGTAAAGAAATATGGTTTTAAGTACCTTCAAAGCTTGCTTTTACACTTTAATTTCTTTGTCAGCGGGACACAGAAGGGCCGAAACAAAATGGCTAAAGCATCATCTTTATTGTGCTCCCAACCTGAATGCTTCTATATCTTTAAACGGAAGTAAAGGATAAATTTACTTGTTATCTCACAGAAGCATATTTTTTCAAATAACTACATAAACATTGTTATTTTCTGCTGAGTATACTTTATCTCATCTCTTTGGCACTATTTTGTGTTGTTCCTCTTTTAATTTGTCTCATACCATTTGATGTCCATTATTATACACTAGATGTGCCCTTCTCTCAAGGGAATCATTGAAACACAGGGAGGATATCCATAGATTAATTTATCCTACAGAAGGGTAGAAGGAGCTATCTGTTAGAGCCACAATATGGAGATGACTCTTCAGCTGAGCCCTACTTAATAATCTGAATATCCCTACAGGGCCACTGACGGAGAGGAGATGAGTCTGTGAATGCTCAGGGAGAGATTCCTGCATATTACATTTCATATTAAATCTAAGAGTGTCTGATCTGATCAATAAGCAGATAGAGATGAATAGGAGCAGGAATGTTGAGACAAATGCAGACATAACTTCTTTCTGGGGATTTCAGAAGCAGCGATAGGATGTAATAATTCCTACCCATTCCTGCACGAACAGGTCAATTATAGGCACAATTATGGCCTTTCACACAGTCCCTCACCCACATACTCTCACATGTTTTGTCTGAGATTCAGATGTACCCCCTAGGATCAAGCCTCACTTCCTGTGACTTGGGAATAGAATATCTGTTTTAATTGCCCAGTTTTCTCTGGTCTGTTTAATGAAATTCTTTACAAGTTAACTGAGAACCAAAGTCTTTAAAGTGAGGTCTTTGAAGAGCCATTATCTTTATTCAGCCTGACAAAATTATTGAGACATGCAAAATTAGCTAACCTTTTTTAATTTTTTCACCTTTTTTTCCCCTCTAGTGAATACTGTACTGATTTTAGTGCCCATGTAGTCTAGATCGTCCTATTCTTTCTGACTATATAACTCTAAACCTTACTGCAGAGCTTCCGAGAGGTCCGGTAGGTCAGATAATATGCCTTGAAAAAGAAGTGGTGGTGTTGAAGAAAAATCGGCTCCTCCTATCCCCTCTGCTCGGCTGCTTCTTCAGCTGGGGATTCCCAGACAACAGCTGTGCCTTAGGAAACTATGCCACAGAGAAGGTGTGTATATGGAGATTAAAGTAGGTGAGATTTGCATTTCTTTTGTCAGTGCAAAACATGCCGGCACAACAAGAGCAATAGCTGTGCAGGCCTTGCTTTTAAGATAAGTGTAATTTGATTGTAATGAAACTTTAATTGTAATTGTTGAAACGATAGAAATTCCGATTAACTGCACATTTTACCCACCAATTCATCAGGATCTGCTCACACACCTTTGTGTTACATCCACAAAAGTCTTGACTTGACTTCAGTTTGCAATACCTGCCAATGCCAACCTTTGCTTTATGCACTTTGTGCATCCCTGTAAAATGTCTTTGGAGTATTTACATTACTCTTGTACTTATCCCATAGGCTCTATTTAAGCTTGATTCTTCCACCTGTAAAATTGTGAGCGTGATTCAAATGATATCACACGAAATTCTAGTGTTTAAATATTCTGATACAATCTATCATCTTTTGTTGCATCATTGGATGTTATTAATGAGCATTAATATTCATCATGCTGCAGATGCTCCTACTTAAACTTCTATTCAGATTGTTCTTGAGAAAAAGATCAGTCTCCACTAATGTGTGTGTGCCTTAATTAGTCTCTTTCTTTTTTTTTTCTCTCCATGAAGAGCAACTGATGAGTGTGATAACCACAAGATGAATGATGATTAAGATACTCACTCATAGATAATACATCACTAAATAATGATGGATACTTGATTTTGTTTTTTTTTTTTTATTACCAGAACTTTGCAGTGAGTGAGAGTTTGTGTGACTGGGGTGAGACGCTGTGCGCTGCCTGCCCCAACTTCACGACCGTCATCACTGCAGGAACCAGCTCTGTAGTTTGTGTGTGGGATGTGGCAGTCGGCAAGGACAAACTCAATCACATGAAACTCAGACAGGTTTGTCGGTCTGCATGTTTTTTTTTTTTTCCTTTGGAATAACAAGAACACACACACAGAGTTTGACTCCTCTGTTTTTCACAGCCGTTATACGGCCACACGGATGCAGTCACGTGTCTGGCAGCGTCTGAGGTCCACAGCTTGATAGTGAGTGGCTCCTGTGATCGTACTTGCATTCTGTGGGACATGGAGGAGCTAAGTTACATCACCCAGTTAGCAGGACACACAACCAGCATCTCTGCACTGGCTATCAATGAGCTCACTGTGAGTCCGCCTTCTCTACCTACTCTGTCTCTGTCCATTGAAACCTTTTAGCTTTCTGTCATCATGTCGTTTCCCCTTAACTCACCTCACACAACAAGGAAGGGAGGAGTCTCGCTGTTGACAGTGCGCACATCCTCCTTTGCTTGTTGTGCACGTGTCTTTGTGTGCACATTTGAATGTCAACTCTAAGCTTCTCTGTCCAAGGGTGAGATAGTGTCATGTGCGGGACCTCTGCTCTACCTGTGGACCATGAAGGGCCAACTGTTGACTTGCACTGACACTTCCTGTGGCACTCAGGCAGACATCCTGTGTGTCAACTTCACACAGCGACATGAGTGGGATGCTAGGAATGTCATTGTCACAGGCTGTGCCGATGGGATTATACGGGTGAGTAATTTTGTATGTAGGTATGCAATAATTCAACGGAAGGGAATTTTTCATGTAGTTTACTGTACACTGTTCTATGGTAGCAATTTCTTCAATATTAGCCGCACAGGTACCAGCTTGAATGTTCATTTAAGGTATTAATAACAACATATGGGTTGTGTGTGTTGAGACAGTTTTTTTTTTTTCCTGAGGATTAATATAAACATATACGGCCTCTCTGCAATCAAAACTGCAAACTCGAAATTGTGCCTCACTTGGGAGAGGGTGTCCATGCCACATGCACACATAAATGCTATCATTACTTTATCATTACTCTAAAAGTGTGCAGTGTGCATATGTGAGTTTACTTGTTATTATGTTGAATTATGTCTGTGATTTTTCTACTCGTTATATGTCTCTCATACAGATATGGAGGACGGAGTACACCAGAACACAATTACCTGGCCCTCCAGAAGAGCCTGTGTCCCCAGGGCAAACAGAGAGAGACGGTAATGTTACTGGCAGGAGGATAAGAAATACATATGGATGTTGTATTTACAACAACATAGATAATGCGAGTGGCTGACAGTAACAAAACTTTGAGACCAAATCAACAGCAACTGACATGCAGATTCTCATTCTTAGTGTTAAAAAAAAAGAAAGAAAAGAACTGCTATCTAATTGGATAAATCTGTAAATGTGAGACGATAATTTTTAACCGCTCATCTCAGAGGTAGACAGCTTTGTTTCCAGATGAGGGCTTGTATTGCTCACCCTATCCCTCACTAGTATAAGGGCTAGCAGGAATTATGTTGTTATAAAGTTATTAAACATAGAGGCAGTAAACGCTGATGAGTAATTCTGCTGACGTGTGTGTGTGCTTCTGTGTGTGTATAATTTAGAAAGCAATAATACCCAGATCCAATTTGGCATACGTTGGTTACAGCCCTGCGTCACCTCATAGGAGTATTGTACTTTCCAATTACACTGAGACAAGTCTTTACATAACCCTGAAGCATTGATATTTGGGGGATTTTTCTCTTTTTTTTTTTTCTTTTTTTTTTTTTGGACAATTGTTTTGTCAGGTTCTTTGGGCCAAAGTTTCACACAGCTCAGTTTCTCTGTGATGTGAAAGTCAATGGATGTGTTCTCCTGATGAATCCACAGAGAGCAGCTCATGCCAGGTTAAAGGCTGGAAGAGACGTCTCATGTTGTGTCAAGAGATAAGCCACGGTCAGGCTG
Organism: Leuresthes tenuis; assembly: GCF_036924035.1. Taxonomy (NCBI): domain Eukaryota; kingdom Metazoa; phylum Chordata; class Actinopteri; order Atheriniformes; family Atherinopsidae; genus Leuresthes; species Leuresthes tenuis. The sequence goes on from NW_027325362.1 coordinate 15,682,833, forward strand.
TGTCGCAGCACCGCTACAAAACCAGTCCAGCCATCACCGCTCTGGCCATGTCCAGGTACAGTTTATGTTTAGTTACTTTAAACTTCGTTTACTTTTTTTCTTTAATGCATCACACTTTGGGAGCTGACTGAAATCTGAACTGATTTTTCACAAGAACCTGGTCAGAACTCGCACAAACTGCGTTTTGTGAAGATTGCGGTATTCTTTGAAATAAGAATACATTTCCTCTCCTTTGTGCAGGAGTCATGCTACTCTATTGGCAGGTGATGCCTGGGGCAGAGTTTTTACCTGGACCTGTGAGTGAGAGGTGAAAGTGCGTAAGCACATCTCCATGGTCAAGCAACAGCTGCTTCGCACCGGCTGTCTGCGAGCCACTGCGAGCTGTCTTCATGGAGAATAAAGTTACAACAGATTCAAGTGCCAGATTACATGGAATATTTACCTCTTATACAAATATTTAATTCTGTATTTTTCTGTGTAAATATTGAAAATCAATGAATTTGAATAAAAATGAATTGACATTTAGCCAAGTCCTCTCCGGTGTGTCTCTGATAGGAAAAAGAAAAAAAAACCTTAGATCAGTATTTTATTTTAATCAGTTGAACATTTCTTAAAACCAAACTAAAATGAACCAGCTATAATATGCCAGAGCTGTTGGATGAATTTGAATGAATAAAAAAACTTGAATAAAAACTATTTTTACAAGGTTGCCAGTGGATGATATAGATTCCCCTTGGCTGCTTTAAACTGCATGCATGAAACTACATGAATAAGAATAAGACCATGGATACAGCGTTCTAGGACAACTTTTTGAAATGTTACAGTTAGAAGAATCCTTCTCCTCCTAGGAATTGCATGTTAAGCGTCTATTGTGCTGAAAAGGAATGCACACCAGTGAATATTTTACGCTACCAGTGTTGTACCACTTTGCTTTGGTAAATGTCTGTGGCATGAGCAATTCAGGATGTTTGTATGTGAATTGTTTTCTTGCCTTTTTGTTTTTCCACAATGTGTTTTCAGTTTGCTTTGTAATGCGGTACATAACAGCTTTTTTGGACTCTAATTCTCCATGGTCAAGAATGTGTGATGTGGGTGATTTTAAATGTCTTTGGGTTTTGGAGAGGTATGCTTTTATGCTTGTTACAGCTTTTTGTGTGTTTATGGTTACCCGAGGACAGATACGCCTTTTCAGACCCATCTTTGCAGGACCACACACTCCTTCTTAGATCCATTTAGGGACAGACGGTATGAAACTTAACCCTTTCTCACCATCGGCTGTAGAAGAACGCAGTTCTCTCACATCAGTGCACATACTTTATATTCCACATACTGTTGAATTGTTGCTTGCGTTTGTCTCCTGACGGCACTCTCATGCACATGCCCCACTCCTCTCTATCATAAAGGAACGGGTCTCTCTCTTTAACCTTTGTGTGTGTGGCTAATTGTGCTAAGTGGAGTAGCTTAATAGAGTGGAAAATAGTCCTCATAATTTTCCCAGAGAGCGAGCAATGACCTTCTCTAAAGACAACAGCCATCTCCATTCTCTCTACACGGCTGGTTTTATGATATGAGATGTCAAACCATTGGGTTCCTTAGAATAATTAAATCAAATAAATTATTGCACCTAGGCAGAACCATCTTGTAGCCTAACCCAATTATAATGCACTGTAAAGCTAATTATTAACCATGATTACAATTAGGCTAATTTGAATAAATGTAGTCATTAGCGGGTTCATCCCAGTCAGTGAGTATGAACTGTGGGGGATGATGGCCTCTCTCTTAATCTCTCCCACTCGCTAAGTGAGGAGTGTGGATGTGCATCATTCTGTTTCTCCAGGCACCTCCATCTTCATCCCATTTTTCACACTGACCTTCACAAAATGCCCTACACCCCGTAACCTTTTCTGGTTGCTGTGTCTGCTGCTTCCAGGATTCATATTTGCCCGTTTAGGGCTGCGCCGCACTGATCAGACTTTAAAATCAGAGGCAGGAGCTAGTGCTGTTTCTATCCGTTCTGATATTTTATTCGATAATCAACATGAAAATGATTGAAAAGTGTACACATTTGCTTTTTTTTGGTGTGAGTAATATGAGAGGATTGACACTACTCTTGCATTGTCTGCCTGCTAAACATATAGTTGCTTTCAATCAGTCCCAGAATAAGAACCAGAGTAACAAACTACTCCATTGGCAGATTAAGTAGCACATTCTTTTCTTATTCCTCAGGCTGTGCTGCTTTGAACTTCAGGCACTGAAAGCACTCGCATGCTTTGTACCGTATGATTTTAGACCTTACAAAGTGCGATCTACTTTAAAGGGAACATCAAAACTGTACTTGAATAAATCAAAGATCGCAGACCCAACATATTTTTTAATATAGTGTATTAATACAGTAATTATAAATGCACTTGAAAGCTGAGTGTTACAGTGTCTTATGACGCTGCAGTAAAGGTCTGGACAACAGTTTCTTTCCATGCAGTCTCCTGAGTTTATACAGATTAGTTAAGAGCTGAACTATAAACATCTGGCTCACAGGCCAGTGATGCCAACAACCAAAACAGCAGAATTATAACCCCCCCCAAATACTGTTGTGCTGAACTGGAACTGCACAGAGCAAACACACAAAGCCCTCACTTACCAATGGATGTGGCATGCATCCATCCAAAAACACAATACCGAATGCCACACTCCTGGTTCATAAATATAGTCCTTTGTTCGACAATTCAGTTCAATCAGGAGGGCGAAGTTCTGCCCTTGCCAGGAGGTACCGAGTTGCCATGTTTACAGCTGTTTCTCCTGAAAGAGGATCTGAGCATACACGGTGTCAGGGCTGGAGGGCGTGGGGTCAGGGCTGCAGGAGACTGGTGGCTCCTGCCGTGGTCTGACTAACTCCAGCTCTGCGTATGTCAGGCTCTCCTCTTGTATTACTCGAGGCTAGAGGAGGAAGAAAATTTTATGAGAGAAATTTAGCTGACAGATTAAACAAAAAGGAGTCCATTGCAAAAAGAAACACTGCAAAGAATACATCTTGAGTCATTTGTTTTCCAACAAATACTTTTGCTCCACTTACCACGGTAAACATCTCTCGTCTCTGTTTCTCAGCTGCAGAAACTATGTGTTTACTGGGTTTGTAGGAGCTCTTGGAACATTAAGTTTACTTGAAAAACATTTGGTACAATAGGAGTCTTATCCAACATCGTCAGATCTCCCTAATTGGACTAATTCAATCCGTATGTGCGTGCGAATGAAATGCTCCTGAGTTTCATTTCACTACAAAATCTTAAGAACAGCATAAGTAGAAATACTGATTGTCCTTAGTTTGAGTAGTTTCCCCCTGTATACACTTGTTTGACACTTTTATTGTAGATATAAAACCAATGAAGCACTCTAAATAAATAATTGTGTTTCAGAAGCAATAAAGCTAAATAGAATTATCAAGCTCATAACTGAATGAGGAGCTGGCAATAAACTCTGGTAGACAATCATATGGTTGTGAAACAAATTCCCTCTTGCATGTAGCTCTGTAATAACTCTACACGAAGGAAAAAGGTACATGTTTTTAAAAGGGAAAATAAATATGTTATGAAGCATTGTTTGATAAGTGCCTGTGTTTGGACTCATGGACAAACCGCAGGTCGTGTGCTTGAGAGAGGAGACTTACAGGGACAGATCTCCTCGGCTGAGCCTTCAACCTTCTGGGCTTCTGAGGTCTCTTCGCAGCAACAGGCACTGAAAAACAGAGAGAACCTCACTGACTCAAAACAGCTGCCAGGAGGAATGAACCAACAAACATGACTGAGTGTTCAAAGTGAAAATTGTCCTCTACAGCCACTTTATGTCAAACTCTATCGAAGTGTTGTTTAGACTAGAAACAAGAGCTTCATTTGGACAGTTTCCATGTCGTTGTCATTCTTCTTCAAACTATACAGTCGCTATACTGCACTGTACTATAGTCTTTGTCACAGAAGCTGGATTTTACTGATTTTCCACTAGCTCTTATTTTGGGGGGCTGTGACCTCTCTTAGCTCTCTGTGATATTTCCAACTGTGTGTGGAATTCGACATGAAACTCAAATAAACTCAACACAGAAAGAGACTAAACTATACAGGAGTCATTTACTCTACAAAGTATCACTAATCTGATCAGACTAATCCTAAACTCTTAAAAGGAAGGCAACTGGATTTTTCAAACTCTTAGGATTACTATGACCTGGAGACATCCAAGATTAACGGGATCAAGATGGTACTTTACCTTTGGCAGGTGTGTGAAGCAGTGCCTGTTGGGGGGGTTTAGGTGGCATCAGTGTCACTCCTCTGTCAGTTGTCTGTACTGTGTCTTTCTTCTGTGCTCTTGGGGAGGAACTGGAACAACTGCTGGAGCTGGTTACAGTCTCTCCTGAGCTGTAAGAAGCAAAAGAAATCGCATTTAAGTCAAAGATGCAAAAATAATGTTGTGTTGATGTTGTTGAATGGCTTGTTTTTTTTCCCTTTGTTTAAAATATAACTTTCAATGCAAAACTAAAGATAATCAGTTGACAACTTTATAAAACAGAGAAAGCATAAGCAATAAGCAAAGCTCGATAAATCGCAGATGGTTCAATTTCTGTCCACTGATTTCATGAATGTATCTCAAATGTTTTTGTGAGTTTTTTTCTTAATAAAAAGTTTACTAGTACCTGCTTTCTGGACATTTGACAAGAAGGTAACTGGCTGTAGAGAGAAAGAAGCAACAGTAAGTGTTGGTTTTAGCTGGCTTATTTTTTGACAAAGAAGTGTTATGTTACTGTAAAAAACATACGGTTTAACCTTTAAGCCTGTGTCTTCTGTAGAAGTATTGGCAGGTGAGGACAAGGGTGAAAAGGAAGATGGTCAGAAGGCCCATTGAGCAGATCAGCACAGCACACAAATACACATCTGAATGTGGAGATAGAAAAAAAGCATCAAAATAGTGGTATTATCAACATAAGGTGTATGAATTACACAGCCAAAGGGCAAGAGATGGAAACCATACCTGCAAATAAAATCCACAGTCCTTTACTGCTATCATCCTCAGGGGCAAAGTGCACTGAAGAAACAATTGTTACAGAAACGTCAGCAAAAAACACCACATATAGGATAGAGAACTGTGCCCAGACTAAGTTTATTTGTAAATTGCTGATGTCTGTGGGCACTGACCCAATTCAACAGACAACGTCAGTGGTTTCCAGAAATATCCAAACCGCTGTCATGAAGAGAGTCTGCTGAAGTGTCAGCCAAACCCACCACAGACACATGCACACACACACAGGCCTTGGTCTATTGCTGTTCTTGGACAGAGTTTGGGGGGGGTTCCCCAGTGCTTCGCATATCGGCTTCCTTTTGGTGGTCACTTCACGCGTTTCAGAAAAAGAAAGCATATAAAGTTGCTGTGGCTTGTGTTTCGGTTAAGGGTATTTAGTAAGAGGTTGAGGAGAGTGAGCAGACTTTGTCACTGCTCCCTTCATGAGATCTTAAGTCCTTAAATCTTTTACACTTTTATACATATCAATAAGGTATTAGCTGTAACTTACTTCTAGAATAAAGTAAAAAATGCTATAATCACATGTAATCTTTTTATAAATCCAAGAAAGAAATCCTAATCTGAAAGGATTTACATAATTTTTTTATGAGATTGTCACAGAAGTGTAATTCAGTGCCACTGTAATGACCCTGATTCAATTTTATTTTTACTTTTTCCATCCACTGTTAAAATGAATACCAAACCATAACAAAGACCAAAGTGAACATCAGTCTCATTCATCAGATGAGATCTAATGGCAGTGACAATTGGCAGGCGTCTCTTTGCAATGTAAGAAGTTTACATTGAGACTAATGCAAGTAAACCCCACATTTAGCCAGACACTGTGGTTAACCACAAGCTCAACCACACATCTGATCAGTGAGAGCACCCTGAGGTCAACAGGTTGGCTGCCAGAGAACTTTTACGTCTGCACATGTTCTGCAGATGTCTTCACAGTACTAATAGTGTACCAGTGGTGCCACGTTTATACAAAAAAATATATACAGTACTAAAAGGTACAGATGTTGGATTATCTATTTTCCCCCAGTGGCGCAAAGGAAAAATGTGCAATAATAAACCAAGCTGTTGAAGCTGTTGAAGCTGGCTATGTTGAAAATCTGAAGCTTGAAGAAGTGTCTCATTTCAATGAGATTGAATTTAACAAAAGAGAAAAGCAGCAGAAAGAACTTTAGGCTTAAAGGTCCAGCGTAGGGCTTTAGAGACGTGAGAGAAGGCCAACCGTCCTTAAGCAAAGTCGTTTGGATAAAAGTAATTCAGTGACCTCAGTGGAGTGTAGCAGAGTGAAATCTGCAGAGAGAGGGCTTCCCTGGGTTGAAACTTTTTCCTCTTTGTTTACCCTTATAATGTCGGCTCTTGTGTTTCGGGTTCTGTGGTCAGTACATGTTGGAGATGCCTGAGGTTGTGTGGCTTCCTCACTGTGCCCTGAATATAGGGCAGGGCGTTGTCAAATGGCTCTGTCTGGAAGAAACCTCAATCCTTTTCTGGTATAAAACAGTCAATAGGTAAACTGCAACTGTCACATGAAATCATACTAAATTATGGTGCAAAATGAGGATGGTTCTACACTTATACTGTAGATTATCTTCTGATTTAACTTTGTTTTAGTTTCTACCAGGTGCTTTACAAGTATTTTCATGTATAGTAATGTATTCCGTGTTCCTGTTATAATTTGTGAGATGTTGGGTTTTTAGTTTTCTTGTTGCATCGTCCAATGTGATGCTTGTCAAGTTTTGCTTTTCAGGCCAAAGCATGGTATGGCAGAATTATAAATCTTTGTAATTCTCTGATTAACCCCTTTATCCACTGCTGATGAGTCATGTCAAAATCAAATACAGATGGAGAAATGTTTAGTGCTGAACGTGATTTAGATTAGCTCCTAATCGCATTTCTTCAGTTTGTTTGTCATTGATTTTTGCAGGAAACATGGCACAAACAAATTAAATTGCAACATAATTCTCAAGGATGTTTTCCCCCGAGGCTTGCATAAAGGTACAGTAAACCCAGAATGCTGACGTCATGTATTTCTGAGTTGAAGAACACTGCCAGCTCAGCAACACTCCACCTCTTTCTCCCTGTACTCAAACACAGTGTGAGATTGTTGGATGTGTGAGATCACTGTTTTGGGATGGAAATGCCAGAGGTCTGGGGTCACACTCAAATATACAGGTACTACTTACTCCTCATGATGCAGCTAGAGTCAGAGAATACGCACAGCACATTACTATGGGGTCCTTGTTCTTTGGTCAAAACCCTTGTTCTTTCTTTGTGTGGTTGTTTTTAATCTTGAAGAGGATAAGGAGTGAGCTTCAGCTGAATTGGCTGCAAGGGAATTCTTTGGAAAATAATTTTTCATGGAAAACGCTTTCGGAGAAATTAAACTAGAAGTGGTTTCACCGGTGTTGTGCAAACATTTAAAAGTCTAAAATTCCAGCGGGTGTACTTACACTTGAGTTAATTGGATGATTATGACAAAACAAATGATTGAATTAAAATTCATAATTTCTTTGGCTTTCACATGTGGCAAAAAGCAATCTGGCTGTCAAAAAGCATGAATCTTGAACTGTTTTCGCTCCTATTTCATTTTGAGCTCCACCAGGGGACACTGCACTTTAAATTTTGCCTAGACGAGGACCGTCCTTCAGGCAGGGAGGACACTGTTCAACAACAGGTATCAATTGCAGTGGGTATTCATTCCCACTGCAATTTATTTTACTTAATGGCAAGTAGCCCCTGGATTGTTTATGTTCCTTTGCACTGCTATTGCTTATTTGCACATTTATGCTCTTGCACTTTTCATAAGTCTTGGTAGTATTTCCCATTTTTGGTAGGAGCTCTTGACTGAACATTTTCCAGCTTTAGTACATGTGTATGGTGCTACTTATATTGTGTAGTTTTTATTATGACTTTTATTATTGAATTTTAGACTTTTAATCTTATTCATACTGGAATGTATGAATACAAAATTCTCGACCTCTTACCAGAGCACCTTAGAAATTGCTGTGTGTATGAGTAATGGTCTCAAAATCCCAGTTTAAGGCAGCCAAGGCTTCATATATAACAAACCTACAGAACCAATCATGTCAGACTCTTTGTTAGGTTCATAAGCACAGTAGTAGACACTCATGCTGAGCTGAATTGAAACAGGAGAACATACATAATATAACAAAATAGAAATTTAAGTTGAAATAACTTCCTCAAGCTGATGAAGAACTGGTCGCATCGCTGTTAAAACCTTCCCAACAAGCAATTATCCACCTCAACCAAACCCTTACTTTGGGCATGGACATCCTGATTTACAAATGAAGCATTAAAGTCCCATTCCAACAATTATTATGCCCCTAAAAACTCATCTGTATTCTTCAAAAAAATTGCACATTCATAAAAGTTTGCTACCAAAAAAAAAGTTTTTATGACCATTAAACAGCTGGGTATGACTTCACTTTAGTCGATGGGGATCTATAAATATGCTAATGTGGCCCATCATTAGATGAGGCTGCCTATGACAATCCTAATACTGGGCTAATTCAGTTATCAGGATGGTTACTCATTTGCTGTCTACTGCTTTCAACAAGATGAGAAATTCATCTGTCTTTGTCGCCCGCTTCCTGCCCTGCAACCTCCCCAGTATTACCTGCTTCAGTGTAGGACTTGTAAATGAGAGCGGTACAGAGAATGAATACATTTTTTTTTTAAATTGCTTGATTTTTTTTTTTTATGCAGAGGGCTGCCATGTCATTATGCAGTTATTGATGAATCTTGATGCATCTTTTTTTTCCTAAAAAAGGACTAATTTTTTTCCCTTCTTTTTTTAATCCTGTGACTACTTGGTTCTTTCAAAGCACATTATTTGCACAATCCATAATATATTTACTTCCAATATTTTTATCAATAGAATTAATACAACAGTTTCAGTCAGTAAACTGGGATGTTATATTTGCCAACATATTTCCCAGCTTTGAGAAAAGCAACAGGAAAAGTGTGTCTGTAGCAGCCTAACTGTGGTAAATTAACGTGGATTTCAGCATATTCTGAATCAAAAACAGAATCCTAACCAACATCCTTCTATTATGTTCAACAGTCAATTTAATCACTTATTGACTGCTCTTGTTTTGATCACATGGGAATCTATATCCCAATCTTCTATGATAAAATGAGCAGTTATAGTGACATAAGATTCTGTGGCAGTAAGGTATGCATCACATAATAGATCTTTCTGCTTTCTTAAATGATTCCATGATGTCTGTTTTGGTCTCATTGCAGAGTGTGGGAATCCCCGTGTCGATAAATTTTCTCAAGATGGGAAATTCTACCTCGACTCTAACGTGTGCAATATGGTTCAAAGACTGAATACAGATGTGAATCCTTGGAAATTAAAGTTGAGATAGAGTTTGTTTTGTGCTCGGAGTTGGAATGCCATTGTTTGCTGAATGGTCATCTGTTTGACAGCAACCACAGTCGCATGTTTTTTATTTCAGTTCAACATCTTTGGTTAAGACATGAAAGCACACAGAATGTGACTTTGTGCCATCTCAGCCATATAATTATGTAAAATGTCCAGCTGAAATCTCTAAAACACAACAAAATCACAGTGAGCACAATAATGGAGTTGACTTTATTTATTCACATTCTGTACGTCTAAGAACTCAAAAGATTGTATGTGTCCTAAGAATGATTTCTTAGAACTGTACTGGCTGTATGCCGACTGCAAGATGAGTCTCAAGGCAGTCCAATACATAATAGACTTACAACTTCAACAACTTAATTGACAGCCTCTTATTAATAACAATACAGATTGGCACTGCATCCTGCAGCTACTTGGCTGATACCATTTTTTCGTTTGGCATCGTTTGGCATAATTTAGAAATAGCAACTTCAACAGTACCACAGACTGATTATCTACTGGTAAAAAAAAAAAAAATTAAGATAAATTAAATAGCACCGATGCCTACTCCATCTTCATGGTCTTGTAGTTAAATAGGTTGTAAGATGCGCTAATGAACTGAACTGAGTCCTGTGGGTGTAAGACATATATCAATTTAAACATTGAATCAATGTCTTTGGCTTAGTTTATAAATCTAAAAAACTCACTTTTATACCAGATTTAGCTCAGATTTAGACAATTAGAGATCATTAAGATAGAAAATGCTCGGGTTCTTGTCCTATTATAGCTTCTCATTTAGTTATTTCCTCACAGCACATGCAAATTAGCAATGCAGTCCCATCCAGCAAGTAGTCAGGATTGGTTCCTCGAATCTTTTACACAGAACATATAGACTGTTTGACACCTCTTTGATTGTAGGTGGTGTTCTGCAGATTCAAAGCAGAAATACCAATGCAGCTGGTGCTGATGGCTGATTTTGTTCATGATATGTCTTGTAATATATAAAAAATGTGTTATCGACATGTTAACACAGTTAAAAACTTGATTTTTGCTTGAGGGGGGGTTTTCTTCTCTGGCTTAAAGAAGAAAGAAATGCATGTTCCATTATAGTTGACTAGTTGACTGTTGTAGTGGATCAGTAGACCAAGCTGGAAGTGATGCTAATATCTCTCCAAAGCCAAATGTGAATGTGAAAAAGAGAGGAACTTTTTTTTACCTGTCAGCTGTGTGGTGCTGGTGCCATTGGAGGATGCTCTCCATGTGTTTCTGTGTCTTCTGATCTCCTGAACTTTACAGTTGTAAAAACCTTGATCCATTCCTGTCACACTAAAGATCAGCAGGCGGTACACCTCTCCTTCGTCATTTAAACGAAACTTTGGCTGGGGGAAACGCCGTGTGTAGTTCCCGTACAGCTTCATTTTCTTGATGCCCATCTTCACAATCAGAAACTGAGAGGGACCAGGAGGAGAGGTGGGTGGTACTGAGGAGGGAGGCACCAGTGTTGGAGTCGTGAGAGGAGAGAAGAACCAGCGAAGAATGAGGACACTGTTGCTCCTCTTCCTCTGGGACACTAGACAGGACAGTGTCAGGTTGTCGCTCTCCGTTACTATGACAACAGGGCCAGGGGTGACTGTCACATTCAGGGCGTGACATACCTCTGTTGGCACAAAACACAAACAACTCAGGTTGTGTCAGGATTTCTCTTTTTAATCAGAATTTTAAAGATTAGATTTATTTATTTTTCTTAGTGTACATATATTTCTATTGAATGTGTCCCTCATATTGAAATGCTTTCAACCTGTATCGTTTAACATTACTTTCCAAAGACTGTATCCATCTTCTGGTTTATGGCTTTCGATTCAAGCCAAACTATAAAACACATTTTCTTCCAAACATAAGTTACACAATCACAGAATGATGCTTGCATGACTCCTTCTTGCTTTTTTAAATGACTAAATACCTAAAGTTGGTAACATGCCCCACATGGAAAAGTCTGAGTTCATTTTTACAAGATTTTATTTCCTACTAATTACACATAATTGTTGCATTTAGACCAAACTAAACTACACCCACAGTGGCTTGTAGGATTTATGCAGTTGAGGAACAAGCTATCACTGGTTCTGCTTATATGTCATTCCAACACCAGATGGGTATTTAGTCGGAACAGTAAAAAAGCACAAAATGTAGCCACAAAAAAGGGGGGGGAAGAAAAACCTTTGTACTTTGTGTGTTCCAATTTTGCGTCGCTGGACGTGTTTTTATTCTGATGCCAGCTGGGTCAAGTAGGACAAAAGGAGTTTACAATATGTGAGATCGGACCAGCAAAGAGGAGCTACAGGTGGGGAACATTTGTCCACCATACAGTTCAACCCAATACACGCAAGATAACAAGGACCATCTGGTCTCCAATGCTGTCTTGCAGTTCTTTTTCTCCTTGCAGTTTTCCCCCTGGGTTATCAGAGAATTAAAAAAGAAATGAAACACAACAGGACTGAAACAGAGTTCATTTGTGTTTTACTGGGGTTTTAGAGGGCAGAAAACAAATATTGTATGGCAGTTTATAAATTTGCAAATTGTTCTTGGATTTTCACAGATCACAACTTCCTGAGCTCCACAACTGGAGTCCTTTTGCTATTTCAAATTGGCCAGAAGTTTAAAAAAGGTCAAAAACACATGCAAGTTTTGTTTCCTGTGGAGGCAATGAGTGTAAGTTTTTACGTTATTTTCATACCAAAGTTCTACAAAACAAAACTAATCTGTGTGCATGGACCATTACTAGTCTAAACATGTTTTCCTCTCCCACCTATTTGCTCACTTTCTTGCTGCTTATATTGTAAACAAGTTAAACTTACCTGTGATAAGAGCCTTAGTCAGGACAAGGACCACTACAGAGAAGTACATTTTCCACAGTCTGTGAATCCATAAACCCAGACAACTGCACGACACTTACACAAGCAGCTACATTCAAAACAGAGCCTGACTGCACAACCCACCAGAGCCCTTACCCACCATTAACTCTTCCCCTATTTCTCCTCTTTTCTCTGTAATATGAAACAGTAAAGGCTCTGTTCCCACTTAGAAACTCCCACTCTCTCCCTCGCTCTCCCTTCGACTGTCTCCCGAACCTCTCTCTGTCTTTCCCAGTATGTCCTGAAAAACGTAGGAAATGTCATTTCCTGTGTTCCTGTGAGTGGGTCCTGGACTGTGGCCCAACACCCCAAAACTCTGAAGCAGTGGTCATATCTCGTAGTTTGTGTGCACAAGCGTGTGCGGCTGTCAAACTGTGGGCAGGTTTGAGCGGCACATTTCCAAGTAAATCTCACAGTGTTTGGATAATCCCTGCCTCTGATGTCACAGTGAAGCTTGCAAAAAGCAACTGCTAATGTTCATATATTTAAACTATGGGTTTTTTGCCTGTGTGTGTCTGATCGTGAAATTATTTGCATGTATATGTATATGTGTGTGTTTGTGGTGGGACCTCTCCATGACTAGCTGCTGGACAGAGTGGCATGGGCTTGTCTCTGGCTGTGGTCGTCAGACTGTCCCAGCGGTATGAAGCCTGCTGCTTTATTGGGCAGCCTAAACTGCTGAGGCAGGGCTTCTGCTGGTGCTTTGAGTTTTGCCAAAGCCAAATGGAATTACACAACACATTTAACCCTTCAAATTGTGAGAAGGATTTTCTTTTGAAAAGTAGGGATTCAGCGAAAAATGTACTTGCTGGGATCCTGAGTTGGTTTAATCTTTTTTCACCTTCAGAAAACTTCCTAGAATCTCTGTTGCAAATAGTCCAGTTGTATTTTACAGTTTAAGCCTATGCCCCAACACAGGTTTTTATCAGTTGAAGTTTCTGTGTAAACATGCTAAAGTGAAACTGCTGGTGACTGTGGAAATTCATAAAGTTTTCTTAACAACATCTTTTATTGGGGGTTTCCCTCAAAATATTATCTTTTTCCTTCTTCCTTTCCTAAGTCCAAGAATTTGCACCAGTGAAAGAATTGCTCCCCTCTGCCCCACAGTGGTCAAAGGAAGTTACTGCTTCTATGGGAATCAACAATACATAAAGTTACTGTGAAACCAGGGAGAATGTGCAGGGACTCCCACCTCAGTCATCTCATCTAATGAGTTTGTAGATCATCAAAAAACAAAGAAAGACACTTTCACTCAGTATTTTTTTCCACTGGCTCTCATAAGTATGGTAGGTAAATACTTAGAGTATTTTATGTCTCAGACAGGAAAACAGGACACAAACATAAATGCCATCAAAATAATGTTTTTTTTTGTGTGTGTGTGTGTGTGTGTGTGTGTATGTTTTTTTGGGGGGGATAGTATTTTCTACTGCCTCAAAATCACCTCAATAACACCTTGTGATTGTCTTGTACAATCTGTTAAAATGCACATAATTTTTTAATCATTTAAATGAAAAGTAAAGCTCAAGAGTCAAGAGAGGATGCTACTGATGGTACAATCTGTTTCCCAAAAAGCTTAGATACTGTATAATATATAATTAAAACATGATGAAATATTATGGAAATAAAAAGAAAATTGCAATAATTTCCACCTGTAACGATTTTCATTCTGTAACACACCAGATTCAAATGAACAAGTTATTACAAAGCTTCTGTGGAGATGCGTAAAACATAGATGGTATGATTTGTTAACCTGTTTTAATGATGGTATGATTTGTTAAATGTTGATTTTTAACCTGTCCCATTTCTAATGAGATACCAACTAAATATTTATCTTAATAACACTATTTCACCTGTATGATGGTTAAACTATTTTCCTACTCTTACATAGTGTCGAAACCCACCCCATCTTCTGCTCTTTGATGCTCTTTTCACAATTCATGAGAACTTCATGATTTCATTCATGACTTACTGACAATTAACCTTATGAGCTACTACCAAATTTTGCTACCTCCAGTGTCATCATGGCACAAAATGCTGTGTTCTGTATTATTACAGAAGCGTTACAGTTTAATATTTTTTGCTTATTTCAAGGTTATATTTTAGATTTCTGTGTTCTAGATATCCCAGTTATACTTACCATGTACTGGAAGAGCTAACTAAGTTTAATAAGGACTGTCTAGCAGAAAAAAAACAACAGCTTTATTTTGAATACACTGTAGTATCATTTTTATCTATCATACAACAACAAACACTCAATCTTAAAATACTTTATTTGGACAAAAAAACATCCTTGATTGGCACATATAATTGACATGCAAATGTTTTCTGTTTCTATTTGTATTTTACAAAATGTCAAAGATTTTGGGGGTAATTGGGGTTATGATTTTTATTGTTTTTACAAATGAATTACTAAAGTGAAATACACGTGTAGCATTCATATTTCTTTTTCCTTTATTCATCATCTTCACGTGTTGATCTGAAAGAAAGTCACTGTGATGAGAAATAACTGATTAGAATGAAGTGAGTTTTATTGTCTGACTAAGTCTATGTCATACTACTCAGTTTCACAGCAATACAGAAACATTCTCACATACGTCCAACTTCTGTATGAAATTAAACCTTAAAAACAGCAACAATCGTGTCATTGTCTGCCCTTTTTGACTCCTTTGCTAAATACACAAACTATGCTTTATGTAATCTAAATATCTTTGATACTTTAGGTTTAAAATTTCATGCATCATATTAAGCCGTAAGAAGGCTTTGACAAGCAAGAAAATGAGGAAAACTTAAGCAGGACTGTCAGTATTCATAGAACAAACATTTTTTCAAGCAACTAAGCCCTTTTGAGTGGGAGAGAGGTGCTATTTGATGTATAATAAGGTATGTCTAAGTATAAGAGGTGAGAGGATGCTGATGATACAGTTGACACAGGAGACATATTTTAGCTTCTCACATTCAAAAGTCATATGGAATGGTGACTTTTTAAAACAATAAATAAAGTACTGAACAGTGAATCTCTAAAAAACAGGAGCAACAATTTAAGAGCATGTCACAGGGAGTTATTAAAACTGCAACCCAAAAACAAAAGAACATTTTCATTGGAAAAAGACTTGAAATACTGTATAACATGATCCATACAGTACACCGTAGATGTCTTTATCTTATTAAATACTTTCAACCAGTCTTAGTTCTCACCAATCAGATAGCTCCATGAAGTCCTCCAGCTCACTCATGGTTATGATGTCACGGGGCTCATTTTCACAAACTGAACTTCCTGCAAGCTGGGTGTTTGCGTTGCAATCTGAGAATGACTCATATGATTCTTGTGTGCTGTGTACTGGGCTGAATATTTTGTTTATATTATTAACCGTGTCCATGTATGGTGTCTTTTCTGGACTATAGCAATTCCCCTCAGAGTTTGGTGTTACTTCAATAGCTGAGTTTGTGTAGCTGCGGCTCTCCCGAGGAAGCTTTTGGTCCTGCTGGAGAGTCGCAGTGACTGATGACCTGTTGGGGTGCACAGAGTTGACAGTGGCTGGTTGGTAGCTTTGGGAATAATTGGGGTAGCCTTCATAAAGCATGAAAGGCTTGCCAACTGTGGAGGGCTGAGAAGGGGACTGTATTTGTGACTTGATTAGCATTTGGGGTTGGAGCTGAGGCTGTGTGCTTGTTTGTTGCGACTGAGGCCGTGAGATGCTCTGACCAGACTCACGCACATTCAGCTGAACATACTTTCCTGTTTCCGGATCAAAGAAAGTCTTTGTTTTCACTTGAACAGGCACATCCACTACAAAATACTGACCCGAACCGAGGTCTTGCAGAACCTTGCGCTGGGTCAGCGGGAAGGACTGGGGATAGTGGGTTGACTCTACATGGTACTGTGTCACTGGAGTTGGGTGGTTGGCATGATGGAGAGTGGGAGAAGAGGGAACATGAGCAACTGTCTTAGGAGCAGCAGGTTGGGAAGCAAGGCCAGAAGCATGAGGAGACACAACAGGAAGGGAAACAGCGGAGGAAGCGTGAGGTGCGGGAATGGGAAGGGAGATTGGACCGGTGGCATGAGGGGAAGCGTGGAAAGAGCGATGAGAAGATTGTTGCTCTGTATGGGAAGAAGGCAAGCTAGATCCCAATGTTGGAGCATGAGCGAGGGACACAGGTGGGGAAAAGTGAGGGGAAGCCACAGCATGGCGATTGGAGGAGCATACCTCAGTGAAGGAGGAAGAAGGAAAACTGGAGGCTTCTTTCTCAGCTCCAGCAGGGCTGTCTGCTGCAGCTGTGGACAGTTCCTTCTTTATTCTTCGAGAGGTTAACCTCTGAGCCCTGCGCAAGGCTTTCTCACTCTTTGGTGGAACAGCTGGCGGTTTGCCCATAGAACGAGACACATCACTGCTGAAGCTACAGGCTGACTCTGGTCTCTCGAAGTCAAACAGGCTTCGTACATCTGCCAGGTCGGCTGCACTGGTGGCAAAGCTCTCCACATCCTCTGACATATAGCTGATGACAGAGCGAGACTCATCGTCATCCATGACAATACTTCTCCTAGAATGGGGCCTGTGATAAGAAGTGTAAGTTGAGTAGTCCTGTGATGAGGATGTTGAGAGGGAAGTCGAGGATTCATTGACAGTAGCAAATCGGTTTGATCCCACGTCAGGATATACAGGAGTTCCAGCACTTCGTCTCTTTGTCTCCTGCTCATTGTCTCCTCTATATGACAACCTGTCCGAGGGTGAGGCCATCCAGAGATCCTCTCCGTAGTTCTTGTGGAAGCGTGGTTTGACCGACTTGGTGAAAGGAGAACCTCTTAGTGTGTTATCCTTTACTCTGAACATTGAGGGCTTTGCTCCTAGGGCAGGAGAGGAAGTGTTGGAACGGGGTAGAGATGGGGCAGGAGATGCAGGTGCATGTGGTCTGTAAGGCCTTATGTGGTATGATGAGTCATCAGTTGATTCAAGTCCCACTGGGATGTTCCGTTGTGGTGATGGTAAAGGAGAGGATTGGTGTCTTTCTTTTGGTTTCCTCTCTGTGTCAGTTGAGGTGATCGCATAGTACTGGAGGGTATCCATCTTCTGTGCTGCTCTTTTTTGCATCTCTATTTGAGTAGCTCTTGCCTTTTCTCTTTGAGCTGATTTCTTTTTTTCATCTTCTTTCATTTTAGCCTGGATCTCATTTTCTCTGTTAGTTTGCATCAATTCTTGTGTTACTCTCTTATCCTCAGTGAGTCTTGTACTCTCATGTCTGGCTTGCTTTTCTTCAATTTCTCTCATGATTTTTTCTTTTTCAGCAGCTCTGTTTTCATCTTCCTTCTCCTCTCTGTGTGCTTTTGTCCATTCTTCTTTTATATATTGACTATATGTTTTCCTTGGCTCTTTTGACTGCTGCTGAGCTTTCACCTGTTCATCGATATGTGTGATCTCCTCCTCCTCTCTATGTGTTCTTTTCTTTTCCTCCACAATATCAGCAAGTATCTTCTCTTTGATCTGATTAGCATGTCTTTGCTCCTCAGTCGTAACCACACTCCTTTTCTGCTGTTCTTGTAAAACTCTCTTTTGCTGTTCCTCTTGTTCAGCTTTCCTCTGTTGCTCCTCAGCTGCTCTCCTTTGTTGTTTTTCTTGTTCAGCTTTCCTCTGTTGCTCCTCTGCTGCTCTCATTTGTTGTTTTTCTTGTTCAACTTTCCTCTGTTGCTCCTCAGCTGCTCTTCTCTGTTGTTTTTCTTGTTCAGCTTTCCTCTGTTGCTCCTCAGCTGCTCTTCTTTGTTGTTTTTCTTGTTCAGCTTTCCTCTGTTGCTCCTCAGCTGCTCTTCTCTGTTGTTTTTCTTGTTCAGCTTTCCTCTGTTGCTCCTCAGCTGCTCTTCTCTGTTGTTTTTCTTTTTCAGCTTTCCTCTGTTGCTCCTCAGCTGCTGTCCTTTGTTGTTTTTCTTGTTCAGCTTTCCTTTGTTGCTCCTCAGCTGCTCTCCTTTGTTGTTCTTCTTGTTCAGCTTTCCTCTGTTGCTCCTCAGCTGCTCTTCTCTGTTGTTTTTCTTGTTCAGCTTTCCTCTGTTGCTCCTCAGCTGCTCTTCTCTGTTGTTTTTCTTGTTCAGCTTTCCTCTGTTGCTCCTCAGCTGCTCTTCTTTGTTGTTTTTCTTGTTCAGCTTTCCTCTGTTGCTCCTCAGCTGCTCTTCTCTGTTGTTCTTCTTGTTCAGCTTTCCTCTGTTGCTCCTCTGCTGCTCTCCTTTGTTGTTTTTCTTGTTCAGCTTTCCTCTGTTGCTCCTCAGCTGCTCTCCTTTGTTGTTTTTCTTGTTCAGCTTTCCTCTGTTGCTCCTCAGCTGCTCTCCTTTGTTGTTCTTCTTGTTCAGCTTTCCTCTGTTGCTCCTCAGCTGCTCTTCTCTGTTGTTTTTCTTGTTCAGCTTTCCTCTGTTGCTCCTCAGCTGCTCTCCTTTGTTGTTTTTCTTGTTCAGCTTTCCTCTGTTGCTCCTCAGCTGCTCTCCTTTGTTGTTTTTCTTGTTCAGCTTTCCTCTGTTGCTCCTCAGCTGCTCTCCTTTGTTGTTTTTCTTGTTCAGCTTTCCTCTGTTGCTCCTCAGCTGCTCTCCTTTGTTGTTTTTCTTGTTCAGCTTTCCTCTGTTGCTCCTCTGCTGCTCTTCTCTGTTGTTTTTCTTGTTCAGCTTTCCTCTGTTGCTCCTCTGCTGCTCTCCTTTGTTGTTTTTCTTGTTCAGCTTTCCTTTGTTGCTCCTCTGCTGCTCTCCTTTGTTTTTCTTCTTGTTCAGCTTTCCTCTGTTGCTCCTCTGCTGCTCTCCTTTGTTGTTTTTCTTGTTCAGCTTTCCTCTGTTGCTCCTCAGCTGCTCTCCTTTGTTGTTCTTCTTGTTCAGCTTTCCTCTGTTGCTCCTCTGCTGCTCTCCTTTGTTGTTTTTCTTGTTCAGCTTTCCTCTGTTGCTCCTCTGCTGCTCTCCTTTGTTGTTTTTCTTGTTCAGCTTTCCTCTGTTGCTCCTCAGCTGCTCTTCTCTGTTGTTTTTCTTGTTCAGCTTTCCTCTGTTGCTCCTCAGCTGCTCTTCTCTGTTGTTTTTCTTGTTCAGCTTTCCTCTGTTGCTCCTCAGCTGCTCTTCTTTGTTGTTTTTCTTGTTCAGCTTTCCTTTGTTGCTCCTCAGCTGCTCTTCTCTGTTGTTTTTCTTGTTCAGCTTTCCTCTGTTGCTCCTCAGCTGCTCTCCTTTGTTGTTTTTCTTGTTCAGCTTTCCTCTGTTGCTCCTCAGCTGCTCTCCTTTGTTGTTCTTCTTGTTCAGCTTTCCTCTGTTGCTCCTCAGCTGCTCTCCTCTGTTGTTCTTCTTGTGCAGTTCTTCTTTGCACTTCCTCTGCAACTCTTCTCTGTTGCTCTTGTTGTGCTGCTCTACTCTCTTGCTTTTCATGTGGAGCACTTCTCTGTTGCTCCACCACAGCAACTCTCCCCTCTTGACTTTTCATCCACATCATTTCCTCATTCCTTGTTTTCTGTTCTTCCTCCTCACTCAGTTTTATCACCTTGTATTCGTGAATCATTATCCCTTTCTCCTCGTTTTCTGTCACTGTAATTCTTTCTTCCCGTTGCTTTGCTTGTATCTCTTTTGACTTTTGAGCAGCTCTGGCTTCTTCTGTCAGTTGTACTTTTCTTTCTTCCTCTGCTCTTTTCTCTGTTTGTCTTTGATTTTCTCGCCTCTCCTTGATCATAATAGCAGTGGCTTCACGCTCTTTTGCTCTCCTCTCCTCTTCTCTCTGAGTGGCTCTCTTCTCTTCTTCAACCAAAGAAGCTCTACTCTCCTGTATTAAATGTTTTCTTCTAACGTGCTCTTCTTTTTTCTCCTTTTCACTTCCAGATGCTTGATCTTCCTCCAGTTGTTTTCTTGTATAGTGCTGCTTTGTGTTTGTTTCTTCATGCTGATTTGTAAGCCTTTCCTGATTAAGTTGATCTGCCCTGCCATATTCAGTCTTTGCCCCTGTGTATTTATCTTGTTGCATGTCAGTCCTCTCATCTTTGCTTGGATGAGTTGTGTTTTCTTTCCTGTTTTGGATTTGACCCAATGTTGAATTTGGAGGGGAGTTTTTTTCTAAATATGTCAGTCCTTTGGACATGTCGGTTACATTAGATGAGGTTGATTCTTGTAAAGGATGATTATTTTGCTGACCACTAGACTGATCTCGTGATTGGGTGTCAGCTCCAGCCATTTGTTGTGTTTGGGGTGTTGGTGACTTGTCTGTCTCTTTTTGATTGATATATTTTGCTTCATTATCTAATCTACCTCCACTTTTTGTCCTCTCTTGTTTGTCTTTGTCTCCAAGTTTAAACATTCCTGTTCTTTGATGTTCCTTCTCCATAATTGGAAAAACTAATGCCTTTGGCTCTTTACTCACTTTGGCACTCATCTCTGTCTTATTTGGCATTTTTTTATCTTTCACAGAGAGGTCTTGTGGGTCAGCAGTGAACACAGGACGTCTGTTATGACGAGTCTGTATCAGTGGAAAGAATCCTTCCTTTTTGTTGGGTGGGAATTCCTGAACTGTGTTCACCTCTTTCTCCTCTGAAACAATTACTTTTAGTCTAGCATAGTCTGCAATGGCTGATATTTCAGGTATTGCAGACACCCTTTCTTTTGGTTTTGGTTTACCTCCAGATCTTTGTGCAACAGTATTTGTCATTGCTGAATGTGAACTCTGTTTGTCAGTTGACAAATTATCTGTGTAATTCTTCTTGATGTGATTAGCTTGACCTTCCTCCTTTGTTCCGTTGTTGCTCCATTTCTTCAAGGAAAGTTCTGCATTTTTAGAGGTCAAGGTATTTTCTGTTTCCAAATTTTTACTTTCAATCTTCTCATCTTGAATGCTTACAGAATTTGATTCATCTTCCTTCCTATCACCTTGACCCACACTGAACACAAAGACGTCACTTTTTCCTTCCTCGCATAATTCATTGTTCATAGCCGTCTTCTTTGGTAGTAACCCCAGAAGCTCCCTTTCCTTTGATGTAACTCCGGCAGTTCTTGTACTGTTATCTGTCTCTCTGCTTATTTCTGTCACCGCTTGTACTTGAAAGTAGTTTCCTTCCACTGGTTGTACATTTGATTCAGACTTTTGGTTTTCAGCTTCACTCTTGGTTGTATTGTTGCAGATCTGTTTACTGCTGCTTTTTAATGAGTCAGACAGTTTTTTCACACTGGACAACACATATTGCACAGCTAATTTGTCTTCCACACTGTCTTTCGTCTTCTGCTCATAACTTGCGAAAGTCAAGTCTTTGGAACAATGTTCACTGTTTAAAGTGTTTGCTTTTTCTTCACAACATGATGATGCAGCTTGCTTATGTTCATGAGGAAGCTGCACATTGGAGGGGAAAGTTGTGATGGGATGTTTTCCCACCATGTTCACATCGTCCTTCTCAGACACTACTGGCACAACGCGGATGGCAATGCAGTCAATATGCACATCATCGTCTTGAATATTTTTGTCTTTCTTCTCTGAATTGTTGGAAGAAGGGGCATTGTTAGCTTTTTCATTTGTTTTTTCTTTTGTTTGTTCTGTCACTGTGTTCTTGTTATAGACAGCTTTGGTTTCAGCCAATGCTTTATCTTCAGCAGGTACAGTAACGGTGAGGGGCACATCTTTTTCAGCCACTGGTCCTGGTTGCGTTTCCCTTTGGGGTTTTGCATTAACAGTAGAACTCTCCTTCTGGAGACTTGTCCTTTTCTCTTGGACATTTCCTGTCATGCTGCTTTTTCTTGCCTCCAAGGATGAAGTTTCATCGAGATTTTCAGTATGATCAGCCTTCACTGTAGAATTAGTTTTCTCGATCTCCCTTGCTTTCACTGAGTTACCCTCATTTGAAGGAGTGTTTTCGTCCGAGCCTGAGATAGGATGCCACTCAACTAATTCTGATTTACTGCACTCTTTCTCAATTTCATTAATTTCTTTTTCAATCTTGTTATTCTCTTGAATATTCACAGATGTCTCTCTTTCTCGTACAGATACCATGATTCCCATGATCTGCAAGCTGTCATCTGCAACAGGGGTATCTTTCTGACCAATCACAACATTTAGTGGTGCATAGTCCTCTGGAGTTGTGTCTTCACTTTCAACCCATGATGCTTGTGTTGGATCGTCCATCGTTTTGTTGATGTCACTGTCTAGTGCTTGATTGTCTTGAGGTTCCTCTTGCAGTTTTTCAGAGTTTTCCAGTTTTTCTTTATTGATCATGGGTATCTGCTCTTTATTTTGCGCTGGCGACTTCATCCCAAGTTCCATCTGTGGCAAGCCCTCAGCTTTGTTCATGTTACCAATTGCTGTCTGGTTTGCTTCTCTGGATGTTTCTAAGTGATCTGCCAACTGAGTGGTGGTTGCTGCAGACTTAACTGGTATGGTAGCAGAGCTTGGAGGTGAAACAATTATCGCTGGTTCTGTCTGTACCCCTGAAGGCTCCATTGAATGCTTTGCTGAAATATCGTTGGAGACAGTGCTTTCATGCTTTTTAGACACTTCCTGTGATGGTGGTTTCTGTCGAATATTACCAGCTAACTGCTTAGTAGAACTTTTCCCTATGAAACCTTCTCGTATAGCAAAACCTTTTTCTTTTATTGCTGAAATCTCTTTTTCAGCATGAGCTTTTATCTTAGAAGTCAGAATCTCCTGCTTTGTCTGAGCTCTTTCTTTATGGGACAAAGCTTTTAGAGGGATAAAATTCAGGTCTTTATCTGGTCCTACAGCGTGCCCGGTTGACTTAGATTTTCTTTCAATAGGACGCAATTTAGCCAAATCAGAATCTCTTTGCTGTGAATCCGTTTCTTTTACAGAGTTACATTTTTCCACATTTTCAGCATGGCTTTCCTTCAGTTTGTCAACAGCATTGTCCTCATTTGCTCCAAGATTTCTTGGAAATGAATTAGTGCTGGATAACTTGAATCCTTTGGAGGACTGATTGTAAGCATGCTTACTTTCTGTCACCTCGCTGTTTTTAAAGCTGTTAACTTCTTCCTTATTTTCTTTGTTAGGTGTCATAGATGTGTTTGTAAGACTATGTCCATCATTTGATTTCTCGTTATTTCCTGTCCCAACTTTATCAAGAGGTAAAACTTTTGTTTCATTGGCATCACTTTCTGTGGCTGAGACTTCATTTCTGTTTGTTGGCATTGCATTAGTAAGACCATATTTCTCCCTTAGTCGGTCATAATCATCAGCTTCTCTATCAGTTTGCATATGTTCTGCCTGATCCAGCTTTTTGTAATCTTTGTTTGTATCCATATTTATCCTCAAAGGAGTGTTGCTGTTTGATGTGTTACTCTCTTTTATGTTAGGCTTGTTTCTGGCTTTCTCTTTTTGTTCTCCTCTCATTTTCTCCTTGATCTTGGCTAATTCTGCTTTAGCTTTAGCTAACTCTGTTTTAACTTGCTCAACTTTATCTGGCTCACTTCTGACCTGTTGTGTTGCAGCTAGTTTGGCTGTGAGTTTAGCTGACCTCTCCAGCAGGTTTTCTGTTTTTGATAGCTCTGCTTTGGTTCGCTCCACTTTTGTTTCTTCCAGCTTTGCCTGAAGAATTCTTCTCTCTTCAAGTTTTGTGTCAGTAATTACACATATCTTTGCTGTGGGCTTATCTGCATTTACGTGGCCCACTTCCTCATCCTTACATTGTAAGACATCCTCACCTTTAATGGTGTCTGTTTTAACCTCCCTCACAACATCTTTTGTCTTCATGTATTTTGTTTTTATTTGTGGTTTTTCTGTCTGCTCTGTTTCTTCTGCTTTTTTACTTTCCGCTGTAGCCTGTTCTGCAATATCCTTTTCGGCCTTGATTTGTTCTGCCTCCACCTGCCCTCTTTTAACTTGTTCTATGCTCACCTGTTCAGTTTTAACTTGTTTTATTCGTGCTGGCCCAGCCTGTTCATTCTTTGCCAGTTCAGTTTTTATATGTGCATCATTTAGCTTCTCTGTCTCAGCTTGTTCTGCTTTGACCTGCTTGTCCTGCTCCTCTCCCATGTGCTTGATATTTTCTTTCTCTGTAATATTTGTAGGCTCATTTGTTAACTTCTGAGCTCTGGTTTGTTCAGCCTTTATCTCTTCCTCTCTGGCTTGCTCTGGTTGGTTTTCTCTGGACTGATCTATCCGTTTTCTTTTCATCCTCTCCCCTATATTAACTTCTTCTTTGGCTAGTCTGACACTCTCCGGCTTTGTTGGTTCTGATTTGGACACTTCTGTTTTGACTTCCTCTGTACCAGTCTGCTCTGTTAAAATTAACCCAGCTGATTCTGCTTTTGGCTGCTCTACTTGAGCCCTCTGCTGAACTTTTGCCAACTCTGCTTGGGCGTGTTGTGCTTTTATATGTTCTGCTATGACCTCTTCACCCCTGACTTCAATGTTCTGTCTAGCTCTCATTTGTTTTGTCATTGTGGGGGCAGGTACACTTTCAGGGTTGGATGGCGAATTTTTCTGATAATTTTCAAACTGTGGTTTAACTTTTGTTTGCTGTTCACTTTCTTTTTCACGCTCCCTTAGAACTGGCTTGTATTGTTTCATCTGACCTATTTTTTCTGTGGTTATTGGTTTGTCTGTTGTAGGATACAGCTGGTTTCGGTATTCTCGATCATTATATCTATCAGAACTCTGTGTTAAATGATCGTTTTTTATTTCATTTTTCTTTTGTTCTCGCTGTCCTTGCAGTTGGTTGTTAATATTAGTTTTGACCAAATCAGCTTTTTCGTGAGGGGGTATTCCAAAACCAAAAGTCTCCCTGCACTCTACTTTCTCTGGTTGTATTTTTCTGATTGGCAGATCTTCCTGTCTTGACCTGTCCTTTAAAGCAGCTGTCTCTTGTCTTGATGGAGAGATAGTTTCTTTCAGGCTGAGTTTTTCTGTGTCTACGCTGTTTGTTTGTCTCCAGTTATTCTGTGGGGACATATTATTGTAATCATGTTTGTTATGTTTGAACTGTTCATATCTATCCACCTTTGTGAATACTCTTCCCACTGTTTCATTAAAAGCTTGCTCAGTATTTGCTCCGCTTTGATTGTTGTCAGCATTTAGCCTGGCTGAGTCCATAGACTGTTTAAATCCCCCCAAAGTTCCAACATTCTCAATCATGCCTTGCTTATAGGGAGTAAATGATGCTAGATATTCATGGGGATTCTGTCCATTAACCAGCTGATTGCTAGTGTAATTTTCAGGTATGAAACCACTGAACCCAGGGTGAGGAACCATCTGACCTTGCATCTGACCTGTCTGGTAATCACTTGAAATGTTTTCTGGATATTGGCCTGTATTTGCTCTTGTAGACTGAGAGCGCTGAGTTGTAAGTGACAATCCAGGGCTGTGATAGGGGTTTACAGCAGCATTTGTCCTGCTTGACTCATCTAGCTCCATGAACTGAATGGCTGGATCTGGAAAAATAGGGATATCTACCACAGTCTCTCGTGGCTCCTGCATAAAGGGCTTGTTGTTTTTCTCCATTGTATCCAAGCCTTTAAATTTGGTAGGACTGTAGGTGCTTTTTACCCTCTTCCTGTTGTCTTTGAGATTGAAGAGCAGGCTTGTGGCTCGAGATTTGTAACTGGACATCCTGATATCAGGAGTCGCTCCCCTGCTTTCAGCTCTCACTGGGGGATGCTCCACTGGTTGAGGAGACACTTCATATTGCTGGAAAGCAGATGTCTCTGCTTCCTGGTGTGTGTAGACCACAGGTGTAAGCTGCTGGCTGATTTTAAACGGAGTTGTGCTCGTGTTAGTGTGAACAACATTTGGTTCAACTGCTACTGCATTGTTGCCAGGGTGAAACAAATTATCATCCCTAAATGATATTCCTTGTTGATTTGCTATCTCCCCTGTTGTGATATTTTGCCCTGTCATCATTTTGATTTTTTGTTGGAGGGCTTTGACGGAGCTGATGGTGTCTTTGACACGTCGAGACATCTCAATGGTAGGCGAGGCAGTCGATGGGCGTTGGGATAGAAGCTTGCGATTTCCCAGACTCTGAGTCCTCTTCCTGTGAGGGTAATGACCTACTAATTCTGACTCACAGCGTTTCTCCACAGCTGACGCTTTCTGCAGCACTGAGGATGTTAATGTGGAGCAAGGAGGAGTTGGAGGAGCCATAGGTGCCAGGTTATTCCTTGGATGTCTGATACGTCTACAATGACTCTGTGGCTGAGTCTCAAGCGAAAGCTCTTTGTACATTGGTGTCTCATACCATTTAGGAAACTCAGAGCGGTCCATAAAGCCAGAGACTTCTCCTTGCTGGAAGGGAAATCTGTTATGATCTCTCCATACCTTGAAGGGACTAAACTCACTGTGTATAAAGAAGTTAGAGTTACAATTTACCTGGGCAGACATGCTGCGTTGAGTATGGGAAGATCTCATATAAGAAGATGCAGAATTATGAGACATGTGAGTCATTGCTGCTACTTCAGAGGAACAATAGTTGGTGTCTCTGAATGAAAACGGGGGAAAATGACTGGTGTCAAAGTTTTGCTGGTATGATGTGGAAAATTCAGAAAGTTCCCTCTGGATACTCATTAGTGCTGATTTATCCCAACTTGTCTCATCATTCCACTCTCTCAGTTTATCATCCATTCCTGCTCCATCCCTGTGTCCATCCGAGTTGAAGGCTCTGATGAGAGAAGAAACTCTGGAGCGGCTTCTGGGTTGCTGTGAGCTGAACTCTGAGGCTCCGTTACTGAGGAAGGAAAGCTCTTCCTCCCTCATAGACTTTCCCTGTTGAGACGTTTCCACATAGGAGTGCTGGAATGTGGCAGAAACCCTCCCCTGTGTCCTTTCCCCATAAACCTCCCACTGTGGATCTCTGTGGTTCTCAGATGCATACACTCCCCTGTGGATCCAGTCCTGTCCATACTGCTGCATCCTGAGGTTGAAGTTCTCATGTGCAGCTCTCTTTAGTTCCTCCCTTTCTCTGCTCTCTATGTCTATATCCTGGCCACTCTGACTAAAGGCCAACTGTCTGTCTCTCTGGGCGCTGGGTGAAGGCCCATTGAGGTCAGAGTCATTATAAACAGCCTCATCTCCAATGCAGAGACTCCTGAAGGCTCTGTCTGTCAGACTGCTGACCTCACGATCATTTTCATCCAGGAAGGATCCACCACTGGAGGTGTCGCTGAAGCCTCCATCGCTGTGCTTTCGATGCCCACTGCTCTTTCGGCTTGAGCGGCGCTTCTCAACTGAGGTCATGATGCCGACTTGCTAACAAAAGACTCTGTCTTCAGTTGCTCAGTCATTCATGCAAATATAGACCTCAAAATTATACACTGTGCCTGCTGGTGGAGCTGCAGCACCCGGAGTTTGGCGCATCTGTTTGCAGTTGCTCCTAAGGCATTGTGCATTTTAGTTGGCCTCTATACAAACAATCCTAGAGTTTGCAATTTTCCTAAAAAGGAATAGAAAAGGAAAATCAGTCTGGAGAGAAATATATGGTAACACAAACCTTTAATGAAACAGTAAGAGCACTTTGCATTGACCAGTATGGTGCATTTCAACTTGAATTTAAGATTAAATATATATGTTTTCTCTGATGTGAGCTAATTTAAAAAAATGTTACTCATTGTGGTGCTTAATTCATGATCACTGGCCTTTTTTCTCCATTGCATTAGGCAGCAATGTACTGTATGTGGTTCTGAAAAAAGCTCTGTAAATCCATCCACTCAATCACTGTGACCTTCAGGGACATGTTGTGAATAAAACCGCACTGTTGCTAGGCCCAGTAGAGACATACTCACGTGAGATATTTTGGGTAATTCAGATGCATCACTACAAATTTAGTTGAGCACACACAGGTTTACTTTGGTTGAAAAGCTAGATACCGATGTTGATTTAGCAATAATCTGAAGTTGAGACTGACACAAATTGCCACATTTTCAATTTCTAGGTCGTAATAAAAGGTTAGAAGAATTAGACTTTGTTTGAACTGAGTCTGAACTTAAATTCAAAAGTTCATAACAAACATAAGTCGAGTATGACTTATGGACAACTAGCATTTGGTTTTACTACAGTAAAGCAAGCAGGCAGGTGGAATGCAGACTGGAATATCCTTCAGTAGAAATGTTTCTAATTTTAGGTTTCAGAGTTAAGATTAGAAAGTTTATTGCCGGTGAAGTTTATAATCTGTCATCTTAAATGTTTCCAGTTACATTTAAGCATTTCATAACCATTTGCATTTGATTTATATATCAATATTGGCTGTTAAATATGTTTTTCACAAATGGAACCCTTGCCTTGGAGTGAAAATCTAAAACATACAGTACAAGGTTACAGGTAAGAGTGCTGACATATTTGCATCTGTCAGTTTTATGGTAATTTCTTGTCTTCTTACCTCATTTATCTCCACCCAGCAGCCTGCTGTGCAGTGTTTGTGGTAGGCCTTCAAACTGCTCTAATCTGGATTTAAAACGAACAAATGATATGCTAAACTTAGAAACTTTATCATATTGATATTACTCACCATACCACTTATGGCATTATTTGTTTCTCCTAAAACCAGGGATATAGCCTATCTATGACAGGCTACTTCTGTTTTGCTTTATCTTATTAAAATGCTTGTAGTCTTAAAGACATTTCTGTGATATCACACGTCTACTCAAGTACTCTGCAGCTGCCAAGGAGTCGTCACCTTACTCAGAACCTCCGGTGGTTCATTACTGTCTTGTGACCTAGAGGCTATCCATCTTATGCACATCTTCACTACAGCCAATCGCTGCTCTGTCACACTGACCAGCTAAATCAGCATATCACACAAATGAAAGGAAGTGTCATTCAATCCTGTCTTTCAGTATAGCTTCCTACGCTCCATATAAGCCTTTTCCTCTAGTTTGTTAAGTGTAGCATAATGAAAATAGTCTAAACAATACTACGTCTTTTAAGTCAAATGTCTCTAACCAAACAACACAAACTGATTAAAGGTTAATGAAGGATCTGCATACGTAATAATGATGCCTTAAAAACCCTTCATGGTTATGATGAGCTTCAGTCATTTTAGTCCCTTTTATGCAATGATAATCTCATCTTTAACTGCTAGGATGATTTCTGTTCATTCTTGCATGTGACAGGTTTATTTTAGTCCTGTGACGGGCCGTCAGCTCTAAAACCTGAAACCAACGAGGAGTCAATTTCAACTCTGGTACAAGGGAAGACTGAACAACTACTTATCTGTCACTTGTGAGAACAGAAAGGGTAGGACTAACTTTTTTTTATAAATGTTGGCAACTGTCAGTTATTTTAAATACGAGTTTCACACTGCACAGTAGCTTCGGATTAACTGGGTATTTTTCCTTTTGTAGACAAAACCATAGAATTTTCACATCTTTTATTTTATTCTTTTTGCAAGAAATTGGTCCCAAGTCGAATGAAAACCTTCTTTTTTCAATGTCTTGTCCCTTTTTGGACAAGAAAATAGAATGCACAGGAAGTTGATATCTTACCTTCCAGTTTTGTAATCCATAATTTGGGGTCTGTTTGTGAACTCCTAAAAAGGCCCCTTCACCCCAAAAACTGGCCTTGCTGATCTGACCCTGCACTGTTACCTCACACAACCCCTCTCTGGCAGCTCCAGGCTCTTTCTGTTGATACCAGTCCAAAACAAAAAACTCTGTGTGGTCCACTGCAAGGTCTCTGAGCAACTGACCAGTGGCGGGCTGCAAGAATCAGGCCAGGAGACCTGACAGAAATAGAGGAGTTGTCCCAGAGCGAGCGTCCACCATGGGGGGACAGGGTGAGGGCTTGAGTTAGCATGCAGCTCTGTGAGATCCTTGGGTGTCAAGTGTCAGATGAATGAAACAAACAGCCTCTCAACTATTTTTAAATCTGGACGGCTACTTTGACCATCAGCGAGGAGAGCTAACTGTCGGTGAACTGGGAAGTTATTCCATCTCACTCAAGAGGTTGTGTGATCTAAACTAAAAGAAAAACACATTTTCTGAAGATGTGTTGTTATTGTGGGAGCTGGGTGGGTAAGTGGGTAGAGGTGGGTGGGAGTGTAGCTTGGGAGACATAAATAGCTCGACTGCCTCACACTGGAGTGCAACCCTCTTCATTGAACACAACTGACAAGCACTACATGAAGTGTCAACAAGTGACCCCCCCCCTCGCCACACCACAACATTCTGCTAACTAAAAGACTAAATGGAACATATGAGAGGCTTTGTCATGTGTTTCCAGATCTTTTCTTCTGTGAAAGATATTCAAAATATTTGTTTCAACAGGAATTCTGCAATGGCTTTATTAAATTATCCATCCACTAATGTCTATTCTCCCTGACTATATCCTCATTCACCCAACAGAAAAGGCCATGAGGAAAAGAAAGGGGAGGGACTGTACCTCCCCCTTTGACCCCCATTTCCCTCCCCTCCTACAGAATGCTGCTATAATAGGAGATTGCTGTAGCAGATAGGTCCCTGGGATTCTTGGCTGGTGCAGGGCTGGCTTCCTGGGATGATGGACACACACACATGGGCCTTAATAGAGATGCACCCTTCCACTTATGCTCGCACAACCACACATGCACACATACAACTCACTAAACATAAGAAAGGGCTCCCTCTTTATCAAATATTTCTCATCCTTTCTACCTTATTTGTTGTAGATGAGACCGTTTGCTTCACAGATCTGAAATACTCTTGCAGAATCTGGAACTTGCTGCTACTTGTACATCATCTTTGTTTGGCTACCTACTTTTGGCTTTCACTGCATAATTCTTGTTCATTTTCTAATCAATTATTTTTTATCATGTTTCACCCAAAAGAAAAAAGAATTGCCTCAGCAATATAGCATGTGTGTGTGAAGACTGCAAAGGCCTCCTGCTCGCTTAGTCCCTCTAGTGGACAAAGTAAGAAAATACCTCCAGATGTATTTGTTCTTCACAGAAATGACTTTTTGATACATACCTCAAGTTTTTACACTATGTAAGTTTCCAACTTTGCCTCAACATAGTTTTATTGGGAAGCCACTGAGGACCTATGCATCGATCACAAACGCTGATAATGCTTTTCTCTGTGCTGAGTAAGGAAAAGGAGAGCTGTGGTTATGTGGCAGACAGCAGACAGGCACATTACTAGCTGCATTAAGATATGCTTTGTTTGTATAATATCCATTCAGAGATGAGCTTAACTGATTCTAATTGATTGGGTTATTGATCAGCTCTGTTGCAGGAATTAAAAGCAGAAATGATACTTTAGAGGGGTGTTCGAGCTCTTCAGTGGAGGAGACCTGGATGCACTTTATGACGAACTTTGGAAGCTACGTTTAAAAATAGTCAAATTCAGATTTTGCACCTAATACCAACCAAGAGATCTGCATGTAGGGGCAAGTCTTTCTTGAGTCCTCTGTCAGTTTCTGTGCGCATACATTGTCTTTGTGTGTTTATAGCTGGGTGCATGAGCACAGGACATATTTCCCCACAGAAAAATATTTCATTACTCCAACAAAAGAAGCCCATTAACTGCAATGTAAGAACAGAGTTTGACTGCTGTCCCCCACATTCACCATGTTTGTCTGCTTTTCTGGCCGCTCTCCAGCTAATTTGATATAACAATGCTCTGCAAAACCGCCTCAGGACTTTTTTTAGGTGACAGAAAATTATCAATGATGCCACATGCACAGCTGAATGTCAACACCAACTTGACTTGTTTATGAAATATTAAAGCAGTGAATTATGGGCCCCATGCAGAACTTAATGATGATCGGAGTCATTATAACTTCAGCATCCTTTGTTTTGGTGAATGATTAAATTCCACCGCTACTGTATTCAATTTTGGAGAGACTGAATGTGTTTTTCCCATCTTTTGTGTGAGGTGGCTGGATTCCGTCAGTCCATACTACTACATTTTGGGAGAGGAGCTGATTTGTATAGGGATATTGTGTTATCATCACCATGTCAGTGGACTTAGCATCTTTGCTTCCTCTTTCACTTAAAACAAAATCATTATATTTGGACAAAATGTTTTTATTAAACTCATTCAGGTATGAATAGATCCAGCACAGTAACTGCTATATGATAAGCCTGTACAGCTTTATAACACCAAATACACGAGGTTAAATATCAAATTTTGACTTTAGTTTTGTCAACCTGAGTGCGAAACTAAAACATGAGTGCCTAAACATTTTTTTTGTTGGAAAATGCAGCCAATAAAAATCCACTTAGATCGGTCCTTAAAAGTATCACTTTATTGGTATAGTTGTAAGATATTTACAACATGCTCACACAATAGCATAAAAAAAGAGAAACTGAGTGCTCTGTGTACAACCTGGCACGACTTCTGACATTATCTCCCTCTTCTGTGTCACCAGGGTGTCGCCTCATCAATTATTGAACCAGTACTTCATGGTAATACATAATTTCTCATCAATTATTTATGATAATGTGTGTGTAGTTTACTTAATTGTGTTATTGACTATCAAAAGTAATTTCCCGAAAATCCTCAAGGACGCAAATTGAATCAGCGGAACAACCGATTGTGTGCTCTGCGGTTAAGGATTCTCAATCTGATCAGCTGATCCTTTATTCAAGTAATTTTAGTGTTGAGAGATTTTCAGAAATAATAAATCAACATATGTATTGCCTGTAATGATCTACAGAGTGAAGAGCCCTGAGGTGATGAGAAATTATGTTTTTATAAATGTAAATACAACATTAATAAATAGTATAAATGTCACATTTAATGGGGTTTATTTAGAAAAAGAAAAGAAATGTTCAGAGACAGGAGGAGAGGAATAGAGAGCGTTCCTAAAAGTAAATAAATAATAAGAGTCGCAATTGCTCTCCACTCCTGCCTTTAAGAGAACCTGATAAATAATGTATCAGAACAGATGGCTGAAGCGAGAGGCAACAGGAGAGGAACATGAGCAACTACATCTTTAATTGTTTTAAAAAACATGTCACAACAGGACTGGTGAGTTCCTTGTCTGCTGGCGCTACAGATGTGCTAACAGAGTAGAGGGGACAACTGCTGCTCCTTTGTAAGTATGCTCCAGTCAGCCTCAGGTGTGCACAAGAACAAAAAAAGGCTGATTAATGTTAAAGTGCACGTTCACTTTAAAATCTAAATAATGAAACAATTCGAGGCCCGTCACTGACCATCAAATGTTACAAAATTCTCTGTCCTGCCATCAGTTCAACACTCACAGTTTTCATGCATCAACAATCACAATGTAAGCAACTGTCCTCTTGATGAAAACAAGAGGTATCAAGATAATTTAAATTCACATTATCAAATAGGTCTTTGTTGCACACATGTCGCATCTATGTTAGTCCATCTAATAGAGTCCAGTAGTGCATGTAGACAGATAAGGATCCAAAACCACAGTTGTGCTTTTATGGGGGTAACAAGGCCCCAGTTATTCAGCATTTTCTCACAATGATATTTTACAGTCAAGTAAATATTTGAATGTTTGCATCCATACACTGAGATCTCTTAAAAGTCTGTCCCGATATGTTTCTGGATTCAGCCAGAGGTTGTGCTCAGTTGTCGTAAAAGTTGAATAGAGAGGGCATAACAGGCACGATGACACAGATTATCGGTACATCCACGTTTGTGTCCTGCGTCTCACTTTTTCTCCAGTGGGTCCTTGGAGCAGTGAGGATGTTTGTCGGGGCTGGCGCCCAGGATCGTGGCTTTTGTGCTCACGCTGGGACTAGAACTGTCTCCCCGTCTCACGCCAGCGCTGGGCACTTCCATGGCAGGACCCACCGCGGGCCTCACCACCCCAGTTGTGCTCACACCGACTCCAGAGAGAACTCCCACACTGGAACCGGGTCCCGCAGCTGCACCGAGAAGGTTGGCAGACTGCAGCACAGCCTCCGAGTGCTCACGGGCCTTCATGCGCAGGGCGGCCACGCTAGCTGTGCGGTTGCCCTGACAACCGTAGGGTGGCAGGAAGGACAACCCCATGGGGTCAGAAACACAGCAGGAGCACAAACCATTGCCTGAAAAATAACATAAGTTACATTTGTGATGAAAGTGTTGAAAAGTAGCTCAGCATACATTGAAAGAGGATAATATTCACCTTTCAGTGTGGCGACTTGTGAGAGGGCCTGCGCATAGGTAGCAGAGTTGAGGAGGGTGCCTGGTATACAGGATGGAAAGAACGGACCTCCAGGACCCACTGTCCTGTTGAGACTTGAGAGAACAGACATACTGTATCTTCTGTAATTATCTAGTAAAAAGGATTAATCCGACACTTTATACACCAACATATCCAGAAAAACCTACATTTCTAAATTATTTGGATTAGAAATTAAATCAACTGGAAGAGTTCATTAAGGATACAGCATGAACTACATCAAATATCTGCAGTATATGGCTTTTAAAGATGCTGTTCATTATCAAAGCATCTGACACTGTTTCACCACCGTCGCCTTTCATTTCTGTCTTCTCTCACCTTTGCTGCATCTCAAGCGGTTCTTTCTGTTTCCTGCTCTGGTCGACGGGGGACTGAGAGTTGATGCTACGAGATGGAGGAGAGCCCTCGCTCATCTGCTCCTTCCCTCCGTCGGGGTCTGAGCTCCCTCGCTCCGTCTTCCGCCACTTTGCCCTGCGATTCTGAAACCAAACCTGCAAATCAAGAGAATCAAGGCAATTTAAACTGGAACGCCACACACACACACACTCAAATTTTACAAAATAAAGTTATTGAATTTGAATTTATGTCCAGGACATTTGTTTTGTCTTGCAAAGTTTGAATTCTTCTGCATATTCCTTTGACATATCACAGACAAACCAATGTAAACTTGTCTATTCAATTCAGACTGGCTGTCTTGTTAACCGGTCTAGAAAAGCTAAAAACAGATCAAGAGGTCCTTGAATTTTCTCGCTCTCTCATTCCCCTCAGTCCCTTACTTAACCCCAAAACTTTACAGTCCACACAGCTGAGAACATATAGTCAAGTTCTAGTATCTTAATCGAATGAAGGTCACTGCCTATAACGACATTTAATTGAGCAATTTTTCATTATCATATTTTAATGACTTCCCACTGACAGTTGTGCTGCCTGAGAGAGAGGCAGCAATGATGAAGTCGTTTATTTCCCTATTTAGTGATTGTTTGACAACATCAGATTCGATTAGGACTTGGTTCTAGCAGGCATTAATCATGATGTGTGAATGGAGGTTAGAGTCTGTGCGCATGTGCTCTGCATCCCTCCCATTGTATGGGGTATAAATGATGTCAACAGCCAAACAAAACACATGCATTCATTGGGCATAAAGAAAGGACAACATTTTGGTGGCAGGACAACAATACAGAGAATGGACTTATCTCACCCCTGCACCTTCCAGCTAGAAGTCGCGCCCCCCCACACACACACCCATCTCTGAATGGGCTATAATTGCTCCATTAATCTCAATTTGCCGCGTGCTCTTAATGCAGGGGAGGCCCATTGACACTTTACAAAAAGGGGGGCAACAACACTACAACAGAAAGGAAATTTATTTTCTAATAATAATGTAAGTTTAATATCCCTGCATACTGCGGTGGATTCATGTTCAGATTTAATAATAGGAATGTGGTAATCGGATTAGGAGGGGAATAATTTGTTTACAATCCCTAATTTACAGCGCCGGATTCCATTATCAACCCCGCCATTGGGTTTAAGCGATAGTAAGATGACCCTGGGGAACAAAAGGCAAACTATTATATTTCCCACAATTAGATCTGCGCGTACAACAAAACCCAAAAGCAAATCTGGAATGCAGGAAATTACATACAGGACACATAACTTAATTACATCTGGCCAAGTTTATAACCGCGCATATGTGCAGGGCAGGAGCGGAATATAAATTGTCAAATTTAAAACATGTTCTTGCATTTGTGTTTTGGAGTGTGTGTGTGTCTGTGTGTGTGTGTGTGGCGCAGAGTCAGAGAGAGTTGGAAGGGTTTTGACTTTTGCCTCCTTTAATTTTTTATTTTTTTTCATAAAACACGCACCGTTTTTTCTGTGAGTGTTATGGATGATGTATCGCTGCCTCTGAGACGCGGACAAATTAGTGAAGAACATTATCGCTGGTTAATTATGAATGACCGATTAATCAAGCTAATCTAATATTCACCATTATGTTGATGTTATTAAAGTGTATCGCCGGAATGACGGAGTGGCTTAATTTACCCTCGCCTCTTGCATGGTCAAACGTACCCAGGACTGAACGTCGCAGCACGCAGCCTACCTGAACTCTGGCCTCGGTCAGGTTGATTTTCATGGCCAGCTCCTCACGGGTGAACACATCAGGGTAGTGTGTCTGGGCGAAGACAGCTTCCAAAGCTTCCAACTGCAAGGACACAAAAACACACTTATAGCCCCACTATAGGAAAAATAAAAAAGACGATGCTTTTTGCATCTTTCTTTCTTTCTTTCTTTCTTTCTTTCTTTCTTTCTTTCTTTCTTTCTTTCTTTCTTTCTTTCTTTCTTTCTTTCTTTCTTTCTTTCTTTCTTTCTTTCTTTCTTTCTTTCTTTCTTTCTTTCTTTCTTCCTTTCTTTCTTTCTTTCTTTCTTTCTTCCTTCCTTCCTTCCTTCCTTACTTCCTTACTTCCTTACTTCCTTACTTCCAAGCTGAGCATTAAATTAAGAGGTAAAACAATCTTGGCCTGACATGGACGGGCCTGTATTTGCAGACAGAAATTTCGAGCAACTTAAACATGTCTTGCCTGGTCTTGAACATAACCATAGCCTAAATTTTAGGTAAATGTTCCCCGTGCTGTATCTGCATGTGACCAACGGTGATATCACTTTCGGGGTTACAGGCACAACTCTGTCGAGAAATCTTCCTCTTTCTCTCCTTCTTCTTCCTTTTTTTCCTTTTTTTCTAACAACTTGATCAAAATTTACTGTTTACCTACGTTTATGCAACCCTGTATGTGTTTTTCCTCCCCACCCCCCACTTTAAATGTTCTGATCCATTTTTTTTTCAGACCGGTTACTTTCGACCCGGCAAATACCTGTTGCAAAGTAAATGTCGTCCTGTTTCTGCGCTGCTTCCTGCGGAGAAAGCCATCGTCAAAATCAGCCGGGGCGTGGTTGCCAAACCCGCTTGAATTCACTGAAGAAGAGCAAAGTTCATAACGTCAGTTCAGGCGTTTGATCAAAAGGTGTATGTGGGGGTCTGAGATGCGGCTGTGTATCTGAACTGAGATACTTAAGTGTGTCAGAAAAAAAATAAAAATTTTGATGAGTTTGAAAGGAAATCCTGCAAAGAGAATAAAGATAGCAGCGGACATATTTTGCGTTTCCAATAGTTACATGAAACACTGATGTTGGGAGTCTAAAGGGAACCATGACGGACTAAGAGCCATGACACCCAACATCTGTGGCCGGGACAAAACGCCCATTCTGCCCCGGGGCAAAACCACCAGCGCTTCTCACCAGCTCAGCCAACAGACTGACACAGCAGAGAGGAGGAGGAGGGGGGCACACTTAACCCTTTGCTTCCATTTGATTTATTTATTTATTTATTTTTTTTGGAAACACGAGTTTAGGGTTTCTTTAGAATTATATAAATGTTTTCAGTTTTACAAACAACCGGTTTACGGTTCCATTTCTAGGACATGAAAGAAAAGCACATTTAATGTAGGCTACATCGTTTTTTTGACAGCCGATTAAACGATTAAACTCTTGAGTTTTTCACAACATAAATTTAGCATTTATTTTTATAAGAATGCGTCATTTGACAAATAATAAATAAAGGTGATTAAAAAAGCTTAACAACTCAAATTGAGTTAGGCCTGTTTTTAGGTCTCCGGGAAAACGCACACCCTGTGTATGTGTGCGCCACAAAAACTTTAGAGATTACATATCTAAAAAGAGACGGCGGTAGTAATATGAAACCACATCAACTTCAACGGAAATTAGGATGTTGAAATACAAGATAGGTGGCTCACGTGTGTTGGAGCGACAGCACTCTCCCTCCAGCTGAGGCGGACAGTGAAAGTAGAACATCCCGGCGCGTCTCCGTGCTGCGAAACTGAACCTGCAAAACACAAACAAAAGTTTCTACAGCGTCACTCTGATCTGGAGTGGGGAAAAAAAACATTAAACATTAAATGGTCCCTGAGATCGAGGTGGAACTGAGAGGGACTTGGGAAGATTCGGATTCAAAGCTGGTGTTAAAGAGCATACCTGCAGAGATGCTGATGAGAGTGAATTCGCGCTCTGGAGAGAAGCGGCTGCTGTACTTCCTCTGAATCTCTGTTTGGGAGTGTCCAGATCTCTCTCTCTCTCCCCAACCCTTCTCTTTCTTCT
Source organism: Leuresthes tenuis (assembly GCF_036924035.1). Taxonomy (NCBI): domain Eukaryota; kingdom Metazoa; phylum Chordata; class Actinopteri; order Atheriniformes; family Atherinopsidae; genus Leuresthes; species Leuresthes tenuis. The sequence goes on from NW_027325362.1 coordinate 15,721,385, forward strand.
GCGCGCGCGCGCGCGCGCACACACACACACACACACACACACACTCTCTCACACACACACACAACCATCTCATCTGTCTCCGTTTCTCTTTGGGAGTGTCCAGATGTCTTTATAACTGTATAACTGTCTGCAGAGTGTTAAGGCTTTCAGCTAGTGTCGCAGAGTCTCACGCCTAATTGGTCCTAATCGGATTATCACGGCTTTGTCTTTCTCACCCACAACCCCTGGCGTGTGTGTGCGCGCGCGCACGTGTGTGTGTATGTGTTAGAGAAAGAAATAAAGAAATAAAGAAAGGAAGAGAGACTAGACATGCCCAGGGTGGCAAACGGCAGCTCTGCTCAGGTGCCAAAAAATTCATCACAAGTGATTGTTATTCCAGAGTCAAGCATATTCCCTATCCATAAACATGCACACATACCCGCTGCACTTTTTATTTGGTTCTTTCATATATTAAAAAAAGGAGGATGACTGCTTTTGGGTTTTAGATTGACTGTCGGGCGGGTTAATTGCTCGTCGGGGTGTGTTAGGGGGTCCACTTTACTAGGGCTTGCGCATGTAGAACACTCACAAGGCCAAATTTTTGATTTTGTTCACAGCAAGGGGTCCTGCGATTTATTTCGCTTCCTCAGATAAATGATCTGCTGCGGGACCCTTTCAATTAGTTTTAAAGCGCATCAGGGACGGCAGAGCGCAGACGCCATGCGTCTCTGAGGTGGAGGCAAAATGAGGCTTCGAGAAGCAGCTGAAATTTAGAAGAGGAGTGCGGGATTGGACTAAACCACATAAAGTGCAGAAAATCCCTTCTAATGGCGCGTAATTGGTTCTGTAATATCATTACAGGCGGATAATGGCCAGTTACAGTGCCCCGCGCTATTAAGGGTTTCCCTGGCGTGCAGCGTTTATGTTATTAAAGGGGGAATATAATGATATTTTAGTTATTAAATGCGCGTAATTAATTTATGCACCACTGAAAATAAAGTTGTTATTATGACCTCGGCGAAGTGCGTGGAGAAAATTGAAATCAAATAACGGTTGATAACTTTATATTTGGTCTAGACAACTCCAACAGAAGTGCTGGCTTGGAGTGTGTCTTTCCCGTCAGCGCCTTTCCTCTCCATCCTCCGATGATTGCCTCAGCGACGAAATTACATTATTATCTCATCTTACAAATAAACCTTTAACTAGGCTTTGAAGATTTCGTGCTCAATGTTTGGGCCTCAACCCGGTTTCTTAAGTTGCCTGCTGAAACACATTTCAGGACCATGGTCAGCACCGCTGGAGTGACACCAGTGACTCAATAATAATCTTTGCTCTGTTAAACTATTACAAATGTTTGCATGTCAAAATCTCTACCTTTACTGGCCTTCCTATGATAGGCCTTATAAAGAATTTCACCATAAAATGGTCCAGAATTGCAGCATACTTTACTTATACAAATTTACAAACAAGTATCTACAATAAATATTTCAGCTGGTATCTGATTAAATCAATAGGCCTTTCTTTGCTTCTGTACACATTTAAAACAAAACAGGGAAAAAGCCACATGCTACAGAACTTTATTGCATCCAATATATGCAAGAAAATCCAACTGCATTTATTTCATTTAAAACGTAGCCTTTCATTAACAGTTTTTAAGTGTACCAAAAAAAATCTACCAAAGTCTACTGTGTGGTGAATAGTTTACAAATGGCACACCATTTACTAGGTCTTAAGAGGCAAATTACAAGTACATCACAAGAGAAGCTATTTTAGCACCCATTCTGAAAGCGAAACAACAGCGAATGTGCCTTTATCTGAGGCAATACAGTTAAAATTTTAAGGTAAGTAAAAATGAGTGAATTCAAGTATAAAGATTGAAAAATAGCTATGAAAAGACATGGAAGCGATTGCAAAATGCTTAAACATACAAACAGAAATCTCGAACCAATTCACCTTGTAGCTAGAATAAATAGGATCATGAAAAAGAATTTCTCTTCAAGTCTTATTTAATTCAAAATGACCTACAAACCGTATGACTTTTGTACTGCAAAAATAAATCTCTTTCCTTACATATGGTCCTTACACAATAAACTTTCAATAACTGACTTTTTTTAAACGGTTCATTTTGGTCTGATGTTTTGGACATCACAGTACGACAGAAGTGAACAAAAAGTAAACAGTTACACATGAATAAAACATTACAGTCTTGATCTTGTTGACATGTATTCACATATGAATCACATCCCACTGTCTTTCTTCTGCTTCTATTAATGTTTCTGTCAGCGAAAGTGCTCCTTCAGTCTCCAGATGCCCTCCTGCCCAGATGTCCGATGAAAATTGCAGATACTCCTGAGAAGCTCTCTAAAGACGGGTGCCTGTGCCTGGGTCAGCCTTGGTTTGAAATACTCCAGCACTTCCTGGGTGGTGGCCTGTCCGTCCACGCTCGCCTGGAAGGCTACAAAGTTGCGGAGATCCACTAACAGCTCGTCGTGCTCAGTGGGTGGAGCAGGAGGAGAGCTTGTCCCTGGAGCTTCAGAGCCATCCTCCTCCCCCTCCTCCTCATCTTGTCTCCGGCTGGTGGGCTTGTTAAGATGATTCCGGGCTCTCATCTTGGCCAGCAGAGAGGAGGAGGACAGAGGGGCGGAGTGTGAGTCACTGTCTACCCCTTCCCCACTAAAATGAGCTCCTGCACCAGGTTTCTTTGACACCGACTTCTTTATAACAGCAGCATCCTGAAAAAAAATAACAGATGAAGACACAAACCATTAATCTAAAAAATATTATTTAAAAAAATCATCCAAAATAAAGTGAAATATTGCTATATTTTTTTAAGAGAACACTGCTGTTACCTTGCATTTGGTGAGAGTGGGGACAGTCTGAACAGATGGTGCAACTAAGAGAGGATTCTTCTTTTGTCCAAAACGTTTCCTGAGAGACCAAACAAAGGAAAACCTGAGATATTTTTTTTGTATCAAATCAGTCTTGCGAAGCCTTTCAGAAACCCAGCATTAATGTGAGACTACTTGCCTTGGAGGAGGTGGTGTATTAAAAGGTAGTCTGCACTGCTGCCGAGAAGTCTTAAGAGCTTTGAGGGCATCTTTAGCCACCCTGTTGGCTTCGGCTTCCACGAGAACATAGTCAGGGTTGGAAGACTCCATGATGGTGTCATGCTGCATCACACTGTGGATACCTGGAGAGGATCGGGGAAGATGAGAAACAAAACAAAGATCAACCAACGAGGTTTACCGTCTTGTCAGATGGAATGTGTGTGCACAAAATAACTACCAGATTTCTTAAAGAGCTTTGCCAAGACATAATCATCAGATTTTTTCTGGTCCTCTCCTGCACGGTCTTCACTTTCTGCCTTGTTGAAAGTCCTTTTCTTTACCAAATGAGAGATACGATGGCCTTCAAATCGAACATCCCGGGAGCGTTTGCATTTTTTATGCTTGTGCTTGTCCCCGTCAGCAGAGTCGCAGTGCTTTCTCTTTTCTCTGCGTTTCTGAGGGCTCACCGGGGCCAAGTCTCTGTTTTGGTGACAGCTCGGTGAGTTTGAGGTTTTCATGGCTGGCTTGGCTGCATCTGACGTTCTGTTATTATTTTGTCCCGTAGGCAGTGTATTTGCTGAAACATTTGGCTCAGCTTCCACATCATTTTGGTTGGTGGTTTGACTGTCTATTAAGACATTTGATCTTCCCTGAGGGTTTTTATTGCACGGAGAGGCGCTGGAATCTTTTAATGCAGGAATCTCTGTTGCCCTTGTTTCACTGCAGTTTGATGAGGAGTGTTTCTGTGCGTGTCTTCCCTGGTTTGCCATGTGTGATGACCTTGGCCGCTCAGGTTTTTTGGGTGCTTTAACATCAGAGCCCGTGCCTGTTTGAAGATTAAAAAACACAAAACCCGTGAAGTGTGTTCTTACAATGCACTCTTTGGGAGAAAATCATTCAAAGTGCACAATAAAATGTCAGATAAATAGTTTCTGTATTAAGAAGAGACCTGCAAATATGGCGCTGGTTTCTGTTCCCTGAGATCCAACTGGGTCAGCCAGAGTGAAGAGCTCATATACGTCATTAGACTTGAAGAAACGTCTTTGTTTGGGATCCTTCAGAACCCGATTCGTAAGAAACTGTTTGAAGATTTGCCTGGATTACAACAGATATAAAACAGAATTAGATACTTGTATCTAATTAGCCCTCTTAACTAAGCAAGTAGTCCCAGTCCTTTCACCCCAGAGGAGTTTGACTGATAAATAAGAAAATTAGGTAACCTAAGAGATGCCGGTATGAAAATAGAATCCCAGTTGTTCTTCCCTTTCTTTTTGAAAGCATTTTATAGACACAAACCAAACAGAGCAACAGTTTAGAAGTCCTCAACTGGCCATTTAATAATGCAGGAAAGCTTTTCAATTACTGAGAAGTAGGATAGAGTGAGCAGTAACACAGCAGTGATGTAAGCAATTAAGTCATTACCATTATTCAAGAATTCAATGCAAAGGCAACTAGAATGGAAGACTGGGTGTGAAAAAGATTTTTAAATCTGTTTCACAGTTCTGGTAGAGAATATTATGTGTACAATAGATGATGTGTAGGCAACAGCTGGTGTATTACCTGTGGTAGATTTTCTCTTCGATGGTCCCTGCAGTGAGCAGTCTATAAACTGTTACTTGCTGCTTTTGACCTATCCTCCACGCTCTTTCCCGTGCCTATAGAACAACATAACATATTCAATTAAATGATTATGGTGGAGTCATTAAAAAAAGGAGGAAATGCTGTGAGCATTTTAATAGTACAGAGCAGCAAGTAAAAACTAGTGGAGAAAAACAGTGATAAGCAAGAATTTCAGACATCTAACGGGGGAAAAAACGGTGACTCTGTCCATCAAAATATGTTTCAATGTCGTTTTGAGGCTCACAGTTAAGCATTTAGCCGCAGTTATCTTTGACTTTGGCAGTCATGGGTGAAAATAGACGGATTTCAGATATGTGAGGGGAGAGATTGCTGCTCGAAATGAGCAACAAGCTGACAAATTTCTGCCAGCAGTCAACTTGATTTGACTTGGACTACTATAAGACCCACATGAGAAATAAAGCACCTGTTTTATATCCGATTTATTTTACGAGTGTCTAACCTGTGTGTCAGTACTGGGGTTCCAGTCCGGGTCATAAATTATGACTCTGTTGGCTCCAGTCAGATTGACTCCCAGACCTCCAACTTTAGTGGTCAACAAGAAGATAAAAATGGATTTGTCCTGTCACGAAGTGAGGCCGGGGAAACACAATGGCGATTAATGGAAATCATTTCAACAGTTTCTTACAACATTTGAGAATCATTTTGGAATGTTTGGGTTAGAAAAAAATCCAAAAGTTGCTAACTATAGTATTCTCTGGTTCTCTCACTTTAAAACATTTACAAACAGACCCAAACATCTTAATAACTCTCTATAACCCAGTGTAGCACTGGATATAACACATCAAGTTCTAAAATACGTCACATTCGTTGTCCTAATGCTTCGTCATATTCCCATCTCTTACACACACATACCAAAGCGAGAACATCCACTTTAGACAACAGATTGTCATCAATTAGTGTTTTCACCTCAGGCTGAGCAGGGTTCCAGTGAAGCATTTTGTCCCTTAGGACAGGATTTTCATGGGAAACACACATGGCCATTAGGAAAGGCTAATCCTTACCTCGTTGTAACGAGCAATGAGTGGCTGTCGGGAAGCTATTGTGGTCGTGCCGTCCATTTTCAGGTAGGAGTAGTTGTTCCCCATTATAAACACCTCCAAGATTTCCAGCATCTGGAAAGGAGGGAAATGATTAAGACTACAGAGAGACAGAGAAAAGGAAAACAGGGAGGCAGAGACGGTGAAAGAGGGGCAGAGGTTTGGATTAGCTCTAAACGGATTAGTGCAGATTAATATTACATGGACAGAGATACCGACAGGGAGGGTCTCAGGTTCCCTCTGAGGTATAATCTCATTGGTATTGACTGCAACAGCTGGGGCCTCTATCACAGATACACACTCTCGCTGTCTCTCACATATTCACACTGACAGATGCAACATTTTAAAGACACATAGGCCACACGTAGCCAGCAGCAAATTCATAAAGGTGACACCACATTTTAAGACGCGTAATCAAATCAGGAAAGAACTGACATGACTCTCCATGGCAAAAATCCACCTAAGCGCATTGACACAAGACATGCCAAAAATGAACCAAATGTACTGGCCGCTGTTTCCGACAGCAGAAACTCCGAGCACTGCGTTTCTAACCTGTCTAGACTGAGTGAAGAGCAGGACCCTATGGCCCTGTTTGAACCAGAGACGCAGCAGTGACTCCACCACTATCAGTTTGCCTGAGCGCTTCCAAAAGCCAAAGTGTTCCTCCGCTGTTAGCTGGTCCTCTGGGATTCCCCTCAGTATCCTTGGTCCACCTGAGAAAAGGTCTGGGTGGTTGCAGATCTTACGCAGTGCGATCAGACCTGAGAATACCTGAACAGCAGAAAGAGGGAAAAGGAGCAAAGCGTCTCAAACAATAAACGCTTATAAACGCAAAACTGCAAACATTACTGGTGTATGTAGATTTGACTGTATTTTGTAGTTTTGTGCTTTTAAACAAATAAGCACATTTACTTTAGTCTACAGGAATGAATAACATAATTTATTTACAGAGAACAGAGGCTGTGTTTCATGATGAGGGCCCAATGGTCGCTGCATTAGTAATGTTGGTTAATGGACTGTGAGTGACCACTGAATACATCTATAAGGGAGTGTGTTTGTATGCGCAATCTGGTCACCCGTGGCCCTTTCACTACGTCCATTTGGTCAGTGGTGATAAATGGTGGTAGTCTCTCTCTCTCTCTCTCTCTCTCAGTCTCTCTCTCTCTCTCTGGAGTCTGGCTAAACTGAAAAGAACTGCACAACCTTCTTAGAGAGAGCAACGGAAGCTTAAGCTGTTAAGGGGTTTAACAATATTTTTTTGTGGCAAAAATCACCAATTTCTCAAAGGGTGCTGATCTTTATCTGAACAAGAGTTCACACAGACACGCTGAAATAGTTGTGAGCGCTAGATGAAGTGAAATTCTTCAGATAAGTGGTTAAATAATGAATAAGGCAAGTCTGGTTCCTGGAAGTCTTCTTGGCCAACAGTTCTGATTCCTCATCATTCCAAAGTGTGTAGGAAAAAGTGCCAAGATGGAGGAGGCGTAACTAAAAAAGCAAACGCACAAAACAAAAACACTGGAAATATGCTTTAACTATGTTACTTACCTGCATGTCACCGTTTAGTATTTGGTAGACCTCTTTGGAATCTAAGAAGCTCTGATACACCTGCCGCTGTTCCTCTGTCAGTCTGCAGAACAGAACCTACACACACATGCGGAGGGGAGTGTGAGAGATTGTAAGGGACAGTGAACATCCGCTTAAAAGCCTCTTGATGAAGTGAGTGTGAAGCGAAATTAGAGGGAAGCAGTGGTTTTTCTTCTGAGCAAACACTGTCCTGAGGGACTGATTTAATGAGCTGAAGTGGACAAGGGAGTCAACCAGCATCAGCAATGAGGACAGACCAGAGACCAGCCGCTTTAATGAATACCAAGTCCGTTTACTTTACAGGGACTTTATTAGCTGGGTTCACCTGACAGTGGCCTACGCATTCATCAAATACTCCACAGATGAGGCACACGGACATATCAAATCAGATTAAGTTTAGAAGATCCAGGTGTTAGATTTAGCTCAATACTTGAAAAAAAAAAAAAGCAGACTTATGAGTGTGACGAATACCTGTTCATTTTTGTCAGGTAGGGCGAGGTTGTCCTTGACATCTGCCTTCATTCTTCTGAGCAGGTATGGATTTATGGTGTCCCTCAGCACGCATGCGCACTTAAATGCCGTCTGCACCTACATATCGACAAGAGTTAAACCTTAGAGGATAAATGAACACAGCTGTACACAAACCTGTCTCAGTGTTCATGGCTTGTGAGGCATCACTCTCTGATCACCTCCCTCGTGTTGCTGTCCCTCTCAGCACTGCAAGCCATTAAACATTGATCGAAGTGCTGTTGATCTCCGGGGGCAGAGCCCTCTTCTTTCATCAGTACTACAGAGCAGCTCAACTAAAATAACAGAGGGGGAGTTTGAGACACACTTGGTCCCATCCCACACTAGAAGCCCCACTGCAAATGGCCTGCTCCACTTTATCTGAAGTCAGTGCTAAAAGCCAGTTAGCCTTTTAAACATTAACTCACTGGGGGTCCACAGGGGGATCAAAGACACCGTTGGCAGTGCTGGAGGGGACAATAAAATGGTGGGATCTTGGGCTAAATGGAGGTCAAGGGTGGGAAAGAAGTGGAGAGCAGTAGAGGATCTAGCGATCTCAGCACAAGCTGCTGAGTGGATTCACATGGGGGTGCAAATGCATGCTTCAGTAATGGAGCCAATATACACACACGCACATCAAGCCCCGCCCCGAACACATATGTTTTCGCATACATTCATTTGCACATACATGCTCTTTATGTATCATCTGAGGGCCTGCTCTGCTGCTCTGAGAATTTCAAGATCACAATAAGGCAGCAGAGCTTTGTCTTCTCTGACCATTTAATAACATTAATAATTAGTAAAGGTTTTTATTATCGACAGCGGAAGAAGCATCAATAGCCATCTTAAATAATTAAATTTATACAGTCAGTGGGTTATTAACGATTGGACACTAATGACAGAGGGCTACAATTCAGCTCACTGGCTCTTTGCTTTAGCCTCTTCCTCTCTCACACATTAGGAAAGAACTGAAGTTCCTTTGCATGTATAAGCATTAGCACTGCACTTAATGGCTCTGTTGTCCCATGATATCTTCTTGTAGCTGTTGAAATTGTGCATACACAAATAGTTTTCGCCCTTTATCTCTTTAGGACAACAAAACAATACATTAGTGTGTGTGCGGATCGGTCACGTACCTGTACAGGTGAGGCATTGCTGTATCCTCCCATCGTAATTGGCACAGAGAACTGTTCCATGAAAACAGGCAATGTCCCCAGTTTGCCAGGGAAGACAAAGTCAAACAGAGACCACAGCTCTTTCAAGTTATTCTGCATCGGTGAGCCTGATAGGATGAACCTGTGAGGAGTGCGAAACTATAGGGGGGGAAAAAAAGCAGGAATATTATGAATTGTTGGTGTAAAAATGCAACTCTTTAAAAAAAACAAACAAAAAAAACAAGCTCAAATAAAACCACAGAGCAAGTGTCAAAAGAAAGCAATGTAAAGGCAAATGTAATAACTACTGCTTGAACTCTGAGGATAAATAATCGCGTCAACAGTACCTGTTTGCAGGCAGTAGTAATGCCAGCATTTGGGTTCCTTATCTTATGGCCCTCGTCCAGTATAATGTAGTGCCAGTCATAGCGCTGTAGGATGTCCTGCAAATTTCTCACAGCTGAGTATGAGGTGATGAGGATACCATGACATGATGCTATTTCTGGAATCAGCTTCTCCTGCAACACAGAAAACAAAGACACAAACCTCTATCGTTCAAGATTTGTGCAATCGCTGATCATGTTCAGGTTATCTATATTTAAGAGTAACCGAGCTGGGCAACTGCTGGCTAGAGAGGGGAATAGTAAAGAAGACAAGGATGGGAGATGTCAATGTATAAATAGACCTCTAGTGCCCCCCAGAGGGAAAAAAATATGCTAAATTATGGATACAAATACACAAACCATTATATTACCTTATTGCTGGTGAAGGAGCCAGTTTCATGTAGAACTGCCACTCGAAACAGAGGCCACCATAAGTGAAACTCTTTCACCCACTGGTGCATGACAGTGGCTGGGCAGACAATAACTGTTGGACCCAAACCAACATACCTACAACCAAACACACAGTTACAAACATGTTTCACAATATGTGGTGTAATAAGGCATAAAGGCCTCATAGAGTATATCTATAAAGTAAAAGAAAAGAAAAATCCAACTTCACAGACTCCCTGTACTCCCTGCACTCAACCCACAACTAAAACATGAAGCAAAGAAAGTGCAGTGAGATATCCTTAGCTCCTCTGTGAAGATTCACAAAAACTTTGTCAAGCACACACAGACACGCACACAAAGATGCACTAATGGGCCGGCATAAACGTCTGCCTGGTGGAAGCTATTGATACTGGGCCATAATTGAGTTTGCAAGCAATCAATTTGTGGGCGTCTACAGCAGACAGAGTATTGACCATTGGGGAAGCTCCACCCACTGAAAACACAAGTGTCGTTGGTGCAGTAAAACCAAATTATCACCACCACTCCCTTATGCTTTCTGCGGTTGATTTGCTGCCCCACACCTGTTCCACCCCTTCTTCGAGAGTCATTTGAAGACTTCATAAAAACACAATGTGACTCAAACACACAGAGTGTCGGGGTTTTTCTCTGATGTCTGCTGTAAGAAAGTGAAGAGTCGGATAATTGAAACATGCTTAATAATTCAGAAGAACGCTCTCAGGCAGAAATCCCCCTAATCAAATATTCATACTATGCAGACACACAGTCTCTGGACACAGTTTGCGTGTGTGTGTGTCTGTTTGTGAGTGTATACCTGTAGTTGGACCCTCTAGTCCGCAGTTTGCTATAGCTTAGTCCAGCCAGAAAGCTGATGACCTGAATGGTTTTGCCCAATCCCATCTCATCTCCCAGGATGCCACCTGCCTGCTGACAGTGCAGTTCCCACATCCACCGCACACCTGTCTGCTGGTACCTAAAAATATGACATACATATTCACAAAAACTTCCCACACCTGCAAGTGACAACGACCATGGACATTCAGATGAACAGACCCAAAAGAGTTCCACGAAGTCACAGAGTTTCGACTCCTACGTGCTTCAGTTATTCTCATCAGTGAGCCTTTACACCAAGCGAGTTTCAGAGGAAATTACATAATCCTCAACAGCCAGAGAAACTATCAGAAGGAACGATTGCTAAAAGAATTTTCCTAAAGTAATTATTACACAGTTATTACATTTATGCAAAAGAGCACTCTCGTGTGATGACTCATGGTGTTTATAAATCCCATAAATCAAGCGAACCTCAAAGAGAAATGTCAGATTTTATTCTTAGAAAACAACTAACAATGTTTGCTTCCATTTTTTTTTTTTTAGAAACAACCATAAGTTTATACACATTATTTTTATTGCTTATTCATAAAATAATACTTGGTTAATCATTAAAATTTCAAGAAAAAGTCTTAGAGCAGTGGGTGTGACACGGTACAAACTCCTGATATCTTAAGCACAACAAATGTTTTATCATCACTTCTTAATATCTTAAGAACATCTCGGTTGAACTGTGCAGATCTGCGGGGTAATTATTAATCACAATGAGTGGTTAATGTCGAACCTACTTGTAAAGTTTTTTCCAGAGAAAACCGGGAACCTTGAAGCCCTCGTCAAATTCAGCATCACTGTCATCTGTGAGCTCCTCCCCCCTCTCTCTTTTCTCCTCCCGCTCTCGAAGTCGCTGCCGCCTCCATCTCCTAGAAGACAAGGAGCAAATATTGGTGACATGTTTGCTCACATACAGCCAAACTGAATGAATCTCCTGCTGTTTAAACATGTTTAAACAGGGGCTTGAAGGCTAAAATGCTGCCTATGTAGCACGAAGAAATTAACAGCTGATGCTTTCAAATGACATGATACATGATGCAATAGAAGCAAAGGGTAAGCTTACAGCCTCTGCATAGGAGGACAACTGAAAATGGGAATACATAGATGGATTGTACATTTCCATTTGAGTGATTTATTTTAACATTTGTGAAGACAAGCATGTGGATTGAAGATGTTTTGAGTTGTAGCCGTTTCCTTTGAGCTGTAGCCGTTTCCCTTGAGCTGCAGAATATCTACTGCAAATAGGTAAATGTAAAGAGAACAGTTTTAATAGCACAGGAGAGAGGGCAGTTAGAGCCACAGTCATCGGGTAGCAAATGAAGATTGATACTGACAATTAGTAGTGTGAGTTCCCAAGAAAGGTGTGGGGTGCAGAGGATAAAAATCCATCTTCATTTGGGTCTGGTCCTGTCACCCTGCCACACAACTGGTCCTTTAGCTGGGCCTGGGAGACCACGCTCTCTAATTAAGTCAAGACTAAGCATTGGTTCAGTTAATTACACTTTTCTGCCCCCACTCCACCTCCAAACCCAACCAGAAACATGGCGTGCTCTAATAATATAATTCTTCACATAAGCCTGCCTCGCCATCCATGCCATGTCTATGCTGTCAAATTGACATTCAGTCACTACAGTGTAGAATAAGGACACATGCCAACACAATTTATTTGGCAGCTATAAATATGAAATCTCATTAGGACTGCTCTTCCATTAATTTGAGCATTAGAGTGAGTGAGAGTATAAAACCATGTGCAGGAGGATAATTAGGCCAGAGCGAGAGTAGAGAGAGTAGAAGAACAGGGAGTGAATTTGCTTAGTCAAGAAACAGCTGCCAATCTCATCTGGGATTAACTCTCTTTCTGCACTATGGAGCCAGCACAAACCAACAGCTTTCTCTTAAAGAAACGCAAAGAACAATGGCCCATTTGCACCATTGATATTGCAAATGCACTGCAAAATAAAGGCTTAATCTGGTGTATGTTGGGCATTTACAGTCACAGGTTTCTGCGCTCTGCTTAAAGGAAGACTGGCTGATGAAAAGTTTTCACACCTAACCATGCACATCAACAACACATGATCATACCTTATTCGCTGCCTGTAATACTCCACATCTCCATCGTCTTTGGATTTATTAGCTTTCCTCTTATCGTCCTCCTCTTCATCTGAACTCTCAGGGCAATACTCTTCCTCACTGTCTTTTTTTTTTGTTTTTCTTCCCATCCTTCCCTCAGTTTTTCTCTTGTATGGTTTTAACTTGTACTCATTGTCATCATCCTCCCCAAAGCCCTCTTCCATGGCCTCTCTCTCCTCTTGGTCAAGATCTATTCCTTCATCACTTGGCAAGTATTCCGAACCTTCGCTGTCAGTTTCCTCTCCCTCAATGTGTCGCTTTTTTTTGGGCTTTGGGAGCTGTGGCTCAGCCTTTGGTCGAGCCTTAGGATGGGCTTTCAGAGCAGTTATCTGCAGCTTTCTCATGCGTTTCTTCAGTTTTTTATCCTTGGATGACAGAGTTTTTCCAGTTTTGCCCTTGGACTCCACATTTGGCCTGAGAGCAGAGGTTCTCTTCTTCTTCAGAAGAGGTACCTTCTTCCTCTCGGTAGCCATCTTGGCCTGGTCTGCCAAATACTGGTCAAAGGCCGAGTTCTCAGCCAGCATCAATTTTCGAGGCTCCTTCTTTACCTCTTTCTGTGGTATTCGTGTTCCAAAGGGAGTCATGTGACCTTTCCTGATAAGCTCCTCCCATTCGGTCTCCTGAGCTGGCATGAGCATGCTGCCCAGCGTGGATGGTCCTGGTTCTGGTAAAACACACATAAATGCAGAGTCAGATACAGAACCTGTCCAGTATCACTTTCCCAACCATCATTGGCAGTTTGGGATGCAATTTTAAATAGAAATTATTTTAGTGTCACACATCACTGTCATATTGAATATTAAGACACATTACCTTCATCTTCATCATCACCCTCTGCCAAATGTTCGGCTTCCACTCTTTGAGTGTCCTCTCCTCCCAGAATGACCTGAAGTCGCTTCTGTTTGGCTCTGACCTTTTTCAGCTGTTTCTCCTGATAGAGAAATGGTGTCTATCATACCACGATTGTGCTTTTGTGTCATTATTGCTTTGAACGCTTGTAATTTACGGTATGTTACCTTATTTTCTTTTTGCCGTTTGACAGATTCAATCTTCCTACTTATGTCTTTGCTGGATGCTGCGAAAGGAGACAGCTGCTCAATAATCTTGTTGATTTGTTTCAGAGATGATGTCACAGACCTGAAATGCAAGCAATCAAAGCAAAGTTAGAGTTATCAGCCCTTTTAAAGTTTGTTGTGTTTTAAAATAAAAAAAAATCTTAGAAAGCTGAATAATATACTGCCTTATTGAATACATTTTTCTCAATAACTTTCTTCATCTGAGCTTGGTTAGTGAAAGCCTGGTTAAAAAACAAACTAACTCTCTAGATAGACAGATAGATTAATAGATATTTGATTCATCTAGCTTTCAACAACATTTTCATAATATATCGATGAAATAAAAATCTCATTAAAAAGGATTTTCTTTACTGCTTTTTACCTGACATCATCCAGCACAGACTGGTACTCCTTCTCAGCCTCAACTTTAGCAGCAGCCTGACTAGCCTCCTGGATGGCCTCGTCCACTTGTTGCAGAACACCTTGCTCGAGGACATCCTGGTCGTACACAGCCACACCAAGGCCCTCCAGCTCATGAGCTCCTGAACTGGCAGACACTGCTTGGATGCGATGGCGATCAATCTGCAGCAAGGCTCCAGACCTCTTGCCAGCTACATGCACAACAGAAACCACTACATTATATGACTTTGTATTTGCCTCAGTTCATGCCACAAGACGTCAGTTTTTTTTTCTTTTTATCATGTTTTCTCTCAACGTTTTGCACAGCTCACCATTGTTGTTCTCCCCAGGTCCAGTGTTGTCAGGATAGGCTGCAGCTGCCTCGGAGCCCTGGGTGTTTTCAGGGAAGGTGCAGACTGCTGAGCCTCCTGCAGCTCCATCCTCCTCGGACCCTCCTGGGGTGAGGGCGGCACTAGCCGGGCTGGAGAAGGAGGAGGAGGCCTGGTGCTCTGCACCTTCTACAGGCATAATGATGCAGCTGCCGGAATAATTGAGATGTCAGTGAGACTTTAAGTCATTGAAACGATCGTCTCATGAAAAATGTCAATGAAAAATTATAGCGTTAACACAAAAATACAAGGTACCAGGAGCTAACATATTATCGTATATAAATATATTAAACAACAATCGTTACTAGTTTTAAGCCAATTATCGTGTGAACATTTTAATAATGACGGGGGGGGGGGGGGGTGTATGAAACCCGACATAATCAGACATTATCAAATCATTAAGATTAGAAAATTCTAACACAGGCATAAAGTTGAAAGAAACGCCAAATTCTCACACAGTCGTCCATTGTTTACGTGGCTACGCTAACCTGCTAAGCTAACACCGAGCATCATCAGCTGTTCGGCTTTAGGGACAACGAACACTTCGATTAAGCTACCAAACGCGTGCTTTCAACAGACTGCAACTATAACATCAGCATTAGATGTCTGAAAGAAACTTGGTACAATAAACCAACTGATGAAACGACAATGACAGAAATCACTTACTAGACGTGCAGTTATACAACATCACTAGCTCGGTTTATGTCATGTTGCTTTCAAGCCTTCTCCCCAGCTTCCGGGTACAGGTCCTCCCTGTACAACGGTTACCATGTTCGACAGCGCCCTCTGCTGGTTCACAGCTCCTGAGTCACTTGGCCTTTAGGTGGCGCCACAAAACCACATATTTCGTTAAGGAACTGGACTGTGGAGGATGAGCTGGTGGCACCTCTGCAATGGTCTGGAAAACATTTTTTATGTTACCTATTGTGCTTGTGTTATGCACTAATAGCTTATGAGGAAGTTAGAAGAAATTATCAGCTCTAACTGTAAATTATTGTAAATCACTAAAATGTGTAATTCCCTGCAAAGCATTTGTATTTTTTTATTTGTCAGATAATGTGCGCCTCTTGCATGACACTAAGCGCAAAAATGCTCAAGTATTTGCATCTCAGAGGAAGTATATCTCCAGCGCCTTGCAACAATAAATAAAGGATTTAATTAAAATATCCTCTCAGCCTTGCACTGCAGTGCCTGTTCAAAATAAAGTAATCCTTCCAAACTGTGTAAGCAAACATATCTAGCGAGGGGAAGATATTGCTGGCAACCCTGGCTCATAAAGTGTACATATGAAGAGACACTGGTCTATTTTTAATACTTAACTGCTAAATGTGGGTCGCCCTCAGCGAAATCTCCCCAGAGACGCTGGAGGGGCTTTGAATGTAAAAAGTACTGAACCAAATGAAAAATGTGTCACAATGAGACCTTGTAGTATAATTGGTAGAAGACTGGCAATATGCAGAGCTCTAATCAGGTAACCTAAAGACATGTTTTCTTTGCTGGGTTTCTTCTAGATGCTAAATATAAAGAGCTACAGATGGGAGTCAGAATAACTTAAATAAACTGTCAAGCTCCTGATAAATCACCTATGATGGGAATTAATGAACAGATTCATTCACACGATGTTGTGACTGTGAGGTCGAGCTGCAGTGAGGAATGTATATAAACCTTTTGCTGTAAACCTCAATCTTTTATATATTTAGTCAGCACTTGACAACTTTTATCTCTGATGAGGAAAGGATAATATTTATGCGCTGACTATGTTTTCTTCACATCATAAGTTAGGTAAAGTTCAGCTGGTTAAAGAAAGCTGACAGACCACACCAGGCTCGTAGGATTTAGTGGGTGAAGCTGTGCATCTAAACTTTATGCTCATTTGTTAGCAACTCCCGCTCCTTTGTATGCAAGAGGCTTGTAGATTTATAGGGTGTAGGAGGATAGGGCACAAATCCCAGAGGGTGCAGTGGTTTGCTGTTAAAATTGCTGCCCCGTGCTGCTTTGGATCATGACAGTACAATAACAAACGCAACAAGATTTAAAGAGGATGTTGTCAGTTTAAACTGTGCAAAGCTTGGTGAGCTTCGGCTTGTGTCACTGTAAATGTACATGCATGCATGATACTGTGCCCTCTGTCTTCCCTGTGTTGTAGCAAAGCATGATATAGTTCTTCATCTGTTATCTCCTGCACGCTGTCCTCCTCAATTTGATAACATAGCTGTAGCCTGTATGGCCTTCATCAGCTGTCTGTGAATACACAGTCATTCTTCAAAGAATTTTTAGACAGAGGACATAAGTATTGCAGGATTTTGCCTGCGTTCCATATCTTTTACAAGTCTAAATTCTGCAGTATAGCCCCACAGGGATATTTGACAATTCACAGGTGTGCTGAGGGGGTATGGTTTGAATTGATGCTTCACTTGTTTGTCACAGTGAAAAGTTCTTGGGAGGGGGGTCTTTTGAGAGTCTAAATCAAACCTCTCCACAGGGAGAAGAATGTACCTTCAACTGACAGCTATGTTGATTAATTGCATACTTTCTTCACCCATGTCTGAATTTTCATCTCGAAGACCACTTTTGCCGCTAAATTGATTTTCTGTTCAGTAACTTGTGCCTCTGTAATGAAGTAAAATGATAGCAATCCATGTGGTCATTTTCTCCCTTGAAACTTAAATGCAGAATCTCTTCCTTGACAAATTCCTCTGCATAAGGCCATTTAGTTTCCCTCACACTGCATTCCTCAAGTGAATGTTAGAAATCTGTCATTGAGGCCCTAGTTTCTTCTCAGCAAGATCAATTGAACCTTTTCCAGGACATAGTTCAATGAAAAATGTAATAAATTAGGTCTAAAATTATTACTCAGTCATTTGATTAACTCTTTAAAAAATCTCATCTTACTTTTCAAGTGAAGTTGTGGCGTTTTTAAGATTTTTTAAAAATGTTTATCAGTAAATGATATAGCTTCAGTTTTTCTGAGTGTATCCTTTCATGTTTTAATATTCAATACACTGTACCATGTGATGATTACATTAGATTAATTGACAATGAAAAAAGGAATTAAACATAACCTAAAGATAACTGTATTGTCATTCCAACTGTTATAAACGTGCATCCACGTTGTCTTCATTAAAATTAGACGTCATTGTGAGTACATAAACATTCACATATAGCACAAACTGAACAGATTACTGCAGCTTATATCATACTTGCATGTGATAGCTTGCATATTTTTTATAGCTTGCATATTTTAGCCTCTTACCATAACCATCTCAACAGAGTGCTAAACTTGAGCTAACCTCAACTCTGAAACTACTTAAACTTTAAGTAGACATTTGAAGGGTTGCAAGGCTTAAATATCTCAACTTTCCTAAGATTTTTTTGTCACTTTCCTCCATCCATTTGCAGTTTAGGCCTAACCCTGAACTTAACCCAAATCCACACCCCAGTTTACCTGACCAGAACCAAGTTGGACCTTATGAGGACCAGGCCTTGGTCTTTGTGAAGACTACAGTACTGGTCCCAACAAGGTCATAACTCATACCAAGAAAGGGTTCCAGTTAACAACACACACACACACACACACACACACACAAACTTAGAAATCATTGTATTTCTATTACCTCTTAAGCAGATAGATGAAAATCTTTCTGGGGCTTGAGTGAACACATCAGACTTTAAGAGCGAAAATCATAAGGACCATGATGTTCTCTTAAGCCTTAAACTGGTCAATAAATCAACACGATTAAAGCACCATCATGTCTACATTCATGTGTGTCAAAGCCACACTGTACTTAACACATGTGTGGCCATATTGGAAAGGCTAATGTGTCCCATGTGTTCTGTTGTCCCAGTTAATACATGTCTGCTTGTGTGCCTGACAGTAATTACAAGGGTGGGCTGGGTTTTCATCCGGGTGCATCAGACCACTGCCATGCTGCTGCAGATCCCCAATTCATCTGGTTGTGGTTTTACTCAGTAGCAGGTATGTTTATCTATGCAAATAACCATTTGAGATCTGTCCACTACAGAGCCCCTGTAAATGTATCATTATTTAGAAGTTTACCTCTTTGAATAGTTGAGTCCAAGGCAACAAGGTTTGAAGCTTTATTTTCTGTAAAAGGTTTTTTGAAGCGATCACTAAAGAGCAGACAGCTGCAGGCAAGCTGGTTCTGATATATATACTATCTCTTCCAGGTCAGCTTGTGTCAACGAATTACTGGGAGTTCACACAGAACTGTGTATTTAGCAGACCTCAAACACAGCTGGAAGAAACCACAAAAAGAGGAATCAGGATGGGGCCTGTGTGGAGCAGTGATATGTCACTTGAAACCAGTAGAATTGTAGCCTGGGCTCAGTGTATTTCATATGAACGTGCATTCCTGTGTATGTGTGGGTTTGTATTTCAGTGTGTAAGAGCTTGGGTATGCATTGCTCTCTAACGATACAGTGCTCTGATGTGGCTTTGAGGACTCAAATATATGGTAGTTGCGGACCACAACAAAGCAGTCAGGACCGTTGTGATGATGTCCAGGTACCACGCACTGCCACAGCATGGCCTGAAACAAGAGCAGACATAGGCCAAAGAAATACTGTGCAATGTAGAAATGACTAGACTGCTGACCTCTAAAAGGCTGATTTTGCCTTTCACAGTGTCCATTTAGTTCGCAATTTGTTAAAACATGGATTTACAGTTTTCATACTAATGATAGATGCACTTGCAGGTGCCCCCGTCAAAAACAGCAGTTTATCTGTCAAGTCCTGGAGCAGATATGGTGGTTGATGAATGGACATCCAGTTAAATGTAAACTTCCTTCAACAGGAAAACTTGCAGTCGAACAAGTTTTGTTTTATCTGCCAGTGATTTAACCTGAGTTATGACTGTCCAATGCACTGGTGCACCACAGGGAGAGCTTTTGTCAACATACATGTTTAACAAGTTACAGTCAGTCACAAAATCTTTGTGTGGATAAATCCAAATAAACCCCAAACACTTCCCTGATGCTGTGTATTTGAGTGTGAGAGTGTATATTGTTTTAATCTGCAGGGCTGTCTGTCATTAAATCTATGATATCTTTATTGAGCATTAACTTGATGTGCTGCGAAAGGGATATTTCTAAAACCACACAAAAGTCAAGATTTAAGATAAATCAATGCTGACAAATTCTGTCACCCAAGTTTGAACCTATCAAATTTCACTTACCCTCTTATATAACTGTAAAGCCTCTAAAAGTTTCTTGTCCGTAAGTATTCGGTTTTCTCAACCTTAATTGGCTTTTAGCAATTTCCAAGTCTGACTATCAGAGCCAGATTCCTTACATTCTGTGTTGCAACCCTGTGGTACTACATAGGTTTTATGTCATTGTACCCATATGGCTTACAGCACAGAGAACTTTTTAACAGCTCTATTGTTTGTTGTGTATTTGTACTCTCGGCCCAATCAAAAGCATGTGTACCGCCATTGAAAATTAGTGCTTAACACCCAGAGCTGTGACTGGCGGTCTCTGCCCACCAGATATATCATCCACAGGGAAATTCACAGGCATAATAACATATTTTCAATAAACTCAAGTGGCAGAGCACAACAACAGGAATCAGTGGTGATGATGAGCTGAACTAAATGCACTGAGTTCAAAGGGGGTAAAATTTTAAAAAAGTGCAGGGTTTTTAACTTTTTATTTAGAGTCTGATGTGTCTAAGCTTATTTCTCGGAAACATGGATATGAACACTGGATCAAAGTTGGGATAAGAGGGGCAAGATTTAGCGCTGAGTGGGTCTGAGCTGCATGACAAAGGTCAGGTCAAGCTCCAAGTTCAAAACTCTCTCTTCCTGTCACTGTGTTGAGACATAATCTAGATGTTCTGGGAACAGGAAACAACTCAACACTTTCTGCTAATTCTACACTTTCATTTATGTACTTGAGATTGAACTTTAGAAGTGTTAAATGATTTGTCAAGCAGCTTTGGTTAGAAAATATAAGTTTATTAATGATGTGAATCAGTCTAACTTGACTCAAATGAATCTGCTATTTTACAGCTAATATAGTTTGAGAGAGCAATGCAAAAATGTCTTATTCTATACTGAAGGAGATCTTATACATATTACTGACATTGGGTGAATGATGCTTGTAAAATTTCAGTACAACATTTAAAAAATGCTGAGACAGAAACATAAAGACAAAAGAAAAGTGACCTGATTTTTTTTCTTAGAGCTAATAATTGGGAAGGGGTCTCTACTCATTGAAATACTGCATGGGAAAACTGTATGAATCTCACTCCTCATGGTACAATCTCAAAGAATTTGGGGTGTTTGTAATCTACAGTACATAACACTATCAAAAGATTCAGGGAATCCAGTGAAGTCTCTGAATTCAGTGGACAAGGCCAAAAACGAACGAGTGGAACTCACTACATAGGCTCAGAAATACTTCTGAAAACTGTGGCCAATGAACACATTTTGTCACCTCATCCACAAATGCAAGTTAAAACTTGACCTTGCTAAGAAATAACTACAGTTAGAGTTAGAACTGTTCCAGAAATACAGCCGTCTTTTGAGAACCCAAGCTCATTCAAGATAGACTGAAGTGAAGTGGAAAACTGTCCTGTGGTCTGAAAAATGAAAAATTGAACATATATTGAAAAAAACATACATTTTTTCAGGATAATTCAACACTTTCAAAGCCAAAGGTTGCAATGGTATCAGGGCATTTGTGTAAGTGGCATAAATTACTTTCACATGTTGCAAACTAGGGGCTGCACGGTGGTGTGGTGGTTAGCACCATTGACCAACAGTGGGGCCTTTTTGTGTGGAGTTTGCATGTTCTCCTGTGTATGCGTGGGTTCTCTCCGGGTACTCCGGCTTCCTCCCACCGTCCAAAAACACGCATGTTAGGTTAATTGGTGACTCTAAAATTGTCCTTAGGAGTGAGTGTGAGCGTGCATGGTTGTTTGTCTCGTTCATCTCTGTAATGGACTGGCGATCTGTCCAGGGTGTACCCCACCTTTTGCCCGATGACTGCTGGGATACCGCTGACATTATTTCAGCAAGATCAAGATTGTCGAACCACTCTTCGCATTAATTACAATTACAGGACTTCATAGAAAATGTCCGGGTGTTGAACTGGTCTGCCTGCAGTTCAAACCAATCATCTTCGGCTTAAATATTTGAAATGAATATAACAAAGGAAGTCTCAAACGGTTGTGCAATTTAGATCAAGTAAGAGTAGGAATGCATTTTGATTACAAAACTCTAACAGATGGCTTCCTCAGTTACCACACAAGTGTAAGTTGCTAAATCTTCAACTTTCTCTTTTCTGCCTTAATAAAATGTGATGCCGGCATCAAATTCAAGAGTTATAGTGGTCCTTTCGCAATCAGAAAGTTTTACTCTAACCTTCCTTCCCGAATTCACATGATACTTAACCCAATGTTGCCCCAAATGTACTCCTTACTTCCAGTAACTTTGGATAAAAGCCTTAGGTAAATGAATGCAACTCAAATCACTGCATTATCTATTTATTTCTATCTTACACAGCTTCACATCTTTTCAGTTGAAGGTGGTATTTCAGTTATACTGTAAGATGGTATGCATATGTGGAGCAAGTGTCTGTGCAGGCCCAAAAATATTAAACTAAAAATAAGCATTGATAAGACAGAGAGATCAGAGTCTCAGAGGAATTTAGGCATAAGGGGGCCCACTGTCTATACTCACCATGTCTGTATGTCCATGACTATGATGTACAGCTGATTTACAACAGGCAAATAGTGCGTAAGGGGACAAAGTAGCTCATGGCAGCTTGCAGTACATTGATGTTTAGAGTGATTGATTTACTCCTGGGTAGGCCAAGAGGGTGTGGAGGAAAGGCACCTCTCTTTGCAGAGGTGTTGGGACCAGGCCTCCATCTGCCCCGCGAGACATAAATTAGCCAAAAGCTTTGTTAGCCACTCACTTTCCTGCCCCTTCCCTTCTGCCACACTTACCCTTTATCCCCACTAACTTGGCCCCTGTCCTCACTCAGCATGATTGGAAACACACCCCATGCCAAACAGCCATGAGCACATTTAGTTAGTATATGTAGCAGTGGCTCCACTCAGAGCTGAAAAGCCTAATTGGCTCTCTAGCTGTCTCCAGTTTATAAATACAAAGTAACCACAACTTGCGGCATGCTGCCTGTATTTGTGTGCTGCAGATGTAAAACGTTTCAGATATGTTTGCAATCTTATGTTATAACTTCCTCTTATGATCTTGTTTTTAGAACAATCTGATGAAAAAAAGACTGACCAAGAAACAACATGCATGGACACGATTACCTAATCTCAGTAGTGGACCAAATCAAACATGCTGGTGTCTTCTGAGACCCCTTTTTTAATTGCACAAAGTATTTCCAGCTGCACAAAGATATCATATGTGGGAGCCAGTGACCAACCATGTAAAACAAGCTAATACATCAGAGGAATATGGAAAGTGATACACAAAATCTTTTTCAGAGAACATCAAATCCAAGGTCAGCAGCGACTTGTGTGGGGCGATAACGACCATTCTCTGTTACTGTCTCATAGAATACTTTTTCTTCCAATACATTCTGTTTTCTAGAATTTCAAAAGAGACTTGACAAATTTACTGAACATCAGGCTCTGATTACAAAAGTATCATGTGTTTGATCATTGCATAAAAAGTGGACTGAAATAGCAGGATACACACTTGATGTGTCTGCTGTGTAAAGACTGAGTGGATCTGAGTTTTGACCATTATATGACCCCATTTTGCAGAGTTGTAACTGCAACTGCACGCCTATTGCCAGACATTTACAGGGCTGATGCAGAGTAGATTTATACATATACATGAGAGACTCGTTCATATATGTGGAAGACTGGTGGGAAAGTGAAAGTTGGCCTCTGGAATAGATAAAACTATATACTTGAGAGCCAAGGGTCTATTAGCTGCTTTGCAACCCAACCCTTTTCCAACCTCTGATATCAGCTCTGTCTCAAAGAGTCAGTAGAGGAGTCATGTCAGAGAGGAAAAATAAAACTTTGTGTATTGTGCAGGCCAGCAGGGAACTTTCAGGCCATTAAGAAAAGGGAATGAGCAATAAATAGAAACGCAAAATGAAGGTGTTTTTCTCTCTCTGTTTTATTGCGTCTTCGTGTGCCCTCTGTCCTCCACCACATCCTCTGTACTACCAGCGCACTCTTTTATAACAATCAAGGGAACCAGCCATGGAACCAGCCAAGTTCCTTGCTGCTGCCAACCATGTCCCTTTCCTGTCCTTTTCAACAACTCTTCTTCCTTCCTGACTCTTGTCCCTCAGCTCAATTGGCTTCCTCCATCGGGCATTGTTAATTGACAAAGTGTGCAGCAGAATATCCTCAAAACAAATGCATGCAGTGGAGGTGGAAAAAAAATGTAAATCTTTCTTTTAATTGCATATAACTTGTGTAAGTTGTTCCTGTTTACCTGAGCTAATAGCTTTTCAAGTGGATTCAAGTTTATGTGTAAGTGACAGTGGTGTAATATGTGGTAATGAGCAACTGTGCACTTTTTTTTGTCATTAATAAATTTTTTGGTGTCACGCATAATTTCTGCCAGACTATAAAACAAAGAAGTATGATTACAATACGATGAATTGAATTCCAATTGGCTTGAATTGGACTATATCATTTAATTGCCTTGAGATGACATTTGTTGTAATTTGGCGCTATATAAATAAACTGAACTGAATTCAACAATTCAACAATTAAAGGTACTGAAATTTAAACTTTGTTTAGTCGGTTTTATGTTGTTTGAATAGCTTTAAGAAAATTAAAATGGCTATCTGAGAAATGGATTATTTAAATGAAAATCATCTTTGAACTATCACATTGACTCGATCTCGGTTCAAATAGATAGTCAGCTCACCCACCGACTCAGATCAATATATAGCACCCTGGGAAAAATTTAGTCCTAGCTACATGTTTTTGGAAGAAACTGTATTTTTAAAACCTTTTGTCATAGATATAATCTGATCTTTTACATTAATATGAAACATCCTGTAATGTCGTTAGATGCTTTCAATATACATCTGCCTCACTTTTCATTATTTTTGAGGACCGTGTAAGCTTAAAAATAACTTATCTTAAGCCACTCTTCCCTATATTGCTGTATGTGCTTCATATGGTGTCTATTGCTGATTGACATAGTATGTCTTGGTCAGCATTTTCTTGGAATAGAGATTTAAAATCTCAAGAATTTTGTCAAATAAAGATCAAATAAAAAAGAAACCGCAATGGCTCGAAACTTGGTACCTTAAACTTAACAATAAGTTTACTGAGTTGCCATTAATGCTATTATGTTAAGTTCAACACAAAAAAAGGCTTATATGAAAGCTTTTACCAAGTTTAATTGCCCAGTACCCACCAATTTGTGAAAGAATCCCATTGAACAATCATATCTTGACAGTGTCTGCAGCCTGTCACTGTCTTTTGATACATTCTAACAAGAGAACAATGAAATAAGCTGACCAAAGGCCAAACTTTGTCCAAAATTGATTACACTTTATGTTGACATAAGCCTGATGAGGCCGCTTCCTGTTTCACTGTAAGACTCCCAAGCCTGTTTCTTTATTGCTGTATAACAAATCATTTGTATTTGACCTCTGCTGAGATTGATTTTGTTTTTTAGTGCTTTTTTGTCATTTGAATTATCTTTAATCATAGTTTTGCAACAACTGAACTTTTTCATGCAAAACCTCATGACTCCCCCAATCATTCACTATTCCCCTGCAGTTCATGTTTAGATGCAAGTTCCTAAGGTCATGCCATTTTATTGTGAATTTTCAGTGCAAGCCATTGTGTTTCCTTCATCAGGACAATTCTTTATTGTCCAGAACAAGTTTTTCCTCTCTCTGTAATATCCTGAGGGGAGCCATGAGCCCGGTTAATGGAGGTCTTGCTATCTTGCCACATGTTTGTGATGACCTGGAGGGTCTGTTCAGAGTGGACATGCAGGGGAACTCCTAGCTGAGGACAATGAAACACGGTGCATGTCAAAATGGGAAGACTGGGACCATCAGAAGAATGTAACACATCTTTCCACAGTATAAACAAAGTCATTCTTGGAAGAAGTTGGCCGCATCTCTGCTGTGTGTAAACACAGATTCATACTGTTTTTCTCAGCTGATCACATTTCCATTAACGTACTAATAAGACTAACTACTAAGATTTTGACATATCTTTAAAGTTGTGCAACACTTTGTGAGGTGCAATTTTAATATCTTAGATGTTTAGTCAACGCACACTGATGCACTGTGCAGTGAACATTAGATTTAGCGATAGCTGTTGGAGTTTTTGTGAAACGAAATAATTGAAGAATTTCAACCTTGAGGACTTCGAGAAGAGGAAACACTCCCAGCGTTTACTTTCTGCAAGGTCAGCAGAATGCATTACAAAAAAATTTGCTAACGTCACTGAAATGCTCCCTTGGCATCACAGGTGGATGAAAATAAGATTGCAGAGGCTTCCGCAGAGGGAGAGAGAGTAAAAAGCTCATTAGAGTGAGAGGAAAGAACAAAAACATAATTAGAAT
Source organism: Leuresthes tenuis (assembly GCF_036924035.1). Classification (NCBI taxonomy): domain Eukaryota; kingdom Metazoa; phylum Chordata; class Actinopteri; order Atheriniformes; family Atherinopsidae; genus Leuresthes; species Leuresthes tenuis. Next base: position 15,747,534 of record NW_027325362.1, read on the forward strand.
AAAGATTTTACCTGCATGTCATTGTCCTGCAGTCACCTCTTACTTATCACAATTTGACATTGACATTGATTAACTGTGATATTGATGGTTTGTCCATGTCAGTGTTTGAAACTTAATCTAAAAGCCATATTACTCTAACCATTTAACAACATGATACCTGTGAGTAATTTTTGATTATTTGTGTATCAGTTCTTTCACGTAATCAAGTAAACATTCTACACATGGTTTTTCCAGCCCACAAACTCAAGTCTTTGTATAAACTTAAGGGGGTTGTATAGAAAAGCTCTGTTGCCGTGCAGACAAAAAAACTTAATTTGTTTTTCTTTATCTTCTGAGCCGAATGTTGATACCTTCAAGATCTGCAGCTGTAAGCAGGGGATCACAATGGCACGATGTTGAGTCTCATGTCTTCGTTTGCAGAGGACCTCGGCCACTTTATGCCAAAACTGTTTGAGATGAGAAACTAATCAAACACGTCTTGAACAACCATGACGAAGAAAGGGGGAACTATTCCAGCGAGTCTGTGCTTACAGAGAAAATAAATCTCTATTTATTATTTCAACTTGATCTGTTTTACACACAGTTGCACTTTATCAACATAACTGTGTGAGGTCTCACCTGCTCCTCAGCTCTCATAGCTTGCATCTCCTTGAAATGAGTTTGACAGATGATTACTAGTAAAAAAAACCAGCTGATTTAACATCACTAGCATCTGCTGTGTAGATGGAAATATTTCTAGTTAAACTGACAAAGTTCTGCCTCTCGGAGAAATGAAACAAAGATCATTCTTTTACTTGGTGTGCTCGTCCAGTGTGATGCAATGCATGATTCTTGCTCGGTTTGTCACTTAATAACGATTGATTGAAGTAGTTTTCTGAATTTTGGCACAGTCATATTCTTATCGCTTCAGAGGGTTTGCATATGGTGCTCATAATATCATACAGCTTTCAATGAGATTTTGCTGATAAACTCCTTTCATCAAGAGAAGCATTACCGCTGTAATTGCTTGATGTCCATTGAAGAAAACTTCCAAACACATTTATCGTAATGAAAAGCCGTAAGAACAAAAAATTGGTAGTTTGCCACCTGAGCTTGGGTGCATTTAGGTCTGGGATAAATTGGGTCAAATAATGATATAATCTAGATCCCCATATCTATTTCTTTAGCAGTTAGAAAAGTTCCAAAAATATTTTAAAATTAACCTATGCCTCTCTAAAAGCCTCTATAAACATACTAAGCTGTGTTCTAACTGGCATCATTTTTGGACGCTCATCAAGCGTACCGCATTCACTGAAGAAGCTACCAAGTATGACTATGACTGAAATCTAGAATTTATTGTAATTTATTTCTTTTACATTAAATACTATTTTCTGTTTCATTTTTACAGAATTGTTTTCATTCTGTTCCTCAGGTAGCTCTGTTTCCTGATGTGTCCTGATGTTCTGATGTCTCATATCCATAGTGGTCATTCACTCTTGGCCTACTGTTGTGACTGACAAAATTTGGGGATGTTTTTTTAAATGATTTTATAATTGTTTAAAATAATAGCCCAAGATCCTGCTATCAGCCCAGAAGTTTATTTTGGGAGAATCGAAACAGAGCCAGTGAAACTGTTTCCCATTGATTCCAGTCCTTGCGCAATGTGAAATGTTACTGTTTTAGCCAGCAGTCTATTTTTTACTGACAGATGGTATCAATCTTCTCATCTAACTCTCCTCCAGACAGCGGTGAATACTTAAGGTCGCAAATCATAATTTTGACATTTTGATTTTTTTTCTTTTCTTTTCTTTTCTTTTTTTTTTTAGCACATTGCACAACAAATTTCACACTTAATTCACCAGCAGAAGTGAAGTGTGTCTTTCAAGGGATAAATGCCACTGTGCTTTTGGTTGACTATGTGACCCAAGCTTTTAAATGGCGCTCCCTGTATGGAAAAGATCAGCAGCATGTTCATGTTTTCAACATTGACATTAATATCCACGAAATACAGACAAGGAAAATATATGAAACTATATTAATGACAGTTACATTCCATTAATACCTCTCCTCTAAGCATAAATCACTTTTAATTGGGCATAAAACAGCAAAAGATTTAGTGTGTGTTATTTGTGATAAGAAGGTTTCTTCTTCACACTTGTTTTCCCGTGGCTTGTTGTTGATTCAGCTGGGGTCAGTCAAGTGCTGCTGGTAGACAGAACCTCTCATTTGTCCTGCTGTTATCCACCAGCAGCCCCTAAAACCTCTTAAGCCCGTCTTTATTGTCCTTAACACTTATTGAAGGCCACACTCTGCCTTCCTGTGCTCCTCGCTGTCCCACCTCCTCTGCCCTCTCTTTCCCCTTTTCAGCTTCCCATCATCTCATCCTCTTTATAAATGCATGTGTATCTTTTTGTTAAAATTCGTGAGTGCCCTCTGTGTTTTAAGAGCCCCTCTGAGAGGTTAGAGGTCAGTGGAGTTTCGTTGTCCCGTGATGCCAATTCCCCCAGAAGCGTTTGGGGCTCATAAGACTAAACATTTAAACATCCTCTTTAATGCAAGCAGTTTGTATCAGCCTCAGGGATCAAGTGGTGTGTAGATTTTTACTGGCCTCCTCAACCAAATGTTTTAACGTTGGATTGTGATTCAACACTTTCTCTGATATATTGTGTTTGTGGTATGTTTAATTACCACCCTATGAGCCACATCTTGTTTTGATGCTGTAATTTCAATATGTAAAATGAACCTCACTGGCTAATTACTTCCAACTTTGTTAACACAACCAAGCAGGCAATTTGGTTTATTTGTTTACCTGATGTGAATTCTTACTTCTTTGTTTTTATTCAACTTTGGCCAGAATTTGCAGTCTCAGGCTGCTTTTGTTTTCAGAGTTCCAGTTTTCCTTTCTTTGAATTGGTGCTATGAGTCACTCTACCAGCATGAGCTGTCAACGCTTCAAACTAATCTGATTTAGTATAAGTCAAACATTTTGTGCCCCGTGATTTGTATCATTGTGACTTTCTTTTAGAAATATGATGCATGTTGTCATATAAAACATTAAGATGTTACAAATCGGCACAAATATGCAAAGTTACCCAACTGATCTTCAGTAAACACCCCGAGCAAACCTTTATCCCTGTACTTCCCAGTGTGACCTACAGGGATAGTTATCACCTGACGTGGATGTTTGCTTGGTTGTCTTAATGTTACCACAGTTTATATTTGTTGTACCAGCATCAGCCTGTGGCACTAAACCAACATCTGCTGGTGATGTTTTATTGGATTATGATGGTCAGTGGCAAAGGGCCTCTGGTGATTCCTCTAGACTTAGACTTTGGTGACAGATAATAGCCTCTGTCAGTGAAAGACAAATAAACATCCATCCCAGCACCCCCACAGTTACATTTGAAAACAGATCTCCTCTCTCTCCTGGAGCTACAAAAACAAACTTAATATCTGTTTTAACAGATACCATTCCTCCCCAGAGAGCTCATTCTTCTGTAGCAACGGTGAATCCTGTTCCTGTGTTCCCCGCAGTCAAAACTGCAAATACCAGACTACACGAGAAGCTAGCGCAGCATGTTACATGTGGACATTTGGCTTTGTAATGAGACTATAATGGGAGACAGCATGCAGCACTTTGAAGTTGTACAGGTCATTTACAGAGCAGCAACATGGATGCCTCAGTGATCTGTCGTCGTTAATATTGGCACCTGATCTTCATTTACTTTGAACCCTTGTCCTAATTTACACAAATGTGTTTTTTTTTAACACATACATTTGTCATTGTTCTAGCTGCAGTTTTAGGAAGCTGAAAAATTACCTGAAAATTCATTCCAGGGTAAAAATGTTAAGACCTTACGGCGTAGTGTCAACAGGCCCCTGGCTTGTGATGTCAGAGTGTGAGCTGTCATTTCCTTTATTTACAGGAGCCACTTATCGCAATATAAAATGTGATGCTTTATATCTTCCTAGGAGAATTTCATACTTCCCAGTAGTAAAGTTCAACTGAAACACACCATCAAGTCAGATTTCAAAGGAATCTCACGAACCACAAGCTCAAAAACTAGCATTGTAGTCTCCTGAGAAATAAATGGTGAAAACCTTAGTAATACTCTTCATCAGTCATAACAGTTACCTTTTTTTTGTAACTAGTACTGTCCAATAGTTATGCTATCATAACACCACAGGGTACGTTTTTAGCAATATTGCTAAATGCTAAAGTGTTCAGTTATCAAATCACATGGATTTTCCAACTCTTGCTGGAATGCTGTCAGTTTGAGGGTGACATGTTTCCAGTGATCAGTACCTTACTACATTCCTTTGTGTGCGATACCTCACTTCTTCATACCTTCTATTTTCTTAACTTTACCATCTGACTTCCCTGGTTGATGGAACACATCATTGTTAATGCAGGCCTATCAATCTGAATATATTCATTGCTCTTTGTACCGGTAGCTTCTTGAGCAACTGTCAGTGGGATTAAATGACTATAGTTCACAAATATGTTAATTAATTGTTTAAAAAAGACAGCAAAGTTTGTTCACATTACTACATGAAACATGCTGTTTTGGAAACTCTAACTTGTTAGCACACATGGATTTATCAACTTTTATTGGAGCCACGACAGAGGGTTCTTTGAGATTACAGCACATCACAAGGGGTGAAATCAAAACTATAGCAAGATTTCACTTGTGAAAGTATTTAAAATCAGAGAGCAGTATACTAACAGGCATGATATTTCATTACAGGACCCTGTTACAAGAAGGAACCCCAATCAACTTCCCCCACAAACACTAGTTGACAAAAGTTTCAAATTATTAAAAGGGACGATATGGAGATAACACAGTCTTCCGTCCTCAGGAAACTATGTTTGCTCTACAAAAGACTCGCTTTACTTCTCTTGTTACTTTTCAAAAGGAAACTAAGACTGAAAGCAGCCAAATGTGGCACTAAATTGATATCTTTACGGCTGGCTGGTAAAAGTCGTAACATTATTAAAATGGTTCTTGTACAGCACAGGCATTTTACATCATCCCTGACCAAGAATTCAAAGTCCACATAAAGAAATTGTATGGACTGTAGTTCAAGATATGTGATAAACTTTGGATTTTTAGATGACAAATATTGCTTCATATCTTCAACAACTTATTTACATAGAAAGTCATTAGAGCATATAAAGGTCTTCTTAGTTGGGGTTCTTTTATTTTTGCTCTGTATTTTAGGTAGGTGAGGAAGAAGACCAGCCAATAGTTACAAAATGGGATTCTATAGATGTTTTGGTCATTGATTAAACTCATTATTATAGTTGAGTTGCTTTTTTTTATGACATTGGAGACAAGGCAGTCAGTTTTATATTTCATCAGAATTTTTGTGAATGAAACTAATGTTTGTTCGAGCTTTCACATGCAAATATAACAATTGCATACATAGACATACCTCCATATGTTTTTATACCTAAGGATATCAGATCTTCTTTTCCACATTTTATTGATTTCATACTCAACGTTATATATTCAACAATTTATCCTATAATATATTTTTATATTCAACAATAACCTTTGAACACAATTTTGCAATCTACCCCACTGAATGAAACCGATTTTGTATTTTCTTTGTAATAATGACAAACGAGATCGAGATCACCACCTAAAGCTAATCGATTCTTTTTTAAGTCGTAAAATACAGGTGAAAATGACAAGAAAAAAAACTGTTTAGTTGACAAAACAACTTATTTTGTGAACATGGTAATGATATTTGGTTGACAAAACAAAATGTAATCTCATTCTCATTGAAACATAACATTCCTGGTGGTGGGAAATACATTCTCCCAGAACATGAGAATCCTTAAAAAAGGTCATCATTCCTTGGAGATCATTCTCAGCAGTGCAATTTTTCACCAATTCTTTCTTGCAAGTATATGACCTTTTCTTTTTTGATGCTGACTGCTGACTGACCGAGTTACATGTTTTCACAGAAAATAAAAGATATTGCTTTCTTTCATTAGGGCTTAATCCTCATCTCCTGTGGTGCTCGGTTTGGCTGGAAACCGATGAAGTATTGGTATAAGAACAAACAGCGAGTCATCACAAGAATTCAGCATCTGTGGTCTCCATAAAGAGCAAAGCTAGTGGCCCACAGCTGTGTGTGAGGGTGGATGGGTGCTGGGTATTTCCAGCACAAAATGAAAGAAGAACAACTTTTCTGCCAACAAGCCAACACAGTTCTTAAACACTAATATTTCATGACAGCATATTATGCTCTGTCTTTCTCACACGTAGCTACTATGTATTCATTCAGAAGCAACATTTGTTGTTGCTGGAGATTCTTTGCAAAGGTTTTTTGATGTTGTTATTAGTTCACTGGATCAAAAGAAAAAGAAGAAAAGAGGCATTTTTGCTTTTATAGACATTCCCTCATACTGCACAAGAGTGTTCTGTGATGAAATTATCATGAATCACACTCAAAATCCTAATTCACTTAGCTTTTGCACAAGAGTTTATTTTGTTGGGATAAAGGGATTCTGATAATCAAACTAGAATAATACAGTGTGATTACTGAAAATGTTTAGTACAAAATCAGTCTCAACTGAAACGTGTTATACTGAGCCAAATACTTGGATATACTGCGACTAAATGCAGACCACACCAAATCCTAACTGGAACATGCTTTGGTGATCTGTCTATTCTCTATGCCAGCTGCCACATATGTCCACAACCTTGGATGCTCACACTTCATTTTAAAATCAAGAATTAACTGGAAATGCATATGTATTGTGGGAACAAATCAAAGAACCCAGAGAAAAGTCACATAGAAACCTTCATGCTGAATGCTAATCACTACACTATTGTGCAACCAGCTTTCAATCCATATTCTGAAAATTTTAAACTTGGCACACTATCTCAGGATTATTTTAATAAAGGAATTAAACAATGTCTATGTTCCTATTGAAACACCAGAATTTAGGAAACCTTCTGTAGATTTTTAGTGCTTGATGTTTTGATTTATGCAGTTTCATTCAGAAATTCTACACATAAACATGATATACAATGAGAACAAAGTGCCCTATAACTATGTAATGAGTTTGTTTGCACTGGAAGCAATTTTCAGGTCCATTGGGGTGTACAGGCAGGATAACATGGGTGTAACACTGAACATTTTTTGGATTTCAGAAGAATTACTGATTGGGACAGCAATTTCTGCTTCAATCTCCGCAAATTAACAACCACAAGAAAATGTGAGATATTTTTCCACCTTACCAGAAATTTTACAACATGCAGCCTCACACACACTGGATTTTTTATTTCAAAATCTTACAAAAATGATTCTCTCTGTCTTTCATTACTGAGTTTTTTTGTCTATCTTTTATTTCTTTTGTGTCTTCTCTGTCACTTAAACCTCTAACAGAAAAATAGAAGGACAACACTTAAAATAGACTCTTGCTCTTTGCTCAAATGATATGGACCAGATAGAGTAACACCACATAGTTTGTGCTTTCAAAATACCATGCTAACATTTCGTGATCAGTAAAGCGATGATATCATCTGTGTGTAGAGCAGTGTACTTAACTGTGTTGGCTTTCCCGTGATATGGTGTTGGGGTCAATTCATGTTTTCCATGCTGCGTGTGCAGAATGTCTGTGGGACAAAAATAGCCCCACCTGTATCAGTCTGTGGGGGTCCACAGACTCCTCCAGGCCCCTACACATCCACTGCATACACACCCTAATCAACTGTCTTTTCAAAAACTGATGAACACTTACCAGACAAACAAGACATTGATTAGAAGAAGGAGAACAACTTGGATGCTTGTTTTGAGGAAAGACTGAGTTTAATCCACACGAATTCCAAATTTTCGTTGAAAAAGTTCAAGAACTAGAGATCAGTTTATGCATTTGTGTGGGAAGCCTTGGCACTTTTGACCCAAACTGTAACATAAAAAGAATTGCATGTGCATCCATTAAGTCTCAATTGGATTATGAATGCTGATACGGAAATAGTGAACAAGCCTTTGTTCTTTGTGCATCAAGGCTGCAGTGGGGTGCACATGATGTAAATGTTATCATCAGAGGTTCTCTGCTTACAGTCTTGTACCCAACTTTTTTCTTTACTGAGCTGATGACTTGACTTGTTCACACATGCAGCAAACTTCTTTTTGTTAGTACACAAAGACATTGTTATAAGACCTACCACTTATTCGTGGGGCCTGCATTTGTCAGTGTGTGTCTCCACAAACAAGCTCTGTGACTACCATAGATGTTGGCACACAAACTTTGAAAACCCCCACTGCACCTCTATACCTCACAAACCAAACAAAACATGACAAATTTGACCAAAACACTCTTGTCACTTCATGTTTAGGTTCATGAAATGTTATCTGTTTAGGGTTCGAAAAAGAAAAGAGTCAGGTCTAAATATTTTCTTCATACTATATAACCACCATCATGGACACCATTTTGGTTGTTGCCATGGTTATTTGTAAATATAACACATTACACCAAAACTTTCTCATTTCTGGTTGGCTTTAGTAAATTATATGACTTGGTTAGGGTTACAAATCTATACCACTTGGGTAGGGTAAGAAAATAAGTCTCAATTAGTGCTAAAAAATACACTTTATACAGTGCAACTGTACCATCAGGAGCACCATTTTTACCTTTCAAATGCATTGGTTCTTATGACCACAAGAAGTATACTCTTTGGACATTTGACATTTAACATATCTGCTGGCATGAACAAATGCCACATGGGAACATTTTGGGGAGAAGGACACTCCATCAAGAATGACAGCAAGGTGCGATAGTCAGCTTGGAATGGGCAAAAAAAACCCTACATCTTGGAATCATTACCCAAACCAGATCTTTTTTTTATCACTGCTATGAAAAAGATTCAAGTATGTAATTTAAACCAAGAGTCAATTCTTCTTTTTCTGTGTTAAATGTTGTTGTAGGAGATATAAAGAGCAAACGTGAATTTTGTGATAAGCTATCCTGTTCAACACTGTCACCAGACTAATTTAAACAGCTACTTCCATTGTTGTCATAAAACAAGTATAAACACAACATATTCTATGAAATCTGTCACTGATGGAATACATGAAAGACCTTTTTGTCAGCTCTGATTCTTTTGTGTTAAGTTTTGTTTTGACATATATTAACCACGGCTTTCACTTTTGTGCCAGTGTTATTTTATTTGAAATTTCATTGCTGACATGTTGACAACAGTCATTTTCTTATTACCTCTTGATGGTTGGATGCAAGTAATAAAAACTCGGCTTGGGGCTTTTGGCAGAAACAAGCCGTGTGTAGAGCTAGCCATCAAAAGCAGGAGAATAATGGATGTCACAGCAAGAATGAATTCAACTCCAACAGCTCAGAGAGAACAGAGAGATTTGTCCACAACTGTGAAAATTACAGACCCCTTTTCAACAAGGGAGGGGCACCATTAGAATGCATATGGAGGCTGTGTGTTTATGTCAGTGAATGAGGCTGCTGATGTCAACATTGCTTCTGTTAGTTCAGCCTAGAAAAGCTGGCAACAAGTTTGTGAAAGCTAAATATGGCTGGCTGCTTGGTGGTAGTTTGTCGGATACACAGTCCATTTAGTAAGAATGTTGCCCTAATAAAAGGCATGAGAGCGGCAGATTACAGTGCAACTATAAACAATGTTTCTCATGGTGTTTCATTTAGTAAATTCTACTAAAAACTAAGTTATACATTTATGTGTGTGTATTAACTGCACTGATAAGCATGAGCATGATATACATTTGTTTCTTCCATCATTCCTTCATACATTTTGTATGTTAGCACATCAGAGGAGGCTTTCAAAACGATGCCATGATGCGCAAGAAAGCTTTGTTTCTCTTAATGAGACATAAACTACCCTGAATGTATGATTGCTGAATCGTTTTTTTTTTGTAATACTCACAGCTATTTTCTCTCTACATTTTTAGAATTCAGTAAAGCACTCGTTTTACTTTACTATCCTGCAATCTGCACTTTTTCATGTCTTTAATATAATGCATGTTAGTGTGTAAATAAAGTTTCTACTATCTCATTAATTAAGCTTTTGAATTATATGATGTCAAGGCATATTTTTTCCGAATCTCTGTCTTTCTCTCTCTCTATACACACACACACACACGTATATATGTATATATATATATATATATATGTGTGTGTGTGTGTTTGTGTGTGTAGTCTGTTAAATAATCATTAACCTTCATATAATCGAGTTTTTTCAGCTGTGTCAAGATAATTTAGCTTGTAATCAAGACTCCAGTTGCAGCTGTCACAGATTACTTTTTATCTCCCATAAATATGTTCCTTTTTATCATTTATCATTTGTGGTTTAGTTGAATGTTGATTTGTCTTGAGTTTAGACTTTAGAAAGGGAACTATCACTGGCTAATATTTGTGGTAAGTAGATTCACACTGCATATTTAATGTCAGTCTGGCAGAAACTGTGAACGACTAAATTCAGATTTGGGAAATTTTGGAAAGAACTCAGAGGGGGAAAACAGTCCACAGCTTCTTCCAGAGCCATGTGGGATCCATCTTTGTCATGGCCTACTTTTACTTTTTTTTTTTTGGCTTGCATTGCAGTGTTGTAATACTAAAGTTCATCACTCATTCTTTTAACTCAACGTGGACAGTATGAGCTGTACAACCTGGACTTGTGGGAAGAACACCCAGTGAGAAGCACTGCTATCCATTTTTTTTTACAGAACTAAAATAAATTTTAATAATAATTTTGCTCTTTTTTTTTTTCTCTTAGAAATAGTTCGTTTAATTTATGAGCAGTAGTCAAACTTCATTCCTCTTTTTCTTGAGCAGCAATAAACACATAACATATAGGACCTTCTTTATATTGTGTAATTAATACCAGATTGCGAAAGAATTCTCGTCAGTCTGGGTATCAAAATGCCTTTCTTCGATGTTCTTTGATGTGTTTTATGTAAACTGCAACAGACAACTTGTTTGTCTATGAGGTTGTGTTTTCTTATAGCCTTTTTTTTATAACAATAGATGTGCTTCCAGGAAGGCCTCATTAAGTTAGCCAGATGGATGGAAATAGATTCAGCAGGCCGACTGCAAGGTGGATGGTCTAAATTTTTCTTCTTAATCAACACTGTTGCTTCACGGTTTGTTTGGTGAACCTTCTGTGGTTTCCGACTTGTTGAGTTTATGGCACTCAACAGCAGGCTGAGAAAGACAAGAGATGAAGTTGAAATTGGGCTCTGTGATTTGAGGACAGATGTGAAGTTTGGTTTGGGTGTTGCTCTTAAAACAAAGATGGTACGGATTTGTTATATTGGTTCAGTGACAGAAAAAGACTGGCAAGGCCAATGATATGAATGAAAGTGGAAATACTATTCCAGTGTTTTTCTCTCTAAAGCATTCGGTTTTGATGTTGTTCTCGCCGAGCTGTACTGTGAACACTGATTTCACCCTTTAATGTCCAGATCTATCGTTTGGCACATTTTAATCACAATATCTTAAAAATTTGTCGAAAAACTCCTGACATAACCATTTCAACGGGCTTAGGTTTGCAGGCCGAATACATTTAAACAAAAAAAGCGCCTTTTAAACAGCTCATAGCTTAAAAAAACATATCTGATTCTTGACTCAAGGAATTGAAAAAAAAAATAATCAAACAAACCATTTTCCATTGTTTTTTTTTTCCCTCAGTGCATACAAGACTGACTGTTCATCAATTAATTGTTTTCCTCTTTGAATTATACAGTTATTGTCAGTGCTGTCAAACATCATTGATATACTGGAAGTTTGCAGAGAACCAGAACGCTGGACAAAAAATAAACCAAAACACTCACTCAAATCAATCATCTAAAATCTTCTCAAAATAAGCTTCACTTAAAAAAAAGACGTTTGTACTTACGTTAAATATGCCTGCCACCAAGTCATATTTTCTGAAAAGCATGTAGTACTTTTGAAAAACAGAATTCTCAGATGGTCAAGCTCTTTTAAATAACCTCTGTCAGCTCAAAGCAACACAACTAACCAGCTACCTAATGAAATAAAGATGATGCAAAATATTTGTGGGGTATCACTTACAACAAAATGCCATTCAGATGTATTGTGGGTAAAACTGTTGTTTGTTCACTTTGTTTCTACCAAATTAAATTGTCTGAGGGGAACAATGTTGGTAGATGGTATTAGCCATCAGACCTCCCTGTCTTCACATATGGACAGCATGCTCGGGCACTGAGTCACACTGCAAGGAAACAGAAGGGTCTCTATAATATAATACTCACCCTCATGGATTAAAAGAAAAAAATCTGTGGCACTGAAGATGAGACAAGTACAGTATAGTGGCTTCATCTCAAGATAATGTCATAATTGTTTCTTTTTTCCGATGGTTAGTCACATCCTTTATGGTCTTCAAGTTCCCTCTCTTTGAGCCAAAGAAGCTCAAGAGGCTCTCAGGGTGTCACATGGCATCCATAGCCTCTTACAGGCAAATATTCAACACGCCATTCATCTATAGATCCGCCATTGATGATGTGGGCGATAATCCTGAAAGGAATGGAGATGAAGGGAAACCCAGTGTGTGATATGTGGGTGAACTTTAAAGTTGGTGGTGTTGCGGCTTCTTTAGGCCCCACAGACAGAGGCCTCCTACTGTCCCCTGAGTGTGTGAGTCCTTTGTGTCTCACCCATACCTAACATTCAGTGTTCAGCAGGTTTCTTATTGGTTTGAAAACAGACTCACACTGAAGGAGTTTAGTCCATAGCTGGTGTTGTTATATAGAGAGAAGGCCCCACATTCAAGCAAACATCTGTGTGGAGATGGATGGTGTTGGCACTCATAACCTTGGTAATATTAGCACATGAAAGGTAGAGAGACTGCAGGAGGGCCACTTTAACCACTCATAGGGGCCCCTATATTAGCCCCCCATTCATTCGCAAACAGACACACACATGACGCTGCTGTTACATGTTGCATGTTGGTCACTTTCAACATCCGCTGCAGTTGCTCACTCCTTGAAGAAGTTCAGCTGAGTAATTTTGTCATAATTGTGATTAATGTACTGCTGGGTCACTGGCAGTGTTAGTGCATTTCACAACACTCAGCACCCCCCTTTACACAATCAACAGGTCATTTACAAATCATTACTCGAGTCGTGGAAATGTGCAAGAAGTCATCTGATACTAGAACAGCCACAGCTCTTCTAATGTTTCCCTTTGGGAGCATGAGCTTGGTGCACACAGTGCCCCAGGACAGTGGCCTGGTCTGGGGCAGGGGGGTAAATAACAACTGAAGAAAAGAGGAAGGAGGCTGAGATAGAGCAGGGACTGCAGTTACACACTTTCCAGTTAAAAATCTCTCTGACATTCAAAGTCATTTTAAAAAACTTTCTCAACAGAAATCACAGGAAAAAGTTATTTGCTGCACTGCTGAAGGACGGGTAACATCTGCTTTTCCTACTATTATCCAGCACAAAAGGGCATCCTATCAGAGAGAAGACTGCAGACACTACTAACTGCAGGTTGTGTAAATACAAAAGGCTGAGTTTGTTGATTCAGAATTGATGGAATAATTTAAGAGACATGATAAAAATATATATTTCAGATGTTTCAGACTACAGATGTGAAATAATGTACGTAGTCTTCAGACTGTGCTCAGAGTGAAACTGTTTCCATATCTTAAATTTTAAATAATATAGTTTTCTCGTGACTTTTTCCATTGCACCCTTTCAAGGTTTAAGTGGGGTGCAAAGAATTTTTGGAGACAAATTTTGAGCATGAGAAAACGAAAGATCAATCCCACATGACAGTGTCTGCCCCTCAGTAGCTGACCTTATGCTCTGACCTAATTGGAGAGGGGGTGAAACAGAAAATGTCAAAGTTGCCTTTGGGAAATCAAAAGTAAATGCAAAAACAAGACATTCCTACCTGAAGAAAATGTTTACAAAACACAAAAGAAAAAGATATTGCCCACAAGTCCAGCAGCACATCACATATTTTCATGAATATGCCTTTTTTTTTCAGATGTCAATTTCGCATGGTTTATATCTTTTCATGGAGTGAAAGCAGGCAAGTCAGACTTTCAGTTGGCAACAACTAAAGAGCAGCAGATCAGAGTGATCACATATCCTTGAATTTTATCTGTTCAAACATTTCACAGCTGCTCAGTAGTGACCTGACAGTAATCCCCAAAGCATTATCGCTGAATTATTCCCTCTACTTTTCCTTTTACAAGTCCCAGAGATGAAGCAGTGTCTTTCATTTATTCAAAAGATTGATTATTAGAAGGGCTTTTAAATTGATGTATGTAACAGTCAGATGTACAGATTAGGAGTAAAGTTAATGTCTTGATGCAGAGTTGTACAATGACATCATACTCACATGAGTATACACTGATCATACATACCAATGCAAATACACACCTTAATTATTATACATGTGTGTCTGTTATGAAAAGCAGGTACGAGCTGGAAGAGTCGTGTTCTGTGGGACCCTCTTGAAGTGGCTCTCTGTGACCCCTCACACACATGTACATGCAAACATGATTTTTACATTCTAATGCTTTACATTCATGATGAATAACCGCTAAGTGGAGTTTCATTGGCTGCACATCTGGGAGCCCTTACAGCTAAAGATGGAGGGAACATGTATCGAAAGTTAAATGAGCACAGGCACTCAGCACATCCCTTATTGCTGTCATTACTTTCACATCACATGACACATCTTTATTCATCTATCAAGGTGTCAGTTTTTCTTCTGACATTGTGGTGGGACGTGGAACCCCAACAGAGATTTGAAGGCAATGTATTATATGAATTTCATATGTCTTTTCTTCTCTTGTGCATTCCTCAGCCATTGAGCAAACCATAAATGTCTTGGCTCATGTCGAGGTAATGAGTGTCTGCCTGTTTTTTGGTTTTTCAATATATTTTCAGAAAATTTCACAATTTTGTCAATCTGGGAACCCATTCATCTGAGATTCAATCTGGGAACCCTATTGTCTCATGACTTTGCCTCTGGTAATAACATAGTTGCAGTGCTGATATCTGGCTTCCGGACTAGTCTGGATAACAGATATCAAGGCCAAAACTGTAAACATAAGTAAATGCATTTTTAAAAGCAAAACAAGCGCTAAGTTGTTGTTGTTTAGCTGTTGCAACAGCTAAAGGTTTTGAAATGGTCTAAGCCAGTGTATTTTGTCTTTTTTTCCTCTCTACATGATGTTTTACTGGATGCTACCAAACCCACTCACATAATGGTCAAACTAAAAATACAAGCCAGTTTACTTCAAGAAGCAAAATCATGTCCATTTTGAACAGAATTGGCATATTTACATAATGCAAATATCTGTTTATATAAATATATTCGAATGATAAAACACAGCCTTTAATTCCCTCTCAAAGTGAGTTCTGCATTGGGACAGTTTCTCTTTTTTGTGACTTTTTTTTTTTTAATCTACAAAGTTGTAGCAGGTCACGGATGATTATATCTGTAGTATGTGCATGTTGGTGACGGATATGTGAAAAAGACAGAGTGCAGATCCGCAGTGTGTTTATTTGGGCATGTTGCCCAACTCGGCTCAAGTACCAACACGGCAGTCGGGAAGATCAGTGATGTTTATCTTTCAATTATTCTTATGATCACGATGTTCTGTTCCAGTTCAGCAAACCCAATGTGCAGATGCATTAATACTTTAATACATCTCATTTACTTTCTATAGCCTCTTGTTTAACAAAGACTTTGCTACAGAGAGCTCTTTATATGTTTGCTTTAGCTGTTTTGTTTCTCAGATACAACACTTTTATATAATCAATTAACTTTATAAGCTATATGTAATATTCTGAGGATTTTTTTTGTTCCCCCCAACATACACAGTTTCCATCTAATGTGCATATAAAATGTAAAGTTAAACCTTTTACATCCCCTTTTTTCTTACTCCAGGCTTCATGGCACCATTTACAGCACCTGCATACTTTAACTCATGGGTGTTGGCACCAGCCCCAAGAAAACACTGAGTTATTATCAACTATTATGAATACCTGCGTGCAATTAAACATTTTGTTCTTGTACATGTTGCTCTGCAGCATGCACAGATCAGTCAGCAATAATGTCGTCATGTAAGATAAACCAAGATACTGATGATTTATTTGTCTTAAAACATTTAATTGAAGTAGTCAGTGAACAAATATCTTTAAATGGTCTGCTTATTGAATACAAATGTAAAATATGAGTATCTGTTCCCTCTATAGTTGAATAAAGACAAAGACAAGCTGCCTACTCTTCACATTAATGTTTCTAACTTGCAGACTCCAGCGGTGAAATCCGTTATCGCAGTCACTTAATGCAGAGATTACATCTGATCATTTTCCATTCTTGACTGTTACACCAGAGCTACTGTCCTACTGTGCACCGCTTCAACTGGATTTCAAAGCTAATCAGCTGCATAATGGGCTGCAACTCACATCCCTTTATCTCTCTCTGATGTTTAAATCAGCATACCACTTACTTTACCACAATGATCTGCCTGCCATAATGCCCTTAGAGAAGTTAAAAGTTCATCCCTTTTAGCTCTAATGTTTTCCTAATAGCTGCTTGTTGAGTTAATAGTTAAATAGCAGGCAGGATCATTGTCCTTGCCTTTAATTTGCCCTTGTGAGTAAAGCCAAACACATGTTCTCACATGAAAGGCTTATGTTTACCCTCTGACCTCCTAGTACAGTAAGATTACAGCAGCTGCATGTTGGCCCTGGCAAAGCTTGCTTTACAGTGATTTAAGGAGTACAAGTATGATTAAGTGTGATTAAAAAAAGGCTTATAATATGTACTAGGAAATATGTAAAGCACACATTAAAACTGTAACATTTTTAAGAGTTCCCTTTTCCCTTTTTGTTAACTCACCAGCTGAATACAAGTTTCACAAAAAAAAAATATTGGATGGCTCAGTTGTGAGAGTAAAGTTCCTTCATATAAATGTTTGGATTTAATATATAAATGCAGAAGAGTACAAAAATAAAACATTTGTATAGCATTAATTTTACACATGAGAAGGAGATGTACATGAACTCATGTATAGATCTCCAGATTTAAACAGTTAACTGCAGCTACAGATTCAGTGATCACTAAGAAGAAACAGAACAGAAACAGAACGATAATAAACACAAAAAGCACAACATAAGAAGAAAAATAATGATCAGACTTAGTGAGTAACTTGCTGTGATCGCATGAATACATCAGATATAAAGTGCATTACTATCTGCATGACAGTCGTAGGTAGTCACATCCATCCACACCTAAAAATTGTCAGTTTTGGCACTACTTTCTCTGCAGCTAACAGTGGTACACTCTGTGTTAATTGTGGATGTGGAAACAGCTGTCCAAATTGTTGTGCACCCTTCTTTTAAATGTCCATTCAAACAAGTGAAACTGATACAAAGTTGTGAATGTTGTGTGTCAGGGTTTTTTCTCCCCCTCTTCTTCTCTTCCAGTAAGTTTTAAATTATTTGTTGCCAAATTAAAACTTCTTGGGAACCAGATGTTCAGCTTTTTGTAATGATTTAAAAAGTACACACCAGTGACTCCGGGTCACATAATCACAGCCACAGCTCAGCTCAGGAAATGCTCAAGCTCTTTTGGCATCCTAATTTCCATCACAAAAACATTGTAATTGCCATTTTTATTAGAATCTTGTGCACATCTTATGTTCAGTCTGGGGTAGCTGGCACCCAGTGAAATTCCTTGGTGCCAATTAACTCGAACCTAACTTCTTTTTTAGGGAAGAAACGACTCATTGTTCATCATTTTGGACAATTTTAAAACAGTGACGACAAGGATAAACAGATCTGCAGCTCAGCAGACCAAAGTCTCATTCTTAAAAAAGGGTTGTAAATTCATGTTCATTGCGGACAGACACATTTTCCCTGTTAACAAAGTAGTTCACTCACAGATGTAATGGCACTTTGCATTAATAATATTTGCTATAAGTGTTGGGAGTGGTGATGGTGAAGACGGTGGTAGGACAGATGGGCTGGAGTTCATGGTGAAGAGTTCTGGGTTCATTCCATGCAAAAGGCTGCAGCAGAATAGCGGGGATAAGTGCTGTTCAACATACCAGATGATCTCAAGTTACATATCTGTGATGGCGGTCCAAATCCTCAGTGATGGCTCAGGAGGATCTCTGCAGGCTTTTTAGTTGCCCTGTTTGGATTTCTTCATCCTAGAAAGCAAATTGGATTTAGAAGATGAAATTGGATATGGATACAACACTGTTGGAACAACTCATTAGAGGAATAACTTTGGCAAAGTATCAATATGGACCAACATCAAGATGCTAACCTGTTACAAGTAAACATCGTTTTGAAAATGAGCAAGTATTTGTTTAAGTACAAATTCAGAAAACATCTCACTCCAGGAAAGCAGCTGCATCCCATTTACAGGGCCAAAATGTTGTTATCCAGTAATTATGAGCTTAACTTCAACCCTATTAGATTTAATTTTAATTTTCCATTCTGATTTGATTCATTCCATGTTCAAAAAAGCATTTATGGAGAACATTAATTTGCGAGTGGTATATGCATAGCTCTGCATGAACTGTGTACATTATACCAGCATAAACATTTGAACATGGGTGGGCTGCTTATTTGTTGACACTTTGGAATAACGCTTGGCCGCATTTAAATTTATATAAAAAAGGTAATCACAGTTATGTTTACAAGACTAAATCTGAGCACATAGCACTGGTTAGGACTATGTGCATTTCTACACATTGTAAAACAGTTTATCCTTTGGCCGTATGTGTAATTGGAAACACATTAGGTCTAGACCCATTGTAAATGAGCACCATCTACTCTCTACACGGGCTGTTTTGTTATGCAGAGGGATGTTCACACCTCAGCAGGCCAAAGACTCCACGATCATCCTCAGACAGACAGTCTGACTGCGCTAACACTGCAGGACCGTTACCCTCTGGGTGGATCAGTCACTTGGTATTGGGCAAATTCTGGTTTGATGGAGGGCTGAGTTTTTATTTTTTTAATCCCATTTTCTGCATTTTAAAATTCTTTTGCCAGTTTATTTCAGTTTTTGTAAACATATAACGACAACTTGCTTCTCTAAACTTAATAGTGACATTCTATTTTTTTTAGCAAACAGCCAACTTTCTCAATGCAGGAAGGAGAGAGTCATTGTTGGCAGTGGCTTGAAGCCCCTGAAGTCTCAGTTTGACTTTACAATGAATAGAGATTGCCAAGTTGCTGTATTAATGACAACCTAACTGGCAAAAAAACAAAGCTACATTATTAAGTTCCACAGTTTCTCTTCTTTTTTTTTTTTTACAATATTGTAAAGGTAAATCTTCTTATTAACATAACATCAAAATCCCTACACAGTAAACAGCAAGCATACAATAAATCTGTATTTTATCAATAACTTGTATGAACAGTGACATAAATGAACCCACAGCAGCAGTTAAGATCAGAATAAATGCCTTTTTAAGGTTGGTGCATCATCCCACATGAAGTGGAATTAGTCTCAACTCCCACTTGGTCATGTAGCTGCATGTTTAGAATTTGGGCTCCAGCATAAATTGGGCAATACAGCACTGTCTCTCCCACACAAGGATATTGGTAGATGTCCAAATGCGGATTTGTTCTTTTGCATTCATGCATTCTGTTCTTTAAAATTTCTATAGAGTGGAAGCGATTTCACAGTGCGCCAAATGAGTTACAGATTTAAGCCTGATACCAGCTAACAGAGTCATGTATTGTCTCATTGGAACTCACTTGTTGATAGCATTCCTCAGGTACTGCTGCAGCCACCGAATCTCTGGGTTCACACACACCTCTTTGTTTGTCTTCAGCTTGGCACTGATTGGAAAAAAGGAAAATATTTCAGTACAAACCAAAGCTAAATATTAAATAGTTAATTCTGCAAATTCAGGGTCACTTGATGTTCTGACAATGATCAGATAGACTGAATTAATACTGTCTTGCTAGTTTTATACAAGCAAAAATGTTTTGTTTTTTCTCAAAAAGAGGTTTTGACAGTAATTTTTAAATAACCAATTACTCCTCTAAAGCAATTCTAAAGATATCACCCTTTAGTTTCATAGTTTACGCTTAATTGATATAGCTGGTAATCTTTCATTACACTATGTAACCCCAACCCAAACGCTGAGCTACAGTTTTCTTTCAAATCTGCAATAAATCTGCGGTTATCAAAATAAAGGGTTAAAAATTGGTCAAATGTCTGAGTGGGAAAGCAAGTCTCCTTTCATGCCTGCATCTTGCTCTTGAGTGATGACATGAAATAATTTCTGTCAGTCTGTGCCTTTGTGAGATCTGCCAACTTTATTTTCCTCTCTTGGCGTGGAACTGTTGATGCTGTTCTCCTTCTCATAAGTAAACCATCTTCTGTTGTTAAGCACTATCCTCTGTGACTTTTCTCCACACAACATGAAATAATGATATGGACCAGAACCAAATGCTGTAAGCAGTGTATGAGGAGCATACACAGTTACAAAAGAAAAGATTATTGTTCTCCTGTTGAAAAGTAAACTGCATCCCCCTCTTTTTCAAATTCAGTCGTACTTAATCGGACCACTTCCTGCGGATGCATCAGTGGAGCCAATTGTAAAAACGCCTTGTTTTCTGTGTATATGTGAGTGAGTGACAGCGGGGTGTGGGTGTACATATGTATGCGCAGCTCTTTTCTCTGGCCTGTCACCACTCGGAGATTGATGGTGAGAAATGTCTAACTGGTAGGAAACCTGTTTAAGAGTTTTTAGGAGTGTGAAAGAAAACGTGCTGTCTGAAAAAAAGCAACAACACTCACATCACTTGGAAGGGGCAGTTAGGCGTGTGGATGAACCGGAGCTCTCGGATGTAGCCTCGTGGGACGTTGTTGGTTGTGGAACGACAGTAGCATCGCTCCACCAGACTGATGGGTTTTGCTGTAGAAGCAAAGAAAAAAGAAGTTGCTGTTGAAACTCACAGCAAAGCTTGTTTTCAACAAGCATTAAAACGTTTTACATTACACAAATGATGCCCTCTGAAATTCAGAGATTACATGGGTTCTGTTAAAGAGAAATGAAAATAAACATTTGTCAAGTAAACTCAATGATTTACAACATCTTCTTTAACCGATCAACAAGTTGAAGCATGCATTCGGGCCTCTACAAACTGAAAAAAACGACAGCTCGTGCACTGTACTCTGGATTTGCAGCTCAAGTTTTACACCCATCCATCAACTGCATCATCCACTTGTCTCTTGCAGGGTCATGAAGCCTGCATTTAGACCAGCTTTCTGTATAAAAAAAAATCCTGTTTAACCCGCATAGATTCTTATTTTGATTCCCAACAGAACACACACAGAGGAAGGTGATAATCAGGACTTGTAGACTCACATTGAACACTGAACTCTTTTTGTCAGTATAAGGGTGCACTGTGTGGTCTTTACATTTCATAATGGATGTTCATACTTTCCATTATAGTCTCGGCTCTGGGGGTTTGCACACAGAGAATTAATTAACGTTGGAAAATAAATAGCATTTTTCTCTTTTTCTTGAAACTTTCTCAACAAAGTGCACATATAAGCAGGTGAACTGTAGAAAAATACAAGAAAAGATATAGTATCCGCTCAGTGGTTGTGATTTTAGAATGAATACAGCAAGTTCAGCTGTTTTTGTCTTTCTTGTCAGTAAATAATTCTAAAACCAACTCGACAGCAACGGCCCTCACAACAGATGGTGAGACATGCCTCTGCAGATTAAACCCCAATGCAAATTGTTTTTACACCTGATCTAACGGTATTAACATGATAAAGGGCGCAACAGCCCCAAGTTGGGCCACCGATGACGCCACGTAGACAAGCACAAATCTCGTAATGCCTAACTTGTGCGTAATTAAAGGAAAACAAAGGCAGAACAAATGTTGATCAGTGATCCGACAGGGACTCTCTTCTACACCCAAGAGCCACATATGCAGCCTATAGGCGCTTTACGCACGGCGAAAAAGTAGATTTCCCCACTGCAGCCAAAGCTCAAGCACGCATTAAATTAAGTTAACTTTGATATTTAAAAAAATGATGAAAATAGTCAGATTTATGCTGCTTTTAGGCCACATTTCCAGTTTAACTGTGCCTTAATGGAAATGATTATGTGGAAGAAATCGCCGAGTATTAATTAGCAAAAAATAGCAAGAAAATAGCCTGCAAAGCTGTGCATCCAATTATAAAATTCGTGATTAAATGTCATGAATAACATCACAATAATTGATCTCGGTTACGATGCACAAAAACAACATAAATAAACATTGAGTTACTTTGTTAATTTGTCCCTTTTTTTCTACATTGTCCTGTTCTTTATTTTTTATTTTTTAACTCCACATGATCTGATGTGACAGACAAAATCTAACCCGTGTCACAACATCGCAAACCAGAAAAAAATCCATACCTTGGGATGGAGGTGCATATATCAGCATAGTGAGCGCAGCCACGACTGCCAGCAGCTTCATATCCATTTTGCGTAAAAATCTCTTTGATCCGCTTCCTCACAGAGTAAAGTCCAGAGGAGTTGTGACGGATGGGACGCCGGCGAAGTGTTATAAATTACGCACCAAAGTCAAGTTGTGTAGACGGATTAAGGAAAGGACTTCCGGTAGAAAAAGTAAAAGCCTCAAAGGCACACGCGTCATAATTTCGGACAGTAATCATGTGATAACGGATTAAATTACAACATTAGACAATGTTTTACAACTCTGTTATTTTTCTTGCTTTTATTTTGCAGGAACATGTTCGTCTTTCCTCTTGGGTAGATTTTACTCAAGCCACCAAATCACGCACCAGGGAGGACACGATGCCCACTCCTCATGTGCGCTTGTCAACAAAAAGCAGACCCTCCCAGAACCCCCCCTGAAAATCAGCTGATAACTTTTTCCTCGGGTTTGCATTTATTTAGTTGGGTTTACGACACGTACAAGGGGCCTTTCTGGAAATGTGCTCAGTATTATTCATGGTTTGTCTACTAAAGAATTTGGCCCAAATGGACAAAAAATATTTCAAGCGTAATTAGAGAGGATTTACTTTCTCTTTACTTTCTCTTATGAAGTGTGAAGTTTTCTGTTACTTTGATAGTTCCCGACAGTAAATCAAAAGCGTTGTACAAACACCTCCCAGCTTGAGTTTGAAAATCAGCAAAGTTGTTCTCTGTTTAGAATAATTCTTAAACAATTGCTTTTGTTCTGCCCTGCTTAAAAAATTAATTGTGTTCCTGTGTGTCGACGCACACACCCTGTGTTTTAGGCTATCAATTAATGGAGCATTTAATGGAATACAGATGTGAGTCAGTCTTCAGACGTTCGGCTTTCATCAAACACTGAAGTGTGTATGTGTGTGTGTGAATATCACACAAATGAATGTGAACCTTCGGGATGTTTTCATATGAGAGATCATGTAAGATGTGCATTCTTTAAATGCTAGCTTATGTGTTAATTCCTGGAACAACTTCTTTTCTCTTTTTTTTTTACTACTAAATGTCGATCAACAATGAAAATATAGCCTGAAAGCCTTCACTCAGAGGTCGCAAGTGCTTTTATTTACACAGACTGTTTTGCTACATTTCTGTCTGACTCTCCGAGCAACATGAATGATGTGAATAAATTGCTGGTTTTTGTATTTTCTATTCTCTCTTTTTTTCAGTGATTGGAGACATATCCTCTCGTCACGCAACTGTGGGAAAGCAAGCCACCTGCTGACAGCACGCTTATCATGAAAATGTGTGTGGAGTAAAAAAGGGTGCTTCAAGTATAAATGTTTTATACTTGGGATTTACTGAATCTTTATGTACAAATCTTCTTTTATGTTAGTTTTTGCACAGCATCAGACTAGTGTCTTGAGTGTTAATATAGATAAAAGCTGTTAATGACGAAGTGCCTTGTACAGCAATATCTTATATAAATGTTGGTTCATGATTTGATATCAATGTAAACGGTCTGTGTTTTGGATATTAAACGGTTGTTATAGAAGTAACCATGGAGACAGACTGAAGGAGACGCACACAGGGTGAAATCACTTGACAGCTGAAAGGACGTATTGACTTCTCTCACAGGCCACAAAGGCTGCCTCCAAGTGTGTGTGTGCCTTAAAAACAGAACGATAGAACAAGCAAAGAGTTAAACTTTATTTGAGTAAGATTCTCTCAGTTTGGAGTGAAGTTTAACATCAGAGGGTTCCAGTTCAAAGTGCTCCCATCACAACAACTCAGCTTGCTTGCTCTCACATGGGACCTATACTTTACCTTCACTTCTCTGCTTTTTCCAAGACAGACTTGTGAGTCTGCACAAAAAGCAAATGCATACTGTGGGATTGGTGCGAGCACATTTACAAATGGGAGGGATTTCTCGTCAACACCAATACACACATGCACAAACAGATAAAAGCTGTAAAACAGAGGCCAACCTCCCATGTCACGGGAGAGAAAGTGAGAGCACATTCAAGTAGCTCAACATCTGTCACAATCAGACAGATTTACTTTCTCTCATTGAAGTGAATGAACTTTTGCAGTTTGGTTACATAAGAACATTTGGCAGCACATCCAGTTGCTCGATTGTGTCATTCTTGTTTAAGATCTGCATCTTGTTGAAATGAAACAGGTCTTTTCTCGGTACAAGTGATCATTTATGCGAAATGCTCATTGAGAGCAACTTCATTAAAACTGAAAGTAAAAGACGGTCCTATTCTTACGTAGTTTTAGTGTCCCAGTAACAACGTTGACTATCTGGTATCAGGGTAACCTTTTGTTGTTTTTTGGGAACACGTTGCACACATTTTGAACATATATGCTACCTGTTATGAATTACTCACACCTGTCCACTGTCCACTTTTTCTTTGAGTTGCAGTGTAGTGCTCTGTAGGCCATCTGTTCGTCTGTTTAGGGAGGTCTCACTCCAGGGGTCCATCTCCTGCTCTCTGCATGACACATTTCTTACTGTACTCTCAAAGAGCTTCTTTGAATGCGAGAGTAAATCACACAACAGGTTTTTCTCTGAAGTTCAAGAAGAGTAACAGGTGTTTTCCAGGTCTTGCTAGAGATCCTAATGACTGATCAGCTTTATATTCTTCCCATACATGACATTTAATGACATGTATGGCAAAGGTACACGATGGAAGAAAATGGTGGATGAATTAGAAAAAATAATTGGTTATACATAGGAAGAATAATGATAAAAAAGGCCCAGATTTACCAATGTCTTGTGCTTGTCGCAAACTTGAAAAAAAAAAGTGTTACTGTTGATTTTTGCTGTTATGAGGCGCTAGGAGAGTGTGTGAACTACTACAAGATTTTCATTTACGCTAATTGATTTGGAATGCCATGAGACATCATTTTAGCAGAATATCTGCTATACTATGCTATTCTTTAGTAAGGGGAGAATATCTAGCCTGACCTGCGTTCTCAAAATAGAAGGAGTCACACACAGGAGGCTGTGCATCACCATGAGCTAATGTTGACATGCCTTCATTTTGTAATGATATCTATTTACAGTTGGCTGCAATGAATGCTGGCTGTCAGACAAGTCCCAAAGGTTTTCCTTATTATTGTTATTTGGCGAGATGCTTGGCTTGAATGATTCGTCCTCACTCTTGTGTGCTGTGCAATCCTGAAACATAAAGATACAATAACAAAGGTGAATGTAGTTATGCTGAAGAGTGAAGTCTTCTGACACTGAGGAATTTATTAATCAAAGTAAACCTGATAAATGGTCTTCTTTTGATCTGAGCCAACGGGTGAATCTTAACTGGTAATTGGGTTCATGTTCATGTCCTGTGTTGTAACAAGAAACAAGATGCGTCTTTGTTGTTGGGGAACTACAGACTCTATAAAATCAACAGGCCTGCTTGTTTGCTCCAGTCCTGGTAGACAGTATCAGGATGTCACCAGCTGAAGTGGGCACTCTATTTATGATTTGTGTTACAGTAGCTCAGCACAAAGGAGAGTGTTAGGAATAATTATTTGTTGCAAGTCATTTGAAGCATTCAGCCAGTTACATTCAAAGGTAAATGTACAGATTACTACATAACTTCTGGACAGTAAAGTGACCACACACTGGGATTGAAGTTATTGCTACAAGCAGCATTGGCAAATACTGCACATGTCACATTTATTCAGTTGTAAACATGTCTTCATTTCTCTTTCTCAAACACATACAGTTTATTTCTCACATCGAATTTCCTGTTCCAGCCCCAATTTCAAACCTGAACACATCAAACACTCTAATCATTACAACACTTTCATAGAGCTATTTCTAAAATACTTTTCCATCTAAATACTTGAAAAGCTTATATTACATCCTGGTGTTCATAAACAAATCTGCATGCTGTTGGAGACAAGTCAGAAAAACACAAATCTTCACATGCCAGTAGCTTGTTGAACATTCCTCAAGTGCTTTTTACCTTTAAAAAGAGACTGTGTGCCCAGAGGGGGGGCTGGAGAATGGATGGCTGCACGTATTATGGTGAAGTTGCCAGTTTCCATAGATCAGACTTGTGTCTGAGAACGTACAGGCAACTGGCCCCAGTAGGGGATCGGCCACTACTCCATTGAAGCCGTGAGTGGCTAAGGGCCTGCTGGCTCAGCCTTTTGTCTGCTTTCCTCTACATCCTTGAGAGAGTCACGAGCCCTGCGCCTCTATGCCACCATATGGACCACCTCCATGACCTGTCAACAGAGTCTTTAGCAATGGCTGTCGAATCAAAGGAGAAATAATGCCCTGGACAATGGCTTTCTAATCAATGGTCATTTTTAAGATCCTTTAAGTAGACTGGCAAAAAAAGACATTTTCTGCCTCATTTCACACCATCATCAGAATTTCAAGTCAAATATAACAGGAGAATTTCCCCATTTTTCCCACAACAATTCTTTCTGTTTTCATGTTTTAAAAAAGATATAAACACTGTTAAGTTTTATCTTCTATATCATCCATCAAAGGGGTTTGTGAACCACACAAAGTCCTTCTTGCTTCATAATGCTGTCATCATATAAATATTCACATTTTAATCTATTTCACAGCAAACTAAGTATGACTCAAAATTCTGCCACTGCAAGCAAGACACCAGAAAAAAACAAGCATCAGTGGACTGTCTGCATTCTGATAATCCATGAGATAAAGCAAAAAAGCGGCTCACTTTACACAACGCCATAAAGCCAGATTGAAAGCAAATGTCAGTTGTGATAGTTTTTATGGTTTCAGCTGTAAGCTTATGCCAAAGAGGACCACATCAAACACAGCTGGTGTGGTGCTGGTTGATGGTGAATCCATTGAGTTTGACACCTGGTGCTGTCTGACCACGGGAATAAAAACCCTTCAGCTGCTTCAGTGATGTTGCCGAGGAAGAGCCGAGAAACAGTTTAGAGACACAATAACGCTCACAGAAACACTACTAAATCGGCCTCTTGAGGTCAAGCAGGATGATATACTGTTGTCATGCAGTTAGTTTTTTTTTTTTTTTGTATAAACCAAAGGAATGCTGCTGCGGTACATCATCTTGATCCTTTTCTTAAAGTTTTTAAGTGGTTCAAAAAATATTTTCAACTCACTCACACAAGACGAACAAAAGAAGATTGTAGTTTACAGATTGTGCTGAAAATGTCCTGGATTCAGTCTGATCTGTTAAACACATCGTTGTGGTTTTGTTCCTTTACTGTAGTTTCCTAATTCTGTATAAGTTGCAATCAGTGAACCAAGAACTTGTATATGCATAAGCATTTGTCCACACAATTGTTACTATGTTGCAACTGTACATAAACACACATTGAATACGGGGACAGATACACATATTCAAACACACTTTTTCTCACAAGCAAAAGCTCCTGCAGTTTATTTTGTCACCAGTACTGAAAACCACAACACAAACATAATGCCCCATGCTTTAGTCCCAGCCACATGTTTAGTCCTTGACAAAAAACACTGACATACAATCCCTTTCCACATTTAGCTCCCTTTTCTTTTGGTCTGGTACATTAGTTTACGTGTCCTCAAATAGTTGATGTTTTTGGCAAATCCTTAAACCTGATACATATCCGTCATTTTCAAAAAAGCCTTTGAGACACATTGTGCCCGGCCATATTTCATTATTCATTCAGGTCAGTGTATCATACAGGTAATAGTGTTATGCACTACTCTGTTTCTATCTGTCATCAAGCTGATAAGTGGTCGTGTCCTATAAGGTCTCTGAGTACTGTGCAAGATGCTAAAACAGGTGGGTTAGTATCACAACACAGCTGAAATTTACTCAGACATGTGTTCCCTAGTTTAGGCTAAACAAAGTAGATAACAGAGCTGTGACTTAGATAAAAAATCCATTTAATATCAGATTTCTTAAACAAATCTGGGAGAGATTGTCCTTCAGGGCCACTACTTACACACAGCATGTAAGGAAGATGTTTGTTGTCATTTTTTTTGTTATAACACTTGATAACAATACTTCATTACCTCAGATCTGCATGAGAAAATTAACCCACAAGGCAATAGCTCACAAACCACTGCTTGTTCAGTTTTCCATGGATTTTGCCAATAAAAACATAATGATTCCTTTTTTTCAGCAAATAGGAACATCCCTTATTATACAGGAATACAAGATTTATATTAAATTAACTGCCCAGTCTGTAAAACCACTCAGGTGCTCCAATTTAGCTGCACTTTTATTTAACTTTGACAGTATGATCTAAAGCTCCCCCCTCCCGGAGTCCCGGGACTGATGTGCTTAAAATTTGGAAGTCATACTAGAAACTAATCAAAGGCTAATTAGAAGAGTGGGAAAAATGATGTTTGCTAAAACAGGAAAACTCAGTCCGTCTGTGCAACTGTCTGACCTGCAGATTGTGCAGATTAAAAATGATTATACGTGAAACAATAAAAAACAGCCTTCTGTCTCTAGTGGATGAATTTGCCGAATGCACTGGACATATCGTGTTTCCTAGACTGATCAATTATCATGGAATCACAGCACATTTTCAAAAAAACACTTTCCTCCAATTTAGTCACATCCTACCCCCTTGGCCACCTCTGTTTTGGGACAACCCCCCAAGGTTCTTCTATTCTCAGTCCTCCACTGAACTTTAACATCACAGCTGCTGCTTTTTTACTGCTTTTTCATTCCCAGGTCACTACATAAGACACTTAAAGAGCGTTTAAAGAGAGAGGTTACAGCTGTCAATCAGGATGATAGAGCATCTAAACATTACTGTCACTTTTAAGTGTTCTCTTTGTTACTTAGCAGGCTTTAATAGTAAGCTGCCATGCAGCGCCCTGTGCTTGGGCATATGGCTGTAGCTGCAATCAAAGACCTATTAATCAGACTGAGGAAACAGCACCGTCAGAGGAGCAAAGACAAAGTATCTTGTCCCCTTTCACACTGACAAATATGAGATATTGT
Organism: Leuresthes tenuis; assembly: GCF_036924035.1. Lineage (NCBI taxonomy): Eukaryota > Metazoa > Chordata > Actinopteri > Atheriniformes > Atherinopsidae > Leuresthes > Leuresthes tenuis. Next base: position 15,776,920 of record NW_027325362.1, read on the forward strand.
TACAAGCTATTCATCCTGCATGGCGCCTTTGAAAAAATTCCCAAGATGGGGAACTGATGGTGATTTGTCATGAGGGCATAAATGAACAGGAGGAGGATTATGTGTACGGATTTGCTTGAATGTGCCTGCACACACACAATGACATGCACATACATACAAAGACACAAGTATGAGTTTATATAGACATAAAAAATGGGTTTCATGCGTTTGCAGGATATAGACAGAGTGGCAAAATTACAAACATTCCTTAACTGCCTGTGCAGCAAATGTTGACATGGTGGCTGGCTGGCCTAGAGGTATTTGCCTCTGCTCCTATGCTATTCCTAATAACCCGTGTGATCACAGAGGCCTCATATAGGCCCACAAAGAGCAACTTACGTATGTCACCAGCATGTGGAGCAGAGTGGGTAACAAATGAATATGGGATGTAAAGGAAAAGACAGAGAAGAGAGAAAACAAGAAGCCGAGTCCACAGCGGGTAAAGACAGAGGAGAGGAGCGGTTCAGATGATGTTGGGAAAGGACAAAGTAACAAGGGGCGAGGGAGAAAAATGAGCAGCCAGCTAAAGGCCTGTTTCCAGAGCTGGCTTTGATTAGTGACTGTAACCAAGCTCTGTTCCTCATTAACTCACCCCGGCGTGGAGGTGCAAAACAGAGCAAGCTGAGTCTTTCTGAGCGGTTACACAACAAGTCTAAACTTCTCTTCTGCATACCCCCCCTTAAACCTAAGGTTACCATAATTCAGAATCAGCTTCTGATCTGACTGGAGTTTCCACTCTGGGATTCACACCTTTTACTGATGATAAATATGTGTGTTGGAATAGTGATCTTTACAGGGGAACCAATGACCTTTCATACGATAAAAATCACAGGCATCTTAATCAATGGCGCAAAGCTGCCAGAAAGATATCCAGTTCTGTTTATCTTAATCTCTTTCTTCTCACTAGTCAGTTGTGGAACAATATTAATTGCAGTGTTGACGACAGAGTCAACCCACTGGTCCTCTTTGGCACACATTGAAATTTCGGAAGTGAAACTGGATGACTGCAATTGAATTTAGCGCAGACATTCCTATTCATAGGAGGTCAAACCGAAATAAAGCTGATAGACAAACAAGCAGTAATCAGGCAATTTTTTGAGGAAAAGAGAAAATTAGTTTTTTTTTGTTCACATTTTATATCCAGTGTGCTTAAAATAGTAGCAATAGTTGTTGCATGCGCAAAATATAATGACACACTTAGTTTGTCCATATTTTAGCACCGCCAAAATGCCAGATTTCTTGGGCAAAAACCTCTGCGGAAACTTCAAAGAAATCGATTCATTCATCATGATGAGGAGGCCAAAATATGTTGAAGTGACAAGTAGTCATTAGTGCATCAGTTGAAGCAGTTTCTTCTGAAATGACTTCAACACTCCCTTTCTGCTGATGTTTTTTTATTTTTAATCCTTGAAAAAACATTTTCTAAAAAGAAAATAACCACAAGTCAAAGTGGTATTTACGGTACATGTTGACCATTTATGGGTGGTCTTTGAAGCAGCCCCATCAGCCACTGCAAGTGCTCTTTTCAACTTTCTCCACATGTGTTCTGAACGCTTGAGCCAGCCTGATCTGTGTTTTTTATGCTTTAAAGGCCATAAACAGCGAGCATGTCACACACCTACACCGAGGAGTCAGTGTTCTGCGCATGCTGGCAGGTGTTATCAAACCCTGTGCTGAAGAGAAACAGAAGCTGGTAAACTTTCATAAGGAGTTCATATGTTTCTGTTGCAGCTCACGATTAGATACATAGCTCCAAGAATCCTTCAAGGCCTCCCTTGAATAGAAACTGAAATAGACTGCTGCGTGGTGGTAAAACAAGATGGCACTGCCATTAAAAAGATAATTAAAAGGAAAACAATAGATTTCTGCAGACGTGAAACTCTGATTTTTCAGGTGAACGTGGGATGTTTAAGATCACCTGCCACCGCTCCTTCTTCTTCTTAAAATCCTGTTTGCTGCAGAAATGCAATAAAAAAGTCAGTCATGCTCATCAGCAAGAAAAAAAAACATATAATACAGTGTTGGTCTTTAAGAGTTTCACAGTTTGTTCACAAATTTACCTTTATTTAACACCCTTTTTTAGTACACAGAGCTAAGTGATGAAGGTGCTCATGTCACAAGTCTTCAGTTGTGTTTTGTCCAGATGAGAACAACCAGAGAATGAAAACAGAGCACAGAAAATCTTTTTAAATCACAAAAAAATTCAAACGATTTTCAGACTAAGTTTGAAATTGCAAGTGCATCATTTCCTGCTGCTTTTTGTTGTCTATCTATGTATGAAGCTTCCCCATGGAAAGTTGTTTCCATAGTATTCATTATTTCAAAGTGTAGAAACACAAAATGTAGCACATCGCTAAGTTTTAGTTTTTTTCTTCTTATTACAATAATGTATATCAACAGCAAACTTACTTATACTTAACTGTATCATATGAGAAGGTGTGGAGGTTCCCAGCAGCTTTATCTCTGCCCCCTAACAACATTATGTTAAACTCAGACTCTCCACACAAAAGCAACTTTGTGTCCGAGGGCTGTTTGTGAGGTGAAAAGATTTTAGGGAGGTGAATGTGAAATCAGGTTTTTTTTTTCTCTTTTCCACTTTTTCAACTGCCATTAACAGGGAATCAACACCATTCAGGAGCTGTATAATGGTAAAGAAGCTGTGATAATCCACTGTTCAGATGTTGGCTGGCTGTTGAAATGTGAGCTGGCTGGAACTGCATGTCTTTCTGTGTGCTGGTGTGGCAGCTATTCAGCAACAGTGGCTTTCACTTGAGTCCTAATAAAGAGGACATGAAGAATAAAAGTACAGAGACCAATCAGCATAGAAAACCTTTTCATTCCCACACCTCAGCCTCCCTTAGAAACCTCAATTTTTTTGTTTTTCTTTGGCCATTGCATCAATAATAGTCATACAGACAAAAGCCACCTCTGCATTTATTAAGTTGCAATCAGATAAGGCTGGAGGGGTGACTAATTTACATGACTCATGTACACCCATGTACAAAAAAATTAGATCCTGGGCTACATGGAGTTAACTCTAGACAAAGCTTTAGTTGTGTGGTCCAGTTAAGATGTCGAGTAAAACTGAGAAACCCTGTGGAGAAAATGCACACGTTAAAATGTCTGCCTTCCAGCAGATAATGTCTGTCTCCCTAACAGCAAGTACCCAGATTAAGTTATATAGAAGACTGAGGAGAGCAACTGATTGCTTTCTGTGGCAACACAGGATTCAATCTGTGGTCTGTTCTCACATCATTAACATCTTAAGGGATTGTTGGTTAGAATTTAGAATCCAGATAAAAACCCTTTGTGTTAATCTTGCTCTTTGATGCATCTCTTCCTTTCCATATTTTACTGATCTTTGCAACCTCCATCTTTTCCTCTGCTTGTACTGAATCGCCATTATCAGGTGAGATTAGTTAGCAGGTCTGTGTCACACTGGGATTTTGATAAGATACATCTTGTTCCCAGGCCTGCATAGGCCAGCATGGAGTGACCCTGTATCAGCTTCCTGCTGTACGTCAGGCCTGGCCAGACCTCAGAACCAGCAGGAGGCTTCTGGGAAGCATCACAGCTCTACGTTGCTATCTTAACCTAATAAAATCTGATAACCTGATGGGAAAGGCCAGTGGAAGAGGGCGTACAAATAGCTTTCACTCTGTTCAATTTTAACAAGTATAGAAGTAGTTGTAAAATGGTTAAAAGAAGATCAAAAGAAGCTGAAATTACACTGTAGACCAGCAGGACTGACTCAGGTACTCACTATAGTCGTTTTTCCACAGACATTGTGGAAAGAAGACTTTGTTTTGCTTACCTTGTGCTTGTATTTACTGACCAAATACAGTCAGATTTACACTTTATCAGTCTGTACTTTCAAATAGCCTCCTCTTTACGCACATACATCAAACTGGCACTATAATCCCCTTTTTACACTGTAGTTGCATCGTTTCTGCATGAAAATGTTCGTCTGTGGTTGTTCATACTGCCTTATCAGAGGCCGATTAGCACCTGATAAGTGTATGCTTCCAAAAAGCAAGCCAGCATTAGGGAATTTGCTGAATGACAACAGCCTTGCAGGTCAGAGCAGCGTGTTCCACCTTGTAAGTATAACTTACATGTGTCTTTTGTTGCTGGGCCTTCAACTGGAATACTTGGATTTAGCGAAGGTTCTATCAGATAAAGTGTGAGGCCACTTTTAGAGAAATGCATGGTTAAGTTGAACCATCCAGATTAAGTGCATTGTTTCAAAATAAACTAAATAGCAACATTTTATTTGTTATACCCAAGCTAATCCTCAGACCAACCCTCTAAATATGATGCACCAGCCAGCAGCCAGCAAACACAACTCCATTCGAATACAAACTCTCATTTTTTTCTAAATTTGTCCTATGTACATTCTAAATATAAAATAACAGTCATGTTACAGGGATTATGTGCCAAACTATTTCTTGAGATGACAGTTTCCTGCCTTTGTGAGGAATTAAGCCACACAATTCAGATATATGCTTATCTGTCACAAGACATCGCATAATTTAAATTGCAAATGTCAAGTTATGTCTTCATGGCTTTTCATAGTAGTATAATGTAAATGTTGTCATCCAGTCCTCTGGATATGCAGTTGAAAAAAAAATCTGTTAACCTTGAGGATAAAAAACATCATTACCATATCTCTTTCATCTTCAGAATATGCTAAAATACTATACAGACACTTCTGGGGGAGATTAGAAAGCTTGTCTTTGACTGGTTCCATATCTGTGGTAGAAGCTCCACTTGGCAGTTTCTGTAGTCTATATTAGGCATCCCCTCCACGTATTTCATGCCTCGGTTTTCCAACTCGAACTGCATTGGCTTATCTGTCAGTGTCTGCCATGGGTTTTAGTATGAAATGAAAGCTATACTCCCCGTGGGTAAATCGTCCATATTTGTGCAGCTGGCCCAGGCTGTGTGGAAAAACTATTATAAGTATTTGGACAGCTAAACAATGTTAATTTGAAACCTATTAACATTCTACTTTGGTTCGGGTTGAGGAAGATATTTTCAACGCTTAACAAGCACTGAGAGCAGCATTTGTTTCCTGTTGAGGTGGCTTGCCTTACATTTTTATCCGTGAAATCACAATCACCATGCTGCACCCCGCCACACGATTTTTAGGCTGAAATGCAGAACAAGAAGCGATTAGCAAACTTCAATTTGTTTGCTCAGTGTCTGTGACAGTATTGTTTTTTTGCTGTGTTATGTAACTGTAGTAGAGCTAATTATTTTTTCTTTTAATTGAATCTGTCTGGGGCTCAATGGACTGATCCTGAAGGATTAGGCTGGTTTCATGTCATCCCTGCCCCCCAGACACATACACCAGTCAGTCCTCTTCTCAAGTAGTTATGACTTGTACTGTAAATACAGCCCAGAGCCATAATAAAAATGACTTTCAAGCCAAACAGCATCAAAAAGTAACTTTCTCTCGCCTGCTGCAGTTTAGGATGAGGATCAGGATCACAGCTCAGGGTGTTAAATGGGCGTTCCAGGGGGACTGTTGTGATCCAGGGGGCCTAAACCCCCCCCCCCACAGATATCATTCATGGTAAGTTTCTAGAGAAACAAAGTTGACTCATGTAACTATGTACTGCTCGGGTAAGTTTACACCCAACACTTGGGTCACTTTAATTCTTTCACTGTTGTGATACAAGAATTGATACAGGGAGTGTGACATGGCTAAATTCTCTAGACATCCAGAAAATTCCAGATGTAATATTATAAATACTTTGCAGAAATAAATCAATACAAAATGTTTTTTCCCATAAGACCAAACAATGATATTTCTGTCATCTACATTTTTGCGACTGGTACTCAGACAGAACATCCTCTGCTCTTGTCTTGTCTGAAAAATAATAGGTCTGCAGAGTTAAAACAATGCAATATTGTCAACACAGTATGGTTTTGATCAATACAAACAAGTAAGAATTTGGTCCTATTTTTCAGGAATGACTGTCGCTAAACCTCTTTATGATATTGATGTAATGGCAAATAGTATTTTTATACATTTTATAAATTTTTCATACATTTAGTCTCTTTGTTGTTGATACATATCTGGGTATATGGTGTGCATTTGCATGTGTTTTTGGTGTCAGAGAGAGATATTCACAGTGGGTTTATCTGTCTGGAATTTGTTTAGACTGTGGTCAGGCTTTTTCCATGGAGTCTTTGGGGAAACATCCCAAACACAGACTCAAGTTTGTGAGTCAAATCTGCTCTTTTTCACCTTAAAACAGAATTGTTTTGCTATAAGTGTACTTGGGCTTTGTTAGGCGTAGGCGAGGATCTACAACAAGCAGGCGGGTTTTGAAGATGGGCCAAACGCCCATTGAAATGGAATAAGTGTTTGTTGTAAGTCATCATGCATCTAATTGCTTTTAATTGACTTGTCAGTCAAAAGTTCCTTTCCAAAAGACCAGCCGTGATTCATACAGTGACTTGGATTCAGGAAAAGAAAAACATTTTGTCATAAACTCATTACAATGGTTTTGTACCATTTTTTTATTTGTTCAACTGAAAAAGTAAACATACAGCCCCATTAACAAAGCCAACCGCTATTTATGATAATGACGTAAAACAGTGTTCAGTCATTTTTTATCATGCTTGCATCATTTGTTTATGTTACAAAGCTGATAACCCAACTGTTCTCATCTCAGACACATTATGCTTTTTTTTCATTATTTTTTTTTCTGCATCTGTGACTAATGGTAGAATTTAGCACTTGTTTTTGTAAGAGAAACCATGACCTGTGCATCAGTTAGCACAAGTCTGGCACATGTCTACGTGTGTATGCAGAGAAGAGGTGCTCCGTGTGTGTTGAAATTCATTTTTGTTAGTGTAGTAAAACAAGTGAAGCCTGTCATTTGCTTAACTTTGTTTGCTTTCTTCTCCTCCCCAACTCAACCTGTGATTGCATGTATTGTTTCCATTATTGTCCTCATGAAATTCCAAGATGATGTTGTGATATTTGCTTTGCAATTTTCCTTGTTTGACGTAACATTCCAAATTAAAGTAAATCCTTCTGTGTGACAGTGTTGAGTCAAGATGGCTTGTGTCTGTCGCCAGTGAAGCTCTAGCTGTGATCCCACATCATGTTTGGATCACTCATTCACCGTTTTTTGTGCGATCGCCAGAGAGCACTGTGTCAAAGGTCAGGACTGTAAGGATATATCACAGTACAACCCCCATCAAACAAAGTAACCATGAAATTTGGACAAGGTGCAGCATCAGGCATCACAAGCCAGCTAATCGACAAATGTGGTATGAGGAGATTTAAAAAGCTTGCTGAATTTCCCTCAAGTCATGGAAAGTCGATGTCGCGATATTATTAAAGTGCTAATAATGAGTTACATTTGATTGACCGACTTAAATACTCAAAGTCAGCTACTAATGTCTCATGTTTCATAAAAGCCATCATTAGTTTTACTTAATTCAAGAAATGACCAACAAGGATGAATGTTAGATAATTATAACAGAGTAGATGCAATTCTATTTCATTTTAAATATCCACATATTGCATATCAGCAAAAATGCATTTTTGTGCATCCATAATTTTGTCCTTCTTGTCCTTTTCCATTGCCATGGCCATAAATGGAGATGAATGAAGCCCCCTTTAAAGTACATAGTCATGCTATCCATTGCAGTGTCTCCAAAACGGTGTTTCTGCCGCCATAAAAAACGTATACTTAAGTGTTACTTTCAGTATCAACTTGTCATCAGTCCAGATAAATAAATATCTAATCTTACTTTACACCATTGCTATTTTTCTTTCAAGCCTTTTTTTCACAATTAGGCTGCTAACTTCCTCCTTCCTGTTTGCACTGGGTCCCATGTGCCTGCTTGATAATCTGGCATATTGTTTTGGAGTTTTTCTGACTCTGTTCTAAAATACTCATCCATCCATTTCTATACCCACTTTTTCCAATTTCCAAACAACCATCCACGCTCACACTCACTCCTAGAGAGAATTTAGGGTCCCCAATTAACCGTGAGGAATCCAGAGTACCAGGACAGAACCCACACATACAAAGGGAGAACATGCAAACTCCCCACAGAAAGGCTCCAGCCAGGAACCTTCCTGCTGTGAGGCGACTGTGCCAGCCACCACAATTTAGTATTTATTGCATTCTGCTGTATGCAGAAACCTTCCTAATACCAACTGTATTTGAGAAACTAAGTTTGGGATGAGAAAAGGATAAACTATACTGTAAGTCATCAGATACTTGTGGTAGTTGGATTTTTTTGTGTTTTGAAATGAGGGGCTTTTTCTCTTTTTTTTTTTCAGGTGGGTTTCAGAGGTGTTGAAAATCCTAATCATTGTAAGTTCACAGAGGAAATCATGACTTGGTGTGGATGAAATCCAGAGCTGCTCTAATCAGAAGCTGACATTTCAGCACTGAAGATATTCAGAGTGGGAGTTGCACCATTGGTTCATTTTATAGTAGAACAAATAATCATGATTTTATTTTTCTTTCCAATGGAAACCACTTTTGCTTTCAGCTTGTGTTATCCGCATTTGGTGATCATCAGCACCTACCGCACTGGGAAACAATTACAGTCATTACCACTGATGTTATAAATGTAACAGGATCGCATTCCCCTTTATTTACTCAACCTTTTACATCTACAGGACACGTTTAACTATTGCGTTTTGTTGCTTTGTTGTGTTAAGTGTGAACACCCATTTCATGCATGACTTATTACTGTGCTGAATTTCTGTTTAGACAAATGGCACTGGCTGAAAAGAGGCCTCAGGGATTTTGCACCTCATATTCACCACTTCCAATAAACATAGAAGCTTTATGCATAATGATATCTGACTGACCTGTTGACCTTCCACCAGTGACTCAAATCGATCCTTTCCTCTTTCTCTTTTACAATCTTTGATTTTTGCTTCCACTACACCAATCCACATCTGTGCTTTTACATTGGAGTATCTGATTATCCAATATCAATCAGGCTTTTTAAGCCACTACTCTCCTTGTGATCTTGTTGCCAAAGCAACTGACCCAAGCAAGGATCAGCCTTGTAGTCAGGGTCACAAGGAGACTGTTAAGAACATCCTTGCACTTATACATATGTCTTACAACATCAGAGCTGGTGCAGCAGAGAGGGTTAAAGCGTGGCCATGATCCTGCTGATGAAGTGCTTCTGTGTGGTCAAACAGGGTCATAGGTTCAGCAAGGACCAGCGAAAGGTTAGGCAGGAGCGATAGGACACCAACGCATCCGTCCAGTGGCATCCATCGTCTCATCCATTTTGCATCAGTTGCCTACTTATTCTTTTATATACCTATACTTATGCATTGAGCATTGATTTTGCTAAGTGTGTGCATCAAGATACTTGAAAGATTTCATACATTTTAGCATTTCTATCTGATGTTCTGGAATGGTCAATTTGAAAATATACATTATGAGCCCCCTCATTATAGATTTATGAAGCATAGAGTGCATCTGTTTTCACTCAAAGCTCGTTAGCACAGCTATGGAGGGGGAATAATTAAAGAACATTCTTCCTGTGTGTCCTCTCGTGTGTCTGATGTGATTTGTGGAGGTGACAGGTGTTCAACAAATATACACACTCTCTAAAATGTTTCTGTTATTCCTATAAAGTCAAAGCACTCATTTTATTAGGCCAGCATGTTTGTCCATGCCAGAATAAATGATTTCTAAATTTCTGTCATCAAATCTGTCTATTCTCATAACACCACAGAGAATTACTTTTCCTAGGAAGTATGTTAAATTCATGCTTTGGGAATTAAAATGTTGGCCAGCATTCAGAATACCATGAGAGAACTGTAGCCCATTGACCACAATATATTTACTTGTTTTTTTTTTTAAACTGATCCAATAATAAAACTAAAAAATCAGTTTCATTATTATGTTTGACTCAACTCTTGCAGCCCCACAAAATGAACCCAAACCCAAAAGTTGGCTGCCTGGACATTGATTGCATTTTTTGAAAATCTCCATTGAGCTCACAAGTGTTAATAAATGGTGCATATTCCAATTCCATATACACCCAAAGCCTTTGAATGCTTACTTGCAAGAAGATTGAGCAATCTGTCTTTCAAACTGTCCTTGATTGAGGCCTCATCTTATTGGTACAATTTGGTAAGCAGCCGCAGTGAGATAAAGCCAGCAGTATGGAAACATTTACCAGGCTGAAGGATGGCCCTCACCCTGACCACCATGCACAAACTCATAAAACACAGCCATGTGTAAAGGATTTGTGAGGATCAAGACTTCTCTTAGCAATGGGCATAACTAATGACATGATGTTTATGGTGCAGCATATAATAAGACATTGTTCCCCTTTCTTAACCTGGATCTTAAGCTTGATCATCCAATTTGTTGCCTGTCTTTAAGCAGAGCTGATGATTGTAAATGTCAGCCACAGGATTAGGGTTTGTGTTTTTGGAGAGTTTCACTAACATGACTGTGGGGTGTCTTTTTTCACTGTCTTGAAGACAAGGAACACACCTAGTATGGTCAAATTGCCTCCAGAAAAGGCATTTTATATCTCCTGGAATCTGAAACTTTGTCAAACATGATTCCATCTAAATCAAGATGTCAAGACGTAAAACAGAAGCAAACTTTGTCTTGGTCCGTTTCCAGTGGCCCTGAAATGCAGAAATACTAGACTTATTAACATCTGTTCAGGCTTCTCCAACAGTTTGATTCATTTCAGGGTTGTGGCCTTGACTCACACACAATGGACAGACAAACGTACGTGAATACTGTACATCATGTCAGGTTGGCTGGAACTGTACAGTAATTTAGAGTCAATGTATGACTGAGGGCATAATGTCAGACTTACAGATTTATCACTGATGATCATTTTTGTGTTGATACCTACATTGTAATGAATACATAATATAAGCTATAAAAAAAATCAGAAGCTGTAAATTTTGTGAGCATGCACACTAGGGCACTTCAAACATCTGGACAGTTACACCTCTGTTCATCATGGGGTCATTCAGGCGTTCCACGGACTTAAGGGAGCTGGCTGGCTACAGTCTGCCCAAAGTCTGATGCTGACGTCTTTGTTCTTATATGTAGTCCCTGTGGAGAGTGTATGAAAGCCATACGGTCAGTTGTAACATGATGAGAGCCATCTTTGTAATAGTATTTGATACATGTATATATCTTTAATGTGAATCTGTTCAACCCAGTCTTGCGACAGAGCATTAAGTTGCTACATTGAGTTACAGTACAAAACATTGCTCATGGCTCAAATATTGTACGATTATTGAATTTCCATCTGACTGTTCCATACACAGACAGGGCTTAAGTTGTGATTTGCCAGCACATCAACATTTTTCATCACCACATCTACATCCCACATCTCCAAACCTGTGCCTACGCAATGACGTCCACTTTCCACACTTGTGTTTGCTGGGCCACAAATGAAGGGCCTCAAACGTTTTACATCACTGACCTTTTTCACACTCTAGACTCTTTTGTGGAAAAATTACTGGTTTGAGTCTTGTATATCTGAATGTTTTCAACAGTCATTGTACTTTTATAATTCACTCCCACTTGTGATTCCTTACTTTTCTACCGTGCGCTCATTTGCAAATGATTTGGGTTACATATCAAAAGTACATGGTTGGGGTTAGAATTGATATAGATGATTAAGTCTACATGTTACAAAACACATGGTTACACAGTTACGAAAGCTTATGTAATTACAACTAAGACATTTTCATATTCATCCTCCTGTCCTGTCAAATAATGTTGCCTGACAGAAAATTAATGCGTATTGGATCAGTGGACAAACATATGCATTACACATTTTCTGGTGAGACTGGGTTGATCTATTATAGATTTACTATACATGTGAGAACTCTGAATGTCTTCCATTTCCAAAACTACCATATGCATGCAACCCTAAGGTTTGCCATGACACTCATGCAAAAGAGATCTTTAATCTTACTGAGAAATCTCCTGGTTGAATAAAGGATGCATAAAAGTCGAGACCAAGTCTGGACTCTTACGCAAAAAGTTTAACCACGTGAGATTATGCTGTGGTCTCAGATAAGCTTCCAGCCATTAATAATAATAAAATTCTATTTTGTTATCTCCAAAATTAGTCTGGTTACAAATACTAAAATACCAGTGGGTAAAAAACATGCGAATAAAGCCAATTACAATGTGTACTGAGATACTGAAGATGATTTATGGTGCCTCTGTGTAACCTTTCACTGTATTATATCACTAAAGTTATCCATTTGGTAATGGTGTACTGCATGTGAACTATGGCTATATTCTATAACTCCCATGTGAACAATGAAGGAGGTTTATTTTCCACTTAAACTGCAAACAGACCCTTTTTGTGTTACTTGATGGGAAAGCAAATATCCAGGTTAGCACTGTGACTCTACACACACACTGCACAATGATATACAACACAATATCATTTGGAAGGAAAAGCCTGTCGTATCGATTGTCATGTTCTGGAAGCATGTGGCACCCAATAATGCCTTCAAGACTTCGGCTTCCACTTATTTTTCTCCCTTTCTTCTCTGAAAGCTCTTTGCTTTGTGAAATACAATGTATGTCTCTGAAGACCTCTTCAGAAACTCTTTTCAGTGAGGCCAAAATCCTGTGAATGCTTTTATTCCAGCTGAAATAATGTGGAAATGAACAGCAGATTTTCAAGGTTTACATATCATTCAAGTTATATATTTTTTCTGTTTGCAATGAAATACTGCACCATCTCAGATATTATCACATTGCAGATTATACTATATGGTTTTATGCTTTGGAAGAAGAATCTTGTGGCATATTTTGAAATGATTTCAGATCCTTCAGTCTGACTTGAATAGCAGAGGAAGACATGTACTGCAAAGCCAACAGGGCCAAATGAGGTTATCGTCAGTCTGAGGGGAACAGGGTTTATGCTACAGCCTCTTGGTTATAGGGCATATACTTGATCGTTAAAAACTTTACACACTACCCACAGAGTAATTGCTCATGGGACAGAAATGATGTCTCTCACAGACAGAAAAAGTTAAAGAGGAAATATCTGAACTTTGTGGTGCTAAGGCCAAACTCTAAGTTATGTTCCCTGGTTATTGTCAGTGTGTAAATCTATTTGTGTGCACACATGTGTGTTCAGGTTTGAGAGAAGTTGCCCTCTCATACCTCATTGCTGAACCTTGCCTGTGCTACACTGTGTGTTAGGATACTGCAGCCCTGTAAATGCTCAAGATTATGGCCTGGTATAAAAAGAATCAGACAAGTCTGACAGTGTGTCTTTTGTCATCTCATTGACCAAAAAAAGGTTCTTCACTGAAACTGACAGCTCATCTAATGCCATTTGTAAGATTCAAAGACTTGCGTTGTTTCTGTAACTTTAGTCCTGTCTTAAAGATGAAAAACAGACAGATCTTTATGTTCAGGGTGAGACAAATTACGAGTAGGATGATGGAAAAATGAGATAACAGTCTCATCATAGTATGCTGGCATTTAAACTAATATGGATAGAGAGAAATTTGCAGTATGGGCTGAATACACAATGCATGGTCATATTTTACTATTGCAGATGATATCACCCTCTAAATTCAGACCTCTTCAAAGCACAAGTTGAACAGAAAATAAAAGTTAGGATTAGTTTTAATTTGTCACATGTCCTCAGTGAAACAGAATTCACCCTGTTCAGAAACAACTGTTTAAAATATAATTGTTCATTTAGATAGGACTGGATAAATAATGCCAGTGAGGTTTTTCAACACCATCTTGTGGTTGATTTAAACCATTTACAATAAAAAAAAAGACAGTTTGTGTTTTACACAATGACCCTTTGGTGCAGTAAGTTCTCTCTACAGGAAGCATTCTGCTTAAAGCAATTTTTTATTTAACAGAGTTAAATATGATTAAGTATTTTCAGATAAGAAAGGATGCTTTAAATTTCTTATGATTTGTTGCAGTGGATTTGATTTAGAACCGCTGACTTTTGAGTACAACAGCTGCAGTATCATAGTAATGTTCACTTTACATTGATAGTAGTTATGTCAGTTTGATGTGATTTCATATTTCTCTCGATGAAGTTATGAAGACTTAGATTAATAAGTAATGATAATAACATTTATTTTGGCCTAAAAAAAGTTTTTTACAACTTAGAGAGAGTTTGCCCCAAGACAAGCTTCCAGTCATTTGCATCCATTTGTTTGTCAGGCATTTTGCAGCCGGACTAGAGTACACAACCATGTAATGCAAATCCCTGTGACAGAAATAAATCATTAAGGAGATTCATCTGTCTTAGATATGTAAACTTTTAGATCTGAACTGCTTACTAAAGTCACCCCAACTGATGTGAAGCATGCAGATGTGACAACTGATGGCAATTATTTGCATTCCTACCATCTCTTTTCATGTCCAGTTACAGCCTAAGAAACACATAGTGGTGAAGCACTAGTTAAAAAGTTTCTGTATGAACAATGCATCATTTGACTACAAGCACATGTATTTGAATCATTCATAATGATGATTCCACCTCTCCATGTACAGGCACCAGCTTACGCTTAATAATAGAATCATAGAATATCTCATTCCATATCTTTTAAACGTTAAAATAAAAACTCCTGTAAGGCATTTGCAGACATGACATCAGTTACGGTGACCTTTCATGTCACTTAGCTGCCTCTCCAGTAAGTCTCTCATCCCATGGATGAACTCCAACTCCAGATGGCATTGATAGTCTCTGGTGCATTTCTCAACCAGAATCTGCACCACATAAAGAACTCACTCAAAAGGCCCGCTACCAATCTCACGGAGGCTGCGGTGCAGAACAAGGGCTGCCATCACACACTGTAATCAGTGGAGATGAATTAGTCTATCCAGACGGGAGAATCACTGGAGAGACAGCTCTGCGAGGACAACCACAGCAACAATGTTGCCAGCTCAAAGACAAAGATTGGACAAAAAAATGGACAAAAAATAAAAAATAAACAAAGCTGCTGACATCCAAAAATGTGTTTGGAATTGCCAGATTGCACAGTTAAGTCCTACTTAAAGTGTTATTTCAGTATGTTTGAAGTGGAATTGGGTGAACTAATTTTGAGCAGTAGACAGTAGTCAGGGTGCTCTCAGTACTTCCACTATTCTTCTTCTCAGAAGAATGTATTTCTAACAACTCAGACCTAAAAAATCTCAAAGATGCATCACTTTTGAACTGAGGGACTTCCATGTTATGTTGCAATGCCTCACTGTATGTATGATGACTGTTGGATAGCTTACTTTTAAAACATTCTACATATTTGAGGACCAGCTTTCTTTTTAAAAAAATGAGCTTTACTTCTTCTTACCTTCTCTTGCCTGTACTCCATTTCTTTGTTTGATGCAGATGACATTTTTTTGTATAATTGTTAATGGTGTTTAGAAAGGAAAAGACAAACACAAGACACACTCTCCAGTTCATTGTCAATGAGTCAAGCTGGTCAATAACCACCAAGTCGCTTCCGGGCTGCAATGTATTAGTATCCTTCTACCACTAGGTGACTCCCTGTATTTGTAAATGTTGTATGAGGCTTCACCACAGCAGTATATCTGGTACATAATCCCACATTTGTGGTCTTACAATCACATTTTGTCTAGCACGGTTTCTGCTCTCCCTTTCCCTTTAGATATAAAAGCATGTTGGAACAGATAAAAAAAAAACAGTAAAGCAGGATAATAAAGCTGCTGCTGTAATTAGGATTATGATTTCACTGGTTTTGACTTGGCACCAGACACTCACCCTATTCAGTTTCTGAGCATCGCAGCAGATGCCGAAGAGGGTGAGGCGGCATAATAAGGGGGTGATTATAGGGTGAAAGGACGTGTGAACAAGTGAGGAAACGTTTGAGAGAAGGGTGAGGGGTCAGGTGGTCTGTGATGCTAAAAGTTGAGAGAAGATGTGTCTACAGCTACACAGAGCAAATCAAAACATGTGAATGTATTTATACTGTAACATGAGATTTACAGTCTCACTAGATGGTAATCTCTCACAATTACTTAAACTGTTCCACCCTCTGGCATAGCCTGATGATTGCAATGAAAACTCACAATCAAGGGCCCTGGATTCATTTCAGAGGTGAAGGAGTCAAGAATTGAATACAACATAACATGAACAACATAAATTTTATGCCTGGGAAGACCAAGACCCCTATATGTTGAGGTTGAAAGACTAGTGCTCTAACATACACTGTCCCTTTGGCTCTCTCATTTCTGGTAGCCATCGCTGTGAATAGTAGTTTGCATGATAGTGCGGTGCTTAGCACTGTTTTCTCAGAGCAAGAAGGTTCCTGATTTAAATCTTGCCTTTTTGTGTGGAGCTTGCATGTTCCTCTTGTGTGTGCTCGGGTTCTCTCCAGGGGGCGAGAACCTGCATGGTAAATTATTTGGTGATTCTAAACTGACCCTTGGAATGAGTGTGAGCATGCATGGTTGTTTTTTCTAATTTATTTTTGTGTTGGTCCGGTAATGGGCTGGCGACCGGTGTAGGGTGCTCTCTGCATCTCTTTTGAAGGCAGCTGGGATAAACTCTAGCTCCCCCGCAACCCTGAATATGATGAAGTGGGCATGGAAAAAAAACAAAAAACTGATTGAGTCCTTGTGATATAAAATTAAATTCAACTAACACAACACAGACTGATTTATAACCATTGGTTATGTTTTTATAAAGCCATTTATGTCATCCAGATTGCCCAACATGACAAATAAGAATACACAAACACTCTGCTGTGGCCATGATGGCATGGTTTAGTTAGCAGTACGCATTCCTGGCTTATGTTCATCTGGTTCATGTGTGTGCATAATGCATAAAGTGTAAATTTGCATGTGATTTAATCAAGATGTTCTCAGAATTTGTCTCTCTTTAGCAATGAATTCATATGAAAAGTGTGGTCAAACCTCTGTGTTTGGTCAAGCCATTTTTTTAGGCAAGTTGTACATGAAGCGCAAATTGGATGGTCAGTCTCTTCCTGCTACTCCTCCTCCCACTGTTCACTATTGAGAGTGGCATTTAGTGAGACGCTGAGCCATCATCTGTGTATCAGCACATTAAGAGTTTGAGAGAAAGAGGCATATTGTAAAGCACAGTAGATTGAATGTATAATTTCAATGCAAGCAAGGCATCCATCATCAAGTAGCTAATCATCCATCAAAATTAACCATCAGCTCTACAATAATAGGTCATGCTCTGTCTGCTGCAAAGTTCTATTTCCTTTCCTTTGGTCATCACTTCTGACGTGTAAATGAAGGGATGAGAGGTAATCTGTAATAAGGGGACCCAAAAGCCAGCTCACAAAAATAACTTTTCTTAAATAAACGAAAACCGCTGCTACGGCTGGGTGTCCAAAAGCAGAGATCCAAAACATAAAGAAGAATGTGGTAGAAATGGAACGAGATTTGGCATGTAGGAAAACTCAACTTAACAATTCACATAAGAACAACAACTCTGAGGTTCCAGCACTAAACAAAGGAAAACTAGTAGAATATATAACGAAAGAAGTGATGATTAATACAATGCAGATGTGGGGCTTTCAGTAACTGGGACCTGGTGTAAAATAAGAGTAGGAAGCAAAACCCAACAAAATAAACCATTTGAATTGTTTTTCAAAATATAACAGGAAATAAGATGGAACGGGGAACAAGGAATAGCAAAGATTAAAAACAAGCACAAAGAGACAAAGAACAAAACAAAACCCATAGACCATAACACAAATGTCAAAGCAGTGGAAAAAAAATATTTTTTTCCTGATTATGGTACCACATGAAAGGATCACCAAGTTTTTTAATTGTAATGAAATGCCAATGAAACTTCACAAACTTTAGAGAAAAGTAACTAGTTAAAGGGATTCCAGCATAGCAACAAAAATTCTCACAAAAATCTATCCAAAAGATGTTATGGCATTTCATCAGAAGCCAAGAGAAAAGGCTGACAAACAGTAATATCAATTATAGCATTACATTTGGTTTTACACATTTAGCCTCAGTAGTTTTGTCACTTACACTCAGTATCGTAAATGCCACAAATATCCTGGATGCTAAGCCGGAAACAAGTGGAACTGGTACAAAAACACAAAAGTGTCTTTGTTAGAGATTTAAAGAGATTTATCTAGCTTACTTTGGCCCATTCCAGGAGTCAATATGTGTTTGTGTATATGTGTATGTGGACTTTGTGACTGTGAGTGCTGGCTCCAATAGGCCTCTGCTGTGTCTGAACAAGCTTACACCTCAGCTAAACTTGCGTCAACCGATTATGTGGGCTTCAGTCCCGTGGAAGTATGTCAAAGGGTTTCTGTTTGTTCATGTGCTGTTTTATCCCACATCCACTGTACTCTTACACCTCCCACAACATGTGCAGTCATTGGTGCGTTGAAGTTAACTGCATATCAATTGGTCTTTGTTTATTATTTTTTCAAACTTGTAGATAACGCTTTTTGTACAGTTGTAGTTTATTTCGTCAATGCTTATTCTTACTGAAACTGAGTTCTGATCCGCAGGTGAAATTACGCAGAAAAAAACAAACAAGAGAAAGTGACTGTGAAGTGCCTGAATGGGGGAAACAGTTGTTTTAGTCACTGATGCTTTCTACCTTTCAGGCTTGCACAAAATTTACTGTCAGTTCTGTTTGTGTATGAGGTTGTTTTCTATTAATGGTCTTCATAGATAATGTTTAACCATTTTTAATGACAAATGTGACCAACTGAACACCCTGACCCTGAGTTGAGCTGTTTCACCTTGATGTACAAGGTAGAAAGTGTATGTGAGTGTGTGTGTGTGCGCGTGTGTGTGTGTGTGTGTGATTAGCAGTTACTAGTGCAACAGGAGCACTGTAACAAGCTTTCTGAGGTGAACTTGTCCAGTGTAAGAGGCTCCACATCATGGCACTGATGAATCATGCAACTTTAGCAGTTTTACCATCCATCCAGCTAACAGTAGACTAAAATGCCAGTGGACTACTACTTGAGAAAGTGTTAGACCACCAACAGTGCTTCAGTTTTTAAAAGCAAAGAGTAAAAAACATATTTTAACTCATGGGGAACTCAGAGAGTGCATGGTGGACTATAGTGGAGTGTGTTTGCAGGACCCTTGGTGTTTCTACAGCAACAGGTGAGATGAATATAAAGATAAATGATTAAATACTAATATTCGAGTAATTTGTGAACAAGAAGAAAACTATTATTGGAATTCATATCCTCTCTGTGAAGTTCTGAGATCACTGCTTTAAATTCACAGCATTTGCAGTTACAGTTTGATGAAGTAAGGCTTGTTCTGACTCTTTTTATTCTCATTCCCAAAATAGAATTTTTTTAGTTTTTTGAAAATTGAATGAATCCAAAATGTTAAAAGACAAATTTTGATGTACACCAACAGTCTTTTTGACCTTAAAGAACACTAATCTGATATAAAGTGCATAAAAATATACATGATCATCTTCTAATATTGTCTTGCCTCCTATAATCTCTTCAGGCATAAAGAGAATGATTGTACAAAATCCATCATGAGAGAAATAGCTCTTTTTGGTTGCTGCCTCCTTGACAAAATATAGGACCCCCTATTTTTAAATTCAAACAGCTGCAGACACTGAGTATTAACTCGGAGACATGTGCCTCACATCATACCAGCACTTAGGCTCTGTATCCAGCTGGGTTATTTGGCCCAAGCGATCAAGCTGTTATGCATTCACACCAACAAGAGCTTTGTGTGCATTGTTTTCATGTGGGTGTTCATGTGTGTTTACTGTATGTGTGCACGTGTCTCTGTCTGACTGACTCTGTGCACACATGTCTGGGTAGCCGCATTAGCCACTGTGTGTGTGTTCTCAATAGAAATTCATGCAGGGGAGCACATGTATGTTAATATCCAGCTGGGATATATGCAGCGTTAATTCCTCTCACTGTACCACCAACCATTTATCCACATTCCTGCTATTTCCCTCTGGTGAAGATTGTATCTTTGAATTTCTGGTAAGCTGGCAGGAGAAATTGCTTCCATGTGTTTGGTAGTGATCACTGATTAATTGTGCTTGTTTCACAGGGAAAGTACTGGTTACTAAAATGGGACTTCTTTTTGATTTTAAAGACTTCGTTACCATGCCAATCTTCATCTTCTCTACAGTATGGTCAAATTTGGAGGATTACCTATGAGAACTGCTGGCACAGTGGCATTCAAGAGTTTGGGCACCCCTTTTAAAGATTTTTGCTGGTGTGTGAAGCTAAGCATAGAAGCTTGACCTGATTTCCAAAAAACAGAAAGAAAAACATTTATTTGATATTTCAAGATGAAAGTGTTGTGTTCTCCTTATGCAATTTCAAAATATGAAAAAGTCTGATGATAAAGGTTTGGACACCTTTACGACTCCTTTTCAAAAACGACCTCTTTGGCAAGTATCACAGCTTTTAAACACTTTTGGTAGCCAACCAAGAATCTCTAAGTTCTTGTTCGGGAGTTTTTCGCACATTCTTCTGTACTGCTGCAATTATATTTATCTATAGATTTTCTTATGATTGTATGTCAGGGGGCTAGTCAAAACCTTAAGATTGTACCATTATTTTCCATTTTTAGGTGTATCGTGATTTTCTCGTTTTAGTTACTGAATTCAATCATTTCTCTATCTGTGCAATGTTCCCTGTGTCATTGGATGCAACACACCCACAAGCTTAGTGACTGTATTTTTTCCCCTGAAATTCAGAATCCTTTTCTGCAAACATACCTCTGCTCATTGTGGCCAAAATGCACCAGGCTTTTGGTGGTAGTAAGGTTTTCTCCTCCATTAAACCCACATAAGAGCAGGTGTTGCTGAGAAGTAGAACAGTGCAGCAACATTCCAGACTCTTTAGTCTTTCTGAACATCTTTTGCATCCAAGTAGTGTATTCAGTTACCCTCTTTTTTTCTTGACCACAACTTCAGCTACCATGCTTGTTAGCAGCCACTTTTTCACATTACAGCCTTTTCCTGCCTTTTATGAATAACTTTTTTACATCATCCGGATGTTATGCAGCTGCTTAAGTAAATGGGTGCTGAAGTTTTTTAAGTCATGACAGCTAAAATCTAGTGGGGTGCCCAAACTTTTCATTAGTCCTTCTTTCCTTCTTTTGCAGACTGACATTGTCTAAAACAAATATGATATACTGCTTAAAATGTTGAGAGAAATGTTTTGTCTTAACTGTATGTCATAGGTTTATGTACTTTAAAGACCTGTGATGGGCTCAAATATTCATTCAAATTAAATTATGTTGCTTTCTGGCACTGTTATGGTAATTGTAAGCATGAGTAAGTTATTATCAACATTTTTCAACCAAGGCAGAAGCAATTACGATAATTACCAAATGACGTGTTCTTGAATATCTTTCATCGGACTGTCATTACACCCTGCCTGATAGACTATGGCTTGAACTTGGCTCTTTTTGTCACTTAAAGTGACTTTTTTTTCAAGACGGAAAAAATGTTTTTCAGCCATTATGTTAGTTAACAAATAACAAATATATAGACTATAATATAAAAGTGCACAAAGATCAGAGCAATAAATATATATTACAAAAGTCAATGTACAATAAAAGCAGAATATTTCAAAGGTGTGTCATCACAGTATTTATCTAGGTTTGAGAACTTTCTCCTCCATGTCAACCCTGCCTCCAAATAATGCACCAAGTCTGACATCTTGTGGACGGAATCTGCTTATCAGCTACTCCAAGAGTAAGAGAAGACATTTTTATCTTGTCTGTTTTTCAGTGTTGTGTGGTGTGGGAATAGAAACAGTACAAGAGGGAAAATTCAACAGCCTTGGAATCTACCTAATGTAAGTGCTTAAGTTATGAGCTACGTCATGGCATATGCCACTGTGGGAATTCAAACCCACCAAAGCTCAAATCTGACCTACTCAGAATAAACTGGTGGCATTCCTACACTACAAATGTCAAACCAAAAGTGCCTGTGTGGCCTTTGGGCTTTTAGAAAACAGTTAATGTTCCTGTGCTCATAATCTGTCAAATGCACACACTTGCAAGGGGATGAAAAAAGTCAAAAGAATGAAAAGAGAAACAGAGGGGAAAAATTAGATTTGCCCTCCTGTGCTACTTCTTATTATCTCTGTGTGTCACAGCTTAACTCCCACAGAACCACAGGAAAACAGCTCCCCAAGGAGTCCAGAAATGCAAGACTGTTTATTCTATCAGTACACACCAAAGAAACATAGATGGATGCTACACACACACTCAAATAAAGAAAAAATCTGCAGTTTTCATCTATGACCCCAAAAACACATACACTGACCTATTTAGATTAAGCTGACATAATTTAGAAAACGGATTGTATCGCTGAGATTGTATTAGTTTCACTTCGCTCACAATTTCTCCCCCCTATAGAGCATCATCAGTTAGCATCATGATGTTTGAGCTGGCCTACTTCCTGGATACTCTCCTGTCCATGTGTCTGCCGTGAGTACACAGCCTTTAAATCCGCTTGCAAATCATTCATGTTTTTAATGGAAAATTCCACAAAGACCTCTTGTCAAATGTTGAGATAGAAATGTTTTGAATGTTTTTGAAAAGTTATTTCAGAAATTGAATTGAACTGTTAGTTTTTCCATTTTGAATATGGTTCCTAAAAATGTCAAGGAAAGATTTTACATTGTCAAAATGGGGGACTGAATCGAAGTGAATTGAAGTTTTAATGTGATCTGTTGGTTTCCTGACATTATGTGAATTTGACAAATTTGGTTTTAAATGCATTTGATTTAATTGAATTACAATTGAATTACAATTAATTTGTAAATAATTGGCTTGAATTGGGCTGTCAAGTGCCTTGTTGTGACTATAGAAATAAAACTGAATAAACTGAACTTTGGAAGTTGCATCAGGCTAAACAACAATAATAGCAAAAGAAAACATCGGGTGCAACAGCACATCTCCTCGGTTAGCTTAGCATCCCAGAAGAGCTGGGTCATTCAGAGGTAAAGATGGGAAGTTATTCACCAAACTGTGAAAGACTGGTCTGGTAAACTGTTCATACAGTCCTCAACATACAGTGCAGTTCATCATCTGCAGTGTATTACATCATTTATGGATTCGGAGAATCCAGACAAATATCTGTATACAGGAAACAAGACCAAAAGCTGGAATCTTCTGTCCCTGAGGTGACATTATATTAAAAACAGACCTGAATCTATAGTGAAAGTCCCAACACTGAATCACTACATAGACTGAGGAGCAGCACTGAAAACCATTGTCGCTCTTTGTCTCTACAGCTGTCCACCAGACTGGCAGCTGTTTCTCTTGTGGGGGAAGATGGCGCGCATTGGAGGCTTCCATAAATTTCTCTATTACTCCATCATGTCAGTTGTGTGCTTCTTGCACCCTGTGTTGATGTGGCATGCAACTATCCCAGGTAAAATGTCACCAGACACAGAAAATATTAACTACAATAATGCTTACTGTCATTTATATAATTATTTAGAAATGTTTTAGTCATGATGGAAGTACACCATTGTCTGATTCTGAGGTATCAGGACATAATAGAAAAAATTATATCTGGTTCTTGTCAGAGCTTTGAATTAGGTGAATATGATCTCAGGTTAACAACAACACATGACACAGTCATTAGTCATCTGACAAAATGTAGACCAAAGTGTTGAATCACTGTGTACAAAAAAAATCAACCTTACTGCCTTTATAGGGATAAAGAGGATAAGTAGTAGTGAGGTGCTGCTAATAAAATGTACTTTATTGACTGACTGTTATGTGTAAGCTCCTCTGTAAAAGTGAGGGTTTGCTGGTCTGTATAAACACGGGTATATCTGCTAAGAAAAGGATGATTTAAGTCTTTCCCATTGTAGTAGCTGGTCTTTCATCAGTGCTCTGAGAGCTAAATCTTACCAGTCCTTTATATATCCACCTCCAAGGGGACACTCATGTGACTTAGAAACATGTCATTACCCTGCAGGCTGTGTTGGACCACAGTTCTTGAAAATCATGACTCTGACAGACAATTAGAGACCACTTATGACTGGACCACAAACATCAGTCCCACACAGCAGGAAAGACAATAAGCTTTTGGCTGTCTTAACCACAGTTAAGAAAAAAAATGAAAAAAAATCATCTCTTTTTGTGCAAAGGTTTCAGAGCCTCATTGTAAGACATTACTCACATGAGGAGACATGGGTTTGTGTAAAGAAAGTGTAAGCTGTGTCCATTTTTGCAGCTTTGACCACAGCAACCTCAGTGAAAATGAGTGTGCACACCCAGATGTTGTGTTCCTAGTTATGCAAGCCATTTAAAACATTAAAAACATTTAAAACACCTCTCTACAACGGTCATTTGGTAGGGGACTGCATGCCAGTTGATCCCTTTCACATTGTACTCAAGAGCCAGATGTTGGCAGATATTTTTGACCAGTGTAAAAAACGTCTTTAGAAAAAGACTGAACAAGTATGGCTTGTTTGGTAGAGTTGCCAAAAGAAAGCACATTCTCTTAAAAAGAACATGGCAGCACAGCTTTGGTTTGCAAATTTGCATCTGAACAAAGCTCAAGACATTTGAATGGATGGACGAGACCAAAGAAATAGCACATAACAGCACAGACCAAATTTCAAGCACGGTGTTGGAGGAGTGATAGTTTAGACATGTTTTGCAGCCACAGAACCTGGACACCTTGCACTTACTGAGTTGACTATTGACTCCTCTGTACAAGAATTTTAGAGTCAAATATCAGGCTGTCCATGTGGTGGATGATCCCAAGCACATCATCACATCTACAATAGAATGACTGAAAAAGTAAAGCATCAAGGTGTTGCAGTGGCCCAGCTACAGTCCCAACCACAACCCAGAGGATATGATGTGGCAGGAGTTTAAGAGAGTTGTCCTTGAACAATTGCCCACAAAGCTCAAAGAACTGAGGTAATGTTGTAAAGTAGAGCGGGAGGAAATTCCTCCTCAATGATGTAAGAGACTGATAATGTCAAACAGAAAATAATTACTTCAAGTTTTTGTTGCTAATTGGGGTTCTATGAGCTTCTGAATCATGGGATAAATCTAGGATTTTACGCACTGCTGCTGCATTTTGGCCTAGTGTGTGTTTAATGAATAACGGCACTACAGTATGTCTTGTGCCATTGCGCCATTGCCAAGGTTGTATTTGCCTAATTTTAAAATATAGCAAGTATGATTTTTTCCTTTAATTTAGTGTGAATTAAAAGCTTAACACTGAAAGAAGGTGTACTTTTCTTTTCATGACTGTGTTCTGTTGGGGGAAAAAAGCCTATTGGACTAGTATATAGTTTCTGAATGCAGGGTCAATGCTTCTGGTGACAGCCTTTTTCAACTTCATACTAAGCAAGAAAACAAAGACCAAGTCTCCCAAAAGCCCACAAGAGAGCAACAGTGAACAAGGGCCAACGACTGTGTACGTGACAGAAAGATCAGGCTCAGACAGCACAGTCTCATTCTTCCATGCGGGGACAGGACGAAGGATAGAGGGGCTGGCCTTCTCTGACAAAGACCGCTGCCTTGGAATGGTGGAGAGGGAGAGCGTCCAGGCCATGTTGGAGCGGGAGCAGACATCCGAACCTCAAGACGCAGACAGGAAGAGTAGGTGGAGGTGGAAAGAGAGGAGACCGATATGGTTCAGAGGGAGGGAGGAGCCTGTGGAGAAGGAGATGGAGGAGATGGATGGGTACAGTGAGCCCGAGCCAGAAACCACCTCAGACACTGCACCTATGATTAAAGACTGAACGTCTGTCTTGCACTCAGATTAAGCTCTTTACTGATAACACACAATAGAAAGCATGCATAATGTATTCCATCATGACTGTGTGCAATGAGCTAATGCCATACAGAATTTCAGCTGAGGCTGCATATTCTTTTTTCATAAATACATATTTTTTGTCTGGCAATTTTGTTTATTTCATGTGATCACGCGTCTTGAATATGAAGATTGTTGTCTGTGTTGATATTTTTAGTGATTTGTATATTTTTCTCAAAAAGATATCAAACATAAATCTCATGTATTTTTTTTTATAGCTATTTGTAAATTCTAAGAAATTAAACCATATGTATCTGCATGTGCATGTGTTTGGCTTTTAGTGCGTCTGTTTTTGCAAACCCGACATTGATTGAAGAGCAGACGTTAATGTGAAGCAATCCAATCCAGTTACGGCAGCATGCATTATTCATAAGGTGATAAATTGGATCAGCTGTTTCGTTCATTCAAAGAAAGCATGTGCAGATGTGTTAGAGAGTGGCAGGCATTAAAGCGTGTGCAGATGCATGTGTTAGTCACATTCAAACCTCCTCATTGTGTGTTTGTCATGTGTGAGCGGTGACCATGGAGACAGGGCTCAGGGAGGAGCGCTCTAGTTATTATGGTGATGAGAGCGATGAAAGATATTCCACCACAAGTCGGTGTTTCACCAAATCATGGATTAATAACATGTCATAACATTGATAATATTAACAAGGTGGGTAAATTGGACCAAACCTTATAAAGCACAATAAAATTTGTGACACAAGCGCTGATAAGCCAGTCTTAACATTTCAGTTGTTTTCTGCAGGTTTCCATCACCGTACTACAAAGGATATGTTCCTCTACACACACATTCCTCTTTTGTTCAGGTCATAAATCAATAGTTTTGTTCTGTCAAAACACACATACAAGCACACACACTGTACTCACTGTACCCCTTAGTCCTTTGTTCACTGAACTGTAGGTATATAAATATATGCAGGCCTAAAAAGCAATCTCTCAGCAGCATCAAAACTACAGGGAGAATCAATAAAAGCAGAGAGCCTCATTCATCAGAAAGCTCCTCAGTGAGAACTAGAGGCAGACAAGTGTGTGCAATGTGTGCAAAAACACATTACTAGCCTGAAGACAATAAAAAGAATTATTTTCTATCTTTGACACAAATTCCATTCCCATTGTCTCATACATCCTCTTCAACTTACTTTTCTTTTTTTTTTTTAACTTTTTGTCACATGAATCCAATCAGGAGGGATGAGACGTTCTGGTATTTTATGGCAAGAACACAGAGAGTCTTTGTCCAGAGTTTTCTGAAGTCGCTCACTGAGCTGTGTTATTATTTTCACAATGATCTCTCGTCAATTAGCAGCTGAGTGATCCAATAATACAACGAGGAAGGAAAAAGATCACCAGTAGCTCCAATCTGCTTCCATAAACGTTGCACCAGCTTTGTCATACCCTTTAGAATGATCTGTTCTCTGTGAGGGAAGTTGGTCAGCTGTTGGAATGACTTACTTCCTCTGTGCACGTTAAATCATAAATCCTATTCAGACACAGGGAGAGAGAGACTTCCTACAGTTTGTGTTTCCATCCAACAATAGTTTCCTAGATGGCAGGTCCAGGCTCAAAAACAGGATGAGTGAAATAAATCTCCATGAGCCACAGGAACTTCTTCCTTTTCTGCTCAACTCACAAAGACAGAGGAAAATACCTTTACTTATTAGTGCATATGCAGTTACACAAAATAAGATACTTGTCAAATTCAAGCATGATCCCAAATAGAAACAGTGGTATGACAGAAATCTGCACTTTTGATCGCACGGTAAGCAGATATTTTCCCATTTTAAAAAATCTGGTGCATTGTAGATACATTTATCTCTAGGCTCCAGTTGCACAATAAAGAATACATATGGCCTAACTGAGTTCACTCACATAAAACATGAATTGTCCTGTGTACACCCTTCATTGCAGATCAAAATGGCAGAGTTGGTTTAAGAATAAGCTAAAAACTAAATGGCCATGACCTGACTTTTGAGACTGTGTTCAAAAAGAGGTTTTTATCTCAGAGGCAGAGGTACCACTTGCCCCTCACGCTGATTGGCTGATGCGGATCGGTATGTTTTTCTATTGGATCATTCTCTGGTCAGTCTTATCCTCAATCTCTGAATACCGCTCTTGCAAGGAGGCATGAACACTGACAACGATAAACGGGACTCATCGCTGGTAGATTTACGGAAGAACACGAGGGACACGCTCTGTTATGGTAAGACACAAACTGATCAAATGTATTGCGAGAGTTACTTTTAATACAAGTCAAATAAGCAGGCAACTTCAGCGACGCTACATAACCCCGAAAACCTTTAAATGCTCCGATGACAACAAATGTTCAGAAGTTGGATTCGGGATTAAAAAATAATAGGATTCCGTTTTCTGATTTTAAGAAAGATCAATTTCGTAAATCGGCTGGTTTGAAAGAAAAAAATCTTCATCACCTCCCATCAGCTGTACTTATAGCTTTCAGTGTTTTTACAGCATGAGCTACAACAATAAGAGATTTCACCGCAACAAGGGGTATGCAAGAAGCTTCTGTCCAGTTGCGTTTGTCACGTAATGTTGATTTGTTTTGTTTTTTAATTATTATTATTTATTTTTTTAAAGGAAAGGTGTTGCCAAAATTGGCTTTGTGTGCGTCTTTAGATCTGTCCCGGATGTTTTACGCGTGGGAACGTTTTTTCATCGGGCGCAGCTGTGAAAGTAGGTGCGATAATTGGATACGAATCTCAGGATGATCAAACCAATTAGAACCTGCAATGAAGGTTCTTTGTCCACCGAGGGAGCTTACACACATGCGAACCATAAAAGAGCTGATGTACTTCTGAATAGAACAGAAGAGAAGAAAAGAGTCATATAATTTCTTCTAAATCACCTCAGTATAGTGACCCCTATGTTCTTCTACCAATAAGCTTTTGGCCTATCTCCTATGCAGATATGTTCAGTGGCTGAATAATTCATTGTAATGGTGACAGACTAGAATCCTTTAAATTATGGAGAATTTATACATCCATTATTGTGTATTAATATGTATGAGAAGTAGGCTGACCATCCCATTATGCTCATATTTTATCAATAGTTTTCTTGGATGACAGTGAAAATGGACAGAGGTCATTAGAGGTGGTGTTGAGTGCAGACAGATGCTGCTATGGCCTCAATTAACATAATTGTTTGGGATTTTAGCTAAGATTATCAAAGAAGCCAACATGATAAGGTTGAATTTGATTAATGAACTGGATCGATATAATAGGAACAGCAGCAGTTTAACTTATCAATTTTTCCTCCTTTTGTCATTCTTATTGTGTTATGTGGAATTAGTGCATCACCGCTCAGTGATCACTTCCCAGTCAGACAGTACTGGACTGTCTATTTCCTGGTTTTTGTGGTGGCTACCATTGCTCATGCAAGCAGTTTTCTTCTTCTTCTTCTTTTTTTAACAACCTCTGTTTAGGTTGCAAGAAATGCAAAATAATCACTTCCTGTGCCTTTTCCTGAGCCTTTTCTTCTGAAGGTTTTAGCTCATTCGCATGAATGAGATTTTGCTGGCCCAAGCTGAAATCAATCGGAATGGTTTAAAATAAAACTGAGGGTATCCGACTGTAACTTTCATTACATAAGCCCCATGTCATCACTTCAACTAATTAACTTCCCCTTCCTGTGACCAAATTATAATCTGCCACTACATGGATAATCTAAAAAAAAAATACTGAGTCTTAACCTATCAGGCACCATAGTTCTGTGGAGTAAAGTTTCCATTATAGTTTTCATGTACCCTGCTAGCTGTGAACCTTAAGGTGCTATCAGTGACTTAAATGCTTTCCCATTAAACATGACAGATCTGCCCATCAACAGAACAGGCCATAAATGATTAAGAAGTGTGTGTCATCTTGTAGACACTAGATGGCACCATAACATCATCAGAATCATGCCTATATGCCTTAGAGGCTAATGTTTAAATAGCTAAGTTTATCTAACATTGATGCTCATATCATTAACTGAATATGTCCCTCATAATTTTTCAGAAGAATAAAGCAAACCATGTATCCATTTACTCCCGCCCTTACATTCATACTTGCACATACACACTTTTCACAACTGCAACATATATACATTTTATTAAGCAACTTAGAAAAAAACTAATAAAAAAAGACCTGGCTTTAGCTGATTTTTTTGTTTTCTTTTTGTTCTTACTTTCAGTTCTGCATTGTACAGTTTGATCATTGTAAGCAGACTCGCTGTTTTCAGTGTGTTTGCTCTATCCTGGATGAGTGTAATGTTATTGCTGCTCTGCAAAAGTGTTTGTTTGTGTTGTCAGGTCTGTCATGTGGGGGAAAGACATGAAGTGGATGTTGTGAATTTGTTATTTTTTCTTACAAGAAAAATAGGTGCTTGTTCCCTCCTGCTCTAAAGTGAAATGCAGTGCTTGGGTTTGGCCTCTGGATTCTGAAAGCCCTTGTTTTTTTTACCCTGTCCAGGTGTGGCTCAACCACAGCATCACAAGCTTTGACAAGGTCTTTGCGAAGGTACGCCATGTCTTGTTTGAACAGTCAGGACAGGGTGTAGATAGTTGGTTCTGATCAACACTGGGACTTCATTTGAAGAATTGCCTGAAATAATCCTGTTAAAATACCCAATGGCTAATAGGGTGCCCAAAAATAGTTGTCATTCACCTTCACTTTCTTTGCCTTCTCCAGTTATGTAGCAGGGTCTGTAGTAAACTATAAACTGATGTCAGAGAATAGTTTTGATAGAGAATATTTAATAGTTGAAATATATCAAAGATTGGATTTACAGTAATAAAGCTTTACTTCAAATAAGACAAGAACCCATCAGTTTGTCATTAATACTGTATCATTATATTGTAAAAGAGACTTCTAAAAATCAATTATTAACCCTTCTCATATGGCTACAGTTTGTGCTAGTAGTCTCTCCATTAGGTAACAAAAAAGAAACAAAAACAACTTTTAGGTGGTTATTGATATTGATCTTTGGATTTCCATGTTTAAATTGGATTGCAAAAGTAGTGGATGAAGTGGAGTAGATCTAGTTTGTGATTTTCATGCTGTGCTGATGGGCACTTAAGTAAATAAACACAAAGCGACACAGGCTGGGGTCTGATGCACTAAAAAAAATAACATGAACTGTCACGACTTTAGGATTTTTTTTCATGTTTTTGGGTTTCTGTTAAGTCATTAGTTTTGCCATTGTTTTCCCCTCGTTAACTTTTGGTCATTAGGTTCATCCACATCACCTGTGTTTTGTTCTCAGCTGCACTCCATCACCAATCGCTTCCCCTCAGTCTTTAGTTTCCAGGTTCTCTAATGCACACAGCGAAATCCTCACCGTCATTTCTGTCATGTCAGGTTTTGCGTCATAGTCAGGTTTTTTTGTTTATCCATCCATCATCTGCCGCTTATCCGGGGGTCGGGTCGCGGGGGCAGCAGCTTGAGCAGAGAAACCCAGACGTCTCTGTCCCCGGCCACTTCTTCCAGCTCTTCCGGGGGGACCCCGAGGCGTTCCCAGGCCAGCCGAGAGACATAGTCTCTCCAGCGTGTCCTGGGTCTTCCCCGGGGTCTCCTCCCAGTGGGACGTGCCCGGAACACCTCCCCAGGGAGGCGCCCAGGGGGCATCCTAACCAGATGCCCGAGCCACCTCATCTGACTCCTCTCAATGCGGAGGAGCAGCGGTTCTACTCCGAGCCCCTCCCGGATGACTGAGCTTCTCACCCTATCTCTAAGGGAGAGCCCAGACACCCTGCGGAGGAAACCCATTTCGGCCGCTTGTATTCGCGATCTTGTTCTTTCGGTCACTACCCACAACTCGTGACCATAGGTGAGGATGGGAACGTAGATTGACCAGTAAGTAGAGAGCTTCGCCTTCTGGCTCAGCTCCCTCTTCACAACGACGGGTCGGTGCAGAGCCCGCAACACTGCAGACGCCGCACCGATCCGCCCGTCAATCTCCCGCTCCATTCGTCCCTCACTCGTGAACAAGACCCCGAGATACTTGAACTCCTCCACTTGGGGAAGGATCTCATTCCCGACCCGGAGAGAGCATTCCACCCTTTTCCGGCTGAGAACCATAGTCTCGGATTTGGAGGTGCTGATTCTCATCCCAGCCGCTTCACACTCGGCTGCGAATCGCTCCAGTGAGAGCTGAAGGTCACGGCCTGACGACGCTAACAGAACCACATCATCTGCAAAAAGCAGAGACCCGATTCTGAGGTCGCCAAATCGGACACCCTCAACGCCCTGGCTGCGCCTAGAAATTCTGTCCATAAAAGTTAGGAACAGAATCGGTGACAAAGGGCAGCCCTGACGGAGTCCAACTCTCACCGGAAACGTATCCGACTTACTGCCGGCAATGCGGACCAAACTCTGGCACCGGTCATACAGAGACCGAACGGACCCTATCAAGGGGTCCGGCACTCCATATTCCCGGAGCACCCCCCACAGGACTCCACGAGGGACACGGTCGAACGCTTTCTCCAAGTCCACAAAACACATGTAGACTGGTTGGGCGAACTCCCATGCACCCTCCAGGATCCTGCCGAGGGTATAGAGCTGGTCCACTGTTCCACGGCCAGGACGAAAGCCACACTGCATCTCCTGAATCCGAGGCTCGATTATCCGACGGATCCTCCTCTCCAATACCCCCGAATAGACCTTACCAGGGAGGCTGAGGAGTGTGATACCCCTATAGTTGGAACACACCCTCCGGTCCCCCTTTTTAAAGAGGGGGACCACCACCCCAATCTGCCAGTCCAGAGGCACTGTCCCCGATGTCCACGCGATGCTGCAGAGGCGTGTCAGCCAAGACAGCCCTACAACATCCAGAGCCTTGAGAAACTCAGGACGGACCTCATCCACCCCCGGGGCCTTGCCACCGAGGAGCTTTTTGACCACCTCGGCAACCTCAGCCCCAGAAATGGGAGGCCCCGTCTCCGAGCTCTCCGACTCTGCCTCTTCCGAGCACGTGTTGGTAGGATTGAGGAGTTCCTCGAAGTACTCCCCCCACCGACTCACAACATCCCTAGTTGAGGTCAGCAAAGCCCCGTCCCCACTGTAAACAGTGTTGACTGTGAGCCGCTTCCCCCCCCTGAGACGCCGGATGGTGGACCAGAATCTCTTCGAGGCCGTCCGGAAATCGTTCTCCATGGTCTCACCGAACTGTTTTGTTTATGCGTTTACTAAAGTTTTCTCCACAGTTAACTTTTTTGTATTGCATCCGGGTCCTAAATCTCCACCACGCCACATACAACCACCAGTTGTGACAGAAGGATTTTGCCATGTGCAAGAGGGAATCTGGAAACTAAATACTGAATGGAGGTGATGGAGTGCAGCTGAGGGGGAAAGCCCAGGTGAAGTGAGTGAACTAATGACGAAGAGTCACTGAGGGGAAACATGGTAAAACTAATGACTTAACAGAAACGTAAAACATGAAAAACCTAAAATCATAACAGAAAAACCAAGAACTAAAAACATAACAAAACCAACCGATGTGACACGAACATAAAAATCATTAAAGATTGTTAAAAATAGATGTCTGAAAGTATTAACTAACTGGGCTTAGTTACATTCATTGATTTAAAAAGGGGTTCTCTTTTTACATAACAGTTATTTTTACAGCTTTCTGTGGACCGGCTATGTCACTATCCTCTGTAACCTGATGCCACATGAGTAATATTCTATTTTCACTCAACCATCTTCAACCGTGTTCACTTAAAACACACCAGGAATGGAAAGTCTCTGTCCATTTACGTCGGTGACAAAGCTAACTTTGTTGTGCAATTTACTTTCACTTTCCAGTTTACCTATCTGTGCTTTCAAGCGTTGACTGGGAGCAGGATCACATGATAGTTTCACAAGAGTGCACAAATCAGTGTAAATAGATTTGTCTGAATGAAAGCAAAGCAAGCTGGTACGTGCTTTAGTGATTCACTTTATCCAGCCAACATCGACATGGGTAAAGGACAAAGTATTCTGAGTGTGAGTGGGGAAGGATTTAGTTGTGTGTTAATACGCACATTTTTTTTGGCTTCAATTGAGTCTATCTGGTCACGTGATTTACAAGAAATCTCCACCGACCATGAAGCACATTGATAAGCCACCATAAAACACTTCACTCCAGAAGCCCCAATTAACCTGGACAATACTGAGTCTATAGTTCATAGTTATAATATATAGTTATAGTATAGTTTTTTTTTTTATAAAGAAACCACCTCTGCTGACTTTCCTACACAGGACTCTGTCATTAAAACAACACAGTTTGCCTCTGTTACAGCTTTGAGTTACAGTATTTTTATGGAATGTGTTTGCTTTGTCCCTGTTCCTGACTCATGTCCTGTAGCATATTAACTGAAGCTGGGGTCTAAGTGACCTATTGTGTCCTGCCGAGGAGGGACTCATCCTCCCCTTCCTTTAACTGTGAAGGAATATCAAAGCCTTGAACAGAAAGTCACACAACCATAGCATTGTTCTGATATATTTATTTAGAAAACAATGTCTCAAAAATTCCCATATTCATACAAAAATAAATAACCAACAAAGTCTTTAGTCAGTCAGATTTTCCCGCTGCTTATATTGGACAGCATATTGGACCATTTTACAATACTTTAAAGCAAAATCTGTCATCTTTTATGACAAGCTTCCAGAGCTTATTTTTTGTTACATTACATCACTCATATGCACAGGACAAAATAAAGCCCCCTGCTGCTGGCCTGGAAAGAGCTCAGACAGAAACTCAGACAAGCATAATATCTGAGCCTTGTGTAATGTCTGTAAAAAGAAAAGTGGCAGCATGCTGTTTATTAACAGTCACTGATGGACTGAATTTACATCAACAGCCCGCAGTACAGTAACAACCAGTCTGTACACATGTTCTCCATGCTGTAGATTTATACCATTTTTCAGTCTTCTTAAGTATTGGGAGTCTGAGAATGATGCTTTTTGTGGTCACGTCTCCTTCGTTGTGGCTGCTGGCGCCGTCCACCTTTCCCTCTCCTCCTCTTCAGACACAGCTTCACATCACGGCCCAACTTTTGAGCTCTAAAAAATACATACAAAAGCATAACGCTTAGCTTTGCTTTATGTATGGGGGTAGAAACTCCATATTTCAGATCAAACCTATCAGGTCAAAGGTGATTCTTTCTCAATGTAAAACCTGCTCTTGAACTATTTAAACTAACTAAATGTTTGGCTATAATGTGCGTGCACTGGCAAACATAACCTTTGTGGAGGAATCCTATTTAGAATTTGAGGTTGTAAGATGAAATCAGTTGATTTCCACTGTTTCAGTACTAACTGACACTCTTTACTGTCTCCCAAGTAACAAAAGCTACACAAAAGATCAAGAAATTGCACAACCTGTTATTACAAGAACTGGTTTGGCAGCAAAAAAGAAACTGTTGGTTATAGTGTATGGGAAATAGACCTATAAGATGGGTTGATTCCTTCTATTGTCACTTTTGACATTTAAGTTGAGTATTGCATATTCCTATTTATCATGCATATTTCCCTTGTATTCTAAATTGAAGCAATGCATTATCCTCTTAAGTGAGTTTCCATGAGTGCTCATCCTCTAAACCCGCTATACAGGTAAAGTTTTCAGAATACAACTATGTTGTGTATGCATGTCATAAATGTGTCTACTACTTTATGATGAAGGGGTATTGATCAAGGCTCTCACCTATTCCAGCAGCGAATCAGCTGTTTGCCCATTGGCCTCTCTGGATCCAGACACACTTTCACATTATTTCTCTTCAGTGTCACCCTGGAATGCACATGGAAAACCACACATTTAGCCCAACACATGTGCTTCAGCCTGTTTGTATGCATGTGGACGGGTGCATGTGTGCCTGCAGCCTCTGGTACTCACATGACTGTGACATTGCTACAGCTGGCAGTTTTTTGTATAACCGAGAGCTCTTTCAGTTGCCCCCGGACACCTGGCTGCGTCCTTGGACACATGCATCTTCCTGGGACAAATGCACTGTTTGTCTCCCGTACTGCACAGAGACGATAACAAGAGGTTAATTCAATACAGCACAACACAGACAGAATTCATTTATATAATGCTCGCATGGTTTGGCAGCTTTGCCCAGGAGAAAACAAATATCTTTGCTTTAAATATAGCATGAATCAATTCTTATATTCTTACCTGTGGTCAGTACACAGTAAAGACTCAGTAAGACGAGCTGACAGACTAGCTGGGGATTATGCTTCATGCTGGAGACAAGCTGGTCGTTTCCACTGAGCTTCTGTTGAACCACATGTTGCTCTTTTATACTGAATCTCCTCCCCCACCTCTCAGAGCTGGGTTTTCCCAAACCAGGAAATTCCCCTAATGCACCTTTCCTTCTTTCCCTCTAAAAAAAAGATATCTTGACATTGAAATCAGGATGTAAGGATCAGGGACAGCATTCTTCTCGATTTTTCAGAGAAGACTTAAAATATTGAAGGCCTCACTGATTAATGTTTCCTTGTTTTCTTCTATGCACTGAAAACAGCACAGATTTGTTTTGTTTTTTGTAGTAAAACTCTGAAGTGTGGAAGTTTCATTTCCATGATGATTTATTAGCAGGTTAAAGTAGCAGCAGTCATCCTTGAATGAGACAAAGACTGCTCTTCAAGGCTTTGTTTAACTTTGCAACAACACAGCGTTTCTATCTCCCAGCTGGCTCTGTGTCAACAACCCCATGTGATTTCTCCTAATTCTCTGCCCCTGCCCTTAACTCTGGAGTAGTTGCTCTCATAGCTTCTTTTAAAGAAGTCTTTCCAGTCCTCTAAAGTTAACAAAAAAAGCATTAGATGATTTTACACTATTGTGCACCTTTTACAATATAAGCATTAGGTACTTTGTAAAATAAGTTGTCTATAATTAAATGGTTTTGTTTATTGCCTTTTTTATTTTTCCAATGGCTTCTCACATAATTAACATTATTTGTACCTGCAAATCATTTTCTATATGATCTTAGACGTTTGTTAAGATTATATTCAAAGACCGTATAAACTTTATTTCTCTTTTTCTGCAACAGCTGGGCTCTAGTTAAAATGGGTGAACAACGATCCTATGTGAAGCTGAATGAAGAGAAGCTCATACCAAAGTAAGTGCTCAGTTTAATCGCTGCACATTTAGTATGAACAATGAAGTGAAATCCAAGTGGAGATTACATGTATTATATTTAATCAATGCTCACTTTGTCTGCAAGTTCTTAGCACTAATCTAGCCCTTGTGTGCATATTCAGGTCTGACATCCTGTCACTACTGAGGACCTACAACTGTTACCATGAGGGAAAAAACTTCCAGCTGAGGACTCGCGAGGTAAGAAGAGCTGAGAGTCGGGGAGCTAGTGCTACCGGAAATAAAAAGGTGAACAGAGGAGTTGTCGCAAACTGGCAGACTGCATTTAGAATGATCCCAAAACACTTTGGACCTGAAGGTAGATAGTGAGAACTGAAAACCTAACACCAGATTGGATTCCCCTGTGGTCAGTTCTGAGCCCAGACCTGTGAATTCTGGGTTGTTTTCCAACATGGCAGGCAGTTGGTAAACCACAAAAAGCCCCCATTTCCCCTCAAAATGAAGATGGAAGGACAGGGAGAGTCTCACATTTCGGACTTAAAACCCTACTTAGCAAAACATTTTCCAAAGTGAGCATTTTGCTGTTGTGTCTGTTGAGCTGTTTGTATAAGTCTGGTTATTTAATTCATAATCATTCTATGGGTTTTATGGTCGGGAGTTCCCCTATGTGTTCACCGGCATTCTTTACAGTGGGAGCAGTTGCATGTATGTTTGTTTGTGTGTAACTGTATAAGGGCATGGCAGAGTGGTCCAGATGTGTCCTTCATTTTTGTCATCCAAGTCAGACCCACTACATTTCCAGTCTACATTGTCACATTGTGGGGAAATCCCCCACAGCCACACAATATGGATAGGAGAAAACCAGGGTTGTCACAATAATGATCTAATATCAACCACAAAGGATACAGCATCTCCGCCCTCTTAAAAAAAATAGCCTTAGCATTCAGTGAGGACAACTTAAAGAGATTTATGTTAATGTGGATTTTATGACAATGACTGAGCACAGATTGACTCAGCACTGGATGGAGTGTACACAGTATGTAGGACAATGTGTCAGAGGCTGTTTCAAGCTTTGATGTGGGAGACTTAAAAAATGTGTCATCGCTCAACTATGCTGAGGATTAAATAAAAGTGAAAGGGTGTTTATGTCATATCGCAAAACTTTGCTCCACTGAAAGCTTCATATCTACACTGGTGACAAATAAAAAGTCACAGCTTGGATTTTCCAAAGCAAATGATAAGGAATTGCTCCAGTTTTTTTTTTCTTGACTGATGGTATGGGTATTTTCCAAGATGAGAATGCCAGGATTCATCCAGCTCAAATTGTAAAAGAGTGGTTCAGTGAGCATGAAGCATCATTTTCACAGTATCTTTGAGTATCTTTGGAATGGGCTGGAGCCGACTTTATGCTGCAGACCAGCTCTCCAATCATTGATACAAGATCTTAGTGTAAAATGAATGCAGTTCTGCAGGGAACATAAGCCAGCTGAAATGATGCCACGATAAATAAGAGCAATTTCCTTCTGTGCATTTAATGTAGAGATAATGACCATGCCATCTCTCCTGGTCTTTTACCTGGCATCAACTCCATATCATCAATGACTGTGGAGCGACCTGTATGAGTGACCTTTTACAGCCTACAGATTTTAGATACAGCCAAAGGGAAACCTTTGCCAAACCCCAAATTGAATTACCTTCTCAAAGGACTTGTATTGTCCTTTCCATTGTTTCACCTGACAGCTTCCTTGTCGGTGCAATGTTTCCTGCCAATCAACTAGGTGCAACAACTCCTTTAACTCTGTAAGCACTCTCTTTCAACTGTACACTTACTTACATTATTAAACTTATGCATGGGTTCTGTCTGGGTAATCCGGTTTACTCCCACCGCCAAAAACATGAATGATGATTCTAAATTGTCCCGAAATATGAGTGTGAGCAAGGCTCTGAGTCAACGACTGTGGACCTGACAGGTTCTTGTGAGTGTGTGGATTTGCCTACCCTTTTGCCTGCTTATAGGTTGCTTGCCTGCTAAATAGTTATTTCTATAGATTGTGATCTACTGAACATGTACAGACTGTGGTCCTTTAAGTGAATACTATCAGACCAACAGCCTGTCCCAGTTGTCTACAGTCAGTCTTGTAAATGTCTCCAGCTCATCATTACAGGCCTTTTAATGTGTATCTTTCAGTCCTAAAACGAACTACACAAAATTCTGTTTTGGGATATTGGCAAATATTTCTAAATCTATATCCTGGAGCTGCAGAAGTTATTCCAAAACAGTTTGATCATCTAAGTGATATGAGATTGAATTAACATTCCAGTGTAAATAAAAACAAGTTTATTCTTGTTTTACTGTTTAGAATGCAGCTTTCGTTCTTCATAGAGTTCACTCTCCAAATGATAAAGCAGGAGCTACTTGCATTTTGGTTCTTTTTCTACAGTCTTCTTTGAATGTTGTCACAAATTAGATTCCTGAGAACTTGATTAGGGTCAACATTTTTTTCCTTGGTTTTTGAAGAAGTCTAAAAGAAGTCCAGGTGCCCTTATTCAAGCTCAAAGGATATTCACATGACCTGGATGACAACTTGACTGAAAATCAACACAAGTGTACATATTAGATTTCACTGGTAGTAGACTTAAGGTAATCTAAGTCTACATGTCTGTCCATACAGTACATAAGCTCTGTACACAATCTATTGTTCTTTACCCATTTGTGTTCTTTTAGAGCTTTGTTTAAGTCAATTTACTCGGTCCTACTCCACCTTCCGGGGCAGAATGAGAAGTGAGAAGAACCGAGTATTGCTGAAAATATTATTGCCTTCACAACCAAAAATTATTAAACAAATTATTTAATCAACCATGAGCCCAATAAAACTCTTTTAAACTTAAAGTTGAGTCCTGACAAATGGCAATTGTCAAGGATCTCTCAACTCAAAGTTTAGCTGCATCTCATTTACTGAGGACTGACTCATTAGATATTTTGTGGGAATGAGGGACAAAACATTACACAGCAGTGACATTCTTTGGTTAGAAGCTTGCCTAAAGACTAAAGTGTGGAAATTCCTAATGACCATTTCTGAATAAATTTGGTGACTATGTGAATGAGACTTGCAGCGTCACCCCAGACAGAGAATAATCAAGATGTCTGATGCAACAGGTTATGTGTGAAAAAGAAGAGGTAGATTGACCCTGCGGGATATTTTTGTTGTTTCAAAGATTAGGCATGACCACATTTTGCAGGTGCAGTCAGGTGACGTGTTAGTCATGTTGAGGGAGGACATGTCAGGTGATTTAGCTTTGCAGTTCACTGTCAATCAGAGTTAACTCACCCCAACCAAGAAAACAAGCTCTAACATGTTCGACCGCTGAGGGAATAACTGCTTTAGCTATTATAATGGACATTTCTTAAATTGTTGGATACTCTATATATTTTCCATTGACTGCAGTAAGTCTGCAGAGTCAGTATAGTTTCACTTTCTTGATGTGGACCAGTTTGGCGTAGTTGATTTTTCTTTTTTTTTTTTCTTCTTTTTTTAAGTGCATTAGATTTATGATTTTTATTATTTTTTTAATATTTTAAGAAGAGAACAGAATCGCATTTTATTAATCTGCATGAATCTTTTTGGCATATTATCCTCAGCAGCTCACAGGTTTTCTTAACAATTTTGGTCAATTTTAGATTTATCCTCGAATACTCAGTGGGTCTACATGATGAGATTAACTCGATTTATAGCTATAGTTGGGTTATGCTCCTTATCTGAGCAAGGGTAATTATCCTTGGATATATGGCGGTGAATAAATCGAATGTCATGTCATACCCCAGTATAACAGCACCCATTTTATCTATCGCTGATAGAGCCACTTCCGGTTGACCTCTTCACCACCAACAACAACAAAAACAGGTATTCGAGAAAGATGGTGAACGTAGAGCAAGATGAAGCTACGTTCCTCTACATTCTGTTTGTGATGAGCATGATTATGGCACAAACACGATGCACAATGGTGCATTCTCCATCACGTTATTTCTTTCTGACAAATTTCTACAATAATTTTGTATGCTCTTATTGCATTACAGTTATCTGTGCATCCTTGAAAAAAGAGACCTTGCTCTGCTTTGTTCTATTCTATTATTTTTACACATAAACCCTGAGTACCTTTTTTTTTTTTTCCAGAATGTTAAAGTCCTATGAGTCATGTCATATGAGCCCAGTCTAATCTGTCACAGAAAAATTGAAAAGTAGAAGTGTGGCTGAATGTGTTTGCTCTGGCTTGCGGTGTGTAGTATCCCAAATATTAGAATATTATAAAGTACAGTCATGTAGCGCTCTCTGGTGGCGATGTCTGGTACTTTTCAATTCAGAAGATCATCACTAGATGACAGTAGAGTGCTGAGATTTCATAGAGTAAATCATCCATCCAACCAACTGGATGGGTTGCCAGTCCATCACAGGGACAGACAGAGACAAACCAGACACACAACCATGCCTCGGGACAATTTAGTCACCGATCAACCTGACCATCTTTTTGGACGGTGGGAGGAAGTGCTAACCACCACACCACTGTGCAGCCCTGGAATAAATCAATGCCAAAGTGATTATAGTTAGCTTGAATTGGACTGTATCTTTGAAGTGCCTTGAGATGACGTGTTGGAATTTGGCACTATGTAAATAAAACTGAACTGAACTGAATTTAAATTAAATAAAAGCAGAAAAGTAACAGCGTGAAATACAATTCAAGTGAGAGGTGAACGCATATTCATTATACAGAATGCTACATATCATAGTATATTTATTTAAACTACAGTACCTTATGTATCTATTGCTTTAATTTGGCATTCCTGGATTTTTGTAATTTAAACTAAAAGAAAAAATATGACATTTTCCCTGTTTGAAGTGGATTGAAATGACATTTTACAGCTTATATAGATGTTGCCCACAGTAGAGAGTAACCTTTGGGTAAATATGGTTCACTCCCCTGTATATGTAAATCGTAAATAGTAGATAAAATAGCATAAATAGTAAAATAAGTAAATTAATAAATCAATAAATAAATGTCACAAGTTTCCCAAACCCAAGAAAATGTCCTCAGATTTGATCTTCTTTCTTTTTTTGAAATATTGTCTGATCAGCCTTTCATAACCTAACAGTGTAAAACAAGTCACAAAATATTTGAGTTCTTAATTAAAAAACAACAAACACGTTTTATTAGAAACCTTACATCCAAACAAAATAATAAACTATGTAAACATATAAACCTGAGTTCATAGTGCATAGAAATAAATACTGTAGTTCTTCACTGTTCTTCTGAGCTATATCGTAATGCAGTCTTTATTCGGCAACGCGTCCAGTGCGTTTCCTCCTGAGGTTCCTCCAGTCTTGTTTGCTTACTCCACCAAAGTACCCACAGGGCTTCCCAAAACAACAATGTAATTTTTCAAGTCTTTATCTGTCCAAACAGCCAGTCTACGGGGTCTTTGCCCCTGCAGTCTCTTTCTCTGCTCATCCTGAGGGGAAAATCCTCTGTGCTGTTTGCGTTCAGACTGGAGGGTCTGGAAGTCCTTAGTGTGCGAGGAGACGCACGGGCAACTGACACTGAGACTGAGACGGAGAGCTTCATCTGACCCTTTGAGAGCTGCCGTAGCCGGGGGGACCTCTGCAGTCTGACAGGACCATAGCTAGGGGCCTCAACAGTACATGCAAGGGCCTGAATGCTCGTCATGTAGTCATCTAGAGACTGGGACCCCTGGGTGGGCTGCATGGCAGAGGGGTGGACAGGCAAGTCCTCCAGCGTCTCAGTAATGGTGGGTAAGAGTGGCAGTGACGACAATCTCTTGTGTTTCATGCTGTAAAAGGAAAGAAAAAACAATTAGGTTTTTCTTCATTTATTTTTTGCGCCGTAGTGAAGTATAAATGCTCCTCCTGCCTTTCATCCTTTGGTTTATTTATTGTAACTATCTGTGTTTCCTTCTTTCTTTTTTAAAGTATGAACTACAAATAAGAAACTGTGTTGAAATTGGTGTCAAAACAGTTAACTATCAAATAATTGATCATGTTGCTGCCACTAATTTATTACCAATGACATGGAGAAACTGTACGTTCTCAGGGAAAAGAAGTATTGTGCTCACCTGTGATGCTTGAGTTGTAGGTCTTGAATGCGGAGATAAACGAAGTGATGTCTAGTCTGTGCAGTTGAGTATGAGTGGACTTCTTTGTGTATCCAGGCTTTATAGAGGCAGGCTGCTGGAGAGCGATTAACTGCTCCTTCCAAAAATAGCCCAGCTGACCTTACTCCCATCTGTGTGAATCAGAGTGTGTGCATGTGAGGGTGTGTTCATGCCTGCTCAGGAAACCCAGGAGTGGTGGGTTAGAAGGGTCGAGTCCTGCAGCTGTGTTGAATGTTTATATTCCAGTAACAATGAAGCTCTGTAAGAACCACCAAAAATGGTTTATGTACTTTTTGATTTATTTTCATTTTTTTACAGCAAAAATGATTCCACTGCAGATTATTAGTTTTTCAATACCTTGCACATTTCTCACTATCAGTCCCCCACTTGTTATAAAACTATGAGAGGCTGCTTAGAATTGTAATGGGGGAAAAAATGTGTCAATCACAAGTTATCCATGTAAATAAAATCACTAACTGTGTAAGAAAAGAAGACGTGCATCTACAGAGCACAACAGAATGAAAAATTAATTTCATTCAACAATCTGTTTGTGTATGAAAATGATTCAATTTTGTGGCTATTAGGAAGCAAATCCTCATGTACTTGTCACATGTTTCAAGAAAGTTCCCTGGTTAAATCCTACCTGCTACAACAATATATACACCCATGTGTATCTTTAATAATTTATGCTGTCTAGATACAATTTTGACTACTCACATTGTTTCCTATAGTTCTTTTTTTTTATTTTATTCAGCTTAAACATGAAAACACCTTTTTCTATATTCGCTTCTTTTTCAGAGATTTTGTGATGCTTTCACTTATTATTTCATTTTATTACCTTGTATTTTGTCAAAAAATGCTCCAGGCTAACAACAACTTTTAATTTGATCAGAATGACTGCTTAGATTTGGAATTTTTTTCTCTCCTATCTTTTTTTGCTTGAGTGTTAAGATCTCTGTGAGGAATTGATTTGGACTTTTCCATCAACGAAAGGTCTGCAATTTATTATGGATTGTTGAATTAGTTGTGGTGATGATATAACAACCTCTGTCAAACAAGGGAAACGTCAGTGTGACGGAAGCCAATTACAACATTATCAACTGTGTTGTAGCATCTTTTTTATTTCCAATTTGGGTGCTCAGGTGTAATGATTCAGGTCTGATGTTGAAGATTATTATAACAACTATTATAATATTTACTGCTTCTGAATGACGTACTTTTAACTTAACGCGTAAACTGTCACAGTTTTTTTTTTCTCTACGCACGTACAACATGATTATCATTTTTACTCTAAATTTAGAGTTTCATAGATGTGAAATTAGACGCCTCCCACTTCATCTACGTGACCCACAGCAGTCATGGCTCTTTTCACTGCTGCCTTCAGAGACATGACCTCACTCTTGTACTGTGGAAAAAAAAAGGGTGGCTCAAACCTGAGAGAGTTTCTCCAAAATGCAAAGGTTCACAGTGCAGCTGTGTGCGACTGTTCCAGCACGTACACCTGATACTGAGCCGCTGTGGCAGCCTGCCAGCAGGATATCCTTTGGGAGCCTGTGAGCTGATAATTATTGTTTTGTGTGTTTCTCTGTGTGTAGGAGGATGGAGAGCTCATCCTGGAGGGGCTGCTGAACATCTACTGGGGTCTACGCCGACCAATAAGACTTCAGATGTACGATGACAATGAGAGATTCCGTCTCAACAGGTATAACCTGATGCAGACTGGCATACAGAGGCCTTAATGGGCTGAATAAATAGATGTGGGCCTTGTAATAAGGAAGCTACTTACAGGAACCTCTCACACATTAGCAGAAAAAGTCAAACACCAGGAACTTTAAACTCACCCAGTATTATTCAGCTGAAGAAGTGAAATTAAGAAAAGATGATTGATACATTTATCAAGAAATTGAA
Organism: Leuresthes tenuis; assembly: GCF_036924035.1. Lineage (NCBI taxonomy): Eukaryota > Metazoa > Chordata > Actinopteri > Atheriniformes > Atherinopsidae > Leuresthes > Leuresthes tenuis. The sequence goes on from NW_027325362.1 coordinate 15,821,918, forward strand.
AGGCTAATGAAAAGTAATATAATTGTTTTACTGGCTAGCCATTTTCTTCCGGTCTTCGGGTTGAGGAGCTGAGCTAATCATCTTTTTCTACTAGCATCACATTTTTCTGACAGATATAAATCTGCTTATTCAGCTCAATGGAAAAAAACAAATAAACTTAGTTGAATGTTGAATGATTCTTTGAACTTGGTGTCTATGCACTACATTTACATTTTCCTTTTTTCATACACTTTTTTCCAAAGCAACTTACAAACGAGAAAACACTGGCAACATCCATCCCTTATGTGTCAGCTTCAAAAAGAGTTAACACGTTAGATTACAATGTAAACGTTGCTGGAGACAATAAGACACAAAGATAAAACCTGCCTCTTTCCTCTGTCTTTCTACATCTGAAACAATAGATCTGTTGTGGCAAAGCATTCATCTGCAGAATCGAACAACAACTCCCCGGGCAGAGAACCTGGATCAGCTGGTGAGCATAAACACGTGCAGCCATTTTCACATGCACAGACCTGCTGGATTAAACAAGATTACTTACACACTCACATTCTCAAAGAGATTACAGCTTCACAAGCCCTTCCTTCGGTATGTTTGGTGGAAAGGAAGGCTCACGTGTTACAGTAGCTTTAGATGCTACCCAGATCAGTTCATCAATGCTATAAATAAGCAAGGTGAGGCTACTTACTCATGGCCCTGAGAGCGACCTCTGTAAAGTTTTGGAGTGTGCTTTGATTCATTTCCAACATTTCCAAAAAGATGTAATATAACTCCTTTATCAGTTCATATTTTTTAAGGATGTGGAACAATTTTCATTGACTGTAATACTTACATCAGTGGTTTTATTTCAGAAGATTTGTACCACCTAGACTTCAAAAGTTATTATTTTTTCATTTTTCTGATACCTGCAGTCACTGACAACTTTATGAAGCCAGTATAATGTAATCTACTTTTACTTTGCCTTGTACATTTTAAGATTTTGTTGCCGTGGTGAAAAAGATGACAGTTGAATGCCATGTTTGTTATCGAGGTTATATTGGGTGCTGAACTGGATTACATATAAAAATGTTACTCTTTTTGCAACCACACTCTGTATGTAAATTACCTCAACAGTAAATATAAAGCTCAATTGAATTATGGCCATATTGATGTCTAACTGACGATTAGATGAGTTGACATGAAAGGAACTTTTGACATCTGCATTAAATGTATGAAACAAACAAAAAACTATTTTTTCATATAGTGTCATTGAATGTGTGACCTTGGGTGGTGTTGGTTTTTTTGTTGACACAGATATCTGTATTAGTGATATTAAAATGATTGTTAAAGAAAACAGTTGTTGTCGCAACTGGCGATTTGTCTTGGATATTGGTTAAATTCTACAAATGAAGTGAAACAGAAAAGAAGAGTTACCAGAAGCTTGTGTGGGAAAGCACTGAAAGGCTTTATTGAACGGACAGAAAGATATCACTTCTTGTGCGTGTGTGAAGAGAGATGTGTTCTTGTTTATATGCATCCTGGAGGTGGTGACTCAGGGAGCCAGGAGGAGGAGGACTCCCCACAGCTTCTGAGGACCAGAAGTGATGCTTCCTTCATGCGGGTTCAGAGACGGTCAAACACACACACTGCCAGAGACTTGCAGCGCCTGCGCACACACAGATTCTCAATCAATGGTCACTTCTACAACCACAAGGTACAATGAACCGAACACACAGGCTAGCATACATTAATGTATCCCTTGTTGACAGATCACCAGGTGCAGAGGGGCAGAGTTTCCTTTGACTGTACTTGTGCTGAGCTTCACAATAGCCTGCTGCTGGCTTACTTCATTAATGTGCTACCAAAAACAGCATACACAGAGTGCCTGCATTAGCTTTTCCTGGATACCTCATGTGTAAATGTTGATGTTGAACAAATTCCAGCTGCAGACAGAGGGATTTCCTGTTTTAGATTTCCCTGCCAAAATGTCCAAGGTGTTCAAATAAAGGAATCTATACACAAATCCAAGAGTGTACTCAATGTCAAGTACTAATAACTAAGGACACCGTGTACTCTAACAAGATGTTCACATTTATGTGTCAGCATGTTCCCTTTTTTCTCTTCTCCAGACATCTGTATTTACTCCAGCCTACGGTTCGGTCACAAATGTTCGGGTAAACAGTTCTATGACAACTGGACAAGTCCTCAACCTGTTGCTTCACAAGTTTAGGGTGAGCACTAACTACTGATCTCGCCTTATGTGTAAGTCTGTAAGCAAAACTTGATATCATTTGTATCCTTTTTTTTTTCTTCAAGGTGGAGAATAAATCTGAAGAGTTTGTCCTTTATATGGTGCATGAGACTGGAGGTAAGCCTAGATATTTATTGTGGTAATGTAACTTTTTGATTCTGCGCACTTGTGAAGTGTTTTTCTTTTTGTCTGTGACCTTGTAGAGAGGACCCGGTTTAGGGATGCAGAACACCCTCTGGTAACTCGTGTGCTGTATGGACCCTGTGAGAAAATCTCTAAGATCTTCATCACGGAGGCCGACCTGGGAGAGGAAGTCACATATGATGCAAGTGTTGACCTTGTAGTACAACTCTCTGTTCTGTTGTTTCATGTTGTTCGTGACTCCTTTGCCTTTTTTTCTCTTTATTTTTGTGTAGTTCTAAACATAGCAGCTCAACAATGATACAATAGGCCACTGATAGATAGTTGGGTTAAATTCAGCCGCGTAAAGGAAGATATCCTGTTTTGGGACAGATATAACAATGGGCTGAGATGACTGAATGCATGTTGTGACCATGCTGAGTAATATGACTTAGGACTTTTGCACTGTAACTTTTTCTGAATAGTTTGTCACTCTCATTTATATATAATCTCAGTTACACATGTTTAGAGGTCACTTCTTCCTATTTAAAAAAAGAAAAACAACAAATCGATTGAATTTTGCTCACCTTTAGTAGTATGTAGTTTGATTATAGGTGGATTCATTTTAAATATCTTCGTTATTTCTTTCTCAACCTAAGTGAGGCAAATAAACAGTCGTTTGTGTTACTCAGAGTATTAGAAGAACAAACAACAGAACTGCCTTCATTTTAATAGGAACAACTTTGCACTGAACTCAGGCGAGTTTTTTTAGAAATGTACATTTGTGTTGGCTATTCTAATACAGTTTGAAATATTTTTTCCAGAACTTACTATTAAAAGTAATTCGCTTTGTAATTGAGTATATTGAGTATATCACCCATGCTGACGTTTGAATTTTTTTTCTCCTTAGGTTGCCCAGTATATAAAGTTTGAGATCCCTGTTTTAGACAGCTTCGTAGAGAAACTTAAAGAGGAAGAAGAACGTGAAATTATCAAACTGACCAAAAAGTAAGTCAGGAGTCTCTCTACTCCGCTAAATGAACTGTGTAATGTCATTATGTGAAACTAACACGTGTGTCTCCTGCCAGAATTGTGAATTCAAAGCAAGCAGCTGACCTTCAATGAGGACAGTGTTTATTTGAAATGCTTGTCACTCACTGTTTGAAGGCTTGAGTAATCAGTAAACTTATATGACTGAGATTTTAGTCCACTAAGACTCACGTTGTGTTTTTTATTGCTCTGTTAGTGACATATAGTAACCTACATTATTTCTTAAGTCGTGAAATGTTAGTATAAAGGCTGGATTTAAGGTTAGAGTAAGGTTGTGTTTGGATTGAGGTCAATGCAAGTCTCTGGAAGTTAAATGTTTGCCAATGAAATGATGTAAAAAATATTTAAATTAAAGTACATTCATTAACAGTTACAGTTCAATGTCAGCATCTCAGAACATTGTTGCTGTTTATTCTATTCTTGAGGTTTATACCTTAAGAAGAAAGGGAGAGCACATTCTTGGTTTGGTCTTTCAACACAAATGTGGGATTTAATAAAACTAAGAACATGAACACCAGCCTTAAAGACCTTTATATTAAGCTCGTCTGCAGGTTTGGAATGATATTTGGGGAAGGAACAAGAGTAGGTTTACAAGGTTTAATGTTAAAAAAAGAATGTTTCTCATACAGAACACTCTTTACCCCGTGAAAGATTGGTTTGTTAGTCCTGATGAAACTTTTTTTTTTTTTTTTTAAAGAGAGTACTTCATTAGAAGTTGGACTTTTAAACTTTTCAAGCTTTTTACATGCACACTATTACTCTAATAGCGACATGTTTCTCTATTTGTTTGTATTTTTTCAATTCTCTAGGTACAGTGCTCTGAAGTCTTTGATTCTGCATCAGCTTGAGGGCGGAGCTTACACCAGTGACAGAGCATGAGTGTTTCTGTAGGTGTGGACTGATTAGTGCGCACGTGTGTGTGTGTGTGTGTGTGTGTGTGTGTGTGAGAGAGAGAGAGAGAGAGCAAGAAAGAGAGAGAGAGAAGGGAAGGGAGGGTGCAACCCTAATGATTGTAAATTTACCATGGGAACATTTCCAAATACTTTGTGAATGTAAAGGTGAACATGTGCTACTACTTTTCGAACTCAGTGCTTTGTATGATCTCTATTCTTATTGTATGATCACAGTTTTGGTATCTGCTAATAATATATTCACATTTTGTATGAAATCTCCTACTGCACATATAAATATTTATACAAAATGCTTTTTAATGTTTTTCTCTGACTTAGACCTTTTAATAAAATTGCTTTAGTGTCACCTTTATGGACCTTGTCATAAGTCATTCTAGTGTTGTACTTATACTTAACCTCTACTGACAACAAATATAATACCCACAGCAAGTTTCCCACAAAAAAGAAAGAAAGACAGATTTTTAGTATTTCCTGTACTTCCATGGACTGAGCACAGATTAGCATTGTTCTTGAGCAACCTGCTTTGCCAGCTAGTTCCCATGAGCTTTATGCGTGTGTGTATCACCATTACACAATGGGGGTATCCTGAGAGAGGAGGCTGGTTCCTTTTTCCCACAGTTTCACAAACAGAAAAATTGTTGTATTATTAGATGGACCCACCTTGACCATAAACACAGACCTACAATCAGATGACCAGCATTGTTTTTAGATATATTGGATGGTAAAAAACACAAGCATGCGCGCGCACAATATTTTCAAGCTGTGAAAAATGTGGATCTTTGTCAAGGGCACAAGTCTGAAAAATCATGCTCAAAACACTGCTTTGTGAAGAAATTTAAAGGAATGAATATGCTAAGCTAAAGAAAATCTATGTCTTATGAACATTTCTAAACTAATGATTACTGAAGTTGTAGTGTATAGTTATGTACTGTTGGGGTCTGGAAACCTAAGATTTTCAGCAGAGTGCAACTTTATTGTTTATACTTAAATAAAACTAATCAAATTGGCAGTTCATTACAAGTGATGGATTAACAGATAAAATGGTCTTTTGGAAAATCAGCCTGCCACCCATCTCACTGTGACAATACTCCAAGTGGCCATGACAATACGTATTAAAGCACAGGTGATGCAAGTCTTGTGGTATTGTTAAAGGACCTCAGAAGTTACAAGGAGAGGAGCTTATACATACTGCAAACTCTTAACTAGAATATTAGATAGCTACCTGAAGGTTTTATGAAAACAAGTTTAGTAAATGTACGTAACATGAAGTGACTTTAACAATCTGTTTGATCAAGAGTTAAGAACTTATTTGCTTTCCAACAAAGCTGCAGTCCATAACTGCTTCTCTTTAGCCCAGGGAAGCCTAAAAGTTAACAGCCAAGTGACCTTTCTCTCTCGCTAACTATCACACTCACAGCGGAAGCCATGTTCTCTGCGGCTGGATTTCTGGGCATGAGGCAGAGTACATGGAGAAACTTCCTGAGCAGGAAGTCAGGCGCGCCATCACAGAGCTCATTCATACATTCACAGGTGAATGTCACATCTAATCGGAAAGAAATCCAAATTACTGTTGTGCTGGTTTTGATTATGGGAATGACATAAATTCACATTTTATAGGTCAATAAGTATCAGATATTACTCTTAATATCTTTCCAAATCAGTTTTTATGGAACAATACTATATTTCCAGTGACAGTTACATACATAATGAAACCCTGGCTGCCTTTTCTTTTTTTTTTTCTTAAGGTGTAGTGGATAAATCGCCTTCTAATTCATGATGTGTGCTTAATTTCTTGCAATGTTGATGCTTTTAAAATGTTAGAGCCTTGGTCATTTGAGGATGTACCATGTCAGCATAACTGCATGTTTTTAGGGGACTGCACCATCACACCAAAGAGAATCCTGTGTACTCGGTGGTTTCACGATCCCTGGACATGTGGCTCTTACAGTCACCCGGCAGTAGGTTGTTCAGCGCAGTTGAAGCGACTTGGAGAACATGACGGAGCCCCTGCCTACGAAGGGAGAGCAGTCGCAGGTACACGGATGAATGGGATTTTAGTCGCACACTATTACATACTGTATTTGCGTACAAAATATTGCTTTTTTGTTGATATCAGTGTCTTGGGTGTGCATCAGCCCCTGCAGGTGTTGTTTGCTGGAGAGGCGACTCATCCCTGCTACTACTCCACTGTCCACGGGGCACTTCTCACTGGGTGGAGAGAAGCTGATAGACTCATCTCTCACAACTCTTCTGTCAATCCATGGAACGACTCAGACCAGAAAAGTTGAAGAGCCCCACACAAAATTGTCTTTCAGTGTCTTTAAATGACATCAAGTGATACTGGATAGTCAGCCTCTTCATCCATGTTTGATTCTTAAGCCTAAAGCTGCTACTCGTAATCCGCCCAAGTCTGCACCTGCACTGTCTTTAGAGGAATTGCATTGACGGTAAATTAGTACCAGATTTCAGAAATAGGACAACGTTGTGCAATAAAAACAGAACAAAAACAACCAGGTAGTCAAACACAATGGCCAATCAGACAGGGACTAGATGGAAGTGGATCAGTGATAATTATGTGGGGTTAATGTGGGTATGTTAATCAAGTAACTGACCTCTAACCCTGATGACATCTGGAAAGGGGTTACTTTAGGGAAGTGTTGGGATCTGTGGTGATAAACAAGTTCCCACTGGAGATAAATGAGTTGGTGAAACTAAGAGCAGTCCACGCAGATTGTTTCCACATATACTGCCCCCAAGTGGCACCTAAACCCTGTAACATGTACACGTGCATTTGCAAAGCCCCAAGTCAGAAAGCCTGCAGAGTTATGTGTAAATGTGTGAAAGGGATAGAACAATGAAATCAGTGAGGTAAGAAACAGGTAACACTTTTTTTATCCCTAATTGGTTGGAGCTGCAAATGATTATCCACGTATCCCCCGATCGATGATCTCAATTGTCCGTGTACCAAAAAAAATCAAATGAACTGTAAATTAAGTTGGATACAGAAATGGTACCAAAAAAAAAAATCAGATGTACTGTAATAATAAGACGAGTAATCGATTATAACTAAATGTAAAATAAAATATTGCTTGTTCTTCTTTTGCTGTTTTGTTTGCTGCTGTGATGCCACTTTGAAGGTGAAAGGGTCAATGAAAAACGAATAAAACTATTAGATTAATTTTAGGAAGTAGCTGAAAGTGACAAAGAGGTCTGCCGGCGTGCTTGTGTCCTGTTATGTTAGCAGTCTTTTCTGAAGAATTAAAAACTCCCATGTTATTACTATTTTCTATGTAAATGAAATAATGTTCGGACCTATGCAGGACTCTGCTTTCATGTCTAATTCCAAGATCTACAATGGCTTACTGTACAGAGGACTGATCATAGTCCTCATTTAGCGTCTCCTCGGAGACTTCTGTTCATTTTTATGTACCATTATTTGATACAGATATTATGCCATGCCAGGCCACAATAAAGGCAAAAGCAAATGGGAAAAACTCCAAAACTAGATTTTTTACTGACTTGCTTATTCTGTCACGCATCACATTTATGTTATCACTCATTTATTTTCTGTGCTATAACTGTGTTGGAGTCCCATCTCTCCATAAACATCATTTAGGATCGCAGTTCAACACATTTGTACATTCAAAGTCTCTGAAAATGTAAGCTTATTTTGAAATTCTGGACCGGAAAACGTTGCAGTCGTCCTTTTCGTTTTGCTGAAGAGGAAGTGGAACCCTGTGCAGCGGTAACAAAGTGTGTCAGCTATGGCCAGTGGCGTGAACGCAAAGGTAGTAGTAGTAGGATGTGGAATATCAGGGATAGCAGCGGCGCAAAAGCTCGTTAAAGCCGGATTTCATCATGTTAGGATCCTTGAAGCCACTTCAAGGTGCGGAGGACGAGTCAAAACGGGCAAATTTGGTGAGCGAAAGTGCAGTCACAATAACCGATTATCATCAGCAGTAACCAAAATGTTTTGGGGTTTTTTTGTTGTTTTTTGTACTGTCGATTCTTAGCAGAACGGAAAACCACAGTTTCTGGCAGGAGTTCAAAGGCCACGACAGAATTTTAACAGCCCTGGATCCCCCGCAGGCTGACAGTGGCATGCAGATGTGCAAAGTTACAGAAGCTTATTAAAGTGATCACAGCTCGAGCGGGCGCAAGTTGGGCTTAATGATCAGCTCAGGCTCGGGTTGTAGAAACCGAGACCTTAGGACAAAGGGCATGCAACGATACAGAGTAGATAAAAGTGCAAAAACCAAAAAGAAATATACGAGCATTAATATTCAGTGTCGATGTATTGAAATATCCACACCAGAAGAATCTGATGTTCATTAGCATTTTATCTGTTTGACTTTACTGTTTGACGGCAAGGAAATCAAGAAGAAATTAAACATAAAATGAATCCTAAAGATCCAACTGCAGATGCTATTTTTTAAATTAGTTTGTGTATCCAAACCGAAACGAGAGGTCATACATGACACCATAATGGAAGGGTTACAACACTATGGTAACTCTCTCATGTAAAATGGAAACAAAGCTGCTGTGGGGGACGTTTTAAAAAAGAACAACCCATCAACTGTTTTTATTTGTCCTCTCAAAATATTTCTCTCTTTAGGTGATAATATTGTGGAGATCGGGGCAAACTGGATCCATGGACCGTCCGAGGAGAACCCGGTGTTTCGTCTGGCCCGTCAGTACGGGCTTCTGGAGCCAGAGGCCCTCACCCCAGAAAACCAGGCTGTGGACATCGGAGGACACCCCCCCTGGGTTCCTAATATCTTCAGCAGCTCAGGTTGCCAATTGTAGATTAAATATGAACACTTAACAAACAGAATAAAAGCTTGTCATAGAGGGGATCAAAATGTCAGACACTATAGAATTTGAATGGTCACAATTCCATGGAAACTATATAAAGATTGACAGGTTCTAGACCGGATTGGATTTGAACTACAAATGTTTTTTAATCACTGCATTCAATGTTGCAATTTTTTCTTCTTTTTTTTCTACTAAGACTTACCAGTAATTTCCTCCTGTAGCATGCAATTGAGGTAATAGAGGTTGGTGATATGGAATGGTATTTTTTCTAATCGGTGTCCTTTTTAATGTGTGCAGGTCAGAAGCTGAAGGCCGAGGACGTCTATCCAGCTCTGGAGATGTTTGCCGAGCTGCTGGATGAGAGTTCGGAGTTTCAGAATCAAAAAGGAGAGCCGTGTGCCAGTGTGGGAGATTTCATACGCACCCAGGTCTTCTGCTTTCAGTGATGAGAAAAACATGACTGCCAGCTGTGTGTGTTGGTTTTGATCATCTAAGACGTTCTTGCAGACTCTCACAAAATTTAAGGCCTTGTTGTGTCTCTCGCTGTCTGGAGGTGAAGCAACGAGCGGCGGAGAAATGGAAAGACGTCGACGTGGCCACCAGATCTCTGCGACTGTGTGTGATCAGTAACATGTTGAAGGTGGAGTGTTGTGTTAACGGGGCCCACAGCATGAATGAGGTGGGTCTGGGAGCCTTTGGACAATACAAGACTCTGCCTGGACTGGACTGTACATTCCCAGGGTTTGTACATTATAAGGCAGCAACCTTTTTTATTTATTTATTTATTTTCTTGTCTGTAGTTTCACCTTATGCATGCAGTAAAGAACTACTGCATTCAGTTTTATTAAACATACTAATGAACTGAATGTTTCAGCACACAGGCAGTCTTTTGGACACTGGTTTAAAGATTGTTCTCTTTCATGTGCAGTGGCTATGAAGGTCTAATCAAAAACTTGATGTTGGAGCTCCCCGATGGTTTAGTGACCTACAACTGGCCTGTGCGATGCATCTACTGGAATAACTCAGAGAAGAGAGAGAACCCTGTGATGGTTGAGTGTGATGGCGGGGAAAGAATCATTGCAGATCATGTTATCGTCACAGTGCCTTTAGGTACTTTGAATTGGAGGTTCAGTCATTCTTCCTTCGAACACTCACACATGTATCACAATAAATTATCATTTTTTCATAGAATTCTCTTAATTTCTATTAGAAACTATGTCCTGTCATACACTGCAGTCTCAAGCATTATCTTTCTGCGTGTTAATCAGTGTTAAACCTTTTTTTTTTTGGCAACATGAGGTCCTAACCTATAATCGTTATGTTTTGTCAGGTTACCTAAAGAGACACCATTCGACCCTGTTCCACCCTCCTCTCCCACTACACAAGCTGCACTCCATCCAGAGGCTCGGATTCGGAACAAACAATAAAATATTTGTGGAGTTCGATGTGCCATGGTGGGATGCTCAGTGTGAGGTCATTCATCTGGTGTGGGAAGATGAGGTGAGATGAACAGTCACAATCTTGAATAGGACTGCTTTGGGCTGCAGAAATGTTGTGATTCAGCAGGATTACACCTAAAGACCTCTTTTGTCTCTTGTCAGGATGCCATGGTAGATCAGGTGCCAGACACACAGAGATCCTGGATAAAGAAGTTGTTTGGCTTCACTGTACTCAGACCCACTGAAAGGTGAACAGCCACAAATACCACTCAAAGCTGACACTCTCCCAGCTTGTTTATGCTGTGATTGATGGTGAATGACAGTGAAATCGTGTTTGTGGTTCAACCTTTAGGTATGGCCATGTCCTCTGTGGCTGGATTGCCGGGCATGAGTCAGAGTATATGGAAACATTGTCGGAACAGGAGGTCACACAGGCCATTACGCAACTTATTCGCAGGTTCACAGGTGAGTTTTGATAAGACACAAGAACTGAACAACACCAAACCCTTGTAGTGAGACCTTTACAGATTCATTATAGTCTGTGACCCAGCAGTGAATATATTATCCGTACCTTTTCTGATACATCAACTCTTTCCTTTTCTATCTTATTCTTATAATGCGGTAAAATGCTTTTAAATGTGCAGCAAGCAGAAGATTTTTTTCTCCTGGAAAAATCTTTTAAGCATGCTTTTGACGATCAAATCAAGTTGCCAGTGTGACTGCGTCTTCTGTCTCCAGCTGGCCTGCTTGGACCAATCGTTGCTGTTTTGAGTTACATTCACTAAAACTGTTTCTTAGCCCTATAAAATGATCTCTGTTCCCCTCATGGACTAACACTTTGTGTTTAGGGAACCCTACTATAACCCCGCGAAGAATCCTGCGCTCCCAGTGGTTTCATGACCCTTGGACATGCGGATCCTACAGCCACCTTGGAAAAGGCTGCTCCGAGCAGGACCTAGACAACATGATGGAGCCACTGCCACCAAAAGGATCACAGTCACAGGTACCTAATATGTTCATACGCAAAAACATAAATATGTGCCCCGTGCATACACTCCACCTGACACATGATTAAAGGGTTGACTCTTCTTTCTAACCATTCAAACTCTTTCAGTCCATGGAAGTCTTGTTCGCTGGGGAGGCCACTCATCCCTGCTACTTCTCGACCGTCCATGGAGCGCTTCTCACTGGGTGGAGAGAAGCCGATAGACTAATCTCTTACTATTCCTCCATAAATCCAGCTGAGGCTCTCAAGTCAAAGCTTTAAAAAGAGCAGTGCTGCTGTGCCAGGAATTTCACAAATTCACTGTCAGTTGAGCTTATCTTCAATTCAATTCAGTTTTATTTATATAGTTCCAAATCACAACAAATGTCAAGCAGAAAGTTCTGAGTCACCCAGGTCTTTATATCTTTAAGACATGCTTGAAGTCTGACCAACCTATTGGTTTCATCTGGTTTCATAGATGGGTACAGCTGAGTATCATCAGCATAGCAATGACATTTATGCCATGCCGTCTAATAATAGACCATAATAAGTGAAAAGAATCATTCCAAGCACAGAACCCTGTGGCACTCCATGACTTACTCTGATGTGCGAGGAAGATTCTTTGTTCAAAGGAACAAACCGGAATCTGTCAGATAATCTAATCTTCACATTTTATGTGAAATAACCAAATAACAAACAAACTATATAGTATTAGCTGATTTTTACAATCATGTGAGAACCAGTGTTTATTTATTGTAAGATGCAGTCAATGATGTGTGATCATGCTGATTGTGTGTCCTTCATTGCTGTAAAATACAAATAGATGTCACTGGTTCTGTCAGCACCGGCATTTTGATGAAATTCATCAGATACAGCTTTACACATCCATGAATATACCATGAAGTCTTTTTTTGTATATATACATTTTTTAAGAATACACTCGTGGTCCTGATTATAAATCTCAACTATATAAATTTGTATAATCTTTGTAACGTCACTGTTTCAGCACAATTTCCCGTTGGGATAAATAAAGTATTTGCTTCATTTCATTGATATTGATTGAATTCTTAACAGTTTTGCTAAGTGCTTCACTTTGTAAGTCTGATTATTGTTCATGAACTGATGCAATTAACGGTGAATAAAAATTTTTGATTGAATATTTATTGATAATTGTTCTATCTTTTGTTGATTATCTTTTCCTCTCTACAACACTCACTAAGACAGAGTGCAATAAGAGCAATTTATCTTATTGGACCACACTGGATTTTCCCTTAAATTGTTACTATTCTTTATTCAGTTAAAACACCAACATATCTCTATGACTGTAGGGAATGGGTCGATGTTCCCATCAACCTTTTACAAAGTGAAGCAAGTAATTAACGTTTTCGCCAGCAGAGGGCAGCATTAAAATTGTGTAGCGGAACGGAATATTTCGACAACAGATTTAAGTCGGTATGTAAACAGTGGAGCACCCGAGTACGACTTTCATGCAGCTTGTTGGACAGGATGCGTATTTACCTACGACAAATGACAGCCAGGTGTTATCTTGTGTAGACTAACTGTAACCATGAAACTGTACCAGGTTCTCCGTAATGCCGACAAGTTCAGGACCGTTTTCGATTTTGGTGGACGGGATGTGGCCCACTGGTTCCCCGGACACATGGCTAAAGGTGACACACGGTTTAGTTACTTCCAGAGTAAATCAAGTGTCTGTTGCTCGTCGGGCGCAAGCACTCAGATTTGTTATACAATGTCCCGGTCACGTATGCGTTGTAATAATGGTTGTATTCTGTAGGTCTAAGGCAGATGAAAGCCAGCCTCAAGAATGTGGACTGCATCATAGAAATCCATGATGCCAGAATATCCTTTTGTTTATGAATTATGGGTTCAATTAATAGCCTGTGAATTAACCCAGTTTATGTTATTATATAGTGTCAGTAGCATCCTTTCAGTCCACAGTTCATGCGTTTGCTCTAAGTTGATTTTTTTCCCTTGTTGCTCTATATTTCAGTGTGACGGACTGTGCCGTTTGCGTCACACACGTGTCTTTAAGGTTCTTTTATTGTTTACAAATAAACATTTTTGCACACAAAAAAACTTCAGATTTTATAGAACCTAAAAGAGAACTTAGAAACACCAAATTTGTCAGTGCAGCTGCGAGGATTGGTGTTATTATTAAGTAGTCAACTGACAGACAACTTGCAACTATTGTGAACATTTTTATAAATGGTATTTTCACAGTAATAATTCAAGTCAACTTGTGCAGAAAATAGTTACCAGATTGATCCATTTTGTTGAAGCAATCAGAAATCACATTCTCATGCATTTGATTAAGCTCAAAGTGAGCTTCATCTTTACATTAATATATTAATAATAATGAAACAAAGGTTTATTATTTAATACTGTAACAGTCATATGACACATGTTTCTGAATGGATGATTACATTATAATAAAGTAAATATGTACTCTTACTCAAATAACATTTTCACTAAATTGTCCATTCTTATATGGCACCTTTTCATTTCTTTAAGGTTTTACTAAGTATTTTAGAATGCGTTTCTCGTTCATCCGTTCAGACATACTCAGAGAGCACTTCTTCTTCTGTACATATAATACTGTTTCCTCTATCATACACACTCCCTCACATCGATTTAAACATTGGGTTCAGTGCTTTGCTAAAGGGAACTGCAACATGTGGAGGGTCTAGGCGTAAAAAAAAGTTTTCAAAGAAATTTCCACATTGTAAATTTGTGTTCAAGTTGTCTTGTGGAATTAAAGTGTCCACAAGGGTCCCAACCGGTTGGTCTGAGGATTGTTGCTTATTCTTTGACATAAAGCAAATCCCCATCTCTGGAAGAAACCCTGTGTTTCAGGACACGCTGCATGTGAAACCACATCTGCTCATTCTCAACAAGATGGACCTGGCTGATCTGTCCAGGAAGCAGGTCAGAAGTCTCGCTGGAATCTTCAACAGTCGCATGTCAGCAGCATTTTAACATCAATTCACAAACACAGAGTTTGTTTTTGTTGTTGCCTGGTTTCGTTGCTGCAGAGAATCCTAAAGAAGCTTGAAAAAGATGGCATGAGGAATGTTCTCTTCACGGACTGTTTAAGGCAGAGAGACGACAGCATCAAAAAGGTAAAGCTGACTTCACTAGATACAAAATGTTTGACTGGCTGAAGCTAAATTAAAATTATGTGCGTAAACATGGTTGTCTCTTTTCTTTTTTTTTTTGTAGTTGATTCCAGCAGTGCTGGAGATCATTGAGAACAAACCACGCTTTAACAGAGAGGAGGTATGCTTATTTGGTGGGGCTTTGTTTTTGTTTTATAGATTATGTTCAGATTTGAGACAAATTAGTTCAATTCTACACAATTTCACATCTGTCTTTGCTCATTGTGGCAGAATCTGTCTTCTTTCCCTGTTTCTAAACAACCTCAAATGTTATTTCCTGTCACTTTTCTCCAAAAAATTGAAACAACGACATGCTAATCTACTTAGAAATAACATACAAATGCAAAAGTAACACCAGTCATACTCTCAGAAAGGTATTAGCGATGCTTATCAAATGATATAATGCCTCTCTCCTTATCTGATTTGGCTCTTTAAAGAGACATAAAGGCTCATTTCATGCATAGGATGAGATTTGTTGCAACATAACAGATCAGAATAGTAGATAAAATAGTAGATAGTTGATAAAAAGGATGGAAATGAAGGTCCCCTTTAAATTTTCCACACTACATCTATCTAAATTAAAGTTCAGTTTTAGCCAGAAGTATGAAAAATAAGATTTTTTTTTACTCTATGCTAATGTTTGAGTCGTTTGGGGATGAATGTGAACAGACTCACATCCTCATATCTTTTTCATGCAAAACTTTCAGAGCACAAATTACTGCCTGATGGTGATCGGAGTGCCCAATGTTGGAAAGTCGTCACTTATTAACTCAATGAGGAGAACAAACTTGAAAAAAGGTTTGGAGAGAAGAGTTGATTGTTTATGTTATTGCTAATTATTGCTAATTGTCTTCCGAGCAATACGTTCTGTGATTTTTGCACAAATTTCAGGTCGTGCATCTCGGGTGGGTGGAGAGCCAGGAATAACTAAAGCTGTCCTGACTAAAATTCAGGTGTGTAGGGGACATATTTGTTTGCAGGGATCTGTTTTCATTCATTTATTGTGTGCGTGCACCCGTACCTGTACAGTATTTCTTGCTCTCGTTGTACTCAGGTGTGTGAGAGACCCTTAATGTACGTGCTGGACACACCAGGCGTATTACCTCCTAAGATTGAGAATGTAGAAACGGGCATGAAGCTGGCTTTATGTGGTGAGCAGAACGTTGTTTGTTTAATCTTTCTCTGACATGTCAAGTACTGTCATATAGGCAAATTAATGTGGACAAGTGATTGTGTTAGAATGGCTGGAATAACTGTCACACTTGTCTTTTTTTGCCACCAGGAACTATTCTGGACCATTTAGTGGGTGAGGACGTTATGGCTGACTACTTGCTTTATTCCTTGAACAGACTAGGGAAGTTTAGGTGTGTTTTTTTTTTCTCTCTTTCTCTCTAATGGTCTTGTAAACTTGTCCTTTTTGCCTTACATTCTTCTAATTCTGTCCTGTATGTGTGTTTGTGTGTAGTTATGTAGAGAAATATGATCTCCAAGCGCCTAGTGATGACATCCAGCATGTCCTCAAGCACATAGCTGTAAACCTCAGAAAAACTCAGCGAGTCAAAGCCATCACTGGAGTGGGTAAGAAAGGGCAAATCCTGCTCTTGCACTTGCTGCGTGGAGTATTTTTGTCTTGCTATTTCTGACTTTACTCGTTCCACTTATTTACCTTCCTATGGGAGAGTAGCACTGATACTGCTGTACAGTGAGCATTAGGCCAAAGCCAGCAATATTTGAGTTATATTTGAAATCACTCTTCCTGCAAAATAAACTGCTCACCAATGTTAATGATTATAATAATAATAACTGTTCCTCTATACCCCTTTTAGGAAATATCACTGTCACCATCCCAAACTACACAGCAGCAGCTTATGATTTCATTAGAGCCTTCAGGAAAGGAGAGCTGGGACAAGTAATGTTGGACTGACCCGAGCCACGGTTATTTGCTTCACTACTACAGTGTCATCAAAAGCAGATAGTCTGTCTGCCCTGATGTGATGCAGTGATCAAACCCCTTCTTTTTGTTTGTTGGTTCAGTAGGGCACACGAGGCAGGTGACTGACATGGTGTAAACAGGATATTTATTAGCATAAAGACAGTGATAACACACTTTATTTAGTATGTACATACGGGTGGCAGAATATAACTGAGTGCACTTATAGCTATGGAACAGTCTGTTGCTCCTGAGTGTCTTATACATGGATGACGAGGTCCTTTGGGATGATGGAAACATCGGGAAAACCAGAGACACAAATAACTGAGAGCAGCTGCTTGTCTGCCAAACTCTGCTCATACACAGCTTTGAGAAAGTGATTTGCTAAATTCAAGGTGTTAGAAACAGTTTTTAAAAAGATGATCTAGCTTTTCTCTGATTAGCCAATCATCCTTATGGCAACGCAACAGGCTGCCGTCATTAATCATTCAGGAAAATGAACATGATCTTAAAACCCAGCCCTGAAATTACGTTGAGTGGAAAGAAGGAAAAAAGGCCATGTTGTTCGAGGTTGGGCGATTACTTCCCTGTCTGAAAGCAAAATCTCAAGTTTAGGGTTTTAGTGTCAAACAGAATAATGTTTAATGGAAAGACAGTTCACCTACAATCCAATAGTGTGTGTAAACTGCAGCGAATTGAGCCTTTTCATTTAAGATCAAACCCATATAAAAAGAATGTTTGGTCCAAACACAGCCCACATTTGGCCTTGAATGACAGTGCTGACTCAGCCACTTATCTGACAGACATGGTCCAAATCTGCATTTGCTTTGGGCCTTTGTGCCACATCAGGCCCTCAAAACACTTGCTGTAGCCATGTAAACACCAGTTCATGACATCTAGCTCACATCTGGCCCACTGCAGTAACCCAGATTAGACCCCAGTGTCATTTTTCTCAGGCGCACAAAACTGCAGTAGAAATCACTTTGCTTTTTTTTCTTCTTTTTTTTTTTAAATAATAAAAATAGAGGGTTTTTGGTTATATAATATAGTCGAGTTTGTTAAACACTGTTAACTATGGCAGGATATTATTTGATTCAACGGTTTGTGAGGATATTTTTACATGATACGGGAATCAAACTTTTTTTTGTCACATAGGGTAAAACAGTTTTGACAAAGGTCCACTCTTCAACAGGTGAAATGTGCCCAAAAATACAATGCTGGTAATGCATATTCGTCCACTTATATCAATGACTTTGTGTAAAAACATACAGTACAGTGATGTCTTTGTGATTGTATCCACCACGGTGTCGCACCTCTAACCGGTCTTCCCAGCGCAGCTTCTGTCCTGGGCTCAGTTTGAAACCTTATCTTATAGTTTTATCCTAAGATTTTAGCTTGAACATCTACAGTATATAGTCCACTAGTCCATATTTGGGGGAAAATGTTGCAATAATGATGGAAACCACTTGAGAGAGAAAAGATCCATTTTGAGTCGAGCTTGACATGAGCGCGTCAAAATAATTGGTCCTGTTGTAGTAATCTAGTTCCTCCGCGGAGCTGTCGGCGTTGCTGCGGCGGTAGGCGGACGCGTACCATTTGTCCGCCGTCAGTGCCACCGCTGCCCCCGCAGCCGCAGCTGCGGCCACCCTCACCGGCGACGACCGCCCTGCTGCCCTGAAACGGGAGCGAGTCCCACCGTAGGCGCCCCCTCCTCTGTAGCTCCCAGCTGTGGAGCTGCGAGAGGAAGTTCCACGCGAAGATCCCCGGGACCCCCCACGGCCTCCTTTCGACAGCGCAGGCTCAAAGAGGAAAGCAGAGAGCAGGAGGAAAGTCCAACATGTTGCAACCAGCTGGTTCATCCCTGACATCTGCACGGAGAGGAAGCAGTGAATGCATCCATGTATTATAAAGAAAACATCAATGACAGAAATAAACAGATTATTTTTCACTTTGGTTTCGGGGTGGTGCAATATTTCAACAAACATGAAAACTGGCTCCTACTCTGATGTGCACTGCCTCTAAACTCGGGAGGAGCTCGGGTTGTATCTGATGTGATGGAACACGCTCTTGTGCTCAGTGTTGCTGAATAAATTCACGGAGATTGTTGTGTTGCACGGTTCTTCTCTCTATTAAAGTGGGTCACTGCAAAAACAAAATATTCTCAGTAGATCATTTCTGTTTTAGGTCAAGATCAACCATACATTTGAAATGCGTGATTGTGTTTTAACAGGTAATTGGGTCATTAAGTAGAACTGTTAATTATACATTTGCTATTGGAAGGATTTACCAACGTATGGACAGTGCAAATAGAAGCATGCATGCATTAAGGTTGTCTCGCTGTATTCTCATAAATTAGCCTACAAGCTACCATTGCAGAATGAATGGATCGATGCATTTTTTAACATTTTTAATGAAGAAACGCATTGCATACATACACGCAGAGCCGTGTTAATGGCAATCTCCTAATGGCTGCTGCCTACCTTATTGTCGTCTATTATCCTTGCTGATGTTTTGGCCCACGGAAGAGAGATGAAAGGCAATATCGCAGACGATGCCAGGTTGCTCACGCAGACGTTTGAGAGAACGCGCAGCGCGCCCACACAGGCGCGTCCGAAGATTTAAAGTCAGTTGTCAGATAGCTTTTACACAAAGAATTTCACTAGTCTGTTACCTTTCCTGAGTTAAACCATCTCATCTGGTCATTTTAAGTGTCGTTTCTAGTCGTTTTGCATGGCTTTATGATAAGTTTGCAAATGTGCTGCAAGCTCAGTATCTGTAGAGATCAGACATCCATTTGTGGTCATTTTGCATCTGTAAGGTATTGTGTCTGTAACCATTTTGCTTCCCTTTGCCATCGTTTTGTGTCTGTTTGTGGTCATTTTTACATATCCCTGAGCATTTTTACAGCTCCTTGTGTTAATTATACCTTTTATTGTGACATAGCATATCTTCCCTTTCAGTGTCGCGTCTGTTTATGGTAATTTATGTCTGTCGTGACAGTCTCTAAAGACGGACGCCTTTGGTCTCCCATCAGCTCCCGCCTCTCGTAGGCCAGTTTTGTACATTTTTACCAATGATACTGTCATGGAAAGGTACGTCAAAACGACAGGCTTAAAGAATTAAATAAAACTCTGGAGTAAACAATAAAAAAAAAGAAAGCGTGCTTCAGAATTTGCATTAATTTAAAAGAGATTATTGATCATTAGAGTTTTGACTATGGTAACTATGGCAACTACACTCCCTGTCTTACCCTACGTGGCCGCCAGGTGGCGGTAAGGTGACTCGCTCGAACATTCCGCATTGATAAATACCAACAAAGAAGACTTTCCAGGGGGAAGGAGCTTTCTGCGATTCTGAGGCAAAGTTCAGTGTCATTCTGCTGTCATGGCTTTTCTCTGCAGAGGTGCCGCTGTCCTCCTGAAGCCCTCCAGAGCAACTCCGGCTCTCCTGTCCGCTGCCCGTCTCTACAGCTCAGGTGTGTGGTCAGAAACCAGCCGGAGGTCACTGTGTTGTCGCTGCCTGACCTGCTGGCTTCACCACAATGCCAAGAACCCCGCGTCACTGAATGTGTGACGCGTGGAGCACACAAACTGCTCTTGAACTTAAGTTTGTTGCAACGTTTTATTCGTGTTATTTTTACCCCCAAAAAACAGTGCTGTTCACAGCTAGACGCTAATGTAAAACTATTTCGTGTTTCTTGTATAAGCATCGCGTTGGTACAAGAGCCCGACGTGTGTGACGGGAAATTGCACTGTAAAAGTGTATTTACATGTGTAATATAAATTACATCGAATGGCTCAGAAGTTCAAGGCAGCTGGCTTTTTATTGTCAGAAAGTGTCCGAAGTCCAACAACTTGCAGGATAACGTTGCAAGTTGCAGCACGAGAAGTGTGAATGCAGTGAATGATAGATTTTATGTCCTCCCCTCATCAAATCATCAAATCAAGTCCACTCCTGAAATGCCCAAGTATGCTTTTTTCTTTTTTTTTTTGCAAGTATGACCTTTGCAGTGATGCTTTTTGTTTAAATATCTGTAGATGTGTCTGGCTTATTTTTTGTTAAAAGGTTTCCCAATTAGTGAGACAGTTGCTGTAAATACTGGATGAACTGCGTACAAAATACTTCTTGACAGATTGAAACAAGTACAAGCTCATCTGATCATCATGTTGGGTTTTATCGTTAAAGGTGGCCAGTATGAGTACATTTTGGTGGAAAAGCGAGGCGAGAACAACAACGTGGGTTTCATTCAGCTGAACCGGCCCAAGGCTCTCAACGCTCTGTGTGACGGGCTGATGAAGGAGGTGGGACAGGCACTGGACACTTTTGAAGCCGACGCGGATGTTGGAGCTATTGTCATCACTGGCAGCGACAGAGCCTTCGCTGGTAATGAACCGAATATGTTTTCTGTTCTTCTGTTGGCAGCTAGTGTACATTATTAGGCTGATTATAATGATACACAGTCTTGCTTACTTCAGCTGCTGTTTTGTTTTTTTGGGGGGGTTTTTTAGCCGGAGCAGACATCAAAGAGATGCAGAATCGAACCTTCCAAGAGTGTTATGGCGGGAACTTCCTGGCTCACTGGAACAGAGTGTCAACGGTGAAGAAACCCGTCATCGCAGCTGTCAATGGATTTGCTGTAGGTGTCAAATAGCTTTACATTTGTTGTTGTTGTTGTTGGGGGTGAGTTCAGGGTTCAATCACAAAAAGCAGTTTAACCAAAAATTAACTTCGAGCTTGTCAAATTCTGCCACATTAGACTGAAATATTTAAGAACCTTAAGTTATGCAAATAGGTGCAAATGTGTTGAAACAAAAAAAAATTCTACTTGTATCATTAAAAGAGCTCCAGAACAAAAGAAGAGTTTCCTCTAACGTCTGAACTTGTACTCTTGCTTGCAGCACATTATTCAGTTTTATTTACACAGGAATTTTGCACTAAGTCAAAATGAGGGTACGAGACAATAAAATCTCAATTTCATAGACTTCCTCGTCCTGTTTTTTTGTGTTCCTGTCCCAGCTGGGTGGAGGCTGTGAGCTTGCCATGATGTGTGACATCATCTACGCAGGAGAGAAGGCACAGTTTGGCCAACCAGAAATCCTGCTGGGGACCATTCCTGGTAAAGATCACCAGCTTTACTGCACAGACTTCACTGCTTATGGAGCAGCTCTTCACTATTTTTCTCCCTGCAGGGGCGGGCGGCACCCAGCGGCTGACTCGTGCAGTAGGCAAATCCCTGGCGATGGAAATGGTGCTAACAGGAGACAGAATTAACGCTCAGGATGCCAAGCAGTCAGGTAACAACAGTGTTAGAAGGAGAATTTACTGAAAGTATTTTGAGTAGCTTTTCCATTCCAGGTACAATTTCACTCTTAAATTCTCAAATGGTTTAATTTCAAACTGTTTTTGTTCGCTATAAGTGCAACTGTCCTTTTTGGATATTGAATGAAAGATCTTTATTTGAAATTAAACACTTTCTAAAAGCCATGTTGGTGCCTTGAGGTATGAATAAGTATCACGACCACAGCTGGGTAACGGAGATGCTAACTGCCGACAGAACACTGCTGACTTGCACTTCACTAAACATGGAATGCTGTATAAGCCTCTTTGATTAGTCTGTACCTGATAAACTAAGAGTTTTCTGTGTGTTTGCCATATGTGACTCTGCTGTGTGTGCTTTCTAGGTCTGGTGAGCAGAATTTATCCCGTGGAGCAGCTAGTACCTGAAGCAGTGAAATGTGGGGAAAAAATTGCTGCAAACTCCAAGCTGGTTGCTGCTATGGCTAAAGAAGCTGTCAATGCAGGTGTGTGAAGTTTGTTATGCTCTTTTCAAAACTGACATATTTCAGTTTTGTCTGACTTGTTCCTCTGTGCCTCTCCAGCTTATGAACTGACTTTGGCGGAGGGGAATCGCTTGGAAAAGCGTTTATTCCATGCCACCTTTGCAACGGTGAGGATAAAAGCCCACTTTATTCTAAGCAAAAAAATGGCTGATTCTGATTTTGAAAAATAATCTGTGATGCATGTCTGTTTTTTTGTTTGTTTGTTTGTTTTTTTTCCATGCAGGATGACCGTAAAGAAGGCATGACTGCATTTGTGGAGAAGAGAAAGGCTAGTTTCCAGGACAATTAGAAGAACACGAACTTTCTAATATCCGTTGATCACTTCTTCGTCAGAGATGCATTAAATAATGTATAAAATCCTGGCTGTCGTGGAGCAGACAGGTTGTTAAAATCTAGGATCTTTGGCACTGAGTGAGTGCACAAGAGTGTCTTTTCACAGTGAAACCCTGCGTGCTGCGGCCCACTATCAAAATCCAATGTAGTCTGGGTGCAGGAGGTTTGTCTCCCGAGTATGATTTGAAAACTGTTCCAGCCTGTCTGCAGCAGGTCGAATCAATGATTTATACTAATTTTGCCTTTTCATTTGTTAAATGTTTGAAGCAAGTTATTCTGTGTACATTTTACAAATAAAGCTAAAGAGTGATTTTCAGCACTGTAGCCAAAGTGTGACGAGGCATGGGAGGATATGATATGAAGGCCGATGTTGAAGTTCAGTAAAAAGTACTTTACGCCACTAGATGGGGCCCTTGTGAGCTTTAAGAAAGGTGGAGAAACTTCAACGGAATAGAAAGTCAATAGACTTGTTGCACAGATTAAGGCTCAGTTTAGGCCTGTAATAGAAAACAGCAACTAAACAAAGTTGAATGGCTTACAAATTTAGATTGATTCTAACAAAATGATCCAGTTTCATCAGTTCAGTGGAAGAAAGAATGCAACATGTAATTAACAAAATGATCAAGACAAGAAAAACACATTCAACAAAAAAGTTTAGCAAATAGATGCATTTTAGCTAAAGGAAAACACATTAAACATATATTTTAAAAATCACGAGAACATTTGTGATTTTGTATTGAGATGTGTTTCACAATCCAAGGCAACTGTGCATTAGCCTATCAAATAAGTGCTTTTGGTGTGCTTTCTCAACTTAAAATAACAGCACTCTCTATGTTCTAGTGGTTGACCTTTGGATAAAATTCTAGGGAAACCTCTCCAGTGGAGTTGCTTGGTGTAAAATGTTCCTTTATAACTGGGTTTGCCGAAAATGATCATAATCTCAACATAGGTTATTCAAATGCCATGGCTTTTATTGAAAATACAAAAAATAACCACACTGATCAGCTCATAATCTCTTGCGCCTTGTCTGTTGGTCGAAATTGTGCGGTGTGACATTCAAATGTCACTTCGACTTCAAAGAGAACACCAGAACAAATTTGGTTAGTGTGCGCTTTCTTTTGTTGCTCCAATCATCAGGAGGCATCTTTTCTCTCTCTGATCTTCACACGGCGGCGCCCCATATCTTCACAAGGCCATGGCCTAATTGATTTTTTTTCTTTTAATTCAATATTCCCCTGAAGCTTGCTCACTTGTCAGCCCCCCGGGACAAAAACTTTTAAAAGGGAGGAGAGAAAAAAAACTCGTCTTCTCACTCTGCGGGAAAGCACGAAAGTTCGCAGAGGGACCCCGAAAAGCAACTGCTCTTTGAGGCTGCCGAAAGGTCAAAATAATAAATGTAGACTCAATTGAGGCGCTCCACGCACACAAAGGAGGCAAAACGTTACAATTTGGCAGCGCGGACCCTCATAGCGTGATAAACTTATTTAAAGAAGCCGAAATAAAGTGAGAGCAGCATGGGTCCGGAGAGGGGGAAGGGGCTTCCACATTTGGCAGACAGGCCCGGCTCCTGCAAGGTTCCTTTCTCCTGCCCAGCAGAATCCAATCTCTAACCCAGAAAATACTCTCACACTTCGAAACAACACTGCAGCTGTGACACTTAGTCATGTTGCTGACTTTATCTGCGCTACTTTAGCCAGTGTGTTGAGGAAAAAATTCATGTCCTTGCCCTAAATCCATATTGGAGAGAAAAGAGGTTAATAAATCATATATATATACAGTGAATTATATATAAATGAAAAAGGTGTAGTGAGGTGTGAACAATTTCTTCCGCAAAGTCAAAAAAGAAAAAAAACTGTAGCATTACTCATAATTATCATCCTTAATCCCTAATGAATTGCTGTATAACGGCTTGCATAAAAGCTTTTACAATATATTCCCCTGTTCATTAAACAGAAGCTACATGACGATTGTTAACTCAATAGTCCAAATCCTGCAAATGGGACTTTTTAAAAAAAGAAAAAAAAAATCCTTCATAAACCCAGATCAGCTACTTCTACCTTTTAACAGCTCATGCTCTGCGGTCATGGAAAGGATTCTTCAGCATTTCTTTTTTTTTTTTTCGCCATCCAGCTGATAGTTTTTCTGGCTCGGAGGAAACGGGCCGGGTGGCGTGGTTTTCATCTGACATATATTTTCATTATCTCACATTCTTGGCACGAGACAGCGTGTCGGAATAACACATTCACCGGAATCTGTTTTGAATTATGCCCACCCAAGGGTGGGATCAACGATTCACTATATTGGACTAAGAGGACACCCTTTTCCATGTTCAGATGAGATACCAATGGGTAAGTCAGAAAACTACCTTTTGCTCAGAATAGTTCCAAACGAGACGGCAAAATATAAGCTACATCTTAGCCTCATGTAACATCTGTCAAGGAAAGTTACACTTTTATTGTGCAACTATCTTTTGCCAAATGTTCAAGCCAATAGTATTCGTCTCCATAACTAACCAATCACATGTCACGTTTCCCTACGTACAGTGCGTCTGCTTCCGTCTTTTAAAACAATTATTACAATGTCTTTCCAACAACAGAAACAACCAGAAATTTTGGCTTTAGAAAACATCCCATGATAATAAATACAGTATACTCGATAAAACAGCTTTTTTTCGTTTTCTGTTCGGTGCTTATTTTTCTAGAAAGCAGAGTTAAAACGAACACGGAAGTTGGTGGAGTAACTCCTCTTGCCTCCCTTCAAAGTCCACTTTACTGAGCTGTCAGTATGGTCGTCCTGAAAGGAATCCCCTCTGTTTTGTCGCCTGACCTGCTACATGCCCTCGCAAAAATGGGCCATGGGGATGAACTGGGTATGCTTTCCAATTGCATACACATGGTTTGGATGCTAACAGCGATTGCCTATAACCTTTGAACACTACTGAGCTCTAAGCTAATGTCGCTGTCAACAGAGATTGACAGAATCATTAACAAGTAGCGACTGACTTTTGGTGAATGTCTTTTTTTTCCTTCTTTTTTTTTCAGTGCTTGCAGATGCTAATTTCCCAGCATCTTCTATTTGTACGTGTGGCCCAAAAGAGATAAGAGCTGATGGTATGTTAATACACTGACCTGTACACAGAACTGTCAGGTGAGTGTGTCTTTGCACATCATTGTTCTTATTGTGTCTTATTCTAATGTAGGTTTGGGAATCCCACAACTATTGGAGGCCATTTTGAAGCTGTTGCCCCTGGATACCTACGTCCCCAGTCCGGTACAGGACCAATAAAAAGTCGTGTGGAAAACATACACCCTCTTTCAGCGCCAAGGTTTTACATATCCGTACATCATGTGAAGTCATTTTGTTCCTACCACGGTTTAAGATTAGGTTAAGAAAAGTTCGGATGAACAACAACAAATATTACACCTGCCTGGGTCCTTTGGCTGCAAAACAAGCCCAAATCATCGGCTCTCCACCACAGTTGGTATACGTTTGTGCTGATTCACTGTGGGTGGTTTTCTACAAATGTAGTGCTGTGCATTGTGACCAAACCTCTCCACTTTACTTTTGTCTATCTCAAGGACGTTGTTCCAGAAGTCTTGTGATTTGCTCAGATGCAGCTTTTCAAAGCTCCTTTTAGAGAGAAGAGGCTTTCTCTTGGTAACCCTTCCAAAAAAGCCATATTTGTTCAGTCTATTCAGCACCTGGCTGAATAGACTTGAAGGGCTTAGTTTTTGACACATTGCTTCTGCGTTTTGGCTTCATTTTTGTTAAATGAATAAGGATAAATAGTATGTCGGGCTGTTGTTCAGCTGATATTGTACTTAATTAATATTAATACTTAGTGGGGAGCAAATTATTTTTTACTATGTCCTCATTAGGGATGCACCCTTTGTGAAATTCTGGGCTGATACCGAGAGTAATGCCCATGTTGTAGCTGACACTGATTGTTTTTGTCATTTATTTTCTCTTTAATGGCAGGGAAAGTATGAAATATGCATTAGAAAAAAAAATATTTGAACATTTCTATCATCTTTTCGTCCTTTATTACACTTCTATCTTTAAATGGGCACAAATGATTTCAGGGCAAAGTCGATGCAATCCAACCAGAACACACCAAATGAATATCTTCCACTGGCATCTTGATGTTATCTTATAATTGTTTGCAGACACTGATATTAGGCCAACATATCTGCGCATCTCTGGTCCTGATGTGTGAAACTTTAGAATCAGTGGAGATTGTGCTTCCTTTTTCACGTCTGTATGCCATAAGCACTGAGTGTTGTGTTCTTATGTTTCTTTGTTTGCAGCTGCCTTTCTGTGGATCTTTTTTAAAATGATTATTTCACATGTTCAGTCTATGTTGACATGTTCCCACAGGCAGCAGTCATGGATCTGGTAGACAGTGACAAACAGAGATGTTTAGCTGTCCCCGTGTGGGCGACTTACGCACAGCTCCTGAGCGAAGCGGGGTCTCAGGTAGGACAGCCCGTCTACTACGTGTTTAAAACAGTAGGCGAGTAAAAGAAAATGAATTTGTGTTGATATCATTTCTGCCTGCATACAGACTCCTCTTGAGAAGGTGGAAAGATTTTCCTTCTACGAACGAGCCAAGAAGGCGTACGCAGTTGTAGCCACTGGGTGTGTATTAGCTCTGCCTTTTTTTTATGTTCACCTTTCTGTTTTTTAATATTTACCTGTTTACTTGTTTTTGTCAGGGAAACCGCTCTATATGGTAACCTGATACTGAAGAAGGGAGTCATTCCTGCTGAGCAGCTACAGTGAAGCACAAAGATCTTGATGTAATCATAATTTACTATTTTTGTTGATCAGAAAATAGTTGTTTTTTTTTTAAATTGCTGTCTCACCTATTTCGTTTAATGACACCAGTTAGTTTCCCTGTTTAAATCAGGTGAATATTTCTGCGTAAAGCAGATTTGTGGATTTGCTCAGCTTCCACAACAAGCTGAGAAATTAAGATATCCTTTTGTTAGTTTATAATAAATCATGCGGTAAATATCATCTAAATACTCGCTTTACATGAAGCAAACATGATTTTGTATTTTTTTGAATGACCTCTGCAGTGTGTGTTTGATTAATGGAATAAAACATGAAGTCAATGAGTGTGTTAGAATTATTTTTATCATTAAGATGCAAATGTATGACACATTCAGATCTTTGTGTTCCAAGGTATTTTGATAGAATCAAATGACACATCTGATGTTGCAACTGCACTGTGTCAGCCTTGTGTTTGAAATGATTGGGATCTACCCGTGTTGAGTTGTCACAGGATCACGGGTGGTAGAGATCATCCATATCTTCCTCTGGCTCACTGTACTTTGCTTGAAACGGCACAGCAGCGGCAGCTCTTGGCTCCTCTTGGTAAAGGGCTGGCATGAAGGGGTCTTTGTGGTAGAGATCATCCATATCTTCCTCTGGCTCACTGTACTTTGCTTGAAACGGCACATCAACAGCAGCGGCAGCTCTTGGTTCCTCTTGGTAAAGGGCTGGCATGAAGGGGTCTTTGTGGTAGAGATCATCCATATCTTCCTCTGGCTCACTGTACTTTGCCTGAAACAGCACATCAACAGCAGCAGCAGCTCTTGGTTCCTCTTGGTAAAGGGCTGGCATGAAGGGGTCTTTGTGGTAGAGGTCATCCATGTCTTCCTCTGGCTCAATCTGCACAGGTGAAAGCTGGTCATCATCCTTCTCTAGTTGAGAAGGAGAATCCAGATTTTGAATTTGATCTTGGAGCTCCGCCAGGGAGGGATGATACAGCTCATCCAAGTCTTCTTCAGCCTTCAGGGGCTGTTTGTCCTGTCCACTGCCTGCCATGCTCTTCCAAAACCTCATTCTGGGGTCGATCTCATGGTGAACCCCATCCAGGTTCTCTGGAGGCTCCACCTCCACTTCCAAGGACAGCTTTCCGTTGTCATCTATAGACCTGAAATAAGGATAATTCAGTGTCCGTCTTCATTTCACAAGTCCAAAGATTATTTCCTTATAGTTTAGGGATAAGGCAACTTACAAAACAGCTTCCTGGAATGGCTTGTCTGCAGGTTTAATCTGAAAAAGAGCAAAGATATATAAACAAATTTGAGACTGTAACTGCAGTGCAACAAAGCAGACAATCACATGCAATATATACATACCCAGGGCTTTGCTGTGACGCAAACTATCAGTGAAACGCTCACTATCAAAGAAATCCTGTGAGTGAAGAGACTGGATTAATGTTTAGTGCTCATTCCCATGTATCACAAACATTATAGACTGTAACAAGTATAAAGGGAGTCTCAGCTTTCCTACCTGAACATGATGTCTTCTTATGTTTTCAGTTCGACGTTTTGGACGGGAAAGTCTCAGTTTACCTGCTGTGGAAAGGAAGGGGCAAGGTTCCATCAATAAACCTGTTGTGTTTTCTTGACCTTTGTCTTCTCCGAACACAAGGATGTCAGCTTAAAGTAACACACCATACGTTATGTAATCTGCATGCATAAAAAAATGAGTTTGATAATTTGAAACAGTGAAAAGGCCTTCAGCAACATTTTACTGGTCCCATTTCAGTCATTAACTCACAAACATGAACATACTGTACCCACTTTCAGGGTCACAAGGGAAACTAACTTGTTTTTTTCTTCCTTCCCACAGAAAAAACCCAAGTGGTCATAGAGAGAACATTCAAACACCACATAGAGAGGCCTATTACTATTTGGACAGTGAAAGGTCGAACAAAGTCTTATTCATTTTGTTCATATCTCCCCTGAAAAATCTTAACCACACTTAACTGATTAAGTACAGGTAATAGTAATAATAATAATAATAATACCTTCGTTTTATATAGCGCCTTTCAAAACACCCAACATAATATCTGTGTAAGTGTGTGAGAGTATGTAGGTGTGTGCTTATGGTCACTAGAAGCCAAAAGCCTCCAAAAAGAGGTGGGTTTTAAGGTGTTGTTTAAAAATGGCCAGTGAAGGGGCATTTTGAATGTGGTTGGGAGGGTTATTCCAGAGGAGTGGGGCAGCTACATGAAAGGACATGTAACATAACATCATAGTATTTGACTTTTTCTTTTGTGTCCAATACCCAAAGTGACTGTGAGTTATGCTTATAAGGCTGAGCCTTTCTCTAGTACTTCTCCCATCAGATTAATTCGACTACTTGGCTAACGGTTTATTCAAAGGTGGAACATTGCGCACAGAAAGGAAAATCAGTTTTTGCATATACACACCGTGGTATTACAGTAGGGTGAAGCAAACATACTCTGCA
The DNA here is from genome assembly GCF_036924035.1 of Leuresthes tenuis. Classification (NCBI taxonomy): domain Eukaryota; kingdom Metazoa; phylum Chordata; class Actinopteri; order Atheriniformes; family Atherinopsidae; genus Leuresthes; species Leuresthes tenuis. The sequence goes on from NW_027325362.1 coordinate 15,852,010, forward strand.
TCCTCGGCTTGCTCTGAAGTAGCTGATTTTGTCATATGCAGACAAGAGTTGTTTTACTTTCATCAATTTGAAAAGACAAATTACCCTTCAATTACACATCTACTGTAGGAGGACAGATTGCAGTCAGGTGATCAGTATGTAATTACAGTGAGAGGCACCACACATACTGAATCGATCCGATCGCACTCTAACACTGCTTCAGAAAAGAAAAGCTTCATGTATAATAAACAGAGTAAGACGTTTTAATTACAACCCAGTTATGATTATACAAGTCAACTCTGAGATTACGATGAACCTTTAACAAATTTAAGCATGTGTTGTCATTGCTGCCGTGAGAACTCTTCACTGCACCTCCTTCAGTGTCCATGCAACTTCAGGAGAGCCTTTAAGTTGATGTGTAAGTTAATAATGTGCAATGACAACTGGATTCAGCTCACTGTATAACAGAGCAGGAGCGGTAAGACACACCAGACACTTCCTGCTCTGTTCAGGGGATGGCTCCAGCTCGTCTGCTGCTTATCTGCCCTCTCTATCAGATCCATATGTACGAGTCCAATATTGCTTCTCGACCAGTCTCTCTCCCAGGTCACTCAGTGGTCTGCTTGCCCAAAAAAGGCAAGAAAATGCCAGACATCTGTAAGACAATCTGTGAAATATTGGCAGGGAAATGAGTGCCGTTGGATTCTATAATATTCTACTCTTGTATTTATACTATAATATCACATTTTTGCTCATTCACTTTGTTGCTCAGAGCTAGATGTAAAAAGATAGATATGAAGCTACAGGCATCTGCAAGACTGGATATCAATAAGGGATTGTGGTCATGGAGGCAATCTTAAAACATTATTGGTAAAATCATTCTGCTAACAGACATGCACTGGACATCAAACAATGTTGAGACCTGAGGAATCTTTCGAGGGACTTATGAGCAAAGTGTACAGAAGTTTCTACCAATCGTCCTGCATTATTCTGAAAACGTCTTTCATGTGAAAGTAGCTGCTGCCGTACTCAGCTACCAGCAGGGATGAACTCCAAGAATGTTCATTGATCTTCTGAGATCACAACAGGTTTACTGGAAAATATGCTCCTTTATAGTGTATCTTGCAAGCAAAACGTTCAAAACTAAGGGAATTATTACTTTAGAGTAAGTTTAGAGAGCTGATTTCTCACTCTTAGATTTGTACTTTTTTGTGACACGGGAACAGAGATTAGATAAATTGAGCCAAAGCAAATGAAAGATGAGTTTTCAGATTAATGTGTTTCTCATGCAAACACACAGCCATGAAATGGATATTGAGTTTCTCAGTTTCTCAGCAAGAAAAGTTGTCAGTGTGCTTGCAAAATGTCAAAGACTTGAAATAATTTTGTAGCCACTCACACTTCCAGGTCCAGATGTTGTTTTACAGTCTATTTGAACAAATTAAACATAAAAATGCGATATCAATAACAACATGATGATTTATCACTATGATATAAAAATTATATTCACCAGTTACCTTGTTGGCAGTGAAGACATTCTGTTATTATCTAAGATTAGAAGAAAAATGTGCAAATTGTGGTGGTGAAATATTTCTTAATGAGCCTTTAACACCCGCTGAGCAACTGGTGCAGATTTCTAACAATATGCCAAATGCATGAAGAGCAAATCTGTTTTCATCTTCCCATCACAATGCAGAACTCTGCTTGTATCCCATTTTTACCAAGTTGTGGTGCAATATATGAATGTGTATGCGCTGCATCGTGTTAATAAAAAGCCTTTTAGAGAATGTAAGCAGTAAGTAATGTCAGCAAGTAATGACTGCAGTCATGAAACTATAAAACACACATACGCACACACAATGTTATTGCACAAAAAGCAAATACGAGCCAAGAATAAATTGCTTTTCTGTAACTGTTTAAATGCGGCATTGAGGCATGATTTATGCCCAGAACTGAGTTAGAAAACATGCTCTGAATGTTGGAGCTGGCAGCACTTAATGGGGGAGACCACCAAAACGAATATTTGACTAAGCTCCCATTCTAAAATCAATGATCCAGGGTTCACTTGCCTTTATATTTCTGTCTTGTATTTGTTGCATATGTGTGTGTTTGAGGACAAAGGCAAGTGTAGACAGTTTTCAGTACCACATATCTACAAACATGCACAATGTGTATCCAGAAACAGTAGATTAATATGTCACAGCAGCACTGACTTATTAACCTTCTTTAAATAGTAATTGCGGTGCTGGATCTGATGCCCTGGCATTTCCTTAAATCCAATGACAGTTTATTGCTGCTTTCAGGAATGCAGCTGTCATGTTTCCACGTGACTTAAAGAGGCATTGTTATCTTGATGTCTCCAATTAAAATGGAAACAAATAGAGAACATATTATTTAACAGGTGACAATCAACTGGAGACATCAGACTCCACACTAAACCTCGGCACATTATGAATCGCTGTTTGAAATTGAACCAAAACAGAAAAGTCGCTCCTACATACTAAAACAATCATCAGCACCGACACCTCATCATCACCGCCATTACTATCAGTAAATCCCATAAAGGTCGTTCCAGAGCACAGAGCTGTTTTTGAGGCTAACCACCCCCCCCCGCCTCTGCACACAGTCTTCTTTCACCTCCCCCACACTTACAACATTTAGGAAAGCTGGGGTTTTTGTAAATGACTAAAATTAAGTCAATGATCTACAATTAACTTAATTGATGATTCACCAACATCCATTAAACACACATCTACATCTAACAGTGGAGTTTATGGTTTGAATTACAGGGCTGGGGGGAGGACCTCCATGGAAGAGCAAAGGCAAAGATGAAATTGAGTGACTATTCTTTTATATTGCGATTTCCTTAACAGAAAACGTTCTCATCAATGAACAGGTGGAATTTGAAGGAGGTAAAATGAGGGGAGTGATGATCCAGTCAGTCTGGGGTCTGGAGCCACCTGATTATTTGGCTCCATATGTAATACCCAGAACAGTTTTCCGGCAACAATGGTGCTGACGACAGCCGAGGCACAGGAGAGGAGAAGGACCAGGAGCTGCACAGCCCCACAGGAGACAGATAGTGGAGTCTGTTATGTAACTGATGAAAGAACAGTGGGAAGCGCTTTGTTTGGAAGGAGACACAGAAGAATGTGGTTAACCTTTCTGTTCAGGGCAGCTAATCTGAAAGGCTGATGTGAGTACCTGCATGAAAGATGACTATTAGCTATGCTAGCTGCTTGAGTTGACACAGAGCCAATACACTGCTTTAACAGTGTGTGTCACACATGGAAATCATACATTAAGGACACAATAATGAGAGGGAAATCTCAGGTGGTCTCTCTTTTTCTCTCTCACACACACAGGCATGCCGTACACCCTTCTCCTCCCTCAATCACACCCCTCATAAACACAGTAAACATGTGGGAGCTGTTAAAGTAAGTTTAATAGCTATTTACTGTGTTTTGTGCGCTTCTCATTAAATAGATTTTCCACTCAAAGACAGCTAATGTTTTGGAAAACTCTGTTTAATGAAACACACTCCCTGCCAACTCTTGGCACATGTGGCTCTTGTCAGTAATTAAAAGATCTGCCAACTACTGGAGAAACCAGGGAAATGCAGAAACTTGACATTTGACTTGTCTGTTTCTGCAATAACATTTTTTTCATGAGTTTGGGGAAGCAGAAACAATTTGTAAATATGTAACGACGGAATAAATGATAATTTTTTAAGTTGGCGTGGCAAACATTGGCCACCAAAGTTTCTCTTACTGACTTGGAAGGAAAGAGTTAAACAGGAGTCTTCAGCTGGTTGCAATAATTAACTTTATCACTAGATGTGACTTAAGTTGGTTTCACTCACAATAGCTGGACATAAACTGGAGAATGTGCGGACAATTTAATCCAGTCTCCACATGTACATCACAGCAGGAGTTTCACTCTCTCAACTGGAAATGCAGAGAAGAGGGTTGAGGTGTACGGGTGTCTCTGGAGCAGATGAGGTTCTTCTTGGGTTGATACTGCATGTATCAACACGCATTCACAAAAGCAGAGAGCAAGCACAAATCAGCATACAGGTCAGCAGAAAGGATACTTTCACATGCACACTCACAGAACGGCTGTAAAAGCTCAGAAATATTTGCTGACATTCATACATTGTCTCACTCACTGATTTTGCAGAGATTTTATTAGGATTTGGGAGGAAAATATGTGCAAGATATCTAGAGCAAATGTTGCAGTCTTTGGTTCTCACATGCCACCGCTATGTATAATTTCTCGAAATATTTAAGGACCCTAGTGTGTGTGTGAAAGTGGCTTAAGTCGAGCACACTTCTCTTAAGTCAGAGGACGCTCGCCTGGTAAAACCCAATTTGAGATATTTAGGCAAGGTACACTACTTTGTCTAATGTAGTATTTTACTTATGGTGTCGTGATGCCTTTATTCCCATATGTAGCTGGCTTATAATTATACAGCTATATGCAAACAAAAAGTCCTTCTAACAAGAGAAACACCAACATGGCTAAATTTACTAAGTTTACAATACTACCATTTACTGTTTGGGTAGGTTTAGGCTGCAAAATAACTTATTTAGGTTTAGGAAATAAAATTATGGTTCCAAAAAAAAGAAAAGACAGCTTTACAAAACCTGTATGGGTCTTACATAATGAGAGGTCCCACTGTGAGAGTGACCCTGGCCTCTGTTGACAGAGAATCATTGAGACTATATCAACCACTGAGGAGGCATATGAAGGCAAGGGCCTTGCAACCACAACGAGCAACAACTCAACTAGAAAACCATGGTTTATCCTATAGAGATCATCTGCAGAGGCTTTGTGGGAAAGTCAACTACTAGGCTGTTTAAAGGGATATTTTGTCTTTTTTTTTAAGTAGGGTTGTGTGATGTACTTATGAATAGTCGGTGTCTAACCAGCAGTAGACAACAGTCAGAGTGCTCTTAGTTTCTTGAAGTGCGAGCTAGAGTTAAAAACTACTGAGAATAGGGCCAGAAATGTAGCTTTAAAATGTGCATAATAAATACATTGTGCCATTGGCTTGATTATCATGGTGACGAAAGAAGAATTTTATTCTTATTATTATTCTAGAGCCACGTTATGAATATTTTCTCTGCCTCTGATTGGAGGCTTTTGGTGGTCTTTATACGACTTCGCCTGAATCAGGGAATTGGTTATAAAGCTGCCAACTGACTTTCCATTGGCATTGTTTTTGTGGTGCTGCACTCAATTTAATTTGATTTAATTTAATTTAATTTGGTGTACAGTATTACCTGTTATGAGGTTTTGGTCATTTAATAAATTCCTGTGAGACCAAATTGGGAAAGTCAAGAGATAATTATCTGTTTATCACTATCAGTGGCCCCTGTTACAGAGAAGTTGTCATGTTCTTCATTAAAGATCTCAATTATATCTGCTTTAATTTAAGGTAATCAAGCTTCTTTACAATATCTGCTTTTTTCATATTAATTAACATGCAAGTGCTGCTATGATTCATCCCAGAAATGAGAAAGACCCTGAGGGTGGAGTACAGCCAACATTAAACCAGAAAAGACACAGCGGCAATCTTAGCCCTCCCTGTCCTACCCCAGTAACTTAATGCCTACTCAGTGGAGTCTGATGTGAGCCTAGCTGCCAGCTGGAGTACCCCCTGACCTTTAACCTCTGACCCCCAGCCCCACAGCATTCACCGCAGAGCCATCAGCTGAATGAACCCAGAGGGGAACCCATTCTGAAAAACCCTGAGCGAGCACAGGTGTTAACGAATACAGGTGTCACGCCACCACTGCCCTTTCCCTGATATCCACAACACGCTGCATCCAGAGACTTCCTCTCAGTGTTTGTCACGCTCTAAATTTCTGTGTGTCAGAGTTTGCGTGTCACAGTCCCATCTGTTCTGATGCTCCCGCTTTAAAGAGAGGATCCTGCTGTTCCTTGATGTAAAGCTGCCTGCTACAGAAAGATCCGATTACAAGAGCGCCGCGCTTTCATCCTTATTGAAGAAACATGTGCTCGCTCTCAGCAGTTATGTCAACGGATGAAACTTTTCATGCTCTCTGCTTTTAATACAGACGGAATTTTACACAGATTTGTCTGATGAGAATATGAGAATACGAATTAGGAAAGAAATGTTATGTATCTTCAAATTTCAAACACCATCAGCTCACAGACTTGTTGGTGACAAAGATAATCAATCTGAATTAATTGAGGTAATCATTTTTAGTCTTCACTTATAAATACACTAACTGGGGAAGAGACTTTACAAAAGAAACCAGAGAAAACTTTGTACTGTCATATAAAATTTTCAATCTTACCCAAAACTCTGAGATTACAGGGCACCACACATATTGTAAAGACAACTGTGATGATGAAAAAACAAATGAATAGTTAAAAATAATTCTATGATTTTTTTATTTTATTTGATTAATTATGCAGCTGGGGGTTTGGTCAACCTTACAAACATGAAGATATATCAGTGAAACATGAAGTGTATACTATCATGCTGTTTTTTTATTGATTGTAACCATTTATTTGCTCCTTTATAAACTTTAGAGAGTTAACTTTTTCTTTTTATGTTGTGTAAATGTAATTTGTAACAGTAACAGTCTTTTTAAAGATATTTTATGTTTCCCACATCAACTGTAGCCCTTACAGCATGTTTTTTGCATGTAAGAGATTGTAGTCTCTCATTTCACATGAACTATTCTCAGCCCAGTCAGAGGATGAATGAATCTACTCCACGGCAGACTGATGATTGTCTATCTGTGCAGGGTGTAGTCACCACGCAGCCACTGTGCTCTCTGACCTCTGCTCCCAGACCCCGCTTTGTTCCCACACTGTGCCCCCTGGAACGTCTGGCTCCAACCTTTTCAAACCATAATTGCATACCTGCAGAACGCAGACGACAGCAAAGTAAAGAGAGGCACAGCATGAAAGACAATGGGTTTGCCACTGGTGATATGTGATAGCTCACTGCCACTTACTTTCTGCTGTATCTAATTGATGTTAAAAGGATAACAGTGTATAAAATAAACTTTTTTTTAATTTGCTGCTTTATTGGAGTTTCAATTAACTTAATTAGAAATATTACTCTGTTGTATACAGCTTGTCATTGATGAGATTTATTGCTGACTTATTCACCTCAGGTGGATAAGACTACAACAGGGTGCTGCTTTGTTGAAAATTAATATCTGCTGCACTTTTTGTTGTACTTCTAGATGAGAGTTTAATTAATTGTTTTAAGCATCTGTTTACACACCTCCTCCTCTTTACACACTTGTCCCACACCAGCCCCTGGTGTTATGCTTTGTTTAGTGGGTTGTATTTGGAACTGTGTAGCTGCTTGTCTGGAGAGGGAAGAAGAAGCCTGAAAGTCATATTAGTAATACTTAATCTCCTCCTCTTTGATCTATTCATCATGACTTATCACATGAGATGAGGAAGAAAAAAGTCTGATATCAAGAACTCAAATAAAACCTCTGACTGGTGCACAATGCAGGGTATACACTTGCTGTTTGTACTGGCTTTTATGACCTGGCTCCTGGGGAGCGAACTTAGCAGAGAGAGAAAGGTAGTAGAGTTTATAGATAGAAGGATTGTATTTCAAATAGTATAAGTGAATCTCCATAGAATACAATACAAAACAATTAGAAGGAAAAGCATCAAGGCCATGGACTTAGCAGCAAGAATGTAGTATACAAATACAGACCGCTCAAAGCCTGTCTTCCATCCACACATAGTTAAGTGTAAACGATTTATGGACCACTCCAGCAGTTATTTATTCCCTAAAAAAATTATCTGTGTTCCATCTGTGTTCCCATATGTCCATTTATTTATTTTTGTTGCCACGGGGAAAAATAACAACCTCTAATGGCTTTGAAATACTTTGGGGATCCGTGAATAGAAACTCATCTCAGTGGCTCTCACTCAGCCAGGCCGAGTCCTGGAGGCTAGAGCCATATTGTTAAGATAGGCTAACCCTGTCTAATTTCACTTTATAAGCTTGTTCATTTCTGATTTCATCAGTTCCTCATAGCACATGCGAAATATATGTTAAACCTCACCCCATAAGTAGTTAGGTTTGGATCCTTCAGTCGTGTATATGAAACATGAGGACTATCTCACATCCTTTAAAAGAGCAAAGCCTGTGTATTACACATTACTGTCCTGTCATTGCGAGGTTACTGTGGGTGCAGAGGGCCATAATACGGCCTTCTCATCACTGAACAGGAACATTAATGGAGATTTTTTAACACGCGTAAACTATACTGTATGTGTCTTAGCAGCTACTGAAATCAGGCAATTCATTATTTTACCAGGAAAGGTTCAATTCAAGAGTCATTGTGAGTTAAACTAACACAATAGTGATGCTGACTGTGTTCCCTCAAATTAAGCCATCACAAGATGATGTTACATTACCGTTACATTATTAGTTTACATAGCCCTATGAACTTATCCCTGAGGAAAGATACTTGCCAGAATGGGATTTTACTAATGTCAATAAATAACTCTGAGCTGTCCCTATTGCAGGAAATGCTTATCTCTCCTCAAAACCTCAGAGTATATGAACTGTGGTGCATTTGTGTGTATGTCTTTTCCTCAGAACTTATGCTGAACTGAATTCCTTAGCATCCTCCACGGCTGTGGTCACAGTCTGGCTGGCTCTCGTCAGTCTGTCTGCAATGCAATCAGAGAATTCTCCACTTGACCTTTCGAATCTGGTCAACTAACTTCAGAAGGAAAAGTCACTCTTGGCTTAAGAAGGTGTAAAGCGCGTCACTGTCAGAGAGCATTGATTCCATAATGATGGCAAGGTCAGCCACACAGTATTTAAAGGGTCTAATAGACATTTGAGCAGGCTTTGGTCTCGTGCTTGTGAAAGCAGTTTAGCAACGAGGCAAACAGCCCCAGGGCCAGAAATAACAGAGTGGAATTGATTAGAGGAGAAAAGGGAAGGAGGGAGAGAGAAAGAGAAGAGAGAAAAAAATAGACAGGCACTGATAGCATCTTTTTACTCAACATAATTAAATTAGACAGCTAAAGAGTCCATAATCTCTCAGATGATGTGCTGTTTAAAGTCTCATGTGAAATGTAAACAATAACAAAATAGTGTACTCTGAAAATATTATAAAGCCATTTTGGAGTCTGACTGGGTGTTATCGTCATAACTGCAATAACAATAACCATCATTAACTTTGATGGGAATTCTTCTGAAGTATTAATACTCCCACAAAAGTAAAAAGAAAAATCTCACTGAGGCATAGAGATTGTCCTGTTTTACCAGGACCAAATCCTTAGAAGAAATATACAAGCAGAGTTTAATATTTAACTTTGAGATAAGAATATTTTTCTTTAAAATAATGAATTTAGAGAAAATGCAAACATTTTGCCATGTTCCAACCTCCTATTGCTGTCTTTGTCACTCCTTGCATTGGAAAGTTTTGTTGTATTTAGTGTACATGAACACGAACAAAAATTAAAAGTCATGTCCAATTCATCCAATCATTGCATTATATCTGAGGAATATTTATATTGTATTAGTTGTGACACAGTGTCAGTTGTTCAAGAACATAAAAAAATCATGATGTATCCATGGAGGACATTACTCACAACATTATTAGTAAAACAGTATACAATGCTGAATTATTGTTCTATTGTAATTTGTTGGTAGAAACTCAAAGAACAGGAATGGCAGGTTGCATTTGTTTGGTTGTTTTTTTCAAGTTTGACAGCATGTTGCACTGAATACAAAAGACAAAGGATAACCAGAGATAACCAATTTTCCCCTCCATCATTGCTCTTCTCTTTCCCCACATTTATAAAGCACCTCACAACCTCACACACCCCATCTCTCTATTGCCAACTCTTCATATGTCAGTGAAAGCTGTTGCTAATAAAAGCTAAAAAGCAAACTGTGAAAAGGAGGTAACGCGGAGCAGAAGGAGGTGCATTCTTTCCTGCCTGCATGGAAAGAGCTTTGCAAGGCAAAAGGGAGTCCCAGTGGTCTGGGACAGGACTGGAGGAGGGGGTGGAGGAATAAGGGGTGTGTGGATAGGAGTGTCACCTCTGTCACCCCGGGACATGGAAGAAAACATTAAGTTTCATTAGATTTCAAAGGCGCAGCAATTACAGCGGGGATGCTGGGTGACAGGACACCCTCGCACAGCAGAAGCAAGGCCAGAAAACGCTGAGGGTAAAGAACCACGCCTTCAGAAACTTAAAAGGAGGGGGGACTCATCCTCTTCTCTCTTTTCTCTCCTCTCGTCACCTCTCCTCGACATGGCTATAAGGAACACTAAAGCAGCACCCCAATAGCTCATCTCCATCTTCTCTGTGTCCAGAGAAGGCAGCCATTGTGTGCCTGCTCCTCTTTCCCCAAGTCAGTTTCCTATTGAGACTCTGAAAAGGCCTTTCAGGGGCCCTGTTTTTGGCTGTGCAGCTCACCTGCAGAGTGGAAACTTTGGTTCCATTCTAAAACTCAGCAGCTGCCAGGGCAGAGAGGCTGGCACCCGGTGGGAGAGAGAATAGCAGCCACAGAGCCTTTCAATATGAAGCCACTTAGTAACAGAAGGCATGTGCCAAGCCTGCAAAGCCAGAATGAAGAGTCATCCTTTGGAGTACACCAAATATCAGAGTAGATATAGGCCATCTCCTCCTTTCTCACTCATCCACAATGTCCTATGTCTTTCAGGACTTTGTCTGTCTTCAATATTTATAGAATAATAATCCAGTAGATTACACGTAACTACGTTAAACTGGAAGATAAATCAACAGGTGGGATGGTAGGATAGGAGAAAAGGTTCACATTCTTATATTGGACAAGCAAAAATGCTACCCTTGTTTATGTCTAAAGAGTAACCACCAAACTTCTTGCTGTGTGACATATAGTGCTCTGAGACCACTGTGAAGATCTCAGTGGCTGCAGGCCTTTAAAGATGCCTTAACCACACAAAGCCCCCTTTCTGTCAGCAGGCTAGCTCCCACACTGGCGCTAATTTACGATGCCCTCACAGCAATTTCCACAGTCAGAGAAGTTCAATTGTGTTTTCCAGCTCATTAAGCATCAACACAACAAAGCTTTCATCTTCTCCTTCATCTACTTTGTCCCCCTCATCTCTCCCTCCACACGTCAACCTCCCTTTTTCCCGCTGTACACTAATCTGCCGCTTTCACACCGCATCCAGTCTAAAAAGATGAAGTAGTAAAGGTAAAATGGGCTTCCTTATCGGAACCATTTTTCCTTTCCCTACATTTAATTCTGTTTGTGTCTGGCTTTTGTGTTTTGGTTGGTTTAAAGCACAGCCTCTACTCTGGAGAGTCCCCTCATACCAGCACAGGGAGAATTTAATGGTTGTTTATTCAGGGGCCTCTGCTATGCCCTCCCATCCCTTTCAGAGCTTCATGAGACGACGTGGAATCTATTGTAATCTCAGAAGAATCAACCCGGCGTATTTGTTCAGGCTGTCACTGCACTGAGATCACAGACCAATGCTCAAAGGCAAAAGTTATTGCCCTAAATATCTTTTAATTGAACAATATTTCTGGATTAAATCTGTACTAATGTAAGATGGGCAAGACAGCTAAAGTTCACTTTTCTTCAACTTAGAGAATTAGGCATATGACCAAATCATTACACTGAGGGAAAGTAATTACAGAAGGCATTTCCCACTATCTGGAGCAAGTGCACAAATATCCAAGAGAAAGGCATGATACCCCATTTAGTTCCAGTTTTGGCTTCTTCTAATGTAACAAATATAATCAGAGCAACTGGTAGATGATACCATAAATTACTGACATAATCAATGTGCCTGGAGCATCTTTTGAAGCCAGTGCGAACATATTGGGAAATATGTAAGTGGCGAAATATGAGTATGTCAACACTGGCAGCAATATTGCTACTCAACACAAGTCTCAACTTGTTATATTAGCAGTTACACCAATAGTCATAAATGTCTAAAACATAGTTAGTCAATAAATACACATCATGATTTCTACTTAGAATGGGATGTATTTAGCATGTTTGACATTTAGTGTTGTTAAAATCAAATTATCTTATTAAACAGCACTGTTTAGTTGTGTTTAGGTTTCAGACTGTTTAGTTTTGTAAAATACTTTGTCCCATAACCACAACACAAAGTAAACAGAAGAGAATATGACACAGCTATGAATAATGCATTTTTCCAGAGTAATCTGAGACTGATTAGATTTGCTCATTTTATGTAATCAGATTATGTAATCCCAAAAACATGTCACCCATTACTCAACCTTGCCTAAACACCCATGTTCAATGTCAGATAATATCACAATTGAGTCGACTTTGGTAACATGCACATAACTGTGTCTGCACATTTGGAGAGAAAAAGAAACAGAATGATCAGGCCAAAATACAACATTAAGACCACCTTGCATAGTCTGATAATGATTTCGCTAGCTTTTTAAAATTGATTTGCATACAAATAATGACCAGCACACAGGACATGAAATCTTGGACAGCTGGCTATGCCAGAAACTCCAAAGCTTTGGCTGTTGTTCCTAAAGGAGTGGTTGGCAAATGATAACCGATGGTTTCCCAGATAGCATTAAATATGAAACTGTGGCCAGCAAATTTAATCTTGATCCAAAGGCTGGGAAATAACTGGCCTGGCTGCACCCAAAAACAACAAATGTTGCCTATCAGCATCAGCTCGCTGACACATTATATACTGTTATGTATTATACTAACAAATTGATGTATGAAAAGAAATGCATCATGGTGGATAGATTTTATTACCTTTCAGTCAACTCTATTCTTCAAGCTAGGTCAGGCTAAACAGCTGCAGGTCAAACAACATATTAATCACACAGAAATAAGTGACAAATAAATTGTCCAAAGTGTTTAAGTATTCCTTTTTTTTGTCTTCTCATGATAATTAACATAATTAGTAGTCAGCCCACATTCCCACAGTTTTTTTCCCCCCGAGTTAGATTTTCAGCAGATGTCAACCTGGTTATTATTGTTTAGACTTGAACTTCACATTTTAGAATTGCATTACTTTGTTCAGTGAAATAGCATCATTTTCATTTGAATTCAAAGAGGTACAATCGAAACCTTGAAAATAGTTCAAAAAGCTGAATGCGTCAAGGCCAGTCAACTTCCAACCGATGCTGTTTTGGGATTCGTCACAGTTCAGTTGGTCACAGCAAGTTAATGTGCAGCTGCCATCATATGAGATTAACCTAATTTCCACAAATCAGCGTGCTTCCACTAAGTCAACAACAAACAGTGTTGTCTCCACTGTGCTTTGGCCTGACCTCACTTCACAATGAGGAAAAGATAGTAAAGTCATGTTGGGGCAGAGTCATCTGTGCGGCGAAACTCTGCAATCGACTCATGAAACTTATAAGAGGGAGAATGACCGTATAGAACGTTCATTACATAATTATACTGTGTGGTGACATCCTTCAGTCATTCATATTACCACAAAGTTGCTTCAAATACTGTTAGAACACACCATTTCTCTGTAACTCACTGTAATGCTCCTCTCATTATGCTCAGACTTCTTCAGTAGTCTATAATCAAACATCTGTGTATTTTAAGACACCACATGGGAGAGTTGTACCTAGTAGCAGCTGTGTGTTTTCCTGATGTGTGTGTCAGGTTTGTCTTGCTTCCTGCGTTGTCCTCCTCCTCCTTTCCTGTCATCATCCTAACTCTAATGATGCCTACATCTATCATAGCCAGAAAATAAAGAGCCTGCAGTATCATAACTTGACATGACATTACCAGTCTGTGTTTGTGGGTCATTCTCCAGCATCATCTTCATCATAATTTTCACTGAGTGCAGGCTGCCATCTGAGTTCCCCTCTGCTGTCAGCACCGCCACAGAGCTCACTCTAACCCATGGCTTGTTCCAGGTCCAGAGAGGGTGTCTGGTTCCCTTTATCCCTCTCCATTTCTTCCAAACCATAACAGCACAGCAACAATATCTCTGTGTTCACCTGTTAGCGCCTGGCACTGCGGACAAGGCTCCCTGCAGACGCCCTGTCAGCCAGAAACTCTGCTCATCTCTGTCAGACGCCATGTGGGACGCGCCCTCTTGTCACCAGACCCGATATACTACATACAAAACACACAGTGGCATAATAAACCACTCTCTGCTCACCTGTCAACACCTTTCCCTGACAGCCCAGTCATGCCCACATATATTAGATAAATGAAAAGCACTTAACCAATCAGCAACCCATCAGGCAATTACAAAGGTTTATCTGCCTTGTGAGTCTCCAGTGTTTCCTGCTCAAGAAGGAAATGACTGAAATATTGACCTCAAAAGTAATCCTTGTAAAAAAAGATTATCGTAATAGTGTCATATCACATCATATCTTTTTTTTTTCTCACAGCACTTCAGCTTTTTTGGAAATCGTGTTTTTTTGTTTGATAAAACTACACAAAACTTTGAAAAATGTCCGTCTGTGTACCAAAACCCAAGATGAAATTTTCCATCCGCAACCTAAAGATGTATAATTTACAGTCATCTTGCTTATTACAGTACAGAGAAAATGGAAAATATTCAAAGAATAAGATGATTACAAGATTAGAAGACGCTGGAATCAAAGAATCAAAGCTTCACCCATTTGTTTGACTGCTGTCATTGCATTTTGCTGCATGATGCCAAAATACAGTTGAAGCTCACTTACATCATTCCGATTTTACCCTGTGACACAATGACAAATGTTCTCAGGTGATAACATCATCTGAGGCGTGTGTGAGACAGGTGAAAATGTAAGTTTTAATGGTTCAGTGGGTTACTGTTAAACTTGAGTGAGGATAGAGGCAATAGCAGCTGTCACGACACAACGTGCTGACAGTGGAAAAGATGACATAACTAATTGAGACTGACATGTCGATGCAGTTCCATTTAACCTCACATCAGATAAGGAGAAACATCCCATGGTAGACCTCAGGCCCTCCACATCCGCTTTGGCTGGTTGGCATGATTGGGCCTGAGTGAAACAGAGCAGGAGCCAAGTGAGCTTGTTCGCTTCACTTTATCATTCCAGAGACTGATGTAACACCCACATCAATCATCCAAATATATACCGTAAATGCTGCAAGGTGTTAGTGGTATGTTTAATACAATCAATGACCCCTGTTTATCTTATGAAAGCGGAATTTTTACAGAATTTTGTTTTCAATCCCACAGTCACCGACATTTTGACATATCACTGTTGGCAGGTCCACATAGAGAGGAAATAATGTTGAGTTCTGCTTAAGCAGCAGGTCTCCCATCTCCTTTAAAGATGATACACTTTGACCACTACAAGTTCCCCACTGTGTGTGTCATAAATGTTTATCCCTGTGACTCCAGCCCCCTCCCCAATGTTTGCTTAGGATAGCCGTAGGCCCTGCCAACTCCAATGAGAGAGAAAGATTTACAAAGTGAACTAAATAGAGCCTGCTTTAACATGTCTGATTGGAAAGAAAATGTCGTTTTAAGAAAATTTATTGATTCTTCAAACCATTGTCAAGCGCATGCAAGCAGGTTTAGAGGTGTGCCTGTAGATTTGTGTGCAAAAGAAATATAAGGTTTGTTTGGGTTTTTCACCAACAGATAAATGTCCACTCTCAACCTGCGAATTATCTCAACATCTTTGGCCTAAAATGAAACAAAGTGGTGGCTGTTTCTACATGATGAGTTCTAACTGACGTGGCCTACATTAATGGCAGCATGAAAACTCATCTCAGTGCAGTCAAAAATGATCTGGTTTTGACAAATAATCTGAAATATGAAAAAGAACTACATATAAAAGGGCAGGTACACTTTATTTTTCATGGAACTTTAGAGCAGTTACTGTGCTATGAATAGATTTTAATGTCAGATTTGACTTTTCGGGCGTGTGAGCTCAACTCAAGAAAAAAAAAAAAGAAAAAGTAGGGAATATTTGTATTTAAATTCTGAGTCCTTCATTATAAAACAATGGAGAAGAAACAAAAGATTACAGACAGCACAACATCTCCTTTCGAACAGACGGCGGGTGAGAGTGGTAATAGTGGCAGTAAATAGAGGAGAATGTAATGTTGCACTAAATTACAGTCATTGAAAGCTTGTATGGTAACCCAGCAATCTATCACTGTCACAGAGAGGGGGAGAGGGGGAGGCAGAGCAGACAGGCGCCAGGCGCAGCAGGATCAAAGCAGGAACATACCTCAGGGAGAGAAACAGTTAACTCCATTTAACCAATTGTCTGACAGACAGACAGACAGACAGTCAGACAGACAGACAGTGTGCTGCTGCAGGCCCAGCCGAAAAACTCACATATTTGGTTTCAGTGGAAATAATTTGACTTGACTTGAAGAGCTGCAGAGCAAAACCAATTTGGACGGGGCTCTTCAATGGGGCCTTTACAGTCTCTCAAAGGGATTAGAGACAAAGAGTACAATGGGCTGAAATATGGCCATAGACAATTTGATTATGGGTCACAAAATAGAAATTTACAGTGATAATAACTCTTTGGACTATAAAGAGTGCGGTAAACTGCAGCTTGGATCGCCTTGCTGCTTTATTGAAAAACAGGGATAAACTACTGTTTAGCATGTTCTCAAGCACAATGCTCCAGATGAGGCCCTACAACAAACAATGTCACTGGTTTTCATCGTAAACAAAATACATGAGTGTACAAACAGTGTTAAAAAAGAAAAAAATCCATTTAATGCTGCCGTGCAGACAAAAAGAAAATATAGAGTTCCTGTTTCTGCAGTCAAAGGTTCAGTTGTCAGAAAAGTACCCTGTAAGGCACAAAAATGTTCCTTAAGGTTGTTTAATGTGGGCGTAATTAAATTTTAAAGGTATAAAATCATCACTGACAACTAAGGGTACATAAGTTAACTTTTATAGATGTATTTTTCTTTGTAAGCTTTATCTATAGACAGCAAAATCAGCCCTGTTCAGGATGTAGCAAACCTGACATCAGAATCCTCCAGGTCTCTCATCCCTGAACAGGAGGAAGCATGCAGAAAACCAGTGGATGAAATGAAATAAAAATGTATTTGGCAATTTAAAGGTATGTGTGTTTTGATTAGCTCTTTTACCTCCTGATACAACATGGAAGGATATTTGTGTTATTCGGGATACAGACAAAAATGTACAAAAATGTACTCTTTGTCAAGATACAGTGCTTGGACCCTTGGAGGGTACAGCGAGAGCAACATAGCATATGAACTTTTTTGAGACAACTCCTGCCTCTTAATTTCTTTGCGTGCAGCATCAGAACTGATTGGTTAAAACATAATGTAATCTTAAGAAAGAGGCGGGTGATATTCTTTTTTCTTTATCAGCTTGCACTTTTTTATGACTGGAGTGATATGTTTCAGTATAACGGTTTCTGGGATAGCTGGATGTACGAATATATCTTTATCAAAAAATGAATCTGAGACACTTGAGCACCAATTTGAACCTTTTGATCCTTCTTGAAATATCTGATTCTTAGCATTTGAAGTTAAATAAGAACCTTTCTATTTAGCTCATTTACCCACTGCACCCTTTAAATATTGTGCAGCTTCAACTGTATGTAAGTAAATGCTTTCTTGCTGGTGCAGCACGTCGACATTTGACCTACCTTACATGACATGACACTGCGCTCTATACCATTGCTGACAGGTTTACATCTGTCAAAAACCACGGAGCACGAAATCAGCCACATCTCTGTCATCAGAAGTTTGGCCTATCAGATACCGGTGTAACCAAGTCACGTGAAGGAGTCTAAAGTCTGATAGGCAGACGCCGAGATGGGAGAGGAACTTATGGCACTTCATTGAAGAAGAGGCAAGCCCGTGCGTAAAACCTGAAGTTTACCACGCAGCTGCGCACCATCGGAGGAATCTTGGCGATATCGCTACTATTCTCCTCTGGTGAGCTTAATATAAACAGTAACGGGGAGAGCGAAAGGAATATTAGTTGCATGGCACCGCAGTCGTGCATAATGAATCTTGCGCAGGGATCACCGCCCTCGGCTGCTCCTGGAGAGACATCTCCGGCGGATAGAGCCGCGAGTGGGGTTGAAAGTGACGAGCTGGACCTGTCACCTGTTCGAAGATGTAAAACGAAAAATCTAGATCTCCCTTTCAGCGTGGAATCCCTCATATCGGACAGGACTCCTTCATGCAGGAGCTTCCACTCCCCCGAGCCTGGCTCAGGCTACGTCCGCACGGAGGAGACCGAGTGTGCGTCACCGAGTGGAGTTTATAGGTCCAAACCGGAGGCGGTGGACCTCAGCGACAAGGAGACGAGTAACTGGTTACAGGGTCCTTACGCATCCCCAACAAGTGAGTTTAGGATGTTTTCTGTCTTTATAGGTTCTGAGAAATATCGAAGATATCCAAGGGTCTGTTTGGTTTTGGAACGCAAATAATATAAGAAAATCAATCAACTTTGACAACAAAAAAAAAATAGTTCAGTGTTAGTGTGAAATGATACAGATATTTCCAAGGAGCAGCCACACTTATGAGGAAAAAATGGCGTGGCAAGCGATGATACTTGATTATTTCATCCTTTAATAAATTTACAGCTGATTAAGGAATGTAGCTTTGCAATGAGGTTTTATTGTTGTTTTTTTTAAGTCTAGCTAACTTATTCAATAGATCCTGTAAATCCTGTAAAACTGGTTGGTTAGTTGGTATTTTCCTGGTCTAGTTGATGTAGTCCATGCGTAATCCAAACATTAAGCTATAAAAGTGATTTGACTTTATACATCAATTTCCAGGACTTCCCAGTCCGACCCCATGTAATCTACGGAAACACAAGAACAACAGGAAACCCAGAACCCCTTTTACAACCTCTCAGCTGCTTTCTCTGGAGAGGAAGTTCCGTCAGAAACAGTACCTCTCCATCGCGGAGAGAGCGGAGTTCTCCAGCTCTCTAAACCTCACAGAGACCCAGGTCAAGATCTGGTTTCAGAACCGCCGGGCCAAGGCCAAGAGACTGCAGGAGGCCGAGGTGGAGAAGCTAAAGCTGGCCGCAAAGCCGCTGCTCCCGGCCTTCGCCTTCCCCTTCCCACTCAGCGCACCCATGAGCGCACCGGCCCTGTTCGGGGCTCTGAATGGACCGCGACCTGCCTTACCTGTGCCAGGACTATTCAGCGGACCTTATGGGATGTACTATTTGTCTTAACTTTCACTAACTTTAAGCTGCTTGGACGGGAGAGTTGCCTTTAAAAATGCCTTGTTGCGGCAAAAAGACAAAAGAAAAAAATGGCAAAATATCCATGTTGTGGAACCTTTTTTCTTTCTTTCTTAATTTCATACTAAATATCAAGATAATCTTTCGTTATAGTGAAAAATCTAAAAGTACAACAATGTTTTTACACAATTTTTTGACTAAACAATAGGCTTAATATCAAAATAGTCCGTTATTTAAGGAACAGAAGCAATAACACTTATTTCTGCACGACTGTCAAGTCTTTATTTCTAGTAAAATTGCTCAGTTTTACTTTATGGTAAATAATTTGTCAACATTCATTAAACGCTTTTATGACGGATTCACGCAGAGCATATTTTCGGATGCAATTTTCAGACTTAATTGTGTTGTTTCTGTTCCAGCGAAGGTTTTTCTTAATTCATTCATTTTATTGTTGCGACAGAAGACGTTATAAATATTTGAAGACATTCAGCTTTGGACTGAAAACAAGAACTCGCTGCAGTCATTAAAAAGACAATGTGTGCGTGTTTTTTTATTTTATATATTTTTTTATTCTCTTCCCAGAGGCCTTAGAATATGTTTAAAGAGCATTTCTGAGTTTACAAAACACTGATGGCATCTATATTAAAAAAGGTAACTGATTATTTTCTAAATTTCTCTTAGAATCAACAAATAGCATGAAACTGACCCTACTAATCACCAATGTCTGCAAACCATGATCCATCCCCACTCTTCTGCAGAAACTTGAACTTGTTATGTGAACTTTCATTTTTGAAAGTTTGCCAAAAACAAACACTTTCACAGACTTTCAGGAGCTGTGGAACTTAATTCATTGTTGAATTTTGTATCTTCAGAGGAGTTGTCATCCTTTAATCTCTCTCTAAGATGGCCCAGGCAGTTTAAAACCTAACTTTTTGTAGAATTTGATATCCTTAATTACTTCTACAGCCCATAGTCGGAACATTTTTCAAAGTCTCACTGAGAAACCCGCCTTTGGGCAGAAGCAGTTCTTAAATATGGATCAACTCCAACATTATTATGGATGATGTGTAATAGCTCACATTTCCACCACCCCCACCCTTAATGGAACAGACTAATAACAGCTTATTGGTGCCTTTTAGATGTTGTTTTGATGAAAACTGTGTCTGTAAATAGCGTTTTGCTCCTGAAAAGTATGTTTACCTGCTATACTTTAGCTCTCAATTGCTGCACAGTGACTTAACTATGAAACAAATGATCTTCTGAGGTGAATTTTTATCAACAAAGTCTAAAACCATGCTGTTTTTAAATGAATACATTTCTGCATTTCAGCAATACAGATCATCTATAAATCTACTTTACTGTTTATCGCCTTGAAAGAAGAATGTTTTGGAACAGTTAAGGGCTCTCATGGTCATTTAGTCGTGTTACTAAATGTAAGTAAAACCTTGCCTATATTTTTCTATATACTCCAAGTGCTAAACATGACTGACAGATCCATATCGGTCATTAATGTACAGTGTATTTTATATATGTCAAGGGTGAAAACATGTTTTGTAAGATTATTAAAGCCTATTATGTTAAGTCCGACATTCCTCTCATTTTTCTTCACTTCCTGTGGATTCAAAGAACATCCACACCATACCCTAAAGCTGCACTGCATCCCTCTGACACATTTTCCACCTACACAAGGCCCAGTTAGTGGAACTTTTCTTTAGAAATGATTAAAAATATTTATCAGCATAACTGGTCCTGTCACCTCACAGGAAGATGTCATCACGACAACCAACAGAGCACACGGCAACCATAGGGAATCTCACCCTCAACACTTAAATGAGTGATTCTGTGTTTCACATTTATGTTGCAAAAAAATATTTTTATTTGAAGACAATGACACACATGACGGCAAGTAGCTTGTGTTGAAAGGGCAGAAAACGGTGCTTCCAAAGGACAGCAAGCAGAAAACTCAATAGCAGTGTTTCATTTCCTCCTGCCCCGTCGTCCTCTGAAGCCTCGGACTGAGCCATGACCAAAGCACACAGTTGAAGGAACCCTGAGAGAAGAGAAGACCAACGATGTGAATCTGTACCTGCGTTCTTTTTATTGTCATTATAAGGTAACTAAGTAAAAACTTCTAAATGTTCCAACAATAACTCGTATTTTTCAATAAAATAATTCATATGAATGACAAAGTGATAATTAGCTTAGCCAGACTGAACTACATTATGGCACAAAATTTACCACCCAATGATTTCGGTGGAGAAATTTCCCCAAATTTTACTCTTGAAACCGGCACTTGTGTTTTTTGTCATGACCAACCTGTAGGAGTACTGCGGTTTCAGCGGCGCTGCGTTTGTTTCTGAGCCCGTAGCTGCAGCAGAAAAGCCTGCAGTGCAGGCGGCTTCTTCCTGGGACACGTGCGTCTCCATGAATTCGTCTTGCTCAGGTTGGTTGGACAGTGAGTTGCACATAACCTCACACACACCCTCAGATTCACAAACATCGCCCACTACCTCCATTGCGGTGTCCTTCTGCTGCTGTCTCTTTGCTTCTATGGTTCTAGCAACAGAAATATGAGATGTAAGATACCCGTATGAGGCAAAAATAATAACTTCACTCTTTTTTTCCAACTGTAACTGTGCCAGCAAAACACAGATAAAACACATGTAACACACGGATTTCAAAAAAGCTTCAAAGCAAAATCTCACTGAGTACTAAATATGTGGTTTTAACTATAGAAGAGTTTCAAAAACACACAATAAAATGTATATTTTCTCTTGAACACAGCCACAGGCTCATGAAGGATGACAGCATGCAGTCATATTTGTACACGCACTTTGGTGCCATCTAGTGGACAAAACATGGTACCCAAAGTCTTACCTGTCCTTCTTGTTTTTGTCAAATCTGAAATCTGGCGGATACTTGTGAATTCTTATTAAGTGGTCTTTCCTTTGATTGCCCGTCCTGAACTTCAGTCCGCAGCCTTCCACCAAACACTGGTACTGAAAAGTGCAAATAAGCGGAAGCGGAAACAACCGCCTAAGTTACTGCCCTCAAACTTTGACCTAAAAAGTTTCCATCAGCCCGACATGTTGCTCAGAGCGCAAGATGGTGAGAGCCACTGACTTACCATGTCCTGCTTCTGAGCGAGGACAGCGAAGACAGAGTCGTGCCACTCCTGAATGTGAATGTCGAGGAGTCGTGCACTCGGCAGGGAACGACGGCAGGAGCAGCACACGTGTCTGTGCAGGGAGTTGTAGTGGTGCTCATACTCCTCCAATGTGCTGAAGACTGCACTGCAGCCAGAGATGTGACAGGCAAACTCTGACACACTGAAACGGGACAAGGAGAGGAGGACTGTGACTGCCAGCTATACACTGGGCTACGATTAAAGAGGAAAACCCACAGTTGATGAGTAAAATTGCAACAGCATGTTTTATTTTGCCTGCCTTTGGGAAGGATGTGGACCACCCAATGATTAGGATGATTATCTATGATTACTAAAATGAGATGACTTTGAGATATTCTGCACTGCCCATCGATTTTGACATGAAGACACAGATCAGTCACAAATTTCAGTGAAAGCTACATTTGACATTCGCATATCATGACATTTTAACATGGCTTCAGACACAATGTGATGAAAGTAAAGTAACATTAACATAATTTACAGGTATCTCTGAACAGCTTCAGTTCAAATATATTCTATCACTTGTTCTGCTGCACGTTCAGTATTCCTTGCTGTGTTGTGGCGGATATACAAAGGTCTGTTTGTGGCTGGTTCACTGAGGCCAACTTCAGCCAAGCAGGCTCGTAGCTGTCATACCTGAGCGCTGGCCTGTCTTCTGTCTCTGAGATGTAGAGGTCTTGTAGGTACATGTGTCGCTGAATGTCCCCATCCTTTGAACAGCAGTCGCGTGCATATTAGTTAGCAGCTGGCTAATGGAACAGCAGACATTACCACCACGTACTTTTTCGTAATTGGCCACGGTTCGTTGTTGCTACGTTACCTCAAAGAGCTCGTGGTCCTTGTTCAGGTGGATGCGCTGGGGAGTGAAGCTGAACGGGTTTCCCTCCTCTGGATGCGTCCTCTGCTGCTGTTCCGAGGCTCCTGTTGGACGGTCTTCATCTCTACTTCTTGACATAACAATTTCCTCCATTAGAAGCTGGGTCGACTCCGACTGCAGCACAGTTTGCAGATAATTTCATTATCTCTTCACTGGAAAATTACTCACGGTCCACGCATGAATGTGTGTTTTGGTTATCTTTGGCGCGAGATGATAACGTCACAGAAATGTCGGTCGTAGTTGTCAGCAACTAAATGGCGCGTTACCGCCGCCCACGGGACAAACTTAAAATACAAACTATTTTATTAAAAAGAAAAAGAAAAAAGTGTGTTACTTTGAACTTTCCTACTATTTTCTGTAATGATTAATATTTTCTTGCATAAAAAAATGTTTTAAAACATATCATATTAACCCTATTTCATGTGCGTTTGTATGCACCTATACTCTAACTCTAAAGTAACACAGAGCGTGACTTTTACATAATGACAGCTTTTTAAGTAAGATATATATTCACCAGTGTGGCATGCTAGTAATGACAAAAAAGTCTCTCGAGGTCCGTTTAGATACTGGATAGTCAGAGGGATGAACACCGCAACCAGAGTGCGAGTGTACCATCTACCATTTCACCTCTAGATGGCGACAAATCTCAGTGTGAGTTTTACTACCGTGACTTTGAGTGGAGAACTTTCTGACTGCCGGAAAAAAATATTTAAAATCACTATAATTAAAGAAATGTCTGTTGTGTAACCCGTTTATGCTCATAAATGTAGAATAATTATGACGCCATCGTTAAGTGCGTATCTTTCACTAAACTAAAAAAATATTTTAAAAAAAATGTGAATGTACGTTTCTAAACGCAAACGTGTTTTAGTTTTACATGTCTGTAACTTAATTTTGTACACTTGTGATATAACAGAGCTCGGGAAATTTTCATTTTTACCGCGTGAGAATGAAAACCCAGACTGCTCAGCTTCAGATGCTAATGTACGGGATATTACATAGTAGATGGGCGGAGAGCTGAAGACATTTCCCTCAGACTTCCAGCACACAATGACAGAATCCGTCCAACAGCGCAACATGACACATTTAGGATATTTTTTATGTATTTTCTTCTCCTTATGGGGTAAGTAGGGATTTCTTTCTTTCTTTCTTTCTTTCTTTCTTTCTTTCTTTCTTTCTTTCTTTCTTTCTTTCTTTCTTTCTTTCTTTCTTTCTTTCTTTCTTTCTTTCTTTCTTTCTTTCTTTCTTTCTTTCTTTCTTTCTTCTTTCTTTCTTTCTTTCTTTCTTTCTCTCTTTCTTTCTTTCTTTCTTATAAACCATCCCTTGTATACTTGCAGGAATAATTGCGGCCAACATGAAGACTCTGCCTCATGTCATAAAGTACCAAACAGTGCTACCTCAGAGGCTGAAGGATTCGTCTCTTATCAGTGATGCTGCTACACATAAGGTGACTCTCACTATTTCTAAATGTTTTATAAGCCAACTTCAATACGCCTTTTACACTTGTAAGAATGTATGACAAAACTCTTCTGCTTTGTTTGTATGTTTGAATAGAAATACCCTGATGTGCTCCAGTACTCTGTGAATATCGCAGGGGGAAACTACACTCTACATCTGGAAAAGAACGAGTGAGAAATTTTGTCACATTTACCTATACAGGATCCACATATGTTGCTCTCTCAGTGTTTTCTGATATACAAACCACTGTCTTTTCAGAAATCTTGTTGGGAAACACTTTACTGTGACGCACTATTCTGATCAGGGAACCCAAGTGTCTGCTACTCCAGATCTTGGGGTATGTAGCTTTTTCTTCCTTTAATTTTTTACATAAACTGTATAGATTATTGAAAGTAGTTTTTATTCTAATCAAAGCATACAACATACAGTTAGCCAAACTAATTAAGATCCAAATGAATGAAGATCCTCCATTGTGCAATGTTATCATGAAATTTGATTGTTACATGTCATTGATTGTTACATCAGAAACGAAAGATTTGTTTGATATTTTGTCACCAGTTCTAACCAATTCTGCTGATTGCAAAATATTAGAAAACTTAAACATAACTTGCTCAACAGCAAAGTTCCGTATAATGTGAGATGACATGCAGCAATCCTTTTGTGGAGGAGGATTTTATATATAAGGATAGATTAGTCATTTCCTCTGACCAAGGCACATGTTGTATCTCATGTGTAATCAGACGGGAAATTGCTAAATTTCTCCTTCAATTCTTTTACAAAAATCTTTTCAGGTTCACTGCTACTACCATGGGCACATTGTGGGAATGGAGGATTCCTCTGCCAGCATTGGATTGTGTTCAGGAATGAAGTGAGTAAAGGAGCTTTCAGCTTTAATTACAAAAAGGCGACTATTCACCTTAAGTAAGTGTCAAATTTAATTAAACACACGATGATATGGGACTCCTGCTGTGACATTACCAGTTTGTCCAGTCTGAAGTGAAGATAAGTTCTTCAGAATCCATGTTCGCCCTTACACAAACCCTTAGGTTTGCATGTAGCTCTGCATCTGAAAACTTGATCATCCTCTCTTATTAAGAAAGACTTTCATTTGTTAGTGTCAACAGACTTGAGAGTAAAAAAGCAAACAAAGACAATCATGCGATTTGATCTATACAAGCTCTTTTTCCTGCACTGCAGGGGGTTTGTTACCCTCCAAGACCAGATGTACCTCATTGAACCCCTGACCAGTGAGGAGGTGGGACAGCAGGCTGGCAGACAAAGCTCTGAGGCTCACGGTGATGAGGGTCTTCATGCTGTTTACAAGTACAAACACCTGAGGAGGAAACGGAGCTCCTGTTCCCATGGAAACACAACCACTTTCTATGATCATGGAGCTCGTCCGTCTGGACTATTCCAGCTTGGCAGTCTGGTAAAGACACAACATGGACACATTGATGAAATATATAGACTTGTGATGCTAATATTTTACTGTGCAGTTTTAAAGTCAAAGTCAAATTTATTTGTAGAGCACATTTCATGTACAAAACAATTCAAAGTGCTTTACATAGAATAAAAGCATTGCAGCGGGGAACTTTTTAATGCTTTTACAATGAGATGAAAAAAAGTAAGAAAAGTCAGACAACAAAATTGACCTAATTATCATAAAAAAAGCAATGAAGCAATACAAAATGGGCCATGTAATAAAGAAATGGAGCAAAAATTATTGAGACCTAAAACAACCAAAATCAGATGTAAAACCAATTCAAATTCACAAAAAGGGGAAAAAAGAAATTTGATAAAAAATACAAAATAAGACGCGTCGGAAAAATGTAATGAAAAAAATGTATCACATAACCACAGAGATCCAACATAAGCAAAAGGATATATAAATGGCCCAAAATGGCCATATGAAAATGCTAAATTAGTAAAAACTGCAAGATGCACAGTCAGAGAAGCAAAATAACCAACAAATAGTATCTGTTTGGTTTGTGGTTGTTTTGTTCTTCTTTAAGAGTGCCAGTCTTAATCATTGGTCAGACAAGTGGGAGGCATTCTACACCTCTATTTCTAAATCTATCTACAATAAACAGCCTCGAACTGATGAATGGGTCTAACTAAATGCATGCATACATGCATATGATTATCCTTGTTAACATCCTTCACCTTTTGTGTTTCTCAGAAAAGCAGAGCTCAGACCAAAGACAAAACAGGAAAACCGAGGACGGTGGAGCTGGTTGTGGTGGTGGACAACACAGAGGTTTGATTCCTCATTTCCTTTTTCTTATTGAATCTCTGGATGTAGCTTATCTGACATGATTGACAGCGATACTTTGGAATGAGTGACTGTTTTGTGTGTGAGATGCAGCCGATTGTAACACTAATTTGCATAACAATTTGTTCTAGTTTACGAAGTTTCGAAGTAAGAAGACAGTCGAGGCCAGAGTGCTTGAAATAGCAAATCACGTGGACAAGGTATGTTTGTTTCTATGTAGTCTGTCAGACAAGAAGGGTTTGTCATTCAAGATATTTTGTTCTTTACTGACTGGAATCTGACCAGAAAAGGAAGAGAGGAAGGAGATGTTCTCTCACTCTGAAATCGAACTTCAACTGTGAATCTTCACACTTAAACTGAAAGTTTTCACACATATCTCATAATCCTCTTTGCATACTAGAACTAATATGAAAGAAACACCAGACTGCATTAGCCCCAACAGTGGCTGCCTGCCAGAACTGTGGCTTGTTGCATTACGTGTTTTACACACTTTCACGTTCAAAAATACTAATTTTAACTCAACTTATCCTTTCTACGCTCTGCCATTTTGCAGCTGTATCGGCCTGTGGGTGTTCGTGTGATGCTGGTTGGCCTTGAAATCTGGTCATACAGAGATCAGATCGACGTCAGCACCAATGCTGAGCTCACCCTTGGTCGCTTCCTTGAGTGGCGTCAACAGCACTTGCTGCCAAGGACCAAACATGACAATGCACAGTTCATTACGTAAGATGTCATATGCCACAATAATATTTTAAGCGGTCAGAGCGGCTGTCTAAACATTTTGCCTCTCCTTTGTCCAGGGGTGTGGATTTTGATGGCTCCACTGTTGGCTTAGCAAACACCAATGCAATGTGCACCTCTCACTCCGGAGCTGTCAATGAGGTATTTCAAATTTTCAGATTAAAAAATGTGAAAACTAAACGGTAATGAAAGGGAATCCTGTGATGTACGTTTAACGTAAATTATCTCTTTAAAACACACAGGACCACAACACTAACTCAATAGGAGTGGCTTCAACTATTGCACATGAAATGGGTCACAATCTGGGCTTGATCCACGATACCGACAACTGTGTCTGTGGCTCATTCACATCAAAGAAAGGCTGCATCATGGCTGAGAGTGTTGGGTAAGCTCAGTTTTCCTGCTGCTCTTTAACTCTCCCATATCTACAACTCTGACACCAAAAGATAAGATAATTGTTTCTTTCTCTTTTCCTTGGTGTTGTTATCTCCCTCTCTAGTCTCGTGTATCCAGAACTGTTCAGCAGCTGCAGTCAGCAGCAGCTCAGCAGGTTCTTGGAGGAGGTCAACCCTGCCTGTCTACTCGATACTCCCTCCACTAATCGCATCTATGGCGGGCCAGTGTGTGGAAATGCCTTCTTAGAGCCTGGAGAGGAGTGTGACTGTGGCACCGTGGAGGTTTGTGCATCTTTACTCAACAAGAAAACATTCGACATAACCAAATCCCACAAATTAAATTGATTTGTAATATTCTGCTTCTTAGGAATGCAAGAATCCCTGCTGCAATGCAACCACCTGCAAGCTGAATGTAGGAGCCCAGTGTGCAGAAGGAGAGTGCTGCCGCAACTGCCAAGTAAGTACTACTCACTATGTCAAGGACTCACTAGATGTGCAAAGTCACACCGATGCTAATTATGCCAGCATGTATCTAGACACAGTCTGACTGCCGCCTGGCTAGTCATGTGTGAGTGGATGTATTTCAGTAGTTGATACATCACCATCTGTGGTTCTCTGCGCTCTGCAGCTGAAACCGACAGACAGCATCTGCCGACCAAAAGCAGGAGACTGCGACCTGGCAGAATATTGCACTGGCCTCTCTGCAGCTTGTCCAGCTGATGCCTTCACCCAAAATGGCCTGCCATGCAACCGTGGAA
Organism: Leuresthes tenuis; assembly: GCF_036924035.1. Classification (NCBI taxonomy): domain Eukaryota; kingdom Metazoa; phylum Chordata; class Actinopteri; order Atheriniformes; family Atherinopsidae; genus Leuresthes; species Leuresthes tenuis. The sequence continues at coordinate 15,880,840 of NW_027325362.1, forward strand.
GAGGATACTGCTACAATGGACAATGCCCGTCACGGCAAGATCACTGCAAAAGACTTTGGGGACCAGGTAACATACCTATGAGTGAAAGTTTGGTTGATATATACTTTCATACTGATGCATCAAGAAACATCACCCCATCTTCTTTCTTATGATTCTGTTCAGACGCAGAAGTAGCTGCAGATGCTTGTTTCTATCAGTATGGAAGCTGTAGAAAGACACTGTTTAATCAAAGATGCTCCAACCGGTATGTTATTTACACCACAGCAGTGCTTATGCAGTACTGGGCTTGTGTTCTTTTTTTCAAAATCATTGCTTGTGTTTTTTCGGTAACAGAGATCAATCTTGTGGAAAGCTTTTTTGCTCCGGAGGATGGGAGTTTCCAGTGACATCCAGGAAATCCTTTTACAACGTAGGAAGTGGAGTCATATGCAATGAGGCAACCATGAAACCTGAAGATAACTACCCCGCAGATCTGGGCATGGTACCTACTGGCACCAAGTGTGGCAACAATATGGTAAGAAAACTGTTTCTGACAGTTAGCATGAGTGAAACCTTCAGGTACAGCAGATTCTGTGGGGGTCATTGTCTTCACAATGTCTTTATCTATTTGTCAGGTGTGCTACAATCAACGGTGTGAAGATGTCAGAAACATAAAAGTGTACGGAACAAATGACTGCTCATCCAAATGCAACAACCATGGGGTGAGAGCATGTGTTAAAGTGTTGATGTCTCAAAACTTTAGAGTGCTGTGGAGGCTAACAACAGAACTAACTGTGGGCTCTCTGATAGGTATGCAACCATGAGAGTAAGTGTCACTGCGATCCTGGCTGGGCTCCGCCTTTCTGTAACGCGAAGCAGTCAGAGGTGACCGAAGGTATTGTACTGGTTATGTGTTTTCTGTGAGCACCCATAAGCACTGATTCTTCTCTGTGTGTCTGCCTCTTTATATGCTTGACCTTTTAAAAGGCCGTGATTTACTCATGACTCTGATTTTCAGGCAGATTTATTACTTCTCATAGACCCTAAAACAACTGTTGTCTGTTCTGATGAACAAATACTGACTGATTGGAATTTCCCTATTAGCCTGTACAAATGCAGTAATGATGTTACAGTGAATTTTGCTTCCTGAGTCAGTGACGTATGTTATTTCTCATCCTTGAGCAATGAAAGCACACCGACGTAATCTGTTTTGTATCTGTGTGTAGAGTCGGGCCTGGTTGTGTTCATTGTGTCGCTGGTGGTTGGCTTACTTCTGCTGTTGGTGCTGGTTATCGGTATCCTGATGTACTGCATCAGGAAAAGGCAACCAAATAAGAGGTGCAGAAGCAACTTGTTCTTTTATTTTTTAAAACTGAATAACTTTTTGCATTTTGACTTATTAACAAATCTCATCGTCTTGCCCATCTTTATTTTTAGCTCATGTCTGCTTTTCTTTCCAGATGCCTTCCAGCTTCCTCAGGACAATCAAACCCACTGTTTCGGTCAAGCAGTACACGAGGCAGTCCTCGTCTTGGGACCACACACATTAGCCGACCTACATTTTTGGAGTCATCAGTCACTCAAATCTGTAAACCACTTTCATCTGCCACCATCAAACCACAGTCTGGAGAACTGAGGCCATGCAGAGCAGCTCCAGAGGTGAGCTTCCATTTTAGACTTTTAGCATTTGGCACCAGAGTGTATTTATACACTTACACAATATATGTTAGCTTTATAGTATCTCCTCGTCATTAGATGTAATGGCAGCTGGTCTGAATATAAAGCTGCAGACACAGCAAACATTTGCATTTTGAGCCACACTCTGATAACCAGCGAGCAATTCTAAATCATAAATAGGACATTATTAAAGTCAAATCTAAAATCCCAGTAAGTATTTAGATTTAAAAAGACTAATAAAGCTTGTGCCTCCTGTTCTTTCTGTTTTCTCTCCTTACAGCCTCCCAAGAAGGTGCCAGCTGTACCTCAGTCATCTGAGACTCGCCAGGTAGTTTGAGCTCCTGTTTTGTATTGACATACATGTAATATGATTTGCAATTTTTGTTTTTCAGCTACTAAATTAATGTTTTTATTCAGATTGCAAGAACATTCATGCAGCCACCAGTTGTTTCTAGACTGCCAACTTATACTGAGGTAAAAATGTATTTTCTTTTGAAGAAACGTTTGTTTTTCTAAAATAATGTATTCCTTGTTGTAATTGTTGCTTGCTTTACCTCTCAGAATAAGCCACTAGCTCCATCTCGACCTCTTCCTCCACTTGCTACAAAACCAGTAAGTGATATTAAAACCCACTTAGACCTCTTGTTTGCATTCACACATTTGACCGTCCTTGCCTTTGCTACTTTTTTGTGAAATATACATTCCCGTCTCTTAAAGATCACGAAGCCAAAACCTCCGATGCCTCCAGTGAAACCAAAGACATCTGCAGCCCTGTCTTCCCTGCCCCACACTCAGCTGGTATGTAGTCAGACAGTAGACAGAGTGACTTGGATTTTCCAACCTTCAGCTTCACAGCAATTGGAATTTAGACATTCTTAAACCCTAATAAAGCCAGTCACGTTTATAAGGAAGGTTTTGGCATAGTCCCAACATAGCGGTGTTATGAATAAGCAGTTACTCATTATTGGTGAGTTAGCAAGCACACAAATTCTTCTGACTGAAAAGCTGGGACTGAAGCACTGAAATAAACACACAAGGCCGAGTTTGAGGAAACAAATGTGTGCTAACAGTATTTGTTTTTCTAGCTTGGAGGTAAATCTGCGCTGATGCCCCCCAGCAGGCCAAGATGACAGAGGGAATAATTCACCCACTGAGACACTGAGATTCTCTGGCAAAGAAGATTTTTTTTTTAATCTCACCTTCAAGGACCAAGAGGATTCTCTCAGGAGACGCTTGTTATTATTATGGCAATTATGTCCCCCTCTGAGGAATGCCATTGTCTGTGTCATGCTAATGCCAGCCTTCAGTTGATGCAAACCTGAAGCCATGTTCAACAGACTCAACTTGAGTGCTTTATCAATGACGAAAGGCTTTCATGCCACAATGATTTTTTATTTAGTTTTTAAGGGAAATGATTATCTGCCTTGATTCAAGGATTTGGGAACTCTTTTTGAGGGCAACTGCACTGTCAATCTTTCTGTTTACATGCGGACCAATATCCTGGTTATTACTGGATTTTTTTAAATGATCCTGGTTACATTTTGTACATTGCATTTCGCTTTCAGAAACCTGAAGATAGTACTTAGAGTACTTTGAGAGAAAGCAGCACTCTGTGGCATATAAACATCTTATCCAGGTTTCTAAACATCTTCTGCTGGTTAAGATCACAGTGGCCAAGATAATAAAGGAAATTAGACACGACTGTGCGCGTACATAATCAGAAACCTGGATATTTACAAGGTCATGTATACAAAGAATAACCGGGTTTCTCATGTTTCATGTAAACTTAGTTTCCAGAGTATAATCTAAACTTGGATGAGACTAAAAATCAGAACGATAATGAGAATGTAAATACACTCAAATGTTGCAACTGTTTAATCTGTTGCTATTTTTACTTGTGATTTTGGTACTGCCTTTAAAAAAAAAAAATAATAATATAAAGGGATTTTAAAATGTTGCTCCAACACTGGACATATAACAGTTTGTCCCCTGGGACATATTTGTAAAAACCCATCCACTGTCCAACAGAGGACCAAGACATCCAAGCTGAAAGACACATGGAACATCCACAACCGCAGCTGCTATTTAAGGCAGTTATTTATCAAGCAGATATTTTGCATTCTTTTGTGTTAGATTGTTATCTCTCTTTTGTTGTTTGTTTTTTTTGTCCCACTTTAGATAACCAATTTTGTACATTTCACAACTATTTGTCATCATGTCATTGTCCATAAATGGTTATGTGCCTTTGCTTGTTTTTTTTAAGTGTTTTTTTTTATTATTTATTTTTGCATCTATTTGTAGCCAGTTTGTGTCTCTTCATGATCATGGTACATCTTATAAGGATGTTTTATGTCTCAATTTGGCTGTTCTCTTTATAGCCATTTTGTTTCTGTTGGAAACATCTGGTGAAAATTTTACATTGCTTTATGGTCTTGTGTCTATTAGGGTTCTATTAGTTTGTCTTTGTGGTTATTTTGTGTCTCATCTTGGATGGTTTCTGTCTCTTCTGGGGATCTATATTGCTATTGTTATTGGAGAAACCTAGTGCCTAGTGGGTCCCTGAGTCACTCGGTAGTCTAACCACTGCACCAACAGGGCACTTGATATATTTTTCGAAAGCGGAGAGGTAAATTTTTTTCTTTTGAGCTTTTTTGTACTAACTGAATTATCATCTGACATCTTGATTGTAATTCTTAAAGAGATTTTATATTTATCTACACTGCCAATGGAGATATTTTGCTTTGATTTGTCCTGCAAAGTTTTTTTGAGATTTCCTGTTTGCATTTATGTCCAATATTCAATAAATTTGAATCGTCACACAATGCTCATTTTTCCCCTCCTCACCTTTTACATCTTCACGCCATAAATGGTGTCGCCATGGTTTGTTCATCGGTCGCTTAGCAACGTCTCAAACAACCTGTGTTGAGGGAAGCTAAAAAGCTAACCGAATTTTTAACAACTGTTAAGAAACAGATGTTTCTTTAAGAATGATGGACCGAGAACTCAGTGATGAGGAACTGCAGGATTTGTTCGCTTGGATAGACAAAATACCTCTGTCCAGGCCTAAAAGAAACATTTCAAGAGACTTCAGCGACGGAGGTAGCGCACTTAGCTTTTCCTTCGGTCAGCAGTCCACAGGAAGCTGACAACCAAACAAGCATTAGGAGTAATATGATCTCGCATTCATTTGTCACGTACCTTTCCTTCTAAAAGAAAATAATCCTATTTGGCTGTTTGCGTAGGTTATCGGCTCACATGTCTGTCTGTGTATTTATTTACTCGTGCACTGACTGTGTCTCCTTGCTGGACCCTCTGCAGTGATGGCTGCTGAGGTTGTAAAACATTTCATCCCAAAGCTTGTTGACCTGCACAACTATATACCTGCAAACTCTGCGCAGCAAAAGCTCAGTAACTGGAACCTCCTCAACAGGCAAGACAGTTATCACTTATCTTATATATAAATGTGTTTGTGTGTGTGTGTGTGTGTATTCATTATGAAGATGAAGTTTGCTGCATTTATTGACAAATTAGTGCTCAATCTACAGTCCTGTTAATAATTATGGGCACTCCTTTCATTACACTATGTCCGAATATCTTAAATGATAGAATATAGATTTAATGAACAATTAATGATAAATGATTGAATTATGATAGTAAATTGTTCCAACTATACTAATCCATTCAAAGGGATGTTAGAGGCACCGGTAATTCTCACCATTACTGTACAGTAATTTATAAAAAAGGCAGCAACCACAATCTAAAATTTGTTACTTAGCAGCTAAGAAAATATTTCTAAAAAAAAAATGAGTACATTTTCACACAAACACATACTCAAAAAGTTACAGCTCGGTTAACAGCTCTTGACAGAAATGGTAGACATTGCTACAAACACTAAGGCCAACTTTATGCTGGGCCTACTCATCTGGTCATGAGAACACATCCAAAATACGCCCACTCAACCTCTCCCTGGTCACTGGAAGCCTCCGAGCGAACTACAGATTTTAATGGGACTGTAGAGTAAACACAGCGGTCTCTGTGGGCACATCAGTGAATTGCACGCTATCTGCTTTTCCCTTGTTTTGCCGCATTAAAAACATATGTTTTTCTGTATGAACAGGAAGGTGTTTTCTAAGCTGGACTTTCACGTGCCCGAGGAGACAGTGAGAAGAATTGTATTGAGCACTGCTGGAGCAATCGAGCCTCTACTGAGCACCCTCAGGGAGAAGATTGACAGGAGACTGGAGCACAATACAAACAATATACTAGTGTGTACTAAGACATACATGTTATGAGTAATTTTCTGTTAGAGACCTAACTACGAAAGTTGAATTATTGTGGTCTGACTGCCAACACTTTGATTAGTTTTCTTCTTTTTGATCTAGAATATGGACTACTTTGACACAAGGAACCGGGAGAAACCTCACACGGGTAAAGTTGTCATTCTCTTATTGCCTTTGAACATACACTAACATGTCTTTTTTCTCTCTTTTTTTACGGTGAATACGTAGAACAAACTGTATTTCCCCTCTTACCTGACCTTACAGCCAATCACTTTACAGGAGAGTGATTAAGAGTTTGTTGGAAGTAACAAAACAAAGTGAAACAAGTGAAATCAAGTGTATTAGTGACAGTCAATCTGCTGAATTAGACAAAAATACGATGACTGTGTTTTGACTCAAACCTTGTGCGGCATGTATAATTTTGTTGCTGTATTTTTAGGGAAATGTTAGCTGACATTGCTGAAATGTGCCCTTTTTTTTAGCACTTAAAGGGAAGGAAATGTCATTTTAAACTTTTTCTATAATGCTGCATATGCTGGTTAGCTGATAAACACCAGATCAACATAATCAAAATGACATTGCAGTGCTTTTTGCGTTTTAGAAAACCATTTAATGACTAATGTCAATGCTGACTGTCACTGTAAAGACATCTTCTCCTGCATGCTGATCTTGTCAGCATATGTGCCCTGCTAACAGGCCCAGAGATAGCAGTGGCCACTCAGTGACACAAGCATAACCTCCTTTTGAAGGCAGCAGACAGCACTGATTAGAGAGTGCCACAACCTTAGGGTGTGAATTGGTGATGTGCCTCTCTTCCGTTTCCCGCACTTCATCTGTTTCTGAAGCTAGTCTGTGAAGCTGACCTCAGTCCAGCACCTCCTCCCTCTGCTCTTTCCTCTTCCATCTGCACCTCACCCACTGTCAGAGACGGGGCTTAGGTCCTCTTATCAGTAACCAACATCCAGGCGACCCTTATCACTGGCCTGAGCTCAGCACTGCTGACTGAAAGCCAGTATTTTGTTATCCAGCTTCCATGTTTCCCTCTCTGTCTGCTCATGCTCTTTACCTATCTGCCTCTAATCCCAATCTCTTTACTTTAGTCATGCCCAAAAGATTTATCAGACTAATCCCTGTAGTTTTTTCTTATTTAATATTTTCTTCTATTTAGATCATAGTTGGATGAATATTTTGTTTTGCTTCTTTTTAGAAGTTCACCAGACTGAGGCAAGACTTCTGGCTCAGCTGGCAGAGATGAAGAAAGATGAGAAGAACGTACAGAAAAACATGTATGTCAAGCATGTTGCTTTGTCTTAATGATGATAATTACAAAAATAATTAGGATAATCATAACAAAGGTGATGATACGTGTTTTATAAATACATTGGGCAGGAAACTGCAGCATGCTGTAAAGTTTTCCTCCGAAATGGACCCTACTTTCCGGCTGATCCTGCAGGAAAAAGACCAAGCTGTCATGGCTTTGCAGGAGACTGTGGAGGTATGCACAAACACACTGCGGGAAACACACACTGCTGACTGGTAGAACATCTGCAGTACAAAACCATCTTCCATTTTTATATCCTGTATGGGAAGAGCTTTGTCACACAGACTCACCACCTGTAACATTGTTACAGTTATGTGTGTCTGTGTGAGTGTTTGTGTATGTGTCACACCCTGTGTCAGCAGTGGTCAGTGAGTCAGCATCAACTCAGCGGATGCAAGCTTTTTTTCTTTTTTCTTTTCCTTCTTTTGCCACATCTGCATGAAAAGAAAAAAAAAAAAAGCAGAACGATGACTCGTTTGTGCAACTTCTCCTTGAACCACATTGGGTTCTTCAAAGCTTTACAGCAACTTCCTCTAGTTTAACCTTTTCCTTTTGTATCCTTGTTGCATAGATCCTGCAGATGAAAGTGAACAAGTTAGAGCATCTGGTGCACTTAAAAGACATGCGTATTGAGGATCTGACACGGCACCTGGAGATGTACAAAGCAAAAGGAAACACACGCTGATACAAAAATGTCACTCATATTAACTCATAGTTTTGATCCTATCTTGTTTTCTAAACTTTGTTTTGTCATTTCAGTCTTGAAAATCTCCCACCATTTACACCAAAGGAGCAAGTATTTAGATGGTGTAGTGTGTCAGGTGTTTTGTATGAGGCACTGATTTGTCTCATTTGACTTTGTGATATTTGTATTGTAATGACTGAAGAAGGGCAGTGCAACAACCATCAGTATCCATATTATCTGCTTGTGTCCATCTGACTTACCTTTGAAAATGTTACTGTAAATGTTATAGAGAAACTGTAACTGTTAAAATGTGTCAATTATTAATTGAGTGGTTTTCGTTCGTTTTTGTTTTGTTTTTACACATTAGAGTAAAAATCGGAAGTTTTGACATGAGCTCATTGCCAACCACATAAACACTGCTATAGCTTTAATCACGTCACTTTTCAGGAAATGCTGATTAAGTGTGAAATTTATTTCAGGGCAGAACCCACTTAATGAGTGACGCCATTTCCACTTTTCAAGTGAATTTCAAAATGAATGTGAGGAGGAACCAAACACATGACCAAGTATAGATAAGCATTCTTCAGCCAGCACCCACAGGCCTACAGCCCAACCCACACATGGCCAGTGGTCTGTCAACAGAATGAGTAGAATTTTCCTAAGAAGAAAAACATTCACACCAAACTCCCATGCATGTTTCACACGATCAGTGTCATGGAGACATTTTGGCCCTCACTTTATAACCCTGTTATCACTGACTAGACTGAGTTTTACAGGTATTTCTTTATGTACAGTTAGTTGTAACATCCCAAGACGTTATTTGACCCAGGTTGAGCAATGGAAACTTAGACTTAGCCATAACAACACCTTTTTAAAACATTTGTATTCTTTTTATCGCAGATTTTGTTTTAGTGATTCGTTTCTGTGGTTGCAATCGCCGTTTAATGACCCAATTTCAGCCAAGTTTTAGCTGTCGAATAGATGGCCTCACATTTGACTTATGAATACTCTGGTATACAGAGTGAGTTCATGGTTCACTAAAGTATTGCAGGTCCTGGGGCTGCAAAACCAGCCCAAATCATCACCCCTCCACCACCGTGCTTGACAGTATTGAGCTAATATGTTTGGTTTTTAACCAAAAACGGTGCTGCGCATTATGACCAAACGTCTTCACTTTGGTCTTGTTTTCCCAAAATACATTGTTCCAGACGTCTTGTGGTTGGTCCAAATGCAACTTAAAACCTAAGCAGCAATGAGGCTTTTCTCCTGGCAATCCTTACAAGCCAGCCATACTTGTCCAGTTTTTTTCTTATTGTACTTAGTATGCTGTCATGAACTCTGACATGTAGCTCTTGAGTTTTTTTTACAGTTTCTGAGCCCAGTCAGACCCTGTGAACTTGCTGAGAAGATTGAGAGCTGTCTTGAATGTTTTCCGTTTGTGAATAATCTTTCTCACTGTAGAATGATGAAGTCCCCGCTATTTGGAATTATCGCTCCAGACAAGTAAACCGCTGCTTGGTTAAGTTAATTTGATTAGCAGCACCAGGCTACCCTCTTAATTCCAATGAAAACCGTAAAGTTGGACTTAACTTTTCATACACTACTTCTGTATTTTGGCAATATCTTTACTTCATTTTAAGACCTGATAATGTTGGGGTTTTCTTCTGGGTTTTTTACCATTACATTTTACATTTATACCTTTTTTTTAATTGTCTGTGTGACTCACTTTGAATATGTGTCTGTGTATTTCACTGCAGATATCTGCCCTTTGGCTTATTTTCCTCTTCTTTTACTGAATGTTTTTGGGTTGCAGCCTTTGAGTGTGTTGCTATCGGCCAGTAACACTGAGACTTTCCTGCCTCCTCACTCCATTCGGTTTTCTGACTTTGTCAAAGAGCTGCAGGACTGTTTGATCTGGTGAGGCTGAGCCACCTATCCTTATATGTGCTGAACCGAGATGAAACTGCTTGTGATGAACACAAAATAAATGTGCAAATTTCTTTCAGTGTGGTGCAAATGGGTTGTGGGGTTGTGGAAGTCTCATGTTTAAAAAAGAATTCAAATTTCATTTGACAGGAACAAGGTTTTTTTTTTCCGTTTTTTTTCGTTACACTGTTGTGCATAAGATATAGGCACCAAAATTCGAGCCACTTTAGTTTGAAATGTGTGCCATCAATGTTCTGTATTCAGGGCTGGGCACTTTACAAGACTCCAAAGCTGAAGCAGCTGAGGCTGAAATATCTTGAGCTTTAGTCACTGGATTGGACTAGACTAGACTGGAGCACCACAAACACTGAATCAGACTTTTTTTTTGTCAAGTCAGAAGCTTTTAAACTGCCTTTGGATGTTATAATGCAGCTTTGAGATCAAACATTTAAATTTCAAGTCCAACTGAAGTTTGAGGGTCACTTCAGTCAGCCTGAAAAGTCATCTTTATGTGTAGGCTGACCTTTATATGTACCTTCAATGAAAGGTGAGAAGATGAAGAAAGAAACTCTACTCTGATCTTACGTGAGAAAAGGATATGAGAACAAAGCACAAATAATCTTATCAAAATGTGCAAGAAAAAAAAAAGACATTCAGTACAGAATTACATCTGACCATTTGTGCAGATGTCTTGACTAATGACTTGGGGATCAGCACAAAAAACAAAAGGAGACTCCGAGAAGTGCTGGGAACTGGCACCAACACACAAGATAAGAATGCATTAGAGAACTAAAGAACAGAGCAGCTATTGAAGAAAGTACTTTCATCCTGAAGCAGCAAATACTGATGATTCACATTTGTGTCATACTGCTGGTTGAGAGCTGGATTCATTTAAAGAAGAAGAACCACACCCTTCTGTCTCCGGGGAGGGACATTATCCAGGAAGATCTCAAGGTAAGATAGATTAAGCATAACATGATGTGGGAAGATCAGGGACAGAAGGAAGGAAAGCAAAGTGATGCTTCAGCCAGGAAGCTGAAAATCCTGACCTTCACCTCACTTCCCAGAGGGGGATGGATTTAAACTTGCTCAGTTTATTAACCCAGCAGCAATTAATCAGACCACCCAATGAAATCAGCACAAGCCGACAGACAAATACACGGAAGAACTATTCGGTTAAGTAACGAACTGAAGATAATCAAATCTTATTACATTTTCCTTTATGGTCCTATCAATCTCAAGAAGAACCTGATCCCGGTCAGACAAAAGCTAAACACCCTCCCCAGGGATGCAAAGATCAATGTTTTATGGTTAAAGGATAGCAGAGAGCTCCACAGGGGCTGGGAGGTCATAGGAGGAAGTTATCACTCATCCGGTCTCCCTGACCGCCGTCTCATGTAGTAACACCTTGGAAAGCTTTTGCGACTAGCCGGGCTGAGGGCAGGACTCACAGCTCAGAGTTGTTGTTTTTTTTATGTTTACACCACATGTTGTGGGTTAGAACAACAGGGACTGTGTGATAGATCATGTTTCTGGGTTCAGGAAGCGTTCGCAGATTCATGCTCACGCTGCCACAACCATCCAGCCAATAAAAGCAAATGATGTATCCCCCTGTGCAAATAATACGAAACTCCTAAACAATTCAATGCGCATGAGCTCAAATTCAGGTCCGTTAAATTCTCAACTTTTCAGTGCATGTGAGATGTATCATACATTTATTAACCTACACATTTGTAAATATCAAAATATATTTGCAAATGACTGTGTTTTAATAGAAAAAAACTCTCAAAACTACATCCAAAATGTAAGTTATATTGTGTAGATGTCTATGATTTAAGGGCCTTTTCTAATATATGAGGAAACATACAATTGATTTCTCTTGAAATTAGACAACAAATCCATTGACAATAATCATAGATTTATTTCCCTTCACTTTGGTCCATAATTTGGCCTCTTGGCTTTCATTGCTTTGGTATAGAACTTTTTTTTTATAGTGCTGGCTCACCTCCTATTGGCACCCAAGTGTACTGCACAGCGGCTGCCCACACACACAAAAATCAACAAAGAGAGGAGTGGTACCAAAATAGGTTTTATTTTACATAAGAACATTGTCAAAACCTGAAAACATTTTTGCATATAAACCTTTTAAAACAAGGAGACAATGTTTAAATTTCACAGATTTTACAAAACATTGATAAAGAGAAAGGAAAAAAAAAAGAAAAAAAAGAAAGATTTCATAGCAGATTAATACACCCCCACCTTTGCATCTTTATTTAAACCCACCACCAAAGCATTGCAGAATGCAGCCTTTTAACTGTTCACATAGACAGCATGATATCTTTCAAACACTAGTAGTGTGCTCTGCTAGTTATAGCTTTCTCAGTTAATACCCAAGTGGAGCCTTTGAGGTTTTAAAAGAATCACTTGATCTTTCAGTCCGCAAGCCTGGGGTAACTTATTTATTTAAGGCTTAAATTCTGAGTACTGGAAGTATTTCAAAGTTTGTGAAGACCAGAGCCGAACAAAATCAAAAGCTTAAACACATTAGAAACTAGCACCAACTTGCATATGTTTTAAACCCAATCAATATCAACTTAAATCTAACAGAACAAAGCTTGTTTCTATTAAGTGCTGAAACGCATCATCACCACAAAACAGAGCAGAGAATAAATGCTTGTTTTCCTTAAACAAAGTGTAAATTACTGCTGTAATTCGAAACTGGACGTAGCCATTGAATCTTTAAAAATGAAAAACAACCACTGGTGAAGACTGAGGACTTTTCCAATCAATCGTTTCTTAAATTACTGAAAAAGTAAACAATGACCAAAGACAAGCTTGATTTAATTATTTCACCTTGAAAAGACCATCACCCTCATAATGTTGTTTTCACAGACTGCTAATGTCAATCGATCATAGTGGAGAGCGGTGGTGGTCCAATTTTTTAGCCCATTTTCATTCGACAGTCGTCTTTTAGCTTCTGGAGAACACACTCGGACCAACAATGTGCAGCTGTCTTATCAAAATAAAATACACTTCCTGAGAATTGACATATACCGTGTCTGAACGAGCCGTGTAAGAAGAGAGTTTGGCAAACAGGCACAGGCTCTATTAATCATCTGAATCAAGCAAAACTACTCCCGCATGCACAGCCGTGACAATCAAAACCAAAACCAAACAAAAAGGAAAGAAAACTTGCTGATTTGCTCAATACGGATCACAAATCACAGCTTCCCACAGCGTAGTGACGCACAATAGTCGCTTTGTTGTTGCACCTTCATATTAACCATCTTGAGTTAGTCTCTAGTTTTTTGTTTTTTTTTCCATCTTTGCTGCACAGCAAAAATACCACAAGTCTCAACAGCTAATCAAAGAAAACACCAGAAAATAAACACAGCTAATAATCTTAGATTACTCATCCACTGAAATTAAATTCTTCTTAGCACATCTTTACGCTTTCAGCCAAATAGCAATCAAGGTCGGCTCCATGTAGTGACCAACTGGTTCCGTTTTTAACGCTAAAATGGTCCAAATGTCAAGAGTTTTACAGCAAGCAGCATTTGACATAAGATGTGAGGAAATGGTCCTCGCACTAACTCACGCTGAGACCAACGAGCGACTCCGTGCGAGGGAACGTGGCACAGAGATGACTAACCCTCGCTCCCGTTTTACTGTCAATCCAGTTTTTATTTAGTGTCATCTGTCAGATTCCAGTGCAGCCAAACCACAAGTTAGTTCTCAGAAATCAAAAAGTAATTTCCATCGCAAATCTTTTCTCTTGCACGCAAACAGCTCCAAAAGCAAAGTTAAACGCTGCAATGATATTAAAAAAAAAAAAAAGAAAAAAAAAAGCACATGTATATTAGGGCGACTACTTGCTGTCGCCTTCCCAGGCATAAGCATTTTTATGCTTTGGATTCTAACTATGGCATCATTCTCGTTCCTTGAGCTCGTTGCTCACAAAGAGTCAACTTGGCGTTTTTATCCCATCCCCGTTTCACTTTTGCTCTTCTTTCACCTTTAATTTTCTCACTCTTTCGATTTAAGACTGACGTGTGCGGTTCATCAAACTAGCTGCAAAGCTGCCCCCCCCCCCCCCCCCACCCCACCCCCCATCATCTTCAGAGACAAGACAAGTCCTCACTGGGTTCTCCTGTCCTGTGCAGATATAGAGCTGCGGACAAATGGACTCAGCGTCCATTTGTCTTTACTTTAAGCAAGTCTGGTTCAGCATTCGGCAGAGAGGAGCTCCCAGGCTTAGGGGGACCGTTGTTTCCCTCGACAAACATGTTCGGAATATCCTGACCGAAGTAGATCTTACTATTAGCCGCTATGGCCTGAAATTTCATCAGCTCCAGGTATTCTGGCGTTAACTTCAGCTGAAAAGATTTAGGGGAAAGACAACAGTAGATTAGAGCTTCGTCACATCACCGCACACAACAATACCAGCATGGTTCTTGACATAATCACAGAGGGGAGAAACTTAGCCCCAAATAAATGGAACTATGACATTGGAACAACTGTAGCCGGGTGAGAGTGGTATTATACTTTCCTAAATATGATCTGCATCTCTTTGAATGTGATCCTGTATCAGTCGCATGGACTGAACTGATTATGTCATTACAGCAGTTATGTGGATATAAACACTAAGTACAAAAATGATCTCTGGCTAAAGAGTTCCACCACAGACACAACACACAGGACTGTAGCTGAAATTATGCGAGCGACACCCGGTGGTATTTTCAGCATGTTTAGTACATTTAGTTTGAATGCATTTTAACACAGCTTTTACCTTGTTTGCTTCTGCAATCTTGGCAGCACTGTAATATTCTGCATCAGCCCTCGCCTTTTCCCTGGCCAGAAAGGCATCATCTGAAACAAAAGGAACAGTGTTGAATGAGACACTCAGACCAACTAGCACACCACACGAAAGTCTCATCCATCACGAAGCCAGAACTGAGAGCAGTGACGCTAACCCTCTATTTCAGAGATCTTCTTCTCCGTCTCCTTCTCCATCACCTTCTGTCTGAACTGGATCTCTGCTACCTGAGCTACTTTCTGAGCCTCTGAAGGAAAAAAACAAACAAACTTGGTTTAACAGAGGAAGATAGTGGGGTTACACATGACTGACAGAGAGGAAAAACGCTTAAATTGCACTGCAAATTGTCGTGCAAATAAGTGATTTACAGTAAAACACCACATTTACCAATAATAGCTCTCTTTCTTTCAGTCTCCGCTTCCTTTTCCACCACCTTCTGCGTTTGAGCTGTTATCAACAACCGAGTCTTCTCTGCTTCCCTGTGCACATAAACGAAAAAAAAGAAACTGAAGCATGCACCAAACCAGTGAAGGTGAGCAAGACTTCGTAAACTTACATGAGTTCAAAGTTCCTTCTGATAGATTCGGGGATCTTTGGCTTGGTGACACGGACTGCCTTCATTGGATGTTGAAACAGGGCAGAGGGGAAAAAAAAAAGAGGAAAAAACTATATAAACCTCAGCTCTCAACAAATTTCACAGCGTGGATAACTGGTTACATTTTGACATCAGTAATATGATCAAAACTGGAGTTACGTGTGTGTGCTTCCATACCTGTATTGTCAGTCCAGGAGCCATAACATTGAGATCTTTCTGCAACGCGGTCTTCAGGTTCTCATCGATTATATCTGAAATACACAAAATTGAAAACATCTTCAGTATAAACCCTACTGTGCATAATACTGTGGGAATTTCAGGAATAAACACGCAATGTACTGTGTAAAAACTCACCAAAAAGCTCAATGTAGACCTCCTGTAGTGTGTGTACACTGCAGAACTGGTTCAGTTCATGGTGAATCTTGTTGAAAATGAGAGTTTTGTCATAATCAGCAGTGTAGTTCCTCACAATCTCCACCACTGCAGACAAAAACAACGAAGGCAGCCCGCAGGCTTAATGAGTCGAGGCAATGAGAAGCGACTGAAATGAAAGAAAAGTTGTACACGTTTTACCTGCTAAAGGGACCAACATATTAACAACTTCTATCCTGTCAAAGTAGATCATTACACCACCACTGTGGGGAGAGAGAGAGAGAAAAAAAATCACTTTAACAGATAATCACTTCCAAAAGGGGAATCAATATCTGAACAACTACTCCGAGTTCAGATGTACCTCGTTCCACAAGGCACATTCTTGATCTCATCAGTTTGGAGCGTAGTCTGGGGGAAAAAAATAAATACAAATGTCCAAAACATAATTCTACAATGACTCAACATAACAAACAAAAAAAAGCATCACATACGCACGTAACATCATAAGCAATGAAAGTTCAGTAAACAGTTAAACAGTGTTCTGAAGCGATCTTTACTGAAGTTCATCTCAGTCTTGTGATGAAATGACGTTTCCGTAACAAATGGTGCAGAGGCACAAAAATGCTGCGTTAACATGACGTCAAATCGAGCCACTGCAGACATTGTTGAATGTCAACTGTTTGCATGCTTTCGCTTATTCATAGAAGATCCCACCTAGTTTACATGAGACGGGCCTCTAAAATGCCGAGTTTCGGGGATGAAGCGTGAATTTACCTGCACTGATCTGTAGGTGGTAATGAAAGGCAGCATAATGTGATATCCAGGCCCATTGGGAGCAGTCAGCAAAGCCCCACCTCTGAAACAAATACAAATCGTTTGGTCCCAGTTCTCAACATCAGCCTTTATAAACAACTGTACACGAGTAGATAGTTTCTTTGGAAATAACCACCTTATCCATCTGTTGTTTTTTTTTCATTTCACATCAAAGCAATGCATTGCTTTAAAAGGCAAAATATAGATAAAATCACAGAGAAGTATCTGCTTAGTATATTCTGCTGGGGGAAGAGAGCATGACTTCATGCCACAAAAAGCCTTTAGTTAAACAGGTTTGAGCATACTCATTATGCCAAAGACAACATTTGTATATCTGTGCAAATAGTTATAAAAAGCCACCCTCTTACAATAACACGCAGTGCACATCCTGCGCATTCAGATGTTATTTCTACCAAACACCGAGTTAAAGGTCTGAGTTTGGGATACCTGTAGTACACAGCAAGGTGTCCTTCCTCTATCTTGTGAATCGAGGAGTGCAACATGATGGCCAGCACTCCTGCTATTGCTGCAAATACTGCCCCTACATGCGGCATCGTCATCTTCACTAGCACTCACCTGCATGGAGAGAAAGAAGCATAAACACATTTATACAACACTGAGTGCTCACGGCAACACAGCACGTATGATCAGACACCAACACAGTTAGCAGCACAACAAGCAGACAGTTTCCAATTCTTATGTCAACCTTGCCAACACCGATGCATTGTGACAATGAAGCAACTCCACCTACATGAGCAGCTCTGTATGGGAGGCTCAAAAGTGGATGTTTTTGGACAACGTCTGATAAATTGTAAAATAATTTGTAAAATTTAGAATTGGATAAATATCATCCAGTTTTAAACACATAATTCAAACCAGCAAGCACAGCACAGAACACTGGCATACATAGTAAATTCCAGACACCAATGAAAACCTTCATGATAAAGAGGACCCAACATTTATGTCCTTCCCTAAGTGAATAAAATATGCATTGCACAACCTACTATATCTGCAAGATAGCCCGCTATGTTAATCATATCAGTTATCTTTATTTCACAGCCGGTCATCTTGTTAATGTTATCTATCCATACTTTAGCACAGGTGCACCCAAGTCAATGCTGCGCCTCACATGAATCTGTTAGTCTAACGGCTAACGCTAACATGCACGATTTCCTTGCAGAATAACTTTAAGAAAGCGACGAGGGAGTCGATCCTCAGCGAGCTAGCGACGAAACATATATAAATAATAACCCTGTGTCGTCATGTGTATTAATGACCTTATCGAAAAGAAAAAGTTGTACAAATATTCGTTTGGTAACGTTATCCTAGTAGGCTGGGTTAGCTAACAAGCTAGCTAGCTCTCATATCGGGTGGGTTCTAAAGTCAGTCACTCCGTCAGCATCTTGTAGCTTAATGCTAACATTAGCGTGCTAGGCTGTTACAATAAAGTAAGCACAATTACCTCAGCTTGCACAGTGCTCAAGTGTAATTATAATCATGTGAAAGTAGAGTAAACGACTGGCTCTTGATTTAAAAAAAAAAACACAAAATCAAGCCGTGTCCACTTCTGGTTTTATCTTTTATCATTCATCGACCCATCCCCCTCACCCCGCCTCCTCCCACAGGTTTCAGGCTTGCTTTGACTGGTTACATTAAGTTGCCTTCAGGTACTGCAGGAATTGTGTGTTTTTTGATAATCCTGCGCAACTGTACATTGAAGTAAAATCCTATTAGTGACACTTTGATATAGATATGCGTCCACCATTATCTTGATCACAGGATAGATTTTCAGAACCTCTTTATTTACTCAAGCAAAAAAGTAAAATTATTTCCCGTTATTTGGTAAGATAGCAATGATGTGTTTGAAGAAATAGCTGGGAAGCAAGATTGCAAAATCATATTACAAAATAATAAGTAATTGTAATTTGGATTAACATGGAAATATTCTACAGGTATTTCAAAAAGACACACAGCCAATATGTGGCACAAAGCAAGCAGGGACTAAACAAAAAGCCAAAGTTGCACTACAAAATGAGAAGCGAAACCAAACAGGCCACAAACAGATGATACAAAACAAAACCAATGACGCAGACGCAAATGAAAAACACACCAGGCATAAGATGGGAAATGGCCACAAACAGAAACAGAATGGCTAACAAATGAATGCAAAATCATGAAAATATGATGTGAAATGAGATGGCAGCGAACATCTGAGCAAATGACCGTAGAGATGTAAATGAAGATGTGAAAAAAAAAACAGATGAAAAGTGATGCAAACAATTAGCAAGATGCACAGCCTGAAACACAAATTGTAGAAGAATTAAAAAAAAAAAAAACTTTTCTTGTAGTTTTGTATGTGTGTGTGTTCTGATTCTGTGCAGGATGACTGGGGAACATTTTACATGTCTGTGCCCAGGGGCCTGTGGTTTTATAATCCATCTCCTGCTGCATCCGAGCGTAGGCTTTGTAAAGGACAAGAATCCAAGAATCAGGTCTTGCATCTTTTCTCGGAAAAGTATAAGTTGGTCTTTCAACATCATGTCTTCACCCTTGTATTTTGGATTTCAGCAGCTATTTCATCATTGCCATCTGTATATAAATAGCTGTTTCAGCACTATCTTCAGTGGTGTTGCATTTGCTGAGAAAAAAATGTGACACTAACCAAGAAACAATTCTGAGGCAAAACAGTGCATGCGTTCATATATCTATAAAATTTATTTGCATTCCTTCATTCACAATCTCTCAGCAGCAATGTTTCACTCTGATCAATAGTACTATAAAAATAAATACGTCATTGCCACGGACGGAAAAATATTTCAGTAAATTTGTGAAAGTTTTTTGTTAAGTTGAATCATGCGTAGCTTACCATGGTTCATACATTAATGTCTTACAGCATCACCTCTGTGTAAGTAACACTACTCTGAAACACAAAGCTTTCATAAAGTGGAACTCCGGCAACGCACTTATTACGCGCACATTCTTTGGAAAGTCTCTAAAGCTTTTGAGACTCAGTTTTCACAACTCCAAACTGAGTCCAGCTCCAGTCCTGAGCCTGAGGAGAGAAGAAAACAACAGTTCACACTGCATCACTAAACTTCCCATTCTCCATGCCATCCATTCTACGTCATACTAAGCAGGTCAACCTGCATATATTGGAAAAACACTGCAAGATAAGATGTAGTTTTTAACATGGATAAATAACTGTCTCATGTAATTTACATTTTTTTTTTTAAATCAACAGTGAACTGGTGTGTTTATACAGTATATTGGGCATTATTTCAGACATCTGCTTATACACATTAGTGCAATATTTTGTGCCTGTATTCCGTACCGTAACACTGTGTTCCATCTCCTGGGTGGCATCTTGCAGCAGAGAAGTGAGATGGCTCATATAACGCTGATTTTCATCTAGGAGCTGATTAACTGTTTGACTGAAAATAAGACAAGAAACTCTACAGTGGCCGAATGACTTCAAGACAGTTGTAATTAAGATGTCACATTGTAAGACTGTATAGTGCCCTCTTGTGGCAGTTTTGTGAATTAAAAAAAAAGAAAAAAAATTACAAGAAAATGACAGATAATACAACCCAAAGTTGTTCAGCTCTCTGAGGCTAGATGCAGTAGATTTTGTCTTCAATCGATCTTACCTGTCAGCAGGTTGTTCTATAAGTGACAGAGTTGGAGAACTGTTCTGGGCCTAAAGACACAAACACACTATTTTAGCTACATAAATAACTACCTTCAACATTCAACACTGCATTTAGCAATGTATTGCACCTAAAATGTCACAGACGGCAAAAGAATATTTTTTGTACTGTTATTTATTACAAACTCACACAAGCAATCCTGAGAAGGTACCAGAAGTCTTTCTGTCTCTTCATTTGCATCTGCATCACCGCCGCCTCTGCAGTTTTTATGTTTTCTACCGCCCTTTCCAGCTTAGGGAACAAGTCCACAATGCGTCTCTTACATACCAGGATTGTACTACAGAGAAGGAAAACAATGGGGGGGAAATCCCAAATGACACTCAGAGAACTGTAAAATGACACCCGAGTTGGCCTCAGATTTACATGCTTGTGAGAGCCTTCCTGAACCTAACCTGCTGATAATTTACCTTAGGTGAGTGTACAGGTCTTTTAGCACTCTGTCCTGGTTCTGAACGGTCTGGAGTATAGTCCTAACCATGTCTGAGCTATCACTGTAGCCATGAGGAGGGTCAGGACCTGCAAAAAAAAAAACACCACTTTGAAGAATCACTCATGTACAACATTCAGACACAGTAATGTCAACAGTTATCTCTTAAGAATCCAGCTTTTTTAATTCACAGTCACGCTGAGGAATTTTTCAAACGACTGGAATCTTGTGACATATTTGCTCAGCTCTCCCAGCTGCATATTATAACTGTAGTTATAGCAACAATGATTACAAGATTAGGTTGTAAGATTACCAACTTTTGCATTTAGCTTTAAGTTGCTTGTAGAGGTCAATTGCCTTTGTTTCACTGGAAAAAAAGACAAAAAGAGTTGTTATTTGTTAATGTTGTTATTTTCAGAGAATTTTGGCACAAAGTGTGCCCCATCACATATATTCTAACTAACTTAGGTGTGGGTTGGAGTTGAAAGGCAGGGCAAACGTGAAATAATTACAGGGGTAAAAACAGTTTCAACACCCATGTGAACGCCTGACCGTTGTTTTGCGAGACGCTTTAAAAAAAAAAAAAAACATGAGCGATTACAGTTTCTCAGAGATACTGACAGCTGTTCCATCACATCCCCTTGTCTCCATGCAAACGGACTCCTCTGCAGCTCCACGATCTCAGAATGTAGAGCCACAATCTCCTCGTCCAGATACCTCACATCTGCAACCTACAGCAGGAAAAAAACGTCATTGCACCTTTTTGGAACAACTGCAAGAAATTGCCTTGAATCTTACGAACGTCCGACCTTTGCCAAACCGTCAAGCTTCTCTTCATTTTCTTGCCACGTCCTCAGCATTTTCTCGGATGCTTCAAACAAACACACAACGACAGCAGAAAGTCCCCAATGAGGCTTTAGTGATGGCCTAAAAGTATCATATGCATCACAACTGGTTATTAACATTCACTCACAAATGCCACTGTTCCTCTGCTTGGAGTATTGCTCCAGATCATACTGGATGCTGGTCTTAAAGAAAGCCAGTTTGGCTCGGAGCTGCTGCGACTGGGAGAACAGCAGGTTCTTGTAGCGTGTTAAGTTGGTGTTATAACGCAGCAGACTCAGCCTACACAAGCACAAACACAAGTTAAGAAAGTTTAGGTGTGTAGCTTGTGTATTTACGTGGGTGCTAATGTACTTACATGGCAGCCCGCTGCCCCTGGTACAGGCGAAGGTAGTCATCTTTCAGTCCGCATATATAGCTGACCGCTTCACCCCACACCTTTCTAAGAGCAGACAGGGGCAGCTGTGTCTTAGTCTCCCTGACTGAGAACACAGACAGAACAATGATGCTCAATCCACATTCATTTGGACACTGCATCATACTATTTACTAGAACTAGAGTTACATGTCTCACCTATAAAGTTGACACTGTCTGGTAGTGGCCTGGCAGTCAGTGGTCCGGAGTACTTAGTGAGGCTCTTATCAAACATGAAGACTATGCAGCTGTCCCAGCCACGCTGAAGACAAACAGATAAATGTCTCTATGGATACTCAATATGCATTAGAGGTAGTTCACAGAATGATAAAGAACAAAAAACCTGGGTGGAAAGCTATGATCAGGTTTAGATTTCACACCTGATCGAGAGATGCTAGAATCAGGCAAATTCTCAAATGGTCAATCGCATAGTGTAACAATGCATTGTCAAACTATTTGTTACTATAAAGCATTTAACCTGCCTTATATAGTTTCACTCAGCAAAAATGGACCCAAAACATAAAGTTAAATTTACCCTTGTTAAAAATGAACCTGTTTGATACCTGATAATTTGGCTCCTGTTTCTGTGTGTGTGTGTGTGTGTGTGTGTGTGTGTGTGTGTGTGTGTGTGTGAATGTGTGTGTGTCACATACCAAACCATCTGGCAGACATTGTACAGGCGGCCTACGTGGATCCAGGGACATTCCCGTCTCCAGCAGCAGCTCTTGATTCAGTGGCGATATGTGTGCCTGGGTGTCAGTTTCCAGACGAAGCTGCAGGGAGTGTAAACTCTCCTCAGCACCCAAAACCACCGAGTGCAGCTGGGCTGAGGTCATGTCCAACACATGAATGACCTGCAAAAAAAAAAAAACAAATGCGAGGTTTGCTTTGTTTATTGCCTTATAGTCTAGTACAAAAAACAACAGCATTTCATTCAGTTGAATAAGAGAGTCCAGTGCAAATTCACTAGCCTAACCTTCATGTTGAGAATGTTTTGCAGAGTGGTGTAGCAGTGAGGCTTGTTTGTTTCAGGATCCAGTCCTCCACCCCGTGTCGCTGGGTCCCAAAGTAGCAACATCTGAAGAAGAGACTCAACTGGTTCCAGCATCGGCCTATGAACACACACAAACACACACTCCCAGGTCAGACAGAAGTTACTTAGAAGGAGACAATACTGAGCGGCCACTATTTAAAGCGCCTCTTTGTCTCTACCTGCTGAGATTGTTAGGATATGGAAGATGTGATGAGAATCGAACTTCTCCATTCATATCCTCAACTGCCACGATGTCTTTTAGACCTTTGCTCTTGACTTTGCTTGTCCTACAAAAGCAGGAAAAAAAGTGTTTTCACTGCATCCCTCCATGGATGGTGACACGTAAGCTTACTCTGGCACAAATTAATTCTATATAAACTGGAAGCTTTCTGACACGCAGGTTCGCCGATGCACAGATGGCAGACGCATCTTTGGCTCACCACTGTACGGGCTGCATGTGGTGCAGAAAGGGCCGAAAGCCACAAGCGCATTCGAAGATCACCGTCCCAAAGCTCCAGTAGTCCACAGTCACAGTGTAAGGGATACTCTCGAACAGCTCTGGAGCCTGCCAAGCACACAACAGTGATTTTCAATAAAAAGGGCAGTGCTGTTGGCGTTTGCTGAAAATAAAAGAAGGAGAATGCGTCACAGATGCAACACTTAACTCACCAGATACTGGAGAGTTCCAGCAAAGGAGGTACAAAGACTTCCCTGGTCCAGATCTTTTGCATAACCCAGGTCTATGATTTTATGAACAAGCTGAAGGAAACATATGTCCATGAAGAAAGCAAAGCAGAGAAAAACATCAAACATTTGTGACATTGGAGATTCTAAAGGCATCATATATGTATAAGGGGATATGAGTTCACCTTCCCATCAACCTCCTGCAGGACAATATTCTCTGGCTTTAGGTCTCTGTGAATAATCTTATTTTCATGGAGATACTGAATACCAGAACCTGTAATAATAAATAAAAAAAAACACATGTACACTGTGTATCATCGTGTCATTAAGCCAACTTTTCATCAAAGTGTAGATGATGGAAGCTTTACCAATGTCACTGAGCAACGAGAGGACTTCACTCTCCTTTAGACCACAACAATTTTCTGGTTTATTCAGCACCTAACAGATACATCAGTTACAAGTAATGGCTTCAAAGATGGTAATTTCAAGTGTTTATAAAGTGCTCATCTGGTACCTTGCGCAGATCTCCTCTTGAGCAGTACTCCATAGCCAACAGCGGTAGATCATTTACAGCAATCGAGGTCAATTCTTCTGGCACTTCTCTGGCCTGAACAATATTCCCATGGCTCAGCCTGTAGAAACACATGCACCAAACACTAAAAAAATAAATTGCGCAAAGGGTATTTTGCTATACAAGAAGATATCTGCCACTTACTTCTTCATTATCTGAATCTCTCGGCTCCATCGGTCTTTATTCTTACAGCTGAGCTCCAGGCGACAGATTTTCACGGCGATCTTTGCCCCCATCTCCTGCTCCGGACACAGAGAAGGAATAAAACCAATTAACACACATGTGGGTCTCGAGTTTATGACTTTCAGGATGTACATAAAAAAAATGGCTGAACTTAGAACTTACAAGGTGCTGGTAAAGGTAGACGTGCCCAAAGCCTCCCACACCGAGTCTTTCCTTCATCTCCCAAGAGCCGCACAGCTGGCTCTGTTTGAGGGCAGGTCGCTCCATGTTGTGAGGTCTGCTGCAGTCTGCTAAACACCTGAGCGACAAAGAGCCATAACAACCTGAACTTTTTGTTCTCGCCTCACATTTTGAACTGCAGTGTGGATCTTCTTCAAGGCTAATTTTCTTTTAAATCGTACTGATTTTGCCTGTAATGTGCTGAATGAGGTCCTACTTTTATCAGAAGATATGAATTGGTCATAGTGCTTCTCATCAAAAACTAAGTTTGCATAACTTTTATACTGTATTGTACATGTACATTTGCTTATTTTTCTTTCTCTATAAACCTATAAACTATTTAATCTTTAACTGGATTCTCAGCTCCTGCTCTTTCTCTTGCTGAGGCTAACTCGCTGCTTGGTCAGTTGTTGTTTTAGTATTGGCAATATTAGGCCTACTAAAGTAAAAAAAAATAACTTAAATGCGTCTTGAATATCTACAACACATTATGAGTATGAGGTAACATCTTAATCTGTAAGCATTACCCACTCACCTGTCTTGTAGGTCAGAGTAAACAGATGGCAGCGTACTGTGTATGTCAGAACATTGTTGCTCCTTAGTTAGCTAACCATGTTGTTTACAGTTTTTTTCTGAATTAGTGTTTGATTAAAAAGGATGGGCCAGCAAACGTGTGCCTTCACCCAATAACCATATCTCTAAAGCTGAAGTTTACGTTGTGTTTTGTGATAATTTCGTGTGAAAAGCGACAGGGAGTGACCGCGAGTCAGCGCAAAGTGAAAGTACGTAATGACAGTGTGGAAACTGCGTCTGCGCATGCGCGTCTAGCCTGTCTCGCGCATTGTTACTCCAAGTGGGGCTTTCCCTGCCGACCTACAACCATACCAGCCAACAAAGTGTCGGGTGTGGATTTCAAGTCAGCAGGAGTAAAACTTATGATTACTCATTTTACATTTTCATCATAAAAGTTGGGAAACTCCCTGGCAGCTAAAAAGCTATCTTTCCAAAACTTTAACCATGTCTAATTTTGTTCACTAGATGGAGCCATATACAATGATTATGAGCCCATGGTTAAACAATGCCTTATGCAGACTGATGAAAAATAGCACTTAATAGCACTTTTGCCATTGCTATTGATCCCAGGATTTTCACACTGTCACCTCTCTTTCTGCTTAATATCCAAATAAGCATCAGCATGAAATCATATAGTCTTGAATTTCATGCCCAAACCTGAGCAATGAATCCAATGGCAATAAATCAGTTTTTGAAGCACACCAAGATAAATGCACACCAGAGATGATTTATATGTGGGTATACTCTGTGATGTGAAAAATAAATGTGTGGAAACATTCAGCATATGCGCCAAACTCTGCACTACACCACCAAGAGTCAAGAGTCACCAAATTAAAAACGTAAATTCCGTGTTAGATTATTTTACACAATAATGCATCACTGATTATAATCCAGGGACACTGTTTGTACTGTATGGTGTAGGAGACAAGGTAAACAAGAGGTAGTTTAGAACTTTAGGTTACTTTAGGAAGATATTAAGATTGGTACGGAAGGTAAATTTAGACAAGGGGTGAATTTAAAGGTATAAAGGTTTTTTGGCCACATCTGTCCAGATTTTCTAAATAAAATACTCAAAAGAACATGGTAGGGGACTGACACATGGAGTTAAGAGCAGGATGAATGAGGTCAGAAACCTGTCTGTCAGCTGACAAGTTATAAAGATAAACTTTGGGTTTATTGGTCAGTAGAGATAGCAAGGCGTAGAACTTAAGGAAAACTGAAGAACCAACTCACGGACAGGCAAGTTGTAGCCAGGGGAGACTGCATAGCTTCCCCCAGAGCAGAAGACAAATCAGCTGACTCAGGAGAAGCAGCCTCTGCATTGACCAATACAGACTCAGGATAAGGGGAGACGACTGTCAAGAGCAGAGGAGTGGTCAACCCTATCACAGGCTTTGTCCAGTTTAACAGCTTTCTTTGTAGTGACCGAATTGGATTCTAACTCAGATTTAATGTGAGTTGACTCAGGAACTGGAGGTGTGCCAGCCAACTCAGACAAAGTGATTCAGCCATGGAAACAGGAGAACCTTCAGAGACAACCCAGAACAGAGGAAACAAGAAACAAGAGGGTTGTTGGTGGGCTCAGAAGCTTACTTAGTTGTTGACAGGCACAAACACAGGAGAGACGTCAGCCAAGTTTTGGACAATGGAGCCTCCACAATACTGATCAGTGAGGGAACTGGGATGCTGGTCAATTAAAAAAAGAAATTATGTAAGCGGAAGCCTCACTTCCCTCTGGAGGACGTCATAGAAGTTGGCTCTAAGGCAGGATCAGGCAGGGAACTGGCTGGTTCTGTGCCAGCTGACTGGTGTACTGGCAGGACACAAGTAGGCCAAAGGCTGGCCAAATTGCTCTATAGACTTCACAGGGAGCTAATCAACAAAGAAAACACAGGGACAAACAAACAAAAAAGTGTCGAGAAACAGGCAAAGACAAGAATAAAACAAAATATCATGCATGAGAAAGAGTACTTTATCAAAGTAAATAGGGAACCCAGTAACTGGTACTGCAATAATGAAAATTTCTCATTCTCTAGTTGCAGTATGACGCCTTCAGTGTAGCTTCCTTCTATAAGAAATACTGTCAAATCAATGTAAAATGATCTGATATTAGCTTTTTTTTTAATATAGCTCAATTCCGTTACAAAATAAAGACAATCTTAACTATTGTCCATAGCGACATGTCATGTTTCGTATTGCAGAATATCAATAATTTCTGTGGGTAAAACTAGCAGAAATTGTCTGGGAGGACTCAAAGTTTCGTAATCTTTTGCACAAATGATGAGCTCAAAACCGACCACAAGACATATGCAACCGACCAAGAAATGTGATGACATGGCTACAAGTGCGATTAATGGCTGATGCAATGATGGCCAGAGCGTTTATTGGTAATAGTGATTGGTTGAACTGACTGATTCTGTTTGACTTTTTAGTAATCATGTAATAATTATATAGTAATTATTCAATATACCAAATTCAACATTAGATGCACAAAAAAAATAAGACACGTCAGTTTGTTACTGACAGACGGCCAGGATGTCAGACTTCTTTTAAATAGAACGCTGATGGAAATTTTTCAAATTTAGAATTATTTTTAGATTTACATTGGAAATCAGCTGAACAGTCGCACAGAGTGTAGTTTATGAGTACATGTCTGAGTGTGTGTCTATGTGAGGACAGAGAAATGAAGTGTACCCATAATCATCACAAAGTGTTTTAGTGCAATGCAGAACTTTTTCACATCTTTCGATGCCTCATGTTTGTAGTCTGGATGTTTAGGGGTGCGTGACTGTGAGCATGCATGTTTTTTTTCTTCCACTGCCCCCCACCCACAACAGCAGAGACAAGCTCTAGCCGTCCACCGCCCTAAACAGGAAGAAGCAGGCATAGAGAATTATGACTGATCACATGTTCCTGCCTAGACTTCTTAGCAATAAGACAACCTTTTCAATAGAAGTAGTGTTTTTTTTACAAAGAATGTGTATGGGGATGAAATCCCCGCATATGCACAAAGCAGACTGGCAAGTTAGAAAAACACAAGTACTGGTCTGTTATTACAAGAGCATTATTTTCATTAGATAAATGAGTTTTTATCAATGCAAAGGTGCTTGGAAGTTTGTGAAAACTTATTTTTGCATATTTCTATATAATTATGACCTAAAACATTATCAGATGAGGGTGGCACAGAGGTGTGATGCTCACCGCTGTCGCCAAACAGCAAGAATGATCACAGTTCAAATCTCAACTGGGGCCTTGCTGAGGGGCCTTGCTTTCTCCCCGTGCTTGTGTGAGTTTTCTCCAGGCACTCAGGCTTTTTGTCACAGTGCATCACCAAGTAGATAAAGAGAACCTTGTTTAAACAAAACACAAGTTTTATATATTGTCAGTTTTGAAAAAAAAAAGGCTTGAGATGTTTCTAAAATCAAGCTGTGGTGAGTTTGTGTTGCTAAACAACAGACCAAGACCCATGTTTTTATAAAGCGGTGTCGATTTGGTTTTAAGGACATGAAATGAGAGCGACTGCTTATGAAGAAGATAGATGAAACCATAATAGTTCACTTGTGAACTACTTTGAGGTTGTTTATGTCATTTCCATGTGACGCGGGTGATCTGACACATCTAAGGCGTTAGTTCACAAGTGGTATTAACATGTCTTCGCATTCAACTCAAGTGATCACTTGTGATCCCTACACTGTGGGGTCATGAAAGACTGCAGAATATGGTGCAAAATCTAGGTTAAACTTCTTTTTTTTTCTCTTACTCTTATATCTGCCGTAACTCCTCGTATGTGCTGCCAATGTTCCTCTAGGTTTTCATTTAATTATTGGGTATTGGGTACTTTCCATAATCTATTAGTGTGTGTAACATTGTGGGTTGATTTTAGATACAAGGCACAGAGAATTATATGCATAACTTTTACTCAGTATATCACACATGAATGAGTTGAAATGTCACATACTGTATCTACAAATGATTCTTTTCTTTACTTTTCTTAGGTACAACTCTTCTAAAATCGTGTCGATCAATGCCATAGTTTGTACCTTTTAAAAAATGCAACAGTGAAACAGTAAAGATATGTTTTGTACGTGACCGATGTTAGAAATTCAGGAAATAGATGTATGAGTCATCTTCTTTGCTTTGAGGATGAAAAATGATTGGTGCGATGAAAACCACACTCTGGTGCGGCCCTCAGAATTCATTCTAATTTTAAACCTATAGGTCACACATTTTTTTTAACAAAAGTATTTGCCATTTCCTCCTTTCTAGTTTTCTATGCTCTATAACACAGTTCTTTTGAGATTGTGTTTCCTCTTTCTGTTTAGATCTGAAAGCCCCCGTATCTAGGATGCGAGCGTGGTTTTAAGGTGTGATAAGGCCACAGAGTTAAAACTATGCTCAACACAAATTATTTTATTTACATATGTGTGTTTTGAAGCAATGCGTCTACAAACCCTGCACACATGCTCTTGGTCAACCCAAAGCTGTTTGATGAAAAATATTTTATGTTTCAAAGCTGTGGCACCCGCAAATACTGTACAGAGTCAAATTTACTTTGCAGGAATTGCATCTTATTCAAAGATGCAATTCAAATGTATTCAAATGTAAAGCTTGATTTTAATGGGACACAAAATATTGTGAGCAAAAAGTGACGATATCAAACAAAAAGAAGGAAGATTATTTTGTCTGACAAAGACAGACAGTTAATTTCTCCTTGATCTACATTTTCCTGATCAAAACAGGACACATAATCAGGAAAGGAAGCAACAACTTAGAGTGAGTTTTGAGCCTTTAGGATGGTTTTTGGAGTGTGACTGGTTTGGATTGGGGTTGACAGGAGCATTTAGTCAAAATTACAAAAATCCCATGCTGCATGCTACAGCTGGCTAAACCACAAATATCTTGGAAATTCCTCGGTTGGCTAATTTTATCACATAGTTCCTCTTTTGGTAAAACACCTGTATGAGATAGACTTTTTAAGATACATGAAATTACAGTTAAAGACAATACAATTAAGATGTGCTGTACAGCTGTTTCTGAGCTTGGCATCGTGTCTGTATTTTTCTTATCTGTTAAAGACTTCCAGCCTTGCACAAAGGAAACATATCTTTCTTTTGTTTTTTTGGTCAACATCAAAGAAAAGGAAATATGAGTAACACTGGCGTCAGAGTTATTGATGAGGTAATTCATGGGGAAGATTTCAGTTAAGAAATTCCATTACAAGACACTAAACAATACCTATTGTTTATGGAGAAGTTGTGATTTCATGTCATGATATGGTGGGAAAATGATATTGTTGAATGTTGAGGCAGCAGCCCTGGTATTGAAGCCAAATTTTCTGTTACTTATCAATATCTAATTTTGACTGAGGATGCAGCTCTACGTGTAATAACAAGCAGAACATTCAATTTAATGCATGTATCATTAATGCATGTATGAGATGTAGTTCATTGTCACGTAAAGAAGGAGGTGAGATCTGATAGCTCTACAGAAACTCATTCAGTAGCCTCTCTGTCGTGTAAAATCCAAGTAAAATCACTTTAAACTAATGAAAAATATTACACGATGATATTAAGGTTCATCAAAAAGATCTAATTTGTTAGTATTTCACAACAGAACAGAACAATTAAAGTTAATGGTACATGGTATAGAGAAACCGATTGGAACTAACTTAATCTTGCTAAAAGTTGTGCCTTTGCTGTCCAATGAGGCGTTGCAATAGAATGGAATTTATTATAAGTTGAGAGATGGCATTTTAGAACGGCAGCTGAATATGAGCTCATCCCCTGAGAAGTTAAACGATGTGCATAGTATTTACCGGGCTGTCTGAACGGAGGATGAATATTCAGCCCACATATTTTAAAATCTATCTTAGATCTGAAAAAATCACTGATCTCTTGAATGCGCTCAGACTTCAGAGCCATATGTTAATATTACAGTATCAGATCATGTGTTGCACAGCTAAAAAGATTTCTCAAAATATTTTTGTCACTGCGGTAAACAGACTGTCCACTCAGCAGATTTGTGTTGCAGTTACACATCCATCTCAAACTTGTCACTGTTTCTGATGCTTTGATGGTACACTTTGCCAATTATGGGTATATCTGCAACTGAATATTTTTGCTTTAAGGATTGGGTGTTCACTATATGTGTCACAGGAAATGACAAATTCTCTGATTTGCTCAGCAATTGGATGTAGGGGATGTTTTCTTCTGGTCTAAACACCTCCCACTTAAATCTCTATCTTTTTAAAAGGGGAGGTGGCAGATCAACAGAACAACTTTGTGGTGTGAGTTAAAGTCAGCCCACATATTAGCAGCATAAAGAGACAGAGAGGAGTCACCTCAACTGGGGGAAATAGAGTCTTCAGAAAGGTAATCAAATCTCTAAAGCTTCATAGACTGTTGCATTCTTAGAAATATTATTTGTTGGTTTAGTTTATCTCATAGATGTTTACAACAGAACCTGATACTGATATTTACATATAAGAAATGTTCTTGGCAAGTAAATCCAAGTGAAGTAAATCTGTCCCCGTGTGGACATTTTCTTTTGTCATTATCTCTTCGACAGCACATATCTAGAATATCTGGAAACTCAACACTTGATATGTGCACATAGAAAAACTAATGCAATGTAATGATGTGCACAGGAGTCGCTGTAATCTACTAACCTAAATTGATACTGCACTCACTGCACAGATAGAAACTAGTTTACTTGTTTACAGTACAGAGCATGCACAGTGAGATCCTCAAGGAATGTTGAATACTTTGCACAAAGCATGCTAAATATTTTTTTTCCTGTAAAATCTTTAAGAAATATAAAAAAAATCAACTTAATGGCTGTTGGAACTCTTTATGTGCTTTCTACTTCAGCCCAGTTCATCACACCAGGCACCTCATTTACAGCTATGCTGGCTTTGACATGCTTTTAAAGAAAAATAATCTCCATATAAGGACACAGGAGCCTAACACCCACTCCTCTGGTTTTAACATGTTCCATTTCTCTTATTTTGTTGTTTTTCATTGTCAGATAAAAATATATCCAGAAAGCAGAAGCGAAAAGGGACGTGAGGATGAATCTATTTGTCATCATCTCTGTTCTTGCATCGCTCAGTGCCAATGTGGTAAGCACTACAGTGGGGAAGTAATCTTTTGTTTAAAGCAGATGCAGAAGGTTGCATAAAAGTGCCTAACTGAGTTTGTCTCTACTCTTCTCAGGCCTCTTCTCGAAGATGGTTTAAAAAGAAAGGTAAGTCACCTGTCCAGGCAATATTCTCACAGTACTTTTTATGCTTTATAGCTAAATTAATTAAATGTTCTCGCCTGTGTTTGCATGACGATCTGCAGTGATGTGTAGGTCTGGGGATGGGAGCAATTACAGAGGAGAAGTTGACATATCATCAAAAGGACGCAGGTGTCTTTACTGGAATCGGGTGATGCATTCCTGGGGTGATCCAGAGGGAATTGGAGCCCATAACTACTGCAGGTAAATTTTAAATCTGATGCCTTGACTTGTTGAAAAGAAGTGTCAATTTTTTAATGCAACTGTACTTTAACATTAGGAATCCTGATCAGAGTACGATGCCTTGGTGTTATGTGAGAAAAGGAAAGTGGATTATAAGTGAATTCTGCCGTGTTCCCAGATGTAAGAATTCATATCTATTCATCACTTAACATAGAATTAGTCATTAAAGTATTGTGTGTTTATCGATGAAATCACTAAAGAGATATCCGTTTTCTGCTCCAACACAGGTTCTACATCAACAGTAAAACCAACAAAGAGACCAACAGTAAAACCTTCCGCACCGGTGGACACAGGTAGTTTAGCCTTTTAAGTCTCATTGGCATCAAGTGATATCCTTCATCAATCCACTGATCCTTTCCGTCTTTCCCTCCAGAGCAGACGTGTGGCGAGTTGTCTGAACGGAGGATGAATAAAATTGTGGGAGGCTCTTTCATACCCATAGAGTCACATCCATGGATTGCTGCTATCTTCTATAAGCGACGTCGTTTCCTTTGTGGGGGTTCCCTCATCTCGCCCTGCTGGGTTCTCACAGCTGCTCACTGCTTTCCCAATGAGTGAGGGAACACCTTATGATTTTCTCCACTGCAATGATAATACTATAATATGACACATATTGGTATGCAAGGTGTTTACCTTCTGTGTGTTTGTGTGTATCACCCATTTCCATGTGGCTCTGCTCAGTGAGGATATTAAACTCAAACATCTATCCGTGTTCCTGGGGAAGACTGCCATCAACGACACAGATGCCAACAGGGAGCAGAGTTTTACAGTAGAAAAAATGATCATTCACCAAGATTTTAACGACACCAGCTTCAACAACGACATAGGTGTGCATGTACATCGTGTATTCAGATACGGCACCAATGAGAAAATGATCTGTGTGCAGATCTCATGCATGTGTCTGTTGTTTTATTTCTACATTTCAGCACTATTAAAGATCACAAACTCAAATGGAGGATGTGCAATTAAGACAGCCTCTGTGCGGACAGTTTGCCTTCCTCCGCCTCACACTCAGCTTCTTCCAGGATTCACATGCAGCATTGCTGGATTTGGGAAGGAGGCATCTGGTAAGAACAGCAGAAACTCTTACCATTGGACTCATGGATGACTTTGCAGCCATTTCACTGATTCTTATACCTGACACTGTGTCGTCTGCAGGCTCCTGGACGTTCTCACAGCTCTTGAAACAGGCTGATGTAAAATTACTTTCCAACACCGAGTGCAGCGGAGAGTTGTCCTATAAAGATCGCGTCACTGAAAACATGCAGTGTGCTGCCAGCCCTGACTGGAGCACAGATTCCTGCAAAGTAAGCATACAGTCCAGTGATTGAATATAAGCGTTTGACTGGTTTCCCTTAAGTTGAACTTTCATTGCTCTGATTTATAAAAGTAACAAAGGTGAAATATATTTTTTCATGCCAACCATCAGTCCATTATTAACTGATTCCTTACACTCCTTTAGAATTTGAGCCACTTTTCATGTCTAAGTGATTGACTGACCCTCTCCTCACAGGGTGATTCAGGTGGGCCGCTGGTGTGTAAAGCTTCAGGCCGTATGTTTCTGTTCGGGGTGGTGAGCTGGGGTGACGGTTGCGCTAAGGAGAACAAGCCAGGTGTTTATACCCGGGTGACCAACTACAACAAGTGGATCGCAGAGAAATCGGGTCTCTCTGAATACACGAAAGGACTGATGTATCCTCAGAAATAAAACCGCTGCAAAAGTTTGTAATCTGCTTGGCACGGCGGTATTTCTAAAACCAAAGTTTGGCAGCTGTTCTGAAAAGCTCTGTATGTTTGCAAGCATGTGCAGATGTCGCAAGTTTAGTTTCATCCAAGGATGTTAAAGTAGGACAAAGTTTGCATCTATGTTTTAAAATGTAAATTGAAAAAGTCGTTTCTATGTATTGAATTTGTACATTTGCATCCTATGTTTCAAGAGCAACTGATGAGCTTTGCTGTTAATGTACAGTGACGGTAGTTTTGCGGGATTATTTACTTTTACAGTTGTCAGTGAATGTTTTACGAATATATTTTATCATGATATATTAGATATGGTATTATAACAGTGTATAATATATTTTTTGCTACACATGTATAAGCTTTCCTTATAACAGTATGGATTTAGAAATCTATACACACTTTATTTATCTTATTTAATAACTATATTCTCTTTTGGAAGGCTGGCCCTGCTATTGAGTATTTTTCTTAATGACAAATAAAAACAATTACATTTCAGATTGTTGTCATACACGTTTATGTCTAAACTCTAACTGTTTCTGTCTTACATACATGACATCTGACACTTCAAAAGAGAGACACCGAGCAGCTGAGAGGGAACATACATATCCGTGTCCTTACATGTGAAAAATATTTTAAAAACTATATTTTATTCAGTTAAATGCAAATTGATACAAACAGAAATTTGTAGTTTAGCCTTTAATAGTTTTAGCTTTTAATGCTGAAAAAAGAGGAAAGAATTGTGGTATGAGTAGTGACTGTGTCACAAATGTCCTCACTATAAAAATGATAGAACCAAGTGAGACTATGTAACATTCTCTTCCCTAAGTTAAACACTGGAGGGCAGTATTTTGCAAAAATGACCTACAGATGCCTGTCTCTAACATACAGTCCATGGGGTATTTTGGTATAAAAGATGGTATGAAAACTGATTGAGTCAGATGTGCATATGTGTGAATGAATACAGCAGAGCTGTTCAATTCCCTATGAAAAGCAACATGAGTAAAAAAAAAAACATTTTAAACTCTTAGCCATTTCCTTTTTAAAATTCAGAGTCTTTGGGGCACTTGCTGGTTGAGTGGTAAGGAGCATATCCCATGTTGGCAATTCCCATTTACAGTAATTGCTGGTTCAAGTCTCAACATGCCCATCTTTCCTGTGTGTCTTCCCTTAGTCTTTTTCCTCTCTTCCCTGACCTATCAAAAGTTCAGGAAGTGGCAAAGAAATACGGACAAGGTTATTGTTGCACTGTTTGTGCCTGCTGAGCGTGGGTATAAAATGAGATATTTTTTTACAGTTTTTCAGCATCCACAGTGGATAATAATATGAAAAGATTCATGCTGTCTGGACTAACTTTTAAGGGTGAGGACCTTTACTGAAAGCTCTCTTGACATCTGGGGAGACTAATCGTAGCACCTGGATTGTTTATGTGCCGCTTGCCAAGCCTTTGCTTCCTGCATCTTCTAGTACAACTGAGCCAGAGCCCATTCTGCTAGTATCAGGGTCTGCAGATGCCCCACCAGTCCAAGTCAAGGGTTATAGATTCCCCACCTCGTTCAGTTCCTGCCATGTAGTGCAGACATTTTGTCAGTCATTGAGTCAGCTGGCGTTCAGTCAGAACCAGTTCAGAGATGCAACCGGTATCTCTCCCGTTCTGGTCAGCTCGGTTGAGTTTGTCCCACTTGCTTTCTAGCTGACCACCTAGCTGTTCCCAGCCTTTTCCTATCTGTCCCATCAGCTGCTTTGCCTACCCTTGGAAGGCATCTGGCTAGTTAGTTAGTCTGGCCTGACTGAGAGGATCCTCGCCTGTCAGCTAGCCTTCACAGGCAGCCCCCTGAACTGTTCTTTTGCCTGCCCTTGCTGTTTTCCTTATGATAGCCCTTGCCTGTCTCTCCAGCATGCTGGTCTATCCCCAGGCTATCTATCCTGCCTATTGGCTGTTCAATAAATTGGGTTTCATCATCCAGTTTGCCCACCTGTGTGGCCCCACCTGTAACTTGGCCAAAGACCAAAAAGGTTCCAGGCTTCACCTGACCAACCTGTCCCAACAGCTGCTTCACCAACAGGCCCAGGCCCCCTTTTTTTGTTGTTGTTTTGTCTCCATGTTTGTTCCAGGTCTGTAATGCAGAGATGAATGTATCATAACAAAATTATTCTTAAAAAAATTGTACTGTCTACAGTGAAATAAAAGTAAAAATAATAACCACGTTGGAGGGTTTTTCTGTATTTTTTTGCTTTTGTCTATACTGTCCCAATAATTTTTCTGGTTTGAGAGTAGCAAATAAGAAATCATCAAAGAATGAAATGCATCCACATAAATGTGTTGACCAATTTCATGCTCATTGAGCACATAACTGTTGAGACATTTCACTAAACTCATTATGATTCATCATACAAACTATAATCCCAATACAACAAGCAGGTGTTAACATATACATCATTTTAGACTAAAAGGGTGACCTGAGCAACATACAGACATTGCAATTCCTTGAGAATTGCTGCTATGATGGCCTCAAGTTTAGTCAGAATTATTGCAGTTTTACTTGATTGCCAAAAGGAGGATCTCTGTGGAAGGGTAAATTAAAACAAGTGCTTTTCCACTGTATAAAAGATTGTGTTATTGCAGCGGTTCTGCCATGCATGTAAACTATTGTATGAAACGTGACCAATGCAATCTTAAGGAAACTTTATGTGGTGGGAGTGACAATAATGTCTAAATGTGAGTGTATCTTTGTCTATATAGACTTTGATATTGGTATGCGATGAGGTTACATTTAAAAACCCTGAAAAGGTTTATATATCCATGTAAGCATAGTATAAATGAAAGCAGTTCTACTAAACATGGTTCTTCTGTTCTTCTGTCTATGACTCACACCTCTCTTACACCCCATACCTCTAACACCCACACCCACTCTATAACAGAAACATTTCACTGGAGGGCTGCATCATTTCTCCATCCATGACAAACATAATCACTGTGGAATAAGCATCTTAGTTCCCTGTGAGCAACCATAATCCAGCTGGTCATTACTAAAAGCACACTTCAAAATCTACCAAAGCAACCTGCTGCAATGTTTTCAATCAAAGGCTGTTTGGACAAGTCCACATATACAGATAGTTTGCAGAGGGGCTACTGGAGCCAATCGGGATTGGTCCTGCACCCCCTCAATTACTCACAGACACCAGTTTACTTTACTGCCTCTCTTACTGTGCCTCCGTCCATATATGGGTTTGAGATACAGCGAGTCGAACTCTTACTCCTCTTTAAGGACAATTCCTGACAAGAGGAGATGAGATGAGAGGATAGACACTGGGTCTGTTCCATCCAAGTGGACTAGACTGTCCACTTTGTCTGGTTTGCATAGCAATCTCACATGCAAACCATTCATGAAAGGTCTCTTTGGTCAGCATGGGGTCTCAGGGGTCTCAGGGGTATAAAGAGAGAGAGAGAGAGAGAGGGAGAGAGAGGGAGAGAGAGAGAGAGAGAGGGAGAGAGAGAGAGAGAGAGAGAGAGAGAGAACCAGTGCACACACACCTAACTACAATGGTGGGTACATTTTTATTTCTTCCATATAAGTTGATTTAAAAGGCTTGCTTTCACTGTGATGTTTCCAGGTATTAATTTAAGCTCATCAGGTGAGTGTTTAAACATTTGACAGCCAATCAAAAAGTATCCTAAATGTCAAAATGAAGAAGTTGAAGAAACACTGTGCTCAGTGGTGATCGTTGAGACTCCTTTCAGCTTCAGCCAGTAGCAAGCTGAATCCTTGGTCTTTATTTAGACCTGGACATTGAGGCCTGGAGACATGAACTCCTGACCCACCTTTTAATGAAAATAGATCACATGTCAGATGTAGGTTTAAAGCAGCATAAGAATCACATCTACCCTTTTCTTTCACATAATAGTCTTCTATAATCTTTCTCTTCTCTACAGTCCCTTAGATGTGGAGTCGACCTTTACGAGGCTGCAGGGAGTAGCTTCACGTCACAGTTCTGCTTCTAACCTTTCCTTCTTGTAGATGTTGCACGTTCTCCCCAACCAGGTCTGTTACAGTATCCTGGAATTACAACCTCCTCCCATTAAGGATCATTAAGTTACCCCAACACTTTCCTTTTTGGGGACATTGGTATGTATGACGTAATTTGGGAAGAGCTTTCGTTTGCAGTGTGTGTTTGTTGTGTGTGCGTGCAGGGAGAGCGTCAGTGCGCACCGACACCAACCCGCTTGGCAGCTGTATTCCTTCACTGTGATTGGGCGGAGGGCGGTGATTCCTTCTATCACGATTTGGGTCGCTCCCACCGGTGGACGCCGATCGCCTGAGTCCAGCCTTTACCGAGGTGCTCATCAGAGGAGACTGTGCCCACCAGGAGGAGAGGGATTCTTCTCAGAGGGCTGGACTGACAACTCGGTATTTGTCCGCCTGTGTCGGCGAGGAGGAGAGACAGGAGATCATCAGCGCTGGAGCTACCAGCCGTCTTTCTTCTATTAGGGCTGCGGTAAAAGTCGTTCACGATGCCGGTGTTTCACACCAAGACCATCGAGAGTATCCTGGAACCGGTGGCCCAGCAGATCTCCCACCTGGTCATCATGCATGAGGAGGGGGAGGTGGACGGTAAAGCCATCCCAGATCTGACGGTGCCCGTGGCGGCGGTGCAGGCGGCAGTCAGCAACCTTGTGCGGGTGAGTCCCGAGTTTTGAATCAGGGCGTCAGTTCACTGGAAGGTAAATGGCACAAAGTACCTGGACACAGTTTATCAAGCAAACTTCTAATCCTCTGAAATCCACATTTCTGGAGGCTGACCGGATCAATGAGAGATCTGACAGCAACCTTTATGGTTTATTTAATGATAATAATAATAATAATAAATTACCAGAAGTGCAAGTCACAAAGCTGTCCAGCGCCACATAAGCAGATCATGTTTTTTTCCCCTGTGGCTTTCAGCTATAAGGCTTGAGAAATCTCAAGTTGTTCTTCACTCGCCATTAAAATTGTTATATATAGACAGATAAAGTCATGCATCCAGCTGATGCTCATGCGTGTCTGATGGGCTTCTGCAGTACTTCTCGTGCGTCTCAGTGTGAGTCTGTGCGCACACGTCACAGCAACACAGCATGTCAAACTTAAACAAGATCGATAATCAGATGGCAGCTGAGCAGAAGTACGGACGAAAGGAGTGCTGATTGAATGTGTCTCTGTTTGAGATCAGTAAAAGATGAATGTATGTTTCTGCGCTCTCATCTAAAAAAAACCCTGAGCTTTATAAGTGCAGGGTATGCAGTTTATTAAAAGAAGAAAAAAAATCAGACATAGGCTAATCACCCAAGAGAATAGAGATGCTCCGTAACTCCTTCCTTCTTATTTTCAACTACACTCATCTCTGTGTGTCGTTTCTTCTCTTCTGGGCCTTACGCTGGGCCTGTAATTGGTCGTTTTGAGCTGAAAGAGTCAAGCTTCAGTCGGCTACTGATATCTCCTGTGCGTGCACTGGCTGGAAAAATCAATACGGCCCACATCATTAATGCTGATCTGGATCGTTGTTATTGATGCATGTACGACCGGGCTTCACTCACTCAGGTGAAATCAGCAGCAGACTGAAGTAAACACTGACTTGCTTACGCTTTGATAAGGAGAGGCAGAGAAAAGAGTAGTGAAACATATTCCCTCTTAAAGGAAAGGGCCACTTGCTTTTTCAAGTTTTGATGATGTCAGTGTGACTGTGGGTTAAAGGGACTAAGATCTCCTGTCTTTAAAAGTCTCAATTCAAATATTCTTTGTTTGCCTTTTGTTTTATTGTTCAACATCTGCAATGATGCATCACAGTGATTCCTATGTTTGACATATGGATTATGCAGTTATGCATATACATAGTGCAGTGGACAGAATTTTGGGGACGTTCATGACTGCAATACATTGCAGTGTTTTCTTTATCTTGTACGTTACAAGAAACAAATTCTTCTCCAAAGTCTTGGTTTGGAAACAAAACATCCTAATAATGACTGGATAATTTCCTGTTCTCCCACAGGGCTTGGCTTTACAAGGATGCATCAAATCATTTGGATAAATATCTCATTAACTGTTAATGAAAAGGGCTGCTCAGTTTGAAGCCAAACACCGTTGTATGTAACAACGAAAAATCTCCTCCTATGCAATTTAATTCAGATAGATTGAGTTCTTGATGCCCGTTGACTACCAGACACCCTCTCTTTCTTTGCTTGTCCTTGTGAACGCACTCAGTTGATCAATCCAGATAATGAGCAGAAAGAGGTTAATAACAAGGCTTGTTGCTGGGTATCAGATGATGACGATATAAGGCTGCAGGGAGAGATGAGTGACTTGCACAGGAAGGAGAATGTGTTTGGTTTGAGGCATTCAAACAGGGCAGCCGTGGCTCAGTGGTCCAATAACTGGAAGGATGGTGGTTCGATTCCCACTCACACCACTCAACGATTGGTGAAAGTGACAGCTGGAGGGGTGTCAGTCCACCTTCTTGCCACGGCCGAGGTGCCCTTGAGCAAGGCACCGTGGTCCCAGGTGCTATGATTGGCTGCCCACCACTCCAGTGTATGGCATCTGTCTCTATGAGTGGGTGACCCTGTGCATGTGCATGTGTGTGTTCAATGCACTCTCAAGGCAAGAGAAGAGGAGAACACAGGTTCACTGATAGAGAAGCAAGAGTGTAGAAGAGGGTGACAAGACACTGTTGAAGAAAAGCACAAAGGGTACTTGAGAACAGAGCATGTAAAATCTAAAGCACTTGGTTGCTGGGCAGACAAACTTAACTGGATGTAAATGACACCCAAAGCTCAAACTGACACACTTCTGAGTACATATGCTTTATTTTGGAAAGATGATTCATTTCTAGCCTTGCGCAGTTTGAACTAACACGATATACTATAAGGCAACATGCCAGCTTCACCACCGAAGTCCCACTGCACACTGATACAATTACACCATTAACCCCATCTCGGGTGGGCTTGCTGAGGGGGGTACTTGAGATCTAGGTCACTGAAACACTTAGACACACTCAAGATGAGGTCAGCCACGACCTGTCAGAGGTTGTACATGGGCTAATGCATATTCAACTTAAGATGCGACAGATGCTGCTGGTGCATTTGGTGGAAAGTGTGAATTTTCTGAAGTTCTCCTGATGACAGAGTTCCCTTAGTGGTTTAAGAGAAGTGCCTGCTCACGAAGAAGTCAACATAGACCCTGAGTATGTCTTGGGGGAGGGGGAGAGAGGAATAAATAGATTTACCGTTGGGTGAAGTAACCACATACTGACTGGGGGAGAGGGGCCATGTGAGCAGTGACATGGTCGACAAAAACAGTCAAACAGCTTGATGCAGAATAAGTCAAGAATAGGAGGGAGATCAGGAGAAATAACATCTTTCAGTAAGACATCGCTGGCTCCCTCTGAGGGCAAGAAAGGGCTTCTGGCGTTTTTAGACCAGGCTCTGCCAAGCCTGGCGGTCCTCCCTCCCACTCATGCTCTCCTCTACACACACATACACACACACCAACTGTCCTCAGCCAGCTTGACCATGTAAATATGAGACATCTCTTCTTGTTCTTTGGCAGACCCAGGATGATTCTTAGTTTATATCCACTTATCGCCTCTGCATCTCAGTTTTCTTATAATCAGCCACTGACTTTAGGAGAATTTCAGATTTTTTTATTTAAGTGTCGGCTAGTAGAAACTCTGGAAGTCTGTTGTTGTTTTTTTCATTATCATTATTCTCTGGTATTTTAGATATAATGTTTTTGTCTTTAAAGCAGCAGTAAGACATGTTTTTGAACATATTACAGATGAGAGAATTGTGTCTAATATAGAGATGGTCCCACTTTGAGGTAAAATAACAAAATAATCTCCGGTCTGCAGTTCCTCACAGCTTCACAGACTGTTTTAGCACCTTTCAGCAGTGTGTTTTGGTTTTACATCCCACAACTTTAACACCTTTTCAGTGTCATGGGTCTCATGAGACAGTTGTTTTTCAAAAAACTGAAAAATAGCTCAGCATTATAGACTTATAAAAAAAAAAAAAACTTTTGACTATCTGCTGTCAGACATGAAGCTAATACCAGCAACAGATGAAAACTAAGTCAATACATTTTTACCTTGAGTCAATATGATCTCATTAGCAACATCAGCTTTATTTGTGTTTGAAAATACTTCCTTTATTTCTATGATATTCATCCTCACAGGTACACACATTTATCCAATCAACTTTCAAGTATTGCTCACTCGGCCCACTGTTTTTTCCAAATATGGTCACGTCTGGCACCACAAAAGACTAACATGGGGACGACTGAATGTCAAACTCAGTACCAAGAGGGGATAAAAAGGCTAATTTAAATTAAATGGATTTGATCTGGATTTTGGAATTTTCATGTCCTTTTTATATATATGTATAAAATGGCTGAACCACTCGTGGCCCCTTATCATATGCTTATCGCTTATGCTTGCATATCGGTGCCAGTCTGTGGCCCAGTGGCTGGAGACAGCTTGTGCGGACTTTAAAACAGCTCTGCTTGTGTACAAGTCTCTCCATGGTCTAGTGCCAAAGTACATCTCTGACATGTTAGAGCCATATGAACCAACTGGGACTCTGAGAACCTCAGGGAGGGGTCTCCTGCTGGTGCCCGGAGTCAGGACCAAACAAGGTGAGGCTGCGTTTCAGTTTAATGCTCCTAAAACCTGGAACAGTCTTCCAGAAGATGTGAGACAGGCCTCGACTCTGACAACGTTCAAATCCAGGCTGAAAACAGTTCTATTTAGCTGTGCATATGACAACTGAAAGTATTTATCTGCACTCTTCACTTTTGATTTAATTAATTTATATTTTATTTTTATGTTTTATGGAATGATTTTATTTGCCTTCTTGTGATTTTATGTAGCTGTAAAGCACTTTGAATTGCCTTGAGTACGAATTGTGCTCTACATATAAACATGCCTTGCCTAGAGTGCTGTCTAACATGTGGATCCAAAATATCGTCTTAGTAGGATCATTGGGTAATCTCAGTTTGGACTTTCATGTTAAAACAGGGTTGATATTGAGAAAATGTTAAGCCATTTTGCATCTTATAAACTTAATATTTTCCTAAGGGATTGGTGGATACCAAAAATGGGCTTAAAAGAGAGTGTGTGTAGATGTCAAAGTCAAAGTCAAAATTATTTGTATAGGACATTTCATATACAAAATAATTCAAAGTCCTTTACATAAAATAAAAGCCTTGCAGCAGGGAGCAGAAAAAGCATTAAAATATTAATATATTAGACTATAAATAGAAAGAAATACAATAATTAAAATGAATTAAAATGAATAAAAACAAGCAACAGTCTAGATAAGTTAAAAGATATTGTGCAAATTCCATGCATAGACACATGAGAATAGAAATGTTTTTAACCTGGATTTAAAAATATCTACATTTGGTGACAGTTTAACCTCCACTGGCAGTTTGTTCCACTTGTTTGCAGCATAAGAACTAAATGCCGTTTCTCCGTGTTTAGTCTGGACTCTGGACTGG
This sequence comes from Leuresthes tenuis, assembly GCF_036924035.1. NCBI lineage: Eukaryota > Metazoa > Chordata > Actinopteri > Atheriniformes > Atherinopsidae > Leuresthes > Leuresthes tenuis. The sequence goes on from NW_027325362.1 coordinate 15,924,743, forward strand.
ACCAGCTGACCTGAGTCCTTGGATCTAAGAGCTCTGCTAGGTTTATATTCTCTGAACATATCACAGATGTATTTTGGGCCTAAACCGATGTGATAGAAGAAGAAAGTGTGCAGATTCCCCAATAACTCCAAGCCCATGACTATAAGGTCAATTACTGTTATGAAAATAGATTAAAAATGGTTACCATCTTCATGTGAGATGGAGACTTCTGTCACATTTCACTGCTTGGACATAAATTATTCACTTTCACACAAAATCCAAATGGAATAAAGTGAAAAAAAAGATGAAAGTTGTACCCTCACCGCAGCTGATTTTACAACCACACATCTCGCTTCACGGTGTCCAGCAAACCACTTAACCATGCATTAATAATGTATCGAACAACCAATAGCCAGTGTTGCTGCTTACAGGAAACTCAGGTTATCTCGAGGGTTCATTGCATGGCTGTACTTGTAGAGCTGGATTCCTTACATTTAGAAGCCTCCAGTTTTTCACAGAAACTCGCCAAAACATCTCAAAGTCTTCAGGTAGTTTTGATTTTAGTGTTTAATTTTAGTGTTTTCGGACATCTTACAGTGAAAGAAGTGTGGTATGGACTAAATGGATTGTCTGCACAGGGGATGAAACTCAAAATTAAGGTGGGTTGCCAAAGTTTAGCGTGCTCCCAAACATTTTTGGACACTCGCGCGATGATTGAAGTATATGACAAAACAATGCCATTTATTTTGAAAAAAGAAAGAACAAGCACATCACAGTACATCACACAAAAGTAGCCCAGGAAAATAAGTTTGTTAGGTTTTAAATCATAAACCAGCAGGAACACAGCTCAAAATAATAGACAAAAAATACACACACTTATTTACTATATCAACAGAGATCCAAGGTATAATGTTTATCATTAATCTGAAACTAAACAATGTTTTCCCACATGCATATTTTACGGGCATGGTGATGTGGTGGTTAGCACCGTCACCTCACAGGAAGAGCGTTCCAGGTTCAATTCCCAGCTGGGGCCCTTCTGTGTGGAGTTTGCAAGTTCTCCCTGTGTTTCTCCCCAGGTACTCCGGCTTCCTTCCATCGCCCAAAAACATGCATGTGGGGTTAATTAGTAGTTAACCCTGAATTGGAATAAGCGTGTAAAAAAAATGAATGAATAGAATCTGAAAAAAAACACACTTCATTTGAAGTTGATGTCTTTCTGTGGAGGTTTGCTTGAAATTGTTATTCACAATGGCAAGTCGTCAGATTATCTGAAGCAATGAATGGTTTCTGACATCTCTCTCTCATACTTTGTGCATTGTATATTGCAGATAGTCTGTGAATTGAGAAATCCTTTTTAATCTGTGTTATTCATCATTATGTGAGGTTGTTATTTCTCTGAGCTCATTAGTCACTGTTTCTGCAGAAACGTTTCACTAACAAGTTTCAAATGACCCCACAGGTGTAGTTGATCACAGTAATGATAAAGTTTGCCATTTAGATCTTTACAAATACCATAACTATATGGCTATTTGGCATCTTCAAGCTCTCTCAAATGACAACCTTTTCACTGAATAAGTCCCATTCACAATTTTGCACAAGATGTCTTTCTTTGCACATATAATGTCCAAGGAAATAAAAAGTAGAAAGAAGAAGAACACTTAGGATCATATTGTAAATTGAAAGGTGAATTGATTAGTGTTAGAATCATAAAAGCACATCATAACAAATGATTTACCAAATAAGGTTATGTAATTGTACAAAGTGAAACATGTCGTATTCCATTCACTTCAGCAGTGTTGCGCAGGAGTAGTTCTTTGTTTTGTAAATTAGTAGTAGAGACCTAAAAACCGATTAAAAATAGATTTTTGATGATGATCATGAAAACAATCACAAGTGATGATATTACTTATTGATGTAGTGCTAGTGCAAAAGAGAGTGAAATCTTAGTGTAGCCAGAATCAGTAAAGCCTACAGTGTACGACAAGTGTACAAAAAATAAAATCACAGCTGAAGGCCAAACCAGTCGGAGCGTAGCTGTTCTTCAAATCTCTGGAGCCAGAATGTCTATTAACCAGATTTCACCGATGCGGCAGCAAGAGACTGACGTCATCATCTCTCTGTAATTGCATCTCAAATGCGTGTGTGCGTGTGTGTGTGTGAAAGGGAGTGTGGGCTTTTTCTGCTATATTTGTTGAGTCTGCAAACCAGGAGCCCAACATACTGGTGGGATCCAGCAGCTTTGCAGTGATCATGTGCTGAATGGCACAACATTTGTTTAGCTTTTGGTCGGTTTAAGTTTAGGGTTAGACTCAGATTAGGTTAGAGCTAGAGGTCATGATAGGTCTAGGGCAATGAGCTAGAGAATGCAACATGACAATGGAGACTAAGACAAGGGCGTGCGTGTTTGCCCATGTGGGTGGATGCGTGCTTGTGTGTGTAGGATGTATTTTGTATTTCAGAGCAGTGTTTTTCAATCAACTGTGTAACTATATGAACATCTGTAGGAAATTGAGTCTTTTTTCCCTGCTGTGTACCTATGTGTTTAGTTGTGTGACTGTTGAGTTCTACTTGTTCAAAAACAACATGCACATAAATTTAGCCTTAATTAAATCACCTTTGCCTGATTTAATGTAAACATTCATTACACCTCTGCATATATGATGATGTGTGTTAATGATAGATCTAAAAATTCAAAGGGCTGCTGAAGAGCAACATAAACCCATTTCCCCTGACCTGCCTTCACACAGAACAACTGACAGCACAATCAATCAGAGCCTGAGCCGCTTTCCTCAAAGATATGACATGCATGCATTGTTGAAATAGGTGTAAATTGATACACACTCATTCACCTCCCGCTATTAATAGCACTCTTTGAAAAAACTATTTCCTGTCTTGCTGCAGCTAATGATGATAAAACAAATCTGTGTGTGTTGCAGGTGGGGAAAGAAACGGTTCAAACCACAGAGGACCAGCTGATGAAGAGAGACATGCCTCCTGCTTTTATTAAGTGAGTCTGTCTTTGAGCTGCCATGCATGCTTTGGAGGGAAGAACTCAGCGGCTGTCTCTCCCACTCGCAGTGTCAAAATTCTGAATATGAGCCACTTTATGTCAGCAGACAGAGAACTTTTTAAAAAAGGGGATTCCAGGCAATTGAATGTTTGGAAACGTGGCTTCGTTCCCAGCTGCAACAAAAGGCCACTTCTGATGCCGACCTCACGCACATGTCCGGCTCTAGCATCCAGGCCTCTGACAGGCCGTTAGTTGTTTTCCAGCTTGCATCCAAAGAGCTGACATTAACTCAGGGTGCTGGCTGAGAGCTGCTACTCAGCAGTTCTGGGAATCGCACATTAGGCTGTGTGTTTGTGCGACTGTAATATCATCCATTTCCAGCTTGCTCTTACCCTCATTTCTTCGCCTATCATCTGATGCCTATCTTTGCTTGTTTTTCAGTTACCAATTTGTTTAGCTGTTTCATAAAAAAGGGTCCATATCTTAAACTGGTCTACATACCAATTTCTTGCTTCTCACTCAAACATACATGGAGCGCTACACCATAAATCTCACTCACAGGGCTTAGGAGGGGGCATGTGGGAATGTGAACTCACCTAAATATAGACAAACCAGCAGCCATTGATACCCTGACCAATGGGGTCAGAAAGAGGAGGGATGTAGTTTTATTGAAAATGCTTTTAAAAATGTATCACCCGCTGCAGGTTTATCACATTTTGAATGAGTATAGATAATTTGAGTTTAAAAGTTGTTGTTAAATAGATGTTTCCAGATTTAGCTCTTTAGATGGAGGAGACAGACTTTCAAGTGCGGAAATAAGTCTGTAAAATCTTAAGCCTCACATTTTGTCCGGTTGCTGTTTAGGTTTGCATTTGTTCAATAAGATGTTTAAAGCCAGCTGTATGTTTTCAGGGTGGAGAACTCATGCTCGAAGCTCATCCAGGCAGCTCAGATGCTTAAGGCAGATCCTTACTCTGTTCCTGCTCGGGATTACCTGATCGATGGATCCAGAGGGATACTGTCTGGAACGTCCGACCTGCTCCTTACCTTTGATGAAGCAGAGGTGTGTGTTTTCAGCCCTACATGTTTGTGTCCTGACTCTCACCATTACTTTAGAGGTGCTTTGGTATCTTTCAGGGAAATAAAGCTTTTTATAGCAGCTGCACAGAGGAAGGAAGAACTCTTGGAGCTTGAAGCTGTAATGGAGGCTCGGATGCAGCCAGATCTAATCACTAAGATCAAATGACCTCCCTCTGTCATAACTCAGGGTGTGGGTTTTTGTGTGTGGCTGGCTCTGTGCTTCTGTGTGTGTGTGCATTCATGTGAAAAGGTTCAATGGCAGAACCATAAGTGGAATCACATTGGGCACGTGATTAAGCTCACCATGTCTCATCACTAGCCTCATTTTCGAAAGAGCCCCTTTTCTCAGTCACAAGATGCACATCACAAGACTGTACAGACACACACACAAAAACCAAGTAACTTCATCTGTGTCTATAAAAAGCTTATGCAGCTTATGAGTAAATGTTGTCGTTCTTCTAAGTTAGGCATTTGTCACCTTTATGCTTATGCTTCATGCCTGTGATCTCACCTGTGGTTTTGTGTGTGTATTTTCCTAGGTGCGTAAGATAATCCGTGTGTGTAAAGGCATCCTGGAGTACCTGACAGTAGCTGAAGTGGTGGAGACCATGGAGGACCTCATCACTTACACCAAAAACCTTGGACCAGGTCAGCTTGAAGCAGAAATGCAAATAGAAAAACTCAAATGAATTGTTTCAGGTGGCAACAAGCAAATAAAATTAACTTTATCCAAGAGACCAAAATGTAACTTTCAAGAAGACTGAATGCTCAAAAGTATGATGTCATAACCAAACCAAAAAAACTAAATAACATTTACATTTAAAAGTACTCTGTATCAACCGTAGCTTACATTTCTTCTTACAGGGAGGAATCTGCCAGGAAAAATTTCCATTTCAAAGAATTAGAACTGCCTGCAGCAGCCTTTTTCTTTTAGCATAAACGCTATCTGTTGCAGTAGAATAATTCATTAGTTCATCAGTGAGCACATTGGCAAGATATACATAAATTCTGATAAGCAATCGATGAAGTCTTTTTCCAAGCAGAAATGCTTGAAATTCAGCTCACAGAAAAATCTTTAGTTTGTTAGCTGCTGATCAGACAATGCAAACAAAATAAATAACTTTGAACTCTAAGGAACATTTTTTCACACATTTCAAGACAATAACCAACAGATTAAATGATTATATAAATTATATGTTAATACAAAAATAAAGCTGTTATACATCTAAGACAGATCATATGATTACAAGACATCAAGTTAGCTTGATGATATAGTTGAAAGGATTTGGTGCCAATGTTTTGTAAGATCCTCATAAGTAAACCAGTCAATCTTTACTTTATATAATTCTTTGGGCTTGAAATCCATTCATCATGATGGAAAAACTAAATTGAGCACTGACTGTTCCTTTGAAACTAAGATGCTAGTAAGATGACCATAAACAGGCTATTTATCATTGGAGGCATCAGGGTAATTACATTTTCTGTATAATCTGCCTTCATAAGCTCCTCCCAAGGTTTCTGCACACTCTACTAATGCATTCATTGTAGGAACTCAGTTGTTTGTGAAGTAATAAGGTTTAGATATGTTGGTGAATCCAAGCAGTTAAGCTGTGTCAAAACCAAGGTCACTCACATTTTCTACAATCCGCCTTCTCGTTGGTTTAGATGCTGGAAATCACCAACTATCAGAGTAGAATCAACTCTTCCCTTTTTCCTGTGCTTTCCTCAGGGATGACCAAAATGTCAAAGATGATTGAGGAGAGACAGCAGGAGCTGACGCACCAAGAGCATAGGCAGATGCTCGTCAACTCCATGAACACTATCAAAGAGCTGCTGCCTGTTCTTATCTCAGGTGCGTACATGTGACTTTGTGTGGGCAAACGATAGTGTAGGCCACTGAGCATTCAACAGTCGTTATAGCAACACTGATAATTACAGTGATTAGGTCCTTGGGATGTGAAGCTGACAATGCACCGCCCACTAACAGCTCTACTGGGGTCTCACATACTATGTCCTGCACCAGCAAAGAAGAGGAACTATTTCAGCTTTTACAAGCTGCATGTTCAAGCTGCATGTTCAAACAAACATTTTCTGTTCCAACAGTTCTGATCATTATTTTATTCTAGCAAGATATCAGTTAATTTGCAACCTTAGAGAGGAAAAGAAAATCAATATTTCATGTACTTACAATAAATCCCATAGATGTATAATAAGAAAAAACGTGTATAGCGTTATGAGAAATTATTGCTCCTGATGATAAATGCCCAGATAATTATCACCTGATTCAACTGTTTCCATAAGCTCCTCAGATCCTTTTAGCATTTTTCGGCTCTTTGTTTTAGACTCACAGCCCCAATCTGATCATTTGCTGTCATCACTCTTATGGGATTATGTGACGCCACAGCAGGTAGCAGTCTTCATTGAAGCATCTCAATGGTTTGGTTCAATTTGATAAAACGTGAGAAACTGCTTGTTTCCAAACACCACTAATGTAAATCAGCATAAAGCATCGTATTCAGCTCTTAAGTCTGTCCACTCTCGATCAGCACGAAGCTTGGTTCTGCACAAGCACCATTCTAATAAAGGAGAGGCAAGGGACCACTAAACAAACAGTGGCTTTAGAAATTGCTTATTCTTCTATAAAACTCCAATGTGGCTGCAGTTATAACTAATAATTGTAATTTTTAAATCTTCAGCTATAAAGATTTTTGTTGCTACCAAGAGCGGTCGCGGTGCCGGCGTTGAGGAGGCAGAGAGGAACAGAAGGTTTACCTTTGAAAAGATGAGCGCTGAAATCAACGAGATCATAAGAGTCCTACAACTCACCACGTGGGACGAAGACGCCTGGGCCAATAAGGTAATTGTCCTGCACATGAAGTTTTTTTGTTTTTATTTCAGATCCCCAAATCTTTAAAAAAAAAAAAAAAAACTTTGCAAAATCCCCACTTTCCTTTGGAGTTCCCATTTGCACACATATGCTATAGACACTCTCTCAGAGAGTTGCATCTCAAAGAAATTCACTCTTTACTTTCTGTCTCCACTTTTCTTTTTGCTCGCTAGTATAACTCCTGGTTTTTCTTTTTCCTTTTCTTTCTTTACCTTCTTCCTCCATTCTTTTCCTCCTTGTAGAAGGTAAGCCTGTTTCTCTCCCCCTCTGCAGTTTCCAGCATGCAAGTGTGTGTATGTGTAATTTAAAAAACTCATGTTGACATAGTCCATATCTGTCAATCAGGTAATCAACAGTAAGTGTGTGATGTGTTTTAGTCCATTGACTGTTAGCTAATGTGTAATACTTCATCATGACCGTATATAATGTACCTTCGCATCTGTTTGTTGTCCATTTCAGCAAAATTGTCAGAAACTGATGACAGATTACTTATAGCTGGTTTAGAAATTCAGTTTGTCTTTAGTCATGGTATTTTCTCCTTCTTTGTTGTTCGTTGTGTAAAAGAGCTGGCCGTAGAATCTGTCACATGCTGTTTCGAGCATGGATGATTTCCTTGGAAAGACATTTTGGGCATCAGTAGTAAAGTTTGCAAAGAGGTCATTTATAGAAAAGATCTGTTTCGCTTGTCTAACCTGTAACCCTGCATGTTTTTCTGCACACAGCTTCCTCAGACAATGATCTGTCTGTCTGTCTGTGTGTGTGTGCGTGTGTGTTTGCTGTGGAAATACTGCACACTCAGTGTATGAGCTCTGATAAGCACTTACTGTCAGTGGGCGAGGGAAATCGCTGGCACGCTATGACTGCTGTCCTCTGGAGTCATGAATTATAGAAATAAGCTGGTTGGTGTCCAGACACATCCATAATAGATGGGCTGTATTGAATGGTTCCACTTATGCAGTTCATTCTTCTCTTAGCGGGAAAAAAGCTTCTTTTTTTCTCTCTTCCTACTGTGAGGAAATGGCAGAGTAGATGTGAGGTGGTTGAACTCCACTAAATGTCTAATTTTTCCTTTTATGTTCAGCCATTATCTTTAGTCAAACATCAGCTAAAGTTTGAATAATATCTGATCTCAGTTTCACTTTCTTAAAACACCAAATTATGTATTGCGGTGTTTTAAATGACTGTATTCATAGCTAGTAGATATTTCCCCGCTGCTTAACATATGAATACAATTCAGATTTCTTTTGATTGGAAACGTTCTGCAATGTTTGAGAAGAAATGGTGAAACGGTTCACAAATGATGAGGTGGAGTGACAAAAAGGTCATACCGGAAAGGCTTAGTCTTTGTTCAACAACTGGATGGAATTGCTTAAAAACATAATACTGCTAAGAATTTGTGGAGTTCATGATCACAGCTGAAAACCAGTACTGACCATCTGCAATAGCTGGATAAGAACAGACAATTATCTGGTGGAAACAAAACTCAGAAACGTTGCCACCTTCTCTAACGCCGAGTTTATTTGAGATGGAATGAGGTGAAGTGGAAAAATGTCCCATGGTCTGACAAATCAAAATGTGAAATTCATTTTAGAAATCAAGGATGCTGTGTCCTCTTGTCTCTTGGAGGGACATCGGTGCATATGGCATGGATAACAAGCATAACTATGATGACAACATTAATGCAAAACAACATATACGGGTTTTGGAGCAACATATTCTGCCATTCAGTCTTTTTCAGGGAGGGACATCCTCTTCGCATTCTGCATGTATTACACTAGCATGGCTCTGTAGTAAAAGCCTCCGTGTGCTAAACTGGCCTGCTTGCTGTTCAGATCTGTTTCTCCATAAGAACAGAAACTACGACAAAAGACTTTGCACACTGTTAAGCTGCTGAAATCGAGTAAGAATTGGAGGGGAAAAAGTTTTCAAATGCTTGAGATATTCAAGTTTTCATCTGCTGAAGAGACTAGAAATATGAAATAAACACTGTTTTGGGCTTTAAGCCTTGAACTTTATTCTGTAAATTATTTACTTTGCCCATCAGTTCATCAATGTTTGAATAAAGTAAAAGCATGCATGTTGAGTCTGGATGGGTTAAAAGAAAGTATGCAATACGGTCGCCTGTACCTATTTTTTTTTTATTTGTTCCTGTCATCATATTCAAAATTGATACACATGAACAATAACAGTAATATTGTACATAACAGATATATCGTTTTACAACTATTTTGAATAAATACAGGTTTAAATTATAGGAAAATCACTGACAGGGTCCTTCATACAATTACTCTCTCAAAAATGAATTCATCCACTGCTTCCCTCCTAATTTTTAATAGAAATTAAAGGTTATTTTTAAAAGTTTTACAGGTAAAACAGTTGAGAGTGATTGAAATATTAACTTTTTGTTTACGCAAAACCAAAATGGTAGCTGTTGTGATGTAACGTCTGATGCCACTCTGACAAAGCTTGATAGAAATCGGATTTTTGTCCTCACCTCAGGATATGGAGGCTTTGAAGAGATCTCTGGCTTTGATTGAGTCAAAGATGGCACAAGCTAAAAGCTGGCTCAAAGACCCTCATGGACAGCCAGGTAACCATATGTTCGGTATTCTCGCCCAAAGAGCCTCCAGCTAAAGCACCCAGTCAGTACTTTGTTATAAACAATCTTTTGCTGTGGCACTTTCCGGTTCTCAGGAGACCCTGGTGAGGTGGCTTTAAGTGTGATACTGGACGAAGCTGGTAAAGTGGGAGAGCTGTGCGCTGGGAAGGAGAGGAAAGACATACTGGCGACCACTAAGGCTCTGGGACAAATGACTGACCAGGTCGCAGATCTACGAGCCAGGTAGTGTGTCTGTACAAGAACATGTGAGTTTAACTGGTTTCCATACTCCCTCTTGAACTGTGTTCATCTTATGTATTCTGTCGTCATATTTCAGCTGAGTGTGTTTGTTGTTTCTGACAGAGGCCAGGGTCCGACCCCAGGGTGTGTGCAGCGTGCAGGCCAGTGCTCTCAGGGCCTAGATTTGTTATTTGGCAAAGTGGACAGTGCTGCGCGCAGACTGGAGGCTCTAATCAATGCCAAGCAGGCCATTGCCAGGAGGCTGGATGCTGCACAGGTCAGAAAGAACAACATCAGAGTGATATCGTGAATGGTACCATCTAACTCAGTTATACTCATCCTATTTGTGTCTCTTTTGTTTGTTCCATTTCCATTTTCGAGGTGGTTTATAATTTTCTGTTGATAAGCCAAACTAAAGTGGATAAGGATGAAACCTCAATGCTTAAATTATTAATATTCAAGGTCTCATTCTCATCCCTGAAGCATATTTTTGTCAGGTCAATAGTTATTTTTTCATCAGATGTACGTTGTGTTGCACATGTGCATGGTTAGGCGTGGCTGGCTGATCCCAATGGTGGTCCTGAAGGGGAGGAGAACATCAGGGCGCTACTAGCAGAGGCCAAACGTATCGCTGATCTATGTGAAGACCCCAAAGAGAGAGATGACATCCTGCGCTCTATAAGTGAGATCGCAGGACTCACCGCCAGGCTCGTGGAGCTCCGTAAACAGTAGGCGTTCCCCCTTATGACACATCAACAAAAGTGTTGAAAACTTTCTTTAATTCTTAGTCCTACTTGGCATATTTTACCTACCTGGACAATATGTTGTTGCATTTCAACCTGGGGTGTCAGTCCTACAATAAGGTTTACAAGTGTTTGCATATGGTGTGATGGAGTTATTGTATTGTTGCATACGGTTGGGAACATATTGAAGAATAAAACTGGGTCAAGTTTAAGGGGAAATACCCCCTAATTGTAAAGAAAGTCATAAGTCCTCTAAATCATCAGTGAATGACACCAAGAATAGTTTCTGTATTTTCTTTTTCTTTTTTTTGCATTGCAACTTTGTTGCTGCAGTTATTAACCAAAATCCAAAAAATGTCTTTACTTTGAAAAGGAAAATGACCAAGCTCTCCAGGTCTACACAAAAGCTACAGATCTCAACTTCAAATGAAAAAAAAATCTGTCTGTGCTGGGGAAAATTTTCAAGCATTTTCTAATTTCGAACAGAAAGTACTTTTACAACATGATACTCACAGATATATCACCCCTGTGTGGTCCTATAAAAACCAACAGTACAAGGCCACAAAAGAAATTCTACACTTCTCTACAATTCTACACATCTCTTATATTTTAGATTAATTCTTTATATTCAGAGAATGATTATTATTTCATTCTTTTGCCCTTCTAAGACAGAAGTGATGATTTCTAAAACTGTGCTGGAAGAGCCCAGTCCAGTGAATAATAAAAACTTTACTCCTTCTACACATGAAACTGTGTCATCAGCCTTCAAAAGAAGTATTTCCTTTTAAATCTGCTATCCAGCAGGGTTGTAGTGAGACATTAACCAGTTTTGGGGTTTAAAGGGCATAGTTAAGGGTTAATTTCCCTGCTACATAGCTTTTTTTGCTTTTTGTCTCCTATATTCATCTCTCTGTTACTCTCTCAGGGGTAAAGGTGACAGCCCCGAGGCCCGTGCACTGGCGAAGCAGATTGGAGCAGCACTGATGAACCTCCAGTCCAAAACCAACCGGGCTGTAGCTAACATGAGGCCAGCCAAGCCTGCGGTCACCTTGGAGGGCAAGATGGAGCAGGCCCTCCGCTGGGTGAACAACCCTGGAGTAGATGACAGGGGAGTAGGTAAGCAAAGAAAGCTGACGACTTTAAGGAATGACAGTATAGTACTCCGACATCCCAAACCTTTTTTGAGCCTGTGTGGTGGTGAAGAATGTGCGGTGTTTGTTCTCACAAACATGAGATAACCTCGAAGTGTGACACTCAGGAAACTATTGTTTCTAAACGTGGTTCAGAAATGACTGTGCTATTTCCTCTGATGCTCACTATGATGCATTTTATGCATGAATCACTGAATGACTAACTTGGCTTGCTTGAATTATTGCTTTCATGCTTTGTTATGCTGTCTTCCCGTTCTGTTTTAATTGTTTCCTCTCCTCTCCCGTGCTTCCGTGTGGGAGCAGAGTGTGAAAGGCTAGAGTGGAACACAGGTACCTGACAACTATAAGCTGTCCTTGAAGATAGAACCAAACCTGTATTATTTCATTATGACTTCCTAGAAATGTTAAGATGTCAGCATGTACCACAAAATAAAGCACCCGCCTCTAATTTATAAGAAAAGATCTGAAAATTAACAAACCATTCACAGCCTTTGCAAAAATTCAGTGCCTACATAATGGGACCTATATATATAATTGTTATTTCTGGATATTCAACACCAAGATAATATATCAGATCTTCAGATAGTCTCTTTTTTAGTCTCTTTCTTGTGTCACCCTACAGGTCAGGCAGCAATCAGAGGGATGGTTGGGGAAGGGAGGAGGCTTGGCGGAGGCCTGTTAGGCCCATATCGACAGGACATGACAGGACGCTGCGACCGAACAGAAGCACTAATGACATCTTTGGCGGACATGGCCGGCAGGGGGGAGGCTGAGGCTCCTCATGCACGAGCGACCGCCGCACAACTGCAGGACACCCTCAAGGTATCTCAACATGCCACAAACCCACTCTTGGATATATGAACAAATGAGTGCTTGAGCTTAACTCTAAGACAAATTTCCTAAACCAACATCACCAAGTTTCCAAACATATTTAAGAAAATTGGACACGGAAAATATGTGTGGTACAGGCAAGGTTGATATTGTGGCAAGTGTTTGTGCAGAGCTCCATCTAGTGGACAGATTCTATCTCTACTTCTACCAGGACCTGAGACAGCATATGCAGGAGGTGATGACCCAGGAGGTGTCAGATGTTTTCAGTGACACCACCACCCCAATCAAGCTGCTAGCTGTGGCTGCAACAGCTCCACCTGATGCCCCCAACAGAGAAGAGGTCAATGATGAACAAAAATAAGTGTCAAGAATTAACAAAAAAGTCATTCCCTAAAGATTTTAAGTGTTGTTTTAACTGATCCTGTGCCATATGTTTTGGTTATCACAGCATGAGAGGAAATGTTGTAATCATAAGGTGTCAATCCCAATGAAAATGTTTCCCAAAGGTTTTTGAAGAACGTGCAGGGAATTTCGAGACCCATTCAGGTCGGCTGGGAGCAACTGCAGAGAAGGCAGCTGCCGTTGGAACAGCCAATAAAAGTACAGTAGAGGGCATACATGCTGCTGTAAAACATGCTCGGGAGCTCACACCACAGGTGCGCCGGTTTGCCTCTGCATGCCTGATTTGCATAAAGGTATATGGCTGTTAAACACACTGTGACGTGTTTGTTAATGTTCAGGTGACTTCTGCTGCTTGCATCTTGCTGAAGAATCCTGGCAACAAAGCAGCTTATGAGCACTTTGACACCATGAAAAACCAGTGGATTGATAATGTGGAGAGACTCACTGGTGAGGAATTTCTCAGTTTTACATTTGAACCATTTGCAGTGTAATTACAGCCGGTGACAAATGGATTTGCTAGATGAGATGAGGTATTAAAAAATGGTTTAATGTGTTTGTGTGTGTGTGTGTGTGTGTGTGTGTGTGTGTGTGTGTGTGTATATACTCAGGTCTGGTTGATGAAGCCATAGACACCAAATCACTGTTAGATGCTTCTGAAGAGGCTATAAAGAAAGACATTGACAAATGCCGTGTTGCTATGGCAAATGTTCAACCTCAAATGCTCGTTGCCGGGGCAACAAGCATAGCAAGACGAGCTAATCGGGTTTTGTTGGTGGCTAAGAGAGAAGTTGAAAACTCTGAGGATCCACGGTTCAGAGACACTGTGAAACACGCCTCAGACATCCTGTCACACACCATCTCACCCATGGTGATGGATGCCAAGGCAGTGGCCGGGAATATACAAGATAAAGGTACAAAACAAATACTGTCTTACAAAGAATGACAGTTTTGTTTCTTGTTTAATCCCTTTTATTATGCTTCACCTGTTACCCACAGCTTTACAGAAAGCTTATTTGGACTCATGTTTGAGGATCCTGGCTGCAGTGGGAAAAGTTAGAGAAGCTTTCCAGCCTCAGGAGCCAGAATTCCCCCCTCCGCCTCCTGACCTCGACCAGCTCCATGTAAGCACTTTTAAAAGCTAATTGTCCTTTTATCGAACCTTGAATGATCCACCACTTTGAGGTGGATCCACAAGCTGGTAACTGAGCCAGGGGAGCTTCTCGGTGTCGGAAACTATAAACTAACATCTCAAAGCACACCCCTGGCCTTTATTTGTGTTTCATCAACATTTGATGCTTGTCGGGTTGTGTGATAATGCTGCTACTGCAAATCACCCCCACACAGTTCCAGTGCAACTGGTTTGGTGAGCATTAGAAAAGGATGTAGTTATAATATACAGTAATTAGTGGTGGGAATCTTATATAGTAAGTTTTTGTACTCTGAGTATCTAATCAGCCAAAGCAGTGATAAATCTAGGATTTTTGGGGAAAACAGACTTACTTGTGTTGTGTTCTTCTGTTTATGTCTGACTGTTTTAATTATCCAGGTTAGTGATGAGCAGGCTCCACCCAAGCCCCCCTTGCCAGAGGGTGAGGTTCCCCCACCTCGACCCCCTCCTCCAGAGGAAAAGGATGAAGAGTTCCCGGAGCAGAAGGCGGGCGAGGTTCTCAGCGAGCCTATGATGGTAGCAGCCAGGCAGCTGCACGACGAGGCACGCAAGTGGTCGAGCAAGGTCAGTTCCCACAAGCACACGCAGGAATTAATAGTGTGTATATTTAGTTATTAGTTTGTTGGCTATAAGAAATCTTTCCAATGATAAAGTGCCTTCTTGTGTTCTGAAAAGAAAAAAAGATTTTCCTGAAATTGTGTTGGTCCCACATCCAATTTCAGAGGAAACCCGGAAACTGTCATCTGTTCAAGCTGAAAGCATGTAAGGTTATTAATGGCTTACGCATACACACGTGCACAAGTAGAAGAAAAAGAGTCACCTGAGAAGGAACAATCCAGCTGTCCATCCACAACAGAAGTATAGAACAAGCAAACTAGATTTTGCAGGCATCGCTTCATGTGTGCGCACTCGGGAGCAGTATAAATAACTGTTTATCAAGGAATAATGCCCTCTTGCTATATTTGTGTCTCTCATAACCATTTTCACTTCAATAGCACTCCTAACAGTTTTTCCACAGGCGTTTTGATCTACACATTACAGGTGTCATTGAAAACGAGCACAAAAAAACCCCATTATTGTGCTGTGTCACGCTCAGTTTCCCAGCACTCTGCTAGACTCCTAAATACACTAAAGGGATGTCAGCCACTGGTTTTTGGTTACAGATAGGCCTTGTTTGATTGTACTTCATCAACTGTCAACTCAACCACCACCTCAGGCACATCATGAGCCTGCTGCCTTCCCCGACATACTCCTCTTTCCTCTTTTTTTTTCCCCCCACCAAAGCTGTTTGTGCTTTTGCGTGCGCTTTCCCCTCCCTGCTCCTTCTCCATGCTCTTCTTCCCTCCTGTAAATCTCCTGTCCACTGTTCTCCATCCAGTGCCTCTCATGCTGTACTAAATGCCTTCTTCTCCCATGCTTCCTTCCCTCCTGCCATCCCTGGCTTTCTTCTTCCCCCTCCTTCTTTTTTACCCCTCTCCCTCCTTTTCCTCCCACCCTCTGTTGCCCTCTTTACTCTCCCTCCTGTCTCAATCAATCCTGCTCCTCCTCCAACCACCACCAACAATCCCCCCTCCCCGTCTTACCCCTGCCTGGCCCAGCCTGAGGATGAGGAGGCAGTAGAGGAGAGGGAGGTAGATGATGAAGATGAGTTTACTGATGGTGAGGATGACTATGAGCCAGAACTGCTGATGATGCCATCCAACCAGCCTGTCAATCAACCCATTCTGGCAGCTGCCCAGTCTCTGCACCAGGAGGCGCGCAAGTGGTCCAGCAAGGTCTGCGCACGTACATGCACATGAGCGCACACACAAGTCCATGTGGGTCAGACAGTATTTGTAAAAGGTTCCCAATGTTTTGGGAAGCTGGGCAAGGTGAAAAGTACTGTTTGACCCCCCCCCCACACACACATGCACGTACAGCACACCCACGCATGTGAACAGATAATTGCGCCACACTAAGAAAGCCCTGCAGCAGGACAAGAATCCCCTTCTGGAGTTCTAGCTGACAGTGACTGCGGCTGTGCAAACTATGAGCTCTGCATCTGCCACTACCATGGAAACCACCAAACAGCTGCGACTGCTGTTTTACTGATGTTGCATTCTTCTCAGACATGGTTGACACACGGTTATGCTGATGCCATGCTAGAAGTTGCACTACAGGTGAAGTACTGTGGGAATGGCAGGTTTGTTTGTTGCACCACAAACTGGTACTGGCTTCACAAGTCCCTCCCTTATGTTCATGATTAGGTAAAGTGGTTCAAAGGAGAAGCCAGGAGCTCTGTTTCGCTGTAACCTCTGTTGTCAGGCATTGGTTGTCTGGACAATCTATGAAGCCAAGGATGACAGTTTCCCAAAGACTCCTGGGTGACGTAGCTTTGACATTAGACTGCTTGCTTATCCATTATGTTCACCTGCTTCTGCTTCTTAGTCTCAGGGTGTGCACTAATCACCTCAACACTGTGAACATCAACCTATGGGTACTAACCTTAGCTTGTAGGTGATGTAAGGACAACGGTTAAACTACATTTCCTATTTTCATCTGTGAGTGTTGATGGATATGTGATAACTTGCACTGACACTGCATGCAGCCTGCTGCTAAACACTTACATATGATGCCTGTGTTGTAATTCAAATGCTTTACCACAAAGCACTAACATTAACTAAGCTTTTGATAACAGTATTTTCATTGTCCTACACATTTTCCTCACATTATTCGAAAAAGGAGAGGAAACGTGGCTCCTACAGAATGTTTCCATTCAATCCAAAGGTGGGCTCCTCCGATCACAGCTCTTACTGTCTCTGTCTCTGCCCTTTCTGCACAGGGTAACGACATCATAGCAGCAGCCAAGCGGATGGCTCTTCTGATGGCCGAAATGTCTCGGCTGGTGCGTGGAGGAAGCGGGAACAAACGAGCGCTGATTCAGTGTGCTAAGGACATCGCTAAGGCCTCAGATGAGGTGACGAGACTGGCCAAAGAAGTGGCCAAGCAGTGCACCGACAGGCGCATCAGAACTAACCTGCTGCAGGTAGGGACACCAAGATATTTTTCTTTCTTTCTTTCTTTCTGCAGTCAAATTGCCGTTGCTTGCCTTTTGCCTCTGTATATTTTCAAAATCTAAATATTCCATTGTCACTTCATTTTTTTTTTATGTGAGAATTGAGGAAAGCCTTAAAATGTTCAAATCACATTATTCGTGTACATCATAAGAATGAACTCTATAATTACTGTCAAACATGGCAGGTATTACCTGTTATCCACCCTTGTGAAAAGCAATCTTATAAAAAGTTGCTAAAGGGCCTTTGTTTGCTGCCAAAGCTGACTGACTGTCTTTACTTTTGGTTATGGATTTCGCTTGACAAATACAGCATAATTTGAAGAACTAATTGTTGGTTTGGTTTCACACAAATATGTCATTTTCAGCAATGTGAATAATTATGGTTTGGGTACGTGAGATTTATTGTTTTCATTTGATTTTGAAAGAGGACCACAGAGGAGAATAACCTCTCAAATTTGTACCAAGCATCACGCAAATCAAGGTGTCAAGCATGATGATTGGTTCAGTTAAACCTGCTGTTTGGACTGGAGGCGAGTCGGAAACTCAAAAGAGCACCTAATGGGTCAGCCGGTTTGCTGAATTTAACAGAGACCCTCAGAGAATTATATGGTTATGCTATACCACCAGCATAAAAAAATACAAAAGAAATATACAATCAAACATCTCTGTTGTCAAAAGTCATGCTAGAACAGGGTCTTAGTTTAATCAAACTTACTCTCTCCTCAAAAAGGTCTGTGAACGAATCCCTACCATCAGCACTCAGTTGAAGATCCTCTCTACGGTCAAAGCCACCATGCTGGGACGAACAAACATTAGTGAAGAGGAGTCAGAACAGGTAACAGAACAGACATTCCTCGGAAGGATGCAAAATGAGTACTTTACTCTGTTTTGCAGAGCTTTTTATTTCCCCAAATCTGTATACCTCACTGCAGGCACTGGAATCCCAGTTAAGCATTCTTATCGCACAAAATGGGCTAAATGGCCAAACAGCATGTAAAGTAGTTTAATCTGGCTCCACGTCAGCAAAAACTAGAATGCTGCTCACACACTGATGCATAAATTAACATTATTGTAATGTAATAAAACATCAGTGACAAAGTACATTTTCTCTACTTGTGATACTTAATTACAGCAATTTGAAACATTTAAAAAGGTCACATTATGCTTTTTGGCATAAAAAACTGAGCATTTCAGACAGAGGGTGACAAGAAGTGCTTGAGCGTTGTACAGTATGTGGAAAATATACCCTTTTTTTGTTTAAATCATGTAATCTTTTTCTAGTATATCTGCAAAATGAAATTATTAATGTGTAACTAGGTATGATAAGGACACTATAAGTGGATCTCTTAACCTCTGTCGATTCCATCTGTTTCTCTGTCCAGGCCACTGACATGTTGGTTCATAACGCTCAGAATCTGATGCAGTCAGTGAAGGAGACTGTCAGAGAAGCAGAAGCTGCCTCCATCAAGATCCGCACAGATGCAGGATTCACCCTCCGCTGGGTGAGGAAAACCCCCTGGTACCAATAAGCATACGTGGACACTGACGCTAGGAGTCATTAGCACAAACCTCAGTTAAAAGTAGCAATGTGTGCTCTCATTATGAGAAAGCACCTCAAGTGGAAATTACAGGATTATGAGCCATCCTCCACTGTTGTATGGGTGTGAACACCTGGAACCATTCAGTTTGAAACCATGCAGGTTTTATTTATTAGAGTGAGTTCAGCTTTGCTCTCCTTCATCTCCAGGTGTGGAATCACGCAAGCTTATCAGAGACAGTTTTTAATATATATTTTTGGTATGTTGTGTTACAAAACTTTAACAAAATCCCAGGTATATATTTTTTGCATGGAATTTTTTCTATTTTCTAAAGACAAATTCTGATGTTGGGGTACTTAACTATTCGAATGTTTACTTTGTATTGTTTTTTTTTTTCAGTGAGTTTCGTATCATCTGTTGTATATACAGTAATTGTTTCCGTTATGGATAATACTCAGCTTTATTCACTGAGTTTGACACTAAAGTGCAAAATCGTGTGTGAGCTGATGAGCTCTCCTCTCATCATGTTTACTTTTCGTAATAAATAACTGAAGATCTGTGGATTCACGGGTGAAGCATCATCACCGTAGGCACTGATGATGTTATACACTTAGCAAACTAAACGGTCTTTTGGATAAAAAAGTTGTAAAAGTGATAAAAATCAATGGTTGTCAATCACAAGGCTAGACTTTGTTGAATGCAGGAAGGTTTGGTTCAGTAGAGAAATTGATAATAAGGTTGGTATAAGAGACAGTAAAGATTAGCTGACGTGTTTTTAATGTTTTAATTTCATTGAACTGTACTGATGAGTGATACCAAAGGATTTGTTTTACATTACTTTAAACTCATGAAGTTCTTTTAAATCTCAAAATCCAGGTTATAACAAGCAACAATGCAGACTGCTTTCTCTACAGACAGTGTGATCGTTTATGAGGTGTTGGTTTTTAGCAAAAAAAAAAAAAGATTTGTGAAGATTTTCCTCTGCTTTGCCTTATTTGTTTTTATTTGACTTTTTTTTTATCAACTTGTAGTGCGCTGTGTCTGCACTCTCTGTAACAGTTGAGCTGTTTGGGATTAGCCTACCAACGTCCTGTTTTTACCCTCCTCCCCACTAAACCCACTCTGAATTCTCTCTGATGCACTTAACCCCGGTGGTTAATAAATAACATTAATATGTGATAGAAGGCATTGATGCCAGCCCAGCAGCGTATATATTTTCATGTTTAAAACCAAAAAATGTTCGGGGTGTTAGTCTGAAATTAAAGAGGGGAGAAAAAGACAGAGGGATAAAAAGAAATACCTTCAACCCAATCAGTGAATGTATATTTGAAATCCTTTAATAGTTAGTTGTTTTTCTCTTTTTAAACAATGGAGTAAATTAAGGTGTTGAATTGAGATCATGTATATGTGTGTGTCTGTTTGTGATCTCTTCACTTAAACAGTATTAGTGAGATGCCCCCTGTGAGGTTAGGGACAACTTTGAATTGCAACACAGAAAGTTACCAATATTTTTTTAGCTTTAGTTGGGCCTACTGAGCACGTAGCAGTCACTGGGTCCTCACAGAGAGGAACAGGATGTAGAGCTGTGTGTAGTTGATGTGTTCAGTCACGCCCCAAATGTATTCTGATAGCCGCTAGCCCTGCCAACACATCTGCTGTGCCTTGGAAGAATAAATGACTATAATGATGACTGGAGTCGGCGTCTTGACTCGCTTTAAACGCCTTTAGAAGTAGCTCCACAGGAAACAAGTGTGGTCTTTCAGCTACTGCCGCCAGTATGCTGAGAGATAGTGTTTACCGAACATCACTGTGATCGAATCTGTGATCCTGGGTTTGAATGCCAGCACCTGCCACTCGCCATTGAATGCAAAAACTATAGCTTGTGGCAGTCTATCAAGAGGTATCATTGCAAGTGCAATGTCTGCACCCCGCCCTGCATGTTTTCCATGTTTCCCTGCTCCGGGCGGCGCATGCAGGGCGGTGTGCCTTGAGGACCAGGATTGGGAAACACTGCTCTAAACTACAACCTCAAGGTGGTGCTGGAGAAACATTGATTGGGATATTTCTAAATCTATTTGTAGAAAATATGCTATTATAAGAAAAAAATTAAAAAAACCACACACGTTTTCAAAGCTTTTATAAGACATCTTATAAACTGGCATATTGCTTCAACTTCATATAAGAGCTTTAAGTAGTATTTTTCATGGGGACAATTGATTGTGCAAACGCTGTACTGAGTAAAGAAGTTGCATTCAGAATTATGTGAGGCTCTTGAAGATTTCAGCGTGCCTTTTACGCAGCTGTTCCCAACAACCAGCCTGAATTACTAACTTGTAACTACACCATGTACCTTAAATAAGAGATATGTTTAAAGATAACTTCCTTCACATTTCCTAAACATGCTGTTTGTGCTGTAGTGTCTGCTATACAGAGAAACAAGGCCACATTTACACGGTGACTGTGCCCAAAAATATCTGCACTGCAACTACATCGGATTTTCTTTAAAAATAAACACATTTATACGTATAAAAATGTCTGCCTCGTGTAAAAAAATTCCTCAAAGGCGTGTCTGTTAACTTTCAAGCAACGTGCAGGCATTGTTCAGGTGTGGTGTTGTAGTGAGGAGCAAAGCGATGAGCTGAAAGCCAAAATAATCAAATTACGCAGCACTCAGAAGGTGTTAGATAAAGAAAACAAAGTAATGCAAATGGTAAGAAATTATCAATACAATCTAGCACATGTAAACTGGATAGAAACTAATAGCACTTCAACAAGGTCACATTGATTATTAAGGCTTCCCTTTATAGGCCACAAAACCATCCAGTCACATTTATGTAATGCCAAACACATAATAAATAGCTGTTAGAGCGCAGAAGTGTTCATTAATAGCAATGCTCATGTGGATATTTAAGACTTATTGGAGAGCTGACATGACTGTGTGGTAACATCGGCCCCTTTTTTTGGCACATTGCTTCATTGATCATTGACCATTGCTCAGGTCCGCACTTGGAACTTTCCCGCTTTAGTCAAATATTTGACCCCTTTAAATGGTTTGTACTTCTCTCCGTACATGTCGAGACGACTCACTTTGAGACCTGCACAGAAGGGGAGAGGGGGGGGAAGTGAGGAGAGACAGGAAACACAAATCAAATCTGCAATGTGAAATCCTACACTGGGTTACTGCTGCCTCAACCTTTAACATTCACAACAACAAAAGGCGCAGGGAAATAACAAGGCCGAGTGAAGCGGCGAGCGACCGTTCTTGAACTTCAAACTTGCCTGAGCTGCAAATGTAAACTCCCTTTAAGGCGGGTATGAAAGCACAAAAAGTCATTTCCTCACATCAAAACTACAATTTCACCTGAACAAGTCACAAATCTCTCAATTATAATGACTTCGTCACACCCTGAAATGCTGTTCCTTACTCCAAATCTCTGGCCTCACTGGATATACGCAAATAAGATAGAGCCCTGCCACTATCTTCATGCTGGCTTCAGCTGCTCACCCTCCACTCTCTTTGCTTGAAGATCTATATACCTCTACTAAGACTTCTCTACAAAAACACCAAATTGATGTGCTGACAAGCTTAAAAAAAAACTTGATTTTTGTTGGCGAGGGTCTTCAAAAAGGTAATTGAGTGAGGATTACCCGATATAGCCAGCTGCTGTATCTTCAGATCGATGTTGAGTGAGGGGTTCTCTTCGGGTTTTGGGACTCCGACCTGCACACTCAGGCTGCCTCGCAAGTTAGGGAGCTTCTGGAGGTTGAGTTTCCCGATGTCCCAAACCAGCAACTGTCAAAACAGATGTGCTCGAAGTGAGGTCAATGAACAATTGTGGCCTTTTGTTTTTAAATCACCAGTTCTAATGGAAAATACCTCAACATCTGTGCTGCAGAGCCACTGAGGCCTCGCATAACTGTAGAATTTAACATTACAATAGCTGCCCATTTACCATGGAGGAGAAAGGGTGAATAAGAAGAGGCATTTAAAAAAAATGACAAAAACTGAGCAGTATGATGAACAGTGACTGGATATAAAGGTCCATTCTAATATTTTCTTTAGCACAGTGTATTACTTCTTAGGAGTCGGTGATTGGTTACCTTGGTAGTGAGGTCATAAGTGTAGTTTCCCTGTGTGGCCGTGAGATTGACACTGACAACAGATTTTGGCATGTGGATAGTGACCATCAAGCCCTCCACTGTCTTCCCCATGGTCTGCTTGGGTCCGATGGTGATGTCCAGACGACCACAGGATCCTGTCTCTAAGAAGCTGATGTTCTGCTTCACGTACACCGGGATGGCAACAAGACTGAGAGAGGAAACGAACACAGAGATGACTCAAAGTGGAAGACGGTAATGAGGCTGGACAGAAATAAGTCTACTCTGATAAGATCAAGAAAAAATAAAAAACAGAAAGATGTTCTTGTTGCTGGTAGTTGTCAAGTAGAAGATTACAAAAATATGACAAAATTATATATATGAGTCACACTCATAAATCATTCTCGAATAAACCGATTCTATTTCTCCAGTTCTTGCTCGTGACCAGAAAGGAAATTAATGACTGGCTCCAATGTGAATATTTACAGTATCGTATTCCATTTCATTGTAAAATCATCATTGTAGCGAAGGGATGCTTACTTTTGGGAGCTAACATGATACGACATGAGAGTGAAGTTTCCATCAGGCGGGATGAAGGACAGGACACGCTCCGCCTCCCAGCGCTTAAACCGCACGCACGGGTGGAAACTCACGTCGTCGAGGAGACGCGGATTCTGTTATCAACATCGACAACTGTGACTGACTTTTAGACTCGGACAAGGATACAAGCCGACTAACAATGCACATACAGAAAACCACAGAGCAGAGAGAAGTCGAACCCACCATGAAGGACAGCGTGAGATCAGGCATCCCGGTAAGCCTCACGCAGGCTTCAATCACACCCTGGATTTCTGCAAATACCGTCGTACCTGAGAAGACACAATTCCACTTAGGCCCAACAGAAAAGAACATTTGTAACAGGAATGAATATTCTCCTCATCTATGACGATTAAAGACGTTGTTCTCTGTACCTGATTTGTCCAGAATGGCATCAATTTCCTCTATCACATCAAAATATGCCTCGTTATTAGTGTACTTCACACCAGCCCGCCTCCATGGAATATTAGACAGCTGACCTGTTGGTAACGTGTCTCCAATATTACTGCCTCCTGAAAGACACACAAATCCCAGTCAATGTACGCTACACTTTGGTATAGAGGTAAGTAGCCAGCAGTTCATGCAGCTCAGGCTGACCTCTGTTTACCTGTGAGCGTATTGACGACCGAGCGCAAGATGGTGGGAGGCCTTATCATCTCCTTGAGGACATTGGACTCTGTTGCCAGCGGAAAGCCATTGTCCAGCATCTCCTCCAGCAGCTCGTAAACAATCACCACATTGTCCTTGATCACACCTTCTGAACATTCTCCAAAGTAATCCTGTTGACAAAAATGCCCGAGACAGAAAATATCTCTAGATTTACACCGTAAAAGGCAGATAATATGTATTCTTGCGTCTTTGGATTTTAGCATCTACCAGCTGAGAACAGTATAAGCAACATACTAAGTGTTTTCTGTTTTTTAACTAACTTTACAATTCTAATCATTTGTATGCTCTGCTAAGAAAATTGGGTCAATATTTGCATCAGTTGATCAATGAATTGATCAAACCACAACTCTGGAATGTTTCTGTTTGCATGCTGTTGCCGAGTAGCCCCTCCATTATCTTAGTGTACTGCGCTTTACACCACAGAAACCCTATTAAAATGTTTCAAATTACTATTTGGTCACGTTACCCATAACAGTCCTTACAGAAGGAAAAAGCACTACTCTAAATATCTGCTTGAAATCACAGAAATTCGTTTCATTTTCTTTTCTTGCTGGCAAAGTGTGCAGAGTGTGCTTGTTTTTGCTACCTCGTATGGACCTTTTCCGATATATCCCTAACTTTGCTGGGGGCAATAGTCCTAATGAGAACCAAAGCCTGGTCCTAATGCAGCAAAACATCATTTCCAACCCTGACCCTGTTAGGGAGTTCAAACTCTGTCAATGCCTGCCCAACTTGTGAAATGAGGTGAGGTGTAGGGTTAAGTATGAACTGGTAATGGCTGCTATTTGTGTTAGGCTATCCAAAGTGAATGGAAGTCAATGCAAAGCCCTAAAAAGGAGTACTGCGCAAGCTTGAGTGTGTGTGTGTGTGTTTTTGTGCATGTGTTCGATTCTTATTTGAATATGTGTAGCTTGTGACGCTGGATTACTGGATTTGACAGAATTGTAACACAAGGTGAGGGACAGCTGTTCATTAATGTTGGTCTCAAGATTTTCCACAAACTTGGTCCACTTTTAATCATGGTGCATGTGTTGTCTTAGAGAAAACGGGGGGAAAACCATAAAGACTGCAAGCTCACAGAAAAATATTTATGAACTGTAAGTGATCTTAAAATTCCCACAAGGAACTAGGCTTTTTTTTTTGTTTGTTTACATGCAATCTACTTATCCAGGATACACAACCTCAGGCATTTCTGTCTCAGTGGGGAGAAATCAACTCAGTTTAAACCTCACCTGGACTGTATCTGCCACTCTGTGCAGGAACTCAATGACAAAGAGTGGGGGGACTTCAGACTGGATGACAGAGAGGAAGAAGAGCTTTTCCCTGTAAATGCTGATGAGGTAGTGGTGTGGGGTCTGTAGCACAGGGGGCACATTCTCAGGGTCCACGGCTTTCTCCTTTGCCTCAAAAAAGTAATCGCACACACTCCGGCTGATGACACTCTTCCAGTGTTTCTCCAGGAAGATGTCTCCCGTGTGATTAATCAGGAACAGGCTGTGGATCATCTCAGCTGCAACAGTGAGGTTATTGTTGTTGTTGTTGTTAGTGGTCTGCTTAATGAATGACACACTGAGACCACATCAGCAGTTCTACCAGCACAACTCCCATTCTTTAACTTTTATTGTGCTCCAAATCAAAACAATGAAAACAATGTAAATATAAAGCCGTGCCACTGGCTGGTAACATCTATCTCCTACCAATCTGCTAAACTAACTTTAAACTCAGGTAACTTCATCGGCTGTTTAGCAATCTGCCAGAAGACTTCTCGCACATCTTCACAAACTTAATGCTAACCATACAAGGAGCTCAAAAACTCGAGGCGTTACAGTCGCATGAAAACTCTTAAGTAAACTATAACATGAACAAATATTGACAACTTGTTTAAACTTTTACCTGCTTTCTCCAGTTGACTGTGCCAAAATTATAACTAGGTGCCAATATGGCAGAACTGCCCGAGTCGCTGAATAGACGCCTGCAGATTTTTGCAGACGTCAACGTAACGAAGTCATCAGTCAACGTCGTCACCGCATGAGAGTGGAGCCCACGTGCGATGGGTGAAGTGTTCGGATATATTCAGAGCCCATGAAAGCCTTTGTAACTCTGTCATCGACCCAATCGACAATTTCAAACCAAAGTTTCAGTCTTTTCATTCAGGCAATGTGCTCAGACAGCTGCATTTTGAAGCGTCTTGTGGCTTAGGGTTATCACACCCAAAGTAAAGCCTTACAGGTACTGTCGAGGGGTCTTTCTTTATGATCTTGCAAAACAGATTTTTACTGGCGTGGCAAATATCCAACAGTTGGGGAAAGTGAGTTGATGATTTAATCAATATACTTAAGTATATTTGGGAGGGTACATTTTATGTTTTTATGTTTCTTAAACTTCTAAAAAAAAAAAATAAATAAAGCTCATTACACCCCCCACCCCCCAATCCCTAACCCTATTGACCTGTCCTGCTAAATGACACCCACCCCCCGCGCGCCCCTAATCATGATGGACGGAATGGTAGACACCGACTTGCAAATCATTTGAGTATACATTTGATTGAAAATGTTTCTAATACAGCTTGTCAGATGATGACACTGTGAAACGATAATTTTCAAAAAGCAAAAAAAATTGTTGTTTGAATTTGTCTAAGTCACAGCATTACCTCAAAACCTGCACGACTTAGCTTGATGACTTCACAGTTATCCAAGCAATGTACACTAATTCACCCACACATATGTTGACTTTGTCTTTTGAATCATTTTTACATTTTTTGTTTACATATCATTGCCTTGTGCCCCTATGTACATTTTACCAAGCTTTCTAGATTTTTTGGCAACAGGGCTTTCTGAAACAAGTTGTAGTTTTATGTAGTTATTTCATTCATTGTTAATGTGACATTACTGACTGAGGGCGCGGTTCCTGTTTCCAGTTAACATCTACACTGTCAGTGTATTATGTTCGCTTTGTGATTATTGCTGCTCTCTAAGAGGCTTACAAAGCCTGGGAAGGGGGGCGTGTGGGAGGAAAGCAACACGCTGCCTGCGAGTCTCTGCTCAGGGAAATAAACAAAAAACACTGATTGTGTGACCGCATTTTCGTAAGGTGATTGCAACGTGCTCAGTTCACACAGCCATGGCTTCTGAAGAACCCAAAGCAAAGAAACTTAAACTTTCGCAGGAGGAGAAGAAAGAGTCTCCGACCAAAAAGGCTCCTGCTAAGCTAAGGTGACTGAAAGCTTTAGATACGATGCTAATAATAACCCTGCCTCTGTGCGGAGCGAGAAGACGTAAATCTCCGGTCAAATAAGCGCGCATGTGTGCGCAGATCGAAACTTGCATAAATGTTTTACTTGTTTGTACACGCAATGAATGTCCAGGTTTAAAAATAAGGATCCCGGAGTCTGTCGGTGTGTGTTGACACCAGTACGGTAGGTACACAGGAGGTCGCAGTCTGTAATGATCGGTGTAAAGTCCTTTGCTTTTGTTGTCATTGAACGCGATGAGACGCAGCTAACGGGTGACCCACCAAGTCAGAGACGTGTAGGCAGCACTGTTGTTGAATGAGGTGCTTCAGCTGTAGAAGTTCGGGTTCTGGCAGTAGTGCCAATGTCTAATCTAAGTTCGGCTTGACCACTGCCTGCCCTGCACGTTTAATGGCTGCAGAAACACACGGTTGGACCAGTCTGGAGACGGTGCCCATTCATTGCCAAGGATCGCTCCCCCTGCCTGCTGCACGAAGAGCGTGCACGAGCCACCCTGCACCAGCCTCCAAAACAATGACATGCAAAGCACTCATGTAGCCGACCGTGTTTTTGTGCATGTATCTATTTGTTTTGCATATGGAAAGTAGCCCGCAGCCCTGCCATCAGGCTGCTGTTAAATTGTCACAGGAGCCTCGATCATCAGCACGCTTCTCACGGTGTGATTAAGCTGTGAACGGGTGGGCGAAGCAAGCCAATCACCAGACAGAGGCAGACTGTTGTGGCCGTTCCTCCTTCAGATGCCTCCAATCAGTCAGTCTGGAGTAGGAGGAGCTGTGGTTGCAGGGGGAAATCGATCTGCTCGCACTCTGAGCTGAAATTGTTCATTTTTTGAATGCTTTGCCTTTTTTCTGAGCTCGGCTTAGTTTGCTCAACAGGTCTGTCAGTTTCTAGCTGGAAAGGAACACCATGTCTGCTGTCAGGTAAGAGCACGCTGCCACACAGTACGGGGAAGCTGATGGGAAGACAGACATGGATTCTGGGTTGGTGTAATTGGCTTCACTATCCCATTAATCATCTGACTGCTCTTATGTGCAGTGGGAGATATAAGTAAGGGTGTGACATCTGTTGGGCAAATGCATTTGCTGATATTGCATCGACCATCCCTTGATGTTGCTTGAGTCACTGGCCGTCAGGTCATCGTGTCTCTCCTCTTTGCTTTTTCAAAAAGCAACTCCTCTATGCCAATTCCTCATGGTGTAGGAAGGAAGGCTTTATGGGAAACGTGAACGCACATGTGGAGGTGGCATCTGTCAGGGGTTGTGTTCAAAGACTCTCTCCACCTGGGGTTTTCCCAGAAACCCCCGAAAAGATTGTGTTGAGCGTGGAGGACTGCTATCTGCACCGTGGCACAGATCTGAGGCTTTATATGACTAATGTGCTGATCCGGTCTCTTTCCTTTCGCTGTGTTTGTAGCCTGTTAGTGATGTGTGTGTCCTTGGATAGAAGAGCAGAAGTTGCACAGTAACTCTGTCTGTTACTGGTTACTGATGCGGACGACGGGTTCCAGTGGGAATGTTATGTGATGACACAAACCGCAGACGTGTCTTTTGGCCGTCGTCCCGTTCTGTTTTCGCCCCAGTGGTTGCTGTCTGTTGGCATCACAAGACTGATTTCCTCTGAATGTGAAGCCCTGCAGGGAGTTTTGTGCTCTGAGAAAACCACAGACTGCACAAACACGTGCTGTCCTCATTTAGTGACTTGCCTGACTGCCCAGACGCTCAGCACAAATCAAATTTTATCTTATTTTGTAGCTTTTGTCGAGGAGTCATCTGTGTTCCTGCTCTGTAGCTATATCTGCCTGATATGTGCCGCTTCTGCTTTCTCTCTAATGCTGTAGTAAAAGCACAGCTCCTTTAGTTCAGAGGGAAATGCTTACTGCTGTCAGACTGGTTTGGTTACTGTAAAGATGCATAGTTAGCTGTCCATGCTGCTACGACATGTGTTTGTTTCTAACATTCAGTTTTATGTTTTAGTCCTAATTCACTCTTTGGGATGGGAAACCCCCTCCTGGACATCTCTGCTGTCGTGGATAAAGACTTCTTGGACAAGTAAGTTAAACGATCGAAGCAGTGGACTACAGCAGCTATGAGGGGCTTTAGCCCTCATGTCACTATGAGTAGTTCACACACTGCTCGCTCCTGAGCTTCTTTTTAACTCTCAAAACATTAATGAATTAGCTAATTGTTGCCATTTATATCAACCTAATAACTAAAGGCCCCCCCCCAAAGAAAACCCAAAAAAACATCTGTCCCCAACCAGCAGAACCAGATCGAGTGACGTGCAGAAATATGGGATCAGTGAGGTCGCGTCAGTCAAAGGAAGACATTCCCTGACACTCATAATCAATGGAGACAGAAGATATACCGTTGATAGAAGAGAGCAGAGCTACCTAATAATCGATGTCTGTGGAGCCGTACAGGATGTCCAGCTGATGCATTGCCTGAATGTATCCTGAAATCAGATAGGGAGGCTGTCCTGCATGGGTAAAAATAACAGATGCCTGTTATTGTTTGAGCACCAAAAAGTACCTTGTGCTCTCTTTTTTTTTGTGTTTTAGGTTTTGAAATTCCTGTAAATGAAGTTATCCCCACTGATCCTGTAGTAATCCACAGATTTTGCTCACGTATGGCACGTATTTCTTATTTGTTTTCTCGGCTGAAAGGCGCCTGCTCGGAGTGGTCGTGCTCGGATCGGGGGCTACGTGCTGTCATACTCGATTGGACCAGATTTAACTGAGCAAAGAGCTCCTTTAGCCCCCCGGCTCATATGCTCCTTGCGTAAACTCCTGGATTAGAACTGAACCAGCCAACCAAAGCTCTAATTCAGCCTCACGAAAGAGGACTAGAATTGCCCTTTAATCCCCAACTCACCTTTGTCTTTGTTTCGAGGAACTTACGTTCTGATTAACTGATTTTAACTGAAAACTGAAAGATTTTAACTGAAAGTGTTTTTAAGTGACATAATAATTTGTCAAAGGGGTGATAGCCACTGTGTTTGTATGTGTTTGAATGCGGGACATTTAAATAAACTTAATTACATGACTTGAAGAATCTAATCCCCCTGTTTTTTTTTGTTTTTTTGCTTTCCCTCCCCCTCTAATTCACAGGTACACTCTGAAGCCCAACGATCAGATCCTGGCCGAAGACAAACACAAAGCACTGTTCGTATCTCCCACATTGCAACATTTGCTGTAGTATTGAAGCTGTGGTAGAACTCTCACACACTGGCTTACCTAATCTTCTGACAGAGTTTTGTGTGCCGCACAAAGGAGAACAGTACGTCTAAATTCATGCCGAGTTTGTGCCTCCCTGGTCTGGAGAGGGCCAGTCAAAACAGGCGCACCACACATTCTCACACACACACACAAGAAATCGCTACCATTGACCTCTGGTCCTGATCAGACAGCCAATTGCAGGGCAGCAGCTTCAGCTCAGTGAGACAGTCTCATCCAATAGCAAACTGGGAAACTTAACCTCCCCAAGAGGCAAGCGCCAGAAAAGCAAACATTTAACAGTAGGAGATAAGTTTTTTTCCAAAAAAACTCATACGTGACTGTGGATGTGCGTATGTGTGTGTGTGTGTGTGTGTGTGTGTGTGTGTGTGTGTGTGTGTGTGTGCTGATGCAATGTGGCTCTTCAGTTGCACGTTTAAAAAAAAAACAGGTTTTTTTTTATTCAATATTAGCTCTGTTGGTATTAGTCTTGGAATGAGAAATATCTTCTTAAAGATTAAAGAACCAACTTCAGATCAGCCACTCAGCCTCTACATCTCCATATCTGATATTTACATCAGATTTCTACTAATGATTCCTAATTTTAGAGGCGGAACAGTCATGAAACCAGGGAGTGGTTGGCCAAATGAAAGACTCCCTCCGCTGGTATGCATGACATGAATCTTGTTCACGTTCAAACCTGTCACTCTTGCCTGCGGTAATCGTGATCATCAGGGATGAGCCCTCAGGCACCCTCTTAGGATCTTAACCAGCTGGTTACAGTTGGGATTGTTACAGTATCCAGTTATATATTTAAACACAAATAAGAAGCTCAAATAAACCACTCAAACAAATGCTGGTCTGTAGGTTGATGGTGTAACTATATTTAGACAGCAAGACATGGCGTATTAGGGCTGCTTTAGCCCAAAGGGGAATGTGAAAGTGTGGCCGCATTGTGTTATGTAACCGATGGAAATGGCTCAGATTGTATAATCAGTGGTCAGTCATGCAAGTGTTGTTTTTTTGTTTTGTTTTTTTTTTTAACTCAAGGCTGCCATCTGCAGAGAGTGTAGTCTAATGCCAGACATGGTAACCAGCCCTCTGGCTGCATTCATCACCAAGCGCAATGCAATAAAAGCAGTAACGGCACAACGTCACACAGAGCCCCCCCCCCCCCCCCCCCCCCCCCCCCCTATAAAGCTTTTACTGTTAATGCTGCTCATCTGCAATTAATGAATTATATGTTGCTGTTATAAGACAAGCAACCAAAACCTTAATGAATGTTTCACCCTTTTAATAAAACAGTGTAGTTTAGGTGGATATTGCTCTCTTGGCTGTCTATCAAGTATTGAATTAATGAACCTGCTAAAGCTCAATATTTTCCTCTATGTGGCCAAAGAGGCTACATTTTTGTTTTTTTCATCTCAAAATGAAGCGTTTCGTATTCAGTTTTCAGATAGATTTATATTTGGGGTTCGCTGATCTTAAACTTTGCATTAGGGATGTGTCCGTTGACGTCGGTACGTTGTGTCTGAGTTCAACTGCTTTATAAACTGACATGGAATTACCCCATGTGAATGTTTTATGTGGCAAAAATCCCTCTGCTGATGTATGAATGAGGTAAATGACAAATTTGTCACTTCGTGTAGATTTGAGGAGATTGTGAAGAAGTTCAAAGTTGAGTACCACGCTGGAGGAGCCACCCAGAACTCCATTAAGATTGCCCAGGTCGGTCATAAACGCACACACTCGATCATTTTCACCACAAACGTCATCCTCTGTGAGTAGAGTTACTTGTCTGGTGTTAATCTGAGCTGCTGTGGCGCTCTCCAGTGGATGATCCAAGAACCCCATAATGTGGGCACGTTCTTCGGCTGTATTGGGAAAGATAAGTTTGGGGAAATTCTGAAGCAAAAGGCTGAGGAGGGCCACATCGACGCTCACTACTATGAGCAAGACGAAGAGCCCACCGGGACATGTGCCGCCTGCATCACCGGAGACAACAGGTGGGTTACCTGCATGCTGTGAAAGCACATGATGTTGAGTCATTCTAATCGGTCCATAACACGTCCTGTTGTTGTTTCCTCCTCTTAGGTCACTGGTGGCTAACCTAGCTGCTGCTAACTGTTACAAGAAGGACAAGCATCTAGACCTGGAGGAAAACTGGAAGTTGGTGGAAAAAGCTAAAGTCTACTATATTGCTGTGAGTGGTTTTTATCGCTGTGTGGTAGATGGTGCCATTTTCTTCTCTCTCATCCAAACAAATGTATTCTCCAACACTTAAACTCCCTTGTTTGTGGTTCGATCACAGGCAGCGAGGAGGTCTTCTTTTTTTTAGATTTCTAGCAGCTTACATTAAGAACTGCTGCTCATATGAGCAATATTTCTTCATTTTTGGATGTAAAACATTATGCAAAGTACATAGAGAGTATTATGTTAATGCAAAATGAGGCACAAAAGAGTTTCAGCTTCCCACCTCCGAAGTACAGCAAATGCAGCATCATCTTAAGATGAAGCCAGGCAAAGAGGAAGCTCGATAACCTTGTAAAGTGACCTAGATTTACTTGTGAAAATCTAATGTCAGATAGGGCCCATTTGAGTTGGTAATGACTTCAGACACCCAATATATATATATGTATGTGTGTGTGTGTGTGTGTGTGTATGTATATGTATATGCGCTCTAGAGCACAGAAGAAAAAAAAAAGGACTCTTCCATAACATGAACTCTTCAACCATGACACACAACGATGATGAAATTCATTAACCATGGGAAAGCAGACGCATTCTTGCTTTCCAGTGCTTCTGGAAAAAGAAACTGAAATGACCAAAACGATCGGCAAGTAAATGGAATTAGGCCTGAAAATCGTAATAAAAGGCTCTCAGATGCATATCTGCTGTAGGCGGATCTCAGATGAGCACAAATGAACCACCCCAATGGTCAAATAGAGTTGCTTTTTAACTGAAGATTTAACTGAACCATTACAAATGCATGCTGCTAATATTAGATATTTTGCGTCTCTCCCAGCTGTGTACGAAGTTACCGATATTGTTAAATTGCGCAGCTCGCGTTCTCCTGCCAGGTTTGTGCTGCTGTGGAGGCCCAGCTGAGTCCTGTTCAACAAGATTTTGTTGCTTTCCGTGTTGGATGTGGGGCTACTTTTGCTAACCTTATATGCTCAATCCCACCAGGTCATGGAAATGAGATCTAACAGTTTAACTCACCAATTAATTATTAGTCCTTTTAACTTTTTTTATTAGCCATCTGTTGTGCAATGCATGTAACATGCAGGTCTCTGAATTGAACTTCTATTAAATCACTTCAATCATTTCTATTATTATCATAACTAGGTTACTGATGTATTATTATGAAAAGAATCAGATTTTAAATAAAGGTATTACTGCCATTAAGGATGATTTAGGCAATGCTTAAAGTGCTTCGGTGGTCAGTCGGGAGCAGCAGCGCTGACGATGGAAAAAAATTGAATCCAGAGCCCTGATGTTTTTGTTCATGACTCAACTGCAAGTAATTCTTTAGACGTATGTAGCTACGAAGAGCAGACTCTTAACTCAGTGTCATTTTATTTATTTTTTTCCAGGGTTTCTTCTTGACCGTCTCCTTGGAGTCCATCCTGAAAGTTGCAAAGCACGCTTCTGAAAACAACAAGCTGTTTTGCCTGAATCTCTCGGCACCCTTCATCTGCCAGTTCTTCAAGGACAACCTCATGCAGGTCATGCCCTACGTCGACGTGCTGTTCGGCAATGAGACGGTACGCAGCTTTTGCTCTGTTTATGCTCCACTCACGCCTGTGCGTCGTACTTTGTGGCAACCAAAACTCTCGTGGTTTGAACAATCTCCCTCTGTTTACTCAGGAGGCATCTACCTTTGCTAAAGAGCAAGACTTTGAGGTAAGTGGGCTTTAATACATTTTGGCCATCGTCAACTGTATGTGAGAATGTATTGATGTTTGTTTATGTGCTTTGATTTGTAGACCAAGGACATTAAGGAGATTGCCAAGAAAGCCCAGGCTTTGCCCAAAGTCAACACAAAGAGACAGAGGATTGTAGTTTTGACCCAGGGGAAGGATCAAACCGTCATGGCTCTGAGTGAGTCTCTTATATTGTTCTGATTAATCTCAGTCTTTTGTCGTCTTGGTCAGCTCTGTAACATGTACATTTTCTTCTCGTGTGTGTGTCCAGGTGATAAGATTGAGACTTTCCCCGTCATGAAGATTGACCCCAAGGACATTGTTGACACAAACGGTGCAGGCGATGCTTTCGTGGGAGGTAAGATTTCCCTGCGCCGTCACTCGCGTTTTTTCAGCGGTCGTATGCTATGTCTTTTGCTTTTCCGTACTTTATTTTTATTTTGTCTCAAAGAGTTTCCTTTTGTGGCGCAGGTTTCCTGTCTGGACTCGTCCAAGAGAAACCTCTGGATCAGTGCGTGAGGGCAGCGCACTACTCTGCCAACGTCATCATCAGACGAGCAGGTTGCACCTTCCCAGAGAAACCAGACTTCAAGTGAGGAGTTCCAGAGAACGTTTCCATCAGCCTGAAACCTCATGTTCACACTGCCTCCACTACTCTGAACTCTTTTATTTTGTTTTATTTAATTTTTTAAAATCAGCCACCTGTCCATGCCGGTATATTTCTTAAATGCATCCTCATAACCTCTTACCTCGTTTTGCCGGTAGTAATTTACTTATTCCCCCACAAGGGGTCAGTAGAGGGTCATGCAGCCAAAAAAAATAATTAAATAAGGAGGTTTTGTGCTTTATTAATTGGGCCATTAAAGTATCTTATCATCAGGGAGAGATAATTTTGTTCTTAACAAGGGATCTAAATGTAAAATCTTTTCTTTTTTTTCTTTTTTTTGTTGTTGTGGACAGTTGCTGTTGGAGTGCTTTGAAATGTATGGTGGTTCAGCCACGTCTGACATCTATTAGATTTAGCTGCGAGCACTTGTGTTGAGGTCTCATGAGTCTGGTGTTGCTTCCCCTAAAAGATGAAGCACAAAAAGAAGACTAAAGAATGAAACACCACTTTCAAGGTTTTAACATTTAGCACTGAAAGTACAGCAGTGATTTTTGTTTGTTTGTTTGTTTGTTTCTCTCGCTTTTTCTCTTGATTTAATAGGCCAGTTTTGAAACCAAATATGTTTTTTAAATGTACGCCTTTCAAAGGTGTCGGAGCCTCCGCCCGGTTTGTCCTGTTTTAACGGTTAAATGTCCACTCTGTCGGTGAGACTCAGAAGGTACCTCGTTTAGTCCTGGCAGGGGAACTGCATCAAGTCCTGAGTGCCTTTCTCTCTTCCGATGTATAAATTACAAAGTTTGAAGATGTGGGGAGAAGAGGCCTACAGGCGATATGTGGACCTGCGTTTGTGTGTAGGGAAACCTACACATTGATTTGAGAAGGTAGAAAAGATCATTACATTTGAAAGTTCTCCATCGGTAGGCATTAAAACATTCATTGTCTACCTTTTTTCTTTTGTTTTTCACGTGATTAGGTCAGTTTTGATAAATCAAATATAAACTAAGTAGAAAATGTGTTTTTACCTAATCAGATTTTGATGTTTTCGTTGGGTTATAACCTCTGCTACAAATGAGAGATAAAATTGGAGAAGGGAGAATTAAAAAAAAAAAAAAATAAACTAGCCAACATTAATTATGGGGCCAAACATTTCAAACTATCAGCATTTTCCACGAGTTTGTGTCACGTTACGATCTTTGAAACACTGATTACTTGAAATGCAGCAACCCCTGATTATGGACATGCCTCAAATTTTCAGGGAGGGGAAGGAAAAAGGTTATGTTAAGTTTCTGGATAACACAAGGTGTTTTTTTTTTCTTAAAGTTGCCTGCTCGTGGTAAACTTGTAACGCGTCACTCGACTTAAAAGGTTTTTTCTTTGTACGTTCAGATGCACCGAAAAGCCTTATGTGACCTTTTATTCCTGATCTCAGTGACACGCAAGGTGGTCATCACTGTGTGAGACTGGTGCTTGAAACTGACAAATAAAACTGATTTGGAGTTCTTCACTTTTATAACTATTTTTTTATTATTATCAAATGTCTAGATAGGTTTCAGATTTTAAAGCGACATCCACATGAATGCCAGGATGCATTTGAAGTATTATCTGTCTCTATTGACTTCACATATAGTGTACAAATAGTACCTGCTCATGCACATAATGCATCCTTCCTATATAAATTAGATTGTATGTATTTTAGAATAGCTCACTGTATTCATTTTACCAGGTTAAATATAAACTTAAACACTACACCACTGCATGCATCAGTGTGAAACCCTCACAATCAGAGAGATCAAATGTTACACGAAGGAATAGCAGCTATTCTGTCTTTATTTGTAGAACCATGTTAAATGTCCTACACATTTTTAGCGCCTGTTAAAGCGCCTTTTAACCTGCCTGTATGATGCAAATCACCGCGTTTCTCATTGACTCGGTTATAGGGATCAGCAATGAAACCAAATCCATTTCTATTGTTGCAAAAGCGCCGAGGCCTCAGCGATGACGTTCAGCATCACACGGGCCACCTTAACGGAGAGGTGGAGATGACTCGGGCAGGTTGACCTGTGTGCATTTTTGTTACCGAGTCACTGAAATAGAGTGAAAAGAGAACATGAGGTGCAGTGTGGGACACACCAGAGCAACACTGTCAGACGCAGAGCTCTGCCAAAGACTGTCTGCAGCCGCGCGCTACGCAAATACCGTGATATACGGAGCCTAGCCTTTATTTCACCAAACGAGGTAAGTCAAATGAGCAAATACATGGGGAAATAGTCAGATGATGATATACATTTGGAAAAAAGTAAATATATATATACACTTCCCTTAGAGGGTGAATGAATGAAACAATAAAAAGACAAGTCAGCTGCTTTATTTCCAATTTTTTTTTAAATGTAGAAATATGAGATCATTTTATTTATATTAAATTTTTGTTTTTAAAAAAGGGGAAACACATCTGAGTGCAACAGATTCGTTCATTACGTTTTCTTACATAATTCATGGTGTTCAAAACTACAATCTGAACCAAACAAAGACAAATGACAAGCTGTCATTTTTGCCATTTTCACCATTTCTTTCCCCCCTTTGCGGTTATTATCATCTAACGCTGCGTTAGGCAGTAGGCTGTTTTTACAAACTCTCCAGGAAGGCAACGACGTCTTCGTGGCCGTTCTGTCTGGCCAAATCAGCGGGCAGACACATTGCAAGGTCCCGGACTTGCGGGTTAGCTTGAAATATCACCAACAGCCGCACTGTGTCCAGAAAACCCGCCCGAGCCGCGTCATGCAGCGGGGTCGCGCCAGTTTTTCCGTCCGCCACGTTGGGATCTGCCCCATGTTCCAGTAAGGCCTGAGCCACCGCCGTACTCCCCATCATCATGACCTGCAAAAGAGCATTACTGTGAGTTACGAAAAAAAAACGGTGATTTCGGTTGTGGAAGCCTCATAAATCATCAGCCACTGCAGATATAATCCGGGTGGTGGTTGTCATCCAGGTTGTTTTGCTTTTTCTTTTTTTTTTCCAACGCATTCTTTTGAAAGGTATGCTATTTAGAGAGCGGCCTAGACGCTGGCACATTGCCACATTAACGTATTTTACACCACATAAATTCCACCAAGCAGAAGTAGCAGATATTTATCCCTGGATTTCCACCCAACTATTCAAAAACAATGCCACGCGAAAACCATCATATTTTGTCCATCATATTATTTATCCCAGTTGAGAAAGATTCAAACTATTTTAGAAGACAGCATTTTTTCTACTCTGGCTTCGTGACTAACATATATAAAATAATAACACTAATAATGACGCCTTTAAGAAATCAAATCTAATAAGTTGCGTTATTGGTAATTGCCGGTGGGAAGCTAACAGCTTTGAGAGAAAGAAAAGAAAATTAATAATTTACTTGTCATCATGCGCGAATGTTTTTGTTTTTATTTTTATGATGTTCTTCAGTTGCAACGTCACAATTTAAAAGCAACTGTTTGCAGCCCGAATAAAAGCAATCGGCGAGCTCCGGTATTAATAGCATGGGTTTATAACTGCGTCATTCGCCGGCTCTGTTGCTCTATAGGCCGCTGCGCGTGGTGAAACGGTACAAACTTAGCAACAGGCCTACTGCTTTCACGTCAACATTTTCAATCGTTATCCACATTTTATTGGAAGACTTTAATAGTGTTAACTGTTTCCCTAATATGCAGACATAATTTAGTGTGAAAATGGTCTTTGGTTGGCCGATTAAACGCATCTATGTGACTAACCTGCACAGCTGAGTGCCCAAAGCTATTCTTTCTGTTGACTAGAACTCCGTTCATCAAAAGCTCCCGCACCGCAAACACGTTCCCATTAGCTGAAGCAGCAGTCAACTTGTCTTCAGGAGGCATATCAATTGTGCAGATAAGTTCCTTGAGATATGGGTAGCCTGTTGATGCTAAGGCAAGATCAGCCAAAGGAGCCGGCGTGTGGTCTGCAGATTGGCAATTAATCGTTGGATGGTGTCCACACGCCCACTCTACTTCGTCCTGTCATCCCTCTCTGTTTTCATCCCACCCCACCTCTGGCTTTTCCTCCAGGCTTGTATTTTCTACATGGCAGCAGCCTGAGTCTTGAGGGGTTGTTACCCAAATACTTTGCAGCTCATTCTCCCACTATGACTGCGTTATCTTTGAAGGGGTCATTTTTCACTGACATATTACACCATGTCAATCAGGAAAAGTCGGCCACACCCACTTCCCATTCTTATGGATTACCATGACAACTCTGGTCTGAGTCATCATTAACTCGAGCCAGAGTTATAAGCTGTGGTTATGGGGTAAATTAATAACAAGATCACGCCAGTCTGGAAGTGCAAAATCACAGACTTTTCCCTTTTGTTCTTGCTCTTCCACCACCGAAACATCTCACTGAAATCTCAGTATATTGTATATAAGAAAAAATAAACTTAATCTTCCATATCTCAAGTAAAAGTAATGAGAAAACCACTGAATACAAGATAAGCTCGCTAATTTATTCAAATGTTATCACTCAAACTGTCTTTAATTGTCTACATGCTGTTCTTTTCATATTAAGAGGCTAACATAGCATAGCTGTCAGTGGAGTGGCTTCTGTGCTCAACAATATGAGATGATAATAGATGAAAATAGATGTCAACTGAAGCTGCTTCTTGTATAGCTTTTAGTATTTTTGTATTAATTGTATGTCTGACCTTGTTTATGTTGACACCCTCTGATGAATGCTTTGTGCTGGAACGCATAAGATTATTTTTTAAATTTTTATACGAATGGAATAAACAACTGACATGTGAGTATCTGTCTTCCTGAATTGGATATTTAATGCACTGCCTCCTTTTTTTTTTTAAAGAAAATGTGTTTGATTTTGGGGATAGCACTCCACAAAAGAGTACATGATTGAAACACAACCTCTTCTTTCGTACTTCTTCTTTAAAGGAGTCCTCCTCTTGTCCTGACTTCAACTGAACAGCAATGTTGTAACTTTCATGTAGCCAAACATAACTATAACTTTAAGATAGAACATTTTACTCTATGAAAATCCTCCATCAAAACCACAGAATAGGTTCATACCCTTAAATAAGACCTATTGGAGTGTCCTGTAAAGTACCATATGGCAGGAGAGAAATGCAAATTATGTGAGCTTTTCTAGATCAAACCTCTCTCTCTCTCTCTCTGGTAATTCCTTTGAGAATAAAGTCCTCTTAATGAGGGAAGAGGGAAAGTGGATGACAGGATTAAACACAGCATCATCCACTACGGCACAGTTTGACACCCTGATGCACCACTGGTGGCAATACGTGGTTAGGGTGAGAAATCAAAACTACTTGGTTTGGATTTGAAAAGCAAACTTTTTTTTTGGAAACGTCTCCCTCATGTCAAGAAACCGCTTCTTAGATCTACACTTCTTGCGCCGTCGGAAAAGCGCCTAAATCGAGGCCTGTAACATTAAAAAAAACGCCTTCAAAACACAAGCATGGAGGAAACGGTTATTTTAACACTGTCACGAACCGTGAGGCACTGGACGCAGATGCAGGGTAGAATGTATAACCAGATTTTATTTATATAATGATAGTTATCAAAACCAAACTCTCTCCACGCTAGGAGGAAAAAACTAAAGGTTATATAAATCTTACTACTAAATTTATCCCTCTCCGAACCGTCGGAGGCTCTATAGAAATTTAACAAAATCAATAAACAGAAGAGGCTCCTTCTAATGGAGTTGCTATAAAAGTTATCACTAGAAATCAAAGACACTCCTCTACCGGAGGTACTACTAAATAAACGACAATACAAAGAAAACTTCACTGGGCTAAATCTATGAAAAAACTTACAACAAAAAAAAAAATCGCTCTCAAGGAGGAAATCATTAACAAACAAGATCTTTGGTTTACGTAGGCGTGGATCACTATGGAGGCTAGCGGACGAAAGCTCGAGAGACAATTCAACAACGAGACAAGGGAAGACGCAGACTAAATACACATGAGGGACCAAGGGGAACAGGTGGAAACACTTGGGAATCAGGGAAGACAATGAGACACATGACACGGGAGGAAAGGCAAGTTAACTGAAACGAGAGGAGTTGTTCATTTCAAAATAAAACCGGAAGTGACAAGACAATATACACAAACCTAAGAGTCTGTGAGACCCGACAAACACTAGCAAAACAAAGGCATGAAAAGATCAAAAGACCTTTATAAGAGTCATTTACATACCTCTCTGGTATGTATTGTAAGGTCAATTACCCAAACTCAGCTTCAGATGACGCTGTTCCACAGAAGTGGGAAACTGAAAATCCTTTGCTCTTACTGGTTGCTTTGCTATTAACATTAAATCTCATGATAACTTTTATAGGTCATATAACTTAATTAATGCTTATATCCCAACAAGATATCTGACTTCCAATTGGTGTTTTACTCTATTTCTTTCTTTAACATTTGGAAGTTATAAAGTCTTATTTCACATTCAACAAACAAACATTGGTGAAATATTGCCCATAAGTACAACAGCTCTTATTGTTAGCTGCTAAAAAGTTTGTATTTTTTGTCTCTTTATTACTATCACGTTGCAGACAAATGTAGCGACAGTAAAGTCCAGAGTTTATGGAGCCAATATGCGACAGAGGTATTATGACATGAGTTTGCAATGTTGTTAACCGATCAGCAGCCTTCATGTTCTGCGGTAGCGAGACTGTGCCTAAAAGAGAGATTCGTAGTCTACCAGCTGTCCATAGTTCAGCCGCAGACAAGGGAAAATAATTATTTGAGAAAAAAAGTGCCAGAGGGAGGGAAATGCAGTTGAGTGGGTCACTTTAGGACACGTGACGACCCACTGCTACTCACTGTCCCTTTAAGAATGTAGACATATGTTGTCATTTAACAGTGTTAAGCAGAAAGGAAGTTTAACTATCCTGAAGAAATGTAGTTCTTTTTCTGTAGTTGAAGGCCAATGAATGGCTCCAGGCCAGTGAATATGCTGTTTTTGGATAGTCAGCTACAGGGTGAGATTGCACTTCCTTTTTCTTTGTGTTTTTTAGGTAAAATCATTTTGTTTTTGTAGCATTAGAATTTTGGTGAGGTCTTATTACTCTGGTGTCCAGCTGCTTTTCATGTACTGCTGTTAATATCTTAGTAGGCTGAGGTCCAGGGCCTGGTGGGTGAGGAGACTTCTCTCAGCTCAGCTCCTGGCCTTTTATCCCTTCTGGGGGTTGCTGTGTTTCTGGCACAGCCACTATCTTATAGATATTATCTGAAATGTTGACGGTAATGGGAGTTGACTCAGCTCTGAAGATGTTGTTTGTGTTTTGGTGTTTTTTGCAAACTTGTGAGTAAGGGTATTGATTCTATTGTATAAAATGTTAGTCTGTAAATGCCCCCCCGAGACTTTATTATTGTATAGTAGAATTGGATTATCTGAACAGCATTTTTCCTTTTGGTTGTCTTCCTGAGTGTGTCAGGCTCATGATAAAAATAGGAACAGCCAAAAAAGACAGCAGCTGCTTAGCTACAAGCTTGGGCAAAAAAAAAAACAGTCATTCAAGAATTGTTGACCTGTCAGGCTACTAAGGTAAATATTAAATAGCACAGAGCACATAGCAGCAGAAGCACTCTTCTTTTGAATTTTTTAATTCGAGAGTGATGTGCACATTTGTGTGCACTGTAGAAAAGAAACATTTGTTAGCATTGGATTGACCAAAACGTGGCATTGAGTAAAGTTTTGTGTGCTTCGACACATCTGACTTCAGAGCTGTTACACAGATTTAAGGTTGTGTGACAGACTCATGTGTAGCTATTCGGTCTTACTAGTTGGATTTCTTGAAATTCATGCGGCCGATTGTAATCCAGCTCAGCGCAGAGGAATGCCATCTTCCTTCGAAAAAAGTCAAACCAACAAAAGCAACAACCACAAAACAGAAAAGCTGTGAGAAGCGATCTATGACATCACAAAAACCACCAATGCAAAACAGTTTCTCTGAACACAGAAATATTCAAAAGTAGGTATAAGAAAAGGGAAAACTATTTAGCCCAGAGATGTCCACATCCGTTCCTCGAGGGCCGCTGTCCTGCAGGTTTTAGATGTTTCCCTGCTTCAACTCACCTGATTCAGATCAAGGCATCATTAGCAGGCTTGTGCAGAACTTGACAATCTTTTGAAGAGATCCATTGCATCTGAATCAGGAGTACATTATCATTGGTGGGTAATGTTATTTATAGCTTCGATCTCTTAAAGGAGCAGAGCAGCAGCTGTTTGTGACTCATGCAAATGCAGAATAACCAGTGTGTTACACAAGAGTGTCTAGTCAACATGGAAACAGACAAGCTAAAGGTCACAGGAAAATCAGTTCAATAAAAGTTCACAGGAAGCTAGAGTGTCCATAAGAAGAAGATCTGAGGTATGTTATGTAAATGGATTGAACGTCAGTCACTCTGCTTGCACGTGTAAGCAGAGTGACTCACTTTTCACTTTGGTGTGGGAGAGAAAGTTGGAAAAGTAAGAGCAGGAAATGTAGGCGAATTCACGCTGCCTTGATTTACGGTGTAACGATGTATTAGCTGGGAGATCTTTCTAGTTTCTGTCATCTCTGGCAAAAAAAAAACAAGCTAATGTAGTTTTTTGAGGAAAAGTGTACTCTGCAATGTGTTTATTGTTGAGGTAAGAAGCAGAGGCAGGGAACCGTTAAGATGTTTTAATTTCACAGAACATATTTCATATATGGTGATCTTCACTGTGTGTATTTGTGCCAATACAGAATGTCTCTTCGGGATCCTCCCTATGAACCTCCCACCGTCTCAGAGCTGCAGCAACTCCTGCTGGCAGACAGACAACCGACTGGACATGTCAATCAAGTTTGGCCTAACCTTTACATAGGCAATGAGTAGGTTTCCACACAATAACAGGCATGCACATGCATCTATAAAGAACACACGTACGCATGCCTCACACAGACTGTGTGATCGTGTTTCAGGGTCAACACTGGCCCACGTTTCTACAGAGATATGAACGTGGATTATTACGGGGTGGAGGCTGATGATGCAATAGAGTTCATCCTCAGTCCTTTCTTCTACCCCACAGCACGATACATCAGAGCTGCGCTGGCCATGGGAGGCAAGTCAGGATGCTAACAGTTATCTTCTGGTGTTGTATGACTAGACCTGAACTCAGTGCCCACTGTATTAAGTACTTTTATTAGGATTTGTGGAATTGACGTTAGAGTTCAAAGTTGTGTTGCATAACACTGAAAAATGTTTCAAATATCATGCCACTTTCATGAATATAAGTAGGAAGGGCAACAAAAACTAGACCCATCTCTTTATATATCTTAATGAAAAAAATGATTAATGATTAAATTTACATTTTGATATTGACTCCAAAAACATCTTAATCTTTCATAGACCTTCATAGAGAATATTTCTGTATTGGAATGCATCAGGACAGCCACTAGGGGTTTATCTTGCTGCATATCTGTGGCCAAAGGTAACAGCAAATTACTCTGTCCCAGGACGGGTGTTCGTGCACTGTC
Organism: Leuresthes tenuis; assembly: GCF_036924035.1. Classification (NCBI taxonomy): domain Eukaryota; kingdom Metazoa; phylum Chordata; class Actinopteri; order Atheriniformes; family Atherinopsidae; genus Leuresthes; species Leuresthes tenuis. The sequence continues at coordinate 15,969,306 of NW_027325362.1, forward strand.
TGATGGGTGTAAGTCGCTCTGCAACCTTAGTGCTAGCCTTCCTGATGATTGCTGAGGGCCTGAGGCTGCAGGAGGCGGTGGCTGTCGTCAGGCCGCACAGAGACATCTGTCCTAACTCAGGCTTCCTGCAGCAGCTCCGCAGTCTCGACATGAGCCTGGAAAGGGAGAGGAGGAGAAAAAGACAACCCAAAGCCCAGTAAAGACACTCAGACACACCAGAACCATTGGCATCAGCATAAGCACACATATGCACACAGATACACAGATCTTTATTGCTGCAGAAGTTGCTTAGACCAGCAAGGAGAAACACTGTCTCTGACAGAGCTGAGGAAAATTCTCTGGACAGTAAAGTCTGGCCGAACCTCTACATTGGAGATGAGTGAGTACAAAAATGTCCCATTTAACATCATGGAATGACGCAAACATACGTACAGATAGAACCCCATTGTACGTGTTGTGTGTCAGCAGGTCTGTGGCACGAGACAAAGCCAGGCTCTCATCTCTGGGTGTGACTCACATACTGAATGCTGCAGCAGGCCACCACCGAATCAACACAGGTCAGCTGTTCTACAGTGACATCGATGTGGAGTACCAGGGAGTTGAAGCTGCAGACCACCCAGAGTTTAGTCTCCAGCCTTTCTTCAACCCTGCTGCACAGTTCATAGACAGTGCTCTGAAGAAAAGTGGTCAGTGAGACAGTATAATCACAGAAGACAGTACATACATCATGAACAAAATCATGATGGTAATATTTTTGAAAGGACTAAATGTCCATGAACACAAATCAGAAAAATAGTATAAATTGTAATGGCAACAGATATCATATGCTTATCTCGGCATGAAATACAGAGGCTCACACACAATGTTGTCATTTCCACACATTTTAAGTAGCTTATCTCTTGTTATCTACTTGGAGTTTAATGTGCAGATTTACTTCGAACATTAGGAGCGATATGTTTTATAATGTCATCAAATATACTGATTCAATTTCATTTCAGGGAGGGTGTTTGTGCACTGTGCCATGGGTGTCAGCCGCTCTGGGGCTCTGGTTTTGGCATATCTGATGATCTGCCAAGGCCTGTCATTGGCGGAGGCCATCATCGCCGTGCGTTTGAACCGAGACATTGCACCCAACTTGGGATTTCTGGAGCAGCTCAGACAGCTGGAGCTAGAGCTCCGTCCTCAGAGCAGACAGATGCAGGAGGACAGCATTGACACTCCCTGATAAATGATCAAGAAAATGACTCTCTTGTTGAGCACCTCCACCTCATTTCTCATAATACTTAAAACTGAGAGAATGGAAATGTATTTTTGCCTTATAGATTCTCACTTTTAACAATAGCTACTAAGACATAACAAACAAATGCTTTACGTTTTTTCTATCTAGAAATATCTGCTCTGACAAATGCCTTTGGATTATCACACCTGTCCACTTATCAGTGACATTCTTGGGATGACAATCATGCCACATGCAGCTTGCACTAAATTCTTTGTTTCATGGAAAAGATCATAAGTGTGCTTCTTCACCATGTAAGCTAAAGGAAAAGGATTTTAGATATAGATCACAACAGGAAGACTATGAGAAAGCGTTTGTGTGCTTGTGTGTGTGTCATGTTGTCCAGGTCAGGTGTTGTAGCCCAGCTGCCTAAAAATATCACCTGATACACAGTCGGAGAGAGCAGTTGCCACACCAGATCTGTATTTCAGATGTGTCTCTCTCTACTTCCTGCATGAGGAGGTCTCATGTGTAGGCTGCACATACAGCTCACACATGTCCTCTGAGGACACTTGAGCTCTGCTTCCTGTTCAGTGACTGATTTGATAGAGGTGAGTACTTTCTTTCTGCCAATATACAAATGTGCTTTTTTTTAACAGCCAATAACAGAGTTTTACTCTGGAACAGTTTCAGAAAGCTACATGAAGCGTTTGGTTTTGATCAGGTACATCGAAGAGGATCTAAATATCTTTGCAACACAAGCATGCATTTATGGATGTATCAACTCATACTAGGTGGGAGATAAATGTAGAATAAAATCTAATTACAATGAAACATTTTGATTTAACATGGATTTGTGAATGTCAAAAGAAAAGAAAGATTTACTTATAAAATCCAAATGTTAAGTTAAGCTGTGCTAGTTACAACTGGAGGACAAAAATAGTTATCTATTTTTTATATTTAATTTTAATCATGATCTTAAATAACATTCAGTTTGTTATTTGTTTATTTAAATGTTTCTGTCATAATTGTCTTTTTTATAAGTGCATCAAAATTATGTGTAAATACACTTCTCAATGTCTTGCAGCAGAGTTTACTCTGACTGCTTTCTCACAATAGGCGGGGCTGCGTAGGAATATTGCTGCTGAAATTCTTTGATAGACATACAGTGAACACTGTGAAAAATAGAAAATGCATCATTTGAATATAATGTAGAATTAAGCATTTGCAAAGTTTAATTCGGAGAAAATCATAGATAAATAATGAAACGCACATGAAGGAGGGGCTGAAATTTCAGTGCTGTGTCAGCACATGGAGGTTATTCATAGTTAAGAACCTTACTCAGGGAATTCAATTCTAACTTGCACAAACTTGCATCAACTAACTACATAGGGCCCTTAAAAGAGGTCAAATTAACAAAACTGAACTTAAGTCATTACAGCAAATTAACCAACAGACACAATCAAACTGATTGAACGCACAACAAACAAAGGGGACTTAAATACTGGCTGATCAGACCAGTCTGACAGATAAAGGGAAACAAATACTAACAGATAATCCAACAAATAACCAAAACAGTTTAACAGTTACTTTAAACTAGTTCTTATCAAATAAGATTAAGTAAGAAACTCAGAAATTGAAGCAAATACAAAATATTTAAGACGAATGAGTGTGTTATCCACACGTGATGAATCAGCTCTTCATGCATGCCACACTGTTGCTCCAGAAACCTCTTATCCCAGAGGTCAACTGCCAAACAGCCTCCCCAGCACTGGTTTAAAAAAAAAAAGAAATGAACAAACTTTAAAATACAAAAGCCAACTAAATGTGCACGCTACAAATAGAACTTGTGTATTTCAAAAATGTCAAATAAATATATGCAAAGAATAATCAATCGCAGCATATGAAAATAGTTACTCGTTGTGTAAAAGTGTTGGTGTATGAGGGTTATCGACCTAGCTGTGTGCAGTCACAGCATATGAGTGTAATTTTGGTTCTGTTTGTTTTGCTGTTTAAATGTGACATTAAGTGTTGCCTATAGAGGTGTTTTATATCTGCATTTCATTGCAGGGATGTATGTTTGTTTCCTGAACGACAGAAGATAGACATGTCCTCCTGTGTGGTGAAGCCCCGAAGTGGGAATCCATACGCAGCTGTAAAGGTTGATCCAGACAGTGATTACATCACCCCAGGAACCTTAGACTTGGAGCAGATGTTCTGGACTGGCACAATAGCTCAATATGCACATGTCAATCAGGTCTGGCCCAGTGTCTACATTGGAGATGAGTGAGTAAACTCACACAATGCAGAAACCCTAGTTTCTATATATTAGCAATCACTTTAAAGCAGTTTTGAGTGTGTGCTGCATGAAAACAGGAAAACGGCTCTGGAAAGGGCTGGCCTGATGGACCTGGGTATCACACATGTCCTGAATGCAGCAGAGGGAAAGTGGAATAATGTACTGACCGGTGCCGACTACTACAGTGACATGAACATCCAGTACTTTGGCGTAGAAGCTGACGACAAACCCACCTTTAACATCTCTCAGTACTTTTGTCCTGCAGCAGAATTCATCCATGAGGCCCTCAGCCACACACACAGTAAGACTGAGTGGAGAGTGAGAGTTGATTTGCATTTGTTGTTCATATCAAGTTCATTCAATAGTTTCTGTCATGTATTCTTTGATAAAATAAACTTTTTTAATTCCAGACAAGATACTGGTGCACTGTGTGATGGGTCGCAGCAGGTCAGCGACTCTGGTCTTGGCATACTTGATGATGAAACACAGTTTAACTGTAGTGGATGCTATTGAGCATGTGCGACAGCACCGTTGCATCCTGCCTAATCACGGCTTCCTAAAACAGCTCAGAGCCCTGGATGTCGCATTGCAAGAGGAGAAGCTGAGAAAAAAAAAACAGATGCTCGACAAATAATACAAAACTGCTTCATGATGTAACTTTGTGCTTTGATTTTGAAAATAAACATTTTTTTTTTTTTACAAGAGATCATATTATTCTTTTTGCTTTAATGCGACTGTGTAAAGAGGTCAGAGTTATGAGCATAGTCTGTAGTACTGTAGTCCAAAGTCTGCACAATTACAAGACCAAAGTCCAAATCAAAGCAAGTTATTGTCTCCCTCTGTTCCGCTCGCATCCCAGGCGTTTCTTTCATCACACATATGGATCATCATATAACACGCTAACATTAGCTGTATTTAAACTTTTCATCAGAGCAGGAACTCAGAGGTTTTAATTCACAGTTTTTATATTTGAAGAAACTCTACTTAGGTTATCATTCCAACACTTACATACAGAGACTGAGGGTGACAGGGGTCAAGAGGTTAGAAGCTTAAATTTCCCACACTAATGGTGTGTTCTTGGGAAGTTATCCAGTGATACATTTTTGGTGAATCAAAACACAAAGAAACAGGGTGACACCACACATGAATTTCTCATGGCCAGAGACACGTTTCATTAACTTGTATTTGAACTCAGACATTTTTTTCAGGGGGTTCACTTTTAGGATTGTTGTGTATTGTATTGTATAGCATTTTTAATTTCCCCCATGGGGATGAATAAAATATTTTTCTATTCGATTCGATTAATTTTAAGGTACTTGACTGAGGAAATAGCACAGCCTTGCAGTAGATGCCACGCCACACTCAGCCTGTTCATCAGAGCATGTATAATGTCCAAAACAAAATGTTTGACCCTCGCAAAATGATTTTTACTGCTGCATCATATAGATTGATAAGCATTCTTCCACTTCCTTAAAACTCGTACTTTTAAAGTCAAGATGACCAGATTTCCTTACACTTCTAATCAAACAATGACAAATATCTGGACCACTATCTAGTCTTCATCCAGTTTGACCCCTTCATTACTGCTACCCCTTTTCAGGTATATTCATTTATTGTTATGCAAATCACAACATAATCAAACTGATGTGAACGGAAATAATTTTAAACATTTGGCCCCATATCAGAGTTCCCTCTAATTTTTTCCATATCAGCCATTTGCAGCTGAGATTGTCATACAACAAAATTGTTATATCCAGCTTGACTAAGCTGACAGTCCTGAACAGATACTCCATGACATTGTGAGAGTTTTACATACAATCAATAAGAATGCAGCCCTATATATTAACTGAAAAATAAACAAAGAAAGTTTCAAGTGAAAAGACACAAAGTCATAGCTTTTTGTGCTCAACAGAATCAAACAGATTAAAGTTAAAGTTGAAATCAGCAGCTCGAAAAACTAAGCAAAGCTTTTTGCAAAGCATTTGCTCCAACGTTTTTGTCTCCATGTGTAGTTCCAATGCACAGCAGATAAAACAAAGACACATAATGACAGAAAATGATGGGTACAACATGTTTAAACTTCATACCATTTTGATCGGTGGCAGCCAAAACTTTTTGGCCAACCTTGCACTTTTAATAAAGATTTGACTTGTCTAGTCACAGAATGATGTATGCCAAATTTGGTGTTGTTACAGGAAAAATAGAAAATGTCACTGTCCCATTGAAGTTTTTCACAAAGAAATGTAATATCATGCAAACATTGTTAGAGTAAGCTATGAAAATCCTCATATTTTTTTACATATTTTTGGTCCAAGAGGTTGTTCGGCACATTGAGTTGGACTTTAAAGTCAGTTGGACTGTTGGTTCTTAATCAAAGCATCTATGTGTCCTGCAGGGGCTCATATTTCTTCAGAAGTATATATTTACCATTTCCAGTTATTCTAGTTTCATGTACCTGGATCACTTCAGCTAACAGAAAAATAAGATATCATTAAAAATAATTCAAATATTTTTGCAGCTACCCAGTCAGTGGATTTGGGCTCATTATTATTAATTACTATTGGATGTAGAGGGTAAACTACACAGGTAAATACACAGAGGAAAACAGACACATTTACAAAGTGAAACAACATAACATGGGAACTATGGATCCAGATGGGGAAATCAAAATGGCCTCAAAATATGGGATTTAAATGCCACCATATGGGCTCAAAACTACATACATCAAGCACAAAATATTGAAAAATAATTATTTACAGGCACTGTCACTGAACAGGTTGAAGTGTAACACACAGAGAGATCTTGAGGTAACTAAGAGCTAATGAGTGAAAAGAACGGTTGTCAGAGAAGAGGGCACAAACTCCTTTTACGTGTCAGCTGTTCATCCATCTTGAGGAGGAGAGACAGGAAGTTCCGGTTGGGGTAAATGGCCCGTTTTTGGACAACGTGCCTCAGAGCATCTCTCAGAGAGAGACGCTGCCTCAACATGAGGTAGGCCAGGACCAAAGTGGCCGATCGACTCACCCCCATGATGCAGTGCACCAGCACTTTTCCTGTGGAGAAGCGTGGAAGATGCAAAGGAAAATTAGGGAAATGAGATTCATGTATGGATAACCTACCAAGGTTGGTAGGACACTGAACTGCATATTCAAATTCACTTTACCGTCTTTACTCTTCAGGCCTTTATGTATGAAGTCAGCTGCAGATTTGAAGTACTGACTCATGTCAAAGTGGGCTGAATCCTCTGCTGGGATCCCAAGGTAAACACATGTGTTCCCATAAAAACTCTGGTCACCAATGCTGCCCTGCTTGGAGTGGGCTGCATTCAGGACATGAGTGATGCTGAGTTTATGTAATGTCTTTCTATTCTGTGCAACAGCCCTGGAGAACACATACGGGAGGAATATTTAGTATAAAAAAAACAAAGAGGAACACTAAAACACTGTCATGCAGTTATATAAGAGACCCCCACCATATCTTACATGAGCAATCTATTGAGTATTCAGGGACTGTTGTGTAACTTTGATGAACAGTAGGTGTTAGCATATACGTGTTCATAAATACTTCTGTCCCATGAGTTGAGGATAATGTAAAAACAGATGACATAATCATATATTCTATATATCAAAGGCATCTTTCTTTATACAAAAACATTTACAATGCAATTATGTTGTTAATTGCTGCATTGTATATTGTGTTATAAACTATTTGTTATACATTTATTTAGCTATCACAAATGTTAAATTGAGTTATATAAGTCCTGCGATTTAACAAGCCAATAAAATCAAAGAAAATTCTATCTTGCAGAGCTCAGTAATATGTCGTTTCTACCTACAAACACAGGCCACTCACACATTTCCTATGTACAAGTTGGGCCAGACTTCATCCACTGTTGTAAGTTCCAGTGCGCAGGAATCCAAGATGAACTCCAGTTCTTTAATGAACACAAGGTCCTGTTGCTGGTTGCTCCCTGACATTCCGCCTGTACACAACCTTCAGCAGATGCCCAAGTTGCTCCTGAGCCCTCCGTCCCTTCCGAACCAGAGTCTACAGCTCAGTGAGGGGCATGAGCAGCTGCGAGGCTCCAAATTTAGCTCCCTGTAATAACTGTGTTCTCTCTGACTGGATGCACAGTTATTTAATGCTGCCGTTGGATTGATTGGCCTGTTCACTGATGCCATACACCCTGGGGGAGTTGAGGGGGGCGCGATGGGGGAGGAGGCTCTTTGTCAACACTAAGGTCACATCAAAACAAGACAAGGGAGGGGTGGAGATTGCTGAATGGTTTATACATACGGCAAATATACATGCGGTAGATGATACAAATGCAAACAAGCTTCACTAATCAAATCAATTAAAAGAGAATGGTCTTCTTTTTTTTTTTTTTTTTTACACAGGGTTGTTTCTTTCTTTTTGCAATTTGAGCTCATTTAGCCTTTCTTCCTGCAGTTTTTTGTCCAGGGCAATAAGCTGTCGTAAGAATCCTCGATTGGGGAAAATCCAGCGATTCTGTTGCACGCAGCATATAGAAGACAGAAGACTGAAGTGATGGTGAATCATCAGATAGGCGAGGACTAATGCAGCTGAGCGACTCACACCCACAGCACAGTGCACAAGAACCTTCCCTGGAATTCCCAAAACATGCAAAGATACTAAAAATTACAGCGCTCCACTCATGTCATCATTGAGTCGTCTTCGAAAGCGTCAACTCATTACCTCCTGATGTCAAAGCCTCGTGTATGAACTCCGAGGCAGGGGAGAAAAAAGGGGAGAGGTCAAATGTTGGCAGGTCGTTGGCGGGGACTCCATGATATTTCACTGTGGTTCCATAGAAATCATCACTGCCCTTACAGCAGAGTTTACCATGTGAGGCATTCAGCACATGAGTGATGCCCAGCTGCCAGAGCCCAAACTTGTCATGGGACATAAACCTGACACAAATGCAAAAATAAAACATGTAAATTAGAATCTACAGGCAAACCTGTGACCTTATGAATGCAACACAGAGATATTACTCACATGTCTCCCAGAAACAGGTTTGGCCACACCTCATCTCCATGGCGACACGAGCGTGGAGCCGAATGGAGAACCTCTTCCAGCTCCTGGAGAGATGGGATCTTACCTGTCTCACATGTGTGCTCTTCTTCGTCTTTGGGCTCTGAGTCACTCGTCTGACATTTAACCCCCGCTACAACGGCTGAAAGGGACTTTCTGTCCGTCATTACAAGATGTTCACTGCTCTGTTCTTTCCCTGCAGTCAAATCAAGCTGTTTGTTTGTTGTCCTCGTGCTTCCACTTCCCTCTGCTGTGACTGTCACAAACAGCTGTTCGCTCTGGCAAACTCTCCAGTGTGGTAATGAGCCCACGATTACACCAGTGGCTTGAAAACCAAGCACATGAGAATAAATCTTGAACTTGCCCCTCTCAGATCAAGTGAAACCTCAACTGTCAGCAGATCCTAGTTTTTTCCTAAAGGTGGCCAGTAGATGTCAGTGTGCTCCATGGAGTTGTCCCGCATGGGTTCACCAGTTCTTCTTTACTAGTGTTGTTTATTAGCGCTTCTTCCTGTTTGGTGTTGCCTAGTTGTCAGAAGCATGTTGGTCATGAAATACTCTTGGGAGTGGAGAAACAGGCAGACAGCTCCTCAACACCCTCTGACAGCACTGTGACAGTGACGTTTTGGTAAGGGAGGCAACTATTTCTTAATGTTACCTTTTAGAAGGGTTGTCAAACAACAAAATGTACTTCCTGGGACCTTCTTGTTCAGATTGGCTCATGTTCACCCTTGCATCTGTTTGTGTGAGGGAAACACTGATTTATCCACAGCTGAACTCTGTGGCTCGGTGGTGAGCAGGCTATGAGCCCTTTGTCAGACTGGCTTTGTCTCACGCACACTGAGAGGCTTTCTCTTCCACAGCTGTGAGTCACTGCTCCCTGTCACTCAGTGTAAGCTGGCCAAACAAGCTGACATGGCACTTATTTATCCCAAGTAAAGCGTTGGGCAGAGAAGTTGCGGGATGTTGCCAGTAAGATCTGAAGGCTAGTTAAAAATAACTTATTTCTCTTTTGGGGGATAGAACAGCAGCTGTCTGGTGAGTTACTTTAAGTTTTAGACATTTGATACTGGTCAGCCTATTAGCAAGCTTTGATAGTAGTTCTGTATGGATTGTTTCCTGTTGTAGCCACTGTATGATCTGCATTTATGATGGGACAGAATCATGTCCGAGAAGCCTCTAGAAAATAATCTGAAACTGTACTACTCCCCCTATGTTTGAACCAGTACGACTGCTTTCAGGGACGTAGGTGTGGCTGTTAATCAAAGGGTGAGTGTCGGAAAATGAATCACCTTCCACCATAACGGGGGAGTCACAAGACGCTAACACATCCTTTAAGAAAAAAGCAGAATATTTAAGCTGTTAGATTGGAAACAGACCTTGAAAAGGGAATTGATTAGTACAATATATTGGTTTTTCTGTCATGCTGTCAGTGTTCTCGTGTTCTGAGTTTACAACGCACAATAAGTTTTAGAATTTTTTTAAAGATTTATTCATATTTTCGTCCAGAGAAATATCAGAACACTCAACCCTTAAAAAAAAAAAAAGAGTTTGCAGTATGATTCATTCTAATATTTATCTGCTTTCCTTGTTTTACATCACAATACAATTCAGATTTTTGCTGTTGCTTGGACATAAACTCACATCTAAAGACATTTAAACTGATTTTTCGAGCAAATCCATAATAGATTGGATCAATTAAACAGCAGGTTATTCTCGTTTATTGATTCTTCAGTATGATTTCACTTAACTTTAAGTCAAATAACTATCTATTAGCTATTTACATGTCAAGCATTACTGATAGTAAAAATCTGCTTACTTGGGTCATTTTAACTCTGTATCTTAAGCGCAGTCAGCATGCAGGCTATTGCTCCTGCTTGGAGGTCAACAGTTACAGTCATGTTGGTGAAATGCTGCAGACCTTTGGAGCGGTTGGAGGTTCAGGGTGAACATCGCTGCGTTGAGCTTATCAGAAGGTCAAAGGGCAAAAAAACCCAAAAAAAACTGAAGCATTGTGATTCATCAGTAATGGGTCTGGATGCAGAAGAGGAAATGTTGTACTCTGCTGATTTTATTTAATTATTTTATTGAATTTTGATGGTCAGTGACCTGCTTTCTTTTGAATTGTGAAATAACGACAATAGAAAAGGTGAGGATGGTTGTTTGTTTTGGTTCAACCTGTAACTGGTTCGTGTGAAATAGGGTGTTGGTGCCTACTTGTACTATAGGCTTTGGCTCCACTGTGCTATCAGTTGACACGGACACAGATAATATAATAGGACCACAGTTTGTAATGCTGGGTCACGTGGAATAAGAGCACAAAAATATTTGCTACACAGAAGATTACATCTTCAAGATTACAGATTGGATGACTGTCATTTAAGCCCAGTGATTATTTTCATTAGCATTTTCCCAGTCATAATAGACTTGACGAATATGAATAAATACATTTTGAGAAGAAATACTTACCAGCCAGCAGTTATCTTGACTGTCTACTAATAGTTGCCTTTTTTCCCAGACCAAAATAGAAAAAAATGTTTGGTTGTACAAAATGAGGACTGGAAAGTAAATGTTTAGTTTCTGTGATTGAATTAAATGTGACATTTGAAGCTATAACAATTTACTCTTTTTTTCTTTTGTGCAAAATCTGAAGATATGAAGGTCCAAGGACTCAGACAGAAATGTGGCTCCGTTATCAAACATGATAGGTTGCTGTGTCTGCTTATCTTTTTGACGGCATCACTGTATCTGTTTCCATCTTGTGTTGTGCGCTTGGCTGTCTCTGTTATTTTCACCTTTGCCAAAGCCAACATGACTTAATTCTCTTTGCGTTTGTGTCTGCAGCAGCATGGCGCAGTCAGACGGCAGCGTGATTGCCTGGAGCTGTAATCAGGTGGCCCAGTGGCTGCAGGAAGAGGGTTTTGAGCAGTATGTGGAGTTATTGTGCACACAGCACCGCCTTGACGGCCTCAGCCTGCTGGCTCTGACTGAGGCCGACCTGCGAGGTCCTCCACTGGGCCTCACTGTGCTCGGAGACATCAAACGGCTGACTATTGCTCTCCGCCGGCTCCAAAGACGAAATCAGGCCCAGCTTGAGGAGCTGGGTCTCCAGCCCTCAGATAGTCTTCTTTCTGGGCACTCACTGGGCACTGCCGGGGTTGAGTGGAGCTGTGACGGAGCTGACAGGAGGGGGTGTGGTGGAGGTGATCGCTTGTGTAATGGGACTGAACTGCGGCTCAGGAGCAGAGAAAGACCTGGATGTTCAACTGGAGCTGCGGCGTGTCACACGCACTCCAACGGGAGGTGTCGACAGCAGTTGGCCGGTAGATTGGACCCAGAGGTGTGGAAGACAGTCATCAGTTCCGTATATGTGTTTTTTGTGTTTGGGTTCACCTCTTTTGTCATGGTCATCGTGCATGAGCGTGTCCCAGACATGAGGACGTACCCGCCACTTCCTGATATATTCCTGGACAGGTATAAACTTTGCCTGTGTATCTTGCAAATGTTGCACATATAGTTATCTGTAAACTCCCACACCAAGATTTTGGCATTTGAGAAACTTCAACTCCTTAGTTCAGTTGCATATTTTCGTGCGGTCATATCTAATCTGATAAAGATGTTTTTTTGTCCTCTCACAGTGTACCCAGAATTCCATGGGCTTTTGCAATGGCTGAGGCTTGTGGGCTCATCTTGTGTTACATGTTTTTGTTGATCCTGCTCCTTCACAAACACAGGTAAGGTCTCCTCCGGCTGGTTACATCACATTATGCTTTACTCAGTGTTGCATTAGTTTCACTGTCGATGAAATGTGTGCCTGTTTGGTCTCTGTTCTAGGTCAATTCTTCTCAGACGGTTGTGTTCTTTAATGGGAACAGTGTTTCTGCTCCGCTGCTGCACCATGTTTGTCACCTCACTCTCTGTGCCGGGGCATCACCTGAAATGTGCCAGCAAGGTGGGACAAACTCGAGATTTTGTAAAGTCTTGACATGTTTTTTTTGGACTGCAGTAGGTGGCAATTCTAGTTTCTGATGGCAGTGTTGAACGTCTGATTTTGTCTTAGTCTGTCTGCTTTAATAATGACTTATTAGGTCCCTGTGGGAGCACTGACAGGATTTTTTTTTTCTCCACCCTCCCCTCCCTACTTCCACCAGACATATGCTGATAGCTGGGGAAAGATACAGAGAGCACTGACCATCTGGAGTGGTTTTGGAATGACTCTCACAGGTGTAAAAACCTGTGGAGACTACATGTTCAGCGGACACACTGTTGTCATCACATTGCTCAACTTTTTTGTGACTGAATGTGAGTAATATAACCTTTTGTTTGCCTACAATGACAGAATGTTCGACTTGTGTGTGCGTGTGTGTGCGTGTGTCCTTTGCTAAAGGATCAAGTTAAAGGAACTGCCTTATTCCTCTTTCCTGGCTTTTGTTGGACTAGATGATCAAATAGTCCCAGGTAGGACTACCTAAGTATTAAATGGCATAATCCCAATTCATGAGACACCTGGACACAGTTCCACCTGGGCAATAACGCTAACACACAAACTGGTTGTGAAATGAATAACACGAAACTCTCTAAAGTTTGATCTCGACTAAACTAAATTTTTTCAAACAATATATCCTTACTAGGCAGGTCTGTGTTTAGTTTCAGTGTCTGGAAAAGCTAAATGACTTCCATGAACGTGGCTACTGTGCTTTCCAGCTAATTCTGTCCACCCAGGAAGAAATATGTTTTGGGGACTATTTTAAGAGGGGAAATAAAACACAATTAGGAAATAACTTAAAGTATGAGAACAATGTATTGAAGAACAATTCAAAATAAGCGGTTGTAGTATTTAGCTTTACAAATTGTACAATTGTACTTGTGTGGAAGCCTATGCTGCTAACTGTGTTGCAGATACACTTGAGATGAAAAAAAGCATATCACAAGATTTGATGATTGATTCTATCAATCATCTATTGATTTCTATCGTTTGCAGACACACCACGAAACTGGAATATGATTCACACCATCTCCTGGGTTTTAAACCTCTTTGGGATTTTTTTCATCCTGGCGGCTCACGAGCACTACTCCATTGACGTGTTCATCGCCTTCTACATCACCACTCGTCTTTTCCTCTACTACCACACCTTAGCTAACACCCGGGCGTACCAGCACAGCCGCAGGGCGCGCATTTGGTTTCCCATGTTCTCCTTCTTTGAGTGCAATGTGAACGGACCCGTCCCCAACCAATACAACTGGCCCTTCAACAAACCTGCCTTCATGAAAACTCTGATTGGATGACGAGTTTTCAAAGATGAACGAACATCTCAGCTATGAACAATGAACAACTCAGCTATTGTGCCTCAAAGCAAAACTTTTTAATTTATAAGATGCAAGTTTTCTTCCATCTTTTTTATAAAAATGGAACTGTATTTGTTTGTCGCCAGCTTTATAAGAATGGTTTGCACAGTTTGGGAAATGTACTTCACGCATTGAGATAGATTAGATGATTGATACAACTCTTATGTTTCTGTAAGCTAAATGTGGAGCTGCAGCTAGCTGGCTAGCACCAAGACGGGAGACTATGAGAGAAATGGTCAGGCTTTGTCTGAAAGCAAAATGCCCATAAAATGCTCCATCTAGAACCTCTTCATATTTCATAAATCTGTACAAGAACTGAATGATTTACACTACACTGCAGAATATTGCTTTTTCCCTTACAGTTTTTGTATGGTTAAACTTTTTCCTAACCACCTGCTAGTAGTAGCTTCATATTTAGCATATTCCCAACAGACAGTGATACAATTAATTTCCCAACTTGTTGAACAATTCCTAGAAATTGAATTGCTCTCTACCAAAGAATAAAAAATAAATGTGATTTATCATGGGAGCTGAAAGTATGTACATTTCCTTGAAGATTTTGTGTTTTTTTTGCCTTTAACTAATCAGCTTTATTAATTTAAGCTTCCACTTTGGGGATGTTTACACTTTACTGGTGGTCTAGATTGTTTTTCCCACTTTAGATATCCATGTAATGGATGTGGGGAAGGGGATGAGTGTTGTGAGGTTATGGTTGAGATTGTTTCATAGCAGGGGTCATTTTACACTTTTCCTATCATCTACTGATGGAACCCTGATTCTTTCACATAATCAACATTTTCTTTAATTTCAGTCACACTATTTGAACTTTAAAGCTGCATTGTAATTGATAGTCACTTTTGGGATAGTAGAGCTTTGTACACTCAGTTAAACTCAACAAAATGTTCAAATTCTAAATTTGCCATTCAGCTGCTTGGTGTGTAGTTTTTACGTCTTTATCCTAATTTGTTGAACAATTTGGGTAGAAACTATTGGGTAGAAAGATATGTTGAGTTTTCTGGTGTTGCATGGTACAGCAAATAACTTTCTGTTAACAGCCATTAGCAGCTAGTTAACACAAGTTCAGGAGTGTATTGTTTACTGTGGCTGATTTTTACATTGCGTAGCCTCGTAGGCATAGTCTATCTTTGCATTTTGGCTCAGTGCTGACTTGCATAGATAAGGAAATGTTTTTATTTTTCATCCACTACATTTTCAATGTATTTGTATCTGGATGTGAGTGTGTGTTACTAAAGGAGCTTCCTGCAACTATTCCAAATGAAAATTTTATCATTCAGAGAGGTGTGCCTTTAATTTGCAATATCAACACTGCTGCTGTTCCCCACCTTTAAACAAATATCGCCAGCAAAGGTTTGCAGGTCTGCATGCCTTTATATCAGTCACTATTGTGGACTTCTCACACACACCATAATCTCCTGTTGACTTGGTCACATCTCATCTGAAGATGGTATGTATTTGACTCAAACTTGTAACCTGTAATTATGGTTAATGTGGAATTTTTGGAATAAAGAAATTGTCCTTTTTGTAGATTTTGGTCCAGGCGAACTTATTTTTTTTTTGTAATATAAATGTAAAGGCTTTTTGCTGTTAGCGTATATGCGTTATATCTTGCAGATCCTCAAGGACTCAGTTTGTTTTATGTCCACTTTATTTTGTTAGTATTAGTTCTGTGGCTAAAGCACGGCCCTAAAATAAAAAAAAAAAGGAATTTTAAATAACTATGTTATAGTATGTTCATACTTTAACATAATTTTTTCATAGTACACAAATGATATGGTTAACTGACCTAATATCCATCATTACTTGATTTTATTTGGCAATCCTTACAAATGTTACAAATTTATAAATCTTTTAACCACCAAGACCAAAATTATATATATATAATTCCTTTCTGTGCTGTTATACAGGAGGATTTGGATTGATGTCTCACTTCTTTAAAATTTCATGCAAATTTGCTGTTGCTTGTGAGACGATAATGATATGAAAAAGAAATTTCGCATCAGTGTTAATGAGATCTTAAAAGGTTGTAATGGGAGAAATGAATTCAGGAGACAGTCACTGATAAGCCACAGAGACTTAAAAAGAAAAACCAAAAGATGTTCACAGTTTTTTTTTTTAAGACCTCTCTTCGTGTTCTCATTTGTCTGCTGGGTCTGTTCGTCCTGTGTCACTCTGACTGCTTCTTCCGAGAGCTGGAGAGCAAAGATTTGAAAAACCCTCCAAAAGGTAACTAATACTTGCAGAGACACAACGGGTCATATGATAAATTGCCTGCAGGAGTTTTTTTTAGGTGTACATTTTTTTTTCTGTTATATTTTTGCAAATGTTAAGTTTGCATCTGTGTCCCTTAAAAATAAGACCACTGGGCTTTTTTTTTTTGGTCTCAAAGACCAAGAAGTTGTCCAGTTGCCTCTGAGCACATAGGATTACCATGACCTTGATGACTAAGAATCTCCACAAAGAATAACTGGCACACCTCAGCAATCAATAGACACACACTTGCTTCTATGAATTTACCAGCCGGATAAGTGAGGAAGCAGCTCATCTGAACAATAGTCTTTTTTTTTTCTTTTTTTTTTTATGAACAGGGTGTGTTGATGAAGATGGAAAGCAGCATGATTTTGGCTCTGAATGGGTGAGGAACTGCATGGAGTGCTCTTGCACTAAGGAGGGTATGAGCTGCTGCAGCAAGTAAGATTTTGGCCTTTTACTTGACTTTTTTTTTAAACAAGGTTCTGCATCTCTTGTCAAATGTCTTTTTTTTTTTCTTTTATATTTTTCTCCCCCTAAAGCTGGAATCCTCTTCCTTCTCTCGGTTCCAATATTCAGATGCCTGACTATAATAGTTATTCAAGCACCTAATAAATAAGACAATATTTGTTGTGAAGCAGGACAAGATTTAAAGGGGATGTTTCCCCCAGATGGACAAGTCAAATGTATATTGTACAGTCAAAAGTAATCACCATGGATAAATAGTTAAGTGTTCATGAATAAAGAAGGAAGGCAGCTAAGTCATCCTCATATTTCATACTAGCTCTGCGTTGATTTATTTTTTTCTTTAATAGGGAAAAACAGCTTTGATACAGAGAAAAGACGACTGTTGCCTGAACATAAAAAAGTATGGTCTATGGTTTAGGAAAAATCTGAAGTAAGATATAAATGTGAAATGAGAAAAAATCTTTGGCACTCCTGCTTACACACAAAAGTTAGACTTGCCCGTCTTTCGACAGAAGAACATACAGTCATCTTTTCTGAGCTCCACCAACCTGTCCCTGAAATGTGTTTTTCCGCTCTTTGTAATTTTACAAAACTATTTTAAGAATGCTTTTCTTTTCTCTGCGTCTCTCAGGCTCCCTGATGCGGGCACTGTAGACCTCCCTGAAGAATGTGAGCTGGTTGTTGACAAAGACTCCTGTTCTGCCAAGATGGTGCTGAAGAAAGACAAGACAAAAGAGTGTAACCCTCTAGTTTAACGGGTGCACATGAATTCAGTTACCATTTTTTAAAAAAAAACACCACCTTACCAACCTTACGCTTAAGTTGTCATGTTTGAAACTTTTGTAGCAATAAAGTTGAAACCTGCATCATCTCTGCTTTCTCTCTGTTTGCTCAGTGCTTCTTCTAACAGTAATTTCAGCAGGTGTTATTCTCAAGATGTAATAGAATCATTCTGCCACTATGTGACAGTAGAGCTCGGCACTCAGAGGGTCTCAGGTACCTAAAGGGCTCAAACAAGCCAATTATAGCTGTGCTCCAGTCGCTGCTGTCTCTGACAGTAACGCTCTGGTTATTATGATCTTCAGCTCCTTTTTCAACTCTCATCCCTGAGGATTCACACCTGTTCAAAGAATCGTCTCCAGACATCCTGGCAGCACAGAAACTCTTTATTCTGCCAGTCCACACACACGTGAGTCTTTTATTTCTTTACATACAATGATGATCTATTGATTACGCTCATGATCTTGATGAATGAAAGTCAGCGTCTT
Source organism: Leuresthes tenuis (assembly GCF_036924035.1). NCBI lineage: Eukaryota > Metazoa > Chordata > Actinopteri > Atheriniformes > Atherinopsidae > Leuresthes > Leuresthes tenuis. The sequence continues at coordinate 15,987,225 of NW_027325362.1, forward strand.
CTAAAATTGAATCATTTAAGAAACGCTTGCTGTACTGTTTTTCTACTGTCATCTTGAAGCTTCTTCCTAGCTGCGTTGTGTCTTCATTTAACCAGTGTTGTTAAGATTATGCATTCAAACAAAAGCCCTCAACAGTGGGCATTTCTGAGGACGCGTGTTCAATTTCAGCAGCAAAACTGAAATAAACCGCAAACCAGGGGAAAATATGTGTCTAATTTGCATTTATGTGTTATCGACTGTGTGGCAATGCGACGATAACAAAATTTCATAACAATATTCTCAATGGTAATATCTTGAGAGGAAATCACCCACAATCCCTGACACCCCCAGCAGAGAACAATGAGGCTCAGGTCATTATCTCAGGTTGAGCACACGTAACAGTGCCAGCTGCCATTACTCCGATCCTCCACAGGCGGGAGAAACAAGAGAGATAAGATTGTTTCTGAATATCATGTGTAAGGAAACTGTTTTTCTGGATATGTGCACAACGGATTCTAGTAAGTGGTAAAACAGATGTCAAATTCTTGAAAAAGATAATAGAAGCAGCACAATTCATTTGAGTAGATAAGACCCTCAATGAAACACATAAGAAAGCCTAGTCTTTGTATTTTCATTTTCAGACACATTCATTTGCAGTCTATTTCTAATTCATTAGTTAGATACATTGTGAGTATCTATACATTTAAATTTTTTACTCAAACTTTGGAAGATTTTACAAATGGAAAAAAATAGTTTTGCAGGGAATAAATTATATTGTGTTAGCATGATATGATGAGAAATTGTCTTGCAATAAGAAAAAATGTCTTGTGAGAAACAAAGAAAAAAGACCCATTGTTCACTGCAGAGTACAGCTTCTTTTTAAAGAAAAAAACGAAGCTGAATGTAGTCCAAGGAAAATTACTCCCAGCCATTGCTTAATCGCTACAACATCTATCTTTTTCGAGATGGAGTACTCTTTGCTGAAAGAGAAAAGAGGGATACAATGGACCAAATGGAGCCAGGTCATGGTGTTCCTTACCCTGCAGAGAAACAGCTCAAGTGTGGTGCCATCACAATGACACAACTGCTGGCTGGATGTGAATCCTACAGTGTCACATCTCTGTTATATGACAGTACTTCAATGTGTCTATGTCATTGGGCTTTTTTCTTTCTTTCTTTCTTTCTTGCCAGTGTTTCTGGCACCTCTTTTTTTTTTCAGTGGGCTATTACATCTGGTTTTGGGTGACATTACACTTGCTTCTCCTACCCTGAACAAAGGATGATCAATGCTGTGCCATCCCGCCCGCAGCTCACTCAACACACTGACAGAATAGGTTAGTAATGATGCAGTGTGAAGTGACTGATAGCGAAGTTCTCGTGCCGTTAATGGAAAGTGACAGTCTCATTTTGTTTACGATAGTGGCCGTCACAGCACGATCCAATGATCCATATCTATAACTCTGACAATGTCATACCCTCTGACATTTATATGCTGTGCACAAGAAGAGAAGAGCCTCTCCTCCAGTATATGCATAGTCATTTTATTGTCCCAAAGCTATTATCTTCATTGTGAAACATGTGGGCAGGAATTGTCTGGAGGGAACTGACAAGTCTCGCATATTAAGATTTGGGAGGGAAGCATAACTGTCACTCTAAGACAATATGCGGTATCTCTATCATTTCAAATATGAAAGAGTTTCTCATCTTCTTCCCTTTCATTGTGTGTAATTCTAACGTAATGACTGCATTTTCAAAGATGAAGTGATTATGCTAATGTGCTGTTCAAAATGTTGATGATCTCAGATTGAACTCTCATTTAGTATGTGAATATTTAAGCATATACAGCGACTGATGGAAGTATTCAGATATTTAATTTAAATATTAGTAAAGCAACAGAAATGCATGTTTTATGCATGTGAAGTCCAGCATGAAATAAACCCTATGTTCTGAGTATTAACTGCACCTTTTGGTTAAGGAATTAAAGTAAGAGCACTGGTCTGGTTACTGACTGATTTATCATGATCAATGTGATTATTAGATTATTGATACTGAAACATAAAGAATGTGTCTAAGACATGTTACTGTTTGAGCTGCTGCAGCTTTATGTGTGGAACGACTTTACAGTTTTAATCAGATGAATCTCAGGTGTCATCAGATGATTATGGGAAAGGAATGAAAAAGAACAATCATTTGCACAAATCTTTCAGCAGTTTTTAGACTTTTGATCTTAGATTTAAAGTGCCGGCTCATTTGTTGAAATGGACTGATGGTGGAGGGGAATCGCTATTTGTTGTAGTCTGAAATGTGACCCTAACCGTATCACAAAACCACTTTTTTAAAAAGATGCTGTAAGCTTAGAAGAATGGAAACCACTGATTTACTCCTCAAAACTATGTTGTATTCTAAGCCATTCAGACATAAGCCCTTGTTTAAAAGCCTTCTAAAACCTGACGTTTTTGTGGAAAACTTAAAACTGTCCATTTGTACATTTTATTTGTCGGCTTGAAGAAACTAGAAACCCCTTAAGAGGTAAAACCTTCAGCTTTTATTGAAAATGAATTAGTCTAACCTCATTTTTATCAATAAGGATTATTCACAGGTCTTTGAAAACGTTGTTATAATTAATTACATGTAACTCTCAAGTTTTTTATGACACTTCATGTCAAAGAAATTAAGTAAAAATGTTCCGTTTCAGCAACTCTTCAGCAATACTTTAGTGAATGTTCTGTGTTACTTATTATCATTATGTTTTAGGTAAAAGGGAACTTGTTAAGAACATCATTACATATCAACATTACTTGTGTGGTTTCAGTTATCTTGCATCAGATAGGGCTGATACTTTCTCATTAAACCCACTTATCCTCACAAGTAACGTGACAGTTGAGCTATCGAATCCATTTAGTATTCTAAAGGCATAATGAGCGCGTTAGTCTCTGAGCATTTGCCAAGCTGATGTACCACTCAATTCTGGATCTGAATTCATCCGTGCTGTTGCACTGCTAAAGTTCTGCTACGCCTTCTGTATAGATCTGAGGTGAACATAAATGTCTGAAATATCAGTAGATAGCTCACTGAAAAAATAAAAAGCACTTAATTCCCTGATGGTACTATGGAAATGGAATTCACTCTAGTCTTTAGGAAGCACAGGATTAGCTTGCTGGACTTGCTCCACTCATCGCTTCTCTCACAGAAGTATCACTTCTACGGGAACAGATCCATTGACCTAAAAGAGACATTGCTTTAAGTAAAGAAAGATTTTTCATGTCTGTGCTTTCTCTTTGTCTCAGATGCACTTTGTCGGAGAACTTGGATGGATGGTTAGATCCAGGGAGCTAGTGGCACTCAGGTCCTAGTGAGATGTCTTTGAGCGTCAACACAAGCCGGCCCTCTTTGTCAACATCGCCTCAGTTCTTCAACGCCTCCACCCCTCCATATTCCCTACCATGGGAGAAGGAAATTGCCGGTGATGAGTCTGTGCAGGAATGGCCTGAGAACAAGACCCAGCTCATCTCAGATTTCTCAGTTTTGGGGAATGATGAGCATTGCCATATGTCTCCTATCCTCACAACATGTCTAGTTGTGTGGTACAGCCTCACAATGGTGCTGGGGCTGGTGGGGAACATTGGCCTCATTTGCATCATCGCCCATCGCAGAGAGAAAGTCAATGTCACCAGCATTTTCATCTGCAACCTGTCATTCTCTGACATTCTGGTGTGCATCTTCTGCCTCCCCTTCACTGTCATATACACACTCATGGACCATTGGGTGTTTGGGTCGCTTTTATGTCGGCTGGTGCCGTTCATCCAATGTGTGTCTGTGACTGTATCAGTGCTGTCTCTGGTGTTCATTGCTTTAGAAAGGCATCAGCTCATCATTAATCCCTCTGGATGGAAACCAAGCATTCCTCAGGCCTACATGGCAGTTATTCTTATTTGGATACTGGCTGGCTTCACCTCCACACCTTTCCTAGCTTTTCAGCTGCTCACAAATGAACCCTATGCCAATGTAGCCCTACCACTCCATCACCAGCCTTCTCCTCATGCTTCTCTCAATGCATCTCTGCCTCAACCTGTCTCACATACATTCAAAAACTCATCTGTGCCTCTTAATTTGTACCGCTCCCTCTTTTCTTATGTCCCCACCTCTCCACACATAGAAGCCTGTGTGGAGCACTGGCCATCCCAGGAACACAGAGTTGCTTACACCACATGGCTCCTGCTGTCCCAGTATTGTGGTCCACTTTTATTGGTCCTTCTCTGTTATGTAAGAGTTTTTGTGCGGCTTCGCCACCGTAAAGACATGCTGGACCGTGCCAGGATCCCAGAGAGCCAGCGGATGACTCACAGTCGACGAATTAACATTATGCTGGTCGCGCTCATAACTGCCTTTGCTCTTTGTTGGCTTCCACTCACCATCTTCAATGTGGTGGCAGACTGGAACCAGGAGGCTCTGCCTATCTGCCATCACAACCTTCTTTTCTCCCTCTGCCACCTGCTGGCCATGTCCTCGACCTGCATCAACCCCATCATCTATGGTTTCCTCAACTCCAACTTTCGGCAAGAGGTGCGAGAGGTGCTCCTGCACTGCCGCTGTTTCCCACTAGAAGAAGAGTGTGAGAATTTGCCCATGTCCACATTGCACATGGAAGTGTCTCGCACCTCTGTGCCTCTCCACTGCAGGTGTAATTCTGTCTGATTTTCATGATACAACATAAAGAATGCCGCTATATAGAATGCAGTAATGTAAACTGTGCAGTTGCAGGACTAACTATGGCTGTTTGAACAAATAACAGTGCAGCAATTTTGTCAGTGGTTTAAAGTGAAGAGTGCATTAAAATATTGCTTTTTCTTATTCTAAAGTGTATAATTCTAAAAGTGTTTATTTCAACAATGGACCTGTTTAAATTAATCTGTTGCTGTATGTAAATTTCATTCTGACGGACTTAGCCTTTAGTTGTTTTTTTATTATTATTTGTACTTAATATGTAGACTACAGCATGTTTGACTTACACATGTTAAAAAATGTTTTCTTTTAAAGTAGACTACTGCTGTGAAATTCCTACATCCCATTATTTATTTTGTGTTTCTGGCATTTGTGCAGTGAAATCTATGTGACAACTTTTGCAGTAAAGAAAACATAGGTATGGTTTGTGATGATTATTTATTGTAATTATTAGTATTATTATTTCATGTGGTTAATTTAGCTTTGAATGAATTCATTCATTCATTGTATAGATGCAGCTTTTAAAAGAATATCAAAATCGTGTACATTTTTGGAGGAAGTGGCTGTAGAGATGGTCCAGGTCCCTCAAGTTATTTCCATGATAGCATGTCGATTTGCTTACTTGTTTAAACTGCATATCTATCTAATCCAGATGTTTGCTTTTGATAGTGTGGAACTGTAGTCATGCATATGTGACTGGTTTAATGATCCTGCTGCAGGCTGTCACTTAAGTAAAATGCTACTACCTCTAATGCCTTCCCTCATTCATTTCTTCTTGTGAATGTGACTAATACAATGGCAAAAAAAGAGAAAAAAAACAACCACAAAATCAGATCAAAACCTGTCCAAAATAATGTTTCCTCACACTCTATTGGCAGGAAGCAAATGTCTTAAGTGTCAGCACAATCCGAAAAGGATAAACAACGGATACTTTCGGACTTAGTAGGGCCCTTCATAGGGACGCCGTTCCACCTCTGACCCTTCGCTATTTAACGGAAGTGACGTTTTATCTGTTACCCAATAGTAGCCCCCATTTCCCAGAATTCCGTGTAATACAAATCGCACGCGCCAACAATGTACGTAGTAGTCAGTTAGTTATTTGTAACGCGCAATTTAAAACCCGCGTCCACCTAAAGTAAGTACACGATAATTACAAAAAAGTACCGGCTAATACGTCCTGCCATTTCTTTGTTCTACTAACAGCAAAAAAAGCGAAGACTCGCATGTCAGCATATTACGGAAGTATAAGCCACTGCTGCTCATTTAAGCGCAATGCTAACTAAACAATCACTAAGTTGCTAGCTTGACATATTAGCAGCGACATGTATGGTGATTACAACAAAGTAGCATCAATACAGGTGTTATTAGCTTGAGAATTATGTTACAAGTCAGTTAGAAAGTCATGTGTTTGATTTGAAGATAGTGCCAATTGTATTTACTGTGTTACGTAGAAACTAAGTGAAATGTTTAACAACCTTTCTTGGGTCACAGCTCTCGGAGATATCGGTTTAGTTTAGCAAATATCGACTCTGCTTTTTGCATTCACGAGGGAAATAATGTAATGTGATTTATAATCGAAAACAGTACAAAAGCAATACTGGTAAGAAGTGTCTTAAAAGCAGTGATTTTAAGTCACTGGTTTCTTATATTGAAATTGAAATAGCACAAAGACAACATATCAGACGTTTGAGTGAGGAAATTGAACTGTTTTTGGAAAATAGATGCTCTGATGAGACCAGCTGCTGCACCTTTGTAAGTGAGAGATTTTCCCATTCTTGCTTGATATAGAACATCTGATGCTCAGAGGGTCAGGGCCTTCTTAATACAGCAATATATATATATATATATATATATATATATATATATATATATATATATATATATATATATATATATATATATATATATATATATATATATATATATATATATATATATATATATATATATATATATATATATATATATATATATATATATATATATATATATTAGTTATATAACGCTTCAGTTACGTTCTCTGGATGACAAGTCTGGACTCCAGGCAATCCAGTATAGCACACTGCTATATTGTTGTAATATGTGGAGAATATGGGTTGGCATTATCTTGCTGAAATTAGTAAGACTCTTCCCTGGCAGTCCAGGCCTTTCTCCAACTCTTCCTGTGGGATCTAGAAGCATCCCCAGGCTAGATAGGACTTAGAATATTTCAAATCAGACACCCTCCTCTCCAATGTTAGGTCTCAAGGTCCTATCCATGAAAACTACAAACTCTGGCATTGTAAATGAGTTCAACTTTGTGATTGATGCAACACCTATGGCCAAATGACTTACATGTTATTGGTATTGCAAAAACTACAGTGTTCATACTAGTTACGAACAAGGCTATGTTTTAAATGATTGCATCCATTTTTATGACATTTTGCAAAGCATTAAAGCGTTTTGGAAACCGGGTTGTGAAGACCAGTCCTGTTGGCAGTAATTTGTAGTTGTGTGACATTCAAACGGAGGTCTACGCTTTCACAGGTTCAGATATGGATATGTCATTTCTAATTTACTGAAGTTATTTTCATTCTTTTAGGACTAAGCTTTTATGTTTTGTATAAACCGATAACCTTTTTCTAAATTCGATACGATGTATTACTGATTTTGTTTGATGATCTGATTACGTCAGCAGAGTTAATCACCCATGACTGTGCTATCTGATAACCTGTAAACAGAATTATTCCTGTCTGACTGAAATAAAAATATTCTATAGTCACAGCTTTGATCTTGACTCGCTGTCAGAATATGATTCCATATTTTTAGCCTTCCATTTTGATAAAGTGTCTTTCGATTTAATTTCTTTTCTTTCTTTTTTTTTTAGCTACCGTATCTTGAAGCTAAAGAAGCTAGTGATGACCACAAGCAACAACACTTCAGTTCTTAAAGGTACATTGGACGTCCGCTTCGCCATGACTTCCAAAATGAATCTTCCAGCTTGTGCTTTCATCCTATGACTTTGCTCAATGTGTCCGCAGATGTTGTCGCCTATGTTGACGTGTGGTCGTCGGACAAGAGAGCAAACTATTCAAAACCCTTCATTCAGCAGCTTCAGGAAATGGGCGCTGAGGTCAGATTGCGTTTTCGGATGATCGTCGTTTTCTGTGTTTACGCACTGTGGTTGCGTTTTCTTTCCATAACTCAAATGACTCTTCTTTTAAAGGTATCAAAGAGATTCAATAAACAAGTTACACATGTCGTGTTCAACAACGGCCATCCGGCTACATGGAGGAAAGCTAAGAAAAGTGACGTGCGGCTCGTCTCTGTTCTGTGGGTGGGAAGGTAAGAATAGGGCCTATTTTGTTTTTTTCAGCTTTAAACAATTATATTTGCAATGGATTGTGAAGAAACTTCTCAAGTCTCACCGTCAACTGTTTCTGTTGAAATGCGTCTAGATGTTATGATGATGGCGTATGTGTGGATGAGGACTTGTTCCCAGCCGTAAATGACGAAAGCAATCCCGTGATGAAGAACAGAAAAGTGAGTGGATTTATATTCGCACATGATTTTGATAAGGTAATATTTAGGCTGCGATCTGAAGCCTCTTTCATATATGCCTTATTGAGATGTTGTTTGTATCGTGTGTGAAAGTACGGAGGTGGGCGGTGAAAGTTGAGCCGTCACTTAGCTGTCAAGAGAGGTAGTAACCAAGGCAAAATGGGCTCATCTTGTGTGTGCTTACACATCTAATGTTCCTGTTTGACATGTGGGAATTACAAGAAGGAACAGTATATGGTGCAACCAAAGTATGAAAGAGGTTTAAAATAGAAAACGGTCTTGTAATAAAACAAAATTGATAAGGGACTTTATTCATCACTAAAGGGAAATTCGGTCCTCATAGCAGATTAGGTCCATAGGTGTATATTGTAATACAATAGAATAAAAATACTGAGGTAGAAAAGAAAAGAAAAAAAAAACACAGAATGGGACAAATAGTATACTATGAATATGCAACTAGAATGTGCAAACAGATAAGAATATTGTATAAATATGATATATAATATAAATATGGTTTATATTAGCACATATCGCATATGATATGAGGTAAATGTTCCAGTATTAGGAGTGGAGTGTTGAGAGTGCAAAAGGTGATGGGTACATTTAGTCCAGTTCTGTAATAGTGGCTCTGACAGAGGTAGATAAGTTGTGAAGTCTGATTGCGGTTGGCAGGAACGATTTCCTGTATCGTTCCTTAGAGCAGCGGGGTTGAATGAGTCTGTTGCTGAAGCTGTCCAGTTTGTCCAGTGAATTGTGGAGGGGGTGAGAGGGATTGTTCATGATTGCCAGCAGTTTTGCCAGCATCCTGTCATCCACAACCTCCTTCAGGGTGGCAAGCTGAGAGCCAACAACAGACTGATGAAACATCTGCAGCATCTTATTGCAGACGTTAAAGGACCTGAGCCTCCTCAGGAAGTAAAGCCGGCTCAGGCCCTTCCTGTAGATGGCTTCTGTGTTAGTGGACCAGTCCAGTTTATTGTCCAGTGTGACACCCAGGTACCTGTATGCTGGTACCATCTCAAATAGTGCTGTTTTCAACAAATTAGGTCCTTAGGTGTATTCTGCACATGGGCACAGGTACATCCACACATCACATCAGGTCTCATGGGTTGAAATGTATGGAAATCTATATTTCATGGGTTCATAGTTCATAGTTGTTCACATAAAACAAATGCCTCTAAAATATTGAAAGAACCAGTGTCTTCTGTATCTCAATGCATTCTATAAAATGATCTTATTTTCATTCTAAACCCTTCTTACTGATGTTACATTTCTCAAACTGCCCTGTCCTCTCTTGTGGTTTCACTCTTCTCACTCCAAAAGCCAAGTTATTTGGCATTACACAATCTGTAACTGTCCAGAGCTCAAATTTATTCAGAAGCACCATGTTCCGCCAGCTCAAACCGATGTGTGCGTACGAAGGGAGAATCCTTCAGCTTAAAGGAGCGCCCACATTTTTCAGAATTCTTTTTCTTTCTTTTTTTTTTTTGTCTTCACCATCTTATTATGCATAAAAGCAAGATGTGAAGGTCCCTACATTTGATGAAATTAGAATTTATGAGCTTTTGATTTCAATATTAGCATTTTTCTGATGAGAGTCGTGATGCTTTGAAGCAAGATCTATTGTTTACCTTTTTTTTTTTTTCTCATTTGACTTTAAAATACAAGATATCTTTATGTTTAGGATTATTATACTGTCTTAATATTCTACCCAAATGAAGCCAGTTTTATCAATGAGTCATTTATACAGTTTGAATGTAGTAGAGAAGCTATTCAACACTTTTGAATTTATCCTCCAGACTACTTTGAACGTCTCAGTAGCTTTTGAAGTTATATAAGAGAAGCAGTATTTTATAGGATGATTAAAATGTTCTTTGTTTTGTCTGAAAATATATCTAGTCGTCTGTCCACTGCTCTGCTTGCTTTCCATTCAAATTTCCATTGTTTTTTTGTTTTTGATCCATGCAGCATCGTTGCATGTTGCCCAAAGATTCTCCAGAGAGGACGACTGAAAATGACTGGCGCATGAGGAAAAAATTAGACAAGATGATGAAAGATTTAACTCCAAAACAGCCCCTGGGTAAGCAGTTTTAACAGCATCCGAGTGTTTTCTTTACAACGACGGTATGCAGTGACTCATATGCTTGTTTTTCTACACAGTTACTGATATGTCGCCCATTATTATCGACCAGGAGAATGGAATAATCTACAGCCCTGCTTTAAAAAGGTCCGATTACATGGCGCAGCGTTTGAAAGACATGAAAGACAAACAGGAAAACCTTTCACCTACAGGTATGAGAAGCTGCAGCTGGACTGGTTTTTGAATCGACTTAAAACATTTTAGGACTTTTGAAATGACGGCAGAGTGAATCAAATGTCACTGCCTTTCAGCTTCACAGATGGCTGAATCCTGCTCGCCTGTCGGACTAAAGCCTTCTCTTGGGAGCACACCGACCGTCTTCAAATTTAAGTGTAAGAACACTGGATGTGATCTATTTTCTATTGACCTTCTGGGAGTAATGTAATTCTTCGTCAGTAACCCCTTTTTTTTTTTTTATTTCTCTTGAGTTTTGTAGTGCAGTCTTTAAGTTTTTATGACGCGTGAGCTAAATTTAAGTGCACGGAAATGAAGGGGAACATCATTGGTGTATTGTGTAAAATCTCATCGGGAGGTCTGCAGGGCTTCAAAAGAAATTTGTGATCTGGAAAAACCAACAAAAGAGCGTCATCATCCAAGATGAAAGAGGAGATTCCTGCGCTGAGTTGAAAAATGAACTTTTTTGTGTGTGTTAGTGGAAAAGGGCCTCGTATTTCCCTACGGACACACCTGTCAATCACCCTGGATTGACAGGGACTGTCAGACACAATTTATACCAGTTACTTGCAAGTATTAACATAAAACTCACATAAAGCAGCTGATATAACACAATTTTGTGATTGAAAAGGTGCTGGGTAGATTAGCAACGACGACAGTGCAGTGTTGTTTCTTTTGAAGCTGCCATTTCTCATCACAGCTAAGAAAAATGCTCTGCTCTCTGTATCTCGCAACACAGAGTTCTCTCCTCCAGCGTCTTGTTAATTTCATTCTTCACAGTTTCCAAACTCACCGCGAAACAGTATAACGAACCAAAACTGGCTGAAAGACGCTTCAAATTCTTTTCAAAGATGCAGCTGACCATTACATTTCAGTTTCTGATTTGACTTTATTTTTTTCTCTAACATGCAGTAGATGACCAGTCGGATGACGATTCCAGCGCTTCTGTTGCCGAACTTGGTTGCTCACCTGATAAGGAAGAGGGGAGATCGTATTTTGACGTTAAAGAGCACGGCTGTGTTGACTCTGCGACGCCCTGGCTCTCACCTTGCCATGATGTGCCAAAACGGATTGCAAGCGTGCCGGATTGTCCCAACTTTAAGGGCAAAGAGGATGAAGACGGGAATAAACAAACAAAGTCGAGAATAAGTTCAGCCAGGAAAAGGGCAGCAGAAAAATTCCAATCTGCGGACTTTTTAGAGAGTCCTTTCAAGGACAGATCTGACAAGAGCAAGAATGTTCATAAAGAACAAAGCCAGTCACTGTCCCCTAATAAATCTGAAAAGGGAAAACAAAGAGTGACAGACACTGAATCCCATATTTATCCTGACACTGTGAATTCTTTAAGTTGCCTTTCATCATTAGCCATGTCAGTTGATGCCGCCGCAACTATAAGGTCAAAGGAAACTTCTGTCCTGTCAGCCAAAATGGAACAGAAAACACCCAAACGATCTAGATCGTCACTCTCTGCGCTGGTACGATCTGCCACTCTACCCAGTGAATGTAAAAGATTTGCCTCTGGCTCCACTGAAGAAGACAATGACGTGTTTGAGGATTATTTCTCTCCAGCGAACCACAAAAGGCCCATTTTGCCTAACCTGCCCATGAAGGGCAACATTCAGATCCCCTTTGAGTTGGGCTCTGTCACAAAGAAGAGAAAACAAAGAAGTAAAATCTTTGGATCTGAAACTAAGGGCAAAAAGCCCCAGAAACTGGAGGAAAGTCAGAGTGGTAAACATGTCGTTCAGCGACCTGACGCCACCAGTGAGCCTCAAAGTGTTCAACAACAGGATGTAAAAACTCTCACAGCACTGGATAGTCCCACAGACAATGTAACACTAATGGCTGAAAGGCGAAGACAAAGCACCGTGGCATTTCCAAGCTCCACAAAAACCACAAGTGATGCAGGAAGATGGAGCACAGCATCTACATCAGGGCTGCAAACGGATGATATCACAGTATCTGAGCTGCAGAAAAACTCTGATTTCACTGTCCTTTCTCACACCTTGGAAAGTGAGTAATAAGGATGTCGATAACTATGAACCCAGCACTTGATTTCCAGTCCTTTCAATCTGGTTTGAAAATAGTAATAATGTTAGCGCTTTAACAATGGTGGAAATGTGTTTATATGTATGTTAACCTTGAGTAATAGTTGGTTTCAGGAGGCTGAACATAGTTGGTCTCATCTGGCATTAGTAAATGATTCACTGCTGTCAACTTAAAGCAGACCTTTTATTTCTGAATGTTGCATCAAAGAGATGAATAAAGAAGTTCCCTGAATAAACGAGGCCTTTTAATATGAATTTTAGAAACGCATACAAACCTACGTACAGGACAAATGACAAATTACAGGAAAAGGTATCTACGGGTCACTGCTTTGTTTAAAGGTGTTCTGGGCGCTTGTGGCCTTTACAGAAGCTTGACAGGAAAGGGTGCAGAGAGGTTGGGAAAAGACATGCAGCAAAGGGCCCCAACTCAGGACTTGAAGCCTGGCTGGCTGCTTGGAGGAACTATATCCTCTGTATACGAAGCGCCTCCTTAACCAGTCGAGCAAAACGACAAGAGGACCTTGCCGCTCTTTGCAGGACACTATGTTGCAAGGTTTGTAGTTTGCTTGTAATTAACCTAAAGTGTCCTGCACAGCATTAAAGAGCGAGAAGGACCTCTCGCTAAAGAGCTCAAAAATGTAGGTTCTCACCCTTGTCTTTACTGGCCTTTTTGGAAAGGTTCTCGCTCAGATCTCAACTGAGGCCTTTCTGGGGGAGTATTTTGGCTATTTTCTCTGATCTCCTACAATTCCGGGAAAGGATTCTTTGACTGTAAGACGTTCTAGTTGGAACATTATCGTTGAGCACAGTATGTCTATCAAAGTCCAAGGTTTCTTTAATGTTAAAAATCTGACTTAAGCAAGTCAAATTTGATTCTTATTCTTAAAGATAATGGTTTAAGTTTATTTCCTAATAAGTTGAACTGAATAACCTCTTACTTATCTTGAGAGGGATTCTTGCAATTTTGACTTGAAAGATTTAGTTTACTGCTCGGTGTAAGTAGAACAGAACAGAAATGAACAGACACACACCAGATAGCATCAGCTGTATGATTGCTTCAGTGACGCCCCCCCCCCACCCACCCCCACACACACACACACACACTCCACTCTGTTTTAAATTGTTTGTCTTGTTTTCAAATGTAGGTGGAGGAAATGAATGCACGGCTGCAGCTGGTTTCACAGAGATCCCCTCTGAAACCGAAGAAAATTACAGAAAGCACTTCAGCTTAGGTCTTCAGAAAATGGTCAACAACACAAAGGTAAGGGCACCCATTTTGCACTAAATTATGTCCATTTGTACAACGCGGCAGGTAAAGATCGAGAAGAGGTTGTAAAAACAGGATGTTGCACACGCAGAGTCGTCTGTGTGAAGATTACTGATTTATTGGCTTAAATTGTTGACTGACAGACACGCATTGATTCAACGTGCAGTATTTATTTGGACATCTGCATTTGGAATGCTAACTGGACTGCATTTTTACAGTATTCATCCAGACTTGGTGACCACACAAAGCACTTTTACAGTAAAACGCCACATTTGCGCACATTAAATGCAAATTTCAACAGCACTCTGTTCCCTTTCTTGCACTTACTTGCACATCGATGAATGATTCAGAGGGGAGTGTGGCCATTTCAACATGTGGCCTGGGAAGCCAGGGTTCAAACCACCACCTTCCAACTGACAGATGGACTGTTCTACCGCCTGAGTCACAGCTGCCGCAGTCTGAGCTTTGTGCGTTGCATTGTTTGTCTTCCCTCATCGCAGACATACACCAGAGGGAACACAGTCTAAAGAAAATGTACATTTCTGTGATCTAGGAAGTTTAAGACGTAAGCTAAACATCAGCTGTGTTTGTGCAAGTCCCATTCAGGTATTTCCTCCTTAAGATCATACGCTCCCATAACTGTAGGCGTTTGATGCATCCAGATAAGAGTTTCTGTGTCTGGTCCTGAGGGTTTCCTTTGTTTTGGCTCTGTGATGGCAGTGTCACTTCCTTCTTGTGAAATGCACCTGCGGCTCTGTTTTCGTTACGCCGGTAACCTCAACAAGCTGTCGCTGAAAAAGGCAAACACTACGCCGCGTCCTGGGGGACCTTTTTTTTTAATCAGTTAGTGTTATTTTAGAACCTGATCAGAGATGTTGCAGTTGGTCTGGTCATATTGGAGGCGATCCGGCCAGTATTTGGTGAACACGGCCAACTGTAATAAACACTCGTCTCAGTAACCGTTTTAGAGTTTTGTCATTTGAAACTGCTGGTGAAGATTTGTGATGTTCTGGGTGAACAACTGAAAGAAAAAGGGGAAAGAAAACCCCGCAAATGTAATTATGTAATGATATTTGAAGAGTTTGTCTAACAGTTAGGCTAAAGCTAACTACAGAGCCTCAAGATTCTCACTCAAGTTTCAAACATGTTTACATGACCATTAGGGGTGGCAAAAAAAAGGGGGGGGGGGGGTGTATACAGTATATAGTATTAGAGAAAATCTAGTCTAAATGTTAGACTTTCGATATGCATTTTCAGCACGTTATTCTGAGCACAATCGTGTGAAACTGAGCTGCTCAAAACCCGACTAACAGGCCCAGATAACGTGGATAGGATTGGAATCATTCCTGCAACGAGACTCAAACGGGTTGCAGCGCTCTGCTCCTGCTCCAAAGTCTTTTTTTTTTTTTGGTAAAATCAGTAGAGCTTAAGTATGAGTTATTACAGCCAAATCTCCAGCAAAGCTGCCCTTATTCACATGTTGTTCCGTTTATTTCATCAGACGGTTAAATACGTCAGGAACTATCAGCTTATAGTTACTTAAAGCATTTCAGGACTGTCTCGCAGCTCAAATAAAATCAGCTACTTGGACGGTGATTTTGTCTGATGATACTGCAAGCAGCAGGACGCCGTGGATCTTTTTTATTTTTTGCAAAGTCCACAGCGTTGCGGCGTTGGACGTGTATGTTTGTATGTTTTGGGAGCTGTGGCTTTCTCCTTGTTGTCCCGTCATGTGATCCACTGATGTTCAGTGATCTTCTCACGATCGAGACCTCAAAATGAATGTTAGCCAGTGAGACTCCTTAATCTGCGTAAGTTCACCCGAGATCCTTTGCAACCTCACAGGCACGTTACACACCTCGGTCACTTTGGCAACATTTTGAACTTGAACTTCCTCCATTTGCACACATTCTGTCAGATTGATTTGCAGAAATCTGCTTCTTTAGAGATGATTTTGCCTTTCTTTTTTTCTTTTTTTTTTTTGTCCAAGGACATTTTTCTGAGGTCCTTTCTTTCCGCTTTGCATTTCCAAAAGCATGTTATTAAAATCAGACTTTTCATGGATCCTAGTTCTTTAAAAAAAAAAAAAAAATTTTTAAAGTCAGAATCACGTCTGATTGTCAGATTGAAACCACCTGACCTGTAATTTTACCATTAAGTTAACAGCTAACTCCCGAGGTTTTCTGCTTCCTCTGCTTATGTTGCTCTTAGATATGTAAAGTTAAATATTTCTCTCTACTAACGAATAACCAATATTTTTCTCTCATATATGTGTAATAAAACCTTTTCTACCGTTCCTTTTTCGTGTGGTATCTTGCAAGGATGCAGTTCCTTTGAAAGATTATGATTAGACTGTTGAAGTATTATCAGCTGTAGTGGATAAAGCTCTAAAGTCGTCTGTCTTTAGATTCTCTAAAATACATTTTGATGGCCACTCTCTTCTCTCGGCCTCACTTTAAATTGCTCTTTGCCGCAACAAGTTATGATTTGTAATAACTGATTTTAATTGGCTATCCTTGTCCATTAGATCTCAAGCTTAGCAGAGATTAAGGCCTTTTTTCTTTCTTTCTTTCTTTCTTTCTCTTTGCTCTTTGATTGTCCGAGCAGCGGAACAGGGTTAGTTTCAGTGCGCACCAAACAGTAGCCATCAAGGAGACCCAGTCATACAGTGAAGAATTTCCTTCATTTGTGCTCAGAGGCCGTGCTGCCGTTCACACCAGCTCCTTGTCAGAGGCTCATTATGTGCAGCTCATTCTCTCCTGTGCCTTATTCCTGTGCAGCTGCCAGAATCTGTCCACTACGTAAGATACGGCAAGAGCCCTTCAGAGGAACTGTCGTAACAGCGGCCCACATTTTCATTTTTGAAGAAACTCAAAATGAGCCTTTTTTATTTTGTCAGTATCGACAACACGTAACCCTTCTGTGGCTCAATAAAGTTGGAATTGGAATAAAAAAAAAAAAAACCACAACGTTTTGCTTTGAAGAGAAAAGAGCGGCCGAACAACCAAGAGGAAGTAATAATCTGGGAATGTTATTAACTGAGTGACTTCTCACCCTGCCGTGTCAGGGGTGGTGTGATATTTGACATGCCTGGGTGTGGCTCGTGGACTGTTTTGACACCTTTGTGCTCAGCAGGCCTTAACCCCTGACTTTCAGCTGTGAGACCAGATATCAGAGTGTGGCAGGAAAAGGGCTTGGTGGTGCTGTTTGTGACTGTCGCCGAGGTGTTTGTGTCGATGATAGCTGTCTGCGTTTGAGCCGCAGTATGCGGCCAGATGGGCTGCAGTTATCAGGGTAGCAAATACACAGTGTTGCCTTTATGTTTGATTTTAGGCTAACTTTTGTTCTTTTTTTTTTCCCCCTCTTCTGGTAGATTCGCTTTGCCCCCATACAAGTGCAGTTTTGGAGAAACTGACAGATTGCACCCTGTGATTTCTGCTCCGATAAAACGCGAGCCAAGACTCTGTTTTTACCAACGCTGTCAAGCTTGCTCTATTTATATTTCACTGCCAAATATGTGGAGGATGTGACAAAATCCAGTTTGTTTTTCTTACGTTGGGCTGTGAGGCTGAGAAGTACCCAACAGAAATACTACACTGAACACAGATACTAATTTCAACGCGCCTGAACAACATACTGATTAAAGGGGAACTCCGGCGTTTTTAAACCTTGACCTTATTTCTGCCATAAAATACGTTCATCTACTCACTGAGAGCAGTTTGGTAAAAGTCGGCGTCTTTCGGAAGATATTTAGATTCTTCGAGATCCATATAATGGAGTGAATGGTAGACGATGCAGCCTCTAAATAAAGCATTATCTGTCTTTATTTCACCAATACCTTAAGATGAATTAATGAATGAACGTGTACTATTGCACTGTTAGCTCATAGCTGCTGTGTTGTTGTTATTGGCGGGTATCGGGGGGTTATAGAGGGCTTTCTACACACTCGCCTACTGGGATGATGTCATCGACGTGCGCTGCTGCAGCACAGTTTATTTACTCTGCTCTGTGACAGTCGGCTAACTTCACACGTAGTTTGCTACTGATAGTTTTGTGCAACATGGCAGGATATTTATCAGATTTTGAACGTGGACGACAACTTTGAGTACGATGGAGGTCCTTACCATTCCCCTTTAAACTTTAAAGAATGAAATGCATTTTTTGATACATATGCACATTATGCCTAACCAATTATGCATGTTGATCTTTGTTTCAGGCCATGAGGACACTGGTCATGACAAGTATGCCCTCCGAGTAAGTCCTGCTCATTCAACTGTTCGTTTAGAGATAAATGTTGTTAGTTTCATGCTCCTCTGAATAATAGGTTAGCAAATGGGCAAAAAAAAAGATGACCTGCGTACATGTCTATGTAGGATGCTTTCTAACCTGTTCGCTTCTTGTAGGAAGCAACACACTGTGGTTCAGGTGGTGAAAGCACTGGGTGGATTTTCAGTTGTTGACCGAGTGTGTGAGAGCACGACTCACGTGGTGTCTGGGGGACACAAGCGGACTCTCAACATCCTGCTGGGCATAGCGCGTGGCTGCTGGATCCTCTCTTTTGAATGGGTATGGAGGCTGAACAGGCCATGACATTGCATGACTTAATATGAAACAGATGAGGTTGTGTTAAACAGTTTATATATATATATATATATATGTTTGCCTTGAATAGATTCTCTGGTGTTTGGAGCAAAGGCAGTGGATTCCAGAAGAACCATATGAACTGTCAGACCAGTTCCCTGCAGCACAGGTGGGTACTGGTCAAGTGGACATTCAGGTAGTATTAGTAATAGAGTCCATGACAACAACATTACCCAGATTAAACGTCACTGTACTCATCACTGTATTTTCTTTAAACCGATGTATGTTTTCAAATAGTGCAGATAACTGACATGATGTGAGCCTTTTCATTTGTAAGAGTAATTTTAACCCAGTTAAAGCATTAAAACTTTGTTCACGCCTTTTCCCAAATACCAAGAGCTGAATTTGACAAAATGTAGATTCCGCTGGCTCCCTTTTCAGTGCTTGACCAGTGCCAATATCAGTTTACGGATGCACACTCCATATATTTATTTGTTTTACTGGCAACATCTTTTTAAACCAGAGCCAAGAAAGTGGGGTGGAAACCTGCGCAATTTTATGACTAGTTGTCCACTAACAGCCTGCTTGTTTTTCCTGAAGCATCCTGTGTGAAATGTGGATGTTGCCTCTTCCTGAGCCAATCATTCATGAGTCACTGTCCTGTAATATCATTGTGAGAGAAGACACACGGTCCTGATGTAGACCAATGTCAACATGTTTCCTGTTGAAATTGCATGAAGGCTTTTGTTGTGACACAAAATATTTTTATGTCCCCAAGGCTTTTTATCATTCTCCCACTCTTACAGACACATCTAGCATTTGGCAAACCTCCTTCTTTCCTGTTTTATTCAGTTCCTGTTGAGTGTGGACTGCGTTGTTACCTTCAGCTGTGAGCAGTGTGAAAAGATCTGTTTCTAGTTTTAAAAAAGGCTTAAAGGACTAAATGGGAGGATAGCCTATAAACCTTTAAACCCTTTATACTGCATGTTTGGCCAATCGTTTGATTATTCTACCATTTTGTTTGCATTCTCTTGGAAGTATTTATTTGGCGCTAAATTAGCTTGAAGGCGAGCTTGCTCAGGAACATGGTGGAGGCATCCCACGTTCATGAGGGTGGACATTAAACACTCGTGAAGGATATTCATATGCCAGATGAATGGATCTGCAGTGAAATTGTTGCTTCTTCGTACTCCCGTCTGTGTTGCAATGTCTGAATCAGTAACTTTTTGGTCTCATTGTAAAGGGCTGAACGTCTCTGCGAGATATTTATTCGAAAATGCAAGAGGGAACCATTTGTGGAGTTGCAAATGCGCTCTTTTGGCATTTTGAGTTCATGCGATTCCGTAAATCACACCGACCCGCGTACCTCGCACAGACCTACAGTAATCCAGCAACTATGTTGGAATTTTGCGACTCTTAATTTTCTCAACGTCTGTGGAGTGAAGGCCTCACATAACCCCTGAAATCTTTAGGAGTTCAGTTCAGAATCAGCTGAACTGCAGTCAGCATCCACCAGCAGACAATCATTAGTGTTATAAAGAACCAAAAACCAAACTCTAGATTTACAAATACTTTAATTTTCAGTTGTTTGATCCACAGGGTTACCCCAAAATGTACATTTAGTCATTTCATCCATAGTAATTGATTTTCCTCACAGTTTAATCTGTTTGGGAAGGTACAGTAGAATATATTACAGTAATTCTTCTTAGTTTATGTGCAATAAAGTTATTTACTGTAGTTGCTCGGACCCTCACTCGACATCTGTAACAATTCTCCTTCATATATAATAAAGTTAAATACCGGATTTAAAATCTACATATAAATTAAACAACAAATGTACATACATTCTAGGATAAAAAATAACGTTTCTGTGGAGAAACGCTATTTTGTGGCACTTTCATTTTAAGTAAAACTCTGTGTAAAACTTTTCACCCAGATTTAACAATCTTTTTGAGCCGGTTCTTTATCTGCATGTTGTACCATAGTCTGATCTAAGAAAAACATCATCAGCCGTCATTCGAATCATAGTTAAATGGGTGCTTAAACTGTATTGAAATATTCAAGAAATAATATTTAGATATTGTTACATTCTACTCTAGCATCTCCTATCCTGTTAGCTAATTGTTATGACATTTTTTAAGCCTGTAGTGGGACTGTATCTTTATTTGTGTCCTGAAATTATTAAACGCATAAATAATGACAAATAGATATGAAAATACATTAATGAAGTGCTTTGGATCCCCCATGCAGTTTTGTTTTTGGTGTTTGGTGTCGTTTGTCAGGCAGAAGTATCCCTCCCACTTTGTTTCATCCGAGTGTTTCTTCAGAGTGAACCTGAAAAGTCCGTTGGTCTGATCATCATTGCAGTCGACTTCAGAGAGTAGCCCGAGCCTTTCCAGTAGTACCATTTGATTCCATTGAAGCGGTTGGAGTTTTGGCCTTGTTGGTAATACATCCCATTCAAATTGGATGGACCGCAGGCATCGAACCACCAGCCTAGAACATCAAAACATAATTAGTTTTGATGTATTGACAAACAGCTAATCCATAGAGCTATTTTTAAAACAGGCCTAGTTGTTGCTGTCTTTTTAACAGTAGAGCCTTGTGGCTGCTTCTGTGAGTTTAGCTTGACATGAAGGGGAAGCTCTGTATTAAAATCGGTTTTAATGTAACTTAATGTAACTTAAATTCCCTGTATATATATTTAGTATTTATTTACACACTCGCACGTATATAGAGATAGATGTAGAAGCCTCACATATTGACTTCCTATTATACTCTTGTTTAACACATTGAAAAAATATAAGATCTAAATGATTCAATCTCTCTGAGATGAGATCTTTTTGTTTCATGAATTTGTCCCCTTGTCGAGACCCATAATGCAGCTCAATCAGATACAATTCAGCCAGATTTTCAGGGGTGTTATACTAGTGGTGCTATGTGGGCAGTAGCCTCGAGTATACTGCACAACTTTGCTCTTTCAAAATCCATTCCTGCGCTTCCTTTTAATTTTCTTTAACTACAATTAATTGTACGTGTATTGGCATCCCGAGATGCAGCATGTTGGACTTCCCAAACCTCCATGTAGGACAACTAATGCAAATATGTAGCAGCTCTCCCCAATACCTGTTAAAATACTTTAATTTGTGAAAATTGGTGGATCTCTCTGCAGGCGGTCGTGTTGCTTTGGAAGGTAATCTATTGAGAGGTGAATCCATTTTGTATACATTCATGCACAGATTTATTTCAGTTTGATTAAAAGGTCCAATTTCACACCCGTAGTTTTTTTTTTTTTTTTTTTTTTCTATTTTACTGGCCCGATGCCATTTGGTCACGTGCATGTTTAATGTGCCTATGAGAGACCCCTCATGGGAAAAAGGAATGGGGTTACGGTTTTTATCCTTTCAGACTCACTTGGCAGACTCTGCTGCAGAGAGAGAGACAAATGTCTGGCAGGAGAGTCACTTTCAAGGGAACAGAGGAGGACTTTTAGGCTACAAGAGGAGAGAGGGAAAAGCTCAGTTCCCAGGCTATTAATGTCAGCTATTGTCGAGGCTGAATTCCCCAATGAGCTGATCAGTGATTAAGTCTGAGCTAATTGTGCTCTTTGACACGGCCACAAAAGTACAGCAGCTCTTGAAATGCCCTTGAAGATTTTTGGGCCGAGTACCAAGATTTGCGTTCTTGGGAATTTTGTCCGCAACAAGTGCTTACCAGTAAATCGACAAAATGATCGTATTTGTTTTTGACAAGGAGAATATTATATGGAGTGATGTGTTTCTTACCCCCTGTTGTCAGTTGCGAACATTTGCAAACACATTTGTCATTGTCTGCATCCTTTGTACTGAAATCACTTCCTGGCTGCCCAATGCTGCTTACTTTGCCTGCAGTTCCACCGTAGCCTTTAAGGTGTATCCTGTAGAATGGAAAAGGAAAAATGAAGGAAGAGGAGGAGGAAGTCTGTGATTACTGTTCCTCAAAAGGCAAGACTAGACTTACTTGTACATTTCTTTGAATAAAAGCTTTTTTTTACCAGCACTGCATCTGAAATGGATTTTGTCACGAGGATGAACTGTTTCTTTTAGTTTCAGGCTCTTATTTACTTAATTTTTTCTGTTTATTTCTGATGATTCTTGATCATTTATCATTCATATTTTATCCTTTTCATATGTATCATTATGATAAAGGATTTATTTATATGAATTTCATGACTTAAGAACAACCCAGATACATATGAGTGGAGGGCTTGAAAAATAATGTTATTGAATTGGGCTTTAAGATCCTTCAAAGACTCTGTCCAATTCTAAGGGAGAATCTGCTCTATTGTCAGCCCACATTATGATTTGAAGGTTGTGTTGTGTCCAAGGAACTCAGAGAAACTCAGACCGAACTCTGCAAACCCACGGAATTTTCTGTCTTTCCTATTTTTCAAATACTGACCAGTTTTATTAGATTTTCTTTGGTCTAATGCCAGTGCGTGTCAGCGTGTGTAGTCACTGATGTCAAGACCCACCATCTGGAGGAATTTCTGTTTTGTGTTTGGCTTTTTCAGTAGTAGTGGCCGATCTGTATCAGTAATCATGAGGAGTTCGTGTAATAGTTGAATGAAATTTGATATTAATACAGCCTCTATGCTTGTGGCTTTAGAAAGATGGTTTATGGAAAAGATTGGCATGGCAGTAAACTTCTTCAAAATGTCCTTTGATCATGCTGCTTAGCAGAAAATTGTAAATGTTTTTTTCTTTGCACGTGTTCAGAAAGCAGACTTCAAAGCGGTGTTGTTAAAGAGAAGTGTAATATACAGACAGGCTACTTTGTTCTATTAATTGAAGCCTCATACGTTTGGATTTTTCGACGCTTGAAGCTAAAATGAGATAAAATGTTCGCTACGTGCTAAATGGTATTCATGGTGAGTAATTGCACTTATTGAAGGGAAATGTCTTTGAAACTGCCAGTGCAGCGTACCTGTAATTTTGTGCTTCGTTATCAAGAGAAAACTGATCGTATTGTGAGAACGCAGAGTTTCCTTCCCAGTCACTCAGCTGCACCCGCAGTTTGTAGGTCTGTTGATCTGTCAGTCTGGAGACGAATTCATTTCCCAGCCAGAATTCACCTGAAGGTTCTCCAAATCCCTGAAAAGACGCAAGAAAAGAAATGTAATCAAACCTAGTGGAATTCCCAAAGGACCGCTGCGATTGCTTTCTTCCTCTTAATGAAAGGCTGGCCCAGAAAAGAGCCGCAGCTGTCATGTCTGAGGCTGAAACGAACTGAAAGTAACTGATTTTTCTTTAAAACACACAAGCTTTTCTGTCACGAAGCAAGCTAAATGAAACAAGCATGGGCATCATCACTGATGCTGTAGATCGGTATATCTGGGCTGTCACTGTATTAGAAAATGACACAAAAGCTTTGTTTTCTAATAATTGCTCGTGAGATCCGTCTTGCCACCCTGGTGTTGGTCGATCTGAGTCATCAGCAGTACCGGTCAATGTTTTTGGGAACCTTCCAGGTCCTTGAATGATGGCATATTATGAGCACAGTTTCACGTGCTCACAGAAGTAATAATAACACGCTGCGATTGACTCTCTTACTTGAAGGATGGCAAATAGTTGAAATGATTGTGGTTTTGAAATGCGGGAGCCTGCTGCATTAGTCTAACGAATAGTTTTTCTTTCTTGGATTGTGTTCAGCAATCAACTCAGAGTGACAGTGAAGAATCCACAGATCCTGAAATCACAATCCACTCTCTCAACAAGGAAAGAAAAAAAAAAAACCTTCCCACTGTTTGGTATATTTGGAATGAGAAACCCGTATCCCAGGCTGTATTTTTCCGGGGGAAGAATTTTCTTCTTGATTGCTCTTACCTTTTTGTACTCCTGCCACGTACGGTGAAAGTCAACATGGCCGTCAAAGCGTTTTTGTAGAACTGTCCAGCCACCTCCTTCTGTCTCCATGTCACAAAAAGCCTTCAAATGCAGGGAAAAGGTCCAATGGGGATCAATCATTTAAATAAAAAAAAAATAAATAAAAAAAAGAGGTTCTAATGGAGCGTAAAGCTCATTTATATTGTGACACTGACGTCCTTTTTTGTGTTTAATCAAACAAGCGTTATGTTCTTCAGAAATGAAGTCCAAGCTGCTGAAAAGTTGCTATGGCGATCGCAGTTTCAGCCGAAGCATGTGCATCATTAATAGAAGTCTGAGAAGATTTTAATTAACCTACCCCACCCTCAAACACGGGGCTTTTTGCTGAACTCCTCACCCAGTAGCGCACCGTGTTTGAGTTCCAGAGTTGTGTTAGTGAGGGTAGGTTATCACGAAATATTTAGTTACGCACCTCACTGTACATTCAGACTAAATCTGAATGATGGGGCGAGGCCCTCTTCCTTATTGTTTCCTTATTGCTCAGAGATTAGGCGGCTGAGCGCCCCGCCCGTGAAATGCAACACAATCAAAGTGACTTACCTTTACCTCCATGGTGGTATTTGGTATTGTGAGAGTGTAGACGCCGCTGTGGGTGTTCCCTGACTTGTAGACTGCAGCGCAGTCCGTGTACGTGGAAGGAGTGTCCTGCATCATGACCGTTTTGGGCTCTGCAAGACGACAGAAGTGTTCTTACTTTGACATTTTTATCATATGACTCATATGCAACTTTTTCCTCAGACAGTGGATATGTTCCTTGACCAAAATGACAACAGTTGCTTGAGTTTGCGTCCACCCTAGATGATTTCTAGTAGTTACAACTCCTCTACTGGTCAGGTCTGTTTTATACTGGGCTGTCATATGTGAATGTGTGGGAATATGGTCTTTTCTCGTTGTTTGGGTGAAGATTTTATGTTTACCCGAAGGGATGACTCACCTCGGGGAGAGCCAGCAGACAGGGTGTATATGAGGTTGTTCACTGTGTCGAGCAGCTCCTGCTGCTGATGATGTAAGACGGAGTTGTTGGAGGAGACCTTCAGCAGCTGCTGCTCCAGCTGACCTATGATTGCTGTTTGCCTCAGTATCAGAGTGTTAAGCTGCTCCTTCTCTTCTCGGAGTGTCTTCAGCTCCATTTGCCTCTGATCCTCCATCTCTTGCACCTTCTTCTCCAGAATACTGTCGGCGAGAAGCAGGAAAGTCTTTTAACTCAACGCTGTCGCTGTAGTAATCACGGAAGTATCTGATTTAATGTCCTCACCTGTTTTTGCCACTCAGTTTGTCGATTTCATTCGTTTGGACGATGAGTTGTTTTTCCAGTTTGTTGGTTGACAGCGAGTTTTCAAGAAGTTGGCGCTCAAGTCGTGTTGTATGCTGAATGACCTAAAACCAGAAAATAAAGAAGGTAAAGCGGTCAATTGCGCGTCTCCCGGTCATTTCTGTGACTGGCTCGGGATCTTTTCATGTGAATCTGTTCCCATCACCTGAATGGACATGAAAGAGGCCCCCCAAGATAAGGATTTATATTTATTTGTACACTGAAATTATTCATTATATGCATTTTTATGTTTTAAGACGGTAATCACATTTCAGGGTCCTCAGAGGCAATATATAAGAAATAAGTGGATGTGAAAGTGGAGAAATAATTACCGTATTTTAAAAAAAATATGTGTGCCAGGTCACCTTGCACATTTAACTCTTTATTCCAGGAAGTTCGCATATCTAGACTGGGGGGAACAACCACTTGCACAAATGGGAATGAAACAGCACAGGAAATAGCAGCCATATTCTAATACAGCAGACCTACCTGAACGAGGGGAAACAGTTCGCAGACCGATGTATTGAACTGAACTCTGGGGTTGGGGACCTTGCCACTAATTTCCCAGTTTAGAGGAACTGAACTCAGCAAAAAAGCAGATTGTTTACATGGATCCTAGCTGTGTGTCTCCAATGGAGCTGTTGATGTCTTTGAACAGACGGATGTGTGATTGTGACAAACTGATAGACCCTTTCTCTGGGAATACGAGTGTGCTAATAACAGGAAATGCTGTACAGTTGGCTCACATAAGGTCATTGACGTGTAGCCACAATAATAAACTGACGCCATCATGCCTGTTTTTCCCACTGCTTATTTTTTTAACACTCCGAAGCTACGTTATTTATCCCACTTTATTCCTGAGTGCACTTAAGCAAGAAGCTTTTTTTTTTTTTTTTGTTTGCATGTGCGGAGCAGGAAGGTTTAACAATCGCATGTGCTGTGCCTTTTAAGCATGTTATTTCCACATGCTAGGAAAAAACAGAATGTGCAGCCTCACCTGTGCCTCCACATTGGTGAGTTTCCTTGTTTGCTCAGCAGTTTGACTCAGCAGGTTTGCCCCAATTTCAATCATCGTAGCTGTGTGGTTGTGTACGGCATTCTGCTGGAACTGGACGATGTCCTGCTTCATGCTGTCTTGAACGTAGCTCTCTAGCTGCAAAGCAAAAAAAATAAAGAGAAAGGAGAGAGAAAAAGCTTAAACGGTGGGAAGTTGTAGCAGTAAATCACCACATTAGGACTACACAGGCCATGGTTGTGTTATCAGTTTTAAGACGTCTATAATAACCATGACTGTTTAGTTTGTGTGAATGCTAAATGTACAAGCTGAATGTTGGAAAAAAATGTGACAATGGTGGTGCTATTTAAGAGCAAAATGATGCAGTACCTGTGTAAACTTTATATTTTCTTGTCTTTGAGCCGAATAAATGCAAACGTTTGCCTGCCACGGTTGTGACGTAACAAGCCAATAAGCTATATCAAGATCATGTAAAGCGTTAAGAGTTGTGATGTCACAGTGTCTTATCTACCTTACTGAACGGCCAGATTTAGACCCAGACTAATCATTAAGTTATTTCCTGCATGGTGTTCCTGAGTGGCAATCAGGTCACACGACTCGTAAACAGGATGGAAGTGTTGAGTGAGGAGTTACATCCTTCATGACAGCCTGACTTGTTTGCATCTGGAAACTACCATCCGTTGAATACCTTTGTCATCTACTCTAAGTTTGCCCAGTCGCTTTTTTCGTCGTCGTCGTCGTCGTTGTTGTTTACCCATCAATCGGTAACGCAGCCCCAGACTTTGTTGTTGTTACTATTTTTTGACCAGTGCAAAGAAGAGATGTAATTAGTGGTTTTGTTTGTCTTCCTTTCTTCGTGTCCGCTTTGTTTATGTTCTTGGACACACACAGATGTGTGGAACGCTGTCATTTGAATTGTCGGCAGGATGTCCCTTTTGACAGTTTGTGATCTAATCAGTTGTTTACTCTCTGCGCCTCAAAAGAATGACGGAGTTCCTCATTCATATGAGAGCGTGGCTCTTTTTCTTTTTTCTTTCTTTTAGCGCTCATCAGCTGGTGCCACACAGTCTTTTTTGGAAATAAAGTGACAATAGTGTAATGATTTTTTTTCATTAAACAAAAACTGTATTTTCAGCCTTTATTGTGAACCTATTTATGCTTATTTTTTCTTTATTCTTTTATTTTTTTCTCACCGATCTCTCACCCATCAATGATTACACGGAGCGCATTCACCCAGCATCACGGAGTGTGAACATTTTACTCATTTCAGGACATGATCAAAAGTTAAAAAAAACATCATTTTAATTCTCCACTCCAGGATTAAAGTCGTGCCAAACTTATACAGCGTCTACAGCCTGCAGCTTGATATTTTATTTTTAATCTATCAACTGTGTGAGAATCATGACTTTCATATTCCAGCTTTAATGATGTAATGCCTCACTTCTGCTCAGCAGCTGGCCGCTTGAAATGATTTATTAATCAAGCCGCATACATTTTGGGTCACAAAGATATTTGTTGTCCAATGATTAAACCCTCATCCAGGCTAATGCCTCTCATTTGTTAATCATGATGCTGAACAGTGACAATCTGCATCGTACTGAGCTTCTAACTGTCTGTTATGACAAAGTACAAAGTGAATTTAATTGGGGAAAATCTAGCTAAAACGTTAACGTAACAAACAGAAATATGAAACATATGGAAATTATTGATGCATCTATGAAGCATAGCTGCATGCAAACGTTGCCTCTGTTTGCCAAGCAGGTTTTATTTTTCATGTAGCACCTGCAGAATGTGTCTGAATGTGTTTTGTTTTTAGACTTTACACCTTTGCTGCGACTTTCTCGCCAATTTTTTATTTTTTCTAACGTGAGAAAGTTGTGCAGCTCGGGCGGGTACCCGTGGTCCCTGACTTACACACAAGTACCGATACACATAAAGCTGAACTTTATTGACACATTATCAGCGGTCAGCAGCAGGCTTCTTTGTAAGAAATGTGCATCCTGTCAGTTTTATTACATGTGCTGCTGCACTTTGTTCATTTGAGCTGAGAGCAGGCTTTTATACTTGAGGGCAGCACTGGAGATTCTCCGTGTGAGCGGCGGGTCAGAACCTGCCTCGCGTTTCAATCCATCAGCGATGCGGTTTTGCCTCGTCCCGCTTGTCTGTGTTCAGTTCTGATCGTTCATCAGTCTGAGAAGGGTGAAGAGTAAGAGCAAGAAAAGAAGCTCTTCGCTTCTTTCCTTTGGACAAGCATGGGTCCGGCAAACTGAGATAAGAATGCATCCTGCACGTGGTTTTTCTCTGTTATTAAATCCATTACGCATCAACTAAAAGTGTTACACAGTCTCCCGGCACATTTTTTTTTTAGTTTATGCCAACAGTCATCCTCCATCAGTGAATTCAAAGTTTGTCAGCTTCTAAGTGAAAGTAAAAACTACATTCGAAAGCTTTTAGATTCATTTAAAAGTTGACAAACAACACAACAGGGCTGGTGATACTGTGCCTAATTTTTTTCAAAACTGTACTTTGGCATAATGATACCTTTGCTCCTTTAATCTCATTCTGTGCTTTTTGTTTAATGGAACAGATTTATTACAGTTTTTCAGTATGTCAAGCAGCTGGTGGTTCAATTTAAATCTGCCTTTTTCATGAAATGGGCACATTTCACATAATAACTGCCGACTTCACTTACAGATATATTCAGAACATTGCAGGAGAAATGTATTCACAGTTCATTACAGTTACATGCACTCTGTGCACTAGATGTAGGGCTTTCCTTAAAATGTTAAAAGAGGACAGAAAGTCAGACTGTGTGTGAACATCTTTCCTCTGATACCTTTCTAAGACTCTTTCTCCTCAGTACACTTTCTTTCACACATCATTGCTGTGCTTCTCTGACACCTACACATACTTTGTTCTTTCTCTCTCTCAAATCCCTGTGGTAAAAACAGCCATTGTTATCACAGGGATATGGTGAGATGTGACTAAGCTTTACCTTAAGCAGCCACTCCGTGTTGTTCTTTAAGCTGACCTCCAGTTGTTCCAGCCTCAGAGTGGACTCGTTGTCCGTGGGCCCATCCTCTTGAACTGGATAGTTGTAGTTGTCCTGACTTTGGCAGTTTTCCTGCTCAGGCAGAAGGAAAGTGTAGCTGCATGGCCCGTTTTGGATCTGATATCGCCTCTTAGCAGCAGCACCGCATCTTATGCCCAGACCAAGGCAGAAGCTTAAAACTAGGAAGTCCACATTCATCATCTTCATGGCAGAGCTTTTTCCAAAAAGGTAATAAACACAGCTACAATCCCTGGGATTGTCAGTTTTTCTTTTATCAATCTTCTCGAAATGATTGGATGTCTTTCCCCAGCAGCATCCAAGTGTAAACAGCTCTCTTGAGGTTGTGGAGATTCCTTTTATTACCTCTCAGTGGTAGGAGGAGAGAAAGTCCATCTGGAATTTTAGGTAGTGTGTCCTTGGATTATTGGTGCCAAACCGCATGTGCTGGCCTCTCATCAAGCCCCCAACCACTTGCTAAAGTGGTTTAAACTCGCTAGCAGCGATTTTAAACCACACCCCCCCCCCCCCTTCACTGCGGCCAGTCACTGTGAGGAGCAGTGAAGTGGAGATTCCTTTCAGTACACGCATAACAACACACAGGAGCAGATGCACAAACT
Organism: Leuresthes tenuis; assembly: GCF_036924035.1. Taxonomy (NCBI): domain Eukaryota; kingdom Metazoa; phylum Chordata; class Actinopteri; order Atheriniformes; family Atherinopsidae; genus Leuresthes; species Leuresthes tenuis. The sequence continues at coordinate 16,017,596 of NW_027325362.1, forward strand.
ACACATCCTCCACTACATCCTCTACAACACCCACATGTTGTTTTCTGCGCCAAGTGAACAGCCACTCAGGATGCCGCTGTCCACGTTCAGCACACTCTTTGGTAGTAACTGCATCCATCCCATTCATTGAGAAATGTTTCCCTGCAACACACAGGTGCCTTGAATGGGAGATTCAAAGGAAAAGCATCTATTTCCTCATATTTCCTGCTTTGTACTTACATGAATCTTCAAAATCTACCGATTGTCCCTTTTTATTAGACCTTTTTCTTTTTTTTTTGCTATTGTTAACCCACCCCCCCCCCCCCCCCCCCCACCCCACCCCCCCCCCCTCCCTCACACACACACACACGTGAATGAAGTTTTTATTACAATTACAGAACAATCAAAGATTGTCGAGCTTCCTGTGGGTCTCCTGGTCCATAAAGCCTCCATTATCTGCTACTGGTCTTTAATGAAAGTGTCCATCTGGGGACCACAAAAGAGGTTTTTTTGTTTTTTTTATTTGTAGAGTTCTGCCACTAAATTTAGATCACCTCAGAAGAACTTGCGAGAATACTGTTTGCTGTAAAACACGCGTTACAACCGTCAGGTTCGTCATTTTGTCAAAGTTTGAATGTTTTCAAGTTGTGGGTGTTTCCTGTATCCTGACTCATTCAAGTTGACACAAACCTAAAATAGCACAACAAACAGCGATCCCCCCCCACACATACTGTGCCATGTCTGATTTTATATGCGATTTAAGGCAAGCGCAACTAACTTGATACTGCAAAATATTTGAGTAAAAGCTTTTGTGACTTGTTTAAGGCGTCACAGCCTTTTTCAGGCATGCTCCGATGTTGTGAAAGAGATTTGAGTGTTTCCAGAGTATAGTTGGGAACAATGTGGCTGAAGTGCCTATGTTAGTAAATGATCTTTTTTTTTTTTTTGTAGTGTAAAAAAGATCATTTTTGGAGGCTGGCTGCCAGCATTGTGTAATGATGCGGGTTTATTTAACACACCTCAAAGCTATTTTTCACAACACATACCACAAAAGTGTTTTTTTTTGTTTTTTTTACTGATAGTGGCAGTAATTAAGGTTTTGGCGGTGAGTAAAGTTTATTTCACGGCTCTGTTCGGAGAACTAGCAGCAGTAAACGTTACACTAAAAGCTTTCTGTCATGTGTGTGTTCAACAGTCATTTAAACTCAATTTAACCACCTTTAGTGTCAACTGCAGCATGTATCAGTCTTTTATAGCAAAGCCTTAGACTTGCCCTCTACAGAATTGTAGGAAGTAGACTGATGTAATGCCTACTGTATCAGGGAAATGCAGCATATTTATGGCGCATTACCAAAGAGGAGGAACTTGTCGTCATTTTAAAAACATGACTTTATTTTTTTTTTTTCAGGTGTTCAGTCTGGGTCACTCACACAGTAGATTCATCTGCAGTTTGCTGTATTATTATCGAAAGCACAGGAGAGGCAACAGGAACACTGACTCATTCAAACGGACATCACCTCCAGGGGCCGTTCATTCATTTAATTTATCACTGAGCCACATCCTATGCATTCCACACACCAGACAGTCCCCTCGTGCTGCGAGCATGTGTAGCGCCTGCTGACCTGTCAAGCACACACTGCGCTTCGCTATAAAGGAAAGTCGCATTTGATTTATTATTGTGTGGTCACGGCGCTGAACGAGCTGCCTGCCTGTTCTCTCTGCCTGTGGGCTGACTCGCTGCTCATAGCAAGATTAATGTAACTGTACGGTATGTTTTACAGAGATTATACAACTTGCTATCAAGTGAGAATGTATAGATGGTGGTGACATGTAACATGTAACTAGTTCTACTGTGAATCTGCTGTCCTGTCCAGTTTTGCAGAGCTTCATGGTGTGTTTCAGCTCACTTTTTAGCATTAGCACAGTAAGGGTACTGGGTTGAGTCACTCCCGCTGCTGTTATAATGGGGCTTTTGGCTAGTTTCTGCAAAGACACTCACACTCTAATGAGCCACTGTAGTCTGCCTGCTCAGCAGCAAACAGGAGACTGGCGCAGGTTTCAGCTACCTGGTGAAGATAATGGATCTTTTAGCAGGTGATGAGCTATGTGGGGATAGGCGTTGGTGGAGACCGGAGTGGATACCAATGGCAGAGTCAAAGGAGATTGAATTAGGTTTGGTTTGTCGGACAGTCGCAGGAATGTCATATGAATAATATTGCCCAACGATTTGCTCTGTAACCGCTCGACATTTATTCGAGCAGCTGTCATATTAAGTTGTAAAGCTGGCTCATATTGAGTTCACAGCTTGTTTTTGTCCCTTGCACACAAATAGACGATTATTTTATTGAGTGAAACCCAGAAATGTTTACTTTTAATGTTGAAAAGAAAAGGTTACGCGGAGAAAGCATAATCACACTGTGGCTCCTGCCTCTTCCATTTGCAATTAATTCCTACCACCAAAACAGCATAAAAATCATTTAAAATAATGTAATCAGCCGCTGCTGCCGTAATGAAACACAGTCGCAGAAACTAAGGATGTTGGCAATGGATCTTTTGGATCAGGCATGGGTCCTCTGTTGATCTGGGGTGCTTTGGCACATTCCACAGTTCCACAGTTATCAGACCTGATCTCAGGAGTCTTTTGGCTGATTAAAGCCTCGCGCTCTTTGTCACATTCATTCAGACGTTGTTGAGCAGTTTTGCGGCGTGGTGGGGGCACATTGACCTGCTGGGGGGGAAGCACCTTTGTCAGGGAGGGCCGTAAGACCCACATGAATGCCAAGGCCTGAGATTTCCCAGTGGATCACTGAGTTGTAGCTTGATCCGTTCTGTTAACTTTATCTGGCACTAGTTTAATGTTGAAGCTGATAGGCGTATGTTACAGTTCTTATGATTTTCATATGAGACAAATGAGACAGAAATGTGGGTTATGATGAATATTTTTAAATGGAGCAATAGTAGTTTATTAACAGCAGTGATTTATGCTGCAATAATATAGCTTCTCTTTGGGACTGATAAAGTATTATTTGATTCTACTGAAGCATCTGACCCCTTATTTCTTGAATACTTACAAAAGACCAACATTCTTTAATCTTGTCTTCAGTTATTTGACTGAGAACAGTCTACAAGCTTACCCTTTCTGGAGCTGTCAGGCAGAGCTGATAATACTGTATTCTGAGAACAATGAGGGTTATTTAGAAAAAATAGAGCCATAAGATTGTCTTGTTCTTCTCTGAGTGATTTAGGGGTTGCACTCTGGTCAAAATTATTGTAGTTCCAACTGATAAACAATAATAGAATTACACTTCACCTGAATGTCATTTTACTTTGATTAATTTTGATTCAATTTAGATTTTAAGTTCCTCAGTGCCTGATGAAGGCTTACTCATCAGCAACACTTGTAGCGTTGTCAGTTTGGTTTTAACGGTCAAGGCGTAGGTGAGACATATTTGTTCTGGCTGAGAGGGTTTCAAAGTCACATCTTTAAGCTTCTGCTGCAGCTCCTGCAGCCACCCTCAGGCCAGTGGCAGTACTGCAGTGCTGGAACTGGCAAGAAGGGGTCACATTTTGTGGCTGTGGTGAGTTACAAATGTGGTTCTTCAGTGTTAAAGTGGGATTTATTTCATTTGAATTTTGCCCCACGGGAGATGGAGACCGTTCTTTGAATTTAACTGACATATTTGATACAGCAAGTGAGTGTAAATGGGCCATCCCTGTTCCTGTTAGTGATGCACAAGTTAGTGATACTAAACCTTCATATGGTAAGTATGTTCTTTATGTTTATCGGGAAAAAGTCTCCATGGTGAGTCTTTGCTCAGTACAGCTACATGGGAGGGTCTAACTAATCTAATTTGATAGGTTAGTGTGTAATCAGCATGGTCTTAATTCAATTAATAATTCACCTGCTCTGGCGCTATCATATGCGTCCTGTGAGGACTTTGTGTGTGAGCGTGTGTGTCTGTACTGTGATAGACGGGCAGCTCCCTCGCTTTGGTGAATGTTTTGTTGTGGTGGTTTTACTAAAGAAACTTTTATGTCAAGCTTGATAAATCACAGACATGTATGGAGTCATCTCTATGCACTGTATGTGTCCAGTGTAGTTTCATAGAGTCTCTATGGTCTAGAACTGAGTCTTGCCACAAAATCTCAAATGTAGCATTTAATACTCACGTGTAACTAATGAGTGAATAAGTAAGCTACAGAATATCTAGTAGGTTGGTTTTTGTTTGGAGAGAGACAGTTGAAGTGCTTCCCTTTGCTGCCTTTCTCGATGCTAAATTAGATGGCTGCTGCGAATAGCTTTAGTCTTTCGGTGATATTGATCCTCTCACCTTATTCATAATAAGAGAACAAAAGAAAACCAGAAGAAAACCATGTATTGACTCTTTTGCAAAAAAGTTGAAGGCTTAAGCTCTAGAGCTCTAATGAAGGTCTCACTAATAAGTTTGCATTTAGCGTTTCAGCCTTCAGTGAATCTAAACCAACCTGGTTTGTTTTCTGTGAAATAAGCTGAATTATACAATCTTATGCATCACCACTAAATCATGTTACTTTCAGAGAGTCAGAAGACGGCTGCAGAAAAGTCGCAGCCTTAGAAGCTGGATATTCGCACCAGAGCACAATAATTATTCAAACTGAGCTGTCAATTGATGGTCATGGGTTTAGTACAATGTTTATGTCAGTAAAATGCTTAACTATCAGTTTCTACCCCAGATCTGTCGTCTCCAGAGGCACCTTTCTGCTGGGGAGCACCAGCAGGACCTGTTCCAAGGCCAACCAGCCATGTTTGTATCGCAGCACTCCCAGCCGCCTACTCAGAGTCTGGTGGAGCTGATTGAGCTGTGTGGAGGAACCGTCTGCAAAACTGTGCGGCAGGCAGGCATCTGCATCGGGAAGTACAGCGGCAGGAGGCCTGAGGGAAGCAGGATCCTGTCTGAGCAGTGGATTCTAGGTAAGATTGAACCAGCTGTGATAAAGAAGCCAAATTCCATTACTGTCTCACTAACTGTTTCTCTTATCTTGTGTGGTTTCATTTCAGATAGTATTACTAATCTGAAGATAATATCATATGAGAACTACAACTTGGAGTAACGGCTGGTCCAATTTCTTTTCATCGTCCGGGATGTTCGGTTTCATTACGTTTGTCCTGAAAAATGCTGTCAGTTCTGCCATACAGTGATCTTCTTTGCATGTTTACTGTCCTCTTTCTCAGGAGTGTCTTTACACAAATCATCTAATAAATAGTATTCTGTTTCCAAAGACTTATGGTTACCATGTAAACCTGCTATTCTCAGAACTGTCATTTGTCAGAACTGTCAACTGCTTTTACATGTTGGTTTTCTTCTATTTACATATTTTTACATAAAGTAATAACCACTACTGTGACTGTTTTTGATCTGTAGCAATGTGAATTTAGACATCCTTGCTGAGCCAGCTGAACACCCTCATGGTCAGTAAGCACTGTGTCCTGATAGAAATGTTTTGTGATGTAATTTTAATAAATATAGATTTTTATCTTTGATGTTCTTGTTGTATACCAGGCAGTGGTTGAAAAACAAGAATTCAAAGGCTTCATGTGTGCTCCAGGCTGAAAGGCAGAACATATTAGCATCTTGCACATCAGTCTGAAAGCCTTCTTAGTTTGAATTTAATTTTATCAGCAAAGATGAACAAGTATTGAACAACTCTCTGTCAAGGCACCCTGCAATGTTTACACTTTTTACACACTGGGTCGTCTCATTGGAAGTGCCCTGGAATGCAATGACTAATGATAATAAGATTTCCTGCATTTAAAACTACACGGGAGTCATGAAAGGGATAAATCTATCAAAACTGATCTGTCTTCACTGCTGGATGGCAAAAAAACAATGTATTTATACAGCAAAGACTTGGTGGGGAGAGAAAGAAAATCACTTAACAACATAATGTAAACTTTAAATGCATTAGAGTCAAACAAATCCTCATTTAAGCTTGTTTTTTGCCCACTGTTGTTATTATAAATGTGTTGAGGACAATGAGATTACATTTAAAATGTTAATATTTATAACATTTTATTTTCTAAAATGTATTTATCAATATATAATGCAAGATATGTCTGAGAAATATTTATAAAACTACTAATAAATTGAAAGAAACTAGAGTGGCGCAAGGATTTCTTAAGTAAATAAAGAGAAAATACTTTGTTCCTTCGTGGTGCATTCCTTCTTTGAGGTCAAACCCACCAAAATATAGAACTGTATCAATATTTTATTTTTGTGACATGTATGCTAGACAATGCTTCTCAAATCTTGCCATTTTCAGTGCAAATATTTCTAATACATTTAACTGAAACTGAATTCCACATAAAAAAAACAGTTAACATAAGTAACTAATAAGGCTTTGATAGTAAAGCCAGATTAGTGTTTACTCCACATACTTGCAAGGAACAAATGTAAAGGGAAAACAATTTAGAAGAGCGTAGGCACCTTAAGACTACTTCCGTTTGCCAGAACTGTTTCTAACATCAGAGCTCTAAAAAGAACCAAGGTTAAAGAGTAAAAGAAAAGAGATGGTATGGTCCTTTATTATCAAACCCTATGAGGCTCACGGTATGCTGTCGCCTATTGGCTGGCCTTCATTGCGTCACTCGGCCAATCAGCTTCGTTAAAGCTCTAGTGTCATACGTAGGGAGGCGTGTGTGACATTTACTGCTAGAAGCTAGTAGCCGGATAAAGATGAACTGAGGGAGGAAATTGACAGTATTTTTTTCTTTTACTAAACAAGCTGACTTTTGGGTTACACTTTACTATCGTTTCCGCATTAGAGAACAGAGTTTATGTCAAACCTAGAGTTGGATAAAACTTCCAGTTTGACCCATCACGTTTTATTTTCGGCTAACGTTTTTCTTTTTCTTTTTTTTTTTTTTTTTAACTTGTACAGTAAATGCACGGAGTTTGGGCTGAGGTTGTTTTCTGCTTAGCCGTTTTAAAATGTCGATACTTTTCCGATAACTTTGTTTTTATGTGATGTAGTATGGGTCAGCGTTAGCGCTTAAGCTGACTTTGCAAATTGCGTTTTGCACACAAGGTTAAATTTAGCTTTAGCCAACTAGCTCCTCACTCCCTTCTTGCTGCAGCTTTCTCACTTTCTTATGCTGACCTCTCGGTGCAGGTGTGCTGAAAGTAGGCCAGGTGTGCTGTGGGATAGATAGGGTGCACAGTAACTTAATCACGGTTTGTGATACTAAGTCCAGCAGTCGACTTCAGGGATTCGTAAGTGGAGACAGGTGAAATCATGCTGCTCTCTTTGGTTGTCCACACATACTCGCTGCGGTACTGGTTTCCTGCCACTATCATGCTGGGAACAGCCCCAGCTTATTTACTGTCTTGGGGCGCTTGGCGCTTACTTTCAACTGTTTTACCAACAAGTGTGTATCACAAGATAGACGACCGACTGTACTGTATCTATCAGAGTATGGTCCTATTCTTCTTTGAAAACTACACAGGAGTTGAGGTAAGTCATCCTTCACTTTCTTTGTAGAAATATTATGATTGGTGTCTGTTGTTTATTGTGTGATATATAATGATAGACTTACAGTAACACAGAAATCAGTAAATGCTGCGTCCAAATCTCTTTGCATTAATTGTTCCATGTGCACTCATACAAAACATTGCATATGTGCAGATTTCGAAAAAGTCAGGTTAACTTAGACACCCGGTCTGGAAAACAAGATCTTGATGAACCTGCTGCGCAGCAAGAGAGTCTGCATTCTTTTGTAACGTTTGCACAGCTTGCAGATCTGGTATATTTGTATTTTAGGGTGTTTAGATAAAGAGTAGTGATAATGGTGCAGCCTGTAAACCTTTGTGTGTGTGATATGATGTGTTATAATGCGTCTGTAAAGCACCAATTGGACGATACAAGGAAGGCCCCACCGGCTTCAAGCCACACTGTGATGAGTTGTGAGATGTAAGTTTTTGCTTGCCTGTGCAACGCCTTTTACCAGCTCTTCAATCTGTCTCTGTAGATTGTTATATATGGAGATATACCAAAGAACAAAGAGAACGTGGTCTACCTGTCAAATCATCAGTGTACAGGTAGTGAATCTGAGTTTGCACCTTTTTAAAAACGTGCGAGCGCAACATGAAGCCCAGCTAAATGTCTCCGTTTTCCCCGCAGCCGACTGGATCATCGCTGACATGCTCGCCATCAGGCAGAGTGCTCTTGGTCATGTCAGGTATGTCCTTAAAGATGGACTCAAGTGGCTCCCGCTTTACGGATGGTACTTCTCTCAGGTAATGCAACGATGTGACTGTGAGTGTGTGTGATGTGTTTTGAATTCACCGTTGGTTCACCGGATCATCTTTTTCTTTTTTTAGCATGGGGGAATCTATGTGAAACGAAGCTCAAAGTTTAATGAAATGGCCATGAGGAAGAAGCTGTTCAGTCAAGCTCGATGTGGAACACCAGTAAGTATCCTTGAGGAATGTTTTAAGCCAGATTAATAAACCTATTGACTCCATATGTGCAGTGAGTCATGGCGTCTGCAATATCTGTAGAAAAAAACCCCCAAAACTGTATATTTATGAGTCCCAATTATCAGCTTTAAACAACAACAAATGGAGGTAAAAGGCTGTTGTTGCAAGAATTTTTGGTAAATATTATTTTCTATGTCGATATCTGATTTATAAAACTAGCTTTTTATTCTACAAAAACCGTAGTCTTTAAACCTTAGTGCAAATAGTTTGTGTAACCAGAACATGAGGAGAGTGTAGTGGTTACTGAGTCGAAAGGGCTTTTTTTTTTTTTTTTAATCGCTTTTTTGGATTTGACTGAGAGGGGATTAGTGTGTGTGTGTGTGTGTGTGTTGAATCGCGTGTTTCAGGTTTTGCTCATGTTGTGGGGACATTTTGTCCACAGCTTGGGTGAATGGTTCTTCCTTTTGAAACAAGCCCCTCATCACTTAATTGTTGCATTTTAAGATGAACACTTGCTTTAAAGCGGGGTTTGGCTGGCCGTGGTTGTGGTTGAGAACTTCTCCAGGAAGCGAGTGCAAGGTGCGGGTAATGTCCTCAGAAGTAATGGAGGCACAAGTGGGTGTGTTTGCGTATTTGACAGATGTGTTTTTGGTGACCTAAAAGCACACAATGAAAGCTGTGTTGTGACGTGTCGAGGTGAAAGTTAAATGAAACCCTTTTTGTCACAGAAGAGAAATTTGGAAAAATAAAGTGTGAAGGGATTATCGATGTTTTTGTCATTGTTTCTGTTTGGTCTCATTAAATGGGTCCCGGCAGGCTTTTGATACCAGGAACGTTTTTTTAAATTGGATTTTGAATATAATGAACTACTGTTTTGCTTTGTTTTGTCTCTGCAAAGTGTTTGATTGAGAATAATATATAATAATTGTTGTTTTTGTTCAAGAGTGAAATGATCAGAAGATTACATCCTCTCTTTGACCGGTCCAGTAAGAGCTGCACTAAAGCATGTGTTTTGTTTTTTTTTCCCCACAGATGTACCTTGTCATCTTCCCCGAAGGAACTCGGTATAATCCAGAGCTGAAGAATGTTATCGCTGACAGTCAGGCTTTTGCTACAAAACAAGGTGGAGGCAGCACTGACTGCTGTAGTGCTGGATACTTATTCAATACAGCCCACTCAAGTCTGTAAAACAGCTGACTAAGTTTTGTTGTACAGCCTATTGCCACCTTGCACGCCTCTGCTCTACCAAAGAGCATCATCTTGCATGCAAATTTGTCTAGATTTCAAGTAGTGAAATCCCACTGAAGTAGTGGTGTGGTGCCAGGAACTGGTCATCCTCCATCAAAACCGCTTATTAATGAATTCCGCTTCATGCAGCTTAGAATCTGGACATATGCTGCCTGTCAGTAAGACTGAGCGTGGTGCTCGCTCACAATTCTAAATGGTCCATTTAAAAATAGAGCTCTTCGGTGGTGGTTCCTTCATTTAACACGAGGAAGTGAAAGAAAGTGAGTGCTTGTCTTTGTAGTGTTGGGCTCTGCGCAGTCATTCTGATGCCATCGAGCAGTTTTGCAACATTGTTTGGCGATTCTGTGGCGATCCAGCCTATTTTTGAGCCACCTCTCTGAATATCACCTTCCCCCTTTAATCCAAATAAATCACTTGAGAGAGATGACATGTGTTCACGACATTATCTGCTATTAGGGAGGTATTAGCGAGCAGTGGATGGTACCACGTTGACCAAGACCGACAGACTGAGCAGTGACTGAGACCAACACGAGCGTTCACATTTAATCTCCTGAGTTTTAAAGCATGTATTCTGCGGGGATTTCAGCTAGTATGTTTATAGTGATGAGGAAGAGATGGCATACAACAGCTGCACTTAAATGGCCTGCCATCTGTATTTTGATTTGAAATGCCGACTGGCTTGACCGTTAATGCAAAAGCTGGTATGAAATGCACGTTTGCCCAGCTGATGAACTTAAATGTGCTTTTGTGTCCTCTTTGCAGGATTGGCTGTTCTTAAACACACTCTCACTCCAAGGATGAAGGCATCTCATATAGCCATCGAGGCCATGAAGGACCACCTCGATGCTGTGTACGACGTCACAGTGGCCTACGAGGGAACATTGGGCGGCTCTGGTCAGAGAAGACCCGCTCCATCGATGCCAGGTCAGAGTTTTTAAAGCAAGCGGCCGTGCAGAAGTTTTATCAGTGCAGCTTTTTCATTTATTTTGGTGTTACAGGTGGAAGAGGTTTGATATAACTGGCCTATAGAAGTTTCTTATGGGGTAGATAAGGGGTGCATATAAGGGTTTTAAAGCTATTTTAGCAATAAAACCATTTAGTCTTACGGTATTAGTAGAAAATGAAAACTCAAAGAAATCATGATCGTTATTACAGTTCTGGCCCCGTTCAGATATGGTCCTAACATGCTCTCTGAGGGATTGGATCATTAGTGGACAGCACTAAGTACAAGTGTAAGTCAACTCAGGCTGCTTTCACGACAGCTTCAGAGTTTGACTTGCAGTCCAAGTCTTAGAAGAGGCTGAATGCAGGTGTGTCCCGAGTCACTGAAGGACCACCGACGCATGCGTATTTTATTGCTAGGTGTGACTACACCCGTAGATCATGTGGAACCGTGAAAAGCAGCAAACTGTCACATCTTAGACTCCATAATAACGTAAAATACTTGCCTTTTTTTAACCTGAATTAAACGTTTTTTTTTAAATAGTTTTCTATTCCAATTTAAATCTACTAATTGACTGATGGAGTGATCCCGGCACAAATGAACAGTTGATAGTGTAACTTTCTGCAGCCTATATCAATATAAGCTTATAAAACTAAACAATATTGATGTGATGTACAATTCTACTACGTACAATAAAAGATGAAAGAACAAGAAATATTTGGTTTTATTCAAAGCCGTCAGTACAAACTTAATTCTTACAGGCTTTTAAATGATTTTTTCATTTACTATATTATACTTTGATTAGTATAAAAACAGTTTATCAGTGCATGTAATTAGATTTTTCCATCGTAAAGATTAATTTGACATTTTTATCACCAAATAAAAATGCATTCAGCGAACAGCAGCTCCGGCCTCCACAGTCCTCCATTGTAATACATGTGTTATAAAACGTTGTTTACAACCTCCCCAGTAATTAATCACATGGCTAACATCACCTATTAACAAGCACGCCTTCCTGTAAACAGGGTGACTGTGTTTTGGACTCCTTTGATTGTTGTGTTCCCGGTTGTTTGATTCTTTGGAGAGAAAAAAAGCAAGGAAACATCCCGTTTCAGTCGGGATTAAACATCGCCGTTTCTCGCAAACAGGGCAGAGAATAGAAGCGCATTCCTCTCATCACGCACTTCCTGGCTGCATGCGGTGAAGGTGACTTCACAGGGAGGTGGAAGTGACCCGCGCGGGGGTGCGTCATGCAAGCCTCCAGACTCGGGGAGATCTTTCTCAGTTCGTTCCTACGGTGACGGATGGAGCAGTAGATCCCATTTAAAGAGTTATTAGAATCGCCATTAAGTTGTTCTAAGTAATAAGGCAATGGGGATTCAAGTTTAAACGAGCTCACCGGACATGTTAACAATCAATAGTCAGTTGGAAAAAAGAAGTGCATTTCCCATTATATTATTATACAACCAGTTTAAGATGCCTCTGGAGTCCTGAAGCGCTGCGTAACTTCTCCTCAAATCCTTCTTTGCTGCTTTGAAACGTATTTGTTCCAAATATCGACTGTGGAAAATGATACTGCACATCCCCAAAGACCTTCGAAAGTACAGTTAAGCCCCTCGTGGTGCCGTTTAAGTATTTTTTAAATGGGTCGCCGTTCTCAGTAGTTTCTCCGTGCCGACGCTCCACCGAGGCTGTTCACTCAGAAGGGCTTTTAGGTATCTTTGGTCGGGGAAAATAAATTAGCCTTCGGATCGGAACGTCTCTTTCGTGGACGTGGCGGGAGGCTTGCTGCTTTTTGTTGTGTCTGCTGGTTGTAAGTCAGGAAATCTTCTTGCATTATCAGTGCGTGTTTGTTTGACACGGCAAAGAAAAAAAGAAAAAAGACGCAGCCCTCCTCGTTTTGGCCACAAGAAACCAAAGTCTGTGAGTTACAGGAAATAATCTCTGAATTCGTCGTATATCTTTGCATTGAGGTCACATGGCCGAGTGTGGAGGGGATTAACAGCTGTATCATTTCTTCCTTTAAATAAAACAACAGTTTGTCTCCCACAAAGTACTTCTATAAAGGATCAACACCTCCCGTAGTCTCTTTGTCTGCGTTTACCAGGTATTTCTGTCTGTAATAAAGTGAAAAGGGGGGTTTAGATCATGAAGTGTTGTTTGGCACTGCGAAGCAAAGAGTCGATTTCCTTCTTCTGTTCCATGTGGTTGTTTTTAAAGTGTGTTTTGGAGCATTGTTCTGCTCAAATGCACATGACCTGCTTTGGAAGCTTTCTTTAGAAAGTTCAGCATTGTTTCAGTAAATTCTTTAAGAGTCTTATACTGTCTCGATGCCAAACTCTCGCTCAGATTCTCAGAAGCCTGAAAACCGCATTTCACCTCCTGCAGGCAGGGCACTCTGAAAACGTTCTGTTTTGAAAGAACAAAAGTGTTTGTGTCTGTGTCTTCCCGAGCCTCCGCGTATCGGAGCTGCTTTGTGTTCATTAAACCGACACGTGGCGTGTCTGAAGGTCAGTTTAAATCTGTGAAGCGGCTAATGGGGATGCTTTCTTTTCTCCAGCGAGAAGCGAGGCTTCTGTCTTCGATCAAGTTGCTTCTTTTGGCCACAGCACCACATTTCCTGGTAGCATTGCATGTTGTGGAAACAGGAACTTGAAGGTCTCGGGGCGGGGGGGGGGGGGGGGCACACGCTTGCAGCCTTGAGCCTTCACATTTGACGTCTGACCTTCTCGGACTCTTTGGGTTTGCTACTTCACTCAATACCTCAACAGTTCAATTCAGCTCCAGGCTCCACACTGAAAACCTGATGATATCCAGACTTCTTTACTGATTAAAACTACCTCTGGTGCAGTTGAAACTTTCACAGATTTTATCTTGATAACAGAGGTGTTAGAGAAGCATTATAACCGAATCTCAGCTCTTTGCTTTCGAAGGTTGTTTGATTGTCACAGCAGCTCCACTCCATCGCTGTCACCTGATGTTGGTTTTAAGTGCTTACCGTATGTGCCTATTTCCTGTTTTTGTTTAGTCTCTTTATTATTTTTATTTTTTTGCATATTTTACAGAATTCCTCTGCAAAGAATGTCCCCGTGTCCACATACACTTCGACCGTGTGGATATAAAGGAAATCCCCTCGGAGCCACTGTTTTTCCGCAGGTGGCTGCACGATCGCTTTGAAATCAAGGACCGGTGAGTGTGTGCGGAGCACTTAATCCCGTTGAAATCATATGTCACCCAGTGCATATGTAAACTGTGAGTGTGTTTCGACTTTGTGCCACTGGCTTCAAGCACTTCCTCTCACTTTAGATCAGTGTACTTTTTATCAAACGTATCCAGAAACATCCATCGCAGCTCTCAGTTCAATTATCTGTTTCATTTACTTTTACATAATGATAAAGACGAGCTGCATTTACTTTCTGCATTCAGCACAGACGTCCATCAAAGAGTTAAAAAGTCCACTGCTCTGACTGACCGACTTATTTTTCATCCTGTTTTGGTGGTGAACTTTCATTTCCATCTCCCATTACTTGAAATTGAAAACAAACACAAACCCTGTCAGAGGTAATCGAGTGCAGAGCGCGGTGGGCTTTTCGGTGATGAAGCCTCTCAGACGTGTAAATGTGTCGAGGTAAATTATCGCCCAGTTTGCCGTTTCACAGGGATGCAAAAAGGTCGTGCGCATCAACATTATGACCCATGCACATTGGCCACGCTTGATCCAAGTGTGCATCACTCCGCATATGTGTAGCGGAAACTCTTGAGATAAGCTTGGGCAGAATTTAGATTTTTACAGTCTGTAACTGAGTGTCTCAGCCCCCGATCAGTATCTGTCGTGGTGGCACAGTAGATTGCGGTTATTACTGTCACCTCACAGCAAGAGAGTTCCGGTTTCACATCTCAGCTGGGCCTTTAGTGTGCAGTTTCCTTTGAACTAAATGACTGCTGCACTGCATTTGTTGTTCGTGGTAAAGCAGCAAAGCTGGAAGCAGCCATTACTTGCACACGTTAATTCAACAGAAACAGAAAATGACAAGTCGCACACGGCTAAATGCATCAATATGTTGCATGCAGCCTATTATACACGCCACAAACCGATCCACCGGCATTTATTTTACCAAAAAAAACTTAAATCTATACTAATTAGCTTAGCGCTAACTAGTTAGCTTGTGCTTCGGATCACTTGATGCAATTGCCTGAGAAGATAAAAGGTCCCGGTGCTGTCATACTGTGAAGAGTTTGGCGGATGTGTTCAGCATAGAAAGTGGGAATCTGTTTCTCTCATTGCCGTTAAAGCAACCAAAAAGCCCTGATGTGAAGTGACTGCAGTGTTTGTGCTGTAACTGATGTGAATGATTCTTTTCCCGTCTCTATGCATTTCTCACACAACTCCATTTCCTAAGAGACTTGTTTGTCTTTTAAAAGGCTGCTGACAGATTTCTACGAGTCGCAGGATTCGGACAAATTGCACAAGTTCCCCGGGGAGGGCAAACCCTCTCTGCTGAGGCTCTCCAAGACCCTCCCCTCGGTGGTGATCCTCGGGGGGCTGACACTGCCATTGCTGCTGACGGAGACCGGCAGGAAAGTGTACGTGAGGACCTGGGTTTGCGGGACACTGCTGGGCTGGCTGTGGGTGAACGTTCTCCCTTAAACGACCCGGGGGCAGGGGCTGCACCAATGAGACGCGCAGAAGACCCGGAGAAAGGTGCCATTTTTCCTGTGTCGCAGCAACACAAAGCGTGTTCCAGATGCAGAGCAGTATCTGATGAGCTCCGAGCTTTTGACTGTCCAGCCGTTGAGTGGAGATACTGAGAAATGTCGACCGCTTTGTGCTTCACGAAACCCTCTCGTTGTTTGGATTTTGCAGCCTGAAACGATGAAAAATAATAACACGAACGGGTTTGTTATGTTTGATTTCTGAAACGTGCTCAATGAATTTGAAATAAGGATAGCAACCTACTTCTCTTAAAATGAATTCCCCCCTCAAATCGAACCAAATCAGTATTCTCGCATGCCGTTTTCCATCAGTCATCGGCCTGTTTTTACAAAGCTCTTATTTTTGAAAGCCACGTGCACACATGAGTACTCACAAATCACACTTAATGGTCGGGTCGGTCATTAATTATTAAGCACTGACTAATCGATGCTGGTTGTAACGTTTTTATGCCAAGTCCCATATCAGGAGGATTATGCACTTTTTCTCATGTAGAGTGAATGTTTTACACTGGTAGAACAAAACGAGCAGCCCGCGCTCCTTTGAACAGAGTCCATAAACGCAACACCAGCCTCATCGTTTACCATAAACATTCAAGCAGAAATTATTTTTTTTTTTATGACAATGAATGTAGCCGTGAGAACAAGTTAATTCATGTAAATGGGGAAAAGGCTGCAAATGCAGCGTGTCGTGCATTTTGGAGCAAATGCAGATGTTCTACCAGTGTAAGATATCGCTTGAATTATAAAATGTCAGTCATTGCCAAAAGCCGGCTTGTTTCCCAGTTTCCTCTGTGTGTTATATGGTAAGCAATACTTTCTTTTTTTTTTTTTTTTTTTTTACTTGTTTGTTTTTTTTAGCCCGGGATACACAGCAAAGAAACTCGTGTCTGTTTGTTTCTCTGCATTCGAAATGTTCTTTTTTTTTTTTTTCTTTTTAATATGGGTTCAAAGAGTTTCATAACTTTGATATTTGCATTTGTTACATTTAAAAAAAAAAAAAAAAAGAAGAAGAAAAAAAAGTGTTACAGTTCACACGAAAATCTCTACCTAACGAAAAAGCTGACAAAGCCATGTTTAACAGTATATCGCAGGTTATTGTGCACTCGACGCCATTTGTATTATAACATCACTGTATTACGAAATGCACTGTAATGTCCATTGTTGTTTACTGTAAAGATACCATTGCAATTTCCACTCGTCACTTTACTCATTAGACGTCTCGTCCTCCTTTACAGTTAGTCTTCTCTTCATGTCGGTGGTACAGTAGTCTCGTGGATTTAACATCTTGCTCCAATACCTCACTTGAATAATCCTTCCTTGTTCTTAAATGACCCTTGTCAGCCATTTTATAGTCATTTTTATCCTGACAAGGCCAGACTATAACGCATCAGGAAACTGTAGACCGTATTTAAATGCCAACTGTTTTTTGGAAACGTGTGCCTTCTCTTCGGGGGCCACCGTGGCTCCGTTCCAGCAGGTGACTGAATGGAGACGCTCTGCTGGATCGGCTGCTCACAGCAAGATGTGGTCACGTCTACAGCTCATAGTGGCTTGTTCTACTCCAAGAATGCATCGATTTACACTTTTTTGAGAGCTATTATTAAACTATGAAACCTTTAAAGTGTGTATGGTGTTGAGCGCAGGAGAGTGCAGAGTGAAATAAAGTGGTTTCTTTTGGGGAGACTGTCTTGTCTGTTTCATTGTTTTGAAATATCAAACACGTAGCACAGTCTCATATGATGACAAATACATACATATACTGATGGTTTACTGTGAGATTTGACATTAGGACTATCACAGGCAGCCCAACGTGTATAACCAATGAAGAGTTATTAATCAGTGTATTTTTGAATGTTTCTGCTCCACTTTGGAACGTTTTTACATGGCCAATAGTGTGGCAATGCTCTCATTGATCAGTTACAGAACCATGGGTTTGTTCCCATCACTGTTCAATTGATCACCATTTTATGGGCACAATTTTGTTTTAGGAATAAATAACGAAGCGTTGCAGAAATACAGGGTACTGTTTGATATTCACTAAGGAAGAAATAGAAGTTAAAAAAGACAAAATTGCATGTTCAAAAGGAAAAATTCAGCGTAAATTCAGATATGTCTGAAAGGGCATGAGCCAGTATTTGATTTTGATATTTAAAAATGAATTTACATTACATTTATTAACCTATGTTTGGTTGAGATTTTAGAGGAACTCCATCAAACAGTTTCAGTGATACCCGACTCCACATTTGAAACAAAATTAACTGGCGACCCTCAAAAGGGAGCAGCCGAGACAAGAAGAATAGTGGTCATATCATTACAAATCTCTTTAAATTCCAGTTTGAGAACAAATAATAATTGAATGACGAAACAGGTTTAGCGAAGATAGTTGTCGATTACATCTTCTTGCGATAACATAGAATCGTATTTACTCTCCTACTTTGTAAGAAGTCATCGAAGGCCACATGGACAAGAAAGCGCATGCGCTTCATTATTGGCAGGCACACGGAAGAGCTGTGAAACTGATTGAAATCGTCTTCGCTTGCTGTCTTAGTTATTTTGACTCCAGGTTTGTTATTTTCGCCGTGACGATTCACGGAACAATGTCAACAAAGTACAATAGGAATATGTGGTTTATATGCTCAGACTGAGAATAGATGTAGATGCCTGTTTATTTGGAGCCTCTTTCTATCGCTATCCAGTATTTTATTCATTGTAGGGCAAACAGCGTCATCTAGAGGTCTGCGGGGTTAACTGCACGGATTTTAGTGTTCAAAGAATGACTTGACTTAAGTCAAAGAAAATAGCTTTTTTTCTGTGTTTAAATTCAAGTTAGTGTGTAACCCTTGCTTGCCAAAATGTATCTTTTACATGTCTATACTGGTGAGCCAATGCCAGCTGAGACAAAATGTTGAACTGGATTACTTGTCTGACCTTTGTTCAATATAATGTTAACATGGTTGTTTACAGGTTTGTGATGGCAGTGGACTGGATTGGATTCGGCTATGCTGCCGCCATCCTTTTTGGAGGATTTATGGGATACAAGAGAAAAGGTTGAGAGCGCTCATTCGATCACTCTTTCCCGTTGTTCTAAAAGAAATCTCGACAAACTCTGTGAAATTTGTCACCCTCGCTGACTTTGTGTTCCTCTGCCTGATCACAGGTAGTGTTATGTCCTTGATGGCCGGTTTAGTTTTTGGTGGATTATCTGCTTATGGTGCCTATAACACCTCCGGCAACCCAAAGAATATCCAGGTGTCATTGCGTGAGTATGGCCAAAGCTCGTTCTTATCATTTCTGTTCAGAGGTCAAATAATCCATTTTTACCGTGGTGTCTTCATTTCAGTTTCCTCAGGAGTTCTGTCAATCATCATGGGAATGAGATACAAGAAGTCTGGGAAATTATTGCCAGCAGGCGTCATGTCAGGGTTGAGGTGAGGCTCCAACTTGCTCAACATGCTGGAAAGAATATTACGCAACTCAAGAATTGTTGAACCACACGTGCTGATTCAGTCGCTTCTCATCCTTCTTGTTTCCTGTCCCTTGCAGTTTGCTGATGGTGTTTCGTCTGCTGCTCCTGGCCATGGCGTGACCAAGAAAGCAGCACTGAGAGCTCATTGAACAAGCCTCGTTTGAAAGGAGACTACATTCCCAAGTGTTCACTTTTTTTTACATGTTTAAGATGGATTCTGCTGTCTATTGTAGGTGTGAACCGGTGTATGATTGTACACCTCATAGCTTGAGATTAATTGCCAAGATGTATCCACTCACAATATTAAGAGCACCGTGGATTAGAAGTCAGCCTAGAGGGTGCTTGATATTGGGTTCTTAATATTGTACGAGACCAGTTGTAAAACCTAAAAGTATTTGCACTACAGAAAAAGGTGGAAGTCAGTTTTACTTCTTACATGTTTTAGAGAGAAAATAATGATCAAGTTAATGTTTGTGATTTTTGTAATGGGAACAAAACTGAATAAACAGATGAGATTCATACACTTTTTTTTGTTTGTGAAGGGTGTGGTGGTTAAATTAAAGGCCACTGACAGAACAAAAACACAGCCGCTTCTCAAATGCTTTTCGAAAATGAAGTATTTATTTAGTTTAAATTCAGTACACATTAAAAAACAACAACAACAACAACAACAACCGTACACTGCTATAAAAAATTACACAAATGCCTCTCACGCTGAATCGATTAGTCGTTTTGAGTTGGATGGTGCAATGTTAATCTAAGCATACCGGAACCGTTTGTCGCTCCTACTATGCTTTCATAAATCACTCAGCAGGACTACTTACTGAAAGGAATGTATCAGACCGTTTGGAGACTTTACGGAAAAGATAACGTGAATTGCAACACTTCCATGACAGTCTTCGCATAAACTTCATCTGGCGGTGGCTTCCTCTTGCTGCCTGGCTGCAGAAACTTGGCAATGGAAGGAATTTGGGTCATCCTGCCCTGGAAAGACTGGACCCAAACACAGAAAAATGACTTTATAAAACAGTACAGCAAAGCATGTAATTAAGGCAATTTCTTTTTCTTTATTTGTTTAATTGTGCATCCAGTCAAATGCGATGTGATCTTTTACTTGGATATTGGGGAAGTCAGCCAGGATTGCAGGGAATCTCTCCTCCAGCATCAGGGTGCATTCCAGCAGCAGCACATCTGCACAGCTTAGTTCGCCTCCTACCAGGTAAACATGTCCCGCCAGTGCCTGAGGAAATTTTCCACATATGCTTAGTATCTGGTTTAATTTTTGTGAAGTTCACAGGTTTTCACACCATACCTTTTCAAACACTGGTAAGTAGCGCTCTTTCGCTTTACTCTGGATGTTGTCTAGTTTAGGTTTCACGTCTGAGAGAAAAGGCAGGATCATGATCATTTTCATGTGATCCATCAGTCCGTTTAAGTACATGTTGATCCTGAGGAGAAGTGGGACCAAATATTGATTACAACACAATGATGAGATGTAAGAGAGACTGCCATTAATATACTATCACAGGAGTGGATCATACATAGCACGGTCTTTGAGATCTTTTCCGTAGAGATTGTACTTCTCTGCAATGTAACTGATGATTGCTTTCGTCTGAACGAGTTTCATGCCGTCAATCTCCACCAAAGGAACTTGTTGAAACATGAGGGATCCATCTGCAAAGACAATGGCAACCACTTCCAATAACAAAGTATCAAATCACCTCGTAGATATTTGACTTTAAGGCCTAAAAAAATAAAAATTAAAACCTACTGTTGCAACATATGCTGGTGGAGCTTTAACCACAAAGCTCCACCTTTGACAAAGAGCCCTTATACAGTGGGAAAGAAAAAGAAAAAGAAAAAAAATCAACCCACTGAAAATCACCTCACCAACTTACCACTCAGGAGTTTTTCATATTGCTCTCTGGTCGTAATACACTGCTCTTCGAACTGTGAATATGAGATTGCAAAAGTCATTGGTGCGCACACGGGAGTCGTGCTCAAAGACTGCAAATCTTGAGAAAAGCGTCGTCTTTGCTTACCTCCACCCCTGCAACTGTCAGAAGCCAGCGAATTGACTCCATTCTCCCTCTCCCATTGAAATAGTGCAGAATAACTTTTCCAGACATGACTATTTAGTTTTTGCCTCTGTCAAAGTTAATTAGAACAGTGAAAGTACATAAGAGGTCCTACTTGTGCACTCTCCTGCTACTGCAGAGATCAGCTTAACTGGGGCAAATGTAAAAGTTTAGGTCATTATATAATGACGTGCTGGCGAAATTGGAGTCGGGGAAATATCCGAAGTCTGTGATTGGTAGCTTCTGGCCAATGGAAACATAGCTCCTTTACATATTAGCACAATGCATCATGGGTAACGGAACAATTAGTCGTTTAAGCGATTATTTGTTAACTAATTTGTCAAAAGGTTCCATGTAGTGCATACTTTTTCAAATAATCTAAGCATACTCTCTTTAGTATCACAGAAACGATCATGTTCCGAAACCGTGATAGAGGCTCATTGGCGTGGTTCACCCAATATATAGCTTGCGCGAAGACAAGTATTTTGGATGTGAGGGCGATCTGGCTGCGACATCTGTCACCCCATTGATCGCTAGGGTTGATTCGGCTGATCTGGCTGGCTAGGCGGGTGTCCCCTTCCTCCCTCACCGGTCCATGTGTGTCCCTCCCGAAGCTCTGCGCTCGGTGGCAGCGGACGATGTCCCCCTCCCCCGGCGGACGACCATCCATCGGTATACCAGTAGCTGTGCTCCCCTGCTAGAACCTCCAAACAAGCTCAAGGCCAATAGGAGAAACGTAGGGAAGTCAAGCTCCAAGCTTCAGACACATCCAAATGCGGCACTGCACGTGGCAGTTTGCCTTCCTTTTTCCGTCTTTCATTCAGTTTGATTAAATATTGCATATGCCGATTGACGTCTTCGTTATTTATATACTTTTATTATTTTAGGGTTATTTATTCATTTATTTTCCAGTTGGTGTAATCTGTCTGCATAATAATAATCATACATTAATTTTAAAATAAAAGAGAGTAAAGCCACTTTACAAAGTTCCCTGTTCGCACAACCTATCTCTAGGTGGTGCTATTTCTCAAATTTAATTTAATCTCAAAGTTATCAATTGACAATGCTGTGAATTACTAGAATCTAAAATATGGCATTTCCTGTGGCCATATTTTGATCCTATTCTTGTTACATTCACACCTACTACCGCTGAAGACAAGAACAGGTGGGTGGCAACACACACTGGGGCTTGACAGCCAGTCTGGCGTGTTACAAAGCTCCTTTCAATCCAGCGAGGTATGTACACTGTGGTCCTGCATGTTTGGCATTGTTAGTGAAATTCTACTGACCTGGATTAATCTCCAGCAACAGATTAATCCAGTGGCCCTGCTGTGCTCATCCCACTGCAGCTAATGGCCCCATGAAAAGAATAATGAAAAGTACTCCCACAATGTTTGACGCTCTTGAGAACGTTAACATGATTTTGGGAAAGAATAAATCAAGCATTTTACCATGACAAATGTTTAATTATACTTGATAACCTGAGTGTGTTGTGTTGTGTTGTTGTGTTTTCTGTTTTTTTTTTTCAGATATCGATTTAAACAATGCAGCAGACCAATTAATCAGCCAAAAAACAAACAATCACAGTGAAGGTTTGGAAATATTGTAATATGCATGTGAATATGATCAGCATTCAGTGTTACAAAACGGAGGATGCAACCTCTCCACGACAGCAGTTATATTACAGAAAGACACGATAAAACACCGAGAAGCTCACACTTTGGCTGGATGCATTGACCCAAACGTTTAAATATCACACAACATTCATAGTTCACATAAAGAAACAAGATTTATTGCTGTGTAAGATTTATGTACAGATTTAGATTAGAAAACAGCTAAGCCTACTCTTTGGAGGTAAAAGAGTTCTTAGGCAACGGATCGGAGCTTCAGGCTAGCCACTAACGGTGTCCGTATTTGGCAGACCAGTCTGTTCGCCCGTGAACGGCCTGCAGCGGCGGACGAGGCAGCACACCAGGGGTGCTCTTGTTGGATATCGGCATGCTGGCGGAGGCGTTCATCTGACTCCGACCAGACCGCCATGTTGCATAATCTAGAACAGCAGTAAATACACAGTAAGCAACAGGTTCGTCTGGCGTTTTCAGTCTTGAAGGCATTGTGCGAAAGCTTCTATTACTCGACAGATATTAAAAGCGAGCCCTGCTTCTGTGCTCACTTGATGCCGTTGTTTCCGCCGAAACACCCTGACGCCCTCTGTGACCAGCAGAGCCACTGTCTTTCTTGTAAAACGATGGCATGTATCCACCTGGGATTGTATTTGTACCTGGTAATTAAAGCGAAAACAGATCCGTTAACTTGCACTTTGTTGACAGCAACACAACGAGCGGCAGAGATTACACTGAGGTTACCATGAGCTCCTCTGCTGGGCAGTGTCCCCCCATATGGAATACTACTGCCGCCCCAAAGATGGCTTTCAGTGAAGTCTTTACTGGCATTAATGGCGACATTCTTCTTTGTGCTGATGCCTGAATTAGACAGTAAGTGCTTATTATACACTGTGCCTTCTGCAGTAAAACGTATGAGAATAAGAGAGGTGACAATAACAGTAAGTTGGATGAAGAGAGTAGGATTAAAAAACAAAAAAAACAACAAACTAACAGATCTACAAATAAAGATTATATTACCAGGTAAATATCTGGACTGCCTCAGGTAATGCTGTTTGGCAGAGGCGGTTCTTGATGGCTCTTGATAGGCTGCAGTCTTGTTTAAGTTTAAAGGTGCATCTTCTTTTCCGCTGGGTCGACTGAAATCCAGAACATTGCCATACCTGTAAGGCAGAAGAACGAGGTTGTCTGAATAACCAGCTGTTAGTTACCTTGATGTTCACGTATCAAATCAGCCCGGAGTGCTGGCTCTCTGCCCACTTTGCTTGCAAACCACTTCAGTGCAGATGGAAGCTGCAGATCATCGCCTCACCTGCTCAGCACGTCCTCCCCCTGCCTCGACTTCTGGGAGGGGAAGTTACTTTTTCCAAGAATACTAATAGAGGAGAGCTCGGTCTCTTCGTCGTCCCAGTCTTCACCTTTGAGGTGTCCTGTTCCGTAGCCCCAACGGCGCCGCCCTCCTCCTTTAGGTTTCAACTGATAGCTCAGCAGGTTTGCATTTTCAGACTCCTGCCGCGTTTGCTGCGAAAACCACCAACATCAGCCGCACGTGAGGAATACTTTATGCAGTTTAAAGGAAACAAGTCATCGAATATACTGACAGTCAGCCTCCCTCGTGGACCCGTTTAACTTTTAAACAAAACAGGAAGGGGCTGGAGAATCTTTTGGAGTACCTAATAAGACCATCGGATGTAGTGTAAACCCCACACATCGTGTTTCCTGATGCAGGGACTCACCTTGCTCTGCAGACTCTTGTCAACAATGTAAGGAAGGTGGCTCTCCGTGTGTTCTTGCTTCAGGATGTGCTTCGGCAGCTGCTGCTCCCGCATCAGCTCTGTGTGCCGGTGGTACGCTGCAGCCTGGGCAGCGGCTGATATAGGGGAGGGCTGGATCTGCTGGAGAGGTCTGGAGGGGGAGCAGTGTTGATTAGGAGGTGGAGGCTGGGATGGGGGGACAGGTTTCAAGTGCAGAAGCTGCTCCTGCTGCTGCTGCTGCTGCTGTTGCTGCTGCTGTTGCTGCTGCTGCTGCAGTGTCTGTTGTGACTGTAAAGGAGTCTGCAGGTGCACAAGGCCTGGCTGCGGTCTGCCCTGCTCCAGGATCTGCTGAGGAGTGCCCAAAGCCTGACCCACATGGAAGTACGAGTACCTGAGAGCCTGAAAAACACACAAATATATGGGAAAAACAACATGAGCTTTCATTCTGTTTGCCGAGCTAGGAGGAATTAGTAGAAGATGACGACAGATGCTACCTGGGCAGAAGCTGGTCTCTTCTTTGGATCCCACTGAAGCAAGTCTGTCATCAGATGAATGGCCTCAGGGCTGGCATTTGGGATCAGTGTCTTCAGATTACTGGGAACACACTGAGGCCAACGGAAATTCATAGCACTCGCCAACTGGTAGCCCTCCGGCCAATCAGTCTAGAGGGAGAAGACACAGTCCGTCTTACACACCATGACATCCCCATAATGATGGTGCTTGTGGGTTACATGTCTAATATGTCATTTCTAATAAAATGCAGTTACACCTAGAAAATTTGACAGTAGGATCTTACAATTTAAATCCTATCCTTGC
Organism: Leuresthes tenuis; assembly: GCF_036924035.1. Lineage (NCBI taxonomy): Eukaryota > Metazoa > Chordata > Actinopteri > Atheriniformes > Atherinopsidae > Leuresthes > Leuresthes tenuis. The sequence goes on from NW_027325362.1 coordinate 16,042,671, forward strand.
CGATGACGTTACCTTCTTTGGTGTTCCTAGGACTTGGCAAATCTTGAAGATGGTGTCTACCTCACTGGATCCCGGGAAAAGAGGCCTGAGGGTGTAAAGCTCAGCCATAATGCAGCCGACCGCCCACTGGTCTATCGGTGAACTGTAAGACGTGGATCTGAGGAGCACCTCTGGAGCTCTGTACCTGGTCCAAAGAAGAAGAAAAAAAAAAGCAATAGAACTTCAACATGTCTTGCATTTAAAGCCTGGCGTGTTTACATTATGTTTAAAAAAAAAAAAACTCACCATCTTGTCGAGACATAGTCTGTGTACGGCGGTCGAGATCTGATCTCACGAGCGAGCCCAAAGTCGGCTATTTTCACCAGCTCCGGGCCCATGCACAGAAGATTCTCAGGCTTCATATCTCTGTGGAAAAAACCTAACACAGACCCAGAGAATGACAATCAGAACTCGGCAGGAATAAAAGACGTTTTGTTCCTGCTGAGACCCCCCCTGCGGTTGTAATCCGGACCTACCGTGTTTATGAATGAAGGCGAGTCCCTGCAGTATCTGAAACATTATGTTCCTCACAGCTGATTCAGGGAACAACCGCGTCCTGCAGCATGAGACGAAATAAAAAAAAATGAGCTAAGAAACTTCAAACGCACTTTAAAATGTAAAGAAGAAAATGAGGAGAAAAGGAACAACTGTACACACCTGTCTTTCATGAGCTGATATAAATTTTCCTTCATGTACTCGAATATAAAGTACAAGTGATCATTTTCTCGAATCACCTCCTTGAGTTTGATCACATTAGCGTGGTTGAGCTTCTTTAGGGACTGAAAGAATGAAGAGACGTTGTAAGACACGTGTCAACGCAAAGCAAAGCTAGAAATAATAAATGTAACCATGCTGGACAAAACCCACGGGTCGCTGCAGCACATTCAAAAGCACATCCTAAAGGCTTTTTCTTTTTTTCCTTTTTAAATACGGGTAGTCGACGAACATAATGTAGCTGGAGGCTGCAAAGGTTGGATTTATGCTTAAGATCTAAAAAGGAAAAGAAATATAGAACAACTAGAAAGCAGGGTGGAGAAATATACACTGTTCCCATGCACTGGGAGGACACAGGTTTAACCATGCTTCGTTTTAGTAAGGGGGAGAAGCTATAATGGGACGTAGATATTTAGTGGTGGCATGCTGTAATTGTCATCTACTCAGCAGGACGTTGAGGACCAGCGTGTGCTACACATGGTTTGCTGCGGTAAGCTCTACAAAAAAGGAGGGGGGTGGGGGTTGTGTGGGCCAGGAACTCAAAACCAACAGCACACAAGAATCACCTTCTGCTCTTAGAGTTGGTTGTGAGGGAATTTAGACAGTAACATATTGGACTGGTGTGAAAAGAAACAACACAAAGTTTTGGATTACTCGACAGCTTGACCACAAAGTACAACATCACATGACCATCACCAAACCATCAGGCTTCTCAAAGCAAAAACATCCCGAACTGAGACAGACAGGAGCACGGAAACATCAAAATACTGCGACAGGATGTGTAATACAACATATTACACGAGATATTTCACTCCTAAAATCCTATCTGACGATCACTGAACCATGCGTGTTTTTTTCCCGCTTGTCCAAATGCGACACCTTGGTGTAGGATGTGACCTCCTATTCCAAACTAGATTCAAGGCGAACATCATTTCATTTTTACATAATAATAATGACATTTCTTACTAACGTCAGAATCACTATTTTAGCCATGCCTAAACATATATATATAGTTTTTAAAAGGCAAATATGACAAATTAAATGACTGGAGGATTTTACAGTAAAACTGACCATAATCTAGGACAAGAGCATTGTTCTGAATGAGAGAATAACTGAAACTATCAACTGAGATGACAGACTCATTGGGATAATTTCTATGGAGGCAAGAAATCCAACGCGAAGTAGAGAACTTCCAACTGCTGGCTAAGATTTAGAGTCCACATCTGCGCCAGAAGACAGCCCGCCAGCACCGATAGGGGCAGTAGAACATCTATTATACAATAAGAGAAGCTAAAAAAAAACAAAACAAACAAAAACAAAAAAACCAGCAAGCAGTAAACATTGCAGGAGCACATAGGTTTAGGATTCACAAGAAGAAGAATGGAGCCGTGCCTCTGTAACAAGACTCTGAACAGCCAACACAGGCATTTACCTAAATCCAATAGACTATTTCCATTGTTAACGACAAAGTCAGAAGAGCAACAGCGACTCTAAATGGCTCACTTCCTATGTTGATGTGCAGCAAAGTTTAGTTTTTCCTTCCACACCGGTCCTATTCAAACGGGTGTAAGCAGGTTAGTAAAAGTAAACTCACCTTGACTTCTCGAAGGTTCATGCATTCCTCCCAGGAGTAGAACTTTCGTTTCATTCTGCAAAATATCATTTCTGATGACTGATTTTGAAAACGACGCTTAAAGGCATCACAGCCTCTTCATCTGCTAGATTAAACAGGCACAATCTCCGGATACTTACTTCTTTATGGCAACGAGTTCTCCTGACTCCAGACTGCGGCCGAGGATGACCGAGCCGTACGTGCCATCCCCGAGCTGTCTGATGGTGGTGTATCTATTCATTATGCCTGTCCTGCCATGTCAGCCCGCGTAGGATGCTAATAATTAGGTGGGAAACAGATGTGTTCACCTCCTGCTGATGAATGCAACCAGATTTTCCTGTGACAACAGCAAAAGACCGTGGGAAGCGCTGGAGGACTCATTGTGCCATGGACTTGCCTCCTCGGAGCTGAAAATTTGAAGGATGGGCAACAAAAATTAATATCAGTTATGCAGCTGGATGAAGAGCTGCTGTGTGGGGCATTCAATGCCTGAAAACTTGTGTTGGAAGCGAGTGATGGAGACAGATCAGTCACCCAAGACAAATATCTGGCATTTCTTCAAAGCACTTTAACAGTGTTCATGGCATAGAAATCTAAAGTCCTCCTACATTAAAAGATGTGTTGTGCTTGTTATCTGAACTCGCTGAAAGGCGGCTCTTTGACACAAAGAGCTGTTATGACTTTCCATGTTAACTCAAGCCACCTAAAATGTTGCATTATTGCTTTATTTTCTGGCTGAGTCCATACAAGTGAGAAGAGGTCACATTTGGCGCGCATTCAACATTACTAATGAGCCTTTTTGCTCAATAATCTTAAAAATTGTAGATTTAATCCAACCGCTTTACATTGGTCGTTTCACATTGGTTAGCTAATAACCTACTAACTACCCTCTACGTTGGGGGTAGAAAGACTTTTTCCGTACTATTATCTTTTTGTTCCGATTAGTTAACAAGTAATATACCATTGTGTTCGTAGTTTAATTTGCATCAAGTGTTCGTCGTAAAAGCTAACGCGCAAGCTTTCATCACGTCAATTATTCGCACATTACGTCAACTTAATTGACACTGGTGTTAGTTCAGGTTCGCAGGGTCTGTTTCTACAACCTGCAATGTGTGTTAGAGTTTAAATATTAACCAGCAGTTTGTTCCGCTTACGGACTGTAGAGGTGGGCGAAACGACGCTGTTTGCAGCACAGTGCTGGTGGTGGCCCAGCTGCTGACAGAAAATCACAGCGCTGCAGAGACAACAGCGGGCTTATAGGACTGTAGGGTCTCCTAACTGACTCCAAATAAAGGAAGAGCAGAAAATACTCACCCGCCCCGCTTCGAAGAGATAACAGCACATAGCCGAGCAATCGTAGTCGATGCTTAACTGACGGCGTTGTGGCAGCGGTCACCTAAATATCACCGATAACACAGATAGTCGTAACCAGTTCACTACACAACGTAAATAAATCTTTAGCGAGGCCCCATCGTCAGAGGGCTCATCAAAATCTCGCGTTGTTACAGAAACGGTTTGAGATTACCTCGCAACAAATCACAGCTCTCCTCAGGCGGCAAAGATACAACTAGAGACAAATAAATCACTACAGGTAGGTGTGTTACAGGGGCTTTATGAATTGCTGTTGTACGTTCCCTGATAAGTAACAAACAAAGGAGAAAAGCGGTGGAACCTCAAGTGAAGTCATCTTATTCATAAAGCACACACAGAAAAACATTGGCCAGTGTATCTGAAAATCAAAAATACTGGTGTTGTCTCAGACAACTCTAGACAATCTTATATGGAACAAAATAGAAAACTAAGCGGTTGGAAAAGTCTGAAGCTAATATAAAAAAAGATACCACACTAATAGGTCACCAGTATAGCACTGAACTCAGATTATGAGCTCCTGTGATAGGTGTTACACCGAATTTCTAACTGTTGATATTCTGCTAACTAGATATTTACATGACATTATTATGTTAGTCAACTCTGCTTTCCTTAATTACTCGTTCAGATCGTTTGCAATTCCATTTCTAATTACATAGTCTGATGAATGACTAAAACCACTGTCACACCTGCTCTACATTTATATCTTTTTAGGTTATTCATGTTAATCAAATGAAGAATGAAGTTAGCACTTCCTCTCCAACAGTTGGTTGTTCCCCGTGCAAATGTCGACTGCAGACCAGTTGTGCAAGTCCATTTGGTCTAAATTCATAGCTTGTTTACCAAAGTCATTAAACCATCTGGAAACCTGTTGATATTCATGAAAATGCACACCAAAATATGCACTTACAGAAAAGCGTGTTTGGCTTTCTTGATTCCTTACAAGCATACTACCTAACTACAATTTAGCAAAGAATACTCTGCTTTTTAGGAACAGCTGCCAGGTACATGTGCAACCCCCATTCCAAAAAAAGCTGGGACACTTTGTGAATAAAAACAGTATGCAATGATTTACGAATCTCATAAACCCATAATCTGTTTACACGAGAACATAGAAGGCAGATTAAATATTGTAAGTAAGAGATTTTTCTATTTCATGCTAAGAAACAATGCTGTTTTCTTCCTTTTTTATTCAGGACTCCCCAGTTACATTATTTTTTTCAATCAGTATTGGCCAAGCTGAGCTGTTGGGTCGATTCGCTGTTCCAGTCTGTTGGCTTCCCACCTTTGACTTTACCTCAAAGAAATCCATCCATCCAATTTCTATACCCGCTTAATCCGTCGGTCCGGTCGCGCGGGGGCTGGAGTCCCAACGGTGAGAGGCGGAGTACACCCTGGACAGGTCTCCAGTCCTCTAAGAAACCCTCACACATTACTGAATATTAAACTACTGCCTAAGCTATTTTAAAAACAAGTAACAAACATAAAAGGCTATTTAATATAAATCCATATAGTCCATGGGAGTAGTAACGCATGAGTTAATTTTGCCATTGTCACTGTTGTGTGCATATGTTTTTATTTTTATGAACTATATGTTTGTTTGGGCAGATTGTGTTAATGCTGAGGGTCATGAATTGAACCAAAGAAGAATGCTCTGCAAGATAATTAACTGTAGCTATGTTTCGCCTTTGCTCTGCGACAATTGTTTTCTCTCGTTCATTTTCATCACGCGTGGTATTCGTTAAGAATGAATTTAGTCACAGTATAAGTATTCAGAATTATTTATAGCTATGACTTTATACGCCAATTAGTGTGTGAAACATCGTCGTCAGCTATTCTCGGGGCTCTGCTGGACATTCCACACAATGTTAAAAACAGCAAGGTGACTTAATAAAATAACAGACTGAGTCAGTAATTATATCCGCTGTTAACTTTACCTCAACTTCTACACCCCTTACTACCATTTATGACAAAAAGAATGCAGCAGATCTTCCCTGTTTTTGCTGTATTTAAGGATTAGATACACATTTTCAGGTTTTGTTTCACAGAATATAGTTTAATAATTTTTTTATAATGTCATTGGTATCATTACTCTGTACATGTAGAGACTAGAGAGTGATATAGAGAGATAAAAAAACATCTGGATGTTCTTACCACCAAGAACATCCAAAGAAATATTCCTTGATATTGACTATAAATACAAATAATAATAAAACACGTATTTGTATTCAATCAATAACACATCTATCTATTTCTATTTATTTATATTAGTTTATCAAGAAAATGTTTATCCATCAAAACATGACAAGTGTTCTTCAAATTTCACATTTGGGAACGCGATCATACTTTTTATTCATTTATAAAACGCATATTTAATTAATTGTGTGACCAAATAAGAGCAATAAAAGTCGTTGAAGCTCACTTATGCGGCGCAACTGAGAGAAGCTGGGCACCTCACGCGCTCTTCTTCCTCCAACTCCACCACGCTTCCTGACTTCCTGTGTCACCGGAGCTCCGGGCTGCTCAGCGTTATGGCTGCGTTCCTGCGAGCTCGTAAATATGTCCGTAGTGTCGTCCGTTTCTCCGACCGTGAACTGTAAACGACATTGTTGAGCGCCTGTGAAGAGAAAATAAGACCTACTGTGCGAGGTTGTTATGGTGGGTTATCGCCTGCTTTTTCTCTTATTCCGGGAGAAACGCGTTAGCCAGCTCGCGAGCTAACCTAGCTAAGGTTACCTGGCCTCCTTGAACGGAGCCATGTTTACGAGTCCCAGTCAGCTCGTCAACAAGCGGTTGGAACCACAAGTTAGCTGCAAGTTACTGAAACGAGCTGCTTATCTGAAATTGTGGAACGTTAATTTCGTTCATCGTACGTTCACGTAATGTTAGCATTACCTAGTACTGAGCTACATTCTGTTGACATATGCGTTTACCTGAGTAGCGAGTTTTCTCAGTTACCGTTATTGATTTTTGTTGGGGTCATGTTTAATGTGAGGGTAGTTTTTTTCTCTCGAATAAATTAATACATAATGCATACACGCTTGCCTTTATTGCACACAGCCAGATTTGATTATTAAAAAAGACATGGAGTTATCACTGTTTATAAGTCGAGCAATTAAAGGAAGTATTAAATTATTTCCATTCTTCACATGTAGCCCATAAGATGCACGTGGAAATGTACACGTTCACCAGGCTGTGCAAAAGACTGCGAAAAACGAGGCTTAAGATGGGTCCTGAATGCTGAATGCACAGCTTGAGCAACGAAAACAAAATGTGCCACTTGATCGTGATCGAAAATGAGCTGTAGACGAGGCGGTTAAGAGTGAAAGCTATTAGGAACCAAACACCTGAGCTCTTATTTAGCTTGAGCAGACCTGCTGCGGTCCTGTGTGCCTTAGAGTTAAAAATAAACAGTCGAGCCGAAATGAGACCCCCCACCCCCCCCCCAAAAAAAAGAAAAAAAAGAAGCGTGTTACCAAAGAGGGACACATGTGGCTTCCTCAGACTGGCTTCAGACTTGATCCTACTTCATGTGTTAAATGCGCTCTAAGTAATCTGTTATTGCTTTAGTGGAGATTCTACTGCAGAAATCTCTTGATGCTGAAAAGAAGAACTTTGCTTAAAACAAGTGTGCAACTTGTCACTTATAGGTTGAAGTGTACACTGATAATAATTTACACGTTACCAAAACCAGACTGCCACACAGGCTTATTGATGCTCTACTGCTTTTCTTGCTTTTCTTGCACAGGATGACAAAAATGCAGATAGTGGAGGTATGTTGGAGGATGAAGACGAGAGTTCAGATGACCCAAACCTTCAGGTGAGAAAACTTCGACAAACCGAAGCCGTGATTGGTATTTTCCTCTCCAACTGGCAGGCTGTCGACTTATCAGTTGGAGAAGCACTCATGAGTTAAACAGAGTCTTTGAAAAGCATGTGTGCTCGCACTGCCCGGAATGAATGAATAAACACTGCGCTTATGAGGCGTATGTGATCGCCGGACTGAAGTAGAAGTGAATCCATTTCGACCTCTGTTGTCCTGACACCAGAGGAGCTCCTGAGAGGAAGGCTGATTTAGCTCAGCGGAGCTATATTTAAAGTAAACAGTCGAGCTTAAGTGTGGGAACTCTTCGGGTGTGGCTCAATTATATCTTCTAAACACAGGTTCTTGGGTGCTTTATCAAGTTTAAAAGTCAGTTGGCGTCGCTCAGTGAATTCTAACGGAAAGTTACTTATTGTGGTGACAGTCACTTAATGTTGGTCTTACTCTGTTAGACTAGGCGATAAATTCTTGCCATGACTACACGTTTCTCACCAACCAGTTAGCTGGTGGCTGCCTGGACGTCGTGGCTTGTGATGATCAGTGAACTGTTGTGTCTGACGGTCATTTTCTGTCCTGACACCCTGCGTTTCGCTCACCAGAATGCATGCGTGTAGTCGGCTCAAATGGGATCTGTCATTACTAGATAACAAAGATGGCGTGTATCAGGATATGTGTGTTTAGCCTTTCGCATGAGGAATTGTGAAGCATCGCGAGATTTTAAATGTTGTTGAAGTTCTAAAATAAACTTTGTGCTGTAGTAAATATTCTTTAGTCCATCTGCTAAGTAGATGATTGAAAAACCCTGCTCTTCACTGGAGTAATGCTGTATAATTCCATTGCAGCTGGCGCTCAATGCGTTCAGAGCTCAGTGGATGTCTGAACTCAAACCGAGTTCTGGAGCAAGTGGAATGAGTGACCGCCTGCTGCGGGCCAAAGGTGTGAAGAGGACTCAAGATATTGCTCGGGAGGAAAAAGTAAGCGGCTTTGTCACTTCTCCAGGTTCTGTGCTTGCTTGTAAATGTGGGCAGAGTGACTGATGGGAGTTGCCTTCGTTCAGGCGACGGAGCTGTTCCTGAGAGCTGTTCAGGAGGAGCAGAATGGAGCTGTCTACGAGGGTAAGTGCACAGCATAAGATGATCAAGATAACCAGAGACGGGATAGAATGATGACTCATTCCGAGAGAACCACCAGAAAGCGTGTTTAATTCGGAGAGTAATCTGTTGGAACATACATGAGTCCATCAGCACCTTTTCCAGTGATGACATGATGTCATGTAAGATGGAAATGTGTCATTAACTGAGCTTGTTTGATTTCCACCCATATAGTTGCGTAATGTTTGTATGAGAATCCAAACCAGGGACTGCGCTGCTAATAAATCCTTTTATTTTTATGGTTTTACTTGCAGCTATCAAGTTCTATCGCATGGCTATGCAGCTGGTTCCTGACATTGAATTTAAAATCAACTACAGCCGGCCTCCCGATTCAGACCGAGTCGGAGGAAAGTAGTAAGTTGTGTGTTTCGTTTGTTGTTGAGTTGGGAGAGCTGCCTGAGTTGCTCAGAAGCTCTGCATTACTGTAATGAAACAAGCCAGCACATAAATACTTTAGAAACTAAACGCCATGCCTTTGATTTTTGTAGCTTGGAGGACAGCAACGCTGACGGTGAGATCGAGGACCTGCTTGCCTACTTTGAGCAGCAGTTCACTCTGGAGAGCTCCTTTCTAAAGATCTGCACTCCCGAACTTGAAATGACTCAGATTCACATCTCGGGTAACAAAGCTGTAGACTTGACTGTAGTTATCTTTGATGTGTGTGTGTGTGCGCTTGGGGGAATGTTGTATTTAATTTCTAAATTTTACCGCAGCCTTGCCGAGGGAAATCCTGATGTACATTTTTCGCTGGGTTGTGTCGAGCGATCTTGACATGCGAGCCCTGGAGCAGCTCTCCTTGGTGTGCCGTGGCTTTTACATCTGTGCGAGGTGCAGAGCCTACGTTTTCCCTTTTCAACAAATAAAGAAATTACAGTTTAGTGTGTGATTTTTGCAGTAACCCCTCTGTTGTGTCTTTCTGTCAGGGACCCAGAGATTTGGCGTTTAGCGTGTTTAAGAGTGTGGGGACGGAACTGCACCAAACTTTTGCCCTACAAATCCTGGAGGGAGATGTTTCTGCAGAGGCCGCGTGTCCGTTTTGATGGTAATTAACTATTTTGTCACATTTTTTTTTTTTTTAGCCCATCAGTTCGATTAGTGAGTGGAATTGCTCTGATTAGCTGTCTAAACACATTAAAACACACTTAACTGAGCTTAAAACTATGTTGGATACTGAAAAACTGTACTTTCATTGACCTGATTTTATAAAAATCTTTGCTTTATTGACATTTTTACCCTATTCAATAATGTCTAGTTGACTGCTCCCTTCTGCTGTGCAAAGTTTGTCCTTTATGAGCTGGCATTGATCACTGGACCCAGTTGGCAGTAGGATTTTGCCTTTGCAGTGGGCTATTTTTTTTTTTTATGGCGACATGATTAGACACAGCAGGGGTCCCTTCTGTCGCCTCTGGTTCTTGACGTTGGTTTGGTGTACAGGAGCCCCTAACAAGCGGCGCACTGTTGCCCCCTCTGTGCAAAGGGGATGCTGGAGAATTTTAATCAACCGTTGTAGGAATGTGAAAATGTTTCCGCTTGCGAAATAGGATTCCGCTGAGCTTATGCTTGGTTGGAAAACGCTGAAATTGAACTCTTCTTTAAAAGTGAAGTGTACTTGCATTTTTTAATGAAGTGTACTTAGATCAGGCTTTCCAATCATCCATCAGTGCTTTGTTTTTTTAGATCCAAGCTTGAAGACTGTTAAAAAAAACACCAGTTGGAAAGCCAAATGTCTTAAAATGTCAGTTGCAGAACAGGTGAAATACTAGTGAAAAATAGCAGCAAAGTTAGTGAGGGCTGCTGCCAGAGCAAGACGAATGAGTTATTATGCAGTACATCCAGTGAAGGCAATTTGACATTCCATTCATGGTAGAATATCTTTTTACAGGTGTTTATATCAGCAAGACATCATACATTCGTCAAGGAGAGGAATCGCTGGACGGGTTCTACAGGGCTTGGCACCACGTTGAGTACTACAGGTAGATGTTTGTCTTTAAAGTCTGAATGAAACAGCGAGCACGGCGCTGTTTGCTTGAGCATATTTACAGATTTCCTGTCAGCACCGGTGGCTCAATCAGACACCACCGCACACCATTAGCTCTGCTGATATTTCAAGTAAGGTTATGTTAAGTGTGAGACCGATCGCATACGAGCTTTCAAACACTGTATTTGATTACTTGGAGCTTCGTTTCCACATTGTTTTATTTTGAGTTGTACAGTAGCACGAGCTAAGTGTTGTAATTGTTGTCACAGGTACCTGCGGTTCTTCCCTGATGGCCACGTTATCATGCTTACCACCCCTGAGGACCCTTTGTCTGTTATTCCCCGCTTGCGCACATGGAATACCAGGTACACTTCCTGTCTTCAGCACACTCCCAATAGACCAGATGTTCCCATGTTAACAGCCAGCACTTCTTGTAATGGCTTAATTTTCTTTATTCTACAGACTGGATTCTGTTCTGCTCGGTCATTTCCGTCTGTCACAAGAGACGGACAATCAAACCAAAGTTTTTGCTGTTGTCTGCAAGAAAAAGGAAGAGGTCAGAGTAACTTTACAGATTTCCCATAAATGTGTTGTAGGTGACCAGTGAGGTTCTGGCTCAGCTTTTAAACCGCATTTTCTTGTTGACAGAAAGCAACCGAGTTTCAAAGGAATCGGTTCTGCAGGCGGAACCCAGCTCCAGAGGCTGAGCACAGCTTCCACGTGGGACTGCATCTGTCGCCCAGGGGGCGGCAGAGTTTCAGCAAGCTCGTGTGGATCCACCACTCCTGCCACATCACTTACAAGTAAGACTCGGCAGAGCGAAGGAGGGCCGCGGGGGCGGGAAAAAGCAGCGTTGTTGTTTTTAAAAAATGCCATTGTTTCTGTTTTTAGGCTGAGTGGAGAAACCGTCATCACGACGTTCGACTTGGACAGGATGTACACACCCTTCTTCTTTGCACGTGTGAAGAGTTACACTGCTTTCTCTGAGCAGCCTCTGTAAGCAGCAGAGACCTGCGCTGAAGATCACGGAAGCTCATTCCCCATTTTAACATCCACGCCTACCCCACCTGTCTGTTTTGCAGGATTGTGGTGTCGCACTTACAGCCCTCGATGTTTACCACACGCAAGCATGTTAAGCTTCAGGTTTGCTTGTTAGAATACTACTTATTTTCTGATAATCAGAAGCTACAGCGCTCTGCTGAGAGCTAACCTAATTAGCAACCTTTCCCACCTGTTCCAAGCAAAGAATGTTCATGCTGTCTTTGTTTCACGGTGCACTTTCTTCCTCAAATAAATGGTTATGAACGAAACCGCCTCCGTGTAGTAACCCCACAGGTTGTCTTTAACAGATATATTGTACATTATATACAGCTGAAGGGAAACAATTGATGATTTAAACTAAAACCAGAAGGCTCCTTTTCACACAACCTCAGTGTGAAAATACAGTGTGATACAGTATTTGTCTTACTGTGGACACATGAGTGTAATCCGTGTATTACAAGCTCCCACAGAGCCAGCAGGATTTGCAGTTATGAAAAATTGAATGGCAAGTTGAACTGGATTAGACTAAAGTAATTTGCTGCTCGTTGACTTCACTTCAGCTGTAATTTTTTTCAGAAGTCCCACAGAAACTCGAGCAGCGGTGCTGTGAAAAGGCACTGCGAATCCGTGTTGGATTTGTGTGCCCATAACAAAAGATACTGAGGTGAATACACTTGTAGGTAAACTGCACAGTAAACAGTTTGTTGTACAGACAGGATTACAGATACAGATTGGCTTATCCTCCAATCTAAACTAAATATGAAATATTTTAGAGCTGAAACTGCTTCCTGTTCCTAAAATGCTGCTCGTTAAAAAAAAATAGAGACGCAATACATTGATAAACATGAGCCATTCACGCACAAACATTCGATCGACATAGAAGAGAGGGATGATAGAATAACAATGCCCCGTTTAGAATATTTGTACTTTTAAGAATATCCTTTTATAACACCTGCACCTTGCTGCTGCTCTCAGGTTCAAGAGTTAGCATGAGTGGGTGTGGTTTATTCATTTTTAATTCTAATTACTCACTAATAGAAACTATTCATACATTGTTCACAATCAAACTAAATGATGTTTTGTTATTTCCACCTTCTCTTTATGCTAGTTTAGGCTAACGTCTACATCGCTACACATTTTCCCTAAATGTTTGTTGCCTACTCCTCGCCCAGCACTTTGAAACCCAAGTGGCTAAAACTGACATCACAGACTGAGACGACAGCAGCAATGTAGATTTTTTTGCAACAAAGCTGCAGTTTCAGAATATTATGTGCAACCATCGTGTCCTGCTGTGATTAAGAAGCCATTATTTCACCCGTTTCCGTCAGATCAGGTTTAGAGAAACCTAACGTTTCAAAGCAGTCCGAACCCTGATCTGTTGGCTTTCAAGGATTACGTCGGGGTTTGCTATGTTGAATGTCTGACACTGTAACATATGAATTAGAAGAAGTCAGGTTTTCTATGGTCCATGTTATGGTTATCAGTTACATTATTTCTAATTCCAACTTGAAATAAAAAAACAAAAAACATGTTTAAATAGTGTTTTACCACCTGAACAAATCAACACTTTGAGATTTCAAACAGGATTAGAAAATCCAAAAGTTTAGCCTCCATTTATTAAATTCTGATGTAATACCTGATCTTTATATCTATATATAGACTCTACTGCTGTTTTCAGGGACAAACCAGGACACTGCACCCCTCCCTCCTCGACTCCCTCAGGCCGTGGCCTCTAAAACTCAGTAAGGCATTATTCGAACAATGGCTGGCCAGCAGATATGCCATCAAAGCTCACAAACAGTTGCACTGTGTTACAAATACCAGCCGTGTGTAACTCACTGTGCTTTAGTGTATCAACTCTGCATACAGTGCTCATGTGTAGGAGATCAGAGCAGTACCACTTAAGTGGAAAAGGGCTCAGAGGAGTGAAAGTGGATTGGTGACTCAACATAGATCACTGGATGGATGTTTTGACTGGGCTTTTTTGCTTGACCCTCGCCCTGACTATGCCAAACTAAACTGTTATATGCTAAAAATCTAAAAATGAGGGAAATATTGGCCTAAGAAGCTGAAAGTGTTGGGAGCAGTATATATATATATATATATATATATATATATATATGTGTGTGTATTGTCAAAGATTCTTCTCCCCCCCCCGAAAAAGAGGAGCAAAATCTAAAATTTTACCTTTAACAGATCATCTATCTCCTCAAACCACTTTCTATAACATCTCTAAGGAATTCAAATCATTTTAGAACAAGGTTTGCAATCACAGTTTCTTTTTAATGTGTTACAGTGAGAAAAACATAGTCACAGAACATGAACCCATATTTACCCAAGATTTCAGAAAATATATCTGTTCATATCTATATATACACATTAATTCAAACAGTTTAGAAAATGTATATCACATTACATTCCTGTATGCTTCCTTGGCCTTTATCAGTTAAGGTGTAAATCAGTGCTACTTCTACCATGTTTAGCTGGGAATAAAACAAAAACCAGATACCAAGTAGATATGGTTCATGTGTGCTGCTGTGTTATCAGCCCAGATTCACTGAACAGAGAAATATGCGCTTTTAACCATTCAGATTTAAACAGTAAATTGAGGTCTACATATTTGGGGAACTTCTCTCATTACATTGATTCAGCATGGGAGAGAAATGCAGCTCCATAGAATTTAGCTTTTTTTTTTCTCTCTTCCAGCATTTATTGTGAAGGTCAAAGAAAATATGAGCAAAAACAAAAAAACATGTAGTTGAATGACCAAAAATGTGAATCCATTTTCAATCACAAAAACTACTCCCTTAATCACAGAAACAGTTAAAACTTTGGAAAAGATGTAGTGTTTGTCTAAGGTGTGGTTCAACATTCTTCTATGCTAAGTTCTGTATGCTACAAGCTAGCTAGCTGCGCTTAACATTATGACTGGAAACAGCCAGTCTGGTTTTGTCTGAACTTATCAAATCTAAAGTGAGCTTTGGAGGTTTTTGTAACAGATTTGATAGTCTCTGACAGAGCCAGGATGACTCTTTCACTTCAGCTTTTATGATACGCTAGCTTTATGTTGCTTCATACACTACATACATTAATAATGAACTGATCCACTTTTTTCCATTCTAAGTCAGCATGAGTGTCAAATACTAAATTTTCAAGGTATCAAAAATCATCTTCAGTGTTTTGTGTTTAGCCTGTTCGATTAGTTAGAAATGATCATTTGGTACATTTAATAAATATGACTGAGGAAAAATAGAGATTCAGGCACAAGATTCTAAGTCTGACATATATTTGTCTGAAAATATGAAAAATGCAATATTAGAAACCAAATTAGCGGATCCAGAAGGCACCCTGTTTACATTGGTGTTTGAAAGTTCTTTCACTCTGTAACTTAATTATGACCTTAAATACAATCAGCTCTCTACTCAAGTTCTTTAAGTACATAAAGAGAAAACAATAAAACAAATAAAACCAAAATGTTATTACACCTGGATATTTTTTGAGGAAATTTTCCCCCATATGTATTCAGAAGTATCATTTGGGTGGGTTTGGGTTAAGAAATGATTTCAAAGGTAAGATTCAGCCTTTGTTAATCAGGTGTGTGCAGGTTCAGTCTGATCCTTCTGACACATTGGTGAAAGCTGTTATGGCACGAATAACATTTCTAGAGACTTCAGAAAGGACAAAAAAAAATATTTAAAAACCATCTTTGGAGTTTGGACTCTACTTATTTCCAGTCAGAGAGAATGTGAGAAAATGAGATTGTGGGAAAGTTCTTGCAAGTCCATTGTTACCCTCCAGGAGTGGTTGCCTAACATCATTTCAAGAGAAAGGAGTGTAACAATCTGTGTATTAAACAGCACTGTATCTGTGCGTCTGGGACTGCCATAATTAAACAAAGAAATACAAATTATAGTGGCACGTTATAAAAGAAAATGCCAGATCTGAATTTGTCTATGGAATTAATTTCACCAGAGAGTGAGTCAATCCCAATGTAAGAGAACAAAACAAAAAAAAAAACTTGAGCTATACAAGTCATTCTACTAAAGGATGATTAAAGTCCTGACCTTAATGCCATAGAAATGTTTTGGAAGGACCTTAATGGAGGGGTTCGTGTGGGGAAACGTACCCGTAGCTGGTTTTCAGGACTTATCAATCCAAAGTCACTGGATAAATTAAGATATAGATCTTTTTCACAATCTGCATTCAACTTGGGAAGATAAAGCTACTGTTCATGCTGGTTTACCTTCACGGTTTACTGAAGCACTGAGAGGGCATTAGTCATTGTGAATGTGAAAAACGTCATTCCAGCATAAAGGTTTCGCATCAGACATGGAAAGCAAAGGTGTCATTACTTAAGACTCTTAGGTTTATGTATTATTGGACTTAGAAAATTAAATGACAAACTACAATTTTGTTTCACTGGGTTCTCCGTATATATTTTGGAACTTGTGCAAAAATCTGACGTTTCAGGTATTGGGTCATATTCATACAGAAATATAAACTTTCAGGCACCACTGTGTGTAATGGGGGAAAAAAAAGAGCTTTGATATCACTCATCATAAAGTATTTAGTGAAATGTATTTAAATGTAATGTGCTTTTACTTGTTTAGCACTGAATTGTTTAGTTTGATCATATTAACTTCCTAATTTAGATATCTAAATATTTATTGGTAAGTAACTGCACTAAAGACCTAACGGGCATCCTTATTCAGTTGAATACATCTAAGCTGTTAAAGCTTTGACAGGTATATTACACAGCGTGAGAGAACAAACTCATTTTTTGTAATACTTACATTAAGAGGAGCTGAGTTTTCATTGTACTCATAAAAACACAACCGATCTCTCACACCGGAGCTTGAACTTTTTAAAAAATATAAATCCTAGTCTACGCAGCGCACTACACTTTGGTTATCATCGAATGGCTAAACATTTCAAACTTGAGATCCTGCTCTGCAAATGCAAAATGCCATTTTCTGCTGTTTCGTGCTGTTGGTAGAAATCACTGACAGTACTACTGAGAACAAAATTTTGGGTTATGCAACTGCACAGGCAGGGCTGAGATAAAGCCAACACATGTAACATAGTTACACCATAACTATTACCGCCGTAACCACAGTAAGAGCTGCGTAATTTCAAATTGTCCCTTAAATCGAAGCCATATTGTGTAATAAAATCTTTATCTGCCAACACAGTCGATCGTTCATCTTTGGACCTTCATTGTGAAAAGCATCACTGAGTATAAATGTTTGTTTGTCCGCTGGTAGCAAGAAAGACATTTGCGTTCTGAAATGAATTAACTCTAAAAGGTGAGGAAGGCATACTGTACAGTGTCAACAATACTATAATACTCTTAAAATTACATCAATTTAATACTATGAGTAGCGATGTGTGCAAAACAAAATTCTGAAAAAACTATATGTGGCTATGGCTTATTTCATCTGAAGTGTGAGCTAGACTATTCTAGAGGAAGATACATACACTTCCTTGCAGCATTAGCTAACACGCTACAGTGAGAACATGGCAACGGTTTCTCAAATGTCAATCCACCCTCAGCTTCTTGGGTGCAGTACGCTCCATCGATGGCGTCCCATTTGCATGGCCATTTGTGGATGCAGAGGAGCCATTTTGTTGCTCCTTCCTTCGAGAAGCACTGTGCTTCTTGTAAGTCTTTGTGAGACAAAGAGAGGCAGAGGGAACGTAATGTTATTACCGAAAACCAAATAAGGTTAACTTTCACATTGCTATTTATAGAGTAACAGCATGCTTGAGGTCATTTAGAAGCAGAGCTTCCATTGTTCACTGTAGTTTATGTACTGATCAACCGGGTTACAGTCGCTTCAAAACTTGTAGTTGAAGACCCCCAAAAAATTTGGTTTGCTTGTAAAAACAACATACCTGAAAGTAGAAGTTTGAGAAAAGGACCACGAACGTGGACATGTAACTTATTTGGAAGCACAGCCATCTTATGGGGAAGCCACATGGCCATACGACTGCACACGCCGTCTGGCACATGGTTAAAAAAAACTGGATCTGTGAGGGAAACACATGCAAACACTGACTCGAGAGGCAAGCTCACAGCGTGAGAAATTTTGATAATTAGGTTATTATCATCTAAATTTAGAGCTTCATTTTCTTCAAGTAAGGAATGTTTTTAATCCGTCACGGGAAGTAAAGTAAAGTGAAGGATGTGAGCCTACCAGCTGTAACAGTGTGATGTACTTTTTCCACCAAAGGTACGGCCGGATGGCAGGAATGGCTGAGAGGCAGTAATAAGAATACATCACAACGTGGACTAAGCTGTTTATGGAGGCCCCGAAGTATGCTGAGGACACAGAGTAGAGAAACACAGGAAGTTATTCATCTATCGCAAACAATAACTGGAATTCAGCAGCGCAATGATCAAACAGTAGAGTAACAAAAAACAAAGTAACACGGGTAAAAAAAACACTGCTTTCAAGGAGACTCTGAGGATAATAAAGCTATACCCTGTGCTATTTTATGATACTGCTTATTGGGAGTGTACTACATTTGTTCCACTCTGCAGCAGTGTTCAGGTCAGTGTGTGTCACTTTGTGTCCTTTTAGACTTTGGAGGTGAAACAGGCTGCTTTTAGGACAAACTGGTTTAACACGGGAGCGCCTGAATTATCACTGCGATGCCAAAAAGTGAAAACTGAAAAACACTCACTGTGGCCACACGGTATCCAGTTCATTACAAACCACCAAATATTCAGCATGCTAGCATGGTGGTACACGTGGAGAAATGTGATCTGGTAATCATTCTTTCGTAGTATAAAGAAAAAGGTGTCCATGAACTCGACGAGCTTGGAGAAGTAGTACCACCACAGGACTTTTATGATCTGGAAGGAGGCACAGCAAAGCATAGTGAGCAAAAGTGTGAACAAGAATGTCCAGTCCAGGAGGAGTTGACTGTCTGTAGCAAAGCCACATTGATTAAGCTTTCTGTTTAATCGTTGCAGAAATGTAAAGTCATACACATCTCACTGTGTGGGCCTAGTTTTCACCTGCACTGCAGAGCTCAACAGGGACACTAAAGAGAGTCATCGTGGTGACATGAATCGGATTAAACTGACTCCCTGGGCCAGATGCATAAACAATGCACAAAGACACACAAAGATTATCTGTCAAAGTTGATACATTCATAGGAAGAATGTGCACATTCTCACTGCACAAAGTCACTCATTTGTTAAGTTTTTATAGAAATGTAACCCTGATATGAGATGGAAACCGAATAAGAGGCCACATAATTTACCATAAAGCAAAGCAAATGATCTCACAGAGACTTCATAGCGTAATACTGATGTTTCTCATCATCAATTTTCACAGTGAATGTAGGTGTTAGAAATAACCACAACTTTGCCTCGCGTGTAATGACTGTGGAAGAGCTCTCTCATGAGACTTTAAAATGAAAACAAAAAGCAAGATATCGATCAGATTTTACGGCAAAAGACTGTGTAATAGTCTGCCACCGGTCCATTTAAGAAAACTGCTCTGAAAAATCCGAACAGGCTGTGTATTTGTCAGTGGCAGATAAAACAGGAGTTGTCTATCCACTGATATGATGTGCGAGCTGATGCGCATTTTGGCTGCTGGTCTGTAACAAACATCAAGATATGTGAACTCACATAGAAGATGCACTCACAGAAAAAAAGTATACAATGTAATGAATAATCAGAAGGAGTAAGACTGAATATCTGACCTTATTATCCACTTCGGGTGCACTGTATGTGTTCTGGCAGAGGAACTTGTAGTCACTGTGCCGCACAATGGTAACGAGCTGCAAAAAAAGCCATTTAGATCAACACAAAAGCGACACAAAGACACAGCGGTCTCAAAAACAATGAAAAAAGGTAAACTCAAGTGGTTTGCTTCCCTTTGGCTAATAAAACCACACATGAGCACTTCCATTGATAGAAAGTATGTTGGTCTGTCACCAAACTGGTCACGGGGCGGCCGTGGCTCAGTGGTTGGCGGTTTGATTCCCACTCATGCCACTCAAAAAGATTGGCCACTTCCTTGTCACGGCCAAGGTGCCCTTGAGCAAGGCACCGTACCCCCGATGCGCTGTGAATGGCTGCCTACCGCTCCAGTGTATGGCATCTGTCTCTATGAGTGTGTGTCCCCTGTGCATGTGTGTATCAACAGGTGCCAACCTGGATGGGTTAAAAGCAGAGGACAAATTTTGTGTGTATGCATTTATTCATGATAATGAATCTGATCTTAATCTTAATACACTACTTCCTGTCACTGTGACACCGATAAAGCGTGACGAGATATGCCTCTAATTAAAGTTGGGTGTTTCATTAAATGAACATGCTGCAGGTTAATTGTGATGTTGTGTAAAAAAAAATGTCTTGGGAGCAGTGAAAGAACAGAAAAAACCCCTTTGAAACTCTAAGCCTGCATCTGTTCCATGGTGACCAGGATTTAAAACTAATTAAAACAGTGACTTAATAGTAAAGTTTCCGCAAATACGTATTGCACACAGAGGGTATAATTCCTGGGTCACCAACTCATGACAGATCCACCCTCTTCATCCGCTGCTGTTAAAGGCCGGCCAAACTGATGTCAGAGCCAAAACGCTGCCTTCACTTTAGAATCGGCAACAGAATGAAGATTGCTTCCTTTTTTTCACATTAAGAAACTTTAATTATGGACGCAAAGATGTCATCTCCCAGGAGCTGAATATACCCTGTCATCAAACCTACTAAAAAAAATAAAATTAATGACTGTCGTCTTCCAATTTGAGCTGGCACGATGACAGAGAGCAGAGAACTCGCGCTGTACTTTGACATCAGGTGACATTGATTTTGCAACGCCAAAAGTTCACCCCATGGCAGGGCTGTCAGAGTACAGGAATTAGTGAATCAAACGGCCCGCAATTCACTGAGGCCTTACGCAATGCAGAGGGAAAGACAATAAGCTTGAATGGGAAATAGAGCACAGACACACTACATCTGGTTCTGACATCTTTGTTATCGCAGGGTACAATACAGCAGATGCTCACTATCGCAGATAAATTAGGTTTTGACACTGCTGCTATAACTTAATCAGCAATTCACGTCAGCTCTTCCCCATCTATTGTTTCCGGATACTTAGTCAGCTGTTCATAAAAGGAACATTTTCCAGGCAAACAATAGCGAGCTGGGCTCATGTCTGTGAGGGTATATGAGGGATTTGATGACTGAAACAATGAGCCGGTCATCATCCAGCTGAGTCCCTCTCACTGCCCGATAGCATTGTCCTCACAGACAGCTTTCAGCAAGATGCCAGTTAGATGACACTGTCAGTTAGATGAAAAGATTAATATCCCTGCCACGTGTCTCGTCATGTTTCCGTAAAAAGTTTAGCAAGAAAAAGAAGGGAAGGTGTGTATTTTTTACACTACATTTTAGCAATAATAAGTCACGTCAGCCGGTGAGCTTCTGATATGCAGGTAAATGGGTCTTTCTTTCCGTTACTCTTAGACAGACTAGCTGTGACCTCCTGTTTCAAGTTTTCAAAGGTTTCTTGGCTTTGACACCGTATTTCAAGAAACACTGACTATATGGGAAATTATCTCAAATTAGAGCAAATGAAACACTTCGCTTTAAACCACAGTGTGCTGGAAAATATTTACTTTGTGGCGGTTCCCATCCTTGTATTCAAAGCTGTGATACTGTGAAACATACAAGATGGAAAGATGGAAAGGTCATTTGGATTATTTTGCCTTGCACTGGCTTGTTGTTGCCTCCTGTACTGCATGAAATCATTAAAATCACATCACAGCTTGTAACCATGCATAAACAACTCTGTCCTTCTCATTTCTTGAGCTTTTCCCTCACTGTCAAGCTTGATAGTGTTGGAACACTCCCTTATAGACTCTCCAGTTTCTTTTTTTTTTTCTTTTTTTCTTCTATCCTCCATGAGGGTGGTTTAATATTGACACACAATTCGACATACCAACAACGTTGAGTCATTTTTAGTTTGTTTTAGTTATTTGTCCATGATTTCCTCATAGGTAAATAAAAATCTACCCACGTGCAACAAAGCATTTCACTACCTCACATTTAACTGCAGGAACTTTCTGATGTAAAATGGGTTTTCACTGTTACTTGTCTACCTTTAGCAATTCTTTCTTTGTTACTCAAATGATTTAAGCTCTCTCTTCTTGCACTGATAACAGCTACGTGAACACATCCCTGAGCGTAATAAAAGTACAGTAGTCAATACCCGTAGCTAAGAGACAATAAATTTAAGCAGAAAAAAAGGTTAAACCTGATGTAATGGAAAACGTTTGAAGAAAATCATGGTATTTGATTGAAACGTGTCCCGTGGCATCAACGCCATGTGTGAAAACATTCAAGACAATCTATGACTTCTAACTTTCTCTGTGGGAGGTCATTGTACGTACAAGTAGAGCCGAATTCACCTCACAACGGCGTCTTTAAGCCACTTTATTAGTGGTTTTTGTCTGATGACAAAGCAGCTAGAAAATCAGGATTTTATGAAAGCAGAGCAACAGTCTAGAAAGACTTTAACATATCGCAAGATGACATGTAGTCCTAATGAGCAGATTTTCAATGACATTTTCTGGAATTAGGCACCTATTTTTTTTTAATGACTTTTGGTCGGACTAACATTTTAACATGTATTTTAAACGAGAGCCTGAGCCTGAGATTGAACCGGAACCCGAATGTAGTTTCCAACCTTCTAAATACACACACATACAGCATATCTAAATCTGTTCCATCTGTTCCAAATATGTTCCAAGTTTCTCTTCAAATTTGTCTCCACTGAAACATTGCAATGATTATTTTGTATCATCTCAACGCATTTCTCAGTACTGAGCATCCGCTTACCTCATAGAACATGTAGAAGGACAAAAGTGTGACGCCTAGATTGTAGAGCACCATGAGGGCTCTGCAGGAATATGGCTGCCTGTGTTTCATGTACTTGGGCCCAATCCACACGATCAGGAGGTACATCACTGTGAGTGCAAAGGTTGGTGGGTAGTTGTCGAGCAGCAGCATTCCCTGCACCCGCTTATCTGAAACAGGGGAGATAGAGAGATGAATAAGGACGACCATCAATGTGAAATAGAGGAGAGAAGTGTAGTGCAACTAATGAATGACTTAGGCTCTTTGTAGTGCATTTTGCATCATCTTACCTCTGGGACCCATCCATGATTCAAAGAAGGTATTGAGATTATGATTGAAGGTCTCCATTTGTTACCTAAAAAGAGAATGCAGAAGGAAAACTCACATCTCTCACACTACATTCACTTTATGATTAAATACCATTAATAAATCCTAATTAGAACATTCCAAACAAACTTTTTCTGAGTGTAATTTGGATCAGAGCCTAAGGAAGAGTTAATGCTAAAAAAAGGCCAGTATTGATACCCCATACACTGTTTTCAGCAAACACAATCACTGCAGAAACAAATAGCATCGAACTGGGGACAACCTGCAGCTTCTCTGAACAATCAAATGGAAATAACACGTGCTGCAGTGTTGGCAACTCTTAAGCACTGAGAGCGACTCTTAATATGTTTTAGACACTTCAACACCACATCGGTTTACTGACTTAAATCCTCGAAGAAAGCACTATGTAATTGATTGGCAATAAAATAGCTAAACTGGATTAAAGCTTCAATCCTCCTCAAATGCAGCATGTCGCTCATTCATGGCCAGTTGTCGATATGGAACAGAAATCAATAATTCAAAGCTGTCGTACCAGAATGGTTGTCAGTCCTTTGTGACTCTTTCAAACATACGTCTGAAGTGTTTGGTACAACTGATCTTAAGACCTGCTCCTTGAACTGCCCGCAAAACAAATGTTCTTCCGCTGTAATATAGAGCAAGGATAAGTAATATGTTTTTCACAGACGGTATCAGTAATCTGCAATATAATACAGATTGTTTGAGACTATCAGAACATATCAGCAAAACAAAACAGAAGCCTATTTACACAAGAGCATGGATGTCGGGCAGGATGTTTTTCCATATAAGAATAAAGCCATAAATGAACAATGACAACAATTACATCCGCATAATATCAGGTAGACATGCACACATCCATCTGCTCTCTGTTCCCACTTGATCCTATCCAGAGTTGTGGGTGCTTGAAAACTCTACAATATTAACTTACTTTCATATGTACTTTTAGATAAAGTTGTGAATACAATATTCACATTGTCGAGCAAAAGCTACACAAATCCCAGCATCAGGTTTCTTATGGTGAACCTGACAAGTATTGAGTTTACGCTGTTTGCATGAGCCTGCTGCTTCCTTTCAAGCATCCTTGCAAGCACAGAAACCTATATTGTTTACTTCCGCTAACATGTTTCTTAGATATACATTAAGGTTAACAGTTAATTGTTGACTGCATTTACACCTGCATGTACAGCTGAAAAAAAAAAATTATCAAGAGACATATCTCCCTCTTTGAATGCCTTCATTTATCCATTTCAAAGGTTGTGAAATATATGTCGTATGTCCTCTATGTGAAGGCATGAATGAGTATGACAAATAAATCTGATTTGAACAAGAGCCTCAAAAATAGGTTAAGAGATAAGCAGAAAAGTGTAGACTCATCCTACACTAACTGACTTTGAATCTAGCTCAATACTTTCCAATACATTTCAGCACAGCTGATATGGAATGATGGGCGGTGCTTACTCAGGCCAGTGAAGCCGACCAATCAGAGCACAGTGGGCTTCTCAGGAGGCAGTGGCCTCTTGACCTTTTGTTTTTCTGCAATCACACATATGCTGTTCGTGGAAGCAAAATGCACTCTAATAAAACGTTTCATGGTAACTTTAAAGCATCTCAGATAAGTCTGCATACGATCATATAACATGAACATATGACTAAAAAAAAAAAGAAAAAGTAAAACTCTGTATGCTGAACTGCTGCTTCGGTCCCAAATAGCTACTGTCAGCTGCATTCATCCATACAAAACATGGCTTATTCTGATCAACTGCAGTTCAGTAATATCCTTGCTCTCATTATCAGAGATGCATTAGGCAGCACCAGAACATGATAATCTGCAAGGCCTTAATCGGAGCACGATGACCCATAACAGGAGAGCATGCTGTCATTCAATTTCATCAGTTTGTACTGAAAACACAGAAACATGCTTGATCACTTTAAAACACTAATGTATCATCTGCACCCTGGTCAACATTACCGTTGGTGTTCATCACGGTAACTGATGGTGTTTAAGTCAGAACCAGTTTTGGACGGTGTAGGAACATGTACTAGGAGATGAGTGTGTGTGTGTGTGTGTGTTTGTGGGTGGGTGGGTTGTGAGTTTTGCTTCCACATGGTCATTTATTTCATAGAAAAGTTACAACTTTCATCTTCAACAAACCTACTTTTTTGATCAAGGACAGAGGACTGAATGCACCATGGCCCTCTTCTGGTATCAAATGATGACATCCCACTCAACACTAAATCTGAACACTGGGACCGTACCTCTAGTCGCACATTATGTACAGGAAACAAATTTGGAAGCAATAATGACTAACAGAATTTATTATGTTATTCTGTTATTTTACACGTTTACAAAAACTTAGATCTAATTGCTCTGCAGGTATTCGATAACAGCTATTTGAGAACATCATCAGCCGGGAACTAAAGGCAAAGATTTCCACAACAAGAGCACCGCAAAGTTAGTCACATTGCCGAGAACCATCCGTTAAACAGAGAATAAAGCGCTCAACAAAATGATGCAGCGCGGCTACCTCAGAGCTTCCACGGGGTAACCAGGAATATAAATTCGTGGAGATATTGTACAAAATCTGGGTCCCGTCGCCTCTTTGCTGCACAGTATTGTGTAACAGCAGTTTTTTCACCAGGGTCACACGTGAACACCTGAACTGCACTTTTACGCTCAGAACTGTACAAGTGAATCAGAGTGAGCCGATCGCAAAACGGACGCTGTTTTATCTTTACACCAAAACTTCCTGGGAGGGACTGATCAAAAACACCAAGCGGCAACCAGACCACAGTAACAGTGGATGTCACCGCTTCAGCATCACACGAACTCATCGCGTGCTCACTTTAGACGTCATGTGCGCTGCAATATTTCAAATAGTACAGAAAAAAAAAAAAGAAAAAAGCCTCACCATAAATGTCTCCAGGCGTGCGGTGGTGTTGTTGTTGGAAGAAGTAGGAAAATGCTGAGAGGTGGATGAGGAGATGCGGCTGTGTGCCTGCCTACCTTTTGAGATGGGGTGAGAAAACGACTGTGTAACCTTGGCTGGCTGTCCCGGTCTGAGCACAATGTGCTGCCTTGTCGCTCAGTGGAAAAGAGAGGGAGGAACACACAGACTGTTGGCCCGCTGCCCTGCAGCACGGTTACAGCCAGGAGGTGACCCAATGTGTGTTGCAACTATAGTCGCGATCAAAAAAAGATGACACCGGGACTTTGAGTCTTCATGAAATTGCAGATGAGCTACGGTTTCCACAGTAACACCAAAACAGCGCGCATGCATGTGAAAACCGGAGGCAGCATCCTGTCATGTACAGTATAATTGACTTTATAACTGACGCGAGTCTTTGGCTGAGGGAAAAGACAGACCTGAGCAGTACAGATCCACTTTCACTCTTCTTCTGTTCACTTGACAGCAGAAGAAGGAGGACTATCATTGCTTCATTGGAAGGATAGACAGAAATGAAAAATACATCTGAAGGCTACACTATGTCCCCACTGTGATATTTTCCTTTTAATGAATTAATGCAATTTTGACAATTAAATCAAGAAGTACATCTTTTCCCTTCTTCTTTTATTTAGCTGTCAGGCTTCTCACAGGTCAGTGGAGTTTTATTCGGATTAAAGGCTTTGAGGCATGTAAACACATCTCACCAAATCTCTATTAGTGTCCATGTAAACAGGTTTGGATCTCTAATCAGAGTGATTTCAGTGAGGCTGAAGACACGTTTGTCTATGTAAACGTAGTTAGGGCCAGTTTCTCAAAAGTCAACGTTCCCTCTGCTGTTTAGTTGCAGGGTGCTTCATTGATGGAGTTCTAATTGAACATGTCCATAATGTGGATGCAAGGAGAGTCATCCTGATGCTCCTTCCTCCGAGAGGCACTGTTCTTCCTGTAAGCCTGTGTGAGACAAAAAGATGCAGAGGGTATATAATGTTATAACTGAAAGCCGAATAAGGTTAATGTTCACATTTCTATCTATAATGTAACACAGCATCTTTGAGTCAATTCAGAGAATGTGTCTGCTACACACAGATGATCCACTAGAGAGCACTGAAGTTTGTCCTCACCTGAAAGAAAATCAGGTGAACTTTGACCCAGTTCCTTCTGTTTTAAACATAAATCAAACATATATTACACAGCCCTTTTAAAAAGGCATTATTGTCATGCACTAGTGACAAAAAAATGTATTTGTCATATTTCTTGAGATATTTCTTTTCTAATTATCAGCATCGATCAGAGCAAGGACACGATCGTTAAAATATTAACAAGAGGGTCGTCTCTGAATTATTAAAATATTATATGTATCCCAGGTGGTGACTCAAAAGCACCAAAACAAAACATAAAAATAATTAACACCTGGCCTCTACACATGCATACTCTTTCAAGCGTATTCATTGGAGCAGTATCTGATTACATGAACAAATGCCACATGGGCACATTTTGCAGAGGGGGAAAGTCTTAAAAAAACATTTGACTTATTAAGAAAAGGTTTAAGCTATAAAAACAACTCACCTGAATGTGGTAGTTAGAGAAAAAGATGATAAACATGAACATGTAACTTATTTGGGTGTAAAGCCATCCCATGGGGAAGCCACATGGCCATATGACTGCACACATCGTTTGGAAAATGACTAAAAAGAATTGGATCTGTGGAGGAAACAACACACATATGTGGACAGTGACTAACTGACGTACAAATAGCGTCATATGCACATGAAAAAGTACTTGACTTTTTTTTGTCTAATTGTTTTGATTAGGTTCTCTTTATCTACATGTAGAGCTTGTGTGAAAATCTGGTTAGGTTTTGGGTCATATTTCTGCAGATGGCTCATGAACATTCAAACTCCTTGCAACTATTTATCACACTGCAGTAGTGCTACCTGTACTCAAGTAAAGAATCTGATTCATCCATCAGTGGGAAGAAAGTAAACTTGAAGAAGTGAGCCTACCAGCTGTAACAGTGTGATGTACCTCTTCCACCAAAAGTACGGTCGAATGGCAAAAATGG
Source organism: Leuresthes tenuis (assembly GCF_036924035.1). Taxonomy (NCBI): domain Eukaryota; kingdom Metazoa; phylum Chordata; class Actinopteri; order Atheriniformes; family Atherinopsidae; genus Leuresthes; species Leuresthes tenuis. The sequence continues at coordinate 16,070,628 of NW_027325362.1, forward strand.
CTGAGAGGCAGAGATAGGAATACATCACTGTTCACAGCTGGCATATAGAAAATGTATACACACACACCCACGGCACAATATGAATACTATTAGAAGTCCAGTTGGAGTTTACTATGTTTAGCAAAGCCACATAATGCTTTCTGTTTAATCCCTGCAGAAATGCAAAGTCATGCACCGCTCTCTGTGGGCCTAGTTTTCACCTGCACTGCAGAGCTCAACAGGGACACTAAAGAGAGTCATCGTGGTGACATGGATCAGATTAAACTGGCTCCCTGCCTTTATAGCTTATCTGCTGGGATTTGCAGATGTTCTCTGAAATAAATGGGAAAAAACTGAACCGACATTTTCATTAAAATGACATGACTTCTGGCTGCCTTACTGCCAAGAACAAACTAAAGTGGAAACGATGTTTGTTTGATTTTTTTTTTTTTGTAAAGCCATCATATCAAAGTTGCAATCGCAGGTAAAAGAAAAACGATGTAAAAGACAATCAGAAAGAGAAACAGTGTATTCCTGACCTTATTATCCACCTCCCGTGCACCGTGTGTTCTGGCAGAGGAAGTTGTAGACACCATGCCACACAGTGGTAACAAGCTGCAGACAAAGCAATTCAGATAGATGATGGATTGGTATCTTTGTGTGTGTGTGTGTGTGTGTTATTGTTAAATGCTTTGGTGTTGAACTGATGCTTGACCTATTTTGGATTTTCCATGAAAATCCCTTAATAGAGCCGATATATATTGTTTGTAGCTGTTGTCTGTTGTACTTTGTTGAAATGAAAGCTAACGAAGGATAACTGCTCCATAGCAAAAAAAATGGCTGAATTTAAAAAGACAATATTCTCATTGTCTTTGTTGATGAATGAATCAATTAGATGATAAACGTTCACAGGTAATCGACAAACATTGTTCGACAGCAGCCACTTTGACAAGGCTGCCTGTATTACAGTCACGGTTTAACAGCTGTGGTTGTCTTCACATCCCACATATTTTCCAGTTCCTCTTTCAGTCCTTTGTATTTTTCAATCTTCCTGTATGCTGTCTTCTTGGTGTTGCTGTCATTTGGAATTGCTACATCTATCACTTCTGCCTTCTTCTGTAGTTTGTCCAGCGCCACAATGTCCGCCTGAAAAGCCATCACCAGTTTATCAGTCTGGATCTGGAAGTCCCACAGGGTCTCAGCTGTAATTCTCCACCAACCTTGGAGGCATCTTCCACTTTGACTTTGGTACTTCCATCCCATTCCCACCACCTGTTTACAGTGTTCCATGTATGCTGTACTTGTCTGCATCTGACACCCTGCTACTATGTGCTGGACTGGCTCAGAGACCTGCTCCTGGGGTCCTATCTGGTGTGGCAGACTCCATCTCTGTAACTCTTGTTCTCCACACCTCTTCTTGTGCTGCCCTGATTAGTGACTTAGTACTGTATTTCAGACCAGCTTTTTCTAGCCACTGGTAGGACTCCTCATTATCAGCCTCTTCTTCATGCTCGTGCTCATGCTGGAGGGGTTTCTCCTCTTCCTTCTTCCCCCTCACTGGGTTCCTTCTGCCTGAGGCATTCATTCGGAAATTTGTCTCACTTATAAGTTGTTTTTATCTGGATAGTGGCTGCCAGGCTCCCTCCTTCCCCTCAGTCTCAGGATGCTGGACTTGGGGTAACCCCCATACACTGTGAGGAACTTTCTTGTCTTGATATCAGTTACTTGTATCTCATTCTTTGGCTTGGTTAGTATACAAGCAGAGTATCAGATAGCTGACAAGGCATATGTGTTGATGAATCAGACTTTATTCTTCTTTATTCGTTGTAGGTACTTGTTTGAGGCTGACTTCCTTGCAGTCATGGTTCCTATTTGTCTGTGCGACCCTTAGATATTTGTAACTGTCTCGAGCATCCGCTATGTTGCCTCCTGGTACTTCTGCAGTTTCACTTGTGATCGTTTTCCCTCTCTTTGATAACATTTTACTATGTTTATCATGTCCAAATAAAAAACTAATGTTCTTACTACCCTATTTGCTCGGTTAAACAGGTGTGACGACCCCCGCTCTCTCTTCTGGTCGTCCTTTGTTTTTTGTTAGAGGCTCATTTCAGGTAGCCGGGTGGAGCTGAGGACCTGATGACATACACCTGGGCAGTCTGGGCCCAGGTTATTTATCTGGCTCCTCATTTCTCTCTCTCTCTGACCATTTTTGGTTTGTTTGGGTTTGTGTTTCTTTGTTTTATCATAACCACACCTCACTTACGTACAACCTTGCATACATTACTGACTTTACAGATTACAGACTCTTTATTAGGGTGTTTTGGGCTGTACTTATGAATAAATTTAAAGTTACTTAAGAAGTGTGTGTTCTCCCTTTTTGTCATGCCTCATGAGCCTGGTCATGACAAAATGGAGGCTCGTCAACCTACTTTTTGGAAACCCTGTGAAGTGAATTTGGACTTACTATTTAATGAGTTTCAGTCAGTTTGTGAGTTTCAAGTTGCCACTCTGTTTTGGTTACTGTTGCTATTGTTGGGAGAATCACACATGTATGACTGGTTTGAGGTTTTGTGACTGGTTAAGGAAGCAAATGGTGGTCCTTTTGATTGTTTTCATTCACTAAGTTGATATATATATTTTCTTTTGTGTGAACTGGCAGGGGAGAACCATTGATTTAAGAGTTTTAACCCAGATAGGAAAAGGGGTGAATCCTGTTTAGAGGGTTCACGTTTCTCCATTCTTGGCCGGTGGTGAACGTGGGTAGAACAAAGCTCGGGAGCATCTCCGTGGCTGTGGGAAGTGGCCAGTTTCTGGTTGTTTTCTTCACTCCACTGGTTTAACGTGCATAAGTACCCCCCATATGTGACTGCCAGAAGACTAGGGCAGAGTTAGTAAGGTAAGTTTTCTGTTAAGTAAGGTTAGGGGGGAAACTCTCTTTATGATTTTTGGTTTCCCTAATTGTTGGTTTACATAAAGCAATTGCGGAAATATATTGTGTATCGTACTGTTTGCTTAATTCATACCTTAAACCAGGGTTTTGAAAATGGCTTCGGTGGATAAGATTTTTCACTCTCCTTCTGATCACTTTCTCAGTCAGTACACTAAAGATCAGCTTTTAAAAATAGCTGACCATTATTGGATTGAGATTGGTGATAAATGGTTGAAAGAACAATCTTCAATTACAATGAGCAACAGAATAAAGATTTCTACATGAATAAAATATCAATTCTTTAATTTTGTGCACACAGACACACCTCTCTGCTTTTTTTTATTTGATCAAACCTACTGACTGTAGTGAGCATAGAGCTAAACAAAATTTTCGTTTGATTATCTACTGTGATTTGCCAAGTTGACAGAGAGTAGAGGCCTGCTCTGTACTTTGATTCACAGTAGGTGATATCAACTGGGCACTGCTAAAAGTCCACCCCAAGGCCAAATTGTCAGAGTACAATGTTTAATGGATCAAACAGCCCAAAGTTCACTTTACGCAATGCAGCGGGAAAGACAGGATGATTGTTCTGCCAGCTGAGTGGGGAGAGAGCACAGACACTTTAGACTTAAATATGCACAGACACACCACGTCTGGTTCTGACATCTTTGTAATCCGAGTTTAAAAAAACAGCAGATGCTCACTATCTAAATCACTATTCAAATCAAATTTTGACACTTCAGTTTTAACTTAGCAAAAATCCATTCCATATATCACTGTCAGCTGTTCATAAAAAGAACATTTTTCAAGGAAGCAATAGTGAGCTGTGCTCATGTCTGTGAGGGTATATGAGGGATCTGATGACTGAAACAATTAATCTGTCAGGATCCAGCTGAGTCATGGAGCATATAAAGCTCAGCAAGAAAAGGAAATACATCATATGACAAAAGCATGATTATTATTATTTTTTTTTACAATTGATTTCAGTTATAAAACAGATTGAAACTGATTAAATAAGTCATGTTGATTTGAACATCATAAATTTAATCAATTTCAGACATAGCTGTTCCCTCTGTTTCCAGTCTTTGTGCTAGGCTAAGCTAACAGTTTACTGGCCTTAGCATCATATTTAACAGAATGGTTTGATTATCTGAGAAATGTGCTTATTTAGTTTTGAATAAGAGCAAAAGCAACTTTGCCACAAAATGGTATGGCACATACAATCCTATAAATCCTTAGAGGAGTGCAAAATATACACTTTGTTGCCAGCTAGTTCTCTGAGATACCCTCAGAATCATCTGTATATTGCCCTGGCCAATTTTTCTGTATCTTGTTTTTGCTTCTGTACTGCCTGAAACAATGGAAACCACATCACAGGTTGTAACTGTTTTCAGGGAATGAAATAACAATGTAATTTCTTTAACTTTTCCCACACTATCAAGCTTCATGATGTGGGAACACTCCCTTACAAGATCTTTCCCCGAATAAAATCTTAAGTGCTATCCCACTTTCATATTACCTGGGTGTGCGGTTTGATTTCCACGTCACATAGCTTTTCATATTTACACTTTTCTTCTAAATTAATTTTGTAATTTTTATTCTAAATGATTCTATAGTTTTATGATTTCATATTAGGTAAATCTTCTGTTTTTGTGCATCAGTTTATTCATTTTCTTAACAGTAACTACATAAAATGAACTATATTTTCATTGCAACTTGGCTTCCTGTGTCCATATTGAGAGATCACATCATGTGCTGCACAAATCTATGGGAACACATCCATGCCTTTCGTAAAAATATTAAGAATTTAAGCGGCAAAGAAAAAAAAGACAAACAAAAGTCATTAGATCCTGACTGATTCTGTCTCTGTATCAGGGATACCTACAGTTATAAATGATAATGTAGCACATTCATAAATGTGCGCAGCTGCTATCTGAAGCATTAGGTATGTACTGTAATATATGCAGAGGAAGGACACAAAAGCCTCTGTATCAAAAGCAACTTGCTCCTGTCTAAGTTTTGCCAATTAGTCGACATTAACGAGTCTCTTTAATCCAACCCTCTACAGACTCTGCTTTCTTTGCAGTAAAGTTTTATTTCTAAAGACAATTGTAGAGCAAAGAAAAGGCAAAACTCAAAATGTGTGTTTGTAGTGATTGTGTAGAGTTTTCTTTCTGCGCCTACATCAGCTTGAGACAAGACTACTGGAACTGAAATGTGGAAGAAATCTTTTTTTTTTACTTTGCCCAATATGTTCTGGATTTAACACATATTGTGGCCTCAAAGCTTTCGCTTATTCTGAGTGAAGTTTATCTGGGAACAGAGAGACTGAGGCCAACCCTTTAAGGACATTATCATTTTCAACCTTGTGAATACAAACATAGAGAATATCTAAATCTGGTCCATGTCAGTTATCTCTACATTCATACTGCATATTCTGTGCATGCAATATATCATAGCACTGATTGTTTTTGTGCATTTGAACACATCTCTCATTACTGAGCGTCTGTTTACCTCATTGAAGGATAAGAGCATCATGCCCAGATTGTAGAGCACCATGAGGGCTCTGCAGGAATATGGCTGCCTGTGTTTCATGTACTTGGGCCCAATCCACACGATCAGGAGGTACATCACTGTGAGTGCAAAGGTTGGTGGGTAGTTGTCGAGCAGCAGCATTCCCTGCACCCGCTTATCTGAAACGTGGAGATAAAGAGATGAATAGGACGACCTTCAAGGTGAATCAGACAAGAGAGGTTAGCAGGAGAAGAAAAAGAGAAAAAGTAGTGCAAGGGATGAATGACACAGGTTTTTTTTTTTGCAGTGGATTTTATCATCTTACCTCTGGGACCAATCCATGATTCAAAGTAAGTGTTAAGTTTATGATTGAGGGTTTCCATTTGTCACCTAAAACATAATACAGAAGGAAAGCCAACTCACAGCTCTTCTATTACAATCAACAGATAACTCAAGTTACGGGGCCCTTCATTGACACTTCTGTGATGGCAGAAATAATGCAAAAAAAGCACAGGGTGCAAATATATAACAGCTATACACACAAAACTAACTAAAAATAAATTGTATTCTTCTGGTGGTTAACTCCAATTTGATACGTGTGATACGTGATCCTACAGAAGGTGCAACTTGTCACACATATTATGATTACACATTCCATCTGTTCAGGTAAAAAATACGATTGTCAAATATGATCTTCTTATGAAGATGCTGAATCTTATGAGGTGCTTTCAGCTTACATGGCGCTGTGCAACGCAGACTTGACTTGATTTATTACAGTCCTGAAGTAATGCTTGCTGGTTAGAAATCTTCTAAAGCCTCGAGGGACTGCTCTCCATAATTCGTATGTACACATACATTAATATACCTTGATGTACTTAGTATTGTATTCTGTGTCTTCTGTTTCAAACTTACTTCTTGAATGAAGCAAATGAATAAACAAAATAGTTACTGTGTAACATTTCAGTGCTCTCTGGCAAGATGACAGAGAGTTGAAGAGTTCCCACTATGGCAGAGGCATTGTCAGATTACAGGAATTACAGATCAGTTTCAGATACTTAGTCAGCTGTTTATTCAAAAAGAGTTTTCAAGCAAGCCATTAAGGGCTGAGCTCATGTCAGAGGGCATGCGAGGGATTTGATGTCAGAAACAATGAGCCTGTCAGCATCCAGCTGTGTTCCTCTCACTGCACGATAGCTCTGTCCTCATGGGAAGTTTTCAGTGAGACTCCAGCAACAACAGGCCTGTGTCCCATTAGAATCAAGTGCTGAAGAAATAGTTTGTTTTCTAACCACGTTTGATGAGAAGATTCAAACCACAAGCTTCTCGTGGGGCGTAGGTTAGCATAAAAAGCTAAATGTAAAATAAATGCAATGTAAAATGAATGTAAAAAGTAATTTGAACTGGTGAGCTTCAGATAAGTGTGTAGCTTAAAATAAGATATTTAGTTTAAAATAAGAGAATTCAGTTTTTCTACACCTCCCCTGAGAGCATTATTCATTTTCTACGATACCCAGGTTGATATATTTACACAGTTTTATTAAGGTGCACTTGCTGGTCCTGCAGCTTGGACAAAAAAAACAAATCAAAACTCGTGTCTTGATTGAGAATCCTGTGCTGAGACCTTTGGCATTTGGTTTCTATGAAATTCTCAAAAAAAAAAATATCACCGTAGAGAACAATGGGATTTGAACAGGAAGTTAGTAACAGGATATTACTGCAATCATAATAAACTATGCCATAGCTGACGCCTACAGCTTACCGTTGTTGCTTTGAGTCATAACGTTGAAGCAAAAGCATCTGATTTCCTAAAAAAGGCCTCAGGCTGTATTGGCACCCGTTAAAACTTGTGGTTAGTTTTGTGGTTTTTCAAAGTCATTTGTGAGGTAAAAATTCTGCTCTTGTGCAACAATTTATTTCACCACAGCAGCTTCACACATCTCATTCTGTAGTGTAATGATAATGAATAGTAGTAATGATAAAATAATCAATACTTATTGCTATGATCGTGAATTCAATTAAAATCCCCCATATTAATCCATAATATTAAAGCTAACATAAAGGAGGTATTTGGGATATTTTTAAATGTTCAATTAACCAATGTGTCCCGACAGCTCAGATTCAACCTGAGGATGGCCGTTGTGTCATAAATACTTTAAATGGAGCTTATAAACAGACTGCCCTTAGATCCTGCCATAGTTCCATAGTTATAAAGAAATGATCTGCCACTTGGATAAACATGTGCAGCTATTATAGCTAAAGCTTTAGGTTTACAATGTAGTAAATGTAGAGCAAATACTTAGAAGCAGTTTGAAGTACTAAATACAGCCCAGATTGTGTTAAAGTTGAAATTAGGTTGATCTGAGCCTGAGAGGCATTGTGGTTTCCAACCATCTCAATGCACACATACAGTATATTTAAACTGTCAGCTATCTCTACTTTCTTATATTATATGTTTGCACTGTGACTTGGGGTTAAATGTTTTAGTCAACATATCTCTTAGTGCTGAGTGTCTGTTTATCTCAGTGAACTTGTAGAGGGGATAAGAACGTGAAACCCAGATTGTAGAGCACCATGAGGCCTCTGCAGGAATATGGATGCCTGTGCTTCATGTACTTGGGCCCAATCCACACAATCAGGATATACATGATTATGAGTGCAAAGGTTGGTCGAGCAGCAGCATTCCCTGCACCCGCTTATCTGAAACATAAAGATAGAGAGATGCATAGGATGATCATCAAGGTGAATTAGAGAAGAGAGGTTAGCAGGTTAAAAAACAGGGAAGTGTAGTGCAACTAATGAAGACTTAGACTTTTTGCTGTGCATTTAACATTGTCTTACCTATGGAGTTTATCATTATGACGATCACCAAAAATCAGCGTGTGGGAGGAAAACTCAGTCCTCATACGTTACAGTGGCTATATACTTGGAAAAAGTTTTTTTGGTTGAGAGGACTAAGCCGAAAGTCACAAACGCACCTAAAGCTAAAATCAAAAATCCATCTAAACATCTAAATTCCTCTTCTTTGTAGCTCAGCTTTGGTCTCCTGCGTCAACTTCTTCAAAAAGTTTCTTGCGCCATAGCTGCCCCAACTTTTCACCCATCTGTCAATTGGATCAAGTTCGGAAGTGTAAGAACTTTCAATAGATGACAGATGTCAAAAAAAGTCAGTCTATTAACAGCCAACGAGAATGATTGATCTTCTCCTGAGCCGAAGCCTGGTGTAAGACATGCATACAGAACCACTGAGGCGTAAAGACAGGAATTGTATTTTGTCAATACATTTTCATTCAACCACATGAAATGAAATTCAACACATCTGCACATGTTATAACTTGGAGCAACCCAGACTTTAAAGAATTTGCTCAAACTTTAATGAAACGTTGGAGGTTTGAGTTGTTTTAGATGGCAAGACTTAGCTCTTTTGTTGCCCCTTTCTGAGTAGCTTGTAGCTTAGCTCTCAGGTTAGAATTCCTCCCTGATTCTCCAGACTGAGAGCGCTCTGACTGGTGTCTGTTGTAGACGCTGCTCTCTAAAATATACATCACACAAACCCATTTCAAAGAAACCAAAATATCTCTTTAAGAGCTGCCTTTCTCTGTCAATGAAACAAATTATGTTTGTAATTGTCTGTAATTTATGCCAATTTTATATTTCCACAAACAGTAAATGTAATGTACATATAATACATACAGCATAGCTGAGATTGCTAGATCATACTGATGATATAAAGCAAACTTCCATTTAAACTCCAATATCATTACTCTACAAAGGTTTCTTTGATCCGTAGGAAGCATATCGGCTAAAATCTGACTTGAAAAGGCATGTGAAGTCACATAATCACGTTTTTCAGTAAAAGGCATTTTTTCAAAAATCCCTTAGTTCATATTTTCAATGTCATCAAGCCCAATTTTAACTGTGATAACAATAACACCCACACCAAATATCAGGTAAACTTTCGAGTGAACCAGTAACTCTCAGGATATCATCGTTACGGTCTCACGTGCCTTTTTATTGCTTGGATGACCCTGCTGTTTCTGCCTCGCAGACAGAAAAATTGCATCGAGGCTGCATTCTTCTGTCCTACTGACGTTTTTCCAGGTATGCATAAAAAGCGGTCAAATACAACGCAGGCTGCTGCACCCCTCACTGCCTCTGCACCCGCTTCCACAGTTGGAAACGTATCAGGGGACATAATGTCCTCTGTGAATTCCTATGTTTGTTATTCTAGGCTGTGAGATATTTTTTGTTTTTCACAAAGGTTTTCACCTCAGTGCATTGCTGAATAGGCCAAATCAATCTGATATTGCCCTTCCAGTTTAAATTAGAAGCACAAAGCAGGTTTGAAATTTAGCAGAACGATCTTGAACTTTTATAAGAATTTTAACAAATCTGTTTGCCCATTAAATCCAATTTAGTAAGTACTTTTATTGTAATCTATCTTGCATTATACATCACCTGCACATCAGCATATGACATTTTTTTTAGGGAGTATCTATCTGATATTTTCAGGTTTGCCATTTCATGGAAAAACATGCTGATAATTCATCCTACTAACCTAACTGACTTTGCATCCAGAAAACACCCTCTTGGATACATTTCAGCACAGCTGATGTGGAATGATGGGTGGAGCTCACTCAGGCCAGTGAAGCTGACCAATCAGAGCGCAGTGGGCTCTTAGGGAGGTGGCAGTTTCTGTAGATTGTGTTTTTATAACAATCACACAATTATATAAAACCAGGCAGAATTTAAATATGATTATGAACTATGAACAGAGGGGGCACACATAGATGAACTCAATACATTTTTTTCATCCATTTCAAGTTAAACATGGCTTATTTTGATCAACCTCAGTTCAGCAGTCTCCTTTCTCTGATTATCAGAGATCCATTAGGCAGCACCAGAACATGATCGCCTGCAAGGCCTTAAGAGGAACACAATGACCCATAACAGCAGAGCATGTTATCATTCAGTCAGTTAGTCTTTTCATTGTTGGTGTTCCATGGCAATGGAAATCGAGCTGGATCATCATCCCAAAACACAAATAAATCATTTGTACTCTGGCCAACATTATGGTGTGATTCCATCACTGTGGCTGATGATGATTCATTCAAAGAGTAAAACTTACTGTAAGACAGCGTTTCTCAATTCCGGTCCTCATGACCACTGCAGAGCTTGTTGACCAGCTGATCATTTGAATCAGGTGTCATGGAGGAGGGAAACATGGAAAAGATGCAGGGCAGTGGGTCATGAGGACCGGAATTGAGAAACACATATGAGCATATACCAGAAAAAGTAAATTTGTCAACTGTTTGATATTTTGCAGTATAGTTCATACTGCCGTGTGTGACCCTTTCACAAGTTTCCGGTTTTAGGTCATTGTGGGCAATGTTTCACTGACTTTTGCTTCCAATGCATATCTAATACATCTTTCTTTTTTTTTTTTCAGGTATTCAAGCCACTGAATTTGGTGAAAACAAACAATCCCGTGTTTTAATCATATCACGTTTATGTATAAGGCACATTTAAGAGCAACAGCTGCTGACCTAAGTCCAGGACAATAATAATAATGTAGATAATTGTTAAGATAATATAAATATTAATATATATAATGTAGATAATTAAACACAGGCAGAGTCTGAGTCTCCCCAGCATGCAGGGCTCTGTCTCCCCTTTGTGCCACTCTACAACTGGGACAAAGCCAAAGGCAAATAGTCAGTGGACCTGAGTAGTTTTGTTGGCATATAAACGTGCCACAGCTCAGAAATATAAGAAGGAGCAAACTCATTAAGTGCCTTATAAGACGACATTAAAATCTTACAGTCAATCCATAAATGGATGTGGAGCCAGTGAAGGGAAGCAAGTGCTGGCAAGATGTGCTCAAGCTTTCATGTTTGTGTTAAAAGAGCAGCTGGAGCATTTTGGACCAACTGCAGTGAGAGGGAGGATTGGCTAACACCAACATACAGCTACACACACAACCCCCACCACCCCGCAACTGTAGCATTTTGTTTTCGGCCACTTCGAACTGAAAATGTGTCATTCAGGGAGCTCTCCATATTTACTGGGTAACTTGTATCACTCTGCAAAGTTCTCATCTCCACCTAACTTCAACTTCAAATGATGCTGCATTCACTGCACCTCAGAAGCGGGAAGTTGAAACTCTTCTGTTCTTGCTTTTTGATTCGATATTAACATCAGATCTCGTCATTAGTCATATAGTTCACTTAACCTAAGAAGCAGATGAGTTAATAATGCTCTACCGATCCTTTGTTTATGTCACAACAAAGAAAACCTAAATTGTAACTGGCGTTGCCCATGCAAGCAACGGTTCTTCATGTTTGTTTGCTGAAAATGTAAAGAGTCCAGTATTTATGAAGCTGATATATGATGGAAGAGTCACTGGCCACTGGCTGTTATCCTCTGTAGTGCATGTTTTTAATCATTTGGGCCAGTTCAACACGTCACTTCCAGCAAGCCTGTGCCTAAGAGAGGGATTGGCAGCCCACCACCTGCCATGGTCCAGTTGCAGATGAGGGAAATGTATGTGTTTGAGAATTAAGTTGCCAGTCAAGTATCAGTCAGTTTGGTCTGAGAACTTAGGCTTTTAACTGTAGGCTTTCTTAAACGATATTAACAAAGTCCAGGGGTTGTTTCCACAGAATTTACAGTTTTAAATGACAGGATAGAATCAATATTATATATATGCTTTTATATATAATATATTATATATTGCTGCTTAACCTTGTGGCATTCAGATGACGTAACTGTGACAGAGGTGGATCAGGGAAGGACACACAGACCCACTCAAGCTGTAAATGTTGGAGTCTACACCACTGTTTCCAAAAGTTTCTAACCCCCCCTTCTACACATTCAGACTATAAATGGAGTTTTTCAGGTCAAGTCTGCCAACTTTGTCTTAAAACTTCATTAGCATGTGGACAAAAGGTCAAATGCATAGACAAATCAAAGTAAAATCTAAATGTCAGACTACGACCGTCTTGTTATGTGTTTCTACACAAGATATATGTTACACTGTGTGTTAAAAAGATGGTGGGACAGCAGCATAAAACAGACAGACACAGATCAGTCACAACATAAAAATGCCTCCTCGTGCTGCCAAAAAAGCTCTGATCCGTTACAAAACAGGCATAAGGTCTCTGAGTTTGTCCTGCGGTGTCAAACACTGGGATATTTACAACAAATCTTTTAAACCTTGGGTTGTAAGGTGGGGGCCCAAGTTGGGTCTTGCTCCACTGATCCTCCCGTGTTCGATCGGATTTGGATTTGGGGTGTTTGAAGTCTAGGTCAATACTTTGGATTCTTTGTTGTGTTCTTGAGCATTTTTTTTCCTTCTGTGCAGCAGGTCAAATTGTTCTATGAGACATAAAGGAATAATATTACCATCAAAGGGTGTGCCTGGTCTGAAATTATGCTTACGTAAGTGCCAAAGTAATGTGCATGTGAGTGCCAGAATCCACAATTTCCCAGCAGAACACTGCACAGTAACAAGATGATATGAAAAGCTCTGGCTCTTCTGTGTATTAAACCTGTCAATGACCTCAAAACTCCCTTTGAGGAAGTTCCTGCTACAGTAGGTGTCTCCAGGACCACAATTGTCATGTCAGGATTACTCACATAAACAAACATGCACAGACTCACAGTGCGATTACACAAGACTGTCTGAAAGTAATGAATCACCCTTGGCTGTACTTTTGTGTTTATAAGTCAGTGCTGGCATGCTACCAGCTAAACCGAGATAGTGGCAAATTCTCAATGTGTGAACTTGTCTTTACTTGTGAAACATCATCAGTCGCAGCTCAGGTACTGCTCCAATTCAAAGTCTGCATCAAGGCAAGTACGGCCAAAGTGCCCAGATGTCTTCTTGCTAAGGGACTAGCCGAACATTAGCATGTTGGCCGTTTTTTAATTAAAAGAATACTCACTCTTTGTGCTTAAAGTGATTACTCGAGGGTCTCAGAATAAAATATTTGGTACAATGACAATTCAACTAATCTTTAATTTACGATGAAGGATCTATGATTATTTTGTTTAAATGATTTCCTATCCGATCTATTTTCTAAGTCATAGTTAATCATATTACTGTTATGTTAGATATCAAATTTTGACTATTAGACTTGTTCGTTTCTTCAGCAACATCCTCCTCACACTGATATTTGGACACATTGATACCTCCTGCGTGACCTTGGCCTCCTTTGGCCACTGATTGACTTCACTGTTGGAGTTGTGGATTAAAGCTGGCAATATCCTAATATTATAATCCAGTACCCTTTTAGTCATATGCAGCTTTTCTCTTTGTGATCTGCTATGTCTTTTCTGTGTAGGAAGTACACAAATGGTGATTTTAAAGCTTTTAAAAGACTTCATGTTGTTATACACACCTGTGAATGGTACACACAACCCAGATGAAACCACTATTTGTACACGTAGGAAGTAAAAGATTGGAGACACTTCAACACTTTATGCCATGCATTTTATTCGAGGATGTTTTTTTTTGTTTAATAGCGAAAACTTGTAGAGCGGGTGTGATCAATGCCAATTTTCTCATCAGCCATATCACGGTAAAAAATGTTTTTGATGAACCTGGAGTTGGGATGCACAATGATGTTGGTCAATGGCATTGGCCGATAAAGACTTGAAAATGAAAGGAGTGACTGTTTACCTTCCAGGATTGATGCATCACACCTCAACTGCTGTGGTGGCTACAGTTCTCCCTGCTCAGACTGTTCCTGCCCATCTGAGTCATGTGAGTCATGACATGTGAACAAGCAGCATCATTAGCATTCACTGAGAGTTGTGTTTCTGACCACTGTAGGACTGGCTGTAAGAGTTTTGACTTTGCTTTTGACCTGCAAAGAGTCGAGAAGAAAACCTCTGGCTCTTCAGCAGCTCAAATGCTACAACACGTTCACCAAGTTCTCTTTAACTTTGAGCAGGTTGCACAAAACCTCATGTTTGATATACAGGTACATCATACTGATAGAAACGGATGATCAGAGCAATGATGAACTCAGCCGAAACGATGGGCTAAACAACACAAAGATGGCAAAGGCATTTGCATGAGAACACTAATGAGATGTGCTACTAATATAAAACATTTAATTGGATGGCTGAAACTATGTATGGGCCAAGTCTTTGTTTACAGCTATAATGATAAACTTGTTGAAATTAGTCTTTATGCTAGCACAGTGCAATCAATTTGCCACAGTCACAGCATATATATATATATATATATATATATATACACAAATGTCCTGTAAAGAGAGAGGTTAGAGGGGGCCCCTTTTCCTGGAAAGCACAGTCATGTGCTCTGATTGGTCAGCTTCGGTGGCCTGATCAGGCACTGCCCACCATTCTATATCTGCTCTGTTGAAACTAATCAAATTTACAGTGCATTAGTTCACAAAAATGCATTATTGTTCTCTTTGAAAAACCGAATGCAAGTTGTGCACATTTGAACATTACGATTAGTTTATTAAAACTGAAGATGCTTGTTTGATCTAAAAGGTCAAGTTAGTACTAGGGCTTTGTGCAGAGTAGGTAGGCCTGTGGCAGCTATAATGATTATCCTTATCTAAGAGGTCAAACAGAGGTTACGCTTGATCTGTTACTGCAGCTCAGACTTGCATGGAACTGTGGTGAAATACTGCCATCTTGTGGGCAGATATGGAGCTTAATGAAATGCACTGATGCAATTAATTTTCTTCCAACATTTTCAGTCCCAGATTATGATTCACCACCTTGATCTCCTTACTTTTGGAGCATCAAAACGTCAAAACCTTACCTTGTCCGACGACAACCACTACTTCAATCATTCTCGGGTCGGTGGCCACTCAAACGCGTTCGACGAAATTAGATCACGCCTCCGTCTCTCAAAACCAGGCTTAGTTGCAAAAATGACTTGTGGATGTTATAGATTTATTTTGAAAACAGCATCACATCGCAAACAATGGTTTCACCATTTCCACCTGAATGCAACACCACTTTTTGAAGGTCCCACTACATAAGTCAGTCGAGCAAAGCAAACGTTTCTCTTAAAAGCAAAAAAAAAAAAGAAAAAAAAAGAAGAAAACGCACACTCACGCAAATGTTAAGAAAGCTGTTATTAGCAAAGCAACAAATAGTGTTAATGGCTTAAAGAGCGGTGCGGTATTTACAGAACACAAGATCGAAAGCAGACTACTGTACAACTCCTCTCTACATTTACAGTCTCACACAGATATGCTTAATTTCCCGACAAAAATAAATACACATCTGATCAACTATTACACAACCCTTTGTATGTCTTAATCCTATTAAAATAATTTTGTAATCAAAAAAATCTCATACAGTGTATATACATATATTCTGATGCAGGTGCGTTTCATTTGAAACACACACACACACACACACACACACATGCTGTTGCATTTTCTTACAACTGGACCTCTTTCATTTGGTCTTTCTTTACATGCACGTTTGTATGATGATGCTGCCGTTTTCCTATTTGAACTTGTTGACCGGGTTTCCAATGAGCTCGGGGCACTGCTCTTCGCCTTTTGCGATCCTGTCGCACTTTCTGAACAGGTCATAGTTGATCTTGTCGGTTATGATGCTGTCTTGCTTGTACTGCGGGTGCTTTGCGACAAAGTCCCTCATCCACTTGGCCATGGTCATAAGCTCGCCTATTTCAGATTGGCAAGAGAAGGAGTCAGAGATTAAGCTGCATGCAGGGAAACTTGGCTTCAGACAAGGTTTTTTCTTCTTTTTTTAAGTTATTTTACCTGAGGCACGCTTCTTGATGAGCTTGAGGTAATTCAAAATGGTGCATCTGGTGTCCACATCAACTTCCATGTTTTCCAGATAGCAGTTAAGGATCGGGATGAGGCCTTGAAATACTCCCTCCTGATTTTTTTAGGAGAGAAAAGGAGAAAACAGCGGCATCGATTAAACAAGCATAGATTAAAGTCTAAAAGATGGGTGTCGCCATCTCTGCGATGCTTTCCTAAAAGCAGAATATTCTTAAAGGGAATCACACGTAGCCACGTCATTTAAACAAAGCAAATTGCACGTTTTGTCTATACCAGATAAATGATAATTTTGAAAATTAGATTAGTTGCAGCGTGGCTTGGTAGACACAGAAAGTAATTAACTGGCGGGAAACGCTATATTACCATTCAAACTCATTTTCATTAGCTTCAAATCTCAAAAACAAGAATTGCTCTTGACATATTTCCATCCAGAGATGCTGCAGGTCCTCTTCCTGCACCACACAGAATCTAATAAGGGAGCACACAGCACAATCTTTGATTCGATACCGTTACTCTCGATAATAAACCACCAAACAAACGAGACAAGTCAACCCGATAGCAAAGCAACTTTGAAAAGCACCACAAAAAAGAGATGCGAATCAGACATGTTTTCACAGACTGCTTTGAAGCCAATAAACTAAGCTGTGTAGATTAGGATGGCGCCAGAAGATGGCAGTATGCCCCACTGGGAGCAAACCCGGAGGAGGAAATGACATCTGCAGGACAAGAGGGAGGGAGGAGAGCTCCTACTTCCAACTGTGCCGATGTCTGGAACATCATATTATACCCAAGAAGACGGCGATCAGTCTTGTTTTTACTGAATCGAGCGCACAAACTTTTTTGCTCATTGGCGGAAACAGCAATAAAAACCTGACTATGGTTGGAAAGACAAAAGAAAATAAATCACCTTTCCGTTGATGATGGTGTCAATGCTCATCAGAGCGTAATCTTCATTACCGCCATCAGTCTCCAAGCCGTTCTGAGCCGAAGCTGTGCCATCAAACACTGGGTTGCAGCCTGTTGGTGGACAGTGCAAACGGATCAGTCACTCCACTCTCACCAAAGGCACACAGGCTTATCGGTTTCACTTCCCGTTTCACCGACCTTTGAAGATGTCCTTCCTGAAGTAAAACATTCCCTCCTGGACAGCGTTTCTCTTCTGCGCCACCTTCATATTTTCATCGACCTAACAAAGAACACGTTTTACTCTGCATTAATGCACAGAAACGGTGAAGGTCGCTGGATCGAAAATGTCAGAAATCAGTGAGGAAATGTCACTTTTTTCTTTTTTTTGGAAAACCGTGTGGCTGTATTTACTTTTGACAACGGAATTAAGAAGTCCAGTTTGTAGGACAGGATGACTCTGGTGAGCAGGACCACAAAGACCACGTACGCAGCGTTTTCAAAGTCAGTCAGCTGCACCTGAGAAGCAAAAAAAACCCAACAAAATATACCTCAATACGAAATGATAGAGCATAGAAAATCTTTCATAGGTGTCAGGTACCTCCATGGGCCGGAACTCAACTCTCCAGCCGATATCCGAGTTGGGAGGTGGAGGTTTAAACCGCATCGTCTGCCAGTTGGTCGACTGGAGGTTCTGCAGGCAGTTCGAATGAAAACTCACATCTACTGAAGCTGCCCGTGTTTTCTGTCTTTGTACAAACCGTTCTCATAGGAAACTGTACACGGAGCACAGCGGTCCTCACCTCAAAGTGATCCGACTCGTTTTCATCATCCAAGTGGATTTTCTCCTCGAAGACTGAGAGCGGGTCTCGAATAAAGAGGTGAGCAATGTGCTGAGCCAGAAGCTTGTCGATCCCTGTTAACACAAAGGGATTCATCGTTTCATTTCCGGCCACCGCTCCCGAGCACCGAGGTGTGGATTTTGAGACGGTCCAACACACTGGTACCTGCATCGAGCAGCTGCTTGTAGATTTCCTCGTCTATCGTCAAATCGATGTCGTTGTACTTCTCACCGCAGCTGGACAGGTAGCTGTCGATCGAGTCATACCTCGACTTGAAGATCCTGTACTTGTTGTTGTTCAGCGGCTGCAAGACAAACGTCAAATACACAAGAGCACATTTATTTCTACAGTGAATGTCAACCAGGGGGCGTTTTTAACCTGAGAAAAACCAGGTTATGGGCTTTGTAGAAGAAACACTGACATCTATACCAATGATTCAACACATGTAAACAACCGCTCGCCTATAGAGGACAGAACAGTGATGTTAATTTAGTATTTTAAATGTATTTTACTTTAAAAAAAAAAAAAAAAGGGAGTCAATGGGAAAGATTCTTATTTGGACATCTATAAAAGTCACAAGTTGACAAAAACTCCAACAAGTCCTCACAGCAGTCACATTTTATTCGCAGTTTTCAACAAGAGCAGACGAGCATGAGAAGGACTTCTAAAACGTGGGTCACCCTCAGGAATGTGTGAGGATGTGATGACGGCCCTGCAGCTGTTCTGCAGAGACGACATACTGACCGTGACAGTCTCAGAGTAGACACACAGCGTAGCATTAAACCATTCTAAAACCACTACGAGCCCACTAAGACATCCTTATCCTCTTTTTAAATGGACTTGAATTTCTTTTTAATGACAAAAATGGCTTTGAATCAAAGTTTCATCCATCCGTCCTCCTCCTCTTCTTGTGCCGTGGTGCTCTTAGCTCCTCCTGCTCACCTTCAGCCCGCGTTCCTCCTGTGTTCTGTCGTCCACCGACGCCGAAATGACTCCCCAGCGGCAATCGTTATCCGACACGAAGCCTCTGTAGAAAGGCGAGGCGGCGCTCAACGCCATCTGCACGGGGGGGAGAAACTGGACTCAGCGAAAGCCAATTTTAGGAAAAACACGACAGAGAACAGTGCAAAGTATCAACAGAAATACTGTCATAACGCGCCGGCACCTTTTTCCCCTGATTTTTCCCTTTTTCCCCCATACAGACTGTTTCAAGCAGGACCTTTAAATGCCAGCTGGTCGTATAAGAAAAAAAACACTCATGCTTGTTCTCTCTTGAATTAAGCGGACTGAATGATACACTGGCTGTCCCCCCCCGATCACAACATTTAAGTGGGATAGATGGGGCTCCGTAACCGCGGCCCCACACCGCGACGGAAGCAGAGTTGTTGAAACAGAAAGAACAGGTTCTAACTTTGGCTCTGGATCTGACCCAGCAGTAAGGCCACTTTGGTCCAAAAGGGCTGAGTGATTGAGAAGGTTGGCTTAGAGTCAGAGTACTTAGTGTTTGGTTTTTCTATCAGCGCTGCTGAACTGGGAGCAACCTTCCTTTTCATATTACAGCTGTATCGACTCTTGATAAATGAAAACACAGCCGTCTTGGTTAAAAACTGCATATGTTGGCTGATACCGAGCACGGACAGCTTTATTCATTTCATTTTATATATACGTATAATCTGTAGAGCAATGAGGCTGTTTTTGTTTTGTGGTTCTGCTTTTTAAAAAAAAAAAAGCAAAAGAAGAAGAGAAAAATCTCTTTTTGCTGCAGATTTCTACAGCGTCATCACAACAGCCACTTTGAGAGGGAAGTTAGTTGAATAAAGTAGGAAACATGCGCTTCATCCATCCACTCACCACGATGGGGCAGAATGTCGCTAGTTGGTCGTAAAGATATCTGGCCTCATCGATGCTACAAGCCTGGAATGTCACCTGCAAAACAGCGTAAATGAGGCTGAAGTACATTTATAAATCACTCATTAGGATTTGGAGATCCACAGTCAAACAAAGATCCCCCCTCAGGTTGCACGTTTCTCATTTACAACAAAGAAAAACACACAGCTCAGGCCAGGCCACGCTCTACCTGCAGGCAGCAGTTGCCCATGCCAAAGCCCATGGCGTCCATGTAGATATGGTCAGGCAGAGCTGCCCTCGCTGCTTCCCCGTCATCCTCGGGAAACTCCTCCACGAAGGGAGATGGAGTGCGCTTGTCTTTGAAGACTGAAACGGGAAGAGCGATGCGGTCATAATTTCATACATCCTATCTGAGAGGCAAATGAAACCTTACTGGATAGTGTAGTGGTACGATTGCCCCCTTTTATGTGGGAGACCAGGGTTCAAATCCCCTGCATGAAAGGTACTTCCTCCAGTAGGGGTCCTTAGGCACGACCCCCTTACCCTAACTGCCTACCAGTGTAAGTCGCTTTGCATTAAAGCGTCTGCTCAATGCATAAACATAAAACAGATTTTGTTGTTCAATTATCAAACTTACTGGGCACGTTTATTGCAACTTTCTCTCCTCTTCTGTGACGTATGTTCCTGGTAAGCGTGCTGAAAAGCAAATGAAAGGACTCGGATATCAGTAATAACACATTTCAGGGCGTCTAAAACGAACAAACAACCAAAAAAAAAGCATTAAATATAGATAAAACAAACTCAAAAACAAGCAAATTCATGAAGCCTACCTGAATCTTGGGTGCCTGTTAATGGCTTCATCTGGAAAGAAGAGGGATTTTGACACTCCCTTTTCAACGGGAGTCGGTCGGTATTCCGGTTGGGTGAAACCTGGACAACCTAACCTAAACAAGGATTCAAGATATAAAAAAAAAAAAAACAACAAAAAAACTCTTACTGGACTTCAACTAAGAGCTGAACCAATTGGCCAATCATTTCCACAGTTACACAATCTATTGTTCTGTAAGAGCAGGAAGAAATATTCCAAATTTGAGGCAGACAGAAAATTAGTGAAGTGAAGGAATCTGAAAGTATCAACTCTGCTGCCCCCTTAATCTCACGCACAACGACTAATCAAAAGCTCCAAAAAACAAACTGTAAACACAATAAGTCGCAGTTTCAGAGTATTTAACCGCCCACAGCTACAACCCACGAGGGCTGAAACATTTGATCGGCGTGAACCAAAGCACCTTGGAAACGAGGTGATGGTGCAGAGGGTTTCGTTGTGGCTGAGGACCGCCGACGCCTCTCGGCGTCTCTTCCCCATGTTGCCCTCCACGGTGTTAAACTCCGACATGGTCCCGCCGTACGGCTGCCCTGGAGTCCCCTCGATCATGTAGCTGCCGTACTCTGGCCTCCAAAGCGTTGGGTGGCTGCAGAAATACAAAGCATGCTGTGAAAGCGTTTCATTTCATTTGATATTTGAACCAGGAAGAACACCCCCCCCCCCCCCCCCCGGTCTCAGTATCACGACGAACTCTCGGATTAAATAAACGACTGCTCCCGGGTTCTGATATGACAGCCGTAATCCCGGGAGGGCGAACGAACGAGACGTATTTGTGCTTCGGAGCGTGCTCTTTGGTGTGTGCGACAGAGGGGCAGTAATGAGGAATGCATGGGCTCTACCATTGTCACTGGCCTTTCCCCCGGGTGAGGTTGGCCACACGGATTTAGATCGACGTCAATGGCAGTGGGCAAGCATAACAGAGCCTGAACAAACACATTTACAGCCCCTGCAGCGCATTTCCTTTCGTTAAAGTTGTGTCACAGCAGTTTGGGCCAGCAAGCAGCACTTCAGGCTAGTTAAATCTGCAGAACCTTTACTTTTTAGAGCTCTCCTTTGCCAAAAAAAGAACAAATCAATTCACTTCTTTTACCGGCTTGTTTAGTTTTAAAATCTCTTAAATATGCATTAAAACAAAAACAAATACTTTGAAAATGAAGTCAGGTATTCCGTTTTTAAAAATAGATTTTCAAGTTGTTTTTTTTCCCCAAAACCCAGCCGTAACCTGTGCTTCCACAGAGCTCTTCTCCGTGACGTCGTCGGAGGGAAGCCTCTGAGATCATGGCAAACTTTGCACAAAAGGCGCATTTAATTGTGCTAATTGCATGACTTTGTAAAGTAATTGGCAGCATCTTTGTTGAGGAAATGAAGCTTGTTCTTAGTTTCTCTGTTTTTTAAAGCTTAGTCCCTTTCGATCTACCCAGTTTTAAAGTGGTAAACGGTCCACATCGTATCCAACAAATGACATCTTTATTTTAACGAATAAATAGCAGCGTTGTCTGAAGTATGCAAATCCCTGGTTTCCCCTCACAGAGCGTAGTGAAACATAACATATGCACTGAAAGTCCATTACTGAATGGGGCAGATCCGCAGAGCTCTGTCCAAAGATAACAACAACTGTGCTCATCACTGCGAGATAAATAACAATGACAGTCGCGCCGATTGATCAACAAGCTTCAGACTGCAGAAAAGGACGATTGTCAACTGATCTTATTGACATACTTTATACAACCATTGATGTTGTTGTGGCAACCTGAACTTTGACCCTTTAAAAACTTCCCACCTCAGCCGACCCAAGCGTTCCGTATACGAAAAGAGCCTAAAAAACGGTGTCTTTAACGGCATCATGCGCTCCCTTAAAAGCCCCTGAGATTAAAATGCCCAATAACGTGTTGGCGCACATATATACGACTTTCAGACGTATCGAGAAGAGCATCTTATGTGCTTGGCGGTGACAACCTACTTGGGGTTGATGTTTTCCCCTTGTTCTTGAAGAGTCTCCAAAACCTCTCCACCGTTCAGCACGAGCCGAACCTTCTCGTCCTTGTCGTCCAGTTCCACCAACATGTACTCAACCTGGAAGGTTGAGAAAGAAGAAAAGAAAGGAAAACATGAGTCCGCGTGCAAACGACGAGTCGAGAGTTTAAAAAAAAAAAAAGAGAAAAGAATCAGACTGGTACACCGCCACATCAGTTCCAACTCATCGGCTATGTTTCCTTGACTCCGACTCTGCTGCCCTGCAAATCCCCTGTCTGAAAGGGGGATTAATCTGCGACAACAGCATTCCGCATCGTTTGAAATCAAAACTTTCTGCTTAAGCTGTAGTGTGTTGAGGTTTTGAGGACCAGTTCTGAATAAAACAGCAAAGCCCGTGGAGCTTATTATGCTGCACAGCATAATAAGCATAATAAGCTCCACGGGCTTTGCTGTTTGTGTTGCTCTTCACTCAACAAACAGGTTTCCACTGTAGGATTGTCAGCACTGTGTGTGAGCCATTATTTGTTACTAGGAACCAGTGCTATGTTGTGAGACAACCAACAATTTTCGCTTTGTGGTTATAGCAACAATATCAATTGAACAAATGTCAAAATGACAAATATTTGGATTTTTTCTGGGAAAGACGTTAAGACCTCCTGTAATGCAGCCTTATTCAAGAGGCTAAGCTGGTCTCATTTTAAAAGGCATGGCTGCCTCTGCAACATGTAACAACAAATGAGAAGGAATGTGAATTTAATGTGAAGGAAAGATGACAAACACTGCACCTTTAATACTGTTTCTGTACACATATACTGAAGGTTCCAGGTTCATTTAGGCCCATTTAAATGGGAGCATAATTATTAACTAAGCTGCAGCGTCAGTAAAAAAAAAAGCCTTATTGCATCATCCACAACAATCATCACAGTCTGTGACAGCAATGTCCACATGCTAACTCAGTTTCAACACAAAAAGAAACTTTCTCACCTCGTCGCCCCATTTCAACACATCTTTCTGGCGCTCCTTGACCTTGTTGTAGATGTTGACGAACTGAATGATGCCGTGCTTTCGGATGTGGTCAGCATACTTCCTGGTTTCTTCCCAGTTCAGCGGAGACCCTTGTGACAGTAAACCCATCTCGCTGACAGGATGGAAGCGTCAACTGGCGGCTGGTGGCTGCTTCTAACCCGCAAACTGCACCCCGAGCGTTAGCTGCCTAGCTAGTCTGTCCAACTCGTGGGGAGCTAGCATGAAGTCTCGCCCCAAACAAGTGTCAAGAGTCTGGGTCCTTAGGGCGCAATAGGAGAGGTCACAGGCAGAACGCAGAGTTTGTTCGTGCAGTTTAAGCGGCGTGCCCGGTCTGTAACCTTAGCTGGGCATCCAGAAGAGACAGGCCCCTGTTCATCACTTGCTAATGTCTTGTTAGCGGTAAAGCTCGGGCGTGAGTCGATAACAAACCAGATGAGTTTATTGAACCCTCGGCTCAGTAAACAACAACGCACTGGGCCACTTTGGTGTGCAGCTCCGAGATGGAATGACAGCGAGGTGAACCGGTGCAAGTCGTTCTTGTCGAGGCAGACCGCTGGTTTCCAGAGTTGTGCTGTGTTGTACCTATGAACGCCCTCCTGGTTTCACACATGTGACGCCTCCAGGCGGAGCGGAGTGACGTCACTATGACTCAGCGATATTTGCTGCTCGGCTCCTCCCATTGAGCTGTCAATCTGAGGAGGCCGCAGTGCGACGTTCAAGAGCACCGGAAGAGCGAAAAAAGAAACGCTGCCAATTTGCAGGTTAAAGATGATCAATTTAGGACAGACTATGAATGAGGTTCTGAATGTTTAAATCAACTAATATGATTCCTAGAAATGTCTTTTTCTTTTGTGTTTCAGGTCAATTACTAGTTACTGGTTTGTCCTTCCTTTGCAAAATTTCTTGACTAAATTGTTAGCCCAACAAAGTTACTGACATACAGGATGCCTTTTCACATAATTTCCACAGCCTTGAAATGAACAAGTCATGACTGAACTGCAATAAATATCAGCTTATCACCTGAACGCATCATCATTCTGAGGAAAAGTGCTATTGTAATCATGACACAGCACAGGGTGTGATTTGTTGTACATGGGTGGATCAATGAAATCGGGGAAGAAGTCATTGGACTTCACTCAGACCTGCCTCCAAATAATGATACTTACCTCACAACATTGTGACTAGTAAAAGTCACCATCCTCCATTTCTATAAAAGCACAGTCACCTCCAGAGTCATTGTCACTGAAATAAATCTCACAGACTTGCCACTCCAAATGTATTTGCAAGAAATAATGCATTTGAGGTGATCAGAGCAGAAGCATCTCATCAGAGCTGATCTTTGGTAGTTACAGGTAGATCGTCTATTCAATTCAATTCAGTTTAATTTATATAGCGCCAAATTACAACAATTGTCATCTCAAGGCACTTAAATAATATAGCCCAAGTGAGCACTCAGTTCATAAAGTAAATCAATCAGGAGATTGCTGTTGTGTGAATTCATTAGTCATTGTAGCTAAGAGCTGATGGACTGCACAGAGAGAACAGGTCATAGTAAAGACCCTGAAAACTCAACATATAGACTGAAATACATACTTGATTGTCCCCAAAAGGAAATTAAGCATGGAGTCCACAATGTTTGACCCTCAGATGTTATTGATATTAAATGCAACAGCTTAAAGCTGCACAATTTATATAAATACTTAACTAAACACAAAACTTTTAAGATTCATGTAGATTCATTTGTCAAAACTCAGAATTAGCAAATTAATATGAATGAAAATGTGTGCAGAGCAGGCCTCTGGTTTTCCCGTGACACTTGTCAGATGCGCAGGTTTGATGTCACAGTCTAATTTAGTATCACATTTGCTGATTATCTGCTTGTTTGTGATGAAGAAGAATATGAAGCACAAACATTTAGTCTCTCTTTTACCTTTTTAGATGTTACATATAAATAGTGAACGGTCCTTCACTATTTCAATAGATCCAATATTCTTATAAGAAATACCTCTTTTGTCTCTGTAACTTGAGCCTAATGACTTGTCAAAACATACATGTATATGAACATAGTATAATAGTATATCCAAGGGGAGTCCTGCCCAGTTGTTTTAATATATTGGTTGTTTTCTTTTGTACTATCCTTCAATTATCCAGGATATATTGAGTTCCAACGTAGCCTCTCCCATGGGACCCTGGTCAAGACTTCGGCACAAGCAGTTTTACATGTTAGAGCGCACTATGTTTAAGCAACACAAGGCAGATAATTAAAGAAGTGAGGCAACAAGGCCACACCAGTGTTTTCCATATCTCATTCCACCTCGAATCAAAGATTATGTGAAAGCACCCTGTGTCTGTCAGGGCAGTTTGTAAAAGACTGTCAAAGGTATTCAAAGAAAGGAGTGTTTCTGAGGTAATGGTATTTTGTGGCTCGTTCAAGACCTTGTGTACAAAAAGCCTTGCCATGTAGACAGGTTCCCTGTAAATACATTTGTAATGACAAACAACTTTGGTTTCTCTGGTATTGGGATAAAAAGGAGTCATATAAAATGGAGTGGTGAGTGTCACCTAATGAAACCAGTGGTCATTCTTTGGAACTAATGGACTTGCACATATAAGATAACTAATGATCAAAGAAATGTTACAGTGTTGTGTTCACTGCGATCCTTTTGTGCATTCATTTGCCTCCTATTCCATGCCACAGTCCCTGTTTTTATGCCCTCCAGTGTGAGCGAGTTGGGCTGTAGCTCATTTCGCTGGGCTAAAATCCTCAGATATCATCTTTGGCAACGAATTAGAGACTACTCAGTAAAAGCGAGCTTCAGATTGTCGTGTTGAACAAAAACCTGCTATCTCTAAGTGCTTAATCATGCGTAAAACAATGCGAAAAGCATTTTCGCCCTTTGGCACATCTGATGTAGGATTAAAGGCAGGAATTACAGCATACTTTTAGTACACACCTTGTGATCCAAATGGAGGACACAAATGTAGACCTTCAAGCGGCCTCTCTGTTTTTTGCCAGTCGGTCTACAAACACTGCAGTACTCACTGTGCAAACCTGCTTAAAGTAAACCCCCGGGTTGCTGTTCTGGACCCAGAACCTTTCACTACCCCCCACTAATTCTGTGCGCTTCTCATTAAATCATACCTGTTCAAATAAAAAATGTACAGCATGTAATCTGGCAGAGATGTTTCAAGGTGATATCTATTATCTAACAATTTGTCACAAGAAAATCCAGATTACAAGTAAGAATGTAAAGTAATGAATGTGAAGTTTTTCCTTTTCTTTTCTTAAACTTTTTTTTAGATGAAAGCCTAGCCAGTTCTCAAATAATCTCAAATATAAGAGCCATGAAAACATCATTTAACTTCTACAGAGGGTGGGTCAGCTTTCTGCTTGGACTGTTGCATTTTATCAGTAAAACTGTCAAATAAAGCCTGATTTTTGTCCTAGCTTTTGTAAGGCACACACTGCTCAAAAAGTAAACCCAAGTGATGTTTGCTCTTATACTTAATAACAAACTTTTTAGGAATAAGTTTAAAGTAGTTTAATGTGGGAGAGACAGGCATGTAAAGCTCACTTTTTTTTTTTAACAGACTTTCGAAAGTAACAAATCTGAAGGGAAAAACAGCAAAAAAAGCATTGGTGACAATTTCCTTATAACCCCTATACATAACCCCTATTCCAAAGTGAAACTATTTGATAAAATGACTTTCCCTTTTAATAAAGGGGATTTGTCTTTCCTACAAATCTGCCTTTCTTGTGGGGGATGATAAAATGTGAGATGGTGACCCGGGGCTGACTTGAGCGAGAGTGTTTCATGAAATTTTTCAATACATTTCTCTCAAAATTCCCTTTTCTTCTACAGTGGCACACACCGAACCCTCAGCTTTTCTAAAACCTCTGTCACCAAAATGAACCGTCTTGAAAGATAAACTGTGCGTTGAGACGAATGAATGACAGAGCTCGGAGTAGCTTACACCTCATATTTTTAATTTAAAAACAAACATAAAAATGGAAAGACACGAGCAGTCATGGAATCCATGGCCTCCGGTAAAAAGCTCAGGCTCCGAATGTCAGTCCTGTGTCGTTTTCCTATTTTTTTTTTCTTTACAAAATTGTTAATTTTTGTCACGTCTAAACCCACCCAACCCTTGTCCTCTACTCATTTCCCCAGCAAACTGTGTTTTGAATCATACTGAGAGTTTTTACAGCTGTCCCACAACATACGACACAAGACCAATGAATGTTGCACATGGTAGGCATGCAGACAAACTGCAGTCCTACTGTGTGGTGTGTGGAACCACTCCTCACAGGCTCCCACTCCTGGTAGGTGCCAGCAACATCTCCTCCAACTCCAGCCTCTTATTCTGTTCAAGTATTCACAGTAGTCACAGTAGCCAAAGTCACCTCACGCATGACTGTTAAAAAGTTCAGAACTTCGTTTCATTTTGCAGATGTTTAATTTTTTTTTTTTTAGATTGATCATTTTATTTCAGTTTCAAACAACATTGTATTTGCTATCGCAGAAAGGCTACTGCAAATAATCCAGCTGAATTGGCCCCAGAAAGAAATTTGTCTAACCATGATTATATTTGTTATTTGCCACTGTTTGTTTGCCTCTTTTATTAACATCATCATCTAGCATTCATGATGCCACATGCACTTATCGATCAGTCATATTTGTTCAAAATATGTTTCACAGCTTCTCAATTCTCCTTGGTTTCAAGTTACCTCTAACAAGAAAATGTACCTCATTTTGCAATCTTACATGGTGTTAATTCATTTTTCATTCACAAAAAAAGCTGGTGTACATTTTGTAGAAGATTACGCAACAGACAACTGGAGACCTAAAGACAAGTAAATTACATTACTGGTATCGTCTCATATACTGACTGGTGCGGATGAAGCAGAACTGGCTCTGGACTCTCTTGTTTTCCGTGTGGGTATGGTGACGACGCAGCATGAAATGCCAACTGTAGCTTCTGGCAGCTCATCGTCCTCAGTCCATTCATTGAGGTCAGGGTTGTAAACCTGAATGCATTTCTTGTATTTCTTCTCGCCTTCGTTCCAGCCCCCAAGGAGATAGATCTTGTTGTTCAAAGTGGAAATACCAGCTGTGCTCACGCCTGTGTGAAGAGGCGCACAGTAGCTCCACTGCCCGTTGTGAGGGTTATAAGATTCTACAACCAGGACGTCTACCCTCTCCCCTCGCCCTCCAAGCTGGCTGCCACCAATGACATAGGCCCGGTCTCCAATGGTGGCAGCACAGTGCCAGCCTCGAGGCGTGCTCAGACTGGTCTTATCCTGCCAGGTGTCAGTAGACGGGTCATAAGAGCACACTGCCCTGGAGTAGGCGTTATTGATATAACCTCCTGTTACGAGAATCTTGCCATCAATAACAGAGCTGCCATGGCAACAGCGGGGCACCTCCATGGGAGCTTTCATCTGCCACTGGTTGGAGGAGGGCACGTAGCACTCCATGGAGTCTTGAACACCGTCAGCATTTCGCCCTCCAATGGCAAACAAAAGGCCATTGAAAATGTTAAGGCTGAAGTGGGTGCGCCTTTGGATCATGTTGTTCAAGTGAATCCAAGCGTTGAAGCGGGGGTCATACCTGCAGAGCATGAGAAGGACATTTGGTTATTTTCTAGTCCTACACGAGCCCCTACGACAGATGCTGGATTTAAATGAATTAGCAGGTACCTGCAGAAGTTGCTAACAGCATGTTTCGCCTGGTTCCTCGCATCATTCTGGTCCTCTCCACCTGCCACATACAGGAAGCCATCCAGGACTGCCACACACTGATTAAAGCTCTTTGCTGGCATTTCTGTCAACTTATTCCACACGTTATCTGTATCTCTGTAGAGAACATCTTTGCTGAGAGATTTCTCCGTCAAGGCAGGACGTCCACCAACTGTGAGAATCACCTTGAGGCCACCCCGAACCTTTGTTCTGCGTGACTGTAGGATGTTCTGTTGATATGGTAGCAGATGGTAATTCATGGCATCGACAAGGAGACGGTGGCACTCAGAGTCTTGCATCATTCTAGGCACACTCTGGACATGATTCACCAGGTCCTGGGCAGAGATAGTTCCGAAGCGGATGTGAGTCAGGAGATCTGCCGCATACTTCAACCTCTTCTCGTCAAAGTCCAGCCACTTCATGGCGATCTGGAAGGCTGTGATCTCTGAGGGGAGCTGCAAGGAATCATCTGAGAGGAATTCACTGATCTGCTCATAGGTGAGCTTCAGGAACTGCTCCATCTCAGAAAACTCGATGAAGTTCTCCCTCATGAACTTCTGAGCTGCTTCCTTGGTTTCCTTAAGGTCGTAGGCCTCAGCAATATTGGCTACGTACATGCAGTTCTCCACGCTGAGCTCCTGCATTAGGAAATCACTGCACATCTTCACTAAGGTGTTGATTTGCAGCAACATGGCGGCAGCAATAGTGCTCCCGATGCTGTAGAGTGACAGGGTGAGCTTTCCTGAGTAGGCATACGTGATAGCAGTGGCCAGGCCGACTGGCGAGAGGTCATTCAGGTCAATCTTCTGGAGGGTTGAGTCCTTCTTCAAGATGTTTCTAATGTACTCACTGCAGGAGGCCATGACAACCTTATGGACATCAAATGACTTTGAATTGGTGGAGACTGTTAGATCACACAGGAAACTTTCCTGTCTCATAGTGCTTAAACCCTCCAGAAGGTTCGGAGCGTACACAGAATCAGTGACTTCAGTTGAGATGCAGCTGAAGCCGTTTCCTCCTTCTATGAGAGTGTTTAACCCGTTAATCTTGTTTAGGGGGCTGCTCTCCACCATTATATCATTTATGTCCCCTTTATTCTTTTTGGTCGCTTTGTTCTTTTTGGGTGCCATGGCTGTAGCAGTGGGACACAGCCCAGACCTTCTGAAATTATACATATATATGCATGTTAGAGTACGTCAGAAAAGTTCAATACAGCTTGATTAACATAGAAATCAAAGATATATCACACTCGTCAGCCAGATAAATCACAGTGTGAAGTGCAGCAAACGGTCATTGAAGGCTTCGAAAACATGCACAGCCAGGTGATGCTGAAGTGTGTGAGTGCATCTACATGCCCCTCTTTGCATCTGTCACTATTTATCAGCAGCATGTCCAGGAATAGCAACACTGGACAGCTCTCCCATGACGTTCCTTTTATAGACTTTGAGACATGAGCAGCAGGCCTCATGTCCCCCTGACTGTTTGAGTTCAAATTCAAAAATGCTTTTGTGCAATTTCTTTAATTAATTTGTGTTTTTTTAAACAAGCCAGAAGTCAGAAAACATGTTCAAGATAAAAGGGTTTATAAAATTTTTAAAACTAAACCTACACAAACAAAATATCCCTTATCAAATCAACCATAAGCTCAGCAGACTTGATGCTCACTGTTTTCATAGTTATATATAATAGCTCAGCATAGCAACAGCTTTATACAATATATTTAGCTATGAAGCCAGTGAAAGTGGGAAACATCACATTTTCTGTTCGGAAAGCAGACCCATTAACTGACCCACGCTGTAGTTTCATGGGTAAACTGACAATCAATCAGAAGCACAGCTCAAAAGCACCACTTACCTTAGAAATGAAGTTGAGGCTGGTGAAGAAGGAACTTGCGCCTCCAGTTACTGGAGCAGGAGAGAGAGACCAGCCGTCACCCCAGCAGAAGGAGACATGCAGTTAACTCCTCCTCTACAGGAGTAAGTGCCAATCAAGTGTTGGGCAATGCATGCGGCAGCAAGCAGGGAGCAGACCCCCCCTCCCCAAACACGCAATGTCCCACAATAGTCTCCAATCAATTATTTGACATAATACTTCAGGGGACTCTGCTCGCTTTCACAATAGAAAGTTATCAAATTAGTTTGGCCTTATATTATTCCCACTACATGGGTGCAGCTTATTTTTTGCTCATTCACACAGCAGTCAGCTATGTGTAACCAGAGTTATTATGAGTCACTTATGCTCAACTGGTTATCAGATGTCATTATTTACTGTGTTGATTCCTTTTCATCCATAATGTCACTCTTGTAATGTTTTTTTTTTTCTGTTCACCTATCCATCATATTTCAGTTCTATAATATCCTGGCAATGCAGTATGTGTATTATACCATCACACACCATTTCTGTTTTTTAAATAAACCTCTGTATATATGTATATAGTATCTTGTTGTAGCTGTTTTTTTTCTCCAGGCCTTACTCTAGAGTAATAGACTGTGTGTGGCAATGTTTATGTGAGAGATGATCGGGCCTGAGGCTAATGGAAACACATCATCGCTCCCGTACCTGACAACCAACACACACACAGGCATGGCAGATTAACAAGTGGGATGCATTTTGGTCAAGTTGCTAATTAGGAAGATGAATAAACTTCTCCTGTACTGAAGCATATAAGCTTAAGACTTAGGTGTAATTTTATTACCAGCACAATATTCTTTTTGGATAACATATAATATATTTCATTATAATACAATGAAAATGCCATCCATAGTAACACTATGGGGCAATGTGCACTCCATCTGTTCAGGAAAAGAGCCATACTGAGATACAAAGTCACAGCAAACAGAGCTGGTCTCTTTTCTGTTGTTATTATTATTTTTCTGCTCTGGATTTGTGTCCATTTTATTTCCTTTTGCTATCTTTTTGTTCATTTTGAATTTATTTTTCATCTTTTTTCCCATTGCTTCTGTCAATATGCATCTCCTTCCAGTCACTTTGTCTCTTTACAACTCTGTTGAATGGATTTGCTTCTATTTCTGCTCTTCCTGACTCTCTTTGCTGTTGGCGGCCTTGCTTTGTAACACTTCTGAAACTCTTTGATTTGTTCTGAGAACTTTTGAGCTTGGTTATGTGTCTATTTGTGGTTGTTTGACTGACTTAGCATCAATAAATGTTTACCACCACTTCAATCTGAGATGAGGGCCCCTGACTCCAAGTCCTTGGGCCTGCACACATGACTCCCTCAAATATCCATTGCCACGCAGAAATATTTTTGAATCAGCACATCTGGTTTTTGATTTTGATTTGAAGGGTGTACCCCATCTCTTGCCCAATGCCAACAGGGGTACTCTCCAGCGCCTCACGACCCTGAGTTGGATTGAGCAGGTATACATAATGGATGGATGGATTAAAAATAAAAATAAATAAATAAAAACGACCTTTTATGTCCTTTCAAAGAACTTATTTAGGCAACAAAAGATGGGGGCTACCTTTGTCACCCAATATTTTAATATTTTATATCCACGTTTTACAGTATATGTGGGGTTTGTCATTTTTTGTGGCACACACCATCATATAGTCTCTGTCATCGGTCCCGCCCATTATAATAGTGCCATCAGCGGGCGCGCGCTGCCCGGTGTGAGCAGGCGGTTTGCACGTGAATCACCGTGATGGCCAGCAGCTCTGATGTGGTGAAGAAAATCATGCGGTTCAAACTTCAGCTGTCAGACGCAGCAGAGCCTGCTACGGTAGATACGGTCGAAGTTTTTGTTCAAGTCTTTGCAGTATCTCCAGTCTGTCTTGTTTTACGTGAAGTGAGAAGTCTTTTATTCTTGGCTTGGTCTCGTCATACTAAAATGCCTTGAACCCCAAACCACCTGTTGTCACATCTGACGCCATAAAGCTAAACTGACCCATCTGTCCCAAAATCTGATGGCTGCAAATGCACTCGCTCTGCAGACTATATCTTCATTTATACGTGAGCTGCGGCCGAGTGAGAGCTGTTCAGGCAGTTTTAAATGGGAGGCGTTCTGCTTCTATAGTTGGCAAGCCCCCCCACCCCAGTTGCTCAATTTATGGCTGTTGTCCATCATGGGTGAAGGTGGGGGCGCTCTGCAGGCAACTGTAGCTCAGTTTGCATGTTGCTATGTGCATAATTATTAGTCATTATAAATCTGAATCTATTTCTAAATTAGATTTATTAATACCAAACCCTGCTTTCAGATGTAAAGACTAATTCTATTCAGCACAGCAGCCTGCAGCAGAATTTCCCATTTATAGTTCACAGTAAAAGGAGCAGCGCCTGTGGGTGTGTGAGGATCCCATACATAGCTTCTGCTCTAAATGTATAATCAGCAACTGTGGTGATCCAAAACCAGGACTACCATATTTGGTGTGTCAAGTGTTGTCTAATGTAGCTCACATTTCTGTTGGTTTCTGTCCCAAAGATTTATAGAAAAAAAAAATCACAATTAAGAACATCGACAGATTGTTTTAATGGAAGTCAGTAACTCCAAAAAAAAAGAAAGGAAAAAAAAAAGGCTCAGTATGATTATCAGCTGTATTAATGTGTCTCATCTTTGCAGGTTCTCAAAATCTTGCAGAAACTGAAGGGTCTGGATATCACCTTAGACATTCTTTCTGTGAGTCTCTGTATTGCAAAAAGTCCATTTTGTGTAAGTATAGTTGCTCTGTGCTCCTTTTCCTGAATGCACTAACTAGAGTCTTAATTATACATTAGGAAACTGGAATTGGCAAAACGGTTAACTCCTTGCGAAGAAACAAAAAGGCTGGAGAACTCGCCAAATCGCTTGTCAAAGGTTGGAAAAAACTGGTCCCAAAGGAATCCACAAGGTGAAGTGTGTGTATACGTGTAAAAACAACAAATTCAGCTAAATTTAGTGTTTAAATGTCTCAATTTAACATCTTTCTCTCAAAATCGTTGCTTGAAGCAGCTATGGAGAAGGAAGACTTTTGTTGGAGGGTGCTGTTGTTAAAGATGGACAAGAGGACCAAAGCTGTTCAGTTGATGAAAGCTTGGATTTAAACAATAACTGCTTAACTTCTCATAGCAAGTATCAAGACTTTTCTGATGATGCCCCCCCAACAGCACAGGGTAAGAAAGCTGATTTACAGAAAGTGGTCTGCGAAGGGCAGAAAAGAAAAATTGAAGAGATTAAGAAATATGACAAAAGTCAACAACAAAACCATCAAATCTTAGAGAAGAACATTTTGACAAACAAGTCTAAAATCCAGGGCAAAACGGACAACTCTGTTGTATCCAAGAAGAAGACGAACAGCGATGCATTGTTTGGAAACAAAGACTTTGACGGCATTCATCAAAAATCAGGATCCAACTCCAAAGAGAAGTTGAAAGGTGCCTCTGAGAGGGGAAGACTTGAGTCAGAAAGAGAGTCAAACACAAAATCAAAGCCATCAAAGGAATCATCAGTGGAAGAAGAACAGTCTTTTTCTTCCAGAAACAAACCCTCAAAAAGCTTAAAGGCGACCAAAGATGACCGATCTTCAGGAATGCCGGGGAGCTTGGATGCCCAAAACAGAAAAAGGAAAAAAAAAGATGAGGAATGCGACGCTGAAAAATACAAGCCGGACTCTGAAAATAAGAAACATTCCAAACACAAAAAGGCCAAAACAAAGCCCAAAGACGTGGCGAGTAACCGGGGCCAGGATGAGCCTTCCATGTCTTTTGAATCTTACTTGAACTATGACTTGAATGGTTCGAAGAGAAAAGAGCAAACTGGAGCGAAGAAACCCACCAAAAAAATCAAGACCGCAGCGAAAGAACAATCGAAAAAGGATGCGTCCGTGAAACCTGGGACGTCACCTGCTGCCTCTCCAGAGCAGGTATACTTGACAGTGATCGTTAAAGCTACACTTTTAGAGACCAAGTCGTGATTTCTTATTGTTTGTCAGTAATTCCTATACTTGCAAAAGCTCCAGGACTCTTTAATGCACCTGATGGATGTTCCTTTGCCTGCTGCTCTGCCTGAATTGGAAAAGCCATCATGTCTTGATTACTACTTTGAAAGAAAAGGTATGTCAACAACTACATCTCTATTCTCTGAAGTTGCTTTGCTCACCTAATCATTTTCTTTGCTTTTGAAGTTGAGAAGGAGCCTGATATCTGTGACGTCTCTGAGGAGTCTGCAGTCTTCACCGGTCAGAGATTGAACAAGAAAATGCAAGTGTACTCTGGCGCTAAAACCCTTTTCCTACCAAGTATGATGAGCTTACATCAACAGTGTGTTCGCACACTCCAGAACAATATTAACTGTGAGTAAGGTGCTGTGGTACATTTTGCAAGGCTCTGTGATCTGCTGGTCTGTTGGATTTTAAATTTAGCTGTAGGGATCTCTTCTCAGTGCTTTATGAAACTGGTGGCGTACCGTTTGAGCTTCTTGAGCCAGTGCTGGAGAGGTGCACGCCCGAGCAGCTGCTGCACATCGAGGAATGCAACCCAGTAAGAATTTGACATTTTAAGAAACTCTGTGCAGACGCACACTTTGTGGCTTCTTCATTGGGTGCACCCGTCTCGTCAGTTCTCACCTGCTTCTCTGGGGGATGAGCTCACATTTTTCTAACTGTCCTGGATATGTTTTGAAAATCGCAGGCACTTGGTGAAGGATGCGCATTTAAAATTTGAGAATTGTGCAGCTGTCCCCCACCCCCCCACCCCGGTCTCTGCATCACCTGTCTTTTCCTGTCGGGTCTAATGCATTAAATAAGAAATTAATGTCATGATTAGTGCCCCTGTACTGTCTTTCAGACCGGCTTCTGGCCACTTCAATCTGTTGGTGGTACATACAGAAGCTTATCCTTCTATCACGGTTCCTTCTTTTCCTTCACTGGGTTTCTGCTACCTGATGCACTCACCGAGCAGTTCATCCCTACAGCACATCTTCCTGATGTATTCCTCGATCTTTTATGTTTCCTTTCACTCAATATATGATCTCTGGGTGGTGGAGGTGAAACCCGCCATGTATTGTGAGGTGTTTTTAAAAGGTGTTTTTTTTTTTGTCTTGTCTTCAGTTTCCTCCTTTGGCCTGGTTGTGGGTTTTCTGATAACTGGCAGGACATTTATCAATGATTTGGACTTTATTCTTCCCATTCAGCTGACCGTTCAGGACATGCCTTTCTAAGTGGGCCCCATCCATAAACTAATGCTTAATTTTTGCTGCTAGACATTCATGGAGTAGAGT
Organism: Leuresthes tenuis; assembly: GCF_036924035.1. NCBI lineage: Eukaryota > Metazoa > Chordata > Actinopteri > Atheriniformes > Atherinopsidae > Leuresthes > Leuresthes tenuis. The sequence goes on from NW_027325362.1 coordinate 16,107,288, forward strand.
GAAAGCTTGTTTATTCAGTAGGTGTGGACCATATCAGGATCTAGTGCAGTCCACAGCTTAATTTTTCTCCCTGTCACGTCGTTGTGATGATTACCGTTTTTTGTCTTGGGAGATTGCTGTGGTCAGCTCTTAGATCCAGTTGACATGGAGCGTTGGTGTGTTATGTGATGTCTTTCTCCCAAATGCTCTTCTAGTATTGTTCAATCTCAGCCCTGGGTGGGTCTATAATCAGCTTAATGCCCTGCCACTGACAGATGTTCCTCTCGTAACAAAGCATCTGTGGGAGCAAGTGTGGGATGAGTCAACAAAAATGAAAAAAAATCTTTTTCCAATAAATTACAAACTTTAAAAGACCAGTAAGAAAACCTGCAAACCAACCTTTGCTTCACTGCCTCTGTAGATGGCATTACATCATCACATACCCAGTAATGCTAATTTTCAGCCTCTTAAAGGGATAATGTACAGCCTAAACCACTGGGTGTTGCACTTGAGCAACAGTAACTTGGACCAAAACAAATATTGCCAAAGCTGCAAGTAATACCTGATATGGAGCCAGCTCATGGATCTCACTAGCTCGGATAAAACAGACCAGTTTGGACTGAGATCTTATCCGTCTCTCTGTTGGAGTCTTGTTAGATGAATGTGGTTTATACTTTGGAGCTTTGTTCTCTCTGACAGTGTCTTGCATGCACAAACATCCTGGCTTTCAAATCAAAGCTCATGAAAAGGAAACACAAGGCACATGCAAAGGGAGGACAGCTGCGTAGACTGTAGAATGTAATCACACAGCTGTATCTTCATGCAGCAATTAGCTGCTCGCTAGCAACTATTTGCTTGCTAGCAGAGTTAAAACTATTGTTATGAAGCTTTAAGTACAGCTCCAAGGGAGTAACTGCAATTTCGATAAGTACTTTTGCCGCTGGTGATGTCAGAAGTGTCCCAAACACAATTTCCTGTGTCTGAGAAATTGTCCAAAAACACAAGACAAAATAAGGAAAAGTAAGAAAAAATTCTTAAGTTGGAAGCTGGAACGGTATATTGGCCAAAAGATAATGCTAAATAATATTCTATGGATAAATCAGTCCATTTTATTTATTGTCTCCAAGGAATACATCGCATCATCGTGTGGTTGTATTTCAGCCAAAAGTTGTTTTACAAGTTTCCTCTGCACACGATTGTTGTGCCTGCATTTTTTACCGCCTGCATGTGGCCATCTTATCAGTATAGCTGGCTGATTGTATCGACTCCATACTATTTGTGTCTTGTGGCATGAAATATACAAATTCAGGAGGTGCAGCTTTTTCTTACATTCTTGTACCATCTCTTCTGGCTTACAAAAAAAAATGATGCCACATTCATTCTCTTGGATTACTTATCTGAACAACCTGACCCCATAGCCCCGCTTTACGTGCTGGAATGTATCATATTTGGAAGAGCTGGCTGTTAATTAGCAGGTTTACTTGCAGTCGCTACTGATTGGGTGACAGGCAATCTGAAATGTGCCAAAGGGTAAGCTTTCTTAAACTTTGTAGACATTGGATGAGGACTGTTTTTTGTTGATGTTTGAAGGATTTTGAGTGTACAATTTTTTCCACAGATTTACATCGGAGAGACCGACCACTTGTGGGGAAAACACTGCCAGAGGGATTTCAAAGACTTCAAACTTCAGGAATATGAGTCATGGAAAGAGATGTATATCAGGCTGTCTGAGGAGAGAGAAAAGAAACTCAAAAGACTCACAAAAACTATTGTCTCAGCACAGTCTAAGAAACCAAAAGGTGGGTGCTCTGCAGGAAAAACAAACCGTGAAAGAACAGTTTGAGTTGTTAGAAATATGCTGGATTGATTCCACTTTCACATTCACAAGAGATATCCACAGATCCAGCGAATTATTCTGGAAAGTAAACTTCAGACTCAAAAGCTGAAAGCAATAAAGATGTGTGGGCTTTTCCCTTTTTCAGACATTTATCTGTTAAAAATGAAGCTCTAATGAAAGAAGATCAATAAGTATACATGTGCCCCAGTTGGAAAGTCTTTATTTAAATTATATCAGTAGCTGTGAGGATGCATGAAAACAGAACCGGGATATAGCCCACATTGTGCAAACAGAAAAAAACCAACCAACTGCTCCACAGATTGAAATAAGCCCAATGAGTAAACCACAAAACATTTTTCTCGGGGATCACAAATGATTATAAATCCGATTAAAGTGAAAGTCAGAGTAAAACAATTTTATTTTTCAGAGGACCTGTATGTTTAAAACTCATGTTGCGTAGCCTCTGCGTTGTTCTGCATGCTGGAGATTTTTTTTCTTCTCTCTTTTTTTTTTTTTTTTTTTTTCCTAGGACGGCAGGTGAAGATGGCATTTATTCACACTGTTGCCAAGCCACCGAGAGATGTGCGAATTCAGCAGGAAATTCATGGAACTGCTGTTCACCAGCCTCATCAGCTCAAGTGCAGGTGGGTGTCAGTCTCCTAAATACAGAGTAATCCCAAAATCAGTTTATTCAATCTCGTTCATTATGTGTCTGTTTTATCTCTGTTGAATTCCTTAATAGCCATAAAGACGATAATATGAGCCAGTCTGGGGCAATGAGGTGCATTTATTTTTTTTTTTTAATCTTTGACAAAACACGAGCACCTGGTTCTTCCACATAACTATTTAGCTACACAGCGATCACTCAACTGCAGCTCAGCAGTGTCATAACCTCTCAGACACTCATGTGATACTGGTGGGTAAAATGCTTTTTGGGTTGGCTCAGACAAACGCCGGAATCTGAGCAATGTGCTGGATAAACTGGTTTGGTTCTGGTTACGGAACACACGGGGCTTCTTTTGTTGTCAACTTTTAGAACAGCTGCTTCACTCCAACGCTCATTTTGTCATTGAACTGCGTGCGCATATTTCTAAGAATGCTGTTGATCAAATGCGATGTTGATCATTTTGCCTGTTTCCAGTATCAAGCCTCAGGACAACCAGTCGAGGTCCAGTTTTAACGAGCCCAGCAGGTCCAGCAGTGTCAGTTCTGGGGGTAGCAGCGCGCAAGACCCTCGCAAAAAAACAAGTGAGCTGAGTGGTGGCCATGTTTTTACATGATTTTTTTTTTTGCTTTCCCAAAACTGGTCTGCTCAGATATTTAGTCAGTTGTTACAGCTTGAACAATCACAAACTGAAACTGAAATGACTCTGGTGCAGTAATCCAGACGCCTTAACACTTTCTCTTCTTCTCACAGGAGTTGCCCCAATGATGGCAAAGTCTTTAAAGGCATTTAAGAAACAGCTGGGACGCAGATAAACACTATTTGATGTTGCAATTCACAGTGTGTCCACATGCAAAATACGTACCTAATTATTCATTAACTTTGGACAGCATTAGGCCTATGTTCTCTATTAGTCTCTGTTTGTCTAAATGTATTGACATTAAGGCAATTGCCATGTTTTTTCTGTTAGTTCTCATCACTATTAAACGAACAGTGAAGTCAGCAATTTCACTTTGTTTCATGTTTTGTCTCTCAGCCTGTTTCAACAGAACAAGGTCAATCAGTGGGTCATTTGATGGGATGTGGCTCCCTCTGGAGGATGTTCGTTTTCCTGTTAATCTTTCTTACTAAACACTTTACAGGACATAACATTTCAGATAATCCCCGTAAATGCCACTGTTTTTATGGGAATTTGTGATGACATTTCTCTGAGCTTATGTGGTGCTTTGTTGAACTAAAACCTGTATTGCGATGAGGTTAAGTTTCCCAGAGCAAATGGTTTCTGTGACTCATCAGCGGTACTTTTAGCTGAAGTTGTTTGTTCAAGGCAAACACTGAAAGCATGCCAGCAAATTGTTTCATCTAATGAACTCCGATGGCGATGTCTTTTATAAACAAAGGCGTCTGCTGTCAGGCGCTGCTTGGAGATCCTTTGTCTGTTTCTGTCTTTTGGATGTGCTTAAAAAAAATTCTTCAAAGGCATTAAAGGACTCAAAAGAAAAAAAAAAAGAAAAAAATCCTCCAGCTTCCTGCACCATCTGTGGCAGGTAGGAGAAGTAGTAAGTAGTTCCTTGTTGAGGTGTGGCTTTATGTGTTGTGTAGGACCACAAAGAGCTTTACTTCTTGATCTATTATCAAATCTGGTCACCTGACAGTGGCCATTTTATCACTTGCTAATTCCCTGATAAGCCGTACCAACCTTGGAGAGATGGTGATAACATGAGCTGATTGTCTACCAGAGTGTCTCAGTACTGCTGGGTGGAGCTGGTGCTGACCTTTGACCTGGAAGAGTCCCACTGTAAAATTTTAAAGGATATCTAGGTTGGATGTGTTTTCATCAGCTGAAATGGAGGCTGTTTTTTTTTTTATTTGTGTCTATAAACTTTGTGTAAGTCTAAATAGATTTATTTATCAGTTCCTGAGTTGCAGAAAGTAAAGGGGTAGTTGGGACTTATTATCAGAGCACTTGCTGTCGAAGCACCTATAGTGAGAAATTCCTGTGAGGAAATCCACAAACATTCCACAGGTGAAGCTGTTCCACACAAAGAAATGGGCTGAAATTCCTCCAAGCTGATGTTAAGGACCGATCTGACAGTGGTTGGAAACATTGAACAGCGTTATGTTCGCATACTGAAGTCACACATTTAAAAAAAAAAAAAAAGCAAATACTCACTCATCTTTGCAACCCACAGACATGTCAATTTTTAATATTTTTTAAATTAATTACCAAGAACAACCTTATGTAGCTTTAGGACTTGTAAATATTTGGAATCTTGGAAATATAGAGGATTCTAATAGGGTTCACAATGTTTCAGACACGACTGTAACGTATCCACTGATTATGAGAAAAAAACCCACCAAATTCACTAAGAAATTAACATTATTTTGATGGACATTGTATGAGAAAGTGGCAATACTGCAGTGTAGAAATGCACAGTTATAACTGGCAGTTGCCTTGTTTCATTATTTCTGATTGTTTACAGCAAACAAAATGAAGACAGTTCAAGTGGAGCTAATATCAGAAAGTACATATTATCAGTTTTTTTTTTTTACAGTAAGCTGCATTTCAAGAGAATCAACATACATTACTTTGCAGAAGTCATGAACCATCCCTAATTTATTTATATTTTGCTTCCAAGAAGCCAGGTTGTTCTTCTAATCTTTTAAAGAGGTCTTTAATAGTTCTTCAGGCTCTCTGAAGAACTATTTTCAGAGGAGTGCTGGTGGTGTTTGCTTGTTCTCTGAACGCTGACCTAGAAAGCCTTCATGCATAAGAAGGCACCAAACTCAAGGGATGAACCAGTGTGGTTGCGTCTACCCGGCAGTATATGAAGAAATGAGTTGTGACTTCAGCCTTTTTTTTTCCACAGCACGTGCGCATTCACTTGATGCGAGAGTTTACTTGGCTGTGATATTATAGGGGTGGAATAAGTAAGAATAAAAGAGATATACTATATCTCAGAGAGCAACTATTTCAGATTTGTAGCTTACATAAGGGATAAATTATTTTAATCTCTGTGCGTACACTACAGACAGAGGCAGTTATGACATATTTAAATATAGATTTAGCTTGAGAGTTTTTTTTCATTATGTCGCCCCCTCCTCCTTTGTGCCCTATCATGGCGGCGGTCCTGTGCGGGACGGCACTATCCAGAGGAGGGACTGGAGGGAGGAGCAGCATGGAACGATGACGTAGGATAGGAATGAGGGAGTGAATGTTCCGGGTCAGAAACTGGACGGGAGAGGAAATTAACTCCGGGACGAGACGAAAAAAACAAAACACAGAATGATACCCTCGGCTACACTGAGATGTAGCCCGTGTTCTGACGCTGAATAAAATCGGACTTTTAATGCGGCGGAGGTGAGACGAGGAGAGGAAAAAAAAAAAAAAAAGAAGCAAAAAAAACCAAACAAACAGGTGCCTACCACAAACTACAAAAGTGAGACATCGACGGAGAGTTATTCCCATGTTCGTGGCGACCTTACGGACGTTAGCTCGGTAACACCGCCGTGACTTATTTCCAGCGGGAGTTTCGGTGTTTCCTTGCCCGCGAGCTTCGCCTCGCGTTTGCTTCGGCTGCGAATTGAGCTCGGGACTGTGGCAATCTGTTGCATCCCCCTCCTTCTCTCCGCCGTTTGTTCACCGTAGGGCTACGAGATTTCTCCTCACCTCCCCCCGTGATGTTTCACTGCATACCCCTGTGGCGGTGCAACCGTCACGTTGAGATGATCGATAAACGCCACTGCTCCCTGCTCTATGTGCCCGATGAGATTTATCGCTACGGACGGAGTTTGGAGGAGCTGTTGCTGGATGCCAACCAACTCCGAGACTTGCCTAAGGTAAGACTTGCCCTAAAACTGCTTCCGCTCACTTGTTTAAAGGTCAGGTCCGGGCGCCGGTTAATGTGGGGTGTATTTTTGTTCACACTAAACGGGTCCCCCCCCCTCCCTGGTTTAAGTGCCTCCGACAAAAGCTGCTAACTGAGCTGCACAGGCATCCCGTGAAAGTCTGCTGGGAACTGGGCACGATAATTACGCAAGCTCAGCAAAGCAGACAGGCACACACTCGCGCTCTACGTGGGAAACTTCCGCTGAACTGCACCTCACTTCACAGGTTAACCGACGGTACGAGCCAGAGTTTAGATTGCGATCGTAGGAATTTCCATTACCTTTCTCGGACTTCTCAAACATCCATAAATCGGGGCGAAACCCCTGATATTCCGTCAAACCTGTTTGGACAGATGCCGAGGTGCTGATGACCCGTTTCGTTTTCAAACCATTACACGTTGAGAGGTTTAACCTCTGGTGCTTTTGCATGACAGAGAGCGCTGTAAAGCAGTCTTAACTCAATCACTCTGACCAATTCAAAAGTCACAGTTTGCGGTAAACCTTTCATTTATACGAACCACGAGAAATCAGTGTTGTGGATAAGGTTGTCAAGCCCGGAGAAGCATTCACTGTCCAACTCAAAACGCAGCTCAAGCATCTCTGATGTAAACCATAGGCTTAATGTTTGACCTTGAAAGTGTGTGTGACAGAAATGGCAATTCATCCTCTCCTAAAAGCCATAAGATGTGGCTGAAAGCGCTGGAAAAAAAACCCAAACTAGTTTGAATAAAACCAGGTAAAACGCAACATATGAAGCAGGCCCCAGTGGTAAAACATCTGTAGTGTCACCCATAGCGATGAGGTGGGTGATACTACAGCAGACATTTTTTGGGATGTCTGAGTCTTATGCCAACCTGTCCCTGCCATGACTTGGAGAAACTATAGATTTTAAGATCAAATTTGTGTAGGCTCATTGCAATGATTTAAAATGAGCAAACTCTTGTATTTAGTGATGTTTGAATAATTTCCACTGGCCTGCATGAGAACGGCTTGATGTCACGTATCCATCAGTAGTTCCTTCTGCTGCTGTCGCTGACTGCTTTTCATTCACCAGCCATTGATGATAATGTCACAGACTTAAAGCCAACACCAGCAGTATCACATTTGGCACATTTTGGCCTTAAATCAAATGAGAAACGAGGCCAGAGATCTGGGGGGAGAGTCAAAGGCTCCCAGAACGCTCATCTAAATCTAGTTCCGTGTACTTTTGTTTAATAGCAACCACACAGGAGGACTGCAGGTGACAGGCTTCGTGATTGGGTGATACACAAGTCTGGCTTTCATGCTCGTACCCCCTTTGTTCTGGATTAAGTGGGATACTACTTAAAGGATTTGCGTGTTACTTCCAATGGGAGGGGTTGAAAGGTCCCCCCCCCCCCCCCAAAGTTCTGTCTGTCTGTGCTGGAAACTGAAGATGCCTGACGTGTTTTTTTTTTGTTTTTCTGACATTCATCCTGCCTGGAGTTGCAACATTGACTACTTGGTTCATGTTTTTGTAGCATACGGTGCGTTTTCTTCCAGTAAAACCGGTTCTGTTGCAGGAGGCATTCTCAGGTCAGTCCTTCAGAGAGTATTTCAAGCCCGATTTTGTGCGTTTTGTGTCGGGCGCTCTCACTGTGACCTCCCAAAGCGGCGAGTACAGAACAGTAACGCGTTGCTGGCTTCACGGCTCCGCGTAAGAATGAAACCAGGTTTAGTTCTTTGGAGAAATCCCCGACTTCGTGGCTGGAGGCATTGTGTGTGTCAGATGAGAAGCTTTGGTTGGATCGAGGACTAATTTGTGCCCGCAACGTTTGTTTCCTGTACAAGTGTGCAAATCTTTAGGAAAGCATCAGCCCGAGTCCACAAAAGAAGGCAAAAAAAAAGGGAGCCCACAAAACATTTTCAGGCTGGGCATGGGCATGGAAATGTGTTTGAACCGAGAAAATGTGAGCAACCTCCCATGGCTGTGCCACATTGCTTACTTTGTCTGCTGGAGAAAAGCACAGTAACAGGTATTCTGACTGAAAACAAAGACAGCATTATGTGTTTTGTTGTTGCCTCGCTCAGGCAATTGTTTGTGCTCGGGTTTTCTAATGAAGTCATAGTGAATCAATGACCTGAATTGTGAAGTGCAGACCAGTAAAACCATAAACCAGCACGGACAGAAGACATTACACTCGACAGAGTAGATACTGGCGAAGGACAGCTTCTTTCCACTCTCCGTGCTTGCAGGGTTGTGATTAACAGGTGTTCTCTCGCTGCTGCAGGAGAACGCAGTCCTTTCCGTACTCGCTTTGTTTGCATGTCGACGAAAGACACTGTTATTGTTGCCCTCCGGAATGTAACTAATGTCATCAATGTTTGCTGAGTGAACCAAAGAAACGTCCAAGAGGATCAACTTCAGCGCTCGCTCTGCAGCCTCATCACATTTGCCTCAGAGGTGATTTACTGAAGCTACGCCGCCACCACTAGCTTTATTTAATGTATCAGCAGTGACGCAACTAAGCCGTGACACAGTAACATACTTCAGGCCAATGATTCCCACCAGGCAGGCAGATAAAAACACGCAGGAGGTGGTTTTAATGGCAAGATGGAGCAGGAAAGGAGCGCTTTTATAGTAACAGGATGAGGCAAGTAGCCGTCCGACTAGGAAAGGAATGGCATGGGAAGAGCAGGCATGTGACACTCGCTGGCCGCCGAAATGCTCTCACCGGTTCGTCCAGTTTGAAAATGAACGCACAAATGGCCGATTTAAGGAGACCGTGTTAGTCTGCGACTATTCCAAGACGGATGAATTGTGTTACTTTAGAAGCAAAAAAAAAAAGAGCCAGATGTTCCCTGGCTGCTGTTTCTCAGTGTGAGGATTTGTAGAATTAAATCAAAGATATCACAGAGCGGGAATTGTTCATAGTTTTGTGGTTGGTCCAACCAGAGATAGTCGAGTATCAAATACTCGAAACAGTTTGTTTTTTTCTCACTTCAACCCAAGTTCAAGTATATGATACTTATAACATAAAATGTCTTTTTTTTTTTTTAAAAGCAATCTGTTTGCATTCATTTTAAAGTAAGGTTGACTAATGGCATCGAAATCTTCTGTGACAGCAAATCACCAAGCTTCGGTTGTTCTGTTACTTGGGCCGAATCAGAAAAGGTCACAGGCCGCGCACTAACGACGGTGACGGAGTTTTAGGCTGGAAGCTGCGGGGTTTATGACCTGTGTGAAGTGGTTAAGAAAGCATTGCTGTGAGTGGCAGAGCAGGAAGCCAGTGGTCAAACTGACTGACAATCAACAGGAAGTAGTGCCGTGGAGGTAGTGCAGGCTGTGAGTGTCTAACACACGCTCGGGGCTGTTTTAACTCCAGGCCACGTCGTGATGTATATTACTGCATGCATATTTGCTTGTGCTCTACTTGGAACCTTACCTGGAAACTTGTATTAAACTCCACCAAAACGTCCTTCGCTGAAGACTTTATCCCAGCGAGGCAGCGGCCCGGCAGTCAACATGTCACTGAATTTGTGAGTTTTCATTTGGAAACAAAAAAAAAAGTTTAACCCCAAATAAACGTCAAATTCTGCATCATGCAGGCTGAAGTAAATAAAAGCAGTCAGAAAAACTGCAGCAAACTGCAGACTATATTCAGGAATGGGCTTCATGTTGACACCCGGAGGCGAAATCGCAGATTCAAACCCTGACTCTGGATCTGAAAGGATGGTGAATGTGTTCTTGAGAATCCCTTCTGGATTCTGTATTTATTCAGTGACACTAACAGGAAGAACAGGTTTACTCTCCTTATGTCAAAGCAGGACTCGCAAAGCCTGCCGCTATTGTGCCGCCAAACAGCTGATAAGACATGGGGGCAGATTAAGCATTGCTCTTTGTGACTCCTCCGGCTGTCTTTATGATTACAAAGGGACAGTTAGCCTAGCTTTCTCCTGTGCTGAAAGGTCTGAATCCTTGACTTCGGACCCTTTTGTGTGTGTGTTCTGGCTGCAGCTCCCGTTGCATAAAGCAGCGGAACAGTCCTGATCTGTTTCCGTCACGCTCAAGTTCAGATTTCTGGAAATGAACTAACCGATAGAAGAAACAAATCCGGGGGTTGCTCGCTTGAGGTTGAGGGCCTAGTTCAGGAGACAGCCACTGCACCCACAGATGTGTTTTCGATTCAACGTGAAAGTGAAATGAAGGTGGTTGGAATGCAAAAGCCCAGACAAACATCACATATACCGGTTTGTTTGCTTGATGAAATGACAGATTAAAGACTGGCTTAAGACCTTAGAGCGACATGTGCATATTGGAACAGGGCGGAGTGTGACTTTTGGACTGTTGGGCTTTATTTATTGTGCACACAGTGTATCGGTGTCTGAATGGGAATAATGAGTAAACGCACTTAACGGATGGCGCTCACACCTAGTTGACATTTCGAACCCGAGTCGCTGTGTCCAATAACTTTGCAGATGTGCTGCTTAGCCCTTCAGTTTCCTCGCCCACATCCAGCATCCAGCTTGAAGGTGGCAGTGTTAAATATTAAGCATCTCGCACAATCATTAACCTTCATTCATAAATTATTATCGAGGCTGGTAATGTGCTCAAAATGTGAGGCTAATTTTACAGTAATGAGCTGCCTGCGCACCCGCAAAAGGGAACCAAAAAGGGAACGACTGCCTGGTTTAAATAAAGAAACGTTTTTTTTCCAACAACTGCAAACATTTCTCCCTCGCGTGATGGAATAGTTCAACCTTTTGAAACCCTCCCTCCCCTGAAAAATTAAACCTGTGGGGGACGTAGTGCAGGTTTGTGCATGACTTTGGGGAGCAAACTTGTTTAGTCACGCGGAGGCAAAAACATGGGTTTGAAACAAAATGGACACGCAGCTGAAAATAGTCCAGATCGACATCAAATCAAGTGATTCATTAAGCGATGGAAGAGGAGTGTGCGGTTTGAGCATCCTGCGTTGGTGGATGGGCCCCTTTTGTCGAGCTGGCACACCTTGTAACCAGCAAAGCTGAGAAAAATGCAAAGCCCCGAGGGGAAATTCATGAGTTATTCTGCTCATGCCAAAAACATTAAGGGAACCTGAAGCTGCATTGTTAGCTACCTTCTGCACCAGCAGACGGGCGAGGCTCTGTCTGTTCTTGTCACGGATGTTAACCTGTGATAACTGCTGTTGAATGAGCGCGCCACCTGGGTCTCTATCTGTTGACCCGGCGTCTTTTCCCAGAGTCTGAACAGCACAGTGGACACTGTAGCGGGGGAACAATCGAAGACCGTTTCAGCGTAAATGTTAATTATTCCATCCCAGTTTCGCTTGGGTATGGCAGGCGCATTGAAGCGGAACGACCGGTTCGAATGTGACAAAAGGACCCGTGTCTGGAGTAGTCTCACGTCTCTTAGTACTCGCTAATAGAAGCGCGATTAAAAAGTCGGCACAATGAGGCTGGGGATTGTATTCATATTCTCATGCTAATAGGAACTCTTTTGTAGAAGGAACGATAAGAAGAACAAAAGGAGTTTTGAATTCAGTTTGATCCAGTTGCAGAATACATGTCTTCAGTCACTGAGCTGAGGGAAGCTGAATTTGGTCAGAACCAGTACTCGCTGATTTATTTGTTTTGATTTGTGTAATCGCTGCTGTTTTTCTCCCGAGTTGGAAATGTTGTTCTCCTGTATTTTCTTTCTTTAACTTACGTCCGGTCCTTCAAAGATTGTGGCTCAGTCTTATTAGAGCTGATTGTTATCTCTTATCTCTTGGCCTCTGCCAGGGGACTGTAGATGAACATTAGTGTCTGGCTGTATCTGGTACAATAAACAATAAGCAGCAAACGGAGGGTGGGGGAAAAAAAGAAGAGGTATCGTCAAATCTTGTCTTTTGACTTTTTTTTTTTTGTCCTTTCAGCCATTTTTCCAACTGGTGAAGCTTCGAAAACTGGGCCTGAGTGACAATGAGATACAAAGACTACCACCAGAAATAGCCAACTTTATGCAGCTGGTTGAACTGGATGTCTCCCGAAATGGTAAGAGCAGAAATCTGTGTGTGTGTGTGTCTATCCACAACTGTCTTTAAGTATACTGTAGTGAGCAACAGTGCTGAAGTCAGCAAATGAATCACGTTGACAAGTTCAACTCCTCATTTGTTGAGGCTGATGCAACAAACGCACATAAAAACGAGGAAAGGTTCGCATTAGCCCCCCAACCACCCCCGTTATCCAAGGCCGTGCAGAGTTTTGGCTGTAAAACCAAGTCGAGAAAGCCAACTACGAGACTTCGGCTTCACGCTGAGTTGTAACTGTAGAGCAGTGCAGTTTCTTGGTGAAAAGTGACTGGATTGTGAGAGCGAGACCAGGGTAACGTGGTTGTTATCCATCATTAGGACAGGTTGACCAGTTTGCTGTGTGGAATTCAAGTAAAAACATACTGTAGTCATCTTCAAATCACGCACGGCATATTTGATGGAGACTGGTATAAAGCTGTGGAAAAATGATGGAAACTTGCGAGGTGGGGAAGGGTCCACAGGTTTAAAGAGACCATGATGCAACAAATTATCCGGTTATCTTCCTGCTGTCCCTTAAACAGTTATTTTGTCATATTGTTTAAAGATGACTGCATGAAAGTCTTTGTCCGTTGGCTTTGTAAACCCCCCCCCCCCCATCAAAGGCACATACTGCTGACATGTGCTGCTTGATGCATTTTCTGCTTACCTGTGTGTTGCATTCCACTTGCTCGTCCATAATGCAAATACATCCTCGTGTGTGTACGTCTGACAGCGAGAGAGAGGGGGAAAAAAAAAAAAGCACTCACCGTAAGGGACGGGTCACCTCTCCATTCTCTCTGTGCTGTTGATGAAAAGCAGCTTTATGCTCTGCCTCCTCTGTACTTTACACAGGAGCACTCTGGGGGGATTTCTAGGTTTGACAATTGTCAAATGTGGTTTAAATGTAGCTATTTCTTGCATGTCGTTCTTTACATTTCTCACAGCCCCCCCCCCCCCCCCCCCCCCCCCCCCCCTTTATTTATTTATTTTTCACAGATTGTAACATTGATCTTTTCTTTCACTCAGATATTCTGGAAATTCCAGAAAGCATTTCCCACTGCAAAGCCCTCCAAGTGGCAGATTTCAGTGGAAATCCATTAACAAGGTAATATGCTGACCGACCGTCTCTTTTTGTAATGATTCCGACACAAACGCCATTCTGTTAGATAACAGAAAGTAGATTTTACCTCTTTCTTATGAAGAGAAACGTGTATCTCTGTTATCTTCTGTGTGTTTTCTTTTTTGTATTTGTTTAGCTTTTCTGCCGATATGTTTGCCTTTTGGAGCGTCTGCACACCAGGCAGGTTGGGCGTAGAATGCCTTTGTGCTGTGGGTGAGATCAAGTGTAATTTACGCCTCAGCATGGGCAACACCGCGTGGCTTTACAGTGGAGAGTTTAGGGGGCAACAATGTCATTGGTATTCAATACATTTACAAACACACACATGTGAGCGAGCTGACTGACAGACAGACAGACTAACAAACTCTTTTCTCACTGGAGTCATTTTCTCTTGTTCTGTCAGTGAAGTCGCAAACGGTCTCGTTACGACTGGAGGTTCATAAACCTGTGCTGTCATTTTGTTTTCAGTCTTAAATGGATGGAAATATCAAAAGCCCAGTCTATGCATTAGGAATTTAGATTTAAAAAAATGGATGTGGGAATAAAAAAACAGTTGTGATTATGCAAAATGGCCTGTCATTGTTGGGCTTCATTGCAGGTTTTACTTTGAACTCCAGTCGCTGAAGATTTGTTTATATTAGCAAGTTTTTTCACGTATATGCAGCAGCGTATTCAAGCCACAGATGAGCAGTCAGGTTATTAAAAACCAAACATTTGTGCAGCTCTGGATTGCATCGTTTTATTTATTTGAACCCTTAATCAAGCAGGGTGCCTGAAGTCTGCCTGCGAGTACAGTGGCTGCTGCATAGATTTAAATAAGAGTTCAAAGGATGCAAAAAGCACTATTTAACTGCGACTGGAACAGTTTTACAGCAAAGTAGCATATAAATAGTTTCATCAGGCGAGGCTGCAGCCGTAAAGAGGATTCAAGTTTTTGTAAGTAAAAACTGCCTCTATGTACGGCTGATATCGCGGATTGCTGCTTGATAGCTGCACTCTCGTAGAAGACGTACCTTTGGTGTACCTTAACCGCTGGAAATAACTGGAAGCTGCCTCAGAGCGCTTAACAAAACGTCCCTGATCGCAGTCCAGTGTCCTCGACAGGAATGGTTTGATCCCCAGCTTCCTTTTCCTTTAGTTTTTTTCATATACAGATGAGATAGTTTGATTTGAAAGGTTGACGTTGCTGAGAGCAAAGCTCCTTGTTTCCCCTCCAGCTGCTTAAATCCTACTCCCGGTGCCGAATTACATTATTTGCTGTCAATTGCTTCGACATCTCACATTGCACTTTCTCTCTCCTTTTTCAAGGTTACCCGAGAGCTTTTCAGAGCTGCGGAACCTAACGTGCCTTTCCGTCAATGATATTTCCCTGCAAGCTCTTCCAGAAAACATTGGAAAGTAAGTATTCAGTATGTCTCTCCTTTTGCCGGTAGAACGGCAAAAAATGGAACGCATGCGTTAACCTGAGATGTCTGTCACTTTTTTTCCTGATAAATTCCCTGATTTTGTAAAACATATTCTGCATCTGTGTGGAGCGTTGGATGTGCACATCCTCAGAAATGAATGCCGCGTGTACAGAATATGCTCCATGGGGCACGCCGGTAGTAGCAGTGTAAGGGCGAATGATCGCGGATGTTGCTGCTTTCTGCTCATCTAAACTGAACGCTAACCTCCGTTGTCAGTGACGTCCAACCACCTCCTCGTTTCCAAGTCCATCCTTTACCTTCTGCACATCCTAAACCTCTACATCTATCCAGGTTCACCAGTGGGCCACCAAGCGGAATGCATGCTGCCGTGCCTCTGTGCGAATGGTTCTATATACGGCGGCAAGTTAGCCAGATTGACTAGTTGCTGTTGTTTTTCTTAATCCAATGGACATGTCCTCCCAGCCCATCTGCTTATGTTTCTTCCAAAATCTCCTCCTTACTGCTTTGGGGGGGGAGCAGCAACCACATTACTCTTCCCAGACAAATCAGTCGCTGTCCTTTTCTTGGCTGCATTGTTCATGAAAGGTAGAAGGCTTATTATTAGATTGCGTATAATCCCGAGGAGTGAAAGGCATGTCTGCCAACATTCTTATTCCTGTGAGCTCACTTCTATTGTTGACTTCTGTTAAAATTGAATTTAATAACAGAACTATGTGGTTTTTGGTCCCGGTGCCGCGGGGGATGCTTTTTGATTGGTGTTTGGAATTTTAGGATCGTCTGAACTCATAAGTCCACAAAGGGATGAATTTAAGAAAACGCAATTATTGTAGATGTGCGAGAGGATGTCTGGCTTTCTCAGGAGTTATTCTGTGCTGTGCAGTGTTCAGGCATGGCTGGGTGATGGGAACTCGACGGTGATGTTTGCAAGTTTTCGCGATCATACCAAAGTACTTGCATTCTTGGATCATGGAGGGTTCTGGTGTGAAAGTGAGCTCAAATAGCTGTAAATTGTTGTGCACTGTGGTAAATGCTGCTTTCAGGGACTTCAGTCAAGGATAGAAACCCAACCCTAAAAACCATTACACCAAAATTAGTGCGGATTCAGCTTTTAGGTTGCTTCAAAGCGATTTTTTTGCTTTATAAAAGTCTGATTTGTGGCCTCGCTGCTTCCAAACTGCTCGTTGTCTGGGAGGCAGCAGAGAAACGAGCAGTTTTATTTTTTTTTTCCTAAACAGAATTCATTGTACTCCCAAAAAGATTATTCATTTTATTTCATTTGCTTATTTTTGCAGTGACGTGGTCTTTATTTTAGAGATCATTTAGCTTTTACTTTTAGCATTTATGCCGTTTACCACGAACATCGAAAAGGACTGCGACAGAAAGCCTAAAACATATCCATCGAACGCTGTTTTGATTGCGCACAAAGTCTTGCAGTCGCCTCTTCTCCCTTATTGGGCGCATGGTACAGGCTGTTCCCCACATATGTCCTGTATTTATCTCTCGTAGCGATGACTGAAGGCCTGCTCTGTGTGGAGAGGAGAAGGTAATGAAAAGCATTACACAGCTGGAGCAGCACGCTGCAGCTTTTCAGAAGGAGATAAGTCGATGCACGAGGGGTTAAATGCCATCAGATGTTTAACTGCAGAAATGGGGAAATTTTTCTCTCTCTTTTTTTCTTCTTCTTTTTTTTTTTTTTCTGACAAGAAACGGCATTCAGTCGCTCGGCGATATGCTTTGGTGAAAGGGGAGCACACGCCCGCAAGGAAAACTCCATGAAAAGCATCTCAGTTGTATCTCACGTTGTTGAGAATCGGCATGTCAGTCATGAGAGATTTGGTGTCGTTTGACATGAGAATCTTTTGGGACATAATTCCGAGTTACTTGCAGTCTCCTTTGGTTAATCTGCGTGGGTGAGATGGATCTGCCTAGATCATGTTTGGTAACTACAGCGCTGGGCAGGAATCTAAAGACTCTTACGTTTGCGACCACGTCCATTCTTTCTCATTGTCGCGTACGGTGTGTTTGATTCGTGTGCAGATCAGGAACATATTAAAAAGATGTTGTTCCGCCTCTAATGCCACGCACGGTCTGGATTATTATGTCCAGCCTCTTATCAACCGGATAAACTTTGCCCTGTACTGGTTCGGTGTGCTCATAAAATCCCGTATTAATTGGGTACACGTACAGCACTAAGACATAGAAAGGCAAGCTGCAAGAAGATAACCGTGTACTTTGATCTGTCATAGCCATTTGGACATTTTGCTCTTCATTTAAGGTATGCAGCAGTTGTTTATGCTGCCCGCTTTTCCAACTGAGATAAGACTGACACACCTCCAAAGTACTTCCTGTTCTCTGTTATCTGATTGCAAGGCAATGTGGACATTTTCAGCTGTCTTTATGAGCTCTTCGGCTTCTAAACACATCATCATCTTTCTTTTTTTGTCCGTCCCTGCAGCCTATCCAACCTGGTATCACTAGAGCTCAGAGAAAACATGTTGAAATTCCTTCCAGAGTAAGTATTCAACCAGTTCCGCCGTGTTACGAATGTATATATTGTGTGCCTGAGTATAAAATAGAGGATTTTTTCCCCTTCTGGTTTTTTTTCTGCCACCCGCAGGTCACTATCTCAGCTTCACAGACTTGAAGAACTTGACCTGGGCAATAACGAGCTATACAGTTTGGTAAGGTTTGTTTTTTTTTGTGTTGTTCACAGCAAAATGAGCAGAATGAAAGTTTCCCTGCTCTTGTCATATCCAGGCAGATTAGCATCCCTCGAGAACAGATTTTCACGTCTTATCACGCAGATGGAGAGGGGTGACCATCTGGTTTGAGCTTTGGTTTTAAGTTGTAATCTTACGTGACTGGTTTAGCTCCGATGGTGAATGATTTACAGAGCGATACAGCCAAAGTAGGGCTGCTAAGAAATGGTTTGGAATGAAATCGTGTGAGCGCTGAACTCGCGTGTTATCAGACTCACTCTCAGGTTTTTGGTACTTGTACATAATTGCTCTTGCATGCACGTAAATCTTTGAATTCCCTTTTTGACCAATTGGAAAAAAACTCATATTGCCAAAGAAGCAGCTCTGCAGTTTCCTAACCTATTGAGGAAGGCCGGACTGTCTAAAAGTCTTGCAGGAAAACAATGAATTTGAATTAACGGTTGTTTCTATTTGTTTCTGCTTTGCTGTCCCTTTCTTTTCTATTTTTCTGCCTCTCGCTCTTGCGATCCTTACATTTTTTTTTCGCCCCCACACAGCCGGAATCAATAGGCTGTCTTGTCAGCTTAAAGGACTTGTGGCTGGATGGAAACCTCTTGGCTGAAATACCCGCAGTAAGCTTAAATGCACACTCACTCGCTGTATTTTAGATTCTTTTATTGTCTCTCCTACCATAGTTTTTTCTGTTTTATTTTTCATTTTTACCGTAGGGTTTACGATCATTGAGAAAATGTCTGACAAGTCTAGTCTTGATCTCTTGTTGAATATCTCTTTATAATTTCCCTTTGGGATGAATAGGAATAAATACATAAAAGGAGTATTTTTTAAATTTTAAATTGTATTTCATTTCATAGAAAAAAGAAAATACAGTAAAGTCTCCAAATCCCAGATTAAACATGACAAGATGCGTTGTTTCTGCTCTCTTTCCCATATTGTTTCCCTGTATCATAGCTCTTTACACATTTGTTTCTCACACCCTTTGTTCTAAACCCTAGGAGACAGGCAGCATTAAGACCCTGTTGTGTCTGGATGTATCAGAAAACAAACTGGAGCGGCTGCCAGATGAGCTGGGAGGCCTGGTGTCTCTCACTGACCTGCTGGTGTCTCAGAACTCCATCGATGCTCTTCCAGAAAGCATTGGTGTGTCTTTTTTTTTTTTTTACTTCTTCTCGTCTCGTCTTGTAGATGTCTAGACAGCGTTGACTATAGCGGTAGTTTTTCGTCAGATTTTTGTCTTGTTTAGCATTTTCCTCAAATTTAGTTTGAAAATGGCATGCTGCAATGTCCACATGTCAACCCCATTTAGTATAAACTGCGTGGACTCGATGGTTTGCCCCCGGTGTCTGCATTTTATACGACTAATGTGAAAGCGACCTGCTAACATGCAGGTAGCACCTCCAGTGAACTGCAGTCTGACCGACGGTGCTTTAACTGCCTCGGCGTTCTGTGACTCAATGGCCACCGGGTTTATCATGTTTTTGCAGCAAACAATATTATCATTTTATCTTTTTTTTTTTCAATATATGTTTTGATCTTTTCTCTCTCTGCAGGAAAACTACAAAAACTTTCCATACTGAAAGCTGACCAAAATAGGCTGACGTATATTCCAGAGAGCATCGGCAGCTGTGAAAGTCTTACAGAACTTGTGCTCACAGAGAATCAAATTCAGGTTTGTTTGAAAAGACTACATCAGAACGCAATGGAACATTTACAGCCACGCTTAGTTTAGAGAAAAAGTGGCTTTGACTTGCCCGTAGTAAGTAACTGGTAAAAAGAATTGATAAATAAAAAAGCCATTACCTGCATGCATCCATCTGTCATACACACCCATGTTCGGATCACACGTTGCTGGGACTTCTATCACGTTAGTCAAAGGGTGAGGTACACTCTGGGCAGCTCCCAGTTCAACACGGGTTTAAAACAAAGAGTCAGACAACCACGCACACGTATGCACTTCAGACTGTGGGAGGAAGAACACACAAGAAACAAGGAGAACACGTTAGCTCCACGCTGAAAGTTCAATCCCAGAATCTGCTTACTCCGTTAATGTGATTATGCAGGGTTTGTGAGCTCTTTTTAATCGTTCCATCTTTTATTTTTTTTGTCACAGAGTTTGCCACGGAGCATTGGGAAGTTGAAGCGACTGTCCAACTTGAACTGTGACAGAAACCAGCTAATGTCATTACCCAAGGAGGTAAGCCCCTCTAATGACAATTAACATGATTAATTTAAGATTCTCTGCAAACTGAGAGGTCAGTGGGATCATCTCGGGTTCACAACGTAGAAGCTGGAAGCGCAACACTAATGTGACTTTAAATAGGACTTCGGAGGTGGCCTCCAGCTGAACTATTTTACACCAAACAGAAAACCAACAGGAATTTCCTCTAAAATTGAGTCTGCTTTGAGTCCACTCCTCTAATGTTGTTAGCTAATGCGGCCATTATTATATCATAGTGCTTTAATGCAGCCTTGATTAAAACTCAAGCTAAAGCTCGTTATCTTGTGGCTGCTCAGTGCTCGTCGCGCTCTCATTTAGCTTTCCCTGCTCGGTCTGCTGGTTGGTTCAGCTTCGCCTCCGTCTGAGTGTCTCCATTGTGTTTGCGTGCGACGCTCCTCTCCAACCACTTGTCCGCTTAAGTGAAGTCACGCCTGGTTTAAAGCTTCGTCTGAAAGGCTGGTTTAAATGCTACACAAAGCCCCTGTGTCATACGGATGCAAAGCCTGCAGTGTTTAGAGAAAAAACCAACAGTTCAACAACTGCCCCAGATAAAGAAGCGACGGTACCACTGTTATCTTTTTTCAATCCAGCATTGCTTGACATTTCCACCAATCCCAGTGTAACCATGGCATGAGTATCAATATGGGCTTTGTCAAGCTACTTGACCATTTGCTGAGTTTGATTGATGCTATTGATTGGTGATTAGTTGCTCTTAATGCTCTTTTCTGTGCTCTAACGGACAATTATCTGCGTATTTACTTCATGACTTTTTTGGGAGGTTTTTTTTGTGAAAACAGTCGATTCCCTGCTCGTCGTCATTTAGCGTGACGTTCACCTTTAAGCACGATGAATCTTAGAATGCCTTAATCTCCCTTTGTGTCTCTGTCTGAGCAGATTTATCGGTAACGGCTGGAGTTCGGCCGGCTCATCAAGTCTTGTTTTGTCTGGCTGTGAGGCCTAATTGCTCCTAATTTTAGGTCTTCCTGCCGCATCCTATCGACATGTAACTGGTCTGCCATAACGATCACTAACGGTGGGGCAAAGTGCCCAAATGCTAAACGGCAGATTTCCTCTGCTTTCCGCGTTTGTGGCTTTGCTGCAAAGAAATCGCAGACACACACAAATGGTGTCAGTGCGGATAAGGATCTTTCCATGTCAATATGCTTCGTAAAACGCCTGTAAAGTGACTGACTTGGGCTTGTCCTGTTATCTCCCTTGCTGTCTAGATTGGAGGCTGCGGTGGTCTGAATGTCTTCTGTGTACGAGAGAACAGGCTGACGAGAATCCCGCCGGAGCTGTCGCAGGCCACGGAGCTGCACGTGCTCGACGTCTCAGGAAACCGGTACGCTCAGCAACACTCATCACATCTCTTGGTGGCAGAGGTAGAGACCAAGCAAACAACCCCCCCCCCCCCCCCCCCCCCCCCCGAAACATGATTTTAATGGGGAAGATAAAAAAAAAAATGTCTGGTCCCTTAAGATCATTCTGAAAATGTCAAGATGTTAGTCAGAGGTTGTTTTGGCTTTCCCTGTCTGCCTGGACCTGTTTCGCTCCAAGCTTCGACCTCAGAGAAGATTCGAGCAATGTTTTCTGCTTGAGTCACACACAACTACGTTCCCCTCTTTGTCTGGAAAGTCTTTCTCCTAACTGCATCACCCTAACTCTCACAGAGAAGTGTATATATTATGGAAATGAGAGCCAGCATGTACCCACATGGTGGTCTGCTGCAGTGATGTTTCTTTTGTGTGTGTGTGTGTGTGTGTTCAGTCTCACCCACTTGCCGATGTCACTGACCACGCTACGGCTGAAGGCCTTATGGCTGTCAGAAAACCAGTCGCAGCCACTCCTCACCTTTCAGACGGACGAGGATCCTGAGTCAGGCGAGAAGGTGCTCACCTGCGTGCTGCTACCTCAACAGCCATGTGAATCTGACTTTAAAGGTACCGCTCCATTAAGTAGAGGCCTGATGTAATCAAGAATAATCATGAGTCATCTGGATTATTATGGACTGGTTGACTGATATTTTAGCGGTCGTTTTCTTTGGTTCTTGCATCATCTATGAGTATTTAGTGCCCTGCGGTTCTGATGACATTATCACATGATCTGCTTGGGGAAGCATGGTGTGTTCTGGGCCCTCTGATCCTGTGTGTACATCATGAGGTTCTGTAAGAGATCAAAGAGCCTCAAAGAGACACATCAGACCCTCTCTTGTCCCTTGAGGCCCTCCTTGGTTATATATTTCAGACATGGGGGGGAGATTGGAAAGTTAAAGAGGCTTAGTGATGGATGGCCTGCCGCCATAAAAAAAAAAAAAAAAGAAGCTCACCCAGTGCGTATGGAGATGTGATTGAGGGCCGGTTCTGTTTGTGTTTTATTCAATAATTTTGTAATGATTTAGTTGTAGTTTGCAGATTTGTGTATATATTATTTGGGATTCTCTGCAAAATAATTCCATCAAAAGGTGTTTGCTGCTTCTTTTAAAAAAGCAACAGCAAGTTAACAATCCGTGTGTCTCTTGTGATAGAAATGCAGATATTAAAGCGGCCGATGTCAGGCTGAGTGAGGCAGCGCTTGGGGGCAGGGAAGATTGTGTAGCTTTAATCCTGTGACTAAGCTGGGATTTGAAACTGTGATCTGTCAGTTTCAGTCTCTCTCTTACTTACTCAGCACTCATTTCTTTGAGCAACAATCATAACTGCTGTATTGATTTGGACCTGCAAAATTATTTTCATTTAGCTTAGATAGTTTAGTTTTGGAGGATTTTTTTTGTGTGTGTGTGCTTGATTTTAAGTAAAAAAAAATAAAATAAACAAATGTTGTCTCCTCTAAAAACAACCCCAGGCTCTGATAATCTCACTCGCTTTGGAGCCCTGGAAAGCCTTGTGAATGACATGGTAGATGACACGTGGGACAACAAACCCATGCAGAGGGTCAGTGCCATTCAGTTCCAAGATGATGATGATGAAGAGGACGACGACGAAAAGGTGAGACCAGTACGAATGCTAAGAGATGCTGTGACGATAATAAAACATTCAGCCCTCGTGAATGGCTGAATCAGAACATATTATTCTACAATTGTCCTTGTCAGTTTGCCAGTGAATCCAAAACAAACCAACAATGACTTTCTCCTGCGAACGAAAACGTGGAGTCGATTATTCGTTCTTGGGGTGCAGGCCTCTCCAAATCCATTGTTGGGTTCGGACCTCACGCCATTAAAAAAGGATTAAAGACTTTGGATCGCAGTGGTGGCAGACTGATCTTGGCTGTCTTTACAGCCCACACCCTAAATGACCTGGAAATGTATCACCCTGAACCGAATTAAGCCCGTCTGTGAACCGAAAGCTGTGACATAGACCTATGCAGGGCCCGGACAAAAGATTCTTATTCTAAACCCATCTTTCACGTTGTCAAAAACAAGACTTTGTGCATTACTTCAATGTAACATGAGTAGTTTTCCTCCTTGTGTCTGGCTGTGACGCTTCGAATTCATCCGCAGTCCGAGGAAATGTCATTGGTGTTATTCTTTTCTTGCCGATTAGAACCACACAGCTATTATACTTGCTATTTCAGCGGCAAAGTACCCTTTTCTGCCACAGTAACAGTTTACAGCGTGACTCATGGAGAATCAGCTTTGCAAGTTTGTTGCGTTCAGCATAATCAAGATGACTTCCTTTGGACCATAATTGCGACTGCTTGTTTGTGTTAAGTGTGATCTCTGCAGATTTGCTATTTTTGAGAGCCCTCCAATGGCATCATGCACTCTACAGGCGCCTATCCCAACCATCACAACTGATTGCCTAACCTGAACCTCACCTTAATCTGAACATAATGACATTTTTCATTACGCGGTGCAGTTATGTACTGTAGGGTTCTACGCTGCACAGGTTTTCCATGTTTAGCTCTTTAGAACATACAGCATCCCCTCGACGAGGCGAGATACAACTTTGCACTTTAAACATGCGGGGGTTCAGTGTCTGTTGGGATCCTGTTACTGTAGCAATAAAAGTCCTCGCACACAGAACTCCACTCATAATCTCTTCCAAAACTCCGGCGTTACACGTTAGAACGCACAAGGACCGGCAGTAAGAGAGTAACTATATGAAAAATAAAAAAAAGATCATGATGAAACATCAGTTTTTCTAAAAACGAATGACCTAATCTGTTGCCTCCACACAGGGAACATTACTTCGGAGGGCCACACCTCACCCCGGGGAGCTGAAAACCATGAAGAAAGCAGCCGAGAACCTCCGTAATGACCTGAATGCGGCCAAAGGCTTGGACTCCAACAAAAATGAGGTCAATAACGCTGCAGACAGAGTGACCACGTCTGTGTGACCTTTACCTCAGAAATGTATTTTACCTTCTGTGTCTCGCCGTGTCGTCCTGCACAACCCCGCAGCCCCGACCCCCCTTTCCCCCCCCCCCTACAAACCCCGGTGTGGCCTACCCCTCCACCCTCGGACGCCTGCAACCTCCATCAGGCCTGTGTAAAATGTGCTCAGCGTACCAGGGCCGCTGTGCCTTCCTCTTTTTAATGTCCACAGCAATGACCTGCACAGAGATGCTCCTCTTACAGAATATTTTAAAGATTTTATTGCTTTTATTTTGTTTTTTTGTTTTTTTAAATGGCTCTTTTAAAAAGTATACATTAGGTAGTTGCACTATAAACCTTCCTAAATGTATTCTATTTTTGTTTTCATCTTCTTTTTTTTCTTTTTTTTTTTTAAAACACTGGGTGAATACTTCTTTTTACATTTTGAGCAAACAAAAGCAGGAGTTTTTTTGGACCTACTGATTTAAAGATTATTGTAAATCTCTTGTGAATATTGATACTTTTATACTTTTTGGCAGCTCAGATGTAAATAAAAAGTGTATAGCAAGTTTCTTAATCTGTTGCAGATTTTTAAGCTTTTTTTTTTTTTTTCTCTGTTGCTTTCTCAAACTTGGTACATCCGTCTTCTTTTTTTCTAAAGCAAAGCAATGAATCAAAACAGCCACTAATGTCTTATTGAGCCCATTTTTTTCAATGGATGGATGCATGACCTTTTATTTTCTTCTATTTTATCTGTAAAACATCGAGACCTATTTTAGGATAATTAGCAGATGTGATGAGTCTGGATTGAAGTACCGCACATCAAACTCTAAAATCCCATCTGCAGTGTAATTATGCAGAAGCGACAATGCTGTCTTATTTATATGTGCTGTGCTTCACTGCTTTTTTTTCCCTTCTTCAAATAGATGCCAAAACAGCTGTATTTCTATTTTTTAAAGTTTTCTTCTCTTTAACAAAGGATACTGTGTTGAGTAATCGTCAGAGCTTTGGTGAGATTGAGGTTAGTGCAAGGATAACAAATAAAAAAAAATTTAAAAAGTTGTTGCTCATAAATGCACTTCTCAGTGTTGCTAAAATCTTATTCTTTTTCTATGGTACATGATAAATATGTATTTTCTTTCGTTTTTAAATTGATTGCAAATAGCGGACCAAGGAAGTTGGTTCCAGTGTTGGTTTTATGTTCTAAATATTTTCTGATCAAACTGCACAAAGCGGATCTCAACTTGGCTCTGTGCCTTGAGATTTGATGACTTTTTTTTTTTTTTTTTTAACCACTGATCAATAAAATAAGTGCAACACTAAACGGTGCTTGTTATTCCTTTAAAATTTCAAAGGCCAGCCTGTGTAGAGAGAGAATCTATTGCTTTCTGGTGACGTCAGCTGAGTTCAACGCAGCTCGGCTCATTTTCACCTGGAAATAAAAAAAAAAAAAACTAAAAGAAAACGTGGCACACTTGGTATCTTATGATCAATATAAACTAACTTTAACTGGCTTGTTTTGAGGCAATAAAACCGATTCCCTGCTCACACCCTGTCATTACTTGTTCTGTCTATCTAACAGTGCACGATGTTTCTGTAATCCACTGGCAGAAAGTCATGTTTCCACCCTGCATGTCCTGCATGTTGTGCTGACTATGGCCTGTTTCACTGTACTGCGCATGCGCGTCTTTCTGTTCTCAACACGTCCGAAAAACTAAAGCTCCACAGATCAGATACTGACACAAATGTTGATTTACTTCAAACATTTTGCCATTTGAAGAAGAGACTTCTAGCTTTCATCTTGCATTAAACCGGTATAATGTACGAGTCCCTTTTAAACGTAAAAAAAAAAAACAAATAATTAACTGTAATATGATTAGTGTGAAGAATTTATTTTTTCTCTCATGATTACTTTCAAGCAGCTGTCATCGGTCTTGATCTGTTTGTGCTAAATCTAGCCTTGCTTAAGATGACCTTTCAGTTATAATTAAGCGGAAGCCTCTTCAGGGAGGCTGCTGTGCACGTCGAGCATGTCATCATCGCTTATTCTGTCTAATCATTCAGTCACTGGATGAAATAATTTGTCAAAGACTGAATTCAGCTTTGGAGATAAATTTTGGCTTCTACTAATGGTTCATTAATGGAAGGAATGTAAGTGATGAGTTGCGACAACAGTTTGAATTTGTACCTATTTTGATACCTGCTAGGGCACAAAATTAGCATGATCCATGAATGGTGGAGCAGATTTTTTTTATTATACTGCTGTTTCTAGTTCATGTCCTAATTAGACACTGACAGCTGAACAGAGTACACTTGCATTCATTAAGAGGGACCTATTTAGCACTGATCCATCACTGTCACTGTTAATTTCCTTCACTGAAATGAAATTTTCAGCAACAGGTGGTGTCTTCTGACCGTCTCCAGGAGTGTAGAAATCCTCATGCTAACCCGTCCCTTAGGACCAGCTGCCAAAGCTGGACCATCCCGGGCTTCAGCCGGGTGACAACCAAAGAGTGTCTGCACATGTTTCCTGTCGGCAATAGCTCTTGTGGTCGTTGCTTGAGCACAGGGACGAGCACAGAGAAAATGGAACCACCTGAAGAGGTCTGTTTTCCTGTTCCCGTTCTGCTAAACCAGATCATGTTTCTTACATTGATTTGACCTGATGTAGATATTTGTGTTTGCTAACGACCTACTGCTGGTTCCACTTAATTCTCCATGTTTCGCTGCACACGATGTGCCATGAAAGTATCAGAAAAAAAAAGGATTGTTCACTCATTTATAATCTAACTTTGCTAACGTCTTGCAAATGAGAATATGACGCTTTGTTGAACATCAAAAACATCAGATTCTTTTTTTATTGCCAGAGTGGTGCAGGCCAGATGTCAGAGAGGGAAGCCGCACCGTGTCGATTTCATCATCACAGAGGTGAAACCCAAGAGGGCAGGATGTTTCCACATCCCAGAGCTCTTAATTCGGGGTCTAGTCTCCATGGAGACCCTGTCTGCAGTATAAAAAGCCCATCTGTTACAGGGTATCTAAAATCTTCTGCAGTGACTGAGAAGACCCTTCCTCAGGAATCATTCATCTCCCAAGTGCCATTAAAAGTAAATCTTTCTTAAATGTCAAACGATCTCTGTGGCGTTGCTCTATCAATTCCAGGGAATCGTACTGAGTGTCACAAATTCACTTTTTTGTTAAGCTGTGCTACTCTTCTAAGCCACACGTGGACGTTCTTTTTTTTTTTTTTTTTTTAGCTTGTTATTGGTGATGAAACAATTTTCTCTCAGTTGCAGATCAAAGTTTCTGGCCAGAGGGGATGTTTGGGAATCAGCATTGCTGGTGGAAAGGGTTCTCTGCCTTACAAAGACCATGACGAGGTGAGTGCCGGCGCAGAAGAGTCTATATTACTCAACCGCTTGCAACATAGCTTATCACTCATACATAGAGCAACATTTGGTTCCCATGAATGAAGATGATGTGAAGCAGATGCCTCAAGCATCTCATAGTTATATCAGTTTTCTCACAGTCCACATACAAGTTGAATAAATGTACCAACTCTGTGTACATTATTACAACCTCCATCCCAGCCAATGTGTTCGTATGATTTCAGGGCATTTTTATTTCCCGAGTAGCTGAAGGGGGGGCATCAGAAAAGGCTGGAGTCTATGTTGGAGATAGATTGCTGGAGGTAAGAGAGGTTTTTCATATTGTCATTTTTTCTGCGTCACTGACAGTAAGCAACTATTGTATCTGTACTGAAACTACATACATAAACTGTGTTATATAGTCACAGGATTTCCAGTTGGTGTTTCTCTTTTCACCAGTGGGGGGCATCATGAGACCAATAGAGGACATTCTGTTTGGGTTCCCCCACAAGTGAGGAGGCCAATATTAAGCCTATAATAAACAAGAAACAGAGAATTAAGAAAATCTTCAGACATGTTTTTTTTTTTTTTAGTGGACAACCCACACTGTGTGTGGGGAATAATTTCCACATCTGACGCACAATGCTTCTTTCATCTTCGCGCTAAATGCATGGCCTCTGCCCTTCCAGGTCAACGGCCTGAGCATGCAGGGCGCGACCCACCACGAGGCAGTCAGCGCCCTCAGGAATGCTGGGAGCTGCATCAAAATGAAAGTGTTCA
Organism: Leuresthes tenuis; assembly: GCF_036924035.1. Classification (NCBI taxonomy): domain Eukaryota; kingdom Metazoa; phylum Chordata; class Actinopteri; order Atheriniformes; family Atherinopsidae; genus Leuresthes; species Leuresthes tenuis. The sequence continues at coordinate 16,135,609 of NW_027325362.1, forward strand.
GAGAGAAGCTGCTACCTCGAGAGGTGCGTGACCCAGACGTGCATCGGGATTCCCCGGATTTGACCGGCCAGGAGCTGCGCAGGCACGAGAGTGGAGGCCTGAGAAGCAAACAGTTCCAGCTGGACAGCGCTGTAGACTGTTTGTCCCAGAAGATTGAGGCATTTGTCTGCAATGGCAACGGCATTGTGGGTGGTTTAAACACACGACAGTACAAACAGAACACGTTTGAAAGTTTTGCATTGTTTTTAGTACATGCCTAAAGCCGGAATCATCCGATGTCGAACTATATTTGGTTTATTTTGGACCTCACATTCAAACATATTCGTGCCACATTGTTTTCTTTTTTCTTTTTAACTTGTTCGGCTTTGCACTGACTCTTAAACTTGTAACTGTTGAACTTTCAATTTGAACCTTGGCACAGTTAGTCTAAAGGGCAGCTCAGGATGCAATTACTATGCAAGTGACAAAAAAAATAAAAATCTGTATCTGAGGCCAGATACTTTAAAAAAAAAGAAACCCTTTAACTTTTTAGTCAATGTTTACTTTGTCTTGCTCAGTTTGCTGTTTTGTGTTTCAGTCTGATTTGGAGAGAGATCTGAACAGAACCTTGTCTCAACTGGAGGCAGAGGTGTTAAAAAAGGATTCACTGCAAGGGCAAAAACACACAATGGCAGTAAGCGGATTTCTTATCTCTCATTAAAACCTATGACACTCAGTACAGGCTGCCTCATTCTGCATTTCCCGTCATCGTAGCGTTTTCTTGAGCTAAAAACACATTTTCTCCTCAGTCACGTTTTCCTTGCTGCCTGTCTCACAGATCCCCCGGATCATCCTCACTCATCCCTCTACCTCAGATGAAGATGTGGAGCTGTTGACACAGACTCCCAGCAGAGAGCTGCCACGTGACGCTGGTCATGCTGGCAAGCGTGTTTACTCTGACTGCAGCGACAGTGCTTTCTACCCACCTTGACCAGAGCCTGGAGCCTCATTTTCAGCAGCATTACTATTTTGCTCATATTGTGCTTTTTTTTTTTTTTTTTTTTTTACTGTCACTTTACACCTTCTTTGTCAGTTTTTATTGCCGCTAACAGCTCTTAATCATATTAAATTCATTTGCAGACAGAGTAAACTGAAATGGTCTATTTTTCAATTTGAAAAACTGTTTTTGTCGTAAATCTGTTTTTGAACAGAGGCTGAAAAACGCGCTAACATCCAGATGAAGTATCTCATTATATTAAATACAGTCAATTAAACCATGACTGATGCTGGCTACCCCTGTGTCACACCACTCTGTGTGTATCATGACTCGCTGGAACAGAATTGTCGCTACCCATGACAGTGTGAAGCTCTTAGACTTTTTATAGTCTGGCCTGAGATAAAATGCCACATGGCAGAACAGATTGCACAGCATGGAATCTGAGTATTGCAGAGTCCAGCGACAGACTGAACTTGGCTTTGGAGCTCCACATAACTGCTGTATGAGACAAATGAAAGCTTGTGAGAAAAGAGCACTGTGTGGAAAATTTTCTGAAAAGCTTTGAATGTGCAGACTGTAGATGTACTTACTATACACCAGATTAGTAGGATGTGGCGCCTTTTATACGCTCACAGTGACAACAGTTAACTGTGTGGTTTTTAATTCTTCAATAAAGTGCAAATGTGTAGTTCAGAGAGGCTTTTCTTTTCTTGGAGAGTGGCAGGAGAAATTACCAGAGATAACTACAATGCAATGTTTATGTTTGTGGTGGAAAAAACTGTCACTAAATGAAAGGGACTCAAGGGTTAATGTTACTATGTCAACCCCCTGTAGATTTGAAATTGACAACATAAAAAACTAACACGTCTGCTTGTTTCATCTGAAGCTGTGCAGCAACAACTGTTGGGTGATAATCCTCTGGGAATGCAAGGTGTTGGAAAACGCAGGCAGTGTCCAAAATCCAATTCAGGGTCAATTAATGGAATGTCAGTCTCATAATGTGAGACCGTCTCGAGGAATTTCTGTAAGCTAGAGGGAGGACCTGAGGAGGAGATGCACAGATCCGAGAGACTAAGATGGCAAGAAAATTAGTATTGCAACCAGGTTGGAACTTTTATGTGTGCCATTTGCATGCATTTAAAATATTTTATTCCTAATCCACGTTTTCATTTATTTAGAATATTTCGACTACTAATTTAATTTAGTGAACCACAGTGACCTCGGGTTCTAAAGCCCAGCTGATACACAAACTGGTCTCTCTGTCAAATTTGTTACTTCATGGCAAATGTATAGCGGTTATTTTTATTTCTTTACATAATTCTCACATTCAAATGTGGTTGCTTTGAGTGACATGCGAGTTACCCAAAGGTGCAAAGTGTCATTGAGTTTGAGTTTACTTTTAGATGGATATTTGTTTCCTAGACACCTTGAGTATGAAAAACCTTTGACTCAGCGTGTTAAAAATCTAATCTTACTGTTACTTTTACCCAACCCTAATCCTAACCTTATGTGCAACAGAAAAGTAACATGTGTATTGGCGCTGGCAACTGAAGAGAACAGATGAAGGCTTTTCATTCGACCTGGAGAGTAACTGAAATCTTCCACAACTGCCCATTGGTTCTATTGGGCATTATCATGTTGAGGCGGGCCTTTAGCAAACTTAGGCTGGCAACCAGCATATGCCGTTGACTGCACTGGTAACTAGCTTGCCAAAACTAGCTCGTCTGCTAATTTGAATCATCTTCTTGTTTTTTACAAGGATTCAGCTGCAAATTGTGCAGTATATCTACCTCCCCTAACAGTGGATTTGGCTGTTTGGCTGTTGGCAGCCTGTGGTCATTAATATTTTATATTGTATGTGGTCAGAAAAATGCACAACTGATTGGGATAAATTGTAGTTTGAAATGCAATTCATTATTTGTGATGCTGCACGACTTCCATTTATGGTTGTCCTTTCCTTTTATGCGAGTTATGAATATATAAAGCTAATCCAATTGAGAAAAATCTGGTTCACATTGGAGCTCACCCAGGTCATTAAAACTGATGTATATTACTTATAAGTGGTGGTTTTGTTTAACAATCAGAGGTAATGCATTTTTCTCTCTAATGTATTTGACTGGTGCAAAAAAAACTCACTTTCCTCTTAATATGTGCAATTTTAAGTTTTATAGAGTTGGCGTCATAGGCGTTGAGTTGAATCTTCTTTGTACTTGATGTCAGGTTGAAATTTGAATACTCTACATTTAGGCTCAAATGGAATGTCCAATTACAATACCTTTATTAACTAAGGACATAGTCTTGGTGATTGTATTGCATGAAATACAATAGGAGTAGCTTAAAGCTGAATATAATTCAAAATCAAGGAGAGTTATTGACCACTCTGCCAGAGGGAGAGATGACGAATGGGCCACAGCTTTTACAGTAGACAAAAGAAAAAAGTTACAAGTAGATTATTTAGTAGATTTTCAGCCTCAGCATGACAGTTACCAGCCGAGACAGGCTGATCCTCAGAAGATCTAATGGATACTTGTGTTAGACACATGTCTCTGCTCCAGTTGAATGAGTAGTCATCTTAGTTACCAGTGCAAAATCTTTTACAAAATCTATATCCACAGTAAAGGCCGATCTATCTGCTGTTGCTGCCAATAATCAGCCCTGTAACCACTGTGCTTTCCCTCGTCTTTTCCACTCTAAAATTAGCATTGAGATGTAGCATTTAAAAAAATCAATGCACTTTCTAAAACAAGGCTATTGAATTATTTTCCAATGCCAGTGGTAGCACATTTACCCTCAGTGTTGACTATAAAATCAAAGTTATGTGTATTAACTCTAAATTCCACCCAGCAATCCACCGTGTTACTTACCACAACTGGGTGCCCACTATAGCCTAAGAGTTGGACCACAATCTCTGAGAAGAAAAATAACTAATCAATTGCAACTTCAGAGCAGGAACCAGTCCAACACAGTGAGATTGAGAGTGAGCAGATAGCCACCGTGTTAACTGTGGCTCCGTACTTCTATTCTAACAACTACCATGGAGATGAACGAGACAACATCGCCACCTAGAAATTGCTATAGGTTGTGAAATGTTTGCTGATAAAAGAAAAAGTTCAGTGCACAGCAGACTTGTGCCCCCTCCCCCCACGTCTCATGGTTACCAACTCTCCCAATAGCAGATGGAGCTGATAGATACCAAAGACTACTGCTGAGTCACGTGACGTGAATGCTGATTGCGTACTGTACCCAAAAGCCAGATGTTTGTGGGTTCTTAGTAATTCACGATTTCTTTTTCTGTCCCCTGTGAAAGAAACACTTCTCTTCACACAAAATGCACCAGTGCTTTGTAGTGTGAGGTAAATGCGCCACTTGATTGACACAAATGAAGACTGCGTAACCTGCTTTTGCACGAAACAAAAGATAATGTATTTTTCTCGATACAGTTTCTCTTTTGAAATCTTATGCTGTTCATAAAGTCCCAATATGGATCGGACATGTTTTGTGCCTTGCAATTATTCACACAGTAAAAGAAAATAGGACACTGCTTGAAAAGTGCCACCAGTTTTCATTAAACCTTTTGATTTATGCTACATGAGTGTGTCATGCAGTCCGCTGTCAGACCTTGGTGGTAGCAGGGATTTTAACAAGGTGGCAAAATTGCATTAACCTGCCTCAACTTTCATTGCATGATATGACTCACCATCACTGAAAAATGGAGATGCATTGAAAGAGGATACACAAAGAATACACAAATAAACTACACAAGAATCCCACTTTGTGGCAATAACAATAGATTAAGTAGAGTATAGTGGAGTTTGGTTCAGGTAATGCTACAGCGAGGGAGTGTGTAATAAAGTGGGTTTGTTGTCTCTGGGACACTTTTAAAAAACAAAGGCAAATGCGACAAACGTGATATTGGCGATCTTCTCTTTCTTTGCTCTTGTTAATGCAATTTTCACGGGTTTTCTCATGGTTAACTCCATTCAGATCACCGGGGGAAAAGAGTGCACGGAAATCACGCTCATCCTGGGAGGAAAAGTTGAAGGGGTGCAGTTTGGATCACATTTATCAGTCTCATATGTTTCAGTAGCTAAAGCCAGCATGTGTCTTCTTTGTTGAGATTGGAATGTAAGCAACTATTCAGACACTTTAAGAGTCAAAACTTAACGGTTGTGCAAAATTCATTCAAATCAATGACTTTTCCCGAAACCAAACCAGATTCACAGGCTCATCTATTTTCATGTAGGCTACAGAGTAACACACATGAAATCCAATTTCTTTCTTTTTTTTTTCTGTTGGGAGTTCTTTTGATTGCAGGTAAATAATCTGATACACAATTACAATCCTGTTTGGAATCCCGTCGCTCAAATCATACTACTATTGCTGTAATTAGAGACACCTCTTAGGCTTTTGTTTTCTGAAGAGCTGAATGCAGTGTTTTGGTATCAGATCATTTCTGTCAATATAAAACAACGGATAAAGGATGTTAAATCCCTTTATGGTATTTGTCCGTTCCTTAAACACCGGATATCAAAGAGGGCAAAACCAGATAATATGATATTTATCAATGTACTGCCACAATTAAAGAGTTGTTTCTGAAATATTATCATGCTCTAAAATGTTAAGCTTCAGGGGCTTAGTGTTTTTTTTTTATCTGTCACATCTTTGGACAAAACCAGAAGCAGACTTTATTTTACAATAATTTTCTCTGTGAGACACAGGCGGGCAGAGGGAGGGGAGCTGCAGAATGAAAACGGACAAGAACAGCTGTGACAGAAATCAAGTGTATGTAAAGGATTAGCGGCCACTCCAGAGGTCTGCTTTTACTCACCAATAAGGGGACGGAGAAGTCGATACAGCGGCAAACAAGCAAGTAGAATTTGTTTCAGGCAGGCGGATGACTCATTACTGGGAGCACACTGATATGTCTGTCACATTAGATGCCTGACTGGTTGAGCTATAGATTATTTGTAAGATAAATACCAATCTGATATTATTTATAATTTGAGAAATTTAGCTTTGTATCTAAAAAGACATTTATGTTCAATAAAAGACAAAATTGAATTTCATTATCCTGCTGTCTGTGCTGCTCACTCTGTGACAGTTAGCTACAATAAATCCCAAGTTTACACGAGGGTGCCTTTAGTTATTTTTCTACTTTCTGGTGCCCAGCATGCAGACTGCTGTCTGCAAGCTATTTGTGGCTATTTGGCTTCTATAAAAGGAAATCTGGTGGGCGTCACACACACTTATACACACACCGATGATAATACACACTGAACTTCATGAGAGGAGCAGGAAAGTGGGCTTCTTGCTTTCACCAACTCACCTTTGATTACATTAAAGTCTGCTCAGCACGGGCGCTGTTCAATGGATGGACAGGGATAAAAACCGTAAATGGATCATTTGAATAACAGCATGAGAAAGGTAAGAAGTTTCAGAAATATATGAACGCCTTTTTTTTTCATTTTAAAAGCATGCAAATCATCCTGTTTGCTATTTGCTGTAGAGTAGAATAATTTCGCTCATGTGCTTTTGGTCTCTGTTGACTTTTGTACAGACGTTACAGAGGGGCTGGTTTTAAGCTCTCCTTTTGTGCAAACTTTTTAACTCAAAGCCAAATCCAACTAGAAAAATGTAATCAGGATTTTAGTTTTAATGCATCAACATTGTTGTTCATAAACTTCTTCTCTCTGTACCCTCTAACAGCCACAACCATCTATCTATACACACAATTACATATACATCTTACGAAAAATTTAACGCTATCTGTCATTTTTTCTATTACTGTTCTTGTTATTGAAAATGACATTGATGGAAACATGTGTTCTCTTGTTGTGTTTATCCTTGTGTATGAGACACATACTCTCAATGTTTGTTTATAGTCCTTAAAGAGAGCACAGTGTGCTCAGGAACAGCTGGCAATAGTCTATATTTGCATGCACAATCTACTCTGGAGGGAGGGGTTGTGTGTTTGTCTGTAATTAAACTCTTTACGCGGTGACACACCCAACTTTTTATGCATGCACTGGAGCACATCGACTCTGATATACATTTAAACGTCTGGGAAGCACTGACAGGTCTCAGTCTCAGACAGCTGTAATTATAGCAATGAGGGGTGCATTGAATTATAAGCACATATAACAATGTGTGAGTAATGGAGACAATGTGCTGATGATAGCGAGGGGGGATATCACAGCCTCCATAAGAAATGACATCCTTTGTATTGATTAAGCAGTTTAATACGTTTTTTAGTACATTTGTCACTTTCATTAGGTCCCTGCCCTGTTAAGACTCCCTCACAGGGTGGCCTCTTTCAGGAAGTGATTTAGTGCTGCTTGTTTTCAGTCTTTGGGACAGGTCCGACATTCCACTTGGAAAGATTGAGAAGGGGCACGCGCACGGTGAGGTGACATGTAACACAGTGAACTATCACCAGCTAGAAATGCGAGCTATGAGGACGGCATGGCCTCGGCAACATTCAGTGATTAAGCATTCAACAGGGCTATCGTGAGTAGGAAATGCTTGCCTTAACCTTTCACAGTGTAAACTTACTCTGCTATGACTACAGAGGACGAGCAAACAAGAGGTTCCGTAATGAAATAAACACATAAACAAGGTTATAAGTTAGCTGGTGGCTATTTTTGTCAAAGAATGTGTTGAGTGTCTTTATTTAGAGCTGATTACAGATACGCTGGATATAAATGAAGCTCCTCACAGCTCTGGCAGTTCGAACTGCTGCAATAAACATGAATGGAGTAAAGAAAAGTGGTGGAAAAACTTTTGTATTTTTCACTTTAAGCGAATGCAATCACAGTTGATAAACACACCCTTTACAGGCAAAGGTCCTTCAATATATTTGCATGCAAACTGTTCTTAAAGTTAAAACTAAGTACTCATCATGAGTGGGTCATGCCAAAGCTTCCTTAAGCATTTATGAAGAATCCTTAAGTAAAGATTTAATTTGACTTTTTTTGCTGATCTCGATCATATTAAAAAAAGTTGTCACAGGCTTCTTATGAAGCTTGTATTAGAAGGTTGTATAAAATAATAGTCAAGTTATACTATTGACAGTGAGTTTTTATCTTGGCTGCATGTCAATGCCAATGCCATTATTCTCTTTACCCACTTCTTAATAACAGTAATAAGGAATTTTTCACATTTGTTTTTCAGAGGGCTCTTTCACAAGTTAAACTGAGGGAAAGTACATTCTTATATATTTGAATCTATCCTACAGCGAAGTGCAAAAATGGGTTAAGCTAACGCATACAGTAACGTCATCACAGCAACATTTAAAGAACATCATAAAGTAATATTTACAAAGACTTTTTTCAAACATAGATAAAAGCATTGGGGCTGCACCGTCTACAACCAAATACACCACATGATGTCAGCTACAATAGCTGTATGGGTAGTTTCATTATGGTAAAATAGGTATTAGCGTTACCTGAGCTAATGTTACTTGTTGAATGAAACCACACCATGTGTTTTTATCAACTCCTGAGTGAACATTTTATTACCATGTCAATTCCCTTGATTAGTTTCAACTTCACAACTTCAAGCTCTGCCTTTTGAAATGTTTAAGACTGATATGGTAGATACTATATAGGCCTACTGCATGTTTAAGAGACAGGAAATCTTTCCACATGGGCAGATATTCCATATTTGTCTTTGTCTTGTCCCTTTTGGGAATAAGCCAGAAATGTGACAGAAATATTAAGAATCCTGTTGCTCAAGCAACCCGTGCTTAATTTGCACACATTATGTGCTTTTATCTTGACATTTTGACTGAGATGACAAGGTAACACAGGTGGTAACAAGTCTTTCGCAGTATTTTTGACAATTAAGTCTATGGACATTTTAATTAAGCAAAGCTTTTCCTTGTTATGGATGACCTATTTTTGAATATCCAAGTGAACTCCTCTTAACTCATTTGAAAGCTTCTCCTTGCCACAATCTAACACAAAGACATCAACTTGTACCGTGTAAAGTGTGGGAAGCACATTAAACTTGATCTAAAGCTTTTCTTCCAAGAAAGATATTCCTGCAGAGTACATGTTGCAATTTTTGTCTGTCCTCCCTCTTAAAAGGTTCTAACCAATCATTTTCTGTTGGTTCTGTAGTTGCTGTGTTCACTGCATGTTGATATTTATCCCCTATACGACACAGCCCAAAGCCATTCAAATGTTAAGCTTCTTGTTTGTAAGGTGATATTAATTCTCCATGTCCAGAAAAACATCTTACAAAGCTGCAGTGCTTTTCAACCTGCTGATAAGCTGCATTTTGTAGCTCCCCGCTGATTTAGTTTTCTAAAAATGCAAAGCTATGAATTCCTTTTTCTTTTTGACTGGACAAATCTGATGTTGATTGAAAAAGTGCATCGGCTGTTTCGAAGAAAATTACATTCACACAATCAGACTCGAAATCAGGGGAGCAGAAATGAACATGTGTTGGCAATTTCTGTGCAAAGCTATTCATTAGAAAAAAAAAAAGAAAATAAACAGGAGGACCACAGAGGAGGAAATGGCTTGAGGTATTTCTTTCCTGTGATGAACCATATAAATTCAGTTTTACATTTATAATGAAGTTCTTGGTAATCTTCCTGCCAATCATTTAGTTTTGGAGCAAGTTTTCTTTCTCCCATTAATTAAGCTTAACATACAAGAAGCTATTGCTACAACTTGAGGGTTGGTAGGTTCAACTTCTGTCTGCAATCAAATTTATGAGATGAACCTAACAGTTCTATGCAAATTTACAATCTGCATCTATGTCCAGGTACATCATTACTGTGATCTATTTTTAATAGATCCTCAAGTAACTGCTATAATAACCTCCACTGATAAGGTGATTACTGGAAAAAATTTCAGTGGCCTTGCTCTCCAGTTTGCATTTTGCAGATGACCCGACAATACTGTGGTGAGAAGAGGTATAATTAAGCTGCAGAAGCTCTTTCGATGAGTGCGTGCCGTGATTGCTCCAGCAGGGACAGCTAGGGGCATTTTCACACATCCGGACTAACACCATTTAAGCCAAACTTCAAAGGGAAGTGTATTTCTACTGTAACAAACTGAAGAAAGCTCTTGTTTTAAAAGAGAGAAATACACCTTCCTAGCGATGTCAAGATGCCATATGTCCATCATGAATTATAAGTTTTGAAGCTCTTAATTCTTCAAAAAAGGGCCCAAAAAGCTCTACAGTTTGAAGCTCCACAAATCTTTACATTTTCAGCATGAGTAGCTCTAGTTAGGACTGACCCATTATCCTTGGAAGTGACTTGAATAAGATGTGCACCAGGTCAAACCAGCCCAGAAAAATCTGAGAGGCCGACGTGCCTCTTCTGCAAGGAGTACAGAGGTTTCATAACATAGACATGCTTGTTCCAAGGGCTGTTTTATCATCAGGAGCTGAATTTGACAAACGTTCTTTTTCAGTTTTACAAGGGCACTAGATGCATAATTGGCAATGAATATGTTAATCTTGGGTTTAACATGTTTGAGAGAAAATAATCGTTCCCAGTTCTTAAAGGCATACTTGCTTAAAGAACATATAAACCATAAGGCTTGTTGTAATGCTTCTTGTGTATGTCACATGTCAGGGGACCTTCAGTGTGATTTACAGTGACCATAAATGTAATAAAAATAGCCTCACAGTATGCTGCTCTACTGAAGGTGGAAGCTGTGGTCCTGCATTTATTGCAGTAACTCTACACACTGAATAGTGTAAAAAAAAAAAAAAGACAGGCAATGTAGCTGTTTAGCATAGTGTAAAAAGAGATAAATATCACATCCATGAAATAGAGCTAGAGCCAGCAGACGATAAACTCAGCACAGGGATTAAAGACAGGAATAAACAGTTTGGCTTTCCTTTTTATTTTTTTCTATTTTGTTGTAACAAGGTAAAACATTGTCAATGGTAAGCTTCAGAAATCTGCAGCCCTGTAGCTTTATTCAGTATAACTTTTTGTAATCCTACCCAAGCACTTTTGTGCCTGAATGTAAGTTTTTCTGGTGCCTTACGTTTTGTTGCCAAACTTGATGAATAAAAAAAAGATATATATGAAATAGAATGACTATAGTGCCACACAGAACCCTGAAGGAATTCATGTTTCAGAAGTGAGAAAAAGCTTCTGTATTCCCTCCTGTTTTTTCAGTGCAAGAGGGCACCAGTGCCAAAGGATATATTGCACATATCTCTGAGACAGAACCACCTTTGATGCTCTGTGAAGTTAACTAATCTTCCACTGGGTCAAAGCAGAACTTGTAGCAAAGATTATTCTTCAGATGTTCAGCTGTAATGTAAAAACTCTTTGGCCAAGACCACCAAAGGACATTTTTTCCTGCTGAATTAGTTATAGAACTTTCAGTCGCTTTCACCAAATCTAGCATCACAGCATGAGTAGAAATGTGTGACGTGCCCCTGTGCAGATCCCAGCAGCTTGTGAAACGGTCACAGAATAGAATCTATTAATATATGTCCTAAAACATGAGATTTTTGTTTTTCTTCATTTGCTTAAAATGGCTCTGAATGTGCATAAACTACGAGCATTTTGTAAAGCTATCACCAGTTTTAATGAGTGAAAAAAGCCATGATTATGAGGCTGAGGAATGTCACAGTAGAGTTGTGACCATCATCCAGAAGATGCCAGCTTGTCTGCTATTTGATCCAGTGCCATTTACAATCATTAAATCTCACTTTTTGTCTTGGAGTTGCAGCTCACTTTTGCTTTCACTCATTGTTTCTGTTTGGTGAGGTTTGCACATGAAAAACTTGCCAGTTATGTAAGGAAAAGACAGCTGGCCTTCAAGTAGATTTCCCTCACAATTAGGATTAGAAATCTCCTTTTTCTTCCATATAGAGTAATGTGTCCTCCACATAAAAATCCACAATTTGTGTCCATCTATGAGATGACAGTGATTTTCACTTTGATTTATTCAAAGGGCAGAATGAAGACATGAGCCATTTTAATTGCAACTTAACCCTCCTCGTGAACCTGGGTGTGTCGAGGCTTTGAACTGTAAAGTGCTTAATTGCCAAATCTGCGTGCCTGTATGTGTGTAATGATGGATCATTAGAAGCGGAATATAGTTACCCTGTGAAGCAGGGAAAAATTCAGCTGTATTCAACTGTGTGAAAGCTAGTCTAGGATTGAAATAGGGCTTAAAATTTTATGCAATGATCGAGATGCAGACACGTTTTTTTTTTTTTTAAAAGAGAGCAATCTTATTATCAACTGTGCATTAACTGGAAGAAATCCCTGAACTTTTTTTCAAAAATCTGTGCTTAACAGGCACATGTCTGGTGAAGCTTTTTCAAACGTGTAACATGAGAACAATTTGTTCCTCTCTCTGATTCACAGGTTTCAGTAGGATCACCTGCCAAACCTGCTGCTTTCACATTTGTACCAGCCATCCAGAAATTACCAATTAAAAGCCTTCTTGGTGAGGAGGAGAGATTTGAAGCTCTGACAGGAAAATCAGATAAGGTACAGCAGCAAACGCATATAAAGTGACACGTGATACTTTCCGTGACATGATTATTGTTGCTGCAAGACAGTACTTGAAATGTCCTCTAAAAACAACAAAGATTAAATATATGGTAGCTAAAGAAGATTGTGAACTTGTTGTGTTATTTCAATGTAATGATAACAACGTTATGGAAGTGAGAGCTCTCTGAACTTTAACATCCTGAATAGATCGTAAACCAGCAAATCTGAAAAGTTCACGAAGCAGAAAATCTAAGTCAACTTTTTGTCTTCCTTTTGAATGACTGATATGACTTCTGTCTCTTATGATTAATCATTTCGCAAGCTTGAGATTTTTAAACTCTTGACTCCAGGAGAGTAAACCCCCTTGCTCTCACCTGCAGTATTTTAGTGTAACTTCCTCCTCCAGTGGTGAGACAAATGCCCCAAATCTTCAATGAAAAGCAAAATTCTTCTTTGATTCAAAAATTCATGCATTCTATGTTAAAAATCCACTTAAACCACTGACAGAATGCCCCTAAATCCCATTTTCATTACTTCATTTCAAATCCACAGTTGTATCAAACATATTTCCACGTGACTTCAAACATCAAATTAAATGTTCTGCTTACAGTTGGAGTCTTCTGCTCAGCATACAAAAATGCAAACACACAGCTTTGACACAACAGCACAAGACAACTCTTAACAGAAATATACCGAAAATACATTTTCAGTCATTCATTTTTGCAACCTGTTCATCAACCTTTAGCAGGAAGTACTTTAGTGCACAAAAGCTATTGAAAGCAACCACTCCTGGGAGCTGATGTTGACCCCCTGTGGTGTCGATTCCTTGAGGGCTTAAAGTGCTAATGGATGTTTATCCAGCATCAGAATCAGAGCAGCACTGCAGTGCTGGGTGCCTGAACTCAGCTTGTTGGCTGCTTGCACATATAGATTTCAAAGGTCTTTAGACCGAGGGGGGTAGCACTATTTGTATCTCAACTTTCTTCACTGCCATTTCCTTAAGGACTGGCAGTATATATATATACATATATATATACATATGGATTGGTATCTTGTCATTGTTCTTGACTGAACACACTGTTACTAATTGTTTTGTTGCACAATTTTCTCTCTCACTAATCCTTCTGAATGTCATTTCCACTTCATTAGTTGTTTGACCATTTGTGGCTATCAACGACCTTCTCTCATATTATTGTTTGAGTTATTTTCCACCCAGAAGAGGCTATGCAACAAGATTGGCTATGGAAGTGGTTTGAAATGTAAACATGCTTCCTATCCGTGGCGCCCCAACACAGCAGGAGGTTCTAAATTCTCCAGAAACTGTGGCTGGAGGTTTGTACAGCACAGGGATAAACATTTATACAGTGCTAAAGCCAAATCTGTAACTGACTGCAATACCCTGCTGTAAAAGAAGGAACATAAGAAGAAAAATATCAAGGGTTGAAAGTGGAAGTAAAAACATGTGGAAAAGCAACAGTGATGCCGGTAGGTATTCAGGATTAAATGATACCCATCACTGGTAGAGTTGACACTGATTCAACATGCTGAAATTACTGAAAACAATGCTCACAGGGTTTGACAGTTCAGCCATTGAAAAGACAAGACAAACAGAAGTCTGATTATCAGTTTGGTGTATGAAATAATTCCAATTGGCTGTTCAGCATAGCCACAGAATTAATTTATTTACTCACTCTGTGTTTTTTCCACCCTAATTTTATCTCCGCCTCTTCCTATCTTCTTATACAACCAAACGGCAAATGAGCACAAAGTTCTCACTAACCGCATCTTCAAACTTTGTCTGTGGAGAACACCAGTGGCATCGCTATAGGCAAAGCATGCTTTGTTTATATATTTCCTCTTTATTTGTTGAAAACCACGAACAGAATTCCACCCTCTACTGGATTTGAGAGTTATGTCTTCCTGTACAGGTATAGATACTACATCCTACCTGGCAGATGGATGTGGTCTTTGCATTACGTTTACTGTTAGTGTTTTGCACAGACATTGGGCTCTTTCATCTCCACTGGTTCTTGAGGTTGGTTTGGTGTGTCAGAGCCCTAAAAAGCATAGATAGGCAATAATAGCCAACAGTGATTGGTGTAATATAGTCACTTGTCCAGTCTTAAAGACTTTTGCAGGACTCTTAATCTAGACTGCCTCACGGAATCCAACTCTGAACCTTCAGTCACTATTCATTTTTTGATTATTAGTAACTGCCAGACTATGATCACGGAGAAGTGTTTTCTGGGCACAATGACCTAACTTTGTTAAAAGATTGCTGAAAAGCAAACCAAAACTTTTCTTTAACTGCAAAAGTGATACAGGATAGAAGAATAGAAGAGGCAATTTCCCACCCTTGAAGGGGGTGTAGAAAATGTGAATTTTAAAAGAATGTGGTTTCTGTGAAGGAATAATATCCTAAACGTGAATGCATTGTGGACTCTCAAGAGACTCAAGATCAAGGTTCTGCCTTCATCCTTTCAGTCCCCAGACCAAAACATCATCAAAAGAGTGGTGCATGCATGATTCAAAATCTTACATATCTGAAGGCTTTTGCAAAAAGAATGACCTGAAAAACCCCCAAACAAGATTCAGATCTGGCTTGAAAAAGTTTTCTCGACGTGTGAAAGACCTACTTGTCAAGGAGAAAATTAATACGTTTTTTTGACATTTCCCCACTATTCTGAAGCCATGAAATATTCAGACAGGACAAGTGCCGCTGCTTAACCGTTTGATAAAATATTTGGGTTTCGTCTTTTGTCAACCAGTTTAGCTTCTTTTCTTAAAACTACTCATGGAAACAATTTTTTTTCGGAACGTTTGCATGTGACTGTTTTAAATTTTCTCTCCGGGTATTCCACTTACCTCCCACAATCCAAAAACATAAATGTTAGGACAGTTGGTGATTCTGAATTGATCCCAGGAGAGTGTGTGCATAGTTGTTTATCTCGTTTGTCTCTGTGTGGCCCTACAATGGACTGGCAATGTGTCCAGGCTGCACCCTGTCATGGAGTTTGGCAAAAGCAGACTCAAATGGAGACTATGAAGTGAGCGAGTCGTAGCTGGACGGTGGTCTTAAAGATTTAATAACTAAACACAGAGATCACAGAGAAAAAAAACAAACTCAGAATCAAAAGGAAAAAACACAGGTAACATCAAATGATCCAACTAGGAGTACACGAGGGAGTAAATAAAAATGAACAGCAGATGAGACCATCAGTAACGGAAACCAGGTGTGACACAGCAGGTAAAAGCAACAAAATACACATGAGGAAAAATACTTAAAAAAGAAACAGGAAGCAGGTTATAAAGTGCAAAAGTAAACCAAGAAAACAAAAACAAAACCAAACACAAAAACTCAGACATAACCCGCCATTCGCCTAATGACAGCTGGGATAGGCCCCAGTCCCTGAAATAGATAACGCGGGTATAGATTAGTATTTGTGCCTGTCCGCTTGTCCGCTTGCATATCACAGATGACCTTCAGCTGTGTAAATATCAGCAGGTGAGCAGATATTTTATCTACGAAATACCAAGTAGATTTTCAATTTTTTTGCCCCACTTGGTTAACCTAAAGTTTGAAATAGTATAGTGCTGCATCAATGTGCGTAATATCCCAACCACAATAGTTTAGACATGACAAACATTCAGTGACGCACTTTTCAGTGATTCAAGTCCCCCCATTTTTTTACATTTTGTCTGTGGTGACATTCTGAACGCAAACTGTCATTTTTGCAGGAAGCAGCTGTTCTGGCAGCCTTTCATTTCTTTGAATCCTGCTAATTAAAAGTAAGGCAAAGAAGCAGCTCAAGGAAAACGTTAAATTTGTTTAGATATCTGAAGGCTTCCATTTGAAAATGGTGTCACATATATTTTTATAATTATAATTACCACAAATGTTGGAGTCAGTGTTAATAATGAGACATTATTACACAGTAGGTGTAGGAGGACAGTCTCATATTTACAACAGAACCAGAGCCAACAGAACATATTGGCTTAGTGTAAGTGACTGCTGAAAAATCTGTTAAAGGCTTTAGGGGGTTTACAAACAAAGACCATTGCTGGGGATTTGTAGAAGTAAAAGTAAATTAGCATAAATATGTTTATTTTTCTAAATCTGTGTAATTCCATGTTTTTCAAATGTTGTTAAGCTTACGAGCTCAAGATGACGCCAGAGCTTGACAGTTGGTAATATGTTTACTATGAGAAGGCAGTAGCTTGCTTCATTTAATGTTTCTTTATCTAAGTAACCTGAAGAACATAGTTTTGAACAAAGAAGAACCAACAAAAAGCAACAATGGAAATCTAGCAGAGAGCGACATAAATTGGTAAAGAAATTTGGTAAAGATCCTGAAATGTCTGAAATGCACATATTGCAGCGTTGTCTCTTAATTTTTGATATGTTTATAAAAGACTGATTAAGCTTTAGCTATTTCCATCAGCAACTGAAATATGAATCAACTCTCATGAATCAGACTCTCATTCCAATACATAAGGCTCAAAAGTTGCGTGTGAATACAGAGCCTGCATCACTTGTGCAGTTCTGTTGATGAGGCATGTGCTAAGCAAATGTCAGCAGGACAGGCGCATGCACATGTGATTTATATGTGTGGGGCATGTGGTCTGGTGAAACCAAGCACACCCCCCTGAGCTCAGTGGGGCTAGCTGACGTTCACCTCAGCTTTTCTCGGGTTTCACTTCCTCCGTTCCCCCTAAACATTTGCTTCGCTTTCTCCTGCCAGAACATAGCTGTGTCCCATGAGAGGACAACCGGGGAGAACATGTCAGACGGGCAGATTTTCAAAGCGAAGATTGTCTTTATCAAGGACATATTGGAAGGAGGAGCAGGAAACACAATCCAGCTGGAGGCAAAACCTCAAGTAAGTACAACATGAACGCTATCAATTGTAGTGATGCAGGGGGCTTCATTGAAAATATCTTTTATCATTAAAAAAAGCACAGTCATGTGATTAATGAAAAAGTTCAATATTTGAATTTTTGTGCTTTTTAGATGCTGTTTAATTAAAGTAAAGTCTGGAGTTTCATAGTTTATCTGAGCTCTACTTTTTCAGGTTGTCAGATGGTGGCTTCTTTATAGTTCCCTCACAAATCCTGCATAAATCTTAATGTGCAGGTCCGACAATTCAGTCCCCTTTCTATTTCAGAATTTCACTCAAGAGTCCATTTTCTGTAACAGCTGTCTGTAAAATAAACCTCTTTGTTTTGCAGTTGAAGCCTTTACTAAATCACGTGAGCCTCCCTCAAACCAAAGCCTCGCCTTCAGTCAGAGCCTGGTCTGAAAATACACCTAACCACAGAGCCACAGGGACGGTGTCTATGGAAACAGCTGATGGTAAACACTGGGGCATTTCCCGGCGGCAGTGTCAAGACACTTCTGGACATGCCGAGGTTAGCTTGGGTTGCTTTCCAAATGGATCATCTGTGTCAGAAGACAGAACAAGCCCCGTAAACTCTGCAGACTTGTTTTCCACCCCGGCTTCATCCAGGGAGTCCATCCTCTCAGAGGGCTCGGACAAGAAAAGCTGGACCACCATGCAGCATTCCTCTGTGACTTCTCCTGCCTCCTTCAGCCGCACAGTTTCTCCCTGCTCATCTATCCGCTCTGGCGTCTTCTCACCGGCTGTTGTCCAGATCAAGAGGCACTTTCTTGCTCCTGGCTCCAGTTTGCTTCACATCCCTCAAACCTGCTTCTCATCTTGCGACAGCCTGTCCTCTTCAGCCTGTCCGCAGACTCCAACTCCCCGGCACCGGCCTCCTCTGACCCGGCTCTCCCTCCTCACTGCCATCCTTAGGAAAGGTCGTCTTCCTGTGCTGTCCCCTGCGCTACAGAGGCCTTACACGCCATGCTGGCCTGTTAACCCTGTGACCCTGTCTTTCTGCAATGCATGCTCAGCTGCCTCCAGTGTGGCCTCCATTCCTCTTGACTTTTCCTCTCAGTTCTCTTCATCAGCATCAATAGATAGTCAAAACCCGGTTCACAAGGAACGCAATAATTGCATCCCTGTTCTCCCAACAGTGGAGGCAAGTAAGCACAAAAGCAAGTGCCTTGAAGCTCAGGTGAAAAAATGCTCAGAGAAAATTTGCTCAAGCAGTGAGCTTAAACAGGAGCAAGATATTTCTCCTCCACCAGTAAAGAGCAGCTTACTCCACAGAACTCCTCTGCCTCTGTTGTCAAACTTCAGATCTGTTTCTCCACCAAAGCATGAAAAACCAGACTCTGCAACTATGCTACACAGTTCCATTTCCAAGTTGCCTGAGCTAAAGCCCGGCAACTCACATATATTCCTTAAGGACCATGCAGATAATAACTTTAAAAAACTCTTCTCCCAGTCCTCTAAACTTATTAATGAGCCAGAGACCCCTGTGCCCCAAAAATGGAGTCGCCAACCAAATTCATCTCTCTCAAAACTCCATTTGCTGTCTCAGCAACTGAGAAGTCCACCTATCGCTTCTCCTCATCTTCAGCCTTCTCAGTCATGGATCTCAGTTTCCTCTGCTCGCACAGACACAACATCCCCTCTCAGTCCCTTACAAAACACGATCAGAGTGGGAGGGAGTGAGTCAGTAAGAAGCTGTCCCGTTTCCAGAAGTGTCACACCTTCGCAGGCTTCTCGGAAAGCATACTGCCTGTCTCCTTCCCGCTACACACCCATAGTTTTTTCTGGGTGGCCATCGCCCACCAGCTCCCCCACGCCTGCACCCTCTCCTGGTCCACCAATCAGAGACTTCACCCCGTCCCCTTCCCTGTCCCTGTGCTCCATGCCGCCGTCAAGGCCGGGGAGTGGAATGTCAGACTGCAGTGACAGGGACGGTAAAAAAAGAAAGGTAGTTGACTCACTTTTCGCATGCACGGCTATAGCTTTACCTACAGGGATATTATTTACTATGCTTTCTCTGACATACTGTTCTAAAGAGGTGTGGCTAATAACAGTTGTATTTTGTTACAAGCATATCAATAGCTGTCCTGCTTTGAGATGTTTGTTTGTGTTTGCTCCATCAGCCAATTTTGCTTTTGGAAATTGGTGATTTGTGGAGGAGTAATTTTTCTAACCTTTCGGATTTAAATTGAATTTGAACAAGCAGGGGGATATAAATCGGTGGCGGACACATGCAGTCATTGTTTCTTGCCTTTACACGATTAAATTGAACTTGTTGACATTTACAGCCCCATACCTTCTATTAATAAAAGGGATGTGGGTTTCAGTGCTGTGAAAGAAGCCTTACACATGTCAGAATTGCTCTTATTGCTTGGCAACTCAAGTGTTGGCTGTTTTGCATGATAGGCAGCCTGCATCAGTGTGAGGTAAAGCATGGTCAAAGTAAGGTAAAACACATGCTAAATTGACTCTGACTCTCTACAAGGTCTATCTCTCGTAAAATGCAGAAATCTGAATTGTAATCAATTTGTATCAATCATCTGCTTTTCTCTTTTCACAAACAGCAGACATACAAGATTAAGTTGAGCTACAAATCGCTTGCTGCAATCCCCACAAACACCCTTCTGTTGGATCAGCAAGTGAGTTTTTTTTATTTTCTCACTGATTCATTTAGTAATTCTCTTAAATATCTGAAAAGATTGTTTGAAGCCTTAATGATTTCTGCTACTGTGTAAGAATATCCTCAGAAATGCAAAAGAAAATAATTGTTATCATAAAATGTCCACTGTTATCAACAAAAAAGGGTGATCCTGCAAAGAGACCCAAGACCTCAAACCTCAAACTTAGATTGCTGAAACTTGGCAGTGCAATTTGGTCTGAAAAACATCTGAAGTACAGGATGCAGCAAAACAGCTTAACAGCGTAAAGAAAAAGATTTGGTGTTCTTTTAGTTATTCTTATTTTACTGTTTTTATTCTATTTGATTAGTTTATCCATTTAATTTATTCTCTTCTATTTTATCTATCATCATTGACTTGAGTTGGTTGGTTCTAAACAAACTGAAGGACCTACATCCCAAAGAACACAGACTTTGGTTTAATCTGAAAGGTTTCTGTAATGACAAGCCTTTCCATTTTGTGCCTACATTTCAAAAGTGGTACCCTCATTGGTGTTCACCCTTCTTGGTCCAGTGTAGTGTATAATTTGGATTGAAAACCAGCACTTCAGTTTGCTACAGGTCAGCCTGAAGGTGTTTTGATGTCTTGAGTGATTTTGTTTCCACAATCTGCACTGACCCACACAGGCCCATCACCTCGACTTCCTTCTTAGTTCCACATTCTGACAGCATTTTTTATTTTTTTTAGTCATCACTTTTGATAAAACAGGTCTTTGAATTCTATGCCAGTAGAACCATTTGTTTTGTTTACGAACAGTTTGATAAGAATCATGGGGTGTTTTGTTTTAGTGCTTTCTGTGAAATGTTAATTTAGTCGTTGTTGTTGCTCTTTGGACATTTTATCATAAATGTGCCTATAATATTCACCAGCACCAGTAATGTCAAATTATTCAAAAACAGTTTATAAAATTTCCTTCAGAAATGATATTTCATTGGTCTTAAGTGATCAGGTTTCTGAAAGAAAGAAAAAAAACTTAAACGGGAAACAGGGTTCAGTGTGACCTGAATACATGGTACAATATTGTATTATTCACAGTGCAATTAGATTTATATAGATCTGAAAATGAAGGAATTCTAGTTAAAGAATATGGAATAGATGGATAGGAACTGAAATTGAAATATTGAGTGTTGTTTTCAAAGGAAACAATAGTTTTAGCAGCGAGTTTGATCTTTTCTGTCTGGTTGCATTCACAGGTGATAGATGAGCAGGTGGAGCGAGAACAGAGTCACTGTGACACACTGACCAGACGTGCTACGGACACCCACGCCGAGGTATTACTGTCCACGTCGCTGCTGGTTTTCACCTGCAACCAAAAGTGTTAATATGTCGGTTCTTTCTACAGATGTGCTCGCCGGCCCAACTCCGGCAACAGTCAGAGGAACTTTATGCAGTTATTGATGAGATACTGGAAAATTCCATTCCAACAGTGAGTCATTTGTTGTCTATATTTACATGCTATGACAAATACAAATGTTGATTTGTAATTTGAAAAGGGATTTAACGGACTTCTTTTTGCATCTTATTATTTGCAAAATATCCCGGTGACCAAAGACCTCAAAGTCATCGACTGCCATCGCTGGTTTCCAGGTAAAATGCAACTATGTCCCTGCGCAACTATGTAAGATGAAGTTTTCAGTTGAATAGTCCAAAAATGACCCTCTTTCGGCCCTTTCCTACATTCTTTTACTTGACCTTAATAAAAAAATATGAAATTGAGTTGCGGAAAGAAGGCAGAAGAAATTGTTAAGGACTTAGGAATCGATGATCACACTGCAATGATAACTCAACCACACTTGCACTAAGCAGTGATGTGGGTCTGCAGCACTGAAACTACGAATGCTCAATAAGCATTCTTCAAAAAGTGCTTAAGATACTGTCTGCTGCAGTCTGTCTTCTCACATTTTTACACAAAAATGTATCATACTAGAGATAATCTATAACGTTACTTTCTTATTAAGCTTTGTAATTAAAAATAATGAGAGAAAAATGTGCACAAGTAAAATATATACTGTTGTGACAGGCTGCTTTTCCTCCTCACATTCATCCAGATGAGTCACAGTTTGTACCACTGGATGAACATAACTGAGCACTGCAAAGCTGTAGCCAGAAATTGTGGGATGAAATGATCTCCTTTCTTTCATAAACAATGATCCAGTGTTTCTTATGCTAAACAAGTTAACGAAGGAGGATCTGAAGCTCCTTTCAGAGATTTTGAACTGCTCTTATCACAGATGTTGCTGAGATACTTCCAGGCCATTTCATTTTGACTGGACCCATAGTCCAACACATGATCCCATAAAAACACAGTTAGTCTCTTTTTTTTACCCTTAAACAAGGTATGAAGTCTGATTGAGAAAGCATTAAAAGTGCCAGCGAATGGATATTGTTACCTCGAGGTGAAGCCACACTAGCTCTTTCTGTCTCATATCATGTAAGTTGTTCATACAATAGAAATATGACCCAAATATCTGTCCTCTAAAGTTTCACCCCCACAACCAGAAGATGGGGGAAATATGACTCGTTTGAGTATTTGGCATTGCAAAGCAAACACCATTCTTAAATTTTGCCATTGGCAAGCCACAAATAGGCATGTTCTCATTAATTTGTTTCAAAGATAGTATGTGTAGCCTATTCGAGACCAACCCTCTTCTGGTTTATGCTCCATCAATAACACAACACTTTGTCACATTACATGGTTAGAGTTGAGCTGAGAAAAATGATTATGCTTTGGACTGAAATAGCTACAGTAAATACAAAATAAGATACACAATAAATCAGCAGTTTCTGTCTTCATTTAGACACCAGCTAGACTATTTGTGCACAACGACAGTATGAAACCGTGCCCTAAGCTTGACTCTAAATGCTCTGTCATCTTTGTAGTGGTTTGAACACCCCTCATAAATGGCATGCAGACAGTTGTGGATGTCAGCTACAGTTACAAATCAGCTAAAATCCTAAATCATAAAATATGAAAGTTCGTAGGAGTCGATAGCCTTCAAACAACTGAAAAAAGACATTTTACTAAAACACAAATTCGAAATGGGATAAAAGTGAATTGTAGTTGTTTAGTCATCAGCCTGCAAAAATAAGAAGATATTTATGCATTATTCATGAAAAGGAGAGAGACTTGAAGCTTTCAGAGAACGAAGACGTCAGCTTTCTGTGAATCACAATATGTGTAAGGCTCAAGAGCTGGATGGAAGATGTGTGAATTCAACTAAGGATGAGGAAAACAAATGCTGTTGAAGAGGAAAAAACATTAAGAAAACAACAATACAGCTTTATTTTGCTTACGAACATAGCAAAGCACGTGGCACAAAAGACTATTTCATCAAGGACTTCTTTTCTTGCCGTTTTCATTCGCCACCACATTTTTGAAATAGTAAATCTCTTTTTCAAGTGAAAATGCTTCCATTTTCCCTCAAGATGGGTTGTTTCACTTCTTTCTTTTGTACTTACAGCACAGCAAGACATCATTATCAAAATCCTTGGGGCGTGAAACCAAATATGTGAGTAAGACTCGTTTGTTGCATTTAAAACACGTGCTTTCCCACAAGTTCACCCACTAAACAACGACAGTGAAAGCTTGCTGCTGTCACGTTAAAGCTCACACAATCTTAGTTCCAAATTTACACAACTGCTCTTGTTTGGCGAGCCAACATTTAATTATCTGATGAATATGTTTTCCATTAAGAACTTTATTGTACAAACCACAAAGCGGATGTTACCTGCGTGAGCAAAGATTTTCTATTTGCAGTGAAAACATGAAGTCAAAGCACATCGACTATTCTGGGGTAACAGTTCAGAAAGATGCAAATAATAATTACCATTAGAGGTTTTTGTGCGAGGGAGTTGAGTAGTACTGCAATACTGCGCTAAAGTGGTCGGTGTAACTTAAAGACCATGAACAGAGCAGGTGATTGGTCTGATGTTCAAAAATAAAAAACATTTACCAGCAGCTCTTATGCTCTAAATAACTGCCTTTGTTGTAAAATGATGTGATGAACTGTTTATTAAAACACAGTATACATGTGGTGCTCGGTGAAGGTGAATACTTTTTGTGCTTTTGTACTTTTTGTCAATCTCTGTTTCGGTGTTTAAATGCATTTAATGTTTCATCTTTGTTTAGGCGTCTGTGTGCAGCTTGCACCCAACTGCCAATAAGGAGAGAAAACTCACAGATCCCAAAAAGGTACACATCATTTTATCTGATCAAGCTCCTGTTGCAGCTTTCATAAGAAAGATGAGAAAATGAACCGCTGGCTGCTGAACTTTTAATCTTCCTATCCAGACAAAACCCGGGGTCATTCGCCCAATGACCGCCATTCCAAGACTGACTGTTAAGGTGGAAGATGAATTTCATCCTAATTCCTTCAGGCAGTTTGTCAAGCAGACCTTAACTGATAAGAAAAAGGTAGGATGGTACCATTTTCTTCATAATTTCAGTTTTATTGTAGGTGATACCAAGATGTTTCAGTCTATATTTTTCTTATCAGTCAACCTCTCTCCTCTGGCTGTTACCGGAGAAGTGTTGCATCAGTATTATAAGTGAGAATGAACTTGTGACAAAAAAAAACTCAAAATAAAACAAACAAAACCTCTGGATGACAAAAAGAAATCTCTAATATAAAATATAATCCGCTCTCTGTCAATATGCCTGTTTCACAAAGTACTGTACGAAGGCAAAAAAAGTTGTGTCTACACTTACAAGCCCAAAATATCGGTTTGAGGGAAAAAAGAGAAAAGCTGGCTAAATTCATCCGTGGGAATAAATATTCTAGAGTATAGATGTCAAACTCAGGCCCACGGGCCAAATCTGGCCTGCGAGATGACACCAAATGTCTACTACAGCTGGCCCGTTGGTACACAGTGCATGCACCCCTAAGACTACAAATCCCAGAATGCTTTGCAGGTGTGTTGGGCGTCAATCTGGACCCAAAAGCGCCTCCTCTTCTGTTGACGTTCATTAGTGACCTCATGCTACCAGACGCATTATTATTGTTGTTAGTCTGTAAAAAAAAGGTTGATGAAGATTGAAATTTAACTCAGAAGGCTATAGATAGAGGAAGAGGCATAAGATTAAAAAAATAATAATTATTTAAGAAATGAATACCACAGATGTGTCTTTTATTTGACATTTGATTTCACATGTGTTTATAGTATTACGCTTTGCTTATTCCAGATTCAGTCAGTGGGGTTACATGATGAGATTAACTCGATTATAGCTATAGTTGGGCTATTCTCCTTATCTGAGCAAGGGTAATTATCCTTGGATATATGGCGGTGAATTAATCGAATCACTGGCACAAAGCATGTCATACCCCTGTATGATAGGTAGCGCTGTAACCATTTCAACTTTCGCTAACAGAGCCACTTCCTGTTGACCTCTTCACCACCAACAACAACACGTGCTTCTGCCGTCTACATGCACGTTCAGTGTATGTTTGGATCGAGTTATCTCGGGGTCTAAATCCGATCGCGAGTAACCCGATCCGATCTGATGTTTTGTCAGATTAAGGTGTCTACATGAACTAAATAAATCAGTCTTATTGTAATTTAGCCATTAATCCGCCCCGGTGACAGTCATGTAACCCCACTGAGTGTTTGAGCAAATCTTAATTTTCTTCCCACATGAAAAGGTTCATCGTTATATCTGAAGAGAAGGAAAAACTTCCTCAATTGTAGACATTTTTTCAATAAATATCAAGTCTGACCCGCGACTTTGTCCAAGTTTTTAATTTTGGCCCACTGTGTATTTGAGCTTGATACCCCTGAGTATCATTGATCAAATCGGCAGAGATTTTAATGGCATCCCACAGCCCTCCTCAGATGAAAAAAGGAACTCACTGAGGATTGATTATTCACACCACATTCTGATGTGATCTGTGCTGTGCCACAATAGACGAAAATCTACTCAACTCACCTCCCCTTACTTTCATGTCTACAAAGGATATCTTCTGTACAAGGACAAATCTAAACACACCGTTTTCATAAAAAATGCTTTTTCTACACTTTGTTAGTTGCAAGGTTTTGGGTTGATCCTGTGGGCTGCTCTTTACTCCTTTCTCCAAAAGATTATAGATTGGCACAGTGTATTTCTGATCCTGTGTGTTATTGGGTTATTTCTACTGCAGGACAAATCGTCTGTGTGAATGACTGGTTCAGATTGAAATCTGCACCTTTCTCTAAATCAGCTGGGGTGGAAACACAGAGATCTCTCCAACATCACAAACCAGTTATTTAATTTATTTTGCTTTTGAATTAATGTTGCCTTTGTTACCCCTTTATTAGACCTTACATTTTAAGGATAGTCTGTCATAAGCCAGCAGCTGAAGTCCCTCGGGCAGATATGAAACATGCCAAGATATGAATCTGTTGCAACATTATTCAGATCCCTCCCTCTGTGCAATATAGGATTTTGCAGAAACCCCAACTCACCCCCCAACCCCTTCTACACACACCACCCCTCATGACTTACTGTGATGTAACATATCTGCTTCTTTGCATATAAAGCAGAGAAGTGAGATCAGATCACGAGCTGCCACCTGAGACACGTGGGGATGCATTCTAATGCCAAGTTTTAACTGAGGTACTTGGAGCTGTCTACATGAGATTGGATCACCAGATATGCATGTAAATATCAGGTGTAAATAGCGCCTCGAGTTAACTGATAAAGCCTCATGAATCATTGACTGAAGAAGGCCTTAAAAAGTAAGTAAGTGCACCTCGAATATTTTATCACAGCAAATACGAGGAATGACTGTTTTAAGTAGTTTCCTCTGTAGGGCATGGGACTTAATAATAAGTTAATCGTCCTTCACATAAACTTGAAAATATTTGACATTCTTCATGAGTTTCTTAGTCAAGCTGCCAACGGAGAGTTCTTCTATTCCTACAAGTTCTTTTTTTTCATAAATAGCTTTTCATCCAGCACTGCTATATGTTACAATATGAAGAGGAGTCAAAATGGAAGGTTAGAAGTATAACAGCCATATGTGTGGAAGGAATAGGGCATTTTCTGTAATTCTCTGTCAAAGTGGCTGTGTCCAGCATCATTTTAATCATTTCCAGAAAATGTGACTACTTGTGAGCAGTACCCTAGTATGTAACTTTCTCATTTCCTTTTTTTTTTTTTTTGACATTTCACCCACTTATCAACCTGGTCAAATATTTGAAAACGATTTATCTTTTCCTTCACACACTGTTGAACTTAACTTGTGTCCAAACATCCTCTTCAAACAAATTAAATTAGAGAGCAACACAGAGTGGTGTCTGCTCGACATCAGGCTGGAGGCAATATGCACCGATTATTTATTTACGTAGAAGGAAATTCATTTTACTTTTGGAAATAGAATTTTTTAAAACATGAAATAATCTTCTAAAACTTCTCAGCTTTAGGACAATTTACCTCACTGCGAAAAGTCTTAACAAACAGCTCCGGTCATCCTGATGATGAGGCTAAAAGAATTTTCAGGAAAATAGTTAACTGTGTACACTATACGGCCTTTCTATTGGACTGACCCAAACAAGCTCATTTACAGATGGCTCGTGTATACATGCCAGAAGGCCATGCACTTTCTTGCTGTGCCCGTAGCTATTAAAAGCGCACAGAAGCTTCTATAGACTCAAGTCAAGTGTCAGTCAAAAGCTAGGGATGCTAGCAATATTTCAAAATCACAGCATCAAGAATATTAACACGCTAGTCGGACTTGATGCAACAGTAGAGAGACTAAACTAGAGAGAATTATTATTTATTTATTTTTTTTACGAAACTGGATTATTATTAGCAAAATACCAGGGGCCTTCATAAATGAGCTGCCTTTATTGATGCTGATTGAAGCTACTATAGTAAATGTAATATAAAATGCTTTGTATCAATCAAATCATACAAATCTCAGCTTTTTAAGGTATATTACATGAGCAACCTTTTATAGACAGCACTGGAGTGCACAGAAATGTTGGGTGGAAAACAATGTTCCAGGCTTTATAAGCTTCTTGATGTGTGTCAGAGATACACTGACAGTAAAATTGTGCAACCCTTGTAGACACATTTTTTGGTCCTTTGCTTCTCTCATATCACATTTTTGTCATAGCATGCTTGGAAAAGCTGGACCTATTCAACCTTTGTACCATATTGGATTGTCTCAAACCTCATTGATTCCAGGTTATTTTGTTACTTTGCTTCTTGGTACAGAAGACCATCTGCCCACAGGAACCCTTCTTATACCGAGCTTAATGAAACACTAAAAACTTAAAGCACTTAAATTCTCCAATAAATATGACTCAGGTGAATTTGAATCATGTTAATCTCTAAATAAAGACATAGTGAAGTTACTAAATTCATTTGTGATTTTCAAGAAACTTCAATAGACCATCTGATGTGCTGTTTGTTGTTCGGCCGATAGCTTATTGTGTAATGTAAGCTACGTGTTGATTTGCAAACAAAGTGGGTACATTAGATCTGATCAAAGCTGTCACCTCGGATGCATGTGGGGACAGATACACACAAACTTCCACCTGTGATCAGATCAGCCATGATGCATGTTAACACTAAATGTGAACAACCTTTGTGTTGGCTACCATAATCGATTGCCACAAGGGCTCTCTTGCATAGGACATATGGTCTCAAAGGGACTTCCTGATACAATAAAGAATAATAACACAATTAAATTATCTCACTTAATGTTGTGCATCTCTGCACTTAGGCCATTAAATTTTATTTGATTACTTGTAAGCAGCAGTTTTAGCTATAGTATAGCCATAGTATGGTGCAGTAAAAAGGCCAAAATTAAGACTAATGTATTGAACCGTTGACAGAGGCCAGCTACTGTTCTGGCCAGTGAATGATACAAATGAATGAAGGATTTTTTTCGAACATGTAAAAATGATATAATAAGAATAAAAAATAACTTGACATGTCTTAATAGGAGTAGGAAAAAGCTATATATATATATATGTATATAGCACCCCGAGATTGTACACTAATCAGAAAGAGGGAGGCCGGGGTCTAGTGAGTGTCAGAGCCACTATCCAGGATGAAACAAGAAATATCCAGGAATACAACAGGAAGATGGCTTCTGTGATAAACTGCTAAGTTAATGTATCAGGCAGCTGAAACCCAAGGAAAAGCGAGGAGGCATGGGGAGGACCCATCTTGGAAGGATAAGCCTCTGCGTGGCATGTACCACTGACAGATTCGCCGGTCCGAAAGATAGTGCAGAGGCACTAATAATGGCAGCTGATGAACAAGCTCTGAGCAGACGGATAAGCAGGTGATGGCTAACCAACCGGACACTGTGATGGTTGACCAACTACAGCAGTAAAAGATGTAGCAATTCCAAGTGACAGCAACATCAAGAAGAAGGAAGCTCAAAATATACCAAGGGCTGAAGGAGGAAGTTGAAAAGATTTAGAAATTGAAGACAGCAGCGGTACCAGTGGTGATCGGAGCACTCAGGGGTGTGACCCCCAAACTGGGAGAGTGAACAACATCAGTAATCTCTGTTCATAAGTACGATGTTGAAGGAACAGCTAAGACATTGTGTAGAACCCTCAAGCTCCCAGGAGGACCTGAGCTTGAAAAAGGGGTACTGCTCACTGCTCACAGAAGGGCGAGTATTGAGTTTTTTATATATATTTATATAGATCTCTTGGTCTCTGGTCAGTCATTAATCCAAACATGATAGTAGTTAGCCTTACCATTCTATTCCCAAGCCAAATCAATAGATTATCTAATGTTTTGCTGTTTTGAACATGTGAGTTGCTATCCAGGTCAAACAAGCAGTCACCCTCTAATTTACCAGCGCTAGCTCATCATTTGTTAGATCAGTGGCTGTCTTTGGCAAGTATGTAGTCTCTGCTGACCTCTAAATGATCTCAATCGTTTTCAAGCAGTGTGTGCTGTCATCATGAAGTCTCATCTGTTTTTTCTCCCGCCACCTTTCTGATCTCAAGCACCTTTTCAAACCCTCATGAACTTACTCTCAGGCACTACAGCAGCTGTGAGTTCAGTTGACTACAAGGATCTTGGTCTCTCATAAGCACCAACCTCAAGTGGTAAAATCTGTACATGCAGCAGGATTGACACAGGTTTCTCCTCTGGGCCACACTGAGGTCAATGATGAATGAATTAATGAGTTTCCTAAAACTCAAAATATGTGGCGTTTTTTTTTACTGAGGTTATGCAGATAATTGATAAACTATTAAACATTTACCTAAATATAGGAATTACACAAGCACCACACAAAATAATGGATACACAAAGGGTTAAGGTTGTCCATCCGTATATCCATCCAGAGAGGCAGGGTGCACAGTGTGCAGGTTGCCAGTCTATCACAGGGCCACACTGAGACAAGCAACCATGCACTCTCACACTTACTCCTAGAGTCAATTTAGATTTCCATTCAATTTGATATGCATGTGTTTGGATGAACAAGGAACCCTCTCGCTAACCCTCTTGGCTGGTGATAGTGCTAACCACCGTTCAGCCCTGGGTTAAGGTTGTGACTTTATTTAACTCTATAAATAAATAGAGAATTATATACTAAGCATCCAAAGGTGCTGTTGCCAGGTGGAAAGAGAGAGAGAGAGAGTGACAGCTGAACAATGTCCAATCCATTTTCTATTGCAGCTTTATCCAATTGAGGGTCACAGGAGGGTTGGAACCCATCCCATCTGTCATCAGACAAGAGGCAGTAGATATTGGCAGTCAATCACAGGGCCAAAACTGAGACAAACGAGAAACAATCTTGCAGACTCCAAGGGTAAATTTAGAATCACCTATTGACCTAACATGTATGTTTTTGGATGATAGGAAGAAGATGGAGCGTCTGGAGAGAACCTACTCACTTAGGGAAACATGTAAACTCAAATATCAGCCCGAGTTGATTTTCACATCAGTAACCTTTCTGCTATGAGACAACAGCTCTAACCACCACACCACTGTGCAGCCCCCGCTGACAGTGGACCTACTTATATCGCCTTCAGCACACAAGTGCTTGTCAGTCAGCTGATTGAGCTGATGCTGAAAATATCTAGACAGTTTTTAAATGGATCGGGGAACAATCAGAACAATGAGAGAATGAGTCTAAACCAAACCAAAAAATGATGAGGCGCAAACATTTACCTATCCCAGAAATTGTATGTTTTCAGCAGTCCTAAGCAGGTAAAAATAATTTAGGACGTCACTCTACTCGCCAGCTTTGAGGCTTAAATCACTGTTTTCCATTCGAAAGGCAGGCATTTACCCCCAGAAAGGCAAACAACAGCACCTTTTTGAACAAACATAGCTTATTTCCTTCCTCTTTAGGATATTTAGCTTTGTGAACATTGTGTTCTAATGTAGAATATAATGATATTCAGACCTTTTGGAGCTGCAGTATTTATATCCATATGTCCAAACCTATTTCCTTCTCATAATGACTCTGTCATCTGTATGTCAGTTGTCAGTTGTGACCTTACCTCAGATTTTTCATTTATTTCATCACACAGTAGGCTAATCCCTGTGAGTTTGTTTTAATTAGATTTAGAGTAATGCTGCCACTGCCTTTTGTTCTTACCAAAACCCAAATGCTGCAGAGGAGTGATAAAAGAAACTTGAAAACATGTTTATTTTTTTTTATTTTTGGATTTCATGCCATGATTATGAAAGGAAGTGTTCCACATTTTGGATTTAAATAACTGCCATGTCTTTATCAAGCTACAGCCTGAGAGTGTTTAGCTTTAGCTTATTAGCTTAGATGGAACGGCTAGTGTGGCTTTATCTGCTTGTGATTAAGAAATGCCCACCATCAGTTTTAAAGAAAAACATTTAAGATGATTCTGTTCTTTTGAATTATCCTAATTATTTGTATAACAAACTGCAAATGTGTGTTTCCACAGAAGCAAAATGTTGTTGGTTGTCCCAATATTCTGTCTATGTGTCAGGATCTATGTATTTTTGAGTTTTTCTGTCTGGTTTCAGTTTTTTGCCATTTTCCTGACCTTTTTCCTCAGTTCCCTCCTGTCTGGTCATCAGCTCCACTCCTTGCACCTGTGTTCAGTTATCCTCAGCTGCTGTCATTCACTAATCACTCTCGCCACAGTATTTAAACTCACGGTTTTCTTCACTCTTCGTCAGATCCTTGTCGTAGTTACCCATGGTTTTTCCAGTCAGTTCTTGGTCCTGCTTCTGTGAAATGTTACAGCCTGGTTTAGTTATTTCTTAGGTGTTTTTGGTTTTTCTAGCTTAGTTTTGCTGCACTGTGTGTTAGAATAAATAGTTTTCAAATAATTTGTGCCTCCTGGCTCCTGCTCTGTGTCTGCACCTGGGTCCCCCTTCCTCATCTCCACTACCAAATCATGACCCTATGGGGGGTTTCTTATAATATTTCAGTGGACCTAATATTAGCTTAAAGGCGAGCAGCTGTATCAATACAAACGTATAACTTCACACTCATTTTGCAAATTATTTTGTGGTATCTTAACAATATCTACTGTTTATAGGTTGAGGGACACAGTGGACATATTCCTGCATACAACTTTCTTTATTCCTTTGAGATTATGGTACAGAAAATAGGATGGCAATATCTTTGTCTTTAAACTGAGGACTGAGACAATGACAAATATAGCATACTGTATGGCAAAAAGATTGTACTTCAATCGCAACAGGTGGAATGATTTTTAATTACTTGGAAGTCAGATTAACTTTATTCACTTTTGAGTGCATTTTTCAATTTTTTTTGTCAAAACTGACTTGCGTGACAATGAGTTCTTACTGTATTGAAATGATTATAATAAATGGCAACTTCTTTTCTGAATTTTGAACAAAACTGAAGGTTTTTCAGAAACATTACAAAGATCTGCTTAAAGAACAAAAATATAGACAAACAACTGGTCTGAAAATGTACTTTTCTAAGTTTGACCTAAACTTTCTTTCTTTTAAAGTAAAGGCTTTCAACTCGGAATCTTTTGAAGTAAATAAGGCTTTAAAGTGTTCATTACACTAAAAAAACCCCAAAAAAACCCAAAAAAATACCTTTTTCTTTTGCAGCCGTCTGCTTGATCGTCACATATTTTTGTAATAAGCCAGGAAATTTACAGACGTGACTGCCTGTAAAGAATTGACGTGTTTGTCATCAGTAATAACATCTATACTGTGTGTATGTGGGCGATTATGTAACTGCTGTTATTTTAGAACATGATCAATGTCAGCTGACTCAACCTTATTCAAACAAGCAATCATCTGACAGCCACTATAATCTACATGTGGCTGCTGTCATTTGTTATACAATTTATTTTTTCTTTTAGAGCTGCTGCCTCTTTTCCTGTCTGATATCTTTCTTGATTTTAGTTGTGTTCATCTCAGGCTTTAATCAAAATCAAAGAGTGCATGAATGTTTTATATTTGAGTCTTACGTATTTTGTTTGTTTAGCTTCCTGAGGTAAAGACATAGTACCCTTGAGATGTACCCTAATTAAAGCAAAGCAGGGGCTTTGCTTTAATTAGGGTACATCTCAAAAGCAAATTACAAGTATCTAATAAAATAACTAACTATCTAATAAAAAGGAAAACTTCCAACACATGTTTCCACTTGATTTTCTCTTCAATTTCACAATCCAATGAGTCAGAATTACAATCTCTCTCTTTTATGTTATACTCCCTTAGCTGAAACAACAGTGACTTTCACAAGCAGAGTTGAAAACTAGAATTAGTATTAATATGTGTCACTGTTGTTGCAATTATCGCGAAGCGTTATATCATCAAACAAAAACGAGGTCAGAGTTATTTGGAAAAAAGATCTGTTGATAGTGGAGAAAAAAAGCAGATATAATGATTGAAAGGTTGAGTAAGAGAGACGGGGTGTACAAATACATTAAAAAAAAAAGTTAATGATATTATGTTTGTATATAATTTAAGACCACATTTCATAAAAACTGGCATCCATTTTTTGGAAAACTTTAATCTGTAATTCGGTGATTAGCTTGAACCTGAAGGAAATGATTACTCATATTAACAGTTGAAAGACTCAGTTTTCTTGCAGTTCACCAAGAGAAATTTGTGTTCATTCTTGCAGAACATAAAACTGCTCATCAGTCGTTTTTTCTTTTTTGTCTGATTTTTCTCCAAATGATGCTTCATGGATTTTCAATAGGAGACCGGTCTGAGCTACAGACTGGCCACTTAAGCCCATGTTTATGAAGCCATGCTGTTTTAAGTCATACTGAACGAGAGGCGGCATCATCCTGCTGAAATAAAAAAAA
The DNA here is from genome assembly GCF_036924035.1 of Leuresthes tenuis. Classification (NCBI taxonomy): domain Eukaryota; kingdom Metazoa; phylum Chordata; class Actinopteri; order Atheriniformes; family Atherinopsidae; genus Leuresthes; species Leuresthes tenuis. Next base: position 16,169,884 of record NW_027325362.1, read on the forward strand.
AAAAAAAGTATCATACATCTCTTCACCTGTAGAGATGTATGGCGCCTTCACACTTATGCAAGTATCCTAACAGACACTGACTTTTTTTCGTTGATAACAGTCTTTATGGCATATTTCATCTTTGGCACATAGAAACTGACAGCCATTTTTGTCAAGCTGAAACGTGGACTTGTATGACCAGAAAACATGTCCACTGTCTTTTCTTGTGAGCCTCTATCCGAGCCGTGTCCAGAAAACTCAGGCAGTGTTTCTGTGTGGAGCTGATGTATGGCTTCACATGTCGTGCTGATTTCCACTAACTTCTATAATCTTTCCACAACATTGTGAACTGTAGATACTGAAAGACCAATTTTCTTTTCATTTGTATACTGACAACTGTTTTTTTTTTTGACTCACTGTTGATTCTCTGAAGGCGTTTGACACAAAGTGGAGAGCCATGACCCATCCTTGCTTGGAAAGACTTGGTGTGAGTTCCTTCTATAGCCAATCCTTCTCCAATCTCACAGCATTTCCAAAGTGGTTTCAATAATATGTTTTTGTACATTTGTTGAAGATATGACTGCAACTTCACTCTTTATAAGAAACTGAAAGCTTGTTAGCTCATGTGTCTTGTTATATTTTCTCTTCTTGCGTGATACATACAATCTACAGCCTTTTTGTTTAAAAATATGAGATCCAAGGCGAGACTGATGAAGCTAACCCGTTTCTACTGTATCCTTGTTTTGTGCAGAACTTGTACAAAGGCTCTGTTCTTTGCAGAATGATGACATTTTTATTGATCCTTTTTTTCCATCCTCTCTAAATTATTAAGAGCATTTCCAAAAAGGCTTGGATTTCAGTTTAATGAAGAGAATCTATAGTGAATCCTGTCAGCAGGACATTTTGAACGTCAATACTTCATCAGTATAAATGCTTCACTACTGTCATCCACAGATACCATTCGGTATAGCGGTTTCTGTCCGTTTGAGCCTCTCAAATGTCACAGCACCTGCTTGCAGTTTCTAGATATCCATAAAACTTAAAAAATATCACCCATTGGTTCTAATTGTAGAGGTAAAAACCTCTCCTTGGTAAAGTGCTACAGTAATTAATGCTATATCTGGCAACAAGATACTTAACCATGGATGAACCCAACTATGAAAAAAGTATGTTATCCTGTTTTACAAGGGTCAAATTACTGATGTGCTCCCAGCAAACAAAACCACTAAGTAGATATCTGAAATAGCAAAAACTGGGTTTAAAACTGCCCGACACCTGCAGGGTTATAGGTGGACCATCCTCTTCGAGTAAGTAAGACAGTAAAAAAATCTAGAATGATAAATTCAGAGAGACATTTGATTATATCAAATAGAAGAAAATCAGTCATAGAACTCACAACAGTATTTAGATGGAAATATATTTAGTTACAGTAATATAAGGATTAGATATTTAGTACAATTTAGGTTCATTTTCATAAGTAATACCCAATACATTATCTAAAAATAAATACAGCAAGATTTTTTTCTTCTTAAAATTAATTTAAATTCTTTACAATGGATAGACTTTTATTGCACTATTGTTACTTTATAAGAGACATCGGTTTTGTATAAGTCTACAATCTCTTCAGCTCAGCATGAGATGTAGAAAGTTTAGGAGGAGAAAAGGTTGAGTTCATTGTGAAAGCTTTCTTATTTCTCTGTCTGAGAATTTAAACAAAAAAAAAAAGGCTCCAAATGTTGAGAAAGTCTGAAATTTATTTTATAGGTTGATCAGAAATTTTCTGTGCAACTTAGAGACACGTTTGAGACGCAGTGAATCGGGGTAATTGCTGGGAGGCAGTTTGGCAACGGAACACTTTCAAATGTTTCATCTGTGTTTTGAACCTGCAAATACGCTCACTAGAACACATCAGAGTCATGTTATGTCAATTAAAGTCTTCTTCTATAGTATAAAATATGTGAATATAGAGCATCTTGGCTGCTACCAAAATTCAAGCCAGAACTGCCAGTTATGAGCTAGTTCTGAATCGAAGAGAAATTTGAGCAATTCAGATTATAAAACTGGAATTTTAAACTGTCTGACAAGTAAATCTCCAGTAAATTCCACTCTTTTCGAATGTTTATGTTCTCCATTTGCTTTTTGGCTTTCTTAATATAAAAGGCATTAACCTGGAGACCCTGGTATTGTTTTCCTTTCAGATGGAACATATGGGTGTGGAAGAGACACAAACAGATTTACACGCAGGCTCGAAAGGAAAAATACAGAGAGATGAGATGACATCTGAAAGAAGAGGCTCATTTTCTGCATGTGAGCTGCACATCAAAGAGCCTGATGAGCAGCTGTGTCATCTTGCAAAAGGATCTTTGGCATCTTTCAGCACTGCTGAGAAACGTATGGAAACTTTTGAAACTCATATCTAAAGCATTTAATTATCTAATGTCTCCAGTGAGCAATTATCTGCCGAGACATAGACCATCAAAGATGAGCTGATTGCACCTTAACGCAATTAGTAGATGAAACATTCTGTCGGGCTGTTTCTAGTTGCTGACCTCACAGGTTTAAAGAGATGATGGTGGGGTTGGGTAGCTGGTTGGGCAGAGAAAGATAATATATCCAACATTAACTTAGTCACGCGAATGCGAATGCTTCAGACATTACATTGTCTGTACTTGTGATACATTTAGTCTTAGAATAGATTTTATTTGTTAAAGTGAGAGGAGACAAATTTGAGACATTGTGCATCTCTCAGTTAGAGACAGAAACAGAAGCAATAAGTAATTATCTCTTTTCAGTTTCACACAGAGCTCATAGTTGTCTAAGAGAAATAAATGAAACTTTTTTTAGAGATCTCTTCTGGAGGTATTTTCATGCATGCATATGCGTATCTAACTGCATTTGAGAAAACACAAGCAACAACACCTTCATTCTGGCACCGCTATATGCAGCAACAGTCAGTTATACCAGCAGAAATGACTTATCTGATGACGTCTTTCCCACAGAAAGGGTCTCAAGGTGGCTCACCTGAAAGTGCGAGAGCAGCACCATCAACTGAGCAACGGCAGGCTGCAACACCTGAGACAACGTGTGGATGGAGCAGATAATTATGTGCGTCGTGAGTGGAAAAGGTTGAGAATCCCTGCCTTCGCCTGTGTGACAGTGTTTAAATTCAATCAGTGTTAAACAAGTTGCAAATATGTATTTGATGGCTACATGTCAATGGTAATTAAACTAAACTGAAAGACTAAGGTGAAGGTTACGCTGAGAAGACTATTTTGTGCATCATGTTGTTTGACCTTGTAGAGTGAGATGCAAAGCTCTTTCTCACAGACAGAGCATGAGGCAGTCTCCCTTCAATATGGGGATATAAAGAGGCATTTGTCGTCAGTCCCTTCTGCAAAATATCATTGTTGCATCAGACTGTATGCCTTAAGGGTGGCAGAGTAAATTGTGTTGAGTACAACGCTGACTGATAAATGATCATATGAGTGGGTCAAAATGTCCCCATTCTGAAAACTGTCAATTGAGTCAGGAGCAAAAGTAGTACAAGTTGTAGTCTTTAGAGCATCTGTATATATATATATACTTACCATGTCAGCTGAAGCTTCATACAGCTTTTAATTGAGCAATATTCAAATAAGAATTTCTAAGCAACCATAACTCCATCAACCTGATGACCAGAAAATATTTGATTAAGGACTTAGCAACATCAAAGGTACAATTTCCACTTAATTAAAGTCTTCCAGAGGACAAGTGAACATAGAAATGACATATGTATTATTTTTTTGTGTCTTCATCATGATCACAGCAAGTTGAGAAAATGAATAATGCAACAACATTGTCTTTGTGTTTCAGCAAGTAAGAGTACGTTTATTCATGTTTTTGAATGAATGATGTGGACTGTTGTCTCATAATTGTCACATAGATCAAAATAAAGAATAATGTTTTACCTGCATTTTGATGTTTATGCAACACTGTGTTGGATACTGACAAGAAAAGAAAAACTGCCTTGAATCCAACAAACAGCTGACAGTGCTGGAAAAAAGTAACTCCACACTTTAATCCAAAGGCTGCCAGGGTCAGCCTTTAAAGAGAGGAGCATGATCAGATCTGGAGCATTGCAGGCCTTGCTGTGACGTCATGGTCAAATACTGCAAGACAGAAAGAAGGTTGAGCTATAAGATGATTCTGATTTTCTATTTTTAAAATCAAAAAAACATTCCAGGATTTACATCCCTTAGTGTCTGTTGCAGAAGCTAAAAGTCAACATTGTCAAGACAACAACATTGATAGATCGATGCAAAAAAAAATGCAAATCATTGCAAAGAAAATTATCTGAACATTCGATATTTCAAGAAAAGATATAAAAAGTATTCTAGACTCTGAGTATTATAACGTTCAGTAATTAAGATTCAATTAAATATTATTACAGGCCACTTAACAGTGTGTTTGTCAGAAAAAAACATGTATTGGACCACAAAGAACACACAAAAGGTGTTTTCATGTTCACATGGTGAGTGCCATATTATTAATTGCTTAATTTTCTTTAACAAGTTTTCTGCAGGTGAAACTTACTGAGCGATAGTGTACCAAGTATCAAATTTAGAATCTAAGAGCAGACCTATGCAAATATTGCCAGCTGTATCTAAAGATAGGGTTTTATTATACAAAAGCGCAACAACTTTCAACAAACAATTTCCTGATTCAAGCCCTTGTTGATTTATTTTGGTTAAAAACATTCTTGGGTTTCTGCACCATAAAGACAATAGAGTATGTGAACCGAAAATCTGACAACTGGGATAAAGCGTGTGAACTTTGTGTCTTATTTTCTTTCATTGAAGCTCCAGGTGTCCAGGTAAGATAAAGAAACTGAATTCTCCAAATTCAGGTTTTTGCTGGAGAGCAGATAGCGATGTTGGTCTCCATGGAAACAAACATTTGATCTTGTCCTGCTCCTCTTTAGAAACATAAAAATGAGCAGTGAGCCAGAAAATGCACATTACTGTTAAGATTCATATTGTGAGATTATCAAAATAATAGATTGAGGAGAAAACGAACGAACAAACAACAAGTCCATCAGCATTAATTTCACTGTCTGTGGAATATCTCCGCAAATCCCGTCTAATAGTCTGGACGTGCCATGGACAGGCTCAGGTTATGGTTTTACATGTTTGACAGTAGGTTTTGGATCTGAACTTTATTTTCTTTATAAACTAGCAGGGTTCCTGGTTTGAATCCCAGCTGGGGCCTTTCTGTGTGGAGTTTGCAAGTTTTTCCCCGTGTATGTGTGGTTTCTCTCCGGGTACTCCAGCTTCCTCCCATCATCCAAAAACATGCATGTTAGGTTAATGCATGTTAGGTTGGTGTCTCAAAATTGTCCCTCGGAGTGAGCATGGATGATTGTTTGTCTCGTTTGTCTTTGTGTGGCCCTGTGATGGACAGGCGACCGGTTCTGGGTGAACGCTTGCTCTCGCCCAATGGCAGCTGGGATAGACTCCAGCCCCCCACGACCCTGAATTGGATTAAGCAGGTATAGAAAATAGATGGATGGAAGATAAAATGTTGCAATGTATTATTTTAGTATTTAATTAAAAACAGAATATTTGCTCATCTTGAACTTGAAGTCATTAACACATCTTTAAAAAGTTGTTGTAGAGATGTAGAGAGGAGGAGAGGAAAGAGAGAGAGGAAATTTTAATATCAAGCTGCATCTCATTGCAGACATGAATGATTCTGTGGCGATGCAACGACATAACACAATAGAAAATATGAAACCCTCTCAAAAAGGATTTTATATGACTAATAAATGGTGACACGGTTCCAGCAGAAGCATTAAGTTGCACGTACTGTTACGTTGCCCTGTTCAAATACCATAAAGCACAAACGCAGAAGAAGTGGCTGCAGGAGAAGAAGCACGTAGGTCCAATGTCCAACAATACTGTGATATGACAGAGGAAAACTCATCAGAGAGCAATGAGGAAACATTTGGGAGAGAAATGTTGTCCCATTCTTGTCTGATATAGAATTCTAGAAGCTCAACAGTCCTGGCTCATCTTTGTTGTATTTTGTGTTGCAAATATTTCTTTTAGTTGGTGAAAGGTCTGGACTGCAGGCAGGCCGGGTGCAGCACTCGGACTCCTCTGGAGCGAAGCCACACCCGGTATAATAAATACTGTACATTGTGCAGTTTAGCTTTGTCTTCTTGGAATTGCAAGACCTTCCCTGAAAAATAAGTTACTTGGATGGGAGCATGTGTTGCTCTATACGTCACAACATTAATGATGCCTTTCCAGATGTTCAAGTTTGCAGTTTCACAGGCCTGAGCTTTTGAAGTGAGTGCTGATAATAAGCCAGATGATCCCTCTCCTCCTAAGTTTGAAGGATGTGGTGTTCATAATTTCCAAAAAGGAAAAGCCTGGTTTAATGCAGTGATGTCTGAGGGCCTGATAATAACAGGCATCCAATATTGATTTTGTGCAAAGAAATATCTCCAGAGTCTCTAAATGTTTTGATGTGTACTGTAGATGAACATATGCTCGTCTTTATTCCTGAGAGACACCTGCTCCTGAAGGTGCTCAATCCTTTTACTGACCTTTATACAACTAACCTCATCAGTTGCAACATGTTCCTCCAGCAGTTTATTTTCAGTACCACTGCTTTATTTTTATTTTTTTTTGTCCCTGTCCCGTCAAATTCAAGATGAGTTAATATCCAGGGACTCGATAGTGTAGTGGTATGATTGCCACTTTCCATGTGGGAGACCTGAGTTCAAATCCCCTGCATGAAAGGTACTACTTCCAGTAGGGGTCCTTAGGCAAGAACCTCTTACCCTACATGCCTACCTGTAAGACGCTTTGGATAAAAGTGTCTGCTAAATGCATAAACATAATACTTTTCATGAAATGGTAAATTGTCTCACTTTCAACATTTCAAAATAAATGTTTAACTTCTATTATCAATCAAACATTGTGTCATGTTTTATGTTTTGCCATGTTATGCCACTTTTTTCCCCTCAGTGCCCTTCCATCAGCTTTCCTCCCTTCACCTGTATTCATTATCATCAGCTGCACTCACTCACTAATCACCCTCCTCTGTATTTAGTCTCCTAGTTGGTTCATGTTCATTGCCAGATCCACCACACGCCACACCTTGTTGACAGAAAACTTTTCCAGCATGACTGCATGGTGCACCCTCTTAGCCTCCTCCCATATCTACGCCAACCCAGGCAACATGTGGACAGGATTCTGCAGGAAGAAGTCCAAAATATTATTTGCCACCCCCAGTTTCTCCCAATGGTCGGCTCCCCGTCCCAAGCAGTCCCAACGGGCCCCGACCACTTCCCAGAGGGCCTGAATATTCGCCAGGCCCATATTCTGGTCATCAACAGTTACCTCAGAGGTGGGCGCAGTTTGATTTATAGTTGAACAACGTAAGCCACGACTACACCCTTTGAAGCATTGTGCGCTGCTTTTTTTCAATAATTCGAATAATCCCAATATCTATTCACAAGTATTGTATTCATACACACAAGTACATCAGCAAAGTCTCTCTAGTTTGTACCTGATTGGAAGAGTAGGAAGAAAGTAGAGAAGGATTGAGACAGGGAGCGTATGATGAGTGCTGAATCAGCAAATCCCAATATATCCAGACCCTCAAAGGGTTTATTTTAAGCCATTCTCTTCAGTTTTAGTCTAGTTTGTGGTTCTTGTTCCTGCCTTGGCAGCATTTTTAGTTTAGTTCTATCAATAAAGCCTTTGGTTTTCCCAAACTGCTATTCCTCACCTCCCTTCCTAATGATCCTGGATTTGCGTCCTCAACCTCTGCTCTTCCTCGTGATCTGTGAAAGTGTTTAAACCTCACTAATAACATTGTGTATATCCAAACAATAGGACGTTGGATAAAGAATTGAATGATTGAGTCAGATGTGGGCTGCAATGCATCACTTCCTATTGAAGCAAGTGGCGGTTCTTGAAATGTGTTATATAACATGCAACAGCAGTATTTGGGCTTGAGGAATCTTTCTTGGGTTTAGTGTTTTACCTGTACGTGGTTCCTGGTAATATCACTAGAAAATGCAAAATACAACGGCAAAGAAGCTCAGGGACAGAACATCACATCAGCCCTGTTTCACTTGTGAATCCACTCCAGAATCTAAATTAAAATGTTGCTGAGAACTTTCAAGGCTATCAGGGAATGAGCTCCTTGCTATAGAACAGAACTTCTTTACTGGCCCTCAGTTTCCTTGTCTCTTAAATATTGACATTATTACTCTCACACATCCCAGAGTCGTAGTTAAAGCCAGAAGGTGATGAAGCTTTTTGCAATTGCTTCTCCATCATTGTGAAACCAGTGGTTGTTAGATATCTACTACATCTTATTTTCGAAATTAAGTCTATTTTTTATTTATCAGCTTTTTTGGCCAAATAACCTTCTGTCAAGTCTGTTTGTTCCCAGTTGTATTTACCTGTTTGTACAGCACTTTGGTCAGTTTTTACATTGTATAAATGTGCTTTTGAATTAAATAATTAAATCATAATTTCTTATTTACAACTCAATCACCATTTAACATAACATGCATGTTTTTGGACCGTGGGGAAAAATCTGGAGCACCTGGACAGAACCCACATATGCACGGGGAGAACATACACACACAACACAAAGAGACCAAAATAAATCATTAGAATTACGATTATACATGCCTGAAAATGTTTTCTCTTTGGTTGTTCATACAGCCCTTTCACACTTGTTCAACAAACGTTATCAAAGTGCATGTAGGAGTCTTGTTATGATATTTTCATAGAAAGTTTGCAAAACTTGATCCCTCTGCACATTTTATGGTGCCAACATTATTTCAGAGACCGCTTTCCTATGTGCATGTCAGTAGATGTGTTTGACAAAAGTAGAGAATGTAGGGTTTAAGTAGAAAAACATGCAGTAAAGAATGGACCTGCAGCAAGATACAGAATGTTTGACTCTTTTTTTTTATCTTGGTTGGTGTTATGTAAGTGTTTGTAAGAAGTTGTATTGAAGAAAGTCTTATAAATAATTTCCCAGAGTCTTTATCTGTCATGTATGGAAAGCTATTAAAATACATGAATACATGAATCGAGTTGCTGTCAGAAGTGACGCACAAATGTCTTAAAAAATTTATGAAAACACTTTTTTATGCTCACCAAAAGTTTCTTTTTTCATTGGTTTTATGCCTGTAGCAAAGAAAGCAATATAGAAAACATTTTACTTTCTATAATGGATGGAAAAAAATAATACTTTCCCAACACTGTGAGAAAACTTAAAATATACCAGAAAGGTTTCATTTGTTTCTTATGAAGTGATATGACTTTACTTGCACTTCCATTTGTTGACAAAAATGCAGAGACAGTGAAGGCAGCACCCGTGTGTTGTGGAGGGAAGACTGATAAAGGAAATGTTACAACACCTGGGTCATGTTAAAAAAAAACAAAAAACTAAATATGTAATGTTGAAAGTGAGGTCAGCAACGTGATTGTGTATACAAGCAGCATCCAAAGAAGGCTGAAGTAAAGAAGGGTGATAGTTCACTGTGGGCAAAAGGTTCGACAATAACGGCTGAAAACCAATATCGTACATTTGAGCCCTGAATTAAAAATGGAAACAGTCCTGGGAAAAAAAATAACCACATGATCACAGCAGCAATTCTAGAAACCGTCCATTACAGCATCCAAAAATACAAAATACATAAAAAAAACATGACGCAGAACTTAAAGATATTCTGAGATGAAGTAGGAAATTGTTCTGTGATGTCACAAATCAGACCTGAAGTTCTTTTGGAAAATGGGGATGCTCTGCACTAAGCTGTTATAAGAGCACCGTTCACAAGCGTTAGTGTACACAGCATGGGTTAAACAACTGTGAAAGTCATTATTGCTGAATGATAGACAGTAAAGATATGATAAAGAAGATGTCAAGCTGTTGGGCTGCTGAAATGAGTCTCCTCAGTTCTCAAACGAGACTGTTGTTGAAACGGGAAGTGATGCAGAGGTGAAATCCCTGTCATTTTAAAAACACTTTTCCGGTATCATTAACAGTAAAAGTCAGCTGGGATAGGCTCCAGTGCCCCCGTGACCCTAAACTGAATTAAGCGGGTATAGAAAACGCAGGGATGGGTATATCTAATCACTTCAGTTAAACATTTCCATTTGAGGCTACTTTCCTGAAGCCATAAATGACAAACTGCATTGGAAATGATCCAAGATCAAACTGATGAAACTTAACTTCTTTAAGTCTAAATCTTTCTTATTTATTTTAGCGATTGATCATCTGTTGTCATTTACCAATTTGTATCAATATACAGAGCTAATTTCTTTTTTAACTCATGTACTTCTATCACATCAAATTTGACAATTGAAAAATCAACTTAATATCATGTATTGTCTAAATGAAACACCAAAAAAAGGCTTCATCCCGTCAGTTTGATTCCTTGTTTGATTCCAGTTTTACTATCTAAAGTCCTTCTTTTATGCCAGTGTCATAATGGAAGACTTTTGTTTGAAGCATATTGTTTTTCTTCATATGGGACCAAAACTCGATGGCATAAATGAGACAAACATTTTGAACTCATCTAATGGCCAGCAATTTCCGTACCCCCACTCTCCATCGTTGAAATTGTTTAAAAGGCTGCTATTCTGCAAAAGGAAAGCATGTAAATATGTCAGAGCCTCAAACCTCTGGATTGCTGCTGGCCATTACTGCTGCACTCAGGTACAATGCAGGTGAAAATGTGAACGATGAAATCGCAGCTAGAGTGGTTACAATTTGTTAATGAAACAAAATGAAAAAGAAAAACAACAAACAAACTGAAAATTAAACAATTAAGGTTAGATAAGTTATGACTTAAAAATTAAAAGTTATAACTCTCCTCCCGATATTTAGGTGAAATCACATACATGTTACAGGAGCATTGAAAAATCCCTGCCCTTTCCCTCAGTGCATTAAGCTATTGCACTTAAAAGCTACATATTTATGCCAGCTTCACAGCGGGAGTGTGGCGTGCGTTTCTAATGAGCTGCTGTGTGGTGTCTCCATGTCCTCGTTTTTAAACACAGTGTGCCTCTGGTACTGGCCATGAGTTTTGTGCAATCCATGGTAGATATGAATTGAAAAGTGAGACACATTCGGCACATTCAGCTGCCCTGACACGTGTTTATTCTGTGTATTTTGTTGCAAAGTATGACCTCCTGTGTAAAAGACAGGCAACACGCCAAAACGCTGGATGATGGGGTTCAAGCCACAGCTGAAACCCACATATCACACCACTCATGCGGATGATTTAATTTGTAAACGGATATGAAAATCATGAAGTTCTGCACACACCAATCTCCCAGTGTGAAGCCAAAGTATTTTTTTTTCTGCCTCACAACAGCATTTGTACCATGTGCAAATCATCAGCAGAACTTACTCTAACGATGATAAATTTATGAGGATAGATACCATAACTGATGTGCAAGTCATCAATGGGCAACATACACAAATGCGCACACACACACACACGCACAAATTAATAGTTGATGAACCAGCTGGGATTCCATATAAAGCTAGACCCAGCCAAACATCATATAACCGATCATTAGTGGACTCTGAATTTGAAGCCTTTCCTTTGCCTTCCTGAGTCTATAGAACCAGAGGTGACTTGTGAGGGATGGATCTGATTAAGATTCTGAGGTCAATTTTACTCAATTTAAAATCCTTCCCTTTCCCCTACCCCTTTATGTTGTAAGGGTCTTCTTTTCGTTTGTGGCTCATCTAGCCCCTCAGTTGGTGGCCATTTGGAAGGCTACACACAAGAAAGAAAAAGAGAAGGCCATTTGGTAAGATCAAGAGGGTGGCACTGGGATAGAGCCTACAAGAATAATGAAATGGATGATGTTTTATATGCTTTTTTTAGGTGAGTGGAGCCACTGTGACAGTGTAGCTGGTATTGATTTCACGTTGGACACACTTGTTGTGGTAGGAACTAGCAGAAAGATTATTCACACTTCAATTTGGTCTCATATCATTGCTTTGTCAGAGCTGATGACATCACAAACAAACTCACATTGTACCAGCATCAATGCTGCAACAGGAAACAGTGTATTTTAAATCATGATTATGTAGGAATTTTTTATTAACAACTTTAACCAAGTAAATTTGATGTCTAACCCCAACCAGTGTGGCAAAGTGATGCAGAAATTGTATCACTCCGGAACCAAATAAGTGAAACAAAACAGACTCAGAAATGAACACCCTGCAGTGTTTTCCAACGACATGTCTTTGACTTCCCAATGAGAACTTTGTTATTCATTTATCAGGCAGTTTGCTCACAGTCTCAAGTATTACCACAGCTGATGTATCACAGCATCTATGTCAAAGAGACACTACCAGCATTGAAAAACAACATTATTCCATGCCCTGGTAATAAGAGCAATTTGGAAAGCATCACAACCATGTGAGATGCAGTCAGGAGACTTTATAAAAGTGTAGATGACAACAGAAAGGAAGATGAGTCTCAAGATGGGTGGTGTGATTAATAACCCATAGCAAGATGGACTTTGGTTTTGGGTAGATAAACAAACCACTCATAAATTTGTGATGCATCTAATTCTAGTCATTTTGTCATATATCTGGAATATGTTTCAATTAAGAATGCAACCACAACTGATAATGAAGCTCAATATAGTACATATAAACAGACTCAGAATTGTGCCAGTCTTTGAATAAGCCAGAATATTTTTTATATTTAGTTTTTATTAGTTTTGCACAACTTCACTATATTTCCCACCTCCCTATGGAACATCATCATTGGAGACAGTGAACCCTCAGAAATCCTGCCAGGATGAACAGTGTGAGCCAAAACTCCGGAGCATCATCCCTAACCTTCACCCAGCCAGTATTTAGACTTTTAAGTGGTTAGAATGCATAACCCCTCAAACCACATAACTTCTTTGCTCTTACAGTCTCTCTTTATTTTCATGACTTGACCGATGAATGCAGTTTCTATGTGGGAAAGGATTATGCTAAATAAAGATAATTGCTTGCTGGAAGCTTCTGCAATTGTTGTAATTACAGTGTGACTAACTATTACATGTCTCTATGCTTTTTTTTTTTTGTTTGGTTGCTACCATTAGTGTTGCTTCACACAGGTAAGTCCAGTCTCCCTGTAAAGTTTTCCATAGTACTTAGGCGATTCTTATATAATTCTATAGATAATCCCTTTTCCGTTGATTTTTAGGTTTATTCCAAAAATCAAAATCGCAGCAAAGCTGGAAAAAAAATAGAAAATGCACAAGAAAACTAACGAAACTAAGCTATGCAAAAAACTTGGGAGGAAACAACGAGAGAACAACAAGGAGTATATGGCGAGCATGACGGTGAGGATCTGACAAAGAATGAGAGGAACCCAGGAGACTAAATGCTGTGGAGGGAGTGATTACTGATCAAAGACACCTGAGGATAATTAACACTGGAGATGGGTGTGGAACTGGAGACTAACAAGGAACTGAGGGAAACAGGAAATGACAATGAAACTAATGGACTAAGACTAGAAACAAGAATACAACGGTAAACCAGAAAAACACAAAAACACTTTTTTTATTTCCTACGAAGAGCACCTTCAATTGAACTAACTTAATACACATAGCTGTGTGATACGTCATTGGTCTGTACTGCAGATACAGGGACTTTGTTCGATATTCATTAATCCAGATGATATTGACTAATACCTTATTTTTAAACAAGGAAATGAAAGTTAATCTTGAATTACTACATTTTCTCTACAGCTGTATACACAAAATTTATATATCAGTTCAATCAATATTTTCTACCACGGCCTGTTTGTATCATCGGACCTTGCTTTTAATGAAGAGGTGGTGAGCCGTAATTGGTATGTTTATACTGTTTGAGTACTACGTTGAAAGTCACCATATTATACTGTAAGTGAATTGGAATTTTCCTACAATAGCAAAGATACCATGATTTAAGTCAGGGAACAGACCCAAAGAATAGAAATAGACTTAAGGCAAGTAGTTTTAAAAGGTTAATTCAGACGAATCAGTTAAGTTTTCCCCAAAACTATTTCCAGGCTCTGAGGCTGAATTTCCATAGGTGACAGGGGGCTCTGTCAAAGAGTGACAGGTCAATGTCAAATTCAACAAGTTAGTCATTAATCTTGGAATTTCAGAGGATGTAAAGTTAAGTCAACTGACCCAAGTGTTCCCATTTATTTACAGGCTCTCCTGCATTTTTCTGGTGGGGAGACTGACAGTGATTGTCTCTCCTCTGGGAGTGCTTTCCGAATTGTTAAATTACTTAGGTTCTAAGTGCAAGATTCTGCGACAGAGTCTGGCTGCAAGTCATTCAGGTGAATAAAACAGACTTCAGGACAAATTACCAAACATTGCAAAAAGTTTTCAATGAGCATGCGGTGAAAGTTTAGACCTGCCGCGTATTACAAAGGCCAACTGACAAACTGGTGCTGAGTGAGGCGCAGACCTGGGTATTCAAGCAAGCCACAGGCGAGATGAATGAGCAACCACGACCCACCAGATGTCACGCCGAAGAGAAAACTAAATTTGACAGAAGACAGACAGGAAAAAGACAGGAAAAGGGAAAGAGAAACAAAAGGTTAGGGAAGCAACTGCAAGATCCCGATACAACCTGTCCGCCTTTGCCTTTTACTGGCAAATACAGGTTGTCTTGTCTTGATGGACCAGATGGGTTAACTCATGAGATTTGGGACAATACTTTTGTGCTAATGCTTGCTCCTATTAACAGGCAGAAGATAAGTGACAGTGACAAATACTGATTTATGGTCAACAAAATGTAGAAAAGTACTCTTGTCATCGTTTATGGGAAAGAGTAGTTATCCTCTACTTGATAGGCTGCTTAAAAACGCATACATATACAGTGTGTTCATGGCTGGATAACGTAACCTTCAGCATGCACAAGCCATCCTTAAAGCAGAATTGCATAATTAATTAATATATTTTCCAAACCTGCTTGATCTTTTTCAAGGTCGTAAGGGAGACGGGAGCCTATTTCAGCTACGATTTAGAGAGGACATTTGAATCATAGTAATAAAAATGATTCGTTTGATAACTGACCTGAGTTTGTGTTTATTATGTCTGTATTTTGTCTATTATTGCCCACTTTCAAACCATCCTTGTAAAGTAACGGCAAAGTGTTTTTGTACTTCAGACAGGTGTGGATCAATCATGGAAAAAAAGCATTCAAATTATTAATACCACATATGCCAATCTATCTTCAAAAGCCTGTAAGGTGTGTGTGTGTGTGTGTGTTCATATGCACTGAACAATGATTATACAGGAAAGTTTAACATCTGTTATGCTGCATGCCTGATGCTTAGCAGAAACAGATTTGCACAGCCTTGCTAAAAAAGGCCTGTGAGTTGAGACATAGTTGATTTTGGTATGTTTTTCCAAAGTTATTTTCTCAAAATCATACATTAATGTTAATTTTTGGCTGAGCATACCAGACCAGAGGCTGTGCATAATATGAAAACCTTGACAGCCTAAGTGGTTTGTGCATATCAGAGAAAGAACTTGCCAATGTACTCTTTAATGGGAGTGATGATTTCCTGATGGAGTTGAAATATGATAGTGAGCGTCATCTCCCTCGTTTAACCCTTTCAGACATTTAAAGCGGCCTTTGAAAACCTGAGAATTTTTCTGGAAAATTGAAAAACAGTTGTCTGATAGTCATTTCTCAGCCTCATAAGACGATGGGAAAAAATAAACATTTTATGGTTAAATTACTGTTAATCATTTTTGTTTCGGGCTCGTTCTAGTGCCGGTTCAGAGTTGTTTTATTTTTTGAACACGCTCTTCCAGAGGCCAGGAGGCCTCCACAGGACTACATTATTACACATATTCATTTTGAACATCTGGTTTGTTTTGCTTGTAACTTCCTATAGTTTACTCTGAACTTCTGTTGAGGACAACAGCACAAGCATATGATTTGTTTCCAACAAAGACCACATTTTTCTGGTCAAATTTTTCCAAACATTAGATGTTTTAAAATAGGTATTTTTCACCGTTTTTACATGCTGTTACACGACCCTTTGCAAATTTGACTCCAAGCAGACTGTATTCACTTGTGGGGACTGGAGATATTATAACACTGGATGGCAGGAAAAAGAATGACCTCATTGACGTCAAGCCTCAGCTTCAATGTCGTGTATATTTTGAACCTCTATTTATGTTTCTTTAATCATAAGGATCACAAAGTTTTAGCTGGTGTAATTAGTTATGATGACCGTGTTTGTCTGGCCTTGCTGGTTTCAAACCAGCGCTGGAGCTGCCTCTTTCAAACAAACTGCAAAGAATTGTTCATGTGGTCTTTGCGTCGACCATAGAAAATACAAAAGATGGATAGAGCCACTGTGACATCTCTGTCAATCCATTTAGTTTAAAGGTATTGAACACCAAAATTTGTAGTGAGGTGCTGATATTCTCTGGCCCCTTATGTATTCAAAGTTAATGATCCACGTTTCGGCCTCAGGGCCTTCCTCGAGACAAGTGCTTCAATTTTTGTCAGTCACCATCTTGGTATTTGGAGGGATATTAAGAGCAAGGTATTGATCTGACCGAGAAGCTATGGAGACTACTCAAGTAGCTGCTTGTAAATTACAAGCTAGCCCTGCCCTATAGCATACACTACTGATTATATGACTCAGAATGAGACCTAAATATAGATGACTTTTTAAAGAGAAGTGGAAACCATGAGGAAAATGTTTTTGAGATAGCAGGTCAAATGAGAATATTTACGTGATGATTTTCTTGCTCACTATATTTTGCACACAGCTGTTTTTCACAGTTTATGGCTTATAAAAAGGAAGTATTTGATTTTAGGTCACCTGCTTTTTTGAAGTCCTCACAATTCATCTTGTGCATTTATTTGTATAAAACAAAACAGAGAAAAAGTATTTTTTCTTTTTTTTTAAAAGTGCATTTGTGCTCTTATGCTTAAAGCAAAAAAGCTACAGCCACAGTATGGACAAAGAGCATCTGAGGGTGTCTGTGTATTAGGACATTGGCAGAAGATCCATAGGGATCCTTTGTTGACTGGATTCATTTCCCAAAGATGTTGCCCCATTTGTATTTGGGTAGGCTGGATGCTGGATGAACACCTCAGTCTCTCTGTGCTGTTCTTTGAGCGCTTTCTCAGAGGTTGTGTTGTGCTGTGCTGCTGTATAGGGGCTGCTTTAGGTTCTGGGGTTAGTTTCCATAGTTATACTGTCTGAGTTTGACGTCTCATCAGATACCAAAAGCCTGGAGAGTTAGATAATGATACAATAAGAGAACAGCAAACATCGAGTCACCTTTAGATTTACGGTAGCTTTCTGACTGAAAACTTTGAGGGAAAAAATAAGTCATAAGTGGGTTTTTTTTCAGCGCCCTCTGCTTTGGCCCTGATATGATAATGAAACGATCCCATTTTAATGCATAAGCAGGTTGTGTATTTTCCAGCAGTGCTAATTTATGTATAAATCAGCCAAATCCCCATTTGTATGATTCTTTGCAGGAGACTGAGAGACAAAGACAGTGTTCTTGTTAGTCTTACAAGGAAATTGGAGAGAAACTGTGTTCTACCAAGATGAAGGCAACAGTGGCAGGTTCATTATCCTTTCATCCTTTCACGTACACTTGAATCCCTTTGACTTCTTCACTCAATTAAGAAGTTGTATATCATTTTTTCAAGGATACAAAATTGAAGGGAGTTTTGCATTAGATGTAATTAAGACATAAAAAGGCAAAACCTAATAAAAAAGGACTTGCTGCCTGCTGACTGAGTGTTAATGTGTGCTTCTGCAAGTGTAATTTGACAGAATAAGTTAATAATATTTTTTGAAAGCACTACCCTGACTGAGAAAAAAAATATAGGATGTTTTCCACCATCCCAGTTTCAGCCTGTAGAGAATACCACTATTCTGTTGCTACGAATGCAGCAGGAGGTGTGAAATAGATTCACAATGCAAAACAAAATGAACAGATGTTCTACTGAATTGTTTGGAAGACTTTTTTAGTTTTTAAAAAAAGTTTCATTATGTGGTCATAAACAACTAGATTATTCAAGAAGAAATGCTAAGGGGGCACAGTTGAGAATGTGTGTGTGTGTGTGGGGAGGGGGGGGGGGGGTATGTATATATGTGGTTTATATATTTTAGTAAAGGAAACTCTAATGACTTAACCTTACAGAAAATGACAGAAAATATTATTTGAATAATTCTGCCGTGTTAAACAATGTTAAATCTAAGAATTTCTAATCACTGTACAAACAAGGCCTTTTTCTAAGTGGAACAGTTGCACCAAAGTTCCAACAGTGCAGACAAATGAAACTGTAATTTAACTGTCACTGCAGCCTGCCCAAGTACTGCATGACTGAACAGCTTGTGGGAATAAATGACAATATATATTTCTCTCTGTCCTCCTGACTACATAGCTTTGGTGCTCTGTTTTTTTTTCTTGGTGGCATCAGTCGGTTATGAATTTCTTTTTTTATACCAAGTAACAAAACAGATGTGCTGTGAAAATTTGTGAAAAGTGTCAATTGTGTGAATCTCATCTTAACATGCAAGCGTTGTTAGCCCTGATACACACTCCGCTGCAGCTACACACCAGGTCTAAAGTTCAATTTGCAATCCGTCTGCACACAGTTAAAGGAGATTACGGTTTAAAATTGAGTCATTAGAAAATAATCCCTTTCGGTAATGGAGGAGCGATGGGTAAAATTGGGTTGAAGCTTTCCAGGGATCAGCCCAGCACATACGTTTGTCATCATGGGTCGCTTAACACTATACATCTTTGGTGATATGTATGTCAACACTATTCTCAGGTTTGAAAGCATGCAATGTCACAATTTTCAGTGTTGTTTTCCTTGTAAACACAACACTGAAACTTTGCCCCTCCTGCCTATCTCTGTAAGTGAATGTGTTGCAAGTACTGCATCCTCAGAACTCACAGTCACTCATGACATAAGACAGAGGTGTAAACAAAATAAGACCCTGTTACTGATTGATTCACAGCGGTTACATTCCATAACACATTGGAAAGCCATCCACTCTTCCTTTCTTCTTTATAGCCAGCACTTCATGACCTCCGTAACTTGTCATTCCATCATGCATGAGCAGCCCAGTCAACAGAAAAAGTAAAATAGGAACATTTATCTACACATCCAATATGTGAGCAGTTTCACGATACAGGCTTAAAAATTGGGAAAGGACAAGAGTTGCATTGTGGGACAGAAGCCACAACCCTGAGTGGTCTGTGACAATGTCTGGTTTTCTAAACACTAATTTGGTGTTTAATGTTTTTGAACATCTGAAATCTAACCACGTAGATTTATGTCTAACCCTGACCTATATACTTTTAACTCCTAACTGTAGTGGTTATGGAGCAAAGTAAAATTTGCAGAATTGTAGACGTTTAGTGGAAGAACAAAAGTGAAAGAACCGTATAAAAGATTTAAAAGGTTGGCATTTGATCCAATTATCTCATGCTTAAAGGCTAATGGGGCGTATCACCACCTACCAACCTGGCATCATTCCATTGTAAGCATCAATGCCATCAGTAGAGCAATTTGAGCTGTATCGCAGTAGAATGAGGAAGGAGAAATAAGATACTGTACAATTTTTTGAGTCTTTATTGCAAAATAACTTCATTTTATGTAACAGAGTGACAGATGGGGTGGGGGATGCAGTTTTATAATAAAATATAAACGGCTCACATCCGTATAAACATCGTTTAGAAGTTAGAACTGAGCTAAAGATCAAAATAAACTGTAAAGCCAACTGGCTTAAATCTGTCAGCATTCTCGGGTCAAAGTTCTCTTCTCTCATTTCAACATACAGTACATTTATCAAATTCCTTCTCTTGGGCTTCAGGATTCAGAGCTACAAGTAGAAATGAGCAAAGCAAAAAAAAAAAAAAGAGAGAGGAAAGCTAACTTTCTAAAAGCACACATAGGATGTCGGTCAATGCAGTTTGTTTTTTGTAAAATGTCTACCTCTCTGGAAGTTTTTTATTGGTCTGAAGAAAGCTATGGGAAGTGTTTGCAGCCTCTGTAGTTTTCAATATTGTAAGACATATATCTAAAAAGGGAAACATTGAGTCATCACGGTTACATGCACATGATATACGATCACAGCTAAACTTGGCCATTTAATTGGACCACCTTCCTTGTCCCAGGATACATGCACGGTGTCAAAGTCGATGGTGAGGTAGGACCCAGATGCAGTTCTTTCAATAAATCAAAAGGTTTATTCCAGAAAAACAGGGAGCAAGACAAAAACATAAAGCGTGACAGAGCCGGATTCAAAAATATTTAAACTGTGAATTAATGATAAAGAAGACTATGAAAACGAGACTAGATTATGAATAAATAACTTGGAAACAAGACTATGGCAAGACTTTGAGGCAGGAGACCAGACTTAACTTCGGTGGCAAGCATGAAGGGTTGTGAGGATTCTGCAATGAACATGAGTAAACCAGAAAACTAAATACTGAGGAAGGAGTGATTACTGAATGAGTGCAGCTGATGACAATGAAGCAGGTGAAATGAGTGAAGCTGATGGCAGGGGAGAAACATGACAAGAACATGACAGAAAACATAACAAATGACCTGAAAACAAGGTTATCAAAACATAAACTGTGACACACGGGAGGGGAATCTAGCTGTCAACCTAAGTATACTCAGCATTGTTGTGGCCTGTGTTGATTAAAACATTCAAGACACTCTATCACTTCTGATTTTCCCTGGAGATCATCACACATTAAAGAACAGCTGAATTCACTGCACAGATATTTTTAAGCTATTTGACAGGTGAGCTTGAAATAGTTCAAGCAACCTCAAGTTGACACATATTCTTAATGGGCTGATTTAAAGGCACAATTTCTGATGCCTTCTCACAAAAGAGGCTCAATTGAGTTTCATTACCTGGCTTTGTTAAGAGGTGTGTCACTAAAAGCCTGCACACACACTTCTTGGCTAATGTTATGCTAGTTCTTGTTGGTCAGTATTTTCCGACAAAACAGGCTTTCTGTTTGTTGAACCCTATAGTGGCAAGCAGGCAATAAAGTTCACAAGCGACTGTACCTAACCTGACCTCAATTCATATATTTCTAATAAGAATGAGTTTTTGCAGGTGACAAGCAAAGTTGGGTTTTGCAGTAATACTTGAAAGCTGTGGTTTTGCCACATTAATGCCCCATGTACATGTCCGTACCCAGATTCTAAAAGATCAATCGACAGTGAAA
This sequence comes from Leuresthes tenuis, assembly GCF_036924035.1. Lineage (NCBI taxonomy): Eukaryota > Metazoa > Chordata > Actinopteri > Atheriniformes > Atherinopsidae > Leuresthes > Leuresthes tenuis. The sequence continues at coordinate 16,191,144 of NW_027325362.1, forward strand.
GGTGTGGACGAGGATATGTAATAAACTGGTTAAACAACTCTTCTTCCTGTGTTTCCACGGGTGTCTTAGCTGAAGGATATATCTGGCAGCTTGATCTCAATTACAGGTTTAACTGTAAATGCTATAAACTTCCCAGCGGTTACTCAAAGTACACCAGCTGACACCATTTTCTGTAACCATGCAATTAAACATTGCTTAAGTTCTGAACATTATTATCATTGCGGCAGGATCTGTAATAAACGACACTGAATTAACATCATAAATGTAAGTTACTTATCTACAGTACTTAGTTTGTTGCTGAGTCCCTGGAAGACATTTCGCAACACAGAAAACTCAAAGACTAACTGAGAATAAAGCTACTATCATGACAAATTGTTGCATTTGAGATGGCTCCATCCCCTTTTTGTTTTGACATGATCAATTTCATGCTGGTCTTTACCCAAATGTCAGTGCTGCAGGTTGACTGATAAGCTACATTTCATTCCACACCACTTGCTCGGACTTGTCAGTGGGAGCTATGAACAGCCTAAGGAGCTGTTGACGACAGGGATTGGGTGTCACTAAAGGTGACTCACAGAGAGAAGAAACTCCCAGTGACTTAATCTACACACACCCAGATGCAAGACGTGAACTGAACAATGGCGCAGATATCTGAGTATAATTGTTTTTCTCAGGAAAGCACCGTGGAACTAGCAGAGGTGTTTCGTAATAAAGGAACAGACTACTGAACAGCTCTATGTCACTAATCACTGATCTTAATGATGGTTAATGAAACATTTCCCTCTATCTCTGTCAACAAATGGTTCATCTGGAAGATGACGGGATAAAAGTGATTAAATCACAGCTTTTGCTAACACAGACTCATTAGAAAAATAACCATCATTTCATGACAATGGTGGTTTAATTTCCTGACTTTATCTCAGCGATACACACACACATACGATACAACTGAAAAGACAGAAGAACTTTCATCCAATATATCGCTCACATGATTTAGTTAACTTGTAAAGGCTAGGTTTAATAATTGATTAAAAAAAGGAAAAATCCAAGCACAGAACAAAACGAATTCAAATGAACAAATGATTTATTAATAGACTTTTAACAAATATGATTGACAGTTTATGATTTAGTTTAGTTACAGAATTCCTTGAACTTCTGAGAGCAACGTTGGCATGGATTTAAAGACAGAACAGTTATACGTTGTTGGAAAATATTACCATAAATATTTTATACTCGTGTCTACAGTGAGCTCTAACTCACAGCCTGCTTCTTATCCGAGTACAGATATGCAAACTCTATCATTTTGCTGTGGCTGTCAGTGAGAAAGCTATCACTTTCCCCTTGAATGTCAAATAGTTCTTTTTAGATATTCGTAATCATTATACTCGACCTGAAGCTATAGACTGAAGTAGTGCCTGATTTAATCACGTGCTTTCTGTATTCAGGCATTTATTAGTGAGGTAAGGGTCTGCGTCTGTATGATGCTGCACTATTTAGCTAGATTAGTACTTAGAGCCACCGGAGAGTTGATATGCATACCGTCACCGATCAGAAAAATGCTTTGGGGCTGATGACATCTAGACTGTCAAGTTTCCCTACCATATGCAGGATGAAACAGATCACTTGCAGAGCAGCTTGGTCTATGGAAAAAAAAAAAAAAAAAAGGTAACATATTAAGTCATGCTGTGTCACTATGCATTTTTGTATTATTCTATATGGTATGACACTGGAAATGTACCATAACTCTAACCAGTTCACATTAATGAGCGACATTACATGTCCATGTGTTACATGCATCAAACAGCTATGTGCAATGCTGTGACATCACATTACAGAGAGTCTCTGTCGGTTGCCATTTTCATTTTTTATATGAAAAAAGAAACGGAGAACCCAAGCTTATAATCGACTTGTATGTAAAACTGTTGCTCTTTTTCAAATCTTTAATCAGAGCATAATTTAAGAATAATTATATATTCAGAGATGGAAATATGAAATAGACTCGATGCCAGATTTTTATCAAAATAAAAACAGTTTGTGTATACATATATGTATGTGTATGTGTGTATGTGTGGAAGAGGTATTTAGCACTAAGCAGAAGCTCTTTAAGGACAGCAAATGCCTCACTTACAAATTATTTCTAAGATCATTTGAGGTTTGAGACAACAAGTATGAATAGATGGACTCTTTCTACAAGATAATGCTGTGATGGTTAAAAACAGTTTGTGTATACATATATGTATGTGTATGTGTGTGTGTTATTTGATCTTGTTTAAATTTTTTCACCTTATTGCCACTTCGAATGAATATAGAAAACTGAATGAATATAGAAACTTCTGAACAATGTTCAAGAAACTTCTTGAAATGTGTATAATTCCAGGGGTTTGCAATTACATTGAATTAAATATATCAGTGACGTAAAGAAACACCCTTTTTCAAATAAATCACCCAAAAGTGGAGAGAAGATAGAAAAAAAAGTGTGTTGACTCAGTAGGGATGACATATGGAGAAAAAATACATCGGAAAACCGTTCAAAAGGCACTTGATAACATCAGACTTGGATAAGTTTGGAATTGCAATCTGATGCTTGAGCTTCTTTTAGTTTTACGTCACACTTACAATCACATTTACATCACAAAAGAAAGCTGAACACACCCTTATGCTGGAAGTGAGGTGTTTGACCTTCAAAATTTCCCAGACTCATATCTTGATGCGTTCCCTCCAATATTTGAACAAAGCCTACCCTCATTCTTTTACTGATTACTACCGTAATTTAATCAGTAATCTTTTCTTCTTTGATCTGAAGGAAATACAAAATGGGAACAATGATTGGAGTTCAAGGTAGATATAGAAAGACTGGTCGGCCACAGTCCAGTCAGTCAGAATGGATTGTGTTGGAAAGTAATTGTCTTGAAGAGCAGAATCTAGAAAGATGACTTATAATGACCACACTAGGGATGGGATAGTGTAGTGATAAGATTGCCACTTTTCATGTGGGTGACAAGGGTTCAAATCCCCTACATGAAAGGTACTACCTCCAGTAGGGGTCCTCAGGCAAGACCCCCTTACCCTGACTGCCTACCAATATAAGTCATTTTGGATCAAAGCGTCTGCTAAATGCATAATCATAAAAAACATGAAAACATAATTGCATTCAAACTGTGTCAAAGAGGCATACCTCAGTGCCAGCAGAGGAAATATATTGAGAAACCTCTACTTGCATTGCAAATATTTTAGTTGTAAAATAATCATGTAGTTAAAATGATCATAATAATAAAGTAAATCAATGATAATAATCAATAAACACAAGACCTAGCAGGAAAACACTGCACAATCATGCATTATTGATTCGGGTTTGTGAGCAGTTTCTCAATGCTGTCGAAAACACAGACAAGTCCAGGTCCAGTAATGCTGAAGTATTCATCAAAGCCTCTTTATGTCGTCATTATCTTGATTCTCTTCAGTGTGAACTTTGTTCCCAGGGAGGACGGGGGAGTGGCTAAAAGTCTGAAACAGGTTTATGTCTGCCTGTGAGCCAGTTTCAGGCTGGACCATTTGCATGTAAAAACTGGAATCCACACCCTCTATCTGCAGACTGCTTATCATGTTGAAACACCTCCTTGTCTTTGTCTCTTACTGCAGGCTCTCAGAGGCTGTTCCAAATACTTAACATACGCTAAAAGTACATAAATGGAAGAGGGATATTTTAGGAGTTGTCAAGAGGATTTTCACAAAGGTCACTATCTAAATGTAAGTTACTGTTGTTGAGTAGGAGATAATGGTGTTGTGACTTGCTTGCTGTGTTTTGAAGTCTGGAAGAGGTATTTAGCACTAAGCAGAAGCTCTTTAAGGACAGCAAATGCCTCACTTACAAATTATTTCTAAGATCATTTGAGGTTTGAGACAACAAGTATGAATAAATGGACTCTTTCTACAAGATAATGCTGAAGGGTGATGGTTATGACTAAGTATGTTACAACAACTGCTGCAGTGTTTCTTTTAAAGTTTAAAATATCTGCTTAGAGATGCACAGTCATATTAAGAAATGTGAAGAAAAAACTAAGTTATCAACTAACTGCTGATCTACAGGCAGCAGTTCTTCAAGGCTTTTGCAGTGGGAGCTAATTCAGACACAGTGACCACTGAAACATTATAGACATGTTCAACATACTGATACTGTTAATTTGTAGATTAATTCTAATCCTGTTCTCAGGTAACTTATCACATCTTATGATTCGGTACTGTTCAGAACATGCTGGTCAGCTATGCAATAATCAGCATGTAGTTCATATATTGTCCAACATGGGTGAGCATGTCTCCTTGTCGGTTGATAACCTGCTGCTGTTTGAAAACAGCACAGACCTTTATTGTGTATTCAGATATCCTCCTGTGATTCGTAGTAGATTGGTCTACAGTCTATATTAGTGTTGCTCCTGAGATAAGTTGTTTAAATAGTTGAAATGAGAACACTGAAGACCTAACAACTTGCTTTGCTTCATCACAATGAGCTAACCAAGAGATGACATTTTCCACTCTGTTAAGTTTGTTCTTTGATCCTCTTACACCATGTCATTGATCTCCATTATCCCTGATAGGTCCTAAAGAAGCAGCCTGGAGTGATGGACTCTTCAGACTTTTCCCTGTTGTCGCTGAGAGGAGAATTTAAATCGGAGGATTACATCCAGCCACATTATAAGGAGTCATATCGCCTAGCGATCGATCGCCTGGTGCAGGACGGTAGAGATGGTTATGATGAGTTTCTCAAGGAAAAACAAATCGGGAGCTTCCTCTCAGAGGATGAGCTTCTCTTCATCATGGGAAATGCAGAACAACTGCCACCTCAAAACCACGCAGAGGAAGTCAGCTGCCCATCAGACACCCAGTCGTCCTCTGGAACGTACTGGCCCATGCACTCAGATGTGGAAACACCAAATCTGGACTTAGGATGGCCAGAGGTCCTGCATGAAAACATCCAGACAAATATAGATCTGCTCTTCCATCCACCTAGACAAAATAACCCAACCATAAAAGAAGTGATCCGGAAGCATATTCAGGATGCAAGACAGGTAATACATTTATTGTCACAACGTTCTATGACAACACTACACAGACCGTAATTATCTTGTGAGCTCACACTGTCTGAGTTCTTCTCCCCTAGGGTCAGTGTCATAGACACATGTTGCAGTCAAGGAGTGTTTTCTGAGGTAGTTTAGGTCAAAATCTGGTTCTGCAAGTCCTCTTACTGAGAACAACTTTTCAGAAAAATTGCAACACCTTAGAGATAAATCCCTATTACAAACTTCCGGCCTCCACTTTTCATTGTACTTTTTTTTTTGTGGTAAGTAAATACTAATTACTCTGTAACTCTGTTATTGCTGCTATGGGTCTTTATCAAATCAACTCCCACAACAAAAGTCTGAAAGGAAAGCAAACCCCCATCTCCTCCTGGCAACAATAAAACCTTCCTCTCGGTCACTTGTCTGTCAAAACATTAAAATATTTAATAATGTCCATATTAATGCTGCTGGACATTACAGGTATAATTAAGAGTGACTAACAATCATCGCGGGTCATCTGAGAGAAAGACATAAACCTCCTGCAACACAAAGGCAGAATGACATTGCTGCTCACAGCATCCATTATTACTCATCGTAGATTATTATCCAAGACATATTATGAAGAAGTGTTACTGACTCAGCACTGAGCCTAAGGGGGAATTGAAAAGCTGAGAGAAAGGACTTTAACTTGGTCTGCTAATACACAAAAGGTGTTCCTTGAATGATTTGAAATGGATGTGGGATCAATAAATGTTCTCATTAGAGACATAGATGTTTGTCCTACTTTTGTTCTCCAGTTCCTTGTATCGATTCCTGTGAAGATATTGTCAGTTTTACTCACCGCTTGTGCTCATCTGCTCCTGTTTGTGAGAGGAGTTTCTCATGGCTAATTTGCCTATATCTAGCGGTCAGATTAATATTTACTATTAGATGTTTGTGTCATCCTCAAACTTCACAGGCGTAAACTGGTGTATGTAACTATGTACTATACTAACTCTGGTCTTTGTCCTCACAGGTCATTGCCATCGTGATGGATGTGTTCACTGATGTGGATATATTCAAAGAAACTGTGAATGCTTCTATGCGAGGAGTTCCAGTCTATGTCCTTTTGGATGATTTCCATTTGAAAAGTTTCCTTAAAATGGCTGAAAATCAAGATGTCAAACTTCATCAACTTAGGGTAGGTTTATCGCATAATACATTAATTTGATTTTCTGTATTTATTTCTTTTTATTTCAATGCAAAATTTTCATCTCGATTATGCTTTGGTCAATGGATTTTTTTGATAGTGGCAGAGCAAATGATAGCATTTAAATGTGCTTTTGACCATTGTAACGATTCTCATTTCATTATAAAATGACCTTCAAACAAATGTGTAAATGCTCAGTCTTGTGTGACATAATAGAGGCTGACTGAGGGCATTAATCATTTGTAGACATGGTTCTTCATGTCCATTGGGTGGAGTCACATTTCTTTGTAAAGGATCTAACAAGTTACACACACCCTTGAAAAAAAAAAAAACCCTGAAATGTATTTTACTTAACAACAACAAAGTTTTTCATTTGCATAATTTTGTTGCACAGCAGGTTTGCTCTTTATATAAGTTTATCTGGTGACTGACATGCTTATTACTTGCGATTAAATTTAATAATCACATGTTCCTTTCACTGCTTTGGCAACAGAACATGAGGGTGCGCACTGTGAAAGGTCAGGATTACCTCTGTCGATCAGGAGCTAAATTTCACGGAGCAATGGAGCAGAAGTTTCTTTTAATCGACTGCTACACAGCAATTTATGGATCATACAGGTAAATATCGCTGCAGTACAATAGGAAATTTGTTTGAGAACACTGAGGTGAACACTAAATGCTTTGAGAAAAGCACTGTATTTACTGACACTTTAAAGCATCGCTGAAATTATTTCTCACTGACATTTTGTGATTTGCACTTTGTGACTAAAGCTTTTAAGTATAATAGTTATTTACAAAAAAGATCCCAAATCATGTGAAAACCATTTATAACAATTTGTTTTTCCAAATAAATTGAATACATATTTGTGCTGTCATGTGTTTACAGCTTCACTTGGTCTTTTGAGAAGATTCATCTGAGCATGGTTCAGGTCATCACCGGACATCTTGTGAAGTCTTACGATGAAGAGTTTCGAACACTCTACGCCCGGTCGACCGTGCCTGCTGACCTCAGTCCTCCAGAGAGTTTATTTCAAAGCAATGGGTTTCACGGGCAACAGCTTTTGCCAAATTCTCATTCTGCTCCAAAAATCGGGAGGAGGGACCAGCTGGGGCATTCCTTAGATGTGGTCTATCAGAAAACCTGTGAGAGGAATCTTGGCACAAGAGGTCTAGGAGATAGGCTTGTTGAAGAAGAAAAAAACATGTTTGGGCCCTTAATTGGGAATGAGATTGGTCTTCAGGGTCAGATAACCCGACTTAACCAGTTTGAGTCTGCAGAGGCAATGAACTTCATGAAAAGGCACAGCTATGCTGGGGAAAGACAGGGCGAATACATCCCACACAACATCAGGCCCAGAGGGAGTAACTGGAATGTCTCCAGAGATATAAGAAACGGACCGATGAACTACATGATGGATGATCATATGCAAGTGCCGCAGATATACCGAGGCGAAAACATGCGTCAGTCTTACAGTGGTATTGACAAAAAAGTACTTCCCATTCAGCAGAACATACCAACTTTAGAGAATACTTCGAAGTCATTCATGCGCACATGGAGGATAGAATCTTACCTTAAAAACACAGATGCTCCACTCGGAGACTCATGTGACTACTTAGACCAGTTTGAAGCCATGGACAAAGCTAGTTCCTTTATGCAGGGAAGAATGAGGACATCACTTGCTTTTAGGTCCGCCATACCCGAACAACTTGAGCCACAAAGATACGCAAACACCTCCATTGCTGCTGGCCTCTCAGCAGCACCCAACCCTCTTTTGCAGTGTTCATCGATCCAGTGGAATCCTGCAGTGGCTGAAACCAGAATAAATAACGATGAGTTTATGTTACAGAGGCAGAATATGCAGATTTTGGATGGTATTCACAATAACACAGGTTATGGTCCTGGTAGTAACTCTTATCAAGCTTCGTATGCCAGCTTAGGCAGGAGTAACCGTGGGCAGATAATCACAAACCCAGACATTCTGAGAGACGGTTTGCTCAAAAGGCATAGCGTGGCAGATCCACGATCAAACCCTGAGCTTGGTGAATCCCTAGATCACAAGTATGGAGCTTTTGGAAGGACACAAATACATAGAGCCACAGTGGGGATCAATGTAAAGAATAGAGGATATGAATCCAATTTGAGTGAAGATCAGCGATCTGTCTCCCATTATGATGTGAAAAAAATCTCAGACACTAACAGTGTTCACACTTGGCAGGAGCCCCCATTCAGGACCGTGTCTGCAGCAGTCCTGGATTTAAATAGCAAGGACCTGACAAGCAAAGCTAACAGCACAGGCTCTCCACGTTTTCTAAAGAAGAGTTCCAAGGCAATAAAATCTTTGTTGAACATACCAGAGAAAAAAGAAAATTCCATCAGAACAACAGTGACACCAAGTCTCACTTCAGGTGAAAGCACGGACACCTTAACAGCTGAAGATGAAGAGAAAACAACATCTGGAGGGCGAAAACTTCACCAAAGCACAACCTCTTCTGTCAGGTTGTCATCAGAGCACCAGAAGGACAGGTTTAAGGATGACCATCTGAAATATTCTAAGCCCCGTTTCAGAACTGAGGAACTCCAGCATTCACCTGACAGCTTTGTTTCCAAAACCACCACACAAAAGAAGCCTTCTCTTTTTGACAGAAGCTCCAGGCCTGGTTCTGAAAATCGCCTGTACAGCAGATTTGAGCCTTTCTGCTCATTTGAAAAGAAAGCCACAGGCTCTGGACAGACACACTCTCAGGAGAAAACCAAAAGCTCTCCTAAAAGTGAAGCAGCTGTTGAACACAACTCCACCCGGGGTGGAAGAGGGCACAATGAAAACAAGCTGGAGAGATTCATTCATAGAGTGGGAAATCTCATACACAAGAACAAGTAGTGATCGCTGTTTCAGCAGGACACATTCTCTTCACAGGTCATTTCTTACTAAAGCACATATAACTGGTAAAGTATTTATGTACAGTTTTGATTATTTTTTTTTATTTTTATGAACTGTACAGAGTTTACGTGTTAACCTCTGCTTTTTTGGTCCATCCAAAGAATGCCAGTGAAAGAGGGGTATACACTGTGTGAATACAGATGAGATGATTTAAAGATATCAGTGTTTGTGTCTGTCATTCACTGTTGTCAACCCCTACCATATAATCAAAAGATGTCAAACATTTTTGGCAATAGCAGATGATTGTTTCAGAAATGTCAAGGATGTATGCAGCATCTGTGGGTTGCACATACCAAAGAGCTGTTACTATAGGATTAGTCTGCTGAGGTGTTGACAGTGACTCAAGGTAAAGACACGGCAAATGGTGTTGATATGCAAGAATACCATTACAGATGAGACACGCCACTTCTTTGTCATTTGTGTTTCAGACAGGTTTTTACAAAGATGCAAGTTGCAATAATTCTGCTTTCATAAGACATTCCCTCCCCCCCCAAAAAATCCCAGCCTTCTAAGGCTTTTCTGTGCACTTTAAGCAAAATAGTTGTACATCAATGTGAAAAATGAAAATAGATAGATAAAGCACATGCCCTCTGCAGCCACTTGGGGACAATTAATTGATTGCATCTTAAAAAAAGGATCTAAGCAGCGGACCGTTTTAAATAATCTGGGCACTTGGCCGTGCATTCAATATGATGGCCAGCACAGGGTGACTTCTTTGGATGCAAAACAATATCCAGACTGCATATCAGTCTATAAGAAAATGACTCTACTTACATAAATATTTATTACATTAGTAAATGTTTTCCTAGTAAGTCTATTGTCTCATTCACTAGTTTTAATACACGATATAATGTTAATTTGGTAAACTATGGTCCCACTTAGCCATCCCTCTTTTATAAAAGTCTGGTGTACAATTGTTGGTGAAATACAGTCTAGTTATTATTATTATCGTTTTTACCTCAGCTCTACTGTATGTATCATGTTAGAAAGCTGTGTAGAAAGACGTCATAAATCGCTAACGACATATCAGGCAGTAGATGCTTTGCTTACCTTTGACCTCTTCTGTTGTGGCTAAGTTGTAGAAATATGTAGAAAAATTCTTCAGTATCCCTATCTTTAACTTATGTGTTGTTGGGTTTATTTGTTTGTTTGTTTTTGCTTGTTATACCTGCATTTGAATCCAGCGATTCACCGTGACATCTTACAGAGTAAATGTTGTTGCAAGTGTTTTTTGACGTGGTACCACTGATTTTAATTGATGCTCCTCAGACATCTGCCTAATTTCCCTTCCCTCATATTAAAGTCAAAACATTTCTAAACTTCTTGACAGATATGCTGTATTTGTTTCCACCTGGCAAGTAATGAGTTTAAATAGTATGTATCTACTCTTACACTTCACTCTCATGTTGACACAGAAATCTTGCAATGAGTCTGAGCACGATCTACCTTTATATCAATCAATCCAATCCACATACCCATGTGATTACATCTTTGTAGTTAAAATCAGGATCCAACTTGTATCAATTAATCTTTACACCCCTAGCATCCACAGTTTCTGTTGATGATTTTAATACAATAATAGGTGTGATTCATGATGACGAATTGTGTTTAGTGAGTTTTGCTCTGCCTTCAATTTAGAATAGAAAACAAAAAATTGATAAATATCCAAGTTGTAACACGGAAATGAGCAAAACCAGGACCTTTACCTTTCCTTTACAGGTTTTGATAGTGAAAGAAAAAACTGAAATATTTTGACTTTGCCAACTCACAGTTTTACAGTAACTGGGACAGGATGGAGGTGGCAGTGAGTGATAGTCCATGCTGAAAGTCTGTTGATTTACTCAGTTTTTAACAGCAACATTAAACCAAGCGAGCGTCTTCTGCTGCAATTTATGATTTCAATTACAGTAATAAATTATTAAAAAGTCTGAGAGTGATTATCTGAAGCCTACAGGTAATAACACAAGACATATGTGGCAATTAATTGTTTGGCTATAAAGTGGAAGAATCCAAAATTTTATGTATTGCCTGCTTGAAGGAACCAGGATTAAACAAATATGTCTGCAGGTTCTTGTTTTGATTGATAAACAATGTCAACACCTCTGGTGTCAAAAACTGACTCACCAGCTATGATTATATAAAGGCTTGAAAGTGTGATCATACAAAAAGTTCTCTGCCTCTGGCTCTCTGCAGGCAGCAAAAATGCAAGTAAGGAAAAAAAATGGTAATCTCAAAGCTTAAGAAATAAGAACACAAAATGATGGGTGTCAGGCTGGCTGTGTGTATAGTGTCATCTTACTCTCCATCTTGTCTCATAATAATGCAGGAAGTTGCAAGTTTGTCAGGAAAAACAGGATTTTAAGGTGCCTGATCTTTTCCAAACCGAGAGCTTTTGATGATTATTCTATCCAAACAGTAAGGGAACAAAATTTGTTTAAAAAAGAAAAAGCTGATTGTATGGGTGGATCCAAGCTGGATGTATATCACCCAAAAACATTTTAATTTCAAACTTGCCAAATGAGAAGTCACCACATTTACAAATGCGTGATCTTCATAAACACACACACATATATTTACATATACTGTATATGTTTATATATGCAGCTATATAGGTACTATGCATTTTTATATCTCATTTAGTATGTATGCATTTGCTTAGAACAGTTAATTCATGCTCATTCATTCCTCTCTATATCTGTTCTATGTCAGAAAAATCAATCTGCTTTTCCCTTGCGAACTGAATCCTTATGAAATCCACAGAAAAACATCAGTTATTCAACAGACACAATGTTTTTGCTTTAGACATAATAACCGAGCTCCCTCAATGCAACTGATCGATTTGAAATTTTCTTCAATTTGACTGGCATCCAATCTTAGCCCGTATCTAAGCAGTCTGGGAAGAGACTAAACTAAACCCCTCTCCAACCCATACCAGCAGCAGCACAACAGTATTTCCACTGGAAGTGCTAGTTATCGGAATCATCTTGTAGCTGCAAATGAGCTGGTACCCACATTAACCCAAGAATGTAGATTGAGTGACAGAATTATTGCTGGCAAGTAAAGATAAATATGGCAATATTACAAACATTTGCCAATTTCCTGGATGAAGAAAGCTCATGCTCCTGAGTAGATGTCCTTCAAACACTGTTTGAAGTACATCTCAATTTTTAAGATTCACTTAAGCAGTGAATAGATGTGACGTGGTTGCACTGTTATTTAAGAGAAGGAAGTAAAGAACAAATGTCATGAACAGGCCCTTGATAGGGTTATTTTGGAAAATTTGGCAAGCATTTATTTCTTCAGTGGAGATTAGATTGAATGGAGAATTAATAGAGGGTCAGCCTGCTTTCATGAGCGCTTATAGGGGTACAAAGATTAATGGTCTATTGTGAATCCATTCAGAATTCAGTGAGGGGAATAATCACCAAGAGAAAACATCAGCCTGCAAATTTCTGAAAGAACTTAAAGCAATCTAAAAATATGACACTATGAAATTAAGTTTTGTCTGCACATGGAGCAAAAAAAAACTTTTTCCACCACAGTCATCTTACTGAAAGATGGAGTTAAAGCTTAAACTGCTTTGGACCACAGTTCTACATCAAGGCTGTAATATAACCAGTTGTCTGAATTGTTCACCTTTTTAGCCTGAACCTCCAAAGGTAAATTACTAGTTTAGATTTGTTGACTGGACACTTACTTGGAGTATGATTCCCCATCCTTTCTGTGCTGTGTCAAAGTGTTTTTCACAGTCCTCTGAATTAGGGGAAATAACAAATCCTCACTGAAATGTACAGGTTGAAAGTGCAAATAAAACAGAAAAATAAGTACAAAGCCTGCAGAAAATAAGTTTCTTTAATGAATGTGACAAAGGCTTAGCAACGATAAACCGAACCAAAACCAAACAACACAACAAGACCATACCTGCACAAGAACTTATTTTTTTTACATTTGACACAGAATGTGATATGAAGTCAGCTTGAGAATTTGCAGAGGAAGGGATTTAGAAAAGATAAAACCTCACATCTCAAAGAGACTCTTGAGAGGTGTGCCACATGAGATTACCAGTTGTATGACTCACAGATACTTATATATACACAGAGAAAATTCATTATATAAAGTCCTCTCTTCTCTAATCTTGAATCTCTCCAAACTGACATTGGTCAGATGTCGAGGCACGCTCATGCATGCAGTGTAAGTACTTCATTTTCAGATTTAATTAGAACTGACCGCTCATGCCAGTCATACTCAAGAAAAGTAAGTAAACACTGTTTGAATGGAAAATTAATAAGATTTCATAGATCTCTAGAAGAAGCTACAGTAGCCCATTTGGTACTGTTGATTCATTTCATTACAGCAATTTAGCAAGTTTGATACTAATTTAAAACAGTGTTATTGTTCATGAGAAATGGAAGAAATTTATTTCAGATTATTCTATCTTTTATCATCTTGATTTTTTTCTCCCCTTTTTTTATTTATCTAAAAAAAAAAATTGTCCGTGAGAAGACAAATATATTGATGTGGAGCAAAAGAAGAAATCAGGTCTTTTTGTTCTAAAAACGATTTAAAGAAGATAAACGACTGTGGTGCCAGCCTATTTGAGGGCAACCCATTCATTTTACATGACAAATCTATGATGAAGAAGAAGAATCACGTTTTCACAGTTGAGGCTAATCATGATTGCAAGTAATTTTCTTTCTTACATTTGATTGCACAGGAGTTGCAATCATTTTGTCCTCAGTCTTCATGTGAGCACTCTGTGGGGAAGCTTATCTGCATGGTGACTGACGTTGCTCTTTTGCTAAAGGCCTGTTACCTAAAGTAATGATCAATGAATTGTACAGAAAAAAAACAACTAATTTCTGCTTCTCTGGCTGTTGTTGAGTATACCTGAAAAAGTGGATGGATTAATTCTACTTTGGGCTTTAAAAGCAGTGAGGAAGGTTGGAACCTCTTTTATGGTGACTTTCACACAGCATGAAGAGAACTCCAGGCAACTCCACACTGGCATTCATGAAGGAAGAATCTGTGTGAAAATGTGTGCACCTCATGCATTCTTCACCTTGATATGAGGCGGAAATGGAAGAAGATGCCACTTAAGTTATCATAAAACTGGGCAATCTCTGTGGAATTGTTTCGTTTTGTCTTTTTTCTAATTTTGTCTCTCACTGTTACTTCTGACAATAGATTTTTATATATACTGATTATAGAATAGAAAAATACTTTATTCATTGTGGATGATATTTAGAAATTGCTCAAAAAATCTTGAGTAATTTTTTCTGACTCATGATTGTCTCATATGCTTCCAGAGGGCAGTTTGAGAATGAAACGTTAGTCATACTATGACCCACCTGTTTCTCCCAGTTCATCATCTCCACACAGACTATATTCTGTGCAGGGTCATCATATGTTCATCTGTTGTAGATGAACAGGAGTTGTCATCCTCCACTCTAGTCCTAATGTGATGTGTGAGCTAATGTGCATATCGCTCGCTGGTTTGTAATCCGAACATTTCTTTTTACCTCTCTAAGGGTGTTTGCTGATCACTTCTTACTTTTTCAGTAGATTTAGTTTTGTTCCTGATGGAGAACTGAGGTCACCAAATTAAACCAATTGCCTTTTTCTCCACATCTGTAAAGAGTGTCTCAGTTTTCTATCAAGTAAAACTGTGTAAAACCTCGTCTTTACTGTTGCTTTTATATCACACTCATATAGTTTAAACTGAATTTTAAATCATAGGGAAACATAAAATGCACATTTCTACGTTTTTGTCTAGACAGTTTCATGTATCTGGGCCCAGGGCTTACTGTCACAGATGCTATTCTGTATATCTTATTGTATCCATATATTTGCATTTAGGTGGGAAAAAAATGTCATTACATCACAGAAATGTCATCACAGAATGTCATTACAAAAAGGTGTTTAAGTAGCTGAAACAAGAGCAGTGACAGCATGCCTCTGCCAGGGCGAAATGGAACAAAATGATGAGACTGTCTCCTTCCCCAAAATGTGCCCATTGGTTGTCTGTTCACGAAAGGGGAAACAGTTGCTGAGTTTTGAGAATATGAGACCTCTAGTGGTCGTGAAAGCAACTGCATGTGAAGTCTAAAAATGGCATCCATGAAGGTGATGGTCACATAGTAAGAAGAAGGTATCATAGCCTTTACCATGTTTGTTTTCTAACCCTAACCTAGTGATGCTGTTCCCTAATACCAATCGGGAAATGACAATGTTTTGTCATAACATAAAGAAGAAATCTGTGCAGCTGAAAATAATGAATAATTGGGCCAATCGTGGCTATTCTTTTAATAAGTTTGAAATATAATGAAGTTCTTATAAATTTCTTCCATAGACTTTTTTTTAACTAAGGCAACCAGCACAATGGCACTTTTTTTGGTATAAAATAAATCTACTTTGTCCGCAGATGTCTAGTCTAAAACTGGGTAAAATTTGGTTGAAAAGTGAAAATTTTGACATGTGAAAGTAAAAGTTCTGTTGACGTCTAAGATAAGCTGAAGATGTTGATCCAATGCTCACATTTTGGAAAGATTTCACCATGGCTGTCAGTATAGATATTCCTCTCTCATGTCAGACTTGGAAGTCAAAACCCTCAGCTCACAAGCAGTTCGTGTAACCCACCGAGGCAATGCAACATGATTGATTTCAGCAGACAGCCTGTCTGTGAAATAGTTGCAATTGTTATTCCTAAATCATGTCAAATCATTACAGTTTTTTACATTTATACATCAAACTGCTATTTTTATGATGTCCGGAGGCATTGTCTTGTCAACATGCAGTTTGTACAGTTATATATAATTCATATGACAAATTAAAAGGAATTACATATTTCTACATTTCATCTGCTTGCTAAAATGAGTATGATATCATCTTCATAATCATCAATGTCATCTCTCTTTCAATTCACACTTAAACAAAGCGATTGTGTGTGTTTTACACGATGACCACATTTTTAGGGTCTGAAAAGTATAGTGAAAAAATATATCAGCTAAATAGCTGAAAGTACCACTCTGTACCATTATTCATTCTGGCAAAAAGTTCAGAAGTGGAATTACTGAAGTTTTAATTCCTAAATTGTAGCTGATGACTGCCATTTCTATTTCCTTTTTTAATTTCTATACAGTTTTGTATTTAACTGTTTGCTTTATAATCTCCCAGATGCATCTTTCCGTCAGCACACAGCTACTATAGTTCAACATAATATTGCATATGACACGTTAAATACACTGAAGAAAGAGTTCTTAGATGTTATGACCGCAAATCAAACAATTTTCAATTGAAAGTCAGCGTTTAAATCAAGGTTGGTGTTCCCATATATATTAGCATAATCTACAGACTTGCATTGTGCACCTTACAAACTACTTCAGCTTCAAGTGGTCTAAGTTTAGACAGATATGTTCAGTACAAACATTGAAATCAGGTCTAGTGCTCGTGTGTGCTAAAATGAATTATCAATGATTTATGTTGATTTATTGTCGTAAATTAAGCAAACTCTTCCAGTAAGGAAGTGATTTTGCGTGTGCATTGTAGAGACGGTGTTGTTAACGACCACAGGTACTGATTCCGTCTGACTAGTCAGTGCTCTGCGATGTTTCCATGTCAAGAGATGATATTGTCTCGGCTCAATTGGAACCTCAACTGAGGCAGTACCAACAAAGTATCAGACAGTATCGGTTAAGGGTTAATACATACAATAAAGAAAAGAAAAAGAAAATGATTAAGAAAATACGTGCATTCCATATCAAAGTCAATGGTACCATGTGATGGAAAAGCATCATAATCATGTTGCTCACTTGTGAGTCACTTTGGAAAAAAACATCCGCTAAAGGTGTATTGACTCCCACACAGTCTATAATGTTGATGGCCATGTAATGCAGTAATATCATTCAAAGGGGCTTCTCCATATCAGAGGATGTTTTCAAAGCCATTTAGAATGTTCTGGACTCCAACACTCCAACAATCTTTTGAACAAAATGCAGTTTGATGTTCACCTATACTTTAGCCACAGCAAAGTGATGGCAATATGAAGCTCAAATCCAGGTCATTCACCATCAAAAGAGATTAAGTCTGGCCATGAGTATACAGCACTGGCTTTGAGAAATGCTCTCAGAGACTCACAATGGTCCACTTGAAAGGAAAATAAAGTGCACCAAAGGACTAGTTCCAGACCAGATATATATGATATCACTCTCAGATGTTTTGTCCCACAAAAGAAAAGCAATCTGTGGAGCTGAAAATAATGAATAATTGGGCCTATCGTGCCTATTCTTTTGGATAAGTTTGAAATACAATAGAGTTCTTACAAATTATTTCCATAGACTTTTCTGTTGGTTATACTGGATTGTTAATCATGTCAGCTTCAGCCTTCACAGAAAATTATACTTTGCTTTGAATGAAAAGGTACTCTGGGAGGCAATATACATCCATCTTTTTTTTTTTTGTGATAATGTTACATTGTACAAGTAAGCTGAAAGAAAGGAAGACATATTCTGAGTACTGCCTCCACTGCTAGCGCCACAGTGTAGAAACTACATCTGATATGGGCCTTGACACAATAGAAATTTGAGACCATGAGAGTGAAACTTCTCTCAATATAAAGCATTATCCAATAATCACATCAGCCACCCTTTTATTGATAATCTACAATTGCTGTGCTTGCCATATAATGTAAGGCAAAAGCTGTATTAGTTTCTTTCTTTCTTTTCTTTTTTAATTATTTAGGAAGACTATAATAAAAATGGGTATACCCAGCACTGGATTTTTAATTTCATTAAAATATATCCTGCTTTCCACTCCCATTTTTATCCGTTTCATCCATGTTTTATCCATGTTTTCGCTGTTTTTTAAAAAAAGATGCATTTTATCCCCTGTGGTTATTATTTCCTGCTACTGGTTTCTTCTCCTTTTGTGTACAAGCTTCTTCAATTACCTGAAATCCTGTGATGGGATGAACCAGTTTAAGTCTAGTTTTAGTGCATACATTGCACAAGCAATTCGACCTCTAATTACATTGTCTGTATGTGTAAGTCCAGCTTGAGAGCATCAATTTCCTTTTTTTATTTATTAATTTTTTTAATGATTTCAGTCAGACTAACATGTTTACATGAATTCAAAAAGTCCAGAGTTGATCTGATTAAAAAAAGTAATTACTGTATTCTGGTTGAGTGCCATGTAAACAAGCCTAATGAAAGCAAGGGTAATGAAGACACAATAAAACAAAATGCAATTAAAGTAAATGTAAAACGGAGACACCTATCAATAAAGTAGAGAAAAATAAACGCATTTCATTTGATGGTCTCAGTTCAGGAACAAACGACCAGAACAAAAACTGTTGAGTTGAATAAAGAAACGTCGATCAGCTCTTTTTGTTTAGAGCAAAGCAGATGTTATAAAAAGGTTGAAAAAAACAAAGTAGTCATCAGATTCCAAATGAAAGACAAAAATGAATATCCGCTTTCAAAAGGACAGCATAGCTCATACGATACACAATGTTGCTTAGAGGTGATCAAGTGGATGACACACATGCAGAAATGCAGCATGGCATGACTGTAAGCTACGGGAGATCTATTTTGTTTTCTGTTAAATCATGTTGTCTCTTTCCATTTTCCAAGCTTAAATTGCTCTTAGAATGTGCGCACTCAGGGTCTGAAGAATGTGCAAGGTGTACACTTTCTCACTGCACATTTGCTCTTGACTAAATACTAGTTTGTGGGTGGGAAAAGGTGTATGGATGGTTTATGTGTTTACGTGCCATTTATGTATTTGGCCCCAGGGGCTTATAATCGGCTTGGCTTAAATGATCATGCACATGAAAGGGTGCCACATATACATCTAAAGAGGTTATTTCCTAATAAATTAATGCTTTATGTTCAGTCATATACATCGTTATACTGCATTTGAGTTGCCATTTGGTGATATTTCCACTATAAACTGATCAGAAAAGGGACACATTTGTGTATCGAAATTCACCAGAATGCAATAAATGAAGATGTCAGACTTAGTTGCAGTAGTTCAGTCCCACCAGCTGCCATCAAGAAAAACCTCTACATGTACTTTGCTCTACCACTTCCACACTGCCAGGTCATGCAATCTGTCAGTAATATTGAGTTCTAGCCAGTGTTTTTCCTCATCATTTCTCCGCACTCTGTATTCTTTCCACTGCTTCTTCTGAGTTTCTTACAAATCTCTCCAGCCTACTGCTTGTCTGTGCTCGTCTCTAGAGAATCCCCTCCACACTGGTCTGGACCCTTGTTTCTACTTGACTCATCAGTTCCCTCTCCACCCTGCCCTGTCTCTAAGTCTTTGAGCACCAGGTTTCTCTATTGCTTCTGTCGAGTGGATACAGCTCACCCCCCCTCACCTCTACACCTCTGCTCAGTTGTTCAGCCTGGAGCCTCAACACAGCTCCCAGCTTTGCCTGCTCTCTAAAATTTGTGCAATTGTTTTCTATCCCTGAAATACCGCTCCAACATCTGTTGCTCAAGTATGGCACCCTCAAGTATGTGCACTAATTTGTGGAGCCACTTCTAATAAATAATTACCTAAGCTTATGGTCCTAAGATAAATGACATTTTAGGAAACACATTTATTGATTTCTGATGATGAACAAGATTTCGTCAGTAGAATATATATCAAAGGAAATCTTAGCATAAAGAGGAAATACACGGTGTCTCCTGACAATGTCAGAAAAATCAATGTACAATAAACTCAGGGTCTCATGTAAAATCACAATGACAAGAGCAAGAATATATTGACAATTCCATTTTCTGTAGATGTCTATGACTCACGTTGCTGAGTAGGCTTCTTTTTCCCAGAATTTCACCTTATAATAACAGTAAAAAAAAAACAACAAAAAAACTGTTATCACAAGATCATTTTAAGTGCTCTAAGGACACATTAAACACACCTCAGGGTACGCCTGCCCAACCAATCAGCTTCAGGTTAGAGTATATATTCAAGCAACAAGGTTGGCAGACAGAGAAGCACGATTTACGATGCCTGTTTCCCTGAACAGCAAGACTAATGCCAGGGTGAATTCACCAAAGAAATTATAGATAATGACTTCTAATGACATTTAGAAGCCATTATTCTTCATGAGAAGAAGAAGAACAACAATAAAATGACTGAAGGTATTATTTTCCTTCATAAAGCAGACCTACTTGTAAGTCCTGTCCATTCAACCATTATCTTCACTCATTAACAGAAAACTGGTCCTGATGGAACAGTTGAACAAATTTATTCTGATAAAGTGTACTCTTAGGCAGTTTGATCTCACAGGTTAATTGGCTGTAGCTATATGCAATATTCTCAAATGGTCTTTGTCTTGTAACGGAGCTCTGCATTGAATTGTCATCACACAATATGCTTGCGTTCGGTGGAATATGAAGTCAATGTGAAAATGAACGTTCTCTAAACTTTTTTTTTGTACCTTTCCTTTTAGTATTACAAATCGGACAAATCTCTTCTCATGTCCATATCAGAAACGAGCAAACACTTAAGTAAAATAGACTCAAACAGATCCAGCACCAGTGCAGCAGCTGGGATGAGCAGTTTTTTTTTTTTGTCTTTATTATTGTAACATTCATCTATGTTATTTTGACACCATTGTGACTGAAGACGGAGGCGAAAATCGTCGTCACTCTGACGACTTCTGTGGAGCGCGTTATTATCGCTCCACGGTGCCGCGCTCTGGTCGGCAGTCAGCTCAACAGCCTGTGGTCATTGCAAAACGCTCAGTTAACGGCAGCAGTCCAACAACCACTGTCAACTCGAAAGATGTCCGGCATCACTGGGAATTTGGATTGCGACGACTGCTTATCACCTGCACATGTTGCCAATAGCACAGAATTACACCTGCACCCCACCATGGATGCGGACGATGAACTTCTGAGATACATCTGGAGAGAGTACTTACATCCCAAGCAGTATGAATGGGTTCTAATTGTGGCTTACATCATTGTATTCTTCGTTTCTCTCATTGGAAACTCGCTTGGTAAGTTGAATTTTTTAAAAAAAAAAGACTAATTTATTTATTCCCTGTTCTTGCGTGGCAGTAATTGTAAAAATCCTTAATTACACTTTCAACAACTTTTTGTGAGTGAATATATAGAAAAAATATGACCATGACGACTAAAAATGTCAAGGAGTGCAGTTTATTTGATGTTAGAGTCGCCGCGGCAAATCTGGTGATGGAGAGGCAGAGGACTCCGCTGAACGCAACACTCAGAGCATAAGTGCAGCTCACAAGGATGAGAACAGATGTGTTTAAAGGTCCCCTGTAAGGTACCACTGTGAGCATACTCGAGCGTGCTGTCACCAAGGTTTTTGCATAAACATTCATTTCTGACCATGGATTCTCTCCAGTGTGCTCTCCCTCTCCTTCACAATTGTCCAGTTTCGTTGCCATTTATAGTTTGTTTCTCAGAGATTGTGGGAAAGCCTGTGATTTTTGCCTCTGAGAATTTTACCATTCACGTGCAAGGGGAGTCAAAGTGGCCATGCATCTCTCTTCTGAATAGTCAATGTTCTTGTGGGCCAGCTGATAAATATTTGACATGCCCCCTCTTTTTTGTTCCTCTGAGGGAGTCCTCAGGTATGCCCTGTTATAGCTCTAATGTCACATCCTCTGGAGCTTGGTCTTTTTGAACTTTGACTTCAAAGGAGTCTTTATGCGGATTTGCATTGTTCATCTAATTCAAGATTCCTCCTAACTTTGTCATCCAGGGTGTTTCTATCTTTTGTATTCTTTCATAAAGAGCATGACCCTGGCATGAAACACTGCATGGTCTTTCATAATGATCTCCTACTCTACAGGAATGTACTGCAGAATTCCTCACCTTGTACAGCTGAACGTGCAGCTAACAAATACTGTAAAATAGTCTGATAATGCTTCTAAGAATTACATTGGTTGAAATTCACTGTTAGAAAAACATCTAATTAACGTAAAGTCACTGTTAATGCCACATTTCCTGTCCTGTAAGTTATAACAGGCAAACAAAGACATTTCAATGAAGAAAACATCAATGGTTTGAATTGTAAAGTCATTATTCATAATTATTGTTTCCTAATTTTGAATGCCAAACTACTAAAGAGGAGTACATATTTCATAATTAATCTTTTAAGAGATTTCTCCATGTGAATTAAGGGCTACAGCTGTGTACAAAAGTCAAGGAAGAGGACTCAGTCTTTTTCCATGCTCTCTCTCACTTTGTATTTCAGAGAGCATTTTTTCTATCACACTGTGCAGAACCTACCTCTTTATGCAACTTTATGTCCAGCAGATTTTATGTATGATTAACAGATAGTATTTTTTAAATGTAGTGTTTTTTACTTTTATACTACCATCTTTAATCATTTTTATTTATTTTGAGCCTGTAAGCGATGATTCAAAATCAGCTTCAGTAACTATGACTATGCAGGATGTTATCCAGCGGACTTACTCTTCCTTCTATGAGCTGGCTGTATTTCTTTGTCTTACACATCTAGAGGACACAATATGAGGACATATTTCATGAGGATGGCTATTAGTTTCAGAGTTGACATTTTTTGGCATTATAAGTGTCTCCTGTCAGTGTGGAAGTACAGCGGAAACAACTGAAAATGGCAAGCCAAAATACCTTTTAAGATAATTCTAGCTTCTCTTTATTTGTCCTTTTGTGTCCTAAATGTTGTTTTTCAGTAATATTTGCATTAGCTTTTTCCTGTTGTTCAAAGCATTATTTGTATTCATACAAATAAGTCACAGAAACTGCACTGCGTCTCACATAGAATCTCTTTAAGCTTTTATTAAAACTTTTTCAAAGGTGATACAAAAAAGCAAAGCTTTGCAAGTAATTTCAACCCAGTATCGAAATTTATACAAGGGCAACACATCAAAGATTGAAATGAAAAAAACAAAATTTTTTTTGAATATTTATATGTACACTTGCTTATTTAAAAAAAAAACATTTTACCAGAAAAAAACATTTGAAAAAGTTTGGAAAAGCCAAGTTTACCACTGTGCAGCATAAACTTAAAACTCTTCGTTGAACAACAGTCTGGAAGCCTCGGGAAAGCATAGAGATCAGCTACTGTAATTTCAAAAGCATCACAATTTCCAGTTCTTGCTTGGTATAAGGTATTAGCCGCTTCTCAGTTCTGATCCTTGTTTGTCATGAATGATTTATTGTTCAGCGGCAATAGAGCAGTCAACGATGTGAAAATGAACTGCAATATGCAACAATGCACCTCCGTAACATTATGAATGCTAGTATTTCAACTGTGTACTGATAACAAACCACGTCTTTATGTGGAAGATTCAGCCTCCATTGTTTTCAACAAAAACTTTTCAACACGGACTATTTAACCTAATACTGAAATATTACTATTAGCAGCTCAGAAGAAGACTGTCAAGGTGACATGGGTCCCTTGTAGTGATTTATGGTTTTCACAACCTATCTGTGCCTAAAGCGTAGTTTATACTTCTCCGTCATTTCGACGACGTCGACATGGACCCCTTCGCCGTAGCCTGACATGCACCTCCAAAAACGTCTAACTACACGTCGCGTAGACGCGGACCGCAAGGGCTGTGATTGGTCCGCTCAGAACGTAATTTCCGGCAGTTGCTTTTTCCGGTCTTAATGGCTGTACACGGCAAAGAAGCTCATCAAATCGGCCCGTTGACATTCAAAAGTATCGAAAGTGCATTTGTTCATCCAGGTCCCCCAGTGGCTGAACCATTGTTGTAAATTCACTCGTTCCCAGCCTCGACCGGTCGTACAGACCACCTCCACAGACATCTCCTCTGTCGCCTGCGCTTCAACATTTGCAATATAAGCATTTGTTCTTCAATATTGATGAGCTCCAACTGCAAATACAGCTGCTCCAGCTCAGTTGCCATTGTTTACTGTTGTTAACTCTGACCGAAAGAAAAAGCAAGGATTCGGCTATAACCCCTGAAACCACACAAACACACAGCCACACCCCCCTAGAAGCATGGTGAATTGCAAAGCAACGTGTACCCTCGACGCAGAACTTCGAATGCTCAATGATGACGTCACGTCGACACCGTCGATGTTATGGAGAAGTATAAACTAAGCATTAGTAAGAGAAAATCTGTAGACTACAGATATTTCACTCAGGATTTTTTGATAAAGGCTGAACACAAAATCTTAAAAGGACTTTAACTTGATAACATTTTTTGTTAGTCCTGCTGTATCATATTAGGGTACACGCTCCTAATCCTGAAAACTCTTTTACTATCTTGAAAAGAATAATTCTGTAAACCATTTGTGTTGGTGAAATTTGAGAAATTGTACCCTTTAGGAGGAAAAAACATACCCTAAACATAAATTTACAGGCTGAAGACGTTTCCCTTTTCATTAATTTCTATACCCACTTAATCCTTTTCGGGGTTGTAGGGGGAACTCGAGCCTTGCCCAAACAGATGGGGACACTGGGAAAACAAAGAAAACATTCTTGCTGTGAGGCCTCAGTGTTAACCACTTCAATCACTGTGAAGCCCACAACAATGAATGAAAAAGAGAAAAAAATAGAGACAGAAATCCAATAATAATAATGAAAGAACACCAAAATAGTGAAACACTGGTGACACTGGCAAAGAAAAGATAAGTGAATAAGAAATTATGATATATAACATATATTATACGATTGATGACAAAAATTTAATTTAATTACACAAAGTTACATTGAAATGAAAATTGATTAATTCATACTGTGAAATGTAATTTATCACTAATTTTGATTAAATTATGGAAATATGCTCAGAGTAATAATTGTCTATATCTTAAGATTATCAAAAGTACAAAGTAATAATGTTAAGGACGGATTCTGTATCTTACAGGGTACATTTCTGACAAACGTACCATTGCCTAAAGAAATTAAACCCATATTTCTCTGCCCGATGTAAAAAACTTCCTGACATGTAAACAAAGCCATCATGAACACAACCTCCAGGAACTCCTACAGGATCCACACAAACAGTCATGAACTCTCTCTACATCATCATTATATTCCCCACAGGTGGATTTTTCAGAATAAATAGAAAAACTGGTGAATGCACAAGCAAAACATATTTTTTCCCCCTCCATTTAAATATTTAGAATATTGAATATTTACTCGGTTTATTTGTTTATCATTTTGATGTT
Organism: Leuresthes tenuis; assembly: GCF_036924035.1. Classification (NCBI taxonomy): domain Eukaryota; kingdom Metazoa; phylum Chordata; class Actinopteri; order Atheriniformes; family Atherinopsidae; genus Leuresthes; species Leuresthes tenuis. Next base: position 16,216,486 of record NW_027325362.1, read on the forward strand.
GTTAGTATGTATTTTACTATATATCTGTGCAATCTAGGACCTTCTCTTTAGGAAGCTATGTGAAGTACGTATGAACTGTGTTATACAAATGAATTTGCCATGCCTTGCCCAAGTTACTAAAATTCAGCCACTGCAGGTTTAATTATAACAAGCCAATAAGCTTTATGCTGCGAGTACCGTATTGTAAGAGGAGAAACACGTTGTTTATCAGATGTCCTTAGCCCTCCCCCACTTCATCAGCATCTTGACTGGCAGGCACAGGCAGGATTTCATAAGCACCTACTATTATCTGCAGCCAACTCTGACACATCACCTTCCAAATGCTTAGAATGACATAAGTAATGTATAATTCTATGCTGAAATTATGCCACAGAATTTACATTTCGCTTCAAGCTCAAGACCAGGGGCCTGATGTCATGATCTGTGTTTTGGTGTTTTTTTGGTGTTTATTTTTCCATTCTGTTTCTTGTTAGGGTTTTGTCACTTCCTCACTTGTTTCCTCAGTCTCTCTTCAGTTCAGTCATAAGCTCCACTCCCATCACCTGTGTTTTTTCACTCAGCTGTCTCCACTCACCAATCACCCTCCTATGTATTTAAACTCTTGGTTTCATTCACTCTTTGCCAGATCCTCACCGTTACTATCCCTTGTGCTGTTCCTAGTGTCTTGTTAATATTCAGTGTCTGCACCTGGGTCCTCATTCCTTGCCACCTCCCACACGTGACACCTGATGCTTAAAACTATGTGTACATACATGTGTAAAACTGTGTACGGATATCTGAATAAGCATTCATTTCACCAGTTTTATAAAGACGTGTTTCAGTATGGTTCCCTTAAATAAGTCTCAGTCATTGTGAAAATGTCTACACATATAAGAGCCTGATTTCCAGTTTCCAGCATTTTTAATCACGAATGGATGTGGTCCCTAATTACTCATTAGCATATCAAGACATCTTGGCACTAAACATTTACAACAGTGAAAGCGTCAGCAACGAAAAAACTCAGATTTGATTGAATGTGAAACTGGGATACTCATCAGAGAAGAGGAGGAAATCGGTTTTATTTGTTGGGCTCAGTTGTGAACAAAACTAAACCTGCCTAAAGTTCAAGAAACATAATAACAAGAATAGAAGCAAAGGATCTTATGGAGGTAAAAGGTTGGATTACAAACTAAAGGCAAAAATGCGTGCACAAGTTCACAAAAGGACAACTTATCAGGGCCACAGGAGGAGACCCTCGACTTCTCTGCAACAAATGAAAGTGCAGAGATGATCTGCAGGGAGGCACATATGTACAGATGGATTATGGTGTGTGGGATGTTTTTAACGAAACAGCTTGTACCAGAAAATCATAACAATATCTAAACCTTTCTGCTTTTTTAAAAAAAACAACTAATTAGCAAGTTCTTCCACTGTCATCATGACTATAGCACACAGCTTCAGTTATTTACAGCGCTGACAATTAGATAACAGTGTGTTGTATAGATAAAAAAAAAGAAATCACTGAAATTTCTCTTTTTCTGTTTCTACCTCATATCAGTGTACAATTGCTTTAAAAACGTACATGTTGTCTGAGGAATGCGCTCACATTCTCAAAGCACATTCTTCCTTTGTCAATACCAGTTTGTGAGCAGGGCTGCCTTTAAGCAGCATCCTGCATTAAATTCCCCCCTGCCCCCTAATTTGTGACTATTAAAGATGATGAATAACTAGTCGATGAAAAAGGCAGTAAAATTATTATTATTAAATTTTTTTGGAAGAGCTAAAACTGCAAGAGGTTACTGTGGCATGTGCCCTCCTTTAGCTTATCACTGATGAACGCTGAGATCTAAAAAAGCAGCATTGTGCTTCTGGTTAAAACGTGAGTATGTTATATTGGAAGAACTGTTTTTGGTGAGGATTTGATTCACGTTGCAGTCTTTTAATATGTAGCCATGTTATGTTTCTAGAAAGCACGATCATGTATCACATCCACATTTCTCAGCTTAAAAAAACGTGAGCCTCTGCCAGAATATGACTTAACGAGGAACATGCTGGTTATGTGAGTGCTGTGTTTGACGTCAAAGCATTTTTTTCCCTGTCAAACCTAAAGAAAAGTAAAAGAGGGAAAAAAAAGCACAAGTCTTACCACAGACCACAGTCTTACCTCCAATAAGTTACCTGAAATTTGTATTTTAGAGGGGAAAAAAAAACATTGCAAAGCTTGTAAGACTGTATAGACAAAGAAGTGCCTTGGAGTGTATAAGTGCTGAGAGTGGCAAACAAGACAAGAAAAGCGCTTTATAGATACCATCCATTTACCATTTTCATTATTACACTTTCCTAACATTTCAAGGTCTTTTTTACCTCTGACAATGGGGCTAAAAGAAATCTTGTGGGAAAATTCCAATTGATTATTTGCCAGTATTCCCAAAGTTCACCACACGATCAAGAGTATATCAGTGTGAGTAAACCTACCTTAAAACTTAAATTACAAAATTGGCCTAATTATTGACCAAATTCTAATCACTTCATCTTTAAGCTACAAGAACAGAATAGACAGAAAACCCAAGACATAGCGCTCCTGATCACAGCTGTCCAGAGTCAAACAATATTTCCTTGAGTGTGATGTGTTCACTGTTTAGAATATTAATCTCAATTCAGTCTTCTTTGCCAGATCTGGCCCACGTAACATGGATCTAGTCTTGGGTTAGAATTAAACAGCATTCTAAAAGGATAATCGCCTTGCACAACATATGAATGTGACTCATTTATAATAATAAGTGTTCTGCTGTTGGCAGTGGCATATTCCTGCACTGGCAGGACAGCACGTCCACGCTTAGATTTGTAACAATCGCTTGCTCCCTGATTGATGTCACATTTGACTGATGGGCATTGTAATGGTCTATATATTACCACGTAATACCACTGCCTAAGAAAGCTTTTCGTAGTCTGAACATATAATTTTTTTTCTCTTGTTAATGGGAGAGTGTTTAATTATTTATAACATGCAAATTACAAGTGTATGGTAGAGGAAGATTATATGTATAGTAACATTTGCTCCCTTGTAAAATTTGAGCAGCTTAGGCTCATGATTAGATAACTTAGAGACGTTTCAGGGTCACCTGCAGTATTCCTCATTATTACCTACATGAAAAAGGAAGGAGAGGGTGTCTGCCTGCTGTACCCATAATGGCAGCTGGTTCCACAAGCTAAAAGCCTGATAACTGAAGACTCTGCTTCCCATTCTTCTTTTCTTTTTTTTTTTTTTTTAATTCTCGGAACCACAAGTAAGCTTGTAGTTTGAGATCCATGAACTGGGAAAATATCAAACTAGAAAAATATTTAGAAAAAAATATCAAACTGCACCCAGGTACAAAGACAGCAATCTCAGTTTTGTTTGGTTTTAAAAGCAGATATTTCAGATATCTCAGATATTTCATTTCAGAGTTATCTAGTACTTTATGTCTTGAAGCCATGCAAGCTTTGAGCTGTATGAGTCTGAACAGCCTCATACACAACAATGGAGCGACAGGGGCATGCACACATGGCACGCTGCACGGCGTAAACTAAACATCAGGAGTGATTAGCCTTGAACACAAGCTGAAGTGAAGCTGTGCCAGTGTGTGGCATATTGTGTATTGTAGCAGTCTGATATAACTGCGCAGCATGTTGCTACATACACAAGGAGCATTGTAGAGAGAGATGGCTCAGATGCAGTTTGTACTAGCTAATCTTTGATTGCAACAGGATAACAAGGCAGAAAACTAAAGTAAGTAACAAACTACACACTAACCTTTTCCATAATAGGTTTCTTGGATTATTGACTCCCTGACTCTACATTGCCTGCATGCCTGAGCAGCTTGCATGATTGCCAGATAAGCTCACTATTGCACAGTGTATCTTATTCTGAGTTGGGCTTTACTAAATTGCCAATTTCATGTACATAATAGACCCAAGGTAGAAGTCTTGGATTATGCTCTGGCTCTTTGTAAATGTTTGTGATCTTAAAAATGTAATTTTTTTTAAATTTCTTTTTTAGTTATAGTAAAAACAAACCAAGTTTAAATGAAATAGAAAATTTGTAAAAGTGACGTTACCTGACTGCATTTACGACAAGGTGATATACAGTTAGATCAATGTTAGAAGTGTGTGTATGAATTCTCTTTGTTTTTTCTACGTTTTTCTTTTGGTTGACAGCACACTTTGAGAGAGCGGGAAAGAGAAGAAGAGGAACCAGGTGCACAGGAAAGCTGTTTTACCCACATTCACTGTATTGGAACTAAGCAGCCTTTTGACAGAGTACTGCAAATTGTATGGATTGATAGAGGCCATTTTACATTCAGTATGATGGAAGAGATGAGACTAGAACATGGGATCATAGATATGAGAGAAGGAGGGAGCAGGATGAAGTGTCAGGGTAAAGCAAGAGACAAGGTTAAACAGGAAAAATCACCCATTTTCATACAGTTCAAGTTCAGAAATGACAAAGCTGTTCATCCTGTCAGCCCCTTCATGTGTGGCTATAGATGTACACATGAATGAATGCGATAACCTTTTATAGATGTTTCTATTACTATTTCTGGAGGACTGTGTTCCATGATAATATAAACGTCAAAATTGTGCAGAAGACAAGTCTAAGAGGACACAACTAATTGCTGGGTACATATTTGTCTGGAGAATCTCACACAGCTGCAGATGCATAACGCCCCTATCAGCGCTAAAGTGTCCTTCATTCACATGTTTTTCTCCACTGCACTTAGAGCACTAAGCACTTGAAATTGCAATTTTTGGAAAACCTCCATGCTTATCAATGTCACTTTTCTCTTACAACAAATCAGAAATGGTTTTGTTTTTTTCAATCACCTTAGCAACAATAAGACCTTGCCACAAGTGCTCTGTAAATGAGTATGGCCTATGACAAAGATCCTTATAGATCCTTCTTCCTTTTTAGGTTAACTGCAGTTAACCCAGACATGAGCTGAGACCTCAGACATTGTAAATTAAAAATCCTGTTGATAATGGATCATTATGTGATATTGTGATATCAAGTACCCTTTTAGTGTGGATGTGTGTGTAATGATAAGCTATCAAGCTAGAACTTGTGTGGGGGGAATATAATACAGGAAGCCTGTATTTGTTGAAAATGTGTCTCCTGTTCCTCTCCTTCTAATTTTTGGGTTCAGTTTAAAAGAAAATGTACCTTTTCACTTGCTACTTCCCTCACAAGCACTTCAGGAGGTAAGACAAACCTTTGCCCATGATACTAAACCTTGAAGTTGTCTGTCATTCGTGAGGAAATTAGTATAAAAATCATGGTAGTGTCCTTTAATTCAGTGAAGAACTGAAATAACCAATTAAGATTTGTATCCAATTTTCTCATCACACGATGCATGAGAAGTAAGTTTAATTCTCTCTTGGCGCACTGAACACCTGTGTTGTTGACAGTGAACATGTCAAACTTAATTGTGCCCTCATGCACCACACCATGTGCACTCTGATGGAAACCACAGACCTTGCAATGATTTCAGCATCAGGCATAAATACTACATATACAACTATTGCAACTGCATTATTACACTTGCAGACTGAACCTATTTTAGAATTCTGTGCAACACTGCCACGGCCGGTTGCACAGTAGGAACTGCTAAAAATTGGTGTGCTAAAACATAAAGAGGTTTCAGAAGAGAATTATAAAGGAGTGAAAAAAAGAGTGAAGCATACCGCCTAAATGGAAAGGATGAAATCATAGGTCTTTGCACCGCAGAGAGTAACACCTGTTATGCAAGTTTAGCTGGCACAAGGGTCATGAACAATCATTTTCTCTGCCTCTGTGCTCCCACACTGGGCTTTGTCACACTGGTACTGGTCAGTTTCTTTAGTTCCTGTTAGACTTCAAATGGTTGATTTTATATTTATGTATAACCAAACACTGATCTAGTTTTGATTCAACAGAAACATTCAGTCTCAAATATGACTGAAAGAAAAACGTTTATTTAACATCAATTCCATCACTTTAATTTTGGTTTCAACATAAGACGTCAGCGTAGAGTCAATATATATAGTTGAAGACGTTTCTATTTGGGAAGATATGTGAGAATATATTTGATCTGTAGAAAAATGGTGTTGATTTTTTTTTTTTTTAAATTTATCTTTAATCGATACGAAAAAACATACACACTATATTTCTGATATTACCAACAGTACATCTAGCTATGCATCTACAGGCCCTGGTTTTTGGCCCGATGGAGCATTATTTCTCTTTTTTTTATCAAACATTGTCAGATGAAACATCATATAGTACTTTTGGGATTTCATATAAAAGGTGACCCAGTTCTGTGTTTCCATGTTTTCTTTGCTTTGATCTGGAAAGAGAGAAACGGTAGGTCCGCAGCATCAGTAACCAAAGGAGAAGAAACTCAATCTGTCTCAATCTGGCCCACTTGAAGGTGCTCTGTGAAAAAACCCTCTTGTTTTTTTATGGCTTATTGATTAACAAATATTTTCCCAAATACACATCCAACAGAAACAAGTCAACACGTGCATCCAGCTGGATTGTGTTTCTAGCTGCTTGCCATCAGTGTCTGACTTGCTTTTTACATGGTTTCGCTTGCTAATTCCAAAGCACTCTGTTTGGTTAGCTAAATGGTGTGTGGTTTTTTTAACCACCTATGGATTTACTTCATCTCACCATCATTTAAACACAGCACATTTCAGTTACTTTATGCTTGCAAGCTGGATATGGCTGACTGTGTTTGCAAGCCTCAACAAGGTTGATATTTTTAGTGTGACTTTCTATCTATATATGTGTTTCCAGGAAAATGTGGTACTGTGCATTATTTTTGAAGACTTTGAGAATGTTTGTCAGTGGGCAGAATTTCTGCATATGATATGTTGAAATTTTCTAAGATGCAGTCTAGTCAATATTATAGGTTGGTAGTGGACATCAAAACTCAGGACAACACAGGGGTGTGGTCTAATAACTCAATACTAGAATTTATACTGGTGTTATCCTATCATTCTATTCGTACAGATTAGAGGTGGGCTGTTGAGAGTCATTGGAACACTGACATGATTACCTAAGCGGCAATTCCGTGTTTTAGAGAAGTTTAGTCAGGTAGCTGTTCATAGATAAAGCATTTATTTTACACATAAATGCTACTCTACTATCTGTTTTCTTTTAAATATTATTGAAGAACAAGTGATTTTTAATGCCTATGAGGGACATTTAATGCCTCCTTCAGATTGTAAACTGGATCTACAATTGTTATGTCTAGTTTAGATCAATCTATTTAGAGATGGCTAAATGGCATCATTACAATGATATATGTACTACTGGTATGGGTGATCCATGTTGGGAAATTACCTAAGGAAGCTAAATGGCCATTGATTAACAGAAGAAGCCAGAGTGCAAGAAGAAGAGTTCAAAGTAGAAAACTGAAGGGCAGGCTATAGTTATGTGCAGAATCTGAGAGCAAAGTCACAAGTTACTGTACGTGGTAGTGAAAGAAAAAGCCAACAATGTCTGAAATAATTATTTAAACATTTACTTCTTTTATTCAGGTATTCAGTCAACCTGAGTGAAAGTGAAAGATTCCCGTTTTCAATCCATTCACTAACCATAACCTCATCCCTGTGTAGACTTTGTTCATCTCTATGTTGGGAGTTATTTTGTCAGTACTTTTCCGACAACACAGCGACAATGCTGCCAAATATTATTCTAAAATGGCTTAAATTTTCGCAAGCCATGAATTAAACTAAGTAAGGACAAACCATCTGCGTCCCACCCTCCAAAGAGTTCCATATTAGGCAACATGTAACTATTCTCCACAGCCTTAATTTCTCAGCCTCTTTTGCTTATAGACATGATATAGAAATCATCTAAGAGTCTAAATCACACCTGCCTCTTATTATACATGGATAATAACAGTAATCTAGTATCAAAGTAACACATTCAGAAATGGTTTCCTTTTACATATTGTTCTTCACTTCATTCAGACCACTACAGAAACAAAGACAATCACATGTTATATAATTTAATTTCAGTCAATCATACCATTATACCACACAATTTGCCTTTGTGATAAATCATGATGTGAAAATCTCTTTTCCCACATTTTTAAGCTTATTTAGTAATGGAAGAACAAGAACAGTGGTTATCAATTCAAGGATAACTTTACTTTTCACGCAACTGAAAATGTGGAAGAGTTTCTGTTTCCTCATGAAAATGTGTATCAGCCTCACAGGCTTGTTAAGCTGTGTTTAACGAAACAGCAGTGGATTTTTACAAAGAGAGGAAGCAACAGCTCACACTCCTTTAACCTTTCAATTTTTTTCTTGTTTATTTGGCTCAGACATCTTTAAGAAAAATACCCAGTACTGCAGCTGAATACCACCGCCAAAACCACCGGGAGGTGGAAAGATTGGTTGGCACTGTTATTTATTTCAGGTCTTTTAGATGGCTCTGAAATGCTGATTACATGTCAAATTAAGCTCCTGATTCTATTTGGGTCCGTCTGCTAATGTGTCTGCAGCAGTATAGACTGACAGTTCAAACTGCTATCTTGAGAGTGATATGTTGTACATGTCACTACAACCAACCCGGTAAAATTGCCATCACATAATGTGTGGAGAAGAAAAGCACCACTGTGCACATTCAAACGTGACAACAAGCCTTTCAGCTGAACGATGGAAAACAGTACATGTATGAAAGAGGCAAAATTACCATCAAACACATTTACACATTGTCTACCTCCTGACTTGTTTGGCACAACCCACACAAATAATTTGCTGTCTCTTCACACTCTGCTAGTTTCAACCAATGATGTGACAAATCAGAGCAGAGTGAAGGGAGACTTTAAAGAGGCAGAAGTTAAAAATGAGCATTGCAAGAAAAGTGACAAATAGTCTCCAATAGTCCCCCAACATTTTTCTAATTTATGAAACTCTAAATGAGCATAGTGAGCCCTTCTATCTGAACTCCCAGCGGTTTTGCAGCAAAGGTGCACAAAATCTGGAATCCTTGCGAGTTGCTTCATGCCAACTCGAGAACAGATGATTTTTATTCTTGATTAACTAAACTTTAAAAAAATAGGGTAAAGGTTGAGCTTCAGCATGGATGCTCATTTAGGCAATAGTGGAGGGAAAACATTTGTCAGAATATGGAGCTTTTGCGGTCTGGCACAGCAGTGCAGTTGTTAACACTGGCTCCTCACAGCGAGAAGCTCTGGGTTTAAACCTGCTGATGAGCTGATGCTTCTCTGTGTGTGGTTACCTGCGCCTGCATTGGTTTTCTCTGGATGCACTAGTTTTCTCTCACATTAGATTAAATGTTGATTAAATTGTCTGTTGTGAGTGAGCAAGACTGGCTGTCTCTTTGTGTTAGTCTTGTGATGAATTGCTCAGACTGCACCTAAGGTCAGCTGTGATGTGCGCTATCCCACTGTGACCTCCTACAGGAAAAACTGTGTATGGCTAATGGGTGGATGGAGCCTTTGATCGGCTCCATGGACAAATTGCTGTCGACCCTGTCATGGTGCATTCTTGCAGAAAAGTTAGCAGTTTTTGAAGTCCATTCATTTGCTAAATAGCATGAACACATCTGCCCTGCATTAAAATAGTCACAAGCACAGAATCAGCTTTAGATACAAGAGAAAATGTTTGAAATGTCCAATCAATACACATCTACTTGACATACATTGAAATGTACTTTCTCTTTTTCCCACTCAGCTTCAGTTTACCTGTTTACTTTGTAATGTATGAGCTGTCCACTTTGCTTGTCCTGGTTCTGAAGTCTGAGATTGTTTATTGTTTTTCCACATTTTCCGCATGATTGAACATGATCTTAAAAAAAGGACACCAAGATAAGACTCAGCGTTTGGGGGAAATTGACTGAATGATGGCAGAGCAAAGACTAGTCATTTAAGATCACTTAACTCCTCCATCATCAGATGATATGGCAGAGGCGGAGTTGTGTGTTGTTCTCCAGGCCTGTGCACTCTTAACTGACACTTAGATACGGCACTCACCTGTGTTTTGTGTTTAGTTTTGTAGAGCTGCAGGTTGATGACAAGGTGATTACCAAACTCCTAAGTTTTTTGGCCAAAACGGGATCAAGAAATCAAAACAGGAACAACAAAAAAAATATAGATTGATATTCTGCACAGTAAGTGAATATGACAACCACAATAACAATGATCAGAAAAGAAAACATTTCATGTACACATGACAGGGGCAACAGAGATGGTTGGCATTACATAAAAAGGGATCAGTCAGTGAGTGCTTAACAAGCACTGACTAATTCATCGGTTTGTTGTACACCAGGTGACGGGTTATGTCCAGGCATATATAAATATAATGAGATAGTTTTCACTCAGGGCTGCACGGTGGTGTGGTGGTTAGCGCCTCACAGTGAGAGAGTTCCAGGTTCAATCTCCACCTGGGGCCTTTCTGTGTGGAGTTTGCCTGTTCTCCCCATGTATGCGTGGGTTCTCTCCGGGCTTCCTCCCACTGTCCAAAAACATGCATGTTAGGTTAATTGGTGTCTCTGAAATTGTGAGTGTGTGGTTGATTTCAAGGGTACTTAGTGAATAGCAGAAGCTAATTAGCCTTAGTTGGAAGTAAAATATTTTTTCTCATATGATTGCTAATCCTTTGTTCATACCTTGTAGATGGATTGAACACAAAGGCCTGATTCTCTTCTTCCTCGGTTGTCACAATAGTTCCAAACCTAAATGGAATGTCACATCATTTACAACAGCCATTTCAACAAAACAAGTTTATTTCTAAACAGTATGAGGAAAAATAGTTCCAATTTGAAAGGCAGACAACATGAACATGAGTAAATGGAGCAACTACTGAAAGCGACACCATGTATAGTTGTGGCTTTTATTTTTTTCTAATTGTAAGATGAATTTGGAAGCTGGTACTGCTGTCGCTTGCATCAGTTCATATCTGTTCATCATTCAATTATTTATTGGAATGCGTCTATACTTCCCGAGTGGTTTCGAGAGATTGTACATGTTTTATGACGGTGCCTGTAATGTCTTTGATCAAGTGGTAGCATAAGGAGCTTCCATCCGAAAATAAGAAGTGTATCCATGTTTGCTTCTTATTTTTTTTTACCTTAGTTTTTAATGCAAATCTGAACTTCTCATATTCAAAACGTGGTCAGACATGTGCAAAAAGATAATTTGATTTTACGGCATCCTCTCTTTGATGTTGTAAGCACTTCGATTGGACATTCTGGCTTCATTTTACCAATCTTATACACAGGGCTTGAGGGCTTGAGAAAAAGTTAACATATCTTCACACATCTACAATCCACAGAACACTGGATACACTAGGAAGCAAATTAAAGTGCCACCAAAACAGCCTTTTGTGTGTCAGTCAGAACAGTCACAAACTTGATGACCCATGGTGAAGTGAGACCATCTTTTGTTTTTTGTTTTTTCAGTGTGTAGCAAAGCCATATATTTTTTCCCATTCTTCTGGTGACACTTTTAATTGTAACCAGCACATTTAATTTTACTAGAGTGGTTTTATTGGTTGTTGTAATAGCAGTGGTGGTCCATCCTCGGCTCAATCATATTACATTATGTTTTCAAACAAAAGGAACTGAAGCTTGGCCTTTTAGTGGAAGTGACAATTATTTTAATAATCCTTAGCAACAATAAGTGGACTGCATTTATTTGGTACTTTTCTAATACTTTTTAACTCTGATATAATTAATGGTAGAAACCACATTTATCCATTTGCAAACCATTCATGCAGCATTTTATTTATCTATTCTTTATTCTATACATCGAAAACATACTGTACATGAACCCACACACCACTGGAGGCAATGCCAGGAGGCAATTTCTCACTTTCAAGATTCTACATGTTTTCTATGTTGTATTGTGAAAAAATGGCTTATGAGATTTGCATGTTATTTAATTTCTTTTTTTTCTTTTCATAATTCACATAGCACCAAAATTTCTTTTTAATTGGGGTTGTTGAAAATGTGATACTTTGATCTCTTGTTTTGTCAATGTTTCCTTGAACAAAATAGTAAACTACATGTTTCCCCAGATACGGACAACAATGTGTAATTATATGTATGATGGGATAAGTGCTAGATGGACAGAATTAAAATGGTCAGTTGAATAACTGTGGGGATGATTGAGTGTGGCGTGGTCTGTACAGGAGTGTGAGTGGTCAGAAAGACAGGTACTGTGTTAATGCAGTCCATTTACCTCTTAGAGCAGGCTTGGGTAAGCTTAATATAAATAATTGTAAGTTTGGTCAGGTTGGGCTCACAAATGGAATGGTACCTAAGTTCTGAATAACTTGAATTAGGTCATGATTTGTGTCCATCTCCTGCTTTCAGCCCCACACTCTTTTTGCACAGTACACACACTTGGTGCTGTATCTGCTAGAAATTGATCTCATCTCTTGAGCTGTAATTCGCTCACCTGCGAGAGCCATACATAATTCAAGGTCATGCGGTCTTACTTTAAATGACTTCTTGTGGTGTGTTGTGAGAAACAGCCCTCTGAATGAAAATTCAAGGTGTATACTGTTTACCAAAAGACATCTCCCGTTTAAAGAAAATTAAGACAGGGTAACCGGAAGAAACCCTAAACTGTGGAATTAGAAATCGCATAGGTATGGTAAAGATATACGACGACCAAGATTGTGGTTTAGGTTTCTAGGTTTGTGACCAGCAGTTTTTACCTGTTCCTCTGTGAAATCTTTAATATTTCTGTTTTAGAAACACATTGAGAGCGGGCAAGAGTTTTTTCAGTGCCAGCATATTTTTCAACATGGTTTGTTCCATTTTATTCAAATATATTGTTAGGCAGAAAAGTACTATATGCTGTATCTAATCAACTAATTAAGTCTTTGTAACAAGAAACTCAAACATGGATGTGAACAGGAATGTAATCAAGTTTAAATCAAACTTTATGAATGACAGAATGCCTTTAAGACATTGGTGGATAGATGGAAATAAATCCATTCCACTGACAAATAAACTTCCCCTTTTTGTGTATCACTCTCAGTTTGTTTTGCAGTGTGGAAAAATCGTCACATGCGCACAGTGACCAATTACTTCATTGTGAATCTTTCCCTTGCTGATGTGTTGGTCACCATCATCTGCCTGCCCGCGAGTCTTGTGGTCGACATCACAGAAACATGGTTCTTCGGAAACACTCTTTGCAAAATTGTCCCTTATCTCCAGGTAAGAGATTAAAGATGATCTCTTTTCAAACAAGGTATGAGAAAACCCTCTTGTAAAGAGTATATGAAAGAAAAGAGCCACATATATCTTTATTATTTCTACACAAAAACTTCTTTCTATATTAATGAACACAGAAAGAAGCTTTTGTATCACACAGGTTGGGCATTGTCTGGGATCTTTGATGGTAGTTGATTTAATGTCATGGTCAATTCATTAGCTATTTTTAATTCTTCAATTCAATTATGTCCGACTAAAGAAAATCCCCCATTTTATTTGATGTTGTTGCTCACACTGATGTCTGTTGAGAGAGCGAGATGTAATCTTACATTGTCTGCAATGTTATCTAAACTACTGGAAAAAATGTTACAGATCAGGGGTTTATCTTATCTCAGCTGTGATATGATCAAGTATGTTGGGATGTAAAGTACAAGGATAATGGTGAAGGCTTTTTTTTCTCAACCAGAACAAATGTGAATTCATCTGTACTGGATAAAATGTTGAACCACACATAGTACACTTTAGGGCACCAGACTGTAGGCCTCATTGAAGGTCTACATAGTCATATTCTCCCTGTTTACTGTTGGGTGCTTTGCATTATCATTGCTGCTGCTTTCTTTTTTGTCTCCTGCTGCTTTTAAGAACACCACAGGGTTTAAATCTCACTTGGCAAACAGTAAGGTGACATTTGAGTGGGTTTTCCATGCTGTGCTTCTAATGCATTTTGAAGGTCTGAAATACCTTGAATGGGTTAACGACAGGGGAGAGCAAAAGCCAAACACAACTCATGTAATTTTTTTCTAAAGGTTACCTATACTACATACAATGCTGATAACATGATGTTTCTCATTTATGATTTCTCAACATTGTACATGCAGATGGAGACCAATTAGAAAATTCTGCATTTATTTTTGTAACACTGGCTGCAAACAGTAGCTGTAATAAAATCTTTGACCACTCAGTGATGTAAAGTGTAGAAACACATAGGAAGAACTAAGTTTTTGTACAAACATAACTCATATGCACCGTTATAAAAAACATTAGAATTTTTTAATCTGGCCAAAAAAAGACAGTAACACCAACCAACTTTTAAATTCACCATGGGCAAGAGTGAGATTGTGTATGGAAGCTTGTCTTGTCACTGTGCTGGCCCTCTGATGGACTGATGACCTGTCCAGCATCTGCCTCCTGTCCAATAGCAGCTGGGATAGGCACCAGCCCACCCCTTAATGAGATTAAGCAAGTATAGAAAATGGATGGGTGAATATAGGCTGAGTGTTGTTCTCAACTGAACCAATTGAAAAAGGAATTTAGCTCACTGGCTTTGTCCAGACTTGCATCAATCTGACTCCTCTTCTCCTTTAAGCCTGTGATCTTTTTCATCTCTGACTGCAACTTTTTCAGGTCATTGGTGATTCGGGGCTTATTACTCCAGAAGCATCTCACTGTCCTTGTAGGGATTATGGTTTCTACACAGAAGTTATAACCTGTTACACATTAAGTCATGACATTAATGACTTAGTCTCTGTTCCAGTCTATGGCCCTAAAAGACCCCATCAGCTTCCAGACACAACCTCCTCTCTGCTGAATCATCTGATTTTTCCTTTGAGAAGATGAATTTAGTCCATACACCAAAAACCAGAAGGTATAGACTTCTGTAAGCAGCTGCACAAACATGGAAAATTAAAATAATTGATGCTCACAAGGTAGGCTTTTAATGAGCAAAATGTTTTCAGGGTGCCATTTTCTGATATGAAGGCAGTAAGAACTGTAAGAAACAGCATTAGACAGGAACGATGGAGTAATTGAAACTGAAGTCTGAAAGGCCAACTTTCTGAGATAAACCTCTGAATGGACTGCTGGAAAGACTCATCAAAATCTGTGTCTGCCAGCCGACAACCTTCAATAAGATTCAGCAAACTCTGGAGTTGTGGTACACTGCTCTACATGCTGTGGACGAGTGTTGAATAAAATTGAATTGCATTTTCTACTGGCAAATTTAAAAGGAAATCATAATGCCATCTAAAAGAAAGCTGGAGATGATAAGATGACATAAATCTTCACTGAATGACCTCTGAAAGTTTTAGCACAGCACTCAGTCCAATTACAGATAAGCCTCACAAGCATGCTCCAGCTTGTAATATCATGAAAAATTACAGGCTTTAAGGTGAAGTGAAGTCAGAACGATGTACAGGGCCAATTCACATGTTTTCTGTCGGTTCAGTTCAGAACAATACTTAACATGCTCTTTGCCTGCCTCAAGCTACACAGACCTCACATCCTACCTGCACCCACGATTTTCTTGTCACCTCCATAATGCCCTCCCACACCTCAGTAATGGACCTCAACGAGCCTTACTCACATCCCTCCACATATCAGGACATACTAAGACCTCCTGATGTGCTTCTATCTTCAGCCTGTCTGTCTCCAGTAGTTCTGGGTCTGGATGGTGTCACCCCAGAGACCTGAAGCTGTGCAGCTATGTGGGATTCTACAGCACATCTTCAGCCTTAGCCTAACTGTTCCGAGTTCGACATCCTGCCTTGCTCTAGTATCCAACAAAATCTCTGTGCTCATCTATTACAAACCAGTCGCCCTAACATCCCACATCAAGAATGTCCTGGAGAGACTTAGCTTGCCTAAGTAAGTGTGCACTTGTGTAAGTGCAAGTTAGCCCTTTTGAGGACCCACCACTAAAACTACAGTTTGCTAATCAATCTGGGAGTGATGATGAAGATGCCATAATCTACCTGCTGCAGCAAGCCCACTCTCATCTAGACAAAGCAGGCAGCACAGAAAGAATAGTATTCTTTGATTTCTGCAGTGCTTTTGATATACCCTACATTTCCAAAAGTATTCGCTCATCTGCCTTTACACGCATATGAACTTAAGTGGCATCCCATTCTTAATCCGTAGAATTTAATATGACGCTGGCCCACCCTTTGCAGCTATAACAGCTTCAACTCTTCTGGGCAAGCTCTCCACAAGGTTTAGGAGTGTGTTTATGGGAATTTTTGATCATTCTTCCAGAAGTGCATTTGTGAGGTCAGACACTGATGTTGAATTAGAGTCTCCACTCTAATTCATCCCAAAGGTTTTCTATCGGGTTGAGGTCAGCACTCTGTGCAGGCCAGTCAAGTTCTTCCACACCAAACTCACTCATCCATGTCTCTATGGACCTTGCTTTGTGCACTGGTGCGCAGTCACGTTGGAACAGGAAGGGGCCATCCCCAAACTGTTTCCACAAAGTTGGAAGCATGAAATTGTCCAAAATCTCTTGGTATGCTGAAGCATTCAGAGTTCCTTTCACTGGAACTAAGGGGCCAAACCGAGCTCCTGAAAAACAACCCCACGCCATCATTTTTTTACGTTGCCTACCACTTCGTGGCTGAGTTGCTGTTGTTCCTAATCGCTTCCACTTTGTTATAATACTACTGACAGTTGACTGTGGAATATTTAGTAGTGAGGAAATTACACAATTGGACTAGTTGCACAGCTGGCATTCTATCACGGCACCACGCTGGAATTCACTGAGCTCCTGAGAATGACACGTTCTTTCACAAATGTTTGTAGAAGCAGTCTGCATGCCTAGATGCTTGAATTTATACACCTGTGGCCGTGGAAGTGATTGGGACACCTGAATTTAATTATTTGGATGGGTGAGTGAATACTTTTAGCAATATAGTGTAATTCAGCCATCACTGTCATGTGAGAAGTGCCAAAAAATAAAGATGGATGAATCCACAACCGTCTGGTTTATTAACTACTTCAGAAACACACAACAGTTTGTGAGACTGAGGCACTGTGGCGTTATATTCCCCACCACATTATCTGCAGCAATCCCAGTATTCAAGCCAAGATTTTTTTTCTTTTGCCTTCTAATAAATTAGTAACTGGATTTTTTTTCTATCTAATCTATTTCATTTCTTGTCTTTTACCCCCTCTGTCTGTCACATCAATGAAGCAACAGGGTCGTGTGCTTTTGGAACTTTATCAAAACTAACTTATAGCTAAATCTTATTACTTTTGGTCTTTCTTTTCGAGCAATGTGAAATCTCCACCAATATTGTTTATCATTCTCTGTAATATCTATAAATTTCGTAGCATCAATCTCAAGAGAATGTTGTACTGTCCACTGTTGCAGCCAAGTATGAGATTATGAAATCTACTCAATGAGAAGTACTGATTGTCTCTGTCTGCTTTGTTTTTTTTACACAGACCATCTCAGTTTCTGTATCAGTCCTAACACTGAGTTGCATTGCCCAAGACCGTTGGTATGCTATTTGTCACCCGCTTATGTTCAAGAGCACTGCCAAGAGGGCCCGCAAGAGCATTGTTGCCATCTGGGTTGTGTCGTGCATCATCATGATTCCTCAAGCCATTGTAATGGAGTGTAGCAGCCTTCTGCCTGAGCTCACGAACAAGACCAGCCTATTCACAGTGTGCGATGAACATTGGGGAGGTTAGTATTAACAAGTCTTGTCTAAACATGTGAAACCAATATGTGAGAACTATCTCTGCCAAAAGCACAGCTTAAAGTAAAAAAAAAAAAACAATTCAGAAAATGACACAAAATATGAGTTTGTGGTGTTCAGAGTGTTGTTTTATGTAGAAAATTGTTCATGCTATATAATGCCAACTGGTAAGCATATATTTACTATTTATTTTATCCCTAAAGCTAATCATCTTCTTACTCATTGATATCTTTTTAAAATCTTACTCTATTTATCTTACTCTACTTCTATCAACAGGCAGTTCACGGTGTGATGCCATTTATATGTTATAGTGCAATCTCATTTTTGGAACTGTATACATGTTATAATTTCCGAAGTACAACAGCGTTTAGAGCCCACAAAATGTAGTAATTACATTTTTTTAGCCTTAATTGGACACTGCTTTGTTATGTGCTGTGGAGCGGTGTGGCTATTACACCTGCTAGCTTCAGACTGTGTTGTACATGCAGAAAAAGCTTTTCAAGCCACATCCTGTTACACTGCCTGTAGGCAAACTGTTCTATGGATAGTTTTGTAACATATTGCTTCCTTACATAGAGGAGAGAAGAAATTGACAGGGCCAGCAACAGTAACCAAGGGAATATGTGTGTGTGTGTGTGATCTTATTTTTCTCTCTACCACTCTTTCACAGCACACTAAGATGCCAGGGGTGACTGAGGAACATGTGGGAAACAAATCAGAAATAACCTAAACTGATTGATCATTTACAAATTCAAGAAATCATGAGAGCATTTCTAAAAAAAAAATGTTGTGGTACTAATGTAATGATAAATGACTGTTGGAGGCAGTGGTCATTTTATCATTTCAATAATAGATATGAAATTGTGAATTAATCATTAATCATCTGATTCATTTAAGTGGTGTTGTATTACCAGGTCTCCATCCAGCCGTTCATTTTCTCTACCCATTTAATCCAACTGAGGGTTGGGTGATGATTGCCAGTCTTCACAGGGTCACACAAAGAAAAATGAGACAAACAACCATCCACGCTCACTCCAGGGGTCACTTTGGAGACACAAATTAATCTAACATGGATGTTTTTGAGCAGTGGGAGAAAGCCGGAGTACGTAGAAAAAATCTACAGGGAGAACGTGCAACCTCCACTCAGAAAGGCCCCGGGCAGGGTTCAAACCACCCTATTCCTGTGAGATGACAGTGCTAAGCCGATCTGCTTTAGAAACTGTAATAATGTCTCCAAACATTATGTACCCTGTAATTCTCAATTCAGAGTGGTGAAGGAGTCAAACATTATACATCAGATAGGTAGATAAATACTTTATTGATCCCGAAGGAACTTTGTGAGTTTGTAATGGTTAGATGGTTTCTGATTGGTTTCTCACTTGTTCCTCAGTAACAACACAATGTTTTTATAATGCAAAGTCTTTTTCTTTTCACAGCTGCGATTTATCCAAAAGTGTATCACACCTGCTTCTTCATTGTCACATACTTTGCACCATTATGCCTCATGGTCCTGGCATATATTCAGATATGCCACAAGCTGTGGTGTCAACAGGTATGTATTTATGTTTTTTACAAGTGACTCCTCAGGGGCCTGTATGATATGAACCAGGATGTGTTTCATTATTTAGCTTCATCACAATCATTCACCATGATTTCTAATTTGGTGAAAACAAACAGAGGAGTTGCATGTGTGTCACACAAACAAATTTATAGCCCAAAGCATTTTATGTTAGAATTCAGACTAAATGTAACACAGTCAGAGTTAAAAGCAACCACCATGGCTGTACAACTAATAAAGAACATGAAAATGCATGTTGCAGTTGAATTCATATCCCATGTAATAGAATATCAGCCTCATTCTTCAGCTTTTTTTCCTGGGAGTATTAATTTGCCTTAGGAGCAGACGAGAAGAAATCAAACCAGAAAATAGCCACACTTTGAGTGACTTTCCTAGACATCCAGTCTATAAGCTGATACATTTTCATATGAACATTTTAACTTAACTCTTTGCAGTCACATTAATGCTTGTCAGGGAAGGTCAAATGTATTAGATGAAGTCTAACGCTTGACAGAGACAGAAGAGACCTTTTTAGCGTCCTATACCAAGATTCTTTTTAATCTTTAAGATAAAGCGATTTCATGTCTCCACAGTTGATAGGCTACATGGCACTCTCCACCTGTAGGAATTTAAGCACCATCATGACTGTGTGAAATTGCCTCACTAAGCCTTATATCCTGCCTCACTGTACAGGTCCCTAGTCTCATAAAGCTTTGTTTAAACATTAATCTCACTGTGAATTGAGGTTCATTTGGCTTATAGTGCCTAATGTATGCACAAATTTAATCAACAGATTCCTGGAAATACTTCAGTGATTCAGAGGAAGTGGAGGTCTATCCAGTGCTCAGCTACAAGTTCAGGACAGAGAGAGTCTACGAGGGTTAGAACCAGCACATTAAGTGCTGAGATCAAACAAGTCAGAGCCAGGCGCAAAACAGCTCGCATGCTAATGGTAGTGCTCTTTGTGTTTGCTCTGTGCTACTTACCGATCAGCGTGCTCAATGTCATGAAAAGGTAACAATTTCTCAAGATCTTCTGCTCACTGGATCAAAAGCTAATGAATGCAGAGTAAGCTCCGCTATAGAGCTTATTTCAGATCAGAGACCATATCGTGCATGATTTTTTTCTTACATCTTTGTGACTGATGCAGTATGGTCAGATCACTGAATTGTGGCTTGTTTTTGTGACACAATGCATACTAAAGTAATCTCCTTCCTTCTCCTGTTTTATCTCCAGAGTCTTTGGCACCTTCAAGAACACAAACGACAGAGAGACAGTGTATGCATGGTTTACTTTCTCACACTGGCTTATTTATGCCAACAGTGCAGCAAATCCCATCATTTACAACTTCCTGAGCGGTGAGTTTTTAAACCTGTCATACCTCTTAAGAGTTTATTTACAGTACAAAAGTAAGTTCATTACTGTCCTCTTGTGGACAGTTTGACATCAACAACGTAACGCTCCGCCTTAGATTCTCCTCAACTCATTATATGTCGATATTCTTTGATGTCTGATTTGTCAAAGGTTCATGGATATCACAAAAGCTGTGTGGCCCTCATACTGACATTTTCATTTCAGATGTTCCCCTCCTTACTGTAAAAACTAAAAATACTTCCACGTCAAATGAGGAGATAAAATCATCTAAATCTCAATAACTCATAAACTAGCAGACCTTGATGCCTCTGACCCAAGACACATATACAGTTAAAAAATAGATTATATATATTCTTTTTGTTTTTTTTCCAGGCAAGTTCCGTGAGGAGTTCAAATCAGCCTTCTCCTGCGGTTGTTGCGGCCAACAGCAAAATCAAAAAGAAAGGATGAGGATCAGAGCAAGCTCAGACAGCCGAAAGTCCTTGTCAACTCAAGTTAACATTGTGGACAATCTGTCACGTATATCAGAGCAGATGGTGTAGTGTTATTACCAAAGTTGGAAGTTCTTATGGCTCACTCTGAGGATACAGTGATCATTATGGAAATGTATAGACCTGAAATAAAAATGAATTGAAAAGAACCAGTGAAAGGTTCCTGTTTAATGTCTCATACCTGCATTTATGTCCTGAGGTTGAACCTCCACTGTATCACAAACTGTTTAGACTGCATGGTCATCTTTTATTTCAGCATTACCAATTTTGATTGATTGTATTTATCTGGTCTTTTTTTAAATCCTTTTTGTCTCCCTTTGTATTTTTACAACAGAGGAGCAGGTGCTAAAGATAATAAGACTTAATACCGCTTAGGTGTCCATCTTAATTTTTCAGTGTAAATGCCCATTAATGCGTGATTAGCTGCACTTTATCTATGTAAATGATGCCAGGTTACACATTAAACAGCCATGGAAAAACATTGCTATGACAAGTTTTCCATTCAACACGCTCCAAGTTTGTACAAAATATCACAACCAAAGTGGACACACTGTGGCTGCACTATGCACAGCACTAAAGAAAAATTAACCTTACAGGATTATAACATTAAGAATTATTGTTCTCTGAAATAGCTGAATTTGTCCAACTTTGGATAAGCAGTAACAATTACCAACAGCCTTTACGCCCAAAAGATTGTGACCTGCAGAAAAACTTAAATTTTTTTTATGTAAAACTACACAGAACTACAAAAACCTAAAGTAGGAAGAAATAAACTTTATGAAAAAGGGAGGCCAAAACCAGGAGAGATGAACAGGGAGGACATGTGACAGAGGGAGACTATATTTATATATTGTGCTACATTCAAACGTACTAAATCTATTACTGTACCTTCTCTATTTGTATTCTGTCATTCTGTCAACAGATTTAAATTGATTTTGAATCCCTGGACTGAACATTAATTGAAAGCACTTAATGTTTAAACCAAGGTTTCTTCCTGTATTGGAGCTTGAATGTTGTCCGTTACTTTGGAAAAACAGGGTGCCAAACAGCGTGACATTGTAATTTGATATAAATGCAGTGTTAATTCATGTAATAATATGATGTTTGGTACATCTTTGTTATCAAGCAAACTTTTCTGATCACTTTTTATCTAATTCACCCCACTGGACATTAATAAGTCCTGTCATTTTATACATCACAGGGACTGAAAAGACCTCCAGTAAGCCTCATTTCTTCTCACTGCGAGAGAACTAGAGACATTGGGAAAAGCTCACTGACAGCGTCAAGGAGGGAAAGGGGAAAAAAACAAAAAAACAAAGCAAGAAATAACTACCATTGGCCAATGACCCTCACTGGCCATCAAAACTGTTTTTTAAGCTGATTGTGAGAATAATTTCCCCAAAACCACACAAGTAACAATCATCAGGGTAATCAGTGCCTCTGTTAACAGTGCTCAAAAACAAAGAGAGAAAAGGGAGATGGAAATCCATTTTCAAATAAATACAATTATATTTGAAAAGAAATCAAGAGAAGAAGAATCATATAATGTAATATCACAATCAAAGAAAATAAATTTTGTACAGGAAAATGAATCTCAGTCGGCCAGCTTGATTTCTGTTCAGTGACTTGTGACCTGACTCGTGTCTGCTTGTTAAGCTCTGCCAGTTTTTGTTTTGTTTTTGTTTTTTCTCGGGGCATTTGTGAAAGAGATTAAATTGTTAAGTGTCGGCAGCTTTAATGTCCATGCTGATTAATATGTTATACGCTTAAACCTGTGACTAATCATGTGTTTTAAACTTTGACCAACACATTAGCATTATTCTGAACCTAACTATTGACTTGGCTGTTGGTCAGAGTGGTAAAATGTATTATTTCTTATTTGATATTTCTATGTATATTGTGACTCCATGCACTTTGTCTTATATCTGTTATTTATTTGAGTTTACTTGGCTAAATTGTGTTGCACTCTCGTCAATATTTGTTAATTTTGTATGTGCTTGATGAATAAATTAACTTGGTGGAGCATATTCCTTCTACACTCATTCAGTCTTGAGTCATTGAGTGGAGTCATGGAGTTCCGCAGGGTTCCGTGCTTGAACTGAGTCTTTTTACTTTATACATGATTCTTTTGGGTAATATTATTAGACAGCATAGCATGAATTCCCAGCCTTGGAGGTATTTTTGACCAGGATCTGACCTTTGATGAACAAAAACAGGTTTCTAGGACTGCCTTCTTTCACCTTCGCAATACTTCAAAAATTAGGAACATCCTTGGAGTGATGCAGAAAAACTAGATCATGCATTGGTTACGTCAAGATTGGACTACTGTAATTCTTTATTACTAGGCTGTCCAAAAAAAGCCTCCTGTTGATCCAAAGTGTTGCGGTCAAAGTTCTGATGAAAACTAACAGGAGAGAGCATATTTCTATAGTTTTAGCTGCTCTTCAATGACTCTCTGTTACATTCAGAGTAGAATTTAAAATTATGATCCTTTTGGTCTTGATGACCAAGGTCCATCATATCTCAAAGATCTCATAGAGCGAAATTTTACCAAAAGCACCTTGCTGTCAGACTGCAGGTTTAGTTGTGGTTCCAAGAGTTTCTAAAAGCAGAAGGAGAGACAGGGCATCAGTTATCAAGCTCGTCTCTTGTGGTACCAGCTGCCAGTTTGGGTTCAGGAAGCAGATACCCTCTCTAATTTTAAGATTAAGCTTAAAACGTTCCTATTTGATAAAGCTTATTTGTTTAGGTGTGAATCAGGTGACCCTGAAACATCCCATTTTTATGCTGCTAAAGGCCTAGACTGCTGGGGAATCTCCCATGATGCACATTTCCTCACTCTTACCCTCCATGTACAAGTGACATTACTTTTGTCATTAATTTCTATTTCTCTTTCTCAGCAGGTAACCCTGGCTTGGTGACATAGTACTTGTTATTCCCTCTTTCCTGTCCTCTCAACCCCCAACCGGTCAAGGTACCTTCCTGAGTCTGGTTCTGCCAGAGTTTTCTTCTTGTTAATAGGGAAAATCAAAGAGAAGCTTCGCTCCAATCTCTTGGTTTCCTAAGTGAGGCAACTTTTTTTTTCCTTAAATCGGCTTTGAATTAATTAGACTAATCCGGAATTGAGTGAATTGGCATTGATTGGATTATGGCTGTATTACAATGAATTGGATTGTAAGTGCCTTGAGTTTACATTTATTGTGATTTGATACTTAAAGAACACTGAATTTAATTTAACTAAATTAGCTTCTCTGTTAGTATGATCGATCTTGTCCAATATGAATACATTTTATTTTTCGGCTGTTTGTGTTGACATTGCATTTTAATTGCGAAACTAAGTTTTCAAACTCAAAACAATGCCATCAAATCTCTTAAATGGAAAACTCTGCCACAATCTACACTGTGGGTAAAATCAGCAACACTATAAATGCAGCTCATGAGATATACTAAAATTTTCTTGACAGAATCAAATAGTAACCATTTCCAATTAACACTTAAACATAGCCACAGTGGTCAAAACGAGACTATGGAGCAAGGCAGTAAAAATTAGTCATTTAAGAAGACTGTTTTAAAGATTGGATATTGTTAACCAAGTGCTTATTGTGTGTAATTAAAAAATAAAAATCAGCCACACATCACAATGCTTTGTACTGCACCATATTGTTACTGTCTAATCAAGATAATTTAGTTTAGTAAAAACAAGTTTGTTTTTTTGGGGTTTTTTTTTGTGATCATAACTAGCAGAGTCTAGTGCTTTCATTTAGTGCTTCAGGACATAATTTCCCTGATTTTAACAGTGCCTAATGGTGTCTTCATTACATTTAATTCTAAATATATACAAATAATTTTTTGATGAATAATTTCTTGATTTTGTGACTGTGAATCACTCACACACTGTCAGCCTGAATTGAATTTTGAGCTTTCACAAAATTTTCCCTGTGAAATAAGAAAACGTGCTTAACACACACCTGACACTCTGAAAGTATCACCCATTATTTTTCCCCTTCTCCACTTTTAATCCAGTGTGATTACCTGACAACTACTGAAAAAGTGTGTTGGTCTTGTATAAGTTAAACCTCCGACTGTGCCACTTGACTTCTCTCATTTGTCTTGCAAGAGAACACAGAACAACATTCACACTCCCAAACAAACAACACAGTTGTAGACAGGTCAAATTTACAGCAAGTAGCATTTTAGTTCATGTCAGGTGAAGGTCAGAGGCTAGAAAAGAGCGCTTTGTTAACCCCAATTTATTTAGATTAACACTAACCCAAATGAGAAAAGGTGATTTTTAAAAGAATTAAAGAAACTAAAATGATGAATTTGTCATCTTTCAGCTGTCACGCTTCTGGAAGTCTTGTATTCGGGAAGTATTTTCATGAATTCTAGTAGACTCCCATTGCAGTTTTCTTTCAGGAAACCAAAACTTAAATTAGAAATATCAATAAGTAATTTATATGAAATATGTATGAAAAAAGAGGCAGAAAAAGCTATAACCACACGTCTTCTTTCAAGTTTACCTAATTGGGTCAGAAAAGCCAGGCAGATAGAACTACTAACTTTGCCTTTGTTGGCTGGTCGGTAGGTACAGAAAACTGCTAAATGTGTCATCCTAAGGTGATTAAGTTGAATTGAAAACCCAAAACAAAACTAAAAGAATGAGATAAAAGACCCATAAACACCACTGACAACAAAACAACACTGTCTTTTACTTGAGTAATCAAATTGTGAATAAAGAAATGTGAATTTATATTTCCTTATTCACAATTCACAATGAGTTTGGTGACAATATGAAGCATAGATCATTTGAAATACTTTTCAATCAGTGTAAGTGTTATAAATAGAAATTTCGGTGATTCTTCTTTGAGTCAACAATGATAAGGAGGAAAAACTCCAGGAAAATACCCCTCCATAGAATCGGCAGAAAATGGCAGCTATTTGGCTCGACACAGGGAACAAGCAAACAATATAACAATAAACACCAGGCAGGATGGTCGGGCTAGTAAAGCGGATCAGACACTTCGATCTGTGAAGATTCATAACGATTAGAAAATGAAAGAGAGGAGAGAAGATGAGAGGAGCTCAGTGCATCAGTGATGCAAAAATCCTTATTTAGCAGCTCATTGACAAAAATTCAGTTACACTATCATTCGTAGATAATAATAAGAATTCAACTGGATTTTATCTGACGTCTCACAGTCACTCTGTGACTTCACCAGAATCAAAGATTTGTCTATATTGTTCCTTTGTGTCTGTTTTTATTGGAGGGTGTAATTTTATTACACAGTGGAGGGTACAGCCTCCAAGATATGTGTTACATCCTGTTGACTGCAGGTGGTGTATCACAGCTGAAGTTGTGACACAACAGAGAGGGACAGATCAGGTGCATAAGAGCTTCAGTTTTCAACTGACAGCAGGTAACATGCAACAGATGCATCTGGTAGCTGCAGTCATTCTGGGTAAGTAAGCTTTCACCAACTGTGTATTGAAATATTCATTATGTGCTGTGTATTCAACTTCAACTGAATGTAGTCTGTAATGCAGTCAGCCAAATCAGCACCAGTAATTTCACACGTCTTCTATATAAGCTTAAGAAAAATACAGCAAATATCCAAATGAAAGATGAACAGATAAATATTTGCAATGTGTACCTCAGGGATTCTTATTCCTCAGATATCCAGCGTCAGCTTTTCATCTCCAGCATCTGATCGTTTGGCTGTGATAGACACCTGTATGTCAGATTTATGCAAGTGTGAACGGGCGTTTTACAACTGTGAAGGTAAACTCAAACTGAAACATATTGTCATTCTTTAGAAATTTAAAGTGGCAGGGAACAAATGATTGCCTTTTCCTGGATAGCTCAGCACTTGAGAAAATTAAATTGAGCTACACTTGATGGAGCAATAGCTGAGGCAATAGCCTGTGTTAGATTGCATGTAACGAAATGACTAGAAAACTATTGATGCTTTGAAATTAGAATCTTGCACCCTCACAGGTGAAAACCATCAGACCTCATACAGTTGGAGACACCTGTTGTACAAACAACAATGTGCCAGCTTATGGAAAATCCTGTTTGTCTGCCTCCCTATATGTGATATTCAAGATGAAGGGTGCCAAATAAAGGGCTCAGATGTGTGTAACGTAACCATCCAGATCGCACTCGACCAATTTCCTTCACTGCGAGGGTGTGTGTGTGCCTGGGAGGAGGAGCTATGTGACTCTGTACAAGTGTTGGCCTCACAATGCCCCCGAAAGCCAGGTGCAGATCCTCACTTGTGTCTGTGATATGCATTTATCCGTGAAATTGCATGTTTGTTTACCAAAGGTGATCTTATGAACAAAGACTGCCGTGCTATTGAATGATTGTCATGAACAACAAACAGTTTTACTGAACAATTGTCACTAAAGACCTAATCCTGTTTCCTATTATTTGAACAGAAATTCAGCAGAAGAAAAGCACAGCTATGGACTGGAAGTTGAGCAGTTTAATAAACATTGGTAGTTATTATTTCACAATAACAGCTTCATCTGAGAGGTGGTGAGTCTCTTATTAGAAATTAAATCAATACTTTTCTTCTTGCAGCGTATCGTAGTTCTGAATCCTGCATGCATCGAATAGGTATTTGTGTCAGTGATTCAGTTTGCAACAGACACCTTGCACCTGTTCTTCAAGCATGTACGGCAGAGCAGTGCGAGAGTGACCTCTGTGAGAAAGAAACTCAACAGTTTTACCGCAACATGCCACAAAATGCTGCAGAGATGCTGGTGATGTGTGAGTGTGAGGCGTCGGATCAGAGTTGTCTGCAAATGAAAGCTGGTCTGCAGACTGTCAGATGTGGTGACGAGACCAGGATCTGCCAGGAGAGACTGGACCAGTGTGTAGAGGATAGTAACTGCAGGTATGTTGTTCTCCAGTTGTATAAAATGACACCAAAAAATACTTTTCTAAAAAGAAAAGTTATGGCAAACAGCTGGGATGGTAGCCCCCAATGACTGCAAATTAATTGGTTTTTCAAGATGTTATTCATATGCATCATCTGATGGATACAACCGTAGGGAACTAAAGAAGCAGGCAGCAATGCCTATGGTAATCAGGCAAAAAGAGGAAAATTGTATCTTCAGCACTGATTATGAAGCAGAAAGAGATGCAAAGAAAGATTTTAGCAGCTCATTTATAGTGACCCAGTGGTATTGACAGCTCTGAATTTTGATTTATTCATAAAATTATTCTCCATATTATGCGTGTGTGACAATGATTTGCAAAGACTGAATGCATTTTTGACACATTTAACTGAGAATAATGTGAGATGGTGCAGGGAGAAACATTTCTGTGAGCTCTATAGCCTAGATCCTAGTTAAAGATACTGTTGAAGGGGAGATTGTTGAAATCCTTGAGAATTGTCGGTTCATTCCTCTTTCTGAAAAAAGATTGAGTTAAAATTGTAGCTGAATGGATTTTGAAGATACCATCTTAAAATGTTAGCCATTACGGAACTGTTATATGCCTGTTAGGATGAAACCGAAGGGGTTTGTGAAATAAGCTTATAAAGTGGTGAACAGGTAATGTAAGGGGATGATCAGTGAGGTGGGTTTGAAGGGTCTATTTGGAAACTATTTGCCATTAATGGAAGTTGAAGGATAATTTTATCTGCAAGTGAATAGTGAATGAGAGCTGGTGTTAAGACAATCTAGTAAAAAACATCACTGCATTTGTGTAACACGTTAATCCAAAGCTTTTTCAATTTGCTGTCTTTTCCCCCTTTTACACATAGATGGCAGCGAACTTCCATGAAAAATGCAAGGTGCTGTCCCAACTTTCCCAACCAGCAATTTGGGTTGTAATGTCTAGACATCACACTGAAATGCCCCAAATGACCATCAAGTTTAAACTCAGAATCCTGACAGCATTAATATCCCCTCCTAGAAATGTTGCATCGATGCACATTAGTGTCAGATGCATTTTAATACATTCAGCCAAGAAAAGGCGACACCGAGCCTTTCAGTTTGCACTTACCCAAGTCATTTTTATTTATGATCAAGATTTAAAAACAAATTGGAAGTGGAATTGTCATTAGATATGGCTGCATATAACACAATTTCATTTCTATGGTTTATCAGAGACCTGCTAAGAACTCTCCAAGCCAAATGCTGGAGCTCTGATGAGGCACAATGCAGTGACAAAAACCTTCAAAGAGACGGATGTTTCACCCTGAGGGATCCAGCTCTCATCCTCGGCACACGTTCTGAATGTAAAAGGGCCTTCTTGGCCACTTTAGGCACAGTGCTTCACCATCCTTGTACTTGCAAAGGAGTGCACAGTGATCATCTACCGAGATGCCGTATGATTCAGGATGTATTTCATAATAGATCACACTTCAGTAAGTAGGATTTAGATTTCTAAAACAGACACTTTGATTATAGACTTAGTTATTGTTGGAAGAACTAAACCAAACTGTCGTGCTTATTTCAGTAACATTTAGGGAATGCAGTGGTGGTACTTCTAAACCCCATGAAATCAATGGATCAGATCATGCTCACACATGGTCACATGGTAATTTTTTCCCTTTGGCCAATTCAACTGATTTGATTATATTCATATTGATACAGATCATCAGATAGTTTTTGGACCATTTTGATGCATTTTGTGTTTTATCTTTTCAGATCATCTGTTGTATGCTTTTGCAGCTTTGCTATTTGCAGGAGTTATCATAATTATATCTCTCGCTGTTGTCAGTAAAATTTGGTGAGTACATCAACCCCAGTTTAATGGAAAATGTCTGAAATACCTCTGATATCGAATCTTACTTTAACAATTTTTTTTTTATTCTATTTTTTTCTGCTTGTAGGTTGTTGAGAAACAGAGATAAAAACAATCTTTGCCATCCCCGGAGGAGGAATTGTGTTGTTGTTCTCTAGAATTTATTCATTTTGACATTTGTCATTGATATTTTTTCTTTATTTAATTGTTAAATGTATGCAAAGGTTGTTTTGTTTGTCGTATATATACCACCTTCTTTTGCAATGTTGATTAGAACACAACGTTTGTAACCAAAGAGAAGTGAGAATGCTTTTAAAAAGTGCCGCAACAAAAAACAAAGTGCATAAGATAAGAATAAACTACATCAAATCAATATTCTTTGCCAATCAAATCCCATCTGTAAGGTTTTTTTTGACAGGTTTCAGGGCTTTGTAGGGGCAGTATTTTCTTATAGATAAATCACTCTGGCTTCTTATTTGTTGTTGTTACATTGCAGAATCAATTTCAGACTAAGAAGATCCCCCTCGATAGAATTGGTTGAAGGTTTAGAATAGCAAAGGTTTTTCACAATAATGTGTGAGCTCGCAAGATTTAAATTGGGATTTCTTTATAATAAGAACCAAAGTGAAGAATAATGACATTATGACCATTAGTCATTAAAAAAACTACACATCTGCAACAAGCAAGACTGGTGCCAGATATCAGTTTTGTCCACGCTTTTTTCATCACCTGTAACTAATAAGAAACTTCAACTTGTTGCCCCTTACTTTGATCAAAATGCTGTATGTTTCAGTGATGAAATGTTGCATTTTATTCCACTAAGAAAAAGATTGGATTTTAAGGGAAATCCTCAAACGGTAGTTTATCAGAAACTAAGCCAACATCAGACAGATCTTTAATAAAGTGCAGAAGATTTATGAGGAAACAAACTCTAAATACTCCAAAACACTCTCTGTGTATCAGAATACGCATCTATTACATTGGCTGTTTTGCCAGTGGTGACAGGAACAATAGGAACAACAGGAACTTTTAATAATGATTTCTGGATAATAGTTTGTATTAATTTTTATTTCCCCTGGAAATGGAAGATGGACATTTCTGGCTGAGTGCATCCCCAGCACAAAAAGAAACTGCATCTAATATGTCGTTAGAAAAAAAACTCATCTATTTTTGCACGCTTGTATTTTGTGCCGGAACTGTTTTTGTGAAGGTAATGTAATTGAAAATATTAAAATTTCAAAGTTAACTTTACTTTTAAGAGCTTTTTTTGTACATCCATGGTGGAGTTCTGTAGCTTAGAATAAGGTGAAATATTTTCTGTTTGCTTTTCAATCCTGTATTCTGCTTAGTTGACACATCTCTGGTAAGTTCACCATCTAACTCAGATAAGGTTGTTTTCATATCTTTGACATTGTGAAAAAGTTCAATTGAACTGGAGACATGAAGTAGGGCAAAATCAATCAGTGGGTACGAGGAAAAATAGTCTTTTGACCTTGTAAAGACATGTTTCAGCATTGTGAGCTAATCTGAAATGAGATGATGACGTCTGAGTGATTATTAAGAGTTCTAGTAATCAGAATAACAGGATGTGAAGAACAGAATGACTTTCTCAAAGTCAAATATAAAACATTGTTGTTAAGTTTGGAGCTGATTTATACCTAACACAGCTGTCTGTTGTGTCCTTGCCAAGATATAGTTAAAATTTAAATTTTTCTTTATGTCGTGCCAAAGAAAGAGTTCCTCCTTCCTGGCTCATGGAGCCAGTTATATGTCTGCTAGTTTAGATGTAAAATATAAATATAAACATGCATTTCAGTTAACTTTTATTTTTATTTATAGCCTTAAATGATCATTTTGTCTCTCATCATGTTGGCACAGCAAGCTGTACTATGTTATGTGATGGTGCACCGTGTCACGGGGCAAACTAATGAAGAAAAAAAGGACAGAATCAGTGAGAACAATTCAAAAGAACGATTCAAAGAAGCAAATAATCAGCATCAGATGCTCTCAGCTGCTGTGACTGCAGACTCAAAGCAGCTGGTAGCATCTGTTACAGATAAATGATGATCTGACAATTGTCAGTCAAAGGTTTGATTTGCATTTTTTTTATTTCCTCTTAATGCAAGTTCACATGTGATGGGATGTCAGTTAATTGTTCCGTGCTCTCAACATGTTTGGATATGTGGAAGTGTTGTGTTTCAGCATGACAAATCAGCAAAATTGTGCCTGCTGGTAGGAATTAATAGATATAATTTCAATGCCGATTTCACGTTTTGACCTGAGACATCAGAGAGAATGAAAGTAAACACTCAACCAAGGGCGAATTCAAGTCATGCACTGTAGGCAGTTCATTAGCTGTCATTTCTTGAACCATTGTTGATAATCACTAACCTTAATGTACCAGAATAACCCTGCAAAGGTTGTTCGGAGAAGCTCTGATCCAGTTATCAGTGTCTCACACATCCTGACACATCCATCTTTTCCTGCCTCCAACTTCAAGAATGTAATAGTCAATTACTGCCACATATATCCCACCTCTTGACAGGTGTTATTTCCTTCACCTGTCAGTGATTTTACTGTTGTGGCTGATTGGTCATCTATTTCTTATTTCCACCCGAGTCTTACTCAGATCCCACTGTAAGGAAAAATGAAAGGCTCAATACCTAGTTGTACATCAATTAAAAGAAAAGAAAAAAAGACATCTGTGATCAAATGAAGAGACTGAACAGATTGAGTTATTGTGACAGCTCTTTATTGTTATGCCCTCCATCCATCTATTCCCTCCAGTCACTTCAAATCAAATTCTTTCGGTGACTCATCCTTTTATATGTTTATGTATAAGATAACAATCGTATTCCTTTCCCTTTACAGGTACATTAGAATAAAGAAAGTAATTAAAACCTTCCTCAATATACAGTATATCTCTGAACGTGAGACATGAATGCCTAAATTAATTTTCAGAGGATAGCTTTTTGAATGTGTGATGAAAATGTACCACCCTGTGTAGATAATTACCATATCTTGATAAACTTATGCAAATATTGTTTTGCTCCCCCTTGCCTATTCATTAGAGTTAAGTGGTTTTTTTTATATCCAGTTCATCGTTATCTTCCATCTTGGGCGAAACCCTTGCCTGATTGTTGTTTTTAATTGAACCAAAAATGATATATACTTACGTTTCCTAATTTACTTTGAATTACATCTGATTAATATTATGAATCTGGTGCAGACAGTTCACGCTTTAAAAATTAAATTGCGTTTACATTTACATTCTCAGGTAATCGTCCCTGATTGTAATAAATTAGGGTTTAAAAAAGAGATTAAAAAGAAAAGAAAAAAAAAATCAAAGGCCTCATCTTCAGTGATCTTTGGTAAACCCTCCTAGGCTTTTTTGCAAATGGCAAAAACTCCCCAGAGTCTGAATTGTCTGAATTGTTTGCAAAGTGCCTACCTGTCAGCTTCTGTTCACACAGGATTAGGTATAAATAGTTGTCTGGGATTTAACGAGCACAAGGAAGCACTCAAAATTAATTAAGTTCACTTAGCAGCTGAAGTAGTTTTCGATAAGACCACTGAGCTATCCGGTGTACCTTTATAGGGTATTTTTGTGAAAGCCAAATAGATATGAGATGGTTGTTACTTGAATAGCACATGATTTCCAGAAGTCAGCACTGTATATACTAATAACTGATCGAGGCACCAACCTAAACTTAAAACCTAAATCTATAGCTAGTCCCAATCCAGCGTGACCTCTCTTGTTTTGTTTTTTTTTAATGTCAAGTTGTCCAAAGCCAAAACCAAGTGCATTACGATGTAAACTCAGATGATTTAAATGATCATAACTTTATGTGCTGTTTGATTAAATTATAAACTGTGGACATGAATAAAAATGTAAGAAAACTAGAAAATTAGACTTTTAGA
The DNA here is from genome assembly GCF_036924035.1 of Leuresthes tenuis. NCBI lineage: Eukaryota > Metazoa > Chordata > Actinopteri > Atheriniformes > Atherinopsidae > Leuresthes > Leuresthes tenuis. The sequence continues at coordinate 16,250,258 of NW_027325362.1, forward strand.
TGAGACAAGTAAGACAGTAGGAAGATGGTACTTCAAATACAGAAGCACAATCAACAAATCTGAAGGCAGAAAAAAAACTTTAAAAAGAAAGAAGTTAAAAAAAAAAAGTCAACCTTTTCCTCTACAGAGACACATTACAGCTTCCTGCTTCTTGCTTTGGCAACCTTGGAGTTTGTCTTGCGACATAAGGCATTGCAGATGAAATCGCCCACCTCTACTACTTTGGCAAGGTTTACACCCTAGGGAGAAAAAAAAAATGCAGCATCAGTTACATATAATGTAAGCCAGGTGAGTTTGTCTTTACAGCAATCAGAACCAGACAAATAAGGATTGTTGCTCATGAATGTAAATGCATATGTGCAACAGGTGTGTAAAAACTAAACTGCAGTAAAATTATTCCACCAGCAGGGGTAGGAATTGTTAAATTGTTCATGAGACCATGTGTGAAGCGTCAAGTTGTGTAAGCCTCTGATATTATAAAATATACATATACAGAGTGGTATGTTTGCACAGTGATCTGTTTATGTAAATTACCCCTGAAAGATTGTATAGATTTGGTTTTGTTGGGATTAGAGACACATAAAACACAGAAGGTCTGTCAAAGGTTAACTGTGAAGACATACTTACTGTTTCAATGCCCATGCCATGGAGCATGTAAAGAACATCCTCTGTTGAAACATTGCCAGATGAACCCTGTGCATAGGGGCAACCTCCCAGGCCTGCTACAGCAGAATCCACCACGGAGACCCCCATCTGCAGAGGACAGACAACAGAGACATTCAGCACCTCCATGCAGGCTTCACCTCAGGTAAAATCCAGTAACAAGGATCCTTGTTCTGTTCAATTGTCTGTCTGGTGCAGTGCACCTTGCCAGGCCTGCGGTCATGTTTTACAGCTGTTCCAGAAAACTGTGGGCTGTAGTCCTGAAGATGAGTGGGCATTGAATGTCCTACAGTACGGCTTAGTCATCCTCTCTGTCAGCTTAAACCACCAGCACCACATAATTATGGACTTGTTCCTATGAGAGGAGCATTATGAATGCTGAACGGAACGTTTCATATGTTTCTGATTCTCCTGGTTGCTTGTGTTTTCACAGCACTACTCTTTCCCTTAACCGTGAGGATTCACTTTTTTCTCCACTCTGAGAGGACTTTTCTTCTCCTTAGACCATTGCAAAAAACCTGTAACATCACTTAAAAAGTATCGCTTGCAGCAAAAAAATTGATTAAATTCATGTTTGTTCACTTTGCTGTATGTTTGGCTCACTGGCTTCTTATAATCAACGTCAAGGTTTTCATGTTTGTGAAAAATTTATTTTTGCACAGCCCATAAAAGCAAGTATTTGGCCTTCACATGAAAACTGATTTCAGTTGTTCTTGTGAGTTGATTGCCTTTATTTTTTGAGAGGGAGGGTGGGGGGATGTGGGGTGGGAGAGGGGGAAGAGGCTTACCAAGCATCTTAAAACATTGCTGAGGAAATATAGCTTAACTGCTTTTGCTTGATGTTTCAGACACCAGAATATATACAGATACATTTCATCTCCTTTCATTCCCTGAATGTACATGTTCTAACCAAATGCACACATCTGAAGTGTTTGCCCCATAAATTTAAACTAAAAGTATGTGTGAGGATGTTTTCCACATGTCCCTGGGATTGTCATGAGAATATTAAAGTTGTTTTCCAGCTTCCGTGGCAGGGCCAGATGTCAGAGGATCCTACAGTGAGACAAAATTAAGACACTGATCCTCTGAGTGGCATCGGGTCATAAGGGACTTCCATCTCATGGAGCAGGACCTGGGAGGCTAAATTAAAAGAACCTCCATAGCTTTTTTAGAACAATGCTGCTAATTGGTGGCTTTTCCTCCAGACAAGAACCTACTTTTTGCAGGGGCTGTCTGAGCCAGCCGTAATTGCTGTTTGTGTTGGCAGAGGAAGAGGTGGAGGTGTATGCTGCTCTGGTGTGCGCAGTGCACGAGATTTCCAGACCTTGGCCAAAGCCAGAGCAGGATATTGTACTGGGCAGAATTTTTTGTAATACAAACATAGAGTTGTAATCTACCATGCCAATCCTCTCGCTTCCAGCTGCTTCCACTGTAAGTCTTAAGCATACACACACTCGTCAGCAGTGTGCCCTGTACCTCTGGACACTAATCATGCAGGAATCGGTGGTCAGCAGCTTAAGCTTGCCAACGCTCAGTTAGGTTCACACTGCCCAGAAACCAGATGTGCGCTTGACGTTAAAAAACATATTCAGTGAGCTGTGGCCATATGAAAACAATGCATTCCTGGCTAAAGACACGGTGCATTTTCAATTTTCAATTCGCATGATTTGGAATATGCTTGTTGACATTCTACACTCTGAGTGGATGAGGATGAAGATGGACATGTTCCCATTTTGGTTTTACAACTGCGTCAAAGAAGAGAGTGTGTATTCAGAGCGGGATACGAACCAGTGATGCTTTACCCCCTACTACATAAACTGAGAGGCTGAAAGAAACTGTCAGAGATCCATTGCTGACACATATATCACCTCCTTCCAGGAACGCATAAATATGCTTGCAATGAGAAAGCAAATCCCCAACGTTGGACAGCAACAAGGAAATACGCCAAACAAGCCTACAGTATAAAGGATAAATAAATGAAAATTTTACTTTGTGATTTCTTTATGCGTAAAAATCCCAAACTGTATAATAAAGTCAGTCACTTTCCACCTAAACGTCTTTCTTGAGACAACGAACAATGACAGGAATCCAAATACTGTGAGGCTGATATAAAATCCTTGTGCTCTACAGCATATTTGATTTTCTTTATTTATATTCTGGTAAAATTCTCTGGATAGTAAAGAGAATACTGTCATGGCAAAGTATATTTAATTCAACTAAAAAAGAAAACATTTATTTGGTTGAAGTTGAAGCTGCCAAAAATACAGGTAAAGATATCTACAGAAGCAGTTTATCTAAGAAAATGGTTTAAAAACTATTAATTGGCAGGACCAGACAGTTCCTAATTCATCTGCCTAAGTCTATTAATTTCTTTACAAAGTCAGTAAAAATAGTAGAAACATTTCAAAAGGAGTATCAAGCTGAAATGAAAAGTTTGGGTAACAACTACAAAAATGATTTTCATCATCTGTTCTGTTTATTGTTTACTGACAGTTGTTGTTTTTTCAAACCATGATTCCTACCCATTTTAAGTTATTTTATGTACAATATTGACTTGCAGGAAGAACTACAAATGAAAAGTAGCCTATGTATGATACTGATGCATTTGTCATTTCTGTGTTAATTAATTTATTGTGTCTTTGATAAATAAGTCAATGAAGGAATGTAAAATGAAGAGTAACCATGAAATGTAGAGGAACTCTACAGATGTGCATACTGTCAATTAAAGAAAGTCTTCTTTTTCTAAAAAAAACATAAATAAATACATTTTTAAACAGTTGATTTAAATTGATTCTATCGTTGTTTAACTAAGTAACCATTATTATTACCTGTGGTTTTCTACTCTGAAAAACTGTACTTCACAACTTCACTGTCAAGAGGCAATGATGGACACTGTGAAAGCCATAATAAAAAGAAATGACAAGCCATAACCATAAAAACCATGAACCATAAAAAAACTAGTCAACACAAATACAAAGCATCACTGACTACGTGTAAAACAAAGTTATTGACCCTGCACAGTCCATCCTGGTTGAACAGTGTCTTGTGCATGGAGAGAAAATAAATAGTTCAGATGAATGTTACTGTTACCATAGTCCAAACAGGCTATACTGTATCCCCCTGCTACAGTGGTACACAATACACCGAAATTGTGACCAAGAATAAATAATTTTCCTTGCCAAGCCTGTGAAATCCAAGTACATTGATTGTCATTGTGTGACCTGCCAGTATAGCTTTCTAACAAAGCCCCCCCCCCCACAGACCTCCTGGGAAAAAAAAGTTACAAAGACTGAGGAATGTCTTTATCAGGAACAAAAGAGGTGACTCAGGGCTGACAGCACGGGGGGAATTCATTTCTCTCCCAGTTGGTGGTGTGGAGTTCTGGCACAGACTAATGAAAAACTATGATAAAATCTTTCATTTCCTTCTTGTTTATGGATGAGCAAATGGTAAGCTAAATATCCCCAGCTCCCATTATTTTCTGTGGTTATATAGGGCGGCTGTGATGAATCATTCTGAATATGATCTGCAAAAATATTTTACCATCTAGCTGTGTTTTTACACATCGCTGTCCAAAATCAAAGCAAACTTTGAAAATATCTGCTACTTTTACCTTGTTCAACTTTTCTACAGCGCAGTGTTGCAAGGTTGTTTGTGCCTGTAATTGAGTCCATTAACAATTGTCAATTTCAGTGAAATGTCAAAACAGATATGATTGATGACGGTGCTTTGTCTTTGGTGGGTGGAACTCATGTTAATTACTCCTAAATTATGGCTCTATCTTGGGTCATTTTTGGTATTGAATTAAGGCACTGCAAATAGATGGCATTATGACATTATGCAGCCAGCATTAGGGTTATCCTCTGCACACTATTCAGGTTGAGTCCGATTAAAAAAAAGTTTCTAGACTTGGGTCTGCGGCTGCAGCGCCATTCATCACATGCACTGCAACGAGCAACTGAAAGGATCATTTTCCACTGGCTTTTAAGCGCAGCATTGTCAGAGAGTTCAACAGCCAAGCGACAGACGAGTTGGGAGCCCCCTCGGGCCCTGCTATCCACCTTGCTCTCAGTTGCTTTGTCCAACAGACACTGAATAGGTGAGCCTTTGTGCTGACCCCCTCACATCTGTTGACCCACCCAGCCCCCAATGGGCTTCCTCCTTTGCAGTGACAATGTGCTCCAGAGAACTGATACAGCCATATCTGCGTTACCTCTGTTTTATGTCTGGATATCTGTCAGGTTTACACTCGCTGCAGGCAAAGTGGTGAAAAACACCTCAAACGCTGCTCTTCCCTATAGGTCTACAACTCAGTTACACTTTTGTGAGTTGTCTAGAAGCCGAGCATATCACTGTCATTGTTATTTTCTGTAATTCTTTGTTTATTAAGAACCTGTTGTTTTTTTTTTATTTCTTATTTTGTGCAGTTTCTAAACCATCTGGCTTTATGGGGAAGCTTAGATCATGTTTCTTAATTCACTTCATCATTGTTCACTGATTGTTTCTGGTTTTCAGTGTGCCCCATTGTTGCTTACACACACATAACAAAGGACACATTTATAATATCATAAAATGACACAATGTCATTAAAGCTTAGGGAAACCCAGGTTTGAAGTGAATTCCATAAGCACTGGAACAGCAATACTGCTCCTTACTTATAATTACATTTTTGAAAAGCAAAATATCGACATTTTTGACATTAGTCAAGCACTTATTTTATATTTTTGTATGTTGAATAATACTCTGATTTTACATGATTTCAAATGGCCTTAAATGACTAAAGTGAATACACTTCAGGTCATGTGAATTTAAATGACTAAAGTGAATGCACTTCAGGTCATGTGAATTGTTGTCTGATTCCAGAGGCTTTGTAAAAATCAAGAAAAGATGATGCTTTTAAATGCTGAAAAAGATGGATTGGGTGAAGCTTAACATATGATTTTCCCCAGTATGAAAATGATTTAAAATCTTTTGGAAAAAAAAAAAAAACTAGTTGTGATCTTTATAATGTTGGCAGTTACTTGAGAAAGTTAAAAGGTATCCTGCTTCGACATCTGGTTGCTCCTCCTCATGTCATCATGAGTAACTGCGCTGATTTACACAGGGCTGGGTATTTATCCATAATTGGCCTGTGGCTCTCCGCTAGAATATTCATATTCATCATTGGTAGAAGGATATGTGTTTGAAGGCAAATATACCACAAAATCCTTGCCAAGTCACTGGGAAAGCAGAGAGTAAAGCTGTCAAACGTTTTAAGATGACGATCAAGATGAAGATGCATTGTTGTCTTGTGGTGGCCCAAAGGAGCTTCCTCTTCTAATCACACCAGCATGCGTAACCATCCTGCAAACCTCTGTAAGAGAAAGTGCTGGCCCCTATCACATTCCTCAAACAAGGATTAGGCTGCCTTCTGTCCTCCTAGAGTTATTAGACCTCATGCCCTCCTTTTTCCCCAACCAGACTTCAACCAGACCGTTTTTTTTTTTCAGTCTTGCTTCCTTTTCAGAAACCCCCACCCATGACTCCAACAAAGTCACAGAGAGGTCAGGTCTCTGTTTTCAAAGATGACTATTTGATGCCTGCTAGGTTTTGAGAATTGTCAATCTTTCTCCTTCTTGTTTCCCAAAATTTAAAAGTCCCCTTACCAGGCCGACTTGCAGCAGCACAGACCTTTAAACTAGAATTCCTCAAAGTTATGAAAGAGTTCAACAAGATGTGGTTTGTAATTCTAAACGTGCTGTGTGAATAGACTATTGATATAAGCACAGAAATAGCAGTGTGTGGTGATGCAGTCTACTGTGTCAAGTAAACAATCCTAAATCTGAAAAACATAGAAGAAAGAGAGACCAGGTTTTCAAAATGTTGTCTCTTCTGTCATATATCATCTTCCACATGATGTCTGTGACGCTGGCCAATGGAAGTGTAAAGCATACTACCCATGCAGCATGACCAAGTTAAAGGCAGGTAGAAGAATCTCCTCTTGCTGGACCCACGGATGGTTCCACAGTCCTATTCTCCTTTCCAAATAGATTGTCGGTGTCATCTACTGAACAGCACCGATTGTTTTTTGGGCATCTTTCCATAAGTTGATCACTAGCAGCTATAGCAAGCTGTCTTATCTGACACAGAAAATTATTATTTCTATTAAACTTAAATGTATTGTTTACTCTAAACCCATCATTAAGAGGTTCTTCTGTAAATTTTAATGTGTTTGTTTTACTTTTAACTTTAACTGTGAGATCTCTGGCAAATAAAATTGACTAGCTTGGAGTCCTGATAAGGACACAGAAGGAATATCAGGAAGGAAATATTACTTTTTTCTCTGAGACATGGCTGTAGGAACAATTCTCACATCTGTGTACACAGCTTTAAGACTATATAAGCAGACAGAGACTGCAGACAGAAAGGTAAGAGAGTACAGTGCTTTTTAACAACAGATGGTGTAATCCTGGACATGTTACTGAGAAGTAGCATCTCTGCACCCGAGATGTTGAATTGTTGGGTGTGAGTTTCGCTCCATGGAGATCCATCTACTGAGAGCTCACCGGTGTTACCTGATGATGCTGTGTGTGACATCATCTGCTAAGATGTTGCAAAGTTGCAAAAAAGATTTCTACCATACCTCTCTGATCCTCTTCAACTTTCCAAATGTCTGTCAGTTGATTTTTATTTTTATTCCATTTTGTTATCTACCTATAACAATAGTACATCTAAATGATCATTTTTACAGCAATAATATAATTTCCATTCTGTGATCAATAAAGTATTATTGAATTGAATTATACCATTGTAAATCAAATGATGACAGTAATCAAAGGAAAGGCTTTGGAGATTGCTTGTTATGCCATATATCAAATTATCTTACCTGAAGTGCAATAAGAATGTTGGGCAGTGCTTGTCCATATGTGTCATGGCAGTGAACTGCAAGAGCATTGATGGGCACGTCCTTCACCACCCTCTGCAGCATCTCAAACATGGAACCTGGAGTCCCAATACCAATGGTATCCCCCAAGGAAATCTCATAACAGCCCATATCATATAATCTCTTTGCCACCTAAAGAATTGTGAAAAAATTATAAAATGCACTCATCAGTGAGAAAATTCAACTGTAAAATAAGTGCTCACAGAAAATAAAAGCATCATGTCCTGTTTGGTTAGGTTAAAATAGAGAAAGGATATTGAGATTAATTTGAATCATTTTTCATTCTTTAATTTAATCTTTGGTCACATAAAGAACATGAAGAAATCAGCTAATGTTGATACCAAAGAAGCACTTATTTGACATTAGACCAACAATAAACAACAAAACATACAAATGAATATGAAAAAAAGCACAAGATCACATACAGTATTGTATCTGAGGACAGCTGTACACACTGGTGAGATTTTATTCAATCAGCATTATCGCATAAACTAATATCAGGAGTGAAAGATTCCACTGTGGCAGAGCATGAGGAGGGGGCATGTTAGAAAAAAAAAGATGTAAAGGGAAAGTAGTTTTACCTCAGCAACCTTTGAAGGTTCAATGTGTCCCTCGTGGGGGCACCCGAGGGCGCAGGAAACATACCTGATAGAAGAGAAAGTTTACCGAATGTCTATTTACTTCAACTGTCATCATGCAGCTTATGAAACCTCTGTAAGGTAAACAGGAATTTAATGTAACCACAGACAACCTCAGACACTGTTGCTGTGTCTGCTACCACAGGCTGTGTGATAATTCCAATAAATTTCCTATAAATAGGGCAAATGCACTGAAATAAACATCTAAATTGTTGCTGATTCTGAGCAGCAGTCAAGTGATATGTCAAAGAAAGGCAAAACATTTTTCAGCGAATCTGATTACCAGGTGTGTGATTTATTCTGCTTGTGATCCATATCTCAACCTTGTAAACATCTGGAACTTTGCTATAAATGTATCAGTACTGAATTGTCTTTTCTCCTTCATAGAAACTGTAGCATGATCAATTGTCTGGTTTACCTTCATAGAAAAACTGATATTCAGCATGAAATCTGAGAGTTTATGACATGTCTGATTTGTCCTCATTGCAAGTTTTACCAAGCTTCCAAAATACTAACCCGCGGACTGGAATTTGTCGCTCTTTGGCATTTTTAATGACTTCCTCAAACCTCAGCATACTTTCATCAATGGAGCAGTTGATATTTTTTCGGCAAAAGGTTTCAGATGCTGACCCAAACACCGCCACTTCAGTAGCACCAGCTGCAACCTTAAAACAGCAAAGAAAATGAACTTATATCACCGTGCTTGGAGTCACACTTACAGGGTGTATGCATTACTTGATTAAAAACAATGTGGTGCCAGCAAATACAATGAAAGGATTAACTACATTTAGTGAATCATAAAAATAACCGTGTACAGCACAAGTCAGTATATTAAAGTGATAACTCAAGCTTACAGCATCCTGAAAACCTTGCATGTTTGGTGTCAAAACAGGGTACTGAACATGCGGTGCTCTATGAATTCCTCGGAGTACATCACTGTGGTCTGCCATCTAAATGAAAGCAGTAAAACATTTGATGTAGTAAAATAAACCATTAAGATAATCTAAACCAGCTCCTCATAAAGAAGTTCCAGGAAATGATCCAGCATTGATGTTTTCATAAACTATAAGATGCAGACAATCTAAAAAAGGATGAAATTATTTTCATGTCAGATTTCTTATAATATTATAAGCATTTTTTAAGGGAATTGAATAGGGTACTATTAATGACAGGGAGTAGATAAAAAGCTCTTCAAAGAATACAGAGAATAATATACTTTCCAAAATCTTCTGTGGGCCAACAGGCATGCAAAGGAAAATTTATCCCTCCCTAATAAATCACTCAGCACTCTGTTGCTGTGCACAACAAAGAGTTATTTATTACCTGCGGAACCCACTTTGATGAGACAAAGCTGGTGGCCTCAATCACAGAAAGGCCTGTTCCTGAGAGCATGTCAATCAACTGGATTTTCACCCTAGTCGGAACAAGTTCCTGGGGAACAATGAAACCGAAATAGTTCTTAGTATAATAATAAGATATAAAGCCTTTCTTGTTGTTTTGTTATGATGTGTGCTACTCATAGTAAAATGAATATTTGACATGCAAAACCTTACACAGGCTGAATATGTGGAAACATTTCAAAATGTACCATATTTCTTGTAACTACAGGTTGTGGAGCCAAAATTACATCCACATCCTGCTCAGTCTTTACAGCCAGAGTGCAAGACAGCAAAGGTTAAGCTGCAACATGCTAAACGAAACAAACTCGGTCAGGAGCTGTGCCATCCTTTTCACTCTCTAAAGAAAATGTAAAACATATGCTTCCCATAATTTTGACAACCCAAATGTTCGTCATAGTTATATGTATGAAAGGGGAAAAAATGGGAGTTTCCAGGGATGATTGTGTATAGTAATAGAAAACAAACGTGCACATAAATACAAATAAGATTAATGACTGAGATACCTTCTCATTTTGAAGTCCATCTCTTGGCCCAACTTCAACAATTTTAACAAAAATTGGATACTTGTGTTCTGTTATGATCTGGTGAAATATCAAAGAGGAACAGAAAAGTGAATAAAGCAAGAAATGCCACTCAACAGGACGCTGAACATTGTAAAGTCAGCCACCCTTTTAGGGTGGGATGCCCCAAGACATGTTATTTCGAACATGAATAACTTTATATCTCAAAGCCACATGAAACCTGAGAGCCTAAACATAAGCCTGTCATGTCATTAAGATGCAAACTTAGGAGATGTGTCATACAGAAAAGGCTGGGAAAAAACGATAGGGTAACTCCACTCCAACCACAAAGGATATTCTAAGTATCAGGGTATTTTTCTGGTTTGAACCTCATTATTTTGAATAGACAGCCTACGTTGAATATGAATGTAAAACCTCAACGGAGATTAAAGATTACAGCATTTGAACAGCTAACATTTCTGACTGTGAAAGATTTTAGACCACCTTGCTCAAGAGCTAATCTATAACGACTGGTTTTATTTTAAGGAAGTGATGTCAAAGGTTGAGCGTAATTATGATTTGGTACAAAATCAGCTTTCATGAAAGGCCTTTGAGATGCAAAAATTGGTAAAGGATCTCCTGTTTGTCAACCAGCATGTGAGAAATCATTTCACTGTTTTATGGATGGAATTTGCATATTTCTCCTTGTAAAGTGCAGAATACCATTAAACCATTCAAGTAATAAGGAGAAATATTCAGTGAGCAATGGCTCAAACCTAAGATGGACAGCAGTGATGTCCGATCCCTCAGACGGCACTGAATCACTGACTGTCGTTCATCAAAAGCTGATATAACCATGTGGACAAGGGATTGCAGTGGAAAGCTTATGCCAAGCATCAAAATACAGGTGCAATCTTAAATTTCAAACAGCACTTTGCTAAAAACAGAAATGTTAACCTTATGTTAACCTTGTCCCGAGGCTAGAGGCAGTGCCATCTTCTCCGGGCTAGAAGGCATCTGGGATGGACCATCACACAATGGAAACTTCTGTTGTGGTTAGAAAAATCACTGTTTCACTTTTTGTTGTTGTTTAAGCAATGGGAACCATGTCCTCTGGACAAAGCTCTTTGCAATGCTCAATTGCATTCCTATGATGGAAGCTTTTAATGCAGAAAAGTTCATTGAGATTTTAGAGTAACATACTCTGACCTCTGATGACATATTTTCCAGGGAAGTCCATCCATTGCAAAACCACATTCTGAACTCATGACAAAGACATGGCTGACGGACATGGTGGGGTACTGGACTGGCCTGCCTGCAGACATGAGCTGTCTACAACAGAGAGTGTGTGGATAATTTACAGAAAAATAATGCAATGCCAACCCCTCACTGTTGCAATCCTTTGCTTGAAAAGACAGGCAACATAACATCTAAAGTGTTGCATCACTCAGAGCCAGAGCATCTTCTAAATGTGGTGAGAAGAATTGACAACATTACAAAGGTAAAAGCTGTACAAGAAGCTTGGAAAAATGGGGGTAAAAAAAAAGATGTATTAGAGCAAGTTCAATGAAATCATTGATACAAAACGTGAAATATTATTTGTTCATTTTGTTTGCAATGACATAGAAGTCAAAATTAGTGTATGAATCACTGCATCACTTTATTAGCCTTTTCCATGCCGTCCAAATGTTTTCTGGGTTAGGGTTGTATTTATATTTAAGTAATCAGCAATTACTCCACATAATAAATGTCTTGGGATACGTACGCTTCACTTGAAAAGTCCAATTTTATGCTTATTTGTACATATGATTTAATAGATTTCATAAAAAAAATGTTGTTGGGGAAACAAAAAGAGCTAACAAATGCGACATTCTGTTAAACTGTGGACATTGAGCAACATTAGCAGCCTTTTTTCCAGTCTAACATATACATACAGTCAAATGTATGCCTCTAATTTCCCATGAATTTCAAAGACATATGCGTGTAAAATATATGTCTACAGTTTGCCACCCATTAAACTGTCTTCACCAGATAAGTTAACCTACGATAAAATTTATGCAGTTAGCAGTTGACCAAGCTAGTTTAAATTTGAGCAGTAGTGATATACAATCGATTAAAGTTTCTCAGTGTACCATTGTACATAAGACTTGTACTTAAATTGAGGCCTTCCATTGTATCTTTCGTCATAGTCAACATTTTCTAAATAGGAATATTGTACTTTTCAATCCACAACTGTTATTCAGAGTGCGATGAAGGAACTATAGATTACAGCCCAACAAGTTGGTAAGTAGTTAACATCAACTTTACCAAATGCAATAATGAAATGCAGCCTCCCATTAACTAAATATATCATTTGTCCACAATGCACTCTGAATTAAGATTTTAAACGTATACTTTTAATGCATTTTCACTTCTTGCTATTTTAAAAAGGAAGCCTCAAACCGCTAAAAATTCAACCATTCAAGAGCTGTGCAACATATCATAGATGCCTTTTGTGTGGCTTTACTAAGAAATATCAAATCTTCTGCTAAATTCAAATATGTGAACAGTTAATTTGAATATAAAATTATGTGGCTGCTATAATAAACTAATGCTATTTTCATTTTTATTATAATCCACTCAAAAACAGAAAAAAAAGGGGCATCTACACTAAATCACTTGCCATATACAGTCATGATAGAAATCCAGAATTCTTATTTGGACAAAGTACTCAACAACATGTAACAATAGATCTGCATTTAATTTTGAAGATGGACATTGTTTATGCGGCATCAGCAATGTCATCCATGGCTGGCTGCTGTGCAGCGTCTCTGTCATGAGATAGTCATGTGGTAGAGCATGTGCTGCAGATTAAAAACAAGTAAAACAACGCCCACCTTCTCTTGCAGCAGCCAGCGTCTCAGCCAGGGGTAGTCCTCGATAAGTTGCTCATAGCTCAGGCAGTGCTTCACTGTAGTGGGTACGTTACCCATCTAAATGGCTGTGGCTCAGCCCGCTGTACCGCTGAGTCCTCTGAGAATAACCAGCCCAGACTGCTGTAACTAACCGAGCAAATCTATGTGACAGATCATTACGCAGGCCTGTATGATAGAGATCCTTGCTGTATGAGGAGATTTTATTAGAAGACGACTGCAGACTATGGACGATGATTCAGCAGTTGCTATGGTTACCATATCTCTGGCAGGGAGGGGTGGGGGATCAACACAGAGGAATGGTGTGGGGGTGGGTGGAGACTGGGAGTGAGGATATTGTGTCAAGCAAAGTGGGAAATTTGGCAAATTCATGCTACATGTTCATGGAAAACGTTTATGTTGAAGAAAATATATGCAGCTACCAGAAGGAACATGAAGAACAGAAAAAAAAACTCAAAAGTAAATCTGTTGATTGTCATCAGCTAAGTATGTCCTTCATTTTTAAAGCACTGAAAACCATGTGACCTACAGCTGATACATGTTTATCTTGATTCAACAAGATTAAATGCACGTTCTGCTCTCTGTTCTGCTGAAAACTGAAGACTTCAGGGAAACAGCCTGCTTAGATTGATCTCCTGTGACCTAAGCCGTTGAGGGGTTTCCATTGCCAGACATGCCACTGCTGCCAATGTCAACTGCATGGTGTAATAAAATCCCTTGTTAAGGCAGAGCAACATTTACCAGAGAAAGAGACATTCTGAACCCAGATGTTAACAATAGAGGGGGCCTAATGAAGTCCTCGCATTCAACCAGCTCACCACACTAAACTACAGTGTGATGAGAGACCTCTACCTCTCTCTCAGGGGAGGAGGGCGACTCATATGATCAGCCTTGAAAAAGCCTTGTTTTTGTCGGCAACTTCAAGGTTGATGTCTATCGGTTGCCACCCCTAAATTTTAGAATCCCTTTTGTCGTATCGCCTCTAGTCACTTATTCATGCTCCTCAGGTGCAGGAAAATAATGTGCTACATCACTGAATGTCTTTTGAAGTCCAGAGCATGACCATAAAATACAAGTGTATTTAGTTTTCTCTTGACATTACACAGGCTTCCGAAGGTTTATTGAATCTCATGACATAGTTTAAGGTTTGTAGCCCTTTAAATTGTCAGTGTAGACTTGTTGTTCACATGGATTGGAGGTTTGAAATAACAAAAACAGGAATTAATTAGAGGAAATTATTTTCATCACAGGTTTTGTATCAAAGCACATAGTATGTAAACTGTAGAATATCTTTACATAGATAATTTTTCTTTAAAAGATCTCTAATCAATGTAGACAAGTCTGTTGTTATTACTAAGTCCATCATTTGTTTATGTTATATGCTCTTAGGGGAAAGAGTAGTTGGACACTGCAGACAGTGGTAACTACATTAGTCATTCAAACCTAACTGGCATTTTAAATTTCTTCTTTCAAGGAAACTCAGAAACTGGTTTATCTTGACAGAAAACATCTGCAGAGGGTCATGTAAAAGAACTGGCCTTTAGGGGTTTTCTTCCTGTAAGGAATCAATGTGATGCAGGTGTGTAGAGTCTTTAAAGTTTAAGATGGTATGTAAGTATAGGAAGACATTGACATTTTACAAAGCCTACTATTAGAACAGGTCACTTGACATCTGCAAGAAACGGGGGGAAAAAAAGCTAAATAAGATAAAATTACACTTCAGCTAATTCCCTCTTGCTTTTTTCATGGTTTCAAGGAAAACTTTGGGAATCTCTGAGCCAGAGCTAAGCATTTGATAACCAAATCAAATTTTGTGTTAGTATTAGTCAGCATTGATCAGTTTGCCTCATTCCAAACCTTACATTTCATTGCCCAGATATCCAGCTTCTTCAGTTATCCAAAAAGAAGTTAAATAAAAGACAATGGAATTTCAGTCTAATCGCTGGGTCACTGACATAAAGAAGCAAATACACAACCTGATGATTAAACTCTAAAGGAACATGTTTTAGGCTGTGTTTGTGTAGATTTAACAAGCAGGCATGGCATGACAGGAAAAGGGATGTGCTGGTTCAGAAGCACCTCCTCAGAACACCAATCAGTAAATACAGAACACACAAATATTTTGTCAACCAAGAGATGATAGTCTAAAATACAAAATGAAATACAAAAAAAGCAAGCATTGCAACTATCTCATATGTTTTCTAAACTTGAAAAAGTTTGCACATGACATGAGTGGCTGTTTTCTTTTTTGTACTAAGAAAGAAACAGATGTGAAAAACAGTACTTTATAAATTACAGGTTTCGGCATGGCTTGAAAGAGGATGTAAGCGCTCAGATATATAGAGAAACTGAAGGGGAAAAATGAAAACAGGAACCAGATTAAATCAGTTTTCATCCTTCATCCGTCTTCAATTTCAATGTCATGGATTTAACTGGGCTGTAGCAACACAAGACTCCTGGTGCTGAGAGAATTGCACATTATTATCACCTTGAAAGTAATAATCATGACATTGTCCTCAGGGAAGACAGGGCATACTGTTAAAATTATCTCAGTCCTACAACAACAGACCATGTAACAATATATAACTGAAACAAGATTATTTACTGGAGATGTTTCACTGGCAAGCAAATAATAAACGTATACAATTCCATTTTCTTTTGGGTTGGGAAAAGTGTCACTGCTCTGTTTCATCTTTATCATATTAGATATGAATCACAAAATAAAGACTGTAAAAAAAAAATGTATAGTCGCTATCATAATGCTATCTTCAGGAAGGTCAGCAACTGAGCCAGCTTTCCACGGCTCCCCTTAGAGACAGCATGTGTGTTAAAGATTATCTCTGCAGTCATCACAGCACTGAGCTCCCCATGGCTCAAAACCCTCTGATCGATGTGTTAAGTTTGAGTCCAAACATGATCATATCGAGGACAATTGATCATCATTCTGTTTCATAGAATACACTTTCTTCTCCTCTACACATGCACATTAAAGTAAGGCTGTGGGTTTCTGCTGGGTACAACATTAAACAATCCTTGTTAAATAGGGAGTGTGGTGAAAAGCACTCTTATCTCAACTAGTTGATTATCGATTTGCTCTTAAATAATCACATCATCCATGTTTCAGAAAGGAACCAGTTAACAACACTTTGTCACAGATGTGTTCCAGCAGATGTTTTCAGGCAACCAGATATTTGCTGCGCAGATTTCAACATTGTACCACGGAGGACTTCATGGCTGGATTATGGCTCCACCTGGATCATAAAGTACAGAGATTTCCTTCAGTGTATTATTATCCGTGGTGGAAGAAATTGAATTTCACAGTCAAATTTACAGCTGCCAGAATACACATGAACCAGGTTAAGTCGTAGCTGTTGACATCTTTGTGTGCCTTCAACAATAAATTGATACCAGTAGCAAGATCAGCACAGAAAAACAGCAACCTGGTAAAGTCAAACCTATTTTTCCTCTGAAAATGGGATAGCTGAGGTCTATGAAAGACAGAATTTCTTTCCATCTTTCTTTTGGAAAAAGATCATGTAATTAATCTAATGAGAAATATAAGTTATCTATAAGTTATCTCAAGTTTTAACCCAAAAACATGACAAATTTACACTTGAGAACATATTTGAGTGGCAATAAATAATAAAAGTAAAGAATAATTGCTCTCAATGTTGGAACAGTTGGACATACATTAAGTTTTCAAATACTAACCAAAATGTATTGAATCAAGAGGTTACTTAAAAAAACTATATACCTGTGCTACTGTGTTATGCTCGATTGTTTAATTTTGAGCATCTAGCATCTTCATTACATTTACAGGTTTAGAAAAGAACTGCCTTAAATGTGTTTTAAATTTGAACATATCAGCATGTTTTTATGGAGTTGATTATGCCTTTGCTGCCTTTCTAAAAAAATTTTTTTGAAATCTTACCATCTTTTGTTAATAATTGTGCCCAGATTTGTCCTGATTTATCTATGGTACCATGTTTTAGAGGCATACAAAACAGTGGTTTTAAAGCTTGGTGATACAGTAAATAAGCATGACTACAGGATAGATGCATCTTTGGCTTCAGAAACATTAATATCCCAGGTATCCTGGTTTGTATTTTACCTTTGAACCTCTTTCCTTAATTTTCTTTGTTCTTTGATGTAAATTGCTCTGTAAATGAGCAACAAAAGATCAGGCATTGTTAGCATTTCATGTTAGAAACTTTTATTGCGTAGACAATAAACAATAAAAGAATCACAAAAGGCTCATGCTTTATGGATTGTCATGGAAAATATGCTTCACAGAATCTGGATGTGCGAGAAAATAAGACGGTGGATAAACAACAACCGTGTCTAAATCCATTTGGTAGAGTTAAACAAAGTCAGCTGAAATGAAATGATTTATTATATGATCGACTGAGGAATGCACGTCTTACTTGATACATTTTAAAGCAACATTAGTGACAAATTAAAAGAACACTGTTGAAGACGCAGGTACCAACTCTAATGTTAATGTGAAGTGACAGTTCAGTTCACAAACAGTCTCTTGTAACTCTGAGAACTCCAAACCCTCTCTTCTCTTGCTCGGGAAGCTAATGTGCATATGTGAATAACAAGCAAACATAACAGCGTTTCTGTGTCGCCCCTCTGTGAGGACACATTCCTCACTGGTCTTGCTGCAGCCTTGTCATACCAAACAACATGTAAAAATGTGACCCATATGGTCTCCTTTTCAAGAGGGACTGATTGAGCTGTATGGAAGTCATAGCCCACCCACAGAATCAGAATAAGGAGAACCATATGTGGGGAGATGAATTAGGTAAACTGCACAACATTTTTATTAGATACAATTTCACTTGCCTTGTGGATGGACTGCAAGGTGACACTTTGAAAATAAACTCCAAGCGACGGAAAGAAAAGGACTCCTGGTTAACACAGGAAAAATCGATGAAACATGGACCGACTAAACTAATTGAACAATAACTGATATTTAGGGAAACCATATTTGTCTGTGCAAAATATAATCAGAAAGAGCACCTCGTCAATCATCTCAGCTGCCTGTATCACGGCTGACAGTACATGTTAGTTGATCAAATCCGTTGATATTCAGCTAGTTAAAATAACCATTAGTCATGGAACCAAGAAAAATGACTCTGCTGTGGGCAAGTGTTGAGTTTCGCAGCCAATAGTCGTATTTTACATGGATATATCCAAGTAAAATACGACATTTCTCTCATAGACTGCCAACTACATTTGATCGTCATTACAAATGTTTTGATTCGGAACACTTGTTTACAAAATGAACATCTTATAATAATTCAAACACGCTACAAATAAATCAGTGTTAGAAATCAAAGGAAGTGTTTAAGAAGTCCTAAAGAGATTTATTGGCAAAAGCCAGTACAAAACACAAATAAACGTATCTTGTTGGATTTAATCTGTGATTCTCATATTGTTCAGGATATCTCTGAGTGGCCCCAGGCACAGAAACCATCTCCATCGGTGGTCTGACGAGATTAGTGGTGTGTTATATCAGTGTTTTGTATTTCCTTTGCAGTATTTCTCAATGTGCTACCTGCTAGCTGAGTTTAGACGACAATAAAATTACCAGAATTGTCAGCGTTTGTGACTTTTGACACAGAGCCAGATCCAGGCTGGTAAGAGCTTCGGGACAATCTATCCTTAATGACTATATCGCATTTGCTGAATAAAAGCACATGTTCTTAGCAGATGCTGACAGGGACATGTCTGGTTTTTCAATCAGGGAAAGAGAACAACACATTTGTTGAAAAAAAAAAAGGGGGGGGGGACTTGATATAAGCACCTGGAAACACATCCTGACATTACACAACTGTATTTACGTGAAGCCAACAGTGTGTTGTGACATATAGTATACACCATAGGGCACAGTGCATGAATAATTCACAAGACACCCTTTAAAAAAAGTAAACAATCGGGGGTTGTGACCTTCTTCCAGCATATTTCAGAAGTGGCGACGAGATGTGCTCTTCAGATGAATGTCAAGGCACCTCTGACTCATTGCAGGCTTTTTTTTACCACAGGGGTCTCAGAGGAGTAGGGGCCACTATATTAATCTGCCTGAGTATGGCATTTGTGGCTCTTTCTCTCTCTTTTTCATGTGGTCAGGAGGTTGCTGTCGAAAGGGTTGTGTCGTTTGGTGAACCTAAATAGAAGCTCATTCATTGCAGCTCCTGCGTTTTTGACGAGGTAGAAATGTAGCTGAATTGGAAAGAATCCATAATATTAAACAGTAGATGGGATTGTTAAGTGCGAGGAGTAATCATGCCAGGCAACAGGCCACAGGAATGCAAATCACCCCTCAAGCCAAGAGTTAAGTTAGCAGGTGGCCTCTTCTATTCACTGAATGTCAACACTCCTTTCGATGGAGCCCACATAACATCTGGGCTGGCCAGCCACTGCTTTTAATTAAGTGAAATACAGTCACTCAATGTTCTGCCATGTCAGAAAAAAAAGGTTAAAAATTGGGAAGGAGGGGGTAGAAAAGGTGTAACAGTACATATTCTGTGTTCAGTGAAGGTCAACACAGTTGTGTAAATAAAAATGTATCCTTAACCTAATCCCTACATTTCCAAGACCATTGAAATCCCTCTGTAATCAGAATACTCTTCTGGAAATCGGACATCTTTTGCACTCTTCTGGGGGTTGTGCTTATGCTGAATGAGATGGAAGCAACAACTCTCCCTCTGTTTTGTTCAGGGTCGCTGTTTCATTCTCAAGGGTGAATTTTTGCTTTAAACAGATGGCAAAATACAAAATCTGATTTTACAGAATGCAAGTAAGCAGAACTCAAGCGTGATCATTAAACTCTGGGGTTTGGTATGGAGGTCACAACATTGCTTTACTGTTTGCACTGTACCACTAGTATTACCACTCCCTGAGAGCACATCAACAGTTTATATCACGCTTGCTAAACATTTATAAAACTGAGACCGTAGTCCGGCAACAGAATGCAAAACATCCGCAGAGATCCAAACAGAAACACAAAAGGACAAGATGTATTTGAAAAGGCTGGGGGACTTACATGGTGGAGGGGGGGTTCAAACATACGTATAGTTTAGGTTTAAAAATGGAACAAGAAAAGCTCTGAAGTCACATAAAATCAAAGCAACGGGTAAGAGCTGTCAAAAGGTGCATTTATTGAAATACACAACACTCTACTGTAAGATATGTTTCCCAAACATCAGCTAGATTCACTGTGGAGCAAAGATGCCGGTAGTTATGATAAGGAGAACTGAGGAAGAGTGCTAATGGAAGAGACTTACACAAACATTTCATAATTTATAGAGCTTTCATAAACGAACACTCAACATTATACACATTTTACTGCAAAATTACACACACTCAAATATGAGAAACATAAAAATAAAATAACTAGTGACACAGTATCAACACTGAAAGACGCTGATAGACTGAAAATAGATTCAAGCAGTTTGGTCTACAATAGAGAACACACACATCCTTTTTTTTTCTCCTCAGTGATTCAATTGAACTTCAAATACTTCCAACGGCCTGTTCAACTTGTGATGTTCATTCTAACAGCATCACACTGAGGACTCCCTTGTTGATAAAGTTAACGTGTGGTCCAGTATTTCATGACATTATTCTGCATGTGTTAATCCTCTATGAATGATCCAATATGGGTATGAACTAATACAAAACTCAGCAAAGAAGTAAAGCACATTACATACTCACCAACAAGTATAACTCCTTAAGTATATACAACACGGTTTTACAATGGAGAGAAAGATAAACCAGCAAAAGGGGAAGCAGTCATTATAACTCCAGTGAACAGTTTACTCATGAAAGTCATCATACAAACCAGGGTATATGCCAAAGGACACATATAAAATGATAACTAATATAAAGTAAAATCAAAATGTTGTCCTAAACATTTAAATATCAAAATATTCAGTGCTATTTTAAAAAAGGAGAATAAATTAAGTAATAAAACGATATATACATAATACTGTACATCACATCACACCTGCAGCAGATGTGTTTTCCAGCGATTCCCATATCAGATTGCATAAATTAAACTGCCTCCCAATTAATGGCACCCACAAGATCTGACAACCATATTTCTGTATTTTTTCAGGATGACGTTTGAGCTGTCATCAAAGTAAAGCACTGATATTGCATTGAGCTTGGTTGGGGCACAGCAGGGCTTTGGCACATTGTCAGGAAACATTAAATGGACCTATGAATGAGAGCAGACGCATAGCAGGTTTAAGAGAGGTGCAACAGCATTAAGTTTCAAATGAATTTGAAATGCTAAGGACATTATTAGCCCATAATATGATTTCACTGCCATGTGCATGCGCAATACAATCTAAAGAGCACTCACCAGGGTTTGCACAATTGCATGATTTGTTGCATTCATGTGTGCATTGAGTGGAAACGAGCATTCACCATCACAGTAAAACGCTGCGTAGCCCTCTGGTGCAATGATCCAATCCTTAAGAAAAAAAGACAACAGTTAGCTAACGCCAGCCTGACCACCAAGGGTTAGTTCTATAAACATTTTTCCTAAGAAATGTCAAATAATTGTTACCTGCCAGCCTAAGTCTCGGAAGCTGACATAAAGCTCATGCTTCTTGCAGGCTTGCTTCTGTTCACTGGTGTTATAGTCTGAAAAATAAGCTAATTCATTAAAACAGAAATGACACATTACACAATTACATTGTAATTATTTCTTGAAATAACCATTTGATGTGGGAAAAATCCTCTATCCGTTATGCCTCTCAGTCATTTTGAGTATTGAAATACACTACTCACACAAATGCTATTTCAATTCAGTACACTTAATTTATGGACTGGAATGAATACATACAAAACTGTGAACGATGTGGCTCATATACATGGTAAAAGAAATACTAATAATCTAAAAAAAACAATTAACATCTGAACTGCAACAAAAGCGCACACACCTCCAGTTTTCGGTTGTCTTGATGATTCTTGTTGATTGTTAGATTTATTGCGGTTGTGGTTCTTCTTTTTCCCACCAGCGGCTCTGACAGAGCGAAGCAACACCCCACTGGCCTTAAAGAAAGCAACCAGGAACGGCTGTTTGGACTGGGGCCCGTTCCTCCCGATTATTCCAGCAGATTTTATGTTGATACTTCGTCCTTTAAGAAAACACAAAGTAAATAAAACTTTCACAACAACAACAGAACGGCTGATTCAGTAATATTTATGGCTAGTTTCATTATGAGTCTGACCTCAAAATACAAAAAACTAGATAAAACCATCAATCTTAATTTGTGAATTTAAATCTATTCATTGGAGGGATCATTTGTCCAAAAAAAATTATTTAAGCAATTTTTTAATAAACAGTTATTTTTTTATCAAATGCAGTCATTGTGGATTGTCTCAAAATATTAACTTATTTACTAATTTATTGTTTCCACAGTGAAAGAGTCTGAAATAAACCTGTGGACAGGTCAAATGAAGAACAAAGTTCATCGAAAGGAACACTTCACTTGCCATCAATAGTTTCCACACAGAGCTGCAGGCCCAGGTTCTGCTGTGGGTTCATCACCCAGTGGTTACTGGTGGCTGTTATGTCAAATACTAGCCAGCCCCCATCGGATGCCTGGACCTTTTTGGAGTCAAGCAAGAATGTTTCTGCATCTCTGGAAGTAAGAGAAAAGAGAAAAACAAAACCTGTGTTAAATACACTAAGAAACCTTAATCAGTTAGACTGAATAAATAAGGATGTTTATGGTAGTTTCATCACCTCAATTTCTTTATCTATTTGAAACAAAATATATCCTGATAACAGTATGTTCAGTGAGACTTATCAAACTTTTTTTGTTGGATTTTTGCTGGATGTGAAAAGACATTTCAGCTATTATAAGGCTGTGACTTATGACAAACTGCATAGTTTCATGGTAAAAATAGGAGCCAAGAGTTCAGCTTTTTGATGGACAAAACTTTACAAGACTTATGAATCATGTATATCAGATCTTGTGTATTTTTAGCGTAAGCTTGACACAAGGCATCAATCAACCCTGGCTTGAAAAAGCTCTGCTTTGCAATTTGCGTTGGATTCCTTTCAAACAGTAGATCGGATAAGGCAGCAGCTGTTAGGTTTTTGTGGTTACATGGCGCTGGTTGGAGACAACTGAGGCTTTCCATGTGGCCCCAATAGTTCAGGAACTTTACGTGTGTTTATTATGGGTGGAATAAATCTCCAGATTAATAATTATGAGGGATACACAGCTGAGCATAATTTTGGAGAGACAGTTTATAACTTAGTTTGTGTTGTAATTTGATTTGTTTCACTGAAAGATCACTAATTCTATGGGCATATTTAGGAAGAAAAATGTTTATCCCACACCTTAATCTGTGGTTCAGAGGTACATTTCCAAAGAGTGAGTGAGAGCTAGTTCTTACAAAAAGATAGAGATGACAATACACTTCTTTGGCAAATCTGTTCCTTGTAAATAGGGTTTATTTACCACTTATCTGTGCAAGCAATTTTCTTCCTTTTTCAGTTGCAAAGTTCAGTACCTGTTTAGGATTAAGTGTGAGTCTAATGTTGTTAAGTGAGATCAGGTTAACATCAGACAGAATTTACAAGTTTAAAACAATATCATTTTACATTTTTGCCTACAACTGTGCACAAGAATGACAGTTTGCAGTAATGCCGGTTTCTACCTACCGAGGAAAGAATCCTGTTTTAAAATACTATGTAATGCACAGTAAGACGCTGAAAGACCTGAACTGTTTTCCCTGGGGTTATAAGTGATAAATGTGTGCTCATAGAGGACTGTAGTGGGATAGATAGGACCCTGGTAAGACGGATCTAAATTTGTTTAAATAAACTCTCCAATTTCACAATCATATAACTGTGCAATGAGTTACTTCTTTAACAATGACTCCAAGCTTGACTTAACCCTAACAAAGTAACTTTTAAAGTCATGACGTAGGGGGAGAGAGGTGCAGGCAGTCTTTTGCTTGACTTGACTTAGCGAGATTGCTATTAAAAACTTTGTCAGAATCTCAAACCCCATCTGATATCCCTACAAAAATGGCTATAATTTTCTTATCCAAGAGTGAGTTCACATATGGATTTTATAGAGTAAGCCAGCTGAAAATCATTGGCAGTGATGAATCTGCATTTGCAGTTTTTGTATAGGCAGCATTCGGTCTGATAAGGTCAAAGAAAGCACAGAAGCATACGGCTTTGCAAAGGAAGAGCACTCAGTTAAGATGACGTTAAGATGACTTGTTCCTTTTTGTGAACACTAATTCAAATGCCTTGTTCTTGGTGAAAACATGTGTGAAAACATGAACTGAGCACACTC
Source organism: Leuresthes tenuis (assembly GCF_036924035.1). Taxonomy (NCBI): domain Eukaryota; kingdom Metazoa; phylum Chordata; class Actinopteri; order Atheriniformes; family Atherinopsidae; genus Leuresthes; species Leuresthes tenuis. The sequence goes on from NW_027325362.1 coordinate 16,274,632, forward strand.
CCCCTTTAGGATGGCAGACTCCATTGACTGAGACCTTTTCAAAGCCCAAGAGGGCCATATCTTTCCTTCAATCACCCACACACATTTTTGGCAAGCAAATGTGGGCCCACTTTTAAGTACACCCTTGTGTATTCAGCTATGTCATGCTTTAAACTTCCGGAATATTGTTAAGACAGGCAGGTGGTCAGTGATCATGGGAGCACCCAAGGGAGCCCCTCTACCCCTAATATGGGCCCTCGTAGTTTCAGCTGGGACACAGCCAGCTTGGCAGGCAACACAAGACGAGTGATAACTGATGGACCTTCCAGGCAACATAAGTGGCCAACTTGCTAATGGAGTTCTCTTTATCCGAGAACTATATTTGTAAGGCAGACATGGTGAGAATGAAGGAGAGCAGGGTTTGAGATAGAAGGACATTTGTTAGAGGTGGAGAGTCTCAACAATGAAAGGACAATAACTGATAGGAGTACTTTCCATTCTTAAATACTAAATAAGACTGAACACATCAAGGCAGCCTTGCTATTATCACAGTGAGGTACTGACTACTTTTTATAAATATAAACCAGTTTTTACTTGAAAACAAGATGAAGTCTTGTCATCTTTGTGTTTCTGAGAATATCAAATAGTGGAGACCTGACTTCATGGAGATCATTTGCTGCATTTCTTTTATCTAAAATGTCAATGAGAGTCATTATTCAAGGCCAAATTCGTTTTCTTTCAAATGTCAAGGATCAACCGGGTCAACTTCAAATTACAAGTTCTTTTAAAAAATGTATAATCTCTAAAGTCTGTGAAATATCCTTTAATCAGTGGTAGTGGAGCTATCAAGCATCAATATATATATATTCAAATCATGAAGTGTAAGTGTCTTATTTGGCCCCTGCCAAAAGGTTACGTTAAATCGTAATTAAACTATAATTACTGATGTTTTACAGGGACAGAAGCAGCATTTGAAGGTTTATGCCGGTTGATAAAATGCTGGGAAATATTTTTTTCTTCCTTGATACGTTGCCTCAAGTTTAAAGTGTCAAAAAAAGACAATATTCTTAGTTGAAATTATTTAGTGTGAAAACACAAAGCAGCAGAAAACTTAAATCTTTTGTAAATAGAACAGTACTTGTATATAAAAAAAAATAAATAAAAAAAGACGCTATTTACAATCCACCACTGTCTAAAATGTGTGATTCTGGTTGATTTACCACTTACTTGTTTTGATATTCCCTGATGACTTGATATATCGTAACCTTCAGAGTGATATTGTCGTAGCGCACATGACTGCGGTCCTTATAGATCCGAAACTCTGCGGCAGTCACCGCCTCTCCATCTGGGATCTGAGTCAGATCAAAACGGAACTCCTTGTAGTGTCTTCTTTGGTGAGAAAAGTCTTTATCTTTCTCCACTGGGAAAAGAAAATATTTTACGATGAACTTAATTTTCTACTGGCAACAAATCTAACCATATGAAATATGAGTTCACCTTGTGTTGCTCAAAAGAGAAAGCCAGCACAGAAAAGGAATCATCTATCACATCTTCTTTTACATTCAGGTTCCAATCCAAACATTTTGACTACCAACAAAAGCACTTTCCAGTTCATTAAATCAGTCAGCTGAATACAGGTAGCAGTTCCCAGACAGGCCCTCTACTGTGTGCCTTACTGCATTCTCTGGCCATGATGAATGGGCTGTCAGTTAAGAAAAACAGGCTGATTTCAATTAAAGACACTTTCGTCTGCTCCTCAAGTGAGAGAAAAGACCAGACAGGATTCTTCATCAACATGTGAGCGTCTACCATGACCTCATTTCTGACCTCCTACTGACCTCTGGTAAAATCCCTATAGAGTATTTAAATTATGTTAGATATTTACAAGTAATTTTCCCATATAAAATAAATAATGCATATTTTTTGGGGGGTGAGGTTGCATTTTTTTCCCCCCATCAAAATCAAACATCAAAGAAGATAAGCATGCAAACAGAGTGACGTGAACTGTCCCACACCCTACCTGGTAGCAGAAAATAAGCATGCGGCTGAGGCCAACGGATGCTCTGAGATTGGTGATGATATCACGCAGTGCATTTCTCTGATATTTTATCGAGAGAGAACGCCTGTGGTTACTTAGCACAAACAGGTCAGAGGTCAGGCCTGACTTCTACCCACTGAGTGTGTTCCATTAAGTTAGCCACAGGCTGTAATCTGAAGCAGAAGTGCCACTGAGAGCAAAGAGCTTTTAACTTTCAAATTGCTAAAGATTCAATAATAATGACTGTTACTCCCGAAGAGTCACGTGCATTCTTGTTCTGTTGCGCATTAATTAAATTCAGCCTGTTTTACCAGGACTGTGGTATAATTATCAAATAACTTGTGCTTTAATGCCATGTCTTCAGTCCTCTTTGTGAAAGTTACTGGAGTTTTAAACGACTGACTTCTTATCGATATTTTGAAAGTTCAAATGGTTACAGTAAGCATATCAAACTGCATATGAAAGGTCACATAGACGTTTCTAAAACAGTTGAGGCCAGTCGCTATATTTGAGTGTACTGTAATAAAGACAGAGCCCCATTGAGCCCTTCGCTGACAGTCCCCAGAAGTGGAACAGAGCTTTCAAGGCTGACAGTGTACATGCTCTGGTATAGTTGTAATTGGAAACAGATGGGCTCAGACCAAGGTGAGGGATTATCGTTTCAACCAATGTTACACAAATTCACTTTCACATGCTTTAGTCAATATTTTAGAGAATAACGCCCTCAAAAACACACAATACCAACACTGTGTTAAAGTAAGTTGGTTATAAAGTTTGTTTTAAATATCTTCAGTCATTCATTTTGCACGTTTTGGTATCTTGCCACGTGACTAATATTGCTCTCCTCAAAGAACAATAAATGCTTGAAATAACAGAATTTGACAAACGAGGCGACTGATTTCTTTAAGTGACAGAGCCTCACATATAGGCATCCATCAATATCACTCCCCTTTTAACAACAGGAAATAATTGAGACCAATTTTCTCAAGGTCAGACAGTCATCTGATAAGCTGCTCTGAACTGCTGGGTTAAGGGGTCGCAGCTACCGAACAAATGCAATCATTATCCAGATCGGCAGCTATTTTAATAGAAAGCAGCACAAATTGATCAGATCACAAAGTTGGGCTTGATTCAGTAGAATAAAAAAGCATTTCACATACAAGGCCAGAGTTACCCCTCAGTGACTGATAGTGATGGATGTCTGAAAATATCCCTATATATTTACATTTGTATGTATACTTTTCTTAGACATTAGTCAAGGAGGGAGTTAATGTAAAACTAAAATTGCTCAGCACCATTCTTTTCTTAATGGGACCCGTTTTAGTTCTACTTGTTTAATAATAATACAGTGTGAAATCATACTGTTATCATGACGGTGTAATTTCAGCAACACAACAAGCAGGTCAAGGAATGTATTTATACATCTATAGCTGGCTATGGTGCTGGAATGTCTTCTCCAATGTAATCTAACTTAATAGATCAAATCTTTTTTTTTCTCAAAGCGAAATAATAAAGTAAATCCATTTGAAACCCATGACTTCCCTTGAACCCATGAATAGAAATTAAGAGAAAACTAGTTAATTTATTTGAGATGTAGATGTCAAAACAACCCTGCGTGGCCTAACTATTGATGGGAATCACCAGCATCTTATTTCCGTTGATTCGTTCATTTATTCATTTCGATAGGCAATTCACCCCACATTAATAACACTCACCTAAATTGACAAAACTCATGACCATATCTGCATCATTGAGAAAGTTGGTGTCGTGCGCCGTAGTGAGAGCTGGACTGTGGCCCAACAGTGGGGCCGCTCGGTAAGGCTGCGCTACGCGGGAGTAGCCGGCCTGTTGGGGGTTGTAGTAACTTCTCCTGGAGTGCCCCTGAGTCTTGGCACTGAAACTCTTCCCTGCGCCCCGGTGCAACCCCTCCTCCTCCTCCTCTTCCACGGCCATGGCATTGTAAAGGTCGAGCATGAACAGCGGCGCGGAGAACGCCTGCTTCCCGGGAGAGAAGGGCCTCGGACGGTGAGGCAAGCCCAGGATGGAGAGGATCTCTCTCTGGATCTCCTTGCGTTCGTGATTGCGCAACCTCCTGTAAATAAAACTGGAGTGCACATGGTTGTCACTTAAACCGCATTGAGCGCAGGAGAGAAAACTCAAACAGCTCCAAGCAAGTCCAAGAAGTGCACGGTTCATAGGTGTAAGCGCTGTCATCGTGACAAATAGCTCACTTCAAGATGCGAAGGTGAACTACATTGCAAACTGTGAGGAGAATTATTTAAAAGTCTGCAAATAAGGAGTCATAGGCTTTCCATATTAACCGCACCACAGTTTAAACGGTGGTAACTTGACTTTTGAGCGCTCTGTCTATCTGTAATGGGGGTACCAGCTTGTAAGACAATCGCCGCTCCTCTTCTATGTGCGACGTTTCTTCGGCCGTTTTTACTCCTCCAAGAGTCCATCCAGAGTCCCCGCCACACCAAGTATTTATGGAGCTGTGACCCCTTCCCTCACCTTACTCCTCTGTCATGAAAAAACACGTAGGTACGCCCAGGACGTTGAGGGATTACTCGGAGTTTCCAAGTGGATGAAATGTGGTGAACTGTGTCAAAAGTGAGGAGAGAGAAGGACTCGACTCATGCCCCGGCTCGTTTTCTTTTTCTTTTTTTCTTTTTTTTTGTCTCAGAGAATGTGTATTGGGACTAGTTGCCCTTTGGGTCCATCCCACACTCAACTTTTATTTTTGCATCCTCCTCTAGCGGTCGCAATAAAACTTCAGCCCGGTCCCATGATGAATGTGGCTGCCCAGGAGTGTAAAAGGAGACACTTGAAATCCGAGAGCCGGTCTTAACGAGTGAAAGAATAATGACAGAGCCTTTTAATCACCTCAAGTTATTGAAGTCCGCGTGTTTACAGGAGAGGGCTCCAGCTGCATTTGCCGACAACAACCAGGATCCTGCTTTCATTTTGTGTATGTTGCGTAAATATGGATGGCGTTACAGAGGCAAATGTAAAAGCTAGAAATGTGCAACACATGAAAGGAGACTTGTCTGTGTTCATAATTTCAATACAGTTACAGACACGAGGACATTAAATTGGCATAAAGATAATTAAACATTGCAAACTGTAGGCTACTCCCATTGCAGGTCTGCATATTAATTTAATCTCATCTAATAAATTAGGAAAAGAGAAGGAAATCAGTTTTATTTTAGAACATTTACTTTGAAGCAAACAACCCTAAATCAGAAAACTCCCCTCTCAGAGGAGCATCATATAATCATATGTTTAAAAGGCCTTTAAAAAGAAAAAGAGGAAGAAAGGAGGAAGAACAGTTACTTAAAAACTGAGTTTTTCATGCGTTTGTGATGGATGGCTACTATCCCAAATGGGGAAATAGTTTTGGTCTTTCTGAGAGATCCTTCAGCCAAGACGGTATCGCCATCTAGCGTACAGTCTGCACACTTGCGTTGTTATTTAAGTCCCTCCTCCCGACAATTACACACACCGCCTCCAGAGGAGGGTCTTTAACTGGAGCTGCACTCATCCAAGTTTCCTAAAGAGGCGTCTTCGTCGAAAGAGCCAGGTGATGAGTGTTTGCTTTTCTTTTCTTCCACAGCAGTCGCACTTAATCATTTCAAACGCTCAAGTATAAATAGAAACTATGACAGTGCAACCCACACGCAGAGTTTCCTCAGAGACAGATGCGTTGAGTAATGTGATTCTGTGCTGGAGTAAGCCTCCAACTTCCAAAGACAACTCCAGGAAAGAAAGGGAAAAACAAACTAAGATCACAAATCAATGAGATATTTTAATTCTAGTTTAAAAAAAAAAGAACGGGAAAACAAATCATACAAAAGTCACAAAATAATAACATTACAAAAGCTGTTTTAAGACCTGTCACTGCTGAAATACACAGTTTTGACTCTTTTATAAATAACAATAAAATACCTGCTACAGTAATAAAAAGTAAGCCTGTGGAACGTAAATGACATAAAATGTCAGCAGATTCATCCACGATGAAAATTCAAACATTTTACATCCTAAATATATATACATACATATATATATATATCAAAAAAGAAAAAGACATTTGATTGAATGTAGTTTGATGATAAGCATCAATTTATCTCAGGCAATAGACAAAGTAGCTACTGTAAAAAATATTTCATGCTCAGCGGTGAAAACTGAGAGCTTTAGGAACACAGGCTTACAGGAGCTCATATTCAGCACGAGGAAATCCAACTCACAGGTTTGTGGTGAAACATACCATTTTCAAAGATAAATTTTGGTTAAAAAAAAGAGCTAACTTGTCATTTATGTACTTCTTTTTTTTTTTTTGCTTTGTTTTGTTTCTCAAAAAAAAAGATAGTGTGTAGCACCCGCTGACTGATAAATTAAGAGAGCAAAGTGCAGTGAAGAAACACCAGGGGGCAATGTGGGAAAGTGTACCAGCCACACTCACAACAACAGTTCAAGGTGCTCAGATGAGCATGAATAATCTTACAAAACACCATGAGAGAAACTAAAATGCTGACTGAAATCACATAAAAAAGTGTCAGAAGAGGTATGTTGAGTTTCCGTGACAGAGAAAAACTGTAAAGATGAGATCTTCCTGAGAATGGCTGTTTGTTCCGCATCAGCTTTGGACTGGTGCCTGCAGTGATGCTGTACTACGTCAATAGTTTGGGCCTTTGCTGTAGGGATCCCTCCTCATCATACTACCATAGCACAGGGATGGGTCACATACACCAGGCTGGCCAGGAGCGCCAGGATGACCACTTTTACCCTCTGCTCCATTTAGACCAGGTGGTCCAGGCTTACCTGGAGGGCCTGGTTTGCTGTACCCCTGGGGACCCATAGGACCTGTGGACGTAAAAGTAAGAACGATCAGCTCAAAACAATGGCACACAGACCTCAAATGTTCAAAATTGAAGTGTTGCAGAGAGACGGCTTCTATGTGATTCTGCAAATAAAAAGAAGGATTTGGGATAGTGATTAATTAGTCATGTTATTCACCTGGGGGTCCCGGTGGCCCTTGAGCTCCAATTGTGACTCGACCAGGGCTCCCCTTCTCACCTGTGCTACCTGGTTCTCCTGCAAACACAAATTTCCTTGTTTGAGCGATCCCGAAAAGACGTTTTAATGAAACACTGCTGATCTGATGCTGCTTTCACCTTTGAGTCCATTAACGCCAGGATGCCCTGGCCGACCAGGGTGGCCCGGCTGACCCCAGGAACCACTAAGTCCAGGAAGACCTTGGATTCCCTGGGGCCCAGTTGGACCCGGTGGACCAGGTGATCCAGGCCGGCTTTGGCACCTGGTACAGCTACTCTGCTGGTTGCTCAGCAACAACAAAGGCAGCTCAGCTAGGAGCGTTGACAGTGAAAAGATTTCAGAGAGTGCAATTGTGCAAAAACAGCTCATCAGTCAGTTTGTAATGCTACTCACTCTGTAGTATATCTCTACAGATTTGCCGAATGTGACTCTCTGACATTTCGTTCACCTTTAAGACAAAACGATATAGTGTGATGGGTCATCACTCTGTATCACAACATCTTGATAAAAAGCTTTCGTTGGCAAAAAGTGTGTCATACATACATATCTTCCTTCGGGTCCAGGTGGGCCAGGAGGGCCAGAATCTCCCCGTAGCCCTTGGGGGCCAGGTGGGCCTGACCGACCTGACTGTCCAGGCCGCCCCACTTGACCTTCCAGCCCTCTCTGCCCTGGATCCCCTGCTGTCCCTTTCTGGCAAGAACACCCTCGTGTTAGAAATACAAACGCTCATACAGGTTGCATGAAGGTGAACCAATCGCTTAATTCCATTTAACATACCTCTCCTTTCAATCCATTTGGACCAGATGACCCCTATCAATCAAAATAAGGACAAATGATCAAAACCTACATTAAAGAATGCTCAGAAAGATTGACAATCTTCAAAATATCTTATTATTAACCACATCAAAATGCAAACTACGGGCATTCTTGGTGACTAAAACATCAACTCAAAATGTTGTAATTGATATACACCAGAATTATGACAACACAGTCATAACAATTTAAAGTGACAGTGCTGTAGCACCTCCTATAGGTTAACTGACATCACATTACTTGGGTTAACGCTAATACCATGTCATCACTGATCATATTGGCACTCTTCTTTCAGAAATATGATATTCAAATGATGCTGCCTGTAAGAATTTGACAGCAAGTACCTCATGAATATGTTATCCAGGCTTTACTGATATATATCGACAAATAAGTCTCAACTTTGATGAAGGTGACATATATTACGTTTTATAGAAATTATACTGCCCAAGCTGAGTTAAATGTTGGTAAAACATGGCTTTTATTTCAAACAGACAATGAAAAATCTTTATTTAAAGATTCATTCATTTCAGCATTGTGGATGTATACAGGTTTTATTCATAAGTGCGTATGTTAATCCATCATCATATTAGAGAGTTGATCAAAAGAAACTCACCTGAACCCCTGGCCGACCATGCTCTCCTTGTTCACCTTTTATTCCCTGTTGAGGTAATCATTAGATTAACGCTATAAAAGCAGGTGAAATCAGTGTTTCAGACTCCAGTCAACGCTGCATATGTGTTGCATAGCTCTGTAGATGGTACAGATAGCACCTTTAAAAGCATGACAAGTAATGTGTAGTTTAGTGGAAATGGTTTGAAAGTGGTTATTTTACAAACCCCATTTTTGGTAAGCTTTCAAGAACGCAACAAAAGTTTAAACCTGTGATTTGTTTGAAGCTTTAGTTATACTTCACTGACCAACTATACTGTCCTTAGAAAATCTAAATGCATTTCAGCCAGCAACAATTGGGAGAGGGGCAAGAGAGACAGAAAAAGGAAAATACTAGTGAAGTTTGTTAAGTAGCTCCAAGATGAAGGTCGGGGGAAGCTAAGAGGTTTGAGGATTCAACGGAGTAATGAGATTAAATCAAACACTTGTTGTCATACTTTTCATTGTTTTGTCATTTATGGAACGGGCAGATTTTATGGTTTATGAAAAAAAACAAACAGGTGATATATGGAGTAGCAAGGTTTAAGTCTGACAGCAACCAAGTGAAGTGAATAAAGTGTTGAAAATCTTAAATTTGAAGGTCCTGTCACTGTTGGAATGGAAGTTCCACCTTGTGATTTTATTAGAGGAGACCAATGAGTTATGTTGTGCTCTCAATCATTTAATTGGGAATATTACCATCTCTCCTCTTTCACCTGGATTTCCTCTTTGTCCCTGAAGAAAGTAAAGACACAGATCATCATTTTATTAGTTATTTTTCTGATATATTTTGCGGCAGGAACACAAAGAACACACATTTCAGTACTTGATCAGATGGGTTAACTCTTAAAGTAAGCAAATAGAAATTTGAATACTAGAACGGACAAAATACCTTGCTTCCGTTTAGGCCTGGCATGCCCGGGTGCCCTGGCTGACCTGCTCTTCCTGGTTCCCCTGAACTCCCCTTTAAATGTGTTCAATAAAACCACCACAAACAAGAAAAAAAATCTGTTCATACACTGTGGGATGCAAGACTTCTGAATATATTTTATTACATTATTAATAAGCAAATCTTTTAATAATCAAATCAGAGACAAAGCCACATACTTCATAATATATAAATGGAAACATACCGGAAGCCCTGGTGTTCCTTTAATCCCTGGACTTCCGCTTTCACCCTTATTCCCCTTGGTTAAGAAATCAAACATTTTATCTTATAGAAAATATTCAATGAAATAAGATGCATGTTATGTCCTTCTATCGACTAGGAAACAACTGGCATTTTCACCTTCTTATCATTATTCATTTTCACTGATGCATGTGATACTTTCATGAGATTCGGGGATTTCCGGGGATTTCGAAGCTTGAAGTTTATCGAGTCTTGTCAAATGCTCAGTGACTGCACTCAACTCAACAATAAAATCTAAGAATTACCTGCTTGTTAAAAAACTAGGTAAGATATGCGTGTCATTTACCAATACACATTAGCTTTTTAAAAGCAGACCGGCTAATGAAAAAAAGGGTGATAAAAAAGGATTAGGTGTCCAGAACAAAAAAATACAAGACTACTTACATTTCCACTAAAGTTCCACTGGCGAAAGCAGTAGAGCCGGATCATTGTTTAATTTAGCTCTACTGGTGTTGCTAAGTGATCTTTACTTGCTTGTCTATTGTAACAAAACAGTGACCAAACAAAACATAATACTGCTGAACCAAGCAAATTTCCCCTTTTTTTTAAGTCTGTTCCTTGCCTAGAAAGCTTCAAATATACCCAAGCTTTGGGCATTTTGCACTCAGTGCATTTTGTATAGACTTGGCAACATTAGGCGCTCGGGAATGTAACGCCACAGAGAACCTTGTTGCTCTGTACTTGTTGGCAGATGTGCTACACAGTGTTGTCTGCAGCTCACTTGTTGCTAATGCTAGCCCGTGAAGATTTATCTGTAGTTGCTGACTCTTCTGGGGTGCATTCTCGCAATTAAAGTTTTCACATCCTCAAAGGTGTAAAACCTCACATTATAATAAGTTTATGCTTTTTAAAAACTGTTGGTCAAAGTCAGTCTCTATTGCTGTTAGGTTTTTGGAGGTAGACAAATGTTTTGAAGAAGCTCAACTCTTACTTTCATAATTGATTACCTTGGGTCCAGTTGATCCTTTTAAACCAGGTGCACCAGATAAACCCATATCACCCTGAAAAAGAGTGAGAAATTTGTTTAGGCATTTTTTTTAGATTGAATTAAATGTATTTGGTGAACACTGGATCTAGTTACAAATAGTCCAACTGCTATGAGCTCACAGGTGGTCCAGCTGGTCCTTTGAAACCCCGTGGTCCAAGCTCACCAGCTTCCCCCTTGAATAGGAATCATATTAGTCAAACATAATCAAAATGAATGTTGCTAAACTATTGTTAAGTTTATTTTAGACTGACACATCAGGAACGTATTACCTTTAGTCCACTCAGGCCTGCAGTTCCTGGTAACCCAGGCATACCCTGGGAGCGATGAAACAGATTTTACCATATTTGGCAAGAAAATTGTACATTTAATTGTCTGAGTCGCTTTATTTACTAAAAGAGGATTACAGTGTGAAATGAAAATCTGATTTTCAGTAGAATATGTTTTGATCTGCCCAAATAAGATCAGATAAGACACTTTAATGCCATTGCATGTTTCTGTCTAGTGAAATTCAGATTGGCACCAAAAGTATTCAAGTTTCAGTTTATGCCTCTTAAACAGACCATATCTTGTTTTTCTTTTCATTACTCAATATGTTTACATGTGGAAAAAAGTGGATTAACTGCGTGGGTCTGAGTAAGCTAGATTTTTAAAATACAAATTGTTCAATGCTGAACTAACGCACACAGATAATGTTGTTTATCTGTCTGCACATATAAAGTCAACTGGACCACAACCAGTCCAGGCACTGTGGTTCACAGTTTCTGTCTCGGGCTTTGACTGAGGAAGCTGGTACACACAAGTTGATAACCACATAGAATAACCACAAGACTACTAATTTGTCACCATCTAAATTGTTTGCCTGTTGTATTGATTTCATAACAAAACAGGTCAACAAGAAAAAAGCAAAGTCCAAACAAGCTGGAAGCACCTATTCGCTTATATTTCAATTGGTTAAATTGATTCTCCTTGCTCATACTGGGCAAGTTATAACTCTTAATTGATTCAACTGTATATGGAAATACCGAGTGTGTTCTTTAGCTTTTTGTGGGAAGTTTAGCCAGTAGCCTTGCTATGATGAAAGTTTTTTTTATTTTCATCACTGAGAACACAAAATCGCTTTGTATGGACATCTAAAGGAGGACAAGATTAAGAACCAATTGTCCCTCTGCAGTACAGGTCTAACCTTTTGTGTTCCTTTCATCTAAGAAAGGTTGTAATTCAAGACTTGATACGGCGAGATCAAGACCTTTTCACAGCAGACTATTTGACTAGACTGTAAACCATTTTGCACAAAAGCTGTACTTTATTGCCATTGTTGATACGGCTCACTGCTCAAAGTGAATCGCACATGAGCAAGTACTTTGATGATGGCATGAAAAGGGGTAAGGAGGAGGACTGCGTCTCCTTCCGACATGTGTTTGTTTCGCTTGTCATGGATAATGCGTATGAAATTACGACAAAAAAATGAGGCTAATAATACCAAAGAAAAGCCAGTTAGTAGGTCAGTCTTCTTGATACGAAGTCCCTTTTGTGAAAGACTTTAAATGAACCACTTTGCATGCTCTCATACACATGCTTCCCATTGTGTCAATACCAATGTTTGCTAAATATGACTCTGAAGTCTTCTACTTGACAGAGCATCCAAATCGTAAACAGCAGTATTACTGTCAAGTTATTAGTTTCTTTGCACGTTTGCTCATTTTTTTTATCCAACATTCTGGCATCCAGCAGGGCAGCCCTGAAATCCACCCAAAAATGTTAACGTTCTTGGAGCAAACTTCGAAGTATGGCGAGCAGAGGGAGCTTCACACACCTCTCAGAGATTATAGGAATTCCAATCGGAATGAATGCATTGCTGCTTAACCACAAACACATCTTTGTTAGAATTAGGCATCAACTTGTTATGGCACATATGAGACTTGCATCTGAGTATTTAATGTAGGAGTCACATCTGGCTGCATCTCACACTGAGAAGTGACATCTCTGCTTCATCTGATGTAAGACATCAAAATGACTCCTGTGAAAAAAGATATTTGCTTTGTTACCCATAAGCTACTCATTTTGTATTTTTTCCTTTAAAGAATGGGAGATAATAGAATAAAAGAAATACAAAATGACTGCTTTCAGTACTGTTGTGTAACGTTTGTACCAAAACAGCCTCATGTCACATGACACAGCTGGTCGTAACCCTCTTCTAATCTTAAAAGGTAGTTTTTATTTGAAACTCTAACCAGGTGATGTAATTGTCTAAAGACAACCATAAAATTTCATTGTAACTTGCTATGATTACATGTAACCAAGGCAAGTGGTATGATGGCGTGAGGGTGGCAGCAGTGTTGAAAGAGAATGTTTTCTAGACCAGACCATCCAACATGTAAGCAACAAAAGGGTTTTAGTCGAGTGCTGTCACGTTATTAATGGAACGTATGGTTGAAAGCTGCTCCGTCCACTCCCCCCTTCTTCTTCCTTATGACGGCTTTGTGGCTTCTTAAACGAAAGTCATGACAATGACATCTGCGCTGATGTGGAAACGCACATATGAGATGTATTTCCCTTCTGGCACTTGTGAGGCTGATACTTAACTGGAGGCAGTTATGAGGGGTATCAACAACCGACCTACATGACTGTTTCAGTTGGTGGACTTGTTCTGCTGTAACATAATGTTCTGCTTCATAATTTGCTATTCAGATAGGATTGTGTTATTCTAAAACTTTTTTTCATTTTGTTTTACAAGTTGGCCTATACGTGTCTTTTTTTCTTTTAAATCGTCTTCATTTTGAAAAGAAAAACAACATGCTTTACATTAAAGCATGTAAGCTTTTCAAGTAGACCAACTCTTATTAATGCACAAACCTGTAGCTTGATATGGACAGTTTGATGGTTCTGAGCTTCAGTAACATTTTAAAGTAATGAACTGTTGAACATATTCATGGTCCATCAAAACAAGGCTACTGAAATAACAGCATGTATGTACTGATTATATAGAGGTAATTTAATGCCCTAAATGTTGAATCAGTTTCAAGGCTTCACTGGAAAGTAGTTTTGTTTCAGATACTTTTTTTGTGAGATAAAACTTGTGGATGCTTCATTGTTGCACAGATTTGAGTAATGTGTTGAGCAATGATAGACAGCATATAAATTCCAGTCACATAAGGGGTTCACGATGTGTGCAAAAAGTCTTCAAACAGGGGACCTACAGTGAAGCACTGCATCTCATTTTAACTTGAGGGAAGTACAGCACTATTCCCGTCTCCTTGGATACATGGCTAACTCTTGCTCTGGTGGGGGGAAAATGGCCTCCAGCCTTCTGGAGTGACTGACTCATCTTTTGTAGACCCATCACAAACAAAATTATGATCAGTGGGATGGCTGCCCAGTTGAAACATTTTCCTCCTAAAACAGATTTGCCAGAGCACCACAGCATTCCCTTGACGAGTTACTTTCTCTGCCTTAGATTATAGCCTGAGCTAGCTTATTACATAACAGGGTTATCCTAAGATGAACTACAAGGGAAATACCCCTAATTTACTATCTGTCAGGGGTAGTCTCTGCACTGCTGACAGTTAACACAGTACATCCTTAATACAATAAAAACTTTATGCATGCAACTCTTTATGATCCATAAAGTCCATAACTATGTTTTCCCATTTTACTGTCTCTTACTGAGACTATTGCTTCATGTCCACTATTTTTGTAAAACTTAATATAAGGATCAATTTAGTTGATATTTAAACCATATGACTGTGTAATTCATATTTTTCAATAATGTACAATTTGAAAATGAAATTCTCAATGTCTATGAGTTAGCTGTAAGACAATAGTATAAGTTAAAGCAATGTACAAAATGACAAACATGTATAATGTGCATGTTAAAAACTTACAGGGTGGCCTTGCCTTCCATCAGTACCAGGATTACCTCTGGCTCCTGCTTCACCCTTAATGTATTGAAAAAGCATGGACATATGTATTTCAAATTCAAGTCATACACTCTTTAAATTGACTCCTACACCCCTCTGTCACTGTCATAGATTGTCATAGATTCTGCATGTCATTTTGAATCTATCAAATAGACAACTTTTAAAATGTGAAGGAACAACTCTGATGTTCACAGTAGTTGTCATGAGGGGACTGGAAAAAGACAAGGGAGACACCAAAGAGAGACACTTTGTGATTCAATTTCCATGGCTGCTAAACATCAACAGCGCACTTTTGGGAACAGTTAATTCTTCTAAGAATGTGCACACTTATCCAACTTCATGCCTCTTTTATTCCCCTATCCCTGACTGAGCTATGTAACATGTAACAGTCTCAAAATAAGCAGACCTTTTGACCAGTTCTGCCTGGAATTCCATCCTTTCCATCTCTCCCAGGTGCACCCTGAAATTGCAAGAAATAATTTCATATACAATATCAAAGGCACACAAGCTCCAGATTAATTCTGACTCGTTGTGAACGTACAGGCTCTCCTGGAAAGCCAGGTGGTCCTGGAGGTCCCGTGCTTCCTTTTTCTCCCTGGAAGATTCACACCATCCAGTTACAGTTGTTATATTGCATGTCATGTTGAACAATTGAGCTTTTTTTTTTAGCCGTTAGGATGTTGTCTCCATGCTTACCACTTGACCAACTTTCCCCTGTAATCCTGTTATTCCAGGTGGTCCCATTGAACCCTGAAAAAAACCAAAAGATTCCACAATATCACTGAATGCATTCCAAAGATAGGTCTGCTTTCCATCCTCTAAGCTGGCCTGACTCATTTCAACATTCAGGCAATGATTAATCAAAATCAGTTTGACAGCTCTTTGTCAGTCTGATCAGGTGGGACCCATTGTAAGTCTGCACAGTCACAAATTTACAGCCAGTGTTTGACGTTGGGGATGCAAACAGTGAGTCAAATATCTTGTTGAACTGAAACTTCAGGTTACAATGTGTTTTATGGTAGCACTCTGGTATTTTGGTTAATCTAAAACAAGTTGGGGGAACAGTGGCCTATTTGATTGATGAATGACGACATTGAACATAAAAAAGCACAACATTTACTGAATTGCAGGTAGGACAAGCAACAATTTATAGAATAACACAACGCTAACACACAGAACAAACTGCTTTCAGAAAGAAAAGATTATGAGGAGCTTTTAGTTACAGGACGCTTTATCAGATGGACTGCAGTTTTTATTGATTTCTGTCTAGATGAATGCTACCATTGTAGCTACTGTGTTAATGAACAATGGGGATCGACATTTCAGGCTGGATGCCAACAAATTGTTCATTTAGAGGTGATAAATTGATTTGGTCATGAGAAAGTATCATATCCTGTAATTACACCAACATAATGTGCTTGATTTAGCTTCATTTGGCAAACATCCCATATTTTCATCCTCTAAATTCTATCCTAAGAAAGTGAGACTACACCCCTGGGGGATCTAAAAATATGGACAATATGGGAACAACATAGATGGTGAGCAACTCAAGAGTATGGTTGGGTATTTTTTGTATCTTTGCAATTCAGATTCCAGTTTTGATTCTCCTTCCTAATTAAGTTCTCAGAAATTCCCTATTGGCAAATTTGTAAAAAAAAAAAAAAAAAAAGATAAATCCATCTCATCTTACATAGCACAGACCCACAGTGTGCTCATTTTTGGATAGTTGGAGGAAGACAGAGTACTCAGAAGTACTCTATGCTAACCGCCATACCACCATGCTATGAGCAGTTTTGGAAGACCGGTTGACTACCAAAACTAACTATTTGTGAGATGTAGATGATACAGACTTATACAGTTCTACTGTGAATTAAACCCTTAGATACTGCTTTGTTTTTTTAAACATGGAAATCTGTCAGATTTACTGATTCCAAGCTTTCTTTAAATCAAACAAGTTTACTCCAATTTGGAGCAGTTCAGTGGCTGCATCAGTGTCACATTTCTTTTCACATAAGAATTTGCCTTAGCAGTTTATATGTTTTTGCCTACCTGCACATTTTGAATTTCCCCCACAGGGGATGAATAAAGTATTTTCTGCTTTATTCTACTGTTATATGGTAGACCAGCTGGCAGTGCAGCCATGACTGAACAAAAATCAAATAGGTCGCTTTGAGTCATGATATCAATTGACCCAAACATTTATCTACTCTGCATGTCTTCAAATCTTTAACTTGCCTCCCTGTATGAAAGAAATCATATAAATGGGGTGCTGTGAGGAACAAAAAGCACAAACCTGAAAGAGAGAGGGTGTTCTTTTATGGTTGTCTAAAAATAGGAAAAAAAGTGCAACTCTTGTAGGTCTCTAAGGAAGAGGAAGCGTCAGGAAATATGAACACACTGAAATGGTCTCTGATGACCCTCGTGGTCTTGCAGCAAAGAGCTCCTGTCCCCCGGTGAAGAAGCTGTAATTTTTACTCTCCCAAGAGATCTGGCTTTATATTCATAACATATGCTTTCTAGTGTGATTGATGTAACCATGTTCAAATCTGAAGATGATGTGTCTAGCAGGGACTTCCTGACCATCCTACTTTTGATCTCATAAAAACCTTGACAGTTAAATGTGTTTTTGTACTTTTTAACTATCACTTGTGTTTTTTCTACAGATATCAGTGTCTTACAGCTTTTGCCGGCCAGGGCCTTCAGAAATTCTACCCAGCTGCCATGCATGAGTTGAATTCTAGATGAATATTGCTGAGCCGCAAAGAGACCACATATAAATGAGTAGAAATTAAGTTGTTAAGCAATCAACATCTGCACCTTCTCTCCTGGTTGTCCGGACAGTCCTGGTAATCCAGGTATACCCCTCTCACCCTGAAAGAGCATACATGCATTAGAAAATACTTATATATTCTAGAAAGTGCTGCCATAGTGCTGTGAAATCAACTATGCCACAAATGTGGTTGTTGATCTTCCTACCGAAGTGCCAGGCCTCCCTTGCTCGCCTTTGTACCCGTCTGGTCCACGTGGCCCCTGACAAAAGAAAAAAAAAAAAAAGAAAATCAGCTTAAAATTTTCACCTCTTGGTGATCACTAATGATGATCATAGAATTAGGTATTGAGGCAGATCAGTTGGTAATTGCTATACCTCCATTCCTGGTGGACCTGGACGTCCTGGACTTCCTCTAATCCCAGGGATACCCTTCAGATTAATAAAACCAAAACAAAACAAAAAAATAACTGGTTAAACGTTTAAATCCCCTAAACTGTATGCACATTCAAAGGGCAATTCAAGCCTGTGAGTGGTTTCTTTCTCTGAGGTTTTAGTTTTATACTTTGTAATGCTTTTCATGGATCTCTACAATACTGCCAATATTACGAAAATATGGGACATTTTTTAAATGACCCCTTAGGAAACTTAGCATATAAACTTCTGAAACAGTCCTGACCACATAAAGTCAACAAACTGAATCTGGCGTGACCAAATGGATACATTCAAGAGAACGTAATACGAAAAGTCCCTTTTTTCTGTTCTCAGAACCGCATATTTGGGTGTCTGAAGTCACATCAAGTTATAATTCTAAAAGGAGAAGAAAAAGATAACGCTGTCACTTTTCTTTAGTACCCCATGTTCTGAAAATGTGTTCCTCAGAGATCTGTTTAGAATTGCTGAAAAAAGGTAAGTTAAAACCCCCAGCTCAGAGGATTGGCATCCAGCTTCCTTCAGGTTCAAATAATGCAGACTTTGCTATATCTCAGAAATAGGAAATGCTCTTGCTTTTTGTTTTGCTACTACGTTCAAACGTTCATCAGCAGCAAGTAGTTATGTTACATTAAAAAATAAATTAGTGGGTGGAAGTGCACGTTTAGTTTTCTCTTTGTGCTTTAATAGCTCTCTGGCTAAGGATTATATGCTTGAGTTGCTCATCCCATGCCCTAAAACTAGTTGCAAAGCAGAGATCTGCAAAAAGAAGAGCTGCAATGACACTTGGTCCTGTTTTGATCAAAGTATGTCAAAGACATGTCATTAAGACCACAGGAAAGTATTTCAGCTTTAGAAAAATGGGCATAATGTGCCTTCTTACATGCAAATGGTGGCTGTGAATGTCACTGATGCCAATTATGTGCTGTATATTTGTATATTGAACTATATAGTACTCACAGGCTTACCATCAGCACCTGCAGGTCCAGTCTGACCAAGCAACCCAGTGCTTCCTTGTTCTCCCTAAGGAAAGAGCAAAGATACGAATCAGTGTGTGACGAAAATCTTTTATGGCACGAAGTCTCAAGGCTGTAAAAGGAATCCATGTAAAAGATCTGTGGTAACAACAGACTTTCCCCAAGATGGAATTAATTAATCTCTAAACTATGCTGAGGGAGCTAGTTGATCTAATATAAGATGTACTGTGTGGGAACATATGGAACATCTGCATGCCAGAAATGCTCCCAGCATTTTGGCTCTATCAGTAATTGTTGTAAAGACATACTGGTGACCTTATAAACACACACATGCTTTTTTTTTTTTTGCCAAGCCAATATCTCTCTGAAGTTTCCCAAGGTTTTTATGTGAGAAGGGCTGCTGTGATCAACAAAGACAAACATGTAGGTTCTATTTGCTAGTTTGTAAATTTCCCATACCAACCTGTGTTTATCTTTATCTAGTGTTCTGGTTTACCTCAGGTTACTGGTGCACTTCAACAGTATCTCGCAATAATAACTAAGTACAGCAAGTAAGTACACTAGCAAGTCTCAGGTTTTCTAACTGGTGAAAAAAGGTCACATAATGCGTTTCAGTTTTTCTCTGGTGTATTGTGGGATGGCTTTGAAGAGACTGAAGCACTATTAGAGAAATGCTTCTAAAACAAAGAAATCTGTGTTTACAGGCTTCAATGACGATGGCTGGATTGGAACTATTTTTAAGCTTCATGAGCTCATCACATGATTATCTGCAGCATTTAGACAACTCTTGGCAATTCAGCACACATTTCACAAAGGCCTTGATGTAAGAAACAGGAAGCCATTTATCGTCTTCATTCCTGAGATCACGCATAACCTTACAGTGTTAAAGATTAAATCCTTTTTATTTAGCCCCGTAAGAGCACCACGGTTTGAAGTAAATAATTAACCAGGTGTCTGAGCACTGATGAGCCAGACAAGGCGTTGCTCTGTTTCCCAAGCAGGAAAAAACACGATTGTCTAATAATACAAGTTAAGTATGTACATTTTTGTGCTGTCGTTGACTGTTAATCAATTCCTTAAAATGTGCTTATTTACAAAAAGTGGGAGAAGGGAAGAAAAGAAAAACTGACCTTCATTCCGGGAAGTCCAGGAGGGCCAGGAGGACAAACACACGGTTCTTGAGTTGGTTCAGTGTAATCAGGGCTGTTAGAGCACTGTAATGAACAAGCATTACTTCACCACATGTCTACATAGTCTGAATATGCTGTTGTGAACTTTTCTGTGCAGCTATCAAATTTATCTTTGTGTTATATGTAGCAGGTAATGTATACTATATATGAACGTTATATTCCTTTTGGCTCCTAAATCAAATGATGAGGGATTTTTTTTTTGCAGGAAAGCTTCTGAACCTCCATTTAAAAGCAAACTGATAACTACAATTTGAGATTATACCTAGAAAGCACAGAGATGAGAGAAGCAATAATAATGAGAGGCATTTGTAATTCCTCTCATCTAATCACTTTTGATATTTCTATTCAGCAGCTTCATATCAAAAGCAGTAATTTGGCACCGACTTTGCAGTTACAGCAATATCCAAGCCAACACCATGACAAGCCACTAATTCACAAGCACAGTTAGAACCAGATGGCGAAAAAAAACACACACATATACTTTTTGAAAACAATTTCATGCGTAAACAGATGTGACTTCAAATTGATTAGCTGACTTTACAACTTCACTCAAAGATACTTTAGTTCCCTGCATAAATGAATATAAATCAAGAAGGCATAATTTTGTATGATGCATAAAGGGGTGTGGTGTCAATGGAAGGCTGAACTGTGGGGGAGAATCTGATGTAGTTGGACAGGGTGAGAAGAAAGCGAAAAAGAGGTTATTTTAAGCTGAAGAGAAACAGATGCAGAGCCAAGTAGACTGTCATACTTACAACTCCAGGTATTTCGCACGCAGTCTCTCGGTTGTTCTGCTCAGGGTCACAGTAAATGCGAAGTTTCTGAATTTCAAACTAAAGGGCGAAAAAAAGTTAAGAATTCCTACCAAAACACATCTGTTTGAGAGTCTGACTGACACATGCAGGCAAAATAAAAATGACAAATTAAAAAGGGATTGATTGTGCAACTTTAAGCGTAGTTTATCCATGCTTTTCCCTAATAAATTGAAATAGCCATTGCATAACTGCTAAAAGTAAAGATAACTGCCCTCACTGGGCATTGAGCAGCTACATGTTGCCAGACCTCCCTCAATGTTTAGAAGCAACAACATTACACTATTCTTCCATGATTTGGTGCTTTGTCGATGCTGGTGGCGAAATAGCTCCAGAGCATCTCATGGACTGTTTCACTTAAGTCCTCATCTGAGCAGAAAACGCGATTCTCACACATGATTCAGATTATTTCTTTCCTCATCAGAACATCAGAAGGACTGCGCAACTGGAGGCACAGATCAACCTTCAGTAAAAACATTATAGCTGTGTAACAGATGACATTAACTGATTAGGTTTAAATGTAAGAAAAGGTCTAAACATTATAAGGATATGTGCATTTGAAGTTTTTTTTTTTTTTTTTTGGTTATGTTATTCAACATGAGAAGGTTTGTCATGAAATGCTTTCAGTGGCTCGGTTACAAAAATCTGTTCCCAGTTAGAGAAATGATCCGTAGATAAGAACATTCATAATGTGAAATGGCAAGAAACTCCCCGATCCAATAGATCAGCACACACAGTCACTTTAATTGCCAAGTTGAGGTTCATTTGAATAAATTTACAGCTGTAATGATGTGGTCGTGCAAGTCACGAATGCTGTTATGTTGTTCTATTGAACAACTGACATGTACTTCTTGGTTTTAGTATGAGAATAATACATTTGATTTTCTCAGACCAACATTCATGGCACAGCTGCAACATGCCAAGCCAACATAACAGCTTCCATATGGGCCTGAGTGAACTAGCCAATTTGTACCATTGGTTTATAATAAAGTATTGCATCATATTGACTATATAACATATTAGGCATAAAGCAGCTTTTCTTTCCAGATAATTATCTTTGTGTTAAAATGTTTTACTGTGTTTGCAAGGATGTATTTGCCTCAGTGTTAAATGATCTGCTTACTAGGTAGTCATAATTTACAACACAGCACAATTATGATTTGGTACAAATGCAAAAACTGTGCCAGTTGAGACAAATAAAACCGCAATTAACAAGGTCTTTTGGACGAAGACGCTAATTTTTGCCAGGGACTTAATATCCACAAGTTAAAGATCTCTCAGGAGGCAGCAATAAACTGCATGCTACTGTGGGATTCAGTTTAAAACATGTATCTGGGAATGAATCAACATGTATTTAATGAAATGTGGGTTGCTGAGGCTGAGACTTACTGGCACTGTTGTGTCCTTTTGGACATATTTTCCAACTTGGGTTTTTCCATTGATGAAAATGCCGACAGAGGGCTCCAGTGATAATGATTCAATTTCCAGGTCATCAACATAAAGAGTAACGTCTTCTTCGGTGACCAGCAGCCGCAGCTGGTGCCATTTCTCATCGAACAGCTTCTTTTTTTTTTTCCATAGAAAAAGAATGGGAAGTAGTCATTAACATATTGGCACCTTCTGGTGACCTGATTGATACATAAATAATTCCTCCCTACACACTGTTGTAGATGTCATGCAGAGGAGGAAACAAGAGGAATTCAGTAGCTGGGATATGTGACCCTCCTCCAAGCCAGAAACAAACAGATGGACATCATGATTTAGATTTTGAGTTTATTTTATGTTTATACTTACCCCTGGATTGTTTTTATAAGGTAATAGAAAGCAGTTACCACCCATTTCTTTTCAGCTCATGATATCTCATGCTCAAGAGACTCCCTGATTCAGATTTCAGAAACTTTTAATACAGCATACTTGATCAGAACACAGATTATTCTGAACTGGGCTTATAGTGCATATACTTATTTTAACTATCTTCTCAGTTAAGGAATGCTGGTCATACAGTCAGAGACACAATACATTTTCCCTCAGATCAGAATAGGAGAACCTTTGCGATCTTTGGTGCACTGGTTAGATGCTGAGTCACTTATTTCTATAAGTGCCACCAATACGATGACCCCTGAGATCTTTGTCATAAAAAGGAAGACCTACCTGAGGACCCCAAAACCAAAATGACCCCACACTTATTTAGTAATATTTTGTACGCCCACATTCATTCTTATGGGGCCCTGCTTGTGACAGTGGTGGTAAATATAATAAAGCAGTAAGGCCTGGCAATGAGAGTCATTTGTGGTCATAAGTCTGTAAGGTTTGAGAACACGATAACTAAAAAAATCAATAATGACTCAAGAAAGGAGTCAATGTAAGAAAGTATACTTTTTGTACTTGGAGGCCTCCCAAGTCTGTCCAGTTCCAACCTGATAAAGTCAGTGATTTACCCAATGTCTGTATACTATTTGTGTTAAAAAAAACTTGGAAAAATCAAATAGTTTTCATTCATTGCAACAAGAAAAAGGACAACGGCCTCACTGTTTTTTCAAGCGGGTTCTGGCTATATAAAAAGACCATCTTTCCACTACATACCTCTAAAAGGAAACACGCAGTAATACAGACCAGTGAGGAGGCCCGTGACTTATTCCAAGATGTCATTTTGTGGCCATGAATTTGAGATATAGTTACTAAGGCTATACATAATGCATGGACATGAAATATTTCTGCATCCAATGTCTCTAAAGAGGCTTTGAAAAGTCTATGGAGCTGTATTGTGCATAAATAACTAGTGTGCTCTCATGACCTGTATGAGAGGCCATGAGTCATAAGAGTCTTTTGCGCCCCTGATAAAGAACACTTTGCACATATTGCATGTTAGTTTAGATGAACTAGAAAATGTTTTGCTTGACTATCTTAGAGATCTGCTTGCCAATCCTATGTGCAGCTGGAAGGAAGTGTTTGATGAATACTCAAAGTAAAATAACTTACAAGAAACAGATTTAATATGAATGTCCCAAATCAGAGGTGCATGCATCTGTTGTTGTAGTCTCTAGTGCTTAAAGAATGATATTGAATAATATTAGACATTTCCAAACCGAAGCAATCACTGATTTGATCACAAAGATTCAGATTAATTCATCTCAGACTTGACGAAGTTCCTAAAGAACCTCAGAACATACACCATCCATCTTTGCTCTGAAGTAGTGGTGTTGAAAAGAAAATTGCATAGCCCTTTTAGCAGTTTATAGCAAAGAATGTGGTTTTTACTCACCCTTGCGGTCTGTTGTGAAAATCTAACAGTTTGAATTTCACTTGGTGAGTTGCTGGTTGTGGTGAACATGACGGTACGATCCAGACCATTAAGAGTCACCGCCATCTGAGGTTTCCCATCACGGGTCTGTATCCTCCACAGGTCCCAGTCCTCTATAGTCACTGATCCTTTATACCTCAGTGTGGCCACAAAAACATACGATGGAGGCAGACCATCAGGAAAAAGGGTCCTGAATGACCAAACAGAAAAGGCAGTCAACTTGTGAATGCACTAATGATAATGAAAAATGAAAAGTACATGTGATTACCTTGTAGCTTCACTCAAGTCGACACGAGGCGTCACTTCATATGCCTTAGTGCCATAAAAAGCCCCTTGTGTACTCTTGGCTTTTTTAGCCAAATTTAAATGTAGCAGAATGTCAAAGCCCTTCTCATCGCGAGAATCAACGGGAATTCTGACTGGACAAACGGTCTCTGTAACAAACAAAAACAGTGAAAAAACAGAATAATGGAGACAAAAGACAAGAGGCTAGGAATCGGAGGTTGCTTACCTTCACACAGTTTCTGTCGTATGATCTGTATAATCCTGGAAATACCTTTGTAGTCCTCAACAGAGAAGACATAAGTTGAAGATGGCTTGTTTGCAATGTCCCTCAACTCTGCTTCCTCTGTCTCTGAGCCAACACCAATTGCGAACATAATTACTCCCTTTTTCCTCGCTGCCTCGGCCGCTTTCAGGACCTCATCTTGAGACTTGCCGTCTGTGAGGACAACAGCAATTCTAGAAATGCCTGCTGGGCCTCGCTCAGAGAGCCCAAATAGTTTGTCTGTGGCAAACTTAATGGCTGTCCCTGTCCTTGTGTTTCCTCCCATATACTCAATCGACTCCATTACTTTGATGAGGTCTTTGTTTGAGTAGTACTTCCCCAGAGGTATTTCTAAAACGGGGTCATCACTGTACTGGACCACTCCAACCTGGGTAAACTTCTGTCCAATGTTGAAGCTTGTTGTTATATTGACAAGCCACCGCTTTACTATTTCAAAATTCACATCTTCAACACTCCATGAGCCATCTAGAATAAAGACTAAATCACATGGTGCAGTCCTGCAACCTGAAGCAGACAGGAAATAGACAATTACCAGTAGAACACATTAATTCTTTTTGTCATACAGTTTGTTAAAAATCCATTCACGGGACTCAAATCATCCTCGACACTTGAATGCATTTAACTGTTCCTGATGTACAAAAAAGAAACAAGTATGAGAAAACAAAGACCCAGGCACTCCATTTTGAACTTACTTCTTAAGTCTTCATCTTGAGCTGCACTAAAGAAATAGAGGAGCATGAAGCAAAGCCATCTTAAGACACAACACATGGATGTTGCTTTGTAACCCATTATGCAGCAGTGCAGATTTCCAACTGTGCACCTAGAGGGAAAGGGAAAACATGCTTTGTTTTGCATAAAAAAGAAAAGCACACTACACACAATTGCAACATGTAGTATCTTTGTGATTCTTGCCTCCACAGAATGTATTATTAGTCATAACTTTGAGGTCAAAACAACATGTACAGTCGTACAGTCTCTCCCCGGTTGCCATTGGAATATAAACCAAAATATAAATATGACTAGTTTTAGTTGTTCAAAAATACATGGTTAGATCTTAACTTATCTAAACCATCAGCAATGTTTCATCCTATGATAAAAGTGAGCATTCAGAGCAACGTTGTATTGATCTGCAGTGACTAGATGGCAGGTTGACTCAATCCATGCCAGCAAAATTCCCCCCACAGCATCAAAGAACACATTGTAGGGGTCGAGGGTTCAAGTTTTTCCTTTAATTTGTTAATTTTGTTTCCGTCTGTATGTAATTCCCATATTAAGACATGCCTGAATCTCATTGGAGCTATCAAGTGCAAATCCCATCAGCCCTTGTTTGCTCATATTAACTTTCTTCCTCTCTGCTGCCACAAATCCTACGCGGCTCACCAGAAATCCCTAATTCAATTACTCAAAGCACCAATACGCTCCCAGCACTCATCCATCCATCCTTGAGGAGGTGCACTCCATCTTCCTATTCCCTTTTTTCAGCCTCCACCTCCTCAGCACACCTAAGCATTTTCCTCTCAAGTTTCATCTACCACATCCTGACATAGCACTTTCAGCTTTACTAAATAAACAGCTCACTGAACCCGTGAACACAACTGCTCTAAAACCAGCCCTCACTCTTTCCTGTGGGATTATCAGCTGTTTCTGTTTCCTCAAATCTCTGCCCACCCTTGGCTGGAGTACAATACGCCTGCCCAGAAAAGGCTTCACTCCCACACTTTTCCTCCCTTGTGGATAAGTACAATTGCAATACCTTCCTTCCTCTCAGAACATGAAGTAATTTACCTGCTGTGTGCTGCTGAAGTACTTAAATAGTTATGCCATCAGCTGTACCATTCTTAAAGAAAGAATTTATTTTACTCCTGGGCAAATATATTTAAAAATGCAGCAAAACTTACATAATGGGAGGCTGACATTTTATAAACATGTCAACTAAACAGTTTGTACATAAGATGAAGAGCTTTTAATTTGATTTGATAGTCTTTAACTCCCTCCAGCTCTACTGCTTATTTACACCATTCATCAAATCTTGTGCATTGGTAGTTTGCTACAACTATTTTTCATACCTGACTGCTCTAGCACTCCCAACTCTACACCTGCCCAAGAAAACATCACTGCTGTGTGGCTAAGTGCTGCCTGTCAAATTGTGAGAAAGAGAATTTTATTAGGCAGGATCATTGACGAGTACAACACAATGCAGAGTTTGCCCTTAAACAAAGCCTCTCACACACATTAAGGCATGTATTATATGTAATTCTTTTAGTATTTCAGTTGCAAGTGAGAGCTAATATTGCTGCCTGTTCTGCAAATAGCACAGCACTGTTCTTTTTTTTTTGTGGAGCATATTTTTTCTAAGAGTTGTTTGTTAGCAGAAAGCTATTCTCTAGAAAATATGTTGTTTTGTAGCTCTATCATTTTTCAGTAATTTCCATCAATTGAAACCGCTGACATTGCTTAGAGGAAGCAGTTGTAAATGAGGAACAGATATGCTGCACAGCATAAAACGCACAGCTTGTGGAAGGAATTCGATAGGGGAGAGTTGACCATACACCTTTCAGCTGCTTAAGGTTGTGACACGTGTAGGTCACCGAAACAGTGGCCAGGATATAACCCTTGGCCTCCCAGATGCTTTTATTCCAGTGCAGCCAAAGAGAGGTCAGACACTTCAACATGACTGCATTTTTCCACCATGTAAACTCAGCGTGGAAGTAACACTGTCGGAGGGGGTGTTAAAGTGCCATAGTTGTGTAAATCGTTTTCTTCAGAATTTTTCCCCCACTAGAGAGCTGGAGGAGGTTGTTGGAAAACCCCTTCATTGGCAGCGTCCAGCTGTGAGGATGACTTTCCCCTCGACTGACTTTCCCCAAACTGCGTATTTCTGCCCCTCTGCTCACGCCACATGGAATTGATTTGTGCCGTCAGACGGTGAAATTCCTGCTGTGGACAGTGACCAAACACATGTAGTGATGATGAGGGGAATCAGACCTCATCCAAGAATAAAAATGCAACATTGCAGGTGCGCTGCTTTAATACATAGGGATAGAACGCATACAAAATATAGCAGAATTAACAGGTGCATTTGTGTGGTAGCTCCAGCCGTGTCTGATTTTATGGGGGCAGCACAGACACTTTCTCGCTCCAGCTTTTGGTTCTGGTGACTGTATTGCAGAATTGTAATGCTGGCATGTTTAAACAAAACTAAGATGGGGGATGCTCTGAAAATAACTTCCACATGACATTCTTTCTGTACTACGCCTGTCGTAAGTTGCTGAATTTAATCAGATTTATGTGAGAATTAGTTTAGTAGCAGTTCAGTTCCAGCTGGAGATGCTGTTCAGGAAGCTACTGAACAAAGGATTTCTCACATTGCCCCTTATAATATTTCACTTGTTCATGGTGTGCAACAGATTTAAAAAAATATTTTAATGGCAGTGTTTGACACAAATATAGACTTCACTTGAAATTTGACTTGTGTCATCTTTAAAAAATCGCAGCTTATTAATTAGTGTGCTCAAAAACAAAAGAAATAAAAAGTCCTCTCCTACAGTTTATGCAACTGCAGAATTTAACTCCCCTTGAACTGTTGGAGTTAAACATATCTGCTGTAAATTTGGCAGGGGTAAACTGTTCCATTCCAGAAACAACAACTGCTGTTCAGCATGTGCAGCAGTTGCCAAGACCAAGGCGATTTATTGCTGCCAAATTCTTCAAGCAACAAGGGAGAGCCAAGCCCTATCAGTTGTTCTTCATAGAAATCTGTACAACTCATCCAAACAGTTAAATAGCGTCTTGTAAGACATCAGCTCGCTGTGGTCAAGTTTTTCAGCCAACATGTTCATTGTCGGATGAGTTCTTATCTTTTATTCTCTAGTCACAAACATCATTGGCCTTGCTGCACATGAGGTTCTTACATCTGGAAAAAACGTATCAATGCAGCACATGAAATGCTGTGGTGCACTATCATGCTAGCACACATTCAGCTATTAAGAGATAAAAAAAATCCTCTTTTGGGAAATGAAATAGACTGGAAAAGTTTTCAGATGATTCCGATCATTTTTGCAAAAATAACTGCATAAATAGGGAACTGATAACTTAGGATATATTAATGTCTTCGATCTGTATCGGCTGCATATTGCAAATGATTTATGGATTCTAAGAAGCTAAACCAGGCACTGACATAATTCATGTACCGTTTTGGATCTTACAAATGTTTCCACGTTCTAATGCACAGCACACTTAAAAAATTAATCAAATATGCTAAAATCAGCCCAAAAGGTCCACTTCAATTGTTAAAACCTGCCCTCTCAGAGTGCAACATTTTGAAGTTTGCTGTCAAATGTTGAAATGTAATACATATTTTATCATAGTTGCATCATTCTACATGGAAAAAGAAACGGACAAAAACCAAACAAACTCTGAAATTCAGAAATGACAAAAATGACAGAAGTTTAGTTCAAAGTTACCGGAAAGCGTCCAAGCCTTTGTGCGAATTCCCATTAATCCTCTCATTGAGAGCCAGTGATCAATACTGCTCACAGCCCTTGGTTTACAGAAACTGGGCTTGGGGAGAAGCGCACATGTTTCTCAGCTGAATGAAAGCCTGCCCTTTCTTGCTGCTCGCTCTTTCTCCTCTGTCTCTGTCCTTCTTCCTCTCCACCCTCCTATCCCCCTCACTCCGGACTTTTACTGGCCCACAGCCACCCTCAATTACCATGGGTGGAAAGAGAAGCAGATAAGGGGAGCATGAAATAGTGAAGACCAAAAGGAAAATAGTAGTAATGAACATAACCTCCTTCCAAGTGTTGGGGGTTTGGATCATGAGTGGGTTGATTGAGGCACAACCAGAGAACATGGAGTTTTCTGGATGCAGGACAAACACGGGATCAGCAGGCAACCTTCTCTATACCACGACAGACTGCTACACTGTATTATTTCATGGTGCTTCCAGTAAGAATTTAAATGATCATCAATGCAATGGATCAGTCCTATTTGAATTCCACTTTACCACTCGAAGGGATAGCATATTATGTTGTACAACTTAGCAAATGAACAAGGTGTGAACTACTGTGCTGCTATTTCTGCAAATACAGCTGGAAGTCATTAGAAATGCAGCCCTGCAGCTGCTATCTGTGGAGCAGGCATACTTTAGTTCAATCCTTTCAAACAAGTAATATTGTGTTTGTATTCAGAGGCAGCTCACTCTGCATCATCTAAAAGCAGTCTCAGTGTTTGCAGGCTCTCTTTTAGACTTAAAAAGCCCCACAGTGTTTTGAACGTGGTAGTGTGCAACATAACTTATCAGCTTTACAATGGAAACAGAATAACACGGATAAATAAGACTTAAGCAAGCTGTGTGGATTGTACACAGAAAAGCTCCACCTAAAACCTGTGTGCGCACACGGACGAAGCAAATCCTCCCCCCTGAAAACCACTACAAGTGTCACGCTGCCTGTATACATAGGATAGTATGCATTCTGCTTTGGCCACACTCTTTACAGTGACAGGAACTATCCATACATACAGTGATTCAGCATTCTCTAAAACCAAATGATCAACTGGCAGACATGCTCTCGTGCTTAGCTTCACTGGCATGAAAGCTAGAGGTTGCCAGTTTGAGGCCAGGGTCTGGCAACTGCACTTTAATTTTAAAGAGCATGACATGCCGAGGGGGAAACAGCAAAAGCGATTCTGAGATCAGAAAGCAAACGCAACTGGAAATTTAAAAAAACAAAAGTGAAATAGCAAAGGCAGTTGACAGATTAAAGAAAAACCATTGGATGGCAAAATCAACTGAAAAAAAAGACAATGCTCCACAGAATAAAGAAACATAAAAGGATACTGGTAGATTAATTAAATCATGATAATAAAAAAATGAAACATTTCCACATTTATCTACTCATGTATTCACTTCTCTTAGATTTAACTCCTTTTCTCCTGTGGCACCCCTATCATTACATTCTGATCATTACATTGCATTTTCATTGCGCTTACGCAACAACTAGTTTGATATATTTTAAAACACTCCAGCATTTCAAAATATTAGCCACTGTCAACTGATGGAATCTGCATTCTTTTTACAGAGCATTGTGAAAAGGGCAGACAAGCAATATTTTGTTGCCAAAAAATTCTGTGTACAGGGTTGAACAAAACAACCCTGTGATGAATTTTAGTCATGGGTCAATAGGGTTAGAAAGGTCCCTTTATTCTGAGGACAGCAGTTTTTTCCTGATGATGGCCTTGATGACCCTGAGCCCGAGCACACTCTGGTGGACACACACAGGCAAATACTGGGCTGGTTTTCCTAATCCTGGGAGTGGCCGGCCTGCTGCTGACACTAGACTTTCCAGGGCAGTCCCTGGTATCCAGTTTGTAAGCAACAGGAGGGTGCACAAGAAGGAAATCAAAGAGCAGAAAATCTTTGTTTATTTCTGCAAGAAGCCGAGACATTGATCGCTCCAATTATGTGGTTGTGTCTGGAAATTTGACTGATATTGTATAATTCAAATAAATGACCACAGTTATAATCAAGCCCAACCATTTTGTAATTGGTTGACATCTGTTTGCAACTTGTCTGTCAAAACTGTTTGATTTAAATAATTTGTGGGAGTGAATAGTGATTGATTTTCATGAATTAGATATATATTAAAGTAATTAAAGTGAAACCACAACAAAAGAGCTATAATCATCTTGTGCAGTCAAATGCTATAAAGAGAACATGAGCTATGCTGAATTAGCACAGAACATTATCTCAAGCACATATATGGCTTCAAAATATGTTTCCTATCTCCCCAACAAAGTAATAGAGGCAGTACCCCCCAATCTTTTCATCCATGACCACAAACAATGTGATATAAACAATCGTCAGTGCAGCAGAAGTTAGTTTTTTCTTACCTGGAAATCATTAAGCTACTCCTCAGGTTCACCTACTGACTCTCTTTGTGCATTTCACATAGCTTTATAAAAGATGCCCTCCTATGGCATACAAATCATCAAATGAACACCAATCACCCTTCCTAATATAGTTTAGGCCCCCTTTTTCTGAGATGTTGTGGCAACACATCATGACGTTATCACCAGATCCTTCAGGTTCCACATTGGGGCCACTGTGGATCAGGATTTGATTCTAGCACTTCTTGCACAGAAGAGACAATGAATGTTAATAAATTCTCTTCAACAGTAAGTGGTTTCATTGACATGGCAGGACTGTGTGCATACATGTCAGCACATGCTAGCTGAGACCTGTTCAAAGATATGTTGTGATATAATGTTAAGAGGCTTAGAGTGCTGCCTGAAATACACATACGCGATGTGTTCTGTTTGGAACTTAGCACCTTCATTATAATAGCAACTTTGCCATTCGACAACCATGTGATCACACAGAAATGAAAGCTTATCCCATGATGTATTCTCACAGCTTGAGACAGAATGACTAAAGGCATCTTAAAAGATCTTTCCCCCCTCATGATTGTCAGAGGACCGATTTTGTGCAAAAGTAAACTCCATAATCTGAACCAACTTTAAACCATTTAGAATTCAGAAAAAAAAGTCACGTGTGGTTTCTCTGGAAAAGAAATGAATCAGCTTGAGGTCTGTTATAAATTTAGATAAATCAAATTGTTGAGAAAAAAAATCCAATTGATTTGCACAAGAGAAACTTTGTACTTACAGATAAAATCAGAATGTTTGCCATCATGGGAACCTAGCAATGACATAATCTGCCTTTGTATTTACCTGTGAATGTTGTGTAAATTGTGTGAGAATGATTCATTAAATGTATACTCTCACTCTCACTTTTTACTTCAATAAAACCTAATGACCTAATGGCTTAATGCTTACGTTAGCTTCCATCTTCAGTGTTGGCAGTTTAAAACTTGCCTGGATAGGAGACAACATAAAACCTCTAGTAACTTCTGATTTACTGCCATCACTTTGAAGCTCAACTGTACTGGGACATTTTAATCAGCACATATGCATTAAGCCGTATTTTTCATGATGACTTCTCTGGTTTACCACAGAGATAAATAGTGAGCATGTCTCAAGCAAGCTGTTGAACCTAAAAAGCAAATTCAGGATAATCACAGATGAGCAATAGTTTCCATGACAGAGGTGGCCCTCTTTGCTGGAACAAAACAGAGCAGCGTGGTACATGTGATGCTGCAGTCTAACAAGAGTCTGACAAACTACTGATGATGGGCTTCTCCAGAAACCAATGTGAGCCGGGAGTTTCCTAAATGTTTCTTCATGTAGAGGTGTTCCTCCATCAGATCAGAGCTGTGGAAAAAAAAAAGTATTTTTCTCAACATGACTGTACAAACTGTCTGAGCTGCAGACAGAGGCCTTTCTCAGCATACACTGATCACAAAGCAGGGAAATGCCCCAGACAGCTCAATACAGACAGACAGGTGTGGGACTTCATATTCTTAAGCAATGTAGACTTTCCTTTCCACTTGACCAACAAGTTTTTCAGCTGGAAAGTTCACACAGGCCAGGAACTAAACCTGCAGGCACCATGTGGGAACCATCACTACTGGTCTGACTGTTTCTCCTTATTGAAACAATATTTGGACAGAAAGTAAACAATGGTTATTGCTAAATAAATTCAGAATCATTGTGGTCCCATTTGAGATTTTCAAGAGCTTGAATTATATAAATTTCAAACCTTTCACTTAAAAAAAAAAAAGAGGCGTATAGGTATCATAAATCCTAAGACTAATATAGCACAGCACTACTGCATCCATATTAAAAAGTCACAAAGTCATCAAAAATCAGTAATGAACTCCTTCGTTTGAAAGCTGCTCACTGAGTGCATACGTCACTAAAGTTTACAGCATTGGCAATGACAGCATTACCAAACCAGCTGGCATATTTCAGCTCACTGCACACAAGAATAGTGAGAAAAATATATAAACACTAGTATTCTTAACTGTAAATGTTTGAATTGAATTCAGATAATGCAAGAAAAACTGAAAGGTAAAGTAGCTGAATTTGAACCCTATTCAAACAGCTTCTTCCTTCTTCTTGCTCTTCACCTCTCTTTTAAGTTCTCTTGAAATGTAGCCTAATTTCTTTCTGTAGTATCCTGCCAACTGACAGCTGGCATCTGTCACATACCTTGCCTCTGCTGCACCTCTGCATTACCTCAATGGGGAGGAAACCAAAGAGTCGGTTGTGCATCTTTTTTGTACAGAAAAAAAACAATTGTTTGACAGGCTTTTCAGTGCTAACGAATGGAATCGTGTTATTTTGGACACTTCACTGAAATCACCTCATAGTCCAGATGTGGTCTTGGGGGTTTGGGGAAAATCAGTATGCATTGCTGTCTGACACAGTGGCTTCTTAAGTTTCAACAAGGGGGCCCTGAGGCTGGAAGTTTGCTGCATTTAGTGGCTTAAACAATAATATTCACGGACAATATCCACACTGTGTAACACCTTGTTTGAGGCGAATTTACTCATGACTCATTTACTCATTTTTTTCTTCTTCTTCACAGAAGAGCTACAGGCAGTTTACTTTGTCAGACAGTTTTATTCTGTTTGCAGTTGTAGGAGAATCCACATTGCCAAGTTTCAAGCTCTGCATTCATGGTTAACACAGTAGGTCGGACCAGACAAGGTGTTTTACACTGACAGCAACAGGCGGGGTTTAGGTGCCATTAGAGTTAATAACACCAACTTATTAACAGAACTAAAGAGTATTTTCTTTCTAAGACAAGAGCAAAGAACAACACTCAAGGTTTCTCTTGAAGGAAAACACATTTTCAGCCTGACTTGTGAACAGGCTTCACTGGTAGTAGTATGTTGATGTGACTGGTTGAAGTTTAGTGGTGAGTAACGGTGATTGTCAGATTGTTAAACGTGCCTGCTGTGTTTCTGTGATTTTGTTCTCAGACGTACATCTCGATAGTTTCCATTTGTTCAAGATTCATAAAAGGAATATTAAATAAATCACATTCTTATGTTGTTTTTGTATTTTATTATAAAGCACAGATATTTAAAGACAAGTTAGGTTTAAATATAAACTACCAACTATGAAGACGGTCTTTTTATACAAATACTTTTTTTTTTTACTATCCTCCAAACCATGTAAGTGTTGTTTTTTTTGGTAATTTTTGTCCTCGAGACATTCCAAGTCTAATTTTGCATATTTACATGAACATTTCTATTTATTAGAACAAATGCATATAAACAAAAAACGGTTCTTTACTCCTTTAAGTCCAGTATTCAGTTCATTGTCCACATTCTTCTAAGGACGATTCCTCAACCTCCTTGGTGCTGGCTGAGGTGTCCCGCTGGTGACGTTCTGCTGAGCACATCCAGAGGTGACACAGACACCTGGGGGTCCTCTGAGACCTGCATGGCCCCTGAGTCCAGGTCGGCCAACATGTCCCCTCTCACCCTGCTTCCCAGGCTGTCCGTTAAAGGCTCTGCCAGGACGTCCACGCTGACCTGTGATTGAGCAAGAAAATGTTGTTTAGTCTTCAGGCGTCACAGTCTGCTCAGTTAGCTGAGTAAGGCTGTTTTCACAGATTCCAAGGAAAGAATACTTCCAGAGAAAAATTATTTCTTTTTTGGCAAATTACACAGTCATCTGGCTGTAACAATCCCCTCATATCACACCCCACCCCATTAACTGATATTTAAATCACAGAGTCAGCTTAATACAGTTTGCACAGATGTGGACATCAATTAATGCCTTATTTTATTCAGAAAGATTAAATTACCTTGTGGTCCTTGATCTCCGGTGTAGCCAGGAAGGCCATAACCCTTGGCTCCTTTATCACCTCGCTCTCCACTGTCACCTACAACACACACATATACAAGCAAACGTCTTTCAGCTGGAATGGCATCAACCACAATGAAAGCTGTCCCTCGGAAGGTCAGCTTGATTCAAACTGTTCATGTTGATTAATGGTCACAAGTGTTTCTGCGATCAGTCTTAAATGAATAGCTGGAACATCTTGTAATTAGGCTAATTCATTTTTCCTGGCATTGCAATGTAATACGACAGCAAAATTGTTATTTTTAATTAAATTAGAGCAGTGAACATAGATGTTGGCCTACAAGCTATCCAACACTGCACTGTCTTGGATTCAGCAGTTTCATATAACACAGCCCTTCTTCAAAGGCAGTCGACATGTTTTTTTTTAAGTGTTATGAAAGTTTCGTAAGTATATGTTTATGCTTTTTTTTTTACCCCGCAACCCTGGATTACTTTTTATTCACAATATTGACTTCTTTTACTCAGCGGCTTTGTCAAAATGCAGATAAATAGAAAAACGTCCAACATCAAATGATCACTTTGGATTCACATTGGGATTTGAGTGAAACAGAAAATACTTTGAAATCCATTTTGAGCATTCACACCAACATGCATCTGTACAAAACTGCACATATTTCAAAACACCTCCAAATGTTTTAGCAATCTGATTTCATGTTTCCTCTTTCCTCTTTTCCTTTTCAAAAAAAAAAGCACAGTTTGCATTAACATGACATTAACTAAGTTATTTTTCTCAGATATGACAAAAAGTTACAAAGGGGCCTCTATTTGATAGCAGAGAGCTTATGCACAAGAAAGCACGTAAGCTGATTGTGATGTGCAAAATCAGTACTGTGTCCCTTTGATTAGAATTTTGAATCCTGGAGGTCAAGCTCACCCCACAAAATTTTAAACCTGCCTTTCACATCACGGACAAATGTTTAAGTCCCAAAACTGAGGTAAATCAGCGTTTGAATTGCCTGTCATCAATTGTTGTGTATAGAAGTTACAGAAATATGATTTGTGATATGCTAAAGCAGTTGGTGAATTAGGAGGTACATGTCTCTGATATTTCAAGCATGAAATTTCATGACAGGCACAAGACAGAGAAGGTAGAGAGAGAAATCGCCACTTTCGCTTCATCAGCCAGGTGGGCAAAACAGACTGATTCACCGGGAGATATTGGGATCATATGATAGTTTTGTTGACAAGAAAGACTTGCTGAAAAGACAGTTGAAGCTCGATTACAATGATCCCATGTAGTGTAAACCAACTATGACTTGAAAACTCAAAATCACAAGAAAAGCATGTGTGAACAATACAGGATACTCAGAGTCGTGAGGCAGAGCAAAGCTACTCTGAGTATCCTTTGGAAAATAAAAGATGCGGAAAATGAAATAAAATCACAGATCTCATTGGGTTTTCTTCCAGATCCTGCCTAAAACAAGCTTTTTGTAGTTAAGACATTAGTCATACTGTGTTGAAATTTGATGATTTTCACACCTCTTTCTCCTTTTCGACCTGCATCTCCAGCTTCTCCATAGAATCCTGGTAGGCCCACTTCTCCATTAGCGCCATCATTACCAGGGTCCCCCTGACAACATTATCAACAGCAAAATATATGATTAATTACTTGTGTTTTCACTAGTATTCTTAAAGGAATTTATTTCCCTTCCTTTTAGGTAATGTAATGGATTACGTTCAACCCGGACCAGTTCTTTGCATAAAAAAAAAAAAGAGGAAAAAATTCAAAAGGAAAACACTGTTTGGTACTGGTGCATCACTACTGCTGGCACGAAACGCCACAACATCAGGCTTACTGACCATAATCTAATATAGTGGAATATATTTTCTATAGCCATGGCTTCAAGAACATTTACCAGCCCGAGAGTCCCTGTGATTAGGAGTTGTGGAACATGAATTGATTCGACATTGTATAATAATGTGGAAAAGGCTTTCCAATCCAAGGACAGCCAAGAATCATTCAGCACAGACCAAGTGTCTAGTCTGTGACTCCTTATTTGTCCTCACAGAGACGTGGAAAATCGTAATGTTTTCATTCCAAGCTTTTCTGCCAAATACTTCAGCTCTCTTTGTCCTGTCCAGACCCTCGCAATGTGTTTGCATTTTGCTCCGCCAGAGAGTGCAAAATGAACAATGTATGTATGTACTGCACTCTGACATTGATTTGATGCCAAAGCTCTACAGGAGGAGAAGTGAAAGGAAAAGGTCCCTTGAATATAGCCTGGTACATTAATGTCAAATTGATATCAGGACTGTAAAACTCACAGGAAGTCCCGGTGGTCCTTTCTGTCCAGGGGGACCGGGCGCACCCATGGGAACGTCCCCATAGAGAGGACAAACAGCAGCACACGTCCTCTTGACTGAGTTGGCAAAGGTTGACATCTGTTCCAGGACCACTTTTTTACAGACCTCAATCACATGTTCGGCAGGGAGCGTAGGGCCCTGTGTAAGAAATCATTACCACATCCATCACTGGAGGTGACCAAGCTGTGAGACAGAGCACATAGAAGTGATGCCCTCATCTCTGAGGAGGCATCGTGACGACAGCTAGTTGTATTTCCTGACTCATTGTGGGATTGCAGCCACACTTAATGAAATGCTTGCTGTGAGTCAGGGCTATGTGTAGTAACTGATTAAATGTGTTCTTGACACCAAAAGTGTCACTGAATAATGTGTGAGCCCCTTAGTGTTACAAGTGTTAGAGTAAATGGTAACTCTGCTGTTTCTGTGCCTTTATTCAGAGACAAATGCGAGGCCATTCACACTGAGGACACTACACATTATAAGCATGTTTGTTAGACATAGTCAAAGACTTTTTTTTAACTTACTGGTGGGCCTGCGAGCCCCTGAAAGCCATCTGGTCCTCCCTCGCCTCGAACCCCCTTGACTCCCAATGGACCTGAACGACCAGGTGGGCCAGCAGGGCCACGCTTCCCCCGTCCTCCCTGTGGGCCTTGCTCACCCCTGTCTCCAACCTACAGAGCACACCAAGAGCATCAGCAGGACAGGGTCCAGGACAAAGCATCAGAACAGTCAGAAAGAACACAAAATTTGTTGTTGGGCTTAAGATGCCTATTGGTAAAAAGAACATTACACAATAACTTACAGAGTTGCACAAAAAATGAGTAACATAGAATTAGCTAATAGAAGAAATGTGTCTCTTCTCTGGAAGTAAGGCAAATGTAAAACAAATTGGAATTTTTCATGTCAGTTTCAATACAAAAACCAAATCTGGCAGAGAACATCTGAGAAATGTGCAAGATTCATTTTGGTGCAGTTGTGGGCGTTACTGTTCTTATCTCATCTGCAGATGCTCTGAATATGTGAGGAATGTTATTTGATGGATTCATATTGGATTTTTCCAACTATTAACTTTGCAAACACAATGGGATGAATGGAGGATATTCCAACCAATATGAGGGCAGAAATCTAACATTTGGAAACACCACACCTGCCCGACTGCTGTCCTCAGTGACAGACTTCATCACAAACCAACATGTTTTGTTTCATTATCGTTAACTTAAATGAAAGAGTTGAAAACCAACAATGGCCTATGTGTCTACTCTCAATACTTGGCTGACATTTAATCATTTATCCATACCTGCCCTTTTAGTGAAGTTAAGTCTTTTGAGTGGTGGTAGGTGTTTTACTTTTATGATAAAATCATAGTTTTATAGCATCGCTGAATCAATCAGCTACATCCCAACTCACCTTTCCTTTTGGGCCTTTGACTCCCTTTTCTGCCTGTAAAAACACGAAAATCAATGTGAGGAAAAGCAGAAAGGTGATATACTGTTGGTATCTGACATTGCAGATATGCAGTACCTGTGAGCCTTTTACTCCTTTGATCCCCTGGATTCCTGTGTCACCCTGTACAAGGCAAATGAAATGTAAGCAGCATATAGAAGCTTCCAAATAGCTGATGGATCAGACTTTAGCAGATGTGCTACTCATTCTCTGGTGAGCATCAGTCCAATGAACCATGTGACTTCTAACAAAATTATCTTCGTCAAAGGGTGTATTTTATCCCAAACCATCAAAGTCTTTTCACCTGATCAAAACATTCTGATGTCTAAACATAACTAAACATAGATGGAAATGATGAATGTAAACAGAAAGTGTTACATAGTAAGGCTTTTCCTTTTCTTTTTCTTTTTTTTTTAACTTCATTGAGACCTTTAAGTAGGCTATATTTATATTCCTATGGTACATCCTCATCATTTCTTTAATAACATCACCATCGTATTATATTTACATATCATACAGGAATCAAGTCCTCTGCTATCAATAGTTTGACTTTTTAGCTGTGAGTATGGGTAGAATTTTTCGTAATAACCTCAGCACTCAACACTGCATTCCTTTTCAGAACCACTATTTAAGCCCACAGCAGGTAGATTGTAATACTTTAATAACACTTGACAGATGTTTTTCTTCACTGGAGCTGGCCTGTGTGGGACTCGTAAGGTAAACCTGTTGAAGTGGGAGATGTCAAAGCAGTGGGCCTGTTGTCACACTATCTTTGCTGTGTGTAAAGTCAAAGGGACACGGCGCTATTTGACGATTTGACTTTGACACTAATGTTCATTCCATATCCACATCCATAATTCAGTGAGTAAACATTAAACATGATCTTTCATTTGTGCAATTTTTTTGTTATGTTCACAATCTCCATTTTTCTGTCTGATCATTGTAGCAGGTTTGCATTTAAACCCGTCAGCTGGAGGAGAATGCATGAGTAAATCTATCATACTTGACTTGGTATGACTTTCCAGCCCGGAAAGATGGAAACCCAGCATATTTTGATAAATGACATGTTCAGTTGCTTAGACTTTCTATGTACAGTTTTCATTCCCTTCTGAACATATCAGCTTTAAATGATTTGTAATGGATCTATCTAGTGCCAGCTTACTGCTCCAAATGGTGGTTCTTTCTTATCAGCCTTGCTTGCTCTTATGCACGCCACAGAAGCACAAACAGCTGCAAAGCGGTTTCTGCAGGACTATCTGCATTTTTCATTGGCTTGGCTTACTGTTTAGCACTCGTTGTGGGGAATATGACACACTGAGCCAACACGCCTGTTTAATGCACATCTTCATCATGTACTTGCTGTATGACAACATGGGTATGAAGCCTCTCCAACTTCTATGCTCCATTTGTGTGGAGAACAT
Organism: Leuresthes tenuis; assembly: GCF_036924035.1. NCBI lineage: Eukaryota > Metazoa > Chordata > Actinopteri > Atheriniformes > Atherinopsidae > Leuresthes > Leuresthes tenuis. The sequence goes on from NW_027325362.1 coordinate 16,315,253, forward strand.
TAAAGAAAATATATTAAGAAGTCTGTGTAGTACTTCAGGGGACTTTTTGTTAAATTCCTATAAATGTAAGGCTGCTTTCCAAACCGGGAAAAATGTCTTGGTTTGGAAAGAGAATATATCTGCAAATCTTATACTCTATGTGGCTCAATGACCCAGTAAATATGTTCTGAATAGCCAGAGAAATTGTGCCATTAAACAATAATTTTGCCCTAATTTTATATCTCTAATGGGTAATGGATGTAGGATGTATTACCTTGGGCCCTGGTTTTCCAGGCACACCCACGTGACCCTGTAAAGAGATGACATGCTTTAATGGCTTGAGGAAAATGAACTAGTGTTTGGAAGAGTTAAGAAAATTCGTCTGGACCACTTACAGTAGGTCCAGGTGGGCCAATAAATCCGGGTCTTCCTGGCTTCCCTGCAGAACCCTTGTAACCTCTTGGGCCCTTGAGAATAAAACATTTATTAACCAACTCGAGGACCTGCTTTGTTCTTTGTTGTTTCCCTTTAAGATGGCAAACTACTTTATGAACAAAATGTATTATGTGCTTGTCTTCAGTAAATGAAAACCCTGAAAATTTGACTTACAGTTTGGCCTTGGGGACCCATTTCTCCTTCAGGCCCCAGGGTGCCTTTCTCCCCCTTGTAAAAGACACAAATGGCAATGAATAAATTTGCCAAAAACAACTCCATTTCACATGTATTCACAGACCCAAACGAGAACAGACCTTTGCTCCATTACGTCCTAGTTTTCCGCTGGGGCCTTGTGGTCCTTGATACGCCTGTCAGAAAAAGATTACATTTACCAAATATTGAAAGAAGGGCACCACTTACAAAACTCAACATAAAGTTGTCACTATGAGAAGAATACATTACCTCTATTCCAGGATCGCCATCTCTACCAGGTAAACCCGGATCTCCAATAATACCCTAGGGAGTTTCAGTCATTATTACGAGAGAGTACGTGAGACTACAACTACATGTGAGGCTATGAGTGTCAGCGGTAAATTACTTTAGGTCCAAGTGTGCCAGCTCTGCCCACAGGTCCTTGGATACCCTAGTTTTCACGTTTTGATGACAAAAAAAAAAAGAAGTTAATTAGACCTTGTTAAGAGCTAGCTAATTCCCTTTAAAACCTTCTGTATACCCTTTGTAAATCAAATTAAACACTTACAGGCCTCCCCTTCTCTCCAGGGGCTCCCGTTTCTCCAGGATCCCCAACAATAGCCTGCCAATTAATCATTTAAAACAATATAGATTAGGAATGAACTCCATGTGCAGTGTCCAACAAGCAGCCGGGTAAACCAGGGGGCCACCCCCCATTTAAAATTACATCTAAAAGTAGATTATCGCCACGGCTCAGGCTCTTGTTTTAGTGACTCACCAGCTTATGTTGCTACAGTTCAATCCCTCAGATCTCAGCCAAAAATCCAGCCACATTGAACTAATGTTGTTTATGGAGACGGCACATGAGCCAAAAACATACTTCAATTCCAGTGTTTTACCACATCAAAAATGATTTACTTGCTCTTTACGGTCAAATAAAGGTATTTGGAAAGTATTGGACAAAGTATCAAAAGTCTCCTGGTATGGAATATGGCATGGGGAATCCCAAAACAACCCACCTGCTTTCCTCTAGGTCCCAGCTTCCCTGTGGTACCAGTATTCCCTTTTTGGCCCTAAGAAATAGCAGCATGATGTGTTTAGATGATTTAAAAAAGGGATAAAAAAGATTATACTATCTGGAAGGAAACACAAATACCTTAACTCCTTGAAATCCAGGAATCCCAACATATCCCTTGAGGCCTTTAGCGCCCTTTAAGGAGGCCAAACTGTTAGCAATACAATAATTACAAAATGGTTTGTAAAAGGGCTTACCACTGTGTCTGAAAGGTTACTTACGATTTCTCCTGGTTTCCCAGTCTCACCAATGTCTCCAGGAGCTCCTCGAACTCCCTTTAATTACAGAAAATCTATTAGGCTATACAACTGTAGCAACAAGCCTGTAATTTCATTACAAGCTGCCATGTAAACGAGTCCAATCTTAGTTTGAATTAAAGCCAGCAGAGGAGTTTACCTTGAAACCTGCTGCACCTTTTAATCCTTTTAGCCCTTTAGACCCTCTGTCACCCTGTGAATACAACATCTCATTCATACCCATTTGTAACTTTTTAGTGCAAAGAAAATGTTAAACCTGCACCATAGATTACCACTTGGCCCCAGGGTCCTCTCATCCCTTTTTCGCCTTTGATTCCCTCTTCACCCTGAGGATATGGGTGTCAGGTTTCATTCATGCAGTTTAAGAATGAGCCAAGCAGAATCTTATAAAAACACTGATGGGAGTACATAAAGGCAGAGCTCACCTTGGGGCCTGTTTCGCCAATGTTGCCATAGTCTCCAGTGTTTCCACGAATTCCCTACAAGACAGGTTTAACTTGATAACAAGCATACTGTTTTGATCTGTTGCAATTTGTTTGCGAACGACCAACATGAGGCAGTGTAAAATGTGAATGTTAGTGACTGTTTCCACTGAAAGAAATGTAAGAGCAAAACATCAGACGGACAGCCTGTCCAGCCTGTGCTTTCTAAATCAAAGACTATGAAACTATATAAGATGTACAGTGTGTACGGAGACAAAACATTTTGAGAGAATTTATTAACCTTTTCAGGCTATAAGCTTATTCACACTCTTGGCTAGAAAAAAATGCAATTCCATTCCTCAGAACAATTAGCATTAAAACTCAAGGCAGAGAGAATTTCTTTTTGCATATTATCTTAGTTATTTGAACAAAATTAACAAACATAATATGTCTAGAGCCTTGGAAAAGCTTAGAGGCTTTAGGTTTGGTCATGTACATTATGACTATGACATTTGGCCGGCTTTGTTTTTGGCACAACACAGGGAGAAAAAAACACCCTGTACTGTGCCAGCTCCACACAATGTGTTGTAGATATACAACACATTAAATAAGAACCCCTATATCCCCTTGCACACAAAGAAAAGCTATAGTGAATTATGTCTAGGGAGAAGATTGTTAAAATACTGTTTTTTTCTTTTGCAATCATTGTGAAAAGCTTTGCTAACCCGCAGCTGGCTCTAGATTTAAAGATCTGACTGATATAAATCTTTTTAATCTAACTTGCCGGAAAAAGAAATTTAAAAGTTAAGACAGCATGTCTCCAAAAATCTAACTTTAAAAGAAACAGCCCAAGCCAGGAGACTGGAAACTGCTCAAATTATCAGAAAAGGAAAGAGTGAAAGCAGCTAGTTTACCAGGTTAAAATCTACTTACTAGCCCCTCTAAAAATACCTAATATAAATTGTGTTTGTTTAATTGATACAAAACAAAAGGCTACAAATTGTGATTTACTCATCCCGTAATAATCTTTTACTATCATTACTTTTAGCTTTGTTTTGACTATGCCCGCCAATCCTAAACTAACATTGTCGTAACTAAAACTTCATCTCAGTTTTTCCAATCTGAATTTGGTGCCATCTAGGGATTTAAAAAACCTGTTGTAGTTTTTCCATTCCTGTGTTTCTGATTTTCCATGTTTCTGCTGCTCAACAGTTCAAGGCCTCCTTTTTTTTAGTTTTTGTCTATCAGTGTGATAAATGTTTTAGGTGGTTGGCAGGTCTGGACAGCAAACAGGACAGTTTAGCACCTGTACTCTTTTACTCTGGACTTGCGCTGTTGTAAAATGCGCTGAATATGTAAGGAAACTTCCCTGACAAAATTAATTCAACCTCGTAACAAATAATTAAAAAAGACACTAATGACCAGCTTGTTGCTTTTGCGCAAAAACTTTTGAAACATGCTTCTGGCATCACATTCAAAATTAACTATAAAATTCCTTACTTTCTAAATCTTTCATGTTGTCTTTGAACTATTGTCAGTAAGACAAGTTTTAAATTAGCAGTTCATTCACAAAATCTTATTTAGCATCCCAACTTTTTGAGAAACAGGGTTGTATTAGTCACATTACTGGAAAATATACACAAGTAGGTCTAAGGAAACATTAGTCATAAATACAGCAGTGTGGATCAGTATTGTTTGCACAGATGCCGACTTCCTTAGTAGTAGATGGAAAAGTGTTTTCCATTTGGCTGCATTGGATTGAGTCAACAAACACGTTAAACACAGCCAGGGCGCCTTTGTGTTGTGAGTTTATTTGTCCATCGCACCTAACAGTGTGTGTTAAGCAGAGTCAGCTGGACAGAAGTTAACCTCAGAGATGGCCGACAGTATGGCGAGAGGCACGACCGTGAACTTTACGACATTTCCGAGGCAGGACGGCTTAAGGACCACCCACCACCTGAGATGGGCAGTCCATATATCGGTGCCAGGAAATGCCCTCCTTGGATGCCAGCAGGGAAGGAGATAAACAAGTTGGGGCTCCGTGATTCACAAGCTGGCAGGAGGTCAAAACTCTAACCAGTTACTCAAGACAGATGTTTGCTCCCAGATGAGCTGCAGCTGCAATTCAAGACAAGAACATGTAGCATGTACAGCTCTGGAAATGTACTCTGGGTGCACGCTGGTCTTTAGGCCTACATGTGTTTCCTCAGGCAGCATGGGGGATTTCTTTGAGTGCAAAGGGCAAGTTAAACGCCAAACCATCACATATGAATTTTAAGAAGAAAAAAAATCCTCCTTTAAACACATGTTTTCCTTAACGTTTTTAAGACTCCCAGATCTGTGCCAACAACAGTGACTGCTTAGCATCAAAGAGATTAACAAGTCATAAATTCAAAGTGGAAATAATCACGTCTGCTCCTCTCTGAAGGATATAAGGACGTGTAACTGGCTCTTTTAGCTGGGTCCTTTGGGTTATTTTTGAAATTCACAAATTTTCCTAACTTCTTTCTGAGGTAGATTAAGGTGGCTTACTCGCACAAATTTAGAAAATATTAACAAGGCTAAACATCTGACAAATTTCACACAACATCAAGAAGTCTAATACCACTAACACTTGAAGGGTATGGTTATTGCTCAACTGCCTGGTTTTCCTGTGTGTGGGATTCATTACATTTGGCTCTGTTTCCTCCAAATGGAAAAGCAAAACCATAAGAACTCTTGTGATCCTGGGCCAGTTTGAGTTAAATCCTATGTTCTAAACCATCAGAGCCTGTGTTATAAGATACAAATCGTTATTTCAGGACTACAAAAACAAATTTATTGTCACATCCATGTTGGTTTCCTGGATTCTTCCAAAATCTTTAGCAAAGCGGACATGAGCTTTCAAAGTATGAAAAAAAAAAAAAAAAACGTGTTTACTATTGCTAAGCTGTTCTGCTTCCAGATCTTTTTCCATCCTGTCCTGTCTCAGTTGTGCCTCTGTTGCCATTTTCCATAGCTTTGCTGCTGTCTCACGAATGCAAGTTTTACAGTATCACTCACCCAGAAGTCAGCTTAACTCCTTAGAGTGAAGCAAAAGGAAGTGGATGCTACTCATGCTCAGAAGGCATCGAGTAAACATTAGAACATTAATTCAACTAGCAAGATACTAGGTTTGATGCTTGCATGAAAGAGAGGCAGAATATATTTATTTACCCAGTTGCCTCGTCTTCCTGAGTCTCCGGGTTTTCCTGGAAGACCCCTGTGACCCTGTCAAAGAAAAAGCATTTATGTGTCAACAGTTAAAACTTGAATACTCGCTCAGCCAGTTCTCTGCACAGGTGCACTCACTTTTGGCCCTGGAGAACCCTGAATGCCAGGTTGTCCGTGCATACATTTGCAAGACGCTCTTCCAGCTGTGAGGCCAATCTCTGCGTACCCTCCACACTGTGATGAAGAAATTGGTGACAGAATGGTTTTGAAATTCCACACCAATCTTTAAGAGGTGGAATGCTATGATGCTTTAGTACAGCTGACTCACCACATTGGAAAGCTCACAGCAACCCTCTGAATAAGCCTGCTCCGGGTCACATGACACTTCCATCTGTTGGAGGTCCACCTAGATGGAAACAAGAGATAGTGTGATGAATAAAAGTTGAATCAAAACTTTGAAAAACTCAAGATATTACTAAAAAAAAATTTCCACATACTGGCACTGAGCGGTCTCCCACAGCTCGTTTGACGATGGAGGTGTATCCCTGGCGAATGACTGGCCTTGGCTCATCAATAGCCTCTACTCGGACCTCTTCACAGTCTATCAGCAGCCTCACCTGACTGCCCTTAACACTCAGTGCCAACTTGTGCCATTCTCCATCAAATAACTTTTGCACACCGTGGAAGGTCCTCAGCATCTGGCTCCCATGGGGGCTGGTGTAGAAAAAGTCTAGCGAGCGTGCATCAGCATGGAAACGCAGACCAACCTGCTCTCGTCCCTCGGGGTCACTGACCTGCCACAGGTTCCAGGACGTCTGGGCAGCGTCCTTGGTCAACTTAAACGTTGCAATGATGGAGTATTCGGAGGGCAGTCCATCTGGATACACATCACTGTGGCACGAGACTGAAGTTCAGGAAGCTGGATAACTAAACAAAGTCTCCTTTTCATCACAAAACAGTTGTGAGCTTTTGTGGAAACAGAAAGGTTTATTCATCAGAAATAAAATAAAAACCTCTTGAATTTCTATACTCAACTCATAGTTCGACATATGCATTAGCCAGACAGCTTGTTACTGTGAGATCGTACATGATTTCAGTACTTGAGTAACTACAATGACACAACAGCTAAAAACAAGACCTAAAGCAAACCTTTCAGCACAGCAAGTACTGATGACACGGCGGGAATTTGAACTAAATATGCTAACAAAATCTATCTAATGTCTGTTGAGATATCTGAGTGAGAACCAATTGGACAGACAATTAGATATTGCAATTTTAGGGTCAGGCAGCTAGCATGGGTAAAATGAGTCTGGTTACTTAAGAGAGAACTGATATAAAGAGACATTTTCCCATCTAAATCTGAACAATAAAAATGTATCATTATCTGAACAAACATATCACGATATCAGTCACATTATTTTGATGATTGTAGGTACATACACACCATCTATGCGTTTATTTAAACACATAGCAGACTATATGGACCTGTAAATGAGTATTATATAGGCTCAGTACATTCAGGTATGATATTGGGTGTCGTGTTAAGTGTCTGATCATTTTCCTGCCTCACTAAGACAGGCTTGGCACCACTCTGGAATTGTACCTGATGGCCCTCTGTAGATGGATGGCGGGGTTGACGCGGTACGCCACTGTCTCAGGCTGAGATCCCTCCACTCTCTTCACTCCTCTGGACTCAGGCACACGAAACTCCTCCAGAAGATCAAAACCTCACAGGACAAACAATGAGCTAAGTTTGACGTCACACAGATTTAATATCAAAGGGGTTAGACTACTTTCGAATCTTATGTCAGCGCTGATGTCGCTGATTTCTGTTTAAAAGCCGTGTGGCTCACTGTTGTTAATAATGCCATTTCTTCGCAGGTACAGTGAGGTAATCTATCAAACCCATTAGCATGATGAGGTTGTTTATTTTCCCTCACCGGTGGATTAAGTTCCTGAATTCTAAACACTGGGTGCTTTGTACTGCATTTTGGATAAGATCAGTATGAATGCAGTGTTTCCTGTGAGGTTAGAAATGGAGGATAAAAGCTGGATTAGGATTCAAATTAGAGTTATCATAACTCCAGCAGAGGTAAAGTCTTTTTTTCTTTCTTTTCATGGTACATTCAGTAAGCCTTACTGCCATGCAGCACAGTCAATGGACTATTTTGTTATGTGGTTCATTTATGGTGACAGGAAGCAACAGTTGTAGGACCTCAAAGGTGCTCATGAAAGCCACACCAGCACTGGGTGCAGAAAAATACAACGCTGTCAACAGCGTGGCAATGAAAAACGAACTGACAAACACTGACATCTGCTGGTCATAACTGTAACACTACAGAGGAAAAAGAAACTTGTGTAATGGCACACCGTTTACCACCACAAATAAGACTTTATAGGATCGTCCCTTCAACCAGAAAATGCCTCTTTGAGTTGATAAATCCTCTTTAGAGGAGTGTTCCGGCAAAGATGGCAGCATGTCAGTCCTACCTCATGCAACCACACATCACCAGTCTATTTTAATGGTGGTGTGCTACGATATTTTTATGCACTGAAAATACGTTGTAGACTTCAATAAGTATTTTGAAATTTAAACTTACTTGTCAACTTCTGACACTGGGCCAGTCCTAAGATGGAAAAGAAGGCTGCAAAGACCAGCATGTCATTGAAGGCTGGCATTTTTGATGTTTTGAAGTCAGGGGCTATAAGTGCCTGTGGTACAGCGGATAAATACACGAGTCATTTAGATAGATCCACAATGACATCAGATCAGTGATTCATGAAATATATCACTAGACTGTCAAAAAAGAAACTAGTCGCTCGCATTTATGTAACATACATGTTAGTATAAAAGATCCATAAAAAGTAGTGGGAAGAGGGAAACTTATAGAGCTAAGTTATTCTTATCTATTAGAAAATAAATACAAAAAATTGTGACATTTTCTCAGAAATTTTTAATATAAAATATTTCAATATATACATTGTCTTCAGCATTAAAAGCTACATCCACTGGTTAATCTTACAGTTCATATTACATAATTAAATAATCATCACTCGCTGAACAAATTTCATTATCTGCTGGCATTGCACTGAACTTGAATTCATATTATTTCCTTCCTACCTTCACAAAATGTATTCTGAAATGAATGCAACAATTACTCACATATTCCTGAAAAAGCCCCAGAGCTCCTGCTGATGGATCTATTCCAGTTCCTGGTGTGAGAATAGATCCCACTTTAAAGTGCCATCCCAGGGCCAGTGTTTGAGCTGAACAGGAGGACCATTCACACTAGAAGCTCTGGGTCTCAGAGGACCCTCACCCCTGAGCTCCACTCCACCTGCGGTACCCAGGGGATCTGTCTCTTCTCATAGGCCAATCGAGCCGACGGCCACAACAGTGTAGCTCAGTGTGGCACACTGAGTCAACACATCGAAGACAGGCAGGTGAACCTAATGCAGGTTGAAGCTTCTCGGAGGTGAAAACAACAGCAAGGCTTAAGAACAGGACGAATGTGCAGTGTTTCGGTAAATCTTTTTAAAAAAAAATGTTTTAATAATGTTCCACTGAAACTTTACTTTATAAAAAAAGGTGTATGTTTTCAGTGTATGTTCATTGAAGATAGCATTGTACCAATCTCTCACTGAGAGGATGATGTAGTATTTCACAGCCAAACACAAGAAGCTCTGCAAACATTCCACCCAGACTAGATCACTGCGCTGTTACTTTAAAATTGGCTGCGGGGAAAAAGACTTTTGAGCAATATGGTGTATTGAAGACTACAGCTGCCACACATGTATGCATTTAATAAATCAAAACACATTTGCAGTGAGAAAAGCCGAGACGGTTCTGTGGTGCCCACCAGTCTCTGGTGGCTTTCTGCAAGCAGGTTTATTACAAAGTAATGTTACAGTAACAATTTCAGTTCTACCGAAATGAACCATACATCGACATGAATGCACAGAAAATGGCAACACGGAGTGGAACCAAGGCCAACGCAAAGACTGCTGTGGAACAACAAAAAGAGGAGCTGCAGCGGCTGACAAGCAAACAGGAATTGAAAGCTTCATGATTACAAGTTTTCTGCGACTTCTCTTAAATAGGGATTTTGAAGGTTTCTGCAGTGCTTACTGGGGTTTATTGTCGTATATTGCATTGCCCTCTAAATGCAAGTTGGCAGTATAACATAGCACTTAAATAGATAATTGCAGTGTCTCTAATCCAAACATGAGCATACATAAATTACAGTACATTCAGTAACTCTCAGAGCGCTATCCTGCATTTGCCCTTCATTAGTGTGAAGAAATGTTAATTAACAGTTCAACATGGTTATTCCCAGATTTTTCTAGTGTCCATCAAACCTCGCCAGGATTTGCATAAATAAAATAAAGTACAATAAAAAAAACAATTTGACATTTTCACAAAAATAAAATACATTAAAAACGAATACACAAGGCCATTAACATTCCGTCCACACATAATATTAAACCATATTGCCTCTTAACAGAATATTTTACATCTTGTAACGATTTAAATAACACTCAACACATTTGCAGTCTCTTAAGTTTGACATCTCCAGTGTCCATGATGTGTTTAGAGGTGCAACTAGCTTCTGGGTTGTTTGTTTTCAGCCACTGACTATCGCTTGGATCCCTTGGCCAGTTTGCTTGTTGGAGTGGCTCTTCTTTGAGGAGTGGGGATCTTGGATGGTTTTCCTCCGTGCTGGCGGGACGCAGAGCGCGGCGTCGCTCGAGTGGACTCACCAACTGTCTCAGAGACATCTGAGCAAACCGATTGGATGTCTGAGATATCAAAGTCGGACGCGTCACTTCCTCTGCGACTGCTCCCTCTGCTCCCGGCTTTACTTCCCGGTCGGCTGGAATTTTTCCTCGACTCTGGACACATGAAATTCAAAGAGCGATCGTTAATTGGCTGGTTTCAGTTTAACTCACCGTGAGACAGATACAGACAAACACTCACTAAAGTTGTACTCACCACCTATCATTTGTGTTCGAGCTTTTAGTACAGCAGCGTTGATCAAGGTTCCCTCCTCACCCGACTGAAACCCTTTGCCAGATAAGTAGCCAGGAAGGCGCAGTTTACTGCCTTGCACTGCTGTGCCCTGTAAAAGACGGTACTTTATTTGCTGTCATTTGCATTCCTTTTTTTTAAAAAAAGCAGCTCTTACCAGCTGAAGTACACAACAAGCCGTACCAGAAAACACTACAAATGTTAATGAGTTAGTTTTATAATTTCATGAAAAATTACTTTTGCCAGAACTGTGACGTTTAGGTGAGCAACAGTTAGTATGAGAACTCTATTAGTCGTCAAACAAGTGCACACAAATAAAAACATATGTAACATCTCAAACTTAAGCAGACCGTTTTCAGGCAAGCATAAAATATTAAGCCCAAAAAAGTTCACAGACCCAACTGAAATTGGCTTCCGCTGAATATTTACTTGCACTGTTGTCATTCCAAATTCCAAATAAAATGAGAAATCAGCTAAATCTCACACATGCAGGTTTTTTTCTCTGCTAATATTCATTCAGCGTCTTTATTTTGCAGTAGATTTCAGTTGGGTCACGTGACTGTTCTGCATCTTGTGCTAAATATGACTATACCTCTGAGGATGAACCTTGGCTCTCAAAGGAGTCTGATGATTTAAGAGGAGTGGAGGGTTTGCTGTTTGTAAGCCATGGCTTATCATAATTGCGGGTTATGTGTTGGGGAGTCTAGGGAAATAACGGCAAATAAAAAAAACAAAACAAAAACATAACATGGATTCACAAATCAAAAAAAAAAACTACAAAGTACACTAGATGGAAGAGGCTCAGAAAACAATCCACAAAATGATCAAATACAGAAAAGCAGGTAAATGAGAGGAACATCAAGATGTGGAGTGATTGTTGCCATCAAGGCGGGGGAGCAAAGAACTACGCAGAAACGGGCTCTCATAGCAGGTGGATTGTCTCACCTTTGGTGTGCTGGTTGCTGTCGGGTTTGATGGAACAGGGCAGCTCTGACTGGAGGTGGATCTGTTGGGAGAGGCTCCTCTTGATGACGGTCGGGACCTCCGCCCTCTGTATCGGAAGCTGGCCATCACCTGCGTGGTTCCCTCTGGGAGGATGAACTTCTCCCGCAGCTCCACATTGGTTCTGCCTTTAGCTAAGAAATCACACTCCAAATAAGCCATAATCCACAAACAGGTCGGTGATTATAATTCCTCATTCATACGTCTGCGTTGATGATTATGATGATGAATTGACACTTTATTTTCCCCTTTAGGGCCTGAATTTCCACATAATTTCTCAAACTTTTGAGAGAATGTTTCCTGGACACAGGAACAATTTGGTATAAATAAAAGAAAAATGGATATTCCCTCATAGGAAATATTCATTAATTGTCAATTTATTTCTAGAACCTTTATTTTTCAGAACCGCAAATGTCTTAATTCAGCAGTTTCTTTTTTTTCTAAACAATTAGCACCAAATGTCGGGAAACTTCTTACTAAACACCTGAGAAATTATTGGGAAACTGCAGACTTATAAAATAAAGTGTTAGCGTGATATGGCTGTCTTCTTTCAGATGAAACTAAGTGTTTCAAAAGCAAGACTTGTGCATATTCAGACCTCATCCATACTGTCCAACAGAAGTCAAAATATTGTTAGAACAGTAGTGGAATAATCAGTTTTTTGTATGTCAACCAGCATTATCTGGCAGTGGGTCAGTCATTAAAGTGAGTCTGAACAGTTTTACAACAAAAACTGCCAAAATTAGAATGACAAAAACTAGAAGACTACCTGCATAGTGGATATGTTGAAAACAAAGTTCCATGCAGTTTAAAGTAAAAGCCATACTGTTAAAGTAAAGTGTGCAATGAAAACAGTTTCACTTTTGTGTGGTGTGCGTAAAGAAAACGGATCGTTCCCCAGCAATGACACTGGAGTATTTTCTATGTAAATAATCAGATTAATACCTCTACCCTTAATTTGGTTTTCCAATACTTTTTACCTGGAAACAGCAAAAGACGTTTTGCCCCTCATTACATGCTGAGAGAAAAAAAGAGCTGATTTCGCTACGAAAAGTCCCAAAATACTCTGATGCCTCAGAGAAAGTGACAGCAGGTGATGTGAACAACTGCATGCATGAAAACCAGCCACAGCTGAACAACGGCTGATGGTGGGTGCAGCTGCTTTCTGAGAGTGCCATTCATTCACAATGAGCGCTCACACGAAGCTACACTACAGAAGTGGCACACACCGGGACTAACACAAGCAGCACACACTCGGATGTGCAGACACACATACCACTGGTGGGTTCATGGAGCAAGGTGAGAAAGTGTGAGATTTGCCAACCTATAGGAGACTGAGTAATTGAAGAGTTTGATTCCGAGCGCAACATTTTGCTCCCGTGGTGATGAACTAGAAGAAATGATATCATGTTCAGCAGGAGGAAAGTTTGGCAGGAAACACAGAGATCGATCATTAATACAGATGACAGCAGAGACAAGCAGAGTAGTGAAGTTTTCACAGCAGATGTGGGCACAGAGAGGATATTTTCACACATAGGCCAGCGGCCAGTTGGTAATCAGTAACGGCCTATCTGCTTGTAAAGAAACATTTTCAGGGGATTATTCAAATCTTGCTTTCCATCTCTTAGGTTTTTAAGAATTTTATTTTTTTTTTCAGGGAAGCAAGATCATTAAGTTCCCATAGATCCAAAACACAGTATATATCATCACACCACATTCAGGACTCACCATACAGTGTTTTCATTGTTTCTGTAAATGTATGAAGTAAATAAACTAAAGTAAATGAACTAAGAATACTTGCAAAAACAAAATATCCACACTGAGTTGGAAGCGTTTCTGGATCGTCTAAGAAAATCAGACAAACAACCGAAACCGCAATCTACTACACAACTGAGAGTTTCTCGAGTGCCAAAGAGTTTACCGCAAACTAACAAATATGAATGAATACAGAAACGGACCTCTGAGAACACTGGTTGAGCTGTGCTTTGTGACATTTTCTATTTCTTTTTAAACTCACCTCGACAGGGGTCGTTCTTCACCAGGAACTCGTCCAGAGCCATCCAGCCACCACCCACCCGCACCATAACCGTGCTGCGCAAAATTCGCACAAGACGCAGCTGCTGAGAGTCTCCGAACTACGGCGGAGGAAGGAAAAAAGAGATGGGACATGTGAGAAACACTGACCTTCCCGTGAACGTACTCTCACTACAGACAAGAGGCTGTGCAACACTAGAAACTAGACTTTGGAGAACCACATTAATTCCAGATACTTTATTTAGCATCATATTGTATAGAATGATATTTCTTTAATGACGAATGTTCAGCTTTTTGGTCTAGTTTCCTTTCCATGTTGCACAGGTTTACACATAAACACACAGAGATTTTGAGACAAGAACATCAATTTTAACTTTTCATTCTCAAAAAGACACAAAGTACACAACAGTCAATCCAACTGGTTTTCGTCTTCGAGTGAGAGCTGGTGAGTCTGATTAAGATTCATCATTCCTAAAATCACTCCCTGAGCTCATGTCACAGCGAAGTGACTCTGTCTGGATATTGAGCCTGACAGAAATATTCTAAGGACGGAACAATGTCTTCATCATAATTTTTGTGAAGTTCCATGGTTGATTTCCACACTTTGATTATTTTTACAAATACTCAATACAATTAACCCCCAAATTACAGCATCAGTCAGGCTGTGATGTATTCACTATGTTTTTGTTGTAGAATTCTGACTTCATGTGGCCGCAGCCAGTGCACATACAAAAAAAACATGGTTGAAGGCACATGATTATGCCACCAGGGGGCACTAGTGCATAATAATTTGCCTTCACCTTACCAACCACACATACCAAACAAAAACACACTGAGCATGTTGTGGATACAAATGATTCGAGCTTTTTTGACAGGGACGAGACAGATGTCAGTCAGTTGGATGTGACCATGAGTTTTGGCACGGAATCATTATTTGAACACAACAATCACAGGTGCATGCTTTCGGTCAGAAACAAGCTCACATCATGATCAAGCGGACAAACAGCAATCTCCTGCAAAATTTGTTGCACTTTCTAAGCTATGACTCAAATACTCAGGATGCGTTGACACTGATGCAGATCAAATGCAGCTATCTCCAACGACACACTGAGAACAACATGAGGAATGGTCCTAGTCATTTCTGTCTAAACCACCACAGTGCGATACGCAGACATGACCAAACACTGATGACCCTCAGCTAAATTCTTATTGTCTTATGGTATGTCTCAAACTGCTCTAAATCTTGCATTTTTATGATTATCTGAATGATTTAATGCAACTGGTGATTCTAGTGATCAGATACATTTAAGGTGATGATGATCTGGAGGAAAAAAAAGGCACAAGAAACAGCTTAAGAGTAGCCATTTACCAGAATACAGCTTTCCAAAACTGCAACGTGTAGGTGGGGCGTAAGATTTTGATTTTCCCTGTTTGCTATTGTCTCATCGCCGATTAAGGAGTCATGTAAGCAGTGAACCAGACCAAACTGTCAAAAGAGTTATTTTAAATTCATTGTTGTGTGATACATCAATACAAACTGGTACACAAACCACCACTGATACCCCTATCCCCCTCTCACTAACCCTTATCAGAAATGAACAATCAGCAACATGCAACATGTCAGGGAATGTTAATTCAATCAATGAAAAGCAACATATGTATAGAAATCATCAAGGCTGCCCAACTTTAAAAGTTAATTAACAATGTGAGTCGGCCGACACTGTGTGAGCCACTGTCGAGGTAAATCATTCCCATGATGCTGAAGCACCAAAAGCCAAGCACACAAAAAGCATTATTAAATGCCCAGCAGATGAATTTATGCCCGTGAACCAATAAAACATGGGCTGAAATGGTGCTGGCAAGCCATTATTGGATATTCTGAAACTCAAAAGTAGATAAACAATTACAACAGTTCTTTTGACTGATTTCCAAAAAAATAAAGATGTGCCAACAGAATCATTGTAGAACAGTGATGTAAAATGTGAACACATTGGGCTTTTAATGGATGATTCATTTAATCATTTTCAGCCAAATTGTTTGATCATTTTCAGCAAGCATAAATAAATGTTGGCTTGAAAAAAAAAACATCTTGCACCTAGTAGATTAAATCAGATTGGCATTGATTTTTTTTTTCTACTTCTGAGTTCCAGCCTGAAATCATCAGCCAGGAATCTGGGCAGAAAGTGTTAATTTGACATCAAACATGGTAAATGCAGAAGAGGTAAAAACAGAGGGTGACATTCACATGTACCTGATTTCCAAGGTAGAACTGGTGATGCATAGAACAATAAGAACATATGGAAAGATTAGCACACAGTTACACTTTTCTCAACACAATTAACACTTACCTTCACTAATATCTTTCCATAAGAAAAGTCACATTAGTATATAAAGCATCTCATCATCATGACATAAGTCATTTTTCTTGAAAAAAGTACAAAGTACTTGAATAAGTTATAAGGCCAAAAAATCTGCTTACCCTATATTTGTTTGCTCCAATTTGCTCCACTTGGAATCGTTTTGGACATTTGCATTTTGCCACTTGACGTGTCACCTACAAACAGACAACTTTATTAAACCTTGTTATATAGTGACAATTTAAAACTCAGGGCCTTAGAGTTTGAATGACCTCATCTTCAATCTTGTCAGCATCTGTTAGGGGTTTGTAGGCATCTTTGTTGGGATGGAGAGCTGCCACAAACTCATAGTAGTCAATGTAGCCGTCACCATCTCTGTCGAATATGTCTGCTACTGCGCTCATTTCCAGGCGGCTGGTAGGAAACTCTGTTGAGGAGCCATCGTGTGGTACAAAATTAGCATTTTACTGGTTGATTACATGCTGTTCAGATGACACTTGTGTGCTGGACACTTACTGGAGGAGAGAATTCCCTCAATGAACTCCTGTCGGGTCACCTTGCCATCTTGATCTTTGTCAATGCGGCGGAAGAAGTCCATGACGCGCGACTTTTTGTGGTTCATCCAGCGCATGTAGCGCTTCCGCCACACATCAAAGTCAAAGTTGGCAAACTCCTTCAACTAAATTGGAAAAAAAAGAGAATGGGTGATGGAATCTTTGCAGAATAGGTGTGCTTGTGATAATATTATGAGCTGGATTTACCTCCTCTAGTCTGTCCAAAGCATCATTGAGTTTCCTCCTTCTGTCCAAAGCCAAAAGCCACACATGCTGCCACTTGGTAACCAGTAGGTTAACACGGGGGTTCTTAGTTTCGATAGGAGCTTGTGTTGATGAGCCATACATCGTTTGTGTGGGAGAACGTTTTCCTGTAAGTGAAAGACAAAATCTCTCCCAGTGACTGTGTTTTCACCGTGTTATAGGGGGATTTCACAATGACATCATTACAGGTGCTAAACAGGGCTATATATATGAGGATGTCACATCACCCTGCAGTGACTCAACACATGGCCAGATGGCTCAGGTCACGCTCTGTGATTGATATTTGTGAGATACATACTTCCAGCTCTTCCTTTTCCCAGAACAGGGATCTGAGACTGGATTTGGGGCTCCACAGCAGACTTCCTTTTGTGTGTTTTGGTGACTGTGTCAACATCTGGTTGCTTCCTGGTCATTTCTTCCATGAATGCCTGCAGGAAAAAGAACTGCTGTCATCAGAACAGCCGCAAGACCAGTACAGTCTAGATAAAATAACCGTCTTCAGTTTGAATGTACCTGATGTTCTGCTATGAGGCTTTTAATGTCCTCGATCTCTTGAGGCAGTGGCTCTCTGTCTTTTTCGTTGAGGTTGGTCTCTGCCCACTGTAGCCAGGTCAGAAGATTCTCCAGCAAATCCTGAGTGGCTAAAAGCTCGGTGAGGGCCGTGGCCAGTCGCTGTTGGTGCTGCCTGGCCCAAGCTTGCACCTGTAACGTCATACACACAGACTCGTTTATTTTTGAAAACATAAAATCATGTTATTGTCTGTTTATGGCGCACAGCATCACCAAAATAATAATAAAAAAAAAGAAAACAAAAAAACTTTGATTCCATTTATGCAGGAATCTACAGTAACCTGGAGTAAATCTTTATTGTAGCAGCCATAGTGCATTAGTGTGCAATAGTGTGTTCTGTCAAATCTACAGGTATGAGGCATGTATGCCAGCAGGCAGTTATGTACTGACCTCATCAAACCGGGCTTTAATGATGGTGTTCCAGTGCTTGATGGTTGTGATGGAGTCCGGATGGCAGATGCTGAGAATGGCCTCCCCCATGCTGGTGGATTTATTCAGAGCCACTCGCTTCTCCTCCAGCTTTTTCATGAACTCCTTAAAAATAGCAAACGGAAAAGAGTTCAGCTTTGGGATTGGGTAATCTTCAGCAAACATAAAAATGAAACATTGCTCATGCTTGTTTTAAAATTGGAGCAAGGCTGAGCTATTTCAATCAGATGAAATCATAGTTAAGAAAAATATCTACAGCATTGCATTTTTGGCATGGAAGATGACAGGGTAGACAGGTTTCAATTACAGAGCCACGGCTGTTTATCCAAGCAAAAGACTTAATCAAAAAAGAACGCTGGCATGCTTTATTTCATTGTTAGGCAACTAAAGACTGCCAAGATATGCAACTTATATGAAAACTTTAAGTTTTAGATTTCAAAAAATCATAATAACAGTGCATCGCTTGCCATGTGTTGTTCGATAAGAGCCCGCAGAGCCTCCTCATCATCTGGCAGACTGCCATGAAAACGCAAACTCTGCTCAGCCTCAGCTAGCCACTCCAGCAGGATGTGAACGGTTGAGTGGAACTCCTCAGCCTGCAGCAAGATGACACAGATCAGTCAGACTCAGAGTGAGTTTACCTTCCATCTGAAGACTGCAGGCGCTCTGCAGTACCTGACACAGGGCCTGCTCCAGCCGGGCCTGCTTTGATACCGAAAGGTTGCACACCGTCTCCCAGCGAGAGCCCAGCTCCTGCATCTGGACTTTGACCCATGAGGAGTCATCGTGACTACTCTCGATCAGCTCCTTTGCCGAACGTTTGAGAGCCTGAACGCTCACTGTTCGCTTTCCCAGCTCCTTCTGGAAAACCTGCAGTAACAAGTCAGCAGAAGACACAATAAGACCATGTGACCAACACTACAGACAACACTACAAACTGTCTCCACTGATTAAAACACAGTGTTTTTAGTTGCTTGAAAAATCCGCTTTGTGCCAATTGCACCGATGACAAGGATAGAAAAAAATGCTACTTTCAATATTTCATTGTGATTTAGTTATATATTCGGTCACTAAAATGTATATATTTTGAGCAAAGCAGCACTCTATATAATTTAATGACAAATATTGTATGTGAACTGTTTTTAATCATCTTTCATCTTTTGAAATGAGCAAACATAACAGCATCGGTTTTCCACATATCTTTACTGGACAAAGAAATCTCAACAGTCAATGAACATCAATGCCATCCCTTTTGTTGCTTGAATTTAAAGCCCAACCCTGGTGTGGTTTAAGCACCTTAGTGACTAGAAACGACCAATAAAAGGATCAAAGGAAAAGGCAATGGTGCAGAAGTGAAAACCTTTACTTGTTTTTTTAGGTAAATTCAGATGTTGCTACGGATGTCAGCGATCAACTGTCTGATCAACAAAACTGTGACATACTGTGTCTTTGGTGTGGTGGTGCATTATACCTTGTGGTTATCTATCAAGTTGAGAACCAGGTCTATGTCTCCATGGACAGGCTGGTCCTCAGCCAGCTGAGGTTCCACTCTATACAGCCAGTCAATGAGAGCCTGGAGGGCGTCTGTAAACTGTCCTGAGAACAGCAGGGCCTCTTCCAGCTTGTTTTGTCTGCAGGAGAGAACAAATGACTCACAGAAAAAGTCACAGTCACAGTCACTGTTTTCTATCCCGCCAGGCTGTCGTCAGATGATTGCAGACAGGCGGATAAAACACACAAGCAAATGGAGGTGGATGTTTTCTAACCTTTCTATCGACTTGCCACAAACGGTGTCCCATTTGTCCCTCAGTTCGCTCAGCATGTCATCCAGTTTCTGATTATCATCCCGCAGCGAGGTTTTATCTTTCAGGGCCCTCCCTGTTCGAGAAGTGGTGTCATAAACGGAGTGCTTGCTGCCCAGGGCTTTCTGAAACTCCTGTATGCGAAAAAAAAGTGTCATCGCAGTCATTAACATGTTCACAATAGTCAGGATTGGTGGATTTCTGCAACTCTGTATCTTTAGATGGATATGTAAACAGATATTTTCTTCTTTATTTCGCTGGTATATCAAGTACTACTTTAATCTGTGTGTGTGTGTGGTTGTGTGTATGTGTTTTGGGATTAAGAAGACAGTCTTCTGTGAGGGAGACAAAAAAGGGGGTCACAACTCAACACCCACTGCTCCATAGAGATTAAAAGTATCCAATCCTGAATATAGTTGAATCACAGGATTATGATAGGATTAGCCCGATCTCCCTACATAAAACTGCAAACATAGTAAGAAGGAACTGTAACAAAAGCAACTGCGTGATTAATGCATTCTGTGGAAATACCATAAATATCTTTGACCGTTGGGTCAACTCTCATACATTACACTTTTTACATGAACAAGCTGTCTGATTATTTGGACTTGTCGGTTCAGATGCAGACATCTCTGCTGTTAAAAGTTTTTTTTGTTTTGTTTTAATTAAATAAACCTTTACAAAAAAAAACAAAAAACAATCCATCACCTTGTGCTGCACCAGCTGCATCTTGATTTTGTCCGGATCATTGGCGATTTCCACTTCAGAGTCCAGACTCTTCTCAGATTCATCCAACCACTCCATCAGTTTATTGAAGGTTTCATGGAACTAATGAAAAAATAAGGGAAAAAAAAACAAAACAGCGTAAGATATTCAAAGAAATGTATGATTTCACTTCACTTATCACAAAGTTCTGCTTTATGTTCACATGATTAAGCTTTTTGGCCCAAAGAACAGAACAGAAGAGGCCCACGACTAATGAAAATACTGTAATAGCCAGCGGACAAAATATTAAACAGGTTTAATATACTATTTGCACAGCTTTCCAATGATAATAAAAAGCTCTGATTGCAGGGAAACTATGGCTGTGCCAGATTCAGCATAAATATGCCGAGAGCAGTACCTGTTTGGCCCTCTTTCTGGCGTCATCCAGCAGACGACCTCGCTCCACAGACCTCTGCACCAGCTTCTCCCAGCGTCCCTGAACGCTGAGCAGCAGGTTCTTGATCAGTACCACATCCTGTTTCTGGCTGAAGTACTTCAGATGTGTCCCGGTCTTGTCCAGTTCGATAATGTGCTCCCTGTGGGAGTTCACCTCTGTCACAAACATCTGCACAAATATAGAACATCACAGTGAGGAGAGACATCTAGGTCATGTGTTATAATATCAAAAGGGAATAAAGGGTTTTGGCTCAACAGTGGGGGTAATGTAATCCTTGGTATTAAAATGCTAATAAGCTGCAATCTGAATTACAAAACAGATGCCATTAAGTCATTCTTGGCTTGATGTCAGAATGGTGATGCAGTTGACATGAACTACTACTAACAATTGCCTTTCACGGACAGAACAAAATTAGACACTACCTTGGCAATAGGAAAAGAAGTTGGATTTGAGTCACAAAATCACTTTTTTTATTCCAAAAGTGCGTGAACAAATCATGCAGAATCTTAAAATACATTTCTTTTCATCAGCACCTAATATCATAACTGAGTCTGTGCAGCCATCCGCTTTGTACAAACATTACCTTATGTTCATCAATCTGAAACATGATGGTCTCCAGAATGAGGGAAGCAGGGGAGACCATGTTCAGTGTCTGCTCTGCTTGGGTTAGCCAGACAATGAAGTCCTGCAGAGAGTTGTGGAAATCTGTGGCCAGTGTTACAGCTTCTTCTAGTTTCGCCTGTGGACAAAAAAGCACGAGAAAGTATCGATTTCTTTGTCCTATATACATATCGAAGATCAGTAGCCTGTACAGCCTGCACAGAGATAGTCTGGTAACTTCAGTTATGTCTGTTTCAACAGCGGAAATTAACTTCTTCGATAGGGCTGATGGTGAAGCTGAAAGGGAATGATGAGTTTTTAATTGAGGAAGAGAAACATCCACAGTGGCTTCATCACTGAATGGGATCTGCTCACCACAGCGGCAGCCAGGGGCTCATCACATGACAGTAAACTCTGTGTTAGTGATATTACAAGCCTGATGAGCTTTCTTTTTTGCCAGATACAGTGAGCCACGGGTGTCTCGCCAAATAAGGAACTGGATTTCAATCATTAGGTCATACTACAGACAGTCTTTTCAATTTGTAAATTGTGTTCAGCATTGCTGCACAGTTTGGCTGACAACTCTAGTCAGCTCTAAGATTTACTAGGTCTTAAAATTTCAGGGAACAGGACCAAAGTAGATAGGAAACCAAAACATTTGAGTAAAGAGTGAAATGAACACAACAATGGGCTCCATATCTTGAGTGAGAGATGATTAAGGCAGAGAGGGCTCATCTCTCTGTCATGTTAAATGACTGTGCATTTACTATGGCAAGAAATGGAAAAAATGTTCCTCGAAAAGAAGACTTTATTTTGGCTCAAATATCTATTTAGCTCCTCTATTTATTTTATCAGCTCTTCCCTAAGTGAACATATAAGAACACTGCTGCTCTACTCAGACAGCAGCTCCATGGCTGTGATCTACAGAGTAACCACATCCTGTAAGTCCGTGCCAGCACTTACACCATTCATTATTGGCACTGGGATTAAAGGCTTTCAAGCTGCAGAGTCATGGCTCAAGTGTATGTCAGCGATCCCTCACTGGGATCTGAAGTGGTGAATCATTGAGCTGCGAGCAGTGAAAGCCTTGCACCGACTCCCTACCTTTCTTTCAGTGACCTTCGCCTGCACCGCTTCCCATTTATCCTTCAGGTTGGCCAGGTCCTGCTCCGTGTTGCTATCCGGGCCCTCCGGCGTCATCGCGAGCAGCTGGCGACCCTTGTTCAGCAGTTCCTGATATAGCTCCTCCTTGGCCTCAAAGGAAGAACACAGCTCCTATAAGAGAAAAAAACACAAGCACACACACACAATGGCATGAGGAAAGTGAATCTTTCATCAACAAAACAAGATTACAGTTGAGGACAGTTCGTCTGTCAGTGGTTAGTCCAAGTTTAGCCCAAAAATGGAAAAAGAATGAGCACACCGAGGCACGCTGCAGCTCTATGGAGCATGTTTCCCACAAACATTTAAACAGTATTATGTTACTAATTTGATAAAAGTTAGTGCTTCCAAATAATCCTTCTGTTTTTAGTTCCATTAAATGTCAACACTGATGCTTCTTGAGGGAACCCTCACTGTTAAAGTGTCTCCATTACAGACAGCAAGAACAAACAAACTAAAACATTCCTAGATTCAGTCTGGTCAGACATGGCTGAATCAATTTGAAACACTTAAAAGGATTTTTGTCATCTTCTGCGGGGCGATGCAAATAGTGTATTTTGCAGTGTCATTTAATTTTCACACTTCAGATAAAACACAGAAAAGACACAGTCACCTCCTTGCCAGCCTGCCATCTGTATGCGGTCTTTCATATTGTTAAACACATACCAGATGGGCATTAAGCTGCTCCCGGGCCGTGTCTGGTAAGCCTCCCACAGCCTTTGATGCCAACAGCTGACGTTCTGTGTCTTTCAACCATTGCTGCATATCTTCTATCTCACCATGGAAACCTTGGGCCTACAACACAATACAACCTGAGTCAGGACAAAAGGTGGCTCTCACACACGCTCATTGTTAGAAACCTGAGGCTCGGAGAAGAGGACGTCTGAGTTATTAATTCCTTGGATTAATTCACTACCAAAACTGGATGCAGCATAACAAAATGTAGCCCTAACGAAGTGATTTGTGGTTTTCATCTTTCTTTAACCCATCTTTTAAAATTTTAACTTCCTAAATTTACTTTAAAGACAAACCTTTGATAAATGTAATGTAATCATTTTCAAAAAGACTCCAAACAAAACCCCAAAAAAACATCTCATTGATAACATTTAATTCAGGACATATTTCAGTTTTCGTTCCCTTCCTCTTATCAAAGCACCCCTCCCCCCAAATGTCATAGTCATGAAGAGATGAAGAGAAGAATGGGTGCACAGGATGCAAAACAAATGAGGGTGTGTGTGTGTGTGGGGGTGGGTGTCTGGGGGTTGTAATCAGTTCTCCCAAAAGAACTTTATGACTTCAACATGACATACTTGTTCCCAGGGGAGAAAGGAATGACTCACACTTTTTATTAAACAAGAACTAACAACACAAGGTCATCGACTTGCTGTGAGAGTAATTCTGACACCTGAAGCAGTGAAGCCTCCAGCTGTTGCTTCCTCTGCCCTGTCTTCTCCAGGATGGCTTTCCACCTCTGATTCAGATTCTCCAATTTGCTCTGCAGGCTAGAAGCCTCCTCTCCAGCACTTGACTCCACCAGTTCATTACCAGCTTTGTTTACAGTCTCCATTGTCGCCTTGTGAGCCAACACATCTATCTGCAGGACCTGTAAAAACAAAGCAGCCAAAGACAGCAAGAGGGTGGGTGAATGGAATTCAAGCCCGAAGGATGTCACTAAATCCACGTGGATGATTTTTTTGTCTTAAAATAGCAAAAAGAAACAGAAGACGAGAGTTGATTTGTCGTACGTGGTGTTTGGCGAGTTCTATCTCGATGGCTTTGGGGTCTCCTGCAGCTTTCCTCTGCTCATCAAGCAGCTCCTCGGTGTGGCTCATCCAGGCCAGCAGCTCATCCAGAGCATGCTGGAATTGGCCCAGAGCCAGAAGGCCTCCCTCCAGTTTGTGCTGGATTAATGACAGATTGTAACATTAGATACTGTAATCAGTGAAAGCACTTTACACGCACACAACACATTCACCAGCCTGTTGACGATATAGCTAACAAAGCGATGCTTTGTTTCCATTTTTATTTGAATGAAAATGTATTTTTTTTCTTGATATAAATGATAGAGGTGCTTACTTCTTGTTTTACTAAGGAA
The DNA here is from genome assembly GCF_036924035.1 of Leuresthes tenuis. Classification (NCBI taxonomy): domain Eukaryota; kingdom Metazoa; phylum Chordata; class Actinopteri; order Atheriniformes; family Atherinopsidae; genus Leuresthes; species Leuresthes tenuis. The sequence goes on from NW_027325362.1 coordinate 16,339,864, forward strand.
ACTATCAAATTCTAGTTGAATTATTCAAAATGAATGACACAAAAAATGGCTGTGTAATTATGATGCAAAGTTACCTGTAAAAACTCCTGTATATGAATTTATTACATTAACATCTATTAAATATACAACATTTTGTACTTTAATTTAAGCAGTTAACAGTAACAATTGATTGTTTTTGGGGTTTTATCAAATTTTGTTTTCCCTTTCCTTGTTTCCCTGCTCTGACCTGTCGGCTGATGATCTTCTCGTCCAGATTGTCCCAGAGCATCTTGAGCTCAGACATCGGCTCCTGGATGGTGCAGCGATCGCTGTCCTCCGTCACCTTCTTCAGCAGGAGGCTGGCCTGGTGGTTCAGACGTTCCATCTCAATCTGCAGCTGGTACGATTCTCCTTTGAACTCCTGACAAAGCAGCACATGAAGTGGCGCACCCAGACAGTAAACACAGGTACAAAGTTATACAGACAATACCAGCTTTGTCCTCTCAGGACAGAAATAGTCTTTTTGTACATTAAAGTACAAGTGGCTACTTGGTGAAGCTATTCTTGTAGAGCTTTTGAACCTATGCAAAAAAAAGACCAACTAGCACATGTTATGATTCAAACGGTCAATATGAACACAGCTGACATAAACACAGCTTGTGTTTGATATATCTGATCTGTCAGAAAACTGTCAGTGAAGATAAAGAAAAGATTGAATAAGCCAGAGCAGAGGGGAATTACAATGCTTCCAGCATGACAAATAGCAGCAGTAAAATGTTGTTATGCATGTAAAGACAAATATGGTAGACTGTACCTTGAGCTCTACAATCTGCTGCTTGACAGTCTCCAGGTCTGTGCCTACAGGAGACATTGAATCCAGTTTGCTCTCCAGAATATCCACCCAGTCGAACATGCCCTGCGCAAAATGGGAAACTATTGTTACTGAAAGAAAAGAAAGGTTAGTACACACGGAGTCGCATTTCACATTTCATCTCATGTTATGGACAGCTGGTCTAGTATAGTTTACAAATTATGTAGACATATAGAATGAAAGAAAAAGCCCCAATCACAAGTACTGTTCTTGACTGAATAAAAATGAAAGCAGCTGTTTAGAAGATTCCTTTCCCACCATAAAAAGATCTTACGTTTAAGTTCAAACTTGAGCCCAATATAGCACAAGACTGTGGTAAGTGTTTATTGTTTCTAACTGAACAGGACTCTCATAAAACTGTAATCTGCTGTTTTATCTTGAGGCCTTAAAATGTTCTGGCTCACTGTCATATATAGACATACTTATGCCTTCAGAGACATAAAAAAGTCTTAGTAACTGCTTATTCTATTACTGGATATGCAATAAAAAGCAGCAAAAATGCAATTAACTAATGTTTTATATATCTTTTAACAGTTTGCATTTGAGTTTTGGAGAAAGTTAGCCAGTCAACCCCTTCACGTGTCTCAGTGTGTGAACCAAGTACCTGCAGGCCATCTTGAAACTGCACAGCAGCCTGCATAGCATCTTCCAGCCTCTCTACTCTCTCCTTCCAAGTCTTATCGAGATTCTCCCATGCCGAATTCACCTGGAAACACGACATCATCCACAAACTGCATGAAGACCCCAAAGCTTCGGCAAGTGGAAATTGTTGAGTGAATTACATGAAGATAAATAACATTGCCTTATAAAGATGTTTGAATGTAATCTGTTACCTCATCAAGACTTTTCTTTATCACAGGTTTATCTGGCTCCCCACAGGCAGTCATAAGCTCTGCACCCTGATTTCGCACCGCATCGAGCTCCTCCTGCAGACCGTCAATCTCCTCCTTGAATCCCTGTAAAAATTAAAAGGATAATTTAAAATCAAAGATACGCTCCATCACTTTTATTCATATATTTGTTGATTGAGTAAATTCATTTCCACCTCCGCAAATTCCTGCTGCTGCTTGACAACAGAGGGATCTACTCCGGGCTCCTCCAGCTCCTTCAGCAGGTCCTGGCTGTCTTTGATGGTGACAATGAGAGCGCAGTGGTCACACCAGAACTTGTCTGCCAAGTCCATCACATCCAGCAGCTTTGCCTCCCGCTCCTCCAGCAAGGCTTGGATGTCGTTCCACAGGAACACCATGTGGTCCAGTTTGTCTTGTACAGCTGGAAACGAGAACAGAAGGCAAACAATAGGGTACATTGGGTACATAAGAACAGTATAAAAAAAATGTTTTTAAATGTATATGAGCTTGTACAATCCAGTGCGTGTAAACTTCAAATCCAAACTAAAATTAAGATCTTGGGCCATGTGTTTGCAGAATGCTGCTTGTTGTGATGAATGGATAAAATTCTTGTTTCTATTACACGCCTCTGAAATTTTGATGCTGTTCAGACTAACTTGTTTCCATTTTTGGAGAAAGCACTACAACTGCCAAAAGCCTTTAAATGTTTAGACGGACTTCTAAAACAACAAGAACAAAAAAGGACCTCTTTGTTGCAGAAAGACAGAAAACAAAAGACAATCCAAGAGAAACTAAGATAAAACAATAATGAGGATACAATGTGATCCCTACCTTTGGCAGATATGTCCTTGTCTGCTCCTTCTGATCGGGCGATCATCTCTTCACCTCGTTGCTTCAGCATCTCATAGGAGGGCTGCAGCTTCTCCAAATCCACAGAGACGATCTTGTTTTCAGTGATCTGCTCCTTGATCTTTTCCACCTCTACCGAGATGGACGGAGGCTGACGAAGGCGTTCAGCGATCCGTTCCAAGGACTCCAGCATGGGGTCAATTTTATCATGGAACTGTGAGGAAGAGGAAACACCTGAGTTACACATATCAGATAGTTACGTCTCTAAAAACAGTGTGAGCGGCTCCTGTGCTATACAAAGACACTTCATTCTGTCTTCATGACAGACGTTTTTGTTTGAAAGATTTCCTTGGATAGGTTAACCAACTGCTCCTCACCTGTGTAGATTTGGAGATGGCTTCATCCAAAGTGGCGGCTCTCTGTGTGACATCAGCCTTGAGTTTGGTGTACAGCTGGTCAGAGACTGTGTATTTCTCTCTGATGGGCACTCCCTCCACGGAGCTGAGTTCAAGAAGCTGAGGCCCTGTCTTATTCATTTTGTCAATGTGGGGCTTGTGCTCGGCAATAAGTTCTCGCATTTGCTGTAGGGGATATCACATATTCAGGTTGATGAATCCTTATTTGAATAAGAGTCTCATCGATCATCTTTCCATGCTGGCTTCTTACCCTGAGCTCCTCTTGCTGCTGCCTGAGCGTGTCGTACTCGATGGCGGGAGGGGGCAGCTGGCTGAAGGTGCTTAAGGTTTCCTGAAGCCATGGCCACATCTCCTCATAGGTCTCCCAGAACTGCATGGCCAGAGATTGAGCTCGCTCCAGCTGCAGACAGCGCTCTGAATTCAGCTGACTGACGGTGCCATACTTTTCCAAGAGAGCCTGGGTCTTGGCCTGATTTAAAAATGAAAAAAATACATTTTTAAAGATCTTTTAACTTACGCCCATTTTCAAATGAATAACAATCTAAAAATTGACACAAATTAAATTCACCTTCAAGACTTCTTTCTCCTCTGGGGTTTTGCTGCTCATGATGGCCTTTCCTGTTTTCACAATGTCATCCACAGCATCTTTGTGCCTCATGATGTCCATGGAGAAGCTCTGTAAAACCAGTGGAGTGAGTTTGGCTGGATGTCAGAAAACAAACCACCATGTTTACTGTACTTTGTTAAAATGACGACATCTGTCTATCCCCACACATACAGACAGACAAACACTGGGTATTATGGGCTAACCTTCTGTGCTTGGAGCTGTGCTATGGTTTGGTCCTGCTCCAGCCTGATCTCACCCATCGACAGCAACTTCCTCTCAGCCTCAGTCAGCCAGGAGAGCTCAATATCTGCGGCCTGCTCAAACTGGAAAAAGAAAATAAAGAAGAGGAATTAAATGACAAGAAAGAGACAGGGAAATGAGGAATGAGGGTTTAGTAAATTCAGTGGTTTACCTGCTGTGACTTGAGGATGTCAGCGTTGATCTGGTCGACCTGCTGGGTGATAGTGTCACAGACAGCTCTGTACCGCTCATTATCCTCAGTCACCAGCTTGTCCAAACCCTCTCGAGTGTGCCAAGGGATCAGGTCCAGTAGTGAACTGCTAAGCTCATTCAGCTTGTCCAACACAGGCTTTTGGTCTTTGGTCTCTTTTAGCAAGGCCTGAACAAGATTAAAAACAGAAAATTCTAACAAACACAAACAAGTGCCATTCTTTGCTATTTATTTCTTTATTGGAAAAAAAGGGAAAACTTACCTTCTGCCTGTTTTGTGACTGAGCCTGCTGCTCACCCACTGGCACCTGATCAGCGAAAATATTCATCTCAGCCTCTGTTTTGTCCAACCAGGCACTCAGGTCCTGATGGGTGTGCTGGAGCTTCGTGGACAGACTCAAAACCCGTTCCAAGGTCTTCAGGACACCGTCACTCATAGAATTGATCTCAGCATACTTTGTTTTTATTCCGTCCAGTTTGCCTTGGATAACGACCACCTCGTCACCTATAAATAGGAAGTAAATAATTAAATAAGAGATTGTGTTGAGTGTAGGATAGGGAGGTTGAGCATGTTGCTAGCTGGGTTGAACTTGGCTGAACCCATCATCATCAGCAAAATGGAAACACTGCATTTTTCAACACACAAAGCTCAGTACTATACAGCTCATGGTTTATTTTGGCTAGCTGCCGCAGCCAAACAGTGATGATGAGCTGGTGCTAGACAGGATCAGGTGGAGGGATATTCTTTTGTGATCGGTTGCTTTGTCCAACCTTTGACACTTCATCCTTAAACTGCACCACATTCCTGAGGATCCAAAGTCTTTGATACCAATTACTTTTTCATTTTGACATACAAAACGTATGAAGAGTTTTTGACATATTGTGTTATATTTCGTCAAAGTAAAACTGTCCATGGAATTACAGTTGCAAAAAAAAAAAGAGGAAGAAGAAAAATAAATCATGATTTTAGCGTTTTTTAAAGTTCAGATAAGTGGTTACAGAGACGGGCTATTGTCATTTTGTCTTTAAAGGGGAACTCCGGTATTTTTAAACCTAGACCTTATTTCTGGCATGAAATACGTTTATCTACTCACCAAGAACAGTTTGGCGAAAGTCGGCATCCTTCGGAAGCTATTTAGATAACTCGAGATCCATATAACGGAGTGAACGGGGCAAAGACGATGCAGCCTCTAAATAAAGCATTATCTATCTTTATTTCACCAGTACTTTAAGACTAATGAATTAACAAACGCGTACTCGTGCTCTGTTAGCACATAGACACTCTTTTGTGGCTACTTGCAGCTATAGGAGAGCTAACGGAGGGATTTCTACACACACCTCTACTGGGACAACTTCATCGACACGCATGGCTGCAGCACAGCTCAGAAATAAGGTCTAGGTTTAAAAATACCAGAATTCCCCTTTAATTCAAAAATCTAGAATTAGGTATTTAAAATGTATCTAGGCTTCCAGTCAGTAGCAAAGAACATAGAATAAATATCAAATAAGTCTTCAACTACAGCCAAAAAAGTTGTGCTACTTATTCAATGTCTAGTTTGCCTGGGATAAAGTCCACTTAATCACCTATAAATAGTAAGTAAATAATGAAATACAGTTTATCATCAGTTATCTGATTGCAAAAGTAACCAGTCACAATGGAGTAGGATGGGATCACCCAGATTTTGTCATTTACACTTCAAATGAAAAGTACAAGATTTTTTCCACTGTTGAGTTGTTCCTAAAGAAAGTGAAATACCCGTTGCTGCCAGACAGTAGTAAATCAAAACATGCCTGTTGTTTGCTTCAGCAGCTCCATCCCATTAGAGATGGCTTGGTCAACATTCTTCTTCTGCAGCTCAATATCACTTTGAAGTTTCTGAAAATGAAAACTTCAGAGAGTCACTGAGAGGGACAAGACATTCTCCAGTGCATAACACACAAATAATCAAATAAACTGAAAGATGATCGATGCAACTTCAAAGAAAAAGCATAATGGCTGGCCTGAGGAGGAGTGTATACCCGTTGTTCTGCCAGCTGTTTTTCAAGAACATCAATTTTGTAGTCCTCCACGGACACTTCGCTCAGCCTGGGGTGCACCTCGTTGAGCCAGTTCATGAGGGCCACTTCATCCTCTCCAAACAGCTGAGCATTTGCCAGCGCTTGCTGCAGCATGTCTGCTTTCCTTCTGCATCGCTCCTGGAGCTCTATGTAATTGGCCTGTGTGGTGTCCAGTTTGGACTGAACAAACTCCTTCTCGTCCACCGAGCTCAGAGATTTGAGCGTTTGACCCAGACTGACGGCCTGAAACAGGTCTTTACTGTGATTCATAACTCCCTCCTCTAAGGCCTGACCACAGATGATGGGAAACGGACCAAGAACATACGACACAAACGGAAAACATACACAAAAAACACAAAAATGAAACTGAAATTGAACAAAAAGTGAAATGGGAGATGATGAAAAGCTCAAACTTAAAGTGGCAAGTAAAATGAATAAAACTGAAATCAGCAGACCAGACGTGATTGTGATTGATATTACCTTATGCTGAGAGATTTGATCCTCCAGCTTAGATGTCTCAGTGCCAATTGGCTCAGAGTTGGCAAGGTGTTTCTCTGTGGCTGCAAGCCATTCGCTCAGTGGCTCCAGAGTCTCATGGAACTGTTGTGTGACCACTAAGATGCTCTCTAGTTGCTTGTGTCTGCCACATGCGATAAGATTTAGACATGAGAGGATCAGGAACACGGTACACTCATCCTTGTTAAACAGACAGAGCGAGGGAAAAAGCTCTGGCAATCATGTTTAATTACCATGTATACGTAACATTCATTGGATTTAGGTTAAAGACAAAAACTAAGAAAGTAAAATAATGTGAAAAAGTTGCGTGAAACACTGTTCAGTCTAACATTTTTGAAGGAATGCATATGAGTGTTTGATCAAAAGACTGGCCAGTGTAAATTCTGGTCACTACATGCTGGGGATAAACTCATGGGTAAGTCCATTAGATTAGACATTGTGTTAACTATGTCTTTTTCTTTTGTTAGTTCAAAGACAAGCCTTTGTTTACAAGAAAGCACATACAGACAATCCTATATCATTCTCTTTAAGCTTTAAGAAGAGGAAGGTAACTTCAGGAGTATAACATTCTTTGGATATTTGAAACTCTCTCCAATAATGCATGTTTTACATTACGGCCAACGTATATACGGACCTGTTTTCAGCTTTCTTAAGCAGAGCGTCCCACCTCTGCCCCAGGCATTCAATCTCTTTTGCAACCTTCTCCTTATCCACAGACTCTGCCAGTTCTGCAACCTTCCCTCCCTCCTTTTTAATCAGCTCCACAGTGGGCTTCCGGTCATCCAGCAGTCTCTGTAAGAGCTGTCAAAGGCAAACAAAGCAGGAGATTTATTGAGCACCATTGCATTTGTTCATTAAGAGAAACAGTAAATCTCACAGGCACAAATTAGGTGACCATTCAACAAAAAGTTTTTTGTACCACACTTATCTTCAACAATGGATGTCAATTAAGTAAGATTAATGGTAACGTAATTTTGAGATGTGAGGAGTAAATTAAGACAACTGACGTATATTGTTCCACACGATAAAGGCTTACTTTTTGCTCTTGTATCTGTGCTTTCACCACTTTGAATTCTGCAGAAGGAGGCTTTTGACTGGCCACAAGCTCCTCTGTGTCAGTCAACCAGCTGAGCAGGGACTCAAGCGCATCCTGGAACCTCCCACAGTGCAACAGGGCTTCATGCAGCTGCGCTGAACGTTCGGCAATCTGCAGACCACATGGTAAAAATAGATGCCACCAAGTTAAACTGCTCCTATCACAATGCAGCTATTGGCAAGAAAGAGTAACACAATACAAAAGTAAACATCAACCAGTCAAGACTGGTAATTACCTTTTTATTGAGGGTATTCCACTTTGAGTTGACACCCTCCAGGTCATCCTCAAGCTTCTTGGTGTTGGTGCCTTTAGCAGCATTCTGGATAAGGCTCTGCCCGACCGAGTTGATGTCTTGAAGCTGTGTCTGCAGTGGATCAATGTCCTGTTTCTGGAAAGTCTGAGGACAAAGGAAACAAATCAGAACAAATACTTTATACATTCTTTTACAAAGTAATCAGTCTTAAGAGGGGAAACGTGTTTGTGATCTGAAAATATTTGTCTCGTCTAATTATTATAATCCTCCAATATGCTGTTGATCTATATGTAAAGAATATAATCCAGTAATTGTTTTCTTGGACCAAAGAAAGCTTCTGATTCATCCAGTACATTTGCAATCAAAAGGTTTCATATATATAGATATAGTTTTTGTTTTCCAAAATCACCTTTATCAAAACACTGACACCAACCAGTAAAAAAGAAATACACAAAAGAAAAAGAAAGAAAACTAGGTGATTTTAATGTAGAGTTTGCAAAAAATAAAAGCCTTGACTACTGCAATGAGGTTACTCTGTTCCATCCCATTTCCAGAGATATGTTGCCACCTCATCACCTCACGTTAAGTGTTAAAAATCCAGCTGACACAAAGAACCACTGAGCTGCTGACTCAACCAGTCAGCAGCAGTTAACAGTTAACAGTTAAAGTACCGTTGTGACAGACTTTCAGGCTGAACTGATGAGCAAAAAATAATTCACCCATCATGTAATCAGATATGTAAGAATCCAACAGCTGGGAAACAGCTAATTGATTATACACGTATATCATAAAAAAAAAAAAAGAAAAATGTGTGAAAAGGAGAAATTGAGGGAGAGGCTATTTTTGGGCACCTGTGGAGAGAAATAACTCATGGGGTCCATTTCAGGGCATGCAGCAATGGCATTCAGTAAGGCCTCAATCTCGTGCTCCCCTGCATGCTGGAATGTCTGTAAACTTTTGGGCAGACAGGCTTCCAGTGATTGCAGGAACTCCTCCAACTCCTCCATGTTGTATTTGGACGCTCCCTGCTGCATAGTACATGGATTTGTTTGCTGGCAGCTCTCCGTGGGTAGAGTTACAGAGTTTCCGTATGTCTCAGGCTGTGTCACCACCACACTAACCAACTCGCAATCATCTTGAGATGAAACATCCTCCAACAGTTCAGCGGTGGACAGCTCATCGTAGTCTGTTACAGTCCGGGAACGCCAGCCTGAGCTGTCGTTTTGAGTTCTGGAAGCTGACCCCAAGGATGACCTCCCCGTGGAGTATTTATATTCTCCGTTGTTCAGCATACCCTTTTCATTAAGCCTCACCACGCCAGATTCTCTCTGTCGTGGCTCTTGAACCAAGCTGCTACTGTGGTAAAGAGGCGGCTTGTTCCTTACAGGAGAGAACGGAAAATCCTCCTGTCCTGAGCTGAGCGATCGTCCCGTTTTCAGGTCCCCGGACATATGCATAGCCTCGGAGGATGAGAGGCTCCTAGTGCCAGGCTCTGTTCTTCTGTGGGATCTGTGTGCATGTCGCTCCCTCTCTACAGATGGGCTGTACAGACCTGAGTCTTCTTCAGATGTCAGTGAGCTAGTCATACTCTGTCCTCTCCTGCCATTGATCAAGCCAGGCCTCTCTGCGCTCCCCGAACACAGAGTCCCACTGCGGCTGGCATACTCGCCCAAATTAGTGGGGGCAAAAGTCCGCCACGACCGCCGATGATGAGGATGGTCCTTCTTCTCTCCTCCCTGAAGACGTGACTTAGGCAGCACTGTATCGCTGACCCTCATTATGTTCCCATTGAGTTTAAGTCCATCAAACACCGCGCGCTCATCCAGCACTGCAGGCTTTCTTGTTCGGAGCTCAAACGAACTAGAAGCAGAGAGACCTCCATTCCCACACAGGCTGCTGAGGTCTAACGTACGGTGTGTGTAGGGTAAAGTGCCCGAGAAGTGTCGCGAAGAAAGGCTGCCCTTAGAGCCTGAGTCTATCTGCTCATTGAGCCGGACGGTGTCATAAATGGATCTCTGGGGCACGTAGCAATCATCAATGTTCAGGTCCTCCTCCTCCCCCTTCCCCACACAGGAAGGGTTTTGTCTGAGGCAATCTGGTCTGCTCAGCGGCTTGCCCATGCTAAAACAATTGTCACTTCTGACCACAAAGAAAAGATTAAGGATTTAGTGAAACCCTTTGAGTTACAGTAGGAGTTGCTTTAGTGCATCCTGAGCAATTTGATAAGGAGCATGTGGCCAATGTACATAAGCAGCAACTGTGAGTAAAATAAGGCTTCCCCTCACTTAAATAAGTTAATAAATGAGTTCTGAACATTGCTTTCACTTTTTTAAGGTTAAATCAACAAACGCTCATTAAGAGGTTCTTTAGAAAAAATGCAGCCAACATTTAGTTGATGAGAATAAAAAAAAGACTTTTAAAACAACACAGTATCAAACATACAAAAAATTCAAATAAATGCTCAAACATTATAGCAGCTTTATACTCCCAATATGGAATCAAAGTCCTGCCTTTCAATAGAGTCACCAATTCCAAAAATGTTCCTCAAGGCTTTTGTAAAAACTTAATGCCTATTCCTCTGGTCCAAAGTGCTTCTGTGTCCCTATAAGTCCCTCAGCATCCATGTGAGCTAAAGGAAAGTCCTCAGTGCAAAATGAAAATATCCGCAGACAAATCCAGCAGGCTCTAGTGAAAACTGCGGGCAGTTCTCAGAAGAGCTGGTACTCCTACATAAACAAAAAAGCCTGCCCTTCCTCTCTCATCGCTCCCCTTGCACTGACAGACAGCCTCCTGGCAGAAGGTTTCATGCCCCGCCCCCACTCATTATTCAGACAACATCTGCCACAACTCCATTTGTGCTCGGAGGCGCTACGGCACATGTTGATTGGTGGACATATGACCCTTTTTTCCCTTCTAATTCCCCCTCACTTCTTCTCAGCCCATATGACTTCACTTCTAAGCCATCCTCTGCATCCTGACACAGTCACTCACTTTCCTTTTCTTTCACCAACTGACGGAATGGGGAGGGTAATTCACAGACAAAAAATTCGACCAGCAGGCAGCAGCAGCTCTCACTGATGACATCACAGTATGCTGAAACAGATACACGTTTTTCCTTTTTTTTCTCTCATTGCCCTCTGCTTTCTTCTTGCGAACAGTTGCTGTGGAACCCGCAGATATTCTTAATTACTGTGGAATGCTGAGGGAGGCACAGGTCTCAGGTAATTTAACACCGATGGCTTTGCTAAGTGCATGACGTGCTTTTTACGTCCAAAGACTGGGGTAGTAGAAGAATAAAGGAGGACAGAAGAGATAATGAAAGGAATTTATTATTGCTTCTTGGATGTCTGCACTATAATGGCTTGGTAGCAGAACTACCCCAACTCCTTTGTTCTGCAGTGCACGCATGAGAGATGATGCAAAGAGGATGCTGGCAGCGATAAATAAGCATTTGGACCTGATTTGAAAAAAAAGGATGCTAAACCACTGAAATCTGGATTAATATTCTATACATTCTTTTAAATAAATGAATACAAAGTACTTTCCTCGACTTTCTGATTGCTGCAAGTCCCGTTGTCCCCACCGTAACACTTTATACTTTACTTCAACTCTTTGCAAACTGTTTAGAAACAGGGAATGCTGCATTTAATTTAAGCACAAAGCCAAAAGCTGATGAGTCCAAAGGTTAAAGAGAAGACATTTATTATGTCAAATGAAAGAATAAAGATCTTTCAGCAGCAGCACTTATCAGCCTCTCAAAAAAATCAGATAAAATGGATTTAGAGACAGTGAGAGCCAAATTTCAGTGAGAAAGGAGGGAAATGTGCGCTTACATTGAGCATTATCAAATCTCGCCAGTGAGGCGTAATCTTTTGTTTAAATCCTCTTGTTTTATCAGCTTGTAAATTTCAGATTATTTACTGTCTTGATATCATAGCTACAACAACACAGCTCTGATTGTTGCCATATGCAGTGTGGAATGTTCTTATTATCAGTTAATCTGAGAAAAGTGCAAAATGTCGCCACCATTTCTCAGAGCTAGAGCTGACAGGTGGATCAAAACCAAAAATCATTTTACCATCATACTTGGTCAATTTCTTAAAGCTAACGCCACTGAACATTTGGCTTTTTGATATGACCTGACTTTTCAAGCATTCAAAAATCTTTGGCTAATTCATTTGCTATTATTGGATTTAATTGCTCTGTATAAAAATTAAAAAAACAGACACTTTTATTTAGAAGATGGCTGAATACTCCAAGTATTCTTATGTTACCTTATGAAACTTTTGATGAGTGGAAAACTCAACACAAACGCCTTACAGCAAGATGATGTATCTACTTGTACAGAAACTGGCCCGTAGAAGTTTCATGTTTCACTTAAGCAACAATGCGTCATGAAGCAGAGAGTGAGCAACAATACATAGTTTTGGTGACATTTATCATCACCATCAATGAACTGAATTAGCTATAGTATGAATCAGAGGGAAGAAATTCTTTTAGAAATGCAAGAGACACTGATGTAACGTCTGAGCAGTGAGAGAAGACGCCCACGCTGACCCCCAATAGTGTTGAGTCACTAAAACTAACCTTTATAGTACACACGAAGACATACATACGCCAGGACTTCTCCGGCAAAACTCATGCGAGAAACAGGATAAACACATGAAGTCTCTTTCAAAACTTCACCTAAAATGGTAACAGAGCACATGAAAGGGACGAATCCAAGCACTGTCTTTCTCTGTTTATTTCTTTCTCACTGGCTGCTATTGAAGCCCACTTATCTACTGCACAAATAGTCTGATACTCGGAACATAAAGCTGAGGATGTCCAAGTCATGTAAAGGTTTCACACTGCAGCTAAAAAAAGAAAGAATTAAATCAGCAATACTGACATGCTGCTTGTAGCAATCGTCGGCCTGGTCAAGCATTGTCACAAAGAGGACTTTCCATTAGCAGCTGAGGCTGAATATGCCCTCTCAACCCAGAGTGCTGACAGGACAAAGACTTGGTCTGCACCATGACAACACTGCTGCTTAGCAACAATTTGAATCAATCACTTCTTTAATAGTTACCCTACAACCCAAACTCTGCACAACAAGCCGGCACCTCCAACCCCCTCTACACCAATGATATTTTAATCCATGCATGTGACATGTAGGTCTGGATGTAGCCCTCCTACATGATCGCAGAACCCCCATTGATTGACAAAAAAAAAAATCCTTTGACCCATATCTTATGATAGTCATCTGCCTATACACAGATGTTTGCATTGTTTCATTGCAATACAATCTAATACTACAAATGAAGAAGCATTTCATAATTTCACCTCCCGATATATAGGTTAATCCTCTGGTGGATAACTCCACAGGAATTTATGAGCTTTTAAAACATTTGGCATCTGTTAACCTTGCTAATGGCAAACCAATGTTTTATCCCAAACTGATATCAACAAAAGCATCCCTGATTTGATAAACATTATTGGAAGGAACGCTAATTACACAGTTAGGAAGATGTGAGACATTATATGTAAAAAACGTTTCACTTTAAACACAAACGTTCCTAAATGCCTAACACAAAAGTCTAAAGGAATAAGGCACAACTTTTTAGATCATGTTTATTGGCATGTGCTGCACTGCGGCGTCTATACATTCTATTAGTCATATCTATTGAAGTCCTTTTCATAAACGTATTTCTTTCATATTTAAAACCCTATACTGAAGCACATGCAGTATGAAAAATCGGAGAGTGGTTACATAAAAACTACTTTCTGTGAATAATCGGATTTAACTCCTTTACCATTAAATCAACAGTAATCAAACAGTTTATTCACTAGTGTCCAAGTAAAATAAATTAAATAAATAGATAAATAAATAAATAAAGAAAAAAAAAATCAGACAGACAAAATAACACATTAAAGAACAACTACGTGGGTGTTAAGAGATCAGGATGCAGGCTCAGCTTCATTACTGAATCAAGTGACACCCTGCTGGCAACCACCTGGCTTTGCCTCTCTGTCCCACTTGTCCCATCACTGCACATGGACCCCGGCTCTTTTGTTAACACCAGATGCCCTAAATGAATTCACAGTCCCCAGAGGATTGCAATGTATGTAATAAGAGTGCTGAGTGAAGAGCCTGATAGTAGACAATCATTGTGTGGTATCTTAAATGTTATTTGGGGGTTTGCAAATGTATGGAAAAATGACGACAGATTTTAGGCTGGGATGTTTTACATGAAAATAAAAAGAGCTTTTTACAGTAACTGTCCATTTGAAAAGCAAGGGTGGGACTTGATCCACGAATGGGGATTTTCAGGCTGGGAATATTTACTTTTACTTAGTCAAATTGAAAATCTGAAACAGAATGGTATGTGTGCATTGGCCTTTTTTTATTTTTAATTCAACAAAAAAAAAAAACCTTCCTGGAATCAGTTTTAAAGTTGCTATTAACTGAGATGATCAATTATTTCAATATGGTGTAAGATATGTGCATAGAGAGCCAAAACTGGCAAATAAAAAAGGAAGCGTAGCCAACACTGGTACAGACTACTAAGAAAACATGGTTATATGAAATATTCACATTAATTCCACAATAAAAGGTCATTTGTGTTGACGCTTCACAAACAGTGATTTAAAGGAGTTAATACAATAAGCATTATTTTCATTGCCGATGTTTGAAGTGAGTTTCATGGAACTCGTACTTGAATCCAGGTGTCACAACAGCCATAAATTCATTTTAGCCACAAAATTAAAATAATTTTCAAACTGTAATCAGCATACCTTAAAGGCCTCAAGCTGTTGGTTGATCACATCTGTCTCCATGCCGACTGCCTCCTGGGATGCTTCCTTGTCCACAGCTCTGCAGAGTTTCTCTTCCGCTTGATGGAGTTTACCATAAAGCTCCTCCAGCTTGGTGAGAGTACTCTGCACCTGAACCTCTCTCCCCTTGGCTCGGTCTAAGAGTTTGCCAGACTGCTTACTCAGAGCATCCAGATCCCTCTTCAGGCCCATGAGGTCAGGTGACGATTCGGACTCCAGCATCTTCTTACAGCTGTCTCCAGCATTGGCCGTGTTAGCCATCAGTTCTTGCAGCTTAGCAACAAAACGCTGAATGCTGTCCTGTTGGTCTTTAAGGGTGGCCAAGTCCAGATCCACAGGAGACATGCTGTCCAGTTCATCATCCAGCTCTGTGAAATGGGCAAACATCTCACGGATACTGTTTTGGAACTGTCCAATCCCCTGCAGTTTACTCTCCAATACTTGACATGTTTCCTCTAGTTTCTTGTTTAGGTCGCTGTAGTCTTTTTCTATGCTGTCCGACTGCAGCAAGAGGTCTGTCACTCCCTCAGCATCTGGAACATCTACAACAAGGTCCTTAGCCAAGGCCTTCATATGCTCCACTTGGTTCTGCACACCTTCTAAACTCTTATGCTGGGCTTTGATGTTGGTTAAGTTCTTGTTGCTATGTGCCTGCACTCCCTGTGATTCAAAGGAATCCACCTGCTTCTTAGCTCCTTCAAGCTGACTCTTCGCCTCTTTGTAGGAATCATTAAATTCTTTAACAGTGTGTGAGATCTTTTCCAGGGACTCCCTTTTGCTTTGCAGACCCTCCACTAACTTTTCCACTCTTTTACCAATGGCATCTTTCTCTTCTTTTACAGCTTCAGTGTCTGTGTTGGCCACCTCGACAAGGCTTTCTGCAGCTGTGTTGAGCTGCTCCACCAGCCCTCTGTGTTTGTCGACATCCTTCTGGAGTGCTTTCACTTGAGATAAAGAGCTCTCTACAGCAGCAGGATCAATGGCGAGTTTAACTCGGCCCTCACTAGCTTCACAATCCTGAATCCACGAGCTCAGCTTCTCAGCATGCTCCTGATACTTCTGAGATTTCAGCAGAGCAGCCTGAAGTTTACCAGTTTGCTCTGCAGAGCTCCTCTTCACTTCATCCCAGTTGGAAGAGAGGGTAGTGAGCTGTCCCTGTAGAGCCAACTTTTCAGCACCATCAGTACTGTGCAGAAGCATCTCTCCTTCTCCAATGATTGTATTGTAAACTTCCTCTTGCTCCTTGACAGCCCTTGAGAGTTGACTGTTCTCCTCTATGGTTTGCTGCAGAACGTCAACTTTGGCAGAGATGGACAGGGGCTTAGACTGATCCTGGAGCTTCTCACCCAACCACGACTGGAAGTCTTTGGAGGTTTGATGGAACTGCTGAGAGCTGGCAAAGGTTGAGTTCAACTGCTCGATCCGTTTTGCTAAAACAGACAAACACGGGGATTACAAAGTGAATTGCTCGAACACCTTTTGAGCACAAAGTGGAACCAAAAGAAAAACAGGAATACTGTTACAGATCACTTTTCTAATGCACATCTCTAATGAGCAATTCTTGATAAAAAGAAAGTCTTAAAACAACTTTACAATATGACAGTTATATGGCAGTAATAGTAACTGCAGCAGTTTAGACAGTTTAGACACTGGCACTGCAGTGACTCAGCACAAAAAAAAAAAACATTATTAGATTATTCTAAAAGACCAACCTGCTTTATCTTCCAGTTGTTTAAAAGGCCTGCTAACACTCTCCAGCTGCCTGACTAGATCTGCTTTAAGATAATCCTCAGTCACCATCGCTGAAAGCTCTGCATTGATGGCTTCAGCCTGCTTCAGCTTCTTCTTCTCTTCTCTCAGCTGAGCTGAAATATTCTGGACGTCCTCTAACTGCTTCTTCACAGCATCAGGCTGAGTGCTGTTTGTGTGATGGTTAGTGAGCTGATTCTCCAGCTGAGTGGCAGTATGACTGAGGCTCCTCAGTAACTCCTGGAACTGCCCAGTCTTCACCACCGCCTGGTCAATGAGGCTGTCTCTCTGGTCCAGCTGTCCTGTGAGGCCTTGCCACTTCTGGGTGACTGCAGCAAGCTGCTCCTTCACCAGCTTCCCACTTGAAGGCTCCTGGTTGGCTGATGAGCTTAGGAGGGCGGAGGCTGCTTCCTCAAGTTGCTCATATTGTGGTTTGCGGCTCTTGAACTCATTCTGGAGTATCTGGAGTATAAGGAAAGAGAAAAGTTGAAGATGAACATTGCTTAGAAACACTGGATGTAAAAATGCTAAATTATTTCTAACATCTTGCACCCTGCTAACCTGAACTTGTTGCTTTTGCATTTTAAGCATGTTTGGGTCTATAGAGAGGGGTCCAAGGACACTCATCATCAACTCCTTCTCTGAGAGCCACTGGCCAAGCTGCAGCTCATTTGTTTGGAAGATGTCCAGATTCTTGTTGGACTGTTCAAGGTGCTGCTTCCTCTCCTCCACAGAGCCACTGATTTCTCCCCAGGCTTCATCTAAACAGGACAACAAAACAATCACACCGGTCTGCATTAGTCAGCACACACCTTTTTGACCTTTGTCCCACTGTTCTTCTCCCACTGTGCAGGACTTGGAACCACAAATGTGCTAATTTGGTGGAGCAGAGAGCTAGTAGAGAGACAGGCTCACATTCTGTTAACATGTATGTATGTGTGCATTGCAGTTTTAGACAAGCTAGACATCAGGATTACAGTATGTCTAATATTTCTCATAAACCTTCAGTCAAAGATCATTGCCATATGATACATAACTATGGTCAGTGAGCCTTAGCAACTTCTGTCAGTGACGGTGACATAAATTTTCCACGGCCATCTGGAGTCGACACTTTTGCACGTACCTATCTCTGCCAGCATCTGCTTCCATTTCGCTGCCTCAGGGGAGTTTGGATGGGTTGTAATCAAGCCCAGGAGCTTCTCTCTGAGCTTCTGGAGCTGCTCCTGCCTTTGCTTCATGCCATCTTCAAATGCCTGAGAGTACCACACACATAATAAACGCAGAGTCCAACCACTGAAAAGGACATTCGCATAACCATCTCATTCACAGTAGAGCAAAGTCAGCATGGGCTGATTACATTTTTGGCACAAAATCTAACATAACAGTTCATTTAATGAGTAAAAACACATCTGTACCTTCTGCTGTTCAAGTTGTGTTTTCACAGAATCTTTCTCGGTGGCTGCATTGTTCCAGGAAGCGGCAGTCTTTTTCATGTCCCTCAGCCATGACATCATGTCTTCCGTCTCGTTTTGGGCCTCTTTCACCTTCTGCAGCAAACCACTCAACTGCTCTTCTCGACTCTTGAGTGTTTCGCCGAGGTTTGTGTATTCTTCACTGATGAACGACATGTTCTGCTGGATTCCCATCAGCTCTGTGGGCATCAAAAATAAATCCATCAAGTTTTCGTAGCAGGACTTTGTAATCAGGCTCGAGTAATAACATTATCATTACAATGAGTCACTGTTAATGTATTAGCCTTATGGCACAATATATTCAGAATATGAATGGCTAAATTATCATCAATGAATGTTACTGAAGTTAATATAAAAAATAGAAAATACAGAAATATAGAAAAGACCCTGGCGTAAACGCTTTTTATGACCAAATTCTTTCTGAAGTGGCATAAATGAGTATTTATTAAGGGAACTTGTGCATGCCACATAAATCAAAAAGAAAGGAATGTAGAGAATACATCCTTCACGAAAGCCCATTCTACAATTCACAGTATACGGAAAGTGTCCCAATCAGCACCAAAATGGAATTTTTCTGTTTCATGGAATACCACTTTGTAGAGTTGCATGAGATTCTTTTTTCTTTTTCTAACATCATGTCAAACCCATGTTTTATTCATGGACAGGTGTCTATCATCACACTGAAATAGGTTATTTCAGTGTTATTTCAGTTATTTCAACTAAAAACTCACAGTGTCTTTTTTTATATTTGCTCCCGTAATTCAAACATTCATATTCTGAACATGGGAATTTTTCAAAAACTGTCATTTCAGAGGCACAAAGCCACCACACCACACCATTACTGTGCACCACAAACTGAGTTTTTACTAAGCAGCATCCACATCCACACTTTGGTTACCTTTACTGGTTAGGTAGGCATGGCTTGCTGGACCACCACCATTAGTAAGAGCTAATGCAAAGACATAAGACAAAGCGTCAAGAGCAGGGACACTGACAAGCTTTACTGGCAGCAGAACTTTCCATGATCTCTAATGGTTAGTGATAATACAGTACTACGAGTGAGCCAAAACAGCATGCCTCCCATTCCACCAACCCATTCTGTTTCATGACATTAGGTCTGCTGATGTTTACCTGACTTGTTAGAGGTCTTAACCCTGGCAGGGGATGTAAGGAAAGTGATCAGGCTGCACAGTGCTGATCCTTTA
Organism: Leuresthes tenuis; assembly: GCF_036924035.1. Lineage (NCBI taxonomy): Eukaryota > Metazoa > Chordata > Actinopteri > Atheriniformes > Atherinopsidae > Leuresthes > Leuresthes tenuis. The sequence continues at coordinate 16,359,052 of NW_027325362.1, forward strand.
CTGTGCAGGTCCTGAACAGCTGGGCCTTTGGATGTCCATTCATCTAATAACCCCTGATGAAAGATTAATCAGATACATACACTGTAGAAAGGAGGCGGCTGGTATTTATAGCACATGAAATCAAAAAGCTGACTTCTTGAACTTTATGTTGGAACTTTGCTTTTAACATGTTAGCATTTACTTATGTGATGCTTACTGTAACATACTTTGATGAAAAGAGTTTCTTTGTTAGACATAGTGTTTCTCTTCTAGACCTGTCCTATATAAACACTTACCACTCATCTGTCATTAGCTGGCAAAGAAAGCACGTTGGGATAGAGGGGAGTTAAGGGAGGACAGGACTACTATCTTTTAAAGAACACTTTCTTCTATCTCTTGCAACACACACACACACAAAAGTCTGCGTCAGATATGAAGCATCATCTGTGACTTCTGTTCCAGCATTTTAAGTACAGTTAAATCAAACATATGTAGAAATAACACTGTCTCTGTAATATGCTATTTATTTATCCAATGACTCACGGTGACTATCTGCAGGTCCTTCTCCAAAGTTTTCTCACTGCTGCTCTGCTGAGCTGCAGGTACTTTGTCATTGGTCTCCTCCAGCCACTTGGTGAGCGAGCTGGCTGCAGATCTGAATTCGCCCAGCTGGTCCTGACAGGATGATAGCTCTTCTTCCCTAAAGTAGACAAGAATATCAGTCACAGCGTACATCCATTGTTACATCACCAAGTCAATGCAAGCACTGATCCTAGACTTACTTTTCTTTGACTGTATCTTTGAATGTGCTGAAAATATTTAAGATGTTGTCCATCTTGCTCTGAAGCTGAGCTTTGTTTCCATCAGGGCTTATTTCAGATAGCTGCTTGGACAGAGTCTGCAGCTTCTCAATATCACTGGCATTTTCAGCCATCTCTGCTTTAGTGTTCTACAGTGAAATGAAAACGAAACGTAAATTTACAAAGACAAAACATACTGAAAATATAGAACTGATCGTGTTAATTCTATACACTCACCTGCATTAGCTGAGACAGTTCGCTGAAAGTCTTCCCAGGCCCATCTGTTTCGTGCAGATCCTGCGAACGCTTCCCGATAAACTGCTGGACTTTATCTGCAATGTTCTCAAACTGTTCGACTTTTTCTTTCAGCTGCTCCAGTTGAGAGACTTTCTGCTTGTGCTTATCACAGGCATCAGTGAAACGCTGGGAGAGAGTGTCCATCTTAGACTGCAGAAGCGTAGCTGCGGAGGGATCTGCTGTCTCCACAAACTTCAAAACCTTGGCCTTCATGGCTAAGATGCTGCTCTGTCGACCAGCGATGTCCTGCTCTAATGCCTAAAAAGAATGGCAAATCGCAAACTTTTAACATATAGACTCAAAGGCAGAACAGAGTCGGTTTGAAAGCAATCAGACTGCTGAGATGATGACAAGGAAACCTACTGCTTCCTTGCTGAGAATATCTCCAATAGATGCAGAGTCCAGCGGTATTTGCTCTTTCTCTTTCACACTGGCCTCCACTCCCTCCATCCATGTCATCATCTCATCTAAACCATCCTGGACACTCATAGAGCGTGTCAGTGTGATCTGCAGTTTCTCATTTCGATCACTCACAGACTTGGAGAGGTTATCATAGCGCTCCACAACGTCATCTGCAATACAGAGACAAATTAGGGTCTTTTAAAAGCAGAATCATTTCTTACAGTGTGGTAAAGAGAACTTCTGTATAACCTGAATTGGTAATTATGAGTTTGTTGCTGATGATAATGTTGGGTAGAGTAGGTAAAGTCAGGTAGTTTTTGGTTGAATGCAAAACATTTAAGTGTTGGCCACGAAACCAGTGACTAGAAGAACTGAAACATAAATAAGACCCTCTAAAATATTGATCGCTTAAAATGTTAGAGATGAAACAGAAGACTCTTATTAGAATGTTGACACAATGTGCTTGGTTATAAACTACCCACTGGTGTAACGAGTTGCTTAGCTTGTAATCTGTAAGACTACTGCATGAAGTTTGCAAACAGCAAACTGCACTCGAAGATAACTTGATTTGACCATGTGCTATCTTTTAGATTCTTTATTTGAACTAGCTACATCGTATTACCAGTAATTGAGTGTCACTTCAGTCCTGAGATATTATGTACAAAAAGCATGGTGTTCATCTCACTCTGATGTTTTCTCACCTACTGTCTCCTGGATCTCATCTGAGTTGCACAGCAAGTTTCCCTCAGATGTTACCAACGACTCAGCTGTTTTACGTAACGTGTCAACAGCAGTCTGATGTCCCACCATCTGACCTTGTAAAGCCTGCAGTTTAGTAAAAACAAGGGTTAAACAAAACTCAAACCTTAACCTTAACCTGCAGAAATAAAATTCACTTGTGTTATTCCACAAATATAACTATTCGCACTGACCTACATTTGCAGAAAAAAATGCTAAGAGTTTCTGCACTGTTTTTGTAATTTAAGGCCAACATGTTGTGTTCCCTGGTAGGCTCAAAGGCGCCTCTTATCTGCACATATCTATGCTGTAAGTCACTACCTCCTAACAGAGAAATGCTTGAGCTAACTGCAGCCAAAAACTTTGACAGAGACAATTCCATCAGCCTGTTCTCGTATCCTTTTGGAGGAGTATGTAAGCTACAAATAACCAGAGTCAAACTATTCACATGTGGGTTTAAATTTGAATCACAGAGCCAGAAATAGCTTGGCTGTACTTTAGTCAGTGGAAACACTGTATAAGGTAATACAGGTCTATTGTGCCATGACCTTACAACCCAGTCAATGCTCCAAGATCGACACGTGTTACCTCTAAATACAGCTGTTCTTGATGTATTAATTTCAAGAATTCATAGCTCAACATCCAGTGAAGTATACACAGTGTTGATGGACATTATTCTAAGAACAACATCAGTCAGGTTCAGAAGAGAACGATCAAATATCACCTTGTAGAATGTGAATAATGTTCAACATAAACCTGAGCTTTTCAAAACACAATTCTTAGGTGGGATTCTAAGGCTGGCCCTAGTCATGTTTCTTGCCTTGGTCTCCTCGAGCTGTTTCTGTAGTGTTTTTGGGTCAGCTGCTATGGCCTCCGATTGCTGCTTTCTTGCCTCCTCCTCGGAGCTGTTGAGCCACTTCAAAAGACCACTGCTCGAGTCGTCATACTTTTTGTATTTGTCAACCACTTCTCTGAGGTTGTTGCCAAGCACGTTGCACTGAAACAAAGAAAATCCCATTTACTTGAGCCTTCAGCGACATTATAACTAAATACACAAGCTCAAAACATGGAGATAACAAATACTGTCAAATGTAAAAGCGTTACTTTATCGATAGAGGATGCTTTAATGAGGTATTACATAGACAAATGCCACCACCTAGAGGCTAAACGTAGCAACTGCAACCAGCTTCCATCTGTTCGACAGAAGATTAAATACCTGTGAATGCAGTGTTTTGTATCGACTGGCTGCTGAATCCAATTTATCCTTGACAGCAGAGCAGGTCCCTGAAGTATCCACATGCAGCTGAGCATTCTTAGCCACAGGATCAGCCAAACCACATGCTTTAGCAACATCCAGAACTTTCTGTCCTGAAATGGTGATAAAGCGCAGGTCCCCTTTGTGGGAAATCACGTCCTCTGAGAAGCTTTTCTGTCGCAGAAGCTTATCCCTCAGGATATTGAGGGAGCCTGCAGGAGCTCCCAGCACCTCGATCTCTCCTTCGGCCTGCCCTAACCAGCCTTCAAACTCCTCACAGTCATCCTGGAACTTCTTAAGCTCTTCCTGGACACACTGCACCTGCTTCATTTGCTGTTCAGCCTGAGTCAGCGAGGCCTCATAGCGCTTCTTCAGGTCTTGGATGTTTTTCTGAAGTGCCTCCTTCTCCTCAGGAGACAGCACATTAGCTTGTTTTTCAAGAAGAGCCTGAGCAGACTGGGTGGCCATGATCAGATCCTGCTGCTGGGACAGAATCTCCTGATGATGGGCCTGTGGAAAACAATAGCTAATTTTCAGTGTTACTGTTCAAACATTTAAGAATCAATTCCTCTTTACCTATGTTGTAAACCTAAATTCATGTCTATTCAATACTAATAAACTACAATATAACCATATCTATTTTTTACATTTTGCATGACCTTTACCTACTCTTCACATGTGTGTTTCAAGTATATTTACCCTTGCACAGTCGTTGACATTTTCTCTTTAACATATCTTGAAACTGAATGCGGAATATATGATTTTTATCAAACAATTTCTGTATTTTATCTCTACTTGTGTCTTTAATCTTTATAATATCATCACAATGACTTTGTAGAGGTAATGTCCTGTGTTTAATATAAATGTGTGATCTGTTCAGTTTGTATGTAAAGTATGAAGAAGTATGACAAAAGTATGACAAATGGACATTTTTAGTGACAAACCAACAATACCTTGACCCTGTCATACTGCTTATCAAGGTCCAGGGAAATGCTGTTCTCGCCTCTGGCCTCTCTGCCAAGATCCTTTTCAGAGGTCTGTAAAGCGTTTCCATTGGCATCATCAGCCTCGCCTGTCAGTCCCTTGGCTGAGGTTTCCTCTGGCAGGTTTCCATTCTCTTTACTTATATGGTCGGTTTGATCCAGACAGCTTTTGTTTTCATTCCCTATGTTGGATATCCAGTCCAGAAGACCTTCAATTTTGTTCTTGCTCTCTTCAAGCCGTTCAACAGCTGCTGCCTGCACGAACAGACCACATATTAGAAATATTGATTCACTTTGTCATATACTTTAACATATTTTTACAGACAGCACGCATGGAGGTAGTATGAACCTTTTCACTCTCTTGTTTTATGGCTGTTGTAACAACTTTCTCCAAATCTTTCCTGGACTCTTCTGCCCGCTGATTGATTAGCGTAGCTTTGCTTTTAGCCTCTTCCAACTTGCTCTCAATCATAGCGATCTGATCTGGTGTCAGCTTGCTGCGGTTCTCCTCCAGAAACTTTTTGGTGCTGGTGATCACCTCATTCAAAGCGCTGGCATTTGTCAGTACATCTTTTTGCAGAGCCTTGTGTTCACACAGGGATCAAATAAGTTCTTAATTTAAGGACAAATCGGGAAATATATGTAGCAGATATTTTAATTTTTGTTAGGCAAAGGAAACAATATTAAACCTGATGCTCCTGCTGGTACTGTTGCAGGTCTGTGACATTCTCAGCGCTCTCAGCCTGCTGCTGATGACCAATCAGTCGATTCTCAGTCAGGGTGAGACTGTCGCACACTTCCTCCAGTTTCTCGGTAAACTCCTTGTGTCTCGCCAATAAAGACTGACCAAAACAAAACAAAACAAAAAAAGAGCTGATTTTACCATTGACAACAATATACATGTGAGTGATCACATTTGCATCCAAAATTAGTAAAACTCACTCAGAACAAACATACATAAAAAAAAAAAAACGGACAACAGTGCTCACACAAAAAAATTTCTTATTGTCTGAGATGCTGAATTGATACTTGGAAGCAGTAATATCAAAGTAACATGCAAAATCTGACACAGACACATTTCTCTTCACCAAAGGATCGTACAAATCCAGTATGCTGTAAACATGCTTTTTTTTGCATTTGCCAGTTTGCTCTCATGGCGGTATCAAGCACAGGAGGATTTTTTTTTTTTAGAGTGTTAGTGGGTTTGTTGTGTGTGGAAATGTTGAAACACGGGAGGTGCATTTTGTTCACTGGAGTCTTGAGGTCTGTAGAATACAAACGGCACAAAGGTTAGTCTGCAGCAGTGGTCAAGCACTTGATCATGCAATGCTGTTATTTCTCTGAATATGAAGGATTTTACAGAAGAATGAGCCAAACTCAACCCGAGTATGGAAACCATCAAATCCGAGTAGAATTCAGTGAATTAAAGAAACTTAAAATGCTAAAAAAGTCTGCAGAATATGTATATTAAGATTTTTTTAATGGTATTTTCTAAAATAACTATGTCATTTTCATAGAAGTTAATCTAAGTTCTGACTTTTAATGATGCACAGGACTATGGTAATGTTGAATATATCAAATACATAATAGGACATGTCAGGTATGCAAACTTATTTCAATAAAAAGGGCAGATGAGAAAATAAATGTAAAAACAAAAGAATGTAATGACCTGAATATTATCTGATCAATATATTTGACTGAAAATAGTGCAAACACAAGGTAGCAGATGTTTAGATCATTTTCATTGGTTCTCTAACATTTTTTTGCTGCATCCAGAGATTTCTGAAGAATCTCACTCATGATATAATTTACAAAAGAAACGCTGAAAACGCCAAACTCTTAGAAAGTTTGAATTCAGAATATTGAAATTGTTGAAGCATTTGCTCATTCTGTCTTTTTTTTTAATTTATTTAACTTTTCCAGTCTTTCGTTGCCCCTTTCTCATCTTTTTTGAAACATGCCGCTCCTTAATTAGCACACACTGTTAAAAAAAAATTATCATAACAAAAACGATAAAATCATTAAATAAAAACTATTTCTGTTTGTTGTGTTGTCCTTACTCATTTCTATGAAATAGCTCAAATTCTTTGTAAATCACTGCTTCTTTTTTTTTTTGGTAACAGGGTTTTGTTCATAACATATCCACAGACAGACCTTCTCCTGATTTTCTCTCTCTGTGGTGTCCAGGAGGACATCCAAAGCACTCCTCTGCATAATGAGCCTTTCTGTGTGGTCCCTGAATGCTCGCTGCGTGGTGGTGAGGAACTTGAGGAGGTAGCTGCTCTGAGCTGGACTCAGAAACTGAGTGTGCTCAGAAATGAAGCACTGGATATCAAATGTGACATCCTCTAACTTGAGCCTGGCTTCTTTTAGCAGACTGTCCTGGAATGACAAAAATATGTAAATATGCTTTGAAATATTTTTCTCTACTCGATCACTGTATCTCTGCTCCTTTGTGCTTTTACTTTAAAGATACCTTGTTGTGCTGACTCAAATGTTTCAGTCCGTCCACGTTACATGTGTTCAAATCCACATCCAACATCTTGGAGTTATCTTGTATGAGGCCTGAAAGTTCATTAAGATCACTGAGATGTTTCTGGTATGCTGACTCCAAGTGTGCCTGAAATCACAGTTAAAGTTGTTAAAGAGGTTGATGCAAGTGTTGCACCATTCTTTGTTATTATCTTATCAACTATTGGAACACAGACCTTTCCCACTTCCATTGCTTGGATCAGGGAGCTACTCCTTTCTGCACACATCTGGGAGACAGCAGTAAAATTTGGCTCCAACTGCAGGTATGTGGAGGCCAGATCTTGTTGGATTTGTCCAGGAATGTGCTCATCGGCAGAGTTTAGGAGCTGTTTGGCTTTCTCCATATCTGAAGTCAGAACACCTCCCAGTCTAGAAAGTTCAGACTCTAAAGACTGAATAAAAGATAAATTTGGTCAGAAATGACTGAGTATATAAAAAAAAATAAAAAATAAAAAATGAAACAAGGAATAAGTCAAAAGCTGAGAATATAAATTATAGTTTCATTTTACCCCAATTGATTTCAGGTGTTAATATCTAACCTGGCATTCCTCTGTTTGCATCTTCAGTTCTTCCATGTTGTTGCCCACAGGTGTTTGCATTAAAAGATCTTTTCTGACATCTTCTAAAACATCAGCATGATCTTGCAGTCTCCCAACACACTCCAAATAATCCTGGATGGTGAAAATCTGTGGGAAAATAAAACACAGTCCAAAAGGGGAACAGATGTTATGCATGTCATAAACAATGCAATAAGGATGACTTAAAACGGATACAAAAAAAAACGGTACCTTATCTCTGACTCTGTCTTCTTTGCAGGCATTGTCAGACACCTGTCTAGATGATTGGCGAGTCATTGCAGCATCTTCTGCCGACTCGTCATCTTCTCCCTCCGAGCTCTCCTCCTTTATGCTTTCCAGCGTGTGGTGTCGATCCTCCTGGGAGTCAGCCCCCAGAGCACTGCTCAGAGTGTCCATCATTTCCTGAAGCACTGAAAAGTCTTGGCTGGAGGAAACAGTCTGAAAAAGCTGCAGGAGTTGCAGCTGGATATTTGGAGCATCAGGCTCCTCTGTCTTTTCACTAACTTTTTCCTCTTGGCATTTCACTTCCGACTTTGCTGTGTTTGTACTGTTTGAAGTGAGGGTGTTTCGCTTCAGCATATCCATCAGTGGACCTATGGGACTGCTCTCCATAAGTCCATGAGGTGTGTCACTCTCATGAAAACTTTCTCCATCTAAAGCCTGAGGATCAGTACTCTCAGTATCTTGGCTTTCTTCCTTTTGCAAATCAACGACATTAGCATTCTTTGTGATAATTTTCTCCTGGTCATCAACAAGAGTCTTTGTAGCGTAACAAAGCATGAATGGAGGTGAAGATGGAGGTGAAGATGGAACAGTAGATGCAACATCTGACAGGAAATCAGTGAATACACAGGAATGCTCAGAAACACACTCATCTAATCTCTTTCCCTCTGCTTGACTATGAGATCCAAACATTTCTCCCATTCTAGTTTCAGGTTGCCCCAAGTTACTATCTGAAGATGAAAAGGGTGGATTTAAATCTGACACATTCCCTTTATCATAGTCTTTCTCTTGCTTCGGCACACAGATCTGCTCAGTATCACTGTTGACTTTAAAAGTATGATCATGTTGCCTCTCTGGGGAAAGTCTCTCAGTGTGTAACTCACCATCACCTCCACAACTATTGTTTGAGTTTGTCAAATTTTTATTAGTCAGTTCTGAATCTATATCACATTCTGCATCACAGCTCTCATGGCCGACAGTATGTGTTGCATTCATGTCACTAGACACAGCAGCAGGTGAGTGAGAGGAGGAGTCATTTTGTTGTGGAAGTCTTTCACAAACTGATGCACTCTGGCTCCGAGCATCGTTACAGCAGCTGAGCTCAGACTCAGCAATGAAATCATCTTTTGATTGCAGAGGGGATGCATGTCTGCTACCACCTTCTGCATGGTTTATGCTTATACAACCTTTAAAGATGGGGGAACTTTCAACTAAATTATTGGGTGATGAGTAAGCTTCACAATGAGCTGGCTCGCTGTCCAAAGGTGAGTGAACAGCACTTGCGTCATTCTCCAATTTAGTTTTCCCACATAAATCATTGTGCGATGATAAAGATGTGCCTGATTCACTCTCACCATCTGCATGAAACCCCTTTTGACAATCATATTTCGTAATGAAAAGATCAGTGGGTTGGCTGTTAGATTGAGGGGAGTGAGACGCAAATTCAGTATGTTGAGTCTTGCTTTTTGGCTCAGTATTAATGCTGGAGGCTCCGTCACTCAGAGTAGATGAAGCTGACTCTGTTGTTTCAGCTGTGTTTTCTATCACATTACGGCATACATCAGCTCCACCTGTCAGCTGTCCATTGATTAAGACATGTGAGTAACCGTCTTCGCCTGAGGGAGGAGCACACTCTGCTGTAACCTGACTCCAGGAGAAGGGTGAGATCATTGTAAGCTCATGACCACTATCTGAGGGGACAGAATGATGCATACAATTACTCACCATTTCTACATTATCACCCTCATCTTCATATTCTATGCCTTTGTTATTAGCCTCATCACTGGCTAAATCAAGAACCATGACAGCAACCCTCCTTTCAGTCGGCTGCTGCATGTTTCCAGCTCCATGCATACCAATTAAACCCACACTGGAATCTTCAAATGTGCAATAAATGGAGCCTTCTTCTGGATAAATGCTGGTTTGAGGATCAAAGTTAACATGCTTATGTTTATCTAATCCAGTCTCACTGATAATAATATTGCAATCAGAGCTCAAAAAGCTGTGCTCGGTCTGTTTTAGACCAGACTTAGTGTCCTCCTCCTCTCCCAAGATATTGATTTTTTCATCTGACTGTAGGTCATGCAACTCCAGTACTGTCTGTTCATCAATTAGCCCCTTATTAAGAGCCTCATCCAGGTCATAGTGCCTGCCAGAGGTGACATCTAAAATGCCCCCTTCCTCCATTTGGGCTTTCAGATGTTGAATAGCACGTTCATGCTCATTTTCACCCTCCATCCCATCAACAGAGCATAAAAGCTCTGCTTTAATATCTACATTGTTGGATTCTTTGTGCAGTGACTCAGCATTAGGGTGTGGTGGAACACGATCACAAGAATTCACTGAGGATTCAGAATCAGTCGTACTGGATGGTGAGTCAATGCTTCTGCTTTTAACAGAGCATGTTGTGGAAAGGTCAGAAATCTCTAAAGAAGCTGGAATGTCAAGGTGTTCCCTGACAGCATCTCTAGCCTCGAGTTGTAAACTATTTACACATGATTTTTCTTCAGCTTCATCTAACTTTGTCCAGTTACTGCTGGTGTGAAACATGGTTTCGTCCACTACAACAGGAACCTTGATAGGATCTTGTTCTAAAGCCTCCACATTTATGAGGTTTTTTTCACTGAAGGTCTTTTTCCTATCATCCGAAGATGGACAGTTAGGAGGCTCAAGTGTATGCTGTGAGCTTTCAGCAAAGGTAAATTTCCCGTTGATCATGGAAACAAAATCATGGGAATCAAAACTGTGCTGTGTGTTTATCACAACGTCCTCTGTTTCCTCATTAATATGCAGTGATATCTCTACGTCTCCCTGCTCTGAAGAATTAGTGGTATTGAAAGTGGAGTGAGTGAAAGTTTGAGAAAATATTGGGTCTTCAATAAAAGCTTGAGTCATTTCAGCTACCTGACTGTCGAGTATCAAAACCCTTTGAGCTGATTTTGGATCAATGTAACTGTTGATCATCAGGTACGAGATGAACAACTGCTCTGCCTCTGTGGGAGTGGGGAGGTTCACTTCTGAATCACCTGTACCGTGACACCCATCAACTGCCATTTTTTTATATGTGAGCCAAGATGAAAACATTTCACTGAGGCGATCAACATCAGGAATCACAACAGGAATTTCGACAGATTTTAGAAGCTCAGCTGTGTAAGTGTCAATCAGACCATTTTCAACAGCAGTGGTGATATCTACAACTTCAGAACTTTCTGGAATGTAAAATGCTGCTATTTTTCCTTTATTACTCAACAGTCTGCTGATAAACTCGCTGGTTATTTGTTGATCATACTGGAATGAGGTGGACACAGTTTCCCCAGAATGAGGCAACACAATCCCCATAAACTGTTGCTGAAATCCCAGCACAATAAGCGAGCTGCTGGAGCTCATTAAATCACACTGAACAGCTGCATCCATCCTCAGCCCATCATCACCTGGAATATCCCCAACACACTCTGAAACCTCTGCTACAATTTCATCTTCTTTGGCGTCACCGACACCCGTCTGACCACCTAACTGCCTTGACGCGGTCTCCTGATCACCTAAACCATCACACACAGACCTCAGAGTGCTAACATTCCTCTCTGATGTCAGTGATTTATTTCTACTGAGGCAGTTTAATATCAGGGTATTAACCTCATTAGGTTCAACCTGCTCTGTAGGCTCTGAGAGTGACAAACTTTCCATAGTGCTCGGATTCATCACATCCTGATAGCACTTTTGCCTCTGTAGAATCTGTACATAGACAGAAGCAGGAATTAAACCACACTTAAATGCCTTCTCCACGGTCAATGTGTCTCCTGTGTAGTACACATTCACTCCATCACTGACTTGATTGGCCTCTATCATCTTGATGACCAGATCCTCACAAGTGGATCCTTCCCTAGCTGCTGCTATATCGGACAGGGACACAGAGGAGATATGGGAAGTTTGTATGCATTTGCTTGCTTCATAATCTGGAAACTGGTTCAGTTTGGATGTGTGCATGTGATTTTGTTTGAGAGCATCATCCCAGTCTGGATGGACATGAGGCTCGGACAGAGAGAGGGCCTCTGGGAGACTGACCCAAGTGGTTCCAGTCCCAGTCCCATGAGTGGTTTTGAAATCCTGCAGAAAAACAAAAGCAGAATAAGTTACTTCACTGGCTTGGACTACAAAATATGTATTCTTAATGTTAAATTTGCAATCAAAATATTCAAAAGCGAGACAAAATCTATACTCACCACAACACAAACAGGGGTATGTTAAAAACACTGTGTGCAGAAGAGCAAGACTGCAACAGGGTTGCAACAGGAGAGCAAAACAACACATTTAAAGCTATCATGCATCTGGAACTGCAATGTCCAGCATCTTGCAGAAAGAGTGTAGTTAGTTTCATTGCATACTGTAAGGTTATACATCACATCTGCTGTTGTGTGGAACTCTAAGAGAGCTTGGGCACATTGATGACTTTCAGACCAAAGCTGGCACAGTTCAGCATGTTTACAGCATACTCAAGTTTTTCTGGGGTTCAGCTGCACAAATCTTATTTTCTGTCACTAACGATCAGGGAGTAAATATGAGAGATGCAAGAGAAAACTGCTCACATTGTTCTCGAGAAAAGAGGGTAATGGTTAGTCATGCATTTGAACATCAGGTGGCACTGTTATCTAATGCATTATAAGACACAAATGCAATACACTGCGTAAAACCAAATCGCCTGGAGTCCAACCTCGTCTGCAGAGGTTGTCTGATCTGAGCACTGCTGTGAGAGTTCACTGTAAGCCTGACTGAGAGCCTTCAGCTGCTCCTGGATCTCCTCTTTGTCTTCCTCTGTCATCCTGTGAGACACGAGACAAAGAATGCAGCTCTGAGTTTGAACAGTGGACTAGATATTATGCATGCAGTCCAGAGGAGTGACACTTACTTGTCACTGTGTTTGTTGAGCATCATTTGTGTGGACCTGAGTGCTTCTGCAATTTGCTCCTTTTTTGTGACCATTTCCTCAACCGACACCTATAACACCAAACGGTGACATCATAATAGTTTATAAGAGCTAAGATGATTCTGGCTTCATTTGACCAGTTTGTGTAGCCTGATTCTAGTAAACATAAACATAAAACTCACAATTTCACATGCACACAAAAGAGTTATTTAAAAAAAAAATACATATTTCATCTGATTTATTTCTAAAAAAATTAATAAATATATATATATATATATAAATATAGATATAGATGTATATATATATATATATATATATATATATATATATATATGTATACTCCAAACATCACAGACTGGATTAAAATACAAAGATCTAACCAAAATTGTGCAATCCATCAAAGATGCTATGTAATAAACATAAGCTTCGGTTTGTGTTCAGAATGTGTCAAACAGGACTTGATTCAATGGCATTAGTGGCATTGTTATATTTGAGAAAGCTGTGTCTACATATACCTTTTAACTCCTTTACATACAGATCAGATACACACATTTTAGAGATGATTTCTCAATTTCACTGAATCTAAACTGCTGTAATTTCTGAATAAGACTTACACTGTGTGCTAAACGTGTAACAAATGCCAGTTACACAATGATATATATTTAGTTATTTTATTAGTGACAAAAATTACATAAAACTAAAGGACTCTTATGATGCTCTTGGTGTTAATTTATTTAAAAGGGACTATAATAAATGTATGAAGATAATATTTCACTGCTTAAAGGAACTCATCTCTTTTCTATTTTAAAAATTGGTCAGACTGAATTGTGACACCCATAAAAATCAAACTACCTCTCAGCTTTATTCTCTAACGGTTAATGTTTTAATATGCAGAAGACTTTAGCGATTTTTCAAATATTGTTCAAATTCCAGTTCAATATTTTTTCAATTGGCCACCTGATTTCTTTAGACACAGAGAGGAAAAGAAAGCCGGACATGTGTTTTAATATTTCAATCCGCTGTGATTTGAGTGAGAGTGCTTGTGCAACTTATAGATCTGTTGTGTCAGCGGCTGGTGATAAAAAATAATGAAAAAAAAATCCCATATCATTCATTTGTAAGCCTAGAAAGGTATTTGCAACCCCTGCCTATATTAACCATATAGGGATAAACTGAATCATGAAGTAAAGAGTATGTTTTTATTAGAAATGATACACTGGGACACCATAAACTCATACTATTAAAGGTGTCTCTGTTGGGTACAAACAAAGACATATAGAATACACACACATGGATTACCTGGGGCTTATTTGAAGCATCTGTGTTGGCATTACTATCTTTTAGAGCATTCCCATCATTGCTCACGGTCCGTTTCACATCGGACATCCAGTGCAACAATTTGCTAACTTTATCACCATGCTCTCGCTTCTCCTCATCAATAGATCTCTAGAATTGAAACAGGCGGGTTTTTGAAGATTATTAACATTGCAGCAAGAGTAGGAGGAAAGAACATTTTTAAAATACGTCATTCATAATCAAAAAAAGAGAAAGAAAATAAACAAAACTCGTGAAGAATCACGAGTCGCATCGACTGCAGTATTGAAATATGTGAATAAAAAAACATTTAACAGTGAAGTCAGAGTAACACGAACAACCAAACAGCCAATTGTTTTCTGTAGGCTGTGGATAGACATATATTTATATATACAAACAGACAGATGTTTATTTATATGCCCAAACGTAATGAAATGTTGATTTGGCTCCAAAGCCGTGAATTTTTGTGGCCTCCAGTAACCTCAATCCAGTGTGACAGTCGAACACGCTTCTTTCAAGTGCTTCTTTGAACGTGATTCTTCTCTTGGTCTTTGGACAGGTAAGGCTTTTGGCGTGTAACGTCTCATCTTTGAGTGCAGTAGCAGTAACTTTGTCAACAAGGCCACTCTGAATGACTTCTTCAAGTGAGGCTCGGTCGTGAGTGACAGGATTTATCAGTCCTCCAGTCAGGAGCTGGAACTCAACACAGCGATAACCAGCGTCCTTTGGGAGGAGATTTTCCTGAACAGCCTGGGGAATTGGCAAAGTCTTCCCAGTCTTAGGGTGAATGATGCCATTGAATGCCTGCTCAAACTGTTGGAGCTGTTGATTCAGTGCCTCGTCTACAAGACCTTTTTTGAGAGCTTCAGAGAGGGGAAATTTCTCCCCAGTGGAGGGGTCACAAATTCCTCCAGTGCAGGCCTGGGACTCCAACAATCGTAAGGCGGTGGCTCTATCAGTAAAGCCCTGCTGGAAGCCCTGAAGAACTGAAAGCCTCATTCTCCGAGTGACGTCCCAGAGGCCAGCAATGGTGCTGTTAAC
Organism: Leuresthes tenuis; assembly: GCF_036924035.1. NCBI lineage: Eukaryota > Metazoa > Chordata > Actinopteri > Atheriniformes > Atherinopsidae > Leuresthes > Leuresthes tenuis. The sequence continues at coordinate 16,374,114 of NW_027325362.1, forward strand.
ATCCTCAACTACAACCATCCTTGAAAATATGATGTCTGCAATCTCATAGATACTTAAAAGACCGCTACGATAGCTTTCGAGCTCAGATGCTTCAAGAAACCTCTGACTCAGGGCAGACTCAAGACAAAGCTGTCGGCCACTTCTGGCGTCGGTCATGACGTGACGTGGGCTTCCATCAGAGTCAACTACGGATTTTTCCTGCCATTCATTCTCCTGCTGTGACAGAAACAGATACGTCCTCTTGTCGATGTGTTTCCCCTTGAAGGCTTCGTATGCTGACATTTCAGATCCACAGCTGCTGTTTACAACTGACACTCTGTGAGGACTCATGGGAGATGTGTTTGTTAGGTGTCTGTCACCGAATGGGAAGAGAAACACACCGCCGTCTATGTCATACAGGCACGTCTTGAGTATTTCGGAGTAGTATGCTTTCTGTCCGGTGTCAGGGTTGTGGAAACCTTTGGGGTTACTCACTGGATCATACAAACTCTGCAAAGTCTCTTTGTTCAAAAGACCCTGATCTAAAGCAAGGTAAGCCGATACTCTGACACCGGTCTCTGGGTTTATTAGCCCTCCTGTAGCGACCTGGACCTCAAGGATCTTCTTGCCTTTGTATCTATCGAAAATCCTCTCCTCCATTGCCTGAAACAGGGAGAGTTTCTTGCCCTTAAAGATGTAGCCACTAACAGCTTTCTCGGCCTCAATCAGTTTATCTTTCAGGCCTGCATCTACAATTCCCTTCTCCAGAGCCTCAGCAACTGGGTGCGTTTGTCCTGTGGCCAGATCTGTGAGAGTACCGGTTGCAGCCTGAGCCTCGAGAAACTCGAGAGCATAGGTCTTTGCAAGGAAGCCCTTTTCTGCAGCTTCTAGGAAGGACATCTTTTTCTTGCTGGAGTCCGCATAAAATCCAGCAATAGCAGTTGGTTTGTCATTGTGTTGAGCAAGCGAGGCTTGCACCTGCTCCATTGTGATGAGGCCCATTTCCAACTTTCGCAAAACCTCTCCATCCAAGAGCTTAAATTGAATCAAATACTGAATATTTGTACTGCCTTTGAATTCTGGGAGCTTTTGGGAAGTTGTCATGCTTAGTTTTCTGTCACATTCTGATGTCTTTTTCTCTGATATGTTTACAATTTCGTGAACTTCTCTGATTTGATACGTTCTTGTTTTACTGATGTTTGATAGAGCTGATTGCTGGCCTGTTAGTCCACTTGGAGCCATGTATCCATGTGTTGTAACAGAAACGGGCAAATCAGATGTCATTTTGTCCTTGTAAATCACATGTTGCTTGTCCTTCTGTAGGAGGGTGAGAGATTTAGAATAAGAGTCGTCTTCTTTGACTTGTTTACTTCCTTCACGAGCGTTTCCTCTTTCCATTGATGCCATCTGTAAATATGACATTGGAAGAACTTTTAAGTTATGGAGGACTACAGTTTACAGTTCTAGCTACAGCTGTACAGTGAGGAAATATACAAATATACTTTGTGAGTTAACAAGTTGAAATTATGCTGTGGAAAACCTTAAGTAACTTAATGCGTACCTCTTTTATTTTGGGAGTTTCTTCTTCCATGCTGGACTTTGCACCATTATTGGCAGCCGCCATTTTCTTCACCATCGGGACATCTGCCTTGCTGTTTGTCACATACTGATGGCTGGTTTTCATCTCTTCGACCGTGAATGTCGACAGTGATTCCTGAAGGCTTTTCACCTCTCTGACGTACAACTCTATTTGTTCCCGAAGAGCTTTTGCTTCATTTTCTTTCAGTGCCAGTTTGCGCTCACTATCTGCCAGCAGCTTTTCAAACTTTGTTGTCTCAATTGTTTGCTGATTGCAAAGGCTTTGCAGAGCGCTGATTTTTGAGGTGAGAGTGAGTTTATCTGCCTCAAGCTGTGCTATTTCTGACTTTGCTTTTGACAGCTCTTGCCCAAGTTTTGCTCTGTCTTGATGCAGTCTGTCCATTGTGATTTGCAGCTCTTGGTCCTTTTGTTGCTTCGATTCCACCACGGTGTGATGCACTGTTTTTATCAGTTTCGTGTCATCTTTGACATACTTGTTGAGCATCTCAGCTAATTGAACACTGTGTGACTGCTGGCTTTCTTTTGTAATTTCAGACTGCAGCAAAATAATTTTTTTCTCTATGTCAGTTTGCACAAGTAACAACTGCCTCTCATAGCCCTCTTTCTGGAGTTCCAGTTTACTCTTTAATTCCTCCAGCATCTTCTTGCACTTCTCTAGTTGTTCCTCCCTCTGCTGGGACCTCTGCTGAAGAGCAGAGTTTTCTTTTTGCTTTTGCTCCACGTCTGTTTGTACCCGTTGCAGCTTATCTTTCAGCAATCTGACTTCAGATCCCAGTGAGATGGTTTTCTCCAGAGCCTCAGATTTTTCCCTCTTCAGGATCATGTTCTCATGTTGTAGATTTGATCTGGATTTGTCAGAACTGGACATCATTTCTTTGGTGGTGAGATTATTTTTCTGAAGCTCAATCTCAAGCTGTACAATTTTGGATTCTTTTGATTTTCTGTTTTTGGTCTCCTGAGCCAATTCGTCTTTGGTTCTTTGAAGAGAAGAACTTATTTCGGAAAGTTTTAGATTCAAGCTCTCTACTTTTCTTTCTGCTGCGGCCTTGTCATTCTGAAGAGTGTATATTTCCTGCTTTAACGTTTCTGTCATTTTGTCTGAGCTGCTTGTTAAACCTTTAAAACTGTGCTTGTGTTTAAAAAGCTCTTCTTCTAATGTTTTGACTTGTCTGAGATGTTTCTGACTCTCATCAGACTCTTTTTGCAGCTCAGCCTTTTTTTTCTTTAGCATCTCATTCAAATCATTGATTTCAGCTTTTTGCATGTGGATCTTCTGATTTGATACGTTTGTCTCTGTGAAAAGTGCCTTCAGTTCAGATTTTAGACTTGTTATTTCTTCCTCGTAATTTGTGATATTTGAATTGAGGGTTTTAATCTTTTGCTCCAGGTCAGTCATTTTCTTTGCCTCTTCGCTGTAATCTTGCAGCTTCATTTGAAGCTCATAGGTGGTCTGGGATTTCTTATTTAGTTCCTCCTCGATAATTCTGATTTGTGATTTGGTGCTCTCTACCTGAGACTTGAAGATTTTAATTTGCTGATCCTTGCTCTCGATTTCCATTGTCACCTGATCGAGTTTAGCTTTTACGTTCTTCAGATTCTGCTCCATCTTTAAATTGATCTGTTTCTGATCATCTATCTTTCTCTGCAGCTGAGAAGCAACTATCTCACTTTTTTGGAGTTCTGCCTCAAGGTTTTTACACTTGAGCTCCAGCGTATGCTCAGATCTTTTCACATCAAGGTTTTCTTCCTTAGATGTTTGAAACTGTTGTTTCCAGCTCTCTACCTCTCTCTTTAATGACTTGATCTTTTGTTCATAAAGTGATCTCTCTTTTTCCTGTGACTCCATTTGGATCTGAAGACCCCTAATATCGCTGTCAGATGAGACATTCACCCTAGTCAGCTCATTGCATTTAAACATCAGCTGATCTATAGCTGACTGTTTGGTAGCCAAATCTTCCTCTAAGTTGTTAATCTTGTAGCAGTTTTCCTGCTCAATGGAGATCTTCCTCTGCAGCTCGCCTTGGGTGACCTTCAACTGTTCTTTAAGACCCTCGACTTCAGTGCTCTGAAAAAAGGCACTTTGCTCCAATGAGGACTTTGCTCTTTGGAGAGATCTGATTTCTTCCTGAAGATCACTGATGGATTTCGTCAAGTTGCCGGTTTCCTGCTGGAGGTTCTCTGATTTCTGTCTCATGTCGATCTTTTCACTCTCCATGTCCATCTGCAGTTTCTTCAGTCTGTTATTGCTGTCATCCAACAACTTTTTATAACTCTGAGCTTTCTCCTCGGCCATTTCTGCTTTTTTCTGGATCAGGACCAGTTCCTCCACTTTCTGCTGCAGGACATCCTTCAGTCTAACTGCAGATAACTCAAGCTGACTCTCCACTGCTGACTGGCTGTCAAACTCCAAAGGTTGCAGAGCCAGACCGTTGCCCTTAGCCTGGACTTGACTGTGTAACTTCTCCTCAGTTGCAATGTCAGCTTCCTCCCCATTTGTTGTTCTCTGGAGTTTGTGGCTTTGTGTGTTCAGATCTTGGCCGTTGTTTTCTTTCTGTAAGAGTTCCTCGAGTTTCCTCTGGGTCTGGGAAGATGTGGCCTCTGACTGCTCAATCAAGAGTTTTGAGTGCTTTAATTCCTGCTCACTAGCAGCTTTGTCTTTCACTGCTATCTCTAATTTGGTGCGGTACTGATTAACGTCATGCTCAAGCTGGGACTTCTGAAAGTTAAGATCGTCTATAGTCTTTCTTTGTGTTTCTAGTTCTCCTTCCAACATTTCCACCTGTGCTTGACTTTCAGAAAGCAAAGCCTCCTGCTCCTGGACCCGTTGCTTAAGTTGTCTAATCTCTACTTCCCCTTTGGCTTTTTGGAGCTCCATGCTCTCTGTCCATTTTGCATTGTCTGCTCTTTCATAAGCCTTCCTGTTCTATAATGCAAAAAAATAAGTCATCCACTGATTCACATGTAATCATAAAAAGTAAAAAATATTTGCACTGATGCTTTAAAAGTAATCTCTCCAAGAGTTTGGAATTGCAATGCTTTCAGAAAAGGAGATCAGTGATATTGTGAATGATTTAAAAATGGTAAGAATGACATCACGTTTAGGAGCACTATGTTACCTTAATTTCAACTAGCACCTTTACTATCTTATTAGACGGTAAACAGGTTTGATAATATGCCAATGTCAACGATCACAACTATGCAAACTCTTGGAGATTCTTTCTTCTTTTTTTTTCAGCAGAAAGAACAAAATGAGCAGTATCCACCCAACAAGTCACCATCACCAGCAAGGAGTGACTGGACACGCAGACGTGCACTGCTTTTCAGCATTTTCCTTTGCTTCCTTTGTGCAATGAAGCAAATGTTCTTCACCCGTGATGAGCCGACGAGTCAAGAATTCAAGGTGGATAAAGAGTGAAAACCCAGTAAATACCAGTAAAGCATGCTGATGTTGATGCGACAGACAAGACCTAAAAATCGTGCGATAAATTTGAAGGTAAAAGTTTGCATCATAGCTGCAGATGACTAAAAAACCCTAAAAGTTGTAAATGTAGAGAGCCAAGAAGGTATCAAAAGATTAATACTGTAGTATTCAAGGCAACTCACCTCCTCATCTTCAGTTCTCCTCAGTGTTTCACTGGCAAACTTCACATACTGTGTCATTAGAGTCACAAGAGCAGTGTAGCGGGTTCGAAGATCCATGAACTGTAGGAAATAAACCAGACGTAGCCATATGTGTCACTATGCAGGGACTGTTCAGACAAAGCTAACTTCCTCTGCTGACAAAGTTAAAATAGAGCTAGTAAGAACTACCTCCTGCTGAATGGCATCAGAAGAGCTCTGCATCCTCCGCTTTTTGAGAGGAGATTTATGTTGGGAGTCGACCATCGCTCTGAATGTCATCAGCTGAAGCTCATAATCCTAAAAACAAAGACGTGTAATGGTAATTCTTTTTAACTAAAAACATCATCTTTCTTAATTTCAATCACTGGCCATCTTCCATCTTCCATCGAACAGGGTATCACACCTCATAGAAATGAATAAGTGGTTGCCTTGTGAAAGATGTAAGTGGGGCCTAATCAAAAAAAAAAGAAAAGCTTTGAATAAATTACCTTAATGGCAGATGAGTACTGCTCCGAGTACTTTTGACACTCATCAATTCTGCTCTGTTTTTGTTCAATTTCAGCAACAAGGACCTGCAAAGCACATATTCTTAAGACATATTTGCACATATAAGTTTTTGTCATTTTAATGTGGACAAGTTCAGTCTCTTCTTACCTTCTGTTTGTTTAAAAGCTCAGCAAGTGCCTTGCTATCATCAGGTTTGTTTTCTTGGGCCTTGATTTGCACTGCTTCAAGTTCTCCAACCCATTCATCGAGGCTACTGTAGGAGTCTCTGTAGTGTTTCAGAGATTTGCAGATACCATCCAAGTCTCGCAGCCTAAAATTGATGGAGAAATCTTCATGAGCAATGCATAAATTGATTTGTTTGCACAAAGTTGCCTTAATTAATATAATGCCAAAAAACAATTAAACAAATAAGAAATGCACTAACCTGTTATCTATCTGTGAGTGAATGTTCTGCCACCTCTCACTCAGCTGATCGGCCTTCTCCTTGTGCCAGTCCAGATCAAAGTCCCGCTCGTTGTGGGCCTTAAACATGCGATCACTGATGACCCGAGCTTTCTGCAGCTCATCCTCCATGTCATGAAACACCTCCTGCCTTTCATCAATTTCTGTCCGCCATTGCTATAAACAGAAGGAGAGGGATGATTCCTCGCTGAACTAAAAACACGCACAACGCTCCATCCAAGCAGTGTGTTACCTTAAGGGTGGAAATGACACTTTCGATGGATTTGATGTCAGAGTTCATGGCATCTTCTTCGTAGAGTTTGGACTCGTAGGCCTTTACAAGAGCCTCTGCGCTCTGACTGTGCTTCACCACTAAACTCACTGTTTTCAGTCTGCAAGCAATAGGATAAACCCTCTTTAATTCCAGTTTTTCTATACAAATACCTGTCTTTATTTCTTTGAGAAAACGAAGGACAGACTCACTTGTCCATATAAATGGAAGACATTGAGGACACTTGGCTCATGCTCTGAATGACAACAGAGAGTTCAGAGGAGAGTGTCGGGACAGATGGGGAACCTGCAGCCTGCCTGAGGAACAGCTCACACTTTTCCTTCATGACATCCAGATCCTCTTTCAACCTCTCCAGCTCAGCTGTCTTCCTCTGCAAATGGGCGTGCAGAAATTGATGATTAAAATGGCAACACCAGTTAACTTCCTGAATGTGTGAAACAACTTAACAATACTCTGCACCTCATGCTCTGTAATGCGCTGCAGACTCTGTTCCACGTCGTCTCTTTCCAGTGGAGTGCGGATTTGCCTGATCAGGTGTTCCTCGTGGGCCTCCAGATGCATACGGAAGTTGCGTATTTCTGAGATGTAATGATTGTACACCGACTCCTCGTGTTCCTCTGTTTACCAGGAGAAAAAAAAAGCGTGAATAAAAAAGAAAAGCAGGAAACATGTTTTGCTGCACTTTTTTTAGATAGCAGCTAACTTTCATTTGAAAATCACAACAGTTTATGATAAAACAAAGAACACCTCTAGGTGGCATCAGCAGCACATTGTAAGTTCAAGAAATACCCGACGCAAAGCAAAAAAACCCAAGGCTATTTGCATATTCCGAAGGTAAAGTCTTATACTAATATGGAAAATAACAATAAAATGAAATCCTGTTTAAATGTCACAGTCCTATGGAAACAGTGTAACTGACAAACTCTCTATTTTATCTCTCAAATTTCTGTCTGAGAAGTCTGCATATTATCACTGCATAAATGCCAAGGCCAAAGAAGCCATTATATATTAAAACTCAAGGAGGAGAGGTGGGAGGAAGAGCTTGATGTACTCAAAAGGAATGTTATCTTCACTTTGAACGTTATCTTCAGTCTGCCCAAATAAGTTGATGACTCATTATATATTGCATTATATATATCTCTGCAAGTCTCTGCACCTGAAATATATTGTATGTGTGTGTGTGTGTTATGATATCAAATAAAAGGTGAAGGGAGGCAATCACTCGCTGGAGAACTCTTGCGAAGTTGCAGAGAGAAGGTGCGTGTGTTGTTCTCCCCTTGCAAGTAAAATACTGAGGCCTTTGAGTGATTTCTTGGTTTCAAGCTGTTGTCTGTGAGTGAATTTTCTAACAATTTCCCATATAAAACACATCACATTAACATACCGGCATTTTGCTTTAAATTTGCAACTAAGCCAACCATGTCTTTAGAACCTGCTCTTAATTCAGACAAAAAAGACATAATTCCCAAAGGTTTTAGCATAAAGCTTTAAAGGCTTAAAGACCCATGTGTTTTTCTCGCTTCGTGGCGTTCCAGCAGCTCTTTGTTGGGAAGGAGGGGAAGGGAATTTGAGACTCGCCTCTCTCTGCGGATCTGAGCAGTTCCTGGTAGTACTCTTTGCAGGCTGCCACTTCCCTCTCTAACTGCTCACAATCAGCCAGCATGAACACCTCTGACTCCTCGCTGTCTTCCAGGAACTCATCAAAGTGGGACTGCAGGTTGCTCAAGACCTGCTGATGCTCACCTGGCAACATTGTCTTTATCTGAAGTTGTAAAAAGAAAAACAGAAAGAGGAAATTAAACATCATGCTCTGAGGATTCTCATAAATCACCAAAGCGGAGCATGATTATCACAATTAATCATCTGTGAGTGACTGAGTACTGTCAAAAGAGAAAGCAAAACAAATGAACATACTGAGGCCACATTCCAGTTGCGGATGGCACGTATGTCGGCCATAAGATAGTGCCAGGACACCACACTTTTCATGTTGATGTGGGAGTGATGCCACAGTGCCAGGACATTCTGGTACAACTGCTCAGTTCTGCAGAAAAGAAGGAGGCATTCATAAAGCAACACTGAAGGCGACATTCAAACTCGGTAACTTCAGACACAAAGTGAATCCGAGCATCTGAATATCTCACCTTGTAGCCATGTCAACAGCCTCTTTGTTGGGTGGAGGCACAGTGAAGCAAACTGAGGGCACCATAGCTTCATTTCCTGCTGGGTTGATGACTTTCCACTTGGCCCGGTGAGAGTTATTGGCCAACACGCACTCATCGTCTTTATAAATGGTAATCTTAAAAGGGACGTGACACAGCCACAGCACAGATTTACTACCAAATCTTCTAAATAAATGTGGAAAAGAAAAATGTGCTTTTATATGTTAATACGGCACGGGTGACAATACCTCAATCTGACGATAATCACAGATTGCTTTGACAGGGATGGAGGATCGAAGGAGAGTTTCAGGATTTCTGGGCTTGAGTTGCACAATGCTTTTGGCCCTGCCCACCAGGCCAGCCACAGTGCTGCGGTACTGAAGAAGCTGCTCCTTCTCATCCTGAGGGCACACCCAAAAATCATTGTGTCTTTATCTGTTTTCACAACAGCCTCCACATATGCACACAATTCTTACTGCATCTTTCTGTCAGTTTACCATGGACTCCTGAATGAGATCCTCCAGCCTGTGTAGGCTGCTTGATCGATCGCAGCTGTATTTTCTCTTAACGGAATCTTGCAGGCTCTTAAGGTAGTCCATGGACTCTTTGGCATCACTGAAAAACTATACAGGGGACAAGTATGTGAAATTAGATGTGAAGAGTGCACTTTGTCGCATTTACTGTAACAGTCACTGGTGACAACTCACTTCTAAGTAAACAGCATTCTCCTTTAGATGCTGTTCAACACAGGAGCAGAGCTGTAAAATCCAGCTCCACTGTGTCTGCATCGCAGCTTTGTATGCCTGAAAGAGAAGCCACATAGGTGTAATAGCTTGAAAATGACAAGCTGAAACAGGACTCCACAATGTTTTAATCATTGAGTATTGGGAGTATACAGGGTGGAGACACTCTTGGTCCAAAATATAATAACTAATTATCATAATGACTGAAGAGCAGAGTATAGAGACAAAGCACTTAGGGATTACCTCGATAGTTAGCCTGGCTGGGTGGTTCTTGAGCATGAGTCGCTCTGCCTTGTCTTGCACAGACTTGATGGCTTCTTCCTTTTCATCCAGTTCCCTCATCAGGTCCTGTGTAAAGACAATAAGCTCAGTATTCCTGGCATTAAGCTGTGGCACAGGATACTTCATCATCTCATTCTCATTCAATCTCAATTCTCAGTGGAATATGGAGTTAATAATTTAAGGAAACTTTCATGTGCAAATCCCCCCACTAAGATAGTTCTTTTGTAAATAATAAACACAACCGAAACACAGAAAAAAACATGTGACGCAAACTAACTGCAAGACATACAGAAGCTCCTGACTTACAGCATGGTAGTCTCTTTTCTTAGAGATGCTGCTGTTGCGATCACTCCAGTCAAAGGCAACCTCCTCCTCCTCTTTCTCATTTAGCCAGATAAGCTCTTGTGTAGCCTGTGACACAAAGTCATGCAGACTTTCCAGTTGGCTCTGTCGCTCCCTTGAGCAGCTCTGTAAGAAACCAGCCTTCTTATTGTCAAACTGCAACAAGCATATTTTATAAGCTGAGAGAGCTGGGCTCATACACTAACTCACCAACAATCTTTCATACTGCTTTTCTAGTTTGTTCAGTTTGTCTGAATAGGTCAGCTTCATGGGTATTGTCATCTGAATCTGAAAAAAGAAAAATGGGTTTTTGTTTAATTTCAAGTGTTCTGCACAACTAAAAAATTTAATTCAGCAAGAGGAGTTAGGGTAGCCAGTTAAAATTTAAATTGAGCTATAGCACAAAGGGCGGAAAAACAAAAAACTCTGAATCAGACTTACTTCGCTTAGTTTGGCATCTTTAAGACTCATCTGAAATTCTTCAATGGCTCTATGTACACTTTTGTGGCTCTCCAAATGCATTTCCACACTTGGTAAATCAGATCCCCACTCTGAACGCTCTAGCTGAACCTGTTTCAAACAGGAGAGGAAATAAATGCAAATACTCAGAAATTCAGAATCTATATCTGCATCTATAGTACATTATAAACAAACAGATGAAGAGAGCTCACCTGCATCTCTTCCACCCAGTTCAGGAGGTCCTGCACATATTTCATGTTGACCTCCTCCTCCGTCATGTTGGGGTCCGCCAGTGAGGACTTTAGTAACGGCTTGCGGATTTGCATGTGTTTCAAATGCATGAGGCTTCCCGGCTCCATGCTGCCACCACTCCCCATGTAGCTCTGGACAGACGCAGGCTGCAGACTGGGGGTCAAGGCTGTGGGCAAGGATGGGGTCAGGCTCGGTGTAAGGCTAGAGGTGAATGTGGACCCAGGGGTACCTAACCCCCCTGAGGTGAGTGCAGGACTAAGGGCTGGTGTCAGGCTTGTGTTAATGTTCTGGGAGAAGCCAGAGTTCAGGCTCTGTGTGATGCCTGAGATCATCATTTTGGTTTGCTCTGATGTCAGGGTGCGACCTTTGCTGTACACAGAGGAACACTCGGCTCTCAGGGCCAGAAGATCATCCCGGAGTTTTGACACCCTGTAATGAGGGGGACGGCAATATGAGATGTCTTAATTTAATAAAAGAATATGTTTAATTCTGTATAAGGACCTAATCTGTACCTTTGAACGAGCTGATCTGCAAATGGAAATTTCCCGTCCAGAAGAATTTGGATGTCCACTACTTGTTGCCGGAGGATATTTTCACACTCCAACAGATAGCTGGCTATCTCAGCCTCATTCAGGAACTGAATACCAGACTCGAGACGTTTTGCATCCTTCAAACAGAGAAAAAAAATAACAAAGATTAAAAACCTCAAGACAAAAATGTGCTGTCAGTGCTATTTCACAGTTTTCATTACACCATAAAGACTTACAGACTGTAGGGCTGTCCTTGCTAGTGCCAGCTTGTCCTCACCATTAACACAGTCCCGCTGGACTCTGTTGGCAATCTGTTGCAACATTTCAAGCCTACAAAAGAAAGACAAACACACACAATTAAGAATATCAAAAAAAAGAAACAAAATCACAAAAGCCAAGCACACAAATAGTAACCTCACCTGGATCCATAGGCAATGTTGTTATTAAGAAAGACAGAGCTGTTAATTTGTAAAGGCTCAGTAAGGATGCTGTCACTGGAACCAAAGCTGGTGTTAAAGCTACTGTTGCTAACAGTCGAGGTCCTGCTCAAATATGCCATCTTATTTTACATGGTAAACAGCTATGGTTCCTCCCAGCCAGTCACTAACCAACTCTGATCCCGAGGACTCCAGTCTAAAACCCTCATAGACCCAAATGATGAAACAGCCTTCAACTTGCTCATATTTATAGTATCACAGCCAGGTGAGGGGCGTGTAAAAAAATCCTGTCTGAAGCACTATTCCTTTCCTTAGGGGATGAAAAAATCAAATAACAGGTTGCGACAGAGCACCTTTACAAGAAATGAGAGTGTAAAAAGTGCCGCCAAACAACTGTATTCGCTGTTCCTACCCGGCTGTCACCACACCCGACACAGATGCTGTAAATATGTTGGAGGCAAAAAAAGGTTTGTAATGTTATCTGAGACACTGTCAACAGAATTACGAACAATAAGTCTTTGGAAATAAGACATACATTGAAGAAAAACATTGATGGAAACAGAAGTATCAGACGTAACTTGTCACCAGAAATCAGGCACTCTGTAATCATTTAAAACTATGCTGGTGCATATTAAATATATATGTATTTATTTACAGTTTACAGAGCTCTAGCACTAAAAACTAGATCAGACATGATTTTGTTCATACTCTTCAGAACATATCACCACATCCGTCCCGACATCCCAACAGAGGATTTGTTTTATTTTCTGCCAGCTTTGCTCATCACTCTATCAGCGACTGAAGCAGAAACAAAACCCTACCTTATCATTTGCAAACAGTGCACACTGGCTGCAGAAAAAAATCTGACTGAGAAATACTAACTATGACTATAAAAATATAGCCCATTCATGTGAATCACATCACAGACACAGTAGTTCAGTAAACTGCTGCACACGCCCTGACATACAGTGCTGACCCACCAGTATCTGGTTTCAGATCAGACATTAGCAGGCTTGCAATATGATACTGGAGCACTCTGCCAGCAGCGAAAGCTTCATGGAGTCTCATGCTGACTCATATAGTGTGTTTGCACCTTGATCTCTGTTCATCTCACTGTGAAAAACAGCAAAACATTGCATGGTTTTCATCCATGTGTGTGGCCTCAAACAGTCACATTTTGTCATTTTAAGACCTACAATAGTAACCTTTATGTCTATAAACAGTGATTTTGACTTTATGTCCATAAACAGTGTTTTTGGCTTCCGGATAACCCATGAAGTTAAACTGTTTTAAAGAGACTATAAAGACTAGACTTTCAATAAATTATGATAGGCAAGGTCAGAAAAAGTGCAAAAGCATTAAGTGCCTCCACATACCTTTCCACCTCTGGCCGCAGGCTCTTCTCTCTCTCCAGCATGGCAATAATCAATTTACCCCATTCCTTCTCCACATCATTCGGATGATGGCCCGGGGGTAACTGAATACGTCCAAACTCTATCCACATCTGTCATACATACCCCAAACACGCTCTTGTTGTCATTACAGTATGTGAGACAAGTACAGTAAAATGTGATGTTACAAAGTCGTCTGTTTCGCATACCTCAAGCATCTTGTAGAGATTTTTGATTTTTGTTTTCTCGTTTTCTTTAAGTAGGATTTCATGCTCTTTAAACTGTAGATACTGTGTATAAAGTGCCTGTGAAAGAGAGCAGGAATGAAAAAGTTATTTTTTTATTTATATTTCAACAACACAAATGGCATCAGCTTGCATTTGGCAATACTCTCCCCTTCAAAAAGGAACGAATGAAAGTACCTTTACTGTTACAAGATATTGGCATTTTACAGCTAACGGATGCTCCTGCACTCTAAAATCCATTAATTACACTTCTAGTCTCACTTTCAATAGATAGGCATTACATTTGAGCTATCCAAAGCAGGCAATTATCCTTTACCAGTCAGAACATGCAATGTAAGCTGGCTACAATAAGTCCATATAAAGGTACAGCTGAAGCTCACATTAAGCAACATAGAAAAAGCTACAAAATAATGATGAAGTTCTACAAAATGATGCTTTATTTGTTGTGGTATTGTACCTTAAGTTCTGCAGGATTGTTGGGGAAAGATCTATCTGTCATCATGGCCACGTTGTGTTTGATCCACTGGCTGAGGTATTTGATCATGTTATCGTACTCCACCCATTTGATATCAACATCCTGTTCAGAGAGCAAGAATTGTCAGCAGGTTCACTTGTATTGAATAAAGTCGCTTGTGTGCAAAGGAAATTAACTTACATTTGGATTTATTCCCTCAACACCATCAGGTACTTTGGGGAAGGCATCATACAGTGTCGAGACGTATGTGATGACAGATTTTTCATCAGGAGACTGAACATCAACGTCTGATGAGGGAAAATAAAAAGCCACGAGGTCATAAAAGCAACACCTGACAGTGAGATGCACTCTAAAGACTTGCTCCCCAAGCCAAATTCCAAGCTTCAATGCGCGTGATTTATAACACAAAGGTGATCGAGCCCTCACAGTGTTTTCAGAGCCAAACCAAACAGGACATTGTGTACGGATCTCACCCTCGGGGTCCAGCAGTCTGGCCACCCCCAGCTGTTCAGCTACATAAAATGCTTGCTCCAGATTCGAGCGGTTGGTCTGTGTCGACACACGGCTCATGTCAACCAGATCCGGTCTGCAGCAGAAAGTGATAGAAAAAGAAAAGCGATGAGTGAGGCACGCACAGCATGACAAGATGAGTCAATTCAGAAAATACTGATACGATACTGGAGAAACAAAATGCAGGGAAGGGGGGTTGATTTAGAATTCAGATAAGATACCAAAATATGAATTGTTAAATAAAATCCAAATAAAAAGCAAAGATGTTAGTGTTCCTCAAAACACTATAACAATCTACATGTGTGTACCTGTATTTATGTAGGATGGCATTAAATAGCCTCCCATCTCTCCAGGAAGTTGTAAAGTTGTCACATCGTACACCTACATAGCCGTCTGTTATCTGCTTGGACCAGAGCAGCAGTCTTTCCTTGGCTGTCATGTCCTCGGACTCTCCTGTCACATGGATCTCTGAGATCTGACACAGACAGCGAGAAAAAGGTGTTTCGCAACGTACCGACAATATAACCCTAACAAATCCACAGGTACCGTAATCTTACTGTTACCCCCTCAGATGACCTACTCTGTGACATTCCAGTTCAATTCTTATCGATTTCACAGATCTATGATATAATGAGCAAGATATTCCAGAGGGGTGAATTTGCAGTACATCATTAAGAACATGTTCACACACAAATACATGACAATTATCTGATTATATATTATGATGACAACTGAAGTGCCCAAAGTTACAAATTAGAATGCAGACAAAACAAAAAGCTGCACAGCAGCAAACACAAAATGTAATCCAGACAAAATTATTTCAACCCTTCAGTAACATGTAGAAACTAAATTTCCACCTCACTGCTGGTCATTTCTGCCACATGGATTTGCACTGCGTTTGATCTGAAATGCCTGGCTAATCTTTTGATTTCTTCATTCAATCAAGCAGCAAAAGGAACCAAAGCAGCCCCACCACATGACAGAGCCTCCGACATGTTTTATTTTGATCAAACATGTTCTTCTTTGAACACACCCTATTGTGTTCAGTGTATGGTGCAGGCTGAAACCATTTTTTACACAATCCATGCTGATCATTTTACGTGGTTGATTAACGTCCTTAAACTATCTTAAATAGTTTGACGACTATGAAACTTCTTAATAACTTAATAAACCATTGAAACGTGACTTTTGGTGATAACTGTGTTGCTTTTGCAATTGTTACATTGGTTCTAATAGCACTGATACTCTCAGACAACCGCACCTACACCACAGTGAAAAAAACGCAAACAATCAGCCCCTGTTCATGCAGTAAAACCAAAATGTTTTTATGTGTTTTTTATGTTTATGCATTTAGCAGACGCTTTTATCCAAAGTGACTTACAGGTAGGCAGATAGGGTAAGGGGGCCTTGCCTAAGGATGAATTTACCAAACTTACTTGTTTTTCCAATTTTTTTGGGAACTGAATCAACTTAATCAAATACAATATACCCAAAGTACATTTTAAAATGTCCTGACTATACCAACAACTAATTTTTCTCTGTGCATTTGAGGAGCTACATGAGTCAAAAAGTACAGTTTTTTTTTTTTATATACACATATATATTGTCTGGTCCTAAAATACCAGAGTTAATCCTCCACAAATCCACTAATCACTCAGTATTTATGGTTTCTTGAGTGCAATCTTCTTTTTCAAGACTAAGGAGTACTCCTTGAAAAAAGCTTTCCGGTCATTCCTTGTTTTTGTGAATGACGTAGAGTTTTCTGCTTGATCCTCGTGCTTATTGTGTCTCTAGTTTTCTGGAAGGACTTTGTTTTTTACTTTTTGCCGACCCCTTAGCTTGCTTCTCTGTTCGATGCTACTTTGCGAAAATAAACTCATCTGTCTGGTTTCCTGCATCTGAGTTTTCCTCCGATAATTGTTAAGCCTCACAAGGATAGCATTTCTTGTAGATGATGAATATCAATGTAAAATGTGTTAGATATTTACTAGGTAATATGAAAAAAAATGTACTTAACTGCATCATAAACTTTAGTGTGCTTGCATGGAAAATGTCAGCAACGCATCAGCAAAGTAAGATAAACTTGCATAATGTATTACCCAACAGTTTTACAATATGAGCAAGATGATGTAAAGAAACAGCGCCAGTTCACAGGCTCAGCTCCACAGTGTTGCTGGTGCACCAGTTTGAACCACATTTATGATAGCTCCATGTCTGGAATGTTGGCTGTAGATTTTGCAGACATGCCAAGTAGCCAAAATGATGGGTTAATCATAGAAAGCATGTTGCAAAAAGTGACATCAGATAAAAAAAAAAAAAGCAAACGGAAAAGTTCAGTCATAAAAACAGACAATAGCTCAAACAAGATCCAAACCAGCACAAGAAAAGAAAAACAACTGATAGAGGAAGAAACAGCCAATACACTAATCAATCCAAATCCTCTAACGTTGATGGTACATAGATGTTTACAAGGTGTACAGCTATAAACATAAGGCTGATTTAGTCCCTTTCGTCTGTCCAACTTGAGCCTCAAAATAAGGATGAACTCAAATGTCCTGAACAAGGGACAGACTGGATCCTTTGGATTGGACTGAACGGTAGCCTCTACCCTCAGTAAACGTGATTATTATGAATGCACAAACCTGAACCTGACTTACTCAGCATGATTTCCATCAATACCACACTACAGTGAAGACTGAAGGAGTCAGTACTGATCCAAAGCATTAGAAAGAAACACCATGGGAAGAGCAAAGCACTTCCTTTTGCAAATCCAAACATCCTAACAATGCATTGTAGCCACTTTAACATCAAAACATAACTTTCAACATAATGATACTTATCAAGATTAAGAACGTCAAAAGAAAGATTCTTCATGTACACAACATAACCTGCTATCACCTCAGAATTGACAGACAGAATGCACTTCAAGTTAAGTGACTATTTTTCAGATGTTGTATATTGTATTTTGTCCACTATTATCAATTAATACTCTCAACATATTCCTTTTTCTTTCAGTTTAGGTCATTTGTTGTTGTTTGTTTAATCTTTAAGACCATAGAAATAGCACAGTGATGGAAAAATGTCCTCCAACAATAAAGCATGTCACTAGGCCAAAAGAAAAAAAAAATCTATAATAAGAAAAATCTATAATAAGAAAAATCTATCTAATAAGAAAATTAACAGTAAAAAAATGTCCAGTCTTAGCTTTTGCAATTGCCGGGCTTTATCATGGATTGATATACCCCATTGCAATGTTCAGCTTAAATTACAGTTCAGACCTCTTTTTACTCTATCATGATGCACCCCCATTAGGGCTAAAAATAGAGTGTTCTGTTTTACCTTGAGCTGGGTGGAATCACACACGTGAGGAGTTGGAATATGCTCTGTGTAACCAGAGCAGGTGTAGGTTCTCCGTCTCCTCCTTCTGTGAGCTTGAGACCCACATATAATCTTGGCAAACACCTCCTCACTCCCAGGTCTGTCATTGCCTCTCAGGGTTCTTAACGTGTGCTCCACTGCTCCGAAGCTAACGGCTCTCTTTAGCTGACGTTGTAGCAGCTTCTTTACAAGCAGACCATCCTTCGCTGAGACACACCGGGAAGTTGTGCTTATACCATGGAGTTTTCCTTCTACAGTAGACCTGCTGCTGTCACTGTCTTTCTGCTCTGTACTTTCCAACCTGTATGGAAACCTTGTGCTAAGAGGCTGATTACCAGCATCTCTGAGGACTACAACCGGTACCTCTCCAACATAAACACCTTTGCTGATGCTGCTTTGCCTGGACAGATGGTTCTCCACCTTTGGGGTTTTATCAAGACCTTCTTGGTTTTGGTCTGTGTTCCTTTCTGGGTGATACTGAAGCTTATCAGTACTGTAGATGGCCTTACTTGTAGTGGTTTCACTTTCAGAATCTCTGAGGGATCCAACAGGCTTTAAATCCTCTGATTTCCTCTTCTTTCGTTGAAAATAGCGACGCCCTTTTGGATCTTTGGATTCAGGTCTCAATGGAGCTTTCTGGGGGTCAACATAGCATTCCTCTTTAGGGCCTCGAACACAGCCACAGATGTTTCCCATGGCTGTCAGACATATGACATCCTAATCGTCGAATTCTCAACAGCAAATTGTGTTCAGGCAAAGTATCCAGTGAGCTCCATTCGATCTTTCTGAAGAGTCATTATCCCATTAATAGAAAGCCATTATAAACCGGTCCAAGAGGCGCATAATAAGCCGTGGCAGTGTGGCAGCCAGACTGCACTCACAGCAGAGTCGACTTCGTCCTTTAGACTCTCTTCTGAGAAGTGGTCAGCCTCTCTCACGCTGTGTTTCTCTCTTGCTCTCCCATGGGTCTCTCCTCTGACACTGGAATCTTTCCTGACCTTTGAAACATTTCTCTGGCTTTGCTAATCCAGCGCAAACACCATAAATGAACACACAGACGTGGCCCACGTGCTTGTCGCTCTCAGCTGAATGGCAAGGACTTGTGGACAGACCTGTTTCAGGCCATCAGTAAACACACACGCCTCTTCCCTTTTCTTTACTAATATTTGTGTAATGAGGGTTTAGGTGGCTGCCAGCTGAGGGCCACCTATTATGCTGTGAGCTCAGCAAGTTTGGCTGCATGAACCGGGTAGCGTCCCAGCTGGCTGAGAGGCTTTGAAAAACAGAACACTATAGGCCAACGCAAGCAGCAGAAGCTGAGGCAAATCCCGGCTGCACAACAAAGCGCTTTCACTTTGTCTATCAATCAAACTGCATACAATAGCCGAGCCAGAGGCGGGGCTTAAATCTGATGGTTTAGTCAAACACTGTTATCAGAAAAGATCACCACCACTGCAGTTCGCAAGGGGTCAAATGCTCCAATCGGGATGTTATTCATAGTATAAAACCATTCCAAGTGTGTAATGAGCAAACATGCAAGGGAATCAATAGATACTTTAATGAGAAGTCAAAAACGTGAACAAGTGGAGTGTGAAAGTGTGAATATAATTCCACCACACAGCTCAACTAAAAATAACCGTGTGCCTCTGTGAGATAAAATATTAAAGTTTCCCTCGAGGTTGCGGTCACCTGACATCAAGCACCGTTGAAACTACAGAGCTCTGACTGCTGCTGTGATGCGCTAACACTATTTTTCTAACATTAGTAGTTAATCTTTGTGCATATTTCAGTTCAGTTCTGGTTAGCAATATTCAGCACGACGTGTTGCCTCAGAGTTTACATTCCCTTTAAATGATAACATTCAATAACAATGAACGATCGACATATACGAGTCAAGATACTACGTGTTTGCGTTATGTGCGTTAAACACACATGTGAAAAAGTGACTCAATCAGGGCTAAACAAATAGACCATTCAGACAAGCATGAAAACACCTGACATAGTGAAGTGTCATGATGGTGAAACTGTGCCAGTCGTGCTCAAAGAAACATCACTCTTCAGTCTGTCAACATAATATGTGAGATGAAAATAAAGCATGGTTATAAATTCAGAAGTGGCTGCTTTGTGTGATATGATTTTACCTCCTACCTGTACGGTGAAAATAGAAAATTCAGTAATAACTTTAACAGTGAAACAGTCAGTCTAGTATGAAGGTAGAAATATTCATACAAAACATTTATCTTAGTTCGAAAAAATTAGCCTGCAGCAGTAAGAAAAGCACGGACATAATGTCCCAAAAACAACCCTCGCCCTTAAAACCGCAGTTAATTCTGGACACTTCTGGCAAAGATAGTCATGTAAAAGAATTCCAAATAAAAACAGTGTCATGTTCATGCATGTCAGCTTTCTGTCAGTTGGGCTTTTTCAATAAAGTCAAAGCTGTAGACTGTGACTGAGGTGCAATATTTTCTCCTGCAGTACCCTGGTGTCCTTCCAAAGCAAGAAGAAACAGGCCCTCTGCTGCTCGATGGAGCGCTCTGGGGCTTGCGTGAGACTGACAGCAGCAGGTGTTGGCATCCAACCCGGACGCTACCTGTCAGCATGTTTGAGTCCAGGCAAAGTTATATCAACTGCCTTTTCTCCATCGATTCATTAGAACCACTAGTCAGATAAATGTAAGCTTGTTTTCTATACAGCGTACTAATTCACTACCATCAAAATCACAAGTCTTAGCTCTAATAGACAGAGGGATATTTGAAAGATGACTCTCTTTGACTAAGAAGTGACATATGCTAAAGATATTAAAGTCTCACTGGAAACATGAGATGAAGAGAAGTGGTTATAGAAAAAACGAAAGGCAAAGCATGAGTGAGAGAAATAACTGATTAATATTTTAAGGCTAGTTGAATACTTCGGTGGACACCTGGAGGTTCCTGGTATGCATGCAAAGGCTAAACGACTTGACATGATTTGTGTAACAGCAATAAAGTTATAATTATTCCCAGAGGGAACATTTTTAAGGACATTCAGGAGAATTTATAAACTTATTTAAGAGCACAAAACATCTAAAAAAAAAAAAATCCCAATGAAGTATGAATACAGTCATGTCACTTGTCTTTTTTCCTCAAAAAAACTGCAGATATATTCTGGAAAATAACAAACATCACAGGTTTTAAAGTTTTAATGTTTCTACATTGTTTACATTTTATCGACTTAACAGACAAAACAAGAGCTATTCAAGTAATTTCCCTATCTAAATAATCTTTTAATCATTTTAAAACACCAACCAGTCCGGCTACTCTGTCTGCTACACTTTTGCTAAAAGAAGAAGAAAACACACCATTCAGCATTGACACACAGTGTGCTGCACAACTTTGACATCTTGTGGTCAAAGGCAGAACATACATTTAAAAGCACTGATCAAAGGGTCAAAGCAAACTGCTGCTTGTGGAAAATCAGCTGCCTTTAAATTTGCAACATATTAACATTAACTATGGTGTAAGGATGGATAAACACAAACTGAGGTATTAATGGAGCACTGACTGAGCTCACAGGTCATATGTGTAAGAAAAGGGAAAATGAAGGCAAGCAGTCTGGGTAACAAATCCTCCTCATTACTTGGCAATTAAAAGCATGATAATGATCAAACTCTAAGATTAGAAAACTGACCTGAAAGTGCAAAATGATGGTCCAGATCAATCCCAGGGTCAGTTTTGGGTTGCCGTCTGTGATGTCGTCATTTCTGATATTTACAAGTTTGACCTGATGGTAGAAAAGGCACAATCAATACAGGCAAATTTCCAATTTCCACAACACTGCTTTGGAGGTTTTTACATTATGCCATGCACAACACTTCCATTATATGAGCGTAACCATCTTTTGTCTACTTTGGCTCATGTCTGTTATTTCATCAACACCACAAGGTGGCACAGTAGTCCTTATATTTTGTTGGGACACACAGAGGGACTTCAATGAACTCCAAGCATCAGCATTCTCAAGTAATGAAATGCTATAAACCTGTAAGGACATTACCCTCACTTATCAGAGTTTAAATTTTATGAGCATTTACAGACATTAATCACATAAAGAATGAAACAGAAAGCATGGCCTGAACAAAGTCTTAGTTTAACAGAACAGTCAGTCATTTCTTACAAATCACCTGGAATAACTAATCAATCAGCTCCTGGGGAGGTTTAGAGAAGCCTGAACATTTAGATCAGTTTACATTAAATGATAAAGGAGTGTGCATGGATATGTCTGGAATGTACTGTAGTCTAAACAATACAACAGCTCATTTGTGACCATCTATGCATCCTTTGTCTCAAGCTTTACGTCACATCTGGCTATAGCTCAACGAGGCTGTGTTCCTCTCTATAGCACAGCGGGGGAGGGGACGGAAATCAGAGCACCGCAAAAGCCCTCTGATGGGATTTGTAGTCAGTGCTTCACGAACGCTGCAATTAGTATTAGTGGTAGCTGAAAATGAATTGTAATCTTTGTAAGAAAAGACAAAAACATAATAAATCCAAGTTGTATGATGCTTGAGGGCTTGCAGAGTCCATAGTGAGCACTTACAAAGCGTGCCACAACGGTTATGTGAGAACAAATTGATGATTTAAACACATGAAGCCATTCGTTTTTATAAACAATATAGCTGCAAACTTTTTTTCATTCAGCTGTTATGAGTCCACATTGGATGTATTGTGTTCCAGCTTTGACCGCGAGCTGATATTGCAGGATCTTTATGGGCTCAAATTTGCTCTACTCCCAGATCAAAAAGGTGACACAGCAAATCTGAAAATGCTTTTGATTCCTTACCTGCCGCCTCTTTAAATAATCCAGTGCTATTTGAACGTTTTGGAGTCTGTGGAAGCGCATCCTCCCTCTCTCCCGAGGCTGTGGAAATAAACATGGAAGAGCGGCCTTTTATGCTAATCAGAGATACTTCTGAATATCAGGGAACAAATTAAGAAATGCTTAGTAGCATGTAGGACAGGGAACATGCTTCTTACCCGCTAACCTAGAAGGGTAAAGACATAAACACACACACACAAAAGAAAACTCTACCTACAACAAAAGTAGTCATTTCAAGTCCACTTAAACTCATACTGTGAATAAAGTGTATTGAGGTGCCTTACTTTTTTCCACCATTTCCACCTCTACAGTTTATCTCTGAGCATGTCAAAGTAAAACAAGTCTCCTACTCTACAAGAAAAGCAACATCAGAAGCCAAAAGGCCAACTGAGATAAATTAACATCATTCAGTACTCTGTGCCATGAATAATCATACAGTGCTGCATTATATGATCTCTTGTGGCAAATGCCTGTGAACGGTCGGGGGGCCACAGCATGAGCTAATGGAATGGAAAACGCACTCAAGACAGGATGCAACAGCAGCAGCAGAAGACTTGAACTGCTCTCAGGCACCCTGTTCATCTCACTAGCGAAGCAGCGGCATCCCATAAACCCAGCTCTTCCATTTAGTGAATGTCATTCACTCATGAAGCCTTTCGGGGGTCTTCAGTAGTAAATCATACA
Source organism: Leuresthes tenuis (assembly GCF_036924035.1). NCBI lineage: Eukaryota > Metazoa > Chordata > Actinopteri > Atheriniformes > Atherinopsidae > Leuresthes > Leuresthes tenuis. Next base: position 16,397,294 of record NW_027325362.1, read on the forward strand.
AAATGATAATGATAAAGCAGATGAAAAATGTCTGAATCTCTTTGTAGGTTCAGAGGGGTTTAACCATATGACTTCATGATGTGCAAAGCTTGTGAAATGGACATAAACACCCATGCTATTATAATTTTTTCCATCTTTTAAAGCTCTTGAAACATCAGTTTGGCAGATCTCCTCTCATCTCATTATGTAGAATATATCTTAAAAAGGAAAATATGTGAATAAATCTACCTGTGTCTTTGAGTCAAGTATATATTTCCTGCATTATAATAACAAAACAAAATTCTTGTTATATCTGCAACAAAAAGACACAATAGAGCACAGCTTTGCTGTGGGCAGTATCTGCTGCAATAGTTATTCTACACCACTATAAGGATGATATGGTGGGATTGTTTCAACTCTATTGAGTGGCCACGGCACGCTCGGAATTAGTCTGTTACAAGGGGGATGGGGGGGTATGCCACACGTACCCCCTTATCATCATCCACCGTGTCTCCATGCTGCTCAACTGCACATGCTTCTGTCCCACTCACCAACCGCAAAGTCTTCAGAAAATCACGCTCCCTTCGCTTTATCGCCGAAAAGGCAACACATGGGGAGAAAAGAAGGACATGGACACACACACACACACACACACATACACAAAGCAGCCAAATGATAAAGAAGTTAGACAATGGAAAGAAACCAGTCAAAGGTTGGAGAGTAGAAGAGGAGGAAAGTGGGATGTGAACTGAAAACAGACTAATACTTAAAGGATGAAAGTTAATCACACTGGAGATGGAGGGAATGTGGAAATTTTGTGACCTCTTACAAATTTCCCACATTTGTCTTAACATTTTGGGTTGAAAAACAGCCAGAACAATAAGACACGGAGATCAAATCCACACTAATCGAACAGTTCTTTTTCTGGTTTCGACTGACAACAAAATTATTATACAACCAGTTTTCATGATCACTCGAGCTGTGCATTAATCACCACAGCAGCTTCCTCCAAGACTGTAATATTACTGAGGATTAATGCACTATTACGCAACATGTTTTCAGGACAGCCGAGCTGCCATGCGAAATGTAAATAAGAACAGAAAACAATCATTTGCAAATCATTGTCTTGTACATGAAATGCACTATACAAGTAAACCTGCCTCGCCTTGCCTTATCGCATCCTGTAACTTTTCAGCCTTTTAATGCCTCTGTAAAAACGTTTCTTTCAAGCGTCGTTTGCATTGAATTTACAGTGGGCACATATCAAAACATATCAAACAATAAAAGTCTATTTCAGCATCTGTTGTGTTGAGTTTGTACACATTTTATTACAAATCACATAAAATATGATCGTTTAAAACGATGTGAAAAATGCAGACTGAAGCTGTCTCACACCAACAAGGGCTGATATGACTGATAAGCTTTTTTTTGTCTTCTTCTTCTGTGCTTTGAGAGTAAAAGTGTTTGTGAGACTATTTGAAAAAAAAAAAACCTTGAAGGAAAGTCACTGTTTATAACCTGTCTGTATCATTAGCAGAAGCAAACAAACAGTGACTGTGCAATACTGTAGAAACCATACTCGCTGATATTCAATGACTTGTACTGTATATCTGAATGAAATCTAGGCGTGTGGAAAAAGAAAGTACAGTCTGTGACAATTCAAAGGTTTTATGTGTCAGGACATGAGAAAAAAAATCATCTGATTCTTATCAGGCCCAAAGATTAGCTGAACATAACCTCAGATGAGGAACAACATATGACCTATTACACAGTGTCATAATTTACATAATAAAAGCAAAATCAGGACACAATATATGAATAACTAAGTAAACCCCACAATAATAGCTTGGAGAACCCCGAGTAATCATTTTCTATATGATATTGTTGGTCTCACACATTATTTTGGTCCACTTTTCTTTCCAACGTTGCATCATTCGTTGAGGTTTGAGAACATTAGATTATGCACAGGTCTCTTAAGGTCCTACCAAAGTATTTCAATTGGCTTGAGGTCTGAACTTTGACTGGGCCACTGCAAAGTCTTGATTCTTTTACTTTCTCCAAACATAGCCCTATGGATTACGGCCAGACATGTCCACTTTGATCTCATCTATCCAAAGTACAATTACCCAGAAGTCTTTGCTGTTGTCTTTCTCCTGTTTAGTCTTTTTCAAATTGCACCGTCATGATGTTTAACATTTAACATGACAACTGAGGCCTTGAGTTTGAGATAAAGATAGAAAGTCTTCGATTTGTGAATAATCTATCTCTCCGTAGAATGATGGACTCTAACACCTGAATGCTCCAGACTGTCAAAATGCTCCAAGTTCTGCTTTTACAAAGGTGCTCATATTTATCCATTATCAAATAATTAAGTGCATTTGATTAGCAGCACCCGGATGCTAATTACCCTCTTAACTTCTATGAAAGCAATACTTCACACACTGCTTTGTTATTCATTGTGGTGACATTGTGGCTTAATTTTTAATCACATAAAAAAATCACACTATGCCATGTTTCACTTCTTGTCACTAATCTGAAGTTGAATTTACCTCATTTTAATTCCCGGTGTAGACCAGCTGATTTTTTATTATGTCCTGCTACATTAAACCTCAAAAGGGTATACCTTCTATTTCTATGACTGTATTCCATGCTTGGACTTTTGGTACTTGTTTCAAAAGCAGCCTTGGGAAGGTAGTTGGTTGTAAAGCTTGTTCGCAACTTTGTTACTGACTCATTACTGACAACCAAGAATTTGCTAGAAACATCAGTGGGTACCCACTAAGAAAATGTCCCAACTTGCTAGTTTTGTCTAAAATGTTTACACTTTATTGACTTAAAGATAATATCATTTTGGTAAGCCAAGATTACTCTGATGCTTGTCCACAATTCTCAAATGTTATTACTTTAGAGCGGGTTTTGATGGATTCCAAAACACAGATATGATCAGAGACGATAAAATCCCAGGATTCCTCCTTACCTCCCACCGTCAGTTACATAAGACTCAAGAGGGAACGCATCTATCATGAAAACATACACAAGATGAGGAAGTAGCTCTCTGACTTTCATCTCACTGATCTCACGCTACATAGCTCTACCTCAGACCTCAATGGGAAGTTCCACATGGATCATTTAATGTATGTTCTCGTCTCTCTCTCTGAAACACTGAACACAAAGAGAAAAATGGCAGAAAAACATGAACTCACCAGTGTATCTCCAGACAAAACCTCCAACAGTGAGATCAGGTTATGTCCATCTCTTAAGTCTTCGTACAAGTCATTTATATGTTTTCGCACCTGCAGACATAAAAGGCAAAATGTCACATAACTGCAAACATTATATTGCCACTGTACAGATGTTCATTGACAGATGTAGCCAAGCTATAAAGTTAAGCAGAGAGTGCAGCTCGATCCATATTTATTGCTACTTGGCATTTCCTTATTGCAAAGATTATTCTAATCTTTACATCATTTATCATATTTTTATAATGTCATAAAAGTTCTTAAATCCTTGTTTTTAGCTTTTTTTCTGAGAATGTCGGTGTTGTACGCTGTAAAACTTCGTCCATTTCATACTTTTGAATTCAAAGGTTTTTGTTTTTATCTCCCTCTAAAATCAAATGAATGTGGAAATAAGCACTTCGGTGTTATCACCGTGACACCTAATCAAAACACTTGAGCAAGGCACTTAACATCTGCAGTCTCTCCTTCCAGCAGGCCCTCTCTCCTTCCTGTCCTAAATACCGCGACTCTGAAGTCACCCTGCTGCCCGTTGACCTGCTTTCACACAGGCCTTTCAGCGCTGTAATCCCAGATAACGGCCACAGCTGTGAAGCCAAAATAGACCTGCACCTTCATGTTACTGGGTCACCAAAGCCGGTCTCCGAGTATTACTCAGCACCTCTGGTTTCTCCTGGACCACATGTGAGGCCCGATGAAACACGCATAACATAAAGCTAAGGAGGTCTGGTATCAGTCCGATATCAATGGAATTACTCCATTTAAAACCGTTAACTCCGGTTTATGTACTCATTGGTGTTCCCGTCTGAAGTCATTTCTTTATTCCTTTCATTTAAAAAATAATTGTGCACCTTCCTCACAGTTTTCTTACTGAAAATGTTCAGTGTTTTTTCTATTCAGCATCCCATTGAACCAGTCATAGGCACTGATTAAAGAAAGGCTCCATTCTTCTCAATTAAAGATCGATCCATGTGTCTGAGAACCTTAAACTGATCAGAACAGAGACGTTGTTGTTGGCCTTCAGTCCAGCAAGGATAACATTTTTATATACCATCTTAATGTATGTATCAAATACAAAGTATAACTCAAATTGAAGGGAATATTGTTTAATTTGCATCCATTGAGTGAGTAATTAGGATTACTTTTGACATAATGTCTGAATCACGTTTCTTGCCAGTTGCTGAGTCATTTCACACAGAACATTTCACAGTCTGAGGATGGCGCTGGGCAGAAAGTCTCAGGATCACCAAGATTTGACCCATGGAATTTTGTGAATGTTCCAAATGCTGCGTGGGCCAATCCAATCGGTGGCGTTTGAAAGGATTAGTACAAACTCCTGGATAAAAAGTCTGGCCAACATCTGAGTTGGCCAGATGTATGTCATCCTTTGGAGGTTATGAATATTTGTACAAACAAAAATCATGGCAATCTATCCTACAGTAGTTGGGATACTAGGCCTAAAAACTGCATATTTCACACCACTCCGGTGCATTTTTCTGGTTAAACATTTCATTTTTGTCATAAAATGTTTCTGTGCAACAGGACGTGTTTGCTGCAATTTGTTTTCACCTGGCTTTACTCGCCACATCCATGCTAGTCTACGTCATGAAATAAAAACTATGGATTAAAAAAAAAACTATGAGGTGGCCTTAATGTCACATCTGGAGGAAACATGCTCAGCTTTGGTGCTTCATGAGCTTTTCTGGCCAAAAGCTCATTTGTAAAAGCCTCCACAGCCATGTTCCCTTTCTGCTAAATTAATTTGTTTCGGGGCACGAGCATTCCAGTACAGTGAGCTCACAGGACCTAAGCAAACAGTAACTGTGGCATTACAATGCAGAAAAAATCAATTAGCCTTCTGTTAAAGGAGCAAAACTTTCAACGATTCTAATGTCTTCAGAGGGGGGAATAAATAAAAAAGCTTTTGGATTACAGGTATTGTAAAATTTACCCTGCTGCTTGTGCATTATCAGATGTTACAGCACCATTTTGGCATGCCCTTGTCAGATTAACAAACTAAGCTAAATGTCAAGTCCTCTAGCCTTTAAAACTACAAAAAATTGATTGACTGACAGTTTAAACCCGAGTCAAAGTGTTGCTTTTCTTTTAAAATGAGAAATTTCCATGATTCGTGTACCTCTGATCTATGAGATGAGTAAAAAAATACACTTCCCACATTCATTTTTACAAAGGTATATCATTATGAGACGTGCCCCAGCTTGTAAGTCTGCTTAAGTGTTCCGTTAAATGCCACACACACATGAAACGCCAAAGCAAGCATTTCAGATGCCCACCTCAACAAAAGGGAACCTGTTGCTGCAACAGTGAGGCTGGGCATGTCATGCTAAATTACTTTCAACAAGCTTTAATAGTGTCCGGGGAAGAATGTTAACATGTTGGGACCTTCCAAGGAAAGTGGTAATAAATTGCAGATTTTTCATGTTGCAGGAAAAGGGCTTTGATAGTTGCGGCAGACAAAAAAAAAGTCAGTTTTTAACAATTATACAGGTTCCCCCTCCGTTTGAATGCACGCGCTTTACTGTAGTTTGATATAACCCATGAGTTTGATATTATAGATGTTTACAAACGCTACGTTTAGAGTTTGTTGTGTCCTACAGAAAAAGCATGCTAGCAAGCGACCATCAGATATTAGATCTTACCTTTACCAGATGCTGGTTTATCCATTTTGTAAAGGTCTTCTTCTGCACTCTGTCTCTTTCATCTGGAGGCAAAAAAAAGAGAAAAAACATGTCCAGTGAGTGTTAGGACAGATCTCCTTTTGAAGGCTTCCATTAAAGAAACTTAATTATGTTACCCATATCATGTTACCTGCTGGAGTTTAATGGCATGACAAAACTGAAGAAAAGGCTGGGTAAATTACTCTCTGCTACAAAAGAGTAATGTTGTTTTCTCGTGAATGTGCACCGAAACTTTGCTAGAAGGATTTGTAGCATTTCTTTTATATACGAAAAATCTTCTCTTTCCTGATGTGGTCAGTTCATTATTTTTTGATTTTCTGAGAATATATTGAAGGCAGTCCTAAATGCACAAAATCTGAGAACAACATTACAATGGAACACGGGACAAAAACGCAAGTAGAGACAGCTTGCTCACTCTTATCCACACATACAATCCGAAGCAGGGAAAAGATCGAATAGATTTCAGTTTTTTATTGAAATAACTTGTGCTCCTTTGATAATAAATCTCAGGGGAAAGAAAAATGTGTCAGAGGTGCTTTGAGGTGTTTTTTTCTTTTTTTTTAGAAATCTTATATAATAAACTGAGGATTCATTATTTTTCTTACTTGGAGGGTAAAACCATTAGACAATGAAAATGAAACTGCTACATATTTAGAGTTATTGTAAAATAAATTTAAAAAAAAAAAGCAATTATAAAGGAAAATTACTTATAGTTTCTTAGAAAGTCTCATAGAAAAGTCAAGACTTGTCCCAGTGGCTCAAAGGAAGGCTGTTTCCCAGAATCTGAGATGACATCACCCTCTGCGACATGTTGTCACCACGTTTTTGTTTCCTTTTTTATCATATTTGTTTTTTTAATCACCATAGCAACCAGACTTTGATCAGCTCTTGGCACTGGAGAAATCAGGATTTTGTTCCAATAATCCCTGCACAGAGAAAAAAAAAAACTACACTTGTATTCTTATGTTTTCTGGGTGATGAACGCTTCAGTATTTTTCATCGCGGTGTGTTTCTTTAAAACTGTCAGAGCAGGATTGAGGCCAGTCCCCACAGCTGTGACTAATTTCACCGCTTCCATGCATCCCACTCTGCTAGACACAACTCCTCTAAGTAACCTTTAATGAACACAAAAATCTCTCATGAGCAGTCGATAATATTGACGGCAACATCTGTCAGCCGGCTCATGACTATCCAACAGCTGATGCCATCAACACTGGTGGACTAGTACTTCCAGAACTCTGACAGCAGGACTAAGAGCACAGACAACCTCCTGATAACCTCCTGCCTTTACCAATCTTCAGCGCAGATTACACAATAAGTTTTGCTGAAGGATATGTGACCTGCTAATGAGAACGAGCAAGCACAGGCGTGACTAATCTTTTAAGGAAGCTGTAAGATAAATACTAACCCATGCAGCACATTAAAGTTACCAGATGTGCTCTGTAATCCTTCTCGGTCTCAAGCAGGTACTTCATCCCGTGTGTCACCTCCTGAGGACTACCAACAGGACAGTGCTTCAGGTTGACGGATGCCATGTGGATAAGCGACTAAGGAAGCTGGAACAGCCTCTCTTTTCTTACTTCTCTGTCTACCAGCCTCTGAGGCAACCGAAACTCCCTCTCTCATCATGCATCCAGAGCGAGTCCTGTCAGGTTTTCCATGGCTACTTGCTAATTTGAGTTTCCAAGCGGTTTGGTGTTTATCTAGCTACAGCCCTCCAAGCCACAGAAAAAAAAAAGAAAATAATCTGTTACTTATTACAAAAAAAAAGAAAAAAGTTTCCTTATATGATTACAAAGAGTCAGTTTTGTTAGGCTGAAATCAAGGAGCAGCATTCAGCCATTTTTTTTATGACTGCAAATACCAAATATATATGCTCCGGTATGAATGTTCATTTTCGGGAGAGCAAAAGTTTCAGGATAATCTTCTTTCTGACTTGCAGTTGCCATGACTTCCAACATTCTGTATATGTTGTCAACAAATGTTTCTGAGAACACATCAGTTTTTCCATGGGTTTGTTCACTCTTCATTGAAATTTTCAGTCTTTATTATACTCAATATGCCAGTTCACCTGTTGGAAAGCACATTCTCAGAGCTTTATAACAGGATAATTGTTCTCAGTAAACCCAACAAAGCTGAACATTCAACAGCCGACATTAGCTCGGCTTCCAATAAAGTCACAGAATTTGCATTTGAAGTGCATTTGAAGGCTAATGGTGGCTTCTATCATACAACATACCACTTTGAATTATTATGAATCCTGAAACATACTTTCACATGACAAAAGGGGGGTACCCTCTGCAGACTATCCAATTTAGTTCATCTAAAAATATCCCACGAGTAAATGCAGCTGAGATTTGAAAAGTGGGTTGATCTGATGGCTGGATCACTTTAGTCTATCACATCCAAAATGAAAGCATACAATTATTAAGGGAGAAAAAATGAAAGTAGCCAGTTTTTAAACTGAAATGCATGATGCTAAGAGAAACCTTTCCCAGCAGCACTGCTGCGTCATCGCTGATGCATCTGTCCCTGACTTTACTGTGCAGCTGAATCACAGAGGTATAAAGCAGTATGGCTCGCATCAGGACACCAATTTGGTGTTTAATGTCAATATCTAAGCCCATTTCTGCATCACACATAAAACCCCTCCTGAAAAACTGTTTAATAAAGACGATCTGGGCAAGTATTTCAGGAAATTCTGCTGCTCGGAGCAAAGATCACCAGCGAAAAAGAGAGAATCATCACCCAGCTGCCAAACAGTATCAGTAATGGCATACCTTGCTTCACATAATGACAGATTACTAATACCAGATACTCCTAACAGGCTCACATCAACATCAGCCAGTACTGGGGTAGTGAAACATGTCAGTTTTATATTATCTATTCTATCAACATCTGAATGCAGTATAATCAGAAACAGAATAAAGGACCACAGGGGAGTGTGGTGGTAAAAACGTCACTTCTTTACCTGTGCTTCTCAAAAACCTTCAAAGTAAGTTTAATAGTCTGGTGCCCTCTTCAGGATCTTCTTGGGAAAAAAAAGCAAGCATGAACTCTGGTCATTCTGCTAATGTTTGAATGACAGTTTGATATTTGGTCATGACATGGAAGTAGTAAGGATCAGCTATAAAACAGCAAATAAATAAGCTCCGATCATGTAACAGTGTCAGAACTAATGTGACCATCCACATAATCTGCTGTTGTTACCCAACCTTAATCATTAGCATTCTACTTATCAAATCTAAGAAACTCTGTGATTTCACCATTTGGACTTTTAACTCTGTTCACTTGTTTCTCCTCTTATCCGATTCAATTAGCTAAAGTAAATAAGACTGCGACAATCCAGTATTTTGGCTGATCGTGTGACACTGAAGACGTCCGAGCAACAGTGAAACACTTTGTTGTTCATTTTTTTTCACCTAACAGTGTGCTTTTCTAACACAATCCCTTCAAAATCTCCATTCAGTGTCACCATTAACCAAAACATCCCTTTAAAGCTAATTTTAGCTGTTCCTGGCAAGTCCAGAAAACTGGAAACTAAAATTAAACATAAAAATCTGTATTAAATGCTCAATAGGCAAATTTAAAATTCACCTTCATATCTATAAGGTTTGAGAGGAAATCTCAAGATAATCTCAATCTCTGCTAAAGCCCTGTGCAAACACAGCAACACTAAACTGAAAGCTGTCCGTCACTCATTCACAATAAACAGTGAATGAGACTCACAATAAACAGTGAATGAGTGACAAATCTTCACACAAAGTTTCAGCATGATATCCATAAAAAAAATTTATAATAAAAGTAATCCTCCTTTACAATCAGGCGTTTGGCTAACTAACAGCGTATAACCTGACTTTAACATGATCTTTGCAAGATCACAGAGAGAACCTGACTAATCAGCATGAACTGTCACCCCATTCTTAGTTATCAAATCCTTCTGAATGTACGCTAATATATGAAGTTAAAATATTTGTAGCAGTGCAGAAGATATGAATACATTGAAGGGAATGGCTTCTATGAGCAACGATGGCAAACCACAGAGAAAATCACCGGAGCCAGCCCTGTATACTGAACGTTTTGCAGCATGTCTGCTGTTCTAAAGAGTCCACCACAGCATTGAGACAGGCTGCCTCAGACGCTTATTTGTAGACCTCAGCAGAGCACATGTGCATGGCTATAAATAGCTACAACCCTAAACCATGCTACCCCTGCAACTGCAGGCCACATAATTTGTGCCACTCAGGTGACATCCTCCATTTCCTAACAGGCAACAGAGACAAGTGAACTTTTTGATGTTATACGTTGCCTGGATTTAATTTCTCTGCTAAAAACTATGGATTCACTGGCACTAACAGTGAGCCAGGGTCTACTGCACTTCAAACCTGCCATTCATTGCTACACCTTCAAAAGCTTACTTAGATAGGAGATGGGATAAATTGCCGTTTTCCTGATAGCATTTGGCATCTTGGCATGAAAATTCCTCACATTCTCAGCAGAGCAGAGTCAAAAAGTCCTGCAATCAAAAATCCAAGCCTGTGTAATCCTCTTGACCTCGTATGAGAGGGAAATAAAAACAGACATACAGACTAAACTGAAAAGCCCTCAACCTTCTAGCCAATGACAAGGACACTGAACATTCCTTATACACAGCTCTCATGCCTCATCTCTCGTGTCCCAACCAGAACTGTAAGCAAAGGTGTGTGGATCAGCTTTGTTTTGAGTTTAAGGCAGTGTGTTGCAGAGTAGCTGCAGAGATCTTTTAAAAATGCAGCCCATGGTCTATGTGTAGTATGATCTAATGTCTTGCACTTCTGATTAAATAGCTCGATAAGACAACAATTTCCAAAATGTGCACTTTAAAAACCAACAATGACAGGACATGAGTCATGTCTTATTTTGGCCACTTGCATGGAAAAAAAAGCTATACTAAACTAAAGTCCCTTGAAATGCTTCATTAAGATGAACAGAAAACATCTGCAGTTCCAGTGTTTGTTTTGCTCCAACGCACTTTTTCCAGTGGGTCTATCTCTACAGTAAGCTTTAGTCTTTAAAGCCGCTGTGTGGGGCTACATGTTGGTGAAATGGCCCTTTTGAGCAAAAGGACAAATATGCCTAAAATGATGAGATGCTGAAACGGATGGGATTAACAAGGATTGTGTTTACCTCATGCCCTGTCTTTGTACTGTGAGCTTGTCAGAATGCAAACACTGGATAATTAGTGGTAAAAACGTGCTTATCTGGTAAATATTTCTGAGGGTTTTTGGCGATAATGCAAAAGGAATCAAGAGATGTCTAAATCTATATTTTAACCTGGTAACAGCACTTATATGGAATGAGAAGGGACATTTGAGCATCATGCACAGTTTACTCTTTATTAACATACATACCAACAAAAAAATGTTTTTTAAAAACATAGACTGGGATGGAAAAGCAGGAAAATGAGTTTAGATCAAATAGATGGAACAACTGATAGTGCTGTCCCTTAAACATCTGGAGCCAGATGCACGAGCGATGTGTATCCACAAAAACCATGTGTGCACCTGTTCCTGTTATTTATAAAAGAAGAATGTAAAGTGAAATTGTGCGCACCTCACACATTCTTCAGACCATGCTTAAGCAAGTTTTCCCAGCGAGGTAACCCTAATATAAGGTGAAAACTGAGAAAGAGGCCCCATATACTTACAGAACAGACAATTTCACGGAGATTTCCGAGTGTGATAGTGATGATTTCTGTGATTTTGTGTCTCGTCATCAATTTTTTTTACAATATGTCAATTATTGACAGTAACAGTGGGTGCTATAAATAGCTGCAGCCATGTGTAATGGCACCACAAGCCCTCACTGATGAGGCTATAAAAAGATAACAAATAAGTCGAGATCTTTCTGATATCCTGGCAGCAGATTTTCTCAAATCTCTCAAATTAGTTTTGTTTTCTCAAATAAAACCTTTTTTCTTTTTTTTTTTTCATTATTATTATTTTTCTCTGTTTCGCTGATGAGTGCCTCAGTTTTCTATTCAGTAAAGCTGCCTACTCTGCTGAGATGCAAACAATGTCCTAATATGCAAATGAAAAATTAAGGGAGCGTCCGCATCCACTCATGGCTAAAAGATGGAGTTTAAATCAGGTTTGTGCATGTGCATATAGTTTCCTGATGACTGAGACTTATAAAAGTCAATCATACATACACACAGCTTAATAGATCTGGCAAAAATATGGTTTCAGTCATGAATCTATACACGGTATTATGTATATGCCCCCAGTCCGAGACAACCATGGGTGCCAAATATAGCTGTCTAAAAAGCTAGTATGGCAATGCTTGCCATACAACACAACACTTTGACATTTTGCCTGAAACAACAGAGTCCATCTTATGACCTCTTATGTTCGATATGTTCAATATATTGTTCAATAACATCTTTATCCGATGCATCTTAACAGCCACGTTGTAAGGGCAGGTTGTAAACATAACTACAAGGATGATAACGATGGAGAGACACTTAAAGACACATTTCTGTCATTCTTTGCAAGGGAGAAAGCTGCAGTCTGTCTTGTCAGAAGGGGGTAGGGCAGCATTGAAAGTATGTGACTGGAACCGCTCAGAAACTGAAACAGGTTCTGAGCAAATGTGTCTCGTATGCAGCTCCTTTCTTGAATGCGGCGCTTCGGAACTGTAGGCAGACTTTATGGTGCTAAAACGTCGTGCTACATAAGAACACATTGTAGTTTTTGCAAATTGAATGAACAAAATAAAAAGCAAACTGCGTTAACTGGATATCCTGACTGACTGCAGGAACGCTCAGTATTGTGCAATGAATACGCTGAAATACTGCATGACCCTCGATGAAAAGCAACTGGAGACTGAAGGTGCCCACGGGCCTGAGTTAGAACTGCAGCGGCACTCAGCAAAGTCAAGCAGGCAAAAGAGGACGCACTAATGACAGCTAATGGAACATATTTACACACTTGTGCTATGAACACAAGCACACACAAAGGTGCTACATATCCAACACGAGCCTCCATGTGTGCAACAGCTGAAGCTGCTATGCTGAGGACACTTTCATTGAAATCATTGAGAATATTGAATTACACTTAACTCGTTTCAAACAATGTTACTAGCATGGATGAACGTATCACAATTGTGATTCAACAACTCATTTCTTATATTAAAAAAAAAAGAAAATATCGCTGCATCAATTGGTTAGCAGGGCTGAAATATAAAGCACTAATTTCACAAAAATAAAGTCAATGAAGTATGTTTAGGTCATCTCAAAACCAACACCCAGATATATGTTTTTTTCTTATCCTCTTACTTAAGTCATTGTGGGTCTTACCAACCTGCCAGAGCAGCTTCAGTCTCCCACAATGTTTAAAAGTGTTGTTTTTTTCTCATTTTCCCCCCTGATTTGGTGTTTTGATGATGGTCGTGCTGTTGAACACCTGCCAAAAACTGCAACTGGAGCTAAACTGGGACAGAGAGAGTCATTTTCACCGATACGTTTAAAAAAAACACACCGATGCAAAAAAAACCATCACTAGATCAAAAAAGACAAGAACAAAAGAAATGACATCCGAGAGAATACTTCTACTTTTCATAAAACTCGACAAATTTCATGATTTCTCAAAAAAAAAAAAAAGGTCATATTTGTTTGTTGTGCATTGAGCATTTATTTTTGTCATTCATGTGGAGACAAAAACTCTAAACCAGCAGACTTCTAATGACAAAAAACCGGCCTGCTTAGTTTTTGTCCATCTATCGAATAACGAAGAAAGGAAATCGGTTTCCCACTTCTCATGTGGGGCAGCTTCCCAGCATCTGCTGTGCTCGGCAGAGAAGGGTGGTACTTCCGGAGTGGGAGTGGAACGGCCTCAGAGCGTGAGTCAGGGAGGGACTGAGACTCAAAGAATGATCTCATGTAAGAGGAGCTAAGCAGAGCTGTGGTATGAGCTTCAGTCATACTGGTCTTCCCATCACCATGACAGCATATAAATACAACAGTGAACATGCATCACACTCTGATATAATGTAATTGCAAGAGCCTGCAGTAAAGGCACATTTCATGTAAGTTCCTCAATAATACTTAATTAATATTGCTCTGATTTGCAGTATTCAAGGAGAACAGAGTATGGTTATATCTCAATGTGCGAATAATGACTAAGTAAGACCGGCACTGATAGTAAAAAGCTCTCTGCTACTTCTGGTTTGGGTTACACTACTTTTCTAAAAAAAGAAGTAAAAAATGGGGTTTTTGATGACAGATAACAAACGGACACATCTTAGATCAGTTAGATGCTATCCTGAGATCACAGAGATAGAATTAGCAACCGATCTGCACATCTGATGTCTGTAATCAGCCATGAAATTTTAGATAATTACATGGCAATATTATTATAATTGTTAAGATTTTTATGAACTTATCCCCTCATCATTTTGAAACCACTTGGTTCCAATCGTGCAGCTGTCCTTTTCCCTATTCATGGCATGAAACGAAAATAAGAGATAACAGTAACTAAATAAGAGCAGTGCAGTTGGGGTTGTTCAAATCAGGGGTGCACTCATTTTGGGGGTGAGAATGAAACACAAATTGCCCTTGTTGCTAGGCAACATCATCTGCGACCTCCCACGAGACTTTACCAGCTCAGATAACATTCCTGTGACAGCCAGCTCCTGCACATGGTTCGAATGATATGCTTCATTCTTTTAACCTTTCAATAGCCAATCTGCAAAGTCTGGCTTTGTTTAAATCTGGGAGACATGTTGCTCTTTCCTGTGAACAACATAGGTTAGCGGGTAAGCACTCAGTTTTTGGAAGCAATAGTGGCAAGGTGTGCATGCACAGAATTCAGTTCAGAACACTGGGGGCTGTAGATTAGGTGGGTAGAGACATTATTAAAAAAATCTGGCTTCTTGATGTTCAAATCTCAATGAAACGCCCGAAAAAGGAGTGTCATTACAATCAACACAATGCTTGAACAAGTCTCTGAAACTTGGACGCTGCCCCCATAAAAACAAAGTATCTTTTGTCCAGTAGCAGACAGTCTCCACAGAGGCAGCCTGCTGTGTGTGTGTGGCCCACTAGGCCATTTCAATGTGATGAGTGGGCTGTCGACATAGAGCAGAGGGGCAGGGCTGAGCCTAGGAGGGTGGACAAAGGCAATGACTGTGCAAAAAAAATAAAAAATACAATGCTATCTACCCACCACTTTGTTCCATAATGCAATTTTTAAAAGGCTTATTTTAGGAAAATATAGAGCTATTCTTTAACTATAGCTCTCCTGCAGACTACAGTGATTCTCAGACAGTAATGCCGAAGAGACGCTGACAGACCACACCCTATTACAAAGCAGAACCTACAGACTCTGCATCCTAAAGACTGGTTTGTGCTGTCCATGGCTGTCTTAGATGGAAATCGTGTCTATATAATATTTTACTACGGAGGAAATTAGATTTATGATTGTGCTGATGAGCTAATGACATGAATACTAACTGTAACTTTAAAGGTTTTTGCTGGTTCGACTTAAGGTTTCAATTTCACATTCAGCTTTTAAGAAACTCCCTAAATAAACACAAATGACAATTTCATCTCAGAGTCTCTAATAAAAATAGCACACAAAAATGCCTTTGACTTCAGCTGGATGAGAACAGAGAAGCAGTTCAGCAGATTGGAAAGCAAATTGTTTGTGCTGGTTAAATTGAAATTTTCTGGGGGTTTTGCGAAACTCGGAGCTCTCTTTTCACAGAGAACATACTTATTTGGGTTCTGCTTTAGAAATTTACAATCATTCAAAATGCTAGGAAGCTTCTCATGCCGTTTGGCATATTAAAACCAAAATGAACTACAGAAAAGGTTGACTGAACCACTAAAATTCTAATCCATTTAATCTTCCTTGATGACAGAGGATGATCAACTGTTGAAAAACTCTAATGGCCCCTTCATGCTGACAGCCTACCAAGCAGGCTCTGCTGGAACAGCGGGATCTCGTTCAAACCACTGCCCAGTGCAACCGGCTGTTGTATATGTCTGAGAAACCATGTCTTTAACTCATTCCTCAGGTTTTCTGTCTTTTGTCTGCAGAATCTGCATTGAATTTCAGCTTTGTTAAGTGTGTAATCAATGCACAATACCCAATCAGTGTGTGCCATTCTAACACCTGAAGCATGAAGAGCTACTTTGTGCATGTATGCCACCAAAGTGTCAACTGAGCTGATAAATCCCGGACTCCTATTTCTTTAGAACCACAGTTTAGAACCTCACGCGTTTGAGATTTTCAACTCTGTGAACTTACATTCGATTGTTATGTTAAAGGTGACACTGGAGGTGGACAGCAAGTCATATACCACATGAAACTCACTCCATACAATAAGCCATTGACATCTATTTATCTGCTTGTTCTCTTTTCACCCAACCTGACAGATGACATTATCTTAGGTGTCTTGTAACTCTGGAAGCAAGGCACACAACACAAATGAAACATCAACTAAGAGCCACATATGATTCACATCCACCATTAAATATGAAAGTTGTGTTTTGAGGAAGTTTCCCCCTATCTTATAAGTGGCCCACTAAATGCTTTGTTTACTGGTATGTTTGCTTGGTTACTGCAGATGATTGAACTGTGAAAATGTGTCCCATTGATTCTCTGCATCACATGGATAAAAGCTTGGGGCTATGATCGGATCAAGGGCTGGAACAACTTAAGCAACATTAAAACAACATTTTATTCCAGCGTTTAGCCAGCTCCCTACAGAAAAAAAGCATCTACTTGTTTGTGAAAACAACAAACACCATGAGCCCTTTTCACGACTTTAGAGACAAACACTTACTGTGGTGTTGAGATACATTTTTCAGCCCGTAGATCACTTCTTACTATGTTACTAAACACTGTAACTTCCGCAAATAATAACCCCTAAATGTGAAACTTTCGTAAAAAAAAAAAAGTCTATCTACAGTTCTCAAGCATAAGAAGTCCACTGTTCCGCTTGACATGGTCTCTTCTCTGTCACCTTAACTGACCCATGGTGAATAAATGTTGAGAAGTAACTCGGTTCAGTGATCATAAACCAAAACTTAATTTTTTTCTTCAATGTGAAGCTGGTTGTAAACAAAGCTGGTGGTACGAAGAGATGCTGCAAAGAGGAACAATAAGCCCATGAGTAGATCTCTCATTTCTAACACAATCAGTCAGTTTAACCCAATCGTTTGGTGCAGAATAATGCAGAACAGTATTGACGACAATGCAAAAAAACACTGAATTTAGTCAATGAGTTTTGTGTCTTGACTACGAAAAAAAAAAAGGAAATGTGATGAAAATAGACAACGGCATAAAACTAGATTTACTGTGAGATTGCAGAGCCTAAATAAACTATGAAAGTACTGACTTATTACCATGAATTCAAAAAGAAATGTCTTACCCTTCTTTGAGAAATTCATTGTTCACACAACAGCTGCTGGTGAGTCAAATATTCCCTAAATCAATACAGTACATGTAAAACCTGGTCGCAGACTAGCTCTGGTGGTTAATAACAGAGTAAATAACTAAGCTTGTTGTTTGTCACAGTTCATCTGCCTGAAGACAACGGTTACAGATTCCTAATGATGCTGCATCATATGATCCCATTAGAGTCCAGTCAGGGCGTTTAAGCTTTATACCACAGCTGACTGGCCCTGCTGGCTAAAAGACTCAACAGCTGAGTATTCACATGGTGCACAGCATTTGGTAGTTATTGTTCTGTTTCTGTACTCTGTGGGCCACAGTGGAGAGGAGACACAAAGAGTTAAAACTGCTGTTGTCAGTTTGAATTCAGCCCCGCTGGGTGTCCACAGGCCTGGTCCAAGGAGCAATGTGCATGATTCTGTCAAGCTCTGGGCACAAAGTGAAGGAGACCTCTTGCGTGTGATGGATTTAGTCTAATTAATGCAATAGACTAAAAGAAGTAGCTACATAAAGTGACATTTACCACTGATATGAGCTGACACTGTATCCTGCCATGTCATTGTCCTGCCTTCCTCGAGACACCACACAAGTCAGTTCATCACTATGCGATCAATTATATTCTTACATGTGAGCTTTTCTTACATAAACAAGACATACATTTTAAAAAATGACCTTTTGCATTGTTAAAAGTACGATTTACACAGTTCATTAACTGATAAGTCCTGTATATCTGACACAGGAACCTGTTTTTTTTTTAAGAACTGATTTCTGGGCATAATTGGATCTTAAATCGAAACAAGATAAATAATCATCAAATTCAATTAGGAACCCCAATCATATCAAGCATGAGCAATAATAAAGCCCTTGTCACAGATACTTAAATTCAGCCTAAACGTGATGTCATGCAGGAAATATTCCCATTTTTCCACAGCCGGGATAGATACACTGAAACCAGCCTGAAAGTCACCACAGAGGAAGAGGGGGGCCGGCTGACATTTATTGAACTGTCAAGTGGCAACCGGACAAGTTCTTAATCGTCTAAAAAGCCTAAACGCATATCCGCCCAGCATTGCTCCTACCTTTATATTTTTCCAATACATCCTCATAAGCTTGGAGGTATTCCTGCTCGTCCGAGAGCACATAAGCCTGCGGCGCGTACTGAGCCATAACCCGGGCTTGACAAAGTGGACATTCACCAGCGACGGACAGGGACACAGCACGCGTGTGTGTACATGTGTGTGCGTGCGTTTATGTTCATGTGTATGTGCTGAGGAATCGGGAGTGAGGGCGCTGTTGTCGTATGAAAGGAAACGCCCTACATCCCTCCCTTGTCTGCGTCCTGACCAATAGGCGGCACTTCCTCTCAAGATTGATAGGAAAGACAGCTGGACTTGCTGCACTGTAATAAAAAGAAATGTCCCTCCTAACGAGCCAAAAAGCACAATAATGACACTACAAACTACATTTAGGATATGTATAAATTCCCAACATCAAAATATCTTCCTAAACCAGTACGAATTCGCCTGAGTGTGTAAAAGCATAATGCAAACAATCCTATAACCACTCTGACTTCAAGTAACACTGGCATATTTACCAGAAAACTGTTAAAATCAGTTTTGACAGCATCAAAACTGTCAAAACTGACAGCTGTCACTTTGCTGTGACGGGAATTATCGCGAGCTTTCATCGGAAACTTCTCTCACACTGGTTTTAGGATTTTACGACATCCAACTGTGTCAAAGTATCATTATAAAACACTTAAGTGCTATAAAAGAGCCATGTTCCCAGCATGGGATGAAGTTTCTAATAAACAGAAGTATATGTTAGTTTGTTTTAATCTGTCAACCTGACTTTCATTACTTTCATTCATCATATATTTATTATTTCCTGGGAAAATTAAACGCATCCTCATTTTCCTGATATATTGTGTCAAAAATTCTAAAACCAGAAGAATACGTAGCTTAGTGGAAAAATAATATAGTTTCACGTTATTTTTTTTTTAATGTTTTGAATTTTTCCACAGCATCGCATCCAGAATAAGCGCAAACCAAAATACCATCACACGTGCCACAAATACGAGTCATTCACGGTTTAAGCTTGATATCCAAATAGCAATTCAAATAACTCGATCAATCCACACAAGCCTCGCATCTTTCAGCACATTGTCGTACAATCCCTGTTTTTCTTCTTCATTCTAACTTAACAACAAGGTGAGTGTCCCTCACCTGCGATCCTGAGCACAGCTCTCTCCGCCGGATCCAGCACCGACCCTCCCTGGATCTTCCTCTTGGACCGCTCATGTCTGGGCAGGTTCCAGGGTAAAGTGTCCCCTGGAGCCGGAGATGCCGATCCGGATTTAACACTGTAATCATCCTCGTCCGAGATATCCGCCGAGGAAGACATAGAGCAGTGCAGGGAAGGATTCCCCGAGCTGGAGCTCTGTGAGACAAAAGAAAACGAACAATGTCTTGATCACACGCAGAATAGAGACGCGAGATAAATGAGAGCGCAGCGCAGCGGTAATCATTTTTCTTCTCACCATGACCGGTCAAGGTGCGTAATTTGAGCGCATATCGGGTGTGAACTAACAGTGACCCAAAAACAATAAAAGAATGAGTCACATAAAAGCAATGAGAGAGCAATAGTGTCTGGCTCCCCCGCCAGGTCAGGAAAAAGACTTACCACTGTATACATGGAGACCTGTCAGCTGGAAGAATATATATATAAACACAAATCCAATATGGGTGCTATTAGCTTCCACCCTTTAGTCACATATTTGAAGAGGTGCCACGCCCTTTGAGGGATGCTCCGATCGCGCGTTCCTCCCTTATGGGACCATTAAAGCCGCGAGGTGATGTCAGATCTCCAGAGATGTGGAAGGATGGTGCGCTGTGTGTTGTCGAGGCAGAGCTGGACCGTGATGGGAGAGCAGTATGCATGTGTCTCCGCGTCATACCCAACAACAGCAGCTCCAACAGTGACGATGGTGTTAGAGCGCCATCCCCACACAAAGGTAGCTACTGGCTACTAATAACAGAGCAGGAGCTCCCGGTTCGTCATAATAAGAAGTGCAAATGAGATGCACATTACGGATTCACTGGATCCACGACGGTAAGACAGACAGTGTAAATACGATGTTCAACACATAACATACAACCAAACCCTTTATGCGGGGTACATTGTGCCATTTATCCGAGAGTGCACAGCAAGACTGAATTTTCCTTTAAGATTTTTCCCTGAAATTACTCATGGGAAGGATCAACTCATGAACGGTTTTCTGTTGCAATTTCCTGCTGCACCCTGACACTCCTGAGATTGAGCAACAGAGCAAATACAGGCAAACACATCTTAATGGGAAAGGGTGGGGTGCAAAATACCTGTACAGGGACGTTTAGTTCATATTTATGCAACCTATTGGAGACTGTTGTGGTCCTGGTGATCATACTGCGAGCATAAGCAGAGGATTCTGCACTCTACTTAGTCTTAATGATAAATAAGCTGCTGCATGAAATGCGGAGAATATTATTTCTACAGGGCCACAGTGAAGGATTTCTGGTTTAAAATAGAAGCTACAAAGCTGATAAAGGCAGCACGCTTGTAATTTTAGCATCCGTTTGATCGTTGCATCACTTTTCATCAGGATGAATCTCAGGCATTAAAAGGCGGCTTAGTGTTGCAATTTTTTATGTTTTTTATCGGATTTATTCATTGCTTATCCACTGAAAGGGGAAAAAAAACTTGATTCAAGGATAGTTGCATTCTATTAATGACTTTAGTTGGGAATAGTGAGTTTACGTTTCATTTCACATATAATCAAACTTTGCAGATTACTAAAGTTCAGCAGACCTCTTCCATCAGGTAAAAAAAGAGGCCCATCCTCTCTATCAGGAAGTGTCAGGTAAGGTAAAAGATAAAGAGGAGCGCATATGTTCAGATGTATTTAATATCATGACCAGATTCATTAAGGCATTAAGCTTAAAGCTTGTGTTTCGGTGCTAAAAACAAAGTAAATACACAAAACCTGCATGATCTCCTGTCAGTAGCAGACATTGTCAGTATCACACTGTTCTGGATCAATGAAAAACGTTGCCTGATTAAAAACAAATAGGAAATATGGTTTCGTGAAAGACAGCCGTTGTAAATAAATCATTATGCATAGTCTGATGTAGGCTCCACATGTAAATATATCATAAATGATGCATGGTGGTCTGATCCAAGCCGGCACTAGTTCATGCTGAACACTGACACATTCAATTCTGCTCTCATATCAAAACTCTCGCGATGTCGGAAGTTTCAAAATTGTTACTCCTATTGAGGCGTTTTGTAATTTGTCAAAGTCTTTTTGTGTCAATAACAATTCTAGTGCCTTAATTGATTGATTTACTTGTTTTACCACTGAAAAGACTGTATTTGATTTGAAGTATAAAAAGTGTAAGAAAAAAGTGGGATCACTCTATGATGAATTTTGTTCGCTGACCATTGCAATAATAAAAAAAAGCACTGATCTGTCTGTTATCTGAAGCTATCACACAGCTCACAAACATGAATCCACAGATCAATAGGTTCCATTGAGCGGTTTGTAAGTTCCAACATCACACAGGTCTTGACAGTCCGTTATCACGCTGAAGAAGAATGTTATCCAGAAACCTCTGAAGCCCTTTGCAGTACGAATAAATGTTGGGTGGTATGTTTAATGTTCCGCATAAGATATACAGGATAACAATTAAAACCTGATACACATCATAGAAAAAAAGAAATGCACAGACCGTTGGTGGTTTTGTGAATTTGGGATCCAAGATTTCTTCTTATGAGGTGGAAAGAATGATTAGAGGTTAGAGTAGCTGTACATAAATAAACTACAACCTGATTGTAGTCATATGTAATGTTACGGTAAATAGTCTATGCTCAAAGGAGACCCTAAGCTTCTCAATGTTCCCATACACGTCCCTCCAGGGAGAGAAAGGTTATTAATCTTTGCAAGTCTCGGCCTCTCTCTTCCCTCGGTTTACTTTTTATTACACAGACTGAAAGGATATGGGTACTGAAGAAAGGCAGCACGCTCTTCTTTGGAAGTTGTGCACAAAGTTCACGAGGTAACACAGTAATGATGTGGAAATGAAAAGCTGAAGCATTAAAACAGGAGGAGTTAACAAAGACCTGAATCCGAGGCGAGGACATGTAGCGGCACGAACAGGATGACTGAGACAAAGTGAACAGATATCAGAGGAGCTCTAAAAACGATCATTATCATTTGAAATTCAAGATGGAAACCTGGGAAATTAACGGTAATGAAAAAATCATTTTAGGTGTGTGGTTTGTGGGATATGTCAGTTCTACTAAAGTCTGTATGATGCTTTGTTAAAGGTGCCATCAAATGACTCAGTGACCTTAATTTTCGGCTTAAATAAACTGCCACGTTTTATATTTGAAAAAAAAAAGAAAAACTTTCTGATATGCATGGAATGGTCAGAAACTAAACAGAGCATTTTGGGCACGGCAGCTTTTCATTTCATATGACCTATAGAGAAGCATCCGTGAAAAACACACCCAAGCTTAAGCCCTTTAAACAAACACCTGCTCCGTGTCCTTGAACCCGTTAATCCTAACCAGCTCCAAAGACACATGGATGTCCCTGTGGAGGGTGAAAAGGCAAAAACAGTATCACTTTATCACCAGCACTGATGGTTACAGTTAAAGGGGGATACCTACAGCTTTACGAGTAGGGGTGACTTGCACAGACTGGTAAAACTCTGGCAGGACTCTCTTCTTCACTTTGCGTTTTCTAAGCGTCGAGGATGAGTCGGGTTCACTCTCGGGAACCTCGATCAGGTTGGGCTTTTCTTCAGTCACACGAGCATGTATGCTCCTCCGTAAGTGACGTGGACTGTGCCTGAAACCCTGGGAAATATAAGCACACGTCAAGTCAAGCTGCTAGTCCTAAATTATGCATTCAACCCACAGCAGGAGAAATGAATGTCTTCCTCATGCTCACAGAATTTAAACATGGACCAGCCTAACTAAGTCAGAATGAATTTATTCCATAACTAAACAATATAAGTGAGGAACAAAAAGAGCCAACATAAACTGCACAGCTGCTAATAATACTTCGTTCTATTATAATAAGCAGCTATCTTTTTATTGTGGAACAAAAATGTCCAAAACTCTTTTGTGCACACATATATATATATATATATATATATATATATATATATATATAAACAACATTTTGGGTTTTTTTTTAGCTTTTTTTATTATAAAGAGACAAAAATGGTGGGAATTATTGCTTATGGGTATATATAATAATCAAGAATACTGATTCTGTTTTACATCATAACAGCTCTATAACAGGCCTGGTGTAATGTCTTTGTACATGAAACCGAATGCCTTGCTGTGATAGAACTGAGTCAGTGGGGATTCAGTATCCTGTGGTTCAATAACATGACCTACAAAGGGGGAGCAGCATTTATTTTTGTAACTTCAAAACTATGCAAAACCACAAAAACTAAGTGTATTTAATAAGGACATCTACAGAAATTAAACTGGCAGACTCATTTGGAACTTCCAATAAATAAAAGATTTATTAAAAGTCTGCTGTAGATATTTTCCAGCACAATCCTTCCTAGCAGGAAGTTCCATTAAGCTACTGGGTGACATGAATATGGCCTGATAACAGCGTACCAAATCTACATTTAAATTTGAGATATCGCCACGTATTTGGAAAAGGGTTACCAACATGGGTGACAGGGATGTTCAAACGTCCACGTTTTATTTTGAAACGAAGTTGAGCAAAACGGAAACAGATGGAACAAAGCTAAATTTGCTGCATTCACACGTCACCAAAAATGATGTTTTTAATTCCAACTGGAACATAAAACTGAGAGGATTTCTGCTGATTCACTCCTTCGAGTTAAACCAACGCGTCTCTGTGAACGTTGTGAAAATGTTTTTAACCCACCTTTAAGGATGAAACTGCAAAATCACCAACATTATTTATTGATAACACATGCGCATTGCGCACATCATAGTTCCTAAAATAGTCATGCAGTCCTGGATAAAAGTCCAAGGAAGCGGACTTTGGGGTGAAGCCCTTATTAAATTTTGCTAGAGCGATCATGCATCTGACATTATACTTCAACAGAATTAACTTTCCCATGTCAATAACAAAACCTTAAAGTGGGAAGTTCATCCTACCTCTGATCGAAAGTGATGCGTTCGCAGACCAACTACAGGACAGATAACAGATGTTAGAATGAGACACTGATCAAACATTTAACATTAAGTATGACATGTTAAATTTCCCAATACTGGATCACAATATCCATAATTCTAAGATATTTCAGGGTAATTTAACTGATACTAACTGCGTTGACACACAGTAACCCCATTAAAGTAACGTTTGCTTCCCCTGATAGCCTGAACTACTGATTCTAATGGCTTTGGACTGCTTCTAGCTAGTTCAGGTAACAAACAGACTAATAACACATCCATTAATGCAGCCGTAAGCTGTCAGGATGGGGAGATGCGGCTGGCCTGCATGTCCTACTCACCTCGGCTCTTGGAGCGTCCTCCGGAGAGAACAGATTTTATTGGATGCTTTCCATTCCGAAGTCTGCGATGCCAGCAGCAGAAAAACAAAATTGTCGCAATAGTCCCGAGCAAAA
Source organism: Leuresthes tenuis (assembly GCF_036924035.1). Taxonomy (NCBI): domain Eukaryota; kingdom Metazoa; phylum Chordata; class Actinopteri; order Atheriniformes; family Atherinopsidae; genus Leuresthes; species Leuresthes tenuis. Next base: position 16,422,307 of record NW_027325362.1, read on the forward strand.
GCAGCAATAATAGCAGCACGCACTGAATACTGTACGGCCTAAGTAGGACCAAAAACGCCGCAGCGATCATCATAAAGCGCGATATAGGACAGATCCTGCTGCCTCAGACAGCTGGTTCCCCTCCTGCAGTTCCACCGCCGAAAGCTCGAAATGAGGATAAAGACACTCGCTGACATACGTGAAGCATCACACAGCAAAACGTGGGAAGCCTATAGGATCAGAAAGGACAGCCCAGACTATTGATACCATTATTCTGAAGTACAACGCATGACTCAGCAGAGGCGCACGTTTATATATATATTTTTTTATTTTTTTTATTTTTTTTTACCAGGGGCAGCAGGGGGAGTCAGCAGATTCATCCAAGGCAGCATCGCAGTAATGTGCAGCAAAGTGGCCTGCCCAACAGGATAATGCTGCAATAGTAGTCACTGACTCAAGACGACCGTGGATGTCTGTGTCAGTCCACCGAGGGAGTTGTCTGGGAAAATGTTAATAAATCCCAAAGGTGTTAACACAATATGCCTTCATCCCGAATAGGCGAGCTCTGAATCTCTAAGTGACACGTGCAGTGAGATGAGAAGGAGCTGTGCAAAGAACATTTCAGGAATAGGGAGAAAAACAAAAACAACAACAACAAAAAATCTGAAAATATTTCTGGTTATAATCCCACATGGGTTATATTATTTTTGGATGAAGTGATATCATTTTTCTTCTGTCAGATGGACTAATCAGACAAGCTACACAGTGGGAGTTTGGACCAAAAATCTATGATTAGGTGACAACATGAGCAACTATATTGTGTGGATATAAAGATGAATCTATATAAACTGTGCCACGATAACACAAAATATTGATATAGTCTATGTTTATAGGATCCACTGTATATAGTAACAATGGGGAAAATTGCTTTGTTGTAGGCCTTGTTTGTCATTTGTATCGCTTGTATACATTTGTGACCCTGTAAAATATATTGCAATTGAATGCAACAGCTTAGGCCTAAATCTTAGCTTTACAAACATAATAATGCACAATGATTTAGTAATCATAGAGACCTATTTCATTCTGTATGTTAATGAACAGTATAGAAATATAATATAATATTATATTAAATACATATAATATGTTGTTCAAATGTTCACAGTCTTATCATGTTCAATCATTTTGAAACTTTTTTTCTCCCAAAACTGTAGAACATATTCCTTAATGGCTGACAAGTTAAACAACGTATAGAATATTATAGGCTACGTTATTGGTGGGCTAATAAATGCGATAGTAATCTAAGTATTGCATAGAAATACTAAGAAATTTACAAAGCTGCAATTTCTTTGTCACACTATGTGTTTAAAGACCACGAGTCTGTGAATTTACACTACTTCTAAAGTAAATCGGTACATGGTAAATAGTAACAGTCTATATAAAGTAATTCCAAAGACTGTGAATATCCTAGGAGTTCGCCACTTCATCCCTCTTGTCCGAAGTAATAAATGAACAGACGGGCGGAGAGTCCTCCTGCATTTGTTCTGCTGCAAAAGCCAATAACCCCGTCTTTGCGGCACACTCCGGGTAGAAAAGGAGCACGCCAGCTACAAATGACGTCGCACACCAGACTGGCTGCGTTCACGTTGATTTTCGGTGTTGTAGTAGCGACTATCAGCAACACTATCAACAGAAGAGTCAACAGAAGAAACATTAGGTAAAGATATTATTTGCTTAATGTATAGGTTTGTCGAACCATCATATCTTGGTGTGTCTATTGGAGGTTAGTTATGCAAAGCAAAGTCCTTACAACCGCAAATGCCAGACAGGTTCTGCCAGACCTAATGTTAGCTTACTCCAATGTTTGGCAATCTTCCTGGATTGCTGATAGATTTCGCCGCTAAACTGTCGTCAACCAAATTATTAACAATTACACACTCGTATAAATAGACATCTTGATGAACAATAAGTATGTTCCACGTCGAAACCAAGTTTGTGCAAGGTAGACTTCTGTCGATGGGCTACAGCTAAGTGCACATTTATGTTAAATTTAATGCAGTCCTCGAACGTTACACCTTGGCGGGTAACTTCTTCTTCGCGTAGCTGAAGATGTCTTACTGTTCAACAATTCCGTGCTCAGTCCTGCCGTTGTTGGTGTAGAGGTGTATTACAATAACACTGATTTAAAATAGTTCGGATACGGCTCCTGCCTCAGTGGCAGCACACGGTAGAAGCACTCTTTAAACTTAACGAAGAAGAATTTCTGCTCCATGTTGATTTTACAGGGGTTATATTGGCTTTAATATTAGTTGCTTGCAGTGCATTGGAGTAAGTATTTTGTTTCAAACACAAGCCTGACACGAAGTCGTCTGAATAGCTTCTAGCTATTTTCTCCGGCATAGCTAGTTGTGTTCTCAAAGCAGAAAATCTCGCACGGTTATTACTTTAATTACCTTTCTGCTCTGTTGTTCACCGTTAGCTTCGCCGTAAGTGTACAGTTAAGAAGCGTTCTGACTGATCTTTGTCGCGATTTGATCAGCAGGGCCGAACTCACGCATACCGCCTTAATCACATTATGTTACACACATGCACCAAGTTAGGAACACAGCTTCAAAATATTCACTTGCATTCCGTTTTCCCTCAGAGAAGATGTCCTCTCCAACCCAAGTTGACGAGGATGAGGTGGAAGAAGAAGTGGAGTTTGTATCGGTAAGTAACGTGTTCACTTTATCTTTTAAAGGCGCAATAGTTACAAAAGATAGCATAATCAGTTGAAATCAATTTCTGTTTCTTGACACTGATTGAAACAGTTGCACACCACTACTTATTTTGGTCTCATTCATGTATGCATCATTGATCTATAAGCTGTATGACTGTGTACAATTTTGATAACTTGTGCTTTTCAAAGTTCTATTTAAACAAGGGAACTGTGTTTTTTTTTTTTTTTCCCCCATTGTTATAGTTTGCAGACTTCTTTGAGTCCGATAAGGTAACAGGGCAGTACAATTATAACATCTGGAAAGTTTCACACATTTCTGTTCAGCACATTCATTTTGAAGGTTTGACTGATGATAAATAGCGGTTACATTATTACCATATATCATTTGATATGATATATTATAATAGAAAAAGCTGCGAATACACAAGGTTGCAAAGAAGCTTACAAAAAAAAGTGATCTATTCATTCGCGGCTTCAAAGCTAGTCAGTTCGCCAAAATCAACACATTGGTAGAATATCCCTGAATGAGTCAATCTCCTGATCAGAATCAGAGTTTAGGGTTAGGGTGACTGTATTATAACCAGGGAAGATGCAGAATATTTAATGACCTATTGGTTGAACACAGTAGCCCTTCAACATGGTATATATTATTTTATTGAACTAAACTGAATCACAAAGGAAAACTCAAAATATGGCTTGTAGGTGTGTTTTCTGAAGCTAGCATGGTGTTTGTTCTTCAGGAGGGTCCTCTTCGACCGGTATTGGAATGTATTGACTTGCTGAGTGACAGTGAGGATGAGGGATGTTCATCATTGTCAGTTATGGTTAGTGGCTAAATAGATCATCTTTTTTTTGACATGGCACACTTGTTTTAATCCTGGTCTAGGTTGTTTCAAATAGTTCCTTTTCTTTGTGTCGCAGTTTGATGACAAAGTCACTCGACACAAAGCGCGCGTTACGTCTACACTGGACAGGCTGGCGCACCAGGTGGCTCAAGAGAAAAAGGAAAGAGCCGCTAAATGTCGAGCATTCAAGGTCAGGCTTCCTCTTGACTGAATAAGCAGTCATCTGTTACTTGTTAGTTTCTCAAACTTATCATTATCCTCATGTCATGTCATCACCAAAGATAAAAACTCATGCTTAATGTATGCATTATGTTACTGGGTCTAATATAGAATTATAAGATAGATGGTCACCTTCATTTAGCATAAATCCTACAGCTCCTTTGGGCATATTATGGGCTCTACCTTGAGTCAAAATTATATGATCAGATCACGGGATTTAGGGTTAAGACTTTTATTAAAGTTGTTGTCAGGTGTTTTCATGCAAAAATTGCACTTAACTAAATACCCAGTATTATCTTTCTTTCATTGTTGTGTTGTGTGAGGTCAATTCAGTTCAGATGAGATGGCAACAGTGCCACCGTGTGGACAGAAAATATATGACACGAATAGCTGTGGCAACCTGAAGTGAATGCTGTCTTCACTGTATACAATATTAGTGTTTGACACTTGTTGTTATAGTCATAACATTTAACATTTGCTGTTGATTCTTTCAGAAGGATGTCTTTATTTTATTAGGTACAAAAAGAAAAACTCTTGTCTCCGTTTCAGGAAAAGCAAATCTTACAAAGAGCTCAGAGGCAGCAGGAGTTGGCCTTTAGCTCTGCAAATGGGACTAATCATGAGGCAAAGCGCTGTGTGGACATGTGGCTGAAGATGCCGGGTAGATTTTATAGCCTTGTTGCTGTTCTCTTTGTATTTTTGTATATTTCATGGCAGTGAGAACACACTGTGCATACAGTGCCACTGCAGTGATTCATCAAAAATTTGCGTTTATTTAGGTCTTAAACCTGGAGTGATCAGTGCGGGTTCAGGAAGAAGACACCTACCTGCTTCTTTCCCCAGAAATAGTTCAAGTATGCACACTTGTCCAGTCATTAACTGCGGTCGTATTTATGACAACACTTCCCTTCTGGATGGGCACTTAAAAAGGTAATCCCACCTCAGTTACGCTGTTCACAACAGCACGCTCTGACCACTTTCACTTTGGACCAGCCTGGGGATGTTTTGCACTTGTTTTGAGTACAGCGCCTTGTGTGCAGGTTTGATCACTCTCCCTGTGACCCAGTGATCAATCTCAGAGGAAGCCCGCCTGAACTCTTCGCCTGCGTTGCCTGCGGTCAACACTTTCAGACCAAAGAAGCTTGGAGGAGACACGTTGAGTCAAAGGTTGGTCCACTTTTCTCACTGTGCCTTGAGAATCGTCTCATCTTTGAACAATTGTGGTAAAATTCTTCATTCTATTTGTTTTGACCACTAGGTGACCTCCCAGAACCCTGATGGTCACAGCAGGGAGCAGAGCTATCAGCGGATCGTGTGTTTTGCCTGCCCTGCCTGCTACCTCCTCTTCAGCCTCCGAGATGAGTGTCTTCAGCACATGTCAGCCAAAAACCACTTCACAGAGTCGCCCGCCATGAGTGGTAAAGCCTACTGAACTTGACATATTCAAATTGTTGAAACAGCCGCTATTAACCAAGAGATGTTAATTCATTTTAATCATAGACTTTGTGTCAAAGGATTTATATGTGCAAGTGTCAGGTGTGAGAGAACGAGGCAAGCTGAATACAACAAGCAGGTACGATCAAACCAACCTTTACCTTCTGCTTTGATTTGTCTTGTCAAAGAAAGCAGAGGAGCAGCCCTTCCTGTTCCTGTCCCACAGCGCGTTAAGAATCGTCTCATAGCTTTGTGCAAGGATGTAGCCTTCACTGTCCGCTGCTCTTTATGCCACAAAGTACTGATCTCTCATCAAGCAGCTCAAGCCCACTTTAAGTAGGTTTTGTGGTGATTCATTCAGTGGTGATGTACATCCATGTCTTGTCAGGTGGATTTTGAGTGATCCGTTCACTGATTTTTCTTCTCTTTCAGTGTGCACTGCAGACATGGCTGCGCTGTGGCCAGCGCTGACAAGACCGTCGTGGAAGTCGTGAAACAGCTGCAAGTGAAAGGGCAGTGCTCTCTCTGCTCCACGTTCTTTCTCAGTCAGGCTGAAGTCGAGAGACACAAAGAATCAATGCAGCACGACGTCGAGCTCAATCAAACCATGGCAAAGGCACTTCTTCAGTACAGCAGATTCAGTGACCTTCAGCACACCCAGAGGACAACGGAGGCACAGGAGAGAAGACGGTCCACTGGCCTTGAAACGCATCTTCCAAAACGAAACAAGAAGAGGAGCGACTGTGACGGTTTTCCAGCTAAACGGCAGAAGCTAAGTCCAGTTGTGAATGCCAGCAGCGGCACGGCCTCTGCGTCGGCATGGTTCTGCGAGTGTGGCTTACAGTTCTCAGAAGAGACTGTCGCCAGTAAGCATCTCCTGGCTGTGAACCAGATTTTCCATCAGTGCGGCGTGTGCGGCAAACACATGGGAGAGTCTTCAATTACCCGCCTCCATATGAGTCGTTTCCACGGGGGGGCGCATCTCTCTAACTTCCTGTTCTACTGTCGAAAGTGCCAAGTGGAAATGCCCCGATATGAAGATATCCTGTTGCACGTGTCAGAAGCTCACGCCGGGCACACCTACTTGACCGAGCAAGAAGTGTCCGATGATGTCGCCGCGGTTCTTGACGCCAAGCCGTCCACCAGCAGCGAGGTCACTCTGCTGTCGTGCTCTGCGTCCAAAATCCAGCAGAACCCAGCGGAGGCGTCGTCCTCCACGGCGGGGAACGCGTGGATGTGCAGGATGTGCGAAGAAGTCTTTGACTCGGAAACGGCTGTCCTCAAGCACTGCGGGGACGTGAGCAGTCACAGCTTCCAGAGATACATCTGTGGACACTGTCCTCAGAAGTTCTTTAAGGAGTCCACTGTGCGGAGACACTGCATGAATGAGCACGAGGGGCAGATGAAGAGCTTCCATTTCTGCGGCTTTTGCGACAGCATGCAGTTTGATTCTGAGGGCGAGTTCTTAGAGCACTATAAGAGTCTTCACAGTAAGGATTACTACTGCATGGATGATGCTGGAGTTGTGCAGCCCACTGCTGCCGAAAGGACCGCTCAGCTTACATGCCCATGCATGGGCTCCGGCGAGAGCAAAGAGGAAGTGAAAGCTACTTACACGCAATGCATGAGAAATCTAGCTGCTGAGGGAAAATGCCAGTATGTGTGTGCTCCTTGCAGTGTTTCTGTGCCTTCTTATGCGGAGATGAAGACGCATGTCCACACGAAACACGCAGCCTTGAACCTGGACATGTCCTTTGATGTAGAATGCAAAGTGTGCCGGGAGAGTTTCAGCGGTGTACCAAGTTTCCATAAACACTATCACAGCCAGCACTGTGCGCTGGAGCCCTGCACGAGCTCCAGGGCCTGTGGGAAAGAACCCATGTCTGTGAAGATCATAAGTGCTGTGGAGATCAAACCAGACAATGATGGTGAGTCATTCGAGACGGTCGGCATCTATTGTTGGGCCACCTGTGCAGCATTTGATCCTGGTTTTATTTCTACAGAAATTGAAGACGAAATGCTGGCAAAGTTTTTACACATCAGTGAGGACAACAATGAGAAAGAAACGCGGGAATGTAAGCAAACTCTTAGCAGTCAAACTCACTACCACAGAGAAAAATAGATGACGAGATACACGGGTTTCCTGAGTTACATATGTGTGTGTTTAAGGGTGAGAATGTGCAGGTCTGGTTAAACCATAAGCTTACTGCTTTCATGCTCTATTGCAGATGAATCGGATAATGAAACGAACCGTGCGCTGTCTTTGAGTGAAGAAGAAGCGAGAGAGTCAGCAGGTATGAGTTTATGAGGCTGAGCGTGTGAAATGCTACATCTGTAGGTTCCAGCTTGATTCCATTTGCTACATCCTAGATTCTGTTGGTGCTCCCTTTGCACTTTTTTTTTCCAAATCACTGTTTTCAAGTCATGGCAGCAGACCAATCGATCCGGAGTGGATGGATTCCTGAATATTTGATAAAGAATCAGTTCATTTCAAATAACCACAATGTTGTTGATGACTGATGTAGGAGCCAGTTAGAGCTAACTGATGAAAAGAGGGACTCCTCTCCTGGAAGGGAGAACGTTTTTATTTTGACCACCGTGCTGCGCCACACTTCTCGCTGCAGGTCGTGAAAATACCTGCTATTTGAAGGCTCGACTGAATTATCGTTGAAATGTTGCTGGAGCCTTTTTGTCAGATGAAGTGAAGAATAAACGGACATGTTCATGTTGAACACGCTCATCCTCGAGACCAACAAGGCTCCAGCTGTCTGCAGAAAGCTGCTGTTGCAGTGATCATAGGCTTCAGAAGATTATCTCTTAAAATGCAGACACAAACTTAATCTGCAGAGTGAGCCATTTAACGCAGCTTTGAACAAATAGTTTCTACGGAAACGACTAAATCACTCTGACATTGTTTTCAGTGTCTTTCTCTGCATACGCAGTTTGCGTTTGTCATTTTTTGCCCTCATTAATCAGCTGTATATCGGTTCTTTTATCCTTTTAAAAAAAGTCGGTCTGACGAGATACTTCCAAGGTGTCCAAATGTCTCTGGCGTCAGAGCACAGACGGACTTGACCGCGGCAACATGACGCGGCAAAGTCAAACGCTTTATATGCCATTGTGAAAGAATGTAGGATCTCTAACGTGTTGATGGGGGGAACGAACATTGATTTAGACACACTGTTGCACATATCCTCATCTTGTGCTTCTGTTTCTTTCTGCAGAGTTGGAGGAAGCTCTCAAAAGAAGCCTTCTGGAGTTCTAAGTTCAGAGCAATGTATTTTTGTCCCATGCAGTTTATTGTAATGTTTTGTACTGCGCCGCTGTATCTGCACATGTTGAATAAATGTTAGTAACCGTTTTACTTTTGCTCCTTTCTTCTGTTGTTGCATCCCACTGCGGCAGGCTGACTGCATGTTTCAGAAGGCTAGTTTGAGCCTGTTTTTGAAGACCTCAAACACTTAAGAGTGTCGACACCAGTGCTATAGATGGCATCGGTGACACTGCAAAATGCCTCCGCCGACCTCGTGACCAATGTGTCGACTGGGTATCCAGTTCAGGTCTCTGGTTTCTTTTGCAGAATTGGAAGCATTATTCTCAGTTTTGAAGTGCATAGAATTATAAAGGCTGGCATGATTCATGCTGCAGAAATGTTACAATGAAACAACATAATGTAGATCTTAAAAGGGCACTAGAATAAAGCTTACACACTTATCTGGATGACGGAGTGTGTTTATGTACTCGAGGGATTTGTCTTTAGGAATTTGAAAACCTTGCCTCACCGGTGCCGTGGCCATCGTTTCAAATGGAGAGTCCTCGGAGATTCACACAGATAGTATCTTTGTAATACTGTCTCCATTAATAGAAACCTTTATCATCGATAGTTTAGACAGTGACAGTTTGTTTTAGAGCCACTGAGAACAGGAACACCATAAATCACACTAAGCTTCACACCTGCTTTTCTTATTCTTGAGAAAATGAAAAGCCGCCTGAACTCCACTCTGAGATATTCCAGATTTGATACATTTTGATAGTATCTAAATTAAAAAATATACATATTTAACTCTGAAAATGTTCTGTTAAAATGACAACACAACCGCAGTGCTTCTGTGGACCCGTGTCTCATTGTCGTGGACCTCGAAGGGTCCACCGGCCCCACCTTGGGACCCACCGCTCTGGGCTCCTCGGGAAACTTCTACGAGAATCGAGCGAAGGAAGTCGCAGCCCATGTTAGGAAATGTTCTCCCTGGGGCGCTGCTGTAGCCGGAGGAATTACAGTCAGCTGGACAGCTAAGAGTGCTGGTCGCACTTTGGATTAAGTCTCTGGATCGGATTGTGATAGAAAAAAAAAAAGAGAGGAAAAAAAAAAGAAACAAACAGTCACCATCATGGCTCAAGCGAAAATACAAGCGAAGATGAACGAGGGTGTCTGTAGCAAGTTCAGCAGGACTCTGTCCATGGCAGATCGCTCGGGGCGACTCCTTGAAAGTTTGGATCAGCTGGAAATAAGGTACAGTTAAGTAACGGGCCTTCACCATGTGCGATATGTACACTTGAGCGTCTGTTGAAGCTTTGCCATTTGGGGGCTGTAATATGTGGCTGATCGTATCTGGAACTGAGGTCAACATCGCTCTGTAAATGTCTAAGAAACCTAATTCAAAGTAGAAAGGGGGAGTATACAATATATATATATATTTTTTACACTTTTCTAACGCCATATCCGCGCGCTTATCCAAAGGTCACGCCATGAAACAACTTTGCACGTTTGCTGTGAGATGGTTTGAGTTCAGCGGTGATGATTCTTTGTCTGTCTTTATCAGGGTGGAGGCTTTGCGGGAAGCGGCATCTTCCATGGAGCAGGAAAGGGAGTGCATCGTGGAAATGATTCAGTCCATACAGAGCAGTCAAGAAATGCGTAACATCTGTGCGGGTGAGGCTGCTAATTCTCACAACTTACATAAGAGCAAAAGTCATCCTCTGCTTAATGCCTGCGGAAATCAATATGGACAGCGGCGCTGAAATCTTACGATTCTCGCTGCTCTGATGATGTCACTGTGATCCGGTGAGGTTATGCTCTGCCTCTGCTACTTTGTGCATCTGTGGTCAGGAAGCAGAGAGGATTTGAAAAGAACATGGCAGTTAGTTTTAGTGCCTCACCCAGACTGACTCTCTTTGAATCAGACTGACTTATTTTTTTTTACCCCCTTATAAACGATTTAGCCACTACATGTACACAAGGCAACAGTGCACCATCTACAGCTGCCATCTGATTATATTTACACCAGTTTTAGTTTCCTCAGTGAGTCTCCCATACATCAGCACAGTACTCGCTGTGCATATTTATGCACGTAGAAGCACAGTCTCACAAGTGTGGCTATGTTGGGCCAGTCTTCTGTCACGTTGGATTACACTGCAACACATTTAGCCTCGATCTACCATACATTAGTGTGGTTACATGCATCTAAGCATGTCTGCGGCTTGGTGGAGACTCACTACCACTTTAATTTCAAACAACTAACCAGTGAAAAACACATTTGGGGCCTATGTCCCAGGAACTTGCCCCAGGTCACCAAGCTACAGCTGCCCCTGTAGTTTCGGAGCAACTTGTCAGGCATTACTCGGGTAATAAAAGATTTGAATGAAAGGTTCAGTAGTATTATTATGTTTTGTATCCTCTAGGGGAGAAAGAAGAGTTGACTTTAACTGCAGAGCGTCTGATGGGCCGGGCGCTGTCTGTGGAGATCTCTGTTGGCACAATCAGAAACGCCCAGCAGGAGGAGGCGCTGCGCAAGGCCACCGCTATGATCGATGAAATAGTGAAGAAGTTGCTGGACGACATGGAAGATGGTCGGCAGCAGCTGCTGGCCCTGCACGCGGCCTGCGTGACGGAAGCGCCGCCCGTCCCCATCGACCAGAAGTTTCAGGCCATAGTGATCAGCTGCGCTCTGGAGGACCAGAAGAAGATAAAGCGGAGGCTGGAGACTTTGCTGAGGAACGTTGAAAACGCTGACAAGAACATCAAGATCCTGGACCACCAAAAACTCGACGACAAAGAAGCCAACGGGAGTCAATAAGACTGGTCGCCCAAACCATAACGTGTGTCTTTAATACCACTAACCTCACATAGAACCGTGGCAACACATTCACTTGTTGAAAGACAGTATCTAGCACCAAGAATCACTCTCCTGCAATCTTAAAGCAACTGAAACTACTAACTTTTACCTTCAGATTGTTGTCATTTACCTTGCCCTGCTTAACATTGATTGGGTGGTGTGTACACTGTACACAATGCTTACTTATGCACTTAATTAAGGCTGAAAAGAAAGAAAGAAAGAAAGAAAGATACAATGCTCCATTTAAGGTTTGTGTGCAGCTGACTGGAAAGTCATGTTCTGAATCTTTAAACATTCGAGATTTAATGAGTCAGAGGCCCCAAGCATTTGATGATGCTTCAAGCATCAAGCCATATTTAAGATATTTTCTTATTCATCGGTTCATCCAAGTTGACAAACAATGATTTCAGTAGCGGAGTGTCCGTTTCCATTTCTTCACCTCGTCTTTTAAGTTAAGCTGTTGTGAGTATTATTACGGATGTGCATACACTACCTCTTTGTGTGAACACAAGTCACGTAAGGCTGTGCATCGTGGTTTTTTCAAAGCAGTTTTTATGTGTTAATAATAAAAAAAACATTGTATAAATCATGCTAAACTGAGAAGACTGAGCGTGTCATGTGTCACATAAGCAGAAAGATCACATAAGCGGTCAAGCTGTGAGTTGGTTTTCTCAGGACCTTTTTCTACAAGAAACGAAAAGAATGTTCGGGCTAAAACGTACAACTAAGTTTAATTAGGAATTATACAGAGATGACATCGAATTCTGAAACATGTCTCAGCGTTGGAAATCCCTGCGTGAACTCAACAACCCTCCTGAGTCTCTGTGATGGTTTTGGGATGTATTAACACACATTTAAGATGAGACTCCTTATGGCAATACAATATGAACGCCCTTTTACCACAGAACAGTGCTGTAAGCATGTATTACAGCAGCAATACAGCAACCTGTCACCAGCTGAAAATATTCAGCACCATGTGAAATGGAAAATGATCAAAGGAGACCCTGAACTACTGAGCGGCTGAAGAAAAAAACAAGTCTAAATCTGAACAGATTTCCATCTGATAAAGGATGTATCGTTCGGTTGGTCGAAACTAGCGTTTCTGAGAGCTAGACTGAACCCCGACCCAAACTGGTTACTAACGGACTTAAAAAAAATAAAAAAAACACTAAGAACAGAGAAGACCATCATTCAGAAACATTGAACTCTCTTAAGTAAAGTGATGATGAGTTGAAGTTTGAGTTAAAAGCAGAAGAGTTAAGTCACAAAAATCACACAACGGATGCCGACGAAAGACATTGTTTTATTTGTCAGACTGCCATGGAACACCACCTCCCAAATATACAAGGTGCACACGCGCCTCAGGCTGCGATACATCTGCCATTTTCAAAACCAAAAGTGTCCTTTTCAGTCGGAATGAAAGCACACGTGATATCTGCCCGTTTGAGTGAGTTAAACCAGTTTGTGAGCGAATGTGCGAGGAAGCAGAATAATAAAAAAAAGAAAAAAGAATATTACACCTGAGCAAAAAACACGCAAGTATGGTTAATTTCAATTTAGCATTTTTTTTTTTTGAAGAAGAAGAAGAAGAATAAATGCTATCTTTTTGATAAAGTGCGCTAAAATCCATTGAGTCAAAAAATGATAAAGTAAACAAACGGCAGAGACATCATTATTTACAGATTTACTGTGCAAGGCCATTCAAAATGAATGGTTAAAATGCTTTAACATAGGCCAAGTATCCCAACCATGGTCCAACATTCACATATGTGGAACAGAAAGGTTGCAAGCACTGGGGGGGGGGGCTGAAATGAGACACAGTCTTCGTATCTATGGTGTAACTTTGGAACACATTTGAAGCACCTTTTTGGAAAGTGGAAAATACCAAAATAATAACAAAAATGAGTTCTTTTTCTTCTCCATCAGGACAGAAACGGGCGTGCACACGTACTCCCAGAGTTCTTCTTCCAATAAAAAGTACTTACAGGACAGGAAATGTTCATATGTTTAGAGAGAAGTTTAGGACTTTTCCACGTAACCATGCATTCTCTGTGCTCGGTCAACTTAAAGAGACAAACAAAGCAAAAGAAAGGAAAAGGCTTGAAGCGAATAAGGCAGAAAACAGAAAATTCCCAGCTAACGTGGAAGAGTAAGATCACAATAAGTTTGGGAGATATTTGTGGAAGTGCCCCTCATGCGATAAGAAGAAATATAAATTTCTTGCATATGCAGGCACACTTCCACGGTTTATCGCCCGGCCCCCGATGGTCAGCATTAGTAACCCCTGCAGGTAGGACTGGTGCAAATTCTGCCCACGCAGCTTCCTTCCACAGGCACAGATGGAACCGAGCAGAGAGCATTGATTGTTTTGGGTTTTTTTTTTTTAAGCTGTCTGGCCCCACGCGTCCTTTACGAGAGCAAACGAACAAAAAAAAAAAAAAGCAAGAATGATAATCATGAAGAAGCAATCCATACTGTGCTAAATAGGCCAAATAAAAAAAAAAAAGAAAAAAGAAAAGCCTTGTAACTATGCTGGATGTCCAAAGGAAATGCAGTGCGAAACCACAGGCTGAACAATGAGCTTTAACAGCTGTACCCAAGTAGACAAAAGCACAGTTCAAATGTAAAAAATAGCAAAGGAAACATTGTATTATGACTGCATGTAACTTGCTGATTGGTTTTAGGACTCAAAGAGTAGAGTATCATTCACTCAGTATATGAATTTGGTTAACAAATCTCCCAAAAACTAGCCTCGTGTAAGTGGTTACCGACGTTCGGCAAAGCAGAAGAGCACATTCTATAGATTTCCTTATTACAATCCAAATCACTGCAGCTTCAATATTCGACCACAGCTCAAATAGAAGAAATTTGGCACAAAAGATTACTCAACACTGTTGTGCTTAGTACAAAAATACCTATTCAGAGAGTTCCACCTCCGACGCCGTTAGGGATAAACAGTAAAGTTTGAACCATATTCTGTTGAATGTTCGGGGGAAAAAAAACAACAAAAAAAAACATGGTACAAAAACAGTCTGTATATCTTTTACAATACATGCAAACATATTGCACAGGTGAAATGTCCCGCGGGACAATGAGTGACAAAAAAAAAAGAAGAGAGGAGTCAGAGTGCAACCTTTGCTTTTAGAAAAACCTCAGAAATGAGGGGAGGCTCCACCGGGAACTCACAGAAATAAGCTGTCTGCGGCATCGTTAGATCGACGGCGGCGACATGCTGCAGCTTTTTCTTAAGGCAACCCACAAGGAGGACCCCAGTGTGTAACGAAGGTTGTCGGATTTTGTGCGCACATCATAGAGGGCGGACTGAGGCCGAGTCAATGAAAAATACAACTGTCAATGTGAGGGGACAATTTAAGCTGAAGATTCAGATAAAGAGCAGGTTATCAACGTAGTATCATTAATGTTTCCCCCCAGTCTGTGTGGACTTTGGTCTCTAACTGTGGCTACCTCCGTAGAATATGACAATGACCGATCTAGCAAGGTAAGGTAAAGGTAAGTCACTAAAATTAAATGATTGATTTTGTTTTTTGTTTTTTTTTCCTTAGAGCAGGCTGCAGCCTCCAAATGGATTTTTACTCTTCTTGGTCCTCTGTTTATTAGGTCGCAACGAGATGATCTCTCTGCCGTTGCTGGAGCTCTGGTTGCAGACATTACTACTAGTGGTATTAAAAACACCTTTGGGGGGGAAAAAAGAAAGAAAAAAAAAGCAGAAAATGATCAGTGGTGCAGCTCAACTAAAGGGGAACAAATTCCAAACAAGCAAAAGCTCCAACCTATTTTATTGCTTGTCGTATGGACCACCTCCGTCTCCTCTGCCGTTTGCTGTTTGAGCCTCTGAAGATACTTCTCGGCCAAGTACTTGAAAACTGAAAAGACAAGAAATGTTTACGACAGGTTTAATCCGGAGTTGCATGATACCAGTTGCCCACTTTTACCATCACCCACCCTCGTTGACGTTAAGGTCCTCTTTCACCGAAGCGCGATAGAACCTCAGCTTAAGTCTCTTAGCCAAAGCTTCGGCCTCCTCGCTGCAAGAAAGAGCAACAGTTTTTACATTTCTCCGAGTATCCCACTGCCACCACGTGCACTTGCTTTCCTGCAGCAGGGAATCCGTGACTTACTTCTTTATTAAAGTCTCGTCCAGGAGATCAATTTTGTTTTGCACCAGAACGGTGGGAATATCTCCCACCTCTGCTTCCACCTTCTCCCTCCAGCTGTCGATGGCCTGAAATGACTCCCTGTCTGTGGTTGAAAAGACCAGCACGCATGCCTGGGCCCCTGGAATGGAAGGACACTGCTTATGCCAAAAAAAAAAAAAGAAAAAAAAGACACCTTTCGGACAGGTGCCAGGGAAGCAGAAGTGTTGCGTTTATTGCAGCGGGAATCTTACCACGATAGTAGGCCTTGGTGATGGCATCAAACTCCTCCTGCCCAGCTGTGTCCCACAGCATTAGCCGGACCTCCTCATCATTTACACTACAGCAGTGAGCAAGCAGTGACGGACGATTATGTAACCGTGAATTCAGCAGACACCATCATATCCTCCCCAACACATAGCGCTTATATACTCTGCCTTGACATACAAATTATTTTCAACTAAATAACCATTTACCAGTGAAGTACTCAACAACTTTGGCACAGGCTATAAAAAGACAAAAAACACCAAACACAGACACACCAAATGGCTAAAACTGAGCCCTGCAGCGGCTTTAAATATAAATGAATTCTAATGAAACAAAAACTCCTGGGAAACAAGTTGCTTACACAATCTGCCTTTCCAGAAAGTCCACCCCGATTGTCTTTTTGTAGTCCTTCGTGAAAATGCCTTTGCAGTAACGCTGGATCATACTGGACTTGCCGACAGCTCCGTTGCCGACCACGACCACTTTGATGGCCACTTCCATGTCCTCTTCCAACATGGTGGCGGCGTCAGACTGGCTTTCCTCAGTTGCACTCTGTAGTTTCCGTGATGTCACTCAAACACATATACCGGCTGCAAGGGTCAGATACAAAAAAAAAACGCCGACATGTGACGCATGCATGAGAAAGGATGAGAAAGGATAGCAACACCAACACAACAGAAGGATTTAACGCTGACTGGGCTGGTTAACTGAGCCCTCGCATCAACGGGAGTTTAACAGATATCAAAGATTTGGTTAGATCACTGGTTTAGATGGAAATGCCAGGATGCAAGTGCTTCTCCCCCCCCCCAACAGACAAAAAAAAAAGCACTGAAATTGATTCTAGTCTCGGGTCACCATCTCACAGTAAGGTGTAAAAATAACTAAACGAATGACACTATTAAAAGGGAAACATAATCGAGTATGTTACTGGAACTGCAACGAATTACATCCAGGTTTATAGCTTGACCCCCCCCAAATCATTCATTTCAGTATGAAAGGTTTCAACAATTTCAGGACACTCACACAATCTAAATGGCTTCCTAACCACTAAGGCTGTAATTATCTTCTAAACTATTGTGTACACACGCTAAGCTGTTGTAAATATCACAGGGAAACCGACTGAAGCTGCCGTGAAGCATGTTTGTTCTTCCATTAGTGCTGAAAAGCGCAGACTCCGCATGGCAACTGGGTCCTCCACAGCTATATGGGTGCTGTGACTGCGTGCAAAGCTAAACAACATATTGAGGCAAAGCTGTTCTCAGTGGACACTGGCAACCTGCTGCGTGACTACGCAGTCCCACAGCCTGTCTGAGTTTGAGTCGCAATATGTGTGCCAGGAGAGGATATTACTATTCATCAACAATGAATGAGCCGCATGATGAATCAGTCATGAAACCATGCAGGCAGGAAAAAGAATTAAATGACTTAATATACACAACAGCTTGCTCTTCTTTGGATATTGTTTAAAACAAAGATTGTTGTTTAGATTCAGGTTTTGCCCCAGGGTTTCTTTTTAAGTGATAGGCTCAAAACCCTCTTCTCACTTCCCTTGACTTGGATTCCCAGGCTAAGTGACACATTTCCAGTTTTGCATCTTATGTTTTTTTTAGAAATGGAGATGGCTTGTTTTAAGGTTACGGGGAGTTAAAATGGGGAGTGCTGAACACATTCCTTGAACTCAAATCGTCATTCTTTGATTATACATCACGCATATAACGCCTCACAGATCACACTTCAACACAAACTGTGGAACAATCAACTGACGTGTACAACAAGTCCAGAGTTCTCCCACAAGCAGGTCTATATATTTAAAAATGGCAAGTGAAAATGACAGCTTCCATGACAGGCGTCATAGTTATTTTACATAACTCACCTACAATGCCATTCTTTGTTCATACAGTTTTAGAGGGTTTAAGGAAGAATCTGAAACACGGCAGCCGACCTTTGTCATCGTAAACGATTTGCCGTTACCTCATCCAGGCCTCAGGGCGGAGTACCGTTACAGACAACGTTTTAGACAAAACACACTAAATAAAAGTAACATGATTCACACTGCACACGTGACTTAGCTACTCCTCTCAGTCAATGCAAACTATTCTTACCATGGAACATTTTAAAAGCCTGGGAGAAAAAAAATAATAATGAAAGAGTTGTAACCCTACTCCTCATTCGTGTTTCTTGACCCAAATCTTACTCCCTATCCGTGGTCAAGATGAGACCTGTTGAATCGCTGACAGGAGGGTCTGCAAGTACCGAGCAGCTGACGGTAATGTCCGTCAAAGCTAACTGACGCGAACGCTTTCTGATCGGGATGGATGAAAAACAAGCAAACCCACAGAAGTGGTCGCATCTTACCTGTAAAACCACGTTACAATCCATGCGCCAATATTAGATCAGCTCACCAGCCGGCTAACCATCAATCCCATATCTACATCCCCGCCTCTGCTCCTCTTCTTGGCCGGCGGAGACGCCAGCTACTCTGGTGCTAAGGTTACCTAGCTAAGGTTAGCCACTTTCCCCAGCAAAATAATAATGAAAAACCTTTAACTTAGCACGTTACTGATTGTTATCTGCGGAGCGCACACACCCAATGATTTCTGATTTATAATGACGGATACAAACGTATCTAAGGTCTAGAACTTAAGAGAATTGTAAAGCAACTAGTAGGATGAAAATGCCATGCTAGCTAGCTTTTTTGGGGGGAATGAGTCGCCCACTAGCTGCTAATGTTTGTTGCTAAGCAGCAGAGCCAACGAGTGCACAAGGCAAGAGAGTCAACGTGAAGCCAACGTCTCGCTAGGGGAGCCTTGGGATCATTTGTAGTTTTCACGACTGTCAAACTTTCATAATAGCATAACGGCTCCTTTATAATAATATTAATGTTTTAATGTCATATCTCGCTGGCTGAATGTCCACACCGTATCAACATAAACACACTTAACTTAAATTCAAAACGCTCATCAACTCACTGGCTGTTACACCATACATATTAATGTTTTGATAGAAATACCGCTAAGTTCTTACTGTGACTATCATGGATGTGTAAATGTTTGAATATGACCATCAAAGTGATGAACTGGGGGATTTAGACAGACAACAAAAAGCACACATTTTGCACAAAAGCACAAAATTATTTTTACACATTTCCAACAAAGCCTTAAGTTTGTTGGTTTGGCTCTGACTGTGACAATAACGACTAAATAGTTTATTTCTGTTTTGCATAGGATTCCTTTAGCTTGAACTAATTTTCATTACTGTACCTGTTCCATTTATTATATCCACAAGACACTCTATGTGTTTTCGTACTGAAATTTAAAAATGAAATGTAACAGTATATGTAGCAATACAATATGAAAAGTAACTGACTCGGCATTATTGTAGACTTTATACAGTAGACTACCATGAAATACAAAAAATACGTACATAATTTATTTAAATGTTAAAAATTAATGAGTTCGAGAAGAAGGAAAGAATGATGCTCCTTTTTTTTAGAAAATACATTTTCCTGTCTTCAGACAGGAGTGCGTTTGATATGTAGTAAAGATGCTTACAGATGTTCGTGTGACTTTGATTTCTGTAGTTTACCTGCATGTTGCTTCGACCAGGAGTTTAACAAAAACAAGCGTTCTTGATATTTTCAAAGCGAAAATGGGCTTTTTTCTTGTTTAGACCTTAAGATAATAATCATTAAATGGACAACAGGTCGGGTGGTTGGAAACAACTAAACGAGTGCTCCCTATTTTACGTCAGCATTTCACTTCCGGAATTGGAATCGTCCTCATCTTTTACCCGCGTTTGTTGAACAGCCCACTTTGTTTGGCGCGCTTGAGCTCAGAGGAGGTTACTTCGCCGTTTCATCGGTAATGTCAAGACAAAATTCTAGTGGAAGTGTTGTTCCGGCAGCTCGTGTGATTAAAACAGTTAGTTTGAACTCTGTCATCTTTTTCTCAGTTGATTACTGCACGTTAGGCAGCTACTTCAACAACGTAGATTTCTGACCTGAGGCTGTGTTTGTGTTCCTTCTGAGGACACTGTTGTTAATTTTAGCAGGTCAGTCGACGGCTAAAGTAACTTCTTCGAATATGTAGCCTGTTTATAGGTGCCGAGATCATGTATATTATAGTTTGACAGTAAAAATGCTTTCTGCTTTTACGTTTTCTCTCCTCGCTCCTCTGTATTCTGTAGCAGTGGGACTAGCATCAGCTGTGGTGTGTGAACAAAACAAATTAGCAATAAATGACTATTTTATTGGCACTATTTTTTGTGTCCTTCTTACGTTATACAGAGTGCCTCATTGGCATAGCATGGTATGGAGGCTGTGTGCAGCAAAACCCAAATAGTTTTTGTGATGGAGTTCACAAGAAGTTCAAGTTGGTTTATTTCTCTTATGTGTGTGTGTGTGGTTCTCAGAATCAACAGATATTTTGTGACACTGGATGGGGCTGAAGGTGGGTTGGAGACCAAGTCTGATTTGAAATGTTATATTAAACATCCTCGTTTTCTCTAATCATCAGGAACCATGCAGTTTCCCAGCAGAGGAAAGAAGTCTGTTATTAACCCTAAGGCCGAGCTCTACAGGCAGCCTCTGCAGTTTTACGGAGAGCCTCCTCTTGAAAACATCTCCCTCTCTGAATTTGAGACATTTGCTGTGGAAAGACTGAAACGTAAGACGTCAAACGTAGTCTTATCGGCTCCTTTGACACGCATTTCAACATGCAAAGATTTCCATTTTAAGGGCTTGTGTTTTTAGTTGTTTCTCTTATGGTGACCCCCTCTTAATTCTCAGTGTTGAAGACCATTGAGAATTTGGGAGTGAGCTGTGTGAAACAGTCGGATCAGTACTCAAGGAAACTGGACAATGAGTTGAAAAACCTGAACTTTCCTTACAGATCAGACTCTGTAAGTATGCCGGCGTTGAATTTAAACCACGTTAAAACCTTGCCGTGAAACGTTTATCACATTCCAGAAATGACCGTCTCCTTAAAGGTGGAGTAACGTTAATTTTTGGTGACTGTTTGGAAATATAACATTTGACTCCCACCTTCTCCTGTGCAGCATCAACATTACAGACAGGTTAATTTCTTAGTTTTTACAGGAACCATGCAGACACTAAGTACAAATGTAGCAGGCTTAGATTTTGTCAGGCTTTCTCATTGTGTTAACGTTATGTAGCCAGAATGCTGTTTCTTGTCTTCAAATAGTGTGTAGACACGGTCAGGTCAGCAGTTCTGCTGCTGCTGCTCTGTGTCGCAGTTATTTAGGTAAAAGCAGAAAAAAGCTGAACTTACAGTACCCTCGGTACCCTTGAAACTCTCAGATTGATAGATTACTTACACAGGCTTTGTACAACATCTGATGAATAAAGCAAGCTTGCTCGGCCTTTCTTTTAAAGAAACACTGTTTAATCTCATGTGTATGTCTTTTTTCCTCTGTGATATCTTTTTTCTTTTTTTTTCTTCCGATAAGGATGACACTGACAAACAAAGAAAAGACCACATCTCCCACTTCATTCTCAGACTGGCCTATTGCCAAACGTGAGTCTCCGTTGCATTTCGCTGGCGAGTGTTGTTAAATGCAGGCAGTTTAGATTCCGCTGATGATCGTTTGTTTCCATCTGCAGGGAAGATCTGAGGCGCTGGTTCATACAACAGGAGGTCGATCTGTTCCGCTACCGCTTTAATTACCTGGATTCAAAACAAAAGCTGGAATTGCTTCACAAAAACAATCTACAATATGAAGCGGTAAGGTTTTGGAGTGTGATTTTTAAAAATAAAATAACATTTTTTAACAAAACTTTAATCCAGCCATCGAAGATGAAAATCTCTAATTCAGAAGATAAATTCATACTGTGAAACTAGAATATTTTCTGTGTTTTATCCTGAGGTTTGCTCACACATTTGGCGTTCTTTAGGAATGCGAAGGCTTATGGACTTCTCTGAACTGAAGAATCTCCTGCCAAAAGCTGTGAGAAGAGATTGGGTTTAACATCAGCCGAGTTATGAATGTCAAAAACTGCACAATGCTTGTTTTCTGGCTTTCTGGGCGCTTGTAGTAGATTCAGGATGATGTAGTTTGACAAAGGAGCCGAGCATAAGATGAGGCAAAAGGTCTAAAGTGAGGGTAACGCCTCTCTGACATCTTTCAGTTGAAAGAGTAGAGTTCAGTTGAATTTGCACTAGATGGAGCTGTTTGATCACATTCGCAGAACCCATGAATCACAGTGATTTCTCTGAATATTGATTTAAAAAATACTGCCGGGATGTTTTTTTTCATTCAATAAGTTTTTTGTTCTCCAGCACCATCGTCCGTTCTACATTGAGACGACTGTAAACTTCATATGAAGTCATTGACGTGTTAAACGAGGGCGCAAACACACGATCCTCAGGTCTAAAGGCCTTTCATGTTTCTCACTAAAATTCATCAATAACCTTTCAGATTGGCAGCAAAGAGAAGACGGATCTGCAACACAAACTTATCAACTCCAGTTATGCCGTCAGTGGAGTCACAGTGGAGAAACAGGACTTCTACAAAGTGAGTTTCCCACCTCTGTCCAGTCCTTAAGCTTGTATACATGATATCAATGTGGGAATTGAAAGCGTAACGACTGATAAATGTTTTATGTGATGCTAAGTTCCCCTTTTACAGACCGGGGTGATGATTGCTCAACCTTTAAGCGCCCAGCCCCTTCTTGAATACAGCATCATATAAATGAGCAAATATTCCTCTGTCACCAGTTTAAATAAAAGATAATTCAATCAAAATTTAAATTTAATGTGGGTGATATTTAGTTTTTTTTTTTTTTTTTAAAATGCCTGTTTATAACTGCTGAATCAGCTCTTCTTTCATCAACACTAAGCATTTTGGAACTGAACAGATCTGACATGGTAGCTTTTGAAGAGTTCCCAGCCTTGTCCCTTGTGCACAGAGATTTCCCAGTATTCTCCCAGTCACTGAATATGATTCAAGAAAGACTTTGAAGCTGTTAAGTTCCCGGTAGTTTTACGTTGAGACAGTTTACTCTTAAATAGTTTTTGCCAACGCTGTTTTCCACAGAATGGTGGAGCCCTTCCCATCGTTACTCCTCCAACACTCAGCCTGTCTGGGATACTTTTTTCTTTTTCTTTTTCTCTATCCAATCTTGTTACTGCCTTGTTTCTACTTAACCAAATTAGCCTCATTACCCTAACTGTGTATTACTTTATGTTGATGACTCGATCCTTGTGCTATTTTGTGGTTTTAAAAATAAACCGAAACAGCGGATTCTGTTAAAGGTTGCAGTCGGGTTTGATTATGTTGTCGTGGCAGGGAAACATGTTAAGGAATTGATCGCCTTTGGAACGTTTAGCACAATAATGGATTTAAATCTACAGCCTGTTTGTAAAATGAAGGTTTTTGAAATGTGCATGTCATTAAGCACAGTGTCATTAAGCACAGTGGAAAACATTCTCCCCAACGGTGTAATTTGTGCAAATCCAGGGGATCAAATGGTAGAAGGTCGGCCTTTTTCAATCCCGACACCCACCCTGTATGCATATCTTTTTAATTATTTCATTATTTAACTTCCCTCTCAACTGTTTTTTTCTTTTAGGTTCCATTCCAAGATGCCCTTGATCTTGTACGAACAAGGAAAGTGTACCTCAAAGCAGGCTATGCTTACATCCCTCAACAGGATATCGTCACCATTGTTCTCAATGACTTCCGCACGAGGCTCTCTAAAGCTCTCGCAGTGAGTGTTTATGCCGTGCTCTCTATTTTACAAACGGACGAATGATGGAGGTTTTTGCGGTTGCGGAAATCAGAAAGTGGGGGGGAAACTGGGCGATTTCAGGTACGCTTGGTGTTTCGCAGGGAGTCTGGTTTCACAATGCAGAATGTTAAATTGCAGCTGTTGCCCTCAGAGGCCTGAGGGAAACGGGAGAAATGCAGGGTTCATATGAGTGGAATAAGTGTCCAAACGTGACATAAGATGTCTGGAGGGAAAATTGGCGACAACTAGTATGGAAGCGCTTACTATCCCTACAGGCATGATGTATTTTTTAAAGCTGTGGCAGGGGGGGGAGGTGGGTCTGTGACGGCACAGTGTAAGAAAGCTCGAGTATTGCATTGAATGCCCCGAGGAGCATGAAATGCACTGTTTCTGCAACCGGGGGCCATTAATATTATATATGTGAGGAGACAACTACGGTTGGTTCTGTCGTAGCAATAAGTCGAGAATGCGGAACGGGCAAGAGCATAATCAACAGCCAGGGCCAGGAGCGCTGTACGACGAATGGCTGGGCTCCTTCTGATGATTGGATGCCACACAGCCGACGTTACAGAGACTTTTAAGTGGGGGGGAAAAAACTGACAGAATTATTAACCAGTATAAAATATTAAAAACCATTAGTGTTCAGATTGAAATCACAATCTCTCTTGTTAGATTTTGCTGAGATTAAAACTTCCAGTATATACCAGTAGAAATGATATATGATGTCCATAGCTGTTCTCATCATAAAACTCTCTTGAAATAAGAACAGATGTGTTTTCATGATCTTAGGAAGAACTATGCTTTTGTTTTGTTTATTTGTTTGCAAAAGAGACAAACCAATCAGTGGCTTGATGGCAGACTTTTGTTTTTTTTCACAACCAATCGTGTCTTCCGGCTAATTTGGAATGATTCACTTTGTTGCAGTTTCCAATTGTTGTCACTAGATGTCACCGCATTCTATGTGAAGGACTTCTGAGCATGTGAAAAGCCAAAGATTTGCATTATTATTTATTTTGAGTCAGTATTTTTCATACCAGTTCACCTTTTATTGAAACTTTAAACAGTTTTGTATACATTCCCTTAAAAGTATTCATCTAATATTTTGTGATGAGGCCCCGGAACAATCAAGTCTTCTTCTGTGGTGCACTATGCTAGTGGAGTGTAAAGACTAAACAAAACGGCAGCCACTCCTCGTGCATATAAAATGCCTCAGAATTGTAAAAAGAATATTGTGTTCTTGCTTTCAGCCACAGTATGTTCACATGACAAACAAATGGCTCCACTCAGCCTGAGATCTAAAATGCTTTTTGGATATTTGAACACCTTCATTTGAAAGTCACTCCCGGCAAATTGAATCGCATCATTACCAGAATCATAGGAGTGTCATTTCTGAGAGAAGCTAATATGTAGCTTCTAATCTCAGAATGCACGCAGAGTAACTTGGCACCAAGCCTTTACCTGCTGTTCTGATTGTGTGCCTTTTTTATTTCAAAGGAAATGGGTTTGCCATTTAGGTGACAAACACCCTCAGGACTCTTCTCTAAAAAAATATATATATACATTTCTACACTGGCTGTAGAATCCATTTTAGGCTCCAGCCATAATTTCACACACTTTTGTGTAGAGGTATAATTGTATCTGTACTAATGTTGGCATAGCGAGCCCAATGCTTTTGATTTGCTTTAGTGCTCCATCATGGGACTGGCAGGGCCAGCTTTTCCAAATTAGAAGACAAAACAAAACAAAAAGGGGGGGGGGGGGGGGGGGGGAGAGAGAGCCACATGGTCCAGTTCTGGCATCCTCACGGTCCCAGCTAATTATCTGGACCACTAACCGTTGGAATGGAACAATTTTCCCAAACTAATTTTCTTGTAACTGTACCATTGTGTTACTGTAATGATTATTTTCCCTCACTAAAAACGGGCCGTCACAGAAAATGAATCAATAAAAAAAAAGAAGAAAAAAAAGTGTGAAATTGGATGAACCTTTTTCACCCCTAAAGAAAAACAAAGCCAGGAGCAGACGTGGGCTGGAAGGCGATGCTCGACGGTTTGCTACGGATGCTTTTAGGATAGTGCCAGCTGTGCATGCAGATGTCTTAACGGTTGCCCTTTTAAAGGCTTCCACACAGCAACGCTGTTTCGAAGTGTTGTAAATATGAACACTCGCAGCTGTTGCAGGAGTTGGAACGCCGCAAATGAAATGAGTTGATCAGAAAATTCCCGTTTTGATGACATGTTTCTCAAGTTATCTCAAAACACAATTTGGTTATAATTAAGATTGTTTGCACTCGTTTGTACTAATGCGTTTTCTTTAAATCAATTTGCTTACACTTGACCTGCAGTGTTAAATTGCTCTAATCGTTTGTCAAAGACTGTGTGCCATTACTCATGTGATGCCCATCTTCTTTCTCCGCAGCTGACGGCTCGCTCGCTGCCGGCGGTGCATTCTGATGAACGCCTGCAGCCGCTCCTTAACCACCTCAGGTAAGCGGCAGGATTAACAATTTTGCTTATGCCGTGGCTTCGTTGGAAGAGAAAGACGTCGGCTGCTCCGAATGCACCCGACCACTTGTTCTCTGATGTGATTATTAGTCATTTCTGGAGGCTTCCAAGGTGGTGTTTTTAATAGGTTTCAGCAAAGTGTTGAGGGTCATTCATTCAGTTTGGTAAATTTCCGAAGTCCCCAATATTTTGGTCATTATTGGAATGCAGCTGTGAAACCAGATCGGTGATAGTTACTGACTCCATTGGGACGCAATGAGTCGCCAAATTCTTCATCTTAAAGATCTCCTGATAGCGGTTTATTGGTCTGAAATGAGTTTGACTGGAGATCAGAGGCTGTAGTGTAATGTATTTCTTTACTTTATTATTATGCTTAAGTGAAATAACCGCAGAGCACCGTCACAACCTTATTTTAGGTTCAACATTTGACCAGTTTTAAAATCTAAAACTGAAAAGCTTCTAACTTGTTTTTCACATCTGCCTTTAGCCATGCATACGTGGGACAGGATTACAGCACCCAGAAGAATGTTGGAAAGATCTCCCTGGAACAAATCGATTCGGTAAGTTGCACCGATCATCTGCCGTTGGAAATGTCAACTTCAAGGTTGATTTATTTATTTTTTTTCATCCATGTTTTTTTTTTTAGGCGTAAAAGCAGCATTTTTAGATTTACCACTAATTCTAGTCCCTGAGTGTCAGCACAAGCTATCTGCATGTGTATTTGGTGATTAACCGCTGACTGTTTCTAGCTTTCGGGGAAGTCTTTCCCGCTCTGCATGAGGCAGCTCCACCAATCCCTCAAAGAGAACCACCACCTCCGTCATGGCGGTCGGATGCAGTACGGTCTCTTCCTCAAAGGTATCGGCCTCTCTCTGGAACAGGCTCTGCAGTTCTGGAGGCTGGAGTTCATAAGAGGCAAAGTGGACGCAGACAAGGTAATGTTGCCTCTGAGAAGCTTCCCCGTTGAACGTTGAGTTGGATCGGTCCTGCTCACCCAAACACTCCCTGCAACACTAAAAACAGAGTTTAGATTTATGGGGATGTATTTTTTTCACGTGGCTGACGTTAAAGAGATGGGAATTCTGCAATAACTCAGTTTATACATATGAGAAATGGCACGAGCAGATGGAATTGTCTACATCTTCTTTTGTTGTTTTTTGTTTTGTTTCATTTTCAGTGAAGGTGACAGCCTCTGACATACATGCATTACGTTGTCCTTAACCGCACATACGAAATTGCTTCCAGCTTTTACCGGGTTCATATATGTCTGAATAAGTCCAAATTCAGCATCTCATAAGTGCTGTTCAGCTTTTGATTGGCTAATCTTTTATTGTTGATGAGCTTCCTTTCCATCAGCGCTTCGAGTTCACCGGCGTCGCACAGTTCTGTGTGAGGCTCATAAAGACTTAAGTGGTTACGAGTTGAGTGATTATGTTTTTCAATAGGAGGTAGGGACACGGTAAAGACAGTGAAATAATTCTGCTGGAGGAAAACCACCGCTCTTCTTGTGAAAGGGAGACGGCGGTGACAGACGACTCGATGTAATGGAACAGTTCAGACAGAACAAATGGAATGTCATGCTGTGCGAGTCAGTCGAAATGAATCACGCCTTTTAGTCTCAAAGCACTTTTTAAAATATAGTTATTAGAAAGGAGCTGGGACTTGTTTTGAAGATGTCGGCCGTCTCTTGATGGTTTTGTTTGCGTTTCTCACTTCAGCGATATAGCACTGGGGTTCGGTCACTTAAGAGTTACACGTGCGTCTGACTTAGTCCGGCTTGTGTACATGGATCAAATGTCTGGGCTTATAAATGTCAGTGCATTTCTTTATTGATTTGAAGAAAACAACTGCCTTTTAAAAGGATAATTGCTTTGCTCGCATTGACTTCTCTTTTACAGATATGTCCATACGCTGTTAGGACAACCCTGCGTGCTTCGCCTTGTCTGGCTTATCTTCAATGTGAGATATTGCTGATTCAGACTTAACCGTGTTTTTATGCTGCTTTCTCCGTGGAGCCACTTAGGAATTGCTTGCAGAGACAAATCTTGCGAGATGCACTGCAGAGTTCACCGTGCGCGAGGGGGAACTTGCAATTCAAGTGGCTCGATTATCTTTTCTTTCTGTAAGATGGAGGCAAAACATGCGGTGCGCCACGAAGCTTTAGAAATACGATAAAGACGATCCAGGCCTGTTAAACAGCTAGAATCCTATATCGGATAAGGATGGTACAGCAGTCCTCCACCAAGTGTGCTGCGATTACTGCTACCTGTGCAAAGAAATGGAAAAAAGAAAGAAGGCGAAAGTGCCCGATTGGTAAATGAATTGACAACCGAACATCGACCTACTGCCTGAGCCGCAGCCGCTGGGAAGAGAAGATAATGTAGACACTGTTAATGCTGTTTGATCTGCAGCATCGAGATCATCAACAACCAATGAATATTGCCACCGTAGACTTCGCCCACCGGTTTGTTGACTTACATTTTTGTAGACTCGAGTACGGCATTCAGCAGGGTGACCCTGTTATGACCCAACTCAGCCAGGGGTCAGGGGAGGTCACATAAAAATGTGTCAGATCTTGTATTTGGAGTTAAAAAAGGGTTTTATTATTCAACTAAGGCAGCCAACAAAGAAATCGTCCTCACAGGAGAATCGCCATGAGATATGAACTAAATTCAAGAGACGAGCTTTTATAGTTGGGTCCAGAGAGACTCACAAAATCACAGCACTCAAGACTCTCAGTTGGAACAAAGGCGGCAAGCTGTACGTCAGTCCAAAGCTTCCCCCGGCGGATGAGCCCTCCTCAGGGCCTTTTGAAGCAGCAGGTGTTTGATCAGCCATCTTGATTGATCCAGTGGACCGGAGGCCGGTCCAATGGATTTCCCACGGGAGGGAGGCAGGCCAAAGGCTCCAAGCAGCCCATCCTCAGTGGGTGTTGCCAGAATTAAATCTGCATAGAGGGAGGCTGCACCACTTCTGCCGTAACAGACCCTATAAGTGACCCTGTGTGGAAAAGAGTTGGACTGGACAGTGAAAACGTAACCTGGTACAAAACCGAATCTCCATTTGATTATGGATTTATTTTCAGAGAGGCCACAAATGAATGGACACAAGGAGTGATTCCAGCCGGTAACGCCATTTAAAAAAGAATATATAAATTATGCTGAATTTTTATTGAAGCTGCTGATCCTCTCAACTCATACATTTGCAGCTAATTCTCACTGGTGCTTTTAAGCCCCCAAAATGTTAATGGCCTGGTTATATGCTGAGCTACTCGACAGAGAGCTACTTTGACATGCATTCATATAGAAAATAACTTACTTTTTGACAGTTTATGCTTAAGATGCAGAGACATAACCGCACGTGCGTTGCTGTTCTGAAAGCTCATCAAAAGTTCCAGTATAGGCACAAAGACGTTAGAATTCACGGGTATGCATGGAGGAGCCTTGATTTCTCAGCCCAGTCCTCTTTGAATCTTTTTGTAATATATGTGGTGGTGCAAAACGTGATCGCAATCGTCCCTCAAGGTCACCTGCGCTCTGCTCTGTGAGTGTTGGAATGTTTTGCATTAGCCAACATGGCCGGAACTATGGAAACGAAGAGAAGCATTTCAGAACGCCCACCAGACCAGATGAAGATGGCAGTAAATCAACTGTTAGCCATTTTTTTGGGGGGGGGGGTTGTCACGTGTAAAGGTTGTCCGCGAATGGCAAAGACTTTCAAATAGAAATCCATGATCAAACTAACGAAGAAGGTGGTGTCGATCGAATGGCAGCGACGCACCTGTTGTGTAACATTAGTTACCGCGGGAATTTTCAGGGTAGTCTCTAAAAAACACCTTAAATTTAAGGAATGCTTTATGCTGGAAACAGACATGTACTTATGCTTACATTCAAGTCGTAGTCGTAGATTTCCTTTTGTGGGTGCGTGTGTTGTCATCAAGAGAAACGTTCTCGGCCACCCAAAGATGTCACACGATCTTTTACAAGAACACAGTGACTGTCTTAGATATTAAAGGACAAACAAGTCACAAGCATGTAAACAAAACTAAAAAAAAAAACTTCCCATCACACTCCCTGTTTCATCAGTAAAACCACACAAACACCACCGTGTACGGGACTGATGTCGCGGCCCTTTTCGGGGGGGGGGGTGGGGGTTTTGGTTCTGGTTGTGCGGGCGGCAGAGTGGTGCTGACCAGCTTTCAGCTCTCCCGGTGATGCATGTGTTGTGTCAGGGACTGCGCTCTGTGGCAGGCTGCACAAAGCTCGCTCATTAGTATGCGGCAGGCAAAAGAGGAAGAAGATGGGAGGCAGCGGGGCCGAAAGGGAGGCCCGAAGGAAGAGGCGAGGTAATGTTAGACTAGAGGGGAGGGAGAAAATTGATGAAATCGTCTTGATCTATTCATTCGTCTTGCTGTAGAAGTAAGCCCATTCATTTGGTGGAGAGTCTATTTGTCCCACATCGTTGGGAGTGTGTTTTTGCCTTGGGGTAGGACTGCTGCTGAACTGCTTGTTTTACAGATGTTATGTTTAAGTTAATTAATCTCCACTAACTGACAGTTTTTTTTTTTTTTAACATAATGGCTGGAGCTTTGGAAGTCATTAACTGACACTTTATTGCTCCTCTTAGAGGCTGGTTGCAAATTTACAGCATGTTTTTTTTTTTTTTCTCTTTGTTTTGTTTTGCTGCCCCTACTTCTTTAACTGCTGCTCTGTATGAAATACAGATACAAATCCCAGCACCTCGATAAGCAGAATGTTGATGATGATGCCTTCTGTTATCTGAGGAAAAAGATCACAGATAATTTAATGCTTGTTGCTGAATATCCGAGTTGCCGTTCAGCATTTTGTTTGTTCGCGTGCTTTGAGAATTCTAACATATGGCATCCTTTGCTAAACCGATCATGTCAGACCCCATATATCTTGTTTTTGGCGTCATTCCAACGCAAATTCTGTGTTCTCTGATTTGACATGGCACACGGAAAAAAGCACAGGTGTCGCTAACAGCATTAGGCGCAGTCCGCTATGACAGAGTGACTTTAAGCCGGTATGACCCACTCTGCGACCAATCTCATTCGGTCATCTTCTACATCTTTTTTGCTCTTTTTTTTCCAGCTGTGTAAATGTGAAAAAATAATTTGACCAGAAAAAGGACTAAACGGCGCATTACCTGAAACGCATTGTGTGGGTTTCTTTTGTTTTTTTCCTTCTTCAAGAACTTCCCAACTGTGAAATGAACCAAGCTGTTAGGATAATGATTGACATGAAGTGAAAAAGAAGTTGGATCAATTCTAGCAGCTGCCTTTAGCAAAAAAATGTTATTCAACCATCAGACCTCACTGATGTTTTTTGTTTTTTATTTCCTGTACAAAAGGTCTATTGTGCAGTTTACAGAAAGGAGTTCTAAACTGGTATTACCCATAAGAGCTAATGGAGCCGCAAGCACATTAGTCACCATTGACTGACCTTAAGAAGCTCCACCAAGCTCTCACACACATGCTTGTGCACACTTATATAATCTCTTGGATCGTGTTCCATTACTTTATCTCCATTGCAGCAGTATTTCTGTGAACATGGGATAGAGAGAGAGTGTGTGTGTGTGGGGGGGGGTGGAGAGCATCGGAGAGATGTTCCCCCCGGGGGACGAGCACCAAAAGAGATGGATGAATGTCTTCTCTATCTTTTGTGCATGTGATTAGTACCTGCACTTTGATTTTTTGGGAACTCAACCAGTCGAGAGTCATCGGTTAATCCAAAGCTTGCCTGAAGTGACGACCGGAGTGTCGTTGACAATTAGATGGAAAGGTTGGAATTGTTCTGTTACAAGGAGCTCCATTCATTAGACAACATCCGCTGTTCATCACCAGATCCGAGGTCTGCAGCGCCTCAGCCACTGTGAAACTTTAATGTCATGTCATCTTTGTCTTTGGATCACTTTAGGATCCTTTTTTATGTCCACGTTATTTAGCATAATACATATTAAACACACTTTAGTGCCAGCGGAGTTCCATGTTTTGTTTTAATGAAGTAAAGAG
This sequence comes from Leuresthes tenuis, assembly GCF_036924035.1. NCBI lineage: Eukaryota > Metazoa > Chordata > Actinopteri > Atheriniformes > Atherinopsidae > Leuresthes > Leuresthes tenuis. Next base: position 16,454,316 of record NW_027325362.1, read on the forward strand.
GTCTTAAATCAGGAAGTGGTCTCTCAAATCCCCAGAAGCTCTACATAATTAATATTTGATTTATTGTACTTAAAGACGATTTGATGGCTTTTTAAATTGCTGCTGCAGCATGTCCCATTAGCAAGTTCAAGGGTTTTATTGCAACATTAGTGTGATATGGTGGGTGCAGTCATGGAGACTGTGTCCTGCTACTGTCAGAGCACTTTGGGCGTGTTTTTTTTTTCTTCTTCTTCTTCTTTTCTTTCCTCTTTTCTTTTAAAATGCCTTTAACGGCCACCCAGAATTACTGTACAATAAAAGTGGTTCACTGCGGAGGTTGTGTAGAATGACCCTCATCAAAAAGTACACGGCAACTTTCCGTTCCACTGTGAATAATTGATGACTCAAACTTTTGCTGAAATCCAGCTAAACTTCCCGTTTATTTTTATAAATGGCTCGTGTCCTTGATATCGAAAGGTTGCTTTTTGCGAGAAGATTTTTTTTTCTCTACCTATGAACTAAAGGGGGCTCGCTTAGGTTTACTTCATTCGAACCTCACCGTATTATGTCTGAAATGAAAGCGTAAAAGGGTGGTTCCGTGTCTCTGAAGTGTTTGGTTTGGATCCATTCTCAGCGAATTCCCCGCAGGTAGGCGTTGGTCTGCACACGTCCGGTTTGAAGAAGCAGGCAGTGACACCAGCACAGAGGCAGTAGATGGGACGGCAGCCAGCGCATTTTACCCTGCCCAAGGGTGCATTATAATTGAAATATTTTTCGGCTTTCATAGCCCCTTTAAATGCAGAACCGAAACAGTTAAAGCCGTAAAGTGATCTCCTCCAAAGTCCCTGGACTCCTTTGACAAAAAGAGCTTTGCCGGGGGGGGGGGTCCCTCTGTGTTTTTCTTTGTTCTTCTGATTCTGATGAACATTAATATTGGTCAGTGTGGGAGATGTGGTGGTCTATTTGCACAGAGTCTATCTGACTGTAGGTTGGGGGACTCCAAACTAATTAGATTTCTTGGAAGGCACGATGAGCTCCAGAAACTTTCACTGAGGAACTTTGTTTGTGTCGTAATACACTTCTGTATCTGTGTTGTGAATATCAGATGTTGACAGAAGCCCTGTTTTGAACCTTCAAATTGATAACTAAACCTAATAGTGCAGAAAACTTAGGCCACTCCTGTATATAACATTTGCTCACTGTCTCTCAATAGAAATACGGCCGTGTTAGAACATTTTTTTATTTTTTTGTCCCATTTGTTTAGTCGGGCTCTCGGGACTTGTTTGAAACTCTCTGTGGTTGCAAAACTCTTAACTTGTTCGCGAACTTCCGAGGTGCTTTATTTCAGAAGAAATGGAAAAACACAGTGCCCTGAACCAGGTGGAGGGTGTTGGAATTCCCTCCTTTTCCGCTTTGATTTAAAGCGCTTGCTTCACATTGTGTCAAAGTGCTCTACAGGACAAGGGGCAAAGGCACAGAGAAGGATGGTCTTATTAAGGTAGCTGTAATTCAGCTATCTCGAGTGCGGCAACACCTCCACAACAGGTCCTCTCTAATAGCTCTATATTTCATAGAGGAAAACACCCTGTCAAAACTGACAAGATGTATGACATTGTCTCTTTTTAGCCTAACCTTGTCCCTCTTGTGCTTTCATCCTCACTTATGCTCTCTCCCCTCCCCTCCCCTCCCCTGCCTTCATTCTATAGTTTGACAAAGCATATGCCTACGGCATCCGCCACATGTTTGGCAAAGAAGGCAAGCGAGCAGACTACACCCCTTACAGTTGCATGAAGGTGATTTTGTCAAACCCACCCAGCCAAGGCGACTATCACGGTGAGTTAGACGAATATGCCGTTTCCTCCCTTGATGGCAGATTTACTTGTGTTTTTATTTGATTTTGAATGGTGTTGCTTTTGCCGGTAGGATGTCCATTCCGTCACAGTGACCCAGAGCTGCTGAAGCAGAAGCTGCAGTCCTATAAGGTGTCTCCTAGTGGAATCAGTCAGGTGGGTGAGCCCCTGCCCGTGGTTACACTGTTCCCTCCACCCATCTCCATCTGCCTCCAAACACACATTTTGTGTGACATCTCTTCCTCGTCCCCCAAACTTCATAAAGTTGAGCAAAATTCAGTTCTAAAAATCTGCGGCAAACCAAACTAAGTTTATTTTATGTACCAGTAGAGTTCGTTAAGAAGCTCAGCCTTAAGGGTAGAAGTTTTCTGCATCCCTGTATTTATTTAATGAAACATGCTGTTCTTTTAAGTGGGTTGGTGCAAACGAGGGCTGCAGGAGGCAGTAAAGGAAAGGTTACACATGACTGTTATAGAGTAGAATTAAACTTTACTATTGATGGACAATATGCTGTCTGATGAGTTCTCATACTCATGGATGATGGCGACTCGTTCAATGGTTCAAAAATGTGAACATCATGCCCATGCTTGAGGAAATCTTATCGGCTAACGAGGATTCTTCCACGAATGCTCACAGAAATTACTACATATACCGACGTGTCGAATCATCATGATTTTACTTTGGTGCTGAATCAATTTATTTCTACAATTCTTTACTATAATAATAAGATCACCAAATGTCCCACGTGACTTTTACGCGTTTCTTTTATGATTAAATCAAACGACACACACACAGATCCTGATGCCATATTAGTTGTTTTCTATGTGAGACATAGCTATTATTATTCACAAAAATATTTGATTTCCTGCTAATTAAATTAACTATGTGATCATTTAGCAGAGTTCACGTGTGATGTTCATATTTAAATGAGCCCAAAGAATGCTTTCTGTTTTCATTCCATTCGTAAAGGCTTTCTTAAGGAGGGTTTCCACTGCTGTCATTATGATTCATGAAGTGAGATTGTTGAAGGTGGCTGACCAAAATCCAATTAAAATTATTTTGAAAACGGGTCTTTTACAACACGAGTTGCTGCAGTCGTAACAATGTTTCCGAACCCTCCTTTTGCAGATCCTGGAGCTGGTGAAGGGGATGCACTACCAGCTGGCGTGCCAGAAATACTTCGAGCTCACGCACAATGTAAGTGCAGATTCCATCAGATGTGGGGAGTTTCTGTCTGTGTGGTTTCATCTAATGCGTAGACCCAGAACTGTCATCGCTTCCGTCATTAGTGGGCTGTCATAGCCACCTAATTTTTATGGGTTTATTTTAGCACCCCAACTTATGTTGTCCCCTGTGAATACTTATGTCATTTGATCTGTTTTACTTTGAATATCTGAGACGTTCCCATTTTTAGGAGCATCTGCAGGGTTAGTTGTGGGAGGATATTTTTGACTGTAGTAGCGTAGATTTATTTACTTAATATATTTGGATATTAGCTGCAAATAGAATAGATAATAATCACACAATACAGAGGTTAGATTGGTTTATAAGAGGAAAATAAACTCCCAAGTTCTGACCTTTTGAAATGCTATTAAAGCAGTAAAACTGAACGGTGAAATGCAGTTTATTCTGCTGTGGCGACAACATTCCTGAATGTACTGAGCAAGCCTGTTGGATTTTCTTAAAAGTGCTTAGTCCCTATTGAAATCATCTAGTTTGTGACTGTGGAAGAAATCTGGTTCCAGTTTGGGTCTCAGTCGCTAGTCGAACATCTGCTCTAAATTCTTCCGTATAGAGTTGTAGCCCAGGGCCTCTTGGGTGGTTGCTTATTAAGCCTAATGAATAGCTTGTGGTTCGTTGGTTTGCTTACAGTGATTACATGCACATTCATTTACCACATGCGAGCAATCAATTTGAAAAAAGAAGAAGCTTTAAATGAATTTGTCGGCTTCACAGCTGAATTAAGGAGCAATGATTTTTAAACCGTGTGCTTGTAAGAGTGCTGAGCCTCCTCAGAAGCTCTGAACAGCCAAGTGGTCGGAACTCATTAACAGCCATCGGGGCCCGCAAGCAGATTCTCTGCAACACTGCAGAGCACACAAAAGGCACAAGTGAAGCTTGTGTACAAACTGGCCTCCAAACAAATTCTTTGTTTAAAGATATGACTTACTTTAGGGCTTCAGTCCTTTTACACATGTTAAAAGGAGGCGTCCTTCTCTTTTCTCACATGAAAGATGCTCTTCTTCTGCACAAATCAGTTATTTTTCCTCAACATGCAGTGTTTTAGAGTCAAACAATTTTGGAAAAAGCATAAGAAAGAGCATGGTGGCGGGTCATGTTGATTTCTAATGAGACTATGATAACAATCTATATATATCTCAGTAAACCGCTCCTTATTGTCAAAAATTTGCTAAATGATCGTCCTATAAGAGAAGAAATGACACTGAATGACAGTTAATCTACAGTTATTATCCTCTATTCTGCTTTTTCATTTTTCCGAGCAGGTTGAAGAAGCCAATTTCTCCCTCAGTCACCCCAACCAGTACTTTATAGAGAGCCAGAAAGTTTTAGGAGAAGGCAAGGACATAAAGAGAGAGAAGGACGCTCCACAGAGGTCGCAGGAAAACTCTGTTGCCAGAGGATCCGCCGCCACTCGGGAGACGGCGGCAAACACCTCCCAACATGTGGCCGAGATGACGGAGAACCTGGACTCTTTCTTTGATGATGTCTGATTTCTGTTTTAATACGTGGAGAAAACAGGGTTTTCTCTTTCCTGCGACGCCTGGGGCCCGGTACATATTCTGATGTCTTGAATGCTTTGAAGTCTGTAAAGTATTCAAGTTTCAAATCAGCGTTTTGAGCGAGTTAAATCCGACACCGCACACTTTTAAAACACTCGGCATCACACAAAGGTTTAGCTTTCTACCGTTACAACATTCCTTTTTATTTTTTTGCTTTTTTTCCCCCTTGTCTTTTTTTTTCTCCTGGCCTCATCTCATGGTTTATACTCCAGTGTATAAACTCCTTACTGTGTTGTAAGCGGTGTTTGGCAGGGATGTGGTTTTGGAGGTGATGACTAGAACATTCCCCTGCTGTCTCAGAAGTGATGTCACTGGGTTTGCTGGCAGCAGATAGGATGAATGGTGACAGAAGGATGGATGAAAAAATAAACATTTCCCTCAGCTGTATTGCTCTGCCTTGGAATATTGGCTCATAGCACACAATGCAATTTATTCAACGCACATGTGGTCGAGATATTTTCTCACCCCTCTCTTGAGTGTCTGTCTGCTTAATAAGTTGCAAATAATAGTGTCTGCCTAAAGGTTCTGCCGTGGCACTGCAACTCTGCCGCGCTCCTAACTTTGGATCTAAGGAAGTGGCGGCGTTCTTATCTCCTCTCTGTCTGTACATTTTACAAAATTGCTAGCTTTAGATCCAATTAGAGGCACCGAAGAGTGGGCTGCGAATGTGAGTCCGCTGCGAGCGTAAATATTGAATGATTTTGTGAAAGCCTTTCCTGTTTTAATGGCAAAAAAATGCTGGATTCATTGTCAGTCATGATGTCGCAACGTCGTTTACACGCTATTTAAAAGAAAGAGGAGAAGAAAGGGGGGGAAAAAAAGAAAAAAAACACACACTGCATCAGTGTTTCACACTTGAGAATCAGCTGCACATATCTGGAAATAAATGAGCTCTTAAAATTCAGGCATGGTGCTTGACACGGAGAGGATTTATTCAGTATAATAAGGCGACTGCATAACCGTGCAGCTGGGCTGCTGTCGGCAAGATACCCGCAATGTTTAATATTTGGTAGAGCATAACCACATTCGACACAGCTGGTCTCTGTAAAACTGTGTGCATCTTCTTCAGGTGGATTTACAATCATTAGAAGTGAACCTGCTTGCTTACATTATGCCATTTGTTCTCTTCCTGTGCTCCTTAGACGGACCAGAGGTGTTGTGTGGATGATACCTTATCCTTACAGGCAAGAAATGTAATCCGATACCAAAGAGCAGGATCTGATCCTGAGCCCTGCATGGAGGCTGACATGTAGAGGAAATCTGTTTGCACAAATGTGCCACCTAGCCACTCTGAGGCTTTAGTTGCTGCCTGGGGAGCGTGATGCAATCTGGCGCTTCTAAATGCTGCAGAGCTCGTTAGTGGCGCACACACAGAAGGTAGCATCAGTTGGAATATAAAGATGAACAAACTGAACCTTAAGTGGAAGTTTTGTGCCGTTAATTGATGTCTGATGACATGATGGTGCACTGAAATGAGTGAAAAGCTTCTTCATGAGCAGTAATGATAACGCTGACTCGATGCTACATTTCCATTCAGTGCATGATGTTTCACTTTGTCCTCATCTCGATATAATTTCACCCACGGGAACCAAATGTGAAGCAGAGTGAGTTGTTTAATATCCCTCACCAGCAGCATCTCCGGTTAATTTGTGGATGTGTGCGCACTGGGTTTCTGTTTGTTTTAAGGATTAGATCAAATCCAGAAAACGCATACTTGTACATTTCCCCCTTGAGCTTTGTAAAAATGAGCACAGTTTATTTGATAACTGTCATTCCCGGTTGCAGATGTCGTTACAGGTTTGTAGCGTGAATGGAGCGTTTGCTTTTCAGTGGGAGGAAATTGGGCTTTTAGCGGTTTCCTGTTAAATGAATCGTACTGCAGTCACTGTCTTCATTATGATCGCTCTGCCACAAAAGTGAAATATTGGTTCCAAGGTTAAAAAAAAACAAAACACTTGAGCCGATTCGAAGCTAAGCGTGATGGAGGTTAAGTTGCCATAGAAACAACGTTAAAGATAGGAAAAAGTGTTCTGTGCCCTGATAAAAGACTTGTAATGATACCTGGTGCTTTATTGATAGTTTATTTTATTTTTGTGGAAAAATTACATTAAATAGTTTTTTTGGGAAACTGGAAATGTCGAAGTGAATCAAGGCTTTGAAGGAATTTGTTTGAGTACAGAGCCATCCACAGAACAGAGGATCACACTGTATGAAGACCATGAAATATGGCTTAAAGCTCAGGGGAGGGGAATGTGTCGCCCCAAAGAAAACTTGATATGACAGAAGGGTTGAGATTATTTCATCAGGAAGACGAATTAAAGCAAAGGCAACGGCAAAGAGGAATGACTGCGGAGACTGCTGGCCAGCAGTGAGTCTTGAGCTGGATCCCATTGAAGGATTTGCGGTGAAAGCTGAAATCAGCCATTAGTAAAAGACCCCAGGAATTTTCAGGCGCACAGGACCGACAGATGCTGCAAAACTTAACGCTGCCAAAGAGTTTGCAGTCAAAGGGGAACATTTAGTGTTCATGATTTTTATTTATTTATTTTCTTGAGTTTGTTTAAAAAAAGATTCTGATCACACATAACCGCTTGATTTGCGTGTTTTAGTTTCAAGATATTTTAGCTCTAGATATGTTACGAATAATTGATAAAAAATTCAGAGGGTGTGTATGAGTTTTGCAGCATAACATTTCTGGGAACAATGAATTTAAATGATGGCTTTCACCAGATGATAAAAATGTGATAAAATTCACAATTTCGTAATGTAATCAGTATTTTGCAGCAAAGGAATCAGGGCGGCATATTTAAAATACCTCTTCCACGTATGTTGGGGGTAATGACGTCCAAATCACCAAAGACATTGAATACCTAAACGGCTAAATTAAAAATACTCTTCTGTTACTGTACATGTAGGCGCACTGCTCCTCTGCCATAAATCATGTAGAATGTTTCTTTTCTAAACAAAATGCTAATGTTACCTCTCTTTGCTCTCTAGCGACGTCTAATAATCATCCATAAGTATATTCAGGCTATTCCTAGTCTGCTATCCGCCTCGAAGTCCCTTTGGCGTGTATTAAACGTATATAGATTGAATATTTGCAGATAAAGAAAAGAGGAAAATACTTTCTTTTTTTTTTTAACATGAGAAACGTGTATCTGCACATAGCCTGATAATTGTGACTCATGTCACAAAACAAGTTCCAGTTCCTGCAGTATGATTCATTAATAATTATGACATTTATTGAAGAAATAGTTCTGGTCTATTACTTCGTGAAGGTGAGCATGGGAGTAAGGTGGTGCAGCAGCAGGTTGCAAGACATGATTATGGAAAGTATGTTTTGATTATGGGCACTGTTCCCAACATTAAGAGCTTCAATTTCCACACATAATTAAAGCAGTGTAATGGCATTTTAAACATCTGGGCACAATTCACAGCACTCGGGTTACACTTTCATTCATCACTGTCTAAGTGCTATCTAAATGCATGACTCACTTTGGCCCATTGTTTCCACAAAAGATAAACCTGCAAACTATTTATGTGGTAGAGATATTATTTTGTGTGCTACAACCTGCAGGTGTTGTCAGACATTTGTTCCGTTTCTCTAAAGCCGAGGTTCCTCGACTTGTCCATTACGGGTGAAACCGTGTGGGGTATTGATTGTAAAACCGGAGGGAAGCATCAGTTGCACTCTCATCAGCACCCTTTCCAGTTCTTTGATGCGGTGTGATGCTCGTCTCTTAATGGTAATTTAAAAAAGTGGGGTGGGAAAAAAAAAAGAAAAGTTGACTCTTTGTGTTGTCAAATAAAGTATTCATCATCAAGATATTACCCAAACACAAAATTAGCCAGAAGATGAAGAGACAAACTCCCTTCAGCCGTATGTAAGCTCATCATCATCGGCTCTGGGCGTCGTCTCATTAACCCGACAGACGCGTGAGCCGCAGCTCATGTGATTAACTATGCTCACAAACTCCTCTCTATGTCTAAGCCTCACCTGCAGCCAAGTTGTCACTTGGTGTTAGACTTCACATTGGGCAAAACCGTGAATACTGGTAACTGATAAAAGTATCAACACTGCTGCCTGGTTTTAGTTACAGAAGAACACATTGGTTGCAGCATAGTTCAAGGGAAAAAAGTTTACATTCAGTATTTCATACAGTGGCATTGTATTTCAGCAAAGCAACACACCGTGAAAGCATGGAGCCAGTGGACCAATCAGAGCTGTTACTCTTTCAATTGAGAAAAACTGTAATTGTATTTCTGGGGAGGTGCATGTCAGGCTGAAGGAAAGTCACAGCGCAGGGCACAGTATAGGGCACACTTTAACACTGTCCGCTCTGAATCAGTCTCAAGTTGAAGCATAAGTTTAACTTAAATCCGTATTCTGTGGGTTTTTTTTTTTTAAAGGGGTTGTGTGAAGTACTTAGAAACAGTCAGCATCTTACCTGAAATAGGCACCAGTCAGAGTGCTCTCACTTGGGAGAAGCAGAGAGGAATACTGACGTAGAGCTGAGCTAAAAGCTAATCCGAATGGCTCCACAGGAGAGTGAACTTTTCACTTTCTAAAACTACTCAAACCTTCAATATTTAGACTGTTACACAGACTGCATGTGCATAATAGAACAAGCTGTGTTGTGACACTGACATTCATTAATGGTAAAGTGAGTGTAAAAATCCATATTGCTGTGTTGCCTGCTATGGATTTTTTAGGTTTTTGTTGTTAGTGCTCTGACCAGCATCTACTGGTACGGCTTTTAGGTATTGCACATTTCCTGTCCCTTTAAATTATTCTTGCACTGCTCTTACAGTGTTGGGATTTCTACCTAATCTTTCACAATGAGTGAATAAATAGATAACAATCATTTCTGAAGGAAAATTGCTGAAAATAGGTTAAACTGGCAGAGAATAACCTTATAAGCACTCATGCATTTGTATTCGATTAGGCATTGTTTGCTATATACTGTCTGCACAATACATCAGTGGCTGCATCTCTGATGATGATTCATCTATAATTGATTCCGGTTCGACACAATGCTCAGAATCCTTGACTTGAATTTTAATTCAGTTTATGCATTAAATGTTTGCTGTTGCTCCTGAGGAAACAAAACGGCTCCTCATTTCCTCATACTACAGTTAAGTGGATTCTGTCACACCTATTAAAAACAAATCTGCTGCAGACTGTGACACATCAAAGAAAAGAAGGAAGAGAAGCAAAACCACCTTGTTAATGAAGGAAATTGTGGAGGCAGAGATGGTTTGAGGATGGTGGGGGGGTGGGGTGGGGGGGGGGGGCAAAATGGCCCTGACAATCAACCAGCTGAGAGCCCATCCCTTTTCCTCTGCAGGTGGTGTTGGTGGAGACAGAGCTGGAGCTTGTTGATGCTGCATGAGTTGACACAGAGTTAGGGGTCTGAGCAGGCGGGGGATAAAAATCCAAAAGCTGGTGAGTGTGAGGAGCCAGAGTTCAGAGCAATCCCCGAGATTTCTTCTTTGACGTTGATAAATTGGACCAGGGCTCGCATGAGTCTACGAGATTGCCCCCTTGAGATTGATGGATACAATACATTCCTGCCCCCTTATTTTCACAGTTGACACATCTTGGTAACTTCACGCTAGATAAAAGGCTGTTAAAATGCATCGATTCTGACATCATCAATTCAAATTTGAACATTTAGAAGAACACACCTGATGGCTTATCTTGTTTCTTCTCGCTTTGGTCACGGCTTATGAATGGCTGTTGGAGTAAGATCTGTTGAAATGACTACGAAGCATGCTTTGAGACAAAAAGAATGTCCCTTAATGAAACATCACTTAAAGTTTATTAAGTGCATCTATTTCGGACCTCTCTGCTTTTGCACTTTCAGAGGCAGAGGATTCATCACTGTGAGAACAAAGCAACCTTTGGGCCATTCAAGTTGACACAAACTATTTCCTCCACTGCATCACACCTGCCGTTGAGCATTCATTAAAAAATAAATCATTTTAAGAATGATGTCTTAGAGAGGTAGAGCAGGGGCAGGTGGGGGAGACTAGGCAATTCAACCCCCTCTCTCTCTCTCGCTCTCTCACTCACTCACTCACTCACTCACTCACTCACTGACACACACACACACACACACTCTCACACAGCTGCACCAGTTAATCTCTTTCTTGTGGCTCATAGCTTCAGTGCCCCTGAGGAAGCTGGGACTTTTCACTACTCACATGAGGTTTTTTTTTTTTTTTTTTTCCATTTTTTATTGGGGTCTCCAGAAGAACTCACAGCACAGTAATCCCATAATTGTCTGTGGTTTAATGTCTGAGCTGGCGAAGGCCTCTTGCATTTGCAGATTTGGACCAGTGACTTGAGATTAGGTGAGAAAAGACGTTTTCTTGCTTTGATTGTTACGTCTTTGTGACCCCACCACATAATGTCAACATGTTAACACGGTATACACAATAAGAAATGTCACATAGGATAGTCCTCCAGCAGCAGAATTGATTTTTTTCTTTAGCACCAAACAGTCAGATTAGACAGGGGACAAGTCTGACCATTGGAAGTTATCTATCATGTGATTATATTTCCATTAAGATGTATTTTCTTCAAAAGGCCTTTTGACTTTTCCTACCGTTTACACATCATGGTCAAGACTTAATTTTGATCAACAAGTAATTCTGGATTCTGTCAAAGGATTGAGAAACATGTTAATTAGAAAATGTCAGAGTAGCTCTGTGTGCAGTTCTTGCCTAGTTGCCCCTTATTTGAGCCTTAAGATGTTGTGAAATACTTTAGCTGGAGACGGAGTGCAGCGGGTGGGCAGGCTGATAAAGGGAAGTCAATCAATGTCACCAGCCTCTGCAGAAACACCGGAATGTTTAGCAAAGAAATGTGGCAGTGAACGACAAATTCGATAACACCTGAAGTGTTCTGTTGATTTTAGTCATCATATCCGACACATGGTTTCACGGAGCTCCTCGGGTCCGACAGCTGTCGTTTGATAGAAAAAAATGCTAAATATGCAGAGTTAAAGAAATATGACACTTTTTACTGTAGCACTTTCTCTTTAACCTCTCATCCTGTTATCAAAACAATGAGGCAGATTTCATTATCTGCTACTTGCATAAAGTGTTGGCACATACATAGGAACATTTGTCTGCATCATTAATGCTTTACAAATGTGTAAGAAATGTTAAAAAAATCAAATCACAGTTTGGCTCGAAGCAAATTGACACAATTACTTGGGAGTTTACATTTTTACCACTTTCACGCTATTATTTTTGAATGAGTAGTCTCATTTATGCTGCTTGTAATTTCACGATCGGCAATATTATGCAGTGCAGTATTTCAGTTTTGACTTGTTCCAGATTTGAGGCTTCATAGGTCACAAGTTATGATCAATATAAAATATTAAGAACATGTGCCCATAAGCCTATGGAAGAAATATGTAGGGGTGACTATGATGGTTCTCTTATTGCATTTTAATTGTTTTTTTTTCAAACTTTTATCATTAGCTGAGGGATTAAGTGACTATCCTGTCATAACTCTCTTCTCCTGCTTGTTGTACAGTCACATTAGTTCTTCTTTCCTAAAATTCGCTGATGCAGAGTTCCCATTTGTTGAAAGCTGTCAGTCACTGTGAAAGTCACTGACTATCCTTTTAGGAGATGTGACATTTCTGCCAAATTACCCTTGTTTCGCTGTAAAGGGTTTCGATAGAAAGTGCAGACTCTTGTCTGATGCTCGTCATTGAAGCACAATGAGACTCATGCATGACCTTGACTGACAATCAGCTGCTGAATCACCAGTCGGCTGTTTTTGTGGGTGCTTGATGGATCACTTTGCCCTCTGAAGTTCAACAGCTGAGTGTTGTTTCCTGTGATGTGAGAGGAAATACAATCTAAGCCAAACAAAAAAAGCTTTATTTCAGGGAACATTTGTGACTCTGCATGGTGACAGCAGCATCGGCTGATGGATGCATTAATCTGGCTTGGCTTCCTGCACCCTGAGTCAGTAGACAATAAAAAAGAGCATAAAAACAGACCTGAAACACTGGCTGAGCTTTTATTTTCATCTTGTGAGCTGCTAATTAGACACTTACTCTCACTCACGTGAGATAATAACCCTAATATAACTTGCATTGTGTTTGACCAGAGACCAAGTGGTTGGATATTCAGACTGTAACACGCAGCAGTGAATGAGATGGGAAACCACACAGAATGTGAAAGGCTCCATATAATAAGAAGCTTCTGGCTAAACAGAAGCTCGTTTAAAAAAAAAAAAAGAGGAAGCCAAAACACCACATTTTTCCTTACAGTTTTAGACCAGAGCCTTTGTGGTCTTACACACTGTTAAAAATGATGCAGCCTCCTCATATCATTCTGTAGATGTTCAAAAAATTCTGCAGCGTCTCTCCTCACACACTGTAAGTGCTATTTTTTTTTCTAATATGCAGGTGGTACGGATGAGTCACTCTTTTGCATTTATGAAGTAAAGGGAATTGCTGTAAAATCAAATGGTTTTGTTTAAAAATGATTTCAAAGAAATGCCAAATACAATAACACAGCATAGTTACTTATAACAATGCATATCAATATAGAACTAAGATCACACTAAATCTAAGAATTTTGTCTTATCTTATGAAAACATGACAGATCAATCAATCAAGTGGCATCGTTAGCAAACTCATTTGGGCACATAAACACCCTTTTCTTTTTACTTTGTCTCTTTTGCTTTCTGCAGTTGAACAGTTTCCTAATAAATAACAACTTTATTCATAGTATTTGTGATCTAAACACATAGCAGTACTTAGCAGGTTATGGCTTCTGCATTAAGCAAGAGGGGAATCTAGTTAGGAGACGATTCAGACTCTTCTGTCTGGAAATCGTTGTTTAGAGAGAACCAATTCAGTTTCTTTGAATGTGAGCTGAGCAGGCTGGCATTGTGAGCCCAAACCCTTAAAACCACAGTGGTAAACATTGTTCTCTGTCTTTTCTTGTAGAGTATTGTGCCTAATGAGGGGACTTTTAAAACCGGCTGTTTAATCCTGTTACAAATGGCAACCTACTTCCTGTAAGACATGTTGTGCATCGAACGAACGACACATTTGTGAAGACATTTTATGTACCATGTGACTTCATTAGCCCTAAACAGTGCAATTCTGCTGCATAGTTTACCCAGTCGCACAGAGAAGCCCGACATGTCAGAAATCATCATCTCTCTAAAAATAGCTCTAATGAGGTTTTGAAACAGGCTTTTGTGAGGAAAAACAACAACAGCAAAAAAAAACCGAAACTAAACTAAACTTTGTCTGTCTATAGCAGCACAGATCTTCCTGAGAACTGCAACTCAAGCTTTACATCCTCACCGTCTCTCACCTGGCTCAGACTCCCGTCTGCTGTCACAAGGGAAACATCATCAAAACACATCCAGCATTCTGACTCTGCACGCCGTTTCACAAGTGCTACACTGCTGAAGAGGCCCTTTTAGACTCTGTAGATCATACACCTTTATTTTCTATTCTGGCCTATCAAGCAGCTGTCTAAACAGAGCTGAGTTTGCTCAGGTACTTGTCCTTGACTGGAAGAACTGCTTGTGGATAAGTTATTATCATGCACTTTTTTGCATCATTGAATGTTTCTGGGTATTCGCCAAAATCCCAGCCCACTTTGGTGTCTTTGTGTTTCCAATATTTAGATAAAATGATATCGAGGGAGATAAATGCCATGCTGTCTGAGTGTGTGGAGTGTGTGTCGTGGAGCAAATGAATTAAACAAATGTCAAAATCAGGGTGGATGCTTTGTGTAGATTCAAGAAATCCCCTTCCAACCAAAACAGTAAGAAACTGATGATCTTCTGCATTAGATATGAGTCGTTAGGCCTGCAAGCTGTTCACAATGAACATGCTGTGATGTGCCTGGTTTACAAGGTCGTCGATTTACTGTTGTGTGCTGAAAATTCTCTCTGAAAGATGCTCAGAAGGAGGACAGTCATGGCCATTTATTCGAACAGTGCGAAACTGGTATTGCTTCAATCAATCTCAGCCGTTAATTACTCCACACCATATGTAGAGCTGTAGACGGCACCATTCATTATGATACCAGTAAGAAAATGACAAGAGGTGAGTGGTGAGCGGCTGCAAAAGGATTTTCCAGCGGCTATGGCGGGTTTGGCTCGTAAAGTGGCTGTGACATTTGGTCAGGATGCCAGCAGTAGGCTCGACTTATTTAATGAACTAACATGTTCGTGTTGGCAGCGCAAAGGGAACCATTTATTATAGAGCTGGAAATAGACACAGGGTGCAGTCAGGTTGGTAATGACAGCATCTGCCAGATGACACACATCTCAACCCAGCTAAGCTAAGCTAAGGTGCAGTCATACACATATGCTTTTTTTTACAAAGAAAAAAAGAAAGCATATTTCAAAAACTAGCTATTCGAAATACCTGATGCGTGTTTCTGTGTCTTCTCAGCAGCAAATACAGCATGTACTACTTTTCATTGATTATAGATACAAAACATTTTACCAAAAAAAAAAAAAAAACATCATAAAACTCAATTGCATTGGCACAAGTTAAGTCTTTTATTGTCCACCAAGTGTCCAAATCAAGGTCTTCTTAGCATACCTGTAGGACAAAGAAAGCAGTAATAAAGGTATATTTTGTACTGGGAAAACAGTAAACTGAATAATAAATACAGGTACTTACATAAATAGTTTAGCATTTGTGCATAAAAACAGTTACTCTTAAACTGTAAAGAGCTGGCTTAGCCCAATCTAATGTTTAAAAAAATCAGCCAATCAGTACCTGTGAAGCTAACTATATAAATCATTCATTTTTTAATTTTCATTGTGTGGACCTTTTAAATAAGTGTAAATATCTATATTCCAATTTTTATGTTTGCAATAGATTATTTCTTGATTATCTGCGTATTAATTGTAGCTTCATATTCAACAGCCTGACATCAGAATGGTACCAATGACACTCTCATTTAGCTTGTGACAAGATGGCAAATGAGCATATTTCCCCAAATGTCAAGTTATTTCTTACAGTCTCTATATAATAATGCACAGTACTATTCATGCGTAAAGCGTGTAGTCTCCTGTCTGAATTGATTTTGAATAGTGTGACAAATGACACTTGTGTCCTTGGTGTGTAGCTGTTTGAGACATTTTGGCTGGATGCGCATCAAACGCAGTTTGGTAATTCCCCTCGATCCACTGACTGTCTCTTTATGAATCCCCCAGTTATAATCTGTCAACAAACGTCTGACATCCAGGGTGACTTTTTGCATGGAGATGCAGCTTTTAGCCATAGACAATCAGCTCGTCCTTGAAATGAATATAGAGGGTGATAGACCTACCCACTCCCACCTAGACCTTTTCGAATGAGCTTTATTGTCTTATTAAGAACAAAAAGATGCAATTATTTGAGGAAAATAAGAAAGACGGCATGGGAGTTGGAAGCAATCATTTATTTGTTCACACTGTCGCTGACAGAATTGGCGAGAGTTCCTATCTGAGGATGTCTCGCTCTCTCGCAGCCAGCCTGAACCCATGGCAGATGGCATCATTACATGACTACAGAATGTGTTGGTATCTGCTCAAGCTGTGCAAGGTCTATTTCCAATCATATATTTATACTTATTTTCCTGTCTGAGGCTAAGTCAATGATAAAACCAGTGGCTGGTTATCTTAGCTTAGCATAAAAATGGAACGAAACCGCTAACCTGCCTCAGCCTGAAGATAGCAACATCTTCCCACCAGCAATTCTTATTGTAATCTATTGGCGGAAAGGCTATGCAGCATTCATGACAGTGTTTTCATTAGTTTGGAGATGTTGCAGCACCACATGGCTAGCAGGACGGCACTCCTGTGGTCATACAGAAAATCAATTTGTGTGCAATTTTATGGGTAAAGGACATATTTGCAAGGTTGCCAACAAAGGCCCCAGATTAAAAGCAAATTGCCATTCTATCAGCAGTCAATAAATGCTTTGTGTTAAAGACTCAAAGTTAACCAGCTGCCACCTTAGAGAACAATACATTTGAACTGACCTTCATGTCTATTTCTTGGCAACAGAGGGAATTAAGTTGTTCGTCACTCGATAAAAGTGTTCCTCGGAGTTGTGTTTTTAAAATCTTTTGGTCCTGTTGACCAGACTTTTTCATCTGTGTTGCTACTGGAATGATAACTGCACGTTCTACTGGACACATTTTTCTGAGAAAACCACAGGTGAAGGAAATTCAAATGGATTTTAGACCGTTCAAGACTAAAACTGATGTCAAAACAAACTATTTGATGACCTTGCATTATTCCAAAAAATCTGAATTTTTCACATTGAACAGCTGTTTTCATATTTGGCTTGTTTAAAACAAGGTGTAAAACATAACCTAATGGTTTGACTACCGAGACTTTCCGATGCTTTCAGATTTGTTAATGAAAACGCTGTTAGAAGGCTCTGTTGAATGTGGCAATGCAAACTGGAGTTTTACAGCAAAACTCATGAGTAAATTTACAAAAACAGTGAAGTTAAGAAAACTATCTAGTCATAATATTATGTCCTGAATGCATTACAAGCATTTTTTTTAAATCAGATATCATAATGCATTCATAAAGCTTTACAAAAGTATTTATATTCATGCTTGACAACAACGTAAGTATTGTAGCTGGTGGACATAAAGTTAGCACTGACATTGCTGCTTTACACCTCAGTGCCAACTGAACAACAATGTTATGGGTAACCTTTAACGGTTAGACAGTCTCATGCATGATGAGAAACATCTACAGTTTTATAAAGGCATTGCAATGTCTTTGGAATATGCTTACAACACATTAGAGACTTCACTTGTTCAGAAAGTTTTTATTAAAGTCAAATACAATAAAAAAAAAAGTTATTCTGAAAGACCAAAGCACGCAATCACTGATGCAATTAACTCCTTACCTCCGAGTCAGTTGCCCATCACATTCCACATTTGATTATCCCTCAGTTTTATCTCTGCTACAATAAACACAAGTAAACACAGACAAAAGTTTATGGTTACTTTCTCACACAAATGGATGCATAAAAAAAGCTGTATTAGCTAAACTAATGAATGTGCACATTATTATGCGTGTGGTGGCTGTTTAAACAACGTTGCCGGAGGTGACAAAACTCGGCAAACCAACAAAATAAACGGCTGCCAATGTTTTATTGCGCCTGAGGCTGCAGCCCAGGTCTGCCTAATGGACAAGAATCACTGTGAATCCATGTGTTGATTGATGGCAAGCGGTATGACGGTGGTTGCAAAGACATTTAGTGCCTACATTCTCTGTGTAATACAAACAAACCCAGAATAAAAGCAATGGGTCTTTTTTTTTTCATTTCCCCTTTTGTAATCAGAACGTTTGCTGAGTGTCATCAGTGCCATCAGACTGAGAAATACATCAAAATCCATAGCAGGCTGTGAGATTTCCACCCTTGGCTGGTTTGGAGTTGGCTGCAGGCTTGGTATGAAAATGGATCAGAGAACGCAGCTGTCATGTACGATTTCCAGAAACAGTGATAACTTCCAGCTCATAGGTGCAAATAGATTTAAGAGGTAGGTCTAAGAAACATGTTACAGAGAAAACTTTTAACCTGAAAAGACTATTATTACACCACCTAATTAGACCATTCAATTACAGCTATCAAATCATCATTTTGAGCTGGGCAGTTTTGTAACTTGTGCAATGAAAGCAAAACTAAACTTGATGAGCGATCATCCATGAATGGAGAAACTGTTCATTTCTCGAGATTTACAGAATGAAGAGCTCATTGGCATACTGTATCTTTCTATTTCCAATAACGTTTGGTAAAAATAACCTTGAATCAGATTTTGTGTGACAACACAATCTATTCGAGGCCAAACTGATGCCATCCAGTTAGTTTTGTATTAAGCGAACACAGTAATTCAATGCTGAGCTCAAAAACTATACTTTTCCAACTGATTGAAGACTGCAGGAACATCTAAAAAACACTAAATACATACCAAGCTACTGCCAAATGAAGATGAACATGAGTGAAGGCAGTCTTCAATCCTATAAGTGGTGCCTCCTGTGCCTTCTGCCCTGAAAGGAAGCACAAGGTAAAGCAATTTGAAAAAATGTAGAGGCAACATGATGCATAGTGAGAATATATAATACTTGACACATTACAGCTGAGCTACATCAGCAATGATGTCTTTCAAGAGTTAATTCATGCTACCATCTATATGAACAGTACCATGTACCATGTTCAGATAGATGTTCCATGTACCGGAAAGTATTTGAGAAAAAAAATAAAACAAGCAGAAATAAATGGAAACCGTTTTTATCCTAGTTTTTTATTTTTGTAAATTCATAAGATTTTTGTATCATTTGTAGCTCATTATGTACTGGCACATGTATGTTCATCTACTGTAAAAGCTCAAGGTTCATCTTCTGTGTGTTTGATCACTAAGATTACTCAAAAATGATCAGGTTGAATTTCATTAAACTCGGTGGAATTTTGGACAAATAACCTCTGGATCATACTCTGATCTTCGTGCTGGACTGGCATCTCTGCACGCTCCTTTAGTTTTATTCATAAGCCTTGAATGATTTGTTGCATCATGGTGCTGTGATCCTGACTGGATCATAACTTTTGACACAAATGTCAAGTGAAAGGTGTTTCATTGTGGTTTTTGCCCATCAAAAATCACTGCAAAGCTCTCCTCTCACCACACGATTGTGGATGTTTCAAACTGACACCTTTATATTTGAAATGTTTAGACGGCGACATTTACAATCCTTTTTATAACAAAATAAAGATCTTGAACGTAAATAGCTTTGCTCATAAATCGTGTTATGCATTATCAGTGCAAGTGTGCAATTTAAGTATTATGCTTTACACACATTTTCGAAGGGAAGTGCTGCTCAGTAACATGGTCTGTATAATAGGATACATTTCTGAATAGGTCAGCAGGTATCTGACCGCTGGGATTAACCGTTAATACATTTGCTGAGCCATAAAACAACAGTTGGAGGGAAAAAAATGCACACACCGAGATACAATCTTATTGTATTTTTATTCTGTATCTAGAACAGAAAATAAAAATGAAATTACTGGTCCAGATTAAAAGGTGCAAAAGATTAAGCGGATATCTGGAAGAACATAGTCTCCAAAGTTTCTTCTAATACTATTACTGAGAAATAACAGAATTGGCTTTCATGCCCCTTATAGATGCGGTTGTAAAGATTTTTGTTTTCATTAATATTTTACACCCTCATGCAAGGCAGAGTACTATCGGGCTCAGGTGGAAAAGTTCTGGAACTTTAGATATTAGGTTTGTTTACAGAATCTGTATGTTTCTGATCTGCAGGCCCGACCAAACTGTCAAACGTCTTTTGTTTTCTTGCTGTCTCGTTCTCCCTTCCCGCCCCAGTGCGGCAGCCGGTTGAGGCAGATATGCTTACCTAGTGTGAACTGCTGGGTTTCTTATTATGTAAAGGGCCTTTAGATGACTTTTTACAGTGAACTGTTGCTATATTCAATTTAAAATGGAATTGATTTGAATGTAACTGAATAGAATGGGCAGAGTAACCCCCCCCCCCCCCCCCCCCCCCCCCCCCACCTCTTAATGATTAAAGTTTACCCAGCCTCAGTGCATACAAATACTTCTGTTCAAGCAAACCTCATGTAGACATTACCCCGCTGTTCTTCTAATGAGATTATCTGTAACTTCTAATTACATTGCAGTTTTAGTGAGAGTCTGCTTCCTTTAATTCTAATGTTGCCATTGTTTAACTGCATACCTGTCCTTCATTATTTTTCTAATGTGCTGTCACGGTCGCACAAATCGGAGCACTTGCAATTGATTTAAACAAGCTTTAACGGGGAACTCACCAAAATGTGCGGTGAGATGTAAATTGAATTGCAGCTCCGAATGAGAAGGGCAACATACAGCTGTCACTCACATAAGTTTGCAAACAATAATTTAAAGATAAAATGATCACTCTCCCACCAGCCTACAGCCGAGGAGTTTTTCAGGCCGTTTCAAACTGTCAGCTGTGGCTAAAGGTGAGTATTTCAGGTCTTTGTTGGTGTGTAACGTGCTTTAAGCTGCACACACAGAGACTTCTGACCATGAGTGCATTCCTCTCCATCACTCACCTGCGGGATTCCTCTCTGCTCTGACTGAATCACTGTGCAGTGTGTTTCTTTCTCTATAGGGAAGAATAAAACAATGTTACGAAGGACGCGACAGTCGTATATCAGCAAACATGTTTAGATTCGGTGGCTGCATGCATTTCAATATGTATACAGTGGGCAGCACACAATCATTAAATTCCATCACTGTGAAAAAAGTAAACCAATACAAGGCATGAAAATTTAATTTTATTAAATATTTATTCTTTTTATCACTGATGTGATGTGTAGTTTGCCGCCATTATTTTAGAGCTTCTTTATTTCAAATTTTATTCTTTCTTTTTATGGCAGTTTAGCTGAATTTCTTAAGGATCTAGTTAGAGATGGCAAGGGGCATTTATTTTGGGTTTAAACGAGCAGGTTTACTTTTTTTTAAGTGGAAATTAGCATTTAATGATTAAATTAGAATTAGCATTAGGGTTACCTGCTTAGTGTTTAGTCCTCCTTTCAGTCCTGTGATCTACATTCTTAATCAGTCAGCCTTCAGGTGTGCTAATCACAAAAGAGAATTCAAATAGCTGCATAGACTTGAGCTTTGGTGTTTGTGGCACGGGGAAATGCAGAGCAAACACCGTTTTCTTAGGTTAAATGACAGAAATGCAAAAAAAGAGGTTAGCAGACATCAGAAAGTTACAGAAAACAACTCATGTATGTATGAGTATGTTGTTATTTACACATGGCATTAATATACTAACAGAGGATGAACACCAGTTTCGAGCTAACTTTAAACGCCAAGCATGTTTAAGATATAGTTAGCACAATATACAGGACTTCTTACCTCTTTAAACTCTGACTCATTGTCACAGTCAATCAGTGTCTGTTTTTGATGTAAGACTTGAGAGAATAGATTGAGGGAAAAGACGTTTATGAGTTTCTAAGTCATCAAAGATGAATGAGCAATAATATTGGATTATCTATTAAATAATATGTTATTTATTAAACATGTTAGGTGTTACCTGAAAGCAGATATTAACTTTTAGAGACAAGGAGTTTAAAGAAGCCGCAGAAAAAAAACAAAACAATTAAACGCACCACAGTCTGTTCTTTAGGAAATCCTCCACACTGTCTTGAGGTTTATGTTGTATTTATTAAATGCTTTATGTACAAATACAGATTACACACAGAACAAAGCACGTATTATAAATTACACACTGTGCATTGGTGACTGCTTTGAATGATAATAATAATAAAAAAAAGATGTTTTGCACGATCACAATCTCACATAATTTTGTACTTTTTAAAAATCACAATATAACTGAGCATCATTTTTTATTCATTGTGAATCAGACATGTTTAGAAAGCAGTAAGCTTTATGGGGAAATTTATGGAGCAATTTAGATTTGTTGACACAAAACATTTCAGTAAGAAATGTTTAGCTCGTTTAGACACTTTACATTCTGGTCTTAAATTCTGTTAGAATCGGGCTCTGTATATCGTATTTAATAGAGTCTGTCATGTTATTTGTGCTCACGGCAATGTGTGCTTATCTGGAGGTGTGTTACCATGGCAATGGCTCTTGCAAGTCAAACAACAGTTGAAAAACATCACGGAAACCAAAAAGTCTTCAGATCAGTGTTGGTCTTTTGAAAGCATTATAACTGTAAAACTGTCTCTGATGTGTTTTACTGAACCAATTAGAGGAAAAGGAAAAATCCCTAGTGAAAGTCAGGCTGGATCTCACTAAAGTTTTGTTCTAAGATTTGAGTCCAAGGAGGACCTGATACCCAAGTGGTTATGGTCCATACCACTTGAGAGCAACTGGTCTACGCAGACAGTCTGCTGTTCTATTTGCTGCATGCTCTTTCCCCATATTTCCTGTATTGTTCTATTGCATATCAGCCAAATATCCCCCAAAAATAATCTTGAGAAAACATATGAGTAAGAAAGAGCTTCTTAAACCAGACTAAGCCCACTGTGACGACAATCAGTGAACTGTGCAGAATGGTTGATTTTTATTTTCTGGTAAATCTAATTTATTTTTGCAACACTGGCTGGTTTAACCTAAGAAGTCATTTTGATCGACTCACACATAGCCAAGCCTTGTTCGTGGGCTGTTTTACAAATGAGGAAAACACTATCAATAAATTCTTAAGAACTACGAAAACAACTTAAGAAACAACTCTTCCATCCTGTAAGTGATACTTTTAGGGAAAAAAACCCAAAAACAAATCAACAAATGCATGTAAAATTTGACTCTTGCTTGTTTTATCTGTGTCCATGTAGACAAAGCTTACACAGCATCATGGGAAATTGCACAGCATCGCGAAAGATGACTAACACTTCGTTTTTTGAGACGATGCGTTCACATGATGCCGACCTACAGGAGCACAGAGTAAACTTGCTGTTGTTTGGGACGCTAAAGTTATCAAAGCATATCAAGCTAATTGTAAAATTACTGTATGAGGCTGCCTAATTTCACACAAGTAACATGTGTTGGCCTGTGAACCTTAATAATCACTGCTTCAAAGACAAGAATTGGAAACCAACCCATCACAGGAAGATACGTAACCTACAAGATGAAATCTGCTGTTTAATATCAACATTCTGAAATGATTTTTTCTTTTTTTTTGGGCAGGGGATTAGTCAATTAAACAGTAACGTTTAAAAACAGCCTCCCTGTATATGACAGAGTATGTTTGAATGTTAAAAAGAATATGTATCATCCCTTTATAAATCAACACATCAGAAGAATGCTATAAGATTTTGTGTGCTTTTAGGGATTTTTTCTTTCCATTTCCAAAGTGGATGAGGGGGAAAAAGTGAAAGTTACAGCATTTCATGAGGAACTAAATAAAAAAAAGATATAGAAATAGAAATGGAGGTCACATATCTGGAGCACCTTCAGTATCTGCCATAGGGATGTTTTCTGTAGCCCCCTCTTGTCAACCGTGAAGCGGGGGCTTTGAGACTGGGTCGGGGTGCCGTCCACTCTTCCTCTGCAGATGAATGGTTGAACACACATTGAAAAAATAAAAATACTGCTCTCACTGTGGTGAGCAGCGTCATGCCCCAAAATCTAGCTGTGAGCACATATATTGTATTCTGTCCTCTAATATGCATTTCACAAAGATAAGAAATCTAAGAGGACAAATATATATGCCAGATGCTACAGGGACTTCTCTTCACATGAAATTAATTTCAGAAGCTCTTTGCCTCTGTTGGACCAATACTGAGATCAAACTGTCAGCAGCTCCTTCCTCAGAGCCAAATTACATAAGGATGGCCACCTCTGCTGCATGGCACATTGCACTGTTTCCAAATAAGAGAGTGTTTATGAAGCAGAAAATCAAATCATTGCCCCCCTGGTTTTGGTTTGGTCCAACCTCAACACCCCAGTGCACAATTCATTGTGCTGAAAATGAATGAGCCCACAAACCTGCAGTGGCGACCAGCTTACAGCTGCTGCCATGAGACTTTGTAACTCAACTTCTGTTGATTTTTGTTAAGCATTTCTTGTTGACGTGTTGCTTGTGTTAACTCGGAAAAATCAGAAAGAAAAAAAAAAACAATAATAAATGCAACATGTTTTAAAAGATTGTTAAAAAAAATTACCAAACAGTTGGTGGCTTTGGGAAATGCAGCAGAGGTCAGAAACAGCTCTCCGAAATAAGCCTTTGAGGGCACATACACAAAAGGCAAAACACTGCAGCTTTACAACAGGCACCGATTAGTCCTATGAGCTTCCACTGGCACTTTCATGGTTTTAATCAAATGCAGCTCATAGCCAGGAAGGTAGGAGGGTTGATGCATGTAGGAGTGACTCCCTGGGTCACAATGATTAGAAGTGGATTGTAACCACAGTTATTTTTCCCTTTTGTTTTGTTTTGTTTTAAATCCATTTTGAATATAAGTGCCGCAGCAGGAGCCAGAGCTGAATAAACAAGCTTTTTCAATACTTAACTGTTCTCTTGAATGTAATTACCTGCAATAGTAATAGCAATCTTTTATTCCTATTTGTGATTAATCAGTCACAAAAACAATACTGGACTTTCAATACAGTGTAAGGGCACCAGCTAACACACATTTAGATTTTTTATCATTCTTAGTTGCTCTAAAAGTAACATAAGCAGACCCTTTTTGCCAATAAAGGGCTTCAACAATGAATCAGCTATCGTGTTGCAAGGACAATTTTTGTGAACGGATTAATCCAAATACTCAACCCATTTCACAGCCGTAATAGTGCAGTTATGTTGCACTCTCACAAGATAAAACACTCTAACCCGAGTGCCAGTAAAGGGAAGGGTGGCAAATGAAAATGAGGGTGACTCTTTTTGTTTTTTAACTCACAAAAACAAAGTTCTTTGTGGACCAAATGAGCCGCACTCACCATAGTTGTTGTAGGAGTCGTCGCTGGTTCTGTGTCCATATTCATAATATTCTGAAATGCTGAACCAAACAGAGCATCAACATCAGTCAAAATAAAGGATGCACATTTGGTGTTGCATATTAATAATTGATCTAATGAAGGGGGTGGGGGGGGGGCATCTACATTGTGTATATCACTCAGCCCTGAGCCCAACGATTCTGTCTGAAGCCACAGATCTTTAAAAAGCAGCTCATAAATGTATATTTTACACTATAGGAAGACTGAATAATCCTACAACGGATGGGCACTGTAATTTTTAGCATCTTCTCCTCAAAGAAATGTAAATAAAGCATTTGTTTGGTTCTATTTTCATCTGTGTGAGTATTTACAGCATCGGGATGGTGAACGTCGGGACTGCGAAGCTCACATTTCTGATGTGTTTTTAATAAACGGGAAGTTTGTGACACAAGCATATCAATGCTGGATGAACAGGCAACATGTTGATAGGATTAGTTCATTGTTTAGTATCTTGGTGTCATAATCTGTTGAAATATAGTGACATGAGTTATGATACATATGACAGCTGGTGGCATTTGACCCTACACATGCTAAATTTTACCAGCAGTTTTGTGCATGTATGTATGTAATACCTCTTTGACTGACTGCTGTAATTATCATCATAGCCTTCGTAACTCTCGTCATCATATTCTCCTCCATATCCATCATCGTAGCCCTGCAAGGAAACGCAGTCAGGAAGCATTAATGTCACCATCTCTCCCCACCTCTGCTCAGTGTAGCAGCATAAAGACGAATATAAAAACAACCAAAGGTTAAACTCGTGGTTAAAGCTATTCCTTTGAGTCTGTAACATTCAACAGTGAATTATTGATTAAGAACTATTTTTTTCAGCCTGCTTAGGCAAGAAACCTGGTTTTGGATCAGTTCAAGTAGTTGTAGCATGTTGAATGTCTTACTCGATATACAACACCAACTGCAAAACAGTTGGGAGAGCTTGTAAAATGTCAATACAACCGATTGAAATGACTTTCAAATCTCAAATACCAATATTCCTTCTTTACAACAGAGTATAAAACACACATCAAATGTCCATTCCGTATGAAATGTTATATCTAAAGTCTTCACAAGTTTGTGTTTAGGAAGATTGTTCTGAAATTTCTCCACAATTTGTAGACTGCTGAGACTGCTGCTGGCCTGTTGCTAATGAACCTAATTAGTAGCAACAAGGTGCTCCAGATGTTTTTTCAGTACCATTTGCTTTTCCAACCTTTTTCTTTTGACCCCCTTCAAACTTTTTTAAGACATGTTGCTGCCATCAAATTCAAGATGAGCTAACATATATGAAAAAAAAGTATATATATATATATATATATTCTTTTTTTATGAAATAGAGAAATGTCTCATTTTAAACATTTTACATGTTTTCCATGTTCTATTTTGAATAAAAAAAAATCTGTGAATGAAATCATTGTCATCTGCCTGTTTTAACATTTTACACAGTGTCCAAACTGTTTTGGGCGTGGGATTGTACTTTTTATTTTTCCCAATCGTATAAACCATCAATTGTTTGTTTCATATCTAGTTTGTCTGTTTCTTTTCTTTTTCAAATTGCTTGTGGAGACAATTTTGAGTATGGATGTGGTTGACATCATTTTTTTCAGAATCCTTTTTTTTTTTTGCAATCTCGGTTTTACATTTTCTGATGATTTACCCCTAAAATTTTTATTCAACAGAACAGCCGTGTTTTTACTGCTCTGCAGCTGAGGGTTAATACGCTCATCAGATTTGCTTTTAGTCACAGCTTTTATGAGCTGAGGTGAGTACACTGTTGACTTTTCTTGTCCTCTGATTTTGGGGAGAGGAAGAATGCATGCATCACTAAAGCTGGTAAATGTAATTTCCCCACCTAAACTTTTACATTTCTTCCTTTTTTTTGTCTGTTTTATGCCAGAGGTGAACATCAGTAAAGGACAAGGCAATGCACCCTTACAAATGAAACATTAATACATTTGAGGAAGACACATTCACAACTACTGACTATGTCACGCCTGCTGAAAATGTCAGATGCATAAAAAACATCTTGGTAATGTTCATATCAGAGTATGTAAACTCAGACTCATCTGTTTGGAAAATTGCAAAATGGAAGACACAAATGGGATCGTAGTGAACCAAAGTCAGATTTCATCATTCTTTCTTCTGCTCATTTAATTTCACTTCATATTGGACAAATATTCAAATATCCACAATGTAAAAAAATATCAAAGCCAACGGTGTTATTATAATATGTTTGTATTGGACAAAATTCTCTTGATGCTTTGAAGAATTTACATCTGTGATTTGATATCAAACTGTTATGAGGCTTTGAGCGCCTGGTGGCCCGTCACTGCATTCTGAAACCCTCGAAAGGCACAAGAGAGAGTCCAGGTGGGTGCTCATCTCACTCAGCAAGAGTTGGTTTTGGAGTACATGGCAGAGCAGCTGAAATGCTGAGGATGATGCCAGGATGTGTGTCAGGTGGCAGACTGCAAAGTCTGGCTTCTTGTCTGGCTTCTCAAATAACAACAATGATTTGTTCGAATTCTTCTAGTTTTATAATCTGATCAGTTGGAAAACAGTGTGGATTCCTGACCTTGCAATTACATTAATATATTTTGTTTGTTATTAATTGTTATTGAGTTGATTTAATGAACACAAAGCCGGTGGCAGGGACACCTGGTGTCCATAGAGCAGACTGCTGACACGGGTCAGCCACGCACACTCAGCCATCACCAGCCAACTCGCCTTAACACCTCTCCACCACCTGCACCTCCTAACTGTGAAAATGCTTGTTGCATTACTGCTGATCTCAGCCTCTAACATTATGCTTTGTTTGTATCAGAGGTCAGGTACTGACCATTTGTTGTTCATTGTGGTAGAACAGCTTAAGTATTCAACCCCCTCAAGGTCAATATATTGTGGATTTGCAGCAGTTACAGTTGCAAACCTCTTGTGGTATGTTTTTATAAGTTTCACACATCTAACCACAGGAAGTTTTTGCCTTTTCCTGAAAGTAGAAACACTCTTGCTCTGTCAGGCTTGAACAATTTCACTGATGCGCAGCATTCTCTAAGTCAAACCGCAGATTTTCAATCAGATTTAGGTCCGGGCTTTGACAAGACATTTAAATGCCCCCACCTTAACCATTAGTGTTGCTTTAGCAGTGTGCCTGAGGTCATTGTCATGTTGGAAGGTGGATCTCTGTTCTGGTCTGATATTTCCTGGAGGACAAAAACAGTCTTTCATCAAGACTGCGCCGTTATTAACCATCTATCAAATCTTCAATTCTGACCAGTTTCCCAGGCGCTATTGGTGAGAAACATTGCTAAATCATGATGCTGCCACTGTCATGCTTCACTGTGGAAATGATGTTCTCTGAATGATGATGAGGTGTTGCAGTTTCACTACACAGTGTTTTCCTTTAGCCAAGAAGAAATGTTCATCTCAACAGACTATATGTTCTTTCACTTCCTCTGAGAGTTCATTGTTGTTTTTTTTCCCTTTATTTTCTGGCCTCTCTTCCATAAAGTTTGCTTTGTAGGGTTTACAACTTAAAGTGGGCTACTCCTAAGGACAAACACACAGTTTCTACCATGGAGCTTTCCTCTGGGGTTACCTGGCCTTTTTGCTATTTCTCAGATTAATCACCTCCTCCTTCCCTGTTTTGTGAGTTTTGGCGGTCTGCCCTGTCTTGGCTGATTTGAAGTGCTGTGTTCTATATGGATACAATGGTGTATTTTTTCAGAACTGTGTCCCTGACATGTTTTGAGGCCTCCAAACATGTCATACAAGGTCAGACTAATAAGCTATGATTTGTTCTTAGTCATAAGGCCAGGTCATCCAGATTTTAAAGACCTAAATGCTTTGACTCTCAACAATGCTTCCAACAATCTGCAGCCTCAGTCACCTTTAAGCAGCCTCCTAGCAGTCTGAAAATAAAATATATTGTGCTCCAAGAAGACAGTGCTGTTTTTAGCTATCAGTTTCTTCAGTATGACCAATAAAACTTCAATTAAACTAGTATGAAAATTTCTTTCAGCTTCAGGAAAGTTCAACGTTGCTAATCCAACTTTTACTATTTGCTTCTTTACATATGGTGTGATACTTGAGGTTAATCTTGAATTGATACATTTTTCCACTCCAATGTTTAACAGTTTGAAAGATTTAACATAGCCAGAATTTGGTCCAAACCTTGGTAAGACTCCAAACCAGAATGCTAGTCTGCATGTAAGGTGAATCAAAAGAGCAGCGCATGGAAGATGGGGGAATAATCTCACAGTACTAGAATGTTTTTGGAGAAACAATGGAAGGAAAAGCCTCCAGAAAAACTGAAAAACTTCCCACAAAAATCATTTGCAAGCTGTGATACTTAGAGAGGGGCTGTTATTAAGTCCTGACCATGGAGGGAACACAAACCTTTCCTTTATCCTTTTCCTTTTTTGTTATTTCAAAAGAGACATGATTTAAATTAAAATGTTATCTCTGAAAGTTTTATTACTCACTTAGCTCCCTAAAGAAACAAGTCATTTTGACATTTTGCACACTGCTAAATGTGAAAAACTTTAAATGAAGGGAATAACATTCACCGTTTTGGAGGTGTGGGAATGCTGCATTCCAAGTTTATACCCTTTTCACCTCTGCAACCGAACCTACTTTTTTATGTGAATAGATCTGTCTGCGGAAAGAAAGCCCACATGATATTCTGTCAAATGGTTTATTCATGACAGCAGAGATAATAAGTGTCAGCAGATGAAAGGTTCGTGCAAAAAGCCTAACCTGAAACTGAAGTGAGGACAAAGTATGTGCAGAACAGTAGACTCTGCTTTTGTTTCTTCATGTAATTCCTGGATCTTACTAATTTAAAACGATTTAGAGGGATTTAAAGTGCTTCTGTTTCCTTTTCATCATGATCCAATCTTGTCTTATCCTTTAAAAGCTTTGTATTTCAAATCGAGCTGTAGTATCAACCACACCAGTGTTCAGTTCCCATAGGAAATTGAACACATTTGAAATCATCACAACAAAATGCTTTCAAAAGCTCAGTACAATTCTATGCCAGACCTGGTCTCAGTTCCTTTATTTCTGCTTGTAACAATAGAGTAATAAAACAGAGACATCAGTGTGAAGGACATCTAGTGCAGCAACAGAAAAGAGAATACATTTAAGACACTCGTACATGTACCCTGTCCTCTGCTGGGTAATGCCGATTAAAACAAGCTCCGGTTCCTCTGTGACTGTATTTGTGTTAACATGAATTTGACTAAATTAAAGTTGGGGATTATGTCAGGGATTAAGTTGTTCAGGGGATCCTATATTTCTCTTTTCCTTGCAAAAGTCTCTCCTCACAGCAGCAAGAGTCACAGACTTATATATCTCAGTAATTAAACATTTTGCTAGCAATCCCATACGTAAATTGGTCACTCTGGACCACACTGTAAAGCAACCAGTGGATTAATTTCAACCAAATGGATTATAAAAATACCTTTTTACACACAATTGGTACGTGGAGTCACATAAAACTAGCAGTATGTCTATTTAAAGTAAAGTAATTGTGGTGCTTTAAAACCCAACAATGTCACTGATGGAGATGTTGAATCCACACATAACGGCACGGTTAACTGCATGTTAATGGAGAACATGTATGAGCCAACTCGTTCACCATAAGGAAGGTGTTTCAAAAGTTGTCACTGAGTCAGCTCTTTTAAATGAAACGTGCGAGCCAGAGGATGTATTATCTTTGATAAAAATACCCCCCTCTCTTAGCAAACATTGTCCAATAATAGCACGGTGACTGGAGCTAAAAAACGAAGGGGCTTCAGAATTTGTTCCACTCTCTATATTAAGCATTTGCTGTATTTTAAGTACATCATGAAATCAGCCACTGAAATACATTTGAGCTTATCTTAAGTTAACATCTCTACCTGACCACTTGACTTGAATCAGAGCACACTGAGGCTCTGTAATTTGAATATTAAAAGACCATTGATCTGGACTCCCAGATTTATCTGCCACACTCATGGCATGATACGATATTGTCTATAATATGTTATGGAGGGTAACAATACAAATATGCTGCATTACACTTTGTTTTTGCCTGCTCTGATGCAAGCTGCAATTGTTAGCCTGTCTTGGTAATCATTGTTGACCAGTGACTCATTTTCATCAACAGCAGCAGCTTAGTGGTGCAAAACGATGTCATGTTTTTTTTCCCTTCTTCTTATTAAGCGTTTCTGAGTCAAAATAAAGGACAATTCAAGACAGAACTTAGTGTTGATTTGCCTTCTCTTTGTTAAATCTGAAACCTCTCCTTTAAGTCTTGTGCTTGATGGTTGATGAGGCCTAAAACACCTGAAGCATCTTTTAAATTTTAGCTTCACATTTTCAATCAGTTTACCAACGCATTTCAGATTGATTAAGAGAGTAATTTTAGAAATGTATATGGTTGTTTCTCTTTTCCTGCATTTGCTATTCATTTCTGCTGTAATTAACACATAAAGCCACAGAATACTTTTTTTTTAATGGAAACAGTTGATATATCAACCAGATTTAGTTTGTACAGCTCAGCAGTTACCTAATAGTCTTAGGTCTATTGCAAAGTGGACTCCCATTTGCATGATTGCTTAAGGGGAAAAACGCTGTCATCTCAGAGCTAGATGCCCCAGAGAGGGAGTCAAGTGTATCTTAAATGAACTGCCAGCGAGCAGTGAATTGGCACAGTGTAAAACTCCTACTAGCCAGGGATCAAACCAAGGACTTACTCCTCAGGGAATATGTGCCGGTATTTAGTACAAACTATCCACTCAGCAAACGGGTCACTGACTGGTTCACAAAAATCAAATAGGGGGAGCACAGTTGGTCTTCCAGGAGTGATGAAATAAGTTAAGGAAAGTTAAAGATGAAGCACAGGAAAACAGCATAAGATGCAGTATAGATACATGAGTGCAGATGTGCAATTTATATGCAAGAAAGAAGCAAAGCTGTGAGTGATAGAAGACGATCTTCAGACTGTAGGTGCTCATACAAAGTAAAGTCGTGAAATATGTGATGACAACCAAACTACCTCCATGACAATCAAACTCCACTGAAGGAGAAAACCTAAAGAAAAAGCTGAAATGTAAACTGCAAGCTGTTCTTTTTTTTCTTTTTGTCAAAAATATGTCAAATTCAGGTGGTTCCAACAGACAGAATACAAGCGTCATACAGTTTGTCGACACTGAAAAAAGACAGAAAATGAATACAAATAAATGTTCATCCTTCTTCTGCTTATCTCTCTGCTGACCTTCATGTTGGTTTAATGCATAACAAATGCATTCAGCTTTGACAGTGCACTGTATGTAAATAGGCCGGCCTCTAATTAATGAGGCTTGATTCCTCTAGGTTGACACTCATCTGTAAAAACAATTAACACTGGTGCTTTTTAACAAGACAGAGGACATAAATCAAATGTTAACACAAAAGTGGAGAGTCCTCGCTCAGTGTAATTAGGACAGTGCGAACCTAAAGGCCCTTAGCACTGTGCTTCATTATCAATTGACAACCTGTATGTCCCCTGACAGTGACTGATCTTCATAGGGAGCTGCTTGTGAATGCCTCTCCGCACAGCAGAATGGGGGAGGAAAATGAGATTTGCAGCCTTTTGTTTTAGTGAATAGATGCTGCTCTTCACTGCTTTCTACCTTTTCAAATTCAATCATTAAGCACATTTTGTTGCTGTTAATACAATGCGCACTTAACAGTGTGTGATTGGGTCTTGATATTTTTACTAAAATTGCTGAAATGTGATAAAAGATTAAATTGTCCATATTCAGTAATTACAACTGCATCAAACTTTGATCATCATAATCACGTTAAACAATCAGATTGGCTACAAGAAAGAATCTAAATCATTTGGATGTGTACTGGTTAAATGTTGCAACTTGATGTGGTTGCAGAGTTTAGAGTAGATGTAAAAGCATCTGTTTGCTTTTCCCCTCACAGGTGGCTTCACTCCCCAATGAAACAACTCGGCCCATTGTGGATTCTACCTGAGTATTTCTTCCCTTTAAATAATCAAGTAGCGGTGTGTCGTACATCTGTTTTAACACATTTTCACAATTAATTGAAAAAAGAAAAGAAAAAGGTAATGCAGCAGTGGATCCAAGGCCATAAAGCAATTACTGCAGGTGTGCATTCCAGGTAGAAAGTGCTCACCTTCAGGAAATATACAGAACCTCATGAATCTCACGCATCTTTTATGCTCATGAAATAGATGATATGGGGAGGATTTCTTTCCCCGTTTCAAAAGGGTGTCCTTTAGTTTTTTTCCACAGCAGATAGATTAGAGATTTTTTTTTTCTCTTCAAAGCCTCCCAAAGCTCTGTGTTTAATCACATTATGGCATTTCCTGCACAGCCCCGGTATGGTTGCAGGGCTCAGGTTTAAAAAACCAAGCAATGGGTTTCAATTTTTACCAGCAATTTGTACAATTCATGGTTCCTGCTGTCAGGGACTGAACGCTGTATCACTCTTTGATTCCTCTCTTCTATCATCAGCCCTGACATTAAGGCATAAGATTTGATCCAGATAGGATTTGATCTTTAACATTAAACTAAGTCCATGGTCCCAATCCATACAGAGAGCCATCAATCACATTGTTAATCTCCTTCTGGTTTCCCTTTACACTTTTCACATGGAGTAACACACAGTGTTTGTCACACTCCTGCTCTCTTCGAGGAAAATTGTAATATTCGTTCACAAATGCTGTTGTGGAAAATTAATATTGAGACTGAAATAAAGCACAGAGATGCAGATTAACATCAAGGCAGATTGACATCAGGTACGACATCAAGCAAAGAAAACTCTTCAAAACAATGCAGCTACAAAACAATGATGTTACTAAATCTGGTTATTAGTGGTCATTTTAGCTCTTAGGCTGCAGTCTTTTATTGGATAACATGCATTCTAAGCCAATTTTCATTACAATGTAGATGCAAAATTCATGTTGGACCAGCTTGATGCTAATAGGTTGCTTGATGCTTTAGTTATTTAAGTAGTCAGTGTGACAAATAACACCATGAAAGAGCACACCCAACACTAACTGTTTGCATTTTCAATGAACCCTTCAGTCAGTGTATAGTATGCATTGCTGATAGTGTTTCTGTTTCGATGAACGGGTCTTAATAGGAAGGAAGGACCACAGCCTCTAAGGACCAAGACAAATTATTTTCTGGTAAATTGGCCTTGTTGTCGACTAATTAATTATAATTAACGTTTATGAGGTTATCTGAAATTATGTTACTGTGGAAAAGTCTGCTGGCACATCAGTTGGAATTCTGCTGCAATATTTTCTTAAAACTGAAAGCTTGTCAATCAACCTCCCTACATAGAAGGGGTTCAGTGATATCAGTAAAAATCTCAAACATTTCATGACTGATGTGATGCCAAATTGACAAAATTTAGACACACTTCCTCTCTAAATAAACAGTGTAACCCACTTCTCATTGGAATTGTAGATATCATTTAAGAATTACAATAATGGTTACTGTCACTGTATTAGTTTTACAACACTGACAACATGACAGAGTCCATTTATCACTACAGTCTCCTGAGGAATCTCTGTCAAATGAAGACCTGCAGAAGAAACACTGCAAACATTATGGGAAACTCTGCCTGTCATTCATTTAGTAAACACAATGACTGGATGCGACAGGAATCACACATATCAACACGTGTATGTGAGCTGGTTATGAATAGGCAATCCTATGCAAATAGGACTCAGAAGATGTGAAGTGATGATAATAACTTGCTGTGTTGCATTTTCACAAAAGCAGAAGGTAAAAGGAAAAATACAAATTGCAGTGCTGCAGAAAACTAGACCGTGGCTCCATCAGTGATTTAGTCAAGAAACTGACAGCTCCGCATCATCTTTTTTTTTCTTATTCATTTGATAAAAGCACATATTTACTGTAGTAAGGCTCGCTGTCATTTTTATTTGAGGAAGAGATTAAAGACGCTACATTTATTCCTGAAATGGTGAAGGTTTGATTCAGAAGGTGGCAGGTCATAGTCAAATCATAAGGCCGCATATGAGAGAATGCGCTATGTGTGTGTTTGTAAAGAATTGCCACCCAACAGTTTATCTGTTTCTAGCACTTGCAGTTATCAGCTTTCAATAAATTAAAAAAGAAGTCTTAGCTTTGTGCGTGTGTTCATTGAAAGTGGAATAAAATGCTTTTTTGTTGTGGATTACTTTCAGCCGTGTATTAATACAAATTTGGTGCTCCAGTGAGTGTGGCAGCGGGATGGTGTTTGTGGGATTGACTTAAAATAAGCCATTAAACAAGAGTTCATCGTAATGAAGGAACATGCCACCCAGTGTAAATGTGTGGTTTTGCACAACACTGTAGCTCTATGGTTCAGAGGAATAAGCTTTACTAATCTTTGACTACAGA
Organism: Leuresthes tenuis; assembly: GCF_036924035.1. Taxonomy (NCBI): domain Eukaryota; kingdom Metazoa; phylum Chordata; class Actinopteri; order Atheriniformes; family Atherinopsidae; genus Leuresthes; species Leuresthes tenuis. The sequence goes on from NW_027325362.1 coordinate 16,489,899, forward strand.
CAGTACTTAGTAGGATCAGTTTCCCTCTGCTTTTAGTCTCTCTCTGGGATTTCTTGAGAGTAAAAATTGCAACATCACCGCCTAGAATCGTTGCACAATAGCTACATTCTTTGACAGACAAAGGTAACAGAGTGTCGGTGTGAAGGATACAGAGAGATTTGTGGGAGACTGATGAGAGAAAATATTATGTTCATGAAACACAGAACAAAGACTGATATATGATAACTGCCAGCTTCCCCATGCTTTTCTTTTGGCATCTTAAATCAATACCACCCTCAATTAGATACAATTATGGACGTTCTCATAGTATCACTTTTATGAGACAAACTGACAGTTTGACAGAGACCATCAATCAACATCTTCTGAAGAAACTGCATGATACTCAAGCAATCTATATTTTGCCGAAGAAAAACATTGTGTAGCAACATAAACTGATGCTGATTATTGTGTATCTGCAGCTTGTGTATTGCAGGATCCCTGTTTTTTTAAAAAAAACAAAAAAACAAGTAGTACGGCATCTTGTTATTCTCAAATAATGTATAAAAAGAGAGTAAATCAAACAAACCTGGATATTTGTATGAAGATGTCTTTCTGCAATCTTAAGACATGCTCAAAGCAAACTGTGTAATGTTGTAGAAAAAAATTGCAAAGTGAGATATGAAGGAAGAGAATGCTCAGGACAAACTCATCTTTCCATAATCCCCCAGTCTCTGTGCTCCCAGCCTCTTTTCCAACCTCCAATTACAAAGAGAAGAAATGCCTGGCTTTTTCACTCCTTACAAATACACAGGCTCTACATCAGAACTCAATTTGGTTTGGTAATGAGACTGCGCTTGTGCATTTCCCCATGCAGACAGCCCAATCTTCAGCTGCCTGCACACATGGGGGTTTTTCTTAGCAGGAAGGCTCAGAGGAAATAGACTGGTAAAAGTGTTGCCTTTTTTCATTTGGATGAAACTTAGAGATCACCGCATGTAGTCTTTTCAAAACGACCTTGAGAAATGTCTGAGATCTGAGGACATGCATACTTTTAGCTGAGACCTCGAAGACTTTTCTACACGTGTCCAATTGTTAAAGGTGAAGTGAGAGATTTTACAGACCACTAATCAAAGCGCTAACCACCCCTTTAAGCCGAGTACTGTCCCTTTGTATTTCACTGGTGAAACTATTCACAGTGCGAGGCTTTGCAGGTTTGTGGTTTCTCCTCATACAATGTTTTTTTTCTTCATACTATGCTTGTTAACTTCATCTATTAAACCTGCTGCTCTTTTAATTATTCAATCAGCTACAAAGCAAAAGGACAGCAGTAGCAAATTTTCAGGTCTCCATTCAGTAAAGACTAACAAATCCCCACATCCAGTAATAAGGCATTTAAAATCAGCTCACTTTAAGTTAATGCACAGACCAAATCCACGTTTGCCTGTTATTTTTTTTCCACCGTGGCCTTTACTCTGACAACACTCTTGAATTTCAGATGTTGTAGAGTACAGGGGCTCTCAAATTGCTTTGAGGTGCCTTAAGCCAATAACACTTCTCCTTTTTAAGTGTCAAAACTTGGAAGAACATTGTTTGTTGGACAGTGATGAAAAACTGTGTGCAGAACAAGCATGTGTTAGTTTAGACACCAGATAAAGAAAGTTTGCTGTGCACAATTTATTTTAAAGAACTCTTGCTGTTACTATCATCGCTGTGGAAGTGCTCTTTAATCTCAGTCCTTGAATGGTTGTCTTTGGGCAAACTAAGTGTTAAGGGGGTTAAGGGTGGGTAAAGAAGGCTTTAGAAAATCAGCCGAAAAAATTAATCCAAAATACTGAATAAATAGATAAATAACATCAAACACGGGGGAAGCAATCAATGAACATCTTAATCACCATATTAATCCTTCAAGCCCTACACTATGTTTTGAATTTTCCGACAGAAAAGCATCCTAAAAATAAGTCTTAACAGCATTGGCCAACTTGGAAAAAAAAAAACTTGGACTGAATTACGATAAGTCACTTTAGCCTTGACACCAGGCCATTATAATGCAATCAAAATGGACAAACTAACAAAATAGTGAGTTGTAACATAATATTAATGTCTATACCCTGTTTTTTCCCACACATTTATTGCCCGTTTTTATTCCTAAACCTAACCAAGTAGTGTTTGAAGAAAAAGCAAACGTAACTGCATACAATATGTGAAAAGAAAGGTGTGAAAAAAACAACTACTGAATCTGACACTTGCAAGTGCTGGCAAAATCCCCACTGCCACCTCCACTCCACCTTCTTCATGAGGACTATGTAGCTTCATCATGAATATGAGTCATATGTTGTTGTACACTTAAAATAGCCTTTGTGGTCATTTAGATTGGTGAAATAAATGTCTCCTTAGAATGAATCAGAAAAATGCTATGACATAGCTTTTAGTAATCAGTCTAAGAGTAAAACATACCAGTGTGATATTTGTATGCATTTATTTTTCTAGTCATTGAAGTGAACAGAAAATCAAATAAGACCATGTGCTGTGCTTTTTAAAAAATTTTGGCATAAGGCTGTGAAACCGATCTCACTGAACCCTCTTCGTTGAACTGCTTATTCCTACCAAAGTTTGAGTTGAGTACAAAATAACAACTACAGACTGCCTCCTTGAAAATCTGAAATCATTATAAAATGTACAAAGTATGAAATATGTAAGATTATCTCGCTTGCTTTAATTATTCAAACTCCGGTCCCAGCGTACCCGTCACCATATCAAGCAAGACTCATCCAGAGCAGATCAAAGGGGATTTAACCACGTCTGATTTCCACACACTTCAACTAGCATTTCTACCAGACAGACTTTTCTGTGTGTGAAAAGAGGATTGGACTTACATAGTCGTCGTATGTTTCATGTGTGACTGCTAACAGTGGGGGCCTGTATCCGGCATTCGCTGCTGCTCCCCTGGCTCTCTGAGCTTGTACGTCCCTTGTCAAAACCGTTGTGGAAAGTTTACTGTGTGCTGCCGTTGCTGTCCCCCGGGGTGCTGCAGCACTTCGTCCTGCACCTCTGTGGCCCCTGGTAAGACAGACGAGCAGGAAACGTGGCGTCAACAGAGAATGTTGCTCTACAGCGTTTGTTAATAAGCCAAAGCAACTTTATGTGAAAAAAAAATGGAATTAAAACATTAGGAAATCTGTTAAATCCCTTTAATCCTCTCATATGTGCAGATTACTTCACTTAGTGGTTGTCATACAAGGTGCTTTGGTGAGATATAATGTACATCGCTCTAAGCTTTATCTATGATCAGAGAGTTGGCAAATGTCAATATGTGTCTCTTTCAGCTCTGCAAACATCACCGTCAAATGTAACATGGCTCCTTTAGTAGCAGTGCCATGTGTAAGTTTGCAGAAGATGTCTCACACTGTAGGCAGACTAAGAGAATTGTAAAGAATAATACAACATACACCGGCAAAGACGCCACAGGACTGCGGCAGCATGGGGATTTCAGTGCGGATGGTTTCTTTTGTGAAAGGGTGACTGCCCAGCAGCTGGACCACTGGGACACTGCAGGAGCTGCATAATGGAAGTAGCAACTCTAATACTTACAGCCTTATGTTGGTGGGCAAGGACACTTATTTCTTCCTCCGGCGCATCCTTGCATGGTAGCATCTCATTATGATCCAAAAATACAAACACTCAAAAGGGAATTTCTGGGTCACATTTTTTTCATGGAGTTTTACAATAATAGCTTATCGTTACAGCATAAGGGAAAAATCTTGGTCGGGAAGTGGTGGCGAGGATTTAAATTGGGAGCGTCCGAAGTTAAAGCTGGATTTAGCTCGTCAGTTGTTTGAATCAGGCCAGACTGTCATGGCACAATGTCCCTGCTTCCGCCTGAGGGACTGCCACAGCTCAGGTAGATTACAGACAATTTGCTCTAAAGGCATTTCACACAGGCACCTGAATATGTAGCTAAGTCAATCAAATGCTCTTTTTCTAGTCCTGCCTGGATCCCCAAATCCCCTTGAGCTTCAATACAGGGAAAATTAGATACATCTGACTCACATAGATGACGAAAGTGGAAAAAATTGAAAAGAAAAATACTTTTTCAAAACTATTAACTCCAGCCTGAGGAAGAAAACTCATGGCAAGTTTGCATGAAATACTGAACTGTTTTTCAGTGAGCCATTTAATCTGAAAATTCACCATGAAGGTGGGCCTTCTATTTCTCTTACAAAAATATTTCTTTTTCACAACATCAAGCCCAGTTCTAGAGTTTCCACACGAGCATAAAATGACAAAATATATTGCATTAAATAACAAATTTCTGAGAAATACTGAGGAGGCATTAGGTAAAAAAGGGGGGATATTTCACAATTTACAAACTTTTGAAGATGAATTTGCTCATTATGAGGAACATAACATCTTAACCTATGATATAAATTGTATATGTCTTCTTTGACTAGAAAGGGAGAACTCTTATCCCCCTTCCTCTTAACGTTATGTAACCCATGTGAGACACTGAATGCATGAGTTATTCTGAGGTGTAGCTGCAGTTTACGACCTTAAGAAAGCACAATACACTGTGGGTTAAAGTTTAAAAATCCCTATGTTCTTAATATTTCCTGGAAATAAAGAGGTCCAACACACGTTATTCTTTTTAACAACGCATTTGTAATCAGGCATGCTCATATTAAGAAAATCTGTGCTGGAGAGGGGCAAAAGATGCACCGTTTTATCTTCTGTAAACATTATTGTGGCTCATCATTTAATGTTTTTCCAACTCATGCAAAGATGCATGAAAAGCATCTTTGCATGGTATAATGTTTGATTCAGAACCCTGCGTCAACCTGTTAGTCCTATTTGTAGAGATTTTTTTTTTTTTTTAAAAAGGCTTTAAGATTTTGACCTAAAATACAAAACCAACCATCATTTAACATACTAAAACACAGTGGAAGCTGATTTGACCTGATGAGGGAAAGCAAATAAATTTTAAAGGGATAGGGATATGGCCTTGCGTAGCACTTTATTCATTCACCGGCCACCAAAAGAGAACTCTACTAATACTACCGATAGGAGGAAATACACTCAATACACACAGCGACATAGACCAGGAGCTGAACTTTTAGAACGCCCTATCGTCCCTACTGAAAAGAGGGGACAGATTTTGTATTTCTGTTTTCTTTTTTCACTTGAAAGAGCCTTTTTTTCTCAAAAAGACAAAGAGTTTTTGAGTTAGTAGCAACTTCAGACGACCACATAAATGCTCTCAAGTACAGAAAGAGCTATTTTTGTCATACTATAGCCTCCTTAAAGTTAGTTAAAGCCTCATCTATGTTCCCACTAGGTCCTACATCACATGATAACCATGTAAGAAGGAATATATGGAATATATTTTAATTCCTTCTCAGAGGAATTCCTTTGCGAAGAAATTAGATATATAAAAAAATCCTGATATATCAAAAAAATGTTTTAAAAAGAATTTTGCCCACAACCCACAACAATTTTTTTTATTCAGAATCTAATACAACTAAAACAGCCATCTCCCAGAAGCCTTGATAATTCATTTTACACAAATATTTGCTTCTTCCTCTTCTTTTCTTCTTCAATCTTACAGAGCAGTTTTCACACAGCTCTAACTATCCATTTACCTTGTGGATATTGTGGTTGTTGGTCGCAGGGTCCTCCCTTGTGCACTCCTCCCTCTGCTTGGCTCGTCGGAGCCATTCAACAGAGATAACTCTCTCAGTTGCTCCTGTCTGATCTCGTCATTGTAGTCCTGTGGAGGCAAAATGCAGAGCGTCTCACATTGAAAAAAAGAAACAAGGTCATTTGTCTTCTGGCTGCAAGCAGTTGTATGCAAATTAGAATGACCTTGAGACAAATGAAATACATTGTGCTGCTGATTGGTGAATAGTTGACAAATAAAGTTATCTTTGGTAACGGGGCACACAGTAGGGACATTAGCATTGTGGGGGAAAAATACTCCTCAGAAAAACTGTAGATTCCATTTTGACTGCAATTTCTGGATGGATGGGGGACAAAAGAATGTTTAGAACCAGAACAAGGTTTCCAAATCAATTCAGTGAGTGCGTGTTGAGATGGAGGACAACAAAAGAATAAAATCAAAACTCTTTTCTGTCATTTTACAACAATAGAAGGCCAATCCGAAAATAATAAATCAAATGCTGATTAAATAGTTCCTAAACAACTTTTCTGGAATACCATTATCTTGAGACTCGGCTTGTCTCAACCTGATGTAATATATGATGTGGATCGTTACACAGCAGATAAGGACAAAGCAGTTTTCTTTATCTTGTCATTGCTGACAGATAAACACGCTTATTTCAGAGACATACTTCAACAAGACCAATATGATTTGATACCCCAGGCTAAATGTTGTAATGGCAACAAAGTATTAGAGGCGGTGATTTCGACAGATGAAGAAGCGATTTTTTTGGCAGCTTTTTCACAAGGTTGTTTCGTCTCACGGAAGAGAACAAGATAAGAAAGCCCTAAAACAATTGGTATCTTGAAAAAAATAGAAATATATACCAGCATTTACTAAGTTGACAAGACGAAAGTACACTCTGTGTCGCATCTGTCGGTTTTGCAGATCAGGTCTTATAATTATGTAAATACAAACCCTGATGAGCAGCAACACATGATATTTTGTACTATGTCATTACTTTTTTAAACAAAAACCAAGCCTAAATACAGAAGCGGTTTGTGGGACACTAACTACATCCAATAACTCAATAGCTTGTAGAGTCACATTTAGCAGCAATAACTTGAAGTAATCATTTCCCGTAAAGTGTTATCAGTCTCTCACAATATTGTGGAGGGATTTTGGCCCACACCTCTTTACAACATTGCTTCAGTTCATTGAGGTTCTGGCTTTCCTAAGGTCCCGCTCTCACAGAAATTTAATCAAGTCATAGTCTGGACTTCGACTGGATCATTGCAAAACCTTGATTCTTTTCTTTCCCAGCCATTCTATTTTAACTTCATGAGCCGTCTAAGCAAAGCTTTAGCTGTCAGACAGATGGGTTCAAATCTGACTCTGGAATACTTTGATGTACAGAGGAGTTTATGGTCATCTTAATTACCCATATCTTGTGACTACAAAACAAACTCAACCAATTATCCCACCATCATACTTAAAAATGTGTATGAAATGTTTCACCAAACATTGTGCAGCAGGCCAAACATCTCAATTTTGGTCATATCTGTCCAAAGGACATTTTTTTTTCAAGAGAAGCGACTTTCTACTGGCAACCCTTAAAAACCCTTTTTTTTCCTCATATTGTAGTTATGACCTTTAACATTTAACATGCAAACTGAGGCGGTAGGGTCTTGGTCTTTTTTTGTTTCTTTGATATTGTATGGTTGGACTTTGGGGTTAACTTATTGGGATGTCCGCTCCTGGCAACTGTCTGGAATGTTTTCCACCTATGAATCAAATTCTCAATGTACAACGATGGAGTCAAGTAGTTTAGAAATGGCTCTATAACTCTTCCCTTTTTCATTAGTAGGACTTGGATGTGACCTTTTTCTCTCATTTCCTGTGGAAAAGAGTTAGAGTGGACCTTGTTTTTTTTACACACTGCTTTTGCATTATGACTTAATATTTGTTTAAAAAAATAATTAAATAAAAAATAACCCATTAATATGTCATGTGTTGCTCATCTCAGGTTGTTAATACCTCATTTTAAGACCTGGAAAGGACAAGATTATCCAGAGCTCAGGCATATATTGACATTGAAAGTGAGATGTGTGATAGCCCACAAGGGAAACTCTTTACTTTAAAATGCGCTAAACGCAGACCTAAAGCGTTCGCATCTCACAGGGAGACACAAAAAAAACAACCCAACATTGAACAAGATGCACACACGAACTCCTCTTATTAAAGAAACAATAAAGCCATAAAGGGCATCTTATGGTCTGAAGGAGACTGGCAGAGCTCTTAATTGGGAATCTGGCAGCCGACCCAAAACACAACAGACCAGCCAGAGCTTGTCACATTTGACTGTTGACAGAGGCGTTAGCTTGAGCATACAGAGATAAAGCCCATGCTGAGGTTTCTCAGGCCAGAGTGTTTGCTCATTGTGATTAATTCTGACCATGCATGACCTTGTACAATTTTGATGCCCTTCATAGAGCTACGGCTGGGCTTTAGTAGGTCAATACACGAAGCACACCGATACCAGTCTCTCCTTGCTCTGGGTCCACCTGCTCCATGTCTCGTTTTCTGACTGCATTCACTTGTTTCTTGCTCTGTGGAGCTTCTGTACCTTTTATCTCAGTGATACGAATCTGTCGATTACCAGACCAGTTATTAGAGAGCTTCTTTTGTATCCTTTTAAATGTATCTGTCCAAAATACTTGCAAAATTTTGCCTTTTTTGAACCGTCAGTCTCAGAGGATGTGATCTCTTTATGTGGAAGATATATTGTTCAACTATATTTTCTTTGAGATCTGTGATATGATTTTAATGAGTAAAAAAACTCATTAATGAAAAAAAAGGAACAATCAAAGAAACAAAACCGGTTTCAGTTTATACACACACATATATTTATATCAACTGTTTTAGTGCACTTAAACTAAGGACAAGGATTATTTGATCCACTGCCATTATTTTCCAATAAGATTAAGCTGAGATCGAAGCATCCACAACCGCTTACATGACAGCTTTCACAACAGCTTTCACAACATGCCATGTCCCCTTTGCTGAATAGCAAAATTTCAGAATTAGACTGATACCTTGAATTAGCCTATTTTCACAAAGTCTGCATCATCATCATCAGACGATCAAATCAACTTTTAATGCATCTAAAAACAGACTGTTTCACATGATGTTATTTAACTCAGCACAAATAGCATCACAGCAAATTAGTACAACACATCTTCGTCAAGCATCTGTGTCACCTTCTACCTACTAATAATTCTGGTGCCAGTTGGACCCAGGCGACCCAGTTGAGAGAAGAATAACTGTTATTTTTCACTGTATCTCACTCAGAGTTATCCCTTTTGATGCACAGATTCTTGTTGACACATTTTGCTTCACAGATGCTCCTCAGCCTCTTAAAGAACTTCCTCTTCTTTGCCGTTGATGGAATTTGCAGTTCAGCAGCAAACAGCACTAATTAGAAAACACTCCATAATTACACATCTAAAACTCTAATTGGAAGTGGCCATACAGCCTATCGAGATGATGAATGGTTGAGATTGAAACAAAATAAATGCCCACAACCCTCATAATATTCTTTTTTTTGTATCCAGTGAAGTGTTTTCATTTTTTTTTTTGCGTGTTTTGCTGACTCCGCAGGAGCTCAGTAAGAAGAAGGTCTTGCAAAATTATAGGGGTAAGACATCTATTTTCAGACATCATGGGGGTGATGCACATTAAAATGAATCCGAGCTTTGCAGAAGACTTGAGCACATTTGAGTTTTTGTTCAGACATACAATAGATGAGAGACTAAAGGAGGGAGAAGAAGTGAGTGTTGCACCAGTCATTCAATCAGCTCAAATGCTCTGGTGCATATGTAGAATGTCAGCGGCAACCAGCAAGCGTAAGCTACACATGTAGCATTGCGGCAGACAGCTACACCTCCCTGTTTTTTCTGTCTGCTGTATCCTCTAGAGTTTAGTTGGGTTTCTGAAACATAATGTCAGACCAGCAGGGGTAGATTGACCGATGGAGCAGTGGGAGTTTTCCTGTGGGGATTGCTGGATCCAATCTGGCATGTTTGTGGCGTGATCAGAAATGATTAGAATGTTTTCCCCATACTAAACTCTAGAAAGGTACATTTTACCTTTTACACACTGAGCCAACAACAAACTAATCTATTATACATTAAAAGATCAGCCTAACAGAGGTGTCGATTGGTGAAAATGTGGTATATTGATTCAGCAGAGACATAGAAATGTTCTTTCTTCTCTACAAGCCTGGTGCTGACATCACCCACAGTGAACAGTTTAGTTAGACATTTGAGTGTTAACATTAGCAGAAGCGTCAAGCAAGGAAGGCGTGCGGTTCACACCACTGAAGTGAGCTTACTTGGGTTTTTTTTCTGTTTTCAGACTTGTGCTATTCACATATGCACAACTGTTGCTTAGCAATACCTCGACAGCAAGTCCTTTATAACAAAACTCTTAATGTATAGTTCAGCATAAAAAAAAAAGCAAACAGCAGGATGTCTTTTCCACTCTTCCCTGGTAGCCGCAAGCATCTGTCGCCGTGGATACTGACATATGCATGTTATATCTCATTATGTTGCTGTTTATTTACATATCCATAAGATCTCCAAGTCAGCAACGAAGTGCCATAAAACAGAAGGCATACCCTTTATATTCAGTATTCATTGACATGAGGAGATGGTGTGAGCTGTATTCAGGAACAGAATCAGATTTTCTGTCTTTCCACAAATTCTAACTTAACAACATATTCTTGGGTTTTGTCATACTCACGGTGAAAAAAGCCATTTAAGGAGGGAAATGTCCAATTAATAAACAACGTAAAAAATCTTTATTTATTTCTAAATATGATATTAAGCGCTCTCGATTTGAGTTAGCACATATACTAAGAAAGCAGCTCTGGGGGGGTTTATTATTCATAAACAGAGTGTATTATCCCCTTCACAGCAGTGATTTTCTATCTTCTTACAAAATCCTTGTGAATTGGTTGCCAGTTATTCTGCATCATTAATCCTGCTGGCACATCTTCACAAAAGATTTAAACAGTTTGTGCTTGAACGTGTGTGCATGTTTAAAAGAAATGTATTACAGCCGGTCCTGTGTGTATTCTAATTTGGAAATGTGGCTGCACTTTCTACTAGAATAATTTAGGATTAATATCATATAGTTTCCCAAGCTGCTGCAATGAAGCTACAGCAAAGACTCTGCAAGCAATACATCCATACTCTTGGATGGCCATCAATGAATATTGAAGTTTATGGAAAATAATTAAATGAATATATATGTTTATGTGAACTTTTTTTTCTTTTGAAGTCCCTTCTGACCTGAGAAGAGTTGCCCACCTCATCAGTTTCACGGTGCAGACTGCAGCAGAGTGAAAATGTTGGGCTGAATTAGCATTTCTGAGCATCTTTGACAAAGAGGGATTTTGCAAAATTGTATTTTTTGTTGCTCAATAAATGCTCAGGATTCATGCTCAAGAGTTCTTCAGAGGGCAGTTCCTTTTGTTTTCATGCAAATTGTTATTGCAGAGTCACAAATTCATCAGTTGATGTGAGGAGACAGACTGACAAGAATGGTCTTGGCTTCTTTGTAATATCTGATATTGTTTTTCAGACGTTTTCATGAAAGTCAACACAATCAAACACAAGGGATAGATTTTTATCACCCTTATTCTTAAAAAAGGCTGTACGCTATCTAAATTGCAAACTAAAACACAATGCGGCCAGTTCCATATGAACCTACATCCAACTGAAAGTGCTACAAACTCAACACATCAAATGCTGAAACATGCAAGGAGCATATTTAAAAAGGTTGAGATGGAGAAGCGAAAAAAGAAAAAGAAAAGGAGGAACATGCACATGCACATTTGTAACCATGTATTACAACTGCATGGCCCTGTGGTAATAGGGTGCCAATTCCAGCGGGCCTTGCTGCAGTCCAACCTTCCACCCATTAAAAAACATTAAGAGAACAGTTAAACAAGAATATGACACAGAAGTCTTTTCTACTTGTTAAGCAGTTGAAATCAGAAATAAATTAAACAAAATGGCACCATTTCCTTCACAGTTAAAAAGTACTGTTAAAAGAAAGTGTGACAGAGTGTGTGCTGCGAACATCAAATTTTAAATTAGCATTTGTTTTGCAGCAGCAGCAGCATCAGCAGCAGCACAGCATCCTGTTTTACTTTATATTATATCAGGCACCCTAAATTTCTCTGGAAACATGGTTATAGTCCTGCTCTAATTTCTTTTTTGGCATTCGGTCTCACGAATGCCAAAAGTTGGCATTCGGTCTCACGTAATTTGTGTTTGGTTTTGCTCGATTGTGCATGCAGTATCATCCTCCTCTTGGCCCAGTGCGCACACAAAACATTAGCTCAATACAGGAAGAAGCATGAACTTCATAAAGTAGACTCATACAGCACAACTCCTCTATTAGGCTTGTCACATTTGCAAAGCTTGATTAATATTTACAGCTTAGGCTCAGCAAGAGCACACAACATGCACACTAATTATTGCAAAGTTCTCCGGGCTATAAGTTGCTGGAGTCTTGCAAGTTGTTTCATACTGCACTTTAATTGCAGAATACATTATTTCTCCTTTGCAACAAAGGGCATGCAGTGTAGAGCGGCAGAGAGAAACTTCATGCTTATATCGTCCTATCATGTAAACAAAAACCCAGATAATGTGAACTTTGAAACTGTTATGTTAATAAGTTTGCCAAAGAAACGATGAAGTCAGCAGTAATGCCTGCTGTTCATGAAAGGCGTGAGAATGAAAAAAAATCAGGTAAAGTAATAAACTCACTGGAACTAGGAATTTTTTAATTTCCTCCAAGGCGTGACTCATACGGGAATAGGCCTCTCCTGGTGGAGCAAAGACTTCAATTAAAACGTGCAGATCATTACTCAGGTGGGCATATTTGGCCTCCCCACTTTTCCGCAACTCTTCTTCCTGTGAAAATAGAAAGAGCAGGTGAGGAAGGTTCGTATAGAAAACTGACTGCAAATTTGAAACATATGTTTTCATACCCCGCAAAACTGAAATTAACGTCACAAATATTACACTTCGGCGGTTGAGCATAGTGAAATATTAAAGCATGTAACTGATTAATTATTAATCTGGTGCTAATATCAATGTTACACATGAAGGGCAAGTGTATTTTTCTTCAGGTAATTAAATGAACAGTGGTAATGTGAGCCTGTCCTAATGCTACATTCACACTACGATGGCTGAAAGAGTAGAAGAGGAATAACACGTGATATTCTGACTCGGAAGCTCACACAGTAACATGTTATCCCCCGTGCTGCTGTCTATTGTGTAACAATCTAAGTGTCACTAAGTGAAGCCAAATACAATCAGTCCATGGCCCCCCCAAAATAGCTGAACTAGTTGCGTTAGTGAAAAATTGGATTTGAGTTTGAAAGCTGACATTCAACTTTGCTTCGTGCAGTAACAGTTGATTGAGTACGATATGATCTCAGCACCATGGAGGCGGTGAGGTAAGTGCTGATGCCGGCATGCTACCACACTCACCAATCTAGTAATAGGAACTTGAAATATGCACCACAACAAAGTAAAGGTCGCAGACATGTTTTTAGCTGCGCAGATTTTTGAACATTAATCTGTTAAAGCCAGAGGGATTCTTCTTCAGGAGACCAGGAGTTTCAGCGGAAAATTAATGGAAGTGCTGTAAAGTAGACGTATTATGTTCAATTCCAGCACCATTTTTTTTTTTCTCTCCCAGAGTAGCTATGCTTGATTAATCATTCGAAAAATTACCTCCTACTGCATATTATATAGACCCTAATTTTGAATGTTATCTGCAGATTTAATAGCCCCTGCATTACAGCAGAACATCTCTGTCTGGTAAATATTACACTCATTACATACTCATAGCGTGGTAAAAAAAAAAAAAAAGATAATCTTTCACTTATAAGTCGTGTTTTTCTGTATATGCCCTTGATATTATATTAGAGATATAATAATGATGCTATAATGTTGTCTGGAATGTGTCCATTTGAATCTATGAAGTAATTCTACTCAATAAAACTTCTTTGAGGAATTTGTACATCAATTTACCGCAAAGACTGTAATCTAACAGGCATACGGTGTGTCTGCAGCAGATGGTGTATTCACAGAAAGAAGAGAAACATTGTTTGCAAAAATGAAAAAAAAAACTGTTAAAAACAATTATTCAGAGGAGGTTTACATTTGATTATTTGAAAATGTGGACAGATTGACTGTGGCAATCGAGCCTGACTCACCAGGATGGTTTAGTGTAAGAGCCCAGTCTCAGTATAAAACATGTAACAGGTCCGTTTTGCACACATCCCTAAAATGTAGTAGCAAGACTGTTATTTTCTGTTGGGCAAATACCCTTGGGCAAAATGCTTTAGACATTTAGGCTAAAATCTTATTGCTCATCTATGCTCACTTACATATGTAAATAGGTACGTCTGTTTAAAAAGTTGTCAAGCCTCACACTCCACATACTCCCATGCATGCTTTATGTTGGCATGGTTGTTCGGCAATACACCCAACAAAGGGCAGTTCAGAGTTCCCTTCCCGAGTTCCAACACCCAATCTCCTTCCAACTCTTTAGGAGTTCTCTGTCCCTATGCCTCGGCACATCTTAGACGTGTTTTTCTAGTTCTGAACACATTTGCTCAGCCTCTCTTGAAAAAAGTTTGGAAAAAAAATCAGCTTCGAACCTGACATGAAAGATTCTTGTGATCTTGGAAATCTTGAGTTAAACATCATGACAATAATGGGGTTTTGGTGTTTAAGCAGCTCTTGGACATGCATGCTAAAGCCCACATGAGCATTTATGCGTTCCCTTGAAGATAATCACTACATTATGGATACCTTGCACGTAAACATCTTGGGAATATTTGTGTCCTGCCCCCCCCATAAAATACTAATCTATCAACCAGTGAAAAAACAGGAATAAGTAACAGAGTTGGCATGACAGTTTAGTCATAGATTCTGGCCCCAGGGATGGTGTTACCGAACCCTTTTCTGGTATATAAATTGCCCTTTGTGATTTGAAGCTGTTGTGAGGAATGCTCGGCAGGCTGTGCTCCAGAACAGCTCCGGGAAATGTTTAAATGGATAAACATCGTGTGACTCAGACACAGAAAACTGCACAAGTTGCCCTGATGATCAATGAAGAAATGACAACAAAGGTGCCATCAAAAAGCACAAGAGTGTATCAAAATATATCACACGCAGACTGAGAGGTGTTCAGATGAGCAATCACCAAAAAGCTGGCAAAATGATCAGAGTGGGTGATAGTAGGAGATTTCAATACAAGACTAACAAGGTGCAGCTGGGGAGGCAGCAGACTGATTGGCAAATGAGGAACAGGTGTGCTGAGGGCGCCTGGTGGACAGGTGAAACATGGTAAGTTTTGTTAATAAAACAGCAGACTCAAAGGCCAGTGTGCCTGCAGGGCAATATTCCCACTGTCAAACTTAGTGTAAGACAAAATATAACTGAAAATATTTCAAATATGGTACTGCTTTGTAGATAGGATATTCTTCTCATATTCCCGTTTACCTTTTAGTTGAGTCAAGCTCATTATTCATCCCCCAATGCCACAGTAATATCTGCACCCATCTAAAGCCTTGCTCACATTCATATCCCTTAAAACAGGAACATTCTTCAGGGTTTACCCCTCAGCCCAAAAGCAATTTTTTTTCTTGTTGCGAGCAGTCATCCTGCTCGACACCCGCTACGCTTCTAAAAAAAAACCTTGCGATTAAGGTGTGTGCATGGCTACATGATGTGAGTAAGACTGGCATAAGCCACACAGCTGAAATTGGATATTACACTGAACATCAACTTATTTGGGTTAAAGTGATAAGTAACTGCCGTTTAGATGGCAGTGTTTCACTCAGAGTTCGGTCTTAATCGATTCATTATGTCAGAATACTGCTGTGCATGGAAATGTAGCCACAGGGATATCTAACTGTCGGAAGGTGCATACAGACCAGGTCATCTTTCATCTGGATGGCCAAAACTGCACAGTATATTTTTAGAGAGGGGAGAGGGAGATAATGCAAGTGTCATCATGACAGACAGAAAAAAATCAAATAAAACAGGTGCAATTTCTGTTTTTCACATAAATTATAAGATCACTCTTCTCATCGCTTAAACGTACATACCGTGATTTTCAGATTTATCTATTCATTTGAACAAACACACTAACGAAGCAAGGAACATAACATATTACACAGAATTAGGAGAATATTTTTGGTCATTCGGTGTAAGTTGAACATTCTGTGAACACAGCTGCAGATGTTTTATCACATTGCAAAGGTGGCACTGTGAGCTGATGCACTGCCTGAGCAATCATCAAATATGGAGGAACACTGCTCTGTCCACCTCACAAATTCGCTCTTTTCATCTGTTGTTTTTCTTTCGTACATTTTTCAAGAGAAAGACGTAGCTCTACAGCTACTAAAAGTTTCACGGTCTTCACCCCACATCACTGAATGTGATATCAAGCTAGGTGTCGGGTCGTTAACATGAGGTCGGTGAGAGCAGGGATGGCGGATTTTTAGCGGCACGAGTTGCCGGGCGTAAAACCAAAACGATGAGTTCAAAGAGATCAAAGAAACTGCTTAGTCCAGACACTTTTTTCATCACCCGATGACATCTGCTACTCTGCAAATGTAAACGTAATCAATAGCTTTCAAATATGCTCCAGGAACTGCAAACATGTCACACTTCTGGACTAATGCTTTTGTGCAGCAAACGTCAGCGTAAGCTCAGTTTGTTCTCACATTACCATGCAGTCCGCACTTTGGACTGCTTGATTGTGCATTTAATATCCAAAGTAATTATTAATGTGTAGAATGGAAACATTCTGGGAAATTGATTTTAGCGATGCCATTAAATTAACTTTAACATCAGGCTTATTATGTTCATTTAAGTTATTAGAGTTGAAAATAGATAATCGGACTATTTGAGTCACAAGAAAAGCGGGACTCGTAACCTGCGGAGCCAAGCCTGAGGCTTCATTCCGACTTTAAAAGTCTTTAAGATCTGTTATGTAGTTCAGGGCCAGAGCAAACTGTTTTAAAAGGCTCCATTTTAACTGTAAAATCAATACACACTTAACAAATAATTGCAAATGATGACAGACTTGCAGAGGACACATTTGATCTACTTGAACCAATTCAGCTAAGATAGAATAGAGACTGAAAAAGAGTTTTATCCTGTTTTTATTTCTCCTCCATCAGCCATTCTGGGGATTCAAACTTTTGTTGTCCTTGCATCACAGTCCTTGTGTGTCTACCCTCTGGGGGTCATCTTTAATTATAAAGCACTCCCAGAACCTCAACATTCAACAAATACTCTGTCAGGTCATTATGGATGAGATCAAAACACGCGTGCAGAATGTGTCTGTGAGTTCTCACAGTTTCACTTTGAGGTTTTTGAGAGACACCCGATACACACAGAGCTAACTGCAGCGTGCCTCCTGTTCTCAGTGAATTGAAAAAAAAAATCCCTTTTTAATGGATTTGGGGAAAGTAAAGAGAAATTTAAGAAAAGAAAAAAAATTCTTTGTAACTTTCAGTTTGATTTGCTATTGGGGAAAAATTCTAGAGTGGGAGAGATGAAATCTTGACTTTATGTTTTAGCTCTGTTAACCAGACTAATATGTATGTACAGTGTGCAATATTGATCATATGGCAGGGGAGATGTTCTGATTTTTAAACCTAAAATACAGCCTTAAACCTGAACTGATCCACTCTCCAGAGCAAATGAAGTTGGCTGCAGAAACGTGTTGACAATGTGTTTTTGCATGTAAAGGGACTGGCTGTGTGTGTTCCACACAGCCTTGTGGCCAGCTGCCCTGACTGGCAGCATGCCTTTCTTCCATGACCTCTGGATGTCAGTCTCATCACAGATTCATTCACACTTGGTCAAACAGTACATAGAAATCAATACTACAAACAAAAAAGAACCTAAGTCAAAAACAGCATGGAGCCTTTGTTGATAAGATATCGGTGTTTGGAGTCTATTATTGTCTGAAACAGCATACATCTCACTCAGAATGGATTTCTATATTAGTGGTACTGCTATGCACTAAACAGCTCTAAAGAATTAAATTGTATGAGGTTGCAATGTAATGTGCATGTAAACTTAGGCTCTGGAATGCAGGTAAATCAAATCTTATGTTTCTGACAATGTGATCAATATATTTTTTTCCAACTTCTTTTTTTAATTAAACACACAATGAAGGTGTTAATGTAGTACATGAGTAAACTAAGTAGGTTTAGTGGCAGTCGGCCAAAATTTTAAATGAACTTGTGCAGCAGCTAGGACACATCCAAAAATGGTGATTAGTAAGGACACATCTTTGCTCTTCAGCTGCCTTCATAATTTTTATTTTTCTATATCTCACAAAAAAACAGAACTGACGTATAATTGAACTGATAAACACTTCAGTTATGAAAAACATTTTTGTTGAATGAGTTGTCCAAAAGCTGCACCACTCAGGTAATATTTCAAACTGCTTATTTCACAGGCACTTTACAATGAGGTGCTGCAAAAGATTTATAACCGCAGTATATAGGATGTGCAGTAATCTGATTCAGTAGATGTAAAGTGTTGCTATTGGCCTGCTGGTTGACCTCTATTATTCCGTTTTCAGAAACCGCTTTACTATGGGGAACAACTTGAAGCTTGAACCAACCATGCTAAAAAGACAAGTTTTGATAAATATTTGGATCCTGCAATATGGCAGACCTGCCTCTTTTCAGTTGGGGAATATCATAATGTTAGCATGGTGAAGAAAGAAAATCATATCAAAGATAAACAAAGAACATCTTTACATTTGCTGATTAACAGGATGTTTTCTCTGGTTCCACAGAAACTCATTTTCGCCATGCAAACTTGGATTACTGCAACACAGGAAGACTGTAACTGGCTTAAGGAATTAAAATCAATTTATTTTATATTTTATTAATTAATTTTGTATACAGGTTTGTATGATTAATTAATTTCACTTCAGTTTTATTTATACAGCGCCAAATTATAACAAATGTCATCTGGAGCCACTTCAATAATATACTCCAATTCAAGCCACATGGAGTTTAAGTCATTATAATCATAATGCAATGAAATCCATTTAATTAAATTCAAAATTAATCCAATTTATTATGCTGGACCACAGTGATACAGTAAAGAAAACAAAGTCGGGGCATTAAAAATAGGAATGTTTGCATACATTAACGCAACAAAATGGTGAACTAACTGTATTTATGATACAGTTACAGATATTTATGACTGGTGGCAGTGCTGCTGTGGAAGGTGCTCACCAGCCTGTAGTCTTGGATTAGAAGCAGCTCTGAATTCAGTGTCTTCCCGTGGATATTTCAGCACATGGAAGAGGACTTCTACAGGACTTCTACTCTTAAATCTCTTTAACTTTATTATTTAAACAATGGAGCAAGTTTGCTATCTGAGAGGAAATCACCTGCTCAAACACATGAAGAAAGACTGAGAGAGCAGCAAAGCTGCTGGGTCAGTTTGCTTTTTTTGTAAGCATGTCTGTGCTTTATGTTGATGTAAAGCGCTGGGATTTACGGCCTCTTTTTCCCCACTGTCCCCGTCTGTTATGAAGTTTCCATAGTTGACTCTGGCACCTCAGCTGAAACTGAGGTAATGAATGTCAGAAGGAAGTCAAACTGTGAACATCTGACAAAGTGAAACAATCTGTCATCAGCTGCTTTGGATTATATATTTTTCTATTTTGTTGCATGATCATGTGGAGTTTGTGCGTTTATGTAAAAATGTGTTTACGTCTTACATAAAACTTCCAATAAGGTTTCCACTAAAATGTAAGTAAACGGTATAAATGTGGGTGTTGGTTTTGTCATGATTATCTTAAAGTGGCCCTAAAAAGGGGCAAATGGATCAATTTAATGGATTCCACTTAAAAGTGACACGCTGCTAAAGCATTCTGCGGTAGTCAGGGTTATTTTAAAGTAAATCCAGGTCCTCAACTAGTTGTATATGTAGAATAAAGCTGTAGTAAACAATCTGTATTGGCTCCATTCATTATGAGGAGAGGAACACTGGAGCTACATTTACACGTTTGATGCTGCAGTTTAACGCCGCAACACATTTTTGGCTTCTTGGGGACAGCTGAAACAGGTTGTGAACTCAGTATTGACGCAACGGCGGGAACATTTCGTGTAATTTATTATGAGTTGTGTCTTTGACCTCTAAATTAATGCAAATCCAATATTCGCTCTTTTTTTCAGCCCTGTTTTAGATCTCTAACAGCACTTACCTGACTCTGCTGAAAGCTCTCTTGTTCACAAGCTGTTATCTGACTATGTCAATAAACGTGTTTGTCTTGCACAAGAGGTGGAGGGTTTAAAATATTGTATTTATTCATTTATTTTTGCTGCTTGCTTAAAAAAGGAACAGTGATAATGAATAGACAGCAAAGCCGGTGCTTAACAATGAGGGCGATCATTTTAAGATAGATAGCTTTGAAAAGAACTTTGAAAGGCTGCAAATTTAGCTGATAGTCTAAACTCAGGAACATTTTAATGCTTTCACATTGTGTTTAAGGTGTCTTTTCATACTCCTTTTTGTAAAAATATCAGTTAAACCCACTTTAAAGGCATCCTAAAAGCCCATGTTATCATTCTGCCCTCACCGTCTTCTTGCCGCATTGAAATGCAGCTCCAGTTTCACCAGAGAGGTGGTAAGACTGCGAGTCTTTTGTC
The DNA here is from genome assembly GCF_036924035.1 of Leuresthes tenuis. Lineage (NCBI taxonomy): Eukaryota > Metazoa > Chordata > Actinopteri > Atheriniformes > Atherinopsidae > Leuresthes > Leuresthes tenuis. The sequence goes on from NW_027325362.1 coordinate 16,510,316, forward strand.
ATGTCAAGAAGTCTGAATCAGATGCTACAGTAATAATAGCAGCGTAACTCTATAGCAGTAGTCTGAGACCTGTTTTAAGAGTGAATACCAGACCCAGAAGGCTGTCTGTACAAATGCTTGGATAAGTTTGGCTCCAGGGGGACCACAAGTCAGCAGGATAAATGACTCTGGCAAAAAGATTCATTACTTCCCATTCATAATTGACTATTACTGAATATGCCATTACAGAAAACACAGAAAAACATTCCCGTTTTCGCCTACATGTGTTTGTCAAGTGGAAGCTATTAATTCTACTCTGAGTGTAATTCATCTCAGTTACCACTCAGATAGTGTTGGTTAAAATATTCCTCTGTGCTCTGGTGGAATTTCAAGCGCTTTTGTTTGTGTAAATATTTCCTTTTTTGAGAGGTTAAACAATAATATTTCAGCACAAATCAATATTTTTCTTACCTTCCCTTTATCCCTCATGGACCCTTTGCCAAGGATTGACATCTTCGCTCCCGTCTCTTCCTGTAATCTTTTCATAGAATTTCCCCTTGGTCCTAGCAGCTTTCCTACAAAGTTAAACTGTGACACGGGGGGGGGGGGGGGGGGAAGAAAAAAAGAAAGTGAAATCAAACAGCTTCTGTGCGCTTCCAAAACATTTAAGTAGAGCAAACACGCTGAAACAAGCTGAGAACAAGTGTTAATGAAGCAGTCTCTCTTTATGTGATGGATGTAAAAGGAATTCGATCCTTTTGGAGAAAAGGTTAACCATAAAAGATGTGTCTGGGCCATTAGTCATCTATTATCAATATAATCTCACATTCCGTTCACCATTCATCTTGTGGAAAAAAGCTGTAATGTAGCCTGTGATGAATCAATATCACTGTTCTCTGTACAAAGCACATTAAGTTGAATGCGCTTCTCATATGTGGTCCAGCGTGACATATGTGTCCGTCCCTCGCTTGAACTGCACCCCTGCTAGGCATGGATCTTAATGGCATTTAGGGTCATTCATGTTGGGCTGTGCAGAGGAAAGAAAAAGGGAGCATGTACTCAAACCAATAACGTTCCTGAGACAGTTCCAGAGGTCAGTGCTGAGATAAAGTCAGAAATAATGAGTTTCTTCCCAGTGGGAAATTAAGTAATACTATCCAAATGACAAACCATCAGATTCAAGCCTCAGGGCTCTGACTATCATTTCCCTCACACTGTGCACCAGCTAGTGCTCATATTGAAGGAGGTATAGTTTCTGTATTGTTGTGGGCACCATACTGCTGAGATTAGCAGTGATTAATCCAAAAAGGTGAAATTCATTAAAAAACTGTAGTTAAGTGTTTAGTTCCTGAGGAGCACAGTGAGCGCACAGTGAACAGAGGAGACCTCACTTATTATCACTTCAAACAAACATAAAGACTACCTATAACATCTCATATTTGCAACGAATGTGTTTGACTTTCAAATGTTTGCTGTTGGACGAGATCATAAAAGTCCACCCCCAACGCTGAACAGGTGGTCAGCCGCCCACCACAACACACTCTGGCCAACACTTAAATGATATTAACCTTTCCAGAATGCACCCTCTCCCACTGTGGCTGAGCAGCTAATAACTTACTGCCAGCTGTGTTTGGCTGCTGCAACTCAACTCCAATAACTGCACACTCAGCTTATTCCATGAGCATCATTAACATCACGGGTGAATGCAGCAAAGCGCCAGGGGATGCAGAGCTGAATTCCCATCCCCCATCCCCCAAAAAAGAAGAAGAAGAAGAAAAAAAAAGAAAGCATCCCTATTGTCCTTGCCTGTCCTCCGAACTGAGTGATTAAAGCACCTTTGTGGATGCCTTTCTTCACAGGAGTTGCTGTGCGCGGGACTATCCTATAGCTGGCAGGGAGCTGGAGAGCAGATGGTCGCTGCGGCTACATCAGGAACGCACTCGCTGGGCGGTAGAAGAAGAGTGGCCTGTTTTCATTAAGCTAATGAATGTCTGGAGCCTCTCTGCTATTCCACGGCGAGCAATTTGAGCTTCAGAAAGGGGTACGGTTCAGTGTTAAATGAGGTTTGAAATGATGCTATGTACCCCCTACAGTCTCAACATTGATAACTATGCAGATATCAAAAGGAAGGGCGTGGTGAATGCAGCAATTATGCACAAAGACACTTGTTTGTTTTTTTTACAGTGTGACTTGTACAAAAAAAATACATAAACTTTTTCTAACAGAGCTCTAATATCTTTCTAAAAAGTCATTTTGCAGTAAGTTCTGCGTCGACAGAGCTTAAAGCAGGAGCAGAATGTTGACCTGCACTGATGTGAATGTGCGATTCTGATAATGCAGCTGAGCAGTGCACTTCTCACAAGGATCTCCGTGTATTTTTGCGGTTGTACTTTTGAACAAGATTACATTGACACTATAAAATAAAAGAAATCTGCTCTTGTCCTAAGAAAAAAAAAAACAGAGACAAATTGAGAAACACACTGTCTGACAAAGTATAAAGCAGCACAGTGGAATGAATAGGGAGCAGGTGCAAAAAAATAGAATCAAATAAAGAAGAAACAAGCAAACGCATTTTCCCCCTGAAAATGTCATGTTCTGTTTTGTCTTGCACAACATTATTTCGGTGTGCAGCCTTTTTCATTAAGTTGCAAATGTGCAGCTCAAACTTCTCAAGCTTTGTCTGTTTACATGCATTTCTGTGAATGGATACTTGACTTATGAAACACTTTGAGCTCTGTTTACAGTTTTTTTTTTTTTCTAGCACTGACAGGTGTCTGAAGAAAGGGTTGAAAAGTTCCAGATGGAGCCATGCTAAGCCTGACAAGATGCCTCAAGCAATGTAATTTTTTAAACTATCCATCTAAGTCAAACAGTGCTGTAGGAGAACATGTCTTTGTGTTCCTAACAGCAAGTTTGTGGAGAATTATTTTTGGGTGCAGGATGTGGATTTTATCATATCAAGGTCAGATCAGATTTTTTTTTTAACCTTCTTTACAGTTTCTAAGTGGAATAGAGGTTTATTTTCCCCTCAGTTTTAATTTGATATCGAGCACGTCTGCTTCTTTCTGTGGTGACAGAAAGAAGAGTCGTGTTTATGTTTTCTGAAAAAGGTTAAGCACAAAAGAAACACACTTAAACAGGCTTTCTTTGTCGATTTCTCATCAATGCTTTTTCACTGTGGTTATTATTTGCAGCATGTGCATGCGGACTAAATCTGCTACTGAAACCTCTCATAGAATCACTATTCTTCATGATGACTTCAAAATCACGGAGTGTGTTTTCCACAAAAGGAAGCATGATCCAGCGGTGGTTTAAAAAAGGCAGCTGGTGCACATTCGATATCAGAGCTGAAACTATGGAGCAAATTACGCAAAGTAACATAATGTTGCTCCTTTCCAAAACTTGATACTGTACAGACAAAAGCTCTTCTAAGAGGGGTAATGTTGAAACATTCATAAGCACAGGGACTAATCCTTTCTAAAACATTTACCTGTAATGTCTCACAGTCTCCCTGAGCATGAAGTTATTAATATCCATATTGAATTTGTGATTGATGTTTGACCATATGTAGTTTACAATATGCATTGTGTAAAACATTATAACCCGCATTCTCTGGATGAAGATAGATGCTGGTGGTAGCATTTCATCTTCATCTCATATTGAGCCACGTCGAAAATGCTCCCGACAAAGAACTTATATCAGCGCAGCACAAAGGAAATATTTCCATACACACAAAAAATAATACTTATATTACACTTTCATCATTCTGTTTTTTCACGCTGTTAGATTCAAAGTAGGAAAAAAAAGCCATTAAAGGAGAGGCTCAATAAAAAGGCAAACATCAAAGGCAGCGCTCACAAGCACATGATATACATAATAAATACAAATCAAAGCCACCTCAGGGTGACTTAATGTGCCTAACTATTTCCATGCCCACTCAACATTAGGTCAGTTTCACAGAGGCAAGAAAATACTGACAAGACACAGTGGCAGTGAAACATAGAATAACAAAAGATCATTTGGTTGAAAATGTGATGCAGTGCACTGGTGCCAGTCGACATGTCCTGAGGCACTTATTGCCAAGTTAGTAAGCGGGGCTTGTGGGGATTTCTAGGTCCTGTCTGATAGTAGGATTAAAGCCACAGGTAGACATTTGGCTTTAATGAGAGTTGGTGGTTACTGGGCTGTGAGTGTATCAGAGGAGCATATCAGCTCCACAGACTTTGAAGAACACAGATGGGTGGCTGTTTGAGACATATGTGAAGGGGGAAGCTGTTACTATTTATCCATTTCCCGTTAATATGTAAACACTTGACAGTAAACAAGACATATATTTTGATTCATGCAAATTCTGCAGCTCACTCACCGGAGAAAAATCTTGTCATTTTACCTGATCATAAATCACATATAGGTATAATGTCAATGTTGAGCCACAAATTAGCCGTGCTTATTTACAATCATTTTCTGACAGCAGCAATTTGTAAGGAACATGCACAGTTTTGAGGGGGTTTGTGTTTTATGTCAAACAATTATTTTTTCCTGACCCAACCCAAAAGGTTTTGTGCATGTTTGTGAATCTGAGTCTTCCGACAAAGGTTCAGCGACTTAATTTACTTCTTCCCCCCTGCCTTCCAAATGCGGACTTGCAAGTGCTTGTTGAAATGCAAAATGACAACCTCTGACTCTGACGATCTGGGCTGAAATTCTATCAGGTGACAAAAAAAGTTGAGTCAAAGACGCAGCTGGCAATACCAAAATGATGCAAAGCTGCAAACGCTGCAGAGGACCATAAAACCAATCAGCACAAACTGGGTTTGCTGTCAGAGCAGCAGCCACTCAGCCTTCCTGTTGTCAGCTACTTGAGAGACAAAGCTTTACAAATCCTGTTTAAAATGCAAAAACAAAATGAGGTGTGCAGTCTCTGTCTTTGAATACTTGTGCTTCATTTTTTCACTGTTGTTGGTCACAGCCTAAACAAAGGCAATCATTCTTTCTTTCTTCACTAAAGACCATATCGACCTCGTAACTTAACATGGGCAATGGATTAGCAATTATGGTTATATCCAGCAGACCCTAAGTAACATTTGCATGAATTTGTCTGAATAATTGGTAATATGCAGGTGGAATATCAAGACAGCTAAAACAGTAGCCTGCAGAGGAAAAAAATAATAAATTGGAGCGTGAACGGAAAGAGTATAACCAAAATGCTAAGCTAAAATAAGCTAAAATGGTCCAAGCATTTGAGTCATGAGCTCTATGAGATCAATGCAAGACTGCATGATGCAGAGTCATTTATCAAATAATTTAGACAACTTTAAGAAGGATGCAATTTGATTTTCCAAACATTTTTTTTTCTATGGATCACTAGTTACAATCTGCAGGAATATTTACCAGCTATGAGAAGCTACTCCGTCTGTAATCACAATACCAAAAAAAAATAAAAAATCGAGGGAATTTTGCTACATGGTGATTTATTTTTTTAATTTTTCTTATTTTTCTAGAATGAATGCCGGATTTACTGAAACCCCAGTCAGAGATGATACTTTGTATAGAGCTTAAACAGTGTACACTGCAACTGGATGGGCTTTTAACACAAGGAGGCATGTTGTCATAGTTATATCCCATGAGCAGCTTTGTGCAGGACAAAATCACATAAACAGTGACTCAGTAGTATCCCAAAGTGGATCTAAGATGCAGTCATACAAGTGTTTAATTTTACTTCACACTCTGTACCCCCTCTAATGTATTCAGTACTTATCTAAACAAAACACCTTCCTACATGATAAGCCTTTCTTTGGGGCACTGACATCTCTGAGCAGCCAACAAGTGGACTTCTCTATGGTGGAGATACAGCTGCAGAAGCATTATTTAAAGGTTACAATAACCCAAAACTGATAAGCTCAAAATGGCACAAACCCAGAAATAATACATTCTTATTATTTGACTTTAAATATGCCTATAGAATGCTAAATTAAAGGCAACAGATATGAGTTAAATGTATTCTGATAATCAGAACATAAAGTGAATAAATAAATCAAAGAAGAAGAAGTTCACAACATTATCACATGCTGTATTAACATTTGCAAAAGAGCACTAGATTCAAACTCGAAGACATTGTCAGCATCTGAAAATCTAGTCCATGCCCCAAGGTCATTAGATGCAAATCAAACTGTCTCATTTAACAGCTGAGAATAAATTCCTGTGAAGTGACAATGGAAAATGACAAAGTGCATTATCTTAATATTTTTTTTCCTAAGTAAAGAGTCATCCCATATCATAATTTTGTGACTCTATTTATCAATTCCTTTGATGTCTAAATAATAAAAATACAATGGATTTAGCTCCTCTTTTCTTTTCAGCTGAGATCAACCCTGCTGTAATTCGATCTTTTTTTCTATTTCAACATTTATAATAGTTTAAGGATGAAAGATAGAACGACCTCATTAGCTCACTCGAAGAATGCCTCAAGGCTAAAATTTGTAATTTTGCTACTAAACAACAGTAAGCCTGATGTACACTTTACAGCCCAAAACACCCAGGTTGTCAGTAGAGCATGATGTATAGAACAGGAGGGCAACTTTTACATTGTGTATAATCCAAACTCTGCGATATGACATTATCTTAACATCTTAATCAAAGATGCAAAGATGAGCCAAAATTTTAAAAGTATTTCCACGTGACAGAAATTACATTAGTTATTTTGCAACACTGGCACATGTCAAAGTTTGGGCTATAATGTAAAATGCATAAAATAGTGACCCGCCCTTGCAAATTCACACAACCTCCACACACGCATGCACACGCAGACGCAGACGCACACGCTTGCTGGCTGCTTTCTTCCACCCACTGGATTTTCCTTATCCTTATCGAAAGCCCTGGGACGGACTTGTGCTTCTGTCCAAGGAGCCCTGCTGGACACTACAGAAATCAATTAGCTGTTTCTTCCTCGGGTCGGTGATGAGAAAGTGATTAAGCTTTGTTCTGGAAGTCTTCACTCTATCAAATTGATTTAGATTCCCTAAAAATTGCCAATTGAGTCATTTTTTTGGGCAGTAAAAGAGATTCCCATTAACTTTCTATGTCTCTGTTTCCACCCCATTTATTTTCCAACTGTTACACCTCTTGCTATTCAAAAGCCATGTCTAACTATGAGTGTTGACTTTTGCTTTTATTTCGCCGTGAAATATACTGTGTGCAAAACTAAGAATAAACAGACGGTGATTGGGAAATCTGAACATTTTATTTGCTTGTTTTATGTCTGTTAGTAGAGGTGAAGTAGCATTACACACACAAGGAAGAAGGGTCAATTTCCTCTCCCATCATGTCAAAGACAAAGGTTTTCCGCATCTTATGGTTAACTGCGTTCACTTAGTTTCCCAAGGGTGAGTTAATTTCTGATTAGATGGTTAATGAAAACCAGTGGAGCTATGAAAACCACTGAGTCGCCTAACAGAGATAAAAAATGTTTTCCATAAAAATAAAAGAGGATTGGAATAATGGCTTCATACAATGAAGTAAATCGTTACATCTCTGCAAAGTAAGCAAAGCTGCAATCCAGAGGGACAGTGCAGTTGTCAAACAACAACTTCCGTGACCTAATTGCACAGTCAGCACCCCATAAGACTGCAGTGTCACTGCCTCAAACATCTTGGTAACACTGCACTTTCTGTTAATGACAATTAGCCACATGAAGTACCTCTTTGAAGTGTATGCCCTACAAAGACAATGAGAAAAACAAAAAAGAAAGCATCACAGAGCTTGGGAATGACAACACTGATGGCGAACACATTATGCCTCACAAGAACATAATCAAGTTGCTCCCACAGGACACCGATACAGAAAAGGATAATGGCTAACATTTTTGAGAACTACTCGTTGGACTAGAAAAGAGAGATCAGTTGCTCATAAAATACATCCATTTGTGGGCCAGAATGGAGTTTTACATTAATGCTAGATTTAATGAATAAAAATCTATTCAAATTCTATTAAAAAATGAATATATTTGATTTTTAATCCAATATCTGGCCCCTCCATGTGAGAACACCAAGAACGTATTTATTTGATTTCCCCTGATAATGGAACTTTTGCATGTCTCTGTTATTTTCACATGTCTGCTACTCTGGTTCATTCTGAATGTGTACCACTGGTGGCAGAGCAAAACATGAAAATGTCACAGATTTGCTCTCTCAGCCATCTCACAGTGCTTATTCGAGCTTACAGCTGCCATCTCGCTGCATGGTAATTAAATCCAAGATAATTGAATTGTTACTTGAGGGGAGTCATCCACATGAATCCAGATTTGACAAAGTCACTGAGGAAAGATTAATGTGAAAGACCAACAGCTGAAGAAATCACTCTGTGTGGCACACTGACAGGCACATGCTGCAGGTAGATTTCACTGTGGACATTTTTAACACGACAAAGTAGGCAGAGCACAGGTGCTTTGAATAATAATGTATGCACTTATTAATCTGTTTAGAAAAGCTTTTTCTTCCCAGTCAAAGTGTCTGCTGAGAGAAAGGCCTGCTTAGTCCCGTTCTGTGATGCTACATAGTTTTATTGTCTGTACCATACGGGCACCGATGCTATCAAAACAAACCTCCGGCTCATAAATATTTCATTGCAAAGAAACTGCTACGATACCACAAAGTAAATAGCTGGAACTCACAACATTACTCAGCATGCATGCTAGTGGATACACTGCCACTAAGATCCATTTAAAATGTCTGTCTGTCTGTCTATCTATCTATCTATCTATCTATCTATCTATCTATCTATCTATCTATCTATCTATCTATCTATCTATCTATCTATCTATCTATCTATCTATCTATCTATCTATCTATCTATCTATCTATCTATCTATCTATCTATCTATCTATCTATCTATCTATCTATCTATCTATCTATCTATCTATCTATCTATCTATCTATCTATCTATCTATCTATCTATCTATCTATCTATCTATCTATCTATCTATCTATCTATCTATCTATCCATCCATCCATCCATCCATCCATCCATCCATCCATCCATCCATCAGAAAGTGACTCTGGAATAGTTGTCGTTCTATTCTATCTGTGGCCACTCATGATCCATGCAATTTCCCCCTCGGCTGACATTGTAACAGCCATGAATTACAATCATGTACATTGAACCTGAGATCACTTAAAAGCAGGAGGGCTTTTAAGTATTCTCCTCTCGCACAGAGTTCATGTTTAGGCCCAGCGACTTCGTTCATAGTTTGTTCAAACTGACAAATGTAGATTTCTTGGTCACTTTGTTGTTGTTATGGGTTTTGCATAGGAAAAACAGTTTCAGAGTGTGAAGCGTTTCAGTCAGATAACAGGTAGAGTGCAGCAGCTAAGAGGAGACGAGACAGCTCACCCTGATCTTTAAAATACGCTGTTTTTGCTTTCATTGTCTTGCTTCCACATTGAACCATCTTGGGTGCTTTTGCATTCCTCAGTCAGTTATATGTATATTTCAGATGTCACATCATTCTGTCACGTTCAACCTAAAATCACTTTCATTGTTTGAAATTCATTGTTTGTTTGCTGGTCAAGAACATTCTTATCCAAAAATCCGATTTTTCTGTTTGTTTGTTATTCTATGCGAACATATATTTAATATTTTTTCCTATGCTGTGAGTTTTTTTGGGGTTTTTTTCTGTCTGCTGAGAGCGTTCACCTGCCGCCACAGTGTGTGACATCATCACTTAAGTTGTTGCCATGCTACAAAACAACACCCCCATCCATTCACTGTGATCTCTCAAGATTTCAGCCACACGTCTCCGTTTACAAAGTTTGCCAAATGTTTTTTGTTGGAAAAAAATAACGTCCATCCCAATTTATTTAGCAAAAAAATTCATTTCCCTTAAAGAATTATTTAACTGAACTGAAATAATTTGCTGTAGGTAGTAAAACACATGCTCTACAATATTTTGCCCTAAAGTTGCTGCAGGTTGAGGTGGAGATCATTCTTTCTTACACTATTTGTTTTATACAATGTATCATATTTATATACAGATACATAGCCAATACGATGCTAAACTCTATGATCCCAAGAAACCACATGGCAAAATACCAGAACAGCTTTGATTGCAGCGGCTTGGAATCTATGAGACCTCCAATATGCCACATTGTATCTGACACCAACATATCAACAACAGGAGTTCATATTTGTTCAAACATATGCCTCAATACCCCACTGCATTCCCATGGTTAAGTACTCCTCTAACAACTTTTTGAACTGTATGTACTGATAATTAGTTTATTCTTTAACTAACAGGGCCTTTAAGTTTAGCAAAAAATAACACTTTTGGCACTGTGTTAAAGACGTCTAACAACTGTGCAGTGGCTATATCTGCTGAAGTTAGTTCCTAACCTGCTCCTAACCTCAATATAACATGAAAAGAAGACGCTAGCAGTGCTTCACTCTTGACAGTCAAGTTTAAGGTACATCAGGAAATGAAAAGGCGTGACAGAAATCTGTGTTAAAATCAATATTCGTGTTGCTTAAAACTCCTGGCAACTGCTCTTACATTCAGGTGCATTTAGTTATGCCTCAGTCTCACCGTGTAATTTTAACCTTAGGATGTTTTCATGATTTTTTTTTCTTTGTTTGCCGGTTAAGCAAACTAATACTGAATGCTCCAGATGGACTGTACTGTAAAGAAAGAAGTAAAGAAATTTGTGTATTTGAGCCCACACATACAGCTAATTAAAATGTTTTGAAAACCACACCTGCTCTTGGCAAATCGTTAGTTTAGTAATTAAAAGGCTTATGGATTTTCATTTATTCATGTACACTTTTAATGTAAGGTTTATTAAGGCATGACAGAGTTATGGTGAAAGATTAATCATCTTAATTACAAAAGTTCTGACCAATCGGCGATCGTGAAGGTTTCCAAAATAAACAGTAAGTATTTACTTACCGACTGTGTGGGCTAAAATTTGCCTAATCATTTTGATCTAGTGTACTCTTTCACTGTATTGTAAAATATGCTGTAATTACTGAACATGAAATAAAAGCATATATTTCCTGGTGCATGAATGTGTGAATGCATAAGCTGTTGAGCTTTTCTCGACTGCAGTGGATGTAAAGCCTTTAAGTTTGCCTAAAGCAGCAGTGTGTTGTTGCCCAGCAGTCTGATGGAGCAGCCTCATTAGGCTACATTTCAGACTTTGTCTGTACTGACATTGCATAACTCAGAATACCCAGCACTGTGTCACAGAGTGATTTATGATCACTGTTCTTCACAGTACCCTTGGGTGCTTTAGTCTTCTGAAAACTTTGAGTTTTGATGACTACATCAAAATAAACAGACACTGCAAGGGGGCTCTCTATAAGCCAGATTACAGCTCAGAGGGATTTTGAATTCAACGTGTTTGTGACCAGGTGCAGCCAAGCTACTGTAGAATGCCCAGACAAAAAGGTTCCGTAGACCAACTTACCACTAAATTCACTGTAATCACACAAAAAAAGCTCCTTCTTTAAATGTATCTCTCATCTCGTATACTGCCTTACAGTTTCCTTACAAAGACACGGCTGCTGTGAACCTTACCTTTGGATACTGTTGAACTGGAATGAGAACTCTTTCGGAGAGCTTGATATTTTTATTGCTGATAATATCTAGATATTTCTTCGTGTCACCATCTTTTCTCAGCTCATCACCTTCATACTTCTCAATCTCTGCAGAAAAACACAAAAGGAAAACAAATAGGACAAAATGAGCTCTGTAACTGAAATGAAAAACATTAGTCAACATCTTCTGGTCTGTTCAGAGCCGACTGTAACATGAAAGGCAAGCTGGGAAAAGTGCGCTTGGGGACACCTTAGGACATTTATACATGCTTTGTATCACACAGTACATTTTGTGAATTATTTCCTGTCACTATTATGCTCACTTCGTATACCTTACAATGTAAGATTATCCTGTTGACTCTTGATATGTCCTGTTATGTCAAGCTGCGTAATCTTATAATCCAGTAATTCCAATCAAGCAACAGCAGAAGGAGTCACACTCAGCTTGCTGTGCCTCACGCCACTACAGTCTGAACCCTCGTGGGCAGACTTCTCTGATCCCAATACACCACAGATCTTCTGCAGGGTATTATATGGCAAAGGTTATTCGGGGTGATTAGGTGTGTGGAATTTCATATGAAGCTAATTTTTGCAAATCATTGGTTTCAATCCAATGCAGCATGTCTTCTGGAAGATGCACAACTCCTGTATAAGATGTGTCCCAAGTTACTCTGTAGTAAAAAGTGAGACGAGTGTGACTTCTAGAACATATTCAAAAGGCTCTTGAAAGGAAGCTATTTCTTGTTCATATATCAAGGAACCTCCGTTGACATGCACTCATTTTCTTCTGCTGTAAATTGAAAAGACAAGTGACTTGGAAAGAAAGTTGACTATGAAGAGAAATAAGTCCTCCTAAATCACTGAATTCTCTTTGATGTCCTCAAATTCCATATAAAATGTTTTGGATGATGAATGATTTTTGAATGATCCCAGTGAATGCCAGTATTCACTCACAAAAGCTTCTAATAGCAAGTATGCCAAGTATTACTGAGTTAAGTTTTGCATTTTTAACAAATACGGTTGCTTGTTTTTGCTCTTATCTAGAAAAATCAAAGACCAAACTCCAACGGCTTAAAAAGACTTTCGGTCTCTCTGAACACTTGATAAACCTTGCAAGATTATTCAGATCATATCACGCTGTCTCTGTTTCTTGCAACAAAACATTTTTCAAAAGTGAAGCTCAGGCTAAAAGATATGCCAAAGTCTGGGACCACTGCTAAAAATCCCCTTGTGTGTTACTGTGATTAGTTTAGGCAGATGATGAACTGATTCCCAACATGCATTAGGTTAAAAGCTAAAACTTCTTTTAAATGTCTCAAGTTAGAATAGCTGAATATTTAGGTTTCACATGATTTTAAAGTGAACAAAAAAAGGAAAGGAGCACCGTGAAAAAGTTTCATGCCTTAAGGTCTTACGTCTTGATTAACTTGTTAGGGTTACTGCTTGCAATCAGGAAAAGGGCAGGTAATGCAAATTGGAAAGTTTCATAAATACTTGTTAAACCTTGTCCTAACAATCAGCAGTCACTGCCTTTTTTAAGCAGCTGCCTAGCACTTTGGAAATTAGAATAATTGATGCTCACAAAGTAGGAGAGGGCTATAAAAATGATGCCCAAGAGTTTTCAGGTGGCTGTTTCCTCAGTTTCTCAGTGTGATTAGAAAATTACAGTTCACAGGAATAGAAGAGGTCAAGTTGAGCTCTGGAAGACAAATTAAACTTTCAGAGAGAATCACTCTTAGAGCTCTTAAAGACAAATCTAAATACCTGTTCGTCAGGAAGATTCAGCAGGCTGGAGTGGTGGTGCACTATTGTACACATCAGATACACAAATGTGACTTTCATAAACTTTCTCTCATAAAGAATATAATTTCTTGTATCCTCACAAAAAAAAGTGAATTTGAAGTTCTGAATAAGCCTGATGCATTTTACTTGGTGCTAAGCCTGTAGACTCATGAAGTTATCAAATAGCTTTTTGCCTTCAAAAGTAAACTTGAAGAAAATAGGAGTGCAGAATTTCTTTGACGGAGGATCTCTGCAGCTGTAAAGGCATTGTGCTGAAGCCTGTGCTGAGCGAGTGGCACAGATAGTCTGTCACTGGTAGAGGGAAAGTTGCATCCATTTAAAATAAATACAAATTCTGCAAGTAAACATAACGTTAACTGTTTAAAATCTGAATAATGAAAAGATAATGGCTTCTGCTACAGTACGATGATCCTAAATGCACCTCGTAATCCTCTATGGTGCATCTCAAGAGGTGCTTAATTTAGGATTTTGCCACGACCTTCAAAGTCCCCCAACCTAAATATCTGAAAACCTTTGGACAGACTTATACAGCCCAGTGCATGCAGGCTCAGTAATCCCATAGAAATGTAAGAATGAGCAAAAAGCTCCACAACTTGAAATGGTTTCTCTTAGCAGGCAACAAAAAGCATTTACAAGCTGTGATCCTCGCTATAGAACTGAACATGAAGGGCACCCCAGGTCTTGTTTTGAGCCATTTCCATTTTTTTGTTAATTTGTTAGTCTTATTAGTGCAGTGTTTCTCAATTCCTCTCAATGATCAGCTCGTCATCAACCTCTGCAGTGGCCTGATAAGGAGCCATTCATTTGAATCAGGTGTGGTGGAGGAGGGAAACATTGAAAACATGCAGGGCACTGGGTCATGAGGACCGGAATTGAGCAACACTGTATTAGTGCAATGTATCGTCTTTAACTTTACGCCCTTTTTGGAAATCATCCAGAACTTAGCTTTAACAAAAACAGCAAATCTGACCAGGAGCACCGAAAGTTGGGACACATCTGCTTATTCAAAAATAATTTGTTGGTGTGTCCAAACTTTGGACTGATAAAAAGTGATTTTGCGTGTCTTCCAGTGAGGCTGAAAAAGAACTGTACTATGTAAGGCCAGTGAGGCGGGTAATGGCCAGCCTGCTACTGCTTGCCACTGGGAACAGACTGTGCCTGAAACCTCTTGTTGAAATCACAGGTAAACAGACTGGAAGACCCCTCTAACCTTTTATTCCCATCTGCCGAGCTGATTCACATCTCCTTATGTGACACTTTGCACAAAACAAGTGTCCCCAGATAGCTGGAGCTTATAAAATGTGGCCTTTTGAAAAAACTACCCTTTGCCCAGAGAAATAATCAAACACAGTCTGTAATGTGCAAACACAGCTACTCTTTGAACTAGCTTTGCTTCACAAACAGCAAAACGATACTTAATACTACCAAGTCCTAAAATCTAAATATAGCATCCACAGATGAACGGGACAAGGTGATTGAAGCTACATTAGCCGCGGGGCTCAGTAGTTCAGTTGGCATTGTTGCTGTTTGTTTTCATCGGAAATGGGATGGCATTAAATATGATACACTCTCCTCTGTCTGCATCATTTGATAAAGACATTACTTCATCCAACACTCTGACATTCCCATCAACTTCAGTTCTATTTAGCCGAGTGTAGGCATGTTAACACAAACACACACAGAACAAAGCGTTCAATTTAAAGCCCTCTCTGTGTATAATGCACCCTCAGAGTCACTAGAATAGCTGTCGACAGGCTGGTACTCCAGGGAAGAATGAAAGTACCACTCACTTCAACAAATGCACCAAAACAACACTGTGTTTAAGCAACAAAGCTCTCTTGAGAAGTTGTGTGATGATGCTACAGTACAGGTATAAAGTCCACGAACAAAAAGAGACATGGCAGGATAGATGAGTCGACAAAGCATTGTTTGACCATTTTCGTGCACATTTCAGATTCATACCATCAAATAGAGCTCATTAGGAGGTCATTGTGGAGCGCCAACTCCAGGTATCAACAAGACTGTGGTTCTTGAATCATCAGAGACTCCAGTAGGTCTACGTTTTTGAGATTGAATTAATTTGACTACAGTAACAATGTTTAATTTGGCCACAATATCTGTTTTTTGTTTTGTTTTTTTTTAGATACAGAACACAATTTATTCTGTTAGCGAACTCATCAGTTGACAGTGTGTGAGACAGAGAGAGAGAGAGAAAAGGAGGAAAATCTTACAACGGAGAATCGCGCACACTCCTATTGCTATTATCTTTGTCAAATATGTGGAAGGAAGCAGCAGGAGCCAGGAGATCAAAGAAGTGGGAATGTGCTTTGAAGGTCACTGGTTTCAGCCCTCATGCTGGATTAAAAAAAAAAAGAAATACTCATTTGGGGAAGTGAATGAGTAAAACACTCTGTGGCCACTCTGGTGCTGTGGATCCCGTCTGTTGCATTGCCCAGACTGCGTCAGTGGAGCTGCTCAGTGGTTTAACCGAGCAGGTCCCAGATAAATGTGTGCAACTGTAGTGGAGTTAAGAGACAAGGTTTTGCTGAAAAAAGAGAATTTGCTCAGTCAGCCCGCCATGGATTAAGGTTAAATTTGCCAGCTTTGGCCTGTATGCTGTGACACAGAGCATCAAAAGAGACAGGAACTGTTTCAAGCTCATGTATCCCGGAGACTATGAGCATGGCAGGTAATGCATGTAGTATCCATTGTATCCACTGTATCCATTGTTAAATTTGCACTTATTTTTGCATCACATTCAGGCTTCAGATTTTGTAAGATTTGTCATAAATAATTACTAAGAAAAAATTGTAAGAATTCCTTCTTTAATACTGTGCTAAATGCAGTAAACTTGCATCACCTGCATATAAAAAAACAAAAAACAAAAGCATGATATTCTTGCAAAAGAAATCAATTTGCAATATAACAGGAAACACTTGTTGTCATGGACTATACTGAACTCATTATCTTTCACAGCTTGTCCTTGCTTCTTTGGGAAGCTCTTGTTTGGTTTGCTGAAAAGAAAATAGCACAAACAGAAGTCCCCTTCAGTGCTTGAGCTATTATCTTTACAAAGTCGTATATGTGTAGCTCAGCAACACAAAAAGAATAGAAATGGGAGCTACATTATTTGCTGTAGATGGGATGTTTACTGCTCGGCTGTTTATCCTCCCGTTGTAGCTTTATTGGATTCCAGTTGTTTGTTTGCCATGACGTCCATACTACTAAAGCACCCAGTTTGTTCTGCTGCTGAGCAAGAGCCGCTTTCTAAAATATGTGTGCTTGCGAGTCCGAGATGATTCTGGTGATATCACATTGTCTCTCGTGTCTCTGCTTTAGGGCTCTGTTGGTGTTGTTTTTCTGATGGGTCGACAGAGAAATGAGAACCCAGAGAAAACAGTCATACAGTGGTAAAATAAGACACCTGAATGAATCCAATCAGCACTAATTTCTTCCGACATAGGTCTGATTAATCTCCACACTGCTGCACTGTCATGCCACACAGGGATTTGATGAGATAAAACAGAGCATGAAGATGCATATCATTACACCCAGTCGAGCAAACTCAGGACTGCCTTGGACTCTGACATGCGCTTTGTGCAAACAAATATTGCACACAGTAAGCATCCTCTTTCTTACTTTTTTTTTTTTTGACTCTGTTCACCTTTTATTTTGCAAAGCTTGCTGAAAGACTGAAAACCTTGAATAACCAGTAAAACTGATGGACAAGCACATGTTTGAACTCGCTCCCCTCTTCAAGGTTTGTAGCTGGTGGCTGGCCTTTTGCATTGTACTTGTCTGGGCAGCGGTTTGGGTAATAACTAACAGTTCCCTTTATCCTTTGATGATATCCAAATAATCCCAAATGTTTTGTTGATACAAAGAAAACCAATCAACACTGAATAGAATCGTTATTATCTTATATTTTGCGCTGTGAACAGCGGCACCGGCTACAGTCAGAGGCCAAAAAGCAAAGGCTTTGTTGAGTGCTCACTTTAAAAGGTTAGATTATTCGCTGATTTCTTCCAGCTATTGAACAGTATATCTACAATAATGACTTCACACTGGTTGCAAAAAGTAATCAGCGCAATTACTCTCCAACAACCGATTGCTCATTCACATCAGACATAGTAAAAAGATCTAGCAATTGCACTCAGCCTAGTAGAGAGGACCTGGTGAGGAGAGTGAACTATGAAATATACAGTTAGCTTTGGCCCTTTTGTCTCAGGACAATAGAAATACATGGAGGCTGGAAATAAGCCCCTCTGTTTGGCCCCGGGTTGTTTAGGTGTTTTTATCTGAGCTGTGCTGAGGCAATACAGCAGCTGACAGGGTGCAAAAGATTTAAATCTTCAAAGTAATTATACTACCATCTTCAAATTCTCTCCTGAAAGCACACTGCTGGAAAGTAAAGTGAAAAAAAATAATTACTTTTCCACACAATTTGCATATTGAAAGCAAGAAAGTACACATTTTAATCTTGATGGAGTTTCAATAATCAGCATTTTTTTAATACATAGTTATGGCCTAAAGAGAATGAAAAACTTTGCATTCATGAGATCATCTTCTATTGTTATATTTATACTGCCTATAGTGTATCATGTATTTACCCTTCCATTAACTTTTTCCTGATATTTACATTCTTGACTAAAATCTTGACACAGTGGTTTGGACTTTTGTGGGAGAAGACGAGTGCCAAAAACTCTAAATGTTACGTCTTTTTCCTACTTCTCAGGGATTTTCCTGAGGAACATTTGAAAAACCAATAAATAACGTTCAAATCAATTCTGTTTTACTTGTATAGCGCCAAATAAAAACAAACGTCATCTCAAGGCATTTCAAAGTCACAGCCAAGTATCTTTCAAGCCAATTATTGTTCAGTTCATTGTAATACAATCATAATCCAATCAAATTCATTCAATCAAAATATGACCAATTCATACAAAGTCATCTGAAAAGGAAAAAAAAAATTGCCCGGCAAAGGAAACAATATGAAATACCTTGAGGTATTGATATTAAGCTAGAAGGAGTCTGTATCTAAAATGTATCTCTTAGTAACTACAGCAACAGAGTGAGTGAGGTGAGGTGGGTAACCCCAAGTGCAATTTGCTGAATCACCCATTGGTTTGACCTGTACACATGGTGGGAAAGCTGCCTTCTAGGCTAAAAAGCACGGCAAAGCACTCCGACACGCAAGCTTCAGAATGTCCCTTTTGTGGCCAAAACGCTTGTAAAGATCTGCTGAGAGTAAATGCACTGAATTGACTTTGTGCACATTGCCAACAGCAAAGAAGTAGTAAACCAGTATGTTTAATGTGCAACGAATGCATTAATGTTGTGAAAGGATATAGTGCGCAGAAGCATTGCAAGTCCAATCACGCCTCGTTTTCAACTAGTTTCCCTGAAAGCTCTGAAGGAAATCAAGAAAAAGACTTTCCTAAAGAAATGCGAGTGCCACAGCCCCTTAATTAATTACTTATCAGATTAGTTAATCGAGGAAACAGTTAGGATTGGGGTGTGCAAGGATATCAATACTTTAACTGATTAACAGATAATTATTGCCTGATCTTATTCCCTTTTTCAGCTTCTGGTAGCATTTTATTTCTGATGGGACACTTTTTGGTAGGTTTGATGAAAACGCATGTAGACGGGCTGGCTAGGCTGTTTGAAGATTAAAAACTGAACAATGAAACATAATAATGTTTCTACATTTTCAGTTGTGGTTGCTGGTTTACTCCTTCTTGTGTTCTAAAGGATCAAACTTGCATTAAAATGACATAAATTTTAACCAGATTTGATTTGAAATCTGTACTACCGTCTGTCTCCTCTTTCTTTATCTAGAACTTTCCTTTTATATGTTAACATTGAAGAGGCACAGTCAGTAATATAATCTGTTATCTAATATCTATTGTCTGAGTGCTGCAGCTTTGGCTCATCCACTTGTTTCTGTTGCTTGAAATGCCTGTGACCTTGGAATTTAATCTTATTCGACCCATGCACTCATTGTAAGTCACTCAGCGTGTCGGCCTAATGTGTAAAAATGTGATTCAATGTCTCTCTTTCCTGAGATGTAATTTTTGCATTCTTTTGATAGGTCACACCACATGGGCAGCCATTTATCTGTCACTACAAGCTGGGTCATTGCTGGATACTGAGCAGGCATAATGGATACACAGAAGATGTGAGCAACAGTTTATGAGCAAGAGAGTCAAGTCAAAATCTTCATTTTCAGGCTTCATGGACGAAATGGCATGCAAATCAATTAAAAAAAGAAGTCAAAAAGACAAAAAAGTCAAGGTAAAGTAAAAGTTTCTGTGCTTTAGATGCACAGAATCTGATCCATTGAGTCATATGACTGGCACTAAGTGAATACCTTGGACATGACATGTCCAAACATAAGGCCAGCAACACAAAGAACTATACAGGCATCTTAAGAGTTCAGTTCTCCGACAAGGTCCAATCTTAAATAATTTTTTAAGGGATTCAACATTTTCTCCAAAATTTAAGTTCTTTCTTTCTTAGCGTCTCTCATGCGCCACCTCTCCACCTAAGTCACACGAAATTTGGACAAGCACTTTTTGGATTATCTTGCCGATCAACAGAGAGCACAGAGATTGTCTCACAGGTGGCTGCACCAAAGGCAGTTCTTTCTTTTTGTTCACTTACTGTATTGCTGAATAAAAACAAAACACACCATACCAGTGACTCAGGGTCCCTCCGAAACTTCAGCCCAAAATGGTTTCACTAACATACCCTCCCCCAAAGAAAGGAGTAATCTTGTTAAAGTGTGATGATATCATTTAACTTGTATAATCTCTTGCTGTGTGCACTTTGCACCTGCTTCCCACACGTCTTTCGTGCAGACAGCCAGAATTTTCAGCTATTTCCCCACTCTGTCTTTTGTGTCCGTGCCAAATCAATTTTTCATAAGAGAATTTAGTTCTACCAGAATAGTTATATTCCTATGAAATTGTGAAGCTGCGTGACATTCCTGTGGCATGCACAGGTATTTCAATAACTGGTTCTCTGCAGTGTCACAGAATCTGGATGTTAGAGAATTTTGGATTTATAAACCTTTAAAATGGTGTATGCCATTCAGATAAAAGGTATAAAAAGCTGCTCGTTAGAGTCAAATTCACTATTTTTGTGCAAATATCCACCTGTGTGTTTGCCATTTAAACTCAAGATGTTTTTCTAATGCAAATACAGTATAAGCATTGTGTTATAACATTTACATTTGGTATATCTTAGACCGCCCAGTGGATGGAAAATTTGTTGTGTTTCCTCCTTGAGACAATCTCTCCTTCAGTTTCTTGGTGTCTGCCAGCATCCAAACTGATGCTCTCCATTGCAGCCTGACTAAAACCGAGACTGTATATAGCGTCAGAGTGCACAGAATTGCACAGGCTCATGTGCTGTCTGAATCTTATCAGTTCAGGCTTAGCAGCCATTACTCAAAATGTTTGAGCATATTTTGTTTATATAGTCCTTCATAAAGCATCAATATCAGCCTGGAGTATTTTACAGAAATTACTTTTACAAATACAATGGATTCAAACAGACGCTGACCAAAACTGTGATGTGTAAGTACAATAAATCTCAGCTTTGGGCTTGGATTTAAACCTGAGTGCTCAAACATTAATAAGAATGGCTATATTGAAGGTGAAAATGAACAGCGTGAATGAATAAACTTGACATGATGTGTTCTGGAGTATTTTGAGCTCCCAAAAGCTAGTGTTTCACCCTAGAATAAACTCAGCACAAGCTATTTAAACTGTACTGCAAATACATTAATTAATCTATCTATCTATCTATCTATCTATCTATCTATCTATCTATCTATCTATCTATCTATCTATCTATCTATCTATCTATCTATCTATCTATCTATCTATCTATCTATCTATCTATCTATCTATCTATCTATCTATCTATCTATCTATCTATCTATCTATCTATCTATCTATCTATCTATCTATCTATCTATCTATCATATGCACTGTAACTCTACCAAGATGTACTTGAAATGGCCTTAATATCACAGACCATGATATCACAGACCATGATATTACAGACCATGATATTACAGACCATGATACTACAGACCATGATATTACAGGCCATGATACTACAGACCATGACAAAATGGTTTTGGGCAGCGTAAAGTAGATCTTGTAATTGAAAAGAAAAAGCACTGAAAATGAGAGCGCATTGCAGACTAACACACACACACACACACACACACTTCTAGTGTTTTCCTCAATGGCCCGCGCTCGTCTTTTTGTCCATCATATACTTCCTTTCTGCTTATTAGGAATCCCCATTGGTTTTCATGCATGGCACATGGCACATGGTCTTGCAAATAAAAAAAACCTATGGGACCTATTTAAAGCTTGGCTTTCTTGTCTCTGACTTCCACCCACTATTAAAACAACTACACTGTTCTTTAGTCAGAGCAAACTGAAAGCACAGCAGAGAGGTGACTTTTATCTGTCAGTCTGAGCAGTCATTAGCCTCATGCTACACTGACATGCACTGACTTTCTCTGCAAGAATGAACAGCGTTGGGGGCGACTGATGGCGCTATTCACTATTTATTGTAGAAAGTTTTCAAATATATATATATGTATTTGAAAATATTGATATTAATATATTATTTTTACTTTGAATACCAAATAATACATTAAGATTGTGGTGTGTTCTAAAAAATAATTATCCGCACCAAGCCTTATTTTACAACGAGATATCAAAAGAGCTCCATCTCAAATGGTTAAAAGCTGCTCCAAGAAAGACAAAAGATTTTGGAGGGGACATAATTTATTCACAGACAGTAAATAATTAATTTCATAAATATGGAGATGTAAACTGAGACAATAGTAAATCCATGTCATGCAGTTTCTAGAGAGTGATCTGAATAATGCAGGATCATATACATGTCTATTCAGAGATAGATGGCTGTGGATCTTTAAATCTGTGAATGCAGTTCACCTTGGTGTCCACATATACGCATTATTCTGCATTTTTCATAAGCAAAAAGGCTGTCAAAAGAGCTCTGTGAGCTCAGCGTAAATCATTGCCATTAGTTCACATGTGGCCTGCATTTTTCAACATTTTCAGAGTTGATGTAGGGACACTGTGGTTTCTGTGATTATCTTGCAAACAGGATTCTTTTCAGGGAATCACGAGCTACTACACTACAACTTCAATGCAATGTACCACAGTGTGTTGTATATTTATGCATCGATTTGTATTGTACTCTACACTGCACTGGACACTGTTGGACACATTCTGAGTATGTGAAGTTCAAATGTATCCGTGACCGGTTCGCAAAGAATTGCGTAAACTAAATATATAAATGAAAAATGTGTCAGGAGGTGAGCACATGCATAGCACCCTTTTAATGTGCTAATTGACATGTTTTCTCATTTGTATTCTGGCTATGTGAGTCAGCCTCGAGTAAGTCTGGCAAAGTGAACTGTGTGACAGATGAGCCCAGTTAGGGACAAAGCGGTACTGTCAGGTGTCTCATCAACACATTTCAACAAGAAAGCTCAAGGGGGCAGAGCACCAGAGCACAAACATCCTGTCTAGTTACAACGCATTAATCTGAGAACAGTCCGACTTTGATGGTTTTTTTCCTAAAATTTGTCAAAAAAAGCAAAGATTGTGGTGTTATATTTGGGGGAAAATGAGGAAATAACTATTTAAATCGGCTGCCTTTAGAATTAAATGACAAAATACTTTACTTTTACGTTTGCTTGTTTGTTTTAAGAAAATGCCCGGTAAGCTCATTTAGGCTGAGCATATTTGAAAGTAGATTCATCCATCTATACATCACAATAGCACATTACTCTAATCTATGATTATACTTCCACCTAGCATGTACATTCAGAGAACAGACTTCTTCCTTTCTGCACAACAGAAAGAAAGAAGTCACATCTCTAAAGCAAAATAGCCTTGCAGGGGTCTTGCATTTGCTTTGAAGTGATGAGTTTCCTCCAGAAAGTGACATATTCTTAACATGTGGATGAGATCAAGGTTACATACAATATGAGTAAATGCTTTACGCTGAACTCGATTGCACCGTGTTGGATAAACAGCAGCAGGACGAAAGTGAGTCTAATATCCGTCTCAACATGACTTTCTGTTACCTAGATGACATTTATTGTGTCCAAAATACAGACACACGGTTAAGAAGAGTTGGTCTGCCCTTATAATAACAAATCAACCTCGCATGCATGTTTGTGGGTGGTGAGAGGAAGCCCAAGTACCTGGAGAGAACTCACGGATGCACGGGGAGCACACGCAAACTCCACAAAGAAAGGCCCCAGCTGGGATTTGAACCAGAAACTTTTGCTGGAAGGCAACGGTGCCAACATGCAGCATCGTGCAGCAGACTCAAAAGACATTTTCAAAAATCCAAAAAACAAAAACTTCGCAAAATTACGTTGTTTTTTTTTTGTTAAAAATTGTTTTATTTGCTTTTTTTTGTGTTTTCTTAAATGTTCTTGCTGTGCTTCCTGAAATGTTGCAGTGTTTTCTCTTTCACTATTGTGCATGCAGCAATCTTTTTTTTGTGGGTGCATCATTTTCTTACATTTTGTTGTGTGTTTGCTTGTGCTGTTCTGTTTTGCACCACTGGGCCACCCAAACTTCCCTCATCCCTTGTAGTTTGTCTTGCTCTGACAAACAAATTACTACGAAGATCCACAAACTTACAGTCGCAGGGTTTACAAAAACCCTGCCCATATGCAGCACAGAGAACAGCTGGCAGCGCACTGCATTTTTCAGAGAATGATCAACACATCTTAAGTCTAATCCATCATGCAATTAAGGTGATTAGTCCTGTCACTCTTTTTCTATACCGCAGCCGGGCAGAACTGCTCTGTGAAGCTTCATTTTGTTGTTTCCAGTGCTTGACCTTGGAGAGCAATGGTTTAGAGTCAGAGGTGAGGACTTTACACACACTTTACTTTCTGTACTCACAGTTTTCCACAAAGTTTTGCACAGGGGCTGAAGAGAAGTAGCCTAAACAGCAACACTGCCATCCAGAAGGCTAAGCATTTAAAATCAAGTGGGGGTGTTTTGACACATGCTCCCATGAAGTCAATACCTCCACAAAATGCAATGCAACGCTTCCTTCAGAAGAGAGAAACGCGGTGAATGTGCCTATCACGCATGTGGGCAAGGTTTAAAGTAAATTAGATTAAAGGGAATGCCTGACCTACCTTCTTCAAGCAGGCGCGCCGCATGCACAAAGGAGGGGTCCAAGCTGTTTTTCTCGGCCACCAATTCAGGTAAGCGCTTTTCTGGATCCATTATGATCGCAGCGAACCTCCTTACCGGCAGTGCAGGTGAGACTAGAAGAGTGCTGAGCGTCGGAATGCAAGTATAAATCTTCCCGCTCCTGCGTTTTTGGACGCTGCTGTCAATTGGTCTTCAAGTAGCAAACAACACCAAAAAAAGCCACTCGGAAAAAAAAACCCTGTGCTCCAAAATACCTGACCGGAGGATGAACTGTGATTCAGAGGTGTGAGCCCATCTCTGCCACCGCTGCCTGCTGCCTCTCCTCGGCACCCCGCCAGACTCTCAGACTTACAGGGTCTGCAGACCGCGCTCCTCCCCGCCCCTCAGCAACATTATTGGCCATATTCTGGGACTGGTGCTGATGAGAAATCAAGGAGGTTCTCTCTGAGCGCAAACCAGCTGCTCGCACACCATCTCACTTGTAGAAATAGGCGAATTTCTTGCTCGCAAAAGATAGAACTGGATTAGTATCTTGTTAGAGAATAGAATATCTTGGTTGAGAATAGAGAGAAAAGTTTCACTGAAAAAACATAGTAAACTGATTTTTTTTTTTTTTAGATTCATGCAGTGTGTGATGGATAGAGTCGGTCTAATTAAGTAGGTGACATATTTGACCTGTTTTAGTCTTCTAACCTTTTGTACTAAAGTTGTCCGAACTCACAAAAGCTCAAGACCTTGCTTTAGTCCCTAATTAGATAAACATTTAATAACGATCAGGTCTACTATGAATAAAGTGTGCGTCAAATCAAAGAAGGAAATAAAACGTTGTCACAAATGTCAGCGTCATTCAGTAACTGCAGTGCAATGTTGTTTTGACACAAAGACTAAATGTTTGGAAGACCCCCTTTCATATTTGATCAAGTTTAGCGATTGTGACGCTAATACTCACACTTCCCGCCTCGATCGAGCCAGTCATCCCATATTGTGGCTTGTGAGTGTCTATTAGTTTCCAAAGTTCACATTCCCAGTGACCTGTTCACTGGCAGCGCCGCCTGAGGGACAGAAGCAAAGCTTTTCTTTTTTATGTCACTGTTCATGGTGCTGAACCCTGCCTGAGGACTGGGATTTCTCTCTTTTATGGTCGACTAAAGCTACTATTTTTCCTTAGATCATGCTCCCTGTCACAGGGCACCACCAGAATAAACACCAAGAAAGCCTTACTTTCTTTAATTGGGCTCATCTCTGCAGTGGTTTAAGCGCAGAGCCTCTTTGAAGGGGTTTCTGCATCTCAGCAGCCCTTGTTTTACTGCAACTTTCGAAGCCAACCCTCTCAAACAAGGTTTTTTATCTGTTCGGTTGGAGTAAATCATGTAAACTTAAACTATTACCCTTTCCTTTTGAAGTGCTTATGAAAAGGATGGCTGTAGACTTATTACCATAATGTAATGTAACATCTAGGCTAAGGATGAAGTCAATGGGAGCTTTTTATGCTGGAGAAATGCACTGCAGACTCTGTCTTGAAGAGGCTCTATTGTGAAATGATACTTAATAAGGAATTTAATGCTTCATCTAGGCCTTACAAAGCAATGTCAAAGGTGTCAACGCTGTCAAGAATATAATAATGGGAGTATCTGATATGAAATGTCTCTCTGGTGTTCTACAGACATGATATTAACTTTGAGCTGAAAGTCATCTTCAGCTCAGCGTGCAGCCTGCTTTCCTCACGTACAAATTACAGATGAGGACGATGAACCACCGATTCTAGGTCCACTTGACCTTTAGAGCTGTTTCTCTTTGCACTGATCAGAATGATCATAAAGACAACAGGGGCACTGTAGGCACAGGTGTTTTATGAGTCTGCCTTAATCATTGTGTTGTCATTAAAGTTTTCTCTCTAATAGGCCGAGTTATTGGTTGTTCAAATCAAAAAATCTTGTAAATACGTATGTTGAGACGTTTCTGCAATTGTCTGGGGAAAACTGAATATTTTTAGATGCTCCATGCTACACTAAGGACTTGAATCAGTGGAATTTTGATGAATCATATAATTCACAAGTTTGCTGCGGATCCGCACAATCTTAAGTTAGCCTCAATCCCTTTGTAGGTACTGTGGAAATATGTTAGTATTGATACTGTTAATTCAGTCAAAGCCATGGTAGTAGTAGTACAGTTGGTAAGATTTATTGGACTCTGTCTTAGACCAGCTCACCTATGTAGCTTTTTCAGATCATGTGTGTACAGATATGTATGTTGCAGGTAAGATTTTATTGCCTGTATAAGTCTATATCAGTGATATTGTTTTGTTGTTGTTGTTGCAATTAGAATAATGTCTGAAAATACGTGTGCATGTGTGCGTCTGGTATGTCCCTTAAATCCAAGACATTTTTTGTCTGAAGCAACGCTAACATCATCTGAGTCTGGAAAGCAATGACTGATGTAATTATAAACTATAATCTTGTTTGTTATTTTTCTATTTTCAACTGTTTTCATCTGTAATGCGAAAGAGGCTTCAGAGGAGTCAACATTCCTCAAATGTCCCCTGTTCCCTTTTTCCTACCTCTTCTTTTTTTCATTTTATAATCAGCTATCCTATCTCTAAAATGCGCAATAAATGTGTTTTTCTGCCTGACAGCCTAACACAATGAACGAGGCCAAATGTTGGACGGTATTGTTTTTGTGCATTTCACGCTTGTTGGACCTTCACTGATTTAATTTCCCACACTTTTTGGGTATGATAATGATAACCAACCACTCTGCTGCTTCTTTGGCCATTAACGATAATGATGATCATTTCTGTGTATGTTTTTAAAGGCAGTGTGTAGTGTACACTGTGTTTGGAAGTTCAGGGTAAAGTCTGTAGACCGAAGACAAACAGATATAGACAGACACAATGGACACCCTCACCATGATATTATGGGAAGAAAAAGAATATGAATGGGAAAGTTGTGCATAGATTTTTTTTTTCAGTTCGTATCTGATACTCTGTCTAAACATAACGACAATTAAGCGTTGTTTTAAATGTCTGGCTACTCGTCTTACATTTAATAGGTTCTTACCGCCCTCTGCTGGTCAAAGTTTAACATTACACAATCCAGCTGAACATTCATGGGACGCAAATAGCCTTCGGAGTTTTAAGTAGAAGAATTAAAAGTCTTCCTGTATGTGCCGCTCTGTGTTTCAGCTGCAGTAAAAAAAAAAGCGTTTCAAAATAGTGTGGAATATGTACAGAAAGCTTGATAGATACTACAGAAGTGTTGCACTAGACACGGATAAAGCGTGGACTGCATAATGCTGTGGACTGTCGACACATCGGACATATAATAGTTCACAGTTTTTGGCCTATCGTTTTGAATTAAATAATTCTTTCAGACATGAATTGTTCTTGTGAAATCACGAGGAAAAACAATCGACAGAAGCAGCAGAAAGCACGCATTTGAGTGCAGCAGAAGTAGACGAGCAAAGCAGTGTGTAAATAATATATAACAGCCGAGTTTCTTCTTCTTTTTTAAAGTAATACTCCATGTGTAGTAAAATCGCACCAAGTGTTAAGTTTAAAGAGACAGGCTAACTTCAGTGAGGAAAACGATCGGACCACTCTGCACGTGTAAGAGAAGCACAGAGCGTGCGGATGATGACCGACTTTGTTTAACCCTTTGCTTCCATTGGACCTGCGTCTGAACTGAACTTGAATGCACGAGTGGGATCCTAAATTCAGCAAAACAGCCTTACAAAGATCTGCCTCGTACAACACTCCACCACTTGTCAACACGCATCGCGGCACTTCAAGAGGATTTCATTTTGAAAGGTTTTTGTCGGAAAATGAACACGAGACTTGACGTCAGTGTGTGCGCGTGTGTCACTACAAAGTCCTAAAAGTCACGTGGCATCTTCCCTGGAGGAAGTGTAGAAGTCATAAAAGGTAGGAAAGTCCAAACGTGTCAGTCCCAACGGTACGAGCAGCTAAAACAAACAAGCGTGGACAACTTTTTGTTTAACTTTCTAAAACAGCGTCATGCCAAAGCGAATCGCGACGGGGGAACGGATCTCAACACAACACCGGGTGTTATGATCAAGTGGTCGATTTAACGCGCGTGTAACCTGCGTGCGATTGCAGCAGGACATTCAAAAGCGGCTGCAGCCATAAAGTATTTAATCATGGATCGAGCACATTAACACCGTCCACGCACAGAAATTCATAATGAAAACCAAATTGGTTCGGTTACAGCGGGGCGAATGTGTTTTCATGGAAATTAGGTGGAAAATGAAAACCAAAGAATGATAATAGAAATAATTACTTTTAAATAGGACGTTTTTTTTTTTGTTTGTTTGTTTATTTAAAAAACAAGACCACTTACTACCACACAGGCCATTGAATGCAATGTAATGTATTGAATACAGCATGTCTTGGAGGAGGACACAATCATTCTTCTTTGCCCCCTCATTACATATCCCCTGCCTTAACTTGGGTAAGATTCCACTTTGTCTCCTTTTTACTGCAGGAACATGTCAGGAGTCGTGGTCGTGCATGGTGGGGCCTGGGCCATACCTGATGAGCTGGCCAAAGCTTCTGTTGATGGAGTGAAAACTGCTGCACGTGAGGGATCATCTGTGCTGAGAAGTGGAGGAAGTGCACTGGATGCTGTTGAGGCAGCTGTGAGGGCTTTGGAAGACAACACCGTGTTTAATGCAGGTATTCAAAGTTTTTGCTGTTTCATTCAGGCGAGTAATCACTGTAAATCTGCCATGATCCTGTCAACAGTTTGCCACAAACAACTTTCTGGGCGGGTCCACAGAGCAGCGAGACACTCAGCACTCTGTCGCCATCTGCTGGTGGTGTTACTCACTCCCACCCCGGCTCTTCAAAGTATCCTCCAGTGGCTGTTGGAGTTGGAGTGATTATGGCACACCACTCATACAAAATTGTTAGATATTTACAAATGACTGTACATAGACTGTTTGTTATCACCTGTCATCAATACCACAACACTCATTAGTGATTTGTAGCTCTTTTTTTGCATCCTTCCTAAGTCCAGGTGCCAGATGCATAAAACCGTGTTAACGCTCAAAGGCAGAAATGTGCATATGTATACTCTTCGCCAGATTTTTTTAAGCTGTGCGCGTGGTTCCCTTTAATGAGTCTCAATTGTTGAGAAAGTATATGCATGTGCTCAAACCTGATCCCATTTTTAGTCACTAACGGAAGCAGACACTTCCTCAATGAATTATTTCCATATCAAGATATAGTTTGCATCACTAAATAGGTAAACAGAACTAAATGGGTATGACAGTGACTGTAAAGAGGTTTTACTGAATATAAATCTAAGACGCTTATCAGTGACTCAGAGAAAAAGGAAATTAGTTTATTTAGTGGCCTCAGTTCTGTTATATGAATTTAAAAAAAAAGAAAAAATAACAAGTGATCAACTCAGTAAGTGCAGTAAATAAGATCCTGTAGAGGTAAAAAAAAATGGCTTATGGTGTGTTTGATGTCCTCCTAAACGACGCTGCACTATGGGTCGATCGATGAGACGATCAGCTGCCAGAAAATCAGAACAATGTTAGTTTACTTTTAAAAGTAAACTGAAAGCCGAGAAAAGTCTTCTGCTGCCATTACGCACGGCTGAGGTCATACAGTATATAGCAATCGCTATGAATAAGATTATATTATGAAAACAGACAATAAGAAGCAAAAGCAGAAAAAAACAATCCTATTGTATTAATCTGCGAAAAATTGTCAGTTTTGTTTTATGATATATTATGTATGTATATGTATGTATATTCTCACCACACGTTCTTTCTCATAAATACCAGTTTGTGAGATGGAAAAGGTTCTTTGTGTGTACACATCATTGATGCGTTTGGGCCCTGGGTTGACAAAGACAAACAGAAACATATGTGCAATACAGAGCCTTATGTTTGGCATTCCTGACTCATTTCACTCCACCGATTCAGGTTGATTTCGAACTGCAACCCACCTCCTACTTACCACATACATCCACTGAAAGAAGAAACTAGAAAAGAATTGTATATCATAAAGTCTTATGAGTGGAAAGCAGTCTACATATGTGATGAGTAAATCTGTATCAAGAACAGAGGAGCTTGACATCAGTGATGTATCATTCAAGAGGTCTGTGCTCTGATGATGTTTTTGACCAAATCATAAGACCAAAGTGTTGTTCTCTGTTAGGACACGGAGCAACACTGAACATTGATGGCGAAGTGGAGCTGGATGCCATCATCATGGATGGAAAAACACTTGCCACTGGTGCAGTCTCTTCAGTAAAGAACATTGCCAACCCTGTGTCACTGGCACGTGCAGTGATGGAGAAGGTCTTTTCTTCTTCTTCTTCTTCTTCTCTTTTGTTGTTGTTGTTCTTCTTATATATATATATAAAAAAAACCATTACAGTTAAATTCTGCTTAAGTCTTTCTTCAAAACTAAACGAAAACTACGAAAACTACGAATGGCTTAACATTCGAGTTTTGATACCGATTTGGATCGTCGTAATTACTATCATGGGTTATGTCGTGATGTTGCGTTGTGTCCCGTTATTCGAAAATCATTCAAAAAAGAATCTGACTTGTACTGTCTGTGAGCACGTCTGTAAGACGAGGAGATTTGTAAGGCTGTTCTAATTACGTGAGAAGTCAAACAAAAAAGCCTCCTGTGCTCGCTTCTCATCATGGTTTTGGTTGTTTTCCTTGTGCTTGTTTGTACTTCATTGTTTGGGATTTTAGGAGTCCATGTTCTGTGTTTGCTGGCTTTACTCCCAGTTTAATTAATACAGCTTTTCCTTTGTTTACTCTTCCTCCCCGTTCTTGTTTCACACCTGGGTTCAGTTAATGACTGCCACACACGTATGTTATGTCAGTCACCTTCCTCAGAACATACGCCTTCCAGTTTCCTTGGTTACGTGACTGATTTTTATTTATTTATTTTTTTTTTTTTTTCACCTCACAAAATGTCTATTTTTTTTTTGCATTGGAGCATAGCAATCACATGCATGAATGCATTTTTTTTTTTTAATCACAGCAAATTAAGTCTTCTGCCCAGGGTGGAGATATTTAGAAACTCCATTACAGTCTTGTTGTGTGGACAGGGTGGGGTGTATTAAAGTGGTTATCCCTGCAGAATAGTTAGGAAATTTTCTCTGTACATTGAGCGGAGATCACCAATCAGTGCCATCAGAAAAGTTGCACAGTGAACTATTGAGCAGACACGGGGAAAACACACCTGTTAGCAAACACCTTAGGATTTACAATTCAAGTGGGTTTTGATAATTAAAAAGTCAAGCCACTTATTACAACTTGTATCCTGTTACTTCTCATTGTGGAACCTTTATTTTTTTTTCTCGGTTAACTTTATTTTTTTGTGTGGACAGAGATTTTGTATGTGTGTATATATACATTTAAAAATTTTTGTTTCATGTTTGCTGCTGTGGAAAATCCCAGACTTCTCACGCCATGTTGACAGGCAGAGGCGCAAACCTGTTTGCAGAGAGCATTGGCGTCAGCACAGTTTCTGCAGATTCTCTCGTAACTGAGTACGAGAGGAAAGAATGGGAGCTGCGCAAGAAATATATGACTGGCGTTAGGGAAGATTTCAACCTTAAATGGTATGTATCTGCGGCGTTTGACTTGGTCTTGTCCCGACTGATTTTTGAGTCCCTTCGTGAATGTCGAGCATCTTTTCAACATGAATAACATAATGGGAAAACATCTTGAAAGAGACATCCTATAAAGCCCAGAACCTGCTTATCAAAGCATATGTATTTGTTCCAGTTTGAGGGATCTAAAAGACTTAGATCGGTCACAACAGTACAAAGGACAATACATTATCTTACTTTGACAAAGAGATACTGTACAGTACAGCAAAATATTCTTCCCTGTTTTAGTAAATTTTTTTAAAGTAATGTATGACACCATATAGACACCTCTTAATCAGCTAATCTAAACAGTGTCTTTCTCATCTTTCTCACTGCTTTTCTTTATCCTTTCTCATCCAAGGGCCCATGATACTGTCGGTGCAGTAGCTGTGGACTGTGCTGGGAATGTTGCATGTGCAACATCAACTGGAGGGATTAGGAATAAAATGGCCGGCAGAGTAGGAGACTCTCCGATCATTGGTATGACTTCATTAACACAAGACAAACCCTTTTTGAACGGTCATTAATACTTGTGTTTTTTTTTTCTTTTTTGTTTTGTTTATATATTTTGTCGAGTTTAACCACCAGAAACCTATTTCTAGACATGTTATATAAGCAGTAAATGCTACCATACAGATGGCATCTATTTCAGATCAGGTGTCGTTGATTTCAACAAGATGATGTCAAAGCACATTATGCACATATTACAACATCCTGCCTCTGTAGTAGAAGCGCTTAACTGGATTGTCAGCAGTCCAGACTTCTTAATCACTGGAAACAGCTGGCACATTAAGAAGGAAAAAAAGACAAGTTTGAACTGTTGAAAAGCAGTTTGTAACACAGTGGTAAATATGCCCAATATTTTGACACATTTCTGGAATCAATTTAAAACTGATACAATTTTCACAAAATATGATAGCATTTTTCAGCCTCAACTTTGATTTTCAAACAAATTTGATTTAAATGATTTGCATTTAGGTTACATTTACATTTTCCAGTCTCCAAACAGTTTGTTGTTAACATAATTCCTTTTTTTTTTTTTCAATTGTATTGTTTGTCTTGTTTGTTGTGTGAGGCTGCGGAGGATATGCAGACAACTTAAGTGGTGCGGTGTCATGTACTGGCCACGGAGAATCTATTCTTAAAGTCACGTTGGCGAGACTCATTCTTTTACATGTTGAACAAGGTATGGTATCACTCAGTCAAAAACCACACTTTACCTGGGCCTAATATCTGGAGTGACTTTTCTTTTTTGCTTGATCAGTAAAACACAGAACAGCGAGTCAGGCCTACGAATAACGTTCAAAGGGTTTTCGAATGCATGCTGTGGATTGACATGACCTCGCAGTGATTCCATAGATGTGGTTCATTAGGTCCTTATTTCCTCCTCTTGTTACAGGCAAGTCGATATCAGATGCCTCGCAGCTCTCTCTGCAGACCATGGGTGACCGTGTCCAGGGTGCGGGGGGGGCTATTGTAGTTTCTCCGTCAGGGCAGTGGTCCGCCACATTTACCACGGTGCGCATGGCTTGGGCTGCTGTGGAGCGTGATGTGCTGTGGTTTGGATTAGATCCAAATGAAAAACAAGAAGAGATGTTGCACCTGTAACTGTTTCGCCCTGTTTTTATTTTTTAATTAGTCGCTGTCACCATTATGTTTCACATTACATCACTTAATATTTCCAGTATTTCAAGCCTGTTGTCTTCTAATTCCTTAGGGTTTAAATCACATGGTTTATACGAGGGAACATAATACACGAGTAACATCTTCTTTTGTGAGACGTGTAGTATCATTTAAGCGTGCAGTGAAATTAAGATTTTTACAGTAAATGTCAGTTTAAATTATATGTTAGGAAGCAGTCTGCATATGTGAATAGTTGTATTTTAAAATTTCCATTTTAAACCTTTTTCTTTAAAAGGGTCTTGTGGTCGCAAGTCTCTCTTAGAAATAACAGTTTGTCTTAAAAGACAAGATCAGAGATAGATTATGTTCAATCATGATAGTATCAAAGTAATAAAAAAATGAATGAAATTCTTTAGATTTGCCTGTCTGGATTGTCAGTTTTCACAAATGTTTACTGTGATTGTCTGTAGTCGGTTCTGATTGTATTGCAATGTTTTCAGTGACCTGGTTTTAGAAGCACTGTTCATTGTGCCAGTAAATGATCATTGATATAAAACCAACCTTCATCAGTTAAGTTGCTCAAATTCTAGTAATTAGAATATTCAGTAAAACCATCTGTGTAAAATGAACTAATTAATAAAAATTTATATTTCCACCAGTAAAGGTCTGTCTTTTACATATGTTGTAAAATTAACTGTTGGGGGGGGGGTTGTTAACAATAGCCTCATTCATAAGCTTCCACTTCATTGTCCCAACAGGCTGTTGGCCTTGCCTCATCCTTTGAAACAATGGCTGCTCACAGACATTGTATTCAAACTTGAATTAATATTGGGAACCGTATAAACAGTTAGTCTCCTAAGGGACTGATCATAATGCTTTTCAGTGCTTCATTTAAAACCTGGAGAGGACTGAAATGTTTTATAGCAGCTAAACAATACCCCTGACAGCAATATCTACATTGACTGGACATAAGTTTGTATTCATTTATTTTCCAGTGGATGAATGGATGGACCAGCGTATTGATAGATAAATACTTTAGCAATTCCTGAGTAACATCTTTGCTGGCAGTGGATTACAAATACCCAAGTCTCACTGGGACATATCCTGACAAATGTGGACAATACCGACAAAGAAAGCCCCCCCTTTTAGGTAAATATAACCTCAGATGAAGAGCAACACATGTATTACTTCACTGTCAAAAACAGTGAAAATGCAGAAGCAGTATCTAAAAATAAAGTACATCCCATGACTCAATAGCTTGTACAACGACCTTTAAAAAAATGAAGTCTTTCTCTGTATGGCATTATCACTCATTATCATGATCTCTCACCTCATTGTGTTTACAATGTTGCATCAGTTCAAATGCTTCCAGGAACTCCTTAATGCACAGCTATCCTGAGGCCTCGCCCAGCATTTTGAATCAGGCTGAAGTCTGGAATTTTACAGTTGCATTGCAACATCTTTATTTAGTTTTTCAGCCATTCTGCTGTAGACTTGCTGGTGTGCTTTGGATCATTGTCTTACTTCATGACCCAATTTTTGTGGGACAGATGGCCTCACACTTGACTCTAGAATACTTGAGCATACAGACTCAGTAACTGCAATGTGCCCAGGTCCCGTGGCACAATGGCTTTGATATGATACGTTTGTGCCAATATACTGTGTTTGATTTTCTCCAATGTGGTGCTGTGTCTCATAACCAGCCATCTCCACTCTGTCTCATCTGTTTGAAGAACATTCTTCCAGAAGCCTTGTGGTTTGTTATGATTAAGCTTTGCAAATGTAAGGTTCTTTTAGGAGAGAAAAAACTTTTTTCCTGGCTATCCACACAAGCCATACTTGTTCAACCATTTTCTCATTGTACTGTTATGAACTTTAGCATTTGACATGCTAACTGAGGGCTGTAGATGTGGCTGAAATGTGGCTCTTGGCTTTTTTGCAATTTGTCTTGGCACATCTGACCTTGAGGTGTACTTGCTGATAGGTCTGCTCCTGGAAAGATTTGCAACTTTCTTGAATGTTTTCCACTTGTGAATAATCTTTGTCATTGTAGATTAATGGGAGTTCCAAGTTGTTCGGAAACAAATCTTATAAACTTTCCTAGACAGGCTGCTTTTAAGATGTTCCAGGTCAGTAAAAATGAAAAAAAGCTTTATGGATGTGATCACATTGGTGATGATCAATTACTCAAGTGCAATTGATTGACAGAACTGGGCTGCTGCACTCCCTCTTAAGTTTTAAGAAGAATATGGTTCTTGCATTTCATTTACTGTTTCTGAATTTTGGCTAAATTTTCATTATAAAGATAATTATGTGGTGGATATGCACTGTTGTTAATCTGAGACTACATGTTACTTACTTTAATACCTGGTAAAGACCAGATTATTGTTCTACTTTAAACCATGTCCCAAAAAAACAAAGAATTGAAAGAGGTTGTACTTTCTTTTTCACATGACTGTGGCTACTGGCCAAATAATCAGACTAGTAGCAGAACATAGGAGCAGAAGACAGCACTAATAATAGATGTGGAAATCCCTGTTGTCCATAGTAATCCATAGTAATAATGAGCAACTAATTTTAATTAAATCTTTTATTTTATAAAATGATGAGTTTTAGGTTTTCTTGTTATTTTGAACATAAGGACCACCATATATTTTTTTTTGTTTTTTGTTGGTATTATACTTTTTTCTAGCCTAAACTGTAACATTAAGTCACATGAAGTTTGACTGTGTCTTCTCTTTTTTTAAACGTGCCGAAAATATAAAATATGCATTATCAACGCGGTTTGCTCTTTAAACCTATCTCGACCTTAACGTCGACCAGTTGCAGTGAAAAGTCACGCCGTAAATCTGAGTTATAGTTGTAGTATCAGCTGCTATGTTACCCATAAACAGAAACCACGTGACAGGCAGCGCCGCCTGTCAGGGGCTTTGCAGCAGCGGGACGAATGACGGCCGAGTTAGAGGAAGTTACTTGGAGCAGTTGTGCTAGTATGTAACCTTACAAGAGTGGGCAAAAGAATCGCCATTAGATAAAGGTGAGAGTGCTATACATGGGCAGACAAATGTTTTTAAAGGTCTTATCTGCAAGTGTGGAAACATATGCACGTGGGTGTTCTCACCTAACGCCCGTTAGCAGCACTCGGGCCACAAACAAACTTGGTATCCAGGGCCTGTGCTAAAACCACGTAGCTAGCCCATCATAGTTAGCATTGAATTGTCTCACTAAATATTTACTTATATGTAGGACATGTTTAAAAATTTTGACACGGATGATCGTGGCAACAAATAGGGTTTTTGATAGCGATGACACAGTTTAAAAGAGCGCTTTACAATGTGTGGTAAGTTCTCAATAAGTTACCGTCCGCCTGCTACCGTACATGATGGCGTTCTGCAGCGGATTGTTGTTAGCGGTCCTGCATCGTTAGCATGCTAGCTAGCTAGCTAGCTAAGACCTCATTGGCAAAACATCGTCTAAAAGAACGCTGCCTTCTAGTCTTACGTTATATGAGTGGATATTAAACGAACATCCATAGAGAGAAACATCGCACCACCAGACTCCTGGGGTGTTTTTATGTTTAATTTGATTTTTTTTCAGCTAATTTGGGCTTGTTTTACACTGTTCGTTGCGGTACTTGATTCATATACATTATGAACGACATTCTACCACCTTCCCCTTTAGCACATTTTCCAAATTCGCTACCGAAGTAGTTAACTCAGATGTCGAAACGTTCCCGAAATAATTCGACGGGTGTTATTAATTTCTGCTTTGTAAACACGAACCACTCAACGGAAATGGTCAATATGTTAGCGACGTTGATTTAACGTAGCAGGACAGCCAACCAACAGATGGAGGCAACCCAGAAGACGACTTTGAATTTACCAAGCGTTCACTTTTGTTCCCTCCTCATTTTAGATCATAATCCAAACCCTTATTTCATATGCCCTGTGTTTGAATACTGGTTGTGATGCTTGATCACTACTTTGAAGCAGTATGACCAGCTTTCTTGCATTAAAACTGGCTTATCTGATATGCTGTTACACCATTCTGTCTGTGTTGTTTTCATTCAGGAAGGCAGAAGCATTCATGGATATTGTGGACACCTTTAATCATTTAATACCAAGTGACCAGCTGGATGACTCCCTTATAATAGGTCAGAATTTGGAATGTGAAGCCAGTAATGAATTTGGGACAGGACTCGGACCGGAAGATTCACTGAAGAACATGCTCAGCGACAAAGATCCCATGTTTGGATGTGCAAGCACTCTACTGGACAATGAAGACTCTGCTATTCAGATCGCTGGTTCGGCAAGTATGTCCATCAACAAAAGAGTGAGCAAAAATGCCTGGGTGTAGAGGTGTGTTAATTTGTGAATAAAAGCTAACTAGCCCTAGCAGTTGACTGGGGGGAAAAAAAGTGTTGGGAAATTTTTGGATATCCAGTAATAGCTTACTGATATAATTTATTTGTAGAGCTTTTGTGTGCTGGCATTGCTCGGTTGAATTTTAACTCACTTGGCAGGTCTCCTCATACTGAAGCATGCTGGGGAAATTCACGTTGTTAACAGCTGTGTGCTCTGAAACCCAGTTGTGTCAATGTCAGAACTATCAAATGTTGCATTTAAAAGACCTTACGGTTTTATTTTGTTCCATTTCTTCTTCTTCTTCTTTTTTTTTTTTGTTAAACTTTTTATCATCAAAATGAATGAATGTTATTTTAAATGTGCCAATCACACAAAAGTCTGTGGGCTGTTACTAATCTTCGACTACTGTTTCACATCGCGCGGTTGTAGATTATGTTTATCCTGCTTTGTCACAAAGGGGAAACAACTTGTTTTTTTTTTGGCTTTTGCAGGTCCAGATAGTGGTGCAGCACACGCAGGCCTCTCCACTGAACTGAGAACTGCAGAGACCTCCTCGCAAGTTAAGCAACTCATTGGAAAGCAGAATAAACGTTCAGGCAGTTTAGAATACAGTAAGTGGGTGTTAATCTAATATTCATTGTGGCTGTCGATGTTACCACAATATTGATGAGCTGTATTTAATTTTAATGCTCTTAAAATAGTGCCAGAGCAAGTGAATGTATTTAACAGGTCCGCGCTACATTTTAGCTGATGGTGCTAATACACCACAGCAGTGTTTGTATGTAATAACCTGCTCACCCCTGAGACCTGATTCTTAAAGGGCCATGCTTGCCCAATAATGATAGGATATTTATATGGAATATATGCGAGTCAAATTTCAGCAGATTACAAAAGAAACAAATGTGGAATTGATTTGCAATTGACTACAAGTTTTACTCACTTGACAGCCCCGATATATTAAATGAACTCATGTTGTGGTGTTAAAGATTGTTCTTGTTTTGCTTTTACTAAACAGAATATACAGGCGACCAGCGGCCCAACATGTCCACCAACAGTTTAATCCGAGGACGACCGGGAAGGAGACCAGCTAACAGGCTCAGCAGGTCATTTCTTATTGAGAAAGGCATTAAAGGTGGGCAGCTGAAGAAAGAATTGACTCTGGGCGGGCGTATTAACGTTAATGATCTCGAAGCTGGTTTGTGGCTGAACCCTTCAGTTGTACTGAGACGACTTACGGTCACAATCGGAGGATTTAAGATTGAGTTGCTCCCAGGACCTTCTTACACTCATAGTGTTCATACAAGCCAGGCGGAAGGCTTTGACAACAGTTTTTCTTATGGTGGCGATGTTGGTTTGGCCATCTTGCCAGATGAGGCTGTCAGCGTAGAAAATCCCATACCAGGCAACGCGGCAGAGATGGATGTAACTGAGAAGAGCTCTGCTGATGATGCAGCCCTTGGGCTGGGCCCATATGTGAACCCTAATGATGTGCAGACCTCCAATGGGACATTAATGGAGAGCCCCTGCACGCAAGAGGCAAAACACAATGATCAGATTGTTTCGGAACAACAAAAGACAGTCAGTGAAGGAAAAGACTGTGTCCAATATTCGCAAAGCAGTGAGGATACCTCTGCTACTGTTAGTAATAAGACTGATGGCAAAGAAAAGCAACAAACTGCAGCCAAAACACCGCTCAAGTCTAAACAAGGAGTGACATCGAACAAGAGCAAGGACTTAGTTTCATGTAAACAAGGCAACGTGATTAAGGACCATAAAATATCCCAAAACAAGCCAGCCAAAGTTATCCATAGAGGAGACCTGCACAAAATGAAACCACTAAAGGATAAACAAGATGTTTCACCCTTGAAAAGGCCTGCAGAAAACAGTCAAAGTGAGCCTACTGCCAAAGTACAAAAGGTGCACGGCACAGGGGACGTTAAAGTGAAGCCAAAATCACCAAGTACACCAAGCTCTGCGGCAAAGAGGGTTCCGTCTCCTGGCAACCGTGCTTGCGATCAGCAGGGACCAGCCAAACAAAACAATCCTCATCACGGCTCCAAAGTTGAACCTGCTCTCCAGGCACACAGTCATCCTAGTAATTCTTTAAAGATCCCTCAAGAGGGAGGGCAGGAAAAGTTCAAAGTGAAAAAAACAGACAAGATTCTCCAAAAACAGAAAAGCAAAAATACCCGAAGCATCTCTGTGGATGAGCCACAGCTCTTTATTCCAGACAACGCTCCCGCTGTCAAGAAAGAAACTGTCGAGGAGCAACCTGCTAACAGCGAGAGCGTGTGGGATGGAAACAACTGTTGTGGCCTCTGCAAAAAGCACCACAATAACATGTGAGTCTTACTCTGCACTTACACCTATAGAAGTACTGTCCAATATTAAAGTGTTTACACATTGAGCAGCCATTTTGCAAAAATGTGTATGATATGTGTTTCTGTCCATAAAACACTCAAGTGTAACACACGTTTTTATAATGGCCATTCTTTGTCTAGGTTCATGGTAGGATGTGGTCGCTGTGACGACTGGTTCCACGGTGACTGCGTTGGTCTCGATCTGGCCAAAGTACGTGAAATGGAGGAGGAGGACCAGATGTATGTGTGCTTGAAATGCTGCGAGGAGGAGAGCAAGAAGGTGGAGCCTGAGCCCCCGGCTGCCATCAAGCCCGAAGTTCCCGAAAAGACCGAGGTGCAGGATCACAAGCTGCCTCCCAAGCACCGTCCAGGATCCTCCCAGACACTCACCTCAGGTGGGGTCAGACCAGTAAGAAACGTAAGTGGGGCTTCCGTGAAATCCTAATACATGTTTGGCTGCACGTCAGATGCGTTTCAGTCTTTGACAAAGAAGACGCTGTTATTTGTCCCCCCAGCTAATTCATCCTCTGATATTAATCAAAGCCAGTGTTAGCACTTTGCAATGGTTTGTTCTCTTTTTGCTTTTCCCCTGGCTGAACTGGAGGTGTGCACATGGGTGTGTGTGTGGTTAACACGAGGCACTCGTACCACTTCTCACCCATAAAAATCCCATCGCGTCAGAGCGCCACTGAAATTGTTTGTGGGAATTATGTTTTAATTGTTCTTTCGAAAGGTAATTAGTCATTTCCTGTCTGGAATGTTTGTAAAATGAATAACACGCTTCGTGGACTTTGTTTTTTTTTCTTCTTTTTTTTTCTTTTACAGGATCCAGAAAGGAGGCATTCAACAGATGTCAAAGAACAAGGCCATAGAACAGGTACTTTCACCAGCTGTGAAGGTGAAAAGCAGGTTGTTTCTGTCCTGTTTGTTGCACCATGTTGGGCTCCGTGCCAGTCTGGTTTCACTTGGTTCACGATTCAGTATCCTCACATTAGTGTAAGCAAGGCTCTAAAGACAAGTCGTACGACATGAATCTGCAGCACACTGTTTTATTTTAACACACCAGTTTATTTATATACTCGACATTTTTAATACAGCCAGTTCAGAGGAGACCTAATGTATTTCACCATAAATGGCTAGAAGAAGCTGCAAATCTTTTTTGTTTCATCCATCATTTGCCTGCTTTTCTTTTTATTGATTAAATCTAAAAGAGAGGGAATCGCTCATTGTCCCGTCTTAGATGCTGGCCGGTGGCTGAAGTTATGCGTTCCGTTATATTTCCCTCACCCGCTCAGTAGATATTATTGTTCCATCCTCACAGGTATTCATGCAAAACATGAGACTAAAAGTAAGGCTCAATCTTTGGCTTCAAAGAAACCCGTGTCTGTGGAGGCAATCAGACGAAATGTGCGGGATTCTCTCAAAGAAATTCTCATACAGAGGTCAGTATTAATGATTGCGTGGACAATACTATAGACTGCATTCTTTAAAAAAAAAAAAAAAAAAAAGGCTGCAAGGCTAAACATGTGATGCTTTCTCCATTTTAGGCTGAAGGAGTCTGATTTGAAGTCTGATATCTCAGTGGAGAGGGCCTCTGAACTTGCCAAGAAGACAGAGAGAGAACTGTTTCATCTGTATAAAGACACTGACAACAAATACAAGAACAAATACAGAAGCTTAATGTTTAACCTTAAAGACACCAAAAACAATGTAAGTATCTCTTCATATCCAGCCCGATCCAAATAGTCGCAGCTTTTACTGTAACCGTTTTGTTTGCTGGGTTTCTGTGCGTTTCTCCTCAGGTCCTATTTAAGAGAGTTCTCAAAGGGGAAATTTCTCCCGGTAATCTAATTCGCATGAGTCCCGAGGAGCTGGCCTCTAAAGAGTTGGCTGCCTGGCGACAGAGAGAAAACAGACATGTAAGTGATGTTCAGAGCTCTCGTGAAATGCGCCAGTTGCCACTAGAAATGTACAATATCTAAGAGAAAAAAAAAAAACCATTAACGGAGGAGGCAGCCCCCTTCCCAAACAATCCCAGGCTGCCTGATTGATTCGCTTCAATGGCCTAATCAGACTCTGCTGACTCTCATCAGCTTAGGAAATTAGAAACTTTATTGAGTGTTTAATTGGACAAAAAAAAAAAACAAGTGTATGCCCCCCGAGTGCGAGACATGTTTTTTTTGTCATTTTCGTGGGGTTTTCCAGTCTTCCGATCATAAAATACACCTGTGAAGCTATTTCATTTATTTTTTTTAATCTTTTTGTTGTGCAGCACGGATCGCGTAAAAACTATAAATACTTTTAAGCCTTTGTGGTTTGAGATATTGAAGTTCGGCGTGGCAACTCGCAAGTCAACAGATAATTCTCAAATTGTTTGTTTATTAGGTTTTTTCCCCCCCTCTGAAGACGGCTGCATTTTGGAACGTGACAATCCGAGTTGCCCTTCAAAAAGTAATACATCTCTGATTCTTACAGACAATTGAGATGATTGAAAAAGAGCAGAGAGAGGTGGAGAGAAGACCCATCACCAAAATCACTCACAAAGGTGAAATTGAGATTGAGAGCCAGGAACCAGTGAAAGCACCGGAGCCCACAGAGGTAAGATTGAGAGCAAATATTCTCCTGCTCAACGAACATAAGTAAGAGTGTCTTAGGGAGACTACACGAACCTCTCTGTTTATCCTCTTTTTAAGCCCGAGTCTCCTCCCAAAGTGACCGAAGTCTCAGCAGAACCTCCAATAACCCCAGAGAAGAAAGCGGAGAGCATCAAGGCTGAGAAGGACACCACGAGCCAGCACAAGTCTCACCTGTTTGACCTCCACTGTAAAATCTGCACTGGTAAGCCCCAGCACGAGGAGACAAACTCTTAGCGAAGAAGCCCCCCCCCCCTACGAACCCGTGACACCTTTTATGTTCTCGTATTAGGTCGCATGGCGCCCCCCGTGGAAGAGGCGCCAACAAAAGTGGTCAAAGTTGCCACCACCGTGGTTCGGAGGCAGTCGGCCAAAACGGACGAGACAAAGAGCACAACGCCGCCTGCGGTGGACGATGACCTGCACCTCACGGTGTTAGAGGAGAGCTTCCGAAGCGCCCAGCCCGGCTTTGAAGCACGGTATTCTGATTTGTCAGAAAGTCTGTGTGACTCTCCTGCACAACTTTTTTCTTTTTTTTTTTTCTAATGCCTTTTCACCGTTTTTTTTTATTTTTGCTGCAGGGCGGATCATGCCACCAGCAGAGAAGAAGAGGCCATTTTCCTTTCCAATTTGAAATCCCTGTGGCGGGGATTTATCCATATGCACGCCGTGGCAAAACTTGTTACAAAAGCTTTCCCTGTATCAGGCATTTTGGACAACTTGACTGAGGTAAAGTGGACAAAGAAAAAAAAAAAAAAAAACATTTGAGTGACTGTTGCTAAGTGTTGTAGACAGTAAATATTGTCATTGATGGATCCTTGGCGCAGACAGCTGCAAACAAAACCTACGTTTGGAGCCGTGTGCCCTTTACTAAGAGGCTATTCTTTGTATACAGTTGTAACATATCACTAAGGTTCATAGACAGAAAGAGCTTAAGAGTTACAGCTATCATTTATTGGCAAATGTTCTGTTAAAATAGTAAAAATGATAACTTCTTACAAGGGAAAAAAAAAATGTTCCACAAGCTGACAGATGCTACAGACTCATTTTATATTTTTAACAGGACCTTCCAGACAGCATCCAGGTTGGAGGGAGAATAAGTCCTCAGACTGTGTGGGACTACTTGGAAAAGATTCGAGCAACCGGAACAAAAGTGAGTTTTTGGCAGCATTTTTCTTGGGAATATGATCAAACCTGTAAGAGTTAAGCACTCGTTAAGCAGCTGAACACTAAACTTCACTGTAGATTTCACTGACAAAAGGTTTTTCGTTTTATTAAAGGAGGTGTGCCTGGTTCGCTTCTCCCCTGAGACGGAAGAAGACGAGATCTCCTACACTCTTCTTTATGCCTACTTCAGCAGTCGCAGGCGTTTCGGGGTGGTGTCCAACAACCTAAAACAAGTGAAGGACATGTATCTTGTTCCTTTGGGTGCCACGGAAAAAGTTCCCCATCAGCTAGTTCCCTTTGACGGGCCAGGTAACCTGAGGAGGAAACCTTTTCTCTCTGTCATAATTATTTGCTTTCGGTAAATCGTGAGCTCTCCAACTTAATTCTTTTT
Organism: Leuresthes tenuis; assembly: GCF_036924035.1. NCBI lineage: Eukaryota > Metazoa > Chordata > Actinopteri > Atheriniformes > Atherinopsidae > Leuresthes > Leuresthes tenuis. The sequence goes on from NW_027325362.1 coordinate 16,555,116, forward strand.
TTTTTTTTTTTTTAACTCGACAGGTTTAGAAAACAACCGTGCCAACCTTCTCCTTGGACTCATTATTCGGCAGAGACCAAAAAGAGACTTTCTTCCTGTAGACATGAATGAATCGGCAAGGATTGTTCCTGAAATTAAGCCAGCCACCAATTCTACGAAAGTTACCACAGCACCCGAAGAAGATGAGAAATTGTTCCTGTCTACTTTGACACCTACGCACAAAAAGGAGACAAATAAACCACTCGACACAACTGAAGGCGAGCCAGTTGCAGAGTCTTTTGAAGAACCATCTGCGACAGAGGAGCCCGGCAACCAGGAACCGCAAAAACCACTTCGCTTTCTTCCAGGCGTGTTGGTGGGCTGGGGAGGAGAATTACCGCCGCTGCCGGATTTTGGAGATAAACCTGCGACAACAGGACATCCCACCCTGAAGAGCCAGCCTGCCCCCAAAGCGGATGCACCAGCGGGTAACTCAAAAAGTCCCACAGCTGCTGCCCCTCGTTTCGTCATCAAGAAAAAAGAAGCAAAACCTGTTAAAGTTGAGTCGGAGCTATCCAGCCCAGCTGATGCATCTGCTTCAAAAAACTCCCCGGGAAAAGATGCAGCAGTAGCGGTCCATCACGCATCGGTCACACTGAAAGATAAGCCCCCAGATGTATCGACTGAAGCCTTCCTGGCAAGCCTGTCGGCAGCATCGAGTGGTGCTGAAACTGGAAGTGCCGCATGGACAAACAAAGGCTCCGCTGGCCTTTTGTCTGAAACCGAAAAAGGAGCATCTGTAGGGAATTCTTTGTTACAGTCAGAATCCCAGGCTGCTTCAGATCACACAAATAGCTCAAAAGCTCCTTTAAGTGGAATACTGAAAAAATCTTCAGCATATTCCGCTGTGAATGAAGATAAAACAATGGTGCTACTAAAGGATAAAGCCAGCCTCCCGGACTCTTCAGATACTAAAACGGTTCCTGTGTTGAACAGCGCCAGAAAGGACCCAGTGTTACCTTTTCACCAAGGATATTTACAGCTTTCTCAGGCCCGGCACAAGCTTGAAGAACAAAACCAAACTGCTTATCAGTCATTTCCCAGTAAAAAGATCGACCCTGGCATAAGTCAGCCTGGTGCTATATTAACTCAAACACCTCATCCCCCTCAAGTCCAAGGAACTCAAGTTCCATGTGACACAGAAGCGTCCGATTCCCAACAGGACTCTGTGAAGGCAGCCATCGTCCCGGCAAACAACAGTGCAGCACCTCTTCCCTCGCAGCAGCATCCTCAGGCCCCTGGCAGCTACGATTACACCCCGCTCCCTAACGCTCTGTGCACCCCCGACGCAGGGGATCAAAATGCTAGTATGCCGAAAGCCGAGGGTCACCCGGAGCCATCTGGCCCTCTACCATCGCTAGCCAAAGACTATAAACGTCCAGATGAGCGTTACAGTGACCCGTGGGAGAGGCCGCGGAACTCTGAAGAAAGAGATCACCACGGGAGGCACGGTCACCACCGGGAGTTCCACCACGGTAAAAAGAGCCGACACCACGACAGGGAAAGGGAGGAAAAGTACAGGGAGAGAAGCAGGCACCACGGACACCTGGACGACCGCCACGCTGAGAGGAGGAAAGAGAGGCACAGTGACGATTACAGCAGCCGTCACAAGGACCGACACAGGCATAGACGAGACTCTGATTATGAGAACGGACGGCGAAGCTCAAAAGACAGTTCGTCATAGCCTCATAATTATCTTCTTTTTTAAAAAAGCCCTTCAAGAGAGCGTTGGGGCTCTTAAAGACTTGTTCGTTACATGGTTGTTTCACACCACTCTTAATATACCGGATGCTGGTGGAGTTGTTTGGTTGTTTTTTTTCTTCTTCTTTTTTTAAAATCCCCGCCCAGTCTGCAGCTGTATGCCACGTCTCTCATAGAAGGTTTTTTTTCTGTTATCGACAGAACAGCCAAAATGAGATATCATTTCAACGGAATTATGGATACCATCAGTCAGTTTTTAATCAGACCAAGCAAGGCTCGATGTTGGAACGGTTTTAATGTATATATCCTGTTCATATTGAGCTGCTGTTCTGACCTCCAGCGGCCGGTTCTCCGGGTCACAAGCGGTGTGGACCATTAGGTGGAAGTTTGAAATTTAGCTGAGATTTTTTGACTTGAATGTAACACAGAAAATATTTAATTAAGGACAGATCCAAACAGCAGCTTCTTGTTGATTCTTCCCCCAATTTTAATTTCTTTTAAATTGCCCAGATATTTTATAAACTTTATGTTAAGAAAGTATGTACATTTTGGCTTGTAATATACTTTAGAGATGAAGTGTGCCTTTGCACTGTGTTTATGTACAGTTGATAATTAAACTAATTCTTTTTTCTTTTTTTTAAAAATTGTTGATTATACAAAATGTCTTGTATTTTTATTTTTTTTTTGTAAATGCGTTGAAGCAGAATTTTGCTGTTTTAGTCATTTTAGACGGCAAAGTTCTTCACAAGAGCGGAGGAGTCGGAGGGGAAGGACAGTTTTTGAGATACTTCGTACAGACCTTTTTGCAATATGTTCACGTCTTTACCGATGTGACGTGAATGTGACGAAACACTCAACTATTGCTATTAAAAAGAATACATGTTGATAAACATCACCAGTTTAAAGTTCTTATTTCAAACAGAGCCCTCGGTCTGAGTTGATTAAGGGCAGCTGGATCATAAAAAGGAAGCATCATCGCTGCGATTAAAAGAAAAAACAAGTTACTTGTAAAGTGTCCCAATATAAACTGAAACATGAATACTCCCAAATACTATACAAGGGTACCTAAAGGTAAGTTTCTAGCTGGTTGTCATAAAACATCAACTTTGGGAGTCATTTTCAGGTCTTTTCTTCTTAGTCATCACCCTTATAAATACTAAAACCCTCAGTACCTTTAAGAAATAGCACCGGTTTTGTGTCCCCAAACAAATGGATATTTCTGAGACTTCCTTCAAAGCCCTTTGAAAACACACCAGAGGTGACAACTGACACGTTTCTGTATAATTCGAACCCTCCGAAGTAAACCAGACCTCCATAGTTGAGGGCGACGTATCGCTCAAATGGGTCCACGTCTTCAAAAAGGATCCTCCTGCTGTTCAGGAACACCTGAATGATTGTGCCGTTGAGAGATAAGGACACGTTAAGCCATTTGTTGCAGCACAGATTGAGATTTGTTAAGGTGAACGGAAGGCAAAGTCTCTCGCCAAGATTGACCACGACCTTCAGATGGCCCCTCTCGAGTCCAACTGCGAGGTAGTCCTCATCTTCGTGCTCAGCCTTTCCCATCCACACGATCAAACCATCCCCGGAGTTGGCATGGACGCTGAAGAAAACCTGCGTGTATTTTAAATTTCTCATAGCGAATCTTGGGTCCCTGTATTTGACAAAAGAGTTTCCAACAAACCCAAAAGTGTCCGTGGATATTTCCGTGTCACAGTATGTCCCTCCCCATCCCAGAGGGCATATGCAGCTGTAAGAGGTGTCAGGAGATGGAGCACAAAGGGAGCCATGTCTGCAGAGGTGGTTTAAACAGCTCACAGACTGGTTACACACAGAGCCAGTCCATAAAGGTGGGCACATACATGCAAATGAGTCACTCCCTATTGCCCTGCAGCGGCCTCCATTTTGGCACACCTTGTACCCGCAGGCTGTCCCATCCCAGTCCCCAACGTTTGCTCCGCTAACAGCTCCCGTCTCTGTTAGCTCAAGTTCTTGATCATTGATTAGAAGTTCTCTCAGGCCACCAGTGAAGCTCATTGGCTCCCCTTCTGTTGCATCAGGGGAGACTAAGCTCAGAGTGGACACACCTCCGACAAAGATGTCTGTAGCAACGTCGAGAGTGGTCATTCCTTCGGTCACATTCTCTCTAACCTCCTCGTCATCAAGACGGAGGAAGCCTCGGAGACCAGTTCGGCCAGCTTTCACCGTGTGCCAGGTCCTGCTTTCCCCACGGAAGGTTACTTTCTCAGCCGACTGCAGGATGTGGGTGCCATCCCCAAGATTGTATCGCAATTGGACAAACCCGGATGTCAAGGAGAGACAGAAGAAATCTCCTGGAGCAAAGAAATGAAAAACAAATAATGAATTCGTATTTTTTTCTTCTTACACACTTCAGTTTATCTCATCTGGTATCTCTTTGGTGGAAGATGGGTCCAATAAAGTTGGTTACAGCAACGTTTGTTGATTAACAGTTTATGTACATTATTAATACAACTTAAATGTATGTACATCACAACTGAGTGTATCAATTAACGTGTTTGAATGCTCTGAATGCCACAAAAAAATCTTAAACCTCTGACAGAGACAGAATTAAAGCTGCCTTTTCTGCTTGTCTGACCGTTGAAGGGTCTTAGTGGTGGAATCATTTTTCAAATACTGCACTCTAATAGAAATTCAAGGCACATGAACTTAAATGAGGAAAAAAAAAACTCAATACAGACATACAATATAAAGCTCCTATGCAGACAACATAATTAGAATCAGCTTAAACTTTCTTCATTTAGTGCAACTCGAACTTTATTCCACTTTGTATTGGACACCAATTCAATACTTTTTTACTCCACTACATCAGTCTAACAGATAGTTGCTACTTGTTTCCAGATTTCCAATTTTCATACCTTTCGTTGGCTAAATGCTCTGTGTGATGAACCAAAAGATCAATCACTCTTTCATGAATTAAAAGCGCTGTACATCAGTGTAGCATCTCTCATCAGCTTAAGTTTAACTAGCCAATTATTTTTGTTAAGTCAAGTAAACAAGAAGCACAGGATTCCACATATCTGGAGGAACTCACTGAGGCTAAAATACTACATTAATGTTTTAACAGATCTGAGCCAACGTGAAGCCCATGTGTATTAGATATATTCGCCTACAGTAACTGAATAGAATTACAAATTTAAAAAAAAAAAAAGTATAATTGAGCATTTGTGTCTTATTCTTCAGGCAGCAACTCACATCAGGTGGTGACAGAGAGCAAGCTAACTGCTCATTCTTTCTTTGTGGTGTGCCAAAAGAGCCGCAAGGCCGGCGCTGTGTCAGTGTGTGAGTCCTGGTGAAAGAAGAAAAGCTGGGACTACAAACTAGATGTTTCTAACAGTTCCTCTGGAGTTTCTCTTCTGTGGGAGAGAATAAACCTCTTTAGTGTGAACTTTGGCCTTTTTACTTTCTTTGAGCTCATTAAAACTTCCCTATTTGGAGAGGAGTCCCACAGGACAGCAACACAACATGTATATACCCTGCACATTAAATTGCCCAATAGCAGCTCAACCTTGAACATCTGTGTCACTGAAATGAGACGCACTCGTAGACAATGACAAAACAAAGAAGACACGGAAGATTGAACTGTTGAAAAAGTTTAAATAACAATGGCACACTTTTCACCTGAGCAAGGTGCTGTTCCTCCACTGTTAGGGCCTTCTCATAAGTTCAATATGTCGTATATTTGTGAGCAGTTTGACCAAAATATATTTTTGCCATCTGAAAATCAAGTATGGTACTTAATGGACAAGCAGGCTGCTGCTGCTGCTGCTTATTAATTAAAACACTTTCACATTTAACATAGATGCTGCTGAGGTCAATTTAGGAGCTCATCAAAAAAAATGGCCGTCTACTAATCTGCTGGCATCAGTGCAAAAATATGAGACACCATGATTATTTCCTCATGAATGCACTTATGGAATCCACTCCAAAACAGCATTTTATCATCTAGTCAACAGCCTCTAATAAATATGTAGATGTAAAAGCAAAGTTTCAGTTAGGAACTTTCAGTTATCCTGGACTCTCCAAGCAAACAGTGTATAATTTGTGCTGTGTTGGCATGGCATGGAGATGACATCGATTCTGCTTGTTATACACTACACATGCTTTGTTTATTGAATTCAAGCTGGCTCTAAATATGGGATTAAATGTCCTCACCTGCTCTGGCACTGAGATGCTGTGCAGTGTAGACAAGGATGCCATCAGGTGATAATGGCTGGAACTGCAGCTGCACATCTGTCCTGCGTCTAACACTCATGGGTGAGAATGACATCCATGAAGACTGGTTAGCGCTGAAGAACGGATCACTGATGGCCACAGCTGAACAGGAAAAACAATATAGGAGTCCAATAATTGAATTGTGAGGCTCCCGTCTTCTTAGATAAATAAAGGACAAATATAAAGATAGAGTTAGGGTTGACGGGTTCTGTGGTGTAACCTTTTTCGCAGTGGAGTCCTGCAGTCCCCAGGGGACACTGGCAGGTATATCCAATCGGCAGAGGGATGCAGGTGGAGCCGTGGGCACACAGAGGAGGGGGGCTGTGCTCGACATCACACACAGACACCGTCTCAGTACAGAGGGCTCCCTTCCATCCAAATGGACACTGGCAACTGCAGACAGGAACAGTTGAAAGGTGCAAAGCTTGTAAATGCTGTTATTCTGTTTTGCTCTGCTCGAGCGCTGACTGATGTCTCGTCACAACACGTGAAAGAATGCCCAAGGCAGAGAGTTGTTTGCACTCAACATCTAGGCCTGTCTATGTTACCGACAAATGGGGGAGAAAAGGTTTTTCACTGACTAAACAGATGAGCCGGAGTCCACACATGTCCCGCCGTTCCTGCACCGAACATGAACACAAGGGGTGACTCCACATTGACCCACACTGCGCCCAAAGGCTGGATGACCCGCAGGCTGCCCCAGTGCCTGGAACTTTCGGTCTCTTCTAGTCCGAAACTGCACATCGAAGATGCACCCTTTGAAAAAGACAAACGAAAAGGCAAATTTCAGAGGGACATTTCTCTGATAAAGAATTTTAAGACATTTAATTCTTAATTGTCCTCACACGCGTGTTGAAATAATAAACCAATATCTTAGTCTTAGAAAACAAACCAAATGTTTTCTATGTCCTATTATGGATAAAATACTCTTATGAGATTAGCAAATTACTACATTCTGTTTTTATTCACATTTTACACAATGTCCCAACTGGAGTTGAGGCTGTACTTTATGGTTGCTTATTACAGCATCCGACTACACTGGGTTTCTTAACCATAAACCCATCAGTCTGAATGGTATGCTAATTCTTGAATTTGATGGAATAAAAGCTGTAGTGTGTCTTTAGTTCACATCCAAAATTCTTGAGTTTTTAAGTCCAATTTTTTTCCACCATCTGTTATCCAGCACCTCACTCATCATATTTGCTCTCCGCTATCATAATTCAATTTTATCAAGACAATATTTGTTTTGGCCTGCACTTCCAGAGCACAGGGCCTTCTATAAATATAAGGCCTGAAGACACCCTTCGTAGTCATCTGCACATGTACACTCCCTTCTCTCTGCTGCATTAGTCATTGGCATAAACAGGATGCAGGGGAAATGTCAAGCTCATTCATGAATATTCATGGAATGATGCTGTCTACTTGGCAGACCCAAGTGATGGTTGTGCTGCAAACACACAGACCCGTAAAAAAAAAAAAAAAAAGCTAAGTAGAAGCACAAGCAAGATTGGAAAAGATGGTTCATTTTGATTCAACTGTGCACGCATCACATCATAAGGGAGAACTAAGAGACTCAATAAGCTAATCTAGTAATTATACCTATCAGAGATATTTTTTTTTTTGCAAGCAACGCTTTCTTTCAAAACTAGCAAATGAAATCTACCATGTTATTGGAGTAATCTTTAAAAATCCTAAAAGTGAACGGAGCGATCCAAGAAATCAACCTCAAAATCGGCAAATCACACGCATTTTATCAAACACGATCAATAAACACAAACTCTCCGGTTTCTGCTTATTTAATCAACAGCTTCAATTGAGTGACTGATTTTTTTTGCCCCGTAGCAACCAACACGGCTTCATTTTCCACCTTTCCACAGGGGAGTGTGGATCTGTTGATAACTGGGACTGAAGTGCATTATCAGTGTGTTCACTGCCAGCCATCATGATTAGGGCTCGAGGAAGGTCACACAGATCTGATTAGACGCTCATGAGTTCTCATTACATCCTGAGTAGAAGGGCTACGGCTCCACCAGTGTGGCCCCGCTCAGGTAGTGCTTTACCGGCACAGACGGCTGTGGCAGTCTGATATAGCATGTTCAAACTAATGCCTTAGCGTAGCTGATTTGATTTTTGAAGGTTTATTGGGTGAGCAGAAAAATGAATTCCGGATAATGAATAAGCAAACACACAAATCGCTCTAGTCCTTATGAATAAAAAGCTTTTGTTCACCTCAAATGGATGTGCCATGACATTTTATAATAACAACCCTCATTGCTGTGGTGCAGAGCTTGCCGAACATGGTTACGATGACATTCATAACTGTTGTCATCATTACAGTTATGGCAATTTTGCGGCACAGCTCTGCACATTAGCAAGCACAATGAATGCTCTCTAAAATCCATTTCTACATGAGGTCACCTGGGAGAAGACATAAATGATGTTGATTATGACAAAGATTATTTGGATAGCACCCTTGTTAAAGTGACTTATCAGCAGCGGAATGAATTTACACACAACGCACTTCATGGGGTATGAAGCAATTACAGAGTGCAGATACAATCAACCTCAAAGCTCTGTTCTGGTTTCATACGCAGTTCGAGCCTGTACCTCCCTTTTCATTACACACCTTCCCTTGAGCTTAAAAAAAAAAAACAGAGATCCTGGGAGAAACTCCAAGCCCCAGTGCTCCTACTGCAGATAGTAGTGTTTGGCCGGAATAAAGCCGTAGAAGTCTTACCCTGAAAGCCGTGACGGAACCTGGAGCCAAGTGGCAGTAGTTCAGGGGTGTACTCATTATATCCACCTACAAACAGCTGGTTAAAGACATTGAGGCCCACCAGAGGTCCAGGAGAAAATCCTGTTCTGTTACGCTGACCATCAACCTGAGGAAGACACAGTGAAGCGTCAATATTCGAGCCAGAGTCTTGCATCTAGGAGTGAGCGTGGGAGCACAATTTATTTAACAATCTGCCAAAGCTGACAAAATGCACAACCTTGGATTTATCACAGTTATTCAGTCTGTGCCCACTAATTCGTCACAGTAGTTAATATCCTCCTATAATTTTGCCTCTAAACAGACACTGAGTTGAAAGGGATCTTGACCCTTGTCGTCTTAACAGAAACTCACTGCCTGCTGATTTTTCAACCACACTCAGATGTGGGAAATGTCCTCATCTACCCTACAACTGGACTGAAATGATCCCTTGGCACAAGAAATCTGATGTAATCCAAGAACAGTCACACCAAGATATATAACATTACTATATCAGCCTGTTTAACAGACACCAAGATGAATAAATCTAGAGTAAATCTAAGGCATATGAGTGGAAAGAGGGGTTTGTAAGAGTTAAAATCTTTCTCTCTCAAATTCCCCGTTGGTGTACAATTCAGTTCCTAAGTTAGTTTATCCCTGCAGACATGTTTCGGTAACATTTCACGACACAGTCAGATGATGTATTGCGTCTTTTTGTGCTTGTACGTAATTTATAAAAAGACAGAGATGAGTCTCATTCAATCTGCTGAAATTAATCAATGCTGAGCGTTGAGCAGAGACACCTTGTTAAATCCACAGAGGGACGAGAGTTTAGTTCGGTTTTTATCTCAGATTGTTTAAACGTAGGAGATCTTTAAAAGCCGAAAGACAATCAGTCAGCCCTCAATAGAAAAAAGCTGTATCATTGCTGTTTAAAAAAAACAAAACAAAAGAACCCATCATTGTTGTTTGGGGGGGGGGGGGGGGGGGGGGGGGGGGGGGGGGGGTGTGAAACTGGCCCTGCGAGCAGCTGGCTTTCTTGCACAGATTTAATTCTGAATAGTTGGACACACAAATCCTACTTTGGCAGGGGCTTTTTAGTGCCGACAACAGGAAGTGCACATCCTGCTTAAGTTTCTGCTGAACTAAATGCATCCAGCCTGTCAACAGTTTCCCTCCAAAGCTCTCAGATGCCCCTCCATCCCAACTTAGAGGAACAGCAGAAGCAAAAGGGGAAAAAAAATAAAAGGGATCAAATCAAATAACTGTAAAAACGAGTTTAAAGTCTAGAAAAAGATTGCTGACAACAATTGTTGAACTGACTTACCAAAACTTTTTTTTTCTCAGAATTAACAAAAAGATGAAAATCATCAAATCACCTTCAGCCATCCTACTTTCTTGGACCTTCCAAAGGTGACAGAGTGGATGTTGATGTAGGGGTCGAGCCTGTCACTAACTACCGTTGCTATCCCTGATCCCAGGTTGAATCTATGTACAACCCTTCCGCTTCGTAGTCCCAAAACAAGGAAGTCATCACCATCATTGCCTGAAAAATATATAGACAGTTAGCAGTTAGTTCAACAGACTCAGAATATTTTATATTTTGTGCTCTGCACCCTTAGTTGTGATCTGCTTTCAGAACTAAATTCATGACCATGCTCGTTTTATTCAGCGTAACTTGACGAAAGTCATCGAATAATTAACTCCGCTATTCCTTGATAGTGGTGGACAAAGATGTCACTCCATTTAAGCAATTATTCTGCAAATTGTTGGTATTTCATCTATTTTTAAATCATGCCTTTGTACCATCTATGCAAAGCTACTCCCTCTCCTGACAAGTGTTTCATTATCCACATGGCTCTTGTTTTGTTTTGCCTCCACCTTGATGAACTGCATTTTCTCTCAAGAGAAAACAAGTGCAGAGAGATCCATGAGATCTTGCGTTTCATTTTGTTCCTCCTTTTGATGAAATATGTAACTGACAATGGCACAGCAGTTACCTCCTTTATCTGACCTCACTGAAAAGAAATCCTAATTTAACCGGATGGCTGCTCACAGCATCGCTGCGTACACCTACACCTCAGAGTCTGTTTAACGCAGTTAACTTCAATAGTTTTAGGATGCTTGGTTCACATGTTCATTTTATGTTTGCAATGCCAATGCGCTCCTTTTTGAAAGTCAGGAATAACATTTTTTTTTTTTTAATTCAGCTGGAAATCAAGCAATTGCCGAACTGTGGGAAAAGTCATTATCAATGTCTCACAATCTGCCAGCAAAGAACATCCTCGGGGAACCCTCTTGATTAGTGGATCTCAGAGGAATGTGGAAATCCATTAGAAATCCTATTACCATACACAGCATGTGAGGAAAATGGCACTTCTTTTAAAATACACAAAGTTGGACAACTGAAACCCAGCAAAGGAGACATCTCAATGTTTAATTTTTCCTTTTGACCCGACAGTATAGAACCTCTCAAACTGCTCTATGGGTGTCAGCATAGAACTCACCTTCTCCTTTATGTCCAGCAAACAGCATCAGGTTGTCTCTGACAGCAGATGAATTATTTGCAAGTGTGAACTTCAGCTTGAACTCATAGAAGAAACTGAGGCTCGGGATGGAGGAATAAGCCACAAAGGACGTGTAACCAAACTCATCACTCCCACTGAACCTGGTACGGGTTATATGGATGGCTGCAAAACAAACACATTTACAACACATTTAGAGATCTCATACATGCGCATTCCAGCTGCTGTAGGGTGTGGTAATCCTGGTCAAACCAAGAGGTCCAATTCATCATCTCACTCAAAGCCTACCAAAAGATGGCACTATTGCCACACATTACAGGCCTGTGCTTGGTGAAATACATGTATTATTTTTTCTGACGCTATTAGATGATGACCTGTTTTCAAATACTACCACCTCCTCACTCCTATTCTATTTTCATCAGGAGCTGTTTAGGATAGATTCTGGCATGTAGGCTTCACTTCATATGCGGTGTTCACAAGTGCAGCACAACAATTTCAATGGTATTCAATTACAATGTTAAGTTTACTTATTCAGAACGCATGGTTGATTCAATAATGCTGCTGCTTATATTCCATCTGAGCATCCCCATCTACTTGATTTTACACTGGGGACTCAATGTTAATTTGCCCACACTCATTCAAAATTACATGCTGCCATATTTTAAAAAAAAATTTTCTCCCTTCTTTCTTTTTTTTCTTCACAGAAGAGAGAACTCAGACACAAACTGCTTTTCTTCTCCATCCGGAAGCTCCTTGGATATTCTTCTGCAGCCCCTGGCGATGGCTAAGGGGTTCAGAGAACACCCCCCCCCCCCTTCTGCAACTGCCCTCAGCTCTGTTTGGCTGCTCAATTATTAATAAAGCTGCAAATGCTTCTGTTATTGTCTGCAAGAGCTGTATTTGCCAATTGCTTCAGTGAACGGCTACAGTGTTTCAGCTATATCTTATTTCATATTCATATCATATAATGTGTCTTGCTTGATTTGGCTGCATGCATGATGAATTTTATGTCCTGTAATAAGCTTTGTGCGTTCTCCTCCCACAGGTGCAAATCAGGTACATGTCCTAGAACCTAGTAAACATATCAATAGTATCGAACCTTGCCTGAACTGACATTATTTTTATTTGTCCACTTGTATTTTCATTATTTTCATCCTTGTCATCATATAATCTGGTCAGAGTTTTGAATAAAACCTGATTTATCTCTGAACTCACTGTAACGTCACTGCATGTCTTTTAAAAACTAATTATTTTTCTCATGTAAAAGTGATTGACACGCCATGAATTTATGTTTATGGAAACGACCTACAAGACAGCTTCTCTTTAATTACTTATAGTAGTACTGTATACATACAGTGGAGTTATATTGCTCCACTTCATGGCATGCTGCCATCTAAGTGAGAAAAACTTTGATAACCAGCTTCAGAGAATCAGCGCCGAAGAAGCATTTTGTTTGATTATTTCTGCATGTGCTGTCAATTTTGTGTTCATTCACTGTAGTTTCTGAAGTCACATTCCCCAACTAGAGCTGATTCAAATGACGACGGGAATTCTGACGCTCTCCGTTTTTTTGGGCAGATGAGACGACAGCAGATATGTGAAAAGGTTGAATCAATCTCTCAGTTTGAATGTGCTCAACAAGATTCGGCGTTCACAACCACAGCAGCTACGTTTGACTCCTCTGTAGGGACTGCGGGATTCTATTTACAGAGTGAATCTGTAGGTACTCCTTCTCCCCGTAAACCAGCTAAGGATTCACAGATTTCTTTTTTTATATAAAACTATTTCACATTCAATAATATCTCAGTATACAATATCAATGGTTGGTATGGCGTCATGTGTTCCCATGTTCATTTCAGCTAACCCTTCTAAATCTGAGTTTTGAAAAAGGAAACTAGTGCTTATAGGAGGAAGCCTCTGGACTACTTCCATGAAACGCATCTGTCTACAGATTGTTACACCACACCATGTCACATAATATTACATATCATTTCCACTTTGCTGTGCATTCGTGTCATATGGTAAAAACCAACAGAGGCTGCAGAAGGAAAACAAAGTGACATACAGCACTGGATTAAGAAATGAATTCTGACATAAAACTGCATGTACACTGTGTGAATCTCTGCTGCTGCAGAGAAGCTGTGAAAACAACATTTGTCCCGAGTAAGATACATACCCTGTGTGTAGCACACTGTTTTTTAATCCCAGTACCATGAAAGGTTAACGAAAGCCGCTCTGAATCAATACTAAACCGAAGAGCTGATGCTGAATAATGCTGCTCGACGTTTAAGCACAAACAATGCGGCCCTTGTAAATGGATTCTTTAAGAGGCACAAGTTTAGGCACCTCTGAAAAGACTACATATTTTGTTGATTTATGAAGTAAAAGAGGTGAAGCACTGCAACCCCCGGAAGCAAAAAGACATTAAGATATGAGCCATTTGTTGAATGTTAATGCACTGCAGTTTTCTTTTATTTCACAAACATGTCTCAGAACACATCAGGCCTAAATTGACTTGCAGACTTGTGAGCAGACGGGTAAAGAATTCATAATTGTCAGCTTACGGCGACTCCACAGCTGAGAAATTCTCCGACTGTTTAAACCTTCTGGCAACACTCGGCAACCATGGATTCCTCTAAGCAACTAATGGAGGATCTAAAAACTAAGCTAACTGATGACCACAAAACAAAGGAAAGGCTATAAAAAGGATATCAAAATGCTTCCAGCCACAAATCTCTGTCTGAAATGGCTGTGAAGGAGAGCTGGTAGTCGAGAAAAAAAAAAAGAAAAAACGGGTTTTGTTGATATTCTGCAGTGTTGATTGCCAAACAGGGTCAACATGGAAGAGTCACCAGAAAGTAAATCTTACCTGAGACGACGTCACAAGGGGAGAAAATATGCAAAGAGACATCTGCATAAGGCAGAGTGGCTTTGGCAATGTGGAAAAGTGCTGTCAACAGACAAAGTTTATTTAAGCCCTTTGGTCACAATTACTGCATGAATTACTCTAACCATCAGCTAATTCTGATGAAAGTCAAACTGAAAAGATGCTTACTGATACAGCAGGATAAAAATAAAGCCGGCCTTAAAATGTGTTATGAACCAGATCGAGCATACTAAAAATCAAGCTCACAGTATTCTAATGTCCCGTCTTGCGTTTCACAAAAAAAAAAAAAAGTAGGCAGAGTTTTAAACATTATGTGCATGCAAGGTCTAAAAATATTCCCACACTTGAAGGGAGCTGTATTAACATATGATGAAAAGCTTTTTTTTTTTTTTTAATTATTTTTAAAATGTCCATTTGTGCAGACTTATAAAACCAACAAGACATGTAATCTGGTCAAACTTTTGCATATAGCGTCAAATTAAAAAAGGCACGAAAATAAACTGCATTACATAACTGTACGTCTATGATTGGTTGTTTTTATAGTGCGATTACGATAAGTCATTGTCACTTAGGACATCCAGTCTTGAGTGGGAACATATAAAATCACGCTCAAAGACTCTTGGGCATGTCGTCTCCAAACAAAAAGAAAAATTTAAGACTATCTCAAGGACAAAAAACATGAGGGAAATCTGTAGAAGGTTCTATTGAAGTCACTGTACTGTAAATGTCAAAAGCAGTATTTTTCTTTTCATTGTTCTATCTCTATTAATTCCAAACATGAATCTTTAGCAGGAGTGATGGCCAATTGTGTACAAAGGTAGATCATTAATAATTCTGAGTGAAGACATTTTTAATATTCATTAATGTTTCATGCATTCAACTCTCAAGGCATTCCAGCATCAATTCCTTGTCTTCCCTCTCCTCCATTTTCTGCTTGTTCACAGCTTGCCTCATCTATTGAACGCACATGGGAACCAAATGAAAATATTACGTTTAGCGAAAAAACAAAACAAAAAAAACATAGCTGTTTCATGTCTCCTGGTAGACAAATGACTTAAGCTTTTTTCTCAAAGAGAGAAGGAGAGAGAAAAAAGAAAATAAGGCCGCTTGTTGCTACTTTGTTAAGGCGCCACATGCGGAGAAGTGCTGTTAGGCCTGAAAACTAAACAAAACATAACACAAGCAAAAAAAAAAAAAAAACCTTACGAGACAGAGGAGTGATCAGTTTTGACTTAGATCTAATCTGACGTTTTCAGGATTAAAATTCAAATGTCAGTGTTGTACTTAGTGTGAAACTGGAAGGTTAGCTTTCTCTTTTTGGCAAGTAGGTGCTGGGATCCTGACAGGAACTGTGGCACGGCTGAGTGACTTATATGCCAAGCACCCTGCTGCTACACCAGTCAGTCCAGTCAAGCAAAACCTTTTGTTTTCTGAGAGCCACGACCTCTGAAGCCTTTTTTTCTTTATGGCACTGCTGTCAGGGAAATAAGCATGTCAAATGGCACACAATTTTTTTTTATTTGCCTCTAAATTTAGGTCGCACCTACACTACAGTAAAGCAATTCTGATCAAGAGGACTACTTTGCAACCGTGTTAGCAGCTCTGTGAGTCTGCTAACACAGGCACAGCTGTGTGTACTAATGTGAACACATTCCAGTGATCAGCGGGTGCCATATTCACTGTCCTAGTGGCGCACATAACAGGGTTCTCACGCATTTCCCATAAAACATACTGCAGTTTATTGCATTGTTGGTAAAATTTTCAGGCCACATTTGAGTATTTATTATTTTATAAATTATACATATATAATATAATATAAACATCATATTATATATAATACTTTTTGTTTGACTACGTACGCTACTATATTGCCAAAGAAATGTTAGAAAGCATTAGATGTAAAATATATGGAAATGACAAGGTGGAATAACAGGGGGACAACTTTATTGGCATGGGGCAGCGTGCGTGCATTTCATGGGTGTCTATCCACAATTAAATCATCATAGTTTGCATTTCTTCATGACGCCCGATACTCTCGCACAACAGTCTATCATTTGCTTGATTAACCATTTTTCACCAATATCTCCTGTATTGTCGATGCTGAAACCCATTCTGTATGCACAGAGAAGAGATGCTACGGACTCATCTTCTCTTAAAGTACACACCACCAAATTTGTGTTGATGGAAAGTGAAAAGTTTAATATTCACTTTATTTGTGGAGCCTTGTTTAGCCAATATTGTAACAACATGAGTACAGCGTGCGCTTATTTGTGAAGCTATTTACATGATGTTAAAAGACACTGCCGCACTTACTTTCTGCTTTGCAAATGCCAGATATAACGCAGGCTGTTGCACAGAGGCGTACAGGTGTGGACAGTCAGTCGCACGCCATTCCTCTTGCCTCTGTTTGACAACATCAAGCTCAACGCCTGTGTTCCATCCCAAAATGCTGTTTGTTATGATCAATTTATCAGAAGAAATTCAGAATTTTATGTTTTAAAAACAGAAAATATACTTATCCATACTTGGAAGTTCACATTCAAAATGCCATACTTCTCTAACTTGTGTAGGAAGCCTGAAATTAGCACGCAGGCACTTACTTATAAAGTATACTGGAAGAAATGACAGTATCAGGCAAACAACAAACTAAAACTCGCTCAAGCGGCAAACTCACTGAAGGCAGCAATACTCTTGATAGAAAAGAACGCTATTTATTCTATACCAGCCTATAAAATAACTTTTATTGAAAATGAGTGAGTAAATAAGAGTGGAAGTGTAAGCAAGCTGTAAAAGGGCAGAGGAAACTTTACAAGAAAAGAAAAAAGAAGAATTAATCTACGAGTCAGACCGCTGAAATTCACATTAGTAGGAAATAAGATCTTCTAAACTTAAAATAGCCTTTTAGAATATTCTGTTAAGCAGTCATGGGCTTGATTATCTGACTCTGCTGCTGGAGGAAGACCTTTCTGCCTTTTCAGCAGAATTCAGTTTCTTTCATTAATCCCTTTATTCAACAACAGACTGTGGTTCTACCAACTGCTCAAGGCTTTCATCCACCAAGTGTTTGCAGATCACCCTCTTAATAAATCTGCTTAATCTACACTGCATTGTTTCTCTGTGAAGCAATTCTATGCATCACTTACGCTGGTCGCACAGTAGACCCTGTCTCCCATAGGGGCAGAGACAAACAGCCTCCAATGGCGACTTTGGGATGCATGTGGCTCCGTGACTGCAGGGGTTGCGCTCGCAGGCGCTCAGCTGGCACAGCCGGCCGGTGTAAAGCGGGGGGCACTCGCAGAACCAGTCCTCAGCATCACTAAATGTGCAGAGAGACATCATTAGACATGCCGTGCTTGTACAGTGGCTAACAGAACACACAGAGAGAGGGGAGAGGATAAAACAAGCCACGCTGAAATGCAGGGTTTGAAAAGATGCTGAGAGTAAATGCATCTGGACTGATGGAACACAAGTGAAATATGAGCTCTGCTGAAACACAGTTTTAGTGACTGTACAGAAAGTGGTGGAGGAAAATATGAATGCTGCAATGTCTTTATTCATCTTAGCAGCTACAGCAGAGGTGTGCTGCTTCATGTCTTTTGGTGAAGATAAACATCCTGCAATATAACAGCAGAAAGCAGATTATAAGCAGCACATCAACTAGCATATAACTAGAATTTATACAAGTATACCTTCTCTGTCTTTTTTTCCTGCAATTTTTACCAGTGCACTGCCTCTCTTGGCAAGAACAGAAGGGTGACATCCAAACAGGGACTTTATAAAGTGCTCTTAAGACACACACAGCTCTGAAAGGGATAAGATAGTGGAAGCATTGGTGGGGTTTCAAACAAACCTATAAATTAATAATGTGTTTTGAGCAGCAGCACTGCAGGTTATATTTTTGCTCCTTGAGAAAATGGCTTCTACAAATGAAATATTTACATTTTGCCATCAAAGTTGAGTATTGTTTGATATGTCTTTCCAGAAAAAAACAGAAGGATGTTGTGTAATACAGAACTTGTGTGATTATTACAAAGAAATGTCTTAATTTCAAGCCATTTATTGGCCCAGTTGCACACAGTTGTGAGCAGTCATGAGCATTATTTTAAAAGATAGAGTCAAAGATGGGAAATGTCATGTTAACACTGAACAGAACAGTCACTGCTGACAAATCTGCAAGAGGTAGCCAGGTTGATTTGGTGCTTTGAGTGCTGCTAATTCATCCCTTATGTCACTCAGTACATCTAAAATCACATGGTTTCTCCTCCAGAAGATGAAGCTACATCAAACAGTCAGAAAACATGCATATATGGGACAACGTGGAATCCAGAGTCTTTCCCAAAGACACTTTGAATCGGAGACACCCAATGAATCGAACAGCCAACCTACACTGACAACAGTGAGCAAGAAAAGTGGATAAAGAAAGTTGGGAGTTGGGCAGGAGAACTAATTAAATATCTCCTTCACTTTGTAGTAAACACCTTGGGACATGAAGTTTCAATCCAAAAATGTTATCATGAAGTTGAGATTAATTTTCTATCTGAGTCGTACGCGTAGTGAATTCATACTTTATCTCGTTTAGAAAAACTGAATTTACTGTGGTTACTTTCTAACAAATTGGCTTATTGAGGTTTTCTGATATACAGCTATGCCCACAATCATTTCCACACATGCCAACTTTGAATTTATCATATGTATTTTATTTTATTTTTTTTTACTGGATTTTACTGGTTTCTGCCAATTGAAAACTAAATAAACAAATGACAAACAACTGTAAGACACAGGTGAGAGTTGGTAATGAGACATTTAGAGTATTTGGTGTGTTATTTACATTCAAAATTACTTATATCCAGATGTACAAAATGTCCTTTTATATATCATCACAGCAATCAGACTGTTTATATAATAGCTAACGAGCTTTCTCCACTGGGATTTTTTGTCGCTCCTCCTCTGGCATACTCTCCGCATGTTAGATATCAAAAGGTTTTACTTTCTGTCACTCTTAGTCTTTTTAGTCTTTTTTTTTGTGAAAGTAAAGGGCACCATGAAAAAAGGGGGCTCTTGATTAGGATTCTGGAAGAAAAACACCGGGAAAAAAGCATTGAACCTCGCAACAGGACGAGATCAAAAACACGAAGCCGAAGTGCTCAAGAGGAAGGGCAAAGCTGAGTAACAGCGCTGGCTATCATCACCAGATCATACGTTTCTCAGAACAAAACACAATCCCCAACAACTACTCATTAAAAAAAAAATCCATATCTGCTTGGACTTAATACGGTCCGATCACTACGGCTCATGCGGACCTGACTGCATTTAATTTGATTTTGCATTTTCATTAAGCTAAAGAGTCGCAGTTTGCACCAAATAAAACACAAATATAGAAAACAAAATGTATAACAAGTTAAATGAATATACTTGCAGCCGTTTGCAAGTTATTTTTGTCTCATCACGGTCATAAATGTCTTGAAACAGTTTAATTGTCAAGGGATTTTGATGAACTTGTATATGTATTATACACAAAATTATATCAAGCTGAATGTTTTTAACAGCAAATTGGATAAGATTCTGATGTCTCTGTTTTATTTTTTTTCCCCTCAAGAGAAATGATACGCAAGAAGATGATGATTTTATGATGATGTTGATCTCTCATGTTGAACTTTACCTGCTCTGGAGAGGGTTAAGTTTTCAGAATACGTTTACTTGGCAATAGCAACATCATAAGTAAGGGTTTAATTTGAAGTTACCAAGTAGAGGAAGACATTCGATTCCTTCTTTTGTTGCTTGTTTAATTCCCACCTCGCATGAATCCATTTGGTCAAAAGGTCTCTGGCAGATGGGTATGAATGATAGTGTATGTAAAACAATAATAAACATCAGTTTACTGGCAAAGGACCAATCACCTTTCAGTGAAAGCAACCTATAATCAACAGGCCAGAGAAGAAGAAGCTGTGTTAAATTTCTTCTTCTCAAGAGAAAAAAATATTTGCCTTTAAATAATTTTTACGATTAAAATTAATCGTAAAAACGAATTTGTAGAAGAAGTAGAAACAGTGAGCAGATGTCTCTGGCTCCTGAAACTTAAGGTATAGATGTGGGTATAGATATAAAGCAGGGGATGGAACACTCGAGTTTTAATCAGCCTAATCAAAAACTTGACGTGTGGTGTGACACAAGGTTATATTAATTTGCCTGAGGCAATCATTTTGATTACAAAATTGTAGGATCAAAATTGCAGTTTGCCAACTGATTTGAATATGTTAATCACAAATGCATGAAGCCTGTACCCGCCATGTCTCATGCCATTCAAATCCGCTCTGCCACAGCACACACGCAGGATCAATTATTGAAGACGATATCCATTTTTAATCTAATGAGTACCAGATAAAATGATGAATAATTGACCGGTTAGCTTATGATACTTCTGTCAGCTGGAACAATACGCTTTGCAGCCACATGCTTTTCTCAGATTTCTTTTTTGTAAATTATATACAGAGCGGTTCATCTCAAGTGCACGTTGGGATAAAAATTTACACTAAGGCACCGATGAGTTTTCAGTTCTTGGGATGAAAGCATTTAGCCCACTTTATCCTTTGTGAGAATAAAAAAAAGGACCATTGGGTCTAGTAGATATAATTTAAAGAGAAAAACTGCTTTGGTATTGCAATATCGTTTGATTTCATGAACATACAAAACCCAACAATTCTTGATGGGTGGGGTGGGATTATGTGAAATGTAACTAGTTACTCAATTATTTGTAATTTGGATGTTATTATGAGCACGGGGATGAGGTGGAATTTACACACGGCATTCATCTGCCATAGTCGGGCTCCTGTTTGAGCAGCTGGCTGTTCGATATCTCCCTGACCTCTGTCAGGCTTCCTTGCAAACATTTGCTTGGCAATGAAGAAAAGGGGATGTCTGTTCAGTCCTTTGAAACATACTGCCATAGAAACACACAAAGAGATGGTGTTTGAAATAAAGTCATTGCAGAAAGGAGGAATAAAGCAAGAGGGGATTGCTCTCAAAAGTTTAGACAATGTTCAACTTGAACATACTGTCCTTTTCAGAGAGCTCTGTATTCTCTAACAGTGTGTTCACGCCACACTTTTCAAATATGCCCGTGTATCTATTTGAGTTTTATGTCATATGTCAAAACTCCTCTATTAAACTGAATGTACTGCAGTCACATCTCAGAAATAAAGTAATTTCTTTTAATCAACTATTCTTGCCATATATGCATTTTGTTGGTCATTCTTTAAACAGCAGCTACATTTTTGATGTTCAAGAAAACAGAAGACGGGCAGGCAGCGCTCGCTCTTCTGCGCAGACCTGAGAAAACACCTTGTCGGTTTGCAGCAACACAGCGAGTGAACGGCAAATTGGGGGCGGACTCATATTTCAAAGATAAGTGAGTAAAAGTTGCACTTCCAGCAGGTTACAGTGACAAAACAGATCAGACGAGTGGTAACACCAGGGTTAATATTTAACATGTGTATCAGAGATACCGATTGGAGATTTAAAGAAAATACACGTAGAAACCTGAGAACGATGAACTTGTATATAAGGTATGTCCATAAAGTGCAAAGGATACAGAGCGGACGGTGCTTTGAGGGTCTTGGAAAATGCTGGAGACTAAGAGAATAAAATTCAAAGCCTCGTTATCTGTAAACGTCAGCAAATCATTTCATTCATTCATTTCACAGGTAATAATGACCTTATTATTGAGGCTGCATTGAGTCATTCTGATTAGCGTGTTTCTGGTACTGCTGCAAATGTTCAATCGAAAATATTAAGCCTAAAAAACAGGTATTTTGAGGGCATGACTAGCTTGACTGAAATATCTGGGAGTCAGTGAGAGTGTCATTCGGGGGGAGCAGGCCAGGAGGTTTGTTCACTGGTGCAATCACGTTGCATGCATTTTTTTTTGTTATTTTGTCATCAATTGTCATTTGAGAGGGCGACAGATTTTCTATAGTTTTGCTGTCCTTTGTTTTCGCCTGTTTTGTGCTTTTTCCTGTGTTTCAACACAGAGTGGAAGACAATCAGCATCTCAGTTAATACCATACTTCAGAATGATTGTGCACAATTCTGATGGGTCATTTCATGTTGGCTTCTACCATTTAGTTTGCACAGTCTATGGTTTACATAGTATCTATTTAACTTTTTATTTTAGGATTTTAGGAAACAGTAAACCTTTTATCACAGCAATCGTTGGTATTTTATGCAAAGAGGAAAGCAACATTTGTCAAAGCAAATGGCCAATTGGATTTTCTTTATCAACCATTTCTGATTAAGAAGTATCCTGCATAGTGCGCTTTTAACTGTCATTCGAAACAACTATTGTTTCAAGACCTGAGATCTTTCATTGATAACGGAAAACAAACATCAGTTTGAGGGCAATCAGAAGCTGTATTAGTTTTTAGCCAAATAACTTGGTAGAATCATTACATCTGGTGGCGTAAACACACTTGACAAATGTTTTTACCTACGTAAGCAATCGGTTCATGCTACATGAATGCTGCATTATGATTGAGAACATAGTTAGAACAGAACTTTTCAATTAAAACTGTACTTGCATTGTGACACTGACATGATGTGATCATCATTTTTCTGTTTACAGCAGTGTCCTCTAGACTTGCCAGCATGGCTCGTTTATCTTTAGGCACTTTTTTTCCCCCCAGATTGCTTATCTGAATCATTTCTGAGGTCAATCCACTGCACAGGCCCAATGTAAAGTCTTGCTGTGAAATTCTATAATCACATTTTCAAGGTAAACATTTTGGCTTCCTTTAATAGATGTGTTGGTATTCATATAAAATATAATAAAATTAAAAAGCAAACAGTGAAATTGTATGGTGTCCAATTTTTTTAAATCAATATCATACCATACATACCATATCACAGAGCGACAAATTCTGAAATACAAGCAAGTCCAAATACAGAAATATTCAAAACCCACATTTATATAGCCAGTCTTATCAGTCATACTCACACTGTGTCCTGTCAGACTTTTATACGGATGAGAATGATTTTCTCTGACTGTTAACATTTTTTTCAGACCGTCTTTTTGAGCAAATCATCCGTGGCAGCTGTAACTCTTGGCTGTTTGGAAGATTTTTCTCTCCGATTCATTTTTGCAGTTTAGACGTCATTTCCTTCGTGGCAGCACCATGTTACAAGAGCTTTCAGAAACTCCTGCAGGCCAAACTGGGCAACAAACAACTTTTACTGCTGACAGATCTGAGAGACTCACTATAAACAGACCTTGCAACCCTTGTTACCCCCTTGCAACATGAAGACCACTTCACTGATACTCTCTTTAGATTTTTATCAACAGTTGCTGAATCTTCAAACATAAGACCACTCCTGATTTTTCTATTAAAATCTCTCAATTCCAAATTTAAACCAATTCCACAAACAAGCTTATGGTTCTGTATTATCCAAAGCCTCATTTTGATGAGTCATCTGTTCCATTAAGATGTGCTATTATCAAAACGCACATCAGTAAGCCACATCATTGTACTGAGTGGCATGCCCCTCTGTTATGGCCATTGCAGATTATCTGAAGTCTATCTCAGTGTACTGCAGCACCAAATTGCTCCACAGTTGCAAACAATCCTTAAGAGAAGCACTTTTTATTCCTGTTAAAACCTTCTATCACAGTTTTGTCTGTTTATCAGTTTTTTTTTGGTCTTAATTACTAAATTCAAGTGATCAACTTGGCTACCTCAATGTAGAGTTGTTCAGTAGGATGCAGTTACTGTGGCAACTAGATCTTATTTTTGTAAATGTGAAACTGTAGATGCAACAAAATAGTTAATATAACATGTACAGAATACATTACATGAATATACTTTCAAATCTATTAGCAAAAACACTCTTTTTTGCTTTTTTTTCCACAAACCTAAAAATAATCTGTGCCACTGTGAGGATGCCTAGAAATAAATTCATCTGCCCACCGGAAGGTCGGCGGGTCTATCCCAGGCTTCCCTGGACCACATGTCGACGCATCCTTGCGCAAGACACTGTCCCATTGGTGTGTGAATGTGTGTGATAGAGAGAAAATGCACTGTAACACTGTATAGACTAAGAGGAGCTATATATGTGTGTGCGCTTGTACATGGGCGAGCGTGGATTGTAGTGTAAAAGTGTTTTGAGTGGTAATCCAGACAAGAAAAGCACCACATAAGTACAGCTCATTTACCTTTTACTGTTGTAGTAATTCAAAATAAAACATTCTTTCACTGATTCATTAATCTTGCAGCAGTTTATTTATTTAAATTGTTCTTGAGGTTCAAAGGTTATGTGCATAATAATGCACATCTACAACGTTTAAACATAGTGTGACTAAATTGCCTGAGGCACCGAGATACAGCGTGATGCAAAAAAAGTTTCACAGGCTTGTTCCCAGTCTGAGAGCCAAATTTAAAGCTCACAGTTCTTTAATGATGGCAGGGTTAGAAGATTAAGAAAGAAAGAGAAAAAAAACCCACTCGTGTCTACACTTTTGGCCCACTTTTGTTTCATACTCCTACAGAAACAGACAACAGTGTAAAATGTATTTTGCTGTAATTCATTTGATTCAGATGTTTAATTAGAAAACCTGCTTACGTCGTGTTCCTGTACGGTTTGAGTGAGGAGTGACCCGCTTTGATTGATTTAATTTTCAAATCCTTATCAGATTCTTCTAAAGGTTACACACACACACGCACACGCGCACACACACACACACACGCACACACACCCACACGAGTGTGGAAAGAAAAACATTTTTAAACAAGCAACTGTCAACATGTGTAAAATAAATGGAAATATGAATTCATATTGTCATTCAAATTAAACTGACTTTAAAAAAAGAACAAACAAACATCAGCTTTTCAATGTCTTTGTTTTCACAGGAACTATTCTCCAAAGACTGCAGTCACTGATGGTGCTGTTTGCTTTTCAATGTGAATTAAACTAATTGTTTCCTGGACCTTGAGTCAGTTAATGAATACTTGAAAATAAGCATAGCTGGAGCTCTGATTACAGTAAAACTGGATTCAATTTCTTTGTTTAGCACACCAACAGCGAAAGGTAGCAGAGCAAATGAAAGATTTTGTTAGATGGGTGAGCAGGATGCTGCCTCTAACATCCCCGATTAGGAATAAATAGGAAAAAGAAATTGCGAATATACAATACTGTATGAACACCTCAGCTCTCAGGAACAAGGATGGATCTAGTCACATCATCTGTGTATTTGACTTTTAATTTTTTTTTTTTTACTTCACACACACACTCTAATGAATACACAAAAGCAGCCGTGATCAATATTTCAAAATCAAAAATAAATCTGCGACAGACTCAAAGAGAACTGATTTTGCTGTTACTGTTAGCGTTTCAGTGTTTCATCGTCTGGCTCCCTTTCATCATGTCTTTCAGCCCCCTTTTAAACTTTTTCGCTGTTTTTATGTTTTCTTGTCATGTGAAATAAAACATTTACAGTGATTTAAAACATTTTTTTTATTTTTTTAGTCAACGCGAAGCTACCGTCTTAGCAGAAATCTGCTCTTTTTTAATATAAAAAAAAAACTTTGACAAAGCCCTTGTTTCATACAAAGTCGGATAATACTAAATAGATCCACACAAAAACCTGTCCGATACAAAATAAGCGTTAACTACATCTTGGTGGGTGATCAGAGTCTCAATTTGGAGTTTGTGCTTCCTAAACACAGACACTCTGCAGGGGGCTGCCACCTGCCTCCACAAAACTCTAACTGCACACTCAGACAGAGGCACAAGGGGATGCCATTAGCATTAGCACCCCAGCAAGACGCTCACAGTCAGGGAGCAAAGGATCCAGGTGCAAGTCTCTTCACGCTGCACCATACTGATCAAGAGCACATCTGGATGGGGATTAAATGGCTTGTGCTGTTGTGTACATTCTTAATCATCTAATCCAGAAATGATGTCACTCCATTCATAACTGATTGTACAGGTGCTCATATTTTCCTCTGATGACATATAAAGTCTTCTTGTGTGTTACGGGGCAGTATTTCACAGCGTGTAGGAGTGTGTGCGTCTTGGAACCTATTTCCACCTGCCTTATTTAGAGGCAGTCTACTGACATCCGTCTGTGCGACCTGCAGCTGATGTTCATAAATGACACAAGCTCTCTGAGCTGGAATAAAAAGGTGTCAGTCTTCAGGTGCTGATTGCCTGGCTTTTCACACTGTACATGATATAAATACATGATATGTATGCATCCAGCAACCGCAAGCTGCTCTCCACATTGTTTTTAATATCGATAATTCTACACGCCTAAATGAACAGACAACTACATGGAAAGGGGACAGCGCTGAAATCAGCCAAACTGAACCAATAATAAAAATCCTCATTCATCCCATTATGTGACGGTAGTATGTTCCAGGACACCCAATACAATGAGCAGAGCTCTGTGAACTCCTGATGACCCCAGCATGATGTGTGGTTCAAAAGGATACTGCAATAACCCATATTCATCACACAGATAATTGCCTGGCTCACACTGTCGCACATGACAAGCCAATGTGACCACTGGCTCTTAATTGGTATTCTTAGAGCTATTCATATTCCAATATTCATGCTGCCCTTTCTCATTTCCTGTTTAATAAATGCAACTGTTAATTGATAGTGTCATAACACAATGAAGAAGACATTTAGAGTAGCTATTTCCTAGATTACCAAAAGGTGAAAGAGCATCGCGTGTAGTTAATGCATACTTAAAAAGGCTGGCAAAATTGCTGGTAAGTGGAGAGTGATGGTAGTCCGATGAGCTGCTCTGCTGGAGATTAGGCTGAAGTAAGAACAAATCTTTATATATATATGGCCCAACGTGAGAGGCTAATTTTGCCCCAGCTTTACTAAGCAAAAGGAATACTGGATAATTTCCATTGGGAAACTGGTCTGAAAATGACACAACTCCCTTTGACCTTTTCAGGAATATCAATAAAATTGAATCAAAGTGATGCTATAGTTTGTGTAAAGCAAATTCAGAGATTTGTCTGTATGTGTTAGAAAATTATTACTGGAAGGCATGGAAGAGATTGAGAAGGGTGAAACCATTTCAGACCATACCTTTGATTCATTATTTTTGTTTTTCAACACTTTTTGATTGGGTCAGAAAGCATGGCTCAGTGACATAGTTAAGGGATATTTACATCATCGTCACCCCTCAAACTATATTGAACTGAAAAAAAAAATATATATATATATTTACCTTCTACGTAGCTAACCATTTAGCTAAATATGCTGCCTTTGCGTTAAATGTGCAGAACATTCTGGGTTCCTTATTTAAAATTGCAAAAGAATCATGAGATGGAGAACTGAACTGTTTTTCTGGAGAGCCAAGGTGAGCAACCCATACCACAGAAGTTAGAGGGCTACATATATACTCAGAATTGGAGTTAGTGGAGCTATAGTCAGTGGATGGCTTTTTGTCTCTGCAGTGATCATTTTATTTTGAGTAATTTTAAAAACCCTCACCTGAGATTGAAAATTAAACGGCTGTTGAATGTCAGCAAACGGATTCTCCCTCCCATGTCTTGTTTTCTAGGTTTATTGCTGTAGGTTACCGAGTCCACTGCTTAGTCCAATTCATGTGGCAAGAGACAT
Organism: Leuresthes tenuis; assembly: GCF_036924035.1. Classification (NCBI taxonomy): domain Eukaryota; kingdom Metazoa; phylum Chordata; class Actinopteri; order Atheriniformes; family Atherinopsidae; genus Leuresthes; species Leuresthes tenuis. The sequence continues at coordinate 16,582,903 of NW_027325362.1, forward strand.
TCTTGTGGGTGGGTTGACACCCTTTTCTGTAGTGAGGCAAACTAAGAAAACATGCTTTATATGGACTTTAAGTTGCAAAATTGCTAATAATTGCTCGGTATTCTATTACTTTCAGCAATTGGTTAATAACTTTATGTAGTGCTGAGGTGTTTGTGTAAAATAGGAATTCACATCTAACTGCACTGACCAATAATGATGCTACTGATGTCAGATTTATCTAAATCAGTACAACTGGCAGCCATAAAATAAAAAATTAAAAAAACAGCAAGCTGGCAGATGCTATACAGCCCCAAACAAGAGAGGAGAACTCTCTTGGATGGATGGATGACTGATTCTCCAAGTTAAACAGAAGTAAAAATGATATTATAACAAATGTAAGAGTATGATAACAACGACTTGAAAATAAGATGTTTCCTTACAGTCTTTGTTAATGTCAAGTGTTAAGTCGTGTTTTAGCCACAACTGTCAGCACGATGTGGACTGAGCAGGAAGCTGAAGTGAACCATGAACTAGTTTGTCTGCTCCTAATTTGCTGACTCCTCACAGAAATGTTACATCTTTCCTTTTTCCTTGAGCCCATGTTACAGCACTTTCACAGTGCACCTCAGCAGTGACTACACCCCCTGTGGCCTAAATGTTAAATGATTCAGAACTGTAACCCCAGAACCCCTCTCTGTAAATGCATTATTTGCTTATGTGTTCGAACAAAGCTGAATGCTTTAGGAAAAGTGCATTTAACACACAGGTCTCGATAGGGAAACTAAACTCTGGGCTGTGTGTAACTGAACGTCTGCATCATGGCTTTACATGAACCAGCAGAGAAACTCAAGAGTTTTTCCACAAAAATGCCAAAAAATACAGCGAGACATGCGTCAAAATAAAAATCAATGGAATGAGCGGTAATTAAAACGGTTGTAGAGGAAACCTTAGTACCAGTAGTCAGTGGCAGCTCTACTAAAATGACACCACAGGCAGTGAACCAGTTGCACAATCTAGCTCTGAAGACAGCTAAAGACAGCGTGAAGGACACTTCACAACATCTAAGGATGATGTGCACGAACAAAAACAAAAAAAAAAAACCAGCAACATTAATCTTAGATACGTGAAAGGAAGACAGATGAACATAGAAAGCACATTCTGTTGGAAGATGAGACCAAGTTAAATTTGTTTGGCTCAGATGGGTTCAAGCATGCTTTTCCTGAACCCAACTAAAACCATCTCAGGGAACATATAGTCCGGAGAGTGAAGCATAAAAGCGGGGTATGGTGCTGCACCATGAATACATGTGAATATAGCAAAAAATACTGACTGAGGAGATGCTTAACAGAGAGGAAATATAATATTCAGGCATAAAAATGGTCCAAAGCACACTGCCAAAACCACACAAGAGTTTCTAAAGAACTGAAATATTCAGTATATTCCTATCATGGATAAACTGGCTGTATCATACCAACTTAAGTGTGACAAAACATTAAGACAATTCTTTTGCTTGATATAGGAAGATACATATGACTAGTTTTTACCAGCTGCAACACATCTAATTTCTAGAGTATTTTTTTTTGTGTGTGACATGCGTTTAAATTCATACGGTAGAAAAGTATTTTGTAGACAGTTTCAAATTGGTTGTTGCTTTTAAGTTTCAAGATATTAAAAAAAATCTCTCATTAAGCTAAAAGGCGATCTAGTACCTGACACATGTTCCTCCGTTACGACAAGGTAGGTGTTGGCAGACGGGGGGATCGCAGTTCTGGATGTTTCTCCCTCTCACTGCCTCACCAACCAGGTCAATCTCCTTTCCGTTGATCTGAAGTTCTCTGACGCAGCCGATGAATCTCCTCTCTCCTTTTGCACTCCTGTCATGCATCTCCCAGTGTGATGAAACATCCCCGAGAAATATGGGTCCAAAGGTTCCCTGCAAGAGAAAGCCAAATATCTGCGCCATCATTGCATAAATAACATTAAATCGTACAATACATTTCTCTGTTCAAGTACTTTTAAGCTCTTAAGTAGAGATGGAAGTGGGGGGGGTGAGAGAAGGTGAGTGTGAATGACTGACTGTTGAAGTAGTGAATTAGACAAAGATAAAAATTCAAATCGTCTCGCGACACCACATGTTAATGCACATCGTGACACAGTCGGACAGAAAACCTAAAAGAATATTGCACATTGTGTATGATGTGCAAGCTTATTGAAAAGGGTAGATAAAGACAAATTCAGAGAGCTTACAGCGTATCCTTCCAAAACGATCAATTTAAAATGCATCATTGTTTCTGCTGTCAGTGCAAAGCTGCATCAAACGTTGCAAAATACAGTGCCCCTCCAGAAAAGAGATATGTGTATATATTTTCTAACGAATATTCCGTCAGACCGCCTTTAGCTTTGATCACGGCACGCATTCGCTGTGGCATTGTTTCCATAAGCTTCTGCAATGCCACAACATTCATCTCCGTCCAGAGTTGCATTCATTTTTCGCCAAGATCTTGTAGTGATGATGGGAGAGCTAGATTGTCTCAGATATAGAGATTTTAGCTATGGCGTTATTGTGCCAAATTTCTTTGGGCATTTAGTTGTTTTTTTTTTACTTGCAATTTTACCTAAAGGTCTGTCAGTTTCAGTTATTCAATTTTCTTTCAACTACATTCAACAATCTTTCCATTTTGGGGAAGATTCCAACTTCAGTGCAATCTATTTTGTTAGGTTTTATCATAAGTTATCTTTAATAAAAGAAAACAATCACTATTTGGAAGACAAAAATTTACCATCAAATCATTCTTAAACAAGGCTAGTCATCTTTAAAATTTATCATGGCTTTGATTTAGATGAAATTAAATGGTCATTTTACCTCCAAATTTACCCCAAACCTTGAGGCAAATTGAGCCACGGGTTTGTCATGGACTAATTCTGATTACTCATACCGATAAGACACATCCTGAAATTTGGTTAGAGGCTTTCATTTTATGGTTACTTGAGTTTTTCTTATCTTGAGAACCACATAGGTAAAAAAAAAAAGGCTCATCTTCACCCAATCTGCCCTACTGGCTGATGAAACTGTGCATCGTTTTTGTTTGGATTTTTCATCAATACGCAACTAAAAGCAACTAAGATTAAAGATAGTGGCGATATCTTTTTGTAGTATTAGCCGTCCTTGTAGAAAGCCACTGCAGTGATCTCCCGGCTGGTTGCACATAGAAACCAGTCGAATTTTGTACATCTTGTTCGGATGAAAATAACTTTAAAGCCAGTTGTTTATTTTATTGCCGTCGGAAAGAGGCTTCATTTGTGTTTTACCAATATTCCGCTTATGAGTTATCAACCACAGAAGGTCTGTTGTGCTGGCCTGCTGTACAGAAACCAAGTGTGGACACCCTAACAAACATCCTGTAACAAATTACAAGCTACGTCTCCGCTTGACTCACAATTCAAACCTTTCACACCAATGACGTGTCAAGGTGAAGACGTGTGCAGCTGTGCACATGACCCTAATCATGATGATACCATCCTTAAGTGTATTTTTCATATATCTGAGACTGACTAATCAAGCACAAGAAAAAGCCAATCAAGATGAAAGGAGACAGATTCCCATCATATTAAAAATTCCAGGAATGGCCTGTGAAATATGCTTTGAAGTGGCATGCTATGACTCAAAAGCCATGCTTCCTCTTGCTTGATGATACAGACGCATAATTCCAGTTTAAAAACCGTGGATGAGTAATGCAGATATGTCCAATTTTTTTGTTGATTCTGTTTGTGCAATCACAAATGATAAAAGTCAGTTTCACTAATTGCTGTGAGAAAAAGTTGAACATCTGGCAACAACACTGGTTGATGACTTGCCCCGTGCACCCGTTTAAATTCCCGTTGTGTTTATTCATTTTAATCACTAGGCCAGCCTTGTTTGAAATGCAATCCAAGTGAACACTGTGACGATCCCAAATTACGCTGTCTTATCGTTTTCAGTTCCATTACTGCAATTACTAAATCTAAGCAGTCATGTCAGTATTTATGTCACTGAAGTCCCTTCCAGATGATATGCTTGCACCTGACGGAAGGTCAGACAGCCGCAGTGTTTGTTGGAGGGACAGTGAGCTGTTAGGCCACATAATCATTTGGGATGTTGGCTTACTGCAAGCTTTCAGCGACATAACTGCTGCGCATCTGAAAGCATGTAAGATACACGGATGACAGGGTTCACAGGAACGTCACCGCACTGTTAAGGGGCCCTGAGAGAATATCTCACGAAGTTGAGGCGTCAAATAAAATAAGCCTTGGATACTTTTACAAAGAGCTGAGCTGTATTTGTATGTGATACTATCAGCAGTGAGCCAGTGGAGATGCATGATGATGCTGGACTGAACCTGAATGAATTTATGGCTCCTTCAAGTATGTTTACCACATTTATGAGAAGAGTCCATTTGAAAGGCTCGCTTATGTAATATTCATGACTTTGTAAGTGGACCCACAGCACAGAGTTCACCAGAGCCGTATGCTCATTTTTGATTTTTTATTTCAAGGCGGCGCTTGTCTGCATGGCTTCTATATCGATGCTATATATGTCTAGATATTCTTCTGATCCACATGCAGGTTGAATAAAAATTTTTTTTTTAAAAAAACAACTCCACATTCAGAATCCTCACACGGTAAATCAAAAAATACTTTAACTGTAAAACTCTCCTTTGTCTGACGCATGTTGGCTTCCAGAAAACAGTCCCATAGAGGATACTGGCAATGACTTGCTCCGTTGATCTGCAGGGAAGGAGCTCTATTAATACCGCAGTATGATTACTGTATACACTCAGGTATTTAGGTTTGTCATGCAATTGTACAGCATGTTGTCCATTCAGCTTGAGATCACAGTGTAGTGAGATACACATTTTACTTGGAAATATTCTCTAACATTAAATAGCAAATTAAATAGCAAATCCATTTGATCATTATGTCATCACAATGTACCATAATGTTCCCATTCTCTATAGGACGTTCGGATTCCTATAAAAATCCATTTAATAAGGGGAAAGTGAGTCTATAAGGAGACCCAGCATTCTAGATTGGATACTTAGAACAACTTTATGATGTTTCTAAGCCTGTAACCAAAGGTTCAGTCTTGAACCCAGCTCAGATTACTTTTTGTGTTCATAATTAGTATGTTTAAATGGCACAAGAGACTAAAAAAAAAGAAGAGAGACTTGAAATACATGTAGACATGTTAGTTCAGTCAATCAAACTATCTAACACTTTTAGATAATGTGGTTGGGAGTCGAGTAACTCATGCATAAATGTATATGCCTAACTAGACTGGACAAAACTGGACACTTAATACATGCTCCACAGTCCCGACCGCAGCCACGGAGGAAGAGGAAATCAACAGAAAAGAAACAAGATCTTTTTGTAAAAACAGTAAAATGTAGATTAAGAAAGCCGAAACAAGCTTCATCTGACAAAATTATTCCTAAAAGTTCCTAAAAGACGATGTCTGTGCAGTGAATTCAGCTCTAATCACATGACCTACCTCAGTGAAAGTTAGAAGCTGCAGAATGTCTTCAGCGTTTTCTACCACAGTCCACAGCATTGCGATGTTGGACATGCTTCTTTCAATAACTCAATTCTGCTTCCGTTAGGACAGTGGTCAAATTAAATGCCCGTGTCCAACTCTAACGATAGCTTGTCTCAGCTCTGCATGTAACAATGCTGAGAGGTCAATTTCAGAACTACTGCAAATACAAAATTGCAATAATGTTTAACTTTTAATTACTGTGGATAGTGTTTTATCAATGTTTCTTATACACATCTATAGACTGTGGCAATGTCAGCTGGCAAAGGTTATCCAACAGTCAATGGCAGCTCTCTCCTGACTGCATCGTCTGTCTAATCAAATATGTGCAAGTGCCTATTCCCAGGTTACTCCTTGACATCATGCTGTATTTTTTACCGTTTCCCTTGTGATCATCGCAAAGAAAGGTAAAATAATTGAGGCATTCATGACTTGGTTTCACCACAAATTCACCAAATTCCAGAAACCGTTAGATAATAAGCTATTACATAAGTTAAAAAGAAAGAAGGAACACAAATACAGATGACAGCCAAGAACACAGCAGCGTTAAACTGGTTAAATCACCTGGAAATCGAGCAAGTCAACCCATACCATAATTTTAAATTTCACAGTAAACTCACAGTAAAAGAAAAAAAAAAAGGAGACCAAGGCCATGATTATAGGTTACAGCTGGACATCTAAGATAATGGATGGATAAAGGGTTGATTTGACTGCGCGGAGGTCAGGATACCTCTGACATGGGATGTGACATGAACTCCTCACGATGCTGAGCTGTGCCATTATCTGCACCTATTTCAATCATGCACGATCCTCCTTGTTTGCCGACAGGCAGATTGTATCTGCAGAGAGAGAAGACACAGAGAGCGGGGTTAGTAAGAAAGGGCACCCCCGCACAATATCTGATGCTCACAATAAATCCAGCAAAGCATGAAAAATATTCTGATGGTGAGACAGACAGAGCAGTCACAGTAATGGAGCTGTTAATGTGAGCATTGAGAATATACCATAAACTGACTTGGTATACATTACACACTGTTTTATGGGAATTTCTTTGCAATGGTAGATTGCTTGGAAGCAATGGTGCGTTTGTATCTCTCGCTATCAGCCAAAACCCAGGAGAGACAACAAAAAAACAGAGGATGTTTTCCACCGTTAGATTTAAATAAGAAGTCCAGAAATAGCTTTTTGCTCAATGCTGCAATGGAATTCTCTAAGTCGTGTTCCTAGGAAAATGTGAAATTTACATAATGATGCAGTACAGCCGGTAAAGTCGCCAAAGATAAACCATAGGTTGAGATAAGTAGTCATTACCAGTTTAATTTACACAATCAAGCTATAGTTGATGACATGCATTACAATGCCAAATAAAACAGCAGCAACAATAACAGTTGTAATAGCAATAATAAGAAAAAAATTAGACACACACACAAAACATGATCCATGGTGTAAGCGCTCATTATGTCACTCAGGATTAATTAATGATAAAAATGAGGGCACAAACTAGATATACATTATAACCCAAATGAGAAGGACGACAATTTTATCATTTGACCCTTTGTGTCTCTCTAGGGAAATACACAACTGTACTGCTCATTAATGTTGCAGCCATGGTGTTAAGTAGCTGGTCTACTTGTGTCATATTCCAGCTCTGGCAAAGTCAAGTGATTCCCTTTCACCAATTTATCATTGGTTTTATGCTGGCTCTATACAATCAAGCCTCTTTATTATGTAAAAGGTCGTACACTCTGCACTACGTCCACAGACACGATTCTGCTGGAGCCCAATCTACATGATGCAAATTTGCTCCGTGGGTTTATTCAATATTCCAAACATATAACACACTAATATGATCTTTCACATCCATTCGACCAGTCTTTGTGATTGTACCCGGAAAAACTCTCAAATGTCTGCTTTAATAGCCAGATGGAAACAATGAGGGCAATCGTCCTCCCGCTAATTTGAAACAGCCTTCCAGAACACCTCCCTAAGGCAATCCCACGCACACAACTTCAGGTAGGACTAATTACAGGTACGGAAATCACAAGAGCTCTTTTGTACACTCGCACTAACAAAAACACATACACACAATCTCTCCCTCTCTCACACACACACACACATTCAAGATTGAAGACGTGAAAGGCAACCTAATGTCCTGAGACGACATCCGCTGTTATCCTCAGGGTGCCCGGTGTGTTTCTGGGGTCATTCTTCATACATTAGCATAACAGTGCCTGATTAGTGAGGGATTTCAGAAAATTGCATTCCTCCTACTGTTTATTTTCCAAGGCACAGGGACATAACAAGATCCAAATGAAAAGAGTGAAACGATCCAATATTGAAATACATGTCTTTGTGCAGCAAAAGCACACTAAGGCGAGGTATGAAACATCACTAAGTTATTAACAAACTGTCTTTTGCTGAAGGCGTTTGATGCATATGTTGGTGTTTGGTGTGGCTTTTTATTTGGGCTGTTAATGCTGCAAAAAACAACCCCTCTGAGACACACTGAACATGCTCACTAAGCAAACAGGATGATGTTACTTGATGAGCTCTCGTGAGCGCATCGAATGCTCCACCCAGCTCATTTACACCGGCCTTGCTGTAAGGAAAAGATGACTGTACAACTTTACTTGGTCTAGTGGCCTTTCAGCTCCACATATACGGACACAAAAACACAAGCCCAGTGACATCACCCAAACATATGAATGAAGTAGAAGACAAAGAGACTGTGGTTTGTGTGATGCTGAGATGCAATAATACGCCGATCTTATTGGGCTCCCTGTGCAATATTCACCGCTGGGTCTCACAGGACCAACAACAGTGAAGTCCCAATTTGAGGTAAACAAACAAAGATGCATAAATATTTCATTTTCTCCAGACACATAAAGCCACAATATGGCAGTGCTCGTTTTCACTTATTCAATCATCATTTATGCATTTGTTCATCTGGCTAATGCTCTAATCATAAGTGATTTGTCATCTCTAACATCCCCATTTAGACTGTGTCTGGTGTCTTACTAATTCAGGGCAACCGGAATACAGCAACTTTCTTGACGATCACCACTGAAACATTACCTGAAATGTTCAGGGAGCTTGCCAATATTTTCAGCCCTGCACCTTCACACAAAGGTATTTGTTAAACCTGAAGCTGGCGTTTGTTTTTACAGTCCTGTTTGAACGTGCCTCCTTTGCAGTCCCCTGCAGAAGATCAGCATTGAGGGAGGATCATCATTAAAATATTAGTACTGCATAAAACATCTGAAAGTATTGGCAACAGATGGCAGTAAAACATCACGCACCACAGTGGTACCCTTGCAACAGTTTTCACTGTCTGAAAGGCAACACTTTTTTTTTTTTTTTTTTTTTTTTTGAAACAGCTTTTTCTTCTGACCACATTTCAGATTCTCACCACATACAAGAAAAGAAACAAGAAAAAAAAAAGATCATGTGGAACGCATAATTTGCGAGTCATTTAGTAATTTTGAGTCAAGAGACTATCAGTTCTGCAAACAGACACCGCACATTGGAGTTTAATATCTATGTGCAGACTGGCTTACATGTGATAAATATATAGAGAAAACAAGTACCACCTGTTACTGTGATATTGATATTAACACAACAGGTTGCAGAGCTTCATCAGATAGAACCCAAAAGACAGACACATAAAGCCCCATATGGTTAATAATCATGAAATGTCATATCAAACCACAACACCTACAGCACAAGGCATCAGGAGGGATTTGTTTGTTGGCTTTTCCCTGGATCAGACCATCATCTGTACCTGTACAGTGGCTGTAATGCTTCTCTGGCTCTGGTGCAGTGACTTTCTCACGTGCAGCACTGCAGCATTTGCTGCATAATTTGTGCTGTGACTGGCAAGCCTCAATTAATTTAGACAGCCTGTATTCTATCATTATATCTCTGGCAATACAATTAAAACAGCACACAGCAAGGCTCTTGGCACGGTGGGGCTTCACAAAAGAAACTCCAAGTGAGCAGGCATCGCTGCGGTCGCCTCCTCAATGAACCCGCTACTTGTCAATACAATACTGAATACAGTGCAACTGATAAACATGCTTTACCTCAGATCTGGTAACAGGCCAGAATGATGTTGATTTAAAAACCAAAACACTCAGTATCAGTATCTCACTTCTCAAGTGCACTTATGGCTTTTATGCTTATTCAAATACATTTTTCACTAATAACATTCCAGCAATTTAGGCCCAGGGGAACAGTTCCGAGAATGGGCTCGGTGTATTGTTAATATAGTTAGGGAGAAAAAGTAATCAATAGTAGTTTAATACTTCTATCATTTTGAGGATTCCTTTACCCACAACTCAGATAACCATCTATAGCAGGTGTTATTTTAGGTTTGAGTCAACTATATCACAGCTCACATTTTCAAAAAAGAAATAGCATGGACAGATGGACACCAAAGAGCGCTCTTAACTCTTTACTGGAAAGCGTATTATTGGAAGAGTTGACTCAGGAGTAAAAGGAGCTTTTGAACTGGACTGTACTAGACTTCAATTCTGAAGGCTGGGCTTCTGTCCCTTTAATTCAAAGAAGTCAGATGCCTGAGATGTCCTAAAAATGTCTTTTCGGTCTTTCTTCTCACATCACACGTCTGTTTTCTTCCCCTTACAGCCGCTGTTGCTAAGCGACATGTCACACTCACGTGTGCATTTTGACAACAAAACTTTTCAATGGTCAGTGAAAAGGAAATCATTGAATTACTGACACAATTCAATAAGAAGTTCAGTCATTTGCTCTGGATTAGTGAGTGGAAAAAAAACAACTGAGGCGATGTTTAACAAAAGGTCACAAGAACTGTTAGGTAACATGATTTTGAAGCTTGACCTACACACTGTGTATGAAGTAAAACCCAGAACACTTTTGCTTTCTGCATCATCAGTCTTATATTTGTCACATATTTGGTTGATTGATCTATGGCTTACCCATAATCTGTTACCAGCAGGACACAAATAGAAAAAAAAAGTGACTTTGAACACAACTGTCAAATAGGATGTTTAAATATATATATATATATACACATATATATACACACACATACAACTGTGCTTCTGACCCACAACAGTACTGCCATCGGCTAATAAGCAAAACAGGCAAGGTCGACCCTTTACTTTCTGCCATCAAGTACAACACGACCATTTTCATAACAGGAGAATTTGGAGAAAATTGCATGTGTGATTGCTAGATATTCGTGCAATATCAGTGACACGAGAGTCTCTAAAAATCTCCACCTGAGGATCAACATTAATGAGGTACTTGACACCAAATCAACAGTGATCAAAACCGATATTTCCCAAATTTAGGACCCAAGTGTTAGAAAACAAGAGAGGGTGAATAATCCTATCTTTCAAAGACTCGCATGTGACACGAGGAGAAATGTCATGCAGCGGAACGCTATGTGTCACCCTCAACGATTCCTGACTCTGTATGAATAGAGAATATTCCAAAAGTGAATATCAAGCACAACGGACTTCAACCAATAATGGTTTCAGCCTCACAAATGACCGGGGGAGCATTTGGAATCTGCCACTCCGGAAATTTAATCGTAGCGGTATTGCCCCAAACATCCCTTGAGGAAATCTTCCCAACATCAAAAAGCAAGCCAACAGCAAACATGTCCTCCTCAAATGAAAAATGACACAGCCCCCCTTCCCTGCACACTGCATGCTGTGAATTGATATGACAGCACAGGGCACTTGTGCAGCGTCCTTATTTTACTTGCCAACTTTCGTCTGTATTGAGTGTTGCAGCACAATTCATTTTTGCTAAGAGAGATAATAAAATGCAATCTTAGGGTGTTGTGGTAGCGTTTTGCTGCTTCCTGTTTGTAATCAGTCTATTTGTCTTATGCACACTGTTTGTAGGGCAGCCATGCTATCATATGCAGAAAATGTACATACACATATTCATTAATATATCTCTCCTGAATAAATCCTAGTTATATTGTCTCACTTTCTTGAAATAAAACTTTTAAAAATCAAAATAAAATCATTTTAACACAATCTCAAACTGCAGCTATATCTAATGTCGCAACAGGATGTTGAAGTCCTGATTAAATATTCACAATGTCTTTTATGCGTTTATTGAGGGATAATTAGCTGTATGATGGCGTGTAAAGGCTGTTGAACAGAATTCCTCTATAGCTCTGAAAAAGTGTCAGATGGCACTGTCAGGAAGTGGAAAGTTGAATGTTGAATCTAGGCTTGTGTACATGGTGCAGGGAACAATCTAATGTGAATACACAAGAGCAAAAGAGACGGCAGTTATTGCAATTCAAACAGCCTCTTCAGTATGCAGCAATTATGTAATTATCAAAACTGTAGTGCATTAAAGCCCAGCATAGATATACAGAAGTGCCACTTTTTCCCTCCAGAATACAGAACTGAGTGTTGCACAGAGGAGTTGTACCATCTCTCTTAATGTAAACAGTACTGCATTTGCACAACCAACAGCCTGCTATGTGTACAGCACGAGCAAGTGATTTAACAATATTTGTATGAGATGAAAAAGCAAATGTTTTCCCTTTCTGGTGTTCTGCTCAAGTATAAGAGCTCGGATTATATACGGCTAAATACAACCACTGCCCGGCAGGGCGTGGATGCTGACAACTACAAGTTGAGGTGGCTTTATTCAATGTTGCCATCCATCATCGAGGGAAAGTAGATAAATGCTCAAAACATGACTTGATGATGTCATATACTCATTTGCATATGAATCAAACTGCTGAACTGATCAAGAATAAATAGAGGCAGAGAGCTCTGCAGCAGGTCCTCTCTGATTTCTCCCACTGGCTCACTTGGCCCCACAGTGATGAGTTTTTATTCTGTGTGTGCACTACGGCTGAAGATCAAGCCGTGTACGGGGAAGCATTGTTTGCCAGACCTATTTGGACGAGACCAGCATGTAGTGCAGATGGATGTGGATCAAGTTTAACATTTTGCACAAAGTCTTGCCAAATGTCTATGAGCCAAGTGATTTTTCATGATAATCCGAAAGTGTCGTATTTATTTCTTGTGCTTTGAGACATAAGAGGACGAGCTGTCTTACACTGCTAAATCAAGTGACAAACATAGCAACATGGCAGGAGCAGCTACTTTTACATAACTTCCATTATTACCTAACAGAGCTAAAAACATTCAACGCCAGCACAAAGAAAAGCTTGGTTTGTTGTATTATTCTGTTGCACTGTATTTTCATACCACATTATCTGGAGAGACCACTTCTTAGTTGTGTTTTCCGGTTTGCTTTTCCACTATTACATGGGCACATCAATGCGAAGATGGATGTGGCTTATAATTTAGCTGCAGAGATTCGCAAGTAGTTCCATTTATTTTTCCTTTCCTCACCAACAGTTCTCGTGCAAAACAAAACTGTGAAGCTGTGCTCGTTCCGCGGCGTTTCAGAATGTGCAAAGTCTGTGAACCCTCATTCAATTTAGAAAACAAGACAGAAATATCAGACTTGATAATGTATGCACTCAAAAAAAAAGGACACGAGTGGAAGTGTTTCATGACACATGCAAAGTAGTCTCCAAAAAACGAGAGCTGTTGTAATCAGACTGGAGAAGAATACAGAACCATCTTTTAATGGTATTATTGTCCATGAAGCCTCAAAGGGACCAAGTGTAACATATAAGAAACTCTCTCAGTTGACCAAATATCCCAAAATAATAATACTAAATCATTTTGTGAACCATCTGTAAGTAATCTATGGATGCAAGGGGCTGTAAGAAATGTCTTGAAGCAATAATTTCCATAGTTTTGCCCTATTTTGCATCATCAGATACAAGAAAATTGGACATACGGTGAGCTTGTTATTGGAAAACAGCATGTTTATCAAGTGTATGCACCCTTACTGAAGTAAACAACAATGTCCAAACATTCAAGCTGGAATTTGTCTGATGGTGTGGGCCGTTTTTGGAATGACAAATATATGAAAACACTAATGCGGACAGCCAATGGACAGTAAAGATGTTTGGGGTTTTTATCATGATGACAATGGCATCCGACAATAACATTTCTTGCTGAATATATTTAAAGAGGAAAGCATTGAACCCTATACATGACGGTGTAATGGCTTAATCTTTGATCTCGTCTCTTATGTTGTCATTTCATGGTGAATGGGGAGACTGCTGAAGTGTTCATGTCTTAAAACACTTATTTTTACATAGTAGCTGTTATACTGATGATACTGGATTTTTATAATGAACGGCTGACCTGCAACAGTGCATCATTCAATTATAACACTTTTCTGGAGACACCTTGCATGACAACAAAGCTACTAATCCTGCTTGCTACCCTTAGCAAAAACAACAGCAAATGACATAAACATGTTAAACAAGCATCGCAAAACGCCTTCGTTCTTAGATTGTGAGAATGACTTAGACAATTGAATATCAAGGAGCAGACATGAAGGGTATAACGTACCGGACTTTGATTGTCGTCCATCTGTTATTGTTGATGATTTTTTCTGCAGCTGCATTCAAAACATGGCTGCCACCACAACCAAGTGTAGCAACAGGGTTTCCATCCTGGAGAAACACATGAAGGAACCGATCCCCGAAGTTCTGCTCTTGGGCTGAAATGGAACGAAAAAAAAAAGAAAAAAAAAAGTGGTTAATACAGAGTTCCTTTTTTTAAATTTTTAAATTTTTTTCTTTAATATATTACCAAATTCAACAAATACAAGTTGTAATTTCAATGTCATGACTCTAAGGTTAACTTAGATATTTAATGAAAATTGAAGTAAGATCAAGTATTTTTAGACTGGATTATATTTAACTTACAAAAGCATAGACCAGACACTTCAGTGTGGTCAGCAAATCCTTATTTCTCTGTCCTGCGAAGCAGCAAACACAGAAGCTTTACGTACTGCACCAGTGTCAGCCAGTTGGACTCGGAGGGTGTTAAATGCAAGGTCATACTTGCTGTGATCAATAACAAACACGTGAAAACCTATGGGAGGGCTCGTGTCCGCTAACAAATGTCATTTCACAGCCAATGGGTTTGTCTCCTGACAGAGACTCACCAAGAACCAGTCGCACTGCAATGACCTTAACAATAAACACACAGATGCCAACATTGCAATGTTTCCTCCATTTAAGAATACCTCGCAACATAGGACTGACCCAGACCTGATAATCTATAAAATGTTAAAAGATTCAGGCAGAGGCTTCGTCTGCATGCAACGCTACTTTTATTTCCAAAAGGATTCAGCTGGGAAGCATACAAGTCATCATCCTTAGCAGAGTTAAAAGTAAAAAAAAAAAAAAAAAAAAGAACACAGAAATCTACCCAAAGGGCACAGAAAGCTCATTTTAAAAAGTCTGGAGAATAATCATCAATTCTTATTGAAGAACTTTGTGCTGGATACTCCCACCTGCACTGCAAGGGAAAGTGTTGCGGAGAGAGGAGAAGGAGGACTAATCTCATTGTTGAAAAGTCTGTTTTAGGAGAACCTGTTAAGAGACTAAGCAGAAGGCTGCTTGGCTCTCACGTCACCTATTTAATCCGAAATGATGGACAGTGCCAGAGAGACCTTGACACACCAACCTGATCCTTTCAGAATTCCAGCTGTAAGTAGCTATTTCAGTCTCACAGAAAGCACAGTAGTGTATGTACAAAGATTGCATCAATGTGAGCTGAATTCTCTCCACCATGCAGTCTAAAGGATAGCTTTTTATTACCTTTATGTTACAGGTTGGAAGAAAGCAGCAAATGTTCTGCCTCAAGAGATAAAGGCTGTTTCAAAAGCATTGGTAGGAAAATCACATGACAAGCAGAATGATGGCAAATTCCTGCACCTTATTCCAACCTAGTCTTTTCTGTGGCTCGGAAAAGCCTAAAGGTAGCAGCTTTTCCACATGCAAGACACTGTTTTTTTGTTTGTTTCTGTTTCACTCTTCTCCAATTACATGGTCTCCATTGTAAAAGAGAAATATTAACTTAGCCTCAGGACAAAGGCCAAACAGTTTCTGTTGCCTCACTTAAGAGACAGGACGATATCACTAACCAAGTCACTGTCTCAAAACTATATCATTCCACAGCAGTGCATCATATCACAGCAGGAGTTTCTGATTCTCTTGCAAGTGAGACGGTGCAGTGGGAGAGCAGCAGACATCAGCAGCAGCATTAATCCTCCCTCACTGTGGTCTTCAAGGGGGAGGTAGAGGGAGAGTGCACACCAGTCCCACACTGCTGTCTGAAAAGACGTGAGCAAAGGGATGGCAACATTAGAATGCGGCTCTTTGAGGGAGACCGAGATAGACGGAGCCTGCCACTCTTGCCCCACTGTGAAGGAAGACATGCTTGCCGGTCAAGGGACTGAGCAGCAATGCTGCCCTGTTCTAGAGACCTTAAATGTTTCAACGTTTCCAACGGGGCACATAGAGCAGCACATTTCAATTGAAATAGAGTAAGTGACAGGGGACTACTAATCCAAAGGGAGCGACTGAGTAGGCGTACGATTGACCTCTTTGATTTTTTTTCAATGACAATGGTGATACGAGGCACGACTCTCAGAAACTGGGCTGATGTGGCAAAACTGAAATAGAATGTAGGTGCGAGGGCTGAGAGACAGCCTTGTGTCTTAGCAATGTGTGTTTCATCTCTGCTGAACTACTGTCATGGCACGGGTGGAGGATTTAGACACCAGAAAAGGGTGCAGAAGCTGAGCTTGTTTCAAGGCTGTGTGGTAAACTGATATGAAAACTCTGAACCAGTCCTCCGGGGTAAGAAGGGCATCGAGAAAATCCCCATCTCTTTGTTGGAGGGAGGCTATGCTTAGCTTAATATGCTGCAGTCTGATAATGCTTTTTCTAAGCCGACTTGGAAGTCTTTCTTGTCATAAGAGTCAACAGAGATGCACTTAGCAGTGCCATATTACATATCATAACTGCTTTTTCAGAACAGGTCACAGGAGGAATATCCTGTTCAGATAACCTGGTGTTTTGTTCAGTGGAAGGGCAGCACTCTTCCCCTCTAAAAATATCAGTGGGTAGCCATGGACTTATTCAGTGGTGTGAAATAATCTTTAAAACATTAATTTGTTTTGGCCGATATACGGAGACCCATTTTTGGTTCTCTGGTTTGCAGTAAAATCATCCTGCCAACATGCTTTTTCTTTCAGAAGCATAATATCTAAAAGCAGTTGTTATTGCAGTTTTATTTTTTTTAATTACTGATCGTAAATATATCTGTCCCTTTGAAATATCAAATTCCTAATGCCTAATCTTCATTTAACTGGATGAATCTCTTTCGTGTTAGCAAACTGGTCAATTGTTTTTCCTCTTTTTCCTGCAGAAACTTACAAATGTACATGCCCTGGATGATGCTGCACTAATGTATGCCTGCAACCTGACTAAACCAGCAAGTCATACAATCTAAACCAGTGGTTCCCAACTGGTGGGTCGAGACCCAAAAGTGGGTCACGGACCTGTTTTCAATGGGTCGCCAGACTGACTGGGAAAAAAAAAAGTTCAGAAAAATGACCATGCTTTAATTTTGAAGGGCTCAGAATGCATGCTATTCACACTCCTAAACAGTAGGTGGCGACGATACCCTGTAAAGATAATCGACTCCCGCCATTTCATAGATAGAAGAAAAGCTACGGTTTGTTTTCCTGAGCGTGACCGTGGCTAAACGCAGGTACGACACTGAATACATATAATCTGGATTTTCTTATACTGAGGACAAAAGGGGGGAACGACCTCAGTGCACTTTTTGATTTTGAATGAAAATGCAGACACTTGAGTGTTAAAGGGAATTTTTCCCTCTCTACCTTCACACTGTTTTGTTTGCTTTCGTTTATTGTTAAACTTGAATTTTGTGTCTATTGACACACTGTGATATTTTATTTTACATCAGGTTCAAACTGCAACATGTTTTCATTAAAGGAATTTGAGATGTTAAAATTTTCCTGGGTCGCAGCAAATAATAATGTCTACAAATAATGATGGTGGGTCCTGAAGCCAGACCAGTTGGGAACCACTGATCTAAACAGCCATGTAGGTTTGAAACACAGTGCACGCAACAGCAGAGATGATGGTTTCAGAAAGTGCCACAAAGGCTGTCAATGCATCTTACTTGTGGCCAAGTACTTGGACAGGTAATTACGAGGCTTCAATCTGACTCTTTGGTTAGGTTTTGGCATCAAAACTACATGGTTAGGTTTAGTAACCAAAGCAATTTGATTAGAGTTAGGAAAACTGTCCACATCCACATGCACTTTGTACACACAACCACTTGAGGACAACATCTAAAGAAAAAAAAAAGTAAATATATAAAGCAATGCTGAAAAAGCTCCAAATATCGAGTCCAATCACATCTACCTGTAAACAAACTTCTATAGAACTCCAAACTGTCTTTTCGTTAGTTCCAAACTGCATAGGCATATGAAATATTGCATTCTGAGGTGATGACTCATGTACAATGATGATAGAATTTTAGCCATTTGTCCATTTCTTTACCAACAAAAGCTGATGGATGACTCCAGCATTTTTAAAAATGGAGCTCTACTTTAACAAGAAAGAGACAATTTGGTGAAACTGCACCAGACCAGTGATCTTTGAGTTGGTTTTCAGTCAAACTCAGAAGTAATTATGAGCTGAACCTTTCTGTTTGTACAACCCTGCACTGCCTGCCATTACATTATAATGTCATCATTCCTCCTCAGTTATCTGTTACACGCCCTCATTTGCAAAGCTGTTTCTTTTTTTTTTTAATTTAACACATTTCCTCCCATTTATGTCTAAGTCATAATACTCCCTTGACACACACACACACAAAAATTGCTTTAATCTGAGCAGCTGAGAACTCTATTTACGGTATATATATATATTTTTTGTCACGTACTATAGGTTTGCAGTGAGGATCATGATGTAAAGTTATTATTTCTTTCACCAATTTATATTCCTGTACTACAGTGCACATTTCTGCTCCTACTATTTACTTGCCTGGAAAATACTATATCTTGTGCTGGTAAAAGGAAGGTTACAGAGGATGTGTCTCGTTCTCTGCTCGTATGCAAATCTTTTTCTTCTTTTTTTTTTTTTAGCTGTGCAAAAGTCTCTTGTGGCTGAGAAGAATTTGGCATAACAATTTTAATCATACTAAACAAAAATTAAGCGCACAGAAGCAAGAAGTGGTCTCTCCAGGTCGTTTGTGGTGCTGGTAGGAATGGAGTGAGGAAATTTGACTTTTTTTGACTGCTATGAAGCAATAATGGCTATTTTTTTAATATACTAATGGCATATTATTGCACAAAAATGCAGGACTGATGTAAAAATGTCTGTTGGTACATTACCTTAAAATATAGCACACAAAGTAACCCACAATTAAAGCAACTTTTTATGGATAGATGACACCCAAAAATACAACTATGCCTGGCAAATAATCATCATTTTCATTTCCAAATTGAAAATCTAGTAGCGACCGTTGCGATTTAATTAATGCAGGAGCAAAGGCAACAAAAACAACACAGGTGCGACTTCCTGCAACAATGACCCTTTGTCTGCTCTTGCAGCAGTTGTTTCAGTGTGGTGCCATAACTCATTTGTCGACAAACATTTACTACAGACGTCAATGTTGCCCCATCTTTTATTTTTCTATTTTTCTTCTGTAAGGATATTGTTTTGTGCTCTCCCCATGGCCCTGTTACTGCGCGCTGTACCTAACAGAGCGTTCGTCCTTTTGTCAGAGCCTGTCACCTGTTCTCTCCCTCTCTTTATCTCTCTCCGTCTCACCCCACCTCCTCATATTTCTCCTCTCGAGCTGACAATTGAAGTCCAGGGGGGAAACTCGCGGGTTTGCTTCAGGCGGAGGTGTGAAAAGGAGGAGAGGAGGAAAAAGGAGCAGGTCTCAGGAAGAGATTCTTCGAATCTCAATGCATGGCTTTTGGCTTTCTTCTGATTAACTTTGTCTGCTTCATCTCAAGAGTTTTCTTTTCAGTTCACGTCCTCTAATGTTAAAAAGATTTCAAGCCAAGAGGCATTAGAAGATAAAAGTTACCGTGCTTGCTATGTAGGCTTTCTGAACATATATCTCTCGCTCTCACTCTGCTTCCTAGCCTCCAAAGTCGGTGACAGTTAACTATTGTAAATATTACGGAGGACCGACAACAGACTGATTTAAATGAATGTTATTACTTTGTTTTGTAATTTACTGCAGTGTTTGCATGAAAGTTGGAGTGAGGACACTGCTGGTTCAAAATGAAAATGGCATCCAGTTGACACAGCAGTCAGTTTTTCAAAACAATCTATATAGTAAATCTGTATAAGGTCTCACACACACACACACACTTAAGATCCACACAGCGAGATAACTGATGGCAGTGAATATATGAGGAAACTTATGACACGGTGGAGGTGAAACAATTCTGCTGTCTTGACATTGAGGATCAACTCATATCCGCCACATAAAAATGCTATTCAGTGTGATTTTACACTCACTAGTTCTATGATCTTTATGCTTTCCTGGGCAGTTGATGAAAATACGCTTCATGTCATCTGCTACTGTGTTTTAAAAAAAAAAAATCTATTTAATCAACACAGAAACATCACATCATATCATATAAAACATTTGATATATTATGACAAAGTTTAGTCGCCATTACTTGTCTTCTCTTTCAGAGCACACACATAATCAGAATATCAAGACAGCAACTTGAGAACTTTTTTCTTCCAAAAACCCATCTGAAAAGAAGCATTAATTTAGTAGCACACTGACAGCTTCACTTTACAATGATTTTCACAAGTTGTGAAATCCCCGATTTCACATCACAAATACAGTATTCCCTTAGTAAAAGATCTCACACTTTCCACAAGCTGATCTGCCAAATTCCACAAAATTAACATGGTGTGCTGAAACAGTAACACAAATTAGGCGCCAATATGTTTGGAGTGAAGCCAAAATCGAGAAATGTTTGAACTGAGGCGTTTGTCTTTCGAAGCCAGAATTCTTTCGAGGTTATTCATATTCTGGGATGATCGGACACACTTGAAATGAAACTAACGACAGTCGGCAAGAAAAGGACATTTTCACTTAAAGATGATGCTGCTGCTTGTAAAAACATGACATGGTGATAGTTACAGTTATAGTTGAGATCTTACCAACACACAAGTGTCACAAGCATCTACAGACCAAATCAAGTAGTATATGGAAACATACGGTGAAGCAGATCTGTCTTTGGTGCAGTTACATAGCTGCAGTGATACCAAACCTATGTATATTATATGTTTACAGTTTAACAGACTTCAACAGACTCTTAGCTGTTAAAGCATCCTTTTCATGAGTCTAATTACCATTTTCAGTGTGTATTCAAGGTTTAACCGGCTGCCCTTTCAAGTAGACCAACATTGTATAAAGCACCCATTTAGAGTTTCTATGAGCTGGCTAATTAATGGCTCTTTAAATACAAAGATTTAAGCCTTTGGTGGAGCACCAAAGCAGCCATCATGGGAGGCCAATGTGAGCCCAGAGAAAGAAAATGTCAAACTATTATTACTCTATGGAAAATAGGACTGTTTAATGGTAGAACTTCCTTTTTTTTTCCCCTCTTTTTTTTTTTTTTGGTAAACACATTGTAGGCATTACGTTGTTAAAGCTGTAACGATCTTTGTCATTTCTTATGGAATCTACATGTTAAAACGGAGAACGTGGCGCTACGTTTGCTGGAAATACTAAAAATGAAATTAATAAAATAAAAAAATAGTTTGAGAGTGTGTGAAAACATCAAGTTTTAAGCTTTTTGGACTTGGTTCACATCACTGTCATCGCGGTTACTAAAACCAGCAAAACCCACATTTTGATCAAAGGAGAGTGCGTAAACCCTGGGGGACACTGCGATGTTTAACAGGCTCGGAAATGTACAGTAGATGAGAGGCTGTGAACCTGTAGACGATGTCACAGATAAGAGGTTGATCTAGGTCATACCAGGAAGATGAATGTTATGATGTCTGTGCCTGGCCTGTGTGGAATAAATCAACCTTGATCGCCACACAATGCATGGTGGTTACACTTTAGCTGGACTCGCACCTGACTGCTGTAGCACAGGAACAACGGCAGCCTCATAAAAAAAAAAATCAAGGTGGCTGCAGTTTCTAGAGCGAGGAGTTGCAACTGTGGTCCAGTGAGACACACGCTTGGATGTTTTTTGGAGTTATTAGAGGACCTATAGCCCAAGGCGTGCATGCAGTGCCTTCACCCCTAACCTGGTTGATATTTAATATATGCATATATGGCTTAAACAGATGTGTAATAAAGCTAAAGCTGGAGAAATGAAGCAAGGTTCTCGTGCCTCAGCTTTCTCAACCCCTAAAAACCCCATCCCAAAACCACTGACTTCTCTCCACCAGAAACAATGCTCTATTGTAAGGAGGGTCTACTCAGAAGCTATCTGGCGCACCTATCCCAATCTTCTTTTGTAACAAAGGTGGAGTGTGTATGTGTGCAAGCAGGTGCGGGAACAAAAGAGCCGACAGGAGGTAGACATACAATGAAGAGCTAAAGGTTGATGTAAAGGGTGAGTGCAATCCCATCTCTGCACGTGAGTGACCAGCTCTTGAGGATTCTTTTGTTTCCTTTTAGGTTATAGCTCAATCATCAGCAACAAAACTTCAGAAAGGCCTCTCAATGGCCCACAAAAGGCAAGGCTACATGCAGTCCTTCGCCACAGTGTCATGTACTTCCCTTCTGACCTGATCTTTCCAAAATCACAAAACACATGATCTTGTTGTTGCAATTTAAAGCTCCAGCTTCTCTAAAAGATATCAAATGCAGCCTTTCTTCTGCAGGCATGGAAAGAAAAACGGTGACCGCCAGAGTCGGTAATAACTAATAGTAACTACATTTTTCTTTATTAATATTTTGGATATAAAAGGAAAGAATGATGGAGCTTGGAAACAGTATAATATCTACAACATTTCAGTGTGATCAGCTGGTAAGAAAAGAAAAACAGACTTTAAAGACAGAAAGGGTTTAGAGAAATCATACCTGTGTCTGACAGTAAAAAGAGGAAGATGAAGGAAAACAATCATGTCTCTAAACAGTATCACTGCATAGCGTAGACTGCATTTACTTTTAAGTGTATCATATCATGATCACAAGTCTTTAGTTTATTGTAAATTCACTGCACCAGGTAAGGGTTCAACCACAATTCCTCTTCAGCAACAGATACACCGTTATGAACAGTGACTTGTTCTTCATAGCATGTGGTATAATAGCACATTTTCCCTTGATTTGCCAACACATGGGTTTAAAACTGACCAACCGACCTGCTTTACTCATGGCGATACAGCTGTGCTAATATGTTGATAGGTAAACTACAACACAAGCTACTGAAACATTAAAGAGCCACACACATTGAAATAGATAAACCCAATACAACAAAACATACATTCAAGCTTGTGTCTATGAACAGTAAAATTGGTCCAACTGCAGACCTGACTTCTCAAGTCTCCCATGTGACAACACTATTCAGCTCCCTGCACTCTAAGAGATCTAAGGAGCCTCTGAACAAATGGACAACACTTTCACCTTCTTCTAAAATCACTTTCTCCAAAAGGTCTGAGGCAAGAGTAAGCAATATAGTTGCCTAATATTCATTTGAATTAGACCCATAAAGCCTTGTTTCATTTTTTTCGTCCATTTTTTGTAAGACAGGCTCTCTATTGCACTTCTCATTATTAGAATCTTGGATTAAAATGTGGAAAAACTATAATAAAATGATGCACGGACAAAACAAATATAAAAAACAAACAAACCTTTGCTGTTGATGATATGACATTTGCGAAAACAAGAAATCTAAATCTAATTGTAGATTTAGCAGTTATAGAATTAAACAAGTGAGGTGCACTTATCATTGTATTTATATGGGAGTGATTTACCTTACTAAGATAGTTTCACTGGTTTGTACTGTTTTTGTTTTTTTTTTTAGTTCTGAAAGCATGCAAAGTAATTGATGTTCATTTAAAGAGTAAAAAAAAAAAAAAAAAATGGATTACAATTACTCAATGTGCTGCAGAGGGGCTGTTTTATGAAAGCTTGATGAAAAAACTAAGCAAGGCCATACAGGTCTCATATGAATAAAAATGAAACAATTGTATTGCTTCTCATCCAAAATTTTAGAGGAATGAAATTGGAATGAAATTGAAAGATGAAATTTGTTTAGTGGATGCCGCCTGTCGACTAAAATCTACCTGGCTCAGAGAGCAGGGACTTGAGGTCATGTGGTGGGCCTGAGAAGTGAGGTTTGCAGTTGGAGCCTATTCAAGAACTGTGCTATTAGGTGTCCAGAATTTCCCACCACAACCACTGAGGACATCCTGCCTTTTGTTTGGCAGTCAGAGGGCACAGTTGGATAGGAAAGTAGGGACAGAAATGAGTCGGAACCTTTATAGAAAGATGGTTTTGTTTCAAAACCTGATCTGATCTGATTCTGAAGCAACCAGTTTGTCCATTTTTACTAAGTACCACTTCTTACTAATAATGAAAACACAAGCTCACTTGAAAAAGGCTTCTGTTACATTAACGCACTAGAGAAATTAAAAGAGAAATAGTATTGTTGTTTTCTAGGCACATTTACATAAATGTTCCCTTTTACTTCAACACACAGTAATCTATGAAGGTGCATTTAGAGACCTTTTTTAATTTTCTTCTTCTTCTTTTTTTTTTTTTTTATTGTCACCAGGTGGCCGTTTTACTGGCACATTCACAGCAAAGCTTTTCTTTGAATATCTTCTTTCCAAACAAGCTTTTGCTTAAAAAAGTGCTACTCTGTGCTCTCTCCAGGCGCAATTTAACCTGTGGTAACGGTCCCACACAGAATCCTTTCTTCTTATCAGCCAAAGGTTTTCCTACAAATTTTGAAGACATGGACCCACCAATGAGGTATACATTTGACACAGCATTTGACATTTTGGGAAAAAAAACACATCCTTCGTCTCGTCTAGGCAAAAACTGCTCGCCTATCTTAGCATGAACAGATACCTAGGTGTCCGTCTAGACAACTGACAGGGGCCGTCTACAAGAAGGGGCAGAGCAGACTCCACTTCTTCAGAAGGTTTAGGCACTTTAATGTTTTCAGCCTATTTTCTATAAGTCTTTGGTGGAGAGAGCAATCCGCTTTGCAGCCATCTGTTGGAGCAGCAACATCAGAGCCAGTAACTCAAAGAAACTTAAACTGATAAAGAAAGCTGGCTCTGTGCTTGGGAACGCTCTGAAGACCCTGAAGCTGATTATGTAAAGCAGAATGCTGCAAATATTGCTTAACACTGCAACATCTGCATAACGTAGAGATGAAACAGCCAAGTGTGCTCAGTCAGAGGCTTCTTCAGCCCTGCCGCAAAGGCAAGTGTCAAATTCACAGGAGGTCACACTTGCCCACAGCAATAACTCACGCAATTTATAGAAATTTATTTATTTTTATTTTTTTAAACCAAGAGACACTGTAAAAAAAAAGACAACAGTAAACGACACAATAAAAATATTGAATCCGAGAGATCAGGATGTAACCCTGCAAAGTAAAACTTTGTACAATTTTGCATAAGTGAGATTAAGACGTGCAGCTAATTAGATTTTGTCACTTTTACACAGAGCAAGGCAAGCTGTTTATACTCATCTCCAGGATTTCCAGCTGCTGATTGTGAAAACGGTGTTGATATTCTCATCAAACTCTCAACATGAAAGCGAACAGATGTATAATGACAAAAGACTGAAAGACTCCATTTGCACTTGGCGAAATGAAAATGGGAAGCAGCATGATTTTGCAAATGTTACAAAATGTCAGGCATTTTCCATTTTTTAAAAAAAGGGTCATTCACACTTCATGCTTTCATTGATTTCATATGAAAATGGTACAGCTCAGACTTTTGATAAAGCTCCAATGACCAGAAACTATCGTTAAAGATTTTTCTGGTCACTACACTATCCACGTTTATGTACTCAAGAGTGGGTTAGCTTTGTCTAATGCACTTGTGTACAGAATGTATATCTGTTTTACAGCAGATGATGACTGGATGGCTTGCATTGTGGGGAACAAAAAGGAAAACCTTTATGGACTCACAAGGACACGTATTAGTGAAAGGCAGATAACAAAGGCATTCAGCACAATGGCATATAAGTATAGTTCTGAATATTTTTTGCCCTTATCAAAAACCTTCTTTCACAGCATTGCAGGGCTTTTCAACATTTGCTTTAAAAGACAGACTATACTCACTGAAGAGGATGGTGCCCTGTGTAGATCTTGTTTTCACTGTCAAATAGAAAGTGGTGTCCTCGACTGTGGGGGGCTGATAATCGCTATCACCAGAAGGCTGCAGAAGGGACGCGAGAGACTGAAGCTCCAAGTACGACGTGCCATCGAATGAGGGGATGTACACGGTGGTATCTAGAAACGAGATTCAATACAGTGATGAAATCATTTGTTCTGAGTGAGAAAATAATGAGTAGACAATGTATTTATTTTACACAATTGTTCTTGTACCGCTGGAATAGGCTCCAAGCGGGTATAGAAAATGGATGGATGGAATTGTTCTTGTTAATATGATATTGGGTTCAAAGCGTGATGTGGTGTACACACTGAAAAAAAAAATTTTTCATAATATTTTGACCCCTTCTTGTGTGTCAATGTTCAATAAACATAAAGCAGAGTGTGCCCCCTTTTGACAGCATCAACAAAAAGTGAAAGTGTAGAAGCTTCATAAAAGCAGAATTTATGGCAGAGCCGTTGTATTGGATTGCATTAGATTTCACAGGTGTTCCTAGTAAAGTGGTCTGCGAGTGTATATCTAAATGAAGAATGGCATATCTAGTAAAAGCAATGCCCTAAAGTGCTTTTGTTAGTAAAGAGAACAGCAGAAATTGGCTGGTGTTTGCCTTTGCAGCACAGATAGCTTGTCGGTGAGCAGAGTCAGCAGGGCCCTGTCAGGGCTATGTGCTAGCGTGTCATTTCCCACTGGATGACAAAGCGGTAGGACTTTAAGAAAAGGTGGAGGAGGTACAAGCTCAGGTCATCAACTCCACAAGCCAGTGATAATCTGTTGGCCTTTTTACACAAAGGACACTGCACACCTAGTGGATAGCTTTCTGCTCAGGTCCATGACAGTTTAATTCAAAACAGGCCACATTGCCATCAGCTCAAGGGATTCTACCTGCATCACCCTGCTCCCAAGTAAAACAGCAGTTTGCACTCAGCTGAGAGCATTATACAGTACGTGTAGGCCTCCAAAATCTTTTTACTTTGAGAGAAATAAGGGTGTCCTCCTACGAATTCTGTGTTCACTTTTTGGGGTGCTCTGATGTTGGATCAAATGGATTCGTAAAGTAGGTTGTGGAGAATTGACAACATTTAGAACAGACTGGAATTTAAATGAATGGGTGAGGAAAAAGGTGAAATAAAAGGTCTTAACAGAAGCTACGGTGCAGATAAACTGTATGCATACATGCAGGAGGCACAAGTCATTGGAAAGAATAATGACATTCTTAGGTGCAGGTCTACATTTGCTGATTATAAAGAAACATGACGAGTGATAGATAACTTGAGTCCTCTTTCTTTTCTTTTTTTTTGTATTGCAATTACACACATGTCATGGTATTGTTTTAAGATATTTAGACTTTTGCAGTTGCACCTAGTCCATGTATTGTAGCCTTGCATTTGATTAGTTAAAAGAAAAAGAAGCTGGAAGGAGCTCCTTTTCATCATTCATGCTTTTCCTGTCGGACATGACTCGACTCGACATGACATGACATGACTCACGAACTGTTAGTGCGGTGTTGGTGGGCTTCTTTACGGCAGCACGAACAATGCAGCTACATTATATCAGTTGTTAGCGCCAAGAGGGCATCCTAAAAACGGCATTAAGGCAAGGAATCATGCCATACAGTGAGTGAAGACATTAGCAATGGAAAATACATAAATAAATGCATGTCTGACAATAGGGGTTGTTTTGGTCCATTTTGATATTTCACTCACTAGACCCACACCTGAGAGGAGTTTCTGGTTATGCCATTTCTCAAATGTCCATAATCCCATTTTCTGTACTTGTGCTCTATATCTTCTCAGCCAGAGCAAACAGAGTGGGTGACTCCTCTGAGTCGTGCAGAGATTTGTGTGGAACAGACAAGTCAGACAATAATTCAAACAACAAAGAGAAATAATAAACTGTGTTATTTTTGTTGTGGAAGGAGCAGGTTCCCTGGACTGAAAATGATGAATCAATCCTATAATATTTGTTGGCTACTTCTGAGTAAGGCATATTTGAACTGGTACCTTTTTAAAGACACCAGTGATTATAGCAATCGCACACTAGATCCCAACAAAAAGCCAACGTGTTGGCAAAGCAGTAAGCTGACAAACCCTCATCCCATTTATGTCAAAGACAAAAAGGGAAACTGTCTTTTCAGCTTGTTTTTTTAAATGATTCATCATTTCTCCTGACTACATTAGAGGCAGACTTCTGTTCAGGATCTCAGAAAGTATTACCTTCACTCTTGTCCAATTTGCGATCAATAATTTGATTTCCTGGAGGGAAAAAAAAGCACATCTTATACAAACTGATTCGGTGTTAAGGTTAAAGTTGTTGAAATGACAAAAACAGGACAATGTTGTGCTCTTGTCTTGCATTTACTTAATCCTTTCTGGCTAGCGTCTTATATCGAACTTCAAATACACGACAAGTAAGGGCTTTAGTCGGCGAGATGCAGAAGGAGGTCATGATCAATACTGAGCAAGCCTGAATAATTTCCTGCCTCACTGGCTTCGTCTTTTATGCCATCTTCCTTACCTGGCAGCCTTTTACTCCATAAGTAATTCTGTGATCGCTTTCAATTGAATGGTGACATACCTGACAGGATGTCTTTTACAAGGTCTACAACCTACTATGTCTTCCTTGAAGAGACAATCTATCAAAGCTAAAAACTCTGACATGCCCAGCTGAACTATCTTTATCTTGACAAAACCTGTCTTATGGTTCGCTACTTGACATTACATACTCATTATGAAAAATGGACATTCTCAGTATATTATACGACTATTCAGTAATGAGAATGTGTTGTACAGCTGCCATAGAATTGGAATGACAGGCACTGCATTATGTACAGTCAAAGGATAGAAGTAAGTCTCTAGGTTTATTATTTTATTTTTAAAAGCAAGCAAGGGAGGTATGTTGTCAGTGTGTACTTTTTTACATTTTAGGACTTCACATTAATCACAGCAGTATATATATATATACACACACACACACATTTGAGAGCATTATGATATTTATTTTTGATATGAGCAGCATGACATGTCAGCATTTCATCTAGGACACAAACAAGTCCACATCATTAGTCACTCGGTAGTATGACACATCTATAATTAACTCTGAGCAGGGGTGGCTTGCTCTGCTCTTCTCTTGTGGCTATTACTTAATTCAACAAGATGTGAGGATGAGGTTGTCACCAAGCAAAGCTGCAGCAGCAACTCACATTCACAGATATTGCCAGCATGTAAAACAGCCCCTGGACTCTGCCTGCGGAGCTAAGAACTAGTGTTGCAAAGCACACCGTCGGAAGAGTGCTCGAACAACACTGAACTCTGTTCAACCTGAGACCGGAGAGCTTTTGAGGAGAAGTTCTTCAAACTGAGCAGAAATTACACTAAAAGGCCACTGCTGGTATTCAAAAGGAAAGGTTCATGAGTGTGACGTGATGAGAAATAAGCAGGAACTTCTTTTACGGTTGTGGATGGGAAAGACTTGGGGTGTTATTGTGGGAATTTAATATCAAATCAAGTGGAACATTTGATTTGTTTCACAGGTCTAGTGGTGGGAACTTACTTTGCACATCATTCTGCTAAGCATTATTATAATGTATCAGATGTCATGTTGAATTGCATGTTTACACTATAAAAGGTAATTAGCAATTAGTAAGACTAGCCTTAAGCTTTTTTTATTTTTTTTTTATGTGTGCATGTCACATGTGATCATATTTTATTGTGCACCTGTGTTGTTCATGAACTGGAAAGAAACAATGGCAGAGAACTGATGACTGAACATTTGAGTAAATTAATGAATCATATTCCTTTGTCTCCACCCCCAGTGGCTGTTTAGACATTGGCCAAATGATCTTTTAACAACTAACTTAAGAATGCAGCTTCACTGTCATGTAAGCAGAGGGGGGGGGGGGGGGCGCCGCTTTCCTCGACGAAGCTGTCTCCCACAGGAAGAAAAACAAATGGGAGTCAGGTCTTAAAAATAGCATCATTTTGTTACAGCGCCCGGAGAGACAAATAACATTTCGGTAGATTACTTAAACACCTGTAAAATTTGCATTTTCAGAAAACGTGACAGACGTGTCAAATCAGGGCACCAGGTGCACACAGGCTGCTCAAGCCATGTTAATGACTGTTAACATTAGCTCCGAGCAGCATTCTGTCAGCTCTGTAAACACAAGATTGTGCCATCAGCCTAAAGTTTCAACACTTTAAATAATCCCCACGTCAACACTGTACGGCACACATGACAGTCTGGTGACGACTGTTAATCCTAAAGTCTTCTTTTCAAACACATGACTGAAGGCAGACCTGGTGGTGATGTTTTCAGCCTTAAAGGGAGAGAAAAGTGTTAAAAACACGGAAGTAACTGAATAAAACTGACCGCTACTGTCGATTTAAAAAAAAATATAAGTAATTAATTAAAAAAAAAAGGTGGTTTTGAATTTTTTCTTTTGTTTTCTTTATTATCGCTCTGCCTCTTAAGCCATCTGTTCTTCCACACGGTATGCATTATTTACAACAATAAGAAAGGCAGCAAAAGATAAAAGCACACTTCACATTTTAAGGGGATTTTGCAGAAGGAAAAGACGGTTGTTACTCACAGCTTTTACTCGATACCTAATCAAGATAGCAGTAATAGAGCACTATGGAGCTGAATTTGTCCCTTTGCAGTTATGAAAAATGGAAGTTAAGAGTTAGCCAAATTAGTTGCTTTCATAATGCAACATAAACTTCCACTTGTCCAGAAAGGATCAGAACAGATTCACTATACCTAAATGACGATAGAGTCTAGTACCAGCTTATTAACTTTGGGAGAATATTACATGCTATATTTTTGATGATGACCCTGCTTACTTGTTGAGCTGTTAAAGTATTTGAACTGAGCTGTTGGCTCTGAATAATAATAAGAAAAAAAAAATAGAAACTGCTTATCAGGCCAACTCCATTAAATAAACGTATGCCTTAACAGGCTTCATGGGACTTCAGTCTTTATTTAAACTACATTCAAATGCCTTCACATTCTTCACAGTTCAGGGACATGGGCAGGGCAGAGCAAGGCGTTGTTTAAGTGTTAAAGTGTGTTGATAAAAATGTGAAAAACGTGTGAACATCTCTAATAGCAAGCAACCTCTACTGTCAGCTCTAAAGCACTTTTTTTCCCTGTAAACAGCTGCAGTTCTGATAAATAAAAATGTGTGTACATAAAACTGCTCACGCCTGAAACCTGCGCGTCACTCCTTGAAGAACCTCTTAGCCATTTGCGAATGTTATCTAGCCACAAGTCCAAAATTGAAGGTAAATAACAGCATAATCAACTCATACGCGGCTAACAGAAAACCTTTCTAAATCAGTGTTATTCATTTCAACACTCTCCTCTTCGAGCGTTGCTCTCTGAGCAGAGAATAAAAACACCTACTGGACACGGCGGGAAGCAAAAATCATCGCATTCATACAGGTGCCATCTTATCATCCTGCCTCTTGAGCAAATCCACACTGTTTTCTTGCAAAAAAAGGGGTTTGTGGCAGTCAAAGTGAAGGAAGTGTATCTGGCCCTAAAGCAATGAACTCTGAAAGCCAAACGGAGCCAATTTTAAACAGCAGACAACAGGCTAATTTTAATCAAACCAGTCTCCCTTTGAGCCGGGAAAACAACGCTGGTCTGCACGTGCTGCAAGCTGTGAGATAAGAGCGTGGTAACAGACTACAAGGAGCGACATCAAAAACAAACAAAAACGCTATATCAAAGTTCACCTTTGGAGCGTGTAGGAGTACCAACATCACCTCGCACATCAATTGTCTCTGGCTGGTTATACCACATGATTTAAGTAAATAAATTTTGGGTAATTTTGATGTGGAACAGATTGTTAAATCAGGTGTACACATATGACTGTTTTCACTGTTTTCACTGTTGAGCTGAACAGCATTTCCTGCACTCAATGTAGTAAAAGATGAACCATTACTTTTCTATTTCTGTGGTCTTCATATTCATTGTATTTTTTTGCTTTTGGGTTTGAGAGCTCAACTAGCATGTAACATCAAAAAAGATTATTTCAAAATGCGCATTTGGTTGCCAACAAGTCCTCATCCAGGCAGACGGATTAATCTCTGAGCATATCCCACATAGCAACATGGGTAAAAAAGGGATGTCAGGAACTCCAGTGTGAGGAAATCTGCTAAGAAAACTCCTTAGTATGTGCGACTAGTACTCTAGTCTCTTTAGTATTAGTGTCGGAGTGGTTGGTACAAAACAAATATTTCTTTGGTTGAGACATGGGTGGGAGCTTCAGCTGCATGTTGAACAAGTGCTGCAAGGTCGCATTCTTATTCTCAGTGTGCACCAGAGGTGAACATGGACACACAGCGATTGTTTAAGTTGCTTGTATGGATATTTCATTCCATTCATCACATGCTGAATAATTCGCATCACTCAAAATTCTTAAGGTAACTGACTCCACCCCCCCACACCCCCTCACAGTGAAACCTATTAGCCAAAGAGGCTCAGCATATATTAAGTGACAATTTGTCTGCTGCCTCTTGGTGATACTAATGCAGAGGGCACAGCGGTTTTAAAGCTCTTTTGCTTCCTGTGTGTGTTGGCTATAAAACTGGTAAACACTGTCAAGTGAATGCAAAGAAATCTTCATGCCTACCTTTTTCACAGAAGGTGCCAGTGAAGTGGAGTGGACAGTGACAGGAAGGCAGAGCTCCACCAGGCAGATGCAGCTGACGGCACGTTCCTCCGTTGCGACAAAGACCTTCGCGGCAAACTTGAGGTTCACGCGGAGGATATGTTGGAGGTTGAGTGGGTGCTGCTGCTGTTGATGTGTACACGGTGTCAAATGGAGCTAACTGACTCGTTAGACTGAAGGAACTCGGTGAAGAGGCCTCTATGGCATGCAAAGTATATCTGGAGGAAAAAGAGTGGAGTAGATTAAAATAGCAAAAATCCCACTTGACATCAAAAGCGCAGACTTTTTAAGGCTGAACGCGTTAACTTGTATTCTGTGAGGTGAAATTCTCAGCTGAATAATTGGTAAATATCTTTTTTTACTACAATCCTGGCAATAATGTTATTTGTATTATGTTTACTGGTTGAAAATGAAATCAGACGAGATCATTGCAAAGCCAGTTTTTTTGGGTTTTTTTTGTAAAAGAATCGACAACTTTACCTGCATCGGTCTATGTTGCTGCCACCGATTGCATCAGATGTGTAGAAGCTCCTCAGATGATTGATTTCAATAACTTCAATGCAGCCAGTATAGTTGTGGAAAGGTTCTGCTCTCTGAGGAACAAAGACACATGCGGGGATGCAATTTCAGCTTTAAAAACTTTTTAAACCACGGTTGCCTGCCAGAAACTTATAATTAAAGTAGTTTGGTCAACATCACACACAAGTCATTTGAAAGCTTACCTGATTGGAAAGATATTGTTGTGGCAAACCACCTGTAAAGACGTGGTTTGTTCTCTGAATCATGTGTCCCAGCCAGTAATTACTTGCTGTGCTTTTAATTTTCTTCTGGCCAGAGAGCATCAGCTCTGCTTCACAAGGGGTCAGGTGTTGTCTATTAAAAGAGTATGCACATGTAAGGTTGAATGTACAACATGCTCAGGTACACCAGCTGTTATACTATACTGATTGGCAGTTGCTGCTAAGAGAGGAAAGATTCGTTACTATTTTAAATAAGTATATATATGTATATATTGTTTCCTCTATGTCCTCAATAACAATTCAAGTTAAAAAAACAAAAACTGTTGAAGCTGTGATTTTGGCATTTATGACAGAACTTAGGGAGAAATCAACAAAACAATACAAAGACAAATGGATCAGGTTTTCAAAGATTTTTCAAAAGTTTAAACTCCATTTCTCACCCTTTGAGATGAACCGCTCAAGCAGAAAATATGACTCTTTTTAACTTCCTGTGTTCATAGCAACACTTCAGAGATGAGCAATGTGAAATTCGAGAATTTTGAGATTTGAAATCCACGGTAAATGTGTCTAACATTCTCATTTATTTCGCCGATGTGCTTGGCAATCACCATCATTTTCCAAGGTGCAACTCCCTGACCTCCATTTTGTTTTCTCCAGGTGTCTTAGAAGCATCCATGCAACTATTCTGGACCCACCCCACAGCCATACACAGATTTTAAAACCAATTCTCCTCTCTGAAACAACAGGGGAGCGCAGATAATTACCTAAGTGCAGATTCTGGTCTAACCGTCTGCAGCTTGAGGGTACTCTGGCCACAGATGCAAAGTCCTCTCTCTAGTGCCTCCTGACGCCCCTTGTTCCCTGAGTGGAAGTTAGGAGACCCATGAAGCAATCTAGTCTGATTTGTTAAGCCTGTGCTTCGCAGGCTGTTGCATATGCCGGCTAAACACTCGGGGCACTAACTCCGAGCTTCATAAGTCCTTCCTCCAGAGCCAGCATGGAGAAGCGGTTAATTTAGAAGCAGTCTGCCAGAGCGGCCTGGCCAGCAGCCAGAGGGCACTGTGCTCACTGTCCTTGAGAAGTCAGCCCCACTGGGTTTCTATTTAACATATTGAAAAGCGTCTTTGACGGGAAGATATATTAAAAGTCTATAATGAGTTAGGCGGTGACGTTGAGGATGACTGTGGTGTTGTAGCTCTGGGTCAAATCAGACAAAGATGGACGGACTCAGCCGTCAGACAATTACAAAGAATTTGCTTTGTGACACGAGAAACCATTTTTCCACACAACCAACCCCCTATTTATGACAGCTCTCTTTCTCGTAGAGTCTCAGGGGGTTGGTTGTAGAACATTATGATTGATTCATACCGCTGCCGTATTTTTCTTGCAGAAAAGAAAACAGGGGTGGAGCTTTGCAGACCCTTGAACCTGATTGGCCCCGTGCATATTTAGGGCAGTGCGGCTTTCTGCCAAGAAAACATGAGCCAACCTTCCCACTCAGCATTGCTTCAGCAGGAAATCATTTGCTTACCCTTGGCACAGAGAGTTCATTATCACCTTCATTGTTTTCACCTTTATTTGAAATTTCATCTTTCGATGACTTTGTTTTACAGTCATTCTGTTTAACTGTAGCCAAAAAACACATACTTAGAAAAGAAAAAAAAAGAAACTTGCATAGCAAAGTTGGAACGATGTTAAAATATCTGTAGACTAAACTGACTTGATACGAGTTGAAAGTCACCTCCTTGGTTTCAGCGTCTAGCTTGCACATAATAATTTTGCGTTTTCAAACCCCATTCTTTCACATGCCTGGATATAATGGAGAGAGCTGGCTGCTCAACTGTGCATGGCCATGGGAACAATATAACTAAAGGGGCCACAGCCTCATTTTAAATCATTTAAACATTGATTTTGTGCTCAGCTCCTGCTTGTTAATCTTTTCGTAATGAAAAACTGCAAATGAAGACTTTAGAACAGCCAATAAAACATGGCCAGTGATCACTAATGCATCTTAACTGGCACATTCTGACACGTGATTCACTTCTTTAAAAAGTAAGTCCAAGCGTAATATAATCTACATTCTCTGCCTGGTGTTTCTTGACAACTATATAGATTCCCCAAGAGTTATTTAAAAGCCATACCTGAAAACAACTCTGCTACAGTTGGAATGAGTGGATAAGGGGGATCTAGATAATAGCACCTGAGGTGCCAACAGTATTTGAAGAAAATCTGTATCTTGAAAAGTCTTAAGCAGCTTATCATTGTGAACATGCCTCACCCCCCCCCCCCCCCACCCTTCAACAGAAAATGTTATTTTTCGCTTGAAGCTGAAACTCATTAAACTGCAACTGATTTGATGTCCTGTAAATTAAATGCTGTGAGATGAGCCCGTTGCTTTTTCATATCTAAAAGAACATTTTCACTCATGCAGCATCAGATTTTTTTTCCTTTCCCGATCTGACAGCAGCGCTGATCTGAACGAGCTTTACAAGGTGAAATCAGTAGAATACATACCTGATATTTACGATGTGAACCTTGCCATCAGCAACATGAATTAATGTACTCATCCGCGTAACCTCTTCCTCTTCATTACAGCAAAAGGCATACTGAAACATTTGAGAGGTTAATTAAATATGGGATTCGTGTTTTGTCATGTTACTACGCAAAGAACCGTATAAAGTCGCTGACTTTCAAGGGCAAAAATCGTTGCTTCTCGGCGCAACTGTGATTCTTTAAAAAGTCTGAGCTGCCAGTTCTAATCTGATTTCTAACAACTACTTATAGACAAACATTTTTTTTGTAACTCAAATGTATGTTTAAAACATAACACAGAAAACTCCTTCGGGGTCATGTTTGTTTGTTTTTTTTTAGTTTTTTTTTTCTACAAGCAGAATTCCACTAAAAAAACAATTTTTAGAAAGCCAAGCTTTGACATAGCAGAAGCTTTGGCTCATTTCAGTGTTGATGTTCCTGGTTGCTCACCTCACACACGGAGACAAATGCATGCAGTGATGAATGTTATCGGTATCGCAAAGAGGAAAACTCATTTGAATGAAAATTAGGTTGTCGCAAACTGGCTTACTTTTTACCACTGGAGAGAAGTGTTTGTGCGTTAATGTTTCATTTAGTGTTATTAATCTGGTGACTTTGAATTAGTGAATAGCGAGCACAGAATCAAAATTCGTAAATTAAAAAAAAAAAAAGATCATTCTTAATAACAATTTAACTTTGTTTTTTGTTTTTTTTTACCTGCAGGATTCCATCCAGGATGAAGAGTTTCATGAAAAAGAAATCCCCATTAACAGGTCCTTGGTCCACATATAGGAGAGTTCCTTGGGTTGCTGCTGTTTGAAATTTCACCGTGATGTTATTGAGTGTGCTGAGGTCGATACCTTGAAACTCAAGGTATGAATTCCCAAAGTAATGAAGGTAGCTTGCATCTAGGAAGCAGAAAGAAAATACAACGGAATGCTAAAATGAGGTGAAAGGGTGAGCAAAAAGAAGAGACAACAGTTTATGCATCTTTACTGTAAAGTCCATTGAGATTCTCTATTGATCCCTGAGAGAAGAATTAATCTTTCCATATGTTTCCTTTACAAAGAGGTCAGTGAACAGGGGGGGGATACACACAGAAGAGCCCTCTTAACCCTCTTAAAAATCCCGACTGTGGCTAAGAACACCTCAGGAGGGACAGTGGCAGTTGCTAAGGAAGCCTCTACTGGAATTCCTGTTTTAAGCTACTGTGCAGTTGCATGAGTTTCAGTAGTATGTTGCAGCATAAGATGTAAAACGTAGCATCAATCAAATAATCGTGAAAACATGCATGAAAAACATATCGAAGAGATAAGTGCTGAGTATTCGAAGATAAAAAGTCAAGAGAACTGGATTGGATTGACTGGATAGTGTAGTGGTATGATTGCCACCTCTCGTGTGGGATACCTGGATTCAAATCCCCTGTATGAAAGGTAAAACCTCCAGTAGGTGTCCTTAGGCAAGACCCCCTTATCCTATCTGCCTACCTGTAAGTCGCTTTGGATAAAAGCGTCTGCCAAATGCATAAACAGAAACACAGAAAAGAGTGAATGATGATATTGAAAGCACAAGAAAAACGCTCTTGAAAAGCCCAACATCTCCTTTTGCTCACTGTACAGGTATACTGTAAATATCTTTGCCAAAAAGCTGCGAGGCATGCGAATGACACTACATCAGGCGAAGTAGAAACGTCTTGGCTGAAATGAACATATTCCTGCAAGTTTATTACGTGCCTCATTTTATAGTAGAATAACTTGGCTTATATCGTCCATGAGAGTGGGCAATTACTGGGAATTTCAGTAAAAACTTCCCACTGCCCGCAAGCTTATTGGGGTTACTGACGCAGACAAACTTAAAAGACTGACTGACTGCAATTGGAGGCAAACATTAGGGGTACTCATGCTCAATATATTTCTCATTTGCGGGAAGTAGTGCAATTTGTAGGAGAAAAGTCAAACGGCAGGGCCTGTTAAATTGACGGGCATTCCAGGATGCACCTGTCTCATGCTTTGTCTGTTTCAGCTTAGAGAAAAAGAAAGATTACACAAGAGAAATCAGAAATGTGTCTTTAAAGTTGTTGCAGAGATTAATCAGGCAGTTGTGATGTGTGAACATATCAATGTTTGTTAGATGTTGCGTTTTAAAGTGCCAGGATCCCTTTGATCTGACAGTGGGGTTCCTCGAGGCATTTGGTAAACAAGCCAACCTAAATGCCTCCATATTCTCTGGAGAGCAATATGACCAATACCCAGAGGAGAAACCCCTGATAACAAAAAGCGAGTTTTATCAGGATCAGACCTACTGTGTCCTATGAATTAATGAGGATAAATGCACACAGCAACAATGCTGTGCTGTCTTAAGCTTTACTCCTGACAATGGGGTTTGCCAATGCTGATGATGGAAAATTACCCCTCAGAGACAGAGCTATTCATTAATTTTAAAGCCTTGTTTAGTCTGATGTAGTCTTTGATGCATTCTGAGACCGCTGCCAGGAGGCAGTATCATGCCTCATTAACAGTAAGCTTCAGTCTCTCCTTCAAAGGTCTCCTGTTTTTTATCATTACCTTAC
Source organism: Leuresthes tenuis (assembly GCF_036924035.1). NCBI lineage: Eukaryota > Metazoa > Chordata > Actinopteri > Atheriniformes > Atherinopsidae > Leuresthes > Leuresthes tenuis. The sequence goes on from NW_027325362.1 coordinate 16,621,264, forward strand.
ATTCTCGTACCAGATTTTTCATGCACACGCCTCAAGTAACTCTTCATACCAAATCTAAATTGTAAATGTTCGCAATATAAACTTTATCTTAAAATTTCTCACATTATGCACCATATCAGTGTTTCTTTTTACTGTTAACATAATGCTGATGAAGCAGTTTGCCACGACTCTAATCTGTTCAAAAGCTTTCTGTAGTTTCTAAGAGGACAGAAAGTCATCTACTGGGAATATGTCTTGATATAAATCTTTCACATCAGTTTTAATTAGGACTAGTCTTGATACATGACCATGAAAGAGGTGAAGAAACTGACATGAGTCATATTTAATGTAACATAGAAAGGTGGAGCGCAACGCTGCAGCACAAATCGTGGGCGGCGTGTCAGCGGGGTTAAAGTACAAGACAGCCAACCAGGAAAATATATTTGGAGAAATGTGAACTTAAGATCAGTTAATTGGAGGACAGACTTTGGATGGTGAGATTTAATTAATATAGACTTAATGTCCCATTTATAAAAAAGAAAAAAAAAAGGCAGGATGTGAGCCCTTCTTTCCCCCTGATTTATTGGGTAAGGTAATAGACTGACTGATTGAACTTGTCTCAGGACAGAGATAAAATACTGCTGGAGACCATTCTTGGACCTTTGCAATTTTAGAGCCCTAAAGGAAGACAAAAAAGGTCATTCTGTTCTTACACAGTTGGAAGAGAAATATCTCTTATTAGAAAAGATTTTGCTGGATATCCCTGTAATGCTGACATACACGGAGGATCCAGTCTGAAACATATACATGATTTCTTTCAAATCTTGAGTCGGACTATTACATATTGCATATTTTTTCTGTTTTAAAATAACTGTGCGACTGAGCCATAGCAGTTACTGCTCAGGAGCACTATAAACTGCAATTAAAACGGCAAATTTAGACTTTTCTCATTAATATTACCTGAATATCTTGTGAAAATCTTTCGCGCCAGCAATGTTGTGTCACAGAATAAATCAGAATAGATACAGATGCATCAAATCACCAAATAAACGGAAACTGTTGGCTATTAAAATGACTATTAATGAGGACTGCTTCAAGAGATATTGAACATCTGAAAATACTAACTTCTTGTTCATCAAGTTGATTTTGAAAAGCTATGGTGGCAGGTCATTTTATTCCCGCTACACGAGGCAGCAAAAGATAACGGCACCTGTGCAGCTGTGATCACTCCAAGCAAAGTCAACCAAATCGTGGCTTAGCAGCAGTAAGCCTCCCTCCACCAGAATCGTCCTCTCTAGATTCTCATCAGCTTTCGAATTGTGGAGCTGGAGTTCAACATTGTGGAGCTCAGCACTACACGTGCAGCACAGAAAACATTAAAAAAAAAAAACACACACAAAACAAAAGCCTTAAGGTTTCTTATTTGCTTCTAAGCTGCACTGAACATTGTTTTCACATCAAAAAATTTGAATTAAAAAAAAAAAAAAAGTGAGAACATTCACATTAAAACATATCTTAAACCGGCAGTGCACCGTATATATACCACCTCCTCCATGTCTGAATTTGCAGTGACTTGTTATATATATTTTAGAGGTTGTGGAGCAGTCTTAGGTTTAAAGGAGCACTGTCTGAGTCTATTTCAAGCAGCACCAAGGGCACTGCATGTGTTTAGATGATGACCTAGTTAGATAAACTCATGAGTTTCAGGGTGCTCTTACTTTAAAACTTATTTACTTTGATTATATGGAGAAGAGTAAAGGGGAGGCTTAGTGTTTGGATGCTGGGTTTTCTTTTCTTTAACAGAGTTTTGTGTGTATACTTAACCCTTTCCAAACCAGTGAATCGGATGAAGGCTGGATCAGGTGCAGAGTGGAGGACTCCATTATGTTCGGCCCACACCGATTTTCAGAGTGTCGTACTGCATTGGTTCAAGCTTGCCTGTGTTCAATAGGTCTGTTTTACAGTTCTGTGAACAGTTTCACAGCTAGGCAGACCCCATCTGTCAAGGAGTAACAATCTGTCCTGCACTCCGAATTTCTCCTCTTACAGAGATGACTGAATCCAATACCAATAATGTATAACAGATTGTGTTCTGTGTCTATCATTTGAGTGTTAAAGGATATGGCCTGAAATACTGATCAGACATATTACCCTTTGAAACCACACTTCTCAAATAAAAACAGACAATGCAATTTAGTAGAAAACACAACAAAAAAAAAACGGTTTAAAAGAGAATTTTACAGCAGCTGCACAAACTATGACAATCTCAGATTTAAAGCTAATACATCATCACCTGCTATCTTCCAAAGGCTCTATGAAATAACATTTGGAGTGAAATCGCAGTGGGAGTCTCATCCAAAAGTGGCAAAGCTTGTGTAGAAAAGATGTTGGTAGGAAGGACACAGAAAGGAGAGGTTTGTACTTTGTCAAGAAAAAAAAAAAAGAGCCTGGGGCCATCATCACTACAAATGAACTGCTCTAATGCTGCTCAGTCTATGTGATACAGTATCACTTGTAAATCATATAATGTTAATAAAAGTAATAGTGTGATGATGGGAACTATCACTTGACTGAGATGCGTTCATCTAGCTTAATACATTGCCAGCATCATTGAGGATCCAGGCATCATTAATCGCTCTGTTTTGCACTTTGTAATGATGATATGATTAATATTCATACTGACCATGAGGTTCTTTCTTGAAAGAACTACTTGTAATGAAGCTGAACCATAGTAAAATAAAATAAAATATTTAAAAAAATAAAAAAGTAGAAAATGTATGCGATTAGAAATGAATTTTGATGCAAATCTGAACTTTTTTAAATGTATGCAGCCTTTGAAGTGGTTTATAAAGTAGGATTTTCACAGCTTGCTAAAGTGAATTTTGAAGAGGATGAGGAAACTGCAGCATCTATATGCCCAGTGGTGGAGGAAGATCATCGATATTTCCTTTTAGAGAGGAGCAATATGACAAAGTTACAAACACTCCACTAGTATTAAGGTATTCAGACCAAGGCATTCCGTATGCATGGGAGATGTGGGTAAAAATTCACATCGAATATAACTGTTCAGACGCATTAAATGTAAAAAAAAAAAATTGTCTACTACACACATGCTATACTATTGTGTGCAAAAGCATTTGACTGTCATAGTTGATTATACGTGCATGTAATTTCTGTTGTTCGGAGTCTTTCAATCAGAACGATAACACAGTGGGAAGATCTTCAAGAACTGAGGCGAACAGTTGATTTTGGACAACAGATGTATGGTGCATCAAGCATCAAGGTTTTGTGTATTTATGCAAGGTAAGGGGACAGGAGGAGGATTAATCCCCTATAGAAAATCTGTCTTATTGGAGGAGTGTAAGTCTTACTCGGATGGAAATCATGTTTACAATCTGACTTTCATTACAGTCAAATTTAGTCCTGGGAATTCAAGCTATGCCGTTTCATTCTAATGATGTAACCGCAAGGTAAGATTACCTACTGCGCGGTTGTTTTGCTAAGCTACAGTTAGATAAGCTGACTGCCTGTACAGGTTTTTCAGCTACAGTAGCTTTGGGAATTCTATCATTAGCCATTTCAGGGATGAAATCTCTGGTCAAAACAGTCAAACTAAAAATAAACTTAAAAGCACTTCGAACATTTCAATATTTTAATGTTACCATACGCATTAGAGCTTGCTGGCTGGAAGGATTCACTAGTTTTATATATATATACATACATATAAATAACAAATTGGATTTCTGTCTTCCATGCAGGTTGTAGGGGAAAAATGCTTGATTACTGTTGGTATCATTCTGTAACAAAAAGGTTTAAGGAGATAAAATTCCATTGTCAGGTGGCCAAAATGTGACAAACACTCACACTGAATAAAATAAGGGCTAAAATAAATACACAGATCAAAATACATAGGTATACAATATATATGATACATATAATATATAATATACACTTAGAATATATCCAACACTCTTCAAGTAATAGAAAAAGTTAGATGTTAAACCCTGAAAATAGCGTTTTGTAGACAAGCCCTTTTCACACAGCTGGTTCAAGGCAAGACTGATCTGCCTTTGGTGCACATCTATGTTTTATGTACATGCTCATAATGGAACTTGAAGTTGATGCGCAGCTCATATGCTTCTGAGCTGGCAACAGAGCTTACGGAATCAAATTGTTTGGTGTGTGTGTGTGTAAGAAAGAGCAGGGTAAAACACACAATTGAATTCAGCAGCTTTTGTGACACTGGCTTGCTGTGCTTCAGCTCACACTTATGCAGTGCAGAGCTGCCTCGGTCTAGTCTGTCTGAATCAGAGAAACAGTGATGCCTTAAAGTGGACGTGGCTCGAATGCTGTGGGAAAAAGGTGCAGTTAATTTAGCCCTGCCGTTCACAGGGGTCACAACATAGTGATACATAAGAGGATGCTACTCAAAAAAAAAAAAAATCAAACATGAAATATGTTTGGATTACCATTGACTGTTATTATCATATATAATCCTTTATCACTCACTATAATTCTGTAAAATACTAATCTGAAAAGTTCCTAATTATGATAGCTGTAAAATAAATGTAGAGTACCTTCCTCTATGAAATTGGGAGGAGACAACTAAAAGTAGTATACCAGGCCAACACAGCTACTTCCCATAACTAGCATCTCCATGAATGCACAGCAGGGTCCATACCTGCGGTTAGCTCAGCTGTCGGAGCTGGGCTGAGTGTTGGCGTTGGCGCTCTGGGTGTGTAGCCGCCAGTGATGTTCTCGACTACAGTCGTCAAGGGAACAGGATCCGTTACAGGAGGCAGACAGCTGACCTTGTTGATGCCATCTACACAGGAAAATGCTTCTGGACATGGATTCAGCAGGCAATCATCATAGTTGTGCTCACAGTTCCTCCCCTGTGAGCATAACATAGACAGCCTTTCAACTCTGCATTGGAATGCTAAATGGAATACAAAGTTTACACAAAGGGCACTGACCAAGATTTAAAACATTTTTTTTTTTTAAATTAGGAACCATGTGATAGAAGATTATATCTGATTCTATAGACAACTAATCCAAACATTTTTTCAACTAACTAAGAGAACTAAACAATGTTGTTAGTAGTTCATTCAAAGCGTGAACGCCAACTTTTCACACTTAAGTTATTTTTTTTGCCAAGAATAGATTCTGGAGTAGAGGGTGCGAGAAGGTAAAAAAAAAAAAAAGTAAAAAGGGTATGGGGGTAAGGTGGGGGAGCCTCACCACAAATCCAGGACGACAGAAACAGGTGTAGCCATAGCCTGGATCATTCTGGATGCATATCCCCTGGTTGCAGGGCTGTGGAAGGCACTCATTAATGTCATCCTCACAGTGAAGGCCTGTCCAACCTGCCAGGAACAAAAGCCCACAGAGTGCCGTCATGAGCCCCGGCTCTCTCTCACTTCCACCCTCTGAAGTGAATATCAATCAGATTCTCTTACATTGATTTGCTTCTTTTTGGGTTCACACACATACACAGAGAAGAAAAGGCTTTCACTCAAGAGTAAGATGCGACATACATTTTAATAAGCCAAGGCAGTACCATCCTTTAATCACTGTCATTTTTCTTTCTCTTTTTCTACTGTATGACTCCAATTTTTCCCTGGAGGACAGCATGTAGCCTTTGAACGACTGTAAGGAGTGTAAACTATACAAGCATTAAGGTAACCTTTCATGACCCTTTCCAGTCCAATCTAGGTGATCTTCAGGAATTAAGACTCTACAACATCTGGGTCACAGGAAAAGACTGAAGCCCTCTTGTTCACTTCAAAAACTGTCTTGCCATCTAGGCTATGTTTTAGTGTTTGTGCTCATGTGCTGCAAACGTTGCCTGTGACAGGTCTCGCAAAGAGGGAAAAGAATGCTTTGCCTGTCTCAGTTTGAAATGAATCGAGAAAAATCACAGGACATCTGAGTGACTCACCTGACCTGCAGTGGCAGACGTAGCTATTAATAAGATCTTGGCAAACAGCACTGTTGTGGCAGGGAGCTGAGCAACATTCATTAACATCCACTTCACAGAAAGCTCCCATAAAACCCGGTGGACAGCTGGAAAAGAGAAAAAAACGAAAAAAAAAACCATATCATACTTAAAGAGAAAAACTTCTCACAGAGCCGTCGTTTCCTTCTTAAGGGTTTGAGATGCTTTATCCAAAAAAAAATGCTTCCATTTGTCATCACTTAACAAAACCAGCTTTGTTTGGTCAGTTGTGTCTTTTCTTTGCAATTCATTAAACATGAATCAAATCTATTTGCTAGATTCTTGAAAAACATAGCAGAGGAATAAGTAACATAGAAAGTAAAGTGAAGAGTGCCCAACCCCCTGTCTTAACACTATGCAAAAGAGCCACATAGGTATGTTTCAGAGAAACACTCTTATATCAAAGGTTGTAAAGTTGCAATGGGGTTTATCATTTTGGACCCTCTATTGTAAAACTATGACTTTCTGTGCTATTGAGCAATGAAACTCACACATATTTAACTAAGAGTAAACTTTAGAGGGTTCAATTAATCATAAAGAGCAAATAAAGATAATCTGCTAAACATTTTCTCAAACACTCTTATTTGGAGTGTTCATTATTGCATATCATTTTCTTTTCTTTTTTTTTAGCAAAAATAGCAAAAAAAAAGGGACACATCACCTGCCAGTTAGCAAACATACCTTTACTCATTAGTATTACTATAACCGACTCCTAATTCACATCTCAAACCTACTGTACATCTTTGGGAAATTTTGCAAAGCCGCATGTGGTACTTTTACTTGTCTTATAAAACTATGAACTAGGCACAGTTTATGTGAATCGTGTGGAAAAATGGGCGAAAGGTTTCAATCATGACTTCCTGACTGACCACCATCGCAGAGAGAATTGAGTGGTTTTTGAGGCCATTTCTTGAGCAGGTGCACAATTGATGTGCAGCACTTATAACGCATTACATGCAGCTGAATCATCTGTCTGTATTTCATGACCAGTGGAGGTATTTTTTTCATGAATACTTTTATACGTTAGCTCTTTACCCAGCCTCTTTGCAAGCCTCTCGTTTCAAGGGAAAAAAAAGATACAGGTGATTAAAATGTGCCTCCTTCTAAAAAAACAAAACAAAAACCTTTATGTGTTTCAGTGTCAACAAAGACATGATGTTGGCACGAAAAACAAAAGTTCAAAAGATGTTCTCGATTAGAAATGGGACAAGAAAAACAAAAATGGTTTAACTCTACACAATCGTCTGTTAGAGATCTGTAAAACACTAGATGACATCATTAGCTACAAAATGTGTGTGTATAGTAACTCTTCCCCTAATAAACTCATCAGTAAATCACAACATGTTTTATATTCTTATTATAATAAATGCACAAACAAGCCTTAAATGAGGAGAGCATAATAAAAAAAAATAAAAAAAATAAATAAATAAAAAAAATCTGTGCTGAGATACTCTGAAGCCCACTGTATCAATTTATAGCACTGTAAAAAGCAGCAATCTATTTGGTGTTGCGGTACTTATTGTCATATAAATCATGACACAGAGCATGTAGCAGCACATCACCACAAGGTTAGACAACGTAATTAACTGCGAGGCACCCAGGGAGCTGTTGTGTCAAATCGACACAGTCTTTCTACATACACCTTGTATCCAGAAACACTTCATCACTCGAGGGATAGCATGCGAGCAATTAAAAAGTGATGATTCACTTGCAAACAACCTGGAGGACTGATATGAGAGCACAGATGTACCGCAGCACAATTATTATGAAACAAGATGCATTTTTAATTGGTAACAAGTACAATTGTGTAACCCTGACAACCATATCAACTCTAAAAGGTGACCAGTTCGCTGGTGACGTGTCAACATTCGGTGCTCAACAAAAGGCCGCCGGCACTTTATATTTGAGTCCTGTAACCATATGGATTTTTTTCAAGTCACATTTTCTGAATTCAAAACAAAGAAACCGGAATGTGAAATACAAGGTGTGGAAAAATAAGAAACAGGACCGAGGTAAATTGAACACCTCATCAATCCGAACCGGGGGAATATGTTGTTGCAGCATAAATAGTTAAGGATAAACAAATAATCGCATAAACGAACAAAATGTGAGGAAAAAAAAAATTATTGTCGACAAACTGCGAGTAAGCACAGCACCGTTGATAAAAACATCTGCAACTTGTCACACAAGGATTGGCCCAAAAATGAACCGAAGAAAGGTTTTATGGACAGATGAAATGGATCTGTGCTGGAACGCTAATGGACACGAGGGACCCTTTGAGTCGGTCGCCATCAAGTCTGAGAAGAAATAGAAGTGGACTGGATAATGAATTTTTAAAGTCTGACATAATGGTAGCTGAGTTTTCATTCAGCTGTGATGTGAACTTGAAGCGAACTTTTGAAATTATTCTTCAAGTCATACGAACATCACCCGCTTGTTTCATTCACCTGCCTTCGAGGGAACAGAATAAATATGCTGCATATAATCGCTGACAGACGGTGACGTAAGCTGCCTTAGCGTGGCTGCGACAAACTGCAAAGTAGTCGCTGACAGGAAATGGGGAAAAAAAGACAAATTAAGTTCTTTTGGCCTTGTTTAACTTTTCATCTCTGTTACAGAGACCCGTTCAATCACATTTGTGGGCTGCTTACAGCATGAAAGCGTTCGGAAGTTTTCAATCTCGGATAGAGTAGAAGAGGCGCTCATCTTCTTCCAGAGGATGACGCGTTTCTGAAGGGTAACGCAGGCTTTATGTTGATTATCCCAAAGCTGAAATGGCCGATTGTTCAGGTGGCAATCATAACATGTCCACTACGATGAGAGAATTGAGTGAAAATATCCTGCAGTCAGAGGTTCATTCTGCTGCAGCAAACGTCAAGTTGGAACAAGTTTTTAGCTTTAACATGACAAAAAAAAAAAAAAGGACAGAAAAAAATCTGCTCCCGGTTTCTGGCAGGCACCTTTTTGAAGCTGATGATACTGGAAGAACTCTGCAGAATTCAAGATCTTTATGCAGGACAACACTCTATCACAGAGATCTCAGTTCTGCACAGCCAGTAAAGAACTTAAAGATGACCTCATCCCCTTCCCCACTTTCCATAAAGCCCATTGAGAATTGAGAGCCCTTCAAAGACATGATATTTATTGTAAGCGAATTTGTTGAGAAGCACCACTTTAAACAGCATACTAAATGGGATTGCTGCTTCAAAAAAACTGATTGAGAACAGAGACTGACAGACTCCAAGAATGAAAGGTTCATGTTAATCTGGCTATGTTGTTCAAAGAATATTTTATAAGACCAAACATGTATTAGACATCTATTTTTAACGCATGTTACTTACTTCAAAGTCTCAGAATCAACACATGTACTGGAAAACAACCATTTCAAGTACACTGAAGTGTCAATTTCATCAAATCAAATCAAATCATACGTCTCGTTTTCATTTTACGAGCATTACAAATATGTTAAAAAAAAAAGCCTTCCGAGGCTTTCAGTGTTTGAAACTGACAGCTTTCTAGAAAAAGAATCGTGAATATCAACTTGATGGCTACTGAAGTTAAGTAGTAGTAAATCTTCTCAGACAGAAAGTTTAGACGACTGTTACATCGTCACGGGGAAAACAAAATGTCAACCGCGTCATTAGCAGTGTTCAGCGTATGATGGTGATATTTCGTGTGAGTTCCACTTGCTACAAATCCAAAGCCTGTCGCAACTTGTAGCCGTTGCTGCCAACCACTCGTGCACCAGGCATGGGTCTCAAACAACTTGACAGGCTCCTTTTCTCATGCACTCAAAAACAAATTTGCAACATCGCAGCGTGAGAAGACACCTGAGGGACCAGCCAGAGCAGCACAATGCAGAAGGCTGCAGCCCATTGGGCAAGGAAACCATCCAATCAAACCATCAATCTATTTTTTTCTTAGCTTATTCCAATGGATCCTGCTCAGAGTAATCTCACCCAGACAGTGTTCAGCCTTAATATAAGTCATGCCAAGTCAAAGAGGCTGTTTTTTGTTGTAACAATGCAGGATTTCCAGTTTAAATTACTCCGTTCCCCCACCCTCCAAATAAAGGTTTTCTACTCTATTTCAACACAGAATCAGACTTAGTTAGTGAGTTTCAGAGTTTTAGTTGAATTTAGGACAGTAAGCCTCATGAGGAAATGAGAACTGAACTTTTCATGTCGTCATTCAGGGAAATTGTGGTGGTAAATTGGAGAATCAGTTTTGAGATGCCCAAGAAATGGTGGCAGGACTCACCGCCACCTCCAGGTCCCACTTTGTAAGAAATCTCATAACAAGGCCCTAGATACTTAGATTATACTTACAACTTACATTACATTAAAGCATTATTTTAGTCCAGCTCCACGGAAATGGCCCTAGAAATCCAAAGCATGTTGCTATTGTTACACACGTTCCCAAGAGGATTTACTAATTGTTAGATTATTATTTTGTGTTGTTGTTGCTGTTTTAGATGAGTCATAAACGTTTAAATCTAATACAACAATCAGCAGGTTGGCGTGCTTCATTCACCATGATTCCAGTCAGGGACAATCTCAATGTCATTTCAACAAATAATAACAGTGAGCAAACTCACCTGCATGTGAAGTTTGATCCTTCACCGTCAAGGCAGGTAGCTCCGTTGAAACACAGCGAGACATTAGAAGCAGCTTCATTGCAGACATCTATATCATTTTCACAAGTCTTTCCTGTGTAACCATCCTGGCAGAAGCATGCGTATTTGTCAATTAGATCGACACACGAGCCTCCATTCAAACAGGGACCGCAAGCACAGTCCTGTAAATGAAAAGACACCAGACCTTCACATGAGTGAGACACTGTAGCAACAGCCTGAGTTAGTTTTTAACATGCATTTAACATATTAATGCCTGGCAAAACGTAACTCGGGTTTAAAATGAGTTGCTGAAATTTAAAAATCTGACTATCAATTCATTCATTCAACGAGCCGCTCGCAGAGACGCTGTAAGCAGTTCGGTGTTTCATCAAGAAGCTGGGGTTTTATAATCAATTAAGCTTTAGACTAAGCAATTGCTTTTAATCAGGTATTTGTGCAGTGTTTACATGATCCTGGAAGTACGATTGACTTATCTTGTACAAAAATCAATCGAGTTAATGATACCAAAGGCCATACAAAGACTACAAAGTTCTCCTGACATTTCTCCAGAACACCCAGTGGGTTTATTAACAAAGCTCAACTCACATCGATGTTTGTTTCACATCTGTTGCCGGTCCACCCAGGTTCACAAAGGCAGGCGTATGCATATATTCCATCCTCACATCTGAGAGGGCCACAACAGACGAGGTCAGAATTGATTCATTAAAATTATGCTGCTGCAAAAAGTTGACTGAAAAATATCTTATTGATGCAGGTGTTTTATTGTGAAGTTTACGCAGCATCCTTAGAGGGAAATATATTTTGAATAATGTAGAAAATCCCCTTCAGCTGAATCCATTATTAAAATTGAAACACCACTAAGATAAGCCGTAAGTGCATCATCATTACAACACGCGGCATTTGCAGCCTCACTCTGTGCTGGCAGGAGGTGTAATTAAATATAATTTCTTTCAAATGGTGCACAATTTGCTTGCTTACGTCCATGGAGAAAAGTCTGTACCTCCCATGAAGACAAGGTGCTGACATGCACTCATCAATGTTGGACTCACAGTGGAGCCCGATGAAGCCTTCAGGACACAAGCAGTGATATCGATTAGCTCCATCAATACATCGTCCACCATTTTGGCAAGGGCTTGAAACACATTCATCGATGCTAACTTCACACCATGGCCCTAGAAATGAAGAATATTGTAGTAAAACATTACACATTTAGCACTTAAACTGTTCACAAAGAAAAAAAAATATATATATTAATATTAGAGCTGTCGAGCAGTCAGGGGTACAGACAACTGACTTTTTATTTAGGAAAATGGGGTTTAATTCTTCATCAAGTCTGAGCTCACTTTAATGCATTCAGACTTAAGCAGTTAAACAAACAAAGAAACACCCATGGAGACATCACAGCTCATGCTCTTGGCCTGAGATAAAGTGTTTTTTTCTAATTATGACGGACTGAGACGACGACACTACGGACACATCGAGCACTAGGCGAGTAATGTAATGACTATCTGTAAGATTCTATATCCTTTCCCACAGACTCACACAGTTAAATGTTTTTACAGCAATATTTATGATCTTCAATCTGAAGGATGTGTTTCACATCCAGGTCACTCTGCTGCACTAAAAGGATGTCACATCCACCCAATTCAGCCCCAAGTCAAAAGTAAGAGGTAGGTTGAATATAAAGGTTTTAGGGAAACAACTATAATTTAATTACATAATCACAATATAATATTTAATATTGAATGAATTTGACACACCTGGTCCGTCACAATCAACTATCCTCCAACCCTTTATTCAAAAAAGAACATTTTCAGTTTATTTTGGTCATACTACAGTTGCTGTCAGACAGAAGTTGACATAAACATATAGGACCTCTGATGACTGCGTGTCGTATGCTAAAAAGTATTGCTCACATTAGTAAAAACTGGAAAATCAAATACAGTGCCGCATCAAAAGCGAAATTACTGAAAAAAACTCATCATTGATCTTTGAGTTGTTCCGAGTTTCCTCTTCTCTCTTTCCACAAAAATCCGCCATTTAGCCCTTCAGAAAATGTAAGCTATTCAATTAGTGAATAGACTAAAGCCTTAAAGAGCAAAATCCTGTCTCCTACCAGCAGTGAGCAAACTGTCCAGATAAAGCTGCCTAACCAGCATGACATGTTTTTTCTCTCTGATCTCTTTAGTAACCTTTGATATGAAGTGATCACAGCCAAGCAGGAATGGTAAACATCAGCGTGCCCGCATGCATTGCAATAAAGGATTTCTGGGTTCTGCAGCTCTGCCTTTTCATATCAACTCACGTTTTGCTCCTGTTAGTAACAACTGGTACCTTTAACGTTTTTAATGAAAGCGCTTCTCTATGAGACACATAATATATGCCAGCTATTATAAAGAATGGTTTTTTTTTTTCTTTTTTTCCAGCTTCCATACAAACACAGCAACTGAGTCAACACATGAAACAGAAATATTACCACTTGAAAGAAGTTGAAGCTAGTTTTAAAAGCTCCGTTACACTTTAACTGGGAACATTTTCAGGCATTTAGATAACAGGTTGCATTTACAGGACGGATAACAGAGGCAGTTAAATACAGCATGTACGCACATACACTGTATGTACTGGAGATAAAGGCAGGATAATGTTTTCCCTGCTGATTGTTCTGCCATTTGAACAGAAACATGGGTGTGGAAATGTCAACTAATATCTGCAGTTGAGTTGAAACAACTGGCATCATAACTTCAACAACAGGAATACTTCCAGACCCCAGAGATCTGTGTTTTTGTTTTTTTGGGGAGAATTTCTCCTACATGCTTTACTCAGATTTCCTGATTTTGTGATGTCTGTCAATTGATTTGCTCCTTCTGACCTCATCTTGTTGTTTCTTTGTCTGTGTTTATTTCTGCTAATTACAGCCTTCTCGAGGGACCAAAGTCAAAAGCTTTCAATTCTGCCCATGCAGTTTTAATCGAAGGGATTACATATTTATTGAGTTCACGTTTGCCATGTGACCTACTTTAAAGTATCACACGCTGTCTGGGTGTGCGGGGGTGCGTGCGGGTGGGGAGCTGTTACTCTGTCAGTCATGGTGAAAGACAGATGAATGTAGCACACAGATTTTCTTGTGCGCACTTAAGAAAATAATGGATTTTTGTTTTATAAAACATCCAGATGTAACTTTCCTGTTTATCTGCTTTTTTTTTTTAATTTTAAGATGACATTAATTACATGTATAATTATCTTGTGAGAAGTAATGAGGCAATGATGGTTAGATTGTGGAATTTCCAGGCAATTTACTTGCAATTTAAAGATGTTAAAATTGGATTGGAGTTCCTCAAACAAGAACAAGAACAGGTCCCAAATATTCCCAAGCTCTAGTTTCTAGAGTGTGAGCATCTCTGGCTTTTATCCATTTTTGATGACTGTAAATGTCTTTGAGTTTTACTCTGTTGGTCTGATAAAACAAGTAATTTGAAGTCATAAAGCTTGAGCTTTAACAAAAAAGAAATTAAATCAGTTTAGAGATGTGGGGGGGGGGGGATTGTCTTAATGTCAACAAAACAGAAATTCCTCTAAATCCACTACATTTTTAAGAGGATCAAGTCAGAACGGAAGGCAAACACTATTTTAAAGCACAGGTTTACGGGGGTTAAAGCTGCAGTTTCGACCTATTATGTGCAGCGGGTGTTGTCTGTGTGCAGTCAGGGGATGGGGTGGGGGTTGGTTTTAATCTTATGAACAAAACAAACTGTGATCACAGCGTTGATGTAAGACCGTCATTTCATGTCAACCTCAGTTCATCTGCCTATCAGATGTTTGACATGCCAGTGTCCCATAAATGAGTTGCTGCCTTCCTCTTAAAATCCTTGTCAGCAAAAAAAAAAAATGTCTGAAAAGAAATGTGAAATCCAAGCAAAAAAAGAAAAAAAAAAGAAAAGAAAAATCAAGAGAAAGAGCAGCAAGAGACACAACTTAAGAGAGTAAGAAAACAACAACTTGAAGCTATTTTAAAGCTGTGGGTAGTAGTTCAGAGACCATCTAAAATATTCCTCCTGCAGCAGTAGCAAGCAGGCAAGTGAAACAAGGATATCAACAAGGACACCTCTTTTTCACACTCCCTGGCAAGGCCTTTGGTAGATGACCAACTAGCCAGGTAACATGCATGAATCTCGCATTACACTGTAGAGCAGCTTTGGATTTTTAAGATAATTCATACACCCACATGTGAAGGACTTCATTCAGCAGCAGAGTGCTACAGAAGAAATACAATTTAGGATGACTGTACTGATGCAAAGGAGCAGTTCAAAGGATTCGCCGTGAACAAAGAACACACGCCTTGCTTCAGCAAATAAAAAGTAAATCTTCTTTAAGGTTTTCCAAACAGGGAAGCTGTCTGGATTTACCCGACGCGCCTTGTGACAAACACATACGGAGTGGGATTTTTCTTTTGAAATTTGGACTTAAGAACAGATTGCGTTCCACAATGTGGCAAGAAAGACTAAGGTAGAAATGCATCTTAATACCTGCAGTTATAATTGACCGATTTGTTCAATATGCTGCTGCTTGAACCACTTTTGAAAAAAAAAACAGTCGACAGTGTTGTTTGAAATTTTTCTTAGGAAATCAGTGTCTCTTGTACTTGTACCCATAAATACTGCGTATGTGTGTATGTTTGCGTGCGTAAGAATGTATTTGCAAGCATTATAGGTGAAAGAAACGGACACCGACCCACAATGAGCTGGACTACGCCTTTTAATGAGCTGATTTTTCTAACTGCTGATGCAAACATTTCAAGTCTTTGCATGACTTGGGTTTGGCGCAGCAACAATTTTCTTGTGGTATGCAAATCAATTATAGTTTGTGTTTGTGCAGGGGGGGGGGCTTGTGATGAACACTTTTCAGAACAGCATACAGCATACATGGAACACGCCCACACCAGTCAGTCCTCATCAGATTTACCTCCGGTGTGGTATAGATGTGCTCATGTATGATAGATGTGTGTTCTTCTTCTTTTCTTTTTTTTTTCTCTGTATGTGTATTTTCACTTTTGTGAGCAGCACAAATGAAAATCCATAATCCAATGATGGGACAGAGACTGAAATCTTACAAGTAGACAACACTAAATCAGAGCAAATAAAACCAAAGCTCTCTGCCTGGTTATGTACCAGTACAGCAAAGAGTAGAAATGCGTTTTTGCTATTTGGGTGATTTGCTACAGCAACAAAAGTGCCCCATAGGAACTTAATGAAGTGCACCCGTGAACTAATGCAAAAGTTGTCACATTTTGTGAGCGTTGTATATCCTCACAGCTGTGACTACAGTTGTCTAAAATGCAAAAACCCTCCACACCTTCAAGATAATCCTGAATATTTACTGAGCTTCAGTCAGTGTGTTGCTAATTTTCATTATTTATGTGGGCAGTACAACGTCCCCCACAAAAAAAAAAAAAAAAGAAGCTATATAAACAAAGATTGATGATATCACAGATGAAATGAAAGGGAAGGGAAGAGAGAGTTTAGGGTTAAAATCTGTCTGAATACCTCTTCTAAATCAGAAAAAGATGCTTTGGAAAGTGCAGATGGTGTTGATCTTATTCTAAATTACAGCTACTACTGCAAACAGGGGAACCACAAAAGTTAATTTATTCTCTAAAAAAAAAAAGAAAAGAAAAAAGAATGGATGTCAAAGCAGGGATTTTTGAATTGTTGTTCTTCTGCTGTAGTGTTGCGATTATAAACTATCCCTAAAATCTCTCGTAGAGTAAAAGTAATCGAGAGAAGAAAAATGACGACTGACCCATCGTTAATCACCTGGTTAGCTTTTCATCTGCAGGCTGAGACAGACGAAAACAAACAGGAGCAAGAGATTATTTATTGCCTCCTGTGTTTTATCAACACAGAAAAAGCACACATTGAATAAACCGTCTCCACTGTACACTAAATCAATCTTTTTCTCTCGTTTCAGAGTGTAAAACCACTCCCTTTCTTTAGACCGTCCTTTAATTTGGCAAAAAAGGATTAAAAAACCCCAACTGCTTGTACTTTTCTTACTCAACTGTAAAAAGTTCACATAAAACAAAGTAATTATACTGTATTACTGCGATGTAAAAGAGGAAGAAATGGAGTATGCAGTCATTGAAACAAAGTGAGGGAGGGAAATGGAATTTCAATCCCTTATTTACACAAGTTCATGCATATTATGACACTGCCATTTCGTATCATCTGTAAAGTGATTACGCTGAAAGACACCAAAGTTAAATACTTATTTAGTATAACACTAAGGCTGGTATTACACATTGAATTAAACACTAAGGCTATAGCTATGAGTGCAAACATTTCATGCTAATTCTGCAGATTTAAACATCTGAAAAAAAAATCATAAAATCATTCAGATTCGCATTGCATGTATCCAGCTATTTTATGCATATCAATAAAACTTTCCTGTCTGCGATGTCCAAACGCGTAAAGGTAGTAATCGGCCAGTATATATATATATATATATATATATATATATATATATATCTTGTGAGAGCCAAACAAGTTCTAGCTTACAAGCATAAACAGTGTGGATGGATATCGCTTGTATTCATACATCTGTTTACAAGAGCCAGATTATTATGTAGTAATTAACCACAATATAGAGATTTGTATGCTTTGTGGGCTCAAAGTGGTTTTTTATAAATGATCAAAATAAATGGAAATAGTGCAATATTTGCAAAATATGCACTGTAGAGCATTTATCAAATGTTTGTGATCATCTAATCTCATCTTGTGAACAAATGACTAATTTGAATAAAGCTGCTCCACCATGTTATCAAGCATTCAATACAATATGTTTACATCAAATAATGTATTTATTGCTCATATGACAAAACAATGTTACTGAATCAAATTATGCAGAGTGCTTACTGGACACATTTTTCACTTATCCATCTGTTTCCTCTGAGATAAAGCAAACTCTTTATTCAATACATGCGTGTAGTTGCTGCCTTGAGGTGGTAGAAACTTGATTCTATCCACTGGTCTATAATTTGAACAATTAATAGATTCAAAGGAGATGTTTGAACAAGCAGCTGAAGTTATCTCCAAGAGTATGAAAAGCAGATTACATCCCGGGCGCCGACACACAATGCCAAAGACAGACCTAGCGACCAGATTTCCTGTAACAAGTTCACCCAGCAAAAGATTGAATTTACTGAAGCCTCAACTAAAAAAAAAAAAAAAAAAACACTGCAAAGGGCTGGAACATCATCATCCAACAAAGTGCTGACTGAGGAAACTGCAACAATGTGCTGATTGCACTGTACAATCACTCAAGGGAACATGCTCACTAATGATGGGTGAAGAAGAGAAAACATAAGGTGACGGATACTCTGCTTAAACTGTGATTTATATAAACAAGATCAGCCATTAATCATGTCACTACGGTGACTTATCACCTCCAAACACTACACAGCATCTACAGTGCGTACAGTTGAGTCACATAATACAGGGACTGCAGAGTCTTTTAAACCACGTGACCTAAATAATAATCTGTCAGCTGTCAAAGTGCGCTTTGTTGACCAAGTTCTTTTAGGTTTTTAAAAATAGAGCATGATCATGCGTGATTAGGCTGGAAACAAAAGACTAATTGAACAAGTGAAACATGATGACAAATGACAGTTAGAAGCGAGGAGCATTGGTGATAATAAAAACAACCTTCCTATAAACCTGGGTCATAGACTTTTAGAGGGATCGAAAATGATGATTAAAAACGGACATAAATATGAAAGATGTGATCTTCAGACTTTCCTGCTTCAATTATTACCTTTAGCCCACTTGTTAGATGTCTAAAAAGCCTTCAGAAATGCCCATTTGTTTGAAAAATGAGAAAGTAAGGGTCTTGAGAAAATGTCTGCGAATGACTTTGCAAAAACAATCTGAAACCACATTTATTAAAACCCCCACTAAGACAGATCCACGCAGAAAAATTCAATATAGTTGGTAATGTAGGTGGGAACAAAGTGTCATCACAGCTTAATCATATCACAAGTGAATAGATATAGAGTCAGACTGATTTATCAGTAAGCAGCCTCAACTGTTATAGTCAAAATTAACTTTGGCATTTGATATGCAATAAGAAAACTGAAAGAAAAATTTAAAAGTACCTCTTGACTTCCCTGATGGCTAAAGCAAATAATATATATATATATATTAAAAAAAAAACTTGTTTTAAGAAGGTGAATTTAATTAGAAGAGACAATAAAAAGGAACACACAGGGAACACGTGTGAATGTGTTATTTGCAAAGAGTTGCAATGCTGCTACACATGTTACTTGAGCAAATATTTTGTATGAGTTCTGGCTGGTTGGAGCCGATCCGGACTGCATCCTGTGGCCGTTGGCTCTCTTGGGGAACCCTGTCTCAGATGAGCTTAGAGCAACAGAAAAAGTAATGACTTGTACTATGCCGTGGTGTAGGCCTAATAATAAAAGCTGCATCTGTGGGAATTGGGCCATGCGTGTCAGGTTCTGCTCTCCAGAGTCGCAATACCTCCGAGATTTACCCCCTCTCTCAACTGGGGAAGGATAAATTGATGATACAGTGTGGAAGACAAATGAAATTAATCTTCCCAGTACCTGACAGGGATCAGCTTTAGATAGCGAGCACATACACAGACACACACACAAATGTGTGTGTATATATATATATATATATATATATATATATATATATATATATATGTACATATATATATGTATATATATATATATGTGTGTGTGTGTGTGTGTGTGTGTTCAAACAACAATAGCATTTTGAGAATAAAAGGGTTGATGAAATGTATTAAAGCCAAGAAAGAGACACTCTTATCAGATAAAACAGGTGACA
Organism: Leuresthes tenuis; assembly: GCF_036924035.1. Lineage (NCBI taxonomy): Eukaryota > Metazoa > Chordata > Actinopteri > Atheriniformes > Atherinopsidae > Leuresthes > Leuresthes tenuis. The sequence goes on from NW_027325362.1 coordinate 16,640,744, forward strand.
TAAATTTATCTCTTGTTAGCTTTACTCAAAAGCAGCCACTGTGTCTTGCAGGCTAATTAAAAGCAGGCATTGTGAATCCCCCCCCCCCAACTAAGCCTGATCTGTGTCAGAGATGACTCAAAAGCAGCCAGCCACAGCAGTCATCATGATAAGCTTTTTAGACTCTCATATTGATCTTCATGTCACCTAAGGGCACAACAGCTACCTGTGTATCCAGGCCGGCAGACACACTTGAAGCCCCCAGGCGTGTTGATACAGATGCCCTCGTGTAGGCAAGGTGAAACTTCACACTCGTTCACATCCAGGTCACAGAGCGTTCCAAAATAACCAGGAGGGCAAATGCAGTGGAATCTGAGGAGGATGTGAGAACACTGAATGAGTAAAGAACGAGGTGAAATCGCGCAGAGACCGACGTGTCAGATGGTAAGGGTGCTTTTATGGTTCGTTCTGAAAAGCAACTTTAAAACAATTTTGGCTTTCTCAGCGCGAAAAAACACAAAGTCGCAGAAGCAATTAAAAAAACAGCATGTGCATCTGTCTTAAACCCTCACACGAAGATTTTTCTGAATTGACCAGCAGATGCTCACAGAAAAAATAAACAATGCAACAGCTTTTTCCCCAGTGTGTGACTTGATTTGAATTATACTGGTTGACTTATTGCTAAAGTGAGGAGCTCAATCTGTCCAATGATATGGTTTATTCAATTCACATCCCTCTCTGGATCTGCTTTCACCTGACCACACATCTCAGAGGAGACGGTTATTGTGTCTGACAGTAAAGTAATAAGAAATGATGCAATTAGATACTTCTGAGCAAGAATCTAAAGCACATTTTCATTAGATAAGTTCATCAGTAAACCAGTTATGCTTTATCAGATTTCTGCATTATGCTAAGTGGCATTCTCTTGTCTTGTTATATAGCACATAAGAACCGCCTGATAGGAAACCTTTAAAGGCTGGAGTGGTCTTAGCACCACTACAACAAGTCACAGCGGCTCTGCTGCACTCTCCTATATAGTCGGGCTCAAATTATCTCAAGAGTTAGGGGTTGTATACATAAAACAGCGAGGGGCATACTGCAGAGTGTGACTCAATACAGACTGACTTGCTTTGCTAGTTGGTCCGGGGAGATGAAGATGGAGACGGAGGCGTGCGTTAAAACACACCTGATGTGAACTCCCTGGACCGTGCAGCCAGGGGAGTGCTCTGTTCAGGGCCGGGTCACATGGGAACGAAGTCATGACGGGAGACAAACTGGAGACAAACCATTTAGGACTCAAATTGGCCCTGGGACTTCTCTACCCATCTGTCCGACGAAAACCTGGAAGCCCCGGGGCTCCCATTAAGCACAGCAGAGAGAAGCGCCGTTGGAGTAAAGCCCAATCTAGATACATGATGTGTTCCTGCTGAATTTGCTCTCTGTCTTTAGAAGGGAAGCTTATGTGTGTCAAGGATGAAGACAGGCTTGTTATATAAAGTGGAACACTTTGAAGAAGAGCACCACAACCTTGTTTGTTTTCTTTGGAGAACGGTTCTGTTTGTTCGCCTCTCAAAGCCCACTCGTGAAATTAATTGTGCCTGGCCTTTACTGATATAAGCAATCTTCAAACCTCCAGCATGAAAAAAAACCCCAAAACAGATTGTGTGCAAAGTTGAAGCAAAAAGGAATGAATACAAATAAATGATTAAATACATAAAACATATTCATGCTTACTTGTTCACAAGGTCCTGACAGATGCCAGCACTGCTACATGGGCTGGAGGCACACTCATTGATGTCTTCCTCACAGCGAAGGCCAGAAAATCCCACCTTGCATTCACACCTGGTAAAGAAAAATCATTGATATTGACATTTAGTCTCAGATAGAAAATAGAAGATCTATATTTCTTACAGGCACACGCACAGAGTGAGAAAAATCTATAGGAATTTACTGATATTAATTACACATCATAGTTAGCCTGATTGCCCATACTGTACGGTAAAATACGTGAATATTGATTGAATAAACCTAAAGCTTGAATGGGAAATAAATGACTGGAATAATTAAGGCAGAAACATCTGGGACTCATAACATGACCTAATTTCAACATGAAAACAAATCTTAGCACAGGGTAACCTGCTTAGAAAATTACAGTATTATATATATATATATGTGAAAAAAGACACTTTCTGATACTCCGTATTTATTCAAGTTCATGCTTCATAATGACAAATCCCGACTTTTCTTCTCTCCAAAGAAATGAACAGCTAGTGTAACACTTTTTTACCTGTAACCATTGACCTGGTCCACACAGTCAGCCTGATTTTGGCATGGATTTGAACCACACTCATTGATGTCAATTTCACACCAACTTCCTTTAAATCCTAAAAGATAGATGAGATGGTCATGGATCAGCAAACCCCACTACACCCTGAAAACGTCAGGGCCGATGATAACAAAGGCCCCAGTGAATGCCATTTTAATGGAACTAGTAGCCCCTGTAGCATATCTCATCTTCCAGCTCTCGGCACTCACTGTTTCCCCTTTGAGAGTGTGTAAGTCTAATAATACTTTAGTGCCACAGACAGATTGGTCTGAGGGTTAGTGGTTTGGGGTTTGGGAGGTGTGTGTCTTTATGCCTGGTCGTACATTTGTGTATGTGTGTGTGACAGAGAGAGCCGGGGAGCAGGGGACATCTTGTTAAGTTATGGTAAGGGGGAGAGGCTAAGCCCAAGAGCTCTTTTGCCCTCGTTCATTAGGGGGTTGAGGGGCAAGATGGCTAAGCAGATCAGCGTGGATGTTTTGTTGTACATTTGAAGGCAGCTTGGGAGCCTGTACTGTTCAGCCTGCCGGAGGTATTCCTCCAGAGCTTTGCCTTGGTCTTGACCCTTGGGAGGTTTCTACTTAAGAAAATCAGAATCTATTATATGCAGGACTTAGTTGCATGGAGTGAATTTAATCTATTAAATTAAAAAAAAAAAAAAACGTATGAAAGCAAACCTTGGACATTAAGATTTTAACCCTAACCCTTGATAAGCAAATGGGTAGATGAACAACATATGAACACACATATGACTGGACAGCAGTGAATGAATGACAGGCATGCTAAGAAAAAAGGATTTTATAGGTTTGAATATTTACTACTACCACTATGAGCTCCCAGAGAAAGAGATAGAGACAGAATTTAAAACACAGTTTCACGACAAAAATCTTAACAGTTGCTATTTTTCAGAACTGCAACTCAAAATATGACAACAATTTACAACTTTGTATTAATCTCTGAAGGATGTGGGGAGATTAGACAACATTTGCTGCTTACTTAGACATATAGGGCAGCTCTCTTGTTTGAACCTTGTATAGCTCTCTTCTCCTTCACCATGCAAGCGTTTACATTCAAATGGGTCAGATTCAGTGATATTGTTCACAGACTAAAGTTAAAGATGATCATGATAGCAGGCTGATGGTTTCATGTACAGTAAGAAATGCTACAAGTAGGTAAAGCTATGCAGTCATCTGTGATGGTAGTGGTAATGCCATTAATGGCAATGACAGATACCGGATTATTAGGTCATTATAATTATATATAATCGTACGATTAGAATATAAAAAAGATGCACTTCCATTTACAATGATACTAATGGGGAGAAAAACATTAAAGTAATGACAGTGACACAGTTCTGTGCAACTTTGGACATAAGAATGAGAGCAAAATAAAACAAGACGAAGCTTGTGATGAATTACGGGACAACACAAGTTTCCCGAGCTGGTCCGTCAGTCAAAGCCATTGTGAAGCTCCTCGGGGACTATTTCGAATGTCAATGCTATGTAATGCATCTTCTGCCACTAAACAGAGACTGGAGGTTTCTCTTTGACAGAGTACAGAGAGGGATACCCAAGGTGTGAGCCCACAAAGTCATTCCATCATCTCGCGGATGCTACAGTATGTGATCACTGCAGGTGCCAGTAAATGTCTCAAAGGAGAAGAAATTGTGGGCAATTCCCAGTGGATACGGAACTAACTTTGATTGACGTTTCAATTGAAGAAAAAAAAAAAAAGCGTGAGTTTGGTTTGGGCTGCCACAGTTCCAACAATTGTCTTCAGTCACTTTGATGTAGCAGTTTCTGAGAAGGAGGCTCATTTAAAACCATATAGCCTGCTGCCTCTGCACTATAGATTATGATCTCACTCCGTGATGTCATCTGTGCGCTGTCATACAGCAGATGGCACACGTCACTGCTGAGTTCATTTGTGCAGGATTTTTAATACTCAAATCAAAATGCATCAAGACAGAGAGTTTTGGGGTCAGAATTCAGGCTTCAAAAGTTACTGATTTGAATCCATTGAGCTTTTCATTTGCGAGACGGCATGCTTTTCTTTTTCCTTTTCTGTTTTTCCAAAGACAAATGCAACATCCCACTAAGATTCATCAAAAACTTATGGTGGCCCCAAAATCTGTGCGGGATAGTTATTAATTAAAACAAGAAAATATGTTTAGAGAGCATGTGGCCAGGAAATGCAGCATTAGGCTGCCAATTTGGTTGGTTTGTTGATGAGTTTAGGAAACGAATCCAGCAAATGGAAAAACTTTAACAAAGCATATCTATCTTGTAAAAAAGATTTAGGATAAAAACGCTTACATAAAGGTGTCTAAAACACAAGGAACATCCCTTTTAAATAGAATTAATTTATATTAATACACATTATACATAGTAGCAGACAAACTATATTTCAAATTATTAATCAGATCTCTTTCTCTTCACCAAGGACTGCAGCATGCTTATAAGACCTTCTTGTGCACAGACAAAGAAAGAAAAAAAAACTGAGTAAGTTGAGTAAGTGGGTTAAGAATAGAAATCTCTTGCATGTAAACATGTGCTACTGAAGCCTTTTTACCACACTGCTACACACCTGGACCACCTCTTCAGCTCTGCAAATGAAGGCACAAAATGATTAAACACAGAGTTTATTTAAGATGTGTTTACTGTACAGCTGTTACCAACCCAGGCCTATTTATGTACATATAAAAGAGGCCACCAACCTCTTTCTCCTTGTGTAAGTATTCAATAGCAAGTACTGAATGGTAGCGACTGATGAGTTCCAAGCATGCCCCTTCAGTCATCTTGCAACCATCTATTCTGGTGGCTAAATTTTCTAATGGCAGTCTGTGTTAAACCATGTGCCAAACTATTTGCAGAATGAAGTATTCCAACCTGATCCCAACACCTGAAGGTAAGTTTGACAGGAAAAAAAATGTCTCCGACTGGAAGCGTGAACATTCCTTCCTGTGCATTTGCTGAAGAAAAAATAGAACTCTTATAAATGTTGGAGAGAGGTAAATGTGAAAGGAAAGAGCCATGTGGAAGAACCTGGGCGCAGGTGTCTGGTCTCTGCACCAAAGACAAACGCACTCATTAAATGACTTACAGTAATGGTAATATATGTGATAGCTTCAATTATGTGCCTCCATTATATCATTTATGCTCTACAATCATGTCACTTTAGGTGTACAATTATAAATTCTTCTGTTCAGTCAAAGAAAAACCCCAATTTTTCTGTCATCTTTAAAGCTCTATAAAGCAATACACATTTTAATTAGTACAACACACTGTATTCTTCAGTATATCAGGGGAGGGAGCAGTAAAGTTGTACAAGTGACAGATTTCAAGCCATTTTATGGTTAAATATAATGATGAAAATGAAAAACAATGGTAAAAACAACAGTAAAAATTGAGCAGATAGCAATTTTGCCTTCAGTGAGTAATACAAGAAAAAGGTTGCTCTACTTATAGTGGTTATTTGACTTTGGCATTTTGCTCATTAAGGAGCACATTTCATGCTCACTGGCAAGTTAATAATTCAATTTCTGGGTCAACTAAAATGAGTCTTAATGCCTTAATGTTAAAAAAAACTGATTTTATTTAATTTTCTTTCTTTTTTTAAAAATTTTGTGGTACTTCTGCCTCTTTTGTCACCTCCTAAGTCCCTCAAGTTTAGCCCCTGTCTCTTTAAGGCCTCCAACTGAAAAGCCCAGTTTATTCTGATTGGTCATCTTGATGGTCAAAATTGGCAGAGTGCAGGCAGTTGCTAACTAGCCACTAAGCAGGTATTAAGCAAATGTGTTTCATGGTGATGCCATTGTCTCAAAGAGGTGAAAACTCAAGTACAAACAAAGCATTTCAAGCAGGTAAGGAGCACTGCTTTCTGTGGAAGAGAATAAGTCCCTTTGCTGTGGATTTTAGGTTTTGTAACTGTGCAAATCTTTTACATACACCAAACAGCAAAATAACACGCTGAAGGAAATAATTAAGCCCAAAATGTATGTTAGAAAATCTTCAAAATGTAAGCCAAGAACACGATACACAAAAAGAGATTACTTAGAGCAATAGGTTCTTTCGGCCGAGAATTAACAAAAAAAATCTAAATGCACTAGTTACTTTTATTCAGCATATCAGCCAATAAAAAGTCTATGTGTGATCATTTAAAGATGTAAATATTGACTATGCTTTAGGCCATATTTTCCACTGAGACATGAGAAGGACAGGTCACTATCAACGCAAACACCTTTTTGTTTTGGGCCCCCTATCTCTGAAAATGTCGTATTCCGTGAACTGTTCAGGTATGCAGGGAAACATAACTAGCCTCCTTTCTGCTCATTTCCACCTAGCTTCACCTTCAGCTGATGCTGCATTCGCTGTATCTCAGAAACGGGAAGTTGAAGTTGAAGCTCTTACCTTTTGCTTTGCTAGCAACAGAATCTCATTGTTGCTTATGAAGTTCACTTAAGAAATAAATGAGCTGACGTTAAATAAACTAGAGACGTTTATGAACCTTAAAACTGTGCTTCTGATTTGTATACTGATACTTGTAATGCACATTCCCTGGCAAGAAAGTGCCCTAGAGCGCGCCCAGCTGGTTAGATACCACAGTTCACGACTTTGGTTTCCATCCCTGCACCACAGCATTTTGCTTTGCAGTCGCCTGGCATTTTTTTGTGAGCTTTTGATGGCGTCAACTGTACAGTAACAGCTGCAAGAAAAACAAACATCTGTTACTAATTGCCCATATAAGTGGCGGTTCTTACGTTTTGCAACCCAGAGGAATGGAGCGACGGTCAAGCCCAGAGTTTGTGAAGCAGATGTGTCAGAGGGATTAGGACATGACTTCTCAATGGAATTATTAACCAGCAAGGAGCAATACATCCTGCAGTGCTGATTTAAAACTATTGGGCTGTTCAACACATAACTTCTGACAAGATCCTTCATAAAAAAGGGATCAGTACCAGCTGTCCATCAACCTTCAGACAAGAGCAATGTAAGTGTTTGAGAATAAAACTGCCACTCAAGTCTTTTTCTGTCAGTCTGATGTGTTGTCTGAGCCCTCAGGCCATTTAATTCATGCTCTCTCATAGAGTAATGAGTTGTTTCACACATTATTAAGTACTACAGATTTCAAAAGCAGCAGACCCTAAGGAGGAGAGGGGAGAAGATGGGTGGGTCACAAGTATGCCCTAAAATATTCCATCTCAATGAACGTGTAAATGATCTATCCATCCATCCATTCATTTTCTGTACCAGCTTAATCCAATTCAGGGTCCCGATGGGGCTGGAGCCTATCCCAGCTGCCACTGGGAAAGAGGCGGAGTACCTTCTGGACGGGTTGCTGGACCATCACAGGGCAACAAAAAGACAAACGGAACAAACAAGCACGCACATGCACGCATGGGAGAATAGTTTAACGTGCATGCTTTAAGACGGTGGGAGGAAGACGGAGTACCCGGAGAGAACCCACGCATGCACACCCATGCACTGAGGCGACAGTGCTAACCACCACACCGCACCGCTGTCCATCTACTATCCACTCAGACCTAGGTGTCAATTAAGGGTGTGTGTGTGTGCGTGTGTGTGAGAGAGGGTGGATCTGCTGTACTGTCTGTCTCTCTGTGTCATTTTGGCATGTCACAGACATTTCATTAAGATCTCTGGAAATTGTGTTAGATTGTGGGAGGAAAAAAAAAAAAAAAAAGTCATTACATGTATCTATTGAAAATGATATGTCCAATATCAGTTGTTACAGGATGTTTTGTTACTGTAACAAAATGCTACTTCTCACAAAAAAATCTTATCATTTGGCAGCACTAATAAATTGTTAAACTTGTCTTGTTTTAGCATGCAGTCGAGTAGAAAAGGAAAGTACAGCCTCTTTAAATTCTACGGTTTCACCAATAAGGACATGGTCAAATAAAATAACCTGGCTACTGAATCATGGGATGTATGTAGCTTTTCCACACACACGTCGTGGTTAATTTTAGGTTTTGTTTACCTGTTAAGGACCATACGTTGTTTGTTTGTTTGTTTTTTCTACCCTTTTTCTTTCTCCAAATGATGTCCCGATATGTGTAATTTTTCCTTTTGTTGGCTTTTCTTTCTTGTCTGCATGTTTGACAGTTGGTATACTGGAGCGACAAAGACATGGTTAAGCAATATTTCAAAGAAGAAAGGCGCCCAACCTGCCCGCGGAGACAGTGAAGCTTCAAGCAATCTTTAAAACCGCCAATCACTGATGCCAAACAAGCCCTCGATGATTACACATGGGAGCACACGATAAACAAAAGCCACCTCCATTATTCAGCACATTAAGATGCACTGCCGCATGAGTGGATCATCATGTTACATGTTTCTCATTCATGTTGGATCATATGATTGCTTTGCACAGCAAGCCCACACATCACCTACACCTTCAGAAACAGTAGACTGTATGCACCCTGCCAGTGTTATACGTCCAGGATGCAATGTTCCTGTTTCTCAGACTTTTCTGTTGTACCATGACACACATTAAATAAAAGGTGCTTATCTTCTTGCTGCTGGGAGGCTGCCATCGGGGTTTCTAGCTTGCATACACATTCTCTATGATAGCATGTTTTGAAGTGCATCCCGTGTCCACATGCAGTCTGTACCCATCCTACAATAACACCATCATGGAGTATGATAGCTATATAATCAACCCAATGTGTAACCCAACCCAATGTATGTAATCAACCCAATATCAGAGACAAAACCTATGTTTTCTTAGTATGCTACGTAAGACAAATGCATTCACTCAGCCCTTTAGCCAATCCAAGACACACATTTAAAGACAAAGTCACCACATGGGTATTTTTAACTGCCGTGAAGGATTCTACAGTTAAACACCAACATATCTGAATCGATCCGTTACTAAGCATTTTATAAAAGGCAAATCTCCTGAAGCCTTTTCGATGCAGAAATTGTTTGAGTTCTGAACAGAGGTCTCAACACTTAAGAAAAGAGCAATCTTTTGCCCTCAGCAACGGAATTTCACTTACGTTTTTTGAACTTTGCCTACGGGTGCAGGGGAGGGGGGGGCACACTCTCATTCTGAGGTTAAACACTGTCTACATATTAATGTTTAACTGTTTCTCTGTATGCTTTCACTTTCAGATTATTAAACTAGACACCAGTTCTCAGTGATTTACAAGCTGATGCTGTGAACTTTACTTGAAATACCAGATGCCCGTTGTTTGTCTCTTCCATGGGCCATTAGTTTACGAGAGAGATTTCGTTGGAATATGCTTGACCTAAGTAATTACACTATGGTGAGCAGTGGTTGTTGTTGACACCTTAAATCCCAATATATTAGTTTAATTAAATTATGATAAAAGGATAAATCGGATAACAACTTTTCGAGTTATATATATATGTGTGAGCAAGGGTGTTATATGTAACTACAATGCTTCACAGACTCCTGCCATCTCAGCCAGGACATTTGTGTAAAAATCTCAGTGTGTCACTTTCCTCCCTCTATAAAGTTTTTTTTTATTTTTATTACTGTTATTAAACATCTTAGGAGCCGGTACGACGCAAAACAGTAAATGTGGTTTGCATGAAGTAATTTATACGACCAGAATTCATAAAAATGATAGAATAGCACACTATAAAAACATGAAATACAGCAAATTCGCTATACTGAGGACGTGTGCTGTATCATGACAAAGTAATGAGGAAAGGGGTCAACAGTATTCACGTGCTGCTGTCAGGGCATCTGGTTTAGAAATTACAAGACATCTGCTGTAAGTTATATTGTCCACTTTCTCTATAAAAGAGAAAATGAATGCAATGAGGACAGATTCTTTCTGCACATCTTTGGCAGCACATCCTCCTGACACATCTTTTTCAATATCATATTAGGTACGTGTCTGTTCTCTTGCTGGCACTGCTCCACAGCAGCTCATTAACCAACTGTTTGGTAGGACGCAAATCTCAGTCTTGTGGAAGGTGAAGGCTAGTGTAGCATGCCATGCAAATAAAGGGGTTTGCTCTCCATCTGGCCAGCAGCACCTATGGGGATATTCTGAGCCATGGAGACCAAATGGTTTCTGGGATGACATAGCTCTTCTGAATTAAATCCCTACACAGCAAAATAAAAAAATAATACACAAAATTAAAAAAAAAATAAATAAATCACATTACTCTACTAATGCAATTAGGTGGTACAACTTTTCTCTTCAATGTGCAAATGTAGAAGCAACATCTCTCAGAAAATCTGAATCAGAAGGATCAGCCATTTGTCATCATCATCACATTGTTCCTAATTATCATTTGATGATTTTTGTTATTCATCTATCCATTTTCTGCAGCTTATTCAGGAACGAGCAGTAGGGGTCAAAAGTCTGGGCAGAGATCAAAAAGAGAGAGATGACATTTAGAGCTAATATTTTTGTGAATTCAAACAATTCAGGAAACTGAATAAGGACACTAAAGTCTATAAATGATGCACCTGACTCAGAAAGTGAGGCAAGTCTGCCTTGTAGCGCAATCTGGCCTGAGCGATGCCATGTGTTGTTTGTTTCATTTGTTGTAGTTGTTGGCCAGCAACTCTCACCCCGACCTCTACCCCAACTCTCCCATTTCCAGGTTGCTCTTCTATCAGGTTTGGCACTCCCTGCTGCGGCTCCTCATTAAGAAGAAAGTGGAACATCTGTGCCGGTCAGGCAAGATGACTGAGATCTCCTGGTCAGTGCCTCAGCAGAGAGTCACCGTTAGCAGGAACAAAAACTTCCTACAGGTGCCCTCTACAAGCAGGATAACGGCTTCCCCTACATCTTCTTTTAAGCTAGCTCCGGTTTTGTTCTTCCCTCCAGGTTCATACAGTCTACCTTTGTAGACAAAACTCATTTCCATTGTGGCTGCTTTTTACAAATCCCTTTAATGCTGTTCCCAGTAGAAACCTCCTAATGGCTTCCTTTAAGATCCCGTAGAGGTGATGAATACTAAAACTGCCCCATCAACCATTTTGTGGGATTATTATAGTGTAGTAGAGTCTGCTAACCCTAACCCTAAAACTCTAATGACATACTTAACTTTACAATTCATTTAATGCAGAAAGTTAAAAAGTATATATACACATCACTGAATTAATATGTCATCCACACATTCATCATCTATCTTTTGTAATGACCCATGTCATAGGACTGTTGTAAAAGAAAAGTTTGACAGACATCCACTGTCAGAGTATTACTGCTGTCACAAGGGCATCATCAAACTCTCAACTGCAGTGTAATTCCTACAAAAAGGAGGAATGTTAATTAAAAAAAGTCAGTAACTGGTGTTCGTGCTTTAAAGTCGAGACAAACGGTGTGTTGTGTTAACGCGACACTAAAGAAGTTTGTCAACCTTAAAATATAGGCTTCTGTCTCATTCTCCAGTACATTTACTTTTGTTATGCACATTCCTGGCCCTTAAACTGCCCTAGAGAGCCTGGGGGGGCTAAGATACAGTGGTTCACAACTTTACTTTCCAGCCCCATATCACATCCTTTTGTTTTATGGTTACTTGACGTTTTTACGGGATTTTAATGGCGTCTTTGTGGCCTCTTCAACATGACAAGAAAGAATTTATTTTAAAAAACGAATGTTCATGGCTGTACATTTGCGTGGTTCATGCAAAGACTTGTTTTTATGACAATGGTGCTCCATCCCACGTCTGTAAGGGGAGCCAAGGAGCAAAAGAATTGGCCAAAAATACTGGTCTTCATTTTCATGTAGCAGATTCTGCTTTTGTGGTCATTCTGGCCTCAGCTTGTTCATATGCCTGGTGCGTTTATTCACTATGCATGAAGTACTGTTACTGTTAAAAATGTCTAATATCTCAAACCTGAATTTACAAACTGCAGAATGTCAAGAATGGATTTTCCTACTCGCCTGCTCCTAATTACAAAACCATTTCAACAATATCAAATGAATATGTATGGTATTATGTTGAGGAAGGCACCCAGGATCAGCCTCCAAACCAAGCCACGGTGCTTTGGTCAGATCAGTGTCCTTTACTGGCAGCCGAGGTTAGCTTTTTAGGTGTAAATCCCTAATTAACGGCAGGTCCCACAGAGACTGACATAGTTGTATGTTTTTTTTTTTGTTTTGTTTTTTTTTTTTAAATCAGAGCTGGAGAGGAATAAAGAAAAACACTAAAAGGCTTTTCTCTGTGAAAAACATGGCTTTCGCAAGAGTTTGATTTTACCCACCGGCACAGCTCCAATGATGTGATTGGTTGAAGGTAACCCACAATAGACGGTATGGGCAGATGGTTTCATCTAATCATCCGCCAAGTTTCTATTGAAAGTGTCCTTTTACAAACTGTTTCCATGGATGCCTTCCCAGTTAGTTCTGTGTACCAAACCAGCTGGTGTATCAGATTACATAATGTATCCAAAGCAGATTAAATAAAGAAGTATAGCTTTTTGCGAACAAAATGCAAATTGGTAACATTTAGATTTTGCTGGGTTTCAACAAAGGTCAACTAATTTCCCCACTTGCCCATCGCCGTTACCAGTACAGCATCCTCCAACAGGCGCCATGGATCAGGTTTCTGGTAAACAGATAATCTTTGCAGGTTGGGCCGAGTGGACTTGCTTTAACTTCCATCATCGGTTGGAGGAGAAGAGTCTGACCCCAATGCAACTGTAGTATGTAAAATTGAGCCAGGCCTATTGAATAATGCTTTCCAAAAGCCATTAAAATTCAATGTTTATATTTCAGCAGATGATTAATCATATTAATGCATTAGATTACGATTTCTTAAATTAGTAGTAATGAGTTAAAACAAAGGAACAATAAAGTTGAGCAGGTTGTTATGAAGCAGAGACCCAAGAAGAAGGCGAAAAGGCAGCAGCTACAAAAGAAGGAGACACATGCAGGTCTTTGATGGGTGACATTGTATGGGGATGGAAAACACAACCCAGCACTGAGTAGCTTTGGATAGAATTAACTCCCCAAAAGGCATGGACGAGTAAAAACCCACATGGTCAGTAAAATCTGTATAGCAAAAATGTGTTGCTGCAATAAAAGTAATATAAAAGGAACCTCGTTATGTTTTCGCCCTGACCAAAAGTCTGCAACGCAACAGCCAGCCAGACTAATCGGTCCAAAATGAACAACTGGCTCCAACTCAGAGAGGGAAGAGAGTCACCAAATATGTGGCAGCTATCAGAGCTGAGGATCTAGGGACATGTAGTGGATAACCCCCAGTTCCGTTAGTCTCTACTCGAGGCTGTGGCCTAAGCAGTCTATTCTCCAAAAGAAACAGCTATACCCGCAGTCTGCAGTTAAATTAAAGTCCAGGTCAATTATTTGGTGAATAAAGGCAATTGAAAGGCGATTACATGATATCTGTGGACTTCCATGGCGACAGACTCATAGAATATATAATATACAGCATGAATAATATAAGGAGGGGTCACTAACACAATGGTACTGAAAAGATGCATCTCTTTGCATTTAAAAAAAACAAAAAAACAAAAAAAAACAGTCAACTGATGTTTGTAAAAACACTTAATAAAAGGGGACTTCAGATAATTCTAACTGCTTGTATTTTTCAATGAAAATGTGACCAGGCGCTGTCATTTAGCAATTAGACGATGTTAGATGCTGCGAATGAATGACGTTAATGCCAAAGGTAACTTGTGTCGTTGCAGCGTTACGTTAAAAAAAATAAAAAATCTGAGATCTACTTAGAAAGAGAAAAGCAAAAATAAATAAAAGAGTAAAAAGAAGAGCAAATAAAAAGGCAATTAGATTAGGCATTTCATCATAAAGAGGTCCCGGTGGCTGACAGAGTCATTATAAAAAGACATGCATCAAATCATTAACAGTTGAATCACAATATGATCAAATTGTAAGGCCAGCATAGATTTACAGCTCTAATACAGAAATAAATATGCAATAAATCTTATCACATAAATAAGCATTTCAGTTTTTATTTGCTTATTATTCTTTTATGCTGCCTTTTACACGTTGTATGGAGTTAATTAACACACATGTTTAAACAGGTGAACAGCTGCGCCTGGATAGCATCTCAACTAAAATGCAGCCAACTGATTTGTTCCATAATAAAGCCTCGTCGAGAGCACAAAGCTCCATCCGCATTCTGAGGCGTGCTTTACTATGGCGCAGCTGCCTTGACCTCCCCTCGGTGCCCATGTACAAGAGCACAGACTATCTGTGAATTTGGAGCAATTTTATTTTCATTTCACTCCTGAAGATTCTGTGTTTAGAGGTAAACCGAGACTTTCTACGAGGAACCGCCCCGTTTATCCTGTGGGAGTTTTCTGAGGTGGTCTGGTTTTCCGCCCCGAGTTCAAAGACAGATCTGTTGTTCAATGAGGATTCTAAACTGACTGCAGGCATGAGTTTGAGCACGCATGGTTGTGGGAATAGGCTCAGGCCCCCTCGTGACCTTGAACTGGGTAAAGAAGGTATGGATGACTTATAAAGACGCTTTGTTGTGCACACACCTGTAATCTTGCTTCGAGCACTTGCTGCCACACATTTTTTTGTTCCTAGTTCCCAGTACTGACATGCATCAATTTATTTCTTTAATTTGGGTTTAACACATCCTATGCAAAAACAGAAGAAAAAAAAAATGCACACAACTAAATGTCAAGCACTAAATCTCAAGTTAACCTTGATATCATTTGGTTTGTGGTGTCCATCTTCAGAGTGTGGGATGAGATTTGCCAATGGCATTAAATCTTGCAGACATAGGCAGACAAATTCTAGTTTAATTAGGCCTGGGAATAATGTGAGGCCTACACAATTTCCTTGACAAATAACCTACATTGAATGGTAAATAACAAGTCGAGCCACGGGTTGTATAACAGCTCTGTGATTGTTAAGTTGTAGCTATGTAGGATGGATTTATGGTGAATAATAATGGAGAGTAGTGAGTCACAGTCGCTTGTGTGAAGTGAAGACGACCAAGCCCACGCAAAGCTCTTGGTGTAATGTATGCAGCCAGCTCCTAATTTCCTATTCCTCTCCAAGGAAGCTTTCTGAAACTAACCCAGCTGCTCTATTTATATCTGGCAACATCTTTTCATCTCTGTGCTGATAGAGCCATTAGGTACAGCACAACCCCATAGCATCTTAACCTGTACAATGGCGAGTCTCTTGAAAAAATAAAAATAAAAAAATCATTAGGCTTATAGGTAAATGTCCTGACAGGTTATTTTTAGTAAGAAATTGATCATTATCCCTGCTGCATTACATGTTTTTTTTTTCCCATGATAAAACCCAGCGTGCCTGTGAAGCAACATAAACAGGTTTTTAATTTGTTTGATTCAATGTTGACGGAAACCCAAGTCACTTACAGATGTAAAGTGGGGACATGTGAACGAGTAAGCATGTGCTGTAAACAGATTCCTTTGAACATGCTAATAAGGTCAATAATCTTGTCTGTTTTGTAGGATTTGAAATCTACAAAAGATTCTATTCCATCGCATTATCAATAACCACCAATGGCAATTTCCTCCCTTTTTTGTCTGCTCGTTATCATAAATTTGGACAGTGAAAGATTAATCAATTTGGAGGTACAGCCTACGACACGGGCTGTAAAGTATATATAAGTCGCCTTGGATAAAAGTGCCTCTTAAATGACTAAATGTAAGCGTTAGCGTGGTAAAACAAAGCCTATCCATGCACATAGTTTTTTTTTACAAATTTAATTACTTTTGCATTAAGTGGAATTTTTTTGTTGGCCCTGAATTATTCGAGTCCTTCTGATGATCGTTTTACCGTGCAGATGTGTAATCCATCACTGCCAACGTGACAGTTCAAGATGACCGAAGCCTCATTCTACTGGAAAGGATCCATCTACCATCTATCCATCTATCAGTGGCAAAGTTTGCTTCGCCAGTACAGACAGAGTTTAAACGCGGATACAGAATGTACAAGTGCAGCACATACTGTTTTAATGTTTTATAATTTACATGATTAGAAGGTATGATAGGTGATATCATGAGGTCATAAAGTCTACAGAAACAGACTTTCTGATTTCCATATTTCCTGTCTGTTTCTTTTGCAGTTACAGAAGAAAAACTAAAAAATAGATACATAAACAAATGACTCTGTGATGTGTGCTTTTAAGCTTTGTAATCATTAGTTAATAGGGTTACAAGTCGCTTTACAAGTGCGGGTCATTTAGAAGAAACTAAATCGAAGCACACAAATGGAGTCTGTCTTTTGATCCCTCGGCTTATTCCTGTTCGGTTATAATGCAGCGTTGAGTGGTGACACACACTGGTCTTTGCATGAGAGCGATTGTTGTCATCAAAACATAGAGAATGTTAGAAGGCATGATTAAAGGGACTGTTATCTCTTACCATGGCGATGGGAACTAATGGGTTTACCTTGATTTGACTTGTTTGGAGAATAAAAACGAGATAAAGCATGAACAAAAGAAAGGAAAATTAGCAACTGCATAGTGAAAAAAAGGGAAAAAAATGGATTTGTTGAAAGCCATGAGATGTCTATAAAGATTGTGTGGTTAAGGGGTACACATTAAGGTAGGAGGATGTAGAATGAACAACTCACTGTAGCCTTTAAAGTGTTGATATTAGGCTTTTAGTGTGATATATAATTTCTGCATTGGCACTCACAGAAGAAAACTCAACGAAATATCTTGTTCGTAGTCCAGTTTCTGCCTGAACTCGAGGTCTTTGCATTAGCATAATGCCTGCATTGTGACTACTTTGGTAAAACTGAAATGAAGAATGAGCAGATGCCAAGCAATCTGCCTTTTATTAAGCAATCAGAGCATCTACAATTATAAAGCAACTTTTTGGAATACTGAAAGTGTTAAAGAGAGAAGAGAAAAACAAGCATAGCCCCCCTTTGAAATGACTCTTTTAATAATTAAGTTTTACAAGATCTGTTTTCAATAAAAAGGGAAAAATACTAGAAAAGTGGGTTAAAATAAAAGCTCTGTGAGCAGAAGACTATGGCGGTGTGTTCACTCACCAGCTGGGCATCTGCAGGAGGCTGTTCCATTGGAGCGTGTCAGGCAGGTGGAGTTGTGTAGGCAGGGATTGTGAAGGGGGTCACATGGGTCGTAAGGCTGGTCGCACAAAGGGCCAGTGAAGAAGGGGGGACAGGTGCAGGAGAACTCCCCAGGTATGTCTGACTCTTGACACTGAGCTCCATTTAGACAGGGCCCAGAATCACACTCATTCACATCCTCTGCACAGTCCACATCTGTCCACCCCAGTGAGCAGAAGCACCTTGGATACCCCAGACAGAATATATAGTAATTATAGAAGTCATTCTGGTGTAAATTCAAGCAAACTTATTTCATAGCATTATAAGGGCTAAGGATGTAGCGCTCTCTGGAACAACCATGCTAAAAATGGATGAAGCAGCATCATTGTGAGATGTTGCTTAAGTGAACAGCATGGTATGATGTTCAGCATACAATTACAGTGTCACTGCAGCGCGCCGGCACCACTGTCCTGTATGTTCGTGTAAGGCAGTGTGGGAAATTTACAGGGTAATTGCACTAACAGTCAGAGCAGCTTTCAATTCTGGACAGCTGAATGTAGGACACAGGAGGTTACAGTGCTGAGGGGGGATTACACAAAAAAAAAAACCCAAGCATGCAAGACAGTGAGAGACGGGGACAGAGAAACAGGGAGAACCAGACTGCGTGTGTGAATCTGAAGTATCTGCTCTTTGAGGCAGGTGGATATTCCACTTGGTGGCAGTGAGTACCAGAGTACTGCCAAGCACTCCACCTTGCATTCTTTTCCATCCCTCAAACTTTTCCACCTGAAGCACTTTAACGTCTCCCCAGCGAGATCGGGGCATTAGCCCAAGCAGATACACCAGCTTTTTCCTCCAATGAGTCACAGATCCCCTGAAACCTTTTCATGCTGTGAGCCATTGATTGACTCATTTGTTTTACCTGCCATCTGCAATTCATTATCTCCACTGCCAGTGGAAGGACATATTGCCATCTCTGAACTGATTCTTTTTCTGCATCCATTAAGTGACTGATGCACCTCGTGAGGGCCGTGCCCTCGAGCCAAGTCGCACACCTACTTGTAGCTGTTGAGAAAGTCTGCGCAGGTGGCGTTGTTTTTGCAGGGCTGCGATAAACATTCATCAATTTCTTGTTGGCAATAGTCCCCCTCCCAGCCTGAATGACACACACACTCATAACCCTGCAACACAAAAAAAGGAAACACTATTAGATTAACACTGGAACACACTGACACTTTACATCTGCTTAGTATAGATTGCATTTTCTGAAAAGTCGAGTGTTTATGATGCCGTCACACTCCATTAACAGCAAGGTATACTGTTTGCATGCAGAAGCTGTTTAATTAAATTGTTATATGGCAGTCAGGTGGAATTTTGTTGCGTATTTGTTTAGCTACTCAAAAAAAAAAAAAAAAAAAAAAAAAAAACAATCCTTGAAAAATCTGAATAAATTAATTCCAATTTTCTCAAAAACAATGCAGAACAAAACCTCCCACTCAGAAAAACCTTTCCTGCGGAAATCTGTTTAAACTGTGGAAGAATCAGGCTTGTCTAACATTTTTCACATTACTGCTATGCAGATGTATTCCTCCTACCACCCACCCTCCGGACAATGCACCAGTCCCCTTTGTTTTGTTTTTTTTCTATTCAAAGTATATCTTACAAGCTTTTTATCAAGCATACAATATTGCCACTGCATATTCTGTTAGGAAATGGATTTTAATTGAAAAGAAAGATTTTACATCCCTTTTTTTATTTTATTCAGCCTGTAAAAGTCAATACTTTACTTTAAGAAATAGATTTAAAATGAAACTTTTAACATTGCTAATTTTCAATCTTTTTCTTGTTCGCTTAAAGCAGCCTGTGGACGACTTGTCCTTTAATCTTCGTTGCGTTCTGCGCGGTGATAATTAATCTCAGCATGTGACATGAACCGTTCTTTGTCCATTACTTTGTGAGGTGCAAGCTTAATTTAAATTCCTCTTTGAATACATTATGAAGGTAGGCATATGGTCAAGGGTTGCTCAGGAATCCTCATTTGCCAGCATCCTGCCTAAAGGTCTGGAGCACCTCTGGTTGAATGCACGCTAATCTCTATTTCATACACTGGAGGGGAGCCGTTAAAACTTCGTCTGACATAATTTGTATAGGTCCTTATGGTTGTGGGGGAAAATGCCGTCACCTCATGATAAATTAGGCGCCTCCATGAGACTCCCAATTCCTTACCCATGGCAAAAGAACCTAATCTCATTTTTGCTGCTAAGTCACCTTCAGGGATTGCAATTCTCCAAAATAAGATAAAGCTCTGAGGGACACAGTGTTCAGAGAGACAAATAGCTGCACTGTAAACAAGGCTGTGAAGGGGTTTCTAAAAGCTGGACTAATTTGAATAACGAGTTGGGAAGAAACATTTCCAAGAAAGAGATCGAAAAAATCTTTTTTTTTGCACTTTTTTCTTTGTGAAACCCTTTCTCACCGTTCCGTGTAAACCACTTCATAAAAGGCACAAACAAGCATTTGTCATTCGGTTATCCTAAAATTTCTACAACAGCTCTAAAATGAGTGCCTTGATAATCAGAAAAAAAAATCTGCTTCTGCACCAGAGAAGGTCACTGCTACAATACCAAAGCTTGATTTAATTTCTTAATTTGACTATTGAACGTTATTAAACTTCCACAAAAAATAAAAAACAAATAAACTGATGAAACCACAAATAATCTGCAAGATATCCATATGGAGAATGTCTGTGAGGGACAAAAAAAAAAATTTTTTTTCTTGCCTTTTCAAACATTTGGTGCACTACGCCCCAGAAGTTATCAGAGCAAAAGAGAAAAACAAAAAACTAAGTCAAAGACTTCATCTGTGACACATCTGTGTCACTACTGCAATCTGTCAGCAAATAAGCAGCTGTTGGAGTAAGACCCCTCGAGAAGCTTGCAGTTCCCAAGGCCTTTTTGCAGCTTCAACAGATCAATGCTATTGGCTCTAATTGCACATGAATAACTACAGAAGACAAGAGTTTCTCATTTACACTTGACATTCGAGACGCACATTTGCAATTCACTGCCTCTGTTCTACTGGTAACTGGATATGTGGCCTGCTGTCACACAAGCCTGCTAATTGAACAAATACTTACCTACTTACCTTATCTATACTTGAAAACACTCTTATATTGTCAAGTTAACAGAAATGTCAAGTTGACCCTGACCTATAATTGCCCTTTAGCGCAGTTCACAATACAGTTGCAGGGAGAAATTGAACTAAAAAAGAAAAGTTGGAACGCTGAGTGAAATTTGAATGGAAAAAAAAATAAGCGATGATTTGAAAATCCGGGTCTGCATAGTGGTGGTTAGCACCGTCATCTCGCAGCAGGAGAGTTCTGGTTTGAATGTTGGGTGTTGCCTTTCTGTGTGGTTTGCTTCTTTACCCTGTGCATGCATGGGTTCTATCTGGATACTCAAGCTTCCTCCAACCATCCAAAAAAATGCATGTTAGCTTGACAGGTGATTTTTAATTGACCTTGAGAGTGAGTGTAAGAGTGTCCCTGGCAACCCTAAATTGAATGAAGCGGCAAGAAACAGCTGAAGGAACATGTGGCAACTAATCAGGTTAACTGGCACAAGGTCAGTAACATAGTCCCAAAACTGTGAAGACTTTCCTATCATCTGCAGCACATGATGTCATCAAAAGATTCAGTGCACAAAGGACACAGCCATAAATCAATACTGGATACGCGTAATCATCGGGTCCCAGGTGGCACTGCAGGGAAATTACTGTATGGGTTTAGGAACACTTCAAGAAATGATTGTCTTCTCTCTGTAAAAGCCCATTTAAAATCACTGGGTGAAAACCTCAATATCCAGGAAGGTGAAACCATAGTTCACAGTCAGAAATGAACTGTGCTCCGAATGCAGGTGGCAGTGTATTCGGTTGTATCCGGAATTGAAAACCTCCGATTCTTGTCACTCTGCTGTCAAGAGAGATCCACTGCTGGGATAGAAATGGTCTGCGCCCTTGAGATCAGGGAACTAAGACAGTGATCAAAACTTTTCATCCGAGGTACTGTCCGCCCTCATCTGGAGCAGGGTTAGTTTCTGACCATGAAAGGAGATTTCACACACTCCGACGTCGCCATTTTCACCAAGTGAAGGGACAGGGGCAAAATGGAAAACTGTTCTGTGGTCGGACAAATCAAAATGCGAAATTCTTTTTGGAAATCATGGGCACTGCGTTCTCTGAGCTAAAAGAACAGGGACCATCCAGCCTGTTATCAGCGCTCGTTCCACAAGTCTGCATTTTTGATGGTGTAGGGGTGCATTAGCTCCTTGGACATCTACAAAAGCATCATCAATGCTGTATACTGGTAAAATGTTGGTTTATGGCTTGTATCTTTGTATCTTTGTGTTTAATTTACTTTACACGGTGTCTTTTTTGAGAATCGTAGTTATCTAATACATTGTAATTATTCCCTTGTGGCTATGTTAAAGGATATTTGCAGATGACGCTACAACAGTATGTTTCCACTATTATTGATGAATAGTAGCATTAACTGTGAGAGCAGCACATAAGTGGCACATCCGTGGCAAAGAGATTCAGCTCAACAAATGTTAAAATTGGACAGGTTTCTGCTTATATTCCATGTTTTAATTGTGCTCTGGAGAAGGGCTGAATAAAAAGATACAACGCGTAGCTCACAAACCCCACCGTCAATCTGCATGTGTTGCAGATTGACATTGCTAAAGGCCTTAGAAGTGTGCTTTTATAAACTAAAAAAGTGAGCCAATTTATTTTTAAAAATTAAACATGAGACGACAGGACCGGGTAAACACAACTTTGAAAAGAATTCCTTTTTTCTCTTGCAAATGGACAGGGCATTGGATCTGTTTGTGTCTTCTCCCTCAACAGTTTTTATTTTTTGGTTAGTGATGGTCATGCTGTTTATTTCTGCCTGATGCTACATTTTTAGCTCCAAACAGTGTAATAGAAACCAGCGCATTTTGCAGGTAGTGACATTTCAAAAGCTGACCTTCATGTTCAAACTGGATGGAAACACGGCTGCACAATAACAAGTACACTAGTACATTAACATTGGTACTTTTAATAGTACTGTTGTTCATTAGATCTACTGTACTGAGCCTGAAATGTTTTCAAAGTGCTTAATAAAAAAAATAAAATACAAAAGGTTTTCGGGTTTTTTTTTTTGCCAGGAGAGCCAACAACCATTGGTGGGTGCTCAGAACCGTAGAGGGTCTCACAAAAAGTTATACTGACCGAGAGATGAACTGAAAAGACACACATTAACTACTACCCTCTATATGTTTCATGATCTTTAATCTGTTACCAACCTTTTTGAAGATGACTAATTACTTATGGGTTGTTTTGTACATCTTATGTTGTAAAGATGTAGAAAACTTCAATAAGTTTGCATTTAATATTCAATATATGCATAGCGAATTGGGTTTTGTTTCCTGGGACAATTAGGTACAACCCCTATGGTCATTATGCGAAACCTTAATCCACAAGGTATAAATTACATGCAGTAATTGGCATAATTTGTCTGTAAAAGGGTATAATTATGGGGTGTATCTATTAGACATTTCCTGTTGCCATCTTATTACTCCAAAATAGAAAAAAACATATTTGTACATGCTGATTTTTTTTTCCCATTCAGATTTGCCATATTTGCCTGCAGTGTAGAAATCTAAAAAATATCAGCCTGCAGTTCAACAACAGTCAGGCAGGTTTATTCTTCTCAATAATGCATATCATCACTCATGTGATTGTTGCTCACGTTTACTTCAACAGAAAAAAACTTGGAAGTATTCACTGCATGACAGTCATTGACCGACCTATGCAAAACTTTTCACCTCTCTTAATATTTCACCAACTGTAAAGATCAACAGGACACATTTTTAGGCATAAATGGACATAATGTAACATCAAGGGGGAAAAAAAGAAAAAAAAACAGCGCCCACTTACCTGATGGAGATCCTTACATACTGAGTTGAAGCTGCACAAACTGTTCACGCAGTCATCAATGTCTTGCTCACATCTTGGCCCAGCATAACCAGGACTGCAAAGGCAGTAAAAGCCATCCACAACTGGAGGACAATCGGAGAAAAAGGTTGCAGCCACTTGCATCATAAATGACTTCACTCATCATTCAGTGTGTCCTATGTCTCTACAAAGGTAAGTGCTGATTATGACCGTAAAGAACAATCGCCACTGTGGCTGCATTTTTTTTTTTAATAGATATGACCTTTAAACGAATACCTTCTGTTGTATCAGTGCAGGCTGCGTTGCCGAATCTACTGTAGGCGGCAGATCACTTCTTTGTCTATCAATCTGATGGAGTTTGACACTCTAAACAGCTTCAAATGAACTTCTCTGCAGTGGACATTCAGTCCTCCTTTCTGCAGCTACTTTCCTTGTCTCCTTTGTGGATTTATCCCATTCTTTGTCAACGATAGCTTGAAAGCCTCGTCATTTGTTACCTCACTAAACATAGTTGCAGCACACGAAATGAGGGGAAAACTCGTACAACAGAGGGAGAGAGTCAATTTCAGGGCCATTCTTTATTCAGATGCTACAAATGTACCACTCTCTTCTATCAGAACTTAAAATCTCCCATGTCTAATAATCCATGCTTTCCTCTCTTTAATTATTAATGATGTTAAAGAGGGATGCATCATTCGGTTTCTCCTGCACAACACTGGTACAGGCAGCCTGTGACAGAGGTAATTGCAGTTCTTACAGGAGTGAATTTATTACTTCCCCAGTCAGGGTCCCTGGATTCTTCATTATCCCAAAGATTTACCACGTAATCTATGCTGTCACTCTGTCTTTTTGTGTGTAGATGCTATTACTCTCATTAAATGCTTTAAGTCCTGGGTGGCAGCAGCATTACTCATCTCAGCCACTGTGGCTATGCAGTTCTGTCCCCGGTGGCTGGCTGGCTGCTGCTGAGCACTGGCCAATAGGTCCTAGAGGGCTGGCTCACTAACCTAAAGTGACCTGGCTGTGCTCAGGATTGGTCAACACAGCTGGCTGAGGTCTACTGTATCAGTGTGAGGGTCAGACAGTGGATCCACTTCAGAGGTAATCCACTGGCATCACTGTTTCTTTATCAGCATGAGCCAGGTAAAACACTGGCAGGATTTCAGCAAGGAATGGAAGATTGAAGGCACAAATGCTCTGCTGCTGAGACAAATGGCAGTCAACGCATCGTGTCATTTTTAGTTTCACCTTTTCTAGTGTAATGAAAAACTGAAATGCCCTGAGATCACCGAACAAAGGGAAACGGATCATTCTCAACTTGGAATCTTTACCCCTCTTTATTATTTTGATAAATGGCCTTTTAAATTACATTTGCTTGAGATGGAAAATATGAGGGGAGAAATTGAATTAACAATATACATTTTGTCATTAATCATCCATCATCAAAGTTATAAGAAACAAATTTACTCCTAACTAATTTCCTTTTAGATTCACATTAAGGAACTTAATCATGTGTGCTCCAACAGGCAATGTCCAAGGTTCTCTTGTCAGATGGATGACTCTGCTCCCAAAACACCCACATTAGCTGCAACTATGACCCCATCCAAAACCGACTGTGAGGGCGAGATTTACTTAGAGGGGTAAAA
The DNA here is from genome assembly GCF_036924035.1 of Leuresthes tenuis. Taxonomy (NCBI): domain Eukaryota; kingdom Metazoa; phylum Chordata; class Actinopteri; order Atheriniformes; family Atherinopsidae; genus Leuresthes; species Leuresthes tenuis. Next base: position 16,665,690 of record NW_027325362.1, read on the forward strand.
TGGCTCGAGTCCAGAATCCATTAAAGAAAACAAAAAAACATGAACATAGACACAGCCTGTTCATTTTCAATGACAGATAACACAATCTGTCAAGAGCAGCACAAATTAGCCTGGGGTCAGAAAGCAGCAGACTGTTGTGAGTAGCCTGATGTACAAGCAGCGAAGGTGTAGCTTGTTACTGATAAATTGTCATAGTAGGCTACAGGTGTGAAGCAGACTAAGCTTGCAACGTTTTAAGTTGTTGAAAATGTTTGAGGTAAGTTTGGTTGAGTCAAAACAAGACTGTGCGTCTGGCATCTATGCCGATGTTCAAAGTCTCCATCTTCTTCGCTCGTCTTATTTTTTCTTAAACATTTCTCTTTGCCCTTTTATCTAACTTGTCTGTTTATTTCTTCAAGTGAAGTCATTTCTAACAGCGTTAGGAATAGTGCTCAATAAGTAAAGCACATTGCTGTAATTTTCACTATAACATCAGGTCCCATGCTACTTTAGGTTTTCCTTCAGTGAACCCATAATAACAATCTGCAATCTGCTGTAGATGTTCTTCTTAATCCTAATGACTTCCTCAGACATTTCAAAGAAATTAAGAGAAAAAGGGTTTTGCCTCCATCCCCTGTTCTCTGTTCTCTGATAGCGAAACAATCCACAGTCCAGTGGCTGACATATCCCTGAGTAAGTCGCACTGCATGATATATCTAAATACTCTCCTCCCTAAAATGTATACACTGAAAAGGTAACTCCCACAAAGGCATAAGCAAAAAGGCCAATAAATAAATAAATGCGTCCACAATTTTCAGGTGCCAACTTAGAACTCTTCAATAAATCTCACCAATGTTTTTTTTTTGAAGGCCAAAAGCAGGCTTGGGAAAAAGCAAAACAAAAATAACATGTGTGAATGCGTGTGTGTAGCATTTTCTCCCAGCCTGAAGACTTGCTATTCAGAATGTTGCCAGCAGAAACCGGTTCCTACCATCATAGCAGAAGCCGTGAAAACAGGGGCTGGAGCTGCACTCATCCACATTGATTTCACAGCGGGGGCCAGTGAATCCCCGGCGACACTGACAGCGGAAACCCAAGGGGAAATGGTCCTGATCCAACTCTTCCACACACACTGCACCGTTCTCGCAGGGATTACTGGCCTCACAGGGTAAGAATTCACAATTATGACCTGGAGTGAGGAGAGAAAACACACATAGAGGGACCATCCAGAAGAAAAAATAAAATAAAATCTCTGTAGAAACACATTATCCTCACAAATAGAAACACTCCTTCTCATAAGTGAGGAATTTCTACCTCACAGCACCTACAACATGATTAATTGGGTTCAATGTAAATTGTTTGTTTGTTCTATGACATTTACCAAACCAACAGTCTTTGTCAACGCACTTCATGCTCTGTGCTGATTTAACTCCAGACAAAAGCACATTAGCGGGTGCCTGGTACTGAGTTTGATTACTTACATGCTACCAAATCCTCAAATTTGCAATAATTTGCCTGTATTAACTGTCACATCATTTTGGAAATGTCCTAGGAACACAGCGTGTTGACAGACAGTATGCGCACATCATCAGAGGCAAGCCATGCACGAACAACGCATGCGATAAGTAATGCCAGGGATCTAACATGCAAATGGAACAGAAAGGAAAAACAAACCTCATCAACGCAAACACATTAAATCAAATGATGACAAATAAAGTGAATATTTAGCGAGACATGACATAGTAATTATAATGCGGTCATGCGTCCTACCTCTGATAATCTCTGTAAAACAGGTACATGTAAAAAGATAGATAAATAAACAAAATAGAATTTTAAATCTATCAAATTCTTGGTAAAAAATCAGCTGCTTGACTATAAAAGACTAAAAATGTTCAAATAAAATAAATGATTACAGAGGCTTCATAAATGATTAGCAGTCTCATGCAGATGCGTTGTAAGGGTTTCCTTCAGGTTTTTGGTTTTATGCATAGTTCCTTTTTCCTTTGACAGAACAAAGTGACGGTATCAAGAAGTGGCCACTACCGCACAATAAAAGGGTGTTACACGGGTAATAAGGCCGGGCCGCATTTCCACTATTCTTTTTACAGACCTTTGAATTACAGCCCAAGACTTCCATTTTCAGTCTCATCAGCTCTGAATTTTCCTCCACACGATGTCGGGGCCGTCTTTGAAGTATCTTTTTTGTAAATTATTTGTGCCTTCCTCAGGAATCATTTCCTTCAGGCCATGCTGCTGTACAGCTCGGATTTGTGAAGTGCTGCCCCTGACTACCGTCCTTGCAGGAAAATCTCACAGCCAAAGAGCTCATTAGATCAATCAGAGCAGTTGTCAGGTCTTAAATAAGGTCCTTACCAAGAGTGTCAAAGAAGAGCCCAGCTGGGTGAATGTTTTTCACATTTATGATTTACAGCAGTCTGTTCTCAGGAATCCCACAACTAAAATTCCATCCACGTTTAAGCGTTAGAGCCATCTCTCTCCCAGCATCCCATGTCAACTGTGGCTTTTATTTATATATATATATATATATGACTCAAATAGGTTTCGTTGAATTATCATTAACGTTATCATTATTATTACTACCATTGTAATTAGCAATATGTGAGATGATAATCATATTTAAAACCAGTATTAAATATCACTCTGAAAACTCAAATCACCCACGATCATTTCGTGTCCATTGGTATGCATTATTAAGGCCACAAGGTGATACCAGATCAGTCCCCCGGACAAAGTGATGGATATTGTCACTTGGGAGACAGAAGCATCTACTATAGCTCACGCATGTCTAATTACTCAGGTTTTCTTTATTTAACCACAGCTCGCAAATGAAGACGCACTCATTTTGTTGCGACATGTGAAGTGGATCCAGACAGTTGAAAATAATAGCAGGTGAAGTTAATTAACTTTGCTTTTTGTCCCCTTTCCCTCAGTACTCATTACCTTTAAATGGAGCCACACACTGGCAGAAGTAATTACCGGGCAGGTCAATGCAAGCTGCTCCATTCTTACAGGGAGATGAAGCGCACTCATCAATGTCAACTTCACAATTTGTACCTTTGACATAAAAAAAAATATATATATATATATATATAATAAAAAAACACAGACTGATAAATATGTTTTACTTGAAGAGTAAGTCTGAGTAAGGTTTGGCAATTAGACCAATTTTATGTCACAATGCAGGTGAAAAGTTAAATCAGAGGAGAAAACTGCGATTTCTCTGTTATTGTCTCAACGGAAATGCAGAATTCTTGCCATCACTTCAGATCAATCTTGCATACAAGTATAAAATGGAGTGAAGTGTCACAGAAACAGCATGAACCTGACATAACTGGATGTATTTTAGGCTTGCAGGTTTTTTTTTTTTAGATGACAGTTGGCAAAACAGTGCTGAATTCAGCCACAATACAACACAATAGACTTTTCTACAGTGTACATAGATATCATTTTAAATTGGATGATGGCACATAATTCGAAGAGTTGTAGTAGGGGCATCAAATGACTTGAAAAGTTGTGTAATGCCTTAAAAATAATATTAATTCATTATCAAAAGTGCTCACGTCTTGGTTTAAGGGTTCATAACTCTGTGACGTCTGCACCGCTGAGAAGTTCAATTATTCAAGAATGACATTTCTCATCATGAAAAGGAAAGAACTTTCGTCATCCATGCTTCATACTATATTTGCCAAATTCCCATGAAGGACAGAAATGTCTGTACACAGTGAACAAGGACGAAAAGCTCTACTTAATGGTCAAAATCTTTCAGGCAGTGCTGCTACTCGCCGCCATCTTCGAAGGCATCGCAAAACAATGCAAAAAACCCCAACTTTGACCATTTTAAAACCAACACCGCGGACGGAACAAGGAAACATTTTGCTTACAAATCTACAGCAACTGCTTTCCTCAGTTTCCACTGTTGTTAAAAGAAGCGGTGATGCAACATAATGGTAAACATGCTCCAGTCCTGGCTTCTTTGATAGATGCTGCTTCCCCCGAATATCCAAAATTAATATTTGGATAAACCCATCCCCCCCAAACCAAAACAAAACAGTATTCTATTCTAAATTATTTTCTACATGACTTTCAAACCCATTTACATTTTGAACAGCATCAAAACCTTGTTTTTTTTGGAAACAGTAATGCATTTTTCGATTTAGCAAATCTCTAGCTGAAGATGTTCTCATGCATTGAAAAGTAAAGTCATGGATTCACACCTTCTAAAGCATTCAGAGTGATTCCCTAACAACAATCGACAGCAACTGCAAGACAAGAACACTTCTCACCTAAATCATAGAGCATCTACATTAAGAGGCATTCACTAACCTGTAAAGCCAGGTTTACAGACACATTCAAAGCCGTGAACAAGGTCAACACATGTGGCATTGTGTTGGCAAGGAAAGGAGACGCAGTCGTCCACGTTGAATTCACAGTTGGTGCCTGTAATAGAATAACATTTGTGAGCAAGATTGGTCTCAGATGTCCAAAAGAATGTTCTAATGCAGACTTGACTCAGATTTTGTGACTCATGCTCAGTTTCTTATTTTTTTCCCTCCACCTTGCTGAAAAAAGTGCTGCATTTGGCTTAACGTCTCTGCGTGGAGAATTTGAAATTTGATGATTGTTGGCAGGCTGAGTTCCCTGGTTGTTAAGGAAAATTAAATCCAGTTGACACCGACGCTTTTGTTTTGAACGTTCAAAAAGTAAAGGGCTTTAAATCCAGATGTCACAAGTTCTGTGCGCACCTTTCACTCCGAAGAGCGCACGGGCGATTTAAATTCCTCTCACATCATATGGGACACTAAAAATAGATCCTCAAGAATATAGATTATTCTCTTGATATTTGTTGCTTGTTTTCCATGATAACACAAATCAGAGCAGCGCCACACAAACTAAGCTGCACGTTTGGTTTTTTTTTTTCCTTTTTGCACTATCACCGTTTCACACATTTACAGTCTTCGCGCGTGTCAGAGGAGGCTGTTACAAAGCGTGAAATGCCAACACGATAATGGGTCTTTGAATTACATCAACATTCCGTGTAATTAGAGTGCACTGTTTGAGCTGCTCTTGTAGAGCCATAAATGACAGCACTTGTTTTATAACCTCGCTCCCTCCCATGTGGACGTGGCCAGAAGGATTGCGTAAGGTGCACGTCGACACACTGTGGGCCCATCTTATTGTCCATGTTGACTCACAGAAAAAACAACCGCTTGATTTCTGCACAACATTTTGGCATACACACACTAAACAATTTTTTTATGCTTACAAATGATGATTTTATTGATTGCAGTTGCTCCTTTTTTTTTTTTTTTTCTCTCCACAAACATTTTCACAAGGAAACAGATACAGTTTGCGTTTTGAGGAGTGGTGCATTGAGCTATGCACAACGATCAGGCAGCCTCAATGCTCCAAGTTTAATATTTTCAGTATTTTTAGGCCGATGTAGCACTTTTTGAATAACAAGACTATGGACGAGAGGGTCACACAAGAAAAATGTCATTGAGAAGGGAAAGCACGAGGCTTGCAGGAAGCCATTAACTTCCAATGCCACCATATTCCAGAAGTGCCATCTAATTGGAGTGTCCAGAAATAAAAAGGTGCAAAGTGCTCAGAGACATGGTCAAAGTAAGAAAAAAGGCTGAAACACGACCACCAATAACTAAGATTAACAAGTTGAACAAAAGTTGGCCCTAGTTTTTTTTTTTTTTAAACAGACAAAGGAAATGAGAGTGACTCTTGATTGAGCCCATGGATCGACCTGTAATTAATAATTAATAGAATGAGATTGCCATTTCAAGTCAGGACCGAGCATGGTGAAGTGGGGGCATCGCCATGTGCTCCAAGCACACAAGACAAGTTCACACTACTAAATTTTATGCTCAATTTTCACATTGCAGACAAATGTTAGAGGTCAAAGGAAAATGGCCCAGATCTGAAGCAAGCCGGCGGTTCAATCAGCGGTCATCAATCGCTATGTGTGAATTCTACATGTGCTTATTTTTGAGGCTCACACAGATGCCTCAGTCTCATCATTTTTTACCCGGTTGACATTCTGAGGCAGTTGGCAGGGAGGAGCTGGTGACTGAGGGAAGCTACAGCCAATGACGGCGCAAACAGTAGGGTCAGGGGACATGATGGGAGGAAACAACAAACAAACAAGATGGAGAGCATAGAAAAAGACAGTTTGAATCACCAGGAGCTATTTGTAACATAATACAGCATTAATGACCAGACTGACTTGTCTGTAAGACAGCAGGAATCGCTTGATAAAGATCAGACAAACAAGTCAGGGGCTTAAGTCTGGTGAAAAAAAATCTTGTACTTTTGATTGCCTGCTACAGATGTATTGTGAACTTGTATGTTGAAGGTGGACAGAAAATCCACTTCTGAACCTGGGTACAAGTTCCAGGAGGGCACTTCCCCAGAACACACCTGAAAAGTGACAGTCTCAGGATGGAAGGATGGAAGGCTCCTGGTAATCACTGAAAAGAAGTGCGCTGGTCACTGAATATATCACTGTTAAATGTGGAGGAGTAATTTTGTGCATTTCATGCATCTACATGACAATAAAGTCTTAATCTCCAATTGCAAAATTTTAAAATCAATTCTGAATAATATGTTGTATAGAGTACAGATTTAAGCACAGTCATATGTTGCAAATATGCTCACAAGTGTTATCAAATGTAGGGATTTGCATAAGTCTTGGATAGAGGACATCATTTTAATATTGAAGCAGGAATAAACACTGCCCTGGTTTGACCCCAAGGATAACACTAATTTTAGACCTACTACTTGGGGAGGGTAACCAGAGTATAATTCATTCACTGAACACTTTTGTATAAGGCTCTCTTTCAGGCTGCTGAAAAATTCAGTCTTAAAATTCTATGAATCCCTATCGAATCATGAATAAAGTATTTTTCTATTCGATTCCATCAATATAAATACCTGTTAATTATCAGGGGTAAAAAAAAAAATCTAACCGAGCTGAAATGCCTCCCTGCTTGTGTTTTTAAAAGCAGGCTAAAAGTTACTGTTATACCCACCTCATTCTGTTTTAACAATTCAAGTGTTTCCAGAGGAAGAAAACCCCTAAATACCAACCCACAATGAGCAGATGAGCAGTTTGGGCTGCGCTTTAGGTTGCGTTAAAAATCTGAACGAGACTATTGTGAGGCATCAAAGCTGAATTAAATCATTTTTCATGCAGAGAGCGTATCAGCAGGATTCCATCACCCACAGTTTAAGAAAACATGACAAGAGCTCAATGATTAAATATCAAGTTGAGACTTGACTGAGATCCAGGATCAGGCTCGTAAAAGTAGATCTACTCTCATATAGTTCTCAAAGGTCAGCTGTGGTCAAGGAATTCTTTCAAGGACGGCCTTGATTGTTTTTCAGAAATCTGATCAGAGCCAGATACGTTTCAAATCCAACTGATCCGACTGTTTAATAAGGATTTTAACAGATACACAGTATGTAGGTTGTAAATAACGATTCTATATCAAACTTAGCGATGCGTACGGTAGCATTATGAGTAAGATGGAATGGGATGTTACGCCACGGTTTATGTAGAGTATCTGATTGACATTGAAATAGGAAGTGCTCAGTCTCGGGCCAAACTGATTACAAAACATGCATCTCAAATGAGGATATTATGAATAAAGCTCGGCTGAACAAACTCAGATGAAATGTTTCACAGAAAATACTTGGGCCGTAATCATTCTTCAAACTCATGTGCCTCACACACCTTCCACCCTTCGGGGACGGGGCATGATGACTATGTCAACTGAATTGTTGATGTTTTTCCAGGTCTCAAAAAGCTTGCAGGCTTCTAGTTCTACATGGTTTGCAGTCAATGAAACAATGAAAAATATATATTTACACGCCAATACAGACACAAGCTTGTATGAATAAAGTTATAATAATAGACCAAATCGCCTGGTCTTTACCAGGTCTCAACATGAAGTAAGTGCACACACTGCAGAGCTCTCTTTAGGTCCCACACCACAGCATTTCAATCAGGCTGAGGTCTGGATTTGGACAGGGCCATTGGAGCACCTTAATTCTTCTCCTTTGTCATTTTGTTGTGAACTTCTGGCTGTGCTTGGGATCAGTCCTGTTTCATGCCCAATTTCAGCCAACCTTTAGCTGTCAAGACAGGTGGCCTCACAAATTTACTTTTGAAAACTTTGGTATACAGGGGAGTCTATGGTCAGTTCAATGACTGCAAGGTGCCCAGGTTTCCGTGACTACAAAACAAGAAGAGCCACATTTGTCTTTTGTGTCTGACCTTAGAGTTGACTCTCTAAATCAAACAAGGTGAAACAAAGTATCATTATATATATATATATATATATTGTCTACAAGAACATAAATTGTATTACTGATAACATTGTTTTTGATCACAGAACTACTGCTTTACATCCTCTTAGCATGACTTCAGTCAACTGCAGCGATGAAACAGCCCCTTCCAAGACTCACAATCTTCCTCATGCTCCCAAATGTAATCGATTCATTCAGTGAGCTTTTTTAACTTTACGATTTCTTGAAAACACCAATTTCCATAAAAAAGAAAAAAATAAATAAATCAGCACCGTTATTGGTGACGACCGGTTGGGCCAGTTAAATCCCAACCTGAGTGTGTAATTTTGGAACCAGACGATTGGTTTCATCTTGTTTATATCTAATAAATTTTGAAATTTTATACATATAAAGATTCAAATTAATTAAGGTTAAACTAACCCACACAGACAGTCCTGGTTACATTTGTCCCCAAAGTTTGAGCAGTCATTGTATGAAGCATATAAAATACCTGTGGTCCCAAGAGGACACTGGCAGCTGAACGAGTTGAGCTCATCTATGCAGGAGCCTCCATTTCGACAAGGCTGGCTGAGACATTCATTCACTTCTATCTCACATTTGTTTCCTAAGAAAGTATGAAAGGAGCACAAACGTGTTGACAAATGGCTTCTGTAAGCAAAATGCCATTAAACTCACAAAAAATGACTTTGCGATAAGCTTTTACTTACCAATGAATCCAGGTGCACAAAAACAGTTGTAGCCATTCAGAGAGTCTTTACAAATGCTCAGGACTCCACACGGCTCTTTTTCACAGTCGTCAATGTTTATCTCACAAAACTGGCCTGTTAAACCTGTGGAGAGAACGAGATGTTTTTTCCCCATTCTCAGACGATATATAGTATCCATCCTTTTCAGATGAGATAACTGAACAAAATCCATACAACAAAACTTAAGTGCACTCCAGAACTAGTCACAATTCATTGAAATATATATCGAATAAATAACGGTTCATTCTCACATACACACAAACGCCACTATTACCATAGAGTTGTTGCCACTTATGCAGTCAAATAAAGGATTAAAAAGAGAAGAAGTCCATACTGCACATCATTGCTGTTATGTGGTGCCTGTTAGATGTATTATAACACCTGCGAATAAGTCTGCTCAAGATGGCAGCATTAAAAACCATTTCACATAAAAGAAATAAAAACAAATGAATAAAAACGTCTAAAGAATGTAGGCATTCAAACGTAATAACAAATACTAGTAAATTAGTTAAATAATTATCAGTCAGAAAATTGATATGCATTAAAATCTAGTTTTTAAAAAAAGATTTTTAGAACTAAGCCTTTAAAGAGATCCTTTTTTTTGTTTTTAATGAAATTTGTAGGCTTGGAAAAGGCTAACAACCATATTACGATCCCTGTATCAAGAGCTGTGTCCGCATTCTTGGCACCAAGTTGAACTCCTTACAGTACCTCTTGGACTCCGCCAGGGCTGCCCCTCGTCACCAACCCTGTTGGTGATTTCCATGGACAGGAGCTCGAGACGCAGTAGATAATAATAACAAAGCCATAGTAATTCTTGGTAGTATAACAATCTAATTATTACTTTTAAATTATTAGGTTCGGAAATTATTTCTATATAGATAGGAAAGTTAATGTAATGCCGGTATTTTCCCTCGGTAATAAACCATTCCCTTTCCTAAAACCGTCCTAAGCATCATCATCGTTTTGAAGTCAGCTCACATCCTGATGGGCTGCGTCCTGGCTTACACAACTGCATAAAGGCTGTTACGTGTTTTAGCTTAAGGCCAAAGAGATTAGGCTCCCACAGAGAAGAAAGCTGAACAAATGAAGGCGTCAGTCTGGGAGTGTCTGCTACGTTCATGATTCAGTCGAGGGAATGCCTTAGTTGGAAACAACCCCTTGCTGAAGGGTGAACCTACCTGCTAAACAATCACATTTGAACCCTCTCGATAGATGCACACACAGTGAACCATGTTGACAAAGGCCACCGACGCAGTGACTTATGGGAGTTTCGCAGTGGATCCCAGTGTGCCCGTGACGACACACACACGTATAAGCACTTTCCAGCTCTTCACAGAGGATTGTTCCTTCAGGGTCGCATGGATTTGACATGCACTGATTCACAGATGAGGAGCAGTCTTTGCCACGGTATCCTGCAAGAGTTGGGATCAAAGAAGTGATTGACGTGCCGTGTGCAGTATCCTTACGTCTTCTCAGATCTAGTAACAATCATGGCTTTGGATTTCACATAATGGTCTTGCTGCCAGTATTTTTTCTTCCCCCCCAAGTCAGCTGATTTACCCAATACATCCAGCGAGAGCATAAAACACTAAGAACAAGGAGGGATTTCAGCAACAGTGTAGCTTTTTTTTTTTTTTTTAAACAATTGTGCATTTGTACAGATGTTAATGTGTGTGTTGCTGATTCCACTGTAATCGACAACTCCAATATGTTTCACATACATTAACGGCCAAATACACAAAAGCTATTGCATTACACAAGAAGAGAACATGCACTTTCTTACTGAACAGTCTAGTGCAGGCAAGACTGAGGAGCCTAAGCTAAGATGAATCCATGTGACAAAACTAAGACTAAGCTTAATAAATCCAATGCACATAATAAAATGGTTGGTTTAATACCAGAAGGGCAGATGCAATGAATGTCTCCAGCTAAATTCTGGGAACAGGTTCCTCCATTTCTGCAGAACTCCATATCTGACAGACACACAGAGGCAGGTATGGAGCAGTTTTTACCTGAAATGTAAAATAAAGAATCTTAGATTAGGATCACTAACAGGAACACAAAGAGAAACAAAGAAAAAATGGAAAATTAATCAGTGTGCTATGAGATGTGTAGTAATGGAGCCAGTTGGGATGATTTCTGTTCTCACAGCCAAAGGCACACACAGTTTAGATCATTTTAGGTTGCTTGAAATGGCAAAACAAATAGTGTTTTTTTTATGTTTCAGGATCTTAAACATATATTAGTTTCATTAATACCATAATAAATACACAATACGAGATAAAAAGGAACATCAACTGAAACTTGACCACAAAAAGCCAGGTATTTAAAAAAAAAAAAAAAAAACAACGATATTTTTTCCTCTGTTTGAAAAAATAGCTCCATCCAGACAAGAATGTAAGCCAGTAGGTGAGAACCAGAGAAGATCATTCTGAGCATTCCGACTAAGTTCATTCTCCCTTGGCAAAAAAAGAAAATAAAAAAATACTGTCGCTCAGTATGATATTACAGTATCAGGTGGTGAAGGTCCTGGAAATTATATGCAAAAACAGTATATAAATATCATTTTTAAGGGTTCCAGCAGATGTTCATTACACAAAGCAACAGCAGGCATGTGCAAAGTATGCCCAAAACCTCTGATAATCATCTACATATGAATACACTGACAACTGAGAGTTTTTTCCTCACTAAAAACACTGTTTGCATGTTGATGGGAGTTCAAATGCAGAAGAAAATGTTGTTTAGCAAAAAAATGGACAATTATAATATTAATATTTAAATTGATCATATGATATCTAATATAATAAATGTATCTCTGATGAATAAGATATAAACTACCCTTCCTAAGATTAGTTGATTTATTTTTCCAATGACTACTTTGGTATCTTTTTCCTGGAATTAGCTGCAGTTATTTTGAAACTGTTGAAGGAGCTTTTCACATAAAACATGGGGACAGTTTGATGTCACCGCAGCTTTAAAGTCATCAATCAATGACATGCTGATTAATTATTGCAAGAAAAAGGGAAAAAAAAAAAAACTCACCAGCAAAACCCAAAGGACAGATGCACTCGTAGTCTGCAACCAGGTCAATACATGTGGAATTATTGGCACAGTATCCATGGACACATTCATCATAGTTGATTTCACAGTTGAAACCCTCAAAGCCTGAGAAAAAGAAAAACCCCATCAGAGATGGTGTTTAAATGTCAGTAAACACATGACTTGAAAAGACACTAATTGGAATCAAATTACACCCCAAAGCAGCAAAAAAATCAACATGACTTTTCACTGGAAGCTCATCACAAGTTAACAAGTGCACACTGCGTGGAGGAGACTGTTCCAGTCAGTCGATGAGGGGAAGGAAAAAAAAAAAAGAAAAGTTTTTTTCATACCGTGTGCCTGACAAATGTTTTCAGCAAAACAATTCTAGCTTTAATCTGCCGGTTTGATATATTTTTTATTGAATAAAAGGTTAAAGGCAGCACGTATAAGTGGGTCCTGAAATTTCTGTCATTTTTACCTTCCCATAAATATATTCCACTGCATGGTCACGCTGCAAAATGACTATCATTAGCACTGTCACACACCGCAGCTACAGGAGACCCGTGACTAATGCTTAGCTATCTGCGCCATCGGTGCAGGTCAAATTCTCATCATTTCTCAAACTGACCATGGAACCAATTTCCATCTCTCTCCAAGTCGTAAAATTTGACAATTATCCTGACTTCATTAAAAATGCATAACAGACTTCACCTGCAATCAAGGTTTAGCCAGAGGTATGTCTCACAGGTAAAATGTCAACTGGACCGGGAAATTATTGGAAAAATGGTTGAGATTTATTTCATCTCCCAATAATGAAGCGAGTATCTATCTGCTGATGACATCTAGGGAATCAAAGCAAATATTTGTTAACCTTCAGGGTAATGGATCACAGGTTGTGGTACTTGAGAAAATGTGTAATTGAAAATAGTCACAAGTGGCATAAAACATCATATGATTAAAAAAAAAAACTAATTTATTAAGAGGATATAGATTTGATTCCAAGTAAGTTTGTTCACGGACTGGTTTCTTCTTATTGTCTCAGTCTGTAAAGTCTCTCGGCAACATGAATAACGCATGGCTGTATAGGTAAGATTAAGATTAAAATGCATAACACTGGGCAAATAAGAAGATAAGGACCAAGAATCTTCTCCAGCTGTGCCAAACTAAGTCCTTGTGAATTCTGTCACGCTAGATTGCATGAAGGCCCTTATCTACTTTGGGACTGGCTGAAGCAACCCGAGTCTAGTTATAAGAAGCGTTGTGAACTGTTTACAACTTACAGGAAATCAAAATCTTTATGGCATACTGATGAAAATGTTGGTTATCATCATTTTTCTGGTTGCCTCTCACAAGTTGGGTTTTCTGTGCCCCGTATATTTGTCCAATAGAAGAAGTAATATTAGCTTTGTGTTGTCATTCTTCTGTAACATCACTGGAAATAATCACCAAAAATGACATATAATGGGCCATAAAGTGCAGCAGCGGCTACCGACAATTTAGTAAATTCCTTTAAACACTAGCAAACCATCTGAAAAAGTAATCGCTTTAAAAAAGGTGCAACATACGACCCTAGAAAACAAACGGGTCTCGCGCTAGAGCAGCAAAACCTTAGCTCGAAGCAAACGGAGCCCAAACTGAAAGAGAAACGATGCTCGATGGCGTTGAAGCAATTCATAGGTCTCCTTGTCTGAGGAAACCAGAGCAAAGTTAACTATAGTCTCAACTGCTCGCCGTTTTAAACAAAGAAAGCTATTTATTAAGTTGAAAAATCCGGAAAAGCAACCTTGTCCAGATAGCTGGGAAAGAACTGGAATGCATTGACATGCATGTGCTGCCACACCGACTGCCATGACTCAGAACCCATGCAGGGAATACCAGACACCCAGAGGGCGAGAGATTGGCTCCTCTTAACATTTTATAAGCTCCCATGTAAACACACCTTGTAAAACTTTTAAGGAGCCCTCTTACATATTGACGATGGACCATTTTTGCATTTCCATATTTCATGAATCGTCTGTAAAAATTAGCACGAGAGAGAAAAAACTGTGAAACAGAGTCTCTGTTTCTCTTTGCTGCTCTCCATTCTGTGGAGCTTAAAGACACACAACACCCCTCATTATATGCCCTCTTCTTTTTTTTCCCCCCAATCATTCACATTTTATCACAGTTTGGGATTTTTTGTTTTGACACTTTCTGTTTTATTTACAACATTTTGTTTTTGCGTTCCCGTGTTAATCTCGCATCCTGCCTTTATTTAGTGTTCCCACAACATTTTCTGGCCCGCCTGCACTCAATCAACACATTACATTTTTAGCATTTAGTGAGCGTTGCTGCTTTCCAGAGAAGGATCATTACACTATGCTATAGCAAAAACAGCATATTGTCAGTATTCCAGAAAACTTAAAACACATTTTCAGTGGGATCTCATGTCCTTTCAAATCCACAAACCGTGAGATGCCCCAAAAACCGGGGATATTTTTTTGTTGTCTTGTTGGTTAACAGAAGCCAAGCTCAAGTTCGTGAACATCATGGCTCATTAACCAAAAACTGTAAATAAATAAACTAGAAATGTGCAAATGATGTGGGACTGGTGCCACTGCCTGTTTGAGTCACAATGTGCCAGAAAGAGTTTGTTTGGAAATTATATTGGATGATTCCCGTGTGCCTTCCAGTGGAGGTTTTCCAGGCATGCTCTAAAGAGAGAAGGCCTGAGGTAGATAAAGAATTCTCTGGGGTTATAATGTATCCCATACAGCTTTATTACATCTTGCAATCCACCAGAAGAAGAGGAAAAGTGATGCATGGGTAGGGGGGACATCTGGGATACTCTGTTTAGACTATTGCCACTGCAACCAAACCTTGGATAAATGGAAGAAATTAGACGGATGAATGGATGCACCGATGACTCCACTAAAATATGCAAATGAGTCAAAACATTCACATAAACTATTTCAACTGAATATCATAGGCATGCAATAACATTTTGTGCCCAGTGTAGAAACATTTTGCCTTTCATTTTTCTTCTTTTTCCAAGTGACTCCCAGACGATCTACTCGAGCCTTGATGCAACATACATAATACAACACAATGTTAAGGCCGACCGCTACACTACTTCTTCTTTCGTGTTGGCGCTGTAAATGCAAACATCAAAAAATCCCTTTCGGGCGGTTCACGGGAGTCCTCCACAGTGTGTGATTACACTCAAGGAGTTCTCAGAACTGTTTGATTTGAAACAGCAAATCCAGGTGAACACGTAAAAAAAAAATATATATTAAAAAACTCTGAGTGAAAGTGCAGCAAAATGGCTTTTTCATTTAATCCATGGTTTCAACTTTGAGATAAAATCCGTTGGCTGCACACTTAGAAACTAACAAACGTCTGAATTAGCCACAAAACCATATCATCTCAAGCACTGGGGAATATAACTGCATTACAACTTACCCTCTGAGCACAAGCACTGATAGAGGTCAATGCCATCCACACAAACGCCACCATTCAGGCATGGCTGTGACTCGCACTTATTGAGATTTACTTCACAAAATAACCCTCCAAACCCTAGGGGGGGGGGGAGAGAAACGGGAAAAAAAAATGTTATTGGAATCTTTTACGCCTGGTTTCATTCCTCAGCCAATTAGGATCAGCATGACTTTGTTTTCACAAACAGAAGCTGGTTTTCAAAGCTTGTATTGATTCAAAGAGCTTGCTGAGAACAGGCAGACTCAGCTCACTGGATCATTTAATCATGTTTAATAAGGGCCAGTCATTGCCCTTCTGATTTATTACATCGCACAGGCCAAATCCAGTGATTTTTTTTTACAATCAAAGTCAACCTATACACAAAAAAGATCATATGAAACAAATAATGCATGTATAAAACAATTATGCACACATGTATATGTATTCACATGGGCCACACAGGCCTATAAAGAGAAGAAACGGTAGTATTTAAGGCACATTATTGCTGGTGCTAAACAAGCTGTAAGTGGGTTAACCTCGCACAATGGGACATTTGTTTATGTATGTGCAATATGAATGTTAGCTAGCCAAGTTATAACAGAGCAAGCGTCTGGAGATAATTTTCACAAAAAAAGGAAAAGTCAGAGCATCTGTCTTTCTGCAGAGTAAGCAGTTTCGTGTGAAATACCAGTGGCATTGTACAAAAAGAGAAACAAAAACAACCGCTGCACTGTGAAATCCTGCTGGATGACAAAAGGTGTCTCATGCCAAGAAGAGCTTTTGATGAAGCAAATAATAGAGCTCCAATAATTTCATTGCAGAAGGAAGTCGTGCACTGCAAAGCTGCTTCTTTGAAACATTATAAGACTAAACGACACCCCTGTCAAAACTGCTTCCTTTTTTTTTTTTTCCAAGTTAATCTGCACTGTAATATAACATTATTACTCCTCAAATGAGGATGAAGGAGTTTTCCCTGCAACAACGGTGAGGGAAGGTATTATTACCATGTTTTTTGCAACACCTTAGTTTGGCAATGCTTTAAAAATATGGATGCGGGGAGTGCTGACCTGAAACATCCAAACACGACAACTCACAGTTTGCCCTTGAGAAGTGATCTGGAGAGTGCAGCTCGCCGCAGGTAGCTTTCATTTACATAAGAAATCACTCACAATCCTTCACTTTGACATCTGCCGAGCATAAATGCAACGCGAGTAATGATGTCACAGTTATTGATTGCCTTACATGAACTTCTGTGCAATAGCTATTTGTTTGAAAAGGGATGCAAGAGCTGCTGTGGAGCAGAGGAGACTGAATTATGCTTGGTGTGGCAAGCAAAATGTTTTTAGTTCCAGTTCCATGACTGCATCCAGGAATGAACTGCTTGATTTTTTTCCCCGTGCAGATTACTGACACATACAGCATCTACAGTCACGAAGCCTGGATTCTCCCGACAAACGTCCACATTTATCAAGTCAGAAAACATGACACACCCACTTATTTTCACCACGATTCCATTTACCCCCCCGTAAAGTTCCCGCTCACCTCTTTCACAAGTACAAGAGACGTTCTGTCCACCCTTGGTCTCAGTGCATATTAAAGTATGTTCACTGCACAGTCCAAAGGAGCAAAGGTCAATATCCAGAGAGCAATCTTTCCCCGTGAATCCTGTAACAACATTGAGTTAAGAATGGCAAAAAAGGAAAATTCAGCAAAGACTTGAGAATCAAGCCAAGAGGACTGATTTATTAAAGTGATGGCAACACAGAGTGCAACACATGTTTATGGCCAAATGGCTGTACTTTTCTCAGCAGATTAACAGGGTATCGATTCTTGCCATTACAATCTACCTGCTATGCGGTATGCTAATTGAGTGAGTCCTTGGCAGTAGCCTACCGTAGCAGGCTGATCTATATCACATTTATCTAACACACAAGATGCACGTCTGCATGTCACTGATAGATCCCAACATCAATATCTATGGTTATAAATAAAGCACAGACGGATGGCATGATTGATTATTAATCTAACTCAAATAGACTGCTTTGTTTTGTTTCGTTTTGACTGACAACACACAATTTAATCTTTACTCATTATGGAGTAAGGATCAAATTCATGAAGACCAGCATTTGACATTTTATATTAACTCTGCTCAGCTTGTTGTCAGCAGTTGTAATCCTGGACATTTTTTTGTCAAATTCACTGTCTAATGAGTGTAGGGCCGTGACCAATGATGTGTGTGTGTGAAAATAAAAAATATATAATGCTTATGCATGCTTATTCTCCAGAAAAGAAAGCCCCGCGTGCAGACCTTCCCGTTTAATAAATCATTGGGAAACTGTAGACATTTGTATGAGCTTGATTTCCACTCTTTATCCAATAATGTATGAAGACAGTCCCCAAATCAATCATATGAAAGCAATATAAAAGCAAGTAAAAGCAAAAGTAATCAAGAGGAACAGTCTCATTCAGTGTCACTCAACAGAAACACGCGGAGAAGGACACATGCTTAATTTCTGGTTAACATTTTTCAGGCTTTTTGTCTATATTCCACAGATAGAGCGAAGTGTAGACAGGGAAGCAGTGTTGGGAGTGCAGGGTGGAGTGATATACAGGAAATGAACATGCCGCCTGAAGTAAGGCGCGCAGATTCTCGCCGCACGTTTTTCTTATAGAAATATCATTTTGTGTGCAAGTTGTAATTTCAGTACGACAATCGTGGACCTTGGTGTTAATACAAAGCTCTGGATTTGTAAAGGGAACACAAAGCTTGGATGGAGCCATGGCTTTATACCATCCAGTTGGCTACAGGAGGATTTGCTTGTGGACAGGATTGGACGGAATGAGAGATGGGGTGAGGGGAGGGAGCGGTAGGAGTGACAAACAATGTCACAAAATGGTATGTAGGCATGCACTTATATAAAGTGTCAGAGGTGCACGGATGTTTTAAAGTGGGTGTTAATGAGACCCACCGATAATCAATGGTTTCCAAGTCTGATACACATTTACTGGAGCTAACATTTTGTTTGTTTCTCACAGCCCATTTCAGTAGCCTGTTAAATGCTTAAAAGCTGCATAGCTACATTCGGATTAGATTGCGTGGCACATGTAGCTGTAAGGTAGACTTCGCTTTTATTAAATTGTAGACCAAGTCAAGAGCAGCTTACTTTCACCGCATCTACCTAGATGTTTGATGACCTTCCAACTACCCTTTTCCCATTATATTATGTATTGCCTTGACAAGTAAATGGACAGCTATTGCCTCCAACAGGGTGATTCAGAAGTGTTTAATAACCAATTGTGCATGCAATTCACTCCGAGGTTAATGTTGCATGAAGGAATGTCACATTTACAGTGTCACCGTCTCAAAATGGGACTCCCCCCTTTTCTATCAGACAGCTACTGGTGGTTTAGACCAGTTGGACTGCAGAGAAGGAATTGCTGATGTAGAAATTCACTGTTGTTCAATGTGATATTTTTCTAAATTCTTAAAAACACATAAAATCTTGTTCAATATACTATAGCAAAGTCCTGAGGGCTAATTGTAAAACATGGAATTAATGAGAGTGGTTAATTGCCTACACCAAACAAGCCTTTGTTCAATGTGGATGTTTAAGCAAGAGAGAGAAAGTTAAGGAAAACTGCTGTAATTAGGTCAAGAAAGTAGTGATTCGTTTTCAGTTGAGATTATATACTTTGAAAGCCACAGTTAACTAGGCATTTTAAATGTCTTCCTGACATATAGAATATGCAAAATTCATGAGCAAAATGTTTAGATGTTTATGCATTTGGCAGATGCTTTTATTCAAAGCGACTTCTAAAGGAGGATATAACATTACAGCTAACATCAAAGCCAACAATAAGCAATATTTGCTCCCATCGTTGCTAAATTTCATCCAAAAACTGTTACACAAAGACAGATATTAATATACTACATTTCACTATTCTACCATGCACTAAATATCTGAATACTATAAGTCAGGCCGCAAAATTTAGTCACAGTAAATGGCACCACAGCAATCCAACATCCTTCAGTCATGATACTGAAACCGTTACAGCACTGGTGGATTCCCAAAAAAACATGGTTTCCATCTACTAACAAGCCCAACTGCCAATCAGTATGTGTTTGAATGCAGATCCAACTTTTGTTTTCTCTGTCATAAAAACAACAAACTAAGTGGATTGGGTGACCTTGGCTGAATTAAACCCTGGGAGCTTTGTAGTCTATTCCTGGTGTAGTTTCAGACATGAAAATTTAAAGAGGGAAAACAAAAGTAAACAGGAGGCAGCAGCGGGAAGAGTCTGAACACAGTACTGAAAAGCAGTGATCTTTTAGCAGAGGGGTGCAGGTGAACTTGGCAGACCATTCGTCTAATTGGATTTCTGAAAGGATAGGGCGGATCAAAAACACCTGTTTATAAATCTGTCAGTGAAATCAAAACAGTAATGGAAGCTTTGCTCACACGTTGGTGTTCTGTTTCGGCCCAAATCTAATTTGAGCAAAAGGCAGAAAACACTAAGAGCAGATTATTTGCTGTGGTTCATTTTATGCGTCCATAATGTCGTAAAACCACACCATGCACCAGGCCCGGCGCGCCGTGAAGCCCTACTCAAGTCTACACAGCTGAACATATGAGGGCAGACTTTAAAACAATACAACCGACGGAGCTTGTGAAAGTTCTGTGCAGTTCATCCCCGTTTCTCACATATATCACTAAATCCAATCAACTGAACAATGCCAGAGTGTATTTTAATGCCACGTTGACACCTATGGTTGGTGGGTTTTATTTCTTAAATATTTGCCTGTGAATCCCGTCCTGTGGCTGTTTACATTTGAATGTGACATTGGACTTGTAATGCCAAGTGGTTTGGCTGCTGCAGCCTGACTTTTGCAATCAAGTGGTGATTAAGTATTTTATTACCAGGGGGCAAAGTAAAATCAACTGCACACAAAGGAATGTTACACCTTCCTCTATTATGGTCTGATTATGGATCCTGTCTGGAATGTGTGCAATAAACAAATGTCAAATATGTACACATTTGTAAAACTGGTTGTCGCTTGATTAAAGGACAAGGTGAAAAACTAATTCTAAGTGGAATTACAGAAGCGAAGCCAGTTCCAGTTCTTGCTTAACATGACATAAAACCGCTTTTCCCCCATTTTTATTTACACGACTAATGACATTTATTTCAACCTTCCTTCTAAAAGAGTTGTGTTTTTCTTACAGTAATCCATAATAAAAATGCACCGCTTCTTTCTTCTTAATGCAGATCCCATTTAAGCGCTCGCGTTCCAACCATGTCAAGACTTTTGCAAATGATCATTTCTTTCTCTGCTATCTTTGGAAGTGCATTTTGAACACGAAGTGAAAAATCATCAAAGAAAACAAACAAGTTGTGTGAGACATAAACGTTTCGTGTATTCCCGAGACACAGGGCGAGGAAAATTAATAGCATGATATTTTTGTAAACATGCTCAATAATACACAAGTAGATGCTACTTACCAAGAGGACAGTGACAAATGTAGTCATTTATCAGATCTATACACGAGCCTCCATTTAGACAAGGCTGCGACCAACAATCATTTACATCCTGAGAGCAGGTCTTTCCTGCAGGATATAGGGGGGAGAAACAAATACACTCTATTTAATGCTACAGGAAATACAGCTTAAACACGCTTCTGCAAAGGGTGTTGTTGCCCCAGTGGAAAATGAATAATTACTGAAGGGCTTTTGTAGCCACAACATTCAGAATATATGCAATAAAAAAAAATTCTGCTAATGCCCTGAACAACATGAGGCAGCTAATCACTTCTGATCCCACATACCCAAAATGTGGCTGTACAACAATGCGGTATACATAAATGGTGCAAGCTCAGTTTTAGTATCCTCGGGGCAAGAGTTAGGATATGGAATTGATTAAGGATTTTACAGACAAAATTTAAAGCTCTACCAGCTCTGGCCTCTGGCTATATTTCAGACCTCTTAGCTCTCTGTGAGACAGAGGGCACTGCTCTTCCATCTTCCCTGCTGGCTAAACCAAAGCTAGTTGTACTTTTGCCATCGTGACCCCCACACATTGGCAAGGGATCTATTAATCAAGTACTATAAGGAACTCACATAATTAGAGTAGCTGCTGACTGTACCAAAATATATTTTAGAAGACAGATTCTGTACTCATCAGTTTAGATATTCACATCACTCACGTCCAAGATTAACTATGGAATACTACTGGCTTCAGGTTGATGTCTAAGTAATAGCGTAAGCGTAATATTGTGCAATAAGTATTTTAAATGAGCAAAAGTAACCAACTAGAACTTTTCATTTCAATGGTAATATGCTCTGGCAATGCAATGAAAAATACACACATCACATTTCCAATGAAATCAGGATATTTTGAGCCGCTTATCCTCTATAATTCTATTCCACATGTCTGGATGTGTGTGTCACAGTTGATATATTTCCCATTATGTTGAACTTTCTCAAACGCTGCACATTTCAGCTTCATCAGCTTTACATTTGAACAACAAAGCCTCCCCGAGAACCTGCTCCAGCGGCTGGCTGTACTAATGGCTGTAAAATGGGCTCAGATTCATATCAGATGGTCTCATACCCTCAAACCCCGGGGGACAGTGGCACCGATAATCACTGATTAGGTCCACACAGGTGGCACCACTTGAGCAGGGGAAGCTGTTGCACTCATTTGCTTCCACTTCACAGAGCGGCCCCTCAAATCCAAGCATACAGCGGCAGGTGAAGTTATGCTGCTGGTCCAGGCAAATGCTGTGTTCAGAGCAGCGATGGCCGACACAGTAATCAATGTCCTCCTCGCAGTGGACCCCGGTGTATCCACTGGGACAAAGGCAGCTGCCGACAGATTGAAGAGAATTTCTTAATAGTGCAGAGAGTAAGAAGAATTCTTTCAACCCTAAAGGGGGAGCGGTAAATGTCACAGCTTTTACAATCATTGACATTCTGGTGCCAGAATAGCCTAAAGACAATCAAGACTTAAACACTGACCTGTAACCATCAATCTTATCCACACAAGTGGCTCCATTTTGACACCAATGTCGAATACAATCGTTGATATTTATAAGACAGTTCGGACCAGACCAACCAGGGGCACAGATGCAGGTGAGGCTGTTGGCATCGTTCAGCACACAATGCCCTCCATTGGCACACAGCTTCTAAAAAAAGAAAGGAAGAAGTAAAGTAGGCAGAGACATGTTTCACAGAATCAGAGATGCAAATGGAAAAAGCTTCACTTTGCATGGCAATGTTTGAAATTGGACTGAACGCATTCTGGTCAGAAGTATAAGTATTTCTCACAATGCGATGCCTAATCATGTCTTTCTGCTGGCTGCCTCAAAATGAGCTTCATTACAGCCACATGGCACACTGATGAATACTGATTCATGCTTTATATTCCATGTAGCATCTACATCATGTCTTACAAGACAAGATCAATGGTCATTGAGAGCTAAAGCTCCCAAGAGCTCTTTGTAACAAAACAGATACGTCTGATAGCTGGTTCATTTATAGCGAGGGGAAACAAAGGGGAAAAGAAAGAGCTGGCTTGTGGGACAGCGTTTAATATCAATATCTTTTCTGTGCTGGAGCCGATAGAAGCCTTGCTCCACAGTGAGCAATCATATACATCTTAAACTTGAAGTAGAGTTTCTGTTCAGGTTTGTTTTTTCCCACTTCTTTTGTTTTAATAAATGCAGGAGGTCAGTTCAGCAATTCATAAAGCAACATGCACATTCAAAAATACAGACACTCCAACTCTTCTGTTGTGCTCTTCTGCGTCAAGTGGCAGGAGGCTTGGCTTTTCAGTTCTATGAATGTGCTCACTAATATGAATGCCAAATGCAAAGATTTCCTTTTTTCACCTCACAAGTCAAAAGCACAGCATTCTAAGAGTCACATACTGCTCTAGTGTTGCTTTAATTTTCAATGACAACGAAAAGTATCTACTTTGTGTTGGTTTAGATAGTCCAAAGAAAGTAAATCAGAATCGGCAAAAATCCTAAATGGCCTGACAAGCCTTAAAAATAAATAAATAAAAATAAATAGAAAAATCCAGAAATTGGATTTGGCCAAGAAAAGTGCAATCTCTAAGTGACACTGTATATATTTTTGTCAGTTATTTTTGTTTGTTCATCTATAAGTTAAGTCCAGTTTTATTCAACTTGGTAACAGTTTTGACTAATGAACCGCTGATTTTGGTGTAGATTTGGGTCATTTTTAGGTCAAAATTGTAATAGAAAGCATTGATTCGAGTGGAGGATTTGATCTCTGGGAATTCTTGTATGAATATCTATCCAGTGTGTTTCTACATCGTAACTACTGTAGATGTTTGTTGATTGTTTCAGTGAGTATACACATAAAGAACTGTATGGAAATGCCTCTAAATGAAACGTGTAAGGAAGTTACAAAAATAGACCTATAATTGTTTTGCCATATCGATTCCCTGGTGCTAAAACCTGGAAGTACATTAAGAATATACAATACTACAGTAGAATATAAAATGACAAAATACACATTTCTACCCACTTGAAGGTTTTGAGGACAGGGTACACAACAGCTGTATTCAAGCTCCTTGGGCAGATCCAAACACTGAGTATTCGGTGGACATGTACTGTCAGGCAGAAGGCAGGCATCTATGTCAAGTTCGCAATTCTTCCCCTGAAAACCTGTCACACAAGATTAAATATGTTATCTAAAAGATGCTATACAAAACCAGCAAAAAAATAGACCTGTAATCAGTGCCTCTAGCCCATTTCTAATTCATGTTGATGTGCCAGGCAAGCTCTTCTATATATTTAATAAACACAGCCAAGACTGGCCCAGCCGTGGCTCGACTTGAGAATTGGCCCCATTCTGGAGCATAGTCAGTGAACCTCAGTGGCCTCCTGAATTTGTATCAAAATGCAGCCTCAATCTAACTCTTCATTAAAGATTGAAGAGGCAAACACCATTGCTATGCTTTTTTCCCCAAGCTTTCATCTGCTTCTTCTTCTTGCTTCTTTCCCTACAGTAGTCATGTGTAACCATTCTCACACAGGGTTACATGAAATGTTGAGAAGGCCAGAATTTATATGGAAAAACAAAACATTAGATTTCTGCAGTTTATAACAACAGATAAAGGAAATCAAATTAAACTCATGAGCCAAAAATATGATGCGGCACATGGTCATTATTTGAGGAAAATACTGTATCATTAAATGCCAATGAGTGGCAGAAAATATGTGAAACAAGGCATTATGTTTTACTGATACAATACACTTTATTGTCCTCATAGGGACATTTTTCTTGAACTGCAATTGGATTGCAGTTTCTATGCATGAAATCTGCACAATATCTTTTAACTTATCTAGACTGTTGCTTGTTTTAATTCATTTTAATTAAATCTATTTATATTCTTTTACATATTTTTAATGCTTTTTCTGCTCCCCGCAGCAATGCTTTTATTGTATGTGAAGCACTTTGAATTGTTTTGTACATGAAATGTGTTATACAAATACATTTGACTTTGACTTTAGACTACTTTTTACATGACAGAACTCCCTTCACCATATGACACTGGAAATGAGGCATACAAGCAGGTGCTCAGGTTTTCTTATATAACAGATTAGATTTCGAAGCAATGCTTGTAGGGCTGGGTACACCTTGTGAAATTTTGTAACTGTGGATCTACAACCAGTTCACTCAGGGAGTTAGGGATTCATGATCAGGGATTACCACAGACTGCAAAGGCAGTTTCAGAGGAAGCTGGGTAAAAAAAACAAAAAAAAACTTTTGTGCCTCAGGTACCTCAGGTTCAAAGTGAGAGATACTGCAAATACTGCTGTAAACTCAGCTGTCAACAATACAGAGTTTTGGTATAACAACCTCACATATTATAATAAGGCTTTATAATTAGGTCCACAACAGAAAATCCACTGGCATCGGTGCTGAGGAAAATACGAGGTAGATGAACTCGGGCCATATCAGTGCACTGAGCAGGTGTAATGGGGGCGGGCACACGATAACCGTTGAGCCCTCTGGGGTGTCATGGGTCTATTTCAACTTGACATCTGTGATGGGAGGTTCTCACTCAATAACCCCAATGACAAAAGCCTCAACCCAACCCTTCTCTTTTCAAACATCACAGCCAAGTTCCCACAGAGCTGCTCACTCACAAAGGACCAGGGAAAGCCATGTCAAATGTGGTGTGTTTAAAAAGGAGCATTACGAAGAAAAATAAATCCACACTGGCTGAGCACTAAAATGTGCCATTAGTTTCACTTTAATTGCTGACCAGAGAATGAACATGGGCATCATTAAGAACACAAGAAAGAAAAAAAAGAGACCACTTAGATATTTTTTTCCATAGTAAAATACAATCTGCTAATAAAATAGGATTTGCTTGAAAGGTTTGAGATGAGAGGCTGTAATATCAGTCTTTTTTACAGTAGATTCGTCATAAGCCTTCTACGTTCCTATTACATAACTGTTATCTAGAGGGTCTTAGCTTCAAACTTGGCTTTAAAAGGGAGTTTAGAAGTTGCATTTATGTCAGCAAAGTTTTCTTCCAGCACACTCTGTAAAAATTCAAAAGACAGTCAAGCGAAGTGGAAACTCTAAATTCCCTGTAGGTGGGACTTTGTTTTTCTGTCTGTGTGTGAGCTCTGACATCATGCTGTTTTGTCCAGGTGGAGCAGCTCACCCAATATAAGCTTATGTAAGTGCGGTCTGTCTGCATGTGCACCTATATCTATGGGCTGTGATGTGCTGATGTACTCACTGAACTGTGCCGCAACTATAACAAAATCTAATTATATCAGCTTTCTTGTGGTTATTATGGTAAAGTGAACTGAAGAGTCCTCAGCTCTCGACAACCCTGAACAAAATAAGTAGTGCTGAAAATGAACAGATGGATAACATTTAATCCATCAAACATTCCCTGTGTTTTAGATACCTCAAGGGCTGACACAGCTCATCAGTTGATGAAAATACAATGCCACCCTTGAATGTCACCTTTAATGCCGACTCTAATGTGCCTTGCCTCATCAAATGATAACATGAGCAAACTGTGACTTGAACATCCGCGTTGTGCTTTAAGATTTAATTAAGCAAAAGTGAATAAACAGAGTTTCATCATCTTCAATGTTACAATCCCGTGAAGAGTTGAAAACTTTAGCAGAGAAGAGAAGCTAAAAATAACAAGAGCAAATTCTGTAGAGAAAAGCAACACCTGGACACAAAGATGCTCTACGCCTTTGGTCTCCATGTGCAGTAAAATGTTCCAGTTAGGTGGGTAAGAGCAATTGCCAGACACACAAACTGGGCCGTGCCAACAACTGAAAGCACGAGCGCATCATCCATCAGTTTACATTCAGCGAATGTAAATTCAGACTCAGCCGGAGAGGTCCAAGAAGCAATTAGAGGAAAATTACCTTAATAGAAATTTTATAACACAGTACCTGGACGATTTCTTTGCATTTTCAAGGCCTGGCAATGAGGCTGATGTTGTTTATCAGCTGTCAGTCACAAGCCAAGACTGTAAACCGATAGCATGAATAATGCCACGGAGAATCTGGTTGTGACTTGTTTCTTCTGTAATGTGCAATGGAGCACGGAGCGTAATCAGCTGCATGCTGTGAAGATGGCGCTTTGAAATGGCTCTTTTTAAGAACTGAAAAAATCCGAGTGCTTTATTAAAAAACGTGAAGAGAGAAGTAAAACACAATGCCACACAGGTTTAACCACGTTCAACACAGGTATATAAAACATATTTCAATGAATGGGAAATATGTGGGAGGAAAAAAAAAAAAAAAAAAAAGTAAATTAAATCAAGCAGACACCTGTTTAACTTCCTCGGGCAGAATGTGTCATAGCACGTGGAATCTGCTTGCGAAAGCTAATCACCTTTGGTTGTCAGTAGATAGTGAGATGGCCAGAGGGGCTCTGGCTGAGGATCTTAGGCCACATTCACTGCAGACACATGGAAAAGGTCTACAATTCCACCTGCTGCCACAGCTAATATCACTTAAACGTTATTACAAAGCCCTTGTTTTGGACGTAGCCCAACATACCTGCAGGGCAGTGGCAGTTGTAGTCTCCAAGCAAGTCAGAGCATGTGCCATTGTGCTGACAGGGGCTGGAGTCACACTCGTTGATCTCAGTCTCGCACATTCTTCCTGAGAAAAGAGGTTAAAAAAAAAATAAAATTACACAGACGCCAGTATTTATAGTTCATCACTATCTTCACGTACCAGAACTCTTTTTGCCTCCCCCCCTCACAAAGAACTCTGAGAAAAGCCACTTCTTTGTTTGAAGGGAAGAACATATTTTAACTAGCATAATGAGTAACAAAACAATTTATGCATGACTGTGAATTCAATTGAACAATTGGTGATGCGTTTGTATTTGTGTGCTAAATAGGAAGATGTGTCTTCATACAGCCAACCATCATCAGACACTGCCTGACATGTGGACTAAGAACAAGAGCCAACTACTAGCTTCTGCCCTTTACGTCTAAATGTTTTACTGGGGTAAACAAACAAACCAACCGACAGATGCTGGCGGCAAATGTATTCATAAAGAATCTACAGAGCCAGTCTAGCTGTTTTCTCATCATCCATTCTTTATGCAAAGCTAAGTGGCTGCTGGTTCTAACATCATATTCAGAGCACAGATAAGAAACTGTTCCTTAAAAGGACGATAATTACACTGCAAACCTATTTAAATACTGCAGGATTTGAGAGGTGCCACAAAAGACATGCGAAAGACGTATAATAATAGGAAAAATTAAAAAAAAAGCATAACCCTAATTGGACAGGCTACATTGCTTGTTAAGAAAATGGACACTTAATGAGGAGTTCTGAGCGACCAGATGAGATGGGGTATGCAGGTTGCTTGGTAGGAAGCTCAGTTCCCTGAGCAGCTGCCGGTTCCACTGCTGTGGTTGGGGGTGGGTGTCATCTCATGCCGGTTATTAGTTCAAAATGTCTCATCATCAATAACGGAGCAGCAAAGACATATACTAAAAGTTCCCTCTTGACAGCAGCAGCTTCATGCTACAGCATAAACACTATGATTGATCTCATCTGCACTGTGGTTTGCTACAGGTAATTATATACAACATACACCACCCTGTTCAGGTGCAAAGTATATACATTTGTCCTATTTCAATCTTAGGAACGCCTACAATTATTTATGGCCATCAAATTTATTTTAGACAATTTAGCTTTTTTTTTTAAATGAAAAAGTAAGTGATATGAAACATAGCTATTTTTTAAAGCAAACTAAAAGAAATATATGGTAATGTGTCAAGTACATATATAGATATATATATATATATATATTTAAAAGGTCTATGTGCAACAGAGGTTATTTTATTGAATTTTGGAACATTTTGCAAATCCTTAGTTATTGTAGAAGGTTCTGTAAGAATATTAGGTTCTGAAAATCTACAAGAGCAGCTGTGGGCGAGCAGCTGGAAAGCGCGGCCCATTAATCAGAGGGCCGATAGTCCAATCTATAGCTCCTCAAGTCCAAATGTAAAAAGGTCCACAAAAAAGATGATTTGCATCTAACTGCCTGAGATGTGTCTGCATGTGACAGAAAAGCACCGTATGTACATGAATAAAAAATTATTGTGTGAATGTGGCTCGCAGTTTAAAAGTGCTTCGAGTGGTCAACAAGACAAGAAAAGTGCTTTATAAATGCTGTCAATGGACCATTTACCATTGTTTGCCAGAGAAAGCTTCTTGTTGTTGGGATGTTTCTCATTTCACAAGAAGAAATGTAAGTCGAATCGTGAATATATTTGTATGCACACAATTAAAATAGGACAAGCATGAACAAGCCAAACTTAATGGCATCGGCAGTTGTTCTGTTAAAAAATAAAACATTGCAAAGAGGAAAACCTGACTGGCAGCAGTTCAGTAATGCATCCTGAGTTATGATCTGTGATAGAGTACAGTGGGGTTTCTGGGCAAAGCTTGAAATTAAATTGGCCCTTCTATGCTGCATGGCTTGAAATTCCAAAGCAGAAATCCCAAGATGCCAAAAAATGATGAATTCTATCAGTCACTGAGAAGTGCCACAGTGTAAGAGACAATTTTCCATTACTGAAATGTTCAGCTTTGATCTAGGAAAAGAAAAAAAAACTTCTTCGTGTAGTGCCATGTAAGAGCTTATGTGATTGACAGCAGACTGTGTCAGGACTTAAGGCTAGATTGTGAAGTACACTACTGACCAAAATACGAGTGCACTGGATGGGGAAAAAAAGCCAATCACACACACAGACTGTTTAAGTAGTAAAACAACAGTAATACTGTGTAGTGACATAAAAAACACCTGACATTATTTTCATGTTTAGCAATAATCACTATCTGTCTAAATCAATGTTGTTCCTAATGCCTTAAATGCGATGCTGTGATGAGATGTTAACATGTCGTACAAAAGGGATTTTTGCTTATGATATTACAGCATGATGATAGAAAACAGACTGAAAAAGAGATAAAAGACAGAATGAACGGTTTGGATAAGCAATGCTTGAAACATGATCTTCTCTGACGGAGCACAGTCGCAGCTGTGAATGGTGCAAATAGTACGACTCTCCTATCAGGCTTAGAAAATAAGGTCAATACCTTTCCATATAATTGAAAAACAGTGGACAACAATCCCCTACCTGAGGGGCATGAGGCAAAAGTGTGGAAAAGGGAAAAGATAGAACTAAACTCAGGCTGGGTCACAGTCTGTCTCGACAGGGAGAGAGAAGAAAAAATAAATAAATAAATAAAAGGACAAACAGTGTTTTTTTCTACAAAAACATTCAGTCTGTGATCATTAAAGTCACTGAGCCCATGATGCAATGTTGCAAAAACATGAATAGCATCGCTGATATTGTCAGTTTCTGGGAATTTTTTTCCAACTTTTTAATATGGTGAATGAAAAATAATGACTTTATTTTCTGTAATCTCTTGCTCCGAATATTTATTATCTTTCTTTTTTTTTTTTTTTTTTTTAAACCACCATCACCGACAGCTTAACAACTTTCGGTCATGTTCAGAGCTGGCAGCTAATTAGGAAGCAGTTTGCCAGAGGACTTGGATTAAAATGCAATCAGCTGCAGGCCTTAGAAATGTCAAGCAGGCAAGGCCATTGGTAAATAAGATTCAGGGTTAAGAGAAAAAAAATAAATAAAAAATCTTTTCATAAACAGAGCAGGCCTGTGCTTACAGTATATGGTTGTTGGCTTCTTATTTCCCACAGACCTCTAACTCTATGTAGACACTTCACTATTAATTCACCCATCTTCCGTCTGTGCTTCTCCGTTTGGATTTAGACAAACTAAAATGTCTCGCCTCAAGGCTACGCAAGATAGCGTAATGAGCCTGAATCAGCAGAAAATACTATTACAAATGAGAAATGTAAAGAGGACTGTAGAGAGTTTGTGTTCTCATTTGTCTAGTCTTCTGGACGAATTACAGGTCAGTTATGGAAGAGATGTCCTTGAGACAGCAGAAATCAACGGAAAATCAATAACAGTTGCATAAAAATGTGGAAGCTTTAACCTGAAACCTTTTGACTTGTGAACACCACAATCCTTACCATGTTGCCCTGCTGACCTATAGGCAAGCAGCGCATCATTTTTCCGTCTCTCACTGAAGCCAAACGTCTACTTTACTTGAAAAACTAATATACAACAGGTTCAGCTTACCTTTCAAAGGGAAATACACATCTATTACACAGGCAGTGGCTGCTGATTTAGACAATTAAGTGGACCAATTCAATTCGGGACAAATGCATGATCAGCTAGTGTGCTATCCTCTGTAAAGAGAGTCAAATGTGAAAAGGAAACAGAGAATAAACCTCACAAACTCCTAATGTTGTAAGTGAGTGCTGTACTGTTCGAAATTACATCAGTTAACGTCTGGAAAAAACAGTGTTTAGACTGCTCAGAAGTACTTTACCCAACCACATTTGTAAAATGAATCAAAAACTTAACAATCAACTTATCAACTTTATTTCCAGATTTCCAAATCCATTCTGCAGCTGGCTTCCAGCATTTGCCAGGCAACGAGACAAGCGATCTTTTGACAGTCGGCAGCACAGCCTCTGAAACCGGAGACCTTGCTCTTCTGCCACCGACGCTCTATCGACTCTGCGCGGTGAGTGGCAGAGATGAGCGAGCAGCAGCGCCTGTCAAAGAGCTGCTTGCTCGTCCACAATCGAATTCTATAGTTCGTTATCGAGGGAGATGTCGGATTGCGCACGCGCGACAAAGAACACGAAAAACATTTCTCTTGGAGTGAATTCTTTAGTAAAACTTTGATGTGTGTATGGGATAAGGTTTTAATGGACACCTACCATTCATCCCAGATTAAGCACTTGTTGTGGTGTAAATGAGTGCCTCGTTAAATATCAGTGCCTTTTATGTCATTTACCCACCATCTGCCTTAAAACACCAACAAAAGCCAAAGCAGAAAAACATGTAATTGATGGAAGGCTTTCAGCATTGTTGGCACTGACGCAACAAGAGAGGGAAAAAAAAAAAAAGAAAAGTTAAATATTGTGAAAAGCAGCCTTTCCACAAGCGCTCATATACATCAAGGCATAAATTACCAACGTACAGATGCTCAAACAGACTGAAAGGGTGCAAAAGTGGTAATAATACAAATTTATCTCACCTGAGAAACCGAGGGGACATTTACAGATGTACTGAGGGGGAGATGACGGCTGACTTGTTGTGATGCATGTGGCTCCATTCAAACAGCAGCCTGGTTGCATCACGCAGGCATCACCTACATATTGGCAAAACTCTCCGATCCACCCTGGAGCACAGATGCACTGCCGGAACATAGTACATTATTCATGGGATTAGTGGCACAATACGACATCCACACTGTGGGGTAAGATGCAGTACGTGTTAAGACCAGCAATGCAGTAAAGCAAAATCTTTTTTTTTTTTTGTTTCCGTTTCCTTTATGCAGGAACACTAGAATTCAAATCAAACGCCGACTCGACTTTCACAATAAATCTGTAAATACTGCCCTCAAATGAAAAGGGTCAGTTCACTGACAATACAGAAAGCTTTTTCAATGTTCAATCCGCTCATCTCCTCGAGATATCTTCCGCTGCCTCACTGTGAGGGAGGAAGAGACTTTATGTGACAGTCAAATTGCTGCAAAAAAAAAATCATGTTAAATAAATCCGATGGTCATTTTACGTCAGGAAAGAGGGATTTTTACTACGTACTAATGTCTCCCCGAATGAGGGGAAACAAGAAAGCATCGAACCAAAATCCAAAGTGCAACGCTGAAAGCACAAACTAAAAGGAGTACTCTATTTTCTGAGTTTTTTTGTTCTATACTGCACGACAGAGCCAGAGGGAATTAAGATGGCAGTAACCGTGAAAACAGGTTTTCATAGTCAAAGCAAAAACGTGTAAAAATAAACTAAACAAAAATATAAATGAAAACAAAAGTCGACCAGACGAAGTTGCCCATCTTTTTCAGTGAGATGCTGTTTTTGATTATGCCTGACCCCGGTTAGGAGGCACACCAACACAAAGCATCTAAAAGTAGACTTTAGATCAGAAGCATTCTCAGCGGCCTAATGGATGAAGACTGATGGAGAATAATTAGGAGCCATGGGGCATTAGGGGTAGTCTCAGGTGCTGGAAAGATAAAATACAGACGTTTGAGAGAGCTGAGCAACACAGAGGGAAATTAGACCAGAACCTGACTATCTGAACAAAGTATTCTCTGTGATTAATGGGTTAGAATTGGACTAGTGCTGTCTGTAGACACTTCCATCAGCGATGCTAGATATTCTCTGTGTCTTTTTGTCTTCAACTGAAAACAAATGTTCTTATGAAAAGAATATTAAAAACCAAAGGAAGGCTTTTTAAATTTGGCATGTTAAAAAAAAAGCAAAAAAGCCGAATAGACTGATTTGATCTCAAAAGTCTAATGCTGTAAGACAGAAACGATTGCAAAAGCATCAGCTCCATTCTTCATCAGACCCAATTAATAACTGATTAACACATAAACAATTAAAAAGCGGCACACAGATAATCAAAGACAGACAGAAATTGTGACACATCACATATGTATTTGTCTGATTCATTAGACATTATGGTCTTATTGGGACAAAGAAAATTACTTTTTCTCTTACTAAAACAACAGCTCTACTGTACACACTGCTCTGTCTAAGGATGAGCTACACTGTGTTCATTACCGTAACCCTCATTAAGGTGCAGCATGAATCATATTTTGCAGGCTTCAGAGTATTTCATTATGACTGAAACATTGAATTACCTACCTGATATCCGCCAATTACACTCAAGCACAATCCCTCATTTAGGCAGTTGATATTGAGCAGCCTGCAGTAGTCAATTATTTCTTCACAGTTCTTCCCAGAAAAGCCACTCAGACATCTGTTGAGGGGAGGTCAGTGTCATCAAAATCAATTCATCCGAACCCTACAGAGTAACAAGCAGTGCTGCATTGTTTCATTTTACAAGAGACATGAGGCTGTAACACAGTTTTTTTCCACATGGTCTTATTGTGACACGGACCAGGCTGAAATAATGCACATTTTTCTTCCAATTTGTTTGACCTGGATTGTCTAATGGGTGGACTCAGCATATCAGGACACATTAAGGTCCATTAGAAATCACAGATTACCCTTTTCTACAGCTGCGGATTTCACTGGCTGTACGGCCTAATATGACAAATGCACGGCATCCGCCATAAATTACTCTCAGTTTTCATATTCTATGTTCGACTCTTATTCAGCTAAAAGTGCAGTGGGAGTTATAACGAGATTTATTACGAACGAACCGCAATATATGACAACAGTGAGGAAGAACATGATTTGACAGTCAGCAGATATTACGCAGACTCAGAGCCCTGAAAACTGGAGCCTACTAAGAATGAGGAGAAAACATTTTCATGTAAAGCCCAGTGGTGACTTACAGAAACACCAATTCATCTTGGGATTTACGAAGTGTCTCACGTGGGTGATGGAAATGAGAAAATACCGGCGCTCACATTGGTTTTAGAAGCATCGAGGGGGCATCAAAAGAATACTGTAATCTAGCAGAATCCTGTTCCTCCGAGAGGAACCTGAGCAAAAACTGTAGCTTATCTGTTTGCCTTTCACTGTTTCAGATTTTAAAAAAAATATATATATATATATATATATATATATATATATATAGTATGGAGCTGAAAGGCCTTTTTTGTTTGTTTTAAATGAACAGTATCTGACCAAAGTATATGTGAAGGCTGGTGTTGTTCTGTTCTTGCATCGTCAACAAATCTGATGCAGAGAACAAAGTTCAAGATGCAGTGCCGGATCTCTTAATACTCCCAAAGTTACCACATTTCATCCATTTCTGCTGGAGACATGAATCTTTAAAAACATGTCTCGCACTTCCTTTGAAACGGTGTGCGAGTTCCATGGTGATTTTTATTGTAAAATTTCTCAAAAGCAAACAAAAAAAAAAGAAAGAAAAAAAAAACGAGATAACAGTGAAATAAACAGTGAATCAGTTCAGCATGATTTGCTGTTAATTTGCTGCAACTCGATATCAAAACAGCATATATAAGATTAATTAAAAATAACATACAGTCCCTGTGTTAAATAAATCTCTGTGTTTTTCATAAATGATGCTTACAATAAGAAAAATATGTACATTTTCAATAGCATTTCTATTTCTTTTTAATCATCAAAATAAATACATGACACAATATTTGTGTCAAATAATAAAGACAAGTGAGCACTGCGCCACTGTTGCTCATATAACGTTCTCTTAAAGTCCCACTCCAGCAGTTCCTGAACAACTCATCTGTTTTCCTGAAAATTGCATCATTTAAAGTTTCTGTCACAAACGAAGCTCTCGCGGCCTATCTGGCCACGACACGGCATAGAACACGACTCTCCAGCTTCTTCCTCGTCCCGTGAGGAGGGCTCTATTAATATGCTAATGAGCTACACTCGTCTTTGCCTTTCAGCACCCCCCTCAAAGTCTACTCTGACTCTGCAAAACTGATCTGCCATGCTCTTATTGTACTGAACAAACAGCATTAAAATAATGACCGGGCTGCTAATTCTCACCGTGCCAAAGTCACGACATGTCGGTGTATCCACAAAGGCCTGCCCAGGACTCGTCACTTGAGAGGCAGCTGTATGGGAAAAGCCTGCTTTCCCATAAACTTTCCAAATCATGCACCACAGATACAAGAGTGTTTACCAAGGAAAACCGCAGACACAACCTGAAATTACACTGCCGGACTGCTGGCAGCACTACTTTTCCTCAAAAGCACGACGATATTAAAAAAAATTAAATAAATACTCATGTTGTTTCCCAGGTAAATGTCTGGAATAGTCTTAGTCTACAATAATTTGGGTGCCAGACCCTGCTATTGTTTCGTGTCAAATTCGAAAGCAGGGAAATGAAGTCGCTGCCTGCATGAGAACCGTCACTCCCTGATGGAGGCGCTGGTCTGCTTTGCCCCGTCAGCCGGGAAACCGGTGGCTGCAGCAGAGAAGCTCCGCCAGCGACCCGTGTCTGCTACTTTTCATGGGACACAACAAAATAATAAGAAACAAAATCCACTTGTGCTGTAATTAGACCTATTTTGATAAGAAAATAAAGGCTTGCAAATCGAATCCCATTACAGTCATAAACTGAACGTCTTGTGTCTGCCATTTTAGCAAAAAGAGGGAAAAACTTCTACTTGCTTCTCTGCCAAGCTTGTGTTGGCTTGTCCTAAGACCTGAAAGAGCCCCATCCAGCAAATATATTAAGGATTGGTCGGTGCTGGTTCCTCCAAATTGTTTTCAAATAGTCTGGAGCATTTAGACCGTCTGACTCTCCTTTCTGGGGTTAAGGACCGTGCTCTGCAGATTCAAAGCTGAACTGCTAAGCCATAGTGCTGATGGCCCACCTTCTGTGAGTAGGGAAAATCAAAAGCTAATGAATCGCATCCGAGGAGAAAAATATCCAAACTACATGAAGAGAAGGTAAATCAATGAAGAAATAGAAGAAAAAGAAGAAATAGTAATAGTAGACATAGTAGATAGTTATCTTTTCACCGTCAGCGCAAGGCATTCTCACGAGAAGCTAAAATCATTTGACTCCATTTACATCAAGCATTAGAAGGCATTTCCACAAGCATCTGACCCAACTACTTGGGATCAAATTAAAAAAAAAAAAAAAAACATCATTACCGCCAGGCGACAGAAACAGAGCCAGCCTATGTTTAGGCATGTTCTAAGTGAATAAATAACTTCCGATTATGCAGTAGAGGATAATCAAGTGGGTGAACCTTCCATGCAGCCCAGTTCATATCGACGTACACACTGCTAAAAGTCTGAGGCCATATTTGACCCTGACCCACCTCTGAAAGCAGTCTGAGCCATCAGCTCTCAGTGCACCGAATTGCCTTGTTGTTGAACAGCACTTCGCAACAAATTGCTTTGCATCCACAATGCATCTTTGGTGCATTCGCGCTTGTACTTAAACATCCACTTGTGTTCAGGTCACTCTCGATGCATGTTGATGCGAGTGTGAACTGGGTCAATAATGTGGGCCCCATTAGGTAGCACTCAGTGTTTCACCTGCAGAAGTAATCCTTTCCTTTGGACACACAGGTGGCATTGTTCAGACAAGGCGATGGGTTGCACATGCCGTGCCGCCTTCTGCATTCTGGGACCACAGAACCATCTGCACAAACACAATCGGAGGCCTGCATATAGAAGCAAAACAAACTAGGTCAGTTGTCAGCTTGGGGGAAAAAAGGGTTGGAAATCACAGGCGGTACATTAAATCACTAAACGAGTGAGCATTATCAATAAAAGATATGCAATTACGAATTCTCCCTTGATCAATCTCTGCAACCTATTTACGAAAAGGTGGCACGGTTTGCAATATGGAAATGGAAACATCATTTAAAACCCTACATAACCAAGAACGGATAAACCAACAGTTTAAAGAAAGTTGCTCTGGTGATTTCCTTCATGAAATTTGCTCATTTCTACTTTGATGCCAGCAACGCGAGTTTAAAAGTCGGGACAGAAGCGATTGCGAAAGTTGTTTAAGGCTTGAAAAAATTAAACGTTTCAAATGTTTCTTGTGGAATATCTCGATGTCAACAGGTGACACACATCTGACAGACTGTGCGGGCAAGCGAATCAACAGTTTGTGAGTGTCAATCTAATTTCAAGGTTAAATTGTAAAGAAATTAGGAGATTCCATCACCTGCAGTTCATAACATAATCCTGCCCATGATCTCCGAGCTGCCAGGCAGCGCCGCATTAAGAGCAGACATGATTCTATCAGGATAACCACTGCATGGACTTAGAAACACTGCTGAAAACCATTGTCAGTTAACAGTTTGTCTCTGTAGCCACAAGTGCCTGGTAATATTTCACTATGGTAAGTAACATGGTGATGAATCGGTTGACTGGCTGCTCCGATCATGCTGTATGAAGAACCACAGGTTTTCGGAAAAACACATGCTGCCATCCAGATTAGATCTTTTTCAGCGAGGTCTTATTTATTTCAGCAAAGCAACTGAAAATATCATTATGACAGTAATACAACAGCATGGCTCTTCAGCAATCAGTGTCCTTTAGGAAGATACGACACTCCCCTGTCCCAACTTTTTTTTAAAATCATGTTGCTTGCACCGAATTCATAACCGGCATCCATCTAAAAATATATAATAACATAGATGAATGAATCAATAAAAATATCTGGTCTTCACAATGTTTTCAGCTAAATATTCAAAGGGATTAAAGCAAATGCTTTAATTGTTTTTATTTACATTTAACAGAGTCCTTTTTGGAACAAATCTAACTGGAATAGGAGACTAAATACACGTCTACTTCATAGTTCAGTATATTATGAGAAGTTAATAAATGTTAATGTTCCCGTAATTCCAATCCCGTAATGCCTGTAGAAATATTTCCATGTTAAGCAGCGGCTACAACGGGCATTATTTTGATAAATGTCCCTTTTAGTCTGCTCTATTCTGGTATTCTTCGGTGGGTTGTGAAAACACGCAGTGCACTTCAATGTGTAATGAACAAAACAAAGGTTATGCAGAAGGACAATTAGAGCACCACTGTATTTTCCCCAGAGTATCCTCCTGAGCATTCGAAAACAGTACTGCCTCTGCAAAACGTATGGCCACGATAACGGTTCCAGTGAAAGGTGAAAATTGCAGCAGGCATTCAATTACAAAAAGGTTTTGATGAGAGCCATTTCAAGCTGGCACTTAAATATGCACAGGGTCATTCAATCAAAATGCTAGACGAAGCAGGCACTCCTTCCCTCAGCTCATCTTCTGCAGGAAATATTAATTGCCGTCAGAGCCTTCAGAATGAAGCCATTTGATCTCGTTTCAAGACACTATTAATTTTCATGTGCCATTTCTTGTTTATGTCCCACTGAGATAGAACAAATAAGGGAAATGAAGTCCTCACATGCTCCCCTGCAGTGCAAATTTGTTCCTCTCGACACGAATACGACACGCAGTCAAAGTTAGCTGCCGAGTCGCAGTGGAGGCCCCCAAATCTTTCTGGACAATGGCAAACGAATCCTTCGGGGCTCTCTGCACACACGCCACCATTTCTGCATGGATTTGGGTCACAGGGGGCTTTCCTCTTCTCACAGGGAGGGCCTGCAGAAGCAACAACAGAAGATTACAGTGCTTTCATTCAGGCTGTGGATGCATTGAAAAGCATAATGTGCAGAAGCCTGTCGACTGGCATCCTTTGTCAAGGACATGCTCACACACTCTACTCGCTGTAAAATCTCAGGTGGCGAACATCCACGGTGA
Organism: Leuresthes tenuis; assembly: GCF_036924035.1. NCBI lineage: Eukaryota > Metazoa > Chordata > Actinopteri > Atheriniformes > Atherinopsidae > Leuresthes > Leuresthes tenuis. The sequence goes on from NW_027325362.1 coordinate 16,705,105, forward strand.
ATTGCTGCAAAGCAAAATTGCGGCATGCCTGAAATGATATGACTGACCGGACTTATAATCCATAAAGGAAGGAGTGACCTTTTTATCAGTTGCACATGATAAAAGCAGTTAGTTTGGAGTTTGGAGCCATTACATAATATTATACTGTTATATATATATATATATATATAGAACCCAAATTCCAAAAAAAGTTGGAATACTGTGTAAAATGTAAATAAAAACAGGATTATATGGTTTGCAATTATAAAAAACAACAACATTTAATTCACAACAGAGCATACTGTAGGTATCACCCTGCCTCTTGTTAAGTTTTGCAAGGGAGAGTGAAACATTTTGCCATTTCATGAAAAATATTAACTTTTCCTGAATATGATGGCAGCATCAGGTCTTTAAAAAAAGTTAAGATAGAAAGGGACGAGGCCGAAAATCAATATTGGATGCCCTTGATCTTCGGGCCTTCGGGCAGCACTGCAAAAAAAATGCAGTCATGATTCTGTCATTGGAACATTTTAGAGAAATCATTGTCTGTGAACACAATCCGTCATGCCACCCACACGGCATGCATAGAAAAAGCAATAAATGAACAATCTTTAAAAAGGACCGAGAGTTTCATCAAAATTCTAAATTCTTTTTCGTACTCTTGGATGCTGCAGCCTCTGAGTTTAAGAAGAGAGGGACCATGTGGTTCGTTATCAGCACTACGTTGAAAAGTTTCCATCACTGGTGGTGTAGGGGTGCGCAAGTGCCCACTGAACGAAGAACTTGTACATCGGGAAAGGCGCCATCACTACAGACAGGTATATAAAACGTTTAGTTCAACAAATGCTCCCATCCAGACAAAACCTTTACCAGAAATAGACGTGCAAATTTCAGTGAGACACAGCAAAAACACACACTGTATTTATTACAATAGCACGGCTTTTTGGTGGAAGAGTCCCTGTTCTGAACTGGCCTGACTGCAGTCAAAACAAATCATCAACTGAAAACATTTGGCGCAGCGTGAAACAAAATATGACCAAGAACGCTCGTGACTGTCGAGCTGCTCGAATCCTAAATGAGAAAATAATGAAACAACAATCCTCTCCCAAAGGTCCAGCAACTGGTCTCAGTTCATAGATGTTTAACGGAGAAGAGATGCTACACAGTGGTAAACATGGCTGGGGTATGAGGGCTATGAATAAAATATTACCATCCCAACTTTTTGGGGAATTTGGGTTGTATTCTTCCAGTTAGACTAAATGCATATTTACCTCAAGAAATGAGCCATTTTTCTGAGCCTCTGAATGTTTATTTAAGAACCCCTTAATAAATGAGCCAATAAACCTTATGGAAATAAGTAGTCTAATAAGTAGACAAAACAATTATTTTTCCTTCATATTCACTTCAACTATACCAAACCTGCAGTAAGATATTGCAAATGTAATGAGGACAGTGTGTGCCTTGGCTGCATATTTTCTGTGTCGTCCTTCTGAGGGCAAATCAGCTCTATCACAATGTTTCATGCTGTGGGTGCGTTTTACAGTTGCTGCTGCTTCCACTGCCAGCCCTGTGGTATGATCTATGGATGGCATGAACGAGAGCCAAATGATCAGAAATGTCTGCCGTTGAACTGTTACTGTAGCACACTTACGATGCATTAAAGTAACAACAAAAATCTGTGAATGCGAAACACTTTTGTGTTTGCGACTGGTAAACACAGCGCAGTTGTCTGAGATACAGGAGTTCTGTATGCTGGAGCCACAACACATTTCCATGCAGGTGCTCAAACATTCTTTGCCCAAACTCAGTCACTAGTAGCCAGCTTCATAGGGTAAGTATGCAAATGTGAGAAATCCAACACAAAGCAGTTACAGTAAACAGCAAAACTGTTTCCAGTTATTGGATTTGAAGCGCCTTGTTGTTCAACTGAAACCATTCTATAATATACAGAGAAATGGGAGATTGCATTCTATCCGTTTAGAATTTAAAATTTAAAAAAATGTCATTTTGATTGTGTTTTTAATGTCTTAAAAACATAAAAAACGTATTAATTGCCTCAGGAAATACTCTATACAACACAGTCCTAAGGTGGGAAGTATTACAAGACAGTGTTACTTGTTAGTCATTTCTCTTCATTTGTTTCCACTTGATTTGTGCAGAAGTCCCATCTGATGACATCGTGCCAAACAATATACGACAGTTGGGAGTCGTGCTGCTGTTGTGTTTTTCAGTGTTTGTCGTGCCTGCAGCAGAGTGAGTCGAGAAAAATGGCTGGACTGGACTTAACCGAACGGCTCGAGTACTTTTTTGTTTTTTAACAAGTATGCACATCAAATGAGAAATAAATAAATAAGCCAAGACCTCTGTAGGGAGCACAGTAATAAAATGAAAGTCATCATAAAGATGTACAGATGGGGGGGGGTTTCCACTGAACTGTAAAGGTAGTACTCTGCTGCAGCTAGTTTCATACCATAAGCATTTCTGATAAAGCAATTTTCAACTAAGCTGTAGTTGTAGTTTTTTTTTTTTTTTTCTATAGATATCGTTGAACCACACTTTCATCAGCGCCAGCTTAACCAGAGGCAGGGTAATGCTGCAGTGACACTGTGAGCAAAGGATAAAATTAGACCGAATTCAGTGAAGGTTCAAGGTGAATAAAATTTGATGTTATTCCCTTGTGAGGGTTTTCATTTTTTTGTGTTCTTCAGATGGTGCCTACACATTTATCTTTCCAGTGACTCTTTCTTTGCATATTTTCTTTAATCCCCCTGCTGATACAAGTGCTCATGTCCCAGAGGCTCCTCACAGCCTCCTCTGTGGGCATCAATCTTGCTGTGTGCAACTTCAAGGTTTGCTTTAGCCTAAACTTGTTTTTTTTTTTTTACAAGTTTTCAGAACTGGTTCACTAACAGCGGCAGCATTTCGAATATTTCCATTTGTGACATTCACAACAGCACTCTGTGCACTCAAGTGAAGAGGCACAAATAATCATTTGCAAGCATTTGTCCTCTCATCAAAGATGGAGTTTTACAAACTATGGCCATCTACCTCGCACACAGTAGAAAGGTAATGATATGCAAGTCAAATTATACTTTCTCGATTTGATTTTACACCTAACAAGACTGTTAAATCAATTAAAACCTCAGAACAAATAGAAATGGCCCTATAAAGCTCATAATACCCTGCAACAAATACTCTAGAGGTAGTGCGGAAGAGAGTCGAATCAAAAGAAAATCTCATTTGAAACATCCCACGAGTTTGACTCATTATTCTGTGCGCATAGGCTTTGGCCTATGAGGGCAGCCAGCACTGGAGCAGCCACTAACTTCCAGTTGATTAATGAGCCAACTGCAGCAGGGAGGTGGAGGAAACACGAGCTCCACAGAACTCCACAGAACTCCCAAGAAGCTGTTGGGACAGCGGGACACCGTGACCATGTGAATGCATCCAGTGGAGGCTGCCTACCTGAGAGAGCAGCAGCAATTAAAACGAAATCAGACGAAAGCCGCCGTAGCAAAGGCAGCATGTAACTCACAGATTAGATATAAATCATATGCTATAACAATTAGACTTTTTTCTTATTTTCTTTCCTTTTTCAAATATACAAACCTCTAACCAACTTTAGGACCATGGATGCATTCCCCTAAATTTTGTTGGTAAAAATCAGAAAACCAAACTGACTTTCAGAAAAGTTGGAAAGTTTGCTCAAATGCAACAAACAACTTAAAAATGTTATTTTTTTAATTCATTTGAACCCTTAATTAACAAACAAAAGCACAGAGCATATACATTTCGGTATCTCTGCAGACCATCTTCATTATATCCAGAAAATATGAACAGATCTATATTTTAATGCCAGTGAAGACGTTCAAAAAAGCTGAGGGACTGTTGCGCTAACGACTGAGTCATATCAGCCTTCCTTTTAATCATTTAGGTACCAAATCTGTCCATTCTTGCCAGATACAAGATTTCACCTGCTCAGAAATCCCTGGCTGATTTTCCCCCTCACTACGCTCCATACGTTTTCAATAGGAGACAGAGAGTAAAGGTGAACACACGCTGTGTCTGTAAAGATGTGCAGTTGAAAGTCATGCGGCTTGGCATCTGGCATTTTCCTGCTGAAATGAGCAGAGACCTCCTGGGAAAAGACTTCGCCTTGATGGCAGCATGGGTCTTTCCAAATTTCTGATTTACTCTGCTGCAGCAATAGCAAATTATGTCAATGGTATTTAATGCACTATAACACCACTTCAGATGTTGGCTTTTGCCAGCACATTTGGGAATCTTTGCACTCCTGTGTGGTTAATGGTGAACGACCAAAGTTTGCAGCAATTTTTGCTTTGCGTCAAATTCCCTTGTGGCATTTGGCATAAAGTGGTAAGCAATGACCAATCCTTGTTTGGAAGTGATACAACTTTGGAGGATGCCCATTTTATACCCAATCTTGACACCCTTACCTTTCACAAAAATAATCTGCTGATCGTAGAACCTTTAAAATCTGTTTTAGTTTAGTATATACACAACTACTTTCTTTTTTACTGTTTGTTTTGGTCCCTCCCCCAAACAAAGTGGGACAGTAGGACACTGAATAATAATTGCATAAGGTTTTATATTGCAAGGAGGGATGCAATGGTACTCGGTAAAATATTGAACCGTTCGGTCCGCTACGCATGGGACAATACACCCTTATGGACCGCAAGTTTTCAGTTTTGCAATTCATTTTTCGCTCATGCTTTACAGGCCTCTGTGTGTGCCTGTCCAGGCAGGTGAAAAGCCCTCCCCGGAAGGCGAGTTAATGTCCAATCACTGTTGAGCCTCCACCCACGCACCCCCTGTCAGTCACACTGTTGTAACTGGAGGCAGGTTCAAAGTGAAGCTCGCACACGGAAGCGGAAAAAAGAAAACAAAGAGGCATGGCCAGCACTAGCGGAGGAGTTGAGAGCAGTGGTGGCCATCAGGAGCACCAGGACATTTCCCGGTGGCCCAGCCACAAAACTGGTCCGCTCGACGATTGCCGATGGTCAGTGGGCCGTCTCCTGGGGGCTGGTCTCTGGTCTGGACGGCTGGGCTAACAGAGTCTAACAGCGGAGTAATGTTCCGTGAGTGCGGTGTTTTTAGTACTGCGATTAATGGTGCATTCAAGTTGCACAGAAATGTTGGAATTTCTGAGCTCCAAGTCAGAATTTTAATTGTACCTTTTGAAAGTTGTGTTTAGTAACTGTTAACTTGAATGAAAAGTGTTTTATTATTCAGTACAGCAGTTATACTGGTATGTTTACAGTTTCTGTTGACAAACAAAATAAAGAGAGAATTTTGGGAGAAAAAAAAATGTTTCTCTTTCCGCACAAAACACATGTACCGAAACTAAACCGAAACCGTGGACAAAAACCGAGGTACGGACCGTAACCGTGGGTTACCTGTACCATTGTACCCCTAATTTCAAGGTAGATATCAGCTCGCTCAGACACACATCTGGTTCAGTGGCATCTTGATAGGCAGAAATACAGTTTTAGTAGGCTATGACAAGTCCTTCACCCTACCCTTCTGAAAAGAAATATGTAACATTCAGTTCAAAATGCATCCGGTATTCACTACATATAAAGTGGTTAAGGCAGCGATGGCGTTCTCCATTAAAGATATGAAAAGTATATCACAACCGTCTCTCCTAAATGTTAAGAGTTGTTCTTATCTACAGCAATGCTACCTTTTACTCTGAGTTAATTAACATAAACTTTATCTAAAACTAAAGAGTGCTTGCAGACAATTCGCCACCAAGGCCCACGTACTTTTCATCCTTTTTTACTTTTTTTTTTTTGCAATTTCAAAGAAAGCAATCTTGACACGCTCCTCAATTTAATGGGCTCTTCCTTCACCCATGCTCCACCTCATCTCCAAGCCAATTCAACAAACAGACAAACAAAATGACATCCATCACATACCTCCCCCTCAGCTCCTGCCCAGGCAGAGGATAAAGACTTTCTTTCTGCACTGTAAGGCCCTAAAGTGCTCTAGCATGAATGGGTGCCAGAGAATCCTGCAAGCAACTGTAAAACTGCATCTCCAAATTAATAAGCTGAACACAAAAGCGCTGCGAAGCTATGACACTTCAAAAGTTCTGCCAAAACAAAGTAAGTTGCAAACAAAACAGCAAAATCGAGGATTCATTCCAGAAAGTTCATCGCTGGCTTGCTTCGAAAAGCTGACAGCGAGATCCAGGGCAGCCTGAGGAGCATTCAGGCCTTGCAGCCCATTTGTGGGAGATTTCCATTAACCTAACAGTGCTTTGCCATGCTAGATGAGACTAAATAATGAGTGAAGTAGTAATGTTTTAATACAAGTTCAACAGTTCATGGGTGCCATCCGATTTCCATAGATGAGCATCCTGACTGTCTCTAAATCACAGCGCAAGGAACGGTTTGGCCTTTATTAATGATTTACAAGGGGAAGTTATTAGCATACACTAACAATGACTTCACTACAGTAAAGCTGACCAAAACACCAGTATTAATCAACATTTAATGTAGAGTTTAGGTTTTTTTTTGGTTGTTTTTTAAAAAAAAAGGAGAACTCTAATAATGAAAATCATCAAAACTTTGGGTTTTTAATTATCAAACAAGAAATATGAATTCTGGGGTGTGTGGACCATGATTTTAAATTTTTTCCAGCCAACTTTATAAATCTTTGATACAATACACTCGTTGTAAATTACACTTAAACTGATTGCTGTAAACCTTTGTTTTTATTAACACTGTCACGCTCAGTTAGCGAGCAGTTTAGCCTTGGACCTTTACAGCAGCACATCACTGGCTGTTACATGATGTAGTTGATTTGAGATGGCCGCATCATATATTATGATGACAAATGCAACATCAAGCGGGATCTGGATTACAGCCCGTGAGGAAATTCTGATCTTTTTATGATTTATGACCTTTGTAGTTTTGCCTCCTTTGAGGCAAATGACGTGGCTGTGCATATGGAACTGTGCGGATTGCAGCACAATCTTTCCATTGTCCATTGTCTGCGTTAAAATCTGTGACATAATGTTCAGAGAGAAGCTTTTCAGTGTCACCTTGACAGACAATTCATCTCGATATTACCAAGAACTAGCTGAAAGGAGCTGCTTACCGGAGAATCCAGCGTCACAGATGCATTTGAAGGATGCAGGCGACATCTGAACGCATGTCCCATTTTCACAAATTCTGTCACAGTTTGTTTTCCCAACAACTTCCGAGCAGTTGACCCCTAAAACAAAGAAACACACCGACTGATTACTCCAAAGAGATAGTGTTCGGGACGGATGTAGAGAACCCAGGACCCCAAGACAAGTTCTCAGGGTATAGAAATATAATTTTAAAAAAAAGAAGAAGAGGAAAAAAGAATGAGAATTTTAAAACAGAAGATGAAACAATTACCATGACACATGTTTAGGAAGAATGGGACAAATCAACACCTCAAACACTTCATCATTTAGTATTCTCAAATCCGAAATGTCACTCAAATTCTGTAAGAAGGAATGACAACAAATTCATAGAAGTTTTATTGTCCCAATTTGACTGGATATTAACAATGGATGTACAATATATTAACAAATCAAATTAAGTCTATGAGAAAAGAAATGTGAAATATCACTGCAGTGAAGTTAATGTAACAACTTTTTTCTTTTCTTTTTTACCTTTTTTACACGTCTTTTTCTAAGCAGGGGTTGTGCATAATGCTGCTGAGGAAAGAACATGTTGGCAGCAATGAGATTGGAATGAACGCTATTTTCATATTAATTCTGTTGGCATGATACGACGGTGATGGGATCTACAGTGAATAACAACTTGATGTGTCCAAGAAATATAGATTTGACAAGGCTGCTTGCAATAGATCACAAGCTAATTTGATATTCTGTTAATTGGCATGTATCCCCTTAAATCTCAAGAGGACATGGCAACAAACAATGTCTGATTTGTCGCAGTTACAATCTGCAACAGGGATTTGAAATTTCCTTTCAACCTACAGCACAATCCACACAATCTATGTGATGCCAACAAATGGGAGGAGTTCCACTCTTACCTGTAAAATGCGGAGGGCACAGGCATCTATACGTTCTGTCGTTTGGATCCGTGGAGCCGTCGCTTAAGCAGACTCCTTTGTTTTTGCAGGGGTTATCCAAACAGACATCAAACTTGTCACAAAACCTCCCGGAGTAGCCGTGGTAGCAGCGGCAGTGGTATGCACTTTCCCCGAGAGCCGTTTGGCAAACTCCATTCCCCGAACAAAGTCGGAGCAGAGGAGAGGCCTGGCACAGTTGTGTTTTCACAGACACATTGAGCCTCAGCCCAAGCTTGCACAGCTGCGCGTCGCCCTCATGAAGCGCAATGAAGTAACGGTGACCCGGGAGGAGCCACTTGGCCTCAACTGGCTCGCTTTCATTCAGATGATGAGGGAACAGAAACTGATCTTTTAACTCTCCATTTGTGGAACAACTTTCAAAGTTGGCCTTTGACACATTAAGGAGTCTGATGCCATAGGACTTGAGCGTTTCGTCGGCTGACATCACAAGTCTGTCTCCGTGTTGCAAGTGAAGAGGGCATATCTGTGGGAAGTTGAAAAGCTGGCCACTCGATGGCTCTCCCCCCTGAGAATCCCAGCACTCAGACGTGCTCCGGCAGATGTTTCCTACAAGAGTCCAGTTCATCTGGATTGTGTGCTTTTTAAGGTGCCATTCAAGTGAAGCGTGGCTGTTGCAAACGGTTTGGCATTGGGTGATGCGAGCAGCCACAAAAATGGCCATCAAGTAAAACAACGACGCTTCCATCTTCCTCCTTTTTTTGTAATTCAGGCACAATCAGTCTGAAAGTATTAAGGGCAACTGCATCAGGTTCATGGAAGGAATAAAAGGACTGTATTGCACATCTCTACTGTCATTTGCTGCTTTGCTTAACGTACTCCTTAAAGTCCACAAGAACAGCAACGACCTGTGGAAAACAATGAAGTAGGTCAATATTTGCAAAAGAGAGAGGATTTCTACTAAACCTACAGTGTCTTTCTTACATCATTAAACTGTGAGAGCTTAAAACTTTCCTCAGAAAAAAAAAAAACAGAGCCGACATTGTCAAGATTCAGTTTCACTGTGACACCATAAACTTGTGGCTTCAGCGAGTCCAGCAGAGGCTGTCATAATCGCACGCAGGGCTGCTGACCACCAAGTGTGTCACAGCAACCTCAGCCTCCCGGAGGTTTCTACACAGTGACAGCATCAGATAAAATATTCTCTCTCTCCCCCTGCCGGAGCCTGATACCCCAGTGTCGGGCAGCGAGATGACTCGAAGCAGACAGCATTGTCCTTCTCCCTCGGGCCCTTTTTCGTATGTGCACACCAGATAAAAACAACAAAGTGAAGAAGCCTCCTTGCAGGAAAAACTGCGCCCCTTGATGAGCTCACGAGGCTCAATATGAATAACCGCACGGTGATAAGTAATAAAACACTGAATATGGAACACGAGTATCAATGGAAAGGGGGAGTGATGAAGTGAATGAGATTGCAAGCGTCGTCATTAAGACTCTGTTGGGACTCAGAGGACCTCATTTACACGAGATGAGGCTGACCATTGTGTTTCACCGCCCGAATCGGAAAGCTGCACCTGATCTCTGAAAAGAAAAAAAAACAAATTAAAATTCTCATATAGAAATTTTGTAATTGGGATAGCGTTGGCGGAGCCATGATTATACGCAGTGGCTCGAGATCAAATTAGACTATGCGTATTGATTTTTAATCTAACTTTTACTTAAAGCTGCTCTAATCGATATGTTCACGTTAACAGTTAATCAGGGGGCTGTGTCGAATATAAAAGGAGTCGTTGGTGGTAATAAAGCTGCAGAGCTTGATCCCCTCAGGTCTAGAAAGCATTCGAATGTTTTCAGTTTCAACGGCCCTGTAACTTCACTATTTTGGTTCGCTGTCAGTGCACTTGTCATTGTCACCATCAGCAGGCAGCTGTTTTCAGAGAGAAGCTCTGCCAAGCCCCAAAGGGACATGCTGAAAACTCTTGAGAGACCACTACCACCTGCAAGGAATGACATACGTTACTGATGGTTACCCCCACCAGCATGCTGTCATGGAGCTTGTCTACCGGTACTACAGAGGTCCATTAGCAAAAAGGCAAATAGCTCCACTGGATATGAAAAAAAACTAGACTCAAAAATGTATTCTCTTTTCTTTACTCTTCAGGTTTGGGGAAAAAATAAATAAAAAAGAGCAAGATGCACCCAGGACTTATGGAGCATGGAGTATGGTACGCTGCAAGGAGACAAACAGAGTTTACAATGTGATCAGTACATTTGATCCTGATGCCCAGTTATCATCAGAACCTCTAACACACAGCCGTCTTTTGCTGGCCCACAATCCAAAGGGAGACGCTCCGAAGCTGCTTTAACCACACACTGTCTACAAGACGAATGCAATTTTGACTCCAAGTCAATTCATCCACCTTAAATGTGTGGTCGTTCAAATGAATTTGATTTGATTCAATACATGCATTCAATACTATCTCACACAGTTATTTTTACAGCAATCTATACTATTGGCCTCCACTTAAACACAAAATAAACACTTACATAAATAAACAGAGAAAAGGTTTTCTAGGACATTAAGATGCCGTAAAGGTATCGATCGGTCAGGATTAAACTGTAGGCCAGACACAGAGTGGTTCAAGTATAATTGGGGCCAGTGGGTCGGAGGCAAGGTTATGCGGGTAAGGGTCAACTAATTGTCTCACACAGCCACCAACAATTCCACCAACAATTTAGTATGCCAATCACACAGGTGTGCAGAGGGCAATGGATCAAGGGAGTGTTGTAAATCCTCACTTGGCCGGTGGCTGAGAGAGACACTAGGACAAGAAAACAAATCATCACTTCAAACTGGGGTTACATGTCAATCACTTCGTTGCACAGGATAAAACGGATAGCGATAACTGCCATACTGCTTCAAATAATTGTTTGAGCGATTGCAAGAAACTTGATTAGTAGTCATTTTCATTTTTCAACGTTCTTCAGTTTTCTGAACAAAACCACTTACAGAAAATCAAAAAAAAAACAAAACAAAGATCAGGAGATGCCTCCTTAATGAAAATAAGCAACATTTGCAGAGCTGCAAGCTAGATCCCATTACAAATAGAAATAAGCCATTTCAGCAAACAAAGCCCGTTGAATACAGTTTGATCATAAACTAGGCCACTTCTGAATTCGCCGTGTGATGAGAAAGATTGCATTTTCATTTTCCCTCTGAAGTAGCCAACTTTAGCTCATTAAGCTGTCAGTGTGCCGCACAGAGACTGTGATGAAGATGGGGCCTAGTGAGTGAGGTGCAGTTGCTAGTTACAGTAAAATGGTACTCGTGAAGGGGAAGAGGACGCACAGGTGTGCAATGAGACAAACACTGTCGAGATAAACCGTGCAATCCTCCGTGCATATGGTAATTTGTCATTATCGCCTACTTGATACTGAACTTTTCAGACAGCGACAGCTTTTGGGACTGGATGCTGCTGGTGTTTTCTTAGTGCCATACTGAGTGTATTAACTTTTTATTCATCTATTTATTCTTTGCCTTCTCAGGGAACAGGGGTGTGTATTTGTACCGCACTCTAAATAAGATAGCATCAATTATTTTACTTATGCCTGCTGCAGTCAAGCTATTGAAATGATAAAATCCCAAACCTAAAAACACTACCCATCTCAATTTATCACCAAAGATATGAAGTATGTGACCTTTATGACACCCGGTGACTCCCAACTCAGAGGCATCATTTGGCACTAGCCTGTCAACTCACAGAAGCTTTCTCTGAAAATTAAATGAGAAACAAAATATAGATGTTTTATGAACCTTGTTTCACCTGAGACTCACTCAGACTCACTCCTTCTTCGCTGCAAAGTAAGAGCCCAGATTTCAGATGAGCTGGCACAGAGCCCATTTCTCCGTCTACTCATTGTTAAACTCACTTCTGACATCACTGACATGATGGATTTGGTAGATGACGTCTCATTTCACTCTAGAGCAGAACTAGGTCAGCTGCCACCATCACTAAATCAGAACGCAGATCTTTTTTTTTTCTGAATATATTAAAAACCGTAACTCACTTTCACCTCCAAGATTTATCGTGACAGAGGAAAGGACTACCAAATGCTTGATAACACAAAGCATATTAACTCCAGCTATCCTGCAGGTGAGCTTCAAACCCGAAGAAATCAGTGTAATTTTCTGTGTGCGAGTGCCAACAGGAGGCCACTAGAACAGCCTCAGCCACGGGAGGACTGATTAGCCAAACACCAGCAGGCTGCTGGTCACAGCCGCTGCTGGACTCATCACTTGTGCTCCCTGGGTAGCTATGTGGATCCCAACTAATCAGTTATAACACTGATGAGCATCGGTGCCTCGCAACCCTGAAAACTAACCCCCACATCGATTTTTCTCACTCTAAATGCAGTAATTGATGCCGACGGCAAAACCATTTTTACTCCACGTCTTGGAACGGCGCGGGGTTGGTTACAGTCTGCATGCCTACTTTCACAGGCACCGATTGTTTCGCTCTATTTTTGCGCACTCTAATCCCAAGAAACATTCAAATGAGCCTGCGACGGCAGGTTGTTTTGAACAGCGTAATACCTCAAATAAGGTCTAACTATGGGTTAAATTAGGCCAGAGCCGGCAGACGCACAGCTTTGCCAGCATGACTTCAACTTTGTGAGTTGTTCTTTTTTTTTGTCAAGGCAATATCTTAATCAGTCCCACCCTCCCAGTAGTATAGTCAACAGTGTTTCCTGTTGATGTGGTACAATAAAGGTAAGATGTGCCTTCCTTTGTAAAACTTGTGCAGTGCTCGGGGGAATTGTGGTATATAAAAGTCTTTGCCACACAGAGCCTTAACAACCCTGTGTAAAAGAAATACTGCAAGTCTATGAGGCAACATGGCCATATTATCATGATTCAGAGTATAATGTGGTACGCCTGCAGACCAGAAAACACCTTTATGATTTTGTCACTGTGTGGGTAGGTCAGTGGAGGAATAGTTTTGCTGGATTTCTCGAGTTTTCTTCCCTTCTTTTGCTTGAATATAAACTGAATATCATCTAAAAGGTGGAGCATAACAAAACAACTACTGCAAAGGGATGTAAAACGTACGTAAATAAAACCTTTCGTGTTTAAATGCGCTACTGTGCAGCCCCTTCAGCGTGTGTCACGTGCTCCTCTGGGTTCACATCCAGTTTTTTTTAGTGCGTCTCTAGTTTCATGCACAATACTACTTTGAATACCAAACAACGAAAGGCCGCTGCTGTCGCAGCACGCAAGCCGTAGTCTGATAGATTAAAAGAAAAGATGAAATGCTGGCAAACTGTCAGAATCGGTCGTGAACGCAGCTTCACACAAATGTAAAGCGGACGGAGGCCTGCCGCCAAACTGACTGCATTAAACAACAGCTTACTGCAGCTCTCTGCCCTCATTCTGCGAATGCTAGGCCCAGGATTTACTGTGGACTGGTAATCTGGCTAGTAGGATACACACATGGACCATCTGCTGCATGCAACGGCTCTGAATGGCAATTACAATGTCAGGTTTCCATCGTGCATGCTCACCATTGAGTTGAAAAGGTGGTCCGCCTTGGGACGGCGACTTGTAACATTTAGGAGTTTCTTACTCACAGCTGAGATGTCTCTTTCCGCGGGTAATAAGACAGGTGAGTCGTCCGCGCGCGCGCACGGAAGGAAACATGTTGCCAAGGAAATGTGATCAGACGCTGAGGAGGTGGGTGCACGCGCCTGCCTGGAGAGGAGATGGCCCTTTGATGCAGGGTGGGGCGAGCGGGCACACAGCCGGCCTGATTGATTATTCAATTAGGCTTGACTAAATATTCATTAGCCAAGCCGAGACATTACCTCGCGTAAACAACGGAAGCTCTTCCAGTAAATGAAAACGATTTTATATATTACAAGAGAGGTGTCTAAAAGCCCACCTATAATTAGATAACAGCAGAGGAGAGAACATTTCTTCTATGAACTGATCGCTGTTATACAACAAGAAACCCGCTGTGATTTGACAATTTGAATAGCCCATAGTTATAAAATGTTGCAAAATAGACATGTTACTGTTTCATAAAGATATTAGCCTGTCTTGAATTAGTTTTCAGCGACACCTTTTGAACAAGTTGGGGGTGCAACTACAGGCAAGAGAAGTAGTGCGATAAAGTAACATCTGGGGGAATATGTTGAAATTAATTTGGCTAATTGTCAACAAGTCAGAAACATGATTGGAAAATGCACATGTTGTTTTGTCACTCGATGTGAGTTCTGTGCCTCTTTGGCAGATTAGCTATGAAACGAATTTCACTTCTTTTCTGTGATCTACTTGCAGCCAGTTCTTTTGAACGGACTAGTTCCCAATGCTACATTACAATTTCTTAATGTCCTTCAGCCTAAATGTTGTTCTTCACTTGTAAGTCACTTGAATAAAAGCATGTGCTATATGAATAAATATTTCACTTTTAAACCTCATACTCGATCTCTATTCTTTGGCCTCTTTCACCTTGGAGACCTCTATATTTCATGAAGCCTGTATTCTTTTGAAAAACACGACCAGAAAGGTCGCCATGTGTGGCAGGATTTGATTAGGAGAATACCACTATGACTACAGTTGGATGTTTCTCTTTCTCTAATATACACTTTTGATTAGACTAGTAGTAAAAACATCAGTTTGGCCTGGTTGTAACAGCAAAGCCACTTATGATATTTCAGAATCCTCCACTTTCTCTCATCCATATGGCCAGTTCAGACACTTTGACCGACTGGATTTGACGACGTTTAAAGAAAAAATCAAGGGCTTATGGAGTTAATCTGCTCATTCTCTTTTAGTTGGGGTTATGACCTTGATTATTTGGCTGTTGGGTAACTTTCTGAATGTATCATAACAGCTAGATTCCCTCGGCAACCAGCAGAGGATAGCTCACTTTCTTGTGTGGTACCATTTCACAGTTCACTTCTTTTTACATCCTCCTTCCTCGAAAACAGATTCCCCCATAAAGACACTATCATACAAACGCAGCAAGGAATGCATCTGCTGTGGTATTTTATCTATATTATGTTTAATGTTTATTTGCTCATTGAACATTTTGGCAGCTTGTTTACGACATATTTTGCAATGACCTACATCCCGTTCACTCTTAAGGTACACTCACACCAGGGAGCTGCACTGCAATCAGTCTTGTGAAGATGACTGCTGGAAAACATTATAAGTAAGGGGTTAAGTGCCTTGCTCCAGGGCAATTCAAAGGAAGCTATCGAGGGAGAGGAGAGTGATGGCCATTAACATTCTCAACCTCGATTCCTCCAGCCAGTCCATTCATAAGCATGTTGTTGACCAGAAAATGTACCTGGGTTCCTATGAAGTCATTTAGAGAGACATCATTTAGAGGAACATGAAGTTGACAAGGTCAAACATTGCATTTATATTTTTCAGCTGCAGTCACAACCCTGAGGACAAGCAAGTTCAGTTACAATAGCTTTGCATTATTTAAAAGGAAAAACAAACAACATTTCAAATCATATTGGAAAAATCTGGATTCTAAAACACCAGTTTATGGTGTCTTATTATTGCAATCAATTTCATTTACGGATTTCCGTAAGCACCCGCCCAAAGAAAATAAAATAATCCTTCAACCCACTTTAAAACACCTCCAGGTGAGAGGCAGAGTGAGATGTTTTTTATAAAGGTCACTGGTGTCTGGTCCACTTTACTTGTCTTGAGTCTTTGTTCAACCTACTATTCGCAACATTTTTACAAGTCTAGTTTCCTCTTTCTTATGCTCCTCACTCAATATGGACCCCACAAGCTTTCCCTCTACAGAATCTCAGCAAACAATCTCGTCAGTTGTCTGAGTCAAATATGTTCTGAGTTATCTGTAAGATGACGCTTCTTATCAAAATACATCAGTATGAAGCACCCGCCTGACCTTAAGAGCTGACACGTTTTTATCTCATATGCTCATCTCGCTCAAAGATGCTTAAGTTCTCGACTTTGGTTTCCTCCCCCACTGTGACTAGATTAACGAGCTGCCCTTTTGCGTGTAGCATTGGCCATATTTCCTGCAGCTTTAGGTAGCTTCATTATATATAGAAATATTGACCTTCAGGGCTTTTTATGAGAATGTATCACAGAGAAATGCAAGCATTTATCTATATAGCTCTGCAAACTACGCTCATCACTCCATATCTAGTTGGGCTTCCGCAATCGTGGCTGTATTGCCTTGAATTATATCAGCTCTTGTTTAGGAAAGCAACATTTTATATTTTATTTTTTTATTTTCATTTCAATTCATTAATGTGGTACTATTGTACAAATATAAATCACTGAGAAAAAAAGCGATAATAAAAGTGTAGTCTTGAATAAGTCCATAAGTCCATGACCATATCAGCCATTCTATAATGTCTCTCCCAAAATTTCCCTATGACCAAATAGGAAATAAGAATATTTTTTAAAATTATTATTTGTCATGTCTACATTGCTAACAGGTCACATTTATCTCACTCTCATACTGTTCACATCTACTTGTAATCTGGTGTACATTTAAAGCTTGAAAATGCATCTTACTGTAAGTTGGCAGTGTTTAAAATGGAACACCCTCAGTGGGATTTATTGAACGTCAAGTAGCTAACAGGGACTTTAGCTGAATTAAAAGAGATTTCACATACATTTTAAGTTAATTGAATGAGAGCAAAGAGTCATTGATTAGCAGTAGTTCATGGAACTTTTCAGCACCTTGCTGCAGGTTAGGAAGTCTGTGGACGTGATGAACTATACTACAGCTTGTGCTGACTCAACAACTTGTTAATCAAGCCTACGGTTATGCACTTACAGTCAGCTGCACGGGGCCCACTGAGAAATACTCACATCCCTCTTGAACATAGATAAAATTAGATTGTTGTACAAGATCTTGTGAATTATGAGCTCAGGCACATAACAGAGTGTAACGAGGGATAGCAAACAATGTCACTGGGGTGTAAAAACTAGGGTTTGACATTAAATTGCTTAAACAATGTCTGTGAAATGTGAAATAATCACATTTTCAGTTAGGCAATATTCAGTTAGGTGATGTTGTCAGCTATTAACTCTAACAAGAAGTGTAAATGTTAAAAGATACCCGCGCAGTAGTCATTTCAGGAACCTCCAGCGCAGAATGTCAAATATGAAAATAGAGACTGAAAAGTGAGAATAATGAATGTAGTCAGATGATACTAAAATGTCACAAGAAGATATTCTTATATTAATGACTATTTCATTGGCCAAATGCCATGTTATAGCCTAATTGCCTAAAAACTTAAATGTTCCTTGCGATAAGACAAAAATCCTATTTTATGAATTTCCTGAGAATTGTTGGAATTAATCAACATTTATATGTAGCAACATTTATTCTGCCTCTGAGTTATGTGACCTTTTCTACTCGTGCATGTTGCAGAGCTCTGAGGTAAATACTGAGGCACTGTATGCAGCATATGCTCATTTATATAAAATGCAATATATTATCATGCAATTCCCCAAATTGACCTACAAAAAAAGTATTCCCATCAGGCTCAGGGGAACAAAATACGTACAAAATGAGTAATTGCCACAAATGGAGGGAATGAATCTGTGTTTACATAGTGAAGAAAATCCTAACAGGCACACAGCAAACACATATAATCACAAATATCACAGAGATGAGCAGTGTTGCATAAAGCCTATGCAAGTGGACGTTATGAAATATGAAAATAACCACGAAGAGAAAGCACTTTCTTTCTGTAAATTTATCGTGCAAATTGAATCAACATCGAGTTTGTGTATCATGGTCCTCATGCATTTGTCATTCCCATATCGCTTCTACAATAGTCAACCTCAGTAATAGTGGGAAACATTTTGCTGTTTGACTGATTACTCTGGACTCAGGTGACAGAGTGGGGAGGGCGACTGAAACAAGGACACCGCCATCTTTTTGCTCTTCCTCCGGGACTTAAATATTAAACATAAAGGACAGCAGATTATTATCCCTGTCACCTTGCCTTAAGCAATGATATTCTGTCTTAACAGTGCCATCAAATACCTGCTGTGTCACATATTAGTGTATTTCAGGTGATGTGAACAAAAATATGATAATTATGAGGCATGTGAGAAGACATTTTTCTTCATAGAGCTCAGACTTGAGGTATCTAGAAAAAAAGCTTTTAACTTAGTATTTCTGATATATCTATTGTAATACTGTATTTAAATGCCTTAAATGCTAGTTATTTTAATGGGTCTGCAATTATAACTATACTTATAAGCCACTTATAATTATAATTGGCTTGCAACATTTTAAAGACCTATTACTGGAGCCCAAGATTGGCCACAGACAAAAAAAATACCACATTTTATTACATTGAGCACACAAAGTACAATTTCTTTAAATGTTTTAATAATCATGTTCACACATTTTAGTTCACTTGTGTGGACAAGTCAGCATGGCAGGCCAGCCTTTCACCGTAAATCTAAAATGTACACTCAAGAGCTTATTTCCTTTCACTTAGTACTGAGTACGAATATGAATAGCATATTAAGAATAAGAAAGTAAAGCCCTCACATGCTGTGCATGGCGATGTGTGGGGAGAGAGAGAGAGAGTCTATTTATTTTGTGTAATATCAGTCTATCTGTTTAAAGCAGAAATGCATAGAAAAGCAACATACCGTCAATATTTCCAAGACCCTGCCAAAAACTCAAGTCCTTAAATTTGGATTTTTTCATTTTGTTTTTTCAATAGTTTTATAAGATGTTTTTAGGATGCATTACAAGTAAAATCACCCACAGATGGATGTGGATGAATTTCTGATTTGAATCTTCAGAGCTTCACCTATAATCAAACAGTGCAGAAGATTCTTGGAAAATCCTGACTACTTTCTGGGTGGGGCTTTACAGCTAACTTGCATAAACTGCAAGTAACCAGTGAAATGAGAAGCTAGCATAAGCTGAGAGGAAAAATTGTTACAACCTCGGTGAAGCCGGCTAATTAATTACGTGTTTTTTCTCTGCCATGTCTTTGTTTAAAATGTTTGCTCTCAAGCACTGAATTGCTTGGTACACGAGCAGTAGTTGGATGCTGCAAAGATATAGCGAACATTAGCATAATATTTGTAGCTAATAAAGATGTCAAACCAAAGGCTCATATTCTTCATAACTACAATGTTTCTAGTAATATAGTTGAAAGTGACAGAAGGTAAATACATTAGCTTCTGACAATGTTGAATCATCCCAACATTAAAAATGGCCATTGCGTTTTGTAGCAGAGACTAAACAGTTCATGAACAGATTAGTATAGTAAATCCTAATAAATCTCCCCTCGCTGAATGAGGAAAAAGTTTTAGAATCACACTCAAACTATTCAAAGACCATAAGAATACATATTGTGCCAAATTTTAAAATGTGCTATTTTGAGGAGCACGTATTAGTTCTTAGAGGATTAATAACACTGGAGTGGGACTTTAAAGTCCCCGTGACACAGCTAAAACACAGTTTTAAACATTTGATACAAAAAAAGAGGACATATCGAGGTATCGTAGGCCTTCACACTTGATGTCAGTAAGAAAAAAGTCATATCAAACAACTTTGCATTATAGTTTCAAAACAGTTTTAAAGAAATTATAAGTAAATAAGCAGATGGGTTGTTTCATGTTTCTGGCAACGAGAACTTCTATCTCACAAATTAATAGAAGTCTCAATAAAAACTACGCTCAGAGGCCATTCTACTTAGAGCCAGTAAAAATGCCTGTGAGCACTGGGAATATCGAAGAAAGCTTCACAATGGGAGGAAGGTCAGGGCATTTACACACAGATACATTCTGCATGATTCATTCTGTCCTACAAAACTGCACTAAAAACTGCAAAAAAGACTTTCCCATGTTTGTGCATTCCTCATTTCGCATTTTGGAATGCCAACATAACACATTTCCACAGAGACTCCTTTGTGCCTTTTACTCATTTTCAATTGCCAATTTCCATGACAACATTATCAAAATTCTGTTCCTGCGTCTTTTTGAATTATCTGGGGTTGACATGGCAAACAAGGGATCATGCAATCCACTCAACATTCAAATTTCTGTACATAAAATTCTGGGCTTTTATAGATACTGAATAACAAACCGCCTGCTTTGAGTTGAGTGTTTGAGACCAGAAGTGTAACTCTAAAGCAGCTTTAAAGCTCGAGCCATTTTAAAAAGAAAAACTGGGTTATCTTAAATTCCACAATAGGGTACTGTAGGGGAGATATAGTCGAAGACTTAACTGCTGTGACCATAAATAGACTCAGATGTTAATATTCTGAGCCGCTCTGGCAAAAAACTTGCTTTCACAAACTTTATTCAGCAAGCTGGCTGATGGATTTCACGCTAGTTTAAGGAAAAGCTAGAGTCAGAGGCATCATATTACAAGTATCAAACTTTGTAGTGTCCTAAGAGAGCTATGTGAAATCCTCAAAGCCGGCAAAACATAAATCATCTGAGGGGCACGAGACGTATCGGTTACTGGGCTCTGCACTCACATGAAAGTCTCAGTCCATGCTGAGAAAATCAGTGAAGTGAAAATGTCACTACCTGTCGGTACTGGAGTGCTTTCTGGCGGCATCCTCAAAGTTTCTCCATGGCTTCATCTTTCTAATCTTTTGCATCCATGCTTCATGAAACACAAAGGGAAAGTACTGCAACCCAGTTTCCTTAAAACTGAGTCTTATCTCACACGATCCACGCAGAAAGAAGGCTACACAGCGGTAATGAGCAGCAGTGATATCAAATCAAATCTTTTCATCAAAAATAATTGTCAGAAGGTAAGTAACAGAGAAAGGAGCCAACTATTTACTTTCCTCTGCTGTCAGTTGCTTATTTAACAGCTGATTTAAAATTCTATGGAAGGTTGTTTCTATTTTGGTGTTTATGAGAGTCATTAAGAATCATTACAATTGCTTTTATCCATTTCTTCTGTACCTGTTCAACTTAAACTATGCCATTCAAATAGACTTAAAGAGATTTAGCACTCGTTCTATGTGGCAGGTTTTCTTGCTTTTATTGAAGCTTTAATGTTGTTCCTGACTTGAAAGTTGCTTTGGATAAAAGCATCTGCTAAATTACTAAAGGTGAATATAAATGTAAATTTCTTCTTTCCATTTCCAATAACAATTCTCTCAAAACAACGGCTACAGGAGCTCTGTCCTGTGATGCTTTAGGGGCTGTTCTCTCCGTCTTGAGCCCCTGCCACATTTCCCTCTGCATTGCATTTGAACTCATACAAGTGCGCCTAGAGTTTTCAACATACAAAATATTATGAATTATGTACAGTATTCATCCATGACATCGTCTGTGTTGTCATCACGGGATGCATTTTTGTTGCTGTTGGCTGTGCCCACATTGTTTATTCATCTTGACTGAGTGGTGTTTTGGAGTAAGTGATGCTCTGAGGAGATCATTTATTCAGCCACGAAGCAGTTCAGATATGCTCGTCGCACTACCCACTATTTCATCTTTTGGAGTGAATTTGGATGAGTGGGAGATCTGAAAGAAAGTGTTTGGAAGACAATGTAGTAGTGGAGAACAGTTCTAGAAAATCATGAGCGGTGACCACTGAGAATCAAAACGGGGCCAGGGTCGGGATCTGTGGCCATTCACTTTCTTCTAAACTTGACAATATAATCAAATGTTTATTCTCCAGTTTCATGAAATCCTAAATATTTCATTTACAGTATTAGTTTTGGAAATTTTAACCCCAGCATTTCCATTCTACAAAGGCGGAAAATGTTAGGGTATAAGTTTGCCCTTCAGTAATAGGATGGTAAAAGTCGATGTACCTTCATTGTGGTGGTTTTGCTCACAGTAGGCATTTTCGCTGTAAAATGGCAAATAGTGAAGAGGCCATCATTTTTGCATGACTTTAATGTGCATCTGTTAAAATATATTTTTACAGTATATTGCTTTATCTTGGATGAGAGTATACAGCGGTCAACCAAAACATTATGAGCATCAGCCTGATATTGGTGAGGTCCTTCCCATGCTGATAAAATAGCTCTAATCTGTCAGGGCGTGAAAAAATGAACATCTGAAGGTATCCTAGTGTGTCTGGCACAGGGTTTGTAAGTTTAGGCTTACCTCCCACAGATGCCATCAGATCCCATCTGGTATCTGGGGAGTTTGGAGGCTGCATGAAAACCTCAGATTTCTTTGTGGAGTTCTTTCTTAACAGTATTTTTAAGACTCACTGCTGTCTTGCTGAGGGTGGCTGTTTCTTTAGGGGAGCACTGTTGCAATGCAGGGACGGTGTGACTGCAAAAACGTTTAGGTAGGTGTCCGGTCTCAAAGTGCCATCTATGTGCATGTGAATGCCAGGATGCAGGTTTTCCTTGCCCATCATTGCAGTGTAACAAGATGAACAGTTGTTACTCACTTTAACTGTCACCGGTTTTGATGTTTCAGCTTATCTGTGTATATAGCAACAGGATAACTATAGGTTTTGCATGATTTTGTGTAATTTATCCTCCAATTTATTGATAAGAATTGGTCAAATCTGAAATTTCTCTATGCCATTTATTAAAATCATCACAAATTTCAAAAAGTGGAAATGCAGTACCAGGTTTGGTAGTAACATGTTAAAAAAATAATGTGTTACTACAATGAAAATACTTTGTTTCGAAGGTAATCTAAACTTTCAAGAAATCAAGTCCACTTTTTCAGTGTTAGAAATATATATTCAATGTTGTCCATGAGCAATTATCCCTGACACATAGATCATGACCTGCACATCCAATACACCAATTCTAATTCAGATTTTCTTATGAATATTAATTGATATTATGCATTAGCAGTGAATGAAATTGATTTATTCCCTGCCTTTCTAGCTAAATAAAAACCCTGATATCAAGAATTTTTAGCCAGAAGATTGGGGGAAAAGGATCAAGCACATTCTCCTTTAGACCTAGTTAACAGTCAATAATTCTGTTGGCCTCCATCCAACAGAATCATTACGTCTGTGGTGTGATCCAAGCAAAATGCCACAACTGTCCATTACCCACAGGTGTCTTCAAGTCACTTCTGACTTTGCTCAGTCTTGCTGTAATTCCCTTGATATATTATCGGATGGTAATTGGATGGGGAGTTGCCATGACTCAGAGAGGCCAGAACATGAATCAAGTTGGACAGAGCATATCTTTGTACTCAATGACACCTGAGAGGTCACTGCTCTTCAAGTCCATAAGCACGGGTTTCCTTTCAATGGGTAATGACAGCGCTACAGTTTTTACCGCCATGGTGCCATGGTGGCATCCTGACGCCGCTGTAGCTCGTCAGGTACAAAAGTTGAAGAGATTGTTCAAAATGACCCTTACTGAGCAATAAACATGATTTTTATTCATGCTCATTATTCCAGAGGCAGTATGGTGTGATGCTCTTTATGGTTGTTGTGATCTTTTTCATTACACTTTCATAGATAAAAATAGTTGATATGTTTCTAATCAACACTGCTGTTCCTTTTAGGATCATTAAAAACGGTTTAACAGCAGCTGACACTAACATAATCTAATTTTCTCTGAAAAAAAAAATGGACATTTGGTTTCTTGCAGGGAGTTAGATGACGGAAATTACACTTTTATCTGTGAATATGAAGCAACAGCTTGTAGTCAGTTTGGATAGATGAAGACAAGGCAAAGCAGCCAAGAGAAACAACACACTGGGTGTTATGAGATGGACTTGTTTCTTGGCAAAACTAAGTCACCTCCTGAATCTTGTTGTCATTGCTGGGTTGTCAGAGAACCAGCAGACAGTCAGCAAGAATTAAAGCTGGTGGTAGGTGGATTTCGTTATCTGTAGAGAAGCAAGCTTGCAACAACCCCCAGTTTGATGTAGCTTTGCAGCAGTCTTTTGTAGTATTTAGCAGATTATACTATAACAATAGAATTCCTGTTCGAAAAAAAATATATACATGTCTAGACTCTTAATCCCACTGAAACAAAATGTGTAATAAGGATTCGTTTTTTAAAATTAGTTTTGTGTGTATTTTATCATGATTGTTTTAACAAGGTCTGACAGGAAGAAAAAAGGAAGAAGCGGGATATGTGGAACTCCTGTGGTGGAAATTTCTGTTAACAAAGCACAGTGGGTCTGCACCAACGTTTCCCATGTTTATCATGCTTAATGAAGGAGAGTGACAGCGCCAGGCTGCAACTCTGAAGAAGTCTGAACTTACACGAGTGCTTATACATACAAAGGTGGAGTGTTACACAAAGACGGGCAATGTGCATGGGACAGATACGATTCTTACTTGTTGACTTAGCAACCAGGAAACTTCACTGAGAAAGCAGAAAAAGAAAAACGTGTAACTCACGTGAAAAACAACGCACGGCACATTCTTAAGGAGGAGCAATACCTTTCCCATCACACTTCAAACAATGAAGAAGAAAAGCAATACAAATAAAGAAATTTATTTGACAATCCTCATATCAGCATTCATGATTGAGAAAGGAATGAATAGGACTGTGTTAACAGTATTGTCTTGTCAGAGTTTGGTGATACAACTCTGCAGAGGCTTTGAATTTGAGGTGCACTGCATTGTCCCCTCCAGCTTCCAGCCCATGGCTACCTAACCAGGTGCTTGAAATGGCTCGATTGTGCGTTGGTGAAGCATAAGAGGCTGTCCGCCTTGGAGGTTTCCTTAGTCAGCAAGCTGGTTCCTTAGATGTAATATCCTGTTTCTGTACTGTGTGCTGCAGGTTATTTGTTATATTTCCCCTGGTGCTATATACAATATGGTGTTCAAATGGAGTTGAACAGTAAAACGACTGTTTGCTTTTTACTTTAAATATACAGCGAAATATAGTATGATTAAAGGCATATGGGTATGAGATTTTGGTGCTGGGTTGATATCATTATTCAGCACTGGTATTTGCATGAATAATCTGTTAGAAGTAATTATTTAATTATCATTATCTGCATTTATTTATTTATTTAACTTTTTTCTCTTGACCTTGGGGAGCCCTGGAGGTGTTGCTGGTCGGTTCTACATCTCTGTGCTTCGTGCAGTGCTGTATTTTAATTCCCAGTGAACCATCTGAGGTAAACATAAATGCATTCATTTTTCCTCTAGGCCTATCCTATATTTTTCTGCAACTTTGTGCCATATTTTGTGCAACATAGTGTAATCCCCTGAAGACATATCAGCCAAGTCAACCTTCCACCTGAAATTATTTAGTGCATATCATTATTTTCCACGGGTAACATACTCTCTGTTTTGTTACTTGTAATAATGATATTCGTGGCAAGGTTTAATTCACATACATGACCATGAGACTCACAGTGATCAGTTAAAAGCTGTGGGAATACAACACATGCTGGTTTGTGTTTTATGTATTTAAATACTCTCATTTTGACCCAATTACCCAACAGACGGTATCTGCACAGACAGTAACATTTTCTGTCTGTCTGTACCATACCCAGCTCATTGCATAATCATGTCTTCCTCTTTGCTTGCTGTAGTTAGCAAGCAGCCTGACATGTTTCACCAACAACACCTACAGAAACTTCCATACTCACGTACCATTTTCCAAGGACTTTTTGCTTTGATGTGCTAAGACCTGGCATTGTTAATGCTGGGACGGTGCACCAAGCATGCAAATATTTGCAGATATTCATTATCTGTACAGGAGTGTTGCAGGATCCTTTCTCCTTGCTGCTTGTGCTGAAGGTTAGTTTCTGAATGTGGCTGTGTTATGGAGGTGCCTATGCTTACATTTCTCACAAAAAGAAAAAAGAAAAAAAGCACAATGTGTGCACCATCCTAAACAGTTTTCCCTCAATATTTTCCATATGTATTCTGCACGAGAGCTGTTACACAGAGCATGTTCTATCATCTCTTGGAATAATGACAGACTATTTATGTAGTTGATGAATCAAATAATTATTTTGTTTCATTTGGTGCCAGATTGGCATTCTTATTGTAGTGTAAACTGTCATTCATATAAATATTTGGGATTAAAATGTAGTAAATTTAAGTAGAGAATCTTTTATAGCAGGACTAATGATAAGGTTGGTGCACAGTAATTATACTTACCAGTTATGAATTGCATCAATCTATTTTAATAAAAAATATCGCCAACTCGCTCTAACTAACAACAAAATACAGAGACCACGATAAAATAAGTAGGTGGACCTCAAAGGAAAGTTCTCATATGAAATATAACACACTTGGCCTTTCAGTCTAAATTGAACTGTTGTAACTGACCGATAGTTTTAGTGATATTATGTACGATAACACTCAACAAGCTGCAGGTAATGTTCCCTGACAATCTCATCTCGCAACAAACACCATGTCTAAACAAATAACAGATAGAAAACAAGTAGGAGGAATAAATACACTGGGGCTGCATAATTTTCTATAAAAATTAAAGCAAAGAAAACCATGGAGAAGTAAGGCCAAATGTTGGGAATTTGAACAGTCCAGTGCAAAAGGATTCCAATGGATGTACTTTTTTGAATGCCCTAATATGGAAAATGCTGCTCTAAACACAAGGCCTTAATTGCTTCAGAGAGGCCAACAAATGAGCCTTTGCTGCATTAAACTCTTCGCAAGATGAAACACTCTTAAAAAGCTGCAGATGAATTGACAATTGCTTTATATTAAGTATAAATGGAATGTGAGCAATTGATGGGAAGCAGCGTACAGGCATTGCTCCAAGAGGGGACTTTCAAACAGATGGGAACTTGGCTCTGCCAGGTATGGATGCAGCAACAATGCCAACAGTGTGATGTGTGGTGATACACAGCTCGCACTGCTCATTTTAAAGTTATGCTTATCCTGTCTAAGCTGAATTCAGGGAAGATGTGTGGAGGGCTAAAACTGTCATATGAGCACTGATGAAGTGCTTATGGAAGTAACTGATCGGATACACATGAAACAAGAAGTAAGAACATTTTTTTTTCAAGCAGCAGCAGAAACGGCACAGAAATTATAGTGCGTTGAGATCTGACCCTTAATTCTTGCCCTTTTAAGTTCAGATGTTTGCCCTTTTAAGTTCAGATGTTTCATGCAATTGAAACAATATCATTCTATTAAATTAATTCACAATAAAAATGCAAGAATTAAATGTATTGCCTCAACCCTCACCCTAGATTCTACATCCATCAAGCTCCTGCATTATATTTAAGCCTGTAAAGGTCAATCTGATTGGCACAAAAAGGAAGCTGATTGCAACATTAGTATTAATATGATTGATTATAGAGAAAAAGCAATTGGCATTACCTTTACTAATGCGGCTTACTTAGCCAAATCAGATACACTGGATCATATTACTTGCGGCAAAAAGAAAAATGCCTCAGATTTTGCTGGGCCCAGTTTTACAGTCAGCTAGACCCTTCTGGCTCAACTCTTGTAAAATTCCACTGATTCACCATTATGAGTAGGTTTTGGAAGCTTTTTAACCCCCTAATGACAGAATGTGCACCCAGACACAGTCACTATCTTATGAAATACACAGACACTCCAAACTACTCCTACTCACTCTGCTCCCAGCGACCCTGCTCTGCAGAAAATATCTCCGGCCCCAGTGGGTTTCCATCCTGGGTAAACTGAGTGGACTTCAGATAGTCATCAAGCCTTCTTTCTGCCGCAGGCCATCCAGATAAGGTACTAAATAGGACAACAACAATAACTCATGCATCTTATATAGAAACAGCTTTTTCTGCTTTCAAGACTTAGTTGAAGAGTGCACTTACCGGTATGGCTGATATGTTTGTATGATTGTAGATCCATTTGTTTTATAGGGTGCTCTGTTTTAAAAGAAATTCTAAGAAAATATGTCCAATTTTACCACATGTTGAATATAATAACACCAAAGAAAATGGACTTGGACAGATTTGAAAATAACAAATAATTAATGATTATTAACTTTAATGAAGCAACTTTGTATGTAGAAATGAAGTGTCAATATCTTATTAGATTTCAAAGTCCACACCTTATATACTGATGAAGGAATACACTCCAGCCGTACTCCGCACTAAGTAACAGTCCCTTTGGCAAGTATCACATCATCATTAATATTACCATTATCATCATTATTATTATCTGCATGTTGCATTCAGGCAGTGTCGGTGCTTCTAGTTGCTTGCACACAAGATGGACTGCTTTTTTGAGGCCTGTCTGTCTGAGGGCAATGGCAGAACCATCAGCTTGTCCTCCTGAGGTATTCCACTGTGAATATCGATGTGTCTTTAAGTATATTCTGTTTCAACTTTATCAAACCATATAAATTATGTACAAAATACATCAAACATGTTTGGGTTATTTTTTCTCAAACTTTTGATGCGTAACTTGTGATGCGGAGGTTTTTTCTGATGAATGCAGGAGGAGGACGTAGGTGAGGTTTTCTTCTGATGACTTCTCCATGAAGGTTGTATATCTGCAGGTGCACAGTAGAACAATGCATCACGATGAGGGTCCCGAGTCTTAACTCGAAGTCTTTTTGGTGTCAAAGGCTTTGAATCGTCAGTCCAGTGGTCCCATGAGCAGTTCTTTTATGTAGTGTTCTTTGTCTTCTAAGACAAAGACATTGCTCATTGTTGCTTTTTCCTTCTCAAAACTGTTTATAAGAGGAACAACACAGATTCTTCTTTATACATTTCATTTATAACTTGTTTTTTGTACATTAGAATATCGACTTACATAAAAGGTACAGTAAACATTAGACCGGCAGAATTTCATCTGATAAACGGACAAGGAGATGCAACCTTTTTCGTCAAAAGGATGATCTTCAGCAATGAGTGACGCCAATGTTTTCTATCCAATTCTGTGGAATATGGGCAAGAAATGACCGCAATGATGAGAGCAATGATACAGAGGCCAGAGGTACATTGAAAGAGAACAGTCTGCAGCTTGCCCTTATTTCAAAGCCAATGTTGGCAAAATAAGACGTTTATAGACGTAAAATAAGAAGTTTTCACATGAGACTGTTCAAACATAGTGAATAGAGTTTTTTTTTTTTGCAACTTTGTTTATCAATCTTCCTGGTAAACATCACAGCCTCTATGTGATATCTGCAGCAAACGTTTAAATATTTCAAAGTGCCCGATGCAAATGTCGAAGGGGAAAGAAACGGAAGGCAGAGTTTTAGACTTTTATCTGAGATTACGAAAACTCCCACAGGGATAAATTAACTTAATGAGAGGATTTTAACAGACGGATATGTTTTAAACAGGCGAGGAATATCTGAAAGTTTGCTCAATCTAGACCGTATGGCTAGAAATCCTGTGCACTAAACATGCATGCGTGGCCAGACTTGCTCCTACAACCCAGCACAGAACAGCTAGGATTACAAAACGCACAAGAGAGTGATTGCATTCTCTGGTAAATAAACCATGACACCTTTGCATTTGTACATAGTAGGCAGTGGTATATT
Organism: Leuresthes tenuis; assembly: GCF_036924035.1. NCBI lineage: Eukaryota > Metazoa > Chordata > Actinopteri > Atheriniformes > Atherinopsidae > Leuresthes > Leuresthes tenuis. Next base: position 16,734,544 of record NW_027325362.1, read on the forward strand.
TAACTTTTAATGTAGCAGAAAAACATCTGCATGCCACTGTGGATACTAGTTAATATTTCAAAGCTATCACACTGCAGAATATGTAATTGTCTTTGGTCCACAGCACAAAACGTTGTAGTTGTATAATTTAGTCTCAAAAGTTGTCAAATTACTACCCTACCACAATCTGAGCTCCACAATATATATATATATATATGTTTTGGTCCACAGCACAAAACGTTGTAGTTGTATAATTTAGTCTCAAAAGTTGTCAAATCACTACCCTACCACAATCTGAGTTCCACAATATATATATACATACATTTTTTTGTAACATGTCCACATTTTAAATAACATGAAATTGTAACACGTTCTCAAAAAAACAAAATCATACCTTTACAAAACATCATGTTTTGGAAAACTTGAAACTGTAACAAAAAGTTGCTCAACTATAGCATGTAGACAACTTTGTGTAAGTGTGTAGGAGGTGTTACACTGCAGACTGTCTGAGCCCCATCTCCTCTTTTATTGTCTGAAGACCTCTGAAATGTTCAGCTTTGCTGTCTGTCGAGGTTGGTTTCAGTTGGGCATAAGAGTTCATGCTTAGGTTGAAATCTCAACCGATACATAATTATATCGTTGCATCACGTTTCGGGAATGCTGCCCTGTACAAATCAATAGGCAGAAAAAAAAGTTAACTTTTCATAAGATCTTCACCTTTACAGAGACACGGTTAAGTTTTTAGCCATGCCTGCAGCAGGGATGGCAATACTGGAGTGTAGTGCCAAAACCACAAGGCCTACATGGTAAACATCAGTGAAATTACAGAGTTATGATGTGAAGACAACAAATTCCTCTTATTTTGACAATCTCCTTTAATTTACTGCAACATTTGAATTCAAATTTGACTCCCATAGTATCATTAGGAATTTGTGCATTTGAAGGTGTACGAATCCACATTATTTGTCCCCTGATAGCTTTGTGAAATCTCCAGAATGTTTTTTTTTCCCCTCTCTACCTTAATCTATCTGTCAAAAAAATAAAAAAATCTAAGGGGACATTTTCAACAACCTTATTTCTATATTGTGTTGAGATTAGCGCGGTGATAGACTATACCAACACAGTCAAAATACAGTATGTTTTGCTTCACATCAGCATCTTATTTTTGTTGTCTATTCAACTTTGCCTCCCGTTCAGCTGCTATCGTTGGTCTCCTGAAAGATAAAAGATAAAAATAAGGCTGACTTGTGAAAATCACAGCTCTGCTGAACAATGGCACATTTAACCCCTTTTGCCTTACGTGTTGCCAGCAGTGACACAAAACAGTCTGGTGTCCTAACATTAAGACAATTCGCCTGGTTTGCACAAATGCACATCAGTGATGTGTTGCATTTGCAAAGAACAGAGCAGATAGGGGCCATGAGAAGGTCAAAACAGTGCGATTTCATTTAATAAGCTCTTTAATAAAGGCCTCACACCACAAAATCATGATGTTCACTGATTACATTAGGTCACTGACCTACCCCTATTTAACTGAAACACCCAGTGCTGGTTTGTGTGAAGGTGAGCATGTAGGTTGTTTGTTCACAAAAATATGTTTACGCTGTGGGAAACTGAAGTAAGTTAGACTGTAAGTAAATGTTTCTCTGTTACATGGACATACAAAGGGAGGGTTCGTTTGATATCAATAGTCAGATAGTTAAATCAACATAAGTTGGAAACTCATCGACTGATTAATTATGATAAGGACTACAACTGTGGCTGGTTGATAAATATATGCAAAAACTGTAACAATGTGACCTTTTGCAAATATTAATGTCTCTCACAATACCATATAATTGGCTGCACTGAATACCACGGGGAGAACAATTACTGGTAACAAGCAAATATCTTTGTTCCTTAATAATAATTTGATAGAGAGAAAATATGACTCACAGCTGTGCCTCCTGGCCTTTTCTATAAATTCGGATGATGCGCATTAGAACGCTGCAATTCTATTCATGTAGCACACACATATAAAGATATGCATATATATACATATATATAATTACACTTGTGAACCTATTGCAAGTTATTCTTGCAAATACAGTCGTCACACGGTACGCTGAAGAAGTTAAGCATGTGCAGAAAATGGAGAAAGTAATTACAGCAATGACTGCAGCATCTGGGAGACCTGGTTTAGTTCAGTGCACGATTGGCAATATAAAAACTCCGCTATTATATATGACTAGTCACCACTTGGAGAACTTGTACACAAAGCAGTTCACACACAAACTGATCAGTCAGTGAGCTATTTGTAAAAAATCGTAAGGGACATACAATAGCTAACTTCAAATCCATTTCTTTTTGTATCACTTTTTTAAAGAGACAGAATGAAAAAGAAGTTTTGACTGTTGTATTAGATGCTCTGCATTCTTAGTTTATGTGTGCATGTGCCATTTATAATGGATGATTGGGGAGGCATTGCAGAGTTAAATCAGAATTAGTCAACTTGCTACTGCACCTGAAGAGTTGTGAGCTTCTGCCTGAGCCCAGCTATGCTCGAGGAGTCTGTTTTTTTGTTGTCAGCAGGATTTTTTCACCTCTACATAATTCATAACTGTCCTTCACTTTCATATAGTTCTACATGAATACAAGTCTACCTCTTCACACACACACACACAAAAATAGATTTTAGTTTTGAGCATCCTATTCGTGCCACAATAACCCTCCCTCCCTCAACTCACATGGACTGGAAAAATGAAATCAAAGAGCAACGAGTAGATCAAAATGTAACTTGTTTTTGCAAAGTGAGCTGGGGTCTTAGTGTATAGTGACACTGAGAAAAATGTCACAATGAGCTTTTCAAACGTCAGCGCTATTCTAAAGGCTCTTAGAGACTGAAATGTTTCTGGAGAAGCTGTAGCCCCTTTTCAGACATGGCACACGTACCCTTAGTGAATTAAAAAGTCATCTGTGAAAATGGTCACTTCTAGATTAATGTTCCTCACGCCTTCATTCAGACGTAACTGTGATGAAGAGAACTACAGTGTGTGCACAGTATCCACTTGCTATTGCACAGTGAGGTACAACACAAAAGTCCTTAAAGAATCTTTTTGAAAAGGTGTCATTGTTGAGTAGCTCATATCAGCATATCAAGTGTCCAAGGGTGTAAATCACACCAGAGGTAGATGGAGCAGCTAAAAAAGCATTGCTTATCTACATTGAACAGTCAAAATATGATTGGTTTCTTACCTGCAAGGATTTCATAACAGCAATGAGAACAATTGCTATCCCACGAGGAAAACTTTCTTTTACTTCATCTGAGGGCACCTGTATACTGGGCACTGCGTGTGCGGCTCGTTTTGTGATGTACTGTAAAACCAACAAAACAGGAGGGTTGAGATTGATGGAATGAGATGGGGAAGGTGATTGAATGATTGGACAAAGGTGATGCACAAAACTAGCGGGAAAACAAAGAAAGGACAGTGATTATTACAACGATTCATGAGGACATGTGATCTCGAAATAAAACAGGATTTGATTAATCCAACAAAAGCAACCCAATATCATGACAATCTGGTACGTAGACATCTAAAAAGCAGCAACATTTGACAAAAAGGGAAACATAAAAACCAGCATGGAGGGAAAAACAGACAAAACTCCTAGTTAAACATTACTTGATGACTCCTTAACTCCTATTTAAACTTTAATAAAAAGGTAATGATAAGGTCACTGAGAAATAATTGAGGATTGTATCAGGAACAATTTGATGGACTGTTAGTGAGTACTTACCTTGTTAGTCCTAAGTGAGGACTTCAAGGTAAATAATAAGTTTCTATATCAATGATTCATTTGACATTGATCAGTAAACGTATATTTGTGGATATATATCAGTCTAGATACATTTTCCAAGAGAGATTCTGGCTCCAAACTTGCATCAAAACAAAACTAAACTGCTAGAAACTCATTCTGCGAAAAAAGGCCCTCTGGACTTGAAGCTTCTGTGCGATTCTGATCGATCACCTGTTGTGGTTTACTGCCTTAGTTAATCCAACACACTGGAAGGGAGGGAACAGCTCTACAATGCATTCATTATCAAGTAAATGTTGGATTACAGATATAATGCCAGATGGCAAAACTAAAAACAACGATTACACTTTTTTTTGGATTAAATGAACAATATAAATGTCTGATTTAGTGAGTTTTAAAGGCACTGGAAAACAGATTTTCCTTTAACCCATTGTCCCCTCTAGCAGTTTTCACATTGTTTCCAGCCTTTGTTGAAAGCTAAGCTAACTGTTCACTAGAGATAGTTTTATATGGTAGAGACATGGAAGAGGAATCGATCATCTAATCCAACTCAGAGAGTAAATGTATTTTCCAAAATGTCAAACTACTCCCTTAAGAACTGAGATATGAAGCATTAATTTTCGGCACAATTCAAAGAATTGAGAAAGCTAAAATATATATATATATATATTAATATTTTCTTTTTTTTAAATTAAAAGGCTGGAAGCACTAAAAAAAATAAAGTACATGATTATAAGTTTAGATGACCAACAATAATGTATTAATGCATAATGGTTATCTTGGAAGCAATCCACCCTTTTTTTTTTCTGTTTTGTGTGTTTGTGTTTTGTGTCATCTTATGCCAAATGGGAACCACAACAATGTCAAAGGTCCTCTATTAAAATGCGGTAGCTCTGATCTCTCACCAGAATATATGAAATCATGTTGCTATTAATATTTCAAACATGCTAAATGGAAAAAGATGTTCATATGGTGACTGTTTCCAAACAGCTGTCCCTGTTTCTAATAAGATGATGTATATGAAAGACAATTTCCTACATCGGATTGGGTAGACGGCCCTATCTATTACTTGTTGAGCCATTTATCTTACCAACATTGATGAATTCATTATGGTGACAGTTCTTCTCGGTATAATGAAATGCCACCCAAAAATTGGGTGTTTGAAATGGAGAGCAGAGATATCTGCTCCAATTACTGAAATCCATCTTTCTTCTGTTGGCTCATATTACCTTGCACGCTGTTGCTGAAGGTCCCTTTGACATCTAAATAGGTTTAGAGCGGCCCCCCCACCCCCATTCCCTGGGGAATCTTTCTCTTTAATTGTGACCTTGTTTACGTTTAGACAAGGATAGAAAACTTTAGCTTAAACTCATTATGATCAAAACCTTGTATCGTGAGCAGCAATTAAGATTTTGTGAAAGTAGCTTAAAAAAGTTGTTAGCTGAGACAAATAAGCACATACCCCGATTACTATAAAACAGCATCATAATATTAAAACTCAGTTACGGGAACAAAAATCAGCAGGGAAACCCGCCACTGATTAGCTTTGTAATTAAGTTCATTTTTCAAAGTTTGATGAAACCATGCATATTGTAGAGAGGAAAAACTCTGGTGGTCCAAATGGCATATTATGATGGTTCCCAAGTTGTTACGGAATATAGTACAAAGCTCATAATTACAATACTCATTTAAATTTTATGAACCTTAAAGAGTTATCCATACCAAGGAAGACCATTAAGGACAAGGAGCAATTCAAAACTGAATTTTAAAAAAATTAATCCCAGAAGTTCACACATTTTAGTCGTTGAAACATTATCTAAATAAATAACCAAATATAAATCTTTGATGATGTTTTGGGGTCATGTCATTTTTCGACGGAACAACAACTTCTGAATTGTACCAGCAACTTCTAAAGGAAAATATCAGGATGTCTGTCTGTGAACTGAATCTCGTGGGAAAGTCATGGGTCATGCAGCAAGACAATGACCCGAAGGACATAAGTCATTCTCCAACGAGGGACAAAAAGAAAATAAAGTTAATGTTTTGGAATGGCCAAGTCAAAGTCCTGACCTTAATCAATAGAAATGCTGACGGTTCTGAAGAGAGCAGGTCATGTGAGAAAACCCAACAACATCCCAGAGCTGAAGCTGTATTGCTGAAATTCCTCGAAACAGATGTGCAATTCTTGGAAGTTCTTAGTTGCAGTTACTTTGTAACATCAGATCTTTCCCTAAATTAATAAATGATCAAGTGGAATATCTTTGTCTCATTTGGTGTCAATTTTCTTTCCATCTGCTTACAGGGCTTCTGGGACAATCTGATGGCATTCAAGTAATTCTTACACATGTAGAAAAAAAAAAAAAACTTCTGTTAGCGTGACGAAGGGTTGAAGCAACACTGTATGGCAAAAATAGACAAATAAATACCAAGATACATAACCCATTAGGCAAAATGATTCAGTATGCTTTGCTTAAAAGAACAAAATGTGGATAACCTAACCACAGCATCCTTCTCAAGCTTTTGTCACCCCCCACTGCCCAATACTGTAAAAGTTTTGATGGGATGTGTGTCACCGGATTATCTCACCTACATTCCCCCATAGGCTTTCATTGTAGGTCTGTGACATGGGCATAAGCATTTAGTGAGACTCCCAAGTGTCACTGGCAGCACAGCAGGACCCTGTAAGGCTCCAGGAAACACCATCTATCAATGTCATAAGACCAGTCATCCATATCAGCAAAGCCTTTCTTTCAGCAGCTACAATGACACCCATTAAGCAGTCTCACTGACCCTTTCCTTGCTTATATATTTTTTCCCTTTTGTCTTGCTTTTTCCTTTCCTTTTCCTTTGGTTAATATAAGCTATAGATTTAAGATATAAGATTTAAAGGTCTACAAATCTATAAACAGTTTATTGAAACAATGATACTGACCCGCTCATAGAAACGTTCGGAATCAAACTGAAACTTATATTTACAGATACAGATACAACTTGTAATGGTTAAGAAGAATGCTTAAGAAACCCACACAACAGACTTTCCTATCTGCATTAACCATTTGTCTCACCCAGACACAATAACTGTTTTAAACTATTTGTCTCTTAATTATCAACGAGACAACATCCTGGATCCTGCTCCAAAGTGTGAGATATTCCTCCGGGGGGTGTGGTAATGTGACAGTCAAACAATACACACCCAAAGAACAGGGCCCCCTCCTCAAGTATAGATGTTTTGGCTTCCCTTTGTCCTGGGTCTTTTTTCACCACAACCACTGAGTGCTGTGGATTGACCTCTTCTATGCAACGAAAATAAAACTTGGCCGGCCGGCAGAAAAAGAGAAGTCTCTATTTAATTTTCACTTGAGATTTGCAGAAAGAAAATAATAAATTTAAATGTCAGAATGTTTCTATCAGGCATTTCTGAACAACTGCAGATTCCAAGATCATCAATTCAACGAAATCCATCCATCCATCCATCCATTTTCTATACCGTCAATCCGTTAATCGGGTAGCGGGTGGGCTGGAGCCTATTCAACAAAATCCAGTTCAATTAATTTTATTCATATAATGCCACTTCACAACCCTAACTCCTAATCTCAGGGGACTTCGAATAGGAGTGCAGGAGTGGTGGGCAATGGCTGAGGAGAAAACTCTCAGAAAGAGACCCCCGGCAGAAAGTTAAATCAGTTGGAGGAACAAAAAGTCAGGTCAGGAGAGATAAAAACACACATGGTCATGAAAGACATTATTTTAGAATATAGCCATTTATAGCTTATAGCCACTTATAGCCACAACTCAAACTCTTACCCTGAGCAAAGAGGAAATTGGTTGGGATTGTCAGAAACAACCAAAGAACCATTAAGGCAGAGAAATGCTATGAACTGGAAGCCACTGGAACACAAGTGTCACTATCTTAAATAAAGCAACTGCAATAACAGCTGTCAAAAAAAGAAGCTGCTGCTCCTGAATCAACATTTGAAGTTGTCAGGCGACCACATGGACAAAGAAGGAGCCCATTGGAAAGAATTTTTTTCCGCTTTTTTTTGGGTCACATAGGACAAAGAATGACTCAATGGACCTCGATAATCAGTGTGTGTTTTTTTAAGTACATTTGTGATGGTGGTAGATCATGCTTTCGATGATGGTATATCATGGTGGGTGATTAATGAAGGAGGAGGACTTTTTCAAAATTCTTCAGCCCAACCTCAAACCACCAGCTTGGTGGTTGAAACATTGACACATCTGGGTGTACCAATAGGGCAATGACTCCAAATACTGGTTGTGGAATCGATCAGTCTAGTTAAAAGGCTTAGGAACAGTCAACCAAAGACTATGCTTTAAAATCCAAAAATAAGTTGAACTCCATTGCTGAACTCGATCAGAGGTCTAGCAGAAGCTTACTAATAGCCACTAAAAATAACTGGTCAAAGTGTAACTTGCTACGGAATGCTTGCATTGTTTGCATATTTCAATCTCTTTATATAATTTCTACTCTCCATTGATCTCAGAAAGCCCACCATAAATTCAAAGCTGTGCACCAAAAAGCCCAAAGTTTCCATCATACTCATATGCACAATTAATGCATGTAAACAGAAGTACTGAACCGTTTCATGGAGCCACAATAACCAACATTTTCTTTAACTAAAAACTAAGCCCACAGCCATTAATATCTGCATAAGCTGAATATGATGATGATGTTACAATCTTTAATCTCCCCGTCCGCTACGTCCAGTTATTGAAGATAAAAAGTGTGTTGTGTACAAGTTGAAATTGACTAGTTGTAGTGGTTGGTGAGCCAAGAAATTAATTTCAAGCCACACCGGCAGGACATCAATGAAATGCAGTTTATTTTGGTTTCATAAAAAGTTTTCATGAGCCTTTATTCCTTGCATGCTTGTATTCTACTTTACACAGCCTGGAGCTCAACCGTGAAATACAACTACAAAATGTGAAATTACTGGTCAATCAAAACTGTACATCCCAAATCTCAGTGCACTAACTGCTCAAGAAAGACATTCACAAGCTTCATAGTCCGTACCGAGCATTCTGCCCACTCTGCCTCCACGCTCCTGCATCTTGTTACTGGGGATTCCAGCATAGGAAAACCTTCGGTCTCATTCTCACAGTGCAGACCACGAAATAAGGTGTTCACTCATTCAGTTTGATGGAGTGCGCTGCTTTGGCTTTACAAGAGAGATTGTGCTTTGGTCGATCTTTGTGTTAAGATGAGCCCTGACTGAACACATCTGGAACAATCTACCTGCACCTCTGGAGAGTGGTTCAATTTAGGGCATGCAGCCATGTTTCAGATGACCCGTGGAAATACAGCTTACATGCAGGATCGTGCATAATTGTCTTTGGTTGTCCAAGCAGCAAATGGACGATGTCGTCGTCTGTGCCAGTCATTTGAGAAATTGTTACAACAATCTGCCTGTAGTGTACACAGATACAATGGTTGAGAGGATTTCCAAATGCCAGGACATGAAGTCTTTTGTGGAACATGCTGTACCATCACAGGTTTGTCTTTTATGATCACAATTTGCTTCAAAATGCAAAAACATGAAATACACAAAGAGCAGGATTTCAGGATTTAGTAAGATACATCAATCCCATATAAGTGAAGGGCTGCAGTTAACAGCTGTGTTGCCCTAAGCTACAGTATAACTGCTCTTACGCTGTCCTCTCTGCAGCTTTTGCTGTGAGGGTCTGTGTTGAACAGCAGAGCTAGAAAACATCCTCCAGTCCAACAGCCATAAACAGGATTGATGTCTGCAACCAAGACGTTTGACTTTATCCAGTCGAGCTTGAGAGAGATCATTTGGCATCACTGAGCTGTAGTGGGGCTTTGATGGAATTGTTTTTCCCATAATATTTTCTTCACCTGTTTCCATCCATTATCACTGAAATGGGAAAATCAAGCATAAGCCAGTACAATTGGCTCAAGTTTAGAGTTTACTCTAGTTTCAAACTGAAGAGAGGTGTGGTGTATTATTTTTCCCAAACTAATCAATAGTTATTCTTAAATGAATCACAGTAAATCCCAAATTTATATTGTGTTGTAATCTGTTCAAATTTAACCAAAGTAAAAGACTAACGTAAATATGCTTAATAAAAATGCACCATTACTGGCCAGGCATTCCTCTCTGAGAAGGATCAGTCAAGTGTGTAAAAATTGTATCTGCTGAAATAATTGTAACTGATTATTTTGACAGCACTTATGTTAGTTAATCAAAGCGTGGACCTTGTTGAAAAAAATTAAAGGGTTTTTGTGTTAGTTTTCTGTGAATACAGAACCAAAAGTCCTCTGAAATCAGTACTCTCTTCATTACTTAAGATTACTTTCTAAATTTCATTGCTGTCGTTCAGCTGTACTGTAGAAATTCGGAAAGCATAATTGAGTTTATGAACAGCAGAGCTGACTGATACAGAAGGATGGCAAAATTAGGGAGATCTCCAACAACATATGGATTGTAAGCATCAGTGCGAGGTACAGCCTTCCTGCAGTTTCAGTTGTTAAAACTATGTCTAAGAATATAAAAAAAATTATTTCTCATGACTTATAGAGTCCATAGTTTCCTTTTTCGTCAGAAACAAAGATAAATCCGTTTTTGACGTTTAAGTCAATAGACGGTTACATTACTGGGGGCTTTAAAACATATCTCACTCCATCTTGTCGTGAAATCCCTTCTGTTTTTGTTTTGCAGATAATGGAGAGGTATTACCTTCTACGAACATTGGTGCATATTGAGGGAATACTGTTTGCACCATCGCACGCATCTGGCACTGAATAATAGCCTCATATTCTTTGGTAGCTACTCATAATCCATTGGAATCATGGGTCATATTGCCTCTCTCAAGTTGGCTGTCCATACTTTTATAGGACTACTACCATTCCAAGAGGCATTACATTTTGATTGCAGTCTTTTATTTTCTCCAGACTGAGGCCCATTGGGATTTAGAAACTGACCTGAAGAAAATCATTTGATTGCTAACTAGAGGTTTTGTGAGGTAAAACTTTTTTGACATGTTACAGAGAGGCTCATATGAGTACCTAAATGTCTGCAACATTTGCTGGAAGATGAGTGTTGCTGCCTGATACTCGCTTCTGCTTATTATTTTCAATCGATATAGGTATTGGTTTTGCCGTTAAATTCAAACGTGAGTAGCACTGATATCAACACAAAAATAATCACTGTTACAGATAGGTAGGGAGTCTCAGCTGCCATTCTTGACATGCTGTGTACAAAACTCTTCAATTGCAGCAACTTATTTCTTGCATCATGGCTTGCCTCCTGGGCGCTCCACTCTGGAGTATGTCTTGCTGTGAGAATGAATCTCCGCTGTGCAGAGCATGAGTAGCGATTGCAGAGGTCTTCGACCAAGCTCACCACAGAAATTCTCCATTGCACATATCTAACATCAAAAATTTACTTTTTTTTACATTTTTAAGCAGCCCACTCTGCTACCAGTATTTATAAATAAAAAAATGTATGTAAATTATCAAATTTAGGGCTGTGTGGTGTGTGGTGGTTAGCACCATTGTCTCACAGCAAGAGGGTTCCAGGTTCAACTCCCTGCTGAGGCCTTTCTGTATGGAGTTTGCATGTTCTCCCTGTGTATGCATGGGTTCTCTCCAGGTACTCTGGCTTCCTCCCACTGTTGAAAACATGCATGTTAGGTTAATTGGTGTCTCTAAAATTGTTCTTAGGAGTGAGTGTGGCTCTGTGATGGTTGTACCTGATTTATAGAAAATGGATGGATGATTAAATTTAGTAAATATCCAAAAATGTAATACTTTTCAATTGCAATTAAAGAGTTAGTAAGTGTATGAATATGCTGCTAAAATGGTCATTTTAGGGACTAATTTACTGAATATCTATATATCTATATTATGTTCACCAACAATATTTTCATCATCTGCAGCAGATTTGTACCTGCTGCTAATGTTTTCTTGTTGTTTTGTGTATGGATTATTTCTTAAAAAAATGAGCAGAATTTTCAAAGATTTTACAACCCAATAAAAGGCACATTAATTTAGGTATACTATAGGTAAACTATTAGCAAAACAGGCATTTATGGTTACATTATATGACCTTCAGAAACCACTGGGTTTCATGCTAAGGCTGCAGTATGTCAGCTTAAAACCGATGCAGCCAAGACTAAAAGCAGAGCACCTAAAGCAGCTTGTATAGCAGAGGTTGCATGAGGCTGCACCACTTGTGCTGCCTCCTTATGCAGCTTCTGGCACATCACCTTGATCTATCATAACCAAAAGAACAATGAAGACTATGACAAGAATGCTTTACTTGATTCTCGGTATGTTGTTGTCAGCCACAGTGAGGAGACAAACTTTGTCTCAGAAATGGATGATAGCAAGAAAAAAAAAGAGCTTCTACTCCAAATTACACCTGACGAAATCACTGTGTTGCTCCAATACGATACAAAAGGGGTAAACTAATCTGGAAGCTAGTTTTCTAACAATTGATTTTTGGTGACAGCTGCTCTACTAAAAAAAATATAAAAAGCATTTAACATCTAGTATTATATATAAACTGCTGTGCTTGTCCATATGAGAGATGTTCAGCTCACTTGAAACCTTAGTTGAGGAATAACCAAAAATAATATGTGTATCAGGTGTACTGAAAATGCCAATACAACGCTCTTCACATGGCAGTAGAATATTCAGGTGTCTGTATTGAGGTTCAATTGATCTTGTATTTGACCTAATAACTGATACAGCTTTACGGATTGTAATTAGATGATGGCTGAAAGTTGTAAATGTCATTATAGCTGTGACAAAAATACATGCAATTTTTGGAAAAACAAGATGTACTACATCTTGGCTTATCTACCCGATGTTTGTGTTCCAAATGCCCCGGTTAATGTGTCATTTTAAAACCGTCATAGGTGCAGATGGACAAAAACAAACTAAGATGAGACTTGCCATTATCCAATGTTCAAGTCTGCCAGCTGAAATGTGTTTGGGCTGAGACAGGTGCAAAAGTCTGGCCAGACTCCCAGCTGATTTTCATCATTGTCATCGACATTCATGCAACACATGTTAAAATGTGGAGCCCCAGTCTGTCTGAGGTTCTCCGCTGCCAGGCAAACTGTGCCACTGGAGTGCACATGGAAATAAGCCTGTGCTATAATCCATAGCAGTGTCGGCACAAAACCTACATCCAGACATCTCCCAGTCTCTTCTTATCCCAGGATGTTAGTTAAATGCTACATGTCACCTTTATTCAACACCCATTCAGAGCTGTCGTGAAGGGTTTATTCTTAAACAGTCTCCAAAAATAACAGACGAATTGAATTTGAAATACTTAATTAACCTATTAACTTTTGTATTGCTCTGTTGTATTACTTCTGGAAAATGACTGTCCTGGGGAAGCATTAATAATAACTGTTTTTTTTTTAAGTGTCTTTGACTCCTTAATGTTAACATGGATTTGTTGAAGAGGAACAATTAATTCTAATCAAATTTGATTCCAGATACATATGATCTAATAGAACAATGGCACAGGACTGAGGCACAGAAAGTGAAAATTTAAAAAAAAGATTTAAGTAAAATAAAAATGCAAAATACTAAAGTCTACTTCTACTGTACCTCTTCTATTTTTGACTGCATCTCTGCACTGTTCGTCAGAGCCTTTAGACTCCACATCCAGAGAAGAATTTTGACTCCTACTGTCCTACCATCTGCCTTTCCACACATCTCTGCATGATTACAGCATTTTAATGTCACACAGGACCCCACAAATGAAAGCTAACAAGTTTTAGCTGTCGTTTAATTGCCATTAGTGGTTTGGATAAATAGATCCTGGAGGACGCGAGCCTGAGAAACCATTGAACAGCTTTTCAAGTAAATGTTATCAATGTTCATAGCAGTACTTCTTTGTCCTGGGTGAATTCTTGATTGCAATCAAAACTCCCTGATCTAATCACTGCTTTACAGCTGAAACTAAATTATGCTAACACGTGAAACCTTGAAATAGTGACTGCAGTGAGTATCATAGTTGGACTAACAAAACACAATCAATTTGAGATGGTGATAATTGATCATCAGTGGAAAACCTTTGTGCTCATAATATAAATGTTCTGGGTTATTTTTTCACTATCGTGTCAAGAAATTCCTTTGACTTAACTGAAACTCTTTGCTCTTATAAACGGTAAGCTTATGAATAATGGAAATTACTGGGAGGAGTCCTACATTGACGGGAAACCTTTTTGACAGTAGTATAAGCACAAAATCCACTGCTGTGGGGCTTTGTGTATGGCACAAGTGGAGAGTGATAGATACTAGTAAATTACCTGATCATGCAGATCGTGCAGGCATGAAGAAGCAATCATACCTCAAACCCACAGTGACATGTTTACTCGGAACCTGTGAGGCATCATGAGCACCAGTGGGCGGCAGCAGCCAACATCACTAATGCTCCATGTGATGAAGAGGCAATTCTCTTTGAAAGAATAGCTTAAACCGCTTATATTTAAAGTAATTTCAAGCACTGCAGTGGTAATTCACACCGAATTACTCAGCACATTTATTAAGTAATATAATCACTTAATATTTGACATAAATATGCCTCAAATACTGTAGAGGAAAACAAGAAAAATGAGTCAGCATTTTCCTTTGCAAATCTCTTGCTGAGAAGATAATGAATAATTAACAGGATCTCCATTTAGCTAGAGAAGAATGCTGATGAAATGCCTGCCCACTTACCCAAAGAAATTCATATCCTATATTAATATATATTGGAAATGGAGTAGAACGCATTAATATAGATGGGTATTTTAGATATGGGTCAGTTTATCGGGTCAAACATCATTAGTGTAACCAATGTTTATGAACATCACTGTGTAGTTTCCAGACATAGCCTATTTACAAGATGGCTACAAAGAATGATGCTGGGGAAACAGCAAGAAATTAGTTGTATTATTTGCAGAATTATTAAAGCATCACAAGAGATCTTGTTTTTTTTTTTTCTGATAGGTTCCCCCTGAAGTTGTGGGATGTAACATCACTGTCGTGAGAACAAACCTATGTCTGAGTCCTGCATATGCACAGCTATACATATAAATTTGTGAACATGCCTTAGAGGCTGACAAAGACATCTCCAGAAGCCACTAAATATGTCAAGAGACAACGTAAGGTAATGTTACAGGACCTAAGAAGACTATATATGGTAGCATATATATGATGAACAAACTCACAAATGCTCACAAAAAGATAGAATTAAGATGTTCAGGTTTATCTGTTAAACACTTATTTTTTTCCTAATTTACGCTTTTGAAGGATTTGAATGTGGCTTATGTGTGAAATCAATTTATCTGCACATTAATTCTGTTATATTGCTCTGATTATGAACCCACACGTTGCCAACCTCACCAACAGAACCAAGCTAAGCCAACGCGACAGAAAAGGGAGCTTATCAGTTATTATTAGCAACAATGAAGTTAACTCTTCTTTTCTTTCCACAAAACTTAATTTGTAATGGTGACAATATCTGATCTATTTTTCTAAGTTGTTTTATACTAACAAAAGTCGCTATGTTGTTGCTTTTGCATGAGATGGTATTGTAAAGCAAAACAGTGTCCTGGGCAGGACACGAAAGTTTGAAGTGTTGTATTTCAGCCACTGGGCACTCACACACAGGGCAGTGTCAGGTACATGATTGTGCATAGCAAAGATTAGTATACTCAAATGTACATAGTTTTAAGTTTCACAGACTACGTTAGTGTTGCTTTAATAGTGTTTCAATGCAAATGAGGATTTTACAAAATATCAAAAGGTCGTGCTAACATTGTACATGTTAAGAAATAAATTGTAAGTAAATTATTCAATTACATAATCATACCCCTAATTTAAAGTTACACTTGCGGGTGCTGCTCTAAATTATGGTTTAAATGTTACTCAAAGCTGCAAAGCTATATTCAGTTTTCTAAATGTCTGTGTTGTTTATGATCTTTTTCCTTCACTTTCTTTCTGACATTTTAAGATATCAGGACTAATCAATACCAGGGTCAGCCTCAAAAGCAACACGAGCAACAACAACACGAGTAATATGTGGAATGTAAACACCTTTAAATGCCACTGCACCGAGAATTCCCAGAATTGAGGACTTCAACCCAGAGGACACCTTCCTCACATAAACAAAAATACATCCTTTTAATTTAGTATGAGATATGATCAATGTAGAGAAACATTACACAGCTCACAAGGAAACACGTAATAGTTTTCTGTTTATGATGCCATTACCGCTGGTCAGTAATACTGACATCTTTACAGCAAAAGTTTCAAGACAATGTTCTGAAATGCAGACTGTAGTATTTAAAAGCCTTGCTTTGATTGTTCGGGGCTTTCTTATTATTCTTGTTTTTTAGCCCATAATTTTCTAATCAATAATCTTACAATAGGTTTTTATTTATAATCCACCAACATGTATGGTGACTTGTGTATGCTTGTATATGCTTGTTCTGTTGGATCTCAGTGCTGCATTTGATACAATCAATCACAGTATTCTATTCTAGAGACTTGAACATGTTATTGGGATTAATGCATTAGGCTGGTTTGTTGTATTTATTTAATAGATTCCAGTTTGTTCTTATAAATGAAGAATCTTCCTCGCACACCAGAGTAAGTCATGGAGTTCCACAGGGTTCTGTGCTTGGACCCTTTCTTTTCACTTTATACATGCTTCATTTAGGTAACATTATTGGACAGCATGGCATAAATTTCTGTTGTTATGCTGATGATACTCAGCTGTACTTATCTATGAAACCAGATGAACCCAATAGATTGGTCAGACTACAATCATGTCTTAAAGACATAAAGACCTGGATGACTCAGAACTGTCTGCTTCTAAACTCAGACAAAAATTAAGTCGTTATCTTTGGACCTGAGCTCTTCAGGGTGAAACTGTCTAGCTATATAGTTACTCTAGATGACATTTCCTTGGCTTCTGGTACTATAGTGAGGAACCTTAGAGTTATTTTTTGAACATAATTTATCATTTGACGCACATATGAAATAGATCTCTAGGATTGCCTTCTTTCACCTTTGTAATATTGCCAAAATCTCAGTGATGCAGAAAAACTAGTCCATGCATTTGTTACTTCAAGATTGGAGTACTGTAATTCTTTATTATTGGGCTGTCCCACAAATTCTCTGAAAAGCCTCCAGCTGATGCAAAATCCTGCAGCCACAGTTCTGATGAGAACAGGAGAGATCTTATTTCTACAATTTTAGCTTCTCTTCATTGGTTCCCTGTTAAATTCAGAATAAAATTTAAGAGTCTTTACCTCACATATAAAGCTCTTAATGACCAAGCTCCATCATATCTTAAAGATCTCATTGTTAGATATTTCCCCTGTTTAATTTCTCATATGACATTTTGTACATTTGGTATTATTGTTGTCATTAACTTTTGTTTTCCTGTCTCAACAGGTATCCTTTGAATGGTGTTATGGTGTTTGTTGTCCTCTCTTTTTTGTCCTCTCAAACCCCAACCTGTTGAGGCAGATGCCCCCCCTTCTGTGTGGTTTCTTCCTGTTAAAAGAAAGTTGTTTCTCTCCACAGTTGCCTCATGCACGCTAGGACGGGAGAGAAGAGAGGTTTTGGTACAATCTGTTGGTTTCCTTAGCAAGGAAATTGTTTTTTAATTGGCTCTGTATGTGTGAATTAGAGTAATTTTGAATTGAATTAATTGGATTTGATTGGATTATTTAAAAAATACCTGTTAAAGTAAATTTCTAAATAACTTTGTCTGTGAGATGTTTTATTTTCTTCAGAATGTGTGATGAAGAACAGTGGATATTTGTCTATCATGATTAAGTTGCTTCAAAGAGCAGCGTCTGTTGCCACTGTGGGCTTTTTGGCTGCTTAAGAGGAGGAGACAGTTTCCCTTGAAACTCAGGTTGCTTTTTTTGACAAATCATGGGGAAATGTCATTTCAAATTCTGTTTGGCGTACAAAATAAAAAGCTCTGAGCAAGCACACAGGGCCCTTGTAATCACCTCAGCAGGAATTCAAAACATTAAACAAAGAAAAAAAGGCAGCCTGAATTACCTTTCAGTTGTATAGGTGCTTTGAAGTAAATATAAATTCCAGCCAAGGACTTCCACATAATGTTCCATGTATATCCTTGCTTTAATGGTTGCCTCCTCTATAAATGACTCACATATTCAGTTTGTATGCCAATAATGATTTTTATATCTGAACTAAAGAATGGAAGCCACATGCACAGACGTCCTCCTTCCCTAGGTATTATCTGCTTACAGTGCTCACTCCTTGGACTATGTAAACATGCATGTACAACTCTGCAGACTCTGAGCTGTTTGGCAAGCTTTAGTTTTCACTGGATGAAAGCTTAATATATTTGTCTCCTCTCTGCCACTGGAAGTCTAGGAATGAATTATAGACAAGGAATATGAACCACACTATTTACACAACTGCATATAGAGTCAAGTACACCACTCGTCACCTTGTGCCCACAACTAGAGATGGGTTAGTTTACATTAAAAATTAATGTCCCATTATGCCCCGGGGCCATTGTTTCTAACCTTGGTCCAGATACGGGCAGTCCTCAGGGAAGAACTGACCTGTGCCACCTGGAATTACTTGGCTGACCTAAATCTTGGGTAACAGCCTGATGTGACTCACCTCCTGTCTTTTGGTCTGAGCATATAGCAGGCAAACTTCTATTCGATATGCTCTTTGAATTCTTAGAATTCTTTTGTGCAGCCAACTGAAGCCATAGTAAAATAATGAGATGTATGGTGACCTAGATTTAAAATTTACCCTCAGAGAAGCCTGTCCACGAAGAAAGAAACTATAGGGTGCTCTATGCTATATGTTCCCACAAACAATTCAGATGAAAAGCTCTTCAAAGAAACACTGTCTACAGAAACTTATAATTATAACACAGAGTAAGCAGTAAGGTAGTTGTAATGGCTGCACGTCTAGTTACATTGTGAGTGATTAACCCAGGTTTAAAAGTATACAGTAACCAAATAACTATAGGTTGTGCTGAGAGCTGTCTTTTGTCACTAGAAGTGAATTTAAGGTGTCTGTGGTATTCAGACAGAATAGAATTTGGAGCATAAATTGCCATTCTCAGTATACAGCACAGACAATGCATTATCTGTGTCTCAGGATCAGGCTCACGTCATAAACCTCTGTGACATAAAGATGAATTAACGCCATAAAAATGATATATTTCTCAATACAGGCAGCTTATTTATCATCACGACATTATTTCTATGATCTCTGTGACGGTGGCCAACAGCCACCGAATGAATCTGCTCTTCTCCGCAAACACTACCAGCCGTGACTCCCAGGAAACACACAATGTCCGTCTGTGAGACTTCAAACCACAGAAGGCATTGTTCAAGAGTTTTCATCACAGAGTAGTTCATTTAAAAAAAAAAAAAGAAACTCATGTCTGTTCATTTTAATGCATGCAATCCAGACACTGAATGGGAATAATCGCATTCAGACAATTTTGAAAATGTAAAGATTGGGGGGAAACCCTGTCTGAAAGTTCTTAAGTAAAAGATAACATGAAATACTCCCCCATTTCCTCCACTTCTTCACTGAGGTGAGCACTCAAGTGGATAATTAAATGTAAACTGCCCCATGTAATTTGTCATGTCAGATGAAGGACCCAAGGCGTTTTCACAGCGAGCAGATGCTACTCAGCACTTCTCTAGCAAAATCTTTCATATGGGTCACAGTTTACTTAGCTGTTGTTCATGCCAGATGGTTAAGTTAGGGGCCTTTGCCTTTCAAACCCACCGGTGTGCATGTTTTAACCGTTCATAAGTGCCTGCATCAATGAGTACCTATTTTGTTTTTGTCTGGGTGCTTTTCAGCAAAGCAGCTGACCCCCAGCGGCGAAGTCATCAGTAGTGGCTTTATTGGACAGACACTGAACGCAAACATATTGAATAAAAAAAAAATCATCCTAAGCACACTGCCAGAAAATAAAATTCTGACTAGATAAACGAACAAAAATAACAATATCAACCTGACTTTATCTGTATCATCAGGGCAGGGAAAAAAGAGACAGGATTCAAAAAGTTTTATGCTTGTTTAAGCATCTATATGTATGAGGGTTTGCTAAAACTGCACTCCTATTCATGCTTTTTCTGAATAAGAAACAGTCTTTTAGATTCTACAGTAAAAGAAAACAAGCAGAAACCACTGCAGTTCATAACTTTAAAGGCTATCGTTGGTGTAGCCCACAGCATGACCAATGCATTCCTTTGATTTTGCTTGAATGAGATGCTGTGAGGAAGGGATGCAGCCTGCTGTGAAACCTGTCTAACCCTTTTTATGTTTTGCATCCATTACAAAAAAGAAGCCTGTGATCACATTTTCACCACTCCAACATTGACTGCCGCAGCAGTTTACCAGGAAATGTAAAAATTATAATCTTCCATGATTTTCATTGCTTTTGTTGCTGATTTCAATGTGAGAGATAAGTTATACAGGCACAATGATAGACATGCAGCTGAAGTTTGAAAGAGTTTTTTGACCTTTTGTTCATTGGTGGCTGTAACAGATGTACTTCAAGATGGCTGTAGTCACAAACAGGAGCGAGAAAATGAATAGACCTCTACACCAATATATCTGCTCACATAGACACCTAACCAAGACCAATATACTCCACCAAACAGTCAGTTGTGATTCAAGTCTTACTACTTATGAACCAATCAAACATACATATGTATTTTTTTTCCTAGACGGAGGGTTATTCGTGGTGTTCAACAGAAAATGATTCCAGTAATACTGACCAATACTTGCTCTGACTGATTACATACTAGATTATACCCATTTAATATTTTTTGTTGAGTCCTTGTGGAAATGTGATTATATTTGGCTACTTTGGCTACAAGTAATGTGGTTTACTCTGTGTTATTCTGGTATGGGTTGGGGAAATCTTTATCTTTACTGAGTCTATCATTGGCTTCATTCGTCGTGATTGTTGCAAAATGGTCAATGTAGATGGGAGCCAATGAACTGTGACAATCTGACATTTCAATCAATGAAGGACTTTCTGAATTCAAATTAAACTTTAACTGTGTTGGAAAATGATGCATTATCATTTGACCACACATGTAAGTTTAAATAATGCAATTTTAACTATCATAAATACAGGTTTTATTCAAAGTATATAATCTTATAGAAAATAATAAATGCTCTAACTTTAGATTAATGCGCCTTTGGTCATCATTTATCCTCTTATCTCATGGTTATTAAGCCCTGCAGACCTAATTTGTCAATTGTGCCATGCAAGTCCCTGTCTTAAAGATTGCCGCCTGTGTGGAGGCAGAACATCTGCAGTTATTGATCCACCGGGCTCAAATACCCTTCTGATCCATATCACAGTGAGGCCTTATCTGTGACAAACAGGGATTTTTTATGATGTTGATAGGTCCCACTGAAGTTTTATGCATGAATGACTGAGAGGACGCTCAAACTTGAAACTTCTCTTTGATGCGGGCGCACAAAAAATTGGACCCTGTCTAAAATATACAGATAAAAAACAGAATGTGATGATTTGCAAATCTCATTAACCGAAACTTTATTCAGAACAGAACATAGAAAAGGTATGAAATATTGAACTTGAGGCAAACGAGAGTAACAACGAAGCATTTTCTCACTTGCCATTAAATCAATCTAGCAATCTCCACCAGTTAACCTAATGTGCATCACCTCCATGCTTAGGGGTGATGGTGCTATCCACCGCACCGCCATGCAGCCTAAGACATTTTGCAGTTTCTTAAATAAATATTAGCTCATTTTGAATTTGATGGCTGCAGCATGTCTCAAAAAATTAGGAAGGAATATGGAGGAATATGTTGCAATTGATTGTATACATATAAATCATCTGCAGTACTTACTATTATCAATCCAAACAATCCGTGGACACTGAAAATATTGGATGCCCATGATCTTCGGGCCCTTAAGCAGCACTGCATTAAAAACAGGCATGATTATCTCATGAAAATCACTGCCGGGCCTCAGGAAAACTTCCAGAAGTCATTGCCTGTGAACACAGTTCATCGCGCCCTCCATAAAGGCAATGGTTGAAGGTCTACCATGCAAAAACAAAGCCATATGTAAACATGATCCAGAGGTGCTGCTGTCTGCTCTGGACCAAAACCCATTTAAAACAGACTGAGGTAAAATAGAAAATTGTCCTACTGTCAGACTAATCAAATTTGAAGGTTGAGTAGCTATAGCCCAGGTGCCAGTTTCCTGTTTAAGGCAAGGACAAATTTTAGTGCAGTTTGTTTTCCGAGGTAAAATATTGTCAGTTCACAGTTCATAGTGTCATGTTGCTTCAACACAGTCTCATGCAACTACATTCTAAATGCTAGAAGAATTAATGCTCTGCCGCAGACCTCAGATGAAAAAAAAAAACTACCACCACTTTGAAAGCATCTCAAAAGGAATCATTAAGAAATCCTGCCTAGTAGAATTTACATTTACATTCATGAACTGCACCCACAGACTTGAACTTCTCCCACTGATTTGTGGATAACTAAACCCTTGAGTTAGCCTCCTCAGATTTTTTTTACCTCTTCTTTTACTTAACACACATGATACTGTATTGAAGTAGACTTTAAATGAGCGACTGAGACTGCGAACATTCATTAAAAACCCCACAATATTTACATAAATAAATCATTTATTTGACAGCAACCAGCAGCAACAGAAGGTGTCACATTAGTGACTGCATTGTATGGTTTCATATAGGCAAAAAAAGAAAATAAAACCCAACACTTTGATTAAGACTAGGCAATTTATTATTTTTTCGTTCTTGTTGTAAGTAAATGTGTTTGAAGACTGCAGTAATCCAGACCTTACTTGGAAGAGGCAAAGAGCTACAGTGACATGTGAAAGTTTCCTCAAAACATCTGGAATGGTATGGCCATGGCAAAACCTTCGGCTGGATCCTCTTGAAATGGTACAATTTGGATTCTGAAGTGTGTTTAGGATTATGATTTCATTCTAGAAGCCATTCCCTTCTCATCTCTAGCTTTTTTAGAGACTGCAATATTTGCCTCAACAATTTGCTGATAATGTTCCTATTCTTTGCTCTTTCAGTCGAATTTTCCCAGTTCTCCTTTGCTGCAACAGACCCAAAGCTTAATCAGTCCACCCTCTAGATTAGATTTGAAGAGATGTTTTTTTTTTTTTCTCTCTAAACAAATCTTTTCTCATTGCAGCCAAAAAGTTCCATTTTGTCTTCATCAGTTCAAAGCTTTGATGGATTCTAGCAATTCTATGAGCAGTTCTCTGGAAAGTTTGTTGATTTTCCAGACCTCAACTTGACCTCTACAGTTATTGTTAACTTCCATGTCTTACTTTCTTTACAAACTGAGGGAACGGCTATCTGAAAAGACCTTGTCTTAATCTTATAGCCTTCTCCTGCTTTGTGAACATAATCTACTTACATGTTCAGAGTAACAGATGAACCTTCTGGTTGTTGGGACAACGTTTCAGGAATCCGAGTACGAATAAACTATGAAATGCTCAACACCTGGCTTTTATAATGAACAAGCCATGGCACAAGACAAGAAACCTCACATATGTAGAGATGCTCGTTATCGTTTTTCTTTCTCTCTCTAAAATTGAACAAAGCGATTCGTGAATCCTACCAAACACATCTCAAAGAGTGCTTCATCTTTAGATTTAGTTCTGCCAAAGTTAATCTTCTATTCAACTATTCACAGAAACAGATGCTTAGAATAGAGATCTTCACACTTTTGCATGCCACTGTGAAGTCAATGTGCACATTTTGTGTATTCTAATTAAAAGCTTTGCTGTGGACCCTTTCTTTCCTCAACAAAAACTTAGAGAGCATGTTTACTTTTCATTATATATAGAACCCTGCTGTCCTTCCTGGCAGCCCTTGCAGGCAGAGTTGGGTCAGGGATCTATTATAAAATCATAAAATCTCTGTGGTCAGATGCTCTTCTACTTTCCACAGCAGCTCACAAGATGCAGCCGTTCCCATGGCAATATCAACTCTCATCTTCTTTCTTTATATTGCTGTTTTTAGACCCCCCCCACCCTCCCCCCATTCTTTCTCTCATCTTTTGTCAGCACAGAAGTCTTACCAGTGATAAATCCAAGACTTCCATTACAATTATATTGCAGAATCCTGATGCTATCCTGTGATACAAAAAAGGATTGCAAAAACAGGTTAAATATCTTTATCTTAATGAACCTCTAAGACTGAGTTAATATGCCAAAAGAGAGTTCTGGGAGATACACAAGACACATACATATTCAAAAGAGAGAGTCAGTAGAAATATAAGAATCTAGTCATTTACTTCTGATGTTTTCTTTTATTATACTACATAGTTAGAAGTCAATGGTAAGATTTTATTTTTTTAAAACTAAAATCAGGAAGTTAGAATAAAACAAGATAAATATATCCTGTGATATTGTTTTTTGCCTTATAAAGGACCCCCCCCCCTAAAAAAAACAAACAAACAAAAAAAAACAAAAAAAAAACAACCCTGACAGTATTAGCCTTTCCCTGTCCAAATTGAAACCTCCCTTCTCTGTCACAAATATTGAATCATATTGTTGTCCCCCAACTCCATGCCCAAATCACCTCCACCTTTCCAGTTTGAACCATTTCAATCCAGTTTCCACTGCACATATAGCACACTCAACCTTCCTCAAAGTCACCAATAAACCCTTCGTCTCCTTAGGCTCCCTCTCCACCTCAGCACCTCATTCTCCTCCTCCTCACCCCAGGTCTCAACGCCATCCACCGCATCATGCTTCTCCTACGCTTTTTTATGCTCCCTTAATATTAGTGATACTGGCCTGTACTGCTTGAGGTCACATCTCACAAACAGACAACAGTACGTCACCATCAACAACTGCACCTCCTGTATTACTCAACATTCTCAAGGTGACCCCATGGAGTTCAGCGCTTGGTCCTCCTCAGTTCATCCTCTACATATTTCCCCTTGGAACAACATATATTATCAAATACTCAACCCCATGTACACTCTAACTCCATCACCACTGCAACTCCCTCTGACCTGCTCCATCACTGTAATTAAATCATGAAATAAAGCCCTCTTCCTTGAACTAAACTGTCATTAATCAAACATGATGATCAAAGGTCCAAAACCCTTCACAACTTCTACCACACCACAGAACACAACAGACGGCTCTCCATCAGTCACCACATTCATTGAATATCATGACAACTGCTTTTTTATACCTACATAATATAGTGTGTATTTGTCCATCACCCTCCTTCACCCTTTGTCCATCACCCTCCTTGTCTGTTGGTCCATTCTTTCATCACAGCAAGAACTGTCTACAGCAACATCAGTTTTTATCAACCAAAGTTTTACCAAAACAAACCCCACTGCATTTAGAATCCTAGTGCATGCCTGTTCAGCCACCACCCCTTTAACAAAGACGCCAAAGTCCTTTACTCAAAATTAATAAACATATATGCCTCATAACCAGGCCTTTTACCTAACCATCTTACTCCATCCCTGTACTCCTTCCTGTAACCTCTGATCTTGTGATGCCGCATTTGAGCTTCTAAATGATAAACTTTCCAACTAGACACTGAAGATACATATGTCTAACATTTTTGAATATGTATGACAACACCCGTGGTTAGTTATGGTTATTACATACATAAAGTATACATATATTAAATTGTAATAAAAAAAAATCAAACTCCATTTCTGAAAAAAATCATAGGACAAGATTCTCTAATAATGCAAGCGAAATTACATAAATGATATCTTTAGCCATACTTTTGGGTATATATAGGGTATACATAGTACTGTGTGTAATTGAGCGATCTGGGACTGAGCCCTTATCTTGTCCAGGTTGGACCTGTTCAAATACACACCTTTGGAAACAAGAAAGTAACATCCTAGAAAAAGTCTGGGACCAGGTCAAGTGATTCCTCTTGGATGTGGAGGAGCGATGGCTCTGTTCTGAGCACTTCCTGAATGACTGAGAAGGATGCTTGTGCTCAGCGACCGGATATTTAAACTACTTCTTATCAACTACAACTCATCCTCAAATTTCAAACCAACCATCAGCATCTGCAAAAAGCACAGATATAATCCTGAGCCTAAATATTATTCAACACAGACAGAGAACAAATCTGACTTGTGGCTTATTTCCAGAGATGTTAACCAAGCTCTAACTCCAGCTGAATAGTATCTTAACCGTCAGTAGCAACGGGATTGGAACTCCATACTCCTGAGGTACAAATCCATCGGACATGTCAAGCAAGACAAACCTCTCCTCAGTCTTTATATCAAGTTAAACAAGTCCAATAAAGAGACCTTTTAACACCTTAACGAAACCATAACTGTCAAAAATGCTCACTCCGTGAAGAACATCTTGAGAGTCAGCATATGTGGACCCAGTAATCGCAGAAGTTCATTCATCAAAACTTCCAAAAAGACCTGCATAAGCAACCACCACACATCATCCAGTATCAGCTCTGTCAGTGCTTTTATTCAAATGTATACTAATGGGGAGGAGCATGACAACATGAAAAGGTGTTTGACTATGTGCAAAATTGATATACGTGCTCCAGTACAAAATACAGTATGTTGTCAGAATCTTTCTAGGAAATGCTACCAAATATAAAAATACTATTAAGCATAGGTGAAAAAAAAACTTTATATCAGTGCTTGGCCACACACTGGTGTGTATGTGGTGCATTGTGCAAGGCACATAGTATATAACATAAGGGCTCAATTTGAGTTTGGTCATGGAAACTCTAAATTACTGTGAACTTTAAATGCAGCAAACACAATGTTCTTAAAAACCACATTTGGATTCATACAAACTAATTAAACTCAAATCAATTACTTTGAAGATTTTGCACTTTGCCTGTATCTCCTTACTTCTTATTTTGCTGTCTTGAGGGTGTTTTTGGCCTGCTGTCTTTGTAGAGACAAGGCCAAAGAGCCAGATTTCTTTCTCCTTCATCTCCTCTGCTCTTGTCTGCGTGTCTTTGATCGATGCATTTTCTGATTAATTTGGAAGAACAAGGATTTGCTGGTGTGGCCAAGCTCATTTGTGCTGCCTACGCCAAAATGTATCCACTGAAAAACAATCAGTAAATGAGGTACAGCTTTGTTCTGCAACTGTCCAGAGTATCTTCACTTTGTCCAGATCAAATGATACCCCACTTTGAGAATTTGGAGAGGGGTCAGGTTATAATGCTGTGTTATGCAAACAATAACGGAAAGCAACCATACATTTTCCCAAAACTTAAGTAGATGCTGTTGGTGTTTTTCGAAACAACACTAGATAAGTGTGCAAACTTTAAAACTATGTGCTTCTGACTCGTTTTGAAGTACACAGACTTACGCACATTCCTGGGCCTGAAACTGCCCCAGAGCTCCCGGGGTCTGATACATTGCAGTCTTTGATTTCAAGCCCCGCCAACAACATTTTTGCTTTATGGTCACATGACATTTTTGTAGATTTTTGACGCCGTGTTTGGTCAGTGGTGTTACATCCCACAACTCTAGTGGGAGCTAAAGGTAGGTTTGGTTAGTTTATGTTTAGTTACTGACATCTGTTTTTCCCGTTTGTCTGTTATTAGATTTGATCAACGCAGGATATAAATTGCCCTCATGTATCATTGTTTTAGGTCAGTTTTGTTCAGTCGAGTTTGAATATTCGGCTGTTTAATTTAATTACCACAAAATCCTATTTTAATATGTCCAACTTCACAGCCGAAAAAACATGTTCACAGCCTTGTACACACAACGGTTTTGGTTTCTAAAGCTAATTTGACCCATCAAATCTACTCAAATCTGTATGAGGATTACATTTTATAAAACATACCCTTTTAAACTGTATTAAGACATTACAATTATCCACAGTTACGAGTGTTTCGCTTTGAGTTAATTGTCCAACCGATGCACATGTGCAGTGTCCTCAAGTTCTCCCTCAGATCTCACTTTTCAATGTTGCTTTAGACTGCAAAGAACCAAGTTGGCAGCGGATGAAAACTGAACTTGAGTCTTCAAAACAGCAGGAGCCAAACCAGTGGATGATTTCATAGTGTCTATGTTTATCTTTTACATTCAGAGCAGTCTATGGACCTGGCAAACACAAGTAACAACATTTCCCAATGATCATAAAGAAAGACATAGCCCAGTTGGTGCTGCGTTTCCTGCTAAATGTATTTAGCAGGAAAAAATAAGAAAAGGCAATTCTTTATAAATTTAATTTCTAGGAGACACGATTGATTTGTCAGAAAGATAAGTACAGTGCATTTTAAGAACTGCAAACAGTGACCGATGCTGCTGGTTTTTTTTGTGGTGAGAGCTGCTCTCAGCAGCCACTTGTGGTACTGTATCTTAAGGCACATTTGGCCATGTGATCACTTGGCTCGCTGACTTCTGACAGAAACCAGGCTAAACATAACTTATGTCTTCCATCATAATGAAGCTCATATCCTGGGGTGATTATTTTTCATTTTTATCTCTTTTAAATTCTCTTTCGTTACTTTTTTCTTCTACTGTGACATAGACCTACCACTACATAATAAAACATTGAAATGTATAAAGAATGTTATGTTATGTAGAGTACCATTAAATTATGCACTTTAGGTTGATTGTGTAATGCATTTTTTTTTCATTATGTCTCCATACTGATACTCTGTACTAATGAATCATAAATGCAAACAGAACTGAAATGAATTTAATCACTGTCCATAGTTAACAGATTGATGTTGCACTGGGGGCCTGGAAAATTGTCACATATCATAATGTTCTCCTTTTTGTACAGCCAGTGGCTCATTGGCATCATAGTCTGTGGTTTCAAATAAAATATTAATGTATCTCTACAGGTCTTTTAAGTCTGGCCAAGTTAACACTTGCAGCACACCTAAACCCCATATCAAACAGCAGCAGCTGCAGAGAAGCCCCAAGCCACCTCAGCTTAATCCAATTTGACTGGCCATCACTGTGGGCGATGCTGGATGGTACATTATGTGAGGTTTTTACTCTGCATTAGTGGTTAAGGATTTATAAGTCCACGTTTGACTTTGCTTTGAGAAAAAGATTCTGGTCAAATGCAAATATTTATACAGTTTTGTTCTACCACAGGGCCAGCTGAGTGATGAAATGAATAATCTGTCACTCCTCAGTGGGAGTTACATACACAGAATAGAGTGGGTGTCAATCATAGATCTTTGAAAGATTTTTTCACATTACTCAGCGCTATTCATACTTGAGAGGCTACCAAATGTGTTCAATTGATCACATCATTACATATTATTTGTTTATTTACTCTATGACACTGAGGTGCAATCAGCCGATTTATTTTCAGGAGGATAGATGTAAAATTTGGACAACGCCCATTTCTGTTGCTCCGATGCCTCATAGCCTGCACGTAATTTGGAAACCAGTGAATTGTCTAAGGAGCCTGAGCTCCACAGTGGCGGAGAAAGTGCAGAAATAAGCTTTAAGCTAATCCATGCCAAACATATCAGGCATCTGTCACTTGCAGCACCGGCCAGCCTTCTGCTCCGCAAGCTCATTTGGCACTTGAAACTGAAGATTTCGGGGACAATCTTGAGATTATGCAGCAACATATCTCTCTATACTTTCATGGTGCATGCTTTTTATTCTTGCCACCAACATATCAAGGGCTCCCTGTGGTTTAAATGTCAGACAGATGCTCATTTCAACAGACAGAATTAACTTACAGACAGCTCAGCAAGTGGGGGCCTCAAATGATGGGATGCACCATCAGGAGATAATGTTACTCACCTAAGCTGCAGCACTGTGAAAACAAATGAGAAGTGAGCAGATGCTGACGCACCGTGGCACTGTGATGGCTTCAAAACAAACAATTAGCATCCTGCAATTTTTATGTGAGAGAAAATGAGGCAAAGACTATCACGGTCCTGTTCTGTCCCTGACAGCAACAAATGTTGAGATTAAGCAGTTATTGTTCCTTTATTTCTTTATATTCACACATTGTACATATATTGCCACCTGGGGATGAAACCAGTGAAATATTTGGATAGAGATTAGCTGACAAGGATTATATAATGTGTTTATGGGTTGTATTGAGTGAGGGAAGCAGGGACAGGTTTCTGCTTCGACATGAGGCCCCTACCTGCTGAGTTTCCTCTATGGGCATGATTGAGCAATTGCACTTACTTAGATTGTGACAGAAACATAATCCTACATCTAAAAGTGAATGTTTGAAGGCAGTAAGATTGAGTTTGACTGGAAAATATATTAAAATTGAAAAGCTTTGGCACCCTCTGCTGTTAGAGGGTTTTCCAGATGGCTGATATTTACTCAGATCTGCTGTAGTGATGCAGACGTGGCAGAGGGCAGGGAGAACGGCATGCAGCTTGATGGAGAGGAAGGTGAAAAATTGCCTCTCTGTGAGGCTTCAAGTTGTTATTATGCACTGATTAATCCTCCTATTGAGGTGTTTTTGTTGTTTCTTTTATGTGGCGATGGTGCACGTGTGTGGGTGGGGGTGGTGGGGGGGAAATTCCTTGTTTTGATTAGTCATTTTTCAGCAGTCTTCTTTTATTCATCCCAGGCTCTCTTTATATGATACTAGTGTTAAAAACGGAGTGAAACTGTTTCTCGTTTTTGTTTCAAAGTTCTTTCTCCCCCACATTCCCAAAGGAACCCCAGACTAATTGTCGCTGTTGGTTGTTTGATATTCACCTAATACCTTGCATCTTTCCTCACACTCCCTGGAGTACTGCACACTTGCTTGGCTGTTATTTGTAGGGGCAGAGTTTTGCCTGCATGGTGTGTAGTATGCTGCGGTTATCCATGGTGAAGTAAGACAAGCATTAATTGGTGGCACTGGATTCTCTGCTCTGTACCTGCTGTGAGCCCACACCACACTCCGGTGTGGCAACCCCATCATCCCTCCCATCCAAAATTTACTCTGACAGGTCCAGGAGCACTGAGCTCCTGGTTATCATTTATCATCCCAGCAGATTGGCTCGTGTAACACAAGGCAGACTGATGGGTCATTCTCATGCTGGGGACCTGGCTGGAGTAAATCTGTGGTGAGTTGTCTGCATGATTGGAGAGCTGAGGAATGGAGAAAAGCACTTGTCATTAAAGCGAGAGGAGGGACTTTTATTATTCATCTATCAAATCCTTGCTGTGCAAAATAAGCTCCGCAGACAGTTCCGATCTCATATTAGCACACCTGCAAAGGCCCCAAGAGGGAAGAATAGGAATTCTTAGAGGTGTTCCTCACCAGCTCCCTTGGAGATGTACACCAGAGATTACCCCATTAATACGTCCCACTACTCAACAGGGGGTGTGTGAGGTAGCTTCCCTCCACATCTGTAAGATACCACAGGTGGCCCTCCCTCTGCACACGCAGGTACCCTGGAGATTTTTCTCAGGGGTTTATCAACCATGCTGACAATGTTTGCTGGGTTTTTGTTGACTGAGATGGCACCTGCAGTGTTAGATATGTTACCATTCACCTGTCCAGTTTTCAGAGTGATGCAAGCACAATGCTCCTCCAATTTAATTTTCACTTTTCATCTCAGAGCTTCTCATTATCAGTTCAGATTAGCTATTGTGAATGACTAGGATTGAAGAATTAAAGTAGCTTATAGATTTAATGATAACACCCCCCCACCCCAAAATCTCCTTTGTTATTTTCTACAATCTTGGGCAGCTGATGAACACACACATATGAGCAAGAACCATAGCTGAAAAGGTCAAACCTATACATCAGTCAGAGACATTGTGAGGAAACATTTTGGAGTCACAAAGCTAATTCCTCAACATCAATGAGTCTAGGGTTCATGGCCAGGCTTAACTAGAGAATAGTTGTCTCCCCCAAAACATCACCATGGATACTGACTCTTCTTTGGTGTTAATAAGGCAGATATGGACACTTTTGCTTTTGATGACAAATGTGTACTGGCTGGATTTCATCTGTCTTAGAAGAAATATGATCTTAGATACAGCCTAGATTTCACTGTCCAAGTTTTTAGTGGTAATATAAGCCATTTTTTGAAGTGCACTTTTACTTTAATGGAAATCACTTTTAGATTTCACTTCTTGGCAACCAGCAGTTCAGCTGTCTTCCTGTAGCTCATCTTCTGGGATGGGCAGAGTCTGGCATGTCCTACTGTGTAAAGAAAGGCGGATAAATTACAGAATAAGTTATTCCAAGTTTAATAGAAAGAGCGGCTTCAAATAATAATAATATGAATTTGAGTAAATGTAAAGCTGTCGAAACTACAGCGCTAAAGATTTTATTAAGGCATTTCAGATTAGAAGAGATTGCAACACATACCAAAATCAAATTATTTTCCTTGCACTAAATCTGTCAAAACTCACCTACCCACTGACAGACTGTGTGCACATTCATCTAACAGCAGTGAAATGGTAGAGGAGGAAATTCTCTGTGAAGTTGTGTGGCACAATTTAAATGGACTGTCGGGTTGTGATGACAGAGGCACAGTTTACCATGACCGCTCATGTTGCTGAAAGCAGCTCTCTGAGCAGATGTGATCAGCACAGGCAGAGTCTCCCTCCAGCCCAGATTGACAAGCCAGACCAGACTCAGGAGATGGATATCACAAGGGACAGCTGGGCTGAAGGAAACCAGTAGTGCAGGCAGTTTTCAGCCAGCCTCATTACAGTGGACAGGTTGATCCAGACAATTGCTCCACAGACAAGGTGGGCTCCAAAGTAGTAATTGTGTAACGCAGTATAGGATGACAATTATGGTCCAGCTGTCTGGTGTATAAATGACCGTAAACAATTGGGATGTTTTCTTTCATCAGAGCAAAATTCAGCATTTTAGGCTGTATTGTCAGAGGCATGCTTTGGCACCATTGAACAACGAAATGTGAGGAGATATATTGTTCAGTGCTCTCGCAAACCAAGTTCTTTTGTGTATTCTTTCTGAACAGGCCACATTAGTCAGAAGCGAAAATGTGAAACAGTGAATGGATAATTTATTCAAAATGGATACATTATAATTATAATCACAAAAATTATTATGAAGGAAAAATCCTGTTTCCAATTTGCTCGTTCACCTAATCTTGTAATAGTGCATTGTTTAATGCTTGTCTACTACTTAACATCAGCGTCAGATCACTTATGGCCTGTGCTCGGTCTGTCTGCATTTTCTCTCATTTGTCTCACTGAGCATGGCGAGAGCATAATCTCTGAGCATTAATCTTTATTATTCAGCAGAGCCACTGCAGAATTCAAATAGCCAACCATATACTCAAGGTCATGGGAGGGGGGGGCGTTTTACACAAATTAATAAACCAAAGTGTGTGCTCCCAATCAAAATGTAAGAGAAACGCTCAGTATTGATTTAGATACCCAGGCTTTGCTAAATAAAATCATACTATATACATATTTCAAAACCCACTCAAAGACGTTTTGGGCATTCTAGTTAAACACTTTCTACCTTTGCTATGCATCTGGAAACTAAACACTCTAAGGCTGTAGTTTCCATCCGCTGTGGTCTGTGAATGCAAACTACCTAATACAAGCAGCTGTCTTCAAACCTGCTGTGAGAACTGACAGACCACTGATCAATGTGCTGATCATCTTATGAGCACTGAGCAGCACTGACAACATACATAAACACACAGTGAATTTCTCACAGTCACATTGTTAAATTACAGATGTGTCAGAGAGATGTGGGAACAACGTGAGCTGTTGTGCATTTTAATGGGACTGAATTTATTCAAAGATATTCTCTGAAAATTGATTGATGATGGCATGGGTACAGTGGGTCTGCAAAGGAATTACAGATGCCACGTAAGATTTTGTAAGGTTAGTCTGTGTGTTGTTTCTTATTTCTTTAGACTTTTACAAAAAACAAGCAGAAACGTGCACGATGTAGCTACAGCTGTGTGCTCAATCGGCATCTTTTAGCTGTAGTGACTTGTGTTGCTACCCATTATCTGCTGCAGGGTGCTGGGGCAAGACTTGGTATGTCAAAAAGAGACAAATGCAAAAATGTGATTTATTGAAAAAGCATATTCAAAACAGAAATTCAAGCAAAGAGGTAAAGAAAAAAAAGAAAAAAGCACAAACAATACAAACTAAATTTAATAATGACTTAATCGGCCTCCTATAGTCACATATTGATAGACAGGTACACCTAGGTGCATTTAAGGGTGAAATGGTAAACTTTATCACCAACTGAGGTGTGGACATTTAAATTACCCCATGCTGATAATTAGAAAAACAATATATATGGCAGTGTCACAGGTTTGGCATGTTCTGTTGACAGCGAATTGAGCGATGCTAGAAAACTTATCAGTTCATTTTAGTGATAACGAAATAATTTTATTCTTCATTGTCTGCCAGAGAGGCTAATTATTTTATCAAAGAAAGTTTAATTAGCTGTATCTCACAGTTGTCCGAGGAGCAACAAAAGCTAGATAGAACCAGTAGTCTGCATGAGGCTTTATACTTCCGATAGAAGAGTGCAAAGAGGGTATGAGCCATATGGAATGACTGTAAAGGAAATGCTGCTTATGGTGGTTAAAGACTCTCTCAGCATGACAGTCTGTGCTGCATCCAGTGCAGCTTTAAAGAATGCCTGTATTATAACAAAGAAGTTTGTTGTGGCACTTCTGTTTAAGCTGTAAAAGACCCACCTGAGTCTGATTTCTACCCACAGTTGCGTCAGTGAAAAGACGGCTGGGGTAAAAAGTTTGTGCAAATGATAGGCTCACCCATAAATCCAACTAAACCTTGTGAAGATCGTTTTGAGTAATGTCTGGGATCTGAGCTTCATTTCACAGCAGCGGGTCAGATATGAGGGGGTTAAAAGTGAAGCTGACAGAGATTAATTACTGGATCATGATTGATAAGTTAGACTACAATCTATAGAAGACAATGGAGTCACCGGCATATAACCCCAATGGCAAGCTTATGGGGTTAACTCACATTTGTCTCCATTATTAATGACTTAGCAGCTCTCATCAAGGCATCTCTAAGATTGCCATTTTTTTTTTCCAGCCACCCCCTCACTTCCTCATCTCACAGAGTAAAATAAATTATAGACAGGAAATTAAAATATGGCAGGTGATTTGTCGGAAAGATAGTTTGTTATTATGTGCATTCAGAATTGATAATTGCCGCGGTGACCTATGATCTCTTTGATTAACAAGGACGCATCTCTCTATCGGAACTGCAGAGGGGATATTTCTAAAGACCCTCGTCAGCATGATTTCTCTGCTCTTGTGTGTGGAATGAATCCCTTTAATTCAACATCCATCTTCCATATTAAATACTTTAAACCTACTCAAAGAAATTATTATAATTTTTGTTTTAATATAAGAGATGTTAATGAATGAGTATTATATATAGGTTTAAGTCCAACCTGCTGTCAAAGATGAATTTTTCGGGTCAGGAATACCTGCTGATCCACTGTGCGAGACCATCATGGAATATTTACAGAAAGGGGTGGGGGTTGGAGGGTGTAGGGGGTATGTTGTGGGAGTCAAGGGCCTGTTTGGAACAACATTCAAAAGAATGGATAAAGGCCCTGAGGATTCATGCAGTGTGCATTGTCTCAGATGGGAAAATAATAACAATAATAAAAAAAAGAACAGGAACACTGCTGGAGAAAATGCCTTAAAATTCATTTCTAAACTCAGGCATGGAAAAGGCAAATAAGAGTGTGAGTGGACTGTAAAGCAGAACTGTATGCACCAGACTGGCAGAGCATGTGGCCATACCTGCATGACAAGCTGTAAGCATTACTTTTCTTTTTTTTTTTAACGAATGATATATTCCAGGTATAGAAATTGTGCCTGTTGAAGCTTAGTGGTGTGTTGCCCCAATAAGGCCTATCAGCAAGAATCAGCAAATCTCACAATCAGCTTTTTCCTCACACTTGATTGCCACTCCTATATATTCATCTTCCCAAAGTTGGTTTCTCACACATGCATAAAAAATGAAAGCGAGTTCATTAATATTAATACCGAGCCATTTGGTAAACACGTAACTCTGTGGCTATGAGATTTGGTCCGCTTTGGTGGATAGCAGCATCTGATGCATATAAAAGGAAAAATCTGAAAAGCAAATTCGTCTGAGTTGACGGCTGACTAATATATAACAAGAAAAAATCTGGGAGGGAGAGTGCTGAAAGATGCGGAAAAAGCCCACTTCACATCATCATTCTGTAAAGTTCATGTCTGATTAGAACTTTTATGAGATAGTAACCGTTGATCTTACTAAATATTAATCTTTAAATGTCACAGAAAAACCCACTTAAGTGGGAAGCTTTTTTATAAATATAATCTATAATGATCTGTATGCCATGGTGTACTTTTTTGAACAATAAATGCCACAAAGATGTTCAAAATGGTCCAAATCTTAACTGTCAGTATGTTCACATAAAAACTACAGCCAATGACACCATTACAGTCTCCTGAACCCATCCATTTTCCCACCACGTCCCATTATATAAAAGCTGCAAGACTGCAGTTTCCAAAGTCAAAAGTGTGTTGGTGAATGTCTGGTTTTGCACCTGTTTTCATAATTGTGTCCTGGTGGCTGGAGTGCATTGATTTTTGAAGAACAAAGATTGTGATTATTTCCACCCGTGCTTCTTCCAGAAAAATGTCAAACCACTGGAGCAGGCACCATTAGTTTCCCTCTGATTGTGAACACCACTTCTGGAAATCCAAGGTTTAGGCAAGAAGCAACAGTGTTTGTGTGTGTGTGTGTGTGTGTGTGTGTATTCTTTTTATCAAACCAAATCCTCTTCATACTTCACTTTCCTGGCAGATGTGTGTGCTATTAATATCAACTATTAATCAAGCAACAAACAGATAAATTCCTGAAAACACACAGTGCTATGAATTGTAAATTAGCAGACTTTAGAGACATTAGAGACTTGCAAAATTTATCTCATTGTATTATGTCAAAAGTTTAATTGTTCAGCTAAATATTTATCCCTCGTAAGCAGCAGATGTGTTAGTTTCATCAGAAACAAAATATGACCATAATGAATGAGCAACTCCTTAGAAAAAATTGAATTTTAGAAGCAGCGATGAACCTGCTGAGATCCTTTTCCTCTGGGGGAGACTTACTGTTTACCATTTTCATTTGATAAAATGCAAAAGATATGAGTTTCAATGAGTACAGTCAGAAATCTAAAAACATAGCTGAATTTAATTGCTCATTGACTTCGATTGCACATTGTTGCTCAAAGTTAAATAGTACTTGCACGCAATGCAGACTTCCTTATTTTATTTCCTTCTTTTCTTACTGGTGAACACAGATTTTAATGTAAGAAATAGCAGATTTCATTATCCTTATTCTAGCGATATGCTAGAATACATGGTGTGAAACTAAACAAAACCTACACTTATTCTACTCTCTTATGTTTTTGCGCAAATAAACTAATAAACTATGAAAATAAATGGCACTGGTGGCTGGGAAGCCAGTAATTTATTATCATTTTTACAGTGACATTCTTCTCAGTTATTTGGTTTATCCAAATAAACCATCATTCCGATACTGTAAGCACTGTTAATTTTGCAATGTACTTGTACATTAGCTCTGTCTTTTTCATTTCTCTTGCCTATTGGTGCGTTAGAGGATCAAACTCAAACACTTTAGTCAAGTTTAAGGCTTATTAATGCTTTCCTGTCTTTTGCCTGACAACAAGCAGCAGCCAGGGTTCAAGGCAGCACAGTCACTGCTGTGAAAAGATGAGATCATATCGCCCCCGTAAAGCATTTTTACACTGTTGGCTAACTGACTTTTAGATTTCCCAGATTACTGTGAAGACGCTGCAGGGTCAGACGCACAGTCACATTCAGAATGGAAACACCATATGAGGTAGACCTTGGCCTAATGTCTCAGAGCAAAGAGGTTTCAAGACTCAGCTCTTACTGCAGCAGGTATCAGAGTGCACCATGTCAGAGCAACATACGGTTCATCTCATTAATCAAGCAAGGTTGTTCTAAAGCTGGAGGGGCATGTCACAGGAAATAATACAGTACTGTGTATGTGGAAACATCTGAAATACATTCTTACTTAGAATAATGGAGTACAGTTAAATGTTCATGTTTTTGGGCCACGGTCAATGTTTTATGCGCATTCAAAATTAGATAAAAGTGGACCTCCAAAACCTTGTTTTAATGATAAATGACACGAGGCTAAAAGATAAAAGAGGATATCCATGTCTGAAACGTCCTCTCCCAGTGACTAGTTTACACAATCAAGACGCATTACACAAAAAAATGCAAATATAAGTGGCATTATTAACACTGTTGCCCATGTTTGCAAGTAATAAATGAAAAGAATAAATGGTTTAGAATCTTCCCTTTTGTGGACATGACATTTTTTATTTCATTGGATCAAATTTCTAATTAGGCTGCTCGCAAAGAAAAAAAAAGTAAAGTGGTTAATCTTTCATTATGATATTGAGCAGTAAAGATCATGGTGTCAAAAAGCTCATATTCCACACATTGGAAGTAATTTTGATACATCGATTGTATGAGCAGTGTAACCTGAAGAGCCTCAACTATGCATCTTTTTGACAGGCATTGATTATCTTGAATGGTTAACATACATTTCCCTTTGCACCCACTTGAAGTGTTTATGATTTCCAAACAGGAAGAAGTGCAAGAGCTGCCCTCAGCACTTAACCTCATCTAAACGACGGCACTCTGCAATTTCTGCAACAGTTTTTAATTAAATATCAAGAAAAATGGAAAAACAGCCCCTTGAAGGGGAGCAAGGAAAGCACTCCCACTTTGATTTGTTAATAGTGGTACATCATTATGACAATGTTTGCATCGAACCATAAGACTCAAGCCTGTATACACAGATAATGACATTCAATTTACATTCATCATACATAACATTAGTGTAAGCACGAAACCATAATGAAAGTAGTTCATAAAGAGTGTTGGGGTAGTCACAAATAAAGTGTTTGTGGATGCAGCAGTCTCACAACATGTCGAGATATGTCGGCTAGTCTCACAAAAACTACCCCGTCTTCTATTCATATCCCAGGACAGATTACTGCTTCTTTATTTAATCATGTTGCTCTAAATATTACGAGATCTGGGAGTTCTTCCTGTGAGATTATTGTTTTTATGTGAAGCTGTAAGACAAAGCAAGCCTTTTACAGGCTCATAAGTAACATTAAACAAGGACTTAGAGTCTACAATACATCTGTGCCAACTTTTGTCTGTGGATGTATGTAGAACAGCGGAGGACAACAGAAATGTCATTAACTTGGGATATATTTGAGACTAAGTAGAGTTTTGGGCAATTAGAAAATTATAATTGTCAGAAAACTTGGCACAAGACAGTGCAAATGGTTTACAAATTATTTTAGGACCTTGTGAATGAGTGGAGCAAATTTCTGGGTGGTGCGTCCAATCTTTGTTGAAATACAAATACTAAAGATCAAACTTCATGGTGGCATGAGATGAAAAGCCAGCAGCTCACAAAAGTCTTTACAGACAACTGTTTAGAAAGCATTTAAGTCCCTGTGCTCAATTTGTGTGTTGGTTCATTAAGTAGATTTTAAATTTGTGACACTGGGAGGGCAGTCAGGAGATCACATAAGTTATTTACATTAAATTTCTGAGAACAATCAATAAATGCCAAAAATGTCACGGTTGTCCACTCTCTGTCGAAAGAGTTCATATGATATCATGGCTTTGAATCAAAACACACATTTTGTGTAGGAATTTTGAGCTTTTCACGCTACACATAATATGATAAATATTTTGAGGTTATGGAAAATTTTGGGGCGCAAGTCCTTGTGAGAACATCGAAAAATGTGACACACAGCTACAAAAACAAATTCTAGCGACAGCACCCAAATTGGCTTATTGGGTTTTTAAGGGGATTTTGCAAGATTCAGCTGACATACTGCACTCAAAATAAAGTCCAGCTTTATGGTAGTGCAAAAGGCAAGAGTCAACAAATCAGGAAAGTCAGCAAAGTTCATCCTCTGGGAACTATGAATATCTCTCCAATACTTCAGGGTCATCAATCTGATAAGTAGTTAGTAGTTAAAATAATTCATTCTGGACCAAAGCAGAAGGCTTACTGATGGAACAGCACAGTGGGATACATATTTTATAACCTCCAGAAAACTATCTGACCTATACCATTTGTGGTTCACCATTTAGTCGGTGAGCTGAGTTTCCTATAGCGAGGAGTCCATTATCACTGTGCTCAGGCAAATGTAGCATGTGGACTTTCAAGTGGTAACTAAACATTTTTGCAAATCCCACTGGTGTCTGTAAAAAAAAAAACAATGTGACTGTGTATAGGTACTTTGTATGCCTGTATTAAGGCCATATAGTATCTATATATGTAAAAAAAAAGAAAAAAAAGCTAAATTTCTAATGGGAATGATCAGGTTATGCATTCCTAAATCACTCTTATTGTATTGATGGGTAATGGCCAGTTTGCATCTGTAAAACAGCATTTTTCACGTGGTCAATTGGCTGACATTTATCACTTGGGATTTTGTTATGGACATGAATGTTGTAAAACAGCCACTATATCAAACGGACATACTATACGGCAGTCACACACAGACATGCTCGAGAGCAGGCTCAGTCCCACAAACACACACACACAAACATAAGCAGGTGATAATAGGGCTATTCCTTATGCGGAGTCATGAATAATTCAAAATCCAGGAGCTCAAACAGATTCTTGAGTTGACAGAGTAATATGACAGCTTCTGCAGCTGATGAGAAATATCACAAATGTTTTGGAGAATCTGGCAGGGGACAAACTGATCTGCATGCGCTGTTATTGAGCTCTAACTCAACGCAATATCATAATATTTGGAAAATCTTCGTGAGCATGTAAATGCATATTAATATACAGTCAAGTATAGTTAGAGCTCACAATTCAGATCACATGATGTTATTTATGTTGTTCATTCGCTCATTTTCAAATTTAAAGGCTTTGCAAGGAATATCAAAAATATCACAATGATTTCACACTGAGACCCACCATTCCACTACATATCTGACTTCCTGTTTTTCTAATTATCTCTTATCTCTTACTCAGCTTTGACCACATGGAACCCCACTTCCAATTGAATTTGATTTTCTCTCCTGGTTGCAAAATGACCACACAAGCAGGGTGCTATTTGGACCCTGTAAACGTCCTTGCAGAGAAGATTGATAGCAGTGTTCTTGAGGCTTGGCAATTGGCCTCCCCATGAGTCAGCGGTGAGATACTCGTTGTGTTTTCATTGTTCAATAAGGCATTGCATGCATTTCTGTCACTTCTTAGTTGCATGAAACAAAAGCTCCCAAAACTCAAAGTCTTAATTATGGCCGTGGAAAGTAGGCTGGCTCGAGGTCACTCCTATATTCCTCTGGCTGCCCGGGGAGGCTTGGAATTAGAAAGCTGCTAGTCGCAGGACATGGAAACCAACTGCGCTCAATGACTCCAATCTCCTTTATAAGTTTGGCAACAGATTAACAATGTTGTAAACTCTACATGCTACAGGATGCTGGGGATATAAACAAGTTATTTCAGATTCTCACAGCTCTGTGGCTCTGAGTGGTTCTGGAGCATTCATTGGTGAGGCTGGCACACAAACACTTCAGACGGAAACTTCCTGGAAAGAAATAAATAAACAAATAGGCTCTTCATGCAGCATCTGCTCAGATGGAACCCATTCAGTCAAGGCCTGAAAGAGACGGCCAAGCTAATGAGAGTTAACTGTTCACAGCAAAATGATTACAGCAGCTGACCTAAACCCCCAAGAAAAGAGTGTGGAGATGTATTTTTCACCTGGGCTGAGCACTATAATGTCTCGCCTTTAAAAGATGTAAATAATTCAAAATATGCTATTGAGCAGGGCTCCAACATGTGCATAAGTCACGCACAGTAATTCATTATTGTATGTGAAGAATAAAAGTCAGATATTTACATTGGATGCTTTATTTGTGTCTGACAAAGGACGAATGCAAATAAACCCCTCTTATTTTCTCAGTGAAAAGGCAATCTGATCAGTAGACGACCAGATAGATGAGTGAAACTCCCCATCCCCATGTCCATTATAGTTCCATTCTTCTCATGAATTCAGCAGGCAGGAAAAGAAGACTATCGGCGAGCCATTGACATCGCATTGTCAGTGACAAACTGCCGAAGCCTCAGGCTCCCACTGGATTTAATTCACTGGATTGTTGAATGAATGTCTTTCAGAATGAGAGGGAAAACATTTGACAAAAAAGGAACAAATCTCAGGCAGACAATTTAGCTCAGAGAGGAAGTTCACGGGCTACACACAGAAACCCCCCCACCCCCCCACGTCTGAAAAGGTGTTGAGAGAAAAACTTCAGGGTTGCACCTGTATAGAGCAGAACCACCCGGAGCAACTTTCCAAAGACTGCACAAGTTGCCCAATAAGCATTTGTTCGTCCGGCAACGTGAAGGCGACGAACACGAGGAGGTGCAGCGTGCTGGTCACCGACAACCAGTGAAGAAATCAAAACAGCGCCAGTCACCAATCAGCAAAGGTGGAAGAAAAATACCAACCACACGAGCCAGGCTTTGGTCCCACTGATGGAGCTCTCCTGCTGTACTAACGATCGTGTTAGTGCAAACGCACTTCCCTGTCCCAAAAAACAAGATTACGACAAAAGTCCATGAAATATTCCTGCCAGGAAAACGCAACGCTGCAAAGCCCAGCGTTGTCTGAGCACAACTGAGAGGGTCCAGTTCGGGGGGGAAACCCTTTTGACTCGAATTAAGAGGGGGTTGTATTAGGGAAAGAAAAAAGAAAACAGAAAAAAAGAAAAAGGGGAGGAGGATGGCTGGGAAGAAAGTGGTGGTGGTGCCAGACGCAGCGGCAGTGAGAAGCGTAC
Organism: Leuresthes tenuis; assembly: GCF_036924035.1. Classification (NCBI taxonomy): domain Eukaryota; kingdom Metazoa; phylum Chordata; class Actinopteri; order Atheriniformes; family Atherinopsidae; genus Leuresthes; species Leuresthes tenuis. The sequence continues at coordinate 16,777,218 of NW_027325362.1, forward strand.
GTACGTGCTTTATCTTAGAGGCTGAGTGTGACGTGATATTGCAGCCTGCTCCTGGAGCTCTGCAAGCACCAAGCAAAGCGCGTCTATTTCTCTCTGTGTTGTAACTCACAAGCCCCCAACATCTAACATCCACCCACTACGGATCTTTTTTTTTTTCTTCTTCTTCTTCTTCTTCTTCCCCTATTTCCAGACGAGAGGGGTAACGCGACTTACTGGAGAAATCAGTGGGAAACAGAGACGTGGAGTCTGCCAATATATTTCATGGTAATACTGTAACAATTGCTCGGTTCTTCTCATCACTTCAAGAATTTCTTCCCCTCTCTGTCTCTCCTGGTCTTTTTTCTCTCCGTGTCTGTCTCTTGCTCAGTGGCTGTCGTGCGTTGTTGCGCTCCGTTCTGATGGGAAAAACCCAGAAGAGAAAGGAGACGGGGGGGATATGAGCGGGCAGACCGGAGTGTAACGCATTTTATTCCCATCCATTGAACCATCTTGTTGCGCCGGACTTCTATTGTGGAGAATGGGGACTACTGATTCACTGGAGGGCAGCAGAATATATTTATAAAGGATGTGGTCAATGTTGGGAAAATAGCCATAGCTTCCGCAGTGTAAGGTAAGATATAATATCGTTATTATCATTCTTATCATTATTGTTACTGATGCACGAGGCTTCTGAAGCAACTGAAAAGCCAATTTTCATGTGTCATCCCTCAGTTAAAGTTTAGCCTCCTCCTGTTAAATATTTGCCCTGTCTATTCATCGTGAAGGCTTTGGTGCGTTGATCCGCTCGTGTTAGTCCGGGGTGCTTAGCAGATGATTTTTGAGAGCTGATCTCTTGCTTAAGAGGCAAAAATCACTTTAAAGTGCCGAGCGTCGAACTGAGACTACATGAGATGTAGCCCCTCCGTGCCTCTATATTCAGATTTCCTCTCGACACGAAATTGCTCTTGGAAGCCCGGCAATAAAAAAAAAAATCAGACTCTCTTGACAAGCGGATTCTTGTCTGCAGAATACAGAATTTTTTATTTATTTATTTTTGGTGTAGCCTTGGCCATGAATCTTGCGGGAAGGTTGTGGGATCGTATGGATTTACATATCGCTGCAAAAGCTGATCTAACTCTGCGCCGCTTCCACAAATCCCCACATGACACATATTGTGCCAATGTGATGGGACGGACAGGTTTTTATCATTCAAAAATAAGTTAGAGACGGAAATTTGATTTTTCTACGAAAACTGCTCTCCACATCCCACTCTGGATTTGGACGCCTACATGGACACACGCACACACTCACGTACACACATACACACACGTGCACGCTCTGCTGTGACACTGCTCACAGCTGCATTGCCTGTAGGATTAAAGCAATCAGGACATCGCATTGCATTCTCTCCCTCTCCCCCTTCTCTCTCTCACACACGCACAGTTTAGAGGTGGCGCGCGCACAAAAGCATGCACAAAACGCACTCAGACAGGCACTGAAACACGGGCTCTTTATCAAATTGCATTACCAAATATGTCAAGCTCTGAATTTGGGAGACAGACAGGGTCGTGTGGCGGACTGAAAGCGCACATGAGAAGAGGAGCCAGAGTCACCACACACGAGGACTCAGAAATACATTTTTTTTTAACGTGTAAATTCCTGAGTCCTGAGAGGAAACAGCCTAAATCACAAATAATGGAGGTTGATTCGAAAAGATCCTGGTTACTGCGTAAAATAAACCCCGCATCCCCACAACTCGCGAGGGCTGCGCGGACTTGCATGCCAAAATTCACTCTTTGTCTTTCTTATGACAGATATTCTAAATAGCTACATTTGAATATCTCTTGGGATTGTGCCATTCCAAATATGACCCAATTAATAATGTCTAAATGACTCACATAATTGCGCCCACCTCCTTCAGTAAAATGAATAAATAGATAAATAAATTAGTGCAGAAGCAGCCACAAGGTGGCAATGTTTGCACAAAGTATAGTGAGAAGAAGGCAGTCTTGGCCTGCAAAAGACATGTTGCTGAGGTTAATGCATCTTTTTCTCCCCCTTTCCATGTCAAGAATGTGCAAGAGCTATGTGAAGCACATCTATCAGACTTGATGGAGATGTCCTATAATGTTTCTTGTGTGGTTTGCTTTAACATTACTTTACGTAATCATCTTCATCTCTCATTGCAGGCCAAATGACATAGGATGAAGGCTGTTCGAAACCTGTTGATTTATATATTTTCCACCTATCTTCTGGTTATGTTTGGATTAACTGGTGCCCAAGATTATTGGTGTTCCACTCTGGTCAAGGGTGTCATTTATGGATCATATTCGGTGACTGAAATGTTTCCCAAGAACTACACAAACTGTACATGGACGTTGGAAAACCCAGACCCTACCAAATACAGCATCTACCTTAAGCTATACAAGCGAGACTTGAGCTGCTCTGAATATTCTCTGCTAGCTTATCAGTTTGATCATTACTCACATGAGAAGATCAATGAATTGCTAAAAGCGAACGAGTCTATAGTGTATCTCTGCGATTCAAAGAATAATTATGTATTTTTGCTGTATGACAAGAATTTCGCTCAACTGCGGAGAGTATTCCCTTATGATTACAATGGATTGACGCCGCAGAAGCTGGATGAGGAGGAGAAGTCTATTGTGGAGTTCTTGGTGTTTAATAAGGCGAGCCCTAGCCAGTTTGGGTGTCAAGTGCTTTGTACATGGCTGGAAAACTGCCTGAAACTAGAAAAAGGGACAGTGGAGACATGTGGGATCGTGTACACAAAATGCACATGTCCTCAGCATTTAGGCGATGGAGAATCAGAGAACATGCTCATGCTCAACAACGTGGTTTTACCTTTAAATCCACAAACGGAGGGTTGCCTGTCACCTCAACTACAAGCCGGACAGATCTGTAATCTAAGTGCAGAAGTGAAGCGGCCTCCTAAAGAAGGTGAGTATCTGCCATCTTGCTCCTTTTTGCTGAACTAGGTGCAGATTTAATGAACTCTACTGTTTGCATAGATAAGGTAGTTAACGTGTCAATGAAATGTGCACGCCTGTCACTCCTTCCTCTGCCCTTAATGCATGTTTGAAGTGTTATGGCCCATGAAACAAAGAGCACACATAGATATGTGGACTGCAGTTGGCTCAGAAAAGTGTCAACTTTAGGAACAAAGCTGCCAGAGGAGTTGGGTGTAGTAAAGACCACACCGGCACAAAGCAACCACCCAAAGGGGGGGTCTTTCGTTTGGTTGGACTGAATTCAAAATGCACTATCATTGCTGTGAATTTAAAATGGCTGTTTTTGTGCACATCAGCACAGAGATAAAATGGCTGCAAAGCCAAAGAGAGTTTTGTGTGTTTATACATTTATGTCAGTGTCATCCATACAAAGACCAACAATGGTTATATGGACACATGCTTGATTTTTTTTTATTGGCATTCATGCCACATAATTGGCTCATATTGTTCAAGCAAAGCAACATTTAAATATTGTGGGTAAGGTTTAAGACTTGAGTGATTTATGGAATCTACAAAAAAATAATTAACATGTTTGAATCAATTCATTAAAGCCTATTAGAGGCATTCTAGAGGAATGGTACTTGTTTAGTGTTGCCATAGAGCAATGCAACTTATTTTTCCTGTAAGTTGGAAATCGGCAGTAATTAAATGTGGTCAAAGTCTTACAGAAAAAGGAAAAAAGATGCCACAACCATGGGATCTGTTCAGTGGTGTACATTCACACATGTGCCTGAATGCACAAGCAGAACATGCATTCATCTGCGTACACGTAGACAACGGGATGAACTGTAAACAGTTCTGATAAGGATCATAATGAGCCTGTGCATTAGTGCTGCCAGCTAGTCGGGGGCGTTTTGTAGTTAACACATCTATGTGGGTTTTTTTTTAAATTTTATTTATTTATTTTCTTTATTACCCGAAACTCTTGAGAAAGCCCATCTAGACATACAGCTGACTGTGTTTTAACAGATAACAGAGAAAAAAAAATATCCAGAGGAGTTTGCTGCATACTTCAGTGAGGTGGGGCGTGTTTACAGACACAAAAGGAGGGGCATTCATCACAGTGCACTGAACCAAAAATAATGAGGCAACCTTTAGATTTTGGTTGAAAAATGTTGGAAGGAGGAATGTTATGGAGCTTACAAAAATGGCAGTTGCCACAACAGCATCCTGGATGAGAGGTGACAGTTTTCTAATCAGAAGAAACATATGAATATTGACTGCAGCAGCACAGCTGTTTGTTTATGCTGCACATTCCACATCCCATTTTTAGGCATATTTTCAAAAAAACACTATGTGGGATTTTTTGGAGAAATATACTGTAATGCCACTGATAGTAACTCATGCTCCACATTTCCACATGATGTGTCAAGTTAATGATAAACCCATTTGAGCACCATTCACCTTCATCTCCACTAGAACCCTTTAAGCAATACAGCATACAGTATTTGATGCATATTACCATCACAATTCACCTTGCAGCTAAGCAGCACGTGTGTGTAATAGCAAGTATGACTCAGCTTTCCATTTTGGCAGATAATCTCATCATTTAGTGAATCCCATGTTCAAGTCAAAAATACTACAAGGAGACATTATGCTATTTCCACCGAAAATTCTCTGCTCTAAAATAACATTTCAATTTTTTTTTCCATCAGCATGTTAATAACAGCTTAAGAGCACAGCTTATTTTTTTTTCCCCTCTCAGAAGATTTTCCACCAGCTTCTATTTATAGGGTTATTTGATGGGAGGTTTTTAATAAATCCGTTTTCATCTGGATAACGGGGAGATCACCACTGGGTTTAAAAGAGCACCGTGTTTCCTGTGGCATCATGGCGACAGAGTAGGTGTCTCTCATGGAGAGTAAAGCATTATAACCAGTCTACAAGAGCTCCATTTGATAAAAATCGCATGTCTTTGATCTTCTCGGTTCTTGCTTGAGTATGGTTTTCAGAGTACATCAAAGACAAGCAGGGCTGGAGGTTGTATACTCCAGCCATGTCACTGAAATAGCCCAGTGGTGTTCCACGTAGACCCTTTTACACTAAAAGAGTTAAAGCTTAACCATTTAAAGTGATTCTTCAGCCAAAATACACACCCCATTCTTTGATATAGAGGTATTTAGAAAACCACAGTGACACAATACAAATCCAGATGTACTACTTGGAGGACTCATTTATATAGTTACATTTTTTCCTTGCTTTCTCATTTCATGAATTAAAAGTTGTAAAAGGAGGCAGCACAGTTGCACAGCAGCACTCACAGCAAGGCGGATTAAAATCTCCATTTTTTTTTCCCTTTCTTCCTGGGTGTTCTCTGTTTGTGTAGGTTTGCTCCCACATCCTTCACAATCACAATCAAGCAGGCTGATGACTCTTAGCTGCTGAGAGGTGAATGAGTGACTGGCATGTGTTGGCTCTGATGTTTATTTTATTCCATATATTTATTTTTTGCTTTCAACTCCAATAAATGCACAGACTGACTCCATCTTGTGTGACACTGAATTTTTGGAGCACAAGAATTATTGCCAGATTGAAGTGAAAGCCACATGCAATGTTTTAAAGAATTTCTATTGAAACACAAACTTGACACAAGAGCATGAAGCGGTATTTGGTTGACAGAGCTTTTCGACTTTGGCTCCAGGAAATAAACAGCTTTTTTTTTTAGGATTGTCATGTTTTGTGAGTGAGTCTATGTTTTCTGCCCTTGCCTAAGGAAAAATGGCTTACTCTGTTTCATTCGGTTAGAATTTGCCAGTTTTTAAGGATCCAGGTCAAGGACTGTCATTGTCTGAGAGGAACATGTGTTTTTGCATGTCCTGCAAAGAATTCACTTTTAATAAAGACTCAAACTGTCACGGTCATGATCGATTGAGATTCCTGAACGTGATAGTACATCTTTGTGGTTCACAGACCTATCGTATTTATTGGTTCCTGAAATTATTCTCATTGCAAAAGCTATTTTTCTTACCAACTAATTCCTCTAATATATATATATATATATATATATATCTATGAAAAAATGAAATTTGAGATTCTCATCTAAACATTGTTTGACTCTGTGGGATATCACTGCACACACACCTCTGCTTCCTATATCTAGGATGAGACTGAATTGTACGCCAAAGTGATAAAATATGACAAATGTCACAGTAAGCTGCTCTCTGGAGCTGTGGGTTTATACTTTGCTTCAAACTGGATGATGCAACAAAAGAAGAGAAATTCACAAAATATTTAGATTCATTTTTTATGAGTCTACAAAGTGGGTGTCCCAATTCATTGTTAGTACACTAAGTAGGTTAGAAATGAGGCTGACATTACAAATTTAAGTCCTTATCCTCTGTTTTTACTGTGAGGAAAATGTTCACACTCAATCTCTGATATATGTGTGTATATACATATATAAACACTTTTTCATGCAGTGTCATGCCTTTCTTTTCAAAGGAAAATAAGAACCAACCAGTGCCAAATCAGAAGAGGGACAGAGATGTCACATTTCAGAGGCAAACACCAATACGATGCAGATGCTTTTTTGATTATTATAGTTCCTGACGACACAGGCAGTGTACCATGTGGAAAATGACAATGGGGTTTATTGGCAAATGAAATGTGTGTGAAGCGTTATGATGCTCTGTCACCCGCCAAAGTCCCAAGCTCTGCAGCAGCTCAGCCTCGCTGCCTCACATAGTGAGGCCTTTTATTCACTTTGGATCTCAGTCAAGTCACTCAGTAGTCACACTGCATTATGCTCACCCCCATTGTTCCATACACTTGGAGGCCATTTTAGTTCCAATTCAGTGAAGGAGAGAGCTCAGATCAACAGCACAGAATCGGTTATGTCTTAGACGTGCATTATTTGTCATTAGTTACAGTAAATGTCTTGAACATCCCGTTCCCCAGTTCCCCCTATAATCCTCAATTACTGCAGCTTTCAAGTATTTCCAACTCCACTTGTAAGCAGTGCTCCTGTCTTTAGTTCTTGGATTGTTGGGGTTTGGTATTTTTGCCCTCAATATGTAGCTGTGTTTATTATTCAAATTTGTCTCTTCCTGAGGCTGCCGCACTGGGATGGAACTGCTAAAGAAAAGTTGTTGAGAAGTGACAAGGGCAACACAAAAAAAAAACTTTAGTCTGAGGAACCCTGAAAAATCAGTGTGAAAGTGGCCCATTAAAAAAAAAGATGATTTAGAGTGTGGAATGACTGCATGCTATGCTCCAATCAGTTACACAGTTTTGAGTCAATTCCAGTGGGATTTGTGAAACATACAGAAAACTGTTAAAATGAGGTCAAACATCACACCCACAATTACTTCTGGATTCCCAACACTGATTCCCAGGCAAAGGAAATCGAGTTTGGAGGTGTATACGCAGCTATTATTATTTGTTTTTATATACATATACATATACATTTATAAGGTGGATATTTTTAAACGCTCAGGTGGCTATTTGTGGATCTAGAATTAAAGTCAAAATTAATGAGGCTCTAAGATGACCTTTCGGTCATTTTAAATAGTGATACTGAACCAAAACAAAACTATTGTTTTAAAGGGGTGTTTAAACAACTCACACTGTTACTCGTGGTTAAAAATGGACTCTTCGGAAACACTAAGTCGATGACACATCACTGAAGACACTAAAAGCCTTTTCTCTTGTCAGATTTGCACAACCAAAGTTTAGAATCAACAAAAGCAGAACCAGCAACCAGAGGTAATTTCATTTAATTATTTCCAGCATTCGTTTTGCTCAAAATGTTCAATTGGGCAACAGACTTGGCTGGAAATGCAAAATTGAAGCTGTCGACAAGAAGGAACAGAGCAGACTGTACTTCTTGAGGAATGTTTGTGTCAAGATGCTACCTGTCTTCTAAAAGTCTGTGGGAAAGATAGTGGGATGCTTTGCAGCCATCTGTTGGGACTGTAGCATCAGAGCCAGTGACAAAAAGAAACTGAACAAACTGATAAAGAAGGCTGGATGTGTATTGGAGCTGATTATGCTAAGAAAAATACTTCAAAAGCTGCTGAATATAATGAACAACAATGCACACCCTTTGAATGTCATTGTTATCATACATTCATACAAAGTGTTCAGTCAGAGGCTTCCTCGGCTCAGCTGCTATGAAGAGCATTAAAGAAGGTCATTCTTGCCAACAACTCTAAAAAATGGCTATTTTATAATGACTAATTATGAATAAATATTGTTATAATTTGCCTTTTTGGGACTGTTAAAATATAATATAACCAAACTGAACTTAATTTGAAAATGTGATATCAGTTAACAGTTAGGAAACACATTTCAAACGATCATGGAAAGTAATCAATGAAAAATTTAATAGTTCAGTTTTAAAAGCATTAACCATAAATCCTGATTGTTTCACTACACTATCCAATTTGTTTTACATTTTCCACTAACTATAGGCCTAGTTGTGGATGTAGATCATAATGAAACACCGTTGTTCATTTCACATGGATTGCTGATCCAAGTCTTGAGGCTGTATGTCAGCAGCATTACAATATGAAGCCAGAATAGTGACTCTGATAAATACACAGACAACTGCAACACTGAAAACGGGCTCACAGTAAATGGAAGTCTTAGATTATCATAACGGCAGACTGGATGCAATTAAATGCTGACATAAATTTTAAATACAAACAAAAAACTGAGGATTTATTTACAGATTTCAAGTCAGTCAGTCCCTTTTTGAAGGCCTTATACAGCAGGGATTTGTGACTGCACACCAAACACAACTAGATACGTTTAATGTTAAAATTACCATATTGCCGTGACATGATACAGTTTGCACAATAACTGAGTGAGTTAAGTCACTTAACTTGCAAACTTACAAACATTAACAGATCGTTTCTTTAACATTTTACACAGAATGATTCTGTTATCCAAACAATTCAAAATCAAAGAAAAAATTAACAGGACCCTTGCTGTAGCTTTGAGCACACTCCATGCTTAGGTCCCCTCTTCAGTCATCATAACAATAATAATTATAATAACTGATCATCGCATCATATGAAAACTTCTTGTAATCACCTAAAAGTCTTTCAGTTGTTGTTTGAGGGACATGTTTTTCTATTATTTTTCACAAAAGGCTTTCAGCTTTATGAGAATCTTTAGCTGTCCTTTATGTGCCTCATCTCTGAGGTGTCCACAGAGTGCATTTATGCCTTAGAGCTTTGAGGTCCATGGTACAACTTTCAACATGCATCTCTGTCAATTTCACTGTGTTCAGGATTGTGTTGTAGAAACTATCCTCTGCTTATCCTCTAATTTACTTTTTAAAAATCTCTCCGACTCCAGCATTTGCTTTTATTCAATCGGATTGTTTGTCTTCCTCTATAATTGAGAGTTTGTGTGTGCTACAGGCTCAAAAAACAACTGTCAAATCACAGCTTCCACATTCATATTCCTGCATTCTTTTTCTCCAATCATATCATTGCTCACTGCAGCCAAGAAGCTCTTTATTAACTTCATCAATCCACAAGATTGTTTTTTAAAAGGCACCAAGTTTGCACAAAGGGTCATGGCAGTTTTGGCAGTAAATTTTGTGGTTAAAATGAAGGAAATGTTTTCCCCTGGAGACTCTTCCATGAAAGTCGTATTTATGTAGGTTTTTCTGCACGGTAATGACTGTCAAACTATTCCAGAATCTGACAAATCTTCCAGATCTCTTGGAGTCAAAAATGGGTTTTGATTTGCTTCTATATCTATAAGCGAGAAAGTTTCTGAAAGCGGGGAAAGTACTGCCAAGTATTAATGATTTTATAAAAGGAGGACACAGCTACATGAAATGCTGATCTTGTAGCCTCTTCCTACTTTAAGTAGAGGAAAATATATACTTTACATGTAATTCTTGGTAAAAACAATTCTCTGTTCTTATTACGCTGTCTAAACGTTACTAATCTGTACATCTGCTGTCTAATGGAGCCTAAGAGAGTTGTGGTATGAGAAAATGGAAGGTCACTAATAGACTAGAATTGTTTCCGTATTTGGCTCATCGCTATCTTGTTTTGGCTTCCATATTATCTGAAACCACAATATCCGTATCCAAGTAGTATGAATAAGTGTGTCTTTATTATTTCTTGAGCATTCTCCTAACTGCCAAGCCTTGCTAGAGTAAGGAAGCTTTCTTATAAGATTCTTGGCTACATAATACAAAAAAAGAAACAAGTGCTTGAGTTTCCAGGCTCACTTGAATAATCTCCTCTGAGGACTGTTATTTAATTTTCATGACAGTGAGCATAAATTATTTTAATGTTCAGACTTGTGGGCAGCTGCTTCAAGGACCCTATGGCTACAGATCATCTTGACAAAGTTTCGGAAGTATGGATATTCACAAACATTTGAAAAGGACATTTTCTGGCCTTTCCCAACAATGGCCATAGCCCTAACAAGCTAATATGAGTCTATAAGCTTGATCAAATATATCCAGTTGCTCAAATCTCTTTGGGTGCCCAAATCCTTGCATACTACTGCAAGTATTAATAGGGATGTAGGTCAACTTGCTCATGATCTTTTATGAAATTAGTCTGACTAAGAAAATAGTAGCTTTTCTCTCTATAGGGATGGTGCTACATTTTCAAAACTGTCCTTCTTTCCAAAACACGCCCATATGATGTCTGATCAAGCAGGGAGAGATGGACGATAATTACATTTAAATTAAAAGTTTATGTGACTTCCTGTGGCAGAAAGAGAAGCTGCATTTTAAGGGTCAAGATCACATCACGCAGAGACCTATGTTTGAAAGTGCAGCACTTTACTGTACTTTTCATCCAAAACTTTGTATTTTCTTAAACAAAAGACTTGAGAATGACATCTAATTCGATGAAGAAATGTTCATATATTGTATGAACAAATGACCTATGTGACCATTTCAGTTGGACTTGTTGCATTTGCAGATATTTAGTTCTACTTAGTTCCAGTTCTTCAATGAAAATGACATAGTAAATCTCTACACTGCCTAGACATGGTCAAAACTGCATTTTTTTAAACCAATGCATCAGCTCAGGGTTCATGTTCACTGCTTTTGCATTGCCCTCGGAGTGACGAGTCCTCCTTTCTGACTACACAGCCACAACTCTAACACACACAAAAGAAATGTTGTGACAGTGTTGTATATAGACATGTATTATTACAGCAGGACTTGTAATCAGAATAATGGGTTATATAATGTCGTTTCTAATCCTGTGAAGCGAGGCAGCCACACCTCTTGTCCTAAAAATGGCAGCGCTTAACCTGTAAAATTCTGCATAATAATGAGGAAATGTGTATGTCTGATTTACTAGTATATATATATTCAGCCTGTAGGCATCTTTCAAGTGATGAATTCCAAACGGTGATACATTTGTGTGCCTGTATATCCGAACTGCACCAGCTCCCACACCTACTCTAAATTACAGTTGAAATGCCACAGATTTGCCTCTTTAGTACTCGAGTTCTTGTTCAGCTCTTTTAGCTGTGCCTACAGAATGATTACTCGAACAAAACAGCAACAGAAAATTGGCATCGGTGAGTTGTGCAGTGAAATTATTCAAACTAAGGCTGGTTCGATGACCCGGTGACATAAATGAGTGAAGGTGAAGTAGCTAGTTGTAGCAGTTGTTAGTAGCACTAACAAGTTTTTAGCAGGAGCCACTCAAGCCGCGACAGACATTAACATTTCAAATTACGAGGTTATGTCACTCCAACAGACGTTTTTTTTTGTAATTTATAAACTGAATATGCAAGTCTTAGGTTGGGTACTATTTGTAACAGACCCTCTTTATTTTCTGCTGCAGCTACAGCTAATCAAACATCACTTCATGCAGCACACTCGTGTTGTATCAAGCTTGCCGTAGTGTTTTGTATAGCTGTAGCTGATGCAATATTTTGTCAAAGGCGCCAAACAGTATACGACTACATTGTTTAAGCAATATGTAATCATCACGGAAGCGTTTTCATGTGTAATTGCATGCCTTTCCTTGACATCACAGTGCATTCAGCCTCTGTTTTGTAATGTCTAAATAAATGAGAAGCAGACCTCACGAATTACAGGAGAAGCCACAGTGATCTTTTTATGACCTTAATTGAAAAAAAGATTCCTTCATGAATGCAATAAGTAAAAAGCAATAAGTCCTTCTATAGAAAGACAGAAAGACATAAATGTGTTTATTGCCAACATATTCATAATCGATTGGAATGATTTCTTATTTCCTGCCTCAATAACAGAAAATATTCCATCAGTCTTGCTAAGAAGAGAAGAGGTAGATTTCAAGAACTTGATTTCATTCGATCCAATCAGAACGATGTGAAATGAAAGTTGGGCATCTTTGCTTTATAGCAGAGAGAAGCAAATCAAATCAGTGTAAAAGCAGATTCAAACAGCAACAGCTGTGATTCTTATATGACAGCTTTACTTATAATGCTGTTCAGAGTGAGATCCACCCATCGAAAAAAAAAAGAAGAAAAAACTTGACAAAAATTACGCTGAGTCTGCTGCTGCTGCGCCCCACAGTTCTGAGGGCAAGTCTTAAACGCTCTTTGTGTGGACAACTCTCATGTGCCTTCAACATATTTTGCAACTTTCTTTTTAATAAGCTAAAATATAAAGATAAAAACACATGTTCTAACTTTTGTGTGGGTTGGCTTACTGTCATTAATTTGATCAAGCCTTCTTTGTGTGGTGCTACAGATTTAATGTGAATTCTGCACTGCTTTTAGCCTCTCAGATGCATGACTCTTGCATTTCAGCTCAGTTAGTTTTGGCCTGTCACTGAATGGCTATTTCAGCCCACAGAGGAGAGGCATTTGCATAAACATCCACCCACAAAACCTGGCAAATGAGTCTGTCACTCAAAAACACTGTCTATGTGGTAAAGTAGAGGCAAAAATCCAGTTTTTTTCCTCTCAAGGGGCTTCTTTAGCTCGACACACTAGCAGCCTCTCTGCAGGGTATGGCAACTGTCCTCATGTAGCTGTAATGGATGCTACCACTTACATGGCATACTGTGATCTAGGGCAGCATATAATCAGTATTGTGTCTATACATTACCCAGTAAGAAAATAATTTTTTTTTTTTGTGTAGTGAGATTATAGACTGAGACTTACATTTCCTATCAAGATATTAATCATAAACCAATTATATAGCAGCCATTTGCACTAGCAGATTTAAATATAATGTAACATCTATTAGACACAAAGTGCTGACACCTGCTATTTGAAGGCTCCAGTCCTTTGATCCCAATTTATTATTTTTTTTCCCTAATAGTTTTGCAAGTAAGGAAAAAAGTGAGTGGATGACGATGAATCCTGGACTTTTTTGTAGGTGCCGCACAAAATTTCCATAGGATGCCTCTCTTTTCTACATATATAAACACAGCTCCTTTCAAGCACACACAATGAAATGTCTTCCTCTAACTATGTTAGCGAATGACTTAATCTAACAAAGTTGCCCAAGCATAACATGCAGCAGTTTACAACATGAACATATATATATATACATATATATTTACTAAAATTATTGATAAATCCTGGATTGTTTCACTATCATATTGTAGCTTTATGAAGATCAATTTCTTATTTCTGATTGGCCCAGTTTGTACAATTTCCAGCACTATAAATAAATAAGATCAAATTAAAAAAATTACAGATTGAAATGAAAGTAAACAAACACTAATATAAACATTCCCATTGCTGTGCTTCAGTTGGAATTATTGATAAAAATGAGGCTTTGTTTCAGTTGTGAGCACTCATATGTACATGCTGCTGATGTATCTTATAAATATTAGTAGTAAAATCAACAATTTTATTGGAGAAGTCCTCCAAAAAGCAGCACCAGAGTATAATGATTTACAAGATGCATGATGGGATGTTTCAGCAACGGCCATCACTAACCAATGCAGCTGACATGTGTTTGCACTGTCTGGATGTCTTCACGGAGCATTGCAGCTATCCAGCTCCTCTGACTGTAAGGGGAAGTGTTATGTAACGTAGTATGTGACACAGAAATGATCACTGTGTATCATTCTCATGTCAGATCGTCAGCTTGTCCACAGCTCTCTGTTCTTTGCGAGGAGGAAGCAGCAGTGCATCTTTGTGCATAGTCTATCATCACTTAATTATAGTTGCAAGTAATTTATGTAAGTCAAACGCGAGGCATTTGTTTCTACACTGATGTCTTTTGATTATTATACAACAACAACAAAGCATTATTTCAACCAAGCAGTCTCTACATTACTCAACCGATCATTTGGTCCTTTAAGTGTAAAAAAAAAAAGGAAACTAGTTTCATGTTAGCTGCATAAAAAAACCCAGCACGAAAAATTGAAAAATAACTGCCACTTTGACGAGAGAACTTTATTGTCTTACTTTGAGTTTAAAATGAGTTTTGTGCTGTTATCGACTCTTGATACCAAACAAAACAAATGGTTACAAAAGTGGAAAGATGGCGATTGGTTCTTTGACTTCAGGGCTCCCAGATTTCCTTCCTTAGCAAAGAAACAAGCTTTGCATAGTAACTGATGGCTCTTCCTCAGTCTGGACTTACTCATATTTGGCATATGGTGACTGCAATCAAAATAGCTGATTGCATTTCATAGAGCAACTTAATTTACAAGTCAAATTTCTACCAGATTCATAACTGTGCCAATGTAAGATTAGAGTATGGTTCCTGGATACCATGTGTGTCACACTATGCCCGTTTAAATCAGATTTCAAAATGTCCTTCATTCTTCTGGCTAATGAGCACACAACAGTCATGACACAGTCAGAGCATTGTTAGCTTGTCAGCATTGCTGCACATCTTGAACTCATCTGTCACTGATGCTGTCTGGTAGAGTGGCATCAAAACTAAATATTACCACAAAGGGAAATATTACTAAATATCGTCATGAAGGGAAAGAGTGCCGGGAGCACGTCAGTCTTAGTCTGTTCTGCCAGTTAGTAAATCTACACACTACTAAGCCCTTATAACGACTCTGGGTCTGGAGGACTTTACAATGCCCGAATACTTTGCTTTTTGTAAGAAACTGTTTAAAAAATAGTGTGGACAATTCTTTGAAATTCTATTGGGACACAAATTTGACATTCTAGCCATGTAGAATAATTTAACTTGTATCCACTGCTTTCTGTTTCCATAAATATGTTCTTCATTTTCGGGGCCGACACTAGCGGGGTTTATAAATGCCATGAAAAAAAGGTTTAAAGACAGAATAATGTACGTACTCCCTAAAGCGATTTATTCCCTTGTTTTCATAATTACTTTTAACTTCTATAAAGGCAAAGGAAAGATTGTGTTCACGATTATTATCAGATTTTAAAGGCTCTATCTTTCTCAGGCTTTACCTGAAATACTAAACATCAAACCACCATTGAGAAAACTGATGTTAAAGATGACCCCAAGTTTGAGAGCCCTTTCGTTACACTGCTAAAAGTAAAGCTGATAGACTATTTAATCTTAATCAAAATGCGAGTTGCTTTTACTTCCCATGCGAAAAACATGGAGATACAACTGGACCAATATTCTATACTTTGTACAATTGTGTACTTACAATACCACATGCTATTAATCAACAAAGTTAACCTATTGATACATATAGTGAATCTATTTGAATCCTGATCTAGTGTTATAATAATGTTCAACAAGCTCATTGTTTTGTTCTCAAGTAACACTGCTGTGCTACACAATGTTTGCCGCCTGCTGCTAGCAACAATAATGTGCACAGTCAACTCATATAATGCAAGTTATCAGTTAAAATTATGTTAGCTGACATTACCAGTGTTAGCATGTAACAAAACAAGTTTAGCAAAGAAATAGCCATTAATGCATGACAGATCTAATAACGTTTCAATGTCACATTTATTTAAATGTGACTTTGAAACATGATTAGGGCTTTAATGCATTTGCTCAACTGTAAAATTTTCCGAGTCTGATCAGTTTTTCATCTGCATTGTTAGCGAGGATAACAGCTTCACTGATCTCAAATGTCTTCACAATTTTTCAAAAGACAATTGTCTTCTGCATTAATCTAATTGTCTGTAGAGCACAAGCTAGTCCAGAAGAAAATAAAAGCTCCAATGTGTGGGATGACGTGATTTGTAACAGCACAAATTACAGCCACCTGAATGCACCCACTTACCCCTTCATTTCAGTGCTCTGTAGTAATTGTACAGTATCACATGGCACAGCAATGAGCAGGGTGACTTGGACATCTTTGGATTTAAACTGTTCAAACAGAACATTACAGTTTGTAAAAAAATATATATATATATATATGAAGTGAATGGAAATAGTTCCAATATAATCCACATCTCTACCATCCTCCTCAACACATCCCTCTGCATCCTAGAGGTAACATCAAGCTCAATTAAAACATACATAACAAAGGACAGCAGTAAAAGCTTTGTAGAGCAGACAGCTAGGATATTCTTAGAGCTAGAAAATGCTTCTAGACTCTTCATTGTATAGCATTTCTACCAATTGATCACCCAAAATGTTGCTCAACAGGACTTAAAGGAACTAATTGCACGTTCCGCAGCATGACCTCAACAGCAACTAGTATCGATCGTGAATTAACAAGGGACAATTGAAAAACGCAGCTATCAAGTTGGTAGCTAGTTCTTAGTAGTGTGCATCACTTGATCTATTTCCAAAAAAAATGCCGGGTTGTAGCAAGTTAAGCATCAAAATCAAGTAATGCAGATCTATTCATAACTACAATGGTTGAAAAATGTCTTTAAGGTTTGCTCCCATAAACAACTCATGATTTTCATCATAATAGATCACAAGTTGTTGTTATTCCAAAGCTTACCTTTATATGCTTTCAATAACACCTGATGAATCATTTATACAATATCTCCAAGTGTGTTATCTAATTTTATATTAAATACCGTAGACCTCACTTCAGAGTTATTCAGGACCTACTGATTATTGAGTTATTAATCATTAAGTCTTTACTGATCACTTGTTTCCCAAGAGAAGACTCTGAGTTAGGGTGTTGTATTGTGCTGAACTTTCACGGTAAAAGGAAACCAATGAGTAATACTAGAAGATATAAATTCCCAGCATATGGAGTCATTAACATTGCAGTGTCATCAAGAAATCCCACTTGTGATCTTTTGATTTCAGTTTAAACTTAACTTCTTTTAACCCACAGAAACAAATTAACAGTTCTTTCCGATCAGGCCAGTCTCTTTAATTTCTTACATCGATTTAAGCAGGAAACTGCAAAGTACTGAAACAGACACTATTTCTGTGTCGTAAAGAATGTTCTGAGAATTTAACGTAACAAATTGTGTCTGTTCTTAAAGTCCGAGAAAATGAAGCTCCGATTGCTGTGACACACACATCCTTACGTGTTAGAAATTTGAAGGTGAAATTTACACAACGGTACTTCCACCACACAGGACTTGAAGCTGAGCAGACATGAGCAGATCTTAATTTAGATTAGATTAAAGAGCACAATTCCATACAAAAAAAATGTGAATCTTTTTTCTTTCATTTTTCAAACCTCCAATCCCCATCACCCCCACCCAATGTTTGACTGAAGAGTTCGCCCTTGCACACCAGAACAGTTGAAAATCTGCTGCAGGGAGCTCCATCTATTCCGGCAGGAAAGATGACACATCAAATGGTTAAATGCTCTCTGCAGTATTGTATTAAAGAGAAAGAGTTCTTGCGCACAGGACCCATAATGAAATGTGACAGATAAATCAGAAGCACTTGGGAGATGGCTTCGGATTACTGAATCAATACTGTACCACCACAGCTAGTCCAGACTTCCCAATCCTGCTCTGATTTACTAGCTTCAAGTAAAAGCCTTCAAATAGGTTTGCAATTATTTATCCTTTGACTCCGCTTGTACCGTAATTTCACTTTTTGTGCATGGTTCTTGTTTTTAAACAAAAAAAAAAAGCCTCCTATTATTATTGTCACTAATTTAAGCAGATGTGCAGAGAAATTACAGCTCTCACTTGTAATATTAGATCTCAGAAAGTCGAGCACTTATCTTTGAGGATAATAAATTGCAAACATGTTGTGTAATCATAAGCTTTCGAATATGACCAAAGGCAGTTTCTTAGGTGATAATTATTTAATAACACTATATGCAAATCTTTCATTTTGCTGACTGGTTAATGTTCTCACCTTGCTGCAATGACGTGCTGTAAAAGTGTCCTCAGGGTGCAGACAGTGCACTGTGACATCACTGGGGGAGCATTTACAGGAGCAACAGGACATTACTCTGATTATAAAATTGCAGAACAAGAAGAGGTCAATGAAACTGGTTTTCACCTTGCTGTTAAGAAACTGTGAAGCAGACAAATATATAAATGCAGCCAGGAGAAAGTACATTATTCCATCATATCAGTAAAACCATAATTTTTCACAAACTCAAGGGCTGGATTCATATAAACACACTTCCCACTATGAACTATGCCGATTACTAAATAACACATGGAACTAGCTAGATAAACATTATTCACCCTGATCCTGGCATTGAACACTCCACATTCAAGCATTAGTAGCTGACATAGTTCATCTGATTTTACGGTTTCATACAATATCAACCTCTGATTGGATTATACTAGAGGTGACCCGGTCAATACCAGCATTCCTCCCTCTGATGAGATGTCTCGTTCAGTAGGAGGAAGACTTTCCATTAGTGAAAACTGAAGTCATGCTGAGGCCTTAGTAACTATTAGTCATGTCATCTCTGGACAGCCTGATCATTTGAATTTGATGAATGAATCTTCACACAGCTGATATAGAGGGAAAAGAAGAATAGTAGCAGTGTCACAATGCATGTAATGGAGAACCTAAATGCAGACTTACAAGAGTAAAGCAAAAGAGGCCCACAAACTTTCTTGTAGCGCAGACTCGTTGGCTATTGTAGCCTGTGGACACAGCATATAAGCTCTTATAGTCTCAAGTGAGGTGTCAATCAAACTCCAAGAGAAATCAAAGAAACCGAATGCAGGGCACAGAGGCAAAGAGGTATGTTAACGGAACTGAACTAAACAGAATGCCCAAGAGAACAAGCTCAACGGCACAAAAAAAAGCATTAAACTAAAGACTAAATCAAGTTGATTACAACGCAGAGCAGAGGAGTCCAAAAAAAACAAGAACATACTAGAATACATTACATCTCAAAATGGAAAACCACAGACCAAAGACAAAGTATGAGGAGACAAATAGGTCTATAATACAAAATATTTGAGTTGAAGGTACAAGTGCAATAAAGTGCAATAAAGCTGTTGAAAAGACTAAGAAGATTGTGCAGCATAACAGGATTTATTCAGTAGCTCAATATGCTTAAATGACTCAGATATTAGTGTTCCATAAATGATCATGTAAGTTTTGTTAACTGGTGGTGACAACTAATAGAAGTCGGTGTCACTGACAGTTACATTTCCACAAGGTTTTCTGTCTGCAGGAAAGCTGTCTACAACCACTCTGACTATGATGCAAATCAAATATGGCTGCTATGTAAATTCAGGGTTCACTTCAGTAATATGTTTAGTCTTTGATTTTGTGCATTCAAAGACACCTTTGTTTCCAAAGGAAACATTAATAAACCGTTTCCATGTGTGAAGCACTTTTACAAGCCTTTGATTTTTGTCTCTTTGAAAAACAAATGTATGAAAAGAGGTCATGTGACACACAGCTGCTCTGTGTGTGTGTGTGTCTTATATCAAGCTAATGATAATGAATATAGAGCAAAGGCTCAAAAGTGATGATGTAAAATAATCACGCTGTGATTGTGTGCACTCTTCTGAGCTGCATTTGATTCCTGTAGCTATTAATAAACATTTCTTTAACTTCTTCATGATGGCTCTGTACACTGAAAATGTGTCTATTTCTAAGATACACATTAATATTTGCTTTAAAAGTTTCATCCAAGCAGAGCCCGTGGAGCTGATAAAAGTGTGCAAAAGAAAGACATCTGAATGCATGACATCTAATTACATTTAAATAGTTTGGATATAATTTCATAAAGTACTGAAGCAGTGGTTTGTGAATGCTCTTGGCTTAATAACAATTATCTTAATTTCTTTAAATTTAGTCAGGTCAATGTTAGTCTGTGATGTAAGGGTGTTGCATAAATGCTGCACCACGCATATCAGCTGTTAAACGCTTGACTGCTAAATGCTGTGTCCAGGAAACAAGACACAAAGAAATGTAAAAGTCCAACCAGATTCAACATTAGGATTCTTTGTTCGAGGGCAGTCCCTCTGCTTTACGCTAAATTTGATCAATGTGTGAACGATGCCTGGAGCTGATCATCCTCACACATCAGCTACTCATGTGTTCTCTCACTCATTTACAAAAACCTCTATTATGTCTTGTGCTACATTTAACTAACCCACTTAGGCAGATTCTTGTTCATTACAGGAATCTGCCGAAGTGGGATCTATGTAATTTATTAAAAAAAATCCTTAATAGACATAACAAAAAGATAATGCAGTTTTATTATTCACATATTTTAGAAATGTAGTCATTCGGATCTGTATTCATCTATACTTGAAGTTGTTTTACTCAAAAGCCTGAGACACAATGTTTGCCACAGCAGAGGGCATATGATCGAGAAAAATCCTGATAGTTTATCAATTTGCTCTTTTAAGTCCTTTCTTTTGCCTTGATAGACAGGCTCAGTGGTACTCTTAACATTTCAACACAAATTTGGATCTCTGGATTTTAACAATGGGAAACATATGAAACAAATACTGATCTGATAAAAGTGTAATTGTGACATTCATTTGTAAAATTGAATCCCTATGAAAGCGTGGAACACTCGACTGGAAAAAACAATATTAAGCAAACCCTCATTGTGTGTGGAAAGAAAACTCTCCAAGAACATTGGTATCCATGGAAACCACTGCAAAAGGATTGTGCATTCATAGTCAATGGTGCCATGCTGTACAGTCTCTCTAATCACCTTTTTTAACTGAAGGACCCACAGTCTCTATACATACAACAGCACTTCCCTATTTATGAACAAGTTGTTCCTTTATAATGAAGAGTAACTCTTCAGACTAATACAGATGTTAAGTGTATTAATATGAACAAGAGGCATTTTTCTCATTAGTATCAAGACAAGTCAAGTACTAAAATGTCCCGGATGCTGAAACTCTGCTTTGGCATGTAAAAAACAAAAGTGTGGAAGACACAGAGCAGGTTTTGGTCGTACTACGAATAAAGTTTCCATTTTTTGTTTCCTGGTATTTATTCTTACAAATATTCAAAAAGATATGTCAGATCCAAATGTTTTTTGGTTTTTTTTGCTGTTTCTGTACCTTCTGGCACACTCATAAAACAGAGAAAGTACATTATTTCATGAGTTACCACAATGATCAGTCTTATTACAATCCTATAAAATAACTATTTCTTTATCAAAACTGATTAACATCTTCTGTATGGAATGCTTGAAACACACGAATATGGTAAAATATTCAGGATATTTTTCTTTCAGCAAAAGGGACAAACCTTTGAAATTTTGCATCTGAGCTGATCGTCCACTTGCCTTCAAAACGCGTATATTCCTAAACATGAAAAATATGTGTGAATACTGTTGCTGTTACTACAAAGGAACAAAAGGTTGATGTAACCGCTCCAGATTTGTTTAGGGACCAACACCTGGAAGTGCCAAGAAGTTTTACTGCTTTATGAGCACATTTGTATGTAAATGTCTATACCCTCATGCAGTGATCTAAAGCGATCATTTAGCAGGTACTTTGGAGCTTGGAGATGCTCCAGCTAAAGAGATCTGCTCCTCAGACCATCTTGCCTAACCATCAGCTCAGCGGTGTCCACAGCTCCACTGTTGTGATGTTGTCTCAACAGTTACTGAAGTGCAATAATTGCAGCTTTCTTCTCTGATGTGAGGTGACAATTAGAGGACGGGAGGAAAGTAGATTAGCTGTGAAAGTGAGAGAATACTTTGCCATTTGGCAATGTGAACAAGCACGAACAAGCACTGACATTTTTTTTCTTCTTTCTCAGAGTAGCTCCATATAAGTGATAAGGCTTGAATATATTTTTTATACTGACACAAGAGCTTATTATGCTGCCTTTTGCGTTGCACTCTTACTTTGGAAATTACACAGGTCGCCAAATGTAAAGTGTAATCAACACCTTTAAGGTCAGTGTCACCGCCTATCTTTGAACCAAGTGACAAATGAAATATCGTGGCTGCAGATGCTTATTTTGTTATCTCTGTTCTGAGCACACTAAGGCGTTACAATAAGCCTCAGAGGTCAGGGGCAGCAGGCGGATGAAGAATATGCTCTTTCTAATGTCAACTCTTATCACAGCAGCGTACTCCAACGTCTCCATGTCTGGATGGCACAGTAATGATAAGTGTCTCTCTATCAATAACACCTTGCAGTTTAGTCCTTAAAATGAATTTCACTCTTAATCTGCCATCATGGTTTCTAATCTCCAGTCTGCTTTGCATTTCTTTTTCATTTGCCCAGCCTACAGATCTTTCTCAGAGCTATATTAGCTGTGACATACTGTAACGATAATTTTGCTAGTACAGTACTGAAGAGAGGAGAGCAGATATTAAAGGGTCACAGATTAACAAAGAAGCACTGCTGCTTAAACAAAGAGCCATAATCTTAAGACAATCAATGAAATGATCAAAGGCCATTAAAAGGGATTTTTCTTTCACTTTGCCTCACTGTGACAAGTTAAAAGCTCCTTTGTGTGTGTAGCATCACATATTTGTGTCTGTCCTGATTCTCCGGTTTCAGCTCAGTAAAGTAAGCAAATTGGACAAAGATAATGACTAATCAAAATTCTGAAATATTTGAAAACAGTGTAAAGAGGATGTTTTGTTTTGATGTGATCATTCATTGCTTTTATCTGCTTTACTTAAGTGTTCATTAAATTCTGCAGGACTTTGGAGTGTTGTGTGGGCAAAATAAGCTAAAGATCAGAATTAGAGGATACCTAGAGGCTTTAGAAGTTAGGAAAAAACTTAACTGACAGACTAAATGATACAAACTGTTCACTGCAGCCATATACACACTGTATCATAGATGAGGTGGGTGGTCTCAGAGCAGTGCATTATTGATTCCGCAGCCTCCGAGGTTTGAGCACATGACTGTGGCTACAACGTGACACATGCATAATGACTGAGATCAGTCTATGACTGGCGACCTGATGATCTGACTAAACATCCAAAGGTCACGGAAAACTGAAGCAGAACTACCGGTACATAAAAAACTACGGTCAGAAATAAATATGAGTTTGAACAAACTCTTCATTTAGATTTAATGTTCAACAAATGTGGCATTACGTGCCCTCAAGGCTAAACACTGCAGCATCTGACTCATCTGGAAACTTGCAGCTGTGGTGAAATCAGATGATGTATTACATGTAAAAAAAGGCTTCACATGAAACTGTAACAATTGTAGTCAGCAGACAGTTGAACAGAGACTGGTATATTCTTGATAGTTCTGGCTCTCCCCATACTCGCCCCTCTGAATCTTGCATTTGATGAGGTGTTATTGTCCTTAAATTACATCAGAAACTTTCCTTAAGGCCTCAGTGAAATCAGCAGAGTGTTCTGAAATGTATTTGATAATAAAAGTATTGAGCCAGGAGTTATTTTGAGAAAGACGGCAAGGAGAAAAAGTCAGTGCCATTGGCTGGATCACTATCAAAATGGTAATACATTCGAACACACAAACTGAAGCGCACATCCTGTCATGAGAGGTACAGGCACTGCGGCAGGCTGAACGCACTAGAGCAGTAGAGCTTACATTAGAAATGTAGCATCAGTCCTTGTGCTGCATCACCATTTGGGTTGTACTGTGTCAATCTGGTGTGATTCAGTGCTGTCTGACACATTTGAGTTATTTTCAATTCTAAATGTCATTTTTATATTTGTGGCTTTGGTTGCCAAGTTTTAAACAGCTATATTTAAAAACAGACAGGGAATCACAGGTATTTTTTATTACTTCATGGTTGAGGAAAAAAATGCAAGAGAAGAGGTTTATTTTCAAAAATAACATGTCACAGTACCTATTATGTTCCAAAAGACACAGTTTGAAAAAGAGCTGCTGTATTAACCTATAATAATGTTTTGACCATAGTGAATGTAATTCTTTAGCAATAATTCGGACGGTAGTTGGGTAATTACATTTGACCTCACCAAATTGTGGATAAGTTGTTGGAGTTTTGACCAATTTGTGCTTTGTCGACCTGTTTATGGCAAATTTAAATCAATTCAGATGTCCTTGTCTTACTCTATTATATATTTCTTTTAGTTAAAACTTCCAATTGATAGGAATAAGTTTCACGCTCCAAGAGGACCCGCATTTTAAGTTAAGAATAGTTCATGAAAATGTGAGTTAATTTTTGTTTCCTGATTGAATTTGTAACTACATGGATATGTACGTTTGCTCAACTATGTATACTAACAAGCTAGATTTGTAAGTAGAGAACAGTGTTCTGACAAAAATTGTGGTATCAGTAGATATCTGATCTAATGCCTTATTTCTTTTTTTTTAAATATTTGCTCTTGACTTGTTCCAATACAATATTGGTCAATGGTGCTTTTGTTTTGTTCTATGATAATCTATCTTTCTGATGTGCTGGATTTTTTTAAATCTCAGCTTTCTCTGAACAATGATCAACTTAACCAATACAGTATTTCTGTCTCAGTGTGTGTCAGTGTTGGACATGAACATATTAAAATGAGCTCGTTCATAAGGGGTGTTCATATCGCTTGAGAAAATTGAACTGAACGAGGCAGTTTCTATCTAACAAACACAAACTGAGCACAGCTCTCTCTTTTTCTGCATGTAACAATGTTCTTATCAACAGTGAAAGTGTGATGCTGAATTTTGCCTGCACGAACTCCGTGGGTGCTCACTCTGGCAGTAGCCACAGACCTTGCAATGATTTCTGCTCAAGTCAGAGGCATAAATGTCGTATATAAAATTATTGCAACTGCTTTAGGATGATTAGAGACATAGTGAACTATGAGGCAACACTCAAAGTATACAACAACAGATAAAATGACAAAGACTGACTTATAAAAACAAAAGGTTTTAGAACGCAGCTATAAAGAAGTTGAAAAAAATAGTGAAACCTACCAGTTAAATCTGAAGGATGAAATAGATAACTCTGCGCACTGTAAAGTAAGCTGAACTTCTGTTTTGGCCTTGATGCAAACAACTGAGACTTACTGACTCCGTCCCCGAGTGTAACCCCGAACCCACTCTCACAACGGATCTTGTCACTCAAATGCTGGTCTATTTTTCTTTAAAACATGTTACTGCTTGTTGTTTTAAAGTGCCATTTTTCTTTCACTGCTGAAATGACCTTTTGTATGATGTTAATTGTGTGTTTGTCACTGGGCCTCTGCTGGATAATATGCTTTAAAGGGTGTGCGAGTTTCGCTGTTTGATTTTGAGTATCTTGAAGGTAAACATGCACCTGCTCAGATGGCAGAGGGGAACCATGTTCCAGTACTTCATAGCTTTCCATAACACTATATGAGGATGATATCACAGAGGATGTCATAAGAACAGAGAGGAATGAACGTGAACTAGTTCATTTCTAATCTTTAAGAACTGAGGTATGAACTAGTTCTTGTGAAGTGTGAACTTGCACAGCACTGCCAAATGGGAATCTGTTCTTCACTTTTTTTGATTTCTTATCTTTCACTCAAGGAACTGCTAAGAGGGCTCTCATGTGAGTTACTTTTTTATGGGCACAAAACATTGAACAAATGTCTGTGTGTGAATTCTGCCCTAAGGCCACACTTGTTCACAGAGAACATCATAGAACACCACTTTTTGTCCTCTGGGAGAGAACATATTTGGATGTTTGGCCGCTACTTTATTTGTGCTTGTCCTACAAATGCCCTTCCGTCAATGTCTTTATGGGATGCACTGAAAGGGCATTGATTTATTGGCCTCCCAGCTTTTTTGACATTAACAGTGAAAAAAACAAATTTGATCTCAGAGGGAGTGTTGGTTCGTGCCCATTTGTGTGGCATGTCAGGTGTGTAACTCCAAGCCTGACTGAATTCCCAGATGGACTGAAGCCATCAGCGCTGGCCAGACGGACAAATCTAAAGCAAGCAATAAGATTTCTGCCCCAGTCTGCCTTTAAGGACGGAATGGCATTGGTGAACTTAGTGTGAAAGAGGTATTTGGTCTAGACATTGTCTTCCTGCTTTTAATGCACAAAGGAGAGGCTTTGTTTAGAAGGCCCCTCACGCTCTGGGGTAGGTCAAAGCCTGTCAAACAAGGACTGTCAGAATACCTCCTGTCTTAAACAAAAAGAGGAGTACGTCGATCCCATTTTAATTATTCAAGACCTCGGCAAGAAAAAAATAAATGCCATCAGATAATGTCCGTGTTGGCTTTGATAGAGTAAACACCCACACAAATCTGTCACCACCTTGGTGTGTTAGCACTCCATTTTCTCATGAGGTTATAAAATGTAAATTGAATGCCTATGAAAAAGTGCTTGTCTCTTTTTTAATATATGTAAGTCCAAACAGATATATAATTTTGAAAACAAAATGTTGTACAATACTTCTGACAATCCCTAGACTCGCTTGGGAATAAGCTGTCCTATACAAGCAGAGGAAGGTTTTCCTCTTTCAAGTCTTCACAGTAACAAATGCAGGCATGGGAGAGAACGTCACATTAAAGGTGTAAATCATGAAGCCATATACTGGAACACTACTCCCCAAAGGCAAACTTCATGACGAAAATTACAAGAACTATGACGCTCGTTAAACACATACCTCGAAACTTGAGATTCTTCTTCTTTGCATAAACCATTAAGACAGTGCACAGCTGATGCTTTATCAGATGGAATTGCAGTCTAAGACCATGTATGAATTTATGCTGCAGCCAAAATCAGATAATTGTTTCCGTAGGTTGGTCCTTCAATGGCAAAAGTATGATCAGAAGTTGGATTTCAGACTCTTTACAAGCAAAACATGTTGCCCCGTGGTCCAGTATACCATACAACTTGGTCAAATCTAAAATCTATTATCTTGCTCAGTGAGAAATTGCAAATCTTGTGGAAGTGACAGAAATGAGTTAAGAAAAGGGTGTAAAAAAGCAAGAGTCCAAACAAAAATCCCAATATGCCAAATACTGTATGAGTAACCATGACACCCTGTGGCATGTTTTGTTTTGATATTTTCATAAACATGTCCTATTATTAGCTTCTCCTCAAGCAGTTCATCATAAGTCTGACTGCAGCAGTCTCCCCACATGTCTTGGCTTAGCCTATTACACTTTGTCTGACTCACCAGTGGACTGTGCCTCCCAGCTGGCCATAGGCTGACACTCTCTTCCACCTCATTACCAGGAAGGCCAGTGAATGAAGTGAATGCGCCCTCTGGTATAGTTAGAGGTTCACACCTGCGGCTGTACAATACCTTACTTTAGAAGACAACTGACAAAACAAGTGCAACAATGAATCAGTTAAGCAAGGACTGCACAGATGTCCTATTTCTTTTTTAGTTTCACAGTTGCTAACACTACGGGAATTTCTTTTTTTTTGTTCATAATATTTCTCTTCCAGCGATAGCATGATGTGAGAAGAATTCCAATTCATATTATTGCTTTCCCTGCTCTCAAATTAATTCAAAAATGTATTTACAGCTGGTGTGATTGCCACAGAATATTCATGCGCACTCTCCAACCTCACTGGATGTAGCTCTGGAACATTTGGACCATTAAACTAGTAATTTAATGACATAATGATTTGTTCTATGACAGTGCTTGCTGCTATTTGTTTTGGTCTTTGAGCGCGATCTGTGTAAATTACATGTAGTCATAGCTCATTAAATTCTTAATAGAAAACAAAACATAATATATTTACTTTTTTTTTTACTCCTATGTATTCCAAGTGATATTTTAGTCATTTAAAGCTAGTCCTACTCTGTTTAATGGAGCTGCCTTGAAAGGCTCACCAAAGTATATTTAGAGCATCGGGTTCAAATTTGTATGTGAATCACATCAACTGTATAAAGTCATCTGCTGCGCTCACCTGTCAAGTCTTCTTAAAGGGCATTATTTGTAGGTTGTTTCATGCAAAAGCATGAGGTCGACTTTGTTGCTTCCAGGGGCCATGCCAGCACTGCAATTTGAAATTTTGCCATTTTGCTAAAGAGATTTAATTATGGATGGGCTGAAGTGAGCATTTATCATATTTTACACCCAATATTATGACATATTTGTCAGGGCATTAATTCAGATTAATGGCATGGGGAGGGTTTGGGGTGATCCGCAAAGCCCTTGACAGCTCATCTCTTCAGAATCAGAATGTTTTAATGAAGGTGGTCTGAGCTGTGGCAAAAACGTTTGGGCTTATTTAATGTTTCAGGTGTCGCAGGTGCACGTTTTGTTAAAATGACAGTGACAACACTGAATATGCACCCATTTAAATGTATTTAAGTGTGAATGCTCAAGACCAGGGCATTGCTTAGACCAAATCATTTAAGTAAAAAAAAAATGAAGTTGAAGGTTAAAACTATTCTTTAGAGAAAAACGGATAAAAACAAATTTGGGAAAAGATGTTTACAAGGGAACCTCATACAGCTAAGGTGACCCGCAGTAGGTGTAATTTTGAATAATGCATATTTTTTAAAAAGCCTTTTCGCATTTGTTCTATTCTTAGAACAAAACATTGAAGACACTTGCAGTGCCACTAAAAACTGCTAACAGCCCAAGTTTTTGAGGGATTAGTCAGGCAGTTGTTGGAGCACTACTGTGTCCACATGTCTTTTGACCATTACTTCACTTTTAGCACCACAGCACACGCTGAATGCCTGCATTATTCAAATGCATTTAGTGTCTCTGTCATCTGTCATGCAGCGGGCTGTCAAGTGCCATAAAAAGGTGGGTGGTGCTGTCGCACATGGCCCGCCTGCTGCTGAACTGAAATGAACTTGACACGTAGACAGAGAGAAATAAACACAGGACGGATACGTGCCGTGAGTGTGGATGGCTGTGTAGGGGCGGCTGCATCACGGACATTTACATTTTTGTCATGAAAATGAACAGACGCGTTCTTTAAAATGTTGCGCTCACGATGCATTATTCAGAATTTCTTCAGATCTGCATCCCAGTAAACGATGCGCTACATTGTGTCACGCAAAATTAGTTTTAATTAATCTTCATGGAGCTTTAGAAGTCATGGATGAAGAAAATATAGCAGCGTTTTTATAGTTGCCAAAAACTTTCGACGGCATGCTCTTCACATATTGCATGAACTGGCACGTTTTAAAATAATTCCACAAGACAGCAGTCAGTATTACTCAACTGAGGATCTCATCTGTCTTTCCTGCACATACTGATATATGCCTTTTCCGGGTGTAATTTTAGAAAAAAAAAAAAAAAAGCTATTACAAAACTATTGAAATCGTCAAGGCAGTTTCTTGTGACTTATCCTGTTATTGTTACTTTGTTGCTAATATCACCCAAATCTGTCCCAGTATGCCTTTCACCACCTCCTTCCTTACACTTGCTTTAAAAGCCTCCAGAGAATTTATGGCCTAACCATCACCATGGGCCAACTGTTTTGGATTCTAGTCACATCAACTTGGGAGTCTCAATAATGCCTCTAAATGAGCAGAGTTCTCATTAAAGGAATTTCAAACACCCTACTTAGGCTTTATCTGTTGTCCACAATCCTATTGCTGTCTCCATTAATAGGGTACATCCGAAAAGAAGCCTTGGAAAAGGGGCCCCAATTTCTCCTCACGCTGCCTTTAATACAGACGAAGTGGTATATACTTGGTTGCTTGGTAACAGGAAACATGACATGTGATTCCATTCATTGCTTTTCAAATGTAATTATTTTCTGGTAGAGAAAGGTGGATACACTAATTTTGGATATATACTCATTCTGATCAGACCCAGTTCAGTATTAGACCTTATCTTAAGCCAATATTAGAAAAAGAACACACACACACACACACACACACACACACGCACTGAAATGAATGCACAACTAATTTTTGGGGAATGTTTTTAATCCTTCATGCAGATTCTAAAGACCTCAGCTGAAATAATAGTGGAGATGATATTGCTGGATCGGTGGCTGGCATTAATAAACAGTCATTTTCCGGCACAAAAGCCAAATCAAGCAGACATCAGAGCACTGAACCCCACTGAGTTAGCAAACAAAAGTCTCCTTGTTCTAACTCCAGAAGCTGCACTTTGTGCTGCTCGTGGCATTGACGTCTCCTTTGCCCTCCCCCTTGCTCTCTGAGATATGTTGCTGAATAGAAAGTAGGCGTGACTCTAGAAGGGTGGAAAGAAGAAGGAAGTGGATAAAAAAAATTAAATAACATTAATTGCAGAAGGGCTGTTGGGGAACTTTTTTTTTTTTCTTTGCCTCTTCTATTTGACTTTATGAATGCAGTTGATGCATCTCATTATCGAATTAATCCAACTATAGAATTAAAAGAACCAATTAATGACAAGGCTGGGCCTACAGCCATGCCAGCAGCTCGGTAATGCATTACTTAGGCACAGCGATACTTTGAGCTAAAGTATAATACCAGCTCGCTGGCCTTAATGCTAACATGTTGATGTTTCGTAAAGTTTATCATGTTCTCCATTTTTCTTTGCTTACGAATATTTGCTTATTAGCACAAAAAACCATGCACAGCTGTTGGACACTGGGATATGACTGCAGGTATGTAACCTTATAAAGATGGGACTAATTAAATGGACTCTTACAAACGTTTAATGATTTGCAGTCCATGGAAAAAAAAAATAGATGCAAACGTAGATGTACTGTACTTGCATTATTGTGAACACTGATGGTGGTGATAATGCATCAATTTTTAGAAGATAGTCACATTTTTTAAATTATATTTTCAATGATCTGCACTTTGGAATATGTAATGTTGTGGAACTGTTACAGCTGCTTAATGTAACACATATCGATTGCTTTTATTAACTTAATCAACAAAGTTATACGTATATATGTATATATATGTATGTACGTATATATGAAAGTATGAAATTAGGACGAGAGCATTAAATGCAGCTTGAAAAGCTCTCGGCTGTATCAGTGTAAGTGGATGTAAGAGTAGACTGAGTCTTTACATATATGCTTCATAGATGCACTGATAAAAGTATTTTGTCTTAAGTAAGTACAGCATTGGATTGAACTGCTGAGATTATCTTTGAGGTTTATGAAACTCCTCTGTTATCCAGAATACATCACGTCTCACACTTTAGGGGCTGCGGTGCCATTGATTGACCAGATCTCTAAAGCTGCAGTAGAAAGAAGAAGGAATAGAAGAATAAATGGAAAGTAAGGATGAAGCGGTAGTCAAGAATAACTGTGCAGCCTGCTATTGGAAAGAAAAAGATAATGAGAGAAAATCTCCAACGGATTTGTGCTCTTTGGAGATTCCCCTTGGAAGTTACTGCGAAGGCTGCTGCGGGTCACGTGCTTTAAATGTGAAAAAGGACACATCTCTGATGTGTGGTAAGAGTTCGGTCTTTGTGGAGCAAAGCCCTTCTCTCGGGTAATCACAGGTTCATCATGGAGGTCACACAGTGAGAGCTGCCAAGCTATGGTTGACAGAGAAATTAAAACAAGAAGAAACAAGAACCTATCATTTATAATGAATTATTAAGAATGTCATATAATGAATACTGTCTCCTGTCTCTGCGGGGTGCCTAGAGACGGTGGAATTGCTGATTGCTCCATCTTTAAAGTAATGCACTGCATTTTGCATTAACTTATGAATATAGTCATGGAGAAAGTGTCTGGCTTCATTAGTATTGGCTATTTATAGGTCAGTAAGGTGAAATTAGGTCATAATACTACCTAAACCTAGGTAGTACATTCGGTAAATAGGTAGCATTTTACCTGAGGTCAAACTTAGGTAAAATACCACATAAATACTAAAAACATGTCTATAATTACATCCACTACAGAAAAGCCATATTTGCCAGGATCAAATTTAAGAAATTTGCCATTTTACTAGGGATACTCAGGCTGTTAAATTGATCTCAACAGAAATAATTACCTGTTATAACTTGACAAATAAACACCATCAGTTTTAGTATCAGTTTGGTAACGTATTAACAGAAATTTAGCTTCACATTGTATTGCAACCAATAGGTGTCCTGCCACTAACAGTATAATCGTGTATGTCATATTCCCATTTGGCACTGACAAAGAATCTCTGTCTTAAAAGGGTTTGACTTCTTCCATCATAAAAGACTGATTCATCTGGGAAATAATTTACTTAATATTGTATGTCACTATCAATGGCATATCGTCTTATCAGCAATTAAATGTGAATCTAGATTTTGTTAGTGAGTGCCTCACGTTTATTCCTAGAAATTAATAGAAGAGAATGATAAATGTTGCCATTGGAAAAAAAGACCAAAAGTGAAAAAAATATGCTTTTCTATTGGGAGAATTCTCAGCAACATCACAAGTTTGTCTTGAGGGACGAGACGAATCAGCCAAATCTGTAATGTGATGTGAGAAAACCTTTGTGAATTTGAAACAGAGTTTTATGTGTAATCAACACAATCTGGTATGAGTAAAATGTTTAATGAAACATGGAGATGAAACATTCTGGGTGTATGATACCAAATATGTCTTTTAAAGTGCATCTGTTGTATTTCAACAGCAGTATCTAGCAACTGTTAAAATAGTTACATCTGTCAATCATCACCTTGGATTGAACACATGCACGCTGTGGTGGAAGCTGGCTGGAATTTGAGCCTACAGTATGAGCTGGACTGGAAATAAGAGTGGAGAACAGAAGCTGTGTGGGCACTATTGGACTGGTTTAACCAAACATCAGAGGAAAAAAAAAAACATTGAAACAGGCTAGTATGGTGTTTTTCTATTTTGGGCTATACTACAGCTGTCAGAAGAGCGTTAGCAAATGTCCACACACAAGTATTTTGTCATTATTAAAACTACAGCTCTCAAAGCTCTGATGCAGGATGTTTTTCTCAAAATGTATCAATTCTAATACTGACGAGATAATCCTTATTACAAATCCTGACATAACCATGTCAAGGTACTTTGAATATACCATCTAGTATCAACAGACAATGCTTTGGTTTAAGGGTACATGCTATATAGAGCACAGGGATATATACGGCTATGGCTTACTGGTCTAATAGACAGCCTAAATCCTCAACATATTCAGTTTGTCGCTATGCCAAACAATTAGGAGTTCCCGCACCTGCAAAGCTGGAACTAATGAAAGTGCCAAAGTACCAAATAGGTTTTTGTCTATTCTAATAATTCTTTAGTGATAACGGGGGGTAGATCTAATCTTCACAGTAAGAGACCTGTGGGATTATTCTAATAATTCCAGAGTGGCAGTAATTTCATCTAATGACCTGTATGTGGATGTGTTACAAATGTGTTACAAAGAGCAAGATGAAGAACGCTGCATAGAGCTGAGTAAATGCTGCAATAACTATATTTATTGTTCTTTTGATACTGCTATTTCTGAGCAGGCTATCAGCGTTTCCTGTTAATAAATGGAAGACAGCTGTGTGAAGAGGTAGAAAAGACAACCGTTATCAATATTTGTATTTGTATTTGTATTCTATCTACAATACACACCTTTAACCGATCTTACAGAGAATTGAAATAAACACCTCCTCTTTAAAGTAATTTTAAAAAAAAATGTATAATCTGTGATAATATATACGAGAAATGATGTTTGCAGTGGAAAAAGGCTTTAAAGCAGCTTTAAAACAAAGCTGATAATGAAGCTATATACAACCTATATTTAAAGTAAACTTACAGCGCAGATAGAAAATAAAACGTTTATAAAATAAAGTTTATTAAAGCTATGTCCTTTCATTTGTAATTACCTTTTACTTACATGTTAAACATTGTGTTGAAAGGCTAAATCTCCTTTAAGCTGATGATAAAGGTATGACTGCATAGTAAAAGTAATAATGCAAACAATCTCAAAGTTCCTGCTGATAATCTGATGTTGGAACATAGATAAATGATTACCTTTGCATGTATGTTTTCTTTCTTTGAAGGAAAAAAAAATAATTAGAAGTACATTCATATCATCATTAACCTAAAATGCATTGAATTTATAAAATGCATTTTAGGTTAATGATGATATTGTTTTTGATTGCCTAGAAAAGTGCAAGTTTTTAAAAATCTTTAAAGATCTTGTCTGGCTGGCTGCTCAAAGTGCAAAATAGTATAAAAAAAGCTTTTTATTGAGAGAAATCTTAGCAAGCAATAAAAGTTTGTCTTGAGGGATGAGACAAATCTGCCAAATATGTAATGTGATGTTAGAAAACTTGTGCTTATTAATTTGAAACAGTGTTTTATGTGTAATCAACACAGACTACTCCGAGTAAAGTGTTATGAACCACAGAGACAAAACACTCTGGGTCTATGATATCAAATATGTCTTTGAAAGGAAAAACTTGTACTTTGTCTGGTTGACTGGTGATGAATAGTTTCCCATGTAATTTTTAGATGTGTGA
Organism: Leuresthes tenuis; assembly: GCF_036924035.1. Taxonomy (NCBI): domain Eukaryota; kingdom Metazoa; phylum Chordata; class Actinopteri; order Atheriniformes; family Atherinopsidae; genus Leuresthes; species Leuresthes tenuis. The sequence goes on from NW_027325362.1 coordinate 16,811,705, forward strand.
ATTCCTAATTTTGTGGTATATCGGAAGCGTTTAAAGATGAAACTCGTTCAGTTATCCTGCTGCTCAGTTTCTTGTCTGAATGGTATTCTACAGTAGAGCTTTCCGCATTGTGCCTTCTGATTATCTGATTTTTTTACTTTTGTACAAGGAGATTCAATTATACAGAGTCAACATAAGTTATATATTTCGCTATTCAGTGTTGGCAGATTCAAAATCAGATGGAAATACAGAAATATGCCTTCATCACTACCTCAAACCCCCATAATGGGGTGAAAGGATAGCCATTTTCTGTAGTATAACTGATGTACTATCATCTTCTACTGTCTAACTGGCTAACTCCAAATATGGAAGAAAATGTAGCTATAAATGTCCTTGAACTTTTCCCTTGTTTGATTAATTCTAATTAGATTAGAGCAAGAAAGTGCATGCCTTTGCCTTTGCTGACTAGACCTGAAAAAATAAAAATGCATGAGGCAACATTTTGTGCATTGAGAAGCTCATTAAGGTTGCTCTCACAGAAGTGGGAGAAAAAAAAAGGTTTTGCCACTCAGGGCTCCCAAACAGATCGCATTTTATTTGATCTGTGAGAAACACAGGGAATAAGTGGCCGCCTCTATATGAGGAAACATTGGATTCTCAAGTATAACAGCAGTAAATGATAATCTATTTATTGATCATTTAATAGATGCACACACCCACATTTATTTGAGTATTTTTTAGAATTTTAATTTATTGCAAGCTCCCGAATAATTTAAACTCAATAACTCATTTAGTCATTTCCATGTAGACCTGACACAGATAAACTGGTAGACATTATGTAGAATACTTGGTGTAGCCATTACAGGCACATTATTTCTGCAAATTAAGTGTCTCACCTTGTACCATCAGTGACTTGAAGAAAGGGATATGTCTTAAATCACATCCTTAATAGCGCTTTTGCTGAGAGGCAGAAGACCCGAGAGCATCGACTGCATATCAGACAGGCATATCGACAATAATGTGAACTCGCTGACAATAGGTCAGACAGGCTATTCAGCCAAAGCTATCGCAGGGCTTGGGTGTCATGGGCCCTTAAAGCTTCACATTCCTCTGCAGAGTGTGTCGCCAGCTCCCTGTTGCAGTGCCCTGCAGAGTATAGCTGAATAGACATCCATCATTGTGTGCTCAGATAATGCACTTCAGTCATCCTTAATGTCATCATAGCCAAAAAGGCTCAGAAGCTGAAGGGGTCTTATTTCATCCTATACACAAGGATAAAAATGGAGCTTTAATAATACGATTAAGGTTTTTTTTTTCTCACACTGACCAGTTGTACTATGAGCAGCGTTGTGTTTATCAAGATGGAAACATAGAATAGTGATACAACTGTTTTTAATGTTCATTTGTTCGTTGTCTCTGGGTGAAAAGCAATTAGGCAATCATGTTTGGGTTAAAGCTGTCTATATTTTTCTGTTTTTTTTTTAAAATTTCCTACAAAACACTTAATATTCTGGACATGGTAGACTGCAGGAAAAGCTTGTGGCATGGTAATCAATTCCATACACTGACCAACGGTAAGATGTTGAATGGCTGATTGACCACAGTAATGGTGCATAGCTGTGTGGTGGTGGACGATGGAGACGTGCATATTAAGAAACAATTAATTTCCAATACTATTGTCACTCTTGGCTGCCTCCACTGCTGCATATAACAAGGAGCTGTCAGTGATAAGTCATTTCATACTCTAGCGTGATTTGATCCAGGCTAGGCAAACCTACAAGTTAGGGTTTATATTCATGAGTCACCTGATGAGAATAGACTTTCTTTCTCTTTTTTTTCTTTTTTCGCTCATCTTCTGAGCAAAGCTACAGAGTGACGACCTGGTCATGCACAGAAGGTTTTAATTACAGATGGTTGCAGCCATTGAGTGAAATTTCGTGTAAAAAATGTGTAATTTCACTATAACGTGAGTGGGCACTTTGCTAGTTTGACATTATAATATTATATCGTGTTCGAAAGCTGACATAATTTACAAACCAAAAATGACAACATTACTTAAATAAAACTAATATTTAGGATTTTATTTGACTTTATTTGTTCAGCCCAGTCTCACCAGAAAACATGTAAACACTACATCTGCTCACATCGCCAAAACGTTTCATCTACATCTGTATTTTTTCGAATAAGGTATGAAATTAGGCAATATTATTCATACCAATATAATCCAACATAGTGGATTTCCCTTGGAAAGCTGAGTTGGTCAGCACATCTACATGACAACAGAAAAAAAAAAATTGACTATTGTGTTAGTCAGACCAAACCTGACGTTTCGATGACCAAAATTCAATGATTGAGATCAATGAAATTGAAGCTCTCAGACCCAAAATGGCACACCCATGTAATGCGGCTGGGGAGTAGACGGCAAGTATATGCTCAACTAGACTCAGACTGGCTTTGGTGCACTACACATGCTGCACATTTTCTGTCCTTGGCCTTGACCCGGAAACAGCTGCCAACACACCACCAAAGAGGGAGACTATCTATTGGGCAGATTTTTTAAAAATCAAACTCTCCCTTTTCATTTATGTGTTAATGAGTACTTTTCAGCTGCATATTTTCAAACAAGAAAGTCATGCTGCTTAAAATAATACTATTTTTAATACTAGCAGGAGAGGAAAACCTTGAAGGGTCCTAATTTGATATCAGTCCTAAATAACAAGACTTGTAATTCACTGCAATTCCCGTATGAAAGGGCAATGAATCCCAAGGCTGTTATCTTATGTAAGTCTGTGTGACCTAACAGGAATCATGACATATGAATAGTAAATATACACATGTCCAGAAGATGTGGTTGACTGCAGAAATTATTTGAAGAATGGAGCAAATTCAGTGTTGTTGTTTTTTTTATGAATGCTGCTTCTATTACAGTGATATGCCTGATCAAGGAGTCCCACAAATGACAAATGTGAAATAAAAAAAGTTCAATAGAGTTTGACATTTCATAAGTTTTAAGAAGTTTAACTCCAAAGTTTTGTTAGATCTTTTTCAGAATAAAAAAATAATTTATTTCAAATGTGCCATACCTTTTTCCTGTTTCACACTAGCACGCTGTCCTTCTAGAATTACGATTATCCCTCACATTATTTTAGGAGCACCATCCAGAATAATTTAGAATTAGGATAATACAGCTTTGTTATATGGCTGCAGCACTTAAGATCTCCAGGGTATGGGCTTAAACAAGTTTGAAAAGTATGACAGAGAACAGTCCCAAGTATCATTCTTAGGGTGATGGTACAATTCACTTGAGATATATTTCATTTCTGAACTTTTCAAAAGTTATTCAAACTGAAAGGCAAAGGCCCGCTAACCTTAAGTCCAAGTTTCAAAAACATTGAGAGCTGCTTTGAAAAAGACAAATAGGATCTTTCACAGAAGTTTAAAAGAGCCAGTTTTAAATCCAGTACATGGACACTGAGTGTAGTATCAGTCTGTAGAATATTAGGGAGATTTAAGAGGCCATCAAGTGGTTAAATCCCCTGTGTCTTGAACAAAATGCTCCTTATATCCAGGGACTGAATCCCTGCTGTGTTTTCTCTCCAATGTTTTCAATTCCCCATTCTTCCTCGACACGCAACAGTCTAAATAAAGAACAGAAAATACTATTAAGCACTGCCAACCTCACTTGAAAACAAAGTCATTAGAAGATTGAGAGAGTTCATCTCTTCCGGAGCTCAGAATGAAAAAGAAAATATATGATCAATGCTTGTTAGTAGGAATAGAGTTATAAAAAAAACAGCCAACTATATGGAGGTAAAGTAAAATTGATGCTCCTGTCCTTGAAGTAAAATTCTTACTTGATAGTCAAGGATGTTAGGTCAAAGAAACACAAGCAAACTTTATTTAATTTTGTAATATCCAATCACTGCATTAGGAATTCACAAGTAGGAATGGTTGCATATTTGTTTAAAAGGTTCTCCTTTTACAATGAGGACAAAATCAAAAAATGAGATTTACTGGTAATAATTAAGGTCATGAATGAGGTCTAAATAATAAAAGATAGATAATAGTACAATGAATGGAAACATTCTCTAATGCAGCTGTTATGCAGCTCTTAAGCTGTACAACCATGCATGGCTCTGAAGCTTGTAACAACCATGAGTGTTCTCATACTCCTAGACTTGGCATCAGAATCCATTAAAGGACAATCCTAGTGGCCTGCTGCTGTGCTCTGACTTGTCTGAGAGCATTTCAGCATCGTGTCCTTGTAATTATTTTGGAGAGCGTATTTGGTTTAACATGAGCTTAACCAATGAGCCAAGACAGGGCATGTTGCAGGCATCTTCCTCATGACTAACTTGCATATGACACAATGTTCCCTGTGCTGATAGATGCAGGGTGGCAGTCTGAAGCAGTGAGTTTTACCACTGCAAAAGGATCAGACGTGATTGGTGCTGTGGAAAAGCTGACAGCATGAATTATGAAAGTCTCATTAGGGGCTGTTGGAAATGATTTATCATACTACAAAATATGGTCATCCGACCACATTTGTCGCCATGGTTACAGAGCCCATATTGTTTTATATGCCCCTAATTTCTTTGGTGTATCATTTTCCTTTTATTAGTAAGGAATTTCCGTGGACGTCAAACCATGACTCTACTAAATGGAAGGTCACTATTTGGCATGCCAAGCAAAATGGCTTAGAAAAGGACAAGGTATGCTCTTTTGAAAATTGGCTGCAGTCACGAAGGTGCTAAAAAATGTGTCATGTTTCTCACTTGACAGATGCATTGCTTGGCATGGTGGCATTGAGCTTGGCAGTGCATGTGACTGCCAGGTTATCTGTTGGGATTGTGTTTTTCTACACTGATGCCAAGAGTTGCTGCCATAGTTTTCCAATATCCCTTAGCAGGAGCATTGTAGCAAAGCATATCTCAGTGGATATTTAGGCAACATTTTCAAGAGTATATCAAAATCACATCCTGCTGGTAAAAGTGAATTGATGTTTTGATGCAACTGGCTTCAACAGAATATTCCATTAAATGCTTTAGACTAGTGTCCCAGATTTAGAGAACACCTCACGCAGTGAACAGAGTGTTGTTTCTATACCATTCACATAACCTGACTTCTCTCTCTGAAATGGTTTCATTAGTAATCCACTTCCATCCTTGTTTCTGTCAGTGCACAGTAGTCCTTTCAGTTGTGTCCCTGCAGCAGCCCCACTTTTAGTCACGGGTGGTTCAGCAGTGTTGCCTTTTTTGAAAAGCCTGGTGATTTTGCAAGTTTTAAACTGCAATCTTGACAATGCTTACGCTTTACAGTGGCCCAAAGGCAGATTTGTTTTCTGAAAGCATCGCACCTTTGAAATGAAAGGACAACACATTATCTAGTAAACGGTAGATGTCAAGGAAAACAGTATCAGCATTTGTTGCTTTTTCTATTTGATGTTTCTCTCTTACTTATACCTAAATTATTGTTTGTTTTTTTTTATTTCCAGAGATTGATAAGCAAGTATTTTCTTACAATCAGTTATTTTGACGATGTATTTTGCAGGACACATGTGGCAGGAGCACAATTTAATCTAATGTTTAGACTGTTGAATCTTAGAGTGTGTGGCTTTCTACAGTGTAGATGTTTGGCTGAGTTAGAGAGATATGAAAACAGACTGCTGAGGCCCGTTCCCTGAAGTGTGATGGAAAAGAGGAGGAATGATCTGCTCACAGCACCCAGCAACAGGGCTGCTTGATGCAGTGCTTTGATAACGTCAGAGCTCCATCTAGGTTGCTTTGTGAGGTACTGCTCAATAACCTTGTAATTTTAACATTGTGCTGTAAATTATCAGTGCAATTTCCCATAGCCGCTCATTTGCAGACGCATTAGTAATACAATAAAATATGCTCTCTGCTTAGAGCAGACTTTCTGAGCATTTGTCTCTCCACACTTCCTCCATCTTTAGGTGAGTTCACATGACTTTTCAATGAGGTGCAGTGGCAGTTGCACAGAATTCTAATTTGGCTTCAGTCTCAGTCATTAGGAGAGTCAACAGGAAGCAAACAGATGGCAGAAGGAATATGATGGATAATTGTCTGTCTCAGAGGACAATTCATAATTTGTATCTGATTCCGTGCAACCCCCTCATTTTCTTAATGAGGGACTAATTGAGTTTTTTACATTGGCTCAAGCATATGGTCCCACCAATAGTGAACGGTTTGTATAATGGCAGTAAGGCGATATGTCGAGGACACCAAAGCAGACTTGCAAGACTGTTTCTAAATGGTTACTTTGGATAAACTTTAAAGACACAGTTTGGAAGCTGAAGTGTATTTATGTGTCATAATATAATGAGTTCTTATTACGTCATACTCATCATGTCAATCGTTATCATATTCATTATTTTTTAGCGTTGATTTAGGTAGTTTTTTTTTGTTTTGAAAATAAAAGGTTACATTTGTTTTTATTTTCTATAAAATGTCCTTTTTAAACTGTATAGCTCACTGTCACACATTAAGAACATATTTCACACATTTTCTTTTTGCATTTTCTCTGTAATGTGTTTTTATTATACATTATTGTCATTTTCTCTTTTCGCAGTATTCTTGAGTAAATCGCAACTTATAGTCCATCAGGAAAAGCTGAGTTGATTTGTACTAATGCTGAAGTGTCAATAATAATCAAGTGAACAGCAAATGTTCTCATTTATATTTATTGTAAAGTTGTTGTTTTTTCTAATAGTCTGATATTGTTGCATATGTCCATTTTGACTTTCTTGTCCGTGCAGACCGTGGTCTCTATTTTCAGGGACTTACAGTTTTCAAAGTGCAGTGTCAATGAAGTGCCTCTCATTAAAACCTGCATTTGTGCCAGTCAGTCAGTCAGTCAGTCAGTCAGTCAGGAATGCACGGAGGGCAGTAAGTGAAGCGCCCATTGATAGAAGCTACTCATAAGGGCTTCTCCATAAATGCTCATTTCATGCAAGGTTAGACACATCAGTCATTGGACATGGGGCTGGCTTTTACTGCCTTCAATAAAATTACACATGGAACGTGTCTACATAGTGAAGAGGAACCTGGAAATCAAATGTCTAGTATTGGATTCTGTGCAGCTGACACGATCACCGTCCTTCTAAGCTTTATAATCCCTGCATGCAGGTCACAGACCAACAAAACTTTAATTTACTTTGATTGTACTTCTTAGTGGGACATTAATGAAATCAAGCATGTCTATCTTTGTAAATATTGTTTCTAATTAGCATAAAGCTAGTGAGCTGTGATAGCAAATCTTTGAACCTATCAAATCAGGGTCACATGTTAGTTTGATTTGGGGATATATGGTCCAACAGTGTCCATGTTTGGACATGTCTGACACTGTGATGACGGCCTGTTTAGGCCACAACGCATTGCAAAAACAACACTGCCCCACAGTCTGAGCCCTGTTATCCATTCGTTATAAAACATATAATTTGCTGAGATTATAGCTCAGCAATATGTAGTTTGGTGCGCCTGCATAGCCAGTAATTTGAACAGATTTTTTATTTTTTTTCCCAACATTTTGGCCAAAGTCTTCATTCATGGTTTTGGCTGCTAAACAGCTGCCATAGCTGTTTCTGCTTCTGCATGCGGTGCCGAGCTTTACTAACAGATGCTCTCCTATAGATCCGCTTCCAAAGATGACTGGAGTTATTTTTTTCTTTTCCTTCATTATTTTGTTTTCAGGATGGCCACACATATTTCACAGTAAGATCAGTTTATAAAGTGGCCTTGAAGAGACAAGCTACTCATTAACTCCTGCTTATTAAAATTTTGACACATTTTTGCTCAAACTAGCCTAATCTCATTCTGCCTCACCTCATTATTTATAATTTTATTGGCTGATAATCTCTGGTGAGCAGGAAAAATGGTTGCCTTTTTAAAACGCGTGGCACAGCATGGGGGCTGGAGCCCATCTTTGCTTGCACTTTTTTATTAGAGCTTTTTTTGCACCTTCAAGAAGTAATTATGGGTTTGATGCTGCACAGTGTCTATAACTGAATCAAGTGTTGAATCAAGTGTTGTTCAAATTAGAATTTTCTTCTCCTTAGAAGACACTAATACCCTTTGGTAAATTAAGTTCTTCTAAAAATGTTAAACACCAGAGACAGGAAAACGGTGCATTCAGTCATTTCTTTTGCTGGTGTTTAGGACAATGTGTGCATTGGGACCTGTTTTACTGATTTTAACCAGTAAAGCTGTTTAAATATGTTCCCAAAATTGAGATTGTGACAATTGCGTCGTTGTTGTTGCTCACTGTAAGTTATGTCCCTCACTGAAAATCTCTTCCACCGAAGGTTTTCGTGCTATTTGTTTGTCAGCAAAAAAATATAAAACCTACCAAGCAGAATTTCATGAAACTTAGTGGGGAAGAAGGCATCAAAATTTTGTGGTAATCTAGATCACTTCCTTCAAAACTGGAAACTCGTGGGATAGAATATTGGCCTGAGCAGAACCCATTTAGTATTGTTGGATAGAGTTGACCATTTCATCTGTAGAACATTACATTGTACATAGAAAATAATGTGGATTGGTTTCAGTCTAATGTCTAATGATTTGTACTGGCAGTTTGAAAACTAGTCTTTGAAGTGAAAATATCAAACAACAAGTAGTATCTATTTCACTTGTGATCATGCCTCTCTGTACATTTTTTTCCAATGGTGAACTTACATTAATTACTGTGCACTAACAACATTTCCATCACAGTCTCTGCACATTCTCAAAAATATGCACTCTTTAGTGACTGGTTTCTTTAATTTTTAATGCCAAATGTTTCTTCTGTTATTTCTAATTTAATGCATATGCCAAAAAAAAAACAACTGTAAATAAACTAAAACAAACTAATGGGTATCTGCATTTAACAATTTTCATGGCCTTGATTTAATATCAAAAAGCCTGTTGTCGAAGGAAAGATGGTGCTGCTGCAGAAAATGGGCTCGCTCTTTGAAGCAAATGTGTTCAACAAATCTTCCATTAATGCGTCCTAATGGAGAGCAACACCGCTATTCCTAAATTTGGTCAATAATACAACATTTAATGAAAAATGTAACTTTTAATTCTTTGGCCAAAAGCTCTTTCTTTGCCAACAATGCATGGCTGTGAGGTAATGTTCAATCAAAACCAAGTGAGTAAATCACACATCGCTCAGATGGAAAGAAAGGTTTCAGTGATGGATTTCTTTGTATGGCTTTGTCTCTCTGTTGTTGGAGCATGATGGCTGATGGATATCAGTAATACATTTTCTCTTTAGTCTTGTCTGAATGGCAGTCACCTCATAAATCTTGAACTTTATTTTCCCTGAAGCACGCCCTCTTAAAGTTCTGAATGCCGGCCAAAAGAGTAGAACTGTTTCTAAGTAATGACATGCTAAATGTATCATCTGCACTTCCTGCTTCCTAATACTCCGAGGACACTGTGTTTTTGGGTTGCTTTGACAAATGACAAAAGCTTACCCCTCCAGTTATTAAAATTCTGGTTTGTCTCTCGTGTTTGCCGTCACATGGCCACAGGCTATAATACAATCCTGGTAGTTCAATTAAGCTCATTCTCAGTACTTTTCTTTGGATTCTGTATTGACACCCCACTCTTTTTCATTTTACTTTAGGCTCTAGGAGACACAATGTTAGAATAAACATCATAGATTTTTAGCATCAAAAGAGGCTCCAGTCTCATGAAGTTAAAAACTAAAGCATATCATTCTCTGAATTAGCCAGTTCTAATTTGTGTACCAAGAGCCTGAGCATTTTTAATAGCCTCCTGTCCAAACCGATGTAGATATAATTACTCAAACGTCGGACGTGAAATGATGGATCCACAATAATGAAACACTTGTATCTAAAAATGAGTGAAGTATGAGTCATACAGTGCAGGCTTGGTAACAACTCTTTGGCATGCATAAGTTACAATTCATTTGATGCCCTGTTCATTTCAAAACTGGATGAGGTGAGACAGACTGTAGATTTAATGTCACTGTTTAATAGAGTGAGTTGATCAATTCTTTGCAGGCATAATGATAAAAAAAGAAAAAAAACCATAATGATCAATTATTTTCTGAAGCTTGACAAGTTGATTACTACTTAGAAAGAAAAACAAAGAACGTAATAGCAACTGGCTCGATATACTGAACAGTATGTCCTTGATACTCTTGACTTTGAATACTAATAGGTAAAACAACTACAGGGCGTCATATAGTTTAGTCAAGTAGATTTCATGCCAAAGTGTGTAACAAATCCACTCATCCTGTATGGTTTACCATGTCAGCATCACATTTTGCCTCACCTAAGCTAAACTGCAGGCCATTACTGAGAAAAAGGCAATGGCCTGTAGTAAGACTGATGTTTTTATGAAATAGCTGACATCCCATTGGGTTCATTTTTAACCAATCCCATGACCTCTTACTAAATCTCTAAGAAGTTTTGGTCTCTTTGGAGAAAGCTCTGTCTGGCAGTAAAACAAAAGTCAAACAAACTGTTCCACGCCAGTAAAAACCCAAGTTTTCACAGTGAAGCCCAAAAAAAATTACTTCTGCCCCACACCCATCAATGTAAATATTGTATATGTGGATGGATGGTCCATGATAGGTCGGGACATCATGGTGTTGTCCGAAAGTTTTCGATAAAGGTTTTCCACAAGTGAAAAAAAAAGACCTCACTTTACAGCTGTGACAATTAACTGTGTTATCCCATAAAATAAAGGTCAAGCTCGTTTTAGAAGATAGATGTGTGTCAAATATGTGCTGAACAAATATTTTTGTTTTTCCAAACCCTAGTTTAGTTTCTTACAAATATTTTGGGGGATTAACTATGGTTTGTAACTTATTGTGAGGTCAGTACACTTGATTTAACACCACCATCTGCTCAGCTGAGATGCTTTCTCTGCTACACTTTTTTTCTAGTTGGTGCACATCTGATAACGCATACAATATGTTAATACCAGTATCCATACAGATATAACTACATAGATATATGGCTCTAGCCTAAACCTTACAGAGCAAAGAAACACAATTAACAAGACTGGGGTTATTTAAATTATTCTTGGAACTTAAAATAAGGTTTTCTGGTCGGATGTCCTTGGAGCTAGTCCTTCAATGTCTAGCAGTGGACTTTGCCATTCCGTAAAAAATCTACAGTTAGCAAAAAACTTGTTATTGGTATCCTACATGTGTAAAAAAGTATTCTCAAGAGGTTCCCAGTGAGCTAGCATGTGTTGCCAAGGGCTAGTGACCAAATGTCAGTATGAGACAAGTTGGGAGTGAGAATGTGTCGACTTTTCACACCTAGAAAACACAAAATTATGACATTGGCATGTATCCATTACTGTAGTAGATAAGCAGGGCTATACTATTGCTCAGCCCCTCGTAGTCTAAAGGCATTAGAGTGCGAATATGTGTTTAGTTTAGTTTGTATTAATTCAGTTTGGAAACCTTGTGACTGCTTTCTTATTTTATGCAAAAGTGGAACAATTCAGGCTGACTGAGTCAGACAATTTTGCTAAAACAACAATTGGTTCATGATTCAAGACACCACAGGGTACATGATGAAAAGCAGTAAGAGATAACATGTCACTGTATCTTTAGCGGTAAGCCTATCAGGACAGAGCATTAGATTAACTGCCTGCTGTTTGTCCAGCCATCAGTGTACGTGGATATTCTTTGTCCAGCTCGGAGTTCACACTGTGTTTTCAGCTTAATTTCAGCAAAACAGCTGCGGGCACAATCAAATCAGACTGAAACCTTTGAACAGCCTTTTGAAGCTTGTTACTTTGCGCAGTCACAGTCCTAAAGATCCCAATCAGCTTCAAAAAGGCTGCGATGTTCGCTTCTACCTGGCGGCCTTCCCTCCTTTCATTACAGCCTCTTAATATTCAGATTTCTTATGCAAACACAAACACAGCTTTCTTGATGCTTTACTGGGAAGTGATGTTTTATTTGTAGCTGTACACTCACTCACTTTTTGTGCAGATCTGCTAATTTGTATTTCTTAATCCAATTAGGGAACATATTTGTTGAGACTATTTGATTAATGCCGCTTGTATAATGTGTGGATAAGGAAGCTTACTTTTTTTTGTAGCGATCAGATCATTAGTTGTCGGGACCAGATCGTTGGTCATTCAACGTCTACTTTTCTGTGCATCACGATGACATCAGATGAAATGGCAGAGATTTGTCTTTCTGGGCGTTTCAGCTTACTGTAGAGAACATAAGGAAGAGAGGCTACAGATTAAATTAGAAGTGATTATTTAAACATCCCTCATCATTGGCTGATGCATTGTTTTGTCTAATGTACTAACATACGTTATGTGTAAATCTGTTGTTTATGAATCACCTGTTTTGCCAATTTGCAAATGATAAAACCACCTCATTAGGCCCACACTGCCAAAAGTAATGCTAGTTTTAAATAAAAGACAATTTGAAACTGATTCGTGTGTTGCATTTCCCTCAAACAGCTGATATGAAATGCTATATTTCTAGCATTACTTTTCTCAGTGGTGCAGCACTGTACTCATTGTGTCTTTGTTCCTTTATGGGGAAACAAAGAGAACATGCATTGTAGTGTATACAGCTCGGAATACATTTGTATGAGGCTGACAATATTTTGAGCTTGGTCAACCAAAAAAGAAATGTGACAAAGATGACAAATTAATTGAGGAAACCGTGGATCAATAGCATGCTATGTCCATGACCCCCTCCTCTGTGGCTTTCCGACGGCTTACACATTTTTACTTTAATTTATTTTTGTTTTCTTTTAGGGGTGTGCAGGAGCGTGGGAGGGAGGGAGCTGGTCCAATGAGGTGTTAGAGCATTAAAAATCAATGTGAAATTCTCTGCATGTTTGCTATGTGTCTACGCTGTGCTTTCAAGCTCAATTAATACTTCCAACTCACCCTTAAAAAATTGTTGCATTGTTCTATGCCATAGAGAGAAGGAGAAATTCATAAGAAAAAAAAAAGGAAAGAAAAGAAAAGAAAAAAACTTGTGTGGTCTTTGTTTCTAGCCATGTGCTGCAGTTGCTTCGAATATCCTGTAAACAGAATGTAATAAGCTTTTGTTCTAAGAAGATGTTTAAGCCTAGCTTTCATATGAACCTCTATTTTGTCCCATAGAATATGGAATGATCGGAGAGCATACAGTAAAAAGTCAGCGGCCAAGATCAGTTCATGACACAAAGGCCCTGCAGGAGCAAGCTGAATCTGCTAAATTTATGGCACAAACTGGTAATACAATAGTTATGTTTCTTTACTATATTATGTTAACTAAACTTAATTTCATCATGCATGCTCTCTCTTGTACAGCACTTTTTAAGTGGAAATGTTTTGCATTATTATTTTTCCTATTCATTCTCTATTGCTACACATGAACAAGGAAGATAAATTTCCCATTTCCTTATGAGTATTTACTTTGAACTTAGAGCCTAATTGGTTTTTGTGGGTCTGTTTGTTTTATTGTCACATCGTAGGCTGGCAAGTGGATTGCTCACGAAGCATAATCATAGAGCATTAATTAATCAGCAGTTCAAAACTAAGGGACTGATGTAGTTTATCATTTCCTCTAAAGGCCCGATGAATTAAGAGTTATTTGATGAAAAACCCACCCCACTGAGCCAAATAAAGAAAAAACAACAAAACACATACTTTGAAAAAGCTGACACATGCTTCCCTTAGAGAGAAAATGAAGCTTTCTGGCTTTATGAAGTGTAGCATTCGTTAAATTATTGAAAATGATCTAAATTCATAATGGCTTTTACAACATATCAATCTAGAAATATCTAATAAAGTCAGAACGAACAAGTCAAATTAAAGCAAATGCTTTCTTTTTTTTTCCCCTTTTGATTTTTATTTGTTTTTGCTTTATCAAAGCTAGAATTTTATTTTCAGTGGGTGGGTTTATGTGTAGCTGCTACTGAGGTTTGTCTTTAATTCATTACTTTAAAATTATTTCATTTTGATACAATTCATTTGGGAAATGTTTTTTTTCTTCATGTGTTGTTCCATTTTTATCGCTGTCCTTGTTTAAAAAAAAAACTTTTCCTTCCATAGCCATTTTAATTTACGACGCACTCTACATACATGCATCCTGGTACTAATATACACTCATTAACATCTCTCCTCTCCATTAGCTGTAGGTATGTTGTTTTCTCATTGAGTCGCATTGCTGTGCTTTTCTGTTTCTCATTCTCACACAATTTACTCTCCCCGAACTGCCTCATTTAACAAATTGATCCACCTTTCAGACTATTTTATGATCTCCAAAATTGAAGGCAGGGTTAAAATCCCCATTTGGCTGAATCTGTGTGTCCTTTAAAGCATAGTGTGCTTAAAATTCTGATCTAATTTGATGACTTTTGCAATGACATAAATGTATTCAGAGCTGCAACATCCATCTCTGTGTGAAATTATTTGCGAACAAAAAAAGCCTCAAAGAAAGTGACTACTTCACCTGAGGGTTTAACATAATCAAACATCAATTATTTCGGTGACTATTCTCATGAAAGATTTTGATTGTCCACTGACTTCTCACCAAATAATCTACTCTTTTTGCATTTAGGCGATCATGGCTTTGAAAATCATCCAACCGGCTTGTCACAACACACAGCTTTTACATTATATTTTGGATCGGGAGGATTGAAAGGCTCTATGTTGTTCATTATTCATCTTTCTATTTGAGTCAAAATACAACTTGAAATGAACAACTACTGTCCGTTGCGATACTAATCTGCTTCCAAATTCTGCACTCAATTATTTAATGAGATCAAGTCTGCATGCAACATTAGATAACTGAAAAGTCTGCCAGCTAAAGCAGATATATATATATATATATACATGTATATATATATGTATATATATATTATTTTTTTAAACTCAAAGACCTGGTTCATACAATTTGTGAGCCACAGTCACACAGTCAGTAAATGGCTACTATCTGCTAAAAAGAAAAAAAAAATCTGTTAACTCTCTCATTTCCCTTCAACCTTTTTAGTTGTAAGGTTAGAAGATAGATTTTAAAAAAAAGGAAGCAAATATAATTTGCTCCAGGGTTGTCAAGGGAACTAGATGGTTCACTGCAGTGCAAGGGAATCCACATCTGAGACCTCTTTCTGAACTAACACCCATTCAACTCCATTTTATTTTTGCCGATGTCTTTCTTGCATGTCACCATGCTCTTATGAAATTTTGTTTGTTTATGGTGATTTTCTCACATGTCTGGTTTCATCGAGACGCATGCATTTTCTTTAAATTAAGTGAAACCGTTAGAGCTAACCCCTGATGCCTATTGTCATGCCTTCTCTGTGATCTTTGCATAAATACACACTGAAATTTCATGTGAAAAGGCTCACTATTTTACACATCTCTCCTACATTATAAACAACATTGCTAATGCAATTACTCTTGCTGAGTGCAGTCACAAGAACACTCTTGTGGTGCACACAAATGGAATCACCGGTCAGATTAATTAAGCTGTCAAGAGTATTCATCAAAGATCACATAAAGGTAGTATAGACTGTGTAACAGTACACTTGTAAACCTTTAAGACCCCACCTCAACCCAAAGTGAATCATGCTGGCCCGTCTCCACTTTACTCAACCCTGCCCACCTTGCCCCACCCTGCCCTGTAAGCCTTGCCGCAGGACCATATTGCTGCCTTTAACTAGTGTCACCCTTCTCCCACACAGGTGAATCAGGTGCAGAGGAGTGGTCCCAGTGGAGCTCATGCTCCGTAACATGCGGTCAAGGGTCGCAGGTGCGAACAAGAACATGTGTCTCACCATACGGAACACACTGCAGCGGCCCTTTAAGAGAATCAAGGGTTTGCAATAACACTGCCCCTTGTCCAGGTAGTGTTAGCCGCAGATTCTTGAATATTGATGTTTTGCTCCTTTACTGTTTATATGGGAGGAAATGTGTTGTTTTAACAAATTTTTTAAATGTGTGTATCTAAGAATGTATTGTCATTGTTTTTGCAGCTATCATAATGAATCTAATTGTTTTCTTTCTTTGAGATTATTTTAGGACTGCTTTTTTTTGTTCCCCCCCCCTCATTGTCACTTTTGTGTTTTCCATTTCATATAACTGTAAAGCAATTCATCAGCACTGAAATGGTTTCATGACATGTGGATCTGCGTGGAGCTTGGGGAGCCGTAGATACAGCGTCATTTCCTTGAAGGTCAACTGTGCATTTCAAAATAGCTTGGCAGCGTTTCTTGAAACACACTGGAAGGCATTTCTTCCTAAACCCGTGATGACATGGCAGATGAGTCACTGGTAGTCAGGTATCAGCATCAGAAGCTTTTCTGACAGGTGATTGTGGTGCGCTAATGTTTGTTAGTCTGCATCTGAAAGGAAAGCAAATCCCTCGTCATCATTATCCAGTTTTGGAATTATTTACACAGACAAATAAGTAGATTTAATGACAACATTCTGCACTCAAGTTTAGTTAAAAAAATTGATGGTACTGGTAAGTGTGGTGCTTCTGTGATTATATCTTTGTACTTCATCTTTAGATGTGGAACGTGAAAGCTGGAAGTTTTTAAAAGGGTCATTCTATTACTGAATGTGGACTCATTTCAAAAGAGGCTAAATAACGGTACGAGTGTGTTTCTTTCCACTTTGGCCATTTTAGTTAGCTCAGAGAGTATAAAATCCCAAGTTAAACCCCAAAAAACTAAAACAAACAACTAAAGAAAAACACAGCTCAACAATTCTTAATTTAGATCACAATTTGGTTAATCATTATCATCCATATACCTCTAGAGCTGTAGAGATTAATTTTCTTGTGGCTCACTGGGAATCCTAAAATTTATTCGAAAAAGTAAAGCAGAAAAACACAAAATAACTGGACTGTGTTAATCAGCAAAGAACTCTAAAGCAAGTTCGGCTTTTGTCATGTGAAAATAAGCGAACAAGAGTCTAAGTGCTGCAATCTTCTCAATTTCCCACTTACTCAATTGTTTTATGGGTTTTAAGGTCAAATGTCCTGTAGTTGTGTAATGTCTGATAAATGAGGGTTTTTCCCTGTTCACTTGCTTAGATTAAAAAATCGTGACCTAGTTTTTCCAAGCCACTCCAACAGTAGAGCTGATATAGCACTAACATTACTTAGTCACAATAGCAGACTGGCAAAAAATAAAACCATCCTGACACGGTGCCAAATAAAACAGTGTACAGTATAAATATATATATATATATCACATATTGTGTGGGGCGGACAGATCAATTGGATTTCTTTATACCATTTGTGGTATGCCAAGGTGGAAGGGTATCTCCAAAACACAAGATAACTTCCTTTTCTATCTTCTAAAAGGAGCCTTACCTCATAGACACGATCACTGAGAACTCCAACATCATATGTGACCACTGCATACTGTTGGAAATCCTGTTCCTCCACACAGGTTCCTCAAACACAGAATCTGCCAACATACATTCATGACATCACCTTTGAATCTCTAGTCACTTTCCCCAACCTAACCAACAAAGCCTGTGTCTTTCCTTTCTTCCTATGAGTTTTTTTCAAAAGGAAAGCGGCACAGGAACTCTAATTATATCTGACATTTCTACCATACAGGATTTAGAACAGTGCTTACAGCCAGTGCGAATACAGCATTAATGTGAAGTTCTTTGTATTGGAGCAAAGATTAAGGCACGTTGAGGTAAACAGCAGCATGCCATATTGTTCTGTGTAAAGAGTGGTTCAATTTGCCAGCATATAATTAATTTACTAATCAGTCAAACAAATATCAAATAGAACTAGTATGACATAGAGATGGCCAGCATGTCTCTACCTTAATTCGATCCTGTCAAACGGTGCTGAATATTTAACGCAGCATAACAGAAATTTAACGGTGCGACGTATGGAGATGTTGGGGTGGGGTTTAATGTCATCCACACGATTAAAAACATACACGAGCCTCACCTTTGAGATGGAATATGAGGACGGGGCGTAGCCAGCTGGCTTTGCGCGTCTCAGGTGTAACTCACCGGACTGAGCATGCGCAGCTACGTCTTCCCGACGCAAACCCACTTGACAAGATGACAAATAGTATTTCACTGCAGCGGAAGAACACTTCGTTCAAAGAAAAGGCCTTGCCTCCTTTTCAATTTAGTAATGTTGTCTTTAGATATACTCGAGTTGCATGTTATACAGTGATAGGTTTATCTTTACCAGCCACAGAAGTGACAAAATCATGGTAATTAGAGAAAAGTAACTTGAAACCAAAAAAGTATGTCGAAGAGGCTCAGTATATATTTGATTTAGTTTAAAGTATTTAATTGACAATTCTGTTTATATGATGCTTTTTGTAATAATAAAAAAGAATGTTTCAATGATTAAACTAATAAATAAATAAAAGGATTTCCTCTTTTAAAGGAAGTGCTCTGAATCTGCAGAATAATAATTCTGAGACTGAATTAAAGCAAGCTTTCTGTACAGCGAAAGCATCGATCGTCTTGTTAGTGGAAACTACTTCAAACAGCCCTGTGGCAAGAGAAATGGCTTTCTGCAACAAAATTATAAATACTGGATAATGCATACATACAGCTGAGTAAAGCTAACAAGTTGAAGAGGTGATAGCTCTCTGGAAGGTGTTCAGAAATACCTTCCAGTCAAATCCTAGTTCACTGCAAATCAACTGTATTTCTGGCAAATGCAAATACTTTGTCCATGAGCTTGTGCTGGTTCAAGAATGTCACCACTAGTAGTACAATAGAATAGCTCATGGTCATAATTATGGCTGTAGTTAAGAGACAAAACACACACACACACAAAGAGGCACAGTACTATTAAATTAGCTAGCTGCCTACTTTGAACCCTAAATATTCACATTAAACGCTTCAGCCACCGGGGGACACTTGGCTTGGAGCATCACAGCAGCGCCTTGAGGCAAGAACTGGGACAGACGGTAGCTTGCCTCATCGTGGACATAGACCTGATACCAAGATTAAGCCAGATCCAAATTTTGTGTTTTGTTAACTTTAAGCCTCTGTGCAAGCCCCCAATATGGACCCTTTAGGAGAGGAATTATCAACTCCCTGTGGGCTCCCTGCTAGCAAATTTCTAAGGTCTTACTGTACGCCCTGTTTGCAAGAACAATGATAAGAGACCAATAGATATGCTGTATCTACCTCAGATTTCCAGTCATTTTGCCCTTTTATTTATTTCCATCAAGTTGAAACTCTTGAGAACGTGAAGTAAATGTGCAACTGCATAATTTTTCTGTGTGCCAGATGGGTGGCTATAATGTGGTTTGTGCAAGGCATTTATCTGCAGCAGACACATACTTCTGGTACTAACACAGTTCCAATTTAGGCTTCACAGAGTTGTCTCTCCCTTAAAATAATTTTTGGACCTGAATTTTGTCACTAAATGTTCCTTATTGCTTCGATAAAGAAGTCATATGTTGCTATATAAATGTAATCAGGGGTTAATCTTTTACATTTTGAGAGAAGTGTGTTTCATTTCTACAAGTGCCAGGCAAAGCAGGAGGTGTTTCACTTCTGCATGTCGCTCAGATTTCCATATTTTCCTTTCCAAAACAAAACTTTGAGCCAATAGCAAATATTCTCTGCAGTTCAGTGAAAACTCACCATATGTCAGCTAGAACCCAGTTGAGCCTTCACACAAACCAAGATCCAACAGGAATGATGCCTTTCAACAGCTATTGTGTACAATAAAGTGGGTGGAAAAAAGTCCAAGGAAATCCTTGATATTCTACATTTCACACGTTTAATTACTAAAGGTAATAAGATTATTCTTTGAATAAATGTCCTGGAGAATCATATGCAAATGCATAAAGGAGAAACAAAGGAAGGAGAGAATGATTAGAAAACTGAAATGATGCCAAAATTACTCTTGGAACTGTAAGTTTATGAATTTACCTTTTTTCAAATAAAATCAAAAGACTCAAAATGCAGCCTTTCACTTTTGACATTTAAAGGCATTTTCTTAATTTAGATTTTGATATTCATTGAACTATCAAGTGATTAAACCATAGTATTGGCAGTGCAGTCTGTCCTAAGAGTCCCATAACAATAAAATGCCACAGATTTTGGATTAGGTCTATAATTACTTGGAAAGAATCACTAGCCTTTAAAACATTTCACATTAACTGATCAAGCTTACCAGAGATATGTCTGATGGAAATAAATGCCAAAAGCAATATACGTCCTTTTTTAAAGAGTTTCCTTTTGGATTTGTCTGGCCCAATAACTAATATGAATTGCCTTTTTATTTATCTGTCACTTTACAAAATGTGAAATTTGCGGTTTGGATATAAGTTCGGGGCTCTGTTTTGTGTGTATAGCCATGAGACACTTGTGAAGGTAGGCACAGATTTCCAAGACCACTTTCAGCCCACTTTAATCTGAATGTCCCCTGCTATTAGATTCCCCCACCAACCACCAAGTCTCAACAAACTGTGACAATGTGCAGACGTGCTCCTTACCTTAACTCTGTGTTAGAAAGTCGCCATGTGAAACTTCTCTGTGATATCGGCAATTTTATTTACATATATTGTATATATCGTCACTGCTGTGCTGCCTTGGTTGTGGAGTACCATTTGTTGTTATTGTACACATGAGAAGTATGAAACCTTTGGTTGAGACCGAGTGAGGCCCCACTGTCTGTGTGTTCAGTGTTTCACTAACATATTGCTAAATGATTTGATTGATTTCGTTTCATTTATGGCTCAGTGCAGTTTGTGAAGGACTTCTTTATGCTGTAACGGAAACAGAGACATTGATTAGGCCTGACGCCTTTTCTGTGTCCGCAGTACATGGTGTATGGGAGGAGTGGTCACCATGGAGCCTGTGCTCATTCACGTGTGGCCGAGGTCACCGTACTAGGACTAGGATGTGTGCCCCTCCCCAACATGGAGGCAGGGCTTGTGATGGACCTGAGACCCAGACTAAGCTTTGCAACATAGCCCTATGCCCAGGTATCATCTGTCTGCTATCTAAATCTGTATATCTACTAGTATAAATAAATTCTCTTTTGACTTACTTTAAAAAGATCAGTTCCTCAGCTTGGCTGCAGTTTACCTTACAAAATGCTATGCAACCAATAACGAGTGCAGTACTGCAAAGGTAAGTTTAAATTGAATGGGTGTAGGCTTTGTGGTGCATTTAACGCAATAGTGCTTAGACTATAATGAGGTTTAGGAAACCCTGTTGAGAGTGCATACTGTAATACTGACATCAAAATCACTTACCCGCAATTGCCTGTGAATGGTAAGCAGATTAGTGATGATGAGTTTTCCACACAGTAAGTGTTAGCTGTGCTCTGGTTCAGTTTAAACCGTTCAATCCAAATGCTCTTCTCTTTCTCAGTGAAGGAGGCAGTGAGCATATACTTTCTGCAGTTTCCGGACAAAAATGAATAATAAAAAATCTTAATATGCGAATACTATACTAACTTTATGATACTTTACCCATTTTTTTGGGTACCTTTTGCCTTTGGCAAACTTTAAGGACTTATAGCATATGAACACAAATAAAGCAAAAACCCAGCCATACTGTAATTCTCAAAAACTGACAAGTAGCCATGTAGCATTTTGCTCTCCACTTAAAATCTGTTTTATTGGCTTTCAGTCTAAGAGAGAATAGGAGTCTGAATATTTCCTCCCGTCTCTGTTTGCCCTCTTTTCCCTTCACTTGGGACGTGCTTGTTGGGTTGTGGTTGGTGCCTCAGTGGACGGACAGTGGCAGGAGTGGAGCTCTTGGAGCGATTGCTCGGTGACCTGTGCCAATGGCACTCAGCAGAGGACCAGGCAGTGCTCAGCAGCCGCCCATGGGGGATCTGAGTGTCGCGGTCACTGGGCAGAAAGCAGAGAGTGCCATAATCCTGACTGCACAGGTAAAATCCTGAGCCTCTTAATTCTATATCCGCTTTCATGTCTAAATTAGAAATCATAATTTGAAACAGGAAGAAACCAAAAAACAGCCCATCCTATACTCTTCTAATCATCCTTCTAATCATCAAGAAATGCCATAATCATTATTATTGTTTTGATTGAATATTCAGCCTGATTTCACTGAACTTGTATACTCTATACTCTCTTTCTTAGTGAAAAGACATATAAAAGGAGTCAAAGCTCTGTCATAAGAATCAAGAGTTATGCCTAAGACCATGCTCTATCTACTGGATTTTAAAAATCCGGTTAGATGTACTGTATGCCTTTCACATAATTCAGGGTTAGTTGCTCGAACCGTCTGTCAACATCATGAATGTATTAGAAGCTCAAATACGTCAGCTTAATGGTGTGATCAGGCTTTGAATTGTCTGATAATGTGAAGAGTCTGAGCACTCTCATAATCTCTTGATGCAATTTTTCACTACAGCTGAGTAAAACAGCAAGGTTTTCCTGCTGTAATTCACTAGTGTGTGAGTTTGTGTATATATTATATACATTTTATTTTTCTAATTTTGAAAGTCCAAATATTGTCAGTCGTCTCTATGCTCTTTTCTAATATACAATTTATAATTTAATGATGCCTGCCTATTTAGCAATTCTTACATGTTTTCCGGGGGAGGGGGGGGGGGGGTGTCAAACATTAGTCAGACAACACAGTCTAAGCCATCGTTTATCCCGTCAGCACAATGTCCATGATAGCTACGAGCTGTACCGTGACAAAGAGTTCATGGCAAAATCAGTGTATTTTTCTGCAATAGACCAATGAGTGTTTGAATAATTCAATATTCTAAAAAGAAATTATTTGAAGGAAAAAGTCCCAAAATAGATTAAAGTCAAAGAACTGCCAAATAACTGCAATAAAAGCTTGGGCAGGATTTCAATTCAATGTCATGTGTTTCGAAATTGGAAGAATTTCTCTTGGACTTCTGGCACAATGAGCTCTTTGAAGCACATGAGCATGCATCTGTTTGAGGAATCAGCTGCTCTGGTGTGAGCAGAGGCATCAGTATCTTCAGGGATTTGAGCAATGTCTTGCGGATAGTTTTAGCCAACAGGTCACCGTGGTTTCTGTTTTTCCATCTCCTCCGGAAGCAATCGTGACAGAGGTTCGTTGTAGGACATAAAATATTGCCACATGTGAGCAGGGGGGGATAGGTGGAGGTTACAGTGAGAGTGGAGTGTGTTGCTGCTCACAGTGTGTTGTACCCTTCTGTTCAGACAAGGGCATGTGATTTACTACATTGCTTAAGGGGAGAATTTTTTTTTGGTGTGTGTGTGTGTGTGTATGTAATGTATAGTTTAACTGTTCATTACAAGGGTATAAAACATGCCGCAGGGTTTGATACTCAAGCATAAATGTGCTTTAGAATTGGCCAAGACATGTGACTAATCACCATTCTTAGAGCAGCTTCCTAAAGTCTTGTTCATTTCTAGTATTGCCAACAAACCTCATTTAAATCCAGATCAAAATAATCAAAATTTTAGAGTCAATACATATTGAAAGTTTCAGTGGTACTTAGGACAGGATAACATTTTTGCATGAATTATTCTTATTAATATGATTTATTTTTATTTTTTATTTTTTTGTATGCCTTCGAGAGTTTCAGTTTCTTACTGTCAATTATTGTCTTTTAGCTAATGGCCAGTGGAATCCTTGGGGTCCGTGGAGCGGCTGCTCTAAGTCTTGTGATGGTGGATGGCAGAGACGAGCCCGGGTGTGCCAGGGGGCAGCGGTGACTGGGCAACAGTGTGATGGAACTGGAGAAGAAGTCCGAAAGTGCAGCGACCAACGCTGTCCAGGTGAGTCAGAGGATAATAACACTTAAGTTGTGGTGGCCACAGTGAAGCTGAGTGAAAGTGGGCAGGTAATTATCTCTGCAAAGTGAATGACGTGTCTTGGTATATAAGTTAATGCATAATCTTAAAAGGAGATGCAGATTGAATGGAGAATATGACTGTTTAAGGTCAAATGTCCTGTAGTTGTGTAATGTCTGATAAATGAGGGTTTTTCCCTGTTCACTTGCTTATATTAAAAAATCGTGACCGTGGGCATGAGGGTTTTAATGTATAAACCCCTTAAAAGACCATTGGCCTTCCAGGGGCCCTTCAGCGGTTTCCCACAGTTGTGTGAATCACTTTAAGCATTTTACAACACAGTGACCACATTGGGCAGCAGAAAATGCCTGACAAAAATTAAAAAACATATCACAAAATGGAGGAAACTCTCCCCGAAAGCCTCCTGGTAATCCACTTAATATTATCAGATTTTTTTTGCATTTTACATCGGTTGTCAATCCAATCGAAATCCAAATCCAATCCATTTCAGTGAAACTTTTAGTCCTACAGATTTGTCCTACAGCTTACTGTTGTATCTTCATGTAAAGAGTCCTGCCCAGTCTTCATGTCAAAATTGCTGATGTGTGGATTTAAAACAAAGCCAGAGTTGTTGGCTTTTGAATGACACCTCACATGAAACTATAGGAATATGTCTCGTTAACAGGCTTCAATAGCCAAAAAGATTTTTTGTGAGAGCCTCAACATTGAAAAATCTTTACAAAACATTCATGACCTTTGCTATTGTGCTATTGCTAACTGGGTAAGACATTAGACTGTGGTCTGATTGTGTTTTCTAAATAATGGTAACTACATATAACAATAACAATAATAATAACTACAGTATGACTATAAGAAATCTTTATTTTCCCATATCTTCAAACATCTGTAACCAAGTATCTGTTACATTGAGAATGATTCTGACAATTATTTGCTTTGTTTATGTCACAGCCAGGCATCTTAGGCACATTTTCAGAGGTTTGGAAAGGTTTAAGAACATATTGAAAATTGGAAGAATCATCAAAGCTTATTGTATGAGCTGCCAAATAATCTCTCTTTGAAGTCTTAAACAGAAAGTCACTTAATACATCTTTTGTGAAGTAAAGACACCGTTTTTCAAGAAAAACAACATCAAAACATTTTTTTTAGCCATGTAGCACCTGCACCTACACATACAAAAGCTGTAATTTAAGAAGAGGGTCTATTTTGTTTTCATGCTCATATGCCAAAGTCACATTAACTGACAGTATACAGCTTTGATCTCATATATTTCCATACCTCCTTGTATGAAGTAGAAAGAAATAGTTGCATCATAGTGGAAATAATAAATGGTCTTGTTGCATTTCTCTAGCAACACTTATAGCAACGCTCAACACTTTGCTTTCCAGCTCCATATGAGATTTGTCCAGAGGACTATGCAGTGTCAATGGTGTGGAGACGGACCCCTTCAGGAGAATTGGCCTTTAACCGATGCCCACCAAATGCAACAGGTAAGGACAAAAGCAATGTTGGTCTCTGGGCCCCTTTTATGTCATATCAGTTTAGTTTCCTATGAGAGACCCTATAACATGTCTTTCCTGAAATGTTTTTTTTTTTAATTACACTGATTTGCCAAGTATCACTGCACAGTAGGGGAATTGCCATGCAATTTAACTCTGCTGCCATGCTTTCACTGTTTGAAAACATGCATCCGACTAATGAATGTTGAACAAAGCTAGCTTCCTGCCACCATAGAGAACCGTCCCTCAACATAAAAGTGCCAGCATGATCTTTGCATGGAGTGTGAAATCAGCTAGACATCATGACTGTATATCCAGATGTGGTAACAGAATTGTGTCTCTTCATCTGCGGAAAGGGCAAATAACCACTCAGTCCATTTCCACACGCAACGATGTAATTTAAGGCTGCACCTGTCAGCATACAGCGAGTGCACTGAATGGGGGAAGTGGTTAAATGTGATGACGAAGACGTTGTAGAAGAAAGTCACTCTGAGGTCTGTTTTCAGACATGAAGCAGAGGCTTCAGTATGTGCACTGAGAGAAAAAGAGACACATTCTATAGAGGACAAGACTAATGCTCAGTCCTTATAGAGAAAAGGACGGAGAGGGACAGCCGTTCAATGATTAAAAAGGAAAACAACCTCTGATAAATCCACTGTGATACGGGTTACTCTCGTTCTTATTGAAGGTCAGTTTACTAAACAAGTAAGCAGGACAGTGACAGGCTGTTGGATGCTGCGGTTACTTGTTGGTTTGGTGCTGTGAGCTGTTGTGAAACAATCTGGTGTTCTTACTTGACATTTCTTCCACGACCATAAAACGGCTAACTGGCAAACTTGTAGCAAACCCACTGTTATTCACAGATGGCTTACCTGCGGCAAAGTTAAGCAGAGGAAGATTTAGTAGCATGACATTAGCTTTCTGGCTTGACATTAGTTTTATGGCCAATAACTGTTTGACACATTCCAGCTTGCATTAAGAGAGTGAGTGTGTCTTTGTGTTACCTTGTTGGAAAAATAAGACCTTTGCTGATTTAGAATCTAATTTGCATAAAAAACGTCTAAATGGGGAAAGGCCAGACAGAGAGGCACACTTTGCTCTTTATTATGAGCAGTATTATATTGTTTTAATTGTATTTCATACTATCACAGCATACTGTGAATAATTAGAGCTCTATTCCCTATGATTGCCAGTGTTGTTATGTTCTGAACACCGGTGCACAAGTAGTTTGCTTCAGAAGATTATATTAGTTAATTCACTCTGCTACATAAGAAACACATAATCCCTGAGCACTGTTGTGTTGAATGGGATGTGATGTATTTGTGTAAAATAACAGCAAACAAGTTTCATATTTAAGGACAGTGTTTTTCATTTTCAAGGTTGGAATGGACCACAAGAAAATGACCATGATACACAATAGTTCAGATTGGGTTGGGTTAGTTTGTTAAGCTATTAATCGCACATAATGAAACCATAAATGGAACAGTACTTATTACATTTTTAATTTGTAATAAGATCAAACTCAAACCTCAAATGAGAAACTGTAAAAATTCAGACAGTCTTTCGTCTAGATCAGTCTGATATGCAGTGGCTGCTGGTGCATTGGTTAAGCAAAGATGAAATATTGATCAGCAAAAGCAGCACAACAAAATGAGCAACACGAATGCAGTATGGGCAAAGCATCCAAATGTGTTATGGGGCTTCAGCACCTACTCAGCCATTGTCACTGTGATCATCAAGGTCATCCCAGGAGCAGTACAGGGCCATCAGCAGCGCCTTAGTGATCATGGATGACAACTGCCATCAGAGGCGAGAGGGGAGGAAGAGCTGTGAAGATGCTCACACGCAGCACATGTATGTGTTCACATTGTATTAGTCAAACGAAGGCTTACACATTTGGCTACCATAAAGGGCTTTTTCAGACTGGATCACTTCTATTTGTGAGATGAAGTGAAGCACAACAAGAATAATTTAAGCAACTTTCCTGAATTTAGAGCACAAGATTATTGTTTGTTACACCAAGCAATCTCATTTTTGTGCTACTTTACATATATTACTTAAATAAAGAAATAACCTTTTTCTTGGCATAACTGCTAAATAGAAGCAGTTGAATGTGCTATAACATGGTATCTTTTAATTACCATAACTCTCTTTTTGAGCTGTATCATTTTCCACGCAGCTTACCAAGTTACCAATTATTTTGCATAAGAGGTTTTGCTTCTTAAAGTTCATGTGGTGTTATTTATGTGCTATATAATGAGAACCCTAATTGTCATTATCAATTAAAGCTCAAGTCATCCAGCTGAAAGAGGGAGCAATTAAAGCACCAAAACCACAGGCTATTTAACAAACTCTTCAAAGGTTAATGCTAAAAAAATTATTCTGCTGTAGCTGGAAAGCAGATTAAGCACCATCCATTAGAATGACAGTGGGTTGAATGTTTTGTGCTTTCATGATTTTTCTGGCAGTTGTATTGACTTTTACTGGTGTAACATTCCAGCAAGGTCATGGTTTACGAGAATGTAGGATTTTTCTTGCTTTTCCACCACTGGAGGATGGTTTAGTCCACAATAATTCTTCCTCGGAGAGTGTTTTTGTAGGCGGGCCTTACCTCGACCTTTGCCGTTGTTAAATACTGATCTAGCTTTCCGTTTTGGGGAGGGCTGTTTGAATAAAAATTCTCCTTTAATAGGACCCAAGTTCAAAATGCTATAAAAGTAAACAGCGACAGGTCAATGCCTCGGTGGAGTGTGGCCTTGGACTTGATCAAGCACATCTCCACTGATCTATATTTCATTCTCAAGCTACTCTGCATACTTCACCAATGATGCAAGGACATATGACAGACTGGTGAGGAATCACAGTGATGGCCTCCTAAAGTTTCCATCTCTGACCCTTTCTGATCTCAACACAGATCAAAGGCAAAATAGATACAGTTCTAAATAACTGGACAAAAAAGATTTATATGAATATATATATATATATATACACACACACAGATAAATATATATGTATATATTCACATATGTATATATAAGCACTTATAAAGTGCTATATAGTACAAAGTACTATATGTTTAAAAAATTTTTTCGAGTGTTTTTAAGTCAAGTGTTAATAATAGGTATAATTCATGATCAAGACTTTTTTTCTGGGGGAATTTTGTGCAAACAGAAACAAACTCTGGTTAAGGCAATTCTTATTCAAATTACTTTGACTTTGGGTAATTTATACTATCTAGCACTGCTGAATACACATTAAAGTTGCACAATCTTACATTCGAGAATAATTGTAAAATGCACGAGTGTCGAATTCTAAACTTTGCTGTAATAAATCTATTTGGTTTTGCTGTTTATTGAATCCTTTGAATTTGTACACAGAGGTGAGTCACATCTCTCTTTTGAATAACTATCATGCTTACCCATTTCAAACAATTCTCGTGTAAGTCCTGGTCTTATTGCTTTGTATCTTCTCGTCAATTCCCACTTTAACGCACGTTGCCTTTCTCGGTTAACAGTGAGATTTGATAATGTCAGGAACAAAACACTCAATGAATACTTAATTTCCTCATGAAATACACTTCCTGATAACTTCCTTGAGCCATAGGACGTCAAAGTGTTCTTTTGATTGCAGGCTCTGTAACATCAACCAATCCAATAAGGGCAGTTTTGAGAGAGACAGATGCTCAGCACAGTGTAAAGCAGTTGGCCTCTGCTGCTGCCCTGTGGGCTGTCTCATGGTGCTGCATGGGCGCTCCCAGCATACAGGGATGTTTTGTGTGCACTCATGGCTTCAGTGCATATCTCCAAGTCGTAGCTGTAGAGAAAGTGGGCGTCGTAGGTGTGGCTTTGATCTCTTTCTGAGTGTGTTAGTTTGTGAAAGACTGAGGGGGGGAAAGGAGAGAACATGAGATAGCAAAGAGCTTCTGTGAAGCACGTTTGCCTGGGGAAATGTTTTGTACTGTGGGAGTTTTCCTCAGGAAGTCAAGCACCTGTGTTGGAGTGGCAGGGTGATGTGTGAATGCACTCCACCCGGTCTACAGCTGGAAAGGTGTGATGTTGGACCCTTATGTTGGCTGCACATGATGATGTGGGTAGATTTTCGATGGTTCTTCTATTTCAGGATCACTGTTTAAATGCCTGACACAGCTGAGCTGCGGTTTGAATAAACAAATGTAAGTTTTATCAGCACGGCGCGGTAATGCGCATATTAAAAGCCTTGAGACTGCCATGTGTCATTATCTTAAACCAGTTCTGTTTATTATGCTATTGCTTCATTTCCAGAATTCTTGTCTTCCTCTTTCTCTGAAAATGTGCTTCATGTTGAACACAAACTTTAATGGGAGACATCAGAGTTTGATGCTGAGTGACAGGCAAATGTCTCTCACAAAAACATTTATTTCTCTCTCTTTTTGTCTTACCCCTCTCCACTCCACCACTTCCATCTGCCTTTCTTTTGCCTATCGTTTGGCCTTAATCCCCCTCACCCCACCTCCCAAACTCTTTTTATCTTCTCTGTGCCTGCTCATCCCCTCCCTCATCCCTCCCTCACTGATTCTCCTCTCCAAATCTGTCTCTGTCGCTCTTCCCTCTCACAGGCACCACTAGTCGACGCTGCTCTTTGGATCACCGCGGTATGGCCTTCTGGGAGCAGCCCAGCTATGCTCGATGCATAACAAATGACTTCAGATACTTGCAGCAATCAGTAGGTGCAAAGTCAGCTTCCTTTCACAGTCTGTTTCCAATGTATCATAAATTACCTCCCCAGTGTCCCGTCCCCCCCCCCAATCTCATCACACTGTAGCCAAAGATTAACCACTTTCAATAGAGGAGCAAATTAAAATACAGATTTGGCTATTTCTTTCATTTTAATAAAGGAGTATCATCAAATCCTTAAACGGTTTGATTTATAGTTTCTGGCAAGTACTCATTTGTGTCTTTGTTCTTATGCTAGAGTCCCCAAAACAAGCTAATTAAATTAATTGTTTAATATGATCTGCTATTATAAATGACAAACCTTTTTTTTTTCTTTTTTTCGAAATGAGCTAAAAAGCAAGTAACAATAAAAAAAGGGTAAACATCTTCTCTTTGATAAAAAAAAAATAGTTAGTTCTTTGCAACCATGAGAACCTTGTGTGAACTCTGTCCGACTGTTTCTTCGCTTTTTCCACACAAAAAGCCGTTTTAATTGAAGTCTCAGCACATTAATATGTGCTGTCTGGAATAAGTTTTAGTTTTATTGCATTCGCCTTTACGTAGCTTGGAAACACGGTGGTGCTTCTGCTAGAATAGTGGCAACTATCACTGTTAAATATGAAATAACTTAGAAAGGCTGAGATAGCACATACATACAGTGCTGCACCTGTGAATGTGTATTTATGGACATAAACCCTGTGCAATGATGTGAAATGTCATTTCACTGTGCAATTCCTACCTAAATGTGTGTCTTCTGCTCCAGTAAACTCTTTTATGCATATTGGCTCATTTCAAAACATCCTGAAGGCAGAATACATTTCAGTCTGGCTTAGATATAAGCGTCAAATAAAGGTCTTTAGAGAGTAGAATCTTTCTTCCTGATTTTTTTACACTCCATTTACTCCAAATGTGTAGTGTAGCTGAGGATGTATCTTACAAACTGACAGACGACACAGATGCCCCAAGTTCTGTCTTCTCCTGTTCTTGGAGGTTCAGGGGCATCTTGCTAAAGGCCAGAGGATGCTGGCAGGGGATGGGATGTCCCAGGTCACAAAAAACCTGTTGGACCTCACTCAGAGGAGGAACTTTTATGCGGGCGACCTGCTGTCTTCAGTGGAGATCCTTCGCAATGTGACAGAGACCTTCAAGAGGGCGAGCTATGAGCCATCATCAGATGACGTGCAAGTAAGTGGACACTGGGTTCATTTTAACATGCAACAGGAGAAAGTATACATATCCAGTGGTATTGTTTTATCAACTGTATCATTTTAACAAAATAATCAATTGCATAACAGTAACTCTGATGTATATGAGAGGAAAAAAAAAGTTTTCTAACACAAATAACACAAAGGCTGACAAACCCACCCCATGGCTTTATCATATCAGGAAATCTTGATACATCCTAAGCTGTTTCATCTCATCATGTTGGGGTTAACTGCAGTCTGATCCTCTTTATATCAATAGGATGACGGAGATTAAAGCTAAAGCTCCACCTCCATCTCCAATAAGACAATTTATGCCTTCAAGGCTCAGCCTTTTACAAAGACACCCTTCTCAGGCCTCTTCATGGCCTTTGTGCTGAACAGCTGCACGTGTGTGTTCAGCTTCAGAATATTGCTCTTTCAGTGTTTTTATTTGTTTATGCCTTAATGTGTCTTTTGCTCATGCTCTTTTGTTTGTTTGTTTGTTTAGAGGGAGAGTTAAACAGGAAGGAGATAATTGTTACTCTTTTTGTAATGGGAACAGCAAAGCAAAATTTGAATATTGTAGTCTTGTGTGTGTGTGTGTGTGTGTGTGTGTTAATGATGTGTGTGTGTGTTAATAATATCCCTTTATTGTTCCATTGTGAGGTTCTTATTCTTGCTTTGTTGTGGTTTCAAGCCTTTTTGATGTCTCTCTTCCTCACATCTGTGAGAAATCGCAGTCTTTCCAGCAGCCCTTTTTCTGTATAAAAGTAGAAATAATCCCTGCTTTTAATAATTCAAAAGTTCACTTAGTAAGTCCCATATCCCATGGTGCAGTATCTGCTGACTAGTGAGATTTATCAATATTTTAAATTGGAAAATAAAACCATATTGTTGAAAGCATTTTGCAGGTTTTAATTAGAGGTAATATCAACATAGAAAAATACAATAAATGGAGTGAAGCAAAAAAGCTTTCTTACTTAAGTTATATCAACAACACATACTCAGAGACACATCACAACTTGAGCTTTAGCATTTTATTTTTTAATGAGATAGGGATAAGGCTTCTGCATCTGGTTAGGATGTAGGTGATTAAATCACAAAGACTCCAACTTATTTAATCATGCTCTTCCAAAGCGGAATGTTATTTGGACTAAAGGATGTTAGACATACTGTATTCTGGTTTTATGCACATTCATCAACAGTTTCCACTGGCTGAAAAGGGGTATGGTTCTACTAATATTCCGTGGAAATGAAACTCAAATGTGCTGGCCATGGATGGGAAACCTGGCCCCGTTGAGCCATTTTCCCTGCCATAGAAAATCTATGAGATGTGGAGAGCATCCTGTCTCTGGTTATTAGGAGAACTCTGTAGCCTGTGTGTGAGTGTGGGCAGGCAGGAGAGCATTCAGCCAGCCCAACCCCTCTGTGTGCATGTGCGCTAATGCAGTGTTAAAGTGGGCACATTACCACCAGAGGGAGCATAAGCATTCAAGTAGAAAACAAGATAGCCTGTGTCAAGAGAGACAGCCACTCCCTCAGGCACATTGTAGACCAGACGAAATAACAAGGCGACAGATCAGACAGGGGTCCTATTACTACTGTAGGCTTGCACCCCAAGCAGCCCCAGCTTTCCACTGCTGAAGAAGACAATCCACGCAGCTGCTCAAACATTCCCTTTCATCTTTTTTTTTTTTTTTTCTGATTGCAGCTTGTGCTTGTCTCTTGTAGCAAAAAGCAGTTGCCGCAAGTTGCAGGTGGTTTTAAGGTATATTTTTTATCAGAGCTGGGCCAGAAATTCCATCTTTTTTTGCTTACCATCATGGTTCCAGCTGCACATATCCCTGTGCTATTGACCCCTGTAGGAAGCATCATTATCCCTTTATAGAAATCCACATTTTTCTGCATTCGCAAATGTCAGTGTATTATCCATAACGGTTTCTTTTGAGCACTTGGCGCTAATGTCGTGATTTTAAAAAGCAGCTTGCTGCAGTGCCCGTAATACTTATGTGTGGGTGTGTTATGTATTTTCCCTTTCATCGTTTCCACAGAACTTTTTTCAAATCATCAGCAACCTCTTGGAGGAGGAAAATAAGGAGAAATGGGAGGATGCACAAAAGGTAAGCGTGTGGCAGTACGATAAATAATTCAGATTTCTGCCTGAATGTTGTTGCCACAAAATTCAACTGAAGACTTGTTTGCACTAACTCCATCTGAATAGCAGAAATAAAGGGAAGTCAGGTTGGTTTTAGTATAATATTACACTGACTCATATGATTGTGAGGTCATGTAGCAGGTGTGACATCTGGCCACACTCAGAAAACTAGTTCCTCAGACCTCCACTGGGTGGCAGCAACACTGCCATAGAAAATGTCCAGTGATTAACACTGCAGGACTCATTCCTCACATTGTTTTACTCATCCCAGTGTGTTTATACCAGTACTTCAGTCGAATTTCAACTTTTGCACAAATGGTTTGAACATTTCATGTGTGTGCCAAAGCAGCTGAGAATATAAGCAGCAGTACACTGCAATACTTCAGCAATGTGAGTTATAGAATGTGAGCTTGACTCAGTGTGTATCTATGAAGATTGGCGTATTGCTAAATCCTCTGTTGAACACATCTCTCAGTTTGAGAGGAGGCAAATCTTGTTTTCATAACTGCCACTGGTGTCTGAGACAACCTGAACCCTGAAATCACGTACATCCAGAGTCTGACAGAGATACCATCTGTGGTGACTGCAAGTCTGAGAAGGGACATCTGCACAGTTGTCACCTTCACTGGTAAATTGACTTAAATTGGTTGTCACCTGCACTGACACATGAGCGAGCTGTTTCCTTAAAATAAGTCGGATTGCTCCTTTTGTCTTTTTCTTTCATCTTTTATGTTTTTTGGCTCACCATCTCCCCACCTGACTTCCGCTAAGATGGTAGGCAAACACAGGCAGTTCAAGCATTGCTAAGAGTGCCAGTCTTGGCTGTCTATACAGGCAGTAATTAGGTGTTTACTTTCTGGAGCTTTAGTTTGGCAGCCCCCAATGGTATGTTGTCTGTGAGAAGAGCTCAAAAACAAGCAATTTCGTCAGTGAGAATGCGTCAGAGACAAGGACAGACAGATTAGAAGTAATGTTGACACTGGAAATGTTGCCTCTGACTGAACACCCAGAAAAGAAATCTGACACGATTAACTATTTCTGCAGTTATTAATGTGTGTCTAGTTTCATCTCCCCACCATTTGGATATTAGTTGAGTTATGTCTTCGTATTTCAACAGACGCCACTTTGACTTCACAGCTAAACGTTTTTCTCACTTACTAGCTCCTTGCATTAATGAGCTCAGTTTCCTCAGCCCCCACACACTGCATGCTGTGGACATTCAAAACACACACATGAAACACCTCACTATGAGGTTTTACTGGCTGTAGAGTTGGCTTTGTGCAGAGATCACTATATATTCACCTCCTGTCACTGTTACCATGGCAAGGAAAGGAAGAGCTCTGTCTACACAACCTCCAGTGCAGCCATTTCCCTCTGCTGCCTTCACATCTCATGGTTGCCATGGAGACCAGCAGAACGAGCATGACTGCACTCTGCGTCAGACATGCCGGAAGGGGCGACGTGATGTGCTCTGCGCTCCCACTATGGCTTTCACTCTGCTGTGTCAGAGGCTCCGAACTTCAGCATCTCTGATCCACTTCCCCGGCTTATAGCAGCAGCACATGTACAGACATGTGCAAACACACAGAGGGAAATACCTGCCTCAGGTGTTTGTTGAATATCAGCTCAGACTGGGGTGTTAATTGCTTAATGCCACACAGAAGCTTGTCTGATTGCATGGCACCGTCACTATGTGCTCACACATTTGCTGAAGTCCTACAGTAATATTTGTACAGCAGGACGTAAATCACATAAAGAATTCAAATAGTATGACAGCACTTTTCTGTGCAGCTGAAATTTTGTTAAAGTGGAAAAAGGGTTAAGATTCTGCCTAAAATGTGGTCATGCATGGCACATCTACCCTGTATCTCCGACTCTAATTACGCCTCACTCATCTGACTGACTGTCAGTCAGAGCACTGGTCTAATCTTTTCAGGGCCAGTTGTTGGATTATTGTCTCTTTGATTTGTTCACTTGGGGGAAGAGAGCTGACTGGACCAGAAGCACCACTGGTCAAGCCACAGAGCTGTCCATGGTCCTGAATTCCTGCCTCTGCATTCTCTTGCTGAGTGCTGATGCCCATGAGGCATCACATGAACCGAGGCAATCGCCCTTAACTTGGCAAGGCCTTTTAGAGGAGAAGCCAACCCAGCGAATGCGCTGGCAAAGCTGGTGATTACAGTTCTGATACTGATGTCACATGGATGGTTCAGTCATGGTTGCAGCAAATGAAAATGCTTCTTGTCAGCTGATCTGCACATTATTCTCAATTGATTAAATGAGCTGAACTATACAATATCAGAAAATACTGAACTTGGCCACTCATAGTTACAACTAGTATAATAATAATTAGTGTCTGATTTTGTCAAAACAAATCTATGAATCAACTAATTCCTTGAGCTGTGTTTAACTTAAATTTATATCATATAAAACTATGTTAAGAACGTAAATCAATGGTGTACCTTTTGAAAAACAAAGGAAATATGTATATTTACATAAATTTGAGTAGATCTATGTCCACTGTTTCCATATATTTCTTCTTTCTGTCTTTGCAAATATTTACATTATATTAAGCTATTGCAGTTATCTTTTTTACATTGCGGTATTGTGTGAATTTTACCTTTTTAATTTAATCAAGAAAATTAAATTTACATCTGTTTGTTTTGTTAGTTTTTTTTATTTGCTTTATTTTTCTGTTCGTCTTTTGAACTCTTGCATCTCCCCAGTAACATCCATCACTGCTGCATTTAGAAAATAATAGAAGTGCTGTTTGTGTCCTCTTTTCCCCTCTATTTTGCCCAGATCTACCCTGGAGCAGTGGAGCTCATGCAGGTCATAGAGGATTTTATCCACATTGTTGGGCTGGGAATGAAGGATTTCCACAATGCCTATCTGATGACAGGAAACTTGGGTAAGAATCATCCCACTTTCCTCTCTAGCTCACAGCCACAGAACTCATTTTATCATTTATTTCTGCTGGATATGGACCCATGATCCCCGTGCTCTGCTGACTACCTGCGTCAATTTCCCTTCCATCATTAATTTAGAATAAATGGTGCATAGTAAGGTTGGGGGAGTAAAATTACTGCAAATCAATAATGTTAATTAAAACTGATCTTGTGGTCTTAATGAGCTAAATTCCTGTGAAAACACTTAACACCAAGCTCAATATCACAAATATGCAGTGTAGGAACCCAATAAGAGTAATGCTCCTAACTCTAAAAGATGCAAACAGCAAATTAACTTTGTAAGTACTTAAAAAAAGTTTCTTGTAAAATTCATGGGAAAAAATGTTGTGCAAGTTTCTGATGTCAGGCTGAAAAATTGAATGTGAAATTAGAGAAGATTTTCTGCGACTGTAATTGGCCTTTTTTTTATGTGACACTGATTTTCGTCCCGAACATGGCTCCCTTTTTTTTTGGTCTCTAGAGTCTGAGTCTTGAGTTTGAGACATATTTCTCTCCATCAGTGTTGCTGAGGGTTCTTTTAGTCTGTGTCGCATTCCCTCTTGGACGATCTGAGGTCTCTGTGGCATTTCATTTCTTGCTCGGCCATAAATTGTGTCTTGCTTGAATTGAAAAATGGAACTGTGATCTGGCCTTTTTTTTCTTTTTCTATTCGAGTAAACACGTGCCGGTACTGTACTGCTTCAATAGGGAGGCTTCTCTCTTGTATACTTTACAATATCATTTGACCCACTTCCAGCAAACACTTGCTGTGGCTCTTTATGCTATATGATTTCCATATTGATGAATAGGTAGCCTCCAAGAATACCATACCAAACATGGTTCAATGAATAGACCCATCAAAATTCCATTATGAAACAGCATGGGGGTCAAATTAACTAATGGATTTGGAATTGGAAATAAGGTTTGCGTGCATTTCATACTGCTGAGCATTACCAACGCCTTCTTTGCAGTTGTGAAAACATTTCTGTGCCCTTCTTCTGTTTTGTCCTTCTTTCAGTTTGTCTTAATGGTATGAGAACTGTTCTATGATACAGAATTTCAATTACCAGCGAAGGGGTTTTACACACAAATTCTTTGAATAGGATCATTGTTTAGTTAAATGTGGAGGTGAAATACTTGACTTGTATTATATCAATGATAACACCGTCTAGTCTCTTCTCATACTTCTCATAATATGGACTCTTTCTATTGGATGTGATATGACAGGAAATCTTTTGTAGCAGTGATGAATCTCAGCACTTTGTCTCAGTAATGAGAGCACCCAACTGAAGAAGCAGTAATTGTATTTTCTTTTCTGCAATTCGCATATATTTTGCCACTTTTTCCAAACAGACCATCGACTTTTTCATTGCTGAATGTTTGTTTTTGTTCTAAGATAATGCGAAACCTAACTAAAAAAAAAAAAGTCATAAAGCATTATACCCGAATAAGCAAAACATTGTCACTCACACCTGTAACGTGTTAAACTTATCCAGAAGTAGTAGAACATCTTTTATGGAGAGGAGCAATACTATTTATATAATTTTAAAGCGTAGTGACTTATTTTAGAAACCCACATGTCAGTTTCTATCAAAATTTTTACTTTCATGTGTGAAGATCTCAGTAAAAGAGTGTTAATGTCTAACTTGAGTGGGCTTTTAAAAGTCTTTGCATTTGACTTTTAAATAGTTATTTGGAGATGTAGCAGAAAGTTGCCTCTGGCAACAATCAGCCACCTTACCGCTACTACTAATGTTTTCCCCATTTATTTCAGATGTCAGATACAGTCACTGCTTTTTGTATATGTTTTCTAATTTTGCCTCTAGAGGCAACAAAAGGAATCGATATCCCAGACTTTGCTTTGATAATTAAAACTAATACGGACTAGGCAGGGTTTGGGGGATAACTATTTCGACCCTGGAACACTGCACAGGCTTTGGTAGCCAGTAACAGTTCATTTCAGCTCACACCACTCTACCCTGGTGGTCACGTGGCCCTTTTGATTAAAGAAATGGAAAGTTTTGTGGAGCCATCGGTGGGAGCCAAGTGGAGAGCATCTGGCTGAGTAAGATATTGCTGCATCATTTCGTCACTAATTTATGGTAGCCTCTTGACACTCAGATAAATAGTGGCTGTCACTGCTGTATCATCCTCTGTCCTCTTTAGTCAAATAACCTTGATTGCGAAAGGCTGTCCACTCCAGCATCTCATTCTCTCTCCTTACAAGCTAACATTTTGAGGACAAAGTAAAGCTAGGGACATGTTAGAAAATGGAATCCCGCACCGAGAGCGGAACACAATGTGCACTTTTTTTGTGGCTGTCTCTTCTGAGGATTTTCCGTCATTAATAAGGATTACCTTCAATTACACACATACAATAGATTTAAATACTAATTAATGTTTTTTTTTTCTATGCAAAATGTTTATGTTGTCTGGCCTCACAGTTTACTTGAACCTCTTATGAACACATTCAGATGTAATGAGCGGTGTTATAATTCCCTTTTATGAAAATGAGGCTTACAGAATACACTCAGTGCACTGGCTCAGTGTTCAAAGACATCACTGTCCTAGATGACTCTTTATTTTTTGCTACTGAGCCCCATCAAGCAGACGCAAAACCCCATTTACCTGGAGAATTACCTAGAACTCCGAACGAGAGCATTTCTTGCACCCTGTTGTTTTTTTCATGGTGTGCCCTGTGACTAAAACCACAAACTCAAATAAACATGCACTTACCACTGCTGCTCCCAACATCTGGTGCTCTAAACAGGCCTCTCTGCAAATGGCAGGTCTCGCGGTGCTCTGTGACTTCATGCTCGCTGCAGGATCATCCCAGATACACAGGCGAACCCTCACTGTCACAGATTTCACTCAATCATGGAATTGTGCCAGGATTCAAATTGCACTATTGGCATGGCAAAAGGAACAATAGAGCTTTTGCATCAATGGTTGGATTAGCCTCAGATTCCCCCTGCTGAAGCACCACCTGACTGGGACTGGATGTGATAGCAGGTAGAGAACAGTGCGGCTTTATCCTCCCCTTGTAATTCTAGGGCCTTTTCCATTGATCCTGTGTATCTTCCTTGTCATTGCCTCAGTGCATGGCCTGGTCTTTTATGGCATCTCTGCAGGGAGATGAGAAGAGGAAAGAGTGATTAGGGTGGATTACTTGTCTACCAGGTCAGGTGTTAGTTCTAGCTTTGATTTTGGACTTTTCTGTAAATAGACTGAAAAAAGCCCAATTTGCTTGCTTTATTTGACCTGTTAATTACCTATATATGCAACAAACTGCCGAATATATGTTATCACAGAATGATTTGCACTGTACTGTGACTCATCGCAGCAGATTTAGCTGAGAGCTTAACTCTCACAGACTGTAACATCACCACTACCATAGAATTTCTCTGACTTTTTTTGGTAAAAAGTCAAACGTCCACCAAAGTGAAGCTCACTGTTTTCTCATGTTTCAAGGCTAATTACCAAGAATGTGTGCAAGACAAATTTGTGTGAAGGTATTCAATCCTCTATTCTGCTCTCTCGTCAAGAAAGCAAATGAAAATGCTTTCACCTTATTGTCAACATATTCCTTTATGTGATCGAGCTTTAGCAGTTTAATTCAAAGTTGTATCTAGGGCGATTTTCCATGAGATGTTCCTCAAACTCAGAGATATTCTTGAGTATATCTGTAATCTGTATTTTTTTATCTCGGTCTGTGCCTGCAGTTGCCAGCATCCAGAGACTTCCTGCAGTGTCCGTGATGACAGACATCAACTTCCCCATGAAAGGTCGTAAAGGCATGGTCGATTGGGCCAGGAACTCTGAAGATAAAGTGGTCATCCCAAAGGGCCTCTTTGTTTCCCAGTCAGCAGGTATGTGACTCAACATTTACAGTATATCTCACAGTCGTATGACCTCTGGTGTATCATTCTGCCAGAGTCAGAGCTGCACCAGCAGTCTGCATCTGTAAACTTTGTTATTTATCCTGATTAGGAATATACACGTCTAACTTAAAACTGAAAATGATACTTCAGCTATTCGTCTTTAGAAAAAGAAATGTAGGAGTGATGCATTGTGATTATCTAATGAAGGATTCAGCACAAGTAGAAGGAAAATAAATACGTCAACATCCCTGCAGAAGTGAAATGATTTCAGTTGCAATTGATCTTTCTGCACACTTACAAGACTTTCTCACAGATGCATCAGTCTTCTGTGATAGGCTTTGCTCTTGTTTGATACTGCACTGCCCCTTTTTTTGAGAAAGTGAAACAACTTTTAAAAAGACCATTCTGCTTGCCTGTGCTTATTCAGATATCCACTCAGCATTTATGGCATCCTTTTAAACACTGCAGTTGCCAACCCATATCTCAATACAGAGCCAGACAATTTTGTTAATTGGTGTAATTACTCTTTTCAGGAATATATCAAAGTTAAGAGAACAAGGAATTGATTACGAATCTCTGGAATTGGCTTAATTGTGGCTTTTGCAATTTGGACGGTCTAAGAAGCTGATTCAATAGGAGACTTTTCCTTTCTTTACTTCTATATCTTTTTAGCCTCAAAATTAAATCAGAATTTAATTCAAGTGATATCAGTGTGAAATTCATTAGCATTTCAAATTAGCATGTTTAGTCAAGCTTGGTTTTACTGCTAGCTCGATTTATTTAAAAAACTCCAGATTTGTACTGGATTGAATATATGAAACTTGATAGTTTGTATCTGTGGGTGACAGGCTGCACTTATATGATGTTTAGTGACTGTGTTAAAAAATAAAGCCTTAACTACATGAAAAACATACAATATCTTTATTGATGTTTCATTTCCTCTTTCAGATATGGAAGGATCACCTGTTTTCATTTTGGGAACTGTCCTCTACAAGACTCTTGGACTCATGCTACCTTCACCAAAGTAAGGCCAATATTTATCCTCATCTTTATTTTCTGGTCTGCTGGCAAGAGATATTTTGGAAGCTGCAGAGGTGTCCATTTTTATTCATAGTCGTAGATCAAATCTAAAAAAAAACAAGATGTCTCCTTGGTGGCTGTGATGAC
The DNA here is from genome assembly GCF_036924035.1 of Leuresthes tenuis. NCBI lineage: Eukaryota > Metazoa > Chordata > Actinopteri > Atheriniformes > Atherinopsidae > Leuresthes > Leuresthes tenuis. The sequence continues at coordinate 16,852,964 of NW_027325362.1, forward strand.
CCTGAAATGTTCTACTTCAGAGACGCGAAATTAAATTTTATATAATTCTAATTCATCTTGGTGTGCACTTCCTAAAGTAAGTTAGAGGTTTGTGTTGACTCTAATTTATGAAATGAAATATACTCACTGTAGCATGGAGTATGTAGTTAATTAAGGTTGATGCTAGTGTCTGGAAAAGCAGTGGGAAGGCCCAATGAAACACCTGGTGTCAGCTCCAAGTTAACAAGTCCCTGGCACAGACATAGAAGGACAGAGCGGGCATTCCAGGACAGGCCCGACCAGCTGCCCAGCAGCCCAGTGCGTACGTGGGGGGATGAACTCATAACGAGATACTGAAGCTTGCTCTCTCTAGACTGACATGTGGATAAGCTTCTCAAATGAGAACTTATAGACTTGAAGATTTTTACCTTGCCAGATTTCAACCTTGAGAGGCTTTGACAAAATAGTAGATAAATAACAAATTTTCTGACGTCTTAAAAAATGTCAGAAGTCTGTCAGTGTATTCTGAGTGGAGCAAGTCTATTGATTCCCATTTTGAAATAAATGTAGAAAACCAACTTGTACCACAGGAAAAAGTCAAATAATGAACATTTTTAACTCAAGTGCTGTCAAAAGGAGAGTAGACTGCTGAAGTCTCAATTTTACTCTCCTTTTTGAACAAGACAGTTTTCTTCTTGGTGGAAGATGCTCATCGAGTTCAAGCTTTCTAAAAAACAAAGACCTAAAAAAAATGTTTGTACTGTATCTTCTGGTCTTTTTGAACCATCATAACTGGGAAACATCCTTATGTAGGTGCGTCGTTGTGAAATATGCATCTTTAGAGCCCTGGCTTTCTTTCTTTCTTGTTTGGCAGAAAGAAGTTAGGAAGAAAAAAAGTTTTCTAATATTTGGGCATTGTTTTTTTTCCCAGGAATCACACAGTTGTGAACTCCAAGGTTATCGCTGTGACCGTGAGACCCGAACCCAAGTCAACCGAGTCCCACCTGGAGATTGAACTAGCTCATCTGGCAAATGTAAGCCCGGAATTGAATAACTACCCAATAACTACCATTTTCATGTTCCACCAGGAATTAATTATCTATATATTTTTTGGCTCTATGATCATTCCTTTTCAAGTTTCTTCAAAATTGAGTTTTTGTGTGTTGACTGAATGCTCTACAAAGACCACAGTGCCTATCATCTCCATTTAGGAGAAACACAATGGCGGTTAATTGGCTCCATAATTAATTTGCAAGCACCCGGTGTCAGGAGCTGCGCTCGGATAATTACAAGGACAATCCCTTTTTATGATCCAGACTTTTTTATTTATCTAAGAGATAAAGTGCATGTAAATCTGAGCATGTCAGCAAGTGTGTGTCGCTGTGTGAATCTGTGATAGTGGAGTCCATGCTCTACTATATGCTTTCCATGTGATTCATGAAGCACATTTCAAAAGATCTACACAGAGGGACAAATATGCAGTTAATTGATAATGGCGTTTTGAAATTGAAATTGAAATGATCAATTATTGTCAGGATTTAACTAAATGTTGTGCACTTCCTTCATTTCAGGGAACACTGAACCCCTACTGTGCCCTGTGGGACAGCACCATAATGTAAGTGGGCATCCACTTTCACTGTTGTAACCTACTTTTTCGTTGTTGTTTTTTTTTTCTTTTCTTTTTTTTTTTGTTGCTGGTAATGTTTATTAATGTATAATGTTTAATGGAACCTATGTAAACATGTGATATTTATTGTTTTGCTCAGGCTTTCATGCATCCCGATTTAAGGCTGTTGTAAATCAGTTTGTGGTAGTTTTACATGTCCCCGAGTCAGTGATTGTTCGGCTCTACATCTGCAGTGTTCTTGTGGAGTGAATGCCGTCATGATTCCATCAAGACTTTGATATGAGTCACACATGAGTCACAAGTAGTGTGCCCCTGTGAAATCACAATCCGAGAGACTTCAGATTCTATACTTCACCAATTCCATTTACTAGGTTAGACTTTTACACTAAAAAGCTATGAGCACGTATCTGAAAAATACATTTTTTTACACACTTTTGCTGTAGGAAAATAGAACATTATTCCCCGATTTGATGGAGTCTCACTCACAAATACTGCAGAACTGTGCAACACTGCACTGCATTAAAACTATTACAAAATAAGCTCCAGAACTGAGCTGTGCTGTACTTACACAGTTACACACCTAATGTATGTTTTTTCCGAAGATTTTTTTTGCTGCTTGCTTTTTACATTAGTGTTATTTTGCATGCGTTTGGCATTTGACAATTAATTGCTTTAGTTTCTCTGCAAACTGCAGTGTTCATATCACGGTGTTAAATATTAAAACCCGAGACTGTGATGCATTTTTACCCAAAACCTTCCACTTTTACTCCCATTTTTACCATGAGACTTGTTTGCAATGTAAGTTAAAGAGGAATGTCTGGCTCATTACCCTAAAAAATACAAACTGGCTGGGTAATGGATAATGGGGAAGCAGGAAATCTCTGGTGGAGTGTCAAGGCGGTGGTGGGCAAGCTGAGCCTGAAGAATTCAAGTGGTCAGCTGCAGGACAGGGACAGAGGAGAGTTTTGGTGTTTCCAGCGAACTGAATGGCAACCAGAAGGCAGAGAAGATGAGATGAAGTGTCCAGGAGGAGGACTAGAGGGAAATATGAGACTGGCTGCCAGAAGGATAGAATAGATGCTTGCTGTGTGTTGAGAGCTGCAAAGCTGCTGTGAAGACTCTTGCATAGGACAGATCAGTGATGCTGCCCTGGAGATACCCTGAAGCTAGGAATTTTGGACAAGACAGAGTACAAGACAGACAAAATTAGCATCACTCAAGAGTTGGGTTAGATCAGCCAAAGCCACTCACCATGAAAGTGCTCTGAAAGGGACCCCTGTTCCACCTTTATCAGGGGAGATTTGGCCAGGTATCTATGAAAGGACAGATGGGTCTATATGTTTGACTCCAGGCTGACATACATGAGACTAGAGCTGGTGCTTCAGGGCTGAAATGCAGAACAGGGAGGTTGTTGAAAACCAGAGCAGGTACCTGTTGGCTGAATTAAAAGCATCTTCAGAGGGGGCAGACAGCTACATGGCTTAGTATAAAGACATGTCACCAGTGGCTGGTATACTGGTGAAATACTCAGCAGAAAGCTAGCAAATGAGATGCAGGGGTACAATAACTGCCTGAAGTATCCTTGCAAACAAGTGAACAAGGTATGTGTTTTAGAGGAAGCAAAGAGTGCAGCATGCACGGTATACAGAGGGTTAAAAACTTGGTGTGTGCTTGGTGGTGTTTGTGAAATGATGCTGAGTGTTTTGGAGATTTGTTCAGCCTGTTTAATTTCTGACAAAGTAGCTGCTCAGAGTATGTTTACATAACCCTGTGGTCAATGTTTCTGTCCTTCAGCTGAAGGACCAATGTTATTTGAAAACTGCTTGCTGTTGCTACCACTATTAGTGATTGAAACCGTAATGTCGTAAAGATCCGTCCTGCGTTTAGGTTGATAGGCGGGTAATGGGATTGGTTGTTTTAAAGACATATTGATAAGGCATCACCATGTCAACATGTTACAGAACAGGCTGTCGTCAGAAATCAGTAATGTTTTGACTGTACTACAGTCTGTGTGATGTTAGATGGGAGCTTTACTCTAATGTGCAAAACTTGACAGCTACCATGGATGAGCAACCTTAGTCAATAGCTTATGAGGTCGTTCACAATGAAACAGCATGTTAATTGTGTATGGTCTGTGCTCTGGCGAAGCATTTGAGGGCAGCTAGTCTATTTTTGAACTGCAAAGATACAACTAGGACATCTCTGTTCCATTCTCTTTCTTTTACTTTCACAAACCATGTGTCTAATATCAACATTTTTTCTGATCTACACTAAGTTATGCTAATCAGAGCACCACAGAATGACTCCATGGAATTATAATTATCTCCATTTCAAACAGTTGGCCCTTACCATTACCCAATAGCAGCCACTCTCAGGACTCATTCATGGTACAATGTACCATCTGTCAAACATGTTGGTTCAAACCAAATAAGAGGGTTCACTGTAACAATTTACGGAGCGAAAATGTTCACAAGTACAGAACTGTGGCGCAGAGACAGAACGTGTGAATATTGAGCTGAACAATGCACTTCTGAGACCAGAAGACACTCTGGAGACTGTAATAAGTATTTAGACTAGAAATTTGTAATGATGAAAAATTCCAAAGCACATATTCTCAAATCTGTGTCCAATTATTTAGTAGCTTCTTTTTTTTAGATAGTCAATACATCGTTAGAGAAACAAGACAGCCAGACAGTAATAATTCATGCTACATAGATACAGTCAATGTGTTTCTGAATAATTTGAAACCATGGATCATAAATAGATGGTGAAAAGATATTTGTTTAATCTTTATGAATACACATACATATTTATATATATATATTTAAATATGAATATATATCTATATATCTACAGTATGTAATATATGTTTGTTTGTTTTTATTTTAATTCATATTTTTTCCTTGCCTAGATTATCTAAAATCGGTCGTCTGTCTGAGCTACCGAGTTGTAAAGCATGCCTGGCATGTGTGACTAGTTTTATATGCCAGTTCTATTCTTGGGGTGAATCTGCTGCACCTGGCCAGCACAGTGATAAAGTAGCCAAGAAGAAGGTTTTTAATAAAGAAACTGGATTATTCTTAGACATCAACTGTCTTTTTCTTTTTCTATAACCTTCAAGTCTGCAGCTCCACTGCACAGAGAATAAACAGGTCAGATGCATACACTTATTCAGATTTGTGTCATTGTGAGTCCAGTATTTGTTAAAAAAAGAACAATTACAACCGAAGTGTGTCACTCTGACTGCTACATTTGGATGGTACGATTAATCCTGCTTTAAATTTGCAATGACATGTAAAACCACGTGGCTTTGTTCTTTTTAAAGCCATAAACAAATTACAGAACAGGATTACAAATAATAATAACAATTACTAATTCTGCCATCTAAGAACAGAGGAATTCAAAACATTTGTTTTGAAGTTATATGCTTTGAAAATCTTTCTGGTGCTTGTGAGCTGCGTGTGGAAAGTCACTTAGTGTCTAACATTTTGATTTTAAAACATCAAACAAAAGAGGACAGCGTTTATTTGCAAAGACTTGCACATCGGTGAGCTAATATTTCTAGGTTTGCATCAGGACTTTCTTTCAAAAGCATCTTAAAAACATTGAAAACAACTGAGTTCCTTATTTTCTGTCCCTTTTATTTTATACAATTTTTAGATCCATTTCCTGTATTTTAGTCTTCTGCTTTTTTGTCTGAAGTAATTAATAATGTAATTAATTATATTATCTCTACATATTGATAACAGAAGACTTACAGTTGCTGTAATTAAATGTTAGAAGACCCTCTAATACAAAAAAGTAGTACTTTCAAACCTTTTCCTTAGCTTTTATGAAATAATGACCAAAGTAGTATTGTTTAGACTGTGCTACACACCTTGATTTTTAGCATGGCAACTGTACATCCTGAGGAACTGGAGCCCTATTAATTATTTATATCTGAAGGTCTGAGAGCAGCTGTCACAGCTTCAGGTTCTACAAACATCTGGAGAGTCTGGATTTGAGCCAAACAGGCCACAATAAACACTACCAATTTCTGCAAAGCAGAAGAAGTACCAGAAAGCTCTAATGCCACAGCAGAAGATGGATAAGTGGCACAGGAAGTTTAAGAAGCTTCTACTCTTTTAATCCAGCTTTGATTTAATGGTGTATGATAGAGACAAAACTCTCAAAAACTCAAAAACTTTAACTTTGAGTTTAGAGTTGCATTTTTTCTTGGGTTTTACTGTGAGCACTTTCCAATGGTGTTGGATTTTTGATATCAAGTTTTTTTAGCACATACACCTAGTCAAAGACAAATGTGCTCCACAAACTTGATCAGATTTAGTCCCATGGGCCCATTTTGGAATAGATTTTTGTTTTGTTTGTCAGGCGAATGCTGATTATAAACCATCCACTGTGCACGTATAGAGACGTAAACAGTGAGAGCATGTTTCTTTCTGATTAAACCACTCCCGCTTTTGCTTGGGGTGCCTGATTTCGCACTTTTCTGTAATCCCTGCATACACCAAAAGAATGCCAACAGCAAGAATATGCAACAGTGTGGGCAATGTTTACAATAATTCTAAGCTTTGCAGGGACTCATGATGGACTCATGAGGACAAAAACTGCGAGTTTTGTTCAATTCAATTCAATTCAATTTTATTTATATAGCGCCAGATTACAACAATTGTCATCTCAAGGCACTTAAGTAATATAGTCCAATTCAAGCCAATTGGAATTCAATTCATTGTAATCATGATCCAATTAATTCTTATAGAGCCAATTCAAAAAATTTATATCCTAGCTAAGGAAACCAACAGATAGCACCGAAACGTGTCTTCAGTCCAATCTCCCGTCCTGAGCGTGCCTGTGTGTCAGAACACAAGATGTGAGTGGGGGTGAATCACTCTTACACACTGAAGCAGAGCATGAAGTACAAATGCAGCATGAACATGCTGTTGTGATGTTTCAGTGGCACTTTATGTAATTATTGTTGTATCGGATTTGATTTTGTTTACCTCGAAGTAGAAGCTTACGACTGACCGGGATGAAAGTTTTTCAGGCATTGCCATTTCACAGTAAATGAAGTTTGCAGCACATCTATTTAGATGTTTTACCACTAATCAGACAATAGATGTCATTCAGTGTAAACAGCAGTTACTAAATGAAAGGATATTACGCATCGTGGATCTTTTTCTATCATATCCAAACTGCAAGTACTTGTCACATTATGTGAGTTTTGCTTCACTCAGAATTAATAGGATTTTTCCCGCCACAGAAAAAAAACGCACTTTTCCCATTTTTCTTTCTTCTCATTCAGTTAACGCTCTCGATGTAGCCTACAGGCTGATACAAATTGCCCATCATCAAGAGATCCAAGATGGATGGAATAATTTCCCAGAATTGCCTCTCCACCCTCTGCCAGTCGCTGTGTGTCAGTCTTTCAAGACTTTCTAAAATTGCCTCAAGTGCACAGCCTGTGGCACTCTCCAAACCTCTATCTCAGTGTCTGGATAATCTAATGTGGGCATGCATGGAATTTAAAGAGGTTTGTTTATGCCTAACGATATGCAGTACACGGTGAGCAATGCTCATCGTCTGGCATGTGAGCGCAGTAAAAGCTAAAAGACTGCAGTTTAGTTTGGTCATTTAGCCTTTGCAGCTGCACTACCTTGTTTAGCTTGACTGTTTGACTCATGCATTGAGTGCAGTGCCTTGATATCTGGGTAAAACAAGATGGCTGGAGGAACTCACTTTTATGTTATGCAAAGATCAGAATATAAGGACAGGTTTTTCTCCTTTTACAAGGTTTAAATATTAATACTTTAATGTCACTCTACTCTTGCTTAAACTCCACTTTGACACCAAAATATGTCAAAGTTGGGACATAATTGAGTTTTATCTTGAATTTCATGTCTTGTAAGTTTTGATATAAATGTGTCAATACATCACGGCAGAGAAGGAAAGTGGTCAGCAAAGGGTATGTGATGAATGTCAAGCCATCAGCCTCCCTGTGCTTAACATCACCACTGACACTTTCTCTTGGGGACATTTTATATTCTAGGGCCACTGTGCCCTGATAAGGTCACACAGCACATCAAATGTGGCGTACAGAATCCCCGGTCAGCGATTGTTCTCCTGTCAGCTTCTCCTTCAGGGACAAAGGGGAAGTAATCATAGAGCCAGTCAAAAGTTAGGAGCAGATCGTGTTGAGGATTGTCCTTCCTGGGAGAGTGTTGAATTTGTCTAAAGAATTATCAAGACAGTGAGGCATCAAATAAGCCACTCTATCTTTTTCACTGGGGTGTGGGTTTGCATCTAAAGGTGATTATTATCACCTTTTATTATCTGTCAGTAGCATCCTACAAAAAAGGTGATAGCAAGTGATTTTTGATCAAAAATAATTTGATTAATCTGATTAAATATACATATATATATATATTTTTTTTCTGTGTGTTTCTTTTTGTGATTAAAACCAAGCCACATATAAATTTTTTTTTTTTTTTTCCATCATATACTGTATGGCTGTTCACAGGAGAACATTCCCAACAACAACAAAAAATAGCACCCCTTTTCTGACTTTTTTCCTGGGTTACTACAGTTGCACTTGCCAATTGTGATTCATACCATCATTAAGATGAGTGAACAAGACAATACTGTTCTTTAAGTTTAATTTACCATTGATGGTTAGTTAATGATTGACAGCCACTTCAGGATGTAAAGATTTGATTTCTCTATTTCTGGAGACATTTTACGTTATTTCACCCATTGCTGACTCATTTTAGCCATTGTGTTGAAAGTCATGTTGTGGCATGTTGTTTTTCTTCTTGTTGTTGGTGCATAGGCATAATATTAGGCACATAATGTCTTACATTACTTCTAATATCACTTTTTTATCCAATTTATTCTTCCATGTTATGATAGTTGCTTGTAGTGTTATGATGATCTGTTTGAGAAGTTTTTGAAGGACCTCTTTAAAAGTTTAAAGTAGCCAAACGTTGCATCTTTGAAATGTTAATAGAGCTTTAATTCATGGTTCGTTGTTCCAGCTTACTCTTCTAAGACATTTCCTCCTCTTCATTAGGAAGTACAGGCTTCATATATTAACTTTAGGATGATCATTAAAGTGGATTATCCAGAACAGTTACTGCTTGCTGGATTAACTACGACATTCTGTCAAATGTATAATTTCACAAAGATCTTCCTGAGGTAGTTTTATGAGCGAGTCCAACAGGACACTGAAAGTCATTCACTGCTTTTTTTGTATGCATGTGTTCTTTGCTAACACAGTGAAACAGTCGCAACTAAGTTTAGAAGACACGCAATGAGGGGAAACATGGTGCAGGTTCATTTTATGGCTTTGTTGCTGTGCACACACAGCCCAGAGCACTGGTTGGCTCTGCTTGGAAATTTGCAACTGGCTCCAAGGTTTCCACCAGGAATAATAAATTTTGCTGCCATATTGATCAAATGACACAGCAGGATTGCCTTGCATAGCACTGCTCACACAAATCAAGAGGCAGTATGCTCTCCTAAACCCCTGGCATGTATCTTGTTTTGCCTTTGTCATGAAAGGAAGCCGAGGAGAGTCAGGTGTCTTACTTAGAGGACAACAGGTGTTTTTGATGGGGACACGTGTCCGTATCCACATGTCAGTCTGCAGCTGAGCAAAGTTATGTTCCGCTGTCAATAAATCTTTCACACAGGATATCTTACCAGTGAGGACGATTTTCTTTTGAAAGCAGAAAATGACACTGAGAGCTGATGACAAATCCAAGAAAGACGCTTCTTTCATTTCACCTACTAGTGGTGTGAAGTGGGGACTGGCTACTACCATTTGTGCCGTCTCCGCGGGGTGGTACAAGTTCTGCAGTGTTTTTGATTTTGTCGGGCGTTTCGCTCCGAGGGGCGACAAGTTTCACGCAGAATGATTTTCAGGAATATCCCCAAAATATTTCTGATTCCTAGCGCATGGTTTGACGTGAAGCCGAATAAGCAGATTCTGCGACAGCGTGCGTTTATTTTTTCATTGTATCAGCCTCCCCCTCTCACGCCAGCACAGAGGAACAGAGTATCAATCTGATGCTGTCCGCCGTTTCCAGGGTGAAAATACCCCTAAGGAAGCATTCAAAAGCTACTAATTAAAACAGTTGAGGGAAGAAGGAAAAAAAACGAAGCGAAAGGAAAAGGCTTGATAACGGGGGGCTTTGAGAGGAAAACAGGAAAACAACCGTTGGGAGGGAAATTATCTACAGGAGTAGAAATCACCCACAAAGACGTGAAGGTAATTCTAAACGTTTTCATCGCTAGTAGTATGAGGGATTGATGGTGTTTTGATACCACTAGGTTAGCTGCTATTTATCTGCGTATAGCGAATCAATCAGCACCGGTCTGCTTGGACAGCTCCGTGCGTCCTCCCCCTCCTCCGTGTCTCTGCCTCTCTATCTGCTCCAGCTGAAATGCTGCTTGTAGCCTCACAGGAGCCGCGTCGATTTGTCTGTTCGCTTTTCCCCTCCAAAAAAAATTACAATGTGTGCGCTTATCTGATCATATGAGTAATTAAATAGATCGCCGAAGCGATGTCGATAAGTCCTGTGAAGTGGTCGTGTCATCGCTGGGATTAAACCTCTGATTGCCTCCTCCTTGCAGGAACGATTCTTGGGGAGCCTGGTCCACAAAAGGATGCAAAACGGTGCTTACAGATGCATCCCATACAAAATGCTTGTGTGATCGTGTATCTACCTTCGCCATTTTGGCTCAGCAACCAAGAGAAATAGTAAGTAGGATATTGATTTCTTATTCAGTGTGGGTTTGGATAGGCTAATGTAAAAGAGAAATACTGCCTGTATGTGCGCGTGTGCGTGCATGTACGAGTGTGTGGGTGTGTGTGTGTGTGTGTGTGTGTGTGTGTGTGTGTGTGTGTGTGTGTGTGTGTGTGTGTGTGTGTGAGAGAGAGAGAGAGAGAGAGACACACACACACACACACACACAGAGATGGTGAGAATGAAAATTAATTCTTTGGCATGCTAATCCCCTTAAATAGTAATTCAGTGGTAAAGGGAGCTTCTGGGGGGATATTTTCTAGTTTGCATATAGCTTTTGATAGCCTACTGAAGGGGCATGTTCAAAGGAGGGTGTGTGCATGCAGATGATGGTGTTTCATTGTATCTCTATCAATCAAATATACATTTTGTCAAGGATAAATACAGCAGTAGCCTTATTTAAACCTGAGTAACTGTGTTGGTAAGCTTTTTACACCAGCATTTGAGCTCATCTGTTGGAAATAGTCAGAGTAAAGAAAGCAGAAGCTTCTAATTTCTTGTGAAGATAAAGTAGTCATTGGAACATAGATCACTTGCTGTATTCCCTGTCTTCTGTGTTAATGCACAGCAGGCACAAAAAGGAAGAATCTATTACAATCCCTCTCAAGCAGGTCTGAAGGATTCAACACAAGAGTGAATAAAATTATTTGTAGCCCAAAGTTGCAAACAATAAGTTGTGTTTTTAGTATTGATCAAATGTCATTTCTATTTTTATTTGCTTCTTTGTTACTGTGTAAAACAGCATTATGGTACAGTATGTCTGCAGGTAGCCTCAATTTGTAGCTTGTATTGGCCAGCTCCTTTAACTTCAAATGGGACTAGAAAACCACAGACTGAATCAAATAAAACCAATATTTTGGTCTATATATTGAGCCTCAAGGTTTTGTAGCATAAAATTCAGATATAGCAGATTAAAAGTTTTGTGCGGCTGTCTGAGCCCCCCATAAACCCACGCACACATCTCAATCCTCACAGTAAATTAAGGAGTCCACTATGGACTATTCAGATTGGTGGTGGTTGTTTTGATTGCTTCTCTCTCTGGGCAGTAATAAAGATTTACTGTCCTGCATGAGCCACATCCAGCCTCCAACTGACTGGTTTGTCTCACTCTGTCTTCTCCACAGACCATGGAGTACTCAGGGGTCCCATCTGTGACATTGATAGTTGGCTGTGGTTTGTCTTGCCTCGCCTTGATCACACTGGCTGTGATCTACGCTGTGTTATGGAGGTAACTTTAACAGTTTCAGGGCATACGTTTTTAACCACATGATGTTTTTTGTCTTTACATTTTTTTTTTTTGTGTGTAATAATGTTGAATTATTTGATGACAACCAAAACTTTCTATCTCAACATCAGACTGCAGACTGAAGGAATATGCTGACATTATTGTTTTTGTCACTCTTTTGTCTTTTTCTATAGATATATCCGCTCTGAACGATCAATTATCCTGCTCAACTTCTGCTTATCTATAATCTGCTCAAACATATTGATCCTCGTTGGACAAACTCAGACCCACAATGTGGTAAGTGCCACGTAAGCATTTAGTGGGCACAGTTTAGAAAGTGTGAAGGTCCAGCGTTTGTCGAGTTTACCCGAGTTAAACGGTGCATCGGAAAGATTAGGGTGAAACCTCACTGCTGCCTTGCTCTGATTTAACACTGACTGTTTCTTTGCATAACTGCACATTGAGAGCATTTTTTTGTTACCTCAAGGTTTCTATTGCGAGTAAAGATGTGTTCTTGGCATATTGTACAGTGGGTTTCTTTTCATGACTTTTAAAGAGAAGGTAGACCCTAAAAATTTAATTTCATTCACCCATTTTCAATTAGTTTGAGAAATGTCAGGCTCGCTCATAGCGTCTTTTCTGATACCTTTTTCAATATATGAAAAATATTATAACCATAAGTTTACTGCCAGTTCCAAGAAAATTGCTCTAGATCTTTCTATGCTTGCACAAGGAAGCATTTAATCTTAATCCCAAAGAAAATTGAGTGTTTCTAGTGTCTCAATGAATGGAGATCAGGTAACATTGTTCTTAAATTCTGTGTTACATTGTCATCTGATAAACTTGGTAAAAATGGTCATAAAGGACTCGCAGATTTCTCTGAGGTAAAGCAGTGCATTCAAGGTAAGTTAGTTTGGCAAAAGCATCACAGAGAGATGTGGGACGGTTTTTGCTCGGATGTTGTGCATTTGAGACCAAGCTACTGCGGGATTCAAAAGGACAACTGCTGTACTGTAGGGGAAGGGATGCTGCTTCCAGTACAACATACCACTTCATCTGGCCAGCAGTGTTACTGGGTAATGTGAAAGATGGCTTTACAAAAAGTAGCTGCCCACACAGATGCCCTTCTCAGTCATTTGGCAACACTACAGAATGACACATTGCCCAATTACAGACATTTTATTGTGTAACCACTTTCTCATTGAGCCTTTACCTTTTGGAATGAGACACACTCATTATCTTCCAGTTTGTCCCCATTAATCTGTTCTCTTTAGTTTTCACCTCATTAACCTGTTTTTCAGAAAACATTTGGATTTTATAATGCAGCAGTTGTAGATTTTAGTTTAATTCAACTCTACGTTTGCACCAGATCCCAAAATCTTTCAAACGGTTGCAATGTCAGAAGGTGTATTCCTCCGTTAGAAAGCATTTACTCGTGCTCTGCCACTCAGTTACTTACAAGATGGCTACAGATGTGATTTAAATGGACCTGCGAGCACTTGAAACCTATATCATAAATCAGAGTGCTCCCTCCTGATTTCTTTATAGAAAATGGATTTGAAAATAAATGATCAAATAGAAATTGCTTGATAAATTCTACAGCATCTGCCTTCTTGTTACACAACGCATCATATATCGACATAATGTACAAACTGTAACCATACACTCAAAATGGAGTTGATTCATTACATGCTTCCCATTTTAATGTCATAAAATCTCAGAAACTGCATCCATACATGAGTTCATCTGTTTTCTTGGTGGCCCTTACAAATCTAGCCCTCGGTAGCAGCCACAACTATGAATGTACAATCCCTTGGGGCATTTTTTAAAGCTTAGCTGATTTGATGCCCTGTCAGTTTTAATCAGGGCTCCAAGCATCTCCTGTCTCGATTATAAGGACCACCACTTAACATGAAATACTTGTTCGGCATGCTCCTAATGGGATATCTGTCTATGAAATCTGCAGTGAGATGATGTGCTTTTCAGAAAATCCACTGACATACTGAAGATGTCATTTCAGCTTCTGTTAGGACTGACTCGACAAATGACCTCAACACAGGGTGACAAATTCAGGTGATATTAACATATTTCTTTGTTAGGGGCCATCGTTGTTTTTAACACCTCTCATGCCAATATCAAATTAAATGATTTTTAAAAGTGAAAGGGACAGGCCACAGTGATGAACCCATAGAGAATATCAGATAACCACTAATTATCTGTCATGTTTTACAAGCTTTCTACCTTTGCAGTTTGTCTGCTTCTTTAATGTTTCAATTTATACTCTTGTTTTTTTTGCTGTGGCAAAAAGTATTGTACTTATAGCTTGTTTTCAAGTTAGGAAGCCTATTCATTCCAGATCCTTCAAGAAGCCAAAACATTTTATTTCAGAAATGTCAGAACTAAGCCAGCTGAGGCTTATGTTCAACAATGGTCCAATATACATTCAAGCTCAATGGTGCTGTGGGTAAAACTTCACAGGCAATGTATTTATCAATATTGTCTTTGTGCTCTGTATATAACGTCCTGTTGTAATAATATTTGAGTAATATTCCATCTGTTTGATCAGACATACAGCCGAGTCCAGAGTTTGATTGGAGGGCCAGAAAAAGGAGAAAACCCAGTCCCTGTGTAGGTTTAATTGCCACGTTGCCTGACACTGCCTCGCTTGTTTTTCGACCATCTCCCTTAAGAAGTGCATATAATTGGCTCCAGAGTTTGTGGATTCAGAGTTGCTCATCATCTAATAGAAATCATCTCTTTGCTGTGGAGGTGTCCTCTGAGAGCAGGAAGTCTATGAGTCACCTTTGGATCGCTGCACTTTCCTTTTGTCCTCTCTCCCTGTTCCTCTCGGTTTATAGAAGGATGACAAACAAGGAGAGGCTAATTCTGCTGGTATTTCTGAGTAAAACAGTTACAATGTTCCTGTAAAACGCTCATTCGATAATGAGCAAAAACACATAAAGTGGGAGTGGCGTCTCAGTGTCCAAAGTCCAGTAATAACTTAGTAAGAGCAGCTTAATACGGTTGTCTGCAAATATCTGCAGATGTGTCAGCTGATTAGAAGATTGCACCTTTTCTTTGAATGAGCGGGTATTATATATCAATATAGCTGGCCCATCAAAGCACGTGGAAATGAAAATGCTCACAATTACAAAGACCTTGAACATTTCACTTTCATATAAAAAATATGTTGTTATTTGGTGATTGTAGTCAAAATCACACACCGATCTGAAGAGCTGTGTGAGTGCATCTGATGAATCAGAAAAAGAAGCAAAGAACCATCTGCAACTTCGGAGCAATTAAACATTTCTATACAAGGTAATAAACATCAAATTTAAAACAAACAAGTTCAAGGTCTGCAAAATACGCTTTTTGATTATAGTACATTTTCTTTCTAAAAAGCCTCCCTCTCTCATAATAAGGAGCAGGAAAGAGGGATTTGATTTAATTCGTCCTTCAACTTGAGGGCTATCCTTTTTAACCACAATTTAGAAAGTATATATAGCTGTCACCTCTTTGTACTTAGTGATAATATTATAAAAGCAGGAATCCTGCTTTTATAATAGTTATGTTTGATAGAATAATTGTATGCACAGTTTAGAAATTCAGGAGTGTTTTACATTCAGATAAAGTATGGAGCAGTTGAGTTGTTGGAGGGAATTGAAGTAGCCATTTTCTGTAGCATTATAGCAATACAATCTGTTTTGGGGTTTTTTTGCCAGTGGTTTAACAACTCTTTCTGCCACTACCACTTTGCTTTTTGTTTTTTAATGTCCTCCATCCAAACAGAAACTTTATGTAGCACTTAGGGGCTTGTGGCTTGATTCTGAGGGAAGGTGCTTCAGTTAAAATAACACTCAGCTTTTTTCTTCCACATTGATGCAGAACGGATGGCAAGATAAACCTTTGTGTTATATGGTTTGGTATAAAATCCTCCATAACATTTTAAATTATGATTTTGCGTTGGCCTATAGATTCTGTGCAATTTATGTGCTTTAGATCTTCTATCTAATCTCTTTAAGTGCTTCACGCATTGAGAGTATGAATATGTTTTGAAGAATTCTGCCCTTAATGGACCGAAAGTTTGCTGTAGTCTTACACATCTAATTCATGTCTAGGTAAATATTGTGTTTAATGAATAGTGATTGATGAATAAAAATCAATTCAACCCAACTCAGCATTATTATCATTAGTTTTTTTTTTTTTTTTTTAGATCACTTTATATCACAGAGTTTTTGGTTCATTGTGAGAGGCTTTCAGTTCTTGATATCTGAGCAAGAATAAAAACTTGCTGAAGTCTGTCAGTCCATAGTAAGAAATTCCTCACATTTTACCTTAAGCTGCCATTGCTGACCTGGCCTGAAGTGCACCCCTTCACCACCCACCCCACCTCCATGTCTATCAGCTCTGCAATGTTTTAATGTGGTGCCTTCCTCAGTTCCTCTGTTTCCATGGATACTGACACGGTGCGCTCAACATTTCTGCCTTTCTAAAGGGCAATGTGAACTCTGGGTTTCAACCCCTTTTTTGGTATGATTGCCTGCACCTAATCAGTGCCATCATGACATGGTCATTGTGCCTCTTTCTCTCTCTCTCACATGGTTTTTATTTTGGAAGACTAACGAGGCTGGATACTATAAGCATTCAAGTGAACTGTGAAATGTAACGGTTGCATATGACCCGTTTCCAGGAAACACAAGAGGCTCTATTTTCAGCATCTTGGATAGCACGTGAGCAACCGCAGCATTAGAATTAGCTTTGGGTGCAAGTCTTGAGGCAGTAGAAGCTCCAGACGTCCCCTTTTCTATTTGTCATCGTCACTAGCACATAAAATGTAAGCTTTTCCTCATTGATTTGTCTTGTGTTTCTCCAATAATAATCACAAACAGTGTCACAATATGCTTAAATACGGTTTGGGGAATTCACAAACCAATCTATAAAGGGAGGAAGAGGGTTGTGACGTGGCACATGAAGCAATTTTTTTTATTAAAAACTTATTAAACAAGGACTGGCATTACAGAAAGTTTGGAATTTCAATGAAAGCACCTGTACACATGTTGGACTGTGATTACCTAATGAGCAGCATGTCATGGGAGCTTTGTGTGTTTTGATGTACAGTATTTGCGTTGCCTTCATCTGCAGCTCTCAAAGCAAGATTGTTTTCCTGTTTTCTGATTAGAGTTTACCGCCACTTGAACAATGAATGACACTTTTACTGTTATGATTTGCCTTACACATGTTTTACCTCTTCTACTTAAAGTTGCACTGGTGTTCTCGTCATTTCAATTTAGAATTTGCTGATTAAAAAAAGATATCAAAGCTAATTGTCAGAACACATAACCATGATGATGAATGTACACTTGTGAGGTTAGACTTGTTGATATTATTCCTAAATCTATTGTAGCTCTCAGCATTGCTGTTGCAACAATAACATATCATTATTTGTCAGATGGCTCAATTGACTGCCCAGTTTCTGACCACTTGTGAAATTAGGGCAGTTGAACAGATTCTTACAGAGCCTCTGTGACGGAATTTTGATTGTAAATCTTTTCAGTTCAAACAGGGCGGTTATAGTTTTTAAGCTTCTTATTTTACAAAAAAAAGTGAACTGAAATACGAAATAAACACGGCATGAATACACTGCATGAATATTGACAAATATTTTCTAACTGAATCAACATAATTAACATCCCTTGTGGGAACAGAATTTCCTACCTCCCAGAAATGCAGGATTATTGTCTCGTTTGAACTCCAGGAGCCCTGCAGGGGATGGATGGATTTAGTGTGGCTTTCTCAGTGGGAATAGAAAGTATATGGGAGATTTCACAGTATGGTGTGGACACCCTGGGACGAGATGCTACACTTCAATCTTTCACTCTTTGTATAGTATTACTCAGATTACCACAGATTTGCAGTGCAAACAGTCTGAATAGAAAGAAAGCTTAATCTCTCCTTTTCATAAATGTCATTGTGCATTGACTCAATTCTTCAGGGTGCTTCTTTATTTCTTATCCTTCTCCAAACAATCCCATTTAGTGATGCCTCTCTGTGGAGCAAACACGGTCAAAGTAATGGAGTTGAGAAGTGCTGCTACATTGTCAATTCTGAGTGCAATCTGTCGCCTCAGACACATGCATTCTGTTTAATTTTAGCAGTGTTGTTGTTGTTTTTTTCCCCTCCTGTCTGTGTAAAACACTTGACCTTGGTTCAAATGCCTCCAGGTGGGATCCCCGGCATACTAATAGGGGTTAGTGCAGAGGAATGCTACACCATGGCTTTCTGTGTCAGCTAGTCTGGCTGTGATCTGATCTGAACTAACATCTCCACCTCAGGTGCTGCATTTTAAACCAATGCTTTATTTGCTTCACTGCACAAGATGGTCCTTAAGTGGAAGGGCAAGAATAGATCCAGCAAAAGAATAAATATTTATACAATTTATGTAAATCTGCAGGGAGTGTCTTGCTTTTTAAGAATCGGAGGAAATTTGTATTATTTTTTCTTTTTGGTTGTTATGTTATGCATTGTGTTATTATTCATATATTATCTGATATACTATATATATATGTATATATACATATATATATATTATATTGTATTACCTATATAAGTTTGAACCCACAGTCAATGACTTTCTCCTCTTTCGATAGGGTGTCTGCACCATGACAACTGCCTTTCTGCACTTCTTCTTCCTTGCATCGTTCTGCTGGGTCCTCACAGAGGCCTGGCAGTCCTACATGGCAGTGACAGGAAAGGTCCGGACCAGGCTCATTCGCAAGCGCTTCCTGTGTCTGGGTTGGGGTAAGTAAGCACCGAGTTTCCCCCAACCCACCTCGTTATCTCTTAATACCTTGCAGCTGCCATTCTCTCACAGTGTCTCTTGGGTAAAGTCTCTTTCCAACCAACTGTGTCTTCTGTTCGCCATTCTCATGGTCTCTGTGAGGCAGCTAGGTCCTCATCCTGTCAGGCTCTTTGTTTTGATGCTTTTGTACTCCAGTCAAGCTCTCTGAGGGCTGGGTAAATAAATCGGCCTTGAGTAGCGTGGGTTGGGGGGGGACAGACTGGTGCAGCTCTCCAATAGCAGGTTGCAATGACCTTATGTCTGATATAGAGGGTGGGAGCTTGGCATTTACAGTACACTGCAGCAGAATCCATTGTATCTAAGACCTCACTCATAGACCTTAGAACTATAGAATGTTTGAACATTATGTGTAACATTAACTTGTAAAAATTCCATGTGTCAGAAGAGAAATACAGTTGGCAGCATTCAAATATTACATTTTAATCATGAAGTCATAATGGCAAAAAAACGGTATATGAGCACACACGTTAATAAACACTGGCAGACATGATATCTATGTCAAAATAAAAAGATTTCTCTTGATAAATGGCAGTCTGAATCCATGTCCAACAGCTCTTTCTTTGAGACTACTAGAGATCTCTACTTAAAAAAAAAAAAATCTATTTGATTATGAAAGAGCCCACTCTCGTTCTTCTTGTTACCTAGCAACAAACAAGGCTCTCTTAGTCATTGCAGTGCAACTGCTTGCTGCAAAAAATGGACAAAGAATGTTCTACTATCGCATAGATTTTCTGTAGAAAAATAGCTGGGAAAAATCCCATCACAGACATTTTGATGATAAACAAGTTTAGACCGTGTTGCATGACAGCAAACACACATTAAGGCACAAGCAGCGAATGCTATGTGTAAAAATCAAATTTTCTAATCCCTCTGAGATTACGATTTGTATCAGAACAGACAACAGAAACCTTTTCATAACTGATCCATAAAGCAACAAGCAGCACACGGTATCATTTGTCTCTTAATTCAGCCTGTTTGAAGTGCAGTGACTCCAGCAGGCTGTTGCCTGCACTGTGATTTATGGCGTGCTTGTGTACACTCGGCACACTTTACCTCTTCACCACTGCGGAGAGGCACTGGATGGCCACAGGGTCTTTGGCTTGTGCCTCCAGGAAACTGATTACTTCAATAACACCTGCCTGTGCTGCTTGGAGAGAAAAAGCTTTAATATTCCGAGCACACAATAGTACGGACCGCATCAATTACACAAATTTATAACGAGGAGCCACACAGCAAAAGCCTTCCTATCAAAGGTGTGGAGGGTGGTGAAATTTCTCACAGTACAGTGATGAAATCTCACTAGGTGGCCCTCTGTATTTGTTGCACTGCTGCCATTTTGTCAACGCATCCTACAGTCTGTTCTCCTCGGCCTCTTAATGGAATTCTATACAATATGTAGATTGGGATGCTGAAATGTATATAGCTGATCATATACTCTCAGATGTCCGCATAGTCTCATACTGGGGTCTCTAATGGAATCAGTCTAGCTGCACTTTGTTTAATGACTAAAAGGCACAGCGGCTGGTTTTCTCTGCATTGAAGTGTTTTGTTTGCTTTTTTTTTTTCCTTGCAGCGACAGAAAGTGCTCTAATAACTTTTTAATGTCCTCTTTTTTTATTTAAAGGATTACCCGCTTTAGTAGTTGCTGTTTCAATGGGATTCACCAAATCAAAGGGCTATGGGACACGCTCATAGTAAGTTTTTTTCTTTTTTCCTTTTGTGTTCCATCTCTATTTGATATTTAGCACTAAAGCTGTCGATTCATGATAACAGATAAAATAATGACCGAGTGCTTCAGTAGGGACTTACTTATCCTAAACAGAGCCATAAACACAGTCCCTTGAACCTAATCAAATTTCAAAATGGCACAGCAAGACCCCGATTTCATGTGAATTGTATCTCTGCTGGATACCAAATACACAAACACTACTTAAAATCTCCTTAGCATTTTATTTCCCTATGAAACTTTGGGTATTCAGTTTCAGCATATGGCAGCTTTCCCCTGACAATCCAGGAAAATACAATGATATGATGGTGTGCACCATTAACATGGATGTTAATGTCTTAGTGAGAATTAATTATTTTTCGTTACTTTCCCTGCAGCTGTTGGCTCTCTTTGGAGGGAGGGCTCCTGTACGCCTTTGTTGGACCCGCAGCAGCTGTTGTTCTGGTGCGTGTCGGTAACCGGTGTCTACTTTTTGCCCACTTTTTATTTGTATATCCAAAGAATATAAAGGAAATTTGAATTTACAAGAAAACATCATCCAACACTCGAGACATCAGAATGTGCAGCTATATTTATAAATCTATGAATCAAAACATTTTGCTGCTTGTTCCAAGGCATAAGTGAATTTGTTGTAAATGTGGTTCAACTGCACGGAGTCAAAATGACAAACAGGAGGAACAAGCTCCGGTTTCAAAGTCAAAGTAATAAGAGTCCTATCAGGCACTGTATTGAAGTAATTCCCTCTCATTTACTATAATGTCCCTGCATGTAGCTGTGTGGTTGTTAAGTATTTATGCTTTAGATTTATCCAAAATCTAATGTAGCAGAGTTTCTTTTTATTATCTTGTATTTGCATGGCAAGACCGGGTGTGTGATACAATATTTCACTCTCAGATATCTGCTCTTTGAAGAGGTATGAAAGTGACTAAATGCTCTTAGTTTGAGCATCAGTGACCAAAACAGTTTAAGTCTTTCTGTGTTGTAGTTTCTCCCTTGTGATGGACCTCAGAATATGGAAGAAACAGCCATCTGCAGTGGAACGAGCACCGCGCTGTTCTTCTGTTAGCACTATCTCGATACTCTAACGTCATAATCGAGTGTCTCACAGCTTGTTAAATAGATTTTTGCATAATGTTTTTGTATAAATACTTAAGTTCTTTATCCCAGATACAAGGATATCAAATAGATGTTATCCAAATGTGTGGGTGTTTTTTTTTTTGTTTTTTTTAAATCTACCCAGATACTATGAAGTTCACTCGGTTTCTTGCTAATAATAGGAGAAGGTGCCTTTGTGAAAGCAAGAGCCTCTTAACAGGCAGATCTTTTCTTAAGGGTATTGAGCTGGGCTGAATGTGCTTGCCATGTCTCATCCAGTGGCCGAAATGTCACAAAGAGGAACAAACAGAAGCCAGAGGTCAAAGCTCATTGCCCGATGGAAGAAATTTATGTAGATTGATGACATCAGTCATACCCTCTGTGTTTGCAGGTCAACATGGTGATTGGTATCTTGGTTTTTAATAAACTAGTGTCCAGAGATGGAATACTGGACAAGAAGCTGAAGCATCGAGCAGGGTATGACAGCACATCCTTGTTAGTACCTGTTTTTCTTCTACTCTTTTTCAATCTTAATATCATGCAAAAATATACATTCTTTAAGCATTGTATTTTTTATATACACATGGAGATTTAGACCTATTTCCTATGGATGAAAAGAAATTAGAGGCATAACTATAAAGAGGTCAGATCTCCCTTGGGAGCGAGATGGCTTCATATTTCTTTGGCAGAATCAGTCCAAGATGAAAATCATTAAAATGCCCACACATTGGCTGCCTCTGCTGTTGCTAATATGACAGAACAAGTGTAAAGTCATGTGGCTGTTAGTTTTGTTTGTTATGATGTTGTCTCCTTGTCTTTTTTGTCCCACAGACAGATGAGTGAGCCGCATACAGGATTAACTCTCAAGTGTGCCAAATGTGGTGTTGTATCAACAACTGCTTTATCAGCAACTACAGCTAGCAATGCAATGTAAGTGCCTGTCAGTTTCTATGAATCAATAAAATAATACTGCAGGGAGTCTCTATATGTCCAGCATGTCCACCCCTAGTCATCTCACAGCCTACTGCGATATACATAAAATTCCAGCTTACGCAGTGTATCAGAAGTACAGAGCAGCAGTGTCTTTTAAATAGTGTTCATTATGACTAGTAAGAAGTGTAATTCCCAGCTATCACTCTTGAGGAAACAGGTCGTCATGGAGATTTGACTTAACACTTCATACCTCATCTTGTTTATCTCCCCTGTGCAATCCCTTTTCTCTTTTCTTTTTCTCCTCTCAGGGCATCCTTGTGGAGTTCCTGTGTCGTCCTGCCTTTGCTGGCATTGACCTGGATGTCTGCAGTGCTCGCCATGACAGACAAGCGCTCCATCCTCTTTCAGATCCTCTTTGCTGTCTTTGACTCACTGCAGGGTTTTGTCATTGTGATGGTGCACTGTATCCTACGGAGAGAGGTGAGGGATGCTTTAAGTTCCCTCCTCTTTTCATCTTTTCTTAGTTACTTCAAAGTGCAAAGTTTCTAATACATATGTGTGTGTATACATGGACATGAAAAAAAGAAAAGCTCAATTGTTATCCTTTGTGTTTAGGTCCAAGATGCTTTCAGATGTAGGCTCAGAAACTGCCAAGATCCAATCAGCGGTGATGCAACAGGAACCTTCCCTAATGGGCATGCTCAGATAATGGTAGGCACAGAAACCGCCTGTTATCTGCAACCATTAGAGACTTTGTAATTTAAGTAGGCCCAATGTTTCCTGGGTATTTATAAAACACATCCCTTTGTTTTCCACTAACTTTGGGCTTTTTGTGTTTCTTTTGTCACCGTAATTATATATTTTTCAGTTTTATATACATAATTTTTAAATTAGTTTAAACTCGGTTTCAAATTTTCCATACACTGCCCTTTTAGAGCTGCGATCACATGCAGCATCGTCTCCTAGATGTCTGATGAATAGAATTGGATCGCTTTGGTTGTCTGAGGCCCTGAGCGCAATCTTTTATTTCAGTTTGATTGAACTCACTGTCCATGTTTGCCATGCGTCTCTCTCATTTCCTCTCGTGGGGTAAGAAAGGGCTGTTCCCCATCTGACCCTTGAAACGGGACACCAGCCTTTTTATCTAGTGCGCCGCCACCTCTGGCACATCACAGCAATGATCTGCCATTAGTATTCTAATACCCCTTTGAGTGAAACGGTTTTTCACAAAAGCACAACAGTGTCAAGGCCCTTTGGTTCAATACACTCATTAGCAATGAGGACCAAAAAGCATCCCCAGCTGCTGCAGCAGCATTTTTTTCCACACAGGCTTTGTTGATGTATTGTTGAGTTGAAACAGAAAATGAAATAAATATATTAATCCCCTCAGGCTCTTGGAAATGATAATAATAAAAAAGTTATATATATTGATTTTGCAGCTTTTTTTCTTTTTTTTTTCTTGAATGCATACACTATAAACGGATTGATATTTGTAGCAAAACTGACCATCCGATGCCCTGTACTTACAGACGGACTTTGAGAAAGATGTGGACATCGCCTGCCGATCAGGTACAGAACAGATGGTCTCTTCTTAACAAGATTATTCTTGCTTTGCTTGAAAAAAAAGAAAAGAAAAAACAACAGAGGTTAGAATGTAGAAAATAGCTCAGCTTATATAACAACCAACAATCCCCACAGGATGCTTTTCACAGTTACCAAAACACTGACTTTAATCTGAGTACAAAACCTTATTAAGGGAGCCATTGGATTTTCACTTTATTTTTCAGCTTTGTTATAAAAAAATAATGGGTGTACTAGTATATTTTCTCAGTCACACTATCTAATTGTTTTACATTAGCATGTTGATATGTCATTGAATGGGTGCATAGATGCTCTGTGCTTAATTTTGGAAGGATTTTCTTTCTCAACATGTACCAGTGGAGGGGTAATTGCTTGTGTTTGAGGTGCAGTAATCATTGGGAAATATGAATATGTCTTGGACGGAAAAAAAAACAGTGATAAAGGAAGACTGTGCAGAGTATCCTGCATTAAAATATTAGGCAACCCGCACAAGCCCAGGGTCTTGTCTGTCTCCAATCCCTTCCAAACCAATGACGAGCACATGCTAAATGAATCTGCAAGGAATGACCTAGCTGACCAATATTCAGAGCTCTGTGAAACACAGCACAGCTTGTTCATAGGCTAGAAGGGCTCTCTGGCTCTTCTAACCAATGCTTTGCAGTCTTGTAAAGCTAAAGTGGACATGCAGTGCCTAATGCAAAAGACTCATTTGTACATCGCAATCAGATTCAGATCTAACAGAAGTATATTGTAATGGTTACTCTGAGTTTTACGTTGGTTGTTTACCAGAAGAGGCGATACTCTGCGGTGTGACTGTCCAACATGAGAGTGTAAATGATAATCAGGAAAATTATTCTGGGTAAACAGCAGTCTCTGACTGTGTTCACACTAAGTTCCCCACACAGAAAGAGAAGCTCTTGATCTTGGTTGTTGTTCTTTGTAATGTCCTTGCTGGCCTTTGGGGAAAAGACTGTGTAATTCTTAATGAGTCAGAAGGCAAAGATTAGAAAGTTCAATGGAAAAAGGAGGGTGATCTTATAACCAGAGGGTATTTCTGAATAGATAAGTGTTGTTTCTTTTAGAATATCTGGTGCTCTACAATGTCATCGGCATCAGAAGTTAGCATTAGGATAAACACTATGTATGGCAAGTGGGGGGTTACAGGGAGAGGATGAAACCATTCTTGCTTATTTACAGTAACATCCTCCAGGGACTCCAGTGTCTGCAGTTGCATGTCTTTGTGTTTAGTGTAATGTCACACTCACAGCATATTCATCCTGACAAATTCCTTTGAGAATTCCTTAATGTTGATTTGAGTTCTCTTGTTCTTTTGGTCACAAGCTGGAAAGTCGAAAACAAACAGTGCAGCTGCTTTCAGTTCAGAGGAATTCCAACTAATCCTTGTGTCACCCTGCCCTGCAGCACTCCACAAAGACATGGGCTCTTGTCGTGCCGCCACCATAACAGGCACCCTCTCCCGTATATCGCTAAATGATGAGGAGGATGAGAAGGGCCCCGAGGGCCTCAACTACTCCACGTTGCCTGGCAACATTATCTCCAAAGTCATAATACAGCAGCCTTCAGCTCTGCACATGCCGCTGGGAGTGGGTGACTTGAAAGAGCAGTGCATGGCCGACAGCAACGCCGAAATGCGCCGCACTGTTTACCTGTGCACCGACGACGCCATGCGCCAGGGTGACCAAGACATGGGTGGCCATGATATGGAGGGCCATCCAGTGCAGGGTCAGATGATGGAGACGGACTACATAGTCATGCCTCGGGCCTCTGCAGCAGCGGTGTCAGGGTCGGGTAACATGCCCACCCTCCTAAAGGAGGACACGAAGATGAACATCACAATGGATACGCTGCCACATGAGAGGCTAATGCATTACAAGATGAGCCCTGACTTCAATATCAGCCCGTCAGGCATGGACCATATGAATGTGAACCTGGAGCAGTATCCTACCGCTCCAGAGCAGATGCAAAGCCGGCCCTTTGAACCTCGCACGGCTGTTAAGAACTTCCTCGCTGAGATGGAGGAAGCTGGAGGGCTTTCTAGGAGTGAGACAGGGTCTACAATATCTATGAGCTCCCTGGAGGTACATACTCTCGTGAGGATAAGAGAGCACAGAGATGCAATAAACACTTTACAGCACATTTTAAAATATCTCTCCCACATTTGATATATTCATATCTACCTAAGTTGATGTCATAACAAGTTTGACTATGTCATGTTTTATTTTTACAGAGAAGAAAATCACGATATTCTGATCTGGACTTTGAGGTATGTCAAAAATATATACATATACATACATATTTCTTCCTGTAGTGCATGCTTTTAGCTTTTTATGCAGAATTTTTTTTTTTTGCAGTTGTGTTTGTCATTTGATTTACTAGTACTCATTGGGCCTCTTAAGCTTATTGGAGTTTCACAGCCTTGGCTCAACAAGATTTATTGACATGCTGCGTAGTTAAGATAAAAGCAAGGCTGTCAACTGACAAACAGGGCAACAGTTCTCATCAACATTTTATCCCCCTCCATCTCCTACATCCATTAGCTATATGTTGATTTTCAAACGGTATGCTTTTAAAGTCATTTGCACATTTCACATCTGATTTTATCACTGGTTTCAACAATGATTATATTGGCTTGCAAAGACATATTAAAATCCCCTTTGGCAGGTTTTAGCCTTTCCTTTGCATTGTTAAATCAGGCTTTACTGCATATATATTGTAACCTCTGTCAAAACACAGGAAACATGCGACTTCTGGCAGCTATTTTGGCACAGGGTGCATTTAATGTTTTAGCTTAGATAGACAACAGAGCTTAGAGTGGAAGATTTGTGCCAAAATTTGATCACAAGGATTTCCCTTAGACCAACAAAACTCTAAATGAGGTCATTTATCACGGAAGAATTATGTTTAAGCATTAGGTGTCCTTTAACCCTAACTTTAATTATCTCGCTGTTTCCTTGATTTTGGCAGTCAATTGTATATATGCAGAGGCAAGTAGATTTGTTTCAAACCTGGCCTATTAGTAAACTACCGTGACAGTAACAAATTGATCAGAGTTGGAGGGGATGGAGAGGGAGATGCATTTCCATTATTGGCTGTCAATACCAAAGAAAAAACCCTTGCCATTGCAGAAAGTCATGCACACCAGGAAAAGACACATGGAGCTGTTCCAGGAACTGAATCAGAAATTTCAAACCCTGGACCGATTTCGAGACATACCAAATATGGGCAGCATGGTGAGTAACAGGAAACCAGGGGGGTGGCTGTCGGCCAGTTAAAGAGAGCAAAATCCAAATACCCTATTTAGATATGCGTGCAGGACACATTACGTGTGATTGTGCAGATGAGTGGTTATGTAGCTAAAGTGTGCCTTCCAATATGTAGTGACCCTGTCTGCAGCTGAGGGGCTGCCCCTTAAAAGCACTGAAGCATTTTTCTCTGCAAGGCCAGTCTCAAGAAAAACAGACCTTTAGCAATGTCGCTGCAGTAGAGTACATCCATTCCAATGCAAGGCCATTAATGCACTTTTATTTACATGCACATTATCTACTTAGCAACCCCATCTTTTTTTTTTCTTTAATGCATGGCGGATTATTTAATCTATCAACATCTACACAAGTAGTACCTTAATGTGGTTGTTCTCTTACGGCAGCTGTGTGGGGGGAAAACTTCACTCGATCTAGAAGTCAGGCTAATTATGAGAATTCCTCCTGACCTTGCTGCAAACCAAAAGTCTCACCATCTGTCTCCACACCTGGTTGGAGCAGTACACAATGGGGACGTCAAGCCTTATAAGCCTTATGAGCCTGTCTCACATGAGCAGCTTTTTTTCTTTGCCTTTTTTCTTTTTCTGCATCGAATGCAACAAATAGAAATCGAGCTTGTGACCAACCGCAGTTGGATGATAAGACAATGGCAGTTTTGCAGAAGGCTTTATGTTTCCATATGATACTCTTGCTCCTATTTCAATTACCTCTGCAGTGCAGGGCAGTTTGAGGACCGTTGCTTAGTTACAGTGCAAGTTTCTTTTGTATAGAAAATGATAACTACTCACTCTTTTTTTTTCATTTTCTCTCTTTTTTTTTTCTAAATGAATCTTCTGCAGAGCTGGCAGCAGACATTAGTATCCATTTTATATTCCCTGATGGGGAGATTCTTCTCTCCCTTACTTGCAATAGTGTCTTTGGGGCTGTCAGCCAGAGCACATTCAGATGAATGGCTCACACATGCAGCACATATAGTGCTCCAGTTTCTGAGTTTGGGGAAAACACAGTTCAGTTCCATGGCAATAGTCTAAGCATGTTCACATTTAATACACTGCCATTATCCTTTGTTATTTGATGCTTCCCTCAGCATTAATCCATTATTTTCAATTAGCAATGGAAGGAACTCATCTAAAGCCCTTTTGAATTGAATTAATTCACTGGAAAAGTCAGTTTTGAACCAAAAAAATCAGCAGTTTTGCTGCAGAGGATGTAATGCCACTAATGTCACACCCTGCTGACTGTTTCACAGGACAAGGCAATGCCAAAACAGAACCCATGGGAGAGCTACAATCCAGCCTGTGAGTACCAGAACTACGCCACTATGAATGTACTAGAATCTGACACCAAGAACTCACTGGAGATGATGCCTGCAGAGTGGGAGAAGTGTGTCAACTTACCCTTAGATGTGCAGGAGGGAGACTTCCAAACAGAAGTCTAGAGGGAAAAGAAGGAGAAAAAAAATGCAAACTAGGAAAGGAGGAGACTGGGGATGTATTTTGCACTGAATAAAGCAACAGACTTTTCTAACAGCCTTGGCATACATATCTGGATCTTATGAGTGTGGCAGGGACATTATGTGCCAATATAAAGACTGGTGAGAGAGAAAAAAGAAGAAAAAGGGATAAAAACATCCGTGTTACTTTTTGTATTCTCACTAGTGTACTTAGTGTGGGGCAGCCTGGTGTAAAATATTTACCATCATGTGTTTCAAATTATCTGTTGAGGAATTGGCTAAAAAAGGTAAACTCTAGATGAAACCTCACAAAGCAAATGACATGCCATGTCGTCCCAGCTTCATCGGGTCTAGTTTTGATTTCCTAAAACTGGACCCGGGAGCACAATGTATATATTTATGCAGGTTTTTAAAAAGTTTATAACAGTCTGTTTGGCCATTACTACACTTTTTACTTTATAATATAAAACATGGAAGGCAAAGAGGATTTTTCTGTCATATTAAAATGAATGTTTGTCAAGCTACATTCTTCATTGCTTTAAATGCAATAAAGATAATACTCACTTTTATATAAATAATATATTTCACAACTTTAATACTGCAGACTCTGCTTGAAGGATCCCAGCAAGCTCTCTCATCTGCAGCTCTGTATAAAATATTTAAAAACAAAATGTTGTATGGTGTAAATAAACTTTTGTCTACATATGTTTTACTTGTGCCAATTTATTTTAATGAGAAAAAAAAATGCCAACCTGATCAAAAGTTATAGCGAAAAATGTTAACATTTGAAAAGGAATGTAAATAAAAGAGGAAATATGTTCGTACTGCTTCAGAGGTTGTGTCTAGTTTATGTTGTGTGTTGATTGTCAAGTGCATCACTCAATTACCATTAAATTCTGCACACTCAGGACGTATGGCGAGATAAGTCCTGATTGACAGTGTCCCAGTACTATTGAACCTGTGTTGAATAACCAATCTTAGCTCCATTTGACTAGTATAGAGTGGATTATCCAAAATATTGTCTCTAGTGCTTCAAATATCATCACCTTTGGTGTTTTGTTTTGTCTTAGCTCAGGCAAGTCAGCGATTTGAAGCTGACGGTTTGTTCTATTTGAGGCCTCACCCCATATATCCGCCCACCATATCTAATTTCTGAATTTGCCTAGGAAAGTCCTAATCTGTCTCTGTGCCTCCGGAGACTTCTCCTGATAAGATCAGCTTTCTCAGACAGACAGGTCCAGACACCGCTCTAATGGGAGGAGGCTGCCAGAGCTGAGAGAAAATCTTGTTTGCTCTGTCCGGTGGTCTGTGCATTAATGCTGCCACTCGGCAGTGAGAGCACCAGCATGTGCTACTTACCCCTCCCGTATTTAGAAGCAGGAGTCCAGCAAGCGGGAGAAGAGGAAGAGCCAGAGGAAGAGGTGTGACTTCATCATCAGTGAAAAAACGAGCACAAGATAGAAAAAAGCGGGGAACCAGACAGTAAACCCAGGCGGGTACAGCTGTGCTGTGACATCATTACAACAGAAATTAAGTTGATTACAGGCAGAGCTCAGTCGAGACATTAATGTCTGGATTTACAGTGCCTTTCAATTTAAAGTAGCAGACAGAATTAGGTTAATTATATACAGAACTGTTACAGTTTTTTTTCCCTTTCTTTTTCCATCATTAATGAGCCAGCATCCAGTGCCTCTGAACAACACGGCTGTGGCTATATTTTATGCTGGAGGCTGTCTCATAGGAGTGGAAAGTTTAGGTCTTTGCACTGAGAGTTCATAGCTGTTAATGGTTTGTGTCTGAGAGGCTTAAGAGGTTCAACAGCAGACTGTCCTGCAAAAGTCAGGATGCGAACCAAAGCAGTCAAGCTGGGAAGATCATCTTGGAAAAGTGTCTGGATGCTGTGTGAAATTAAGTAAATAAACATTGCAATGATTTTGCAGACAAACTGATACAAGCTGATATATATTTTTTTAACTGAGCAGTCCATATACAATGTAACAACTATCAAAATTGTATATCAAAATTTTTAAAAAGTTGGGACACGAGGATGTTTACCTGCTCGTCAAAGACTCATCACCTCAGTCTTTGACGAAACTCCGGTGTGTGGGCACCGAGGTGGACCAGCTGTTCTGAAATTTAAATATTTTCCAGCATCTTGCTTGCAATTATTTCTCAGCTGCTCAAAAGTTCAGTTCTCTCTTACTCTTTTGTTTTATCTTTTATGTAGTAATACACCAAATGTTTTCCAAGGGTTTCTATCAGTCTGGCCTATGTCCATGAAAAAGACGTTGTCTGGGTTTGTCTCTTCGGAGTAGGTAGCTATACATGGTTCGGAACTGATTGTGATATGTCGCAGATGTGCAACTATCCAACCACCAGACAATCACAGATCCTGCTTTTAAACTGTGCGCTGACAGCAAACCGGATGATTCTTTCCTCTTCAACACAGAAGATGCAGTGTCCATGACATTCAAAAACATCGTCACGTTTTGATCCACCAGACAAAGGAATGGTTTTCAGCTTTGCCTCAATTCATTATAAATAAACTGAGGACTGGTTAAGCTAAAGCTTTTCAATCATGTTTACAAAGGTTGTTCTTTATTATTTTCATGGTAGAGTTATATTTAGATTTTTGTAGATATAGCGACAAGCTGCAGAATCACATCTGTGTTCAATGCAGAGCGCCAAAGACTACTGCCACCCAGTGTTTGTTTTCAGCCTTGTCCGTTCTTAAAATAGATTCCTCTGGATTTCTATAAAAAAATAAAATAAATACATATCTCATTTTCAATATTCGAAACATTGTCTTTGAACCACTGTATTATATACAAACCTATTGAAACCTATTGAGTCAACATAATTATGTAAAAAAGTATCGTGTTTTTGTGCTTCTTCTCTTTCAAACCCAATTCAGCTTGTCCACATCATCAAATCAACACTCAAATCAAATCTCTAAAAAGTAGATGCTGATTAAAATCAGAGTGAAGTCAATAATTGGCAATTAAAGCAGAAGGTTGAACCTCTGTTGTTGTTCTTTTCTTTTTTACCATATATTCCTAATTTTTCAGAGGCTGAAAAATGCAGATTTTAATGGACATGCACAATTATGTCAAGTTTGTCAGAAAAAGGTTGTAGGTCTGAAAATGTTTTTAAAGGCTACCATAGGTCTGAATGGGGGAAAACTCCAGGGTTTTATGTACATTTCAGTGTATCAACAATTTGGGAAATACATTACTATATGTCTCATCCAAGCACTTTTCATTGGCAAAGTGCCAAACAGTAAGAATTTACTCAAAAAAACGTCACTGCCCGTCTTTGATTTCTACAAAATACATTTCATTAAAATAAAGTGGAAAACGGATGTTTCGAAGATCATGTATGTACTTATGTCATGTCGTGGTACTTAAATGTGAAGTTCCTCATCAACTCCACTGGATGACTTGTGTCACCATAAACAATCCACATTGGAATTATTTGGCTGGACAAAAATAGAATCAATTTAATGCAGATTGGGTCGTGATTTCCATTGTAATGAATGTTGTTTTACTACTTACCTTCCATGGCCTTTTCCTTTATACCAGGTAAGCAAACGATTGTCTTAAGCTCCTTTTTATTTTTATCCGTAGCCACCATAATCATTTTAAGCTCCTATCAAAGTAAATTATTATATCTTATACATAAAAGCACAAAAATAAACCCCACCAAATATTTAACTTTTAATATTAAATGTCTAGATTTGTCCCTCAAACAGCACTGAGTATCTAAAAATAGACAGCTGTTATTTAGTTGTCCGTAAATGGAGCTTGGACATGTTGACAAGCCTGCTGGATAAGTCTTCATTGAGTAGTGAGTGGCAGGTCCCACTGGCTCATAGGAGCAAAGAGGTTAACTTGCCTTGGGGCTGCAAACACTGAATCAACATAATCATATTGATCCTGCATCACTTCCCTCCCCAGAGGCATGACTGAGGGGTAAGGTGGGCCTCTCCTCTATCAAGGACCTGTCAGAGGACTTCAGGCCCAGGTGAAAAACAATTGGAACCATCCAAAAATTCTCCTCCTGGTCAGAGTTGTAAAGGGCATAATGAAGATGGAACAACTGTGTAGTGTTTGGCAGTAAAGAAGAAGCAATAACATTGATAAGTTAAATTCTGTTTGTGAGATGTCTTTAAGTAAAAACAAGAAAGAAAGAAAAAGAAAACAAGTAGATCTGATTTTTGCTTCTTGGGCAGTTGTGTCAGCTGATAGAGTTGAGAAATTTAAAGAATACCCCCCAATGAAAATTTGATTTTAAAAATAAGTTATCCAAAAATGGCATCGACAAATACAAAACACCATTCTCTTATGGAAAATGAAAAAAAGAAGTTCTGAAGCTATATATGACATAAATGATAAATATATTATATATCATTTATATGGAATGTAAAATAAGAAGTGCTGTGTTTGTGTTTGTGAATAACAGACACACTGCAGAGTGCTTCGCAGTGCATTGATAATGTTAAAATTGCACTGTGTTAGTGCAAATCATTTACCTTTCAGCAATGGAAACATACCACGCTCTGAGAGAAGATAGGGCTGTGACTGAAAACTTCCAATGCACTCATATGACAATTACAGTTGTGCTAGCTGTAGAGCTTATACATTTATATATTAAAAAAATATATATTTAGAAAAATACATCAAATTTGTTCATGTCAACTTAATAATGCATATTTGTGTCTTATTCATAAGATTTCCTGTGTTTTGCCACCATAACTCCGCTTCAAGCTATAAAATCTCAACAATTCTCACAAGCATAGTTGATCTGCAAGTAAAGAAAAAGTTTTGGAGGCTCAATAGAAATGAAACTTTGGAAAAGTACACTGCAGGTACTTGGCATGCACTGTAAAATGCATTACAGTTTTTTATTCTGTGGAGCTGTAAGATAGATGGTGGGTACAGAGGCCCCTGACAATGGCTGTAGTGCTCTGTAATTCCTCTTGGTATCTACAGTACACTACACAATCACATCTGCCTTATATGAAACTTCCCTCAGAAAAGAAAAGCCCAAAACAGCCCGTCTCTGTTGTCAAATCTCTTGTGACCTGTTTGTTCGTTTCCCAAAAATATTCAGTCGATAGAACTCTAGGTCTTTAAGATTGCAAAATCCTGTAACAGGCTTTGCTATTGGTTTCTCCAATCCATGTGAGGAACCAGCTGGAGTCCACTATAAAACCCCAATGCATAGATTGCTTGTCCCCTTTGAAACCCAAGGAGTAGTCCACACTAACTATCCATGAGCTTCATTCCTCATGCCACATATATAAAGAGATTCACTATGCATTGCTGTGATTACCTCTGCAACCCACCATAGATGGCTGCATCACATTTCTTGCTGTAACAATAGAAAATACTGTGATGGACCCGATTGATTGATGATGGCCCTGCACTACCATTAATCAGTCCTTTATGTCCATTTCAGGGCATGATGCACAGCCTCAAGACAGATTGTTCAAAGGTCCCTCCCATCTGAGTCAGCGTAATGAGTATGACTCAAAGTGGCCAGAGCTCCATGGACGCCCCTGAATCAGAAAGCATTCAGTCTGAGCTCCAATGTGACAATGCACTTGTGTGGCAGAGTTTTCTTTGCCTCCCTTAATACGATCACCCACGCATGTGGAGAAGTAAACAGAATCAGTGAGTATCCAAAGAGGAGGTAACTTGGTAAAGTTCCTGAGCTCCAGCAAGATTGGAGCATAGAGATAAGTGACTGACGTACTATAATGTGCAATCACCTGATGAAATAGTAAGTTCTAGGTGACATTTACAAATAGAGTATGCAATACAATATGGCTGATTAGTGCTCAGGGATAATTTGATTTTTCATTTAGCTTGTTATAAGATTATATATAATTTGCTTTACTGATAAAATACATCCCTATGGCCTCTGCCTAGAGTGGTCTTCATCAATTGGGACGGGACAAGAATAAAATATCAACCATCACCTCCACTCAACATGCCCATGTTGGATAGAATAAAGGGATGTATATGCTGGTACCATATTACAGTGGCACAGTTTTATCTCCACCTCCATCCTGTGTAGAGTCCAGAATGAGCAGCTATCAGGACAAGTCAAAATGGTGGTTGATGGAAAAAAAAAAGCCTTGTTCTCTGGCAGTCTTCATGCTGGCATTGGAACCTTTTGTCTATTTATGTAAAGGTGGACATTTGCATGCCCAGATGCCATGTATTCCATGGTATTGTCTGTAAATATGGAATCATTCTCGCGGATCAACAGCGTGCAAGTTTGCTGTTCCTTCATATCATTGGCCAAGAACATGATAGAATGTCCTGTTGGACGCATAGGTCGCTGCCTAGTCCTGCCATGGGTAAAATAAGCATCATATGAGGTATGAGGCTATGAGCATGAGATCATGTCTGTAACACAACTATAACAAAGCATTGGCCAAGAGTTGCAAAAACAACCAATACAGAGGCCTGAGAAAGCCACACTCTCCCTGCTATGCCTGTTGTAGAGCAGAGGGTATTGCAAGGCTCTGCCATGTTGGCTGCAGATACACAGGCTGTGCCTGCATGAATATTCCTTGTGAAGGAGATGGACGGGTCCCCCCCCCTTTGCCTCAGGAGCTTGCTCAGTGTAGGGTATGCAGAGAACATGGGCTTGCATAAGGTCCTTTACACAACTTATAGGGACAAACATCCTGTATGAAACTCCCCTCACTGAAGAAATGAAGCTCTATATGTTGTAATATGGCAGTCGACTGTGTACAATGGCCTTGAACATGGGTAGGCGTGATACTGACTTTGTCTGAGTCTCAGCGATTTCTTCTGCTGTTGGATCTGGACCCTGGTGGTCATTTATTCATGAGGCCTGCAAGGAGACACCTAGTTGCTGGCTCATGCACACATGAGAAGCAAGAACACGCTGGCCAAATAGAGAAAAAAGTGACTTCCACGAGCATGTGGCGAGGCCACGAAGCTGTTTTGAAGAGAAAATCTCCAGGGGCCAGGACAAGATGCCAGCAGGTGCAGCCTCACTCCCTCGCTGGCTATACAATAAAATGGACAACAAAGATGAGACGCACAGATGTTGTTGTGGAGGGAGGCACTAACCGTGATTATGATGAGTTTGGGGAGGAAAACATATTACAGTAAATGCTTTCAAATACATTCAGCTTAGTGTGGCTCTCATGAGTCATAGGCAGTGGTTTTTATCAGTCTCCATAGTAGCTGATAGTAAAGATTTGTTCTTGTATTAAAACTAGCTACAATTTAATTTCTTTAAGTTGTTGTGGGGAGATAAGTTTACGATTTGATTATGTCATGTAGAAGTGGACAGAAACATTAGTTTAAAGAGCTGGCTACAAAAGCCAGCCTTTTGACTGGCAGGATCACTAGGCTTACAATATGACATGTTGCCAATTAATGACAGCTCAACACGTCACGTCAGCTTCTCATTAGTGTGATAATGTGTGAAAAAGTTTATAAGTTTGTGATCTGTACCCGCAGCTGTGCGTTTGCATTTCCACAAGTCTGCATTTTATGAAGCATTTCACCCCGTGACTTCAACATTACTGACACACGTGTGCGACTGCGCTCAACAACAAAGTCCAGCGTCACATGTGCTCAGTTGTTTAGTTCTAACAATGCCTTCATAATAACACATCATAATCATTCGGAAAATATCCCACACTGCTGTTGCACTGTTAGCCAGCGGTTGTTTCCAATCCTGAGATGTAGCCTCTATGGAAGCTGAGTGAGATTCTTTTTTTTTTTGCCCCTTTTGTTAAATTAAATATCATTATCGTGATGGTCTAATGA
Organism: Leuresthes tenuis; assembly: GCF_036924035.1. Classification (NCBI taxonomy): domain Eukaryota; kingdom Metazoa; phylum Chordata; class Actinopteri; order Atheriniformes; family Atherinopsidae; genus Leuresthes; species Leuresthes tenuis. Next base: position 16,889,347 of record NW_027325362.1, read on the forward strand.
TCAGTTAACTACTTGAGAAAATGCAATCATGTAATCATTACGGGTTCATTTTGTCATTATCTCAAAGGGTTAATGGGATTATCATTAACCCAATAATCGCAAGGCTTGTTACCTTAAGATAATGGATTAATGCATTTTTTTGTTTAGCTCCATGAAGTTTGTTTTCGTGTTACCACAAATAGTGGGGTCACCTTAAGTCAGTTAGTGAGTGAAGACAAAGTTGGTCAAAGTCTTATCCATGTCCACAAAAACCTCCGTCTGAGTTTTACTAAACTCGGCGTAGCAAACAGAATTATTTAAGGATGCCTTGTTTTGATATTATAGAGCTTCTCTAACCGTCATATAAGTATTAGTTAATGAAGATTGGCGTTAACGCACAAATTACTAATTTTTTAACTCACTGTTTGGAGAAATCAAAGTGGTTTTCATGATATCACGTCTTGGAGAAGATGCTCCTCGAGGTGAACGACTTTGTCTTTTCAAGGTAATGTTAATTTGTATTTTGAGTCAGACTTAAATATTTCAATTACGAGTGCCTATGTAGCAGATTTCTATTGTGTACCTACAATATAGTGGCAAGGAGCAGTTTCTATTTCATCAGAAGTTTTCAGATTTTCTTGTGCTGAAATTATTTCTGCCCACCAACCCTTTCTTCCCGAGATGTGAGACCGCGAGTTCTATATAAGCATAACACAGAAAAACTGAAAATATCTTCTAAACGACAAACTGCATTTGATTTATTTTCACACCAAAGACCATCATCTGATGTCGAATTTGCATCTGAATTTGGAGCTGAACACTTCCTCCACAGTGAGTAAGTGGCCCCACAGGAGGAAACAGGACAGTTCTTCATCACGGGGGAGACGCATCCCTCAAACTTCCCACAGAGGTTCTGTCAGCATGAAATAAGGAGCACAATGAGGGAGAGGAAGACGTAGAGGCAGCAACAATCAAGCTGGCATGCTAAACAGCACATCTGAAGAAAGCAGGAGAAACATCGAGCCAGCCAGAGATAACACCACCAGATCCCACTTTCAGACCCACTTATGTACCTGGCCTTAAGCCTAACAGCTTTTTAAACAGCCATATAACTTTACTTATGACTAATGGCTTCATATCACCGATCATATACATGCGTGCGTAAAATGTTCCGCACCTACTGATTACAGGCTAGAGGATAAAGTGTACAGCTTTGCATTCCAGAGATGGATAATGTCTAGTGTGAAGTTCATCTGGGTTTGTCAGTCCCTTCACCTCAAAAGCATGGCAAACAAAGCTACAAATAAGAGACACAGAGCAGGCTTTGAACAGCTCTGTGAAATAAAGCCACTCAATCAAGAGATAAGAGATGCCGGCTCAAGTAACTATCATCCAGGCCAGGATATTGCAATCGATGACAGAACAGTTGCCACCAAAGGAAACACTCAACAAAGCAGGAAAAATAAGCTTGCTATATGAGATTTAAACTCTGTTCTCTGACAGACTCACACAGTTACACTTAGGGATGTCTTTGTCTAAGAGGAAAAGCTCCAATGAGACAGTGACAAGGGGGCTGTGATGGACAATCGATATGTATTGGCTCCGAGCAGACTGCCTTTGCAGACAGTTTTTAGAGTCTCACCCTTTTCCGTGACCAGGGTGTGTGCAGCTATCTGCAAAGACAAAAATTTTTAAAAAAAAAGCTAAACAAGTCTGAACTTCAAATTTCTGAGAAGTACACCCACTAAATGCTTGGCATACTGACAAACCCCTGTAGGTGAATGTAAAAGTTTCTGTTACAAACCACTTTTCCAGCCTTGCAGTTGTTTTCCCATTTTTTTTAAATGAATGCAAAACATTTTATTTAACACGCGGGCGGGCAGGGGAGCAACATGTTTTAGTATTCATTCACTTTGTCATTATTCTTGACGGAGAATATCAAATTTATACAAGCACTTGGCGGGGCAGCAGGCTGTGGTCAGATTGTATTTTCCAGGTAATGCGTCCCAACTGTAGTCGTCTTACGGCTTTTGTCTGAAAAAAAAAAATAAATCTGTTCGAACATCTGCTACTCAGTGTCAGTATCACTTATAGTATTTCTGACATTTGTAGAACAGCTCTGTTTGGGTACTTTGTGCATGCTTGGATAGACATTTTAGTCTAATTTGACTGGAGTTGCAAAAGGTTAAGTGATTTGTGCAACTGGATTGGAACGTTTTCAATCTTCTCAACTAAAATTAAGGGTTTGCTCCTGCAGATTTTCGAGATTTAAATAGTAGACCGACATCCACATGAATATTATAGCTACAGTGCTTTCTTTTGTATGTGTATGACATGGTACAAATTGGTTAAAAGAGAACAAAATCGTGCATTATTGTTATGGAAAACCCTCAGGCAGATCCAACATGGTGCTGCTGCTCCCTGCGAGGTAGTTCTCATCCTTAACGGATTCAATTATTTGTTCATTAAAATGTGCTCGCTGTTCTCTTGCTAAAAGAGCCTAAAACTCAACACAGGAGGGAAAGAAAAATGAGAGAAGACTAGCTTTTAAATATGAGGCATCACAAAAAAAAAAATCCTCTGATCTGACATGTTGAGCCCACAATCTTTTCTGCTAGACTCCTGGGGCTCGTGTTTTTGGCTCAAGGCGCATTTGGTTTATTAGTAAATGCAGGGGTGGAATATCGTTTAGTGGCTTAACTCAAATTACAAGGTAGGCATACCTCAAACTAATTGAACATGCACATAAAATTTCATGCAAATCCATCCAGAGCAGGCACCGAGCTGTTACTGTACGAGCTAATCCAAAGGGGGAAGCATTAAACTGTCAGTCCTATTTGATACGTGCAATTATTACTCGAAAACACTTCATATCTTTACATTTATGTCAAAACCTGAGCTTTGGATAACAAAATTCCCTTGCTTACATAAGTACTGATTGCATTTCTGTACTTAAAAGCTTAAACAGTTTGGAGCCAGATTTTTTAATAGCATTAGCTGCAGGAATCACACATCCTGTATGTTTAATAGACAACAGCACGGCGAAGAACCTGGGAGGGAGACATTTGATAACGGGGTCAAACATGAAATGAAAACAGATGTTCATATATGGGGACAATTTGCCCTCAAACTGCGACATTGTGCTTCTTTTTTTTTTTCTTTTTCTTTAAAGACTCAACTCAAACACGACGCTTTCAGGTGAAACTATAACTTTAGACTCAACTACCTCAAAGGTTTCACAAGATGAAAGAACAGACACTGGGTTAATGTGCTAATCAGCATTTGGTGCTGCAATACGTATTAGAGGAATCATTTTCTCTAACTCCTGACAAAAAAAAAAAAAACATACTGCAGCACAGTAACATTCATAAGAACCGGAAAACCTGACATAATGTTTAACATATATAACAATCGATGCAAATGAACCAGTTTCATCAGATAATAATCAAAACATCTCGTTTCTAGCCGACAAGTTCTTGAACAAAAGCAATAATAAAAGGCCTATTTACATTTTATAAACGCAAATCAGTGGAAACCCACTAAGTAAGTGTTGACTAAACGTCCTTATGCTGTCATGCGGCGCGCGTGTTCACTGCTGAAAAAGAAACTGGAAACAATCTGGGCCTTTTCATGCAGTAATAACATAATTCACCTGGAAATTCAGGTCAGAGGAACATTCGAGATTAAGTACACTTAAATCTCACTTGCTTTGTTAGGGGGGCCAATTTCAATTCATCAAATGTATTTATTTCCTATCATTTTAAGGACATTTTACCACATTAACTCTGACGAGTCAGAATAAATGCTCCCGAACAATCGGCCGTTCACAGTTGCGTCTCGCAGAAACTTTATCATGAACACTGGGCAAACTATGGAAGGGTGTTTGAGATAGTTTTAATTCTTTAATTACAAGCATCATTCAATGTTGTCACAACTTCCACAACATAAATCATTTCTTTTATCAAGTGGAAACAGCATGTGTTGCAGCTCCTTTCATCATCACCATCATCTAACTGCACTTCAAGCTGCTTTTTTGTTCGGGATCTGAGTGAAAGAAACCAGACAAACATTTCAATGCAAAAAAACAAACAAACAACAAAACTGAGATTCAGGCTGGCGTACAGAGGTGTGTGCCCATCATAGTAATGTACATTCATTAGGCACAAACATTTGGTTTTCACCTTGAATCATCAGATTCTATCAATTTGACACAAATATGCTGAAAAGGAATTCTCTATCTGGCTAAAAGAAGCCCTTAATAGCTCTATGTCACAAGACTGCAGTCCATAAATTCCACAACACCGACAACAATGAATCATATCTCATAATTAAAAGGAGACTCATATCCACTTCTTTGATTATTTCTATGACCCTATTACACATTTTTCTCCCAACAAAAGAGTGCAAACTGCTGAAGCCGTTCAATCAAAAACCACAAAAACACTGCAGATGCAATTGGTCATTTACATTTCGTACACAGAGTGGGTTTGCAGGCAGAGGAGAAATGCGGAAAACCACTCAAACTATATGTAACATTTAAATAAAAAGAAAAAGGTGTTACCGCTGTCAGCATTTCGGAGTAATTATTTTCTAAAGTAACAAGCAGCTTTTAGGAAAACTTGTGCGCGTTGGCTGAGCTTAACCTTCGAATGTATACTGAGGCCAACTGCAGATGTAATAAATTAACCGCTTAATGGTCTAGAAACTGCTTAGAGAATGTAAAAAGTTGTGTCTTAACTGTCTGAATAAAGCCAAAAACATTGCATTTTGGAACAGCATGCGTCTCCTGAAAAGTGACCAATTTGTGTCAGACTGTTGAGAAGTGAATTCTCAAGATAGGATTGAGTTGGAGGACACTCCCTGAATCCCAAAGTCATCAATAACATCGACTGAGGAGGAGACAACGATCGGTCTGAGCTGTCTCATTAAATGAGAGGGGGCGCGTCAACTTAAAACAAGGCCGGACTCCCGGAGACACTGCTGCAATGACGCCTTAAAACCAATAAATTAAATTAAGACAAACCTTGGACAGTCAGGTACTGGTTAATGAAATTGTACTTTTTTTTCTAGTCCCTTTAAGTTAACAGCTACCATATGTACAAGTGATGAAGGTTTCTTCTTTTTTTCATCTTTTCAGTGCACATATTCATCATCACTTATGTCTGAGTCATCGGCCTCCACTTCTCCTTCAATCACCGACTTCTTCCCTCTGCAGCAGGACACCACCAGGCCAACGAGGAAAGCCTACAGTAAAAATAATAAGCAGAGCACGCATTAGGAGATATTTCACGAGGAGCATTTGATCGATGGCGTCCAGCGAGAGCTCGAAAGAAAGAGGCTATTAAACTTTTCTTTCTTTTTTTTTTCTGAGGCGATAAGCAGTATGTGCAGTCTTTGAAGATTATTTTCCATTAGCCTTTTCTGAGTACAAATTAAATCACAAATTTCTACTCTGCTGCTCTCCCCTGAAGTAGCTCCTCTTGTAATGCCTTTCAGTTACACGTTTTAAGTGGCTGTACGAGTTTTTGTGAAGCTCAAAACACAAACTATAAAGTTTGGGATCAGTATCTGCAAATAAATATTAAAAGTTTGTATTCATTTAATTATTTATTCTTAACTAACTTAACTCTTTTTCTCCTCACTATTCCAGATATTCAAATCCACACAAAAAAAAAAAAAAACAGATGAGATAATTTTATTAACAGAGAAACTCACCCCAATAAAGGCCCAGTTACCAAAGTAGTAGATGGTGCTGAAGAACCAGAACTTGTGGAGGAAAAGATAGGTTCTTGTCATGATGCACTGGTCTGAAAGAGACAGAGAATTGCACACACACAGGTCAACAAAAAAAAGGAGGCAAAAAACATAAACAACACAGCAGGAACCAAACTGAATGTAACAAATCCTATGCTTCATGTTGTCTGTTTTATATGTCTGTATTGTAAGGGTGTCGAAACTCACTCAGGAGCTATAAACAGGCAGCCATTACTACATGGAACGGTGCCTCAGGCTATTTTCTAATTCTAACAAAAACAAGACAGTCTGTAGTCTGAGGAGAGAAAAGTTGTGTCGCTGTGGATGCGAATACGTCCGCCCCACAGAATAAAACTGCAATGATGCAACACTTCAAAAGAGCCTTGCATCAAACACATTTAATTTTACACACTGGAAAGCCAAAAGGTAAAAGCATGAGCATACAGAAGATATCAAACACTGAACAGAGTCAAGTGCGGGTTTTAGACACTTAGGATATTGGTATTCCTACACGTGGTCCCAAGAAATGCAGCAAGTGATAAAGATATGGTTTCAGTGACAAGAAGAACAAGGAGCGCCCTCATCTCATTAAGTCTATCTGGGAAAAGACAGACAGCAAAGAGTCTGTGGCGAGTTATCCGAGGCATTAACAGCTACCCACATGCTTTGAAGCACTATGTGTAGAGTGGGGGCCGTTGTAATACATACATATACACACACACGTGTTTTTATCTGTGTACGTTGTGAATAAAACATAAAGCAGAAGAAGTAACTCGATGTTATTTAGATTGTCCAGCAGAGCAGCTCAGGCTCATGCAGCAGGCTACACATCACAGCAGAGCAGATGGTGCTGTGAAGTCCAGTGGTGTCTTCACTGCCAGTTGCTTGCTACCTTTTTGAATTACCAAGACAGAAAGTTAACAAAGAATGACCCCAGCAGTTTCTTTTTCAAGATAACTGTAACTAACTGTAGATTTGTATATTAAAGGTAGATTCTTTGATTAAACCACCATGTAGAATTTCCACTTATTTAATTTAGGCAGTCTATGCTGACTGCATAGCAAAGCCTTCGCAGGGAGCACCTTTCATAGCAGTCTGGCAGTCTGTAGTGTTCCTCAAATGTAATTTGGCTGCTGTGACTACAGGTAGCACTACCATGTGATCCTGAACATAAAAAGACATTAACATCAAAAACCTGAGGCAAGTAACTGACTTCTCACTTATAAAATCCAACTCCTTCCTTTTTCTGTGTGTGTGTGTGTGTGTGTGTGTGTGTGTGTGTGTGTGTGTAGCAGCTCTCATGCTCCCTGCAGGTGACATCACCTCTGAGCTTCGGTTCCCCTGTTTTCGAGAGAATTAATACAGCTATTGATCAGGTTGGCGCAGGAGCAACACAGGAATTCTTCAGCTGAGTCACTCCCCTTTTGTGTGCGCAAATGGATCTTGGCAGGCACAAGAAACGCTCATGAAGTGCCAACGGTATGAAGAACAAGCGGTCCAGTTGCCCTTGTTCAAGGTCTTATGATTGCCATGACCTGGATGACTGGGAATCTTCATCAACAGCATCTGGGCCTCTCCTCTTCTCACCAAACCAATTTTTTTTTTTGTTGTTGTTGTATGCGTGAAAACGAAAAACACTTCAGATCACATTTATCGATAAGCCTTGACATGCAAAGTAAAGCACAAAGAAAGATAAAAAAAAAAAACACGTGCGCTTCTAATTAAGTATATTTTCATCCGAAGAAGGCAAGAGAGAAAGTGTACAAAGCTGAGGTGAGGATAGAATCTACAGTCGGGCTGTGTTAGAGAGCCATCTGGAGCATTAATGCTAACCCTGCTGAGCTGCTCAGATCACACTGTTTTTAACAGAGCTCTTCACACCGACTCCAACCCCAGTGCAACAGTGCAGTCAGACTTATATGAAGCTACGTGACATCAAGGTCCACGGCAACAACTCTATGAGGTAAAAGTTTCGTCATTAAAGTCAATACTTTCAAAGCGCGCGCCACCAGCGCGCTGAATTTAGGAAAAGAGATTAATCCCAACTCTTAAAGCCTTATTTCATCTGTAACCATGATTAGATGGAGGGAACCCCTGGGACGCCTAAATGTATAACAACATTCAGCTTTCACCTCGCCAGGATCAACAGATAATAAGGAGAAGCGAGTCCTTCTTTGTTTCCCCGACTCCACTCCTTCCCTCCTCTACTTCAGCCATCTGTAGCTCTCCAGCTGCTTTCCTGAACCACCAGGCTCTGAGTGAGACCTGCAGATGGTTCACAACAGTGGTCTGCCTAAATTTATTATCATGTACAACACTGACCAGCTTCACCTTGAAATCATTACAGTTCCTTGGTGGGAGCATGGGGCAGTGTGCGAGTGCAGGTAATTTCACCTTGACTCATGATACCCGGATGAGTGCTGCTCTGTGTAGCATGATGCATTATGCATATCTTTCATCTCTGCATTCAGACTCATGCATAAAAACCCTGTGCACATGCACAAGTACATGGTTTTCTTTTAAAAGCCTCTCTGTCAGCAAACACTCACCAGCACCGTGTGCTTTTGCTCTCTTTCAATCTAAAACACAGCAGACCCCTTCTATTCAAGTCCTTTGAGGATGTTGATGTTCCTTCAGTAGAATTGTTTTAAAAATCTCTGGCTTCTCATACTGGTGCTGGACTTGAAAGTTCACCAAAAAGCATCTTTTCACAGTGGAAAATCCATTTGAGCAGTGCTGAAGACCTTGAGAAGCAGACATAAAAGGCAGCATATATAGTGGCAACCTATCGCGACTTGACCTTACCTAAACCCCCCCGAACATAACCCAAGAGAGAAAAGCTGCTCGCATCTAAAATGCACGCCTTGTTTTCATTACTGTTGGTTATATAAAGGGCACGGCTTTATTCACCGAGGTAGTGTACTGCTGTCAAAACATTTCCGACATCAAATAAGGCTGTCGAGCAGAACATGTTCCTAACAAACACAATCAGCAGACATTTTGATTCTGTCACAAATATAAGTGGAAAATCCTCTACTCTTGCATTCTGCTATATGATTTATAGCTAATTTCCAAAGGCAGTTTCACAGTTCACATTACTTCGTGAAATTGAGCTTTTAATGCTTTACCAATCTTTTAATGTCCCCACTATTTTTCTCTTGGTCAGAAATCCTGCTTTCAAAGCATTGCCATCACTAAAATACAGCAGACGGCACACAGGTGGACCTGCTTTAACCAGTCATGTGACTTCTGAAGGTAACACGTAGCACCAGTTCTTACTTAGGGGCTTCATAGAAAAAGAGGGTGAACGCAAATGCGCCACAACTTCTCATTTTTATGAAATATAAATGTGTTTTTGGGTTTGTTTTCTTTTTCACTGATTTGGACAATTTTGAGCAGATCAGTTGCATAAAGAAAATAAATGAAAAAAATAAAAATTTGAGAGGTGAAGCCCAGAGTTTATGGAGTTGGTATGAGGATGGAGGAAATATCCGATTTTTTGGTGTGGTGTTTTAACAACCTGAGTTGTTCAAAGGCATGACCCATGATGAAATTTTGCTTAAAGGAGGGATCGGTACCAACGGTCTAAGCCTGAACTGCCAACAAGGGAAAAGTATTTGAGAGCAAAACTGTCAGTCAGAATTTTCTCACTCAGTCTGGTGTGTGGTAGTCTGAGTTGGGTTTGCTGTGTGTGCTAATGTTAGCTTGCAGGCTATTAACTGTTAGCGCTGTCATTCAAAGGGAATTCAAAGAGACTGAGCTCTATAAGTCAGTCCCTCTATGACAAGCTGGAAAACTGGAAAATATGATACTTCTTTAAGTTTCATTCAGCCATTTCTGTAAATGTAGCAGGACTAGATAAATAAAAAAGAATCATAATATATGTATAAAAACAATGAATATTAAAATTTTTCAATAATTAGGGATTAATATAGTGTAATCCAATTCAATTAGCATGTTATTTGAGTTCAGGTCTTGGCTTTCCTGACAGTTCTCCCCCTTTTTTTGATTCTCATAAACTCACAAGAGATGGTTGCTACCCACTAACCGTTCATCAACACAGTTTAAAAGTTTATTCATGAGGCAAGAAGTTAAAAGTGATTTACACAAAACACATTAACAAGACCCTTTAGGCAAAGAGTAGTACTCTAATATGATTTTGTGATTTAAATACAATCCATTAGGAGCAGAAAATGCCAACCAAAGCGATACTCTTTCAAAGTAAATGTTCTCGTAAAAGGTGAGGGCTGTCTGTGGATAACAAGATGGACAGCTCTTTCAGGAGAATACCTTTTGACTGACGTGTTTCATTATAATGCAAATTGATAATGATCCCCTTGTTGCAAAGAAAATTAGTATTAATTTGTGTTGGGGTTGAGGGAGTTGCCTGTTGAAAATTGCTCGGGCACCTGACATCTGAGAGGCAACACATAAGATTGTGACCATTATCCCCCTGGAGCTCTTTAAAAAAAACAATGCTGTGGAAACTGGCAAGTTGCTAGGAAACAGACAGCAGTCTAAAGTGTGGAAATAGTCCTTTGTATTAAAACTTGTTTCCATCACAGGGGTATTATATCAAGACATATTTCTTCTAGGGTTATAAGTCAACATCTGATTGGGTTTCAATCTTTGATTATATGAACCTTACAGTTGTAAAAAGAAAAGAAAATAATCAGGGAATAAAAACTGGGAGGGTGATTATTGGTAAATTGAGCAATGGGATCAAAAGTGAAACCTGTGGTTGAAATTTGATATCAAGTGGGAGATGGGTTTCCCTCGAGCAAAAAGATGTTTAGGATACGTTTTCTTATATCCCCTCAACTGAATGCACAAATGTCCAGCGTGTCTGAGAGTTTATTCCAGACTTAACTAAAGAGAAGTGTTTGGTTTTGGAAAGAAGTCAAGAGCGCAACACGAAACAAGATTAAAATTATTGGTTAAACTTTCAAAGGATCTAACGTAACCAATAACAGAGTTGCTGACCTGATGATAAAGGCACTAACAAGACAGCAATAAACAAGAGTTCGGGACAATTAATTAGATGGGATAGGGAGTGATCTTTACTAATGGATATGAGGACAGACAGATCTGTAATGAGTGTGGTCAAAATGAAATAAAATCAAAATGAGATTGAGGCCCATTTCAAATGGCCAGGTGGATTAAAACCTTTTTTCAAAAAAATGGGGGAAAAATTAGCATCTCATTTGGGCAGCAGTGTTTCTTCCAAGTGTGCCATCCAAGACGGTTGTGCCTTGAATTATCATTTGGGGCTGCCTCAATAAGCGTTTCCTCTTTGAGTGACAGGTGAGTTACCTGATGGTATGTATATGGTGGCCTGAGGTAGTGGATAAGATCTACGCTTGCTGTTAAATCTGCCTGCAAAAGTGAAAGCGAAAAGCTGAACTTGAGGCTACAAAACAGAAGTATCTGGAGTCATGGTACATGGTAGATACATCCATTTTAGGTACATTTCAACCAACTGCAACCAGATTATAAACAGCCCTGGGTTTTTTTTTTTTTTTTAATCATGAAGCGAAGAGGTTATTTCAGCCTTGGGTCATTGGCATTTCCACTAAGGTCGGTCACTCAGGTACGTGGCAGATTAGGCCAATCAAGTTAGCTCCTTCATGACAGTATTGGTCGCGGAGGGACTGGAGCTTTTGCCAGCTGCCATGAGGTGAGAGGTAGGGTCAATCCGAGTGAAAACAGAGACAAATGACAAAAACAACCATGTGCGCTCTGGACTCCTTCCTACGATGATTGTAGAATTCTCAGTATATATAACATGGATGTTTTTGGACTGCTGGAGGAACCCAGAGAGAACCCACGCTGGCATAAAGAGAACAAGCAAACCCCACACAGAAAAGACCGGCTGAGATTCAAACTGGGAACCTTCATGCTGTGAGGAAACAGCGCTAACCAACACACCACCGTGCAGCCCACAGTCAGAGCTTTTTATTCTAATCAAATCCCTGAATGAGCTCCACTTTGGAGCAAGCACCGGAGTGAATAGTCTAAATGGAGTGGGCTGAAGAAAGGGCCCTGGTTCATGGAAAAGCTTCCTGTGCAGCTCTTTATATACAGTCTATGGATCAAAGTAACCCCATCAGAAAAAGCACAAACATTACAGTGGTATGAATAATTTGAACAAGTAGCATCCACAGATGCTGAGATTTCAGTGGGGTTCACTCAACCCTTTTGAAGCTATAATTGAATAAAACCAAACATTGAATTAAGTGTCTTGAGAGATATTGTGGACAAGCAAATAAATGGCCCAAGATGAAAGAAGAAGAAATATCGTACAAAACTGATTAAAAAAAATACACAAATGGAGACAAGGCTCAGATGATTCTTTTCCAACAAACAAACAAACAAACAAAAAAAAAATCAATAGTTTTAATGAAATGAGATGCAGAGAAGAAGTTTAAGATTCAGGTTGTGTGGGGCCATGTCAGTTAATTCCTGAGGATTAAATTCCAAAATGCTGAATAAATGAATAATGGTACGGTAATGACCTTAGAGTAGATAATGGACATGTTGGCACCAAACACCTGCTTGCCAAGATGTGGCGTCATTGCCCCACTGTGGCCAGCTGGTCAATCAGTCACCAGCTCGACTTCCTTTCTCTTTTGCCTCAGTGTCATACCAGGTGACAGGTGACAGAAAGAAGTGCCACATCCTGAGCCAGAGCTGGTGCGACTTCCACCACAATATTGTCAGTCTTGTCATGCCGTGGTGACATTTCTTTTTGGGGTTTTTTTTTTCCTCAAAAAATACAGTAAACAAATTTAAAGCACAAAATAAAAAAGCTCTTCCAACACTGCACACGAAGCACTGGAGTCCATCAGTAAATAATAAAAAAAAACTGTTATAAATCTGCAGACACGAACTTCTAAGCCTCGTTGATCCATCATCTTATTGCTTTAGGTGTTAGATCAGCAACATGACAATTCATTAAAAACTGCTTTCGTACTTCCAGTCCTGAATATATAACTAATTACATTCTTGAGGTACAAGCTCTTAACATATTGGATGATGATAAACCACGAGAGTCTAAAGAGCTTATCTAACAGACTAACAATAAGAAGAACTGTATATTCTTGGCTTCTCTTTCCTTGTTTCATTTGACTTCTGACTCATGGTGTGAATGTCTTGTGGCAGAGCAACATTATATAAAGCACCAGTGATGTGATGACGGCTTATATAACAATAAAATATGGGGACCAGGGCAGCTAAAGTAAACAGCATTTTTACAATGAATATAGTGCTTTTGAAGTAGTTTGGATCCACTGAAATTGCAAGTCAACTTGCAACTGACTTGCAAGGTCAGGCAGCCCTAATAAGTTGAGAAATCAGGCAATATAGCACAAGTAGGTAACCGAGAACTATATTGTCATTATGAATGGGATCCATGGTTCCATTCTGGAGATGGGAGACTCTCACAAACGGACAACTATGTAACAGGTAGTAGTCATTCCTTACTTAAAGTCATGATTGCCAAAGGCACTCGAACTTCTCTCAGACCATGAGATATTAAATCTTATCTGATTATACAAAGACAAAACTATAAGATAATAATATACCCGACGACCTGTGGGGAAGAGACTAGGCTCTTAATGATACTTTTGCTACAATCAAGCAGGGCATAGGGTAGAGGGTAAGAGGATTGCACTTATATAGAGCTCTTCTTGTCTTGTCATAAAATCAAAGAGCTTTATAGTAGCAGCCAAATTCCCACAGAACACTCATCAGCACATTTTGGTCTATGCGGTTTTTAAGCCAGCATACACACATCAAAGATTGCATAGAGGGCAGTGTGGATTTCAATGTGCACTGGGGAAACCAGCGGTTGAACCACCGACCTTCCAAATTGGAATATATTGCACTACTTTGTGAGCCACGACTCAAAGAAAGATGAGTTAGAATATTCTGCAACCCAATTTTCTCAGCCTGGGGAGGGAATGCACAATTTCAACCAGGCAGCGATCTGAAACACACAACCATGAAAATTAGACTAACTTCAGAAAAACTCAGTGAAGATCCTGCAGTGATCCAGTCAGAGTCTGGACCTGAACTCAGAGCAACACCTCTGCAGAAACCTGAAAGACCTGGCTGAGCTTGAAGACTTGAGGCTGCTTTGTGAGGGTGGATGTGAGGGTTTCTACAACTATTAGTACAAACTGTAAGAAATTATGGAAATCGTCCATTTTTGACTATAGCTTTTGGTTCTCTGCCTCGGCTACTGCTGCCTTCACTCATCAACTTCCAGGGAAGGTGCTATATTCCTCTCCAATATGACTGTATCAGTTACAGAGTGAGAGCTGATTGACAGAAAGTGCCTCTGCCATGGAGCTTTGCCTTCCTGCAGCTAGACCATCAACTCTGCCTAAGCTCCTGATCGTTTTCTTCTCATTTCGCTCCATTTCACTCGAGAATTTTCATATTTCTTAATATTTTTTTTTTCCTGCTCTGTAATGACTTGAACTTGAAATGTACCAACGGATAAAACAAATAGATAAAAAAGTGAAAACACATGTGAATAAAATCTAAATAAGTAAATGAGAGTAAATGTAATTGTTAATTAAACCCTCGGAGCAATTAAACCCCCCAGCAAAAGATGCCATAACCAGTGTAAAACCACAGTGGGCCATGTTGTGACCTCACAACAAAATGTTTTACCATTTATCAACAGGAGACATTTATTTTTGGCTTTAAATATAAAAGCTCTTAAAAGAATAAAAAGAAGCTTTACGTAAATTAAGAAAAGAGGGAGCTCTCTCTTCTCTCGCCACCCGAATAAAATCTTCCACCTGTTACATATTCACAGGATCAGCTGATTACTGATTGTATTGCCTCTCAGTCGCATGTGTTGTCTCAGCTTGACACTTCCTCCTACTCGTGGTAGGTGGTACAACGGCTGTTGTGGAAGCAGGAGCCGTTTCAAAGATGGCCAAAAACAGATCCATTTCTCTAAGCTGCTCAAAAGAGAGGAGAAAAAAAAAGGAAAGAGAGATCCTGCTGGTAGTGTGACTCTGTCACCGCAGCATCTTTGGTATTCAGCAGCACTGCTGAAGAGATCTGAAATGTCTGGGGAAATGAATAAATCCCACAAACTAATTTTGGAGGATCGTAAACTCCTCATGGTGCCAAGAAGACGATAAACTTCCACAAAAGCCATCTACCGACGACTCTGTGACTCTTCTATAAAGATACAGCACGCTGTGTTTTCTAAGCTGCAGTAAGCAACGCTACAAAGGGGGCACGGGGTCTTGCCTGAATCTGTTTGGGTTAAATGTGGGATTAGTGGAGCAGGACAAAAAAAGAAAATTTAAGAAATAAAACGAAAAAAAAAACAACAAACAAGAGCAAATTAATTCCCAGAAAACTGTCTGAAGAGTCTTGTAATCGTCAGCATTACAGCCAGATTGTCGGTGTATGTAATTACTGCTGGTATTGGAGTTTTTCTCATATGTAAACACAGCTAGAATAATTGAATGTGACCCCATACTGTAAAAAAAAAAAGAAAAAAAAAAAGATTAAAGTGTTAACTGCGTTTATTCAATTCTATTTGATATTTTAATTGAAACTGTGCCAAATGCACAGGTAGCTGACTGGCCACAGTCTGTAGATGTACTGCGGAGCGCAAAAGTTTATGAACCCTGTGCACCCAGGAAATGACACTTTGACGTCTGATTTTTAAAACACACAATTCAACTGAATGAAAACTGAGTCAGCTGTAGAAAGAACAAGGATCTATCAGGGTCCGATCTTCAAAACACACGTTTGTAGAGACGTATCGTGGAACGAGGGAGATTTCTCATCGGCGTCTCAAACCCAGTTCACGGTCAAAAGACTGCATGCATACGGGAGACACCTTTTTCCTGCATCGGAATGGCTTAAAAACAAGGATTGCTTGAAGTGCATTGAATGTCTGTGATATCGCAAAGGAACAAAGGGTACCAAATAAGCAACTGGGAGCCTTTCCGGTGCGGGCTCATTTCAATGTTAATCAGGAGAATGGAGAACAACAATGCTGTGCATTACCGGCTGTGAGGAGAAAGCTGCTCCTCTCCAAAACAGAAAAACAATGACACTGCAATTTCCTAAAGATCATGGGGACAAGCACAGAGGTTCTTTTTGAAGAATATGGCCCTTTTTTGGTAGATTTTTTGATGAACAACTATGTAACAACTCATTTTGAATTATAGAATAGAATTCAAATGTTTCGGCACATCTGTCCGCGAGCTGAATCCGAGTAGAAAGTGGGTCATGCCGAAAGACGGTGACCCCAAGGACACACGTCGTTCTTCCAAAGAATGTTTTAAAGAGGAACCAAGTTAACTTCGTTCACTTAGCCCAATCAAAGCCCCGACCTTATCCCATGAGAGATGTTATGGAAGGATCTGAAACGAGCAGTTCAAGTGAGGAAACGCATCCCAGAGGTAAAGCTGCTCTGTGCTTAGGAATGGGCTCACATTTGTGTGCAGAAAACGTTGAAATTACATGGAGTTGAAATCGCTGCTGGAAAAAAAGGGATTCTGAAAGGAATGGGCCACATACGATCATTTCCTTGAATAAATTTAATAAAATGTATGACATTACTGTCCGATTTGTTTAATTGGGTTCTGTCAACATTTAGGACCTGTGTGAGCGCCAGATGCTGTTCCAGATCATATTTATGCTGGAATATCAATTATCATTTAAGGTTTTCACAAAACAATGGATGATCTGTTGTAATAAGAGCTAAATGAAGTATGGTACCTGGGCGAATCGAAGAATCTATTAAATTCAAGAGTGGATCAGGACAACTTTCATTAAAATGGTAAAATACAGCATTAGCCTGGTGGAAGATGCACTCTCTCACCCCTCTTGTTTCATTTGTGTACTGAGCAGAATACTAACTTTTGCAAACAAAGTTTTGACACTACATATATATCCATGAATCCCATCCCAAACTTCCTCTACCAGTATATGGAGCAATGGCGAAGAAAGTCCCATAATCTACACATTATTGTTATTGTCATTATTTTTTTGAGGCTTCTGAATTAAATGTAGTGATGGCTGAATGAGTGTTGTTGTCTGGATCTTTGCGTTAGCTCTGTGATGGACTGGTGCACCCCAGGTATGGCACAGTGTCAGCTGTAATAGGTTCTAGCCTCCCCTGATCAGGGTTTAGAAGGTATAGAGAACAGACGAATGAGACACGGAGCGAAAAACCTCACTTTCAAAACAATATGCCCCACAACAAACACAGCGTGGTTGCAAACATGCATCCACACAGCTCTGAAATAAGGTGTGTCACTCTGTAGATTCTTGCCAATATGACCTCAGTTTTTAAACTTGAAGAACTTAGTTGTTTCTTTAGATGCTCAAAGTTTTGTGATGCTCAAGGTAGTTCAACAATATCTTCAGCCGCTATTAGCAGCAGAATACTTTAGACAAAGCCTACGGCATATGCTACAAGGTGTAAAATGCAGCTAAGAGTTGCTAAATTCACGCCTCTACTTTCTACACAAGAGTATTTCAAACATATAATGCTTTAATATCTGCAGTGACTCTCCTGCTGCTGCCTTTATTGTATTTTCTGTCTGTCTCACTGTGCCTCAATGCATTTTCAGCACTGTTTGATGTAAAAATTATTCATGAAAACCAAGTCAATAATGGATATCTATAACGTTTTGGCTGCATTAAGTCCTCCTGCCACAGGTCTAGACTGAGCTTCTTCTCTTAGGGAGCTGCTGAGAAACACTTTTTTCAGAATAGCACTGATAAATGCCATATATAACTTCATTACAGCTACAGAAACAAATCAAACTTACCCACAAGTAACATAAAACAGGGTATCTTTTTGGTTTCAATGGATGAAAAAACTTTTCCTAAGTTTCTGTCTCTAACCAGTTGTCCCCATCCTCATATAGAAAGCACAACGGGTTTCACAAAGAAAACTTACAGCAACCTGACTTTTTTTTGTGAATGTGAATTAAAGAATAAGAAAATTAGAATCGGCTCATGTACAACTCTTGAAACTTTAGTTTTTTAGATTTGTTACACACTTGACCATTTGAACTCATCAACTCTCATTGCAAATAATCTTCGAACAACAACAGCAACAATAACAACAAAAAAAAAAAGTATAAAAGTGAAACCACTCATACATGCAAAAGCTTAGACTTGATTGTGCATATGACTTCACTCGGTCAAAAGTTCAAGAGGCTGAACATGTTTGACAGGGATTAGATTGTATGTGTGATGGCCAGGTACAGAGGAAAGGTGTCTAATGTTCCTTTCAGTAGCACCTATTACAGTTGAATAATTACAGCTACATTTAAACCGGTAATCAGCAGTGAAACTGTTGCCAATTGTGACTCCCACCAGGCTTAGTGTCAGTCTTTTTCCTGCTCTGCATGGTTTATGGTCAACATTTTGAAATAATAGATCATTTCTCGGTTGGACAATTTCCCGTCCGCTTGCTTTCAGTCACAAACTTATAGAACCTGTACTAACAATCACAATGACGACTTTGATGTTTTTTTTTAAGTCCAACTTACGATGTATGCGCTCAATTATATTTACAATAGTGCGGACAGATTGAACTGAAACACGCAGTTTATAAATACACATACACTGTATGATAATGTATACGTTTCTGTACTTTAAATCTGTGTATGGCTTTGCAGCACAGTATCCAACAGCAACAGGACCAGCATTAGTCAGAATAACACATTAGCATAAAGAAGCACACTGGGCTGACGTATATACACACGTTCTTGTTTTCACCGCTGATGTGCTGTAATGAGCGTTGGCATGGGGACAGCAACAGGCCATGTTCTGCATGAGAACATGTTTGTTCTTGCTCTAACTTGCTCTAATGACTAATGAATAATGATAAAGATGACCAAATAGCGTTCTTCCTTTAATAGGTGGGTTGTATCCGCTCTTCTTTATTTGTTGTCTGGTGGGCAAATGCCACGTTACCGTGGCAGAAGCAATGACAGACTTACCCTCAGGCGCCTCAGCGTCGCATATCCTCGTGGTACCTAAAGTAGTATTTCCAGACGTGAGACCTGGTAAAGGCATCCGATTCTGATTTTAAAAAAAAAACAACAAAAAAAGAAAATGTCACGTAAGCAAAAACTAGAAGGTACCTAATGAAATGCAATATAATTCAGGCTTGGGAAGATCAAATGAACAGTAGGCATAATCTATGGAACTTTTAAACCCGTTTACCCATAAATTAGGGCACTGTTTAAGATGTAAATAAACTGAAAGCAATCATTTATAAACCATTCAAATGCTGAAACCAATCAATTGTGTTTTCTTTTTAAAGACATGCTAATTTGTAAAAATAGTTACAAAAAGGCAAAAAAAATAAATATATATATATATATATGAGTGACGCATTTCAAATCTAATCATGTGATCTGACAGCAGGTCAGTTACAAGGTTCATCTAAAGTATCATTAAAAAATTCAGACGACCCTGGAAAGGAAGGATGAAATCCAGCACAAAGTGTGAAGAAATTGCAAAGATTTTGGGACCTTTAGATGACGCTGCATTAAAAAGAGACAATTCTGTTTTAGAGAGAGAAAAAAAAAGAAATCACTAAAAAAAAAAAATAATACACAGCAGTTTATCACTCACAAGTTTGAACTTAGCCATGGCTGACAAATAAAAACTTTCAATTCGGGGACACAACAACCTCCAGACTGAAGAGGAGAGGGAGCATTTGGCATGGTTTCAGTCACCATCTGTGATGTATGTAAGCAAATCAGTGCACATGGAACATGTCATCTGCCTACAAGCGAGGGTACAATTAATGCTGAACTGCTGAACTGAATTCAAAGATCTTTTTCAGTTAAGACACACATATAACAACAGCGTGGCTCAAAAGTTAAAGTGTCCAGGTGCTTAAAGAGCCTGCCGATATCTTGTCTTTCAACTGTGAAATACCAATTAAATACACATTCTAATTATTTGCCAAAGTTGGAGTTCTACCACAAACTAAATGACCACAACTAGTTTTCTTTTGTGTCTGCGACATCTGGCAACAATTTAAATTGATTGCCATTGCCACAGAATTATTTACTTTTCTTTTTTTTGAGAAAACAGGGTTATTTATGACTAAGGATGAGGATGATGCAATCAATTTTTCCATGGCTACACAGAAAAATAACAAAGCAACAAGTGTGTCAAGGCTTTGCTGTCTCTACTCACAGCTGCATATAAGCACACTTTAATGCACAGACACTTAAAAAATTACTTTCAATTTACCCATGTTTGATAAGTGTGTTCTTTGTTAGTAAACTGCTCAATTCATTTTCATGGCTCCGATCATCAACCCTGTGGTTGAAAATCATTTTGCCGCTCATCAGAGACGAAATATTGCGGATAGTTTAACAGTCGTAGTTAATAAAAATATTTCAGCAGCGCAAACACAAAGCATTCGAAGCATTTTTCCAAACCAATCTGTGGTGAATGCTTCACTTAGTTGTAGCAGGACAGAAATATGAAACATTTTTGGACTTTATCTGGCAAAACTGAATAATGAGGGTGTCGGTTTTCTGCAGCTTGGCTTTTCTCCTCATCTCATGTGAAAGCCCTGTATTTTCAAAGCGCCACCCACATTTGAAGGAATCCAATTGCAGTTAATGAAATTGATTTAAATTTAGGTGACATCCCCCAAGCCCTTAATATCCGCTGCATTAAGTCTGCGCTTTACAAGGTTCAGCGAGAAATTTAAATAAGCAACGTCTGCCTCGTGAGTCATGTGGAGCAAGTTTTAAAATGATTCTTTTCGCTCGTTTAAAGGGAGGATGTTTGAGGAAAAACAACACCATGGTTTATTTAAGCTATGCTGCTTATGATATTTATTTTTTTCGACAGAGCACACACAAAAGGATGCATTAAAACCAAATGCACACGCCCACACACGGAGAGAGCAGAGCTACACCACATCACACAAAGTTTTATACTGTCAAAAAACAGATGTACACAGCGAAAGCCACATCGTCTGACAGATTTCTAAAAGAACAAGAGTCTAAAAGCCTTGCTGTCAGCCCATAGAGACAATACTTCACCAAGTTCTACCTCCTACACGGAGTTGGGCCAAAGCGGTTTGACCCAGTGACTAACGTTAGAAACCCAGCTTAAGAGCTGGCTGTTATCGAAAACCGAGACACGCACAGAAGTCTCCACAAATTTTTCCTCACCTGCGCAAGATATTTCTGGCTGCCATACATAACATATTGGGGGGCCAGGCTGTAGATCATGTAGCTGGTGTGGAGGACAATCAACAGAAGAATCATGCAGAGGAAGAGAAGAGCCTGGGGACGTGTTCGCTTGGGTCTGATTTTGTACAGCTGCAAAAGAAGATCGCACAAATGTGCTATTAAGTGAGTATTTCCTCGGATTTTAATGTAAAACAGACAATGTGCTTTTGCTCACTCTTATCCAGAAGAACCAGATGCCCATGTTGCGAATGCCAGCCATGGATGTGAGTACAAAGTACATGGTGATGACGGTGATCAGGATGTAATCCAGTGGAAAAACCTGTGATATGAGGGACAGAGGTCAGCTTAATTTCTGTCATAGCTCAGCCACATTTTAAAAAAGGCTTTGGTTGTTAATGAGCAACAGGTTTCAACCGGATGGTATTATCAATACTATTTGATCCAGCCCTAACTCAAAGCCTACCTGAGCGTGTCAGTATGCATAAAGGAACCACGGAAACAACTGAAGAGCAACGATTAGCATGTTCTAAAACCAGAAATGTTCAGACTTAATCTTAAACTTGGTCTCTTCCTACATATTACCCCCTAAACTCTTGGTATGACGCATTTAATTTCTTAAATACCGTGGTCATACTTCTAAGCACTGGTCTCAGACATTTAATCAGTGCCAATATCTGTGAAGGGATCCTGCGTTGGTCTGAACTGTTAGAATAGGCACAGAATGCAAAGTTCAATAAGACAAGTTCTATTCTTTGTCTGTTGTTCAGTGGCTGAGACCCGAAGGAAAGAAGAGGTGCTCCTCACAAATTAAAAATGTACGTTGTAATACTTTGGTTATTCAACTAAAATTAGAGCTGAGTAGAAAAGTATGTAGGTCTCCAAAAGCAGCAGGTCAAACAAAAATAATCATGCTTAAACTACTACTAAACAGCTAAATAGGATAATGAAAATGGCATTGAAACAGATAAGACAAAAGATCAGATTCATCAGTGTTCTTTAACTAACCATTTTATTATTTTGATTCAAATCAATTAATTATTTTCAGTCAATTTGGATCACGTTCGGGCTAATTAAATACTTAGAAATCGCGCTTTATCGGAGAACGAACTTTTGAATTAAGTTAATAAAAAAAGAAAGGCTAATTACGGGAAACAAACAACTGATTTTGCTTTCGGCATTTTCTGTTTACATTTTGATTAAAGAATAAATAAAAGAGAGATACAAACCTCGGCAGTTTCAATCAAAACAAAATGAAATCAGATGTGGTGATAATAACTATGACGATGTGGCCATTTTAGCTGGTTTTGTTTAGAACTGCAGGTGTGACAGGCCGTCACAGCTTTTATTCAACAATTCCACACGTTTGTACATGATCCACTAAATGAGTATTTATTTCCAAATATCAGTGAGTCATAATAAAGAAGAATCAAATCAAATATTCTATTTACCTCTTTTTTTTTGTTTTACTTTGTTTACTTAAGGTGTTGAAATACTGGTGGTTTCTACCTTTGAGTGCATACAGCTCAGTCTATGAAAAGGAGTTTCAAAGGTGGGCTGCAGCATACTGAAGCCCAAACATGTGATTTTAAACAGTAGCCCTTGTTAAAGGTTATAAATTACGCTTCATTCTGGATAATGATGATGGAAATGAGAAAATATGCCTTTAAGCATATTTTAATTGAGGATAATCATCTCTGCAAATTGAGAAATGAGAGGATACTCACAGGTTGTAAGGCCAAGAGTAGTTCATTTAGAGGATTGGTTAAGTTGGTGCCAAAGATTATGAACCCAGAACTGATGCCAGCAGAGTGGAGCGCTTTATCCAAACTGAGAAGCGCGAGGAAAATGAAACAAATGGCATTACACAATCATGAATATAAAGGTAAACGACCGTGCTGTCCCCATAATGTCCGCCTTATCTGACACAGCTGTGCTGCAGGAAGGGTTCTGTTTTGTGAAACTTACTTTGAAATGAACAGGGCGACAATGAACAGCAGTGCAACCACGATGAAGAAAATGCCCAGTATTATCTGCAAAATAATTCAGAAAAACAGTTAAGCGATACAGTACACAACCGAGAGATGGATGTGCACTCTGTCACACCCTCTGTGAACCCCGTGTAAGGAAAATGTTTCGGGGTTTTTTTCCCCACACGCAGCAGCCATGTCTGCAAATACAACCTTTCTGTCAAGTCTTTTGTCAAGGAGAGGCCATATGGCACGGAGAGCTCAGTTTGGCACGGTTGCCTACGGTGACAGGGGGAAGCAATGGCATGGCCCAGACAGAGTAGGGAGTTGCAACCAGGGAAGCGAAAGGTGGGTGGCAGCCAAAAAGCCAATAAATCATAGCAACTGTGGGCCTTGAAAGGGGACATCGTAGCTAAAATGTCTCACAGTCACCTTGGTGAAGGAAAAACGAAGGGAGCACTTATGGAGGAATATAACAGCTAAAATAGTTTGCGTTTTCAGAGATGTGTGTGTACAGAAACGATTGAACAAATGAACAAATAGATCAAACAAAACTAAAGCAAAAAAACAGACGGCTCGTGCACACGACTGGCCATTTCAAAATCTCCACACAAAACATATTTGCATGCTGTGATGTCTGACACATCCACGTCTTTGTCCAGACCAGCTGTTCTTCTTCAATACATGCACTGACATACATTTTGGATGTTTGCAGGAAAGCATCAATCGCAGCTAAGATAATTATTCAATACCGTTCTTGTCACTGCGGTTCAATTGCCTGGATGCCCACGACTCAAAACTCTGAGATAAGACCGCCGAAGATAGACAAGACAGCAGTGAGCCCAATATATTGATGCATCTGCTCTTATCTCTTAATCCAACCAAAGAGAAGCAAAGAAGAGAGCGTCTAGGTTTGTCATGCAACGGTTACGTTGCAGAAAGTCAAATAAGCAAGACGCCGTACATGTATTTAAAAGAAAAGAAAAGATGGCATTTATTCTAAGGTTTGGAAATGAACTGGTGGTATAATTCACCAAAGGAAGGGCAGTCACCTAAAGGCTTCTGCTGAAGAACTGTTTAGTTGGGTTTTTTTCACTTCCAAGAAAACACCGACACCGTTTCACGAGGTCCAAGGCCTTTTAAAAGCCACAGTCAAGTTTATAGTAAGTGATTATTGCTCAACACCACTGTTAATATGAAAAGGGCAGCATGTGCCGGAGAGACAGCGGTGCCACTGAAATCCCAATCATTCCCTTTATCACTCTACACCAGCGTCTTGGCATACAGTGGATTAATCTCCTGACTCATTACTGTTCGAATCTGAGTCTGGGTCATTAGTAGCCACCCTCTTGGTTAAAGACAAACTGTTCCAGACGCTGGTTTGAAATGTTGATGCAGGCCTGCAGTGCAGTTAAATACAGGCAAATGAACAGCAGTGGGAAAGTAACGTCAACTAGATGCAGGAACTTTTCCCAGCGGGGCTTATTTTAACTACGGAGGAGCAACATAGGCAGGGAGGATATATATATATATATATATATCAAACAGCCATGCCATGATGTTCACGTAAACTCGGCGTGTATCTATGTGCAACAACAAAAACGTGCATGAGGACCGACATGAAGGAGGGGAAGTGGAGCATATTGCAATGAATCAATCTGACAGACCATATCAGTCTTCATTATCACAGAAGAGCTAGCATGAAGTAAGTGATAAGGAAGGTAATGATGCTGTCTTTAAGCTTTAAGGTGGGAAAAGGTGAAACGTGAATAAATAAAATCCTAAATATGTTACTAAAAGTCTTTCTTTAAGCAGGAGTAACATTTTGTCTTGCATTGTTCAAATAAACTTGTCGAGGAAAAGTATCAAATTACCCCCCCCCCCCCGCCGGCTGTTGTGGCAGAGCATAATTCTTATGACAAAAAAAAAACAAACAAAGAAAAACTGAAATCAATAGTTTCACCAGTCTCATCTGTAGCCATCTGTGAAGCAATCTATTGATGTTATTTAAGTCACTTCTCGCATTTTTCAGCTCCACTGACTTTGGATGTATATTGCTGTCGTCCTTTTCCTCTTTGTTGCGCCTTGTTCGTGTTTGAGGTTTAACTCCATTTTACAAAAACCACAGCGGCCCTCTGTCGATGACGTTTGATGTGAAACTCTTTAATTGCCATTAGAAATTTTGGGCGATCCCTCTTTAGACCTAATGACCACTGTCACGCGCCCTAAAGGAATTACCGATGAACGGCCATATCGGGATTGCAAATGTGAGATTTAGCAATTGGTTGCCCAACTTAAGAAAGATAATAAAGTCAAACATGGGTTGGTGGATGTTTTAGTCTATCCTGTGTTGGCCATGAGGTCCTGCCTGAGAAACAACCCCCCCGAGAGACTTCAGAGGAAACTAGGTGACGAGACAACCCAGGGGAATGGTGCAAATATGCAGATGCATAAAGTAGAACTGAAAGTAAATCTAGAACAGTCCAGAACACGACTTGAGCTCAGAGAGAGTTCAGTAGAAAGTAGCTGAGAATAAAGCTGATGAAAACAAACAAAAACTGAGCATTTTTCATATCAGTTTAAAAACCTATGAGAACAAACACGAGCAGATTGCACGTTTTGCAAGAAAAAAAAGAAAGAAAGAAAAAGCAACTGAATCATCATAGAGTACAGAATACTGTCCATGTTGAACACACAATTTGCTTCTGGGAATTGGAGCCAATTCCATAATGGAGACTCACCTTGAGAGGTCTGAGTGCACTGCCAACTTTGGTGCAGCAGTTCCTCTCTGCAATTTCCAGGTGTCTTCCTCTGCGCTGGAGGACCTGCAGTTTACCCTCCAGCTCCTGCAGGTTGTTTCTGTCCCTCGAGGACAGAGGACGCCCGTCTTTACACTGCCAAGACAAACAAAAGAAAGAAATACACCGGTAAACACGTGTGCATGTACTGTGTTTACTGTATATCTATTCTATTCCTGACATGATAATGCTGAAAGCTCTATAAGGGTATTTGGGGTAAAACACATGGTAATGGTAAAAGACCTTCCCAGTGACAGTCTAAAAGAAGAACTTGACATTTACCTCAAAATTTACAGTTCTTTTTTTTTTTTTTTTTTTTTTGCCAGGGAATGGATAAAGCATAAAAGAATTATGGTCATTGCAGAGATCCATGTATTATTTATCTGACAGCATATAATCAGCACCACAGTATGTCTAACACGAGTCAAGTAGGAGTTAGTCTATGTTACACTTTAATTTCCCTTTTACTTACAGTTTTTGTTGTTTTATTTTTACCTTAAAGACGGCTAAACCTGGATTTCAGAATAAACAGACAATGCAACGGACAAAGAAGAACAGAGGAATAATCTGCTCTTAGCTGTTCCACTTCGTGTCTCCACCACTAATAGGTGCCTTTTCTGTTTGGGTGTTCTGCATTTGAGAAGTTGGCTGACAAAGGCTATAGTTAATCTTAAGTAACAGCACACAAAGACAAAGAGGCGTGAGAAAATGAATAAATAGATAAATAAATAGGAGGAAGTGATCATGCAGAGGTTATGCAAGTGGAGCTTTCAATTAATGCAAACTATGCAAACTGTGCAGTTATTGAAGTGGAAGACAAACAATCATATATGCTTTTCTGTATGTGCATTTAATGTAAACTATGTGGCTGGATTTTATTAAATGGCTAAAATGGATCATCTGAACTGTACTCATGTGTTTTCTGTCACGTGCATCCGTGCTTCATGTCATTTGGCGACGTACCTTGGATTTCAGCTTTTCTATCTGATGCTCAACATCATCAATGTCCTCTGTGTTCTCCAGACGTTCATACTGAACACTCCGCGTGCCTTTTATCAGATTCAAAGGCAGAACAGACATGCCGTACGCCTGCAAAGACAAGACGGTTCAAAAACTACCATTATAATCACGCATTATTGTCAGAGCGGGACAGCACATATGGCACGTGCACCCACCCACATAAACTCACTCCTGCCCGATGGCAAACCCACCACAATGTGGAACATGACAAGAGTCAAACGAGGGTAAGCAAACGCACACTGTCCAACACATGAGCTGACGCACACAGTAAATCATATAGTCCCCGGCCTCCCAGGCTATGTCACTTTTGGTAGAGGAAAAAAAAGATTAAAATGGTGGAATCTATAATTGTGCTGAGGTTTATTGAAGAATTTGCTGCAACCATTTTGTGTGGATATCACTGCCTTATATCACCCTGATGCATTTGCAGCTTAACAGTGCCCCCATGTGATAGCAGTATCATCTATCCAGGACTCCAACATTTAAAAACAAACAATATCATTTCAGGAGGAAAATTCTGGAATACAGGTGGGGGAATCAGTTTGGTATACCCCAAACTCAAATAAAAATACATCACAGCATTTATTTCACTTTGTTGGAGGGAGAGACAGTGTATAAACAACAGTGCAATGACAGACAGGTACAGACACAGACAGCAAAAGGATAGATCAACAAAACTCAAAAGGTACTTTGAGCTCAGTGCTTTCAATCCCCTCAAGGGAACTTTTCTTAACAATGAAGGACATCTTTAATAAGAAGAAACAGACCGATCAATAAAAATGCAAGTAAAAGAAACAGGTCAATGCCTTTCGCTGTGCTGTGTCACTTTTACAAACTTATGGGAGTGTTGTTTTATGACTACATAATAAAACAAAAGGAGGTTTACATGCAAAGATACTTTGAGCCCAGTCAAAACACGCCACACTCTCTCTGGCTCCTCTCAGATGAGCAAACGTCAGAGTCTGGAGTTTTTTTTGGTCCCTAAAACATCTTCTTACTCGTTTTTGAGTGTTACGTAGCCTCACGAGAGCCGCATGGGATACTAAGTCAGGCTACACTATTATTAGTCTCTGCCGAGGATCTCTGCTACGGGCGAATGTCACCTCATGCAATGAATCATGGAACTCTTAAGGCCAGAGCATGTCCCGAATATCAAATACAGTCATAAAAAGGAAACCTGTCCCAGACCCCATGAGAAACATTTCGCAAATGCCCAACTACATGAAAGAAATATCGGAAAGAAACACAGGTGTCTCTGTTTTGTTAAAAAATAACAGTGAATGCTCAATAAAGTTGTTTAAATACAACCTCCGTCAATAATAACCAGAAATAGAATGTCAGGCTGGTTGGAAATGTCTGTGTGAATCCTCGTGTGTGTCGGCTGAGGGAGAAATCTGGCTGAAACCATTCAGACCAAGAAGAGGGACATAGATCTCCTACACAAGCCTCCTCTTTGTTGATTCCATCTACTTGTGAAGGGGGAAGCCAAAGGGGAGGTGGAAGAGGAGCCCCCGTTTACCATTCACAATACCTACTGCTGAAAAGATAATCAGGTAAAACGCACCCCACCAAAAGAGCTCAGAATGCATGTGTCCTTAAATGATAATCACATTATCAAAAAAATCACAAAGCATATTCATAAAACGATAGAAAACACACCGCGCAAACAAGGGAACCATATATTTTGGTTTCCCTTTAATTGAAAAAAAGTATAAATATCAAACAACCTGATGCAGAACAGCAGTTTTAGTGTGATTTTCTTCTGTCTAGAAAAGAATTAGTGGACATAACGGTGCCCTCCATTTTGTTTATGAATTTGGACTAGAGACAGACCAATTAACTGGTCAGAGATGATTAATATCAGCCGCTGGTCATTTCATGAGACTCGAGGCTGGTAAATAAAACGAATGCAGGCACATTGGCATTGCAGAGAGCCCTGTCAGCCTGTCTGCTCTGGAAAAATGTTTCTACCCGCGGCCATATTTCTACATGTGATCTAAAATAAGCGAAGCGCTGACAGACATCACAGTATCTGTATTTGAGCAAACAGGGATACTGCAAACAAGTGTTCAGTCATGTTATTTTGTTTCTCAGTCATTGTACAACAGTTAACGGACACCATTAACACCCCAAAATCAGAAAAAAAAAGGTGGGTCAAGAGTGCATTAAAACATTTCTCCTTTTACTTAAATGTACTTTGGCTTACTTTGACATCTTTTGACTTTTTTGGTGATGTCAAAAGATGTGTTTGATCACGATTTAGCCCAAATCTGTGAGGAGAGTGCATCAAGATATAACCACAATGGCAAGAGAGTGCTGTGGAAAACCTCTGTGATGCACTGCAACAACAAAGAGCAGCACTTACAAATTCCACTTCAAATATTACTGGGGAATAAAAAAAAAAAAAAGAAGTCTTATGCTAACTTTGCCCGGAGAAAGTGTGGACTTCTCTGGGCTCGGAAGCATCTGGGATAAACCATCACAGAGTGGAAATATGTTGTGAAATGTTGTGTACTCTGTGCACAGTTAAAGCTCCCTCCAACCCTAAAAAAATGAAAAAAAAAATAAAAACACCAAACAAAGAAAAATACGACAACTAAATAGCATTTTTCGCTTTACACCCATGTCAACGGACAACAAATCCCAGGCAGCGGTTCACTTTATCATCTCAACCATCTCAAATCACTGATGGCATTGAAAACTCTCTCTATTCTTTATGGTCAAGCTCATTGTAGCTTCAGGAAATTAACTACTTTCCAAGGTGCTTATCCGTATCTCGATGGTCACCTTTATCTACCCCCCCCCCCCCCCCCCTCCAAAAAAGAATAAATAAAGAAAAGAAAAGATAAATATAGCCACAAGCATCAATTTGCAGCTTGTAATCCTTCAAAGAAACTCTGTTGCCTAAAATTAAAACCATGAGCAGCGAAGAGAAGGCCCCAGGCCTGACAAAGCTGAGCAAATTTGCCACATCTCCATTAATTCCAATCAAGACCGCTCAAACACAGTTAGGGGCAAATTCCTGTCATGCCCCGTCTTTTACCCGAACTCCCGACTGACGATGGCCACGTTTTAAGTCCGGTCACTTCCACTTGTTGCGTAACTCTGTAGCTCAGCGTTGCAATGCGGTCCAAGAGAAGCTGGCACGGATACAGCTGAAAGTTCACGCCACGTTCCTGCGTTTCTGGTCATGCAAATTACTGTCGAGTGATGTCACGTTGTAAATGTGAGTCACTCCTGATGTCACAGTGGATGTCCTCAATTATTTCCAATATTTGAACTGGTAGTTACAGCGTCTCCATTGGGCTGATTGCAATCTTTTCTTTTTCTATTTTGTGTGTGTGTGTGTGTGTGAAGATTTTGTAATTATCTATAGTTATGGTGCCAAGTCTCCTGTCTAGCCATAAGTATACAAATATGATGGGAGGTAGGCTTTAGAGACACTATACCAGCCACAAAAAAAAAGGAAAAAAAAAAACGAAATAGGACGACTACAGACTGTTAAAAAGAAATCTGGATTGTAGCCTTGTTATTTTGTAAATGGTAAGTGTGAATGTTTTAAATTGTTAAACAGGAATTACTGTGAACTGGGGTTATTTTTTTTGTGTGTGTTTTTTTTTGCAGCATCCTTCCAGTTGCCTCGAGAGAAGCTCAGCCTCTTTTGCCATTAAATATAAAGTTTGAAGACAACAGCTTACAATATGGTTCGTTTCGGAATAAAACTATAAAGAACTATTTAACGAAAGAAGGAAAGTTTACTTTAGAGTTGTTTTTTTAACTTAATATAGTACAACGTCGCACTGCTTGCTGATCCTTTGCCATAATAATAACAATTCTAACTATATATGTATGAATCTATATTGCTGGCTAGATTTGATGCACAGGCTGACTGACAGGCTTCCCTGACTGCCTTCAACCATAAATCTTTTGAAAGTAACTGAAGTAAGCCTACTAAAGATTATGAAATAAATGACAATAGGAGATATTCCACTCATACAGTCATTTTCCATACAAATGAGGGAAAAAAATCATGTAATAATATGCATACTTTGCAATCTTTGATTAACTTCACCTTAAGTTCAACAAGAAACAGTATGCCACAGATGCACATACTGCAAAATGCTTGGAAAGCCTATTCCAGTCACTGTTATTGAATTGGGGAAGAGCATCTGCGGTGATTAGATTGTCAGATAGGAAAACACTTCTCACCCGAGTATATAAGCAGTTCCTTCCCTTTTTGTTGAACGTAGAATGTTCCAACGTTATAATATGTAAAGACGTCTTATTTCAGTGAATATTAACAACAACAACGACAACAAAAAAACACGTTTTAATGTAAAATCGGATTGCAGAGCTCTGAATTGCAAACCCAGTTAAAAAGGCTGTGAGTGGGGCTGAAATGTGAATTTTAAAAATTTAATTTAAATATAAACAAGCCTCAAGGTACTGGTGATTTATAAAGTAAGTATCATAGACACGGCAGCAATTTATTGAGAGACAATCTCCCTTCCTTGGTCAATCTCAGGGCCTGCATTTGCAACAACAGACATTAATCTTCTGTACTTTAGTTCAGTAGCAGCTTCTTACAGCTGGCAATTTAAGAGCCAAGAGAAAGGTAGGTTCAGAGGAGACAGAGCTCCAACAGTCATAAGTCAACACGCGAGCCTCTAAATGAAGCCGAAAGACGTCGCGCCACACATGAGCTTTGAGGAGATCTCATTTCATCACTGCTGGTCAAGCAAAGAAGGAAACTGTGTGCGAATACAATCGTATATGTACAGTACAGAGTAAATAGGCACACATTTTTAATCATTATCAGATAAAAAATATTCCTAGACTAACAAAGCAACTTTTGCAATTTATCTAACTTAAGAGCAACGGAAATAAAAGCGAACTGGTTGCATCACTGAAAGAGACAAACAACCCTATAGTGTGTCAATAAGATGAACTGAATTTAAAGAGCATTATCATTTGTGGCTTTGCTCTATTAGATTTACTGTAATAAACAGCGTGGTAGGAAATCAGGTCAATAAATTCCTGCCGGTCCATTTTTTACACGCAAATGAACAGACGAATGCCAAGGACAGTCCTTGCTTTCAGAGGTGGCTTCTATCTGAAAATATAGCAGTACAGAGGAGGAAAAAAAGCTGCACTAACTGCATTCACCTTGTATAAAATGCACTACAGGTTGCAGTGTTCTGAACTGTTTAGATCGCGGAGGTGTTTGTATTCAGAGTAGAAGGCCATTTCTGTGTGGTGATAAAATGAACACAGGGGTCATGGACTGCATTTACGCTGCTTATGGAACCCGTCACTTGCAATCAATTAAGTTAATCGGGCTTGGTAGTAAGACATTGTAAGAGATGATAAATCAAGCAGACCGTAGCAGGTCTGGGTAAGCTGACACCAGCAACAGTTTTCCCTGCTTTGAAGATGAAAAAAGAACGGCGTTGATGAAAGGAACCAAAGTATTTTGTGCAGTATGTGACTACAAAAAAAATAAATAAATTAAAAAAAATACAGAGGAGCAGCTGCTTTTGTTGCCTGAAGAAATGGTTTCTCTGATTGACAACAAAACCAGAACATCAAAAACAAAGACACGGTGGGAGTTCCACAGGGCATTCATACGGTCCATAGCAACACTGGTCAGTGCAAATCCAAGCACATCTACCCTCCAAATATACCAGGTAATTATCCACTCTTTAGAGAACTGTGGATGAAAACCTCAGCTGAGATGGATTATATGTCCTAAAGTGAGATTGGTTCCACAACTTACTTGACTTGGTTGTATATTATTCATTAAGAGCTCCACGTTCAATTGTAGTGCAATTTGTCAAATAGAACTCTTTGAGCTCAACAGAAACGGGATAGATTGGGGTTGGCTGTCACCTTTACTCTCACTCGTGGATTTGATAGCAGAGTATCTTATTCTTTTTTTTTTTTTTTTGGATCTTTCTGCAGCAGGTACTTTTCTGTCTTACACCACCCTGGCGCCAGCACTCCCACCTGCAGGGAATATTCTGAGTCGAGTTACCAAGATAAAGCCTATATGAAAAATGGACACCATTAACAAGTTAATCTTTCTGATTTGGGGAAAGAAACTCAGCAGGTATACACACACACACACTCATATATTTAGTGATTCAAGCCTTTGACGAGCACCCATACATCATGAAAAGTCTTGGGTGCTCAGGTGAAAATACAGCAGTTTGAATAATATTTTTTTCTTTTTTTCAAAGACATTTTTTTGAGCACTTGTGGAGTTTGTTGGAAAGTTGTTTGACAGGGAAATGGAGCAGAGAGCGAGACAGAGGGGAAGGACCTGCGGCAAAGGGACTCGAGCCGGGACTCGAGCCGGGACTCGAGCCGGGGACAGCTACATCGAGGAGCTTAAGCCTCTGGATATGGGATGCCTGCTCAACCCATTTAGCTAACCAGCGCCCCAGTTTGAACGATTCATGCTAAAATCATGTCTAAAAATCACAAAACATTTCTATCACCGAGTGTCCGCTTCATTACAAGATAAAACCCAATCAAGAAAGTGCAAAACAGTTCGTACACAACAACCAAGTCTAAGGATGTTATAAACATATGCATTTCAAACCATAAAATACCCAGTTAATTATGTCCACAGAAGGAAGGTTTTTTACTCTCAGCCTTTCTTCATATCTCAATACATTTTGTGAGACAGAAGTCTGTTTTTGCACAGGCACTATTCTATATTCCATTGATCACACATGAAACAACATGAACCATTTGTCTCGGGTCTCAACTCACCGTGTAAGTAATCACTGCCAGCATGCCAATCAAGGTCAAGGAGCTGATGGAAAAAGACAGAGCCGGCAGACCATCTGCAATAGAAAAGTCAGAAACATTATTAGAGAAAATAACCTGGACTTTGAAAAGAAACATAAAGACTCTTTGCTACATGAGAAAATAATCAAGAGCCTGTTTTCTACTGGGCATTTTGATGATATTTCAGAGTGGTTTGTTTTCCTGCTTGAATACTGACAGACGGAATATTTGCAACATTCAAAATCCACTGCAGTAACTCAGTCATATTGTATCCACATTTCTTTAAAAATGACAAAATATGACAACAAAGAAGCTCGTACAACTGAAGCATCCACCCAAGGGCAAAATACATGTTTCTAAAAGCAACATGAGCTCGATAAAAGGACAAATGACTGAAATACACAGAGCTTATGGCATTACCAAAGCTGGTGGAAAGACGGGAATTAGTTTCAAAACAATGTAAAAACTGCTGAACATTTCTCCAGAGTGTACCACTCTAAAACTTGTTGACAAAGAGGTCTTTCACGTACCCTTTTGTAAGGGAATATCTGAAAATTAACTTCACAATAAAAAGGTTAGTTGTTCTGTCCAGAGTGGACAAATGAGATCATTTTAACCTTTATGCAGACGATCAACAGTGTTGGATTGACGAAGACATCACTCAGTGGCGCAGAGCAACAGATGTTCTCAGTTTGATGCAAAACTGAGTTTGAGTTTGAGAGAATTTGTATAGACGGTTGAGTAGTTCTCCTGTCCTACTTCACCAAGATACTTCATACAAGCCCAAAGAAGAAGGGAATACCCCTTTAAAAGCTCACAATTAGGATTATAAAAAAAAATGCTGTGCTTGAGCTTTGAAAAACAAGACTGTACAAGATAAAAAAGGAAGGGTTTAACAAGTATGAGGAGCAGAACTAAAAGAGTATGACAAATGAGAGATTGTTTGAGCTGTGAGCTTGAGCCAGACTGGTCTCCAGTTCAGTCCAAATGTCAGGATATAGCGTCACCTGCCGCTTCCATTGATCATTAGTTCTAAATTTAGTCTTTGAGTGGGTCCTCAATCAGTGTCAATGTTGATGTTCCAACATGTCAAAGGTGCTTTGTAATAAAGAGGGTTCTGCAGAAAAAAAAAAAAAAAACGCAAATCAAGAGTTCAGTTGATCACTTTTGCTTTGAAGACAACTACAAGGACACATCTTTGAACTGTTTCAAGGAAATAATTCCTTAAAAGCAACAGGGGACCTTTGTTCTTTCTCTTTTTTTTTTCCTCTTAGAGAAAGTCATAATTTTACTATTAAATTATTCTTAAATATTTTTTTTTTTGGAGACAATTGTAATTTTCTACGCTGGGCACAAAAAGAATTTAAACAGCTGGGTCTCTTGAGTGTACGCAGGTTGATTCGATGTGTGTCACCTTTGAAGCAGTAAGAGGACCACCCATCAGGCAAGGGCAACGGTAGGTGTCACACCAGCTGCCAGAGATAGAGTTAGAAGACAGGGATTGATGAAGAGACTGATTGCCTCACTCCCCTGTCAAGATCCCACCTGTCATGTGGCTCCAAGTAAAAAGCGACACATTTGTCCTTTTACAGATATCCCACATCCTCTCAGCAGCAACTTTATAATACCCAGACCACCTGTCAGCATGGCGCTAGGTGGCTCTGAAGTTTTTCTTTTCTCCTTGACAGTGGCATTTCATTTGGAATATTAAGTCAATATTCAGGGCATGCATAATTTGGGCTGTTTACATAATTTAACAATTGTTGAAGCGGTTCCTATAGAGAAGGATGAAGGTGGACCATTGAGATAAACTATATATGTTATCCCCATTGTATGCAGAAAAGAAAACTGAAGTCTGACAGCTAGGCTGAACATTAACATTTGAATACCTGTTTCAGATTCCCGGGTGTTTCAATGCGATTTTACTGCCATTGTTTAGTGGTGAGCTCGCTAAAACAGACAATGGCCTTGTGTTCTGCAGAGAGAACATTTTGTTCGTGGGCTCCACACAAAGCAAAGCATAGATGTTTGCTGCCAGTCTTCTTCAATTCTAGAGCAGATTTTCCGGGGATTAAACTTGGGAATATTCTCTGTTATCAGTGGTGCTTCCACATCTGTACAGCGTCAATTCAAACACCAGTGGAATAAGGTGGCTCTTATCTCACTCTGCATATAGCCCTTCAGGCTTGCGTTCATGCGTGAGTCTTATGCAGAAAGGTGTTCATTAAGAAGCTCCTTAAGCCCTGGCACCTCTACTTCAGTGGAATGACAGAATCAAAAACAACCACAAAGCAGCTGTGTGTTGCAGGGATGGGACACAAGCCATCATTAAACATACGTTGAGGCTTACAAATCGGGGCAAGTTATTACACTTTTTGACACATGTATGACTCTACATTGCTGCAGTAACAGAACACAATCAAGAATGTGCAATCACTGATTTGGGACTTTCAGTTCTCAGTGGAACAATATATTTGCACAGACATGTCAGTAAATTACATCTCGTTTTTTTGTATTGTTTTTCCACTCTGCACCCGGCCTCTGCAGGCACGGTCTTTTTTTCACTTCCATCTCTGAAAGAAAGCGGAGAATCACCAGATTCATAGCTCCTTTTATGGATGAGGAGCTTGTTTAATCAAAGAGAGGCCAGGGTTTCACCAGCTGCTGAAGATCCCGGAGCCACGTTATAAGCTCTATAAGTCCACACAAACTTCACGTTACGGCAACAGCTGCACCTGCACTCCACAGCTGTATTAAAGCTCAGGTAAAGGCGAGGACCAGCTCGCCGAGTGGCATCGAAAAAAAAATGCTCTGATCAAATTTCAAGGTTTAATGAAGATGATGAAGACTAGTGGGAGGTGTCTATGCAGGTCACTAAAGCTGACAAGCCAAAGCACGCTGGACTTTTATTGGAGGGGGGATGGAAAGTTGACTTTACAGTAAATTAGAAATATGCAGAAACAATTTTTCTAAATCTTTTATCATCCACTTTATTCAACCAGGAAAATAAATCTCCTCTAACTGAATAAATGTATGAATAAATGTTTTATGGGGACCTTAAACAACAGTGTCTTCTCCGTCCAGTTTTACCTATGCGGTTTTAAAACTCTGCTAGCAAAACACAAACACATCACAAGGGCTGTGTATGTTGTCGAAAATAATGTTTGCTACAAAAACCATATGTATGAGTAGATTTCTTCAAGTTTTAGTTTCTGGCAGTCAAATTATTTGGGCACAGCAATGCACTTAAAACAGTATCCTTCGCCTACTTTAATGTGAAAATCGCATATTTACATAAGTGCAGTATTGTACTTTGGGGAGAGGGGGAAATTATATTATAACTTATCTGCTTTGCATTATAGCAGAAAAACATATATATATATTAAATACAAAATATAATTCATTCATTTCGATCCAAAGCTGCATTACTTTCTTGCCAATATCTTGTCTTTATGTAGAGTCAGATCAGTGCATAAAGTATGCAGCAACACATCCCAAAGATTCTCAATGGGGGCAAGCTCTGGATTCTGTGGTGACCAACCCACGCGTGAAACTGATGTCTTATGCTCCAGAAACCATTCTTTTCCAGTCTGAGCCCAACGAATCCTGGCACTGCCCTCTCGTTATAGACTTGTGACATTAGGGAAGAAGAAAAAAATATCCGTTGATGGAAAAACCTGCTCATTCAGTATTTTTCATCTAGTCAGACGATGCATTTTTTTCGGGCCCATTCCATCGCTGAACTCTGACCTGATCGACTGAAGGAACTCCACATCATAACACTGGCTGCACGGGCTTGTGCAGTGGGCACAAAGTGCGATGGCTGCACCACTTAATCTGCTCCTCTTCTTACCCCGATGCTCTCATCCGTCTGAAACAGGGTCAATCTGGACTCCTCAGACCACAAGACCTTTTTTTTTCCCCATTGCTCCACAGTCCAATCTTTATGTTCCATAGAAAATTAAAGCTTTTTCTTAAGGCTGCGCAGTTGTTTAGACCCACGACACTGAGCTCCCTTGACATCATGCATGTGAAAGTGCTCTAACTTTCATGATTAAAAACTGCCATGAGTGCTACTATTGATTACTGTTGCAAAGTTCTTGGCCCAGTTTTAGTAGTTTCAGCAATCTCCTTAGTTGTTTTATTGCTTGATGGAGACGAATAATTGGAGCCTTCTGAAACATAATTTCATATTCTGGGAAATACAATATGTGTCTGTATGCATGTTGGGTCAGTAAGAATAAATTAGCTTCCAACTAGTGATGTAGGAAAGGAAGGGATGGGGGGGGGTAAATGGTATGAATCTGTCAAAGTACACTATGTAGTCTTTTGAACTGGACCACTGCCTATGTTACTTCCCCTTGAAGGGCTACAGTGTTTAGCTGCAGTACATTCAGGCAGCACCGCTTTAACAAGTGTGAAGCCGAGGCCATTAAAGATGTAGTGGTCTTAATGAACAGTTGTCGCAAAGCAGTCAGGAGTATTATGTGGCCAAAGTGCCTTTCCTTTACACAATTAACCTGCCATCTGGAAAGAGAAGAGACGAGGAATTAGAAAAATGGAAGATCCTCACATTTCCTCAACAGCGGAGCAGCTTCCCCCTGTGCCAGAAGAGGAAGGTTAGGGAGAGCATGTAGGGGTCCGCTATTATGCAGAGGCAGATGGTTCAACTTCCTCCCTGATCCTCAGATGGCAAAAGGCCAAACGACTGCTAGGAGTCCAAATTTGGCAATGTTCCTGCATTAGCATGAGTACAATAACGGGCACTGTTCTGTTAAACACGCCAAGATGTCCAAGGACGGTCCCCTTCCAAATTCCAGAAAGTTTAGACTAGAAATCTCATTTCTTAATGCATGTTACACTGCTACTTAAGCCATTGAGTCAGTTCTGTAACTTGGGCCACTACCTACTGGAATTCTTGACAGATCAAATAAAGTTACGGTAAATATCCAAGTGATAATGCCCAATAATGTGTCTATTACAAGGAATTCACGAAGAGGGACACGAACAGTCTCCCTGACATCAATTCATTAGTGATTACGGACCCCCCCTCCGCCTGGCATTATCCTGCTAAATCCATGGTTCGCTCAGCTTCTGTCATGTGGCAGACGGTTAATGTTATGCTCGCAAGCTTTAACCAAATAAACCCTTAGTTCACAAGCAAAACAAAAAGACTCACTCCAGCCATTTTTCTGCCTCCAAACTGATTTCAAGCTTTTCACAGATGACAGGCCATGTGCATTTCTGTCTGCATGCTGAAGTAATGGGCAGAATGATGAATGGGATGGGTGACATTCGCTTAAAAGTATCAATGGGTTAAGGTGGGCAGTGAACATATTGGAGTTTGGTGCTGTAAAAACAATTAGGTAAGATGGTGCCAGTGCAGGCTGAGGTTGTGTGGGTCTGTGGATTATCGGATACTACGTCTAACCTACAGGTTTTGCTCATTCCATTTAGAATACTTCCATTCCAGAAGTTTGGTGGCATGTAGCGTTTTCAGTCATGTGCAATAAAGGCTTTTCAAACTATTTCGTTTTAAACCAGTAAAAACCCCAGGTGGTAATGTGTTGTTGTTTTTATAAAAATCACTCCTCTTTGCAACTCAAATGTCAGCTTGCTTACACATTGCAATAGATTGCAAACGGAGGATATGAATAAGTTGGAGTCCCTAATCGTGAAGATACTGACATCCCGCTGTCCATGAGAATCAAATATCCACTCAGACCACGTTACAAATATAAATAAACGTTGTTATTTCTGTAAGCTCTGTGAAATTAAGGTGAAGTGAAACCAAATTGCACTATCTTGTATGAAGCGATGTGCTGTGTGATTATCGATTGTGTTGGCACAATATCAACGTGAACCATGACTGAGCAAAGTTCAAAGGTGCGAAGAGAGAATCTAATCTTGTACACCGCTGTGCACCAAGTTATCTGTGCACAGTAATTACTATCGCTGCCCAATAAAAGGTACATGTTCGTAAGCTTCTCCATAAGTTATTATAAGTTATCTGTGTAAAACAAACAAAACTATCAGGCAGCAACTTACTTTGGTAGCTTACAGCCATGATTACATTTTCAAACTATCTTAGCAACCACTGACTGGATGAGACGATATAAAAACAGATGTTAATATTAATATTAAGATGTTTTGTTTCAAAGAGGGATCAGTTCCAGCTCTTTGTGGTTGAAAGTCAGACAAGCGCAAATGTTAACATTGCAGAATGTTTTCGGCACCTCTCTAATAAAGATGCAGGTCATCAAGTACAAACATTTAATAATATTGACATAAAAAAAAATGCTTTAACGCAGTAATATATGGCATACATGCATTACTAAGAGTTATGCTGTGAACATCTCCTGCTATGTCCATTACTGTTGATGAGAGAGGCTAACTTATAGGGCTAGAGTGCTAAACAATTTCCCTTGTGGTATTAATAAAGTAACTATATCTATAGAGAGAGAGAGAGAGAGCCTGAGTGTTAGTGGTGTGACTGGAGGAATAGCTTCATTATGTTTGTGTTTATTGCATCAAATTGCACACCAGTGGCTTCGGTTTTGAGCACGCAGCAAAATGTGAACACATAAAAACTAAACGATCGCCAACCTCTCCATGAAAGCTTTGATGTTTGCGACGCCGGGGATCGCCGCCCCCCGGTTTCCCTTTTCCGGGGCGAGGTCACTTTTGTTGTCTGGTGTCGCTCCATCCCCCTCAGACCACTTTAACATGGCAGACCCTACCAGGGGCCAACTCCCCCAACAACACAGCTCTCAGGATCAAGGGGGTACTCGAACCCCTCCAGCACATTAAGGTGGCGATTCTACGGTGGGCGTGGACGAGATTCACCCTGAGAAGCTAAAGGCTCTGGACTTGGTGGAGTTGCCTTGGCCTCTTTAATGTCGTCAGGAGGTCTGGGTCAACGCCTGTGG
The DNA here is from genome assembly GCF_036924035.1 of Leuresthes tenuis. Taxonomy (NCBI): domain Eukaryota; kingdom Metazoa; phylum Chordata; class Actinopteri; order Atheriniformes; family Atherinopsidae; genus Leuresthes; species Leuresthes tenuis. The sequence continues at coordinate 16,929,819 of NW_027325362.1, forward strand.
AGTGGCAGACCTGGCTGGTGGTTCCCATTTTTAAAACAGGGGGACCGGAGAGTGTGTTCAAACTACAGGGGGATTTTCCGGGTGCGTCCTATTGGGAGGAGGTCTGGGAAAGACAGAATTATATTTCCCTTCTGGCCAGGGAACGCCTCAGGATCCGCCAGAAGGAGGTGGGAGTCTCACTGGGGAGAGGGATGTCTCTCCTGGGGTTGCTCAGGATGTCTCTGTTGCCTGTTTCCTCTGCGGCCCGGATAAGCGGATGACAATGGAAGGATGGATTGATTACATCAGAGACAGGTGCATTCTGTTTGGCAAACTTTCTTTCACCGTGCTTTCAGTCCGCAGCAGCCGTGGTGGGGAGAAGCTGTCACTCTCCAGAGGCTCACAGTTCAAATTAGCAAAGAACAAATGAGTGAGAGGTTGAGCAAAAGGTTGCTAACTTCCCATCCCGAAAAACATGCTGGTCTGAGGATTGTTGTTCTAACCTCTGCTTGAGCCAAGTGAAAGTTTGACAGGAGCATAAACGCTTCCAAATTTAAAAAAAAAAATAAATGTCCTAAACTCTACATTGATCAAAACGACTTAATAACAGCTGGACAATGCAGAGTTGAAGAAAGCAGGAGGGATGTTACAAAGAAACTTTACTTACGACTACTGCCAAGCTCTTCGAAAAGGTACTGAACTTTCTCCCACTGAGTGGAATTTTGACCAGGTGGGGCCTCAAGTGGCACAAACGCTCTGAAAGTAATGAAAAAAAGGATTTAGACAAACAAATCTGCGTACTGCTAAGCCGTCTCTGTCGCTGAATATGCCTACAGTTACTGACAATTTAAGAAACTAGAGCATTTTCTCTTGGAGCCACAAAGACTCCACACACACAAAAAAAAAAAGATAATGAGGAAAACAGGGATATTTTTTTTTATTTTTTTATAAAAAGCTTCCAGGTCGCAAGAAAAAAACAACAGATCCTCACAGACAAAGAGAGGCCATAAATAGTTATGCGTTTTCCTCTGTTCCTATTCAAACAAGGTACGCCTCAGTGGTTATCGTTGGTCAAAAGTTTGGGCTCCAATGTCAACACTAATCATACTGCAAATAGCTATTAACTAGAGAGCTTTTGAAAGGCTTCTTTCTTTCTTCACTTATTTATTTTTTCCCAGCTTTTACAGTTCAGTCTGCGGTCAGTTCTTTGGCAATTATCAGAACTTTTTGTAGCCAGCTAAGAGTCCTTGAGTTCCTTTTTTTTTTTTTTTTCCTAATCGCTTCTAGTTATGTGAGATTCTTGGGCCATCTTTTATTTGTTGCTTCTTCCTACCACAGATTTTCAGTTTAGGTCAGTGAACCGATTGGGGCACAGTTAAAACTTCAACTCGTGCCTACTCAGGTACTCAATTGAGAATTCTGAGGTATTGTCCTGTTGTAAAAGTCATCCTCTTTTCACCTTCAGCTTTTTGTGGCAATGCTGTGATGCTTGTTTAAGAACTTGCTGGTATTTAAGTGAGTCCATTCTTTCCTCTGCCAGTGAAATGTTCCGTCTGCCAATAGCTACAACGCAAGAACAAGGCGTGAACGATCCATCCCAGTGTTTAACAGTTGGGAAGCTTGATGAATTGAAGGAACACGTTTCATGAAATTTTGTCAGGTTTTCCTCCATTACGTTAAAAAAAAACCAAAAAAAAAAACGGCAGCCTTAATGGGGTTTTTGATTTGCCTTTACAGCAATCATACAAGAACTTAGATCTGAAAGCTATTTGTGGTGTTCTAACCCTGAAACTGAACTCCAGTATCCCTGTGAAATGTTATTTCTTTCATTTATAATATGTATAAATGAAACTTAACTTTTACAGGGATCTTTTTTGCTTTTTTTTTTACTCATAAATTATGCAAAACCAAATTAAAAACACAAATATCTTTAAAATGTGGAAAAAAATCAATGCCTTTAAAGTAACAGACGTTCTGACTGTGCATAACCAAACTTTTGCCACTGTACAGGAAATTTACGGTTTTAAAATACCATCCTGGTCCTCATCTAACAACAACAAAACAAACTATTGGAAAAGTTATTGCGTTGACAGGTAGTTTTCTCATCTTAACATCAGGTAAAAACATCAGGTAAAAACCGGCTGACTGAACGGTCACAAACAAACCTGTTATGTATCCCGCTATCAGAGAACCAGTCCGGGATTAAAGCAATCACTGTGGAAATCAAGGGACCGCAGCAGCAATTGCCAGAACAAAGCGGCAACAGTTCCAGTTCATGAGGTAAAAGAGCAGCTAAATTGCTTCTGTCTATAAAACGTCCTCACCTCCAAACTTCATGCTGTAACAAAGTATAGTTATGTGTCCCCTTATTTTCCCCAAACCAGATAAACCTTGGTCCAGGGCATTATTTAATGGTTGAGAGAGTCCATTCAATCGTATAAGTTGGACTCCAGGTATGCTGCTGTCACAGCACCAAAGGAAATCTATTATGTTTCACTGGTGCCACTGAGCGCGACCAGTGTAAAATCTGCACATAAATAGAACACGACTGAGTGTGTGCATAAGTACAGACTGTATTTGTTCATTGAATTAAAAAAAAAAAAAATGTCACAGAAAGGATTCAATATTCTCTGCTGTGTTCTGTTTAGAGAACTCAGTGAATTGAGTTAGACTCATATACACAAGAATGAACCTATTTTTAGACAGAGGTGTGTGGCTTTTTCCTCCTGGATGGTTTATCATTGCCAGACAAACGGTATTGTAGCCGTTTGAACGGGTTCTCCTCTCATTAACTCAACACAATGATATATCCACACCCCTTTTACCTGTCGTGTGCTGAAGCGGAAGAAGCAATCCGTGTCTCCAACTCACCCAATTAATAGGAGCACCACGCAGACAATGGCGAATCCAACTGTGTACTTCAGAGCGTTTTTCACTTGCTATGATAAAAGAAGAGAAAAAAAAAATGTAACTGGTCAATCATGGCCATGAAGTGAAATATTATTATTCATTGTGAGCACGGGAAGCGGGTCTTACTCCATTTAGATAAGGACTACAGTGAGTGAACGGAGTCAGTAAAGATCCAGTTTGACATAGCAAAGATAATTTGTCACTCCCTTTGCTATTCAAGCTGCTTTTAAAGTAAAAGAATACAAAAGATGTCACCATCTGTGTGAGAAAGTGCCTCTGTCAGCTCAAACCTGACAAATGGCAAAGAGAGGAGACGCTATGCTCTGGCTTGTGTTTGGAAGCCACTAATTAAAGAGAAGCTTTTCACCTCACGCGAAAACAACTTCTAAATAAAAGGTACTATGTGAGCGAATATGTATAGGAGGCCTACAATTCATAGTGAAAAGACAGTGGTGCAGAGGTTGGATGAAATGACATTGCTAAGACAATTTAGAACTGCTACTTTTAATTACTTTTGTTTCCTCTAACATGACAAGCTTTCAAGTTCTAATTCAAATGTTTGAATTTAAGTCTCAAATCTTCAGATGCTCTTTTCAATTTTCCAAATTCCAAATTAACCATCGATATGCGTGGCAGCGCTCTGCAAATAAGTTAGACCTGTGGCCTGTGTGATCCTACAGTGTGTGTGCATGTTACATCTGTAAAACATGCACACACACTGTAGGATCACACTGCTGATCAAATCTGCATGATATGGGCTGCTTTGGGCTGCTTTACGCTGTTTTTTAAGAATCAAAGGATGACCACAGTTTGTCATGTCAAAAGGTGCAAACGCGATGATTCACGTTGCCAAAAATCGGCTGATTCCAATGGGAATGACTCTGCATTCACATGATAGCCAGGTGTGGCTGAATTAGCTACATAGCTGTGTGTTGCAGAAGAAAGGTTCATTCTTACCGAGCACTTGTTCGTGTTGTTGTCGTCCTTTTCTTCGTAGTAGAAGTAAACAAAGGGGATCCACAGGAAGACGCAGAATAGTATGATGGAGTAAAGAGCTGTGTGCACACAAAGACAGAATGGGAGCCAAAGAATGAGTCAAAACTTTTCAGATACACATACACTTGAGCTGTCATTCCACTATAACATAAAAACATGTCACCTGATTTATTTCCAGTCGCACTATTTGTGCCCTCGTGCCATTTTGGCATCACAGTGAAGTGAACTGTGTTGCTCTCGACAGGCTAAAACTAATGTAGCTCCAAGCAAAACTTATTTCTGTGAAGAATATGCTCTAATTTAGCTTTTCGTGTTATCCAACAGACATAAATTAACAGAATCCACCATTTTAGTCTCACCATTAGTTTGTTTTGCTGGTATCGGTTACTTTTTGCTCCTATTTCAATGGAACACGGCTGATCCAGTGATTGCTAAGATAATGAGCGCACACACTGGGGACAATTTTGCCATTCTTTCCCCTTGGAGCAGTTTAATTTGTTACATCCCATTCGGACTAACATATGAGAGCAGTAAAGCCTCTACCAGCCAACTATTCTTCACTTGCCTCTCATCAACCTGGGCCGGGTCCCCAAAGTGCTTGATTAAGGCAGAGTATGCCTATGCACAAGTGGAGATATAAAACTGATAATTACTTCCTTCTGGTAACTGTATGACATGATATAACTGGTGCAATTCAGAACAAAGCCAGGTGACATAAATGGGTCCACTGCGGCGCCGCTCTCTGAAATCAATTGAAAAAAATACATTTTCAAATCCATTTGTAAAAAAACTGTTACATTCCCTGCACACAAATACACACTGAGGGGGTCCAAACATTCCATTTTAAAGGAAAAAAAAAAAGGAAAAACAGAGCAATTTGGGTTTAAATTGGAAGCTCAACTGAATCACTTCTGTTGCTCGAAATGGCAGAACAAAAGCAGTAGGACATAACTAGACTGACTAAAGCAAAAAGTGCATTAAAGCTCACCAACCTTCAGCTTAGAAAATAAATAGCTGCAGAGGATCAAAGTCCAAACGACTCATGCTATATGATTAGGAGCAACGTCTTTGTGTAAAAATCCATCCCTAAGGCGTGCTCACAGGTATGCGACTGTATTTCAACTGTAAAATTGTACTTCATCATAAGTATTTGTTGAAGAAATTATTCTCAAGAAGGCTACGGAAAAGCTTTTATCACATAAAACGACTGACCGATCGCTTCGGCAGTATTAACCAGGCTGCACTGATATAAACTGATGAAACAATAAAAACACGCTACTTCACCTATATCCAGATATACTATTCGGACCAGAACAACACAAGTAAATGCAAAATGCACTCAGAACACACCGGGGTCAGACCGTGACTGAATCTCTTCCAGCTGCAAATGCAATCCGTGCAGCACGACCACATTCTTAAACACAAGATTTCACACAGACCACTGAGAGTTGCAGACTTATCTCTGCATCTTCCTGCTAACTCGCACCAACCTGACAGAGGCTACAGGTCGCAGCATTAATATTAGCTCCATAATGGAAAAAGACAGAGCCCGTAGAGCCGCACTGCTTCCCTTGACAAGAAACTGCTTCTGGTTTGTTGACAATTAAGTCAGCCCCTCGTGACTAACTGGGATAAGACTGCATCAAAATGCAGACAGAATCCATTATTTTTGAAAAAAAATGCATTGAAGCTGTAAATACAAGAACTTTCGGTACAGATCAAATGTTAATGCCAGAAGTAAATGAGACCTTCTGCAAGTGTTAACAATGTGTGCTCTCAGTAGCCTTAGACAGGTGCTGTTACTGCTCGGATCACAATCTAGATCACTGAACACAAGAGCACTTGGCTTATATGGAGAAAAGAGCAAGACTGAAATGCATTAGGAATTCATAGTGTGTGTGTGTGTGGGGGGGGGTCAAATCTTCTTAAATAGAGGGATGCTATTTTAAGCTGGTATTTTTCTTCTTTTTTTCTGCAAATGGATGTCAGAGGAGACCATCCGGACGGCCCTAAAATATCATGCAGAAAACATGTCATAAAGACCCATTCAGCAACACGGCTGGCGTTGAACAACACCGTGAGGTGATAATGTGAATGATCAGTACGAAAGGAAAGAAGAAAAAAAAAACGTGCATAAAAGCAAAAACGCGACCAAGACCACATCGATTTCCCTTTTCGCTTCCTTTAATTTGATAAAGGGGATGTTCCACTTATTATTTCAGCATCAACATAATGTCACTAATGTTAAACAACCTCAAAACAGCTAAAAACAAATAGAGGATATACATCTATATCATTACTCAAAAACATGGGCACACCCCCACTGAGTGCCAAAAACATTCAACATGGCTGCCAGTGCTGGCTGTGGAAATGGGAGAACAAGTCGATACCATCCCTAAATAAAAAGCTGTTCGTCTCTATGACTCTTTGCCACCTCACAAAGAATTGTGGACCATAGAAATGTCATTTCTGATATTTCAAAGCTAGGCCAGGATTTCTCAGCGAAGTTACGTTTGTATTGTATTCAAACTTTTGTAATGAAACCTGGAAACATGGATGACTAGAGTCCACTATAGAGCTCAAATTACATGTGAGCAGTCACGAAACAGCTTAAAGCCTAGTGAGAGTACACTTTGTGCCCTTTTATCATGGTTTCTAATTAGCTTTTTCCTGTTTACCTCCTCGATTTATAGCTTTGGGAAAGCATCTGACTTATAAGCCTGGTGATAAGCAACAGAAAGACCGGTTAGGAGTGCGGTTTAAACATCCATCAAAGTGATGATGATAAACTTAATCTGATCAAACTTTTGATCGTGAGTCACTTTCTGCAGAATCCTTTCTGCCATTTCATGTAAAAACACTGTAGTTAAACAGGCTATAAATTGGGGATGCTAAACAGTTTGTCAAAATACCAAAGCGTACAATAATGACTTTGGCTAAAAATTACCTTACTGAACACAAAGGGTTCACGACAAATCCCTGTTTCCTAGTCTGGATTCCAGTTGCCTCGACGCTCAATTGCACAACAGATACCTCCTATTTAAGATATCATTTTTTTGTGTTTTATGGCTCAGTCAAACAGTCCACGGTCATTGAGAAGATCATCTGTTTGCCTTGTGCATAACAAGGCGAGTACAGCATCCTACACAGTGGACATCTGATAGGAAAGCAGCAACTGAATACATGTTTTAGCAGGGACTTGACAGCATGAGACTCTTACACGAAAGAAATAACACTGAAAAGCTGCTCACGATGATGTATTTCTTCTCATAATACTCAGTAGTGCACTTGAACTTCAAAGTACATGTGGAAAACAAATTAAATCAGACAAAGGAGGAAGAAAAATAAAGCATATCCTCCAGCATTTATAAACATATCCCCCCTGAAATGAACCATCTTTTTTGAAAAGCTTCTCTCTGCTGCTAAGAAATAAATGTAGCTGTTATCGGTTTGCGTTTGGTCTGCTGTGACTGGGCATTACTTTCAATAAACACATACTCATCGCTCTGCCAAGGTATCCATTTACACTCATCTACTGTTAGACAAACTGAGTTTAAGATGGTGCCAGGAGCCAATAAATGCAAACCATGCACAGTATGTGGCCACTCGTATATGCCCGCAAGGATAGAGCACTGGGTAAAATTAATCATAACATCACAGATATCAACATACTGAGACAAGTCATACTGCATTACCATGACTCATCAATTACTCTGTATACAGATTAGCTACTGAAAAGAATGTGTGACCAATATTAAATGTATGCCCATTTATCCTGCAACAGGAAGTAGAGGGTAGCAGAATAATCGAATGTTTCGAAGCTTTTACATCGTTTTTGTGTACATGTGCTGCATCTCACTAATAAAGCAGGCAAAAAAAAAAAAATAAATACAATGGAAAAAGGCAGAAAATCCTGGCGGATTGGTGGCAGTGAACACCGACAGCGAAGGAAAATATGTGAGGCCGTTACAAAACGCAACAGTTACTCTTCCTTTAGTTTGGTTCTTTTTAATGATTATTTGAGATTATATGTTGAAGCCATGTCTGCGCCTCCTGTTGATGTCCACGGCAGAGTTAGAACCTACCTGGGCGCTTGTCTATTGCAAACAAGCACAATGCATTACAGTTTATGTGAAAAATAAATGGCAAGGGGGGGGGGGTTTCTCACACAAACACTGACTGACAATAGACTCCTGCGGCAGATTAAAACGCCCGCCGCTACAGACACTCTCTGAGCGGTGTGACGCCGCAGGTTTGCAGCCTGGTTTTCAGGCAAAAGCAGAGGACGCCCACTTATTAGAGGGTTAAACGCCAAATGAAACATTTGTGAATATTAAACTTGAATTTTACAGGAACCACTGCTTCTGTTAAATAGGAGAGCAGACAAATGTTTGTTTGCTGACTGACTATCGGGGCTTCGTGCCCTGAGCTGTTATTAGAGCCATGCATGCAGATTCAAGGGTCAAAGTGAGGACTTTCAGCATCAAGGTGTTCAGTTTTAATTCTGAATATGCAGTCCCCTCTCTGCTCCGAAGTGTAAAATTCTAAATCAAATAGTTCAGATGAGATCAGCGTGCACATTCTAGACTTTAAGTCATTGTCGTGCATTTCAGTTGCACCGCGTAGAAATGACAAAACTTTTTAGGGCACCATAACGTTTGGGACAATTTCCCTCTCAGGTATTTGTGATTATTCAGGTGTGTGTCACTGCTTCTTTAGTGCAGGAATAAGACACCTAGGCTTGCTTCTACAATTTGGAGTCGGTTGCTTGCCATTGTTCAACATGAGGAGAGAAGCTGTGCCAATGAAAGTCAAGGAAGCTGTTGTGAAGTTGAAAAACAAGAGTAAAACCATAAGAGACTTCGGTCAAACCTCAGGATTAGCTAAATCAACTGTCTGGAAGCTCATTAAGTAGAAAGAATGCACTGGTGAGCTCTGTAATCTGTAAAGGGACTGGTCGGCCAAGGGATACCTCCACTTCTAATGACACTCCTGAATCTTCACTATGGTAAAGAAAAAAACGCCTGTCTGACAGATCAGAGGCAGTCTACAGGAGGCAGGGCTGTCATTGTCGGAGACTACTATCCACAGAAGACTTCATGGATAGAAATGGGATGATCAGATTACAGTTTCTGAAAAAGGATTTGAGGGAGCCTGCAGGATTCTGGAAAAAGGTGTTATGGACAGACGAGACCGAGATTAACCTGTATCAGAGAGATGGCAAGAAGAAAGTGTGGACACAAAAAGGAATTGCCCATACAGGCCCATATGAGCCCACCAGCTCATCTGTTAAACATGGTGATGGGGGTGTTGTGGCTTGGGCATGTATGGCTGCCACAGATACTGGCACATTTATCCTCATTGGGGAGGTAACTCCTGATGGCAGCTGCACAATGACTTCTGAGGTGTATAGAAACACTTATCTGCTCAAGTTGCGGTAAATGCGGTAAAGTCACTAGACGGCACTTCATCCTGCAACGAGATAATGATCCCAAACACGCTGCTTAAGCAACACCAGAGTTCCGCAAAGCTAACAAATGGAAAAGACTTCAAGCAGTCATTGTGTGGAAGAGACATGTAACAAAGGACTAAACATTACTGCTTTAATGTAGCTACCATTACTTTGACACAAACATTGCGGTGCCATTAAATGAGGGGGGCCATGTAAAAATAAAGTGTTGTGATTACTACATGGTGGAACTGAAAGATATGAAAATGACTTTAAAGTCTGAAATGTGCACTTCAATCACATCTGAACTGTTTGATTTAGAATTGTATCCTCAGGGGCAGAGGGGGAACTATAAAAGAAAATGTGACCCAATTTGTCCCAAACATGATGGTGGGCACTGTACAGATTTGTTTCTGAGTTGAAATGTGCTTTTATAATTGCAGAATGTCTATTTTGCCCATGTATGGGATTGATGGTACATAATGGATGTCTTCGGCGATCTTTATTGATGAATGAATGCCTACAGCAAACCCAAACATGTTCATTTTAAGGTCTTCCAGCGCAGACTATTTGTATAATCTCCACCATATGAGTCCTACATAATAGTAATAACACATCTATTGTCATATGAAGCAACGACACCCGTAGGCTGCGACAGTGAAGCAGGTAACATCAGGCTGGATCAGGATAGCTAAGCGGTTTTGTTAAAAAGCCCAACTCATGTTTGGAACAACTCAAAAATGCCCCTTTCCACTCATTGTGAAAGTTCTCAAAGTTGTTTAGAGGACGAGGGTAGCCATGCAGACTATGCTGCACACAATGTCATTACGGAACAATAAGCATTTGGTGTTATACATGGTATTACTCTTTGCCTAACTACTTGTGGCCCAGTGACAATCCTTTATGGCCTGGAGTGGTTCTGTGCTGGACTCCATGTCTTTGTCAGGAAAAGCCTTGCTTAATTCATCTAGACACTGGCAAACCACATTTGTCACATATGAAAAAAGCCTGTATCTGTAGTACAATGGACTATTAGCAGGAAGGCCCCCAAATTTTGTAGAGCTACAAGCAGGAAACAATTTGGCTTTCAACTGATGCAACTCTCAGCACGGTTATACGTACAGCTGAGTCCAGCTACGGCTACAGTTCAATGTCACCATTTAACCAGACCACTGTCTGCATGCATAAGAGCAGAATCAACTTATTAGTAAAAGTATGTCTGACGCTGCAACGCTGTGGCATTCGAGACATCTGTCAGTTCGAACCTTCTCTGTGGGAGATCATCGTACATGTAAGCACAGCTGAATTTGCTGCTTGAATGGTGTCTAATGACGCAGCTTTTATTAAAAATCTGGATTTCATTAGAGCAGAACGGCAGTCGGGAAATGCTTTAACTGGTCATGAGTCGACGCGGAGTCTTAATGGGCGGATTTCAGTCACAATTTCGGAAGCATTTATCCCGTCAAACAAGACAGAATTACAAGTAAATAAAAGGAGAAGCTTGATTGGGAATTCAACTGAATTAATATACTTTTCCATTTTTTTGTTGTTTTTATTAAAAGATGCAAAATGATGGAAGTTTGAAGCATGTGCGTAGTGTCTAGGCCCTTTTGAGTCACTACTTTTTGTTGTTTCTAGCGTAATGTAGAAGTGCTAAGGCTGGTAAACATGCCCCTGTCCCAATCATGTTCAAGATTGTTGCTGGCATCAAATTCAAAATAAGAAAGTACATTCAGAAAGCAACTAGGTTTCTCAGTTTTGACATTTGGCACCTCGTTGTTCTACTATAGGCCCACATCTGTATAAATCCTGCACAGTGAACAAGAAACCGGCTGCAGTCAGAATAAGTTTTCATCAGCCACTGAGAAATTCAGTGACGCCTTTTCACTTTATCAGTTAACAGCAAAAACAAGAGAGTATTAAAAGGAAAACAGTCATGTCTAAGAACCACAAAACAATTCTGTTTGAACAGGGTTTAAAAACATCAACTTGTGATGAGTTTTAAGTGACGTATGACTTGATTTGACTTGAGACTGTTTAATTTATTACAGACAGAATGGAACATTTGTCAGCCAATAACTAACAGGACATTACGTGACATCACTGCTGCTATTGGGATCATTTTAAAGAAATACAGAAAACATTTCTAGTTTGATGATCCTACCTCATCAAGACATAATGCAACATATAATTAAGCCATATGCAGTTTGCATAAAAGGTCAAGAGGGGTCAAGTCTTAATGGGTTAAGAGAGACAGTATATTCAGCAGTATATTAGCTTCAGTAAAATCATTATAAAAGACGCTTGTATCACTAAGATGGAAACTTCAGGCTTTGAATTTTGTCCATGATCTAAAAATCTCAGGCAGACAGAGGCAGGCAAAGGTAGAAATCAAGAGCTGTAGGTTGTGCCTTTCGTTTACTGTGCTTGCTCAACTGTGTTCGTCTCACAGGAGGCCCTCGAACGTAAAGCTGCACTCAGAAATATAACAGCAGTTCTTCAATGTTTTTTAAAAGGCTCTCAAAAGAAGCGCAGGGCTACCACTTCCACATGAAGTTCAGGCAGCGTATGTGGGCGTACTAAAATCATAGACAAAAAAAAAAAAAAGATATTATATCACATAGGAGCAGCGCATCCGCTCTAGGTTCTTGTATCCAAAAGGCATTGAAAAAAAAAAAGAAAAAAAAAGGAAGGAGAGACAGCCCATGATTTATTTAAGGGGCCCAAGGGTATTTCATCCTGTTGCTCCAGGGTCTTATGCACCATTGCTTTGAAGTACCGAACAGTCCAAGGAAATGTATAAATGGACCGATCTGAAGTTTGCAAGCAAAGCTTTCAAGCTAAAACCTGAAAAGCTAGCTCCCTCAAAAGGAGCTTAGTGTCCCCGTCAGAAGATTTTATAATATATATATTGCTATATATAGAAGAAGTTTGAGCGACAAAGATCTTACTCAAATAAAAACACAAAAAAATTGTACACAATAACCCACGCAGGCCTCTCTTCAGACATCTGAGTGCAGGCCAAAACTTGAGGCTGCAGGGATTGTCTGCATCGCACTAAGGATGAGCCTAGAAAACATGACGAGCAGTTTCTAAACCAATTCCAGCTTTCAGAGTATATGAAAAGCCCATTTTGAGGGAGACTATGTGGGCCAAATTGCCTTCTTGACACCTTTATCATTCAGCATTAGAAAAGTACCTTACAAGTACAACTGAATGATATAATCTTCTTTCTGTCATGAGGTCACTATTTTCCCTTCTGATGGACACAGGGAACATGCCGATGTCGCAAACTGACTCGGACCAAACTTTTGGTAAATTGGAGAATTCATTTAATGCCAACTGGTCTGCACACATGGACACTCAAGACCAAGATTGTCCTGATGGGTGTTGATCCCAAATCAACAGTTCTAATGAAAACACTGAATAAAAAAAAAACAAAAGACTGGAAAAAATGAACTGAAAGAAAAAAGACAATCAAACCAACACAGTTTTGAAGACCAAAGGAGAAATATAGAGAGCTATTCAAATCAATAAAAATGCACATGCTTATCAGCTGTGATCGCCATTGAATAGAGGGCAGTCGACCTCGGAGAAAACATGTTTCACTAAAGGAAATATAAAACCACAACAACCTTGTAATTACACCTTTTGCGAAATGCAAGTGGACATTGCTGCCAATTGTTTCCTGGTGGAAAATTCAACCTTAAAAGGTTAGATTTGAAAGGAAGCAGAGCGTGCGTCGCACGTGGAGCTTGGTCTCCACCTACTGGCAAATAATAAAGCCATGTGCTGGAAGAAAAGGAATGACTTCATCAGCTTACACATGCACATCCGCAGGTGTGGTTGAACGGACTGTGAAGGGGTTTCATTTCTATACTTGGTCTTATGCAGCAGCTTTCAAACAAGTGGAGCTGTTCTTTGTCACAGCATATTTCACAGACATCTACACATGGCGGAGGCATGTAATTACAAAAATCTACATCACTAATCAAAAACAAGTTGCAGTGCATCATCTCCAGCAAATGATAGCATTTCAGTGAGCAACAAAGACAGCACAGAACAAGGGGAATGTACTAAGGGCATGACAAAGTAAAGGATGTGTCAATACTCCGCTCTACTAGCTGTGTATCTGCAACCCCTAAAAAGTGACAAAAGTTTAGGGAACAAAATGCTCAAAGAAGAAGCAGAATATTAATAAAAACTTGCATGTTGTCACTGGGGCGGGAGTATCCAGAGAGAAGACAGTAAGCAAACTCCACACTTAAAACCAGGGATCAGGTTCTGAGGTATCAGTGATCACCTCCACACCACTGTGCAATCCACTGATGAAAGTCAAGCCTAAAAAGATTACAAAACAGGCTCAAAAGACTTCAGACTCAATTTGAGCACAGACTCCGTCGATATTCTTACCAAGAGTGGTCGAACGTCACTCAAGAAGCAAAGCTTGTAATAGTGTGCAAGGCAACAAAAGAGTCCAAAGTAACATCTGAACAACGGCTGAAACTGATGGCTTCTCTGAAACATGAACACTGCTGCACTGCAGGAAGAGATGGTGCTGGAAGAAAGAGACCAAAACAGTTCTCTTACATTTAAATTTAGATGTGTATTGTATAAAATCTTTGTCTTAGTTTGTTTGATCAGTTCTCTTTCCTTACTTTGAGAATTTCTACAGGTTAACAACCTTTCAAGCACCCCTGTAAAGAAACTGTGACTTCAGATTCGTTTCTTTTCGAACCCACGGATGCTTGAAGTGAAAAACATTGATCAAGATGCATTTTTTTTTCCTGGGAAACTACAGGTTGTAAAACGTGGTTCACTAGGCCAGTGGTTCCAATGCTGTAACTGATTCGTGTAGTTTCAAAGTCATTTGCTAAATCAAGTATTTGCTTTTCCTCTGGTGTGTGACAAATTTCATGGGTTTAACTTGCACAATAAACATGGTTTCCAGGCAGTTTGGCCATCAAATTAATTCAATTACTGACAGGACATATAACCCTGCACAGAAGGCTGAGTCTCCCGAGTCCTTATTTTTCTTTTTTTCCAAACTCTATAAAGTCGAGTCTCGACTGAAGTGGATGTCTAATCCAAATGAGGGACAAAAAGGGGAAATCTTTATGTAACATACCGTGGCCCCCTTGAATGCTGGCCTAACGTCTCGTGCTCATGGGCTTTGAAATTCAACATTCTGATGTGAATACGCCACATGGAGTATTTTTCTAAATTTTTTTCTAAATCTTTATTGGGCTGTCTGGGCAAGAGACAGCTCATTTTCTTTGCATTTGGCTTTTTTTTTTAACAGACGGTGCATAACAGTTTAGCCGACAGGCACTTCAAGCTTGCATCTGTTAGAAAACACATGATCTAATATCTCTGTCAACGAAGACAACTAACGTGTGTTATCCCTTATTATGACAATCACAAAGAACTTTAAGTGGCACTAAAAGCTTTAGAGTTTGCCATTTATCTGCCAAACGGTGTGACTGAATTGCACCCATACAAACACTGAAGTTAGGGAGCATCATGAGGACGAGGCTAATCCACTCAAACAGCGAGACAATATGACGCGCAAGTACAAAATACTGGAATGAATGCTCGAAAAAGCCTGCTTACGATGCAGCACAGTAAACCACAAGCCAAAAGCTAAGTAAAGAATGTTTTATTAAATACAAGATAACTTCAGGAACCATAACAAAGCCCAGCAAAGAAAAAAAGGGGGGGGTTGTTCGGAAAATTGTTAAAAAGATTAAATAAATTATGTATACCGGGTGACTGTAGCTTTCAAAGAAAAACTGCAGAGCCTAAGTAAGCTCTAGATTAGATTTAAAAAATAAAAAGAAAGTATGCTGGAAAACACGTGAAACTTCTTGAACCAACAGAAAAACACCAAATAGAACCCAGCCAGTAATTAGATGATGTATAATATAAAGCAGGGTGAGGCAGATATGTGTTGGGCCTTTAATTAAACAGTGTGTGCTGTAGTTAAAAATGAACATGTTATTTGACCTATTATGCTGAACCGAATGGTTCAAATTCTAATACATCCGTTGCTATTCGCTTCATTGAAGGTTATTGATAAAAATGCAAATGATGACTTTTCAAACTGACCTGATTCACAGCTACCGTCGGTAACGCTGCAGAAACGATGACTGACCGACGTCACAAAAGGAATCACAATAACCAACAAGAACAGTTCTATTTTTGGAACCCTGACAAACAACTTTCATTATGGTGATAATCGGCTCACAAACACAGGAACTTCCTCTTCTGTCCTGCCTGCCTCCACATTAAGGCAAAAGAGTTTGTCACAAATGAGCAGTCACATGCAACATTACTAAGTCCAAAGCAGCGCGTGCTGCATGGTGAGACCATAGCCTGCCAATGGGGAAACTGCAGCAACGCAAATAATTAGGCATGACATAGAAAATATAAGTTACTTAGTGTAAGAAAACAAAGAATTTAGGTTGGTAAATTTAAAGAACTATCATCCCAACAGTGTTCCAATCTTACATTACGGGTCCCTTTCAAAACATCCTTGTTAAATCCAGTTTGTTTTTCCCTTTATCGTTTAGTTTTTGAAAAGGCCAGAATGGCGCTCTATTATCTGGGAGCCATTGTATGAACAAAAATACATCCTGAAGTCATAGCCTGAAACAAACTGCTCCCAGAGCAGGTAGGATAAGCAGCTACAGTTACTCTAAAGACCTGCAGAATAACTCTGTGTGAAAATGAGTCACCACTGAGACAAACAAAGAGCCAGTGTAAATCCCAGACTTGGAGCGCTAACCCTCGAGGACTGCTGTGCAAGTGAGTCGGGCACCAGGTGTTATTAAAATTGAATTGGCACTGCCATCAGTTCAAAGAAAAGACAGAGCGAATATCATGGGACAGCGACCTTTCGTACCTATATTTGGAACAAAATAACAAAAATAAAGATTTTTTTTTCTTGTCTTTTTGTAAAAATTTAGTCTACGAATATCCATTCGATCTTATTTCTTAATTGGTTAAGAGAAAGCACTTACTGTAATATCCATACAATACGGTGTCTTCAATTTGCCCTCTCGTCTCGTTGTTTGCTGCCCACTCCTGGATGTTGCCAAGAGAAAAGTCCATTAAGCTCAACAGTACAGGGACTGACACGTGTAACAATCAATCAGTACATTTACCTGCTCAGATAAGCAGACCTACGGTTACTGGACCTCTGTCCTTGTTCAGTGAAGGGATATCGAGTTCCGGAAAGAAGCATGTCCAATGATAGGTGACGATATGCCCCGTTTCTACTCGCTCGTATTGTGCTTCCGCTGGTTTACCTTTAATGTCGTGAACCAAATCGATTTATGCTTTAAACATGCTTCTGTATACCAGCTTCTGTTCCTGTTATTACAGGAACCGTGGAGCATGTAAAGAGCGAGTAAAGAGCACCTAAACCAGCTTGAATCTGGTTGAGTGTATCAATGCCGACGCAGTTTGACCCCCAGCTGCATTTCTTGGGTTCATTAATCTGGCTTTGAGGGTTTCAATTATGTAAGACTACTGTTGCAGTAACATGTTAACATTTTAAACCTCTGATTTAGGCCCAACTAACACAATTGTTTTGATTGTGCTGAATGGCAGCAAGCATCAATAAGATTTAAGTGCAATAAAAAGTGGATATTTCCCTGAAAAACGTAGGCTATGACACATTAGGAACTATGTGGGTCATAGCTGTGCGCTGACATTTTTGTTTGTCTGGGTTCATTTGTTTTTTTGGTGAATTTATTTCTCTAAATAACAGCAGCGGCCTAAATGAACAGGTCTGTGTGATTTTGAGTCAAGCTTCTGTAAATGATTGGAGGGTCATATCACTGATTTAATGAAAACCCAATTATTTATCTGATAAATATTGTTCATTTTAGCCTGCAATAAATCATTTTAGATTAAGTGAGGAATTATGTTCCTGATCAGTAAACATGATCAGTTCGATGGACAAGGAAAATCAGCAGTTTGCAAAGTAGAGATTTAGCTTTTAGATTTGAAAAGTCTAAACTGTCTAAGAAGTTCAGAAAAACAGAGCATTTTTCTTTTCACATTTCCTTTAGCGTGGCTGTCAGCGGAACAGATACAAACCTTATAGGTGCCATTTGGATACTTCATGAATGAAACAAGGAATATGTCCACTGGCAGGAGCGCAGACGTTATCAAAG
This sequence comes from Leuresthes tenuis, assembly GCF_036924035.1. Classification (NCBI taxonomy): domain Eukaryota; kingdom Metazoa; phylum Chordata; class Actinopteri; order Atheriniformes; family Atherinopsidae; genus Leuresthes; species Leuresthes tenuis. Next base: position 16,947,336 of record NW_027325362.1, read on the forward strand.
CAATGGCCAGCGCACATATTGCTGTGATAGTTGAAACAACCTCACTCTCTTGCCGACTTTGAAATTTCCGAATGTAGATCCAACAGAAAGCCAGGATTACCTAAGCAAAACAAAAAGAAAAGCGCTCACTGTTTAAACTAAAAGAAGTTGTGGACAGTGCCATCATTATGAAGAATAACATGAGACCTTCGCCTGGAGAGATAGCTGTGAAAGGCTCTTAAGTTCATATCAAATATGGGAAACGTTGTGCAGTAGATGAGACAAAGAAATGATTGAAACAACTAGTGTCAGAAAGGAGGATAAGATTAATCTAAAAGACTTTAAGGAAAAAAAACACGTAAATGTTGAAGAACAGGTTCGGTTCACAGTGAGGACAAAACAATATCAGGAAGATTTAAATTTTATTATGCACTTACACACACTTAAACACAAAGTGGAAATCTCAGGAATAACGTGTGACTTTACGTTAATCAAGGATGAACCAAGAGGAAAGTCCTTTACATATGAATTTGTTTAAATAAAGTCAAATATTCCAGAAACTGGCAGAGATCTCAAAGCTGACATCAAACCTCTGAGAGCATATACAACCATTAGCATTAGTGCTCATGATGCAGCTGCCTCTAAGGAATGACAATAACCTTTAACAACTAGGCTAAAGGTAACAGGGTATGAACTTTGAAGAGAACGCGTCCAAAAGATATTTCTATATGTCACCATAGCTTCAGTGATGTGTGTTGCAGTTATAGCTTATCAAGTTTATCATGATGTTGTCACAAAAGTGTGTCCTCCCTATCAATTCTGCTTGAAGAAACAACATTCAGTGCACCCACTGATTCAAAAAAATGACTGAAACCTAAGAACGGACACAATTCTACTCAACTTATTTTTCTGTTGACTTTTTGCTTTCCTACTACGCTTGAGAGAAGGAAAATTGTAACATATACCATATTTGTGCAGCTTACCAACATCAAGATCAATTTCAACCTAAATGAACTGAACACTGTGAGTTTGAAACCCCCACGTGTATCTGTCTGCACAAACACAAGATATAACCATGTAAGATGACTAAAAAGAGAAGTGTGAGACATAAATGTCACGTCCACGAAGCACCAGAAACTACTGACATGGATCAAAGTGAGTCAGATAACTTTGCAGATTCACAGCATGTGAACAGTTTGAAATTGTCAGCAGTGAGAATGATTCTTAGAACCTTAAATTGGAAAGATTTGATTCTTTCAAAATTATATTGCGATGTGAGAATTAGCTAACTTTGCGATTAAACATATATGGTAAAACTGTCCTTATATATATGACACAATGGCAAATGTGTTTATATCTAAGTAAAGATAGTTTTTGTGCAATTTCTTTTTTTATAGATTAACTTAACTGCATGTGCTCTGGAGCAGCTAATCTGATTACATCACCCTCCTTTTCCAGACTTAAGTTATAACAGGACATAACACAAAGCTGATGGTTACACAAGAAGCTCAAATCGTTTATCCTTAAGAATTTATGTGGTTCAAACTTTAAAAAGGGAAAAGAAAAAGCAAAGAACCACCGTTGGAAAAAAAAAATGGGGGGGGGTCTTCAAAATGACAAGGTCATATTCAAGACACACAAGCTGAAAGAAGTGAGGACACTGCAAAACAATGGCTCCTTTAGATCAAGGTTTGCCACTCACAGACAAGATCAATCAATTAAAGGCCCGCAGCTTAAGCCCCTGACTGCTTGTTTTACTAGTTAAAGACGCGGGTTTTGCATCCAAATAAGATCTTTTTGAAACGCTGCTCAAATAGAGGGATGGCTGGACAAACAAGTCTATTTTGTTGGCATACGGGCATTCTTTTGGAGGGCCTCGTACTCAGCCATGTGACTGTGAATGATAGCTGAGATAATGAGGGCTAAATATGGCCGCAGCTTACCTGGCTGAATAACTTTAAAGCATTAATTCAAGCAGCCGGACTCTGAGGTTCATTTCTAGATGTGTCAGACATAATTTCTGACTAGGAAATAAAGGTTGAATATGGTCAATAGCACCGCATGCTTTATTCAGCAGTACTAAATAGTCTATTCGGAAATGGACATACTGAAACCTAGTGTTGACAGCTAACTAGCAAAGCAATAAGACAACAAACAAGTGAAACAAGGAACACCCGCCCCCTCTCTCGACTGTGCGGAGTTTCTCTCTGCCCCTTTTTCGACAAGTATGAAATAAACACGTGCTAAACACAACTATGAAGACTTTCCACAAAACAACAGTACTTTAAATGTGTCATGGCTAAAGTTAGCTAAAACCAATCCAAAGCCAGTACTGACGTTAATGCGCCGTAGCCCTGTCGAGCTGGATTACACAACATTTAAGCGACCTCTCCGTCTGCTGACGCCTCTCAAGCTAAATGCCTAACACACCGCTGCTTTATGAAGCCTTTAAACAGATTCGTCGATGCTTACCAAAAGTACAATCGTGAAAATTGACCACCCGAGAACAGACTCTGAGAGGTACGACTGAGCCGCCATCTTCACTTCCTGTAATAACAAACCCACGTGTTCCTGGTGACGTCAACACCGTAAGAGCTCCAACCCATCTCCGCAGAACTTTCAGTGTAGATTAGCAGTGGCTTGCTTAGTCATGATCTGGAGAGTTTGAAATTCCGTCTCGAGGTAATAGGAACAATCCAGTGAATAAGAACTTTTGCACAGACAGTATGTAGAAGGAATCCAGGCTGCCTGCGATACCCTCACCACAGAGTTATAAAACCATGTCTATGATGTGAAAAGTACTCAGATAACTTTCCGTGAGTTGAATTCGTCATCTTAAAAGTTGCGGTCTCTCATTGTCTTTTCTTTTTTACTTTGTAACATTTTGCAGTGAAAGCATTGGCTACTATTTCGTAAGAAAACTTTTAAGTGAACACATCGTATAAATAGTTACATGATCATACTTATAAACAATAAATAAAGTGCTTTCGTACATGAAAAAAATACACATACTCGAGAAGGTAGATTAAGTGGTTTCATATCAATTGGGCCACCAGTTAAATGTACATCTGAATTCAAAAGTTGTCCCACACATAATAGTCTACAAAGCACAGATAACCAGCGCTGAGTTGGTGGAATTAATTAAATTGATAAACGGCTTACTCGCATGCAGTATTGCTCAAGTAAAAGGGAAAAAAACTTATCTGGTCCATTAAGCTTGAAATTAGCTGGAAAGGTGGAAATGGGTCGCTGAAACTTATATTGAGGTGTACTTTGCAGCTTTATTTCCATTTGAGAACTTGAACGTAGCAATAATACTAATAACCATTGAACTGATACCAGTATAAGTTTTGCCATACATTAAAATGTAACAGGAAGTGATACTGGTGTTACTTGCTAAATTGTGTTTCCTCTTATCCTCTTCAGCTGAACAACTAGAATGCAGAGAATTGATTTAATTTATCTTATTCAAATCAATAGTCAGACAGGATATATCTGATTTATGGACCCATTGGAAAAAAAAATTGATCTTATAAGATTTGTGCACATTGAAGGTGGGTCTTTTTTTATTATTTTTGTCCGGCATGGATAGTTTTGGAGGTTTACACACTCATCTGACCGATGAATACGCTGTAGCATTGAAACACTGAAAATGTTATCTTATTTCTGTTTAAAAATCACAGTGGTAACTTGAACTATCATCCACTTTAGATGTTTTTTTCTTTCCATTCAAACAAGACAGCTAGAGAACAAAAGAAGTGCTGCCAAAATCGCTTCAACTGTTCAGCAGCTGTTATCGTTGAGTTCTTGCTTACCTGTGCTTGTCTTGTTCATTTAAAAAACTGAAAATTCACCATCAAGCAAGTTTTTTTTCTCGAAAAAGGCAAGAAAATAGTGGTTGCCAAATGGGTACACATTTCTCTCCATGTGATGTGTGATGTAGGTTTGTGGGGTCAGATCCTGCTGCTTCTGTGTGTGCAATATATAGTGTAGAAAGCGGGAGAAATTCTGTTAAATTTATCTTTTTTTTGTATTTTTTCTTCGGGCCTTTTGTTCAGGATGGCCCTATGACGCCTACTAACCTGACCTCTCTCTGTTCAGCTGCCTCGCCTTAACATTGACTGACCTTAACATGGCGTGTGTGCCATTTGCAGGTTGTGCAGTCAGCCTTCAAAGGTAAATTTATGTAAAGCACCTTGTAGACTGGGGGCCATATAAAGCTCACAATATGCTGCGAGGGTAGTTTCAGGTAGCAGATTATGCTGTGAAGTTGTGTAATGGTGAATTTTTTTGCAAAATCTTACTTATCTTACTTACTTACCTATGAATCTTACACAATATAATGATAACACAGTTTGTAATAATATTATTTGAATAGCTCATATACCTATTGAAGGTTTACTGCTTGTCCAACATAAACGCTAAATGGCTAAATGTTGGTCAGTGTTAAAGAGAACCAATTTCACATAGGCAATCCAATAAGGCTGCCATCAAATGATTTTCTTTTATATTACTCTCAAGAGACTGACACATTTAATAAATCTAGAAAACCCCACAGTGGTGTAGCTGCAGGCCAAGTGTACATGTTATTGTGTCTTTTCATTTTTTTTTTATCTTTGTCTACATATCGTGGGCTTTCATGAGCAGGTGAGTTCTCAGAAGTGATAAACAGACTGCTTAATGGCTTTTGTGATCTTTTGTATGAGCACATGAAAGGTACACATCAAATGTTATGTCAGCATACAAATTAGTGGCACACAATATGAATTCTTTGTCTGGTGCTTTGTTTTATGTCAGTTTAGTAAATCATGTTAGTGAAACAGACAGGTGTTTTGCCTCTAAACCTCTTCAACAATAGTGAATTTAGTGCTCCATTGCAAGCCGAGAGTACAGATACAAAAGCAAGCCTTTGTCTGACACAATAATAATGTTTGCTGAGGTTACGTATGTGTGCATCCAGCAAAAACTCAACGCTACTCATGTTGAAACACATACATATTTGAGCTCAACTAATGCACTCTGAGATAAGTACAAAATCAGTGCTCTTTGTCATTGTTGAATGGACAAATTTTAATGAAGATCCTCAAAGGAAATAAGTAAATGCTGAAGGTTCCAAACTTTAAGAGGAGTGCTTAGCTTTGAAGAATTCTGCATTAAAAGTGCAGAATCATAGAATCATGTTGCATATTTGGTCCACAGGTCTCTCCACAGTCAGGTGTTAAGCCAATGGACATTTCTGTACTGTCGGAGTGGGCATAGTAGCTTTGAACCTGCTTCTTCCTTGTGAAAGTGTGTCATGATCTAGTTCTGTTGTATTTCTGTTTGGACTTTCTCCTACACTGATTTCCTGTTAATATCCATTAGTCGTGGCAGTTTTTCTCTCATTGTTCTTTCCTTTAGCTTTATTCTTTCCTGTTCTGTGTTAAGTAAGTGTTTTTTTGTCTATTTCTATGCACCGCACAGTGGTTTGTTTCATATATTGTGTATTCTTTGTAGTTTTTGATCCATCAATCTTGTCTTTTGGTGAGGTTTTGTTTTCTCTGTTCTCCCCCATGTTCGCTGTTATCAGTCCTTCCACAGCTGTTCTCTGTTACTCTGGGGCATCTGTAGCTCAGAAGGAGGAGCAGTCGCCCGTCAATCAAAAGGTCGGCAAATAGATTTTTGGCCTACATGTCGAAGTGCCTTTAGGCAAGACGCTGAAGCCCACGTTGCCTCTGATGTTTCCATATGTGTGTGAGAAAGAAGCATTGTGTGGCTTGTAACATTGTAAAGATAAAGACGTGCTGTTTGAATGTGTGTGTGTGTAAATGGGTGAATGTGGCTTGAAGTGTAAAAGCCCTTTCAGTGGTCAACTAGACCAGGAAAGCGCTTTATAAGTACAGTCCATTTACCATTTACTCATCACCCACCCTCATCCATGCAGCAAACCACCCCTACCAGTACGCTTGGATTTCATTGTTAGATCCTCCTCATTAGTTGCCTTCTCAGTCAGTCAGTCCTGTCTTTCTACCGCTATGGTTTCTAGTTTGTTTGGACTTTAGGTCTTGGTTTTCTTTGCTTTGGCGGTGTCTTTGGTTTTGTTAAAATGTAGTTTTCACTTACATTACCTCCCTCCTGGTTCGTCTTGCATTTGGGACTTCATAACAGAGCACCCTTCGAGTGACATCTGACTTTCCTATTATTGAAGTTATGGCAGTCTGTGCAGTCAGAACAGTCCTGTGGAGCTGCTGCAGCTTAATCTGTCCACACTTCAACAGTTTTTACAGATGGTTTGATTCTTGTATCAGTTGAGAGTGAGTTGGTTGGAACTATCAACAGCGGGAGCTCAACAGCAGCTTGGAATTCTCAGGGTATTTCTTTTTGTTTTGGTGGGAAAGTGAACATACGTTTGGAATTTAGATAAACCAATTCAGATGTCTGTTTGATTAAATATACTGTCAACTATTTAAATAAAACAGCATAGTACTTTATCATGTTCTTTTCTTTGTTCGTTTTGGAGCGTGAAGAGCAACAAGCACACTGGCGAATTTCCAAAACATGGCTGACAACGACATGGTTCCTAAAGGTGTTTGTATGACACCTACTTTTATTTCTAGGGTTATTTTTTGTGATATTATATTGTTTTCGATGTGAACTTGCTCAGCTACAGGCTAACTTTTAACTACAACCTTCACATCTAAGCATAGCTGAGAAAAATGCTATGCCCTGCAAAATGCTAAAATGTGAAATTCATGGTGAAAACAGCAGATAAACCCCCCCCACACACACACACACACACACACACACACACAGAAATCACAGGGGTAAGACAAAAAAGGGCAATTTCTGTCACATTTCTTGGAGGGTTATTTGGGTTGTGTCAGGAGGGTGCAAAACATGTAAATGGAATGTCTTGGGGTCAGAATCAGCATGACCGTCTGTTGCTGCCACATCTCCCCCGTGCCCCTTGTTATCTGACTTCATTGTCTAATACAACTGAAATGCCATGAAAAATGCATATATTACCATTAATATACTTTAAAGGGCAATTCCCAATAATTACTGTTATTGTTTTGAGGCATATATTTCCTCTGTCAGGTTATATTTATGCATTCATTGTATTCAAGGATGACTCAGATATTAAGTTTAGTCAAAAACGGGACAGAAACACTTCAAATTGGTGGCAAGGCTTGAAGTTGCCTGCTTAGTCCATCTTACGCTTACAATCCTTAAGGTTTTCAAATTGTAATGTTATAAAGCGGAGGGAGAAAACCTTGACGGCTAATGAGATTTTTATCTGTGCCTTAAAATCTGAGGAAGAGGTGAATGGAATTTAGTTTCTGCAGCTGAAACAGCTGAATCTGAAAGAGCTGTTTTCATTGCACAGATTCCAAGAAATTCATGACAATTTGGGGACAGAAACATTTGACGACAACAACAATAAAAAAGAATGATAATAATAATACCAATAATAATAACACTTCATTTTGAAACAAACTCCTTTTGACATGTTTTGAAAAACCGGTGTACAAGGCTTTAATGATGCAGGAATTTCTGAACATTAATATTAGAATACATCTCTGCATTCCTTTCCTTACACCATAAATGGATATGCTGCATGTGTTCTATGAATGACATAATGTTATCATGTGTAGGCTGATATCAAGTTGGGTCAAAAATGTGACAGAATCATATAAAATGTATAGAGGTCAAAGGGATTTTCAGTTGCCTGCTTAGTCCAACAACACTTAAAATCTGTAAGGTGTTCAATTTTTTATGTAATGAACTGGAGAGACACATCTCTGGAAGCTGTTGAGATTTCTATCTGTGCCGTAATAATGTGAAGAAAAGGGGAATCATTTTCAATTTCAGCTTTTCACACTTAAAAAAATCCAAACCAATATGTCATCTGTGAGCAGTCTTTAATGGAAACACCAAACAAGTACTTTTTGACAACTTTTGACAGCTTATGATTTTGTGACCATGAGAAAAATCCCAACCCCTACACAACCACTTTCTCTTATCCGACAGAGACACAGCTAATCAACAGCTTGCTTTTCACAGCACAGAGAGTGAAGAATTACGTCCAAACAAATATAGTGAAGCTGAATGTTGTGAAAAAATGACTTCCTTCATTCTCAGAAATAAAAAGTTTCTTATGTACAGTTAAATCAGTGATGACTTACAGTCAGGAAACCAGACATTACCTGAGGGACTACTAATGACCTAATTCTGTTTTGTGACATACTGTAAACTCATAACTGTTTAACCCCTTAAGCTGTGAGCTATTTTTGGAAACTTTGCCCACAAGTTCAGCGATCACTTCGATTATGTCCTGGAAAGCCTTGGGCCATAATTAATGTCAGACTCCACGGACAATTCTGAAATATATTGAAAGTCCTCCTCACTAGGCCTTACTACATCGCTTTTGTCCAATCAACACTGTAAATGGATATGGAATTTGCTGAATCTGTTCCGAAAAATCCCAACCAGTCTACCAAATTTGAATGAAAGTGCAACAAATTCTACATCCATTTTAGGTGTGATACTCTTCCACCTCTTTTTACCAGAATGAGCCATGTTTGGAAACCTTTGAGAGGCTGGGTTGGTAGCATTTTCGGAACAAATATAAACAGAGCCAGCACAGAGTGCTTTAGGGGGGAACAGGTTAAGTGGAATTTATTGCAAGTTCACACACAATTGATCCTTTTAGTGACAGTCACCTGTTATCATTATAACACTCCCCCTTTTTTCCCTCATTTTTCATGCAGTGTCATTTGGCCTGGATGACTGATAGCCTCATAGCCCGGTCTTAAGCCTAAATCCAACCTGTCTGCCCGTTCACAAGCAACAGGCCTCAGTGAGAATGTGTTTTCCGATTGTGTTATTTGCACAATGTTGACAAGAAGTAAGGAAAAAATCTCTATCAATTAAAACGAAGTGAGAGGCAGAGGAGAAGATGTGCAGCAAAGGGAGGGTGGGATACAGAAAACTAGCAGGTGTGCTCGGCAGATGGGCATTTATTGACAGGGAGAAAGCTGATAATTTGAGGTACGGTCCTGCTCCTATACTTCAGCTAAACAAACATCATCCTAATTTAACCAATGGTGTATGACTAACACACAAAAAAGCCTAAAATGCATAAGAACAGACAGGTTGCGCAAAAGAATATTATATTCTATGTAAAGGTCCTGGGTACCCCCTTCCCTTTGCATTTAAACCAGGTTCTTCAAGCAGAAGCAGTCTATGTATTGGAGCCACAATTGTTGACGTTTGTCAATTGATTGATTGGTCCAAACTTTTCATTTTCTTCCACAAGAGACAACTCGGAGTCTGAGAAGAGATATTCTCTCCTGACCTTGTCAGCCAGATTCCAGCTGGCCCACATGGTATTTCTAGAAGGGGGAACAATTTAAAATGCAGGACATGGATAAGACAAGATGTCATTTGAATTCACAAACTGAAATGCTTCACGTAATTGAAATTGAACACATCTCTTTTAATTGTGTTGTGCCAAACTAGACCAATCAATACATCATATATGCACACATCAGATAGGAGTAAGCAGGGATTTATCTAGCTGAAATCATGAAAAAACACAATCTTTAAGTGCCACCACTATCTGATATGAACCCTTTTAAGGACATAGCTGAAGTTGGGAAAAGCGATGCCGCCTGTGGGGCCATTAAGACTCAAATGGTCATATCAGACAACCACATAGTTGATGCAGCACTGATACAGACTGCAGGTCTGAGTAGAGGTAAATCACATCATATTGAAATTATGCCACATCAATACTAATATTTAAAATGGGTGCATTTAATAGAATTAAATTTTCTGGTAAAAAAAAAAAACAACCTCCAGCACAAACACACTCACACACATCCATAACATCTCTTATGCACACCAATTCATTAAAACAAACTCTTGGACTGGGAAATCTGGGAAATCATTTGTGAACTGTGAATTCATGCCTGCAAAACTTATATGTAAATAGTTAAGAAAACCCCAGAGCAGCTAAAGAAAATTCAGACTCTCAAGAGAGAAAAAAAAGTGCCTTGCTCAGCAAATAAACACAGCCATCTGCTCCATTTGAATTTCCATTTCTTTATGAATTTTTTTTTTCCAGAGTTTCTTTCAACACAATATTGACAAGAGTGTGTGTAATCCTGTGGTGAAGGGGTGGTTGCATTAACATCATCTGTCTAAACAGCATGTGTGGAGCCCGAACACCTGTTTCTGTGGACTGTTGGTGTGCTCTTTGGACAAAAAGTACTTTTGTTTTGTTCTTAACAGTTTTATCTTACACTCATACGTCTTTGTTTATTATCATTCTTGCTTCTATTTTTTCCTCTTTTTTTTGTAGCATAGGCTAAAGAAAATCCATGCAGACAATCTTCAACACTTGCAAACGCTCACTGGATTTTTATGTAGATGGAATTAAGACAGAGCTCCGGAGGGACTGGTAAACCTGCATTCGAAAGGCAACAACAGAGAATGTTGAAGTTGTTGGCTTCCGTATAGGAGTATAGTATTGCAGCATGGCATTTGCCTCTTCTGACTAAAATAGTAGGCTGTGTGGATTGAACGGCCCGTGTTGCAGAACCAGGACTGCTTGTAAAACTAAATGCTGTCACGTCATGATGTCGGATCATCTTAGTCTGTAAGGTTCACAATAGAGAGTAATTGTCTTTGCTGCAGGGTATTACATGATGAATAGGCAGGTAAGACTTGGGTGGAGATGAAAAGCTAGTGTTAACACTTTTTGCAATTTTTCTATGTTTGACTGAGGCAGCTTTTATTGCAAACAACATCCACGAAGCCACTTTAAAGACGAGCAAATCCATGTGATTTGGGCCTTTATTCGAGAAACTGTGATTAAATCACAATGCATCAAACGGTGTTTACTTCCCGCACCTGCTCTTCTAATGGGAGAAATTGTTTGAACTTGCTTCTGGGCATTAATTCCCCCTAATTTGAAAGCTTTCAGTGAGTGTTCTCCTCTTGTTTGCAGAAGTCTCTGTCAGTGCATTTCAGTAATAATGACAGAGTGGGAGGGCCACTCGGTGCAACTAATAAGGACCGCGATCGAGCAGGCGATCCCACAGTGACTTTTATTTCCAAGTCCTGGAATCCGGGAACGGACTGATCGTTATCACACATGGATTATGTCTTTTTCGCTGCGTTTTGTTCGGTTTCGCCTTAAAGGAAACTTTGTCATCAGCTGTAAGTACTTCAAGTTCAAATAGTAGTTACAGTAAATCAAAAACAACATCGACTGAGTGTAGAAATCAGCGTGTCAATTTCTCGAAACTCTTGTGACGGACATTTGGAACCTTTTACCACTTGCCATTAAAGTCATTGATTTATTTTAGTTTTTATTTTATTTGTACCCACGTTGAACGTCTGCGTCTGCGCTGAGACACATCATTGACAGATTATTTCAAATTTATTATTATTATTTTTAAAGCTCTTGAGCAGCAAACATGTACCGCGTTGCATCGTTTAAAAAAATAATGGACGAAATGTGTCGGATTCTGAAAGATTATGGATATCCACATCCCATAATTATTGAAATAAACATGTAATTACCCAGCCAATCAGCTGTCGCGCACAGAAACACGCTTCTTTGAATATTGCGTGTTGCGCTTATTGCCACTGACCGAAAGCGGCTCGGTGAATGATGGAGAAAAACTTAAGTGCCTTGTGTTCGCTCTTTTCTCAAGCTGTGACACAAAGCCTGCACTGCCACTGTGTCAATTCAGAAGTTGAATCGATGCAGGTTGACAGGGGACGGTCCGGCAGTTACCGGTTACCGCACAAAGTAAAACTTGTTGGGTTTAACGTTGCAATTTAAGCCATACAGAATCAGTCATGAGAGTTTGTCATGTGAAGATGTGAATAACTCTTGAATGTAGGCTGCTTAGTCGCATGTATTGCATGCGTTTGCAGAAATAAATGGAGTAACATTACACCTTCACATTCTGTAGACCTACTTGTCTACAACCCATGCATGGTTGTAGTTGTAAAGTAGCGTGGTTAACCTCACCTCCAAACGCCATGAGAGCCAACTGTAGGCCTGCATTGCTAAACTTTATGATCCAGTGGGAGATGGCTTGCTGTATGGGTCTTTTTCTTTTTCTTTATGAGACAGCGGTAGTTAAAGAGGTGGATAAAAAAAAAATGCTACCACTGGTCAGACTCTGAATGACATGAATAGACTTAGAATGAATAAAGGCAATGTGCCTAAATTTTATCATGGTCTGTGGAAGTCAAGTTCAGTTTTCGTCTGTGTGCTCAGCCGTTTTATGCTTGGTAGGACAAGCGCATCAGGAAGGAAGGATTATAGCCCAGTGTTTGCATTAGAATTACAGATGCATGGTCACATAAGAAGGTATTTAAAACAGCTGAATTGTGACATGACAGTATGTTCCTGTTGAATTAGTTTATATCCGGGACTTTGAGTGTCATCCTTATGGAGGCAGTGCATCTGTTTTGCAGCAATTTAAAAGTTCCACAAAAGTGTTTAAAATTGTTATGACCTGCTAGATGTGTGTCTGCTTCACCGACTGTACTCTGGATGACTTTAAATGTGTTCTGCCGCTGCAGTGGCATGAGAGTAATGCTGAAGATTTGGTTTGGCAGCATGGTCAAATGGTTCAAGAGACTGCCTTGTAACTGGAGGTTCCCAGGTTTGAGCCTTGCAACTGATGTCCTTGACCAGGACCCTGCAGACAGCTCACAGATCAAAGTGCTAACAGAAAGATCAGAGCTTTGGCACCTTGATTTAAGTCTGACAAAACAACATTCGAGGAGCCAATAATTGTGCTGAACTCATCGCGCTGTTACTCAACCACACATACTGTGCAGGTTATTCATTCAGAATTTGAATGGAAAAAAAAGGTTTCTCAAGACAGCAAGAGTCAGCCTGGCTAACTACTTAAATACCAAACCTTGAACACAAACAGGGCTAAAAGCTAATGCATTTGCGGCAGCATACTGTTGACATGTGTATTCATCGCTGATGTCATACAGATCTTAGAAATGAAGCAGGTTTTTCTTCAACTGGCAGTTTTAGGGATGTGCGACAGTGTCTGTAAGTTGGGTGTGAAATTGGTGCGTCAGACATCATTTACTGTTAGGCGAGAATCCTAATTCAAGAATATCAACGCAAAGTTGTTGAAAAAGTTGGTTCAAAAACAATAGACGACAGTTGTATGTGAAATCTACCACAGCTTAATGTGAAAGTATATGTCAGTTAGAGGATAAAAGGCCCATTGTTTGCTTGTATCTGCTGTTGATTAGTGACACTGCTGAAATGTTATACAGATGGCCAAAGCCAAAATACCAGGCCTTTTATCACTGATACTTTGCAGACATTTATAGAAAAATGACTCAATAAATATTTTTTTTAAACTTTTGCAGATTTGTATAGATACAGTTAAAAACAATCAAGATCTCAAGCAGTATAAATGCTACATATTTCATTATGTTTTTGCCCATTTATTTGTAATTAAGCGACTAAGACTGTAAATAATGTCACCAATGTGGTTGTGGCTGTTGCCACAATGGCAATTTTTATGGCTTAAGTGACTATTTTTGGACAAGATGGTGGAATTGGACAGTGATCTTTGAAAGAATTCGGTGATTTAGCATTTCAAGGGGAAAGTTGACTTTTTTTTTTTAATATCAGCTTATTGGAGCCAGATTTGTATTGGAGCCTATTGAATTCAACATCTAATGTTCATCTTTTATACTGCCAATCCTGAACAGCAATGTGGTGTGTACAGAGACTTTTTTGGATTCCATGAGAAATGTTACATATTGAAATTGAAAATATTTCATCAAAACTAGGCATGTGTGTAATTCATTATTTAAACCTTAACCGAATGGAGTTTGAAATGAAATCTGTTCTGTTGTCATCCAGGTTTTCACGCGGGCTGTTTTCCAGCATCAGAGCCATGATTTATTACTTGCTGAGGTGGGCTTTCATTTGGACTGTGTACTCTGTTCCTTGCACTTTTGGAATGGCAGTGAGCGAACAAGCAGGTTTGTAAGAGTTTGTCCTTTGTAGCAATGTGTTGGGGGAAAAAAAAGGCATAGGGGGGTGACAGAGATTACCATTTGCAGTCATAAATTTACTGATGTCAAAAAGAGCCAGAAAAGTTTCAGCTACAGATTTAATTATCTCCTTTCAAAAAAAAAAAAAAACATTTGGATCGACACAAACTATTTCTCTGATGGGTTTCCCCCTAGATGGCTCATGTCCTCCTATAAATGTGGAGGAACGCAGGTTTTCTGATGTTTTAGATCGTCCGTTGGAAATCACAGGTACGTGCTGAATGTAAAAAGTTTCTTTGTGCTGCAAGTAGAGCAACATCAGCCTATCTAGTAACACTCTGTGCTCACATTTACAGGATTTGATCTCACGGAAAAGTTTCTTCTCCGAAAAGGAACGGTCATGGATGACCTGCCGACGTTTCGATTGGGAAGCAGTCCACTTATCAAGCCTACGAAGTAAGCTGCATGCATATGTGAGCTAGTTCTTGTCTTTCTTTATTACAGTATGTGAAGACAATGCTGTTTATTTCTCACAGCTCAAATGTTGCAAGACCACGCGATATTATAATTATGGCTTAAAGCTACCACTACATTTTTGTTGTTCTTACCGCCCATGAGAATTTAAGCTAACTTGCATTTATACATAGTGGTTTTCTAAGGGGCAAAAAAAGAACAGTGTTGTCAAAATGTTGAAGTGAAGCAACCCAGATATACCCTGCTCAGAGCAATGGCTCCATTTTCCTTGGCTAATAGGGGTAAGCAGTGAGGTGAGCTGGAAGACAGGGAATAATTTGAGCTAAATTTAAATATATTGCATTTATTCTAGAAGTCTCAGCTGGGAAAATATGGGACAAGAAGGAATGAAAATAAGCCTGAGCGTGTATAGCAAGACAGGAAAGTGGAAATAACTACATAATAGCACACTAAGGTGTCATTTGTTGAGCACCTTTATTCCCCAGTTAAGAGGCTGGGTCATTGTGAGGCTCCACCATGCTGGTGCTGAAAAAGTGATAAAGCGGTCATCTGATTTGATATAGTATTAGGAAGGCCTTGTGCACATTTTACATTTTGTCCCGTCATTTGTGTAACTTAAGACCAGTGACATTGATGAATCTGTCATGGTTGCCCGGCTTTGTTTTACAGGGATGTTTTGGATTCTAAAATGCACACCTTGAGATGATCAGTGTTTTGTTTCCTTTGGTTGCAACAGCAAAATAAAACACGTTGTCAGTCTTCCAGAAGGGCAGGATATTTTTAGTATATTTACATGTAACTGTAAACATTCATTGCCACTCTTCAATTGGCTATAGGGGAGCAAATCTTTTTGCCAGCTGATTTGTGATCTGCTCCCCTGTTCTGTCACCCGGCTGAAAATACATTAATACTTCAGCTCCTCTCTCAGTCTGGGCCCATAATGCGAATAGATGCTGGTTCTCAGTGACGCTGCTGACAGCGTCGTTGGTTATAGTGACAAGACTGCGATCCCTCTCATATCCAATTATCTAAGTACTTTGACAGGTGATACTGCATGTCAGCTGGGGAAGGAAAGCGAGGACAGTAGCACGAAGCAGGAGGCCCTCCTGCCCCTGCCTCAGCCGCTGAAACATTGCTCACTTTACTTGCAGGATATGCAGCACTGTATGCTTCATTCTCTAGATCTAGCTGATGATCTGCCAAACTCCTTGGCACAATGCACATTATGGCACATATATCACAGCTGACACACTCTTGGAGCATTTATGTGCGGTGATAAATTGCCCAACACCATGTACCCACCGATACAGTGTAAAAACTTAGTTTCAGTTGTTCGCTGTCTTCGGAAACATCTGTACTTGGTCCTGCTCTGTTTACATCCTAACTGCATCCTAACATATTCATAATGATATGTTTATTGAAACAACAGTTACATTTAAGTTACATTTGAATTTGTGTTAACCATTTACATTAGAGATTATCCTGTGTGGTTGGGCAACTCAATTCTTGCAGGTTTAATTTGCAATATTGTGCTTTTCATGTTAGAAAATTAAGCAATTTGGCTGTCTGCAGTTAGTTGACAGGCAGCCACACTGGATAGTAGCATTTGGACTGATTTCTTTTCAGTTTTTATGTAATTTGAAATGCAAACTGAGCGAAAAATGTAGGATTCATGACATTCATGACAGCACCTTTAAAACTGACAAAACTGTTTGCTCTTTTCCATCTTTAAAGACTATGAGAAGTCTTGGGAGCATCTATTTCCTATGTAACTTAAAGGGGAACTCCTGTATTTTTAATGCTTTAAGACAAATGAATGAATGAATGCGTACTATTGCACTGTTAGCTCATAGCTGCTGTGTTGTTGTTATTGGCGGCTATCTGGGGGCTTATAGAGGGCTTTCTACACACTCGGCTGCTGGGATGACGTCATCGACGCGCGCTGCTGCACCACAGCTTATTTAGTCTATGGCCCTGTTCACTCCGTTATATGGATCTCGAGGAATCTAAATATCTTCCGAAGGAATGCCGACTTTCACCAAACTGTTCCCCTTTAATAGCCTTTTTTTTTAAAATGGGAAAATAATTTTCATTTCTTTCAAAGTTTACACAAACTCACATAATGTGGTTTACATGAGGATGAAATACGCTATATCAAATAACCAAAGTTTGTGTTTGGTTATCAGTCTGTGGTCTATTTTGTGACTGTCATGTGAGTTAATACTGCAATTACACTGCTCAGCAACAGCCTGATGACCACTGACAAGTGAAGTGAAAGGATTGATTATCTCATTACAATGGAACTTAATAGTGGAAGGGGTAGGAATATAATAGGCATTCTGTCCTTGAAGTTGATGTGCTGGAAGCACAAATAGATGGATGGGGAAGGATTTGAGTGAAATTATGATGCCTTGATGGCTGGGTCACAGCCTTTTCACAACTGCAACTCTTGTGGAATGTTCCTGGTCTACATTAGTCAGGAGCTACCAAAAGTGGTCCAAGGAAAGAAAACTCATGAACAGGCAACAACGTTGCAAGTGGCAAATGCATATGTGGCACAAAGACTGGCCTGTATTGTCCAATTCAATTGGACAACTATTGTCCAAATAAAATAGATTTAAAAAAATTAACAGTGTATCCCAGTTTGCTGCATTTGGGACTAGATACAGTAGCTTCTACAGCTGAAAGTGCCTACAATGGTCATGTCGATGGGCAGGTCCATATGCATTACTTACCTGAGGAAGACATGACACCAGTCAGAGGGGAGAGTGTGATGCTTTGGAAGATGTTATGTTGGGGAAACATTGGGTGTTGCTGTTCATGTTGATGTTACTTTGATATGCACCACCTTTACATTGTTGCTGACACTGTGCTCCCTGATAGCAGTGGTCTCTTTCAGCAGTTCAATGTGCCCTGCCACACTGCATAATGGTTTAAGATTTGTTTGAGGAACACAATGCGCAAATTCCCCAGATAGGGTTGAACTAAATGTACACTTACTTTCAAACCCATGGACAACAGAGATATCTTATGGAAAAGTCACTGTAACATTGGAGACATGACAGGCCTTTATTGGGCAGTTTCAGTAACACATTCTCACTCACATTCACACAGATTATAGGAATATGTAGTTTGATCATTGGCATTCCTCCTCCAGTCTGGCAAACAGAGCATTTATTCCATAGATTTAAACAGAAACGAGAACCCATGCTGAAGAGAAGTTACGCTCTTTATACATCATGCATCAAGCTTATTCACTGACATGGTCTGTGGTCTGTCGGAACACTGAGTGACAGTGATAGGGATGTGAGCCAACGAGGCTAGCACTTTATGTTTGATTGTTTCAAGTGCAGCAATTTGACTCCTCTGACTCCTTTAAAAGAATCCTCCTGGATTGGATTTCTTTCAAGCTAGGACATTAAAGTCGCTTCCGTGGGATTGTCTAGCAGACCGTCAGTGTTGCTGTGACATTGTGTCAAACCGCGGTCACTGATTATACAAGGGGTGGTGTCAGCCAAGCACGATGCACAATAAAAGGCATGTTCCGAGAGAGGTGATAGTTTCCAGAAAGCACATGGTCATTCCTTAGAAAATTCAATCTAATTCTTACTATAACTTGTGTGTGACAGCTTGTTATTCTGTCAGCTTTACAAGTTGTCAAAAAGAAGAGTCACTTTAGAAGATTTTCTTTATTTTTGTTACAGCTATGGCTGTTTCACTGGTCTTATATATGGCTTCTTCACACTGTGCAATTTGACCTTATTGTACACAATCATCACATGACTTGAAATGAAATAGAACTGTATTGGCGTCTGTAATTAAAGGAGCAATTGCATTTATTCCTAAACATATTTGCCAGTGCTAATTGGTCATATTGAAATGAGACTTATAAGTGACAGAGTTGTCAGAATAGCACAGTTAGTGTAAAAGCTGTTTTGGCAGTGTAGCCTGGTAGTAAGGATATTTAATCCTTCTCATTCACACAATAACTCCTAATTAAAACATTCAGAGTTCCATTTTTCCAAAGAATCAGACAAGCAGTGTTCAAACCAAGCAATTCTGAGCTCTAGTTTTTCCCACTTAGCGTGAGGTCAAGAACTTTGACCCTCTGGACCCCCAGAGATCGTGTGTGCCACACTGTCGATGCACCATGTTTTGAAATGAGAGTAGGCTCTGTTAGGTATTTGTAAAGAAAAGTGTGAGTGTGGGACTTCGTGACGCTAAGGGAAAACATTACTTCACTGTATTCTGCTGAGTATCTCAGTTCCATTAAACCTGCATGAATTTATAATGTTTCATAAATCTGTATGTATTGAATGTGCTCCCTCAGTGCATATTCTTACTTTATGCTATTTCTTTTATACTTGCATTCATTAGTAATCTATTTAGTAGAATCGGATACTGTATGGTCAAACTTAAAATTTTTGCTGGTCTTATTTCTAATTTAATTTTTTCATTATAAATTGCCATGTCACTTTTGATATTGAATTGCAGCTGAAATAGTCTTAGCCCTCGGGGCCGCGAACAACCTTCGCAGTCCTTGGCCTCTCACAGAAGCATTTGATTTTTCGGGGAGCTTTAACTTGGTGTATTTATCATTTTAGTCATGTACCTTTTACACTAAAATCTTCAAGAGTACAATATAAGAGGGAAATGAAGCTCTGAGAGAATAGGAGATGATATATTGGAGTGAAAACTAATTTCCAACCTGTCTGAGGAAGCTGTCTCTTTCTTCCTCCCCCCGGCTGTACTCTGCCTTCCCAGTGACCTTATCATTGCATTATTATTATTATTCCTGATCTTGATTTATTATGTTTATGCTGTTCCACCTTTGGTTGTTAGTTTAAGACTGAAATTAGGGCTGAAAGGTTGTAGTACTTTGAAGGTTACAATTTGTGGGTTTTCTTTTTTCTTTTTGTCACAACATATGAAATTAAAACTAAAGTGTGGGTGTGGATTAAGAGATTAGTTGCAAAATATGCTGTTTTTCATTTGGGTGGGTGTGATATGAAATGTATAATTGTTCCTATTTTTGCACTTTTTTCTCTGTATATGTTGCTTGTATTTGACTTTACAGAGTAGCTGGGGTTATAGACATAAATGTGTAGGTGCATCCCACTTTGCACCCATAACCCTATAACTGTGGCACATGGTCTCGGTGCAGTAAAAGATTGGTTAGTGTGGCTTTGGAATCAATGTCTATATGCTTTCATTACCTGAATGACAGAGAAGCCTGAATAAGATTCATCACACTAAATGGGATTAAGTTTATCGGGTTTATTTATGCGAATGTCTGCATCAAGAAGGTACTAAAATGTTTTATTGGTCACTGAAGTTGATTAACTGGTTTATTATTCAGCTCCTGAAAGCTTAGAACCAGTGTATGTCCAACACTGAGAATTGACACTGGTAACTATTGGTTTTCAGTGATGGAATCAGTACTGGTACTCTGTCATAATCTGATGATTTTGTTTTTTAGATTGATATTTCCAAACGGGCTTTCAAGCGAGTACTCCCTGGTTTCCATCTTCCGGGTGAGAAGAACGACAAAAAGAGACCGCTGGTATCTTTGGCAGATATTTGACCAATCAGGTGGCAGTCAGGTAGGCCCGTTTTACTGCCATGAGTCAGTCTCAATGAGCACAAGAACATCCCTCTTTGTGGTGGGGATCAAACTCTTCTTTGCTCCACAGGTTTCCGTTGTGGTTGATGGTGGCAAGAAAGCGGTGGAGTTTTCTTATCAAGGCCTGTCAAAGAACACTCTTCGCTACACATTTAAGAGCCGTGACCTGTATGCCCTCTTTGATCGCCAGTGGCACAAGCTGAGCATTTCTGTACAGAGCGACATGGTCTCCATTTATATGGACTGCAAGCTATTAGAAAGGAGAATGACTGATGAGAGGGACAGCATCGACCCCAGTGGCCGCACACTCATCACTACACGAGTGGAGGATGGACGGCCTGTAGATGTATGTAGATATTCATTTTTGTCTCAAAGTAAAATTAAAGTGTTGTCTGAAGATGTCCTTGGGGGGGAGATTCCTCCAGCCTATTCATTTATGTGCTACAAATGAGACGCAGTCAAATGCTTTTTAAATATGCTTCTGAGGGGTATTTTGTTAATCTTTGTGAATCTTTTATCTGTGTCCTAAGTGTTATCCTCCTAATACACGGTGCCCAAAGAGGCAGTAAAAACACAAGATGAGCTTTGCCATTTGGTCACCCATATTTCTGAGACCAATTTGGCTTATGTAGGATTAAAGGCTGCATTTTTACGGCCTGTAAGGGGTAAATGAGCCTAAGTTAGTAAGCAGCTGGAAGTCTTACAAAAGTTGTGTTTGAGTTGTTTTGCAGGCGAGAAAGATTGGGATCAGTGTTACGACAACTTAAAGCTAGAACAGCTGACATAGGGCAGAAATTGTCTCAACAAATGAAATGCAGATATTTGTCAGTTCAAAGAGGAGCTTGATGTGATAATGGAACAAATGCGTGCTGCTGTAATGGTCTGTTAATATGAGCTCTTTTCAACAGATTGAACTGAGACAAATTCTGATCTACTGTGACCCGTATATGGCTGAGATGGAAAATTGCTGTGAGCTGCTTGAGCCAAAGGTAGTGTTTTAACGCTTCAGTACAGAACTGACACTTACTGATTGTTGTTCATAAAAAAAGACAAAAAGACATGTCTATATTTTTCATTCACGTTATTGCACATGTGATAAATATCGTGGTTTCCTTCAGTCACAAACTGTGCTGACTTATTGTCACATATGTGTCGTCATCAGACAATAAAACTGTAACTGGATTTTGGTTTCATCCAAAAGGGACATGTGTCCCCAGATGGAAACTTGATAACAAAGATCTTCTATCATCATAAAATCAATACGAGCTAATGTTACAGTCCTTCTAAAAGGACAGATGAACTTTGACCTCTTACCTTTACATTTCTCCTTAAGCATACTGTCGTGCCAATGTAAAACTCTTATTGACTTGTAAAAACCTTAAGTGGCCATTATCAGTCTGTTTACGTTGTGAACTTCTTCTTTTTTTTAACTTGACTGCAAAGTGACAAAAACATTCAACTCTAGCTACATTAGGTGAACTGGGAGACATTACTTTGAGTTCTGGAGTTTTTTTTTATTCCTCTGCCTTGAAGCAAACATAACAAAGGAGGGTGTCTAAATGGTGAAATTTCTGTATTGATCCAGTGTGGAGTCGAGAAGACATTTAATGGAACTTCCCCTCCCCTGGTTACAGCCCAGATTCCCCTGATGCTCTCTCAGCCGGCCTCACAGTCAATTGACAGATGTCACTGTCCAGATGATAAGGTACAATCAATTCTTCCCAACAAGGGCTTCTAATTGAGAGAGTGAAATGGCTATTGTAACTGAGCCAGCACTGATTTGACACCACATGTACTCCATCTTTTCTGGAAACTAAAGAGCCCATTAAAAGACATTTTTACCAAAAAATATTTTCCTTGGAACCCAACCAAAGACTGCACAAGCACAATCTATTAACACAAACACAGCTGTAAAATAGTGGATAGATTATTTCAAAAGGACTCTTTCCAGGCAAATATTAATGCTGGAATAAAATGTAAATGGAGGTCCAAAAGCTGTAAGCTCCCTTTGAAAGTTATGGATGTTACAGCTTCAAGGTTCAGTTCCACTCCTCACTCTATTATAAAGTAAGTCACATAAAGACTGTTAAGTCAGCATTTTGAGGTGCTAGAGTGATACTTTAGAGACATTGTTCATTTGTATTTCATTTTAAATGGATTTGAAACATTGAAATATGCTCCACTGTAAAAGATTCCACGTCTAAATTCTCAGTTGATACTTCAAAAGCAACAGTGCCTACTGTGCTCTGAATACTGCAAATGACTTGTTTTTCTTTATTGAAATCTTTTCATTGACAAGTAAATCTTTTCGAAACATCAGGTTTATCTTGATCACATACGTGTGTCTTAACATTTCAAATCTCGCAGGAAAACGCTGGTCGTCTAGACGAGGATGGACTGCCTGGACAAAAGGGGGACAAAGGAGACAAGGTTGGGGCAACAATTTTTCCTTGTGTATGCTTGCGTGTTTGCTCTTGATTTAAAAAAAAAAAATAATAAATCCTGTGGGTAAATGAATAGTTGTTGGTAGGTAGGTTGGTCATGTTCAGCATCCTCGCACCACAATTCATTGGGTAACTGTGATTTGGTCCTTGTTGCAAACAACCTCATTTTTGTTTCTTACCTGCCACTGGGGGTTGTTTTTTCGGACAATGTTACTGGTTTTCCGTGCCCTCTCCCCACAATAAATGTCAAGACAGCAGTTTTCTTCAGGACAAATGTGTATTTTAGTGTGAGAGAAATAGGGATACATCACTCTCTCACAGAGGAAATGTCAGTCCTGTTGTATCTTGCAGTAGTTTCATGATCTTCTGTCAAGGTCCTTCAGAGAAGCTAGCACAATATTGCTTTCACAAGGTGAATTTTCTCCCAACACACTCGTCCATCCATCCATCCATTTTCTATACCTGCTTAATCCATCAGTTCGGCTCGTCGGGCGAGAGGCGGGGTACAACCTGGACAGGTTATCAGTCCATCACAGGGCCACACAGAGACAAACGAGACAAACACGCTCACACTCAATCCTAAGGACAATTTTAGAGACACCAATTAACTGAGGTGAGAGGAAGCCGTAGTACCCGGGAGAAAACGCGTACACGGGGAGAACATGAAAGGCCCCACCGTGCAGCCCCCAACACACTCAAGAAGCGGGAATTTGGAAAACATACATTTGTACGATCATTACGTAAACAGGTGTTGTTTAAGAAGAAAAAGGCCTCTTTCTCCATAAAAGCATAGACATGTCGAATTGTAAATTGTAAATGCCCACTTACTGAAAATTGTGGGTGTTGTGTCAGCTAGCGGACAAGAAAA
The DNA here is from genome assembly GCF_036924035.1 of Leuresthes tenuis. Taxonomy (NCBI): domain Eukaryota; kingdom Metazoa; phylum Chordata; class Actinopteri; order Atheriniformes; family Atherinopsidae; genus Leuresthes; species Leuresthes tenuis. Next base: position 16,970,764 of record NW_027325362.1, read on the forward strand.
AAAATGAGGGAGCCATCAAATACTCAGATCGAAAGGGTTATTTTCCCCCTAGACAAATCACATTGTTTGGAGAATCAAATCCCCTTTTTGACTGTTTGTTTGAGGTTAAAGAAGAGCAGAAGGGAGAATGCATTCAACTATGCATGGAATTCACAGACGAACAGGTGGTGGTACTGTCTGCCTGATAAGACCAGATGGCTTTTAGGGTCAGTCTCTTAATTATCATGATGTGACTGTGGGATTAAGATATGTTTGGATGGCTGCTAGTTTTTTGCGTCTGGAAAAACAACCATTCCTAAAAGGAGCAAATGCAAAATGCAAGTGTTAAATCATTTAAACCTCCAGCAGCCAGGCCGGATTTTATTTCTATACTTTCTTTCTTTTCTACCAAAGCTTTTGACATTGTAACTTGTTTCTGTTTCTTCAAATTCTTTCAACAGTTTAGCTCACTTTTTGTCTTAGACATTAAAGACTTCTGCATAAAATGTTTTCAGGCAATTAGTACAAACTCACAAGAAAACTAGAAGCAAGTAGCATCTGTGAGTGTCCACGCGCTAATTTTACACATACAGTAAATTATGAAGATATGAAGATATCAATTGTTGCTTCAGTTTATTTATTTATTAATTCATATTTTTAGGTGACGTTTCATACTCTTTTATACGAACATTTATCTTTATTAATAATTTTGAAAATGACATTAAAAACAGCATGTTGAATAGCAGATTGTACTAATTACTGTTGATTTGAGGGTATGTTATAATTGGCCCCCAATGATTCCTAGCTAACATAGTGTAGATAAGCTCTCAAGCTTCAGTATGTCTGCGTATGTGCAGTTGGAGTGCTGATGATAAATGACTTGGTACTTGATATTCAGTGGGTGAGAATGCATCAGGCAGACAGTATCACATATTCCACGCACTGTTGCATGTTGTCAGTGTCTATTGCTTTTGCAAATAGCAACTTGTCCTCATACCTAACGACAGAATGGGTTAATTGCCAATAACATGGGTGAAAAATACAGTCAGAAACTTTGGGGGGGGGGCAGAGAGTATGAAAATAAATTACTGCTTACTTTGAATGGATATTGGATTTTCTCTCCCCTCTTTCTTTCAAGTGAGCTTGTGAAAGTAGCAACGCATCGTCAGTGTCTCACCTGCGGTAGACTGCTCCCGGTTTGAGGAATCCGGGAGAAAATCTGACAAATTTCATTACGGTTTTAGCTAATGCAACATAGTGAAATATTATCTTGCACTGGACAGTTATTTCCTTTGTCACTATATCTTTCCAACCACAGAGCGTCCACATTGCAACATGGCTCACAATTACAGAACTACTAACAGCTGGGCTAGTTTAAGATAAACATAATAATTTGGTTGAAAATAAGCACTTTCACTTTTATCATTACATTATAGAGGACAAACTTATCCTATCAAGCTTCTTCTCCTTTTTTAGGAGCCACCAGGTTAATGAGTCCGACCTTAAAATAGAATAAAATTAGAAGGCATTTATAGCATATATATCTCTGTTGTTTCAGCCTCTAGATTGTGTTTTGGCCACAGCAACCGTCGATTTGACACCTAACAGCATTTCCAAAGTGACATTTAGTGCAAATCTTTTATCATAGTACACATGTTGAGCAAAGCTTTTCGGGACCACAGGTCATTCCTTTGTCATTGTTACCATCTTTTTTTTTCTTAGGCTCCTTTTGCTAGGAGTCAGAGTTTCATATCTGAAATCTAATTTCAAGTCCTCAATTAAAAATCAATATCTTGCGCCATTTGTTTACTTACGGAGCAACAAAATTCATAGCAAATCCCATTACAGGTTTGAACAATAAATCAATGAAGCCAAGGAAAAACATGATCAGAGACCATATATTCAAGACTAAGCTGTCCAGGTCCTGCCAACTGATCAAAAGAGAAACACACACTTGTACACATGCACAGAGACCTTTCTTAATGGTGACATTAAACCAAGGGATCCACAACGCTTCTTTCAGAGTATACACAGGTAAATTTGATTTGTTTGCCAAAGGATACATTTCACAAGTGAGCTGAGCTAAAAAGTTGAATGTCATCATCTTTTCTCAACCACAGAGTGTGATGACATGCTTAATTTGAATATATGATTTTATCTCTCGATCTCTATATATATATATATATATATATTTATATATGGCAATGAGCAATTTTCTCTCCCATTCTAGTGTTTGTGTTTTTTACTTGTCTTTCTCTAGTGTTTCCCTACTTTGCCTTTTAAGAGGTTAATTTCATTTCAGCTTATTTTTCTTAGGTATCCTTTAGTGTTTCTCCTTAATCCCTTTATCCATGCATACTTGCAATAATTTGTTGCTGAAAGTGCGGACCACAGAGACATTTTGGACATGGAAACGTAAGCTAATTTAAGGCTAAATGTTGACTTAATGAATCCTTGGAAGAGAGCTATTTCAATGAAAATTCAAAGCAGCACTTCAGGACTCTCTAGCCATTATGCAGTGGAGCTTTTAGATCATTTATTACCTAGTTTGTAGTTTTAATGAATCCACACAAACTATTTACCTAGTGTGTTTGATAGACGGATGTGAAATTGCCTTATTGACACACTTCTTTAATGAATAACTAATTAGAACAAATTAAATTCAATAAACAATGTAAGAGGGAAGTTTGACCTAATAATACAGGCTTGGGTGTAAATGATACAGTGTCAAAGCAGTGTTTATTACTCTGTATATGACAGCTGAAATGTTTAAAGAACTCTGCAGCTGGAACAGGATCATTCTGAGTGAGAGCAGATGATACTTGACAAAATGTCACTCATCATGGGGTTAAAATGTTTCTAACTTCTTGTGGCATTCACAGACGATCATGTGCAGCTATCTCTGATAGAACAGCAGAGGAGGAAGTAGTTCATTTAAAACCGTCTCATATATCGAAATGTCATGCTTTGGCATAGTCCTGTGTTGCAGCTCCTTTCTACTATTCAGTCTGACCTTTTTTTGACATTGTTCTGCAGGTAGATTATGAAAGCAGTTTGCTTCTTCTTAATTCACATTGATTCCTAATTTCCAGCTGTGCTCCAGTGACTATAAAACAGTTATTCACTCTTTTAGGAAATACATTAAAAATGGTTAAGAAAGTCAGAGTGAATACTGTTAATGAGGAAGACTCGTGATACTTTCAATTACCAACAAGAGAGTATAATTCTGTGGGAGATTAGAAATAGTCTGAGTATACTTACTAACAATTTAGGTTGACTTTGTAGAGATTATTCAAAGACATCTGGGCAATTTAGAGCATTTAAAACACCAATAATGAGAACTGCGGGCCAATCATCGTGACCTACACTGAAGGCTTCTCGGGAAAGTGTGTGAGGATTACTTTGGCTGTGTTACTCCAACGGAAAGTACTATCCCACATTACAGTGAGAGTTTGATGGAGGATTCTAATGCAGTGCAAAGGGATTAAACTGCAATGATTAATCCAGAATCCCTCAGGAAATTAGACAGATAAGTAGTGGGCTATAAGAATGCAGCTTACTTGAAAGGAAATCCATTTTCTTTGGTGTTGCACATAAACCCTGGTATTACTAGATTTATAGGTCCTGCATGTATATGCAAAACATTAAAAAGAAAGCGAAAAAATAAACAGACGCCATGATAAAATGAAAACTTCCTCCACTTTTACAATATCCTTAATTTGTTTTGCACATTTTTTAACTCCCCTGCTCTCCAGTACCCTCAAATTAGATGTAAACCCATTGTACTGCCCATTGTAGTGAATTATTATATCATATTAGTCCAGACAGTCTGATTTATCACTCACTGTGAATTTGGAATAGCTGTCAAATCTTCTATCGTTCCTATTGTATTCATCAGGGTTAATATATTATTAGCTTTTTTTTTAAAGGGTTTTGCATCATAGACTGAAAAGAAAACTTACTTAGATGTACTTACTTCCACTCCTATATGCTTTCAATGGAAGTTTTTTCTGTTCTTTATAAGTGACATCGGCAGTTATGAATGTCTGTCATTTCATGCAAATGCTTCTTCTGAATTTGCTCATATCAACGAACCCATATGTATCATGTGATGTGTAAATACAATACGTGGACTGACCATGCTGTCAGGAATAATGGGTGGAATAATGAGCTCATAACCCACTGAATAGAGATAGCATCTCAGATGTTAAGTTAGGCCACATTGCCTTATTGTTCTTCTATGAGTGTTGAGTTCCAGCAAAAATGGCTTTAATGAAGATGCTTGCATGAATAGGCGTCATTTTTTGAATCGCTCCCTTGTTCGCAGAAAACTTGTTTGATAACAATCTAGCATAGTCACAGAGGGCAATCGTGAAGAGTTATATTCTTAAGAAAGTCACATATCACTTTCAGTGTTGGCCTCTCCACTGTGTAAAAACACTCCAGCTATTAGAACAATTACTAAGATAATACAGTGGAGCTTTCAAACTGTTTGGAAATTGTATCCTGACCTGCAGCTGCTGGCCCTCTTTGTCAGCAACAACTTGTGGAACAGCTGTAGGAGAAAGACCACTGATGAAATGACAAGCCTTCATAGAGCTATTCACTAATGTGCGAACGAGAGACCTTTCAGTAACTGTTGACTCTCTTGTTTTTTTTTGTTTTTTTTTTCATCACAGGGGGACACAGGGGAGGCCGGGCCTACAGGGAACCCTGGACTTAAGGTAGGTCGCTCATAGTCTGCCATGATGCAACTCTATAGTGGAACTGAATATATATATATATGTATACACAGTGGCCTTTAAAGTTGTAATCAAAGCTACGACTGACATGGGCTCAGTTGGAAACTTCACTTTAAGTGTTTTTTTTCTTCTATTTAATAAGTGTTATTTTAGTTTAATGTTAATCATTTTCGACAGCAGGCTTTAAAGATGTTTTGAATAACAGGTGGATTTTTTGGGCTACATGATTTATGAAATCTGTCAGTGTCGCTCTCATCTAAGATGCTTTTCTAACATTATTGGAATAAATCACTAGCTTGCTTTTGTGACCCAGTCACCGCAGCACAGAAAAGAAAGTAATGTATAAATCCCATTAGCCCAACAAGTGGGTGCCTGGTCGGCGCGGGGTAGACGGTACTGCTACAGAGACGCATATTTAATTCCAGGCACAGGCGTTTCGGGCTTGGCTATGTGCCCTGCTGCCGGACATAGCTGGCAGTCGTGCTGGGTGGAGGCCAGTAAGGAATGGTGTCCTCGACACTGCAGTAGAAACTTCTGATAAATGTTTGAGCTGTTTGTGCAGAGGGGGCTGGATCTGAGTGTAAACAGAAATTGGTATGCCCTGCTGATGAAGCCCTCTGCTGTGAATTTATGTAATTTTCTAAAAGTGACAGTGCAGATCAAGAGACACAGCTGTGAAATCCAGATCTTCAAAGAGGAAAATGCTTAAATCTTTAATGTAAGCACTCAGTTTAACAGTGTTTTTTTTTTCTTTTTTAATTCACTATTGCTGTTACCAATCCTGAACAGCTGTGAACATTTTCTAGATTTCCTTCATTATTTGGCTTGGTTATCAAATATCAAATGTTGCAGCTTGATGGCTTTATTAATCTGCCACAGTTAAGGATTTCAATTCTCATAAAGCACAAAAAACATTAACTGTGATGCTGATAAAAGGATGTTGTATCCATGCTTTGAACTGAGGATATCCTGCATACTATATGGTGGATATGGAGTGTATGGGATTGTGATTCTGAACTCAAAGAAATTAAGAAATTACACACAGATATAGATGTTTTACTGCATGCACAGAACTGATTGTACTGTAGATCATTGGGGAAGCTGTTTCTTCACTGGGAGTAAATAGGATTATTCCAGGTTGTTGAAGATGGCTTAATCTTGGACCTTTTTTCCTTTGACGGCATTAAGCTAACTGTGGCATGACTTACAGTATTTGCTCACAAATTTTGAAATGTGGAACACGGAATGAGTCTTAATGGTGAATCGCCCTCCGTTCGCGCTCATTGAGATGAGGATCAGGAGAAGTTTTGTTGCACTACAGTGCACAAGAGTAGCCTACATCCAAAGCAGTAGCAGTGGTATTGGTGCTGATGCTAGTTAACAGCACCGTGTTTTGTGGTGTTTCAAAGATGTGCTAAAATTCTTCTCTGTTTTTCTTTTTGTTTGTCGTCCTTGTATAATTTTTTAAAAACATATTCAGTGTGATTTTGTTGCGTGCATGTGTGTTTTTTTTTTTTTTTTTTTGCTACTGCGATACATAATTTGGCCAAGACATTCATTTTCACACTCTTTTGAAAGCCTTAATGTGAGGGCAACAATTTCTTGCAGCTGTCGATATTACAAGACTAGTGATATGGTTGCCCTTGGACACTGTAAAACAGCAGCTTGCTTGAGCTTTACAGGACCGGCCAAGGTCATTAAACTGTGTAGGTTACATTCTAATAGCAGAGCCAACAGGTTCCAAGTCATCTCACACATTTCTGGCAGAGTGTGTGGAAAGCAGTAAGCCTCGAACAGCTTATTCACCAGCTACATATAATCTCACACACGTTGTATACTTTTCTGAAGCTGAAACGGAGCAGTGAGATCACCGGCAAACGACACTGCGTGGTGTGCGTTATGTGTGTTTGTTTTTGAGCTGCTGCCTCTGAGATCCAACAGTGTACTGCAGTGCTAACATCATACGAAGTTGAGTTTGGGATTTAACTTCATTGCATGAAAGAGAAAAGGTTAGGATATTCCTATACACATCAGCACAATGAACTCCATTTATTTTTTATTTTTTATTTCATCATCTTTGTATACTGAAAGCATTTTTTCACATGCATGACTCTACACTTACTTTTAACTACAATAACTGAACAATACACCACAAATATCATGCCAATCACCATCAAGTCCTTGATTAGTTTGTCTTTCAGAGCTTAAATGTAAATTGTAAATGAATGAATTATTTTCTGTATTTTTTAAATAATTGTCCATCTTTCAGGAATATGTTTCCCTGTTCCAGGTTTCCATTCTTTTTTTTTTTCCAAACAGGCACTCAGTGCCTTCTAATATGATCAATCCTTTCACTTGCTGTAAGCATTTGGCAGTACTCTACAAATTTGTGGTCGTGCTAATAAAGCTAATTAAAGTTTTTAGAAAAATCTGATTATCTACAAAGATCCCAACATTTACAAAAGCTTGAGGCTTTTTTGAGCAACCACAGTTCTCCATAATTCTGACATTATTCTAATATACTAAAAAGAAAGTTAAAAGATGAAAATGGTAAGAATGAACTTTTCAAGAGTATTTTCTTTGCCTTTTAACTTTCAATCTTGTCATTGCAGGGTGAACTTGGATCAGAAGGGCAAAAGGGAATCGATGGAGAGAAGGTAAGTACTACTATCTCCAGTAGACACATATTCCATACACAGCACATCAACCAGATCTAGTTTCGTCAGAGAATCAATTCTTATAGGCTTTTCATTTTCTGTGTGATGCCCTGGAGGTAGGAGCAAAGCAGAATTTTCTGTGTGGCTGTTTTCAGGTGCCTGTCACATCCGTAGATCTAAGCGTGTTCTACCCTGCAGTGTCCTTCTGCAGGGCAGTTAATTGATATGTACTGTATGCAGCCTGGCATACTAATGGACTAAACTAATTTATGAAATTACTGTAAGCCCCTTCCATGTCATTTCAGGTCATTCTTTATTGCATGCACTTAAATCTAGCTGCTGTGATTAAACTAATGTACAGTGGTGCTTGAAAGTTTGTGAACCTTTTAGGATTTTCAATATTTCTACATAAATGTGACCTAAACATGAACTAATTTCACAGGAGCTCTAAAAGGATCTTTTTTTTCTTCAATTACAATACTAAAAAATGCTCTCTGTAATGTATTTAATGAGAAGAAATGCCTGTATTTACACATCTGTGAGAGGCAAACGCACCTGAGCTTCTACAGTTGGAAGGTAATTTGAAGGTGAAATCTGGGTCAGATGAGGGTTAATGATTAGGGTTTCATGAAGGTCCGATGTGTGTCATGGCACAAACAAAGGAGTCTCCCGGGGACCTCAGAAAAAAAGAGGTCTTGATGCTTTTTCAGGCTGGAAAAGAGCTCTAAAATGTTTGGACATCATCGGCTCCTTTTAACTTAAGAGCAACTCAAGGCCTCTCCACAAAAGGCTGATGCAAGTTTTGTAAACGGGTGAGACAAAAATAGAACTTTTTGGTTGAGAGTAGGAAGGAGAAAGGAAGACACTGCACCCATCATAAAAATCACATGCAATCTGTCAAATATTTGGGTGTTAGTGTCATGGTTTGAGCCTGTTTTGCTACAGGATGGATTGCCAATATTGATGGAATAATGAATATTGTATTTACTAGTGAATTCTATTGTGAAATGTCAGGACGCGTCTGGGAACTGAATCTCGAGAGAAAGTGGGATTGTGTGGCAAGACAGTAACTAATCACACAGATCGTTCTGTTAGGGAATGAAATAATCACTTCTGAATTGGCCAAATCGTGACCTTAATCCAATAGAAATGTTGTAGAAAAATATGAAGCGAACAGTTCATTTGAGAAAATCTACTAACATACAAAGTTGAAGCTGTTTTTAATGAGGAATTGGTTCAAATTGCTTAAATTAGATATATAAGACCAATTGACCGTAAGTGAAAAAATTTGTTTGCAGTTATTGCTTTAGAAGGAGGTCACACCTGATAGTGAAAGAAAAGGGTTCACATACTATACCCAATCACAGTTAAGAAATAGTGGAATATTCTTCAAATAGTTAAAGAATTATATTTTGGTTTTATTCATTTAATCAAGTTTTCTTTATCTACTTTGAAGTCTTTTTGGAAAAGAAAACCTCAAGAACAAATATATAAGTCCTAAAGTGTTCAGGAACTTTAAAGCACCATCGTGAGTAAAATTGTGACAGATTAAAATATATGTAGACCTTTGTGATGGCAAAATATCAGTAGATACATGGGAAGAGGTGCAGTTGGTCTGTTTGTAGTCTTTATAAAGTGACTTTTGTCATGACCCTCTTCCCCTTAAGTTGACAAAAAAGCTGCCAAAGAAATCAGCCTTCCTGCAGACTGTTGATCTGTGCTCCCCCCTTCCATGGAGAAAGAAAAAGAAGAGAGAAAAAAATATTTACAGCCATCAGCCGCGACACGAAGACACCTGCCCAGTATTGTGTTGATCCTCCTTGTGCCAGGAAAACAGCTCTGACCCGTCAGGACATGGTCTATGGACCTCTTTGGCTGGAAAGCGGGATGTTGGCAGCAGAATTTGAGGTCCTCTGGGTTGGGGGGGGTGGGGGTCACAGCTCTTTGTCCTACTGGGGGAGGCTGTTGCAGTCAGGGAATGGCGTTGCCGTGGGGATGTGTACTTGCTCTGCAATATTGTTTATATGGGTGGTACATGTCAAAGTAGCATCCGCATTGGATGGGCTCAAGGTTTCCCAGCAGAACACTGCATTCTAATGAGGTTATCAGTGCTGCCTTTACTGATATTATCCAGCGGAATTTCACTTTTTCTTCTTGAATATTTATTTTTCAACGTGTTTTAGACCTATGATATCTTAAGATTTACTTTAAAAAAAATTTTTGATAGTCATCCAGCATTAAAACAGAAAAAGGGTGCGGTCATGGTTCAGCTACTGTTAACAGTTTGAACTACTAAAAGTCTAGTTAATGATGTGATTGCTGATGATAAAAAGAAGTTAAGGGAACTTTCTGTTGTTGTTCTTTCCAAATGAACGATTGTGTGGGTGAACAGACTATAAGGGATCACCTTTGACAGGATAGATTCTACTTGTTGATTACATCCTTTCCTCTCTTATCAACCTCCATCAGTTTTTTCCCTGCATTAGCCTGAGAAGTGCACCCCAGATAAAAGTAATGGCAAGTGAGCAGTAGACCAATTAAGGTGGAAAGGGGTAAAAAAAACAGTGAATTGGTATTGAGTGTAAACTCAGCATTAGTTTGTCCCCCCACAAACAACATGGGTTCCTTTGCTCCAACGTAAGTAGCTACTGACATCTTGAAAAGCCAGTTGACGCCATGGGAACATTTGCATATGAATGACATAATCAAGTTTATTTACATAGGAATTAGAAGGAGAGCGAGACCACCTAACTAGAAATTAACTTCACTCACATCAAAGACTGACTGATTTGTAGTCATAACATCACACAGACCGTAATGGAAGGCTGTGAATGAATGTACACGATTCCCTGGATCATGCACGGTATTTACTGATTGCTACTGGGGCCTACAGCAATCAGCAATAAAGTGTGACATAGCTCTTCAGTTACTGGTTCCGCCTGGGCTTCACTTGTCTTGATATCAGTGGTACATAAACTGGAGACAGCTGGAGGCTTGTTCACTGTGCAGAGAAAGAGACAGAAAGTAAAGCAGCTGCTCAAGAATTTACACAGTCCTCTTTCAGAAGAAAAGGGTCAATCCTCTGTCAAATTCAGCTGTTGCTGGTATACAAATCAAAATGAGTCAGGTGTTTATGAATACTTGAAATATTCATCATCATTTGGGGGGGTTCATAACCCTATGTTAATGCAGAGGAAAAGTTTTGTCTTTTTAAGCTTAGATGAGTAAGGTTGTCTCAAAAGTGTGCGTAGGCGCTTCATTTGCAGAAGTTTCTGAGTGGCGTCTTTGTCTCTACTGTGTGCAGTAGGTAAACCAGAAAAGGAGCCTTCATTCTTATGGCAGTAATCAGTCAGTGGTTAACAATGTAGAAAGTGACAATTCCATGTTTCACCAGTATGCTGCTACAGCCTGAGTCAGAGCATAGCTCTTGAAACACAGATATGTTTGCCATTAGAAGTAACTATTTGATCTGTGCGCATTGTAAGGATGGTGGGCTACCTTTTGTCTCACAGTAACATGACTCACCATCTGTACCGTGTAGGGATTTATTTGATAAAGGCCTTGAATCATTTGAAACAAACAAAAGTTGAGAAATGACCACCATATTATAGAAGTATTGCCTCTGGCTGGCATGTTTGTCCAGCATTTCACATATCTGTTACGGATAGCGATGGATGAATCTACGGCATTTGCAGCTTAGCACAAATACAGCTGCTTTTGTCAAATCAAGAGTAAAATGCCTGATGATGTTGAGCAAAATGGAAAGCTGTTGTATTTTCCATCATTTTAACTCTCACTTTCAGATGCAGTTTTCAAAATACTGATTACAGAAAAGAAATACACTGTATTTTTTTTTTATTGTGATGGAACATGTCTTTAAGTAGTATCATTTATTGCTAAAAATGAAAAAATGTTGACTTTTGGTTACTTTGGAATAGTTGTAAAAACATAATTATAGGAGCAGTGAACCAGAACAGTAAAATTGGATACTACAAAGTTGTTATTATAAGAATAGTATGAACGGCCAGTTGGATGTTCAGGATACACACGTGCCACAAACTGTCCGGTTTATGGAACATACTGTCAGGACGTGGTGTGGAAGGGAGGACCCAGATGCAGAACGTCAAACAAAACTAGATTTATTTTCAAAATGAGAACAAAAAGCCCGGCTGAGCCGGATACCAAAAATCTTAAACTGTGGAAAATAAACAAGACAAAACAAAACAAGACAAGACTATGACTGTGACTGTGACTGTGACTGTGACTGTGACTGTGACTGTGACTGTGACTGTGACTGTGGTAACAGAAGGCAAAAACCTGACCTGACAAAACCTGGGAAGCGTGCACATGAATCATGAGAAAGGTGGTCTAAGGACTCTGCAATGAGCTGAGGGAAACCTGGAAACTAAATACTGTGGGGAGGTGATTGGTGATGGGGTGCAGCTGTGAAACAAAAGCAGGTGATTTGAGTGAACTTAACGTGACAGGGGAAAAAACATGACAAGAAATAAACCGAAAACCCGAAAACCAGACAAGACAAAACAAAACTCAAAACGTGACACATACTAGAAAACAGACACATGTAATTCCTTTAGCTGATGCTGTTCCATACTAAAGAACCCAAATGTGGTATTTTGCCTGCTTCTCGACTGTATTAGCATTACACTACAGCAGGATCAATATTGTGTGCAGATTTAAAGAGTTTCTGTGCACAATTTATGCACGCAGCACAGTATCAGTAACTTGATTAGTTATTTACATTTTCTGACTTGTGCGTTCACTCACCCAAACTAAATGATTTTCTCTCCAGGAAACAGCTAAGCTGCCACACTGAATTACAGTATTAACAGTGACATTATTTAGACCGAAGCAGTCATGATCAGGATGACTCCAGCACCTTCAGAGCTATCCACCATATTTTCATCTTAGGTCTGATGCTGGATTTAACTATTGCAAGTATTCCTTTTTCTATACCTGCTTAGTTATGTTTTCCTTGTATTCATCTTTCTATCTGCAGAAAGGGTTCCATAGAAATTACAGCATAAATCATGCTGTGATAGGCCGTTCATTATTTGCCTTCTCCACAGCTGTGCTCTTTCTGTGATTTATTTGATTTCTTGACCTAACCCTTGTATTGGCTTTAGATTAATATGATGGCAGGACACTAAAATAAAAGATAGACTGTAACCAGCCCTCATGGCTCAACACTGCGCACCAAGCAGGCCACGATTAATGGCTTAAAATCAGAATCCCTTGTGTTTTTTATAAATGAATGGATGAAGTTGGGCCTCATCCACTAAATAAGACTTTACAGTTAATCACTTACACTAATCAGCTCCAAGAGATTTGAAAAGTCCCAGAGATATTATTTGCTGTAACAAGACATAGGATCCTCTGGAGCATTGTATAAGTAGAGCATAACCGATATTATGTATAAACATATACAGGAATGTACTGATAGATATACAGGAAGACGTCTTTATATCCGCCAAAAGGTCATGGTTAATGCTATTGGTTCCGTTTAATTTTGTGACAAGATTTTCAATTTTGAAAATAAATAAATAATCCAAATTCAATGTACTGAACTTTAACTTCAGTAAATTGTGGTTGTAATGCTCAATTAGTTAAGGAGTAAAAAAAAAGAGACCACTTGATGAACAGAGGGAACAACAGAAAGTATGTGAAAAAAATATCTGTTCTGCAAACAAACTAGCTTAAAAATTTCAGTTAACCTATTTGCTGTGACTACTCCTGTGACAGAGTCTTTTACAAGAACTGTCCTTTTACTGCAATTAGCTCATATTCCATTTTTAAAGCTAGTATGTTATTTAAAGCTCCAGTTGATACCTGAGAAACCAGAATTCTGACTATGAGCATGTGATGTAGTATCGTTTTGCAGATACACCTCCTATGGGACAGGGGGAGTGCACTCTGTGTTATCTTGTGGGTAATTCAAGTTACATTGGTGCATACAGGATGTTTGGCTGTAGAGGGAAGTGTCAAAGAAAAAAAGATACAACATGATATCCTCTACGCTGCAGGATCTCTGACAGTGTAGTGTAACATCCTCACACAATGGAGCATTGTTTTATTTATTCAGAGTGCAATAGACATGCTAATTAGCTATCTTTTCCAGTTCTCAGTGTCGTACGATTAGCCTCACACCACAGTGAATGTGGTGATGTATTGCTGAGTAAATGGAAAGTTACAAAAGGCATTTCCTGCTGTAACCTCCCTGGCATCCGTCGGCCAGCACTCAAGATATCTATGTTACTCACAGATCTTGTTCCCCTGAGCCTTAAAGGTCTGTCATTCAGTATAACAACATTTCACCACAAATTAATCTCAATATTTATATTTGATATAGTTTGTAAAAAGGAATTGTGTACAGTAGTGGGAACTTGGAGTCATTCTACCTCTTTTCAGACACTGACCTGCCCTGCAGCTGCTCTGCTTGGTTAGAGGTATAAGCAAACATAATTAGGCTGCATTTGTTCATCCCCACTTCCCTGGCTCTGTTTATTTGGTTGCTTTAGTTGGCTTGTGCTGGGGAGTTGCCAGATTGTCTTGTGGCCCCACCGCTTCAGGAGTGACAAGACACAGTGGTGTGTGTAATTAGCAGGCAAGTGCGCACAGCTCCCCACAGTGTTCTGACCTCGTGCTGCAGGAACAACTGCCATACAGCCGGCACCAGCTTATATGCAGCCCCTTCATCCTACCCTGCAAATGCAACAAAGCCCACAGCTTGCGACAGAGGATAACAATATAGATCCTGCCCCTGAAGCCTACATCCCCCCATGCCATTGTGCACCTGAATTAGGCCTATGGGCTCACAACTAAGTCCATTTTTTGAAGGACAGCATCTTAACTAGGTTCTGTTGTGGAGGGTTTGATGAGAGAAAAAAATGCACTTTTCCCCTTAAGGGATCATTAGATGTTTCCTTCTTCAGAGATGAGGCCTTTCTCACTTTCTTGAACACACAACATTAGTGTGGATCAGTTGAGACTATTTTAAGCAACACACTGTGGACCTACATTTGGATTTCAAAGTATGATTCGTCTTTGACGTGATGTGTCATCCCATTCTTTGTCGACATCAAGTTTCAAAGGGGTATTGAAATTTGATAAATGCAAATAGGTGTCCAGAAATTCTTTGAGATTCAGTCAAAGATTAATGAATGGATAAAATAACGGCTGTGTTTATACAACAGTTCTTCAAAGATTTTAGATATCAGAAAAAATGTTAAATCATTTCTTTTTTTTTTGTTTTCTCTTCTTAACTAAATATGCTCTGATATGTGATGCCAAAAGTTACACTGTAAAAAAATACAACTTTTGGCATGAATAAGGACTCCAAAGTCTTAGGCAGTAGACAGCGATAAGAAAAAAGATAAATAATCTCTCGCTCCAATGAAAAGTGGTGGAGTCTGGAAAATCTTTAATCTTAATCTGTGATTAGTTAAAGAATGAGAAAAAGAAAGTTTTTCTTCTTAGCTGTTTTCAAACAGATTTCTTTCAGAACTTAAAATTACGAATTCAGTTCACTACATGTTCATTGAATTTGTTCACGTAACTCATCAAGTTGTGTTGTTTTGAAAAAGCTTGGCTGATTAATCATTTTAGCTTATTTGCATTTACTTCCCAGCTTGCATGGCAAGGCTGTGTGTAACATTCGGTGGCAATTCCTATTTTACGCTAATGAAAATAATTATGTGTTGTGGGACATTATGTTACATTATGTTAAAATCAAACTAATACAAATCACGTTGAAAGCAGCCCTGCGGTTTATGCACTTATTGCCCCCTTTGTACATAAATGCTTAATGCATATTGAAGAACTTTATCTCCAGGCAGGCTCTATAACAGGATTACAAGGTTTATGGTGACAAACAGTGGATATAAACCTTATAGTGGCTGAAGTGCAGTAAAATCTGCCAAGAGCTATAAAACTGAACACAATAAACTATAAATTAGAGGCCTTTTTTCTGAAAAAAAAAACAGGAATTTAAAATGGAATATATCATAGAGAACTGAATTACTTCAGCATTCTGTGAATTAAACAAAATCTCACCCACTATAATGTAGAATGTAAAGTAGCCAGTTAATTTAGCCTGAAATAAGATGACAGATGTAAAAATTGTTGTTTTAGTAAAGTTAGGCGGTTAAATGCATCTACGTACTGCCTAATCTAACTGACGTTTACTACCTTAAAGTTTTGACTTTCAGAAAAATCTTGCTGCTGGCACTTGTGTGTGCTCAGGCTGTGTGTGGAGATTGGCAGCTGACTTTTTTAATTGCTCTGCTCGTCTTTATGTACATTACGATAAACAAGTTCAGGTGTTCTGTCACCCGGTGTCGTTCCTCTGTACAGGTTCTGCTGCTGACAACACAGTTTTCTGAATGACTGTGTGCAATCTTAGTAGTTGGCCAACTTAATTAATTCTGGCTCGTTCCTGTAAAGTTCCTTTGTTGACTGAGGTAATTCAAGTATTTACCTGCAGAAAACATTTTCCAGCAGACAGACTCGCTATAGCAGATGTTTAGTTTGACTGTTAAACGGGATGAGCAGCTATCATTCAGTTTCCGGTAAGCGAGTGACTTGTTGGCTGACTGAGCTTCTGTCTGACCTGAATTTCCAATGAGGACATGTGCGACTGAAAAAAAAAACCCACTCAATTTCTAAACTTTATACCAGTTGCATTATTTAGCGCATGTTATGGCAGTTTCCTGTCTGCTCTTTTGTAAACATGTTGTCTTGGATCCACAGTCTGCTGGAGGAGAAGATGCTCCAGAGAGGAACTCCATTTTACAGTAGTAATATGAAACATTACTTAAATATTTAGGACTTCAAAAGCATCACACTGTAATACTTTTATATGAATTAGTCATTTCATTTCAGTGTGACAGACTTTTGCAGACGCTATTGTTTAAGAATTTACACATATGTGTGGAATGTTTTGGGGAGTGTCCTGGGGAGAAAGAGTTACTGAATTTGTGTTGGTCAGCTTTTTGTAAGTCTCATCAGTTTGGGTAAATTATGCATGAATTATAAACTTGCATGATTGCATGAATTATAATTCTTATCCTTGACCTCAGTCAGGCCAGTTCAAGCAAATTATAGGCATATCAGACTACAAATACAGGCAAATTGAATGATACATTTGCTGAATATTCATGAAACATAAAGTAAACCAAATGAATGCATATCTGTGCTTGCTGTAAATCTGCTTTATTCATGTAACCGGCAGTGAAAGATACTGTAATGAAGATTGAATGAGGAACTGCCAGATAGTCGGCACCTTGTTCACAAGAACCCCTCATAAATCCCAATCAAGCGTTTAGATTTAAATTTTATTAAATGTAATTGATTATTTACTGTTGAACTTGCTGGGGGTTTATTTATGTCTGCAAATTATTCACACTCTGACTTTTTCCTGATTTACTCTGTCATCAAACACTGAGCGCATTTTATTTCCCCCCTAAGTGAAGTAAAGGCTCACTAGCTCCCCAGTTGCTTCTCATTACTTTACCATTACCTTCTGTTTTTGTGTACCTTCAAGTGAAGTGAAAACCCATACCAACTAGTTACTCAGTAGTTTGTCATTACTATGACAAGCTTATTTATTATTTACTGAATAAATCAAAGATGGCATGATTCTCGACAAGTATTTTCAGGTGTCTTTCTGTAACGTTAGACATATGGACATAAAGAATGTGACGAATAGATTTTACACTAGGTTAGATAATCTGCACGAAGACAACAAAGACCGATTGTTTTAGGAATAGTTCATGAATGGTGGCTCGTGTGAGTGGAGACGAGCGATGAAAGGAGTTGTAATCGATTCAGATAAGAGATTTGGATCGCCGCTGTGTTAATCTCTGAACAACGCTGAAAAGGTGGAGTTACTTTCTAAATCTGACTCTCGTAATGACAAGAGATATGTGAAAATACCAGGTAAACAAAAAGTGAACAAGGTGCTATAGTGCAATCATAGACGTCTGCAAATACCCTCTGTTCTCAAACTCAAAAAATGGTTATTTTCTCAAACTAACTGTGGAGAATCACAATTGTAAGAAGATACAATATTGCTGGGCTCTTTTCATTGGAATTACAAAACAAGATCTCAAAAGCCATTGATTAATAAAAACTTTACAAACATTGGATTTTACACCCTTCGTGCCTTTGTTATCCTTACCTTCGGTCACACCCCTTATAGTAATAGTGGGAAATTTGGATCCCCTTGTGTCAGATTGTCCCTGCAGAGTGGTTTGGCTGATGCTTTAAATAAGGAACTAGGCTCACATGAAGAGCTATGAGACAGCTGCCCTGTTACTGACAGTGTCAGTTGACATAATTGATATACTCTGATAAAATAGATTCATAGTTGTTTCACAATTCATGCAGCTTAAGGGAAAGCTGTTTCTGGATGGCTGTCATTACCATACAGGCAGTCACTTTACACCAGTATTATCATGGCTTCTGTTTTCTGAATGACAGTGTTTAAGACAAGACTTGCAGGGAATAGGCAATGAATTAGTCACGTCTCTGGTAGCAGGACTTAATGTGATAAGGGTAGGTAATCATGCTCTGCAGATATATAATTCACTATTAATAGACTATCTGACTCTAAATTTAACCATGACAAATTATTGGATTTCTGAGTTATTTTACAGGCTGCTCACACTCTCCATCTTTCCCATTCCCCCCCTAACTTATTTCAAAGAGTTGGTGCCACTGGCCCAAATGTGTCACACCTAACAAGGCTTGCTGCAAATTTAGCCTGTCGATATGTGTCAAGCCTCATTCATCAGCTATCACTCTTCGTGTGAGCTGTCTCTCAGCTTCCGCACTTCGCTACCGAGAGGCTTGACTTCGCCCGACTCAGCGTAGTTCAATCCCAACCAGAGGTTCTCTGCTTCAAGCTTCAGAAGCAATGACAACCACCGTCCTTGTTAAACCAAAGGAAAACGAGTGTAAGCAGAGGGATAGACACAGTGTAACCAGCTGATTGTGAACCTCTCAGCTAGCATCTCGTGAGTGATAGTTCTTGTTCTTTTAGCTGAGTAGTTGAGATCCTTACACCTGCATGTGAGTGTCAACATACTGACATACAGTAACACATGTTGGGTGAGTTTTTTTTTTAACCATATTTAAACCTCACTCAAAGGAA
The DNA here is from genome assembly GCF_036924035.1 of Leuresthes tenuis. NCBI lineage: Eukaryota > Metazoa > Chordata > Actinopteri > Atheriniformes > Atherinopsidae > Leuresthes > Leuresthes tenuis. The sequence continues at coordinate 16,989,312 of NW_027325362.1, forward strand.
ATATGCCTCAATGTGCTGTATATTTTCTGTTCCCAGGGTCTGAAAGGTGACCCAGGGCCTGTTGGTCCAGTTGGTCCTAAAGGAAACAAAGTGAGTGAGTCTGCCAACGCACTGGGCTGGACATTATGATTATTTTTGCTTTTTTTTTTGCTTCAGGGAATTAGTTTGACTTTCATGAGTTGCTTTCCCTGCCTTGATAATGTGTTTGCCCATCAGTTTGAAGTGCTGCTATAATTGCTTCTCCAAATATAGCCAACGATACTCTACTTTGTTAGAGCTATAATAACTTAGCAAGACCTTTTTGATGATAACAAAGAGCAGCTTTTAACCTGGCTGAGTGAAAATGTTCCAATATACATGTGTTTGTAATGGACATACTTGACAAATCCCTTTATCTTGCCCTTTCAAAGCCTAAATGAAAATGAGAGGTGAACACCATTTCCTTGTGGTTTGTGACTACTTATAGGGTCGTGATTCTAAATAAATTTGTTTGTTTTATTCATAAAAAGTCCAGTAGTTATATATGTATGGCCTGTACAGTCGCTGTGAGTGGGTTTCCTAAACACGGGGGCCTGAGACTAACTGGAAGTGCAGTAGTGGAGATTGATGCGAAGCCATGTTCGCATATACTGCCGCTTTATGGTGTGTTGACTGACATCAATAACATGAAGTAGATTAACTGTTCTACCAGAGACAATATAGGTCTTTTTAGATTTTTTTCCTTTTCATCCCACTGTGGGATTATTTTCCATGTATGAGAAGGAATGTTTTTCCTGTAATTAGTTGCGATACATCCTGCCATTTTATTTTTCCTCCCTTATGAGCCTTCTTTGTTTTTAGTTTTTTTTTTTGGTGTTGCCTTTTGATAGAACTCACCACATAATTGTAGGTGCAATGCACTGCCTACCAGCCTTGAAGTTATAATGAGGTCTGTGTGTTTCTGTGAAGACAACGGAGAATCACAGGCTATTTTATCCTATTTTCCGGATGGAAGGGTGGGGTGTGTGTGTGTGTGTGTGTGGAGGGGGGAGTGAATGGAGGTATGGTGGGTGGAGATCGCGTTTGTTTGTATTGAATCTGACAGAGGGGGGCAGATTTGGCAGCGTAAAATAATGACTCCCCTGAATATCCCATAGCAGACATATCTCAGCTGTGACATTCATTTAGACAACAAAATGGATATGAACTACAAGCGGCTTTTTTTTTTCTCTTTCAACCACATCTGATAAAAGGATATTGCCAGTTGTGATGTTCCGATTTTCAGCACAGTGCTTCATAAAGTCCTGGTGGGCTGTGATGAAGAGGGGGATGGGGTGGGTTGTACTGTAGAACGGCAGAAATTCTGGACAATAGTCCAAGATTTTTTTCATCATAAAAGACAAAAAACAAGACAGGCAGGATAAAGTGGATGAGATCATTGCTTACTCTGGGTTATGCTGGCGTAAAAAAGGCATCTGCTTCTTTCCTTATTTGACTTTCTGTGACTGCCTGTACGTCTCAGTCACTAAACAATGTTATCATATATTTCTATTGTTAAGGCTGCAAAGCTTTCACATGATATAGTACGGCTGTGTTTATTTTAAGGCCCGTCACATTTGATAGTTCTTACCCACTTGCTAGTTGTCTGCTGATGTGAGAGTCATCAGACATGCTTCATTTCATGACGTACTGTAAATACCAGTTAATGGTCTTCTATAGCACCGGAGCATTTATTGAAAAATGAATGCTATGCACGGTTGATTTCATGTAATTTGACCTTTAGGTTTTGTCACAAACATAATAGATGGACCTTAAGTTAGATGTCTACTAGTACAGGTTTAACTGTGTAAGAAAATAATGTTCTAAAGTGAAGTTATTATCTGCCTTCACAGGGTGACGATGGTCTGCCTGGAACCCCAGGGCTGCCTGTAAGCTGCACTTTATCATTTACATCTCATTATGTTGTCTATATACAGTATGTAAGGTCACTCAATACAACCTGAAATGTTAAAATGTGCTCATGAAGGTAAGACTTGAAATGGCTATACAGAGCTTTGTAAATACCGCAACCTTTTGGCAGAGCAGGCGCTACATGCAGAGTTAAAACATCTGGCCCACAGTGGTGGAAAGTGGTGCACTCAGGTGAGCAGTCTCTGTGTCACATTACCATCGCCTGGGAGGGGGTCAAAGACGGAGCAGATAGAAAAGGCTCAGTGGGCATTTCTGCTCTGGCCAAAAAGGGATAGGGATGAGCAGCCAGGCAGAGAAGAATGAAGCTGCAAGCCTCAAGGTTGGGGGAGGATTGGGGATTGGGTTTGGGGGGGAGGTGACAGGTAGTGACTGGCCGTATCCTGCATGGGTGAGACATACACTTATTAGGCTGGAGCCTTTCCCTGCCATCTTCTTGAGGGTGAATTACAATTGCACCATGTTTTTTGGTTTTATATTGCACTGGCTGTATTTGTGCTTGTTATATTGTCATATAAAACCCAGCAGACAGAAACCACAACATAACCCTGAATTGAAACAATTCCACATACTAGCGTTAGATGTGTCAGCAGACAGCAGATATATGCATCAACATATGCTTGCATAGTCACCTCTCACCATGAATAATAAATGCGTGGGCATGGATGCAAACGTACATACTCAATGCATTGTGGCCGGGGAGTTGAAGGCTGCAGCAGATTAAAGGTATACGGTGGGTGGGTAGCTAATTATGTGCACATCATGAGGGCATCAGCCTGCCAGTTTAAATCAGCACTGCAGTAATACAAAAAAAAAAAACGGTCCAACTGCTGCTGGCTCACCCCTTTTATGTCACCAAAGTGCTTACCAAAGCCACAGACCTCTGCCACCATTCATTAGCTACTCTCAAATGCTAATTTTACATAACAAGCAAAGTAACAAGCCTTCGCTAAAGTAAACATGGTTTTAGCAAACTTTTCCACATCTTCCCAGTAATTTGGTTGGTGAGTGTGGGCTGAAGTTATTAAAGTACTGCCGGCTCGCTGTCTGTGGATTTATTTTGTATTGCTTGTTACTCGAGGTCAAGACTCCGGGCTCACAGTCCAACTGAAGACCATTATACCATTATGCATGAATAATTGATTCATTAGCAAAACAACTGCAGACAGATTGAGGCATGTTTTATTTAAGGTGCTACAGGTCAAAAATGTTTCTTTTTATAAATGGATCTGCAGGATTCTCTGGGTTGTCAGCCACCTTGTTAACTTTTTCTTTTTATTACTCTGCCCGAGGTATCTGACTAATGACATATGGCCATTTACTCAGCTGTTCCTTGGAAAAATCAACTGTCTTTGACTTGTGGATGCCGATTGAAAGAGGTCACCTATTATTTGTCTCAAATTTGAAAGCTGAGATGTTGAATGTAGCCTGGCGTTTACTATTCCGCCTGAAGGGTAGATGACTCTGTCTGCCCTCTCTAGACAGTTGCCAGCAGGGTTTCTTGAGAGTTGTAGGAGTCAAATAGTAAGGTCAGCCCGGTCAAGGATAATTACCTTATGACCAATTGTCTTGCTTGCCAATAACTGCAATGAATAATTTGTGTCAGGTTTTTAAACTGAATCGAAATGTTTAATTATTATTATTTGTTTGCATTCTAGGCCAATAATGAATGTGTCAAAGGAGACAAGGTACTCTACATTAAATAAATGTCATAATAATTAGGCATGTATACATATTTGAGACTGTGTTTTTGGTTTCTTGCCAGCTTGAATCTTTATTTGTCACATTTGTTTTCAGGGCCCCCAAGGAGAGAAGGTAACACACACATGCATGCACGCTCTCACACACACACACACTAATTAAACTTAACAATTCATATTCACTTGTTGCTCTTGTTTTACAAGTTCTTTTTACTATTCAAGTACTGTTGGGTTCAACTATACGGCACCATAAGCATATCTTTGCACAAGAACTTCAACTCAGCATATACTTTGATTAACCTGCTAATAGTTTCTTATCAAGATACTTTGTAGAGTAATGGAATGAAGCTCTGAGCAACCGAGGCTGCAAATTGCCTATTAAGAGAACATTAGTGAAGTCACCTAGATGTTATGCATGCCTAAGAATCTAAACTACTCATTTCTATCTATGCATGCAATTTTAACCAAGCTAATGCATTTTTCCCCATGAGTTAAAAAAAAAGCTCTGAATCTGCTAGCCTGGTTGAAAAAATGTGGAACAAAACTTCTGCCCGCATCACTTTTTGTCCCCAGCTCTCAATGTACATGTCCTTTCCGCAGGGATCGGCTGGAGTGCCGGGTCAGCCAGGGGACCTGGGCAAAGAGGGCAAAAGGGTGAGTAAATAGAGACATTTACCCAGTTGTGTGCCCTGTCATGTGGTTGCACTGAGTGAGAAGCTTTGGCCTGGAGGAACAGCAGCTGAGTGACTGTTGTTGTTTTAGAAGATCCTCTGTGGCAGTGGGCCTGAAAAAAGAGAAGAGCCAGTTAGGGTGTGCTGTATGACAATTAATGAATGGGACCCATGGTCAAAGGGTCACACACACACACACACACACACACACAGTATGACTGGCAGCACACATGGTTCCGTCTGACTGGATGACTGTGGAAGGCAGTATTGAGTTTCTAAAAGCTTGATTTGAAATAGACACAATGTCAGTGACTGACTCAAATGATATGTAATGCCACATTAACTTATTTGTCACCTCTGATTGTAAACTGTGGTTAGAGGTACAAGTGTTAGGATTTGTCTAAACCAAAAGTTGCTTGTTTGGTGAAATATTAATTCAAGGAGGAGTCTCTTCTCTGATAAAAACTCAGTCTTTGTTGAAAGATATGGGAAATTCTTTCTGATTACATCTAAATAGTTAAGAGGATTTCTAATTTATTCATGGTCCTCTACCATTAGTTGGATAAACTCGTGGTGGTTTGAAAATTGCCCCGTAGCAAGAATTGTCTTGACTTAATGGCTGAAATGCGTTGTTCAGGGATGGGTGGAGAGTGTCCTTCTGTGGCTGGTTTAATTGACTTGCTTGTGATCAAAAATGAGCTCTTCACACTACTTAGTATTTCTATTTGTCTTACAGAGAATGATCATAAACAGGGAAACAAAGATATACCTCCACTGCAGCAAAATATGAAATATACAACAGGCTGAGCTGCAGAGCACCCATAAGTAGGTCAGGCAAACGTTCTTTTTAGATTAAGCTAAAGGCAAGATGATGCAGCAGACTCAAGATATGTGAACACGTTTGTCAAGAATTCCACCCTTTTCTGTGTTTATGCAAACTTTTTTTAAGAGTCCTAACAATTTATAGCCTGTCATCGCTTGTGTTATTTCTCAATGGATCATTTACCTGAATGAAGGAATTTACAGACTCAATTAGGACAGAAGTGTTCCCGCTCAACAAAGACTTAATGTTGTTGTCTTTCTACCTCATTAGTCATGGTGTTATTTTAAACTCAACCTGACTTAAGAAGAGGCTGGGTGTCAAAGAGGCTGAGCGTCAGAGGCATCAATTACAGTGTGCACTTTTCTTCTAGAATACAGTGTAATGCTGAAATTTTTTAATCCTAATTGGGTGAGAAGACATAGAATGTTGCTCTATGTTTGATGTGGCCTCTTGGTTTCCTGCTGTATATGCGAGTGGTATATGAATAAGCTTTTTTCTTGCTCTTGTTGTTTCTTTAAAGATTTTGGAGGTATAAACAGGCACAAGGCATTAAACTGGCACTGCCATACTCTGTGCTGTTGTTGCTACTGAAGACAGTTCTGATCTATTAATACCCCGTCTTTGATAGCTGGCTGACTTCATGGTGACTGTTAATGTGCTAAGGTTTCCGCTTATTCTTAGCTCTAAGAGTCACATGGAGTCCAAGTTGTTGACCAGCGTGTGTTTCTGCAGTTTGACAACCTATTTTAGGAAGGCGGACACGTATCATTATCAGGGACTAGCTAGTGGCCGGCTGATACAGCAATAGACTCTCACCCAATTAGCAATTCTTGACTATGCTCGCAACTTATTGGTTTAACACAGAGCCATATCTGCTATACAAATGATGCAGAGCATCTTGATGCAAATAAACCCCTCTGCAACCTTCATAGAATGGCCAGGAGTGGAAAGCTTTCACAAAGCCTTAGATTCAAGCCAGACCATCTCTCAAACTGTCCCCCTCAATTTATTGTTGAGGAAAATACAACTACTCTAAGCCATCTAGATTTACTTCAAGGAGATGTGGAGGACGCTGTAGTGGGAAGAAGAATGATGCTATTTGCACTGATCCCCCTCTGAAGCTTAAAGCAACATATGCAAGAGAGAATATCAAGGGCAGTTACCTAACCCCTTTTGTGACCCTGTGTCTAACATTCACACAATCTTGATCTTATCTAATTATCTTGATGGATGACTAGTTAAGTTTGTCAGGGCAGCAGCCATGAGTAAGAATTTATGGGAATGTATTCCCACGTTGCACATTCCCATTAATGATAATGTGTATGACTTGGTTCTGTAAAATATTGATGGCACTGACATAGAATGGTTGGCAAAGAGTAGGACTTTTGAATCGAGAGGCACATTACAGCCAATCCAAAACGAAGATTGTGAGCACCAGTAAGAATGATATGTCCCTCTTGCTGGCTATTACGTGCTAAAATATTCATCACATTCAGTAATGATGTGTAAAGCTCTGTGTTGTCATTGTAGGCTGGCTATGCCCCATACTGGCGGAGGAGGTGAAAGACACGCCTGCTAATTTTTTTTTTTTTTAGTGTTGGCATTTGGATGGTATGCCTGTGCAGGATGGAAGGCAGAGAAGTGCCTGCCTGACAGCAAAATTGAGCACAACAAACTCTCATATGCATACAAAAGTGATGTGGATTTAGTTCCACTGAGCAATAAAAAAAGTGATAAATAGCATAATTTTGTTTGCTGAAAATAGGACTAAAACCTACACACTGCTGCCCTTACTCCAAAATACACAAGAATGCCACACCAAGCTGTGCTAATTTGTGTGGTGCCAATCCTTCCCAGCATACCCTTCTTCAGAGTTGTGGGTGGGTTTAGTGCAGACATGGGTTTATCTCTGGTCATGACAGCAGGTTCTGTGGATTGATAGATAGTTACTGTGAGAAATCCCCTTTACAAGGTGGTTTTTCAATGTTTTATTCACACAATAAGCCTTATTTTCTGCATAAATGTATCTGAAAAGAAAAAGTCCTGCGATGTGTACATGACAAATATGTCATGTTGTTATTCATGTGACTTGTTTGAATTAAGCAGGATAACTGCATAAGCATTAGATTTTATTGCCGCATAGATTTTCTTCATTGATTAATAACGCTTTATTTTCTTTTAAGAATTTTACAGAACATAAATTATGTGAATGCAAAGTATTTGAAGTCTCCATTTAATGAGCACAAGGCCTCTTCTGTTTTAAGTTTTTTTTGTCCCCTGGCTTGGATAATACACGAAGCTGACAGATGTACTGCACTGTTTACCTATTAGACCTAGCAGTCCCTGTGTAGAGATGATGAAAACTTTAAAAAAAATGCCCAGATAGGAAGTACAACTTTGCTACTGTTCTGTTTACAGATGTTTTCTCAGCAAATTAATTATTTACTGAAGATATTATACATTTATTAACATTTCAAATGTATTTGGCTGGTAACTTGTGTAAATTCTTTCTTTCTCTTTCTTTAAGAGTACAATTGGGCACAGTGTGTAAATGAGTTGCTGGGTGGTGGGTTGCAGCTCAGTAATGAACATACTGTTGTCTGTGGTGAGTGAGGTGAGGACGTGTGTATCATTTGCTGGAGAGAATTTACTCTCATTGCAGCAGAATTTTCACCATGTAAGGGGTGACATTCTCAATTGACTGCCTTCCAGTTGTCCTTTGTATCTCTCGTTTGTAGCTTTGCTCCAGTTTCTCATAGAAACATTTGTCTGCACAACTCGACCACAATATGTGGGTGGACGGAATCAGGAGATCTGTACCTCATATGTCAAAGAGATAATAAAGGACACAGTCCTAATAAAGGTGAAAAAGCATTTATGATGGTACACAAAATGAGGAGGAAAAAGCCATTTGGAGACTTTCTGTTTTAATGTGGGAGCAATCATTTTCTCTAAAAAGTTTTCCAGATCAATGCTACTGATTAAATGATCCAGCCAGATTATTGATGGCTATTGAAGGAACAATACAGAGTGGAGCTGTGAGATGTGACAGGGCTTTGATGTTACTAACAGGTGATTCATCCTGTGTTGAATCAGTTCCCCTCTGTCTTCCTACATTAGGACCTCTGTGGTCACACTAATTACAGTGTACAATAGATTAATTACTCACTTCCAAGTCACTGTGCTTTTACAACTATTGATTCCTTTGGAAATTATTGTCAATTGAATGTGAGAGGAATTTTAATGTTAATTACAGTTTAGGTTTTTAAATGACTGGTGCATAAGGTTTCTTTGAAAATAATCTTTCTACTCTGCATTTCTACCCTGTTACAGCAGGCATACAGCAGCATGGAGCAACATTTTCCTCTACCTGTTACCTCACCACAAGAGCATACCAGTGCAGTCATGAGACCAGTCAGACATGTGATCTGTATGCAGGATGTCAAATGAAACTAGAGAACAACATTGGTGTAAACATGATGTCCACAATTTGGTTGTTGGGTTGGAGAACGTTTCTTCAATTCATTTCTAAAGCAGTGATGACTGTTGGGAAAATTCATGTCTCAAAACTTCAGCTGCTGTCTTATTGCATTCATCCGCTGTCATCACTTCAGAAATATTTGCTAGCAAGGACCTAAATCAATTCACATCAGTAATGGTAGTTTAGAAACACTTTCAGTTCTTCTCTTATGTCAAAAATCTTAGAATGTAAGTAACATCAACAACAGCTGTCGGGCTCTTTAAAGTGGCATGGATATAATCTGTCAAAACAGTCCGAAAAAATTGTCTGTCTTGTCTCTGCTTGGCGACTGGACTAGTCCACTTGTCCACAGAAGAGAGGGGTATTTGATGTTTTTTGGAAGTGATAGCGGTGTTTACATTTTACATTCATGCCCTGAGATGAATGACTGAGACAGCTGTCTATAAGTCCTGAACAAAAATGAAAGCATCATTTCTTCCATGATTTCTCCCTTCACTCTTACTCTGTCTGACACATGTCACAAAGGCCGATGGTCCATTCGATGCAAACAACATGTCAAACATTTACTCTCAGACAAGAAAATAACAGTAATCTTGCACTTAAGTCATTTGCTCTCCTCTCAAATTCTGTTCATTTTCCCCCAGCACAAGGTTCAACTTGGCACTACTTTCCTCTGTTTCAGATGGCTTCGTGTGGCTGCACTTTGGTCAAACCATTAGTGTCAGATGCTATACAATAGCATCCATCTCCTTTAAAACTAATAAAATGCATCCGCATTGCACAGTTGATAGCTTTTGTCATTTAACCTAATTTGAAAAAGGATGCGACTCTTAAAACCGAACGCATGCTCTAACTGAAACATAGCTGCCTCTCCTCCACAGGACAAAGCAAGTGCTGCTTTTAGATAACTGAGGCTCCACACTATAGATGACATTCATATACAATGCACTTGGCTAAGATTAATTTCGATCAGTTTGCGTGTCTGCAGAGATGAGCAGCGGACAGAGTACTGAGACGTGGACAGTTACAGACTTAGTGAAGAAGCAATGGCACTGTTTGTGTGGACTGAAACATTTGGCAGCACTTTCTTGCTCCAAAGGTAGAGGCACACATGAACAGCTACCGTAGCAGACTGCTGACCTCTACCAGAGCGCCTGCAGTGTGAGATTATTAAGTAACGAGTCCCCGGTGAGAATACCAGCCTTCCTGCCAGAAGTTCTCCATGGGAGGCTCCCGTTGATTCGGGTGATGCAGTAAATGCATTCAGTAACAGTAGCTTGATTGGCGGCAGGTTTTCCTGTCATCCAGTTTAGAAAACTCTACCATGATGTTGTACATTTTTTGTCTTCAGTAAGGCTTTTTGACCCATTGGATTGGATTTGTGTGGAATTTTCTGATGCATTATGTGACTGCATCAGACCAAAGCTTTGTTATGTTAATACATGCATTTAAATGTTTTGTGTTGAATCTTTGAATTTCATTTGAGCTCATTTTTGTCTTGCTCCAAAGTGTCATTGTGGTAAATATTTAGCCATTTTATGGCACATTTTTTAAAAACCTTTTGTTGGAATATTTCCAAGCTGGAAGGACTTACTGTGTCTATATGTAGAGATTTACATGCAAGTCTGTTCAAATTAATGCAACTAGATTGGTTTATCTATGAAACAACTGATACACAGTTGTTAACCACAGTGATGGTGACTGTGTTCAAAGCAGTGTTTAAACACAGCAGCAGGATGTAGATATGTAGTTACAGTTTTGGCTTGACCTGCTGAAGCTCAATGACAGAGAAACACAGAGGGAAGAATTTACAGGTCAGCAGGGCTCACAGCTGAGACTTTATGGCAAGATTTACACCCTGTGTGATTTTACAAGCGGGAGGAGGAATCCTTAACCCTTTGTGGGACAAACTCGAATGGTTAATTCTTCCCTTTTCCAGCTCAATTCATGTTGAGAAAATTCAGAGGCACACTTTTGACACCTGTATTACACCGGGAGGTAACGTGTTTGCCCAGAGCACAAGGCAATTAATCTTGTCAATGTCAAGTGCATTGGGAGGGAGGATGAAACAAAGATTTGACCTGATTGGCTATGAAAAGGTCTCTCATTCAGGCCCTGTTGGGAGAGAAGAGGGTTACAGGGGGAAGCGTTTGGCACATGCAAGGACAGATGCACAAAGCTTTGATTTATCTGTCTGACTCTTGTCTGTCCCAGTGCACCAAGATTTTGCTACATCCACAGTTGTCCAGAATAAACATGAATTAATTGACCAATTAATTACAGGGACAAAATACAAGGGGCAAGACTTTAAGAGGGCCTCTTTGATTGCACCTTGCTCACTGGCTTTTATAGTTACTGTGGATTTATGTTTGTGTGAGTCGACATGTGGTCTAGGTATGAAAAACTGATGTTCAACAAGGGGTAATGTAGGTCAACACATCCTCTGAGCATTACATAGACTTGTTATGGTTAGTCAGAGCACAGTTCTCGTTCTTCAGCCTTACAACATCTTCAGGAGATAGTTGACCAAACAGTGGAGACACTGAAGGCAATAGATGGATTCCAGTCGCTCAGATGCTCAAATGTATCAGTGCCTGGCCTGTGTCTGACACTTCCCCAATACTTTCAGATGTTATTTCAATGTCTGCCAGGTCATGGGAGCACTATGGGAGTGTCATGCATTAAATAGGGTCATCTGAACTGAATTTGCCTATCTCTATGAAGTATATTCATGTGTAGGAGTTGACTGGACCCTGTGACTGCATACTTCACACCACGGCTTTAGTCATCCAAACAGTGGAATTTCTCTGACTCCAAGCAGTCTGGAAATACACAAAGACATGTTTCTGACATTTTAGGTCACATCCAAGAAAAGATGTAGTTTGAAAATGTGAATACCTTTAAAGGGGCATTTTTTATCCTTGATGCTTGGATTGAAGATTGCCCCAAGTAAGCTCAGTCTGTGTCAGCCGTTTCGTCCAAGTCGGTCAAGGGGAGGGGGGAGGACACCAAGCCAAGAGTAGCAGGGGGAAGGAGGCTGGTTGGGGAGGAGATGTAGCCCTGAACACTGCAGAGCACAGAGGCGTGGTAGTGGGAAGCTGCATCACTTACAGCACACTTATATAGCCTGCCATCCATATTCTGATTCTTCACACTCTCAGCCTGCCTGCAACCAATTTAGATACATTCATCTGTGTCCACTTTAATGGAATATCAGGGAGCAATGCATTGATAGTGGCCCGATTTTATACAGATGCTAGTGTAGGGGACCTTAGTGTAATCTGTCATGCGTGGTGAGTGATATGGAGCATAAGACTTGTCGGACTACAGTAACTAGAGAGAGCGCCCGGTGGATCTTTACATAGTGTATTCCCTTTGACCTCAAATATTTGGTTTGTAAAATGAGCCAGGGTTTATTCAAAGTAGATTTTCAGCCTCTCCTGTTCACTTGTTGGATAATGTATTAATGAAACACTCAGTATCTGTAAACATTGGATGGGAGCAATCTGCTCTGTGTGAATAATATGGCCAAATGTCCAGATGAGAATATGAAAGTGTGAAACAAGCCAAAACTAATAACAGCATCCATTTGGTGATGAGAACATTGAAAAGGCATCGCTGGCCCAGTGAGGAGCCAATGCAATAGGCAACCAGCTTGCATGGAAACACTGCACAGACATTCCACTGATGGGTGCGTATAGAGCTCATACTTAAATATAGATTTATCATCATTTCCTCGCCACATAAAGATGCAAATTCAGATAATACCAGTAGCAACTCCTCTCCTCAGGAGTTGTTAAAGTCAATGAGCTCTTAAAAGTCATGGCTGGAGATGTGGTAGAAACGTGGCTGCTATAAAGAGCTTTTCCGAGGCTCCCTTGGGACTTCCATAGCTCAGTTTCCATAGACATATGCTTTGCCTGCGTCTTCCTTTGGCTTGAGTCTTTGCACATAGTGTGGTCATTGGGAATGGGAGGTTTGCTGAAATAGCTTGATGATGGTTATTTTACTCAATGGTATGTTGCCTTAAGTCACCATGCACTCTTGTACTAGCACCTGTGTCCCTTTATATTGTGTGGCAGCTGAAAATGATTGTCATTCTGTCTCACTGTCATATAGCTTCTTACTTCTTGTCGGTTTCCTTCGTCTCTCATCATTGTGAGTTTTCTACTGAAAAAAATGTTCTTTACGGTATTCAGTGCCTAATTGCCAGACTGCCTAATTAGGGATTTTACCCAACACACATCATAGATTCATGCATTGAGGACATCCATCCTCTCTCAGAGAGAAGTTACAGTTTCATCATTTGCTGTGTCCCCTGCCAAGCACAAACTTTCTAATGAAACCAGTTTGCCATCTAGTGGCACTTGTACAAATAACCATTTGGTCCCATGGAGTCTATGATTGAGTCTCTGTAAGGAAAGCCTTCATGGAAAGATTTTGCCAAGTGACTATAGGTACAATTTTGGCCAGCTGAGCTGTGTCTTAAGTCGGCTGCAGTGTCAGCCATCTCTTTATACGTCCCTGAATATTTAGATGGCTGTGAGTTAAAGAGGGCATTGTGTGCCAGTCAGAATGGTGAAAAATGCTAAGCTGCATTTGAGCCCCTGCCAGGCAGCTGTCGGCTTTGCCGTTCTCTTCCTGCCCCGGCCGCTCCTCTTAACCCTCAGTAAACAACTGGAACAAATCCTATTTTATTGAGGCTTTTACCAAGTGCAAGGGATCTTTGCAAGCTCCAGTGCCCAGGCATTTTCTGAGCTTGTGCGGTGTCCTAAGATGGCATCCAGTGAGGGCAATCAGAAGTAGGAAATTTGCACTGTCTGAGTCTAATTGGATCCTTAATAAGAAGCAGGTGAGGATATGGTCCTTGCATTTTCTTTTGTGTCATTTCAACCAAGCAGCATTATCAGTATTTACCACAGAAGGGTTGATGGCAAACGTGACACACTGAAAATGGGTTTTCTAAGGGTTTCGACAGCAACAGTATACTGAGCTCACAGCTGGAACGTATTTACAAACTACTTTCACCAGTTTACAATGTTTTAAGGCTAACATCCAGGCTAATGTAGGTATATGTATGTATCCAAGTCAAATTCATACACTGAGATAAATGTGTTAAAAGCTGTAAGAAATGATAAATGCTACAGAAATTTATATTTCGGACTGGATTTTCAGTGTACTTTTTCTGACCTTGCTGATTCTTGCAGTTCATTGTGCAACCTGCTAAATGAGAAAAGAGAACATATATTCAAGGAGAAAGGATGACATTTCAGGATTAATTGCTGGATAAATTAGCTTTTGCTGGTAGAATTCGTAAGTAATTGCCTGCATCTTTTCTGAAACTGTTAGCTTGACCAATGCACTGAATACATCTGAATACTTTTTTTCTTTTCTTTTTTTTTGACAAGGCGAGCATTTTAACTAGGGAATATATATTATGAGATCCTGTGTGGTGGCAAACATCCTCTTTCTGCCTTTTGTGGATGTGAGAAAATAATTTCACGATTCTGGTAGTCCATGTTTATATTTGAAGGTCAGTATCTATTACAACATAAGTATGGAGAGATGATTTCTTTGGGTCCCTGTTACATTACCTTTTCTTTCATTAGAACCTAATAGAACACCACCACCTCTTCCATCTATGAATTTTAAAATGAATCTCAAGGACATTTGTCATTTTCAGTCTTTGACGAACAACTGTTTGAATGAACACAGCTGCTGCTCATGAGCTAAACCGTCCGTTCTTGTTAAACCCAGCACAGCAGTTAGGCAAAAGCCTCAGGTGGTCTGAGAACATGCTCCCTGAGGGCGACAGGAGTCAGCCCACACAGGAGTGAGAGTGGCTTGTAAGTTTTTCTGTCAAGGAAAGGTCATGTTGAAGACATTGTTGAGGACAAATTTGGCTGGTAATGCCAAAGAGCTTCTCCTTGGGGACATTAAAGTTCTGTGTACCCCCATTTTTAGTTCAAGCAGATTCTTCAAAAGTTGGTGTAAACATGTCCAATAGCCATTTGCAGTGAGTGCTTTGCTACATCTAGTTGAAGGGGAAGGATATTAAAATAAAATGTTCTTACAAACACTTAAAAAAAAAGAAGAAAGAAAAGTCCATTTTGTGCTTCACTGCTCAGGTTCGAGTTTAGCGGTGTTTGTTTTCTCAGGCTCCTCCAGCTTATCTTCTGACCCCTCTTAACAGGGTCATTTATCAGGTGGATTATGTAGTTTTGATGATTTGTCTGCTTCATAGCTTCAAATGTGGTACATACAGCCTTCTCCATTTTATGCCACTGTGTTATCCCAGTTTGAATAGTGAAACATGGAATAGCGAGACATGTTGACATTTGGGATAAGGATTATGGAGTCATCATAAAGGAGTGTCTCTGCTGTGTGTCACTGTCACTGTTGACTTTGCTCTTAGATTGAGGCTTGTGTTGCAAGACTGAGCACAGCACCATGTCTGTGCTTTCCTTTTAGACTTTACAACTCATTGCTGAGCTGAAGCTAGTCAAGGCTCGGATCCATGAGGACTAAGTGGGAAGTTTAAAATATGCTGTCAGTCCACATAAAGCCTGCTCCTTTCTGCTCAGATGTGTGCTTTCACTAGCTATTGCTTGCATCATTATTGAATTAGTAGTTAATCTAGCATTTTCCACATCTCTCTTGTACGGTTTGAAGGTTTTTAGAGTTGAAATGATAAGTAGTTCATGTGAGTATTTGTTCGGTCTTTTCAACCCATCTTTCATTAAGAATAGCTTGTTCATCTTAAACTCTGACTCTTCTTTTTGTCCTCCTCCACAATTCCTTCATCGTTCTCCACCTCCTTCCCTCCCTCTCATCCCTCATTGCCTTCTTGCTTTCCTGCATCTCTCTTTCCCTCTATTCTACTGCAATGACCTGAAGGAGGGCTTCACACTGCAACACTCAAATAATAATCAAGCACTAGGATGTTGTCAAATTTATAGGACACCGAGCGTTGCATAGCAACAGAGATTGCCAGGGTGATCCAACAGACGCTGGAAGTTGAGTTGAAAAAAGGAAACGGGCTGAGTGACAGAAAACGGGGGAAGGAAGGAGAGATGACAAGAAAAAGCAACAGACAGGAGAGAGCGATGAGATCAGAATGATAGAATGAACATATCCACAAAGGAGGGATAAATGAGAGATCTAGAAACGCAAAAGGAAATGAGAAAGTTAAGGCTGGCTTAGCTGACAGAAAAGACTCAGACAGCAACTGCTACACTCTGGTCCTTTGAGCTTTCATTCTTTTCAATTTATTATGATCACTTAAACACTTTTAGCTTTAAATTTGGGCACTGGGGTTCAGTTCAAAAGTGAAGCTCTTTTGGTTTATTATCATTGGTTTATTTTTTTATATTTTTCCTTTCACATTTTGTCACATGATCTCACTTTTTTACATTTCTGTCTTTCTAATGAAGTCAGTTTTCATTTAATTTTCATCCTTGTTGCCTAGTGACTGCCTTGAGCTTTGGGCTGCAGTTCACCTCTAAGAAAATTTTCTCTTTTTGCACTGGATTTTGTTTTGTTGAATGAATGAATTAACTTGTAGAAAGTTGCAGGATTTCTGAATTTCTTTTTCGGAAGTGAAGATGTCAACGCAATCTTAAATCAGAACAATCATCCCTTGATCATCCCGTTAGAGTAACAACAGCATACTAAGTTAATTTTGACGTCAAATGTATCCCATCTAATGTAAAAACAAAATCAGAGAATTTGGACTTATTATTTCACTCCTGTCCCTTTACAGGTGGTTATCTTGCTGAGTCAATAGCAGTTGTTTCAATTTCAGTCGTTAAAACAGTCAAATAACAAGTGAGTGCCGACAGTGATGACAGCTGTGGAAGAATTCTCTCTTGTCACTGTGTGCTTAGATTTGTTGGGTATGGCACACTAACCAGGGGGTCGTACGGACAGAGATATGTTCGTCTAACTACAGTGGATTGCTTTTTTGTGAAAATGATTGTCTGAGCTGTTGGTGTTTATAGATATCAAATTGATATCAATATGTTATCAGCCAAAAACTTCAACATTGATTTCCAAAACAAGCACAAACAAAGAACAAGACAAAACGTATAGATAAAATGGAAATTTTCACACCCAGACTTGTACTATTCCAATGTTTAAATATCCTTGTCTTTTTTTTGTGAACAGAACGCACAAGGCTGCAAGTTTTCAGCTGTGGAAATAAACTCATAACCTGTTCATAGGTACACTTGCCACTATATGGAACTCCTGGGTAACAGTGCAAGCAAGTTCCAGGTCTGTAGAGTGGATCTCAGACCCTCATTGAGTTGCTCTCACTTCAAATGATGAGGAACTGAGAAGCACTACTTATTTTGATGACAGTATGGAAATACATGGACATAAAATTAGTTTGTACTTTAGAGTTAAAAGAGATTTTAAGGGCAATCATTTTCGAAAATGCATAATTCATGACCTACTTGGAATAATACCTAACTAAATATTCATCAGATAGATTACTTATCTGTGTAATCTACTTTTGTTGTGTTCAGAGGGGAAAGGGCAGCAGTAGAAACTAAGGCTAAAACAAGCAGTCTGATCTTTTTGCAGCCATAGCAGTGAGTGTGTCAGCCTGTTAATTATCACAGAAATAAGAAAAGTAACACCATCCACCCTCACCAAAAGTCTTTTTAGAAACGAACCTTGTACGCGAAAAGTCACTTTTAAATCTGCATGTTACTGCATAACACTTTGACTCCCACTCTGAAAGCTTCTTTTGTGCCACAAAGGTAACCAGCCCTTCAACGAGGTTATACCAGCCATATGAAGCAAAGAGTTCAAGGTTTAAAAGCCCTGCTCCTACACATTTAGGCAATTTAAATTCTTCAAGCTCTTCTCTCATTCATGTGCACATTAAAGCCCATGTACCAAGTTCGTAGAGATGCATTAACACAGATGATCAAAAGATGCTGGTCAAGGATATGTTGGTACATCAAACAACGTGAACAGAGGAAAGCGTGCAGTTCCTGAGAGCAGGTTCATTTAATTTTCATATCATTTTTAAAGGTTAAAATTTACGGTACTACACCTTGGCTTCTCCTCTTTTCATAATCTGTGGACTACAAACAGGATTGCGCACACAGTCTAAAAGCACGAGCGCACATGCAAACAGATGATTAAAAGCAATAGCTCTTAGAAAAGTGAGGTTCCTTCCTTTGACTTTGTTGCAGGCTATCGCACATGTCAAATTTGACCCAGTTAATCAAAGTCTGCGTTCACAGAGTGTCAGAGGGAAGAGTTGGGGGCGTCGCTTTGTGATTCTCAACTTTTCTTTCAGCAGCTTGTGAGCCTCTCTTCCCACAGATCTACACAGCCACTAACTCAGTGGAGGAAAGAAGTATTTTTGTGTCACCCATACTAACACGTACAGTAGGAGAGAAATACAATGCTTCAATATCGCATTTCTGTCAAATGATGAAACTCACACTAGAAAGAGGTAATCCAATTCCATCCTAATTCTGAAATCTGCATGGTCTCAATACAGTTGATTACAGTGCTGCATGGTGAATTGATATTGGTCAGAGTATTACAATATACTAATTGAGTTGATTCTACATCTGCCGAAGCCAGCTAATTTCAAGCAGTCCTCAACACAGAGCTTGAGACGCTCTGCCAGTGGATAGCTGTGTGAATATCCACAGAGCATTATCTTCTTTTCTCACGGGGACATAAAACCCTCTTGATGTCAGAACTATGCTTTGGTTCTCATTGCATTGAATCTCATTAAGATGCCAGCTTTTCAAGACGTTCTACACTAAATCCTATGTAATTCACAAAAGAATAAAAAAAAAAACCTTAAGTGGTCCAAGATGGTGGCTTCGTTCCGACTTTGTTTGCTGACCAGCACAGGCTTGTCCTGTTTGCCATTATATGTGCTCCTTTGGTTGATTGATGCACTAAGGGAATCACACAGCTGGAAAGGAGGCAGTAAACCAAAGGAGGGAACAAAGAGTAGTGGGCCACATGGGGTGCAGCAATTAAACTGTTTTCTTGTTCTTAATTAAAAGCCAATTAGAGATTGCGACAGGAGTTGCTGTCTAGCCATATTTGCTTACAAAATGCTTGTCTTCCCACACCTGTTGTTGAACATTCACTTACTGTGGTCTTTTATTGATTTGTTTACTTTTTTCTTTCCGTCCCCAGGGACGGAGAGGAAAGACCGGGGAGCCTGGACCCAGAGGCCTGCCTGTAAGTGATATAAAATAACACATAAAAACTCACTTTCAAATCATTTAACTGGACTTTTTTTTTTTGTTTTTTTTTTCAAATTTTTAATGGATCAGTGTCAAAACTTGTCAAATGTTTGTCAGCCTTGACTGGATGACAGACACCGAAAGATTAGGTCAGAGACAACACTTTGAGCCTTGCTTTAAAGCAGACCATTGTAACCTTGAGAAGAGGGTGGATCATTTGAATAAATCCCCCCCCACACACACACACATCACATCTGCCTGCAGGGGAGACTGTAATGCAAGCATGGCAGCTGTTGGAGTAGCATTGATTCAGTCTGGTTAGAGACTCCTCATTGCTCCAATTGGTTGTTTCAGGCATGATGCATTTTCACAAATTATAATATATGCACCAAGACGAGCCACAGATCATCTTTCTCATATATTACTTTCATGGTACAGTTTCTGCAAATCTAACTTTTACAAAGTTACAATGAAGAGATTGCTGGCAAAAACATTGTGTTGCAAACATTACAAGGACACCATATTGTCACATCACAACATAATATCAAAGAAAAGAGTCAGCAATGACAGCAAACATATAACATATAATATATGTAATGGAAAAGTGTGTAATGGCTGTGGGAAACTACCCTCCAAACATTGCTAGACATCTATGTCAACTAACACATGCTTACACTTTATTGATCTTTTCTAAATGTACTCCGATACTGCTCCTAAAAGGCTATACTATTATCACAAAACCACAAGGGGTACTCTAAGGTAGCTCTTGAAAGTGTTTGTATTGATGAGTGGGACAAGTCTGTTTCATAGGCTCATTGACTCCTTGAGCTACGGTCTTTTCCTTAGGTGTCCAAACCAATCACATGCACTGTGTGTGTGCGTGTGCATAGTGACCCACACACTAAAAGGCATAAACACCATGATGTGTTAAAGGAGACAGCTTGTCAGACTCTTTAGCTGCTGATGTCGGGACAAACAGTAGCGTTTAGGCATCATGTAGTTCAGATGCTTTGAGTGTGCGATTAATTTCAAGCAAGACTGCCCTGATTCCAATCTCGATCAGGGCACAGGGTTTGTCTTCATTTCATTCAGATATAAAGACGGACTCTTCTCTGATTCTATCGCAGATGCTTAAGTTGCTTTCAGTATAATTGAGCTACTCACTGTTTAAATCTGTTGCGCACGACTCATTGCATCTCCTGTTTCTTTAATAACTAATATTAGTGTAGGACACAAAGAAGCTGGAGAAAAGAACGACAGAATGGAGAAGGTGTGACATTTCTAAATGGCAGTGTCCTAATGATACCCTTTGCATGTGCCAGATTTGCCTCCATCCCTTGGTATTGGCATTTATGAGTCACCTGTTTTGCTGAGGTAGATCTCAGGGGCAAAATCATCTATTCACAACACACTCCAGGGCATCACTCTCTCTTGTCCATTGGCAGCAGGACGTTGCGTGCAATAGAGGGGGCAGCGGTTGTTTTTCAAAGACAAATTAGCATTCCACATCGACAGTGGATTCTGTGAGAGGTGCATAATAAAACGGCCCACAAAGATTACCTGTACACTACTAAGGGTCCAGTCATGTCTTTATGAGAGCTAACATTAGTGCAAAGATTAGAAAACATAACCAGAGGCTACTGCTGCTAATGGTTGTATTTTAGAATGCACTTGCTGTTTTAAACACAGATGATATGTAACATAATAAGTATTCATGATGTATTTTGATATTTCTTGCAGGGCCCCCCCGGAACTTCTGAAGGTGCAGCTGTCAAGGTATCATTCAAAACATTGTTTGCCACAAAACAAAATAGCGACATGCTGCATTTAAAGTAGATATAAGCTGTCTCCCAGTTTGATAAAGTGACCCTTTCCTGCACTTCCAGCAAGCGTGTATTGTCAAAATGACTGAGCAGGGTTGTTGTAGCAGCCCTCCAAATAGGCAAGGAGGTAAATCTTCAGCAAAGCGTTGTCTGTATGAAGATGTACACAACTTGTTGTTCCAAACAGCCCGCTCAGACAAGCCAGATGTATGTTGGAGCAAAAGCAGAAGCTGCTTTGTCCCTGACTGACAATTCTTTTCCCTCTTTTTCTTTGTGTTAATAGTCAGGAACAGATCTCCCTCATCGGAAATTGCACCTTTCAGTCAGTTGCAACATATATGCTGCAAGTTTAATAGCTGCTCCGACCCTAGACGTCCTGCAGTGCAGCACAGCGTGACTCAGCGCTCACACTCTAAACAGACAGATGGCCATTACATACAGTGCTTTTCCAAAAAAGTATGCAATCATTTTCACGAAGCCCAGGGGTGTTGTAGCTCAGTAGGGACACATGAGATGTACAAAAACCCTCTGATATGGACCTCTACCTGGCTTCCCATGGTCTGTTTTGCAATGTGCTTATTTCACAAACCCACCTACACACATTCAGCCCCTAACCATCGCCCCCCAGTTCTCCTGTGGTATTCTTGTGATCATGCGAGAATGAAATCTATTGTATAGTGAAAAGCCTCTTGACTGCACCTGTTCAATTGATGTATAGGCATGTATTAGGCTGTGTTGTCTACTCTAGCCACTGGATTCCTCCTGTTTCCTCTGCCTAGAGGAAGGAGAAGTGTCAGCTGGCCAACCTTGAAAAAGGAAATTGTCCCTATGTGGACGGACTTATTACATCTAAGAATAAATGAGACCACAATACCATTTTAAAGTAAAAGTGGGAATTGGCTTTATCTTGATGAAAAATGACATAGGAATACCGTGTAGAATAAAATGAAAAAGAGATGTTACCCTGATTAAGTTTTCATGAGTTTTCACTAACAGGCTGCTGAGCTGCCTCTTTATTGTTCTTAATGACTCTCATATCATAGAATGAAGCTATAAAATTCAAAACTTTACCCAGCAGAAGGGGGGAAATAGCTCTGAGACTGTGGGTTTAGGATCATTTTCACAATCACCGTTTTGTTTAAGATGTTGAACATGACAAAGACCCACGAAGCTGTCTACATGTAACCAGAACAAAAAAAAATTATATTATAGCATAATGGTGTGTTGACTCGTGTGTGGAATATTAAACAGTTGAGTCAGTGTAACAAATTCACATGAAAGGTGGAGTAATACATGGAGGTGACACAGTCAGCAGGTGACTAAAGTTCCCAGCTGATTTATATGTAGATTTAGTGTAATTTTATGATTAAAGCAGTTATTGTTAGACCTGTGACTCACAGTGGCTGAGGCTTATGGTGCCAAGTAACATTGTTTCCTGCTATAAGTCTTACATTAAATGTGAATGCAAGTCTTGTCCTTGCTATAAATCAGTCATGCCCCCACATTACAGCTGCATCTTCACTTTCCCATCATAAATTTATGCTTTCTTTGGATGACAAGAAAGCTTGTGTCCCAGAGAATGACTTCACATTTCAATTTGTTAGAATGATAAAACAAAGACATGTATATAGAGAAATTTATAAAGCCAAATATGATAAGTGAGAGAAGATAAACTGTCACACCTGCAAGAGGAAAAGAGAGTAATGGTTTTCATGAGAAGTAATAATTGACGAGCATTACCATACCTCTCAGTTCCCTCCTTGTGCATTTTTTAACTTGTGTAGAATAGAGGCAAGTTAGACTAAACTGCTCATAGAGTAACATCTGTAGGAGCTGTGCTCCTCCTACTCAGCACAGTGTGAATGTTTCAAAGTAAAAAAGAAAAAGAGGTCTGCAGCGCACGATGTGCTGAAAAGATAGCGTCTTCATGAATTATATCTCCTTAAGTATGTCCCCCACTGACAGTCTCAAATGTGCCCTGACAGAACACTGCAGACACTGACAGAGAGAGTGATGCCGACTGTCTTAATTGCAGGTTGATGACTCGAGGTGGCTTAAAGTCAACATATCACCCACAGTCAACCACAGGTGGAGCAGTTCCCTGGGCTTTATCATTGTATAAATACAATGATAATCTACATAAATACAGGCCATGCTGCAGTTAATCTTATTTGAAAGGTTTATTAACTTTCTTTGTAGTCTCCTGCTAATAAATTGGCTCGAAAGGATGTTCCATGAAGATCTAACAATGGTAGACATCGTCTTTCTTTGAGTTTATGCGAGAATGCAGCGCACAGGTTTTTCACAACAAGTGACATCGCAGGTAATACAAGCTTTCCTTTAGATGTGGTTTGTCAAAACTGTTGGTGAAAACTCAATGATGAATTATTTTCTGCATCAGTTGGCTATTTGTACTATGGAACAGATAAAAAAAAAAGGCTTATAGTTTTATTCCACCGTGTGGCCTAAAACCAGGTCACCCACTGTGGTAGAAACCGTTGCATGGGCCCAGGAAACAACTTCGGAAAACACATTATATCCAAAAACAGAAATTAAAACTCATCCACGCAAAGAAAAAACATATAAAAGCAAGTTGCAAAGGTGCCGAATTCACTGCGTCAGAATTCTCTTAAGATGGACTGACATGAAGAAAGAAACTGTTTAATGAATCAAAATTTGAGAAGTCCTTTAAAGAGAGGAATCTAAAACCATCTTACCTGTATGTGTAGCATGGGGGGTACATAGTGCATGGCATAGTTAACATTTATAAAAGTTTCATATTTCTAAAAGACACCATTGTAGAAAAATGGGCTGACATCCATCTTTTATAGTAGAAGCTTTGCTTATTGAATTAAACCACATCCTGTTTGTGTTACAACTACATGGCTTTCTAGTTAATTAATTTGATTACTAAACTATTCTGCCTGAAATCCAGACCCAACACCCGCTGAAAACATCTCGCACATTATTGAATAAAGAAATGTGACAGCAGAGGTCCCAAACTTTTGAGCAAAGGTATTCTTATATCAACCAAAAATGGGAAACTTGTAGTTTTAAAAGTTAAAAGATATGCAACACAGTGGTAATACAGCAACTGTCCTAGATATTAGAACATATTCCTGGCACCAAATTAAAAATTTATGGTAACAAGCTTGTAGTTTGGTTTTCCTATATGGTTATTGTGATAAAATCAAGCAGCTCAATTCAGTTTTATTTATATAGCGCCAAATCAAAACAACTGTCATCTCAAGGCACTTCAATAATATAGTCCAATTCAAGCCAATTAGATCCATTTCATTGTAATCATAGTTCAATCAAATCCAATTAATTAAATTCAAATTTAGTCCTATTCATACATACAGAGCCAATTCAAAAACAATTTCCTAGCTAAGGACATCAACAGATCGCACCGAAACTTCTCTTCGGTCCAATCTCCCGTCCTGAGCGTGCATGAGGCGACTGTGGAAAGGAACGACTTCCTTTTAACAGGAAGAAACCTCTGGCAGAACCACTCAGGAAGGGTGGTCCCTCCTCCCCACCTGAAAAATTAATAAGACAATCCATCTGCTCATACATGGCAGCAGTCTACAGACTTAATAACAGCTCCTAATTTGGTTGAGGAAACAGTGACTATATCTCATTATACGAATAGTGTGGTATTACAGTGGCTGTCATTAGCAAGTCAGCGGAAGGGGGGGGGCTGTAAATCACTGGCAATTATTGTCTTGTTATATTTCAGAGTCTATGCACCGTTAAAAAATGAGCAAATAACCTTCACACCTTTCCAAGATGCAACACAGATGTTCCATCATGTTTCCAAACAGTGTATCTGAAACGGTCCTTATAAAGCTCTTTGCATTTTGAACAGAACAGTAATCTTTGATGAACAACCTATTTGTTTTACTCTGTCTGCGTTGCTTGATGGAGTGCAATCAAACATGAATTTTAGATAGTCTGACAAGCTAAAATAAATGTAGTTATTGCCATTTGTTTGTGCAGTATGACTTCTTGACACAAGAAGAAGTCTTAATAAGGTGGTAAATGCATGCAGTTTAATCAGTGAGGAAGGGATGAGTTCTCATGTGCAAATGTTTGTGAAAGACTTGAATTAATGTGACATGATTATTCATTCATCAGCTGTTTTGACCAGCGTAGAAGTGCATTTGTCTTAATGTTATGTTCACTTAGAGAATACACCACATAACCGACTGTGAGAAGCCCTGTTGAAATGCTCCAACAGCTTACACGCAGTCACAAAGTGCCATCTATTGGCAGACAGGAGAATGATCTGACTGTGAAAATGTGGAGAATTGCTGCAATACAACATTGGCTTAAGTTTTTCATTACCATAGTATCACAAAGTCAGGAGTTTCAATGTGTTTCCTTTTTCTTTACTGTGGTAGGATTCTGTGATGACACCGAACTGTATGTTTCTTCTGATTACTTATTCATAGCGACTGCCCTTGCCCAAGTTTCCCTCTCGCAGCTCTCTGTCTTTTCGCCCTGCCTTTGCTGTCAGTCACTGTCAATGATGTGCTCTCTTCACATACAGGGGGAGCCTGGAGTCCCTGGGGGGAGAGGGGAAAAGGGGGAAAGAGGAGATCCTGTATGTATTTTCCTGCAGTGACATTTACAATGCCGCTGTGTTACAGAGTCATTAACCAAGGCCTCCTCCCACAGGGTCACCCAGGTGCCGAGGGGACCAGCGGCATGAAAGGACAAAAAGTAAGTCACATCAGCGTCAAGTGTCAGACATGATGAGTTCCTTAGTTTATGCCCCCTGAAACTCAGCTTCCCTGTGCCTTGAGTGGGTGTAACTAAGTTCAAGCAGTTTAATTGGCACCCAAGTTTAGAGGCTAAACCCTTTGAGTTAGTTATCTTCTTCACGTCTGAACATTCTTCAAAAGTCTTTGAAATCATCCAGCGGCAAATAACGAATCTGCTGGTGATTATTTCTTGTTTTGTTATTGTTTGTCTCCTTTGCTCCAGTAAGCATGATTCGACTAATTTTCTTACTGCTGACAGGTTGTGTGTCTAGGTCTATTAGAGAGAGTGTGTGTGTTGTTTTACCCTTGTCATATAATTGTGTCCAGGTGATACTTTGCAAAGGAAACGTCCTGCGGTAGGGATAAACAACCAAAACTTTGATTCACAGTTTTGCCTTCCACATCTTTAATGACCTCTTTACACTGTGTCTCCTCATTTCTCCTTGAGCAGAATGTCGTGTCCAAAAATGATTTCCTTAAAATCTTTAGAAACAAATGAGAGGTATCACTGTTTACTGCAGGCAGTGTTGTTCACAGAGCCAATGTTTTTAAAGTAGATCCAGGCTTCAGATTTGGGGACTCGAAATTTAACAAACAAGCAACTGGTTTCTGAATTATTTTAACTTGAATTACCATCAGAAACATTCAGCATTCTTCTCTGCAATGTCAGCCTTTATTTGTGAGGCATATCCACTGTCTTCTTGAAATTTGATAGAATTTTGTGCACCCTGTAATACGATGAAGACAACTGAGAGTGACTCATAAGTTTACATTTTTTCCAGGGTGTCAGTGATAAACAACAGAAAATCTCCCTTAAAGTGCAATGCGTATGAAACTTGATACATTTTTATTGAGTTCAACTGTTTACTTTTATCCCCAAAGCAGTGATGCTTGATATATTTTTGGGCTTAGGCATACTTGTATATAAAACATTGACCTTGGTCTGTCTTTGTTTAGTTTATTAGATACAGTCCTGTTTTCAGCCAACTCACATTTCTTTATATGCCTTAAAAGTAGAGAATGGACACAGTGTTTTACCTAAACACGTGTAAACATAAATTGAAATATAGTATATAAGGCAAATGCAGACTTTGAACAATTCCTACATGCTTGAAAGTTATTTTTTGGTAATCAGACCTTTGTTTTTCACTACAACCTTAGCCCTTTTTGCCAAATATTCTTCAAGTAGACTTCAGGAATAGTTCGTCAGGCTTTTCGAAGAGCATCCCAAAGCTCTTTTTTGGATGTTGGCTGCCTTTTGTTCTGTTCTCTGTCAAGATGATCCCACACTGCTTCAATAATGTTGAGGTCAAGGCTCTGGGGAGGAGTCTTCACTCCATAAGAACCTGTTGCCATTGATATCAGTCCAGTTTTGACATACCTCGGCCTGTTGTCCTTGTATCCCTTTCCACACTTCCATGGATACCATTTCTGATGAGGCTTCGATTAACTCAGCTCAAGGGTCAGATGTATCTCTCAGGTCCTGTGTTAGATATTTACTTGATTTTATTACAATGATTATTTTAAGAACATTATTTTCAGGTACTTTTAATCAACTGCCACTTTATATACTCTCCTCTTGTCCAGTTTCTCTACGTTTTAAGGACACACGCAACACCATGCAGAGATATGCCACATTTTCAGCTAATAGATCTTTGGGGACCACCTAGTTTGTGCGTAAATACTGTTTATGTCTTTTTTTTTGTATATATCTAAATAAATGGGAACAAATTATGTATATCTGCAATAGGTTACTAGTGATAAAGTGCCTGTAAATTGATTCTTTGCTAAGCTGTCTGTGTAGAAACAACACTGGTTCATCCCTTTATTCATAGGTCAATGTTAATTTTATTAACACTCTATATTCCTAAAAAAAAAATGGGTGGAAAAGTAGCCAATGTCCAAAAATGTTCTTCTGATAACTATACTGTAAAAAGTCGTACATGATTTCTATTCCTCCTGAGGGAGACATGAATGTGTGCACCAGAGGAGAGGATGAGAGATCCAGAAAGTCAGCGTGGTTTATCCAGTTAATACAATAGTACCGTGACCGTCTATTTCGAATTTTGTGTCATTCCATTTGTTAGATGATAAGAAATTGTATGACGTAAGTAAGAACATCAAGTAAGAACATACATAAAATATTGTGTATCAAGCATGACTGTCATGCTGCACTTACGTGTCACCAGTAAAGTACTGCAAACAAAGCGTTGACTTAGTTACCAGAGTGATAGAGCGAAAGCTGAAAAATCAAGTTTCATTGTTGTTTTTCAGAGGAGATTAGACCTCCCAAACCCATACCTGAGAGAAACCAAACAATTTTATGGCTAAACCTACTACAGAAACTGTTCCGCCAATCAGGGAACCTTAGCTTTAAGGTATGAATTTGTACTGCTCCACCAACATCCTCTCCTGACCTCATAAGCAGACTTATGTGGGTTATTATACTACTTCAGTTGAGCGAGGGAATTAGTGAATTCACCATGATGAAGCTGCTAATTGACTTTCTATTGCCATTGTTTCTGTGTTGCCAGCGTGTAATTTTAACACATTACATGCCAATACCACATAATGAGGCATTGAAGAGGTTGTGTTTAATTCCCATATTTCTCCAAGAAATATCAGGTTGCAAAACTTTATTCTGCTGGTTGTGCAAAGGATTTCCTCATGTGGGCAGCATGAAAATGTTTACTGTCTTCAAATACAATCCACTCATTTTTAGACTCAGTATCATTTATTATTTGGGAGTCAAGTGTGTCTGTACAAAGCTTCATGTTAATTAATCATACAGTGTCATGTCTGTCTTTGTTAATGGGCTAAATCTTCTGACATTAATGCCTAAGATGCCCAAGATGAATTGACTGAATTACTAAATTCATCCCTTGGCTTCTCAGATTCTAGTGTCCTCACTTGTATTTTGATCCAAACCAACACAGGGCCTTAAAACTTCAAGCTCCCTTTTTTTTCCCCCTCATACTGCTATGACAATAAATAATGAGTGATGACATGTTTCTGCTATATTTTCAGGGAGACGTCGGCCCTCCTGGTCCTCCTGGTCCTGTAAGTACTGCATAGTAAAGAATCTCCACCTTATGAAATGCTTTTTACTACCAGTTATCTCATGTTATCATACGTTCTATCACAAGGGATGACATGCTTTGTTGGGTATATTACAGCATAAGAAACCTAAAAAGCTATATTTTATGCATTTTATGCATAGATGTTTGTATCGGACCAAACGTAAACCATGAGGGAGAAATAAACAGCAGAGCAGTAAACAGTCAACCTCCACTCTGCTTTTTTAATTTGATCTTCATATATATATATATATATATATATATATATATATATATGTTAATTTCCCTTTTTTGATTAGTGTGGCATGGTTAGTAAAGGACATCAAACATGGGCAGCCCTTTTAAGGAAGATGACTGTTAAATTCTCTAGCAGAAGATTACTTATTCCTTTAGGTAATGAAGTCACTGCTAATTGCCAACAAGCTCTCAGTGAATGATTTTTAGTGATGTGCATAGCGGAGGATGGTGCAAAAAATAACTCGAAGTTCATTAAACACGTGTGAACTTTGATTTCCTGTGTTTAGCTTCAAATGAACACATTTGCACTAGCCATCCCCCAATGATGGTGTAATCTTTCACTTGGAAATTTTTATAGTGTGAATTAATGGGGGTCATACAGCACTTGACCTATTTCTAATGTTCATCATTATAAATAAGAGATTTTCTCTCCTTTTTTCTCTCCTTTTTTTTTTCTTTTTTGACGGAGGATAAAAGCAGTTAAAACAGAAAGGCCCTGTCATCGTGGTGGATATCTGACATGTGCTCAAGGTGACACAGAGTGGGTGGCGCTTAGGTGATGGGGCTCGTTGCTGAGACATTTTAAAGTTGAAAAAAATGCACTGTGACAAATTGGGTAAAGATCTGTCAGGTGGCAGTAATAACTTCAAAGACTTGCTTTTACCATATTCTTCCTGAGAAGAATCTACAGTGAAAATAGTGTCAAATGAAAACTTTGTTGGTGTGGGAGCCTGTTTCTTTCCCATAGTGAGTGCTCTGACATTTAGATGACTCCACCCTAATGGGTTTTGTTCTGAAGATGTGCTGCCTATTGAACCTCTCAAGGCTTCAGATTCAGATCTTCGAAGCAAGGTTTGACAGCTCTCATTCATATTTTCATTTTCTTTCCGCGTAAGCAAGTTAGAGGTACAGAAATAAGAATAATAAATAATAATAAAAATATCACTCAACTTCTACTGGTTTCACTAGTTCTGGTCGAAGAGATAAGAATAGATATCAGTGTAGGCGGTTTGAATGGGCTTTTTGGAACATGGGCAGCTTGCTCAACAGTAACATTTGAATATTTTTTGCTCTCCCTCAAATTTCATTAGACTTGGAGAGGAAGATGTTTTCTAATCAAAACTGAAATACTCAGTCGTGTTCATCGTTGTGTGCTGAGATGTGTGCCTCCCAGGTTATACTAAGTGTACAACATAGCACACAGTGGATAGGGAAAACATTAGTCGATTGATAAATGAGGCTGTTTGAATATTTAGTGCTAGTTTCTGTCTGTGCTCTCCGCCTTCCCATGGCAGATAATTTTGGCAGTTAAGCATTGATTTCCCTTACACAGCAGAAACAGGGGTTCAGATCATTACCCTCCCTTCATAAACCTTCTTGTGCCTCTGTTTTTTAGTGACAAGGAGGGGCAGTGGGCTCACAGGCATGCACGACCATCACGTCGACCAATGTCCTTAAAGGGGTAAAGCCACCTTTTTGGGATTGAGTCCTGTTTTTTATTGCGCCTTTGTTTTACAGTTGAGTTTCATGATCTGTGAAACCGAATCTGTTATGCCAACTTGTGTTGAAGAAATGGTCCTGTGCTGTATTTCACCGCTCTCGAGAAAGCTAATGGGGAAAATTTGGTGAAATACGAATGGCAACGTCACATTGTTTCTTATCTTAATGAGAAACACTGATAGCAGCCTTTCTTACTTTGGCCATTGTTGCTAAAGAGAGGACTCATTATGTTAGGTTCCTTAGAGCCTGAAATCAAATGACCAATCTAAAAGGGCTTAGAGGTCCAATTTAATCAAGTAACAATGACACCAGCTCAGGTAAACAATAAAATACTACAAGTAAACTAAATTGCGGCACAGTGACATCATGTAACCAAAGGCCTTCCACAGAATGCTCTCAGGAGCCATTTCCTTCCAAAGTTTACAATGCAGTCTTATGATAGATCATAAAATACTTACAATGGTTAATGGTGAATTAAAATGTTTTCCTGTACAACAGCTACATTTTTCTTTTTATTTCTCTACTGCGATACAGCACCTGTTGCTCTACTGATAACGTTTCCACTCTTGTGACGTGATGATGTTAAAGCTTACAACACTATGATGTTGGCAGTTGCCACTCTTAACAGGGAGAACAGGGGAGGGTCACTGGTTTCTTAAGGTCACACTGTTAAACACAAAACAATGTAATTTCATAGTTTTTTTTTTATTTTTTATTATTACTTGGACTGTGAAACTACTAGTATTGGGCATGTGTAAAAATGTTCTTAATTAAAGATTTCTAGTAAGACTGGGCTAAAATGTGGATTCCATGGAAGCAGCAAAAGAAATGGCTTCAAATCCCAGGCTTGTTTCTTTACTCCAAGTCTGATCAAGTTAAAACCGCTTTACAGGAATAATTTACATGGTAAAAACAACACAAAGGCTCTTAGGATATTCAAATCTAGTCTGATACACTGAGCCAAAACCTTAGATTCACTTTTAAACCTTGGGTCAACTTTATTGCCAATATTTGACTTTGTATTTCATATCTAAATTATATCTTTATCTGCCGAGTTGTCTGTGCAGCCCACTATTAAAATGTCTCCAGTGTCACCACTGGATTGTGAGCAATCCACCTGAAACAATCACTCGTATCATCGGTCCCTGCACCCTGTAGTGTGTAGAGTATTAGCAATTCAAAAAGATGATTGTGGCCTTTGTTCTTTAGGTGTGAAGTGTTAATGTGGCAAAAACCATCGAACATCTGGAATGCTGAACACATGTTTAGTCAGTCACTACGGCAGCTGCTTGGCCACTAAAAAACACTTTTTCAGCTTTATTAGCTCAAGTGCTAGCAGATTGTTCTGTGATTCACCTTTATATATCTTAATGCCGGTGATATATCTGGAAACTGTGCCTTGTACAGAGATAGACCCAACAAACAATATAACTCATACAAACACTTGGAATCACAACTTTAGTTTGGTGCATCAAGTGGTCTTTGCCCTTTATTTCCTTTTCTTTTTTTGCTCATATTCTTGCAACATCACTTAATTTTTAGAAATGTTTAAAAAAAAAGAAAGAAAGAGAAATGAAAACCATCTCTGCAAGTACAGATATGATCTTTTCTGATCAAACCTTGGCTCAGAGACTCATGCTCGTGCTGGGCCCCTATGGATTTGTGAATCTTGAATATGCTCAGTTTATTTACACCTTCTTTATATTTACGTATTTAAGTAATCAGTGGAGGATGTTTGTACAACATTGTGTCTCTTTCATTACATCTAGGTGATGACTGCTCATGGATTAAGACAGCTCTCTGAAACTGTAAGCAGCTGTTTATATCATAACACGTTAAATGTTTATGTTTGGTGTCTTATTTTCAGTCGTTCCATTTTCTGTTTTCTCTTGTTTTTAAGGATGGAATGAAAGAGCGAGCCCAAAAGGGTGAGAAAGGAGACGAGGTAACTATTTCTCCTTGTTATCGCTTAATAAAAGACAATTTAAGTGTGTCTCAGTTTTAGTATCCACACACTGCTTCCAACGCCACAGTGTGAATGATGTTTCCCATTTCTTATATAACATCAACAAAAGCAGCGCTGACATATGATTTTGGAAGAAAAAAACAGTTGATCACCTGCTTTTCAGAAGGAGAGTTTTGTTTCATCGTAGCGCTCTGTAGAGAAGCACAAAGTGAGGCATGGAATAAAGTGGCTCGCCATTATTGTTTGGAACTCAGAAGTACGGATGCAAAAACTTCAGGCCAGCAGATTACAAAAGCCTCTCATTCAGCTACTGACCAGACAAAACAAGCATCCACATACAGTCCATGCCATAAATATTTAGACAGTGACTCTTTTGTGTGTGAACACAATTATAAGTAAACTGTATGAAACTGCTAGGGCTGAGCTTCAATTGGAGTAGGTTTATGTCGGCATTGAGAGGGCTTTGTTTGAGATTGTATTGGCTTCTGAATGTTACTCGGGCAGATGCGTGCTTTTCAGAGTTAGTTTAAGCACAAATGAGCACACAAGTGGCTCAGTGTTGATTGAGACTCGAGAGTCAAGAGCTGCCATCGAGAAGAGGTGATCATGCTAGCGAAGATCATAATGATGTTGAAATGAAAAGAAATCAATCCAAGATAAAAGGTAATACACAATAAACTAGAAAGTGGCAGACACACTGGTGATGACTGCACAACAAGTTAAAAATGCTTAGAAAAGTGTAGTTGTACATGTCTGCTTGTATGTAATTAAGACAAGAACTTAGGACCAGAGAATAAGAACATTCACCGCTATATGCAAAGCCTACGGAAAAAAATCGGAAAGCCCGGAGTGCAATTCACACACAAGCACAAAAACAATCCAGTCAAGTGTTACAGCAAAGTTGTGCAGATTGATGAAGCAAAACTTCAATTAAAGTGATGGAAGAAGGAAAGTGTACAAGAAGAAAAAAAACAGCTTATGACCAAGTGTGTTCTGCCTTAATGTGCTGTTTCTGATGCAGCAAAATGAATGCAGAGGCATACAGGAGAATGTTTGGTGCTCAGATTCAGCAACATGCATAAAACAAGACTGGATGGCGTTTCATTATCCAGCAGGGATCACAGTTTCACTTTGAAAACTGGACCTGAATGCAGGACACCGTAGACAGATGTAATCCAAAACTTCATTCTTGTCAGCAGTCAAAACTCTCAAAGGCAGTCAGCATGACAACCAGGACTGACAAGTGCATGCAAAAGGACACTGAGTAAGTTCAAAGAGTTCAGACAACTAAGTGCAAAACAGGAAAGGCACAGAGTAGGTGAAAAACAAAGAACACAGTCTGGCAAATATTAAGCACAAAAAAACGTCTGAACCCAAAGGAATAAATAGCTTGACGCCCAGAATTTAAAGAGAACTCAGATGAACTGGAAGGGAAACAAAGAAACTGGGAAGGGTGATTAACTAACAGGGAACATTCTGAAATAAAACAAAATGATCAACCGAGTCCAAAATGCAGCAAGCAACAATCCCAAATATACTATATAAACAAAGCAAATCATGGCTAAGTCCCAGTGTAACTGAGGATACATTCCACCTGCTAAAGAAGACTAAGTGAGAGACACCAAGCAAAGTGAAAGTGTAGTGAAGGCCAGTGTACAGACTTGTGTATTTATTCAATGACTTTTACATTTCTAAACTGTCGGCTAGTGAAAGGTTCACTATCCTCCAAAATGTTTTCTTTGTCACTGTATGGATATATATCTATGATAGATGGTGCAGAAGTATGGTGCTTGAAGAAAACACAAGGTCCAAATATTGCAATGTGCACTGCAAATAGGGGACGATTTCCTGGGTTATGATAGGCATCCAAACTAAACATTCAGCTTATGAACATTAAGAATAGGTGTTGTGAAATGGGAGCAAAACATGTCCTAGAGGTAAGTTCTTTTATAGTAGTATAACATAGTTTATAGTATTTTCTTTTAAATTAACCCTGCAGAGGAAATGCTCTTGTGTGCTTAACCATCACATAGCTTGAAGGCTAACTTCATTGGGGTCCTTGGGGATTTTCTTTTTTTTTAAAACCTTACAATAGTCTGCAAGAGAAATGGCTTACTTGACTATTTTTTTCTCCCTATGCTCATCTTGACAATAGATCCACTCTTACTTCCTTTATTTTCTGCAGGGTGAGAGAGGAGCTCAAGGACCGATCGGTTTCAAGGTAACTCATCGAAGAATGGGCCATTGCACTGAAACTTGAACATCAATATCCGCTTCCAAAAGTTTCCAAAGTCACTTTTTGCTCGCAAAGGAACACGCTTTGTAGTCTGAACATCAGGTTGTGGCTGTTTAGAGTTTATAGATTGCTGATCAAAGTCATTTTTGTTGTACGGAAGATTCTACTTTTAACATTTTGTAAGTTCTGAACTTGACAATGGCCCCACTTTGAGCCATGTCTCTGAGCTGGGTGAGCTAATTTCTATTGACAATCCCAGCATGTATTTCATCTTCAGCTGGAACTAACCTTTTTTTGCCATTGAAAACGTTGTTTAAGTGCATAAAGATTCTAACGTATTGAATTCAGAAAGAATGAACCTATTTGCTAAGTCATTCTCTCAGCATTGACAACAAACACAAGTCTCATTAAGTTTTTCTCTTCTTTTGTTTTCTCCCTCCCTCATCCCTTATGCACCCTTTGCCATGATGTAACAGGGAAGCATGGGGCCACCAGGACTAAAGGGAGATCAAGGACCAGAGGTGAGTCATTTTATTTGTCTTGTGTACTTAGTGTATTTTTTTTATTGTGATCATTTATGTTACAATTGTTTTAGATATGTATCATGGTATCATTTAACATATGGAAGAAAACAAACAAACGAAGGAAGAAATTAGCCCAAAGCATTGATTTAGTTTTTTTAATGTATTTTACCAGGGAAAGCAAGGCGAGTTTGGACCCATTGGACTCCCAGGACTCCCAGGCGAGCCAGTAAGTACGCTGGCATTAAACGCCAGCACTTCCTGTCAAGCCTTTCTTTCCCTGACCGCCTTATCTGTCATCATAGTTTATCTTCTACTCTCTTCACTCAGTTCACCACAGTGAAAGAGAGGATTAAACCAAAAAGCCTCAATAGGGAGAGACATAGAATAAGTCAAGAAAAAAAAAGTCCCGAATTTTTACACAGACGATCAGTAATCAAATTTAAGAATTAATTAGTGGAAAGAGGCAAATCTAAGCGGTTTATGCCAGGAACGGAGGCTGCAGCCCAATCTGTTCTCTGCACCTGTTTCAGTAATGAGCATCTGTCTTTATTCAAAAGCAGGGAGGGAAAAGAGGCATTTCATAAATCCTGGCTAAGGGAAGTTTTGTTGGAGCACAGCGGCCCGCTGAAGCAGTGAGGAGGAGGAGATTAATGTGTTCGAGGAGATGAAGGCCTGGTGATAGATGTGTCTCTTTTCACCACTATTTACAGGGCTCACCAGGGGTGCCCGGGAGAGATGGCCTGAAAGGAGAAAAGGTAGGTAAACTTCAAATCAAGCTCTCACCTCAAAGACAAATATGAACCTAGGATGTTTTATCACAGGTTGAACATGCTAGACAACTTGTGAAGATTACTCACCACAGACGCCATCCTTAATCACGCTTTAACTTTGTGTTTTCATCTTTGATGCCTCTGACAACTCTGTTATTTGTGCGGAATTTTCCTCCTGCAAAAGCTTTCCGAATACTGTACTGAGAGCAGTAGAAAAGAGCACAGCAGAAAAGTGGTGAAGGGTGCTTTTGAAATACACATTTGTGATTGGTTTTGTTACCCCTCTAAAGCTGTACTCAAGTCTTTCCACCCACTGGAGTAGTGAGGAAAACCCAAATGGCTAAAGCCTCCCTCAATCACATAAATGCTTAAGCTTCCAGTATTCAATTTATAATCCTCCTCTGTCTTTCTTGTTATACTGATCTTAACTCTAATCCAAGACGCAGTACTCGATGCATATTCACGTGGTACACTCTGAATACATGGCAACAGACGAGCAACTTTTGCACCAAATACAAATCTGGGCTGAAACTTGAAAACTATGAAAATATGAAAACGTTTTGCAGCTGTAGCGCCTGGCAGTCTTTTTAAAAGAGATACAGACGAGTAATAGGAAAGGAGCTCGAAAGTCGACCAAAGTGCCTTCCAGAAACTAAAGGATTAAAATGAGGCGTTGCTATTTTACAAGGCTTTATGTGCCAAACTACTCATAGGACATTATGTTGTCGACCAATCTATTTCATGCCACAACATAAACCCTGTAAATCTGTGGCAAGGTATCATAATCTCAGTTAAACGCCTGGTAATGTAAGTAAGAATTTATGATTTCCACTCATCATATTAGTGGATGATTATAGGTCATTCATATTTTGGATAGGCTTTTTAGAGCCTATCCCAGCTGCCAAAAAAACACAAACGCAAACAACAATGCACATTCACTCAATTTAGAATCGCCAATCAATGAAACAAGCTGTTTTCAGACTGTGAAGGACACCGGAGTATCCGGAGAGAACCACACATGGACGGGGAACATATGCATTGTTCTTAGTTTGCTTCTTATATTCGATGCTGTAAAGACGAGATACAGCTTAGGTGGACGGGTATGTTGTCAGCTTTTGCAGGTCTTTGTCATAACCAAGAATGTTGGGTAAATGGAATTTTTATCTTGCCAACATGTCTGTAAGTTTTGGAAGATTATTTGCTGTGAAGTATGATATAAACCCAAGGTACAGGCACAACATGAAAAAAAGGTTACACTGTGGCAACAAAGAGATGCACAGAACAACCAAAACGAGACGAGAGGAGAACTATGACATGCAATGGCCCGCTGGTGCAAAACAGAAAATGAGACAACAACACAACAACATAATAGAAAACACAGCGACATTTAAAAAAAACACAACAGTGAAGCAGACTGCACGACAAAACCTCAAAACACAATAAATCTTAAAAAAAAGAATAAACTTTCGAGTTGTGACTGGTGAAATGTTGCTGTCTTCTCTGCTTAGCTGTTTTCTAAAAAATGCTGTTGTAATGTCTAATGTTGTGTTTTGTTTTTGCGTTGTGATTTCTAACTTAGAGCCAAATAATGAGATCATAAGCCATACAAAATGACCAGTTATGAAACCTATAGTGACCAAACTGAGATCAAAGCGACCAGATTCGATTCAAAATGACAATGTGAGACAAAAATATGAAAGGATAGCTGAAATAAGACACGAGAGGATAATAAATAGCAGCATAACGCTGTAAAACATCTACAAAATTGAGCTGAGCTTCCATTATGTCTGCATACTGTGTGCATTTATCAAAATTACGTCTGCCCCTGCTTTTTCCCCCAGACTCATTCTTATGCATCTTGGCGTGCATGCACAGCACCTTCTTTGCATTTTAGAGATGGCAGAGCCCATTTAACACTTTGTCTGAAAGCATTTTAACACTGTCTGTCTTCTTGCCTGTAGGGTGACTCTGGTGGACTGATTGGGCCACAGGGACCCGCTGGTCCAAAGGGTGAGCCTGGAGAACCCGGTGGTGGATATATGGTGGGTCTGCCACAGCACACAAATGTAGAAGAGGGTAGCGTTCAGTAACAGGATTGTCTCCAAACATAATTGCTGGATAAACTAGCTCCTCCAGCTGCCTAGATTGAGTGACATGAACAGTGTAAGAAATTCACCTGTAGATTAAACCACTAGGAGATATGTACAGTGGAAATTGAGCCCAGTAGCTGACCAGAGCATGAAAACAGCATGCAGCCAGCAGAGGGCCAGTCTAAACTATCACCTGCCCACAGCTCCAACAGCCCACCAGGATTTGTCCCAGCATGCCCTTTGGCTACTAAACCACTGCATCACATTAGAGAGATGCAGTGTCATTAAGCAATCCATCCCTCGGTAACTCCAGCCTGGGTAATCACCTATCCTCCCATTTTGGTGCTTATAGCTGTTGAAGCACTTTCTTTTATGGATATGGCTCGCATGCAGAAGTGCCCAAGTCCTGCTCGACAGCACTTGTGCTCCTCAATCACAGGCAATGCTCTCTTAACAGCTATGTTTGTTTATGTGTGGAAACACAGAACTGAAGATTAACAGTAACAGCAGACCCACCAATCAAGCAAGCAACAACATGAGCAGAGTAACAAGGGAAAGACTGCAGAAATATTTAACCCTCTTTAACATTTTCCACCACTGTTAACATTGGAGAAGGAATAGAAAATATGGTAATATATAGTGTGTTGACAGCATTCCAACAGCCTTGTGTATCTTAAGTTAAAAACTTGACAAAGTGAAATAGCTTTTATCTGATGTCGACATCCATCTGTTTTACAAAGGACGTATTCTCGTCTGCCCCTCGTCACTGTAAGAGAAGTGATTTACAACATTTAGGGGAAAAGGACAATGAAAAGAAGGCTAATGTATCTTTTTTTTTGCAAAATAGTTTTCATTGTTTTGCGATCAATCACTTCTCTCAGCTATTGACAGGTGAAGAGATTTTTTTTCCCATTTTTGCTGTTAAAAAAAAACAAAGTCGACAAAATGCAGTCACTGGACTGAGAAAGTTTTGTACGTCTCTGACTTTTCTGTTTTATATTTGAGTGATCTTGTTCGTTTCCTCCCCCAATACTGCAGAATTGCTGTGTTGGTGAAAATCCAACTTCAGCACAGCTAATTTACATTGTGCAATGAAGGACTTGTAACACTAATATATGCTGACTACAGAAATCAATGTTTCATCTGGATGGCACAGTAAATAATGCTTACACTGAACTCAGCTCCAATCAAGGTTTTATTCTGTGTTGTATGGTATTATCGCTGTGCCTCTTCATACTGAAGCTAATAAAACGACGCTGAACATGTACTCATAATGCATCACTGTGTTCAGACTGTTTATTCTGTGGTTTGTAGAGCTTGTACAGTTTCCAGAGTCATGTTTTAATTACAGCACAAGAAACTTTTAATGCGGGGAGCTGTACCTAAGTTGTCAATAAGGATCGCTTATGAATGTGCCTTGACTTCCTATTCTGTTTTCTGTCTGTTGTTCTGTAGGGTGATGGATTGTCCCTAACTCGAGGGTCACGTGGGCCGAAGGTAGGAACCACTGTGGGGGGTGAAACGTAACCATCTTTTTGTTATCAGACAGTCCTGTTTCATGAGCTCAAACAAGATTAAACCCCTTCATCAGCACTAAATGAGGACATATTATGAAAAGAGAGTTCTTCTCTGTGCTTCAGAACAAATATTCAAGAGTCTGAAGTCCCTGCCAACTAGAAAATTTCAAAAAAGAAATGCATCTGATTTGTTTTTGGCCCCCTACAACTGAAAATGTATAATTCAGTGAGTCGTACAGATTTCCAAGATAAAGTTAAGTCACTTTTTCCAAGTCTCCTCCCTCTACATCGCCTAGACTCCACTGAAGCTGGAACTTTTGCTCTTGTTTTTTGCTTTGATATGAACTCCAAATCTCATCATTAGTTATATAGTTTACTGAACACAAGAAATAAATGATGTAATCATAATGCTCTACCAATACACAACAGTGAAGCCTAAACTTTATAGAGTCGATATTCCTGACAGAGGAATTATGACGTTTTCAGTGGTTATTGCGGTGCTTGTTTTAACTGCCTGGGCCAGTTCAACACATGACTCATGATAAGATTATATCTCCAAGAGGGATCGAGAGCCTATCAGCTGTCCATGGCTTAACTGCAGATAAGGGACATGCAAGTATTTGAGAATGAAATTGCTAGTTCATTATTTTTATCATATTGTAGCTGGTGTGTGGTCTGAGCTCTTTAGGCAAGCTACAGTATGCTCTCTCTCACACTCTCATAATGTCATAACATGTTCAAAGGGTTATTAAGTTCAGCAGATCTCAGTTTCTGAGAAGAAGAGGGGCAGAGTGGGGTTGAGTGGGTCACTGTATCCCCAAAATGTCGTGATATTTCATTGGGACCTTGGGAAACTGTCAGCTTGTAAAAGAAAGAAAAGTGCTTCATATGTTTATTTTATATTCAGAATTGATTCGCTCTTGCTGATTTAAATTAGATGATGTTTAGGAAATGTGATTTGTGTCTGAAAAGGGAAAATGAAAAGAGAAGCAGATCTGATCAATTAGGAAAATTGAAAGGATATTAGTAAAATCAATAACCTAATTATCATATTTGCTGTATATCACTTGATTTAGATGAAATGATTTATAATCATTTAGCTAATATGAATTTAAATGATAGGGTTTGTTGGTGAGCATAAGCTACAATAGTTGACTTTTGAAAGTTGAGAAGCTTTTAGCAATGTATGACAGTTCCTCCCATAAACAAGTCAATTTCTATTTTTCACTTTTTACAATGAATTGTATTGATATAGAACAGTAATAGCAGAGTTTGATGACCTAATCTGTATTGGCTGGTTACTCATCAAGTTTCCTGAATAATAGTAACAATCATGCATGAAACACAAGCAGTTACTGAAATATGTTACAAACAGCATATATTTCAAGAGTTTAATTAACTTGCTTTCAGCATTTTCCTGACATTTTACTCTTTTTTCATATACCTGATGTCATCTGCAGAAAAAAAGGTGCATCCCAAGAAAATGGCAGATTTTTGTTGTGTGTGCTTGAATCTACATAAGTATATTTTATTCTGCTTGAAAACTGTGCCTACAGATAAGGATGTTACACTTAGACAAACTTAGCTTATTTAGTGTTTTGTACTGAGTGTATTTTTCAGAGGAATAAGTGAGCACAGGAAGCAAGGATCTATTATTTTAGCACAAATAATCGTCTCTGACGTTGGATAGCAGAGATTTTTATTCCTTGCATCCTTTTTTTTTTTTTTTTTTTCCATAGGCCATACCATCATCCTCAGTTTAGTCCCTCTGAGGCATCCATGAGCAGATTTTATGAGTAAGCTGAGGATCATTACCTTGTTAAAAGGTCAACTTTCAAACAGATGGCTTCACAGTGCTCAAACACCTTTTCATATGGCAGAATGTGAAGTTAGATCAACGCCTGCAAGCTGCCCAGTCCCTTAGGCACCACCACCATGCTTCACAGTTGGTATGAGGTTCAAAGTTACAAGATGGAGTCCTCCCATCATCTGCCTATGACCAACGACAACAATAATTTGAACAGAAAGGACAGCTTTTTTTTAGTTAAGAGTAGGTTTTTTGACGAAGCAAAAAATGTGGTCCAACGGACATTTATTCAAAGCCTGGAAGCATTAAAAGTGCCTGGAATGTTCGGGAAATTTCCTCCTTTCATTGGGATGCTGAGATGCTTAAGGAGTGTTGGTAAAACAGTTCTTAGGTCTGTTTGTTCAGCTGTGATAGTAAAACAGAAGTTTCATGTGAAAAAGAGATTTTAGCAAAAAGCGACTGAGACACTAGCTGCTGCCTGTATTCGCATAGCTGTTTCCATGGGAAACCACACCAAACATGTCTACTGTCAGTGCAGCCATAAACACAGTCTTTGATTAATTTGTCCAAAAATGAACTTGTCCTTTGTATTGACTGTCAAATGTTAGTTTGTTTTTTTTCCATTTGTTCCATTTAGACAGCAAAGGTCTGATCCTGACATCTCTCTGATTGCAGTCGTGCACACTTTGATGCAAAAGCTGCTGTAGTTACCAGCAGATCCTGAAATAAAATATTGGTGTTCTTGAAAACATGGAGACCTGGAATAAACCAGGAGACATTTGAATTGTACACCATTTAAAAATTCATCTCAGACAATTTCAAAGTGCCAGACTCATAGATGTTTTATTTCAAAGCCTCAGAGAGCTTCGTATAGTGACACCAAACACTTTAATAGCAGAGGGAACGCTAAGCTTTAGGTGTCAGAAGTTTGAATAAAATAATTTCCACTTGCTACGCTGCAAAAAAGTTCAAATCACTGGCTATAAAAACTGGAGTCCTTGATTCAGATTTTATGCGTTAGGTGTGACTTGAAGGTTTGCTTTTTAAAATGATTTGGATATACTTTTACAGGAGTGTGTGTCACAATGGTTGTTTAGCTGGGGTGTGGCTTGGCGTGAAGATAGGACCCGGTTGCAGATATTGTAAAGAAAAATTTGATTTATTTAAACAAAATTAACACAAGGTGCAGCTGAGCCAGAACAGATTAAACTGATTATGAAAAACTAACAAAACAAAACTATAATTAAACTATGGCAATGAACAAATCTGACGCGAGACCAATGACGGGGAATCGCTGTTGCATAGAACGTTGAGGATCTGGCAAAGTGCAAGGGGAGACCTGGAAACTAAATACTGAAAGGAGTTGATTGGTGATGGAGTGCAGCTGAGAGGGAAAGCACAGGTGACTTGAGTGAACTGATGATCAAGTGTGACTGAGGGGAAACATGGCAAAAAGCTATTGACTAAATATAAATCTAAAACATGAAAACAAAAACCATAATCATGACAGAAAAATCAAGACACAAAAACACAACAAAACCCAAAGACGTGACAGTTTGCACCTCCTGGCACATATGTGTGGAAACACAAGTACACTTTAGGTGGTGTCTTTCAAATAATCCAAAATATCCTCTGTAAATGTATACACGATCCCTCATTTTTGTGATTACCTCTCCAATTATAAATGTTTTTGTGCAAATACCTTGTATCGCAGTTTAGTCACACAGATGAGATCAAATGCAGTAGATTTTGAAATTTTGTCTGCCACTAGCCTTCACCAAAGGGTGTCTTTCTTTCCCTTAAAGCCACTAAATTCAAAAGATGTCGGGAAAAGGGTTCTGTTTGAGTTTGAATACTGAATGATCATTCAGTGCAGTAGCTCTCCCATATTCTGGATTCACTGTCCCTTGTGTTTGTGTCAGGGTGAGAGGGGGGTGCCAGGATTGCCAGGAGACCATGGTGAAAAGGGCGAACCAGGGGAAAGCATCATTGTGAGTATGATGTTGTATTGATTCGTTTGTGCATCCGTCATTCATTATTTAGGTCAAACCGTAATACCTTCACACTCTTGTATTGGTTGTAGATAGTAAAAGAACATTCTGATAAGTGGTCTTTACAGACACCCTAAGGTGAAATAAGTGGTTATCGCTGGGAGTTGCTGGTACATTACACCGCCTGCATCACATGTGCTCTCCACTGCTATACTTTGAATCACACAGATTTGAGTGTGAGTGAGTCTGCATTCATTTTTTAAATACAGGATAGTTGGAGACAGAGAATCAATAGAGCAAAAGGTGTCTAACACAATTCCTTTATTGGATCCGGGTGCCAGAGGGCAGATAGTGTTAACAAGATGTGTGATGTGTTTATAGGGCCCCATGGGACCACCAGGGAAACCAGGAATTGAGGTGTGTGGAAATTTCTTAAATTGACAGCATACAGGCCACATTTTTAAGTTGATTTGAATTGATGTTGAGTTCAGCATCCCAGCAGTTATTTCTAGTACAAATGATAAAAAGCTGATTCTAAAAAGCAAGAACCTGTAAGCTTGTGTGGGTATGTATTCCAGGGCCCTCATGGACCACCAGGTTTATCAGGCTCTCCTGGACTTCCAGGAAGAGAGGTGAGTAAGCTCAGTCTATTCTTACACCCTTATACTCCCTCTAGCACATTTACTT
Source organism: Leuresthes tenuis (assembly GCF_036924035.1). Lineage (NCBI taxonomy): Eukaryota > Metazoa > Chordata > Actinopteri > Atheriniformes > Atherinopsidae > Leuresthes > Leuresthes tenuis. The sequence goes on from NW_027325362.1 coordinate 17,033,154, forward strand.
CTAAAAATTACCGGGAGACTAAAAGAATGTCAGATTCCTTCTGCTAATGTACAAGAACGATCCAGGACGCTAATGCCCACCAACTGAGATGGGTGGGAAAAGTTAAAGCCTTTAATGTCTGCATGATATTTCAGCCTGGGGGTATTGCTAATGCAATTCTATGTCTCAATTAAAGGGTTCCCCTGGTAGACCAGGCCCACCAGGCCCTGCTGGACCTCCAGGTGAACCAGTAAGCAAGAACATTTCTTTTCTTTCATTTGCAGTTCAGAATTACTGATCAGCCATGAGACCTACAGAGATAAACTTATAGTCAATGTCAACATCTAGAGTGACACTCCAGTTTTGGGATAATTAGCAAGTACTCCTACTGTTCACTAACCAACATCACTTTCAGGAAAATGCTGCTGTTCATAACAAATTGGCAGCACCCTGTTGTTAGCACATGCTTTCTTGTCTCTTTGTGCGTTTCAAATGAGCAACATTTGAGATAGTTAGTGTCGTAGTGTGAGTACCATATGGGCATTGCTGCATGGAAGCCTTGTAGATGTGGCGTATTAAACATGTTTATATTCATCCGTATTAAAAATGCATGACAATCATTTATCATATATTTCATGTTTTGCAAAAGGCTTTCTTTTACTGAGCTAAAAGCTCCAGCGAACAACAATTTTCTAAGGATATGAAGGTCCTGTGCTTCAAATAAATTTTTATTGTAGGTTTTTTCCATGCGTTGCAGATTTTAGAAAAAAGACATCACTAAAATTTGCTGAAAATGTTTGGTGTAAATCACATTCCCCTATATGAAAGCCTTATGTGCCTGCTGATGTTTTTTAGCAATTTACAGGATGCAGCTGCACCAAACTGCTGCAGCAGGAAAGATTACCTCTGGAATAACCACTTTCTCTCTTTTTTTTTCTTTTTTTTTCCAACAGACTGCCCTGCCTATCGTTGGAGACATGGGTGCATTACTTAAGGTACTCCATCTTCGTAGTTCCTGATAATTACGGCTTTTAACAAAGAATAGCATGCAAAGGACGTGTCACAGTTGATATTTAAAATGATCAGTGTTTGTTGATTTGAAACCACTTTATTTTGATGTATGGACGCTATCAGTTCAGAGACGTAGTGCAGTGAAAGATCATGAGTGCCTCCATCAGGATGACCGGGAGAAGTGCCGTGTATCCAAAAGCTTACAGCAAATAATTTCACAAGAAATCCAGAGATACTCATTCATCCCCTGGTGACAACTTGTTACTAAAACCTTACAGTAATGGAATATGGAATGGAATATACAGTAAAAATAAAGCATCGCTGGGGCAATGCAAGTAAAGTGATGTTAATGCCGAGATAAACTCTGCTGCAGTTATGCGAGCAAACTGTGGAAATGGTGGTACATGACAGTTCTCCTCCCACCACATGAAGAGCGACACAGACTTTTTCACACTCGTTTATGGAGAGATGTTTACACAAAGTTTACAAAAAGTTTTCTTGTGACAAAAGGTGTTGGTATTATTGTTAACCTCTAGTCACCTGAGGATGGTGCATGTGACTGCGCATAAGAAACCTGCATGCATAGTGTCGAATAGAAATTTCTGTAATGTCCTGTGTGGTTTTGCACCATTTTTAATGTCGCTGCAGTTATTAAAAGTCTATTTTAGAAAATGTGGTCAGATAACCTGCTACAAAAACCTATAGTAAAACCAGCTTTTCAACCTCTTGCAAATAGCAAAGAAAATACTCTGTTTGATTTTTTTTTCATTTGTTTAAATCATCTATTGATGCACACAAATTCAAATACAGTTCTGTGCAAAAAATCTTCATTTACCCCTTTTTTTTATTTACTTACATTGAGCCACACTTTTTGTAATATTTTGAAATGCTCTTGAACAATATAACTGTAGTTCTCAAGGCTTTCCAAAGGTTTTCAAAATTGTACTTTGTCAGTTTGTTCACTCATTTTCAGTCCAGTTGTTGTCCTTGTTGTCCTCCTTGTTTTAAAACCACTTAACACTGACATATGAGTCACTCAAGCATGAAAGATGAACCTACCTCAAGGGACGAACCAGTGTCGTGTCAACACATAATATACAACTAAGCAAAGAACCATTTTTCAATTCTTTCTTTAGGCACTTAGTTACTCGCAGCCTGTCATAAAGACATGTAATTTGTTCCGGTTTCTTGAGTTGAACCTAGACCAAATGCAAACATATGCAGATATTTGATGGCAGAAAAAAAAGTTTTGCACCAATGAGTTGATTTCCAAAGAGTGTTTAGTGTCCATTGGAAAAAAATGGAGAACAATAAGAAAAATATATTTTAAAAAGCAATAGATAAACAGTAAGCTCAGCGAAGATCTAACACAGGACCTAAGAGATGGATCTGGCCATGATTAAGAAGCCATTCTTAAGGAAGGAAAACAGGAAGAAAAGGCTGAGGTGTGCCAAATGACACAAGAAGTGGACTGAAAATCAGTGACAACAGGTCTTATGGAGGGATGAATCCTCCCCAGAGCCCGGATCTCAACATTATTGATGCAGTGTGGGATCATACTGACAGACAGGGGAACAAAAGGTAGCCAACGTCCAAAGAAGAGCTTTGGGATGTCCTTCAAAAAGCCTGGAGAACTATTCCTGAAGACTACTTCAAGAAATGACAAGCAATCTTGTCTAAGAGGGTTCAGAAGGTGAACAGAAAAATAAAGATGCTCGTGTCAAAGTTGCTTTTCAAGCTTGATATAAACACTGAACATTAAAGACTGGTAAAGTCTACTCTGAACTGCCCTCACTTTAAGCTTGCATCTTTTATATTCTCACTCTGAAGCATTTTTCTAAAACTGCATATCATTTCCTTATATTTTTTTTATTCTTTGTGATCACATGGAACAAACGCTGCACACGCTCCTTTTACATCTTCTGCACAAAGGCAGAACTTGAAGTGGGACTTAAAGGCCAAAATCTTTTTCAAGCATCTTTTCAGCCCTTGTTAAAGCAGATCCAGCCTTCGTTTTCAGAATGGGAATAGTCGGTCAAAATTCATACAAAATTAAAGGGCCATACTTTATTTGTCTGATTGAAGCAGATTAGTCACCGTAGCTTATGCTGCTACCTGCAGGACAGCTTTTAGCTTAATTAAAGTTGTTTTATTTTAATACTAAACACATGTCAAATGGGACAATAAATGTGATGCTGCAGTAAGATTCATCTCAGACAGAAAAAGCCAGATGCCAGAAGTTTCATAAATTCTTGTCACCCTCTACTTCAGTGTCTGCTTATTTCTCCATTAGGTGCTGCTACTGTTTACAGCTGTCATCAGAAATGTATATAGGCACTTTATTTAATAATTTTAACTGCATGTTGACCCCTTTTTTTATTGTTTCCTTTTTATAATGATAATAATAGTAGACTCTTCTTATTTTGATAAACAGATAAAAATGTCCCTGTCTTGGATGATGAAAAGTAGGATTCAGTAGTTGCCATTTTTATTCCTTCCATTACTCTCCAATTTAGAGCTCGCACTTGTTTCCTGGAAGAGCCTATATCTGGATTAAATCAGGGACAGTGATATTTAAGATTCTCACCTAAATGTCAAAGTCAATGAGTTTGACAAAGTTCACCTCCCACTTAGGTGAGAGAAACTCTTTGAGGCTCTCTTGGTGGCTTCACATTATTTCTGCTCAGGAGACATTTAGGGAACATTTAGTGTCAGTTGAGGTCTTGTCTACCACCCAGGGGATATGACATAATAAAGGGTGAAAAAGCAGTGTGCCAACTCAGCTTGATGAAATCTTATCTGTACCACTGATTTCTCTTCTTGCCTCGCCTGCGCTGGCAGAATGCCTGCAGTGTGTGCCAGACGAGAGTCCCTGGGCTGCCTGGGCAGAAGGGAGAGAAGGGCTCCCCTGGAGTGCAAGGAGTGGAAGGCTTGGTGGGAGAAAAGGTACATCTATTTCAGGCCTCTTTTTTATTTTGCTCCACTCTGAAGTCTGTTGAGCTGAGAATAGAGTGTCATGCGAAGGTTTACGTGCCCCTAATCAAATTAGCTGTTACTGTGAAGTGAGCAGAGGATGGACGGATCTCCAAAAGACATGAGGTTAAAGATGAAACTTTCATTAAGATCGATGTGGGATTTCAGTTTTGTCTAATTTTATAATGACTGACATATCAGAGCATTATGCAAGATTTTTGCCACCACATCTTGTGCAATTATCGTGTAAAGACAATATTTTGTTCACAGTTTTTCCTCAGAAAGGCTGCTTAATGTGAATATTGTCACTTCCTCTAAGCAGCAAGTAAGCACTATGAAAATGAATACACAGCATGAGATGGCTATGAGAAAACACCAGCGTGTTTTCAGGTGGTCGTTTATTCATCCAAATCCTAAAGTGATATTCAAAAGTAAAGTTACTTTACATCAGTGGCTGGGGTGGGAGTAAAACTTGGTTTAGAACCGCTTCCTCCCCCAAGCTTCAAACGCTGGTTTTGTTGCCTGCTAAATGTGATGCAACAGTTGTGCCATGACTACTCCACAAAAGACATAGTTTAGTCTCCTGTAGCAAAGGACAACAAGGAAAAATCATTTCTGTGGCAACAACCGTGATAGATCAGGTTTGGCTTTTGGAACTCTTTCAGATGAATGCAATAGGAGATGGCAGCCTTAAAAGACCTGCAGAAAGATTTAGCACACCCAAGAGTGCAGGTACACGGGATTCTACTGTGCATCCCCCACCTGCACCAAAATGATCCTCAAGGATGACTCAACCATAGAAAACCTGTTTCCTCATCGTCAGAGCAAAATTCAGCACCAGAGCTTTGGAAATGAATATTTCAACACGCCTGGTGCATTTAGGAAATAACTCCTGTCAACTTAGACAGAGCCTGAGCCAGAGCAATCGCCCTTCAGCCTGATGCTGCAAGAGAGATCCTCTCACTGGTCTCACTGGTTGTTTTAATTGAATATCAGCAAAGGAAATTTTGGGCTGTTTTTGAAAAGATATAAATAAATCTGTAGATTTACCTGGAATGCAAACCCTCAGAGTATGCAAGACAGCCCAAAAAATATCCCAGACCTACAACTCGTCATGCAGGATGCTCAAACCTTTGTGTCTTGCCCCTTAATAATAATGTGACTGATATTTAGGTTTTTACAGTACCATAAAGCAGAGGGGACTAAACTTTTTCATGCCGCTGCATATGTGCTGCAGTCATATTAATTGTTTATTTCTGTCATAAACAGGGGGATCCAGGTGTAAGAGGTCCGATGGGTAACCCTGGAAAAGAGGGCCCTAAGGTAGGCGAGACAATATCTGACATAAAAAAAGTCAATAAATTACAAAACTGGTGTAATAGAACCGCCACAAAAGAAAAAAAATTATTTAGTCTCTGTGCAGGGAAAGAATCTGTAAAATGAAAAGCCTCATTCTCTGATATTGTTTGTTGAAGTGTATGTCTAATCTGGGGAATATAGATTTACACTGAGAAAGGCTTTTCATAAATTTCCTTTTCTCTTATCGCTGGAAGCCTAAACAGCTGTCCTACAACTCATATTTTTATGAACACTAGGCGCTCTCTGCAGACGTTGTTGCTATGGATACAGTCTTGCACTACAGTGGAACAAGCTAGGCAATTTCAAGTTGTGTGCTGGAAAAGACATTTTGAAGTTTATACCCATCAGCCCTCAGTTTGAGGCTTTTTCATGGTTGGTGAAAAACATTCGCTTTTCCTTCCGTCACTGGTTCTGCTCTCCTGCAGGGAATAAAGGGAGAGCGAGGGTTCCCAGGCCCTACCGGAGATAAAGGTGATGAGGTGAGTGAAAAAAATAAATTCAATCCAAACAAATTAATCCAGTGGTTATCTAACCATCTGGAAGTCGCTGTGACATTGAGAGATAGGTTTTTCAAAAGAATGTAAATATATTGTAATTTCGGCCCCTTTTCAAAGCCATTCTACTCCGAGAGCCAGTTTTCAAAAGAAGCTATCAAAAGCTATCCACAGAGCTGCATGTGAACTTTGCCCTATCTCTTCCTCTCAAACAAGCTACTTTATAAAGAACATCGACTGTCCTCTGTGTGTGTCTGTGTGCCTGTGTGTCAATTAAAAACAAGTTGCTCTTTAGCATTTCATAGAATTTCACCAGCAAAGAGATTCTTGCTACCAACTAGAATATTTGCTATGATACTTTATAGGCTTTTTTTTTGGCAGCAAATCATGGAAACACAAACTATATCTTTTCTAAAACATAACTGTCCTACACAGCCCACAGTATCGCAAAAAGTAAGCCCTAACACTTAGGGGTCAGACCTCTTGATTAGTTTTTTTTGTTGTTACTTTTTCACTTTTGACATTTAGAAAGTTTTGGCAAACAAACATTCTACTACAAAATCCAAATAAGATGCTGATTATACCACATTTTGTCTATTGGATTCAAGTGTGTATTCAAGTAAGTGGTAACATAGTTAGACAATAAAGTTTTTGCACATACAAACGTTCAACCATCCATTTTCTATACCCACTTAATCCAACTAAGTGTGGGGGCTGGAGCCTGTGGCTGCCATTGGGCATGTAGCCAATCCATCACAGGGCCATCATTTGCACATTTAGATATAAAGCTTAAGGTTAAGAAGAATTTGATTTAATGTAAGTAAGTCATATCTATTTTTTATCCATAAATCGTGATTTAGAAATACAATATATATCTCTCGAGGCAATTTTTTTCTCAAATTTATTTTACATACATACATACACACACACACACACACACATATATATATAGAGAGAGACTGGAATAGAAATGTATGCTTCAGCAGCACATACAAACATCATATTTTCTATTTGTATACTCTAGGATCATTCATCATGATAACAACATTTTATCTGTGAAAAACAACACAAGTTGTTGACAGAATTTTTAGGCCCAGCTTTCCTATTCTTAAGATTTTCCGTTCTAAAAATGTGTGCAAGTTTATGCAGCATTTTACAGATGATATCTCATATCTGCATACTTAAACACGACATTTGAAGACCTTGTAACACTTCTTTAATGCCCTCATTTATGACTTCTAGTTTTAGAAAAAAAAAACATTTGTATTACTTTAAAAAATAATCTTTGTTCATACTCATTGCAGTTTTATTCAACTGTACGGGTTGAATAAAACTGCAATGAGGGGTATGTTCAGTGTGTACTGTGAGCTTACAATTCAACTCTTATTGGTGAGGAAACAGGTTAAATTACACATCATTACTCAAGTCTAGAATATCTGCTCCGTCTGTAGTGAGCTATGTGGCGTTCAGCATGGCCAAATGCCCACATCGTTGTCACAACTGGAAATATTCCATATGTACTGATTGTAATTGATGTTTTCTTACAGGGTAAAACGTCTTTAAAGATGCTAAGTCAATATTTCATTTCATATACATCTCAACATGCGCTCTTGAGGGGGTTTGTAGCTATGTAGAGCTCTTAGCTGACACATCTTTCTGGACACGTCGATGTGCAAACTATGGACTATTTCTACTCAAATGTGGCTTCTTTAATTCAGTCAAAAGTGTATACACCAAGGCATCTGTTGCATAAAATTATAAATGAAGGTATTCCCTTTTGCAGTATTAAGAAATAATTCAAATGAGTGATGATTCTCTTTGTCACCTCCAGGGGCCTCCTGGAGCACCTGGACTTCCTGGTGTGACAGGTCGAACGGGGGCCCAGGTAAGATTTATGTCCTACACGTAGTCTAATATTGTAAGGAATCTCTTAAAAGGTCTCATTAAGGAAAAATGCATTACGACTCTGTGTGTTGTTTTTTTACATAAACGTTGAGCTATAAAGCATACAGGAAATTTGCCTGCCTTTAAATAGATAGCCTCCCAGCTTTATGAGCCAGTCAGAATCATATGTACACACTACAATGCAAATGGATAACCAGTAGTTGCCAAGTTAAACTGGCTGCTACTTTTAGCATGAGCTAAATCCCGCTAGCAGAAGGCTGGAATGCTGCCTCTTAAACCCCAGGATCAGATTTGTATAAACACAAGATTAGCTTCTAAAATCATGAGTCAGTCCATCTTTTTAACAATTTATAACAAATCTGTATTGACTATATATCATCTCATAACATCCACTGACTATGACTTTGAAATTAACACACAGTATTATATGTTATAATCGGTTTACTTCTCTAAATGGGCCAAATTAAAAAAAGAAAGAAGCGGGGTGGTGAATTTTGCAGGGAATCAGATTTGAGATAACAACGGCTTTATATTTATCAGATCTTATAAAACACAATCACTGCAAAACTGTTCCTGAGCTTCATCTTGAACTCAGTGAAGTTGCATCTACTCAGCCCAAATATGTCTTTTTAAGAGTGCACGAATGTGAGTGGAGGCAGTTTATCAAGGTCAGTAATATAGTCCAGCATGCGGATCTGTTGTTTATCTTGTTCTTCAACACCTGGGTTAGATTTTTTTTCTCAGTGAGGGACATTTGTCTCTCTTTTTTCCCTTCTCTATCTCTCCCATTTTCCGACAAATTTGACAGTTTTCACCAACTTTTTGGCTAAACAAAGCCAAAGCTAATCAGGCAACAAGAGCATTCATCACAAGATGGCACGCACATCCCAACATGCAACCTGACATGACATACTGTTGCATTCTCGATTACCCACAGTCATTGTTTTACCTGGCGTAAAATGCGAGGGGACCTCCACTGTGGGAAAGCAGACATTTCAAAAAAGGAGACATACTGTAGGCACTTAAAAACAGCCAACTTATTCCAAACTTCAAAGTGCCTTTTTGCCTATTATACTGCAACATGTGTAAGGCTTTGCTCTGAGTTTTATGCTCAAATCACATTTAATTGTGAGTTTGCTGTTTTGTTTGCAGGGTCTTATGGGAAGACTTGGTCCAATGGGACAACCAGGAACAAAAGGAGATAAAGTAAGCTGTTTTACATTTCTCTACATAATGCATATAGGATATAGGATACCCTCAGTATAGAACCTGCATGAAACTTTTTTTTCTTAATTGCAAGTAAGTGCAGATATAGATGAGTATCCTGGTTCTATTCCTGTAATTAAACAATGGTATTGATGGGAAGGATTGATAATAGTTCAGGATCCTTTTTCTCACCAATGTTTATTTCGCATAAATCTTAAAGAGGGATTGGTAAAATTGAAAAGTTAGATAATTCATTTTTTTTATAACAGATGACAAAAATAGAAATTATTTGCACTATTTAAAAGGTTTCTTTATTACCAGATGCATCAAAAGTGTAAGAAAGAAAATCTTTTAAAAGGATCTTTTTTCAGGGTTGGAAAATGAGGTTCCATATGGGTGCATTACATTAGTAAGGAATAGTGCCTATAAAACATTTCCAATTTCACAGACATGTTTAAGAATTCCTCTGGTTTGTGTTTTGCAGGGAAATGACGGACCTCCAGGCAGACCAGGGCTTCCGGGGCCTCCTGTAAGTTCCTGATGGTTCAACAAGAGCAAACTGTTGATAATAGGACTCTGCTTGGGTCATAGGTTTTGTCTCAGCTCCTGCACAGTTACCGATATGCATGAGGCTACCGAGGTAAAGCTATCTGCTCAGCACTTGTGTTTTAACAGCATTTATTGTTACAGGACAAGTATAACTGACAAACAGGTACAAACATGATGAAATCTGGGCGACTCGCTCGCTGGCATTGAATCATGTTCTATCCTTTTAGAGGCGAGTGAGTAAGCACTTCCAAAGGCAAATCTATAATTCATCATTGGTCCCCTTGAACCTGCTGTGCCCCAACTCCACCACACACACACACACACACACACCCTGCCTCATAAACCTGCAACCTGGGAGGACAGGGGATGGCTCACTGGCCTGAAAAGGGCACAGGCGTTCGCTTGCTTCTAAATGAGAACCTTGACTTCTTCGTCGTTCGCTTTAGTTACCCTCTACCAATCTATCACAGAAAAACACCCTTTTATGTCCTAATACTACCCAAGAAGTCCGGATTGCCTAGTTCTCGTAACCAAATCTCTTTTAATCACTCTGCTCTTTGTATTTTGAGACGCCCTTGTTTCTTGAATTAGGACCGGCTCAAGGAATTATCAAGTCTACTGTTCTCTTTTTTCCTCTGCTCTTTTCTCATTCTCACACTCTCTTACCCCCTCTATTATCACCAAATGAGCTATTGATCCCTCTCATGTAGCTTTTAAGTGCTTAGCAGTGTATAACTCTTCCACACCTACTGTACAGTTTTCTGTAAGGATGCTCGGTGCCTAAAACTGAGAGCGTAGTCAGTGTCTCTGTGAGAAGATGTCTGATTTACTTTTGATTGTGTTTTAGGGTGTACCTTATGTTGAGGGCAATGGAATGGGGAGTCTGTACAAGCTTCAGGTAAAGACTGTTCATACAATATTATTCTTACTCAATTCAACGCTGCAAAGTTTTCAGTCACACTGGCAGAACACAGTCTTTTCTTGCTGTGGAAATGTGTTTGACCTATATTGTAAAATATGTTATCATTACATAAAGAAATGTCTTTGCAGAGTGGTGGAGCTATTTTGGGACCTCCTGGTGCTCCTGGTGCTCCGGTAAGTGTTGTAGTGCCTGAAGCAAATCCTTTACAGTGTGCTGTGGAGGAACAGCAGCAAACAGGCATGCCAATACTGTGTTAGCTGTAGAGCCTGGGAGAGCATAATAACAAATAACCTGACCAACCCTCCAATGTTATTTTGGCTTCTGAGGCTCTTATATCACATTCAATCATGCTCATTGAGAGCTGGTGGTTGGCAAAGGCCGAGAGGCTTCCTGACTCTCAAACAGGTGCCTCTGATCCACCCCAGGACACACAACATCATTGATATGCAAAATGGAATGCAGAAGTTCAGCTGCTCTTCAGAGTTCCAAGCCGAAGTGACCCGATTTGCTTATCAGTTCCTCCTGCTCCTGCTTATCAGGCAGTTTGTAATCTTGTCCAGTCCTGGGAGATATTCAGTCACAGGCCCTGCAGGGATCCATCCACCAAAACGAACACTTAAGGAGGTGACAAAAAGCGCCCTCTGTGCTGTCCCCAGCACACAATGCACATGAACTATAGCTTAATCTTAAGGATGCTTCACCTTGTACTGCATCCATCACTGCCCAACAGCTCCTTGGGAGCAATCAATAAGAGAGAATCCTCATCAGTGTTAAGATGGACAAGGCACACAATTTATCAATTATTCCTGTTTTGGGTGGAAAAATGCGGGCCAAATTTGAAAGCTTCCACGATAACCACACTGGATTGTGTCATCCCTTTTTGAGCCACAGCTACAGTGTTAGCATGATTTACAGACAGGCACTGTGAGAAAAGAAAAGCTATAATGAGTATTATAAATTTTAACAACAATAACGTGTAGCCACATGTCATTTCAGACTGTATTTATGATTTTTATGGCAACGGATGTCACATTCATGGGGGTGATCTGTTCTCTTTCTTTCTCTCCTTAAAGGGTCCCAAAGGAGACGAAGGACCAGCAGTGAGTTGAGGCTTTTCATTCTGGAGAATATATATCGGAAGCATTCATATATTTTTCACACAAATCGAGAAGTCAGGGCTACCAATTGCTTTCCATCATTATCTCTGAGGTTTTCCACTGAACTACATAAGTCAATAGAGCCTTAAGCCTGAGCACTTAACCACTCTCAGTTGAAACCCAACACACAGCATAAAAAAAAGCTTAGTCTCAGACAAATATGAAATCTTTGTACCATATTGCCTTGCCGGTGGGAACTTATGAACCTTCATTGCACTTCAAATGGGCCCCTCCCCACACTGACTCTTGAATACAATCCACAAAGACAACTTGACGTTTCTGCCATCAACTTGAATTCTATACTCTCATGGGGCCAATTGCATTTTTTATTGTTTTGTTGCACAGTGATTTTTCACCAGGATGTTAATTTGACATTTTAATGAATTGCGTGACCGGCTCCAGTGCCATGCTGGAATTGCCCCAATCTGTCTCACAGCTGATCCTCTGGCTGGCCCATTCTCCTCTAAGCCACAATAGCTTATTCGTGACAATCTACATGTGTGACAGTTACCTGGACAATCCGTCTATGTCAGCACTGGTTGCACCTCTGTCCTGTGTGATGGTGTTTCTCCATGGCAGCTTGAACAAGAGGAGGTAGATAGAGGCCATCTCTTGCTCGAGCACTGGGAATGGGTCTCTATTTTTAGAGCAGAAAAAAAGCCTTACTTTGAAATTGAGTTTTTTTTCCATTGGATCTATAGCCTACGTGGTGTGGCTGCGTGTGTCATTGGAAATTTTAAGTATTGCCCTCTCCAGACTGTCTTCAATATATATATATATATATAAATCTTTGTATGTAATCGCTTGCATCAATACCTGACCAAGAATATTAAGAGGAGAGATGGAAATGTGAGGAATACTGGCTCCTGCAGAGTTGCATTCGCTTGTCTCCATGCACAGCAGCTCTGGTCTATATTTGCTTGTTCATTTATTTTTTTATTTTTTTATTTCATGTTCATTTATACAATGTTTATGCATTTCCCAACAGCTTTATAAATATATACCTTCTAGCAGCTGTTTGCTAAACTCAGATATGTAAAGCAAAGATAGTTTTTTATTGGTTGCAAAAGAGTAAAAAAAAAAAAAAAAAAGTCTGTATTGGAAGTGACTTCTTCATCTTAAAACAACAGGTGGTGCTTTTTTTCCCTCACAGGGAGAACCAGGAGCCATGGGTTTACCCGGGCTTGAAGGGCTACCTGGTGCCAAGGTAACCAACAGAGAAATATCTCATCTGCCATGACCTATCCTGATAGCAACGGGAGGAAAAATGCTTGATCTGTACTAAATTTTCATTACAGCACATATAGAGTTTCTTTCGAAAAGGAGAGATCCATCTTTTGTAAACCAAAAATGCTTGCCCGTACGAGATTTCAACACAATATTGGTTCTAGTTGAAGTTATGAGTCAGCTGGAGGGAAACTGTTTTTAGAGGAATTCAATTACTCGGGTTTCTGTTTAAGTATCGCCTGAAGGAGTTTTAGGTCGACATTTCCAAATGGGATGTACAGCAGTTTGGAGCATAAGCATTAATGTAATAGCTAACAATCTGCACAGAGAATTGGCCAAGATGCGTTCTCCTTATGAGAACAAAACAAGCCCTGGATGGAACTTTTCTCAATTGCCTGTATTTAAACCTGTATGACAAAGGCTCCACTGATTGGCACTGTAAGACTTTATGTTCACAGGAAAGTTTGTGGGGGTGGAATATTTCATTTTCTGTGACTTCCAGAGTAATTTATCCTTCTGGGAAATACTGTCAGAGGATTGATATATGCAAAGAGTTTGTGGTTGAAAAATGAAGAGGATCTAATTTCTTTAGGAGCTTGTGGATAGTAAGTCTATATGTGAGCCTTTTGAAAGGTTCCATTCTTTTATCCCCTTTACATTTGTCCAAGCCATTTGGGGCTCTGAGGCATTCTTTGTACCGACGTTTAGGAATTTTCCTATAATTCTTCTTAGTGTCTGTGTCTGCTTGACATAGCAGGGGTCTATAGTTGCTATCTGTAATCCGTCTTACCATCTACCTGATCTGTGTTGTGTTTTCAGGGTGATACAGGCTTTCCTGGCACCCCTGGGATACCAGGTCCTTCAGTAAGTACTTTTTTCTTTCTTTTTTTTTTTAAATACTTACATCGTTACTCACCTTGATCAATCATCTGTGTTGTTTTGAGTCTTCTGGCAACAAGTCAATGCTGCTTAATTAAGCAGTGGTCAGCAGCCTTTCCCAAATATGAATCCCATAACACAACACTACTTCATTTAAGAACTCTGCCGATCTGTGCTCTCCACGGTGGATTTTCTGTGCAGCTACAATAGAAGTGGGAGGCTACAGAGGCGCTGCAGATATGACACTATTGAGAACCTGTCAAACAAGGTCTGTTCTCTTCCTGTATTTGTGATTGACAGGGGAAGCCTGGCGCTCGTGGAGAGCCAGGGATCCCTGGAGAGCCGGTGAGCTGCAGCTTTCTAACTCTCTTTGAACTGTCAATCCGCGCGTCAGTCTTTTGTCAACGACAGCTGACATGCTGGCTGCCTCTGTTTTCTGACAGGGTGAGAGGGGACCGATTGGAGAGACAGGATTTCCTGGACCCGAAGGACCCCAAGGTGTTCCTGTAAGAACCCCACCTGAATTTGGTCCCTTTGTCACTTTATAATCAGTACTAGATGCTTCTAAAGCCTCGCAGTAATTTCCACGCACCTTTACATTAGCATACTCACTCTTGTTTCACCATTGTTGGGGGTGTGGGTGGGCGGGGGGGGGCATGATTCAAGAACAATATGGATGAAATACGCATGATAGCCGCCACTTGTCCTGTAGATGATTACATTCCTCTATGTAATCACCATCACAGATAGTTTCTGTAATTCTCCCTGTAAGCACACAATGGAACAGTGTTCGCTTTGCAATCAGGATCATTATGCCTTGGTTGAGATATCTCATTAACTGTGGAGATTACTGGGAGTGCAACAGTGCTGATCCAATCGAAGGTGGGAGCTGATACAAAATGTCTTTGTTTTGTGTTGCACTCCTTGAGCAGGGGAGAGCTGGAAGAGATGGAACTCCTGGATACAAGGTGAGTTGGGCGAACATGTTGCAAATCCCCTTATAGAAAGTGCTTTACATCAGCCAAGCTGCAGAAAGATGGCACAGCAGATTTTTATCCTCCCTCCAGCTAGAGCATGCTGACTGCATTAAACCTATTTGCATATATGAGATTTTAACGATAAAAACTAAATGGAATCCTGCAGATTTAAGGCTTTGTTGACTTTTAGTCTTTTTACCCTAATCATACAGTTAACGCTCTCAGGCAATGATAAAATGTTTGTAATACAGGGCGGTAGACGCTTCAAATTAATTATGCATTGTCCTACTTGGGTGAACCTGGCTAAAGTTGAAATAAATTCTGCAGAAAAGTCTGCTTTTAGGGCGACTGATCAAGTTTATTATACACTATTTACTTCATGAACACACAGTGGTCTCACAGGATGCAGAACAGATCTCTTGAATAACCATTTCCAACACGTTATATGATCCAACACCCAATCTTGACTGATGATTATTACTGTTTTGCTCTGATATACATGATTTTTTTTTTCCACCTTTCACCTTAATGACAGCCCCAACACTTTATTGTTTGCACATTATTATTATTTAGTATTCTTCCACTATCATCTCAGCATTTCACAAAAGCTGTCACCATTGAGGCTGACTTTGTGGTGGGGCAACAGTGCCATCTAGCAGGTGGCTTTGCTCCTCCACATAGATTTCTTGTTCACAGCTCTGAGGTTTAATGTAATGCTCAGGGAAGCACATTTCAGTGGGCAAGATGATAGATTTAAGCTTCCCATCAGGCAGTGGGGAATACAGTGTACCACAGATTAAAGCTGGCAAGGGAAAATGGCATCACAAAGCGATGCCAGCTTTAAAACCACATCATGCCCGATTGTCTTTTGCATGGCTCCTGTAATCCAGTGGGAAATTGATACAAAGATGCTCCTTGTGGTATAGCTGTGAGAGAAGTAAAGGGAAGCAATGAGGAGTGACAGGGAGGGACTGGAAGACACAAGATGTTGTGACATGAAGCTGGAGACAGGTATTCTCTCGCTGCTCCTCTGTACAGTAGAGACAGCTGGTGGGAAATCAGGCCTTTGTCAAACAAAACTGGTGTGATGCAGAAGCGCCATGACATTGCAGAAGGTGAAACACTGTTCAGGGAGATATTATACAAGCGATAGACCTGAGCTGAGTTAGAAGCAATCAATGCACAGTCATCTGAAAAGTGTACATTTCTCAAAGTCAAGCATTTCAGAAAACGCTTGCTCACAGTTTTCCTTCAGGCAGCAGATCAGAATCCTCTACAAATTTTAGAGTGAATTTGGTAATCTCTGCCTCAAGTGAGCAGAATTCAATAATAGCCTATTACTGTATGTGTATTTTTTCTTCAGTAATATGGTCTTAAGATATGCTTTTTGTTTGTTTTCTAAGGGAGTCACAGGTAGAACAGGTGACAGAGGATCCAAAGGAGAACGTGTAAGTAACGTCACTTGTTTTAATCTTTCCTAAAAAGAAAATGTTCTTATAAGTCAAACTACAATGTAGAATGTGTTGATGAATAGCGATGAATAGTAATGAAACTTCAGCATAAATATGGCTAATCCCCACAAGCATATAAGCACTAGAAAAGGCATTCTCAGGGCAGTTTCCTATTGTAGTTTCAAAGCTCTGTCACACTTGTGCAGTAATCTGTTGCAAATGCTGGTAATGGAGGATACAAAATGAGGCTTTTAGCCTTGCAGCTAGCAAAAGAGTACCAAGACAGGTGGCTGATACATTAAAGGAAGAGGGTCACTCTGCACAGCAGGTTAAGAGATAAAGTTAGGCCTGGCAATTATAGTGCCAGTGATGCAGCTTATGTCAGCCAGGAAGGCGAGCTTTGATTGTTATTCGGCAGAACTTGCACACATTTTGCATCATACTGAGTTGAGATATAGCCTGGCTTCTGCACTGTAGGGTGATCCGGGGATTCCTGGAGAAAGAGGTGTTCAAGGCGAAAGGGGTCGCATAGGAGATCCTGGCCCGGTTGGACCTATCGGACCACAAGGTGGAAAAGGTGATCCTGGCCCTCCAGGAGAGTTGGGGAGTCTAAAACTCCTGGTAAGTAGTAAAACTGCACTTACCTCAGCATAAACAGTCTATCCTCCCAGATGATTGAAACCTTAATCACCCAGTTCGCTCCCGCAACCCGTAACTAGTTCAGCTCTCATTCCCTGTATGGGAAAATGGTGTAGCTACAGCTTTCTGCAAGGAAACATCAAACAAAGCTGTGCGAGGGAGCTTGCTGTTCTCTTTCTGCTCAACGCTTCCCACTCCTGATCATCTAGGCGCAACAGAAGGTCAGAGAGAGAAATAGACGGAAGCAGAAAGACAGAGCTATGTGGGCGTGCCGAGAGCTCTGCAGAGCATAGAAAACACCTCCATCTGTCACAGACATTTTACACTCACTGCAGTTATATAACATTCACGGTGATGAAAAAAAGTGTTTTGAATGCGAAAGATTCAGCATTCAAGCCTACTATTGTTTGCCAGTGTTACTGGTGCCACTGTAGAAAGTAATGCATTTGAGAACAGTTCATGACAGATTAAGTGTATTGTATGCAGTTAGGTGCAAAACTATTTTGTCCCTAATGGTTTTATTTCCCTGAGATGTTTACTGAAGCAAATCAAGTTTACAGTTTATGTGATGATTAAAGCGTACACTTTCGTTTTAGGGTATTCATAACCAAATTCACAAGGCGCATAAGGAAATTACAGCTCTTTCTTCATAACAGGCTCAAATATAATCAGAGAATTGTCTCCAGAGCTGTTTAGTGGACAGGTGTGCTCTGTTCATTCACTATTTCTTCATCAGCTAATAAGGTAAAACATCTGGAGGGGATTCTAAGTGTGGCATTAACATTAGGAGTCTGTTGCTGTGAGCCCACAACATGGTGTCAAAAAAGTTCTCAGCGCAAGTGAAATGGGTCATCCTTAGTCTGCAAAATTCAACAACCCCATATGGAGTTATCAAGTCAACATTTTTTTCACACTGTGAGGAAAAAAATAATCCACCTGTTAAATCAGCAACATGAAAAGGCCAGGACATCCACACCAAGGGAGTAAAAAGGTATGAATAAGGCTTGGAATGGCTCATCATCCAAAGCGTTCAAGCAATGTGTGATGTTATGAACATTTATGGCTTCCGATGGCACTGGTTCACCAGTGTTTATTAATGATGTGACAGAATACAGAAGCTGCCAAATGAACTCGGAGATGTATGGGGATACAACATTAGCCAGATTCAGCCGACTGCAGCCGAGATGATTAGATGGTTTTTCAGAGTACAGATGGACAATCAACCAAAGATTGCTGTGAAAGCAATCCAGGAGTATTTGAAAGCATGAAGTGGAATATTGTACAGTGTCTGAATTCACTTGATCTTACCTTGATTGAGATGCTTTTCACTAACTAACGGCAAAACTAAAGAAAGAAAGAAAGAAAGAACCACATCACTGATAACTTGTTGGGATGCTGTCCAGGTGTTAACACGCTTACGTTTATGTGTCCAGTTTCTTTCTTGTCCCTGAAAAAGAGGGTTTTACATATTCAAAAGCAGTCATTCATACACTCTCCTGAGAATTTGGATGGAAATACCTTCCAATCAAAGTGTAGATTCTGCACTTTATGCCAACATTTATTAGGAAACCGTAACTGCTGTATGTTTTGATAAATAGCAAAAACGACAAAAATCACTGTCCAGTATTTCTGAATGTATTTGTTCTGTATATACTGTTTACATTTGATGTATGTGTATTATTTATGTGTGTGTTTTTGTGAATATTTTTGTTTTCTTGACTTTCCTTATATTTAGAGGTATATAGGGCTAACACCTCTGCTCTTAAGCACAGAATGCATCGCTGCAAAACTGGACATAAAGTAATATAAGAGTTATGGCATCAAATTTAACATTCCCCACTGAATCTGTATTATTTCTTGCTGAGTTTGGGTGCAGATCTTCCACTAAATTGCGATGGAATTCACTTAGTTACAGGAAAAGATTTTTAAAAAAAAGGAATTCTCTTTGAGTTCAGTTTCAACAACTGCTTCGAGGGAATTTTTCAGTCCAGATACATGACAACAACCCACTGAATTGTGATGTCATACGAAATATAATCTTTACTGCTGCAAAGTGACAATTAATAGACGTTTATTTTGTTTTGAGCCTGAATTGGATTTTCTTTCTTACTTGCTGTACGTGACTGTTTATTCTCCCCACATACAGAATGATGCCCATTTCACAGAAGAACTCAAACTGTTTATCCAAAATGAAGTTTTGAGGATCTTTGAAGGTACAAATTGTCTGTTTAAGTTATTAAATGTGTTTTTAACAAGCTCTATATTCCCCTCCCCTTTGCTCCACCTCTAAGCACCCTTCGTGTGAAATCTCTTTTGGTCTTATTGCCTTGCAGAGAAAGTATCAAGCGCTGCTATGTTGCAGAAGACACCTGCAGGCATCTTAGCTTCACAGGTCCAAGGGCCTCCAGGACCCCCTGGCAAGGATGGACCACCAGGCCCACCAGGAGAATCAGGGCTCCCCGGTCCTCAAGGTAGGAGCTCAGGACAGTGAGCTGAACCACTGGACATGAACACAACTTCAAGAAAGAAAAGAAAAACATTTCACTCATAATATGACAAGTCACTCTCATAACATTTGATTGCTTGTTGGCGAACACGATTAACCATTTGTTGTCTTATTTAACTGTTTAGCAGTGTTTGTACCAACCTCACATGTCTATACTCCATTTGCTCTTTAAAACTTCCACCTAGCTGACAGTGCTGTACATACATGTAGCCAGCTCTATTTAAAGAAGGAAGAGTTGCTATTATAGCCTTGCTATAATGCAGGCTTTGGGTTTAGAGTGACAACATCTCACTTTTTTTTTCTTTTTTTTTTTAAATGAAAGGAGTTGACATGAAATACAGGAGACTGGCAGAATTGGGGTTGGGCCGAGGCTTATATATTGTATGGATTCATGGGTATTTTTCTCTTGCATAGACCCATATATCAATGCAGACTGAGGGGCGGGAAGCAGAGGAAAGGCCAGGAGTGTGGTGCACAGCAGCTCTCTGGGAAATATGAAGACAAACGAAGAATTGGCTGTGAATAAGAGAAAGTGTTATCAGTGCGGACAGGAAAGAGCTCCAGTATTGATACCTCACTCCGGGAGAGAAAGCTTCTTAAATACAAAAGGAGCATAGTCAGGAAGGAGATGGACGTTCTTTGTCAAACTAATACAAGTCTCTTGACTGCTCACACAACAGTAATGGTTTGTCAGGATTTGTACCTCAGTCTTGCTCAGATTTGTATTGTGTTCGCAGCTCAACTTTAGAATCTTAACTTTCGAAGAGGAGGAGTGTTTTATGTGTCGGTGCAGATCAAAGCACCACTGCACTGGCCCTTCTCTTTGAGCTTTGTATCTACCTCACATTACTCAAGACCATTTACATTTGAACCCACTGCAACAATTTAGAATGCTGCTTTCATTCATGAATAATGTAGTTAAAGTAGGCAACTACTAAACTCTAAATATTTGTGCCGTGTCAATGCTACAGGCATTACACATGTCGTGGATTTTGTCTTGCTTGTTTTATTCTTATTTTTTAATGCTTCAAATAGTGTTTAATAGGTGACCTATAATGCAGCCTTGAAATAAATATTTATCGAAAATAAAGAGGAAAGTTATTTTCCCTTGATAAATCAAGAATTCAGCAACTTTAAATTTTTTATTTATTTTTTTCTTTGTTGACTCGTGCCTCCACTCAGCTGGTGAGAGTGTTTGGGGTAATATTTCCTCATTATTTCTCGTCATCCTCCGCTGGAGACCGTGCTCTTCTGGAATATGCAATTTGACTTCTTCTCCATTGTGCCAAAATGAATTGTTTATGGAGAAAAATAACCCCTCTGTAGAATTAACTGTCTTTTATTTATTTATTTTTCCTCCGTTCTCCGTGGCTTGATTGCACACGAGAGGAAGTCTCCAGCTGTTAGAGCAGGCCCAGGAGGACTGATGCTGAAGAGCAGCGCTTCTTTTATTTCCTCCTTTGTTGTAATTGAGTGCTCATTTATCATTCTATTCATCTTTTACTTTTGAGATCCAAATGAAAAATCTCTCTGATGTAAGTCATTGTGTTTGAGTGCAGATTTCACAAATTTTACAGTTTTGTTGTTTTAATATTCATTTCTAATTTTGTATTTCAGTAAGTTCTGTATATTCATTCACGTGTGTATTTTTTTTCTTATATATATATATAATTCTTATATTTCAGGCTGTAAATTCTGTTTCAGAGCTGCTATGATCTTTCATGTACGATATGGCTGTCTCACTAAATATCCCAGTGTATTGAATGGAGCAGCTGCTCAAAGGAGGGTGTTATGTTTTTCTTTTTTAAGGCATACTTCTTGTAGTATAAAAACAGTGATGTTGCTGTCAATAATCTTTACAACAGTGTACAGCAGGTGCAGGCCTGCAATCCTATCACTCAAGCATGAGACAGCGCTCGTTGGCATTGTCATTCTTTTTTAGCAGCATAATTTGTCCATTAGTGGCCCTGGAAACCACTTGTTTTTCGACCACCATATGGCATTTTTCGATTTTTATGAGAGGTGCACCAGCTCGGCGTACCACCCAAGCTCATTGCTTTGTGTGCCTTTCAGTTTTTTTTTTTTTTTGCTTAAGGTACAGTGCACTTTTCTCCACGGAACGTCTCCTTCCTGAATGAATGCCCCAGGCTCTGTGAGTGTTGAACGAAGTCTCATTATTGCGGCAATGTGTGGATAGCCCCTCTCTCTTTGAGATTCAGTTCTGGAGCATTCATAAGCCTTTCTTCAGATTTTCTCTGACATGTAAGCGTTGAAGCGTTTCCCCTTTGGGCCAGTCGGTGCAATGCTTGATACTCCTGTCAGTGTTTCTGATGCACTCCATGCAACTGCTGGTTGTGAGACTCCATTACTTTACGTGCCCCATGGGGAAATATCGATGCAGCCCCTCACATTCTTACTTGGTATGCTGCTGTTTTGAACTGTAAAGACTTAGAAGCTTTGCATGCAGTGGAAAATAATGATTGTGTGCATATTGTTGTAAGCAACATACTGCCTGGTTTGACTTGAAGATTAGTGCAAATGCTTTGATTTTCTTGTTTTCTTGACGGACTGAGCATGCGCTTGTGATCATCACCTGTTTTGCTTTTTTTCCTTAGAGGTATTCATATAGCAACCAGATTAGAGACTGCATTCATGTGTCTTTTAATTTATTTTATATAATCTACCTTCCACCAGAGTCCATGTTATCACCCTTGCCTGCATTGACCCACATATCTGACCTCTGGTTAAAAAAAAGCCTCTTAACTCTGTTTTGAAGTCTTTACAGACATGTTCTGGTGGCCCTGTTTTTGTCCATGATGCCTGCCTTGTCAAAAACTAACACACAGATGTCTTGTTTGTTTCTTTCTGTTTCGATGGGATGTCAGTATGTCTGTTTATTTTTCAAAAGTTTAGGACTGAAACTTGGGATTCAGGGCAGTCTGTTTCTCCAACTCCTGCTAAAGCTGCGTCCTTCAGAAAAAAACTAAAGAATAAGTGTAGACTCGATGCCTGACAGTAGTTGCACAAGTGTGTCCCAGTCTTGATGTTCAGTGGATTTGAACAAGTTAACAAATGGCATTTTTACCAAACTTACTAACTGTACTGTACACTCCGTAACGTCACATCACCTCACACCACAGATGTATTTCTCTTTTTCAGTTTTTGTTCAGAGTGTTGTGTGTCTGTGTGTTCTCAGGGTACAGGGGTCAGAAAGGAGAGCGAGGACAGCTGGGGCTGGGGTTACCAGGAGACCCAGGACCACCGGGTAAGAAAACTGGACATGGCATATCCTAGTTTGACCACCTAAATGTACATAGCTAGTTTAATGTGTTGTGTTTTTATACATAGACAAACATAGACTTGGGCAAACACAGCATACAAAAATAATTTTGTCCCCGTCATATTAATTATATTCCCAACAGGAATTCCCAGGGATAGACTTACAATAGTGTTTAATGCTCTTTCGCTTCCCTTTGGGATACTTACCATAAAGTCCTTGTTTATATTGCTACAATGCATTTGGACAATGTGGACCTTTTCTAAGGCAACTGGTTCACAGTTGTGGTTAAATATCCAAATTGTGTTTGCACCCCCTCCTGGAATACAGTTCCTGGGATATGATCTTGCTTACTAGATGGTACGTTTCTACAAAATTGACAGTAGGTCGTACAGTTTGAACTCAACTTGATCTAATTTTACACAACTTATGAAAAATTGGTTTACGGTTGAAAAGTTGCGACTAAGTTCACCTCACATGATCAAGGAGCAGACACCACACATAAAACTTAAAAGGGTTCCTCTTCTGCTCCACTTCTCCATATGCTTTCATGAGAATCATCTTGGTAGGTTTTCTGCAATCTTTCCAAAAGACAAACAAACAAATGGGGCTGAAAAGACATAAACAAATAATAATTACTTATACCAGCAACAACACAGTGCAGTAGCGACAATAGTTTTGTATCAGCAATTAATCAAATGCCTATGTGGGATACAAAAAGGATTCCCAGCCAGAGGCCAAAAAAGTAGATTCATGCGGCTTTAAACCTTAACTCCAAGCCTTGGATTGTGACATTATTGTTAATTTAAAGAGAGATATTGTTATTGTCACTTGAGCTGTCAAAAACCATCAGCCACTGACCATTAAGATGGAAAGAGGTAAACTATTTGCAGCTATATATTAGTGACTTTATTGGCTGTCACACGTGTCTGAATGACCTGGCACTATGCTGACAACTATTCATCCCTTCGTATCTGTTCTTTATTTACCTGTCCTCTGAAGGGAGACAACTGTATCAGACTGTTGTCAAGACTCAAACCTTAAATCTTTTCAGCCCCGGTTTGTTATCTCAACTTGTTTGCAATAAACACAGCTCCCAGATTGCATTATGCCCTGTAGCCTCAGCACTGTTTGGACAAGAATGGCACCCCAGAAGAAGACAGAATGCTACAGTGGAGGAAAAAAGTGTGCGCTGAAAACTAAAATCTCATCTTACTAAAGCACCAACTCATGATGTCAGCATGTCCCCTGCTGCTGTGAAAAGTGGGATCACTTCACTGACTTCCAGTCTGCTTCAGTGGGAGTTTATCACTGCACCTAAAGTCACTCGTACTGTCTGTGCATAATGCATGCGTAGGGGCAAAGTAAAGTTGGCTGCAGCTCCTTGGGAGAGGATAAATCACAGCTGTTGAAAGACATCTTCTCTCGAGGTGCACAGTTGTGGGAAGCACCTGCGGCATAACTGGTGGGGGTTATACTTAAGCTGCAGCCACATCTTGGAAAGAGTCAGAAAGTACTTGGAGCAAACTGATATGAATGCAGGTCCACGGCTCAGGTTTTCCCTTTGCTCGTAGATTTACAAGTCCCGGTAGCTTACAACAGAAGATTATTTTTACCAGCCAAAATTCCTTCCACTTGGCCTTCATAATGAAAGATTGGTGGTATCCTTGGCATCAACTTAGACCAGGTTCCCATTGGACTCATGAAGAACTGGATATATGAGTTGCACACAGGAGATTCTTACAACTCTGTCTTATCAGTTGTGGTAAGCTGCAGTGTCAGTACTTTTCAAGAGTGTGTCTCAAGAGTGGTACAGAGACTATCCAAATGATTATAAACTGCTAATAATTTCAGCTAATTTATATTATCACAGTGTCCATCTGCTGTATTTGACCTCACCTCCTGTAGAACATTGCATTTGTGCAGTTGCTTATTAACTGTTAAACGCCCTGAATACAAACTGGAGAACAAAAACGCGCCTGATGGCTGTCCCTCACTGTTAAAAACCACCAAAATATTGTGCAGTTTGTGTGTGAGCAGATAAATATATAGTAGATGGATATGGCAGTGATGGAAGGGGCAAGCTGTGCTTTCACACTGAGGTAAAGAGCAAGCAGTTCCATTTGTACAAAGTGAGTGGGCCTTTATCAAGCTGTCACTGGTCTGACTGATGTAATGGGCACTCCTGTGGCAGGACTGCGCTGAAGGGTTTTTTACAGGCTTATCAAAATCCTTTTAAAAGACGGCGTTATCACTGGATGTCGTGCCTGATGAACAATATATAACCAGTACTGTATGTCAGAAAGCACAAAGCAAACTAGACTGCTTTGCCACTTCAACAAGCTGTTGCTAGGTAACACGAGACACTGAGGTCTCATCTGCCATGATGACCTCAACATATTAGAATGGAGAATTGTACGGTCTCTCCCTCATTGTCTTCAATGAAACTGAAGAATTCATCAATTCTAAATGAGATCTTTCACAATGAATACTTTTTTCAAAGCAGAGAGGGAGAACATTTGCAAAGTCACAGAATATAATCCTTTTCACTGCATTGACACACTTTATAGTGGTGAAACTTTTCTCACTTCTTAAGTGAGAAAACAAAGAATTGATTTTATTTTCATCAGTTTGTTGTAAATCTGAAGTTATACAAAACTGTGTTGAGGCTGAACTGAATTTATCAATCCATCTCCAATATATGTGGTGGACAGACACCAATCACCCACAACAATAAAACTTCCTGCTTTAAATTGTGTAGGTCCCCCTTGTGTGCCACAGCATTGGACTCATTGGACCATGAGCACAAGGCTTCTAAGCGTGTCTTGTGCTGTCTGGCACTGCAATTACAGCTTTGGATCATTTGGGTCCTTTGGGTCGCTGGGTGGGGCCTCCTTTGATTGGACTCGTTTCAGCTTGTCCTGCCAATGCTCAGTCAGGCTGGGATCTGAGGAGTTTGGAAGCCAAGTTAATTCATTGACATCTTTGTTATGTTTGTCAAGCTATTTTAGATCAATTTTTGTGACACAATGGCGCAAATTGCCCTGCTGGGGGAGGCCAGTGTTGTCAGGGGAAGCTGCAGTTGGAATGTGGTTTGGTGGATGCCGCATGATAGTACGTAACATCAATCTTAGAATTCTTGGTTTCACACTAAAATGGGACATTATGATAGGATGATCAGTGTCACTTCACCTATTGTTGGTTTTTAATGTTGTAGTTGATCAGCTTTTGATAACCATGTGATGAATAAATCTGTGTTTGTCTGGTGGAGTCTGTGACTGTGCCGAACCACGGTTTAATCATTAATGGAAAGCTCTTGTAAATGGTGATCTACTGCAGTAATTAATGATATATATCTCTCTCCCAAGGCCCACCGGGTGGCCCTTCTCAGGGCCCTCCTGGTTCTCCAGGCCCCCGTGGACTTCCTGGGACATGTGACCCCTCTGACTGTCTTCTTCCTTCGTTA
Organism: Leuresthes tenuis; assembly: GCF_036924035.1. NCBI lineage: Eukaryota > Metazoa > Chordata > Actinopteri > Atheriniformes > Atherinopsidae > Leuresthes > Leuresthes tenuis. Next base: position 17,059,131 of record NW_027325362.1, read on the forward strand.
TAAGCCCGACAGAGTGCAATGAAGGCTGGTCTTAGGGCAGCCGTCCAGCGCTGAGCTCCATGCTGCAAACACAGTCCAGGAGAAAGCCTCGCTGTGTCTGACAGCTTCTGCAGCCCCCCCTTATCGGACAGACTCACAATTGAAATCTTTTACTCACGTCACAATAGCATTTGGACGCCATCGGGGTTTTATTTTACAAGGATTGCTGTTGTGGTTTGTTTATAACACTACAGAAAAGTCTTTGACAATGCTGTACTTTTAAGTTATTTCTTGTTTTCACAACCCCTACTGTGATGTAATGCATTCCTGGTCGACTCTCAACATGTCTTTTAAGACCATGAAAAGACTGTTTCTTCAAATTCAGCCCTGTCTGAAAACACAATCTTAATTATTTGTTTGCCCCTTTAATGGGCATGTCTATGCACTCTCCTGTTCTTACTCAGATAAGCCATTGTGCTGGCAGAAGGTACATCTCATGATTCTGTGTGTGTGAGAGAGGCAGAAGGAGAACGAGATTAGCTGAGTGAATGTGCTTATTTTTTTGTGTAGGTGTGAGAAAATAACTGATTTATGAAACTTCTTATGCAACCAAAGTGCAGCCAATGTGTCTGACAGAGAAATTATTTATTTCAAGTGTGCTCCTTAAGAATTTTTTTGAAATATGGTACTTATTCTAATTGTAGCATGGTTATTTGGTAAAATTATTATTATTATTATTATTATTAGGAAGTGGATTAATACATGTCTGGATAGTTTATAACTAGGGAAAAGTTTCTGCAGATTTTCTTTCCCTTGAAACAATGACTCATGACACATTTGTGCCGTGTACGATGATCAAGCACCTGCAGTAAAATCATTGCTAAAGATACTTCCCATTTTCTGTATGTTGATGCTGAGCCCTCATCTGTGATGTTTTTGCTAAAGCTTTTGTAATTTTTAAAAAAACACAAACAACCCACCGGGTCTGTTTGAAGCTATTCGTGGAAGACACCTACATCAAGGGCAGATCTTTCCGCATGAAAAGAATCTTCTTTAAATGACGTTAATGTTCTGTGAGTGTGAGGTGACCCCCTCGCATCCCTTTACTGTTGGTTTTATCTTTAAATAATGATTGTATCTTTGTGTGTGTGTGTGTTTTTCTTGTTTTCTTTTTTCCATATCTAATAGGGCTTGACATGGGACCTAACAATAAGCGGGCTGTCATTGTAATTCATTAAGGTTCTCACTTACAATCATACATCTCTGGAAATGTTGACGACTGTTGCATCTGAGATGATCATTGGCATATATTGTTTACGTAGTGTCAGGTATGATGATTCCTCTGGTTTATGTGTATATTTTTGAGCCCAAGGGAAATCGGACTACTGCTACAATATTTTTTTTCTTCTTTTTTTATGGTGCAATGTTATACTCATGAATTTACTTGAATTTTCTTGTAGTTTTAACTATATCATCATCTACGTCATGGTTTTTCACTCTGACCAACACTGTGTGTAACTGTGGATTGTTGGATTTTTTTTTGGATGTTGTAAGACTGGAGTTTTGACTTATTTATTTTCTGTACATTTTTTCTGAGTTTAAATATTCTCAACTGTTTTATGAAAGCTTTGAGTTGATTGTACCCTAGCAGGCCATATAATATATCATTTTTTACATAAAGGATGGATATCTGATTTATTAACTGAGAGTATTAGTTCCCAAATGAGAGACAAAGATATTTAGATTAATTCCCCTTTTGCAAAGAGTCAGGTTTTTAAATGCATTCATTAAAAAAAAAAATGGCCTTTCCAATCACACTAAAAAATGGACATGTGGCAGTATATAGAAGAAAAAGATTACTGGTCTGTGGTGAATCTATATAACTATCCTCACGGTTTCTTTTTCAGGTCTGTTTAATGAGGGTTTGACTCAAAGGCTTTAATTTGACTTTTTTGTCCTGATGTGATTAATGTTTGAAGAGTTCTGTGGGTGTATCTGAAATTTTGTGACATCGAGAACTCAGTTCTATCTGTATTTCATCCTTTAAGATCAGTTTGGCACTCTTTTTTTCCCCCTTTGTACTTCATGCCTTATATCATAGTCAGTATGCAGCTCTTACACAATGAATTATAACTCACATGTAACTCAGAAGCTGCAGACCATTTTTTCTTAGCATGCCGGCTTGATTTTTTTTAATCGCTGCTCAATTTTATCAGTGTGAGTGAGTCTAATTTTGAAATAGAGTACGAGTCACTGACTTCATTTGTGAGTTGAAGGAGCCCCCTGCTGGATGTGTTTTTATTTTCTCTTTGCTGTGACTGTACAAGGAAAACAATTTGCTTTGGTTTATTGACCACATGAATTCCCCTTCCTTCTCCACCTTCTGTCCTTTCACCCTCTTTAATTTTCATTTTTAGTTTCACAGGGTTCTTTCGGAGACAATTACACTGAACTTGATGAGATTCAAATGAGACAGTATCAGCAGACTAATGTGATCTAAACTTCTTCTGGTGGACTGCTGAGAGCAACTTCCGCTGTATATTGAATTTAGCTTCAATTGATATTAATATGCACCAGTTTGCTGCTTCCATTTACACAAGCAGTATGATAAGTAGGGAGGACACTGATGTCACAGCTCACTTCACTTGAAAGTCGGAGATATTTAACATTATACCAAACTAAAGTCCATTTATTCAAAGTGGAAAATGACTGATGAAAGCAAACTCATAGCTCGGAGATGTTGCAACTTCTCTTGAAAATGCACCCCAAGGCAGGCCACTCAAATAATGCAAAATTCACTTAAAACATCCCTTTCATACATCCACAGTTTTCATTATTGCTTGTGTTTCACGGTAATGTAAGTTGATCCTGTTGCCACATGTAATCTAATCTTGTAAGTAAGCTTGTAATGAGGGTGAATATGGATCAGCCTCTCAGCACGGCCCCTCGGATTAAAAATGTCTGCCTGCTGCTCCCACTGAAACTGCTCCTTGCTCCTGTATAAGCTCGAATCATGCTGGGTGACTTTAATGTTTGTTTTTAAAAGTCTTTGTTTGGTTGAATATCTACCTCAATCTTGGTTTACCGCATGGCTACGTGATTAGAAATTTCAAAAAAGGGAAGCGAGTCTAAACAATAGTTGCCTTGGAAAATGAAAAACCTCATGCGTGTTCAAGAACACATTTTCTTGTTGATGTCAGCGTGACTTGGCTCATAAATTAAGAAAGAATAGGGGCATTAATGTGCCCTTTGGGGAGTGTAGTCCAGTGTGTGTGGTTACCAGGTATCAGAGGTTATATTTTACTTTTTTCTTTTCAGAATCTTTCATTTACACTGATTAATGCCGCCTGCCTTTCTGTGTGCAATAAATGTTATCTGGTGCATTATTTCTTGCATCCAGTCTTTTTTTTCAATACATCCTACATTAACACTGTTAACACATAATAAGACTTAAAAACCCCACTTCATGAATAAAAGGTGTGTTCTAAAATGTGTTTTCAGCTGGAACGTTTCGTTGCGTTTTCTGTTTTTTCTGTTTTGGTTTTGCACTACTGGGTCAGTGTAGCTGGTCATGGCCATGGGTTTCTAAACCTCCTGCCTCAGTGCACCGAAAACAGACATAATTCTGTGGTGGAACTCACTCCATGGTGTTGAAGCTCTATCATGTGAAGAAAGAACGTGACAAACAAGATTTAGAATTACTGCAGACCAGTTAAGCAGACCAGGTCAGTTAAGATGGACTCTTTGATGGTTACCTTGGTCCAGGCTTTTGAACAAGTTCACTCCTGTTGAGTTTACTTGAAACTGCTGAAAGATGGAGACAGACTTTTAACTGGGTGGAATTTTAAATCATGTTTGCTTTATCCTCTTGGTTAAAAAGAGAGATCATCCATCATTGATAACTTGGACATCTGTTAAAAACACCATTAGTTGCTGCGCTATATATTTACAGCTTTTGAATTAAAATGTATTACAACATCATGGCTCCGTAGTAAGACAGTCTTGGTGCTAAAATGGCCTGCCTGCAGTTCAGACACTCCAACTATTTAAAGTTTTTGCCACATCGTGTAGTGGAAAATCAAGATTTCATGTAGCTGTAGAAAAAAACTACACCAGTTAGTATTGGTTGGTTAAAGGAGGAAGATAAGAAATGTTCATGTCCCAACTTCATTAAACGGTCGCTGGGATCAAATTCACAATGTACATCTATTTTTTTTTTTGAATAATAAAAAATTTGAACATTTGACATGCTGTCTTCTATATTTAATTAAAGATAGGATTTAAGTCTGTTTTTATTCATACTTGGCAGAGCAACCCAATTCTTTTTCTTTTTAATACAATGTGGAATAAAGCCAGCTTCGAATAAAACATTATTCTGTGTTTTTCAACTGTGAGATCTTTGTGTTTCAAAGCAGAACCAATGACAAGTTCTGTCTCTGCAACATCTATTCTGTGGCTGTTTTGGAGCTGTGGATCATGTCACATCATCTCTGAGAAAAGTCCTTAATCCTCTGAAGAAAATCTATAGCAGGGAAAAGTCTGCCTGCTGAAAGTGATGTGATTAAAGTCTGCAGAACAGCTACTCAATTGTGAGAAAGCTATTATATGTATTTATTTTAGGTATAAGTTTTTAGAGAAACAATCGAGAACACAACTTTTGTGTTTTGCATTTACTTTTCCATCTCAGATAATTGCAGAATTGATTTAACTTTCATGTGTTATCTCATTTATTTATTATATAAATGTGGGGTTTTCCTTTCCCCTGAAATATACTTCCACATATGCAAAGCTACACTCTGTTGTCATTCTATACAATGAGGCAAAATTGCACATCAGGTGGTTTTGTAGGAAATATAATTAACCACATTTCAAACATTTTTACAGATTTACAACATTTCCCAAAGTCAGTGTGACTTGATGACATTTTCATCCTCTCTCCCTTTTCATTTGGAAATGCAGGACTGAACAGGCAGTCAGACATGTGGAAATGTAGATAAAGTAATTTGGGTCCCGGCAGGTTTATCTTTGGTTCATTATCATATTGAGAACATAACGACTGAAACAGGATCTTTTAGGCTTACAAAATCCTGACCCTGATTTGCTTTGGATGATTACTTGAGCTGTTCAGTGAGAAAGTTGAGGAGCTTTTATTCAAGAAAACGGTGAAAATGGAGATTGTGCTGAACAATGGGATTCAAGCAGAGGCACATGGAGAGTGGGATAAACAAACATTTCTGTTCATTTCATACTTTAGAGCCTGAATCCTCAGTATATCAAAAAATCTGTCAGGAAGCAAAACACATTGGACCAAGACTTGCAGCACATAAAACGCAAGAAATCTTTTGCTCCTCTTTATGACTCAGAAATGCTGGCTCCCTCTGATGGACACGTTTCTAGCACAAAACATGCTCACAAGAAGAGGTTTATGTATCTATCACCAACAGTTGTGTGTTCAGGGAGATAATCCAACAAGTCTGTCTGTCTCTGCCAGAGTGTCTCTTAGTTCCCTGCAGGTCCCTTCACATCCAGAGACTGCTGGGCAGCACCTGCCTGGAGGTTGCAGGCCGATGGGTCACAGTAACCGTTTGGACCAGCTGCACCAGGAGGCCCAGGCACTCCGGGCTGTCCGTGAACGCCAGGAGGTCCCCTCTGCCCGTCCCGACCTTCTTGACCATAGCCAGGTTTACCTGGCTCTCCTGTAATCATCACATTCATAAAGTTAAATGAGGAGATGGATTTTAAAGCATAGGCTTGCATTTTTGTTCAAGTCTATCTCTGACAGTCACACTACATAAGCTTTTAGGTTCTGAAATACATTCTGGTCGCAGTAATCGGTCTTCCTTTCCCTGCAGACTTTCAAGAGATCCCTGAGCTGATAACTGTGTAAGTGATGCAGAGTAGAACTCACATTCATAATTATGTGTCAGCTATATCCTATTGTGGAGGGTAACCAAGTACGTTTAATCAAGTACTGTCCTTCAGTGAGGTACTTCAGCTTTCGTTTTATGCTACTTCATACCCCACCACATTTCAGAGGGGAACTGATACACTTTCCACACCATTACATTCACTTGACTGCTGACGTTACAAGTTATTTTTGGGGAAGATAAGCTCTACTTAGACAGGTTGCCAATCCATCACAAAGAGACAAAAAACCATGCATACTGACACAGTCAATTTAGAATCACAGATTAAATTAATAGGCATGATTTTGAATGGTGGTAGAAAGCCAGAGTACCCAGAGAGAACATACAAACTCTTAGCCAGAATTCGGACCAGAAACCCTCTTGCTTTAAGGCAACAGTGTTAACCACCGTACCATTGTGCAGCAACTAAAAACCAGCCTCAGCTGAACATGTTTTGTACAAAACAAGGATACATGGAGGTTTTCCTCATTCACTAATCTCCTTAGTTCCAGACAAGAGAAATACAGTATGTACTAAAAATGTACTCACTTTCAAGTACATATGTATTATGTATTATACTCACTCTCATATAAAGTTTCATTGTGCATATGAGAATGTCTATACAGTCCTACGACAGACTTGTAACGTACACTTTAAAATTAATCAGAAGAAATGCAAATATACTCACCGGGGAGCCCAGGAGGTCCAGGCTGACCTTTAGGTCCTCGCACAGTGGGTCCTCTGGACCCTCTGTCTCCCATTTCACCTGTAAAGTGTTAAACATCTTTGTTTACGGAAACAACAAGCTGTTATACTATTTATGTCCAGCTCTCCCACATCGCCTCAAACAACAAATACTGGCAGCGTATTCAGTACCTTTGGGTCCTTTCAGTCCCATCTGTCCTGGTGGCCCTTTGAGTCCTGGAAGTCCTCTGGTTCCTGCCTGCCCAGGGAGGCCATTGTCGCCTGGGGACCCAGGAGACCCAGGGGGTCCAGGTTTCCCAGGTAAGCCTGCAACGCCAGACTCTGGCCTCCTTAAACTAGCGGCTAACTGAGCCAGCTGTTCTGTTGAAGCACGGCAGAAAGAAAAAATGATGATGAACCATAAATATGCAAAACTGGCAACAAAAATGTTTCTGCCCATCTGTAGCAAATAGCTTTCAATGGACTTTTTAGGACTTAACACTGTAATAAATCACATTGCACCATTGGAAGACTCAATCTTGTATGCCCGAAACAGTGCTCTTTGCAGAAATTGTACAACAGATCCTGTGCTTGAGTTCCGGATGAAGCTCTTGAGCGCTTAACTTGAGCCGAGGTGAAACTGTGGTCATGATATCCCTCAAACATCTCCTGTTGTTTCAAGTTTTCTGTTCAAACTTCCATACATTGAGCAAAAATAACATAATTCACTCTTTTTCTAGCAATCAATGTCAGAAAACGTACGTATATGGTCCAGATGACCTAATATTTAAATATTAAAATGTTTTGGGTTTTTTTTTTGGGCACATAAGATCCCAGGTTTCTGGCTCTTGATGGAAGTCCATGTAGTGGCTGCTCGGCTGCTCTCTTTCAAGATCCCCTTTCCAGGCAGAATCTTCGCTTGGAGCAGAGAAATGCAGGTCTACTGGAGGTGAAATGAATTTTTCAGCAAATCGGACATAAAAAAGTCATGAGAGTAGGAGATGACTTGCGAAGATGTAAGAGCACAAGAATGAATGGAACAGATGTTGTGACTTCAGCGAAACATTTCCAAGGCCTGGAGACGAAATCTTTCATCCATCATATGAACAAAGCTGGAAGCTCATTTCATGTTTTGGATATGAGAGCCTCCCTTTTTTGAACTTCAGAGTACTCAGAAACTGGCCAGATCAATGAAACAATGCAGGGGCAGCTCTTTGTGTGGTTGTGTAATGAGGCACTGTGGGAAACATTAAAGCCATGAAATGAGGCACAAGGGGATGATAAATGGGGTCAAAAGCCTCTTTTTTCTTACCTTGCATGACTCGCATGCAAACTTGTTTGATGTGCTGATCACTTGGCTCTTTGCCCTATAAGGAAAAAGACAGCTTAATAGATTTCATGACAGTGTCTAAAACCTTTATGTATGGCATCCACAGTATGTTTACTATTTGCTTTCATTGCAATGGCTAGTTGGGTGAAGAAAATTCTTACAATTCCAGGGCTTATTAAAGATGTTTAAAGCTGAAAAATCTTAATCTTAATGAAACATTTTCATAGAATTTCTCTTTCTCTGTACTTTGGTGTATTTGATGTCACATTAACCAGAAGTTTCTACCTCAAATTGTTGAGTTTGTTGTGGAAGATTGATACATATGTATATACTGTATGTATATGTATATATGAGCTTATAAATTAGAGCAACGGAAGTGTTGTTTATTGAGATACTTACACTTTCATAGAAGATTTACAATGTCTACTGAATTATTTGGCAAGTTTCGAGATTCAAAAGGGCTCCTCAGAGATTTTCTACTGTATACCTATGTTTTTGTGTATGGAAGCAGCTACATAGGGCTCCGCTCAGTTTGACACATTTCATCGGGATGTTTCTCAGAAAGAAAAACGCAAAGTGAGTGCGTCAGAACACCCTTTTTAAAGTTATGGGTGTAAAGTACAGAAAAGTTTTCTTTAACCCAAAAAAAAAACACATTTCTAAAGATATCCAGCTAATACTTTTTCTCTCCTACACAGTGATGCTTCAGAATAAAAATGTTACATTATGCATATTTTCAGGTATAATCAAAACACGTTTGGGACAAATATATCAATAAATCTGAATAATGAGCACAGTTTTGAAGATATCTTATTTTTTTATATATCCGTGGTTTAAATATACTCACCAAAGACTGAATTTCACATTATTAGATTCCAGTTGTCACTTTTTCCTTTTTACAAACCCATTTAATGTTTAAGATTCATTGTACAGGAACGTGTGGAAGGGAAATATGCAGTTAATGGGGAGAGTTTAATTATTTTAAACATTTGACATGTCTTTGAATATGCAGATTTCTGATTTTCATAGAACAATTCTAACATATATAAGGGATATAATATATGTAGATGTAGAATGCAAAGTATTTATCCAAAGAGTAGCAAGAAGCTGGGAAGATTTGTATGATGGTTTGTGGTAACAGACCTTTAAATTTGTCTGAAATAAACTTAATCTGAGTTTTACCTCAGAAAAGGAAACAAAAAGGGAGGAGGTTAAAAACACCATACATATGTTGAAATATCCCCCATGCCTAAGAGTTCTGGTCAGTGACACTTTGCCTTGTGTTTTTCTCATTCTGTCAAACGGATGCACAGGTCTTATATGCATCTTCAGACACTTTCTTAAAACTTTCCTTTTGAAGCGTTTTCTTTCTTCTAGACCTACCGCAGGACCTTGGGAGCCTCTGACTCCACGCGGGCCCCTGTTCCCTTGCATGCCTCGTGGTCCAGGTGACCCAGGAGGCCCCTCAATGCCAGGCTGGCCTCGACTTCCCTCGGGGCCTCTACTTCCAGGCTCGCCAGGGTTACCAGTCTGGACAGAGCACATGCACAGTATAAGACCAGGTGAATATTAAAAGACTGGACTGCTTTCTTGATGACTTGATGTAAAAGGGAACTGGTGACACACCTCTCCTTTGGGTCCAGATTCTCCTGCATCACCCTATAACCCCGTTAATAAAACACAGGAGATTAAAGCATTGCCTAATTAACTCCAGTGACAACGAACAGTGTGACATGATTGCTGTCTGTGTTGATGAAACAACTCACAACATCCCCTTTCTCTCCAGGGTTTCCCTCATCGCCTTGTCCTCCCTATGAAAACACAGTCCGTAAATCATTTTTCCAAGCAACCCACTTGTTATTTAAGTGCAGTAAATTGCTGTTAAAGTAGAATTAATATTAAGCATTCAGGTTGTCGTACCTGCTCTCCTTTGGGTCCCAGTTCTCCACGCTCACCCTGTAATTTACATGACAAATACGTTAACCAGTCAAATGAGGGGTGCATAATGGATTACGATAATGAGAAACAAAGCCTGTTTTGCTTGTCTACACTAGAGGGAGCTGATCAGCTGTTAGCGGTTGATCATTGATTTGACTTTTTAAGAAAACAGTTCTAAATCTGAATCGGTATCTTAAGGAAAACATGCCGGTGTCTTACTCTCTCTCCTTTTTCGCCGGGTAGGCCAGGAGGACCAGGGAGACCAGGAAGACCGGGATCACCTTTTGGTCCCTATATCAAGAAAACATGCACGTCTCTACATATTGACAGCAGAAGCATATCAGCAGCATTGAAAATTCCAAGATACAAGATAGTTATGTCATAGACCAATAGCTGATGAATAGCAATACCTCCTCAGATAAATAAAAACTCAAATATGTGTCATGTCAGAGTTCTGCGCGCACATTATGGTTGTGACCAACATTTTTTAAAAGCTTAGCATTGCTCCTTATTCTCATGGGCGTGTTGGTGTGTGCCGTTCTCCCTTTGATCGCTGGCCGACTGTCTGAGGAATGCCAGGGGAACAGAGAGCTCTTTCAGCCTCCTGCTCAGTCTCCCCTTACTGTGAAAATATACCTCCTGTGAGATCCAGCCTCAGCCTATTCTCTGAGACATTCCAGTGAAACAACAGCCAGGAACTAGAGCTCTGAGTGGCTCCCTCTTTTTGCTTTTTCACATTTAGAGTATCAGAAATGCACCAAATGCATAATTACTGCCTCTTCTGTGTCTTCCCTTGTGAATTTATTCACTTGCTGTTTTCCATTAGAACTGTTGGATGATCACAGGGCATGAATACAACTAATTATGGATTTGAAATTAAAGACATAAAGTAGAAAAAAATGTAATTTAATCATGCTCTTCAACTTGTGCGTTTACTACTCACCCTTGCACCTGGCTTGCCACCTGGTCCCAGAAGGCCTTGCTCTCCTATGTCTCCCTACAGGGAAGGAGGGGAAATGATAAGAAAGTCAGGAGAAGTAAAGTTTAAGATAAGAACGAAAAAGAGACGATTAATGTTCGGCCGAGGGAATGCACTCACAGGCTCACCAATGGGTCCAACAGGTCCAAGCTCTCCCTGTTCTCCGCGCTCACCCTGTGTTGTGACAGTAAAAGGACACAGTGGCGTGATGAAGCGGACACAAACCTGACTGATGTCTCATCCTGTTTCTGCTCACACTTACAGGTTTGCCAGCAGATCCCAATGTTCCAGATAGCCCTGCCTGACCAGCATCTCCCTGGGTGGAAGCAAATTGGCTTTCAGAACCAAATGATTGAGTTTAAGAAAATAATGGAAAATGTTTATCAGTCCATCAAGAAAGCAACCTTAGGGCCACCCGAGCCTTTTGGTCCAGGTGCGCCAGGCAAACCCTGAAAGCAGAGAAGACATCTTGAACAATAACAAAAACACATTTTTCTTCCAACGCGGGAGAATAATTCAGGCAGCAGGTGCCGTTCCAAAAAACGAAATGTACCTCACAAGAAATGCTGGAACATAAAGTCAAATAAATATATTCATTAATTCCTGAGTTTGACCCAAATTCGTTTAAGGCAAATATCTTCGGTGCTATAAATCTAATTATTTTATGAATTAGGCAGTTATTTGTACACCTACAAACTTGGCTACTGTCAGTCATGTTCACCAATGTCTCATTAGTGCCTTTCATCTGACAAATCCCAGACTGGAGGGCCAGCAACACTTTGCTGTAGCATTCAATCACCGTCTCACAGCACTGCCTGTACTATGTGTTCTGTATGATATCACTACTTAATGGATTTCCAAAGTTATTTGCTTAAATGTGAACCTACAGCAAGTAGTTTCATGTATATCATTGTGGGATGCTTAACTAAATGAGATCATGTGGAAATAACTGCACTGACCTATGATACTTTAAACCGCACTAAGGACTTACACAGGTCAATATACCAGTCAGAGTCAGCTATGACAGTTTGGGGTCAAAGGTCATACTCACAGGAAGCCCCTGGAGTCCAGCCTCTCCCGGAACGCCTGACTTCCCAACACTTCCCTGCAGAAAAACAGACAATGAAAAAAACAACGCTACCTCAGCTCCGAACAGCAGAATCACTAAGCCTTGTCTTTGTTCTCATAAATCTGCCATATTGCTTTGACTAAATATTCATACCTTTGCTCCTGGCATCCCAGGAATACCCTCACGGCCGTCCACACCCGGCAAGCCCTGGTGCAAAAGAGGTGAAAGTAAAATGCAGCGTTTGCAGCCCAAGTATCCGACAGTTACAGTGGCGGATTGTTTGCCATCATTGATCCAACACTCACAGCATCTCCCTTGGGACCTGGAAGGCCTGTGATCCCTCTCGACCCTTGAACACCCTGAGCGACAGAAAGTATCCAGTGATCATCAATGTTTAATACTTTTGAAGCTGTTTCCATCCACGATAAGGACGTGTCTACTCACCGTTTCACCTTTTGGCCCAGGCTCACCCATCACACCTCTCTGGCCTTGGTCCCCCTGAAATAATGCATTGAGAAAGATACTGTATGACCTGTGCTGTATATGTTACATTGGCTGTGAAACTACATTTGCATTTACAGATAAACTTACAGTTGCCCCTGCGACTCCCTGAGGACCTGGGTCTCCATCAAGACCTCGAGCTCCCTGCAAAGAAACAATATGGCCATTAACTGTCAGTATAATCTGTACAAACCATTGACAGTTTACAGCAACAATAGATAATCGAATTCATAATTGCAGGTAATTGTAAATGTTTATGACAGACTCTAAAGGCCTGCAGACCACAGAAACACGCACCATCTCTCCCTTGGGGCCCATCACTCCCGTGGCTCCACGAATTCCCTGAGGTCCCTGAAAGAGCAAACAGATCCAAGAGGTGCATCATTAAAAAAGAACCTGACACAGTAAAGAACTAACTCTGACTCTGATCAACTCACCGTTGCTCCTTGGGACCCGACCTCCCCTGGACTTCCCTGGTCTCCCTCCTCACCCTGAGTGAACAAAAGGAAAAGACATCAATGAAAGGAAATAACATCATCAAGTGAACTAAGAGGGAATCCTCACAGCTCATATCAACTGGTATTCCAACAGTGCCTTTCTTCTGCGGAAACATTCAAATAAATTCTGCCCTTGAAAATGGGACAGCTGTCCAGAAAAGTGTTTATTGCCCACTCTCAAGAAAAAGCAGTCGAGCACTGAAGTCCAAATAACTTTCGGTCCAAATATTGCAAATTACAAATAATTTGTATGCGACCTTTTGTGGTAAACTAGAGGGGGGCATATCCATTAAGATAGTCTAAAGCTCTGCTCATTTTCTGTTGTTAAAAAGCCAATTTGTTTCTTTCAAATACACACGATAACACATGTAAAAAGGGAATAAAGTGACGATTAATCTCGTGAATATACAAGATGGATCAAAAGATTCGTTCATTTCAGTGTCATGGAGTTGCGGACCATTCAAGACATTTAAATATTAAACAGCACACTGAAATGAAAGCAATAAAGCAGATGAGATGAGATGTCATGTCAATTTCATCATCATAAAACGTGACAATCGGATTTCTAATGACACATTTAGAATGTTTTGAATGGTGTTTCTTTTCAATTCATATACATAAGTGAGGCACAGTATTAGGATATTCTATGTATTCTATATAGATATATATATATATATATTCTGTCTTCAGTATTACGAAACAATGCACCTGCGCTCAAAACAACACGTGCATCTATTGAACATATATACTTTCAGGTCTGATATTTTTGGAATGGAAGGCAGAAAAAGGGACTTCAAATGAGACTGCTAAGCAGAAAACCATCCAAAAAAAACACACACACCAGAGTCTGAGAGCAGACTGTCAGTAAATCGCATTCTGGCAAGTGGTGATAAGAGGAGATGGTCCCAGACTCATTTCCATTTATATAGTGCATGGACACATTACAGGAAGAGAATAGTTGTGCTTGAACATCATTTCAAATAAATCATCCCCCCGTGCGTTGCAAAAGAGTTGAAGGAATTACCCACAGAATCATATCGCTTCTTCCTAGAATACAGCAGCATGAATAAAATGTGTCTCAAATGTGTCAGAAATTCCTTTGATAAGAAGAAGTCAGCAGGAGTTTGGGAGGCAAATTAATGTTTTCATTTCGCTATCTATGCAGTCCTAGGTGTCAAATTCACTTTGTTGTGTATGAATTTTAAACCATTTGATGTGACCCAAAGCTCAATCTCCCACAAATAGTTAATCCACAAATAACTTGTTTTTTTCTTAAATGAACATATTTTACCTTGTGCCCTTGTTTTCCAGGTTCCCCTGCTTCACCTTTTACACCTTTGTGGCCCTAGAAATATTCAGAGAAGAAATGGAGGGCTGAGTAAACACTTTTTCAAAACATTTTCTGGCAGAGGGATTTTAAAGCAAAACAAAAGCTGCCATCCTCTCACCTTCATGCCAGGAAGGCCAGGATGTCCGGAGGTACCAGGTGGACAAGAGTTTGGACACTAAACAGCAAAATGAGGGTCAGCGAGTGTTCTGATCTTGTGCAAAATAAATGAAAAATAAGAATACTTAAATTTCCCCCCCAAAAAAATATTAGTTACCAGGTCAGTACTGCCTAGCATACCAGCTGCACCCTAAAAATGAGGAGAATATACAGATTTACATTTTCACATTGTAAATAGTTAACTTTATTAGTGGCACCACCACCAACGAGACCCAGGTTTGTGACGCCAGTGAACTCAGACTCATAGAACTATAGAACAGACCCAGAACCTGAGTATATACCAATGTATTCAAACCTGAATACTTTGGTAGATAGCTGTGTGAGTCTTTGTTGCAACAGCAGGATCCAGGACCACACACCCACAGAAACACACAGTAACAAGTTGAAAACAATAGCTTTGCAATTTCGGCTGCTAACAACGCCAAGCTTTTCACACTTGCATTGTACTACTTCCCATGCAAACATGAGGACATTTGCAAATCTTGTCAGATGGCAAAGGTTTCGTGACTTACTCTAGGCCCAGTTGGCCCACGAGGCCCCTGTGGTCCTCTCACACCCATGGCCCCCTGTGGAAAGTGACAAAAGATGTGTGAGCATATAATATGACACATTGTACATCACTTCTAACAAGAATGAGATAATACAGTATTTCTTCTGAAGGGTTCATCTGGTGTATAGAAGCTAAATGAATCCACATAATGCTAGCTTACACTATTGTAGAATACTCGAAAACTGACATCAGTGTTTACACCGTCAGAAAATAATTCTAAATTACCAATAGGTGCATTTAGTGGCTAAATGCATTCACCATTTCAACAATCACAAATACAGATCAATTTGCGGTTGATTTCAAAAGGTTTTTATTTGATCTGCAGTCTCGTGCGATGTTTATTCAAAAGTAATACCACAAACCGACATTTATTAACGCTCAAGTTGAAATGTGCCAAACCTAGATTGTAACTATGGCTTCCTAATAACAAGTATGATATTCACAACTGAGGTAAAAAAAACTATGACTATGATGCACATTGAAAAAAAAATTGGATTTGATATGTCAATTTAAAAAAAAAAGAGAAACCTGGTGTTATCTATGTAGTGGAATGCAGAATATGTTATACTTTGCATCAGTTTCCTAGATTAAATTCATTTTTCAATACTGACTACATCCATCTTCAATTTGACAACATCAAGCAAGTAAAATGAAATAACTTTTGGCCACATGATCAGTATGTGGCACACAGTGTTAATGTGTTGTTTTGTGTGTGCATAAAGGTGTTTTGGCATGTTTTTGAGGTACCAGGCGTCACAGTTCTCTCAGTTCACCAACACCATAGCATAGTGAGTGCCGCACAGAGCAGGAATCATGTGACTTTAATCAGGCTTTGACTTACTGTCATTTCTTTTTCTCATCACAGTCAGGACATGAACAAAAACTAATCCGTTCTCTCATTTACCCAGAGGTAGCCCAGTGATTAGATGTTTATATCACCTAATTTATATCATACATTTATAATACATCTTTCTGTGTCTACTCACAGGTGGTCCGACTTTTCCCAATTCACCCAGAAGTCCTCCAGGCCCCGGTGGTCCCTGTTCACAGATACATATCATTGATGAACAACACTGAAACAACTTGGAAGACCAAATGATTGCATTTTGTGGGATCTGTATTATCAATTGCATATCACAGAGGAGTTACTTACAGGGGGTCCATCTGGCCCAACGCCCTAACGAGACACATGCAGAACATCTCAGTGTGATTTATAAAACATGGTGTGCACAAGAGAAGACAAGACAAGACGGACACAGATATTAAAAAGTAGACGACCGGTAGAATGTTAATAGATGGTCATAGTTGATTTGGTTCTTGGAGTGGTTTAAATAGGGAATGCTACTCACAGCTGTTCCACGAGGTCCAGGTTTTCCAGGTTCACCCTAAACAACAGAAAGAAACATATTAGATACATGAATAGACACTGAGGCACGTACAAATTTACTGCAGTCCGGTAGAATTGAGCTGTACAAGTTTGCAGATGGTCCAAATTAACATTCCTTTGGCACATCACATGACTGAGTTGGGCCCACTTGACCCTGCAATGTTTAGCCTAATGAGGACCGATGCCGGGGCTTCTTGCCCCACAGGGATTTGACTTGCGGGATTAAGTCTCATTTGTCATGAGGAATTGCTTTATGCACCGCAGCTCTTGCTGCCATGCCAAAAAACTGGACAGCAGCTTGGCAACATTTCACCGACAGTCTCTGAAGCAGGAAAGCAAAGGCTCATTAGTCACTTACTTTCTGTCCAGTGGGACCATCAGGCCCAAGATCTCCAAAAGGACCAGTCAAACCCTGCAGAGAAATAGACGTGCAGATAAATGAACACATCATAACAATACTTGAAGCAAATTAGCATCTAGATATTTGATCTGTTTTTCCCAAAGAAAACCTTGATTTGCATGTGCTTTCTATCTTCTGTCAATATTTTTCATCACCAGATCTCCACAATATCATAACACAATCATTCTTGTAAAAGAGGAATTCTGACTAAGATGGACTTTTTTTTAAAATGTTGCAGTGAAGCACTGCTGCTTCTTGTTTAACAGATGCTTTGGATACAAAGCAAAGATTATGTTTCTGAGCACACCAAAATCTCCACATGTGCGTGTTCAGCTTAACAGGCACGCGGGAAAATGTCAGCACACAGTCAGAGGGCAAAACTCTCAGACTGCAAACCATGCAGAGAACAACATTCCTGTCTGCCTCATGTCAAACAAGTGCACTGAAAGGAATCATTCCACACTGATTTGAGGATTCTCAACAGGAGATACCAATAGTGGCCACTGCCAACAAAGCTCCTATTGTTTTCAGAATCCTGGAAGATGCGGCAGGCTTCGGATTACACTGTATTTATTAGTCAATTTTACATTTAGAAAGACGAATGGAATGGCTCTTTTGTGTAATGTAATCTTTAAGTTAAGGTGTATTTTACTTACAGCCCATCTTGTCAGTCTACCATCAATATACTATATAACAATATACAATAACTATTGCCTTTGTTGGAATATGTTTTTCTAACCTGCCTTTAAACTCTAATGGGTGCTAAAGTTAATCACACTCTGGTTTGCTCTCTTTCAAAGGAAATTTGGATTTGTTCATCCTGTTGGGTAAATTCCTAAAATTTTTGCACTTATTTCCCCAAGATCCCACACTGCATCTAGAAATTTAATTGGTCTCTTAACAAGGCCAGTATGTACAAGAAGGATCTATACGATGGGAGGCTCTCAATTTATGGTTCCACCCACTCGCAAGTTAGAAGATTCCAAGTTGGCTAGTTCATCAACAATACTGTGAACATCAATTACTGCATATAACACATTAAACATAGGCTACTCACATCATTTCCAGGAATTCCAGGTGATCCTGAAGAACCGGGTTTACCTGCATCACCATCAGGCCCCTAAAATGAAAAGTTCCACAAACACAACTGAAAATGAATGCAGTTTAAAAGCACAACCAAACATGATAGTTTTCATTGAATTTGATAATTACAGGAGGACCGTCCTCGCCGTCTGCTCCTCTTTCCCCCTGAAACAAAAAGATGCAATGCTTCAAGGACAACAAACTGTGAACAATTTTCTAAGTATCTGTCATAGTATATAATGAGGACTCACAGCAATGCCATCAATTCCTGGGACACCTGCAGGTCCAGGAGGGCCAGGGGGTCCTTGGCTGTTCTGTATAAAACAGTTAATGATTTTAATGTGTGAAGAAAATATATTCTCAAATTTCTAGAAACAGCCCTTTCTAATTTTGTCCTTTCTTATGTTGACATGCAGCAACAAGCATATCGTAAAAAAAAAACAATTAAAACAGGTGCAGAGCCTTATTGTGTGTTGCCAGAAGACAAGATTAAGTCTGGAATGACTAAAGCTCAAATCCAATGGACATTATTTCTGCTTCAAACTATTCAGTGTTCGACAGCATGATGCCAATGAAAAAGTTCTAAACGGAAACTAAGTTTGGCATCTGACTCGTTTCATGGACAGATGCCTAATAAACTGATGAAAGAAACGACTTGTTCGAAAACTATCTCACCACAATTGCAGGTGTAACAATCTTGCTATGTGGCATAAGCAGTGGGAGAACACTCACCTGCACAGCAGTCACATTAGTCTGTAGACACAAATAGAGAGAACACACACAGGGAAAAATAATAAGTCTTACTTGAGCGGAGCAAATAAGAGCAAGCTGCAGGAGCACCACCAGAAAAGACCATTTAACGCCTGGGGCCCCAGCCATCATCTCCCCGTGAGCAGGAAAGGTAAAAGTTGTAGTCCTTTCTCTGGGATTTGTTGGGTTCAGGGAGCCCCCAGCAAAACAACCCAACTGAACCCGCTGCAGCTATCTACACCCTCAGAGGTCCCATAGCTATCAGGGGCTCATGTATATTCATACTAAGTCTGGTAATGGGAAGGGATTGGAGGGTTTGTAGGGGACATCAGGGGGAGGGGCCACACTGCAGACACCACCAATAGACAGAATCAGCGGGACATTTAACAACCTCTGCTATAGCCAAAATGGATTTATTTTTTTGAGGTCTGCTCAAATTAACGCACTTTAGGAGTTACAAATTGCTTCACAGAACGAGCTACTGTTTACAAGAGACGCAATAATAATAATAATAATAATAATAATAACAATAACAATAATAATAACAACTAGTATTAGTATCATTATTATCAATATGAAAGATTTGGACAACTTGTTCTCTCAGGATTGGATAATTGATAACAAACAAAACATGGCTGCTGCTGAAATATATTTCTCCCCATTAAAGTAAAACTCATCAACATGCAGCAAATCAGTATTCTACATCAACAACTTCAGACTGAGGGTCATTCATGCTTTCAGTCTTACCGATGCCATGGCTGGGAGGCTGTAACAAGCTTCTGTCCGGGCTTGCGTCACATCACAGTGAATGAGCATTGACTGGAGTTCAAACTTGTATCAATAAAACCAAAAAGAAAAAGAAAGATGATTTATAAGCACAAAATCATCAGAAATACATGAGAAGACAGGCAGAAGACTGAAGCTATGGGGCATAGCCATGTTAAAAACCGAACAGGCTTATGAGAAATTAATGGGACACCCTAAATCAGGAATCATTATAGGGATCATTTTATTTCTTAGATGAAACTTTTTTAAAGTAAGTCCGTAATGTAATACAAAATGTTAGAAGAGTAACAAACAATATCAGCAGTATAGTATTATAGACATACCGGAACTGCAATCACTGGGGCGTCCTTCAGCTTTCCTATCACAGTGAAGCCACCAAGACTAACTTTTTGTCTTGGGGGAATATTCTGAGAACCGATGAAGATACAGTCCATCAGAAGGGCCACAGAATGCTTTCTAACCTCCAGTAAAACTCTGTGCCACCGGTCATTAAAAAGTGATTCTATAGGCCTGAAAACAACAGACTGCCTCCCAGCATTTAGCGCTGCGAAGCTAAACTCCAAAGACTTTGACTCCCCATTGAGAGTGATGGCAAGCTGCTGTTCGCCATTCACGTCCAACATTTGCCAAATATTCCAATTCCTAGTTATGGTGCTGCCACTCATGCGCAGCACTGCCACAAAGGCAAACTCCTCCGGCAGTCCCAGAGGATAAGCTGATCTGAAACATAAAGACGAACTCTTGTCAAAACCTTCAAACTTTACAACATTACTATATTGTCCCATGTAGAGCTTATTCTCTTTTAAGGCAATTAAATCATATTTTCAGTCATATAAATTGCTATAATTTTCTTGCAATGTTCAAAGACGTTTTACATCAGGACTGTGGTGAAGTGATAAGGTCAGATTTTAGGTCATTCAGGACCATGGACAGGGTAAATACCTTTATACCAGCTCAACCACTAGGTGTCAGTGTTCACTCACACATTATGACTCACAGCTGCTTACCGTGTGTTGATTCGGAAGTTGAAAGCTGGGCCTATTTGATAAGCAACATCCTGAAGAGATGGTCCAGCAACCTTTTTAACAGTGCCCCTTCTTGCAAGCTCAGCAATGTGGAACTGTGACATTATATAAAATCCTGAGGGTGCCAGCAAAGAGGGGTGGTTAGATATAAAATCCCCTCAGAAAAAAATAATTACTCAGAAGCATAAGATGATTACTGTAGAAACTCTGTCTCTTGATTATTAATTCTGCTGTGAAAGTATCCTTATGTGTCTTTGGAGGTCATGTACAGTATATGGGATATGACTTTTATATAATTTGCCTTGCAATATCAGTGATACATTTGTTTTTAGGTTATACATTTCACAGAGTCATCATATCTTTAGGTTTTCCAGTAATATTCAAACATTGTATTTTGTACTCAACCTGGAAAATTATCATCCCCTTTGCCGGTCTGGGGGCATATGGACCCCTGCTCTAAGTGAATACCAACTCGAGATGAAAATGTCACAGCTGAAAAATGGGAAAAGGCAAGCTGCATGTTAGAGGTCAAATATGTGCGCGTGTGCATATGTGCGTGTGTGGTGTGGGAAAGGACTAAAAGCTCAGTGTTTGGAAAGCTGCACCACTGCCTTGAATAAATATTGGGCTATCTCTTACTGTTTGGGGTTTCCTCTTTAACACGTAACCTCTAGATTTCCCTGTTTTCACACACCTGGACAGGAAGTTAAAAGTCTTTATCAAGGCTGAATGAATGTTCCACACACATTCATTTCCATTCTGCCAGTTGCCAAGATGAGTGGCAGCATTGCGTTTAAATTCTGGTGCTGTTCAAATGTTTGGCTCGGGATTTATACTGCAGAATTACACTCATTGAATGCCATTGTTGAATTTGCAGGTATATTTTTCTATGAGAGTGTTGTTTAGGGCAATTTTAAACCCACATGCAAGCAGCTGGACTCACTTAGGTTGTAATGTTGACTCTGATACTAACACATGGGATAGGCCTTCTGTCATAAAAGATAGATAAGAACAGCAGTACAGTGGAATAATAAACACAGCGAAGACAACATAATGTAAATGTGTAGTCATTTAGTATACAATGATATCAATTAACACTGTGTCTGCCTTAGAAATGGTGTGCAATATAAAACAACTAACCGAGCTCCACAGAACTAATTTCAAGTGAAAGAAAAGAAACACTGCAGAATTATCCAATATGTCAAGATGAACAAAGGGGAACAGTAAAAACTGACCAGAAAGGGTATGATTACGTGAGTACATTGGGGTTGACAGTTGCTGCTAAGAGAACATGACTCATGCTTTTCTGTTACTTCAAGGCTGTAGTGTTTGTTTTTTTTTAATGAAAATTTTTGTTTGCATTTGCAGTTGTTAATCTCAGTATTTGCATCATGCAACGTCGATGATTACTTACTCTGAGAGTGAAGTCCAGTGCAGTGATACAGTGGGATCACATAGCAGCAGCACAGTGAATACAGGATGATGTTTCTGGAATATAATCAAACAAAGGGCCTTTGCATCATTCAATGTAAGAAACAAGTGTGTTTGCCCAGTGATTGTAACAATATAATCACAAAGATTAAAGACACTACTGGCATCAGTTACATGTTGCATTACCAACTCAGTGGCTGTTAAATAAATGACTTACCTTGTGATTCCACCCATTTCACAGCTTGAACTGAAAGTTTGAAAAAACATCTGCAGCCTGATATTTTTACAAACTGGCTTCCAGGAGTGAACGTAACCCTGAATTGTTTCTCTGTAAGCGAGAGTGAAAAACTCACAGTGTGGGATTTCTTATAGACTTGACTGTTGTCATCCATTTGGGGGTGTGAGTCAACAGTCTCCACAGTGTCAACTTTGCATTCTACCACAGTCCTCCTGCACCCACCTTGGACTTGTTGTTATCCCCTATGTTTCTGCAAAGTTGCACCACATCACTGTATCTCAATTGTAGTTCTATATTCATGATTATGTACTATCAGTAATAGCAGCTATGAAAAAAATATAATGCTATCCCGTCTTGGCTTAATTTCACCGCCTTTAAGAACTACATTCTTGCTGATCGCTATGGTTGCAGGGTATACAGACGGTTTAAGTGCAACCCAAACTGAAAGGAACAAAGAGAGAAACAATTCAAGGTGTGTTTGTCCCTTCAGGAAATTAGGCAAAAAAGACACATATTACGAGAAAGTAATGATTAGGTGTGTATGATAACATTCAGATTCGAGAGAAATGTTTTAATTACCTGGAAACTCTGGAAGTGTTTATGCAGAGGAATAGGAAATAAAACTTCTAAACTATTATCTATCCCCCACATTCTCTTCCAAAACACAAACTACTGTTTGTAGCTTGTTTCAGTTGATAAATCAATTGGCCTGCAGTGGTATCTATCACGACTGAATCTTATTGTGGTTTGACGTTGTGTGAAGCTCATTTGTAAATTATAGGTCAGCAGTCTCTGGGAAGATAAAAACAAAACAAAACAAGAAACACAAGAAAGACACATCCAGCATCAATCCTTGACCCAGAATAAATGTTAGATCTAAGTAGTAACTGATGATATATGATCAGAATTACACAATTAGATCACAAAAAAAGGGGAAAAATCCACCCAGATAACACTTTTTATTAAACTATTGCTATTTAGTTACATCGTTGTGGATCCTTTTATTACTTTTTGATGACATCTTCAAAATTATAGCAATAAAAACATGCATAAAAGAAACAATACAGAGCACATTAGTTGCACATGCTGGCACGTTTTTGTAATGGTAATTTGATATTCTAGATGCCAAATATATTCTACTCCCAGGTTGTGTTACAGGTAACCTGACTCGGATGTTTTGTTTACTGACAATATTCCTTCCTATTTATATCACATTGCTTGAAATATATATAGGCTTCCCTAGCAGTTTGTGCTAAAGCTATCTTTATTCTTTGACCAACCGTAAATAGTGAACGCAAATCAGAACGCACGCAAATATGTTCATTATTTGCATTGAAAATGTTTTGGGGAAAAAGAACATCAAACATATTCATATTTCTTTTCGCTAGAAAAACATCTGTGCAGAAATTTCTTTTAAAAATTGGACTTTTTCTGGATACACTCGTTTGAATTTCTAATAGCTTATAATAACTTCAAATGAGTTATTTGTGCTCAGGATCTAATCACATTTCATAGTACACTGACCCAGTCTTGGTGACATGTATTATTTTTATCATTACGAGTATTGTATTCCACTTTCCATTAACAGGCTGCAGTTTTGCGCGGCGTCAGCTGCGCCTCAGCTATGTGCAGTTACGCGCATTTGAATGTTCATCAGTGAGCAGCTGGAGCAGAGCCTGCTGTCAGCTTCTCAGATTGAGCACAGTTAGCTGGATTTGCCTAGCAAACACACTTCGGAAACGACAGTCAGACGGCTGAATGGCTGGTCGACTCTGTGTTCAGTTTTGAGGGCGTTTTTTCTATAAGCGTTGCCACATAAGGAAGTGAAATAGTACTTAGAGAAGTGCCCTCTTTTGGTCAGGACCCGACACTCATAAGACGACAAGAACTGAAATTGAAGCTAACATTGGTTAGCGAGCTAATGTTAGCTTGCCAACGCAATGGTGAGTAGAGCTAGCTTTTTTCTTCGTGCGGCTAATTTTACCTGGTGACGACTGTTCGTTGGGTGGCCAACGTTAACAGTCAATGCTACCAAACTAGCTATGAAGGCAATAACTTTTTGATGGTCTGTTAAAGTATTTAGTATATTTAGTGTGTCGTTCCTGTGCGAATGTGGGCCTTTTACAGAATGTTTTAGACGTTTCTCACCTGTAACTGAAAACAGAGGATACCCCTGCAGAGATTCTGCCCACCAGCCTGAGACCTTTATCACTTCTCTCGCTTTAGTAATCGGACAGTGCTTTCGATATAGTCGTTGTTTCTGACCTGGTCTGTGTTGGTTAACATTCTTCTGAAAGAGGGAACCACCGCTGACTAATTAAGGCCCTGCATTTTACATTTCTTACTTGGACTTTATGTTTCAGTTTTACTTTAATTTTGGGAGATTGGTGGCTTGAAATGTCAGAAGTGCCAGTTACGTTTACTTGTTTAACATCACCGGTGTGACACAACATTGTGTGACCCATCAGATGCGGTGCCCTG
Source organism: Leuresthes tenuis (assembly GCF_036924035.1). Classification (NCBI taxonomy): domain Eukaryota; kingdom Metazoa; phylum Chordata; class Actinopteri; order Atheriniformes; family Atherinopsidae; genus Leuresthes; species Leuresthes tenuis. The sequence goes on from NW_027325362.1 coordinate 17,083,652, forward strand.
AGAAGAATTCTTAGCTACAGCTAAAGGTTGAAATTGCACTTTTCGAATTTATTTGGGCACAAACGACTCACCGAAACATGGGGTCTCGTGTTGCTGTTGTGATTTGTGACATTTATGGCCCTTCAGATCCTCTGATGCCAAAAATGTTACGACGAGGTGTTGAGTGTTAGTCGGTGATTTGTCAGTGGAATACAGACGCACACAGTCTTTTACAGCAACTTAAATTTGTGAATCTAACGCGAATATGTAAATAGTACAGGGTCACAGTTTCCTTTAAAAATGGCAGTCCTAGATTTGCCGTCGTGTTTTAAACATACGAATATTTCAGTGGATATGCATCATTTGTCGCCAGCGCCTACCGGCAAGTTACTACTAGTTTTATCAACAGAATATTGACAGTCAGCGCCTCACTTCAACGTTGTATAATACTTCTTGAAGTTGCTTTTATGTAATGGAGTATTATATCCTCAGACAAAGTTTGTGAAGACTAACTAGATTAAGCAGCTGCTTCCACACCACAAAACTCAAAATCAGGCCTTCATGGAGTCATAAATCCATAATGCTACCCAAATGTAAATTGTATTTATTATTTTTTTATCAACACATTATGGAGTTTTTACACAACTCATTAGGAACTGGAATATGGATATTATCGCAGGTCTGGCAGCTTAGTTGTAAAATGGAGTCAAATGACTCGGTCAAGTATTTATTTATTTTCTCTCAGTCAATGGATTGTCTTCCAAATGTGTGATTTGCATAGCTTTTTGTTAAACATTTGAATAGATTTATCACTCACACGGGCATTTACAGTTGAACTACCCTGTGTCCTCTGCATTTTGCCCAGTTCATTTCATCTTTAGCTGACAGTATTCAGAGATATAACATCTTCCAGGATAGCATCCAAAACTGCATCTTAACCTGTTATTTTCTCCATCAGTGTTAAGCATCTTTGTTCAGGTCCAAATCACAGAGGCTTCTTGTCATCGTGTGGTTTTCACTGGCAGGAACACAATGTCATGTTGTTGCCTAGTGAATGATTTATTCATATCATACGTGACTAATTTAAAACGCGTCTGTATAATTGTTTTTGCCAGTTTTGTTTTGCCTCAACCACAATCCAAAAATATCTGCATGGCCTTTTCTTTAATTAGGTCTAAATCAATCTTGAGCTTAAAATGTGTGCTGTAAATGGCATGGATATCTGTATTTATTTCTGATATTGTATTTCGGGCACTTTTCTGCCAGGTTATTAATGTTGTTTTCCCCATATACTGCCAAAAACTAAAATTGTTTCGGGCTGCTAGCCAGTTAGGCCGAATGTCAACCTCATGCCCTGATAATTTTTATACAAAGTTAGCTATCAGTCAAACCCTGCAAGTTCTTTGACCTTATTTTTGTGGCTGTTGATTTAGTTTAGTTTAGGTTGATTGAGTTCATCATCTGTTACTTATCAAGTTACCTATAGTAGAAAAATACTCTGAAGGAGAAAAGTTCAAAGATCTGTTTGTTGCCACCCAGATTTTTTATTCTATTAGAGTCCTGTTGCTAATGAATTCTGTACATTTTGCCTGAAGGCCTACAGGTATATCCCAGATGATTTAAGGCATATCTGCCTGTAGAGACCAAGATGGCGGAAGTCCAGGCCACGGTGGAGTTCTCTGTGGAGCTCCACAAGTTCTACAATGTGGACCTGTTCCAAAGAGGGTGAGTTTTGTTGTTTTGCCAGTTATAGACATGTATTACAAAGAGGTTTGCCTTTATTAAAAACAGCAAGTTGGCTTTGGCTGTACGCTTTGAAGGGACTGTCGGTGAAGAGCAGTTTGTTGTGGAGGGGGAACTGTGACTGCCTTAGCCATATAGGGATAGATTTTAATGTTGGTTAGAATTTTAGTGGTTTCAAAAATGGTCATTTTGCAGACAATGTTGATTATGCTATAGGTTGAAATAAGTACCCTCTCTCTCTATCTATATATAAATATATATAAACCTAACCATTTTCTGTGTCTATGTGATACTGATTTATTTTTTTCTCAGATGTGAGGCAGCTGGATTTTCATGACATTCACAAGTTCAGTCACAAGAAATTCCAAATTACCATGCTGAATGCTTTTAGTCTTGTGCCCAGAAAGTATGCAGCACCCTGTACGAGCTGAAATGGGCGGTATTTGGTATGACAACAGTCAGCTTGTCTTTTTCTGGCTCCTTTTTGCATTTCCTCCAAAGTTTGTTTTTGAAAGACAGACGTTTTCACCTGCTGAGTATTATGAAATACTTCTGTTTAGTAAACCATCTAGCATGTCAGTTTATATATCCGATTCTGAAATATATTTTTTTTATAGTTGTAACAGTGTACTCAGTTAAAAACCTAGATAACACTGGCATGCAGGTAAGGAGGAGATAAAACTTTGACTTGTGTAACTACCTCAGGAGGTAAGACAGATCCTGCACTTATGAGAATGTTAGTGGTTTAATCACAGGCCTCTCCAGTCCACCTTTCTTAGTGTCCTTGGTCGTGAAACTGAGCCCTCACCTTTGAGGTGCTCAGTAAGAGTGTGTATGATTGTGAAATGTTTTCAGTGTGTAGACTGTGCTGTGTTAGCGAGTCAATTTGCTGCTGATATAAAGTCAACAAAGCTAGAAGAATGCTACCTACACACCGTTTATTTAGCATTTTTAATGGGAAAAATAAGCAGGAGAAAAAATAGTTTTACTTGTGCAGCTCTAATAGTTGTCTTTAAAACCCAGAATTTCTTTTTACAGCAGCAGTGTAACGATACCTCACTGTGCAGAGGAAATAAACTCCTGCTCAATGCCTCTGAGTCATCAGTGCTTTGAGAGCTTCGGTTTACTACATGAGTGGCCGCAAAAGAAAGTGCTCATTATTCATTTATGTGAGGTGTAGTGTCTTTTTACAAGTGTAGGCACTTGTGTGTAATCTGTGCGATTTGTTCTTCTCTCACAGACCTTTTAGAATGTTCTGGCTAACGGTGCCAGTTTTTCATGCATGTCATTGTTCTAAAAGATTGGTTCCCTTTTACAGGTTCTACCAGATGCGTGCCAGTCTTAAGGTGCCACCTCGTGTTCCTCACAAAGTCGAGACCAGTCTACTTCATCCAGGAGGTAAATTGTTTTTTTTTTTTAGATGTGCACATTATTAACTCTCTTCTACATTATTTAATCTTTTTGAGCACATTTGTAGAAAAACCTGCTGTAGTTTGAATGGATTTGTGGATCTCGTCGATCGATCCTGAGCCCCGAGCCCTTCTCAGTTCTCAATTCAAAGATATGAAGTTAATATTTTGGTAACCCGCAGAATGTATTGAATAACTTGCAGTGGCTTCTTTTTATCAGAGGGTAAGTTATCTCCTTTTGAATGAACATGGTTTTGAAGTGGTGCTTATTCTTCAGAAAGATGTGCATGTTTGATTCCATGTATTTCCCTCCATATTAGCACTGTTTACAGGGGCAGTGATACTGCAGGTAGGGCACTGATTTGTCTCCTGAGACCGTTCTTTGTTCTCAGTATTTCTCAGAGGCTTTGTGCTTGTGATTCAGCCTCTTAAGAACCTGCATTGATTCTTTCACACAAAGCAGTCTATTCATTGCTGCAAAACTAAACAGGATAATCGAGAGCAAGCTGTCTTTGTTTGAATGTTTAATTTACCATATTTTTGTACTGTGGCATTGTTTTTTAAAATGAGTTGATTAGGAAAAAAGTAAACATTATTTTTAAGGGGGGGGGGGGTGTAGATCATTACCTCTGGTGTTTTTATTTTTTTTAATTATTTAATTAATCATTGTGTTTTTTTTTTTTTTTATCTAGGCTCTGATCTGGCATTTCCTGCTTCAATCCAAGATGATGTCATCTCCAGCAAAACTTTCCAAATCCTCTATAAGAATGAAGAGGTTGTGGTAAATGATGTCCTTCTCTTCAAAGTGATGATGCTGCTGGATGAGAAGAAGGTAGGTTTGGGAAAGAAAGGGGGGGGGGCACATGCCATCCATCGCTTTCATGTGGTCCCTGAAGTTGACGGTCTTCACTGTTTTCAATCATCCTTAGGTGGAAGAGTCCCTCAACGATATGGATTTTCAGCTCTTCTTGGATTTGTATTTCACAGATGGTGATTACACGTAGGTGTTGCAATATTCCAACTGCATTTAGTATTGTATAAATTATCTTATCTTATATAAAAAAACGCACTACTTACATATTCTGTTTCTGTTATATAACAAACTCTACAGGCCAGATGATCCAAGCTCTCTACAGAACATCAGTGGCCGGATACTTCATTTGCACTTTAGCCCTCAGCGAGGCATCCACCAACACATCAATGTCATGTTTGACTATTTCCACTTGTCTGTCATCTCCGTTGTCATTCATGCTTCCCTTGTGGCACTACATCAGCCCCTTATCAGGTCAGACAGGTGTTTTGCAATAAATATTCATACACAGGGACACTGAACAGTTAGTTTTGTGATTACCTGAGCGTGATTTCAATGTGTGTTTTTCCCAGTTTCCCTCGACCTGTGAAAACCACGTGGCTTAACCGAAATGCTCCAGCACAGAGCAAAGACTCGGTCATCCCACCTTTGGAAAATGTGGTCTTTGGCAGCACTTATGTCAAACAAGTGTCACCAGATGTAAGCAAACCTCTCCTACAGCAAGTATTTGTAATTCTCCCTGTTTTTATTTGCAGATACTGATCTTCTAAGATGTTAAAGAAGGTCTTTGAGATGCCATTTCATATTGTATCATTGCACTGCAGTTCCATAGACTAAACCAAGCATTCGGTTATAGACATATATGACTGTCATAAACCACTGAAAACCCTAACCCTGAAATAAGCTATAAAGAAATAAATAAAATAGCCACAGTTATTGCTGTGGATTCAGATTAGACAGTGCTATCCTTCAGGTAAAGTCATCAGCTCACAGTTCCATTTGTCCAGGAGTAAAATTGGCTCTCACGGCAGAGAAAGCTCAGCCAGTTGGAGCTTCCTCCGAGACGCAGTAGCGTTACTGCACCGAAGCCATTCAGGCAGAACAGCAGCGCTCCTCATCACTTCTTGATGTAACATGCAGCTTGGGAATAAAAAGCCATTGACCACTTTTTATTTGACTGCAGGGATTTCAGTGCTCCTGCATTTAGACGGTGCACTTGAAATAAATCTCTACAAGGAACCATCAGATTATTATGTGAGTCATAATGCTAAAGCGACAACTGCTGTAATTGTCTCCACACTGCATTTTTTTTAATAAGAGTTTCTTACACATGGGAGTTGGGAAGGTGATTATTTACAGAGATCACATGACTTAGGGACACAGCACAGAGACAGGGAGATGTTATAAAATGATTTTCCTCTCTAGCCTATAAGTCCACGGATAAGTTGCTATGTTGAATTAAAGAAAGATTGCTGTTGACATTACACATTCCTTATCTTTCCTTATTAAAATACTATAGATGTGTTAATGACCACTAACAGGCAGGACTCATTTGAATAATCTAAATTGAAAATGAGCAAAACTGTACACTTTGTGTTCTTGTGTCGAAAAGTTTGCTTCTCAGTGTAGAGATTACTAAAGCAAAGGCCAACAAGCACTGCAGTGTTCGCAACAGCAATAATATTGCTTATGGAATTTATTACTCTGCCTGTTAATATGGTGTTTCTCTTTGTTTGCACTGATTATAAATTGGTGTGAAAATCTCGAGGGGGTATATGGCCCAGCTTAGAAGGGATTAGCTTTTACTGTAGATCTCATTCCGGATCTAGATCCAGGACTACTTTATTCAGCCTTTGAGGTTGTGCAGTTTCAGACTCCTTGTTTATCTGTGTCTTTTGTGCTTCATTAGGGCAGGACATTCCTGGTATCTGACCACTGTCTGCAGCACGCCTTTAGTCTGCACCATAACCTCTGCTCCAGTCTCCTAATAGCCTATCAGGGCCTCTTTGGCTACTTCACCTCTATTACAAAGGATCTGCCCTCCTCCCATCGCATGGAACTAGGTACAGTATGTTTTATCATGGCTTCAAATCAGCTTGTGTCAGATTTATTTGAAATATTTGCTTGTTGTTTGTTTTCTTTTTTACTTGCAAACACCAAATAGAAACGGATGTTATCCTCATAACCAGTATATTTCTATTTTGTTATTAATTTATTTATTTTTTCTTTTCAGCATCTGTGATGTAGCAAATAAGATTTTTGTGATGTCATGTCATCCCACCTGACCCCTACATATTACCACGTTGTTCCCCTTTAAACAGACATTGTTGACTTTAAGGATCTTAATTGAGTTACGTCTAACGTCATTATGCTTGCAAAATGATACCTACACTCAGCAGAGTAATCTGTTAACCAGTAGACTAAAACCAAACACAACTAACTGTTGTTACCGAAGCTAATCTGCACCAGTGGACAGATGTTAACCCAACCCAAAAGACCAGATACTAATAATAATAAAAAAGGTTAAATATGCCTATATGTGCAATCTTACTAGCCAAGCCCAGCATGCAAGTCCTATATGAGCGAGTTCTCAGAAGACCCTATCCCCGAGGTCAAAGGCACGTCTACATAGGTATGTCCCTACCCTTACAGTACCTGAAATCAACTTGCCTTTCTCTCCCTTTTCCTCTTTACTCCAGTTTCCTTCGTGACAAAACCACCACGCCCTCTTTGACCCACTTTTCAGAGACATGTTGAGGCTGCGCTCATGTTATTTCTCACTGCTGTATATTCAATAATACTCATCCTTCCTTTCCTTCTTTGTAACAAGGCCTTGGGCAAAAAGTTTCCTAACACGCATGGTTCTTTAAAATGAGTTTGCCTTCTCTGGTCATGTCATATAGAAAATACTGTCCAACACCTTATTGAAATAATTGCTGGTTATTACCAACTCTCCTTTCCCAGAACAACTCGACTTAGAGGCCCGTCTAGCTGAGCTGTGCGAACACGTCAAGGTAAGATCTGTCGAGTACTTTTAATAATTGTCCCTCAGTGATAGATGGTGGCCAGTGATAGAAAGGCCACTACTGCAAATATACTGAAAATATGGCAGAGTTGAGAAGTATTTTTTATTGCATTGGGTGACTGTGCCTTTGTCGCCAAGGCATAAATATGAATTCCTTATTTATTATCCGTCTCCAAAAGGTTTAACTTCTAAAATGTTTTTTTTTTTTTCTTCAGTCAAAGGTGGTTTTAGAGGAAAAGCTTTAAATTTTTCATAAAATCCACAGGTTTTAAATTTTTTTATTTTTTTAAATTTTTTTTATTTTTTTAAAAAGCCTTAGGTCATGATGGGTTTATATAAGCGACTCCACAGAAAGTGATGGCAGCGTAGTGCAGGTGAAAGCTTCCAGCAAATAACTGGGAGTGAGATTTTGCTTTCGAGTTGATAGGATGACATTTAAAATTGAATTGTGTCGATGAGGTCATTAGTTTTTAACCTTATGTCAAAACTGTCAGCGACGAGTCAAGCTGTGATCAGTGTGTATTAACGCTTTTTTTTTTTCACTTTTCACAAAGTTTTCTGATTGTTCTTTATCTTGCCGTCATGGAAATGTACTCACTTTAGCCCCCTGCTGGGCGACTTGTTTCCTTTTTACGTTTAGCAAAAATCGGAGTCCCCTGACGAGGTGGCGGAACTTGTAAATATGAACCTGGCACAGCTCTGCTCTCTGCTCATGGCACTATGGGGACAGTTCTTAGAAGTTGTGTCTCTACAGGAGCATGTTGCTGCCCTTTTAGCGGTGGAGCACCATACACTAAGAGTGAGTTCAACTTTGTGTATATATGTAAACATCTGTATCAGTTTCTGATGGCCTATCCTACACTACACTAAAAGCATAGAACTGTAGTGTATATAATGTTGTGTTCTTTTTTACTATCATTGAGCAATAAACTTCTTTTTTTTTTTTTTTTTTTTTTTTTTTGCTTTTCAAGAACACATTTTGGTGGACTTTTATATATTTTGTGTTCAAATTAGAATAACGTATTTTCCGCACCATAAGGCGCACCTAAAAGCCTTAAATTTTCACAAAAAATGGGCGTGCGCCATATAATCCAGTGCACACATAAAGCAAGCGCACCAGATTCCAAAATCTGTCACGGATACATTGAAAAAGAATGGCAACTGGCCACTTCCTGTCGCTCGCTTTGCGTTCGGTGTGAATCCAGGGTTAGGAGGATCCCAGCCATTCACTCTGAATGGGTCGAAGATTGTATGGAGCTCGTACTTGGCGATTGAATCGTGTCATCATGCATCATTAATGCTTTTGCCCATGTCCCAGTGAGTGCCTGTTCTTCAGTCTGAGATGGGTGATGCAGACTGATGTGCAGTTTATACGTGTAAAAACGACCAACAATGTCCTTGACCGTCGGACCATTTCCCGCTGACACAGGGACGTAATACATGCACTGCATGTGCTGGCAGCGATACACCAATCGGAGAACATTAGGTAATTCGTACGCCTTATAGTCAGGTGCGCCTTATGTATGGGTTTAGTACAGAAATGGACCCCATAATTGAGGGTGCGCTTTATAATCAGGTGAGCCTTATAGTGCGGAAAATACGGTAGTCTCTCCATGTCTTGGTAAAGTGGGGCACTCTCTGTATACATAGAGATGCAAAAATGTACGTACATATGACAAAAAGGCCCAACAAAAACTCAACAATAAGAAAACTTAACTTAACTAAATAACACTATAATAATGGCATGCTGTCTCTGTGTTCATTCAGGTTAGGCGGTTTGCTGAAGCTTTCTTTTGTCTTGAACATCCAAGACAATCTGCACTGGCATATCAGGAGCTACAGTAAGTTGTACTGGCTTGTATGTCTTGTAGGTTAAGTATAGCATTGACGTTATCACGTCTGGGCCAATGCCAGCTCGTTTGAAATACCACGGCCCATTTGTATTTCTTCGTCCTAACTCACGGTTTCCTTTCCATCTTCGTTACCCCCATCAGTGCTCACAGTCACCAACAGATGACTAATGCTATCAAAAGCTCCAGCTACTTCTTGTCTTTGCCTCCACTTCCAGTGGAATGTGCAGACCTTGATGGCGATGTTAGTTCCCTGCCAATCATCTTTGAAGATAGATACCTGGATTCTATCACTGAAGGTCAGTAAAGAAGCATTACTATTTCTATTTAATCCAACGTGTATGCTCACTATCACATTATATATTTATATATATATATTTATTATGGTTTTTTTTCTTCTTCTTTGTGCATTTTCTGTCTTTATCCAACTTTGTTTCATTCCAAAGACCGTGATGGACCTTGGCTGGGTATGCAGAATACAAGGACTGGTTCAGTTTCCAGTAAAACGGACAAGCAAAACAGCAAGGATCACAGTGCAGCAGCCAGCCCCATACCGGAGTCACGCGGTGCCCCTGTAGATAACACCTGGCCAGACAACTATGATCAGCCACCGAAGTCTAAAGGCAAGTCAGTAAAACTGAAGAAAAATTCAAAGACTGAGAACTCCAAGAAACTGATACGACAGGGTTCCAAGGACTCTGTGGTTCTAGTGGGCTATAAGAACCTTAAAACTCCCAATCGCAACACTAGCACAAAGTACAAGGAAGGGGAAGCTCCACTTAACCAAGATGAGGAACGAGACACCTTACAGGGGGATTCAAGTAGTTATTTACGGACTAACGCTAGTTTAGTTTTCGACTCTGTTGCCACATCTTCACAATCTGGAAACCGTGCTGATGATTCCGTTGCTGATGACGATATAACTACTCCTGCTTGTCATAAAGCTCTTTTAAAAAATCCTTCTGCTCTGGACACGCACGTTTATCCTCAGGCAGGTACTGAGGTTGTTGCTGCATGCCAACAAGTTAAAAGAAATGAGCAAGTTGACCTCACTGGCCCAAAGCTGCCACAGCAGTCTGCTGGGCCGAAGCATGGTGACGTGAAACCAAGTATCAAGGACCCTTTCCAGGTTGATAAAGGAACAGCTCTCCAACCGTATCAGCTTGATGGAAAATCCAGCAGTATTGTCCCTCGGATCTGCCAAACAGACTTTGGTGACCCCCAACAGTCTGTAATAGAATCTATATTTGAAAGGCCAAGTAAAGAAGTAACACAGCATAGCCGCTCCCGTATGGTCTCAGTACAGGTAAAGGGCGATTGTATCAGGCTGCCAGATGGAGGAGCCCTTAGTGCCTCATCTCGTCTCTCAGACTCAGGCATTGAGAGTGAGCCCAGCTCCTTTGCCACTCAGCTTGTTGTAGGACCACATACCTGTGCGGTGTCGAGTGTTACGGAATCGGTGGTCGCTGCTCCACAGCTTGAGAGGACCCCCCAGAGTCTTACTCCATGTCCTGCTCAGCACAGCCCAGTACAAAAGCCCAGTGGCACAGGAGAAAGTCTGTATCCAGAAAATACAAGCGGTGTCAGTGGAGTCCAGTCTTCTCTCACTTCCATCAACTCCCTGCCCTCGGACGATGAGGGCGAAGGTTCCTTTAAGGGTTCCAGTGAAGCTGAAGTCCGAGCAGGCAGAAAGTCAAGTGTGTTGGTGCAAGAGCAGAGTGTGATCTTTTCTGGTGATGTCACTAAAAGATCTGATGTGGCCTGCAACCTTGACTCTATTACAGGTGACTACCAACTGAGAAAACCTGCTTTAGGCTTGGAAACTGACTCCAAATTTACAGGCCCTTCTGAATTTAGCCTGGAGGAAGCAGGTGGCCCTGGGACCATGAAAGAATCCCGGAGTGAACCCCATACAGCCTGCCCCTCCAGTAACTCTGCCACTAGTAGCACCGACCTGGTAAAACGCGGGATGGTAGAGAACTACTTTGGCTCACGCTCCAGCACAGATGTGTCTGAGATCAGCCCCGTAGAAACATCTGCCATCACGCTGGGAATCCAGACAGGACCACAGGTTGAGGAGGATGAAGATGAGACGGAACACGAGATGATTGAAAACGGATACTATGAGGAAGGTGATGGCTATGCTTTTGTAAATGGTGTTGCTGATGACGAGCAAACTGTGGCGCGGGATGCAGCTGTTCCAGAGACAAGTCTGCTGTTCGAACAGCATGTCACTGGATACCTCCATGGAACAAAGGATTTATCAAAAGCTCCTGTGTGCGCCAACCCAGCCTCCAGCAGTGTCGGCTTTAGTTTGGCTAGACCTTCATATTCCTTCACCTCCTTATCATCCAGTCTGCATTGGTATGAATGTGCTCCCACGCCACAGATGAAAGCGTGAGTCATCTTTCAAGTTCTTTTTTTCCTGAAATCGCACTTCGTGTTACATTTAATGCACATTTTTGTTGTGTTTCTCACATAACAAATGAATATGTATTAACCCATTTCATTACACATGTGCAGGTTCGTCAGGGCCAAGGAAGAAATGAAGCAACTGAGGCTCCCTGGTTTCTTGTACAGTGAGGTTCCTGAGCTTGCATCCACTGTGCCCTATTTCAGCTTAGAGGAAGATGAGTGCTGTGAAGAAGGCATCCATCTTATAGTGTGTGTTCATGGCCTGGACGGTAGGCAAACCTTCCATCAGAATCTTTGGCAGCAAAGTTGAATGTTTTTCAGGGCTTTTGCTTTGTATTCCAAAACACAAGGTTGCATTTTTTGTTCCTCTTGTTGCTGTAGGTAACAGTGCAGACCTGAGACTGGTGAAGACTTACCTGGAGCTTGGGCTGCCTGGCGCTCGTTTAGACTTCCTAATGTCTGAGAGGAATCAGGTTAATACATTAATCTTGAAGCCACTGAGCTCGTTTTTCACAAGTTAAACGATTCAAACACGAAGACACAGCCTTCTCATTGTTCATTTGATACTCTTTTCACCTGCAGAATGACACCTTTGCTGACTTTGAGTCAATGACTGACCGACTGCTGGATGAAATAGTCCAGTACATTCAGATATACAATCTCACTGTGTCAAAGATAAGGTAATGTGGCCCATGATGCTGTAAGATCAGAATGTTGATTAAGAAAAAGAACAGCTTGTCATGTTTCTCTGCTGTTGGGGATAAGTTGGTGACTCATCAAGTAGCTGCAAGATACAGCAAAGCATTTATCAACTGCTTCATATCACCAAGAACTGTATACAGGTTTTGGAAAGATTTCAATTGACACCAATGTCAATTTGACACCAATATTTGACAACATGTCTGTTCTGCTTCAATTTAATGTACAGCTTTGTGGGCCATTCACTGGGGAATCTCATAGTTCGCTCCGTGCTGACCAGGCCCAGGTTTAAATGCTACCTGAGCAAGCTGCACACGTTCCTTTCCCTCTCCGGACCTCACCTGGGCACACTGTACAACAGCTCGGCGCTTGTCAACACAGGTAGATGTTAAAAACATTTGACTGCACTTCCAGATTCCAGACACATTTCATTCTTCTGTAATACCATGTTACAAAAAGAGCACTATTATGGAGTTGTTAAGCTTTTAAACTTTGTTCCCAGGCCTTTGGTTCATGCAGAAGTGGAAAAAATCAGGCTCACTCCTGCAGCTGACGTGTCGCGATCACTCCGATCCTCGCCAAACCTTCCTGTACAAACTCAGCAAGAAATCCGGTTAGCTGTGCTCTTTAGCTTTTCTAAAAAAATAAAAAACACACTGTTAATGACTAGTTTTAGCAAAGCATAACTTTCCTACTCATCTGCTTTTTAAGGTTTGCAATATTTCAAGAACGTGGTGCTGGTGGGGTCACTGCAGGATCGCTATGTTCCCTATCATTCTGCTCGAATAGAGATGTGTAAAACCGCTCTGAAGGACAAACAAACAGGTGAGTTGAAGCAATATCATTGGTGAGCACCTTGATAATGATCGGCCAAGACTAAATCTCTTGATTTAAATGCAAGTGTTGCTCTCATTCTTCATTGAATTGGAGCAAGAAAGCTGAAGAAACTCAGTCCTAATGGCTCAGACACACAGCCTTTAAGCCTTAGTAGCAACATAATAATTTGACAGTTGTTTTCTGCATTACTCCCTCTTCATTTTACGTTCCTTTTTAAATCGTTTTTGTCTGTTTACAGAAAGAAAGGCAGAAAGAACTGTATTCTGCAGTGCTACATGCTGAGGGTTAACTTGCCCTAAATGACCTGTGTCCCTCTTTTCTGTACCAGGAACTGTTTACGCTGAGATGATCGAGAACCTGCTGCTGCCAGTACTTCAGAACAAAGACTGCAATCTTGTACGATTTGATGTCATTCACGCCCTGCCCAACACAGCCAACTCCCTTATTGGCCGGGCAGCCCACATTGCCGTCCTTGATTCTGAGATCTTCCTGGAGAAGTTCTTCCTTGTTGCGGGCCTCAAGTTCTTTCAGTAGAGCTGCGTCAGAGTCGAACACTCGGCGGGGACAGTAGGAATGTGGCCCTCATACCTCACTGCAACTAAAAGTTATTTTGATGGTGGCATCTAGATTATCTCCTCTTTTGTAAAATACACATACTTTAGGAATATATTTGAACCAAATCATTTATTTGTTTCATGTTTTTATTGGAATCAGTGGGTTAGGAGTTCACCATTTTTATTTTTCTACTACCATTTTTTGTTTTTTAAACATAGCTATTTCTTTTGTGTTTGGGAAATAATTTTCCCCCATCATGTGCTATATTTTCTGTTTATTTATGCGTTATGTTTTTTTTTTTTTAAACCGTTTTACTCCCAAGTTGTTCATGACATTTAGATGCTGAACTGGAACTATAGCTGCTACTAAAAGGAAATGGCTGTTTTATTTTATTTTGGTGAGCTGACCCAAGTCGTCTGCACATACTGTCCCTCATCTTTGCAAATGTGTTTTCCAGCTATTTTAAGAGACACTTGCATTGATTTGCACCACAACTACATTTTGCAAACTTTTGTACTGAAAATGGTCATTTGTACAAGTTACTTTTTTATCAACAAATTTTTCCATCATTTTTAAGGGCAAAGATTGCATTTGAAATAGGATTGTTGCTCAGATTTTGCAGCTTTGGCTTTGGTCTTAATACTTGAATGCTGTTCCTTGCCATGTCAGCATTCTGCACATTTACCCAGCCTGGTGTTGGGGGGGAGGGCAAAGCTTTGCCTAAAACATGACATTTTATTACAGGGGTTCTAAGTAATGGTTATTATTCAGCGAAAGCACATGTTGGTTATATGAACTCGTCTTGTTGACAGTAATTGCTTGATCATTTGGTGATTTATTTATGTTTTAAACTGGAAAGTATTGGTTGGAATTCAGAAAATTTTCTTGAACAATTGTTGATATCATCATACTCTTATCATTAAATATGCATCTTATAAAGTGGGTTATATGACTTTGTCTCTTGGATGTGCTCATTTCAGCAGGATTTTGAGAGTCGTCGCAGTTTTCAAAGAGTTGGTGAACTTGTGCAGACCTAAAAAAAAAAACAACAACTAAACACTCTGAAATCAAAATTTTCTTTTTAAACGAGCTACTGTTGTTTCACAACTTCACGAAGTCTAGTTTGGTTCTTTTTATTAACAGGATCCAGTGAGCCTGCAGGTAGCAGTTTTGTCATAGGTGAGATCTTTCAAAGTCTCTCAGTAGATGCTGGAGTGCAAGTATTGAAAGAGGTCAAACTATTTCAACGTTAAGTCAAATTCATAGTTCTTCTTACACCAAGAATCCTCCCGTATCGAATGAAAAAAACAAACATTTATTCCACAAATATATTTATAATTTCCTGTATGTTTTGTGCAGTTTAATTTCAGAAAGTCTCCACGGGTGTTACATGGGTACTTTGTGTTGTTCAACGGGAGACTAACGGTTCTATGCCAGTTGTTGGGAGTAAAATAAGAACCTCAGGGGACGATCGAAGGCGAAAACACTTAACCTTCGTTGCTATAAATTATGTATACTAACACTTCCACACTGATTTTTTTTTTTTCAAGCGTTGCTGTTTGATCGTGAATACCCACGAGCCTGTCTTTCGCACATAATATAACATAGAAGAAGCAAATTGTTGCTTCTGACACAAAGCCAAATGTCCTGGACAAAGTTAAAGTCATCAGTCACTCAGTCGAGTTGAACGGATTTCCCTGCAAGGATTCTGTGATAAGATTCACCATGAAGCAGCAGCCCACGCACTACCGCCGACAAAAGCCACCGTCGTTGGAAAAAATGAATCAGATCTTCTCCCAATTGTATTGCTTTCACGTAAAAACCAAACATCCCAACCGAAACACTTGTCGCTCCCTCGATTATCAGGTCGAACTCACTGTGCTGGGACAAAGGGGAAGATAAGTTCTGTCTGCGAGTGATATCATGGTGTTTACACCCCTTTATCTACCATAAATTGTATACGATTAAAAAAAGTTTGGAAGTAGGACGTGTAAGTGTGAAGAAAAAACTAAAACAAAGCATATTTATCACATAGCACCCCCCGTAATTATTGCAAATGGTATGGCCCAATCGTGTGGGCTTTCTGGATGGTTGTTGAAGCGGAGAAGTAAAACATGGAATGGGGCGGTTAAGGAGGTGCTGACCTGTTTACTTCTGACATGTTTTTACTCTAAAAAGCAAAAGGAATACTGTTTAACAGGACACTGAAATTACCTGCAACTAAAAATCGAGTTCCTTCGCCTCTACCGCTGTGATAGTAAGTAATTTACTGCTTCATACTTCACTAAATTGATGGTGTTGCACTTGCTGCACCTTTAACGTTGCAAAATCCATCCGAGCAAACGCCTTTTTATTTTGGGGTAAATGGGGTGAGAACAGCACGACTCTTGTTTTGCTTCTCTGTTTAGTTTCTCGCTCATAAATATGTGCTATTTGCTGAGGCAGAAACTTTGACAGAAGTTGCGGTCGTTAGCTTACGGCATCACGTTGAGTTGCGTGAAAACTTTTTTTTTTTTATGGGATAAACGTGCCTTTCCTTTAACGATGTCTCTTCCACTGAAAGTCTGTTCCTACAACGTGTTTAAGCTTGATTGCCCGTCAGGACTCCGAGTCAAACCTGCTCCAACAAAACTCTTATCATTTTAAAGTGGGATGAGCGAACATGATGTTCCCCTGTTTATGCAAATGTCCACCCTTGTCTTTTCTTTTTTTTTTGTGCGGTTTTTAAAGATCTTCGAGGATCCCTGGTCACTCAGAGAGCTCGCGCAGCGCATTCAGGGGCTGTTGTTTTTTCCACCCGCCAGCAGTGTGTTCAGAAGTAGGGATTATAACTGTCTTGGAGGGGAATTAAAGCATACAGATGGCTGCTCTCATGTGATGCCAGGCCCCCCCCCTCCCCTGTCAGCAACAGGGGAGATATATGAAGATGTCAGCAAACATAGTTTAGTCAGTTTTTTGTTGTTTTACAGATGTATGAAGTGTAGCTTATACTCATAAACTGGGTAAAGGTTACCCCAATTTTAAGCATGTGTTGATGTAATATTATAGCTTTCATGACTACTCAAATGCTTCAAAGGAGATATGCATTAAAATGTTGATTATGATGTGTTTCCTCTGTTAGACGTTTCCTCTTATATCTGCTGTTTAAAGTCACATCGTAGAGTATTGACAGGCTTGAGGAAATGTCAACATCAGTATGAACATGTGTACAGGATCTATTCTTCACGGTCCAGCACTTTAAAAAGAGATGATCATTTGAAAATAAATGGATAAATAACATTGGAACATTGTGAGTGTGAAAATATGCTTGGTTCTGTTGAGTTTTGTACCATCTGGTAGCTTTTCAGTGTTAAGTTAAAGTTCAGTGCGATTGTGTCATATGTAAGTCAGATGTTCACGCTACTGGAAATTCAGGTTTAGTTTTTATGTCTCCTTGCGCTGACAACTGGGTAGTTGTCAGCGGAGGCCGTGTTTGAACATGTCCACAAGTCATGTTCTGTAGGACCATGTAAGCCTACAACGCTGTTGTAGTTCCCACAGCTTGTTTTTCTCACTGGCAACACCTCTCCATGTTGTTTCAAATGTCTTATGATTCAGCTCTTCTGCGAGGTTCCTCGTATCTTGTGCTTTTGAATGCATGTGAGCACGTCTTCCCTCCTTTACGAACACTTTGGTCACGAAGATTTGGCTGTGAAACGACACAGTTATAATAGGAAGAAACAGCACTGTGTCCAAAGGTAGTTATGCTGTTTGCTTGTTGTTCTTTCAGACAAAAAAAAAAAAAGCACGTAAATTTGGAAGAGGCTGCTTCAGTTAGTGATCATTCCCTCCCTTGCAGTATTTTTAACTTTTTTTTTTTTTGTCCTGGAGGGGGTATTTTGGGGGGGGATCAGAGTCGGCGCACGGCAGTAATTAACCTGATTAATTGATTCTTAAACGTTAATCTGATGATGAGCTTCGTACCAGCTGGGGCTTTGGGTCAGCCTAACAGGGCAAGATTCAGGTGAGTCTTGATTGTTCATAGAGCGACCTCCGCCAGGGCCATTTCTGTCGGTACGTTAATGCAATATAGTACGGTACATTTGCTTTTTATAATGTGTTGTTGATTGTTTCCTGTTAGTGACCATTGTAGGGATTAGAATTTAATAAGAACTGACACCTGCTTTGTTTGTTTGTTGTTGTTGTTGTTTTACCCCAGTTACACACTATTGTACTGTATGCTGATTATTTGCTGATTTGTAAGCAGAGCAACTTGTATAATGAAACATCTGTCATTAAACTCCCAATTGGCAAGCCTTGTTGAGTTAATCCTGGTTAGTGAGAGGCATCCATGTACTCGTGTCTGAGGATGGGATTGTTTTTCCATTGACTGACTGACAGTGCGTTGATCATTGCAACGTTTGGCGTCGCATCGCGCAGAAGAATGTTCATTGCTTATTTCGCTGTCTTTTCAGATGCAGCATGGATGTACTGCCCTGGAACACATGAAAAGTAAATGGTAGAGACGGAGGGAAAAACACCGAAGCAGTTCAACTGAAATATATTCGCGATCAGACATTTGTAAGACATCATGTCTGCCTCTGCCAAGCAGGAACGAACCATTTGTGTTCTCCTTCCCAACAAAGAACAGCTGGACATCTCTGTTGGGGTAAGTGTTTAATATCTCTGAATGTGCGCTTGACTGTCATCACAAAGTCTAAACAGGTGGCCATTGTTTTCTTTGTCCCTGCAGTGATACCATACAGTATAATGATTTGATTTAATTTTTTTTCCTTCCGCCCCAGTTGAAGTCCACAGGGCAGGATGTCTTTAATCGTGTAGCAGAGCTTCTTGGAATCAAAGAGCTACACTTGTTTGGCCTCACAGTTGTGAAAGGTAAGTTCACTCCTCATTGACCCTTCACCCTCTGAACCTGTAAGGACTCCTTGAATTTCAGTCGTCACGTGCAACAGAACCCTTAAAGTGAGGCTAGGAAACGAAGTACCACACTTCAGCGGTCTTAACGGTGTTTATGTTTATGTATTATTGGGGGACAACTTTTCTACCATTAGGCCATCTCCCCAAGACAAAAAAATAACCTCCAGTCCTGCCAGCCGGCTTAAATGAATGGTGTAATCCACTTTAGCCACAGAGCAAAGTCCTGAACTTTCTGTTTCTAGCATTTGTGTTTTACAAATACGTTGAAATGCCTCGGTAAGCTTGTGTGGCTCACCACTTGAACAAACAGCCTTTTGTTTTTGTGGTGTTGGTTCAGCGATCACTTGGGCCTGGATTCCAGCAATATTAACTTCATTAAGCCTGGAATGCACCATCGCATTCCTCTGCCTCGCTGAGGAGGGATGGGTTGATGATGGGAAGAGGAGGGTGGGAGTAGAGGCAGAAGAGGTAGAGGGGGGGACTTGTCATGACACAGGCTGCCTTACTCAACTGTTTCCCAAAGGCCTCAGTGAAGGATGAGAGGTGAGGGAGTTGGAGTGAGTCAGAGTGGGAATGAGATGGGCTTAGAGAGGAGATGGATGGTTGAAAAAGAAGAAGTTGTGAAACTACTAGCTAAGGGTGATTTGGCAACACATCGTCGAACAAAAAGCGATAAAGTGGATGAAATGGGGAATGCCTATGTCATGACTCACAGAACCAGGCAGAGAGTGACGCCACATCATCATGCTCAGCGCAGGCTGCAAGCAGCCTCTTATGCCCACTAGTGAGATGGAACTCTTATTTATTTTTGTTAAGACAACACATAATTTAATAAAGCCTTAAATTATGGGGGTTGTGTGATAGGTGAGATGCTGAATGCACGTCTCTTCTCAAGCTAACAGGGCACTAAGTGTTTGGTCAAGGGCTTATCTTTACCCTAATGAATCCCATTGTTGGGCACATTTTACGTTTGGTTTCATTAATGTTTTGTTTGGGTACCGTCTCCTTGTTTCCTGATCGTCCTTTTTTCCTTTCCAGACAACGAGCACATATTTTTAGACATGGAGGAGAAGCTGACCAAGTACTTTCCTAAGGAATGGAGGCAAGATTCAGGAAAGGTAAAACGGCTTTTTGCAGCACATTTCAGTGGCGTCAGTGAGAGGCTTTGAATGTTTTGTCCACTCTCCAAACTCATGGCATACATGTTAGTTGACTGGAAGGTGCCGTTCAGTGGCCTAAATGCCGCCAACGATGCTGCTCACACGACTTCTGTGACACATCTCTTTCCACAGGGATCGCTGAAGAGACACTTTCCTCTCCTTCTCTGCCTCAAAGCCCAGTACTATGTTGAGAATGGAAGACTGATTTGGTGCGTTCTTCTACATATGTTTCCTTCACTGTTGGCAACCTTAATTAGTTAATTGAATTGCTTTCTTAATGGTATTTTTCATTAGTTTTGCCCTTCTTTTTGATATTTTTCTGGATTTGTGTGTGTGTGTGTGGTACCAGTGAACGAAAGGCACGGCAACTATACTACTCAGACTTGCGGGAACGAGTGCTACG
Source organism: Leuresthes tenuis (assembly GCF_036924035.1). Taxonomy (NCBI): domain Eukaryota; kingdom Metazoa; phylum Chordata; class Actinopteri; order Atheriniformes; family Atherinopsidae; genus Leuresthes; species Leuresthes tenuis. The sequence goes on from NW_027325362.1 coordinate 17,103,455, forward strand.
CTCTGAATGTCGTCAGCAGGAGGAGGTGTACTTTCAGCTGGCTGGCTACGCACTGCAGGCTGACCTCGGTGATCACCCACTGCCGGGGGAGGGCGAGGAGGTCAACCCTTATTTTGAGCCCAAGGATTACTTTCCTCCCTGGGTCGGTGTTAGTCTGTGGCTGCAACATTAAGAAATTCTTTTAAAAGGATCGAACACTTTGAGCTCTCTGTGAAACGAACTTCACGCGCCTGTCCCCTCTTCCTTCTGTAGATTGTAGCTAAACGTGGAGTGAACTATCTGCTCTGCCATGGGCCAAAGGTACACCAGGAGCTGTGGGGCGTGTCTGCCCGTGATGCCATCCTCTGCTTCATAAGAGACTCATGTCAATTGGAGGACGTACCAGTCATATTTTACAGATTGCAAAAGGTTATGAGTCACTTTATCATTAACTTATGAGTGTTTTATATCCATTTTTTGTCTGTTGGACAGAGTTTCAGCTTATTTTTCATCTATTCCAGAAACAACTTCCTCCTTCTGATAGCAATAGAATAAATAGAGGGAGAAATGAAATCCAGATACACTGAGTTTGGCTTCATTTGAGCTGTGCTGGAAAAAAATGGCTAAAGGGCAGTTACGTAACCCTCCCTCTATCCTCCCTGTATATTTTCCTCCCTACTCAGAATAACTAATTTACTGAGTGATATTTTGAAGGCTAGTCCATCCATTGTGTAATATGTTATCACTTCAAATTTGTTCTTTGCATCAGCTCACTGTCTCCCAGGGAACTTTGGGGGGGGGGGGCTTAACTGTGAAACGGCTATCTTATCTGAGTCACTCAGATGCCTCTCTGACATCTCATCATTCGTTTGTCCAGGACAAAAAGGAGGAGCGAGGAACAGCACTGCTTGGTCTGACCTTGCGAGGAATGCAGGTTTATCAGGTGCGTGTTTATGCGTGTTATTAATGCAAAGTGTGTATGTCAGCACGTATATGTACACAGAAGTAAATCTGTGTTAGCTCAGAAGTTCCGTCTTTGTATCTGTAGCCCTATTTAAACCTCGGACTATCCACATGAGGAATGTGTGGGATTGCCACCAGCAGCAATCCGTCAGGAGATAACTGCCTGCCATGCCTGTCAGTTGTTTGATCTGTCCATCAGGGGCCATATGGGCGGGGGGGGTGGGATTAGCACACCGAGCCTGTCAGATTTAAAAGCCAACAGACCGTGAGATATCTCAAGAAGCCCTCGGCCTCCTTTAATTCCAGGCGTCTCCAACAAGACAACTGATTATTGATCTTTGGTCTGGAAATGCATTTAATCTGTTAATTAAATGCACGCGTTTTTGTTTTCATAGGAGGTGAACAACACACGGCAGCTGTTATATGACTTCCCTTGGTCTAATGTCGGACGTCTAACCTTCTTGGTATGAACAACCTCTCATTTGCTCATTTCCATTCCTTGTCGAGATTAAAGGGAATCCTTGTAATTATTTAATGAGCACGAGCAATGTAACAATGTAAAACGTTTCCTCTTCAGGGTAAGAAATTTGAGATCCAGCCAGATGGCTTGCCATCAGCCAGGAAGCTGGTTTACTACACTGGGTCGTCTTTCCGCTCTCGCCACCTTCTCTTGCACCTGAGCAGCAGCCATCAGCTCTACCTCAGCATCCAACCGGCCCTTAAACACCTTCGCCAACAGGAGGAAAGCAAAGGTACGGAGAAGGCCGAGTATCAGCGATCATTACAGGTTGACTTTGGGGTTACTGTACTCGGCAGAAAACCTCAGTAGCCACTGAAAGTGAATGTATTCCTTGAGAAAAATCATTTCACAACAATTCTATGGAACAAGTTTAAGCCTCTGGCAGTTTCCAGTTGAACCAGTTTTCTGGATATATGGTACTTCACACCAGCTTCTCAGCAAACACAGCTGACTTGTGGATTATGTTCTTTCTGTATTTAAATGCTTATTCTCTGTTCTTCCACACCTTTAGCCTAGAATGATCTCAGGCATGTCCATATTCACTGCAGGACAGTTCATACCTCTGTGTTACAGCTGCTTTACACATGCTTCTTCATCACTTTGAGTCAAAGGATTCTTGTTGGGGTGTTGCAATGAATTTGCAGGACGTTGCAGGATGTTAACACAACTTTTTTTGATTTGTGTAAATTTTAGAAATATATTTCAATCTACTCTTAAGATAAGATAACAACCTTTCAAATCATGTCTGCCAAATGAAAATGAATATCTCACCCGCTGTTTCCGACCTGAGCTGGCCGGTGTCATCCCAGATAATAATATCCCAGATATTCGTAGATATTGAGGTAAATCCTTAACAAAGGTTTTTTTTGTCAGGATTGTTGGTAAATGATGCGTATTTTTGTACATATTGTTACATCTTAAACATTTGGCGTTTCATGGTCCATGCCTTCTTTGAGTGGATATTAATGAGAATTGGTGTTATTTCACTGAAAGAGTGATTTTGATTGGCTCTACCATTTGAGATGTTTGCAGTTTTCTATGATGTCAGATGAGGATTTGTCCTCTGTTTGTTTGTTTTCACATCATTTTATTTTTTTTTCTAAATCTTAGAGAAGAAGTGTTACAGAGAGTCGTACATTAGCGACGACTTCGATTTGGACCCACCGGGCAGCGAAAGCAGCCCCGGTCTGTCTCGACACTCCACCAGCAGCTCTGGCATCGAAGCAGATGCCCGCCAGCACAGCATCTACGCAGATATGGCCTCCATGGAGGGACGACCGGAAGGAAAGTGTTTGAGCTCAGCGACAAGCCAAGACAGCTCCTGCACCTCTGGGTTTGACATCGGCAGCAAGACTCGAATAGAAGATGAAAGATGGCAGGAGGAGGGTGAGAGGAGACTTAATCTGAAACATTAGCAATGGAAATTTTATTTATTCCTTCAAATTAAGTGAATTTATGCTTCGATTGGTTTGGTTTTCATTTGCCTGTACAATTTCACTTAAATCTAAGACTTTGCTTGTCTGATTTCTTTTTCATCCTTACCATTAAATAGGTTGGCAGTATGTCTTAAGAATATATGTTCCTACTGGAGCCACAAGCTTGTGACATGGAATTATCGATCATTGATATGTAGAACTATTCAAATATAAATGAAGAGCAATAACTATTTTTGTCTAATCCAGGCCCAATAACCAACAATGTTGGAAGTCCAACCGGGGTTCTCGTTGATGATCCAGATGAGATGTTCCAGTTGGCTGATCTTCTCGAGGGAGTGTCGGTGGATTGTGCAGAACTCTCCTCTGACACTTACTCAACAGGTATCGATAATGTTACTGTCCTCATCCAGCTCCTCCAAACTAAAGTTTTTTATTCTGAAATTCTGTTTGCTCTCATCTTTGTTAAAATTAACCTGTAAATTTATGTGGGCTCCACAGAAATCACCTGTCCGCCCGCCAGTGACAAAGATGGCAAGAACTTATCCAACAAGGATATGGTGAAACAGGTCAGTTCTACATTTTCTTTCTCTTGCTGCTTCTGTTTGCCTCCTTTTGGATTTCTTAGTTCCGTTTCCTCCATCTAAAATCTAGATGCTGGAATCCAGAGCACAGGCTTGCGTGGATGGACACAGCCACAGTCTAGACGATGTACGTCTGTTCCCGAGTCCTGCACCCCTCATGATGGCGCTGCCACCTGATTCCTCCCACAGCTACGCCTTTGGGCTCCCAGATGCCACAGCAAACACAACAAAGACTTCTTCTGATCACAGTTACTGCACTCATGTTAACTGCCAATCAAAACCCTCCTTCTATGGCCGCAGGTCTACCAACTGCCTCTCCCTGGACATGTTAGGTGATGAACAATTCCTGGAGTACATACTCTGAGCACATCAACGCTGATAAATACGCCTGTTCCCCTCCCTGATATGAAAGTTGCTAACACGTGAATGTTTTGCATTTTGTGTGACAAAGCATGTGTGCTCTGCAAATTGCATACATTGAAAATGTCAGAAACCCTGTGTGCCTCCTCCCAAAGGTGTGGATTAGATAGCAGAGACCTAATTTAGCAACATTTCAGAAGAATAAACAGAGCATATTTATTAATGCTGTATATTGTGTACATATTATACTTGTGCTATTTTAAGGCATTTCAAGTTCTCTGAGCCTATCTAATCAAGTTGTCTTTTGTAAAATGCACACTGTTGACATTCTGTGAAATCTCAATAACTTAATGTGAAATGCATAAAGTTCAACAGTCGTAGATATTTTTGACATTTTAAACCCCTGCAGTGCTGCGCTGGATTGGCATTTATAAGATGTGGCTCACTTCCTCGCTACTGGTCTATTTTTGTAGACAAGATTCCGTGTTTTATTTCAGAGTTTTCATTAGCCACGGTGCTGGTGCTTGTCCTCCTGTACCCCCTTTTTAAAATCTTTCCCCTGCCTTGTTTTTTTCTAAATAATGTTTTATAATATACTGTTATATTTTGTGTGATGTGTCATGCTTTTCCTAATTAGTCTTCAGCACTATAGCTACTGATGAGGGAAAATTTGACCTTTTACAGCTGGCAATTCATTCATCCAAAGCTTTCTATTCTATACTAACCTCCCTCTTGTAATTACAAGAGAAAAGTATTAATTGGGGAGTGCTATTTTTGTATGATGTAAGTGTTTAATTGATCTACAGTACTTTGTATTATGTAACCCCTGAACAAAAGTCCTTTTTGTCGTTTTGTTTTTTTCCCCTCAAACATTGTGTCCGTTTAGTATTTCATAATTGGTATGAACTGGTATCTTTGGTCCGTATGAGGTAACTCGGAAAGAATGTCAGTCTTTAAACACAGAAAAACGTTTACTCAGTGCCAATTATATATAAACTATTGAAATAAATTACAATAGTGAATACTGTATTTTTATTAAAAGAACAGTTTTTTAATTATCATGACAATAAATTTTTTTATGACAGAGAATGAAACCAAGAGTTGTTACCGTTGGTTTAAATAACAAGTTGGGGTGGGACAAAAGCTGTGCTTTTCTGAGATTTCACTCAACATCTCGCGAGAGTTTTAGATGACGTCTGCGGAAGTTTACATTATGTTTCTGGAAAACGTGCTGCTGGTGGCAGCTGTTAGCTAAAAAGCCGGCTGTTGGGTATGTTTTTCTTGCTTGGTCTCGGCGACATAACTCGAGCGGAATGTATTCAGTTTTAATTGACGCGGTCTTGTCCAGCTCACCCGACTACGACCTTTTGTTTGAATCTCTGTCCTGGCCGAGTGATTCTTGGCCGGAGACGGAGCGGGTCGAGGCGCTGACAGCTCTCATAGAGGGACTCGGGCCACTTCTCGCCGACACGGACTCGACTCTGCTTACAGGCGTAAAGAGACGTTGTATTCAAGAAAAAATTGAGTCGGTCGTTTGGACGAAATGTCTGCCTTTCCTCTCCAGAATATCAGCGGAGGCAGGGGAAGGTGCGCGTTGCAGGGAGAGTACATTTGCTGTCTGCAGACTTCTGGGTGTCTGCGTCGCTCTGTGCGCCGAAGCTGTATGGAGGCGAGCCGCTTTATCCATTCTGCAGTCATTCCAACCGTCAGAGGAGGACCTGCCTGGTTCGGGACGACTTAGTGTGGAGGTTGCCACTGAAGTCATAGCAGCTCTCATACCTTTTATTTCAGCGGATGAACAGCTCGCACTTAACACCTTGTCGTCTGCCTTGTCCTCCATCAGGTCCCTCCCTGACGCAATAGTCTCCAAAATCATAGTCCGAATTCTTTTAACTCTTCTGAACTGCTGTAGCGTTGAGATGTCAAACAGCATCTGCCAGTCCACCTTGGATGATCTGTGCGGCTGGCACTCTGCTGACCGCACACCTGCGGTCACAGAGCGGACGCTGCTCTGTTTGACCGCTCTGTCTGACCACCTCCTAAAACCTACCAACCCTCCCTCCTCCGGCCTCTGTAAGCCGGACCCTCGTCTGTGTCCTCAGTTCTGGAGGATTATTCAGGATGGACTGATTCACAGAGATGGCGTGTCACGTAAGAGGGCACTGTACCTGTTGAAAAGATGTGCAGTGCTGTCTGAAGAAGAGGGGTGTGACTGTCTCCCCTCTGCAGCAGAGGAAGGTAAAATGCTGATCCATCCATCACTATATCAGTTTGAGGTGTCCTGTTGTTTCTTTTAAGTCTTCTTGACACCTTTGCAGATGAGACGTTGTTCAAATGGGCCCCGAACAAGAGCAAGGTGCTGAAAGAGTTTTGGGAGGATTATGCACTGGTGATGGAGACTCTGGAGGAAAACCAGGTGGGAAATCCCACAAGTGTTGCGTCACATCTGTTCTGAGACGTTGCCATGACAATACAGCTTTGCTTTTTTTTCCCCACTGCAGATTCATGTAGTTCGGCCAGTTTTAAACAGAATTGACACACTGATCCAAACAACCGTGAATGATGGTCAAGGTAACACTAAATTTTTTTCCACACGTTCATTCAATGTAACTCAAAAGATTTGCTCCAGTGCTGCAGAGTGTCTGCCCTCTGAGCGGCTCTTCATTTATGTTGCAGCCTCAGGTCAAGGCCTCTTCCACCCCTCATGGCTGCTGTGTGTGTACCAGCGCATGTTCCACAGTGAGAACAAATCCCTTATGAGAGAGGGAGTCTGTCATCTGCTGGAGCTGCAGGTCCTCCAGCAGACTGCCTTTGTGCTGGCCTTTTCTCAGGTATTTAGTCTGCACTTCCATAGAAATGATCTCAAGTTACTTTTATGTATTAAGGGTCCCTCTTCTTTTGTATCGCTCCGAAGTTCATTGTTGGCCCCTTTATGGATGTTCTCTCTGAAACTTCCCTCTACTACAGGTGAGGATTAAAAGCCAGTTAACCTCCAGAAATAATAATGATGCTACAGGTGTTATGTTATAGGCTTCATACTAGTTTTAATAAATCAATCTTCTGTATACATGCAGGTCAGCTGGGCAGAGTGTAGGAGACTGTCCTGAGCTGGCAGTTAAACTCCACGTCTTCATGGCCACCCTCTTCAGTAGCCTGCCATCAGAAGACAGAGGTGCAGGATCTCAGGAGCCACAGAGAATACAAAGCTGCGACTCACATTTCAAGATTGAATTGCCTGTTAATTTCTGACTTTTGTGCTTGTCCTGTAGGTTGTGTGTTGCTTCAGCTTATTCAGCAGCTGGGCTCTAAGCAGTGGTGTGCAGTGCCTCTCCTCTTTGTCTGTCAGGCTCTGTCTAAACTTCCCGCATGTCCGTTGCTGGGGGTCAGTGGGCTCAACGCCCTAAGGTACATCACAGATTGACAGTTTACAGTTTGACAGAACATGTTAAAGGTGCTTCTGCTTAACAAGGAGACTGATTAAGTGTATTTTGCTTTGCAGAGAGGTGCTGCGCTGCACCATGATCACTCATCAGGTGCTGTTAAGAGGAGCTGCCCAGTGCTTCTTGCTAAACAGCGCCCTCTGTCTCACAGTAGTGGTACGACAGTGAGAATACAAACAATGTTTTTTCAAGGTTCTGAAGTTTTTTATTTGGTTAATGTTAAGTGTAACTCATATGTTGCTGTATGAAGTATGTAGTTTAATGTGTGACAAAGAAAAGTGACCGATTGAGCAAAGAGATGATTAGTTTCTCGTTTCCTCCTGGACAGATGTCTGGATGCCCCGTTGGGATATTTGTTCAGTAACATTTCGAGCTCCCGACATCTTAAACAATCAAGTTAAATTAGTAGGCTACCTTCTAGAAGCCAAAGTCACTGTAGGTTTGTGTCTGTGGAGTTTGTATACCTTGTTTTATTTTTACAGAGTGAAGTCACACTGGATGATATTTTTAGTTTCCTGATGCATTTCCGTGCTGACGAGTCGCTTTGTAGAGGCACGGAGCTCTGGGATCAGGTACGCTGCACCACAGACACACATGAAGGAAGAGTCAAAGCAGATGATGCACAGGTGACTAATTGTTACCTTACATATTTGTGGCAGTTGTGTGCCTGGCTAATGGAACATGAAGGCAGTTTCAAGTCCAGGATTATGGATGGAAATTGCACTGACGCTTCCAAAAAGAAGGAAACTATAAGAGCTTATGTTGAAGGCGAGATGCTGGCCTATCTCTGGGTTCCAGCTAGCACAGGTGAGTCTGGTGTGACATCATCGTCGTTGAAGAGAATACTTGTATCTGCAGACATCATTATTCTCGCAGTCTATGAGTCACTTTTCCTGTACCCCAGGTCAGACTGAAAAGTTACCTGACTTTAGGGAGGCTGAAAAGCTGGCCAGGGCCATTCTTCTGTGTGTGGACATGGAGAGGAATCGTCTGGAAGCTGATATCGCTAACGCTCTGGAGTCGCTGTTGTGTCCCCTGCTGGACACCCTGAGCAGACTGAGCACCAACATGTACCTGCCGCAGCGTAAGAGTGACAAGAGTTTGCAGCTTGTGCTCAGCCTGTTACAGCTCGGAACAATGCGCACCGGAGCAGAGGAAGGTTTGTAACGATAACACGGATTCATTTAAAAAAAAGAAAATTCCGTTAACTCCATTTATTTATCTTCTTTTTCTCTTAAAATGGTTTTCTGACATTTTTCAAAACAAATTTAAATGGACTTTTCACAAATGAAGAGATTGGCGTAGCCTGCAAACCAGACCAATCGGGAGGCTCCTGCTTAATTTGCTCAGGCAGAATGTGGACGGCGCTCTTCCATTTTCACAGAATTCCACCAGGACGGGGTCAGGGTGGCCGGTCACATCTGTTTATCTGATATGCAGTTTTTGGTCTGCACCCGTTTGACTGTTAGAAATTGAAAACTGAGACTATGCTGGCGTACGTTTGTTTAGAGATGCCTGGCAAGGATTCTTGCTCTGTGATGTTACTTCTCTATGAATATTTGACTTATATCTGTTGTAAATGCTGTTGAATCTAGCCACGAGCACTTAACATCACTTTGGATTGGTTTGGCTCAAACATACTACAGATAGCCTCTTCTGATAACTTTCTCATGTACCTTAAAGAGGTCATAGAAGGCTTTTTGGGTTTTTTCCTCTCCTTCAGTGAGTCATAAACATTTTTGTGCGTGCGAAAGACTGAAGTTACACAGCCCACACCAAACGGAGTCATTCTCTCTCTGAAAAGACACTGCCCCTGAACGCACCCTTTGTTGTTGTTCAGGCTTGCCTTTCTTTATTCAGTGACAGTTTTAACCAATCAGCTGACCAATCAGACCAAAGTAGGCCTTTTGGAAAAGTGCTCTTTAAAATGAAGTGTTTCAGACGGGACGAGCTGGTGAGGGAAAACACGAGTTTAGTTTCTCTTTAAATATTAAAGATAGCTCAACATATTCTAATAGACTCCAAAAATAGACTTGTGAACCTGTAAATAAGGCTATTATGGGCTGCCTGTTTCACACAGTGAGTGGCTGTGGAGTATCTAACCTCTTCTTTCTCTCCGTTTCCCAGGGGATAGTGTGATGGTTGCCATAAAGAAGGTGCTTTTTAAAGTTGTTGACCCAATCCAAGAGTTTATCTTGAGGAGGCTGTGTGGGGAACTTCAGGAGGTAACCAACAAGTCACCATCACCATCCACTTTCGAATATGCCCTTTGTGGCCAGCTCGGACCTCGGCATGTGTTTGTTTTTCCCTTTAACAGCTGTTCGACGTGGGGCGAGCACAGCTGTATCTCTGTGTCCTGAGGCAGCTTTTTGTCATGTGCCGTTCTGCATCTCAGCACTGCATTAGAATTCAGCACAATGGTCTCCCTAAACTCATCAAGTACGGCCTCAAAGTACTGCAAGAACCCAGCCAGCAGGTACGCAATTAAATATTCATGCCCCTGTCACCAAGTGTGGCTCTTCGGCTGCTCAACACGGTTTGTTTTATCCGTTGCCAGATTCCCTCAGTGACAGACCAGGTGGCTAAGGCAGTTAGTATGGCATCCCTGGCCGCTGTATGTGGTCTCGTGGAGCAGGAAGGGATCAGTATTCAGTCAGAGAATATATCAGCTCTGAAATCAGTGAATGATTACTTCTACGGTCCAATAACTTCCTCACAATGTCAAGTTTCTTTTGGAAACATCAACAAACACCTCATTAAACCACAGCTAATGGATTGTCCGAGGTTAGTGGAAATTCTTCTTCTTCTTCTTTCTACAGAGTGAAGTAGTAATTAGCATGTTTCTTCAGTCGTGTTTCTTTTTATTTATTTTTTTATTGAAGTGATCTCGAAACACAGAGTCTGCTGCAGCAGGACTGGGGACGCATTGCAGCCAACTTTATGCGGGACCAGTGGATTTGTCTAAACTTCCTGATGAAGGCCGCTGGGATTCCTGAGTCTGTAGAGATTTCCAAAGCATCAGAGACTCTGAAAGCTGCCCTGAGTTGCAGTATTGAGGCCCTGGCTCTCCTGCCCAGTGACCTGGTGCTGCCTGTGCTCACCTTTATGGAGACAGTGCTCCCACAAGTGAGTCTTTATACAACAAGAATAAGGTGTTGGTTCACATCATAGAGAATTGTTTCTACCATTTGTGATATATTGGTTTTGTAGAGACAGTGAACAACTGCTTTGGTTTTCTGTTTTTCCTTTTTTGGCTCCAGTTAGTTCATGATGAAGAGGAGCTCTGTGTGCAGGCTGTGACTCTGAGTTGGGAGCTGGTACAGAGCCTGAGCACTAATGCCCATGACTTCTGGTTATCTCTGAAAGGCTTCATCTCCATGGCCTTCCAGCACAAACTGCTCAGTCTGACACAGGCTCAGGCTCCGACTCTAGTTGCCACTCTGAAGCAGGTAACTTACACCAAGATGGATGATTTGGGAAAAGGAAAAAAAAAACAATAATTTGAACTTTTAAATTCCACAGGTCCATATGTAACTGTATGAAATGCTTGTCTTTTAGATTGCCACAGAACTGTTGGATCTGTCTCAGTCCAAGAGCGGAGTTTTTAGTGTGCTGCTGCAGCACTGTTGCCAGGTGTGGCTACCCACAGATCCAGATGTCTGTAAACAGGCCAACACTGTGTTTTCTAGTGTTTTCAGCCACGTCAACATGGTCGCTGAGGCTTGTGTCTATGGACCCGTGTGCAGAAGAGATCAGCGGCAAGTCTCTGCATCATTTCTCAGATTTGTTGTCTCTCTCTTTTTCCAGACATGTTTTAACTCTTACTTCTTTCTCAAAGACTAATCACAGATGTTCAGATTTATGTGGAGCAACTCGGTGAAAAGTGTGCCGCCAACATCGCAGTTACAAGGTGACCGACGATCCTTATTGGTGTCATTTCTGTTACCTTGTTCCTGGTTTCTGTGGTTTAAATGATTTCCACTAGAGGTCTCTCTTGCTCTCTTGACGCACTCACAGCTGAACAAGCTTTTCTCGTTTTGCAGTGACAACAGGGATGATCAGTTGCCCCGCACATGTGTGGTGGCTTTCCTCAGTCGCCTTGATTCTTTTAATCCACACCATAAAAGACTCTTAGAGGAGCTGGTTGTGGAGTTGCTGAAAAGGGTGAGTTGAGAGAAGTGACCAAACGTTTCACTGTATTGTCCATAGGTCAGTTTGCCTGAAAACATTCATTTGAATGAACCTTCATTTGGGAGGGAAAAAAATTCAAAAACAGACTTATATGACTTCATTTGAATTCTATTTACTTATTTAAGATGGTACAAAGACATCATATCAAATGTGAAAACCAAGTTGTTTTTTTTTTGGTTTTTTTTATGAAACCTTATGAAACTAACCATGTTTCATAGGCAACCATTTAAAACGTAACATTTTTCAATGTGTAACTGCTCAGGCCTGCAGGCAGACCCTTGTACAATGGAGCAATGCTGTTATAATACATGCACTGTGCTGTTTGTCTTGTTGAAATAAGCAAAGCCTTCCTTGACAAAGACATCATCTGGATGGCAGCTTAGGTTTCTCATGAGCCTCTATATGTTATTCAGAATTAATGACTTCTCAGCACATTGAGAGTGGCAGACTCCTTGATGATATACCACGTGTGTGTGTTGTATCCACAGTATTGAAGTGCAAGTTAAAGCAACTTACAGATCAGCAGAGAAGAGTATAAAGCAGCTCAGCATGTTCTCTTGCACACTCCTAGTGAATGCTCTGGGAGAAGATGCTGAATTCATACATTATCTCACTCTGTGAGTTAATGATATGGATGTTAGTGCACCACAAAGCAGCTTTTTGCAATATATCAGTTTTTCTGGGGGTTTTTTAGGACTGCAGTGTGTGTGTGTGGCAGTGGCTTGTTGGTCTTTTTATTCTGAGCCATGCTGCTGACCTTTTCAGCATTAATTAAACACGCAGCTGGCACCAAATAAAAAATGTAATATAAAACAATAAAATGTCTCAGTTACAACATTTGATATGTTTTCTTTGCACCATTTCTAATTAAATATAGGGTCTACATTTTTTTTTTATTAAGATGATAAAGCTGCAACTTTCCCGTTATCATCCTCCACAGGATAATGCCATATCAAAGTCTAAAGTGCGTTACTATAGTAACTCCCTCCAACATCGTGTCAAAAACAGAGTATGGCAAACACTGCTGCTGTTGCTTCCCAAACTCAGTAAGGTAAGACGAGAGCAGTCTCACTGACGGCCGCACAGGAAATTACAGCTCAGAGCGAAGCTGCGTTTATCTGCCGTTTGTGTGCACACAGGAATTTGTCGGCACTCTGTTAAATCGCGTGTTCGAGGCTGGATTCTGCAGTAATCAGGCCTCAGTGAAGTACCTCATCGAATGGATGATGATTCTGATGCTCGTCCACTATCCACAACACATGGACAGCTTTTGGACATGCTTCAACATGGTGAGCTCCTGTTGTCATCATCTGCCAGGACAAACGATAGCAGAGTATGAGCCACTTTATGTCTGTTTTCTCTGCAGGATCACGAACAGACCAAGACAAGCGTCTGCACTTTTCTGTCAGTTCTAGTACATTTCAATATCATCATCCCACATCTTAAGGATAAGGTAAAACTGTTGTTTTTTTTTCTTTTAACTCTTTTGTATTTCTTTAGCGCACCAGTTTTCCTGTGGCGCCACTTTGTATATGAATGATCCACCCCCCCCCCACCCCCCCTTGTCTGTGTATTTAAGGCAGTGCAGCTGCGTAAAGCACTCGACATCATCCTGCAGTCGTGCTTCAATCACAACTTCAGCGTGCGCCTGTACGCCTTACTGGCGCTGAAGAGGGTGTGGAGCCTTACAGAAAGCCTGGCAGAAGAGGAGGCTGATGCCTTAGGAGGATTGTCCTCTGTGGTCAAGGCCTGTCTGAGTCAGGCTGAGACCATGCAGAGCACCGGGTTAGAGCGGAACCGCTGCAATACTTGCAAAGAGATTTGATTTATTAGCAACACGCTAATGTATTTATAATGTATGCATTTGCTGTCTCTCGTTCAGAAATGCCAACAAGAATTGGCTGAGGATTCAGGAGCACTTCTTCTTTGGTGCTTTTCATCCTATCAGGGATTACAGCATTGAGGTGACCTTGTGTGTTTCCATAAAATAAATTAAGATAAAATAGAGCAACACAGTGTAACACTTGTTTTTTTTTCTTTGTTTTACTGTTTCAGACCATATTCTACACTTTTCCCAGTTTGTCAGAGTTGGCTGATGATGAGTGGATTCCACCGTGGAAGTTTGAGGAGCTCTCATGGTTTTCTGGGACTCCACCGTTTCCGTTGAGAAATCCTTCCTCTGACTTGGGTCAGCTCAAGCCTGGAGACTGGATACAGCAAGACAGAAGTACAGTAACGCATCTCACAAGCAGCAGGACAGCTGAATAGCATCACGTAGCACATGCTTCAGTTTCACTGTGCTGACATGGTGTTGCATCTCTCAGGTGAGCAGGATAAGGAGGAGCGCTGGGCTGAGGTGCAGAAGAAGATCACCCCTTGGAGGATGGGGATCCAGGAGCAGGAGCCTGAACTTCAGCTGGTTCCACCACAAAGGGCCGCTCGACTTGGCAAACTCCACGGTGCGCTGCTTGTCGTAGCCTCGCTTATTGACAAGCCCACCAATTTGGGAGGTGCGGAGCATCACAACACATAACGTTTTGAGCATAGTTCTTAGTATGCTAAATTACACTTGAATGTTAGGGAATTTCTTCTTTATTTAATTTTTAAAAAAAACTCTTAATTTCAGCTTTAAAAACAGCCCTGATCCTGGATGATGTATGCATGAGCATCAGCTTGGCTTTTCTGTGCACGTTTTACTTGGATTTCACGTTTTGTTTTGTTTTTCATGTCCATCTGTGCCCGTGATCATAAAAGCGAAGCTATTTATGCCGAGTTGTTAATACCAGACATGGCTTAGAGCTAAAACACGGATTAAAATCATAACGTCTTTAAATGACATAAAACGTGACCCTTTTTCTAAAACGTACTGAATGTCATGACATCCAAAGTTAAAGAATGAGATAGATATTACTGTAGCCGTGTCGTCTTGTGGCTTGTTTGTTGTTTCAGGTCTTTGCAGGACGTGTGAGATATTCGGTGCCAGCACTCTGGTTCTGGATAGCCTCCGCCACGTCACCGATAAACACTTCCAGTCCCTGAGCGTCTCATCTGAGCTGTGGCTTCCACTGTTGGAGGTGATGTGAACAGAATAAGCCCATCGTATATATTTCTATGTTCAAAAATAGACGAGGTGAGCTGAGGGTTAAAGTAATCATCACCTGCATCGGGAATACAAGCAGACAGCATCAGGAACAGATGGATTCTGAAGCCAGCACAACAGAGAGATGCAGAAATAGCTTCCTGAACTGCTGTGAAAGAGTAGAAAAACACACGATGGAGTACAGTCAGCATCTTCCCTTGAATTTTTTTAGCCTTCTGCTTTTTTTTCCCCCTGATTTGAGATCTTTAGTTGTAAAATGAATCAAACATAGCTTGCGGCAGTAGACCAAATTCAAATTCCACTTAAATTCTGGGCAGCCAGTGAAAGTATTTAAGTAGTCTCTGGTGCTCTAAGGATGGCTCATACCTTGTTGTCCCTCAAGGTCTGGTTCAGCTTTTTATTCTCCATGAGAAGCATAAAAGTCTGCTGTAGATGATATCATATTGCCAGCAGCAGATTGTAACATATTGCGTTTTGTATGATTTCCTGTAATGAAGGGCTTTTCGTCTTCTCACATGTACATGGGCTGTGCGTTGTTTAGACTGTCACGTTTATACACATCCTCACTGAAGCCATTCATTTGATTTGACCTTTAGGTGAAGCCTGTGGAGCTCTCTGACTTCTTGCAGCTTAAGAAGAGTGAAGGTTACTGTATTGTTGGAGTGGAGCAGACTGCCAACAGTCACAGCCTCCAGGACTACCAGTTCCCTGAGAAGACCCTCCTACTTCTGGGGTATGAGAGCATGAAATATAAGCTTACAGTTAGTTAAACCAAGCAAGGTTCCAAGTGCTGATTTTCCATCAATGTGGCCTGGCTTTCAGGCACTTGAGGCTCCAACACAGATAAACGTGTAAGCTGACAAGGTGGTTTAGTGCTATCTCACCTGTTTAGTGCGTTTCCCCATGGAGCTCGCTCCTCTCCTCTCTGTTGTGTGCCTGTTGGGGCATGCTTGGCTATAATTGGCTCTCCCTGAAGAGGCGAGCAAAGGAAATGAATTTTACAAACTAACACAAGGAGAGGGGGAGCAGGAAACTAATTTTAACCTTGATTTAGTGTCGTTCGGATCGCTTACGTTTAGCTTCCATTTTCTTTTTGCCATTTATAGTTACCCAGAAACTAGAAGCTTGTGGGACGGCAGTTGCACATTTCACCCTCCCCATTAAATATGTTCCGCCATAGTGCAGCTCACCCGGGAGAGAGGGAAAGACTGAAATCAATCATGTCTGTGTAGGTGTCCTGGTTTGTTTTCTCCTGTTCAGTCACAGGGGTGCGAGCAGCGCTGTTAGTTTAAGTGTCCCCTGTGTGAGCTCGGTCTTTAATGTTTTCACAGCTGTGCTCTCCCCACCACAGCATGGCTCAGCTCTAATTTCTCATCAGGTCACCCACTTGCACTCCGGATAAATGTAACTCATCGAATCCTGCTTCCTGACAATGTGGCTGGCTGCTGAGACGAAACATTCGATACATTTTTAGGATTACTCTGCATGATCTGTATTGTGTGGTGTACATAGTGGGTTGATCACAGTTTGCATTACTCTTCACTTGAATGAATGAGTTATACATATTAAGATCTCGTGGGTTATAATTGTTAAGACGTGAGAAAATGAGAGACTAACTTGTCTGCTCCTTTTTTTTTATTATTTGTTTATTTGTGGACAGTACAATGCAGAGGTCTAAAGCCAACCCTCATATGTTTTTATTTTGCTTCCAAGGAGCTTTGCTTTCTTGTAATCTTTTGTGGCCTTAAGCAGTACTTCTCCAGGCTTTCTGAAGGGTTTTCTAAAAGTTTTCTTGCATTATTTAGTGCATTTCCTTTCACGTTTGCACAGAGTTTGTTAAATCGCTGCACCTGTTCTTCTGGCAGTAGGTAAAGAAATGAGGGTGACTGAAGCCTTTTGCACAGAACTGTACAGCTGATTTCCCTTGTTACATTAATAACGGTCTGTGATATATATATGTATATAATTGGTGTCTTTTCCTTTCACAGAAATGAGCGGGAAGGCATTCCTGCAAATTTACTGCAGATGCTGGACGTATGTGTGGAGATCCCTCAGCAGGGAGTCATCCGCTCGCTCAATGTGCATGTGAGCGCTGCTCTGTTGATTTGGGAATATACACGGCAGCATCTCTCCTCCTGCTCAGCTGAAGTCAGCTCAAAATGTAACTGAAGGGGAAGCAGGCGGTGCATCCTGACAAGATACCAGACTGCTAGATGTTGACTTTATTTCCTTGTCTGGTTTAAAGCAGGTTTAAAAAAAAATGGTTTTGAGGGGTGACTTTATGAATGATTTACACGCTCTGTTGATACCTGACTCAGCTCAATTGTTTCAGCCATTGAGCAGCTCTTTTGTCTTAACAGGGGTTGTGCATAAAGATCAGTCTTAGTTACATCGAAATGTTCTACATGGCATGTTGTTTTATTAATGGACACAATCTATGTGGGCAGAGCAGCAGTGGAAGTGGAAACGTTCACCTTTAAAGAAGGGGATTTGTGTTTATGGAGGCAAATAGTTTTTGCTTTGAAGCATCAGGACTTGATTATAATGTTAAGACCCAGCAAACTCTCATTTTTAAATACCGTTTTTGCTTATGTTATTTTTTTCTCTTTTCTCAATGTTTTTATTGCTGTGTGATGAAGTTGTATTTTTTTATGATTCATTTTAATCAAATAAATCCTTTGTCATATTTGGCCTGTATCTGTATCTCTTAGACATTTAAGGATTATTACAGAGGGGCATTGACAGAGGAAGCTCTGAAAGAGTTAACAAGAAGGCGTTGATGCACCCTCCTCCCTCCCATCAATAAATTAAAAGGTTATTCACCTGGAGACTGTCAGATCAGAATGGGAGCAGAAAGAGTTCATGTGGTCGCAGTAATTTCTTTTCATGTCAAGCCCTGCTTTTACAGCACATGACTTGTCATGTGAGGAAAGTAGTTCTAAGAGTGGGATATGGATGACCTGGAAGGTTTCGCATCCCTTGTTGAGGCTGCAGCGTTCAACACGAGTTGGACTGAGGCCGCAGAGGGCAGGTTGTCTGAGAGGGTCCAGCTGCTCCTGGAGATTCTTATTGTGCTCATGTGTTTGGGAGCTGTGACAGGTAGGCTACACATATGACGCTGTATTTATTTTAAAGCGTAAAATGTATTCAGTTTTCTACTCTTAAGCGTTAATACATGTCTCTCCAACAAAAAGTCCTTCCTGCTAGAATTTTCCATAAGAGATTCTGCAGTAAAGTGAAGGTGCATTAATTAGCATTTCAGTGTGATAATAACAGACTACCACAGAGAGGCCGTATGTGGGAAATAAAGTTTTTTATTGCAGGATTTCTGGCACCATTAACACGGATTATTGTTACCTGAAAGGATTTGTTGGCCTCTTTTATGAGGTCTTGTGTTAAGTTTATGCTAACCTTGGACAAATTAGAATTACTATGATTATTCTGAAAGTAAACGGCCCCGATTGATGCGTTAAAATCACATTAAGTTTTCATCATGTCTGCTCTCGTCAAAGTTTCATGCCTCCTGAAAAGTCTGGTAATTTGCTCGATTTGTTTCTTTTGAAACTGATTTAATGATCTGAGTTAACTTTCAGAGGATTCATCCAACTATCTAGAACTATTTAGAACATGACAACTTCAAGGTGAAATAGCCAGCATTTAACATTACAGTCGTGTGAAAAAGATAGTACACCCTCTCTCAGTTGGTTTTATGTTTCTGGGCATGATTGAAAAATCATGTGATCCTTACCAAGTCTTAAAATATATACAACCTCAGATGAACAGCATATGACGTATTACACCGTATCATTTAACAACAACTGAGCCAAACTGCAGAAACTGAAAATTATTATACCCTGTGATTCAATAGTTTGTACCTGTAAGATGACCTTCAGCAGAAAGAACTAGAAGTGATGTCTGTAGGTCTTAAACCAGTCTCTTGCATCATTGTGAAGGAACTTCACTCTTCAGCTCACTCTTCTCTCCAAAGCTGTATCAGTTCGTGATACTCACAACTCTCTTGCCACAGCACTTTAATCAGGTTGAGGTCTGGAATGTGACTGGGATCCAGTCAAAGTCTAACACCTTTTTCAGTCATTCTGTCGTAGATGTGTTGGTTTGCATGCAATAACTGTCCTGTAACTGTCCCGGTCAGTGACTACAAGGTGCCCAAGTCCTGTGGCTGCAAAACAAAGCCAAGGCAAGCCAACTTTATTCATAAAGCACTTAAAAAAACAGCAGCAACTGACCAAAGTGCTGAACAATAGTACACAAAACATTAAAAACCCGTAAATACAAATGATAACAAAGGACACATATAAGACGATATAAAAAGAACTCTCATGCTGGTCAAAGGCCAATGAAAAAAAAAAAGATGAGTTTTAAGAACAGATTTAAAAATACACAGCGAAAGAGGCCTGTCGAATGTGCAGTGGCAGCAAGTTCCAAAGCCCAGGTGCAGCCACAGAAAAAGCTCTGTCCCCTCTGAGCTTCCGGCGCGTCCTCGGCACATACTGAGAGACCGGGAGGGGCAGAGCTATTGTAAAATCTCAGAGAGGTAGGGCGGGCCGAGACCATTGAAATGTTTGCAGTGAGGCTAAAACAAGAGTAATGTGCTCTCTCTTCCTTGTACCAGTTAAAAGACGAGCAGCTACATTCCACACCAGCTGCATATTTTCATCAGGTAAACTGAAAAAAATGAATTGGATCAAATCAATTCTGAAGTCTAGTTTTTCCACATCGTCGATCATAGCTGAAAAAGATTATTGTAGATCTGATCAGACTGACCTCCATTACATTGTCTGCGTGTCTGCATGTGTGCTGTGTTTTTGTTTAGGGAATATTCTTGTCATTGTTATTGTGGCTGCAACCAAGACCCTCCACTCGGTGACATCGGTACTAATCATGAACTTGGCCATCAGTGACCTCTTGGTGGGCGTTGGAGTCATGCCTTTTGTTGCTCTGTCCATCATGGAACACAGATGGTTTGACTGCACAGTAGGTCAACTTTGTCCTGTGGAACATGTTTTGTATTTCCTCTCATGCGCATGTTTTCTTTGATCCACTGACTGTCCGTGTGATGAGGTTCTGTCTCTCTCCTGCCTGCTAGGACCTCTGTTTGTTTGTGGGTTTCACCTCCTCTGTGTACCTCACAGCTTCTGTACTGACACTAGCTGCTATCGCTCTGGACCGATACTATTCCATCATGGATTGCCTCCGCTACAGCTCCCGCTGCACTCTGTGGAGGACATGCGCTGTGGTCCTGTGGATCTGGCTGCAGGCCCTGGCCATCAGCAGCCCTCCATTGCTGGGCTGGAGCTCTGTCAGTTATGTAGTACCCATGTATAGTTGTGCAGTCAACTGGTCCAAGAGTCCAAGCTACACTGCATGCATGGCTGCTCTCTCCTACCTCATACCTACTGTGGTGATCCTCTTCTGCTATGTGAACATTGTCAAGGTGGCCCGCAGCCACGCCAGGAGGATTCACATACTGGAGGACTCTGTCCAGCGCAGCAGGGATCCATGCTCTAGTTTCCCTCCCGGTGATGCATCTCACCAGCACTGTGGGAGCCCCTGGAGACTTAACTGCCACATAAGTGGAGATTTTGTGTCTCAAGCCAGCTCAGAGGAGAAGGATATCAACCCTGTGCCTCCTGAGGCGACACAACAGAGCACCGCTGCATCCAGGTTGTTGTTCTCTTTTCTGACTCGGAACAGCTTGCAGCCACCTGTTCAAAATTCCCAGCAACACCACCATGGAGTGTGGCGCCTCCTCCTGGTCATCTCAATTTTCCTTCTCTGCTGGACGCCCTACATAAGCGTGGCTCTGGCTCAGGCCACAACAGCTCTCGTCCCACCCTTTGCCATTACCGTCTCCTACTGGCTGGTGCTGCTGAACTCTGACATCAATCCCCTCCTGTATGCGCTGCTCAGCAAGCGTTTCCAGAGTGCTCTTCAGGGACTTTGGAAAAAAATGAGAGCTCGCCTGGGGAGTGCGGTGGGCAGGGGAGAGGATGTCAGGAACAGTGACCCCTGCACTCTGTCCACCACCCATCCCAGTTCACAATCCAGCAAAGAGAGTTTGGCTTGTGACAACTCAAAGTATTCCTCCTCCATTTTCACTGTTAGTGCTGGCTTTAAATGCCACTCTGAGAACTATGTGTGTAAAGTGTGTCACAGTGAACATGCCTCCTCTTCCTCCATAAGGCAAGATGCTGGCGGTGACAAGAGACACAATCTGCAGGTCCCTGCTCGGCCACAAGAGGGAAGCAGGCTACCTTTCTCTGCTTTGACTAAAGAGCCGGAGGCCACTTTCATCTTTGGACAGATTACAGTGAGAGTGCAGCATGATGTTTGTTAGAGAGATTTCTGCAGGGACTATAGCAGGTAAATTATCACCTTTACCTTCAGACATGGTGTGCAGTTAAAACTAATAAATAAAGCTTTTAATTATCCATTTAATCATTTCAGCACTTAAATGATGGCTTAATCCCTTAAATGTCTGAAGGTTTGCATTTTGATTTTGCTTGTCTTACTAGGCTGACAGTCCATAACCCAAATGTATTTACTTCATTGTCAAAAACTGCTAAATATTAACATCTAACATAAATTAGAGCTCTGTATTTTAGCTGAAGAAATCCAAGACATGTCAAACATGCCACAAAAAATGTAGATCGATATTCTTGTCTTATCAAATTGATTTCTATATGAGATTAGAGCCGCAAAAACCTTTTATGGCACTTTCAAGATTCGTAGATGAATCATTACAAAAGTGCTACAAACTATTGTAAAGTACGCATCAACACTCGACAGAGCTTAAACCCTCTCAGTGCTGTCATGGAGCAACGGATGAGGAGGAAATTATTTTCTGTTTTGGAGAACAATAAACACCCCCTCCACAGCATCCTGGCAGGACAGAGGAGCAGCTGCAGTGAGAGACTCATCTCACGCACTGCAGGACTGAGAGGTTCAGGAGGTCCTTTGTCCCCACAGCGATAAGGCTTTTTAACAGTGACCTTGGACATGTTTTTCTCAAATGTATTTATTTATTTATTATTGTTGTTGTTGTTATTGTTATAATATACAATCATTGTAAATATACATCTATATATTTTAATTTTGAGCTACTTGACTAACTTTTAATTTCCCCCACTGGGGTATGAATAAATTATTTTTCTATTCTATTAAGCAAACATATTCAAATGACTCCTGTTGCCCGAGCAACACCTAAAACCCCCTGTATGCCTAGTTCACTAAAACATAACACTATAGAAGGTTGCACATCTTATTGTAGTTGCTATGTATCAGACTGGACTGTGACTTTCGATTTGTATGCTATCTGGTTAAATACTGAGGAATAACAGACCTTGACAAGGAAAAGTATTGAAAAGAAATCTTTTTATATAGTACATGTGATTACACTCGAAGACACCCAACAGTAGATCTAATAAACCCATCCTTAAGTCTCATTCTAAATAATATTTCTTCCTCAAATGTGATAATCATATGTTGCATCTCAGTGTAAAAATCATCATTCCTTACAAAGGTTTACATTTATGTTTTGAAAAAATTCCAGAGGAATACAATATTATTATTTATTGTCATAGAGAATGACAATGGGAAACAGTGCTAATGGACTCTATTGCAAAACAAAGTAAAGGCAGTGAAGTGGACCTTTCAGCCGTATCTGCTCATACAGTAAGTGCATGCTCAATCTGTGGATGTAAGTCATTGTCCTCCTCAAGGCTAGTCAGCAACCAAATGCAAAAATATAAAAAGTCTGCAAACGTATCGAGAGTTTATTTCCAAAAAAAGAGAAAAAAAAACCATTCAGATGAGTACCAGGACAGTATTAAAGAGTCTCTCTCTGCAGCAGTCTGCGGTGGCACTGCTTAAAGCAGTACGTAGCGAGCATGTGTGGTCGAATGATGTTCATACATTCACAACAAGGCAGTTTACAACAGTCGCTTTACTAGGCGTGTGCATCAGTCGCTCTCCCGTTTACCTTGGTTGTTACCCTGCCTCAGAAATGTGATAACCAAAAACAGATACAGTAAGATTTTGTGGGAGAAATGTGTCAACACGCCTCCCCTCAAGCCACAGTTAGACAGTTTTCTACCATCTGTTGATTTCGCCAGAAATAAAACAATTGAAATGAACTGCCAAAGATCTGTTTGTGTGCACATGAACGTAGAAAGTTAAATATGTCAGTAATTCAAAGGGAGGCTCAGTGATAGCTTTCTTTGATGTTTAGAGTAATTAAAGGGGTAGTTTCAAGTTTTACGTTAGCGTGTCAGTCTTATCATTAGCTTTTAGCCCATCAAAAGGTTGGGATACCTGAAGCTTTAGTTAGAGCTTGCAATCTCATGCTCTGATATCAAATATAATAGAGATAATGTTTTGAATCACTTGTTGTTAGACGGCAAGCTTTATCAATGGGTGTGAAAGCACATAATCACAAGAGGCTAAACCATGTGGTTAAAACAAGGTAATTGCCTCTTTAGCTCAAGTTAATCCAAAGAGGTCCAAAGCTCAAGGATGTCCATGGTGTGAAATGTAGTTATGTACAGTGCACAAAAACTGAGTATTTGTTGTGAAACTGAAGGATTCCTCTTCCTATTTGTTCTCAGGCATTCAGCATTTTAGGTATTCTTCTTTGGACCTTCTAGGCACGTAAAGCCATGTTTACATGTTAGATAAGGCCAGCTGGTCTAGAAGGTGTTCTCCTTGTTTTTTTTTCTCCATAACTGAAAGTCTGGGGAAAGTTGGCAATCATAGGATGTTATGAGTCAATTGAACAGTGAGGAGGTACTGCAAAATATATGATTTAATCAATTATACCTGATCAGTTTGTGGGGGGTAAGAAGCATTCGAGCTGATTTGAGTTCTTGCACCGACTTTTACAAGTTCTGAGTGGAGTGGACTCCACCTGGTTGAATTAGTATTCAATCTTTTTTTTTTTCTTCTTTTTTTTTCACCCAAGGAGCTGCACAAAACAAATGTGCCTCTCTCCCTTTGTCTTTGTGTGTTTTTACGGTCACATTTATGGAGTCAATGCGTAAATGTTGACACGGATGTCCTGCTTCTCCCTCTCCAGTTCAGCCCTGTGGTGGCACCAGGCTCGGCACTGCCCTCTGCTGGTTCATCACGTTTGCGCAGCTTTGTGCTGAGCTGGATGATGCACTGGTCCCAGTCCTCCGGTAACAGCAGCATGAGGAAACCCAGACAGATGATGAACACAGCAATGAGGCGCACCGTGTTGAAATGGATTTCACACGTGTAGAGGTCCACCACTGCAAAGTTTCAAGGGTTCATTAATATGTAGCATACAAAACTTTTTTTAACTCAGTAATCAACAGGCAATTTGATTAATTAAAATGACCAAAATTCATAATGGTAACTTTTGCACATAAAAAAAGACAACTAGTAGGTGTGAACTAGAGTTGGATATGACCATTAACTAATGTTAACTCAGTAAATCAAAAACACAAGACAATGAACGTGAAGTGTTAGGAAAATGTATCGATGATATCCTGTACCCCATCATGTGGAGCCTATTATTGATTAATGAGATGGAGTCACAGGTGCAACATGCATTTTCAAATAGCATATCTCAAATTTGCATACCAGCAAAGTCTTCTTTTTTTCAAATTCAAGTAACCTTTTACTTTATCTGTTCTTCAAATTCATAATATTAGTAAGCTGACTTGGAATTACAAATTGATTTTCAAAACAATTCTTAAGCAAAACCATTAAATAGTGTCCGTATTCAGGACTTGAAGGGAAGTCCTGGGACTTACTGGCATTCACAGGGACACTTAGGACGATGCCAAGGGAAATTAATGTTGGGTATGTTACAGCGATGCCAAAGTTCACCAGAATGTTGAAAGCTGTGGGGAGAGACGCAATCAGAGCAACAGCAGACCACACAATGTGAATGTCAAACCATTAAAAAAAAAAACATAATCAGCATAGAATAAGGTTTATCAAGAAAACTGCTTGGTATGTCAGCTCCATGTACCAAAAATTAGGGCTGCAACACCACAGAAGTAGCCCCAGGGGATGTCTGCGGGGGAGCCGATGTACTCCACACGTGTAAAATACAGGATGACTGGAACAAAGCTGATTAAAACAAAGTTGGCGCTTCCAACAATGCTCAGAAAGAGCGCAGCTTCTCCAAATTTGGCACTGCCCAAGACCATCTTGAAGAGCACCTGAGGATAAAGAGGGAGGAAGGACATGAATGAGCAACATCCACCCCTGAAGGGGTTGAACGGTACTACAGAGGCTTTACCTGCCAAGTACCTGTCATGTCTCTGGCTCAGGCAGCTGCTGTCTGTTTATCACATTAAGCAGCAAAGAAAACAGGGCAGGGGAGAACAGACCCTGTCAAAATTTGTCCATCTGCCCCTTGATCAGAAAACCACAGCCTGAAGCCAGCAATCAAATTGATACATACCACATAACTCTGTCAGCTAAGTCTTACATTTCATAATCTCAGCCTGTCCTCTGCCACCTGGTTACATAACAAGAAGGGAGCTGCTCCAAGTTTTCTAATGTAAGACAAGACTATTCATATATACATGCATGTTTAGCTATTTTTAATGGGTTTGTTCCACTGTGGATATGAAATAATACTACTAAGGCAGTGCACTCTGCTTAGCGATAATGTTTCTTTATTCGTGGCAAACAAATACCTTGTAGAGCGCTGACATCGAAGCTGAGGCCACAACCAAAGTAATGCCTATCACCGAGTGGCTGTGGAATCCATCAGCATAGGTCATCATGACGATGCCTGCTATGGCCAAGATAGCAGCTACTATCTGTGGAGAGACAGAACACCAGTGAATGACGGATGGGCGACATGCTGCTCACAGCTTGGTGATTAAGACGCTCAGTCCTTTACCGCTGTGTAGGGACACAGCAAGCGCACATGGCCTCCGCTTTGTTATTCAGAGCAGAAATCACAAGCGTGCTCGGACTAGGTTTTTAAAGCTGTAATTAATATGTGGGTTTTGTTTTATCCTCAGCAGGCTGCTTGTTTGCAGTTGACATTTTGTCATGTGCAAACAGGCCTACTTAATGGGAATTCTGCTCTCAGGTTCACAGTGCAAGTGTTTCCAACACAGGGTGGGCAGATTCTACAGTGTTGGGTTTGATTGTTTGACACTGATTTCCATTACACTGCCATCATGTTTACAAAGGAAATACCACCCCTCATTCCAGCAGCCCCCACTTATCACTCCCGCTCCTCGCCACTGCGATTGTCACGACACCGAGATGAAGCCACATCATCTGTTTCATCCTGCTCCCAGTCAGTCTCGATGAACCAAAGTAAAATCACTCATGCGTGTCTCTCCTGTGTTTGTCTGTGCGTATCTTTGCACTGGAACTGTACATGCAAGGGCGTTTGGGAGTGGAGGAGCGATGTGGCGCAGTCCAACTGAGTGGATTAGCTCTGCATTAAGGAGGTGTCAGGAAGATAAATGAGCAGCATGTTTTTGCTTGGCCAAAGCCTCGGGATACTGCTGCCAAAATAGTTCTTTCTGCATTGCAGGCTGCTTGTCAATCACAGCTACACCTTTCATTTCAGTGAACACCATTTTGCTTGCAGGGTCAGCGACAATGAGAGATGTTTCAGCACAATTTTGAGTGTCGCAGGCAGAAGGAAGACTTCATTTAAAACCGTGTCGGCTGCTTAGGACACACCTATAATGTTACTACTCCGGCATGTGGACTTAACTCCACCGAAGTCCTTTTACATGATAACCTGAGCACTGCAATGAGACTCTGCTGCTGCAATCGAACTGAGCCAATAAAATATTATTTTCATGCACACACTGTCTCCAAAACAACCTTTATTCATGCCTGCCTAAAATGGAGGTCTTAGCATCCCACCACCTTGTTCCACCTTTGCTTTCCTGGAAAACTCGTCCAAGATCCCTCCCCCCTGCATTGGCGCAGATCTTCAAACACTGCAATCCCCACCGCCAAGCAACACAGAGCGCGAAAGGGTATACGACAAGCAGAGAAGTGGCATTTTTACAGTAGCTGGCTTACTGTGACCATTCATCGCAGATAATGGGGGTGGGGAGTTGGGGGCATGCTCAAGGGAGAGGTGGGGTTGTAGTCAGTAAGTGGAGGAAAAAAGGGGACATCCATTCTGCAGAGTGCAGGACAGCTGCAGATGTGAGAGTATCTGAGGCGTGCAGTGGGAGGAGAAAAGGAGGTGCCTAAATCCACGAGCCTAACTCCTACGCTTCTCTATTCCTCTTGTGGCAAAATGTGCAAGCAAACCCGCACGCAGACATCCACCAATGAATGACACTCGATCACTGGCGAGTAATCACACGGTGACACAGGCTAGCAGCTCTCCACTGTGGTGTGTGTAACTCCCACCATCGAACGTAAATCAAGTCCGAACATCACAAAGATCTGCGCTGTGTTGGGGGTTATAAACAAGGAAGTTGCTTTTCATGTTGAGTTACAAGGCAAAATTTAAATTCCCACATCCATTAGAGCTCATAAGAAAATTTAGAGGACTTCTTTTCTTTATTTGACCAATTAGACAGCCATGGAAGGCACAACTAGAAGCCAGGAGGCACATAAAATAATTTTATGTAATCATGGTACCTATAAATGTGATGCAAATAATGAGGCAGAAAAACCTTTTCTTTCCCTCCATGGACCCACAACATAAACCCAAAGGGTGAGGAGATGAATTATAGAGTAGGGAAGAAGAGACAACCCATTTCAGTAACAGTCAATTTCGAACACAATAAAACCGATCTAATCTGGGAAAAAAAATTACTTTTTTTTTAGCAATTCAGAAAATAGGTAAATCAACATTGCACACCTTTTTCTCTTTTGCCAACAGTCATGCTACAATCTTAAGTATTTTCAGTCGGAGACTTTACTAAGAAAGAAAAAAGACATGCAAAGACTCAATTAAAAGATTATGATCACTTCATTCAGTAGTTTCCAAGACACAAAGAGTCACTGATAATATACCACCTCAAATGCAAACATATGAAAGCTCAAGAAGCATTCAAACAATAATAACTGTGGCAATAATTTCATGAGAATGGCTTTCTTTGTGAGTGTTTATTGCAGAACAAGAACAAGTTTCATGGGATACAACCTACAAAGTATTTGTTTTATCAACCACCCTGACTTGTTTGGCCTATGCTTGAGTCAAACACAGATACTCGTGGATACTCACTCTGACCCCCATAAAGCGGTCTCTGAGTAC
The DNA here is from genome assembly GCF_036924035.1 of Leuresthes tenuis. NCBI lineage: Eukaryota > Metazoa > Chordata > Actinopteri > Atheriniformes > Atherinopsidae > Leuresthes > Leuresthes tenuis. The sequence goes on from NW_027325362.1 coordinate 17,131,274, forward strand.
AATCCAAGACAGCAGGAAGACGAAGGCCTTGTTACAACAGAACAGCGCTGAGGCGTCTGTTGTGTTGATCTTCCTGAGGGCCTGCAGGTACAGGTAGTTGGTGAGGATCCACAGCAGACCAAAGGGAGCCACCTTGATGAAAAACACCTTGGGTGTCAGCCCGTCATCCCCGAAGAACCTGCAGCACTCCCTGTGCCGAAACATAATGCAGAACACTGTGTTAGCGTCATGCAAATGTGAGATAACTGAGAAGGTGATGAAGATTTAGGGATGAGAACAACTCTAGATAGGAGTGATAGAAGAGTGATCGAAGAAACACCAATATGACTACCAGATGAATCCAAGAGCTGATCATTTCAGGTGCAACATGAAATCAAAGTAAAAGCTTTAGCAACAAGAGGTAAAAGGTTATTATGTGTACAGGAAGAAGTCTTTATTCTTCACCCTTTTCAGCGTTATTTATCAAGATGCTGAGCTCATTTCCTGGATAAGAACTTCCACATGGGTGGTATGATGAAGGTCCAACATGTTAATATTTCTTAAATACACAAGAGACACAAAGCTGTTCCTGCTACATATGCATAAGTTGAATATCAAAGGCAAAGATGCAATGGCTCAGCAGTCTGTGTTATATAACAGAGGAATCGAACTGTGTGATTTAGTATCACATTTCCTCATAGTGGTCATGTCGACTGTGTTACTACATTTTCTGAACAATAGAGACTATGTTGCTCTGCTGTGATGCCAAGAAGGATTCATTTTACCCCTAAGCTACAAGAGCTCAAACTCCTGGATCAAAAACAAACAATGGTGTATTTCTGGCTGCTAACTCTTACAGCACGGTTGAGTTCTAACATTTATTCTGAGAGCATCTGGCCCTGTGAAAGCAATGAAGCGGCAAAAACTGAGGAGTGGCTGGTGGCACATTTGTCAGAGTGTCCTGCTGGATTCTGTGGAGCAGCATCACTGGAACAGCACTGCTCACACCATCTCCACACACACACAACGCTAAGTCAGCTAATTCTCTCTGAGAAAGAATGCTTTCTGGCTCCACTGAATTTTGATTATCAAACAAATAATCATTTCAAGAATGAATGATAATGTATTCTCAGTTTCAATCTGGTCTGTGAAAGGAGAGGAGTTAAATATGTAATAAACCAAGAACAGTCAAAACTCATAAAACTGATTATGAGTCTGTTTATTACAGCAGCTATTTATCCTAAAACAATAGAAAACCTAAAAGGGAAACGGAGCTTTTAGGTTTTAAGACATAGGTCGCATTTCTCAAATGTCATCGCTTGGCTTTGTTTCTTTTCTTTCAGAGATCCACCAGAGGATACGATATGAATAAACACGCAGGAAAGAGAAGGTTTGATAATCAGATCACATCGGCTCCGGGCGAAGGGTGAGAGCAGCAGATCCATGTGTAGGCCCTCAGAGAAAGGAAGGTTTATGTCACAGAGCTGAATAAGAAATACAGAGCTAAAACAGCTAGTTCACCCGCACACCACACCCTCAACCCCGCCAGCCTCTTCGTCTCTTTATACTCCAGCAGCACAGTGAGTAGCACAGATAAGATTGTCAACTGGAAGCTGGCTTATAATTGAATTAAAGAAAGAGGGCAAATTTCACACACAAAGTGGCAGACAGCTTGTAGACAGCCCATGTCATTTATGTTTGATGTTTCATTTTATTTGTAACCTCTGGTTAGTTAAGATAGTGGTTGTGACTTGACAAAAAATGAAGATATTATTTAAAAAATGAGTAGCAATGTTTCCAGCTTGGTATGGATTTACTAAGATGAACCATTGGTATGACTCTCCCGCTCACTAAATGGTAAACGGTAAGTTCTCCGCACTTGGCGCATGTTTAACCTTATCCATGTTCTACAAAGCACTTTACAATGTGGTTTTCATTCATGCATTCACACCAATACTGAAACAGCTCCTTCGCTGATTTCTATTCGCTGCAATGCACTCTGGTTTCTGCAAATGTGTTTACTCTGCTATTGTGAAACAGTAGCTGCTGAAGCCAACTGAATGTAGACAGAAACCAGCATCATATGATTTTAATTGATAATTTATACTGACGATTCTGTTCTCAGTTAAGCTTCAAATTGTTTGCCAAATACCAAATAGTTATCTGTGGTGAATTTTTATTTGACCAATAGATTTATTCTGGCAGGAATTGACATTTACCAACAACATTTGACAGGCGATGGAATATTTTGCTTCATCGCTTCGTTGAAAGGTCAGTTACTGCCCGAGGCCAAGTTTTACAGCAGAATCTTATGTGGTCCTTCTCACATGATAGCTGATTAGATGATTCAAAGCTTTAATTGTGGTCTTTTATAAACGCTAGGTAACCTCTTTTGCACCTTCTTCTTGCTGAAGTGAAGCTCAGACAGACCATTCTTGAGCAATGGCCTCTGAAGTGTCTGCCTTTAGATGCTTGTCATAGAAATAGTTGGATTCATCTGGATGAACTTTCAAGCCAGAAGAAATAGCATAGTTTGCTTGGTTGTGATGCGATGTGAGTCTTCTAACCTGAATCTCTGTCTGGGCGTCTGCCTCTCCGGACTCTTGCACAGGTGGCCGATGTAATAGAGGGGGAAGAAGAGGCAGTTCCAGGTAGTGGCGAACCAGGTGAGGGTGAACGGGGCATCAAACTGCTTAAAGGTCAGTTTGGCCAGCTGGGTGGAGCCTGCCCAAGACGAGCATACGCACATCACCATGACCACCCCCCACAGGGCCTTCTTCGCCTGTACGGCTGTTACTCTGATGCAACAGTGGAGCCTCCGTCTGTTAGTGCCGGACTCTGTCCCAGCTGCTCCAGCCGACTGTACGTCTGCGGTGCCCACCACACTCTCTCTGGTGCGGTCTTCTCCTGTAGATAAAAACACACACATTACAGAGAAAACTAAACCCTCACACGTTATCATCTCTCTTCTTATCTAATCAGCTTTCACATTAAATCTTTCCTATTCAAGCACATTTTCTCTGCAAACAAAAAATATATGTACTTACTGCTTGCATTTAGCTGCATGTTTAAGATAAGGGCTTATGAAGCACATTCTAATTCGTGAGTGACTTCATGCCATCCATGCCCTGTTTTTTTACGGATAAAAATAGCTGCTTTTGTGGTTTAAATGAACTTGAAAGTAATCAATCAGACATCTGAGTTAAAAATATGGTGATTGAGTGTGATAGGCGGCCACCAAACAGAGGACAAAAGAGGTCGGATCTGATATCCAATACAAGACGACCTTTTATCCAACCCGACGAGTTGCAGTGGTTTGTGTATTTTCGCAAGCGCACAAAGGCACACGCACCAACCCTTAACTTTTTCTATATCTCCTGTCAAAACCTGATAGCCTTCATACGTCTTCAGTAAGGAGTGAATTGTGTTGACCTGCTGTCCTCCATCCCACTCACAGCCACTCCATTGCTACAGAATCGATTCTCTCACCAAGGTCATTTTGTTCACCGCATTCTTACAAACAAACACACCATCTGCTTACTCCTCTAAAAAGTTCAGCTGAGGATGGATAATAACGTGTTAAAGTATAAAAGTTAATAAGCAGAAAAGCATGACACAAGCTCCTCCCCTGAATGGACATTGATTTATTTTGCAGGTAACAATAGCTGCATAATTTACACAGCAGATCTACAGACCTGTCAAGTGCTTTATTAATAATACATTAACATTTCTTGGGTGAGACAGCATGCCCCATATCAGCTTTGTTTCATAACAGCTGTATTATAAGTGTCATGTAAATTCTGTGGCTTCCTTCCAAAGACTTAAAAAAGAGGGATCTCCCCGATGATGCTTCTAGTGGTAATGATGTACCAGAGAGAACCTTTTACTGATTCATCTCCACTGTGTGCTGCTGACTGGAATACTGACTGCACTTCAAAAAGCCTAAATAAGACAAGAATACATCAAAGTTGGATTGGACTTATGCTTTAGAAATGATCACTGTACAGCTTAAGCGGGACACAGAACCCTCTCCTAGTAATGTTGTTGTCCTGTTTGAGATCGTTGCTATATAAGTAGCACAAATATCCCAGCTGGCCACCACATGAATGGGATCTGTGAGACCAAAGGAACACCCTTTGTCTTTGATAAGCAGTTTGCTCAGAATTTTTGGTAAGAGCTGCAAAAGGGGCCATCCATCACGCTCAATGAGGCGGCTCGTTCTTCCTGGTATAGAGCTGCGTCTGACCTTGCCAGGTGCTCTCATCAGATCACAGATTAACTCCACTAATGACCATCGCCTCTAATGCTAATACCTCAGCTTCCCCAGGTTACATAATGAATGACCGCAGGATTCAGATTCTGTTTATCTATTCCAAACAAAGACATTTTTAAAAAAGGTGATGTAACAAGGATGAAATGAAGCAGCATTGTGTAAACATCCTGATCAATGTCTCTGCTGCAAAAGCGCACAACATCCCTGACAGCCCAGAGGCAAGTTTGGCAGCGACAAAAGACGATTCTAGGTAATTGTCTTTTATTGCGATGAAATGAGGAATCAGCAAGGACCATAAAAAGAGGCAGGCCTACATGGAAGTATATGAAAGTCTTGAGCACAAGGGTGGGAGTTGTGTTTCTCTAGTACGAGCTTCAACCCTCTTTGCTTTGTTCTGAAGGTCACCCCTTGTTTATGCTGCACAGTTTTTTTGTCCTTCCCGGGCCTCCGTCCCACAGCCCGCAGCGCCGACCACTTCCCTGTACTGCACCACAGCGTAATCTTCCAAATGCAGCCGTGGGCCAAGCCATTCAACTCCAAGAATGGCTCAGGGGCCCAGCTTAGCAATAGAGAGGAGCCATAACAATCTAAGTAATAATAGAACAGCTGAGAGTCTACACTGAAGCTGTTACGATACTTCATGGATTATATTCTTTATTAAATTAAACAGTCATTAGAATGTTAACTAAAACTCTGGTTGATAAAATGTTCAGACTTTACACACATTCACTTAACACAATGTAACCGCTGGAGCCCAGACAGATGATTTACAGGTAATACACTTCTTTTACACTTATACTGACTGTGGTACCATATCGACTCGGAGTGCTGATGAACAACATGAAGCAGAGTTGAGCTCATCAGTGTGAGGATGCTAGGTGAATGGAGAAGCTGAGCAAGATAGAAATGCCTATCTGCTAATGCCTGAAGCAATTATTGCTTCAACTGAAACACCTAGAAAAGGTCTGTAACTACTGAATTCTTAAGTGGAAGCTCTTAACCTCATCCGTTTATAATCAAACATATGCTGTCCACAACAGGATGCATACAGCACAGAGAGCAGCCTGCATCATCTCATCAATAAGCCTTCTGACCATCAAACCTGTTTAGATTTAGATTGAATCTAACCCTACATGAAAATATCTCCATTTATCCAACCCCCACTATGTCTAAATGCACTTAAACGAATCCTAACAGGAATCTGTGAAATTACTGGAGACAGAATGAGAGTGTTTGACCTGCTTGTAGGACCCACACTGATCTGATCTGACAGCTGTATATGGCTTCTTGCCCTTTAAATGTATTAATTCCCATCCATAAATTGTAAAAAAGACGTCAACCCTACTGGGTGATTTTTCTGTGACTTGGAGACAGAGAGGATCATATTTAAGCTCTGTTGGATTTTCAATTTTTTCAATGTTTTTTTTCCCTTATTTACATTAAAAAGGAAAATCCACTTGTTTTTGGGGATAAATATATGCCTAGAAGTTTCAGTCTTCCTCAGAATAAAGGCAAAGCTATATCAATCTTTGTTCTATGTGCTAATTTGTCTGCCTGTAGTATTTACTCACTGAGCACCTCATAAGTTGTTTATTGAATGTGCGTCATACTCCAGTAGTGTCCGGGGGGATGCTGTGATTTATCTTGCCATTAGCTAGACGGTTTTCCAGCTTTTCCTTCCCCCTCAGTCCATGCTTCCCTGATGATTCCCGACCAGCCTCACTCCCACTTCTGCTCTCCTCCCTCCCCCTGCAGCCTCTGCAGTGCAGATCTCTCCTGCTGATAGCTGCAAATCCCAAACGTGCCAGCAGAGCCCTGCCTGACTGCTTGCTCTTGCACGTCACAACTTGGCCGTGACAGGCCATGAATGTCCCTCTGTTCTGCCCCCGGGCAGGCCGTCACCCACGCCATCCACCCGTCTTTCTCTTCTGAGAATGAGAATGCAGGCAGCATTAGGCTTGTGTTGGTTTGCCAGGGTGGCCATGCAAAGAGTCAGAAGCGCTTCACTGGGAGGTCAGTTAAGTGGGAGACATAGATGTAAGAGGGAGCTTTTGTCTTGCTGGCTGTTCGGCCACCCCTCTTTGAGACTGGGGGAGAACTGCAACACTCTGCCTCTGTGATCCCAGAAGGTAAACAGATCAATCATCTACACACACTTCAGAGAAACATTTCTCCTCGTCTTACTGCTGGCTCGGCTTAGTTATGAATATGAATTGACTTGTGTAACTAACTGTTGTGCTAATAATCAAAGATTGCAGAGTGAATTTCTTGTATGGCTGCAAGCATACTTTCCATTGCTTAAATCAATACCTTCAAAGGACTAAATGTGCACAGTTTTCACATTCACCTTCTCTGTAACAGGTTGAGAGCAGTTTTATACGGCTGGAAGAAAGTCAAAAGAACGATTTGTTATGGGTGTATCAATCAAGATGGCAAACAAATGCAAAATCATTGTTCATCATCCTGACTTGTCTATGGGTGTCACACAGCATCAGTCAAAGAAAATAATATAGATAGACACCCTTAATCCCCTCTTGACTTATTTGGTTTGTCATTTCTGGCATGTAAGTCAAAGATGGAGTCGTGGAGAGAAGGTAGCCTGTGTTTGAAAAGTGAGGCGCATTGTTGAGATGTTTATGATGTATAAAGAGGAGCAGTAGTTTGATCACGACCGAAACAGTCACACAGACAGACAACGGTCGCCGTCTTTGTAATCTCAACACCTGACAGGCAGTGGGAGTGTGATACTCGACTGTGACAGCTTGGTCAGGTCAACCTGTCAGTAAGAGGCTGTTCAACACACCAGAGCAGAGTCCCTGTCAAGTCTGTCCGATTCAATAACACAACAGCGGAAAACACGCCCTGCTGCGTCATCCGGCTGATAGGCTGGACTGCAAGGGCTAAGGGGACAAAGGCCCCAGAGGGCAGACAAGAGTGGGACAAATGTTACTGATCCCACTCGCCTTCAGTCTCGATCTCTTTCTCCTTCAGCCCCGAAGGACAACGAAGCAACTTCCTCGCAGAGCAGCAAACTTGTTTGTGACTGCCTTGACCTGCACAGCTGCCACAGCAGATGGTCATGGTACAGGTCAATGCTGCGACCCTCTGACGCCCCATCAGTCGAAGACACAACAAAACACTGCCTGCCACCAGGTGGATGCGGTTGTAGGGGTCTGTGCACTGTGCGTTGAAGCAGATTAACAGCCTCGAAATGAGATCACATTTGGCATCAGATACATACACTGTCACACCCCCAGTGTTTAAAAATTCCCTCCCTTTTTCTTGCAGTCTCATACAGGAGTGAATATAGGGTGATTGACCTGCACTTTAACAGACTGGCATGACTCCCAGCACTTTCCGCGACAAATCAGTGTTTAACAGATTGGCCACAGCATCCCTGTTGAAGTAATGGATAGGCCACTACCGCAGGTGTACACTGAGTGGCAGCCCAAACAATAGTTTTACTTCCCCTCTGCACTCCAATGATACCATAAGTTCAATTAAGCTGAGTTGACACTATTTTTGAACAGGTTTTAAACAAATCCATTATGTCAGTGCTCAGAGGTGATTTGTTAGCTTTTTAATGACATCTTAAGAAAAAATTATGTTTACCAAACGGCTGCCAAGTCAGTCACTTTCACAGATTGAATGCAGCAAAGCACACAGCACACAATTCTGGCGTGTGGCAAAATATTTTCTACATCGATATGTCAAACTATTTGTAATACTAAGCTTTTCACTGCACCTTCAGACTGACAGACAGACAGGGAGTCTTCCTGCTTCCTTTCGGATCAACTCCATCAGTGTGGGATAACGACTTTGAGATTCCTTTTTACATGTTTTTGTAAAACAGATTTAAAAAAAGCCAGTTCTGTTACGTAGGCATAGGCTAATTAAATCTTATATTCAATGAAATGCAAAGCATTACATTTCACGTGACATCACGTCTGCATACTCGCTCTCCTTTTTGATGAACCTGAGGAAAAGCTTGGCCTCTTCAAAAAATAAACAGCCCTGTCATTGTGCATTCACTGCACACTTATCAAGCAAAAAAGGCTTTTAGAATTAATTCGCAAGAAGACGCCTCACTGATGCTTCTCTGACAGCCAACAAAGTCAAATCCGGTTACATCCAAGGGTTGAAAGTACTTCAATAAACCGCACTTTAATGGAGCTTCAAAAGGAAACCGACGAAATGAAAGTCATCACGGCTGACCAAAATGATGCTGCCCACATATATGTTCACGTACCTGTGTTTGGCCTCTGTTTAGACAGCGGAAGCTTTATTTCCATACGCAGGTTGTCGTGCTCACACAAAGCCTGAACGCGCATTAACATACAAATAAGAAACACCCCAGATGCAATCTCTGTCACTAGAATTGAAGCGAGTTTAAATTGAATTTTTTTTTTTTTTGTCTCACACCAAAGACGATGATTCAGATGTTTGTGTTCATCACCTTAGTCGTGATATTTGCTTGACTTGTGGAATAGTTTGGGGTAAAGGCTGCTGTTGTTTCAATAAATCAGAAAGATAAAGCACTATGCAAGTAGAGAGGCGGCCAAGTTAACAAATGTTACATCCACCTGAGAGTATTTCCACTAAAAGCTGTGAGTTGTCTTTCCTGGATCGCATAAAGCATCATAAAAGTGTGGAAGCGGACAGAATAAAGTAACAGAGACCCAGGCAATGAAATGGATTGGGTTGATTTAAGAAACAGAGAGTTTTGTCATCCCACAGAGAAACACTTTCTTAGGTCCGACACTGCCATCAGCAAGTTCATTATCTGTGTCTGAAGGTTAACTATCTATGGCCTGATCAACACACAGTAACTTATAGTCAAGACAGATGAGGCCCTCGGGTAGTGGTTCAGTATTCATAAGTCCCGGCTTCCTTTGGGACTTTTGAACGCTGAATCACCTTTAAAAGAAGCCTGTTCTGTTTCAAAGCATGTATTATTAAGTTAAAGCGATTAATAGGACTTCTCTGAAAATCTTGCCCTTCCTTCTTGCAACAGAAACAAAGCAGACGCTCTTCAATGACACAGACTCGTTTAAGGGAGAAATCAATAATTATTTCCCGTGGAGTGTTGGTTGGTGAATTTGTCTCTAAAAACACACAGAAAAAGCTGTGATTACTTCAGAATATCTAACACCAGGCCCCAGAATACAGCAGTATATTTCTTACCAAGATGACTTTCCACTGAAACTGGTGTCAGCATCGATCGGTGGCTTTTCTACCCTCTCCCCAAAGAACAAGGCACGACTGCCCTAAAATAACCGAGGATTACTGACAGTATTGAGGAAACTGAAACATCATGTTCAAGTTCGATAAACAGCCAATTAGACTCCTGGCTTTGGTTTCATATTGCTGAATATGTCGCAGCTTCCCCTCTGACAAGACTGTGCACTCTTTCACTAATATTCCTCATTAAACTGCAAATAATAACTGGACACAAAACAGGAGAAGAAGAAAGAGATACCACTGAGGATTCAAAACCGCAAAAAATAACTCTTTGTCAGCCGGGTGCAGGTTGTTAGTGAGGAGAACAGAGGTTTTTTGGAGCTGCTGTTATATAAGCACCAGAGGCTCTGGGAAGCTGTGTTGATCCGTTGCAGCCCCCTGTGATTCCCCCTCTCCTTCAAAGCAGAGCTGCTGATACAAGGAGCTGAATGCTGGCATCACAAACTTTACAGCTTTGACTCATCACAACGCTTTACAATACTTAATTACCCCAGACACGCACATCTCAAATCCTGGCTTTATCCACAGCTTTGTGTCACAACGTGGGCTTTCGTAAAAAATGTGTAACCCGCAGATGCTTGTCGAATGGGTGCCAACCATCCCAGTAATTCTGAAAATAACATTTACTTTCCAACTTTTTTACACTGATAAGCTTAGGATCCTTGGCAGTCCAGTAGCACGGATTATTCTGAGTTTATCCAGGATGTCTTGCACCTGAATATATGCAACACCTTTAACCGCTCAGGCGTCTTTCTAGATGATTTAATCTTCATAATCTTTCTGCAGAGCCCATATAACATGCAAGAAACTGTCTCAAATTTTAGCAGCTGTAAGAGTCATTGATCGTGGACACACTTTCAGATAAATACCTCACACTCTCGTGAGCTTCTAAAAAGCAGCTAGTTCAGTCTTCACTTTGTGCTCATACTAAACACTGAGACATAATGCAAAAAACTGTTTCTTTGCGCAAGCGTGAGACAGAGGAGAACATCAGATACTGTAGAAGGGAGGCAGCCGCTGTACTCGCTCAAAGCGTCAGGACAGGGGCGCTGAAGATGCCGCAGCACAAGCAGAGCATCGTTCGCTACATGCCCACAATGAGTTAAAGAAGTGTGCTCCCTTATTGATGACAGTAGGAAATGCCAGTTTCCTACGGTACCTGTTCTCCTGCAGAGCAGAAGGAAACTAAGACAAGGTAGAGAGACCCAGTAGATAAGAGTGACCTTTCATGAAAAGAGGCAGATTGAAGGAGAGTCACAGATTGTCTACATGGAATATTAACATGTAGTCTGCTGGGCTGAAGTCCCAGTTGCTGTGGAAAAATGCTCTGGCATTTTTCTGTGACTCTTTCAGTCTGTGATAGGTGGAGGGTGGGCAGAGTGAGGGGAATCCCTGCTGCAATAACAACTTCAGACACTCCCTGGGGACCAGCAAGGTTTGACACATCAGGACACCACAAGTCACGCTTTTTGCCCTCCCTCAATGTCTCTATAGATTAATGACAGGAATCAATTTTTAGGTGTTTGATCAACATAACATATATTGAAAGACGAACTAATAATAAAAACGATTAAAGTCTGAGTACATCAGTCGTGCACGGGAAATCATTTTGGATGCTGCCCAATGAAAAAAATGCTCAAATACTGCATCCGATTTCAAGTTGCGCGCAGGGTTAAGTCCCCTGCTCCCTCATCTTGGTCAACAGTATCATTTTTTTTAAAGTTGATTCGTGTGTCTTGGATGAGAGTCGTGAGTTGTCTTTAATGGCATTCAAAGCTGCGTTCCCATCCAAAGATGCTCAGCTGCGCGGGTTTAAACGCAGCCTAAATGGATCAGAACTCTCCCTACCTTCCACTTTGGTGAGGGTGAGCACCGGACTGTTGCAGGCGGACAGCGGGGCAACCCTTGCGGAGTGTTTCTTCATGATGATGAGCTCGGGAGGGCTGAGCTCCAAACCGCTTCGACTACATCCCTGAAGCTGATTTGATGCAGACACCAGACCTCTTGATGGGACCCTTACAGTCGGTATCCCGCTCCGTGTCCCCTCGCATCCATCCGACTCCCTGTTGATATTTTTTCCCCCCCTATCTCTGTCGTATCCCCCCACCCCTTTGCTCGCCTTTCCCGCCCCAAATCTGCTATATGCAGTGCGTCCTGGCGGCTCTCTCCCTCACGCACAGTTCGGCATTTGCTGCAATTCGCCAACGTCACGTTTTAACCGGTCTCAGAATCACGTCCCACCGCGCAACACCCGCTGTCCCCCCGACTCCACCAAGCCTGACAGAATGGAGATTGCATAGAAAATGAAAGGACTGGGGCACTGACCCGGGGGCGTGCAGGCAAACTCTCAGGCTATAAGGACTGTGTCAAAATGTGTGTGTGTGTGTGTTATCTTAATGATAAGAAGAACTAATCCATTATCTGAAAATCATGCTGAATCCTCATTATTAAAGATCAGAAGATATTAGTAATTCAACCTGCTGATTTGCTTTAAAAGCTTTTTTTAAATTGTTTTTTATTGTTTGCAGCTTTAATCACAATTTTAGAATCACCGTGGTACACTTATCCATAGAATACCTCTCCTCTGACTGCCAAGCTGAATCTGTGAACAGACCTAAAAAACTGCATGCAAGACACCCCCCGAATCTCACATAACTAAAAGAATATAACAGAGAGAATGACAACAACACCAGTAAAAATACCCGAAATATGAGGTGAATCACTCTAACTGGCTACAAAATGTGTTTATAACACAGGGTGTCAAAACTTTAGCTTTTTGCTTTTTGAATTTCTTAATGACTTAAAAAGAGAACTAAAGAGGATTGGTTATGTTGCCAATTGGTTTAGCCACTGCTGTGCTTCTGTCTGGAACAAGCTGCACATTAGTGACTGCAACTGAAATTGCTCCCAGCATCCTGCCAGAACTCTGACATCACTTTCTTTTGCCATGATTGCCTCTTCACCAAAGTCATCTGAGTTCACTTTCTTTTGGTGGAAGTGCAACATTTTCAGGCTCTTCCACGGGTCAAGAGAGATGTGCTGAAAACCATGTTCCATGGCTCTTTTAACTGGTGGCAGACAGTTTGGCTCTCAATTAACAGCACAGACTGGTTTTGAAGCCTGAAGTGAAAATCCAGACTTTCACATTAAGTTTCATCACACTTTTAAAGAACTGACAAAGAAGTGATGGCGTGGCAGCAGGTCAACTGAAAGTGTTGCCAAGTGCATCTTTATTGTGTCACACCGTGTGTTGTTTGTGTTGTACCCCCAGAAGGCCTTTATCCACTAAGAGATCATACGTGAGAGGAAAGCGAGAGAAAAGCAGCGGAGAGTTCTGCTCTGATGAAACCTCTGCTTTACCTCTGGCTCAACTGTAATGTCATTAAAGACATATTATTGTGTCTGCAGAGGCTCTGCATATGTCTGTGAAATCCACTGAGCGTGAGCATGTCTAAAGGAAGCTCTGCTGAATAATTCACTACTTAGACAGTCCCTCACATTCAAGTAAGAATCCCCTCCCTTGCCAAACTAGGACAGGGAGCTTTAAAAACACTCTGCCCAGACACACTCTGGCAACTAAATCCACTGGATTCTGCTAGTTTCCACTGCTTCCCATCCTGCCTGTGTTTGGGTTTAAAAATGGGAAATCTCAGGCGAAGCGGAGGGGGTGGAGGGTGTAAAAGAGCAGCACAGGAAGGATAAACGTTACAAACATATCACCAATGACTTATGTTTTTGTGTATGTGTGTGTCTGTGTGAGTCCCACTCAAGCTCTGCACCTGCCAACTGCCTTTTGAGAACTAATGCTTTCAATTTATAGCTTAGTTCGATGAGAACATGACGTTTGAGTGCATGTGATGATATTGGTAGAAAAGATGGGGAGGTGAAAAAAAAAGGCAGAGAGGTGAGATCATTAAAAGATGCCACTCAGTGACTCATCGACTTTTATCTGCAAACAGAGAGACACCACATGGCAACTCCCTCTCTGTTGAACACTGTATAGGGATATGTGCGGATGAGCAATAAGGAAGTGTGAAAAGCCAAATCCTTTGAGGTCCCTGCATCAGCAGAGCCTTTCTACCCAGAGCCTGAAGGAAGCAGATTAACAATGAGCAATGAGAGGTGATTATTCTTCCATGTACACTGAAATGTTCCAGCACACCAAAGACCGGCTTCTTCTTTTCCCTCTTTTGTTTATTCATGCTGAATAATAAAGGAAGCTACAGTCGCCACTTTCCAGGTCAAACGATCCTCAACTGAAATGGTGTGTGATGTTCCTACTAATGGTCGGACATATAAAAACACTTCTCCTTAAGCTTTTCTGAGATAAAACAAATGCATCTACAAAAGACAACCTGCATTTCAGACAGTCGTGCTGCTTCTGAACCGAGGCGGGTGAAGAGGAGAGGGATGGATTTTGCTTTAAATTCAAACTAAGTTCAAACAAAAAGCTTTAAGTCAATAACTTAAGTTCGAATGTGGAATCATAAGAGATTGGACTGTACGTTTATAAGTGATCATTTCTAATCCACCTCAAGATCAGATCTGTTGATCTCTAAACTATCTACTCTGAACAAAATGCATTCTTACTGAGGAAAATTGACTGCATATCATGATAAAGAATAGCATGTGGCGGAAGAAAATGGGTTAGCCTGAAAATCAATTTGATTGATTTTGCATGAAGGAGCTTCAGCTGCAAATTCTAAACAGATCAATTTAAAGTGGCAGATGATTTGCTCGGACTGTTAAAAGGTGTTTCAAAGAATTAACGATTTCTTGCCGTTTCACATAAATGGACCAATAATGCCTGTGTGAGTAAATCTGCCAGAGTTAATCTGTGTACCACAGTTGTACGAACTGCATCTTTGCCAAGGCATCAACAGATTTGTTGGCATGTCCTATTCAATGACAGAGCTAATCCAGATTTAAGACAAATCAATACCTTGTTTAGCACCAGTAACAACTACTTAATGCTGGCCATACTATGCTAACATCAAGACTCCATTATGATATTTGCCTGTGAGTTTCATATGTTGATATATGCACCAAAAAAGTATGTTGAAGCCAGTATAAACAGACACTCCTGATACCTGTTGAACATCAGCAATGGGAGCCTTTCATCCCCAGCTTTAGTATTAAGCTAATCTTAGGGCAAAAACACAGTAAATAGATGCCTTGATACAGATAGAAATGACAGAAATGTAATGGATTTTTTCCAGAATCACTTTCTTGGTTCCTTTCTGCAACTTTCCCCAGGACAATAAAATGACAAGTAACCAAGTTTTGCAGCATGAGTAAAGGAGATGGAGTCCTGACCACATAAGGAAAAAATAAAATAGGTCACTCAATTTGAATCTTGCTATGAATATTGATAGTGTTCGTCAACTACTGCCACTGATTTGCCAGTTTTTAAGTGAGCTATCGCCAGCATCTTGTTGTCTTCTTCTATTTAGTGAGTAAACAAGTTTACTTCTCATCTTATTTTCATCTTCTCTCCCACCCTCCTACGTTCCAGCTTAGACGGTTTCGGCCCCTGCTCGGTATTAGAAACAGACGGTGGGTGTAAGAACAAAAGAGGGAGAGCTATGGCAGGATGGAGTCCTTAATAATGGCTTGTTTGAAGCAATAGAAAGTTGACGTCAAATTTTCAGAAGAGCTACAGCGCTGCCAGGGTGATGCAACAAACATCTGGATTAATAGCCTCAGTGGGGTCCCCTATGAGTTAAAAAACAGTACGCATGACACTTTTTTGGTGATTTTGTAGAGCAACATGGTGGCACAACTTGCACTGATGCATGACACCGATTGTGCTGATCATTTGTCAGTAGATATTGGATTTATATATACAATCACATTTTTTCTTTGAATATCCTCTTGCAAATCCTGTGCTGTTTTGTGAAATCACTACTATTTTTTGCAATATTGTCTTTCTTCTCTGCTGGACAACCTAGCCTAAATATTTCAGAATCAAAAATCAATATCAATTTTATCAAATGGGTTCAAAATGTGTCCATAGTTAAGCTTTTCTGTTGCTATCCACAGAAAAGACTGTTGGTTTGTAGCTGTCCTCAAACCTACTGTTTCATGTCTTTGTGTTGCCTGAAGGTATGCTGAATACTAAATTAGCCTCCAGCTGCTCAGTTTATGAGTGGCAACTAGTTTTAAACTTTTATGAACATTTTAATTCTGTAACCTACTTACATGCATCCAAGCAACCAGTTAAGGAAAAAATGAGAAAAAACAACACCCATCTGAACCCTTTTCTAACATTAGTGCACACATGGATTATACAGATAAATGTCTTGATTATTCTGTTATGAAATAGAAGGAACCCTAACACTAACCCACTTCCTCATACCTGAAATGGTCAAATATTCAGTTGAAAAGCAACAAATCTGCATACTTGTGCTTTTTTACTTACTATACCTGTTTAAAAAAATCACACAACTAATCAGTTATAAATCAAAAACAGTGCTCACCGGTTTCTTTATCATCCAACTATTATTTCACTAACAGTATACTGCCTATGCAGTCCATCACATAAACAACCTGATGGTCCCTTTGTGAGTCCATGGGTTGTCTCGGAGGAAGACAGAGCGAGCCAGACAGGCTGCAACTTCATTTTATGGAGCTTCATCTTAATTACAACCACATCTAATAAAGTCCACCACCATCTACAGTTTTAAATGCATGTACTCATACCCAGTGATAGCCCTTATGATTACACTCTGCCCCTGTGGCCTGTACTTCATCATTGAGTGTGTGTTGCTATTAAATCCATCAGCATCAGCCCCAACAGCACATTTCTCCCTTCCAATTAAGGTTGTTTCAGATCCAGCATACGTGATGTCTATTAAGTTTTATTTAGACTTCAGACGCCCTGGAGGTTACCCTATGCAAAACTTGGCTCTGTAAAAAGTACTGCACATAATTTTTATGCCAATTAGGAAGAGCTTAAATGTAACTTGATGCATAGAGAAGCAAATTAGAAGATGATTGCAAACTTTATCTAAATGAATTTGTTTTCTCTGAATCAAGATCCTGCTATTTTTTCCCTCAACAATAAATGCTACAAACAACAGTGCAGTAAGAGTATCTGCTTAGTTTTCATGTATACGTTTTCTCTTTTCATTATTGCCTTATTTTGTGGAAGCTTTAAATTGGCTGAGATCAATGTTCAGATAATCTAGTCCAATTGCTGCTCTTGCTCGAGGACCAGTGGTCTCTATATAAAGACCACAAGTCTTCTGTGAGCATGTGGAAGTACAATTCTTAGTTAAAAAGTGTTAAATCTTTTATTTGATCAGGACATTTTTAGCACTGCACACCCTGCACAGCCTTTGCCATCCTGCTTTCTCCTGATGGTCTGGTGATTAAAACTTCCACTTTTAAACATCTAACCAGCAACCTAATGCTGTTGATGTAAACTTAACCGTTTCTTGAAGAGAGGCTACGAGATGCAACAGGTTTTGAGGATGCAGCACAACTGAAATGGTCATAGTTGTCCTTGTAAAATTGCATTTCAGAAGGATTATATTGAACCATTTTCTCTGCAGGAACAAGGAGACTGATCCGTGCACTCTCACTGGTCTTCCATATGGATATTTTCACTACAATAAATGGCACTGGCTCCCCCTGTTGTCAAAATTCAGTATGATTATTTTCTCTTCTGGGAAGGCAACTCCAAGCTAAATTTAATCAGCATTTATCGCCTGTACACCTTTCACTTTTCAGTCCTGGCAAAGGTAATTAACATTAATATTAATATTTCAAATGCTTGAAGAATCTTGCTATAATGTTTACTGCAAAGCTATCTAAAAATCTATGCATTCAAGCTCTTTTCATTTTTCCAAACGTTGGCAGTGGGATCAATATATATCAGAAACAATTTGAGGTCAGTTTAAAACATCCCATTTTTTCCTTTTCAAGCATTCTTCTGTGTTTATATGTGTGTACATCATTGTTCTAAACGGCTTATCTCAAACAAAAATTGTGTCATACTCGTTGACACATTTCACTCTATTGAAAGAACTTGGCATGTAATACCAGTAGCGGTATAGTTTTCCCACAATATGACAGAACCTCCACCATATTTTACTGTGCTTACCGTATTCTTGGTTGTTGTGGCAGATATCTTGCAATAATTGTACACTTCTAGGCATTTATCTAATTAGGTCATCCTCATTTCAATGTGTGATAAGAGGTTTGGGCTAAAAACCACAACCACAGGTCACTCCAGGTCATATTGACATCCTGCATGATGCTTTTCCCATAGCTTTCATCAACATTAAATAATTCTCTTACTAAGTTTCCTTTTACCATCTTGTGCCGAACACATTTGTTCAGTTTTATGACTTCTTGATAACTTCTGGGGATTTAAAGATCTCTGGTGATTGCCTTGTGGCTATTAGAGTTGAGTTATTAGAGTTGTCAAGACAAATTTCTGAAGTCCTCTGTTGTCTCAAACATGGTGTAAAATAAAGCAGCTACAACCAGCTCCTTCTAATACAGTAAAACCATCTTACATGAGTCAATTCTACTCATCTAATTGCACAGTGCTTTATATTTTCTTTTTTTCAAAGGTAGTTTTAGGGCAAAATTGATATACGGTACATTAAAACGGTGCCAATAATTGTGCTCAATAGTGCTTTAAATCTTGATTTTCTATTTTTTCACTTCGTGGAATCATAGTTGTTTGTTTGTTGTTGTAGTTCTCTGGACATTTTGTTCTCATTCATGATTCGGGCTGCCATTAACTCAGACTAGGACTGTTCATTTCTATCATTCAAAGCTTCCTCCCAGCTGTTCCTGCTGGAGTTACTCTTTGAACCGCACTTATCTCACAGTGCTGGAAATTACTCAGATTGTTCTAAATTGCTGTAATTAAGGGCCATCATTTAAAAAAAAGCTTTTCTCTGCCTCCTGTTTTTATATATCAGGCTGTTGGTTAGGCCTGAACAAAAATGTGGGCATGTGGTTCAAATCCATTATGTTATGTACATTTTTTTATTCTATAGTAAAGTACTTTCAATGACAAGAAAAGATGTTCTTCAAGGATGTAATTACATGCTGTTATGTCAGAAGAAGAAAAAAACAATTATTTGGTCTACGTACAGTATTTTTACAAAGGAATTCGCCCTCTGCAGTCACACCCTCTGTAACTCGCGAACACACTAAGAACAATGAGCAATTTAAGCACGCATTCTTATGAAAGTGAACACATCTGGGGTCACAACAATTTATTTTTCTGCCTGGTCCTACGTCCAATTCTTCTGCTTTCAAGCCAAAAAGAAACACTTGCAACAAACAGTTGATTTTATATTCTAAAAGATACAGCTATGCATGATCTTGAGATAAGTATGTAGATTAAATAAAAGAGATGCCGTGTTGATTTGGTAATTGTGGATACACACTCAATACATTCCTCACACTGCAGTGTGCTTACTTTGCCTGTAGAGTGCACTGTGACCACACACATTTAGACAAATGTGACCTGTCGTAGGGTTTGGATGAAAAATGGCCATAAAAATCAAGCTGCAGCCCAGCAGTGAAGAAAACAGTAGGGAAGCTGTAATGAAAAGTAATAAAGTGACCCAGAAAAACAGATAGAACAGTATAGTACAGAATAGTACGAGGTAACAACAGATAGAATAGAAAAAAACAACAACGTTTCCGGATGAATAACACACACATACAGATACACACAGGCAAAACAAATGTTACACAGGGGTTGTTCTTTGTAATCATTTCTCTCTTTGTCCTTTCTGGAAACATGTTAAAGCACTGTGGCAATGTGAGAGTCTCCTTTCAAATTGCTAAACTTTTTCTTTTTCTGCAGACATCCCTCATTGTCAGGCGTCATAAAGCTGCATAGAGATCAGGATGGCCCGAAAAAGCATTGGCCATTCACTAAGCAGCCATGCACGGCAGGTTTCTAAAAACGGAAACACAGTCTATATAGATATATAGATTTTTTTTTAGCTAAAAGCTTAAAGTAAAAGATAAAATTATGGATAGAAGCATGCGCCATTTTAGGACGAATGGCAGTTGCATTGGATTAAAGCCTTTTATGCATGACTTGTTTTTCATGTAGATTTAGAGGAGTTTGACAAACAGCAGAGCTCCAAATGATGCCTCGTTATGTGTTAAACTGCAGTCGGACTAACAGAAAAATAGAAATTTAAAAGATAAGACCAAATTGTGCCCTAAAACAGCAGAAGATTGTAGTTTTTAACTAATTTTACATAGATACACATTACTCATTTGGTTCTCTGGCAAACATTAACAGCTAAGGACAGTGTATTTTGGGTTGATTCAAAATAACTACAAACCCATTATTCATTGTAATGAAGTTTGTAATGTTTTTATGTTTAAACACTGATGCAAAACCACTGCTTTTTAGCTTTGAGACTTTTGACTATTTGGAAATGAATGCAGAACATATTCAATAACAATTTATTTGCATAAGAAAACATAGCATGCTGTTAATATTATGGACAGCAATAGAGTCCTAGAGCACAGGTATATAAACTATGCATTATATGCCAGAGCACTGGCTATGAATTAAAACAAGACAAGTATATAAGAGACAGATTATACGTAATACACAGCAAGTGATGCACCCTACATGCGTGAGGCCAATGTGTCTGAATATGTTACAGGAGATGAAGCGGCTTTCATGAACTACTGCAATGCAGATTATTTTATATCCATACTGTTGGAAATGTTAATGAACATGAATCACAATGAGGGATTGTGAATTATATAAAAAGGCTTCACTGAACTTTCCTTCTTGCCTGAATTTTTTATATAGCTGTGTTGATCCCTCAAGCAGAAAAAGTTTCTTTCCCCGTTTTCGTCTTTGTGAAGTGGCGCTAGCATGTTACCACAGATTAAAAGACATGAGGGAGGAGAGCTTTTTGTTGCTTTATCACCTGATGGAAAGGCAGTGGGACCAACAGCTAACGTTCTGTTTGGAGGCAACTCAACAAACAGATCCCGCCGCGTATAAGGGACAAATGCCCGGACAGTGACTACAGTGACAAGGAAACAACCCTGCCCTGAATGTTTCCTCATCACTCTTGCAGAAACAAGCGTCAGCTGTCTTCACCACTAGTGACAGGGGGCCTTAAATGAGGGATTCAACAAATCTCCATCTTTGAAACAGATGGTACCATGGAGACCAGTGACAGAACTGTGCACAACTGAGAGCTGTGAAATAACAGTAATAAAATACACCTGAGACTCTACACCTCAATTATACTGAGTTTTGGTGATTTGAATCACTTTTGCCTCAACATAATTGAGCCTGGCAGCTCAGAAAAAAATGGCTAGAGATGGTAAATAATTCAACTCTGATGTAACAGTAGGATCTAACCTATGAATGAAAAAAAAAACAAATCAAAATACAGTGGGAGCTGCAAAGTCTTTCTCATCAGTCAAAAGAAGAGGTTAATTAGTCTTGTATATTCACATCATCAGTAAGCTTCTGATCTGTTAGTTTTTGTCTTTGAAGTGTTTAGATTAGATGCTGTGACCAGGCGGGTCGCTTTCAACTCTGACACAACTGGTTTCTGATCAGCAAACCGAGCTTTGCGTCCACTACAGCAGCAGGTGTTTGGAGACCCTTCAAAAAGCCAAACAGGTGTGCATGCTGTCAGTAGTGTAAAATTCAAACTCTTTCTCTCCCCAAACACTACTTCCCAGCCCTGCCCAACCTCAAATGTTGAAAGCATCAAGACAAATAGTGAGCAGTCAGCGCTGGACAAAAAATAGAACTTGATGGCCTTGTGTCTCCATAGCTGTGAATGCAGCTTTGTGCACTTGTTATAAGGTTTGTGGAAGAGCTGTTCTCTCGATCAGCTGGATGGAATTAAAAAAAATCAGACAATTCATCATTCCACTGTGATTACATGGATGTTTTCACATTAGGAGCGGTGCAAGCAACATGCAAGACTGAGTTGTGTTCCATTCTCTGCAGTAATTACTCTGAATTCACAAAGATGACAGACAGCAGGAGAGGTGCTCTAAATCTGAGGCTTTTATTGTCTGTATTTCAGACTATTTGCTGGATAAAATAAAAATCCCATTTAAAAAAGCTTCTTTGAAGCACAAAGCGCTCATTTCTTCCTAATTGTACATCATTTTGAAGTAATAGTCTTATTAAGACCATGTTTGTTCTCCTTTAAAGGCAAATAAAGATTGAATAGAATTTTCAGTCTTAAACTGATCTGTCAGAGAACTGTCCCCACAGAATGCTTTGATCCAACATTGTACAGAAAGTACAAG
The DNA here is from genome assembly GCF_036924035.1 of Leuresthes tenuis. Taxonomy (NCBI): domain Eukaryota; kingdom Metazoa; phylum Chordata; class Actinopteri; order Atheriniformes; family Atherinopsidae; genus Leuresthes; species Leuresthes tenuis. Next base: position 17,153,055 of record NW_027325362.1, read on the forward strand.
CACTAATGGAGGCTTGTGCATTGGCTTGATTTGAATAAGCATTGTGATTAAGTTGTTGCTCGATGCATGTAGTGGGCTAAAGGATGTGGACCAGTCAGTTCCCTGAGGGGGGGAAGGAGGTTCAAGCCCTCCTGACTCCTGCACTCCCCCATTGGCTGTCGACTCTCATCCACATCAACAGCTCCCTTAATTGCCTGATTTTTTGACCCCACGTTGGATACTTTGTATGCTGGGGGGCTGGGGGTTATAATAATGACTTATAGTGACATCCATGGGGAAGACTCGCTTGCTCTGCGATAACTGCTCTCACCGACTGAATTCTGCTCTGTTGCAGATTAAATCTACATATAATGACATGCAAGAGTGTTGCTCACAGAAAATGTCCTGGGCCTGTCTAAAAATTATGCAATGTCAAAACTTAGAATTCAGATTAAAGCCTTCTCCCACTCGATTCAGACAGATGAAGAATAGTAGCTGAAAGACAATACAATACTGAGTTAAAATCAAGGTTATATGCAATCTGTTCAAGAACTGAATTATGGATAAAACTATCATTGCAAATACTAAAATTTGTACCAAATGTAAACATGGCAATGACATAACGAAGCAGGGTTGTGTTGGAACTGATGTGGTTTCAAGCCTCAAACTAAATCTAAGACCCAATGAACACGGCATTTACCAATCTGGCTTAGTGATACCTACTGCATGACAACAACTAGTATTCCTCAGGTGGCACTGAATAGTTTTTTCTGTATTAAATAACTGGAAAATTTGTTCAATAATAAATAGTAAATAATAAAAAACACAACGCAGATGTACATAAACTTTTTTATGTTCCAAACATAGCAACAAAGAGGGAGTAGGTGGTAATTTGTGGCAAGGACGACTCTGAGCCCAAAAGTTAAATCCAAAACTCAACCATAAGGCCTAATCACTAAGCCCTCACAGACTTGACTGACGTCACAGTTGGAGTGTGTGTGTTCAGGAAGGCTCAAAATGGTGTAAAAATCAGGCGTAGGACCAACACTGACACCATCACCGTTTGACAGCACATGTTGCTTGGAAACAACAAAAAGCTTTTTTTTTTTCATCTACTATTCCCTTCCTGTTTGTGACAATATAGTGTTTAAACATTATAGCAAACTACAAAAGATGGAAAAGCTATGAACTGAATGGGTCTTGTGTTGATCTTTAATTGAAAATCCAAATAACTCCACAAACATGCAATAAATAACCACAACAGCCAGTAGCCAATTGCTGTCACTACAAATTAACTTAAGAGCGATTTCTCCCCTGCTCCATCCAGATGTGGTTTGTGTTCATATAATTCGTTGACAGCAGGACAACTGTGTTTGTACATCACCAGTTTCACACTGAATAATGGCCAAGTACTTCACGATTGTTTGATAATTTAACGACTGGACTTTTTCTGTATTGTGAGCTAACAAACTTTGCCTGTTCTTCAAAAGACAGAAAACATGTTTAAGACATGAACAAAGCCTCCCACTAAAACAGTTTGCTCCTGAGACCAGGATGAGAGAAAATACAGAACAAATGATTCTCATCACAAAGAGGGAGGCACAGGTGGAGTACTTGGAGGGCTGTGAGAGCTCTCTCCCCTGTTGCTCGCATTAGATGAAAACCTGTATGCTGACAATTTCAGGCTGTAGAAATTGGCACCTTGGGGAGAGAGACATCCAATCAGTTTTTTTTCTAGAACAAATCAAAGGATGCAGTCTAAAGAACAACAAAGTCCCTGTTACGGGCAGAATATAGTGGAAAAATCAGTTGAAAGAGAGAAGCTTTAACACATGACAGGGCAGGGTGGAGAGGAAAGAATAGAGAGCTGCAGGAGGAGGACAAATTCAGGATTTTAGTTTTGAATGTGTATTAATTTGATTTTTCTTTTCCAGATCTCTGCCAACCCCAGTTTTTTTTATGAGCAAGAAAAAAAAAAACTGATTTTTTTTTTTACTAAAGAGGGCTTTTAAGCAATTCCGAGCTCCTCATCATGAACAGTTTGTGTGCTGAACAGAGACTTTAAAACATCTTCATCTGGGGAGTTTTGCATGCTTTTACAGTGCTATTGTGCATCATTCACGCAACCCTGAGCATGTAGTCATGCACCAGAGAGATAGCTGGATGCACTTCCATTTAGCTTTTGGATTCCAAAGAAAATGAGCTTCTTGCAGTCACTCATTAACGATAGTCCTTCAGGCAGATTAATAATCCCTGTATCAGATTAGAGATTCCGCGAGAGACTTGTCTTGACAACAACGTCTTTATTATGAATGTGATTGGAAATTACATTTGTATAATCTTATTTAATTTCCAATTTTCTTCCACATTAAATAGTGAAATATCTGGGCCATTCATAGTTTCGCATGTCTTCAATCTCCCAAGCTAACCAATAAAAACAAACTATAGCGTTAAAAAAAAGATTGGAACCACTGTGCGTGCAGTCTTTATAAGGATTACTTCCCCTTGAACGACTTCAGACAAAAGGGATTAAGTTCTCAAAATCAAACCAGTTGTAATTTTTCTCACCAGATACTCCAATGAGCTGGTCCATCACATCCTATAAACACAACAGGCAGCATAGGTGCCTCTAGCTTTAAGAAATAGATTTATCAGGTCGATCTCCTTTGCTGCTGTCCTTCTAAGCCTCTGAACAGATCTGTCAGAGTTTTTCACAGATCTGCTCAGAAGAGGGGTGACTTTGGTTATATCTCTGAGGAAGCAAGTCATCCCTGTACATTTTACAAGGTAGTCCATTGTATACATGTATACATTTATTGTCAGTGAACACTTAAAGGAAGGGGTTGATATTTGGGGATATAAATTACTTTCTTCCTGGAAATGGGAGAAGGAGATTGATTCCCAGTCTCATTTTTTGTTAGAGCCAGCTGAAACGTGCAAAAAAGTTGTTTGTTTACCTTTTGTGATATTTACCGCAGTGTACTATCACATTCTTTTGATCCCATGCTGTAATAAGAGAGAGAGTTGAAATGCCTCACCGCAAAGTGTTATACACATGATTAGCATGGACAACCAGGGCCAGACGCATACATGATGCCTTCATGTGTATTTAGAGAAATTTGAGTCTCATATAAGTGAGATGAAAACGGAAAAAGGGGCGACATAATTTACCATGAAATTTCATAGAGCTTGATCAAAATGATAGTTGATTTTGTTTCTTATAATTAGTTTTTATTGCAATTTTTCTTTGATTAGTCGTATTCAGTTACAGCTGCTATAAATAACTTCAGCCGTGCATGATGCTTGTGCATCAGGAAAGCTGCTCTTATGTTGCTTGAAAATCCATCAAATTCAATTTGAAGAATAGAATTAGAATAAAGTCGCTCAGATTTTCTTTCAAATAAGTGACTCGTGCACCACTTTAGGATTCATATAATTGTTCTTCTTGAATTCTGTGAGGAACTGTGTCCACCTGTGTTATCCTTGTGTGACCTGATGTGCTTTTTTTGCATCTCATTTGTTATCTAACTTTTGCTCCACAGAGTCCTGTTACAAAATTAGAAGGTGGTGTGAGCAGATGTTGCAGGAGTAAGCAGAATTAAAAGCAGAATGGGATGCATTCTCCTTCATTCCCATATAACATCAAATAACAAATTAAATGAAAACATATTTAGTCTATTCTTCTACACCTAAAAAAATAATTAAAAAACAACTGTGACTGGGACTTTGTGCAGTTTTGCTTCTAGCAAAGTCTTGTATCTGGACCGTATGTAATCCTAGTATGTAATGCCTATGGTAAAGTGATGCTGAGTAGAGTAATGCAGCTGTCCGTGTCAGGAGGTCAACATTATTGGTCTTTCAGTTCACTAATCAAACCATCTGCAATGTGAAATCACATCACGTAACATAACTGTTACTAAATGTTACAGTTTACTGTGTATAGATTCGACTGCCATCAAAGTTGCATCGGACTTAAAGAATTACTGTGTTAGAGTAAAGGTGAATGCAATACTCTGGCCAAAGGTCTACAGAAAGAATTTACAGAAAACTCGGTCAAGCATATTTAGAGCATTCATTTAAATCAGTTTAAACCTCGAAAATAAATTCATGACCATTTGTTTCCTCTACATCATTGTTTATCTACAGGGACAAAGAAGAAGGTTTAATACAAAATCTAATTAACACTTGCAAAATGAGTCACCCTCTTTTAACAGTGAGCCTGTGTGTGGACAGCATGACTCATTAATACTGATGAGAGGAGTTTTGAGCATACACTGTACATGATATGTTTACTCAGTTCACAACATGTTCCCTGCCCTGAACTGCTGGTAGGCAAAATGACTCACTCGGTCATTGGTGAGTTACAATTGCTTAGATGTTTCTATTTTTTATCATCTGAAATACTGAGGGATGAATAATATATTATGCAATCTACCATATGGTTATCATGGTCATAATGTTTGAGTCACTGACATGATCCTACTGCTAACCAGTCATCCATTGATGTTTTCATTTGATCTCTTTTATTGTTTCTCTGTGTAAATGGTTTGAGATCATCAATCGGGCATCCATAAGAAGTTTGAAGACCTGCAGCAGTCTTACAGTAAATGGAAAGCAGTGCATTAATGATTCCGTGATCCCATTCCAATAAAAATATCAATGTGAAATATATATTACTCTGATGAATATTTTAAATACATGCTCAGTTAGCCAGTTACAGAGGGATATGTGGTCAGATCAAGAACAACATGATATATCAAAACTATCATTCTACCCTTTCAGATCTGCTCTAGTCTCAAATATCTCCTGAGGGAAATGGCTCAATAGCAGCTAAATATTTTGCTGTCTTTAGTACCAAGTTGCATGTTGTTCTCTATGCACTGGATTTAATCTATTCAAATAGTAATTAGTCTTTTTCAGAACACAATGTGTATCTCTAGTTGGTTAGTTTTCTTACTGCAGCCATACTTTTTTGACCATAGGATCCCAACTTTATCTGCTGGCACAAAAACAGTGTAGCTAACCGTGTGATGCTTAAAATGGCCTTAAAAGTCACACCCAAATTGTCCAATTTCCAGTACAAGAAGTCGAGAAAGCAGTGGGGCTTATGGGGCCTTAATCACCTGCAGCTAAAGGGTAAAGAATACTCTTGAGCAGAGTAATGTGGATGTTCAGAACAGAAAACAGTTTGAGAGTGGAAAGAAGCCATCTATTTTCAACTGGACAAAAAAAATAAAACATCTCTGACCAGAGGCTGCATTTTATGATGCAAACACACACACATACATACAAAAAAGCAGTATACAATCTAAAAGCCTAAGAGCCTTTCCCAGCTGTCATTGTGCGAAAGGCAGGGTGCATCATGAACAGGTCGCCAGTCCATCACAGGGCCACACAGAGACAAACGAGACAAACAACCATCCACGCTCACACACTCCTAGTGACAATTAGAGTCACCAATGAATGTTTGCATGTATGTTTTTGGGTGGTGGGAGGTAGTCGGGGTACCCGAAGAGAACCCACGCTTACACGGGGAAATTTAAGTCCTGTGAGAAAAGGAGGGTCTTCAGTAGTGACTTGAAAATCTTTAAAGTCTGATCAGGTCTTTCACGAAAAGATTATCTGTTTCGGAGATACGGACTGAAAACTCAAAGGCACAATCACCTCTAGGTTTGAACCAGGATTTTAGAAATCCAGGAAAATCGAAATTAGTTGGTTGAACTCATTTGGTCGAAAATTGGGATGTGATGATGCAAGAGTTCAGTCAGGAAGGTGGGGTCAGCCCATTTAAACACTCAAAAGCAATCAATATAAATAAAATCAATCCTGACTCACAGAGACAGACAGGGGGGGGGGGGGGGGGAGCCAATACTGGCACTGTGTAATCACACTTTCTGTTGAAAGACAAGTGGCTGCCATATGTACCAGCTGCAGACAACAAAGAAGTGACTATTCTTTATCCAGACTTGGATAAAGACTTGCAATAATCTAGCCAAAAGGTTAGAATAAAAGATAAAGCTCAAGATTAAATGGAAAATTCAAGATTTCCAGACCTAATGGAAAACATCATAACACTAGTGAGTTAGTTGTGAATTCTTTAGAAATGCAGACTTGAATTAAGTGACAAGGTCAGCTGTTGGTTCACAGCAGCCCTGAATATTGCTGTGGGAAAACAGACTAGAACAAAGGACAAAAATTGGAAGGAAAGATAAAGAAAGCTTCTTCCAAACCTTTATTAAAAACAACTGAAATAAGGACAGAGACAAATTTTTATTAAACTTTTTTGACACGTGCTGTGCCTGAGTAAAAAGTAGCTTTAATTTTAAAAGTCTCACTCTTTAGCAACCTTTAAACTCCCTAATAGCAGTTGGAGAAAGTTTATATTCGTATGTAGTGTTGTTACAACACCAGTATTAATCACTTCCATCAAAACAACCAAATAAGCCTCCTAATTACTTGCACAACCCCATTTACGCTTTGATCTCCCTGTTACCTGGTAAGGCTCCTCTGTGGCCAACACAGACAATGATGTGTTGTGTGTGGATACAGCCGCCCCTTGATTCATTACACAGAGGTAGGACTCATCACTTCACAACTTGTAATTAAGAGCAGATAAAAGGAGTGAGGAGGAGAAAGGGATGACAGGAAGACCGGATTTGACTTGAAACTGCCAGATTTTCCATTACAAGGAAGACTGAGCACTGAGAACACAGCACGGAAGCTGTTATTCAGTTAACGCTTTCTTTTCAGGATTACTGTCACATTAACAATATCTGACTGAGACAAGCAGCACCAGAAGCATCCATGGTCACATTCATGCATGGTAATTATTGAAAAGAGTTCTTTGCACCAAGTGTCTTTCAATAGAAAACAGGGGAGGGGTTTTCTAAGACGTGAAGTTCTGAGAAAAGACTTTAAAACATCTTCGCCACAATATGGTGTCAAGCAGGACTTCATGAGCAGGTGTTTAAAGATCTGTGCATCCTCTTCAATTATAGAAGTGATGTTATGCAACAGAAGCTGCATCTTCTGCTCTGGAGAGAACAAAACAGCAGAGTATACTTATGCAGAGGAGCCCTGCCTGCACCATTTTGACAAAACAAGAAACTAGAAACATTCAAGTAAGACATATTGTGGAAATTATTGAAGCTCGTAAAGCGACAGAAATTGATTTTGTATCTCTACATAAAGCTGTCACAATGCTCTCTAAAACATAAATGACTCAACTCTACTTAAACCATGTTGAGCGTAACCTTTTCTTGTTAAATTCCAATAGACTTTGGCCAGTTCACATGACTAAAACTGCAACTATGCCTCAAATAAGGATCATCTCAGAAAGCTCTGTCAGCTGAAATGTTGTTTGTTCTTTCCATTGTTGATTTTTCCAGTCCCTTTGGTCAGCTGGGAGCTGAAGCAGGATAATTTGCTCTCCAGTTCTTGTACTCTTGCAGAGACAGTTCCACAGATCCTTCGGTGATGGGTAAAACTCCGCAGTTATTGATACATAAATGACCACCAATGGAAATAAACTGTACGTCCGACTGAGCCCATCGTGGCAGCATGCAAGATGTTGGCATGTTCTCATAAATATATGTGCCCCAAAGTCACACAAGCCGCTTACATAAAATTATAAAATATTCAACGTATCTTGATGTTCAAGGATTTTTTTATGTTATACATATCACTAAGCAGCGTTTCTAAGAAAGAAAAATTGTGTAGAAATGACATTTCTGAGTAAGTAACTGTTTACCTAAACACAATGCCACTGCAGATGTTTTTCTTATCATTCTCTTCTCTCTTTGTAATAGACGTGCATATGCATATGAGCATGTGATCCATGTGAGCATGCAGAAATATGAGTTTAATAGTGACACGCATAAATGATTTTGCTCCTTGACTGAACATTAATGGGACTTGTGCATGCTCTGCTTGAATAAGAGCTACAGATGTAGAGGAAGTTAATCAAGTCAGGAGGGGCTTCACTTCTAGTCTGAAACACACTTTTGATGGTTCTACTTGCCACAGAGAGGGAAAGGATAAAGACAATCTTTCCACCTCTGTAAATTGCTGAATTTGTATTCCTGTGTGGATGTGACAAACTAAAAAGCCAGTACTGTGCTCTCATTGTTCACCTTTTAAATATCAATAGGTGGATAATGACAAGGCTTTACACTGATGATCCAAAACATTAAATCTACAATCCACCTAAACATTGCTACATTTGTAGCATTGATACATTTGTCCACTTTCCAAAACACATTTACTGTGTTTTCATGAAGAACATTACCTGTGATGTTCTCCTAAGCTCTATCCCTCGACCTTGTTGAAAGGAAAGAAGGTTTGAGAAAATCTTCAGCAAAAGATGATCGTGCAGTAAGAATCTGACCACACTTACATTCACGTGTCATATGGGTCTACACCGCTGACAGTGCAGATGTTTAATAAATATTCTACAAAAAGCACTTTAGATACTTCATCTAATGCAATACTATCGTGTGGTTACACGGAGGCTATCTCATGTGAATGATGTTAGTGAAACAAAATGTAACATCAAATCTTAAGGAAAAGATAAAGCTAAAAAAAAAAAGTTACAAATGCTGTCATAGACGACTCACCTTGCTGTCGTAAGATTTATCCACAAAAACTCCTGTTCGTTCTGAATATATATAATTGAGTTTTGCTTTAGAAAATGCAGTCCCAAGGAATTGAGGGACAGAATTATCACTTTGCCTTCGTAAAGGAAACTAGTGTTTCCTATGCTCAAGGAGATAATGAAGGAAATACTGAAGCTCCTTTCCTTAGCATTTAGAGATTTCAAACTGCTCTTATCATGGCTGTCATATATACACTTCCAAGTCATTTCACTTAGCTAGGAAGCTTCCTAAGCCAAAAACAGAAGCCTATTCAATAGACATTTAATGTCAAAATCCATTGTGATAATATGTGAAAGAGTGATATATAAATCAGCTGTTGTTTTCTGAGGGGCTGTGTTCACGTGACTGTAACTGCATTGCATGCATACAAAAATGTGTAAACTGCAACCATGTAGATTTTTGTAACTAAACATGAACTAACCATGTATTTTGTAACAGGTAGACCTAACCAAGTACATTAATTCTAACCCAGGCCATGAACAGCCAAGAGAAGGTAGAAACCCTGGTTTACCACCCTGGTAATTGTAGAATTTTGGAGCGTTTTTTGTGATTTTACAACTTTTTGTGCTGTGGACTAATGCAGCTATATAACAATATGTCATGAGCTCTTGTTGCAGTGGTGTCAGTGGTTCAGGTTTTTGGTGATCAGATGTGGATTAGAGAAGGGCAACAGAGATGGCAGAACAACTTTTCTATGTGAGTTTTTTCTTCTTTTTTTTTCAGCTGAAAAACTGAGATGCCTCCTTCAATGATCATTGACTGAAAATGAGCACTAGAGTAAGACAAAAGTCCTCTTGAGCTTGAATGGAGGCAGGATCTATCCAAAAGAAGCTGAGCAAGCCAAAACAAGAATTTGCATAACTATTCCCATCTTTCTGTTCAGCTCCAGTTGAGGAAGCCTTAACTCACCTGCCCCTTTCAGCTGTCTTTTGACTGCCAGCAGTAGAAATGTATGTGGGTACATAGGCTCGCTCAAACCTGCTCCACTGTTGTGTCTCACCATGTCCAACCCCTCAGCTTAAAATAGAATCCAACCTCATTTCATGCCTCACGAAGCTCTAAATTTGTACCAGAGGGGATGCTACATTTGTGATAGATAGTGCAAGAGATTTAGGAAAAAGAACAAAGTCTGTTTGTCTGACAAATGGCTCACTTCTTGGAGGAACTTGACAAAACTAAAGGGACAATTTCATAGACAAAAGGAATGGTTTAATCAATGAGAACACCATTTATATACATGAAGATCAAGTAAAACAAGCTTTTTTAGCCTTAACTTATCCTTGAACTTAACTGGAACAACTGAAAAGCCTGTCGGAGCCAAAAGACCAACTCTAGCTTTCATGATCAGGTCAGAACTATAAAAATAGCAGCAGCTGCCAGCAAAATCCACTTTAAAAGTAATGTTCTAAAAGTAAACTACAAATACCATAGGAATCACAAGTTTTACCAGTGGAAGATAAATTACATTTAAGGGAAAGTTCTGTAGTGGGCTCAAATGCAGGAGAGCAGGGGACAAAAAGGCACTAAGAAGAAAAGACAAAACTGGGAGTGAAATGACAAAAGGTGGAGGAGAATTCAGGAACTAAAGACTTTTTATTTTAAGAAAGGCAATGTCTATAAAAAAAAAAGGTTTAAAAAATTAATTTAAGTGCAAAAGGTTATTAGGGAACAATCTACTAAACAAACAGAAATTTAAAGAAAGACAAAATAGTGACCAAGGAAGGAAACAAACCAGATGTTGAGACAAACAGACAACCCAACAGCTGGGAAGGTGAAGGACAGGATTAAAAATACACAGAGACTCACAGACTAACCAAACACAGGTGAGCACAATTAGTCATCAGGCTGAGACAAAAACACCTGGACAGGCGGTAAAACAAGGCATGACACATAAGGTAAGAAACTGAATCAAACTGGCAACTGACAACAAAAAAGTCAGAGTTTAAAACACTACCATGTGCAAAGTTTTCATCCACATAATGATTGGAAGAGAAGATAAACTGAAATAGTCCTAGTGAGGTAGACAGCCAGACACATTCAGTTAAGTATGTTTTGAAGCTGTATGCTTCTAGCAATTTTTTCAAGAGTTTTCATGTATCTTGAACAGTTAACCTGGAGCAGTGATATCGGACTTAACTTCTCGTCACTTATAATTCTAATCAGCCCTCGTTTCTGTTTCATGAATTGCGATGGGATTAGGTTTTTGTGAGATGACATTTTCTTCAAACCCAGCAAAAGTAATACCCTTTGGTGAGTGGACATAAATGAGAAATGTCAGACTTTCTGTTAGTCTTAAGGTCTAAAGCTCTGCCGCTTTAAGACAAAGCTGCCATGAAATGGTCTCTTTTACTGCTCCGAGTTATCCGTCAGTTGCCTCTTTAATTGAATGTATAAAGTGCTCATCTTTGCAAGCGCCCACACAAAAGAAAAAAAATAGAAGAAGGGAAATAGACCCAATGATGTGTTTTTTATAATATTGGATTGTGTTGTCTTGAAATGATTTAGCTCACTATAATCTCTCTGGTGACCTTTCTGCAGCTTTGACATTTTCTTTGACACAGACATCAATCCCTCCATCTTTGACCATTTTCAAAGTGGATTAAAGGTGGGGGTTTTTTGTGTGTGTAATGATTTGCACATCTTCACAAAGATGGGAATTTGTTTGTTTATAGAACTAGATATTGCATAAATCTTACAAATAACATAAAAATAGAGGATAGAGTAAATGGTAGGTACCACGCTGAACAGATAAATAGAGTCCACAGCTACTAACATAGCCTGAAGGCAGAACTGAGGCACCCTGGGATAAAAGGAACTAATCTGAAAGATCAATCGCTGGTATCCACCATGTGAAATGGAAATGTTCCTGAATGCTGCTTTGGGTTTTTAGATACACCACTCATGGAAAAGAAACTCATTGAAAAATTATTCTTTTTATGCTGGTACTGTTTTGCACATAGTCAAGCTCAGCATGTTTGTGATCTTCCAAGTCTCACATTAAGGATGTTGAGATGAGCTATTACATCAAAAGAAAAAGCCAGCTCCTTTCATCCCCTGTCTGAGTCATGGCTGACTACTAGTTCCCACTTTCACTCTGCTTGCTCCTGTGTGAAAGAGTGAAGTATCAATTTGGCAAGGTTGGTAGCAAATGAAACAAACGGGCATCTCTTTGCACCCTACTGAGAAGCACACTGCCTTGAACCTCTTCTGAAACTGGCTGCTCTCAGCATGAAGCTCTCCATCTTTAGCCAATAACAATTGCTGTCTTGCTGCCATTGAATCCCAAGTGTCCACTTTTCTTTTTTTTTTGTGTGTGTGTGTGTTAAAAGAGAGCTGTGAGCAGATTCTGTTCACATGCAACTTCTGTCACTACAAAACACAGCTCAAAGTAGATAGGCCAAATAGACCATATATACCAAGGGGTATAGACCATTGTATAAATGCCTAAATGAACTCACTTTGGGACGGCTTTGTTTGGAAACATGAGAGCGCTGAACAAAATAAAGGCGTATGGACATTTCCCGTGATGGCCATACACTGAAAAAAGTCTGATGTAACAGTGCAACTGGTCACGAAATGTTTCATCTGTCATCCACAAAGAGCTATTTCAGGGGCTGACAATACTTTTACATCAAAGAGTAGCAGTTTTTTTTTTTCTTTGTTTAAAGTGAACAATTATTTTCTGAATATGAACGCGGATCTTTTATGGAACAAATCCCTCAACTTTTCTCAAGTAAGGGATTTATTCCCTCAAATGTGTATGCACTTTGGACAAAGCATGCGTTTCTGTGTCAATTCTGACTCCGATTGATGAAAACACAACCACTCTATGGTGAACAATGCTTGCTATTATGTCTGTTCAACAGCAAATTCTGCGATTATCATTCAAAATAACTGCTAGATAATAATCAGTTGCTGATAAACACTGCTCATAATGAAGTCCATAAATTTCCTGCACATAAAAAAATCATGTTTTCAGATGGTGTTTATAAATCGACACGGCTAAAACAGGAAAACAGAAAATGGGTGCAGCAATTTATTGAAAATAAAAGGTAAAAATAGAGTTTTTAGCATTCTAACCAGCTTGAAAGTGAGTATTTGTTATTTCCACCTTTATTCTTCATCAAAGTCTGAACCCTCTTAGACAAGCTTTCTTGTCACTTCTTGAAGAGTCTTCAGGAATAGCTCTCCAGGCTTCTTTAAGGGCATCCCATAGATCTTCTTTGGATGTTGGCTGCCTTTTGTTCCGTTCTCCATCAAGCTGATCCCACACTGTTTCAGTGATACTTTAAGATTAGATTCTCCTCAAAGGATACGAGGAACGGTTGAAGCTTTGAAGGAAGCTTTATTCAAGCGCTTGGGCTGAATACACATCATAAGCATTCATTCGAAAGTGATCCTATCCAACACAAGACAAACAATCATCCTAACAATTATAAAGGATGTGAATGGATCACATGATTTTCATAGTTGGTGAAAGTTTATTCCTGACTCGTCTACAGCTAACTTCCTTCTGAATAATGCTTACCAAACTTCTAAATTACTACTTTTGCCCCAGTGCTGGCGACTTGCTGTCGCCCTGCTCAAAATAACATGTATTAGTTACCATATATTAGCCTCGACCCTGTCATACATGTTCACAAGTTGACAGAGTCTGCACCAGCTGTAGCTGCTTTCTATTATTCGTGTAGAGGCATGCACATGCACAGCAAAACAAACAAAATTTCATCATATAACTTAGTTTCTTGACAGCCACCCTTCCGTTAAGATCATTTCTGATGAGGCTTAAGTGATGCATCTCTTAGGTCCTGTGTCAGGTCATTGCTGGATTCTTTTCTATTTCTTGAGGATATCATTTTCAGACACTGTTCATCTGTAGTAGGTAGTTTTTCAAGACCTGCCACTTCTTCTTTTGTCCTCCACATGTCCAGTTTCCCTACAACACACTGCACATCTGAGTCATCTGCTGTTGTGCTTGAATTATTGAAAGGTCAGACATTTTCTGAAATTGTTCAGGTACACTGACTGGCTGAAAAATAACTGAAAAAGCAACCAATGTCCAAAAAAAAAAAATTGTGAAGCCCTTCTGAAGAACTAACACTCAAGAGCACTCTAGAGGATCACAAGGTCTGACTTCTTGGAAGAAAAATATGAAGAAATGAGGGGTCACTCGCTTTTTGCAATGTATTGAACAAATATATTATTAACCGAAAGAAAAAAAATAGACAAACAAATAAAGATCTGACAACTGAATATGAAAATTGTTAATAGGTCAGTTGCCAAACTTTGGTATCAAAACAGCATCCTGTGGAGCAGTCTTACAGCAGTAAAGATGGAGATAGGTTCACCACTGTGTAAAAACAATGCATTGACTAATGGGTCAACAACTAAAGAATAAGGTTTATCAACTTTAAAGAGGAAATGGTGTGAGATAGTGTGCTTTAGAGCATATCTTTGAGAGTCTGAAGTTAGCACCAAAACTCTCCCAATTCTTTATTCTTTTCAGAGCACACATCACATTCCCAGCTCGGAGGATAACCATTGACCTTCATTGTCTTCTTCTTCACCCAACATCAACTTTAAATCAGGCTGCATGTGCTAATCAAGCTCGATCGGTGCTTTGTACTAGAGGCAACAGTTCTCAACATTAGCCTCCACAAACTTAAACAAACCAAAGATGAATGGACCAACAGTTAAAAACACAGGGTTTATGAAGCCACAGTGTGACAGAATTAGTGTACGAGTTTGACTGGTGTGTAACCAGCCAACAGGCTATTAGAGTCAGACACAATCTAGGCCCAGTTAATGCATGACTCACAACAACCTAGTACATAAAATAAGAGTCAGTACCAGATTTTTGTGGTCAAACTGCAGACGAGGGAATCTTTGCTGTGTTTTACTATTTACTCTGTCATATGATAACAATTTGCTTCAAGAATTATTGAGCAATTCTAATCGCAAAAGAGACAGATCCTGATGAAGAGGGTGGCTGAGGTCACTCCATACCCTAAAATACCTCAATGTTAATACAGCTGCACAATCATGGAAGGTGATCTGTTGTACTACATTTCTGTGGTACTTTGACGAAAGCTTGTCACAGACATTTCATTAGGACCTCATTAAACTGTGTCACCTTGTGAAAAATGGTAAAGTAGGGTACATCCGCCTCTTTTGTTTTTTCTTCATCTGTAAAGTATAAAATAAATTTTCCAGGAATGTGGCTGAGCTCATTAGAGTTTACAGAATAGCAACAATAGTTTAATAGATCCCGTTCATACACTGGTTTGCCTGCAGTCCAGAGGTGTCACTGTTGAAAAGATTTAGCTCAGTATAAAATCAAAAATATGACAAATGGGGTCCCCAACTGATGAAAGAATTAATTTCCATATCTTACAGAAGAAAGAGTGTTGTAGTTTTAAACATTTTACATCTTCAGAACTACAATAGTTGGTCTCGTCTGTTCATGAATGATTTTAGTGTTGTTTAAAAAAGCTGTAATATGTGTCCAATTTAAAAAAAAACAGTATCTATAACATGAGGGTCTGTGTCCATCTAAAGACTCACTTCTCTATTCAACAGGTGTATTTCTATTTTAATTGGTTAGGTGCTCTTGTTCAATTGTCTTCATCAATCAAACTATTCAAAATCTCAACACATTGTGAGGAACTTCAAATTTTTTTTAGATTATGTTGTTTTCATTAATCAATTTGACGGATCAGTTTAAGATGTTAGTGCAGTTGCCTACAGATGGTTTGGTAGACAGAAGGCCTGGCAAATTAATTTCTCTCATCACATCACATTGCATCATAGATAATGACAAAAGAGAGACAAACATGAAGAGATGCTGTCCAGTTCAACACTTGCTAGGTACTATATAGACTAATAAATATGTAGCTTTGCAGCTGTTAGAGTAACTGTAACAAACAAATGAACCAAAGAGTTGTTTAGGCTGTGGTTTGTCATGACACAACCAGGGTAAACAGCTATCCAACATAAAGTCAAAGGAGAGATGAAGCAAGATTGTAATCCATCACATCAACCAGACAGGATCAGCAGTAACTACAGCTCAGGGGCTTAATGCTTTGCTCATAAAGAATGTAAATCTACTGAAGTGTAGAGAAAGACAGTAAAATCTGTGCTGACAGCTTTTTTCCCCCTCTAATAATTGACTGCTTCAAGAAAGATTCCCACTCTCTGAATCTAAGCTCAACAAGCTCCAGTGAAGCAAACATTTGCTCCACCTTCTGCAGCAACACTGGGGCTTTAGCAACAACAGTAACTCACAAGGTGCAAACTTACACAATGAATATAATGATGAAGATAGTGACTGACACTGGGTGTTATGTCATTATTTGGCTCATTCCAAGTGCATTTTGTGTAAAACACATGGGCTGTTACACAAGGAACTTGCAATGTGCTTCATTACCAAAGTCAGAAGAGTGTAAAGGATGGAACCTCCCCTCTTATCTAATGACCCATATTGTTCAAATGTGCCATCTTATCATCATCTTGTGAATGTGTGCCCATTGATTAGTACAGGTTTATAACTGTTTTACTCTGCCATGCAGCTATTTATTCTATATATATATGTCTGAACTGAGAACTGGATCTCAGCAGTTAACGGATCCATATGTGTACACTGACTTACTTTTGTAGCTTGTACTCCAAGGCTGGTATCCATAGTAGCCGGTGATCCGCAATATACGCTCCTCTATGGACGCGCTGTTGATGTCCTCAACTGAGCGGGAGGACTTGAGGTCCTCTTTGATGGCTTCGTCCACCACCAGGTACTTCAGCTGTCTGAGTTGCGGGCTGATGTCCGAAAGCCTTCTGGGGCTCACGTCGGGCGACTTGCGCATCCCGCTGGGAAGAGAGAACAAGAGGTGGCGGTGTGTTACAAGACCAAGTGAGGCCGTTTGGCAAAATGAAGGAGAGTCTGTAAACCTTGTGTATGACTTGACGATATAGGAGTTTTTCTTGGATAAACTGGGTGTTGCGTGTTCCACAGAGATGGACGTTAAGGGCCCCTGCAGCGCCTCTCTTGCACGGTAGAGAAATCATCATCCTTCAGTGGCCTTGCGTCCGCACTGCCACAGTTTGAGAGACACTAAGCGAAACTGACTACTCCTGCTATTGTTGTGCACTGTGCAACTCCCATTATTGGCTTATCTGAATCTGCAACTAATGAATCAATCATGAGTGATTTGTAGATATGGAAGAACAACAATTGTGACAGCTCCTGGCGTCAAGTAGGCACTGGACCACAAAATTGCGCGCCCAATGTACAACACGGGAGCCCATCAAACGTGACTTTGTCATGCAAAGGAGATCAACAGCCAACTTGGCTTGTATCCACCAGGTGAAATTAATACTATTGTTGGACCGATAGAACTCTGTTGTATATAACAGTCAGCCTTTCAGCTGTTATACAACTGGAAATTTAGTGAGAGCAAAATACAATTTACTGACCCACTCAGAGAAAATCAGTTATTACCCAAAGTTCTGCCACAGCCCTCCAAAATCAATTGTTTGTGCGGATCTACGTCCTGCAATCACTTTTAGGCAATAATAACCAGTTAAATTAAATACATCACTCAAATTCACAGATAATAATGCAGCTCTAATGCTGAAATGAACGCTTTAACACCTCTACCCACCTCTAGTTCGTTTACTTTTCTCAATGCGCCTGTGAAATTAAGTGCGCAACAGGTTTTCCTACCTGCTCTAGACTGCTAATGCATTTAGTTGAAGTTAGAATGTCTTACATCGGTATCAAAGTGGAAGGAGGTCCAAGGTAGCACATGCAGTCCCGGTGTGACCGTCCGACCCGGTCCCACACAGTGCCCTCTCCATCGCCGTACATCCTCGGAGCCACTCAGCGGCGCAACTACTGTCAATCTAAAGCCCCGTAAAGGCTGAAACAACAACAAGCACCATCGTCCTCCTCCTTCTCATCCCTACTGACATATGTCTGGCCACTACAGTACAGACTGTTTCAACATTAGCAGGGAGCGCTGTGCTCTGGATTCTGCGCTGGATGCGTCCTACAGGCTTTGCAGCAGCGTCATCTAGCGGATATGCCGGAATGAATTTATTATCTGGAGAGCAGAGAATAAACTGATCCTTTGAACAGAATCTGTCGGCAAATTTATCAAAAGGGGTTAAACTTTGTTTCACCCCAAATGGCCATATGTCTGCAAACACACATCACTTTCCTTGGAAGTGTGGCGTCTCAATTTTAAACATAGATAGATAGATAGATAAAAGATAAGGCAGCACTCTCAATACATCAAAATACTCCAAAACCAGTAGATATATTGACAGATATATAATTTTATATTATAACAGGTATATTTTTATTATTATAATGTTATATTAATATATATACTACATTGTATACTATATTATTTCTATACATGACATTATGTTAACAGATATATTACAGTTATTGTCCAGTTCTGTTTCAATCATACTTAATGCTCCTCCTCCTCATCCTCTGTCCTTCTGTTACCCCTCCCCACCGAGTAATGACTTGAACAGTTTGATGGCACAAAGGTATTTTTTAAGTCTGTTGGTCCTGCTCTTTTGGAGAAGCACCTATCACTGAACAGGCTTCTTTGGTTGCTGATGACAGTCTGCAGAGGATGACTGGTATTGTCCAAAAAGTGTTTTATTCTCTGCAGTTGTCACTAAAGAGTCCAGCTTCATGCCGATCACAGGACCTGTCTGTCTGATCAGCTTGTCCAGCCTGGTTGAGTCCTATTTTGATGTGCTGCCACCCCAGCACACCACAGTGTAAAAAAGGAGGCTGGCACAAACTGGAAAAACATTGCAGTCTCCTCAGAAGGTACAGCCTGCTTCGACCCTTCCTGAACAGCTTTGTATTGCCTGTTCAGGTCCGCTTGTTGTCCAGCCACAGCCCAAGGTGCTTGTAGGTGTCTACAACCTCCACCTCCTCCTCATTTCTTGCTGACGAAGCAGTAAAACATTTAAACTCTGGAAAATGTTTTGACTGCTGAAACATTACTTTTGTTCTCTGGACATTTCTTGCCCTGTTTCATTAGCGTTTCAGTTCATGGTGGTGGAGGTGGTGTTTACCTTATGCTATCTGAGTTATATTGATGGAAAAGAGTGAATCTTTTAAATTATTCATGGTGTACAGACTGTTCAAAATGTTTCTCAGCACTGTGGTGAAACAGTTGTAAGAAAACTTTTCAAGCCTCTGGGGATTCACTTAGTAGATCATTGATAGCCTGCTTTACCCGAAGAGTACAGCAGCATTTCAAAATGATGGCAGAGCATGTATTTCAGATATTTGGGAGCAGTGAGAGAAACTGAAAGTGCAGAAATGGGTCTCTCGAGTACAACAGAACTGAAGTCAATTGCAGGGGATGTGGTTGATTACATCCAATCAGAGCTCCCACTAATGGAGTAATTATGTTCACTGGTGGAGATTGTATCCACTAGGAATCAATTGTCTCTGTTTAGAAGTGTGAGATGTGCAACAATCACAATTCTCTGTGAGTTCTGTTGTTTGACCCGTGGGTTCAGATTGTCAGCATGGTCTATGAGTGAATGCAGGAAACTTCCACCTTGGACCGGCCTGAACATGACATGCATTTCACACTCACTCTGTATCTATCTGTCAAGTTTGATAATGTTTACATTAACTCTGCTAGTTAATTTGTTTCCTAGACAAACCAAAAGAGGTACAAACACTTCAAGCAATCGGGAAGAGCAGAACTCTACCTTGCATGAATGGGGCGGTGTGGTCCATATGTCCCAGGTCCTTGGTCCACTCGTTGCATCGTGCTGGCATTGTGTGAGCTCTTGCCCGCAGAGCTCTGACTGCTTTTTGGAGACAGACTTTGCATGGATCAATGACCAGCCGCACCTCGAGTTGAGGTAGGTGTGTGGCGGTGGGTGCGTAGGAGGCTGTGCTTACTCAGGCAAAAAAGTGGTGTGTTGTCATCAATAAGCCAGTCAACCCTTCGCATCGACGGACTTGGGGAGGAGAGGATCAAGTTCATCTTGCATAATGTACCTCTCAACTTCACAGCTCAGCCAAAGCCAAATTGATTCTCACTGTTGGACTTTCTTCTCTGCCAAAACGAATTCATGAGTGAGCTGCGTCTCATATTCCTGGGACACACTTCTCATGCATATTGAAGCAGCAGTTCTAAAGGAGCGCTCATATATTCAGTGCTCATAAGTCATCCACTGCTATTCAGCACACCATATTCCACTTCAGCAGACCTCTTAATAGCGACCTAATTGAAGATTGAAGGGCACTGCACTCTTTTCTGAATTTGGTTGTGAGGTGAAGTGAGAGCCAAAACTCAAGGACAATAAACATAAACTGAAGACAGAAGGAATGGCCCAAATCTTTATGCCAGATATAACACTCTCACTACAATAATCCTTGTTAAGCAATGTTGCACTTTTCTAGCAATATTTCTTTTCAGCAATATTTCAGGTGAAACGCGTTCAATTGACTTCTAAAAAGTTACTTGCGACTTCAGTGTTCAACAGATTGGGAAATATAGTGGCTGTAGTCACTATTTCACTATTCTTCGGCATCCTTCTAACTCTTATCTCTTCCTTCAGAAATGTGTGCGCTTCAGTTCTCAGTCAAAAACAAAGGCTTGCATGTTTTAAACCATATGTTTTTTGAGTTACACATTTTTATTATCTCTCTTACAGCACTGAGTCGAGTTCCATACCGTTTTTCAAAAGTACGATGCAAGCCCCATCTCTTCTTCATCTTCAATATTTAATGCAGCTTTCAGCCTGGAAACAGTGTGACAATCCACTGCTGATTGGTCGATGCTGGAAGAGAAGTGAAACTCTGAGCCAGTAAAAAGGTCACATTATGGCTCTGTATTTTAAGTACTTAGAGATTTTATAGCCATCATAATTCTCATTACTCAGTGTTTGATTTCTGACCTTTGGGTATGCATATCCTGTGGTGAGGAGCGATTTATTGTTCTAGTCCAATGAGACACATCTAATTCTCTGCCGCTGCTCTGTTAAAATGTTATTTCAGTCAGAACATACTATAACCTTTATGAAATTGGCACCCCAGAGTGTGATTTCTTTAGGATATATTTGTGATTCATCTGACATTACTGATAAGGCTGACACACAGCTGGAGAGCAGCAAAAAGACTCTCTGAGGACAGGAGGTCCAGCATTATGTGTAAACATCGTGAATCAGTTTGGTGATGAGGCAAAGAATAGAATGACATATTCAGTTTTCGTCAATGGGCAACATTAACTGCCCTGATTTCCATTATTAGACATTCCACTTTTAGTTTTGCTGATAAGTGAAAATGAGATAAAAATCCTTATTCCTCCGGATGTAGCAGGACATTGTCCCTTCTCTCTTTTGCTGCTATAGATATTAAAACAAGCTTCACTTCAGATGTGCTCTCTTGTTGCTGTTTCACAAACTGCGCACAGACTGTATTATAGGCAAAGCCCATTACTGCAGAGGATGAACTTTGTTCTATTTAGCTATTAATTAGATGGCCATGAAACAAAGGTCCTCAGTGACTGAACTGCATGCACTATGACTGAAACGCATCATTTTCTACCATTAGATAGCCATATTGTTAGTATAAACAGCATGCTTTGTCAAAGGAGAAAATATTGTTTTACTAGGAATAATCCCATACACACATTTCTGTGCTGCATTTTCTCTCTTTCCTTTTATGAATGCAAATCTGCATTTTGAGTCTTAAAAGGTGAATACACCCGTTGCCTTTTTTGCATACTTGTTGGCCAATTTGTCAAAGGGATTTGCTATAATTGGTCACCCTATGGTGAACAGGCAGCATGCTTCTTCCTCAAGTCCTGGAGGTTGTCACTTGTCACTTGGAACAAGTAATTGCATGATGTCAGATATTGTCAACCAATTCTGTTGTAATTGTAACATTGTGGACCGTGAAGACTTCCTGGCAGTTTTTAGGTCATTGTAAAGGCTCTTTGATGATGTTTAATTTACATGACAATAAGTCCATTTTGTATTTTCACCTTTTTCATGATTTGACACCAGTTGTGCTGGTAAATGCACATACCTTTGTGCCTTTTGTCATCCTCATTAGTGTGTGCCTTCCCCCCAATTCTCATATTGCTAATCAGACTCTAGATCTCATATCAACTTTAGTGGGATGACAAGGTGGAAAACACAAAAGTGTGCACTGTGCTGTTGCATGCTAAAGGGTTTTTTGATCCGTTAACAGATTAAAAATCCTTTAGGTGGGTCAACTTATGATGGCTTTAGTCACAGGTGTGAACTAATGGGAAAAATGATAACAGATTTTAGTTTTTCCTTCCTCTTGCTCCACTTGTCTTCAGAAAACACAATGTGTTTTCACATTACTTTTCCTTCTTCAGATAAATGCAAATGTCTCATCTTTGTATGAGAGAAAATGGGAACTACCTTTACGCTTTGATGCATGTATAAACGTCAGACTCTGCAGAGGAAGAGCTTTGACCATAGAATGCTTACCAGAGAGTAAATGCCTGTGGGTGCAGCCCCTCCCTGTCCTCTCCCCTCCCTTCCCATCTTGTCAGTTTGTCACACTTCATATACATTCAACACAGGCTTAACTGGGGCAATGTGTTTGGATGTCCTGTTTATTGTCTTCCTATCTTCGCAGATATGCTGTTCCAAACTTGGACTGCCATGTATGGCCACATTTTTTATGACTTGAAATAAATCTGCAATGTCTTTTTAGAAATCGAACATTTCTTTTACTCTTGCAACAGGAACACGCATTGTTTTCACATTGAGAGCAGCTACAGAGTTGGCAGTGGGGAATGTTTGTGCTTCAGGCCTCCTGCATTCACATAGTCCCAGTGTGTGTGTGTGTGTGTGTGTGTGTGTGTGTGTGCGTGCATGTGAGTGTGAGTGTGTTATAAATAGAGTTGCTCCACCATCAGAAAGCAGTGCTATAGGATGGATGCCAGCTGAAGCCATTTTCCATCCCAAATCCCCGCCTGTCCTGGGTGACCCTGAAGTGCCTGGACCTCTATAATAAAAGGGAGTTACATTAACAACAATGGACGAAGCAAATCCTAACTGATGACATGTCAAATATCACACAAGGGACCCCTGCGTGTTTCTGCAATGTTAATTTCTCTTGGGCTTTTTGCGTTTGATCCATGTATTCGTGCATCATTCATATTTAATCTAAATTGCACAATGTGTAACAAGCAACAAAGAGGCATTCTTAATGAATACTGTTACATGCTGTATAATTTAAAGTTGTTTCACTTGCAGTACTGGTTACAGGACTAAAAATACTTTTTATTTATACTATTTTCTCAAGCTCATATTAGTAGTATTTTTCAAAACTCTCATATATCATGCAAAAATATCAAACAGCAGTACTAATGGCATATAGCGGCAAGTGAATTTCACTCAGGTGTGTAAAGATGGGCCTTAAGAGGATAGTTCTTGCCCACAGCACTCCAGACTGGCTGCTCGGCAGCATCATCTGATAACTCTTCTGTTTGTCAGTGTTGAAAGCAAACACAGCAGACAAAGAGTGAAACATAAGAGGATGTGATGTTCTAAATCGTTGGTGCACCTACATGGGTCACAAGGCAGAGTCTTTGGATTCAACGTTTCTTTTACAACCCAGAGTAACAATCTGTGACAGAGACACTCACCATCTTTTGATTCAGCACAGAACATCAGATGTTATCAGCCATGAAACTTCATACATATTTAACGGGGCGGCGTTCTTTTTAAAGAAACTCTGTTTGGTGACATGCTAACCTCGCTCTGTCTGCTGCAAAAAGAAAGCAGGATTAGCAAAAGAATGAAGATGCAAATGCAGAAATGCAATTTTCCTCAGATAAAGTGAAATCAAGAAACAATTTCAAACAACTACCTGCAGACCATTTTTTGCAACCAGAGCCAGTGGATGATTTATGTGACACATTTGCATTTTTGATGAAGCTTACAGTTTGCTTTGTACAGAGGAAAGGCCATGTGCACTCGCAGTGAGGGTTGTTGTGCGTGTGACTCAGTTTTTCAAAGCCAGTCCTGTAATGAGTTCAACGACCACAAAGGCAGAGACCATAATTGGAATTAAAGCAGTTTATGAAGAGACAGTGATGCTGGTCTCATTGTGATTTGTTACAATCACACAAATGAACACAGTTGCTTTTCGGTGCTGAAGTGAACGAGGTGCATTTCCAGTCTAACAAACTGGGCGATGGTTTTGACAGTAATGTCCAATTAATGTGCGCCCACAGGTGCTTTTGTTCTCATAACATGCATCCAATAACTACTTGCTGCTAGCAAGCGTTTCAGCTGCCTTCACCCATAAACTCGACAACACGGATGTCGACTCGGTGGCTCTTCGGGGAGAGCTGCCTGCACGTCAGAGGTAATTACAATTGTCTTCAGTAAGAGACACAGCTGATGGATAGAACAAAATAAAAGGTTTTCTTAGTTCAACTTTGTCCCTCTGTTGCTACAAAACACAACATACCCTGTGGTGCTGAGGTAAATGATCAGGTTAGGGGGAAAGACAGAGACATCGATACATCAAATTTGATTTATGCAAAGATGTGTGTCGTGCTTGATGTCGTTCTTTGTCCAAGATATTATCTAGTCCTAGAAATTCAAGCTTGGTGTCATGTTCTCGCAGGTCTGTTTTTTCAATGCTAACGTTTATCGTTTATCTTAGCAGGTGACTCATATTATTTTATAATAATATATGATATTTATATATTATTTTTGTGCTGTGTTGTTTTCAGTTAATCACCGGCTGTATATCTGAGCCCTCCAACTTCAGTTAGTGTTGTCACAGAGACAACGCTGTGCTGAACCTCTGCCTTCATTTCAAATTCAAAGAAGAGATGAAAGCCCTACCAAGGTTTTCTTAAAAGCTACACGAGTCCCTGCAGTATCACTTCCATTATTATGTTCTGCTCTTGTTTCCCATTCATCCAAGAGGACTCATGGGCAAAAAACATTTTTTGTCTATAACTCTCACCTCTACTCTTATTCATTGGGGTTTCGCTTTTATGGTCATTTCATGTCAGGTAATAGCACATGTTGCTAAGAGCTGACAATGGTAAAGGAGCACATTTCCCATGAGGCACCACAGGATCAGTCAAAATCACTTTCGCATTCAGCATTCAGCAGCAGTGCTGGAAATGAGACAAATAAAATGAAAAGACTCAAGAAAAAGTCAGATTAAATAACAGTAAATCAACACTTTATTTCAGACATACAGATTATTTCGGATATTTTCCATTTAACGTATTTTGTTATGTGAAACTTATTCCAGGTAAAGCTTGGTAGCAAGTGACAATCCTGTATTAGAATACTGGTATTGTAACAACAAACTACTTGACTATGCATATGAATATATAGCATCCACAACAACTGTAAAGATTTGTACAATAACTTATAGATTACACAAACACTAAAGTTTTCTCAGCATGAATAAATAATGTCAGTGTGTGTCTGTTTGTAATCCTCCATACAATGTTTACTCCCTGAATGAAATGAGAACTAGCTCATCTGTAAGCTTTCATCTTCAAAACCAACTATATGAATCATGGCTTTGCAGGGTCGAAGCTTAAGTCCACATCAATCTATTGAATCTATATTTACAATCTTTACAGTAAAAGAAAGTTTGCAAAGAAATGTCTTCTCAGTCGAGAATATGAACAGAATTTATGTTTCACAGTTAAACATGAAGGCCCACGTCGGTTAGAAAAAAAACAAAAAAAAAAGGAAAAAGAATGAACCGCTGCTCCATAAATTGCAATACAATGGAGCTCAGACAGAGTCATTTACATTTCTATCCCTTTTCAATGAAAGTATGTTTCAATATCAGAAATATAACAATGTTGATTAACACAGTAGTTAAGGCAAAACCAACTAAAACCTGACAGCAGCATTTACAGCATTTATACATTTTATGGCTGAAATCTTTTCACAAGCCCTCAAGTTGCTTCCGTTCATCGGTTTTAACTAGAAACAAAGCAAGAAGTCTACCAGACAACATCCTGACACCCTCAGGGGCTGACTGCGGCTCTCGTAGAGTGCGTTTCTTAACTTAAAAGACTGAAGCAATACTACATCATCACCTATGTGGGTCAATCTTATTTTATGCAATCTGAAAGAAATTTTTAGGATCACAATTGAAACCTTAAAGGGCGATGCACTTTTTTTTTTTAAACACTGGAATGAAAACATGTTTTCAATGATCATCCAACAACACGGATGGGGACTTAGTCAAAACCTTATTTTAGAAATGCTCACTACACCAGTACGTACTGCTTAACATAAAACTCTGAATCGCACCTCAAAGATCACAACGAGCACAAAAGATTCCCCTTTGACCGCGTCATTAAAAAGGCTGTGACCTGGTGTGTTGCAGGAAAGAAAGACGAGGTCTAAACAAAGACTGTGACGGCACTGAATCTCATTGGAAATGCAGCACTTCCTATAAAAAGTACTACCGAGTACACGATCATGTGAAGAAGCAAAAATACACACTTTCACGTAACATGACACGTACATTTTCATTAAAAGATTATGGAACACTGTTTGGTCATTGGTTTACATGAGATGGAGGATCAGAGGACAGATGATAACTTTAAATTCCTCTTGATAGAGATACATTTTTTATTATTACACATGGGTGTATGTTTCTCGAGGGTGTGCATGTGTATTAAACTCTAAACATGAAGAGATACTTTCCTTTCATAAGCACATTTAAAAAAAAAATTATAGCAGATAATTAGAACTGTTTTAGCTGCACTGGCGTTTGAATTTAAGATTTCAAGTTCTCTAAGGTACCATTTCAAGTACATCACTTTCATTCAATGAAACTTTGTAAACTTTCCTTGTGTCATATTCAAAAATATACATTTCAACATTCAAATTTTGTAAAGACATTAAAACAGTTTCCACTTTTTTGAAAGCTTCCAGCAATTGCCAGGCCTTTACAGGTTCCCCACAACAAAAGTCTTGTCAGTAAAAAAAGATCTACAGCTTTCTCAGATTAAATCATCCTTTTCTTGAGATATTCCAGCTGTTATGTTTCTAGATACTGCCTGGCTGCAGTCCATGTGCAAGCAGAGCTCTTTTCATGACAGCAAAATTGAAAATGCCAGCCTTCCCTTTTTCTTTTTTTTCTTACAGTCTCACACACAGTGAGCCATTCGGATGGATCAATAAATCATGGAGCTTCATGCATGAACAACTCTGCTGCAACACGTTGAAGGTCACACAAATCTCCACAACGTTTTCCAATCACCCTGAAATGTGACAATGTGCAGTGCAACGTGGATAGCTGACACCTCTCTGAGAAGAACCCGAAAATGCTACAACACATTGACTGTACTGTCTATTTTCTTCCATGCAGCAGCTTCTTTAACAAACCATGTGGTTTGAAAACTCAATCTACTAAAATGTGCAGATGATCGTCTGATCCTGGTCTTTTGAAGCTATTTCCTCTCTATTACTTGACCGTGCGACCCACATAGGGCAAAAAAAAAAGCCCTTTTCTTAAGAAAAATCTGTTGTTGCTAATTCAATACTGAACATATTGTAGCTCCGTAGAGCTTGGCCAACAACAAAGTGATTAGCCTGTGCTGTGCACAACCCCCCGCCCCTGCAAAAAAAAACCTCTCTCAAATAAAGATGTCATGGGACTCCTTTGTTTTGTCATTGTCTGAGTCCTTGATGCAGCAGCCCAAATTCAATTCCATCCAGGTCCCTTTGTCCCATGCCTTTCTCTCCTGTTGCTCTCTAACTATCACCTCCAGACAAAAGAAGAAAAATGCCCAGTAATGATGATATCAAGTATAAGATGTCATAACACATCACCAGTAAATAACACTAACGTTAATTCTTACTTGCAGATATTTGTGTGTCTTGGTTACACTTTGGCTAATCGTTAGCAGGTGTGTTCATTCAAAGTACTACGTTTAAAACATTTACCAGATTACGTACAATCCAAATAGATGTCACGTGTTTCTATTCTATATGAAATATGTCCATATCTATGTTCTATTTTGTGACTGATGATACTCTTGTATTTCCGCTAGATTTAAAAGACAAATGACTTAATAAAATATTCCTAAATGTGCAATAAATAATTCAGCTGTTACAGATGCTTCGCTTCTGAGAGTCATAAATGCAGCAGAGGACTTTTCCTTTATCACTGACTTTTTATTTATAGCTGCTGTTGAAATATTAATTTTTCCCTTATTAATTTACACTCTCTGCTGGCTAACACACTATTGTCTGTATTGTGGTTCAGTTAAGGAGGTTGTTTGCTTGATATAAGTTGTCTTAACCAGTTGATCTCTAAAAGTTTTCAGATATGAGTGTTGTAGAATGCCTACAGTTGAGACTGATCTACTCATTCTATCTACCTCTAGTCTGGCATGCGTTAGCCCGCAGCTTTTACAGTAATCGGTGGCGATTCTGTCGACATTTACTGGATCATAGGGTCATCGTTGGGAGAGGCCAGAGCTGGGACACTAACAAACGTCTGGCTTTTGTCGTCACAGTGGGATGTGGCACTGTCGGACACAGTGGTGAAGGACAGGTGATCGTGCTCCAAAATGGCGAGGCGGTCCTGCGGCTTCTCCTTCTTCAGGTAGAACATCTTCCTCAGCTGCTTCAGTTGCTGCAGCTCACAGAAGGTCTCCAGCACCACCAGCATGACTATCAGGCCCAGGATCAGGTAGACTGAAGAGAGAAACACGCAGAATTAAATGAAATGTGAATAATTGACTGCAGTGAGAGCTAAGATAATTATCATACAGAAGACAGTAAATATGATGCTGACATAAACTTACATTTTCTTCAAGGTGTTAGAACACCTCTCTTTGCATTAGAGAATAATGTTACAGAACTATTCCACCTCCCTCTGAAAATGTGGCTTTTATATGTAGAGGACAAGTTAAAAGAAAAATCTAATTGCTTCTTTATTGTGCCAACTTCTGTTGTTCTGTGCACTGACACAAGGGGGCAGTAGTTAGCTAACCATGTGCCAAACAACATAGGATCTGCTTTGTTGACCAGCACGACCAAAACAAAGAGAGGCCTTTTTCAGACAGTGCTCTAAATCTCCTGTCTGGTGTGTCTACATCAAATTTTAGATTGTTTTTTTGGTTTGTTTTTTTCCCTTTTGGAGAAATATAGTATTTGTTTCCAAATCTTTCACAGTGCAATTGCATTTAGGCAACGGTATGTTGTTTGAGCAACGTTGTTGACATGCTGCATGAATGCAGAAAGCACAGAGCAGTGCCCTACTTCATTCTCAAATCAGAGACTACTTATAACCGAGCGTAAAAAAAAAAACAGGCTAAAAAAAACATATGTGGCAAAGTCTTCATTATTTGTGCATACTGCATTTGGCTCCTCCGTTCCAATGCAAAGAATGTAGGTTCAGATAGCGGTGACCAGTGGTGTCACTTCATACACAGACATGTAATTCTTCATAAAGGAAGTTGCTTAATTGTGTGTGGGGGGCCCATTATGCATGCAGACACATTCTGTTGAAGCCTTCTCTCCTCCTACAAACTGACACATTGTTCCTACTGACTGACGTCACCTCCCTGGCTGCTGCGTACCACACACCCACGTCACACATGCCGGCGACGATTGACTGGATTAGCGTTCGACATTCATGCACACCCACAGCTTGTCAAGACTCAGTGGTTTCAAACTGAGTTTCATCCCAGATGCCGTTGGCCCCGACAGCGACAGCATGCAGCAGAAGTCACGCAAAGAATGAAGTCTTTGTGCCTTGCTGCTCTCCAATAAGCCATGGCCCTATTTCAGAGCTGCATCATCTTTCCGTGGGTTTAAGCAGAATGGAAAATGTCAAATGATGCTTTTTCAGCCGCACTTAACAGTTTCAGTGAGAATTTGCATTGTTTAGGAATTTGCTGTGACGTATAGACATTACTGTAACATAAGGCTTCCAAATAGAAGCAGTTTTAATGATACCTTGTGTGAGTGAGGCTGCTATATTTTAAAATCAATAAGTGGGATTAAGATTATTTTTGTTCTGAATCTCATTTAAAAATCAATATGGAGATATGTGGCTTGCTACTCCTTCTTTCTATCACCCTAAGATGTTTTGAGTGATGTGCCACTGTATGAAACAAACTAAAAAAATTATTAATTAGAAAGAACAGACCATGAAGCTAATGTGTGCATTTTTTACTGTGATGCATGTGCATCCCATATTGGCATAATACAGGATTCTGCAAAAGGGATCAAGAAATGGACCCAGCAGATTGCGTGACACGTATGCAGGTCAAAGCTCACAACCATAAAAGCTACAGATGTGATATCCTCACATCAGTAAATCATTACAAGCTAAATTCTTAGCAATTGGGACGATTCCGTTTTAGACCACAAGTAACATTCACATAAACTTCAGGGGATTTGTGGGGGAATTTGGTGACTTCATGACTTCTTCAATGAAAAAAGATTTCTGTTCTTCCTGTGTGAATGAATGTAGCACCTGTGATATCCTCTTTGCGCCTGAAAGCAACAGAGCGTGTGGCTCTGGTGTTGAGAAACACAGACTAATGTGACAATTAAAACCAATTAATTGTCAGAACATCGTATCACTGAAGATCAGCTGAATTAGTTTGAGATGCAAAATATTCTAAAAACAATTAAAAAACAAAAGCTCTATCAGCACTCACCGGTGATGCCCACTTTGTAGAGCTCCCTGAACTTCTGATTAGCGGCCTCTCCGGGTACGTAGTCTCCCAGGCCGATGGTGCTGAGAGAAATGAAGCAGAAGTAGAAGGACTCCAGGAAGTTCCAGTTGTCCTCCAGCGCTGAGAAGATGGCAGCAGGGATGAGAAAGAAGCACGAGACGGCCAACAGGGCCAGCAGAGTGGCGTGAACAATGGCCACCAGTGGTTTGGACAGGCCCCAGCGTGTGTGGATGTACACGATCGGCCTCCGTGTGCTGAACACCATGATCCGTTGCACCACAGCCGTGAGGAAGAGGAGCGTGAAGGGGATGCCAATCATCGAGTAAATAATGCAGAAGGCCTTACCGCCGTCGGAGAGCGGTGCTGTGTGGCCATATCCTGTAGGGAAAAACAGAAAACGGGCCACAGAAAGTGTTTCAGTTCCAGAAACAGGAACAGACTGCAATGAGAGCACAACATCTAGCACATAGGATTGTGTTTCCTCTTCCTCTGAGTCAGGTGTGCATTATTCGCATACGACAGCGTTCAAATACAGTAGATGTTTTGTTGAAAAAAAAAAAAGGTTTTCAGACTTTTCAAGTTTTTCTGAAACACGCTGTTACGGTGAGTCTGAAACATTTGTCACAGTGGCAATGCAAAAGGAAAACATCTGCCCACATATAGGACCCATCAATGAGCACTTAGTTCAAACAACCTTTGCAGAAAGGGCAACTTCAAGTCTTCTCAGGAATGTTCCTAAAACCACGGCACATCTTTCCTCCTCAGAGGTACTTCAGCTCCAGACATTTCTGGGTCACTTCTGGAGAGTTTTCCCTCTTGGTGGTATGGCTCAGGTTGTTGCTTTGTGTTAACATAAAGCTTCGCCCCATCCCGAGCATTCAGGAAAGGTTTTCAATCAGGATTGCGCTTCCCACAGAATGATGCTGCCCTCATCGTGCTCCACAGTACTCTCATGCTCAATGCCTGGTTTCCTGGTTTAGAGCTGTCCTCTAACTGGCAGTTAGGAATAGCTTCTACCTTTCTGTAAGATTCTCCAAACCAACAAAGAAGTGGTTTACAGTTTTCTTACATTAGAAAATAATGGAGGCTTCTCCTGACCTCATGTCTTCTCGTCTTCTTTTCTTTTTGTTGGGGTGAAGAAAGCATGACTTAAATACCTGACAGGGTCATGCGAAGCAGACCTAACGTGAATCTTTAAAAACACCAGGGCCCATTAACATAGGTGTGAAAATAAATTTAACTGTTTAGAAGTGACCTGAGAGGTTAAGAAAACAATTAACCTTCAGCCTCTATTTCTTATTTGAGCAACACAAAGCAATGCCTCTTGTTTAGAATACAATGAGTACAGGGCTGCACCCTGAGCCGGGCCTTTGGAGGACTGCTGAGGATTAGAGACAATAATATTATGGTAACTGGGAATGAATTTCGTAACTTCCCTGACGTAACACTGTGTAGCAAAGGTAACAGAAAATATCGAGACGCCTTTGACCTGTAAGTCAAAATTCTTTTAGCGCCCATGACTTCAGAGATGGAAAACCTACCACAGAAAGTCAACTCCATCTAATCAAGATGTTTGTCAAGATAACGTTCAGTGCAGTCAGACTAGAAGTAGCACACCAGGCATCCGTAGGATCATGCATGTTGCAACCTCACAGGTAACTGACCCCAATGTGGTCGGGCTAAAGTTCCTCAGGTAACCTGACTGGCAAGCAGCTGCAAGCCATGTTCTTTGGTGCTAAGCAAGATCAAAGGAAATGCACGGCCACCCTGTTATGCAAAAGGAGGGAATGACCCTCATTATTATTATCTCAGTGCCTGAGGAGAGTGAAAGAGATGATCCAGTTGATATGGGCACAATCTGAAATTGTGTTTCTGTCCCTGACAACAGGTATAAGCCGTCATCTGCCTGGAATATACAATACACGTTGTCATATAATTGTAAAATATACATAAAGGCGATGGAATAACGGACATTTTTGATCAAATACATGTGACATAATGTAGTATATGTTACGATAAACAAATTAAGCGTGGTAGTTAGGCCACGTGTTTGTACAGCACACTGTAAGTCGTTCAAAACGATGAAAAATAGCCCACGTTCGGCTCAAAGCTGGCCCGTTCTCGTGAAGGATGCTTCACGAAACCTATATTTGATGTTATGTTGCGCAAATGTGAGCGCTGCAGCCAGCATCATCATGCAGCCTATCCTGAGCGATGACCTACCTGTGGTGGACAGCACCGTGCTGGCAAAAAACAGCGCAGAGGTGAAATCCCAGTTCCAGTTGGCTGAAGCATTATTGAGTATGGAAACCCCATAATTACTGGCCTCCAGGGCTTTCTTCAGAAAGCGCTCGAGCCGCTCCTCGGAGAGACACTCGTTTTCCTGGAGAAACTGTTTTTTGATGGCCCGCAGCTCCTGACGCAGGAGGTCTTCATAGGGCAGCTCGACCGATGAGAAGACGACAGCGCCGAATATCAGATAAAGGAGATAGCCCAGAACTAGAGATACAAAATACCACGTCGATTTGTGATTCTGTATCAAACGCACACATGAATTGCTGGCTAAAGACTGAAGCATTTTCGAGAGATATATCTGTTACGTTACAATGTTACGTGAGTATAACAATAAACTCAACGCTGAAACCGCGTCACTTGTTATATTAACGAAATATATGCTACTGTATGTCAATCTAAACGAGGATGTTGCTGCAGACAAAGCTCAAATGAGGTATCTTCTTCCCCCTCCGCGAAACCTGCTGTGGCTTGTGGTGCTTTCAAATATAATAGGAAACCCTAATCTTACACAATGCGTTGATTGTATTTTAAAAAAAAGAAACTGATGTTCACGACGCAATGCTCACAAACTCGCGCAGAGTTGACAAAAAAGTCATTAAAAACTAATGGGTGTCCTCTGATTATTTAGACCTGCAATTATGTTGCTGGTCTACAATTTAAAAAGCGCAACCCTAAAGACTCTCATAGCTGAACTCTCGAATTTCCGAGTTGAGCAGTTTCGTGAAGGTAGCAAAAGATGTGGCAGCTACGAAGCCCGTGTGACGTAGAAACTTTTCCTTCCTCCCCCCTCAAGTCGTCTGGCCTGTTTCTCTCGGTTTCTATGAACAACAACGAGAAACGTCACACCGCTTTCATTTTCTAGAAAGAGGTAGTTAAACATCCCAGGTGGCAAAGCAAAAGAAAAACCACAATGAGAGCAGAGAAATGGGGAAGTGGAGAGGCGTTCCACAAAACTAAACGATTCCGGTCTAGACATGGCCCACAGATTTTGTAGTACAGTATGGCCAATGGGTGGTCCAAATACAGTATCTGTCCCATGGGGAACCCCTGTCTGTCAGGTCAACAAAGCAGTTAAAAAAGCTTTGATATAAGTGATAGAATGAATTAACAAAATCCACATGAAGGCTCATGCTGATCCTATAGATAGACGTTGACTGATTTAGTCAGCGTGTGTGGTTGTTTGTCTCATTTGTGTCTGTGTGGCCCTGTGATGGATTGGCGATGGACCTTATTTAGTCTGTTTCCAACTTCAATCTGACACCCAATTTTGACAATGTCTAATGAGAAAGAGGATAGATTTTCGCAAACTATTCTCCAGAGACCAACTTATCTGCCACATCATCAAGACAACACAAAGGCAAAGCCCTGCCAACATACCTAATTTACAGGGAGTACGGCGGCAGAGGGAAGCAATGTAAACAGGGCGGATCATTGTTCCTAAAAGTTTTATAACTATTTGATATGGGAATTTGCCAGTCAGCCCATGGCACTATGTTTGTCCAGTTGACTACCCAGATGAATACTCATTGGACCATTTGTTTTTGCAGCTAAGATAAAATTTAAAAAAAAGGAAAAGACTGAAAAAAACATTGATTCACGTGACAGTGGCAGAGGAATAATTCACTAAGGTGAAGTTAACAGATTTGAAGGTCTGGACCAAAAGGAAATTCTGCCTTCAGCATGCAGAAGTTGTAACAGGAGTTTATGGCAGCTAATTAGTTTGATTGTCAGTCATGAAAAAAGTTTGCACACTGAGACTCGACTGTACACAAGGAAATAGCTGGTGTCCAGTAAACCTTTGCATGTTCGTGAATTCCATATCCTATCATCAGGAAAAAATATTAGACATACTTGTTTTAATTAGATTATTCTAATTAGATATATAAATCACTTTTACAAGCAAAGAAGTTTAATCATTTAATCCAATTGGCGGTGTCTAGTGTTTACATGGTAGTTTAATGTGATTTTCAGTAGAAGTTCAGCAGTTTATCTTTAGACTAATTTATGAGTTGAACAAACAAAGGCATGCATAAACATATTTATGTCCAGCCATTATCATAGTTATCATAGTATCATTATAGTTATCATAATATCATAGTTTAGTCATATTATGCTGCTTTTGGATTTCGCCCTTTGCTTTGCTGCATTATATAGTTTTCTGTGCTTTTGAAATGACAAGTTCACAACTTTAAAAAAAAGCAATTTTGTCCTATTGAAGATGCTTTTCCTGAACTTCGCTTTGCTGCCCTGGCTTCTCTTCAGTTGTTTGTTTCCATCACCAAAACATGAGATTTTAGGTGCATTATTTTTAAATGTATGTGACAAAGCATTGACGTACAGTGGATCAGACATGTTAAATCCTCCAACAGACCGCTTGACTGGAACTCCAGCACTGTTATATAGTTTTGCGGCTAAAAGTAGTACTGCAACTACTACACCTCAGAAAACTTAATACATTTGAGTCTTCGGATATTTGTTTAATTAAGAATGAATTTTTGAGATGAAATTGTAAGCCATTACACAGAATCATTCCACAACATCCACATAGTAACAGCAGCATAGAGCTTTAAATATCCTGCAGAAAAATCTTCTGAGCTGGTTCCTAATGCGCATAAATTTACCAATACAATGAGCTGTAGCCTCACAGGTGGTGTCCTTGGTTGTGTCACAAGCAGTGAGAGTGATAGCTGCATCTTCATGGGCTGGGACAGGGTCACTGAGGTCAATCATTGTAACTTTGATTGTGGTTTGACCTGTCAGCTAAATTAGCATGCAGTATCTGAGAGGTGAGCAGTGCAGCTGAGGACATGCTGACTGATTCTTCACCAGCTGAAACACCATCATACAGGTCAGCTTTTTTTAAGGCAGAGGTGACATCAGCATTGTCTGACTCTAACCATAGAGTCTCTGTAAAATTTTCATATGGAATCGCATTATCAGATGCTAATCTGGCTGTGCTCTGTGCAGCCTAAGAAACAATATAATTTTGGCCTGGTGTGATTGAGGCATCGTCTGGACAGATTGTGGCAGCATGAGTCGAAACAGCACCACCTGATGCCTCATCAATGCAGTGCAAAGCAGCTGCTATATCAACAGCTGACCAAATGGAAGCTGAATTCTCATCTTTTGAGATGTTGGCTTCCCTTGTTAATTCCGCAACTGTATAGACACTGATTTACTTAACTGAAGCCATGTCATTGTGTGAGGAATGATAATATTTACTGAAGTGAAGAATGAATAAACAACCCAACTATCCACCCAT
The DNA here is from genome assembly GCF_036924035.1 of Leuresthes tenuis. Classification (NCBI taxonomy): domain Eukaryota; kingdom Metazoa; phylum Chordata; class Actinopteri; order Atheriniformes; family Atherinopsidae; genus Leuresthes; species Leuresthes tenuis. The sequence goes on from NW_027325362.1 coordinate 17,188,976, forward strand.
TCATACAGCAAATTGACATACATATAATTACATGTGAAGAGCTTGTGTCATTGCTGACCAGTTACTCTCTGTCAAATGTTGAAGAGCATCATCTGGTGTTATTCTCCACCGAGGATTCACATGTCATCTGATGACTATTTGCCTGTCCTCACTCATTGAGGTTTGAGTGCGGCTCCATTTGGAAACCTATTTAATGCCCTTTGCAGACGACAAAATAACTAACCAAAAGCTGTATTAGACCAGCCATTACATATATATAAACCTACCTCCACCAACTTCCTTTGTGAATATGAGGGGAGAAGCCAGTCACTGCTCTGTGCTCTTCAAGTATCTACAAAAGTAGAACAATGTTATACACAAAAGTTGCCATTTTAGAATGATGTACATTTCTTTCACATCCCTGTGCTGCTTAAGTGCAGGGTTGACTTGCATACCTTGAGCCTCCTCGCTCTATGTCTAGAACAAAACTCGTTAAGGCCCAGGATATCATCAGTGGACCTGAGGCTGTGAGACAAGAGTCGATAATTGTACAATCAGTTTCTGCACAGTTTTAAAATACTAATATTTATTGGTTGCATTAGATAACATAGTAAAATATGACAATATGTTTATATTTATGCATTTGGCAGACGCTTTTATCCAAGCGACTTACACTGGTAGGCAGGTAGGGTAAAATCCCTTGCTACCTCCTACTGGAAGTAGCAGGGGATTTTAACCCAGGTCACCCACATGAAAGGTGGCTATCTTACCGCTACACTATCCAGTCCTCTACAATAAGTAGAACTAGCATATTCTTCAAACTCACCTTTATCTGAAAGGCTGCATTCAAGTATCACGCTCATCTTCAGCAACTGGGCTGACTAAGCCAAAAAAAACTCCCGAGTTAAATCTTTAGCTGACTACCTCCATCAATGCATATTTAATGTAAGACAAAAGATATATGGCGATTCGAACACACAGACTGGAGTGTGTTCGCTACCCAGGCCACACTGGACTCCCACATGGACATTGACTCTTACGCCTCCTCCGTGCTGGACTTCATCAACACCAGCATCAACAGTGTCACCACTCACAAACGGATCACTACATTCCCGAACCAGAAGCCGTGGATGAACAGAGAAGTCCACCTACTGCTGAAGGCACGAGACGCTGCTTTCAGATCTGGCGATGCTCAGGCCTACTCTTCATCCAGGGCTGACCTGCAGAGGGGCATCGGGAGGCCAAGCACAGCCACAAGCTAAGGATCGAGGAGCACTTTAAAAACAACTCCGACCACCAACGCATATGGCAAGGCATCCAGGCCATAACTGACTACAAACCCACCAACACCACCCCAACATCCAACAACGCCTCCTTCCTGAACGAGCTTAACAGCTTTTATGCTCGCTTTGAGAGGGACAACCAGGAGCCAACCACCAAGGCTGTGCTCACGACAGGACACCAACCTCTCACACTCTCCCCCACCGACGTGAGAGCCTTAAGGCTGCTGGCCCTGATGGCATCCCTGGACGCATGCTCAGGACCTGTGCTGGGAAGCTAGCTGAGGTCTTGACTGACATTTTCAACCTGTCGCTGGCCCAAGCAGCTGTCCCCACATGCTTCAAAACCACCTCCATTGTGCCAGTGCCAAAACATTCCAAAGCTGAGAGCCTCAACAACTTCCGCCCTGTTGCACTCACCCCCACCATCATGAAGTGCTTCGAGAGGCTGGTCCTGGCTCACCTCAAAACCTGCTTACCACCCACACTTGACCCCTTCCAATTTGCCTACCGCCAGAATAGGAGCACGGAGGATGCCATCTCCACAGCACTACACTCTGCCCTTGCTCACCTGGACAATAACAACACCCATGTGAGAATGCTGTTCATAGACTTTAGCTCAGCATTCAACACCATCATCCCCTCCAAACTGATTAGCAAACTCAGTGACCTGGGTATCAATGCCTCCCTCTGCAACTGGGTACTGGACTTTCTAACCAACAGACTGTTAGGCTGGAGAACCACACCTCCTCTACACTCATCCTGAACACCGGCGTCCCACAGCGCTGTGTGCTGAGTCCTCTCCTCTACTCCCTCTTCACCTACGACTGCACGCCTGTACATGGTTCTAATACCATTATCAAGTTTGCGGACGACACAACGGTGGTTGGCCTCATCAGCAACAACAATGAGACGGCATACAGAGAAGAGGTTCAGCATCTGGCAGAGTGGTGCGCCGCCAACAACCTGGCTCTCAACACCAAGAAGACCAAAGAGCTCATTGTGGACTTCAGGAATAAGAGTGGCACACCCACCCCATCCTTATCGATGGGACGGAGGTTGAGCGTGTCACCAGCTTCAAGTTCCTGGGGGTCCACATCTCCTCGAGGATCTCTCTTGGTCTCTCAACACTTCAACCCTGGTCAAGAAGGCACACCAGCGCCTCTTCTTCCTGAGGAGGCTGAAGAAGGCCCATCTTTCTCCTCAGATCCTGGTGAACTTCTATCACTGCACCATCGAGAGCATCCTCACCAACTGTATCTCAGTATGGTATGGCAGCTGCTCTGTTGCAGAACGGAAGTCACTCCAGAGGGTGGTGAAAACCGCCCAACGCATCATAGGTTCGCCACTCCCCTCCATTGAGACTATCCAGAGCAAGAGGTGCCTGCGGAGGGCGCGCAGTATTGTCAAGGACAGCTCTCATCCCAGCCACAGACTGTTTGAACTCCTCCCATCCGGGAGGCGCTACAGGGTGCTCCGTTCCCGGACGAGCAGGTCCCCCCCCCACGACACACATGCACACACAGAGACTGTGGACTGCCACACACACACACAGTGACTGCAGGCTACCACGCAAACCCCCCTTTGCCCCCCTTCAGCCACTGAAGCTCGCACTGAACTGTTAGTACTGTATTGCATTTATTCACTTTATTCACTGAATTCACTTTACATATGCACATACTCTGCACTGAACTGTTAGTACTGTATTGCATTTATTCACTTTATTCACTGAATTCAGTTTACATACACACATACTCTGCACTTTAACCACTTTTACTGCTGTTTTGCACTTCTGGTTGGATGCTAACTGCATTTCGTTGTCTTAGTACCTGTACTTTGTGCAATGACAATAAAGTTGAATCTAATCTAATCTAAAATCTAATAAAATTTTGCTACCACTGATGAAATTCAAAGTGTTAAAATGCACTTTCTTTCTGTGTGATGGCTTTAATTTCCTGAAGATAGGGAGATTTACTATGTATCCCCCTCAGCAGCTTCTGAAGATTTTCGTCTGGCACTTCAAAGGACAGACGAGCATCCTGTTTGTGCTCAAAGTCCTTAACTAACTTAATAAGGCTGACCAGGTCAAGGTAATGGGTTCTTTGCAGCCTGGTCAGCTTGGATAAAAAAAGACAACACAGGAGACACAAGGAAAAAACAATTAATGTTCGGTATGCCATGAAATCTGGTACTTCCAAGATTTTACCTCTCTGTTGGCGCCTCTCTTGAAAGTCATAATTGTCACAGTGTCTTTGCTGTCTGTCCCAAACTTAGCCACCTCAGAAAAGCAGTTCCTCAACCCAAAGCGCTAACACCGGCATTCACTGACCTTCCTGTGTAGCAGGCCACAGTGATTTTCCGCTGATTTGTCCTGTTCTGGGATACAATTAGAGTGAAGATGTGGTGAAATGGGCTCACAGCCTAACTGGCAAATGCTGTTCATGTCCTAATGAACTTGTGCTGATTTTTGAAGACATCATTTTTGTTTTGAATTTAAAAGAGCATGGACTGCTACATTATAAATTGCATTTTACGAGACAAAAACCAGACAGACAGAAACAAACTGAAGCTTAGCTGTTACCCAACATTATTTTGCATATATACTGTTATTGTCACAGACTGAGCTGCCCACTGGGTGCTGTAAAGCAGTGCTGCCTACACTTCTAACCTCTCACAGCCCTGTCAAGTAAACTGAAGTATTCATCTGAGCATTTACTTGCTGAGCATCTTATTCTTGGATAAGAACACAATAATAAAGATAGTACACTTTCAAATAAGCTAAAGTTATTGTTTCACATGTGTTATTTTTACATTCAACCTTGACCATGATGTAACGCTATTGTACATTTGTAAATTGTGTTACTATATTTTTCTTGTACAACTAAACTAACTGTTTATGTGGGTTTGGTCAGGTCTCAACCACTAATTAGTATGAAGCCTTTATTTGTTACTCATAGCTGAAAGTGAACACTTGAAGTGTAGCAGACTATGCATTTTGGGGGAAACTGAGAAGCAAATGTAAGCGTGTCAATATCTCCGCAAAGAGGGAAGTTCAACCAACATAAAGATCGACGCGGAATTTTCTGTCTCAGAAGCCGTAAAATGTAAAAGCAATTGCTTCACAAGGTAGGAATAGATAATAGTTAGATGAAAGAGCAAACAAACAAACAGAAGAAAAAGACTAACACACAAGGATGATGCCCAAGTACTATGAAAAGACTGAAAGGGACAGCTGCTACTGTCCATGAACCTTAATTGGTCCCGAATATAAAATCAACACTTAAACACAATCCCTTTCTAGTAAATGCAGTGGAGGTAAACAAAGGGAATGGTTGTGAACATGGAGAATGATGGTTGTCAGAGAATTAAATCAGGAATTTACATGGACTCGTGTGGAAACGTTTTAGTCAAACACTTTTTTCAAAAGATAATGACGCGGATGGGAAGCAAGAAGTCATTTTTTTCTTTTTTTTCAACTAATGTGACTCAGCAAATGCTCAGAGATACAGTAAAAACTTGTTCATCCGTGTGAGTCAGAAAACAAAGAAATGTCTAAATTTGACTTCTCAACACTGTTTTTATGAAAGCTCAGATAATCTGACTCACATTTGATTCAGGAACTGGGCAAAGTAGGGATGGAGGTGTAATTATGATGACAACAGATTGTGTTACAAGTAACGTGCTGAAGGTAGGCTGCCAATTACATCTTGTGTTATAGAAAATCTGGCTGTGCTATGAGGCCTCAGGGCATCTGTGATCACTTGAATAGTCACAGATTTTCTTAATTAGATTGCTTCAAGGAATGTTTGTTTTTTTTCAACTAGTTGTGGTGTGTTTAAACAATTCGAGTTTAACTTGATTATTTCAAGTTAACTGGCAAAGCTGGGGTTTCCCGCACAGAGACGCTAGTGGCTTATTTGGATTAAAGGCCAAATCAACTGTGGGAACATTTTCTGGCTAATGACATTCCATCAGCAGTTTTTTTTTCTTTTTTCTTCAGCAGTTAAAACGAAAACAAAGATTCTTCAAGTAGTCACAACAGACTGACGACATTTCTGCAACATTTTACTGTATACAAAGAACTAAGTTTCCTCAAGGTGTCCAGTATCAAGTAGCCTCTTGGGCTCCATATCCGTTGGCTCCCAACCACACACGCGCGCGCGCGCACACACACGTGAAGAATGAACAAATCTAAAATTATCCAAAGCAGTTATTTTTAACTATTTATTTTCTACAGAAATATATAACCACTTACTGAACACATGTCAGACAACTGATTCATAATGACTGTGCTCTGGTGATAAAACCAGACCCTGCTCAGCTATGACAGGAGATATGACCTATCCGGGTTGCCGTAGTAATGAAAAGCTGTGGCACTCCTCCTCAATGAACGTTGGAAAGATGGCGACGGCATACGCACAAGCTACAGTCAACTGTGCCGGCGGATAGAAAGTGCTTTAAGGAGGCAAAAATCCACCTTCCTTGCAAAGGTTTACTAGTGCAAAGCCAGTCTGATATCGACTAGACATGGTACAGTCCATGCACGGCTAGGAAGAAGAAGCCACTGTCTATCTATGGAGCCTCCGGATCGCAACAAGCCCAGCAGGTATGCGAATCTGTTGAACAGACGCTACACCATCAGGACCTCGCTTTGCCAAATAGGGAGCCGCAGTCCGCTCTATGGGACCGCTTGCGCACCCCTAAGAAATCGACTTCCTGTCAAATAGTGGTTCGCGTGCAGTTAATGCATTTGCAACAGTGGAGTTGTAAACTTTTTGGGGCAACATTTTTCAGCGTCTTTTGCTGCAGATTTTCAATTCCCGACTGGTTCGTAGTATATATAAAGAAAGGCAAAATGCTCGCCAAATGATAAGGTAACATAACGAATAGATACCAACTGCTGTAACAGTACAACATGTCAGGGAACAGCTAGCTAACATCTTGTCGTAGCTGTCGCTTGTCAGTTTATTGTTCACCCGCGACTTCGCTAGCACAGATTGGCGGAGCTGAACTCTGACTAGTTTTGCAAAGTGGGCCTGTGAGGTGGATTTGGAGATACGTTCTTAGTTATTTAAGCTCTGCAGACTGTGCATTTTATCATAACAGCGACACCCCCCCAAAAAAAAACTTCGCTGGTTTTAGCTAGCTTGTTGCTCCACTGTTACTGTTAATCTCTTCGCCAGACTTGCTGACCGTGATGTTCATGTACTGTGCAGCTTTTACACTCTGTGACTTTATTTTATTTATTCGGTTCATAATTGCTTTTGCATATGTGACGAAATGTTGCAAATATGCGCTGCAGCGGGTGTCTGAGTAATCTGTAGTGAGTTTGCATTGCTCAGATTTCAAAGTTGTTGGACATCTGTGCATTCTCACCGGAGAATTCATGCAGACATTACAAAGTATTTTGTCGTAAATGCGTCTCTTGTGTCTTGTAATGGAAATGCTGCAGTGTTTGCCCCTGACCGCTGGCGACAGACCCTCAGGAATCTTCTGTTATGTCTTTCCCTCTCCTCCTCTGTTCCTGACAAGCACTTGTTTGTCTGCAGAGCGAACAACTTCGAGGGCATTTATCACGCTGGATCAGGTCTCGTCGTTTACGGCAATCCTGGTTTAGAGCAAGTAGACGGCCTTTTTTGGTCGGTTGTTTCTCTAATGACCGAGTACCAGAGGCCAGTTGTTATTACCTCTTGTGGCCACTCACTTGAAGAGGATACACAAACAGCTTGCATGATTGTGCAATACTGGCCCTGTTCATGTTATTGCTGCCCGACACAGTTACATAAAGAACAATGATGATCCATCGCTCATTCGCTTGCTGCTTTCATACCAATGTTTGGAGTTAGGAGTTTTGGAATGTGATTCTGCAGCTCGTCCTATAGCAAGATCAAATGAATTATTTGCAATGTTTTGCCAGTCGCCATTATTCTTCTTGTTACATCTCTGGTAATATGAAACATAGAAGATTTGCTACAGTAAGTGGTCGAAGCTGCAGGGTTTGTTCTATTTAAAGTGCAGACCTCTGCAGGTAGACAGCATTTTGAAACTGAAATGACAAGGCTCACAGTATGCAAAAACAAGTGCTAAGGATCTCAGTGAGTTTCTACTTGTGTACGTAAGGTTAGTACAGAGTGACAAGTATGTTGAGAAAGATGAGTTATGTGCTCGCTTGGCAATTGAAGGCCATCTCTATCTTTGAAAGTACAGAGGTCCTTTGTCAATAATGTCTCATTCTTAGAGTCAGTCTGAAGACATTGTGGCTTACAGGCATTCCAGAGATTTCAGGATGTGGTGCACTGTGTGCAGTAGATTGCTGCCTGTAGCCCTGGAGGCACTAGTTCGGTAGAACTCATTAATCCCTGCATTTGCTAGCAGCACAGGCTGTAGAATACAGATGGACTGTCCTCTAGCATTTCCTAGCTGCTTCCTATCTCTGCCCACACCTGCTTCAGATGGAGACACTCATGCTCTCACATTCTGTCTCACTCGTCTGTCATTTCCTTTGAAACAATAGAATCTTTGTAACTACTAAATGGTAGCCACTGATGATACTGATATGATCGTGGAATATGGGGAGTCAAATAAAAGGGTGATTAAGTACTGCAGAGTTACGTGTTTGTATGCAGGATTCAGACATTTGTAATGTGCATTGCTGTAAATGAAAGTGAATAAAGGGTTTGTTATGAATACACAGTTTCAGATTGAGTTTCAAAGGTGGAGCAGACAGCTGCTGCCATTGCATTTATGATTCCAAAGGCATTAGGTGAACGACGGCACGGTCTACATTTATGTCATGTGACATGTAGCCTGAGCCTGCACTGGTACAGTAGGGTCTGTGCCTTTTCTTAGACTGGGGATGTTTTTAGTAGTTTGTAAGGCCAGCTGGTAAACACAGCAATGTCATACAGTGAAGGAGGCCGCTTACACCAACATGCATATGTGTCATATCTTGCCGAAGCAAACCTGTCTGTTGGACATATTTTGCACACTTGCACGGTCCACTCCTGCCAGTGTCGCACTGTTCCAGTTCATGGGTGTGGTCATGTACGTTGTGTTCATTGTTTCTGACTTCTGTCAGCCTATGATCCAAAAACTGATCTCTGCTGGAGCGCTGCCTGTTTATCACTATTTGACAGCAGGCCCGGGATTCAAATGGTTGAATACATGCGATGCACTTCTGTTGAGAAGTTGTTGTTTTGTTTTTTTTTTATTCGCATGGTCTCGGCAGTAAACTATGGGCTGAATATTGTTGCCAGCAGGCCCATCATTTTTACAGTGGTGGGTAATCAAGTATGTGTTTGGCTTACAGAGCCTCTTTAGTCTTGCAAGCGTGACCTAATTATAGAAAAGTGTGCCCTCACAAAACCTTGGTCACCTTCTCCTCCTTTTCCTCTCCTGAAAAAAAAAAAAAAAAAAAAAAAAAAAAAAAACTCTTTAGTTTGGGTATTGTGAGCAAGTGTGCTCACTAACCAGCTGTGTGGTATTCAGCTGTGGGCCTCACGGGCCACGTGTCACCGCTATACAATAGAGTGCCGCTTGCTGGTACAATAGTGTGGATGGTTGGTGTCAAAGGTCAGGCCCCCCTGACTCTGGCAGGCCTTAGTAGCACTGCCTCAGTCGCTATACAGAAAAGACTTTCGATTTTGTGCTGTTTATTATTCACTCAGTGTTGCTGCCTGGGGGCTCGAGCATTCCTCTGGCCTTTATTGGAGCCCCAATGAGCCATCAGATGAGCCATTGAGAGCAACCAGACACCATCTGCAGTGATAATTCACTAGTGGCAGTCAGCGGGGGCAGCTTGATGGCCATAATGTGGCTGTGGTTAATTTCAGGACACACAGGCCAGCAGCTTTCTCTGTGACGTATGTGGGTAGGTGTAGCACATGAAAAGACAAAGAATCCAGATGAAATTTCTTTTGCTGTGCAAAAGAATTTGCACCGGTTTTACTGCGACTGCACAATGTCTATTAGAAACGCCCCATGGTAACCTAACAAACAACCAACTCCGATGACGTCATTGGTTCCGCTTTCATTCCAGTGTGATTTAGTCATGCTGTTCTGCATAGACAAGCCTTTTTAAAACTTGGTCTTATTCCCTCGCATATGTGTGTACTATTTCTGTCCTAAGACACCCTGCAGCTATGCATGCATCTGAATCTTTAGAAACGATCGCTGTACCTGATCGTTGTTGTGATAGATGCAGCAAGACTTTGGCTGCAAACTGGCTTTTTGAAATATTTAGAAGCAGGGGTAGGTTTCTACATGGGCATGTTCTCTTTCTCTGAAACAATTTCTTTTTCATTGCAAAACCAAAGTGATTTAGTCCGTTTTGGTGATTAATGCCTCATTGTTGCACACAGAATAGCTTACTGGGCTCTCTTGTGCCTTCGGACTGAAAAGGACTGTTATATCGTTCTCTTGCAGAACAAGTGGCTTCACAATTTCTCATAATGAGCCCATAATGGAACCAGTATGCATTAATTGCACGGCTTGATTTGTGTTTTCAGGACTGTTGTGGGCGGATGGGTTGTGCTGTGGTGATTACCCTCACAGCGATTGACTGTTTAAAGGTAAAATGTGTCCGAGTTCAAACACTAATGTGTTCCCAAGAAATTCAAAACTAAAACTCAAGAAGGGCCTGATCATACTCAGCTGCAGATGTGCACTTGGGCAACTGTGAACATCACGGACGCATAGTTGTCAAAATCGATGTACTTGCTTGGAAATCCTTAAAAGATGCTGGGAGGTTGGCGTCTGTGAGGCTATTCAATGCCAGCAGTGTGTAACGAGTTAAATGTAAAATAGCGGGTGAGTTTATTAATGAAATTTGAAAAGGCTGAAGCATTATCTGGACTGTCCTCCTGAAATTCTGTTTCAGAGCACTCAGAGGGGGTAATGATTTTGTGTTTTGTGTGTTGCAGGCAAACTTTTCTATTTTATTTATTTATTTTTCAGCTTTGTTGAACAGAATTTTTTTTCTTACCTCTAAAGTACCGGCTTATTAAACAATCCATGCACTCTGGTGTGCACATGCAGAATTGGCAGCAGGTGTCTTGACTTGAATGTTCTACAGCTGTTCTCGGACTCATTGTGTGTGTGTGTGTGTGTGTGTGGAGTCAGTCAGAATTTGCTTTGGGGCAGATGGGCAATAGATTCGAGACTCTCTTTGTGGGCTATTGAAAAGCTTCAGCAACTGATTTCAAGATAAAGCCCCCTCCCTTCAACTCTCCCCAGGGAAAATGTTACAGCCTTGCTCCTTTCAACTTCATCCACAGACGTTAACAGGCACGTGTTGGGGAATGCCTTTCAGTCAGATGATCGATGGAGGGACTCATGGCGTCCTGCATAAGTATCACCCATTTCTTCCCCCTCCTTGCCTTTAACTCTCTTCTTTGGCAGGGTCAGACCATCCAACCTTAATCCTATTAAAAAGCCCTCAGAAAGGCATTAGGGAACAAAGCTCTTGACATCATAATCTGGAAAGGCGTGCCTCCTGCAGTCTTTGTTTTCTTTTCTCCTTTTTCCTTTTTTTTTTCCCCAGAAGGAAGTGTTTCAAGCGATTGTAGTGTTTCCTTTTTGCAGAACTGCAGCCAGCTTCTCTGGTATTTCATTGTCTGTAATGGACAGTTGTGTCATAATGTTGTGAAGCCACCATCATTTCCACTTCTTTATTGTTGCTCATGATGCACTGTAATGCCATGAAAATGGTATGTTGTTTTGCATTGTCAGTTTTCATCCAGTCTAAGACTTTCAGCTCTCAGGGGTGACAGAGTGCTCCTTGTGCAGCGTGGTTGATGACTTGGCAGTCATAATTAATGAGGGTGACGATGTCTCCCCCTCTGGTTGAGCTATTATCTTTACCACAGGTTATTATGTTGCATGTGGACAGCTTTGGTCATGCACAAGGGCGTTCCTGCTATACATTTTGGAAGCGGTGAGACACCAAAGGACCGACGACTCATCAGTTTGCTGAAGGCAGCAGCAGACATTAGGTCTAGTTGCAGTTTAGCAACCTGTTTGCCCTGCATTAGTGGAGATTTGCTGTGCTCTCTTTTGTGTGCAAACAATCCAGCACTGCTTGACCTCCTACACACATTTCTTAGGTTTCGTTTTTGGAATCACTGAAACACTGAACTTTTAGAATCTTTTCACGCTGAATGTGGTGCCTGTGAATATAAAAATCATGCAATTGTCTCTAATTTGTCTTCTCTGTATTTCCCTCAATATCCCTCAATTTTGACAGACAGGCCAAGCCAGTGGGAGATGCATCCCAACAGAACTTTGAGGTGGATGAATCCTGGGACTCTCCCAGTGAGGAAGGAGAGTCTCTCTATGGCACGTCACCTCCTTATAACCCCCGTCAGATGAAACGCGTGTCTGGCAAACATCAAAAGGGCAGCCAATCAAGGAGTTCTGGTCGGTCTCCAAACAAGGGTAAGTTAATAGATCAATTAGGCAGAGGAGTATATGGGAATCTTGCATTGCACTGACTTTTTGTCTGTTTACTTCAGCGGACGTCAGCCCATCTGCCCAGAGAGAGAGTCCCAAGCCAGTACAGACCCCTGAGGAGAACAGCTACAGGCAGGGCAAGAAGCAGAGGACCACACAGCGCTCTACCGAGAGAGACCAGAAGAAGACCTTTCATGCTGAAGCAGGAACTTTCATGCTGGATCCACTCTCAAAGTCGAGTCATTTTGGTACCCTTAACATGGATCCAAGGAAACATTACTTAAGCTTGGGCTGCAGCAGCTGCAAACTTCCTGTGACTATGCCCCACATGGCCCGTACTCATCGGCAAACCTCCAGGACGGACTGTCCCGCTGACCGCCTCAAGTTCTTTGAGACTCTACGACTCCTGCTCAAGCTCACATCTATGTCCTCCAAGAGGAAGGAGAAGGAGCAGAGAGGCTTAGAAAACATGGCCTTTATGGGTCACAACAACGAGGTGATTTGGTTAGAGCTGCAGGCGTGGCACGCGCGACGGTCCACCAGTGACCAAGACGTTTTTCTTTTCACTGCTCGCCGAGCTATCCCTGACATCATCAGTGAGGTGCTGCACTTTAAAGTCAACTATGACAGCCTGAGAGGGGCTCAGTGTTTAGAGTCTCAAACAATCCAGTGGGACTATGAAACTGTCCTAGATCCCGTCTATGGAGAGAAGAGCCACCTTCCTGTAGCAGAGACCAACCACTGTGGAGTAGATCCCTGGGGCTTTAACGCCTGCCCCTTGTCGGCAATGAATGCAGCAGAGCCACTGGGTTCTGGCGGTGATTGCAGGGAACACCTTCAACGGCAGCGGCTGGCCTTTGAGCAGGTCAAGCGCGTTATGGAACTTTTGGAGTCTGTTGAAGCGTTGTACCCTTCTTTGCAGGCCCTACAGAAAGACTATGAAAAGTATGCAGCCCGAGACTTTCAGGGCAGGGTGCAGGCACTCTGTCTGTGGCTTAATATCACCCAGGACCTTAACCAGAAGCTGCGTGTTATGGCCACTGTGTTGGGCCTCCATGATCTATCCCGCATCGGGTGGCCTGTCTTTGAGATACCTTCACCTCGCTGCTCCCGTGGAAATGAAGAAGAAGAGAATGAGGAAGATGAAGAGAACGGCTCAACAGCCACATTTACAGCTGAAAGTGATGGAGAGAACAGAGATGCTGTAGAAGAAGAGGAAATTGTAGCAGAGGAAGAGTTGTCACCCATCCTGACTCCTAAAGTTGCCAGATTGTTGTCAGAGGACGAGTTTCTCCCAACGGCTACTTTGGGAAATCCTGAAGTGACTGTAGGAGGAGATGTATTCTGCCCCACAGCCATTTACAGACCATTTGTGGATAAAGCTCTGAAACAGATGGGACTGCGTAAACTGATCCTTAGACTGCACAAACTGATGGACCGCTCTCTTCAGAGGGCCAGAGCAGCGCTGCTCCGACACACTGCCGCACTGGAGGTAAAACGGTTGCACCTTAAACTCCAGTTCACCATAATTTTGTGGTTGATGGTGATGTCATCAAGATAAAGAAAAACACGTGAAAAAGAGGGGGACAAAATGTATTAATGTCATGCTGTGGAACATTGTGCCAACCTGTTGTTATTTCATTATATCTTATTGACTCCATGGAAACCTTCAGGTTTAGTGCAGTGATGCCGAACTAGATTAAATATTTTAAGCAGATCCAGAGATGCATTTAATATCACCTACACTACTAATGCAAAGTGATCTGCCCCATTATCTTGTGCCGATTTCTGAGGGGGAAAAAAATACATCTGCAGTTTTCACGGTGCCAAATGCTGCAGTTCAATTACAGCAGTGAGATGGTACACTTTAGAGCAGATGGATAGAAGTGATGTCTGCAGCCTGGAGCCAGCAACACTGCTATTTTTACTGTTGCAAAAGTTAGTTATTTGAGAAGGCTATTAAGGAAACATCATTTCCAGAAGATTACACTGACGGGAACGTAGATGTCGGAAGTCTGAGCCCAGACAGTGTAAAAGGGAGGAAAAAAAGCCAATATTACGACATGATGGTTGTTTAGTTTATTTCAATAGATCATCAGCTCATCGGGGTGACTGTGGTGTGAGGATTTAGGCCATGAAAGACACCAGTAGTGTTGAGCTTATAAAAAGCTTAATAAGTTTGAATTTATTTTGAAATCAGATTTTGACCCTGTTCATGAAATGGATTCTTCTATGACTGCACAGACCTGCAGGTTCAGTGTTTTTCCTCTACCTGCAGTTTGCAGACTTTCCCGACCCTATGCTGTACAGTGACTACCTGCCCGAGCTGTCGCGCCATGTATCCTGCGGCGGTGCTGCTGATCCAGAACTAGGAGCAGACCAGGTGTCTTGGGAGGATCTGCTGAACATGGATCTCCCATCATTCCGGCCGGCGTTCCTCGTGCTATGCAGAGTCCTCCTCAACGTCATTCACGAATGCCTTAAACTGCGTCTTGAACAGAGGCCTGCTGGAGACCCTTCGCTGCTCAGTATCAAACAGGCAAGCGGCTGATGAAAGCCTTCCTTTTTAGTGTCGGTGCCTGTAAAGTTGAACTAGGTGCTTAAGCTTAGTCTGTTGTTTGAAGAATAAACTAAAATCTTGCGATTACCCATGGTTAACCTTTTAGTAGTGAGCTCTGCCCTTGAAGACTGTAACACATGGAATGGATGTATAACTTTTCTTACATGCATTGCCTGTGCTCTGCAGTTGGTGCGTGAGTGCAAAGAGGTTCTTAAGGGAGGTCTCCTGATGAAGCTGTATTACCAATTCATGCTGCGCGGAGTGGTAACTGATGCTCAAGGCTTACAAACAAATGCCAATATTGATGAGTTCGAAGAAGACCTCCACAAGATGCTGGTGGTAAGATTCCTAAACCGTCCCTCTTCTCCGCCTAAGCTTGCACAGTGTAAATAGGCAGATTAACCTTGTGTGTTTACGCTTAAGTTGTGTCTAAAAGATCGTGTGGTTCTGACATTTTCTGCTGTTTTGTAGGTTTACTTTGAGTATATGCACAGTTGGATTAAGATGCTGCAGCAGTTGCCTCAGGCCTCTCACAGCTTAAAGAACCTGTTAGAGGAAGAATGGCAGTTCACTAAGGTTATTACTCCGTACATCCGTGGAGGGGAGGCCCAGTCCGGGGAGCTTTTCTGGTGAGTGTACTTGAATATCACCTAGAATGTGCTCAGGATTTGACTGAACTAATAGTCCAATAGCAGGTGGACAAGTAAAAAGCGTATGGTACATGTTGATGCATCTGTTTTTTTGCAGTATTTTAATGTGATGAAAGTTTCATCTCAGCCAGTGGTTAGAAATGATATCAGAGGAAGCATAAGGTGCTTCTACATGATCAAAAGTGTTGCTATCAGAAGCATACCCAGCTTCATTATTTATGAGGGGAACTATAACAAAGATCGCTCAGTTTTGAAGAGGGCTTGAAAAAAGTCATTAGGATTATAAACTCGTTAATAAAATGAGTGTCAATTTGAGATGTAGAGTAATTATCTTGTATGCAGTCCGCCCTCCTTTTGCAGGTCAGATTTTAAGGTAAGGGGTGACCTACTTTACTCCACTCCACCCCTCTCCTCCAGGGTCAGCCTCTTCTGGGATCCTAATACCCCTTTAGGCAAATAATTACCATATAAGAGAGCGTGCAGTTATTAGCCTGAGAGCTAACACTATGACATGCCGTTATTTGACCAGCAATACTTACACTTCCTTCGTCTACACGTTCGGCCATTGATATTTGGCTCGTGTTGAATTGTCCCAGGTTGTTAAAACACCATCAGAATTCCTCTGTTCACTGTTGATCTATTCCTCTGTGCTGAATTTTAGCATGGATAAAGATGAACCAATATTCATGTGTTGTGATGTAAAAATGCTGTTGTAATCCATGACAAATGGGAAATCAACATTTCCAGCTTCCAACTGGGGAAAACTTTAACAACGGCAGTTAGAAGTTAGGTGTCTTTGTTCGTAAACAAATGATTAACTATTATTGGAGTGTTATAAGCTAAAGTGATCTATCTAACTAATTGATTTGTTATTTACAGCAAATCAGAAACTGGAGCCAAAGAGGTTTAAACTCACACTTCCAAGTAGCAGCGACTGCAGCACGATTTAAAGTTCAGGCTGCGTGACAATTTCAGGCTTGAGAATCGTATCCTGAGCGGAAGAGTGATGTAGAAATCGACTTCAAATCAGAACTGCTCGCTGAATGAGATCTTATCAGACCCAGTGGGCCCCAAACAAAGCCGTTCGACCTGTAATAATTTGATGGCATTATAGTAAAGATAATCAAATCTAGGCTACCAATGCACGCACACTTACACCCACATCCTTCCACTTCAAAACACTGAGCTGGATGCTAGAGAAATGCGCCCGCCTGTGTCAGGCCCATCTTCACGTGCTTGTTTTAGTTTGTTTGTGTCTCTGCGTGTGTGCTTGACTTGGCAGTTGTGTCCTGTGAGTAGTTAACAGTAAGTTGCCTTGAGAGCTTGTTATTGCTGACACAGCACTTTGAAGACTTGAACTGACTGCTCATTAGAAAGGAATGCATTGGAAGACACGGGAAGCTATGTGACGATTACGCTGAACAACAGTAAAGTCAAATGAAAACACTGTATTTTACACTTTTGCCACACAGAAGTTTATCAGCTCATTGAATGAGTTGTCTAACCTGTATAACTTTAGTTGTTTATTATCATTTCAATGAAACTTAAAGAGTATTCTTGTCTTTGCAGCAACATTGCAGGGATGCTGCTCGAGTCCACCGGAGAATTTCTGGACGCTGGCTTGCAGAAAAGTGGCAAAAAATTCTGGGAAAGTGCAGATGACAGCGCCCCCTCGGATGAGATCAGGTAGGGAGGGCGACGGAAACCGAAAGATTCAAGCTGGTGTTCGCCATCTTAACTCTGCGGGGGTGGTTTAAACGCTGAACCTTTTGAATTTTCCAGGCGGTCAGTTATCGAGACCAGCCGGTCACTAAAAGAGTTGTTCCACGAGGCCAGGGAGCGAGCATCCAAGGCGCTCGGGTTTGCTAAAATGCTCCGCAAGGTGAGAGGCATGAGTGAACAAGATTTATTTATTTTTTTTCTTTTCATCCCACTTGAAACAGAAAGCCACAATTGTACCAACTTTGCAGTTTATCTATGACCCGTTTCCTCTGTTCACTGACAAACTGGGACTGTGTGCTCTGAGACAAACTTTGTTTGCGTACCTCTCTGCAGGACTTGGAAGTTGCTGCAGATTTCCGTATAACTAGTGGGGTGACCTGTCTCCTGGAGGCACTGAAAAAGAGAAACTATGTCAAGGTGGGCTTTATTTTTTCACTTTTTAATCTTTTCAATGTCAGATTTTTTCCTCTTTATCCTCAGGTCATTTTTGCAACTATTCAACCTCCTTATTTTTTCCCCCCAGGTTCAGATTCCCGGCTTGGATGAACTCCAAGTTTTTGTTCCGTTTGGCCTGATGGATCAGCGGGCGCTCATACTACAGCTTCTTAATGCTGCTGCTGGCAAAGACTGCTCCAAAGAGCCTGATGAAATAGTTGAGGATGATGCCTACCTGCTCATTAGCAAACACCGAGCAGGCGATTCCACTACTGATTCTAAGTGGGCTCAGTGGGACGGAGAGCTTCTCAAACTGGTCCCACAAATGGAAACTGTTGACACTTTAAGGGCCATGAAGGTGTGGCACTTTTTACTGTTGTCATTATTGTTTTAAAGGATTTCGTGTGTGTTTAAAAGCCTATCCACTGGTCACATTCAGGTGGAGAACATGCTGTTGATAGTGATGCAGTCGGCTCACCTGGTGACCCAGCGAAAGGCCTTTCAGCAGTCCATGGAGGATGTGCTTACCCTTAACCGGGAGCAGACATCGAGTCAGCCTCTCATTGCAAGCGCTCTGGAGGATCTCAAGGTACTTGCATAATCACATGCCATGCTGCTGCAGAGAGAGTTTCGTATATCTGTCCTACTTTCAGAAGTATTTTTATTTCAGTTGTTATTATTATCTCTGAATTTCCATTCTATGTTAACTTCACGTGACTCATTGAGAAACTTTCAGGCCAAATGTTTGAGGTCTTGGCTTAAGCGAAGTCACTAAACTTAAAAAATCTGTTTCAATGAAAGCTGCAAAAAGAGAACAGAATTCTCACAAGATGCTATCTTTGTTAGTTTTGAAGCTTTCATCAGAGGCTTTCTGCTGACCTTTTCGTGGCATGAGATAGTGATAACCAAAACAGTCTTTTGCCTTATTTGTCCCTTTATTTTTCTCTCCACTTATAGAACAAAGCCTTACAGCTGTGCATTAAGATAAGCACGGCCATCGACCGGGTGGAATGCATGTTCACCACAGAGTTTGAGGCAGAGGTGGATGAATCCGAGTCAGCCACTCTGCATCAGTACTACAGGGAGGCAATGATACAGGGCTACAATTTTGCCTTTGAGGTAAAAGCCAGCAACAATTAAGTGTGACACCATATGCGTTTTAAGAAATATTATGCCATAGTCTTACATGTATCAATACATATCCTTGTTTTTTTTTTTTTTTTTTAAAGTACCACAAGGAGGTGGTGCGTCTGATGTCAGGGGAGTTCAGGCAGAGGATCGGGGAGCGCTACATTGCCTTTGCCCGCAAATGGATGACTTATGTCCTGACCAAATGTGAGAGCGGCAGAGGGACTAAGCCCAGGTGAGACCTCGCCTCCTATCAACGAGCACTCGCTTTTATAGATAATTCCCTTGGCTTTCTTTTTGGCTTTGGTGGGTTGCAGGATCTGTCAGCTACTGTGGTGTTCACTGCCTTTGATTTAAAGTAAATACCGGCAGCTTTGGTATGAGGGTTTTCAAACCCAAACAGGAAGAAGGTTTTATTAATTCCAGCTGTTTGGTGTGTGTAGTAATCAGATGTTTGACTCAAAAGCTATTTTATTTACAACTGTAAGCTATTCCTTAATAGTTTGATTAAACAGTGAATGGGTCTGCAGTGTGGTATGTTCAACATGCGATTAAACAAAGTTCTCGGTGCAAGTGAAACAGGTCGTCTGGAGGTTGCAAAAACAAATCCATTAGAAATAGATAGCATGTACATTAGGAGTGGGTTTGGTACACTGGCATTAAGAAAGCATACTTTTGTGTGGCAACATAAAAATGGATGGAGGTCCACAGATGACAGAAGTGGTGGATCAAAGCAGGATGCAACCAAATGCAGAAAAGTTGATTTGAGAGTGCTTCATGACACAGCAGCCATGTTCTGCAATTGTTAACGCAGTCACCAGATCTCAACCTGTTCCAGCTGCAGTTCACTTGCTGAAAATGAGACGAAAGAGGACAAAAAGCAAACAATAATTTTAAGTGGACCGCAGTAAAGGTCTGGCAAGACATCACAAATTCATTGCCTACAGATCATTCTAAACAAAGTATCAGAAATGAACATATCACTTATGGTCATCTTCTCCCGTTTAATTACATTTTAGCCCCAGAAAATAAGGGATTATGCATGAAATTGCCTTTTGAATTATATATTTGTTAACCTCTTGAAGTAAAACTCAATCTTTAACTGTTCAGCTGCAGTCTATTTGTCTTCTTTGTCAGAAGCTTACAGGCTTCCATGATAACACCGTACTTGAACGATGAATATAGCATTTAGATATAACGTTATGTAATAGAGTGAAGCCAGCCAGTAGTTACCTGAGATTCTGGTTGCATAACCGGTACAATTTTTATTTCTAATTCTATGACAGATATGCAAAATGGGAGAAAAAAAAAGAGAAAAATAAGCACAGTCAGTTGTCATAGTGATCATGTTTGAAATTTGGAATGTTGCCCAGAAAAAAATCAATAATACTTCTATATAAGCTTTGATGCTTTGGTCAAAGACGAAAGATGAAATCACAGTTATGGGGATTGTTTTTTTTAGTTTTTGTTTTTTTCTCGCCCCTGCACCTTTAAGGTTTTTAAGTTGTTTCCAATGAGGAGACGACATGTGGCCACATGTGGCCACCTTCAGGAAAAGTGCTGCACCCAGCCTCTTTTGTATTTTCTGCTTTTTTTTGTGTAGCTGCTCTGAGGGCTCCAAATTGGAAGATCTCTGAGCTTTTCAGAAAGACATTGATGTTGCACGGCTGCTTTTTTTTTTCTTTTTTCAAACAACCAATCACATGAGCAGAAACTGTCATGCCTGGAAAAGTAATAACTGGTCCTCGCTGTTTCTGTTGTCCGTTACATGTCGGATAAAAAATGAACCGATAAATGGATGAATGCAATGATTAAGAATAAAATAATCTGTGGGAGCCGATCGGAGCTAAATATTTCTGGCAATAAGATTAA
Source organism: Leuresthes tenuis (assembly GCF_036924035.1). NCBI lineage: Eukaryota > Metazoa > Chordata > Actinopteri > Atheriniformes > Atherinopsidae > Leuresthes > Leuresthes tenuis. The sequence continues at coordinate 17,209,051 of NW_027325362.1, forward strand.
TATTTATTAAAAAACATTTTGCTAAAGGGAAAACGTCCCCCAGCCTGTCCCGTAAGTGAAAGCAGATCACCCAGACTCTGCAGAGCCAGTCTCCCTGAATGTTGCTCTCATTGCATAGACAATCATCTGAATGAAGCCCTATGGCTTGTTTAACATTAAAACACTGTCCTTGTGTTTAACTTCCACAGATGGGCGACTCAGGGTTTTGACTTTCTTCAGGCTATTGAACCTGCCTTCATTTCTGCATTACCAGAGGACGACTTCCTTGTAAAACTACCCGTTTTCTTTCTTTATTTCTTTGTTTTCTGCAAGTTGCACAATGAGCATGCTTGGATTGTGACCTTTCTATTAAAGAAATGCTTTTGTTTTTGCAGAATTTACAAGCCTTGATGAATGAATGTATCGGACATGTGATTGGGAAACCTCATAGCCCAGTTACTGGCCTATACATCGGTAAGATACTCTCCAGGTCTGGAGTTCAGGATTGATTTCAGCTTAAATTCCGTTGCAGGCTCAACTGCTCGTGCATAACTGCTCTAAGGTTCCCGTTTGTAGAAGATGTGACTTTATTAAACTTTGGTCTTTTCCTTTCCAGCACCCAGAAATAATCCTCGTCCTGTGAAGGTTCCTGCCCCTGTTCGCTGCCATAGTGACCCACCAAACCCTAATTTGTTCATTCCTAATGCTGAGGGTTTCAGGTAAGTCACTGCATTTCAGGTTTGTTACAGCAATCTGTGGTATTTAAATTTTCATACTGCATGGCTTTGCTCTTCTACTGGTTTGCTCTTAAAATAAACATATGCATGGTTCTGCGTGCATATGCGTCTATACATTAGCGGGTTCACTCTTTTTTTTTTTTCTTTTCTTTTATTTACTTTTTCTCTTACTCGTTTAATGTCCATAGTGCGTGGAATGAGTGTTGCGCGTCTGTCTGTCTCTCAACCAGCCACCCAGTCACACACACATCCAATGCAATCCAACTCTCCTCCCAACCCAGCGCTCCTCAGTTTCTTTTTTCACCACACAGCTCTCGAAGTCTCCCCTGCGATCTCCGGAACCAGCTGTTCCCCAACGGCCCTCGCCCTGTCCCTCAGGGCCCGGGGGAACACAGCCACACCAAAGCACCCGGCAGCAGTCCCAGTGATGTCAGGTAGCCTTGCCCGAAGTAGAAACTCTGACCAAAAATGTCCAAAAATTTGAAACGCTGGTAAAAAAATGCAAACCATTGCTAATTTCTTGTGAAGCTTCTGCATATAAGAGGGAATTCCTCATGTTGAGATCTGAAAAAGTGTCACCGGAAACGGGGCATTTTCATCTGTGCTGCCATAGAGACGAGTAAAAAGTGAGTTAAAGCTTTGTAAAGCATTTAAATGTTTCATTTGGGCACAACACAGATTTGCATCTAGTGTTAATCTTTTGTAGTTGTGTATGTTTGGGCTTATGGTTTAAATTTCCAAGTCTCCGATGCTGCATCTACAGCATGGCTTTTGTGACATAGAATTATTATCATAGCTTGCTACAAGAGGCCTCTAAGATTTTATTTGCATGGATTTGATGTCTGCCACAAAAGACATGATTGAACTTCAAAATTCACCAAAAAAAAAAGCCATTTTGAGCCCTCGTTGTTTGAATGAAGCTTTTAGGAGCCCTGTGCAATGTTTCCAAACCTGGAAAAGGGTTGATTTTAAGGGAAAGAAACACCTTGCAGTGCTGTTATTGGTCATGGAAGAGCCAGTGGTTGTTGGGCATGGTTGATGTGAAAATGAGCTCTATCGTAGTGAAAGAGTGGGACGTGATCTTCTGCTTTTTAGGGCTGTTTACATCAGCCTTGCTTTGATGCTGGTGATTCACTGCTATTTGGCTTTCTGGTGTGTTTGTGTGTAGTATTGAAACTTGTACTCTGGTAGATCTAACACTGTGTGAATGATTGCTGCATGCTGAGCTGTTAATGGATTTCAAAAGGTACTCTCTAAATCGACTAAGTCTTTGCTTCTCGTTAAATGGCCGATGTGTTCTGTTTTTTTTTCTCTTCCTGATATCATGATGCGACCTTGCGCTGGAATCAATTTAACACATTTTTCCTTTTTTTTCCTAAATGTATTTTCAGTGGTCTAAAGATTAATACAGAACTTTAAGAAAAGCTTTGAAAAAGCTTAAATATATCGTAGATTTTCTTTCCTCTGTTGAGCTTTTCTTTAACTCTGATCAGCCTCCTCGTCTCATACCTCCACATCATGTTTCTGTCGCTGCTGTGCTTCACCTTTGAGACCAGTGCCGGGTTTCCTTCAGGCATGAGTCCCAGAAATGATTTTCTTTGAAAACCTTTCATGAAAAGAGGCTTTGGTCTGGGCTCCCTGCTCTGAAACTCAGACCGGTGGACTCTCTCTCTCACGTGTGGACGTTGAAGTTCCATCTTCACACTGGACTGATTTAAATTTTTTTTATTCTATTATTTTTTTCCCCACAGGTTTGAGCATTGTCCTGTGTCTGAGCTCTACGGGCATTTTGTTTCTCCAACCTCAAGACTTGTTTAATCCTCTAACGTCAGCTTTAAAAAATGATCTCAAGTATCTGTTGATGCAGGGAAAAACAAGTTTCAATGATTATTTTGAAGGATTTCAATGCCTTGAGTCCTCTGTGTAGAAGCAGAAGATGGGAAATGTTTCTTTCTCACATGGCATCTCAACTTAAAGATGATTTAATTTCTTTTCCCGTGTTTTGTTGGTGCTTTTAGAGTAACAGAGTCCTGTATTTTTGTTTTAAATGTAAAAGAGATCTGATCATTTTAACGAGTGCATCTCTAATATTCAAAGAAAACCTTCCCAGACAGAAACAAACCATCTGGTTCAGTTGTCTTTTATCGTATCACAGTGTTGCATTAGTGTCTTTTTTTCTTTTTGTCTTTGCAGGGGATCCAGTTTCCATGAAAATGACCGGCTGTCATCAGTTGCAGCAGAGTTGAATTTCAAATCCCTGAGTCGCCACTCCAGCCCCACCGAGGACAAAGAAGGTGGGCACATTCAGCGATCTGCAGAGCGGTTAGATATGCCTTGCTTAATGACCTTCTTTGCCTGACTTTTTATGTGGATTACTTTGTTCAGAACCTTCATATCCAAAGGGAGACCCGAACAGCGCCGCACGCCGTAGCTGGGAGCTTCGCACCTTCATCAGTCAGTCCAAGGGTGAGTTTCCTAAATGATGAGGCGTCTTACACTGACCCCATACGATACGAATGTCTTTCTGACTGACTCGATTTCTCGTCCCCTTTCTTTTGTAGACACAGCAGCACGGCAAAGCCCCATGGAGGCCGTCCGTCACTCCATTCGCAAGTTCGAGGAGAAACGATACGGAATGATGAAGCAGCGCAACATCATCGGTCAAGTGTGCCACACACCCAAATCCTACGACAATGTAATGCATGTCGGGCTCAGGAAGGTGACTTTCAAATGGCAGAGGGGCAATAAGATAGGTACGCCTGCATGGTGACTATTGAGGTTATGATTGGCTTTCCTCAGCACGCGTGCAGGTGGTGATGTCATGTTTGTGTGCTTGATGTCAGGTGAGGGCCAGTATGGGAAGGTGTACACCTGCATCAATGTGGACACTGGAGAACTAATGGCAATGAAGGAGGTATGCTGCAAAGTTTACAGAGTTCACTTGTTTCTTAAGGAGAAATCACCGAAGGTGCGCGCAGTAAGGCTTTTATTTTTCTTTCATATAGATCCGATTCCAGCCGAATGATCACAAAACCATCAAAGAGACTGCAGATGAGCTGAAAATATTTGAAGGCATTAAACACCCAAACCTGGTGCGGTACTTTGGAGTGGAGCTCCATCGGGTAAGAAGCTCCCGTATAAGCATCGATTCGGGTAACGCGGGCTGCAAACTGGAGGGGTTTAGTATAAATGTGCACGTGCTCACCTGCAGGAGGAGATGTACATCTTCATGGAGTACTGCGATGAGGGCACTCTGGAGGAGGTGTCCAGACTGGGGCTCCAGGAACACGTCATCAGGCTTTACAGTAAACAGATCACTACAGCCATCAACGTCCTCCACGAACACGGCATCGTCCACCGCGACATCAAGGGTCGGTTTCAAGTGCTCCTTTTTAAACGGACGTGCAGAAAATTCCGAAAGCCGTCGGCGGACGTTAACTTGCTTTTCTCATATTGTCCGTTTGTATCAGGAGCCAACATCTTCTTGACTTCATCAGGCTTGATTAAGCTGGGGGACTTTGGCTGCTCGGTTAAGTTGAGGAACAACACTCAGACCATGCCTGGGGAGGTGAACAGCACACTGGGAACAGCTGGTAAGAAATTGAATCTGGTGTCAGGATTGCACCCACGACCTTTTGGGGTATTTGATTTTATTCTACTGGTCATTCGGTCTCCCTCATACACTATGATGTGCGCAGCGGCATTGGTCTTCATGTTGATTAAAATCTTTTGTTCTTTGTTGAAGAATTGGATCCAGTCTTTGTACATTTTCTGCATGCCATTTCAGCCTTTTTCTGTTTTACTACCAGACACTTTTTCCATTGATCTTACATGTGCATTCAAAACAAACCTGCTTCCGTGCCACATTATGTGATCTTGTTATTTCCGGTAATGATACCTTCTTGGATTGTAATTGTTGGTTACTTGTACCAACATTTTCTAGCATACATGGCACCTGAAGTCATTACAAGGGCAAAGGGGGAAGGTCATGGGCGAGCAGCGGACATCTGGAGTCTGGGCTGTGTCCTTATTGAGATGGTGACTGGAAAGGTAAGAAGCGATGGAAAAGATGTTTCCTGTCCGAACACACGAGACAAAAACACCAGGCGTTTTTACCTTAATCGTAGATCAAGGAAAGGAGAAAACAGGTTGAACTTGAGTTTTTGTAGTTTCGTTGTTGTTTTAATTCCAAAGAAGATAAACTGTAGATAAAATGGGCCTTCTGCTCGCAGTTTGTATGTCATGACCACAGTTGAGTGAACATTTCTGTTCCATTTGCTTACGAAAGCCCCATTTTTGGCTACAAGTTTCCGTTTCAGCACCCGTCAGGACCCGTTAATTGCAAAGCTGTCAGAGAAACATGGCTGTGGTTACTAAATGTAGTACGTTATTTTCACCCGCATGAATTAACATTTCAAGTATACATCCTCCTTTCTTTCCTCGAGAGGAAATTCGCCTGTAAAATGCAGAAATTAAAAAAAAAAAAACGCAAGGAAATGACTCACCGTTTTGCCTGTATTACCAACCTGCAGCGGCCGTGGCACGAGTACGAGCACAACTTCCAGATCATGTACAAAGTGGGCATGGGCCACAAACCCCCGATTCCTGAGAAGCTGAGCACAGAGGGGAAGGACTTCCTCGGTCACTGTCTGGAGAGTGAACCTAAACGTCGCTGGACAGCCAGTATGCTGCTGGACCACCCGTTTGTCAAGGTGAGCGGCGAACATTGTCTGTTTTTGTGTGTAACTAGAAAATAACTTGACTCTAAAGTTTGTCAAGCCAGAAAGTCCTCACTAGAGCTGCGACCTCTTGTCTGTTTCAGGTTTGCACAGATGAAGAGTGAATGCCACCTCTTTGGCTTTTACGTTTACAAACTGAAGCACTACTGTACATGCTGTTTGCAAAAGGAAACAGAACTGTGGACTCAGAGAAGAGGGAGATTTTAGCTGAAGGCACATGGAGTTAAACTGAGGAACTAATACAGTATCATTTCAGAGGACAACTGGATCTATGGATTATAGAATTGTTGTATCTTTATGTATCCATGGGCCCGTGGGAGGAGGGGCCAGGGTGGGACTGTACATATTGTAAGAATAGGATTGGCTTTAATTCATGTATAAACAATATTGTAAAGTTTAAGTAATTATTGCCACATTTATTTGTTCTAACTGGTGAAGAGATGTTTGAAAAGGCATTGAGGAATACGTTTTTTTTTTTTTAAGTTTGTTTTTAACAAATGGGAGGGAGAGGGTGGGCGAATACCTATAGCACTTTTAAAACTGTTTACCCAAGGGGACAGTTGAGTAGGGAAGGGGCAAATCTTATTTCAGTTGCCCTTCAAGACTGAAAAATATATGGTAAGTCTCGGTGAATGGAAGGAGGCACTGGGTTACCTTTTTATAAAACCAATACCATCCAAATAGTCAAGATACATTTATCAGTTATCATCCAGCAAGTGCAGGCTCAAGGAATGACTTTTTGTTAATGTGTTTTCTTTGCCTTTGCTGAGGAGCAAATGTCACGTTGGAGCTATGTTCACTTCCACTGGTCATCTGTGAAGAGCTGTCCATGTGACGGGAGCATAGCCAACTAAAGAGGAGAAACGGGGCCGACTCTCCCTCCCTGCTGCTGAGCGCAACACATCCACTCAACCAAACACACACACACACACACACACACACTGGCACACGCCACAACTTCTGGTCCTCTGCTGCTCTTACAGTGTTTACTATGTAAAAACAATATTAATAAACCAATCTTCTTCTTTTTTTTTTTCTTTTTTAAAAAAAATAATTTGCTTATTTGTCTTTCACCATTCAAGATGTTTATTGTAAACTCTAGCATCCCGTACATTTTGCCACGTTTTTTCCAAAAGTGGAACACTTCCATCCGTTTTAGGGCATGCTGAGCAGAAAACGTCAAATTCTCAGCAGCGCTCGGAGAGAGCAGACGATGAAATGTGGCACGAGCGAATCGCAAAAAACTGACAAAAAAAAACGACAAAGTTTCCCCAAAGACGAAAAACATTTATTTATATATATATATATATATATATATATATATAAAATACTTGGTTTGTTTCTGTGTATGAAAAGTACAGAATGTAAAAAAAACTTGTATATACTTCTCACCTTACTTTGCATGAAGACATCATTTGCATGATGGACTGGTTTATAACATCATCCCGTCTTTCACTCAACACTGTGGACTTGCACTATAAGTCGAACCATTAACTGAAGTAGATGGAAGTTGAATTTGAATTCAAAAAAAATTTTACGCCGAGTTTTTGAGAAATAAAAACTAAGGGAAACAATATCAGACCCCACACTTCAGCCTCATCTTCTGGGATCAACAGGGGAAAAAGAGAAATTCAGAAGCTGCAGGATGCCAACCTTTCTGTTGAAGTTGCAAAACCTAACGTTTTAGAACAATCACTCCATCATGTGACACACCTGACTTAGTGAAAAGCGGTTCAGTTTCACACTCCCAGACACCCCCTATCAGCTCAAACCTGCTGTTTTCCTAAGGTGTGACACCAGCTCAGCCCTCACAAAGATGAACTGTTCAGGCGTCAAAACTCTGGCGACTGTTGCCGTCAAGTTGTAAGATATTTGAGATAAAGTGATGGATGTTTTTCTATTCTTATTGCTCTTCGGGAATAAATGCAGGCCTTTCTAAACGTGAACTCTGAATGCACTCTGCTGTGCCATCACAAAGGCTTTTTATACACCTGCGATAAACCGTCACCAACAGGACAAAAGTTTACTCCTCACTGTGCTCGCGACCGGAGTTATTTAGAGATGAAACCATTTACCACCGTGAGGGATTGCAGGAGACTCGGTTGAGAAAAATACTCGATGCTTATTGACAGTGTATTATTGACAAATGAAGGCCTTCAGCTGTGTAGTGCTTTCAAAATGAACAGGTTTGTGCACTCTACCCTGCCGACGCGTTTGAATTGTTAAATAATTAACCTGCATGCAAAGCTCTTTATGAGTCTTATGGCTCAATCTTTTTGCTTTAGCTTATACTTTAATTTGTGGTTTACTTTTAAACGTGGGGTTTTATAACTGAGTACTCATTTGATTTGGCACTTTAGCAATTACACGTGTGTTGCTCTCTTTTCACAGTCTGTCTGATTTGAGAAAGATTTTTTTTGCTCACTGAAGATGTTCTTTTAGTTCCTTCAGTGAGGTGTGACCAGATTTTGATGTGACGCATACAAATAAAACAAGGGAGGCCCCGCGTGAGCCCGTCAACCATTTAGTCATCTCAACGCACACTTGACTCATAACATTTCTCAACGAGTTACAGCAATAGAAGGGAAAACGCCATCTGATGTGGGTTTAATGAAAAACAGACTTTGGCTGCAAAAATCTGCACTGAAGATCAAAACAGCCGTGATTGTCCTCCACGGAATTACTGCTTTCTCACAACCCTCTGGCTTACTTGTCTCATATAAATTTACGGGATAACTTAACTAGTGCCTTTTCTGTTCGAGGATCCAAAAACAAAAAGTCAGGGCCAACACCGTGTGAGGCTTGAAGAATGCTAACACACCAGGGATGAGGAAAAACTCACTTAGTAGGAAATTAAACTGTAGCTTCTACTCCTTTTTTCCTGGATAGCTCTTTGTTCTCATCCACAGCTGCTTAATGTGTGATATATTATATGTATTCAGCACTTGAGCCACAACCACCCCGTTTTTTTTTTTTACTGTTGGTGTGTTTGATATGTAACAATGCAGCATACCTGCTTATAATGTCAGTATATTTGGGGATGAATCATCTTTTTTGTTTTCAAGTAGAGGTCAGACTACAAGCTTGCATAACAAAGTCAGGATGAAAATGCTGCTTTAGTATCTATTCAAGCGTTGTATTGTAAAAAAATATTCTGAAGCTCATAGTATAATGATCATCTTTGTCTTTTATTACGAGGAGTAAATGTGAACTCAAGGCCTTTAGAGATTGGAAAATCTCTTGCTGTGGTAAGGAGCTGTTCTTTTGTCTCTCCCTCACTGATGCTCAAAACAACACGTACCTCTACTTTATGTTCTTAATTGCACTTTGAGAGTTTAATGTGTAAAAAAAAAACCAAACATTTTATTTGTTCTGTTTATTATCTGCATTGCATTTCAGTCAAAGAGGTAGTCCACCATCATTGGGTTTCATTTGGTCCATTATGAATGCCATATTTGCAATGCATTGTGCTGCTCACTGCGGTCCCATTTCTCCAGCATACGTTCCAGCCCCTGCAGCAAAACATCAGGATGAATCAGCCCTGTCCGCATTGTGCTTTGAAGCAGGTCTCCACTTGTTGTCCCAACTGACTCCCGGCAGACTGGCAGTTTGTAGATTAGTAGTTCAGAGGAATCACATTCCTTAGTTGTTGTTTAAGGGAACCTCCTTAGTTCCGTAATTTGAGCTTTTGTTAATCTCAGTCTGGCCAATCATCCAGCGAACTCCCACTGATGCTAGGAAAGAGAAGGTGTCCAGAAAATTTTTTTTCAGTAAGTCACAAGGGAAAGGTGAACAGTAAATTCCATTTTTACTCAAAACATTTTCTCTCAAGGTATGAAGTCTTCTTAGGATCAGAACTTGGTGACAGATGTAAAAAAAAAATTCTATGACATTTGACTGCCACTCTTTTCGTAGATTGTTAAGCTTGAGCTGAATCCTCTGGGTTTGTCATTTCAACCTTAACAACAAACATGGGCAGTTCTTTATTTTGGAGACTGCAACATGCTCCTCATGAGCCCATTCTGGTAGAGAAGTGATTTCTCCGTTTACATCTTCATCCAGATGGATGAATGTATAGCTTTACTTAGCGCACATGTGCCTGAATGCTGGAGAGGACATGCTTGCAAAACTGAAAAAAATCATATTTTTCAAATAAAAATGAACTTACGTCGAAGTTGTCAGATCTGCTGCTTTGTGGAATATTTGGACAGACAGCAGCTGGTTACATTGAGAGATGGATCGCTACGACTGTGTGTGTGAATGTAATAAACCAACCTGCAGCGCAGACGACCACAAGAGCAGTGATGGGCAGCAGTGATCCAGAGCTGATAAGCCGGGTGAGTAGGAGGCAGAGAGGGTAGAGGACAATGCCGGACCAGAACAACCAGTTGATCAAGGACCACGGCCGGCGTGAAGGGCTGACTATGGGGCCAGGGAAACGTTCCGTCTGTGCGTATTGCTCCTGAAAGCTATCCTGTTTACATCAAAACAAACACCCTGAACACCAACACCCTCAGTAGATAAACATGTCTTAAGTCTGTTCTGTAAAAGACCTGTTACAGCTATGTCTCTACAGAAAAAGGCAGCAGCTAAAAGATAACTATCATGTGGAATCGGTTCAGATTATGAAGTTCAAAAGAATAAGAGCTGTGCCAAATCAAGAGAACAAAAAAAAAAAAAAGTGGCACTCCAGGGTTTCCCCACAGTGTTTTATGGTGGAGCCAGGCCTTAAATAACATCCACTCACAGAACTGTGTAGCAGTAATAAAGACAAATGGCATTTTCTCCAGAAGGGTCCATAAGCATCCCTATAAAATATCCTTCAGTGAGTAGCTAAGTAAGTAAAATATGACCTGATTTTGTAGTCAAAGCGAGATTTATACTTTATTCGCATCTTTTACATTTGATAAGGAACAAATAAAAAGAAAAATGCCCTAAATCAAAGGTGTCAGCACCCTGCATGGTCTGTACTTGTGTTACAAACCATTATCCTGTTGTATAAGCCATCCTCTTCTACTCTATAGCTTTTCTTGTGCAAACACCGAGACATTTCCATCCAGAATTCGTTTCTTTAGTTTTTCTCTTAAATGAAAAAAATAGAAGCTTTAGGAGCTTTTGGTTGTTCGTATGTGTTTCAGGGAAAAAAAAGCTTCTTCTCTCGAAAAATAAAATAGTAGCATGGCTTAGGTTTGCTAAGTTGAATCTTAACAAACCACGAGAACAATGTCGTTTGGACGGACAAGACCAAAGGGGAGACTTCTGGTCATAATGCACAGTCTGGCAAAAAAGACAAACCGAACCAAGATATTAGAATACTGCTGAGTGTATAAAGGTAGCCAGTGATCTCACACACACCAGGAAATATACAACAGAATGACTGAAGAAGAAAAGAATAAAGGTGTTGTAACAACCAAATCAAAGTTCAGAACTCAGCCTAAACTGAATGATGACATGAGTGTCGATGATGCCTGTAAACCTCAACGAAGTCAAACAAAGTTTAAAACAAAAAAAAAAACAGTGAGGAAGAGAAAAAATTCTTCCACAATGTGAGACTGATGATATCAAACGAAAATGATTGCTTCAAATTATTTCTGCTAAAGGTGGTTCTACAAACTGTTGAATCATGAGGCGTTTCCACACACCGCTTCTGCCTCTTGACTAAGCTTTTGATAAATAAATAATAACATGGTGTTGTATGTCACGTGCTATTGTTCACCTCAGGATTTATTCACCTCATTTTAAGACCTGATAGCGACCAGGTGATTTTCCATTATCTCCTGATACGTAAAAACCTCTAATAGAAGCAGGGCGTACTAGCTTTTTGACATGATTGTACATCATTTTTATGATTCCTGTCAGTAGGATGTACTTCCTGTTAAAGAGGAAGAAAGATTTTGAATTTCTATTTATCCAGCATAACACATTAACCTTCATTGGGGAAAGATTTAAAAGCCACATTTAAAGGCTTCATATTTCATGAGAATGGCTACTGTTGAGACCATCAGGATCTGGGTGGATACTGTCTCTAATAAACAGCTCCCCCCGAAGGAAACCCTGTGTCCATCCGATATGCTCCCCTTCAACTCTGTCTCACCTTTTCCTGGTAAAGTTTGTGGAGCCAAGCAGCACACTCTGCTTCATTTTCAGGAATCGACTCTAGAGGAATTCTCCTGCAGGAGAAGAGGGGGGTGAAGCTCCATTACACCAGTAAACAGCAACCTAAATGTTGCAATCCTCACCCAAAAACATTTCTTCTGACCTAACATATAAATCTGCGTGATACTTCTTCCCATTAAGGATTCCAAGAAGAGTAGGTGTTTCGTTGTTCCTGAAGTTCAGAGTAGAATCATAAACAGCTGCAGCTGCACAAGACAAGCACACAGCAGCCGTTAGCTGACTCTATGACTCATTTAATTCTCAAAAACAGCTATGAACATTTCTGGGGGTTACACTGAAGGACAGACTGACTGAAGAAAACTCACCGGCTCCTCTGAGGTTTTGGACAGTTACCCAGAATCCTTTGGTTCTGGGCAGAAGATGGTACTTCAGTTTCGGTAAACCTTTGCTCTCGGCAACTTGCATGCTGATCTGATGTTTCTTTGGTGTGAAGCGTGTTCCTTCACAGAAAAGCAGGAACTTGTGCCAGTAAAAGACAGTGTTACATTGTTGTGAATATCTAAGATATTTAAACCATGACTTGAGAGATATATTCATTTCTGTAACAATCCCAACAATCCTGCAACTTACCCAATAGTTTTCTGGATAATCCCACAGTCTCTGAAGACTCTGAGCCACTATGCTTCGGTCCTCCTCCCACTTCCTTTTGCAGAAGACTATCTCCAGGAAGTACCACATCCAGCCAATCACTGGCACATAAGCCAGCTCCTTTTTGGCCAACACTTTTGAACTCTGAAAGTTAAAAACAAGTCAATCAACTGGAGACACTGCACTGAACTGCATCAGTGTTAAAGAAGAGCAAATAATGACTTATTTGAGCCACTTTCTCCTACCCCAAGCACTCCAAATCTGTCACAGAAGGTCCAACCACACAGAAAGTCTATCTCAAAATTGTGGTTGAGAACCACAACAGCATTCTCTTTCCCATAAAGTTGATAACTCTCTGGATCAGTGTAGAGGTTGCATTCTGTCCCAGACCACCACTCTAGGAGAGCTACCAACTCTAAGGATCATTAGAACAAACAGGTTTATGTAAATGAAGGAGAGTTTGATTACCTCTAAGCGATAGTCGCAAACTTTACACAGGCTAATAATTCATATAAGTGCAAGGAGCAGTGTTTAAATCTTTGGCCTTATTTGTTGCAACGTTATCTCCGAAAGGTTCGGATACTTTTACCTCTGAAATTCTTCCTTCCAGCTTTAAAGGACACAAACAACACTGCCTCATCTATGTGGCAGAAAGGACAATCAGTACTTACGACTGGAGATGCAGTAGCCCAGTCTGATGTTGATCCTGCGGCCCAGCTGCTTACTGACCAGCCATAGAGGTAAAGTACAAAGCTGCAACAGGTTGACAATAAGGCCGCTCACCAGGAACACATAGCAGAGGATCAGATGGCACAAAAATTGGGATTTCAGCAGCTGCAGGAGCCCCATCCTTCTCTGAAAACTTTAAAACACACCCACTACTTTAGGTCACACCTTAGCTGTGAATCACATCCTTTCATCATTCAGCTCTGTCAAACTAAGTTATCAGTTAGTGTCGCTCTGAGCTGTAATGACATATATCCTCCCAGCACTAAGCCTACAAGGAATCCTTTGACAAGTCTTTCTTGTTTCATTTCATGAATGGAGTCTTTGAGTTGAGCTGTGTACGAACAGCCAATTACAGGGCAGAAGTTAGCTGTTCGGAGTAGGCTACACATGACTTTCATGGGGAAAGGAAAGTTGTAACCAAGTATTCACAGCTAATTCTAGAACCATGCTGTGGTTTTATCCGAACACTTCCTACAAGGGAAGGTAATACATAAATGAAACTGTCATTTTTATAATATTCAAATAAGAAAGAAGGGCAAGACAGATGTTAGACATCTCACCTTCATCAGAAGCATGTCACACTTACCTTGACCCGTTTATTTGAGCTCCAGGAGTTCTTCTGTCTTCAAGAGCTCCAAAAGATTGCTGTTAAAAGAAACTCGTGATCCCAATACGTCCATGCAACCATGACATTCAGGCACTTTAGATTTTAGTCACAATTCATCCAGCTTTGTGTGCGGCTCCCCACACCTCTCACCAGCAAGAGCGGAACTTACCCACATGAGGAGCCACACCCATCTGACAGCTATGACTGGTTGGACCGGAGGACGAACACACTCGTGTGTGTGTGTGTGTGAGAGAGAGAGAGAGAGAGAGAGAGAGAGAGAGAGAGAGAGAGAGAGAGAGAGAGAGAGAGAGAGAGAGAGATAGAGAAAGGAAGACAGAACGAGCTCTGACACCTTCTAGAAACTGTGGGGCTAACCAGATCGTATGCATGTAAAGCCAATGTTTTTTTTCTGTATCATGCTGTGATTTGAGCATCTTAAGGAAAACGACGGTCCTTGTTCTGTTTAGTATGTTGTCATTTTTTTCATAGACACACAGCTGGCTAACAGAGCTGCAGCTTAGTGAACAGCTCTCCCTGCAGGTAATGTACTGCATGTGCACAAGTGAAGTGAGTTTACCTGGAAAAAAACTAATGAAACAATTCAGCAGAGTGGACCAACAGAGACATTGCTCTCTGCCCTCCTTTCTGTCTCACCTCTGCTGCTGCTGCTGCGGCTGCAGAGCGAGTATGCAAACTGGACTGGTCACCAGTTTATTGGGGCCCAGCAGTGAAGCTGCAGGCCCCCATTGTGTTAGTAGCTTTTGCTATAATTCTTCTACTTTCTTCTGCAATTGAAGTCTATGGCAGCCCCTAGAACGCAATGGTAAGAAGTTTTTAAATCTGGCACACGTGTTCAGGACTGTGCCACTAGCAAAGTCAAGAAATGTCGTAACCCCCCCCCCCCCCCCCCCCAATAGCTGTATAGCTATAGCTATATTTCATTTAAGTTATTTTCAGTAAATCAATTTTCTTGCATACAAAACAAGTTAAGGTTTGGCCAATGACATTGCTACATGAATAAATTCCAAACTGTATAGTTCACTGTATGAAAATGAAAGGTGAGGTATTACAAGTCTAATGAGCTGAGCACTAGAGACCAAGAATCATAAATGCCCCCTCTTGACTTAGAATAAAAGCAGTCTGCAGCTAGTAATAATAAGTGAAACGGCTACATTTGTTACCTTTAATTAGGTTCCCTTTAGAGGCTTTGACTTAAATGAATATCCCAGACAGTTTTCTCTTGCACCACCAGAGGGAAATATAGACACACTGAACACAGTTTCCTTGAGGAAGAGGGGGGAAAAATATCTCTAACTGGATTCTCCACTTGCACTTATAAATAACACATCAGTGAGACCTTTTATTATGCACACATTTCTGTTTTGTCAGCAAAAAAACACGACAGTTATCTTCATGTGATCTCTGCGCCAAACCAAACAATATTTGCTGTTTTTTCTTTGTAACCAAGACCCTTAAAAAGGAGGTTAATGATGGGGTTCCTTGTCTGTTCCTCCTTGGGGGTTACTGAAAAGTGTTTCCAAGCTCTCCTTTTACAGGTCCCATAATGCTTCAGCTCTTGTGCCCTTTACAATCAAATAACGCGTGAAGAACTCCAAATATACAGTGAGGCAGCTCAGGAAGTCCTTCGTGTTCAAATACCTAACATGAAGAGTGTGAAAGGGCTCAAGGGAATAATATTGAGTTGGTGCGAGCCTCTTTGTGGATGCCGAGATGATGATGTGCTGCAGGTTTTACACTGTAGGCTCAAATACTGTCTTTACGAAGTAACCAAAGTTCACACAAGTGTGCAGTTCTAGTCAAAAGTTTACACATTTATTAAACTTAAAACTCCTCTTTGAATCTGGTTTCAGATTTCATGATAGAAAGCCACAGTTTTAGCATGTCAGTCAGGACCGCTACTTAATGCGTGACAGAAATATCTTTTAAAACATTGGTCATGGACAAATGATTTAACTTTTAATTTAAAATATCTCAACTAGAAGTGGGTCAGAAGTTTACGTAGCATAGGTTGAATAGGCCTTTATAAAACTTGGAAAATTCCAGTAAATTATGCCATGGCATGAGGTGTTTCCACTGGGTAAACTGACATGGTTTGAGTCAATTGGTGGTTTACTGGTGGATTCTCAAACTCAGCACCTCTTTGTTTGACATCATGGGAAAACGAAAGGAAAGAAGCCAAGGCCTTGAAAAAGGAAAGAAGGAAAAAAAACTTGTGGAACTTCACGAGTCTGGTTTACCCTTGGGTGCCACTTTGAACCCCCTACGGTGACATCGATGACCACTACAAACAGTTGTAAACAAGTACGAACACCGAGAGACCAAGCAGTCGTCTTACTGCTCATGAAGGAGGTACTTTCTGTGAAACAAACACTACTTGGTGTCAAAAGTGCAATTCAATCCCAAAGCAACAGCAATAAGCCGTTTAAAGATGCTGAAGAAAAGGTTTAAACATAATGTCATCTCAAAAGCAGTTCACCAGTCAACCAAGTCATTGCTCCAAAGCTCTTATATTGTGGAGAAATGTCTTCTGATAACAGAAGTAACGTTGAGACAGACATTCAGAATTAATTCAAGAGCAACCACTAATTAATGCAAATTATCAGCAGGTGCAGTTCAGAAGAGGCTCGTTCAGCATCACCTCATTGAGATGCTTCACTGTTGAAAGCCCAGGGAAAGTTCCCCTGGCAGAGGATACGTTTCTTTGTGTGAGCAGTCTGCATGACATGTGCTTAACAATTTACACAGGACTCAGGATGACTGGTTTTATGGAGAGACAAGTCAAAGTCCAAGATCTTTGTTTCAAGCTGTCGTGTTTATGTTCATCGTCAGATTGATGAAAGCCCGCCTCCACACTGTGGAGGTCAGGGGAGAATGAATGATGGTTTGGGGTCGCTTCACTGTAGGCAAAGTTGGTGGTCTTCACACAATCTTAGCCTTACTCAAACAACATGGGAATCGCTTCATCTTGCACTGTCATGCAGTGCATCCAGGAACTCATTTGACAGCTTTGTCACGCAGCAAGACTTTACCTCAAGCAAGAATAAAGCAAGGCAAGGATGGCCTGCTATCAGTCATGTTTTTTCCTTGGTCTCTCAACCCAAAAAACTTATCCGGGATGAGCAGTTACAGAGCAACCATGAAAACTCGCTGCCAAGAGCTGTCAGAGTTTGCAGAGCCAAAGGTGACTATTTTGAGGTGTCATAGTTTTAATGTTTGTAGTGCTGAACTTTATCTTGACTTGTGCTGTAATATTTAGAACTGACTGTTGCGTTCTTAACAGTAATATTCTAATCAAATTTTCCTAAACCAAAGCTGTGTTGCAAAACTTTTATACTGGTATATTCATTCTTTAGGAGTGCACTGTAAATTAAAAATAATTTCCTACTTCATTAAGAAATAAACATTGCTCAGCAAGCTTCCAAATTTGCAGTCGGAAATTGCACATCGCACTGCTGTAAGTCGTACTGGATGGTCAGTGGTTTCTACTCAGCTTCACAAAGCTGTGTTTGCGTACAAGTGGAAGTCAAGCTCTGAACACACTGTCCAACAGTCTGCTCTCGTTCATTGAGCAACTGTAAATCAGAGTGAATACACACATCTTTAAAATTTGTTCTTAAACTGAAGTAATTAATCGACAGAGTGCATCTTGACTCAAAAGAGGTCTCCAGGAAGGAGAGTGACTTATTTACAATCGACAGATTTTTTTCTTTTTATCAATTCACTTTTTAGTGGAAAAGTGAGCTGATGTTTCCCTTTTTCCAAGAAATGTCATCTGTCATGAGAGGAGTTATGTGTTCCTGTTAATGTTGCCCTTCTAGGTCCCTTTCTGGTTCAGCAGGTTATTGCATGCAATATTGGAGCTGGACAGGTTGTGAATCTGTGTGCCGCTCCAGGCATTTGTTCCATGACATCCTTCCTCCCTTATTTATTGTCCAGTGTTAAATAGGACAGGAAGGCTATGACAATAACTTAAATGTGTTTCTTGCTCAATCAAACCAAAAACCGATGAACGTGCACAACAAACTTCTTTGACAGGCCAGATCAGCAGTAAAACATCCCGTTTAACAATGTTGAGATCCTTGTTGTCACTGGTGTGAAATGTCTTTTGATTACTGATGCCCCCTTCCTCGTGTCTATTTCTAATTAATTTGACGAGACAAATAGGATATTCTTGAAAAAAATCAGTGGCTGCAGCTGACATTTTTCCCGTCATCAGGTTTAGACAGCTGGCCAAAGCCAACATCTTTCAGCCAGGACGAGCAATAGTTTTGGCTCAGCAACACAGGAGTGATTTGGATGAACATGCTGTATAAAGAATGCGCTGCGGATTAAGTGAAATGGCTGCAGGAGTGTGATTTACGAGCCATTCTGCATCAGTTGACTGTGAAGGGCTTTGACAAATTGACACTCATTCAGGCCCTCTCTTCAACTCTTTAAGGTAATGGGTTTATCGGCAGATGTTTTCCAGTATAAAGCCTGTGTTCATATCCTTTATGCTAATGCTGAGAATCGGTTTATATAGTACATTGTGGGTCTTGATAACAGATACGAAGATCAAGTGCGAAGAAAAGTGTGAAGCTGTGTTTTGAACTCCAAATGCAAGTCTGACATCAAGTTGTACAAATGGTTTCAATAAATCAAAGAAAAAAGCAAAAACTCTGAACTGGAAAAAGCTGCATTCACTCAAGTATTGCACAGGATTTAGTCAGCAGGGTGCTACATTTGATCAAGTAATTCTGAATGACTGCACGCTGGAATGTCATGAAAGGAGGTGATGTGCTCACATTTTCTGAATGCATGCACTGAGTCTTTGGACATATAGGAAAAAAGTACAAATCAGAAAAAGTGACAACATAGCTTGGGGCCCAAACTTTATTTGACAAACTGTATATGTGCACTAAGCCAGTAATGAGATCCTGATGCATGCAATGCTTGTTTTGTCAGGGACTCGGCTGTGTAGCGCCGTTCGTCAGACAAAGTAAATGTGGGCCCCACAGACGCGTCCGAACATCCGACAGCCAGTGAGACACTGAGATTTTTTTTTTCTGTGGACACCTGCTCTGCTCCTGTCAGGGGTCCTAGCATGAGACATGAACCAAGTGCCAAAAAGTCCTGGCCTGAGTGAAGTTATTTGATATTATGCCATAATCAAGGTGAAGAAGGCTAAAATACAAAGTGGTTATACAGTTACATGGCCTCTTTTTCAACTTTCACTCCTGCCTCCTATGACAGATGTCAGATTTGTGATTTTATTGCTCACGAATGAGAAAGTAATTCAACGCAAGGTCACATCCAGAATTTTGGATGTTGGTCACAGCACATGTGTGAGAGCAGCGGCAATGTATCCAAATGGAAATATCCATTTCATATGTATATGTGGGGGTAATCCAGTAACTGCCGTTCTAACAGAGAAGGAGCGGAGGAAGTTTCTCTTTGTTGAAGGGACCAATGCCATGAAATGACAGAATTTTGAGCTGTAAATATAAATGCACAAAGAGTACAAGCAATTAAAGACAGAAAGTATCGCTGGAGAGAACAGAAGATTTTGTTAAATACTTTGAGGGATGTCTGTTTTTTCCTGTCTGGAGGATCAGACCAGTTTGAACTACTTTGCTGAGCTTTCTTTTACTATTAAGAGAGCTTTAAATCACAAGCTCTGTCTACCTTTGAAATGAGAATCAGATGACATAAACATAGTTTTTAAGTTTTTTCTATTTCTTTTTATTTGAGTATTACCTTTTTCAGCTACATTATAGATCTAGTCCTCATATTTCATATTTTCTCACTATAATTATTCTTTTAATGAGGACGAGCCTCTCTACATGAAAACAACCAAGGAGAATTTCATGAATGCTGTGCAGAGGTGGAGCATGGACAACAAAAGAACCCAGCAAAGTCCCACTCCTGCAGTTATAATATATAAAATATCCCCTAATCCCCTTATAACTCATATCTTCCCCAACTGTGCAAAACTGTCTCTGCCACGCTCAAATTGTAAAGACCAAACAGCAATAAAACAATGAACAGTACTGCGCGTGGTTGCGAGACAAATGGCTTTTCTTGGCAGCAACTATTTGCGCTCACTTCAGTTTCACTGAAATGCTTCCAGAGCGGCTATTGTCTCACAAAACAGGTCAAAGCAGGGCAGGGTGGGTCACAAGCTCATGCAATCAAAGTGCTAAACCCTGGTAGCTGGCTGCCAGCAGTGAGACTGCTTGTAACAGGGCTAAGGACTGGCCTGAAACCAACATGCCTTCTCGTACTCGTTGTGTCTCCAGGATGAATGATTAGAATGGGATCTGGCTAAGCCCAGAGATTGTTTTGGTCAAATTCAGTTAGCTGATATCTGTCCTCAGATGACATCAGTTGACATCCTTTCATATTCCCCCACCATTCTGAGAGTTTTCTTCACAAAGAGCATGGTAGTATTTTGGTGTATATTCTCAGATATCCAGTTCATGATAATCCTAAGAGTTTGAACAGAAGGCTGTTGGCCTGTAACACAACAAGAATGTAATTGACCTTCCATTTTGCTTTACCCTAGAGAAGCAACACTCTTCTCTTATGGCTGCCAGAGATTGCAGTCAGAAAGGGCTGCAGCAAGATGACTTCTTGACCAGCAGGACCAACTTCTCTGATCAGCTCTGTGTCTTGCTGAATCTTTGTCTCTCTGCCACCTGTTTTAATAACTATGACTGTTTTTATAGACAGAAGCACTGTGCCATGGATTCTCCAGTGTCCTCCATCATAGCCAATATCTACAGGGAGGAAGTTGAAAGAGAGCACTGAGCTCCTACAAGGGAGTGCCACCAAACCACTGGCTCAGATATTTTGGGTCATACTTGGAACACTTGTGTCACTTGGGTAAAATCCAAACTCAAGAAGTAAAGGCTTTCACCGAGCACATATCAACTCAGATGACACTAACTTCAAGGGCACAAGAAAGGATGAAAAAGACAACAATTTGACACATTGAGGAGGATGGAGGTCTCAACACTGATGTGCTTTGTAGACCTACATACAGACCAGTACCTTCTCTTCGACTCACACCGAACACTAGAACACAAGCTGATCGCCATCAGAACTCCACAACATCAAGCACAGAAACTTGTGGGTAGCCGAAGTGGGTCATTGTGAAGTCAGCCGAGGAGTCTAGAAAAAATCCCACAGCATTGACAGAGAGGAAAAGAGGAACAGGCATGAGAATACTGTCCATCCATATGTGGCATCTGAGAAAGAGAAGAATTTCCTTCAAACTCAAGATTCAGGTGCTCTTCATACCCGACAACACCCCATAAAGAACTGGTACACCCAAAGGACAAAGCACAGACACAAGCTGAGCAGTGTTGTATATGCTGTATGGTGCAGGGAAGTGTGTACCTACCTTTGGGAAACTAAATAACCATTACACAAATGCATGGCACAACACATGAGACGCAGCCTCTCATGCCAAGACTCAGCGTTCTGACTACAACTCTAAGAAAAAGGACTCAGGGCAGTAATGTACACCTTCTGTTCAGGGAGATAGATGGTTTTAAAGAGGATTTAATAAAGCCACATATGTTAAATGGGACAAAACAACTTTAAACAGAAAACCTGGCCTCAGGTATCACCTATGCAGCTCTTATAATGCAGCCTTGACTCTTCTCTCCAGGCAGTTTTGCAACAACTCACACCTTGGATGGATTTGCACGAAAAGCTTTCCAGGGGTGGCGCATAGCTCAACTCAGACATGACACTTTGGACGTTAATCTGGATCCCTTTTTTGTTTTTTAATTCAACCTTGGCACAGGTATACAGTCACAGACTGCTCTTGTTTACATTGTGCTGTAGGACAGCTGTCTCTTGGCAGTAAATAACAAGTGCACCGTGGGATTTTTGAGCTATTCTGATGAAAACAGCTGCATCCTGTGGCTCAGTGCAACCCTGTGAGAGCAGTGAGGGATAACCAAACCAATAAAAACATGTGTCGACATTAGCTGAGGAAGTGACCTTCAGATTCATCATGATCAGCAGCCACCGTGACCTTGTCACAAAGTTTTCACTCCATCATTTAAGTTATTATTCATACACAAGTATCAGGAAGCAAACACGTCCACTAAAATGACAGATTTCAAAGAGTAGCATTTCGTTGAAATGGTTGATTTTTTAAAATTTTTTTTTTCGTTAAAACACATATGCAAATACTTTGAATCAAGGAAAGGTTTTTGATACAATACACACAAAGTTTGTCTTGATTTATATAACTTGATGGTAACTCCTTACAGCCAGTTCTTGCCTGGGCAAGGAACAAGGAACGCTTTTTGTCAGCTTTTTTTTTACAATACAATAGACACTGCCACATGTCAAATACATAAAACTGTGTTTCCTTTCATTTTCCACATCAAAAGTGAAGTGCAAAAGATAAGATAATACAAAAAGCAAACTTTCCCATAATACGAGTGATAATATATAAAAAGAACTGAGGCATTTCTTAGTGGTAAGTAGTTTATGAGGGGAAAGTTCACCCAAATGTTGACCTCAGGACCATTTTCCTTGTTCCGACATGCAGAAGTCTGTTTTTCCAAACGGCCTTGTGGAGATCATTCCAGCTGTTTAGAAATGAAAGGATTTTCATCACACACACCCACATGTATGTTCTAACACTGCTTTGTCTCAGGCAGCGCCAGATACTATACTTTTGGGCATGTATGCGGCGAGTAATCCTCCTACAGCAGCAGCAAAAACTTGACTAAATGCTACAGCCAGCAAGACTTTATCCTGTATAATGCCAGGTACAGCACTGGTAAAAGATGTGTTGCATGCAATTATTTTTTTAAGGTGAAAACATAGCTTAAGTTTTCACACTTATCAAATCAGGCCCCGTCAAATGAAGCACAAACAGGACAACAATCCATCAAGGACATGTGAAAAGTAGCTTATTTGTTGGTGATGTTCTTATCATTTTGTTTTATTAAATGCTGCATTGACAAGGAAATGAGAAGTGTTCCTGTCCTCTAACAAATAACTATTAGATCAGTCTTTCACAAATTACAAATACATCAAGTGTCATACGTATTAAAAGGCAATCACATGTGGTTAGTACAGTTCCTTATGTAAAACTGAAACACAGATACACACAGATAGACTATGTACATTTCTGTCTCTTTGCATGTTCTTATATATTGTAAAGTAATCCACTTTGGCAAGAGAAATGGAAAACCGACATATTTTCCAGCAGTTGTGCAACTGTAAGTTGACAAAAAAAGAAAAAGAAAAGGAAAGGGAGGAGAGAATAGCTGATATCTCCAGCTTGCCATGTGTATTTGCACGACTGGATGTTCCATTACAGCAGTGCACAACAAGGCTGAAAACCCATCAGAGATGTAAAAGGATATGGTGTGATCACTTGTTTCCACTGCTGAAAGAGGGAGGAGAGCTTGTAGTATTGTATTTCCACACACACAGAGCAGAGGAGGCAGTAGCCACCTTCTCCCGACATATCGAACCATCAGACCTGCCCAAAATAGACTCTGCTTGCATCAAAACCATCAAAATGCCCCCCCCCCCCCTAAAAAAAACCTCTACAGCTTAATGCTCGTGTTATTAAGGTTATCGATTATCAACAACTACTGCATGTTGCATTAACTATACTATAAAAAATATGTTTATATGTATTGACACTTTTTTAAGATCAGTAATTGTAACAGTCCCCTATGATTGGAGAAGGGAGAAGTTATATTTCTTATTCTAGCTTAAAGCAGCAAAATTACATTGCACTGCTCATTATGTCAAATTGAAAAATGACAAAAAATGGACTAATTAATATAAAGTTTAGAAAATATATTTGTCTGCTTGTGTTTTGGGGAATGAAATCTGTGTTGATTTGTTAATTGCTTCAATTTCATGAGATTTAACAGAAATTTGCACATACTGTCGTATGTAAATATATATACTCTGAAAACATTTCACTTTTGGGTAAATCAAATATTAAGCAAGGATTGATATTTTCCTAGTTTGGAGTGTGATTAGTTTTCGACTCTTTACAGCTTTAAACATTAAAACAAGCTTTGTGCGAAATCCTTAACAAGCTGATATGCTTTTGCTTTTATTTCAGGTGCAGGTGGTCTTTGTGAAAGTGATTACATTTGAACAACCGTAGCACCCATCCCCGAGCATGGCAACACACAAGCTCTGAAACACTGTTTAATGCATGCAGTATATAAAGTGCATGTACTCATATGGTATGATATCTGTGTTTGCAGCATGCTAGTGATTTGGCATCTACAGCAGATAGATATGGAGGCTCAGTCATGCACATTTTACTCGCCTCTCAGATCTGTGCAGGACCTTATGGTCTATCTCATCATGCACACCTAACGCAGCTCCCCATACATCAAACCATTTCACAGACGTTTGGGCTGTTATATAACATCCTTCTATGCAAAAAAGTAATTCATCTTACAGCAATGGAAGTGATGGATACATATATTTTTATTGTCTTTGTTCTCCAGAAGATTGGGGGCCTGCGTTTGATCATATTTTTTTTTGAAAGTCAGATAAATCTCAGATAAAAGTCAGGCTTTGTTTCAAGCAAGGTTCCAGCCAGGCCAAAACTTTGCAACCTGATTTGATGCGACCCAGTGCATCTGTTCTCAGTTTCACATGGGTAACATCAAGACAGCAGTGAGGAAAAAGCCTTGCTCTGACACCTCGGGCATTTTAAACAAGTATACTTGTGTGCAAGTCCAATTTGGTTGCTTGAAAATGCAAATGTTCTTTCCCCTCTTTTCCACTTAAAACTTTGGTTCATTTCCTCTGACTTTTGCCTTCTTAACTATCTCATCTGTCTGATATCAATCATTTCAAACATCTGAAGTGAGGCATTTCAAACCTATTATATCAAAGTTCTGGATTCATGTCGACAGCTTGGAGCCCCCGTGCTGCAGGACATCATCTTGCAGTCCAACACTTCTGGCTCCTCTGTTTTCAGGGAGCAACGAGTTTGCGCCCTCATGGCTGGCGCTAAAATGGGGTATGGATATTTTCCCAATGACTAGAGGAACTTATGCCTTGAAATAAATGGTTAGCTTTATTTTAAGTGACAGACCCACTTCTTTCCTCACAAACTTGCCCTCGGCAGCAACTTAGTTGCTTTGTTCAGCAGAAACATAGCTTTTCTCTTTAAATGAGCCAGTGGGGAAGTTAAATTCACTTGGATTCTGGGAAGGAGGAAAAAGAGCATGCTTCCCAGGGTCCTAAACTGCTATTGCTCTTACGATATGAAAGTGGCACTTAACTGGTTTAGGACATGAATTTCAGTTTGCTTTTGAAACAGCATCACTGAGCTGTTAAAAACACTTTATGAACAAGAATTTTCTAACAAGGTAAACACGGGCTAATAAAGAAAAAAACGACAAAAAGCAAAAAAACTATTAAGCTGAGTTATCGGAAGTGCAGAAAATGTATTCCATTTGAGCTGGGAAGTTGGATCTTCCAAGTCGCCAATAGAAAATTCCCAGAAGGACATCTCCAGTATTCCTGGCTGTAGCCTGCAGAGCTGGGTTCATTATTGAACATTCAGGCCCACCCACTGTGAACTGATTTTGGGTTGTGTTCTTCTGCTGTGAAACATATGTCCGATCAGCAACTTTGGAAAAAGTAAGGACCAAATTGTTCTCACTTTCGTCCAAAAATCTGTGGTGTTCATCTGTGAAAAAAAGCTTTAGCCAACAATGTCACAACTCGTCTTCCATCAACCTCTAGTCATTTGCTTTGTATTGCTTTTGTTTAAGAGGAGTTTGGGCATAGGACTATCAAAACTACTGAAATGTTAAGAAAATGTTGTAGGTTTGAGTTGAACAAAAGTTACAGCTCGACTGGGCCATTATACTGGACCACTATCCTTGTATCAGTTTACATGCCTGAAACTGGAATTAAGGTAGTGGCTGAATGTCCGACACTGTGAATTGTTTTAGAAAATATTCGAGACATTCTGCCACGTCTCACACTCTCCGTGAAACATCATCGTACATGCAAGTATAGCTGAAATCCCTGCACAAACGTAGCTTTTAAATGACTTGAATAGTTACTTTTTTAGACGGTGCCATAAAAACATGATTTTTTATAAGAACAGACAGTTCCAGCAGTCTGGAAATGCTTTAAGTGATTACTTGTAGACATCAAACATTGATAGGCTGACAATTTTCAATCACCGTTTCTGGCACATTTAGTTGTTTGACAAAAGAAAACAGAAACAATATGTGAATGAGCAGCTTTATTGGGAATTTTTGAGCTTTATGGATATACACTTACACTGATGTTTTTTACAAAAAGATGCAAAAAGATGGAACTTCCGAGAGAGATAACCAACAATAAACCATCCAAGCTTGGTGTTGATCTAATCTGTTCACAATACACAGTTTTACTATTGAAAGGGATTTTTGCTTCATGCACTTTTGATTAATTTCAACCAGTCTACTGGAGGTTATTCATCCTTTTAAAATGTTCGCTGCTTGCCTCAGCAGAAAATACTGGTTTACTGTGTCACACATTGACATCCTCTGGCAGAGTTTTATGAACCACCATGGAACGTGCTCTGGGCTTGAAACCAGCCATCAGAGCCAGACCCATATAGCAAGTCTTTGGAGTGTGCCACGTGGAGGATTCCAAGAACCTCAACACAAATATCTCTGACACAGCTAGAAGAGCAAGGTTTGACCCCCCTTTTTTCCCCTAATAGTGCATTTTTTTCCTGGCCACTCAGACATCATATTGTTAACCCCTTTTACTCCCTGCAGTTTCTTCATATTCATCAACATCACACATAACTCCCATTCATCTGTCTTAACCACAACAATCCGACCTTCCTTATTAGATCGTAAAATAAGACTTTCATTGAGCATTTAAGGAGTGAGACTTGTACTGGAGGTAGACTTTTACAGGAAATTCTATATGAATGTTAAAGACTGAGTGCATCCCAGACATGGCTCAGAAAATCTGGTATCTGGAAAGTATGATAAACTTGAAGTGCGTTTTAATTGTGTTTCCACACTTTTCTTGCCTGCAGCATGAACTAATATTAGCAAATATTCAGATCCATCATCATTTTATAGCTGAGATCTGCCTCGCCTCTTCTTTATTTTGGACCTTAAATAAAGTAACAGTCACTTTGGAGAGATTAACAAAGGGCATTTTGTGAGACACAATATCTTTTCTTATTGCCATCAAGTGCTACAACGGTCATCCTAATCCTAACAAGTATCTACATGTTTCCAAAGCTCGATAAATTTTCCGCACAAAGGTTGAGCGAAGACTGCTTGTCACTTAGCAGGATTATGTAGAATTATCAGGTCAGATTTCATGAAATTTGATGAGCGCTGGTTTTTGGGTCTGTTGGGAGAACCCATTACATCTACTGGAGTGCAGGATTACCATCTTTACACGTGAAATTGAGCACTGGCCTTGAGAGAGAAGATTTTCTGCAGATACTCTTTTAACTGCCTCTCCATCGCAGAGCAGCAGCCACTGAAAACACACAAATCAGCTACACTGAGTGACTTGTTCTCTTACTTTCGAAAACTTGGACTAACGTAACAATCATATAATATCAGCTCCTGGAAATGGGAACATATGTTGCTCTAAAACATATAAAACCTTTTCAATATTGATAGTGCCTTTCCAGATGTGCAAGTTGCAGTTCCTTTTTTCTATTTTCTTTTTGCATGGCAGAGCTACAACCTTCATTTGTGGATGTTATGTTGAAATGTTCTCACAGACAGTGCTTTCTGGAGTGAGTTCCTGAGCCCGTGCATTGGTTTCCATGACAAAATCTCACCTGTTCTTTATACAATGTGTTCAAAGGGCCCAAAGATGTTGGGCTTTCAATATTGATCTTTGGGCAATGTTAAGTACCATAGAGGTTTTTGCAGAATGCAGAACTTCTGCTCATCATCATCCTGAGAGAGTGCCTCTCTGAAGTGCTTTTCATACACAATCATGTTACTTATTACCAATTTCCTCTTCCTGATATGTGTTGGAGTAGAAAGAGTGTTTTTGAGGCTCTTAGCCTAATCTGCCTCTAACTGCCCACAATGGCAGAGGTTTACCATTAGTAAATAGCAAAGGCTCTGAACTGCACATATTGTAAAAAAAAATTATTGCTAACACAATAAAATGAAACTGGACTGCAACAGAATGTTAGTTGAGCATATTTTGTTAAAATGGCTATAATAAATACAGTAAATGTGTTGTGCACAACCGGGAGCAATTAGTCTAAAAAATAAATAAAAACTCAATTTCAAAAGACTCAATTAGTGTGACAATGAATGTCAAACGATCCCAAAAACAAGTGGTGTAGAAGTGTTTTATTTATGAAACAGAACAACCGTCCACCAATGTCTGTAGAAAATGTGTATCTACCCAAAACAAGTATACAAAAACATTTACATTTTGTGCATTACTGAAATCTCATGAAAAAGAACGAGATGGAAACCAAACACGGATGAACGCGAATGATATGCAGACTAACGACAATCAAATGACAAACTTAACATGTCTTCGACCCACACCGCACAGTCACACAGTCACACTTTGTCTTTTGAGACCTTCATCTGGAAGCTTTTCGACCAACACTGTAAAGTTTGACAACATCCATTAATGATACGTATGACTAACATATGAATGAAAAAGCATATCTATAAAAAGTTTCCACTGAAAAATGGACAGTTGAACCTTAATCTCTCAGGTGTTGAATAAGTCACTGGAGTCCTTCAGAATCGGGTTATTTTAAAATCGAAGCAGCCAGTTTAGCAAGAGGACCACTGATTACCATACGTACAGGCATAGAATAGGAGGAATCAAAAGTATTACACCAGTACCAAAATGGTTTATCACTCTGAGGACAGCGAGCTAAACTACCAGAATAAACCTTCTTTGTCACCTTCATAAACATCTGTTGTGTTTATGGATGTGATTATTTTAGATTGACTTTACACCACAGTTCTGGAAAAAAAACCCAACAACTAACAAGTAAAGGAAGTGCATGAAAACAAAACAAACAAAAGGAAATGTCTTGAAACTGTAATGCGTTATCTTGACGTTTGCGATATTCAATTATATGTGTCAGTGTAAACAAATAAATAAATTATTTACAAACTAGCAAAAAATGCAAACAAACAAAACAGGCAGAGCTTAAATAATTTACAAAAGAAATTATCGTACAGACTTAGTATAAACATCTTTTGGCATCTGTTGAAATTGTTCACCCAAATTCACCATTAAAAAGCACATTCAGGATGAGAAGCAATAGTGATGGACAAAATGACTATGGTTTTGGTTGGAATTTGTTTTTCAGAGACCGTCTGAGTGGCTATTTGGCAAAGTAGAAATGGAACACTTGCAAGTTGAAGCGAGTAGCAAACTGTATGGAATCCCGCACACCATGTAAGTGCTTGCACAATGAGTTTTTAACAACGCAGAGTAGGTACATGAGTTATAATTAGATATTCTGCAGAGGCTTCTTAAAACATGTTTACTGTCATCGGTTCGTCTCTCTCAGCATCGGAAACGTGTATATGTCACCAGGAACACGGAAATCTCATACATCTCCTCCAGTTGATGGATCAAGGCAAAGCAAGCAAGTATGCAAGATCCCACTTAGGTTGAAATGGCTTCGGCAATGATGTGACATCTACTTGGAGAGATTCTTGTCTTTTGCCCTCTGATGCTTTTTCGACCCGACCTGATTCAGTTATCTGTGGAGAGATCGAGAAAATAGCCTCCATCAGCGACTCATTCAAAATCAAAAGTAGAACACACAGCGATACTTACAGTCAACAGTGGCAGAGTGCAGGGAAAACATGTGCAATGTGTGCATTAAAAAAGCGTGGCTTAAGTAACGCGGCTGGTGGCTTCAGGCTCATTTTCCACCCTTTAGCACTCAGCAGGGGATCTCAAGTCCTTGAATTGTCACACAAGGCCTTACACAATGCATCTGAGGCATTGTACATGGGCAAGCTGGCAAGCAGAAACTTAGTATATTTTGCTTGCATCAGACAACACACAACACAAAAACTCTCTAATCTTTACCTTATAAACACTGTTGGGAACTCCGGCTCATCTGAGTTTTGAAAAAGATTTTGAAGGTTTAAAGACTTTACCCACATATAGCAAACAGATACACTGATTGAGAGGCTTTTCTCTTTCATGGTCTGAGCTTTTTACTGTACATGTCTCCACATGTAACCACGCTACATATGCTGCACATCACACAAACACAGACACACATCACTGCAAACGTCTGTGTTCATGAGACAAAAAAAAAGTTTTGATAGCTTCCAAGTTCCACAAAAATTCCACAAAAAGAAAAAAAGTTTCTTTATGTCCTAATTT
This sequence comes from Leuresthes tenuis, assembly GCF_036924035.1. Taxonomy (NCBI): domain Eukaryota; kingdom Metazoa; phylum Chordata; class Actinopteri; order Atheriniformes; family Atherinopsidae; genus Leuresthes; species Leuresthes tenuis. Next base: position 17,238,999 of record NW_027325362.1, read on the forward strand.
ATAGATCAGTAGAATCCATAAAATAAATCAGTCTGGAAGAATGTGAATCCTTCACTGCAACTGCGTATAAAGTAACTGGTGACAGAAGCACCAGATGTACTTTCCTTGTGTCTTTCCTTGCATCTTGTTGCAGAAATTGATGGTTGCGAGTTATTTCATTTAATTAAAAAAAAAAAAAAATCAGCAAGCCGACCAAAAAGCACAAAGTCTGCATTGTTTGATACACATTCGAAACATAGCAATAGATGTTATTATCAGTCTGTTACAGTTGTGTTCTAAAAAGAAAAAACGGAAAAAACGTCTCTGCTTGTATGTAACACTTCACGCAATCACACACATGTACTAGCTTTTATTCAACAAAACAGAAACATCTGTGCTTGCAACTTACCTCTGCACTCATACTTGAGATCGGAGAAGAAAACCAACTCTTGCGAGAAGACGAACAAACCTAACCTGCCGCCGGCAAATGTCTTGTCATAAACTGGTCCTGAATCAGCCATGATCTGCTTGCCTTCATAGACCACAACCCTGCAAAATCCAAGCCATCACATAAACTTTTTGTCATGATGTTTATCAAAGTATGATATAGACAGATGGGTAGATAGACATACCTTATAAAGCCAGTCTTCGGTCTATGGATGAGATGCCACCTGTAAGCTGTATAATCCTTCCAACCAATGTTTTTTGGGTCATGCCACAAAGTGCGCACCTATTTGAAATAGTTAACAATACTGAGTATCGATACAGCCTTTGAAACAGACCAAATAGCACTTAGACTCCATCCTACCTGTCCTTGAGTGTTGCCCGTGTGCCACAGAGCGTTCCTCAGGTTTTCTCCTGTGCCTGTGGTTGAGTTGACAACTTTCAGTGAAACGCCTGAGATGCCAAAGGCTTTGGAGGGCTTGTCCTCCCAGTACGTTTGCGTGATCTGCTTCCACATCACTACGTAAAAGCGCCCACTCGACTGGTAGCTGAACACAAAGCCGGCATAGTCATCATCTCTGTCTGTGTTCACATACATTGTTCCACTGAAGTCCACAGCGCTGAACTCATCAAAACCTGTAATGGTGGGAAGAAAACAGAAATCGTACGTCTAAACACAGTCATATCTTTAAAAAAAAAAAAAAGAGAGATGTTGCATGTGAGCTGCTCACCAACTGCAATGCCCGGGTCTGAGTTGGCCGTCTGAACCAGCTCTTTGCCCTGGTGTCTGACCACCCAGTTGGGATCAATTTGAGTGGTTCCCTTAGGATCTAAGTGAACCATCTGGAACTTCCTGAAGTCTGTCACACTGATGGCATTGTTCTCAGGACACACATCGAGGATATCAGGGATGTTATCATTGTCAAAGTCGTCTTTGCAGGCATCCCCTCTTCCATCCCCTGTTTCAAAAAAAGAAGAAACAAACAAACAAAAAAGAAGTTGACCTAATTTTGCAAAGGCTGAAAAAATATCAATGACAGCATATGGAAGTATCATAATACTCCCACTGGAGTGATTGTTCAGGATCTCATTGAAGTTAATATGAAAAATGAATGGAAAAATAACAGTTCCTCCAAGAAAACTGACTTAAATACCAATACCATGTGTACAAAAGCAAGTCAGCCATCTTCTTTTGCTGTGACAACTTCCACTGATACTTGTTACGACGTGAAGCCTGAAATCTATTAGAGCTAGACTACAGGCCAGAAACTTAGGGAGGAAAGAATGCCAGTGGCTAATGAGGACCTCTTCATGGAAGTAGCTAGTTCTCTTCGTTCACCAGCTTTGGTACTGCATAAGGGGTTCAAAGAAAAAAGAAAAGAAAAAAAAAACACTATCCGACAAGCTTTGAGGAGTGTGAAAGCATCAGGTCCAGGACCTCCGTCTCCAGTTACAGACAGCTGTACACACTCCAGGTAACCCTGCTTAAATTGGGCACTGTGGATTAATCACGGGCAAAACTTAAAAGAAATAAAACTTCACAATCTGGCTTGTGCCCTCCTGGCCAGCTTACTAAAGTCATTCAAAATGACATCACTCGAACCAGCCCAGTCCGTGACTTTTTCCAGTCGCCGCAGTTCACACCTGCTGCTGTGAAACTAATAACTAAGCATGTGTGGGACAAAGCAAAAGCTCATTCTGTAGAAGAAGGATTTTTTTAAGCAAGCACACAGATATTCCAGAACCACAGAAATCCAGCTATAGATGGTTAGATCCCAGAAAGTAACATCATAACCTAAATAAGTCTTCCATCTCCCAAACTAGATTTAATATGTTACAAATGTTCAAGTCTGTAGGTAAATAAATTGGCCTTAAAAATACAACTTATGTAAAACTGTAATTAATTGTATTTGAGCATAAAAAAATGTATTCCTGCTTAATAAGGAGGGGATATCACCAGTTCACGCATGATTCAGAGGTACATGGCCTGCATCTACCACCGCATTCTTAAAGGTCTCCATGAAATCACATTTGATGTTTAAGTTCTTTTACCAGAATTTTATAAATGTAATTTCCTGAAAAAATATCTTAAAAATGCTCATGACTCATGGGGACTCTAAACCCTTTAGATGCTACATCCTTACCATCAGAGTCCACCTGGTCTGCGTTGGGAGTTAGTCTGCAGTTGTCCTTGTCGTCAGGTATACCATCATTGTCATCATCGTAGTCACATGCATCTCCTTTGCCATCCTTGTCGTGGTCCGCCTGGTTGGCGTTGGCCACATAAGGACAATTGTCTAAATTGTTCTGATGACCATCTTCATCAATGTCTTGGTTATTGTCACAATGATCTCCAACCAGGTCATTGTCAACGTCAGTCTGCAGATGAATACAGATATCAGCATTAACACTTCATGCACCGACAGTACTGATGAATATCACAGTTTGCAGAGTAGGGAACAACCTGGTCAGGGTTGTGAAGCAGGGGACAGTTGTCACACTGGTCACCAACTCCATCCATGTCCGTGTCCTTCTGCTCAGTGTTGTACACATACGGGCAGTTGTCATTCTCATTCTGAATATCTGAGGAGGAAAAAGTTAAATGATGACATTTTGTTTAAAATTTAAGTTTTGGATTCATCAATTCATTTCCCTAGATGTCCGACTCCAGCATGGACAGTTTACCATCGCCATCAATGTCCACTGCACAGGCATCTCCTTCTCCATTGTGGTCAGTATCTATTTGTGCAGGGTTGTGCTCGTAGGGGCAGTTATCACAGCGATCGCCAACTTCATCCTTATCGAAGTCAAACTGACGAGGATTGTAAAGTAGGGGACAGTTGTCCTGTGGCACAAAGTACATGGTTATTGGTGCTGTTTATCATCTGAGATCTAAATTTTGGAATGAGTTATAGTCTATATGTTTAAAGGACAAATCATTTACAGAAGTAGATCTTAATTTTTTAACTCAGCGTAACAGTATCTTATAAAGGTTATGGATTTTTTTTTTAATTACAGTAGAAATGGCTTCAGTGGGTACAGTACAGGAAATGGCAATGAAAACAAAATAAGAAATTACACCTTTCTAAGGCTGGCAAGAAAATCCTTGCCAGGTTATAAAACTTGAGTATGAACATGCCAGTGATTTAATCTGAAACTGTCCTGACCTAAGTTGTCCCATTCGTTGGCATTTCAGTGTTTGACAGCTGTTAGCATTAACTATTTTAATATTCTACATGTATAGAATGAAGCACTTAATGAAAGACGTCTTGATACCACATTTGATGAAAAACACAAGATGACTTTCAACAACAAGTATGCTAAAACTGGCTTTTAGACAGCACCATTTACAGATGAAGACACTCTCTGTCATCAAACCTCAAAGTGCAGTGATTTACTGAAATGATTTATAAAGTTCTGATGAAGAACAACGCTTGTGTTTCATGTTTTCTGTGCTAAAATATGATCTTTCAATGCATTCTAAATCAATAGCAATGACTTTGATGACATCTCACAATTATTTATGATTATGTAACGTGTGAAAATAAAAACTTAATTTACCCTTTCATCCAGTATTCCATCATTGTCATCATCCTTGTCACAAGCATCTCCTTGACCATCTTTGTCAAAATCCTCTTGTCCAGAGTTCGGGAGGTTTGGGCAATTATCCTGAATTATTAGCATGAGGTGAATGAGTTTGAACAGCTGAGTTTACAATCACTGCCGAGCAAATGGCATAAAACATGTGAATGAGATACCTTCTTGCAGTGAGAAGTGGCGTTAGCGTCACACACAAGGTTCTGATTAGGCCATCCATCCAAGTCTGAATCTTCACCGCAAATGAAGCCATCCCCAGCGTAACCGGTACGACACTCGCACTTGTACATCGGGTCACTGAAGTGGCTGATGTAGATGCATTCAGCGTATTTGTGACAGTTATGGGTTTTGTCCTTACATGGGTTCTCTGGCTCACACACCTAAAGAGACAAAGAGGGAAGGGAGAACTGTTTAATGAAATGTACAACTTCAGGATTATATGGCTGTGGCTTAAAAAAAAAAAAATCAAAGATGACCCCTTCCAAAGCGTTTTGATCAGTCTTTTCTTTTTGTTGTCAGTTAATGGTAAGCTCCAAATCAAAAAGAATTATTCTACAACCTCCCCTGGTTGCTCTCATTTTGGAAGGCCCATTTCAAACTGAGGGTAACTTTAAATCAAAGTGATAGGTTAAGCGAGGAATTCTGGAAAAAGCTAAAGCAAGGGGAACTTCTTGGGCATAGTGGATTTTATGAAATCCTTTTTAATACCATCGTACATCTCTTTATGATCTGATGTTGCCCTTTTACTGGAGCCGAAGGCATTCACAGCTGCCGCTCGTTACCAAAGGATGAGCCTAACTGCAGTTTGGATGCCACACCATGAACTCATGGAGCCAAAAATGACAGCGAGAACAGGCCTTTGATCAAAATTTTGAAACAGAGCCTCTTAATACCAACAATGAGAAAATTCCCTTTTCCCCCAAATCAATTAGGGAAAATGGGGCATCAAATGACACACGGGCAGCTGGAGAGGCTAAAGAGTAACAAGATGGTCCATGAGGGATGAAAGTGGACGCACAGCATGTTTTCCAGTTTTCAAGAGACTCTGTGAATTCAGTAATCACAAGAGGAGAAAATGGCTACATCAGAATCAAGTATGACACATATTACCTGCGCTATGAAACTGTTATGACCTCACTTCCTTTTGCTTGATGGAATAGCTCTGATCCATTCAACGTCTACATGATAATAAAATCTACAGAACGTTTTCAATCAGCCGTTATTCTTATCAGAACCAGAGATGTGTAACATATGTTTGTTGTTAGGAGTTACCCCATGCTCTTCCTTTTCAGATGGCCTGATATTGAGATATGGTCAGAAAATCAAATACTGAGCTGCTGCTTCAGTCCTTTATACAATTCAGTCTGACAAACAAAATCCAAAATCCACACGACCACCTTAAAATTGTGCCTGGAGCTATAGGTCCACATTGTCTCTCTTACCAGATATTGCTCTCACTTCTTCAAGAAAACCCCTGTGTCAGTGACATCTTAGCAGTGGTCTGTGCAAGGCTGTTCAATATGAGTAACACCAACTCACTTGTTTGTTTTTCTTGGCAGCCTCTACGCCCATACCAAAAGGCTGGTTGCCCTTGTAGCGCTTTGGACAGGGCAGGCAGTGGAAACCTGGATCGGTGTTGACGCAGAGCTGTGCTCCACTCACTTTGTAGCAAACATCGGACACCATGTCACACTAGGTGAAGGAAAAATGCATCAGCCAAACGCAAACAAACACATGCATAAATGAGGTGTCAAAACAGTAAGGCTTATGCCAACAAGAAAAACAGTGAATTTCACCTCATTAATGTCTTCACAATGGGTACCATTTCCCCGAAACCCAGCAGTGCATGGGCCACACTCCCAAGAGCCGTCAGCAGAGCTGCTGCAATCCACTCCAGCAAAGCATGGGTTAGACAGGCAGCCATCTGAGAGGGGGGGGGGGGGTTAGGTGACAAGAATGGAATAAACAAGAAACCTGAAGTCAACAATGATATATCAGTAAAGCTTCTCTCAAAGACTCAGGTTGAGTTTGAATGATTTTAACTAAAATGTAGCCCTGAAACAATTGTCTTGTTACTAGTCACAGACACTTTTTTAGTTGACTCTTTGTTGGAATCATTGCTGACAGGTCTGATTGGAATGTTGTCAGTTTGAATTTGAATAGTAAGTTTCCACAAAGCCACAAAGAGCAATCCTTCTGCTAGAATTATTTCCATGATTGTCAGATGGAATGTTTCAGTTTTGACCAAAGCAATGCTTCAACCAAACTTTCCATCCTTGGAACCCATTGCTTTCATAGCTGCTAGCCTAAGCTAAAGTGACTGATACTTACCAACAGGGCAGTCTTCCTTGTTACAGCTGTCACTGTCGGTGGCCTCCCCAATACACTTCTTGCCACCGTGCTGAGGTTCAGGGCTGTTGCACTCACGTGAGCGACTTTTAACTCCCCCTCCACATGTTGCGGAACAGGTTGCCCACGGAGACCACGGCCCCCAACCACCATCAACTAAAAACATACACAGATTACATGTACAGGGCCGAAAACAAAAACTGTCCAAACTGGTTAAGCGAAATAAAAATAAAAATAGGGTGTAGAACGTTTCAAATACGAAGTACTCTAACTTTTACAGGCACATGTATTCAGTCTTTTCCTTTGGAGCCCTACATTAAGACTTCAGAAGTAACATAAGTAGTTCAGTTAAGTCCATCTGTGTGTGGATGAGGCATTACATGATCTCAATAAACATACAGCACTTGTGAAAGGACCCAGAGTTTACGACACAACTAACCAAAGTGCACCAACAAGCAAGCAGCACTGTGTTCAGGGACAAAGTTCTGCAGAAATACAGATTAGGTTTGGTTTATAAAAATATCAAAAACTCTGAATATCCCAAAGAGCACTATTAAATCCGTTCTGCCAAGAAAGGGCATGTCACCAAAACCCACAGATGAGGCAAAGACAGTATTAATCAGAAAGAAAGCAAGTAGGCCAGGCAACCATCAGGGAGCTACAAAGCTGTCACTAGAACCACTTGAAGTCATACACTTGGCTTCTTGGAGGAGTAGTCTGAAAAATGTCATTGCTTAGTGGGAAAAAGAAGCAAAAAAAAAAAACCCATCTGAGTGACTCTAAAGAAAATGTACTGTGGTGAAATTAGACAAATGACATTTTGACCATGAAGGCATACTACAGCTGTGGCGTAAACTGATTACTCGAGGAACACCATCCAAACAGAGAAGCACGATGGTGGCATCTTGCTGTGGGGTTGTTTGTCTTCAGCAGGGCCTGGGAAAGTGGCCCTGAATTTGTGGAATTCTTCTTGAGGACAACTTTTTTCAGATTATTGAAACTGGAATGAAGGTTTATCTTTCAGCTTGAAATTACCCTAAGCCTATTGCTAAAGTAACACTTAAGTGGTTTAAGGAGACAGATTTTTATTTTTTTTGATCGGCCTTTTCTGCCCACACCTCGATCTGATTGAGAATCTGTGTTAAGACTTAAAGCCTACAGGAGCTTTAACTCTGCAGCTGAAACTGCTTCACATGGTTTCATGATTGTTTCACAATAGAAGATATAATGCACCCTGAGGCATGCTGTGTTGACAAACATACAAACCTCTCAAAAATCCCCATCAATTTCAGACTGAAGGGCTATAAAATGGCAAAAAGATTCCAAAGGCGATTAACACTCTTTCAAGGTTCTGCATTCATAGCTCAGATATTTAAGCTCTTGATGTCTAAACAAAAATCTGAGGGGTGAGCTCAGAAGTATGGAACTTTATTTTACAAGAGAAAACATACTGTGTTGATTTAAAAAAAAAAAATCCCACAGGGAATGTTGAGCAAAAGGGCAGACTGACTTTTAGACACATGGACACAATAGCCATTGTATGGGAGATACTGCTTTTGAGAAATTCACTGCTAAGATGAAATACTCACTTGGACACGGCTTGGCAGTGCAGCTCTGAGTCTCTCTCCCACTTCCCTCGCAGTCTTTGCCGCCCAGCTGTGGCACAGGAGCGTTGCAGTGGCGTATCCTGGTAATTTGTCCTTCTCCACAAGTCACCGAGCAAGATGACCATGGCGACCACAAACTCCACCCTCCGTCCTGGCGAACTAGGTATGAAACATCAAACGTATCAGGCAGGGATCACCAAAAAACATACAGTTTCCATACAGTCAAATTGTGACGCGACATGTATAATCCACAGAAGTCAAAACAAAGAAGAACGACCACCACATTTTCTACAAGTAAACACTCTCTGATGTTGGCGACAGCTGGCTTGCACCAGTATTTATGTCATTGAGGGTAAACTATCTCTCAGTGGTTAGACTCATTCAGTCACTCATACAGATCCAGTGTAATAGTAGCTGGAAGCAAAAACACATGCTGATCCAATAGCCTATCAAATGCCCAATTCATCACTCCAGCCTCCAGCACAAATATTGCAAAATCCCCACACTTCATATATAGTGCATCCAATATAAATCCTTTTATATTTCTTATTTTTCATGGGGGGCAGTGGTGAGCCATTGGACTGTCAGACACACTCTCAGCCAGTGATTTATTTGGGATTAATTTTGACTGGGCACACCCTTCAACCCAAATATGAGATCCAGCTCTTCACACACATTCAGCCACACTGTGATGGATTCAGATTTATGGAGGCGTGAGCGGAGTGTTTTGCACTTTGAGGGATCTCATATTCAACTGAGCTATGCTGACTTTTCCCACAGTTCCATTACGTTCCCATGCCATATGCCATACAAATGTTTGTTTTCGGCTACTGTCAGCAGCAAACACATAATTATTTTTGCAGATAATTTCACAGCACCAAGACAGTGGCTACTGGTTGCTACATGTTCAAATTTAAATTAAGCAAGATGAGGAAAATCTTTTGCTTACTACTGAGTAAAAAAAAACACCTTACCACGGCTGTCACATTTGCCCAGGCTGCACTTGCGGGTGTGGATAGATGGTCCTGTGCAGGGGTTGCTGGTTGCGTCACATGACCGTCCCCTCTGTTGAGTACCTATTCCACAGGTGACTGTGCACTCTGTCCACTCTGACCAGGGGGACCAGCCATCCTCACTGTCTTTGGCTGGAAAGAGCAACAGCTTGTTTTTGATTTTTGTTGTTGATTTTCTTTTCTTTTTTTTTTTTTTGTTTGTTTGCACAGGAAGCAATCCCACACAACTTATTTAACAGAATGACAAAAGTTCCGAGAAAGGATAATGACTTGCAGCTTTTATTCTTTCGTCTGTCCGTCTGTCTATCAGATGACTTCATCTGTAGAACCCACAGCAGCCATTCTTAGTGTCAATAAACATGTCGCTCACTCCCAGAGACAAACTGGTTGCGACAGTCCTGTGGTATTGGAGTTTAACGCGCATGGAATATTGTTTTTATGGCACACTGCACCCTTGATTTAAAAAAGCTTGCATAAGCTTGCATAAGCTTGCGCATGTTTGCAACTGCCTATATGATGAGGAGGTTCCAACTACTTACGCATGCACACAGGGCAGCACTCGCCATCAATAAATGAAGGGCTGGCACAGGCCACTGGTGGGCAGGTAATTTGGTGGCACACAATCTTAGACTCCTGTGAATATAGAAACAATTTCAGAAATATATTGGGGTCATTGATACCCAGATTGAATTTGTTTAAGTCTATTAGACTTGGCAGTACCTGGCAGGTACATTTAGTGCAGCTGTCTACAACCCAGTCTTCCTTGTCCTCAAATAGACGGCCATCCTGCCAGCACATGTTTTTCTCTTTAGAGTTCTTCATCCTCCCAAGGGCCTCCTTCATGACCGTGTTCTCCTCTGTCTGAACACACAGCAACAGATTTGAAGTCAGGGAGGAGATCAGTCAGAAATGATTAGGACACACTCATGACAAAGGCATATTGCCACTGGTGGATAGAGAGGTTTAACTGCTGACAAAATGACTATTTTAGGAGCACATGTGGGAATTTATTTTCAGCAGGTTTACAGAGTAAGAGTTTATGCTGTTCCAAACCCAATAGAAATTAGTAAAATGCTACCTGTGAAACACCATCTAGCATCATAAAAATGTCCTAAATATAGCATCTTCTCACTTTTTCTGGCTATCCAGCTGACATATTTACTTCACTCTCAAGGCTGGGTGATGCCCTGAGGTGTACACCACCTTGTAATTATGGGATGCCATTATTTTTAAAGATTTAAAAGTTCCACCTACACAAAAAGCTATTCAGCTGTGATGATGACACTTAGTAGTTTTCACAATTCCATCTCTATTGCCTTTAGGAAAATGAACCACTGAAAAGCACTGCTTACTTCTGCATGTTACAACCTCCCACCCACTTGGAGACCAGGGGACCTCTGGCTGGACTCCTCAACACTTGGGAACTGTCAGTAGATAAACTACTGCCAAAGATTTTTGTGCGTGTGTGTGCGTGCGCGTCCTCCCAAACAGAGAAGAGGGAGCGTGCAGCATTTGAGTCTGAGACACCACTTGGTCTGGAAGAGCCTCAGGGACCCTTTTCATACCAGCCTCTTTTTTTTTTTCCCCAAGGTTCATGCCCAGACTCTCTTATTGCTGGGAGACTCCCAGAGGAAACACATGGACTGTTTAAACAAAGCCAGACATTAGACTGGACCCAGTCACTGCCAGGGGAACACTTCCTATATCCACATGTAACATGTCATAAAATCTGTCTGACTCACGCTGCCACAGATAGCAGGAGTCAAACGGGTTCAGCCATCACAGGCCACTCTATAAACAATCCTGCAGCCACTTACTGTTTGCTTTTAAACCAATGTAGGTTACCTAGTAACCCATTTCAAACTACTTACTTTCTGGCTGTCGCACAGAGGACTGTATCATTTATTCCAAATGCAAAATTCCTTCCTTTAGTTAAAGACAGATTTCATCACTGAAGTTGGCCTGAAGAATACAGCAAAACAGGCAATAGCTTCTCTAAAACAAACATGAGTCAGGATTAGGTTTGATTTACACCAACTACCAGAGGCTCATTCAGGTTGCATCATGTGTCACTTTTGCATCTTACCACTTTTTGCAAGCCATCAATGAGATTGCTGACGACAACTCGGAGGCCTTTGAGCTCCTGAAACATGGTGCTAAGTTCCTCACAGGAGCGCTCACACATGTCTGCACCCAGGTCGTCTGTCTTCTGACCTATGATGTTTGTAGTGATGGAAGGGCTTACATCCACCATTTCCGTGCTCTCACTCACAACATTGGCATCATCTGGAGGAGAGACAAAAAGAGGGGTATTGAGGTTAAATCAAACATTTGAAGAAGCAACACAGACCCGTGATGGAGAGGATATGATGACTGAAACACGAGGACTCGTGAGGGAACAGAGTGATTTGCTGTTTTCCTGTAGCACAGCAAAAGATCACAACAAATGTAATCAATACAATGTATACTACATTCCCCAACTCAGATATGCAGTGAGCAGTGGCGTTTGATCTGAAAAGGTGTCTATCTGACGTGGTTATGGTATATCATGGTGTGAGAGTTGACAGCAGGGCTGGCTGTGGGAGAACATCTGGCAGTTCCTAATGTGATGGGAAAAAAATCAACCATAAATCTATCTGACCTTTAAGGTAAGAGGACACATCTCACAGACTGAACGAACAACAAAGACATATTTTCAACATACCTATCAAATGAATGGTTTTGTCCTTGCAGATCGTCAGTGTCCTGGGGGTACACTTGTCTGGGTAAGTGTGTGAAAACCACTGAGTCAGAGGCCCTCCTCGTTCATCACTAACCGTTTAATTCAGTGCACATTTTCGAAAAGAGCACTATTGTTAACTACAGGAGTTGTTTTGAGGAGCCTAATGAGGCTTAATGTTAGGTTTTCTTTGCACAATCAACACATCTGGAGCAGGAAGTCGAGCCAGAGGTAACGTGTCTACCAGCTGTGATCTTTGCACAGCACAGACAGGCAAAGAAATACAAGTCACACAGCAGGACAGGGCAACTTTTTTGGGTGGAGTTTGCAGTGAACCTTATGACATAATAATTACCCACATTCCCTCACTTTACCCCTCACTTTTGCCTCCAGTTTGCATTTCAAACTGCTGAACTTTAACTGTGTTATGGTGGACTTTCTAAATGAACAATTTCCAAAATAAAAATAGAAATGAATAAATAAACAAGACACTTATCAAACTCCATGGAATGCCTGACATTCAGCCAACGCACAGCACATTTCTGCAACTAGTTTGGATCGAGCTATGTAAATTGGTGAAGATTAATAGCAGACTGGGGACTCTAAATCAAGAAGTCATTCAAATTGCCCAGTGATGTCCCACTACGTTTTATTTCCTCTTCAGTCTGCTGGAATCATTAAAATCTCTGGAGGCCTTGTCTGTGAAAGCATTTACACATTCTTCTCTCCCTGATAGGCATTCTCTATTTTGTCAAAATATGCAGGGAGAAGATTATCATTTACCTATTTTTTTTTTGCAAGTAGCTGGGCTAATTTTAATGCCGCTCATTCATTTCCAAGGTTGATACTTTTTATGAGTGTGGGTTGTGAGGGTTTATGGACGACTTTTTGCATTAAACTCTGCCAGTTTAGAAGCTTGACCGGTACCAGCCAACATGCAGAAGACATCGGGGCCTTGGTGACATTTGTTGAACAAATAAACTCCTTCAGCTGGAATTCAACACTTCTTGTGGTAACAGATATGCAACAAGCGCTGGAGCAAGCACAAAACCGCACACTGCATATGGCTTCAGTTTATCATAGCGCACCAAAGACTCCAGTTTTCCAGATCTGGTGACCTACTTGGATTGTTGAAGAAGAAGATCATGTGCAGACTTACACAGAAATCTGCATCTTCTTAGCTGTTGCCACCCCTCGTGTGAGCTCCGCTGAGGATCACAAGGCCCTTATTCTTCATATGAAAGCTTCATCTGAGCAAAGTAACCCAATCAGCCAATTTATGACCTCACCGACTATATGTGTGTGTGAGCAGCTGGAAGTGGAAGCTCTGCAGTAAAGCATTCACTCTCCCTTTTTCTGTTTTCTTTCCCAGGGTATTATCCGAACTCCTCTGCCAATGGAAATAAATGTAAGCATCTGTATCTCCTTTTGTTCACTGGTCAACCTCAAGCCACTGCATTGACACTGGTGTTTCCGTAAACATGAAGCAATAGTGGGAGATCTCGCCACGTATCAAATGTGCAAGTTTTTTGACCCATTTAAAAAAAAAGAAGAGCTAAACACATACAGAGGGTGTCAGGAGACACTGTTAAACTGTTTGCTATGGTTTAACTTAACAAAACACAGACACCATTTTGTGGGGGATCACATGTGAAAGGGTTTCCAAATGCCATCTGCAAGGTATCAGGCTTGGAACAGATTGCAAATATAATTAGTTTGACTCATCTTTTGGTGCACTATAAATACTTTCCACTCCTCCAGCATTGCGGGAACTCTTGGATGAACATAATTTTAAACACAGTTTTTATAACCTCGTTCCAAAGAAAAAAATCCACTCTCACCTTCCTTGGTGAACTCGCAGTCTCTGCTCAGGAGGATATCTTCCACTGACGTGTCAAAGATGAAATGCACATTCTGAAGAAGGCCCTGTTAGGTTAGAAAATGGGGGTGACTGTCTTTGTGAAATATTTTGGCAACAAGGTCACATCTCAGCTGGGCTATAAGTCTATTCTGAATAGATTCCAAACATACATATTGATAATCCATGCATGGAAACTTACTTTTGATCTTGTCACATTCATTCTCACTCATTTTTATGCACAAGGGGGAAATTATTTGTCTAAGTATGGAGTGTGCTCCCCACACAAAGCTCAGTGCAACACTTTCTGCTATATTCTGGACTTGTTATTCTTTACTTTTTAGGAGTTGTTTAAACAGAGCTGTCATCATAAGCTAACGCCACAATCTTGTGTCTCGAGAGGTAGCAAATACTGTCGAGAGAATTCCCATATTCTGGGAAAGCCATGACCACCTGCTATTTTTAAGTTGTCTTTGTCTTACCCTAAAGTGGTTCTCCCGAATGGATCCCTTTGCAACATACATGCGGCTTCCCTCAGCTTGCAGGTGCTCGTAGAATGGCTCATCCAGGATGAAGCTGTCTATCAGGCTGCAGCCCACAAACAGGTTTGCGTTCTCCCCGTGAACATGAAGAGTGACATTCTTCCACTGTGAGTCAGCTAGGTCCACATCCTCAAATGAGACCACGTTCTGCGAGCCGTCCACCCAGTATACCAGGTCCAGACTGTTGGCACGTCCATTGGACACAATCTCAAACTGCCGTCGGCCATCAAGACCCTCCAGACCGACCAGAGTGCCCCGCGAGCCGCGGTCCTGGCGCATGCTGGCCACGAACACAAAGCCCTCATTGTTTTGGATCTGACCTAGTATTTGTTTTAGTATAGGGGGGCTTACTGGAGGCAGGTGGTCAAAGCGGATGAAGCGGAAGGCAGGGGCATCAGAGTTTTGGCCCCGAAACTGCTTGGCCCCCAGAGTCTTACGAGTGATGTGGCTGATTTCAAACAAGTCAAATGAGGTCTCATCCTCCTGCTGTCCATCTAGACATCAGACAAAAGACAGTTAGGCAGTAAGGTTACTTTATGGAAAATAAAAAGGGAAAGGGAAAAGTTCAGGAGCCTTTAAACATATTTAGACTTCAATTTTCAGCCCTATTGAAACGTTTAATTGATGTGGATATCTGCACAATAAATTAGTTTCTACCGCTGAGTTGGTCTCCAGTCATAAGCACAGCAACATTAATACTAAGTTCTGATAATGAAAGCAATACACACATTTCCACTCACCTTGAGTTGCTGCTTGTTGGAATGTAGAAAGGAGCAACAAGAAGAGACTTCTCCTGAGTATCATATCTACTTCATAAAACAAATAAATGATTATTTGTTAGTTTTATTCCCCTTCTGGGATGCTAGACATCCGGAAAAGACAAGAATACTGATACATGCAATTATGCTACAATTTAGGATAAAATAATCCCAGTGAACCATACAGCTCAAAAATCAATTTGTCACAGCATATCAAACTATGTGGCATGAGGTTCTCTTTGGTAGCTTAACTAACTACGAGGGCATGAAATCACAAGGACTAAATCCGTCCGTGACTTACCTGACGAGTTCAATTTATTTTTTCAAATTCTAAGAGATATCCAGCAACGAAAAAAAGACAACGTTCAAATGAAAAACAACAACAACAAAAAAAAACAGCTACTTATTTGGGGGTTCAGGTTGAGAATTAAATGAATGAAAGTTGGTTTCTTCTGCAAGCCCCCTGCCTAAAAAAAAAAACCTTTAAGTCCACTTTGGCTCGCAACATCCACAGTCTGGAGGACCTGAGGCGCAACAATGACTGAGCGCCCACCTCCTTCCTCTTTTATACAGAGGCTGGCGGAGAGCGTGTCAATCAAACAGCCTTTCGGGTATGAGCGCTTTGAGGTCGGTCGTTAAGACACGGAGTTACATAATTATCTTCCGATTTCGTAGTTTTCTCATTCGTGCACGCAGACTGAGCTTGGCACGGAGGATTCGTGGCCCCTCCCCTCTCCTCTCCCACCTTGATGCCCACATATCTCCTCCCCGTGAAGCCCACCCTCTGCACCCTCTGCATATCTGCTGCTGAGTCACTTTCTCTGCGGGAGGGATTGGGCTGATTTACTCTGAAGGAACAGCTAGAGTAAAGGCAATTCAGATATGTATTCTCACGCAATATCAGCTGAATCTAATTGCAATCCCTCCCAGTAGAGCTGGGACGATGAATAGTGACCCACGAGCTTAATTCAAAGAGAAGTCCCAACACAAACTTTTTGTGTTATAATTAAAAACTTGCATAAATATGTAATTCAAATCCCAGCTATGTCTGTTATGTGGGACAAACAGCGGAACATGAAAAAGACTGGGAGGGAATTGGAAATGCATTCCTTTTAAACAGGGGTGAAGACTAGAGAGTTTTTACCCCCCCCCCCCCCCCCCCCCCCCCTTGACATGCATTCACAAATCTGATTGAAATCAGAAGCATAAGTAAACAGTTTGTCAGATGTACAAAAATATATTATGAGGCTTAGATGTTCGTAGATGCTCACTGATGATAAAAACAGTCTGTGGAGAACAGACTTCATCAGAATAAACCTGTCAGGGTTGGAAAAGTTGAATCATTCTGCAGGATTACTTGCAACAAAAGTGGTGACAACTGTCACGGCAGTTCCTTAAGATGAGTTTTTAAACTTTTGAGTTCAGTTTGAATACTTGATTGTTTAAGTTGTGGGGTCAGCTATAGCAATCCCAAGAGGAAATTTAGTCTGACGCCGGATCTGACTGTCTTCAAACTGGATATATGAATCAAACTTTATTTTACATATGATAGCCGTTATTGTAAGCCAGTCATTACTTTCACTGTTTTGTTTCTACTGATTCTGCCATTCCATAAACCTGTGTCTCTAATTAGAACCACATCACAAGGCTTTATCAGAGGCTAAAAGTGAATCGCTTCATAAAAGAGTTTTGCCATTCTCAGCATTGGGTTTAATAAGTGCAGAGCAACTGCAGAACAAACCATAGGAGTTTTATGCATGCAGAGTTGTTTAATGTTCGTCAGTAGGAGGAGAAGAAGAAAATAGCAAAAGAAAGTATAAAGAATAAAGTAGCAAAAATTCCATGTCAGACTTGTTTACACCAAACTGTGTCACCAGGAGAAGGAAGAACACGCTGCTCTTATAGCTTCCTTCAAACACAAGCTCAGGTTTCAGTCACTTTTTAACTTTTTCGTTCCGATGATTTTCTGGGTCATTTGGACCTAATCGCAGTCCAGAGCTTACCTGCCACACAGCAGGGGATTAAACACAAGTTGACTATTATTTCTACAAACACCAGAGATTTGGAAGAGTAATGAAACAAAGGTGATTGATGTCAGCTAGGCTGATAAACAACTATAGTTTCCACTTCTCCTCTCCAGGCCGTGACTTCACTGTGGAGGTTTATGTGTTTTTAACACACTCACTCACTCACTCACTCACTCACACACGCTCACACACACACTCGCACACACAGGTTCAGTATGACTCAGGATCATAATCCAAAGAGCAAATCTGGCACTTAAAATGTTTAAAGTATGGAGAACTGGAGAGAGTGACACATGTAACTTGCACATCTACCAACCTTTGTGGTACACGTCCCACTGACATTTTTAGTTAAGATTTTCTGCAAATATCCCCTTTAAATTGATCATGCCAAATGCTTAGTGATGCCAATTAAACTAATTTGGACAGGAGAGCTTGCGTTGTAAAATATGCTCGCAAAATCTCTCAAACGGAACGACAGCTTGCTGTGCATGACAGCTGCAAAGTTTAGTTTAGTATGAATTTTAGCATCTGTGCCTCTCTCATCAAATGTTTGCTGCTCTAAAGTCTTTGAGTCTTGGTTCCTTACATATGAAACATATTCACATGAACCTTATTACTGGTAGCTGTTTTGGTTGTAATTAGGCTAAAGTTAATTGTTTGTGAAGACTCAAGCTGCTTATCATCAATACTGCAGCTTTTGCCAGTCGCGCGAGAGGTGCCAATGTCTTAAATCAAAAGCATGAGTGGTGAAGGAGTGCTGAGAGACGTCTTAGGATTGGGTCTTCATGAATTCGCTCTGAGGCGAGAGGAGCTTAATGAACTGGACTGACTTTGTAATGTACACTGACAACTGTGCATTGAAAATAGCCAGGTTTCCAGTCACTCGTGAAGCCAGTCTGAAGTGATCTGTTAAAAAGCTGCAAAAAGAAATGTGAATTTGTCACATCTTCACCGACTGGTTTGAAGGGAATAAAGTAGGCTGCAGACTTTTTGCCAGAGGATGGTGTTAAACGCCATGTTGCCGATGGTTGTAATTGAGCAGAGGAAGTTGTTTTTCTATCCTGCAACAACTGCGGTGGACATCCACAAGGTAAGGCGCTTCTTATTGATGTATTCTCATCTCTTCAAATATCTGGGAAGTTATGTTTGGAAAAGCTGCATGGTCATGTAAGTTTATTTTTTACTGAAAACAGTACGATACTAAATGTAATCTTTGCCAGGACCTTGAGTGAGTTTATCCAGGTCCCCTATGATTTCTTTTGCAATTATATCTACCGGCCTCCAAACAGCTCATAAGAATTTTCGTCCCAACAGCCAGGTCAATTTTATCAGTCATGTAGCACATGTAGTCACAACTGAGGGGTGACAATCATCCAATAATTAGCCGGCAGATGCACACCACATATACAATAGCTTAGCATTTAAAGCTGACGTTCTGTTGAGTACAGTTGGCAGCATTGAGGGATAAATACTTCCTTTTAACACGACCTGCAGAACTAGACTTGGCCAGGGTGGACATCTACTCCGACCAGTTGGGGCGAGGGGACAGCAAGAGAAAGACTCAGCTTGATAGCTGAAGGCTTTTTCTCCTATTCAGTTTTTGGGAACTGGAACATAAGACTGTGTTATGATGATGAGGCACAACAGACATAGGTCTTTAAGATATTGTTATGCCAATGCTGTTTGTCACTTTTTAAACATGACATATTACCACTGTCTGAGGGAAAGTTTTTTTTTTAGCAAAAATCACCCCAGGGCCTCTATCACTGCTTCATATTTTCACCGTTGTCGCCTTAAAAAGGCAGATGCAGATGTTTTTTTTCTCACAGGATAGCAGTTGTCGCTGTCAAAACATTATACTGCTTCTTTTACTGAAAAGCGGTCAGTTAAATTTCACTGTCTGTGATTTAATTTGTTTTTTCTTCCCTCAGTGTAAACATGTATGTTTCTCAAGCTTCTTTTCTGTCTCCAAACTTTAGACCAAATGTATATCCCAGCTGATGTATGGAGCCACATCACAGCAACCACCAACCATAACCTTTGGGCACCAGAAAGCTTTGGATAACTGGAACAGCTCTTGTGCATAAAAAGATCTCCAGTGATAAAAAAAGAAACAACTCATGTCCCTCAACTTCCTGCAATATCGGTGCTGTCTAAATACCAGGAAGTTGCAATCTTATTTCCTAGAGGGCATACAGAATGTGTCCTCTCAGAATGAGATGGATTGATACAGGTAGTACTTTACAACACCCAAGCTTCTCAACAGGGGGCTCATTTTATATAACAGAGCTCCTTAAATTATTCTTATAGGCTTTGTAAGGCGATTGAGCAGTCAACGGGGGAGCAAGAAAGCTGTGGAAAACTTTCAAGCAGATCTGCACACAGCATTAATCATCGAATCGCAACACTGCAAAACTTCCAGTTTGACTTTTTGCCTTTCAAAGGAAACTCTAACTTGGCTTTGACAGGCTAACGCAATCTGTTGGTTAACCTGAATTTTCAACATAACAAGAGGGTGACTTTTACCACCATCAGGAATGTTATAGTGAACTGCAGGAAGGACCAGTATCAGCAACGTCTGCTTTATCAAAAAAAAGAACAAAAACTTTCCAGGGTACCACATGTTTGCTTTCAAGCACCTAATTCCAGTTTAAATATAAAAATGGCTCACATACCTTGGCTTAGATCAGGTATTTCATCAAAGGGAGCTAGCCAATGTTTGACTTATTCTCCTCTCAAAGGTTTATATTTGACCTGTTCGGGGGGGATTTGTTGACGTTTGGTTAGTAAGTTTAACACAACTGAATATTTCCTGAGTGATATTATGCTTGGGATCATACCAACAATAAGACAACTTTTCAACTTTTCTGTCACAGAGAGAACAAAATACATTGATTCTTCTCAAAATCTAGACCGGCCAGACCTCTATTTGTGTGTTCAGCCAATATGATGAGTGGAAAGATGAACAGAGGGAATCTTGTTTACTTCCTTTGTTGCCTGAAGGATCTTTGAAGGATGGCAGCCTCTGTGAGCACATTCATGTTGCTTCTTGGTTGCTCACGTTCTGAGAGGGTCAAACACTGCCAGCTTCATGCAGCGTTGATTGTCACTCTGACGTAATCAGGCTTTATTTCATTCAGTAGGTAAAGACTTATTCCCAGATGTGTATTTGAACTGTTGGACTTGCACATAAGCAAAAATCCACAAATTGCAGGCCCGAGTTAAAAGGTTGGGGTTGAGTTCCGAACTTCAAATAAATATAAGAATAGTGTATAAAATGAAAGAAAAGCTAGTAGTAGTAGTGTTTCCCCAAATTAACTAAATCCTACATTAGGAATCCTACATTTAGGTTAATGGGTGGGTGATTAAATAAGAACAATTGCTTCCACCCTCTTTCTCAAAGTTGCATTTTCATTTCTAAGATGCAATCATTATGTAATGACTTCCAGATTCCCGTTTTTTCTTCAATGCGCTTCGAGTTCTCGTGGACCAGTTCTCACTTGTTATTGTAGCTTAAGAAGCAGCTGAAATCTAGGTTCATTTTAAAGATAATCTGAGGAAACGATAGCAAACAACAAAGGACCTCAAAAATGACTGAAGTGTATGCACAGGAAAGAAGCATGAACAGTGTTGTGTGAGAGAGGGGAGCATAGTGAGAGTAAGATCTCTTCAGTGTAGAGGAGCGGAGGAGGAGGAGGAGGAGCTCTGGCCTTGGGTCCCTGGGCACAGAAGGTGCTGCAGCATAGCTGAAGCTGCACTGCTTATACAAATTTATCCTGCATTATTGTTGCTCAGTGAGGTGCACTAAACAGGGCCGTGTTTAAAGTCAGTGATTATGTTTCAGCACAACATCTGTTCTATCGCAGAACTCCTTGCACAAGGGGTGGAAAGTAAAGGTACATTTATTCTACGCATCTACTCGTGCGTCACTTCAGCATTTTTTACCCCACATTTCAGGGATTTGCTGAGACATTATGTTCTTTTAGAACATCGTATTCATTTGTCTGTTACAGTTTACAGTTTCACTGCAGAGTAAGAAATGAAAGCGTTAGTAGAAATCTTTACCTCAACCAGATACACAGTTTAAATGCTGCTATTAAAATGACACTAATCTAAGAATACAATACAGTACATGACAATGTAAGAATCACGCTTTGTCTAAGATGAGTACCTGCGGTTTTCATACTTTAGTCTGTTTTGCTAATTCTGGTCTTATCAGCAACAAAAAGTATTTCATTGTTTTGTTTTTGCTTCTACAAAAAAACAAAAAAAACACTCCTATCAGCCCAGTTTCTGCTGAAGCAAGCAGCTATTTCCAGAAGTTGCTGTCACTGTGCTACCTGCTGTGCACAAAAACAACAGCGACCAGCTCGTTAGCATTTTGTAACTAAGGCAGCTAGAGCTCTGCTAAATAAAGTCGACATTTGCTAAATCTGCAATTGAACTTCTCACTTCATAACTGTGTCTGCAGTTTAGTAATCTCTTTGACTGATAAAGCAACTGATTTCTATCCAGACAGCACTGGAATGAAGAGGTTTGGAGACACATCAGCAGTCATGGAGGTTCTCAAAGGACAGAATGGATTCATTTAGTCTATGTCATTTTGACCGTCAGTTGGTCTACTCTCTTAAGTGAAAGATATGCTGTTGCCTAAAGTACAGCATGGGATCTCTAACATAATTGAAAATCATTTTTAAAAACAATTTTGGGTGGTCTGTAGAAAAGAAGAAATACTTTGGCAATGCCTGAAGTACTTGTAGATGCTGTCGGATCAGGTTATCATCTTTTCACAAGCCTCACTCATAATCAGAATCCCACTTAATATGACAAGTATGAGTTGCATATACTGTCGAGTTGAGAAGAGAATGTACCATATGTTGGACTTTGATATAAAAGCACCATAGAAAAGACACTGAGGATAGGTGCAGTAAGCTGGAATGCTTTGTTCCAGAGGAGGATTTCCTGCTTATTATTGACTCCAGGTTTTCTTACTGGCATCTTCCTCATGCCTGTACACTGAAGGTTTTAAGCGTTCAGGGTAAATTAGTGTGATACAGCCATGCTTTTCTGCAAAAACTTGTGCCTTCAATGTCGAGCTAAATTAGATTTTGAGACATTTTCCTTGCTGTTGAACTGGAGTTCATAAGGGGATATGGAAACCTGGCACAGTATGAAATGGAGTTCTGGCACATCCAAGGTTGTTTCTCAAATCCAAGTTAGCCAGGCAGGTGATGTCCATGGTTAGTTGGCAACCACACAACCCGAAAACTAAGTTCAAGCAAAAAGATGACATGATATATGTGAGTTTTTATGTTGCTCACTTTGATGTGATTTCAAACTCTGCCTGCGGACTAAACTTTGATCACATCTTTCCTTTCAAAGTGTTGTTCATTTTACAGCAAAGGTAAAAGATTAAGAACCAACGTTAACTTTTACAATTTTATCAAAGATCGACAGCACAGGGTTCAACAGGCAACACACGGACACATGTATACCGATCAAGTCTATACACCGAAGTGGAGCTCAGCAACATGTGCTGTTCATTCCCCCAGCTTAGTTAAACATGATTAAAGAGGAAAACATAAAATTGCCTCTTTCAGGAAACAAATTCAGTCATAAAACAAAGGAATTCGCTAATGGTTGATGTTGATGCTGAAACACTATCTTTGTTCAGCGAGAGGTTTCCGTTTAGGTTGATGGGGTGAGTCAATGCCTCTGAGGACTATGCAGAGACTTGACGGTTTAGACGCACATGCCAAACTTTCATCTTATTTACCCTTGCACCTTGGCTTAATGGAGCTGATGAAGTCTATTTATCTCACAAAGAGCCCAGGTGACGGACGGATCTCTGTAAACCACTTCTTTTTAAACAGCTAGAATTACTGTATAAACTTCTCTGCAACAAAAATCTCACGATGCAGCACACGATTAGACTCTCATATACTTTTAACTGGTGATTTTAGAAATTCAACATGGTCCTAAAAGGCCACACTTTAATTCAGCACTCTGAGAGCTTGTGCTTCTGTTTTACCCATTTTTTTTCCACAAACTCCACGAGGGTTTTGTGTTGATTTATCGACATGTTAACACCCGAATGTTTATGCCTTGTTCTCTGGATGACACCATGTGCTGCTAATCTGTATTTCTGTCGTCGTCTGCACACAGCAGCAGAAACTGCTCAGGGCAGAGTCAAGTATGAAGACACGGATTTCCCTGTCTGAGTACCTGTGTGGCTCCATCTGGATATTCCTCCAATATTTATAACTCTGTGGCTTATCAGTCACATACATCACAGTTACCTTGAAATCTCTTGTCACACAGAGTTACTGAACACTGGGGACACACTGTACTTCAAGAGGTTTCGCTTAAAAAGAACCTATCTGAGAATCATATATCTTTAAAAAACTGACGGATTAACTGAGCAGTATTTTAACTTTGTGACAATGTAAGTACAGTTTAAGTGAATGTAGCTACATTCCAGTTATAACTACTGCATAAAACATATGCAATGGATCAGACCGTGGTTGTGTTTGGATTTTCGACTTGTCTACTCACACTCACACATTATGTAGTGTTTGCTGTATTGAATACTAATCGGCGGATGAAGACAAACAGCTGTTTATACATTTTGGACACTGTTTGCATCTAACACTGATATATAATTATGTCTGTCTATTAAACAAATTTCCAGAACATATGCACCACATTCAGGGCTGTGAACAAAAAAAAATTGCTATTTTTTTATTAGTTACACATTGAATTTGGCGTATATCTGCAAGTAAAACTTGATCACACGCACGAGTGCACTTTATGAACAACACGTTTTGGCTGTACTGTGTTGACTTGCACACTATGGAACTCTCAGTCTGAAAAAGTTAAATTAGTTAGCAAACACATGTTGTGAGATAGGGCTGACAAGCACAATGGGATTTTTTATTTTTTTGGCTTTACAAGATGTTCGATAGGATATAAGAGTCTTAGACTTGTTTGACTTGTTTGACAGAAACATAGAATCATAACATGTCATCTGTCACAACTCATGAAGTATAATACCAAAGGAGGCACTGATGACTGACTTTACTTTCCCACCTGATGGCACCAATATCACTTGATGCTGTTATTTTCATCATCTTTAGAGTTGGAAGCAATGTACACAAGTTAGAACCCAAATATGTCCACAGGGTGTAGCTCTCACTTGTTACCCAAAAGAAATTCAAATTGAATGTTTAAGAGTTTTCATCATTTATTCATAAGTAAAAAGGGCAATTCTTCATTGTTCATCATGTCCTGGAAAAACATTTTAATACCTGCGGTGACTCCATCCTGCACTGCAGGATATGTTAACTTTTACGTCCAATGAAACACGAAATCAGAATTTTAGCAAAGGTGATGTAGAGTGGCTGGTGGTGCCTGCCGCTGGAACCGACCAATCAGAGCAGAGTGGAGTTATTGTGGAGTCGGGCAATCTCCTAACTCTCTCATTTAAAAGGAAACATTTAAACATGAGGGAGCAAATAAAGTTCCTTAACATGGGCCATTTCACTTCACACTTTAACACAATTAAAAAGGGTAATATATAAGTCTATCCCCTACACAGTTGTCTTGAATGAGATATTTAGCTACGGGGACCAAAGGCATTCTCTCCACCAAGCTGTAAAGATGTTGTATTCTTTAACATTTAGAATTTCAATATGGAGCAGGGGTGTGGTGGTTAGACCTGTCGTCTCACAGCAAGAAAGTCCCTGATTTGTCGCTTGACTGGGACCTTTCTTCACTAATCAGCCTAACAGTCTATATCGACTGTAGGAGTGAGTGTGCATAGTGATCCCATTTGCCTTTATGATGGACTGGTGACCTGTCCAGGGTGCATCCTGCCTCTCACCCAATGGTTGCTGAGATAGACTGAATTGGATAAAGCAGGTATAGAAAATAGGGATTGATTACTTTTGGAGAAGACCCAGAGTGGCCATGTGTGGAATATCATCTACGGTATTTTTCAGCTCAAGAGCCTACTGCTTAAGGAAAGAGAAAAAGAAGGAAACGCTGCATCCATTGCTAATTTTCTTTCTAATGTCCCATACTCTTTAGGACTGGACATGATCAGTCTAATATGAACAGGTCCTATCCTGGAATCAGTACATCAGGCCTTCAAGGCAACAGTTTTTGAAAGTTTTTAACCAAGAGATGTCAAAACTAATCTCTCTTTTCATCAGTCTGGCAACTTCTTTCATTTAAATGACGTGCAAAACTGCATGTATGCACAAATGTTCACGTCTCGTGACTTTGAGTTCATGAAAACTAAATAACAGAGATCATTAGAGGTCTTCAGGGGATCTTTAAACTGCATTAGCCTGTTTATGTATGCCTTATATCATGACTGAAAGTGAAGGCCAAGCCAAAAACAAGAGAGAGCAGTGGACTACCTCACCCCTCCACAGACAATTAGACAGGCATGCACTAACTGTTTTGTGTTTGAGTTTTGGATGATGCTGAGTTAAAAAAAGAAAGAAGCATCTTGATTAAATGTTCTGAACTTCTTCATCCTCCACTGTCGCCCTGTGCTCTTCACAGTGATGACATAAGTCCAGTGTTCTCGTTCTTTGCAGATCCGGAGGCAGACCGAGTTCCTCTGTCAGACGGAATGACAAAGTATTGTGAGAGATCTAACTCTGGACCAGAGTGCATTATTATGTACGGGTGTGGCAATTTTCAAGGGTAATGTCATTCTTTTCTGGTGAGATCAATGGAGGGAGTGTTCCCATGTGTTGACCTCACACAAACAAGAAATGTGTGCATATATCACTTTGGTTTAAAGAAATCCCACTCGCTGAATTTTGGTGTAGCAGGCTAATTCATTTATTCAAGATACTGACTCCTGAACACACACACACACACACACACACACATTCCAGCACACAAATAGGAAAAAGAACATGCCCTCATAAATTCACTCAAAGACAATTTATTATGTTTTTCTCTAGTTATGCGGCCTGCAGGAACACTAAAGCTCACCATGACAGGATAGTACATACCATACCAATGCCAGTACATACCTATCTATGTGGCACAAAAACATACACACATATACTAATGATGCGATGCATGCAAAACGGTAGCAACTCATAAATCCTATGCAGCCTCAATCCAGCCATTGTTAAGGTATAGCATCGGCTTTTGAGATAAGAAACCTAGCATCTGATGCAGCACATATTTCATGACCAATAGAGGCTGGTGGTGTACAGAGAGCAGTCTGTCTTAGTATCAATTGAAGCACATTGTCCAAAAAGACAGAGTAAATCAAACATAGACAGGGAAAAGGTGAGACATCCTCTGACAATTCACCTCAGTCTGAGGAATTCATGAGCAGACAGTGTATCGGGAGATTTATAATTCCGTCATAAGCATCAGCGTCACGTAATGCGTCAAATACAATATCTTATATTATATCTGATATTGGATGGGGAATGAGAGAAGCTTGAAATTTTATTCCTTTCCAGAAAGGAAGCTTTCCTTCAGCCTCCCCGAGGACCTGAGCGAGGGTTTATAACATACCAGCGGTGATAAAAGCAGCTGAGCAGGAGATAGTAAGACTTTTCGAAAAAGGTACAAAACAGATAGAAAGAGGTGTGACTTGATTTCTAGAGGAACACTGACAAGAAATATTATTCCTCCATGAAATCCGGGATAATATGTGAGACAGAAAATAGATTTCAAGTTCCCATGAAGTGGGCATTTGAGTGCAAAGCTAGTAAAGGCTGACACATCAACATCCTTTTATTGTTAGCCACTTAATGACAAACTCTAAAGTACAATTAAGAATACATGAGCATCTGAAAAGACTTAAACACTGGCAGTCTCCAGGAGTTTCTCTTGATAAAAAAATAAAACGGAAAGCAACAAATACTGTGGTACACGCTACCTTTTATTATCATTGTTGTCAATTTGCACCAAACAACTCAAAAAAGAGGAGCCTCTATGAGTATCGGGAACACAGAACCCACTAACACAGATCATGACTGTCAGTGTGTTTGGACCAAACAAACTGAAATGTTGGATCTTGTAGGAGACCTTAGAGTCGATATTTGTTTTAGTTCATCAGCTGTCTTTGGAAATATGCTGCGAGCAGATCTGGATTTTGATACAAGGTTGTACCTTAAAACAAAAACTATTCTCGATTTTGTTCCCTGATATCTAATTTGAGAAATGTTTAAAGTCCCGCTCGGGCAATTATGAATTGAATCAAATAGTATATTCATAAATATATATTTTGTCAGTTTGAGTTGGTGGTGTTTGAGTTGAATGTTTTAGTTGGTGATACCCAAATATATACACTTTAAATTCCACAATATGTGCACTTTAGAAAGACTTCACATCTGTTCAGTTGAAATTAAGTTATGACAGAGGTAGAAAAGCAGAAAATGCACAGTAAAAAAAAAAAAAAAGAAAGATAAAATGTAAACGGGCGTCAGTATGAACAGTCAGTAGAAGGATCTGTGTGTCTGGCAGCCACAGAGGTTGCACCCAGTTGATGTCATGGCTCTGTGTGTCTATTTGCTAAGTGGTGGTTACAACTAGTGATACAGAATACATCTGTTACATATTCTTAACAATAATTCATACAATGCTTCAGCATCCAAAATGCTCAACAGATGTGAGTAGCAGCTAATGCAGTTGTTTCTGGCAAATTTAGCAACAATTACCTAAAGTTGGATATTTCATCAAGTTAAAAGACATTTAAACTAAACCGTTGAACATAAGCCCAAAGTAAACAAGTACATACAGGGAGAGCAGGAGGTACATATTTTTACAGTTACACCTATCTTTTTTAAAATCTTTATTAAACCAACAGCAACAGAAACAAAACTGAAAAGAATTAATTAAATAATTAACTCTTCCATTTTCCTGAGGAGATCCCAAGGCTGTAGGTTCCAGCTGCCATAATCAAACCTGCATTGCCGTCGCAGCAGCCAGCTGCGATTACGCAGTCATGTTGGGGACGTTATCGCAGCAGCCCCAATGTCAGAAGCCAAATGAGACCCGCTGCTGGGCTGAAACAGTCTTAGCTTCCCGTCAAGGGTCCCAGTTAACAGCTAAGGGAAACAGAGAAAAGAAATGACATCATGCTCAGCTTTTACTCTTGTGGCTGAACTTTCTCAGCAAACGTGTCACACATCGCCCTCCTTTTTATGACCTACTTTTTACATAACTGCACACCTGCTTCCTTAAGGAAGATGAGCACCACTGAGGTCAGGATCTATACTGTGTTTCCCGTTTACATTTTTTCCAGTGCCTAACATTTATCACAAAAAAGACTCAAAGCTCCCCGGCCGACACCCTGTTATATAACTCGGTTTAATCAGATCGAGGATCCTGCCAGCGCTAGTCAGGGTGAGTCAACTCTTTACAGATTAATGAAGCACCCGCAAAACAATAAACTAACATCAGTACACACACTGCACGCCGCTCAACATCTTACTTTACTCAGACAAACACCCCTGAAGACAATCGGTTATGACTACATGCGAAGGGCTTCTTTTTCTCATCTCTTTCTGCAAGAAGGGGGCGAGGGAGCATTACCCTTAACACCCGGACAGCCAATCAGCACAAACAGACGCAGGAAACCTGCCATTTGGGTTCAGAATGACACTTATATACATAATTTAATCTGGTGCTACTTGAAAGAGGGTTCTCCAAGAGAGTTTAGAAATGGGCACAATGTCACTTTTTTTTCTCCCAAGCGTGAGTGAAAGACTTTCAACTCAATTTCACGCCACTTAATTGCAAGTTTAGTTGTACAACCCTTAATTACACTTTGGGTCTTAAATGACTTGACGTTTCTTTGAAAATAATATGCAGCAGACGACAACTTGTCAGTTCTTGGATCAATATCCTTTCTGGTGATTTCAGGGATTTTGGTGCTTGTATAATGACAGGATCGCTCTCTCTTTTTTTTTTCTAAGTATACCCCAACTTCAGGCCTGTTGGAAAACAACAATTTGCCAAACAGTGATAAAAACCACATTTGCTCAAACAATAGTCCAACATTTTTTTCCATGTACTAAACCCGTTTTATGCCGGAGAAATCATCTTTTACCAGCACACAGATGCGTTTGCTGGGAAAAGGAGACACAATAGCTGAGGTCTGACGATGACTCAAACATAATAAACTGAAGTGGATTGAATCTGTTGTCGAAGGGGAAAAGTTGCTGAATGTTTTCTATATATACACAGAGAATTTCCAGGTGCGTGTGCAGGAAAACTGAAAACAACAACATCTCCTTAAAAAGGCAGCCAAGTAAGCACATGCACATCTATCTAATACAGTCATGTGTTTTTCAAGGGTAACCGTGCTTGAGACAATCCCACAAAAGACATAGTCTGACAGCTCACTTCTCCGTCTTATCTACCTTTTCAGAGTCCTTTTCTCTCAGGGCTTGATTACTTTTATTAACAATTACCAAGCTGTCAGGGCCCTGCTCCCCAGGAGGCAAACGTAGCTATTTAAAATTCAGGAGAGTTCAGAAATCAGCTCCACTGGTAATCAAAGCCCAAATCATAAACTGCCATTCAAAACCATTATCGCCTTGTTATAACTCCGATGTAAACATGCTATCCAGAGCTGAAATTATATATATATCTTTCCCCTAAAAAGGCAACAACAACTATACAACAGTTATCTGCATCACAGCGCAGCTGACCTTTAGCTTAGTTTAGGAATTTTGTGGATTTTCTTTTGTATGTCAGGAATTATGAGTAAAATTAGGTGTTTTATGCACGTTATGTAATCTAAGCTACTGTCAGGCAGGATGGCTCAATACTGTGGAAAACAGGCCACAAATCACAAGTTCAAAGCAGGAATAAAAATGCGGTGAGGATTAGGGTTTTGAATGGATGTGTCTCAGATACTGGCATCAAAAGGAAGTGTCCATTTGGAGGAAAGCTGCCGCTGTCATAACATCAGCAACGTTTCACAAATACAATATCTTACCAGCTATATAACAAAATAACTGCTTTAATGCTGATACGCATAGATAATTTGCTCTGAGAATGCTGAAAAGGGAAAAAAGATGATTAGGATACATGGGAAAAGAAGCAAACGGTCACCATGGTTATCTCTGCTTAGACCTACATGGGTGCAATAGGAGAACTATACAGTGCGTAATGGTGATAAATTGGTGGGGGACTCATTTTGCATAGACTTTTTAACCGACAACAAATCGTGATGCAGTGATTCATGCGGACAAAAATGTGTGTAAGAAGCACAGCTTCAATAAATTTGTTACATCGGGAAAAAATGTGAGGAATCCTGAAAAAAACAAGGGAATGTATAATCTCAAAACAAAGTAATCTTTCATTCTCAGGAAAATAAACAGATTGACTTTCTCGGGGAGAGTTAAATGACAGATTGATGTCTCGCTTTTACCGATTGTGATAAGTACGTACCAAGAGAAAACATTAGGTCACAGTTATTTTGCAACTATAAATGACTTACTCCATCATATATCTAGGACCTTCGAGACCTTTCCTAATAGCTCAACTAATAGCTCATCTAATTCAGATCTTCCAACCAGCGATGCTGCCAGATTCCTGGTCACGGATGATTCTGGTGACAATTCCTGGCTCCATTTCTCTTAAGTTTCTTTCTTGCTGGTCCTTGAACTGAGGAGCGTTTGTGAAATTCTCTTTTCTCATGTCCTCTGTGAAACTTGGTGGTTATTATCCACTCTGAAATATCAGTGTTATTCTTTTTTTTTTTTGCAGGAAATGTGCTATATAAATAAAGTTGAAGTTAAATGTGAGAACGTTGCTCAAAAATGTGATTCTGTTCAACATACAGTTCCTCATATTTAAACAATTCAGTGAAAGGAAGGACAGCGCTAACCAACGCTGAAACAAATCTGCCCAGTACATGTGAATGGTCTTAATACTTAAAAATACCTCTTTTCAGATTTGCAACTTCCCGTTCATAGCAGTTCCAGCTGCACTGAACACAGGCCATTTGATTTCAAAGAGGCTGTCTCAGCTCAGTCTGTGTCTCACTCGAATGTGACATTCTGGAGCAGGCAGCAGAGTCTTCCTCTGTATTTGCTGTCAGGCCAGTCCAGGTTGTTTTACTCCCATGAGTGAGGCCAGAGACTCAAAGACATAGAACGTTACATAAGACACAGAGAGGGGCAGGCAACCCGTCGACTTCAGTGCTCAGGCCTAAAAATCCCATCATGCCAAATTATTATTAATATTCTTTTTTCTTTAATCTATTTCTGGTCTTTCATGCATACCCATAGAAGACGGTGGTCAAACTATTGCGTTAAACAATCAAGTGATGACTATTATTGTCACAGTTATTAGTAATTTGCATTATTGTGTGTTACTTTCATTGCATGTGAGGAATTACTGTGGTGCATATTAAAGAGTCGGGTTGGACAAACAGTGAAGAACACCATCCTGAACACAATGAAGAGTGACGCCTCTAAATGCAGTCTAAATGAGGCGCACACCAAGTGTAGCTACACTTTGTCCACCTGTAACTCACCGTAACTACGACATAACAAGTCAGCCTGATATCTCAGAGAGGTAGGCACGTTAGTTCACAGCAACAAATCATTTAAGTTTCACAAAAAGAGACACGGCTGTACTCTGAGGTCATATTCTTGGGGCAGGACCCGTAATTCCGGCAACAGAGAAAAATGGAAAAATAAGCTCTCTGATACATGGTAAAGACAGTGAAAGGGTACATTTGAACCCACACCATGGTTTATTCTTACACCTGTACGCAATCATCTTTCTGGGAGTAAGTCAACGGATGTTTGGAGGTAAAGTTGTAAAGTTTGGAGGTTAGTGTGACAGGCACTCTATTTTTTCTGATTATCACATGTGCCGATGACTACGGCCTAACATGCTTTGGTGTGAGAATGGCTTGGATAAGTTACAAAAACATCACCTTTGTCATAATGCATCAGGTGAAGCAAATGTGAATGTGCATTATATATGATTTGTCTTTTTTATCCATTCATTTGTGACACTAGTACACTGATACATTGGCTTTGGTTGCAAAGATTAAATTAGGGTTTTTGAGGACCATGTGGTAGGGATTCATTTTCACTAACAGTTGGGCTGAGATCTGTTTTTATAAATAACTGATGCCAGAAAATCTCAATCTCAAAGTGCTAAGTGATGTGTTTGATCCCGTAGCCCACATCGAAGACATAAAATTACAATTTTGTAATTGTGTGAAGTGTCGGTAGAACAGTTCTGTGCTACATGCTTATAGTCAATCCCTTTTCTTCTTCTTTTTTTTTTCCAAATGCCATATGTTCCACCAATAAAACCCCGAAGTGATGTAATAGTGTGTGTGAACCTTTACAGACAGCTGGTTATTGTAGGAAGTAATCAAAGTTCTGCACTAACTCCAACACATGAAAAGCAAATGAGATCCAAAATGCTGGAGAGGAAGAGCTCCAAAAAATTTCACAAAGTCCAAAGACCGTGAGAAAAGACTGTGTTTCAAAAACCATTTGTCTTTCTGATTCTATCGTTGAAGGGATAACGAACGTGGCTTTAATTTAGTCTCCTGACAAACAAACACGTGTGTAAAATCAACCAGAAATGTCAGCTCTGTCAGTAAAAAAGAGAGGCTGGTTTAGTGTCCAGCTCGAGGATGATGTGACTGAAACACACTTAAGTTGCATATTTTCAACCAAGTAGTCATGTTAGAAAGTGTAAAACACAATTTTTTGCTCAGGCATTGAACACAGCTCAGTTTGCTTTCTTCAAAATGTTATAAACTCAAAAGAAAGGAAAAAGAAAGCATCCTTCAACATTGTATGTCTCACTAAAGAGGGGTGTCAAAATACTTTTGCCCAAATTTGCAAGTCAGCTTATACAGCTGCACATTTAACTGTAGAACCCACACAGGGAAACTTGCAAAAACTTTACAGAGGCATGCCATGTGAAATCCCACAAGATTTTACAAGACACCAAAGTGAGGCGACAATAAAAGCAAGGACCTCCCATTATAGACCAAAGTGCTGGAATAAACCTGAGGGATTGAACCCCAGAGGCAGATCTGCCAGCTTGATGGCATTTTAAGTATCAAGGTGGAAAACGTGAGTGAAAAATGAGTGGAAAATATGCATTACATTATCTGTCTGTGTCTTACATCAGAGGGTTTCTCACAGCAGTAAATATGGAGAACATCTGGCCCTCGAATGTGGAGAAACAGCAAGGTGAGCACAGGTTGGGGACACTTTTTGCCAACATTTTAGAAAGTTAAAGCTTAGGAAATACAGTTTCAGCAGCCTTTTCCCAGGACTTCTTCAACTTCTAATAATTTCAACACATGTCTTTTTTTGGGCCTAAAAGAGAAAAAAATTAAATAGATATTCATGCAGCAACTGCAGTTAGACATTTGATAAACCAAATTAAGTAGAACTGTTGTAAAAGTTGCCTCAAAGAGTAGAGCCAGGCACTAAAAAAGGGCAAAAAGAAAAAGGATTGGCTTGATTTACAAGGCCCAAACACTGTACCCAACGGAACGTTCAGATGGCACAGCTCTTGTGAAATATGAGCATTAAATTATTCTAAAAATTAGAATCTAACCTTTTTTTTGTGCACGCATATGTGGAGTTTACTATTTCTCTTCTGTTTATGTTTATGCATTTGGCAGACACTTTTATCCAAAGCGACTTATATATGAGGATACAACCTCACAGCTAACATCACAGCTAACAATAAGCTAAAGAGAAGGAAAACCATTAGTCAGGCTCTGTCAGAGGTGTCAGTGTGGAAATAGACTGCAGGCATAGATGGAAGTACAGAAAGAGAAAGTGCAGTGGGGGGGTAGAGGGTAGGTGCTAGGGTAGGAGATGCTCTGTGAAGAGCTGGGTCTTCAAGAGTTTCTTGAAGATAGCGTCCTGTTTTCTCTTTCAGGTTTCCGTCGTATGAGATCATCAGACACACAGATCTCGGATGACACCATGAGAAACATTACATTGGTACAGTCTGATGCACTCAGCTCTTATCTACGGTGAAAAAGTGTTTAATTATTTTTCCACAAATGTGAACATTTCTGAAGACACATGCCCAGATATCCATGTGGAAATCATCTGTCATGGTACTGCAATAGCACATGCTCACATTTGTAGCCTATGATGTAGACACTTTCAGTTTGATAAGATCATACAAGTATTTCAATCTATTCACCTGCCACCTGTGATGGGGAAAAAAAAATTAAAAATACTTGAATAAAACAGAATGTACAGGAGAAGTGATGTGGAACAAGCATGCTCTGACTGATGAAGTGTGTCTTCAAAATCTGCAGATCACTGCAGCCAGCGAATGGCTGTGGACCAAAGTTTCCATTTTCAGACTT
The DNA here is from genome assembly GCF_036924035.1 of Leuresthes tenuis. Classification (NCBI taxonomy): domain Eukaryota; kingdom Metazoa; phylum Chordata; class Actinopteri; order Atheriniformes; family Atherinopsidae; genus Leuresthes; species Leuresthes tenuis. Next base: position 17,273,263 of record NW_027325362.1, read on the forward strand.
GGAAATCTGAACGTACCGTCGTGCTGCAAAGTTTAGCTGAATGGAGTTACACGGATGGTCGTGCAGATTTAAAACATGTGTCTTGGGTCAAAAAGAGGCTCAACAAGTCTCAGGAGACAGTCTGCACACGTTGGGATATTACTGTGTATTTTAACATGTTTCCAAAGGGAACCAAATTGCTTTGAAGTGTTTCAGATAAAACCACTGATGAACATTTCTGAGGGAAATTACCGGGATGCTGGTATAGAATAGCAAGAAGAAATCCATAAGTGGGATGTGCTGAGCTCATTAATTATAGTTCAGTTGTTACACTGCAGTTTTTCATGGCTACTGGCAGAATTTCTGGGAAGTTTCTGACATAAAATTCCAACCACCCTGAACTCCAGGGATTGGTCTCCCGAAGCTCTGCTATGTGACCTCAGCCTGAGGATATCATTCCTTCTGCTCATATACTTGCTGAGCCAGAAGAGGTGGTACAGATCTGTTTACAGCCGAACACACCGAAAGATATGTTTAAATTACAAATTTTTCATTACCTCTACCTGTCTATGATGCGTTAGATAGATACAATAGTTGGAATTGAAGTGTCTGTTTTTTGATTTTGCGTAAAACATCAAAACCGCCAAATAAATTTTTGGAAAATGAATATTTGAAGACTCAGGTCTGCCTGCGGTATGCAGCATTAACCAAGCTTTGCGTACATGCAAATAGGTCACTCTTGAAGGTGCATGCATTATCAGGAGTGGAGAGAAGAGGGTGAACCCTGGGGTGTTAAGGTGTGTGCTACTGGGATGACGACATCGGAGGAGACAGACAATCTGGCTTTGTTAAATACATTAACTGAATTTGCATAAAAAAAAATTACCTGGTTAGAATTTTACAGAGATTTGGAGACATCTGACTGATTTATTTAAAAACAAAAAAGACAAATATGCAAAAAGATTTTTACCTCTGGTGTGGCAGGGTTGAAAGCTACGCTGAGAACTGTGTCTGAGTGTCTCTGAAGTTTATGGAGGTAGCTGCTGCAGCGGATGTCGTACACGTAGGCCTGAAATCGATGGCACATGAACAACTTCATGAGCTGTAACAATGCAGTAATGCACAGATATAATACTCAAAGAGACATTACAAAAAAAGAAAAAAAAAAAAGAAGGTTTATTACACACAACACACGTGGGAGTTCATAGAGAACAAGAAGCGCTCGCTCAAAACAGATGCAGATTTGCTTTAGGGATGGCTTCACTCTGAAAGGAAAACCTTGTACTTGTCCTGTTGCGTATGCCAAGTCTGAACTCCAATTAACAGATACAACAGCACAGTCAATCGATGTACCACTGGAGGAGCACAACCACGGCCAGTGGCACGTCAGCATTATTATTCACTATTCAACCCATTTGGATCAATAATGAAGAATTCTACCTCTGCAGCTTGATCGAGTGTAGCCACAGGTTTCTGCTAAACTCAAAAGGCTGATTCAAGACTTCCTTGTGACCACCTGGAGTTTATAACTATGCTCAGAGAAAAGCAAGGCTGAGAGATGTAGCACTTGATGATATCCGTGATCTGACACATAAAATACTGCAATATTTGTGTCAGGAACTATTTATAAAGAACACCTCCTTAGGAAACCATTATGCCGAAGGCTAGCAGCATACATAATGAGACTTGCTTTACACATAGCACTTAAAGTACAGAGCTCTCCATGTCACTAAAGCCAGCTAACAATCCTAATCCACCCTTGCTCATAAAGTATATTGCTTTTTTATCCAGCTTTGAGGTTCTGTAAGCCTTGTTAATGATCTATATGGATTTTGCACTTGGCCTTGAGGGTCTCTTGAGTAGATGCATTTGTGTACTTTGGTGTCAGGTTGTTATCATCATTAGTTTGGGCTTTTCTTTTAAAACTCCGAATACAATCAGTAAATTTCCCAAATAAATTTGTTTGCATCTGTGTCATGAGCACAGATAAAAACAGATGTGGGATGTTCGTTACGAGACGAAGACTCATCAGATTCCTGCAGCTGTTTTGTATTATGTTGCCATGAAAAAGATTTGTCCTCGGCATATGAGGTATGTGAAAAGCCAAAAGAGCCATTAGATGCTTGGAAGACTAAGAGAAAGAAAGCTTAAATATAACAGGTATGTCCTGACGTGTCAGTTTATACAGAAGAAATAGTAACCGAGGCACAGAGCGGTTTAACTGAATCAACAGACGTTCCCGACTGTACGTGTTCATTACAAAACTGCTATCGTCAGATGATAAGAAGGTTTGAAGGCAGGTAAAAGTACATGTTCTGTATGTCAGTTTTATACAGAAAAGGCTGGCATTGACGATAATGAAATCAAATTCCACGAGGATTGCTTTTGGCCTTGTTTTTTTTGGAAAAAGTGTAATATGATCTAGGGAGTCCTTTCAGAGTATTCATGTTCCTTTTTTCCATGATGGCTTTTTGATATATTAAGACAAGTACAAATGTGTCTGGCTTACACAAGTCTCAGGGCAGCTACAAATAAATACGATGCAGCTCACCACATATACTCTCCCAATTTCCAGGAAAAGTTGGAAATGTCCGATCTCAACAGAGATGCTCCAAAATGTACATGCTGTGCTGAATCCCCATAATTAATAAGAAGTAGCAGCATGCATATATTATCCCACTGCTTTTGACAAACTAAAACACCAGAAGAAAAGAGAGATGGATAAGGAGAAGGGAGGCCGTCCTCTGAAAACATCTTGAAAGCAAGTGGCCGATCTGGAAAAGCAATTAAACAGTTCTGGTTGTCATGAATGCTGAATATGATTTCTTTGGAAAAAGGCTTGAATCCAGATAAAACATGTCTGGGACAAGAGCAAACAGTCCTCACCTTAAATGGAGGCAAAACTGATAAAGACACCGCGCTGCTGTCTTGGACCTTTACAAATTTCAGTGAGTTGTAATGTAGAAGCCGTTTGAACTTGTATGAAGAAGTTCAGCAGCCGGATATGAGAAACCTGCAGTGCAACATAAAAGAAAGTGCTGGATTCCAGACGAGAAGCTGAAAGTCTGGGGATGAGAGGATGAGGATCAGAGGGAGCAGGGGGAGAGCAGATATGGAGGACACCTAGGAGACATGAGTAGGCAAGATCTTAATGGGGATTGAATGTGAGAGGTCTATCTTGCACATCAAAAAGAGCCGGTGAAGCTTGATAAAAGGGGTTATTATGTGCTCAGTGAGTTTTGAATTACTGTTGAAAGTTCTTGTCTACACCTTTTGGAACAGTGTGGCAATCAAAGTGACATAAATCCCACCGTATAATCTTTGTTCATATACATGAAAACACATATGTTGGACAGACAAAATTCTAAACAAATAAATGACATGATAAGAAAATACAGCGAGGCCTGATTTAGTGGTTCAGGAATTTAGTTAGCCTAAACTCTTTGTACACAAAGGAGAGTTACCAATAACCAAAGGAACAGTGTAAGGCGAGTCAAATGAAAAACTTAATTACATCAATTAGATTCCAAAGTATTTAGGGTTAGGGGGAATCTACTGTAACTCTCTTTTCAACACTGATAAATGAATAAAAAAGGGACATTTCCACTTGGAACTCCTTTACGCTCAGCTATTGTCAGATTAAAGTCTGAGGACAGATTAAAGAGTGTAGGACAGTCATTATAATTCAAATTCAAGCTCACGCAACACTGATTATGAATATCGGAAGCAAATATATCTATCTATTTCAGAGTATCCTTCTGTAGCACCGATGGCGATGGGTTTAACATTTGTTGGCGCTGAGGAGTGGCAGCCTAAGTGAGAAAGATGGAGTACGCCATAGCAACTAGGAGTAAAGTGGAAAAACATTTGGATTGTCCAAGAAAGGTTTCAGATGCTCCAGATGAAAAGGAAACTCAGGAGTCAGAGGAGTGAATAGAGAAGAGAGAACAAATGCAATCAGCTGTGAGGATAGATTACCATTGGTGTTGTTGCTTTTTCTTATAATTAGCATATACATACTTTAGGTATGAGTGGACAGTCTTTGTGTGATTATAAACTGCCTGCGAGAGTCAGACGAAACGTTCCACATGACAGATATGAGATGGCATTTGGTTTGGCCGATGTATGAAAAGCCATTCCAAATTACAATGCAATGGGCATAACATATGTGATGAGGCACATATTTTTCTGAGAAGACATTTCAACACTTTGCATAGTTACCATGGATTTCTTGAAAAAACCAAGTCTTAGTTTAGCCAGTGTAAATTGAAAGGAGGAATCGACAGTCTTTCACTTTTAGTGCAAAAACAAACCGAGGAACAGGTGCTAGATGACAGGTCCCATTTCAAGACCTCACTATGTTTTTTTTTTTTAATTTCTTTTCATTTTGAAGTATTTGAAGTATCACATGCAAGCTATCATACACAGCGCAATTAGCTTTCACGGACCGGCTCTGTAAATCGAAAATTATCATAGTAATCATTTTAAAATGTGTTTAATAAAGCCTGCAGTGTGCAATCCCAATTCCGAAAAAAAGTTAGGACGCAGTGTAAAATACGAATAAAAACAGAACTCAATGATTTGCAAATCTCATAAGCCATTTTCGGTTTGTTTTTTTCACAACAGAACATAAAAAAAACATCAAATGGTGAAAGTAAGACATTTTACTATTTCTTGGAAATCACAGCATGGGATCAGGAGCACTGATCTGTGAACATAATTCTTCATGCCATCCACGAATGCAGTTCTATCATGTAAAGAGGAAGCCAAATGTGAACACGATGCAGACACACTACCGTCGTCTGTGGGCCAAAGCTCATTTAAATGACTTATTCTCCTCATATGTATTTGATAGGGACAGGCGCAAACATTCATAAGACGGACAACTTTCCAAATGCAAGTATTACAGGGCCTACAGTAGATGCTATTGTACCTTCTCGGGGCTGAATAAAACAAAAACAGTTAGAAAAAATCTTTATGAGACACGAGTACATGTTTGTTGCCGAATTAATCAAAATGACAGCTCTTTTTAAAAGAGTTTGTGGGTAAATTGCAAATGAATGGGTAATGCATCCTAAACCTTTACTCCGGCCACAGAAACAGCTGTCCGAGCAAAAGATTTACAAAAGTTTTACAAAATGGGACTTAACAGTTGCCACATGAAGCAGCTGTAGTGGATCGGCTGCAATTCTGTAGTTTCATGATACATCTACAAAGGAGGTGGAGGAGCAAGAACATTGATACAGACAAAATAGACTCAAGCAAAGTGGAAAACTGTTTTGTGGTCAGATTCATTTGAACCTGACATTCCTCTTTGAAATCCCGGACGCTGTGTCCTCCAGACTGGAGAGAAAAGGGACCATTTGGGGCAATTTGGCGCAGGATACTTGAGCAACTAAAATCACACATCAGACAAAGAATTGAGAACATTCCTTTGTGTAAGGTCCAGCAACTGGTCAGATGTTTACAGACCGTCGTTAAAAGAAGTTGGGATACTTCACAGTGGTAAACATGGCCCTGTCGCAACTTGCTGCCATCTATATCAAGCTCAGCCTGTATTGTCTATGATAAACTACAAGGTCCAATTTCTTACATTTGACATGTAACTGTTGTGAATGGAAAAACTGATTTATGACATTTGCGAGTCCCTGCATTCTGTTTACGTCTACATTTTTCACAGCGTCCCAACCTTTTTTGGAATAGAGGTTGTGCAAGGAAACCCAGAGTGTAGTAGCTTACACATTTATCCTCGGAGCCAGAGGCAATGAACCGGCCGCAGGGAGAGATGACTGAAGAGCACGAGTGGTAGCGATTCAGATGGTTCTCGTAGCGGCGTACACACCTGGGGAAGGAACGCACACAGTGGGGGAAAATGAAACAGGAGGAACTGTTTTTTATATGAATGTAGTCCTTTTTATGTTGAAGTGATCTGTTGAAGATACAAAGTATTAGCATACGGAAGGGAAGGAGATTGCTATCGTTCACACTTCACATTTTATAAACATCTGAAGCTGCGAAGGACGAGGAGTTGAGCATGACTCAAGCAAAACACAGGAAAGAAGGAGTTGTAAATGATGAATGGGTCCCTCTGCAACTTCTGTGCCGTTTCATTTGGTTTGCAAAAGCATGTAATGTCTTTACAATGCCGCCAACAGCTAGCGAAGCTAGAGGTCCTTCATGGGCTGGCATCTTGGCTGGGCAGCGCTTTGACAGGATCTGGTGAGAGAATGTCTTTGACCTTCACATGCTAATGTAATTAAACAGAACTAAAAGTAGGTCATATTCTCTGGTGACCATAGAAATTGAACTAACCCAGTACCGGTGAGTTTTTTCCATGTACTGTTCATGTAGTCGACACAATCTGTGTCCACGATCGCAGTAGAGATTCAGCTTAATGGTATTTCTATTCTGCTTGTGCTTTGTTGCATTCAAAAGCATCATTTCACCACAATTATTCCAAAATACTGTAAGCCGACTACGAGATATGTCTTTAACCTTATTATAGTATGAGTAAAAGAGCTGGCGTACATTTGAAAATGGGTCATCGTGAATCACTTTTAGAGCAACCATTCAAAGCAGAAAAATAAACAGGATAAGCCATAGTTTTGCATCGGGTTTGCAGTGAAGGTTGTGAGAGATTACAATCAGTTTTGTAAGACGTATTTGTCCAGACACATCTGTATCCACAGATGTTGAACAAGTCCAAGTGACAAATCTAAAGCGGCATCACGACATCTAAACAAGTCTGCAACAGAGCCAAAGCCGGCTGTCACCACCGTACTCATAAAAATCACTTTAACTGGTCAGAGCTAACACTCGTCTGCTTTTCTGGGTCAGAATGTAGATGTGGTGCTTTGACTGAAGAAGGGGAGATGCCGGCACGAGTTCCACAAAGACACATTCTCCGTGTTGCGTGAGTGATGACTATCTGGAATTTTCCTGATGACTTGCACAGACTGCATTAGAAGGGCTGATCCGTCTAAGTGGGAGCCTATGAGGTTACTGAATCCACCTGGGTATTCAGTGTCAGTCATTGAGGCAATCAGGAGACTAATCATAGTTGCTGCCAGTATCGTTCAGCATACGTAACTGTGTCAGAGCAAACCAGGTGAAAGCCTGCTTTTCTAGTACCATCTTATATGTGATTTATCATAAATAACGACGCATTTATTTACAGAAAATATTGCTCGACCGGCATTCATCAATTATATCAAGTCCACTCAATTTAGGGGGAATACATCACTGAACTAAAAAGAAACAGATCGCCATCTGTTCTCCATCTTTAGAATCAGTATTTGAGCGGATCCGATTTTAAACCATGCTAAATGCTTGTGTAACCTCCCCTAACTGGAGCACTGCACACATCATTTCGAAATATAAGTGGTGAGTGAAGGCTGGGGCTTTGAATAAATAAACTTAAAACCGATCCAGTGGTTCTGTCAAAGGAGCTGTGGGTCTAACTAGAACACTACCACGTGAGCTTTACTGCACGATGCCATGATCACCATCAGTCACAAGATCATTTAATTAATGATGTCTTAGGATGATAAAAATGATCTGACTAAACTGTGGCTGTTAAACTGAAGATGACTGCTTATTTCAAGTGAATGTCTGGCTCTCACTTGAGTTATTGGCACGTTCTGCCTGTCAGCCACATTTCCTCTTCAAAGAGGAAAAGGCCTTTTGTTACATTCTAGTTAAGTTTACTCTTGTCTGATTTCAAGTAGGCATAAATAAATTATCTTCAAGCCTCTAAAATTTTCTTCACAAATCACCACAACTGTGCAGGATAACAGAATTTCCCCTGTGATGAATAAAACTATATATAAAAAACTTCAGCAATAAAGCTAGCTTGACTTCTTCGATTAGCTGCCAGGCTCACAAATACAGAGAAACAATCGTTTAGGAGTGCTGGAACTCATTCTGTAGTTGCTACCAGCTTCTTGAACATAACTGAAGCACCGGCAAGATGAAAAGGCTTATTGTTACCATGCATCTACATGAGTTTCACCTCGGAGGAACTGCATCTGCTGAGGGATGCCTGATAACAAAGCTCTCGGGAATAGAAGTTGACCCAGTAATGAGGAACAGTTATTTATCAGATAGGAATAAGGTTTGAACAGAGTCTGAGGATTGGGGAGATTAATATGGAAGCAGTCTCAGACATGAAAGAATGCAATATTCAATAATGTCCTCTGCTGGCCAAAAAGAACATTCTGAGATCCAGAAATGGTCTAAATGAATTATTAAGGACATCTGTGAATAAGTGCCAAATAGAAATAGTCTCAGCTTCGTACTTTGGGATTTGAACATTTGCCAACTCACTCATCAAGTCAGGAATGCTTGTGTTGGACAAATGATTCTATAGTTTCAATTTAAAGTAATTTTGTGCTCTCAAGAATAACAAAAGAATACAAAATCAATATTGGTTTCTTCCTGAACTGGACCTACAACCAGTCAAAGGCCTCACCATAAGTTAGGTGGCTTGAAAAAGAACTTGAATTCAAGGTTTGTAAATTGTGAATTGGAAAAAAAAAAAAAAACAATTTCACGATAAAGACATTCTTAAAATGTGACTTTCTTGACATTACTATTAGTAATGTTCAAAATGTTATAAAAAATGCAAACGTCGAATGTTGGAAGTATAAATGCAGTTTATTCTTTCTTGTGTAGTGTAGTCCATGTTTGTTTTTTTTCTTTCCTTCTCTAAATCTTACAGAATAGTTTGTTTTTGTACAAACCTCAGCGAGCGTAGGTCCCAAATCTTCACCCCATCTGTGACTGCGCTGGTGAGGAAGAGGTTGTACGAATCCGGAGCCTGTGTGCTGAATGTGGAACCCTTTAAGATATAAACAACAAACAAAGCTCTTTTAATCAAAAGATGCTTGACTGAAACTGATCATAAATCAGCCTCTCTGGTAATTCACTGCTGTAAATCTCTGCAGCTACGTATTTGCAAAGTTTGTATAGTTTTACCCTTTTTCAAAAAAATGCGAGAACATCAAATAAGTTGGAAGTAAAAGCAGGGTGCAACGATGTGCAAACCATTAGAAGCCAACAATTAATTGTAATTGGTACAAAGACAACATATCAAATGTTGAGCTGTTTGTTCTATCCTGAAAATCTCATTTTTCTGATCAGCAACATATTTAAAAAAAGCTGGGACAAGGGCATGTCACACCCAGCTAGTATTTGAGAATTAAGGAGATAATTTGCTGTAAAGCAAAACATTTTTCCTCATTTTAGCTTGATATTGGGTTTCAGCTGCTCCATAGGTCAGGGTCCCCAGACCTCTGCACCATGCTGTTGTAACATGTGTAGAATTGGGTTTAGCATTGTCTTGAAATAATCGAGGCGTTAGTTGGATGGCAGCACACAATATGTTGCTCAGAAACGTCGCACAACGCACCCCAAACACCTTCATTAATGCTGGCTTTGTAATAAAAAAGAAGAAGAAACAAAACTAAATGTGATCACAGGACTTTTTTTTTTCCCATTTCACCTCAAACCATCTTAAAATAGTTCCAGTCCAAAGAAGGAGTCGCCATTTGTGGATCCATTTGTGTATTTTTTTGTTTTTGCAGTAAACTGTGTTCACAAACAATGGTTTTGAGAAGTGTTCCTGAGCCCATGCAGTGATTTCCACAACAGAGGAATGTCTACTTTTAATTCAGCACATTAGGAGGGTCTGACGTTCGTAGTCATTACTATTACTTTTCACTCCTGTTCCTGGTTAACAGAAGTGTAGAGGATGACGAATGAACAAAAATTCTGCAAAAGTATGAATAGCATTATTTTGTTACCATTATGATTTGTCTCTGAGATGGTTCACGATGGATTTGCAACTTTTATTTATCATCTTGTATTTACATTTGATATTTTTTAGCTATATTCCAGGTAGTATTTTTTTCCTATTTCCTGCAATCAGATGGTGACATTTAAAACAATGTAAACACATTGGAGCAAAAAAGAAGTCTGGAATGGAAGCAAAATTGCTATAAATTCTCTTTGTGTCACTTTCAATCCTTTGCATAGCACACTGAGAAAGGTAGAGTTTCCACTTAACATCCACACATAAATTCCATATATGTCTTCCAAACCAAGTTATCAAATGATTTAGTTAAACGTGTGAGTGAGATGGGAAGTGCAGCAGTAGGGGTGCTTTTTGTTTGGATTTCCATTAAGAGTGTGAGAACGAGAGTCTGAGAGGGCATTTCCAGTTCCATTTTCCGAGAAGTTCTCTCGTCTGATGAGTTCCAGGTGAATTTTGCAGAGGAGGCAATGGAAATTTCAAGTAGGAAAAGCTGCACTTCAGGCAGCAGTTCCTGAGGTTTGTACTGCCTTGGGACGACAAAGCAAGAGGGGAGGGAAATGTGATGTTATGCTTGCAGTGTCCAGGCAGGGGCAATCCCTCTGATCTGCAAATACTAACCCTACGACATCCAAAGGCCCGAGGGCACTTAGGCAAAGAACACCTCATTGATGCAATAGCTGAGCTGAAACAACACACCACAGGCTTTCCACTGTGTATAGCACACAAAAGCTGACAGGACAAAGAATAGGCACATCTGGTCAAATGGAGTATAGTCAGCTGTGTGCAGGAGTGAATCGCTGCTGAATGGGTTAATGCATTAAATCCAAGCCAGTAGCTGCAGTGTTTCCAGCCAATCCAAGCTGGCCCGAGTGTCAAGCATGCAAGGTCAACACACAGAAGTCAAGGGTCACTGAGTCCAAGGCTTCCTCATCAACAAATTCACACTTCTCTGTGTTCCCAATATATATACATTTATGAGGAATCTTCATTTCCTCACTTTTTTAAAAAGAAAATCAGTAGTTTTGTTCCTATTACAAAGCTCATCTGCCTTTACACGCATATGAATAATTGACATCCCATTCTTAATCCATAAAGTTTAATATGACATCGGCCTATCCTTTGCAGCTATAACAGCATCAACTCTTCTGAGCAAGCTTTACACAAGGTTTAGGAGTGTGTTTATGGGATTTTTTGACCATTCTTCCAGAAGTGCATTTGTGAGGTCAGACACTGATGTTGAATGAGAGTCTCCACTCTAATTCATCCCAAAGGTTTTCTATCGGGTTGAGGTCAGGACTCTGTGCAAGCCAGTCAAGTTCTTCCACACCAAACTCGCTCATCCATGTCTTTATGGACCTTGCTCCGTGCACTGGTGCGCAATACCAAACTGCTTCTGCAAAGTTGTGAGCATGAAATTGTCCAAAATCTCTTGGTATTCAGAGTTCCTTTCACTGGAACTAAGGGGCCAATCCCAGCTCCTGAACAACAACTCCACACCATAATCCCCCCTCCACCAAACTTTACACTTTGCACAATGCAGTCAGACAAGTACCGTTCTCCTGGCAACCCCCAAACCCAGACTCATCCATCAGATAGACTCTAGAGTCCAGTGGCGGTGTGCTTTACACCACTGCATCCTATGTTTTGCACTGCACTTGGGGATGTGTGGCTTGGATGCCGCTGCTCAGCCATGAAAACCCATTCCATGAAGCTCTCTACGCACTGTTCCTGAGCTAATCTGAAGGCCACATGAAGTTTGGACGTCTGTAGCGATTGACTCTGCAGAAAGTTGGTGAAAGTTGCTGTCGTTTCAAATCTCTCTCACTTTGTTATAATACCACTGACAGTTGACTGTGGAATATTTAGTAGTGAGGAAATTTCACGAATGCACTTGTTGCACAGGTGGCATCCTATCACGGTACCACGCTGGAATTCACTGAGCTCCTGAGAGCGACCCATTCTTTCATAAGATCTATGTCCACATCTGCCCAAGACGATGATGTGTGAGTAAGAGAGGACTTGCATTCAAGACGAAGGATGCTAATGATAACACGTCCTGTCTGACTGTAATGGAAACTTGTTTAACCAAGACATTCTTTAAAACATGACCTTTTTTAGTAAAACCACAAAGTAACGTTTTCATTCCTTCAAAGGAAATCTGTGCCTTATGTAACTCGCACAAAACAAACAAGCAAAAAAAAAAACAACACTCATTAAAGTGTTACGTAATGTTACGCCAAGCCAAGTAAATTTCTTTTTGCTCCGTGGGTTAGTTTTACATGTCATTCAGTCTGCGAGTGAAGTGATGGAATGTCTCTGCCTCTATCCATTCTCAAAGATTAGAGGTTTTCATAGGTTTGAAATGTACGTAATGATTAAACAACGAAGTGACATCAGTCAGAGGCCTCTTCAGCTATGCATCAATAAGGACTAGAACAGGAGGTTCCGATCATCGCAAATAATATGGCAACAATATAATTCCACTTTGGGGTTTAATGAAGTATTGCTCAAGTTAAATTGACTCAAATTAATTTCAGGGAAGCTGTTAGTCCACAGCCCACCTCACTTGTGCAAAAAAGGAGCAGGAAAACATTTCCACATCTGATATCTTGTTAGTACAATGTTCTATTGTGTGCTTATTGAAAACCATGTTATTAGTTCAACTTGTTCAGACTACTGCAGCACAATTAGAGGAAAATATGTTTTGGTTGATTGAAAACATGCTCTCATATTGTCCTCAAATTAATTTGTGCGGTTTTGTTGATATTCCTGTGGTTGGGTCTCTGGTCGACATCTCGCTTCGACTCCTCTGAACAGCCTGTTTTTGTCTTTTACACGAGAGGCAGAACAGGAGGGTGTGGGCTGCAGATCAGGGATCACTTTCCATTTGAAAGCTCTATTGACAACTAACACTGAATAATTAAAGAAGTGCGATAACGTGTGTCTTTGGACTGTGGTGGAGCACCCAAAGAAAGCCCATGTAAGCACCGAGGGAACTTGAAAACTTCTCAAAGTCAGCCAGCTGTTGCTGATTTGCTGGTCAGCCACACAGTTAACCACAGCACCACCAAGCTGCCTCAAGTTTGAATCAGCAAAGTTAGGCAGAAAAAGGAAAAGACAAGTGAAGAAAAAAACTAAAACAATCTCTTGTTGGGTCTAAGGTTTGGTTTCACCTTCCCACTAAGCTTTTACCAGGGGAAGTCAGATGTGAATTCCTCTATATAACGGCAGTTTACAGTATAACACCGTAAGACAGAATCACCATAGATTTACACAGTTACTTGCAGAGTAGATGGCCGTCAGAGTTGAGGTACAGCCCATCATATTATAAGAAACCAAGGTTTACTTTTTTATGCCCATGAATACATTGTCTTTCAATCCCTGGCCATGGGGTAAGGTTTGATAACTGACACCATGGTGATAACTGACACCATGGTACTGAGTAAACATGACTCGGATTACATAATATGTAATGAATAATTGAATAACGAGCATGAATAATTTGAATTCTTTAGGAGCATCTAAATGGACTAACCTTGTTCTGTGTGACGCAGTGGATGGCTCTTCTGTGGGCGTCAGGAAGCACCGAGGCAACGATGCCTCTGTTCATGTCCAATACTTGAATGGACCGATCTGAACCACACACCAACACGATGTCTGAATAAACTGCTAAGAGAAGTTAAATGTTTTTTTTTTTTTCTAAGACCACTTATGTCCAGAAAGCAGCGATCTGAAGTGACGGTGAACTCATTTGTTCAGTTTTATTTTTCCATATTAGGGTTTTCACGACAAAAAATCTAATTGAGGAAGCTGATTCTATTTATTTTGTGCAATTCGATTTCGAAGTCATTTCACAGACATTGATGTGATTTGCATGATGTCCACAGCCTTTTGTTTTCAAATATGACAGAAACCAATGCTTAGTTAAAAAAACTGCTTGAAGTATATGTACATGGAAGGACATTTTTGACAATTTTTGACATTTGTTGTAATTTGGCGCACTAAATTGAACTAAATTGAATTTAAATTTGCATTGCAAAATCCTTCTTGACAAGATCTAACTCATATCAACACAACTTCGCTGGATTTATTGGCAAGTAAATACACTGTAAACCTTAACAAGGGGTTGGAATGCAGACGTTCTGAAAAAACATTAAAGACACCTAAATGCTTAACGCGGAAAATCTGCAGTGGAAGTCCTGAGGCAACATGTGAAGACTTTATGACATTATTGTGGTTTCCATGGAAGTTTTCGCACCACATGCTCCGAGCAAATAGGAGAGGTTCACTTTGTCAGCATCAGTGCGGTCCTGACTTCACCACCTTCTGCTGCAGAAAGGCTTTAACGTGAAAAAAGGATACAAGAGAGGAAATCGTTGATCGCAGACAAGGCAGTGATGTCTGTCGATGATGTTGTTAAGCATTTTGCTTGTTTGATGACACTCCGTTCCTGATATCTAAGAAGGAAAATAGATCAAAAGTTGCATTATTCTCTAAAACAATAGATATAAGAACAAAATGTGAAATGTTCTTTTCACCTATCTGTGACATGCAGCTTTAGAGGAGAAGGTTTAGTTTGAGGTTTCCCCCTTTATAATGGATTTCTGATTTTGTTTTCACCGATTGCTGACAGTTCAAGCTGCTCCTCTCCCAACTGCATCATTGCAGCGATTATAGATAAACACATGAATGACCGACATGCGCCGCAGAGAGAAGTAATGGATGCCTTTTATTGAGATTTTACTTTCCCCCAGCACAGGCCCTGATAGTTACAGTACACAGCAGAGTAGTTTGGGTGTTACTGAGCGTCAGCAGTGTCTGTGGCAGCAGCAAAGTCAGGCTCCTGTTAGTAACAAAGCCTTAAATAGGTCAAGCAACTTTTTAAACGGGTTCTGTTATCCATTTTCCAGTGAGCATTTGTCACTTTTACTACAACTGCTTAACTGTAGATGAAAAGTGGCAGATGAATTATAAAAGTTAATTCCCAAGAAAGGTACTTTGGCTCTGAAAGTATCAGCATTACTGCTTAGATGGCAACAGGACTGTGGTCCTATGCAACTTTGAGGTCATTAAACAGTGTATTAATATAGACAATGAATATTAGAATTACATCCAATTTTCTTCGCCTAATATCCACACTGTACGGCCCTATTGCTCAAATGTATTATTCAGTGTATAACTAGAATATCACTACTATAGGATGGCACATTATTTGAAGCTTTACCAGTTCCCTATTGTTACACTAAAAACATGCATTTCACCCAGCTTTGGCTAGAATCATCAACTGAGTAAAGCAAGATTCAGCTTGACACCATAAGAAATGTGTCAGCTCAAAGTCAAACTGGGAATACTACGCACTGGTCTTTAACAAAAGCTGAAAATGTGCATGCCAAAAATCGTTGGATTCTGAAAAACGTGTGCACGCACATCTTCAGGTAGCATTCTTTTTATTTGTACACTCATAAATGGGCCTCAATATAGCCACTTACACGCTCATATTTAACCATAAATGGTACTTGTGCAGCCCCCCGCGAGTACAAATGCACCTGCTGATTGGTGGCCCTTTATGGCGATTCACAGATACAAACATAAAAGAAAAGAAAAGGAGGTGTGTCTATGAACCTTTATGAACATAATTTGTTAATGCACAGGTGCATCCATTATGCAGTGTTATTCCTGAATATTGAAATAGTGCTTTTAATGGGTGCTACGACTATCAGACTGATTGATTTATAACTTGCCAAAATAACTGTGACAATCAGAGGAATTCCTCACTCTTAGATATCATTTGTAAACTGACAGCTGATAGGTGAACTCAATCTATTCACATATTTACAAGTTTTGTTAAATTCATGAGGATTAGGAAAAGTAACATGTGGTTAGGGATCTACTCTGTGCTCCAGGAAATTGGAAATTTTGATGTTGAGAACGAAAAGAACACAAACCAATAGCTAATTTAAACAATAAACACTTTTAAACACAATTCAGATATTTGTATTTGTGTAATGGCTTGTAATTACCTTTTAATGCAATCACGGCTGCTGTCCACATTATAGAGGTACAAGTATACAGAGGGTCCAGATGCCAGAAGCAGAAATTTGTCGAGATAATAAAACTGAGCACCTCTAATTGGTTTGGAGAACATGTTTCCACCCTGATGAAAAAACGAAAAGAGACAAAAATCAAGCCGATATATATTTTATACCTTTGTGGCTCAAATAATACGCCAAACTAATTAAATGAGAAATGCTAATAGGAATAGATTTTATTAATTCAGTTATTTTTTTCTTAAAAAAAAAAGGTAATGTTTTTCTATCTATCTTCATAGATCATGAAGAAGCTTTAATACGAAGCAGATAGTGAGATTCCAAGAAAATTTGTTCCAAAAAGAAGGGAGTAAACTTAGATAAGGACAACCTCATCAGAAACACTGTGTTCTGTCTGACTCAGAATCTATCAGAGTTGAGTTTGACAGTTCGTCTCTGTCCATGTTTACGCATTTATTAATCTACCAAATGTAAAGACTTAAAACTACAGATATTTAAAAAGATATCATGTCGTCATTGGAGTTTTTTTTTTCTATCTAAAGTTTTGAAGTGTAATTGCGCAAAGCTGGCTCACATCAACGTAGCTCCTTTCCCACTGGAAAAAAAAATCGTTTTACGATAACGCCAAGCGTTCACGGGCTGTAGGTCAAGCCGATGAAGTAAGGCGGGCCTGCAAACGGTCAGAGTTTTGAATGCTTCCATTCCAATAGATTCTATAAGTGACACAAAAAAAAAAACTATTCTGTGCAATGCTATGAATGGCTATTGTTGTAGCAAAGATACCGATAATTTGGTGCTGCATATTGTCAAATGGTATCCTATTCTGGCAGAAAGGCGGGCAAAAAGCTTTCAGCCACACTGAGACATCAGTTTAAACTCCTACTTAAACTTAGTGACATACCCGAAGAGCAATATTTCTGATGATACCTAATGACAGGATTTTGGGTTGTATAGCTCTGGTTATTTCTCAGCCTCTGTGATTAATCGCTCCTCATCCAGCAAGCAATCAAAGTATTGGCCCAATACTGGCTTGTTAATCATCAGATCTTACATTCAGCGGTATGATTCAATTTCTCCCATTAAGGTCCATCTTTTCTTTCCTTTTCTTTTCCTCCATCTCTTCTCTTATCCACAAGATTTGGCAGTTATTTGACAAACTAAACAAAATATAGCCAGGCATTAATAATCGAAAGGAAGGGGAGAGCTTTCCTTAGAAGACACCGCTAACATCCCAGAATGCAATACGGCAATTCCTGTCTTTGCTGTGACAGCCTAACATTTGTTAGGACTACAAATCAATAGACAGATGTGATCAGAACTGCTCCTCTTCTTTTTTCTCGCCGAACCCGGGTGAAATTTGCACGGCGACTTCGCTACATCACCTGCCAGGATTTGAGGTCTGTGTCCCCAAAAATTTACTTTGGGAAGCATTTCATGCACTTACAGTAACATGATGATTGTCCCAAGTAGCATTACTCTTCCCTTCTTTTCCACTTCTCACTTCCACTGCACGTATTTTGTATTTTTTGTGACGTATGCAATCAGGCTGTTTCAATCTGTGTCCTTGAGACTGTCATCGGTATGCTGAAGCAACAAGATGGAAATGTTCAACCGCGGTGTTGGCAGCTTGTTTTGCTCATAATATGTCTCCTCGGACATAAGAGACACCACATGGGCATGATAATAAAGTTGAATACTGGTCTTTAATACACTACGCAATTTTATCAAATCTCAGGCAAATGCTCTCAAGAACACCAGATGAAAAGAACCGTGGATATGGTGCCAACCACACTTGAATACCCGGGAAACGGTAGAGACAAAATCTTTCAGCAATCACATCCGTCTTTGAAAACACAAAAGGGAAAGAAAAATGTGTACAGCATGTGTCTGAGGTTATTTGATTTTTACTTCTAAACCAATTTCAGTTTGTAGACCCTCAGAAATGAGGACATTTTTGTAATATGAGGTCACACAGGCTGGTCCTCATTTCACTGTTTTTCATGGTGAGGACTTGGCTTATTGTAGGGAATGTAGCAAGGAGGGTAAATAAACTGAAACACTGAAATAGCCTCTTTTAAAACGGGGCTTTTACCATGATAACAGCAGGCTCCGACCTGCAATGGGTCCAGATTCGCAGTGACAGATCTTCTGATGCACTCATCCACCACTGTCTGCTGAGGCTCCAGCTCACACTGCTCACTGGCTTGTCGTGCCCTACATACAAAGAGAGCTTGAAATGAAATTGGTGACACAGTGTGGGGCTGCAACATTTACTTTTATGGTACTGTTAAGGCAGCCTGGCAGACCGACTGCAGAGGGAAGGCTCATGCTGACCTGCACGTCACCTCAACTTCTGTCCTTTTATCTCTGCTGCCCCCTTATGGACACTATGACTATGTCTTGGCTGCGTTTGAGACCGGCGATCACAAAACTAATGCTTTGTGTGCAAGGACATACTTCTCTGCCTCTCAGTCTACCTTTATATACATATTTATTAAATTATGTGAAAAAAGACAATACGAAATGGGTTCATTTGCTGCTCTGGAATACAATCAGTGACAGTTTTATCATTTATGCATCATGAAAGGTTTTTACAGTGATAGCCGAATAAATAATCTTTGATCAGCAACGGATCAATTCCAAAGTAAATCAAGCTAAATTATACATGCATGATAATGATAGCACTAAAACCGAGCCGAGGATGATCTTCTAACTCGTAGCCCCCCACCCTCCCCTCTTTAAAACATCATGAAAAATGTCTTGCAACTCCAAAATGTGAGCACAATTTGCAAAGACTGAATAGATAAAAACAATTCCTGAAATGAATCACTCTTTCCAGAAAGTTATTTAATGCAACTTTGACCACAAACGTAAACGAGGGCAACCATAAAGCACAGCAGAGGAATACCAGGTGAGGATACTCATGTCGGACCTATGCAGACAGTTGGACTGCCAGCAAGAGATGACCTGTACAGTAACACTGAACTGTCGCCAAGGCCACACAGGATCTGTTTTCCATCACCTGGAGGGACAAAGAAAACAGCACATACTTTGTAAGGATATTCTGTCGGAGTCATTCCGACCAGAAAGCAGCTTTTAAACACAACGGTGACATGTTCTGTCAGAATACTAATAGATATACTGCCAATAACATTCTTAAATGATTGTTTCAGGTGAATTCATCCTTCCAGGAGAGGATAGGCTGTGATGAATGAACCATACATAAGTTTCAACTTAAGTTGATGTAGAACTTAATGCATCCAATAAAGCCTACTTTCTTTCTGTAATGGAGAGTGTTTGTGGCCACTATAATGGAGAATCATTCTGTTTGCTTCAACACTGGCTGAAGCCACATACAGTGTTTCTAATACACGGCCACCTCATATACACAGCACCTCAGAGCTGAAGGGAGTCCTACTGCTTACTGCTGCAACAGCCTTTTACTTGCTCACTGATCTTTCTGCACGTTTTTGCAAAGTCTCACAAAGACTATTTTTTTTTCTTTTTCCAGTTTCTTTGGAAATTCTTTCCCATGCCGGGCCATGATGCAGACATTCAGACAGACAAAGCCCACGTTTAAAGTGGAACTATTTCTCTTCTCAGACAAATTTGTACATTTTGTGTACGTACAATTAAATTAACTGGAATTTGCAAGTGTACTTAATTTAGTTTATATCATCCAAATGGTTTTAATTTACGTACCAGGATGTCTTGTGGTTCTAGTCACTTTGTTGCAGTGAGTTTAAAGTCTGGGGTCTGCATTCAGACTACAGTCTTCCTTCAGTATTTGGTCAATTTAGTATTAAAAACGGTAAATACTGAGAAGTTAAACAACTTTGAATAATTTGTCATCGAAGAAGTATTTCACAAGCGCGTCGTCCCTTCTCTTGGGAAATTTGTATCAATGGAAAAGGCAAATGCTCGGCAAAACCAGCCGTCATTGCCGACTCACCTGAATACTGAAGGCACGAGATCTGTTTGTTGGCCACACCGAGATCCATGCGCGGGATAGTTGGTGCGGCGCTGTCTGCTGGGTAATCGCTGCGGAGTAAACCTCTAAATGGCAAAAATGCACGCTCGCCGTTTCAGTGACACGAAACTTTTCTCAACGCTGTATTCGCAGCAATGACAAAGAAAAGAGACTGCTTACGCATTTTTGGTCATCTTTTTAGGGCGAGATTTTTTCTCAACGTTTGTTTTTGGTGAAAACATGATCCTCCTGAAAAGTAGAAACAAACAAAAGCCTCCTGTGAAATCACTAAATAGATCAACTGGCAAATGTGTGGTACATGTGTCAATTTATTTGATTCATAAAACAGCATTTCAGCTGTGTGTGTTTGTGTTAAGACACGATCACAGTGCTCCACCTATTGAGATATAAAGTACAGTTTCTATGTCTTGAAAAGGTGCTTTAAATCCTGTCTTTGCTCAAAATTTTTTGACAATCATGTACTGGCAAAAAAAGGACTGTTAACGTACCTCGGGGCACTCGTGTAACCAGACGACTTCACTTTTGAGTGAAAAACCAAAGGCTGCTCCTTTACACCTCCTTTGAATAAAAGACAACGAGGCAAATGAGACACACACTGACAGACACTACCATAAACAATAAATCTGTGGAAAAACAAAGACTAAGCACCCTGAAGGGATAGAGCCTCTTTACAAATGGCTATTTGTCAATATAATATCATGAGGAAAAAGGTCTACATTATTACAACGGCTGATCCTGCTGAATCAAGTTTCTTGGGTTAGCCTAGAAAAAGAGGATTGAAGACCAGTAAGTTGTCGTGTTGTGCTGAATGCATTAAGAAAACTATGGGACGGTTTATCCTGCTCGCCGTCCGCTGTCAGTCCCTTTACAATATTACAGTGAGCTAACTTTTTCCGCTTCCACTAAAATGTGCGAAGCTTTCCAAAAACTGTTCTCCTGTCAAATGTAAGAAAGAAAGAAAAGAAAAGATCACCAAATGTCTGAGCAGATACTGAGGACAGAAAGAAAGTAGTCGAAGCTGTTCATTCTTTGTTCCTTCAACAAGGCTAATATTATTTCCAATCTTTTTTTTTTCCTTCCTTTTTTTTGAGTGAAAAAGTTATTTTCCAATGAAAGGAGTTTTGTGGATGTGGCACCTTGCTGCATTTCATCACTTTGTGATGTTTAAAGTGGGTTTCTGGAAGTAGCTTTTGACCCAGAACAAACTATGTGTAAAAAAAACTAAGCTTTTTAGGCTTGGAATTATTTCCTGGTGATGCAGTCTCTTTCTCAACAGCCCTATTGAGCCCCTGTTGATATATAATGGTCATTTAGTTTTATTGGGTTGTAAAAATCTCATAATTTACGCTGACTTTACATTAGAAACTACTTGAAGCGCAGTGAGAGTCCTGGACAAATTTCCAGGTTTAGTCACATCTGCGTAAAATCCCAGCAGTGTTCTGTTTTGCTTATAGCTCTTATTATGTAGGTTTTAGACTAATCAAAACAGTTATTTTTAAAAAAAGCACTGAAACCTTTGCAGGCTGCAGCAGAACATTAGCCTCAAATGCAATCCCAATCCGTGTCTGCGTATTTTTCTGTGAAATGTGGTCTGCAAAAATACTAAATATTTGGTTTCTTGTGAAGTTTAAAACATGAAGGATATGTTCTTTACAATCAGACATATTATTCGGGCAGTGACTCCAGTCTGTAAATGTAAAACGGTATCAAAGGTATGGGTGCTTTGAGCCAAAGTAAGGTCCCATTTGGATATGTTATCTGTATAAGGACCTTTTCATTTATAACATGGGGATAAGAGAACGAGGGAAACAATAAACTGTTACTTGTGGCTTTTGTAAAGCTTTCCTGTGTTTCATCTTATGGGCATTTTCCTAAGAATGTCATCACATTATTGGGATTTCATTTAGATGTTGAAAACTTCTCAAAGTACGAACCTGACCACCATCTAATGGGTTCTGCTGCCAGTGTACTTTATCCATATACTTTCCCTTATTCAGGTAAGTCGACCAGATGGAAGCAGCATAGATATATTATGTGTGAGTGGGCTTAAGTGACATGTCAGCAACAAAAATGATGTAACGCAGGAAGAATATGATGAATGTGCAAAAAGGGGGCTGTTCATCCCACAAGACTAAGACAAATGAACTGTAAATGGACTGCATTTATGTTGAGCTTTTCTTGTCTTGTTGACCACTCAAAGTGCTCTTACACAACATTCCCCCGTTCAAACATACAATCATGCCATGGTTTTTAGCCTACGCAGTGCTTTTTCTCTATCATACGCACCGATGACACACAGCCATCGCCTGTTTGCTGCGTCAACAGTTACACTGAGAATTTGAAAGAAAGATTTCTTCTGCGTATTTTGGCCTTGTACCCACAAGCAAACACAGTTTCAGGTTACTGAAAACAGAGTAGTAGAAACATCTTTTTCAGAGTATATATTGACAGAAACTGTATCTTAAGGGCTGTATTTTGCTTCTTTCCCTCGTTTGTCCGGCCTCTTTCGCCTGTTTGAACGTACCTCTGATGACAGAGATTACTCT
Organism: Leuresthes tenuis; assembly: GCF_036924035.1. Classification (NCBI taxonomy): domain Eukaryota; kingdom Metazoa; phylum Chordata; class Actinopteri; order Atheriniformes; family Atherinopsidae; genus Leuresthes; species Leuresthes tenuis. The sequence goes on from NW_027325362.1 coordinate 17,295,640, forward strand.
CAATTCTTAAACAGTTTTCTTTTTTGAGTGCAACATTTAGGGCAACCTATGACAGAAATACAACCTAGTGCTCGGAGCTATCTCTTCATCAGAGTAAAAATCACATGAAAATAAGAATCACTGTGTTTTTAATTGCTTTAAAATGTAAGAATTGCTCAGTTTGTGTCCAAAGGTGGAGTGCAACATGCTCTTCATCCTCTGCCATGTTGCTACGACATATAGCTCAACATTAGCAAACCGAACCCTGGTTCGAGGTGGGGATCTTTCGCATTTTTGAGGCCATCGTAGTTTGAGGGTAGGTGGGGGTTCTACAGTTGGATGTGATTTGTGTGGCTAAATGTCACTACATCCAACCCCGCAGGACTTTAATCCAGGCAACAAGACAAGAAAAGTGCAGCATTCATCATACAAAAAGTAATGGCAGCTCATTTCCATCATCTCTTGAAGCAAACTGTTCTGTTCCACTTCAGGATTATGTTACATGGCTATGTGACATGACAACTAATATCACATTTTCACCCGCAGCTCTTTTTAAAAGGCTCTCTCGGATTTGTGCCAGACTCACAATGGAGCAGCAAGAGGAACATTTTTCCTTTGCAGGAGTCTCTGGGCTTTATGGTGTAATTTGTATACAATTCTGCAGATAGCTTAAAGAATGCAGAGATGCACATAGGAGCCTGGTGGGTTAGCCTGTAAATTTTTGTGGGTTTTTTTTGCTCTGTAGCTGCAGTCTCACAGCACCTCTCAACTCCGCAGAAGATCCCCTACATAGTCTGGCGCTGGCAAATCCCTTTACTCCAGCTGTGGAGTCTAACTGATACTGGCTTTCTCAGCACTAACTCTCTGTAAGAGCAACAGGTAAACCTCAGTATACTTCTGTTTCCAATAGAGTAGATTCAAACTGCCAGGTCCTAATGATACACAAAAGCAACACAAATGCGCACTTTTACCATGATTCCAAATGTGCAATAATCCAACAGGCTGTGCTGATTTCAGAGAATTCATCGGTCCAAATGGGTTATGCTCTTATTGATATGAAGTACCTGTTTTTGTGGCAATGCAAATGGAAGTTTATGTACTAATGAATGCCATATAAACACTTGCCAAGGTGCATAAAGTGTAATCTTATCCATCTACTATAATTACAGATAATGTGGATGAGTTGGTAGCTCTTGTCTAATCAGACCAAACATACTATTTAAAAGATCATGTGTAGCCAAGCAACACAGAAAACGAGCCTGTCGTGCAGTGAACTTTAAAATGGAACATACTTCTAAAACCCAGTCATCAAACAGCAGCAGCTCCCATTTCATTTTATGTGCATGAGCATAAATGAAAGGTAAGTGAGTGTTCAGACAGTGACTTCTGACCTTTCTTTTTAGAATGGTTAGGTTCCTTCTCCTTTAACTCAGCATTCAGAGGAGATTGGAGCAGTCGAGGAGAACTGAAAACAAGGGAGAAGGAAAATTGGGGGGATGGAGTTACTGGAAATGAAAGGGCACAACATTTTCCAGCGTTATGGATTATTAGTCCCTCTAATTATCAGCACCACGATATTGTTAACTCATGAAAAAACACATTGTGTAAAGGGTTATAATGGGGCAATTTAATATGAAAAGGTCAGAGTCTGAAGGTGTTATAGGCATAGTCCAACTGAAAAACAGTTGGACTCATATGTCTTATAGTATGGAGGCTGAAGTCAGATCACCAGTATCTGATGGTACAGAGAAGATGTGCATATGAATGTATTGTTCCTGCAAGATGTAAAAAAGCCGATGTGAGTATCATTTGGTGTACAAGCTTTCAATTTGCTTCAAATTTTCAGACAAATACCAGGATTTTGCATTTACTTCTCGATACAATGTGTGGAGATACCCAAACGAGAATATTTCAATCTTTTAAAGCAACGTTTGAGTAACGGTTATGACTGGGAAAAAAAGAAAGGTGCATCCGGCACGAGCAGCTTTCAAAACATTTATACCGATTTGAAAGTTTAGACATACAAAGAGTTGTATCATTTGTAAACCGTTTAATTATTTGACGTCTCACTATTGCTACTGAATAAACAAATGACAGAATAACAGTATACAAATTTTCATGAAAAATGTTTAAAAAATGACAAATCTATCTCCATGTCGAACCTCTCTGCAAGCCTCTGTCAGACTGAACTTTTCTTGTGTTATATAATGGCTTTTTTTCTAACTTTGAATCCTATATCAATGGGAGGAAGCAGAAAAGACATAATACAAAGAGGTCAGCGTATTGTAAAGTCACCAAATATTTTTTCGATGACTTTGGCTGTACCTTGGGAACACAGAGAAGCCTTCACGAGAACCCTCCATCCTGTCGAGCTCACTCAGACACAACTCCAGAAACACCACGCATGGAGTAAACAAAGAGCTCACTAAAACCACCATCTGTGGGACAAAGAATTTTGTCAATAACCATTGAGGTCAAAGGCCAATTCGGTGCGCTTTATCGATGTTTTATTGAAGTTACTCACAGAGTCATCACATCCTGGAGAGATTGACCATGACCCTGCCATGGTGATGCTCAGGTTTGGGTGATCTAGATAGAAGAAAGAACACCAGTCATGGGTTTGGCTGCATTGAGGGTCCTATTCACATGTTAAACAGGGGGGGACACAAACTTTGCTGTATTGACCCAAGAGACTGGGCAACATTAATATACTTACTGATAACAAAATGGTGTAAACTTCTATTTAAGATTATATCTAAATATGTGCAGTAGTGTCCAGGAGTATATGTAAAATGCACCGAGGCAACAACAGCATCCCTTAAGAGGAAAGGTTTCAACAATGCTACCAATCTTTTTGCACAAAGCTGGACCATTTCCCAAGTCTGATATCAGTGACAATGTTTTTCAAAAAGGAGCATATGGAGAAATCATACCACCAGCAGCTTACCTTTGAAATAAAATATCTTTAAGAGCTCTGAAGTCGCCAGATCGACCACATACAGACCATCAGTACTTCCAATACAAAACCAGCTGTTGTCTCTGCAGGGGCCCCACACAGAAACATATGGAAAAACAGAGTTAAAGGATCTCCCCCCAAAGCCTTTTTCATATATTTGCAGAAAGACAATAAGACCACATACCAAAGAAAAACATGGCGACGCAAGGCATACACACCACAAAACCATAGAATTTACTAAGGTTTCCTTTTACTTCATTTAGACTAAACTATGCACGCCCCTGAAGATGGAAACTACTGCCACACACAGTATAAAGGAGCTTTGTTTTTTTTATGCACTTCCAGCTCCAAGCTACACGCTGAGGTTATGATATTGTGGACAATTACATTTTAGTGCATCATTATTTTCATGCTGACCTGGTGCCTCTGTACAGGATGGGACAATTACAGCCATTATGGGTGGAATTTTAATGTGATAATTGTATCACACAAGTTTTCTTTTCTGGAAAGTTGTGATATGTTCGTTGCTGCAGGCCCCACACAGAAGTAGGTGGACTGTCAAATGTTGAACTAAAAAAAGCTGTCATGTTATTTGAATTTTAACAAAAGCTCATACCGTTTAAGTCCTTGGGAAGATCCAACTAATCATGCAATAATACCATTTAGAAAAGGGCCAATTCTGTAGGGGGTTCGATGCAGTTAACCAATGCAAAAGCATTATTCTCGCCAAAAGACACCTGTGCAAGGACGGCTGTTTCATTACGCAGATCAAATAGAAAGCCAGTTACATGTTGGTTTGATGCAAACATCAGATGGTGGATCTGCATTAAATGGTTAAGATACTGCTTTCCAAAGTGAGGAATTAACACCTATTTCAGAAAAATGGTGCACAGAATGCCAACAGCGTTATGTCTGTGCTTTTCAAGTGCCTGCGTCCTTTCATAGCAGCGACCGCATTAACAGTCTGAACAGAACCAAGCACTCCCCTGTGTTACAACAGTCTCCTGGGATTTGTTTTTGTGTGAGGACACCATTAGTAAAGTGCCCCTAAAGTGGTGGCATTTAATCTAGTATTTCTTTTCAGGATTTTTATGACAGTACCACATATAGCCAGTGGCAGAGAAACACGGCTCTGATTTGTCAAAATAGCAGTCTTTGAATTGCCTCTGTAATATTTTCCTGGATCACGCACGATTTGTTTTTTTTGTTTTTTTTTTGTGGAGACACTGAATTCCTGAGGATGGTTATAATAGCGGCGGCCTCAAGCTTTGAGTCAATATTAAGATTCCATGTCAAACTGAAGAAAAACAGCTCTTTCTGTAGCTGAAGTCAAACAGGTCCATTAATCCATCTGGAGCAAATAAAAATGAGTTAAAAATGTTCTCTATGCTGTCACTATCTCATCCATATGATGAGGCTTGTAATTTGTAAACTTGTAAACTAACAAATGGTCACTAATGAAGGATTGCTGAACACAACATGACCCATTCCTCTACAGACTTATCCATTCTTTCTGAGACGGTTCATGTAGGACTAACACTTAAAAAGAAATACCCCTGAAAGTCAAACAGTAAAACCATGTGACCTTTTTCTTTTATCAGGTTATACATTGTACAACTCCTCCAGCTAAACGGTGTTAACTTACATTTCTTGATCAGGTCTGATGTATGTTAAGGAGCCACATGCAGCCATTTGGATGACAGGTTTTGAAATCTCAACGCAATCCGCAGCTGATTGTACAGCAACCCCTGGAAGAGAAATCCCAAACGGAGTGTCAGTGAGCTTGTCCAGGGAGTTCAAACAGATATGGGGTTTCGGACACTGGATCCAAATCCCTCACACAGACTGCCCTACATCCGCTCTGTCACAACATTACCTGCTCGTCTCACAGTCTCGTGGTGTGCTCGATGTCTTTTCTCCATCGTCTGAAGGTCCATTTTTGCCACCAGTTGGCACTTTTGGTCATCACTTAGATAAAAGCACCACACCTAGAGCAAAGCATGTTTTACATCTTTTGGAACGTCAACTTCTGATTTTGAGCTATCGAGTGCTGTACTTGTCAGTTACTGACCTGTCCATCAGTTGAGCCAGTGATAAGGTACCTGTCCTCCTCCATGAACAACACACTGAGCAGTGGAGATGCTAAAGAATTGCAGAATTTGATATTGTCAAATCATTCTCCTGACCTTTGACCCCTCCACAGTTGGTATGTTCAACGGATCAAATGTATATGATTTGTCAGTATTTAAAGTTTGAAAGGACTTTAAATATGGATAAACGCTCTAATACTCAGTCTAAACACTGAAAATGTGATTTGAATAGATTCCTTTCACTGAACAAACAAAATGGCAGGATTCTGGCTTGTATGTGCCATGTTCAAATGAGTGACTGCTAGTGTGATCCAGAACAGCAAATGTTTTACCTGAAAGCACGAAGGACTGGTAGAAAACGGCCTCGGTTTTTAAATCCCAAACCTGAAAAGAAACCAGGTGAGACACTATAGCTGCGAGTATAATGTGTGAAGTATTTACTTGATTTGTGAAAATGCATTCAGTACCTTAAAAGTGCGGTCCTCTGATATGCTGACTAGAATGTTTTTGTTCCAAGGACAGAACTCTGCTGATGTTAAAGGTCCCAGATGGCCGGTTAAGGTAGAAATCATATCTTCTCTCTAATGGGAAAAAAGGCAACAGAAATTGGATTAAAAACAATGATTCCCATCATTTAGTGAACATTTCTTGTATTGAACATTAAATTAATCAGATGAGGAGGGGGTGGTCACAAGTTATGGGCCAAAACATATTCAACATGCGTTTATGACAAACTCAACTTGGATAATTTCCTGTTTTAGTGCCTTCATCTATCGTGTGGGATGGTGGACCTGAACTATCTTCTGCTTAAAAGTGAATTGTGAAATGTACGTCATTATATACCTTTGAGCTCAGAACATATATAGTTGCCCCTGAGCATGCGGCCACTCGTTCATTAGAAAAACAAAACGCGAGGTGGACGACCTCACCCAGTAAAGTCCCGATAACTATTCCAGCTGCAACCTCACCTGAAAAACAAATCAACTTGTTAATCACAATTAAAAACAGAGAGCACGGGTAGCCTATCTGGTTTTAATGTGGCAGACTTGTTAAGTTTTTCAAGGTTTTGAGGAAACTATCATCATCACAATCTAAAAAGAGATTGCTCTTTAATATCACTAAGGAAGGGTATTTTAACAAGTTTAAAACAAAGAATGAGTTCGTGTTACTGGCAGTGTAAACATTGTTAAATGAGACTTTGGCACATGGAGGAAACTCTTCGTAAGACTTCACTGCAGAACACCAAACAGTTCATTGTACCTTCCTGTGTTCTCATGCGGCACAGATCAATATCCCAGACAATCACATAATCAGCAGAAGCAGAGCAAAGGAAAACAGGACCGTTTCCTTTGCCAAAAGCAATGGCGGTGACGTCTCCATGGTGACCCGTGAGCACCAGTGGCTGTGAACAAACATACTGCAGTTAAATTCCTTTTATTCAGTGAAGCATGACGTGGATAAAGGCTATAAATGAATGGTAACGCTTGCTAAAACAGCGTAGTTACATTATACAACATGGTTTTAATAAAATTAGGAAATTTCTTCATATACATTTTACAAAATTTAACAAACCTTCTGCTGCAAATTCACATTACTTTAAATCAGTATTTCCTTGCCATGCAGGGGGATACCACAATGAGAGTGACAGCACGCGAGCTGCTGGTGTGAGAGAAGTCTGTCACAGGTCAAAATGAGCTTCTCAGTCATCATGTCTATATCTGACTCTGACTGACCAAACCACGACACAGCTCTCTGTGTAGCGCGCTACTGTCTTTGTGACATCAATCCAAACATTAAATGAAGCAGATATTATATAGCTATAAATGTCGGGGTAACTTCGGCAGGAATTTCCTCGACGCTTCAGGTTTAAGAGGACAACCGTTAGCGGTTGCTAGGAGATTTCCATTACAATAGATCGTCTAAAAAACAACGTATCACGCGCCTGAATTAATCTTACTCAGTCAAACATGTGCTGCGTCGTGTCTTGTGTTTTTTTGTTTGTTTGCTTGTTTTGTTTTTTGTATTATTGGCATCAAAATATACGTTCTGTCTTTAAACCACAATTTATTTACCAATGAGGCACATGTGGCTATTGTTTCATGAATAATTGTGCGCTTGATCTTAGTGATATTTGAAAATACGGGCGGAGTGGTACCTCAATTTAATTAATTCATTGTTGTTGTGAACCCTCGCTTTACCACAAGATGGCGGTCAGTGCTCACTCTTGAGCAGTGTGTGCACAATGTCCATTATATACACCTTGCATTTTATTATCCACAACAAATAACTTACTGATGACATTAAATGACATTTCATTATTGCTTGTTGCTAAAACCAACGTATGAACTTATGTTATTTGACTGAAAATACTTAAACTTCAGCTAAAAGTCCACAAAGAGATTTTTTGTTTTTACAAAGTATTTCTTTTTGTACAGTTAATTTCCTTGAGATTCCGCAGAGCAAAATACATTAGAGGACACCGCGTCCTAAGTCGATCATCCTGTTTGAATGGCTAAAGGTTTATAAAAAGCTTGAATACAGAGGGGATTCTGGGAAGCGTAGTTCTTGTGGAAACCAGCGGATATGACGTAAATGTTGTGTCGCTGGTAGCTAGGTGTCGTCTGCGCTCTCCTTTGCAGCAGTTGGATGAATTAGTCGACGCTAACAGACCTTGGGATATGACAGTGCTTTTTGTAGTAGAGAGCTAACTTTAGCTAGACCATTAGCTGACTGTCAGGCTTTTAGGATTACGTTGGCCGAAAGAGAAAAATTCCAGTGCCAAGGCGTTTTTTGCTCAAAGTTGTTTCTCTTTTTGTGTTAGCTTTTATATCTTTATAAGATGTCACTGTTAGCGTTGTGCTTTCAGGTATCGGGAGCTAATTTAACTTAAGCTAGATGGTGAGCTAGCGTGTCATGAACTTGTGAATCTCATAACTTCATCTCTGTGCGGGCCACAACAACCACACTATTCATTAAGGTCGCTAGTGGGGGTTGCTAGCCGTTAATTTAGCCTGTTAGCGTAACAACGTGCAACAAGGACTCGAACGAAGTTTAAAAGAAAGAAAAAAGATTGCTAGCATAGTTGAGCTAGCCGGTTTCAATTTGTAATATGAAAAAGGCACAGTCTGACACGTTGGGTTTTGTTCCTCAAAAAGACATCGTATACAACAAACTTTTGCCGTACGCAGATAGGCTAGATTATGAATCCAATGACATTTTGAACAAAATAAAAGGAAATCTTGGCCGAGCTGTACAGCTCAGAGAGATATGGCCCGGTGTCCTGTTCTGGACGAGGAAACTTTCCACGTAAGTAACACTCACCTCCGGTTTTCTAACGGAACACTAACAGTTGTTTATCTTTTTCTAATGTTTTCAATCTTGAGCCTCTTTGAGTTATGTCAGCAGTCGTTTAAGTAACTATATAACGTAATGTGAAACATTTGGCGAGTACGTCATCCATTTGGCCAAAGATAGACTTGGTTTGAATAACAGTTTGTCAATGAACATGCACCGGGTACTGACTGATTAAACAAGTACTATGAAAACGAAATCACCAAAGACAGTGGTTTGAGTATGAGTTTAATGTTTTGTTTTTTCCCCTTTAATAATCTTTCAAATACATAGCTGCTAACTCCCAGAAAACTACAAACTGATCTGTGCTTCTGATAAGGAGCGATATTGCTTTCATAATCTGAGCAGTGGAGTGTCAAATACACTGCGTGACCCAGACAGCAGAGTACAGTAGTAGGTCATTGTCATTACTGCTGTGCTTGTGTTCCGCTTTTGACATTTTCTTTTTGATTCAGCGAGTCAGGTGACAGCCCGTCCAATATACAATTTTATGGACTTGTGAGTTTCCTTTGAAGTTGCTGTAGATGGGCCTGAAGGATCTTCCAGCATTCATTATGCAGTGTCATGCTTATGGAGAAGACCATCAAGTTTTTTACCAACCAAGCCTTTTACTCTCTTGCCTGTTGTTATTTTACTAAGTTTTATAAATTAAAAACATGGTCTATATATATATATATATACATACATACACACACACACACATATATATCTTTTGGTTTCAGTTATCTAGTAAGAAGCGGCGTCGCATTAGGAAATATATCAACGTGACGATGGTTTTCTTGTTTTTTTGCTTTGTTTTTTTTTCCCTGGTCATTGGGCTTTGTTTAATCCGTTTCAGTACTCTGTGCTGGAGCGTTACTCTGTCCAGTGACTCACTGCCGGCTCAGAGAGATGGAAAGTTTGGTGCTGTGGTGACCCAAATTTTGTATAATGGTGTTCAAAAGGTGTCATGAAAGGTTTTGCTGCTTTAGTCACATTGACAAATAAAGTGGTTTCCTATACTTTTAATTAAATAAGTGTTTTATGTTTTTGTTGACACAAACTAGTGTTCTTACCATTCGTCACATAGGTCAAATCTGACACTGTTTTCTCTAAATCTGTACTTCTTATTAAGGTACATGAGACTGTATGGACGGAAGTTCAGCAAAGAAGACCATGTACTGTTCATCAAGTTGCTCTATGAGCTAGTGACAATCCCCAAACTGGAGATCAGCATGATGCAGGGACTTGCTCGCCTTCTTATCAACCTCCTCAAGTAAGAATAGGCCCCATCTGTGTTCTCTCATCAAACCGTGTACTTGAATATACAATTACTTGTACGTAGTTTTAAAAAAATGTATGTAGTCCAATCTTTTAGGGGTTTGTTTGTGTTGTATTTTTTTTTTATTTACAGTGTCTGGCTTTATGAAGAGCTATTTTCCATGTGTGCTCATCTGTATGGATGTGTTATTGATCTAACAGGAAAAGAGAACTACTGTCAAGGGAGGACCTTGAGTTGCCATGGAGACCACTGTATGAGCTACATGACAGGATTCTATTCTCAAAGACGGAGCATCTGGGCCTCAACTGGTTTCCCAAGTATAACTCTATTCTTTACTCATTTTGTTATAATAAGTTTTTTACAGTGTGCTTAATCTTAGGTGTGGGCAATATTGGCCTCTTTAGTTGTACTTGCATATTTTTTAAAGGCGATATAGAAAGAAACCACACCATTTATGTTGGTGCAGTGTATGGAACCCGTTTCTCCTTGAAAGCTGTGCCTCTGAAATTCTCCTCAGTAACTTGGGGACTTGGTCTTTAGATTCTGTTTTCTGTTCAGAGAAGCACGTTACTCTTTGGAGAAACCTTAGCTGCATCCCACTGACCAGAATCACTTATGTCGCGTCACCTATGCAAGGACTTGGGTTTTTCCAACAGCACGTTCAGCTGATTGCATGGCAGCGTGCTGCACATTACAACAGGCTTTCCTTCTTAGTGATCTTCTTACGTGAAACTGTTTTGGAAATCGCAAAAAAGTCTTACCCTTAGTTTGTGATAAAGTAACAAAGCAGTCATAAGTAAGTGACTGTTGATATACAAGGGAAGGGTTTCAGTCACTGTTTCATACTGTTTTGTTTGCCTGACAATAAAAATGGAAGATATAAATGAGAGTAATGTTAATGGGGTTTGGCTGTATTAAAATACAATATGCCTCATGTTACCACAGTGAGTAGGGAAGAAACAAATAGTTCTAAAGGGCTGACATTAGGCAAAAGGCTGTAATTTACTCTTACAAAAGACTGGAATATTTATTGTTCATTGCCTTGCAGGCAGAGGATATTGATACGATTTGTGGCCCATATTGCTCAGTCCTGCTTAATTTTAGATGCATGGAATTTAAACTAATATGTGCACTTCACTACATGCAGATTGTACACAACGAGGATTTTGTTTGTCTGTACGTGTTGGCGTAACACACTGCATTCATTAGTGAGTCAGACAGTCGAGTTGCGTTTCTAAAAAGTCATTCTTATCACACGTTTGCAGTGTCAGCCTTATCTATTTTGGCTCTTATCTGAAGCGCTTCAAAAAAAGGAATTATTTAAGATTCACACCCACTTCACACAGCGATTGGCCAGCTTTGTCCAGGTGTAGCAGGAATCGTATTTCTTTTCTTTAGTTAATCACCTATTGGTGGCCTTTTTCAGCTGTGCGACTCAGAGCAGCACTACGGTGCCATCATCTTTCCAGAAACATTGCTTTGAAAGTCTCCCTATTTTTTAAAATGACGTTGCATGTCTCTGCTTTTTGGGGCCAGGCTCTTCAGTTAACCTCCCTGTGCTGCTGTTTAATGGCACATTTGAGGAGGTTTTATTATTATTTTCTATTATTCTGCCTTCATGAACTACTTTCATAGCTCTTGCCTGTTATGTCACTGCCATTTTTTTTTAATACAAATCTGTACACTCACTTGTTTCCGTGCTTTGGCTACGTAGCTTGATATGTTTATAAATCAATTTTAACGGTTTCATAAGCCAGTGTTTTCTAACCTCTGGTTACTTTAGGTCATATGTTTTTGCAGTTGGAATACACTCTACTTGTGACGTTTAATTTGGCCAGTTTGGGGAGAGCAAGTGGAGCATGTTTTAGATCACACAGCATTTATAATTGTGCTTTATACAGGGAACAAAATCCACTATGAACTTAAGATAGTTTACATCAACTCAAGTTTATCCTCTGCAACATCCTGTTAAAGGTGCACACGAAGGTCTTGGCGAGCAGTGCGAGGTGCTCTTTTATGGTGCTATGTGAACATTGTAGATTTACCACAAACTGCTGTGCTGGCACATCACCTTAACATACAGCCTATGAACGTAAGCTGCTTTTGCTGATTGCTTGCTCGCACCTTTCAAAGTAGCTAAATTATACTAATACACGCAAAGCAGAATTCTTTGGCAACGTTAATGTCTTAAAAGGTGATGCATAGCTTTCGAGCAATTGGCACTTTTTGTGTGCTGAAAATGTTGTTTTTTGCCTTTGTCTCTTTTTACATTTAGTTCTCCACGGCCTCGTTCTTCCTCTAAACTCATAATATTAAAATTGGTTCAGAGGTGGTAAGGACAATACTTCTTTGTGTTTTATTGAAATTCATTCTTACTGGCACTTGTTTTTTTTTTTTGTTTTTTTTGTATACAGTGCATGAGAAAACCTGGCACGGTGGACACCCTAAATGCAGTTTGTAGTACAGAAAAAACCAAGACTTTATCAATGTTAACATTTCACTCATATTGGAGACTGTCGCACTGCAGCTAACAGATTTTCTTTTATTCTTCTGTCCCTCAAATCAGAGAATGACACCAGATTTTTCTGTCTTTTATATATTTTTCCCTTGGAGCTCCTCTTATCTGTCATCTTTATTTCCTAGTTTTTCCATCTAGAATGTTGATTTGCTATCCTTAAATATGTCAGATTAACTGCAGAATTAGCTTTTATATCAGTTCTCCCATAATGTTTAGTTTTTTTTTCTGTTTTATACCCACCCTACTACTTTATTGTGAAGCTCATCATCCCTGCTTTACTAAACAGCACTTGTAGAACTTGTTTAGGACTTTTTCCCTCTTTCTCGGACAGTATTGGGCTGAAAAAAATCAATTTGAACTCTGATGCATATGTCTCACCAGCCGTTTTCACACATTGACGCTGGAGATTTTTCAGGAGAAAGTGCGGAAAGTTTGGTCTTGACTTTCTATTCACAAATGTGTTTCACAGAGGAGGCTTTCTGCTGGAGACAGGGCATGTCTTTATTGTACAGGAGGCAGGATATGATGCCGAAATGTATTAATTTTTTCCCCCCAACTTGTTGGAAATAGCAGTCGAAGCTCCTTGTTGTGTTGCTATTAATAGCACATGTATATGTATGTTTCCACGGGGATTCATAGGATGAGAAGGGAGCACACAGATAAGCAGAGAGGAGAATGAAAGAGCAACTCCTGTTATCACAGGCAGTAAATGCTCCAGATTGTTTGCAGCTGTGGTCGCACATTGTCTCACCTGCTGATGCTCGGGAGATATTTCACCAGGGGGGACTTTTGCATTTGTACGTGCCACCGCTCCGAAACATTTATCAAAAATGTCAGGATTCCAGTGCATGCGTGAAAACGGCTTTGGTGAAATTTAGCGTTCATTCCCTCAGAGTGTACACTCTGTTCAGGGTGTTTCCAAGCAGCCATGGCTTGAGTTTGCATGTGAGCAGAAAAGTGGAATTATAAGTCAGGGAGCTCACCAGCTGTAAGTCAGGGAGCTCACCAGCTGGGTTAGGCTCCAGCCCCCCCCCCCCCCCCCCCCCAACCCTAAATTGGATTAAGCGGGTGTAGAAAATGGATGGAGCTCACTAGTAAAGGTTTTATTGGTCCTACTTTAACACCAAAATGCGACCAGAGTCCCACACCTGCGGTCTACGTGGGGAAGATGCGTTGAAAGTTTGTAATGTGTGATTCCTTCTTTCTTTTTCAGTCCAAAACCACCCTTATAAGTTGGTGATTTTTGTTGTGTCAAGATTATGTCATAGATGGCTAAAGGAGTAAATAAACATACACACATCTGTATATTTTGCTGTAAAATCTCTTTCCAGTTGAATTACTTTGCAACCGCTCAAAGTCGTCTCTCCCTCACAGTCCTTTAGTTGGATGCATAGAGATTCCTGTGTGCATGCGTTGGTGTGATGGCTGTTTCACTAACATCAGCGTCGCTCTGGCACGTTTAATAATGTTCTCTTCTTCTTCTCACTTTCTTTCCTTCTAGCTCAGTGGAAAGCGTGTTGAAAACCCTTGTGAAAAGCTGCAGACCGTAAGTACATCTTAATATACCTGCCCTTGAATGCCCTACCTCACGTTGACGTCAATTTTTTGGCACCTGCAGTGGTTTGATTAAACCGCTTTGTGAAAGTTTATAGTGGTTCGAATTTGTGTTGTATTTACTTGCATTGTTTGTTTTTTTAATCACCTTGACAGGACATTATAATAGTAAAAGCTTTAAATGAAAAATATACATGAAAATTACAGTTTCCTCAAGAACCCCCCCCCCGTCAGTGTGTTAGATGTTGCAGCAGGTGAGGAAATTCAGAATGCCGTAGTCTGAATTTAATAAAATTCCTCATTGGCTGAAACAGTCTGCTGTCACCAGCAGGTCCACATGATCGAGTTCACCGCAGTTGGTTTTTTTTTAGATATCTTAGGCAAGTGCGAGGACTCGTACCTCAGTTTACACTTAGAGTAGGTAGATAATCCTATTACCTCATCTAATTCTGTCTTATGTGAGAGTTTCCTGTAACTGTGGGAAGGAAGAGTGATTTGTAGCAGCTACTGTGAATCAGCGGTGAGGCACGCCGAGGGTCCCTAATTGGAGGCCTTCGATGAATGTCGTAATTGTGAAAATGTTTGATGACCTTAAATAAACGATGGCTTTATGCAAGCACTTATACAAGCACGTAATGAAAATCCAGTGGAACAATGGGATTTAGAGCAGCACCTAAAATGTATCAGGTGTTGGACTTTTAATCTCCCTTCTGTGGGACATTGTGCAACACTGAAATATCAGTGTTTGCAGCTTCATTTGAACATCAATGTCGAGTTTGCAGTGTTGATACATTTTGACCACTGATATACCAGAGATTAGAGCTGCAATGATTAATCAATTCTCTCTTAATTCTCTCTGTGTTCACGCAGATACTTCTCTGAGAATGCTACTCAGGAGATGCTGGATGAGTGGAGACCACTGCTTTGTCCCTTTGATGTCACCATGCAAAGAGCAATCAGCTACTTTGAGCTCTTTTTACCCACAACTTTGCCTCCAGAACTGCATCACAAGGGGTTTAAGTAAGGAACCTCTTAACTTTCTGTAGTTTCTGTAGATGAGAGTCAATGATTAGAAAATATTGCCCTTGTTTGAAGCCATTTTAGCTAAAGGAATTTGAGATGGGGTGAAGAGTGGCTTGGCTTGTCTGAGGGGGGTGGGGGTGGTGGGGTGAATGGATGAGGGGTGACGTTATTTTAGTTGTCCTCAGCAACAGATACGTCAGCCAGTCACAAAGGTAGCGGCTCCTGATACAGACGTCATTACAGCCACTCTGGGCTGGCAAGGATAATGGAAAAGGTGTTTGTATAAATATGTGAGGGCCGTATTCATTATGGAGCCACAAAGAAGAGAGCTATAAAAGCTATAAAAGAACCTAGAACTAAGGCCCTGTTCCAGTTCATCGTATTCATAACCCTTTAGATTAAGAAAGGTTCTTTTTTTGTTCACAGTGATTTAGTGTGATTCACAGTATTTCCGCTGATTTTTTCCAAATCAATTAAACACACATCTCCGCATTATAGCGTAGAGAGGGGGTGTGGGAATTTTCCAGGCCCCATATCACTGGCAGAGCATTCCTTAAATGTGGGATGCAAATATGAGACCTTCTTAATGTCTAAAGGTGCTGATGCATCCATCACAGTTGCCATCTGCAACTATTCAGTCATAGCTCCATTCTAAATGTTTCTTTGGCACCTTTCACATGTATATTTTGGACTTTTGTAACACTCTGTTTGTCTGACAGGTTGTGGTTGGATGAGCTGATCAATCTATGGGTGTCTGTACAGAATCTGCCAAGCTGGGAAGTTGTGAGTAGATTGATGTGTTTAAAAAAAATAAATAAAAAAATAGCTGAAATGTACGGCAGAGATTATTTTTCCCTGTCTTTGTGTGACGTGTTATTCTGCACATTTGCAGCACCTGGTCAATCTGTTTGCTCGCTTGGCCAACGACAACATTGGTTACATTGATTGGGATCCTTATATTCCTAAGGTTTGTTGCCTCTTTTTTTTTTTTTTCTCTGAATAACTCCTTTCAGCCACTCATTATACAACCGAGCATTTGTTTGTTTTGAGGACGGTGGCACATGCTCCCACGTGGTCTCATGGTTCATATTTCATGGCTTTTGCTGTTTGTCAAACTATCAAGTTTCTCTGTCTTAGAGTTGAAGTAACTTGCATCGTGTTTGTGCTTCCTCTGACAGTGAAGTGTTGACCCGTTCATCCCAATCAAATGTTGAGTCTTACGAAAACATTAAACTCTTTTATTTCTTTTTCTCTCCTCATTTCAGATTTTCACAAGAATTTTGAGGAGTCTAAATCTCCCTGTGGGAACCGGTCAGATGATGGTACCACGTTACATTACCAATGCCTACGACATCGGCCATGTGGTGCTTTGGGTGTCATCCCTTCTGGTCAGCTTATTCACTATAAAATTAATTTTGTGCTCCCTGTATTTCGTGCACATGACTGCTCAGAGACCTTTGCTATACCACTTTCAGGGAGGACCCAGCAAGCAAGCTCAAGCACAGCTCAGTGGCCTTTTCAACAGTATCACATCCTTCTTTCACCCATCAAATCATGGCCGCTGGCTGGTGAGTCACGTCTTACTTGTTGTTGATATCTGTAGAACTGATGAGACCATAAAACATCTTCTCTTCTTCATTAGTTACAGCACCTTTTTTTTTTTTCTTTAGGCAGAAGTTCAATATAACTAACAGACTAGCACCATTAACAGCTTTTAATCACCCATTAGGATCATTGTGGATCTTCCATCTGGGAAATCAACGGTTCGGAGTACTTTTCAGTTTTTCAATGCCGATTTAAAAATATCTACAAAGCTAATTTGTTGTCAGGCGATAAACAGTGGCTTTGACTTTATTCTTTGGTAAATATTTTACAATGTCTTTTACGTCACATGATGTTTACATACCTCTGAGGACTGCTATCATTTGATCAGTACTACACAAAACCAAACAAAAATGGGAGCCAAAAACCACCTGTTACAAAACTCTGGCTCCTCGCCAAGACGGTCTGAATAATTTGATGATTAAGATTAATGTTACCGTAGCATACAAGTGGGGTAAAATAGCTCGTAAACAGAGAAAAAGTTCAGTTTTTTTAAAACCCCTAAACAGCTCTGGTTTTACCTCCTCTTTTCTGACTAAATGAGCAGCAAAATGTAAGATTTAAAAACAAACAAAAGCAGATATATTCAAAGGTTATTCTAACACTTAAAGAAAAAATCCTTGTTATCAGAACGGTGTGTGCTTTGTTTATTCATAGAATTGGCAACATAAGAAAACACTCAACAACTGTCATCACATTTCAGTTCAAACTCAAAATAGAAACGTGAATCTAAATTCGGAATAGAAAGCAAATGGCATGTTTCAAACTGAAGCTGTTCCGGCGACTCGGTCGCATGTGAAGCAACCAAAACGGGCATCATTATTTTGTCCTTGGCAGATATTGTACTAAAATAAACTGAAGAGGGTTTTCAAGGTCTGTAGAGCATCTTACTTCTAATCTCACTTCTTCAGGTGAATTTAAGGACCATAACTTTGACAGGGCACGGAAATATTTACAGTGACACAGCCTCTCTGAGACTGACGAGTCATCAGTCTCAAGGAAGCCTCCTGGATCTTGTTGGGTATATATTGGTAGCTCATAAATAACAGCAGGACATGTGAGTGAGATGGTTGCAATGGTAATAAAGGTCACTGGCACCATGGCCACATGCCTTTCTGTTTTAAGGGCTCCCGTGTGTACTGGATCTGAAGCGGCACAGGCAGCAAGGTGTCCTCATACGCAAACCTTTCATTTTGGCAGGGGAAAATGGGCTTGTGTGTATTTGAGGCTGCCGCTTGGACACATGTAACATGTTGAGCCATTTAGCTTTTTCGTTACATGGAAATAGTGTTTTGCAATCTGTCAAAAGAAATGTGAGAGAGCGAACTCATGTGTAACCAACAGTGAGCCTCTGCCAAGCCTTTCACCGGATAAACAAGTGTAACTTGAATTGAACTTCTTTATGTGGTAAAGTTTCACTCCTTAAAGTGAAAAATTTGATTTTAAAAAAAGAAAATGAAGAAAAAGTTTCCGAATTTCGCACAGAAAAATACTAAATGAGTAGATAAAGCTGTGTTCACGGTGTCTTTATGTCCATTACATCATCGGTGTCTGTAGACGCTCCCCACAGCATCCTCTACCTCTCCATCTGTACACGAAGACAAACTGTCGCCCTCTGTCATCCCTTTGTCATGTATCTGTCTTTCTGTCCCCTTGTCCTGATGTCCAGATGAAGCTCATGAAGCTGCTTCAGCGTCTCCCAGCCAGCGTGGTTCGGCGGCTGCACCGAGAGCGCTACAGGAAGCCTTCTTGGCTAACACCAATACCGGAGAGTCACAAGCTCACAGAGGAGGATATCACTGACTTTGTCCAGAGCATGATGCAGCCAGTTCTGCTGGCTATGTTCAGCAAGACGGGGAGTCTGGATGCAGCCCAGGCCCTGCAAAACCTAGCTCTGATGAGACCTGAGTTGGTCATTCCCCCTGTGCTTGAGAAGTAAGTTTATACTGTAAACCGAGCTGTTTTTTTTAAAATTCGATAACAGAGAAGGCCACAAATGCAAATGAACAAAAAGGGCTAATTGTTTTCTGGCCTCGCCATAGAACATATCCTGCTCTGGAGACCTTAACGGAGCCCCACCAGCTGACAGCCACTCTGAGCTGCATGATTGGTGTGGCACGGAGCCTCGTGTCAGGTGGGATGCGCTTTCCTGAGGGACCTACTCACATGCTGCCCCTGCTCATGAGGGCTCTGCCAGGCGTGGACCCAAACGACTTCAGCAAGTGCATGGTGCGCTCCATTGTTTGTTCATTTTCTGTCTGCACTCTCAGGGTTTCCGTGACGTTTTCCTTTTCCACGTTCACTGCTTGAATGTGACACAAAGTTCATTCCTGTTTCTGCAGATCACATTTCAGTTTATTGCTACATTTGTGACTCTTGTGCCTTTGGTGGATTGTTCTTCTGCCCTTCATGAAAGAACAGATTTGACAGAGGTGAATATCTGCTATCATTCACACTTTCTCATAATTAACTCAAATATATGCTTTGTGATCAGTGCAAAACGGGATTATTTAATTTTATTTTTTGGTACTTGCAGGTGGAAAGGGAGTTGTGCTCCGCCTCAGCCGAGTTTGAAGACTTTGTGCTTCAGTTCATGGACAGGTACTGAGTTTTTATGCAAAACGTTGCACTGAAAGACAACCAAGTCATCAGATTTCATGCAGTTGTAATAGTAATGACATCACATCACTTCTCGGGTCATCTAATTAGCATGTGTCATATAATACAGGTCAAAAATATTTGGCGTCTCATTATGTTAATGAGAAGGTGGATTATCTAACCACACCTTGAGATGATGTGATGGTGTTTACATATCGAATTCAAGTATGTTCTGTGTACAGTGTCTGAGAGGAGTAATATCCCAACGTTTAAACGTGTGTTTTTTGGTTCTGCGCAGGTGCTTTGCCCTGATAGACAGCAGCACTCTGGAACAAACTCGAGAGGAAACGGAAACGGAGAAAATGACCCATTTGGAGAGTCTGGTGGAGCTCGGGCTGTCCTCCACCTTTAGCACCATCCTCACACAGTGCTCCTTGGACATCTTCAAGGTCTCGTCTGTTTTCACAGTTTTCACTCATTTCTCATTTTACAGATACTCCAAAGAAATTTTAGCTATTAAAAGTAAAGCTATGTTACGATTTTTTTCTTTTTCTTGTCGGATCAGCGTTGAAATATTTCTGTCTGTGTGTGTAGGCAGCTCAATGATATACATGCTTGTGATATAATTGTAATAGGTGGCTTTGGAAAAGGTATTCAACTTTGCAACCACTAACATCTTTGAGACGCGTGTTGCTGGGAGAATGGTGGCTGATATGTGTCGAGCTGCTGCAAAGGTAAGTCTTACCATCTCGCACTCGAGCGCACCCTCCGTCAGGTTTTCAGTTCACCGTATTTATCCTCTGTGTGTTTCTGTTGTTAGTGTCACCCTGCAGAGTCGCTGAAGATGTTTGTGCCACACTGCTGCAATGCCATAAACCAAATTGCTGTCAGTAAGTGATCAAAACACACAAATAAGCATTAAGGAAGAGGTTTGTATGACCCGCGTTTTACCCCTTGAGTCTTTTGCATCTTCCCTGATACTCACCTTCTTTTAACAGATGAGGAAGTGTTGAATGATGAAGAGCTCGATAAGGAGTTTTTGTGGAATCTCCAGCTGCTCTCTGAGGTGAAATAACTCTCAAACCCTGTATTTGCCCATGCCTCTTATCTCAAATGTAATGCTGTAACTGTATTCTTCACCTTTTTCAGGTGTCTCGGGTGGACGGTGACAAAATCTTGCCCTATCGTTCTGACCTGGTCCAGATTTTGCAATTGACGCTTCACCTCAAGTGTAAGCAGGGCTATATTCTCTCTTGCAACCTGTTGCACCACATCCTTCGCTCCACTGCCCTCATCTACCCCACCGAGTACTGCAGTGTGCCTGGAGGCTTCCACCAACCAGTCAGTGACTACCTCCCCATCAAGGTGCGTTTGTTGGTTGCTGGTCAATATCATTGCTCGACTCAAATCAGTGTCACAATTAGTGCTTAAAACTTTGAAACCATAAGCTTAAAATTGAATTTCCCTGATCTCTGAGTGTGATACAGTCAGGAACAAGCACTTGCAGTTATAGACACTTGGCACTCAATCAGTACGGGCAGCCTGGCAATTTAATTGGACTTCTATCATTGTTGCAGGGGGGAAAAATCAAGTTGACTTAAGTGAGTCGGATACCGCCGAGCCGTGGGCTGTGTGTGAAAACATTTAAGACATTCTGCCTCTTCTGACTAGTTCTGAGGGAGATCAACTTACTCATAAGACGAGCTGAATTCACTGCCCAGATGTTGTCTTTAAGTTACTTCGATCGTTGCTTTGTCTGAAGACGCTGCAGTTGTAAAATCAGGATTTTATTAGAGCTGAGCGACAGTCTGGAAATTGTTAAAGTGACTGCGAGACACAAATTCTCAATAGGAAGATTTCTAACATGTTTTGCCATCTGGTAAAAGAAATAGAAAACCATGCATGCATATTATTGTCCATGCAGGACTGGGGCCGGCCTGGGGACTTGTGGAACTTGGATATCCGGTGGCACGTTCCCAGTGTTGAGGAGACCTCATTGGCTTTTTATTTGCTGGACCTGATCCTCCAGCCAGAACTTCAGCGCCTTCAGAGATTTGCAAAAGGAGAGCAGGATATGAGCAGGTAAGGAACTCATGCGAGCTTCATTCTCCTCCCGACAAAAACTACACCTCAAGAGCTTACATGTTGACGACTTTGTGGTTCCAGGGATGACGTCCTACAGAGCCTCACCATTGTTCAGCACTGTCTCCTGGGAGCAGGGAGTCTGATGCCTCCACTAAAAGGAGAGCCCATTCCTGAATTGTGAGCGATTTGCATACACATAATGAATTATGACTAAAATAACCAGAGGAACAGAATAGAAATAGATTAAGCAAAGGCTTTATTACTTTATCTTTACTTCATTTTAAGTGTCTAGTACTTGAGCTGTCTTTGTGTCTTTGTCTGTTTTTTCCTCACAGGGTTCATAGCTTGGTGAATCTTGATGAGACCACCTTATTTACAGGGATGGAGTATGGTAATGGAAGATACTTTTTAAATATATTTGTTATTTATTAAAGGGTTTGTTGCAGCATCATCTCACCCTTTGATATTCATCTCATTTGCAGATGCAACCAGAGAGAACTACAGAGATGCTATCTGTAATGTGATGAGACAGCTGCTGCGTACGTGTTACACCTCCTTAAACTACAGCCACATCCATCTGGTCTGCTAGCTCACAGTGTGCTGTAGTTCTCTGTCCTTGATTCTGAGTTCTTTCCCCTCTTCTTGCAGATTATATCCTGGAGCACTCCGAAGATGACACAAAGTCTCTCTTCTCCATCATCAAGGTGGGTAGGCAGTAAAATAACAATTCAAACACATACTTGAACGGAGCACGTTTAAGTTAGAGATGCACAATGATGTTGGCATATCGTCAGTGTCTGTTGATAAAATCTTAAACATGAAATATCGACATTGGAATGAACCGCCTGTGACACTTTGGCATTGCAGATGCTGTGCATATCAGATATTGACAAAAATATTGTGCATCTCTAGCCTAAGTTGCCATCTGCTGTGTAAGAACATGTGCAGATATACCTCATCACTGACTCTGAGTCCTGCTGTTTTCATCTGCTTGTATTTCCTACATGAGCAGACTACTGTCAAAGATCTCATTGCCAAACACTCATTAACAGCTACTTTGATTCTTCTCAGATTATCAGCGACCTCTTGCACTTCAAAGGTTCTCACAAGCACGAGTTTGACTCCCGCTGGAAGAGCTTCAACCTTGTGAAGAAATCGATGGAAAACAGAGTGAGACTTTTAAAAAAAAAAAAAAAGAGAGAGAGCCGTTTAATCAACCACAAAGTTACAATAGAGACACTTATTTTACACAATGGCCACTAATTCCAGTTGTAAAACGAATTGCTGTTGTGTGTGCAGCTTCACGGCAGAAAACAGCACATCAGAGCTTTGCTCATCGACAGAGTCATGCTCCAGCACGAGGCGAGTCTGAAATGAATGAATTCCCTCTTCAGGTACGATTGGGTTTTTCTGCTTCTGACTTTCAAATCCTGATCTTTTATCAGCTGAGAAAACTGACGGTGGAAGGGTGTCAGTACAGAGCCAGTCATCAGGAGCTGATGAGAGATCTGTTGAGGCTTACCACAAGCACATACAGTCAGGTGAGTTCCATGGGACACCTTAAAGCATGCGTGTATGTTTTTAGCTTTCTGTTTGGTTTGAACCTGATTCGTGCTTTTAATACACTAAGAATTTCCTTTAATTTAGATTTCTTACCACCTTCTTACAGGTACGCAGCAGAGCTCAAAATGTGCTGTTCACTGCACTGGGAACCTACAATTTCTGCTGCAGAGATCTAATCCCCCATGTCCTTGAGTTTCTCAACCCAGACAACAGCAGTGTTACTCAACAGCAGTTCAAGGTACGACAGTTTGTCCCATCACCATAAAAGCTTTGAAACGATTGTTTATCTTTTTGTGTGTAGGAGTTAATATTCTTTGTAACGTCTCCACATGTTCTGTCTGTCTGTTTCCAGGGCGCTTTGTACTGCCTTCTGGGGAATCACAGTGGAGTGTGCTTGGCTAATTTGCACGACTGGGAGTGCATTGCTCTGACATGGCCTGCCATTGTACGCTCTGGCCTCAGCTCAGCCATGTCTCTTGAGAAACCCTCCATCGTGCGACTCTTTGACGACCTTGCAGATAAAATCCATCGCCAATATGAGACCATCGGCATTGACTTCTCTGTGAGTTCCACCGCTGAAAACATGCACAAATGCAGCATGGAATCAAAAGTAAAAGGGAAATCTGCTTATCAGTGACAGAAGAAACTCGTAACTCTAACTTTAGTATCTTTAAGTGATTTGTTTTCTGCATCAAATTTGATTGGCAGTATCAATTCTAAATTATTAAGCATTGAAAACAGTCACTAAACTGAATAATAATTATACTTATACATGGTTTGTAACACCTAAAATACATCTTAAAAAAGTTTGTATTAATGTTTTTCTTCTTAATTTCTACAATTTCATGCAAGCCAGCACAAACAGGTTTCATTGTGTTTTAAAAAGTATCATAATGTACTATTTTTAATTATTGCTTTTCACCAACAATAGTCTTTATGGTCACCTCTGCCAAAAAGAGTGACTGGGGTTAGAAGGCCTTTATCAGAAAGGTAACCAACAACCCAGTGGTCAGTGTGCTTTGGTTCCTTTGTGGAGATGGATAAACCCTACAGAAAGTGAACAATTGGTACAACACTCCACTAATCAGGTCTTTGTGGTCCGGTGGCCAGACAGAAGCCATTCATCACGTGAAAGCAAATGATAGCATGCTGGGGGGTTCAACAAAAGCCACCTGAATGACCATGAAAAGCTAAATCCTCTGATCTGGTGAAAGAAATATTGTGGTGCACCTTTTTCTTTCAGGTACCACAAAATTCCAGTGTACCAAAGTTTTTCACAGTGCATTTGGTGCCACAGTAATAAGTTTTTAAAGGTTGCAGTTTCATCATCTCTTTCCGTAATTTGTAGTTCTATAGATTATAAAGTGCTCAGGAGTGCCAACACATTATTTAAATTTACATTTCAACAAGACAACATCCTTAAGTATACGGCGAAGATGAGACGGGAGTTGTTTCGTGAAACTCTTTAAGTGCTTGTGTTGCCCAGCCGGAGTCCAGACCTGAGCCCTGTAAAGTGATTGAGGTTAAATGATTTTGTTAAGAGTAACAGACGAGCTTACAGGAGAAAGCTTGTAGAATCATTTCTAAGAAAGTCCTCAGGCTGTCATGGCAGCCAGAGGATTCACGCTCTCACTGAAGGGTCTGAAAGCTTGTGTCAGCGCTAATTTGTGTTTTGTTTTTGATAACTTTTCTCCCAAATCCTGTTTTTGCTGGCTCGTCTTTACAGTTGTGTACAGGTTGATGAAGAAACCATTCAATCCCTTTTTAAACTGACGCCCAAACAGCACCTGCAAACTGTCCTTGTTGCATGTCCATTGCTTTATCTGCGGGAGTTCCCTGGTCCGCACATCACTCCTTTACATGGCTTTAAGTTTCCCCTCCTGTGTGGATCGGATAGATGAGCTTTGATACCTCTTTTTCCATCCCTTTAGATTCCCGATGAGTGTTGTGCTGTGGCGAACAAACTGATGACTACTGGAGGTCCTATCCCTGAGGAACCTGTGCCCTCTGACGGAGAAGCAGAAGAGGGTCTAAGGAGGCAAAAGCAAAAGAACTCCGAGTCTGTTGAGTAAGTTTTACACCAACAATGAGACAAAAAGCATCTCTACACCAGCACCTGTATAAAAAATAAAAAAAAAACCTGTATTTCTTTACCTAACATATGCAAATACTAATATTGTTCTACATTTTTTAGTAAATACAGACAGCTCATTGGTGATCTGCTGGACTGCCTCAGTAACAGAAACATGTAAGTTGATCTAATGTACACTTAATAAAATCAGGTTTATTATCATTTATCTTTTGTATTTGCCTGTGACACCTGCTGCTTTTACCATTCCAGGCCTTGGAAGTTTGAGCACATTGCAATAGGCTTCTTGTCTTTGCTGTTGAGAGACGACCACCAGCTCCCACCTCCAGCTGTTACATTCTTTGTGAAAAGCCTCAACCACGATTCGCTCTATGTGCGCAAGGTGTGGAATAAGTCATTCAGGAGACATGTACAGGTGGAGTTGATAGTGGAGCCGTTCGTCTTAAAATGTCTCATTTCATCCATTAGGTGGCGATATCAGCTGTGGCTGGGATCATGAAACAGATTAAAAGGCCACATGTCAAAGTCCCCGTCAGCCCCTCAGAGCTCTGTAAGAATAACAGCCATTTCCTGCAAGGTTTCGCTCACATGTTTTCAATCTAATTTTAATCGCAGCGTGTTGGAGCTGTCTCACAAGCCTGCACCTGTCTTCGGTAGGTGGGGTGATGGAGCCGAGTAAGATTGTAGCGGGGGATCGCTCAGACAACCAGTGGCTGCAGTACAACAGCAGCAAGCTGCCACACACACAGCAGAGCTGGGATCATTGTGTGTTCATTGAAAAGACTCACTGGGGATACTACTCCTGGCCGAGGTTCTCATTTCCTTTGTTCCAGTTTACTGCGTTTACTTTTAATCTCATGTTTTCGGTTTTTATTTCTCCTAATATTTGCCAAACAACATCTTGAACTAGTTTTTCATTTTTCTTTGCTTCTTATTCGGTCTTTAGAAAACTGACGACGTATGCGCCTCAGGAGGAGCAGCCCAAACAGAACCTGAGCAGAGAGGAAATGACGGAGGTTTGCGCACTTAAAAACAATATTTCACATGCCGGCGTGTGAAATCACGGTGTCTGCATCTGTTAAGTCGTTTTGTATGTTCTTCCTAACAGCGGGAACAGATCATCTTTGACCATTTCTCAGACCCAGTGTTCATTAACCAGTTCATTGAGTTTCTCTCCCTTGAGGACCGGAAGGGAAAAGACAAGTTCAGCCCCCGCAGATTCTGTTTGTTCAAGGTGAGATGTGCCTGATGATGGATTCACAAAAAGGGAGCCGGAATAATGAGTGTAAAAACTTAATTTGCCTCCCCCCGCTCCCCCAGGGGTTGTTCCGTAATTTCGGTGATGCCTTTCTGCCTCTGTTGCGTCCTCACATGGAACGCCTTGTGACAGACTCGCACGAGAGCAAACAGCGCTGCGTGGCGGAGATCATCTCCGGACTGATCAGAGGCTGCAAGCACTGGAGCTTCTCAAAGGTAAAGATTTAAAACGAGTAAAGGGGTTAAATGTTTCGCCAACATTTGGTCTATCTTAGGGAAGCATTCGATTTTTCTTCCTCCTACTATAAACTTCTGGAGGCTTTCACGAGCACAGAGTAATGTACGAGTATCATTATGTGACCACTCAACTGCTCTATATGCCTACTTACTATAGTTTAAGTTACTTTTTATATGTGTTGTCCCCTTGAAAAAACTTTTTCTAATGCAAGTGCACACTGTGATGACAGGTTGAGAACCTTTGGAAGCTGCTGTGTCCTTTGCTCCGCACAGCCCTGTCAAACATCACTATAGAAACGTATGCAGATTGGGGCACCTGCATCGCCACAGCCTGCGTAAGCTATTTGTTCATTTCTATTCGTCATTACCCCTTTACTTGTTGGACTCGCGTTGCTCATTCATCCTTACAAATAAGTGTTGTTTCTGACTTCAACAGGAGAGCAGAGACCCGCGGAAGCTTCACTGGCTGTTTGAGATGTTAATGGAGTCTCCGGTCAATGGAGAGGGGGGCTCCTTTGTCGATGCCTGGTGAGCACAAATGTTATTGCCATAAGCTGCTGTTATTTATTTATGTTTTTTTCAACAGGACAAGTTGTGATAGTTTCTGTTTCCCTTTCCAGTCGTCTCTACGTGCTGCAGGGAGGTCTAGCCCAGCAGGAGTGGCGTGTCCCAGAGCTTCTGCACAGGTTGCTACAATATCTTGAACCCAAGCTCACACAGGTGTACAAGAATGTACGGGAAAGAATCGGCAGGTGAGGTCTTTTTTTATTTTGAAAGTGATTATCTTCTCATTAATCTCTTTTATTTCTAACTCCTCGTGTATTTTCCTTTCTCATCCTGTCCCCTCTGATCGGGTTTTCTAGCGTGCTTACGTATATCTTCATGATCGACGTCAACTTGCCATTAACTCAGCCAACCACCTCACCGCACATCGCAGACTTCACGGAGCGAATTCTGTTGCAGCTGAAGCCCCTAACGGAGGGCGATGAGGAAATCCAGAACCATGTGATTGAGGAGAATGAGGTTGGGGAGCAGGATGAGAGGACGCAAGCGATCAAGTTACTCAAAACAGGTGGGCTGATCCGTCGTCAGAACTCTTCCCTTACTGGGAGTACTGGTTATGGCAGGAGTGGTGTGAACAATTTAGAAATGAATGGAGCTGTGAGGCATTCTTTAAATAATCCCATCTACAAACACCTGCAGTGCTCAAGTGGCTGATTGCAAGTGCTGGTCGCTCTTTCACCACTGCTGTCCCAGAGCAACTACGGCTACTTCCCCTGCTCTTCAAGGTGAAATACTCTTTTCTTCGTGGCCTTAGGCTGCTACCTGCTCCACTACCAACTCTTCTTTTAATCTTCTCTCCTTCCTCTGTTTTAGATTGCTCCAGTTGAAAACGATGACAGCTACGACGAACTTAAGAGGGATGCAAAGACCTGTCTGTCTCTGATGTCTCAGGGACTCCTCTACACAGATCAGATCCCCATGGTGCTCAGTGTCCTGACAGGGGTGAGTCATCTGGATGCCGGGGCTGTTTTATCACTCTTCTTTTGCAAAATTAAAAAGCTTTTTTTATTTATTTTTTTAAATCATCACCATCTTATAGCATGAAAGGTCATTAAGTGGGGGAAAAGATGAAAGGTTTAAAGAGGAAAACGTGTGTTCATGCTTAAATTCTTCTGACATTGTATATTCTGTAATTATCATAATACACTGAGGAGTAAACAAATAAAAATTTACAACCGTTTTGGGGACGATTAATTTGTGATAAGCATACCTGTTCGTGTACACAACAGGTAGTAATGTGACCAAATAATTTTTTACAATAAACCTAAATGTGTTCTGATTCTGGGTGCAGGCTGTGGAACAGAAACTCAGAGACTGTTATTAACGTGGGCCTGTTGATGTGTTCCAGATTGCTGGTAGCAGCTCCTGGCATGCCCGATACACGGTGCTCACATACCTCCAGATCATGGTTTTTTACAACCTGTTCACTTTTATGAGTGACCAGAAAGCGGTGAATGACGTGCGTGCTCTGGTGATAAAACTCCTGGAGGACGAGCAACTTGAGGTAAAAAAGAAAAACAGTCTCGTCATTTTTAAAGGTTAAAATCATCCAAAATATCGAGCCAAGAGTTCAGTCACATAGTGTGGTGTGAACGATAATTGAAAGATGGACAAACATACAGCAGTCTGATGCTATATTGATCATAAGCTATCGTTCTGTACATGTTTGTTTATGCTAGCAGGCACTTTCAGCTTTACTGTAGTGATTCAGCACACTCCCCCCCACAGTACTCTGGCTGTTTCTATGGAAACCACCGGCTGCAGTAATCTGTTGCTATGGCAATAATGTTCAAATTGAAGGAGCACAAGAGGGAGAGAGATGGTGGAGACAAAGAATGTGTCTGTTTCCTTCCATCTAGCCAGTGGGCATACTCGTCCAACGCCGTGTCCCATGACATTGTTCCTGTAATATTTCCTTGAAATTGTAGTTGGAGCTCGTCTGTAAGGTGTTTGGGCTTATGTATCAGTATTATATGTATATATGTATCAGTATTGGCTGTAACAGCTGTCTACCATAAAGGCCAAAAGATAGGATGAGCATTCGCTTTCTTTGTTTTTAAGTTTGAAATGTCCCCTGCTGCTAGCAGTTTGCTCAGTGAGTGTGTTTGTCTTACTGTTTTTTTTTTTTTTAAAGCATGGCCACATTTAAAAAGAATAGTCCAAAAACATAGAACTGAAATGAAATAATATTTAATATATTTAGGTTGTGTAACTAAGAGGGGAACTTTGCTCCAGGAGTTAACATCAAGTATTGCTTTGAGGATAAAATGACCTAAAATTTCTGTATAATTTTCATTGCTTTAACTGATGGCAAAAGATGAGACTTTTATTTAAAGCCGTGGAGCCCCAGTAATGAGTCGCCCACGGGCCTTAATTTTGTGATATGCATAGGTGGACAGATAACTGATGCAATCCTGAAGCCATTTCTCCTGAACAGTAAATACATTAGTGCAGGTACACCTGGAGCCACCACTCATTTATTTATTCTTTGCTTCCAAGGAGCCAGACTCTTATAATCTCTTAAAGTGGTCTTGAGGCGTAGTCCTCTGGGCTTTCTGGTGTTTTTTTGGTTGAGAAGAACAGAGAATAGAACAAAAGGCAGCCAGGGTTCAGACTTTGTTGAATTATAAAGGTGGTCATACCAACTACTGACTTTTGAGCTCATGAGAACTGTTCAAACTTTGTTTTTAACCAAGTAAAGTGTTTTTCCAATTATGCTTGCACATGTTCAACACAATCGCTGCTTCTATTTACCAGACAACATATAAAACAATGACGGGCGGCATAGACTTCTGCACCCTATCAAGATATTTTGACCTGCTTTCTCAGTTTGATAATTATGTTAGAATTCCCACCACACTGTAAGGCTACAATTCCTAACCCCTTACTTTGTCTTTTAGGTGCGAGAAATGGCGGCCACTACACTCAGTGGCTTCCTTCAGTGTAATTTCCTGTCCATGGATGCCCCAATGCAGGCATATTTCGAGGCTCTCTGCAAAACCCGCTTGCCTAAGAAAAGGAAAAGGGAGCTTGGCTCTGTAGTTGACACCATACCCTCTGCTGGTAAGGAACTCAATTCCCAGTTATGGATTTAACGGCTCAAATATGTGATGATGCACTCAGTATGCGGTTTACTCTCATCTCAATGGAATTCTTCATGTCTTGCGTCTGCAGACCTGGTGCGCCGCCATGCCGGTGTGCTCGGGTTGAGCGCTTGCATTCTCTCTAGCCCATATGATGTACCCACGTGGATGCCTCAGCTGCTGATGGACTTGAGTGCTCACCTTAATGACACACAACCCATTGAAGTATGTGCATCTGGCAATTTGATGACCATGTATTTCTTGTTGTATGTCCAGCAAAAAAAAAAAAGCCGTAATTGTTGTTCTGTACTTTCAGATGACTGTAAAGAAAACTCTGTCAAACTTCCGCCGGACTCACCACGACAACTGGCAGCAACATAAGCAGCAGTTCACGGATGATCAACTACTGGTCCTCACTGACCTGCTGGTCTCCCCTTGTTACTATGCCTAAAACCCGGTAAAGCATTTCAACTTTCCACTCGTGTTGAAACATAAATGTCCTTGAATGCGTTTGCAAGCAAATCCAAAGATTGTCATGGCTGGATATCGTACAAAAGACACTGCTTGAAGATGACTCCTGAAACCACCTTTTAATGGTTACGTTTGCGTTTCTCTTTTATCAGTTTGGGACAACCCCAAACTCCACAGATGCCAGCTTGCATTGGGGAGGAGACCTGCAGTTCCTGACTAATAAGAACACAGTATCCTTACAGACCCGGAGGAAGTGGAACACAAAGGAACCGCACCATTGCTCTCACAAGGATTAAAATGTTGTGTATTTATGTGTCTAGCTCATTTACATTTCTACTATACTTAATATTTAAGGATCAATCATGCAGGTAGGAATGACCTGCAGTTTGTAACATTACTGTACAGATTTTTCTTTTTCTTTCTTTGTGGCTTGTGTGTGCGTGCGTGCGTGCGTGTGTGTGTGTGTGTGTGTGTGTGCGCGCGTGTGCGTGTGTATGGGATGCTTTATGACATCTACTGGTGTCCCGCACATTTCTCAGGATTGTATCTTAAATATCCGCTCTGAGCCAACGCCGTGTCCAGTGCAGGACATGCTGTTTAGTATCTTCCAGCATAGCGAAGGGTTAGCTACAAGCCACAGAGAATTGACGATTAAACAACGGTCTCTTTAGGTTAGACTTTTAATTTGCAACAAGCAATGTTTGTGTGGCAGTTTGTTCTACATATGATTATATGCATCATGTATGTGTATGTCATGGTATATCAAATCCGCACAGACTCATTTATTTATTTACTATTTTTGAAGTTCTGAAGTGTGTTTTTCTTTTTTCTTTTTTTTTTTCTATAGTGTATATCTGAGATTCTGATCTGTTAGAAATGGAGCGTATTTTCATCCACTCTTGCAAAGAAAGGGAGAGCGCAAGCTCCCCGCTGCCATGCTGTGTGATGCGTTTATTGTGAGGACCGGAGCACAGTTGGATTCCCATGTCATGTGTCTCAATGCACGTATAAAGAAAATAAGCCAAATTGCCTGTACGGAATTGTGACCTTTCCCCTCTTAAACACAGATTTCATTTGACTTTTTCTGAGAACCCAGTGAGATGACATTACTGTGGTGTATGTGTGTTTGCCCCTGATGACTTGAAACCAGTCTAAGCATCAAAGCATTTAGTACCTCACTTACATATAGTGTAGTGCCAAAACTGCAGTGTTTTTTTCTTTTCTTTCTTTTTTTTTTTTAGATATTTTGTTTGAACATAAGAAATGACAATAAATTGTTTGTAACAAAAACGGTATTCGAGAGTTTTGCTTTTATTGAAGCTGTGAGGCAATATTACAAAAGAACTTGGTCGAAGGTCCTTTTTTCGTAAGGTCGTAAAAATGCTGTGATATGAACAGGAAAGAAGAGAAAGCTGGTGGTTCTCCAAATATGCAGAAAACGTCAAAATATTTAACTGGGCCATTTAAAAAAAATAAAAAATAACTTTTTAGAAATAAAAAATTATGCGAAAAGGGTGGCGGCCCTGTGTCGCACGTGACTCGTGGCACTACCTTTAAAAATGAACGAATTGGGAGATATTATGTTGCCTAGTAACCGTTGTTAGGCTACTGCCTATAGATGGCAGTAGGACGGAGAAGCCTTTTCAGCTGAAACTTTTGGCGCATTGACAGAATATAGGGGTGGGGGGGGACTAAGAAGTTGCTGGGCTGATTTTTTTTTTTCATTTTTTTTAAAAAAGTGAACATTTTACGTCATGATAATACTTAATATGGGGCCACGGTGTTTGCTTTATTCAGCAGTTTCCTCATTTAAAAAAAAAAAAAAAGAAACACGAAAAATTTCGTGTTGCCATATTTGGATTCTACTCACTGACCGTCCATCTTAAGATATTATTTACACAGCCTGTTCTTATGTGGTCGCGGTTCTATAGCATGAAGTGTAACCTCAAAGATGTACCTTCTTCCTCTGTGGAATTGTTAAAGAAAGGAGAGAGCAGTGACCGCCTGAATGCGGTGGGTATGCTCACGCTCAGATACGTAGACGGTGACTTCATACTCATCTTTCAATGCACGTCCACCGGCTGTCGCGCCTCCGTTACAATGGATATATC
The DNA here is from genome assembly GCF_036924035.1 of Leuresthes tenuis. NCBI lineage: Eukaryota > Metazoa > Chordata > Actinopteri > Atheriniformes > Atherinopsidae > Leuresthes > Leuresthes tenuis. Next base: position 17,328,032 of record NW_027325362.1, read on the forward strand.
GTCAAGAAACGGATCCGCCGCCTTTTGTGATATACATTAGCAGAGATTTCAGCAGACATGTGAGGAAACATATTTTACATCAGTGCTTGCCGGAGAGTTGCTGCCTAGGAGCCCCCCTCCCCAGCCCTCCGCCCCCCTCTTTCCTTAAATCTTGCCCCATAGCAACGGTGCGTCCACTGCTTCAAAATGAAGAGGGGATATAATCAGATGATGACGGACACACGATCGATTACAGGTGGTATATATTTTTCTTATCGCCGGTGAAGCTGCTTAAATTCTCAGATACATTGGGAAAACGTTGATGTGCATATATTTTCTCTGGATTTCAGCAGACGCTGTGTGTTGTGTTGGGGCGGGGGGAGGTTGCAAGGTATAATTGCCCAAATTCAGTGGTGCATAGCTTATTGTAGATTCTGTCTAACAGGAAGACTAGAGACATATGCATTTACAATAGCTTCTAACTGAGCTCTGCACTGCTTCCTTTTGTTGAGGTGTCCAATGCTCAAAAGGACGGTAAATTACAGCTGCCTTTGTATTCTTTGTAGCACTCTACCGAGGTGGCAGCAATGGCGGAGCCAGCAAAAACAGCGTTCACCATGTACTCCTTCCACGTAGAGGAATAATGCTAAAATCGATGATCGTGGAACTCTTATAAACTGCCAGCAATACAATGAACGCCACTCTTTTACCATCAGACCTGGTGGATATGCCAAAGCAGCAGACCTTCAATGGCACCCCTGGCACGCACACCCCTTCAGGTTGGGCCGTGATCCACACTGCTACCCTGACCTTTTGCTCCCTCCTCCTCATCTTTATCTTCTTCCTGGGCTCTTATGGGAATCTCGTCGTGTTTTTGTCTTTTTTCGACCCAGCGTTTCGCAAGTTCCGCACCAACTTCGACTTTATGATCCTCAACCTGTCCTTCTGCGACTTGTTCATATGCTGTGTGACGGCTCCCATGTTTGCACTGGTGCTCTTCCTGGATGCGGGTGGAGGGGATGGCGTGTCGAAGAGTTTCTGCTTTGCCTTCCACCTCACCAGCTCGGGCTTCATCATTATGTCCCTAGAGACGGTCGCCGTCATTGCCTTGCACAGGCTGCGCATGGTTTTGGGGCAGCAGCCGAACCGCACCGCCTCCTTCCCCTGCACACTGGCCCTCACTGCCCTGCTGTGGACGTCCAGCTTCACCATGGCTGCTCTCCTTACCATGCGAGCATACCCACGAAGAGATGGGCCCTGCTTGCCACATTTTGGCCTAGGAAGTGGACAGGCCAGAGTTGTGTTGTACGTCTACCTGGCAGACTTTGCCTTCTGTGTCGCAGTGGTGTCTGTGTCCTATCTGATGATTGCTCAGACACTGAAGAAGAATGCGCAAGTGAGGAAATGTCCCATCATCAGTGTAGATGCCACATGTCCGCCGCCCCCTCCGCCCCTCCCTCTCCTTGCAGCCGGATTTGAGAGCATGCAGTGTGCGGTCCAAGGCCCCTCTCTGTACCGCAACCAGACTTACAACAAACTGCAGAATGTACAGACACACTCTTATGCCAACAAGACCAGTCAGCCTGTTGTTCCAGGGGCAGCCCAAGGAGCCACCTGCTGTCAGCTGGTCTCTTCAGTCAACTTGGCCACAGCCAAAGACTCCAAGGCAGTTGTCACCTGTGTAGTTATTGTGTTCTCTGTGCTGCTTTGCTGCTTGCCAATGGGGGTGTCACTGGCGCAGGACGTTTTGTCACCAAAAAGTACTTTTGCACACTACCAATTTGAACTATGCGGCTTTGTGCTCATTTTCCTCAAATCGGGCATCAACCCCTTCGTGTACTCACGCAACAGTGCAGGCCTCCGCCGCCGCGTGCTGTGCTGTGTTCAGTGGGCCGCGCTGGGCTTTCTCTGCTGCAAGCAGAAGACTCGGCTGCATGCGATGGGGAAGGGCAGCCTGGAAGTCAATCGCAATAAATCTTCCCATCACGAAACCAACTCGGCTTACGTATTGTCACCCAAGCCGCAGAGGCGGCTGGTGGACCAGGCTTGCGGGCCCAGTCACTCAAGGGAGTGTGTGGGCAGTCCAAGAGCCACAGGTGCGCGCAAACCTCGCCTACCGAGTACCTCTACGCCGATCAACACCCGCATCGAGCCGTACTACAGTATATACAACAGCAGTCCCTCTGCAGGGCCAAGTTCCCCTACCAGCCTGCAGCCTGTCAGCTCTCAGACATTTGCCTTTGCCAAGTCTTATGTAGCCATGCATTACCACACTCACCAAGACGCACTGCAAGACTTTGAAAGCACATCCGCGCACCAGATACCCGTCCCTTCAGTTTAATCACAGAAGAAGACTTGGGTAATCTTGCCATGGCTTTAAAACAAATGTGAATAAAAAGAAAACGTGAAAAAAAAGAATAATAACTGTAAATGTATTTAGAATCAGTATTAACCCTTTGTTTTCTTCTACAGTAGGAAGACATGCTGTCAGAATTAAAAGCTTGGAACTAAAATCAAGCAAGAGTTTTGTCATGGAAAGTCTTCTATCCAAAAATGATTGTTTTTCAGTTGAGTGATTTGATTGAATTCCTTGCTCCTTGGATACAGATTCACATCAGCCCTCCCTTATGTTGTGCACGTATGTGCCATTACACCGCACACCTACTGAGGTTTTCACTACAGCCGAAGACAGCAGCTGCTGGCTTTACCGCTGCCTCCTCTCTGGCTGAAGTTTCAGCGCACTGGCTGCTCCGACTCCCCTGCACAAGCCCACTCCTGGCTGTCAATGGCATGTGGTTGCACCTTGGTGGACTTTTGCTTCTGATGAAAAATGTATGTGTGAGCCTCATACAATTTTTAACACAATAAATGTTTCGGCAAGTGCAGGGTATCTGTATTTTTGAATTTGTCTTTGCGTATTTGATGCTAACCGGTGCATTTCTCTCCATCATAAATATGTGAGAACACCAATAATGCTATTGCGAAATGTGTGAATTTTGCCCCTTTTTTTCAGATGCTTTAAGACGACAAATTTGGAAGAGTGACGGATTACTGCATCATAAAAGCAGCCCTATGAAAATTGGCAGCACTGATAGCATCTAACAGACTTGCAGCGATTTCATCGACAACATTTCCAAATCCACGTCTGACATGTTTGCACGTGGCCACTTTATCAATGTAAAGAATGTGAAAGCAAGCTTATTATCTATGGAAACGGTTTATAATTAGATTATTATACATAGCATCAGTACCCTCTAGTGGTCTGAAATTCACCATGGCAACTACTTCATCCCCATGTAAAGATGATGACAACTAAATACATTTAGTCTTTTTATTTCACTACAATTACACATATTGCCATGGTGTCCTCATTTCACTCTCATGTAATATCTTTTCTTTGTTGTAATGCAACACTGCAAATCCAGTTTCATGTTTCTCCCTCTTGTCTTTATTTTTTTTTATTCTTTGCTGCAAATGCATTGGTTTTTAATCACCGTGTCAGCAGTGAAAAGGATCCGTGTGCGTCTTCGTAAAAAAACGCACAGAATACCTCTTAAATGAACCAGACATTCCGTACGTTCCGCAAACTTTTAAGAAACTGTAGTCACTCACTCACTTTTGTTGTTATTCCGCCACACCCTCTAATGCATAAGTTACACTCACTCATACAATAAATTGACAAAGTACACATTCTCCCTGCTTAAAATGTTCTCAGACCTGCCTTTTTTTTGTGTCCTTTTTCATTTCTACAAGTACAAAGTGCCACAGCTAAGCAGCTCATCAGTTCAGATTATACACACACGCCCACACAATCCAGACATTAGAGACAATAAAACCACTATGGATATAGTTGATTACCCTGAAGATCGCAAATCCCCTGATTCATCACTCCTTTACTTGCAATTAATCAACACAAAGAGAGGCATAGATATGAAAGTCTGGCAATAAATCCGCTGCCCCGTGGGGTGAGGCATTAGCCCCTTTTTCATTCTTTGCACTACAGCTGTTTTTCTGGGGTTGACTGATGTAACATCACCGGCTGCACAGACTGGGGGGTGGATTGGGGCTCTGCTCCTGGGCTTCATGAAGTCCCGCTTCAGGATCAGGTTTAGCCTTAGTTTAGGCTTTTCGGCGCAGTGTTACGGGCATCCATTCCTCCATCAAACAGGCTTCTGTTTAAAAAGTGTCCTTCACGCGCCGCCGCTGTCGCATGATCTTTGTCAGTCTAACTGGAGATTGACAGAAGTCCGTGTTCATCAGCTGTATCGAGGATTCTGCATATGACCGGAGATTCAACCTAGTAGAAGACACCCCCCCCCCAAAAGAAACAAACAGTTGTCAATTGCCTTGAATGAGGTCATCTAAGTTGACATACTCTGCACCAAGCCAGAGTAGTTAAACATAATAAATCAAAGTTATTCCATGTAGTTATACCATTACACCATCCATATTCAGAGGATGCTATATCAATCATTGTAATAGCATGAACAATAAGCCTAAAAAAAGCTAGTTTTCTTGTGGTATAAATGACGCAACACTTTCTGAAATATAAATCACAATAAAAGCTAAATGAGAACGATACATCTTCATAAGAATAAGTCATATGAACAAAAGGGGGGGGGGGGGGGGGGACTTAGAAAAAGATTACAGTGCGTTGCAGTCATATTATTCATGCCAGAAAAAGAAGTGTGTGTGAAGCCATGTGCCAATTGTTTTACTTTGAACATCTGTCGGTTGGGTTTGTCATAAAAAAATTTAAAAAATACAAAAACCTGAGCGTTAGATTTAGGATTCACACGTATGCACTGCTTGTTTAGACGGATTAACACTCGATTTGAAACGCTGGCTGAACTCATGATAACACAAGGACTTGTAGTTAACGCCCCTGATGTTATGCTCACAGCGCACTAAAGCATTGCTTTATTGTTGACATCTGTGCTGACCTTATCTGGTGAGCGCAGGCTTTCTTGTTTAAGCGATTTACTTGGGTGTGGTTGGGATCTGACCTGGATATGAGGCCTCAATAGCTCAACATAAACAATAGCTGGAATATCAAAATAATATTCTGATATTTACTGGATTAAAATCTACTGAGAATAAATAGCATTTCCAGATCAATTTGACCTAATTAACTTCATATTCAGAGTAAGCTATAATGGAATGAAGCTATGTGGAGGATGCTGACCATAGTGGCATTATGCTGACACGTATACACTTAAATTGCAGCATTTCTAATTTGCAACACATTCCTTTGTCTCAGTTGCCAGATCCACTACTTATAAGCGACTTTTTTTTTTCTTCCAGGAACCCAGTCACTTAATTTGGATTTGTTGTTCTAGATCGAGCTGCTTGTTTCTGTTACTGTTCTGTAGCAACTGAGCCGAGGTCAGAACAGGATGACTGCGGGTAAAAAGAAGACACACGTCTGGGGGGGGGCTGAGAATAAACCCGAGCAGTGCTCTGTGTTTTTAAAGATATTACAATATAATATAAATTTCTAATTAAGTTGAAATGGAAAGAATGAAAATTCCACCCAAGGATTAAGGATAATCCTATTGACAATGGCTCTAATGACCCACACGCTGGCCGGGATGGATGCAACAATAAACATGTGACCTCACTGGTTGTCAAGGTAATGACCCCACAGCAGATTAAATGCCTCGCCTCAAATCTTGCGCATTGCCACCAAGAATGTGTTTTGGGGTAAACTTACCCCAAGAATGTATTGACAAGTCTGAGGCTCCAGCATATAGACTGTGACAGCATGGGGAGACTCGGACTCCTTACACCTGACAGTGAGAAGACATATGATGGGAATTAAATCACATGGGAAACAGTGAGGTATTGTACCACCGCGGCTGTTCCTGTCGTCCAATCCCCCGCCACACATTACACCCACGACTGTTCACTCACTTGAGCTTGACAATGACCTGTCGAGGCTTCCCTGTCAGATCGCACACATCGCCGTGACCATAGAAGTGGGAAACCAACCTATGGCGTTGCAGAGAAAAGGCATCGGAGTGAAAAATGACCAGTGAGGGCAGTTTCATTTTCATCCAGGCCAAAGTCAAAAATATGTAAATGACCTACTTGACTTTCTGCACTCCATCATCTTTGAGCTGGTAAGATCGGGCAACGTTCTTCTTGGCCCAGTCGGTGTGCTCCTCAGCGTTCCAGTTCCCCACCACCACGATGTTCTTTCCTTGCTCTTTGTCCTGGGACGCCGAAGCGCAAGTCAATCACACAATAAATGCAAAAAAAATAGAATAAAAAAAAAAAACAGAAAAAAAAAGAGCTCATTTTTAAACATTTTTACACAGGAATTAATCAGTTTCTGCTCCATCCAGCAAAGAGGAAGTCTTACCTCGTGGTATTGATGGACATGTTTTCCATAACAGAATTCATATTTCCACCAGCCCACCCCCTGAAACGGACACAATACGATCAGCACGTGTCGCTGCATAATTCTTTAAATACAACTCAGAGAAGCATATCTCACCCCGTGCAGACAGTAGGAGCCACTGAGGAACTCCTTGATCAGCTGGTCATCTGTCAAGCGAGAGATGTGAGTGGTGCCGACGGTGACCTGAGACTGCCCTCCAACAGTCATGGGTTTGTGGGTGGAGGTGAAGGCTTCCTCTCTCACTGGTGCCACCTCCTCCTGACACATGTCGGAGAGATATTTGAGCCATGCGTGTTCCCCTTGTACACGTAAAAGCTTTGATTTGTTTGTGCAAATACCTCTCTGGTGTCGGTGCTGAAAGGTGGTTTAAGCTGGTCCTCTTGGTCCTTGTCCAATTGGGTGAGCCGCTGAGGCTGCAGAGGGGAGCCCGCCAGAGCCTGGCAGAAGATGGCATTCACAGGCGAGGACTTGAACCTGCGATGGATATGTGTGGAGTTTGGAAAACAGTGATGTCATGTTAGGAACTGAGGCAAACGGGAATTACTTCTAACACTTCACACAAATTCCACGCTGGAGTCAGTCTACCTGTACTTTGGGTGGGCACAAAGCAGAGGCGTCAACACCACCACCTCATATTCACAGGTGGTGACCTCAGCAACAGACAAGATCTCATGCTTGGCCTCTGGATGACAGACGTACAACACAGACGAGGAGCGCGGCTCGTTCTGTTTCAGCACACAAAGAGTCCCATTTCCCATCTCTAAGGCATAGTAAGGGGTCAGCTGACCTTCTATATTTTTAGTTGGCGCCTAGATGCCCATTGGGAAAAGAGATGGAAAAAGAACAAGAGGTAAGAGGGGGTAAGACTTGACAAAAGGTCTGGCAGCTTAGGCTGCTCACTGAAGTGGACGTTTCGTCCTTACTTCTCTCTGTGCTGCCTTGGCAGTTTCTTTCTCTTCAGCTTGATCTGAAATAATGAAAAAAAACCCGGCTACAGTACCAAAATAAATGGCTAAAATGTGTCACAGAGCAGAATCACAAAGAAACTCACCTGTCTGTGCTGACTGGCTCCTCTGTGCCATATTCCCCAAGTAGTACTCTTGAACACTAATTTTCTGTGGAGACACACACAGTCAACTTCAGTTCACACTGAGCTATGAGCGGGCTCCTCAATCCCGTCATCTGAATTTAAACCATTCACCCCCACTGACCTGCCCGGTCTCCTTCTCTTCATGATATTGTCTTATATGCTTTCCATGGCACACCTCATACGTCCAGTACGACTCAATCTGCAATGTGGACAAGAGTAGAGTTACCGGTTAGTGTTTAATGGACCAAACGCCCTCAGTACGAAAGCAGAAACATCTGTTTCCAGTCTGCCAGCGTTGCGCGAAATTTCAACCGAACACACTTTCAGTCTCACTGCAGATGAAAATCGGCCCGAAAGTGGAAATGCCTCACCCTGTAGGAGCAGCTGCTTCGTTTGAACAGCGGCTCCAGCAGGTCACCTGGACTGGGTCCGCTGTAGCCCTTTTCGTCATCCTGAGACATCCGGAGGCACCGAGCAAAATGGGAGTCAGACAAAGATAAGGAAAAAATAAATATATATATTTATGACTTCCATGCCAGTTTGGTACGATGTGCATCCTGCTGACTAACTTAAATTTTTTTTTCCTTTTTCACTTCCTGTAAATTTCAGCTAAAAAGAACAAACACATTAAGTCGCAGTTTCTGTGGTTCACGTGTTGCAGAACTGCGAAGACGTTTAAGAGCAAAGGCTGAGCGGGAAACATCATCAAGAGACGCAGCAACATACCTCACGCTTTTTCATGATCTAAGGTATCGGACATGAAAGCTCCACGCTGTGTCTGATCATCTTCTGTAAAGTGGCAATGCTGCATACACAAGGGGGAACCTTGTTGTACATGAACTAAGCAGCTCAGCCTTGAAGTTCAAAGAAAATATTTTGTGAAGCCTTTGCATTTGCCACAGTTTCTAAATAAATGATTCATTACGGGTAAAAGGCAGGAGAACCCTTTAATTAAGCAGTCCTTTAGAAGTCACAACCTCCATCCTGCAGGTGCTTATGAGGCTTGCGGAGTTGAGGATTCCTGGATAATTTATTCAAACAGAACAATTTCAGTATTTCTTGAATTCATGGAGAGAACATTCCACCTCGGGTCAGGCCTCTCAAGTAGGTTTCAAAAAGGAGTTTTCTTCTTTTACAACTGTTCTGTTGTTGATTTCTAGAAGTGATTGGGTCTAAGTCTTTTTGCCATCACTCAGCATCGCCTAAGCTTCAGGTCGCAGACTTCTGAGAGGACATTTTCCTAGAAAATTTCTAAACCAAATTTTGACCTCACTGTTCCCTCAATGGCTGGAAGCAGCCCCACACCATGATGCTCCTTCCGCCATGTTGCTTTACCGATGTGCCTTTTTCCTCGAAATGTAGCATCAAAAGCATTTGCCACGTCTCTCGTTGTGTCCCCCATTAACATTCTACATCATCACTCCCCTTTCTGTGGGATTTACAAAAGACATATGACCAGAAGGTTTTATTAGGTTAAGGGCCTGGCTTTTACAGCTGGGCTTATCTGTTTCTTTCCCAGGATTGTACGCCATGCTACCCGCTGCTTTTGGAGAAGTCATCAGCACAGAGGTTTAAATACTTTGTCCTGACTGGGCTCTGAGTTATTACTCTGTGTGTACCATAAAGAAGAGAAAAGCAACACTGTTTTTGAGTCACTTCTTTTGGTCAATGCGTTTTGGTGGCTTTGGTGAAGTTCACAACGCGTTTAATAAAAGAGCAACACAACAATGCTAAAAAATTCCTAACTTTTTCTTGCAACTGCGTATAGAACTACTGGTGACATAACATCTGCAGGATGTTTAACTCTAACACTCCAAACCCCTTTATGACACCCTGACGTGTGAACCTGACAGTCCTGTTTCTGCTCCACAGATCGTTAACACAACTCACGTCGTCTTTGGCTGTCAGGGAAGGCAGAAGACACTTGTACTTCTCCTTCTCTGTTGTTGTCATTATGACAAAATCATCTTCGCTGTAGAGTCCACCTGAAATGGGCTGCAAAGACAGAAGCAAGCTCTGTGAATTCAGTTTAATGCAGTGACAGTAAACATCTCTCCCGGCCTCTTCCAGCAAATCTGTTCCTCAAAATCAACGTGCCACGATAGTCGGAGGTATACCAGTGTGAATTCGGCGCCTGGCCAGGTGATTTTGAAAGGGACTTCGTCTGTGAAGGAAGGATAACCTCCTCTGTTTGCGGAGACACCGCTGCAGACCTCCAATAGCCCTCCGAGGTGCACCAACAGCAGTCCAGCAATCATCTCTCCTGTCCTGCTGCTGACCTCCTGCAGCCCGCTCATCGAGTACGGTGAAAGCCTCTTCTTCTCCAGTGAAACCTGCTGAAAAGATGAACTGAAAGACACTGGAGGCTCCAGGTGAATCCGGTTTAACAGACGTAAGATATGACTGAGTGGGGCGGATGTCAATAGAGCACTGAATACAGGAAGTGAAACGTTTACTTGCCACGTCTTGTTCCGCCTGTGGGTTGAGGTAAAATCAGGCTCCAGCGCCTCCTGGTGGCCGCATGGGGTATTGAACGACATTTTGACATTCCGGGCTTGCTTTCAGTGTCTGAAATCATACAGTTTCGGGGAACAGCCAGTAACAGTTTTTCTACCTTTGTTCAGCCTTTTCCTCATTGTCTTGATGACAATGGGACATCAAGACTTTGAGATGACTTCGTAAACACACATACACACACAAAAAAAGAAGAAGCAGGTGCTGGAGTTTACAGTTTACAGTCTCACTTTATCAATTGCTTCTTAAGAATGTGATTTGATTTATATGAATCCACAATAGAATTCTAAATTGTAAAATTCTACTGAATACTCTAAGATATTTAAAGAAGTATGTAAATTGTTATTGTTATTTTTTTAATTTATGCTGCAATCACATGCAAATGTCAAGGCTTTGATAAATGGTAAAATATATCATCTGAACTAATAGATATTGTGTAAACTAGAGCTCATATATTAATCCTAGGCCAGCATGATATATGTTTCTTTCATAAGAGGATAAACTAGTGCTGCAGTATAAAATTTGAATGGCTGGTTGTTTGATGTTTATTGAGGTGTAAATATGGGAAAAGAAAGACCACTTCCCTTTTCTCTATCAATTGGTGTTTGGTCTTCTTCTACTACAAGTAAACAGGTCAATTTTTTTCGTCTTAGAAGCATATTTATACATGTAATGTACAGGAATTTTAAGTTAGTGTGGAGGGTGAAGATGAAAGTATTTCATTGCATCAAAGAAGGCACCATGTACTGTCTAACTTCAAAAGATCATGGTGATCAATAAGTTTGAGCTCTTTCCAGAGCACTTTTTGTGTTGTTGCTATTGTATAATTACTCTTTGCTTCACTGCTAAGCTCACTTTTCTCATGACGAATTCTACCACATCCTCATTCTCTGAAACCAATAATCATCAAAAGCAGTCACTGTTCTCAGACCAGTACAAACTTGTATTAGTGGAAGTATTTAGTTCCTTTTGAGCTTGAGACGCTTAAGGCAGCTTTAAAGATCAGTGTCTCCTCTCTGCCTCCCAGTGGATGGATTTAGAAATGTAAGCGTGTGCTGAATGCACAGCGCTAATACTTAAGGAGATCTCACTATTATTTTCAGGACTTGTAAAAAGCCATAGATCCAATCCAGAAGCTGATTATTTCATGGTCTATTCGTTTGGTTGACTTGTATAAAAGCAAGTGAAGCAGTTTGGCACCTACATGCAGCATCATTGCTCTGTTTTTCTCCTGACTGTTGATTCAGCATTGCTGTGAGTTGACAGATCATAAATACATTCCTTCCACCAGAGGATTTCACAAGAAAAGAGCTTCCAGTTGTTAAAAAATTTAAAACATAGACCTTGAAAAATATGTGATGCTGCATTCCACTATCAGACGTTACCTTGGACCGACTAGAAATAAGGAGAGTAAACCTGAGATGAGCATTTTTTTCCCCACCTGTGGGTGGAGCTGTTGCTGTGAGGATGCACAGCATGTGAGCCAGGAGAAAAGGTAGGAGATCAGAACAGAGATTCTGAGACAAAGAGGGAGAGCACTAGAAGGAGAGGAGGATATAGAGGTACAGGGAAGGATATATGCAAGGGAACATACCATGGGATCATCCATCCTCTGCAGAAGCTCTCCTGCTTACATACATACAGATTATTCTCATACATGTCTGGTTTATGTATTCTACATAAATATACATGAGTATTTACATTGTGTATGAAGAAGATAGATAGATAGATAGATAGATAGATAGATAGATAGATAGATAGATAGATAGATAGATAGATAGATAGATAGATAGATAGATAGATAGATAGATAGATAGATAGATAGATAGATAGATAGATAGATAGATAGATAGAACTTGTAGAACTTGTAGAACTTGAACTCACCACTTTGAAATGAGCATTTTCATTTATCTCACTGTCATCCATGGGGTGAACTTGATTTGCATAGATGCCTTCCATACACCCTCACCTTATGCATAATTGATACAACTGTCATCTCCCCAACCATAATAACATCATTCCAAAGGGAGCTGAGAGAAATGAATCTTGGCATTTGAAGGTTTTTGAGCAAAGATTAAGCTATCTCCTGAGCTGTCACCTAAAAATTCACATAGAATATGTCAGACATCAAATCAATACTGGCACTTTTTATTTTTGGCTAATGACATTCAGTATTGATTTGTGAAAAGCATTCCCTCTTTTTGCATAGGTTTTCCTTGTTAAAAGCTTGTTTTTTCTAGCCTTTCCCTTCAGACTCCATGCAACTTCTCAGTAGAATCACTTGTAGTTCCGTGAGGTTATTCATTAACCTATCATCATTACATCGTGCTTTTCACCTGAAGCTTTTTAGAGCGATGATGACGCCATAAGACTCAAGGTGACTTTCCCATTTTGACGAATCCTCAGCAACCTCACAGGTGTGCTATCAGCTGAAGCTAAGACACTAAGAATGTGTCCTGATATGCACGTTAAGTCTTGCTTGGGCAAACTTTCTAAATTCTGTATGCACTGCATGGGCATATTATCAGTTATGTGACTGTGGCATTTCAGTCAAACTAAAACACTGTATTATAAGCTAAACAAATCTTACAAGGTGTGACTGCAAAGAAGCAAAACAGTGAGTCAGAGCCACGTGACAGAAATGGATTTAAGCGTGCCAGTGGATCAGAGTGCTGCTCTGCACATCCCCGCAGAGAAGGTAATAAGAGAGTATTTTTGTTTGGATGGGCCTGGAGACGATCCAGATCTTCACAGCGCTGCTCCCTGCTATATTTGTCTGGGACTGAGTTTTAGCTCTTGTATGAGAATATAAGAGGTGGGTATGGAGGGAAAATGGAACATCTCCGCATCCCCAAATGCACCATAAAGACACAGAGCAATATACATTGCTAGTCCACTGTTGAGGTTAAAGTTCTCGTTGGATGTATATTTCATATTTCATATTTACAGTCTTTTCTTCCAGAAACTCCAGACTTGGGGAAACTTCTGCTTACAGCTCTATCAAAACAGTCTATCCCAAAAATGACCACTCTCAAAGTTGACTGTGGATGTTTATGTAAATACAGTTTGCTTTGTCCGAGACTTAAAGCCGTTTGAGAGAGCCTTGAGATGCCAGGCTTGAATACAGAAGTTAGTGAAACCCCAGAAGTGTCCTTTTGTTCTATAAGCAAGAACAGAAAGTGGGTTAACTACTTGAAAATGCATCCCGAGCAGTGTGTATAAGCTGGAAGAGCTTAGAGAGACTCTGAGGGCTTGGAGAGTGAAAGTCATTTAGTGTCTCTAAGTGATGCAAATAGTGCAAGGTAAGGAACAGAGCTCTTGGCTGATGGAATGGAGGGTGCAAAATGTAGAGGTTTGTTCAATATCACCTAGAAATGCTTGAAAACAGTACTGGTGTGTAAGAAAACATTATTACAATACATCATTCTGCTTTCATCAATTAGAATCTTAAAAACAGAGCATCAATATTATGTTACACCATTACTTTGTGAATTTGCTAAAATAATATACTATATAATATATATATAATATATAATATCACCCTCTTAAATATTCAGAGGAGGATACTGAATATTTGATTGATTTGTGTCAATTTATGATATGTAAGATATCTAAGTAAGACTTTTAGTGTCCACAACAGCCCACATATATACAGGATATATTAATCCATTGTGTCTCAGTACTCTCAGCTCTTTATCTTGCTGAGGTTAAGTACAGTATGTTGTGCACTTGCTGCATCATTTACATTCAACTCTGCTTTTGAGTAATTGATGCAAAGACTCCCCACGCAATCCATCATCATTTGAATGCAGTCACAAGATTTCATTGGCACAAATTTGGACTGCAGAAAGGTTTAACTGGCTGGGATATGTGAGATGTGATAGCTTCTTCAGTTTTATGTATCCACAGTGTACAATTTCGAAGATGTGTAACGCATCAGACAACCGAGAGGGAAAACAAGTGCAGACAATAGTTTAATGTGTGTAATTTAACCTTCGGCTCGTGAGTGCTTCTATATCTCCAAACAATACAACAAGATGTTTACAGATCATGACAAACAAGCTGCAACGAAACTGACTGTTAAAATGTTAAAATGACAAACTGAGAATGCTATTAGCAATTACATTTCTATCCTGCGTGTTTTCCAGTAGTAAAACTGTGGAAAATAATGTCGAAGTTTCCATTACTTTGTGTTTTCACTTTCATAGGAGCAGATTTAATGAGCCTCACCCATCTGTAAGTGTGTCACAGCATAATATTAGCAATAAGTGATCCTGACACTTAGAATTCAGAGCACTATCCCCATTACACTTTATAGTAATGCTTGTTACATTTACTGCCTCTAAAAAGAGAGTGACTTTAACTGATCCTAAATTGGCATTCATATCCTGCCAAATAATTATCATCTTCCATGATGTGCATCACTGTTCATGATATCCAGTTTATTCTGGTGTATTTAGTTTGGTAAAAGGCCCATCTTGAATTGTTTGCCATGTCTGCCAGTTGTTCAAGGTCTCCCCAAAGAAGTAAGTAAGACTTTATTTTATTTTTATTTATAAAGAACCCGTGAATCCCTATAAATCTTCTGACTGTCTTGTAAGTTCCACACTCCAACATGACAACGCAGAAACTACTTCTTTCAGATTTGCTGAGTGTGCAAAACTGTCGCCGATGCGTTGCTATTCTTAGTTGATTTTCCTTCAGGAGCGCATCTCTTGCTTTTCAGCCTTCAAAGTTTTTCCTAACTTTATCCCCAACCTCTGTTTGCCAGGGGCCATACAGCAATAGTAGACTTTTTTTTTAGTAAGCAATGTACGGTGTTAACACTCAAATGAAAAAGACTTGCTGAAATTATATTGGCAGCTTGGCATCATGCTGCCTCTTTTCCAAATGGCACAGGGAATCTGACCTTTTCATGATCTCAGTGCTGTCAGAAGATGACCTTTGTGCACAGCATCACATCGTCGATGCGTATGAGTCTATGGACGAGGCAGGCTTTGCCTTTTAAAAATCACGTCAGTTCCAGCATCTGAGCAAAAGGAGAAGAAATCGTCAATTTAATTTAGCCTAGTACTATAATGTGCCTATATTCCTATCACAAAATGTTATTTATCATTCAGTAAATGTGAGACTGGTTTATCTGACAATAATTTTGTGTTTCATGGAGTTTTGGTTAGAATCGCAAGAGGAAAAAGAGGCATGGTTCAGAGACAAATTTATTCCCTGTCTAGTCACAGACTGATTCTCTGGAGAATAGAAGGAAATTCAATTCAAACACCCACATAAAATCTGTTAATGTTTTTTTCAGGACATTCTCACGCTTCTTTTTTGGAGGGAGTTGAGAAACTTTGTAGATCAATAAACTTTTGTTATTTGTGGGTGTAACCTGAGGGAATCGCAGGAGGAGGAGATGGAGAAGGGGCAGCTTGGCTTCCCTGGTGGTGTCAAGGTGAGTCTGTTAGCCTGATGACTTGTTCACTCTGCAGATGTCACCTGGTCATTATCCTGAGGCAGCCATCTGCCAGTTAGTCCTGCAGGGCCCGGACACTCCGTCTTCTGGGCCCTGTGTGACTGGCAGGATCCATACTGCTTTCTCTTCTACTTTTACCCGTTACTCAACCCACCTCTAGAGTCCAAAAGGCTTGACTGGTCAGGGGCAGAGGAACACAAAAGACATGCATACATTAAAAAAAAAAGCAAGGTTTGAACCCTGCTAAAAATGAGGATAAATTAACGATGTTAAGAGGCAGTTTTTGCCTGGGCTCCCCTCACAGCTGACTACTTGGCTTCTCACCCTCAGTGCTGCTGGGATGCAGAGAGATACTGTACAGTGCCAAGTTAAAACTACAGCTTTCACTTGTCTATGGTTTTAACCACAAAGTGCTTAATTTGAGTGCATTATTGTTTAAAATATTCTGTGGACAGAATCATCAGACACTAAAGCGTCTTGTTACATCACAATGTTAGATTTCAGACCTTGAATCATCCAGAATGTGCCTCTTGGTGGGTGATTTTTTTTCCCCACTCAACTCAAGCCTTACTTTTGGACACAGCTAATCATGCCCTCCTTCAAGGTGCTGGATTTGGCTGTGATTTCTGCTTTCAAGATGTAATTTGGACTTGATGGGGTTTTAGGTTTGCTGGCTTATTGCAAAGAGATTTAATTTCTGAAGTGAGGAGTCTGATGCTGTTTGGAAATTGGATTTTTTGGTATGTACATATTCATTAAACATGATTCATGTTTCCTAACAGGCCTGGGTACGAAAATGAATGTACTCATATAAAGATGCCTAACTTTGATTTAGTTAACATAATACTGAAGTCAGTCAGGCTGAAGAGCGGAAGAAAGTGGAACAGCCCAGAAATGTACCAGTACAGTCTGATTTACATGGCATCTTGACAGTTTCAAAGATGTATAGCAGTCAGTGGTGATAAACAGAAGGTGGATAACATTTCAAATAAGTCATACATGCTTTCCCTAAAGTCATAAGTAGTCTTTTTCTTTTTCTATGATGGTAGCTTAAAGAACATCTAACCTGGAGTGCGCATGTAAACACAGGTGCTAAGAAAAGAGATCCAATAATTCAACATGGATGGATGTTTTTGTTCTATGTATTAAAGTAAGTCCAAACTGAAAACAACTTTACAAATTAGAATGTCTGTAATCAGAATTAAAAATATGAAGTAACAACAACAACAACTACAACAAAAAAAATGTATCTTGGGCCTTTGCTTATTTCCAGGTTTGCTAAATGTTGGAAATGTATCCAAATTCATTAGGAAGTAAGCAAAGAAACGTCAGTTCAATATGCAATTAATCAACAACTTGCTTATTAGCACTGCACTCAGTTTTGTATAGACACGATGGTTTGGAGGAAAAAGACTTTAAAAAGCAATATGGTGGAGTTCTCTGGCTTCTTGTGTGTGTCTAGACATTGTATCAGGCCACTATGCAGAGACACAGGGAAGATATTAAGAGTTAAAACTTAAAACAACAGAGTTTCCATGAACTGAGTTCAGAATCTTTTATCTTTAGTTGTGCTGGCTTGGGAGTGACACCAGATTGTTGTCTTTTCTTAAATCCAGACTTTGTGCATTAGCTAAGTTTGTGGCTTGATATCAGCTCTATGTAGTACTACAGCCCCTTTTAAACTGGTCAAAAACTTTGCTACCTTCTGCTTTCGAATGCCAAGTGAAAGTATTTAATTGGCATTTGGTCCCAGATCAAATGATTCTGCAGTAATCATGCGTATCAATCGGCTCCAGCTCTGATTGACACTGACGGAAGCACAACTGCTGACTGCACAAGCTAATTTGTTATTTAGGGTGCTGTCCAAGGGCTGCAGGAGAGGGCAATGCTCAGCCTTTCTTTGTAGAGACATATTTTTTACAAACCTTAACAATGAAGGCCTTGAGATTGGACGGTACCAACTCAAGGACAAAAAGAGACCTGATTGATTAATTTTACCTGCCTATAAATAAACTGGAACCTTATGCTCAATCCCATTTTTGGGAGGGCTGACATCAACGGTCCAGTTAAAAACAGTGAACAAGTCATTATCTCGATTTTTACTTATTTTTTATTAGAAATTGTTGTCAAATATGGCCTTTAGGATAAAGAGTAAATGCTATCCCTTCAAGCTATTTTAGCTCAGAGCCCATGGGAAGTAATAGTTTCTAGACATTATTCATAGCCCTCTGTGTAATTAGTGTAAACATACTTCTGCAATGAGAAAGGATTTAATTAACTTTCTTCATTGGGTGTTTAAAAAAACCTGTTAAATCACAATAATTTTGGTGTAAAAACTGTTCTTTTGTACTGTGAGCTATTTTAGTCTTATGCAAATTAAACATGTCTTTCTCCTTTGCCAATAACAGTTGAGATCTCTCTAAGAGTAAGAATTTTTGGTAGTTTTTCTTTTTTTAAGATCAAACTCTAACTGCTCTTGCTGGAGCAATGCAAAGATTGTATCTGTAATTATTACTCAGTGTACAAGTAAGTGTCAGAGAAGGTACTTTCATTTAATAAAAGTGTCTTTTCTCTCGGAGCAGGGTCTCTTTTTCAACAGTGAACTTTACTTAGGACAGAAGACAGTCTTTTGATCTTTCTTCTGTCCCGCTGTGTCACACATGCTGATAGCAGAGGACATATCCACAGATAACCAATGAGAACAAAACTCATGAGCAAGCTCATCTTCTGCCTGCACATAATGTCCAGGAGGCTTTCAATTTTTTTTTCGGTTCCACACTTTCATAATCTTTACTGACCATAAAATACCACTACAGGCTGACACACACGCACAGCTTTGATCTTGTATCCTATGTGGTTCTGATATTCCATCCTTGACCCAGTTCGAACTTGGGACCTGCAATAATGTCTTGAACAAGAGAGGCTGCGTGGGCAATCTGCTCCTCCTTTCCTTCTGTTGTTGTTTTGTATCCATTATGCTGTTGTTCAGGAGGAAGGCACAACACAACTTGAGGCTTGGCTTTGTTTCCAGTCCCTAATATAGAAAGGAGAACCATGATTGTGGGAGGCCCACCCTCTAACCTGACAGTGCCCCTGGCAGCCTGAACGGGCCAGCTGGTGCTGTCAGCAGCCCTGACAGATGACCTGCTGAGTGGATACTTTTAGCTCATGATTCACCCATCGTTATACAAATGTACAGTATAATGTATAATGTGCAGAAGCAAAGCCTTCTCTTATTGCAGCGGTATCCTCAAAGTGTTCTACATGCACTTCTGGCCTGCAAAACTGGAAAGATTTACTTCAACGTGGGTCAGTATGGAAGCAAAATGATGCATTTAAAGACCTGGGTGAAAGAGAAGACATTTTCAAAACCATTCACTTTAATGACCTGCAAACATCAAGCCAGAAATTAACTGAAGAGTAGACGCCTCTAAATTGAGAGATTTGCCACAATAAACAGAAATGTCATGAAACCACGTCATGTTACGTATTTTTCAGAGAGGTCCCACTTTGTTTATTGCAAACATTAATTCTCTCTTTCTCTTTAACAGTCTGTTTTTTGCTCTATCTGTTACACTTGCCACCCACACAGATAACCTATGGGTGAATAACATGCAGTGCTTTACTATACTGGAGGGGTTAAAAGGTATTTATGGGAAAAGTACATAAACAGTGCAAGTGTAGGGTCTAACCTTCCAGCCTGCTGCAGTGTAAATCTGCAGCTGCATCCCCCCCAGAGCGTTGGAACAACGTGTAAGAAGTAAATATAAACCTCCACTTTGCAAGTCATTTAAACCTGACATTCAACTGGAACTATTACAGAAGGAGAAAAACAAACCAACTTGGAACTGTGAGTTTATTTTGGTTTTAAGAATGAAAATTGCTCTTAAAGTGGATGCCAGCAACACATTTCAAAATTTGGTGTGGCAGCAGCTGAAAAAAGTTATGCAGCGATGAAAAAGCACGACGTAGAAAAAAGTCAAATTCAGTCAAAGGAAATGAGTACAAAATGGCCACTCTGGTAGGATTCGATAAAAATAGTCAACAACTGAAAAATTCTTTTCAGCTTTTAGTCGGGAGGTGAGGCTGAAAATCAATTCTGAATGGTTGTGATGATCAGACAGTCAGCTCGGTCGTAAATAATTTCGTGATAGCTGAAGTGACTGCATGGCTTTATGTACTCTTTTGGAAAATGTTGTCATAAATGCAAATTAAAACTATACCAAAGATAATAATAATAATAATAATAATAATAATAATAAAAAAGAAAAGGACTCTCATTCAAAATTAATTTGTTGGTGCAAATCTAGGAACTGACAATAACAAACAGTATGTACGGCCTTGGAGAAACATGTTGCCATCAAGATGGCATCTTTTTAAGAGCCTTGCTAATTTCAGCATGACAACAGCAGTGAACAGTAAGAGTCCAGATGCGAAGCTAAAAAGAGTTTAGAGAACAAGTTATTTTGCCAGCTGTTTTCTGGATTAATTTTGCAGCCTGGTTTCACACTGTAGAGACAGCGTTTTATGTGTGGTACAAACTTTTTGCTTTTTGCAAGTCAGAGGAAGCCCTGCCCTTCACCCTCACCCTGGCGCAGTGAAATTATACGTGAAAATCTATCATCAGCTGTTACTGATTGACCAGAAAGTTCAAAATAGCACTTTGAATTGAAAATACAAATTGATTGGCTTCAACATTCACTCCACCTGTGGAGTTTTGTTTTTACAGCAAAATGTGAACATCTCAGCTGGTGTATGCCAACCACAGAACTGATCAAACACCAACTCCTATAATATACCGCTTGCTATTATGGTGGGGTGTGATACTTAATCTAATTTGAATGAAAATCAGTGTCACTGATTTTTTTACTGCATATGAATGAATTTATCACGCTTGCACACCAACTGATTTTCTTTTAAAGGAAATTTTAAATTGAAAGCAGCTTTTTGAATTCAAATGTGTCAATTACCAAAATTAACCAACTTCCAGTTCATTGCCCACTTCACTTTCAAATGTGTTTTCTTCAGACTGAACTCAATGCCTGAACATCTGGAGGGAACTTTTGTTCACTGAGTGACTGGAAGACAGCTGCCTCCTCTGCAGCTGCCAGCAGTGGTCTGACACTCCTCACTTAGCCGTCTGCAGGCCATGTGGAACTGTGCCTTTCAAGTCTTCTTTACACAGACTGAATAGGAAATAAATTGCACCTCAGAGCTGCAAGTACTGGGATGAACATGGCACTCGGACTGGTTTGTTACCTTTCCAATTGCAGATGCACCTCTTTGCCATCTTTGCACAGTTTAGCAGAACTGTAAGAGGTGCTTTACTCATGAATACCACAAAGACACACTAGTGATTAGGATTTTCACCAGAAGACATTAGACATTGGCTGACAAAATTAGAGACTTGTGCTTGGCCAAGTAACTTGACAGCTTTGGAGAAAGACGTTTGCTTAAATGACTAACATCAAAGCAGAAGTCAGTAAGGGGACGAGCAGAGCTGTTAACTCCATCTGCAGTGACCAATGAGCTTAATTTTCCCATACAGTAGAATAATGGACTCAAATAAATGCAAAGTGACATAAAACATACACAAAATACACTTTAGCTCCATCCTCAGGCCTTTAACAAAAAGCCTAAATCAAACTACAGCGGACACGTGAGGACAACAGGATTCATTTGAGGCTCGTGAAAAGATTCTTGACATTCTCGATTAAAAATTGCAAGTTTCTTCAAGGACCTTTAAAAGTGCAGAACTACTGTCAGATGGTATTAAGATTTTAGACAGGTTATAAAAATCTTTTCACAAGTTTCCCAATATGCAAATTTTTAAATATTTCATTTGGAGACTTAACTACTTTCAGATAAAGCCACTGCTAGACAGAAACAACTAACCAGGTGCAGAGCTGTCGCCGGTGTTTGTAGGACAATATGAAACAATACAATCTGTTTAAAATTTAAAGATCACATTCACTAAGATCATCATTTATTGCAACAATATAGTGCTCTGTAACTCGTTCTGTATGTCCTTTTTTTCCATTTGTGCAAATTGCATCAATAACGGGAAACAGTAAATTGTCAGAGGCTGATTCGCCACAGCAACACTCCGTTTGCGTACTTTAGATTCTGTTGTCACATTTGATGTGATATTAAGAATTGGATTCAGTAGCAAATCTTGTCTACCCCTCCATTTACATAGGAAGTTGCTGCCTAGAAAATTCACTTAAGTCTACAATCTATAAAAACATTGTGAAATCCACCTGGAAAAGATTCATCAAGCTTTCTGAGACCCCGAGGAAAGTTTTATTAATGTGAATTTGATCACACTAGCACAAACAATGTGTTAGCTACCTGAAAGCAACAGAAGCAAAATCCTGCCCATGGAAACCAGGAGGCTCTCCCAACTTGGAGAGATAAGTGTAGTTTGATAATATAACAATTTTAATAATTCAATCATTTCAAACAACACATACAAATGTCATAAACATAATACAAACAGTCGTAGTACCCCCCCCCCCCCCCCCCCCCCCCATTTTACAATATATATGCAAGCTGAGTTTGAAAAATCTGTTTATTCCTTGTGATTTAAATGACCTGTGTCAGATGCTGCAGCCCGTCTGTGTTCCTCCTCCTGCCTGTATGCTTTGCTTTACATATGAGGATCCCCAGCACAATATCTTTAAAATGATTGGCTTGGCGGTTATAAATGTCTCCCAACTTTACGTTTTTTCTGTGGCTGGGTGTCGCACTGTAAATAAACGAATGTGTGTAAATACAAGCAAAAACTGCAGCGGTGTACTTTTTACTGAAGCTGCAATTTTGTTTTCCTGTTCATATATGACTTTTTTATGCTGCTGTTTACGATCCTCTTGCTGTTAATGTCACCGCTGCAGAAAAAAAAGAAAATAAGACAATCTTATTCTAATATAACATTTTAGGTAAGACAGCGCTGATTTCAGAGATACTGGAATCAGATCAGAACCCAAAAGAAGATGACGGGCACATCTGTGGTAGTAGTATATTCTGCTTATAAAATGTACCAAAGCTTTTTACACTAGTTGAGCATCTAGACTAACCAAGGAACACACCATCCTAACGCTAACAGTTTTATACACGAAAATACAGTATGGATGGTGTTGTGATGGTTGTGGTTATTTATTGCTTCTGTTTCTTTGTTCCCCCCTCCTTTTTGTGTTGTGTTTTCAGGTTGTGGCAGGAGGCAGGCTGGTCTCACCCAGATGACGCACACACCTGTCCAGCATTACCAGCAATCACTCTCCCTCTACTTATACACAGCCAAGACTCCACCACTCTGCCAGATGATTCCCTCAGATTCCATGTGTGTACTTACCCGACCAGCCTGCCTTCTGCCTTCACCGCCTTGCTTCCGCTTCCAATGAGTATTTGTGTTCATCTTGGATTTAATATTAAAAACCCTTGAAGCTGAAATTGTTCCCGGCTCGCTGCAACTTTTTGGTCCAAATCGCAGCTATAACAGGTGTCAGGAACGCTGGTAAAATAGAATCATGCCTTTTTGAGCCGAAACAGCCCAGTATCTCTGACATCTCATCATATTTGTGATGGATTGTAGAAAGTTTTGACTTTACAACAAACAGTGTGTT
Organism: Leuresthes tenuis; assembly: GCF_036924035.1. Classification (NCBI taxonomy): domain Eukaryota; kingdom Metazoa; phylum Chordata; class Actinopteri; order Atheriniformes; family Atherinopsidae; genus Leuresthes; species Leuresthes tenuis. The sequence continues at coordinate 17,351,110 of NW_027325362.1, forward strand.
TTTTTCTAAACCAAACCGTGTAGTTTTGTTGCCTCAACCAAACTGAACAGTGTGTGAGAACAAAAGTAAACAGTAAGTAAGAAACTGTTGAGATAAGAAACAAGGGCTGATGTGCTGAAGGCCAAACGAAATAAAATAGGCTCTTGATCTTGACTGATTCTAGGCTAAGTTGGATCGTTCAGACTGAAATCTACCGATTTATACATTTGGCGTCCAATTGTAGAATTGTTTGCTGGTTAAAAAGACAAGGCATGTAATCTACATAATGAAACAGCTGAGAAATGTAGAGATGTATTCATCGTCTCTGGAAAGAGAATATACCAACATTTCACACCAGTTAACCACCCTTCTCTTCAGAATATCTATTAAGGTCAGTCTCTAAAATTGTTGTGTCCCTCTTATTTCATGGCTCCCGACAAATGTGACTGCTGATTTAATGCATTTGCATCCAAAGTATGATAAAAACCGCTGCCAATTTAAAAATAAATATTCACACTGTGACCCGTGCCTGTGGATTTCATGTTTACTTGGCGACCAAAGAAATCTCATAATGTGCAGGGGTTTTAGGGATGAACACCTCGTACAGAGCGCATTCCCAAAATTCCCTAATGCACTGTGCATTACAAAATGTTTTGTGAATGAAAAGCTCCCACCAGGAAAAACAAAGCTTAGTCCTTTTTGAGAGAATGTGAAAACAAAGTGGACCCTTACATAGGTCAAATGTCTATATGTCACGTCTCTCTTTTTGCCTGCGCTTCAACCTATTCCCAGTAATGAAAACATTAATACTTAAAGCTAAGATTAACACAAAAGAGTATTTACTGACATTATATAGCCTATTTTTCTGAAGCAAATGGTTTGCTTGAAAAATGAGTGTTTATGAGTTTTCTGAACTACCAGCCTCTGTCCTCTCTAAGAGGTTGTGCATCAGCTTGACAACATCCCACTTTGTTCTTTCTTCTTAAACGGGACAAGGACTCAGTGTGATGGCTTAATGAATTCCTAAAGTATATGCCTAAAGAATAGATTTTATTGTGATTTCTTCTGAAGACGGCAGCATGAGTCACCACACAGCTATAATGTTTTGTATTGTGGGCCACTGATTGCATTCACCAAAGCCACTATGTGCAAATATGAAATCTTCAACTGAAACAGTGTGATAGAGGATGACAGCGAGTCACGAAAGAAGTTTTTTTCCCCCAAATCTCCTCGAATTTCCAGCAATTTAAGCTAAATGCATTCCTGTAAAGACGACAATGTGATCGGACTCGGAGCGATTCAGCATTTCAGTGAGATCATCAAGCATCTCCTGCAATTATCAGCAGGGTGCCTCAATCCTAACTTTGAAAACTGTTTTTTTAAATTATAACTCTATCACCAATGATAGAAGTAAAACTTGACAGTCAGAACAAGCTTAACAGCTAACAAAGAATCTGCACTATTTAAGTTACTTGTTCAAAGTGAATAACTGTCTGTTCTCCTGCTCATGAATCATCCAGTTGTACTGCATTGCTAACTTTAGCTTTGTCTGAAATCAATTTACTACACTCCATTCAGTAAACATAATACACTTATTAATCATTGTATAACAGGGTCACTAGCAAAAATACGACACTTGACCTGGACAACATTTTTTTCATATCATCCCTATTGTATCTCTTAACTATCTTCAGTTAACAAATAAGCCAGCAAGCTACAGTGCTGAGGCTACACAGTGGTAGAAGTGAAACTCAAAATGGGAAGCAGCTGGATTCTTGAGAGGTTTGTGATAGTTCGTAATAATATTGCTCTAAGCCAGGGCTCCCCCTCGCTAAATGCCAAACACCTGCGATGGAGGCCTCATTTTATGTGCAAATGTGGCGCATTTATGCACGCAGAGGTGTCACCGTCACAAGTAGGAGCGAGGCCCCCAAGCCTCCAAATCATATCACTTTACCAGGTTTGAGAGGAGAGAAATTTGGTCTCAGGGTTGACATCTGTGGTGCTGCACACACTGCTGCGATGATGAGGAATCAATGACTGACCAATCACTTCTCAGAACAGCACGCTATTCCAGGTTAAGACATGATTCAATGGTAAGTAAAAGGAAAAAGGGAACGTAAGAAGATGCTTGAGCTTAATAAACATCATCAAACTTATATAACGCTTTTTTGGAACACTCAAAGATACTTACATCTTAAGCTTCACTTAAAGATGTAAAACTGTGTTAACTTGTTAGCTCTTAGCTGATGTAGATTCAGATATTGGTTGTGGCTGTTTGTCTTTGAAACAGGGAAGTAGGGTTTACTCTGATATACTGAGAGCTGAAAAAATGTTATAGCCCCTTGCTTCTGAACATAATGATATTTTATTATGTCAAACGGTTCTGCCGTTTAACTCTTATCGTTTCGTCTTCTCAGTAAAACCTTCTCAGGCAGTTATCAATATTGCCATATTGCATTAGTACACTTACTAGCCTGCTGAAGATGAACTCTCAAAGAGACACTAATTTCAAACATCAAAACATCCTCATTATATGTGATTGACACACTAACATTGTGGAATTCATTGGTGGACTTAAATTGTCTTCAGTAAGTCTTAAATGTTATTCCATTTAGTTAGAGTTCTCACATCTGTTACTTGCTTTAGTTTTACTTTAGTAGAAGTCTTAAGAGTTATGCAATAATATATTTGGTTAGCTCGTAAACTGGTGCAAACTGATAAACAGCGTCTATCCAATAATCAACAGCAGAGGTGTAATGGTGATGGCAACCCTGGGTGTCCCTCTTAATTAAAACAGTTATAGCTTTTGAGGAGACCACTCATAAAATCGATAGGAATGCGTGCTGTTGATACATTGCTGTAAGAGGAATCTAATTCTGAAGGCAGCGTAGAAATATCAGTGTGTTTGATTCTGAGCAGGTATTCACTGATTACACATGACACCTACAATAACAATTATATATACTAATAAGGTACAAGGCGACACCTACAAGGGTCTGCTAATGCTTTTTATTCAGCTATCTATTCATAACTTATCATGTAACACAAATTCACTTGCTTGATGTTACTTCTCAAGAGAAGCGTATTGTGTTGAAATAGTCTGTTAGCTGATAACAATTGACCTAAACTGTGTCATTAGCTGAGGTCACTTTAAACTTGAAATCGTGCAGACAGACCAAAGACTCTGGCACTGCGAGGCCAGCGGCAATGCAGGTGGTCTAACAATCCTATCCGCTCAGCCAGATGCGGCAATGCTGATTGGATAGCGTTCTGCGGTACAGACGGACAACGAACCAAAGCTTTCTGCAACTATACAACTGCAGAGTTTTTGAAAATTGACTTGGTCAATCATTTGATCTTAACTCAGTCGAGCTTCATCGCCTTTGTTGACAAAAAAAACAAAAATACCCAGTGAGACAGAAAAGACAGCTGTGATAAAGTCCTGGCCGAGCATTTTAAAGGAGGAAAAAAAAAAAAACAGCAGGACTGAATAAGCATGTGGGTTATACATGGGTTATAAAATGACTTAAAAGATCATGACCTCCAGGAATAGAATGTTACAAAAGCTCCGTTACCCACAAATGAATACAATCATTTACAGAACCAAACTTCCAAACTTGTGAGTGGTACAGTATGTAAACCTACACAACAATGAATGAAGAGAGGTCCCTTGAAAGCTTTTTAAATTATTAATCTGGGCTGCCTTGAAAACATTCTGACAGAGAAGCCAACCTCTTTGATGTGTGTTATAAGTTTGGTCAGCATGCTTCCTTTACACAAAGAATTCATGATGAAGCTACAACTTTGTGAACAAGTTCAGTTTAAAGGACTAAACCTCAATTTGAAAAGTTCTACTTATGTCAAAACCCAATTTTCAAATGTAGTTACTTTTCTTATCCTCTGAGAAATGAGTTGCCTTTAGAAAAATTGAGCAGGATTGGCAAAAGAGGGAAAATATGAGCTCATGGGCTCCGAGGAGTTTTCGACTGCTTTTGGCCCAGTTAACATATATTATTATTGCAATTCCTCCACAGCAGTTTGATGAATAATTAATTTGGGTTTTCATGTGATGCGATCAGTTTCAAAGACAGTTTTGCTTTACATTAACATATACGGGACATGTCAATTCCATCTGTTTCAAATTTGCACCTTTATATGATGTTGATCTAAAAAGAGTTGGGCTAAAAGGAGAGAAACTCATTGAGATGCATTCACCATTTTTAGCCCACAAGATGTGCCACGTAAATCCTTGTCTATGTTTTCATGAACTTTGATTCAGTTTTTTGATAACTTATCAATCCATTTGATGTGTGGTGAACTCCACAGGATGAGAGGCTGCGTTTTTCTGTTGCACTACATCATTCTTCCATTTAATCTCAATCAAAGAACTCAACAGCCACATCGCTGACTAAAATCTAGGGAGTGTCACGAGGGGCTGTACAGTCAGTCTTATCATGAGATACAGGATTACTCTCTGTGGATGGTAAATTGAATGAGGGAGATATAATTCAGATCAGAGGATAAGCAATAAGGTTGACAGAACTCAGGGAAAATGAAATCTCCATGAAGGGCCAATTCTTTATTGTTTATCATTTTAATTTAATTATTTATTGAATGTAAAAAGGGGCTTTGAGGACTGTTCTTTAAACCTTCCTTTTAGACTTAGACTACCCTTAGCTGCCCGCATCAAATTCAAGTCACTGATGTTAGTCTACAAAGTGCTTAATGGAACAGCTCCCATCTACTTGAATGCTCTTGCAAAGGCTTATGTCACAACTCGGTCCCTCCGTTCGTCCCAGGATTGTCGTCTAGCAGCTCCTACACCACGCCTAAAACAATCCAAACTCTTTTCATGTGTCGTCCCACGATGGTGGAATGACCTTCCGAGCGCTACCAGAACAGGGGCATCCCTGTCTATCTTCGAGAAGCTATTGAAAACCCAGCTCCTCAGAGAGCATCTCCTATCCTAGCACTTACCTTGTACTTCCCTACCCCCTCTATCTCTGCACTTTATCTTTCTGCACTTCCTTCTATGCCTACACCCTATCTCTACTCTGTCACCTCTGACATAGTCAGACTAGTGGGTTCTTTCTATGTAGTTTATTGTTAGCTTTATATAGCTTGTTAAATCTTCATTTGTAAGTCGCTTTGGATAAAAGCGTCTGCTAAATACATAAACATAAACACATAAACATAAACATAAAAGGTGTATTTAAGCTTGTAAAGGTCAGAATGGAAATTTAAGTCGCCCATGAGAGTTTTCATCAGTCAAAATACTTGGACAGGCTAGGGAACGATACTGCAGAAAATGTTACAATTTTTTTAACTAAGCAACGTTATTGTTAGCATAAACTTTCTGTACCATCTAAAGAGGCAAGAGAAGGACTCAGCAGAGAGGGAGCACTGCTTAAAACCTGCAAGGATTAAATACCCGTAAACCAACAGCCTTTGTCATTCACTGGCATCACCATGTTGCTGAGGCAGAAATTATCCACGCATGAAAGCCCCTGTTTCAAAATCTGCTTTCGTTCACTAACTCTACACATGGCTAAAGTAATCTCACACTCTGGAGTCCAAAGACAGAGAGAGCTGCTATGAAATGTTGGTAAAGAGGCTTAAAGTCAACAACATTGTCAACCAAATGAATTAAACATACAAAATAGATTAAATATCCAGAGAGAGAAATCGGAAAGAATGACTCCGGATTCAACAGTTGCCTCTTCTACAAAGCATACACTCAGTGTTATATCTACTGTGCAGATAATGATAGGCTACAATATTTATGAGGACTGCAGCTTTTAGAATTCACCACAGTTCACAGTGAGTATCGCCACAGTGGTGGAACAGCTTCTGAAAATACTGCAACAGCGGTAAAACAAGAAATGAGTGGGGATAAAAAGATTAATCAAACATATTAGATAAACTGAATAATACTCCTGTCACTAAAATCAACTACGACAAGACACTGTTCTATTGGCAGACAAAGTTATAAAAACAAAACAAAGGAGAAGCAGAAAACCAAGCAAAAATACTACTCTTAGGTAACACAGCCTCATGAAGCAGAAGTCAGCTGAATAAATCTAGATGCAGGACAACATAAAACAGAGGAAGACATTTGAGTAAGAGACTCAAGAGTGAGAGAATAAGGGGAAGAGAATGAAATTCCAAAAGCCAGGAACAATGAAAAGTGACAAGCGTGTGTCCTTTTCAACACAGTCTCCCAGCAGTTCTTAAAACTGTCACAAAACATAATCCACTGATTCATGTTCAAGGACACTTTCTTTTTTGGAGGACGGGTAAAAGTTCACTGTCATTGCATTTTTTTAAGCGTCACAAAAGCAGTGTTTACCACTGTCGCAGGGCAATAAAAGCGTGTGCTGTTGAGGCTGGAGGGTGTGATTGGCAGATATATGCATGGCTGTCATACAAGACTCCAGACTTTTCTCCTATCAGATCTTTCAAACTTTACTTTGGTTTCGCTTGTTGCTTGGTTAGGTTTAGGCACCTAAACATTATGCTTGTCAAGCTTTAAAATAACATCACGATTTGTCTTAGAACAGACCCTCCAGCAGTGTCTACCACATGTTGGATATCCTCTCTCTCTTCCACCGTCTATTCTTTCTCTCTCTCTATTCTATTTCTCTTCTCAAATGTCATTTGGAACTGGACGTGGATCCACATTTGGATAGACTCTCTTAAAAATTGCCATTGAAGTCTGCATCTCGTCTTTTTTTTCTATTGCTGCTGTCAAATATGTATTACCTTATGGACATGGTGTTCTGACAACCAGTACAACAACTGTTTCATTGACGAGAGAAATCCTGTTAAAAATTGAATCCACGTACAGTCCCCTGAATGACAGATTAATTCTGCGCTGCAGTTTAGGATCAACCCACATATCGGACAACCCTCGTGTTGCTTGCTTTCAAATTCATTTGAAAGACCGTTGAGTTATTTGAAATTTACTCATACCTGAGTTTGCCAAAAATATTGACAGCTTTTTACTAACTGGATTTATTGGAAGGTTTGCACTTACAGACATCATATTGCTTTCACCAGTTTGTACGAGCAGTAAAAACATTGCAAGCAGCATTTTTTTGGTTTCCTTACCCGCTAGCAATGTTTCATAGTCTCCAGCTGTAAGCAGCAGTGTTTTTTGCAGTTGCACATTATATCTCAAATTTTGTGATTGTGTTGCTTGTGCAGGTCGTGATTAAGCAGTTTACTGATTTAAAAAAAAAAAATGTTATAGGCATTTTCAAGAAAAATACAGTTTGCAAGAAAACTAAAAGGAGCCAGACTTCCATTTGAGCTTCCTGAATGCAATTTGTGAAAATCTGGAGAGCACTCAGGAGAGCCGTGGTCTCATCTTTAGTGTTAGTGAGGAGACATGCTCTGTTCTGCTGAGCTCCAAGAGCAGCAGACCCGATCGATGGCCCTTTGATCGCCTTTCAGCAGCTCTCTTCTCTCCTGCTTCAGCTCACCGGGGGGGAGAATCAGGCTGCTTCTTCATGTGAATTGTTACTGTCAGAAATGGCTTTGGTGAGATGTTGGTAAGCTGCTGGTTTAGCCACCTGCTTCATTCATCTCTGGCACATAACGACTTCCTGCTCTCTCTTGCATGCAGCTCAGAACTACAGGGATCACTCTAAATAGATGTGCACCAAAACGTTGTTGTGGTTTGCCGCTGCCAAGGGGAATGTGTGTGTCATCTATAATCGCTGCAATTCAGAATGACATTTCTTCCAAAAGATTGCCCCTGAGCAAACCTGCCATGCTTGTTTACACATGAATAACCCATCAGTTCTCTTGTCTGTTCACTACGTCAGTGACGGTGGTCCCAACTGTTGAACTATGTGTTATTTTTTAATAAAGCAGATAAAAAGGACAATTCGTGGATACTGTCTATCAAACTGGCTATTATTCTACCAGCAGGTAGATGGACTTCTCAGTGGATTTAAATCATGCATAGATATATATATCTTAAAGCTAATTTATAATTTACTAAGACTGAAATAGGTGCATTTAGAAAAAGAAAATGGTCCTTTTTCTTTTACAGATTTTGTTTAAATTCTGCTACACTTCAATGTAGCATGTACTCAGTTGTTCAGGTTGTAGATTTTATTAAATAATGAATGTCCAATCATTTACAGACTGATCTGTAAACCACCCCCCTGCCTCAGCCTGAATCTGTTTTCACTTCAATCTGACTCTTTTATTGTTTTTTTGCAACTTGTTTTTCTTCATCTGAAAAGTGAAAGCACTTTTGATTCTGAAAAGCTCAAGAAACACTAAAAACCTCCGGGGAAAACTGAAGCTACCACACTACTCATCCATGTTCGTGTTTGTTTACCATTAATTCCACCTACTAACTGTGCCTCGGTCTGTATATTTACTCTCAAATTATTACTCATTTATGAAATCTTCGAAGAAAAAGGCTGAGTTTATTCTATATTATTCATGCTGTTGACAAACGTGATTAGATCACCAGAAACCAGCAGTGTCTCAGTATCTCAATATTTTCCATCTTCTTCTTAAAGTTGGACTAGGCCACAAGAACAATGTAGTAATATCATCCAAGCAAATGTCACTTAAAGTGCCCATGCTATGTTCATTTTAATGATAAAGATTTTTAAATCAGTGGTCTACTATAATAGGTTTACATGCTTAAATGTTCAAATATACATTATTTTTTGTCATGGATGGAATTGAATAATACATTTTTAATCCCCAAAAATAGAAATGATTCAGTATCATAAAGAATTGACAACAGTCATGTACCATTAGTCGCTGAAAAAAATAATTGTGTGGGGTTATTGCTGTGGGCAGTAATGACTTCCTGTATAACGTGAACTGATTCAGCAGTTCTTATCCCTTTCTGTCTGAAAAAAATCTGTATAGCTCCTCCTAGAGCCTCAACTGCCTCAGCTGCTCTGATTGGTCCACAGGTTGGTTCCTTTTTTGAGGTGTGCCAAACAAACTACTTGGCAGATTTTATATAAACATATTTCATGGAAAAGGGTTTGAGCGCAGCTAGAATTTGGCTTGGAAGTGTCTGATGCAGATGGGGAGCAGTGTGAAGAGAATAACTCCCTCCTGTGTGGACTCTGGGCTTTGTATTATTTACAGAAAGATTACTTGCACAAAGAGCCATGTGACACTCTAAATATAAAAGAAAACGCCCCCAAAGAATTTTATCCCAGTTTTAAAAAAGAATTAGAAGAGTTTGGGATCATGTACAGATGTAGATCAACATGTTTGAACCTCCCTGGTGAATATGGATCATGTATGAGACTCAAGTTAAACTGCAGTGGCCAGATTAGTGAAACAGTGTGGCAATTTTTTTTTTAACAGCACTGCGATGTGGTTCTTTGGCTACAGTGACAAGGAATTGCATACTTTAAAGGCAGAAAAACACTACTTCAAAAGAGAAAAAACAACAAAATAACAACCAACATTTAGACCCATACAAAAATAATTCCTCTATTACCCAGTAGAATGTGGGATTAATCTTAATTTGTTGGGTTTGAATCATTTTTGGGTTCCAACCATTGGATAGAATTGATTGGCACCAGCAAATGGAAGTGGGCTGATATAAAAATACAGCAACTTGTGTATGACTCTTAGACATGTGTGATACACACACAAACATACACCAGGGTACATTTGCAAAAGTAGGTCTGAGTAAACTATTCATTGACAGAAAAGTGATAAGATTTGTTTAAGGGTGTTGCAAATTAAGAAATGACTTTGCTTGTGGGCTTCAAATTGAGTGGAGATTTGCTAAACCTTTGAGAAATATTACTTAAAATAAGTCAAGATCTTGGCAATGCAGTGCAAAAAGCAAACTTTTTGTCCACCAGTTGCAGAAGTAATCAACCTTGCCAGCCTCACTAATCATGTCGTTTATTCACACAATCAGAGGTGCTCTCAGTTAAGACAATTAGGGCAAGAAAGACAGTGAAGCATTACCCAAAGACACTTGCGCTCCCGCTGCAGAGCCAGTGTTGATGCATGGGCGGCGTGACAGCACGTATAGAATAGTTAGAAGGAGAATATCAAATTTGCATTGCATGTCTCTTTGCTACTATGTATAGTAGGTAACATAACACATCAGCTCATAAGTCAGTCAACACTTAACAAGTGTGCTAGTTTTATCTAGCAGTTGATTCTTGTAAGCGCACACAACAAGACAAGACAGCCAGTAGGTATTAGAAAAAAAAAGAAAAAAAGGCGTGATCTTCCCTTGTAAACTCAAAGAAAGTCGAATTTGTCACTTGTCTTGCTTCATGACAGCATAGTTCACTCGAAAATACTGCTGACAGGAAAGGAAAATAACATTTCATACTGTTTGTGTGAATTGCAGTGTGGGTGAGTACGAAAGTTGCTGCTTTGTATTTGCAGCTTTTGATTTACTATGTGAGATCAAATGTAGACCCTGCTCCTGCCCGTGGTTATATGTGCTCAAAGCCATTGATGTGTCTCCCTGAATTCATGTGATGGAGCCTGTGGGCGGCATGTCTCACAGGTTGGAGAGACCCTCCTGCTTTCCTGAATAGCGGCTGTGCTGGGTGCACTTGCGTTTAAAGTCTATCAGATTTAATTGATGGAGACCCACTAAAGTCAATGAGGCTAGGAAAGCAGGACAGCCCCTCTCTTCGGCAAGCCAGGAGGCCATCAGTGATGGAGGCAGGAAGAGGGCTGCCTGTGATGATCATGCGTGAACTTGGGGCTTTGGAGTAATGGTGTGTGTCTACCCTAGTGCCACGCCACATAAACTTAGGAACTCCTTGTCAGATCTAGACATGGGGGCCTGCGGCAATGCACAGGAGGAGTCGGTAAAGAATAGACTTCACATCCCAAATACTTACTTGTTATCACGTTAGAGTCACGGTAAGAACACAGGCCATGTAAGGAGAATATGACCAACCTTTTAACCACAACACTTATGGGGCTCGATTGAGCGCTTTGTCTTAATTTTATTGCTAAACTGCATTCATCAGTACTTACATAAATTTTAACCAATTACAGTTAACTGTTGTAGTGTCATTTATCTCATAGTAGTCCTCAAGGAGCTGGTGAGTGGAGCATCCACTGACAGCCTTGGAATCCAACAGAGGAAGCACAGTCATCTGCTAAAGAGCCAGCAGGCAGCATTGGCAGTATCCTCATCAGCAGTGTCAATGGACTGGTCCAGAGTATCTGGATGTCTGGTCACGCACCACTGGAATGATCAACGAGTGACCCTGAAAAACTAGAAACCTGAGTTGTTTCACAGACAGCAATCAATCAAAACTGGAATCCATTATTTATCCTGTTTCTTAGTAGAGCTACACTGAATATACAAAGCTGTGGCGTTGAATGGACTGCCTGACAGACACCTAACTCATCAAATCAATACACTATAGCCAAGTCTTAGCAGCACAATAAATCAGTAACTCTTTTTGCTTCAAATGCATTCCATAACTGCACAAGTGTGAGACTGACAAGCCTTTAAATGTTCAGTGAAGGAGCAGTTGGTAATAGGAAATGTACAGTGTTGTTACGCTTGTCATGACAACAGAAAGAAAAAAAACACTGGTGGGCATGATGTCTGTGATGTGGCAGATAAATACAAAATGCAGTTTGAATCAGCTCTTTGTACACTACAGTCATCTACTTTGTCGCTTTGCTGCAATATTGTGACATCTTTCTTTTAATATCTACTACAGTTTCATACAAACAGCAGGACTTTAATACGCACATAAATATTTGTATATATAAGTTAGAATAAGTAAAGAGTGTATATAAGTTTTGCGAATGTTTTTATGCCTCCATACACTCTGACAGACTTTCTAAGAAATTAAAGAAATTGGAAAAATGAGACTTATGCAGATTTCCTAAGAAGAGACATTTCAAACGTTTGCTTTGAATTTGCTTTGCAATTGGACTTGAGGTATTGTTTGAACTATTGAACAACTTATGAGTAGTCAATGCCTTACTTGCAGTAGACAGTGGTCAGAGCACAAGGAAACAAGGAGGAAATCTGATGGGAAGCTAAGCTGGCAGCTGCTCAAAATAGAGACAGTACAAGAGCCATTTGAAACAACTCCAACCTCATAAATACTGGTTTGATTGAATGCAATATTATCCATTTTTTTATACCTTTATTTGTCATCAGATGGCTGTTTTATTTGGTACTATACTATACTGTCAATCGAAGAACCGAAGTCAGAGTTGCACAGATAGTGTGCAAAACCAGTCAGTGACTGCTTGTACAGTGGCGTAAAACTACTTATGTAACACTGATGTTCTTCAGTTGAGAAATGGTAGTACTGATGTAAATAATTGTCTAAGGCTACAAGTTCTGGAGGTTTGAGTTCTTTCAGATGGAAAAAAATTACATGTTCGGCTGCAAGCTTGGCTCCTCGCTTCTCAAAACTGAGGGCATTCTGACCATGGTCTGTTGCAGGTTAGACACTGACAGCAAAATATGTTGGTAATGTTATAAGTCGGAGAGTTTTTTTCTATTTGAAGTGTAGCCCCATGTTTTTCATTACCTGCAGAAGCTAACTTTGTGTAGGTTTGTGAGATATTCTAACTTCCACTACCTGGATTATAAAATCCACATTTTATGTCAAGTATCTTGTAATTCAAGGGCCGAAGATATCCTTCCTCACTCTTCCACCATGGAACATTAATTGCCCAGAAGGGACAATGCAAACACTGGCTCTAAAGTTTAGAGAAGTAGTTTGGGCGTATTAATTTTTTCTTGTAATTTGCTGTTTGTGGTGCTTGATGTCACTACCTTCAACACTATGGACATTTGACTGACTCGTACAAGAATAACAATTTTGAAAAGATCCAGAAGGAAAATTCCAACTATAGCCTCTGCTGTTTTCTGTTGCTTAAATAGCAGAACAAATAAACTAAATACACAACAGTTAGAGCAGTCATACTATTAGGCCTGAGGCAGATGTAGAGAGTGTACAGTCACCTCTCTGTTTTAGAGTTCATACAATATCCAGAAAGAACCCTGGAATATGTAAGATAGAGAAAGTACAGGAACAGTGTTGTTATGGGCAACTGAATGGTAACATCTTGTATAGATTCATTTGGTCCAGTCAAAGTAAAAACTGAAGAGAGAACTGATTCGCAATCAGGTATAAATCAGTCTCATTTTTTACCCTCTCCATGAGGCCAACCAGCCTCCATCCATCACTAATCACACACAAGCATCCAGAAGCAGGGCAATCAGTAACAGAATTGATCCAGTTATTTGAGGGGGGGAATCCTTCAAGTGAGCTAAAACTTTCTGGTAGTTATTCTTTTATTTTTCACCTACATAAGTAACTGTAAATGTTCATTTAACATCTTCCACTGTGAAAAAGCAAATTATTTTGTCATGAATTATATTTGCATACACTAAACTGTCTGAAAACCCTCTTCAACCTCCCTGTCGAATCTCTGAGTGGGTAGACAAATATACCAAACCTTTACACTGCCAGAGGTGCTGCTGAGGTTGAGCTTGATGTATACAGATGGGGAGTGGGGAGAGTGTGTAGGATGAGACGTTCCTGAGTTGCACTGAGCACATAAATAAGAGAGCAGCACAAAGCTACCCCCCAGGAGTGCTGTCAGTTGGCATCTTAACAATGCTGGATACTAATAAGATAGAATGCTGCATCACGCACCTTATGCAACGTGCAGCACCCAGATGGATTTGGTCATACGGGTTTACAGTAATCTAAAGGTCTGCAGTGGGACATTTACAGCAGACATAACTCCAGAACAAAACAATTGAACATTTTTCAGCATCTTCTGATGCGGAGAGAGATCAAGAGGAACTTTCAACAGAGATTCTAAAAAAGTTCCCAGAGCTCAAATCTTTGTGAAAACAAAACTGAATGTTTTTTTTTTATTTCTTTGTGAACTATCCCAATGGACAGCTATATCCATACAAACTCTATGAGTTTAAATTCAAGATTGAATAATATGCTAACCTTTGTCTATTCTTTATGATCGGTGACAGCAACGGTGGCCAAACCAAATCACCTTCCCTCGATTCAACATCCTGTTAATAACATGAAAACACGGATGTCATGTCCATTTACTTCAAGTAAATCCAGGCTATAGTTGTAAGCTGTGGAATTTTATTTTTTATAGGAGGAGGAGGAGGGGAGACGCAAGAACCAGTGAGTGAACAAATAAAACTATAATTTCAAGTGCTCAACTAACTGAGAAAAGGCTATGAGTGACTATTTCATTCTTACCTTTTTTGTCTCACAGCATGAGACGATACAAAAAAAGCAACCTTTAATGTGTTGACCTGCTGTGATCTAAAGTACCTGCATAATGTATAGTCAGACCATGAAGTGCAATGGATTTATGGGACATATTCAACAATTAATTAACTTTTGGAATAAACAAGTAATTATGAAAAATCTTTGACCCATTTTACATTTTTATACTCTATTTTACTTAGACTGGACAGTAATGATAGAAACAGGTTTAATGACTAATCCACAACTAAAAAGAATGTAGAACATGGAAAAAATGCCTAATTTAGCCATCTTTTGTAATAACTGGAAGAGACAAAATAAGGTGATTGGATTTCATTTGCTACTTAGCAGATAGTGATGGGGACTGAGTACCTGGAGTACAGGACAAAATATGACAAAGGGCATGAAAAAACAAACCTCCACACCCCTCAATGCCTTAAGCCAGCCATTATATTGTGTTGCCACAACCCAAACCACACAGCACATGAAACCTAAAAAAAATACATACTAAAAAGGCAACAGAAAACAAAAAAGTGAAAAAATAACTCTCCCAACTGTCCTCAGGTCTCCTGACTGTTGTTAAAAAGTAACTTCACTTGAATATACAAAATGTGACAGCGCTGGTATTCAAGTTAACAGCAGCCCCTGTAATTAACAGCCAAATTTGCACTCCCACACAACAGTTTCAAGGAACATGGGACATAACTAACAAAGCAGTGAGAACTTTTGGGTTTGCCAGGGCCTCTGAGATTTATCAGTTACACCTTGTCTTGAATGGAGAGCTGACTGGATGTAGCCATGTTTCCTGTCGCAAAGCTATAGCTAGCTGCGGGCATAGCTTTACAGAACAGACAGAGCACCATCAATCGCCTAATGGCTGAAATCCTCTGCAAGGAGAGTGAATACTCAGACTGTTTTCTAAATGTGGAATAGTTTTGCTGTTTTTTTTAGCCTCTGGATGTTTTGTCTTTGTTGGGCTAAATATTCTTACCCCTGAAACCATTTTAAACAGGTACAACAAAAATACTTTGTGAAGGCTCCAGCAGTGTCTAAGGAAAGCTCTTTAACATGACATACATGGATCAGGCTTTTGCGAGCAGACAGGGTTGACAGCATATCCAGTTAACATGACAGTGTGGGGTCAGGCTGCAGCCAGCATGGCACCACACGCAAAAAGAGACCACGGCAGTGTCTGAAATACACTGGAAAGAACATATTCAGCAGTTCAAACGGCTTATATAATGTTTTGCACAGATACACAGACCGACATTAACATTTCTTCTTCTTCTCTCTATGTGCAAATTAAACTTACGAAAGAGTCCTAATGTACTTGTGCTGAATGCAAAGTACTACAATAAACAGTGGAGAGGCAACGACAACAAATCAAGATTAATTCAATTTGAATGGAATGCTCGGTTCAATGCAGTTTGCATAACCCTGCTGCTCACTTTCAATGAACTGAAATGGCCTGAGTCTGTTCTTGTATTTTGTTATTTTTGACTTGGAAAGTCTCCAATGACGCACAGGCACTGGAAGAGCAATAACTGCTTTTCACAGCTTCAGATCAGTGGAGCCCTTATGTGTGAGATGACTGCGGCGAAGGAGGGCTGATGAGGGGAGGGGTGATGGATTCGTAAAGGTCTGTGCTGCTCACATGGAGATGATAAGAGCTCAGGACACCAGGATTTTCATAAACTGGACGGTCAAAAATGAGTGAATTTAGGAAGGATCCAGGAAGGGCAAAAGAAAATTAACCACTCGCTCAGTTATGTAAAACACAGGCTAATCGGGTCTAATGGGGATAAAGGATAATCGTGTTACCTCGTGAGCTTGTAAAAAAAACAACAGATTGCTGTTGTATTCAGTTATGATCAGTGTTGTTCTGTTTGTGTATGGCATCTTGGAGATGGAGATCTAGCCAGTCACATGGAAAAGCAAAAATAAAGGCACAAAGGAAAAAACTGATATGTTTGTATAGACATCCCAACAAGTTAAAAAATGACACGCTTGTATTTGAGACGTATTTAGAAAAAATGCTTTCACATACACTTATCAGAGGACAGTACAATGCAGCAGGAATGGAGGCAAACTTGGGTCTCCTGCATGACAATCATGCAACTCCACTGCAATATCCTCCAACATCTGAATATGTACATATTCTTATATGACTGTTTGAACAGGCAAATACTCCTTTCATGACAGTTTCATAAGGTGCCTTAGGACTGTGTTGCAGTGACAACACTTTGTGAAATACATGCTCTTGGAAAATACATCAGTGATATTTGTGCCCCTTTTCAATGTTTAGAGGATATAGTGGTAATAATGAAGAAAGATACAGGTGCTCCCTCCTCCCACTGTTTTCATCTACCTCAGTTCCATCGCGCTATTTCAGGGTATACAAATATCCTCCAATAATATGAATTCTACACATAGTTTGAAGGTTACCCAAATACATCTCGCAGCCACTGTGTTTTCAAAGACTAATGTAAAGATGCACTAGTCCACTGACTTGTATGAAATGAGATAAATGTAAATACAAAGGTTCAGCTGGGGAAAGTAGCTGCAGATGTCAGGATTTACCTCTCTGGATGCAAACTTGTGCAGTAACCTTTATGTCTTTAAAGTGTAGTGACACAGAGAGATGAAGCCACAGGCAAAGACCATTTTTTTTTTGTCAGAAGAGTTGCTGCAGTGTGGGCTGCTGCAGGGAGCAAACACCAAGGCTATATGAGAGGTGATGCGTAATAAAGACACGTCAGAGTAAATAAACACAAGTAATCAGCAGATTCTGATACTGACTGTGTTTGCAGATTGCAGGGATTATAGGGGACACTTGGCAGGGAATCAACCCACAGATCTAACAGCAAATTGAGATTTTCTGTGCCAACAATCCTTTCCAAAACGAATGTCTAAGATGTTAGACAGATTATGTCAAAAGTCAAAAGTAAAGAAGTTAATGTTTGCATAAGATTTCTCCCTCCAAATCACAACCTCCCTTTCCTTTCTTATCTATCAACTTATCTGTTAATAGATAAGTATGAGAGGTGAGGGGAGAGGTATTCTTTATCCATGCTATTTTATAATTTTAGCCATAGTGTCTTTCTCAATAGGAAACTGTGAAAATGAAATCTTTTTACTATTTTTCATTGAGAACGACACCAATTTCTTGGCTATATGAAGGAAACTCATTTATCTGAAAACAAGTTAAATGCATCTTCATGATATTAGGATGCAATACCTTTTTAGAGTCCAGCAAAAATGTTTACAAGTGTGCAGGGATGCAGCTTAAGCTTGTAAGAAAAAAAAAAAAAGGTAGGATTAAAATGTATTAATAAAAGTCTGTATCAGAATTTTATTATAGAATATGCAATGTGATTATTTTACGTACCATACTCGTCAAAGTAAATAAATAAATTTAGATTCAGTTCTCAGTAACCGTCCCATTATCTAAGACAGCCCTGCTGCTTCATCACTACATTGCCTTATCTAACTAAATCCACTGTCAACTAGAAAAAAGGTTTTATTGAACACATTACATCACAGCTAAGACAATCCACGAATGTCTTTACAGTGTTTTTTTTTTAAACTGCAGAGATGTGAATAATTTTAATTAGTTCAGTTCATTACACATTCATTTATTCATGTTTTCACTGTCTCTGCCTGGTAATTACTTTATGTGTTATTAAGGGTCATGCACAAGTGGAGTCAAATGCACGCAAGTTATTACGCTGCTGCAACACTGCTGATGACTGAATCATACTGCAGTCGGTTTTGACCAACTGATGCTGAGACACTGGCCGAGTGCGAAAAATGCATAAATTGATAACAAAATACAGATCGTCATTTCCTTCATTTCGGAACTTTAACTCTGTCATCTGACACAAAGGGCATTTTAGATTAAATATCATTGTCTCTCCCTGATCACTAGGCAGATTGCACCACCCAGGAAGCAACAATGTGACACCTGTCTGTGGCGATGCATTAGCAGTGTCAGTGCCTGACTGGTTATGAACTGTGGTTTGTGAGAATCGGGGCTGCTGAGCCACCATGTTCTGGACGCCTTTGATCAGCTTGCACCCCCAGCCAGTCAGATGAACAGGCACTGAGGCAGAACAGAGCCTTTGAAGATCTCAATCATCTGCTACTGATAAGGTTATTATGCAGTTGCTCTTTGCCTTCAAGGCCATAATCAAATGTGACGGAGAATGCTCTGCTGGGGCTCCCACAGGGAAGCAATGAGGTGTACAATATCAGGATTTTGACAGGGGAGGCTGAGTTATTAGATGTTTTCATTTCAGCAGCAAAATGTGACAACCAGCAGCAGCACAAGCAACAAAATCATGCAGATCAGTTGGATACAGTGTTTTAACAATACTCAGCACATGTGACAACGTTATGCATTCACAGGGGTTGCAGGACAAAAACGGGATTCTCAGTGTTACGTATGTTATTCTCTTTACCCACAAGAAGAGTCAAAGCTTGTTAAAGAAGGCTGTTGTTCTGAAATGCCATCTTGAATCAATCATGAACCTCTCCCCTACTAATGAGTATGCCATACATGTGTTGGGAAACTTAAACGTAGCTACCTTTTTATGCGTTATTAGTGTCTTTTTAAATTAGGTATTGTGCATATTTCTAGTGCTGCTTCTATGAGTAAACATGAATCAGAAGAAAATCAGTCATGTTTTATTTTATTTATTTTTCATATTTATTCTTTATTATTTATTTATACATATATATATATATATATATATATATATATATATATATATATATATATATATATATATATATATATATATATATATATATATATATATATATATATATATATATATATATTAAATTTCCCCCATCGGGGATGAATAAAGCATTTTCTATTCTATATTACAACTAATTACAGCCCGTTTCTTCCTGACCATGCAGCACTCTGAGCTGTATGTTCTGCAGTCATTCTTTGAAAACTAATCCCCCCCACAGAATACTGAAGATTTATAAAAACATTGTACATTTTTGCTTTTGGATCTTTTATTGTTTCTGTGGATCATGCAGCCTCCGCAGTACCGTGCTTCTCCCTCATCTTTTTTTTTCTTCTCATATATAGAAGCAAATCAGTCTTTTTAACATCTCAATGAGCTCAAGGAAAACAAGAGAAGAATAACAAGCATGGGGAAGACTTCAGACAGAAGAACTAGTTTCCCTTTAATCTTTGCCATCGCATACCTAAAATCCAGTAGATTAGGCCCTGCACCCCTGAGCTCACTATCACAGTGGGACTACTGGTGCATGAAACATCTCTTATCTCCTTTATTTCATTTCTGCTCTCCAAGCCAAACATTCTTGCTCAGGCTCTTTAAAATGGACACTACATTACATTTAAGTTTTTTCAGATGGACAAATGCAGGTGTTATATCAGAAAAGTGGCAATGTTTACTTTTGAAAGTAGTCTTTTTTAAGGAGAGGGCCAATTAAATTAAATTTCATGCAGAGAACAATAAAAAATGGATGTCAGTCTGTAAATGATGCAGATGATTTGGCAGGACGGACAAACACAAATTTAGGAAATAGGACTGAAGTCAGACATGGCAAAGCTGAAGGTCACCGATCCATCATCTGCTTGTTAAATGACTAAAATGGAAATCAAAGAACAATAAAAACAGAATCAATAGCAGCTGAAGCTCAAGGATCAGACCTACTCCTTTGACAGGGATTATCAGCCAAGCTCACTGGCTTTTAAATGGCAGAGAGCTGCACCAGCCAGGAAACTAGCCACAGCTATTTCACACACATTTCACTCCCCTCTGTCTCGCTGTTCCTCGAGGCAATGACCTTTGCAGTAATATTTCCATAGACATGCTGTTAATGGACACGGCTGACATATAAGAACGCTTTGCGAAGTTTGACATCAAGGATTATGTAACAACCACAGTCGTTCACGGTGAGTTCAGGGGGAAAGTGCCTGCGTCTCGTTCAGCTTTTATTCTCAAGGCAGCTGTTTGCTCTCTTGGTTAGGAGATTAGCAGTAATTAGGTGATCATATTCCAATCAAGTCATTACAGTGAAAAAAGACCAGAAACTGAAAATATTCATTCATAATAGTTCCGATGAAACTCAGGGGCTTATAAATCTCTATTAACTGACGGAATCATTGTTTATCAAAGTGTTCCTTTAGCTAGAAATCCAGTTTTCTTCACATTCTGTGCTGCTGAACTTCTCTGAGATTTCACAGTTAAATGCAAGATATTTCTTACTTGTAGTTATTGAAGAGCCTATAACAAGATCTTTTTATTGTATTTGAGTGAATTCTGAGGTTGGGGCCCAGAAAAAAAGTGATCAGTTTTCAGCACCACAGGAAAGCTGCTTTGAGCTTTTGTACGGTCGCTGTTTTATTATTAGCATTTTCGGAATATGCATAATACAAGACAACACAGAGATAAACTGCTTTGTAGTAGGCAGCCGTGTCTTACAGATACATTTGTTTAATAAAGCATTTAACTCACAAGTAAATTTCAAGATTACTCTCAAGTGATACATTATTACCAAGCTTATGTAAAGGAGAGAGTGATGCTTGTTATTAAACTCAAAAGTTTTACTATCATACAAATCTTTAACCAAATGCAGCTTATTCAGGTCATTTTTCATTATCTTCTCCTGTATATTAGAAATGTACCCTTTATGGCCATTACGTGATTCTTTCAATTTATCAAGAGTTTCACTTCCCTCCTATGAACAATGGTTAATCAATAGCATGATCAATGATCATTAATAGTCTGCATTAGCTGTAATCTCTTGTCGATTGGGTTGAATGAGCAGCCAAAACAGGCATAAGAAAGTTTTTGCTGTGCATAGACCAAAGCCTGCAAACCTCAGTGAACTAAAGAAAATTGGGCCAAGATTTCTCCACAATGATGTGAGAGACTGATAATGTCACTCAGACACACTTACTCCAAGTTATTGTTGCTGAAGGTGGTTCCATAAGCTACTGAATCATGTGGTGTAATTTAGTTTGTCATACGTTTCCGCTGCATTTTCTTTGTTATAGATGCAGTTGTGTTTGACTTATTGGACTGATATGATTATCATTAGAGTTGAAAGAGAGTGTACATCATTTTCACATGACTGTATGTTTAAACAACTGATCACACTTTTTTTTATTAATTCTTGCAATTAGAATCAGTGGTTGTAGGTTTGGTGTAAAAACATTCAAGCTTTTCTTTTTCTTTTTGATATCTAGGGTTTGCTCTTCTTGTTGCCACAAAGGCATGTGATGTCATCATGCCAAGATCTAAAGAGCTCTCAAAGGATTTTAGAAAAAAAAAAGTCTACTGGCTTAATCTCTTAGCAAAGCCCAGGGGATAAATACTTTTTCACTTGACTATAGACATTATATTAGTCCCTACAAGGATACAGACACAAGTCTTACAAATATAAATAATAAAAAGAAAATCAAAAGCATGATAATCGTGAGTGGGCTAAGAGAGATAATAGCAAAACTGGCTTTAAGTGGGTCTGAGAGGTTTCTTTTTTTATTTGCGCTCACTTTACTTAATGCGGCAGCCCTCATCAAAAGAGGCTGGTCAAGACATCTTCAACATTCAAGTGAGAATGCTGCACTTTTAGTATGCATTCAGTCTGATTACCAAAAACACTGAAACTTAATTGCATTCATTGTTATGCGTTGTCACTTAACTGGCCAACGTGTTGCTGAATATCAATGGGCTCCTGATAAATCATGGGTTTTTGTGAACGCACCAAGAAAGAAAGAGGCAATTGCTCAATGTTGTGCCAAAGACACAAACATCTAAAATCGACTCTAGCATGTGTTAAATGAAATGCTGCTCTGTGGACTGCTTGTTTTTGTTACATGGTCTCATCAAATTAATTTTTCCTCTTCCTGTTGCATCGGTGGAAGGATTGATGGTGGCAGAGAGGAAAGGAGAGCTATAATTACTGGGATGGTTTATAAGTAACGTCACAAAAGGTGAGTGATCAACAGGAAACAGGTTTGAATCAAGACCAAGGAACAAAACCATGAGAACCGATGACATTGAGGCATAATGACAAGAATAGTAGAAGACAAAACAAAACCAAAGACCTGAAAACAACTGGAACCTAAACTGGACACAAACAGTACACAAACTCAAGCAACAGAATAAAAAAAAGAGGACTGGAAACTAGAACAGAATATATAAACAATAAAAAATAAAACTCAAACTAAATATCAGAGCTCTCGCACAACTGAACCAAAACACAGAACAGGGTTAACAGGGTTTCCGACCATCAAGAGCTTATCCCACAAAATTATTTCACAAAATGAAAGGAAAACGACATTAAATTAAAGGAAGAAAAATACTTTAGTTCTCCCAAAAGGAAATTATATAACATCACAAACAATATACACATCACATAATTACCCTCCGGGTACTTTACATAGTCGGGTCAAGACCTTTTAATATTTGTATTGAAATATTAAAAAGTGTAACATTTTCCCACCCCCCTTACCCAGGCTATCTATGCTGACCAAATGGAGTGACTGAACAACAGAGAAAAGATAAGAGCAGCAGACCATAAAGAAATAAATAAACATTTGAAGATGGAGCTCATCAGTAAGTCATTCATAGGTCGGTTTTAACAATGCTGTAAACAAGGCATAAACTGCTATATACTGTCCATGCTTATTTAGTTGCTTTTTTTCAGTTGTGTCTAGAGATTTTTTAGATATGTTTTTTAAGAAACGCCACTGCCACTTTTAAAAAGCATGGCTTTACAAGGGTTCATGCCTCAGGCCTGATGAGATAAATGGCCCGAGAGGCTCTGATGGAAGAAATAGGTTAACTAAAATCAACAGGGAGGAAAAAAAAAAAGAATTCTGGGTTGCCAACGCTCATAACCTTGGTTTGCGGCATCTACTTTCATAATTTGTGTCACGCTCTCATGCTACTCAAACAGCTCTCATGCCTAGTAATGGGAAAAAGTCAAAGGCATTCCTCCGTGAAATAAAACAAAAACACAAAAGCAAAGCAGTTATTTAGCTTCACTGGACAATGAACAAAGTGTGAGCATTGAGATTTTCCTACTTTTTAATAGCAGAACCGGTCCAGAAATGTCACTCAAAGCTCAAAAGACACAGGAGTCTTCAGCTATGCACTCCTAAGCATCCCCACAATCACAAGAAACAGCTTTTTTTGTTCTGTTTCATACTGACATTTTGACAAACCTGAACTAGATGAAGCTTAGTTTTTTTTTTGTTGCTTCCAGTCCTTTATAGAGATTTTTTACCTAAAAGTGATCAAACACTTGTAGCTTTCAAACTACAGCAGTATCCACTATTGGGAGCCTTATACACCAAAGCAACAGTCAGCCGTCAGGCAGGCAGGTTCCTTTGCTCTGATGAAGAGACCCAGCAGGAGGCCTTTCATCACTGCTGGTTCTTTACGCTGGTTTGGTGTGAAAGAGACAAAAAATTAAGGCAAGATAGCTTCCTGCATTTAGCTAAACCAAAGCCCAAGAGCAGCAACTTAGTCAGTAATTATTAGCTATTAATTTTGTTTTGAACATGTAAAACAGGATCTGTTAAAAACCTAAGGCAACTGACATTGTGTTGCCAGCTTTTCCTCACTTCAGAGAGGTGAGGTGTCACATACAGTTGCATCAGTTAAGAGGTGACAGTCATTTTTCCATTGCATTTTCACAGCAAGACATTTGCAACAGTTACTGTGCTGTGCATATAATGTGTTAAAAAAAACAAAAACTACTGGTATATATAGACCATAACCTCTTCGGTCATTAAAGCACCAACAGACATATAGCAACAGGTTGCATAGCAACAATGAAAATACAATTTGTTTTTCTTAATGTGTTTCTGCTTAATACCATCACACTTAATGATATAAGTACATAAGTTTAATTTGATCAATTTATCTATTCAAGGTGTATTGTATATATAAATATATATGTCATTATCAAGGCTGCAGATTGTCACATGGGAGGGCCTTTAAAGTTTCAGTGGGTGTGCCACATGTGTGCACATACACTGCAGAATGACATCATTCGACAAACTGTAACAATAACTAGGTGACGCGTTCTTCTCGTCTGCACAACAATCAGTTGTTTTTGATATTTTGGCAGGATACAAAACTGATAACAATAAATCTCTGTGTAAGAACACGCACTTGTGTGTCTGCATCAACACATAGGTGTGTGGTGTGTGTACCAGTACATAAAGGAATGTTGTTATCAAGAAATTTCTAAAGACATGACTTTTCAGAGTTCCATAAAATTTAATTCACCACGTTCTCACAATTCTGAAAACCCTTCAAAAGTCCAACACATTGCGTAAGACACAAGTCTTTGTTTCTTCTCTCTGCTTCACTCATTACTAAATGTAGCTCTGGACCCGAAACGTTTTAAAGAAATACATTTCTGAAATGCAAACATAAAAAAAGCTCATAAGTAGCCTACGATTCATTTAAGAATTAAATTAATTCTTGTTCCTGTAAAAGGCAACACAAAAGGGAGACAAAGACTGCAGATCAATTCAATTTAATTTGTTAAAGTTAGCAAGGAACTGGTCTATTTAGCATAAATCAACTTATCATGGTGTAATTCATTTTCATATTCGGTTGTGTTTGCATGCATTCATGGGAAAATCATGGCTCAGCTTATTATTGTCCAATAATGATCTTTGGCTTGTATGGGGTTTTCTAAACAGCAGAGCAGGGAGGCTATGGGGCCACGGAGTGTGATTGCTTCAGGGTCCACACTCAGTTGTTGCTCCAACAGTGCTACTTTTTGTCTTGACCATAGCAAATTTCTGTCCCTGACCTTTGGACTGATGAAATTATGTCAAGGGTTGGCCATGTAGTGTATTCACCATTTAATGGTGCTGGTAGGACAAAGGCAACATTGTGATGATGTGTTTAAGCCTTGTAAAGAAGTTCCGCCAAAGGTGTGCCCAGATAGGTGATTTCTGGGGACTAAAGTACAGCCAGCACAAACTGCTTTTCAGAAAGCTATGACATTTATATATGAATTGTTGTGTAGCTAGTCAACAAATTTGCTTCTGCTGCAAACAATACAAAAAAATGTAATATTGCTAAATATTTCCTTGGCAATGTACAATGTAGCAGCCACTATGTAGGCGTATATAAGGGATGATGCAGACTGTCTGAGGAAGTAGTGAGGCTTTTTTGGTCAATGGTCCATGAGCAGCTTAATGAGGACTAGGGAATCCTTATTCTACAGCCCAGAGGCCATATGGCTTACAGCAGCTGCTTGCTATGACTGCTGATCACATGTGGTGCTCACAGCTCAAGGCAGTCGTAACTATGGCACCACTTTAGATGTGGCAATACAATTAAAGCTTCAGGAAATATGCAAAACACTCACTTTCCAAAGTCCTGATCGAACTTCACTCTCAAAATGTTTTTCCCTCATTACGCCATGCTTATTTACATGTACGCTTCACTCAAATATTTAATCCATTCAAATCCATTCAAATCCATTCAAATTTCCTAATCTATATGTAATGGACACTTTAAACAGTAACATGACATGGACTTTAGTGACACAACATTTTTTTTTTAATCTACAAGATTAGCGAGCACTTTAATCTCAATGAGGGACATAATACATCCAGTTCCCATTACCAGGTCATCAAATACTGTCACTTTGTCAAAACTGGAATTGTCTCTGAGATCCTCACAAGGTCTCCTTTAGTGTCATTGCCCTGATGCTTATGTCCTGCAACAATGCTTTGCTATGCAGATGCAAGGATTCGACTTCCTGTTGAGATGTTTGTTTTTTCACACCAGATTTTCTTACACTCTCTGGTCAATGTAGGACTACTGTGTCACCTCGCCATTCTGTGTGTGAGGTATTCAACTTGGGAGAGAGGTAAAACAGCCTATCAGACATCAGAACACAGGGAAACAGAGGTTGATACCTCTCTCACTCCCCTGATTCTGCAGAGGCAGCATGCCATTGGAAAGAAAGCACTGGGCGGACGTGCCATCTCCTCTGTTGATTAGTGTCACAAAGAGAAGCTGAGCAATGGTGGCACAATGAGTCTGTTTTCTGCCGTTACAGCTCAATCAGTTTGTGAAAAAAGCTCTTTATTTTTGTCTAAAAAGTCACAGCAGTGCTCTTTTTCTGTTCACTCTCACTCGCTGTTTGATCAGGTTTAATCTTGGGTTGAGTACCTTGACCTAAGAGCTTGGTTTGGTTTAAGCACAACAGGTAAAGTTATATTATGTTTTGGATTTACATGCATAGGCCTGTTACAATATCAACCTTACATGCTAAAAATAAAGATAAGAATAAAAATAAAGGTTTAGAGTTGTATCTGACACACTGATGAGTGAGAGGAGGTTCAACAGTGACAACACACCTGGACAGGTCGCCAGCCCATCAGAGGACCAACACACAGAGACAAACAAGACAAACAATCACACATGCTCACGTCTAGAGTCAGTTTACAATCACCAGTTGACCTAACATTCACATTTCTGGACTGTGGGAGGGAGCCAAAGCACCTTTTTGAACCTTTTTGCTGTAAGGCAGTAGTGATAACCACCATACCATCGTGCAGCATCCAATACAGAAAATAAACAGATTCAACAAGAAATTATTCAAAACATGAAAAAATAGAAAGTTCAAATGTGTGTAAAGCAAAGTTGGATGACGATGCTTTGATGCTTTGATGCATTTCTGCGCATATTTCAATGAAAAGATTTCTTATAAACTCCAAAGGCCTTAAATAACGCACACTATAATTAAACCTTGTTCATTCTCTTTAATTTACAAGGTGAAAAAAAGTGTGTGTTTCCTATTATCTTATAATTCTTGGATTTCCACAGTGTCACTTTCTTTTTTTTTCCTAAAGGATCTACTCTACAAGCTCAGTGCTGGAAGCACACATTGTGCCTATAATGAGGAATGCTATCATGCATCTTCACCACACAATACCAAATTCAGCCTCTGCCACATATACACAGAGCAATGCAGGATGTTCTACAGAATAAAGCTGTCACGGCTCACAAAGAGCAGAGTGCCCCATTTTCGTCAGCCAATTGTAGATTTGTAAGATATGAAATGAAACCCTCCCTCTCTCTGGCATCAATATAGTGCAATTACGGGCAACAGAGAAATTGCTCATGCAACCAGGCAATCCATACTTCTGTCATTTGCCACATCTCAAATACAATCATAGACACAATAGTGAAACCTAGACATTAGCAAACGCATTGCGTCTTTTTCTTAGCAGAATCCAACATTCACGCACCCTCCAAATGCTGTCAGGGACCAGGTGTCCTTCGCTGCATATTACCAGGGATGCTATGATAATCATAACTAATGACATTAATTCAGTAAAATTTGAGATTTTTGTTGGAAATCATGAAGGATAAAACGAAATTTGATGGAGTGAACAAATGCAGGGACGGCAGCTTCACTTTTCATGCTTCCTCAAAAATCATACACCCGAGTGTAATGAAGTCAAGGCTTAATCAAAAACTTGAAGGGAGGTGAAATGGAGCAGAACTAAGCATCTGGAAACAGCAAAGAATAGTTCCTGCAAGGTGCTTAGTATAACCACCAGAGAGCAGGGCCAGTTTGCATGATCTCTCTCTGGGAAAGTAACTGTGATTAATGTCTGCTATTTAAATGCCAGTTTGTTTTGTTTGTTGGGAAAGCAGTGCGAGTATGCACAGATTTAACAGAAATGGGTATTTTTATTTGTGTTTTCCCTTCATTTGGGTAAGTTAATGCACACTTTAACATCTGTAGCCTCCAGGCAGGTGCAGTTTCCTTCTCTGTGAATCGTTTTTATTTTAATCTTCATTTAATGTGTCTGCCCAGTTCCAAGCAGCTGATGGATGCTCTATCTTTTTTTTATTTTGCTGGGCATTACCCTGTGTCCTGTTTTAATCAAAATGACTAATTTGTCATGACCCGGACATGAGGTCACTTAGGAAACCAATGAAAGCAGATTTCATTTAGAGTTGCAGGAACGTTTTCACAATCTTACTTTATCAGATTGTTATTTCATTCTAATTGATCATTGCATGACACTAAGTTTGGCTTAAAACAATATGATACACAGCTGCATGCTGGGACAGGAGCCCCATCTTGTGAGGTATGGCCTACTACCTGTACTTGCTAACATGGTTACATAGATACTTTCTATTTTGTAGGGCTAGAAAGTTATTCAAAAAAGGTCAAATCTAGTGGAGAAAGAGAGATGAAAACAGCAAAGGAAAGAAAAAAGGACCTTGCCAGGACAAATTGCTTTGCAATGCCAGCTACCACATACTCTGAATGGGATTACCAAGCAATGCCTCTGCTCACATGTCCAAACATTATTAAGTACTTTTTGGGGACTGAGTGGATGTCCCCTCCATTAGTTTATAAGGTAAACATCCAAGGAAGCTTATGAATAACTTTGCAGCAACTGGAATCGTTCATATCTGAAGCTGACTTTAGGATCTGAGTATCTCCAAAACTACTCACAATATATGGAAATCAAGCAAGTGAAAATGAAAAAAACTGAAACTGATTTGAAAAAAAAAACAAGATATGATTCTCTTTTTAGACCAATTAAAAACCTGGTGATTGATTTTTACTGTAAGTCTGTGTTGTAAGTGAAGAACTTTTCATTTCTCAAGGTACCATCAATCAACCAACGTACCAATCAACCGCAAATCATAATTCAGGGTAACAGACAGCTATTGAAAAAACACTATTTGTTTTCTTTATTCATTTATGTCTCTTCATAGTGTCAAAGGTTGACAAAGTCACTAAAGCCATTCAAAATGTCAAGGTTTGTAATAGCTTTGAGATGTCCACACATCATTTACACTGTGCTTGTGGATATTAGTCCACAAATCTCTTTTTCAGAGTGTTTTATATTCACAGAGGCCCGACTCGTAAGGTAGACACAAGAGTGAAAAATGATAACTGTAAGAGCTATAAGAGACTTCATTTTCTATCAGAAGGCAATCTTTCACTATACATTTAGGTGAAAGTGGCTCAGCAGCACTGTCAGCTCAGAACAGTGATGCCTGACCTACGGTGCCCACTCCAAAGAGAAAAGTCAAATCCAAATGCAGTATTTTTCCTAGACTTTTTTTTTATAAAGGGGGGAAACAGCACACATTTTCTGAATTTGAACAAAACTTGTATTTCACAAGGGGACACATGAAGTCGCAATTGTATTGTAGTAATTGTATTTTATTTTTGAAATGGTAACCAAAGAATAATGCGGATTTGATTGTCATAGATATACAGATTAAGTACACACTAGCTTACATTAGCCAACTCACCCGCTCCTTGTCATCCCTTCACCATGCAACCTTTCTCCATTCACACATTGTCAAATTGTCATCACTTCTGTCTGCGACTTTACTATTTTACTAACATTGTGTTTTTGCCTTATGACTTACATTTCTCCAAAGCTCCAGGCCCACTGTTATCCCTCTTGCCTGCCTCGTCCAAACCCCCAGTATGCTGCTCCACCCTGCTCCTCTCTTGCCTCTCTGCCTCTCATATATCTATCCAGCCACACTTCCACCCCAGCCAGCCCTCACTTTGGCCTTTTCAGCCTCTGGCCACTCTTAGACCTCTCCCTCCAACTACCAATCTAATCATTTCCACCTTTATATGAACCCAGCATTGAACCTCTTTCAACCTCTTTATACTCGAGTCTGTTTTTACTTTGAGTCAAATTCCTAATAGATCACAACTCATATTTTTTATAGCTCTAAATAACATATGGCCATTTAAGTTTATGGAAAGCACTTTGGATGCACTAAAAAACCCCTAAAAAGAGCAGTTATGGCAGTGACTATTTTCCCTCTTTCTCTTGACCATTGAAAGTGAAGATTAAGTTACTCAGTAAAAGAATTAGCTTACAAAGTTTTAGGCTGTAGTGGATATTATTCTCACGATGTATTTATTTTCTGATGAGTGAGGGTTTGCTAATTTAATAGAATAATATATTTTTTTGTCATGCCACTAAACAGCTGAGCAAATAAAATCCTTTGTCATACAAGTATGTAGCAACATTTCTCTCTCAAAGGTATAGCAACTGGTCCCCTCAGTTCCCTGATATTTACAGCGTGTTGTTAAAAAAGAGGAGATGCTAAACAGTGGTAAACATGGCAATGTTCCAATATTTAGAGATGTGTTGTCACAATGAAATTCAAGATAATTTCCTAATTTTTTGTGAGAAAGTAAAATGGCTTGATTTTAACATTTGATGTGTTTTCTATTGTCTGTTGGGGATTAAAAATATTGGTTTATGATGTTTGCAAATTATTGCACTCATTTTTTACCGTGTGTCCAAACCTTTTGGTTCTGGTATTCCAAATAAATGTACAGAAATGAAGAAATGTTCATTATCAAAGAAGAAAATACTATGTGAAAATACTACCACTGAATTATTTGTCTGTTGTATAATAATTGTTAGAACGTCTTGTCAACTTTGTAGAAAGATAAGCCTTGGAGCTGTGATTACATTAGAGCTCCCAGCCACTCTGTTTCCATCTTTTTCATCCCTCTTTTGTCTTCTCCATCATGATCCCGATGGACATGAAGGAATATCAGTCATAGTTCCCCTGAAGCACATTGCTTTCTGAGGCAACCCATAAAAGACTTGTTTTGAACTGCACTTTTGAGGACAGTTGAAGTGTCACTTCAGCAACAGTCAACAGAATACTGATCCCATCTCTGATCTCCTATCATCACTGAGCTACTTTATGGTTGTCACACAGTTGTTTCATTACGCTGCGTTTACATCTACAAGCACAAGCGTGAGTTGCAAGACCAGAGCTGAGCAGGATGAGGCTCATGTGGCTCGGAAGTGCTTACAAGTCTGAGCATGCTAACGGCAGGAAAAAAGTGGGGGAGACATGAAGCACCTCTTATGCCTGTTCCTTTGAGGGACACAATGAAAGACATGACTTGGCACTGTCTCGATGTGTACGTTTGCTGGCTTGGTTGTGAAAGCAGGTGCTTCCTTTCTCTAGTCTTGCTGATCAGTCAAGCATCTGGTCCGGGTATACATCCTGTGTGCCTTTGTGGTTGGTTTGATTGCTAAGCAAGCTAATTTGCTTCTGGGTGCAGTGTCTAACGCACAGACATAAGACTGGGATAAGTGTTATAATTTACCATTCTAAACAGAACCTGATAATCACCTCCCAAAAAATGACACAATTTCTGTAAACTGAGAATAAGAACTCTAGATTGTCATGTTGTCACTGTTTGACCAAAAGCAGGCAGAGCAGAGAGGGTGAAACCCTGCAAGCAGTATAAATTTTACTTGAAGTGGGACTGGTGACATCACTGTCTGGTCGCGAGAAAGGAGCAGAAATGCCTTCATAAATCTGGGGAAGTGCCAGAATAAGAGCAGAATATGAGGCCTTATCACAAGCCTGTCGTTGCATTTAAGTGTTAATTATTCATTTTCCTCCCCTCATAAATTTTAACTGCAAGCTTTTGTGATTAAAACAAAATAGCTCCACGAGGATATCCTTTGGGAACTGGCATCCTTTAAGCCCTTTAAAGAATTGTGAGTAATGATGGTGCTCTCATAAAAATAATCCCTGGAGGATCCCCGATATTTTTTACTCTTCACTACACACCTCACATGAACTGCTGTGCTTAAGTTAAATCCATTTGTGCCAAGAAAGAAGGAACAAACAATAACCGGGCATGGGAAAATGCACGGCATCTGAACTGCCATAAGATATGCTGTAGCCTCTGGGAGCTCTAATTGCCTAATGAGCAAGTTAGTGTACATTATATCAGGTGGAGGCGTATAGACTGCAATTTTCCCTTAATTAGTTTAGAGGATGGCTAATTTGATGGTTATTCAAAGATGGTAATAATCCGCGTATACTTCATACAGTTAATCTCCAACAAATAATCCCCTTCCCTTTTTTGCTAACACACAGAGCAAATACACATACTGCTTAATCAGACTGAAAACACCATTCTCCATCACTTTTTTAGCGGCCAATATGTGTGCGCCCGTTCAGACTCTTTCTCTTTCTCTGTCCATCACTGGCTGCCACTAGATGTCACAGTATTAACGCCGGGCAATACTAACTCGCCCTGCAGCAACCCTGAATAATCACTATTGTTATGTAAATGCTGTCAGTTAAAAAAACGTCAGATCTTCGTCCTCTTTCCAGAAGGCCCACCACCTACCTGTCTCACTCTTCCTCTTGAGCCCACAATATTCTCCTTTAATCCAACAGTAACTGTGGAGTGAATAATGTATTACACAACCAGAAGAAGACAAGTGGATCAAATTATTTCCCTTCAGCCTACCGATGTCCTGTCAGTCACCTAAATGTGGCCTTGATCAATGACTGCTGGCAGTTTCACCATCTTGCTGCTGTTTTGATACAAACTAAAAAGATCATTCTATGGGAAAGCTGATATAATAATGGATTAACCTTTCCTGTGATGCGAGACATTGAGCACATGTAGTGAGAGAAAGCAAGTCTGTTTTGCCCACACAAACTTGAGGTGAGTCTAACCTGCCCTGAATTCCATGTGGACATTATGGCTCTTCCTCAGAACTTGGCCACATTTCCATAACTTTTATTTTCCGTGCCTGTGCCTGGGTTTGTTCTGACCCTGTGCATCCTTTGGGATCTTTGATTATTCGTACACCAAGACCTGAATGCAAATACAGTCTCTTTTGATTGAGAGGTTACATTGAACTATATGGGAGGCAGCAGGGGCAGTTTCAAGGACCTTTTTGCTGGAGGATGTTGATGAAACCAACCCTTTTTTCCGCTTCAGGTGATAAAACAAAAGGTGACAGCTTTGAAGAAGAGATCACCGTTGGATAAAAATCTCAAGTATTTCAGTCAAGACATGCATGCACACCGCACAGTAATGTCTACAGATTGGAGTGCCTCGTGGTAAAAGCTGTAGTTCAAATAGAAAATATTTGCTTTATGTGTCCTAGTTTGAAGGTTTGGCAGAATGCATGCCTGATATGTTGTTTGCGAGATGGTGAGCATCCAGCAGCCAAATGCCTGCAACCTAATTTCAGATTTTGATGTGTTGGTTAGGAAACAGTAAACGTGCTGTCTTCATGTGCCTTTAGGACAATGGTTAAAATTGTCATATTCATTTAAAATGTAATACATAGGACTGTCACTTGTTCGCTTTTCAATTTGACTGATGTTACATCAATGTCTATTCTTGCATTAGTAGGAAACGTTTTGTAATCTTTTAGTAGAAAAAAATAACACTTAAATTCTTATCAGACTTCTATAACATTATCTTTTACTTAAGGTACACTTGAGACACAACTACAGGACTATCAAAAAAAAATAAATACACCCCCCCCTTTTTTTTTTACCTTTAAGAATTTCAACTCTTTAGGCCTCAGTTGCTTATGGCTGTTCATTTAGAGGTCACAAGCCAAAAAGTTTGGGAAATTGCTCTGAATATTTGCTTTGTACAACACAGGATCATAATAATCTCGGTAAGATCTTTTCGTAGCCAGATTGAAAGTGATTTATAAGTATTTATTTATCAGATACAAAATTTGTTGTGGGCTGCACAGTGGTGTGGTGGTTTGCACAGTTGCCTCACAGCCAGGTTTGAATCCCAACTGGAGCCTTTCTGTGTGGGGTTTGCATGTTCTCCCTGTGTATGTGTGGGTTCTCTCCAGGCACTCTGGCTTCTTCCCACCATCCAAAAACATGCAAGTGAGGTTTATTGATTACTCTAAATGATCACTAGGAGTGAACGTGCATAGTTGTTTGTTTCTGTGTGACCCCGTGACGGACTAGCGAGTTAGTGTTAGCTGGGGGGGTAGGCTCCTGTGACCCTGAATTGGATTATGTATAGGAAATGGATGGACGATTTATTCCCATATTTCCTTTTTTGCCTGTACTTCCCAGCCAAAAGAAAAGAAAAGAAAAACATGTAATATATTCATCTAATTAATGTGACCTGGAGTTATTTAGTGAACAGAAAATAATCATACGTCGTTTCAAATTGACACTTGTTCATTAATTGACCTTTTTGCTGTGACTTGAAGAAGCAGAACTGCTCCAAATTTGGACGCAGCCTGAAACACCACAAAAAGGATTAAAAAGGCTCCTGCTGTGCAGTTTCACTTGTGTCTTTATAGGTTTATGATGTCTCCTCGCAGTATGCAGTATCACTATTTCATTCTGCAGGAAACAAAAAAAGTACAAAATAACTTTGGGTAATAAAGTTTTAGACCTGTGAATAAACAAAAGTTTAAAATGGCACTCTCAGCGCTTGAGTAAATGTCTCACCCTCCTCCACCGATGAAAGCTACCTATTGCTTATTAAAATGGCATTTCATAATGTTCATTTTAGTTTTTTTTACTGAACTGCGTGTAACGACTGCTGACTATTTTTGTCTCACTGCAGTTTTAGAAAGATAGATGCATAACGGAGTTAAATGAGAGGACTATTTTCTTAAGTCAAAGGTCAAGCTGTCGCTTAACTCCTAAAGTATATGCTAATTGTTCTTGTCAAAGTAAAATTTCACATTTTGGAGCATCTTTTGTATTAGTGAATACCCATATTTGTCTCACTTTTTGAGTTCACTGCAGACCACTTGTTTCATTATACAGTATTTTGCCATTATTTAATGCACTGGTCACAGTTAACTTTTCACATTTACAAATACGAATCACAAAATGTGATGTTTGTAAAGACTCTGTAAGGAAATTATTAATTATATAACACAGTGACAATTACTTTAACATCTTCATCACCTCACCAAGCAGGACAGGTCACCTGAACTCACTCTAATTTTAATGTCTGTATTACTAATGGAAAGGTATTCTCCATGATATAGCATTCTAAATAGACCTGACTGAATAGTAAATGAACCACATCCATCTTCGTGACACTGCGTTGCAGGGTACCTTCCTCCAGAATCATCTCTAGATGACCTTGCTATTTAAAGTTTTCTGTTGATGCACTGCCTCACACCAGGAGGAGGCTTCATTTCATCACCAGTGATTCTGCAAGAGCAAAAGAAAAAAATCTATCTCTATCTCTATGATGATGAAAAATAAATTAACTAACTGACGAAGAGCATCAAACAGCCATTTGTGAAATGCTTTTTCTTCTGGCTGAAAGCGGCACTCAGTGCTGCTACTTCTAAACAAGTTAAAAGATAAAAGGACACTTCAACAAGGCCTGATTGATTGTGTGTGATGGAGCCTAAGATGTGTGTCATGCTGTGGGTCCTCCTTGAAACACTTTACCGTTTTGGTTTCACCATCTATGTCAGTCAATGAATTTACTCTCTGAGTAAAAATCCATTCACCTTTCCAGTTCTCCTGACATGCAACCCTTACTCTGCTACAGAGTATCTTTGTCATGTCTGTGACCAGAGCTCAGGTATAAGCAAGAGGTCTCGATTTATTCAATCATTCAGATTTTGAAGGGTGAGGTCACAAACACAACAACACTTTAAAAAAAAATCTATTTATTCTTTTTTTGTCATTAGTTTAAAGGTTAGCACACGAACAAAATAAATAAATAATAAAAAAAAAAAAACCCAAAAAACCTGTTTCTTTTAAGTTTTGGCTTCATAAGATATTTATTTTGAACTGTCAACCCAAAACAAAATTGGATTAATCCCATTAAAACCAGCTTCATGTACCAAAGAACTCCTTTGTTCTCCAAAAACTGCCATACACTCATATGAGTGAGCTATGAAGATACCTTATTATGAAAAACATCAGCATTATAAAAGATTCTGAATCATTCTCATAAACACTGTCCTCGTACCACAGATCATTTTGTGTGGTGTGGACATTAGATTTTACATAGGTAGTTTCTGTTCTTTTAATGATATGATATGAAATAACACTACCAGACCCATAAATACAAAGCTGTATGAACAATATGCAATGTTTCAAACAGCATCTCTGCTTTTCTTCTCTCTGTGTATCCCACTCTGTCCGTCTCCCTTCATAATCTTCAGTACTCCAATCTTTAAAGGACAAATGCACCATGTGTGTTAACAACAGAGGGAGTTACTGAGGTTCACTACT
The DNA here is from genome assembly GCF_036924035.1 of Leuresthes tenuis. Classification (NCBI taxonomy): domain Eukaryota; kingdom Metazoa; phylum Chordata; class Actinopteri; order Atheriniformes; family Atherinopsidae; genus Leuresthes; species Leuresthes tenuis. Next base: position 17,387,423 of record NW_027325362.1, read on the forward strand.
GAATTCGCTTATTTTTAAGTAACCCAGAAGAACCTCAAAGTTGTTGATAGCTACATATACTGTCTATACCACATAAATATTCATGCTGTTAATAAGCAATATCCCCCTCCAGCAACAAACACATTATGAGATATAAAGCCTAATTCTAAAAAGGCCTCTAAATATTTTTCTATCACTTCCCAACAAAGTATCAGGTTTTCACAAGAGACAGCTGTCCTGAGGGGACAGAAACTCTGATATTTTTCCCCAGCCACTTTAGTTTGAAAGACCTTGTTTTGTTGTTTGGTTCAAAATTCAAAAAAGCATCAAAACACAGCCAAAAACCGTACACAATACACAGCGTATTTTCCCAGAGTTTGGCTCAGAGTTTGTATATTGGTATATTATTCACAGATACACCACATAGAGTACAATATGTACTTAAAACGGAAACGGCACAAACAGTGTTTTCCGTAACTTTTGCAGCACAAACCAATAAGAACCACCCACTATTCACCCACTGTTTTTATTATATAAGGTGTAAACAAGCTGATGAGCTACTTTTTCAGGGAACTATGTAAAATGCACGCACTGAGATTGATAAACCATACCTGAGTTCCCAACCAGGACATCTGACTTCTGGTGGTGTTTCTTGATTTCCACCGGTTTGAACCTGAAAATTTCCAAGTTCCCATTTGCCATAAAATGCAGCATCCAATGGCCAGAGTCATGGGGCAAACTTGAAGGGCAAACTCATCATTAAGAATCATATTGCCATCCTACTGTTTTCAGTGGCTGACAAAAGAAGCAATAAATAATAAATATGACACAACTAGACATTTCTGTACCCCCTCATCTGCGTTTATTTGTTCAGTGCAACTTATCTCACACACCGCAGCATATCCCACAACCTGCTTTGACTGTCAGTTGCAGTTTCTCAGTTGACTCAATGACTCCATTCAAATTACAAATCAGCTACAAGTACAACTGAACCATGAGTACAGTGAGTCAATCAGTTGAGCTAGCTTTGCTATCCCTTCCCCCTAACGTCAGCCTCCCAGTCAGACAATATTCATGCTGGACATGAGATGTCGGTGAAGGAAACGAGTCACAGTCGCCACTTTTAGGTGTTTTAACAGAGCTGCTTTGCATACTGACTGTGAGTCAAACACTGTTGCAGGTATGTGACCCACCAGATCCACTCCACTAGTTTGCTATGATTATGTAGAATTATCTATATAAACCCACTGATAATGAAATCTTGAGATGCAAAGCCAGTTCCTTCTTGAAATATTTACTTTAGAAACAAAACAGTTCACAGTAGATCTCATACCTCACTATTTCTTAAAAGCACTATTTATTATTTCTAAATTAGTTTATTTTCTGTCGGCTCTACTGCCTTTGACAATGTGTTTTTCTCTTGATTTCACTTTAGAACATTGCAAAAAAAGAAGAAGTACAAGACAGAGGGAGTGTGCTTGTTGGCTTTTTTAAATGGATATCCAAAGACAACTGCAAGTGTACAACCAGCGGTTCGGTGCTATGAATTGTAACAACTCAGTATTTGACATTGAAGGGATCTCTGCTCATTATTTATTTACCTGCTCATAAGAGCAGCCAAGCAGAGCAGCATTGAGGATCCAGTGTGCCAGATGAGATGCAGGTTTCAACTTGAGGACAAGAACAAAAACAGTTGACGCTCTATTCTCCCACCCAGTATAAAGTGTGAACTCTCTCTTTTACTTGATTATTTCAATACTCACTCTACTGGACAAACTAAGGATGGTGCTCAGAAATATTGTAGACTCACTGCATACTACTATCATAACACCTCAACTTTTTATTCAAGGCATCTCTGTGCCCATCAACATAGTCTCTTTCACTACATTCTGCAGAAGCACAGCAGAGCAGCAGGGAGAGTAAAGAGGAACAGAGAGAGTGAGATGCAGGTCATGGAAATATTACAAAGTGCAGGGTAACTGAATTTATCATGGAAATGTAAGGGAAATACCATATGATGTAAAAATCAAGTTGGATTAACCTTTTGTATACACTACCTGCATCTGACCAATTATCCACCTTTATTCAAAGTTATGTCCACTGACGTGAAACAATAAGAACCATCATAGTAGTCTCTCCTTCTCTAATACAGGGCAGTTTTGCTTTGTAAGATCTAGTCCTGTCCTAAAATGTACTCTTTAAGTCTTGCAGATCAAAAAAAAAAAAGATTGGTTATGTCATTCTATGGCAGTTAGCAAAGTTAACATGTTGGAATGCTAGTTAAAATGATACAGATTTGGTTTGCAGTATGTGGGCAATATATATATTGGTATGTGTATAGTATTGCTCTGAGCATAATTTGAATTTCACAACAGCCATCTCAATAAAACACTCCCCCTCTGTTTTCATTTCTTGGAACTGCCCAGGGTGTGATTGAATTCCTTCCACTCATCCCTGAAAAAATATCGAAAATACTTTGACAATTTCACAGTGTGCCCTGGCTAAATGAATCACAGGTGACAAAATATGAATTTCCAGCTAATGATGTGATCAGATTATAATATATAGACCGTGGGAGTGGTGTCACAGATTTCAAATTGTCTTGTGAGGAACAGCTTATCAAGCTAGGATGAACCTTATAGAACATGGGAACACCAGCAAGCTTTTGCCATTCAGCAAGCCACTGTCAGAAGCATGAAGCTTTGAAAGGGCAAAAACTTCCAGCTGCTGAATGCACTTGGATTTAGCCTTAATAGGCAACCATGTTAAAGAGTGATGACATGTTTACATTTTGGGAAAAAAGAACATCAAGTTATTTGTCTCCACTGCTAATTTTGCCGCTCTGAAAAATTAAACTTGGCCAGATTTTTGTATAATTCACCTGAATAAAATACACATGTGGATATAAAGTTATGCACAGTTAAGGGGATTTATAAGGAGAAGCAGCTGGCCACTTTTCAGCGCATGGACATGGTGTCCTTTCACATAATTCCTGGCTCCGAAAACCCTATGATGAAAAGTTGTATGACCAACTCAGTGCTTTTAGACTTGTAGTCTACAAACCATAGAATGAATGAACTTACTGTAGTGCATGTAGTAAATTCAAATATCTTTCATTTGATCAGACTTCTCTCAGCTTAATTTGTCACAAACATAGTAAACTTGTAAAATACTCGCCCACAAAGGTATGCTTAATGGATCAAATTCTCTCAGTTCGTCACTATGCTTTAAGGCTTTGTTCCTCTTCTGTAGTGATGAAACATGGAGTTAGACACTTATCTGAAAGATTCTGGCTTACAAGCACTTCTTCAAAGGTGGATCTCATTAGGCTTATTGGCAATCAGTCAAACATTTGCTGTACATAAACAAGGCCTGGCAATTAATGTCTTGATGTGAGTTGCATAACAACAACAGAACAGTCAATAATTTGAGCAGGATATTGCATTTGTCAAGAAACTGCCAAATCATTCAATGTGTCACAAGAAACAAACCCAGTCTTGACCCAAGAATGGAGCAAGACTTTGTCATGCATGGACAAATCTTCCCTCTTTAAGAGTACTGCATCAGGAATGGCATGCTCCTTAGGCAAAGCAGTCTAAGAGGAGAAAGTAAAACTCGCCAAAAAAGTAATTACACAGAGAAATTAGTAAAATTTGGAGGACAGACAATTATAGAGAGATGCCACTTCAGTTGACAGCTCAATTGCCAAAAAGAGATGTGCTAATTTCTGTCACAAAGCATAAAAAGAAACAACATCCCAAAGACGTGTGTAGTCCCAGTAATGTTCTTTGTTTTCACCTATAACTAAGCCATGAAGTTGGAAAAATCTTCTTGTTCCACATTGTCTAACAGTATCACATACTTACTCAGCTACTCTGCTCTTTAATTAAGTGTTCTGATGTTGAAATAAAATATTCAAACTTGTGGCTCCATATTTTCAGGGCTGTACTGTTTCATCAAACAGACATACTCTTGATGCTCTGTGGTAGCCTGGGAACCAGACAGATTTGAGTGCTTATCTTTCATTTGGTGTTGCAGAATGTGCCTGGCCATCTTGTTCAAACCGAATTCTACCCTGCATAGCCTACACCGGCCCAATAACAATTCTATGTCTATATGGGAAAGGTTTGATACAACCATATAAAGTCACTGAGACAGTTTATTAAACCTCCATGGTGGTGCGGAATAGTCTTCTGAATCAGCCTAGACTCATGAATACTGTGTGAATAGAAGTCAGAGTTACAGGTTATTACAGTGCTCTTTGATTATTACAACTTGATTGTTACTATATATCACATAATGTTGAAACATCACACCCTGGCCATTGCTTTCATCCTAAACCTAACCATTCCATGTGTCATTTTAACATCATAAATGATGCACAAAATATAGTAGGTGCCATGAGATCTGAGGTCTGTTAAGATAACAGTATCTTTTTGTCATGTTTCATTGCTCTAATTGGCTGTAGGTTTATCTAACAACTTTCCGAGGCCTTTTGTTGCTTGTTTGTTGATGATGACTTTTAGGTAACTTATTAAAAAAAAGGAAAACGACAGATTCCAGACCAACTCACATTTGTGCAATTGTCCATAGAAATATAAAAGATTTCAAGAAGTTGAATTCAAACTACTGTCATGTGGGTATGAATAAGCTGCTCAGTGGTTTGAAGTTGAGCCCAGTTAAATTTGAACGAGAAAGTGACTATTTAGGTTTTGTCTATCCATATTGAGAATAACTGTATGTCGTCATATTCATATGATGGATGCTTTGGGCACCAACTATCACCAACATTCATTCATTTTTACAATTCTGATGGGTCTTCCACTTAATTCCCCTGTCTGGTTGGCAGCTGTTTACATATTCAACAAGACACAATAATTTATACCAAACCAGTCTGTGCAGAACATCAGCCAGCCATGAATTAATTAAGGCTTTCTGCTCTGATAAGTACCAGCCAAGACGAGGGGCTGCTTGTGTTAAGTTCTACAAGAGTGAGTAATTGTTGATGCTGTGCTGAAGGGAATTTCACTCATCTTGTTGGCCCTCTCAAAAAACGCTTGAACTGCTGGCAGAATATACATGGGTGTCATGCCTGATGAGTGAGCATTGAGTTCTGAAAAACAGTGGCGCGTAGTGTGACTGAAGAATGAAAACAGAATTTCCAAGGGTTCATCAGATTCCATAATACAAAACCTTAATATAAATCCATAATTGTGATTGTTAATGTTAAGTTCTTATGTGAACGAGGGCATTAATGACCAATCAAATTTTCTTGCTTGTTTTGCGCTGTGATCAAACAGACTAATTCCTGATAAAACTGGCCTCTATAATCTCATTTAATCCCACGTTAGCGGAAATATTTTCTCCAACTCCAAATCGGCTTTGCATAAGCAATATGACTATCTTAAAAGAGGCACAACCATTTTACAACAGCTTACTGTTCTTATGCTCTTGTACAAGTGTTTTTGTTTTGTGCAAGTTAAGTAGTTAATGGCAGCAAGGATTGATATTTTGTTGTTAAAAGATTTCTAAATGGTTTTATCAAAGAAAACAGTCTTACCTCATGAAAATAATGTATTATCATAGAGGTTTTCTTGAGAAATAAATTGACATTTGAAGAAATATATGTTCCTCATTAAAAAGGAAGTTTGAAAAAGGGATCCTGCTAAGCGGACTCTGTCTCAAGTTGCAAAAAAAGAACAGAAAACAAAAGAAAATACTTTAACTGGTGCAAAGCCCAGTAATTTCTTATTTGTTTGGTTTGAACAATTGCAGTTCTTCTTCTGACTCCAAGGAATTATGGTGCTTAGCCAACAAGTACAGCTATATCTGTGTCTTTTCTGAAACTTAGTAAACCTAAGGGACACAGGTAGGCAGCTTAATTTACCTTTGGACCAAATGTGGCAGTCAAAGATATGAAAAAAATCCTATACTTCCTGATAAAATCCAGACAATATTGACCCTCCACACATGTTATGAAGAAGTAATGCAGGGCTGGAAAGGTGAGGGTGGCGTCTATGAGCAACACTGGAGGCAAGAAACGATGTAGAAAATCTGAGTGCTTTGACTGTTGCCAGTTATAAACATAAGAGTCTCGTGTTTGGCAACAAGAAACCCAAGATGAGCTAATACTTTTCATGAAACAGTAAAATGTCTCACTTTCAACAGTTTCTTTTACCGTGAAAAAAGATATCGGTTTATGAGAAATGCAAATCGTTGCATTCTGTTTTTTGTTTTTTTTTCATTTTGCACAGCAGAGCAACTTTTTTGGAACTGACGCGGTAAATGTGGGCTCCTGATTAAACATGGACTATATAATCAGGAGCTGGCAGGGTAAGATGTTTTTCATTTGAGGCCCAATGATTTAGAACATTCATGTGCTCAAATACAACTTCTGTAATCTCTTTTTTATTAAAGGTACATTTTTCCTCCCACTGTTGTACTCGTACAGTCATTAGAGCTATTGTGTAAGTGGAAAAAACTAAACAGATTGTTACAATGCAAACCTTTTATTTTTTCTTACCACCTTGCAAACTCCTCGACTGTGTGCTTCGTTTTTCTGGTATGATGCTGTGATGAATGTAAAAGTGCTGTAATAAATTCAGAGTATCAGTACAAAGCACACATCTGTTCTCTTTCTCTCTCATATATATTTGTGTGTCTGTGAGTGTATCTCTGTGTTGGAGGCTTACAACTCAAACAGAAACCACTTTAATCTCTGTCCTTGAGAGTAATCTTTCTGTGTGCAAAATGGCTCACTTTATCAACTTGGTGGCAGTCTGCCCTGCCAGGAGTCTGGAGGCAGCAGAGGAAGCAGCAGTGACGCTTTCCTGGTGACAGCTCAGTGCAGCCAGATGATCACCTTCTCCAGAGTCTCACAGCATATTAAGGATGGATAAGAGTAAGAGTATTTACATTTTACTGAATTGCAAAGTCTGATCCATCATATGAACAACCCCTTTAAGCAGATTTGTTTAAAGACACCCACAGTTTTTGAGAGGACTAGTAAGTTGTAATTTATTAATTGTCTTTATTCATGCTTTTTCTGTCTTCCACATATTAGCAATCACACTTGGAAGGATTGAATAAAGTAAGGGATTGGCCCTTGATTGGTTACAATCTGCAACTTCATCACTCGATATAGGCATAATTCCTGCACACTGCTCCTTTACCATATGCAATAACAACGGGTGCATTTTGATAAAACGTAGCAAGGGTAAAAGATTGATACCCTTTACATGCCATCATCTAAAACTAAGCTAATATACTCTGCCCCTCCAAAAAAAGTCACACACTCTAATGTTTTGTTGGACCACGTTTAGCCTTGATTACAGCATGCATTTGCTGTGGCATTGTTTCCATAAGCTTCTGCAACATAACAGCATTTATTTCCGTCAAGAGTTGCATTCATTTTTTGCGAAGATCTTTCAGTGATGATGGGAGAGTCGGGCCGCTGCGTTAAGTCTTCTCCAGCACATCACAAAGATTCTCAATAGGGTTAAGGTATGGACTCTGTGGTGGCCAATCCATATGTGAAAATGATGTCTCATGCTCCCTGAATCACTCTTTCGCAATTTGAGCCTGATGAATCCGGCATTGTCATCTTGGAATATGCCCGTGCCATCAGGGAAGAAAATATCCTTTGATGGAATAACCTGGTCATTCAGTATTTTCAGGTTGCTGAACCTAGATCTGACCAACTGCAGCAACCTTACTGCTCTTACTTTTACTATTAAACATAGAATTCTATTTTTATTTCATGACTGTGTGATGCTGAATCATCTTCTTATTCACTTGATTCAGTATATCATTACTCACCTGTTTCTGGCATCTTAAGGCTTCCTGTAAACAAAGTCATTTTTTTTCCTCTGCATCACTTTGCTATAGGGAAGGTCACTTCTGGCTGCTGGGCCTTAGAACCTGCCTGAGGACAAACATACCGGTTTCTTTTTTTTTCTCTTTATCGTTTACAGCCACGGCACCTATGTTGGTTAATGACTATGGTTTTGTTGTTGCTGTGGAGGCTTGAACTGATGTTTCTCGTAATCATTTATATTGACTTAATCTGTTACATATTTTAAACAGATTTCAAAACTTACCACATTTTTATTCTTCTTTTGTTTCTTTTATTTTTTCTAATTTTCTGTTAGACGCTCCAATGAACGGAAGCCATTTGGAACTCCCAGTCAAATATATAGGTGGTTGTTGGCACCTCTTAAAGTAAAAATAATGTAATAACGTGGTCTATTTTGCCTGCAGCTGAGGTTAGTCATTAGCCTCTCTGTGTCTTACACTGTGAGGCTAAATTGGGTTAAGGAAAACACACACTCTCACACACAACCAGGTTAAAAAAACAGTGGAGGACAGCTTTTAAATCAGGTCATCACCAAGGCAGAGTGTGTGCGATATGCGCCTTTGGAGCAGATCGCTCTCTGCTGGCCTGTATCCCATAACAACCACATTCCAAAGGTAGTGGTCAAGAGCTCAGCACAGACACCCCTGTGGTCATCCTTTATAGCCCCTTTTTGAGGTTAAAAGAGGATTTGATCAATGGATCTGCCACCTTTCAACCCACAGTCAAACACAAACTGTGGGCTTCTACATTTCTGGACCTCCTGGTGGGTTCTTTTTTAATACTGATCCCCATTACACAGTATTGAACCTGTAAAGATGGTGTGTGGCTTCAAATAGGATTCAAAATTGTTTTTTTTTTTGTATATTCTGAACCCTACTGTGATTGTTACATGCATTCAAATAAAATAAGATATTGAAATGTGAGGCAACATACCAACTCTTTAAGTTATACACATGAGAAATGATAAGAGCTCATGAGCAGAGGATTAAGATTAATCATATTCATATTTGTAATCCCGTCCCAGGTTGAATCTTTTTGGTACTGGTAAAATATTTAGACAACAATAATAACACATTACAATAAGCAAATGTCATAGTGAAGCCCAATTTCTTCTGAAGAACAAGCAAGTTACAGAGACAATCAGGTTCACATTTATCTGGTGTTTATTTAGCTGAAGCTATTTGTGGGTTCAAACCGCCAGGAAATGGTGGAGGAACAATCAGGGGACCATTTGAGGCTTGAACATCTGTTGTGAACAAATCAGTCACCATCACTGCTGCACACCATTTACAATTGCTTCACTCCCCAGGCCTTGCAGAAGGCATGTTTTACCATGAGCACTTCACACTCTCGTCCATGTGTTGTATTTTATTCCTAAAAGTATCACCACTATTATAAGTTGAATTTTCACTTTATTGGCTTAGCGCTTGCATTTTTAGCACTGATGTACTGCCTGCTTATACTTCGTTTCTTTGGCATTCCATGAAGTCAGTAAGGCAGAATCATGAATTTTGATGAGCTTTCTGGGCATATTGAGCTTGAGCACAGAGACTGAAAAACATTTCTAGATTAATAAATGACTCTTTTCCAATTCCTCATCATGGCCAAGCAGCAAAAAGACTCCCACATTCTTCCCACTCCAGTTTATGTTGCATATTAATCCTTCTGTACTAGTGTAAATTTCATTCAGCAAAAGAAAAAAAAGAAGAAAAAAAGCTATGCTTTTCCTGTGATGAGAGTAGGAGAGCAGACATGCTGGTTTCCTCCTCATATAAAGCAAATCAGTTAACCAAAAATCTAAGGTGCTCTACACCAAAAGTGGGCTGGTATTTGACATGATTCTCTCAGCTTAGAATGGGTCCTACTTCGTCCCCAATTGTGGTTGTATCTGCGTAGCGGCTGTAGCACAGCTGGATTCATTGCTACAACTACTCACCCTGATGAACGTCAAAAATCGTAAAGCTAAACCAGCTCAGACAACCGTCACCTCTGCCCGCACAGTGCTTTGCCTCTCACCTCAACAAAGACAGGATATCACACAGGAACAACACTTCACATTGACTTAACACCAAGTAGGGTGGTATTCCTAAACAAAGAGCAAAAGGAGACGGTCACTGACTTAGAATGAGAGACACACAAATCAATACGATGACATGCTGCCAAACAAAAGGTCTTCAGCAATGTCTGTGTAGTTGTGCAGCGAAGTGTGGAGAAGTCGACAGAGGCAGTAAAAAAAGGACTTACAACAATCCAAGCTTGTTTGAGGAGCACTATTTGTTTTATCATGCCTTTTAAAGTCATGGTTTTACTTTTATCTTTGTTTTTGATATATAAAACAGTGTCTGCTGAATAAATACACTATATTGTCAAAAGTATTCACTCACCCGTCGAAAATAATTAAATCCAGGTGTTCCAATCACTTCCATGGCCACAGGTGTATAAATGTAAGCACCTAGGCAAGCAGACCACAACTCAGCCACGAAGTGGTAGACCACGTAAAATGACAGAGTGGGGTGAGCGGATGCTGAGGTGCATATTGTGCAGAGGTCGCCAACTTTCTGCAGAGTCAATCGCTACAGACCTCCAAACTTCACGTGGCCTTCAAATTAGCTCAGGAACAATGCATAGAGAGCTTCATGGAATGGGTTTCAGTGGCTGAGCAGCTGCATCCAAGCCATCCGTCCTAAAGTGCAGTGCAAAGCGTAGGATGCAGTGGTGTAAAGTACGCAGCCACTGGACTCTAGAGCAGTGGAGACGCGTTCTCTGGCGTGACAAATCACGCTTCTCCATCTGGCACTCTGATGGATGAGTCTGGGTTTGGCGGTTGCCAGGGGAACAGTGCTTATCTGACTGCATTGTGCCAAGTGTAAAGTTTGGTTGGGGGGGGATTATGGTGTGGGGTCATTGTTCAAGAGCTGGGTTTGGGCCCCTTGGTTCCAGTGAAGGTCAAAAAGTGGAACAATGGTCAGAAATTACCATTATATAAAAATTACCAAAATACTTTTGGCAATATAGTGTATCTTTTGAATGTATTTTCACTCTAAACCTTTGTACAAACACATGAATAGAGAAGACGAAAATTGTGAAGTAGGCAGTGACAAAAACTCCCACTTCTGCCTCCTTCCAGGGTGAGTTAGTGCTTCAGGGGAGGTGATCATTAGGAAAATGGGAAAGTGGGTGCATGATGCTGGCTAGAGAGATGGATAACTCTGTTAGGCACGGTAGACAGAGCTGCAGTGAAGGTAGTTAACAGGTCAGACTCTTGTGAGCATCACAGACAGAGAGAACTGCAGTCATTGATCCACTCCCCAGTTAATCATGATTAATGAAAAATTTGATGGAAAAGAGAGTCAGAGATTATGTCAAGATTTGATCTTACTCTAATGCAGGAAAGACTATCATTATATTATGTTGTCGAAAAGGCTAAAGGAAATTATATGTTTCAAAAGCCTTTAGACATCGTACAGATGGGCCTTTTAAAAAGTACCGTCAATAGTTACATCACAATCTACGATTAAACCTCACATGCACATGTAGTAACTATTTCTTTCTTGTAGTTGTCCTTACCACTACAAAGGTTAGAGTCCAGGGACTGGTGCTCAAATAGCACTAAAGCAAGAAAAATGGTGACAAATTCGATCCTTGGTATGTACCTATGTGGTCTAGAAGTTTAAAACTATTCATCCTGTAAATGCAATCTGTCAGTTATGTACTATGAAACCATTTTTGCATGTATGTCTCTAAATAATGGGATCTTTTTTTCATAGGTGCCTCATATCTAAGCAACATCCAGGATGATATGAGAGAATGCTGAGAGGTATTTGAGCATTCATATGCATCTGACTCGTGGCGGTTTATGGTTTGTCAGTCTGTTCCTGATATGAGAGATCAGTGCTGTATAAAAGTGGGTGACGGTGATGGCCCCTAAAGCCATCAGAATATTATAACCAAAACACAAAATGGCACGATAGGGACTATAGAGCATTTGTGATCAAAAAGAAGCCACAGATATGATCCCCACAATTCACAATCTGGCCAGACAGTATCATCTCTTCTCTTGTCATGCAGAAATTTTGACTTTTTCTCCTTCTCAACCAAGATACAGAGACTTATGAACTGTATATTGCGCTTGAAGTTAGGTTTCACTTTGAGTTGGGCTCGGTTTGTTTTGGAGTGAGAATCAGCTGATCTACTATGACACCCAGTGGTTTTCTCAGATTCCACATTACACCTTTAATGCTTGTCAGATTCACTCTATGTTCGAAAAATTATGGCATATACTATGAGAAAAGCTGCAAGAATAAAGGTTTATGTGAAGGGGGTGGCTTCTTCCTACCTTGTGGTTCTGATAACACGGTGTAGCTAGTGAAATTATTTTGGACTGTCTGAACTTGTTTTCCCATAACATTGAATGGCTAGTAATGTTAGTTTCCCATAATAATGTGTGGCCAGTAAACATAAATAATATAAATAGCAATAGTACCATTTTGTGAGTCAGACAACTATGGGCCAGCTTCCTGATAGGTTGTACGGACTTTTCTCTTTCTTGCAGGAAATAAATGTTTTGTGATAATCGTATCCAGCGACTCTGAGCCTAATTTTGAGAGAATTCTTCTAACACTCTACTTCAAAATGCAAAACAAAGACGGGGTTGTACGTCTCTGTGAAATGCTGCATGACTCAGCAGATAACGTCTTGTTTAAATTGGCAGATTAGCAAGTTTAGCTAGTTTCCGATTTTAGAAAAGAAAACTATCATAATGGCACACAGGTGTCATTCCATTGCAAGAGTTTTGCCAGACCTCCCTCACAGTCAAAACTCTCTCCTCTGGTGCAGCAGACAGGTTGAAGAGAAGTGAAGGTGGCTTGTAACAGCTGAAGCATCTAGATGTTCATCTGTTAGAGCGAGAGTTCCTCTCCCGGTGCTGATGACACAGTCCAGTGCCCCAGGAACATCCAGCTCCAGCACATAGTTCTCCAGGGTCATGACCCACATCAGTTAGAGAATCACAAATGCATCTCTTTCCATTAAGGCAGTAACCATTCTCCTGTGACTGTCACTGAAAAAAAGTTGTGTTCTGCACTACACAGTGTTTCCAGAGGGCTGCTGAAGAGCCTGTGTCCATCTGTGCAAAGCAGCATGCCCCTTAAATAGTCACAAGGGAAGACCACAGTCAACCCACTACCAAAAATAGCTCCTAACCATTTAAATCACCTTTTGATAGCCTTGGTTGGTATGCTGCCCTACCTCTGTTCTTTGAAAGGGGTATAGATGCACTGACAAGTGTCTGCATCCTGATTGTGCTGTCACTATGACTCCTTAATGATTCACAAGGGCAATGTTGGATGAGGTGGCCAGGCTGTCTGCACCCACTGCAAGCCTCTGATTACAGTCTAGGCTGAAGTTCTTCCCGCACTGTTGAGTGAGTGAACTGATGGTGCCCTGATAGGCAGATTGTCCATCAACAGGGCCTGGAGGAAATGGTCTTACCCACTGAGTGATGTGGGTATGTGGGGTCACAGCCATGAGCAAGCACCTCATATTTCAGAATTTTTTAGAGCCAAGCAAACAAGCAGCAAAGTATGACAAGTTGTCAAACAGATTTAGTTTTTATTATATTTCTGAGTCTAAATCAATATCTTACCAATGCTACTTTATGATTAGCTTTTTCAGTATCTGGCACTGTTTTTTTTTTTAACCAGAATTGCTCAATTGTTTCCTGTGACATATCTTAGTATTATCCAGTCTCTCATCCTCTGGCATGGAGACACATCTCTGGTTGCAGTTGATATTATTGCATTTGTCCTCTCTCAACACCATCTTTACTAACCTTTAAGGACATAGCAAATTTGATTTAAAATTTCATGTAGTGGCCTTTGGAAGTGGGTGTCATCGCTCTCTCTCTCTCTTATAAAGATAAGAGGTAATCAGCTCCACCCACTGTATACAATCTCTCTACCCTCTCTTTACTCCTTGATACACTATATTGTTTACCAAAAGGAGTGATCCATCAAAGCCTTGGAAAGATGACATTCTGCGAGAAAACAAGGCCAATCTACTAACTCTCTGGGAAAGACTCAAGCCAAGTGTAAGAGTAAAATAAAAAAAATGCCTTTGATGTTTTACAGAAGACAAATGAGACTGAAAGAGTGATTAAATGGCCCCACTAAGCGCGGCACTATCTATTATGCATCTAAGCTATGTTGAAATGTAACCTACACGGATGTACTATATCATAAAAGTATCTATTCTAAAAGATTTTAACACAGACTGTTACTCAAATGTGAACATCAGAAAATGTAGAAAATGATACTTTGTTTACACAGTATCAGAACATTCTAAATGTTGTTTATTATATGACATTTATTGTAACGCTTTATTAGAACCCATTAGTATAAAAATAGAATCTAATGTTGCAGTTTTGATTGTAGGATTCCACCTTTTAAAATACTTTAGGTTGAATGATACTACTTGTGTGACACAAAGGCAATTTGGTTCCTCAAAAGAACATGATTCCATCTTGGTTATAATCAGCTGTCCTCATAAGATCTTTCTGTCTATCTTTTTAAATAGCTAAGACCTAAAATCTGTGATGTCCTATAGGGTTCTTCACAATGAAAGAGACATAAAAAAAACACCATGCAGACTCAAATGCATTACATACCACTGCAAGTATAACACTGCTTCAGTAAAAGCTTTCCGATTTATTTCTGAGCGACGTTTTAAGGACAGATGTGAAAAAAAAGAGACCAACATATCACTGCTCATTGATTCATGCAAAATGAACTGATATCTAAATTTAAATGTACAATAAATTCCTTGAGCCTCTTGATGTTCTTCCAACGTAGCCTCCTCACCGCACTCTCTCAGCAGAAGGAAACTGAAGCTCATTAGCACAGATGATCTGTAATTGATGTCTGGAACGATACCAAAATACTAGTTAATATTCCACATCTAGCACTCCGTAGCAGAACCAACAGACACGAGCACACAAACAAATATGTCTCCTCTGATGTTTCAGAAGTCTTGGGAGTACAGTTAAGCAGCAAGCTGATGTAAAGTTGACAGGAAGTCTTTGATGGGCGTAGGTTACAGACGCTATGAAAGTCTCAAAATAACACTTTGAGTTTTAAGTTTCTAATCAATAGTTTATCTTGCCTAGAGAATGTGACTGTTACATTATTTGGAGACATGTCACCCATTCCCTGTGAATTCATGTTAATTAACTGTCTTTATTAACAAGGACCTGTCTCTGTCTCCTCTCCCACAGATTATGACAAAGGGGATCTGCGGCTCACTCACACTACTTGAATCTACGTCACAATCATTCACACATTTACTGATCTGTGAGTCAGATTTGTCATCTAACATTGTCTAAACACATTTACATGTAGCATTATTAACTTGTGAATGATGCAGTGTAAATTCTTAGATTAACTAACGTTAAAATGACAGCTACATCAGTGATGTTAATATGTGAAAATGTGTGAGAAATGTTGTTTCACTGAAAGGTTAGCAATTTGAATCTATAACATCTAAGAAAGCTTTAATACCTTGTTATACTGGATTGATCAACTGGAAATCAATAATTTAACAGATATAATTTTGACATTTTGACTTTAAGCTTTCTGTTGAACTTAACAAACTGTATTAAATGTCTGACTAAACTGGCTTGTGTGCAACCTTGATAGTCTACCTGCTGTTTTTTTTTTGTCCCCAGATCTTTAGGACTTTGGTGATTACATTTCCATCATAATCAATAGAAATTATAGCAAAAAGAACTGTATTTAAGTTGCAATATCTAACACAAAGAAATGCTTGAAGTGCAGCTAACATACACCAACCCAGTATCAAATGGTATTCTGGTCCACAATCTACAAATGATTATTACATTATAATTCTTGTCAGTAGTTTCTTTTTAAAATTATTTTCAATTAGTTTGCTTTGGCAACAAGTGATGATTGCAGGTAGAGAAAAAAAAAGAATTTCACCAAGAAGAAGGGTGTTTGTATGCTGGACTCTCGACGCTTGTTATCAATCACGGGTTAGTACCTTTTTTTGCCCTCGTGGGTCTGTGTTGTATGGCTTCAAGAAGTAAAATGCTAGATAACCAATTGGTCTCCTACTCTAAAAAAGTACACTTTGAAATTTAAACTATTTTTTTACATCTCCTCAGGAGCTGGTCCATTAAACCAATGTTTCCCAGCCCTGGTCCTTGAGGCACACTGCCCTGCATATTTTCCATGCTTCCCTGCTCCAGCACACCTCATTCAAGTGAAAGTTTCTTCATCAGCCTTTTGCTTAGCTTAAAGAGCTCAAAAGCAGGCTGGTTTGTTTAAATCAGATGTTTTGGAGCAGGGAAGCATGGAAAACATGGGTGGCTGTGTGCTCTGAGGGCCAGGATTTGGGAAACACTGCATTAAAGTAATTATTCTTTAAAGTTATTAATCTTGACTTTAGAAGCCAATCAACGCTTATTGGGTATTTCAAAGACATTTGTATTTACTCATGAATCAAAATAAAATTATAAATAAAACTACAGGAGTGTCCAATGAATATTTTGTTATGAACCATAAATCATCACACGTGACAGTCAGAGTGTCATCTCTTTAACAACCACAGTTCAAATGAAAAATACACATTTGCAGTTGAATCCCAGCCAATCGGTTAGATCAAAGCTTTGGTTAATGAGGAACATAAGACAAAAGATCAGTAAATATTTTGGATGTGTGCAGTTGTAGGAGTCTTACAGTGTGAATGGCTATGCGTGTGTGTTTGCGTGTGTGTGTCATGGTAGTGTTGGCTTGCATTAGAAGAGAGCTAAGGGCATAGCCCCAGGCAAACTGGAGGTACCTCTGACCAACTCTTCATTCCTCTTTCATCTCCCTCACTCCTCACCATGACCCGTGTCACCGACACAGCTGTCCTTCTTTTGTCACTTGGGTGAGGCTCTGATATGAGCATCTCTGCTCTGAGGTGCCCATGGAGCTCTTGTAGTAGCTATAATGATGGCCTGGAAGGGCCATCTATTTTGGGATTTAATCTTTTTAAACATTTCTGACTTTTTCTTGAAATAAGAATCAGTTCAAATAATTATACAGCACATATAGAAAAGTATAGATGGACAAATTTCAAAGCATTTTGCTGTTATGTGATCAGTGACACAGTTGTGTAGACCTCATGTGACATGTATAAGTGTCCTACTTGTCTTACTTATACTTTCATGTCTAATAGATGTTGTTTTACAGCTCATGTAAAGTTGCTGTAATTAAAACTAGAGAATCGTCCCAGGAGGTTCATGCTGTGTGGATTCCTTGCCAGAAGAAAGAAAAGCAAAAAAGCCAGAGACTGTTCAGCTGACAGTTTGATGCTGTTGGGTAGGAAACAGATAAATTGAACTGTAAACGGTTTACTCTGGTTCCTGTCTTGGATGTGACTGCATTGCCTTCTTGAGATTTATGAAACAAATAGGGTTGTGGGAAATGTTTATTCTTTGAGTTGATGTGGGCTGAAAAAAAAAAATACAGACATCAGCATCTTTGCCTTAACACGCATTTTGATGTTCGAGATAAAGAAAGTAAAGGAAGTAAGGGATCCAACAACACATCCTCAAGCCATTTGTTTACTGTCAGTGATACATTTTTTATAACCAATTTTCTCATACCTAGTCACGGGCTCTATTGTACACCAGCTGCAACCTTTTTGCGCTCTCTAGTACTGGCTCTAATCCATATATCTTAATAACCCCATTACTTATAATATGCCATAAACTATTTCATTATTCAGTATATTATAGTACGATTCTGATTCTGCTTCAATACACAAGAGAAAAGAACAAACTATATATTATAAAACAATTTCCAATTACTATTTTAATGACTAGCTTAGTAATTTGAATAAAACTTTCAGTCCTTTCCAACAAGTGGGGCTATGTATTCAAGGGTTTTTAAAACAGATAGAATTCATCTAAGGTGAATATAAACACACTTAAAATCCAAAGTCATAGAATAGCTTATCATGGAATCATTCTCCTAATCATTTAATATGAATGCAGTGTGCTTACAGACACAAGTCAAAACCATCCCAATGTCTCACTGTGATAACACGTTCTGACTGTTGTGTGCATGGATCTGGATCGCTGTAACTGAGCTTTCACTGGCTTCTTTATGGCAGAATTCACAGCACGTACCAGAACAGGCTTTGTGTGAATATATTCTTTATTTAAGACCTCTCTCCCATGTGTAGCAGCAGGAAACTGGGGCTCCCTCCAGCGAGCAAAGGGTTCTTTGTCTGTGACATAAAAACAACAGACATGTCTGTGTCTGGTTTCATGTATAACAGATTACATACAGTTAAACAGAACCAAGCAAGTGTGCATTTCTTCATATCAAACTGTTTTTACCTGTTTAAGACAACACTGCTTATCAAATAAAGAACTCCATTGTTGTTATTTCACAACATGTCATAGCAACAGGAAGAATATTCTTATAGTCTTATCCTTTCCCACATGCAATATATAATACTGATGGGGCTATATCCGATGGCATATACTAAGCCTTTGGTCTCGTCTTCACTTATTAATAATATGGTGTTACACTTTGTGTTGGGTACAGTGTGAAGCACAGCTTGTTCATGTGATACTGTATTACCGTGCTGTTGTTCTATCATGCTGTGAGATGAATAGACAGGCTGACCTTTCAGTCACTCTGCTGTTGGGAGCCAACAGAGCTCTGCCAGGTTGTGTGGCAAAGCCTTTGTGTAGAAGACAGCTGAACAACAGCACAATAGTAGTGTTCTGCTCCCCCACTACATAGATACAGAAACTGCAGGCTTTTATAAATCAGAGTCATGTGAAGATCATTTTACAACACAGTTCCCTGAGAAAAAAAAAGGCTTAAGCTCAAGCATGTGAAACACGTTATCAAAATTTAATTCATTGAAACTTTAAAGTGGACTGATACCAGCCAGGTTCCCCCCGTTGAAATAAAAAAAAAAAGATATGTGTAAGAGAAAACAGCTTCAGGCTAATCTTCAGGAATCTGGAGTGATGAACCCCTCTGAACCAAGTAGAGTCCACGAGTAAAAGGCAGAAACCATCCATCCATCCATCCATCCATCCATCCATCCATCCATCCATCCATCCATCCATCCATCCATCCATCCATCCATCCATCCGTCTGTCTCCCCCAAATAGTTTGTCACTTTTACAGACCATTGACACATGCAAACCGAGCCAGTCAGATTTTGGAATCATTTACTATGACTATCAGTACTCTGTATAGTCTAGACTTTCTGGAGTCTACAGAGAGTCTGTGAAAAACAATCACAGAGGTGCATGCAAAACAAGAGGGAGTATCTGCATATCTAACAGCAACAAACTTCTTAACAGAGAGAAAGTTATTATTCAGAAACCTGTGCCAAATACAAAAAATATGGATGGAAATTCTTCGGTCTTCTCAAGGGAACACCCTTGAGAGGGGTAAGCATGGAGTGCACATATATACACATGCACATGCATTAATAAGTTACATGTATACACTATTCCAGACTCTGCTATAGGTGTGATATCAGAACAATGTATATTTACAAAGCTGACCAACTGATTTTGCTATGAGAGCAATCAAATGAAGTTAATAACGCTATCATTATAGTAAAAGCACATTTAACAGTACAATGGCAAGAGCACATAAATCACAGTACATAAAAATAGCACATTATAAATTAAAAGACATGAATTATGATACAATAAGAATAAAACATTAAAAAAAAAATTGGTCTTGCTTTGAGGTATTTAAACTATTTAAAAGGTACTATCATTCCTAATTTTCCAATTTTTCTGTAAATTGTTCCACAAATCAGGATTATAGCAGTTAAGGGCCAGTTTACAAGACTCTATACCGACACAATGATATCTGAGGATGTCATTTCAAGTCCCTGCGCAATATGAACTGGATCTGTAGTTAAATTAAAGGTTTACAATGCCATGGAAATTTGCCAACAAGAGTTTTATGATGAATAAATGCTGTACTGTCTCACTGAAAACATTTCTTAACTAGCTTTGTCATACAGAATCCGTGATGTGTTCTGAAGTCATCTCCAGTAATAAACCCAAGAACAAAATGTGATGCTGCACTGAGAGGTTCGAGAGCTGAAGAAGAGGAATTCTTTTTAATTATACCATCTAAATCCAAGATGGATGGAAATGCTGACTCTGGACAGCAGACGGTTCTGATTCAAAAGAATCTGGTTATCGACTGTTTGATTATCGAAAATAAAAGGACATAAAGGGAAAGGCTTACTTATCATCTAATGTATGTATGTAAGATTATTGCTTAAGACTTTTGATGCTCCTGTCATCTACACCAGCTTTGTTCTCCCGAGTTACTGGTACTGTAATGGTTGGATTGTGAGTGCACTCTAACAAAGAAAGTTGATTTGTGTCTTTTGAGTAAACAACTTGAGGTGCTGCAGTCATCTCTTTATGTGTCTTCAGCTCGAGAAATTAAAAAAACAAAACATTTCCATCAGAGTGCTTTTTTGCTGAATTATTAACAGGAAGCACTCCTCAGCGCTATTATGCCAGAGAAAAGCATTGACACATTTCCTTGGAAGAGCTTATTTGAACAACCAATGTCAAAAACCAGGTGGGTAATTTAGAATTATTGTCAGCATATATTTTACTCAATTTGATATGAAAACGCTCTGAAGAAACCTTTTATGTTTGAGTTTTTCCACTATTGAGTCAATAGGACTTTACTAACAGTACAAATGTACTTTAAAGCAGAATTGCCTTTTTGGGAACTTCTTCATCTGTGTTTATACAACCACTGCTCTGAAGGTAAAATAAATATGACCACTTAAGAAAACATGAATGAAAACACTTTTTTTTTTTTTTACAGAGGAGTCGGTTAGCTCGTGTCTTGGAACAGTCCGTTTTTGCTCTACTGGTTGCCTGGCAACAAGGAAGATATAAAAGTTTTTTTTTTATGATGGTCAAAAAGAAAACAAAAATATTAACCAATTAAGACCAAGTCTGTCGGTAGTTATCAGTTGCCATGACAGAGTTTTTTCTACTGGTCAGTGAGCTCTTTTGGCACAGGGAGCAACACGTTTAAGCCCATCCTTCTGTATGGAGACATAACATTCTGTTGCAGAGGCAAAAAATATGATTCTTTCTCTTCTTTTGTGTGTGTGTATGTGTGTGTTACTAACCGACCCTTTGAAAAATAATCTGCTCCAGTATTGAGATGAGTTTTTGGGTTTCATAGATCATATCTTATTACTTGACAACGGCTGGTTGTTGAGGCTGCAAATGTGATTTTGATCAGACAGTAGTTTTGACAATGGAGTTGGGCTAAATGAGAGTGGGATGAGCTAATAGCAGCCTTGAGTTTATTTCCATGTACAGTGGTCTCTTTCAAGGTCACGTAGAAGGGCTTTACAACAGTGATATGCTGCTTATCTTTTCCTCGGGCCAGACTGGCTACCTCCATTAATCAGCCAGTGTTAGTTACAGAGGCAAGGCTCTAAGTGAATGGGCAAGTCAAGGTTTGTTTTGCATTTAACATATGCACATACATTTTCTGCTTTCCTGTAATTTCAAGGTCTGGATGTGGTGTAATCTGATTCTGAAAAAAAGAAAAAGAAATTTGGTTTAAAGTAACACACCAGCAAATAACTTTCATTGTAAGCATTCTCGGTGCAGCTGATGACTTAACCTCTGTATTTAGTTCCACCTTCAAGTAAAACCAGTCAAGCCAAGAATGTTCTCCAAACAAATGTCCACGTGCCGTGGATAAAAGACGGAATACTAACAGAAATAATTACTTTGTCATCATTAACTGTCATCAAAAGCAGAGGTAAGGTAAAAACAACATGTAGATCCATCTTCAGTTTCCAGCGTAGCCTGCAGGAGAAGAGTTTGTGCATCATTTGAAAGAAGATAAACGATGAAGTGAGGAAGTTAGGTACATTCATCGACAACAGAATTGCCTTACTCTATGCTATCTCTCCTGCTCTCTCTGTCATTGTCTCAGTGTGTAATGTACTGTAAAATGGAGCTTGCTTCACTAAGCCCCCTTTATTAGTTTTTCTTTTTATGGGGTGCGATTTGCACAAATAATTTCCTTGTCTCCATATGTTTGCTAAGGGCCAGAACGCAGAGTTTTCCTGCTAAAATTAGCACTCACGTAGAAAGGCAGAAATTTCTTATTGTGTGTCATATATCTAGTGTATACCTGCACACAAACTGTTCTTTTTATAAACTACACAATCCATGTTTAAACACATTACAACTGACCAGATTAACTAGATTTTATGGATTTCTTAAATTGAAAAGTTAATCAGTGAATCTAAGACACATATTTTTCTTCTTGCTTATAGCACGTCGCCATACTTGATTGTTATTGCACCTGAAATGTGCAAAAAGCTGCCAGAAAAGAATGGTGGCTGATCTGAACCATTGTGGCACAGCCACAAACATGCGCAGCTTGTCCTTGAGATCCCTTGTGAAAAAACAGCAAGGTTAAAAAAGAAAACAGTTGCAGGACAAAGAAAAAGACAGGACTTCTGCAAGAGGGAATGTTCAGAAGTCAAATAAATGTTCCTTCAAGAGTTGGACAACAAAAAAAGAAAATAATGACAATTCCATCCCTAACAAAAATAGCTTAAACTGATGTATATTCCAAAAATGCCTCACAGAAAAATGGTTCAAATTGCAAGTCAAGTCTCCACCAAGAATCAAGTTCCTAATCTTGTTGACATGTTGGTTTTTGGCGGTTTTACAAGACATCATGAGAGGTCAAAGCTTTGAATGGAGATTTCGCTTTTTAATCTGCAGCATAACGTCCAGTCATAGAAAACATTTAACTTCCACATTAAAGATTTGATGAATCATTGCGGACTGTTTGTGGTGGGGTTTTTACAGCTGTTTTGCATGCGCTGTGATGAAAAGCAAACACAACCTACGAGTGAACAGGTGCTAGCCACTATCTGCAGGGACAGGGCCCAGTGGAGTGAGCAAGCGAGTAGCTGCTACTTGCTGAGTGGCTATCAACAGCTATTAGCCTCCACCCGCTCCACCCCATTTTCTCTGCTGGGGAAGCCTATTAGCACCAGGCGAGTCTCTCCTTGTGGCTTGTGCTGGCTTAATTTCAGTAGGGGTCAGATTAGTCAATTATCACTGTTGTTCGAATGAGTAAAAAATGTTGTCATACTGAAACCATCTTCAGGCCATGAGAAGTTTTCCATTGCAAAACTTAGAAATACACAATTTTGTGGAAAACAAAATTTTTTTCAGAGACTAATAATTTCTGGAATGGAACTTTCACCCACTGTCCAACTGAAGCTGCTGGTGTATGTTTGACTTTTATAAATCCCTTTCTTTTTCTAATTATTACCACAGTATTCAAATCAGGTGTACGTCTGTGTTTTGCAAACATTCCTGATCTGGTGTTAGCAGAGTCCACGTGGGTTATCATGAAGAGTACAATTCTTGTTTTTTCCATGTTGAATGACATTGCAGGGTTCGCATGAGAATTAGACACGTGGATGAGCATCTGGGACAAATTTAGAAAAAAAGACGCATATTACCTGACACTACTTCCAAAAGGGGAAACCATTTTGAGGACGATGCCCTCAGGAAGGTGTTTGTGCATTTGGTGACTCACAGAGTGTCGTTATCTGTGGACCTGCTGGTCACTTGGGAGATCATGCTGAACACAACCCACTCCTTGAGTCAAAGTTAAAACTTTCAGAGTCACCTCCCAAGTATGAGACTATCCTCGTTTGAAGTAAATTAAATTTCATTCAAAGTTTTTCAGGAATTGCGGCCCCACATAACTTCCTGCCAATTAAATGCAGTCCATGAACAATCTAGCATTTGAATGACTAAGGCCACTTAAATGACCTGAAGAAGTGCGCCAGGGACCCAAAGAGCCACGAGTCCATTTTCAAGTGTGGGAACGTCGGACACTGATGAGCCACGGTGACTGTGAAGTTATCCACAGTGGTGAACCAGAAAGATCAAGACAACGATGAGTGACTGATAATTTAATATTTGATTCTTAGTTAAGAATCCACAGGATCACTCTGAACAGAAGATAACAGTTCCTGTTTTGAATTAAATGAATCTGTCTCCAGAGGTTTGGTATACCTAAGGTGCCTTGCTGACAGTAGGAAGATCGTCAGTCAGAAGACAAGAAGTCTTCAAAAGGTATTGAATATTGTTTGATGACAAAGCCTCAGCTGAGGCAGTTGAAGATAAATTCAGACGCCTAACAGAACACTGGCAAACCGTAAAGATAGCAGCGGTACATTTCCCTCATTTCAGAAATAATGAATTGATGAAGATGGACTATTTATTACCTTTCATTTTCAGAGGTTGGATAAGTATGAAACAGACACTTGGTTACAGGCGTGTTTGTGATCTAAATGGACAACATAACTTTCATCCCAGCTACCTGAGTCTTATGCTTGAGATACCTATGTGCACTTTTTTTGTAGCTTTTTTAGTCTGATTTAGCCCAATCAGTCAGAAAATAAATCATACAAAGCTACATGTGAGTACAATGTGCTTTGAGGGAATATGTAGTGTGAATCTGCTGTGACTTCTCATCCTAATTTAGCTCTGCTTTTAAACACTGTTAACTATTTTACATAATTCTGAAAATAGTCACAGGCTGTTGTCAGATTAACTGTTAGGTATTTGTTAACTAAAGGAACAAAGCAGTGAATCTGGACGGTAATAATACAATATTTTTTATGTAATTAGTTAAAATATACTGTATTTGCTCACTTTTGCCATGTTTTAAGGAAGATTTAGTGTTATATATAAATGGATACTATAAATGGCTCTCATTTTCTATTGCCCTTGCAACTCATCATATATATTACATCATCTATATCATCATACATACTACATAGAATCTGCCTGTCCCATCAGATCAGCAGCCTGCTGCATGTTAAGGGCCCACTGTATTATGAATGAGTAGTAGTTGGCATTCCCCTGCTGTTCTTCACTGTAAAGTCACATGAAGATATGATTTTGGCATGGTGCATCTGGGCTCAGTGCACGACGCTTTGATCACATCTTCACAATGACAGTCTAGTGTGATCCTACTTTAAGCTGACAGTGCATAGCTTAAGCTTGCGTGTGGCCACAGGGAAAAGGCCAAGAGAGAAGATAAGGGGTTGAATGAGGGCAGATTTGTGCAATGGAGAGTAAAACTGAGGGGCAGTCAGATGAATAGGGAATTTGACCTTAAATTATGAACATAAGATGCTTGCTTGCATGTGGCGTAAGTGGTGAGACTATCACAGCACGTCGCACTGATGCAGATGACATCTGGGTTGAAATCAAAACAAGGCACTTACATGCTTTTAGTTGTTTCAGCTTCAATAAAGCTGAACATTGTAAATGTATATATTTTTCAGGAATCAGAGATCAAGTCTTTCACTAACACTATTATGGAACTAACAGTGAAGACTTGCAGAGCAAATGAAGACAATCATGCAAATGTATAAAGACATGAGAGTAAACAGCCTTGAATGTGATCATGTGTCATGCCTTAATGGAGTAGATATGTTCCTGTAAAAGCTCTCACTTATTCCACCTAGGCAGAATAAGTCACATAAACAGCTCACATGACACTGGCAGTTCTCGCCAAACCGTGATTAAAAAGGCTCACTTTTCAGCACATAGACATGGACCTTCTCTTTGCTGAGCTATCATTGATACCAGAGGACTTGTTTTAAATATGTATGTGCAAGGATAGTTATCACTTTGCCTGTTTCAACAATAAACCTGTGTTTCAGTTTGACTGTAAAATGTCCTTGATCTCAGAAAACTTTCCGTCCTTTTCAAATGGTGTGCAGCTTCTTGGCTCACCTGATGAGAACAAGAAGCTTTCCATCTGAGCCCACCTTCTACAGTAAGGCAGGGCATAATCTGGTCCAGCAGACATACAGAGCACAGAAGTTGTGTTTAATGCCTTTTTGGTACTAAGCTGATCTACCATTGAGGGAAAGAGAGTAAATGCTCTTCAGCATTTGGGAATGCTTGTGGCAAAAAGGATAACCTCAGTCGTCTGGAAATACTGCTCATAAACAGGAGGCTTCATCTGACTTTTGTTTGTTTCAACAAAATCAAGAATCATGTTAACTACAGAACTTGTGATGCTTTGGATCGTTTTGATCCCTGGCCTGCAGTTGCAAGCTTTGAGAAAGCCACAAGAGCCTCAAATGCACCTCAGCTAACGGCAACAAAGCAGTTGGCAGTATTGGACAGGGAGCCTGTTGTCATGAGAACGCAGTGAAGGGCGCGGAGGAAATGAGGAAGCTGCCTGGATTCATTAGATGAAATAGCAGGAGGGTTTTATGTGGATATAACCAAGATTAATTGGATTCTAGTGATCTGCTGAAAATGTGACACTGTCAAGCAGAGTTATGAGCCTGGCACAGCTGCCAAAACTATTATGAGTGTTTTAAAGTAAACATGTTTCTTTACTATCATTCAGCCTGTCATTCTGTCAGACATGTAAATATTATTTGCCAGAAAGACGCAGTTGTTACCCACAATGATTAAAGACAAAAGGATACAGATTTACATTTACATTTGGAGAAAATGTTCAATTTAAAAGAGCCATGCATGCACACAAACACAAAATGGTCTTCAAAGTTTAGAATACTTATCGGTGTGTAGGTTTTAATAATGCCTAGTAGGGTCAAGTGTGGGGTGCAACCAGCTTCACACAGTCTTTCCTTCTAGTTGTGCAGGAAAAACTACATTGACTGTGAATGACATCAAAGACTCTTTTTTTCTATAATGGAAACATAACCGTTCTAATTTGATGTGATTTTGCACCAGGTAAAAAAAATCGATATTAATATGTTGGTGCACTTCTGCAAATAGACCACACTAAATGTTACACACTGAAATGTTAAAACTTTTTACACATTGCTTTACAGGCAAAGCTAAAGAACTCTTTGCTAATTATATTGGGACTGTAAAGGTCTGTTAAATTATGGATTATCTGTCTAAATAGTTCAATGTACTTTTACACTGAAGGCAAACAAAACACTTGCTCAAACTGGCAACTGTCATTCTCATCACATCCTTACTCTGAGCCTGCAGGTCTAAACTCAGTCAAAATCTCATTGCTAAAATGTGAAAGCATCACACTCTTTCCACGTCACAATTGCTAATGCCTCCGGTGTCCTAAAGTATGGCTATGCCTCTAATAGCATCCATCCCTTTATATTTGAAGATATGGTCAGCCTGCAAATAGCAGGGGTCTTAAAGGCCCTGGCTGTTGAAATTTCAATCCCTCTTGATAACAATAATCTAAACAGCGTATGACCACTGAAGCAAATAAACAATTAACCTCCACAGTCAACCACGAGCCCATGCACTCCCATCTGTTCTCAGACCGTTATCATAAACTCATCCTCTCTCGTCTTGACCTTCTGCAGTTTCTTTTTTCTTGTTGTGCATAAAACAAACAGGTTAAATGAAATTTCTGAAGTGATAAAAAGAATTCAGGCAACTTATTCATCCCATCATCAAACAAAATGTTAACCTTTTTACCCATCCTTGCATCTCTGTGAAGTTAAAAAAGCAAATCTTTCAGCAGGTCCTCAACATTTTGTCATTTGACCTTCAATTTCTGTCATACCAGCAGGTTAACTTTCTCGCTTCCTGTATGAAAAATAAAAATAAATTGTTTCACAAACCTGCAGGATATGCTGATGGCGCAAATTGTGTTAAAATCATTTGCTCTTGATATTACTTGTTCAAACATCTCAACTTTGAAAGTTCCCAGTTTCCTCTCTCCATTGTGCTCTCTGTTGTCTGGGCTGTAGAAATAATTTCATCGTGGTTTGTTGTGTTCTTCTCTCTTGCAGTTAAATACAACCCCAAATCTTACAACAACTACCAGATATTGTTTGTGTAGTATTAAACGTTAGGAATAAATTATTTCTGGTTGTCAGGGTAGCTCTAACTTGAAATTCAAACACAGTATAGCAATTTATGAGTAAACTTGGCAATTTTCTTGTTGATTGTGTCTGTTAATAACATTAATTCAAAGTACTTAAAATCTTCTCTTTGTCCAAACTTAATGACCGCAGACTTACTTTCCGCCGACTTACTACAAGTTTTACCTCGATGTGATGGGGTACGGATGGTCAAGTTCTTATATTGGCATATTAAAGCAAGCAGCTGCGGTTTGGGAATATTGTATATGTTAGGATTACCCTTCAATGCTTTTCTCTGCTTTAAAGTTACATCCTGATACCACAAAGAGTCAATGTTTGGAGAGCACTGAAGATAAACTCACGCAGAAACTTCATCATCATTAGATGACGATTGGAAATAATTTACATTATATGAATATGTATATTAATTAATTACTTCTGTACAGACAATACCACTCTGGAGTGTTGAGATTTTTTATATCCATCCTTATTCATCAGGACAATGAAGGAGAGGTGTGCTTCTTTTAAAGATGCCAAACTGTAACTTTAACACATGAAGCCAAGCTCACACTTGATTTTTCAGCCCTCTTCTCACATTTTAAAGACATTTTGAAGGTTACAGTGAAATGGCCCAGATCTGAGGCAAATACGCAAGTTCAGTCAAAGGTCATCAATCTCCATGTGTGAATGCTAAAAGGATGCAATTTGTGAGCCTTGGAGAGACATCATAATCTTTAACCTAATCTTTTAGCTTGCTTGACAATGTGAGATGGTTGGCTGTGTGGGAAAGAGTAGGTGAGTGATTTGCTACAGCCAATAAGGATGCAAGCAACAGGATCAGAAGACACACATTCAGGTGAAAACCAGGAAAAGGAAAAAAGAAAAGCAGGTGAAAAACACAATGTCGTAAATTAAATATCTGGTGTGGTCAGGAAACTAGGCAGAATTTGGTTAAGCGCTGATTAGAACACCTACACCTCTTTGATATTCATAGCAGGTGACGTCACGACGCACTCGAGTGAGTGACAAATGTTCCGAAGATGTTGAAAATTTTGTAATTTGACCTTAGTTTTAGATGCCAACACAGTTTTAAAAGGTTGTGGTCCTCTACTATTTCTGGCTGGAAAACAGTAAAAAAAAATGTGAAGACTATGAGGATGACTCTGCTCAGTTAAAATCATCTCATTTATAGGGGTGAGTCAAACATTTTAACTTCATCAAATACATATGTATATATTTAAAGTATAACTTTTCTAAAGAATCAGTGAAATGTGGGGAATATTATGCTGTAACTACTTTGAAGGCTATAACTCCCATATTAAAAAAGTGTAGGAAAGACAGAAAGAGCAGAAAAGGTCCAACTTCCGAGTCACTTTTCACCTATTTAACTTTCACACAAAGAATTATAATGTGTCTAGAAATAAAATCATTTCTATAACTTGACAATGCTCTCCCCTGGATTTTGGCTCCCCAACCGTCAGAGTTATTAATGTTGAAATTCACAAAGGGCAGTGTAGCTGGACAGTCTCTGTGGGAGAGCTCCTGACAAATCTCGAGGCAGTACTGCTTTGAAATGTGAAGTGTAATGATATTAACATTTTAATAAGTTATTTATCAAACTCAGATCAGTGCACGGCCATGACCCCCACAACATATTAAGAATAATAACGAGCAGATTATACACATTCAATTTAGAGCATGGTGCTAAAAAAATCAATTAGTTGCATCTTGCTTTGAGGGCTCACAGGTAACTTTTATAGACAGCATGAGATGGAATGAGATAGCGTCAGTAAAAACAAGTCCTTACAGCAAAATGAATATTGCAATTAAAAAACTATTCATATTTATTATCAACGAACAACACCTTTTATCTAAGAACATTAAGCATTTTAACAGAAGTAAATAAGTGGTTCTTAAAATTATAGTTGCCTGGAGCCTGACTGATGCATTTCTAAATGTGCCTGATTATAAAGACTGTGAGCCTTGCAGTTATAACTGCTGTGGAATTAGCTCCAGGGGTCCTCTGATCAGAGGATGTACTGCAGTTAGAAGGAAAACACAAATCCGAAGGCAGCAAGGGATCATTAACTCACTGAGTATTGACAATATTGATAAATGGTGAGAAATTGTCACAACTGTAGAAGTTTTGAGAGGAATTCTTTATCAAAGGTATCAAAACTATCAACACTGTTTCTTTGTGATCATCCTCATGAGCAGATGGGAGCTTTAGTATTTTATTGCAGCAGCTGCTTGATCTACACAACAGAATTAAACAAAATCCATTTCCTGTTGATTTCTGCAACAGCTTTTAATAACATTTAATCCCCCTCTTCAACAGGTAAATGTTGATATTTTTTCTATTTGCTGTAATAGACAAGTCATTTCATCCCGTTATCAGCAAAGCACAATGAGGCTGAATAAACACAGCACTGAAAGTGAACAACTACAACAGTATGTCGTTTACTTTGATCACATTTCATAGGTGGAGACAGCCATGAATAGATTATTTATTTGTTTCTCACATGAAAATGTCTAGCACATTAGTCTTCATATGAATATTACTGAAAGCAACTCCATTTAATTTTCATTCAAAGAGCAGATTGTAAACAGTGACGTGGTTTACTTTGCAGTGGGCGGTGCTGTGCCCGGCAGCAGGAAATCCTGCGTCTACAAAGTATCAGGAGCTGCTGCAACAGGGCAGGGAGGAAATTTCTTTGTGACCAGCTGCCAGGGTAATTAGTTTCTCGCTGAATTATGCATCAGCAGAAGTGCCAAGCAGAGTTAGACTCAGGAAAATACAGAAGGAGTGGACAGCGAAGTGCTGTCGCACAAAGCTTTGAAAATCTTACGTAATAGCAGCTAATTCTGGTATTTTGGAAGGTCTGGTTGAGCAACATCTACATTGATACATGTTTTTACATTGCAGCCTACTTGACAGGATTCACTGAGATATATTTTATGCCCATCTGCGTTCTTGTTTTCAAAAAACACCTTTAAAGTTGAAAACAAGATGGATCACTGTGCAAAAGCTGTGGCACATGCCGTTACTATAGAGACACTGAAGTTCCTTTTGGATCAAGGGGTCATTGGAAATTAGCTTCAGTGATAATTTTGGTCAATTCGTTTTGAAAATTCACAGAATTTTTTAACTCAGTTGATATTTGAACATACAAACTATTTCTGAATAGTTAAATAATTTTTGAAGTGGTTGCACATGTGGTGTGACAAATGGCGGCCATTTTGTTAAAAGTGGGATATTTTCTCCATTTTCTAACATCTGGCGTGTATAGGCCTAGAGCGGATTTAAAATTCTATAAAGATGACGTGTCCACTGTTGTCTGCTCAAACAGGGTATATATGATATCACAGAAATCATTTCTATTGGTTCTAAGCACCATTTCGGTTTTGTTGAGCTAATATTTTTCAATTAAGATTAAAATAAAAAGTTCCATCACTTCACAGCTTGAGCTATGAGTGACACATAGGACCAAATATGTAGTGAGGACTGGTAATCTAACTATACAGTCTCTATCTAGTAATAAATATAAAACAAGAATGGAAGGTATGTTAATGAAATAAATGCACTGTAAAAGAATGTGTACTGTAGTGAGTTTGCATGAATATGTTATAGTTACATTAACTTTAACAGCTCTGTTATCTATTAAAAAGTAGGAGAATAAGTCTTTTCACAAAATTCTCCTTTTGTTTCAGTTAACTAGAAGGGAGTATCAACGTCTTTTTTGATTTATGTCAAATTGCAAGCTGCCAGAGGGTTGTTGTTGTACCACAGCGAGTAAGAGACAAAGTAAACAAACCTGGACTGCAGCTTACATGTCAGGAGCTGATAACTGAAAGGAAACTGATATTCTAGAGTAACCACGGCAACACCATCATGAAACAATATCACAACAGAACATGCGAAGAGTGATTTATGTCATCTGTAGCAGACTGAAACAAGAAACACAACTTCATTTCAGTTAGACAGCTTGGATCTAAATTCAGGCTTCAGTGATTCAGATCTTGAATTTATGTGCAAAGAATATGTTGAGTTTGATCCTTTCTTTGAATGGGGAAAAAGTGCACAAATATCTGCAACATCTTTGTAATTGATCTCAATGAGGATACCTTTTTTTAGTGTCATGAAAATGAAAATGCACTGGTCTTCACATGGAGCATGGCTTAAAGCTTATTGTAAGTATGGTGATGACCTGTCAAACACTTTGTGCCTACTGTCAGACACTAAGCTATGGCTCTCTGAACACTCTGCAATGCCACCATGTAAGTGTCAGCCACCTTGGACTGGGATGCACTGGAATGTTGAGAATTATGAATAGGAAGATTCTCCCTTTGGCACAAATGGCACAACAGTAGAGCCTGCTCTCCTCATATCCTTCTGTGCTCTTTTTTTCTCCAAAAGGAATATGTGACGGAAATGTTAGAAGGCTTAAAATCAAATAAAATCAAATCAATAAAAAAAAAACTATCTGACATTATTTTGTCATAAGGTTTGAACCTAACACAAACAGGAGGACCAAATTCTATTTCTTGCAACTCTGTATACTGCCTGGGTCTCTCCGCAGCCCTATAATGTGTTTACTGAAGTAGAGAGCAGTGATTGAATAGGATCACCTCAGAACTCAAGGACTAGGTGCTACTAGCCACTATATTCTCAGGGGAGAGGTGTTTCCATCATTGTCAGCTGAGTTATGCACTGACATGCACAGAAAGCACATACTTAAACAAGACTAGCTTCACAAGCTATAGATAACTAACAGTGAACTGTGCATTCTGCATAAAGAGAAACGCCTTGTGATAAAGTGAGCAGGAGCTGAAACCCCCTCACGTGTTTTCTCCCAGTTGGCCATGCTTGTTGATCTAAGGCTAACCAGATTTGAGTTTAGGATTTAAGTGTATTCATGATTTCATTTCCATGCATGCCTCCTATTTGATGGCATTAAATATTTAAAGTGTCAATCCAGTATTTGGAAAGTGTCTGTGTCAGTAATATTGAACATTTGAACTCTAGCCTTGGCTTGCTCAATACTCAATACTAAAACACTTGCTCACTCTTAGAATAACACACACACTCTGTCTGTTAGGTCAAATATTACCTTACGCTTACAGGACCAAATAGAGATTTTGTGAAACACAAAGAGTCTTCTGTTATAATACATTCAGCTCATTTTTCATGAGCCATTGTTTCATCAGATTAACTTGTTGTCTCTTTAATGCTGGAAATTAAAATGCGATTTAAAAATCAATATATGCCTGGTACAAACCAGAATCTTTATCTATCATTAGTCGGTGTTTTAGTGCTCTAAACCATTTTGGCACAAACTAAAATCCTCCTGATAACATATATTGTCAATTAAATGTGATCAAAACATTAGTTTAATTTATTTTTCCTTCTATTTGTCAAATCAAATTGTTTGTGTACAAATCTATTTCGATCGAGAAATTATACTGCTGTGTAAAGTGTAAATAAAACTAATTGACTTTATCGTTTTATTCAACTGAATGTAGTAAAAATAAACATATCACACATTAAAAGCACAAAAAATTGTGATGCCAATTATGTGTTTTTTTAAAATTGCTTATGTGTATATCACAAGAGATTAGGAGAGCGACTCAAACTTTCAGAAGTAAAGATGAGGACTTTTTACCACCCTGTATGGGCAACTAATTAAACTATAGTTCAGCTATAGACAATTTCATATACACAATATTGTTCAAAGATCACAGAATTCAAAGCACTTTTTGTAATCACGGAGACTTAAAAAAAAGAAACCCGTAGTCAGTGAACGCTGTTAATCACTGCATCCACCTTGAAATGAATAAAAAGCTAAAGATTGAAATAAGATATAGAAACCCTGTCTGAATTTTTTCTCATTTAAGATGAATTTAAGGACAAGTGGAACACTGTCCCCATGATCTAACAAATCCATAATCTCTTTGAAGGATGTGTTTTCTGACCTAAAGAGGAGAAGAGCCATCCTGCTTGTTATAAGCTCATGTTTAAAAAATCAGCATCTGTATTGGTATGGAGCTGTATCAGTGTACATGACATGGATAACTGTGAAAGCACCATAATGATAAATAAAGGTTTCAGTGTGACATTTCCTGCCGACCAGTTAATGTCTTTTTCAGGGAAGGTCTTCATTATTCCAGCAAGGCAATGCCAAACTAGAGTATTACAACAGCATAGCTTTATGGTAAGAGAATGGGTGATCAAACCGGCCCACTTGCAGTCCAGACCTGCCATCCACTGAAAACATATGGCTCATTTTGAAATGAAATATACTACAAATGAGAGCCTGAACAAAACTACAAAAATCGGTCTCCTCAAAACCCAAACACTCACAAAGTTTTCTTAAAAGAGGTGATGCGACACAGTGTCAAATATGTCCCAGTTCAGCCTTATTCAATATGCGGTGGTACCAAACACAAATCAAGTAAATTTTTTAATATTAATCTATCAATATTTGTCATGCAGCCTTTGTAATATTTCCAAATAAATATAGATTGATTTGATCAGGTTGTTGTTTACATTTTGAAACAGCATACCGATGTTTCTGGAACCCTGGTTGTATAATTTATTGGGCTGTATTGTTAATTTTTTATGATCAATAATCCTTCTATCCGGATCCATCCGTAACTGTATATTGAAGTGCCAAAGTAAATTAGCTATGTGTGTAACTTGGTTATTGCAAGGAAATGTGATATATCCTGCCCCAACAGGAGTGAACTGCTTGATAAACACTATCACTTGGTCTCTGGAATTGTATTGTAAAGTCGAGTTGTGAACCATGTGAGACAGTGCATATTTAACTTTAATGGTTGCAGTTTCCTGGAGAGTGCAGAGTTTGCAGAATGCGGAGTGCCTGCCAACCACCACTGCCATCATTTACAGCTGTACTATTACTTTGGAAATGTGTTTCAGGTCAAGCTCTTCAGCTGAGGTTGCTGTGCTGTGGGAGTGGGTTCAAAGAGGTGATAGTAATCTAGTTGATGCCACTAGACTGTGGTAACGGAAACTAACCTACAGGTTGAGATATACCTGACATTTGAAAAGGATGATTTTCTTGAGGTGGATCCAACACACACAGCACAGAGTATGTTTGTTTACTCTCTGCTTAGTTCTTTTTGATCAGATGGGAAATTGTGCAATATGTTTAACAGGATTGTCTCTTGTTTCATCTGCCTTTTTGTTACACCTCAGTAAGCTTTTTCGGAGTCAGTGCTGATTAATTTTACCCTTTACCCATGTTTTAACAAATGTCTACTGTGTCCGAGTAACAGACTGAGTCTTACCCTTCATGTATCTTAGACCCTTTGCTGCAAAATAAAGCTTATTTCCATAAATTATGCATGATTTAAGCAGTATTTCTTTGAGTAATTTGTGTGTTACTATAAGTCTTGACCTCTGGCTTTTATTTACGCGATACTAGACTCTGGCAGTTTCACACAGAAAATTGGGGTGATATAAGAGAGCTTTTTTGTTATTACGCTAATTGGGAAATGGTTGCTATTAGTCTGTGCTCACATAACCTTGCATGGATCAGCTTCGGCTACTATATTATAGAGAACAAACAAACAAAATAACAAAAACACAACTTTAGTATACATTTAATCAGCACATGAAAGAAACCTCATCTCCACAACATAATATTTATATTCTGCCCCATCTATTTGAGCTTGACTAATTAATTTTATCCGCATGGTTCCATGTTCTAACAGGGCACAGCAGGGGTAACCTTTGGCTGCTATTAACCACGATGGAGCTCTCTGCGATTTAGCAGCCGTGTAAACCAGATTACCTGATCATTTAGTCATCATTGGACAGGCGACCTAGCTTCGGTTGTGTGCTCCTGCAGAGAACTCATTCTGTAAGTGTTATTGGGACGAAGTCCCAGAAAGACCTGAACGCCAGTGTTAATCTCTGCCTGGGCCTACAGCCCATCACTGAGGTCTGTAATCTAGCTGGGGTGATGTTATCTTTAGTGGAGAGTACTCAGCCATTGCTCTCGGCTCTTGCCGGCTGAGGCATGAAATGTTTCTTTACGTAGCTTTCTCCTGTTTTTTCTTTTTTTTTATAGTCCACTGTGCCTCTCAATTACTTTTTTTTATCATTCTGTCTTTGCTTTCAAGTTAACGTTCATGTTTTTTGCACAGGCTCATTCATTGTGCCATCTTTCTGTCCCTATAGGCAAGGCAAGACAAATTTATTCATATAGCAGAATCCAACAACAAGGGGATTCAAAGTGCTTTACACGGAAGACAAAAACAGAAAAAAATACATTTACAGTTAAAAAAAACAGTAAAACAGAAAGCCGTATAGCATCAAGAAAGT
The DNA here is from genome assembly GCF_036924035.1 of Leuresthes tenuis. Lineage (NCBI taxonomy): Eukaryota > Metazoa > Chordata > Actinopteri > Atheriniformes > Atherinopsidae > Leuresthes > Leuresthes tenuis. The sequence continues at coordinate 17,423,581 of NW_027325362.1, forward strand.
TATTAATCAAAGTCCCTCAATTGAATTAAACCACTTAATTGAATGCAATGATTAAAAGGAAAGTTTTGAGGTTTGACTTAAAAGAAGCAAGCGTTGATACGTACCTGCAGTCATCTGGGACTTTGCTCCACATATACGGTGCATAAAAAGGTAGCTTCTTTGGGTTTAGTTCTAACTCTGGGGACAGAAAGCAAACTTGTTTCTGACGACCTGAGATCTTTTGAAGGTTTATAACACACTGGAAAATCTCAGCTGTTCTTTGGCCCCAAACTATTTCAAGCTTTGTGAGCAAACAAGAGTATTTTTACATCAAATGCACAGGAAGCCAGAGAAGAGACCTTAAGACTGGAATGACAGGATCCACTTTTCTGGTCTTAGTGAGAACTAAACCATCGCTCTGTTCTATCTCGGAGAATATATTTAGGCAAGGTAGCTCCGCTCACCAGTGAGGTGACAAAAGAAAAGGAGCCGAATAGGAACCTGGATTGACCAACGAGTCAATAAGGAGATTGTGTTTGCTAATAGAAAACTGTGCTGTTTTGTTCTCATCGTCTAAAAAGGACAAATCAAAAGCAAACCTTCTATGTTTTCAAACTTCAGTCAGCTAATCTCACACAGTTCTGGGGAGAGTGATGATGCCAACCCACCTCAGCCAGAATCTCTATGAATGAACACAGACTCAAAGGTCAAAGTGTTATACTTTTAGTCTTTTTCACCTTTCTCATCAGACAAGGGATTTTCCATCATCTGCAGAGAGCCATTAAGGTGTCTCTTGCTTAATGGACTTGTCAGGAATCCAAAGACAGGCTGAAGATAGATGATAAATACTAAAAATGAAGATGGTTGAGGTGTGGGAAGATGGTGCGGGAGGGCAGGGGGTTGCTCTGAGTCCACATTGATTCACCTGTCAAATAGTGGAGTCTAATCTCCTTACCAACAACAAATTACTTCCATATCATCTCCTCCATCAAAACAATACTGAACATATTAGAATGGCATATGCTGCATACTTGTTAGCAATATTTCAAAAGATATAACTCCTGAATGACACATTGTGGGAACATGAGACTCAGCGCCATCAAACTGATGCTAGGGCAGGTTTATGAATGAATAAGAGGGCAGAATGATAGCAGTGATGCAAGTTGCTCAACATGAACTCTAACTCCTCTATATCACATTGGATTGAACCAATTCTCTGCAAACACGGGAATGCATTTCTGCTCCGCAAGAAATGAGTTAATGATTTATTTGCAGCCCCCCCTGCAGAGTTTTGAAAAATCTTTAACTCACTCTTCTTTATCTATAGAGACAACTACAAGGATGTGTGAGAGGTGTTCATGGAGGGCTGCTGTTGCTTCTGCAGACACCTGTGGTCATACATGTAGTCAGTTCCAGCACAGAAATTGATAAGAAATTAAAGAAAGGACATTGTTGTTTCAGTGTGGTTTTAGATTTGCCCATCCTTCCCTGCTGCTTCTATACTTGGGGATATCAGTGGCATTAGTATACATAGCTGCACGACTCTAGTCTGCTCTGTCTGCACACAACGTCCTACTGTGCATTTCAATGGGCTCTTCAATCTCATCTCTATTCACCTCTTACTCATCTCTGTTGAGACATGGCCACGCTGAATTCATATTTGATCATCTGGAAATTCATTATATCCTATTGAAATAGATTAAAAGAATATTCTATACCTGAGAACAACTAAGATGTCAGAGCTGCTTTGCTGTCACACTGCACAACAAATGCTCTGCATGCTTTAATTAAAATCTTCATTTACATGGTTTGACATATTGCTGTCAAGAAAGGTCAGGCTGCTGTTTGTGGGCATATGTTTGTAAAGGGAACACCTTTTCACGTATCATCTGAGTATCTTATTTTGTTTTGCTGTCTATAAAAGCTAAACCTCTGAGTGAGTGGAGATTAATTTAAAGCTTTCAATACAGCACCAGCTGGGTGTTTGCCAGTCAGTTCAAGATAGTGAACTTATTCTGGTTAAGAGTTACCTCTTTATTGTTTTCTTTAGTTTTGTTGGTTAACAGCTTTCTGTCTGTACTTGAGCCCCTGCCACAGGCTTATAACTACAATCAGAAAAAGACCCATCGGACACATAATGACTAGAGTTGAGTTAGCACCAGTCTCATTATTGAATCTTCTCAGTTAAATGATTCATATTTTTTAATTATATTCTTATATTTTTGTATTTTTAGTTTACAAGACTTGTAATAGAGTTACATGTTTTTTGATATAGCAATGGGACTTGTTTAACAAACTGAGAAGCTGACTGGTACGTAATGCTCTTCAACATAACATGGCAACTATGACATGATACAGTATTTAAATCTCTAACTGCAGTGAAATGTTGGAATTTTAAATTGTTGTTGCTTCCACCAGAATTCAGGTAAATTCAGGTGATCTGAGAATATTTGGAGGCGAAAACCTGCCCTAGGGCTGGCTTAGAGATTCATGACAGGAAATATTTTACTCACGTTAAACATCATTTCGTTTTAGCATTTGTGTGTACACTTTCTGGCCAGCATCTTGACTTTGGACAGATGAAAAATGCAAATGCACTTGGGGTTATGCATTTCAGCATACAAGGGGATTTGGAAGAAATCTGAGATGGTCTATTTGTGTTGTACGTACATTTTTAGCTGACTGGCCCAAATGGCCAAATCAATATGTTTTTTTTCAGACAGCCTACTAAATGGCTTCTGAGAAATTAATAGACTGGACTCCACTGCGAAGTGCCACAGAAATCTACATAAGGTCTGTGCGTGTGTGCATGCAGGGGCACACATACCATAAAAACTGTGTGAACATTAACTGGTGTTGGTATTCATCCACCTTCCAACGCTCATCAGGTCCAGGTTGTGGAGGCAGCAAACCAAGCATTGATGCTCAGACCCTCTTCAACCCTGCAGCCTCCTTTTGCTCTACAGGAAGGACGCAGAGGCATTTCCAAGCCTACTGAGAGACATAACGTCCTTTTCACACAGAGACAGGGCTACAATGAAATGATTCAATCCCCCTTCTTAGCAACTGGTCACTTTTACTCATTCACTTGAAACCAGTCAGAGCCAGTGTTGTTCCAGTTTCTTTTGTCAAAGAATAGCATGACTTGAAATGCAATAGTGGGGATTTCTAGTGCTATACCACCTCTACCTTTCATAAAGGGTTGTTTTGTATCTTAAACTACAGCTTGTTTGTTCCTGTCTAGATAGCAAAGCGATGCTCAACCTTTTGGTCACACATACAGAACGTCAAGGCACAGCACTGGTGCAATAGGTGCACATCGAACCATCTGTGTGAAAGGGGCTAACTACTCTCCATTATGTCCTAAGTCAACCAAGTGTCCCATTTGAACATGTCCAGACTGACACCTATCAGTACAAAAAAGTAGCTCTACGTTGAGTTATTTCCAAATAACCAAGCTCACTAATAGCAGCAAGTGGCCATAGGTAAGGATATGAATGAAGATCAACCAATTAATAAGACATATTTACATTTTAGCTCGATATGAGATGCTGCCCTGTTAATCACCTGCTCCACTCTGTCCTTACTCATGAATAACACCTGGAGGTATACCCCCAGGTAATTGAACAAGAAGGAACAAGTTATCTACAATCTAGGGCAAGCAATTTACCCTCACTTTTCAGATTAAAAAGCATTCGATCAAACTTGGGTTTGTATTTTTTGTTTCATTCCAGTAACTTTGCAGTCACTTGTAAACTACTCCATAGTATACTCCATAGCAAGAGCTAACTACTGCTTGCAATTAAAGCTCACTTTCCATTCTTGGAAGTTATGATAAGAATCTTCCATGGAAATTATTTATCTGTATTGTTGCCACAAACTGCCAAGTTAAGTAAGTAAGTAAAATGTTATTTATATAGCACCTTTCAAGATAAAAATCACAAAGTGTTTCACAAGGAAATACGGGAAACAATATAAAATATAAAAACATAACAAAAGCTGCTTTTTAAAAGAGATCACGGAAGTCCACGGATTTCAGGTTCAGGGGGAGGGAGTTCCAGGAAGCCATTGCTGCAAAAGTTCCCTCACCTTTAGTTTTCAACCGTGTGTGCTGCACAGCAAGCAGGCCCTGATCACATGACCTCAGGGACCTGCTGGGAACATATAGTTGCAAAAGTTCTAAAATGTTGGTTAGAACTCGTCCGTGTCGAGCTCCTTATGTTAAAGCCAAAATGTTTTAATATATTCTGTAATGGATGGGGAGCCAGTGCCGGTGAGTTAGAAACGGAGCGACATGAATACTTGGAAGATTTTGTCAGAAGCCTCGCAGCAGCGTTCCGTACACCCTGAAGACGTTCCAGTGATTTTTTTACTCAGACAAGTGAATATAGAATTACAATAATTTAGATGTGATGAAATAAAAGCATGTATGATCATTTCTTTCTCAGAGTGTGACACAATGGGACTTGAGTTTGATAATATTTTTAAAAAGGTTAAATACAAGCGTGAACCAGTGATTTAACAAACATTATCCCGAGGTTCCTAACTACAGATCTACTAGTTCTCTCCCTCCATCTCCTGCTTTCACTTGCTCCATATGTCACATGTTTAGTTACTCCTCTGCCTCCTTTAGTGATAATGGTACATGTAATGCATGTAGTATTTTTGTAGTTTTGGAGTTGAGGTTATCTGAATTTGAAGCTCGGCTCTTCACCGTTGAAAACCACTCGATAGCAAGCCAGCTCCCTGTCGTGGGTGCAAAGCCGCCTAGCGTAGCTAACGCCGTTAGTTGCCCCTTAATAGAAACTAAGACTCTCTTGTTGGGACCCCAGGCTGGCTGGGTGACGGTCAGGAAGAGGAGGTATAGTCAGAAAGTCAAACCTCCACATTCACCATCAACCTGTCCACATTTCAAACAGATTTTCCCCACTCAGCACTCAGTTTTTATCAATTACTTTAATAAGTAATTGTAGTGGGTGACATTACTATTCATATCAATGTTGAAAATGACAGCTTTGACAATAACTTTAATTCTATATTAAATTAAATTGGATTTTCTCAAAGTGTACACCGACCAACTCACTGTCTTAAGCATGCCCCTGTGCTGACTTATTACTTTGAGAGTGAACAGTTAACAACATTCCCTCATAACCCTGTCTTATCTGACCATTTTTGATAACCTTTGAGTTTACATTACTTGATTATACAGCGTCTGAGAAGACATTTACATTTAGAAGGTGTCTATCAGAGAATGCTGTAACCAGATTTAAAGAATTAATTCCATTTTCATTTTCTTCACTGTCATGTGCAAATATTACAGAGGACAGTTGCATAAACTTTACTCCAGCAAAACTTGACTCTCTTGTTGACAGCAACACAATTTCAATGCGTAAAACACATGACAATGTTGCACCTCTGAAAAGGAAGGTAATCAGTCAGAAGAGATTGGCTCCTTTGTATAATTCAAAGCTGCATGCGTAAAAAGCAGACTGCAAGAATGCTGGAGAGACAATGGCGTTGCTGTAATTTAGAAGAGTTTCAATTAGTCTGGAAAGATAGTCTAATAACATACAAGAAAGCCCTTCAGAAAGCTAGAACTGCTTATTATTCATCACTGATAGAAGAGAATGAGAATAATCCCAGGTTTCTTTTCAACACTGTAGCCAGGCTGACGAAGAGTCCAAGCTCTGTTGAGCCCGGTATTCCTTTAACTCTCAGAAGTGAGGATTTCATGAGCTTCTTTAACAATAAAATTGTTTCTATTAAAGAGAAGATTAATTGAATCTCTCCCACTATTATCACTAATGTATCTTTAAGTACAGTTGATTTAGAAGTATCTTCAAAGCATAATTTGTATTTAGACTATTTATGTCCAGTCAATCTCTCTGAGCTTACAACAATAGTCTCTTCTAAAACTTCAACTTGTATTTTAGACCTAATCCCAACCAGACCGTTGAAGGAGGTTTTCCCCTTAATCAACACTTCCATATTGGATTTGATCCGTCTTTGTTGACAGGATTTGTAGCTCAGACGTTGTTTACCAGTTACTCCATGCTTCCAGCCTGAGCTTCACCTGGACACCTGTTCTTTTCCCTTCGTCGCTATGGGCATCGCTATGGATACCAGACGACGTTCCAGCCTCCGAGAACAGGGAGTGGGGAACACCAGCACTGGATGATGAGTTATCTTTTTCTGTCATGGACGATTCGATAACTAAGAGCGTCTCACGGTCATAAACTAAAGCAGCTGAAACACTACTGCCAAACAAAAACAGCAGTGCAGAGAAAAGCAGCACTAGAGATTTACAGAACATAGCAGCGGCCAAGCCAGACACAGGCGCCATTATACTGGAAGCCAACAGCATGTATCTTTGTAATCAATTTTAACTATCTGTAAGGACATTTAGATTATTAGCAGAGGAGTAGAGCCTCTTAAATGGTGATAAGGCAGTATGGGTGACCTTTAAGGAAATTTGATTTGTTTTAGTTGAGGAAGACAATGACTGTCTAGTTGAAAGTGTGAAGAAAGGGCCTGAGATTTCTTGATATTGGGCTTTGTTTTGCTATACAGAAGAAACTAGTATCTTAGTCAGAAGGTTCTTACATTCTTACGGGAATGGGACCCAACAATGGACCTGTAAATAGAAGATTTAAAAGCAAGGACCTACTTTATCCTCCAACTTACTCATGAGGCAAAGACAAATGACCCTGTGTGGCAACATGCCATACATAGATAAAAGATGAGATCATCAGTCATATTGACCATAATGGTTCAGGTTACCTGGGATCATGAAAACCTGTTATTGAGAATATTTAATGAGGGCCTGGGTTACTAAAATGCTGTCCTAAAAAGGGCTCAGAGTTTCCTTGTAGATCTGCTCCTCATTGTAACAAATGAATTGAGAGGACGTTTATGCAAATCATGCAGATAGCTTCTGCAAGAAATGTGCAAGTTGTGAAATGGAATATCCTTGTAAATGAAAGCATAAGTTATAGCCTCCCTCGCCTCGTCTGGATTCCAAGAAGCTTTTTTCATTGAAGTAGTAACACTGTGGGAGATGGGGACATGGCTTTCGAATGTTCTGACTGTTCCAATTTCACAGATAAATGAGTCACATAGGCCTGTGCCAACTCTGCCCTCAGGAAAAGAGGACACATGATGCTCCATATCAATAAAAAAGGACATTTATCCGTCATTCCACAGATGGAGTGAGATTGCCTGTGAATGGCTGTTTGGGAAAGGGCAAATTTATATTACAGGTTAGCTCAGATTTTTTAAGTGGGTTTTTCCATATGTCATCAACTGATTCACAGTCTCCATTTGAGCAGGGAATTTCGAGTGTAACATTATAAATCTTAACCATGGCTATTTGAGACATTATTGGAGAAGGAAAATGACAAATACATCACCAGACTAACTGTGACCAAACTAAAGAAGCAGATCTTTTGTATTCATAATGCTCTGTCAAAATTCATAATATCAATATTGCAGTATTAATATAGTAATTTTGAGTTAAATATTGACGACAATGTTATAAGAGGATGAAGTGTTTAATGGCGTATTCTTTAATGCATATTCGAATGGCGTGAATATAGATTTTCTTACTGAACATGAGAAATAGAGATATGAAACTTTTTTTTTTTTAGTTCAATTTTTGTGTGTGAGCGGCTATGTGTGTGTGCAGGTATTGCTTTCAATAAATCAAATTTACAATGAGTCTGTCAAGATGGTGTGTAGGGAGGACCCGGATGCAGATATTTATAAAGAAAACTTGATTTATGATCACACAAACAGAAAGCGCCGCTGAGGCGGATTACAAAAAACCTAACTATTACTTTGAGAAAGTAACAAAACAAAACTTGGCATGAACTATGAAACAATGAGAATAAGTAAGAACGAGTACAGACCAACCTGACAACATGAATGGTAATGGTAGTGGTAAGGTGGCAAGGATTTGACCAAGAACTGAGGGAACCTGGACACTAAAATACTTTGGGGAGGTGATTGGTGATGGAGTGCAGTTGTGAAACAAAGACAGGTGACTTGAGTGAACCCAATGTGGCAAGGGACAACATAGCAAGAAACTATTGAGTAAAAATAAACCAAAAACCTGAAAACAAGACATGACAAAAAACAAAAAACAAAACTCAAAACGTGACATGACAGGCAGCCGACCAGACGACCAATGAGGAGGAGGCTGTGTAGAAGGCTGTACCCCCTCCAGAGCCTCTTCCCACTACTGGAAACTGAATGAAACTGCTACCCTCACCCTGTCTAAAAGTTAGAGTATAGAGTAAAAAGCAAGATGTGTATGTATAATGTGCAAAGTGCTGCAAACATGTTGGTAAACACATCACTGACCATTTAGTTTGTTAGTTGTCCACTATAATTTATTTTGAGATGCATTTTGATTTATTAACTGTTGTGTTTTAACATAATTGGGTGTTCAAGGGGAAGTTTCCACTGAGTCAACAAGGTCTCATTCAATCAGATGCTGTGAAATGGTAACAGTAACTTAAGGATTATTAAATCTTTTGTGATGTGTTATGTTTAGGCACTGGCAGTACTTAGAGGACAGAGAGACTGTGTTCGAGTTTAAGATAAACAGGAACAGAAAAAAAAAAAAAAAATGGAAACAAGTTCACCAAAAAAGATTCCTCTCTAGACAACCTCTTGGTGATGTCAGAACAGTCAATACTATAGTGCTTAATTCATTTATCGTACTTAGTAGCAGACTCTGTGGGAAGTTAAAGCAAAATACAATATCTCTAAAACTCATTAATCAATGGTTTTATCCTGCTGGGTTAATCCACACAGTAACCCAAGGGTAAAGATGCTGTTGTATGGAGAGATAATTCCTGTATTATTTATTGGTTGGCTGTGACCTCTATTTAACTGACAACTTCTTGGTGATGACAAGGCTTGTGGATGTTACAGTTCAAAGGATGTTTCTAGGTTTGAATAAAGTGTTGGCATGTTATGCTACTGCAAACCACAGGGTATTATCCCACTACATTGTTTAACTGTCAACCCAATATTTCTCAACTCTTTATGGTCTACTTTATCTTTACCATTTGCATTGTCCTAATTTTGCAAGCTCAGATGAAAAGCTTCAAGACAAATGAAACATCTTCAGATACTGATGCATCTCTACCCAAACCGGCAGCTGGTGTTCCCATCTGGCAATATAAGTTTGCTCATGCTCTACCTCTTCAATAAAGCTCTATCAATGGAAGCATCATATTTGCACTGTCCCCTGTGATGTGAGTTCAGACCATGGTAACAGCGAGCCAAAAATATTTTAAAGCCTACTCAAGGACTGGAAACCACTGTCCTTTCTGCAGGCCTCATCTACAGCAATGAAAATGCTGCATCTCTTGGGTCCAGATGCATAAAACCGTTTGTAGTTACATGGCTAAAATGTGTACTCAAAAACGTATGTGTATTCTTTTTTAGAAATTGTTCTCTTTTATAAATCTTCATGATTGTTAAACTATATGCATGTGAACCACTCAGATTTTTAACAATGACTGGAAGTGGATACTCTCCCTACTTAGTCATTTGCATGTGAAAACTATACTTGCACCACAGCTAAATAGACACTGTAATAAAAGCAAGAAGGAAGAAGAATTACAGTTTAATCAAATGTAAAACTGAGCCACTCATAAGTGGAGTAGAAAAAATGTGATCTGTTTAATTTGATGGTTTAATAAATCGAACAATAACTGAATGAAAAAAAAGGAGCAAATCACCTAGTTTCTGTCTCGGAGAAAGGGCTTTGCAGAGGCAAAAAAACCCAGAAATGGTCGGATTATAAACAAGAAAAAACAAGCATTAGCTCACGTTAAAAAGGGATCAGTGTTACAAACGGAGTGCATTTACTGTAGCTGCTGTTTAATCTGCAAATGACAAACACATAGCTGGTAAAGTGTACACCCTTGTGTAAACACAATGAAAGACACAGATGTACATATAGGCCATGACGTGTTTGCTGTTTTCTTAAACAGCCTCTGGACGCCGATCACAAGGTAAAAACTAATCTTGTGCCAGAAAATCAATCTTTAAGTACTTGCTTTCTTTTTAAAGCCTCATTAGAATGATCTTCCAAAGCCATTAAACAGGACCATGATGCAGGCAGCTGTTATTTATAGCCTGGACGATAAAAGTTCACCATATAAGCTAAAAAACTAGTTTCTAACCTTTTTAACGTGTCCATAAAACATGAGTAAAATAAGCCATTAGTGGTATGGCTGAGGATTTCTGCTCTGAATCTACAGCAGCAAAGTTTGCTGCAGAAAGGTTGGGATGAATATCTTCAGCACGTGTCATTGATGGAGAACAGATACACATGAGAAGCTAAGGCTAGCTTTTCTTGTTCTCTCTTTTGAGCTTCACACAAATGTATCAACGTATACAGTGCAACAAGTAAAAATATACTGAATGTTTTACTCATATTATAAAAACTTTACAGTAATCCACTCAACTGCCTTTCTACTTGGGCTTTACCCGATTGTACCTGTGCATTTAGAAAATTCCCCAGCCTCCAATGCTCTTATGTATATAGATCACAATGCATTATCATTAGAATTCACTTTTAATCCCAAATGTGTCCAATTTGAAAATGCCAAAGGAATTAAATAAAAGGTCAGGTGCAATGAATATAATCTTTTTAACGTCAACAGCGACGCTAAGGTCAATAGTTCTTTCAATTTGAATAGATTTTTTTTTGTCTTTTAGATGTTACCAGCAGCAGCTGATGTCAACATAAAAGTTCCTACTTTCAAACTCTCTAAAAGTAATTGTCTCAGGTTCTCTGTGACGAGAAGGTAGTGTGCACACTGGAATTCAGTCAAGGGTAACTTTAGTACTATATTACTGTACTATATACATACTATTTAGTAACTATAGTATGTCTTCATTCATTCATTCATCTTAAAGTATTGGTGAAATAAAGACAGAAAATGCTTTATTTAGAGGCTGTATTGTCTATGCCCTGTTCTCTCCCGTTATATGGATATATGCAGATCTCAAATAATCTAAATATCTTCCAAAGGACACAGACTTTCTGTTAACTGTAAGTAGATGAACGTATTTTATGCCAGAAATAATGTCCTGGTTGAAAAAAAACGAACTTCCCCTTTAACTTGCCGCACAGCAAAAGGGTTCCTGGTTCAAATCCCGGCTGGGTTAAGTTTGCATGTTCTCCCTGTATAATCTCTCTGGGTACTCCGGATTCCTCCCTCCGTCCGAAAACATCCATGTCAGGTCAATTGGTGACTCTAAATTGTCCCGAGGAGTGAGTGTGATCGCAGATGATTGTTTGTCTCGTTTGTGACCATGTGGCCCTGTGATGGACACCCTGCCTCTCACCCAGTGACAGCTTTTTCATTTTACTTTTTTTTTTATATTGTAACAGTTATTATTCTTGTATAGCAGCTGTGAGATCAGTTTCTAATTATCTTTTATTCCCCACCCCAATGTGACTTTTGTGGTCTCATCATAGGTCATAGGTCCTGTGTTGGAATCAACACAGGACCTATGATCCCAGGATGATAAAGACGGTCAGCTGAAGAAGTGGGCTGTTGCTTAAGAAGAAGAAGATTTCAATATATTCTCAAATCTCCCCTCTTCTCGGGAGTTTTATGGACTTAATATGATTTGGAATGTAAGTCATAAAAGAATGAAGAGTCTTCTCTCCCCGCTAATGTATGTGGATGATATTGTTCCATTGGAAATGGAAAGTAACCTCAGATTCTGAAAGCTATTGCAAAAACTAATAGATTTTTAATAACAATTTGGTTTAGTGGTAGGTCTAACTCAGGTTTTATTTAAAAGGGTGAATAAAATCAGATGAAATGTAAATTAATCTTGGGTTAAGAGCTTATTGGTCTTGCTCAGAAAAGTTCACAATATGCATCATTTGAAAATAGGCCTTAAAAAGAAAAATCAACTGTGAAAACATTCTAGAAAAACATTTACAAAGCTATTTGCTTACAACTTTGGTTGCTAGGTAACTTTTGTAACTTGATTATCATACAAGATAAAATTGTAAATTGTTCTTTTTCCTCTCAAAAGAACAATAAGTTGCTGTAATAAGATATCCAGCAAAATGCTGCAGTTCTATTTCCAGTAATTAATGGTAGTTTTCCAACATTATTTCTCTCCGCTTTGAGAATCGCTTTTTTTTAACTGTAATTTACTAAAGATAGAATCGTAACTCATTGGATTGAGGAGATTGGGGTAAAATGAGCCATCTCTCACTTATGTGGTCCTTAAGAGAAAATGAGGGCGAAATAAAATGTTGGGTCTTATGAATTTAAATATTCAGAATTAATCTATAGCAAAGAGTTCTAAAAATATCGTTTCTTATTAAAAAAAGTGTTCTTATGGCTCAATTTGATGCAGGTTAGGGGGGAGGTTTTACCATCTGAGTGTAAACTGACCGTCTAATTAAATCTAAATCAAACCCATGAGAAAAGAAGATAACTTGTCTCTTTAGAAAACAAATGTGTTTTCAGTCAAATATGAATTATTGCTCCCTCCTTGCAGTTGCTCCAACTTTAAATGTGGCTCAGTTAACCTCACATTTAACTAACTTTGCATCATGCTGGCATTCTGGAAAATAACTATGTAGCTTACCGGTTCAGAACATTTAGCTTTATAAGCTTTATACACTGATAAATTACCAACATGCAACATAAATATTTTTAGACTTCTATAAACCGGCAGTGATGTAGCAGCCATTACATCTGAAATGTCAAATTTTTTCTCATTTCATAGAAAACTGATGATTATCCTTCCTCCCATTTATTTCTTCTTTCCACAGTCTGGCAGAAATGATGAGTGCCTCCAAAATCGATGGTCACATAACAATGAAAGTGTATGGCTGCCAAGATACATGGGATGGATCAACCTACCCATTAGCTTTTCCTAACCCTCTCTCCCATATTTGAACCGTATGACTGATTTATATCAACATTAGAATTGGTCATTGCTTAGTAGAGATGAAGGCAGGTGCCAGTTGCTGGTAGGTGGAGATGTAGGCTGGGTCAAATTGGCATATTCATAGCTCCTCATTCACTGAATCAGGAGGAGTAGCTTCTCATATCTTGAGCAATTTTAAAGGCACAAGAGCTTTTTTTTTTCGCATCAAATATTTCTAAATATACAAAATGGAGGTATACAGTTGAATTTTCAGCTCTGTTAAATTGACTCTTTTGTTTTATTCTGATTTAGGTGTCTTCTATTTTTGTTTCTACTTTATGTCAGGGTTATAATAGTTAATACTTATTTGTTATAAATACCCGTTTGTTTGCAGAAAAAGGTGCACAAACAGTTTTTGTGTGTGCATGTGGTTTATGCATCTGGCCACAACTGTTTTTGTGCCTTAATTTTTATCTGAAAAAGACGCAGGGTTTTAAAATGAAGGCAGTTGCAGTAAGAAAGATTCTAAATGTTGAGAAACATCTGAGCTCACATAGGACCAATAGAGGATGGTGTTGACTTCCAGTTGTGGAGCTTCTTTGCATCATAATCTAGACTGAACAGAAAATCATCGTTCAAACACTTCTTACAGAGATAAATTCAACACACATTACTTTGATGCAAGTGATGCAAGCATTAACGGTCAATGGGCTTAGTCGCCTTATCACTTAAAAAGCAAACCCAGTAGTTCATGAACACTGGGGAAAAAAACTACACAGCATTTGTGAGGACAAGAGAAATGCAATTCATTAAGTGCAACGTGATTCAATTTAATATTTATGTTTTATCCTGACTAACAAACAATTAGCAAACTCCGGAGTGTATTTAATAGAAATTCTGAAACAACTGTCAGTGTCATCTTTCATCACCATGAATGGATTCATTTTACCGAGCACGGAGAAAAGTAATTATGACTCTTAATTGAAAGTGGCAGTGAATTAGAGTAAGGGGAGGGGGATAAAATGGTCCCCACAGCATGATGAGGAGAAAATTACTAACTGTGTCATCGAACTTAAATCAGAGCGCCAATAAACCTATGCTGAAGTGACACCGTGCTTGCTAGTTTTGCCATTGGAAATAATTACACCAAAGGGGCATTTGGGGTGGATTGGCACAAACTTTGACTCACATTCAAACATCATGCACAGTTTCACCCAGCTCCATCCTTCAGTATTGAAACTTACAGGGAGATAATGTGATCCTCCTGGAAGAGACTATTGATGATTAATTCACACTAAAGATTCATCACAAAACCAGTCTCCAACTTAGTATGTGCATTAAAATTGTTATTCTCACAGGAATGCTTATGAGGACACAGCTGGCGAGTGTAATCAGTTCTGTCGCTGGCAGTAACAGTGTTGGGAGAGAGAGAATCAATGTAAATGAGGGCAGAGGGGAAGAACATAAATACTGGACAGGAGGTTGATAGATACATGCAACAGGCAAAAGCAGAGTGAAAATACATTAGTAACAGGCTGAGTTAGAGACAATGGAAAACAAGGAGAAGAAAGTTATCACACATTCAATGTGTAACTGTGACAGTCGCCCTGCTTATTAATTCAAACCGCCCCCGCACACTTGAAAAACTACCACGTGATGTTCGAGACAATTTTTTAAACAATATGAAATAAAAATACATACTGTGTTTAAGAGTAGCGTTGGCGGAGGCTGTGGTTGTCAGTTCAGGAACAGTGACATCTTTGATGTCTTACCAGTTCATGCTCCAGTGCACCTTTAGAGTGACAGCTTTGATGTGTCCGCTGACAGACAACATGGCTCAAGGGTATCAAAAGCAGGGAGTCACCATCTCTTGAATCGCAGAGGACCTCCCAGTTTCACTGGGAACTGATCAGACTGCAAAGTCAACCGGCAAGTTAAAAATAGCAGTCATGATAAATAACCCCACAAACTGAAAGTCTCCACAAATGTCAAGGCTTTAAAGATAAACCAGTGACAACTCAGTTATAGGGACATCATTTTTGCACCTGTCCATTTAGATGATGAAAGGCCAACATGTTGCAAACAGTAGTAATGCTACTTTTTTGACATAATTGATCAATTATGAGTGATATGCTGTGATTAGTAGAGTTTCTGCATTTTCCCTTTAATTGATAATAATTCCTGATTTTTGGGTGACATCTTTGAATGGAAGTGCTTACTGCTTTTGCATTTTGTGCAGCATTTTGCATCAATCACTTTACATCAGTACTGCCATGCTCCTTTAAGTGACCTGACTGATGGCAGCTTGCACACGCCAAAACGAATAAGCATTGGCTGTCATAGAGAAGCAGCTAAGGGAACTTCAGATGGCCTAACTCAAACAAACTAGTGACATTGTTTATTGTCAACCATTAGTTATAGAAATCAGGAAATTTACTAAAAAATAAAACATTTTAATTCAGGTTATTTTACAATACATCTTTATTGTGGTATTGACTTTTTTAGAATTACTTGTCATTTTTGTAATATTTCTAGTTTTCAAACAAATGTATTTGTCACAGAGCAAGTAGCAAATAAACTGTGCTCCAGGGGGGCGTGTGGATGAACTGGTCCCAGTAGAGTGCCTGTGTAGAAATCCCTCCTTTTTGTACACAAAAATGCTATAAATGTTATAAAAATAGCCCAATTATTTCTCTAATAATTACATTTTTCTTGTTCAGGCACTGGGAGATGGACTGATCCCTCTTTGAGGTACAATTTCTTCACAAGTCCAATGTTAAACTGGACCAGTTGGTAAAACAGTCAAGTAAAAAGTGGCTGTCACACACATACAGTCATCTGACCCTCAACTATAAAATGTATCCACGTGGCTTTTTATATTCTCTGAGGCTGGGGATAGATGTAAGATGCATGCTGTTCAGTGCAACGGACAACAGGGCTTCATTATTCTCGCAGGATGAACGCAAGCATGGATATGAGGGCGGGGCACAAAGGTTGAGGCCAAACAGAGGAGGTGGGGTTAATGTGACAAGTGACGTAACTTTACACACAAAATCTACATGTGTCACTGAATGACATATTTTCCTACCTTGTGGGCACAAAACAAAGTGCTCGGTATGTGTTTTTTCAGTTTTACTGTTAGTTGTGACTTTACACACTCAAAAATGTGCTCTCAATAGGCGAAAAAAGGGATATTTCTAATGATATGTCCCCTTTAAAGTAGGACTGTCGTGTAGAGTAAATACATCAGGAATTTGCTAACACAATCTCTCTTTGATACCATTAAAAATCTGTGCTATTAACACAAGTGAATGGATAATTGGATCAACATTTCATTCCAGCTGTTAGTGGAAGCACCATTGTGTTTTCTGCCAGTCACTGTTTAAATCAGGAAAAGGAAATTGCTCGATAACCTTTGAAACAGCGAGTTTTAGTTATCCCCGGAGTACATTCAGCATTACTTTTGGTAATATGCAACAAATCTACAATCAACACTGCACAGTGAAAAACAGCAATGCACTTTAAGAGATATTTTTACACCGAAGGGGCATAAAAACAAGTACTTGGTTTTGGAGAGTTTTATTTTGCTGGTAGGGACTTCAAACACCAAAACATGTGCTCTAAAGAACACGTTGTTCAAAGTCCCATCTAAAGATGCAATAACACCAGCGCTCTGAAAGGACTTTCACTTTCAGAGGGGAGGAATATTAGTAATCTTTTATTGTTCCGCTGTTGATCTGTCAGAATTAATAGTGAAGAAAAATATCCATTAATCTATCAAATTTGAAAACTTTTTACATTTGAGATGAGAATAGGTCAAAGCTACGTGCAGAGTCATGTCACATTGTAAGGATGTGAGCTGGATGATATTGCGACTCTGCATTAAAATTTTGGAGAAACGTCTGAGTCACAACAGGAAAAGTCTGAGCAGGGCTGCCCTGCTTATAAATACACCCAAAGTGTTCTGCCCTTGCTTCCATTTCACTGATTTATTGTAGTGTATTTTCCTGGAGCAGTGAATGTCTGTTTTTCTGTACTTCCTTGAAGGATTATATTAAACTGTGATTTGTGATATAATGGATGGTATATGAAATATAGAATGAATTCACTATGCCATGTATTGTAGATAACTTAGACAGGAAAATTACTTTAGGCACACAACTGCTTTGATTTGATGTAAGTCAAACATGAAAATAAACTGTTGGTGGAACTCAGCTTGACATTTTCAGAGTGGACAAAGCCCAGGCCAGCCGTCTTTGTACAGAATCACATTTGTGCCTATAAAACCAAACTTCTTAGATAATAAACAAAAAATAAGAGAAAAAGAGCTGTATAAAGAATTGGTCTTTTATTCGTTTAACGATATTTCCTTTCATCATCAGTTTCCTCTACTTTACTCTCACTGATTAGATCTTACATCTTACTCTTCTGATTAAACTAAACATCTGCGTTACACTTTTGAAATGCATTTGTAAATCAACCCACTCAAAACCTGACTGACGCACTTAGATAATGTGGTTGAACATATGTATTAAGCACAAGTTACAAAGCTTCAAATCTCAGCCTTTTGGTAAAAAAGTACACGTGTGTTTTAATACAGCCTAATTCCCAGTGAAGCTGCTCTCTTTCACATATTTTTCTGTAACTTTTGTGAGACATCTAAACGATTCAAAATTTGTGACTGAAACTCAGTCCGTACCTCTCTGACTTGATAAATCCATAACTGTAACACAACTCAACAGCACATGTGAGCATACTGACTGTAATCTTTGCAGTTGTGCTAACAGCTTTTTCCTTTGCACTGCCATACTAAGCAACCATGTGTGCAGGAAGTGTTTTGGTGTCTGACTGACTATAATGACGTATCCTTATTCTTGGTCAGATATGCGTATGCAACATCTTTGGTTGCAAAAGAGAGAGCTGTCAGCTGGAGTGCAACGATGGCAGAACAAAGCAGCGAGAACGAAGCAGAGGGAACTGATAACAAAAGTATATATTGGCAATAAAATACCTTCAAGAAATAATCAATACAATTAGATAAATAATGTGATTGCCAATCGTAAGTTTTACTGTTGAAATTATGATTTTTTTCGTTTATTTTTTCACTGGGGAGGACATTTTTTTCCCTCCCTCCTTTTTCGTAGCTCTTAAGGTTTTCCCATAGCTTCTTAGAGGTTCTGACAGACACACATTTTTGTTCTTCCTGCACAGATTTGGACATATACACTAATGCATTCCTTCCAACATTAAATTAAATTTCTGCTTTCCAGATAGTAGTGCTATGATTTTTTCTTTTTTTTTTTTACAAACGATTTTCTACCCTTTATTAGCAACTGACATGAAACAGCTGGACTGACTTATTGGATATATTTCTTTAAACCTCAAACTACTGTGTCTAAATTGGAGTGAATTTCTTCATAGGTTGATGTTGAACAGACTGGAATGACATGAAGTCCTTGCACACAACTTTGCTTTGCTCAAAGCAGCAGCCATGAAACAGACAAAAAAGCAAAGATAATAAAACATGAGATGAGATCCAGAGCCTGTATTTGTGCAAGTGACTGTGCTCATCTGCTCATGTGGGTAAGTGGATTTGAGAAAAATAGGCAATACCAGGGCACTTGGTTGCTTTTTTCTTTTCGATATATAGACTGTCCTCTTCCTTGCGTTACCTCACAGAGAACAAGTCAGAATCAACACCATCTAATACTTTGAAAACTTACCATGAGTTATTTGCTCACAGTGTACCGCCAGAGAGAAATGGAGACGGTGGTAATGTATTGATGTTTGCATGAAAAAAAGTGCTGCATAGTGTGGCAGAGTTTGCTGATTTTGGCAGGAAGGGAAGTACAGATTCATTTCTCTGGTCTGGTAAAAGGAAAAATGCCCTATCCTGGAGGTATTTTGGTCTTGAAAACATCTACAAGTCTGAAAAAGAGACATCTGATCTGTAATAAAAGAAATAGCATGTTCTGCCAAAAGAAAGAGAAAAACAGATTATTTATTTATTTTTTTTACAACATCATAAGCGTATTTGCTAACGACACAAACATTTTTGCCAAACTGTTACATCCACTGTGTTATATACATGCATTTATTCTTGAATTCTCAAAACCCTGAGCTCAGTTTTTGCCAGTCCAGTAGATTTGTCATACATGAGCAAAACTAATTACTATGATAACCACATCAATTCTTTCCCTTTAATTTGTACAATATTAGTTGTTGCATTCCCCCTTTTTTTCATTAAAGCTTGGCACATACAGATATAATTACAACTTCAGCACTCACATTGTACATTAAACAGATATTAGACAAACTGGTAATGAAGTACGCCACATTTAAAAATGTCTGTGGAGCCAATTATTCAGATTTTTGGTTTGTTTTTGCTACGAATGTTTAGAACTGTGGTGAAACAGAACTCCTGTAACTCCTGAAAACCTTAAAAAACAGAATTGCAGTTGCTTTAAACTCAAAAACTCATTTTGAATCAATGGGGATGAGATTAATTATCTTAACTCTTAAAAAGGCAGACGACTCCTAAACGTGTTCTGATGCTGACTTTATTGTTTAAAGCCAAAATTCATTTGAATTTGCACCAACAGTCAATAACAGGCAATCAACATGCCATCTATCAGAATTATAGTTAAATATTTACATATCTTGTTCCATCTGAAACAGTCAAAATCATATCCAACATTTGAAGAATCTTCAGTCCTTCTCAAAGTTAATCATAAATAAGCTAATTTGAGGTAAAAAGTTTGGTAATAAGGCTCTTTCATGGATCTTGAATGGAACTAGTGAATCATGCTGTATCCAGAGCAGCTAATGGATTAGAAAAAGTGTCATGGGATTTCTAATGCATCACAACAAAGATTCAGTACATGCTCTCATCTTCTTATTTTGTTTGAAACCTAGAAGATTTGTAAAAACGTATGTCTGACATCGGTTTTTAATACATTTAGCTCGGCATAAAGCAGCAAAATTTTGCAAAGACACCCATTTCTTTTATGAGAACTTGAATAGTGCCAAGTTTGAGCTCTATTCCTCTTTTTTCATCATAGCTGATACTACAGAGCATGCATATTTTTCTCAGCGGAATATAGTTGACTCATGTAATGCACAAAGACGCCATCAAAGCCTGTTTGGTTGGGATTCAAAGGGATAGACAGACCTCCCCTGAGAAGCAAAGTCATGTGGGAGAAAAGTTAGGCAGTGCCTTTGAAGCCTGAGTAAATGAGGCGCTTTTGCTCATCTCGGGAAGAGAACAAGCGAGAGGATGCCTGTGATGCAGACAGACATACCTGCAGATGGATCATTTTACAGCAAGGACACATCCCAGATCACTTCGATAGCTTCTAGATTCAGCAACTCACATACACTCTGAGGTACGAGGCGAATTGTGCAACAGAACAGTGAATAGTGGCTGTCTAATTATCACCTTTAAAGTGGAACAGACATGTACGAGGTAAATAAGGTGAAATTTAACCTAAATTAAATCCTACATCTCCACTTAGCATCCTCTGCAATTCCTTTGACAAAGGGAGCTCCTTCTTTTAAGCTATTCTGGTGTATAAAGGTGAAGCAAGACCCAGTGACTGTAATGTATAACTATAGTACTCAAGGCACAATATTTCTCCTCAGGATTATGTTTAAATTGGCACTTTTAACACCAGGGTGCACCATGGAAAGCTGGAGTGGAAACTATAGAGGTTGCATCTCCCCAACAATAACAATGTTTTGTCAGTCAGCAAGCTGCTTCGGTTTTCTTATAAGGTGGGAATATCTCTTATTGTAATTGACAAATATTTGGATTTTCTCTTGTTACTCCGTTGAATTGACCACCCTTGCTTGAAAATCTCAGTCCATTTTCACAAAAACTGTATTTCAGACACGTACTTAACGAACCGCGGCAGCAGCATCACTGCAGTGTCAGAACAAAGGTTCATAAGAGATTTTTGTTAGAACAGCATTGAAAATACACGTAACCTTTATTTGTTCAGCTCTGACGTGAAAGGTCATTTTCCGACATGAAGTCAAAACTCACACAACTAAAAGATCACTCAAGACTAAGAAGAATTTAGATGATAAATGTGAGCAGGCTCTTTTGCTGAAACGCTTCAAAAAGGTACATGACCAATCAATGTATTGATGAATGAACACATGGTAATTAGTCAAAATATTCACAGAATATAGCTACCGTGTTAATTAATCTTAAGCCTATTCATGTTAGTATTTTCTAGAAAGACTTTTCATCTGAGTATGATTTATAATGAGTCAACTGGGCTGGGATTCGTCACTGTAAAGACACTTAATCCCAAAAAGATTTAATGACAGCTTCAACAGAGACTATTATCTAGTATCGATTTACAAAACCTTCGCAAACGCCCTCCACTATCAAGACTCAGCCACATAGTTTCACTGAGAGAAAAAGATGTACTGTATGTTCCCCACTCCCTTATTTTGAAGGATTTTTTTTTCCTGTGGGACTAATTATTAAGATTTTCCCATTTTACCCTGCGAGATAAGTGTCTTCTTCCTAATCTTCATCCTCGTGACATTTGGTATAATTAATTCCAGTTTAGTCTTCTATTTCTGGCCTGGCTAACAAAAGCAGGATGGTACCATTTATCACCTCCTGCTAACACATCCTGCCTGGAAGGCAAAGCAGAATAGGTGGATAGAGAAAACAAAAGTGATTAAAGGAGGTGATTAAAAAAAAATCAACCAGTTAAATATAATTCAGATTTTACTTTAGGCAAACAAAGTAATGTACAGTATATATCCTGTTCCTTCTGATTCAGCACTCTAAAACAAGATGGTAACTGAAAAAGATTGCTTATACCGCACACCCAAAACATATGTGATCCACCCATGTACAGGGAAACTGATGCTTGAACAGAAATTTGTGCTCAACTCTGCAAAAATAGGTACAAAAACAATGAAAAACAAAACCCTGAAATCTCTGCACTCAACTTAAAACTGAAGCTGTTAGCTGGTCAGTGCTCAAACTAGTTACATGTTGGCAATGGCCTTTATGCTTCAGATACCGAAACTGCTTTATGTTGTTGAGCTCACCATATACATTTATATATGAATTACATGTATGTAAAAAAAAGGGGGGAAAAAAAGTGTAGTTGAGGTTTAAAGGTATTAGTAGATGATCTTATTCCCTTCAGTTTCATTTAATGAAATCAGCAGTCTCTTCAGGAAATGGAGCCTAAAATGTACAAACAGTTAATAATTAAATGGCAAGAATTGAGTTTAGTGGCACACACATTTAGCATTAACCCATCCGCATTTTTTATAAGAATGCAAAGCAAAGAGCGAAAGATGGAGGAGAAAGAAAAATGGAGGGCAGAGGAAGAACATCCAGCTATCTGGAACTGCTGAGCTGTAATTTACTTGAGAGAGAACAGGAAAGATACAAGCAGAAGCCCCAGACTGATAGCTTCTGGTTATGAGGGGAGTGGAACATCTGTTATCTGGTGGCTAAGTGACAGAGCGTGTTGATTGTACACAACACAGCCACAACTCTTCAAAGCGGGATGCTGGGTCTTAAATCAAAGAAAATTTCAGTCGTTTTTCTTTTGCCCTTCTTGGCAATCTATTTCTTCTTAATATTTCTTCACACACATCGCACCACCACCACACGCCGGCTTGTTTCACAATTTACAAATGATGTAATGTAAACTTTGGCCAGCATCAGGGAAAAGCTCGTCTTTAGGTTTAACACAGAATGTGTGGTACGTACGACAGTGTGTGGCTTAAAACCAAGCAATATTTTTGCATACATATTGGGCGATTACATAAACTTTCAGTCCTTTGCAAGAATTCTTCGAGTAAGTACTTGACACAAGAAACTGAGCCATGATATCAAAGAAAAGCCAGTGTCACCCCAACAGCTACATAGCAGCAGGCAGCTGCTTCCGTATCTGAGGACTGAAATTGGGCTGTCGGGACAGACTTGAAGGAGTAGCACTGGGCCTCAAGCAGCAATTATCAGACTGGCAGCTGCTGATAACTGCCACCAGACAAAACAGGATTGTGAAATATTACCCCTCGTGACTCAACCTTTTTTTTTTTTTTCAATTTTCACTTCTTCTTACTCCTCAACACCTTTGTTGCTCCTCCTGTAACAGGCTGAGTATGTGTGACCACCAAAAACTCATTCTCCACGGTCGTCACTGGATAAAGACGGTCTTCACTCAAAATGATGACAGTATAGACATTTAATGACAAACGTCACTGATGTTGTTTTCAAAAGTTACATCCATTGCAAGTCAAACAATATATCTTCATTAAAAAACGGCTCGAGTAAAATGTGCCCTTTCACCTTTTCTTTAAACCATGGGCTACTTTTCGGGGAGTACATACATTGTGGACTCATCACAAAGTAAGCCAGAGAGAGATTTATGTGATGGAGGTGTTAAGAGGAGGTTGAGAGAAGATTAAGCCACAGCATTTTTAATGCTTAAATATAATCAAGCAGCAAGCAACAATAAAGAGGAAGTTAAAACTAATGTGGAACAAAAACAAAATAAGTTGTAAAAATAACTAATTTAGATGTGAAATGAAGCCAGTTCTCCCGAATGACACTCTTGTGCATCAGTCCACTATGTTTCATAAAATGCTATGAGGATATTTTTCCATATATGGTTATTTTCATGTCCGTGTCAAGAAGAAGGAAAGAAAAACATGATATCATGATAATTTCCCACATGACTTTTTGTACTATCTCGATGCTGATTAGCAAATAGTCTGATATCTTGAAATAGATATTGATGACACACCCAAATGGTGTCACATGTATTACCATTTTGTGTCTTTTTTTCACATCACTGCATCACATGTATGGGTGGATTACACCCTGTTAATTTTTTCTTACCCCAACCATTTTCTTTAACACTGTATATATGAATGGAAACTTAAGATGGAAAAATATAAAATGCAAAATTGAGAATGTGTTGGCTTGGGCATCATACTAAAGACTATATGCCTGCTGGAGGATGGCGCTGGACTAAACTTGCAGAATGTTTTGTTGTTCCTTTGACATAATTATTTCAGTTTTTTGGCAGATTATCACTGTTTGGGTATGTTTAGGACACAGAACTAATTTATTGGGGTTTGGAGAACCCTGCTTACAAAGAATCACTTCACAGGCTCTTCTCAGAGGTCGGATCATGGATGCAACAGGTCCAGGAGGGAAACCCAGACATCACTCTTCCCAACGACACTTTCCAGGCCAGATGGGACATGTAATCCCTCCCTATTCGGTCACAACCCATATCTTGTGACCATAGGTGAAGGTTGGAACAAAATTTGGGCCAGTAAATCAAAAGCTTTGCCTTTCAGCTCAGCTCCCTCTTCATCATAATGGACCGGAGCAGTGCCAAAATAAATGCTGATGAAGGCCCAATCCGGTCTGTCCATCTCTCGCTCTATTTTACCATCACTGGTGAACAGAATCCCGAGACACTTAAGCTCCTCTGCTCCTCTTAAAATGTTATATGACAACATCAGTCTCTGTTGACATCATTGCCTTCTCATAGTTTATTTATCTTTTGTCACATTTCAGGACTGCAAAACTAAATAGATATGAGAAACATTTCCTTTCTATGGGGTGAGTAAACTGTACTTTATCTCAGTAGTTCTCACATTTTGAAGTCCCAAATAACACGGAGTAATAAGGCTATGACTCACCCCACACCATTAGAGACTTGTATATGCAAACTTTGACACAAACAGAAATATGATTATAATGCTAATTATATCACTGGTGAAGGGGGTTTAATGTACAAACCATTCCCCGTTCTAAAATGTTTTATTTCTATCTCAGTTAACCATCTTGCAGCACTCTTTGGGCTTCCAACACCCATGTTGAGAATCAGTGCTTTACCTTACCTTATTTGACACATTTAAAATCGAACTAAAGTGACCAATGATGCATTCAACTGTTTAAAAATATAAATGAATTAAATTATTTATTTTCATACTGTGTTGTTTTTCATTCATAAACACATCTGTCAGGTAATGAAACTCAACTTTAAAGCTGAAACAAAGATGGTGAACTGTTTTAAATAACAATACATAAAAAAAATTTATTGATCGGGAAGTTGCAACAGAGATCTCACGCATTTTGACCAAAGTGATGGACTGTCTGCTCTATGAAAGCAACTCTTCATGGTCTGTCTGTTGGCTTTCGCAAATATGATGGACTTGTCATGCAAATTATGATTGTGAGTTGCATTGCTCTGTGTGAGTAGAATACATTGTTGTTAACACTGGGATGTAATGTTCCTGCTAAAATAAAAGGTACGAAATGGTAAGTTATGGAATTAATTGAATCAGCGGTTGATAAGCCGATCCAGACTTTAAAGCTAAAACAAATTCAGCAATAATGCTCTGACTCCATTATTCACAGATTTGAAGTGAACTGAGCATACATTTTCCTTATCTTTAATTTAAAATTAATTAAATTTAGGATAGATTAACTAAAGGAGCCAACAAGCTATGAAGGTGACCCTCTTCTCATTTCATTGCCTTAACTATCCTTTCTCCCTGCACATTGTAAGACCTTTGAAGAGTAATGGAAAAGAGAGAACTTCTAAGACAGCAAAGGTAAAATAATCTATTTACGTTGTTATGACTCAGGGAATACATATTCTACAGTAAATAGAAAAGGCCACATTCACATGGACTGGTACACTTATTCAGAAGGCCAGTGTATGTACAAGGTCAAATTTGGATGCATACAAATCCTTAGATACATATAATTATATGCTCTGTGTGAATTCAAAAGATTAAGTTTGAAGACACAGAATTGGACTTTTGCATTTTGAGATACAAATCGGACACTACAGAGACTTTGCTGCCTTTGGGACTATTGGGACCTCTATCCACCCTTTTAATAGCTTGAATCCACAATCTCCTTCTGCTCTTGGTAAACAGACGTGATCCCCACAGGACCACCGCCTTTGTCGTTTCTGTGTTGGAGCTTGGATCTGCCAAACAAACCGTAATGAGCACTGATTTCAGCCTCACGCATGTTTGCAATGTTGTTGCATTAAAAACTGTGTATATTTTTATTGTAATTTTCAACTATAAGTACATTTTATGCATTCTGGGACTGAAACTGTTTATGGAATAAATGTGACAAAGTTTCTTTTCAGTACAACTTGCAAATTTGCCCATTTTTTTGTTCTTCTCTTTGAAATGGTCATTGCATATCAAATGAAACACTGGGAAACGGCAATTAATTGTTTTGTGTGACTGTGTTTGAGTAGAATAGAGTGAAGACATAATATTAAGGTACAGTCATAAAGTACTGTAGGTATTTTTAACAACCCATCTATAACTTTGAAGCATGAAATACTGTTAAAGTACAACAACCACATGCAGCACTTTGCAGTGGCTGCTACACTGCAGGAATCAACACTGCAGCAACATTTTGAGGACAGGAATCAACTAACTGGTCTGCAGAAGAAGCTGAGATAAAGCTAAAAAAAAAAGAAAAGTCTATCATGAAATGGAGAGCTACCATTTACTGATCAGAAATGTCCAATCTAATGCATATTTTCCAACACATTTACTATAATACTGATAAAAGATTTTGCGATAAAGCAAATTCACAGAATGCAAAACTGATTTAAAAGCAAGGGATCAAGATTAAAGGAGTAATGTGTTCAGTGTAGGGCTGTCAAATGATTTATTCTTCAATTAATCGCATTTTGTTCCATCGTTAACGCACGATTAATCTCTATATTAAAGATATAGAGTTAGAATCAAATAAACACAAAGAAAAAATGTCTTTCATCTTTTATTTCTTCTTTCAAATAAAAGAGTGCATTGTAGACCCACTTGACATTTCTATTTCAAAAACGTAGTGTAGTAGACAACAAATGACAAACACAATAGGGCCTAATAACAGTTAAATGAATGAAAAACGGCAGTCATTAGACACATCGGCTTCAGAACTCTGAACTCCTGGTGACTTTTCTCCTATCTATTAAGCCAATTGCGATTAACCGCTATAAAAAAAGATTAATGCGTAAATTTTTTTAATTATTCGCATCGCGATTAACGTATTAACTATGACAGCCCTAGTTCAGTGTTTATGTTACATCATGTCAGAAAATTGCATTGCATAGTAATACACACACATGAACCTTTTGTATGGAATGTCAGTAGATCTGGTGCTTCTAAATTTTGAGCAAGCGCTAAAGATTTCTGTGGTGAGACCCAGCTTTACTTCTGGAGTCTCACACTCAATAGAATGCTAGATTTCATAATGTTACTTTGGAGGCTGCATCTGGGGAAAGTGTATCAGATTCTGTCAGAATTTAAAATCTTGTATGTCTTATGTTTTGTTCTAAAGGGATAAAGCGACAGAAACAAATTGACATATGACTCATGAAAACATGTTTACCTGTTAGTTTCTGACAGAATCTAAATATTATGCAGTAAATATGTGAATATTAAACACTCCGTTGCGCAATCCTTGACAATGGGGACATACTTTTTGTATTTCAACTTGATGTAGTTTATATTGTGGAAATATGATCCCAGAAGGCCATGACTTTTATTGAAAAATAAATTGCGTGTGAATTAAAAATATTGAGGGATAGTGGCAGACGGCATGCAGGCACTTTGATAAAGATTACTATCAGGAGCCCTGTTCTGGAAATACTGTTGAGAATTTGTAGTCTTTCCTGATGAGAGCAGGTCCTCATTATAATTGCTTGTCTCATTAAAGTATACACACCTTGAGTGCATTAACAAGAATCGTAATTAGTATACTAGAAATCATTACATTCTGAACTGGAAAATCTGCTGAGACCAGAATCACTCTTTTATTGAACATGTCAGATAACGAGAATAACTTGAAACCAGATGCACTATATTCTAAACCGCTTGTGCTCTTTCATCCGTTCCTAAACATTGATTTGGAGAGTTTAAGGTAAATTCAGAGTAGTGGTGTGAGTTAACCTAATCAACAGCATGTTTTCAATTACATTTAGATCATTTACAATGTAGCCGGCAAATCACCAGCTAGAATAAATAATACATGTACTACATTAGTTTATCCCTGTTTAAAACTGTCAATCAATTTTGATTGCATCGTTGGGCTTTTAACAAGCAACAAGCGCAATCATGAAAATATTTTTTTATCCAACTTAAAAGAGCTTAAAATGGACTGTACATCATGACATTATTTGTACCATTGCAGGTAGACTGATCTGGTTGCTGATAACAAAGCCACATTTTTTTTATTATATTGTACACCATTTAATTAAGGGACTTAAAAGGCCCATTGACAATAACTGTGGAGAGCTTTTAGGGATTATTTTCTCATTCACTTTCCCTTCTCAATATTGCTGGCCAAGGCTATCTGTAAATCTGCAACTATAAGGTCACACACTGAATAGTTTTCTAATAAAAAATGTAAGCGTCAAATATATATAAAATACCTCACAATATAAATAACTGGAGTCTTCCTATTATTATATTCACACAGACTTTTCAGTGGCCCCTATGATTGCAGAGTTTAGATGGTCTGCACATGTGCATTTATGTTAGCAACACATGGAAATATTCCAACACATAAAGACGTATTTAAAAAAAAAGAATGCATAGAAGTTGAACACATTACTGATATTCTTTGTCTGTATCTAAATTATTACAATGTCTGGTCTTCACAAACAGCCCTCTGCTCTGACCGAGGCAGAGTGCAAAGCGGCGAAATAATGACAAGATCTGTGCACACTGCTTTGTATCAGAGAATGTAGAAAAAAAAGGAGGAGTGATGAGGCAGAAGGAGAAAATATTAATATGGATGCAGCAGTAGGTGTGGATCTTAGCTAGCTTAATGTAACACCTGGGATTCACAACTAAGTTTATCTCTGGTTAAATATTATTTTAAAAAATGTAACCGTTTCAAGCTATTTATTTTAAAAAAAACATTGTAAATGGTACCATTTTGTAATTGTTCCAAAAAATTTTACAAGTTGAACTTCTGTTAAATAATCAACAACAAATTTAGGAAGATAGTGTTTGTGGACTTGAACAACTCAAGACAGCAGCAGAGAGTGGATGTGCCTCACACTGAGCATGGTAGAGTATGCATTTCATCATATAAACCCAGAATGTACTACATACATAATTGAAATAAACCACTTTGAACCGTATACAGGACTAGCACCCAGGAAAGATAAACTCTGTTCTAATTCCTCAGAGCGTTAACTTGTGGAGACCTTCATTTTCAGTTCAAAAGCAACCTTTTCAAGCATAGTATCCTTTTATTTTTCAAAACAAATGAACATTTTTTTAATCATGTTCAATGCAGTGGCCACCTCAACAATTTTATGTTTAGTATGACAGAATTACCATGTGCCCTTTCTTTGGGCTCCCATTTTTACTTTTATTTCTTTAAATAAGAAGGTATGGTAGATTCAATTCATATCAAAAGCAAGTCATTTCTGGACTGCTAATTTCAGAGAAAATTATAGGGATTTTAATTTTTTTTTTAAATGTTGAAGCTGGTTTGTGTGAAGTACTTATGAGTAGTAAGTTACTTACACTGTACATATACACTGTGCATTCAGACCATTCTCAATTTGGATAATCTGAAACTGATCCTTAGCCAATCCTAAATTGAGCTAAAAGTTACACAAAATGGAGCCATATTAAAAAAATCTCAGACCCTCACAGTATCACAGTCAAAAGTCACAGTAGACACACCCACTTCTCTAAAATGAATGACTAGGTTTGTCCAAAATTGTGACTGGTCCAATATGTCTTTGCTGTCCGAAAAAAATCTCCAAAAAAACATGTTGAATTATGACCAGATCATAACAAAATCTGTCTCCATTTCATTGTGGGAATCTTTCTGATAAACTAGCATACAACAACAAATTTGAAGTGTTTGAAGCAGATCATCCAAGCAGTTTATTTTCATTGCACTACTTCATGCCTTCTAGCTTGTGAATTGGTTGCTACGATAATAGATTCTCCAGAGGGCTCATGTAAACATCAAATAAAGTTTGTTGTGATTATACTTCAATTGCAAAACTGTGTTGCAAACAGCTCTACAACAACGATGTAATAAATTTTCAGAATACTTACCTTATTTTTAGTATGTTTTCAAGGATAATGAGCCACCTGAGTTTAAGCATTTCTGCATCAAAACACGAGGACTTTGCTGAATCAAAACTGTTTAATTAGCAAATGTTTAAATTAAACCTGCTGAAACAACAAGGACTGGAAAAAAATAGCAAAAAGGAGCGAGTTCAAACCATTCAGTTAGGGATCAGCTAAGATCACAGTACTCTGTATGATACAATGTGGCAACAACAAGTTGAAAGCAATTTAAAGCAACAGTATGTATTAAAGCTCATTTATAGTTTCAGAAACAATTTTAGACACTGTTTTCTCTCTTAAAGTGACTTGATTCCAGGGATACTTACACATTTAGTACATTAATATGAATACATTTGGGGATCGGGATGGGATTTTTTTTAAATAACATCTTTTGTGAAACATTTTTTGCTCTACTTCTGATGTATCAATGAAAATTATTGTTTTGTATGTGTTTCCCTTTTCCTTGTTTTAGATTATTTATTGATGTTTTTAATTCATTCATGTAGTGTGAGAGGAACAGGCCCAGTGTGATACATATACTAAAAGGCTTTTATTGACTCACATTGTTAGTGTGTGTTAAATTACCTTCACTTTTATGGTAAGCAGGAAATGCAAACCACGAGAGTAATGAACAGAAAAGCTAGAATAAATTCCTCTTAGTCAGCAGTGGAACATAACCATGTAAATCCTAAATAAAATTCATAGAGCTCTAGCACAGCTCTTAAATTACTAATGACATTTGCATGAATAGCCATTTAGTAGCATAGATGTTTATACAGGACTGAGTTAAAGTGAAAAAAAAATGTTGGCACACTATACAGTTTGTTTGGGGCAAAACAGGGATCATAAACAAATATAATACTGGCCAAGGCAGACAGGGAGGGAAAGTGGAAAGAAAACAAAGACAGAAGATAAATATACCTGTCATTACAGTCCATTCCTAAGAAAAAAAATTTTAGTCTATGCCACTTTTATCTCATCAATTAAACGAAACAACCATTCTGTTTTAAACATATTGTTGTACTGTATGAAGCGTTGGTCAAAGTCACAACTTCATTCCCTAATTTTAAACCACTTCTGTTCAGTATGGTGAGATGATATATAAACTGTGGATGCACATTTTTCATAATGAAAGAACAAAAATGTTTCCATCCAAATACATTCAGAAGGGATTTTTATTCTGAAATAGTGATGAAAATGTTTTGTGTTGTTAAGACAGTAGTTTATTAGCCTGTATATGAGCCTGTCTAGCACACAGTACAGTTTATGTCCACAGTGCACTGTATAACATACACAAGGCAAACTCTGAAGAGGAAAAAAACCACAGCAGTGATTTGCACATGTGTCCTGATAACAGAATGTCTGTTTACTCTTGTTCATACTGAGCAAACATTCCTCAGTGTCAAACTTCTACAGAACCAGGAATATGATAGCTTGATATAGAATTTTATTGCATTCAATATATGGTAAAATAAAATGTAATCATACTAACAATGCATGGGTTACTTATTTGTCCACATGCTTAGTAGTAGAATGATTTATTCCTTAATAACTGCAGACAATGGAAAGAATTTGCAAGTCACGTTTTGTTCAAAAAAGTGGAAGACACTGCCCTCCCAATTTGTCTCTATTTATCACTACAGGTTCCTTAATTTATGCATCGGTGAAACATTACAGGATTCAAAAAAGCCCATAACAAGGCTCCTCTGCAAATACGGTGACAAAAATTCTATGTCATAGTTGGATTAGAGAGCAAGCAGCACTTTCTGAAGTACTATTCAAATAAGAATGAATCACTGACTTGGTTTCATTTGCAGTGCTCATCAGTCACTGACGTGTTTTAACAAACATCATGCCAGGTGAAATCGATCCAAGAATGTTCTAATGATTTGTAATACCACTGATGCATGATGAATTGTGGTTGAAATGCAGCTAATCCACATTTTCTCCTGCTGGAAGTTGAATGGTTTTCTACGAAAAAAATCATCTGGTTTATTTCTACATCTTCTGAGTGCTCTGCCTATAATTTCTAGAAGAATCAATGCAAAATACATTATAGTATGTCATCAATACTTCTATTCTTGTTGCTTGACACAAACATTTTTAAAGTTTGACAGTGAATTTAAAGGTTTTGCTTTCTGGAGGGTATTTCTTTTACAGCACGACTGCAACTATAGTAACAGGTTAAGACAGAGGTTATGCATATCAAACAACTCTTAACAATCAATATAATAACATAGACAAAAATAATCAAGGACAACAATGTAATATATGTCAGGTGCATCAAAAACCTGTGTATAAAATGAATGAAATCTTTTCAAAACACAAACCAAGATTTCACCAAGATCCAACCTAAGCATTACATTTTAGAGAGATAACTGTTTGCAGAAACTGCTTCACCAATCCATAATTGTCACTGTGTTACCTAACAGAGACAGGTAATACCTACACTGTTTAGTGAAGGGAAACGGGTACCCAAAAATAACTCCTTAGCTCTTGTTTTAATGATGCGCTTTTCCTGTTTATGAAAATGTGTACGCTTTCCTTGGGCACATTTCTTTCATCCACATGTGGCATCATTAACTCAAGACATCCCTTGGGTAGAGCAGAGAGTGGAAAACTGAGTTCAAGTGCGGAACAGAAAGACCTTTCTGTCACTGTCCCATAGCTGCTTATGGGAGAAAGACTTGCGTATGATAGATCAAATAGAGGAGGAGGCCTCAGGTACCAGCTACCCGACACTTACAATGCAGCCTTGACTTTTCGTCCCTTTGTGGTTTAACAACCATTCACACCTTGGATCTTGGGACTAACATGACGTTATAAAAGAATCCTCGATAGCAGTAACCTGAAGAAACCACAAACTAGGCAGGTGGCTGAGTGACTTACATGTGACCACAGAGACTTAATGTGTTCAAAGTAGCTAATAAATTGTAAAACAATCAGATTATTTTCTATTTGTACATATTTCTGTATGATATTGAACTTTTTAACCCTGCTGAATATGTATAATTTCTGTATCCATGTATCCATGCAATGTTAGAGAGGTGTCTTGCAACAGGAGTGAAGTTAATTGAGTTATGTAACAACATTTTTAAAAGGTTTAACAATTCAAACTGCATGTCACGAATGATTAAAAAAATGAATACATACACTTTAAGTAGCATAAGGAACTATTTAACATATGAACTGTGCAAAAGCGAACATCACATCAAGTTGTGAAAAAAAAATGTAAAGCTTTAAATGTTCCCTGGGACACACTTAATTTGTTTCACTAATGGTGTGTTTCGGAAGGGGTCTTAATGAGAGAAGAGCAACTAAGTTCTTTTATATATTTATTTCTTGCAATGACGGCCCTTCAGTCATATAGAAAGCATGGCAGTCTGCAGAGTGAGAGACAAAGAGCTGCAGCAGCAGGGAGTCATTTATATATATGAGCAGGGCAAGATAACACAGTGGTGCTGGAAAAAGACTGTGACGGTGAGAGTGAGAAGATGCTTCACTTTGTGCACTTTGTTGAGCTGGAATAATCACTAACAAAACAAGCTGACCCAGTCACACCATCAGATAAATGTATGTATTTGGAACACATGTACATATTTCCAGTCACATGAAATAAATGTAGTTTAATACTACAGGGATTCTTCCTCCATCTGGGAACCTGACTCAGCTATGACACTGGCCAAGTAGGTCTTTGATCAGGAAAAGGTGACCCAAGGGCCATTCTAACAGAGCTTCAAATGATCTGCAAAACTGCAACAAGGTAATTCAGCAGATTTTACATCAATTGCCGTTGTCACACATACACGGGAGTCCCCGACTAAAATCTTCAGAACATTAGCAGATGAGATAATGTAAGAGTAGCAGCAAATATTCCAGAGCATTTGCCGTCGCTGAGCGAGTTGTTCTCCCTTCTGTTTATCTGTTGCTGATTGTCACTCAGTCCTCACTACTGTGGATACGTTCGGATACATGTAGCAGCGATATGAACACAACAGTGGTTGTCAAGGAGCCTGGCCCCTCTATTGTTGACCAGTGAGAAAGAAAACACAATGATTTTCATGATGTACTACTGTCCACACACATCCTTAAAAATCCCTGGTGTTCATGTGTGAAAATGGCTAATGAGGCTTTTGTGGTAGAGTACCCAGGGAAACACAAGCATGAGTAAAAGGCACATGACAGCCCACTTGCAGCATTTAAGCAGCTCAGAGCAAGAAAAGATTGATAAGTCAAAAACTAAACAATTAGGACAGAAATTGAACCCTTGCTGTGGGTGAATAAAATTCTATTTCTGGCCAAATAAACTCAAGAATCACTCTATATAAGACCCAATCATAATACTTTTCTAAGTTGCAGAATAAAATTCAAGGACATGGAGTCAGGCACAATGCTTCAGACTTACTGTATCTCTGATCAAATATGCCAGACACGTGAGGCTGGCTCTATGGAGAAATATTAATAACCAAATCCCCCGATATAAAATATTTTACTGTTTTAAGACCATCCATATCCCAAAGTGGGGCATTTTCTACATACTGTCGAGTATTTTTTCTTTTTTTCTACTGGCTGTCTCAATTCACAGTGAGGATTTTTTTGAGAGATATAACTGAATACAGATTTTGTTTAAATTAATGAGAAAGTCCTCAGTGAATAAGAAAATCCACATTAATAATCATCTTGCTTGCCTTCCATGGATGCTTACACATTTCCTATGAGCTGCTGTTATGCACGTGATCGCAAACAAGTTGGAGCCCTTTACCCAGCCCGAAGGTGCAGAGAAGCTACGCTAACAGCTGCTAATGTTAGCCTCTGAAAATGTAAAACAAATCGCAGGGAAATGTACCCACAGCGAATGCCACACAAAGTTTTGGAAAACAGGGTCTAACTGCCTTAATTGGCTGCATGTGTGAAGGTTTGCCTGAAGCATGCGTAGTGTGGCTTTCAGAGAGGCTCTGCTCCTGTTGCATATTGTATTCTGCTGAGAGTTAATGGCTATGGCTATGGCTCTTAAAATTTAAGTCAGGTGCTTTCTTAACTCCTTGTGTTCAGTCTCTATTTTATGTTGAGGCCCAACAAGTCAGGTCTTAACACAGTAACTGAAAATGAGTCCTCGTTGTCACTCATTATCATAACAGGTAAGCTATATACTTCATGTCCGTAACATGTTGCCTACACACTGAAACTACAATTAACTGTGTATTACTGCTGATATGAAGTCATCAGAGGTGATGCACCTGTGTTTTTGCATTAAAAACACCCAAACAACATTGTTTTATTCATCAAAATCATCAAGCAAGAAACAATAAGAAATTAAAATATGATGTTATGATTGGAAAATCTGACATGACATAATTTCAACAATAGTTAAGTAATTAAACTCAACAGTTTTAGTTCTTATTATAAAATTCAGTGTCTCTCGAACCATAAATTAAGACAATCAACAAAACGTTTCTTTCAAAAACTGCTGGGTGTTATAATTATACTAACAGACCAAGTGTAATAGTACAAAGTAGAAACCTTTGATCTATTGTCTTCAAATAGAAGAGCGTTGTGCACTGCTCTTCCCACCCCCACCACTACCGTTTTCACATCTTTTTAAGCATCTATCTAACTTTAGTGTTTTTATTTATTCAATCTTTTCCTGCACATATACAGCCATACACATGGATTTCTCGGCAGGTTGAACAGGTGCATATTAGGGTCTTATTAAAAGTCAGTGTACTTCAAAATGACTCAGAAGCACATAGTTTTAAAGTTCACAAACATCTCTAGTGTTGCTTTAAATTGGATCTCAGTAACAACTTGGTTAAAGTAAAGGGATAGTACCATTCAATGAATATATTCTAATAAATCCAATGCTACAGTTTCAAGCACAGGGTAATTACAGCACAATTTCATCTCCTAGCATACACCAATGGAAAAAGCATATGAAGGTTTGTTATCCCCAAGGTTGATCCAAAGCCACCATAAATCCCAGCAAGCCTTTATAACTGTTTGGTAAGTATTTCCCATTCATCCAATCTTGCTCACACCCACACACTGATGACAATGGATCCACATTGCAAGGCACTGACTTGCCATCTGTGGCAACTTCTTTTGTAATGTCTTGCCCATGAACACTTCAGTATGTGAGGAGGCAGCTGCAGAACAGGCAACCCTACATTTAGTGGCTGTCTAGTCAAGCTCCAAAGGGACAATATTAGGAAGAAATCAACAATGACAGCAGAACATTATGGTGTTTTTTTTACTCAAAGGTGCAATATATGATTAGATGTTTCTCTTGAGTACCAACATTTTATGCTATACCTACTATAGACAAACAGCACAAAATCCAACTTGGACCCCTTCGCTGTTCATGGAGCTCAGTGTCCATCCTGTTTGCCATGAACTTGGCCAGGACTAGTACAGTAAGGTCCAGAGGTGGGAATATAATTATACAAGTCAGAATGAGTGCTTAGAGTATTAAGTAGATGCCTGTGGATGAACCAAACTGCAGGCAGACAAGAGAAATGGCAGAAAAACTAGGGATGGCTAACCAACTGTAGTGTGGTGGTCTTCAAACTGCAGAAGAAGAATCGTGGAATATACCAAAGTATTAACATATCAAAGACTCAAGAAGGAAGTTGTAGCCTGACATCCTTTTGCATATGTACAACACACAATTTGTTCCTTTGTTTTTATTAATTTGTGCATGAAGTGTAATTAATTAATTTTTCCAAATCATTGTGGTATCCACACAAATTAAAGTTTGATTTGATTTGTGTACACAAATGTTCTAATAAATTAATTCAAAATGTGCACACTAATTAATTCAAATGAACAAATTATTTTTTTTTTCTGTCAGCTGCAATTAACGAGCTCTGTACTGAACACCCAGCCAACAGAAAGTTGTGCAATTGTGCATCAGCCATTCTGAAGAAGATCAAGTGTGTTACTCATACAGAAGCTATTACCTTTTCAGGTTAATTACTTAATTACTTAAAATGTTTTGCTTGCATGCTTCCTGTTTAAACATTCCATGGTTTATGTGCAAGCAATAATTACTTTAGACACATAAGCAGCCCTAAAAAAATGAAGATGCTCAATGAATGAATGAATAGAGAGCAGACTATACCTCATAGGCCGTAATGTAAATGTTAACATTTATTACGTCCAGTATAGAAATAATTATTTACAAATGTAGAACAATTGTGCCTTGAAAAGCACATTTTCAGACTGAATTGTGTGATGTTCTTGGGTGTCCTTTGATTCCCATGTTTGCCAGTTTCTCTGAGCCCTGCCAGTTTTGTGGTCTTTGAAACAAATCAAAACTTTATATGTGCAGTTTTTATATCTTTTTAACAGTGAGACAATCAAGGATAACAGTTGCTAAGTCACTAAGAAACAATAAGATAGCCCCTTATTCAGTTTTATATTTTAAACATGCGTGGTAGTAGTAAGCATTAAGATGCGGACAGCAACAATAGTGCTCATCACTATTTGGTTCAGTCTCTACTCTATTAACAAGTGGTTTAGTGCGATTCTGCAACCTTCATATGGGATACTAATTCATTGAAAAATCATTTAACATACTTTATCAACCAGCAATAAAAGATAAAAAAAAATCTACAAGAGTCGAATTCTTCCATTTACTTCTCCCGACTGGGTCATCCTGCATCCTACCTGAAACCATTACAGCTGTGTATGACGACATATCTGCTAACCTTAAGGAATTCACTAAGTGGTATCTGCACTGGAGGGATGTCTTTGGAGCAATTTTATGTAGTTGACTGTGTCAAGGGAAACGGCAAAGCTTTTTACACATAAAATGTCCTGTCCCACAGGGAAGGAATAAAACAGAGAAACAAGCAGCCAAGAGAGGAATGAACTCTCGTCATGCATGAGTAATGGAGAGATGGGCCATACAGTTTGAAAAAAAAAAGCCTGTAAAGGGTTGAAACGAAAATATAATTCAATATTTGTGTTAGTTTTTGCGACAGTTGACAAAATCCTTATTAATAATATTTTTCCTGCTGGCCATAGATACAGTAATTATTCTGTGCATATTATGTAGATTACCATATTATTAATATGGCACTAAAAATAAAATGACACTAACAGGGATATGGGGAATCTGTATGGTAAATCATGTCATGCTACAGTTTATACACTGTTACACATCTGTTCAACAAAGTGCAGCTTTTAAAAACGTATTCAAGTGAATGCAAGACTTTTGTGAATTTTTGTTGTATTGTGGGAGTCAGATTAAAAAATCAATATCAGTCCTGTCTGTTTAATATCAAATAATATAAAGCCCAAAGATAAACTCTTATTTTATTCACTTAGTATATGCAATTTAAAAAGACTGTGGAAGCTACCCTCAAGCACTCCTTATTAGCATTTTATTGGTCCCAGGTCAGGATTAAAGATTATTTTCTTTTGAACCCATTCGTGTCTAAGCCATTCAGGCAATTACTTACCATCCATTTTTTTTTTTTTTTTGCCAGTTATCCAGTCTTGGGGGCAACAGTCTGAGCTGAGATGACTGACAGACCCCTCCTCAAGCACTGTTGGAACACTGAGAGGTTCCTACTAAGTCGTGGGTCTACCTCAAGCCTTTTTCATCTCGGTACGACATGTCTGAAACACCTCCCCTGGGAGGCATTCAGAAGACATCCTGACCCCGATGCCCACACCAACTCAACTGGCTCCTTTCAATGAATATTGTTCATCCTGGTACAATACATTTGTTTATTCTATGTACCCTTATCATCTGCTCTTCGCCATTTTCGTTTGGGATAAACATGGTGATGAGCACGGAGCTTGATGACACGTGAAAATGTATCCATAGATTCCACTGAAGCCTTCAGCCAAAGCACCTTTCAAACAATAGATGACTGCACAGACCGATCAATCAACAGCTCAAAGTGACATTTTGTTTTCCGGTCCCCTCACTGGCCTATTCACCAGCCTCATCTGTTCAGTGTTCAGCCGCTCTCACCCCACATGCTACAGAGTGCCAAAAAGTCAAAGAATATCGAGGTTTTGTGACAGATCTGCCAGTTTCTCATCTAGGCTTGTTTTCCTTTCTTCCTTTATTGACACAACATACAAAAATGGCCTTTCCCCGTCTGCGCCTCTTCTTCTCTATTTCGCTCTCACTTGCTTTGACTGAGGCTTAATTACACGGTGGATAGACTAATCGATACAGGAGAGTGAAAGTCCCTAGCAGGCTGTCTGAGGACCCTCTTAACCCACCTCAGTTGACCATTCTCATACTTACACTTAGACACAAGATATTTATCTTGATATTTTGTAGATATTAGACTCAGGCTTGCCTATATTCCCATGATGGACTACATGCTGCATAAACAGATGCATTGCACTTCTCTCCTGGGCACAGCAATTGCAAATCTCATGGAAAAGCTGTTTCCTCCATGTTACTGATTTAATGTGGCAAAATAGTTTGAAACAGAAATATTAGCAGCTACATTTATTTTAGATATATTTTGTACTCATAGACCCTGTCCACATGCCATGTCTGTTT
Source organism: Leuresthes tenuis (assembly GCF_036924035.1). NCBI lineage: Eukaryota > Metazoa > Chordata > Actinopteri > Atheriniformes > Atherinopsidae > Leuresthes > Leuresthes tenuis. The sequence continues at coordinate 17,463,149 of NW_027325362.1, forward strand.
CCTCTTTATTTTACAGTACATTGCAGTTATAAAACAAATGAAAAACAGCATGATTTTCACCGATTCATGAGAATGGTAAGTGATCATTACAAAAATCTGCCTGCAAATGCATTGTCTAGCAGTACATTTATTTTCATTAACATTATGAGCTTATTTTATGGTTAGATAAATGGTTTTATACTAGAACAACACATGGCAATAAATTATTGAACAGTTTCCTATCACTTTGTTGTACATGCATTGGTCAGTTTAATCTTGTGAGAACAGAGGTGCTCAGTTTTTTTTATGAAACTATCAAAAGACCATTGATTTGTGTCTTTTGAAACATCTCTCTTTTTCATATAGGTGCATATATATATATAACACAAAATGTTCATATAAGAGTTACTGTAACCATCACAAAATTAAATAAATGTACAATCTGCATGCATTTGGAGCAGTAAAATTTTTTTAATTTCCTGTCTGTTTCATAATTTAGCATAGGACAGGGCAGGGCAAAACTATTGAAAATGACAGCTATTGTTGGCCTAGTTTTAAGAAAATCCTCCATTCATAGGTGTAAATAGATACTGACAAAGGTAGAGACTTATTCCAAAGAAATTTTCTCAGTTCAGAAGTATGTGGTGGAGCTCTCTGCAGAGACGCTCCTCTCTGCTGCTATTTACCTCATTTCTCATTCTTTTTCTGTTGTTTTTTTTGGGCTTCTGTCTTTGTGCCGAGGTGGTGACACACCAGCCAATGACAGCATGCTAGATATTGGGACTCTGATTTTAAAATCACCTTTTCCCTCTTTCCTGTATTCTGCGCAAGCATTTTTGCTACATACGCAAATTCACACTCCATCCACAGAAAAGGAACGCTCTCATAAAATCAGATGCAGCACCTTCCCACAGGATATGGGAAAGTGCTGTGGAGGTGTGGACGTTTTTGTTTGTCCTTGAAAATGTTACCACTGTGGGGGGGAGGTGATATCCTTTTTATTTCTTTGATTTATAGCTTTATTCTGTGGCTGACCACAGCCTGTTTCACCACTGTTCACTCTGCAGAGCAAGGAAGATGGGAAGGGGGCCAGGTTTCAAATGCTTCATTTTTTAAATGGAAACTACTTACCGTACAGTGCTGTGAAAGATTATATATGTTCAAAAGGAAGAAATAATATAAATAGATATTGGATAGTATGCTGTATAGATTGTTCAATCATCACCGCTGACTGAGAGTTATGTTAGTTCAATCTTGTATCAGGACATGTTTTTTTCACCATTATTGCCAGTAGGGAGAAACTTCTAAAGTAAAGTATCTCATTGGGTGATTTATTGTGTGCTAGTAACAAATGTATAGTCTTATGCAAAAAAGGTTAAAACTCATCACCCAGCAAGCTAGAAAAAAACCCCAAAACATTTCTAACTGAAAGCTTCAGTTGTTTCTTTATGCTGAGCACAAAATCTTCTCGTCGTTACTCCTTTCTGATGAATGGTCAGGTAAAGAATTCAACCAAACGTGCCAATACAAAATGGTCCAACGAATCTTAAATACTAAATAACACCTGGAGGGTGTTACTGCAGCATCAAAACAGGATCTTCTTAACACAATACTGTTGCGTCAAAGCTCTGAAGTAAAAACCCTACCAGTGCAGGAGAAAATGTGGTGATTTTTACCCGTTGAGGAGTGGCTTCTAGTCTAAGTGAGAGTTGTGGGTATGTGCTGAGTATAAATGAGCCAATGACAGGTGTGTGGAGGAGGGATGTTCAGCCAGTGGGGGATTTGTTACTGTATTCTTGAACTGCTATGCTATGCTATGCTATGCTATGCTTTACGTGCCACAGTGGGGTGCTGCTGCACCATAGCTTGGTGTCTGAGGGCGAATTTGGATGAACAAAGGATGCGTATTCCAGGCTAGCTGGGCACAGTTGTGAACCGCAGGATGTGTCTGGGATAGAGTTGTAGATATGGATGAGAGATAGCTCCTACAGCTGGATGTTGATGCAGGGGTTTTCCTTCAAGGCAGTGTAGGTGTCTGCATGCAAACGCATACGTAGAAGGGATTTTCAAATGTGACGAGTATGTATGGCACCAAGGGCTGAGGAACCTCCCAACATGACTCTCAGTAAATATTGTAACTTAAAGACGTCTGTGCAGTGTATTTGGTTATACTTGTGTGTACGTTGATCTCCTGCTAAGAAAGTTAGAAGTGGCAGAATTTCTTGAAAAAGTCTAGTCTCTGTATTAGACACATTTGGGATAATAATTCATTTCCACTCCTGCACATATATACTGGGATCAGAATATTGGTCTATTTAAATGGTCAAGTGAAGCCTTAATCATAGCTCAACTCAACTGTCCCTGTAAATGTGCTGACTGATTCATTCCAAAGACAATGGATCACCCTGAAGATTTCAAGGATGACTAAAGGCATCCTGGAGCCCAAACAGTATAATTGAGCAAACTTTGCCAAGTCCAATAAATCATATTTGATTTGCTTGGGTTTATTTACATTTTCCATGTACTCTCAGAAATGACAAAATCCTCTTCCCTTTTTATGAGTAAAAAAAATTCTGCAAAAAAAATTATTAATGAAGGGTTTGTTCCACCACAAAGGTTAGAATGGTGGTTGAATGTTCAGTTCTATCCATCAACAGATGAGTTGTTCACCGTGAATAGTTTCACTGCTATACCTACAATTTTTCACTTTTACTGGTATGTGAGTTCAGATGAGGATTCAAATGCAGCACTTGGACTGAAGTAGTAGAACAAACAGTTACCTGTTAATGTAAAGTTCAAGCAGATAACTAAAGGTCCGCGTAAAAAAAAACTTAAATGCCATAGGAAAACATTAACTGATGGAATACACAAGGGGGAAAAAAGGCTTTGGCTAATACATATGTAATTAACAAAGAGCAAAAGAGACAACCTGAAGACTGAGGGAGAGATGACTAACACTAAGATGGCAAGAACAATTGGAGGTATGTGATGTAAAGCTTGCAGTTAAATAATTAGGATAAAAAATTTAATTTTTTGAGCAACCTAAGCCATGTACCGGATGATTATCTTAGGCTGATTTATGTTGTTGTTCAAGTCACGCACTAACTGCCCTTTTCAAACAAGACATATGCATCATTAATGGCTTTGTCAAAGTATTGTCATTCAGTGTATCCAAACTTTTGACTGGTACATTTGGTCACTTTTCCTTTAATACTACTCTTGCTTCATTTAGACACATCACGAAGGTGACAGAGAGTGCCAACAACTAAACAGAAAATCTACCATTTTCACAAGGTGGCACTGCACATATACATATACATAGTATAGCACCAATCCTCTTGCTAAAATTTTCATGCTGTGTTAATTTTCCATAACATTTGACATTAATATTCATCCATTTTCTATACTGTCAATCTGTCAGCTGGAGCCTATCCCAGCAGTCATTGGGCAAAGGGTGGGGTACACCCTGGACAGGTTGCCAGGGCCAGAGACAAACAACCACACATGCTCACACTCAATCCTAAGGACAATTTAGAGTCTCCAATTAACCTAACATGCATGTTTTTGGATGGTGGGAGGAAGCCAAAGTACCTGGAGAGAGCCCATGCATACAGAACATGCAAACTCCACACAGAAGGGCCCCCGGTGGGGATTGAACCTGGAATCCTGTGAGGTGTGAGGTGATGGTGCTAACCACAACATCACCGTGCAGCCCTGACATTAATGTGTCATGGAAAAAATATGTTTACTGTCATGGCAGTGCTGTCTGTGTGAGAAGAGAAGCCACACCCAAAACCCACATTCAGGAGATTTCTTCTGTTCATTTGGCCCAGGCACTGTGGAAAAAAATGCTAGGGTGTATAACGGTAAACAACAGTCAGGAAAGGAGGGTGAAGGTGTAGACTAAGACTTATTAACTCCCTTTGCAATCTTTTTAGGTCATATTGAGCATGTGGTTCTGATTTAAATGGATGAACTGTGAAGAAAATGTCTCTATTTCCAACCATTGTATTTCTCATTACAGTGGCAATAGTGTGGGTTATGATGACTTTGTTCTTTCCAGCTCAACTTTAAAGATTCAAAGAAACTAGCAGTTGCACAAAACTGGTGATGTATATTAGGTGACTCGCACAAGTTTCTTGGAACTTTTAAAAAACGTAACATTTCCCTCAATCATTTCAAACTTTTGGTTTTCCAAGTCTCTGAAAGTACAGAAATGAACTGCTTGGAATGGCCATTAAACCAACCGCATTAGGAATATCCATCTGGTACAACGTGCGGTTGAGCTGATCACTGGCACATCCATCCTAGCACACTGATTTGTTTCCACTTGTGAGGCTGACTTTCTGGAATCAGCTAAATGTAATGGTAAATTACCTTGTGGACCGTGATGAGGACAGTTTCAAATCATTCCAGTTTGGTGGTCAGCCATATTTATTGATACCACAGTACACATGACGAGATAAATAAAATAGAAGAAAAGTAACGAAAGAATAAAAATCAGTTCTGAAAGGCACTTCATTTGCTTTGAATTTGCTACTTTGATACACACCATTGTCCCAGATCATTTTAAACCTTTCCAAAATCCAAAAGTTAAGACTCACTGAACTGAATGTTCGATGCCCACGATTGTTTGTTTGGGGAGTAAGCAAAAAGTTCTCATTTGTACCAGTACAGGTATTCATACATATAATCTACTACCAGTATGCAATGGTGGTTTTTCACCACTTCATATATCTATAATCCCAAAAAAGTATAATTCAGCTTGTGAACTTTCAACTTGGCAATGTAATTAGTTTAAAAAAGTGATTTAATGCAAATAATAATGGATGTGTTTAATTCAACAAAAGGTAATAAGAAAACACTAGAAACACTAGAAACTTAACCATTGTTTATGCATTGGTATGCATTTCTAAAGCTTTGAAGGTTACTGAAAGGGTTCAGCGTAGATGCACAATGGAAAATTTTGAATGATAAAGCTTTTAAGTGTGGATGGAAGGATGAGACTGCAGGATGAAAGCTTGGAGAGCTCACAGGATGGTGTTACTGTGCAGCAGGGGAAGAATGAGTAACCCAATGTGTCATCGAGCAGGGAAATCTTTTATAGAAAATGTTTGGAAAAGGGAATGTCAATTTTCAAAATACTAAAGAGGTAATTGGATCAAGCATCTGTCTCTCAAAAGGTATACGTAAGATTAAACCAATCAGATGAACACAGTAGAGTCACACAGAATCGGGCATTGAATACTTGTTGATTGCTCCAACACCTAAAACCTAGGCAACAAATGTAAGAATGCTAATTAGTCTGAATTTTTGCTTCATTACAGCCACAAGCGGACAGCTTTAAGCTTAGAAAAACAAGTCTGAGAGGAGACCTATTTTTCACAGATGATTTTGCACAATATGATTTGCTTAACTTTAGAAAGTGGATAGATGCCACATATTGATGATTACAAAAAAAGAAATTGGTATTAGATTGCAATTCAAATCTGCACTTTTGCAGTGCTGTCATCGTGTACAGAAAGATGTCGAGTGAATAAAAATGTAAATTCCCAGTTCCATGCACTGACCAAATGTATTATGATCAACTGTGCGATGTTGGGCAGGTCCTCGTCATGTTTTCAAATCACCTCTGACAAGTCAGGGAGTAGACAAAGAACACCCAAGGCTGTTCTGGAGTGGACTGGGATATTAGAAATAGATGCCATGGGCCAAATACATTCTGAGGTGGGATCTCTATGGACTGGTCTTGATTTTAAACAGATGTCATCAGTTCCCATCAGATTAGAATCTGGGCACTTGTCTTTTAGACTTGACTAGACTTGTTTTTGTGTTCTTTCAGTGCTTCCTAAGCAGTTTTTGTGTAGCCCACTGCTGTCCTGCCAGGAGTGTGTGGTAAATGTCGAAGTCATTTCCATATGCCAGGATGCAGCATAGCATTGTTTCAATACTGCCTATAATACTAATTTTACCTGTCAGTGGTTTGTAATCTTGGGGATGATCAGTTTATGTAATTAGTGCATATACTGTACATTTGTGTTGAGAATGCACCAAAAGTGGGACAAGTCTGTAGCTTGGCTTGTCAGAGGAAAAACAATTGCATTTTGGGCAGAGAAATCTCTGCAATTAGCTTAAACTGCTGATTGAAACAGCAAATGCACAGCCCACAAAAAACCCTCACTTCTTATGGTAACCAATACTGAAGCACATCAGAGGTTGTGTTAATTGTACATGCAAGACTTTGGGAAGATCTGTTGGGCAGAGCATATCACTGACACAAGTTCACATACATGGAGATCCTTAATGTGGCAAGCAAAAAACAACATTGCAATTTCAACAAAACAAATTTATGTAAAAATTGTCCTTTTAAGGAGATGAAGAAGGTGTCTTTCCGTTTAACAACAGACCTATCCAAACCTAACACTATTGACTCTATTTAGAAGACTAAGACAGTTTTTGTGCTACTCAGAGCCTGAGGGTTAAGTACGAATGACAGGCCAATTAAGTCTCCTCACTCAGTGGTCTGATGATCCAGAGGATCTCTTGATCTTAAAAATCTTTGCAAATCTGTAAATCATAAAACACTGAAATAGCATGTTCACAGAAAGAGGCACAATCTCCACTTTTTCTTGGAATAATCATTCAGGTAATTTTTTTAATATCTTTCTAACAGTGGCTCTATATAAAGTATGGCAACGAGTGCTAATAATCCAGTTTTAACAGGTTGTCTCCGTGATCAAATTACCACAATTCATCAATGTCTTTTTTAATCTATTTTTAGCTAGAATGATTCAGGCTTCTCAACTGAGTGAATCATTGCTGATAGCAAACCTCTCCCCTCTCATTTGGCTCCCTCCAGGCCCATCTTTGTTCTGGGCACGTCTTGAAGGCTGAACATGGTTGTACTGACACTACAGGATGAGAAGAAAGCACAAAGCCAGAGCTAATTAAAGTAGGCAAACTTCAGCAGCCTTGTCTCACTCTCATTGACCTTTATCAGAACACTGGCATTCATGTCGGGCAAATACTGGCACATTCCACTGAATGCATTGTAGGTAGGGAAGAGGTAAACAAACACAGCCTCATTAGACTGCACCAGGGACCATCCTATCACCCCGTTAATCTTCCGAGTCTTACCACACACACATACATATACCCACTGGGAATTTAAAGATATGGATGTGTTAATGAAAGCATCGCTGATGGAAATAAATTACGAGTCACATTTTATAACACTTGACACAACAGCTACAAGCAAACTAGCAGTTTGAAGTACTTAATTATACATGATTTATGGGTGCCTTGCTTTCTACTTTCTTCATCTCTTCACTGTCGGTGCCTGCATATTCAATTTAATTCAGTTTTATTTATATAGTGCCAAATTACAACAAATGTCATCTCAAGGCACTTAAATAACATAGTCCAATTCAAGTCAATTAGAGTTCAATTCATTGTAATCATAATCCAATGAAATCCAATTAATTTCAAAATAATCCAATTCACACATATACAGCCAATTCAAAAACAATATCCTAGCTAAGGAAATCAGCAGATTGCACTGGAGCTTCTCTTCAGTCCAATCTCCCGTCCTGAGCGTGCACAACCCCCTTTTAACAGGAAGAAACCTCTGGCAGAATCAGACTCAGGAAGGGTGGCCCTCTGCCTCGACCAGTGGGGCTTTGAGAAGACAGAAATGCGGGGGGAAAAAAACATAACACCATTCAAAGGATACCTGTTGGAACAGGGAAACACAAGTTAATTACCACAATAATGTCACATGTACATAATATCATTTGAGAAATTAAACAGGGGGAAAAAGAAAGCAAAGTGACGAAAGGTGTGACAGATGAGGTCCCCCAGCAGTCTAAGCCTATAGCAGCTTAACTATGGGATGTTTCAGGATCAACATATGAACACATGGGATAACATGGGATAACAGTTTATGAACATTTAGGTAAAGATTATTGATACAATACCACAGTCACAACTGCATGAAGCATATTGAGACAACCCTACAGCACGAAATCTGCATTCTCCACAACAGTGGTTTCCAAACAGGAGTCCCTGTCCCTTCCAAAAGAGGAGCCAAATATCATAGGAGCTGTACAAGGGTTTTACTGGTGAGGTTGTCAAAAATGGCTTTGCACGTTTGTAAAATCAAAACAAATTTTCTGCTTTGAACAGCATTAAACACTGCTGTTACACACAAAGGTACATTGGTTTTCCTGTGAATGTCTTTGTCTGTTTTATTAAACTACAGGGAATTCCTGAAATAGCATATCTGCTACTTTACAAACAACTGACTGATGTGTTTTTTGATTTACATGGGATACCTCAAGGACACTCTTTACAGTGACATACACACTCAGGGACAGAATCCTGAATAAATCACATGCACGGACTGGAGTACAAACATGACAAAATGTCCAGTGTTAAGCCTCCACAATTTACACTGTGTTGAAAATATTTGTCCTGACACGCCAATTTGATAGGAGCAAATTGGCGCTCGGCATGCTTCAAGAAGAAATTAAACCTTAAAACAAAAGCTCTCCCACATTTCACACTACAGGCAAATGCTGGAGATATTAAACAAATGATCCAGATCTGAGGCAAGTTGGCAGGCTGACTGGAGGTCACAGAGTGAACACCTGAAAGATGGGATTTTTTTTAAGCTTGTGGACTTGTACCTGTCTTGTACCAGATATCTAACATGCTAGATATTTTGATGGAGTCAGCTGGAGATAGGTTGGTGAGTCACTTGTCGGCGAGATGCTTCATCCAATGAGAGTACAAAAGACATGGTAAAGGCAACCCAGAAAAGGAAAATAACAAACATACAATAAACAAGATGGAGAGCATGGTAAGGAAAGTAGGAGCTGCTTGGATTTAGGAAACTGAGCATGATTTGGTTGAAATTTGGATTCAAGAATCAGGTGAGCAAAACCGACTGAATCACCAGGAGCTTCTTGTTATATAGAGGAATATTAATGATGAGAGAAACTTCTCTATCTTGATGAAGATCAGTCAGAATAGTCAGAGGTAATGTCTGGCAAAGAAATTTCCAATGTGTGACCCCTTGCTGCTGATCAGTCGTGTCAAGTGATCCCACGAGGACTTCAAAACTCCGGATCGCAAGTCAAGCATGCTGCGTAGTGTAAAGAACACAATGATTCACAAAGCAATCGTAAATTCTAAGCCTGGTTTAACACAAGCATTACATCTGACATGTGTAAATGCACACAGGCTTAGCAACAGGGAGGGCATGAAGCTCTTTTTTCGACACAAGTTTGGGGGGCTTCTAGGAAAGAAAAGGAGTTGAAACTACTTCTCTACAACTTGCCACTTGCAGCATGAAAATGTATTCTCTCAAGTTAATGCTGGGACATTAAAGTCACCATAACAACCATTATTCTTGCAATCTATTTGTGAGCATTGTGCAGCAATCCTTTATCTGCAGTCTACAAGATCAATTGAAGATGATTCATAAACTAGGATGCTGGTTGTAACTTTCAAAAATGGCCAAAGGCTGCTGAGGAAAAGCTGGCAAGTTCAAAATGAGGTCTACCTTTGTTTGGTTCAGAAACAAGGATGGCAGCATGAAAAACTGAGAAAGCAGTTAAATGATTAAGCATTGCTGGCAGGTATGTAGTTAGTGATTACCTGACATAACGATATGCCAGTGCATATACAGCTGAGTGAGGCAGGATGAGACATATTGAAAACAACTGCTTGCCAAGAAAAGAACCTGCAAAGGCCCAGCACACTGCGACCCTGCTCCCAGTTTGTTTGTAATTCTTCATTCACTTGACAGCATTTTGAACAAAATGATCTTTCATCTTTTCATGTGTCATTCCATGATGGTGGAATGACCTATTGATCACCACAACAACAGGTGCATCCCTATTTATCTTCAAGAAACTCTTGAAGACTGAGCTCTTCAGAGAGCATCTCCTATCCTAGCACTTACCCCGTACTTCCTACCCCCTCTACTGCACTTTCTATTTCTGCACTTCCCTTTATGCCTGCACTCTATTTCTACACTGTCACCTCTGATAGAGCCTGACTAGTGGTTTTCCTTCTATGTAGCTTATTGTTAGCTTTGACGTTATCTGTAATGGTATATCTTCATTTGTAGGTCGCTTTGGATAAAAGCCATATGCATAAATATAAACATAAACCTGAGATTGTGTTTGTGCAGCTTATCGTTACCAAGAATCTCCAAAGATTGGTTGCATTAAGAGAACAGACTTTAAAAGCAAATTTAAAAAAAAAATGATATTAATAACTGCCATCACTGAACTACTTACGTAGTGTGCTTCACTTGAATTATTTATGCTCAGATGATGCATATTATGCCCTTTTTACACAAGTTGACACACTTTCCTGAGCTCTTGAGATTTTGTCTATGCCTTGGTCAAAATACCAGAGATACCAGATAAAATACCAGGTAAAACACTTTCATTTAAAACTATTGTCACATGTCGATGGTGGCGAGGAAGGAGGACCCAGGTGCAGATACAGAGCGAGAGCCAGGAGGCAACAAAGGAAATAAAAAAACTATTTATTCTTAAACAGAGGTGTGGGAAAGTCGGAAATACAAAAAACTAGCCACCTAAACAAAATCAAAATGCTGAGAAAACTTGAATTGACGAGACTGACCAAACTAGAAACAATGACTTAGGAAGAGCACTGAGGATGAGTGACGCAGGTGAAGAGAGTGGAGCTGATGACTGTACTAGAGAGAGACTGAGGTAACAAGTGAGGAAGTGACAGAACCCTAACAAGAAACAGAATGGAAAAAAAAAACACCAAAAGACAACAAAAAAAACGGATCAGGACAATTATCAAGTTATTTTTCATTTCAAGGTCTGTATGAAAAAATAGAGACAAAGTAAACCTAGCAATGTTTTCTCTTAAGGTCTCGTGGGCAGTTCACACCACGAGAATAATTAGATGCGCATTTAAACCATTTTAGACACCCACCTTTCAATGTATTTGCCTAAAGCTGGACTATATGCATGCTTGGATATAATACATTTCCCTTACAAAATTCAACTTTGAGCAACAAAATGTAGAATAATTTGTTTCATGGCTATGTTGCACTAATGTAATTACCCGTGTGTTTTCTATGCCTTTGCTCCTCTGCGGCATCATGGGGGACTGGAGCATCCTGCAGATCCACACATAACTAAACAATGTCCTGTGGGCAATTTAAGATATTCAATTCACCTGACCTGCATTACTGAACTGTAAGCGGATACTGTAGCACACACAGGAAAGGCATGTAAATGCGAGAAGAACACAAATTTGACACTGGAAAGTCCCAATTTACATTGGTGCATTTAAACCTCTGATGAGTCTCACTGTAAGGTAAACCAGAGAGAATACAAGCGAATTTGTTATTAAAATGTACCGAATTGACCATCTTACTGCAATACTGAAAACCTGATTACACTACATCCAAAATACTGGATATGACCAAGATATAAGGACATAAAAAGTTTGAAAGAACAGATGAGACTAAACAGAGAAAAACCTTGTCACCACAGTAGGTGTAAGTTCAGTTTTATGTTCAGCTTTGACGAGACAAACAAAGCAGATAACAATGAAAATGACTCATGCAACTTTATTACTCAGTCAAATTGAGGAAAGGGTCTGCAGACATGCAGAGTCTGAAGGAGGAAACAGTGTGTACTTGTTTCTTCTTGTGGAGTCCAGGCAGCCTAGGGAGTGAAATACAGCAAAGCCTTTCACCTGCTCTGTTCCCTCTGCACCATGGTACATCTCTCTGACCTCAGCCAGCCACCACTGAAGATTAGCCAAGGGGAAAAGATAACTCACTCTGTAAAAAACTCTTTGACTCATTCTCCTCAAGCCCAGGAAGTGATATTGTCAACAAATTCAGTTCTTTTGACCATAGATTTTGGGTCAGCTTAAGTATTTAACCAATGTGAGTGTAAAAAACAATGCGGTGACAGTGATTTTGGCGTTTGAAAGCAGCACTAGTTTGTTCGTTGGCTGTAAATTATATTTGAAGTAGTGTTCATACTTACAGTTCTTGTAAACACATTTACTGATTTTAGGTTTTACAGTATTACAGATTTCACAAATTAAGTTCTGAATTCAACCAGATGTGGTTGTGTGTCTCATTTTGGGTGCAATGTGACTTCTAGAGTTGATCATGTCGACACAAAGCTTGAGATTTTCATTATACACGCTGTGTTTTAGAAACGTCCCAGAGGCAGCTTTCATCTCGACTCTGGCCTGCTAGAAATACTCACCTAGTCTATGTTTGACAGAAGCTTCATCAAGTGGCATAAAGCAGATGAGCCATGCAAGAAATCATACACACGAACAGTACTGAGAATCCATCAGTTTTCCCAGTAAGTCCCTTAGAACAGACTCTCAATCATATTATACACTGCAGCATCAACAATATAAGGCCAGAAATCAAATGTTAGGATCCACACGGGGTCCAGAATATAACTCTATCGCTAAGACATTCCTGAGCCAACAGGCACACTTTCGTTGCATTTAATGTTTCTTTCATTGTCTATCTGTCTGTCAAGATTGGCAAAAAGTTCAATTCACACACTACAAAACACAATAAATCTATCTCTTGACAACTGTAATTCGTCTTTTCATGTTGGACTGCTGGCAGACTGGTCACTTGAGTGAAACAATGTAAATTTATGGTACAAAATGGTATTACACAATGGTTTCGGCCAAAGCAAGCTCCAGCTAGCTTTAGCTTTAACAACAGTTAGCTATTAGCATACTGATTATATTCATTTTATTTAAACCAACAGCAATACAAAGTAACACTTTTATTGTGATCTTGTCACTACTCAAAAATAAGTGAGGCTTATTCAATAACGCTTTAATGTATTTTTTATGAGACTGTCGTTAGCTACTAGCTGATCTCTTTATCTTCAGGACCAATGCCTTCTGTTCACATCACGCTCAGTGTAACAGTAAGGTAACGATTGGAAGCTTTTAAGTGCGCTTTTATACAGAGCCAGTATGTCCCCTCGTTATAACAGCAGCCAACAGGAACTCAATATTTCCAGAGTCTCGTTAAGTGTCAGTACTTTACCTGCTGTAACATGTCAAGCCCATATGTGTGCAGAGAACTCTATGGTAATATACGTCTGGTGTGTAGCCCAAACTGCAGCAACATCAGCAATTATTGTTCATGCAGCACCTCACTTTGGTGCCCAGTGCTTCACAATTCTTATTCAGAGGGAGACCTTCTGATAGATTCTGAGCCTCACATCCTTTTGCTATGCCAAAAAAGAGAGGAAATCAATAATGGCAGGCATCAATAGGCATCCTAAAGTGCCATGGCCATCTGCTCCTTTTTACAAGGTTTTGTAAAATTAAGTTGAGAAAAAATGGTGCAGTTTGATGCTGATTCTTCCCATGTACTGTCCATTGAAAGTGCAGAAAACCAAAGCTTATGTTTTAGGTATTTTTCCTTGATACCATGATGTAGGGTTAGGGATTTGAAAAGTTTTAAAGTGAAAGATTCACTTTAAAGGGTTTCACCAAAGCAGCCACACAGCCCCCCTGACATTTTTTTTCCAGACAGCTTTGTTGTCTCTTATAAGAGCACAAAATGCAGAACAACTTACCTGTACCACACATAAAGTAGGTGTGAAAGGACACCCACAGAGAATACTGATTTGAGATTCATTTGCTATGAAGTACAGCAGGTTCATGGAGTTTTTACTTTAAGCTTATGAAGAAACCTTTGCTTTCTCTTTTTTGCTCACCAATATATCACAATACAGCATCTTAAATAGCATACATTATCTACCTGTTAGGATTTCACCTTCACAGGTCCAAAATGATAGCTTCTCTCCAATATTATATCATGCTCCCTTTTTATCTCCATTGTTACCAAGCATAGCATTTGTAACTGCTATCTCAGTTATGTAATGAAAGATGGTGTTGTGTCTTGGCTGACTTTATGTAGAGTAAAAAAGTGGAAAGGGAAAAGATTACACAGATACTGTGAAAGAAAAATCATATGACTAAGACAATAAACCAGAAATATTATGCGTCATGCGACCATTCAAACTAATACGCACATTTCTGATGAAAATTAAGACTAAAATGCTCGCACTATATCCACTGAGTCATTATTATCTATTCCTCTGGCTGCAGTTTTGTAACTCCTTTAATATATTCAACAGTGTATTTCCCAGAAATAAACGCAGGACATTTTTTTCCCTTGCTTGTGTTTTTCTTTAACTCACCTGATTGAAGGCACAATCTGTTACATTTCTACAGGTTTGTTGTAAAGTTTGAAATTTAGACTGAAGGATAATGACCTGTGGATCATTTAGGTCAATGTCGCCTGAGAGAGGTATCGAAGGTAACAACGTACAAAACATATTCCAAATAAGATACATATCATAAAAAAAACAATGGAATTCAGATTCATGTTTGCCTGTTTGACCTCTACAGGAGTTTCTTTCCTATCTAGTGAATTTCTTTCTGTGCTTATCTTGGTCTTACACGGATTTATTATTTTTGTATCATATTGTTCTTTTTGATATGTATCTTTTCTGGACTGTGTTTCATTTGCACAGTCCACAGTCTATTTGCCACAGGTATGGCTAGTTCACACTATGTACTGTAAGGGCATGACATTCTGCCCTGTACTTTTCTCCTAACTCTAACAATAAAGCGTGTTGTTTTGAGGGCGTAAAGTGCCAGAAAGCTTAAAATGTAAATAAAGACTCGCCATGTCATTCATACACACTGTGTCGTTTGTTTTTATGATGACCCTGCAATGGACTGTCGACCTTTGTAGGGTGTTGAATTAGACAAAACAGGTATGGAAAATTGTGGAACACAAGTGGACTGCAGAAAGGAAACTTCCAGTATATAAAACAGCTTTGCCTTTCTGTATAGATGATGCATGTTAAATAGCTGGCATCTGTTTCACAGATGTTCCCCAGTGCAAACCTTCGTACTGTTTTCCCCTTGTTTATGGTTTTTCATCTTGGACAATGACATTGTTAAGTTGCCATGTTTCTTTTACTTCTACTACGAATTAAGTAGGTGTAACACATTCAGAATTTCACTTTGGGAAAAAGTTCTTTAATATTTTGATACTAAATTGTAGGGGACCTTTGGAGCTGCTGTTTAAGTTAACATCACAGGCTTTCCAAACTAAAGCCAAGGTAAATCTATTTGAATAGTTATTACATGTGATTTGTTGACTGATGCTGAAGCTGACTTGAATGTAGCATACACTATGCACACTACTGAGGTGGGTCACTCAGACACTCACACTGAAAACTTGCATCTTTGAAAGACATCTGATTTTTTAAAGCACTGAGTTATGAGGGAATTTAGGTTACAGAAGCTTCTATTTATGAATGAAAGAGAAGCTATCGGATTGAAAGGTAATCTGAGGATGCAAGACCGTGTAACACATCTTCAGAGGCATGGAATTGTTAACAGCTGAATTGACGGATTAAATAGCGAGGCCAGCAAAAATTCTTACTTTTAACTGCCATACACTCACAGGCTCTCATTATTAAATTCTCCTACATAATGCTTGCAGGGCAGCTGACAAGAACTATAGACATCCGATGTCATTTTTTTTTTACTTTTATCACTTGTGGTACTGATTTTTTTCTGTGTCTCCTCATACACCCCGTATAAATATGTGACTACAAGTGATTGATTGAATAATCTGCTGCAACCCTTATCTCAGCCGGCATCGTCACTCCGTCCAGCCTCCAAAGCAAATTTCACTTCATGCCAAATGATGGGTTACAGGTGAAAACAGTGCTTCCAGATCTATCGCCAATCTTGCTCACGCTGTTTCTCTTTCATGTATCAATTTGCTTTATTTTCTCTCATGCTTTACACATGCTGTATGACATAGCTGGATGTGTAAGCTTTAGTCAGCTTGCTTGTCTCTAGTTTATCATTACCTTTTTTAAAACATCAATTTTAAACATGTTGTTGAAATATCAACCGAAATGCTTTGAATGTAAACTCAAAGTATGAGTTACACTGGAGAGTGTGTTTTTCAGTTGGTCTTTATTCATTATCATTGTGAACTTTGAAGGCTAACATTACAACTAAATGTTTGACTTTTCACTTTAACCTTGGGAAGTCATTTGCGTCTGCACATTACATGCAGGCTTGACTTGAACTAATTTAGTTAAATGAGGATATCTCCCAGCTGAGATGGAAAGATGAAGTGGAAACCTTGCAGCTTGACATTTCTTCCTACAGGAATGATTATGGATTCACTGTAAAACATTTAAGGCTATAACGCTCTTGGCTTGTATTTTTTTTATGCATCTAATGTGTGTATATTTTTTGTATTGAGACATCTCAAACAGTTTTATTTTGTCCACTGTTGTTACTACAAAAGTAACACTCAAATGTGAAGTGCAAGATGAAGTGCAATCAATTCCTGCTCATACAGAAGAGAAATACAATTCATTGCTTTCCATGCATTTTCCATGTACGTATAATGCTTTCATCTGCCTGCAAAAGTATTGAAAACTTTGAAAAAATGAACAAAAACTAAGTGATTCGATGCATCTCCAGCTAGTTCAAGTATCCTCAGTTCCTGGTAAACAGAGAGCACTAAAAAAGTCCTTTGATATGAATTGCGTTGCACCGTTTCTAACAGAGCTGATCGACAAACTGTTGTTTTGTATACTGGAAGTGAAACCACACATTTCCATTTACTGTATCATATTGTTTGGATAGCCTGCATAGCAGAATGATCACATTTTTTTTTTTGCCACAGAGACGCTGCCCATTTTACTGATGAAAAGCAGCTCAATTGATACTAAGAACCGGCTGAGTGCCTACAAGTGAGGAACACATTTGGGGAAATGTGGGGTTCAGTATTTTGCCTAAGACTACTTCAACATGTAGACTTGGGAAGATGGGGTCACATTTGAGGAACAACCGCTCCACCTCTTCGCTACAGCCGCTACACATTTGCCACCGGGTTAGATTTATGTGATAGAGACACTTTGTTAGGACAAAAGATCCTGGTTTGGTATAAAAAAGTTGTTTTTTGTTACCGGTTCCTAGATTCTATGATTTTACAGCATTCAATAAATTGCTTAGATAATGAAAACAATCCAGAAATAGAGTGCCTTTTTCAGGTAATGTCTTACTATACATTTCTTTTAAATTTGTTTGTCATTTATAATCTTATTCTTTTAAGTCACTGTCTTTTAATATCTTGTCTGTGTGTTCAGATACTTTATGGCTCAGTAATGACTTTTCACACAAACTACAACAATCAGGCTCTTAGGATTTTAAAGTAGCCCACTTAAAATACCTCCCAGAGCTTCACTTTCATTTCAGCTGCAGCTGCTGGGCTATAGCCAAACCTTTCATCGATGGAAACTGCCCTAATGGCACAAAAAAAGGGGACCTAATTATAATCACCCAGTTAAAGCAAAAGTAACCCAGTTGGGTGAAAATCAGTCTGGATACACTGGTATCAGCAAGTTTAGTATCCATCGATATCCACACAAAAACAAGAGACTCATTCGCTTTAGTTATACTGGTAAACCATACCTGGTATTGATTTTATAAAACAGACTGATAAATACATTCTGTATGCAACATTAGCTCCTATAGGGCTTGTGTGATTAGACATAAGCCAGATCTGTCCCGTTAGATATGTATTAAACAAAAAATGGTGTTAACAGATTTAACCATCATGTTAATTCAGGACTATAACATCTTTTAATTCACTCACAGTCTCATACTCATGCTTACCCACACTTCTTGCTGCTCTATTTAGCTGGTGTGTGTTTATTAGGACGGGATCTTTTGTCACACAAATCCATCACTGATCCATCTCCTTTTGACGCATGCATCTGGATAATCTTGAATGCAGCTGGGCTGCCAATTGTTGTTATTGTTATTCTGCGTGAAGATATTCTTTATGCCACTAGCAGATCGGTTCATTGCATGAGTAAGCTCCTCCACACTGCTGCTTGGCAGATGTTCATTAGTACTGAAGCAAGTCTTGATCTGAATAATTGAAAATTTAATGATTTAAGAGAAAGGATACCAATTCTTTAGAGTCTAAACATTTTGATAGATATCATCGGAGAATAAAATGACGGACACAAAATTACCATTTTCTTACTCTGTCACTGAAAGCCACCCTTTTCTGCAATTACAAGCCATTCACTAATAGAGAAATAATGGTTTCCATTTCAATGCCTCATTTAAATGTGGGGATTTTGTCATTTCACGTTTCAGGTTTGTCACACTTTATATGAAGAATAGAAGAATAGAGGATACCGTTTCTCTCACAAACCTGAAATCTTTACTATATGAACATGCAAGTCTCTCCACTGAGTTTCCTGAAATGCTGAGCTGGTGTGTGTTTTCTGGTGTCAGTGAAAACAATAGCATTATGAGTGCCAATCTTCTTATACATTTGCCCACATCCTGACAGAGAATGATAGAGTGTGTTTAACTCCAGTTCTCTGAGAAAAATGAAAAAAAAATATGAATACATAGAATAAATGTATGTACCTGGCATAAATACAGAACAGAATCTGAACTCTGATTAACTTAAATGCTTATCACGCTACTTTATGTTACTGTGGAAAGTTTATGAGAGCATAACTCATGGGTTTGCTTTTACTGCACTTTTTATATACTAGAGAAACAGCTTTGTACTACATTTCAAAAGCATTTGTGTCATTAAAGACACACTGAGTAGACTAGAACACACTATGCTGACTATTTACATCAAACATTAATACAGGAAGATGTACTATATTGAACAACAATGCTTATGTTGCGTATATATATGTAGTCTTGTTTTAAAAGACTCAAGCAATATCAGAATGTGTTAAAAGTATTAAGATGCCACTAGCTTCTTCCTCACTTCTCCAACAATGTCAGATTGAGCAGTGATAATGAATGGCAAACAACAACAACAAATAAAATGAAAAAAGGCCGGTGAATCATTGAAAATTAATGATCAATAATCATTTACTAGGGAATACTGCTTGAGCATAATTGAAAATGAGGCAGTAGGCCAGATAGGTGTAGAGGAGCTGGTGAACACGATACTGTTACCATTCAAAGTGTTCAGCTCCAATCTCTGCACTTACCAATGATTGACAGATAACTACTCAACAGGTCTCATGCAGAAACCTTTTTAATCCAATATTTTCAAGTCAAAAATATTTTCTTGAAGCCATCTCGCAATGAAACACTAAATTCTGCATTTCTAATAATCTAGCAGTGTCCTCATCACAATCCAAGTTTCTCAGTTTCATCTGTCAGCAATATCATATTCCTGATTATGATCACGTAGAAATGGTTTAAACCTCCTCCATCTAGCTCTTCATTTTGACATTTTGTTCCTGCCCTGTATCTTGGAAATCTACTCTTTCAACTCATCTGGATATGATGTCTTTTTCTGGGTATTTCTTGGGTTTTGGAAAGCTTAATCAGCTGCTCCAGCATGTAAACAACTTCCCTGTTGGCATGACCGCTTATCAAAACAGATGCCAAGAACTGCCAAAACTACCAACACAAACCACTCAATCAGCATGGCATCCAAATCAGTGAATAAATTTGCCCTAAAAACCACTCCCCCCACAGAAAAAGATAAATAATGTCCCCTAAGACATAGAAGATACAAACAAACTATTCAACATGAAAGCCACTAAAATAGGCTGCCCCTGGTATGCAGCTATTTCCGAACAGTTTTTGTAATCAAAATGACCTGATTTGATGTATGCAGCACTAGTTTGTGGTTAACTGTTGTTACTAGTACTAGTTGGTTAGGTTTAGGAAATAAAGCTTTGAATGTTGAAACTTTTCGATGAGCATTAAAAAGGGCTAAAGGGCTCTTTCTAGCTTTAACCATATTACAGGAGTTCCTGACAAAAAATGAATACATAAAAAAATGCAGTATATAATTCAGTCAGAATTAGGATGGGCTCTGTATTCCTATCTTAAATTTTCCTGCAAGTTGGATTCAGCCTTTGTTCTTTTCAATTCCATAAATACCACCAGGTGGAAAGATTGGTGAGATTTGATCAGACCTGAAATACTATTTGGAGCCTGCTTAGCAGCTTTGCAGACTTTACACTTGCCCCAAGACTACACTGCTGCTGTTAGGTTCATCCACAAATTTAAGGGCTACTCGTTTTGTGATTTGCTAAAACACTATATCACCATGTGACCAATGCTGTATCCTGTTAACATGCAAGTGTTACTATTTAAAATGAACGCACCCTTCATGCTAGTAGGCAAACTGAGAACTCTGCAGGAGCTATGTTTTCATGGTGCACAGTGCAGCAGAGCTCAGTGTGTGTCAGAGAACAGGGGAAAGACATAGCTCTTGATCAAATAAAGTAACATATTACAAAGTACAAAGTTAGAAGCCCTTGAGGGGCTAAACATATGCTCTATCGATGCTGTGAAGTTGAACTCTGCTGAGAATAATCTCAAATAACTAAAAAAAAAATAAAAATCATGAAGCATCCTCGTTATAATCTCTTATGCTTGTCTGATCTCAGATTTTCTTAAACACATTGTTTTTATATTTGCAAACTGGAACCTGCTGACTAGTGTTTTAGTGCTGGAACCTTGGCATATAGTGTCTACGGTAAAAGTCCTCTTATATGTGAGGTTTGTGAAAGGTAATTGTACCGTATATTATAAAGCTCTCTCCGAGACTTGATGACCACTCAAAGTGCCACCTTCATACAGAGCTTCTTACTCAGCAAATAACTCCATCTTAATTAAAGTATATGTTGTTATAAGAGTTTGCTGATATGTAAAATATATGAGCATTTCTGAAACTACATGAAAGACTTTCTTTAGAAAGCCTGTCACTGTGCTAGACTGCTAGGTAGGATACTTAAGTTCAATATAAACCTCTGACTTCTCATTTTAACTATAATTATCACTAACTCCTTAGTTAAGTTTAGGCACTAAAACTAGTTTGTTAGGTTTGAGAATCAGAACTACTTGGTCAGATTTATGAAACGATCATGGTTTTAGCTAAAACGTATTCTTTCACAATGTTAACTTCACGCTACAAGATGCCAATTTGTATTTTGCCTGGAGTATGTGTCCTCAGAGGATTTCCATGCATTAATCAACAGCTATAATTTGCTTTTTAAATCATAAACAAAGGTCATTATAAGTTCAAGAAAGAATGACCCACAGTGATTTTCTGCAGGACAGTTTCTTCTTTTTTCCATATATGTAGTGTTTTTCTCTACTAAACACCCATTCAAACTTAGCTGAGCACATCAGGGACAAAGTGGAATTCAGTTACTTGCCCAAGGACACTTCAAGGCATACAGGATATATCTGGAGCCATAGCTGCCCACCTGCTTAGTTGACAAAGTAGCAAAATGGCCAAATAATTCAAATTGGAATCATTTAGAAAAAAACAACAGCAACACTGAAACCACTCACAGAAATTTCCACATCATTAGATTTTTTTAATATTCTAAGCATGTTCAACAACTAGGACTTCATTAGATTAATTACTTATTTGATTTGAGCAGATCCAGCTTTCCACATCAACTCCCGTGGGTCTGTGAAAGAGTAGCTGATTTGGGTTATTGTTAAGCCACCCTTTAATTTACAGCCCTCATTTTAATCATTAGCTTAATCAATGCCCTACAATTTACTGACAAAGCAGTTTTCCAATTGCATCCAACAAAAAGGTAACTCATGCATTGCCATGTGGTCAGTCCTTTATTTTTATTTCGAATTTAAATCTGTAATTTGAAAATTGTTTGAAAAAAGACCCCTCTATATTTTTAACAGAAAACTATGTCTCCATGATTTTATAACTCAGGAGAGGATGAGTCCAACAAAAACTTTGCTTAAATAAGGAAAAATCCAACAACAACAACAAAAAAACTGTTCATACCAATGGTTGTTGCATGAGGCCCTAAATGAACAACATATTTTTACCCTCAACTGCTAGTAGGCCTGTTTAATATGTGTAAATGTGATTTAAAGTCTAAATACATTTTCTCACTCATCTCCCTTTTCTTACAGGGTGTGACATCATGAGGGGCGGTGATGAAACAACCTCTGTGGATAAACTGATAAATAATAGCCAAGTATTCTCAGCTCATTTCCTTTGATTGACTCAAGCTCAAAGTTAAAGGGAAATGAACCTGGGCAAGAGTGACAAGCGTATTCAGTGTAATACATTGTGGGCTTCTTAGGAGCTTAGATTTGTGCTTGCTGACTTAAAAAGCCACCATCCTCTGCCTTAGGAGGAGTTAATGAAGTGTGTTCTTGGGCTCTGGTTGGCAGTTTGACGAAATCACAGAATGGGGTGATCCTTTTCTCTTCCTCTAAGAAGGATAAGAAGATGGTTGTGAATCGGACAATTTTTCTTCCTGTCGGGGATTGACACATGGAAGCGTCCAGCCTTTATTTTGTAGCTGTTAAACATTTCAAATTTTTGCTTCTTCTCATGCAGATAATGCAAGTAAAGCCCTGAAGTATAAAATTGCTTCTGACTTTCATGATTCAAGCAAATCTTGATGAATTTTAGGTTTAGCTTTTCTTTTTTAGCCACTTGTTGGAGCTCGGAATAAAACAAATTAAATTGAAGAGCTCTCAGACACCTCTTTTATATTTTCCTTTAGAGATCCTTCTTTCTGTGGACATACCACCACACTTTTAATATTTTTTTCGGGTATCATTAGTTGAACTAGCCATGTCAATATAAACATTTAGCAAATAAGCTCTTTTAGTGCTTCTTTTGCACAGCAAGCGTGTTTGCGTCAGAATATTCAAGTCTTGCAGCTTCAGCATGTGTTTTAGTTGATGAGGTGTACAATCTGCTGTCAAATAAACCCACCAATTGGTCTTAGCTGACCATAAGCTTAATCCACTTTGCTCCTCAGGTCCTGTGTAGTGCTCCATTTGTTTATAATTAATTGTCTTCACAAAACGAGTCCTTAGCAGTCAGCATGTAATTCAAATGGTCAGAGATGTTAGAGATGCTGCATGTGTTCCATGTGAACACCACCTATGATTTCCCATGGATTTCTAGTTCAAATTTGGCCGATATTGTCAAAATTCCTGACTTGTCACATTCTTTTCAACCTGTTAAAATGCAGTTATAACACCCCAAAAGCCAAACATACTTATGCAAATATTCTGTGTGTAGTCAAGCAGTATGAAAGTATTTCTTGTGCCATTTATGCTAATAGGCACTGGGCATTTCAATGCATTATATGTTTCAGTTGTTTCTAAAGTTATTGCAAAAAAAATCAAATCACAACAATGCACAGGATAATAAACCACTTTTGATTTGAGCTGTTGCTTGTAATTATAAAGTTTTCCTTGAACAACTGAACTAGTGTCATGATATTTACTCTGCTCCGTATAAAAGACAGTTGTGACAGTTACTTGCAATGACAAATCTAACCACCAGATAAATGCAATCTCAGCTGCAATGCCTGTCGAGCCAAGGGAAAAGTCCAGGGTGAACTAATAACTGAAATGAGCTAAACTTTTGTCGTTAGTTTTCATGTGCTTCATGAAAAATACTTTATGTTCATGAAAATCTATTCACCAAGCTGAAAAATATCGTTAATATCACATATACTTTACTCATACTTAAATTATACTATATGTGCACATTGTCCCTCGAGCTGTGACTACCATAAGCTTTGCTCGTTCACCACGGTTACTTGAACAGTTTAGACGACAAACAGTTACAGCTCAACTTGTCCATTTAAGCTGACCACCATCCTTGTCCCAGTTTTCATGCACGGGAGTGGAATCCCATAAAATGATCAGATAACTAGCCAGAGTATGTGCAACACTGTCACAAGTTGAACTGTGGTAGTTAACATTCAAGACATTCCGCTGTCTTTAACCTTTTCTGTGGGAGATCACTGCTCATGTAAGTACACCCAAATTCACTGTACAAAAGTTTCTTTGAGTAACTCGAATGGTCATTTTTCTTTTTCAGATGACTGAGTCATGTAGACGTGCTTGTTAAATCATTTGTTTCTTTAATTACTTAAACAATTTATGTATTTATCTATCATTTTCAAACATGCCGTCATATTACCCTGATACAGGGACCAATACTCCAGCATGTTGCATCTCAACAGTTCTCTGCTGAAAAAGTGCTTGATTTAATGGTTTAATGAAGTGAACTACAAGAAGTCTTTTAGGTACAAGAACAATAGAGTGCCGTGGCCATTAATCACACATTCTGAGAGTGTCTGCCTGGTTGTCCGCTTATCACAGCACTCCAGTCACACCATTGCTGCGGCACCGTATTTATGTCCCAATGACAGTACACTGCTCTAAACACATTGTTTAGAATATCTTCAGGATGTTCTATACTTGGGTAAGTTTGTTCTTTTCACATTTCAGTAAGCGACATACCAAATGCACTCCTAAATTCCAATTTTTTAAGAGACACAAAAGTAAGTGGAAATTTGTGCAGCCCTTTTAAGAAGCTGTCCAGAAATAAATGAAGATGTAGACCTTCTATAACGTGTGCATTTTATTTATAATATATGTATAAGGTTTCTGCCAGCATCATCCCCTCGACTATCATTACTTTCAATGAGCATAACCTCCCACAACCCAGTTTCTCTCTTTGCTTGAACCAGACAGTTTTGCTGTCAGTCCCTTGTAGGTAAACATATCTGCCAGCACAAGTACACGAACAACCATCCACGTGCCCACAAAAATGACAAATTTGTAAGAATAATTTTTTTTCGTTCAATCTTGTGTTGCAAAATCTGATTTCATTCTGTTTTTTATGTTATCTACTTATCACCTTGGCTTTTAATGTGGTACTGACCCAAGTCAAATTAATTCCTCTTCATGGGAAATGAAGAACATCTATCTGTCATGGCAATTGGAAGCAAGATACAACATACATTCAATTCCTAAGATGTTTGGTCACAACATGACAATATAACTTCATAGCTTCACCCATTAATATTTTATTAGATTATAAATATAAATTTTTTGGAACTCTATAGGAGAGATGGAACACTGCGTTACTGAAAGACTTTCTCACGTTTGAAGTTTGGAAGATGGTTTAAGAGGCCACTGTCAAATATGACTCCAGCTCGTATGTTCATATATATACTGTACATACTACTTTGGGAGAGCTGAGTCTGTGTTCAGTAAGAAGCCATTTTTTTTACAGGTAAAAGCACTGACAATGATAAGGAGATGAAGCTGCCATAAAATGCTGGGATTACAATTTGTGATCGGCAGGTGTGTCAACATTTTCATCTTATCAGTCCATTTCACACCAGCTTGCACTCCAATGAATATTATAACACATTATCATATGCTTTACAGATACTGGTCAATGATATGGCTGCTCCTGTATAACTCCCTTCGAGTTAATACAGAGTTCATGAACCAAGTGCAGATGTTGTATAACACTTTGAATTCAGTAAAGGCTCAAAATGCATTTAGATGAAATTATGTCTGCAGAGATGATAACATAGTCGGGACAGAACTAGATAAGCTCTTTTAATGATTAATAAACCCAAGTTTACATGCAGTAAACAAAAAGTACAAATGATATATTTTGTGCAAGAGAAATGCAGCCTAATTTTAAACTGAGATCCACTGATAATGTGATTTGCGACTTGCTCAACTCTGGAATGTGGAATCCTTCAAGACATGAGTGTAATTAATTCTGCAATGGCTGTCCTGATGAAACAAGATATGATAAATAAGGAATGATGCTTCCTATGTCAGTGAAGATTAATTCCCATTTGCTGGGATGACCAAGGTCAAGGTTTGCCTTATACCTTTGAGAATTTTTATTTTTTTTCAGATTCCTTCTTCATGAGAAATGTACAAGAATCAAACACATGGTTACAGAAAACTGCAAGCAAACAGTTGCTGGCATGTTTATTTACACATAGCTATTAATGTCCTCAAGACAACAAAGTCAGAGGATCTCGTGAATTGTGCAGATAAGAGTGGATGGCGACCTTGTATAGGAAAATAAATCTTTCATCTTTTATCAGAGCAGAGGCATTGTATTGCCTGAGACCTCTGATCAACTGACCCCATCTTTCAGGAGGGATTTCATAAATTGCCTGGAGCTGTTGGACTCAGAAATACAGAGATACTGGATTCACTGTGGGTCAATAACAGGATGAATTGGAATGAATTACACGAAACAAACCTATGTATGGAACAAAAAAGACTGATTCACTGCTTGTTGGGGAGAGACTTGCTGGCCATTGTGACCTTTTGTTCGTCACGCCTTCAAACCTGAGTCAAAGAACCAATATTTGTCACCAGTCCATAAATCATTCAGTTCTGCTTAGACGTCTGAACATGCTGAGATATCTTAATAAAAATAACTAACGCTACCAAAACCAACATTTTTAAAAAAGTCAAGAGGTGGTCTACACCATCACAGGGGGGTGTCTCAAACTAAACACGGTGAGTTACTTGAAAAAGCATTTGCAACATTTGACTGCAACTGTCTTGCTAGCTGTTGTATTTTGAGAATATTTAAGGCCATTTGAGGCCTTGCCCACAACACATTTGAGGTCAGTGTCTGATAAAAATCTGCAGACAATAGTAAGCTAATGATATCATCACCATTGATGACATACTCCCACTGGCTGAAAACTGGCATAGCTATTACATAGTCAAGATGGCTAACATTGAGGGTTAGAGGTGTCCAGTGTTTCACACGGTCAGATAATGACAGTTATCTTGGTACTCAGCTAGCACTACATAGTTGCACTTGTAAGTGGAATTATTCTCTCAAAATAGCAATTAAAAGTATCCTTGCATTAGCTTACTCGGGGTCTTAAGCGGGAGTATCCCGGCTGTCGTGGGGTGAGAAACAGGGTACAACTTTGACAGGTCACTACTTCAACTCAAAGTATGAAAATATGCAATTTGAGACACTGGTGAAAGCCTAGAATTATTGTGGCTTTGTGCCTGGTGCAAATGGTGTATTGTGTTAAAAGATTACTGTTGAAATGTACCATTGAGAGGCAGTGACAAGTGAGTGCCTGAAAGGCGTGGACACAGTAATCTTTGTGTCTGGCCCCATTCTGCCGAATTTATTGTACTGAATTTATGGGAGTTTTCCTTTCAGAGTGTAAAATTTAGGGTGGGGGATTAGCTAAATGTATCATGCAGACTATTTCACTGCAATCCATTGCCAACAGTTCCATTATATTCCTCAAAAAAAAAAAGCCTGTTTAAAATTTTGCTCTTGACACAGCTGCCATAGGTACTTTGAAGAGGAGACGGTGGTGAGAGGAAAGAGTGCTGTTAGAGGAAAGAAGCTGCGCTTCACTTGTGTGAATTTATCTATACAAGCCAGAAGAAAATATTGTCAGAACAAATTGATTGCCAAGGTTCATTATCAAAAATAACTGGAAGATATACATTAAATATTAATTTGAATCTAACTAGAAAGAGTCATACAATACCTGCTGGACCTAAACTTTTTCCATCTTCATAAACACTAAACTCCACACTCACCCTAGCTCGTCTGTTATACTGTACAATTCTTGACCACCCCAGATGGAAGCTGACCAGCTTGAAAGAATTATATGAATAACTTTGTGGCAAGAAACTGAAGTTTTGCATTGAACAGTGATAGAGGTTCAGAGACCACAGTTGGCAAGGTCTAATTGACCAAAGATAGCCAGGAACAATTTTCTGATATTGTCAAAAATTCAGGAAATAATCACCACTTAACATGCGAATAGGAACATTGCATTGAATAGCGTGTTGATCAAAGTGACCCTGGTGCTTTTGTGGAAAAAAATAAAAATTCTAATAAAAATGAATCCACTTGTGTAGAGAGAGCCCAAACAGGATAAGAAGAACTTGTAGAATTCAAATAAAGAAGAAAATATTGAGTTTGGGCAGCAGGGACCTCGTCTGAGTGATGCATCATCCAGTCATACTATGACCTTGCAGAAAAAGACGCTGCATGGAAAGATCTTAAGTGAGGAGCAAACAAGCAGGCATGGTAATAGACCCTGTAGTAAGCAGTACAGTCATATTTTAGCCCAAGCTATGTTACCCTGTATTTTTACGTTATCCTGAAATTGTTAAACAGATGCCTTTTGCATAGTGTCTTACAGTGTATACAATATCTAGAATCCCTCAGTGTGTCGCTGCCTTAATAGTCATGCCAAAGTTGGTTTTGTTCCATCCTTTGTTTTGTTGATAAAAGTTTATACCTACCTAATACCTCCCTCCTAAGTTTGAGTCTGCATTTGGGTTTTCTTTCCTCCATACACCATAATCATTTATATACCGTTCAAACTAAGGTAGTGAAAAATTTTAATAGAAGGACATGACTATTTCCAGAGCCAAACAGTGTGCAAAGACAATCACACGAAAAGAAAAACGAAAAAAGGGGAATGTGGAAATCGTGATTATCGTTATGGTGATTATCATGAAAGTCCAAATACTGTGGGAAAAATAGCAAAAATTTCAAATCCATTGTTTCAGTAACACCTGCATATTGTGTCAATAAGGAGTCAGGCAATTTGTTCCAGGCTGTTTGTTCAGGTTTTGAAATTTAGGTTTTAATCAGATTTTTGGCATGTTAATGCTTTTCTCATGCATCTTCAGTGGGGTCATTATGTGAGAGTCAATACAATCAGTAAGCTCATTCAAGCTGGACATGTGACCAGCTCTTTGCAGTCCACACTCCTATGTTTCATTAATTCCTCTGGAATGGAATTCAGTCGCAGTGTCCCTTTTCCTCTCTCCTAATCTAATAACTGTAATGATACAGATTTCTAAATTCAATCAGCTTTAATCTAGGGGATACAGATGCATTCAAACGGGAGAGAAAGTAGTCCCAGCTGGTGAGTGGTGAAACTCTTATGAAAAAGTAGCTACTTTAGAATGATGAGGGCTTATATATGAGGGCCATATTTGCTAAAAAGAGAATATGTCTTCTTAGTAAATGTCACTGTGCTCATTAAGGATTCTTTCTTCTGGAGTGAGATTGTTAATGGTTTATTTGTTAAGTCACAGGAACACTGGATTGTTGATTTCAAGAAAATCCACAAAAATCACACACTCGCTGTGAGTTGTTCTAATGATTTTTTTTCACCTATCAAAACGATACTCTTGTCCTAGTTATTGTGTCGAAAGGCACCAATATGTAAGATTTAGGGTGATATATATCGGAAGAAATCAATAATTCGCTTGTAATAATTTTTTTGTTTAGCATACAATCATGTAAAAATAAGAATCAGTACACATGGTGTGGGCATCTCCTCCTAGTTATCTAAGAAGTCTGTGTCGTGGCCCAGAATGGACGAGCAGAACACTGGCTTTACAGAGGGCTTTTTCCTATTTATAGCAGTTTGGAAGAGGAATGTGAGGCTGGGCTGTTTGAGCTGATTGCAATATGAATCTTTACCACATGCAACAAAATTTTGTGACTCTTAGAAGTGTGGGGACTGCAAAATGACCATATAAATATAAATATAAGAAGAATCTGGTTCCTTGAGGAAGTGACTCGCTTATCACAGACTGAGATAAATAAACATAAATAAAATGCAGAACTACACATTCTTTTAACCTTATTGTTCAGTCTTATGATATTATCTCAGCACTTATTGGTTTAAATCACTTCTTTCAGAGATTTTCCCTGATGTTGCCTCTTGAGCCTCACTCTGTGAGGTAGTGAGACTCATAAGATCTAAGAGCATCTACAAACTGGAATCCGTGAACTCATGTCTCTCTGAGTCATTGTAGTTGTGTTGCAGTTGTTTTACTCTTTTTTTGTACAACAAGCTCCCTCCTGTAGCTCTATCATTCCAAGTTGAATAGACCTGTTATTACCAATATAATTAACATTCGCCCTTTTCTCTTCAAATGTCCCTTACAGACAGGATGGCAGTGCGCCAGCACAAAGAAATCCAAGATGTTGTAACAGAAGCACCTAAATTTAATTCAGTCTTTTTGATTTTATTATTTTACCACTTGTCGTAGCTGTAACTAACAACCGCCTCCTGACTACAGGTGCAACCAGACTGAAATTTCCAGTGTGGTTGTGCAGGAACTTTAAGCCAATTTTCTACATTGTTTGACATGATCATTGTCACAGTGAATAAAATTACAGTTCTTTTTTCTTATGAAATGTAATCGGATGACCTGTCTCTTTGAGAAAGAACCAGGAGCGCAGCAGTGAAGGAGGCAATGGTGCCTTATAATCTTTGCCATACAATTTTATGACCCTCTTAAGAGCAGTTATTCTTCTTTTCTTTCCTCTCTTTTCTTTGTCTACTAAGGGAGGTAGATGGTGCAGTAGACTACTGCCAAAATACAGAATAGCGTTGAAAAATAACTCATTGTAGAGATAGCATTTATCATTATATGATGTGCATTTATTAAAGAAGTGCATGTGACACTGAAAACATCTTTGCCACAGACACACTGAAACGCAAGTTAATTCAAGCATGTTAACCAACAAATACTTTTGTTGATACGGACCAGCATCATACATGATGTCGCCTTTATTTAAGCACTGTTCTTTAGTGTGCTTTTGTCATAGTATATTGTGAGTGTGTTTTTATTTTCAGCCTCACTGCAAAACCAGGACAGTGAGCATGTGGTTTCTGGCCTATCAAGCTGCTAATCAGTTTGATGACATACAGCTGTGCCTTATGCCTGGCTGCACCACCTCTAGCTCTCCACCTGCAGCCAATTACAAAACCACACCCCTGTGTACCTGCCTTCCCTCAAAGGGGAAATCATTTGAAATCCTAATTCATATATGGGTTCCATTAAAACAAAAATTATATGTATTTATGGACAGAAACTTTATTTAGAAATTGTGAAGGACGGGATATGTAAGAATTTGGGTGATTTAATCAAAATGTTGAATATGGTATGGAAACATGACATTGTAATCTATCCAAATGTCTTCTGTTACATTCATCTGACAGTTGTAAGAACAAACTGCTTGATAAGTGGCTGAATATCAACTTGATCGTTCAGTGGACCTACATGTAAAATATGGGTGGTGCATTTGGTCTTTATCAGCTAATAAAATGCAGTGTGGTTAGAATTATGAATGCGTTTCATACTACTGATTGACATTAACGTAAAGAAAACAACTACTTATCACACCATTGACAGCTTTATGGAGAGAAACTCTCAAAGTATTGTTCAGGGTATGTACATTCAGCTTTGTCATGATGGATTTAGTTGCATTTGAATATATTTGTTCCAAAGTCAAATATGTACAACAAAATCCCCATTAAGATCCATCCATTAAGATCTATGATTTATATACATATATTTTTTCTACTTTAAATGACAGCAGAATATACTTTACCATGATGAGCTTGAGAAGGAGAATAGTCTTCTTTATATTTTTAAAGACTTCACCACAAGTAAAGTGATATGCTTTTTACTTGTAAACCATGAGTCAATCTACAGGTTCTTATATAAGTCAAGGGAATAACACCTTTGGAAAATATTGTGCATCATGTTACTCCGCTTCAGAAGGAATTCTGCTAACTAGTTAAACTAACCGTTTCATTATGTAAACATTAATTCGCATCTGAGCACTTTTGCCAAATACTTACTTTGACAGCAACACGGATACTAATATGTTTTGAGTGGATCAAATACACTACAGCTGTCATTTGCATTTGTGTTAAAAAATTAATTTTAAAGAAGTGTTTTTTTTCAGTTGTTCCAACAGCCTTTATTGTATATGTCAATTGGATTATAAAAAATTACAGTCAGGTCACCTGGATGCTGCCCTCCACGAAAGAACAGCTGATGGAGACATTGCTATGTCACAGTTTACAACCATGAACTGTGACTCTTGGACACATAGACAAACGTACCTCTAACACATTTTCTGGTGACACCAGGCTGGAATTGACTTTCAACATGCTTATGAGACTGCATTTGTTAATATGTTACAGTGTAAAGAGACCAGTCTGAATTTTATGATCACTCCATTCCCATCAAGCAGGCTGAATGACTGCATTTTACTATATGGAATATATGTAAAATTTGTAAAAATGGCATGGCTGTGGTATTGGTAGAGTGTTGTTTTTCAGTACAAAAATACAGCCTTTGTTTCCCTCTGTCTTTGAGTCTTGAAGTTATGATTTACTCCAGTGTTTGGGGGGAAAGATATCTGATTTCTCACCTGGAGTTAGATTAGGGGATCAATATCAATTTCAAGACTCATTCAGTGAAGACACCAGAACAAGATGGTGTAGCCTGGCACAAAGAGTAGCAAAAATGCAAACGTGCAGTTATGCTATAGCTGCTTTGGACACATATATGGCGCATCTGACAGTGTCTTATTTAAAACAATTTGATCTGCATTGTGAAGTCTAACATTTTGAGACTGAGACTTTGAGAATTGTACATGTGGTCTAGAGTTCACAGGTGTTTTAGTCTTTCATTATTGTTTTCAGCAGCTTGAAGATATCTTTTTTATAAGCACCATCTGTCCCATTGGCAGAAAAAAACCTCTAAACAGAATGCAACATTTAAGTGTCTGCATGCTGTGAGTCATGGTTTTTGAGACTTAGTTATATTACAGAGGAGAAGCAGCTGTACGAGAAAACAAGTGGAAAGAGAAGAAATAGTACAATTCAGTATTTGACTAAACAATGTTCTTTTAATGCCTGTTTGTTTTGGGATTACGTTGGAAAGTTAGAGATTATGATTATTAGTATGAACAGAGCGCTGCTCCATCGTATCCCAGTATGAAATCAGAAATGTCTTTGCTTTCTTCAAACTGTCATCTTGCAGGAAAAGTAATGATGTAAACTCAAACCATATTTTGTTTTCTTTCCTTCTTTTCTTTAGCATTATATCTCGCAGTATCTGACCTTTCTAAAAGGTCGTAGAACATAACCTAACTTGTTTGCTTTCTTAAGACTGATGGAATATGATGAATGAGGCTTTTCTTCACTAAAAGATAAGCCAAGTGGTATTGACCAGGTTTTTAACACTTGAAACCGTATAATCAATATTTCATTGTCAGACTGAAGGAGTAAATTGAAAAGCAGCTATTTCTAAAATGTCTGCTAAGTTGGATGAGATCGCAGGATTTACTGCAACTTCTGAAAGGCCAGTATAAGGTTGCAAAGATATTGTAGTGTCTGAGCTTTGAGCATGACCATCACTGCTCACATTAAGATTCAGTGACAGCCTCTATGAATAACTCTGTCCTATCACATCTAACTTTTCTGGCATACAAGACAACGTTGACAAAAAGCTAAATTAAGTATGTTAAATGGAAAAAAAATATAAAGTTTTGATATTTTCAGATGAAACGTGCCTTGACAACAGTCTAATCTGGGCATGCCTGTGCTTGCCTTTTGCTCTGCTTTTGTGTGAGGTTGCTGATCACATGAGACACACAAAGCAGCTTCTCACCACCGAAATGAAAGACTGATTGCACCTCAATTGCCCCTGACATGAGCTTATAGAAATTCTGGCGCATTGCCTGCCTTCTGCGGATGAGATACGCATCAGACCCTTTTAGGTATTCTGTCAGCAGGATGGTGGACCAATTTTGTCTGGCCTAATTTCTGTCCCTTTACTATAATCATATTTCCAAAATCAGGTGCAATATTTCAATGTTTGTTTGTGTTGTGTTCTTTGACAAAGGCCTGTGGCATTGGTGGATAGCTATAACTGACAGGTCGTCACAGAGTTGAACACAAAGTATGCTGTAAAACAACAGCTGTATAATCTTTGTATTATTTGTATGAGTGTCCGAAAAACTTATTTCAGGAAGCTACAATTACAAAATAACTGCACTCCTTGAAGTGAGTTTAGGATAATGCAGCTTAAGTAAATCGTACACTTGTTTGTATGTCACACCCGTTGTCTTAACACCCGTTAAAATAATCTCTCTCTAAACTTGCCGAACAACCTTCCATTCACAGTCTGGGCAGAGTTAATGACAGCATTACGCTGTGTGGGAACCCCTTTTCTTAACTGTTCCTCCTGCCAATGAGCAGCTAATTCATTCTCTGAGCATTAAGTGCCATGTTCAAGGACGCTTTGTTGATGTACTGATCCACTGCTCCAGTTCATCACTCACATGAAGCTGTAACTCTAGGCTATTTCAGTGTCCTGCCTACATCTTATACTTTTAATATAAGTCAACAATGACTTAAGACGTTGAACATGAGCACTATTAGATTAATACACCAGTTTCTCATTGTGAAACCAGACGTGCATTAAAAAAAATACACTCAAATAGATAAAACCACACACGTTGAAAGTAAATATTTTGAAGACAAACCATTTTTGCTTGCTTTTACTTTCGTTTGAACTGTTCTTTAACCCTGACCATACATTAAATTCAGATAATTCAGATCGATCCCACAACGAAAATGTTGTCATGCTCTTATTTTTGGTATCCCATGTCTGGCCGACAAAATTTTTAAATAGGATTACTTTACATTTCAAGAATTACATTACATTGGACTTGAATATGTTCAAGGATTCTTTTCCGGGCTCCAAGTGTACCCAACACATGTCTGACTGCTTTCATGTGTATGAATTGTCATATCAGTTTTAACCAGCCTTTTTCTCCAAAGTTGTTTATACCATAAACGCCCGTGGATGGGTGCTTATGTAGGCAGAGGCGCTGTCCAAGGTACTGCATTCTGCCCCTCCCCGGTAGACATCACGGAGAGACACGTGATCCACGCTCTGTCTGTGGCTCCTGACAGTCGCTGGATAAGCTCAACAGGGAAACCAGATTGCACCTCCTCTTCCACGAAGATAACTGGATTTTCACCCCGCGCTTCGTATAACTCCATCCGGAGGTCTTATGTTCTTTTCAGCTGTGTTTGTTTTCATATCAGGAAACATATTAGGAGGACGAAATATTTCAGGTAATTTTTTTGTCTGCCACTAAGCGTTTAAGGTTTTTCGTGGAGTTAGAGTGAAAGTGGACCCGTCTCTGTGTGTGTGCGTGTGAGTGTGTCTCTGGCTGATGCTGTGATTCACTTGAAAGCAGATCTTGATGTGAAGGTTTCATCAAAGATTATTAGAGGCACGGGATCTTAAACAGAGCGAAAATATGGACGGATGTGGTTATCTCAGTTCATGGTGCTTTGTGTGAATTAATTTTCCTCTTGTGGCAACTATTTAGGGTCCCGTAGAAGTAAAAGTGTTCGGGAAAAGGTAAAAATGATTCATTGATTTTTATAGTTGCGTGAGTGACTCAATCCGCAGATGTGGACATAGAATAACACTCTAATGATAGTGCGTCTTTTGTACTGCTGTCAGCCAGGGTGAGATGTTAAGGTATGGGGCATCATTGATGAGATTATGCCGAAAATATGTATGTTGTGTCGAAACTAAAAAATGTGAAGAGGATTATGTTATTTCATAGATAAATGCATGTTGGGTACATTTGTATTCAGCACATTTACAGTTTATTGAGTTGTTTTAATCTATTGCGGTACCTAAGTAAATCCAAACGGCAATCGGGTGCATTAGGTTGCTCCCCCCCCCTATTTAAAATGTAAAACAATTGCGGAGATTTTAAATCAAGATTTTTTTTTCTAGACGTCGGGAAGGAAAGGTGCATCCAACAGTGCGAATGTAAAACAATGACAAGGCAAATATAAGGCTAAGAACAAATACGTATTCTGGGGTAGCCGAGACCCTGTGGAAGCCCGACTTGTTAGTCTCACACAAACCAACCATTGTGAATCAAATGACGCACTTTTTCTCATGTTCGGGCTTCAGTTGGTTAGTGATGTGCCGTTCGTCGGAATGCTTCTAATAACACAGATGCAGAAGTTAGATCCACTGTCATCAAAGTGAATCAGCGGCTTATTTTACGTTTTTAACTTTGGTGTGACACAGATAGCCTGTGGGCGTGCAGACCTAACAGGGTTGTTTTATTTTATTTTATTTTATTTTTTAATCACAAACAGTGAGTCTTCTAATGTTTTTTTCTATTTTTTTTCCTTACATTGTTGAAGTGAAAGTTGTGTTTATTTGTCATCACGGAAATATCGACCGTAATAATGTCAAAGTGTAGTGTCACGGAAACAGTACGTGACCACTCAAGATCAACAAATGTGTGATTGTAAAGTGTCACTGTTTGCTTCCTGGAAAGCCCACTGATTGCAATCCAATGATACTGCTCGTGCTTGTTGTAACAATGGCCCTCTGACTGTAAGTGGCGGACTGGTTGCGCTTCTGCCTTAATCGTAGTATTTGTCTAATTCGGAATGCTGATTAAGACTCTGGCCAAAGTGGATATGGAAATGGATATGCTGAAAGTGAAAGTGCTGATATTGTACTAAATCTGCTTTTCCTTTTGCAGAGCGTTGAGAGGGAGGACAGCCTTGATAGACAAACAGTTTCTCTTGCTGAGCTTATCAGCCAGCGTGGCTCCATATGGCATTTTCCCTCTTTGCTACAGAGGATGCAGGGTGAAAAGCCCTGAACAAGGCTTCAAGTTACTCGCCAAAGAATGCTGGCATGAACATGAAGATTAAGGCTGTCATTTCAGCTCCAGTGAAACCGTGCAAACATTAACTGGCACCAGAAAGGACTGTTCCATAATTACATAAATTATACTGCCTGTGCCCTGTGGATATCTGCATCTCTGTCACTTTGTTACAACCAAGCCATGGCAGAGAGGACCTTTGAAGAGTTCAAACTGTTTTGGCGGGAACAGTGAGATGTTTGGCCAGTAATGGTGTTTGCTCCAGAAAATAAGTGTTGGCTAAACCCACTGATGTGCAAATCTGTAACAGCTTTTAATCTATTTTCTTACGATGTATCGATTCACAGTTGTATGTCCATGTAGACAGTCAGTTATATGCCAGTCTACTCTCTCACTGTTAACCCAACATACTTTTTGCTTAATCAGAAGTTTCTTATAAGTAAATTCAGAGCCTATAAATCCTACACACAGCCAACGCAATTTATAATCACACAATGGTTGTACAAAAGCCACACAGTGTCCATATCATATGGCTTGGGCTTCTCATTTGCTGCTTTGTAGAAATAGGCACTTGTCTAGAATTTACAGGTGCTGAGGGACAATGGGCTAGGTTTCCAGTGTGGAATGCATGTTGTGAAAGTGAAATGAGCTTCAACATGAAAACAAAGAGTTCCCATGGGCTGCTAGTTTACTTCGATGATGAGGGATTTTGTGACTTTTTAGAACTTCTCATACTGAATGGTAAACTCAGCCTTCGTTTTTCGATCTTCTGTGCCGAGCCTGCAACTGTTCTAACTGACACAGCAGTCAACGACAGCCAGTGGCACACGGTCACAATAAGGAGAAACTTTAAGAACACAACTCTAATAGTGGACAGTGAGATAAAATGGGTGGAGGTAAAATCAAAAAGACGAGACATGACTGTCTTCAGCTATTTGTTTGTTGGCGGGATACCACCGGAGATACGGTCTGTGGCATTGCGCCTTACTTCGGCTGTGGTCAAGGATCAGCTGCCTTTCACTGGATGGATAACAGATGTAAAGGTCAACAACACGGAATCTGTTATGATCAACAGTGACGGGGTCCTAATGGACCTCTGCGGTACAGCCAACATGTGCTTAAATGGAGGAGTCTGCAGTTTAATTAACAACGAACCAACATGTGACTGCTCTCACACTGGCTTCCAAGGAAAGGACTGCAGTGAAGGTAAGACAAGGCTTTAGTTTGAAACATACTTTTAGTACAACATGGCCTTTTGAGTTAACATGATTAATCTTACAAGTTAATCGACTTTGGTGAAGTTGCTATCAGCTCAAAAGTAATGCATTCCCTTCCTCCATTTGGCTAAAGTTTTGTTTTTGTCACAGTTCTACGTTCTACGATGTATACTATTGATCTGCAATACAGTTGTTTTGTAAAGAGTGAATCTCCTGCAAGGCCTCATTAGTAAAACATGCAGGTGTTCTCCATCCCCAAAGGTGTCCTCCATTCTTATCAAATAGGTCTGTGGGGATTGGTTGACCTATGAAACATCTCCAATGGCTTACCTCAAATGGAAGAGCAGGAATTATCGTCTGTGGGTTAGATGGAGTAAACACGAGTGAGATCATTAACTTTATACAATGGAATAGTAGCACTGGCAACAGAGTAGAACCAAAATACTAACAAAGTGAGGTTTACAGATCAATAAGGAGTGATGGCATATTAATACACTGATTATTTAAGCTTAATATTAAGTAGGACTTATTAAAAAAAATCATGATCTATTCAAGCATAGATTATGAAAAAAGAAATTAAGCAGAAAATAAAAACTAATAATTGTAATATGACTGAGCCACTACTTTTCACCACAACTGTTTTCAGATTAAACAGTGTTCAGGGTCTTGTTACTGTGACTTAGTGAGGTACAGTGAGGTTGGCAGCTTGGTGGGGAGGAGTGGGTCTGTTGGTTGGGAGATCGGAGAAATGTGTGTGTGTTTTATCATTCTTAATTTCCTTCTTATTTAATACACATGGACTTTTGGTCTCATCTTAACATAGAACCTAACCGCACATGATTTAAACTTCATTGTATGATCTCTAATATTTATTTGTTTTGTTTCTTTAAAGCACGTGAATCTTTTCAATATAAGCTTGTTAAAACTACATTGAATAACTCACCACTGCAGTATAAAATATTCATGTCTAACTGTCATTTGCTATTGACGTAGACACAAAATAAAACTACATACAGCACTGTAGACATGCAGTGTTTTCTTGTGGTAAATAGAACATGCAGGTTTTATTTGTATTTTTATTCATTTAAAAAAAGAATTATTCAACCTCGTGCCTTGATATGAAAAACTATTCCTGATGATGTTCACTAATAAGTGTCCAGTGTTGGGCGACTTTATATATGTTTATTTAAAAAGCTCCACTTTATTGAAAAGTAACAGTCGGCATTGTAATACTATATTAAATTGGCAAAAATAATAGGACTTATATACAACATTGCCACCATTCACTTAAACAAAAAAAAAAAAAACAATTCAAGAATATCAAGAATGGCCTTGATCCAATATCTACTTTTCATCAAAATCTTACTTTGTTTAAGATTATGTTGGGGATGTCCTTGATTAATGCCTTGAAAGAAATGGCTAGTTCTTGTGTACGTGTTTCTTGTGTGTTCGTAACTGTGTCTTATTTGCCAAGAAATCAGGTGAAGGGGATACATTTTCAAATCAGGGTGGCTACTAATGAAATCAGCAGTTGGTTAAAACCTTGCAGTTCAAGACAAGAGTGACATAAAATACACTTAATTTGGCTCCATGAAAAAGCCTGTATATCAACTATGATGGTAATGGTGTTCACACTAATTGCTGTGATGATCTGAAAGCCACCGTGAAATAATAAGATTAAAAAAACCTTTGGAAATCTATCTTTCTGTACTTTTATATAAGTGTTTTGGCAATAAAGTTTAAAAGGACAAACAAGTCCATCTTTTACAAAGGCACTACTACCAAATTCAGCCTTGTTTGGCAGGTATGAAAATGAAGGATGAACATATGTGTATATACAGATTACTGTCAACTTAAACTGATACAATTTTATCAAGGAAAGTTGCTGCAGAGATCATTTTGGCCAACTAAATATCCAGCAGACATGAACCAACATTATTGTGACCTGTTTAAACCAATTTGTTGCTAAGTCTCAGTAGCTTTTATCCCCCAAAAATGTGCCTGATGCTATTGGAATGGACTGATGAAATAACTGAGACTAGCTTGAAACACAAATCTTATCTGTATAGTCAAAACAATATGCTAAAAGATGGTAAAAAATTCCATAGGGCTGAGTGGAGTGTGGAGTTTAGTGAAAGGTTTCTGTTGGTTTGTGTCTACGGAACCATTTTCACATTATGCACAGTCAAATGATGCATTTCACCGTAAAAACCATAAACAAGCCGAGCTTTAAACTTATATAAATAAAGAATGTACTTGCCCATTCAAATGTAAAAAAAAGGGAACATTTTGTCTCAGCATGGGGTGTTATTCTACCTGTGTGCCTGTTAAGACAAGAAACAACAAGAGAAGAACGAAAAGGGAGAAAGGTACCAAGCCGCTCCATTGCACACCATCTTGTGGAAACAGTGTTCTGCTTTGCAAATGAGATTCATTGACATTTGTCACTTGTTTTAACTAAACCTCATTCATCAAAGCTGAACTTTTTGCACAGACAACATAATCTGGTTGCTTGCTTTTTCATTCTCTCACCATCCTGAGCTGCACTGAGGAGGGAAGCAGCAACTGCAGCAAGAAAGAATTCTGTCATATTGTATCAGACCATAACTTTAAAATAGTGAATAAAGATAGGGTCTTATCCCATTTCAGAGTAAAAGCCAAATTTAATTACAAAGACAGCAGAAACTGTCCTCATTTTCCATAGTGTACCTAATGTCTATGCAAGGATGTGACTATTAAGTACATTGAAGTTTAAAACTTCCATTGAATAATTTTAAAGCTGTTGTATTACTTTGATCAGATGAAAGGATTATAGGATTTGCCACCAGACCTGTCAACTCTCCCCTGTCCAACCACATGCATGCAAAAAACATGACCTCTCACGCACACAGACACGCACACTCATGCACAAATCCCTTTGATCGGTTAAAACAATTATTTAAATGCACTGTTCTGTGGTCAGAAAGTTCCCCGAATCTGTCCTTTTGTGTTGCATTAGAGAAATAACATAAATGCTTTCCATGGCTTCATATTTCATCCGGATAAAATGGAATAATGTTGTTTGTTTCATCATACATTAACTAACCATAAATCACTTCAGGTGAGAAAGTGGAGCAGACCTCAACTTGGACCACACAGCATTTAAGTTCTCATTTTGTATTATTGTTTGTATGATGCAATTCACAGAGTAGCTTATAATGTCTCAGCACAATGACTGCCTTGCACTATGATTTATGACATAGCTTCTTGAAGCTTTTAAATACAAATACCCTAAAACTAATTTCGTCGAAAATTGAAAACTTTTCTCATTACTGGACAAACATAACTAGTGGTCTATAATTTAGCTGCTAATGCATGATGACACAGTATTATGTATGTAGTAAGAGAATTTATGTCACACCAAATTTCACATTTGAAATCGTAGATCATCTGTATAAAAATATTAAAACATTGAACACAGAGCTGCCACAGTAATTAAGGAGGGAATGAACTGTAACATCATCTACGCAAAAGACACACAACTTTGAATTGTTATTACAGTCTTTTATTTTTTTTTAACCTGTTCTTGGTAGATTTTTGTTTCAGGAGCATATTCAAAATCCATCCATCCATTTTCTATACCCGCTTAATCCGTCGGTCGGGTTGTGGGGGGGGGGGGGGGGGGGGGGGGGGGAGCCTATCCCGGTGGTCATCGGGTGAGAGGCAGGGTACACCCTGGACAGGTCGCCAATCCATCACAGGGCCACACAGAGACAAACAACCATGCACGCTCACACTCACTCCTAAGGACAATTTTAGAGTCCATATTCAAACTTAAATATATAATTTTTAGAAAATGACAAACTGAGGAATTTCCCTGAATATCTTTTAACAAGTCATGGTGTGAACCTGATTGAATAATCTTATATATCTGTATACAAAGACATTTGTACAAGACATAGCATTCGTTACATTAATTCTAATTAACTGTCCATGCTGATTATTCATCTATCCTTTGCCGTTGGGCAAGAGGCAGGGTGCACCCTGTGCCAGTGTCCTGTCCATCGTAGGATCAACACAGATAAACGAGTCAAACAACCATTCGTGCTTACTCTCAATCCCAGGGTAAATTTGGAACCACCATCAATCTAACAAAGGTAGAGCATGCAAACTCCAGACAGATAGGCCCCAGCCAAGATTCAAACCAGAAACTTTTTTGCTGTGAAGCAACAGTGCTAACCACCACCCCAACATGCATCCATCTATGCTGATCAGCAATGTTTGAATTAGCAACAGGACATTTAATTAAAACTAGTACCGTCAGTACTTCTTCAGTTGACAGGTTTAATAACAGGTTGCTGCCTGATTTTTACATGTTGCTACTGAGGGAAAGCATTTTTCGATCCATGTATCATTGGTCTCTTTTATGCTTGTTATGTCTTTGGTTCCTTAATTAGGTCTGTGTCACCCAATTTCATTTTAATCAGTGGCTTTAGAATTTTTTCATGAAATATACTGCAGGTAAAATTTGAAAATTGTGACTTTGACAACCCCTCAATTAGATTTGAGGTTGTAATTTACACCACAATTTTGAGTCATTAGCTCTAACTTCATTTGGTATGAATTCCTTTGGAATAAGATATGGATAGCAAAAAGAGCTCCTTTTTTTACTTTACTTAATTTAAAAATGTGAGTAACAGTTGGCTATGGCATATTATTTGCAAAACACTTTACTCTTTGAGCAACTTCAAAGCAACTTTAGCAATAATTCGGAGTTGTGACTGTGTTAAGAACTGTCTACAAACCCTTTATCAGCGAAATGGAATGCTCACTCGGTTGCTTGTTTTGCAGGCTGATGGTGACCAGGACTGTTGAAAACTGATAATCGCTGATGATACCATTCTCAAATGAGACAGACTCTATAACACAAACCTCTCAAATCACAGTTTTGGTTTTCTGTCTCGCCCCAGCCCTCTGCCACAGCTGTTGAACTTCCATTATGGTTTTTAGTATCAACAACAGATGTGCAGATTGGATGATGAGGTGTCAGAGAGGAACATTTGTAAAAGTTCAATTAAGTTCAAATGCTCATTGCACAAATGACATGGGAGGACAACTGTATGAAAACCATTACACAAAAACAGAGGGACTGCTATATCACTGCACCACACACTATCGAAATACAGCATAACGGTCATTTTTCATGTAAAATTAATTTGGTTTTGGTGAATACAGTATGTGCGTAATAACAGGTAGAGAAAAAGTTTCTTGACCTAGTTCTTAACCTGTAGTAGATACACCCGGTATGGTGCATTTCATTTTTGTGACATTGGTTGGGTATCTTTAAATAGATAAATCTAATTTGAAAGACCAAAGAATTACAAGTATGTTTGGTACTTCATAGCATAGAATTTGAAAGTTGCAACATATTTCGTAGTTCTTGTTTGATTTTGTTTTCTACTCTGATATACAATACAGGCAAGCATTTGTCTGTGAATTACACACCAGTGGGCATTGTTTAAGTTGATGTTTATGCTAGTATTATGCCATGAAAGCTTTTGTTCTTAAGCACACAGCAACATCAGAAATCTTTAGGAATAAATTGGAGAATAGATTATTCAATTTCCTTAAATCCAAATTTTGTCTTTAACTTGTAATGTTGCTGTTACTTTAGCTAGCGGCATTAGCCTCAACTGGTGATCTGTCTAGGGTGTACCCCACCTCTCGCCCAATGGCTGCCAGGCTCTAACTCCCCTACAACCCTTCATTGGATTCAGAGGGTATAGAAAATGAATAGATGGATGAATGGTATTAGCCTCCAAATATTCACCATGACATCTCACCAGACTGTTCTTAGATATGTTGT
Organism: Leuresthes tenuis; assembly: GCF_036924035.1. NCBI lineage: Eukaryota > Metazoa > Chordata > Actinopteri > Atheriniformes > Atherinopsidae > Leuresthes > Leuresthes tenuis. The sequence goes on from NW_027325362.1 coordinate 17,506,677, forward strand.
GTGACTTCTGGACTTGATGAATAGTCTTCTGACTTTTGTCTTTCTTACAAAATTCAGATAATTTGATAATCAGTTGCAAACTGTGTTAGCATTGATTGTTGGGCATATTGTAGGCTACTTGATTTAACTTTGCAAGGCAAAGAGGGTGCACATATGAGACACCTTTGCTGTTACGAGTGGATCATCTGGTGTGTGGGCCACTGTTTAAGTGTAATGCAGACTCTGCATCCTATCCCTGCCATCATTGGGCGAGAGGCAGAGTACACCCAGGACAGGTCGCCAGTCCATCCATTTTACTGTCATGTTATATAGAAATATTGCACTATTGACTCTGCAGCCAAAACATCAGCTTAATTTAATTTTAGGTTCATGCAGTTGACAAGATTATGATACATTTTATGTAATCCAGAGGTCAGCTAAATACATCTTTTATGTTTAACACAGGTTCAAATTCATATGGATTTAATTTCACACTCCTACTAATTAGACATCAGGATAAGAATGCGTGTCTTGTAAAAGAAATAGTGCTAAAAGGAGAACTGCAATTGCATCAGAATAAATAATTTTGTCATGTAAGCAGTAGTACACTGATACAATGGATAGTGACACTTCACAGCATAATGATTTTGGGATTGATAATGCCTCATGGCTTTGATAGACCAAGTCTCAGGGAACTTGAATACAGCAAACGGAAAACACCCAACATAACAAAGTCATATAACTGCACTTAACTACACACAATGTCAACACAACGTAAATGGACAAAATGGAAATATGTGTTACCGGCAGGGCATTCATGTTGATAACTCGGACTTTGTTCTTCCCATTCAGCTGATTTGTCAAGACCTAGGTACTTTGTAGTGGTTGACTTCCTTACAACCTCTACATGTTTGTGGTCTGCCTGTTGGTCCCCAAGGTATTCATTCAGTTGTCAACATTTACTATGTAGCCTTCTGGTAGTTGAACCCTGTCAGGTATGATTATTTTGCTTTTCTTTTATAATACTGGCCACATTTGACTAATCTCAATGATATTTCAATGTTTTTGCTGTACATCCTGGTGAAGTTGATCAGTCGATGTCTTGCTCAGTCCTGGCATACATCTATATCTACATCTATCTATCTGGTGAAGGGGTTCAGTCCTGTGTAGAACAGCAGCATGGGGAGAGCAACTCCTTGATAGATGATATGCTTGATAGTTACTTGTGCATTTGACTTTGATTTGGCCTCCAGGGTTGTCCTTCACAGTCCCATCGAGTTCTTAATGAAGGCTCTTAATGTCCTATTGATATTGTAGAGTTCCAAGATGCAACCTCAGTCGCTGGCTGGTTGGCATAGTGGTATTGTCACCATCCTTAGAGTAGAAGATCAGTGATTTCATATTGGCTATCTTGACTATTGCAGGAATGTTGTTTCTTCTTCTCAAGTACACAGTCCAAGGCTGTCTCTTTCTATTTTTTTATGTGTTTTGTATGTGTTTCTATATTATTTAATTCAATGTTACATTTCTGTTGTTTTTTTCGGCTCTGGCTTTGTTGTATCCCCCAAGGAAGCAACAAAAGAATAGAATCTTGATATTGTCATGCATGTGCTGATAGTCGCACTGGCTATATTTGGTTGGCTTCTTGCTATGGATATGTTGATATAATCTGTGGTGATTTTCATCAGTCTAGTGTGGACATTTGGACGAACATTTGATATAAAAGAAGAGTGACTCATGCAAACTTGTGTGCAGGCTTTTTACAGTGAAGAATTTATAAATAGACTGTAAAATAATCACCTTGACTACCAAAATTAACATGGAAAGAGTACAATAAATACATTTATTCAGTAAGAATTAGGGTTACCTTAAAAAAATAGCTCTACTCTGCAATTCCTCTGCCAAGACAGAGCAGGAGGATAAGGACGAACCCATTCAATTTAATTTAAGATCACTTTCAGTATTTAGGGGTGTTCTTCTTGTTCAGATGTGAGTCAAATTACAGTGAAATATAGTGTATACGTAGATGAATTCTTAATGTGAAGGACCACTCTCTTTCAAGCATGTATGTTTTAATGTTGCAAATCGTGTGACTGTACTGTATCTCTGAGTGTGTCGTTCTGTCCAAAGGCCTCATGCAGCTTCACTCAGACAAAAGCAGATTAATAGTATACTGCTGTTTCTGAGTCCAAAGACAGATATTGGGATCAAAAGCTTAGTGGGATTTGCGTTAAGGATTTTTGCCTTGTTTAAATACATTTGCTCCTGACTGTCAAAGGGTGTTTGTGAAATTCTTTGACACCAAACTCCTCCTTTAACGCAACTCGTCCCGTAGCACAAATAAACACACCCGGATATCTGCGTCTCGCTCATATACACACAGACACTCAAATTAAACTGAGCTTTACAGCATGTTTCTTATTGGACTAGGTTAAGCTGTCATATGGAGCTTATGATATATCATGAGATGCATCACTCATTGATTACATGCTCTGAAATCTAAACCAGTTCTATGAATATGTCTAATGAGATCTAAAATAATTCTGGCTTTAAACAGATCTTTTTTCATTGTGTCACAGAGCAAAGCTCCTCATTTACACCCGTTATTGGCGTAAAAGAATATTTCAAATTAATTATTGGATGGTTTAGTGTCCTGTACACAAATATAGATTCCAAGCAGATGATGATGTTCTCGCTTTGAAAATTAGTAACTTTTGATGCTTCTAGTTTGGTTTTGTTGGTCACACGAGTCATCTGAAATACTAAAAATAAGCTGTAAGAGCTCACAATTTGAATCCATTAGTGCTGATTAGTGCTAAATTAGTGCTAATTACAGAGCAAAGACAAACTAGTTTTCAGAGACAAGTTTCATGACTTTGAATTAATTGATATACATGTGGGCTACTTGCTTTAATATAGCTTGTTATCTTTTCTATTTGTATATCTTGGACTTATGATTTGGATTTATGGCTAATCTAAATGCTTTTATATTTATTTTCTTTTAATCTTTTTGTCTTGGCTGCAAATGTGTAAGTCTTGCCTTTGCTCTTGAAGGCACTTTGGGTTATACTGTTGTCCTTTAGGCACTATATAAAGACCTCTGAGTTAAGTTAAACGCTTTGCAATTCATTAGTAACTGAATAATTCATAAATAAACTTGCCTTGGCTTCAGTTTAGTTTAGTATGTGTAACAATTTAAGATTGTTACAAAAAAAGGAAACCACGTCTTCTTCACATCTTCAAACAGTACCTACCAGTAGTATAGATCAGAGGTTGCATTTTCAGTGGGAACCCACAGTTTTGTATTTTTTGTCATTATAATGGAAGTGGATGTGGTTTAATATACCAGTGCTTAAAGCTAAGCTGTATTTAATGCTCAGTATGCTTTTTTAAAGTTTTTTTTTCTTAAACTTAAGCTGAAGAGTCACTCTTCAGATAGGGATTTGTCACATGTCAACAGTGGAAGATGAAGCTGCGAGTTTCCTTGAATAACTGCTGTGCACATTTAGCTACATTCATAGGCATTGCTTTCACATTAAACTGTGAGCTACGTGACAATAAGTTACAAATATGCTGAACCCATACTTACAAACTTGCTGTTTGCATTGATTTCTTAATTCTCCTGTGAATCCTAATACTCACAAAAAAGATTGACTCCACATCTGTAATACTATCCTAGATATCGTCAATCCTGGGATTATGGTTATTAGAACTTCTTTATAAGCTGCTCTGATTATCCTGTTGGATCATTCCAACCCATAAGATGTAAAAGAATGGAAAGGTCTTCAGCACATCTGCTCACACAATCCTCTCTGACTTTTAGCTCTTTTGAAATATCTGGATAGGACTATAATGTCCACACACCATCTGTCCAGAGAGTCTCAGAGTAGCAGCATAATAAGAGATATTAAACCAAAAACACTAACGCTGTCTGAGAAAGTGGCAAATATTACACAAATACTTTGCACATATCGATTTCCCACGAGAAAGTAAGCAATTTAAAGTATACGTGACTAAACGTTGGCAATTAGAGCTTTATTGATTATCTTCCTTAAAAACAATCTACACTTGAGAATTTGCTGTTATTTACCATTAGGCAGACAGAAATGTCTGATTATTAAAAAGAATCCTCTAGTTGTAGTTTAATGTTTCCTAGTGCAAACATCGAAAGAATGGTGAAACAGGAAGAAAAGGGAGCTGCTAACCAGCATATCTGAAGCACATTAACAATAAAGAGGAAAGTTGATCTTCTTAGCCGTCAGAGGCCACCTGTCTTCTTTTAGCTTGTTCTTTGCCATCAGTAACTATGCTGTTAGTAATTTTCTGACAGGAAATGACAAATTCTTTTCATTGAACTCCTAAGGAGTTAGCTTTTTGTATACTCTCCCATTTGGGGATTCCATGCAGTGCCCATGGAGTAATTGTGCAAAAAAGCTAAGATGAAGAGAAAATTGCTTTGAAAGCCAAAATGTGGCACCAATAAGACATGGAGAGTGGGAATTGGCAAGAATATAATTATCCACAGCTGTGGTTAGTTTCTGTGAGAGTGGCTGGTCGCTCAGCCCATTTCCTCACTCCTCATTGTTACTGTTACTTGTGGAGGATAATGGGGAGTTAGTGACCTATGCAGTGTAACTAATAATCCTCTGTTTGATAGATGCAGTCGGTTTAGATGGTGAAACAAAGAGATGAACCCTCACTTATGCTCATTACTCTCGATTTGGTTGAAATTGTAATTTAACAGCAAAACAATTTTCAGGTATCTCCGGCTGTTTAAGCAAGGCTTTTGCACGACAAGGGATTTAGGAAAAGGGTTTTTTTTTTTTTAACCCTGTTTCCAAAAAAATGTAGATGAAAGAAAAAAAATATTTTCCAAATCTCTCATACTGTAGGATTTCAGCTGCTCACTGCACGCAAGCCAGTTTAGTACCTGGGCTCTTTTACGTTGTGCGATTTTGTTGTGTAAATTGTGGTTTTATTGTTTTTGTTTGATACATTTAAATTAATTCTGATTTTTACTGTTTTCATTATGAAATTGTACACACATGACCCAAAAGAAATGTGGTGTTTAACTGTACAATTGTTTACATATAGAGAGTTCTTAGTTGTAAATGCTATTTATAGGAATACATGGTGGGATTCAACTAATTTCACACATTCACATGTAATCACAGTCAGGGAGCAGTATTACCCGTACATATTATAGACCTGTAAACACAGGTCAGCACTTCAGTGGACAGCTCTTCAAAGTCTGTATTAACAGCCCATATGACATCACCATGGTGTTACTGCTTGGACTGCTTTTGTGTAGGACATTTGGTGTTTGAAAGAAGAGGACATTTTTGTTTGGTCGTATGGTGACATGTTGGAGTTGTATCATAGGAATATAAGGTCTTTAGTAAGAGGTCACCAGTGTATATAAAATGTTGCTCTTGTAATTATCAGAAAGGTCCTTGTTCAACCAAAATACAATTGTTCAGTATATTGTGATATATTGTGAGCAGAATTCTGTACCTTATTAGCAAAAGCCCTCCACTTCAATATTTGCTGATATATTTCCCTAAACATTTTCCATGTTTCATACTGTAGATGGAATTGTTGCTTATTATGTGCAGTTTACCAGCATCTGATTGCAGGGTCCTTTGGAAATTTTATCTCTTACAGCCATTTATAGAAGCACATCACTTAGTTTCCTTTAAAGAAAAATGTCCAGATGTCCAAATTAATTTCTTTTATTAGTACAGATTTAAATTTCAGGTTTTTGTGAATGCAACTTTGCACCTGACCTTCTTTTTCAAGGCAGCACTTTCATGATTAACTACTGTTTGTATCTTTAAAAATGAGTTGCTTTTGTTAACAAGTGTCGGTTGCTTAATTATTCATAACATGGAGCACAATTTTACATATTATGTTATGTAATTATAGTGGAAATACAGATTACATATTTCTCTTGCAATCATACCCTTTTTAAGTGACTTTGTCACATACTAATTGAGCAGTCTACCAAATAAGCACAATGCTGTACGCCAGAACAATGTGCCATAAATAATGTCTGCATGAAATATGGATGCAGAGTTTTGTAATTGAAAAAAAATAAATCAACAGTTAAAAAAAGAAAATGCATTTGTTTTCCAGCTGCTGGAAGTCAATCTATGCTTTGCCATTACTGTACCTAATTTTTCTAAGACAGTTCATGGTGAAACAGATATATGTATTTTCATATTGTATGTCATAGTAACAGAAATCAGAATATAAGCTAGGAGGTGGATGGAGGAAGTTAGCTTAAATGTGATCACATGCAGTTGAATCTGTGCCCAGATGTTACAAATATACATTATTTGAGAGCACAGAGCTTCATGTTTTTGACTCCGTTTCAAAAGTGTCGACACACAAGAGACTATAAATATGACTGTAGAAAACACACAGAAGTAGAAACTATTTCATTAGATTTGTGTTACTTTTCCATTTCTTTATAGTAGGGAATGCTTGTTAAGTAATTCAAAACTGGGATAGATATATTAAATATAATTTCAACAATCACAATGCACAGTTTGATGATAAAATTAAGAATAGATGACAAATGTTGATTCAGGCAGACAAAATCTTGAAAATTGTTTAATGGCGGAGAAAAATGGATTAAATATTTAGCTGGATTTCGTGTCTAGTGATGTGACACATGTTTCTTCGTGTGAGATGGCTCCCAGACTCCCCCTTACTCTTGCCATGTCTCTTCGGCCAACTCCATCCAGACACACAGCAGGACAGACATGCGTGTGTCGTAATGGCATTTTTGTCCAGCTGGCTGATGATATCTTGAATAATAGTAGACTGTGCAGAGCTAGTTTTTCTGTCGACTGTATGCTCTGTCACTTTAGCTTTGAACATTTGTCACAGAGCGAGTTCACCATCAGAGAACCACAACTGAGTTGATGTGTCAGAATTATGAGTGCATGTAGCAAAGTGAAAAAGAAAATCAACTCATCCCTGTTTTTTACCTTGGTTGTCACACACCAGATGTTTCATTCAGTGAGGCATCAACTTGAATAGTGATGTAATTATGTTCCATGAGCCATACACCATGTGCATGATCAACAGCATAAGACCATCAGAGATGCAAATCGTTTGGTAGACAGTTGAGTGCATTTTGGTGTAGTGTTACCAGCACAATAGCACTGGGATCACTTTGTCAAGGGGATTAAACGGATTTACGACTCTGGATTAGAATGTAACCAGCTGGGTACATTTGTGAAAGAAATGTGAGTGTGCGCGTGTGTGTGTGAGTGAGAGTGATAGGGGGCTTGTTTTAATGGTTGCTGTCAGGTGATACTGCTGTTAAAGAAAAGCTTATTTTCCCCTGAACACATCCAAATGAAACCACATTTCGTGTGGCCCCTGCAGGTTGCTTAAATTTCACTTTGTGAGACTTGCCAACACTACCTGACACAGTTTGCATAAATGATTATAGTGTAGTCTTTTATCAAATCACATTCAGCGAGCAGCTATTTCCTCTAGTTTAATGCATCACAATCAAAAACTAGCTGTTCACATTAGCATTCTTATTTGCCCAGTAGGGGTTTCAAATTATTTGAGGATAATGTGCTCAGATGAGATTTAATATAAAGGCACTAAATGCCACATGCCTCTACAGTTGTACTTAAATAGCAAGAATAATTAATAATTGCTCCTTTAAACTGGGCTTTACTGTTTTAATTTTTCAAGGGAAAGGAAATCACTAAAACACGGTGTTAATTCCATAATAACCTTGCACACAGTCTAAACTTTTAGGTTGTCCTCCTTCACTGGTCACTCATTAAATTTAAGTGTATGGCAATGAAGACTACAATTACACCTCAGTACAATAGGAAAGTTATCGCTTATTGTCACAAAATTTGTCAACATCTTTGGGGTCTTGACATCAGCAAATGTTTCTTTCACTTTTCTCATGTGGTCTTTTTGCAACTGCCAGCTTCATGCCTGCCTTCTAAGAATGTTTTTTTTCAGCAGCGTGCTTCTCATCATCAAGCAAACCTTTTTTTTGTGAACAATATGCATGCTTGTGTACTCTCTGACAATAGAATCTCTTTTATCTAAAAGCCCCGTTGATTTAATTGGAAAAGACTCCTCAAATGCGCACACGTTTCCGTCAGTGTTAATCAAACTAATCCAAATTAAATGTAAAGCGTGTGTAATTTGCATTAAAGGGCTTGGATAAATGAGGCACTACTGTGTTCATGATACTTCATGAGAATTTTTTTACATTAAGAAAACGCCATCAGAAAATGTGCAAAGAAAATTAAATCTCGCTAAATTTTACAGAATTGGTGTTGTCATGTTTACCAAAGCAGTGATTAATTGCCTTATAATTGATAATTTGGATATATTCTGTGCATGGTGTCTGATTTGGAAGGGGATCCAGTGGTGATGGTAAGTTTGGGGTCAAAATAAAAACCGCTTAATTCTGGGCAAGAAGCCAGTTTGAAGAGGTAGGAATTTATTTTGCAGAAAAAAAAAATCATGGTTGCATGGTTATAGTAACTGGATTGATTACAGGACCAGTTTCCATGTGTGTAAATATAAACCGGACATTGCATGCTAATGTCTTTATGATTTAAGTCCATCACTGTCAAAACTCGAAAAGATATAATCTCATCAAGCTTGTTCTTCTCTTGCCATATCTTCTACAATATCCTGTAAGTCTCCAATTATGGTATTAATATTTAAGCACTGAATGCTAAATAGACCTGCTGACAGACTATATTTTTTCCTTTTTATAGGCAGTGTTATTTTAGGCAATTATTTTTGCATGTTTCCAGTCACATCATTTTGTCAAACCAATTTATTTTCCCACTGCCGGCATGACTCTTATCTCACCTATTTGGTATTACTTTACCAACATGTAATTGTTATTTCTATCTATTTTATTAGAGTGACAGACTTCACACAAAACTCACCTTGATTGCCAAAATTTCTGTCAGGGCAATTTCATTTGGGTGGTAATCTCCTTTTGCACTGCTGATATATGCTCACTCGTCTTTGCCGTCAGTGCTATGACCGAATCACCTGAATGGATTTCCAGTAACACGAGACCCTACTGCCTGTTCTGAAACTTTAGAGGTGTTGCTTTATCATAGCCAAGTCTGTTTATTTTGGTTATATTCTCTTGCAGTGCATTTTGTCACTTAGAGCAGGTTTTCATTTACGATAAAAACAATTGCTATACATAGGTTTTGTTGAGCCTTTTAAAGCAAATAGTTGTTGATACCACAAGCTATGTGTCAGTCATGTTTAAAGAGAAGTCAGATAGATAAAAGATTTAATGACCCTAACTTAACAGGATGAACCAGTCTCAAGAAATAATGTTCTTTACCTCACTGCCATTTTATACCTCTTGATCAATACTGGTTCCTAAATCATTTAACTGTGATGCCAGTTTTAAGACTTGCTTGAAAGATTTTACTCCTTTGCCATTAAATCAAGTATTCAGAAGGGTTCTCTCAACTCTGTCCTGTATTCCAGGTCAGTGCAATGAAAAAAAAAAAAACGGCCTAGGGTTGAGGATAGGGGCAACAAATTGAGGTCCTATGCATAAATCAGTATTTCCGATGCAGGGGTTGCAATAGGTCACTTGCATGTGATGTTTAATGCCTTGCATGGCGACGACATGCAGTGGCCAGTACTAGTCTGCATGCTGCTTAATGAATATCTTCCTCTTTCTCTCTTTGCCTGTCTGTGCTTCCAGAAGACAACTATACTGAAGGTGGGTATTTTCAATATTGACACTGGGTCTGGCAAATTTTTTGTATGCCATCTGTCTTGGCTGAGGCTTCTCAAATAAATGTAAGCAAATGTTGTATAACGGTGAAGGTATCGATGTAACTGGAGTGGTAAGTGTGATTAATCCAATACCTATTGTTGTGTTTATTTTAAATTTTTTTTTAGTTGTGTGTAATTCCATTTAGTTAATTTTCCAATATGGCTATAACTATTACAACCAAAACAATGTACCAATGAAAAACATTTTTATAATTCCCATTCCATAAATAATTTTCTGGTTTTAAAGCATGTTATGTATTCCATTTAAATAAGTATATACATACTATATCCAGGATTTACAGATAAACATCACAGGTCCAAAAAAAGAGACATCCTTAGCTAAAAATGATATGAGGACTAGCTGATATGATATTTCTTGCCCTTTTCAGGAGTGCAGTTTGTGTTTAGATGCTTAACAAATATTTGACTGGCTGAATTTTTTATTCAATCTAATTCAGTTTATATAGAGAGTTTTTATATAGAGCCAAATCATAACAATTGTCATATCAGGGCACTTCAAAAAGGGCAATTAGAGAGAACCTTATATAGAATGACAGAGTGTACCAAAGAGTACCTTTGCTTGTTTTTATATTCCAAATTAAGAATATTATTGCTAATCTATGGTTGTAATTAACCTTATTGTCAAACAGCAAGCAAATCACAATGATAAATGTTCAGCAGAAAGCCCTCCATTTACTCTATCCACAGATAAAACCCCTTCCAAACAGCTAGCTTCCATTAGCTGCCCAGTTAGCTGGCATGCAGACTTGATTATAACAAATAAATGTTACCATTTCCAGCATTTGTCAGGTATCGCTGAATATGTTTTATTGCAATTACCTACCAATTATGACACGGATGTTTGTTTCGTATATTAAGTTCAGTGGTTATTACTAATGAATTATTTAACTGTGATTGAAACAATGGAATACAATTAAACTGTTCGTAAAACAGCAACCACTTCATATGCAATTACCTTTATTTATTTATTTTTTTTAAAACTTGTAATTTGCAAGTGGGAATGTTGAGAAAACACACACAAAAAAGTTAATATTTGTGAGCAGATATTGCACTTTACAGTGTCCTGTTGGGATGGTTATCTTAGAGGTGAAAGGTCAACCTGAATTTAAGTTTCTGAATGATTTGTAGTAAGTTGCTGATGATGCATTGCAACCTGCATTGGTTGACCAAATGCTCATGTGGCTAACCTTGTTTGTGCATCCTCCTCCTTCTCTCCACCCCAATTTTCCCTAATCCCAATACTCCTCAAGTAACACAGACATCTACTTTGAAAGAGATGCCTGCATGCCAGTGTCACACAGTTTCCCATGATCCCTTGTTCTCTGCTGACTGTGCTCTTGTTTTCCTTTAAGGTCTGGCACACCTGATGATGGGCGACCAAGGTATGGGCTCTATTCCGTTTCCCACCATTCCTCCAGTGTTCCTCCTGTTCCCATTGTGCTCAGAAACATCTGTGCCCTTAACTCATACGCTGGCTTGAAGCTTCAGATATGGACTGCCGTCAGTTCAATTGTATTGAATGACCTCAATGACTTTTAGTCTCTCACTAACTTTATTTTTCATTTGACCTTTTTTCAAGCTCATCTGCCTTTCGATTCCACGCTCTGTAAAATAGCCATGCCATTCGTCCCTATATTTTTATCCTTTCAATTATTCATTTTCTAATTTAACTTCCTTTTTTTTGTAATGGTGGTGGTTCAAGTAAAACAGCACTTGCATTCACATTGTTTGAATGTAATGCATGGTATTGGAAAATCGCTCACTGACTTTTTAAGTTAATCCTCATCTGTGCTTCTATAACGCATGCAGCAAGCATCTGCACAGACGGTCTATCTATTCTATATTGAGCTTTCCATTTGTGAGGTACTACATATAGTCATTTTGTGGCAGAGCAGGGATTTGAAGTGTTGTTTTTATTATTACACTCCCCATTTCCACTCTTATATTTGCACATATTTGTAGCCATCAAGCCTCTATCCTCTCTCATCAGTCTTTCTCCAACTTTACCATGACACTTATTGGTGTCTCCTCTCCCTTTGTTCTCCCTTTTTGTCTGGAATCTGCTTTCTTCATGGAACATTTCATCAAATCTCATAGGTAAAAGTAAAGGTACTATCCTTTTTGATTCTTCAAAATCACTGAACTTTGTAGCAGTATTTGTGGCATTATATACTCATGCGATGTATATAAGGTCACCGACAAGTATTTTTCTTTTCTTTTTTTTTCCACAAACAATTAATTTAAAGATTTTCAAGGTAGGTGCTGCTCTTGCTTTGCGATCACATGTTTAGCTGTGTCACCTGCTCTTTTCAGCTTGACGCATGGGAATCATAAATTAGACTCATATGGGCATCAGAACACAGTAGTTACTGCCCTAGTTCCAATACACTACCAGCTCCCAGGAGTTTATACTTTTTTTTAGTTTAAATCATGGGTTTTGAGGTTGCGCGTGAGTCTTCATCATAGTGTTGTGGGCCTCCCATCCTGGCTGTGATCCTCACCTCTTCTCCCTGAGGGGTAAGTGGACTTCTGATCTTTCCCATTTGACTCTCCTCCTCAGGGCAGAGAGGAGAAACTTGGCTTCTCAGGTCCCTACTGAGCATACAAGGTAAAACTTTGATTCTTTTATGTTATGATAGCTTTTCATATTGTGATGTACTTTAGTGGTAATATGTGTGGATGGCTAATTTCATCATAACATTCAATCATTTGTTGTTGCTAATTTAAAAAGTAACAGGGGATGTTATGAAATTCAAGCAATATGATATTAATTTCTAATTTCAATATAGTCTGCATTTGTTTTGACATTTACTGGGTCATTAGTTCTAGTTTGGAGCAAAGTTCTCCACACCAATTAGCAGCTATTGTGTTATGTTAGATGTTATCTCATATCATGTACATCTGAAGCGCCATCTTAGCAGGTAAGTTTTCAAGCTGACCAGTTGATGCAAGGTGTGAGGAATCATTCTGCGCTGATATATTTGTAATTTTCTGCTGCTACGAGTTTAAAGGCTAATTCATGGTTTCCACATTTGTGTATCCAGATTTGTCTGCATAAACTGCACTTCTCATGAATTAAAAATGGAGCTGAGGGGATCCTCAAGTGATCACACAAAGTGAATGAACTGGACGTGTCCCAAATGCATGTAAGCCAGGGAAACAATACATCAGCACTTAGTCTGAGGACAGGCTGTGGAAGAAGATTTACCCCATTCGACAAATGTACTTTTCACCACAAGAGTATGTCTGTGAGGATACTCAGGTGACTCTAATGCCTATGCCTGAAATGCTCTGAGATTGAATGACTCACTCCTGCAATGTAGTATGTATGAATGGGAAAGGATGTGCGTACCATCAAGTCTGTGTAGATGGATAAGGAAACCATAAATTGGCCTTAAAGCTGTGTGATATATAGGTCTACGTTTATATCCTTCACACACACATACTTGCACATGCAGAGCCATATCTCAGATGATATTACACTGAATATAATTCAGTTCGGTGAAATTTCCTCAAACCATATTCACAGCTTGCCTTGCCTTAAGCTTAGTCTTAATATGACATTTGTAGATTACGTTATGGGGACTGTACATGCTCGCACACTTGCAAAAACACAAAGGAAATCCATTTCTCCATCCTCCAAGGTAAGTGTTATTTCCATAGTCTTTCCTGCTCGTGGTTCGGAAAACGGATGCATACAAGTGGGCTTTTCCATCACATACATATTTCATGTAGAACAAATGTGATTCTTCTTTTTTTTTTTTTAATAACTACTTTTCAATAACTACTTTGGATGGCTTCAAAAACACATTTTTGCTGCGGTCAAGTTTTGATAAATCCTAATTTATTTGTCATTGATTCAGTCCTGTAAATGCAGATTCCCCATCTTACATTGTGATGATATCTGTTGTCTGAAACTTCCATCCATACATGGACAAAATAATTGTTAAGATCATATAACTTGCTGTACGACATGGTTGTTTCAATATTTGTGTTAATTACTGACACTAGTTGAGAAGTCAAATGGTGGACTGTTAGTCCCTTTTTAGACATACATGATACTGTCTGGTGTTTTTAGTCTATATAACAAGGCTTAAGTTTTCACTACACTGTACCAAACTCCCAGCTTGGATGTGGGAGAAGGAAATCCACGGGGAGAAATTGAGATAATGCTGATGAAGCACAAATCTGGCCATGCGTGGCCCACTGCTTCTAATTTGGGCCTTGGTAAGATGTCTCTTGCGTTGTACTCAATACAGTAATGTACTGTGTGGTCACAAACACATTTCCCCAGATGAGTGTTAAAACTGGGCGTGAGGACAGAGCCTGTATTCATTGTCTGCTTTTAGGCTTGTGAGAATATTGTGTATTATGTTAGCCTCCCCAGAGGTCTTCCTGTGTCACGTTAACCACTTGTATGGTTTATCCTCTGTTTGATGGCTAACCCTTTGAGCATGGGCTTGTGTGTGTGTGTGTGTGTGTGTGTGTCTGTGTGTGTGGATATGCTGCTTTCAACTAGAGTACCAGCAGTGGATTCCTAAAACAGTGTTCCCATTCAGCTCTAGAGAGCAGGGCACACAGTAGGATAAGTCATAATACCACTGGCACTGGCACAAATCACTTGGGTATTTAATTGCTGTCATCACAATAAACCGCAATGTGCAATGAGCTTAAGATGAACTACAGGCTGTGCACACAGGCTTACAGGTACAACTGGGCTAGTTCTAAATGTGGATACTTTCTAATGTAATTGCTTTTTACTTTCTAAAGATGGAAATTGTCCCTTTTCATCCTAATGTGCTCATGCCAGGGGTTTTCTATGATGTGAACCTGTGACTGTGCTTGCTTGTTTGTTTGTGCATGATTTGCTCCGTTTAAATGACAAATTAGGTGGATGTTCAGAATGCTGTTTTCCTCTTCTTGTTTATGTCGTGGACAGCTGACATATCAGAGGCTTTTAACTGGATGTCCCAGATTTGTACACTCATACAGTACTACAAATACCTTCCAATGGTAGCTTTCTATCGTGTATGCATGAGCTGACATGGAGAATAAAATATCAAATTATGAAATGTAACAATTTCACAGCTATTATAGGAGTTAACCCGGTGTGAATATTAGTCATGTTCTCACACGTGCAAATTGGCTGTGGTTAGTGAGAATTAACAGTAACACATGCACTGAGCAAATATGTACATATATGTGATTAAGTTTATGTATAAAACCCCACCTGCTTGATGCAGAAACAATCTCATCAACATTTCTTTTGCAAGAAGTACTCTGACTTATTAACATTAGTATGGAATATAAATGTAAATGTATAATAACATAGCATACAAAACAACAGATTATAAAAAAAAAAAAAACATTTGAAAATATTTGCTCATTTGCAGTGTCTCATCTAATCCAGTAAACATGCCTTTAACCTTGAGGGAAGCTGTCTTCGGTGTGCTCACGTTTGTACTTGTTATGGAATGGTAGAGTGATGGATTGTACTTAAGCTGGGATTCCACACAGCTCAGTGAGTAAATGACATTGGCGTGTTTTCAGGTCAGTGAAAAACATTGAAAGAGCTTTGCTTGAAGTATCATAAGCAGAGTTTAACCACCCATTGACTTTAAGACAGCAAAAGTCTTTATTGTCTTAATTTAAGCAAAGTGATGCTCTCTGATTTCTGCAACTCCAGTGGTCATGCTAAAGAGTTCCGACTCTTGTATAAAAAAAGTAGCACTTCTACCATAGATTTATTATCATGTATGAGGAAATTATAAAAGTTTAATTTCAGCCATTCATTCTGCTATCCAGTAGCGTCTCATGAAATACATTGAAGCTGACAGTAGATGTTACTTGATCAGCTATGGCTTTGGATTCGTTGAGACATTTGTTCCCAGAGTGAACACCACAGCAGCTGTACTGTAGGATTCAACCCGTTTTTTACTGGTGACACTCACTTTTTAGTTTCTTAAAGCTAAAAGAAACGTCATTTGGACTTTTTGTACAATACAGGTGCCGTCACAAGGATTGTATACCAGACCTTAGTGGCAGGTTGTCATGTGTGAAATGACCATAACCTCCTAACATAATATTATGTGATGGTGGCACACACTACTTTAAAATTACATGTCAGCATCATATATGGGCAAAGACTTCTGTTCAGATGAGGAAGATGGGGGATGTAAAAGAGGTAACATTTATCAAAGGGTGAATTACTTGCAATCGGGCATCTGGACTCACCTGTCCTAATTCAAAGCAAGAAGCTTTAGCTTTATGATATTTTCAAATACCTACAAGAGCAGCTTAAAATGGGGAATATATTCTTTATTGAAAGAAAAGCAAATGACAATGGAGGCTTTGTTCTGTGAAAAAGATTCTTTTGCTCCTTTCCTGTGTCTTTGGAGGGAGTTTGATGTAACCGACTGGCTCCACTGATCAGCTAGTTGAACCTACATAATGATTGATGTGATAAACAGATGGTTACTCCAATCATCTGCCAAGTATTTTTTCGAAAGTGTTTGGCCTTTTCCAAACACTTTCCAATAACAACTTTCCAGATGGTTCTGTGTACCAAACCGTATGGCTCATCAGGTCAAATATAAACTTTGTCAGGAATCACACTAATGTGTCGTGTTTAAGACATTTAAACGTGCTGCTTCAATGCCATCCCCATGAATACGGAGTTCCGTTGGTCTTTGCACCACCTCAATGTAACAAGAACTAAAAGAAAGAGGTTGCTGTTACAGAGGTTGTGGTTATTTCATGTATTTCTGTGCAACCAGGTTGCATTGGTTCCTCATGGGCTTGCATGAGCATTGGTTGAAATTTCCAACTGGCTTTTTGCCTTTTCATTCACAGTGAACCTAATGACTTTTCGAGGTTACAGTTAAAATGTTTGACTCTTGTTTTGATATGGCAACGTACTTTATAACTACAATAAATATACAGTCGTGCCAGTCAGAAGTAGCACACACTTAAAGCAATGGAAAGATTTTGAACAGCATCCTTATGCATTTTCAGAATAATAGTTTTGTAGTTTTAAGATGTGCAACAAGTTCTTTTGAATAATGTGAAAGCAGCATGTCAGGGTGCAACTTGTCAAAACTTGTCTGCCTTCTTTGTCTGACAGGTAACAAAATAGCATGCAGTGAGCATTGAATCAGCGACAGATGTTGCTTTTGTAGCTTCACAGGAAACCTGGAAAACTGTCAGTGAAATTCTTTCAGCTCCACCGACTCCCACAGGATTACAGTTGCTAAGCTTTAACCCCAAACATTAAGTATATCTATGCTTGGAGCCTTTTTCTTTAACCTTAATGGCTAATAATATGGTCACAATTATGAAAAGCAAGCTGTTCTTTATGGCACTTTAAGGTGGCTCATTTCTGAAGGTCTTCATTCACACCTCTACAGGAGGCCACTCACACAGTTGATAACACCTTACAGTAAGTGGTCATCTGCACTCTAATTATGTTTAATGTCAGTGGAAGTGCTATGTGAGAAGCTGACACAGACTTTAAAAAAAAAAACTCAACTGGGTTCATTTGTTGGACATGGCATGTATAGACATCCTGATATTTTTTTTCTTTTCCAAAAATTGTTTTAAATGAATAGGTTAAGTTAGTTTACTCCTATGTTTTATAACTTAAAAGACTAAAGTAAGAAAGGTTGACAGAAGTAAAATCAGTGCATACAGAAAGGAATCAGACATACACATTTCTGTGTTGCATCACAGTTTGTTACAATGAAACAACTCGCAGAGAAACACAAGCAAAAATGTGGCATTACCTGGCAAGTGCTCAGCTTCAGATTTAATGTCTCAGCAACCTTTTTTCCCCATTATTTTCAGAATCTTTGTTGAAGTGTCTCAGCTTTACCTTCATTTTTGTAGGCTTAAGCAAATAATCCAGCTCACTGACCTAATTTTCAAAGCTCATCCTTTTGCAAAACAGTCAATGGAAAGAAAGCAGTTTCCTTCCTGAAATATTGAATCGAATCCTTATCTCATAATTCAAATGGAAGAAGATGCTGTTTTACACTTTAATCACTCTCATTAGCAGCAGGCAACAGATGTTCAAGGGCTGCTCCTAAGATGTGTTGTTGCTACTTCTGGAAAGAAGTGACTACAACAGAATCATTGAATGTGGCAGATCGACAAAGAATGTCACTGAAATTCTGTCAAACGTCATTTCACACATAATTATTAATGTTTCCTCAGAACAATAGTGTGAAAAGCTAAATCAATGCTGGGTTGTATGTGGGTTAGCTGTTACCATGATAATGATAAGTGATGATAGCCTTTATGATATACAGAACAGATACGATGAGATATAATATAATTGAGAGAAACAGTTTAAGACACATCTAACATTGTCACCACTGGAAATTCCTGAGTGGTTTACATTCTTTTGACTAAAGGCAAATAGAGTTTTTTATAGAAAAAAATGGTATGATGCACACTATGAGCTGACACTTTTCTTTTCAAATTTTGGGACCTGCAGTGACATTATTTCTTTAACAACTGAATAATTGTGCCTGTCTGAACACATATTTTGTCCCTTTTTATATTCCCATTGTTTATCAGAATACAGCCTTGTCCAGGCTCTGGAACAATGACAACTTTGAACTGATATGGGTTGGGTTTAATATGACAAAACAGCATAGAAGCGCTCCATTGAGGCACATCGTTTGTTGTTTTGCCGCTCTAATTGGTTGTTGATCTATCCAAAAGTGTCCTGAGATTTCAGCTTATCTATGTCATCTGATTTGCTTTCAGATCAGAAACATAAGATGCAGTCAGACTAACGCAAAATACAGCATGGTTAAAAAAGTGTTTTGATGTATGCCAGAGATTTGCACTGCCACAAGACTGAACCTCTGTAAAGCTGTATTTAGCCTCTTTGGGTATCTCCATGTTGACTTTCTTTGTCTAATTTAGGCCTGGTTTCTTTGTTTCTATGTTGGATTTAACTTCACATGAGTCTCAAATAAATACTAAGATCTTTTAAGCAATTAGTTATTCACATTCAGACATTATTTCTGATGTTAGGTCAGAATCGACCTCTTCAGTGCCTGCAGTGACCATCTTACCCATTACCCTGAGCCATCAGTGTTTGTTGAAACCAAGGTAATTGAAGCTGATGGGTCACGGGGGCAATTTCCATTGCAACAAAGATGATGAAAACGATGCAATGCAGAGAAATAAAGCCTGCGATTGCCTGGAGTGAGATTTGTGTATCTTGACGTGGCAGATTGGCAAGACTGCACTAAACCTCGGCAGAGTAGTACATTACCAAAGATTGTGCTCCTGAGGGGGGATGCAGCAAGACACAGAGACAGAGTGAAGGACTTAAAGCAGACACAGAGATGCATTTAAATACTGAGCAAAAGGAAATGGGCAGAGAAAGGCAAAGGAGCAATATGTGCAAAGAGGAAGCGTGATAAAGTGGGATTATAAAGCAAAGACATGCGATTATAATAGACACAGAAGGAAAATATAATAATGAAGGAACAAATAAAACACTCAAAGTGTTGCCTGAAGTCAAATGGAAAAGTAAACATTCTTGAGGAAAATTAGGTTTCTTTATTCATAGCAAACATTCATTTTCATAGTCAGACCTGTCTGCCTGGTTGCTTTCTTGATAGACATGTTTTGCATTTTTGTGCCAGTCTCAGCTTCATCACCAGCATTCTCAAATCAAATATGCAGTATCTTCAAATCACTGAATTGTCAAAACAGACTGTTTTTGCGAGGTTGGAGGGCTTCAGTAACCTGTCTTTCTTCTAGATCATCAGTGTTAACAAAATCCATTTGCACACTCTGGTTATCAGTGCCTTCCCAAAGAATATTTGCTTTAAAGATGACAAGCTTGTCATTTTTTTTCCTAACCTAAAGAAAGGGAGAAGGAGAATGTAGAATAAAAAGGTTGAATCAATACAAACATGGCTCATCTGGCTCCCCAGGTAGAGTGGAAGGAGATCTGCTCCAGATCAATATTGCTGGTCGATGGCAGTGAGAGACTGCAGTGATGAAAAACTCCATTTCTTGGCCCATAGAAGGAAGTGGATGAATTGCAGCAGAAAATAGAGCAACGGTAGATACCTATACCTAGGGTGTAGACTGTGAAATGCATCCTTTGCATGTCAGTATGTTTAGTTATAGATGAGCTTTGAGATCATGGATTATGGTCCACTCACTGGCCCCTTACTGACAAAATGCTGTCAATTGTTTTAATGACATACTGTATGTAGTTTGAAACCTCATTCTTCTTTGCAATAGGTATTAAATTTATGAGATGAGATTTCATTGTAGTAGTGCCTCCCTCCAGCATATATGCTTCATTCATCCTACCCTATCACACCTAGAGTCAAGTTAACTTCAAAACGTGCTATTCTCCAGACATGTTTTCAAAAGAAATCCAGTGTGGCTATGAAGGGAAATGCAGCGATAATGGATATGTTTTTTATGGTATTCACATTAAGCTTAACCAAATTACAGATATTTGGATATGGGAAATAGCCTCAAACCTCATTGTTTTAGATCAGCATCTGATCAAACAATAATCAAGTCATGACACATGCAGCTAAACACAACTTTGAAAGGTTTGAATGAGTCTTCATTTGGAAGTGTTTCTCTCACTAGGTGTAACTAAATCCATGTGTGATGGTTGGAGCGTACAAATATTAAACAAGCAATCAAAAAACTGTCATATCAATACACTGTAAATAATTTCAGTGTAAATTAATTGTGAAATACTTGGCAGCAGACACACCAGCATTCTGCTGTTACCTTGCACTGCCTATATTAATTTCAGTATATCTATGTAGTGCTATTTCATATGAAAAGTCATCATTGGGTTGTATAAAGGGAAATTAAAGGAGTTGTTGCAGAAGCTAAGTCTTCCCTAAATCAAGTTTGCTCAGCAGTTTATTTTGTGCGGCTCAATCCAGCATCTCTTTGGAAGCAGAACACTTTGCATATATCCATATATCCATATATCAATAGGGTTATCGTTATCAATCCAGCAATCTACTCAACTCAGTTATAGAGGTTGTGTATGGGCCTGCATGACAGAAAATATTGTTTTGTCTTTGGTAAACTAACCCCAATAGGTATTCATTTACAGTACATGTGACATATGTAAATTTAAACATTATTCATCATTAAGGATCAAGAAAAGCTTTAGTAACTTCAAGGAGCAATTTGTTGAAAAGCCAGCAGTACAAAAGGGCCATCAAACAAGATTATTATTATTATGATTATTCTGAAATATAGTAAGATACTTTTGTAAATACACACAATATATAGTAATCTGTAAATAGTAAACTTTGTAGGAATCATTCAATTCAAAGATAAAGATACACAAATAAACACCACCATAAATACACTCATCTAAATGTGTGTGTATATATATATATATATATATATATATATATATACATATATATCCCTAGTTACCTATAAAATTGTAAAATATTTTTCTACCTCTTCTTGTGAAATGATTGTAACGATGTGATTCATTCTTGATAGATAAAGTTTTACCTGGGTAACTGGGACTCAGTATGTAATCACTGCAATTGGTCAAAGGTGATTATTGATGTGTATAAATAGGAATAAAAAGAGGAATGTGTCTGACAATAAAATTATTCAAACTTTATGGGCAACAGTATATATATATATTATTGGGATCCCACAGCTAAATTCCCCCTTGGCAATTTTGCCAATTACAAATCCTTAGGAGAACACAAGGAAGTCAGCCACAACCAACTTCCTACAAAGACTAGATTGGACAGTGAGCAGAAAGAGAAAGGATGGGGTTTAGTGAGCATCAGAGCCACTATCCAGGATGATGCAACAAATATCCAAGAATACATCCAGAAGATGAACCCCCCCAGTGATCAATCACTAAGTGAGTGTCTCAGGCAGCAGAAATGCTGCAAGCGGGGAGGAAGAGGAGGAACCATCATGAAATGATAAGTCTCTGTACCATTGACAGACTGAAGACAGGCTGATATCGAGACGTCCTATCAGTGTCAGTGGTTAAAAAAGGCTGGTTTGAAAGACATTATGAAGACACCAATCATGGCAGCACAAGAACAGGCTCAGAGCACAAGAGGAATAGAATCCGGAGTCTGCAAGACAAGGCCCGAAGTGCAGGCTGTGCAAAGAGGCCTCTAAGATGCAACAGCTACGGCATACATGCAACAATATAACCAAGTGGCAGAAATAGTGTACAGGAATATCTGTGCCAAGTATGGGTTGTAAGTCCCAAAGTCAAAATGGGATACCTCCAATGGTAGAGGACAATGATAGAGCTAAGATCCTGTAGGACTGCCAGATCCAGACTGATAGCAGCCAATGGCTAACCAACTGTACATTGAGGTGGTCGAGACACTACAGAAGAAGGCAGGAGTGATAGATTCCAAGTGACAGGAACATCAGGAAGAAGGAACATGAAAAGTTTTAAAGATACCAAGGGCTGAAGCAGGAAGTTGAAAAGATGTTGGAATTGAAGGAAGCAGCAGTATGGTAATCTGAGCATTGGGGGCCGTCATCCCTGCCATATATAGTGTCTTAGAAATACACCTGCCCCTCTATTACAGGCATTACAACTAAGTCTGCGAGTGTACATGAACGGGGTCGGGGAGAAGCGCTGAGTGCAGAAGAAGAGGCTTGTTTGTGTTTTATCAAAGTTGTGAAACCAAAGATAATTCTCCTGAACATCATTTTACATTAAGTGATTCAGTGATGAAGTTCAATCCACCAACTGCTTTTTCTTTTGACAAGCCTGGAGAGTGGCCAGACTGGAGGCAACACTTCGTGAGATTCAGGATGGCCACTAAGCTAAATAAAGAAGATGGCGCAGTGTAGGTGAGCAGTTTGATTTACGCGATGGGAAGCGAGGCAGAGAATGCCTTCTGCTCATTTACATTCATGGCAGAGAAAGGACAGAGATAACTTTGACACAGTGCTTGCAAAGTTTGACAACTACTTTGGGCCAAAAAGGAATGTTATTCACAAGCGTGCATTCTTCCATTAATGTGTGCAGAGACCGCGGGAGAGTGTGAAGATGCTGTATTAACTGTCTGAACTCTGATTTCGGGGCTTCACATGACGAGAACATACATGACTGCATCATCGAATATTAGACAAAGATGTTTCACGGAAGCTGCAACTCACAAAGGAGTTAAGACTGCCACTGACCATGGCAAGACATAAGAAAGACGAAAACTGCCCAGCTTAAAAATCAGTGTGTAACACATGTAAAAGGATTGGACATTAGAGTAGAGAATGCAGGAGCAGGAAAAGTGTGAGGGAGGTCCCTAAGAAACCAGAACAGCGGCAGTCATCCTTTCTGGGAGCTGTGGAAAAAGCAGACGGGTCATCAGCACAGTGATGGATAAAATCAGAGCAAAGACAGTCTGCAGTCTGTGATGAAGCTAATAAAGACAGGATTCCTCGAACATTTAAGACGCGTAACCATGAAAGCAAGAGCATATGTCCACATGAAAACAGAGCTGTCAGAACACAGTGGACTTGTACTCAGGGGCAGCAGGATTATGGTGCCACAGACAATCTTCATGAAGGACACCAAGGCTGTTTAAAATGGAGGGAGAGAGCATGCTTTTTGGTGTGGTGGCCTGGACTCTCTGCTGATATAAAAAGGGTTGTGACATCATGCCAGGTGTGCTGTGAATTGAAAGAGCACAACAGAAGGAACCTCTCATCTCTACTTTTCTCCCAGAGAGACTATGGAGGGGGATTGGAACGGACCTCTGTTAGCACAATCGGTAAAACTTTTTTGGTAATCTCAGACTATTATTCCAGATTCATTGTGATATTATACCTGCCAACAACGACATATGCCCAAGGCATTCACAGACTGAAAACTGTCTTTGCCAGATTTGACATGCCAGACGAGGCAATGAGCAATAACGGCCCACTGTTCTCAAGTTCAGAGTTTAAAGAGTTTTCAAAGCAGCTGGATTTCAAACATATTATTTGAGCCCTCATCACCCACAAGGAAATGGACATTACAGAGAGAGCAGTGCAAACAGCAAAGAAATTCCTCAAGCAACCGGAAAGGGGTGGCTCTAATGGCCTATAGGTCCACCCCCTGCTCCACCACTGAATTCAGCCTGAGTTGTTGATGGGGAGGAAAATAAGAACCACACTCCCAACACTGGAGAATAACCTCCTCCCAAAAAGGCCAAAGGGATCTGTTGTGAGAGAAAAGGACAGGAGGGAGAAATATAAACAGGCTCTCTACTACAACTGCAGGCATAGAGCCAGGTCACTGCTTGTCCTACGTGCCGGAGACACTGTACTTTCCAAATTGGATCATGAAAAGCAGTGGTCTCTGCCAGCAGTGATCTCCTGTGAGACCACTGCTCCAAGATCCTTCATCATCAGGACACAGCCCCCCCAGCAGTGTCTAGTGAAGAAACAGGGACTCTAAAGAGACAGTCAGACTTTCCCAGAATTCAGAGGGAAATCAGCATATAAGTTATGCGCACACTCATGAAAATGCTTATTTCAATGTTATATTCTGTTATAACATCTGTTATAACATAGATATACATATATGCATACATAAAAAGGAGGAGATGTCATAAATAGTGTCTTAGAAATAGCCCTGCCCGTCTATTACAGACTGAGTCTGCAAGTGTACATGAACAGGGTTGGGGGAGAAGCAGACGGAGTTGCTTGTTTGTGTTCCAAGTTTCATTAGAGTTGTGAAACCAAAGTCCCCCCCAAACATAATTTTACAACTCCCAAATTGGGAAAGTGACTCCAGCAGATCCCAGGAACAGAAGAGGATCCTAAAGTGTCCAGGCTTGTGGTAGAAGACCCGAATTTGAATGAGGGAGTACTGCCCACAAGAAGGGCAAGCGTATAGATTTTCTACATATGTATATATATATATATATATATATATATATATATATATATATATATATATATGTATGTGTGTGTGCGTGTGTATTTGTGTGTTTGTGTAATGTGTTTTATTTTACTTTTTCTTTATTTTTTGTCCAACTAACACAAAAGTGAATGCCTTTTCAGTGATGCATAGCGAGGAAATGGCTGGGCTCCATGTGGGAAATTGAATAGTCCATTTCCAATCGAGTGTGCCCTGGAAAATCCATGGGGGTCAGTGGCAATTTGTCTCAGGAGGTCTACACAGAGAGTCATTATACTCAAGACCAACGTGTCTCGAGGGACAAAGCCATTCTTTAGAGTGAAACTTGTATTTCTTTTTGATATACCAAATATTTCCCTTCTCTCCTTGTGCTTCCCCTCTCAAATAGGTGAGAGGGTTTTTCTACCCATTAAGAAATGCAGCATTTGAGTTTCAAGTTGCATGCCTGCATGATAATGAGCACAATACCACACTTTTCACTATGAAAGTGAAGTAGCTTCTCATTACAGTAGCATCTCTTTCTGAGTACCTTGTCTTTGTTGAACAAATTGCTCATGTCTCTTGTTTAATTATACGCAAAGTGCCATATCTATTCCTCTCCACCATGGTTCAGATTACAAGTGTCATGAATTTTAATGGGCAAACTGTGCTGTTATCAATCATTATAGTTTGCTCGTGTTTCAGCCAGTGGAAAGCGACTTTAAGACAAATCTTTTCTGACAGATAAACCTGAGATGCTGCCACATGACTCAATTTTTTTTCATGCTGCGGTTAACCATATGTGCTTAGTGTAATTGAAACTTGTGGCAGTGGTTTCCTGTTAGAAAGTCACTTAATGACACTGAAAAATTGGCCGCTCATCAGGAGCCAGAACACAGCAATTCTTTTGGAGTGAATAGATAAAGTATGTAATTGCTCAAGCATGATCTTGGGCAAAGATTGTGTTGTCATTGATGAGCCTAAAAGTTAGTGAAAGCGTTGTTGTTTATGTAGTGACAGTGATGCTTCCTTCTCCATTTAGAGCCTTGAAAATGGTGACTAACAAATGATGCTCCTGTCAAGAATCTTCAGCAGTGTTTAAGCTGCTTCTACAATTGAGCATACAAAATAAGAAAAAAAAAATGTATGGTTGGTTTATTGTTTGCTCTCTTGAATTGATATTCACGTCTGAAATGATGATCCTTGATTTTGTTTTGATGATTAGTCAGGTGTTAATCCTATTGAACCAGACAAGATGCAAATCCTAATTTCTAAGGCCACTTGATAAAGATGTTGGTCTCAACTCAGCAACACCTTTCACTGTTCAGGCTTTATGTGGTGTCATTCAATGTTTACTGAAATTGGTGCTTCATATTTTAGAGCAAGAGGTTTATATTTAGAAACCATCTTACTTTACCTGTCTGTCTGTCTCTAGTGCCTGTCTAAAGAAATGTTTTTCACCGTGAGTGAAGTATATTCAGCTGGCTCTGTGAAAGTCATTTTCCATCCTCTCTCATTCCCTGCCTCTGCTTTTTTCACCTCCCCGACCCTCAGATTTAAATCACCTGTGCTTTGCCCACACATCCATAGAGAGAGGCAGTCTGAGATGACATGACCGCTCTTGATCCATCGCAGTTGCATCAATGAGTTTTCCGGTATCAGTGCATTTTTGTTTGGCTTGTGGATGACATCCAGAGCACAATCAAAAGGCAGCACTATGACAATTTTCATTTAATCGTTGTCAGAGGTGTTCAGAGGAGATGGTGATAGCTTATCAACCTGGAATTCAGAAAGTATAATGCTTGAAATTTGTTTTTAAGGATACCAGAAAATGAATCTGACCAAGAACCTCCACATACTACAGTGTGCACACCAACAGAGCTGGAAGTTGTCACTGACAGTGTAGCCCAGCCCTGGTTTATCATCAATTTAACTCATTTACAAAATCAACATTGTGTCATAGTTTAAAACTTCTAATTGAGTCAATGAATACTTCCCAAAAAAGTTTAATACAGGAACAAATCAAGTATCAGATAAGAAGTGCAGTCATTCTGTCATAGACTTTAATAGTCTGACTCTTTTTTTTTTTTTTGCGTTCAGTGGCATTGCCACTGCTGGACATTTTAAGGGACTACTACAATGGCTCAAATGCTTAGACCAAGGAGATGAGGTCTAATCTTTTATATTTAGTCCATGAAAGTCCAAATGTAGAGTCTGTTGGCATAAGGATTCTTGCATTCGAGATTGGTTGTTGATTTTAGGAAATATAATTGTCCATAATCTCTAGCCAACAAACTAAAAATGATCCAATATACTGTAAACTCATTCCATATTGTAAAAAACAACTTTCTATCTATCTATTGTTTGAAATGTACGTGGTGACAAAATGGCATTTATCAAAACATTATCAAGGGAATACAAACAGCAAACTTTTGATAATGAGCAAAGTTAGGCTGTCGTGACATCAGATTTTCCCAAAACAACTTTCATTCACTATAATGTTACAATGACATCAGTAAGAAACTTGAACTAGTGCGCCTCTGTGTTTTTATCTTTTTCCTGTCGCCTTTTCTGTTAGTAATTCAAATAGGAGGTAAGGAACTGTAAAACATACCAATGCAAATTGAGGAAAAAAGAAGAAAATAATAATCAGCAATTGATAATGACCTTATTTTATCAGTTGAGATCAAATTACAATATTCTAATGAATGTACTAACGTCGTGCTGTTGATATTTTATGTGTTAGAAATCACAGTTTTAGTCGATATAAATGCAGCATTGCAAAACACTTTTTAAGATTCGGGGTTAATTAATTTTAATATGCTGAAACATCGTCTAATTTGTTTCGTGTGTCTTGTTAATAGAATGAACAGCTGAAGGTGTAACAAAGTATGGATTCCTTCTCAGTATGAAATGGGCGATTTTATCATTGCCTCCTTTTGTCTCCAGCACCTCTCATAGATTAATTTCTTCCCTTTTACGCTTGAATGATCCATCATCTTTTTGTCTGCTCTCTATCACTGTATTAGATATATTTTGCACAGGTCCTTTCAGAATTTCCCACTACAGCGACATGAGAAATAATATGCTGTTCTGTGGCTTCACGTGTCTCAGTATTTTGAGGCAAAAGATGAAATAATTGAAAGAGAAAGAGAAAAAAAAAGAAAAACAACTATTTACTCTTAGTCTGAATAGATCTGACCAATTACTGAGAGTGTGAGAGAGAATAGCTGGACCCTGATGTCAGTATAACAGTATAATTTAGTTAAAATTTCTTTCACACCTCTGCTCCAAATTTATCCGTGATAAATTTGAAAAAGTTACAATGATTGTGTTAAAATGAATATTTTCAGTGAGATATTAAGTATGACCTCATCTGCGTGTTTGAGAGGTAGGAGCTACTGCTAAAATAAAAAAAAACAACAGGAGTTCTTATCATTATTAGCACTTGATACACTCTGCTGGCTTTGGGGAATGACATTATGAAGTTTAAATACACAGTATTGCTCTCAGGTGGCCTGGCTGAGGCCATAATTCCCTGTCTCTGAGCTATGGTGAAGGTCACCAGGGAGCTGTCAAAACGTCCATATTCCCATGAACATGCTACCACAGCATGGCTCCAAGGGATTAAAGTAGCTGTCTGAATGAAGCCAACCTGGATCATTAGTTTTCATTTTTGTTCATAGTCAGCTTGTATTTTGCATTGGCCTTTATAATTTTGTGCTTGTGGGAATGGGCCATATTTTCATGAGTCAGAGAACTTGGGATAACGGTGCGGGGAGACTTTTAACACCCCCCCACCGACAAGTTAAATAGAATTTACGGATGACATCATTCTCCACCACTGAGACTGACCGGGACCGGGAGTGAAATTACATTCTTTAAAACGGGTCAGTCTTTGATGGTCTGAAGACTGACCGAATCAGATGTGAGTGCAGCGCATTGTGTATTGATGATTATCTTACAAATCCTTATCTCTTAACTCTGCTACAAAGAGTTTGTTGAGAAGTATATAGTGCTCAGCAAGAGAAGCAGCCAGAGTCCACTGGTGTCACGGCAGTTTTTTTTATTTTTATCAAAGCTACAAAAAGACATGGTTTTACTTAAAAATAGAGGACATCAGACTCTATCAGTTAGATATGTTGAGGGGACATCCCATCCACACTTTTTTTCCCCTCTAGTTTCTAAAATTGATTTCTAGCTTTTAGAATAGCCACTTCACCCATTTGAAGTAAAATAATCAAAGCTCGATACACAGTTACCTGCTTCACAACAGCAAAAGTGTGCTCTGATCAAGAACACCCCTCTGTTTTCTGATTTCTTTGCTTTGCAGTTAAACTTTCAGAGAAATCAAGGTAGAACTCGTAAATCTGGCACAAGTAATTTAACACTGAACAAGGATACTGTTCACATCTTACAGTACGACCATGCTGTAAGTGCATTAGCGTTGGATATGAATACACATCTCAAACATTTGATCAATAAGTGATCGCGACAAGGTCAGAAACAAGTATCAAGGGAAGTAATGATCCTCTTGCTTATGTTAGAATCCTGTATGCTGACCTAGTTTTACACCAGTGGAGAATCATGGCATTAAACAATTAATAACTCACTGTTTTATTTAACAGCCAGCAAGTGCATGATTATACTGGGACGCACTTGTGTCTTTTCCTTTTTTGATTAAAAGCATGCACATCGTTGTAAACTGTTTCTTCAGTTTCTTTTCAACAGTTTCGAATCCCTCATTTTTGTGCAGAATATTGGAAATTTAAAACTTAAACTATGACATTTGACAGTTTTTACTCTAAATAATATGATGCCTCACAATTTATCATACATAAATCATGTTCACACTGATGTAGATGTATTTTTATAAAAAAAAACTACACTACATTTGTCATCATCACTCATATTTCTCTAGATACAACAGGTATGTGACATTTAGTGTCACCATCACTCATAGCAGTGGGTAAGCTTTAGCATCAATTTTCTACGTGACAGGTAATTATTGTGAAACTATGTATTATTTTGTCATTTCCAGCCAGCTGGACTGACACTAATTAGTTATTTAAGCCAAAATAAACCTAAAACATGAAATACCTGCACTCACTGTAGTACAATAGTCCAGTTTAATAGTGGACAAAGTTCAGAGCAGATGTGTTTCAGTCATAAGACATCTTCAACTATGGCTGAAACATGCCCATTTTTAATTTTGCCCACTATTAAACTGCACTACTGTACTACAGTGAGTGCAGGTATTTCACATGGTTTAACCTTTAATAAGTATATGTACCAAAAGTTCATCATTTTATCAAAAAAAATATTTGTGTGCTGCCTATCTCTCCTATGTACTCACGCCATTAACCGTAACCAAGTAGTGGTACCTAAACCTAACCAAACAGGCAGTGAAATGTAAATGAAAGCAAGTTGAAAAGTAAGTGTTTTAAACAGATTTCAGATTCTGGTTTTCATGAGTTACTAAGGATGGGAATCGAGATGTCACTCTTGCCTGCATTCAAAACTTTAGAGCCCTGTAACGTAAAGCTTCCAGGTCCTGTTGAACTTTTAGTTGACGAGGACTGCAAGAGCGAGGCAGGCTCCCGCATACCTGTAGCTACCCCTTTCATCGAGGCAGGGAAAAGTGAAATGACAGAGGCGAAAATAGATAAAAAGTTGGTGCATACTTGAAATTAAAGAGTTACTGCAACCAAAGCCAGTTGTACTATATTTGTACTATATGTAACTGGATGAAAATCTGTAAGAGAACCGATAAGGAACCGAATCGATAAACAATTTCGATAATGGAACCGGAATTGCTAAATTCTTAACAATTCCCATCCCTATGAGTTACACAATGTTCATATTAATGAGAAACCAGCGACTTGACAAACTGGCAGTGTCTGAACATCCGTTTGCTGAAAAGTGTATTTATTGCTGTTCAATAAATACATTTCTATGACATTGTCCATGATCTTTATTGTTTTGGTTGTAAAAAAACTGTGCATGTAACATTTAGCAGTACAGAAGATACATTTGCTGTTAAGGTATAATTCAGAGGCACTGCCAGTGACTAGAATAGGCCTGTAGATAAGAGCTGAGGATGCCTTGCACATCATTAAGTGTGAAATATAACAACTCGCCCCTGAGCTGCCTACTGTTCCCCTGGAGAAATGACAGCCAGATAGAGCTTTGCACAATTACGGCTGCAAGAAGCAGAGCCCTACCTTGCCCACATTACTTCATTTTGATGCAGCTTTGAAAGGGAGTACAAAACAAAAGAACAGTGCAGTTCAAATTCTGTTTGTCTTCTTGTTGCAAAGCCTGATTGTGGTTTTTCTTTCCTCCAACAACATAGAACACTGCATCGATTTTTTTTCAGACATAGCAGCAAAACTCTTATTTTATTTATTCATTTAACTGTACTTACATGCATGACCCAAAGCGTGTTGTTATCACTTCAGTGATTGTGAGTTGGGCTTAAAAACATTCGGTGACCTACAATTCAATACAAAATCTGAGAGAATCCTGTGTGAAGCAATCTGCTGCTCTGCTAATGTGCTTTTCGAGCAGTCTATACATAGTGTTAACCTCTCCTTATACAGATCAAATATGCAATACGTACACAAAGTGTACTTTGAGGCAAATTAACAGTAAAATTATATCCAAGTACTCCCTGGAAAGAGATAAAGAATATATTACATTACCAATGACGATGCAGCTCTAGAAAACAGGGAAAAACAGGAAAGTGAAATGTACTCTAAAAGGCAGGATGCTTTGCTCCTCTGACTCATCTTTTCTTTTTATATTCTGGTTTGTGTGTGAGACCTGACCACGTTGCTCTGAAATCGCCTGCCTAGTTGAGAGGTACAGTGTGTTCGGCTCAAAATGTTGGCATGGCAGCATTGCAGTCATTTTATTAGCTTAAACGTAATCAAATACTACCTCGAGAGTCACTTCATTAAATATTTGGAATAGCAAAGTAATTAGTAGCAATATGAAACGACAGCAACAAAGCCAAAGACCAGATTTTATTTCATGCACACATTCAGCTTTATTCTTTTCTGTCGTGATACATATAATCTATATAAAAACATTCTGATGGTGTCAGCGTTGTATAATCACAAAGGTAGCATATAATTTACAAATAATAAACTGCTACATTTGTTGACGCTGGTATTTCACTATCTTTCCAGCATCGCTCATACTTCAGGACCCTTGGGATCCAGAGATGAGTTTTGAAAAAAGTCTCCTAACACAGTGGTTTTTCAGACTGCTGACAAGCTGTTCTGCAGCTATTAAATCCATTCCTCACTGTCAGTGGAGCTGGAGTAGCTTAGACCTGACTGAGGAGATGTTGGCGCTCCTGCTGCTGTGGGACCTACATATACATTCTACACTGATGGCCGTGGAGTGCATGCTGTGTATCGTGCCACAACTAATCTACAGTGGGAATGCTGTGGAGCTGAGTTTGTTGGGAACTAGGAACCTAATAACTTACATGCTGTCATTGACATTGAACTTTATGGTTTATAAGTGATGTTTTGAAAGGAAGTTGCTGTTTGTGGAACACAAACTTTGTGGTTTAAACACTTTGGACAGAGATTCCCTGCCTTGCAGTGACAGTATCACCGGTCTTCACAGAGACGTGGTCTGATATGAGTGTTTTTGGCAGCCTGCTGAAGACCAGACATGCTGCTGAAGGGAAGACCATTTGATGAGCTTTTGTTGTTAAGAAGAGCATTCACAGATTCAGCAGTCTAGTGAAAGTTGGTCTTCCATCACAACGCTCAGATTTCATGCTTTCTCCATGCTGTCTCCACATCAGCTGGCAGACATGCTGGCTTAGGTTTCACTTTTTTTTTTTTTTATCATACACTGCATATGTGTAACAGAGGGGCATAATGATATTGTGATATCATATTGCATGCAGGTTGCATCTGACTGAGACATGGTTAAACTACACAAGCCCACTGACTTATCTATTTCACTCAATAGAACCATTCTTTCATTCATATTCCATATGTGCCTTATCCCATTCAGGGTCGTGGGGGGCTGGAGCCTATTCATTATTGGGTGAGAGGCAGGGCACACCCTGGACAGGGGGTTAGTCCATCACAGAACCAACACAACAACAGAAAATGAAACAAACAACCCGCTCGCACTCGCTCTTAGAGTCAATTTAGAAACATCAGTTAACCTAACATGTTTTTGGACTGTGGCAGGAAGCTGGATAATCTTGAGAAAACATATATGCTCCACGCAGAAAGCCAAGACTCGAACCATAAACCCTCTTGTTGTGGGGTGAAAATGTTAACCACTACATTTGACTGGAATCAAAATGTTTAGTAAAGTCACAAACCAAAACAGAAATAGGATAATTTTTTCCTGTTTTCCTATAGAATAAGTCCTTTTTGTCCACTGGCTTTCAGAAAGGGTGCAGGATGATGACACTTCTGTTTTAGCTCAGCTTTTCTGACCAAAGGGTGTGTTTGAAAGGCATATCTTAATTCCCATCCATGGATGAATCATCTGTCTGTCAAAGCCTACAAACACATAAATGCATAAATGCAAAGCTCGGAGATGGGGAGATTATTTCTCTTGTGAATGTGACCCTGCAAATCTCAGAGGACTGCAGATCTCACAGGACTGCCTTGGTTAGTGAGGAAGCTGGAGCGCCCACAGAAAACCCACACAGGCACGGAGAGGGCATGCAAACTCCAAAGAGAGGCTGCAGCCACCAGCGGGTTCAACCCTACAACCTTCTTGCTGTGAGACTGCAGTGTTATTTACTGCACCACTTTGCTACAAACATCATTGTAGAGGCTCTTTAACAACTAAAAAAGGTTGCTTTTTTTTTTAGAATAATTCATATTTAAACTTTTTTTTTTCTCTTAAGCGTTGTCTCGGTCCGAATGATGAATTAACAATGAACAGTACACAGGAGCATGCACAAGCCACCAAAAACATGCTGTGTGTGCCTACTTTAGTTTCAAGCTTGCAGACATATTAACACAAAACTCCACGTAGACCAACTCAGTCAAAGATTGATAAGAAAACAAGAGAGCTGACAAAGGATTTCTAGTATCAAAATGATTGTTACGAACTCTATCTTGAGTCTTATTTGAGAAACAAATGGCCCTGTCATCAACAACACACCATCTATAATTCTTTGTCCTCTTTTTCCATAAACAGTTATTCTATTCTATGCCGGCCTTGGTGCCAGAAGATAAATAAGGGGAATTAATTTGTGTCAGGATGACAGGAAAGCGCTGCTCTGCTTGGCAGGAAAAACAGAGCAGAGAGTGTTATTAATGACTCAACGTGAGGACTGCAAGGACCACAGTCGCTCAAAAAGAGGTCAGAAGAGAGAAAGGCGAGCCAGCGGTACGGGGAGGAAGGAAACAGGCTGTTAATACTAGAATTAAGGGAATATTTTGTAAAGTCGCAGATGAAGTGAGGAAACAAGTCTTAGGATGTTAGAAGACCCATCACTCCTCAGTGCCCCTTGCTTGTCCTAGTTTTTAATGTCAGCAGCCTTGTTCTCACCCTTTTGACGTGATGGTGTAATATAAATAAAAGGCTCCTTACTGCTGACTTAGGAGGTGTGTGTTATATGGAGACAGAAGTCAGGTCTGGGAAGCTGTGACTTGACCACCTAAAATGAGAGCACAACTGTGTCTGTGTTGGTTGGTTCCATTCTCTTACTTGACTTTAGAACAGAACACATCAGTTTTTTATCCTCAGATAAACAGCACCTAAGTTGCTAGATTTTGCTAGATTTTGTTCTCTAAATATATATTTTAATGGACAAGACTCGTTTGAATTAAATATGTCATCCCATAGTTCCCCAAAACTATTGAGAATTTCTATACATCTGAACCAAAAAATCTGCCAAAAACATTGATAACCTAAAGTAATGCTGTATGTTACAGCTGTACCAGAGTAGAATTTTGAATCCACAAAACTCAACAAGATGAAACACATAAAAAATTGCAAAATAGCAAAAGACAAAAACAATGCATAAGACAAGCTATTTAAAGTTTGAATGAACACACCATATTAGGAGCTCTTTTGTGCACCTGAGAAGTCACATGTTAGTTTTTTTAATTGGGATTTTTAATAGAATAATAACTGATCAATGAACTATGGTCAAACACCCACACATTCTTCATAACTGTTAAACTGATTAATATATTTATATCTTTTTAAATTTTGGGTTGTCACAAATATGTAATGTTATAGAGTATAACAACTTTGTCAATCTTACTATACTATTTCCCCTATTTTTTGTTTTATAAACCTTGAATGAGTTTACAAAGAAGAAAAAAGGAAATTAGGTCATTGTCATGTTTCCCCAAACCAATCAGGATTTAGCAACATCTGAGACAAAAATAACAAGAGAGCTCACATAACTCTATGGCCAAGCTCCAAGGCCACGAGAAAGTAAGGAGGGTGCGAGAGAGTTACTTAAAGAATTTATTTTTATTTACTAAAACTTTAATTAATTTAAACACAAAAAAGGGATGGATGGCAGGCATGCATCCTGCCAGTTCATCTTTGATAAAACTAAAGAAAGAAAACAAACAAACAAATAATAATAAAGAGCTCAAACACAGCACAAACTTACCGAGGAGGTAGAAGAAGCTGCACTCCCAGGAGGAGCTGGATCTTATGTAACCTATGCTTGGAGAGACTAACCATCTGCCTCCAAGTCCCCCGGAGTGCAAATCACCTACAGACCTGCAACACAAAGCATATACATCCAAACTCCTAAGCCCACGGCTCAAAGAAAAGGTCTGAGAACGTCACACGTTATCAATGCAAGCCTGAAACGACGCCTCGACACTTTTTACATTTTCACTGCTCTTTTTTTTTATTTAACAAATCCACATGGGTTTAGCATTTCCTGTCTCACCATAGACATGCTCAGAATAATGAGTTGTTGCTAATTATCAGCTCCAGAAGCTGGTTTAAAGCCTGCTTCGGAGGACGCATTGAATTGACAATTTCACAACTTGGAATATTACTGAGCATAGCTAAAGAGTTAGCTCCAAAAATCTAACCAGTCCTACTCTTTCACTCTTACACTGCTTTCTTCTACTTTATTTTTCAGGTAAGTTCTTTTCTATATAAACAAGGTGTTGGCAGATGGTTGCAAAAAAATACTGTTTTGTATTTCTAGTGTTAAGAATTAAGTAACCAGAATACAGTTAATTCTCTTTTCATTCATATTTTGTTTCTCAGATAAACAGAATTACTCTCTTGTAAAATGGTAACAATGCATGCCGTTAGGTACCCTGTCATTATGATGTTGTTCATGCCAGAGTGTCTTCTCAGCAAGTTCTCACCCGTGATATATTCTCATGAATTTATTCATTCTCATGAATATAGTAGTGTTTTCAAACTCGTGTGTGGTGAAGTCGGTGAAAATTGCACAAAATGTACAAAACTAAAAAAACTATTAATTTTAATGTTTTATTCACAACTCTTACCGCAAACAAAGATCTAAAATGGAAAGCACCATTGCGTGCTTGTGTTCCCATATGGCACTAGATATAGCATTGTCAGTGCTTCAACCTTTGCCCTGCTAATCATTCCTAATCTTCAACGATGGCGAGCCTTTGCATTAAGCAACACTCCGGTTTGCCCTTTTGACAGGATGAAGTCTTTTCTGAAGTACAATCTAACCACAGTTATTTCAAACATTTACAAGATACAAAAACAGTTTTTGGTCTATTTTCTACTAAGTTAGCATTATAGTGTCATGACAGGGGCAACTGCAATAATCGAACGTGAGTCACAGTTTGTGTAAGAGGTGCTGAGACATCACTGCAGCTGAATCAAAACAACTGTAAAATATGTTGTTGTTTTTTTTTTTGGTAAGAAGCTGAATCCCCAACCAATAAAGCCTTTTTAGTTTTTTTTTTTTTGCAAAAACCCATATATCCTCCAGCCACTAAGATGTCAACCATGACCCCAGCCATGGAGTGAATGAGTCTGCAAACATCTTAGATGAACAGAATGATGCAAATGTTAATTATTTCTCACATGGTCCCTTCGCAAAGAAGTAAACATTCAGCTTGCGGTTATGAGCTCAAAAGTTCAGCATTAAATGATTAAAAAGCTGCATGGGAACGACAGCTTTTTAAAGGATTCTTAGTTCTTATACAAAATGTTTTTCTATCTATCTGCTGCTATCCAAGAAATATACAAATGAACTGTAAATGTCAGGAAAAGAAAGAGCAAAGGTGTGAGTGCTTAAAACAGAACTGGTATGCAGGATTTCTCAGAGGTAGCTTCTGTTTTATTAAATAGCAGCTTACACTTACCTCGTGGTCTGTTTAATTTTTAAAAATAGATCTATGGAATCAAGATTGCTTTCGGATAGCATTCCAATCTTATGTCTCTGTACCTCTCTTTTGTAAAAAATCAGTATGTTTTATTTACATATAAATATAGAGTGAAAGAAAATGAAAAGCGTTCAATTTAATCGAGGCTTTCATTCTGAAAGTAGTTGTTCTTAGCTCACAGTTCTCCCAATAAATATTGTAGTGTAGTATATTGTTGTGCCCTTATGGCTTTCTATATTGTTTCCCATTTTCCTATAACGTACCTGATGCTGCAACAATGCTAATTTCCCCACTGTGGTGACTAATAAAGGCTTATCTTATCTTATCTTATCTTAAGAATGCGCGACAGGCATATAAAATAGATGTTCACCCAGATTTACTAAAGCAGGGAAATTTGTGTTTCTACCAGACGCAGCCCAAATTACTATAAAGTCACAAAAAAAAGACACGTAGATAATCAAGGGCCTGTGATTTACCGATAATACAGGAGAGGCGTGTTTGTTGTTACAACTTCGACCAAAACTGCATGAACCTACTATGCGATTTGAGAAGTTCAATTAGTTTAATGTTCAAAATATTTTTTTTTCTTTGGTTAAGTGAGGAAGAGTTATTAAAGCCTAACATGATGCCGAACAACAATAATTCGGAAAACTTTTTTTACCACCAAACAGCCAGATACCATCGCAGTGGTCCAACCAGATCTCAACCCCCTGGCATATCTGAAATATTCCAGAGACTGTTCCTTACCATTTGGGAATATTGTATTCCTCTGCATGGACGATTACAGTCCAGCTACACGTGTAATGGTAACATTGAAGCAAAACAAAAAGAGGAACAAATCAAGAAGTGCTGTTTTGGTGCAGCAGGTATTGCATGACAGACACCTTTTTCCTCACAGGAATAGGGTTCCTGGTTCGAATCCCAGCTGGGGCCTCTCTATGGGAAGGTTGCATGGCCTCCCCGTGTATGCATGGGTTCTTCCTGGGTACTCTGGCTTCCTCCCACTGTCTAAAGACATGCATGATTGGTAAATTATCCTTAGGAGTGAGTGTGAGCCTGTGATTTTCTTTTTCACTTTATAAAGCTCAAGCACCCACTTAACATCCACCTGTGTGTGTTCATGGCTGCTGAAAGATAGCATCTCTACAAAATCTTTAGCCGTTACATCTACATGTAAGAAACCGAGCGGCACACAACGGCTTGACTGACCTTACATTCATCAAGGCACACGTGCACTGTAACAAAGGCTTTTTGCGCTTTTGATACCCTTCCACAATTCTCTACGAAGATGACTGCTCTGGTTCTGAATTGGCAAATCTTCATATTAAAAAGCGTGGAGGGGACAGGTTCCTTGTGAATGTGTGTAAAACGATCTGACAAGACACTCAGTTTACGGCAGGGGTCTTGACAAACATGTGATTATTCCTCAGTAATTAGCTTGTTGGCATCCCTGTGGTAAAAACAAGGGTGGTAATTATGAGGATGAGGTCTTGTCTGCTTCTCTTCGAAAGACACAACTCACTGGGGGATATGACAATGAGACGAGAACATGAGGGCAGGGGGAGGAGGGGTGGCATTTGTTGACTGTCCATGCTGTCATAAAAGACAAAACAGTATTTTAATTGGCATCCGACGAGGCTAAACACAGGATACGGATGCAGTGATGTGGAATTATGTGTATAGCAGAAAGTGCCTTTTAGAAGTAACTTTAAAAGTCTCTTCGTGGCTTGTACCTGTATGTTGTCGCAGATGGATAAACTGTAAGAAGAGAATCTTAACTCAATAAAACTTAGACATATTACAATTATTTCACAAACTGACACAATTTCCTAACGTCTTGATGAAATGTCTATGACATGCTTTGCTCAAAATAACAAAGAGAGACACGACAACAACTCCTTTGTCTTTTATTTACGCTTTTATTCGAACAAATAATTTTAGGGCATGGAGGTGCACGCGTGGCTTTTGAGATCTGTACCACTTAATAACCCTTCAAGCACGTTTAATACTATGAGAGAGCATACAGCAAATAGCGTGAGAGCTCAGACAACACACTAAACAGATACTTAACTAGAAATTTTGTTCTAGTAAAGTATCTAGAACAGAATGTAAAGGCTGCTGGCCAGTTTATAACACTGGAGGAATAAAGACACAAGAACTTGTGTCATGAATGTTCTGTCAAATTCAGAGGACAAGAGGGTCACTGGGGAAAGATGAAGATCCATTGCAGCCTTGACAAGTGCTGGTTGGACCACTACTCCACCTCTGGACTCATAAGGCCCTATTTGCAGCAGTTGCTTGGCAACTGCTGGCTGTAATTAGCCTTGAGATGTAGCACCTCACGTCAAATACCCAGTCCTTGCTGCTAGGTCAGACCACAGATGGAGCAGAGCCCCACCTACACAGGCTCCAACTGTTAAGTGAATTCATATCATCGTACTAAGCACATTGTCAGCACATGAACGCGGGAAATGAGTTCCCTTAATGGCTGTAAAGATTATTTTCTTAGACTGGTTTCTTAACAAAGAAATTCAGCAACTTTGTAACATCAATTGTAACGGTGGTTTTTACTACAATTTGCCAGGGTAAAAAATACCATCTATGTAGACTAGCATTGTGCGTTGATGTCAAAGGATTACAGTTACCACAAATATCCTGAAAAATAAGTGTTATAATGAAGTATTGCTTTAACCATGAAATGTGACAAATGAGTCACTGAGGAAGCTAAAGGCCACTTTTGGCAAACTGGAGGTGAATGACCCGTGCAGCAGTGGCTGAGAAAGCAAATGGGAACTTAAATAAGACAAACTGCCATTTCTGTATTGTGGTAAGATTACATTTACTGACGGAGAAAGAGGGCAACACCTCAATCTCTAGAGTCTCTAGTTTAAATAAATCTTGCTGGGTACAAAGGACTAAAGAAACATGTTTGTTGAGGACATGGCAACTAGGAATTTGGATGTTTAGTTAAGGCTAATGAATGAGGTATCTACAAGGGCACTTAAGTGCAGGTTAGATACAATCAAACTATGCTTGCATTTTAAGTGTCCAACTAACATGCACAAGCATGTGCGCTATCGACCAGCAAAAAACTAGTTCTGTTTTTTTTTTTTCTCTTGCTCACAAATATAACAATCACATGTATCCTTGTTCTTTCTGGAAACCTAAAAGGACAGCAGTTTCCTCTGGGGACAAAGCTATTTTTGTAAAAAGTGGATGAATGCTGCTAGAATGAAGCAGTAAGTGGTAGTGGATATAGTCCATGATGTTTGCTGGAAATGGGGATTTTATATGCTGTAAGAATCAGATCAGACAAATGGATAGATTTGACGTATTTAGTAATTGGGGACACATACACACTTTGGGCGAAGAAAACAACTAAAAGAATGTTTTAATCTTTGCTAGACATATTACAAAGTCTGTCAGCCTTTTGAATAGCTTCTGCTCCACTAGAAAAAGTGACAGAAATGATTATTATGGTTTTTTAGAGACCACATCAGAGTTTGGTCAGTGTGCTAGAGGTATTTATTTATCTACATTCAACTTAGGTGTAATTCAGCTATTCTGTCATTTATTTAATAGTTATAAACATAGGATATTTACAGTAGGATGTGCAGACAGTTTGTTACGCACAGATATTTGATCCATTCTTGATATAAACTATAAATTAGAAGTATAAAGCACCGTACAGAGAAGCTTATGTGTTGGGCAATGTGGACATATTTTTAAAGCCTCTTAAACATGCTTTTCTTTCCCTTCCAAGGCATTAAGCTGTCTTATTTTTCTCTCTCCTTCCCCAGATAGATAACAAGTCACTGACACAGGCTTATTTGGTTGTAATTCATGACCTGCGACCCATATTGGTGCCACATAAAACCTCAGCAAAGTATCAAGGGGTCGACCCTGGCTCAATAAATTCCAAGACCAACCATCAGCATCCTCAGATAGAAGTACAATAAGAAAAGACACACCTCATAAACCCGGTCCTGTGGTACAAAAATGATCTCACCCTACTGATTTTAACTATCATTATAAGATCTGACTCTTGTTACTCTGTGGCATTAAAATATTCATTGAATCTGCTCTTTTCTACTTCACCCACACTAATACCTGGATCCAGCCAGTAATTATTTAGATTCCTTACCTAAGCTGTATTTTCTGCAACAGTTTTTTCCCCCCTTTATCACTATATTTACAGTGTTTCTTCTGTAGGTGTTTTTTTATATTTTTTATGTGGACTCTTTAAAAAACTGAGCTGAACTAGCAATTCAAATAGACATCAATTAGTTTT
Organism: Leuresthes tenuis; assembly: GCF_036924035.1. Lineage (NCBI taxonomy): Eukaryota > Metazoa > Chordata > Actinopteri > Atheriniformes > Atherinopsidae > Leuresthes > Leuresthes tenuis. Next base: position 17,548,027 of record NW_027325362.1, read on the forward strand.
ACTTGACTATGAGGTGTTGTCTTTACAGTTTACAACATTACACTGTCATACGGCGTTAGCAGCGTACCACTGATATCACAAGAAAGCATTCTATTTTTATCTGTTTAAAGAGACATTAAACAGATTTCCCACAATGTCCGTGAGTATCCGGCTCTGTGTGACATGAACACTGTGACCCACATCTCTTTGGAAGTGTTGCTGTATCCCACTGGGGAGTTTTGACATTTTCCGATGTGTTCTTTATACTCCATTTTGTGCTTTAAGCCATGCTCTTGACAGTTCTGCCTTCTCATTATTTTACAGCTTTGCAAGACTCTGCTTGCGTTTCTCCCTTTTCTTTTTTTTTTTTCAATTTTTTTTCATGAAATTCTTTCTTTTCTGTTCAACGGTCCACTTTCTAGCAGGCCACATCTGCTGACGTCCTTATGAATTGCCAGTCCACTGGCAAACTGTGACAATGAGAACTCCATATGGAATAGATTTATGAGGGCCAAATCTTAATAAAGGGTGACCCTGGGAGCCACATCTACCATTAAGCACCACGTCTCCATAATTTACAGCTTGGAATTTCTGGGCATGCTCTCAATACTCTGAAAGTCAGTGCTTCACATTTTCATTCCTATACAGGGTGTGTTTGGTTTGATCGATTGCCCATTAAAAATGTAAGGGTCAGAAATGGCTTTAATTCATTATTGTGACAAATCTTATGATGTGCAGCCTGGGCTGTTGATAGATTTGAAAGTGAAATATCTATGCTAATTTCAAAGTACGGAAAATAATTAATATGGAGTAAAATAAAAATACTCTGTATCTCAAACTTTGCATAATGCTCCTGTTGTATCCAATTTGACTGAATAAAGATTAAAGGGTTGTAATCAGAAATAGACAAAACATCCTTTGTTTTATATGACTGATATGTTTTATATGAATGATATGATGAGGGAGCTGATCCAGTTATTTTGTTTTTCTTTTCTTTGTTTCCTTGGAGACTTCTCCCCTACTGCTTTGGTTTTCACCACTAATGACATACATTAAGACAATGAGACAAACAATGTTCAACCATGCCATTTGAATAAGGTATGTCCTGTAATTCAGAGAGTGTGTTTGTTTCATTGTAGTCCCTGTTGTCTCCACCTCTCTGGTGGCTTGCCTGTGGTAACAAATGCACCAGTGTGGCTCCGTCTCAACTTGATCCCCGAAGGATCTTCATCTGATGAGCTGCACACAGTATCCTCTGTGGAGTGTGTGCTTTTTCCTTGACTTAACTTTAAGATAGGATGAGAGCTACATTGTGTACAGAAATAAATGGTACTGCCACATAATGTCATAGCTACAACTTTGGGTTAACAACAAGATCAGACTCTCTGAAAGTGTGCAATCTGCTGGGAGCAACAGCGAAAATCCATTAGTTTTTTGTTTGATTTGAATATTTTTACATTACACTGTTTTTGGACTGTTTGGTGGTCCAAAAACTGTGTCTATCATTCCTTCTGTCCTTGTATTCAGACTATGAGACACAATATGCCCTTTAGCGTTATTATTCATTGTGGAGGGTAAACATTGATGGTTTCGCCTCCTGAACCTAAACACTCAGTGAGACCAAAAGGAAGCTACGTCAACCACAATCCACAAAGCGAAACTAGAGCCATTCTCACACACGAACCCCAGATATTTTAGACAATTTGTTGAGTGTGAGTGCAGTTTCTATCCATACATGCGCTTCACAATTGGAGACTTTCTGCTGAAGATGTGCTCTCAAAGCTTTAAATGTTAGGGAGTAGCTACTGGGATACGCTTGTCTTGAGCACCCAAAAGACAGGAAGGGATGCTGATATTACTCCATGGGAATCCCTGCCTTTTTTTTTTTGCAACATGTTGAGAGTAGCAGATGAGACTTCATATCTCACCTCAGATATTCCAGAGATTCATTAAAGGGCTGGATGGAAAAGCCCAATAAGAACATTTCAGGACTCCTTTACATGTGAGAAAATTACTTAAATGGCCACACAGCCATCTAACACAGGGGTTTAAGCTGAGTTTTCCAAACAGAAGCTTGACAGTCCGTTCACTTCTTTCTCCAGCTAGTATAAACTTTGCTGCTTTTTCTTAAGTCAGCATTTGATCTTTGCTTGAAATACTTCTGCACAGACACTAAAAGACACCTTTCTCATATACTGATCTAAGGTGAGGGCAGCTTTGATGAGCATTAGTTACTATGAAATATGAACAATCTGGGACAGTTTTTGTAGATAAACTTTCGTTCCTTTGTAGCAGCAATAACATTTGGTAATTTAAGTTAAGAAGGCTGAAGTTAATTGTAGGTCTTTGATAAAAGAACTGATTGTGAGAGAATCTGTCTCATCAGGCGGTAAACTGTGTGTTTACTTGAGTGAGGCATAGTCACATACAAAAACCTAGTGTAGATGCTTCTCAGTAAGCTGGCTCCGTTCCCATTGATATTCTTGGCTAGAAGAAGCCAGTGATAAACATTGACAGACATAGGGCTAATTCAGTTACCTGCCAAGAATTATTTGAAAGTGTCTGTCCTTTTCAAAGTAATTTCAAACACGAATGATTTTCTTTGTGAAAATGCTGTGACATCATACTAAGTACTTGAGTCAAACTAATGGCTCGAGATATTTAAGTTAATGGAAGTTGGGCATTTGATTGTTTTTTAGATATTTTTCTTATGAAATAGAAATTAATTAATAGTATTATTGATTTTACATATAATGAAGATCACTGACTGCCACGGTGCCCACATCCTTAAGTCCTTTTTGGCTTCTTCCTCCGTGCTGTTTGTAGCTCTTACTGTCTCTGTGCTGCACTATAACTCACTCTGCGTTTTTCACCTCCTAATAATATCACTGGCTTTTTTTCAAGATGGAGACCTCTGCTCTCAGACTATCTTGGTGACCACAGGTAAAGAAAAACAGAGTACTGCCCCTCTGCCAGCTCAGCCAATAAATGGGAAAAACCATTGTAGTGAAGCCTTTAGCCAGCATCCTGGGGAGTCCTGTAGCCAGTGACATTTCTAAAAGGACAAATAGAGCAGTCAAGAAGAGAGGTAGCACATACTCCACAGAGATACTTTGATTCCTTTTTGTTATCCTTGTGTTAATTTGCTGTATGCACCAAATGTATGTATTTGCCCTGTTCTTTCTTACACTATATCGAATTTCTTTTTCAACAAAATTGTTTAGTATACACCTTTGCTATTAGAATTAGAAGACTTTGATTTACTGACTAATAAAAAGTTTAATAAATAAACTGAAATATAGATGCCTTATAAATTATCACGCATTGATTACACATATTAACTTGGAAAAGCTAGTGTAAACTTACATGTTTGACACTTTTTTGCTAGCTACATAATTTGGACAAATTAACCTGTCCCTGCCAAAGCTTCACACCAGGAACCAATTTATTTTTATTCAAGTGATAAACAGACATTTTTACCATGTGGCTACACCAGGCAGGCTGTGAAATTGATGTTGAGGGTTGAAACAAACAAGGACCTGACGAAGCCACTGCAGACTTTTTAAAACCTGCTTTTATGACCCGACCATTCAGCAAATCCTGCAAAGTTCTCAACTGTTAGCTACAGTTAAGAGATTACTTCCGACAGACAAGAAGATATCAAAAATCCATTCAGTCAAGCCAGACATACCTCCTTCTTCAGATTTATTTCGTCCTCATAACGTCCTTGAACATATGCACATGAGATGAGATGAGACTTGGGTTGTGATTGAACCTAAAAACTGAATTCATGTTTCTCCATACTGAAAGCCTGAGCCAAAGTTAGCGGTGCGTTTGGTTATCCAAGTGTAGAAAAGGCACGATATTGATGTGTCTTTGAGGTGAGAGCTGTCAGGCATCTACAGTATTGAACAATCTTCTTGTAAACTCCTTGGAAGTGTTCAGTTATGAGATTGCTAGAACAGAAGTGATGGGGAGTGAGTCCTTAGGTCTCTTGTAAACATGAAGACATGGTTCTTTGATCAGTGACGGATCACATGCATATGAATTTTTTAACTCTTTCAGGCATGTACACAAAAGAAATGGCACAGAGAACTATAATTTGTTACATTTATATTTCTTATTGACTTTTTAATCAGTTCTACATATTCTTTCATATTGTAGACGCACAGTTGATGTGTCTTTTGGTGCGACGGCCGTTCATTTGGTGTGCTATGGGGCATCTTTGTATTCTGAGCCATGGCTGTATTGATGACATGCTTTTGATTATTTATGATGTTTATCCTCCCTCTATTGTACTTCCTGTACAAGTGAATCACAAAGAGAAATATCAGAACAATTATGGGAACTGAACCTGCAAAGTGAAAATTTCCTGATGAATAATGAATCTACTTAATGGTCTGAAGATGCATCGATGCACTGCATGTACACAGTGTGACTGGAAATGTGAAGTGAAGGAGACAGACAAGATAGAACTTACCTGAAATAATTAACAATAATACTTAAAAATGAGCTAGTTACTTCTATGACTTCAAAAGAAAAAAAAAATCCTTGACTCTATCTCAGGTTTTAAATGAGTTCATTATTACCTCCAGCTTTAGCTAATCTTGTCTAATTAGCACAGAACTGCGATGCAATTTTCTTGTATAAAAAGAGGAGGATTAATGCCAGAGAAGAAGGTGAACCTGATATGTCTGACTGCCTGGCTGTTTGCCATGTGGATTGCTGAATAATGCACAACCAAACCTTAGCTGTGTGTTAGTGAAGCGCCAGACAGGAGCTTCTGCAGCACATTCTTCTCTGAATAAAAAATAGCTGTTCTCTTCTCGCTGAGAATGAGAGGGTTTTCAAAAGACGGACATTTGTTGAAATCACCTCTGGGACTTTGTTGGTGTTTGGGACCAGCATTTTTAATATTTTATTTTCTTTCTCTTTTCTCCAACTGTCTTACACAAGACTCTAGTTTCTTCCCTTGGATTTATGGTGATTGGCTGGATTAGTCGAGCATGCATGACTGCCTCACAGACTTTTAGTTCCTGATTGATCCAAGATGTTGACAGACAGTGTTGTCAGTGTTTGATTCTGCTCCTGTTATCTGTAATGTAGCTAAAGCTCTCAATGGGCTGACAAGATTAGAATGCATTACTGTCAGAAAGTGGGGTGCCCTGGGGCTGCAGCATGCTTGTTGAGTGTTAATGACTCAGAGTGTGCCTCACCAGTGCAGGCGATTTTCTGACAGTCCACCTAATCACTTGAATCCCAATCAGTCCAATCTATTGGCAGCAACACAGCCAATGACAGCTTGTTTAACTTGTTTGATAGATATACAATATTTGAAGTATTACTAATATTGACCATATTAAATTCGCTAAGTCACTTACTGCATTGTTGATATTTCAAAGCCTGTGGGTTTAAGAACAGGCTATCCATCACTTTGTTCCTCAGGAATATGGCTGAGTGGTTATTGACGTTTCTGTCTAATTGTGGCAAAGTATGATGATGCTATGTGACTGCTATTTGTGGAACTGGGAAATCATTGAATAAATTTATAACAGAACTGTTTAAATGATATCTGATAATTCTTCAAATCAAGCAGCAAGAAACTAGGTGACCATCAAAGCCAGTGCTATATCTTACATTTTCAAGAAAAGCGATCTACATCTGCAGCAATAGGTAAATGGTCCATCCTTTTGACAATGCCTCATGTCGTCGTACCTCTCAACCAGACTGGGAAATGCTGCCATCTTTGTCAGGGTATCTCTCATATATGTACAAAGTGTCCTCTGGCTTTGCTGTCCTGAAACACTGACTATAGCAATATTAGATGCTGAAGTTAGGTTGAGCAGCAAAATTCCTTTGTTAAGTTTGGACACTGAAATTAGTCTGTTATGTTGAGGAACCAAAACTAGTGGGTTAACAAACTAAGCCAAAACAGAAGGTTGAACCTGATTTCGAGAATTAAATGTAGTTCATCTCGGTAAATAATTATATACCCATGTTTAACAAAAACAGTAATGGAAAAATAAAACCAGACCAGTTTTTTTTCTTTTAAATATTCACTGGAGGAAAAACAACAAACAACCGTTTGCTGTTGTATGAAGGTTTAATATTGCACATTCAAGGCTTAAACCAAACCCAATTGTCTTGGACACTTCTAAACTCAGAATGCAGTGATGGTAAAATGTTGCTAAGTGGGATCATTTTGGTGCAACAGACGGTCAAACATGCAAGTGTGTCCCTGGAACTGCTGCAAACGTACTGGATTTACAACCATTTACAAAGGCATTTGGAATAGTTCAGTTCCATTAAAAAAAATATATATTAATCAATGTGTTTTATTGATTAAGTCAATCCAAATATTAGTTCAAACCTTTCAGCATGCACCTCAGACATTTTTGTATCCTGTAGTGAAGGAGATTTTGATAGTAATACACAGATAGAGGAAGCTTCTTGAAATGAGCAGCCAGTTGGCAGGATTTTACCAGCAGCTGATAACCAATGAGTCAAACTAGAGGAATTATTATTTATGAAAGAACAATTGAAACAGATATGGAATGAATGGAAATAAGGGAAATCGTGCATGACAATACACTCTTTGAGGGAATAGTTGTATTACATTTCCTTTCAGTCCATACACATTCTTACAAGGTTTTTTTTTTAGTTTTTTTCCCCAATTCTTTGTAATAGCTTCTATTGAGTTTAAAGAAACAAGTTAAAATGTATCTGTGGAATCTTGTTGGTTTTTCCAAATCATGGCTGTCTAACTGCTTGAAATGAAAAAATACACTTAAGGTAATATTGCGCAGCAAAAAAGTCTTTGTAGAATCACATGACAGGCTGGCATTTTATCCAAACTGTGTTGGTATTTTACCCGTACACATGTATGTAGATAGATAAATGTCCTGTGGCTGCATTGTTGTGAATCAGGCAGCTTAGACAGCAGCTGAAAGGTCCTAGAGGATCATGAGACGGGGAATTGGATCATTAGGGCTCAGTTCTTTAATAACTTCCCAGGGGAAAATTAATATCCACTTAATACTCTGTGGCAGAGATTGCTCATCTGTTGCAGTGAGCAGCCAATGTTGCCACCTATGTGCAGCACTGGACAAGATCTCCACAATTCCACTTAATGTTTGACTTCTCAAAAAATTGAGTCCTTTAACTCCAGTGATTGACAGATTGTCCCTCATCTTTCATTCCTGGCTCTTGTAGCCGTTACTCTTGTTAGTTTTTAAAGGGTCCCCTCCTGTGAATGAGGAATCCAATACTCTTGGCTTTGCTTTATGCTTTTTATTGACCCTCTCTCTACACGCAGAACGTCACTTAGCCAGCTTCACAACAGCTTCAGCATAATATTTAGATATCAGTGGTCTTAACTTAAGTATAACAGATATATCTATTGTTGCTATGGAGACATGGCTTCTTCAATGGGTGACCCAAACTTCATATTCAAACTTCATATTTTTTACACTGTGATTAAAGCAAATCTTTATTATACAATTATTATGTAGGAGCAAACAGAAGCTTATTATTATCATACAGGAGCACAGTGTCATATATACATAGATGTTGAAAAAAGTACTGTGAAATTACACTTTTTATGATGAGAAAATGCACATTTTAGCAAGTTTATATATGAATTAACTTGTTAAGATTTTCTTTGGAAAAATACAAAGTAAATGCTTTCTTGTGGTTAGAGTAACTTTAGAGTCACCATAGGCACAATATTAAACCCAGAGTTAAAGCACTGGGCTGAACAACACCATCCCCTGATGCTGCCTTCTGCTTCCACCATAACTACTATTGTGGCTGACTGGGCAATAACTGACTTTGTTACCTGAACACAAACTTGTTTTGAAAATATGAGGGCTTTTGTGTTTTTTGTTTTTTTTTATATATATACAAAGGCTAGAAGCATTTACTTCTTTTATTCTTCGATAGTCTGCCAGTTGGTCTAATATTGGATTGTGATTTACCACAAGAAAGGCAGCTAAGTGGACAATGGGGAAAACTCATACAGGTTATTGTCAATGTTTTCATACACGTCCAGTGATATTTCCTTTTCCAAAAGTGAAAAAAAAAAGGTTTTCCTTTCTTTGTTATTGCAGACTACAACAGCAGTGCCTTATCATGTAAATGCACTGGGATCAAGAGGAAACAAAGCTATATGACATTTCGCCGTTTCCTTGTCTGATGTCTCACACCGATTGGTCTTCTTCTTCTATGCTCTATGTATTCAAACAATGGCTTAACCTAATACTGCTTTTTTTTTTTAATGACAAGTTCTTTGTTTGTTGGATTCATTTTAAATGTTGACCCACAGTAGAAATGGCAGCCACATTTTAATTCTAATCTTCTTTACTAGCCTCCACTGAAGCCTTAGTAGAGTTTGAGGTTAGTATACTGATACTGCGGTTGCCTTTGTTGTCACAATCCATGAGACAAGCTCCATCTTAAATGAAATATTCAGCACATTCCACCCATGTGCAGTCATAAACCTTTACAGTCTTATCCAACAAAATTCCTGGCACACACTGTGTAGTATTCAACATTAAACTGCCATAGCCTCAATGTGCAATATTTCATGGCCTCCTACTGTGTATGATTCCATAGGCAGAATCATCCCATAAGTGCAGTCAGGCTGAGGTACTGTAGGAGTAGATAATAGTAAATACTCTATGGAGCTAGGAAAACCCCTATTGCTTTTTAGGGCCCACAAACTCAACTAGAAGCAGGAGGAAATGTACCCATCACTGAACTGTGGCCGAGAACACAGCAGTGGGGCTTCAGGTGATACTCAGGCTCAGAAAAAAAAATAGGAGACGGCTGTGGTGAGGCAGAGGAGTGAAAATGAAGTGGTCAAGGTCAAAAACAACATACTATCTGAGTCATGAGATGGGCTTGGATGGATAGATGTTATGAGTGCAGAATCACAGTACATTATATTAGCTCTCAAGTGTATAGACAACGTCATGCAAAAGGTGTAGGAATACAAGATCATTTAGGCATTGCTGTTTATAGTCACTGATGCAAATCTGGCAAGGTTTGCCCCCGAGCCACGGTTACTGTGCATGGCAAGATTTACTGTGCAGTATGGAACAAAAGGCAATGTTTTGTTTTATGCAATGATATGCAGTGTTGGGGTTAGAAGAGGTAGAATAAATGCAGCACTGTAGTCTCTACAGTTAGATGTTTGAAACAGTGTGAATATTTGATTCTACATTATTTATATGTGTAAAATGCAATTCACCCAATTAACAAAAGAAAGGAAAATTAACATTAGAATTCTTTAATTAGTGAATTATGAAGTTGTGACAGAACCAAGGTTCTATCCATCTGAAAACATTTAAGGAACTACTTGGTTGGACACTTTCTATGCATGAGGTATCCCTGTGGTGCAGAAATGGGATGAAAGGCTACACCAATTAATGACATTTTTTACATTGAAAAGATGTGTTCCTTTTCACAAAGGGAATTCTAATTATACAATTACTGTCAAAACATATATTTCTTCTGCACATAGAATAATAAACTGTTATGAATTTCTATGCTCTGAATTTTTATGGATAACGCCAAACAAGAACAACAAAAGCCACATGACTTCTATGAATTATAGGACAGCTGTTGTCAGTTACATATTTGACAACAAAAAAAAAAAATCACGATTTTTAAAAAATGTCTTCATGTATACCTACCTGGATTTTTCTTTTTTCTTTATTATTTTTCTTTAGTTTCAATGAAGACTTTTTGACATTCAATGAGCAGTGTGTCCTCTGCGGGGGGATACTTTCAGCATTAAATATGCTTTCTTGATGTCAAAATCTTAATATTCTTTGAAGGTAGCCATTGGCCAGAGGCACAAATCCTTTGATAAAAGAGGTGCAAACAGGCTGGGTATTTCTTAATAGTACCGCACAGTAGTCATGTTTGTGAAATGTTGAAAAAGGTCGAATTAATATCATGAAACAACAGGAGCTCACCACCCTCTGAATTTGTAGATTTTGATTTTGGTCTCTGGTGCAATGCTGCATGTACAATCCACTGACGGAAGGGGGATAAAACAGACCCTGAGGGATAATAAGAGCAGAAAGCGGGCAAAGAGAGAATATGCATGCATGCATGTGCTTCTGTGACACAAGATGCTTGTCAGTGTGAGAGGACAGCTGCTGAAACACATGCAGTTACATATCAGATGAAGGTGACATTAGCCCTGCAGGGCAGCAGCAGGTGTTTATGGTAAGGATATGAGACAGTTTCTTAAGTCTCTTGAGACAGATGTTAGGTAGAATACAAGGGCCCTTTTCTCTTTTTGTTAATTGTTCATTAATTTATGCCTTAAGTAACATAAATTGCAAACACAGTTTAAAGAACTTTTCAATGCATAATCACTTTGCTTTGTCTCTATTTACATTTATGTTCACCAGTCAGTTGTAAATTGTGACAGTCGTCTTGATCGACGGCAGCAGCATGTGATGCGATCATGAACCGTTCACTCTGGAGTCTGTTTGCTCCTCTCTGTGAGCAGAGTGGTGCATCACATTGAGCAAACAGCACACAGCAGCTTCTTGAGGCAGTACAGTCTGCAGGTGAGTCTGCAGAGGTCAAACCGTTTGTCGGAGGGAAAAGCCAAGCTTTATGAAATAACTGTAACACAAAATTACATACAGTCCGGGAGGATGCCAAGCTCTAGGTGGCTTTCATTCAGCAAAACAAAATAAATAAAGTAATGGTTGCTTATAATATTTGATTTTTTTGTTGATATGTGAATTTAATTGACAGAGCCTCTGTTTGTGTGTTAAGTGTGTGATGGATAATTGGTAACATATAAATGCTTCAAACTGAGCTCCTGGATTAAAGTAGGAGATCCTCTTGCAGCTGCTCAGTGCTGAATGTGACAGCAGTGATGATGGAATCAAAACTAATCACAGGCTTTTTTCTGACAAAAGACTCATGTGACACACATACAGTAATGCCTCAGTGTTTTGTAGGAGCTTTAGATGTATTTGGTATGAAACATCCTTCAAATAGTGATAAAAGCATGTTTGAAGTAACCTACAACAGATTGCATTGCATTATATTGCCGTGAGACAGGACTGAACTGAATCACATCAAACTACCTGCCTGAAATATATTCTCGGTGCTTTAAATTGTTGAGTGCATATTGAGGTGGATATCAAATCTATCACAGAGGGAGAGGTACAAAGCCCTAGAAGGGAATTAGCTTGCGGTCCAGAAACTCATCTGGACATCTGAATGGTACCGATGAAGAAGAAGATGTTTCCAAAATCACCTTTACTGTAGAACAGAAGAGCAGCTCATACATCACCTTCTTTAGACACAGCAAAGAAAGTCAGACTCAAATTATAAATGGATGCATAAAAACCACAATTAATAAAGACTATAGTTATCTTTTACATTATGACTTGTAGATGAGCTGTGAAATGAGGTGCTTGATACCTCGCTTGGCTGTGTCATATAGCTAGCTTGTGTGGCGTATTTCCTCGTTTTGACATCATTGTTCGCACACTATGTCAAATCCAAGCAACACTAGTTTGTATTTTCAAAGAACACTCTACTGAAAGGGTTGGGATATAGTCATAGTACATTTTTTTTACATTGAGAATTACACAAGTTAAACTTCTCTATTATAAATGGCCCTATAGTCAAAGCTGCTCAAGTCTTTATTTTGTTATTCAGTACAACAGTCTCTAACAATGTTATAAAAGTATCTTAAAGTGTTGTAAGGTTACATTCATCAGTTTCCTTTACTAGGATGATATGCAGAACCTGCGCCAGGCTCTTTTATGCTCCTATAACAGTAACGCCATGGCAACACGCAGTGCAGGGTGAAACTGCCCTTGATGTATTGTGTAGAGAAGGACGAGCTCAGCATTGATCTTTTAGTTACAAGGTACGCTACTGAGAAATAACTGCAGGATTCTTCTAATTCATGGTACCTCTCTTTATCTTTTACATTTTCCCATCCTCCATGCCCTCCTCCTCTTTTAACCCCCTCCTCGGGTACAGTTTAACCATGCAACAAGGTTCATTCTTCTGCCCACCGGAGTAATGAATCACGTGGCATGACACCAGTTGGTAGGGTCTTGTCTTCTCTCAGCTGCCTGAGGAGCCATGTCAGATTGATGTACCAGTCACCTAGAGACTCCCTCGCGTTGTGATTAGAGCAGCCAACCGTCCAACCCAACTATGGAGGGCTTCACCGCAGGACGAATACACATTCTTTCTCACACACACCAACGGACACAGATTTAAATAGCAAAGGTGATGCAGCAGTCACACGAGCTTCAACGTGTTTGTGCCCCCAGCTATGTTTCCTGATGTTAAGCCTCTCATTAAACTCAAACCCATTCCCCTTGAACACAGCATGCTCCCAGCCATATTTACTAATTAGTTTATTTAGCCTTCTTGTGGCTCAGATGAAACTGCCCTCTTCTTGCACTTAGTCATTCTTTTCCCTAAATTTGCAGAGGCAGGCATCCTAGCAGGATTTCAATTGACATTTGAAAGGACAAAGGTGAGTCAGTTGCACAGATAAGGATGCTGAGTAGGAGATCAAAAAGTATTCCAGGAAAAGTTTCTTTTTGGAGGCTCTTTTGTGCCCTCATTCGGACAGATAGTGAAGAGGTGGCAGGGAAAATGGGGTAATCAGAGTGAAACTGAGAAACTGACATGTAGGTGGAGCTCATTAGTATTTTCACATTCAGCTGGAGAGTTATAACCCATGCAGTATTCAGGCCATGGAAGTTTTTATTTCTGAGTAAAAGCTTAAAATTATATAATTTTCAGTAAAACAGATTAATTACTGGGGGATCAGGAACTGCTGGAGCAAGACGTTAACAGAGAAATAGAAACAGCAATTTTCTCTGGCTGTTGACTAACTGGTCTGTCTTCATGTACTTTAACTGCACTGTTTCTTTTTCTTTCTTTTTTCCTCATAGCTAAGGTAATGATCCCATTGACTACGTTAATATTTGCTGAGAGAGAGAAAGTGGTTCGAACCTGACAGATATTAATGTACTATTCATCTTACTCTCTTTCTGAGCAGCCACACAACTTAAAACAGATGTTGAAATTTACCAAAACATAAAGAATTAAGACTCGATGTGCTTCATACCATTGTAATATTGGCCAGTGGGCTACTAATTTGTGCAGGTTTGTTGATTGTCCTTTTCTCAGAGAAATCCTGAATAACCGTTTGTGAAACAGGCACACAGAATTGAAACCTGTCACTTCTTAAAGAACAGTGGAAGGCTGGAGCTCAAAGATTCCTATGCAGTTTTTGAGTGTTGAAAGTAGTATTGAAATGTTAGTCTGTTTGCACTATTAAAACATACATACGAATCAGTGAGCTTCTGCTTTATTTTGTTCTTTTATGGTTGATTGTCCTCCAGCTGAGAAGCACCTGAGTGAGGGTTAGAAGGTGCATGGAGATTTATATTTTTCGTAATAGTTTTCACTTTATCTTTTTGAATAGATGAGCAACCCATGTGATTGATCTACAGCAAAGAATGGATGTCCTTTTATCTAATTGTTCTGACAGTATTTAGTTCCCAAAATGACATTATTTAGTGTACTTATGGGATTATTGAAGTATCATCCAATTAAATTATAAATTGTGAGGTTCTGGTTAAACATTATTATGTACAGCATAAATGGAGTTTAAAAAAATCATTTTGGCTACCAAACCTAAGACAGTTATGATTGATAAGAATGAAAACTACACCTGTGAAAACCTGTAAAGCTATTGTCAACTTTGGCTGATTATCCTGCGTTATATTCTGAGCATGACTGCAAACTTTGCACAAAGCATCGATCAAATTTAGTGCAGAATTGAATGCACCAACATTATGCAAATTAAAACATGACAATAAGAAATACAATATATTAGATGTGCAGAATGCTTAGCAGAGTTCTTGGTTGTTGCAGCCCTTTGTTTGGTGCTTGTGACAGACAGAAAGGGACAGGGCAGCCAGGAGGGAGCCCTGGGTGAGTAGGTGTGTATACACCCTCTCCTGCCTCCTCCTGTCAGCAGCACGCTGAGATGGCACTTTCCCCCCACAGACTGAGGAATTGAAGGGATACAAAGTGCAAATCAGCTCCCTATCTCAGTTGGCAAGGGTTCATCTATCTGTCCATCATGCTAGTCTACAACCGATCGGCCTCTATTTATTCATAAATCCCACTCACCCTTTATTCATTGCAGCCATTTTGTTTCACAAGGTCTTTGCTGAAGCTTACACGTTCTGACATACACACACACACACAAACATGCACACCTTTCAAGCTCCAGTATGGGATTGTATTTGCTGCAATTTCCGAACGTGTTTAGGAAGAATTGCGATGCAGACTGATGATATGAGAGGAAATTGAGAAATCGACACTGAAAAGGAATCTTCCTGAGTCCACACGTTGAGTCCTGAGTCCTTGCTTTACTGTGGTGAGAATGAAAAGAGTGTACCTATTTAAAAGCTCAGTTTATGGACTTCCAACAAATTTGTGGGTGTTTTTTTTTTACTAACGGGGGACTCGGAGGAAGCTGTCCTCTTTCTCAATCAGAATACTGAACACCCTGCACGCAGCCATTGCAAGAAATAAATTAGATTTTCATACAAAGATATGCTCCTACATTTGAATGTCTTTTCTCCATGTTTTCAGCACGCTTGTCCCAATAAATCATTAAGGTTTTTCCAGCTTCCAGGTGCATTTACCATATAAACACAGTCACTGTATTTCACTCTGATGAGGTGTCACAGTGTGTGATGTACTAGTATTAGATAGCCACTGGTTGCAAGGCATGGCACATTGTTTTACAGTTCAATTTCACCCCGTCAGCAACCCTCTGATATCACAGCTGTTTGTTTTAGCCCTGCGAAGGATCTTCGGCCTTGTATGACATGAGGGTATATTTTCTCAGTCTATCATGTTCAAAATCCCTTGCCATCACGACCTAGTATGCGACCTGTACACTACCCAGTTTGGTAGGGTATGGGTATTAGAGTTGAATGGTTGTGTTCTTTGGTCTGTTGTTTGCTTTACTCATTCTCAGTCCGTCTGTTTACTTAAATCCATTATTTATTTATTCTTACAATTCTTGACCAGTCCTCCTTATCCTCAGCCCTGGCCACTGTCCTGACACATGGTCAGCAAGGCTGCGGACATTACATCCATGCCAAACTTAGAGAGGTTGAAAGGAGCTGAGGCAAAAGCAAACACATGTAAATGTGGGACTGGAGGCACAAACAGTTCTCACATGGGCAGACAGAGAAGAATAGAGACATCCATCATATTTTATCAGCACCTTACAGCATTGCCTTTTACTTTACAATGACCAAGGACGGATTCTAAACCATTTTGCAAAGGGGCAGAGCTTCATCTTATTATCAGTATGACACACGTTCTCTGCTACGGTTTTCCTGACAAACTTTCCGTATTTACTTTGCCTTAAAAATACGTGGCCGAGCTTCTGTGAGTAATGAAGATCCTCCTGGCACAGCATCATAGAATGCATTTCTTTTGCTGGGGCATCCACTACCTTGTATGAATAAGTTCTCTGTCAACAACATTAATCTACTCTGTAATTGGCTACCACTGCCACAGCAGCTCATTTTTATGAGTAGATGCACAAAGGAAAGATTGATTTGCTTAAGCTGCACATTCAGTGGTGTAATCTAATGACATGGCTGTGCAAATAAGCACTGGGGGTGACTCAAAACACATGGAAAAGATCACCTGACACTTATCAGGGCTAATTCAGTGTTCTCTGAAATAAAAAAAAGGTACTTATTTGAGTAACTTCTATCTTTTTTTGCCTAGATAATTACAAACTTTCACTCATCTATTTGCAATGGAATTATATGCAAACATTCACAGTGTCTATTGGATGTATTTCAGTAACTCTGGTGATCCCCTGGCTTTTCTTCTGTAGAAGCACCTGGAGGAAGGGCTTTGAGTGAAATTATTCCACTTCACAGAATTCTGTTCTATCTCAAAATGGACTGTAATATCTGTATTTCCTTATTACATTAGGTTGCATTAGTTAATGACCGGATGGTAAAAATTTTCACCTATTATTTTTTTTCAATACAAACATTTTTGGCTCACATAGGAGGGGAAAAAACAAACAGATGAATGTCATGAAAAGGATTTGATTCCATTAATATGATCCTGTTTCAGGATCGCTTTTTGTATTCCAAAGTCACTCTATGCCTTCTGCATAGCTAATGTGAAATACTTTGACTCTAGTATTTTTTCTGATTGACAGTGTCTTATTATACAGTAATTACTGTGCTGTTTAGACAGTGAGCTCCTTACCTTAATAAATCTTTTATAATGTGTTTTGAAAATATGTTTGTTGGACAAGATCTGATGTTTCATTATTGAGTGAAAAAAAAAAAAGTTCCTTCACCTGTAACTCTCTCTCTGCTACAAACAATTGAAAGAGAGTGCTACTGATGAAAATGTGGAAGATAGGCATCTTGGGGAGAAACTGTAAAATATTTATTAATCTCATCCAGTCTCATTTTGCACGGTGCATTCTTCTGAAAGGCATCATCATCGTTCCAGTAGACCAGCAGCTGAACTTACCGAGTTTCGCCCCATATCTCCGTTAATGTTCACAAACTCACGGCTCAAAAAAGGCAAGACAATTAAATTTACAGTGAGGGACAAAGTATGAATCTTTTATAAGTTCTGAAATGCACTTTATATTGCTTGTGTCTCTTATGAAAAAGCCTTTTTTGATTCACTATCCATCTAAGAGCTTCTCTTGGTACTCTATCATTACAGATTGTTAAGGAAGACCTGTGAATGTAGATTAGAGGGAAAGAGGTTTCAGCCCGTTTGCAGTTCAGTGGGGCATGTCTGTCACCCTCTCCAAAATCTCCTCTTATGTTGGCTAAAATACATTACACAGGCTGTCCTTTTGTGCAGGAATGAATCAAGATAATGGGGAACTTCAGATCCTGGCTGCCAACACTGGGGCCATATTTATGGCTTAAGAGCTATTAGGCATTGGTTTGGTGTCAGTCCTCCCTGACAGACTGCCACCTTGGGGTCATGGGAGAAGAACAGTCTCAGCTTCCAAAAAGGGTCTGAGAAGAGAAAACAATATGAGCAGAATTTTTACAAATAAGTTATCCACTCAAGCTTTCTAAATTTGTTGAAGCTGCTCGACTTTTTTAATCCTGGTAAACACTCTAGTAAATGAGGGCAGACGTCAGTGTGGATTGCCTCTCAAACAGGGCAGTGCTGATAACTGCTGGTGTGGGTCACTTTGATTTGAAGGGATGCCCTTCATCATGCCTGAGTGCCAACCCATCAAGCCTCTTTGTGATTACTGGTTCTGTAGTTTGCCTGAGGTTCCTGGAGGGAGAGAGTTGTCAACACCCTCTCCATCAAAGTCTGTAAAACACAGTAGTAAAGTTTCTGTGTCCCCTCATCTGCATTGCTGGATCGGGTGAAGTTCAGTTACAGTGCAGAAATATTTCCCTTTTCTTCTCCTCTTTTATTCGTGCAGAAAAAGTGCAGGTTTTTTCCGTCACCTGAACCGGACTGAACTTTCACTGTGAACCGATTGAAGAGATGTCTGTTTCAAAATAAAAGAGGAGCACGAGTTATTCAAATCTTCCTCAGTTCGTTGAATTTTGAAAGCTTGTGTGTAACATGAGATTATTTGAGGTTATTGAGGTCTTTTTTTGTAAACGGAGCGACTATGATTTGTTGATGTAAAACTTTGCCCATTGTGACATAGTTCAGGTTTGGCTCTCTGGTCTGTAAATTTGAATTTATAAGAATTTTATACAAACTGTTCATATCTGTTTTCTTTTTGTGTGGTGAGAATGCACCTCAGCTAAAGACAACCAGCATTGATTGATAGACATTGTATCCCATCCATTTATGTCAAGGACCTGTAGAAAAGATTGATACAGTTTCCAAGACGCACCTTTAAGATATAATCATCAACCAATCAATTTAGAGGCACGGAACAGTATGTACTTCTGAGCCAAGTACTGGTCCTTTTTCACTCCCACAAGCTATTTTTAAATTTAGGATTATTTGAGCCTGGGTTCCCTTCCCCTCAGCCAGTTTGAGGTCTGCAAACCCTCAGGACTACAGTAGAAACAGACTGAACTTGCAGTCCACTGAGACAGCGCCAGAAGACATCCAGGGGTTAATGCTCTGTGATGGCTCTGGGTGCATGGCATCAGTATGGCTGAGTGAACATCATGTTAAAGCACAGCGATGCTAACACAGTGCACAGACCTCTAGATTGGCCTTATTGCATGAAAACAAATGTTCAGAATCACTCTCAAGCCCTACAATATTAATACCTGAGTGAAGTAAATTTCTTCCTCAAGGATAGTAACTACTTACATAATAGCTGGACCGTGAAACATCAGAGGGTGGGTGTTAGCTGGCAGGAAACCTCTAGCAACAGAACTTTTCACTTGATCCCTGTGGCTCTGCTCCATCTGGCTATAAGCTGACCATGTGAGTGGGTAACTGCCACTGGCTCATGGCAACTCAACACTGGCTCATGTATGATTGTAGAGGATCCCTTAGTCTTTAGTGAATCGATTTTGTCTTATTAAACACATTGAGGGATAGCATAACCAGGGAAGTTTGCCAAGGGGAAGGTATTAGCTGTTAAGCTTGGCATCCTCTAGAAAAGCCAAAACAGCATGTAAGTTTCTGACTTATACATAACACAGCTAATGCAGGATGTGCAGATCAGTAAACTTTTGACATAATTGTCGTTAAACAGTTTAATTTCTGTAGTTACATATGTAGTTCCGTATTTTTATTGGTGACAGGGGACATGAATAGATGAGTTACTGTGCAACATCATCGCAGGGATGCGTACACACTTTGGTGAGGGAGAGCAGCGCTCATCTCGGTTTGTTGGGCAGAG
The DNA here is from genome assembly GCF_036924035.1 of Leuresthes tenuis. Taxonomy (NCBI): domain Eukaryota; kingdom Metazoa; phylum Chordata; class Actinopteri; order Atheriniformes; family Atherinopsidae; genus Leuresthes; species Leuresthes tenuis. The sequence continues at coordinate 17,566,937 of NW_027325362.1, forward strand.
CCATGTTTCTCAGCAGAAATGACAGTTAAGCAAGCAGTTAAATGTGCAAACTGCCAAAAAAGTAAGCATGAGCATATTTACAGCTAGCGTATTTATGTTGAAAGTAGTAGGTTGTAAAATAGCTTTTTCATGAGTGTTTTCATTTTTTGAGCTCAGCACCAATTAGCAGATTTACTTTCCAATATCACAAGAAAGATGCATATCCATTGATGTTTTCAAGCAAGAAGCATTTCTGTAGGATAAGATCTCAGAAGTTAAGCTAACAACTACTAATAAGCTAGGCTTAGGCATAATTAGAAAATGGTCATAATGCAGCACCTGATAACAATAAATTGATTAAAAATAATTTCTATATGTGTTTCCTGTTGTTAGTGTAATAAGATATTCTGTTACAGTGTAGGTTTAAAATATTTCATGGAAACATATACACATAGCGTAGTTGTTCAACTTTTAATATGATTTTAATGCTCTTCCAGTCATTCTCTTTGCCCAAGGCATACTGTAAATATGGTTATTTCCCTCTGTAACCACATCTAACTCATAGGTGCTTTGTCATTTTATTTCAAACGAATGCTAATTCTCACCTCATTTTTGTGTGTATTAGGAGACCATATGTTATCACACCCTCATTCCTGAACAAAAGTTATACAACTACTAAAGCTGTCGACAATTTTCTATGCTGGTGGTATGCAACCTCCAGCATCCGTCCTGCTACAAACGGTGACGTGCCACGCTGATAGCCTTAATGAGCAGTGCCGCGTGCTCCCAGCCATCCCATAATAAAATTTGCTCAAGGCGGAACAGACCGGAGAGGCTTGGCAGAACATTGAGGCATATGGCGGAAACAGCCGTGATTTTCATGGCAGGTGGCTGGATGCTGCAGATAGGTAAAAGGCTCAGTCACCCAGAGCCATGGCCCTGATGGAGAGTGCTGGAAAAAGAACCTCCAGAAAGTACTGCTGCTCCTGCCAGAAAGCTGACTTTCTCTGTGCGTTTGCTCATGTGTAACATATATGTGGCAACAGAGCAGCTTGAATGGGAGCAAAGTAGAATATGTTTACTACTTGCAATGATAAATGTGGACCACAGTGACTGTTTTATGTGGAGCAGGGGAGGAACACAGTTAAAAAAGGGGAACTAAAATGATTAAGAGTCAGCTCCGTCCCCTGTCCCTCTTTGTCTTGTATGTATTTCTTTAAGTAGCATAAAGAAGGACAAGCAAGCTGGGACCCTTGTTGCAGCTGTTTCATCAGTCTCTGAGGCACACTTCAGAGAGACCAAAAAAAGCAACCTTGTTCTTTTAATTAATCTGTAAATTTCCATGCTTTTATTGTGCAGTTCTGTAGAAATGGAGTCTTTCCCTCATGAGAAGCCGCCATAGAAGCATGAGATCACACACACAAAATGCAGTTTTGTAGAATGTGTATTTTTCATACTTTATTCATGCCATCATTTGTGTATTTATTCTTTGCAGAGGAAGGAATAAAATAGAATTAGGCTTCATATGCACAGAGTCTTTTCTTTGTTTTTAAACTGCTGTAACAAGGAAATCCCATTCAAGCCTGAGCCTCCTCTGAACAAGTGCAAAGCATACAAGTATACAGAAATGCATGGAATGGAGTAGTACAGTACTCCTGTAACTTTTTGGATTAGACCAGCCAAAGAGTTTAGATTCCACAAATTATGCATAACGTACAGCAATTCTAATCCTACTTAAAATTCAAATGATAAGTACTAAGATAGCCAACAAATCATCATTTTTCCAGGGGATAGGTCAAATTATCTTTGTTTTACGCGTCTTAAGATGGGTGTGAACCCTCACTGTTCAATTCATAAGATGACTGACGGCATTGACTGAGAAAAAGAAAACATTATCAAAGAAGCTTTGACACAGTCAATACATTGTCTGTTGCCAATCACGCATTTTTTCCTGTATAACATCATGGTTCTTGGTTCAGAATGCAAAACAAAATGGCTATACAGACACGAGCTTTCCAGGCAGATCTATATGTCACCACTTTAAAAGCTCAGGGGGCAAAATGCAGGATCATCTTTTTTCTATTCCTCTTTCTTTGCTGTTTTCACTCACTGATAGAGGCAGATCTTTATCAAGCTGCCGTAGCCTTGACTCCTGTCACCGTAACTGGCCACACTCTCCTTCATCACTCAGGTCTGTTGACAGCAGAGTGGCAGCTGGACAACCCATTATGAAATGACCTTGGTCTAGTGTCAGATGGACTATAGCGCTGCTGAAACACTAACACCCCATAGTGAGTAATTTCCCCTCCATAGGTCAGCAACTTTACTGGTGGACAATCTTCCCCTTTAGATAAAGGCTGGGAGGAGGTGCGGCTATTAGCAATCGCTAAGGTGATGAAAAGGGGAAGCAAGGTTGGCCATAAAATTTAACCCTCTGAAAAAAAAATGGCATGTTGTACAACAGCAGCGTCAATGTGAATAAAGCAATGGACTGATTTGATTAAGCAGACTCCAGAAGTGAGGAATATATTACCAATAGTACAGTTGTGTTTCGTTTTGCAGTTTCTTTGCAGATCTGTTTATTTAGTTTATGCATTTATTATCCTCTTACCAGCCTACGTTTTACTAAAGCCTCAAGAGGGCTGTTTGTTTTTCTTCTGAGCAGAAAAGAGGAACCGCATTTCCTTTTTACCTGCTAAGTGAAAACATTGTGCTGCAGTCACTATTTTTAGTGGAACTTCAGCAAGGTGCTGTAGCCTTTAATGTGGTGTGGTGACATTTTTTTTTTTTACCTTTTTCCTCTGGCATCAGTCATTCTGCTCTTAACACTGTTTCATCTCAACTGCCACGGAGTGTTTGGTTCAGTTCAAACACTTGTGCCTCTGGTTTTTCCACAGCTAAGGATACCACAGCGTGATCTTACTCATAGCTGTAAGGCTCTGTGTGGGACACCGAGAGGAATTTATTGTCTTTCCCTGTTCAAACAGCCCTCAGTACAGCATAGACCTGGCACTAGAACAGGTCCTGAGGAAATTCCCTGCTAAACATCGCTATGAAGCACAGCCTGTCGGCTTTATGGAGGTTTTTAAGACAGTCAGTAGACACTACTGCAAGAATGTAGCCACTTCATTTCTGATTAAATTTATATGACTGCATATGATAACAAAAACAGAAGAAACTGAAAATGCTTTGTGTATGGCAAAGGAATTCAAGAACTGACAGCCTTTAAGCAACAAGAGCAAATATCCAGACTGGTAATAGTGACCTTGCCCAACAACTCGATGAGGTGATCCTGAAATTCTGTCAAGCTTCCCTGTCCTGCAGCAACTTGTTCACTGGAGCACATTCTCATACAGGGAATGATGCTGCTCAGTGTGCTGTGCTGTGTTCTTCCACCACAGGGGAGTTAGCACACATGGTCTATCGGCTAATCTGTTCAGTTAGTGTTAAAACAAATCATATCACAAAACACAATTAAAAAAAAAAAAGAAAAAAAGAAAAGTAACTGCAAATAAGCTGTGCCTGCCCACCTTTCAATTGCAGGGTTGTTTGTTCTCTTTTCTTGTACGATGAAGAAAGTGCGGAGGTGATGTGCTGCGAAGATTTGGTTTAGATTCAGGATACATTTATCTCAAGTTCACCTCACTGCTCCTGAAAGAGCTGGTTGTGACAGACAGGCCACTTTGCCAGTGTCAGACGATGGAAGGCATGAATGAACAATCTGATCTCATTGTGTTGACTTCAGTACCGAAAGAACAAAAGTATATACAGTTTGCCACCGAAAGACATGATGCTGGGAAGTTGCCACCAAAGAGAGATCTCAAGAACACGCAACTTCCAGACTATGAATGTATGAATCAGTGACCCAGTGATGACTTTCTGAATTATAAATTTCAGTCATTTTGATTGTGAAATATACCACAACAGCTGATTAGGTAGCTCTCGTGGCCTGTGATGTTGCAGTTAATCTTTGGTCGAATGCTTTACACCAATCATTGTTGTGTTTCCATCACAGCAAATAAACGGGAGTTTTATAACTCATGGAATAGATAAGCACAGGTTTCCACCTGGGGTATACCCATTATTATTCCATGGACCAAACATCTTTAGTGTGAAAGTCCTTGGAGAATGCACTAACTAAAACGATGAGGAGAAACTAATGATAGATAATAATGGTGTAATTCCTTACTTGTGCGATAAACAGTCACTACAAGGATATATTGAAGCTTTGTATCTCAAAATTGAAGCAGCTGTCTATGTTGTCTGAGCAATGAGGGATGAGTGGTGAGGATAATGATAAGAGAGTGTCATTGCTGATGTGTCTGAGTGTCTGCTCGCTATCAAGGATTCATGGTGTGTCAGGCGGGGAGTGGAGTCAGTGGTGAGAGCAGCGAAGACAAGAGCAGCTCTGTACAGAAATCATCCTGAGACACACTGGCGATGTAATTAGCACATGAATTATTTCTGTGCAATGACATGCTTCAGAGCCTCTTGACTTTGCACTTGTGTGAGCAATGTCTCCATGTATATGGCCCAAATTAGACATCTGCCAAATACCGATCCTTAACAGTCAGAGTCTTCCTCCCCTGCTCCTGTAATCAAAAGTGGACGCAGTAACCTCTGCCGCTCTCTCACAGTGTGCACTTTTTGGTCTGTGCTGGCAACCTTGACAAGGTTACATCTAAACTGAGAAGCTTGTTAAGGTGCGTATGGCAAAGATTCATTGCCGCCAGTGCATTTAAAACATGGCTCATTCAGACAGAAACCTGCTATCAAATGTTATTACACACCTGTTCATGCAGTTCATTAGCTTCGCCAGTAAATAATCACTCCAATGCTGAGGGGTTCATTTGGAAAAATGTTTGTTGTCACTTGGATTTTACATGTATGAGGTGCTAACTGTTAACTGAGGATAATGATCTAGCTCCTCTTACGGGCATACAGTTATATCTTCTGGGTTTATGCAGCAGAAATTAATTGGGCTTTACAGATCGTTCAACACATTGCACTCCCTTTTCACTGTAGTTCAGATGTGTTTTTGTAAAAGGCCAGTAGCAAGTGTGAGCCTTGCAGCTTGAAGTGTGCTGTGTCACATGTGTGCTTTTAGTGCTTTTAGAGTGTTTGTTTGTCTGATTGCATGGGTATTCATGCCAAATTTGACCAATTTTTTTTTTCTTATTTTCTAACTTCCTATTTCTCTGTCTTAATACATCTAAACTTGAAGAGCGAGAGGACCTTTGACAGTTTTACTCCTTCCTTGCTCTGTATAATGGACAAAAATGGCTCCTGTACCTTGTCAAGAGATTGACTACCTTGTCTCTTACCAGAACCGATAAGTCCTCAGGAGTCTGCTTTTTGGACGGAGTTAGTTGTTAAAGTCACTGCACAGAAATGTTCTTGCTGATGAGGGAGTACACCAACACATCTAGTTTAATAGCTCACTTGCCATCTATAAATGTCCACTGATTTTTATCTCACAAATATATTTGATCTGAAGCATCTTTCATGCCTTTGAATAAGAAGCCTTCTTCCGTTTATTTTCAGCCCCTTAAAAGCTTTTTAAATCAATACAGCAAAGCATTTCATATATAAGTACATATTTCACCGTGTATTTATACGTTATAATTCAGAGGACCACATCTTGGTTTACATATTGTAAATTCCTTAAAGGCATCATGAAAGTGCAAACCAGAAGTTTTTGCAGAGTGTGTGTGTGTGTGTGTGTGTGTATCTCTGTATCATTTCCATTGTCTATTGTATGTTTGTTTTTATGCCTGCATCAATGTGTGCACAGGTGTGTGCATCATCAAAGTTGTAATGCCACGCTGCGGATGAGGTGGCTTTGTGGGAGCTGATCCCAGAGGAGGGTTGCCTATGCGGCTGACTGAGATATTGCCAACAAGAGTGAGTTCACACAGTGCGTTTAATCTAGGCTGACAACCTTGAAAATGCCTGCTTGAGTCCCTGCTAAATTTTATTAGATATTACCAGTTGTTTTCCACCACTCTTCGAAATCAAAATTGTCCTCAGTATAAAGTGATGTTCCCTTTTCTTTATCCACCACATTAGAAAGTGCATGTGCATAAAACAGACTATAAATGACTGAATGTAGCAATGACTTTTTCTCCACCTTTAAGCCAGCAATTTCTACAAAGAAAAGTGTACTGTGCTGATACTTAGCTTTGAGTTTCTCTCTTTGCCTAAACTGTCAGATCTATTAATTAGTAAGTAATCAAAGAAATCATTAGATATTCGTAACGGGAAGTGTATAGTTTTCAGAGAGGTGAGGTTGAGCTTACATATGGCATATAATTCTACTTACATGATACTTTACTGAAAGGCTAAAACCCTGGCAAAAATAATGGAATCACCACTTACTAAAGACGTTCAACTCTTCTGAATTACTAGATGACTCTTGATATAATTTGCATATTTGAAACAAATACCTTCATAACATGCAGGGCTTTAACCATCTGTTGCAGCCGACTGATTTTCAGGGGACATGGCCCTAACTAGAGAGCTGTCAGTTGAAACAATGGGAAGGTTTATAAACCTCTTTCAAAAAGATGCTTCAAGTCGTAGTGTGGGAAAAAAGATGTTGACTGTTTCACGCCTAAAATTGGAGCAGATATAAGCAAAATGGGAAGGCTGTAAAGGGAAAGCATACCAAAGAAGCAGTCAAAGTGTCAGAAAAGAAAACGAGAACTTAAAGCATCCTGAATACTGTCCGTTTCATATAACTTTTTTAATAGCAGCCATTTTGACATGAGGTAAACTAATCACCTTTACGAAGCTTTCGTTGTATTTAGGAAAGTGTCAGTATCAATGTAACAGCTATTTCTCGGTAGAGTGGCAGCTGTGAAAATGATGGGAGAAAAATTATTTCAGAGAGCTTGTGGAATTTGGTTTTCTGATGCAGCTTCCACCCACAGAGCATGTCTTTGATTCAAATATTCAGAATCTGGTATGGTGTTACAGAGGGATTCAATTGTAAGTATTAGACTCAGAAGACATGAAAACTCATGTTTCTATTGGTTAACCAAAAATGATGAACGTCACAGTTTTTCAGATATTAAGATTTCTAAGACTCTAAATATATATTTTTTGAATTGTTTGAACCACTAGCTCAGTTCCAAATTGTATCAGATAAAGTGCTGGGAATGTTTGCTGGACATTGACCAACTAATTGTTTGTAGTATTTGGAAAATGTATTTAATCATGGGTTGAGTAATGGATAAAACAGAAATACTGACACAAGGCAAATTGACTGATTCAAGTTATGAAGTTATGATAAAATGTGTCATTGTGATTAATTGTAAAAAATTTAAAAAAATAATCAAAATAAAAATTGTCCTTAGGAGTGAGTGTGAGCGTGTGGTTGTTTGTCTCGTTTGTCTCTGTGTGGTCCGCCTCTCGCCCGATGACCGCTGGGATAGGCTCCAGCCCCCCCCGTGATCTGACCGACGGATTAAGCGGGTATAGAAAATGGATGGATGGTTGGAAATTGAATAAAAATTTTAAAAAAGTCTTCGGCTGTTAAAATTACATTAACAAGAACAATGAAAAAATGACATGTTTGCACACATGCATTTGCACACAATTAGATGCACACCTTGAGTCACTCTCAGCTTACATAATATGTTGTAATAAGGGCCTAATTGAAGTCTGCTTCCATCCTTAATGACAAGCTCAGTGGCAAAGCCAATTATGAGTAAATTTACTTAGGAGGAAATGTTTTTGCAGACTGACATCAGAGAAGGAATCTCTCTGGGCACAGCAAGATATCCTTCGTTCTGTGAATCTAAATGACACTATATGTTAAGCCAGCACAGTATGGTGTCTGACAGAACTTAGTATGTGTTATCTCACACATTTCCACACATGCTGACTCCGTCAGTTAAATGCCTGAATGCATTTAACTGAGCTAATTGAGCGATCTCCTCCATTACTGCTGCTCTGTCAACACGATCACCAACAAAAGCAGTCGGCTTCTTGGTAATTTTATTTTTGTTGCTGACAATAAAACACCAAAACCAGCTAGAACTCCTGTCAACAACAAACCTAAATGTCTTGGGGATTTTGACATATCCTACCTTGCAAGCAGGGATCAGTTTTAGATAATTGCAGTATTTTGAAAGGTGTGATAAACACGTCATAGAGCGTGTTCACAAAGACTGTCGCACTTTCAACCCTCTTCAACGTGTCATTAAAGTAAAAAGCTTTGGGCGAGTTTACGACGGTAACTGCGTGTTATTTTAATAAGCTGACAATCAAACAAAGGAAACAGTAAGTGAATGAAAACACAATGAGATTCAGTGTCAGTCGCTGAGCTTTTTTCAGCTTTTGTCTCCACTTCACTTGCCTTTGAAGCTCACTTTTATTAAGTTTAACCTTAATAATCAACTGGCACTATTTTGGATTTGATTTGATTTTTTTTCTAAAACTCAATTTATTTGACCTGTACGAGCTCTTTTGGAAAGAAGCGATCCACGGTTAGTGCTGTGGTCTGTCACGAAGAAGATGACACTATTGGTAAGGGTTGTAATGACCAATGCATAAATAACACCCTCACACAGCCCTTTAAGATTGACATCTTGCCATCTATCTTGTTTGATGCTGGAAAACGTAAAATCATGGTGCTGGTGAAATCCTCTGTATTTTTTATTGCATCTTGTATAAAGTTATTTTCTTTTTTTATACTTCCTACTACTTAATTACATACAGAATCAGATCCCAAATGTCACATACATGAATAATGGCACTTAGAATCCATGAGATCCCTGGGGTTCTTTTCATAGGTGGTTTTTCTCATGTCCTGCCAAGGCTGTTTCAGGCTGCTGTGTCATGATTTGATGTTGATAGCTTGCTCTCCCAGATGCAAGCTAATTTAAAAAGCAGCCATGGACTAGCAGATGCCAGATTACTGTCAGCGCAAAGTGACTGATGAGGAGTCTCCTGGCTGCTCAGTCACATGCTGATACTGTATAAATACAGTACGACGGACTCCAGCTTATAGTGCCTCAGTGCTCCATAATAAATAAGTAATTTGTTTCTACATGATCAGCTTCAATTATGTGATGGTTATGCTTCCAAGGCATTGATGCTGCCTTTGCTGTTTTCCGTATTGAATTATACCTATTGTTCTCTGGTAGTTTCATGGAGTGCCAAACCTTTTTGACTCTTTATGACACTAATTTGAGTTGAGTGGTGGATAATTGTATTACTTCCATCAATATGGGTGGTTAGTTCTGCACCATAACCACAAATGTGACCACAGTGAATTAGGTTTCTGAATGGCGTGATCAGTTATATGCAGTTCATGAACAATTATCCACAATAAAAATGAATTTTGAACAATGTTTTGGAAAAGTCAGTGTTGAACTTACTGTTACGGTGAGTGTTTTAAGAAAAAAGGCGCACATTGTTCAAGGCATGTTCGGCTGATGAAAGTTTTTTGCCATTTGTGAATGCCGTTGCGCAACGTTGTTGTCCTGTTGAAAAGGGACTGAAAGTTGAAGAGGAAGCAGACGGGCTTGTCTTTACCAGTCTATCTACATATGGCCTCTCCCTTGGAACTGCACTCTCACTCTGTTCATGACTTGTTTTGCCATGTCATGACTCAAGGGCATCAAGGTGCTGGCAGCTTGCTGAAGTTTGATACACTGTAGGCTGTAGGACATTCCACAGAGACAATTACAACATGGCCAGATACCAAAGGGAACACAGTGGCAAAAAAAAAATGCTCTTCCTTAATATCAAGTAGCATTTCACAGAGAGCTGGCATATGTGAGATACACAAATTGCTAAAAATCAACATCACAGATTACTGTGTCAATAGATCAAGTGTATGAAAAAGAACACGCATACCTCTCATGAGTTGCAAGCTTCACCACAAGGCTCATGCAATGGAGCACCCAACTCACAAATTATTATTCAGGGTGCTCCTTGATAGCGTCTACTGAGGTGAGTTCAGTTGATGCTGCTGTCAGAGCAATGTATGAATCATTTCAGCTGAATGAACATCGAAACATTTGACATTGGATGGTAGACTGTTGTGAACAGAGTGATGTGAGTGTTCTTGAGCAACAATAAATGAACAGTTATTATTCACAATGCATTAAGCTTGGTTTTTGTTCATCTCTTGCGGATCTCTCGGCCATTAAAAGCTCCTCTAAATCCAATTGCTTTTTGCAAAACGTGTTTTGTCTGCCGTTGAGCAAGAAATAGTCACATAGTTTGTTTAAGGGAGCTTTTTGCTGAAAATATTCGCTGCTGTTGCAAGAAATGAGGTTTTTGAGTTCAGTAAGACAAAAACAATAAAATAAAGTTGCAAACAATAAGGCCATAACTATGAGCTAAAAGAGGTAAAAAGAAGAAGAAGAAGAAAAAAAATGTAGCAGTTTCTAGTAGTTACAGTCAGCATAAAAATTCATAATAGTTTTGCTTCTGTTACTGTACAATAGATCCTTTTTTTCTGCACATCGTGAGTAAACACTGGGTTAAAGCTACTGAGAAAGGTTAGCTCTTATTGATTATGTAGAAAATTATTCATAGTCTGAACCAAACTGTCAAACCTTGGCTTGAGAAAAAGATGAGGCCTGGGTTCAATTTGCTCCGAGTGTGAAATTCTTTTCAGGGCGGTTTGGACTTTGGGAGCACAGGAAATTACAGCAAGCTATCACTAAATCTGAAAAGAATAAAAATGTGCTGTGATGGCACATGAAGAGAGAAAGAGACCAGGTTTGTTTCATTTTCTGTAATAGATTCTGACTCGAGAGTCATCTCTCCCGAAACTGAAAAGATAAGGCCCCATCCCTGGCAGACGAGTGACTTAGTGTTCAAATTAGAGCGAGAAAAGTTAGTCTGCTGGAAGTTGTTCCATGCCTTTGGCCACAGACTCTTTCATGAGGCCAGCAAACAAAAAGTGAAGGCACAGTTGCAGTAGAGGCAGCCTTATCAGTGTTGCAAAATATTATTAATAGTTAAAAAATGGCACTGATTAACTGTGAAAATTAGTTTAGTACTGAAGCCGAGAACAAAAGCGATTATTTGTTTTGATGTCATTATTTCGAGACCACAAGTTGATTATTCTTGAGATATTAAAACTTGTTTTTGCTTGATAACAAGTTTGTTTATCTCGTTTTCTGAAGAAATCAGCTTTTTGTTTACTCGGGATCAGAACAGAAGAAAAGAAGTTTAGTTTTCTGAAGATAAAAATGATTGTGGTGGGTTTAGGAATGAGTGGTTACTGGTGAAACACCTGATTTCATCAATGATCATCTCTTTCATGACACACCAGCAGGATATAGCACATTAAGTCAAGGCATGCTTGTGTAATTCCGTGTGCTACCCTGAGTTTTGTAAATGTCTGCTTTTGACTACAGAAAGTGGCGTCTGAGAGCTTGGATAAGAGTTTACCCAACTCTGCCACAATCAAGTCTCGTTGTCTGAAAAGAACTACATTGTTAACCTATTATTATTACAACATGAACCTCTTCATCTCAAGATGAGGGTGTTGGAAATCTTTTTCAAACCTGGCCTTTCTGGGCTTCTGTAGTATATTTTATACATCACTTTATTTAAAAGATGTGCAAAATAACAATGCTGACATAATGATAGCAATAAATATACTTTAATATGGCAATTTTATTTTATTTTTTTGTCTCATGTGGTACTATTGGATGCTGTGTTTTCTCAGAAGCCAGATACAAAACCTGCACCCTGAATTAAGTATTATGTATTCGCCTCTGGCTGTGCAGTTTCCAAACAATTGGCATTGTCCCCTCAAAAACCCATATCTGTAGACTGCTGCTCTGCTACTGCTACTGCTCCATGAGTGTTTGTGTTTGCTTGGTATGTATATGGTGATAAGTGTGTAAGCTGTAAAAGAATGTGTTTTTCCTATGGAGTTAAAAAGTCACCCTTCTCTCTCAATGTCTTTGTTTACATTAGAGTGCACTAGATTTTGAAATGTTATAGTATATAAAATATATCGCTATTGTCTGAGGTGTACACTCTGCCAGGCTTGAAACTTCCTTATGGCTAAGCTCCAAATGTTGTAAATTCTGAACTGTGCCACTGTTGTAAACTAACCATTCTTTCTCCTAAGGTAGGGAATTAACGGTGACTTGCAGGCATTGGGGTGTTTGGATAGGGATAGGAATGACCCTAAACTATTGAATCTATTTCTTATGTGGTCACTGGGATGGGTGGGTTTTGTGAGGAGGCTAGAGTTCTCTCATTTTCACTTCTAGGGGTCTCAGACACTGAGGGAATGACCAAAGAGTGGTCAGATCCAGTCAGCTTCAATTATGGCCCTTTGTAGTTTTCCCAGAGGTGCACTATAGCTCCTTTAAGGGGAAATCAATGAGGTGACAAATTGTTGTGGACAGCAACCACTTTTATTTCTTACAGTGTTGCATCCATGCCTGGATGCTCCTCTAAGCATGTATGTGTGTTCATTTGTGTGCGTGTATGCTTGTGTTTATTTGGCCTGGATACATAAATGAACAATTCCATCTATGATAATGAGTGCTTTGGTCCATTTGTGTTTTGGTGGTTTATTTTCTGCTTGTGACTTTAATGGCTTGTTATCTGTTTAAACTCGTTTTTTAAATGCATTCTAATGGGTGTTCCCATGCATCACTCACTGACACTCATTGCCACTTTTGGTTTGTTTATATATCACAGTTAACGATGTTAAAGATTCTCGTATGCTTGTTTTTCTCAAGTCCCTGTCACGTCTCTATAAATGTCTTGGCTTTTTATAGAGAAACATGCAGCTGAATTAATAAATGTCCACATGAAGCTGGTAATGAAGCTGTTGATTTCAACAAATTCTGTTGAACTGAGTTCATTCAGCAACACGTTTTTGATGTCTTAAATCAGATTTTGTTCTGAATCGTCAGAATGAATGCAATGCTAGCACAAAGACAAAAATGCACAAAGCATTTCAGCTGATGATAAACTTACAGTAACTGAGACGGTTGTGGTCCATTTTTATCTGTAAAGGTAAAAAATATATCTTCGTCAAGGTTGTCAAGGCTAGAATGGAGCTTGAAGTGAAGAGGCTTACGGTAATGTCTCTGTCCCTCAGTAGTCATGCTGTTGATCTTGAATTCCCTTGAATCTCATCACTGGCTCAATACATATGTAGAGTGTGTTTAGCACCTGGTGACAATTATATATTTATGTCTCATAGTTTCATACAAATATGCCTGTCATAGGATTTGTAATTAGCTAATATATGAATATGCAAATATCATGTCATTTCTGTTACGTACAAGCAGTGTTTGCAGCAGCTATAGTACAACTGCATAGCGATATATCAGTAAGTGCTCGATGAATCCTGATCTTGACACACAAAAGTAGGGTAATACATTAAATAAATAAATGAATAGATGCAACTTGGAAAGTGTTAATCACTTTAGAAACATTGGGATCATAGTATTTGGATATTTCAGATTTTTAAAAGCTGAACAATTACTATTTAGTCTTAAGGCTTGTCTCCCTGTAAACCTTTCATCCTTTGTTACTTGATGCTGTATATTCTGTTTTGTGATGCGTATGTCAGTCTTACTCCACTCTGCATACCAGTGGCTCTTACACCGTGGCTAAGGTACATACAACACTATTTTGTCAGTGTTGGTTTGTAAACATGCCTTTATGTGAACCTTCCATTGCATTTCAGCTTTGTTATTGGTTGAAAAGACATTTTTTCCCCTTTTTATTCCTCCAACAGCTTTCCAACAGGTCCCCAGAAGGCCACAATATTAATGCAGTACATCTCTCTGTCTCTTGTCTCTGCAGGAAAAGAAGAGTATGTTGCAACCTTCAAAGGATCTGAGTTCTTCTGCTACGACTTATCCTTGAACCCGATTCAAAGCAGCAGTGATGAAATCACATTGTCATTCAAAACCCTACAGAGGAACGGACTGATGCTGCACACGGGCAAATCAGCTGATTACGTCAACCTGGCACTGAAAAATGGGGCTGTCTCACTCGTCATTAATTTGGGGTCTGGAGCCTTTGAAGCTCTTGTGGAGCCGGTCAATGGGAAATTTAATGACAATAATTGGCATGATGTCAAAGTAACAAGGAATCTTCGTCAGGTAACAGTACAGAGGGTGATGCAGAGACTCAGTAAATTAATTCAAACAATAGCACTTAAGTCATTGCCATCTTGCAATACATTACTTTTTCCAGACATTGTAATTTGATTGCTAAATTAAACTATTATGGCTTTATGGTGGAGACTAAAACAGCACCACAAGAGAGCAGAGACATCTAGATTTGAATCAAGATCTCAGTTAAGTCAATTGGTTCGACTTGACTTACAATGACTTAAAGAACCCGGAAATCCCTACTTTAACTGTTTAAGGACATTATTTATTTTTCTCTTGCAAAATATCTTTAGCCAGTCCTTACTGTTTGTATGAGTACACTTTTATCAAGGATAATACCGTTGTTTTGAGAATATTTCATAGCTTTATAGTAGCATTGGGCATAAACAATTTTTTCAGATAAAGAGCAAAATTAACTAAACGTAAAGTAAATGTAAATCTGCATTTAGACTTACTTGGAAGTTTTTGGAAGCTTTGAAATTTAGGTTTTAACACAAGCAATCTCTCTAACGGGATTGGCGGTCTTTTCATTTCAGGACCTTAAAGACTACTCTCTTCTTTTGGAGATTTTGCCGATGTAGCAATGTCATAAATAATTAGGGGACTGTCCAGGTTTATTAATAGAGCTGTACCTTATCGTCGTCGTGAGCCCACGAGATGAAGGAAAGAAAAGCAAAAAGCATGTAAAAAGCAAAGCCTTTTCTGTGTCTTTACACATGTGCACACAATCCACCTGGCATGAACAAATCGGTCTGGTGAGAGTGAGCCCATAGAGCTCAATGAATTTTGTTGTGCTGCAAACAAACTAACTACCACTGATTTGTACCAATCCAGCACAGACTAATGGGGTCAGGATTCAGCTGTCCCTCTGCTTGTGGCAGAGTCCTTGGGCATGACTGCAATACCAGTGACCTGTGAACGATCTGAAGTCTAGTTGAGGCACACATCAACACTTTCTCAGTAGCTTTCAACTATATCTGTCTTACCTACATCAGCTGATGTGAGATACAAGTCAGTTCGTCGAGATTTCACTTTAACTGTAGGTTAGAAGTTGAATCTACAATGGCCAGATCCTGAGAGGAATTTCTAGCCAACAGTAGGTTCAAGCAAATTATTTGAACAGTGTGCGGTCTCCTCAAGTACTGTGAAGCCTCAGTGGCTCCAGGTGAAAGACTGAAATGGACACATGGCCTTTTGGATATAAACAGGCAGATAAATCAATTCCACAGGTGTCCTGTTAGGAAAAACAAGAGGATCCAACAGACTGAACACTGTCATTGGTCCGGGGACTTGCAGAACAGCTTTGCTGATGACCTGCAGTCCTGCAAATTCTACTTCATTATTTTCAGAATTGCTTTTCATCTGCCTGCATTCCTCCTCCACTTCTTAGGTGCACCACCTGTTTCACAAGGAAACAGTAAATTGTCGTCCTTTTGATGAAGGATTGAAGTGGAAGGAATTTTGTCTGCTGGGGATCTTTTGAGTTGAATCCAGTAAACCAGTCATCTCTATACCGCGACTAAAGAAAATATGCACTATTTATAGATTAATCAAATCAGAGGGCCTGCTAGATTTTAGCCTGTGTTAAATAGACAGTTGTGTTTTGTTTTGTTTTTCTAAGATGCTTTCCTAAAACTACTTGACAGTTTTTGTCTTATCGCTAAGACAGTCTCTAGATTTGTTCCTGCTCCTTTGCTGGAAGATGTTTATCTTCACCTTAGTACCAAAGGTGCTTCTTTTGCATTGTCAGTAAATTGATTATTGGCAAACCTAAGGATCTGGCCAGCTTGAACATTCACTGCATTCAAAATGTGAAAGAAAACCAAGCATATTGAGTGCATGCTGTGCAGGGGGATCAAATTGCCATGTCCCTCATTCCTTGTCAGGGTCCTCTTTGCTTTGTCTTTTTTCAGTAAAGTGATCCTAAAGTTCATCAGTAAGACCAAACCAGAGTTAAAGTACTGTGTGAGTGTCAGAAAGTTTGGATTGGCAAAAGGTTTAAAACTACAAACAGAAGAATGCAAATACAATGGTCTTGAACTTAGGACTGTTTAAAAAGGGTCAAATGATGCGCTTTAGGCATTCTTTCTTATAAATCATTCCTCAGTCATAACCTTTTGTCAGGATTTGGTAAGAGCGTTTTTTGTTTTTTTTCTGCTACTCAGCAGTCTGAGCATAGATAGGAAAACACCACGAGAAACTCAGGGAGTCACTGGTTGAGCTCTAGCACCTCTTGTGGAGCCTTTTGTTTTCCTGGGTCTGCTTTTTTCTTGTTAAACTTATTTTGCCCTTTTCCCTCTGTTACTAACACGCTTTGGAAACAAACTAACATCATTCATGGAATGTGCCATTCTACTAACCAGTATGGTTTTTGCCGTTTAACAATGTGCTAACAGTATTGACCATCATATATTATTTGAGTAACAATCGTTATTCTGTTCACAGTTTTTAATTTCCTTTCTCCCCCCTTTTCCACAAAGCACTCAGGCATTGGACACGCTATGGTAAACAAACTACATTGTTCGGTAGATATCATTCTAATTGTTTCTTAGTTTGGGTTTGCCGTGTGTTTCTTTCCTTTCTTTTTTACTGTAGACGTCATTTACAAAAAAAAAAAAAAAAAAAAAAAAAGGAAATTGCGGTTGGTACTCTTCTGCTTACTTTTTGAATCTTTTTAATTTCTCGGTTCATTCATTGGTTTCACCCTCTTTCTTTATTTCACTTGTTCCCTGTCCAATTCTGTTTGATCCACCTTTTTAGGAGCATCATTTCGAGCCTTTTGCATCAAGCTGTGGTTAATATTGAGGACGCTCTTCTGGGCTGGTCTGATGCTCTTTGGCTCAGCCAGTTGTATCCCCATCCACTGTGCATGGCATGCTCTTTGCCTACATGTCCAACAACTCATTTGTCAACATGCATGTGACAGTTAAGATGTGTTTGTCATTTCTTTTTGGGGGCTTATTTTTTCTCTTTGTGGTTATGCAGTGTCCAGGAGCTTTTGCATGCATCTGACACTGTTACAAGCATCAAAAGACTGATTCTGTCAGTCACAAAATTGGGAAAGTTTTCTTTTTGTATGCTCATAAACAAAAAAAAAAGACAAATACATGCATGCTCTTTTTTTCATTTTTTGTAATACCCCAAGTCATTGTCCTATACAGTACTAAAAAGTGATTGTGCTTACATAGCATGTGCTCCTCTAACCTAGTGGCACGTTCTGATTTCTTTTGTAGAACTGCTGAATGTACTAATATGGAATAACAGTTAAACTAACCAGGTTAACATTTTACTAACACCATTTTTGTGTCTGCTAAAGTACTTTTAAGTTGCACTAGAGACAGTACTAACACTGTAGTATGGGTAGTTTACTAACTCTCTAACTAGCATTCTTTTGAAGGCATGTAGTCTTCCAGCTAATCAAACTGGACAAAATAACAAAAAAACAAGAAAAAAGACATGAAAATGGGTTTTCGGATAAATAAATAAACATAAGGAAGTCTGTCATAGACAAAAAGAAAGAAGGGGAACTGCATTAAAGTATTTAGGCTGTCTCAGTATAGCATGTCCTTTCCCTGTGCTTTATTGTCTAGGTAACAATATCTGTGGATGGAATTCTGACCACCACAGGATATACACAAGAAGACTACACCATGCTAGGCTCTGATGACTTTTTCTATGTTGGAGGGAGCCCTAGCACAGCTGACCTGCCTGGATCTCCAGTTAGCAACAACTTCATGGGTTGCCTCAAGGAGGTAAACACCACTTCTATTTGAATTTGTGGGCTGGTGGGTGTACTGGACACAGCCGTCTTCACCTTAGATCACCAGAGCAGGCCCTTCTAGCCACACACTGGCCCTGTGTCTTCCTGAACACTTTCCTTTAGTTTATTTGTCCACTCTTCCTCACATACTGACGAAAACTTTTTCTGACACAAATTTTGCTTTCTCTACCTCCGTGATACACATATAATGTTTAACACACACGCACACACATAGCTCTGTCTTAAAGTGGAATTTGCCACTGGCCTACTACAGCTCTGTCAGATGCACATCAAAGAGCTGCAGTGATCCAGAGATCAGGAAGCTGAATTTTCATGAGCAGTCATGCAACCGACACTCTTAACACCCCTCTATTGTTGGGGAATATACTGTGCCAGACTGATATTACCTTAGAGCACCTATCTGAGACGAACCTTAATGCTATATGTTTGATGTCACTGGTATGTAGTATGTGTATTTACAGAGATGTAAAAAGTACAAATTGCATGCCATGTGGTACCTGAGCTGCAGAAATATACATCAATTGGACACTTGTGCTCCTAAATGATGTACTGAATTCAGCACATTCCGTGTCATGGATGTTTCACAGTTTAATGAGCCATTTGAATCTGGCTCATAACTTGCAGAACATTATGTCATTTGTCACTTGCTCCTTATGTGGTGTAGTACTCAAGAAGCGGGTATATAGTGTGCCCCTTATCCCCAGAGATGAAGTGAGAGGAAAAGGAAGAGGTAGTTCCCCCACCAGAGGGTTCATAAGTTATACCTTTCACTCTGACTGTGGTCCTCAGAAACATCTTGAAGAGATCTAAGGCAGCTGTGTTTAATGAGCAGACAGGGTGTGGCCCTCATGTCCACTCGCCATGTGTACAGCTCATTTGAAAGTCAGATTGTTAAGGGAACTGTCTTAGTTATGTATATGTCTCTGGGGTGCTTGCAGATGTGGTGACAACGGGAATGGAATTGTCTCACCGCGAGCATTGTCATCCACCCCACTGAGCTACCCCCTCTGCTCTTGGCCTGCTTAAACATAGCAACTGCTCTCTCTGTCCTAAGCCCAATGTATTGAACTGCTCTTTTACATATAGTAGAGAGCTGTGATTGTTCCCAGGAGAATTAAGACAGCAAATTACTCACTTTAATTTGCTTATAGGATAATTTAATATGCCTTATATATATATATATACATATATATATATATACATAGATTTTGTATATATATATATATATATATATTACCAAACAAATGCAGATGTTATGACCAAATAAACAAACTAACCCTTCAAAATCCATGCTTCATTTCTGAGAAGCAACTTGCAGGTTAGCGACCCCTGTTGTTTAATGCACGGGAAAATGTATATGCACCACATTCAGATACAGTGCAGTTTTGAACACCCAAAAAAGACCACAGCTCGGCAGTTAAACTAAGGGAGAGCGGTCAAACTAGATCAAGTTGAACATGAAGAAATGTGGACCCACACAGGAGACTGATTAGAGATCAAAGATGTAAATATACATGCACACGCACACAAGCACACGTTGTGTGACAGACGACAGCCTTGTAATCATGAGCCTGTTAGGCGTCAACAAGACCAGGAACAGAGGATTTTGAGAAATAAAAGCCATGAAAGAGAAATTAATTTGTGGTGCGATGAAAGGCCATGGAGAACTGAGTCGGTATCCTGGTGAGTTACTGACGTTAGCTAACGATTCCTAACATTGTGTTCACAGTACTGTAAAATTTGCCATCACATCAGAATGTAACAACCCAATGTGGCTGTTTATTTCTGAAGTAGTAATACACCAAACAGGACTTAATGGGGAGATTGTCTAACATAAAGCAATGTTGTGCTTTTGTGGTGCCACAAAACATGAGAGAAGGAATTGGATGGTCAATAAACAGATATTGAAAGTCTTATTGATGAATTAGCAATTAGATGTGGTAGAAACAAAGAATTACATTGCATAGTTCCTATTGCCATTAAGGGGACTCTTTGACTGATCTGTATTCACTGCTACCACTGGTGCCAGAACCAGAGGCTGCTGCCGACGGCGTCACTGAAGTAGTTGCTTGCAGGGAGGCAAGGTCCTGTCTCCTCTCCTGAATAAAATACACCCGAGCACTGTTAGGTCATGGAAACTGTGCAACATATACAAACACATTTCACCATGAAAACTGCAGAGAAGAGCGACTAACTAAATCACATTTGTAAAGAATCAGTATTGCCTATGATTGCATCGAGTGTTGATGCGCAGTCAGTTCCCCTGTGTAACATTATTTGATCTGTGTTACAAAAAGGAGGAGCGGTAAGAAGGCCTACTTTGTATTTATTTTTTAATTTTGAATTCCCACATTTATATAAACTTCAAACAGCATTAACTTGTTAAGATGCACAAAGTGTCATCATAGTCTATTAAATGTATATTTTTGTTAAAAAACACAACTTGCTTGTTGATTTATTCTTGGCCTCTTTACTACATAGGCAAGCTCCGTCCGTCATCTAAGCGGAAATAACAGAAGGCCCGTTTCAGGTCAGCGCCTGACATTGTTGTGATAGCATATGAGCTGTGGTTTAAAAGCAGCAGTGGGCCTTGATTGATGGCATGTCCCCAAGTGGCTTGTTGTGGTATTTGTGTGCAGATTCCAGTCTGAGCTGCCACACCTGCCTGTTGGTTCTCATGGCAAAACAAACGATGGCGCAGTAATAGCTCACTTGTCACAGCCCTGGTTTGATGACAAATTAGTGCAGCACCAGTAGTGCAGCACCAGTCATAGCTCAGGCCTAAGCTTCTTTAACTCTGAAAGGTGCCCTTTTGTCTTCACGATAAAAAATTGATTTGGGTTTATTGGCTGTATCTGTTCCACCTTAGTCTGCATGACTCATGTCCAGCTGGCAGAGATACGTCATTTAATCCTTTACTCCTTTAATATTCTTTCTTTAGGCTAGAGATTTTTGCAAAATTGCTTTTTTAAAATCAAAATCTAATTTCTAAAATATTTCATGTGTTTAGTGTTTTAATAAATAAATATTGAATTAAAGACTTTCAAATGCACTCTAATTGAGTTAGTCACAAAGCATTTACAAGACAAAAGATGAGCTTAACTCATTCTGATGCACCATCTACCTGAACGGTTGAACAAAGTAGATCTGACTCAGTGATAAACATAATGCTCCATGCAAATGCAATCCCATCGGAGGCTTCCCCATTTTAGTTGAATGCTCAGCATGACACCAAATACAAAACAAAGCTAGTGTTTTCCACAGCTGTAACACATTTGTTTTGCCTCAGTGGAAGCATTGTAGATATACCATTGCAAATCTTTAGTTACGTAAAACACATACACATGCACATATAGTCCAGCTCTATAGGGGCTATCCATCATTAGATCAGTTAGTGGTGCTACCAGTGTGGATAAGATAGTTTGCTGTGCTTGTGCTTTGGGGATATTTGCTTTGCAACCTAATTGGCATGTTACTTTCAAACACATCAAATGTGTCTGTTTCTGAGTTGACAAAACAGTGGTCACACTGATGTTTTAATGAAACATTTTGACATTTGCTTAAATGTTAATTAGTTTCTCATATGGAAATTGAATATAACTAGACAGAGGAATTCTTGGTGTTACAGCTGCACAACTTCAGTAGATACTCATTCACGATGGCGATTGGATAATTAGGTTATGTCTGATTCTTTTTCTTTTTTCAAGACTGTTGCCAATCACACTGGCACTCTATTAGTTTGACTTTTATGCAGTGTGCCATCAAGTGTGCCCCTACACAAGTGTTAGTACCCTTTCAGTCTGCGGTTTGTAGGGTAATATTGTGATCACTTTTTAGAACAGTATTCCATATATTCCACCGCTACATTTAATTCAGTATTAAAACAGTCAATCAAAGATGAGCCACATACAGAAATTTAATTTTTTAATTTTAATTTGTCTATGACAAATTTAACTTGTGCTAGTTCATGTAAAATTATTCTTATATTGAATCAATTGGTTTTAATGACACAGTTTTTTTCTTTCTTTCTTTCTTTCTTTCTTTCTTTCTTTCTTTCTTTCTTTCTTTCTTTCTTTCTTTCTTTCTTTCTTTCTTTCTTTCTTTCTTTCTTTCTTTCTTTCTTTTTTCTTTCTTTCTTTCTTTCTTTCTTTCTTTCTTTCTTTCTCTTTCTTCCTTCCTTCCTTCCTTCCTTCCTTACCTCTACAGAGGCTCAAATGTTTTGGGTCCAATGCCAAACCCTGCTAGGTTCATATATGAACTGAAATGAATACTGTATGAAGGTCTTTGAATAAAAATAGATTTTGGAAACTGAATGTTGCAGTATATATGGGTAAGCTCATGCACTCATTTTTTACCTTTCTTAAGAAAGGTATATCTATCATCTGCCCACTTTTATCATAATCACAGGCTTCAACTGGGCTCTTAATCAGCAGTTTATACCACACCTGCAATCAAGGTGCAGGTTTAGATTTATCACTGACTCTCCCCTCTCACTTCTTACATAGAATCCCAAGAGATACTATCTGATATTTCTCTCCAAACCATTATCACAGTTGCATTATAAATTCAGGCTGTCTCTTCCTTCAGTTGACAGCGAAGCAGCAGTGAAATTGAAAATACGTGTCTCGTTTCTTGACTGTTCACCCAGCCATAGTACACTGTGCACTTTCTGTGAAGGCTACAGATAGAGAACAAAGAAAGCAGGGTGATGTGAGTGACATTTGGTGCCACATAGATGCAGCTCCATACACGTAAGTGCAGTGTGACAGAGTTGACCAGTGACTGAGGCAAGCAAACCCAGCGTATGACACACTGTCCTCACGATGAAATATCACATGGACAACTGCTTTCATACTTAAAAACATTTTCCCATTTACACCCTGCAAGTTTATCTTGTCTTACTGTATGCATGATTGTTGAAATAACTTTCTGTCTCTACAATTTAGGTTGTGTACAAAAACAACGATGTGAGACTTGAGTTGTCCCGGCTGGCCAAGCAAGGTGATCCCAAGATGAAGATCCACGGTACTGTGGCCTTTAAGTGTGAGAATGTGGCCACTCTGGACCCTATCACTTTCGAGACACCCGATTCTTTTATCATTCTCAACAAGTGGAACGCTAAGAAGACAGGGTCCATCTCCTTTGACTTTCGCACAACAGAGCCCAACGGCCTTCTCCTTTTCAGCCATGGGAAGCCCAAGCATCAACCAAAGGATTCCAAGAGTCCCCAGACTTTAAAGGTGGACTTTTTTGCCATTGAGATGCTGGATGGCCATCTGTACTTGTTGCTAGATATGGGCTCGGGAACCACAAAGACAAAGGCAGTCAATAAGAAAGTCAATGATGGCGAGTGGTACCATGTGGACTTCCAGCGAGATGGAAGATCAGGTAAATTTCAAAACCATCAACAATATGCTATCTTTAGACGAAATAATGCACACATGAATAAAGAAAATACCTTGGCTCATTTAACAAATGTTAAATTTGTTTGCATGTGTTTTATTTTGCTGAGTACCATTTCACCACATATTTCACCAGTGGCTTTTGCATCCTGATTTCTTCTAGAATAGGGGGTTTGGGTGAAGTGATAGGGTGTAATGGCTTTTCAGAGGCACAAATGTCCACACAGTTTATCACATGATCAACACACAGTTCAATAAAGCCATTACATTACGTGGGTATAACTTGCTCATGTTAACTCAACAAAAGTCAAGTCATAAATGCTAATGTTGTTGCTGTTTTCTTGTATTTCTCTAGTATAAACTATGCAAAAAGTAGGCCTGTAGCCTTGTAGTTGTATTAAACAGTGCAATCAATTAATAATTCCTTTGTGCATCAGTAATAGTAGTTACTTGATGTAAATCAGTTTCACTAATTTTTGTGCATTACCAGATTATAACCAGCAGTTGGAAAAGACCTAACCAGTTTGTATTAGGAGGTGGAGCCATGTTTAAAAATCATGGATCTACATGTTTTTCTTGATAGAAAAATTACTTATTCCCTCTTCCAAGTGCATCAAAACAGACTTAAAAAATAAGCAGTTTATTAGCACTTCAGTTTGTGTCCCAATAAATTAGCAGCACAAATATTACTGCCCAGCCTCAATTATTGAACATATTTCTACGGTGTAATGTGTTGTTGTCATCTTGAATTGCTAATAATGGCAAGCCTGGTTTGTGACCAAATTTTAGAGGTTTTCATACTCGGAAATGGAATTCGCTAAAGTAGGGTGTGACAGCATTTCCAGCTCCAGAGTTTTGACCCCTGGGGTAAATAGAAATGCATCAGGGGACCACAAGAGTGGCTGTTTACAAGGCAACTATTTGTGTGAAAGGAACTGGTTACAAGTGATGAAATGATGACTTCTTAACTGTTATTTCAACCTCTAAACCCAGTAATTCAGTTTCAAGAGGTAAGGTGAGAAGGTAAAATTCAGGGGAAGAGAAACTAAAAAATTCATGATGTGGATAAGTTTGAACACATTTTTAGATGATGAGGAACTAGTTTATATTCTGACTTACTAGTACAAACTTCAGCATACTGTTCAATTCAGCAGAAACCTTGAGTAGGAGCTCTGTTGTGCACCATCTGGATGAATTATTTAACTGCAACAAAAGTACCGCTGTGGGGTCACAGCTATATTTTTTGAGAGAAGAAATATACTTCACTATGCAAGGGATCATACAACGTCAACACCGGAGGCTCATCATATACACTTGTATACTTAAAATATAAAAATGTTCTGATAGTAGTAATCCAGCTTAAGATAGTGGTCATATGTTGTGATTCAAGACTCATAGTTTGTCACAAAATAACTTTGCCCTCTCTCACAATGTGTCCTCTAAGCCCCAGCTTGCCCTGCTCCGGTCCCCGTTGATTTGCTTATCTAAGCAGCAATTTGTTAGTGTGAGCTTAGAGCCAGGGCCTTGCAATGTCATGCTGCAAATTAGATATACCCCTTGACCATGTTTTCCACTCTATCTCAAGAGGTGGAAATTACATTAACTGTTTCATTACCCCCCCTCAAAAAAAACCAAAACAAAGCAGCACGGTGTTACGGGTCCAAACTGAGCTTGATGCACTGTTGAAATAGTGATTGAGAGCATTTATGTGCCTTTGAAGCAATTCCACTCATTAATTGCATTAGTCACATTTTTTATTAAATTAAAGAAATAATAAAGTCCAATTTTCTGCATGAGCACACCTAATGCAGTCATATACGAAAAAATAAAGCACAAAGTGGATTTCACTGAACTCGGTTGATGAAGAAAACTGTTGGTGACTTCTCAAATAACATAAATCCACAACATTTAGTTATGGTAGACCAAACTGTAAGAAACAGTGTCTTGCTAAATTAGATTGTGTTCATTATCTGTCTAGTACCCTCATATCATCCACCCCCACATGCTCACTCACATGCACGCACAACCTCGAGCTCTCTCGTCAAGCTCTCTCTTCTCACTGTTCTCGCTGTCTACCCAGCCTAAGTTTCCATGGAAACAGGATGTGGTCTCTCCCAGGACTAAGACAGATACTGCACAGTGCTTTACTGAGCTCTGCGCTAATGACATTTCAGAGTAACTTTCCCTGCTTTTCTCAAATCTAAGGCATCAACACTTATGTAGTGGAGGGGACAAGGAAAGGTAGCAGCAATATGATGACTTCCCATATGAGCAGAGCAACAAAATGGCAAAAATAGCTACAGCTTGCCACTTCCACTCAGTGTTTCATGTTACAAAAAGATTTTCATATTTAATAGTGTTTGCTTATTTATGAAAACCCTTCAATTTGAGCTAATTATGCAGTCCTTCAAAAACTAAAATCTTGCGTCTTGAGATTTCTGTGAAGTCAACAATGTACTGGATGATTTTGTGATGTGTAATGATGTGTACACTGCAGTGCGAATGGAAGTACTGGCATTTTTTTTAAGTTCTTTGTACTGAATAGGCCTTGTGTGATTTTCTTTCCCCAAGATATATGTAACTTTAATGGTGCATTACATAGCAGATTTGCACTAATGTGTGATATGAAAACTTAAATATCTATTTACTTATTTGCTCATATATAACTGAATAAAAGCAATGGTCATAACAACCCCTCCAAACAACTTATAGTTGAGCCTTAAAAGTGAATGAATGTCCAGTCCCATTCTTGCAGCACTGGTAGCCTTACTTGTGTCTCCTTGCTTTACACCTCAGTTCCCTTTTCTTCTGATATTTAATATTTGATTGAATTAGGGTAATATCAAAACATTAAAAGATAATTATTTTCCCCTGAGAGCAAGAGTTATGAGACATATGGCTCTCTCAGCCTATTATCTGTGTCAGATGTTATATTAATACACACCACCAAGCACATCACTCATAACACAAAATGCAATACAACAGCCAGACATAATTGTCTACAGCTCAGTCCTCCATGTACAACACTTCCTGCAGCTGTGACAATAGCGGATAATGATCCCTGCCCTATTTAGTTTAGTTGGCTCTTACGATGAGAAGCAAGCCTACAAATGGACTTTTGCTCTCAGAAAGCAGTTTCTAACCTCAATGCATTAGAGACGCCAAGAGACTCTGCTTTTAAGTGAGGGCTTCTGGACTGAGAGTGCTGCGGGTCACTCATCAGAGACATTACACGGACATTCCTGCTACGGCACACACACCACTACCTCAAACACAAATATGCACAAGGAGTAAACAGACACATGCATCCACACACATATAGACAACACATTCCCCATCCTCACAGCCAACTTACAAGCTTCTCTCTCGACAGAGAATCCAATCACATAGAGAGATTTGGCCGTATCGCCCTAACTGGATTGCAGTAATCCCCTGTCTAACATATTTTGGGGATGTGTGAGTGGGGTTAGGGGACATCATGCCAAGTTGAGCCTGCCTGCTGATGCAGAAAGTTAGAAAGAGATTTGAGCTGTCATTTGGACCCCTGTGTTCAGGTTTGGTTTTGGAGTCCCACGTATTGGTGAGTTCATGGAGAAAGAAATAGAGAGACAGAAATGTGGTTAAAGTGTTTTAAAACTTGGCTTGAATGCTGATCATCCACATTGTAATTTCTTTATACCCTTCATACAATCTTTACTGTACATTTTTTGTTTTTCAGGGTGTTATATGCTCCTGTGTTCCTGCATCTGCTTATCTGTCATCATAGAACCCTCTTTCAGCTTCTTTCCAGCTATCTTTATCACTATGTTCTTATCTTGTTCCTCCCTCTTTTATGTTGAGTAGCATTTGGGTAGACACATGCACTCCCTTCCCCTTTCAGGCTATGAATAATGTTCCAAACATAGGCAGTCCTGCTGTGTGTATATCTTGTGTTTTTCCTGCTGCAAGCATGACAATGGCACGTGTCCCCATAGCATTGTGTACCTCTTTCTGACTAAACGTATTTTGACGATGTTTACACACTTCTTTACGGGACTTTGACAAGTGAGCAGTGTAGTCTGAGCAGATGCCTCAGATATGATGACATCCTTCTCTTGTCTCCCACTTGCGTCTGTTTCGACAGACATGCTTACTGTAGAATTACAGTGTCCTTGTTTCTGACTGCAATAAGACGTCCAGCAAGAATAGATACCCTGAGATTTTAAAGAGGCCATTAGCCTGATGATGACCCCTGCAGTATTTACTTTATGATTGTATTATTCACAATATTCCAAGCCACTTCCCAGTGCTATGGAATGGGATCTGTCACTTCTCTCACAGTGTGGACACTTCTCTCACATTTCCCAGTGACCATACTGGTGTTCATTCTTCCGCCGGGCACCTGCTCTACTCTGAGAAAAGTTTTCCTACTAATGAATTTGATGTAGTGAGCTCGTTAGCTATAACCTGAAGGGAACTGTTCTGGCTGCGTGACGGGTGGCCCTTGCCAAGTGTGCAAAGCTTGGAAGTCTCAACAGCTGTGGCTGGAGAGAGCAGGGGCAGTGGGTGGCGGCAGGAAAATGCTGGAACAGATGCCTGGGGCCAAGACCCTTAGAAAAGAGCTGGAACATGTTACTGTGCACCAGGTTAATCATTGTGCACTAGATCCTTAACTGTCTCTCTCAAGCACTATTGCAAGAGGGCTGACTCACCTTGGCTATAAGTAACATACAGTGCATTATAAAAAATAGCAGCATAAACAGTGATTTCAATCGTTTTGTTTTCTTTGTTGCTGCCATTTTGTAGATAGAAATGAAATAGCAACAAACAGAAAGGAGAGAACAGAATGGATTCTAATTTGAAGAAAAATAAATATCGATATTTATGATATGTATAATTAATTGCAATATGTACATTCATGCATGCTAATGGAAGCTTTAATGAAATGTGAAATGCCCCATTTAATGTTTAATTTGTCTCTACAATATTCCAGGCAGTCCTGCTTAAAATTCAAGTGGCTCAGGGCTTGTTTCCAAACGTAAACACTTTGACTCCAAAAGTAACTTAAAAACTATGCTCCTATCCTACACACAAGGAGTTTGGACTCTTGCCTTTAGCCTGAAGCATTCGACTAATAGGTCCTTCATATCTGCAACAGCATGCACTGCTGCTCAAAATGTAAATCATGGCTAAAAGTATTTTTGAACATCCTTAGTCTTCTATTTCTCTGCCACTCTCAGCAAGCTGTTGGCTGTGTGGATCCTCAGCAGTTTGGTATATAGATTACTGGACGAGGATGCGGGCAGTAGATGCAGCCGCCATTAATTAAAGTCTACAATGGTTCCTGCACTGAGAGTAACAGATCTATATACAAATTAATCACCCGGTCTGAGTCCCACAGTCAGGGCTTCCTTTTCCACAGCTTTACAGTCCAGTCATGTCCGCTGTTGTTTACTGTGCTCCAGATCGAGAATTAAACCTGAATGAGAGTGATAAATCATGGTAGTGAAACACACAAACTCTCATTGCAGGTTTATGTGTTAGAGAGGTAAAGAGAAGGAGAGACATGGTGAAAAAACATAGCCTGCAGTTCGTTAATCAAGTTCAAAAAGACGGTTACGATCTAGGTTCATTTTTTATTTATTTTTTATTTTTTGGGAGGAGTTTGTGTGGGTGTTTGGTGTAAGGACTAAAATGATAAAGGGGACAACAATTTTTTCTTTTCCTCTTTTTCCCTTTTATGACCACTGCTTTATAGATACAGAGATTTATTATGGGAAATCCATGGAAAATGGAGAGGATACTCCTAGGGATCCCAGATTAGGCTACTAATAGACTAGCTGCCCTGTGATTAATGTGTCTTATCAACAGTCATCAGTCATTCTAAATGGAGAAAATCCTGACCCTGTCCAGATGAATAACCCTAATTAGGCTAATTTCTTCATCAAACCATTTTAAATGGGCCGCCTTTGCATGTTTGTCTATCTGCAGGATAACCTGCTGGATGCAATGATTTTTTTGCATCTAAAAACATCAGTTGGTGTCAGTTAATTTACATATGATTTACAGCCTCACAGTAGGTAAAAGAGAGAAAAAGACCAATGTAAGTGTAACATATGTGTATTTATATTTATACATGTTTATTTACTTTTTTTTCTTAGGTACCATCTCTATCAATACCCTCCGTACTGCCTACACAGCCCCTGGGGAAAGTGAGATATTGGACTTGGATGACAATCTCTACCTTGGGGGTCTGCCAGAGAACAAAATGGGCCTGGTGTTCCCCACTGAGGTGTGGACAGCATTGCTCAACTATGGCTATGTGGGCTGCATCAGAGATTTATTTATTGATGGCCAGAGTAAGGATGTCCGACACCTGGCAGAAGTCCAAAAGGCTGCCGGGGTCAAACCCTCATGCTCTAAAGAACCTCCCAAACAGTGCTTGAGCAATCCCTGCCAAAACAATGGGATCTGTAGAGAGGGTTGGAACCGCTATGTCTGTGACTGCTCTGGGACTGGATACCTAGGACGCTCCTGTGAAAGAGGTAGAACTTTGTTTTCATCTTATTTTGTCTACCTCACTGTTCATTCCTTTACATTTTTTTTTTGACAGGTATAATCTTTGTCGCTATTAAATGTTTCACTTAGTTTCTCCTTGACCACATTTTTCTGTGATGACACTCACATTGACTTGAGGTGATAGAAATACCATCCATGTCATTATGTCTGCTAACCAGAAAAGTGATGTTTTTAATTACAGGCCAAGCTGCTGCCAAACAAAAGCCTTAAGGTGGTCTTTTTGTCAAAACTGATTGTTGACCATTAGCACTGAAAGCAATATAAAGCAGGGCCAGAAGTGTGCTTGTGAAGATAGATGTCCACAAAGAGGCAGACAGAATCAGGATATGAAGGGCTGATGTTGGACTATGTTGAGTGGCAGCTGACTGATGCACCACTGAGACACTGCTGGTCACGTCCACCATGCACACTCGCCTGTAAATTGGCTGTCTTCTGCTAAGCATTTGCCTCATCAAATCATTCACTCATGGCCAGACCTGGTGCAGAATACTTATCTGTGTTTCCTCCAGTAAAGCGAAATAAGAGAAGAGTGTGTCTCACAGTGAAATCTTAGAGGTTTTAGTTTGAGCAGACTTACCCCTGACCCTGCTGTAATTCAGTTCGTGGTAAGGAGAGATTTCATTGGTGCTTATGGGGACATCTGTGCTGAAAATGTTTAGACCTTGGATTTATGTTTATTTATGAATCTGTTGTGGCAGTTTGATTTTTTTCGTAGTATATAATTTTCCTCCCTAAAAGTAATTTTTTAACTAATCAAAAAACTTAGTAAGATGGAACTTAATGACATCCCCACAAAACCATCATCACAACTGTTTGGTCTGGAATCAGAAATGTTTCATTCATTTTTCAGTTCCTTTACATCGTAGGGCTGTTGAGTTCCTGAAAAAAAACACTGTTTCAGTATCAGAAGCCACTTGCCTTTTTGACTTGATTATGTATGGATTTATAATGAATATTTTTCAATCTTCTTTGTTTGAATTAGAATTTTAGTCAAGTAGATAATTTCAGGTTAATCTCCAGGTAAATTGAGAACCATTTCCACATGATTTCAGTGATTTGACATATTTTGAAATTGTTTAAAGTAAGAGCTTCACTTCACTTCACAGCTTAACACTCCACTGCTGATCATTTTTGTTTTTGCTGTATTTGTATTTTGTGGTCACCATATCAACTATCTCTGGAAAAGTAAGAGGATACGGATATTTTCTGTTTTCCATTTTTCCATTAAACTAAATGCATTTACGGTAAGTGAACTGTATATGTTTGGACGACTGCAAAATTGAGCATGTCCTGTACTTTTATGAGATTAACTTTAGCTTCTTGGTCTTTTTGACCAAAGGACTGCACTTTGACTAACATGATTAAAACCCAGTTAAAAAAAGAACACCCAGCTCCATGTGCAATCCCTCACCTCTTGGGCAGTTATTTGAAAATTTGATTTGATACTTATTCCCATCATCGCATTTATCAAGTATTGGGGCTTGAGTGAATAGATGTGCTTGATGTAAAGTACATTTGGTAAAGAGAATTGTGATATTAATTTGAAGTATATTAATAGCTGTGGTTAGCACAGCTGAGCTATGAGTTCTTATCTTTCAGTGGTATATAGAGTCATGACATCTCAACAGGATAACAGCAGCCAACGAGTGAAAAAGAGCAAACATATTCATAATCAAGGCAAATGTCAAAAAGGGCCCAGGCGTGTGACACCATTATCACAGTGTGACACAACTGGTACTGTCATCTGAAAAAAATTAACTCAAGTTGGAATGCATCACATCCCACACACTTAAATGTGTCAGCTCCATGTGTGCCTCTGACATTCCTCTGTGCTTAGGTCTTTCACTTTATAGAATATTATTGAGAGGTGAACTATTTCTGGTTGAGATTTTAATGATCCTCCCCGGTTTATATTGCACATGGGACATTCCTTAGCCCCTTATCATAACCCTAACCATAACCTAAATTCTAACAATGACCTTAAAACCAAGTCAAAACCACTTTGCACCGGTGGGGACAAAATTTCTGTCCTCAGATTCGATGGAAGCCTCCATGAGTCAGTCAGATTTTTGTCCCCATTATGTTGCATTCAAATCTCATAAATGCAATTGTCGGCCATTATTGCTAAGACTTTAATTAATGATATCAATAATTTGATATTTCATTTTAAATAAAACTATAATAAGTAAACAAAGCTGTTATTTCTAATTCTGATTCATGTGTGTGTTAGGTCTTCTTGTAATGCCTTGACTTTACACATGTGCACTTCCTACTAGCTCATGAGCTGTCAGGAATTAGGGCATACAACATCAAGGATGTGGAGTGGAGAAATTATACAGATTTTTTTCTCTTTAGGAAGATAATTACTTATCCAAACACTGTTGTTGGATATAAAAAGATATAATCCACAATGACCTCCATCTGAAAACAAAAGCAGAAAATATATTAATCAAAAAATGTCCTCCCACTGTGACCTCATGTCTTCTTACGGCTCGGCTCGTCTGTCCAAATCTGTCTCTGGCTGTCTCTGCTCTTATGTATGAGACTGGCATTAGTGAGAGTGTGAGTGGGAGCAGTGGTACGGTTGGGCCCTGGCATGCTGCCAGCTGTTTTGATGGCTCCAGATTGCCTCTGCACTGGTAGGATGAAGCAGGCACCAGCAGGCTGAGGAGCTGTCAAAAAAATTACCCCGACGCTCACTTTTCCATGCATTGTGTACCACCCGGTGGCAAAATATAGCTATTGCATATGGCAGAGGAAGAGCACAACAATGAGAGGAAGAAACAGTAGGTGGAGTTTCATAAGAGATCTGCGGAGCTATTTGCCCTATTTTGAGACATTTTAATTAAGCAGACAAAGCAATTTTCCTCTTGCATCCCAAATGTCTTCCCCTTCATTGTTCTTCCAGTTGCTAATTGGCCCAAATATTAGTCTTGCAGCGTTAGGCTAAAGCAGCTTCCCAGATGGTGTAGAAGGTGGATTGCAGCACATGCACATATTCCCTAATGAGATATGAGATATGGCATGCTGGATGCCTGAACTGACAACATCTGCATTGTATCACGTGGACGGGGGCTCCAGATGAGTGTTTACTTACACATGCTTGCAGTGAATAAAGATAGATGCTAAGAATAAATATACATTTAGATACACTATTGTGCTCACTGTATATCACACGTACCAGACAGGCACGTCAAACTTGCTGACACTGGCACGTGTAAGCAGACACTTTGCTCAGTGCTTTGACATGCTCAGCAATAACATTATTTGTATAAAATCTTTATTTTTTTAATGAAATGTTGAAGGCTTACACTTTTGTTGTAGGATGCCCTACATCAAAATATTGTCGACAACAACAGAATGCTTCAATCGTTACGTAAAAGAGTTTAGCGATGGAACATTCTTTCAGCAGATTAGTTGCTTTTCAGAGCATAAGGCTGTTTGTCTTTGGTCCAATGCAAAAGCAAGGGATGAAGAATTTCATTGCATAATTGCAAAATGCCCTTAAAGGGGAATATGGCTGAGTTTTAGCATTAAAACAGGTTTTAGCCTTGCACTTTTGACAGCACACTATGTGTTAGTCACCATTCACCACACTTAGTCACAAATGAAAGAAAACGGGTTGTCCCAAGCCCTGAAGCGATATACACAGATCCGTTGAAAACTGGTTGAAAAACGTGGAAAATGTAGCTGCAAGAGTTCTACGGGTGGACTTTTCTGGGAATTCAAGCACATGCTGTGGAATAAAAGTTTAAGTAGGTTTGGAGGTAAACAATCATTTTTTTTTATTAAGTATGCAAGTCTAAGCAAATATTCTGTTAGTTTCACATTCTGTGTCAAGATCTGTATTTAAGCTGTTGATTAAGACTTTGGATGTCTTGTCTTCAAGTTCTGATAATACATCTGGCTGACAGACCTTAATGGCACAGCAAAGACTAAAGATTAACTTTTTAATCATTAAAAAGAGTGGTAATCCTCCTTAAGCATCTTCAGTGGGGTGATCAGCTTAATATGTGGATATTAAATTGTTACTATCTTGGCTGGTGTGCATGCACTTTAAACAGCACAAATCCAAGTTGCACATTCCGTCATTCTAAACTGAACTATTTTCAATTTTTGCTCTCATTTCATAGCTCTAATGAATTTGCCGTTTGGTCATAGAGCAGCAGATGTGAAGTGGGCCATGATGTTGCTACCTCTTTCTGTAGAGCGAGAAAATAGGTTCCCTGTCTATCCACTCAGCTTGCAGCGTATTTTCACACTTTTAATAGCTCGTGTTTTTATTTCTTTAACTATGTATGCTCAGATTTCCAAAGAAGGCTGCAGTGAAGATTAATTATGTACTTATCTCCAAGCCATTACCCCCTGTTTATTATGGCTGTTGAACATATATTTTCTGTTCTGTTCTCCAGCAAATTGTGAATCAAATTGAACCTGGTACCTCAGTACTGTGGGACATCACAATCCTGTGATATGCAGCTGACAGCTCTCCCTTCCTGTAGAGTTTCCTCTCCTTGGGGGAGGATGGAAGATGAAGATGTGCGTCAGTTTGTTTTTACCCCATCCATTCTTGTTAGTAGCTCAGTCTTATTTGTTACTTCTCTGAAATGTCTCCTTTATAGGAAAATCTGAAAATAATGCTGCATTGTGCTTTACAAGACAAGAAATAAATGCTTGGATTAGTTCGGTGTGCTCCATCTCCCCTGTGACAGCCTCCTGTTAGGCTGGCACAGACAGAAGCTCCAGCTTTAGTCCTCTCAATTTATTTTGATATTGCCTATGGAAATGCCATTAAAGATGACCAGGCTTCCACAATTGGATTTTTGACAGGTGCTCCCTTTGCATTAGGGTAATTATTCCCACACAGTCATTCTCAATATTTTTATAACTATATTCTGAAGCTTTCTCAGTTATACACTCTCTAATATGAATCACACAAGAAGTGACAGATGAAATGCAATGTTTACTCTAGTTGTAATTGAATTGATCCTTCTGTCTATGACTTTAATTTTGTAATACATGCTTTATCTATTGAGTACATCATTGCATGCTTTTTTTATCTTTAAGGATAAGCTTCTTTTGGTCCTTTGACTCCACACTTGAAGACATTTTCACTATTGACAGCATTAATTTGACTTTTTATGCTTGCTTTATGTCCACCTTTAGCTTTAGCACCTTTTGGCATATATAACAGAGCTTGATGGTGAGAGCTGGGGCTCAGGGGTCAGAGTTCCAAATGGAAAATTGGTTGGTTCAATCCCCATCTCTCATATGTCAATGTGTCCTTGTGCAAGACATTAAACTCTCACTTTTCCCCTGATATGCTCATCAAAAAAGGTGCCGTATGAGTGAATAGGTGAATGAAAATACTATGTAAAACAGTTTGTACAACCTATGAGGTTAAAAGACATCATATAAGTGTGGACCATTTACCATTTGTTTCAGACGTAATACACTTTTTAATTCATCAAGCTGATGAACAGAAAGCTACTTTCATTTGTATGATATCTGAAACATACTTACACAGAATAAGTTACTCCTTTGCAACTAGTATCCTCTCTCATTAGGCCTGAGTTCTAGCTGATATTGCTGTGATTTTTCAAGTATTGGGGCTTGAACAGTTGCTCCATTTTTCCTGGCATCTTGTAACAGTTTCCAAATGCAGCTCTTTGCTTTAGCTGCCTGGCAGGAAGCAGACAGTTCAGTCGAGAGAACTCGTTTGTCACATGCCCCGTCATCTGCAGCATACCCCAAGAGGGTGTGGAGAAATTGGATTTGTGTGAGGAATGCAACGGAGTCATCCCAAGGGATGGATGTGACATTGGCTCTGTGTGAGAAGGAAGTGGTGATGAGGTGGTGTGAGTACATTGGTATCCTATCACCCCTCTGTTCTCCATCTCCCATCCCTCTAACTTTCCTATCATCTGTCTCAGCAATTCAGCTGCAGTAATAGCTTTGTTATTGGGTTACGGCTTAGTAATACTAGCAGAAATGTTGTTACAACTACCTGTCGGCGTTAAACAATCTCCTCAGCAAGACTTAAACTTACGTCACCAATTCTTTCTTTCTTTCATTCTTTCTACAATCAAATTTAATTATGAATTATGAATGACATGCTGCCACTTGCTCTGTTGAAGAACACTCACTCTGTTCATTCATTGGTATCTGGACTAGCATGTTCCTGCCTCCATGTTATGCACTTTCATAGATGGAGTCCACAATTTGAATTGGAGCATAGAAGACAGGTGTTCGGGTAGCTGTCAACAGATGATAGACTGGTGGCAAGTCTTTACACACTGCTTTTGGTTGACATATCTGGGACTATGCCTTTTAACACTCACTCGTGCAGTGTGTTTTGAATTGACTCACACCGTTGATATTGTATTTTAGATTCTATTAACTTCACAGTTCAACATTAGCATTTGTCCAATTGCCTGGGGACAATATAAAACTATGTCACACAAGTTCTTCGGCCAGATGCTGGATCATTCCCATTCATTCCCAGTCAATCAAAGTCACAAGCTATTACAGTTTTTATGCTAAATGATTAAAGCGAACCCCTGATTAACAAACAAGTTCTGTATTCCTTCTTATAGTATTGCTAACTTGAAAAAGTTGGTCATGAACCCATAGATAGAAAATGATGCCAAAGTATGTGTAAGACACTACCCAAAGTAAGAGTTCACTGTGCCATAGAAGCACAGTTCACTTAAGTTGACGGGGAAGATTGTGAGCTGAACTGTTGTCATTGGTTACCATAAGACTGTTGCAGTCAGTTTATTAATCAGTCATCTTGTTTTTCTTTCTTGTTCTTTCTGCAGAGGCAACTATCCTCAGCTATGATGGCAGTAAGTTTATGAAGGTCCAGCTTCCATTGGGGATGCACACGGAAGCTGAGGACGTGTCTCTTAGATTTCGCTCCCAGCGAGCCTTTGGGATCCTGATAGCCACCACATCTCGGGATTCTGCTGACACCCTACGCCTAGAGTTGGAAAGCGCTCGCGTACGACTAATGGTCAATTTAGGTAACCCTTTGGATGTACACAGACTGCAGCAGCAAACCTAAATAAAACTTGATATCACACACACGCACATAGATACCAGTTCTTAATTTGTACTTAGCATATTTTGTATAAAAGGGAGGTTGTAAAACTTTCAAGGTCTGAAGTCTGCGGGATCAAGGCTCACTGCCAGTTGAGCACACAGCTACCACTGCCCAGCAGGGAATGCTCGCTGCCCACTCTATGAGATAACATAGATTAACGGCTAAACACCTGTACTGCTTTGACTGGAATTCTCCTTATTGAATGGGAACTGATGTATTCCTTCCTGTGACTTCTTAATTTTTAATTAGGGACATGAGATCATGATGACTTTTAGGGGCTTAATCTGCATCACAGTTCTGTCTTCCAATTTAATTGAATTTGTGTGATTGTTTTGAAATCTTTGAAAACTCCAGGGAAGAGAGACAACTAATGGGGAAGATATACTGATATGTTATTATTCTTAAATATATATTTTCCCTTCGGGATAAATAAAGTCTTTTTTTTTTTAATTTCTTTCCATTTCATTAAATTTCTAACTCGACCAAAGTGGTATTTCGTATCTGTGTAACTTTGGGGATCTTTTAGAAGGTTTTTCCACTTGTTCAGCTTCAAAAAGCTTCAAATTCAAGATGAGTCCCATGACAGACCTTGTCCTAATTTTGTCTGAACCAATAACGCTTCTGATTACTTTAGTTCAAGTGGAGAAGAAAAGTCTGTACACCACTTCATTTATTCATTTAGGGATATCTTATATACGAGAAGCAGATTTCTTACCAGACTGTCAAATCACCCTTCCCATCCAAAATATATGCACTTGTCATTAATATAAACTGGTTATTCCACTGGAGATGTTGTGTGTTTAATATTGCAACTTCTCTCAGTAGCAATCTAAGACAATGCAATCCTTCAACTTGAGTTTTGAATTTTGGCTGTGACATCCTGCCCACACACATTTTTAAATAGTTTGATCTGCCTGTGCTCTTAAAACATTGCAGAAGGAATACATGACTGCACATAAAGCTGCAACCATCTTAAATGACCAAAACATCTTTCTCATTTCCGCTGGCTAAACAGAGATGGGCTCCCTAAGTTGAGCTATATAGCCGTGCATGTAAAGTAGACAAGTCTGCGTCTGCTGTCAACCTCAGATAAGCATGTGTACCTTCACAGAAGACAGCAGCGCCACACACCGACATAGATGACTAGTTAGATCACTGCAACCACAAAAAGTTTCCCTCTGATGGTAAACAACAGGCTGCCCTATTTCATTTTCTTTTCAATTCTTTTTTGACACATTTAAGAATTTTTGAAGTTCGTCTATGGTCATGAGCCCTTAAGCCTGTCTTCGTTGTCCCTCTTTTGAAAAGCAGAGCATTCCCTGTAAGGGTAGGCTGATGTTGGTCTCTGGCTGTTTGCAACCACTTTTCTGCTGTGGTTGACAACACATGACATGCAGGGCCAAATGGGAAGGAGGGGCGGGAGGCCATTTAGGGTCACCTTTCTCAGGGCATGGTACAGTGCATGGTAACTCAGCGTTACGAAACAAAGGGATAAAGTGTGATAGTTGTGTGGAGTTGGATCAAAATTGTATTTGTTACAGTTATGCCAACTAGAACTTCAGTCTCAGCTTAGATAATGATCAATATATATAGATCAATCTCAGATGGATTGAGATGTGGACTAGGAAGACTCTGAATCGATTATCAATAAAAAAAAAAAGCACAGTGATCTTTACACTCTCAGAGACCAAAACGAAAGTCATGAGATTGTTTAAAAAAAAAAGAGAAAAGATAGCTCTAATGGAATTTAATGCTCCAAAAAAGAGCAATGAGGGAGTGATTAAACCACTAATTGAGCATAATGGGAGGATGTCGGTTAGAAGTCTAGGATTTTTGGTAGTGATTCATATTATGATGATGTCTGTTTTAATTTGCTACAAATAGGCTGCTGAAGGCAGAATTTTTTTGTTTTGTTTTGGTTCTTAATCTTTTTATTATCATAGCATTACAGCCCTCTGATTTGGAATCTGATCATGAGATGTGTAGATTTCCACCCTTACCTTGCAGTACAAACATTAATTTCAGTAAAGTTCTAGCATGACTTGGCTATGTAGCAATATACAGTGGTAAAAAGAAAAGAATACAATAAACTAATTTATGAATAGATAGATAAAAAACAGTATCTTAAAGTCATCTTGCTTTGGGAGATTAATAGATGGTTTGGATTAACACGCAGAAACAAGGGGAAGGAGTTGGAATACCTTCCAGTTGGCCCTGTATGACCCTGACCAAAATCTGATGCTCTAATAATGACCTAATAATAATAATAAAAATGTCCTAAAAAGAGTCCTCAGGATTGTATGTACGAAAAATTGATGGCATGAAACACAAAGTGATGTAAAATAACTAAACATCTGCCTGTTTGTTTAAAACAGAGAAACATTTTCTCTATTCAGTAGCATGTAGTCCAGTTGTTTTCCTCTGGCACACCAACACTGCAGTGCTTTTAGCAGCTTGCTGCAGCTCGAGGCCATGGGCAAGAGCATCAGAGGACGGACAGTGTCCATGTGTGTGTCCCCAGAGGGGTGGACTGTATGCTTTAATGATGTCTGCAGCTGTAACGTTGAAAGATGAATTTATCTCTCATCTATTCTTCCCCATCTAGATTGTATCAGGATTAACTGTACCTCCAGTAAGTTACTGTTCACATTTCTACTTCTTCTTCTTCTGTTTCTCTAACTCTTTCTGTTCTTCTATGTTCCATAGAAATGTTGTTTCCTTAATCATGTTTGCCTTTTATTATGATGATATATGACCCTAAGACTAGAATGTCACAAAGATGTAGCAACAGGAATTGAATCAATGCACATACGTGTGGCTTGACCCTTGCATTGGCATTTAGATCACATATCATTGTATTAAGTCCAGTAGAAATAGGAACTTCCTGTGAGTTTCTACAACTATGTTATAATGAGCAAAGGAGAGGCGTGGAGGGAGGCTTGAATTAATGACAAACCTAAATATGGTAGTCAGCTGTGCACAGTGAGCTGTTTCTAATTAATGAAGCTTTTTACTCTTGAATTCAGGCTGAATATAAAAAAAGCACGCTATGGAAAAGCAGGTATTTTAGACTTGCATGATTTCCCTTTCTCCCCTTTTTTTCCATTCCTTCTTCAATTTTTCACACCAGTTTTAAATTGATGAGGCCATTCAAAGCACAGAGGCAATACAGAATGTGATTTTATTATTGTCATTAACCTGCCTCACAGAGCAGAAAGAAAGGGATGAGGAGGGTGCAGGAAAGAATAGAT
The DNA here is from genome assembly GCF_036924035.1 of Leuresthes tenuis. Lineage (NCBI taxonomy): Eukaryota > Metazoa > Chordata > Actinopteri > Atheriniformes > Atherinopsidae > Leuresthes > Leuresthes tenuis. The sequence continues at coordinate 17,607,136 of NW_027325362.1, forward strand.
CCTGTTCAGGTATGTGTGTGTGTGAGTGTGTGTTTGAACAAAGGGGATACATTGCAATATTTTGGGTGGTAAGTATCCCTGACATTTGTTATTCAGGAACACTGATGAATTAATAATACTTCTCGGGAGTCATAATACAGGAATGAGTAGACTCAACAAAAATGATACAGTTAAAGCATAATACAGGGATAAACTATTGTCTGAAAACACCAGTTTTACTTCTAGTTGTGTATGAGTGTCACAGTAGTTGAAGGTCATTGCTTGATGAAAAGTGGAGTCTTACACAACAAAACACCTCCACACACACACACACACATACACACAATCATATGAAGTGACCTCCAGACATGCTTTCATTTTTAACACCTTTCTAAATGCTAAATAGCATTGTTCTTTCATCTCTAATCGCATACCTTGTTTACAGATATACAGAGTATACAGATAAAATGTCCTGATTTCCTCTCATCCACAGCCTAAAAAGGTCTTTCTTGGTTTATGAGGAGTGGGAAAGCGCAATGTTTGCATACTCAGACATCACTGGTTGTTATTCAGATATTTGCAATTTTTCATAGATCCATTTATTCATTTATTCATTTTGCAAAGATTCACTAATTCTGTACAGCTGTACAAATCTGGGATGAGTAGAAATTAGAGAGCGTTACAATAATAAGTTGCCTTAGTCACTGAAGCAGTGAAAGATATTTGAAAAATAATTTCAAATGATTTTTTTCTTTAACAAGATGTTTTTAAAAAGACCATATCTGCTGTCATAAAAGGTCAATGTTGTGCTGGATCTTTTGCACATATTTGCAAAAAAAAAACATTGTGATTCTGTCAGCGTGCAGTTTTATACGCAAGAGAAACCTAGAATGCAAGTAATTCAGAGAACGAATAAAAGGAAGGTCTTCCTTTAACAGCTCAGACCTAATTGTTTAATTTAAGTTCTTGGAAAGTACAACGTTAAGCCAGTGCATTTCCACTCATGAAGACTTAGCGTCCAATTCATTCTTTTTTTAGGTTGTTATTTTTGTCCTCTTTTTTTTCCAATGTTAATTAATGTGTCTTGTCAGGCGCTGCGGCTCTGGTCAGCTCAGTGTATGAGGAATTTCAGCATAGACTCAAAGAACACATCACTGTCAATTAGGGACTTAGGTTCCCCGGGGCTGCCCAGAGCTGTCTGAAGAAAACCCTGCCACTTCGACTTAAACACCGTTAACTGGCACTGAGTGACACCAAACTGAAAATGTGAACTGAAAATATCTTATGACAGATTTGCTATTTTTTGATCTGCGATCGTCCCAGTCATGAATATTAACATAAATGTCCAGTAAGTCGTGGTTTACAGTGTACAGTAGCAGGGATGCAGAGAGGAGGGCATTTTATTGTGTTTATTCTCTCCATCTTAAGCAGCATCTCAAGGTGTTTTTTCTCCATAAATTGATCTTGTTCACGTACGGTTTTTGACTTAAGTGGTGTCGAAGAGCACCAGGTGGTTCTTTCATGTGTTTATGATACTCGTGTGCATGTCAGAATCAGGGACAGATTTAATGGGAGGATGCTTATGGGTATTAATTTTTTTGCCATAATAACTGAGCACTAGATTTTTGCACTACTCTGGGGTTTCACCAAATCTAAATGTAAATTGTTTGTGTTTGTCTAGTGCTTTTCCAGTCTTGCATTTAACAAACACAGCCACACTGTACTGAGCTTATTCTATACACTGAGCTCATTCCTTTATTTTCTGTTTTCTGGTGCAGAAAATAAATTCCCATCTTTATGATGCATTTCTTTTTATTTGCAAAATGTTACAATGGGATGCTGCAATAAGATGTGAAGTGCAAAACAGCAAGTCGCTCCTTGCTTGTGTATAGTGTCCAGGGAAAGAAGCCATTAACTTGCTTCAAATCAAGGAGCAAACATGGTTTTGTTTTATCTATTTGTTCAATTCTTTTTGGCTTTTATTTATCTATTTATTTTTCTCTTTTTATGTGGCTGCAGTATCTAGTTTGATAAAGCAGCTCATATGTTGGCTCAGTGGTTTTTCTGTCAAACAGCATACTAGACTTTCAGACTTTCCTGACAAGCCAGCAGATAGTCAACTTGTTGCAATGATTCCATTACTGCTAAAAATTCAGATCCCTTTAATGTTATGGCAGTTTGATTTAGCAATGTTTAAGATGACCTTTTAGCACTATCAGTGTTGAGCAATTTTGCAAAATTACATGAACGTACATTGTCAGAAATAGCAGATTGTTTTTTAAACCACTTAACATATTAGTTTTCAAAGTGTCTATATAATTGGTTGGACGAGTAGCCTTGCCTGCTAAAGCTTCTTTAACCATACTGCTACAGTTTGAAGGCATTTTGAACTCCATGGCCTGCTGCTTGGTCAGAGATTTCTTCTCCCTCCACCTGTGCGAGTCACAGTGTCGAGGAAGGTAGCGCCAGCATCTGATCTGTTATCCAGCCAACCTGAGCTGATTGATGGGATAAACACATCTTCAAATGCTGCAGTGTGTTATACTTCTGGGCTGCTCATATGGACTTGAGGTCAGGAAGGCAGGAAGGGATGAGTGTTGATCTATCTCTACAGATAGATCAGCATCATTGATGGCACTAGAGATTGCTGGACATGATAGAAAGTGGATTAAAGGACCTGAATGCCTGTTGCGCATTCAACGTTTGTACGATGGTCGTCAGCATAGGCACGAAATCAGCCCCTACACCAGTGAATGTTGTGTAGGAATATGCGTTTTGATACAGTTGCCCTCTTTTCCCCTCCCTTTTCTTCCTCCTTGGAGAGCAACAAGGACAAAATGATGGAAGGCAAAGATCAAGCATGCTTTCAAGTCCAACTCCATCCCATTATTTCATATCTCTCCTCCTTAATCCCTCGCCAGTCGTCTGGTTTCAATCCTGCCCCGTGTTTAGTGCTTACAAAGCAGAACTGTGCCTCTGAGATTGAGTGTGTCCCAGTACTTTGGCACCCACAGATTTGCATACACATTGCACTGGGGCTTTGAAGATTGCAGAAAAGCAGGAAATAAATAGCCATAAATGGGTTCAGGCGAATGAACCTGGCACCCATCTAAAATGCTCCCCACAGTGGCCAAGGTATCCAGAGCCTGGAGATTTTAATACTGTCACAGTGGCATGTCCTCGTTGGCCTGTTTTGTTATGTGTGCCCAGCAGGAGAACATCAGTGCTATATAGCAATTCAAAGATGCCCTAGAATGGAGGATGCATGAAAAAATAATGTGTTGCCCCAGTTTGACCAATGTTGGAATTTCTTAATGGAGAAATGTAGTTTTCCTTGTTTTTTCTCTCTGCTGATAAAATAGCAGAGATTTGGTGCAGTTTTTATGGGATTTTAAATCTCTCCTTGAGGTGTTTGTCACAATGACAGTAACATCTCTATCACTGCCTACTAGCAGTGACATCCATCCATCCATTTTCTATACTTGCTTAATCCCATTCAGGGTTGTTTTGTTTTTTTTGCGTGTGTGTGTGTGTGGGGGGCATTGGGTAAGAGGCAGTGTACACCCTGGATTGGCGACCCATCCAGGGTGTACACTGCAGGGCCACACAGAGACAGATGAGAAAAACAACCATTCCTAGGGTTAAGTTAGAATTACTAATTAACCTACATGCATGTCTTTGGACGGTGGGAGAACCCGGAGAGAGCTCATGGACACACGGGGAGAACAGGCAAACACACAGAAAGGATTCAAACCAGGAACCCTCTTGCTGTGAGGCGACGGTGCAGCCCGCAGAGACATACTTAATGCAATATTCATATGCTGGTTCTGGGATCCATTTGAGGAATGATAGCAATATTCTATTGTTATTGATTGAATGTTAGTCAACTGGATGGCAATTTGGAATTAATTATGGATTCAATTACCGTGCATCAGAGTTTTTAAGATAATTTGTTCAATTTCACAAAGGGTGCAGATAAAAATCACATTCTGTATTTCTTAATTGGTTTCTTTCTTTTTCTTTTTGGTGCCTGGATTTTCAGGCAGTTATTAAGCTTTTTGTCATCAGTCAGCACACTCATATTATTATGCAAGTATTTCCTTCTGAACCATTATTTCCTTTCATGTGGTCGATGTTAGAGAAATGCTGTGCTCAGTCATTGCCTTTTGGTAGTTATTTACTGCCACCAAGTGGCATGAAAGGATTCTTTTAAAGATACAAAAACTCATGAAATAATAGAATGACTGGTCTAATTTGTTTTTGTGTATATATAAGCATATGAAAACTTGCTTTTACACAAATAAGAAATATATAGAAAAAATGCAACTATTGTAAAAACACCCTGATCACTGCCTCCCTCCTCTTGCTTCAAGAAAAACAATGTTGAGTGAGAATTCAGAAACTTGATGCGCTGCTTAATGAGGCTGCAAATGCAAGTCAGAGCAGTGTGATTTTAGGGGCCATTAACTGTGTCTACCTTAATTTCACTTGCCTCTGTTGAATTACCTCATTCATTCACTCAGTCTTCCTTTCTATCTCCCCTCTGTATAATTCTGTTTACATCCACTATTTTCCAGCCTCTCTGTCCTGTGCGTATGTGTGTGCATGTCTGTTAACCGTTGTTTGGACTGTCCTGCAGGCAAAGGTCCAGAGACATTTTTTGCGGGTCAGAATCTGAACGATAATGAGTGGCACACTGTGCGTGTGTTCAGGAGAGGCAAGAGTTTGAAACTGACCGTAGATGATCTTCCACCTGTAGAAGGTACTTCTCATCCTCATCTCCCCAGAAAAAGTAGTATTTTATGACATATTAATTTTAATTTGCTCTAACATTTTCTAGACTCTCAATCAATGTAAGATGCAGTGTATCATGTGATAAGGAGCATCTTCAGACTGTTTTACATTAAAACATTTTCTGACCAGGTGCTGCATTGCTTATTTTACTTTCAGAGAGTATTATTAATGGAGCTTACACATTCATTTTGGATGGAATATCTTTTTTATTTCAATGCAGTATATAATTTAAAATGTTAAATCAAGAGCTAAAGACGATTACTAAGTGCAATGAAGGCATAATGTGTTGATTTAACCTTTGTGGGTGAATGGTTTAAGTTAATGATATTCTTTGCTTTTATTGCAGAACTAATTAGATAATTGTCCATTGGACACTGTGTGTCTTTAAGAGTAGAAAACTGAAATATAAAAGAAAATATGACTTTAGAATTCTCTACATGCAATTATTTGCTTTATTGTATTACCTAATGTACAACTAAAGTTTGTTTTAAATACAAGTACGTTTGCTATTGATGTTAGCTGCAGTCTTATGGTAATGTCAGAGAGGATCTGTAGTAAATGCTACATGGCCAATGCAATACCCCTTTAATTAACATACCTTCATTAACACCCTCTCTCCCTCCCTCCCTCTGTGGATGAAAGGTCAAATGGCAGGTGACCACACTCAGCTGGAGTTCCATAACATTGAGACGGGTATTGTGACAGAGAAGCGCGTCATGTCCACGGTGCCTTCCAACTTCATTGGCCACCTCCAGAGCCTCTCTTTCAATGGAATGGCCTATATAGACCTCTGTAAAAATGGTGACATTGATTACTGTGAGCTCAATGCCATGATTGGCTTCAAGAACATCAATGCTGACCCCATCACCTTCAAGTCGCGCTCCAGTTATGTGACCCTCAGTACTCTGCAGGCCTACTACTCCATGCACCTTTTCTTTCAGTTTAAAACCACCTCCCCTGATGGTCTTATCCTGTATAACAGTGGGGATGGAAATGACTTCATTGTGGTGGAGCTGGTCAAAGGGTAAGTGGAGGCAACTGCTCGTGCTTGACTGTAAGTACAGAACCTTGGGAGTGACTTCTCTTATTGCAGCTCCTTTTACTTCTGATACACTGGGCATCTGGTACTTAGAGTAGAGTTTTTAGATGTTAAAGTGACACTTCTCTGACAAAGACCATGCCTTGATAGAGCAGGTGATTCACTGAGAACCGATTCAAGGGGAAGGGATGAAAGCTGGAACAGAAAAGAAGAGAGTAAATGGAATATGGCGAGGAGAAATAATATTCAAGGTGGGGGTAGATCTTGGGATATAGCAAAGGCAGACATGTCTGTATTACTAAGTTCAGAAATTGATGGTGTGTGGAGATGTATTGCGTCTGTTGTCATTCTTGAACATTGCTTTTTATAGATTTTGTCAAACTAGCACTTGAAAATATGTCGAGTACTGATGCTTCATTTGATCTAACTGGCAATTGGGTTTCAGTTTTCAGGTTGTAGCTGTCGGTGCTGCAAATACTGCACAATTCTCCTCTTTGCACACGCTTTGCTTTCGTTAGACAGACGTACCTGACAGCAGGCATATGGTCTAGCAAATATGAGAAGCTGAAAGGTTTAAGCACTTTAAACATTCATACATGTGTAAGGGATATTTGTTTACATAAGAATCCTCATATAAATGGATTATGGTTTTAATATTGCAACACTTTATACACATGACAGTTTTCAAAAAGAATATACTTATTTTCAGCTTTTTATGCCAGTACCATGCAACTTCAAATTCTTCTCTTATCACCTCTGCGCCAGAATATTTACTAAAAGAGCTGTCAGCTATTACTGTGATTTTTAATCTTCATGAAGGAACAGCTAATGCCCAACATAAAAGAGAGTCTAATACACAAGAGTGCATTTCTTGTTGCTTAAATGGGGCTATAGAATAATCTTCTTCTAAGTAATGCCTGAAGTTAGGCCATTCAATGCACAAAGAATGCAAAACTTTCTAATTAAAGGGGCATACAAATCATAAATTGCCTGTAAACCAAATAATTTAAGGTTAATTTGTTCAGCACAGCCCAAACTCCTTGTTGCTTCTGCCATTTAGCAGTAGTTGTACCTTTTCAGACAGTGGTGCTTTCTGAACTGTCTTTTAAACTTACATTCACACACCATTGCCAACAACTAACACAAGTGTACTCTTACTCAAGTTTTCTGACGTTTATTATACTTTTTTTTACTTACTGATGCTATTATTGTTTGTGTCTAACGACGTGTTGTCTGTTAAGAACATGGTGACAAAATAAGGTATTTTAAAGCTGTGGTCAAAATTCTGCTGCTGTTTATTTTAAAGTATAGAGTATAGAGTACAGTATAGCAACTGGGGTCTGCTGGAAGAGTCTATTTTGTTTAGGAACCTTACTGACTGAGTGAAATTACCTTAAGTATCTAAGGAGCAGTCATGAGAAGAGTTGTTTCTCCAAGTTCTCCAAATGCTAAGGAAAAGAGCTCCAATGCCTCCTTTTAAATCTCCTTTAGATTAATTTTGAACGAAAAGATATAATTCTATCCGACAAGGCCTTACAGCTGCGGCTGTGATAGTGGATGACAGTGAGCAGTCTGTGATAACACTATATTTCACTTTTTTTTTAAATTTCTTTCACTTTTAAATTATGAAACTTAATAATAAAGTAATATTCTATATCATCTCCAATATATTAGACAAACATCATGTAACAATGTGATCAGATTCAATAGACATGTATCTCAAGCATCTCAATTTCGTTCCATATTTAGTGAACAGCTGTGGTTTCATTGCTGCTGGCTGTCTTTTCCTAGGTCCTTAAGAATTTCTCACTATCTTTCCTTGATCTCATGACATGTTCCATCAAGGCAGAGAAAAAGAATTCAGGAAATGATAAAAAGGGGTCATTAATTTTGCCTATTCAACCTGACCCCTGCAGTTCTATTATTTTGGATGCTTCTATACTGCATAGTCCTCTCATATTGTTCAATATCTGCTTCCAGTTACCTGCACTATGTGTCTGACCTGGGGAATGGAGCTCACCTGATTAAAGGCAACTCAAATAAACCCTTGAGTGACAACCAATGGCACAATGTGATAATCTCCAGGGACACCAACAATCTGCACACTGTCAAGATCGATACCAAGATTACTACACAGACAACCTCGGGAGCCAAAAACCTGGACCTGAAGGGTTGGTATACTGGTGCACATACAGACCTCATATGTTTTTAAAATGTATTTCATAGATGTTGTTAGTTTTAAGAAACAGCGTCCCAAAAGTGAGAGGATCAGGTTTGTTATTGAAATGTTGCACCAGCCGCAGTCTTATTACCAGCACTTCGGTGGCCTTAAGCAAAAATTCACCTGCTCAGTTCCTCAGCTGATGATGTGCATGTGTAGGAATTTAACAGAGAAGACTATTTGAGCTAAGCTGACCAATGCTGGATGGCAGTTGTTTTAAGGAATTCTTTATTAACACAGAAAACCCTTGTCTTAATTTAGTTAGTGTTTTCCCTTGAAAAATTGCACTATTGATCTTTCAAAAGAAAATTTAAGGGGAAAAAAAGGCACATTTAATAGTTAAAAGATTTTTCTAAGCAAGGTGAACAATGGTTGAGCTTCTGTACTTCTCCAAATGGACTGTACTTTGAAAAGCTCATCATTTGTACTGAAGACGATCAGGCAGACTTGGTATTGAGATGTATTTCCACCAGGGGTCAGCATTGCCATGTTTCTAACTTCTTTACAGGTAACCTTTATATTGGCGGGGTGGCTAAAGAGATGTACAAGGAGCTGCCCAAACTGGTGCATGCCAAGGAAGGTTTTCAAGGTTGTTTGGCATCAGTGGATCTGAATGGGCGCCTCCCAGATTTGATGACAGATGCTGTGGACTGTGTGGGACAGATAGAGAGAGGATGTGAAGGTGAGCGGTCTCTCAGTCTGCTAAGGGGAAAACAGTCTCTACATTTATATTAATATTTTCTAGTTGATGTGCGTTTCTTGCAGCTGAGGTTGAATTTCATTGACTGATTTTTAACTTGTAAGCATCAGTTCTTAATGTAAGCATCAATAACTGATGCATACATTTCCAACCAAGACAAAATTCCCCTGATAAAACTAGACCTGCTTAGATTTTCTTTCTTTGAATATTTTGTTCTCTGTCTGCCCAAAAGTATCTTAGGGATTAGAGTAACTCCATGCAACGCTGCCCAGTCCTCCCAATCTCATACATATTTTAGAAAGTAACACACACACACACACATTGTGACACAGCCACTAAGGCTCACACACTGGCAACCTGTGGCATGCATTTTAACATCCATAAAGTGTGTTATTATTCTGTTAGAATGATTCAACCTCGGACACTCTTCCACAGAAAATCATTTATGTTTCACTTGGCTTTATTCTGATTATTCTCCCCACCGTATTGGTACTGCCAGCGTTACTTCTCATTTTATCCCCGTTCTGTTTTACTCTATGCATGCTTGCTGTATCTGAGTTTGCCAGAAGCAATCCTTTTGAATTATGTATGAAGCCCTCGTTGCTTGCATGAATATCATTTGCCCAGTATATTTTGTGCGCCATATACAGAGACAATATTTGATTTATTTTTCAGCATCAGTCACTTAGTTTAATTCCACCATTCATCCGCACATTTTTTTTAATGTTGAGTGCCTCAGATCTTTTCATGTGCTGGTGTAAAGAATGGAACCCAGTTCAGCAGCTGTGCAGGTGCGTCAAACTTGCTACTATCAATTTCTGCCACACAAAATCAATAACTGCTCTCAAGAGATATGACAACACTTGCATTGGGTTGTCATAAAAGAATCAGTATGGAAGCATTTTACAGACAATTATGAAAAAAAAATATATGTCCACTTCTCTTAATGACGACGTTCCTCAATTTTACTTTCTGTAACTTCATTATACAATAAAATATTTCCCCTTTGATTCATTCTAAGGACAAATATCTCTCCCTCTGTCTCTCCTGCCCTCACAGTCTGTGTTCTGTTACTCCATCTCTGACGCCTTGGTGCTTTTACTAACAGCTGGTATACTTTGCCTTTTCCTTTTCCATTATTTTGCCGACAAAAGTTGCATTGATGAAAGCTGACTTGCAAGGTAGTAGCTTTGTCTGATTGTTACAGAGTCTGATATCCCTCCCTTCGTTTGCATCTGCAAAACCTCTGGCCTCCACCTCTCCAAAGTCTTTATTCCCACAATGTACACATGTTCCCAAACAAGATGACACCCTAGTTTGCCATTCGTTCGACAGCAATGTGGAATGGCCTCGGGTCCATTGGTATACATCTAAAAACCCTGTTTCCTGAAAGCTGTGAAGTTTCCTAAAAAAGAAACCAAAACTTAAATCTGTAATATGTTTATTCTTTTGAACTTTTATTTAACAGACACATTTACAAAGCACTATTTTTATTATCCTCCATGACCATCTCCACTTAGAAAATTCAAACAGTTGTAGAATTTAATGCCTACATCACTAACACTTCTTGATCAGCAGATCTTTCAACATCTCTGTTCACAATAGTGTTTGAAGATCCAAGACTGGAAACCAATGTTGGATTTGCATAACACTTGGACTTTCAGTAGATCATGCATGCATGGAAAGCATCGTATCGCCACAGTCAAAATGGCCACTTGGGCTCAAAAGTACCCTGAAAAATCATTGTTATGCAGCACAGTCTGTCGTTAGACATGTAACCTGAAAGAACCCATATATAAATTCAGCACAGAAACCCCTCTTGAGTTCTCTGGACACGAGCTCATCTCAGACTGACAAAAAGACAGTAGGCACATCTTTAGGGTTCAGATGAGTCCGTGTTCCTCCTTGCTTTTGAAAAAAAATGTCTGGTCATATGTGCCAAAAATGAGAACAACCATCCAGGCTATTATCCTGAAAAGGTACAAAAAAACCCGAATTTTGTACTGATATCGGTATGTATTAGTGCCCATGGCATGGATGACTACCATATGTGTGATGGCACCATTAACGCAATGGTGTATGTTGGACTTTTAGAGAGACATATGCTGCCATCAGGGTGATGTCCATTCCTGGAAGTCTGTGGTAATTTCAGCAGGACAGTGCCAGACCTCATTCAACAGGGCATTCAATGTGGCTTCATAGACACAGAGTGTTTGTGCTTGACTGTTTTGCCCACAGGCCAGATCTGTCTCCTACTGAAAGTGTATGGTGAAAAAATCTGACCGTGGGTCATTGAGCATCAGAAATCTCCAGTCTGTTCAACAAGAATAGACACAAAGTACTGCGATAATTGTTATTCTCAGTTCCCAAATGATAAAAAAAAGTGTAATTGATACAAAAAAGTGTAATTAAAAGGAAGCGTGATGTACCAAAAAGGTAAATAATTTTCAGTGTGCTACTGCCATCAAATTGTAGATTTGTTCATATTTTCTGAAAACAATGAAGCTGCTCAACGAAAACACTGAAAATCATGTTGTTGTTTTTTTGCACACGTGTCTGTTAAATAAAGGATCAAACCAATTAACAAATTACAAATTCAGCTTTTCGTTGCATTTAAGAAAACTTCCAAATTTGTCAGGCAAATGGGTATGTATCATCTTGTATCTATGGGGCTCATGATTTGATTTGCACTCACATATTGTACGTTGTTTCACTTTATCTATCTATCTATCTATCTATCTATCTATCTATCTATCTATCTATCTATCTATCTATCTATCTATCTATCTATCTATCTATCTATCTATCTATCTATTGTTTATTTGCATGCCTTATAGTACTCTTAACTACAAACGTGTGTCCTGCATGGATTTTCTTTCAAAAATGTTCAGGTTATTACTAAAAATGTTTTACATGTAATTAGTTCAGTCAGTCATATAAGTACCGTGTTTATCAATGCCACAGTACAATACTAATGAATAGCGTCTTTTGCACCATATGATCACTGCAGTGGTAGGGAGCACTTCAGCCTTTCAAGATGTTACCGATAAAACTCTGCAGCGAAACTACTAACTAGAGTCAGTTGGGATACATTTTGACAAACGTAATTAAAAAAAAGTAATAATAAAACAATATTATGACATTAGTTGAAAAGAGCATAGATTTGAAGTTGAATAAATCTCCCATATCATCAATATTTTTGTAGAATCCTAAACCAATCAGCCACAACATTCAAACCACCTGCCTAACATTGTGTAATGTATTTGGAGTATTGACCACAAACCTTTTGGGGTAAGGAGAAAATCACACAAGTAGATCAGCTGGCTATGTGTCAATGTAACATTTTAACATCGTAACCAAACTGAACTTCATGCGTCAGTGGTTTCTATGTTGAGGGCTCGTGCTTTCAAAATCAGAGCATTACAGACATGGCAACTCTAAAAACATGTATTACTGTTTGCTTTACAATTGTTTTGTGTCACATTAGTTAACATTTATAAGTGTGCCGCTACAGACTTACCTGCCGTTCCATGATTCCCATGTCAGTCACAATTTAGGGAACATTATGATACAGAACAATTGAGACAATGACATAATCTTGAATGTGGTTTTGATGGAATTTACCATTTTTGCTGTTTCAGTATTGAGAGAGCTACAGTAATAGGTCAAATTAATAACCAGTTACCATAGTTACTGCTAAGGCTGAACAGCAGCTACAGTGGCCACACAATTATTTACACTTTATTCAGAAAAAAAAAGGTAACTTTTTCCCCAATATTCAGCAGCTGAGAAACTGCTGTTGATACCTTACAAAGGTACAAATCTATACAAAAGAATAAATGTGCTGTCATTATGTATTTCATACAGTTTAATATGGTTGTAACATGAGGCAATAGGAGCAAAATTACTACTAACTACACTCAATAAATGCATTCATTGATATGAACTCCTACCGTTCCATTAACATTTCTCCATTAACTGAATTAGGTCTGAATAGCACAGACGTATGATGGTTAAATTATGGAGTCTGTCCATCCATATGCCTTTTGTGCACCGTCACAGACTGGCAGAAAAACCATCAGACTGAGGGTATGATGACTTTGATAACTGCCAAAGCATGTGGATTTACTCAGGCCCTACTGCTCATGAGTATTTTTGTCATACAAGAGTGCATTCACCACTGGTAACATGATGCTTTTGAGGTGATCAGACACTGTTTATTACAGGTGTGCAAGACGAAATGTTTTTATCTTAACACAAACCATCGTTACAGCTGGTCAAAGATGCATGATAGTTAGGAACAAGAAAATAATGGTTTGAAGTATATGATGTACGCTAAAAATGACTTAAGATCTACAAAGCATTTACAGTACATACACAACTTTGTAATGCTTGAATGAATAAATATTAAATAAAAAATTTATATTACTAAAACCTGATTTATCTAAGCAAAAAAGTTGTTTGAACCTAAAGGGAAACTTTTGTTAGGCTGTTCTTTACATCTGAAGTTTTAGTTGTGTTTCTTTATTGAATACATTTGGATTAAATTAAGCTTTAAGCGTTCGCTTGGCAACAAACTCATACATTTTTTCTAATGGCGTCAATAGGAAGAACCACAAGACGTTGCACTGCTCGTACTGTTGGTTTGTTCTCTGAATGCTTTCCATTTAAGGAGGCCTGTTTTCAGTCTGCTCTGTGTGAAGTTCGATTTTACTTTCCACTGAATCTGCTGACTGTGCGAGCTTGTGTTTGTCCACTACTCAGTTGTTATTTCTCCCCTTATTTAGGCCCCAGCACTACGTGCCAAGAGGATTCGTGTGCCAACCAGGGAGTGTGTCTTCAGCAGTGGGAGGGCTTCAGCTGTGACTGCAGCATGACCACATTTGGAGGACCTCTTTGCAATGATGGTAGGATTCTACACTGATTCTCATCTGTCAGTTATGTTAATAATTTAGGTTGTTTTCCTTGAGTCTATCATCTTTTTTTTAAATTATTTTTTAAGATACAGAGTTAACACAGTATAACTTTAGGTTAATTATTTGTGGGCCCTCATACTGTGAGATTCAGTAGTTTTATTTTTTGTTTTCTTTTATATTTACTTAAAACACTCAGTAAATTGTGTCTCATGCACATCTCACAGTTCTAGTTGCATGAGTCATTCTATCTGTGAGGCTCAGTTAATTGTGTCCAGGAAATTGTTAGTATTAGATAATAAGAGATGGGTTTCACCAACAGCAGCAGGGCTATTTTTGTCTTGTGCTTCCACACAGCATTCAAACTCTAGCTCGTTATTGCTTGCATCATATCTGAATGATGCTAAAATATGATATTCTTGCTTTTTAAACTCTCAATTCAAGAACTAACTTGGTTAAATGAAACAAAACCTTGAATTTGGTTTTCATTTCTGTGGCTCTGCTTGAAATGCATCCTGTCTTTACTGAGGGAGGTGAGAGGTGATGCAACTTTGCAGGCCAGAACCTTTTTGTGAGATATGGGAGCGTTAAGTGACAGCTTATTAAAATTTGAGAGATGCACCACTAGAGGGAGCAACGCACACAATCATGTTCTGTTATGTAAAACACCAACAAGTCAAATAAACAAACAAATTAATTGTATTGACCATAAACATACACTTTTATAATTTTTTGTAATTTGCCCAAATTGCACTTATTCATCCCTATACAATTGAAATGTTCCAGTCCATATTGTGACATTTGAAGGTTCAGGTATTCAGGCACATTAGTCTCTCTTAAAGACAGTGATGTTAGCATCTATACTCTTTAATGTGAAGCTTTTCAGAGAACTATGATATTCTGCTCTACCTTTAAAAGAATTGGCTTCTTCCTTATGCAAAACAGGCAAGGGGGGGGTTTGTTTGGTCATTAATTTCTTCTGCAGCAGTTCACACAGTAAGGGGTGGATGGGCAGAGTGTTGAACTGCATTAAGAATGACGGAACAGAGTGGGCCCTCCAGAAATGGCACAAAAGCAGAGGCGAGTGCACCATAAATGTTAATGCATTCCGTGTCACTTCTTACAGTTTGATAAGATCCTGTCTTTTGTTATCAGCAGAAGGCATTAATAGATTTTTGTGGAGGCCTTATACCCTCAACAAATCTGCAGCCAGTGATAACACTAAAAGGATTCTTCTGTTCATGAAATGTGAGCTTGAGAGTTCTTCTCAACTGGTTTTGCTGTACCTTTCTTTCCTCAGACTGTGTTTGAGGAATCAACAGAGATGGTATCAACAGAGGAATATGGCTGTACTTATGGAGTGTATTTTCCTCATGACCCTTCCTTGTTTGGGACAAGAAACTTTTTTTTTCCCATTCCCTTTGTCATACATATTCATTCGTTTCTCAGCACCGATAGCAGAAAGTCTCACAGGACCCGTGTGCTTATGTTATATCTTAGAAAAAGGCTCCACTTGCTGAGTATATTCCAGCTGACCTGATAAAACAATGGGCTGGATCAATGGACAGGCTCAAGGGATGCGATATGTGGCTGTAATAACATGCTTTTCAAGAAATCTCTTTCACTGTAGATGAACTGGGCTAGTTCACAGAATAGTGATGCGAGTCTGAGCCTGAGTCTGCCAAGGAAAATTTGCGAGAAGGAAAAATGAGGATTGAATTGTTCATCTGTTAGTCACAAATCATGAGGGACATCATGTCTGGTGATATAATTCGTTTAATCTCTGTTAGTGGAAAATGCACACCGTTTTTAATAGAAGTCGGTTAAGACTTTGCTATTTCTTTAAATTAACTGCTTAACTTTCTTTTATTGCTTCTAATATCTGAAGCTCAAATCAGGTGTATTCAGATTTTTTTTTTCAGATTTTTGACCGACAGTTGAGATGATTAAACACATTTCTTTTTATTTTACACAAAAACATTTTCATGTATAATGTCCTCATATCTTGTAAAAAGTCAAAATTAAAAGTATGATTTTATACATACATCTAGATTTGTTGTACTGCAATTGATATTATTCAATCAGTTATTTTTTGCAGCATCCATAAATGCAGAAAAGTGATTTTAGTGATAGACGTTTCACTACGTAAAGTGTCCGTAGCTTAACAGTATTCAGTAAAATACTTGTGATTGATAATAATTTAACCATTAAAACTGCCTTGAAAGTCTTGCAAATTGTATCTGTTGCTTTTATCGCTTTGTTTTTCACTGTTTCACGGCTTTGCCTTGAGTGTGATACAATTTGATAAAAGCATCTCAACTTCTCAGAATAGAGTTGCATATTTTCACCACAGAGTGATTGGCAAGATGATGAAATAGATTGAATAAAAATGGTCTGTCTCTTCATCATCCCTCAAACATTTAATCCCAGTGGTGTGGCTCAGCTTTTTGGACATGGAGTCTTTGAGTTTTATTTATAGAGCCAATTATCTCCAGTGGATACCTACAGTCAGGGTGTCTGGAAGAAGAAGAAAAAAAAATAACACAAGCTGTGTGATGTCAAAGATGAATCAGATTTATCTCTATAGAGAAAATCACAACTGTTCTGAATGGTGTTAAGCATACATTTAGTCTTATCTTTACCAGCTGTTTGTAATGCCAGCAGATATAAAACTGGATGTTGTTTAACACCCATTGTGTTTTGTCTCTGGCCCTGTGATAAGAAATGCAGGCAGTATGTGAAGTCATAACTGTTTTTTTCAAGTACAAAACGATGATGATAATTAGCCAAAAGCAAAACGTTGCAAGCACTCTACTCTGATATTGCCATACTACATTTTGTCTTCTATAATGTCCACTGGGGATTTTGAAGATTGTTTTAAATTAAATTCAGGGGCCGGTTTGGATTGTGCATGTGCGTACATGAGTGTTTGTAGATGGGAGTTAAACTCCACTCTGGACCTCCTGAGGGAATTAGCCTGCAGTGGTCAAGCATCTGAGGGTAATGTACAAAGACAAACAGAGTGGTGTTTGTTGTTGAAATAAAGTGGGTCGTGGAGAGGCCACAGCACGGGGTACACCCTGCCTTCATCGTCTCGCTCGGCTGCTTCTCTGCCCTGTCTTATTGCCATAGCTATTAGTGCCATGTCAATATCATATCAACAATGGAGGTTGCATTTCGGTCGAGACTCCTTTGTCTGTAGCCAAGGGGTAAGGATGAGCCCCTCTCACTAGATTTTAATGTGTCTAAGTCAGCGCACATTCTATCGTCTTCGTGCCTTGAGGATAGTTGGCCAGGGCTTTAGACTAGACATGTACTTTTTGATGATAATAGTTATTCGTCTCATTCAGCTTAAGCACATACAAAAGTTAAAACACATGCTTTTTGTTACTTCATGTGCCTCTTCTTTATGTTGTATAACAATAGTTGGTAGGTAATACAGAAGAACCAACATTCTTTCACTGATTTGTTGCGTCATTCTGCAAGAGCAAAAATTCAAATCAATATTTCAAAACGGCAAGAAGCTAAGAATCTTCAGAAATCTAGGAGAGCGGGTAAAAGAAAACCTACTTATCCAAGGACTGGTGAAGTACTAAAGTTGACAGCCTGCTGTCACATGGACGAGATATTATCTTTGTTCTGGATCTCTTAATGCATCTCAGAGAATTAAATCTAGGGCTCTGAAAATATTTGGGCCTTGTGTGTGTTGAACTCTTGGCCAGGCTTTGAACACACATCGTGCCCCGAGATATGAGAGAATCGGTCTTAAGTGTTTTTGTGCATTCACTCCAGTTGCCATTCCCTCTAATGTGCATACATGCTGACAAAAGTTATTACACATTCAGTGTAATGTTTAACTGGTCGATTGTAAGCCAGTATGAGGCTAGATAGCGAAGCTGACATTCCATATTATAAAGGGCAAAAATATACTTGTTTTATCCTTTTTATGCAACTTGGAAAAACACTTGATTTTTACTTTTTGAAAGACAATATGATCATCATGTAGGGTTACTGAAAATGTTGTCTTGTCTTGATGGATTCATCTTCTATATTTGTATTAGCACCAAATTTGTATTATTTACATTATTATTATAAATATTACTTGCCTGTACTTGCCTTTTTAATAACAGTAAAGCAGGCTTAGTGCTACCCAACAGAGCGATGTGGATCACAAGCTACTTTCCTACATGCAGCAGAAGCTTAATTGAACGTATCTGATGTTATGCTCTGTCTAGATCCACTTTCACACTATCAAACAGTATATTTCAGTGCCTGCAGCCATAAAAGGAGATATGGATCTCCAGCTTCTTCGACACATATTCCGTAACAGCTGTTTCCAGGTAGACACTCACTATTCACTATTTCTATCACGTCTCATCACCTTGAGGACATTTTTGTTGTTTGACCTATTTCTTTTTTTTTTTTTTAATTCCTCTTATTCTTCCATCTTAACATGAGTGATCACTGCCTGGCCTGATTGTTTTCAGTATATTTCTCTACGCTGATTGAGAATGTGAATTTAATTGGGTTTCTGTGCCAGAAAGCAGTGGCCATATGTGGGCAAGGGCTGTTGGCATGGAAACAAGGTATCAGTTCTTCCCACCTTGGGTGTTGCAACATGTCTGTAACTTTGTTCAAGCAATCACATCTGTGCAAGATGTGGTGTTAAAAAAAACTTTCATTTGTTAGAGGAATTTTTTTATTTGAGTTTCACACACACGTGACTAATTTCTCGCTTGAGTGATGGTGAAACATTGAACTTATAATGCCTACAGTCCCTATTGTGTGATGTATTGTTGCTTCAACTTGTCAGAGAAGCATCACTACAAAGGGCCAGATGGGTCTGACATACTATATATGCAGCTGCTTCATAGAGTTCTAGTGTATCCCCTACCACACAAATACTCTGTTTGCATAAAGCGTCGTTGTGCTATTGTGTGTCGTAAGATTGTCTGAATACCATTTTAGTGTCACTTACCAGTATGTGGTCACACCAGTATCCCACACATTGAGCTGTCTTCATGTTTAATCTCCACTAGGATCAGAATCTCTTTGCAGTGCAGTGGCAAGAACCTAATCTTTGAGGTGTTTTTTATTAATTGGTAGCCTGGAGGGGCATGTTGACAGGAAATAAGAAGATGTTGTTCCTCCACAACACAATACTAATTAAAATGTTGGTACAAAGTCTAAACTATACTGCCGGGAAACACAGTTGCACTGAATATTCCCCTCTCTCATAAACTCAGGCTTTGAAACGTGCGACCCAAGAGAACTGTGGCAAGAGACATCTAAAATTTACATTTGAAATGTCAAGAAGGTTTTCCACACACATTTTCTGTGAACAGTAAGCCAAATTAGTGATATTAGTTTCCTTTTTAATTCTGTGTGTATGTAGTATAATCTCCTCTTAAACTCCTCTCTGCAGTTTTAGGGTATTTGGTTGCATATTTTGTTACATGATTTAAATCATACATTTAGTGACAGTGATATAACCCTTCCTTGTTCGAACTTCAAAAAGATAATAATAGGAGAATATTATTTATTAACATTAACACTTTACCTTAGGAGCTCTATAGGCCTGGCTTACCATCACTATCGGCGTAGTAAAAAAGGTGCAAAAGAGAGTTCCAAACATAACTACAAATCTTGAGTTTGTTAAACAGAGAATTCTGCTCATTTTGACCTCTTGAGAACTTGAAATTTAATAGGTATGGTTGCATGTAAGTAATTCTATCTGCTTGCTTAAAGGAATTAAAAGGGAAAACATGCTTTCATTGGTTGTGGTTTGGAAATTAGTTAGAAGTGGACACCGTGCTTTGATGCTTTTTATCTGAAAGACACTATAGCAGCCTCCTTTTACATATTTATTAAGCAGTCGTCTTTTACCTCACAAAATGACAGAATCACTCCTACACAAAGTAATCTCGACGAAGCTCAAGGACTTGGTATGGCTTTGTGGCTCTTTAATAAAAATCTTTCAGTATGGACTCGTTGCCTTGTTTTTAATTTCCTTCATGTTTCCTATACCCCACACTCTTTTTACCTTTTCTACAGCCGTGTATTTGATTTGATTTCTTTCCATGAGTCAACTCCAAAGCCACCTCCAAAGTTTCAAATAAAGTACAGATCAGTGGAGGATTACAGGTTATGTACAATATCTGTAGTTTAGCCAAAAGAGCATCTACAACTCGTGAAATGCTGTCACAAAGCAAATGAAGGGATTTATCTCAACAGCTGAATGCCAGCCAGGCTCCAGAGCTAACAAACAACTGTTCAGTTAGTCTGAGTGTAGCTATGTCCTCCAACTAAAATTAAGAATATGCCCTTAGGTCTTAGACCATGCAAGTGCTCTTCTCTGTCCTTGAACTCAGTCTGCTTCTAGTGGTTTTACACAAAAAAAACACACTTTATCTGTGGGACTAATCAGACTCTCGTCTTATCTTAAGACAGCAGGGGTGGAGAGCACACACAGATCAGTCACTGGCTTAGCCACAGAGAGTGCTGGTGATAGAGCTGTCTTGACTGAATCATTTAGAGGAGAAACCTGTTAAATGGGCTTGAAATATATTTTAGACAGGACATTTGGTGCCAGCTGCCCCATTTGAAACAAGACTCTGTTCAGATTGTGTTGAATATATTTTTGCATGAATTAGACTGTCTGCTTCAGCGTTCAACGTGACTGAAAATATGTTCATGTCTGTTATTGTGAACTAGTCTTGCTGAGTTTCAGTAGTTCCAGTTTCTGGTATAATAGAGCATGTGAAATGCATTAGACATGTACAGACAGCTGTGGTCACAGCCCCATATATGCTGTATGTGAAAGGCTTTTCAAATTTATAAATTGCACGCTCTGCTTTAGGCATTTGGCTAATCATACACCAAGAATTAATTTAGACATGAATCGCGCTGCTTATTCTGGAAGGGTCAGCTGGCTTGGCTTCCCACTGGATATGTTTCTTGCTTGTGCTGTTATCCCCATGGAAGATGCGAGCATGTCATGTGTTAGAGGCTGTGTTAGGTACATTTTACTGTAAAAGTACATCTGGATGTTTCCTGGACCTTTCCTTGCATTGAACATACACAGCTGAGTAGAGTACCGCCCTAAAGCTTTGCTTCCAGTAGCATTTCCCCCCTTCCCCATGCAGTGTGCTACATCTGCCCAGTGGTAGCATGCTGATGCTGAAAAAAAATCAAGACCTTTATTACAGATGAGCAGAAGGTTGTGTAAATCAGCAGAAGAACCAAAATGGCCCCATGAAAATCTGATCTGACGCATAAAATGGTTATATATGATAATATGACTTCATTATTTAGTCCTGTTAATGTAAATTAAAACACTGACTGTATTGACTAAAGCAACATAGCCAGCTTATCCACTCACAAACAAAGTGAGGCTTGTGTGAGGTAATACTACTGCAATGAAGTTGAGAGCCATAAGAGAACAGGCAACCCACCCATTCATCTGTGACTGTTCATCTTATTTGTGTATTCTTGTATCATTATTATTATTATTATTGTTATCATTATATCTCCTTGGTACTTGAATAAGCATTTAATTAATAATTAGCAGTAGTAGAAACCCTAAATGATTAAACTGATAAGGCATACGTCTATTAACCAATGATATGTGGATGGATTCTCTCTTAATATATAAGCTGCTTCCTTTTTTATTAATGTATTGAAAATGTGTGTGCATATAAGTATGGCTTATAAATAAGAGTAGATACCGTCACTCTTATTTTTATTTTTTTTTACTACAGCAAGAATGAATTACATAGAAAATGGTGAGCAATTTTTGAGCTAAAGCAATTACTTTATAAATGCTCTCTTTTATCGGAAACTCCCATTATTTTTTTTTCCCACTAAATTCCTTTTTAGTTAGCTGGAGTACAGTAGAGTGGCTCATTAACAAAAATGCTGCAGATTTCTGAAGGGAGACACAGTCCGCCCTTGACCTGTTCAAGACAAAGTGCTTTGAGACAGGGAATGATGTACTTGGGATGGATTTCAGGAGAGACAGACGCTCTGCCCACTGCATCTTAAGAACTGTCAGGGGAGATAGAGAGAAAGCTCCCAGAAAGCTGTCGACCTGTGACCCCTATCTCTCTCACTGACAGTTAGGATTTGGTTTATGCATTCTCAGACACATCATCATCGTCACAGATGCTCACATTCACTCACTGACACACACGTATCTATAAACACACATGCCCAACCTTTACTTGTACTTGGGTACAAAAAAAATTCAATGTTATTTCCACTGTGGCTGATTTGAATGCGTATTCAAATGTATTTATGGAAATGAATAACGCTGTTGTGGCATCATTTTTGCATTAGGAGGTAGAAAAAAATAAATAAAAATCATCGGGGAGATTCCAAAGCTTCTGTTGCCAGCAGAATCCAATGAGTGAAAGGAGCAAAAGGAGCCTAGTGGCTATACAAACAGCTCTATGTACAATGAAAAACCAAATTCCATCTGTTTATCATCTGTACATGTAGTTTGGGCCCACTCCAGAACTGACAATGGAAGGGATGCTCTATGCAGGGTGCACATAAGTGCAAACAGGAATTTTGCTTGTGTGAGTTTGTACACTTCTAACAAGAAAAGAAATAACAGTATCGTTATTTGACTGCAGCCACTGGGGATTTGTGATGATAAACTGTGTTTATATTGTCTGCGTTATGTTAAATATGTTAGAGCTACATATTTACTTGTAAACTAAAGTGCTGTTCCCTGTCCTAATGCATAAACTGCAGCAAAGAGTGGTTTTGACTAAGCTATTTTTACTTATTTTGTAGCTTCATTAGATTAATTATCATGTCTAATTCAGCTGTGACAGAATTAGCATTGGGTTGAATGAGAATTGATGTTGAGATTTGTTTCTTTGTTTTTTGTAAAAATTGAAGTAATTTTTTTAACACCATCACGTACAGCATTTTTCAGATTTGCTTTTGCAACACCATTATTTCCTATTAGAGTGTTGTTTTATCAGCCTGAGTGCTGTTATTTATGTTGCCCTCGCAGATTGCGTAATGAACAGAACAAGCAGCACAAATCTCTGTTCAGTTGCTGCATTTTACATAAACTAGGCATTTGCTGATTTTTTCAAAGCTTACATGCACATATGCTCTATTTCTTTAATACAATAATCACCCACTGTGTAACAGCTGTGGTTGTATGAGAGATAGTTATGCAGAGATAACGTTAATCACATAAGGAAGAGTAGTCATGGCTTTGGTCATTATTTAAACCATAAGCTTGGGTGCTTTGTATCACAAGAAAGAGATGCCGAGGTGCAGGTGAATTAGAAACCTGCAGGCCGATGCTTTTTTGCCCTTTTCAAGTCAGAGTTCACTCCACTCACTCTAACAGATGTAGTAGAGTAATCTGACAGACAGCCACCATCCTGTAAGGTCCTCTCCTCACAAACAGTATTGACACTCTGGCCTCCCTCTGTGTTGAAATACTGTACAGCGTGTGTGTGTGTGTGTATGCATTGAGTGTTTACTTCATGTATCTGCCTGTTCTTGTCATGTCACATCTCAGGATGACTAAGGCAGCATTGTTTTTCTATTTCCGTACGCTTGCACACATCAGCATCAGTGCATTGTGTGCTCCTCTGTCGCATTCTATTGTGTTTGCAATATGTGTTAGGATGTCTGATGACACGTTTGATATTCACTCAAAACTCAGTTGTAAAAAGAGCCCAGGTTTAATATCGTTTGTTTTTGACAGGGATGTTAGCATACAATGCTTTTGTCTTTTTGACAAATATTGTAGCAGCTGCTTACGCTATCCGGAGTTCACTTGTTTGCACTGAGCTAGAAGTTTCAATTGTGACAGTTAGTTGTTCTTGTAGTAAATTATGTTTTGTATGATGGCAACTTCTGCATTTCTTAAATGATCAGATAGAAATGTTGTCGCATAACCATACCTAGATCACATGACTCACTACTGTATGTTACCCCTACCAGAAAACAGTATTCCCAAGAGATGCCTGTCTCCAGACACTCATTCATAAGACACATGTTTTGCTGAGCCTGACACAGATGTGTCACTCCAGCTCACAGCAGGTATACCTGGTTCATGCTTGACTTAATCTGAATCCAAGATCTGTTTAGAGCAAACAAAAGCATCTAGCACACTAACTTCACTTGCTTAGACATCTGAAGCACTGTGAATTTGCCACTTTAATAATTCTTATGCGTATGTCAATTACTGTAATACATAATTCATTTATATTTCCTCCAAATAGCAACAGTTAACGTCATAGTAGCTATTGGATAGAGGAAATAGTTCTATTGAAGAAGCTTTAAGTGTCTGAGCTCCCTAAAAGGTCTTTCCATGTGTGATAAAGTGTTGCTTGATAGCTCTTTAGCTGATTTAAAGACTTTACTTTAGTTACATCAGACCACCCATCTCCTTCTCCCTCTAGTTTTCCTCTAGTCCACCAAATATGATCTCATCAGCTTTATCCACTGTGAATACAATCCTGCTTGAGAGAAATACTTGTCCCGTTCTTGTACTTTTATGGCCTTCAAGGCATTGTTAAACCAAAGCCAATTTCCCTTTATTCACTGATCAGTAATCTTAGTTTGAGAGTGAAGAGTTGGCCATAATATCCCCAAAAATCTCTCTTCTTCTTCCTTCTTGATTGATCAAAAATATTTTGTATCTCACAAAAACACTAAGAAAAAGAGATGTGAACCCAGAAATGGAATTGTACTCAAAGCTTCATATGCATCAAATATGCAATCCTTTGGATCTTAAATGGACACAAATGCAAGCTGCTTTTGAGATTCTGTGTTTAATGGCAAAAGCTTACTCGCAAAAGAGTGTTTTCTCATCTTGTGGCCAACACTTTACAATCATCTGGTTAAAAAGGCTGAGATCTGTAACTGTGCTGAAATTAGTTTAGGTTGTGGTCCCAGGTGTTTGCTTCTGTGCAGGCAGAGGGATTTCAGTTGTGAATGTTTTCCCTGAAGCTATACGCTTTGTTTCTCTTGTTCTTGCCTCTCATACTCCAGTTATCAAATTTCCAACAAAATGATTAGAACAAAGGACAAACCGCTAAATCTGCTGTAAATGCTGGTTGAAGTGATCTGAGGAATTGATCAGAATCAGTGCAGTGTGTCAGATTACCACACACTCTCTTTGTTTTAAGTGTGAATTTCTGCAGTAAGATGATGCATTTTTTAGGCTTTTAACAAAAGGGATATTCTTGAGTCATATTGAATTGTAATCACCTGCTCCAGTGGTTTTATCAAACATAAGCTGCTGGCTTTCTAATATACCTACATGCCTTTTATGCAGTTTAGGGTTCTGCCACTTGGGGGCACACATGAACAACTAAGTAATGATAAACTTGATAACTCTTAACTTGTTAAACATTATTATTAACAATTGCTTCACTAACACAGCATTTCCACTAACAACCAGAGTAAACATTTCAATAAATTTAAAGCTATTCAATTGTTAATTTGCCTTCGATTTAAATTTAAAAAATACATGCCAAAATGTTCTTCTCTGTAAAAGTCTGCACTTCAGGACATGCTAAGTCAAGTTGTTGCCCTTGGCAAGAAGCTCTGATAGATTGCCTTATTAGTAGTAATTATGCAGATTGCACTGCTGATAATTATAAAAGTGTAAACACATTCAGCAAGAACACTCCTTTTCACCATTGCAAATGAGAACAGAGCAGTTGTTCCATGCTGCTGACTTTTTAGCACCAGGTGGCTGCAACAACTTATTGAGATTCTAGAAGGTGAGAACAGCACACTTGCCTAATGTCTGCAGCATCTGTTTTGTTCTGTAGTTCCTTTTTACTATTATATGGCAATTCAATATGAGATACAACAGAGAAATAAGATATAGCCTGACCCCTCCAGATGGCATAATGTATTGGGTTTCTTTTGTTAAATATTGTGTTCTGATCTTTTTTTGGTATTCAAATTTACATTACAGGAGCCATTCTTTATGACTGAGTCCTCAGAATCTGCATTTTAACTAAAATTAATGGTTTTATATGGTGTGCATCATTAATGCTCCTTTTAGTAGTTCATGCTTCCCAGCTTTGTTTCCTCATGTGAACGGTCACAAGAAAAACAAAATGGAGAATCACATATTATCCTCTGTGTCATGCCTGCTAAGTTGGCATTCTTTGGGCATGAAATGCCTGTGTATTATTCCCTGTAAACTATAAAGATTAGCTCAGCAGTGCTTACAGTATCTTGTTTCCCCCTCCAGCTTAGAACACAGCATTTTGAAAGGAAGGATGTTGAATGGCCAGTGTGCAAACAGAAGCAACCACACTGCAGCTGAGCCTTGTACTCTAGTCCCGAACTCTGAACACTGAGCATACTTCCCAGCTGAACCAGATTGTGTTTATCAGCAGGGCTTTTATGTCCACATGTTCCCTACTTTCCTGTAACCCTGCTGCACACAGAGTCTGCGATCAGCCTTCCCTCTCTTGTGAGAAACAGTCTTTTATTAGCAGGCGAGGCAGACTTGCCCAGATTCAGCACCCTCTCTGTGGACAGTTCTCAACTGCCAGCTCTGGCACTGTGCGTGCTTTGTTTACATATGTGTGTGTCTGCGTGAGTGCGCATACACATGTGTGTTCAAATGTTTCTGAGAAAAAGAGAGAGAGTGAGTGAGTTGCCTAGAGTGCATGAGCTGCAGCATCATCGCCCTTTTAAAATCTTGCGAACGAGACACCGCAGAGTCCTGTACAGTAGGTGTGAACTTATAGGGAGCAGTTCTCCTGGGCAATGAAGAGGCGAGGATTAGGTTGGACATCTTCCTTCCAATTTTTATTTCAGAAAGACTATTATTACAGAACTTTCCTAAAATTATTAACATTAAAGGACGGGGATAGAGGGGGAAAAAAGAGTGCGAAGAACAAGAGGAGCAATGCAAAGAGATGAGATGATAAAAGTGGGAAAAGCACATCTTGCACACTTTTTTCTTTTCTTTTCTTTTTGCTGCTGAAAAATGTCCACACAGAGCAATGGCTTGAGAAAGACTGAACAGGGAGGCAAGAGAGACAGTGAAAGGAATCGGGGCTGTGGGACATAGCTTCAATCCCTGCTATTTTGCCTAAATAGGCTCTTCCTCTGCAATGCACTCAGACTCCAGTGATTCGCTATGTGAGTGCTGCCTATTTGCATAGCCACTCTCCCTCCTGCTTCCTGGCTGGCTGTTGAGGCTCCCCCTCCCTCTGTCCCCCTCCCTCTCCTCCTCTTCTCTCCCTCTTCCCTCTTGCGCACATCTTCTGGAACGGCGCTGCCGATGCTGCCTGTGTGTGAGTGTGTGTTCTGCCCAGGGCTGCTCTCAGGTACTGTCGTAGCTATCGCTCGGTCTCACTGAGATCAGATATTGCTAGATGAACGGGTGCACTACTTGGCACAACTTACAGGTGCAATCACGCAGTCTACCGCACGCCACCGCAGCTGTCCGACACATGCAGATGAGACACGGATTTAACTATGGTCTTATTCCTCTGGATGTCCTTTGAGAGCACTGGAGGAGGAAAAGGAGGGAAACTCAGATTGCCAGCTATGATTTTTTGAAGAAATTCACTTTGCACAGATGTTCTCCATCTCTTCTTAAGTGAGCTGTCTTCTACTCCTCGCAACTCAATTTTTGGAATATTCACAGTTAATGGTGGGAACATTTTTCTAATTTTGTGGGGGCTTAACAGGAGGATAAAAAGAGAAACAGAGAGAACAAGGTAACTAAGGGAATTGGAGCAAGCTGGGATTTCTCCATTTCTGTTTGAGGTTGTCCTAATTTCTTGAGTGAATATTTTTGCATGATGTTTAATGATACTTCTTTACCTGCCTGGGTGTTGCTGCGGATTTCTTAACTCACTGGAAAAAAGCAGGAGGCTTTTTTTTCCTCTCTCTTTTTTTTCTTTTATCCAACAACTGACATATTGTGTGGTGTCTTTTTTTCTGAAGCTTTTTTTCCAACATTCCTCCCTCTGTGGATCTGTTTGAGTGTCTGAGTGTCTCTGGCCAAAGCTTGTTTTGGTGAGGTGAGAAGTATGGGGCTGTAAGGCTCACTGAAATTCTGCCTTGATCTGAAGCCTCATCTGGCCACTCAGGGAAGATGTTCAGAGGCTGGAGGACACAGTTTGCTCCCCTGAGGCCAATTGCAGAGCCCCTAAACTGGAATTCAGTGGCACTCACCCATCTGGCATTGTGGATCTTTGCCCTGGGCTTTGTGGCAGGGTCAGAACCAAGTGCTGTGGAGAGTCTCCACCATATTCACCTGTCCCATGGAAACAAACGTCATCATACTGTGCCTATTGCAATCCACAGATCACCTGCATCCCTAAGAGCTGGGCACAGTAAGTATTTCTCTCATTGTATGATAAGTGCATTTTCTTTGTGTGGTGTATTTTTGAGTAGCTCATCATTGGTTCACTTTATTCATTATCAAATATGACTGCTGTTTCAACTCTTTAATATTACTTTTATTAATATTAATTTTCTTCTGAAGAATTTCTGAGGACAGGCTGCGTCTAGCTCAGATCCACCCCTGTTTTCTGTTTCAGCAAAGTGGCCCCTCCCATGTCTGAGATTAAGCGTATCCATATCTCCAGAAGCCCCACTGTGTCCAGATTAGACTGGATTAGAAGGTTATGGCTCTCCATGTTGCCTCTGGTTGTTTGGAACGTTCATAGATGCGTTGCCTCCAGCTCTACAGGGTGTAGATCCATTCCTGGCCCCTGCCCAGTTTGCAGTGTTGATGAGGCCCTTTTTTTCTGTGTGGCAAGACGATTCATGACACAGGGACATGGGGTGGAAAAATAAAGAGGGAGAATCTATGAGGAATTATATAACCCCAACCCAAAAATTCATGGAAGGCTGCAGTATGTCTCTATCAGTACAGTGTGTCTGATAATGGCTTAAGAAATACCGGTGCTTTTTCATTGTCATTTTCTGTACTTGTGTGTATTGTACTCAAAGTTTTCAATCCTGCTGACATTTGAGGTTGTGGTAGTATGACACTTAAGGGACATATATAGTTGTCGTACTCCTCAGGCATTTTTGAGTGACGTAATCAGTACTAGTGTAACACTGACGTAATGCTGAGATACCCAGAATTTCACAGAGTACAAATGTTTAAACAAAACACAACAAATCTATTGTTTCCAATTATTGGTTCTCAAATTAATTTTAATAGTGAAGCACCAAAGTGTAAGTGATGAATCCATTACAGAGCATACCTGACGTTTTGAGGATAATTTTTATTGTGCACAGAAAACCTAAAAAAAAAGGCTTGGTCGGTGGGTAGATTTAGATATTCACCAACAAGGGAGTCTGTGCTCCTCTGTGATGATGAGAGAGATGGAAGGTTTGCTGGCCCACTTAGACAACAAGAAAGGCAATTAGACCACTCTGCCATGACCTGTCTCCAGTGGACTACACTCTGCTTGCCCCCTGCTCTCTCTGAGGACCTCAGGGCATGTGCTGCAGGCATATTCCATGACTTAATATTATAGTTGTTATAGTTGCTCCTTTGAGAGCCACTGATCTCCCAGTAACATCATTAAAGTTTTGGTTGATCAACACAGAGGTTGCATGAATACAAATTGGGAGACATGCTGTTTAACATGGCTCCAGGACAAAGCCTGCTGTCACAAAACTCTGGTGCTGTTTTCTTTTGCTGTTTTGTAGTTGGCCATTGCTTGTTACATTAAATGACTTTTCACTGCAGCAACTAAAATATTAAATAATTTCTGTGTGTTCAAGACTCATAGCCCTTAAGGTTGAAATTTGTACTTTTTGGTTGTGTCTTTTTTCACCTTTTATTTATAATGTCCATACATTGGAACTGCTAGAATCTGCCTCTCTGCCTCCACTTTCTTTTTCACAATTTCTGTCGTCACGATCAGTGCTGAAATCTAATCTCATTTGCAATATTTATGTAACTCTACCTTCCTTTCAATATCAATGTCACATTGCATTTAACAGTTTCTCAAATGATTTAACCAAATGAAGCTCATTGTATGCTATCTATTAGATTTATGTGCAAATGCATTCTGTTAGCATCTTATGAAAATGCACTTTTTACACTTACCATATTACGTAGCTGAATTTAGTAACTCTGGCTGTTCTACAGCGAGCTCCTCACCTGGCTAGTCTCCTGATGTGAGTGCAAAAAGGTGTAAAGTAGTATCAAAGCGAAATACACGTTGTGCAATGTAATTCAGAGAAAACATATGTTTTTCCTTTGTATTGAACTTGATAGTCTGTCATTGATTTATGTAGAAAGAAGAGGAAAATTACCATGGTCAGGATGTATGAAATTGAATTGGAGTGTGATGCATTGTTTGTTTAGAGCAAGCAGTAATGAGTTTCAGACAATACCAACTGTGAATAGCAGATATACCATTCATCAAGGATAGACTCCCAGAGGTGATAGTCCTCATCCCAGAGATGGATAACATACTCAATATGTTGGATAACTAGGTTATCATATTTTCTTTTCTACCTGCTGTTCGTATTCATTGAGGGTAAATGGATGAGATAGTCTGATCAATAGGAAAAGTGTTTATTGGGTTTAAACTATGAAGCTCTTGGCATTTCTTCTAAAGTCTATTGCATACAGAAACAATAGACGTTGCAATGTAGAAATTAGTGATTCTCGATGATCCATTGTTTGAGCAAAATACTACGGTGGAACTGAGGGTCAAAACACAACATTTCAGAAAACACAAAAACATTTCAGATTACTGAAAGGGTAGGGACCATGGGGACAACACTTCTTGTTTGTGACTGGACAAAACCAAGTCTGGCGACATGTCATTTCCTGTTACTCTCAGCAACGTCCTTATGGGAATTTTAAACCCAGTTTGAAAGGATGGAAAAGGAGCTTGAATTGATAAGTGAGTATTTTAACAAAGGACATGCATATAATGTATTTCGCGATATGCGAGGAGCCACATCCGCTATAAGGTTCCGTGTAGATTGAGTTCGGGAAGCATCCGCATAACTGTCTCCCTTTTGACACACAGGCCATGTTTCTGTTTTAAGCTCAGCCACATTGTTCTGTACCCAAACAGCTGTCCAGGTCCACACAGCCCTGATACGGTGGCCCGTCCGACTTCAGTTGGCGATGAGTAGCAGCCCCATCTCCTCAGTCCTAAATCTTTTAGTCGTGCCTTCAGAGTCCTACGGGACATTTTAATGTCATGATGGGTCGAGAGCATATAGCTAATCAGATGTATGTCCTTTGTTAGAATACTCTCTTATCAATTCAGGCTCCTTTTTCCATCATTTCAAACTGGGTTTAAAATTCCCACAAGGATGTTGCTGAGAGTAACAGGAAATGACATGTCGCCAGATTTGGGTTCGTCCAATAACAAATAAAAAGTGTTGTCCCCATGGTCCCTACCCTTTCCGTAATCTAAAAGGTTTGTATGTTCTGAAATGTTGTTGTGTTTTGACCCTCAGGGCCTCCGTAAAATACAGAGTACTTGTCAAGTTCTCTCTTGCTTATTACACCAGTGTTGTGTATATGTGTGTCAAGCTCCAAGAACAAAGCCCATATGTTCATGGTTGAAGTCAACCCAAAGATTCATGATGGTAATGCTTCCCACTTAATGCATCAAAGGTAAAACCCCACCTAACACCTGCTCCAACAAATGTTGCTCAAATGTTTTTTGTGCTTTAAATCTTGGTGGTTTGATCAAAGTCGGTGTAGCAATTTAAGTGATTATAATCAAATTGAATGCTCTCAAGCTTCAGAGCTAATGGTTGAACGGATTAGAAACTGCGTTCGTTGGTGCTGGCACTGCTGTAAGAAAAACTGATGAGAAAGAGAAAGAGAGAGAAAGAAAGAGAGAGGAAATAAAAGAATGTATAAGAAACAAGAGAGTTGGAAAAGTGGGGGGAAAAAAAGAGGCAAAATTTGATGGTCTCTGATGTTGCCTTGTTGCTGATGTGTTGTGGGCTTGTATGATATAATTACTCCCATGTCTCTGAGCTGATGTCATTCTGTGATAGTGTGAGGATGACAGTATCTTTGCTTCTGTGAGGCAGCAGAGATGATAGCTGCCCTGATAAGGATCTGAGTACATGTTCCTCTGCCCTAGAGGGAGTATAGGCAGTTATTGACCCACGAAAGAACAAGTGAAGATTGCAGTAGTTTCATTCTCCACTTTCTCAGATGTATGAGAAAACAAACACCCTTTTATTTGTGTGTGCTTTGGGTCATTAACCTACTTGAATCATATGATACTGGACTTCCCTCTTTGCCCTTTCTTTCCTTATTTCTTTCATCTCTTCTATCAGCACTCCATCTGTTCACCCATTCTGCTTAACCCACCTTCATTTTCACCATTGGTTTGTAGAATCCATCCATCCAGACAAAGAGATGAGCCTTTTTCCACCTGTAGTGGTCTGAGTGGTTTTAGTGGTGGCCAAGTACTGGTTGGCATGAAGGAAAATGGGACCACTGTGCATGCGGTGGACAGTGAGAGGTCAGCTGAGTAATGTGTCTGGTTTCCAATTAGAGACTTGGAAGATGCAGAGGGAGAGAGTTAAAGTGAGCCCCCTCCATTGACTTTAATCTGTTCATTGCGTATACATAGGTCTTGGATGCGTTTGACTCAGGGATCTTTTTACCTATAGGGCACTTCATGATTCACCATTAACACCATCATCTTTTCAGTTGTTTGTCTGCTTACACTTCCAAGCAAAGGTGATTTAACAAAAAAGAAAAACAAGAGAGTTGTGTGGTCATTGTCCACTGTTTGACCTGTGATTAAAAACAACAAAGCTGAGCAAAGAAATTCAGGAACTCATGCAACTATAAGATTGTACAGTGTGCGCTTTTGATCTTTTTGATCTTACACATTCAGTGCCGCTATTTACTGGTGTCTATTTTTTGACAAACTTTTGTAAATGCACAAAAACTTGGTCAATAGATTGTCCGAAACCTTTTTCGTTATCATGAAAGGAATTCACGTTGTTTTAAGAGCTGCTTTTAAGCAAATTACAGAGATGCTAAAGGTACAGAAAATATGCATTTCTTTGGAAAGGTATAAGAATAAGATGAATGGTGTTAAGGTTTACATCATACATATGAAATCTGTGGTATAGGGTGGTTTATTGACTGTTAAAACATTGGCACCTTTGTTGACTTTAACTGCATAGAAGACCGGAAGTGTGTGGGAGTAACGCAGCCGTTGTGGATGTCAGGGTGTTAAAAGATGCAAATGAAACAGCTTAGATACATTCTTTAAATGCCTTCGCATTTCCCAGGGGAGTGGTACAAGAAAAGGAAAATATATACATATACATATAAAGTGGAGATCAAGAATGCTAAAGCCCACATTATTCTATCTAATCTGAATTGAGTTCAGTCACCCCAAAGAAGCCTCATTTTCTGTCATTATAATGAGGCAGTAGCTATCTCGCCATTATATACACAAACTTGTGCACATTCACTCAGAAATGCATATAAGCTTGCTGCTCACACAAAGAGCAACACTCTACCAAATCATCTTTAATCTCTCTGATCACTTTGAATTACTGTCACAACCAAGTGTGAATGCAGGTATGCGCACATGCAAGACGTTTAATTAATACAGTTTTAACATATAATTGGTTAAAATTATCTATGCGGCAAAGACAAGCATACACATGGAGGATATGATAGTATAACATTCCAGATTTACATATGTCCTCTAATATGGGACTAATTTCTCCTGGGAAAGACAGCTTGATAAGCACAACCACAGGGGAGGCAACATGCTTTCTTTGGAAGCTAGCATGCAGAAGACTAAAATATAAGATTTCCATTGATTATCCAATCAATAATGAGCCTCTACTTAAATTTCATACGCCTTTTTTGGAAGTAGAAAAAAAAAATCTCAATCCTGCTCCGTCTGCGTGGGTAGTTTGATTGACAGTGGAGGGATTATTCTTAGTTTACAAATGATTCTTCTAACAACTTTTTTTTTAATCATGCATGTTGGCTTAATGTTTAATGATCTCAAATGAAAAAATAAAAAATAGTTTTAAAAATAAATGGCTGCTCTGTTTCACCAAAAGAGCTGTTTTTTTTGCAATGTACAATTGCTTACCTGCAGCAGAGTGGCAAGAGAAAGAATGCTTCTCCCTAATCCACTCTAATAGGATTGTGTGGGATTTCACCTTCCTCATTGCTCCTTCCATCTCTTAGAACCTCAGGCCTGCTGGCACAGGCTGATAAAAACACGCCCGCCTAACACCTAAGTGCAAGCTAATATTAGCATATATTTGCCAACACAGTTTAGAAATACAATGCATACCCACGCACATTTTTTTTTTCACTGTTTATATATTTGTTGCTATATTTGTGGCATTGCTGTGCAATAGAAGACAGCACAGCTCTCTTATGGGGCTCCTACATTGCCTACTGATAAGTTGGAGGCACCTCTGTACATACGTTTCGAAAGGCAGTAGCTCTGCTGCACCACAAAACTCCCTTTCACGCATCTTGGCTCATCAACTTGTGCAATGTTTATTTCTGGGGATCTTTTTCTCTTGATCTTCTCCACAGTATATTCCTGTGCTGTATCATTTCCATAAGATATTCAACTAATTAAAAAATATCTCAGCACTTACGAAGCTTACTTACAAAGCGAGGCTACTCAGCAATAGGCAAAGCGGATGTTTAATCCTGCAATTAAGGCCAAGATATGCTTGTTGTCTCTTGGGTATGGCTTATGAGAGTAAACAGTAAAAATTAAGCGGTGTCATATACAGACAACATGAAAACAGTTGCACATAAGTTAGATTTTGTTGTTTAACATAAAGTGTGTAGATGACATGTTTATCCACGTAATAATGCTTTATGTTTTCCAATATTTTTCATGAACTTACATTTGCTATATTATGTACATACGGTGTGCATAGTTTGCAGTAAAGCAAATGTACTGAGCAGTCTCTGCTGTTAATTAAAGTGTTTTAATGAGAATGACAATGGAGAGTATTTTACCAGGTATTTTCCCCTAAATGCAGATAAAGAGCTGCAGATAGATTAAAGAAAAGTCATCCGTGTCCCAATATACATGAACAGGCGCAGATTCATATTAGTGACTGAAATATGTTATATGCCACAACTCTGGACTGTCTGAGTTAACATTCAAGACATTCTGCCACGTTCAACTTTCTCTGTTGTAGAGCATTATAGATGTTATTAAAAGCCATATTCACTGTATGGATGTTTTAAATAGAAAGAGAAAAACTTAAGGTTAAGTAAGTGGTGATTTTGCCAGATGAAGCTGTGGTAATGAAATCTGTATTTTATTAGAGTAGAGCGACAGCATTGAAACGCTTTAAGCAACTGCAAGTTAACAGGTAGTCTTAATGGGCTGATTTTCAATCACAGTATCTTAGTAGAATATGTGACGTGTTGTAATGGGAATTCAGCTGTCATAATACACAATTACACTTCACTGTTTCTAAAAAAAGAAGTAAAAAGATGGAACTTTAGAGAGTGCCTTGGCCCATTTAAGTCAAACTGAGAAGACGCATACAGAGTGATTTGAACCCCAACTATATAATGTGGGTGTGTGCACCCAGTTTTGAGAAGTTTGATTTCATATTAGGAGCTGAATGGTGATGTGGTGGTTAGTGCCATCGCCTCACAGCAAAAGGGTTCCTGGTTCGAATCCTGGCTAGTGCCTTTCTGTGTGGAGTTTGCATGGGTATTCAAGGTACTCCAGCTTTCTCTCATCACCTGAAAACATGTATGTCAGGTTAACTGATGTCTTTAAACTGACCTCAGGTGTGAGTGTGAGCGTGCTTGATTGTTTGTCTCGTTTGTCCCTATGTGGCCTTGTGATGGACTGGCGACCTGTCCAGGGTGTACCCTGCCTCTTGCCCAAGGAAAGCTTGGCACACACACACACACACACACACACGACCGTGAGTTGGATTAAGCAGATATAGAAAATGGATCGATGAATGGATGATTTCATATGATTTTAGTTTGACTCACATGTTTTCCTACATTTTGCAGTTTGGTTTTGGCTGGACTAAAACAATAATTTGTTTTTTTCTGTTGTCGTGTAAACATTCTTAGGGAAGCTCTGCCGGGTCTGAAAACAGATTCTTTGTGAGAGCTGTGTTTGTGCTAATGCAGTTTGGGCTGCATATGGTGATGGGCAGCTGGAGTTGTCTCTAGTTTCAGATCAGAGCTTTGGCCCTCAACATTTTTGGTTTTCTGCCTCACTTCCACTATGTAATTAGTTATTTTTTTCAGTAATTAGAGCTGCAGTCATACTCCACATCTGTTAGTTTCCTAATGGAGAAAACAACAGCTTCTGGAGACCCTTTAGAGGTTACAATGTTGGTACATGCTAGCTCACAGATACACTCAAACTAAATAATGCACAGTGATGTCTTATAGCATATAATCAGTCAAATGGGTTTTTAACTGAGCATGAAAAACGACTAAAGACTTTCTTTAAGTCTACCTTTGATATATATGTTTACTTGCGCACAAATTGAACACTAGATGCAGAAAACTCTAATCAACAAAATGCTGGCAAGCAAAATGGCTGACCCGAACTTAAAGAAAGGGAGCATTGTGTCTGAGGAGCAAATGAGGCAAGTGATGATGAGAGAGTAAATTAGAAGCTGTCGATACTGTGAAACACTTCTATCAGAGCCAAGGCTGTTGGCGGGGGAGGCAGATATGCAGCTGGTCAGGGTAACAAAGGGCCCGTTTGGTGTATTGCTCCATTAAGACACTGAGTCTTGTCAGCTCTGCCTGGATGGCCCATTCTGCTCCACAAGGCAGAGTTCATGTATCACTTTGGATTTAGGGGAAGTGAGCATGACAGAGGAGGGGGCAGAAGGGTGTGAGTGACACTGGTCGACTGAGCATTCACGGCATAATGTTACCAGCCCAGGGGGTAGAACTTTACCTCAACCATGAATTGATGGTCTCTTGCCATGAAGAGTGAGGTTGGTTGCTATGGCTGCCCTGGAGCCCTATCATGATGAGGTGAAGGCTTATCTCTTCAGAACAGTAAGAGACTAAAATATGGTGAGGTTCTGCTGTAAAATGATGCATGCGCAGATGTCTTCATTCACAGTTTTTATCAAACTACAGATAGTTCAAGGCTGCTTCTAGAATGATCAGACTCTCTTATACAAAATTAAATCCCAAGGTGTTGCTTATATGGCTATCTGCTGTTGAAAATATGATTCATAAGTCAATTTTCATTACTGTTGAAAACTGGCTAATCATCACCTCGGAACAAGCCATTTAATATATTTATATGGTTAGGGTCCTATTCCACAGAGTCTGCTGTGTTTTACAACAAGCTGTAAAAACGAAGCAAAGTCAAACCAAATGCTGGCTTTAAAGTGGGTCTTTAAATCATCTTTTTTTCATTTTCCAGCCAGTTTATCCTAGCCACTTGGAGTGAGGTAGTGGGTGGTGAATAGTTGGCTACAATTTGCAACTTCACTGCTAGATGTATCTAAATCTTACTCACCTTTAAGAGATCTAAATGTCCCTTAAATGAATGAAAGTCATTGCGATTGCTGAATAACACATGAGGCAGGCAAATTACGTTACGGCATGTATAACGCACACTCAGCAACTTATGTTGCATTTTACTGGTCACAAGGCACCAATGACAACTTACTGTATAAGACATGCCCGCCGTATCTAGGTGGGATACAAACATATGAGAGACAGACAGACGTGGACATTGTTACTGGTAAAAGCACGAACGTGAATATGTTCCATCGGGTCATAATGGAATGAAAAAGGAACACCTGTATTAATTCTGTACAAAAATATTTAACTTCAGCTAATCTCTTTTTATGACCGAATTTGCTATTAGAACAAATCAGAAACCTTTTGTGGTCGTATTTAGTTTAAATCAAACTCACATACCATATTTGGTGAATCTAATCTAGAATTTTAGCTATAATCAATATGTTGCAGGTTTTCATGTGAGGTGGTTTGCAGACAGATCAGTACACATTTGCTATGATTGGGTAATTTTCCTAAGCTTCTTTAAGATATGTGCCACTGTCGAATGCCTATTAAAACAGCAATAAAACTTAAACTCTGATTGTAAACTCTGTATTCATAATACAGATGCCTGATATTATAGTCCATTCCCTCACCTACAGTATGATATTTTCAAATTATGTTATGAATCTACCCTTTAGACTGACAAATGATAGGATTTGGTTTTTACAACTATGTATTTCAGTATAATAAAAAAAGGGTAAAATTGTAATGTTTTTTTTCTTACAAATCATCTCTCTTGATTTTCCTCCATTAGGACTTGCCTTTAGGTCTTACTGTGGCTTCTCTCTTGTGTTTATTAGGTTGTATTGCTCCTACAGTTGTGGAGCCTGTATCCTATACTCTTTAATAGGGATAGCCAATCATGGGGGCAAGCAGCAATGCCCCACTTTTAGTCACCACTTAATTTAATTACATCAAATTAGCAAGGCAGGGAGAGAGAGGGCAGAGCGAGAGGATTAATCCTTTGCAGCTTATGTAGGCAGGTTTGACACTGTCAGCTGTCCTATGTGGGATTGCTGCTTGGGTATTGTCTTCATTAGAAGGAGCTTAAGGCTCACAGGTCACTGGATAGAGCTAAAACAACACAGTGGAAATAGGCTAATTAGAATATTTGCCTAGTTTAGCCTGAGGACCAAGGCTGACGGTATGAGGAATTTCAATTCTCCCTGTTTCTTATAGAACGTTGGAACAAAAGTATGAAACACCAAGGCAATAAAATACAAACAATTTTAAGTAAAAGTATTCTTTAATTGGTTTAAGATTGCGGAAGGCATTTGTTATACAGCTACACAGAAGCTTAATCCATGCTTGGCCACTAGTGAAGATTAGCCTCTTCGCCTCTTGGCTGTAAGTTTACATGAACTATGCTGTGTATATGCCAGAATATCCAGACTTATAAAGTGGAAACAAAATAAGCAGGCAGTCTGCACTCTGGGTTGATTTAGCACCTCTTTTCATTCTGGTTTCCACTGATGGCAAAGAGAATAGCTTAGCTCCATCATTCTGATAAAGACTGAAGGGGGGATTTATTACTTAAAAAAAGAGAAATGTGCAATAAAGCAGAGCAGAATGTGACGGGGAATATATATATATATATATATATATATTCTTTTTTATGTCATGAGTTAGTTTGATGGCAGAATTGCAGCAGTTACAATAAACATTTTTCAGCTTCCACTCCATATTCAAACACAATATGTTTTGATTCTGAATGTTTTGATTCTGTAGGATTGCAGGACTGAAATCATATGTGAAATGGATGTGATGTGCACATAATACCTGTCTTTTTTTTACCTGTTGAGGGAGTCATAGCCCCTCAGGCTGAATGTAAATTGTTGTGTTAGTACTTAGTTTTTTCTGTCATCTCAGTTGTGTATTCTACAGGATTGTTCCAGCTTCAGTCTGTGATGAAACCTTTCCCCGTGCCTTCTGGTTCTTTTCTAACTTTCTATCCCATTATAAAGCGAGCAGTTGTTTGTGCTGGGAGAGGATTAAGACAAGTCAACAATCCATAGTCTTTTTAGTCTCCCGAAGGGCTCCTCATACACCACTGAAGGAAAAGAATGTCTTTCTTCGTTCAACAGTTGAGAGAGAAATTGTTGAAAGAACTATACTGCAATGGAACAATGAACAGATATAGAAATAGAGATTGGATTTGGGCTGGCCACAGAGATCTGTCTGTATCCTCTATTCCTTACTCATTGTCCAGATGAATTTCATTATTTTCTATCCTCATGACAGGCAACCAGAGGCTGTGCTCTGACTGCCATTTCCGAACAACCGCGGTAAAAACGGCTCTCACATATTCAGTGCTGCTGTTGTCCTCTGCACTTAATTATTCTAACACATAGAAGCTGCCAGTCAAAAGTGACAGGCAATTAATCACATAGCAAGTCAAAGCTTTTAGTGACACAAGACAGGAAGGTCTGTTTTGACCTGCAGGCATCTTTTTTTCTCCATTTTTTTCCATACTTTTCTAACATATTTCCAAATGAGGATTTGTTGAATATTTTAAGTGTCCATTGTCTATCATTTTTGATTGTTAACCAGGTTTAATGCAAAATAAAAGCCTAACCCCTAAAATGTATCTCACTATCAAGATTACATTTCTGAAGAATTACTGACATCAATAACAATGCCTCTTTACAATTTACAATCCAGCAACAGTCACCCTCACACTCTGAAGCCCCTCTAAGAGCAACACCAACCCAATATGAAAACTAAAAAACATTCTAAAGGCAGAAGTCATTTGGTTCTGCAGACAAGGTTTAAACAAGAGCAGCATCAAACCTGTCTAGAGAGCAATATTAGAAAAAATGCCTTGTGACCAGGCTAAATCTAACATTTTTGTCTTTGAGCAAAAACACTCAGCAAACATAGAAAACAACAATTTGGCATTTTCATTCAAATCATTCCTTAATTTACACATTTGACAGATAAAAGTGGAAAAACGTAACATCTAATGACGCTTATAAAAATTGGCTCATGTCATTACTATAGTAATGTGTTCTTTGTCACAAAGCTCTGAAAAAAATCAGACACACAGTACAAAGAAAATATTCTGCAAAAAAAAAAAATCTCTCAAGAGGAAATCTGTGTCCTTTTGCAAAAGGTGCAAAATTGCCACAAGCAAATATATCACACCGATTTTAATTAGCTTGGGAGAATAACTTTCCAGGATACTGCGCTGATCTGTTGCTAAGAGCTTCTTTGCAAAATGAAAATAATAGTTCTTTGGTGTTAGGTTAAGAGCCAGACAGAACCAGCAGCCAGAAGCAGGGACAGTGTGACTATGGGGAAGACACATCCCCCAGCTTGTTCCTTAATTGCTGTACAGCCAGATGAGGTTCTACTTTGAATAGAAAAAAGGGAAAAATAAAGGCTCTGGCAAGGCAAAATGTTGAATTAGCCTACATATCCACAAGTAGACTTTGTAAGTTAATGAGCAGGATCCATACATGCACACATTATTTGGTAAAGTAGCACAGAAAACATGGCTCAGCACATCACAAATCACAGCTGTGGTGAATTTGAAAAGTTGACTAGAATAAGGGGGAAAAAAAAATAAAATCTCTAATGCCATGGCAAGGCAGTAAAGTTCACAGCATGTTGCTAGAACACCAAACAGGCAGAGACAAGGAAATCCTTGACAGAAATGTCACCTTGCCAACGCAAAGCCCCAACGTGCACTGACAGACAAGTACAATGCTTACAGTGAAGGACAAACTAGGGAGGCACCCTCTGGTTTACAGAAGGACTGTTTTACACGCAGCAAATCAGAAAGAAACAAGAAAACTTGTTACTACTGTAACTGAAAAAATAGGGACAAGATCCAATTCCACAAATCAAATTGAAATAAACGTACAGTAATAAAAGTACAATGTTTGAGTCATTAAAATCACTATTTTTATAGATTAGGAAATGAAGAACTAAAACTACAGGATTCCATCTTATTGTGTGATAGCACTGATGTATTCAAAGAGAATAGTGAATAAACAGTGAAAAAACTTTTTTGCCACTGATTTTACCTGGTTTTCGACAACTTCACTGACCAGTAGACTTTCCCATTGCTAAAATGCATGTGGTATGGATCAGCTATCATTTACCATCGTAAAAAGTGACTGTTGACCAAAGAGCTGACCATAAGACTCAATCTTTTATGTTCATAGCGGGTACAAACAAACAGTCACACACAAAGAAAATGTACTGTTAAAGATCCCGCCGTCTCCTGTGTATCTTTGTCCTGCTGAAATCTGAAATAACTACAAGACTGGCTATAAGACAATATTGCACTGTAGTGCAGACACATAAACCGCTGACATTTAAATAATAGAACTGAATTTTTGTGGGTCATATCTCCAGGGGCCTGAATAATACTTCATATATTTTGTCTGCAGGGGCAAAAATGACACTGTGGATCAAACAAAAATCCCTTGAGGTGTATACTAAAAATTGATAGATATCAGTGTCTTAGCATCATTATTTTGGATCATGGGGTGTGATGCACCATTTAATTATACAGTGAAGCTGTGAGAATTGTTCTCCTGCTCAACTCACTCAACTGTAATTCACAGTGTTGCAGTTGCGACCAAGTTAGAACGTGCAGCTAAAAAGACATCTAATTAGCCATGTGTTTCAACAGTTTTGCCCATAACCAAACTTTATATGTATCAATTTATCCCCTCACCTACTCGACTATTTAATTGTCCCAAAAGGTAAGATGGAATGAGTTCAGGAGCAAAGAAATTGATCACATTGAGCCATGGTTTTCCCATAAGGCACTAAATCTTCAGGATCATTGATCGAAAAAAGCTCCTTTACCAGATACCAATATTGTTGGATTGGACAATGTAGTGTTCTCATAAATCGTGCTAATGATTTCTCTGAAAACTGAAATGGTAATCCAATAGCCATCATTAAGGTTCTTTTAATTGTACACCTCCCAGGAGGGGGCACAAACCCAATATAAACCGAGATGATGATGTCCTTATTACAGTTTTTAACCTTAACCTTTTACATGGGATAAGCAAGCTGCAATTAGCATAGCCATTCATACATTTACACGTTACAGTCACAAGCGAGTTATTTATTCATCATACTGATGTGTTAATCTCATCTCAGAAAATTATTTTCCATTGTTGAGAAGAAAAACAAAAAAAAAGGAAAAAAATAGAATGTTTCCACTGAAGATGGCGTCTCGAGACAGTTTTAAAAAAAAGAGTTTACTGACTTTGAAATTCCATTCAGCAGACTCATGGAAATGACCAAAAATTAATTTTGAAAAAGCAATACTAAATGCCACATCTTGGGTGATCTATTTTTTGCACCCCAGTCATTACGGGAATCCACGGCAACAGATAGAGAGAAACGCAAGTGCGAGGCGCTGTCAGAAAGCAGATCTATAATGTCATCTCTCCTTTTCACATTTCCATCACAACTATGTAATTATGATTGGATTCCTCCCCAGTTTCTCGGCAGAGGTGGTAATATGAAACGCGTTATGATGGCTGTTTTGGAGGTTAGAGGAAAGACAGTCTGCAAGCCTGACCTTAGCTGAGCAGTCAAATACACTGCCTGGTTTGAGTATCCTTCTCCTCCCACAACAATAAGGCACAGAGCCTCTATGCTTTCCTTCGCTCACACCTGCCTTTCTCTTATTATGACCCTGCCATCCCATAAAGTGCTTATAGTCTAGTTCACTATATGTTGCTTCTTTATTGCAGCATAATTAGATTTAGACATTGAGAAGCCAATGCCAAGTGGGCTCAAATACACAGGCCATGTTTGTTATTCTACAGTCAACTATCCCACACACCTCTTAGGCCAAATGTATGAGAACTCCTGGGATGGTGCTACATTTTTAATGAAAGCAGAGTGTTTGATCTGCCAATGTTTATCTTCTTTGATGTTAACTGACGCAGCAGAGAGCAGCCGGCTCTCGCTGTAGTCCAACATGAGGACAGATTAATTCATTATCCTTTTAACAGGGGAGGCTTGTGGTTAAGGAGTTCATCCTGCAGGCCTCGACCAGGATCTCTAACAGCCTTGGATAAGACCTTCTGACAAGTTTTCTCAGAGTTTTTTGTACTATAACCTCTCTGGGGAAAATGCAAATGAATATGAATGTAGCAGACGTAAATAAATGTGGAAATATGTGAAGCAAGGGATCTCAATTATATTGCATTGTGTAGAGCTAAACCTTGACGCATCCTCCATCGCACATTTCCTCTGGACCTTTGCCTTGTCCTTTTATTTTATACACATATATTTGTATATCCAGTGGCCAAATACAGAATAAACTGAAACTCTCGTTGAATTAAAAAAGAAACAAACAGGCAAAAATGACCAAGACTCTACTGAATTGAATTACTAAAACAGATCCATATCAGGCCCAGTGTCCTTGGAGAGTATGCAAATAACAAATATGGAGTCAGCTCATAATTACTCCCCAGCACTAGAGCTACCCCAGCAAGCTCCTGCTGATTTCATACCACTGCA
Source organism: Leuresthes tenuis (assembly GCF_036924035.1). NCBI lineage: Eukaryota > Metazoa > Chordata > Actinopteri > Atheriniformes > Atherinopsidae > Leuresthes > Leuresthes tenuis. The sequence continues at coordinate 17,650,840 of NW_027325362.1, forward strand.
AAACTGTGTAGGTGTGCCTTAGACATGTTTCACTTTGTAGCTTAATCCTAACCAGTCCCTTTAGGAGTTTTCCACTGGTCATATTCTAATAGATTAACTCACTGAATGTGTTTTGGAACCATTTAGAATTAGCCTTGATGTGACTGTCTCCCTTTTAATCCATTTAACATAAAGATCTACACTCCAGTCCATTTCAATAAGTAATTCTTACATTATCATGTTCACCAGCAGTAAATAAGCTGAGTGGGATAAAGGGGGTATCAAAGTGTAAAAATACACTGAGTAGAAAGCAGATGCTAAAATGTGCTCCAACGCTGACATAGTCTAAATGCACTTACTTACACTCAACTGGAACAAGGAGTTGGGGGGAGACTTACAGACACAGACAGCAGTCCTGAGCAATGTACTTAAATTGGAATAAATGTTCTGGGACGGGGCAACATCATATCTGCATTAGTGAAACAAAAAGAGTTTTGTAGTGGTAGCTGCCAGACTTCATGAAAAAGAAATGATGCCTTGGCTAGCAATTTCTCACATAATGTCATCAAGCTCCTTGGCACTTTATCCATTACAAGGACAAAAATGTTTATAGCGTTCAGTTTTATAAATGTGAGTTATGCTTTATGAAAGCAATAAATCCCATCATAAATCAATCCATCCCGACATAATCTGATAATCGCATTATTGTCAAATGATTGTGCGGCTCTTTTTATCAACCTGTTGACGGTATCTATTGGCTCAAGTGAGGGGACAGAATTGGAACAGAGAGTTGAGAGTGGCACACTTGAGTCACAACAGCATTAAGAAAAGCCATCAGGGAAGAAAACTGAATTATGTAATGAATGCAAAATCTATCGATAGTTTCATTTCCCTGTGAACCAGTTTACAAGAAAATAGTGAAATTACAGTCAAATGATTTACAATCTATTGTTCAGGCTGAGGCTGTTTAAATCTCAACACCTATGGATATTAACACCATCTCTCTCTTTCTCTGTCTCTGCTTCTCATTCACACTCACACACGTAAATGCACAACACACCAGCAGAGATCCTTGTCTAATTTTCCATGGAGATAGTTGTTTCCATGCTAATCTGACAGCTGCATTCATTTTCAGCCTTTCTCATAGGCATTAACTTCCCAATCACACCCTCGTTTATTCTCCCATGTACACACATAGAAACACTTTCTTTTTTAAGCATGCTTTCTGTGTCTTGGCAAAAATGGATTAAACACTATCCTAATCTTAAAACCCAAAACACTTTTAATAGATCATTGACTTGACGAGGACTTATTTTTAAGAATCAGTTTGACTGGTCACGTCATACTGCAATGCCAAGTGGAAAATCAGAGAAATATGAGAGAAGAGTTTTAAAGAGGAGTGAGGGAAGGCTCTTTTGCACTCATTAGCTGAGTTACTGGAAGTACCGTATTTTGCGCACTATAAGGCTCACCTGATTATAAAGCGCACCCTTAATTATGGGGTCCATTTCTGTACTTAACTCATACATAAGGTGCACCTGATTATAAGGTGTAGTATTACCGAATGTTCTCTGATTGGTTTATCGCTGCCAGCACATGTAGTGTATGTATTAGTCCCTATGTCAGCGGGAAATGGTCCGACGGTCAAGGACAACATCGTTGGTGTTTTTACACTTATAAACTTATAAACTGCACATCGGTCTGCATCCCCCATCTCAGACTGAAGAACAGGCACTCACTGGGACATGGGCAAAAGCATTAATGATGAAACATTCAATCGCTAAGTACGAGCTCCATACAATCTTCGACCCATTCAGAGTGAATGGCTGGGATCCGCCTAACCCTGGATTCACACCTAAGCGAAGGTGGCCAGTTGCCATTCATTTCCAATGTACGAGAGCGAAGAGGCGCGGCAAAAGTGAACAGTGAAAAGATGAATGCTCGGCGCTCCCCGCGGTAAATGCAAAATGGCGGTATCCGTGAGAGATTTTGGAATTCGGTGCACACATAAGACGCACCGGATTAAATGGCACACGGACGTTTTTTGTGAAAATTTAAGGCTTTTAGGTGCGCCTTATGGTGCGGAAAATATGGTACTCTTTTATCTACCAAGTCATGCTTTAACCTTTAACGCAGCTTCTAAGACAATGAAGTGATGTAGAGAGACAGGAAATAGCTGGTGTTGAGGTTATGTGAAGGGCATAATTGGACCACTCGGTCAATAATGCTGTCATGTGCTTTGCGGCTGCTAATGAAGCACAAGAGATGAGGAGTTGCCCATTTGGCATACTGGTTACCTGAGCACCGGGGACACAACTGCAATTTTGTAAGCAATCACTTTTGTCGCTTCTCTTATTCACTTTTGTCCGTTCACTCTAGAGGTGAAACAGACATTGGCAATAAAACTGAGTAATTGTGGGTATTATTTGGCAAGCATCACGGCTACCTGTCTCTCTCTCACACTGAATTTTCTTCTACTCATGAATTGAGAGGAGTGAACTTAGGAGTGACAGGGCTGAGAGCTTTTCGAGAGCGATATGTTGCTCAGTGCTCTGCAAAGTCATTACTCAGCACAATAAAACTCCTCAGACCGACGTCGTTGATGTCAGCTTTGCTGTGTTATAATAGACTTGCGTTGACACTCTACGATTCATGCCTGGTACGTGAAAGGTAATGCAGTTGGTAAAATGTTTGTTTTTCTTTTGTCCTCTAGCGGGAACAACATACATATTTGGGCGGGACGGCGGACTGATCACATACACGTGGCCGCCAAATGACCGTCCCAGCACGAGGGCGGACCGTTTAGCCATTGGCTTCAGCACGCACCTGAAGGATGCCGTCCTGGTGAGAGTGGACAGCTCCTCTGGACTTGGAGACTTCTTGAAGCTCCACATAGTAAGTTATAAAACTTGTTAATTATCACGCGTTCAAGAACAGCAAAGCAAATTATATACATTACACACATAATGTCCCTGTTATGCCAAAGGCAGAAAAGGTTATTTATCTTTTTGTGTTCGTTTACACCCGAGCTATGAGCCCACTTGTTAGGTTATTTGGTTGCTGCCAATCAAATCAGATCAATCCACACTGACACAGTTCTCATAAAGGTTGTTTTGGTATAACTGGATTCAGTAACTCTATTATTATATATACATTTTGTTTAAAAAAAAATGCATCAGGTTTCAGGGGCTGTACCTATGATGGAAATTGTTGAACCAGTTGCAATGAAAAAAGGTAAAAGTTGTGATTAAACTGCAAGAGCGACATACTTACAATCACGTACATCGGTGTATGCGATAAGAATGATGCCGTGCATGATTCATCTGATCCTGTCAACCTGTTATTCCCTAAGAGGGAAAAGATGCAGTATGAGGGCAGGTTCCACGGTGCATCTGTGACCTGGACATTACTCTGCTGGCGACCACATGACCTTCATCTCTGCAGCACCCACTTACTGACAGCAATGCTGATGCTGGCCAGCAGCATACAGGAACATTACACACGCAGGAAAGCTTCAGACCAGAACATACACAAACACGAAATTGGTCTTGAAGTTTGCATCCCCAGCTGCCCACACACCGAGATTCATGCGTACCATAAGCACACAGTGACATAAGCAGGCCTTTCCTGAGGACACAGAGCAGCTGTGACGTTATCCTTTTCAGACACCTCTGTGCCTCGCTTAGCGTGTTTTCTCTTGTTTTTTCCCAGCATTTTGATTTTAAGACCCAGAGGCATCAAGATCCAAAATGAAAGATCAAGTGATTGTTCTCACTTTAGAAACGATGCAACCTTTTTTACATGATTACACACACATAAGATGTTCAAAACAAGAGAAATTATTGAAATATGGCTGTAAAATGAGAACCACAATGCTGCAATCCTTTTGCATCGTGCAGCTTCTTGGGATCCTCTCCACCTGCTTTAAATCACTTAAGCAGGGGTACGCAGAAGAGATTTCCTCAATAGATTGTTTTATGTAGTGATGCTCAATGTCCTCTCCAATGATTTGCATAGCTGATGCTCCTTTTTGAAATAAATGACTCAACAGGCTTTTGCTTTCTCTCTCATTTCACTACAGTGCTGAGTTGATAAACATACAAATTTGCTTGTTGCATGTACATTTTCATATAATTATCTTTTTTTTTTAAAGCTTACACATCTTAAAGTCATTTGAATATCAGGTAGTTGATTACCATTCAGGCTCTTCCGACTATGGATACAGTTGAACACACATAGAAACAGAGGTTTCACATGTATGTTATAATGAGGCAGAAAGGTCATAAAGCTTACAGCAGATGCATACGTTGCCTTGTTGATAAAATAAGTAGCACGCCACTGACATTTTAAAGTGTGAAAGTGTTGATAAGGCATGTTCTTACACCGAGGGCAGTGGGTTGTGACAATCCTCTCTCCTCTCGCATCAGCAGTCGCTATGAATGCTCTCTCCTATTTATTCTTTTCTCCACATTAATCTGGGTTCTTTGTGAAATGTTGCATTTCATTAGAAAATCAGAGAAATATGAGAGAAGAGTTTTAAAGAGAGGAGTGAGGGAAGCGTGAACAGAGGCATGAAAGTCATGCCATTTATTTGTGTTCATCTCCCTATTGAAGATGAGCAAAGAAGCTTTAAATGTATAAATAACTCACAGTATTTAGTGCATGCGCTGTAAAAGTAAGGCAGTGTTATGACAGACACTTATATAAATGTAGAACCTATCAGCTGACATCTTTAAAAGCCAATTTAACATATTTGGCACTGAATGTGTTTTTCTTTGCACTTTTATTCCAATTCGGTTTGTATGATGGTAAGATGTATTTTTCATGTTTCGTGCTGCAGCAAAATGAAATAAAAAAAGAGAAAATTCAATCCCAGTATTTCATGACATTTGAATACTTTTGATACAAACCGTCTGGAGATGCATTCCACAATTGTGTCATCTCATTAATTACACTGCAAAGGACGTATTTTACTGCACTTCATTAAACACAATGAGCTGTGCAAAATTACCACCTTGATGTGTTTCTTATGCATTAATAGCAGCACTCTGCTAGTCACCTGCAAAAATCTTATCTCGTTGAAATGTACCATTAGTGGGTCATGCTGGAATACGAAAATAATAAGACAAAACACTGACTGTGTAGCCTAATATCCCATGAAGCTGTATTGGGAACTTGGTCATTTTACTCACTTTCGTGCAGTTCTGTCAGTTTTTGCTTACATTTAAGAAATAATGTGACAACTCGACTCCCATTATCAAGTATATTTAAACAAATGTTTGGCGTTAGTTTATTTGGTGGTGCATATTTTCCAGACAATGCATTATAAAGTCGATCCCATTCATGCCAGCTTTATTCCTTTCAGTTACTGCTGCTCTGAGCAGAAATTGTCTTAGGTGGAGAGCATCTCCAGCTGTCCGAGATGGGATTAGACCAGAATTCAGTATTTACCCCCCTCTTGCTCTATTCTCTATATCCCTCTCCCCTCTAATCTCCTGCACCCATTTCATGATGACAGGAAACCCAGCGGGGCTTGAAGGACGCCATCTCAGCTCACACTCTCAGATGGGAATTTTCTGAGTAATATGTAGTGTATATGATTTAAATGCACCTCAAAGGAATCATGATCCTTCCCCGCCTCTCTTTTCCATCGCAGATAAAGACAATGACTGTGAAGTCAGCCAACCATCAAATGTACGACAATCCTCAGGCTCATCACTGTAGTACACATGCAAGACTAGATTCATGATAATGTTCCTGCTGTTTCTTAAATTATGATGACTCTCCACTCTCCTGTTCAGGTTTTCTAAGGTGAATCATCTTCATAAGCCTTATAGCACCAGTGTCCCATGTGGACATAGGCCTTGACTGTACATGGTAGTGTGCTCCAGCTACGAATCTTTGTATATAATTAATTGCACTGTAGCTGAAAGTCAAATCCAGGAAAATATTCACAATGATATTATGCAAAAGAGGGAATTATGGATGTAATGATCCCTGGTGGGTTCGTGTAGCAGAGCAATCCATAAGAAGAGGAACTGGAACTAAGTTCATAAGTTGTGGGTGCACAGTACATTCTCTGTTAAACATGCAAAGAGATGTCACAGTGTAATTTCAGCACAGAATATTTTAGGTGAAATAGATTTTACATTTATGCTGTTAAGTTGTTTTATCCCACGCAAAGGAAGTCCAGTCTCATTTATTTCACCACACCACCTAGGCTGTATATGTATTATTGAAAATCTATGTGTACATTTTTAGGAAGTAATTTACTCAGTGGGATGGAGGCTTTGTGGCTGTGTTCTTCCTTTTTGTTGTCAGTGAGCAGCCGTGACCCTTACTATCAGGGGCTCTCCTTAGTCTCAGGCAGGGCCCCAAAGGGCCCACTGAGCTTGTTTTGTACTGGCACTCAATCTCTGTGTGGGGGTGGGGGACTACTCTGAGCACTTTCTTCTTTCCCTCCTCTAATTGCATGCATCCCTTAAAAAAAAAAAAACACAAACAAAAAAAAAAACAAGCAATGAAGGCACTCTGGCTAAGACAGCAAGACTGTGAAGTTAATGTATTCCATAGAGCAGAGAGGATAGTTGAGAATAATGACTCGGCGGTGCATTGCTCCCTTTGGTCCTCCTATAGCTGACTACCAGAAAGGGGGTTCTTCTTCTGATGGAAGAACCTTTAATTGCAGTTTCAGCTCCTGTTCTTTACCCAATAAATCATGTAAAATAGCCTCAGAAAACCCAGGCCCACTGTCCGAGTATCCACACTCTCAGGTTAGAAAGGTATATTTTAGTGGTCCACCTCGCTTACAGAGTTCTTATTATTCACAATCGCGTGCTTCATTAGGTGAGTACTGCACAGTCTAATTCGATGCTACATGTTAGGCTGTTACCTGGGAGAGATGCAGCAGGTCTCACAAGAGAACAAGTCTCACGCTATCCCCCATACTCTTATTAAAACACCTGTCCAGGGAGGAGATCTTATTCTCATCCTCTACTGCTGTTAAGGTCGCTAATTACCTCTCATGCCCGCTCTGCACACAGACGTAGAACAGACTTGCATGCGATACCCTCAGGATTACCTGATGTACAGCTCTCCATGTTGCTTACTCAGTCAAATCACATCAGTTATTACCAAACCTCTTGAGCAACGGACAGGTAGGTTATCATTATTATTACAGTGCAGTAGCATGTTTGGAATTAAAACAGCTTAAACTCGTAACTTTGTTTGTGGGTGCAGAGTAAGTGTTCTGCTCCAGCTGAACACTTAAAATGCACTTCCGTTAAGTATCTGATAAGTATTATTGTCGCGCTTGGACAGTTGTCACCTCCCTGTTTAGGCACCCATTTTTTTTTTGTTTGCCACAATATTTCAGCTGCTGTTTCCATGGTAACAATCCTAGTTCAGCACTGGACTCAGTGCCGTGTTGATGATATGCATTTTAATCAGATTCAAAAGTAGCATGACCATATTATTGGCAATTTGAAATCATGAAATCAAGTTGCTCAAAACAAAAGTGTAAAATAAGAAAATGAGCGGTAAAATGGTATCTGCCTCCATCACATAGCAGAAAGCATGCAACTAAACAAAAGTTACGTGTTATATACAATAAGTTATATATATTATTTTTTTTTAGTTTATTTATTTATTTTAAGAGCTCCTTTTCAACTGACATGGAATACGGAAGATTTATGAAACCAGAAAGGAAGTATTTTGGCAATAAAAAGATAGATTTGTTCCCAGTGACAGTCTTCATCACTGAATTGTCACACTCGGATGAACAAAGGGTGAGGAGTAAACACATCCAGTGTTATTGACTTCCCACGGTTTGTGCTGTCACCAGTCACTCTTACTTGTGCGGTTCCCCCACCTCATAGAGACAATATTTTAAGACAGGCAGAACTGCCACTTTCATCAAAATCATCTGAAAGCTACAGAGTGCACAATTTGAGGATCACTGCTAAAATGTCACAGATGACAAAGGGGCCACATTTACTCATACTTCTGTTTTGCCTTTTTGCTCTACTTGGTTCTTCACCTTTTAAGAAAATAAAATGGAACTGATTTTCCCGCTATTGTGATGCTTCTTTTGAAGGAACAGCAAATCAAGGAAGAATCTATAGTAATCATAGATGCATTTGTGTTGAAGTTTGACTCATATCATCAATCCCTTACTGTTGAATCTCACTCTGCTATGTTTATATTCACATCTAGATCCCATTTGTCTTTACTCTTGCTTTCCCCTTGTCAGATAGTGTCAGTAAAACCAGATTTGCCATTTGCTCATTAGTGTTTCCGGCAGTTTGTAGTGTGGCATGTCAAAAAGCTGGGTTAATGCCACTTTAAGGGTAATGTAATTGCTAACCACAATGAGGAGACAACACTGAGGAGAGTGTATTGTGGAGCTCTGTTGACCTGTGTTTTTTTTTGTTCAGAATGAAAAAGACTCAAAGGTAACAGAAGGTAATGCTTGTATTCCCTTGCTTTTCGGGTCGTTAACATACAGAATATGAGTTGTAATTGTTTAAGCGGCAATGAGTGCTGGTAATAGTATGGTAATAGTGCTGGTGAATAAAACATTGATTTTATGTCCACTGTAACTGATTGTGGCAAAGGTCTGTATGAGAGAGTAAGCGTCCTATCTGTTTTAGTCATAGACAGGTCAGCCACTCCGCTCTGATGATGCACCTGACCTCAAAGAATCAAATCTCATCATATCCATATTGAGAAGGGACAGCGCTAGAATCACCATTACTCATCTATCAATTCCAATCATTTCTCAATTTGTTCAAGCTCTTTGCCACTACAAAGCCAAGTGGTCCATGAAGAGAAAGTGTGTGTTTGTGTGTGTTTGTGCATGGGAGAGAAAGAGAGGGGGATAATGATGTGTGTATGTGTATTTGAGAGGGCAGGACAATACTGTGTCTTCACTTTTATTAGTGTAACAAATCATAGTGACTACAGCTTGTCATTCTCAAAGCTGTACATCAATACATTATGGGCTTGCCTCATACAAGACAATATTGCCATTGCTAACATGGAGTAAATTTGATTTCATCGTCAATGTTACACCGTCAGTCACGTCTGCTTTTTTGAGGTTACAAGGGTAAGAACATCAACATTCTATTTATTGTTATATTATGGTTTGATGGTAGATTTTTTTTGTCTTTTTTTTTTTTTTTAAATGGGTTTAGCTCGATCCCTAACCCTTCTAATTTCATGTATCACTGCAGCCATTCAGCCCATTTGATCAGATTCACCATTTACCTCATTACTCAATAAGGTACTGCCAATGCATATGTGGCAGTGAATTTATTGGGGAGAGCGTGTGCTTGTGTGCATTTGGGACATGAACGGCACAGCATTAAGTCACCATAGCTGTTAACTTTTGACACAGCTGCCTGAGGCCTTAGGGTGAGATAAAAATAGTCCCACTTTCTCACTTCATTACATCAAGCTGAAGTTCACCGTCCTCCAACGATCACGTATGAAGCTTATTTTATGTAGTATTAGTATGTAATTCATTATTCTGTATATCTTGCCCATGCTTAATTCTGACAAGAATGTGAAAGAATATGCAAATGATGTAAAGGATCAAATTAAATGCTTTAGTTTAGTTCAAGTAATAGATCTGACTTTGTCTGGAGTTGTGTTTCCATGGATCATTTATACTATTCTCAGTGTGATATAAAGGTCTCTCACTCTACTCCTGTTTAACAATTATATGTATATGCGTCTGTGACTGCCGCTTTATTAGACAAAGGAGATGAAAACAAATACAGAGCTCAGGGTACAATATTGGTTCTTTCTTGTCTTCTCCCGTTGAATGGATTATATCAATAAGATTAAAAAGAAACCTCATCCTTTTCTGTTGTGTTTCTGGCAAATTAGCAGACAGAACCACTGTGCATGTCTAAAATATTAAATACTAATCTAACACTCTCCGGCACATCTCGTCTTCCCAGAGTTAGTTATGCTTATTTAAGAAATATTTGCCACGTAACTACAGCTCATAGTACTGAATCAATATTGTACTAATGTGTAACAATTTGGCTTTTATTAAGAGTGTAAAAACCTCTTCCTGTACTCAGTACCTCACATTAGTTACTTGGTGTCATAATTTGACTTGAGCCTGTTGCTTTAAATACCCATTGGTCTCTACTTGAGCAGCACAATATTCATAAAAACCGACATTGTGATATTCTCTTTTTCTTTAGGATTTAATTTAACGTTAAAAAGTTACAATATTTTATTTACAATATAGATGTTGGTTTATGTGGATGTGATTTTGTATTTATTTATTCATGTTCTTATTTATTTAATGCTATTCATTACTAATTTAATTTGGCCTACCAGTGAAGGTTTATGTTCATATCATACTCCAAAGACATTGTTGTATAAATAGTTTAAATGAATTTGCGCTCACATTGTAGTGTTGAAGCTGGAATTATATGTCAAGGAACTTCAGTTTCTAAGAATAGGAAGTGTATGTTGTTGTGGGGAAAAAAAAAGAAAACATAAAAATCAATATTTCAACATTTACAGTGTTGAGCCTCCTTCTTTAGAAATTCTGCAATTCGCCCAGACATTCTAAATATCAGATTCTGAGCCAAATCCTGATTGATGACTTTCCATTCTTGTCTTATCAATACCTAAAGTAAATCCCAGTTTGTGGGTCTGTTTGTCCACTTTCCTTTGAGAACTACCAGCAGGTTCTCAATGGGATCAAGACCTCTGGAGTTTCCAGGCCATGGATCCAACATTTTGATGTGAGGATTTCTAAGCTACTTCATTATCACTTTTGCCTTGTGACATGGTGTTCATCAAGCTATAAAATGCAGATTGTCACCAGATTTCTCTTGGATCATTGTAAGATGTTGCTCTTGGAGAATGTTTTGATGCCATTCCTTGTTTATAGCAGTGATTTCAGACAGAATTTAGAGTGAGCCCAGTCCCTTGCATGAGAAGCAACCCCACACATTTTCCATGTATGTGCTTCACTGTTGGCACAGCTCATGGTGGCTTTTCTTCCTCAAACAACCGATCTTCCAGATGTCCCTAATAGATGGAATGGACTGTATCGTTGAAGTGCCTTGAGATGACATTTGTTGTGATTTGGCGCTATATATATATATATATATAAACTGAACTGAATGGGGCATCATCTGAGAACATAACTTTTGATGTTCAGTACTTGTACTGTCTGCAGAAATTCAGTCTATTCTTGATGTTCTTCTTGGAGGAGTGGCCTCTTCGCTGCTCTTTTCGCCACTATGAAAAAAAAAAGTCCGAAAGTCTATGTCTAACTGTGTGTACATCCACCCACCAGTTTCCACTCTTGCGCAAGTTCTGTACATTTAGCAACCTGATTTCATAGCTGACTCCTCAGGACGATACAAATTTGGGCGCTTGATGAACACTCATGAATGTCCTGAAGCCCTCTTCACCGCAGTTGAACTTCTCTCTTGAAGTTTTTCAAGATATGGTACACTGTTTCAGGTGTACTATCCATTGAAACAATATCTTTGTATCTAAGGCCATAAATAGGCTAAATACAAAAACTGAGGCAGCGAAGTTAGTGCAACACAAAATTTGAGTCAGTGCCAAGACAAATGGCCAGGACTGCAGATATTTGCCTATATTTTTTGCACTGCACTGTAAAAATCAGCAGAGAGCAAAGAGCAAAGTCAGTTTGGACTGAGCCAAGTACAGAATTACCTATGAAATACCGTCCAAACATCTCTGGCAAAGAAAATTCTTCCAGGTTGCCTCTCAGCTAATTATTCCATAATTGTTCTTGGTGCCTTGTTGTTAATGTCTTCCACAGGGCTTTCAGTGGGGCTGTATGAAATATTTAACACAAGGCTCGCCTTGTTCTGGTCAACTTAATTACCTTTTTCAATGCTGCACTGCTCTCATCTCCAGCCCCTTGTGCTTTCCATGCAAGTTTGTTACCCACACATAAATACAATGTGTGGGTAACACATAGAAGCATGCTGTGTTTAATTATGTGCCGCTATTGAAATGTTGTAGCATGCCACATTGGTGTTTGCTGCTGGTGTTGTAGCAAAGGTAATCTGAGCTCATATTTATTTTGTAAAATAGTTTTATTTTACTGGCAAGAATATCTTCTCATCCATAAATGAGAAATCAATGCTGCTTTGTTATAGATTGCTTTCACCAATAAACCACACGGACTCATAAAACATTAAGAATAAATGAGCAGCAGGAAGCAAAAGAATGAGAGGCAGGACCTATCATATGGACATATGGAAATCAACACAACTGAAACCAAACATGACTAGGGTAGGTGAGGTGGAGTATCCGCTCCTAAAATGTCTCAGACAACCACATTGTCAGCAGAAACAATTATCCCCCTCTTGGCCCCACATTTTCATTTATGAATAATAGATTTAGCGGTCGTCCCTATAGTTTCTTTAACTATCAGTCAATATTACCGAGTTCCAAATGAGATATAGAGATTTTAACCCCAGGTTTATGCTGTGCATCATTTGACATTCAAGTCAAATATTCCAAGAATGATATTTACATTTTTTTTATTATTATTGCTCATGGGGGCAGAGTATCTGGCCAGTTTCTTGTCTTTCAGCTGTAAGAGCTGCAGTCAAGCTGGGTGCTCAAAACTGAGCCTCTGGTCATAGATCGTTCGTTCAACAGCCTCATCTAAAGAATTGGTTTTCTGTTTGTTCACATGAGGGTGCATGTGTGCATTTTTCTCATCCTCTCCGTTATAATAAGGGCTGTGCAGTGATGGGCAGTAACACTGCCCGTGCTAGAGCAAACAATCTGTGACGTGCCAGCAGCCTACATGTGCAGCACACCTCAAGCAGTGAGATCAAACAGACAGGTACATGTTGTTCTTTTGTCTGCTTCCATCCCCCAGGTAAGGATATGAGATTAGAAGGGCACGCCTCAATCTGTGGCCTAATTTTCTGCTCGTTTTATCCACCATGCAGCATGCACTACCTCAGGTAAAAAGAGAGATGTTGCAGGGAGACGTTTGAGTTCTGGTTATGTTGGAGTAAATGCTGCAAAATTGAAGAGGAGTAAAACTTTACAGCTTGATCTATTGGTCCTCTAAATTGTTGATATGAGCATTTGGTTTGCAATTCCCAGAAGGGCAAAGCAAACACCTTGACAGCAGTAACTAAAAATGCATGCGATGCCTAAGTCATTCTCTTGTCTGTGTCTCCTCCCTTACCTGGAATAATAAATCAGTTATGCCTGAGGTATGCTCTTCTCCTTAACTTCACCAGGGCATTTTGTGAAATAGCCCAGTGGCTTACAAAGAGCGGCTATAAAAGATGTAGAAAATTGTTGAGGGAATTCCGTGTCTCTGCTGTATACAGACTGAGCCTGACACTGGAAGTTCAAGTTTTATTCTGCTGCATTATAATGGCTGGTCAAAACCAAACCCAAAATATCAGCAATGATCAGTTTACTGTAAATCTGGAGGTTACCTGCAGTTATGCTGGCGGGTATTGCATATTACATGCTCCATTTTCTATGGTTTAACATTGAGGGGAAAAAATGATAACAGATTAAACATGTTCATTTTGAGCACAGGTACAGATTACGGGAAATCCTGTGACATGGACATGCCCAAATGTTGTCCAAATGAAGCTTCAAATGAGGCGCTTCTGTAATCGATGCGGTATCATCCTACTCCTTTATCCAATACAGTAATTTCTGAAACATTTATTGACCAAAATGTTGCTGTTATTTATAAGATAATGTAACAGCTGTTGTGTGACAGTGTCACTCACCACCATTTTTCAGTCAACGGCAGCATAAATCGATAGCCAGCCAGTAGCCTGTGTGTGTGTGTGTGTGTGTGTGTGTCATCTGACTTACAAAGAGATAGCAGCGTGAAGGGAAGAAGCAAGCTGAAGGGGGCAGTGTGATGCTCTTGACAATGTTCTGCTGAGAAACCTCAGGTTCTATCATTCATTTGGACAGTTCGTTGATTATGATTCTTTATTGCAGATCACCACATTTGCCCCTTCATGACAATGTGATCCCTGGACAGCAGTGGCCTCTTCCAGCATGATAATGTACCACATAGTAAAAAATGTTCCTTAGTGATTTGAGAAAGATGACAAAGAGTTGAAAATGTTGGCATGGCCTCGGAATTCACCACATTTAAACCAGATTGAGCTTATGTGATGTGTGGTATGGGTCAAGCAGTGGTTAAAGGTGTCAATGTAAATTAGAAACTATTTCTAAGGCTTTTAGCAGCTGTATGTCAGAGGCAGGGTAAACATGCATCTTCAGCAATGCAATGCCAAGGGTAAAAGGTGCTTTGATACGCTTAATCTATGGTGAGGCCATAACTCAGCATTTCATCACCATGTCTATCACATGATTCTATAAGGGAATAACAGTTGTTGTTATGGAAATACAAAGATGAGACACAGAGAAACCTCTTTAGAAATGGGATGTCAAAGTGTAGCATGTTGTTACATCTTCAGATCTAAGAGTTTTGCTTTAATAGAGTATTCTTCAGTCATCTGTCACCTGATTCCTCCTGAATGGCATCCTTAGTGGCCAGAATCATGATATATCCATAAAAGTGTTTGCTGGAAAAAACAGTGTGCCCCACAAAGGCCCAACACAAGACATTTTCAGAGGTCTAATGGACTCCATGTCTCAATGGATCAGAGCTGTTTTGTAGCATGAGGACAAACGACACAGTATTAGTCAGGTGGTTTTCATGCTGTGGCTGGTCTACGTTTTTCCAAGCTGGAAGTAATTGTAAAATCATTACCACTTCATGAAATCTTAATAGGTGCTGTCAATTAGAGACAAAGTAATGGCATGAGCCAGGAGCTTGTGACGCCATCACTATTTAACAGCTGGCAGTAAAGTTTTTGTGCTCATCCAGAACTCAGTTGTTGCCATTTTTATTGTTTTCAGTCCTTCAATGCATCTATGACGTTTGGTAATCGTATCAATCATAACGTTTCACAAGAAGAATGGCCACTGCTTAGAATATATTTTGTCAAGCACAAAAGTATGCAGTTTAAATTTGTTGTTATTTAAAGCAGTCTAATAGGAAGGGGTTGGCTGACATATCAAAGGTGGTACCTGACAGAAAGATATGATATCTTTTGCCACCCTGGGGACTTCCTAGAGCACCCTGGGAAGAAAAGAAGGCAGTGGCAGGAGGAGAGAAGCTGTGTACTGGTCACCTGCAAGGCCTTATCTGGCTGTCATATTATTTCACCACAAAGGACCACAAAGGCCGTATCTCATGCCCATCTCTTTGATAAGGACTGCTGCTCCAAATAAAAATAAAAGACAAAACAGAAGGTGTGCAGGAACAAAATAACAAAGCAGAGCAAAGCTTCTTCGGTGTGTTAGCTTGTTATTACTTTTCGCTGCAAGATGGCTGATAAAGACCCAAAGACAATGAAGGAGGAAACAACAGAAGATAAGTTGAAGAAAAGAGTGAGGGTAAAACTGAAAAAAGATAGGACTGTGTAAGAAACCAAACATTTCATTAAAGGAAAATCCTCTTACTGGTACATGGGGAAGGAGACAATAACACGACAATAACAAGCGGTCGGATCTAGTCTGAAAACGGACTGGAGTGCACACATGAGCTCTTATACATGTTTGTATGTTTCTGGAAAACCACTGAGAGATTTTCAGGTACAGCCTGGTGAAAAGCTCTGTGACCCTTTGTTACAGCCTCTGCCACTTATTTAACAGTGTTGTGTTTACGTAAAAATCTTTGTGTCCTTCGACGTTATATAACGAGTGCAACTGTTTCATATGTTTTTGTTACGTATGCAAGAGCTATCTCTGCAGACATCTGCAGTGAGCGATGAGACATCTTACTTTCCCTCGGGCATTTATTTTTATTTTTTTAACAATCTTTGATTTAAACGTTATGTTCAAGTATACTGCATGTTTAGGAACAACATGCTTCCCACAGCTTCCGGTCCCCTCTCCCAGCTCTGTGCTCCACTAGGCGGAGTCACAGGCCAGTTTGGACGCAGAGATGCAGACAATTCTAATTCACAACATTCATCATCATGGCAGCAATGCTTGCCTCCCTGGCCTGAACACTCCCTCTGTTATAAACCGGAGCTCCAGAAGAACGCTGATTCAGGACTTGCCTGATATCAGATCAGTATTCTACCGTAGGGCAAGAGCTATGTTGGTCCAACTTGTATGATACATTGTTGTCTTAGTAGTACTGTAGACACACATGAGATGACTTCAGTACACTGTGTGGTTCAGATATTTTATTATCTCATGAAAATGGATATTAATTTGTCCTTATGAAAACATTGGCATGGACAGCTAAGACCTTCAGTAATGCATATGGCAGCCTTCTGAGCCACTGAGCACTTTGAATCCTTTATGAGTTATGTAGTCGTGTATTTATCAAAAGAGAGATTTTTTTCAGCATATATGGCTCCACTTATAGTTGTTGATATGAACGCAGTGAATAAAGCTGCAGTAGATGCTGTAGAAAAGAAAGAGATTGTTTAACTTCTTGAAACTTGTTTTCCATTTCATCTTTGTTAACAGAAGAAAAATGGGGAGATCAATTATATCATTAATTTCTAGCATTGTTATTTTACTGTCTCTTCTGAGATCTGCTGTTGCTCCACTCTGTTGCTCACTAATGAAAATGTAGCAATGCATAGAAAATGTCAGATTTGTAATTACTTCACAGTTGGACAGTTCATTTGTTAGTGGTGCAAGAAACGCTCCCAAAATGGTCACCCTCTAAAATATTGCATTTCGGTCCCTGTGAAATCTGGATTATTTGCGGTGGTACGCTGTGATGGCGGACAGCTGCTGTGATGCTGCTGCCAGCTCTGCACACCATGAATTTTGAGTACACACCCAGAAATCAGAGTTATAGTTGCCTGTGAAGGACAGATCCCATGGCAGTTTGCTCACGCATGTGTAGTGTGGATGTGTGTGGGGTTGCACAGCTTTGTGTGTGGAAGCGAGTGTGGATTGTTCAATAAACTCATCACAAACCTCATAAAGAAAGATGACATTTACAGCAAAGAGCAAAGGTCAAGGAGGTGGACCTGATGAGATCATGATGGAGGGAAGGCTGTTTTCTTGCAGCCACCTTGAGAAATTGGGAGGAAAAACACCAGACATTTAATTGTGTGAGTATACATACAGTACAAAAATGATTTATTTTCTGTAGAAACTGATGGTTTATAAAGCACCCAAACAGTGGCTCATAGGGCCAGTGTAGACAGATAGTCTGATAATGTAGATCTAATTAAGACTCCCAGAGTGGGACCGTAGTGTAGGTCTCTGCCGATCAACACACTCGGGGCACAGCCATGTCCTCATTAGCACCAACAGTGTCACCAGACCTGGTCGATATATACATCCTTAAATTAGGGTAGAGAGTGAAAATTGGCCCTGCTCTCTGAAACCATTCTGATTTCTGAAACCAAGGCCTGTCTGCAAATGTGAGCTGCGACTCGAGATGAAGTTAATGAAGACAATAAGACGAAGAGGAGGGAGTCATCAAGCTTTGAAAGAACCCCCATCCTCTGTTTTGGGACTGGAAGTGTTGCCAGATTGGCAGCTCAATCTTATAGGCCCCTCGTACCTTTGATGAAAAATTAAAACTTGACAGACGCACTCCCCTTTGGCCAAGTTCTACCTTTTTTTTTGCCTCTCTGTTGTCTGACTTTGTCAGAACTGTGAATGTTTGTGTTTGTCTCTGTGAGAATGAGAGTGAGAGTTAAAGGCAACCGGAGAAATATCGTATGTGTCTATGTGCCTGCTCCTGTGTGTGTTCTGGGTGAGCAGTCATCTGATGAACTGCCTTGCGTCGACCAAGGCTTTCGCTCGCTGCAGCCAGTGAGATCCTGTCGTTGTGGTGGTGTTGGTTAACAATGCTCATCCCCCAGCACCACAACTCACAGAGCAGCAGTAAGAGGTTGGCAGACCCTAATGGAAACGTCATCTTCCAGATAAAAGATGGCCCGGCTTTGATGAGAGATGGAGTTATGGGGGGTGTATAATAAAAGAACCATTTCCAATCGGTTCTGAAGCCAATTTAAGAGTGCTGAATTAAGACAGACACTGTCATAGACAAACTGAAAGGCCGACAGTCCGTCACAGCTGCTCTTCTGTTTCTCAGGCAAAGGGGCCTTTCGCTGCCTTGCTCCACATTGGCGGGGTTGGAGTAATGGTCAAGCTGACACTGAAAACTTCAACAAATTCTGAAAGTTTGATTGTCATTCGGTCTGTTTCAGTGAAAAAAAATACTGGTGGAGACCGAAGCGACAGAAAAACAAGGAAAACTATAGCGCTGGAACCAACAGAGCGGTGTTCTGGGATAAATTAGCAGACCTTCCTTCGGACTCCTGTGTACAGTGTCAGGACAAGGTGCATTACCTCCCAACGTATTTGACAGTTGCAACCAACAGACAAACAAAACATGTTGTCTGGCACGGTTGTTGTTTGTTTCCTTGTCTGTTGTGTGTTTCTTGCCCAAAAACTCCCTCATCTGGTTATGTCTCCACTTGGGCTTGAAAAAACATTTCGGCACCAGCTTTGACACCATTCAGAAAGGACCTAACAATAGGCTGCTCTAGACTGTAATCCAGACCTGTGCAGTTTTTCACTTTGTATGGTCTTTGTTCACAGAGAGAAAGAGTAGTGTGACATCAAGCTAGCGTAGTCTCTTTGAAATCTCCCGTGTGTTACAGTGGTGACGTCGAGTCCAAGCAGGAGACATGACAACTGTAAAGCAGTCTGTGTTGCCGAGCGTTATGGGTATATTTTCCATGTTTTCTGTGTGTTGTATTTATTTGACAAAGTAAATTAGCACTTTCAAAGAGGTGTTTATTTGATGAATTGTGTAATGTGCAAGTGTGTTTGCAGAGCCTTTTTTTCTTTTCTTTTTTTTTTTTTAAATACTCATCACATACAGTACCACATCTACCCCCACTCACTGGTTGTGAAGGTGCTTTAGCTTGTATACATTTACATATTTATTGCCTGAAGCCTTGCATAAGTAATATTCTCTCAGGTGTGCACTGTGAACATGAAGCACTCATGATCACACCCTCTCTTTGATGGTTGTAGAATTAGTTTAGATGTTTTTCACTTAACAAGATTCATTGCATTGTAAAGAATTGAATTGCTTGTCGAAAATGAGAACTGTCTCTCAGCTGTAAGAGGATTTAAAAGCGTTTACTTGGCTACTCGTTTGCATATTGCTGAGATGTTGTGTAGTGAAATGCATAAAATGTTTTACTTTACTATAATAAAAAAAGATAGGATTTCCCCAATTTCTCAAGCATGTGTGCCTCCCGAACTATAAGTGGCAGTAACTTATGTCTTATGTTGTATTTTGATCTTTATTTCCTACCTGTATGGAATTCATTTGACATTATCATCCTGTCAAGCAGAGTCAGTTTGCCTATAATAGATGATGTTTTCGAGTGAGACAGCAATCTGACAGAGGATCCTAACAGTTTCAAAGGCTAATTCGTGCCCAGTCATTTTCATCAGCCTTCTCCCTTTGCTTGTCTTCCTTTCACTTAATCTACTGGAACACACAGTGTAATGTGATAACTAAATCCCAATTTTGTTTCCTTTTCCCTATCCATGTCTGCTACAGTATCGGTCTTTATCTCTCACCGGAACTATTAAGAGGATTAATCAGACTGTCTTCTGGCACTTCTTAGATGCTCTCTACTGATGGGGCTCTTCCACAGGAGAGGCTGGTGGGTGGATGGCAGCATTTAGAACATGGTGGCACTTTGATCTGCAGGGCAGCTTTACAAACTTGCACTTCTAGCTTTGTGTTGAAGGGGTGAAGGAATAAAAATGTAAAAGTGAGACCTGTTAGATGATTTTGCAAAGAGAAAGTGGTACACCAAAGAGAGTTATTCCCTCCCACAGAAAATGCTTTTTCTAAAACCGGTTTAAACACCTCATTTGTAGTCCAGGCTTTCCTTTCTGATATTGACAAAATTACCATGTTACACACTTGTATAATACCGGCATATTTGCAAAATGGCCATTGAGCTGCTTTTGGTTTTGTAGAAGAAATATTTGGTGGAGCCACACAATGCAGAGGATGATAACATTTCAGATAACATTTTCAGTTTTCCTATATTTTTCAGCAGTAATCGTAGTTGTTCTTTCATCTTTTCGTGAATATTTCAGCTTCCTTGTGAGACACAAATACGATAAATGACTCTTGTATGCCCTCCACATTGTCAGTTTAATGACTACAAAGCAATATAGCCTGTGTAACTGCCACCCCACCATACACAACGCACTATGTCAACTCAGCTTAATTAGCAGAAAGGATAACAACCTGTAGTGAATAATGGTTTTTAATTATGCAATTTTACCGCTTCTACAAGCAAGATTGGTGTCCATGGGATGGATGAGGGGCAGTCGGCAAGGAATCATTTACAATCAATTTTCACCTCCAAGCTGAGGAGATGGTGAATGCAGCAGCTGAAATGGTGAATGCAGCAGCTGAAAAGAGAAAAATTGAATACAGTTTCCATTTTCATGATAAAGTGATTACACCACATCAGAAAGTGTCCTGAAGCAAAGTATAGAAATCTAAGCTCATGAATGTGCCTCCAACACCTACTGACAGCGACACACGTTTCTATGAAAATCCCAATCAGCCACACACTTCCTTACCTCTTCTATCGAGTCTATTGAGCCATCACATGAATTTAATGTTTGATAGAATGAACTTGGATTTGCTCTGACTATAACAAGGCTCCAGCGTTTTCCCTCTGCTCGGATATCCAACCTTCATATCCACGTTACACCTGAATGACTCTGCTAATAGAAGCATTTTATCAGACTTGCAAGCAAGAGGCCTGGCACGGCTATCTCTTTTTATTATTCACATTGCCCTGCTCTCAGATTCCATGCTCATTTAAGCCCTGTGACCCTCTCATTGGGGCAGCGCACTGGCTCTCCCGCACAGACATCGACACAAACTATTTTGCATGCTTGAGGATGCACTCAGTGAGACTTTTGCACAAAATGGCAGTGGAGTTGTGGATGCATTGAGTAATGTGCGAAGCTGCTCATGCATTTTCAGAGAAAAACAAAACTTTTTTAAAACTATAGATATTTTTAGATATATTTCCAATATTTAAAGAAAAAAAACGAGATGACTGGCTTGTTCAACAATGAAAGCATCTCAGCTGAGCTATTTCTAAGTAAATGGATTCAATTTAATTGTAATTCATCCTTATCAAAGAGATGATTTCTCTGTCAGAAACACTGTGGCAATTTGAAAATCTTTCTTATGTTCTTTTTGATTAGCATCAGCATCCTTGAAGTCAATGTTTTCTCTGTAAAACAGATCATTCCCTAATAGCTTCTGGCAAAGAGCCCTTTGCTTTGACTAGCATAGGGAAACAATTCCTGACTACATGGTAAATATTGTAAAGACCGCATTCAACTACATGCAATATAACTGAGGAGAGCAGAAATGGAAATAATCGTTCAAGAAATTGACACAGTAGGATATTGGAACACAACAGTTTTGCCTGCTTGTTTTCCTGGCACCTTCACTGGTGTCAGAACAGACAGTAGGTGAGTGATAGGAGGCTATATAGGGACCGCCACGGATCATTACACATTAAAATGTAGCAGCTGTAAGTCAGTCCACTCAGTTTATCAAAGCTTTTGGGGTTACTACACCAACCTCTACCCCAGCCTTTGTGTTTTTTGTGTGTGGGTCTGAAACAGCTGCATGAAGCTTCTGATGCTCCACTGCCAAATGTCACAAGCGGCCCGTCCTTCTGGGGAAATAAATTAGCTCTCTCTTAAGCAGCAAGTATTCAACAGGAGCCGCAGCATATGGAGAGAGTCTGACGACTCAAGACAACAGTTTGGCTTTTCCCGTCTTGATCTGGACAGTACCTTGATGATGAGTGTGCCTTTGTGTGACATTCTGTTTGTGGATAAAACCACTGTGGCCAACTCATGAATCCTTAATGTGAAGCAGAGCATAATCCTTGACATGTTGTGTTTCTCTTCAGGTGCTGCTTAATGTCATTTAACGGAGACCTGTGGTCTGGGACATTTCAAACTGCTGGCTTGTTTTGATGACTTCATTGGGTTGAATTGTGGTGTGTCTTTCTATGAGTGCAAAACAGTGGATTGTGTTAACCAGTAAGAAATAAATTAGGTTTGCATCATGGAATATATTGACTACGATATTTCATCATGTCACTGTAAATTAAGTTTAGCAACTGATGCAAAGTAAAGCTGAAGCTAAAGGGAATGTCTGTGCTTTGCAAGAACTGTTTTGTGAACCTTATTTGTCAACATTTAATTTTAGCATGATGTTGGCAAAAGCCATTTATCAAAACCGTTACCATCATGGATTTTTATACCGATGTTCAAGGTAAATCATTCAGTGATAGCAATATTTTACAAAAAAAAGACCTTTTGGCAATTTCATGAGAATTATATCTGCTAAAGATTGAATTTTGTATGACTAACAGTGAGATTCCAGTTGTCTTGTTATAGGTTTAGAATACTGAACTGTAAGTTTAGTTGCTCAAAACACGAGTGAGCACATGTTTTACCAGGCAACTCTTCATATCAGATACTGCATTGAAAATATAAACTAGCAAGAACGAGGTCTATTTTCTTCATAGAGAGACTTCAGAGGGATGACATCAGAGATTTGTGTCCCCTTCTCTCCATTTGTTATTCTGTCTTTTCATGATACAATATGGGCAAAGCTACTTCATCAAAGCTTTTCACGCTGAGATGGCCTGTGTGTCGTCACCTTCCTCATGAGACTGTGGCTGGATTCATTGCTTCCGCTTTTCTGCTTTTCTTTTTTTGTGTGTCTGCATGGTGCAGCCACATTCAGTGCAGTATGCTAAAGTCATCAAATGGCTACCTTTTTTTTTATGGCAGGGAAAACTGTGACCAACAAAATTTGCCTCTCTTGCAGTGTCTGGTTGGTGTTAGCTTACACAGCCTGAGGAAACGGGGGTACAGGAGGACATTAGAAATGACTTGTGTAGCTATGTACATTTGAATGCCTTCGTGAAATGTAATTCCATGAAATAGTGCATTAATACTTTAATGTATGACTGCAAACAACAATCATATCTGTATACAAAACAGATCCATGAAAACTAATCTATGAAAAAGTGCAAATATCTGCAAATTAGAATCCACAACAGTTTACTGGATAGAATATTTACAAAGAATATTAATCATTTTCTATTATTCATTGACCACGTTCAGAATAACATAAGATGGAGTGATTAAATAACAGACTCAAATTTATGTATGTTAAAGAGTTTGATTTCCATTTAAAAGACAAATTGTCATTGTCTGTCTTTATGCAGTCTTGCTCCAAGTGCACAAAATTCACACTGTTCATGAGTTCTTTCCATTTTACATAAAATTATGATCACAAGCATCCCTCTATCTATCTTCAGCATGTTTTGTGCACAAGGCCAGCTGGGCCTGAGCCTTGCATTGTCAAGGCAAGGCACAGCTGGGGAGCAATACTTACCCAACAAGAAGATGAAGACCTGCTTGGACTGAAAGAAATTTGACCATTAACATACAGTAGCATTCTTGCAAGGGAACGGCAGTATACACTTGTTTACGTGTGCTTATGAACATCATGAAGAACTTGGCAGAGCGGGGTGCTGTATGGATAGAACTAGAGAGAAGAAGACTGATGGCAGAGGGAAAGATGTATGCTTGGCTGGAGAAGTTAATAAAATTGAAGCTGTGTTATGATGAATAAGGAAAGGGCCATAAAAGAGAAAGTATGTAGTGAATCTCCCTGGCGAGCAATGCTGAACAGCCTGGTGAGCGCACTCAGGGGAAGGCTTTTTTAATCTGCAGCCCTCCCCAACACTCTGCGCTGCACAGGAAAATGGGTCCACAGTCTGTTTGAGTTTCAATAAGACAAAGACATGGAACCATGAGCTGGGCATAGACAGAAAGTGTGGGGTAAAGCTACACTGATATAATAGGGAATTAGGGGGGTGAAATTTATGATATCATGCTGAGCCTGCTGCACAAGAGTAGAAGAGGGTAAAATGATAAACAAAAAAGGATAAGCAGTGTTTATAAGTGTTAGGGAATACTGATTATTTCCTTACATCAGGCTGCACTTCTGACACGCAAATACCATAAACCTCTGTTGTTGTAGATGAGGTTTCTGGTTGCCAATACTTGATTGATTGATTAGAGTAAGACACTTCAGCTGTGCTTTCATAATAAAAATGCAAGATCAATGTTAGCACTGGATGCTCATGTGGCTCATCTTTAACTATACGAGTAGCTCCTGTAAAAGGGACCCACATCTGGACAAGATGGCACTCAATGTCAGACTGTTAAATGAGAATAAATTCATGTATATACCGTATACATATAATATTTATCTTAAAACAAAGGCAAACTGTAGACACTTTATGTGCAATAAAAGCTATATGACACAATGAAGATAAGGAGAGAACCTAAAAAGGAATATTTTGTCCTCCTTTAAATTTCCGAACATTTGAAGGGATTTTGCTGCAAATGTTGATTTGTAGCATGATCTCTATTTTTGTTGTTGCTTTATTTTTTAATGTTTTTTTGTGTCAGAGGGACTAAACATTCCAATTTAGAAAACCGGCCTGTTAGACATCTCTTCTTAGGTTCTCATTTTAGGTTTTTGTTTGTCTTTTAGTTTCCCTCCTGTGTACAGCACACAGTTTAGAAGTGCTGAGTTCTGACATGTCACTTCAAATCGGAAAAATATTACATTTTTGAGTGGTTATGTATTTGATTTACAAATACATTCTGTTTCATATTGCTGGAAACTGAGGCCTGTGAAAGACAGTAAGAATGGTGGGGTCTTTGTGAGTGCAGCCATGGCAGCTGTTCATTTTTCGCCTGAGTTGCTTTCAGAGAAGCCAGTTACCTTGCTGATGATAAATGCCTGTATACGTCGAGCCGTCTCAGATCTCCAGCAGCCTTTAAACCCTGATAGCTGTCACAGCCTCAGCCCCACTACCCCGGGTGTTCAACCTCAGCCTGTCCTTCAGCACTACAAATCGATGGTAGTTTTTACTTGCTCTGGTTAGTGGATACTTTGGCCGCAGCTGTCCATGCAAAAAGACTATTCAGTGATATGTGAGGTAATGCACATGTGCATTGAAACTTCCACAGTAATATCATGTCTGATATCAACTATCAACGAGGCAACACGTGCAGCATGTGGCTGTGTGATAGGGTGATAGATCGGGATGGGTGAGGTACTGGAGTGACTGTGATTAGTATCTGTGTGAGAACAACTGGAAGTGTGGATGCATTCTCTGATGCATTCTCTGATGGAGTGATGAGGTCATGCTTTTACCTTACATCCAGCCAGTTTCCTCTGGAACGTCTTTATCGGTTTTCCTTAAGACTTTGAATTTAGTCCACCTGCTTCATCCTTTTCTGCCCTCTCTTTTCTCTATCATCACGTTTTTCATCTTTTTAGCCTTTCTTTAATGTGCTGTCCTTTTACTCACTAATTCACTCTTCTTATTCACTCCAGTCTCCCACTCCTGCTCTATTTTCTACTTCTCCTCCCCTCTTTTAACAGTCACTCCCTGTGAGTCAGGCGCTGGGGCCGGAGATTAATGATGGTCGCAAAGCTTTGGCAGTCTCTGATTTTCTATTATCAAAACTAAACTGCCACAGCCAGGCTGTATGTTCTCTTTGGGTGTGGTAGTGTCCGTAGCTGGAATTGCTCAGTTATCATTCGATGGATTGTATGGATTATACAAATACAGTGGAAAAACTGCATTTAAAAAAAGCTGCTCAATATAAAACTCATTTGCACAACTATTACACCTTTAGTTAATTTGTGTTCATTTCTGTATATTGATTTTCAAAAGTAGCAGGAGTCACAAGAGTTTATCCATACAAGCTGAATAGGAACAACAAATTCTGAACCATCGACATGAATACCTTGCCAGTTATCTGATACCCAGCTGATATAATAACCTGGCCAAATTAGGAGAAAGAATTTGACTGGCAGGTATGGCATACATACGCCATAACCAAGTGGCAGGGATAGTGTACAGGAATATTTGTGCTGAGTATGAGTTGGAAGTCCTAATTTTAAGTGGGAGATACCTCCAAAGGTGGTCCTGTGGTACTTCCAGATCTAGACTGATAAGCAGGTGATGGCTAACTAACTAGACATTGTCAGGGTTGTCAAACCACAGAGGAAGGCAGTGATGATAGATGTAGCAATCCCAAGCAACAGCAACCACAAGGAGATGTAACACGAGAAGCTTGAGAACGCACTCAAGGCACTTCAATAATACAGTCCAATTCAAGTCAATTTGAATTAAATTCATTGATATTGATATAGTTGTAGATGTAGTTTTCTTATTACGGCATTTCTGGCAAAGATATAGACTTGTTAAACAGACTGCCTTCTAACTAACTGGCCATTTAAATGTAAAATAAGTAGTATTACTTCCAGGTAGGAACAGTGTGATTAAATATGTTATTGTAACGCAGTATGAGAAATGTTGGATCTGTTATGTTGGGGCTGTGAGCCACAGTGAGGACTAAAAGTCTTGATGTTTTAGATATGAACCATTTTTAACAGTAACAGCTTAAGCTGTTTGTTTCTTTTCTTTTCTTGGTTTGAACAAAATTAACTACTGCATCAATCATGAAACCACTCCTATGATCTATCATAATACATCACACAATGCTGGAAAGAATGTCTGACAATGGTGAAAAGTGGAAGTAGAAGAAAATGCTAAACCCAGCTTATGTATGACCTTGTTGCCTTGCATATTTATCAAAGTGTAGCACCATCCTAACATTCTTGCTAAATAGTTGCACTGGTCATCCATTTGAGCAGATGAATTATGGAAGAGGATGTTAAACTGGTGACATCAGTTCAATGCCATGGTATCTGTTCATTGTAAACTTGCAGGTCTCTCTCATTGAATTCATGCATTAACATGATCGTCCCATTGATGTTTCAACTTCTTTCTCCATCCTGCAAAAGGTGACAAAGGCTTGCTAAGTTTGTCTATAGGACTGCTTTTACATGAAAAATGTGTGTTAGAAGTTCTAGATACCTTCAAAGCAAAGGAGACGAACAAGGCAAGTTTAAAAGGAACATGGGAAATGGGGCTGATAAAGAGAGGGTACTTGAGTACGAGGCAAAGTCAGGAGAAAGCATTCCGAAGAGATGAAGAAATAGGACACTGAAAATTGAAGTAAAGTGATACAGCAAAGCGCAGGGAAAAGAGTAGAAGCCTCAGGCTGAGAGGCACCAGCCCAAGTATCATAGTCAATTAACATTCCAGCCCAGCACTAATTCTCAGTCTATTTCAGACCATTAATTATGTACACCATCAGTTCCAACTCACTTGGCCTGACAAGTCTTCGTCGTATTGCCTTGGCCCCTACAGATAATGTTTTACTACAGAAGTATTTGCAGCTTACCTATACAGGATGAAATTGATATGAAAACTGTATGTATCAGCCCCCCTCATAGGACTCATCAAAAACAGAAGTGAGGATTTAACAAAACCATTTATGCAACTGCTTAGAAATAACCACTTTATCCAGAAATCTCTGTCCCTAAGATGACAATACTGCTTCATATACTCTGTCTACTCGCTCCAGGTAACTTATTTTAAAGGTAACAAGGGTGGTTTGCTTATAACAGCAAGATTAAGGTATCAGAAAACCTGGAGAGGAGTCAGTCTACTGTTGGCTAAACTGTGTTTCCCTCTCTCTAGTAAGGGAACTTCTGCTTGCAGACATTAAATTAACTTGGAATTTTGAAAGAAGAAAGGCTCCAGCAAATTCCTTTTCTACAATTTTCTCACTATAACCTCTGAAGAGACAGAAGCAAAAATGATAATCTTTGTGTCTGATGAGTTTCAGGGTGCGCACTTCCACCACAACCTGTTGCAGCTTCTCGATGTGTCATAACTGAAAGGCAATCTATGAAACAGTTTTGATCATTTCTGCAAAGAAGCTGCAAATTTAGGTAATTTTCAAAAATCAATTATACACAGGGAAAAAAAAATACAGGGGGAAGGAGACATTGTCTCATTAGAGGGCACTAAAGAATCTGAAAAATAAAAAAAAGCTGCATCCTGAGAATGACACTTTTCTGCCATCAGTTTCTTGTTGAATCAATGCATGAGCTTGCATTAATCAATGTCCACTCATTTGAGCAAATGGAAATGACTTTGTCATCGTACAGGGATTAAGATGTGTCAATACGTCGTCTGGTCAGCCATTCAGTCTCAACACAGTGCAGAATAAGAAAGGCCTCGTCTCCCTAAAGATAATCAATTAATGAATATAAAATTACCCGTATGGACAGTGTGAAGATGAATGAGGCAGTGAACAAACAAACCTGGAGGGAGCAAATTAGTCATTCAACACCATTGTGTTGCCACCAAGGGCTATTACCGCTATGTATAGAGCATCAGTTGATAAAGGCTACAGATAATTTTGTGGCGCCACAGAAATATGGTAGATCATTTTAAAACAAATGTGCTGCCAAACTGTGCTATAGCGTCTGACTGCAAGACCATAAGAAAAGCAGACGCAAAAATGCTTGAAAACACTAAGATGAAAGTGCTTGGTCAGCTCCACGGGGATGACAAACATCCAAATATGTGTCACTTGGTCCATACTTGTCATCACTTTCCAGAGAGGCTGTCAGCATCACTGTCAATGCGTTCATTGGCAAATTTCCCCACACTACATTTATCCCTGAACAGGTGCTCCTTACCTTTCTCAGAGTACATGACAAGAAAGAATAATTGTTTGCAATCCAGAAACTGAATGGGTTGGATGATGCCTTTTTTTTTTATGCTTGAGTCTTCAGCAGAAATTAATGTACAGTTGAACCATATCGTTGTTGATTGGGATGATCGTGATCAATTCAAATCTATGCTGATTGCAGTGGGAGTGTGTTGATTGAAAGAGAGGAACAGGAGAAAAAAAAAATACTAGTGCTGCCACTTTCTGAAAATTTGTTTGGATTCAAAACTGCCTCAACTGGCTAAGAGGTTCTTGTACGGACACTATGATACGAGTCAGTCTGCCACAGGTAAGGGGGAAGAGATGAACTTTGTAACCTCGCAATGTGAGCAGAGAAAGCAGGCAGGTGCTTATGGACGTTCACCAATCTTATGAAAACAAGAATGCTGTAGGTGAAACTGACTTACTTAGTTTCAGTACCTATAAATATCAAAAGGAAGAAGTTAGAACTACAAGTTGCTGTGTTTACTGATAAATCCTGCAACATTAACTGTGCATCTTTGTTTAAACTGCAAACTATAAACTGCACAAACCTATAAATCATCATCTATTCCTGCATGTAAAAAGCTTGGAAGTGACTTCTGTGGCTTTGATGAATGGCCAGCTGCAGGAAGTCATTAACCTAAAGAAGAATGCCTTTTTTGGAACAAATGAAAAAAGCAAAAGCATATCCAAAAACTGCCAAGAACCCACATATTTTGTAATACTTCTTGTTCCAGTAAGGTTACTGTTGCCTGATGACCTCTGCAATGGATCGAAGCACCCATCGGCACAAAGATACAGGGTATTTTTCTCCCAAAATAGCAGCTTGGACTTGGGGATAAAGACAAGGATCCTACATCTCTTTAGGTTGCAGTGTGTTAGGATGAGACTCCTTTGTGTGCTGAAAAGATATTGCTGGCAGCACAAGGGAATTTAAAGGCTGTCTGAGAAAAACAATTCGGTAAATATCCAATTTGCGGCAGAAATCATACATTTCCACAGCTATCCCCTGTGGTAATTTGACTGTTTCTTTTTGGGTCGTGTCAAATTCCTTTTTTATGTAACGTAAGAAAGCACCACCTTGCAAAAGTTACTGGACATGAATATGTGAGAGAGAGAGAGAGAGAGAGAGAGAGAGAGAGAGAGAGAGAGAGACTTTATTTGTGCTGCTGAAGTCAAATGAGAAGCAGATGTAGGTTTGAAGAAAAAAGAAGGCACAATACATGGGGCTCATGGAGAATAATGTGGAAGAAGTTGAAAAAAGTCATCCATGAAATTGCTTGTTGCATCCTTTAAAACGTCTTGATTGATGGTGGCAATTTTAAGGCTTGGTACATTCCCAGTTCTGTGGAAGCATTAGACACAAGTACTTCAGGGGGTTTTTTTCTTGTAAAAATGCACCATAAAACACTTTAACCTAGTTAAATAACAGCTATTGGCAATATAAATTTGAGTTCAATTTTGGCGTTTGGTTGTGTGTTTTTCTCACTCCTGTTAACTGGCCGGGCATAACAATTGTCCATGACTGCTCTGGGCAGCTTTGGAGGAAATGCCTTTTTTTTTTATCCAGGTGGAAACGGCAGATAGCAGCAGGCTCTTTCTCTCCATCTAAATTCTGAGCTTAGTTTTACACTGAAAACTGCATGTTTGCTTAGCAGTTGGCATTCATTTTCCACCTACAGCTGGATCTCATTATGCAAGAAAATAAACAATAAAAAACACAGCAGCAATTTTTTTTCATCTATCTCTCATTGCAGTGGTAAATTGCTCGGTAACTTCTAACCTTTACATCAGTTATTTGATACAATTTCAAATGGCCAATGGTCAATGAAAAAAAGAGAATATTTATCAAACCACTGGATGACAACATGCATTCATTACACTACATGCAACTTGTCTATGTATTTCTTAGTGATGTGTTCACAATTCATTCTAAACTGCTATAATTTCTATTTCTATGCACTTTTGTACAAGCAGTAAAACTGTGGGCTTATTAGTGGTATAATTGATATAGAGGCACATATATATATATATATCTATATGCTGGTTCCTGCTGCCAATTGTAAGATAGCTTCAATGTTACTGTTGATGGTGGTGTCGAAGATTGTTGGAAGACATCCACCGCTTTGAGTCTAACTAAATTATAGTCTTATTTAAGTGCCTACGATGGAGCAGAGCTCTGCAATATTGTTTTTTTTTTTTAATTCAAGTAGTCTTGTCCTAGTCTTTTCTTCATATTATTTTTAAATTGCCTCTACTTGATAGAAAAATCTTTTCCCTCTACAAAAATCAGTTACAGGCGTTCACTGAGATATACTATTAAGTATATGTGGGAAACATTTGTGCTATTGTGGCTGAGTGAATTTGTGAAGTCTAGATAATAGTTTCCAGAACTGAGTGATTGCAGAACCCTTTTTTTTGTTGTCTTTTTTTCTTCAGAGCTTATCATCAGAGTTTAATGTTTCCCGTTTTAAACAGTGAGTTACAATGTGGACATTTTTTTTGTGCCCAGCAAAACAGTGACTGGTTTCACATAATAAACTCAAATGAAGATTTTCTTCATATGTCATAATCTAAAACCAGTACAGCCAGTTTGAGAATAAGTTATTGAGCATGTTTATTTAGGATAACACAGTTCATAAAGGGGAGAATACTAAGCCAAGCTTTACTTCACAAGAACTGTTTTGAGCTCATCTTCATCTTAATAATTATAGGCACGAAGGCAAGGCAGACCGAGTCAATACAAAGACATGATAACCGCGAGGTTATAATTACATTGTCTGTGTGTTATGACATTTTTACTTTAATCTCTCAGCTGTCTGCAGAAACATTACAGGAGCTGCACACTTGCTCATGTTTTTTTACGCTTTGTCCCCTAAATCCAAACTATATTTAAATCTCATACAGCCGGTAGCTCTTTTTCAACATTTTCCATTCATTGTTAAGGCTGTAATTTTGTCGCTTTCCGAATGTAATATTTTAAATTGATCCGCCAGCAAAAAATATGAACAAAAGTAGATTTACGCCAGCTTGTATTGAATACGTTTGCATTTTAGGCTGACTAAAAGGCAATGCAGCATGACTTGAAACTGTATCAACCCCCCCCAAGTGGAGTAGACTTAGAAGGGAATGATTCAACATTATCAGCTTACTATACACAACGCATGTTTGTTAGATATAAACCACTCATAACAGAACTAATAACAGAAGATCATATACCAAATATTCTATCACTTCTAAATATTAGCTGAATGGTGTTGTGAAATTGTTTAATTTCTTTGACTACAGTTCAAAGGTGAAAGACAGACAATCATTTTCTAATAGACAGCTGATTTGTTTTGTTTAGACTAACATACTTTACATTATTTAGCCACTGCAGGATAGATGGTATTGCCTACAACATACACAATTACCTCATGCTAACATTACATTCCAGATATTTTTTTATAGCAAACTAATTTGCAACTAATCGCAACCTTATCTCACCATAGAAGGGGAGCTCTAAGTAAATTGAGAGCTGTTTTGAGATTTTTCTATGGCACTTTATAGTCATAATGGGTGTCTGCTCTCCAGGAAGAGAGTTACAAGCTGCGCCCTGTGATACTGTATTATGCCATGTTTAAAAAAGTTTAGCAGATTTAGCTGAACTGTGCTGTAATTACAATTCTGGATTGCTGTGGTAAAATTAGACCTTTTTTGAGATTAGCAACTCTTGTCACATAATTGCATGAAGAGTTCATACGATGAAAAACCCTGGGGGTACAGATCTCAGCAAAACAAGAACTCAGTCCATGAATCCGTGAGTCAGTGAAAATCCTCCAAACAACAGCAGCATCTCTAAATGTGGGGAAATTCCAACTGCAATTCTGATTCAGCATTACATATAAACAGAATATACTGTATCTAAATTATTGGACTTACACATTTACTTCTGTTCTCTTTAAATAGAAATAATATAAAGGAACATAAAATGCTGACATTAGGTATATCTTAATCATGTTCAGTGTCTGAGGGTATCATGTTGTGGATTAAGGGTCACTCACAGCATATGTTCCCAGCTTTCAGGCATATGTCGCCAGCTCTATTTGACTTAACCTTTTTTTTTATTACCATTTCACACTCGGGTTATTGTTTTTTATCTATTCTCTCTGAACGTGTGCCTGATTTTATGTGATCTTACTCAGAAAGAAAGGTGCGTGATATGAATCGTGCAGATGAAGTGAGCTTGACTCTGACCGTGCTCAGGGGGACGCAGGAAGTCCTGGTGGAGAGGACGGAGATGAAGGTCAACTCACCCTGACCGCGAGCCAGCTGTCACAAGTGAACAGACAGGAGAATCACCTGAAACCAGAATTGATTTCTTTCAGTGAGAGAGAACAGAATTTTCAGATATCTGTTGACCTCACTTGATGGATTGTGTCACAGGCTGGATGGAGTGAGAGAAAGAGTGCAGACAGACAGCAAATGTCATCGCAGAAAAAGACAAGCAGTGGCTTTTGGAAGTGCCTTCCAAGCACCACTTGGAAGCTCTCATCACTGACAGTTCTGTCACTTCTATTGAAAAGCAGCCTTTTAAACTTCACCTCTAATAAGGTTTTGATTTTTTTTTGGTACTGCAGTAACTTCTTGTACTGTATGTTTTACATTTCCCAAAAAATACCTTTGGTTATAGATCAGCATAAACACTTAAAAAATAACCTGATGTCTCCTGACATTCTCTGTTGACCTGTTAATTTACTAACATTGTTTTTGATTCAGCTCAATACTAGAAAACCACTTTAATTTGGTTTTGAAATAAACAGAGCTGCGAGCATACAATATGCAGTGATTCATTACCACGCAGGAGATGCATCAAGGTGGTTATGACATGAAATAGGTGAGGAACCGTGAAGAGCTACTTCATGTCTTACAACATAAAAACACTGGCTTACATTCAACTTCAAATCTATAAACACAGATCTCTAATTGTCAACTCGAGATCATTTAAGAGTATCCACAGTTAATAATGACAGAGTCCATTTAAAGTGTAATGCAGAGATAAGGTCAACAGGAATTTCAGATCCTGAAACAGAAGTAACTATTGTGTTCAAATTAATTGCCAACCATTTCACAAATGTTTAAGAACTGATAAAAAAGAGAATATACTGGGAGTCAGGCAGCACTCGCAGTAGAAGTAGTAGTCGTTGTTTGGTGTCTATTAAATGGACAGTGAGATATCCCATCATATACAAAAGATGCTAGTGTTATTTAATCTATTTATAATGTATAATATATTCATGTTATATTGATTAAGAGTATGTTTTATCAGATTCACTTCCGACTGTTTCTTACCATTGGCATGATTCGAAAAAAATTTTAACAGCCAATTGATCAGCCAATTAACATTAGTTACATCTCTTTCGCAAACAAAAGTAAAGTTAGAGGTTTATCCAAAAATAAACTTCAGGAATCAGTCAGACAGTCAGGAATATGTTCTGTGTGTCTTGGCTTGGTTTCAAAATTTTCATTATTACCTTTACAGGTAAATATTGTTGTGAGTCACTGACTTGCTCCTCTGCCACGTCGCACCACCATGTAGCAAAAGAACCCAAGAAGCGACAAACGAAACAGAGGCTTTAGAATTGGCCTTTTGGGTTATTGTTGGCCACTATAGTTTGGGGGTTAGTGGAAAGTATATGACTGGTTTAAAATTTCACTGGATGTCGCTGCATATTACAGTGTTTTACCTTCAGATTATAGTTAATGATAGCCTCAGCAGTTTGCTGTTTTCTCAGCTGTAACAACGTTAGTTTCTGCTTCTGCAATCTCTTAGTTGTACTCATGGTGTTGGCCATTTTTCAAGTGTTTGTTCCTCCAGTAAATAACATGGCATCACTTCCTGTTTGGCGATTGATACATTAGCTGAATTCGGCTCAGCATCGGCTGGCTCACTGTCCCCATAAAGACTCTTCCACAGTTTTCTCTGGGTATCACTATATAGAAAGTGTTTGGGGGTGATGTTGCATGAAGCGTACGTTTTACTTTTACTACTGTTACTACAACATTTGGGATATTATGAAGCCATTGTATCATATGTCTATGCAAGGATTTCATTTTATATGATGTGGTTGTGCTTTTATGCAACCCTCACTATTATTATGAATAAAGACAATTACAATTGATATTTTTTATTAAAGAAAGCCATATGCCCTTGTCCCTCTGCAGGTATAATTAATTACTAAATTAATTACAGAACAGTATAGAGTAAAATGTCAAGGCCGCATGTTGTTCAGGCAAAAAAAAAAAATCTATTTTCTTTTTCCTAATTATTGTATTACTTCTGTAATTTCATTAACTAAGCTTTGCTTAAAAAAAGGGTGAAGCAGCAGACTGTCAGCGGTAATTAAAAGATAACATGCAGAGTACAGTGTTCCTGCCCTAGCAGCATTAAGACATCCAGCTTCTACAGAGAGAGCATAATATCCCTCAACATGCATATGTCCTGTACACACACACATTACACAGTGAAGGGATGACAGAGGTGCTCTCCCACCTGCCAACAAGACCCTTGCACACAAATGCACTGGAGGGAGATGTGTTGCCATCCTGTGGTGTCAGACTGGTGAGATATGAAAAGTGATGGGTGCGCACAACGGTTGTCAACACGAATGGCTTATAAACAAGAAAAACATTAGGACAGACTACACTATGGTGCTCATTTTCACAGAGATCACAGAGGAGGCCTAACACTATCTCAAATACAATTTCTCACTTCCTTTCTTGTCCACAAAAGAGGGTGTTTGTGAGGGTGGGGGAAATAAGCTTGCTCCAATAAAGCATCATAATGTCAGTGATTGTTCTGACTGTGTATGGCTCTATTTTGAACTTGCTTTGTTCAAGCCTTGGGCATTTTATGAACATATATCTTTTGAGGGGAAACATAAACAAAAAAGTGTGATTCATTCCTTTACAAATGTATCATTCATCAGAACCCTGTCACCAACAGGTTCCGGTAAGTTTTTTCGAAGCTATTGTGGTAATTTTGTGACTTGAAGCGTTCTCTGTTGAAAGATGGCTTTGTTGTTATGATTGGAAGAAAAATGATGATGCAACTCAATGTATGTAATGACTGCAGGGAAAAAAAAAAACAAAAAAACAACACATGGTCTGTAGAGGCTGTTTTGCAGCTTTATAGCTAGTAAAACAAGTATCTCAACGGTTGTATAATGAGTGCAGATGGGGAGTTTTAGCAGGAAACTGACACCCTGAGTATTGCTAGAGCTTCTCCACCCTCCAGCTGCAAGGATGAGAAGCATAAAAAGGAGCAGATTAGAAGAGAATGGTGGATCAACTTCATCAGTTAATTAAACTCTATTGCAGCTTGATGAGCAATTAATCAAGACAGCGTGCATAAAGTCAGGCAGGGCTGAGCTCCTCGGGTGCGATATATGTGCACCATACACTATGTTCCCAGTGGGGCAGCCCTGTGGGGAGCAGCATTTACCAAGTAAGAAGCCCTAAAACTGTGCAGGATATATTGGGCTGGGTTTATGTAAGCAGTTATCAATCACTCGCTGACATAAGCCAGCACCCTATTAAAGCTTTAGGATTAGGCTCTTCTCAGGGCTGAAATAACATCGAAAAAACTTGTCCAAGTCAATTGAATTTCAGGAGATGCTGAAATGTATTGGATTATCATTTTAGAAAATATTGGGCTTTTTTTTTTTAATGTTTGCACTGCTCAGATGACAGTGGCAATGATAAAGTCAAACACATTAAAATGTGAGGAGGACATGATCTTTAAACATGTCAAAAACATTACATTTTCTTAGCGTGAAGAGTTGGTTCTTTCATCCGACCCCCTAAATCTGCTGGTTTCGTTTTTGTCCTCTGTACCTCCTTTCATCTACCTTTTCATGTCTTTCAACACTGTGAACGAAGCCTTTTTTATGCTATGGAAATTCAAGTTGGCAGTTTGTGACTAAATGCTGTAAATTTATTAACGAGACCGCAGGGAACATTTAAAGTCAATTGAAGGAGGCTATTAAAAGCAAGATTTTAATTGGGCTGGTCCCTCCACTAAAACT
Organism: Leuresthes tenuis; assembly: GCF_036924035.1. Lineage (NCBI taxonomy): Eukaryota > Metazoa > Chordata > Actinopteri > Atheriniformes > Atherinopsidae > Leuresthes > Leuresthes tenuis. The sequence goes on from NW_027325362.1 coordinate 17,687,706, forward strand.
TTTTTTTTTCCCCTCTCTGTCTCTTTTTCTAAGAGCAATGGTAATAAAAAGTTCTGAATTAATGTGTTCGGTGTGCTAGTCCTTGAAAGTAAGTTCCCTTTAGAAATTGCAGAAGCTGGTTTCATGCAAATTTTTTTTTACACTATATCTAAGTCCTTAAAATTCAGGAAACTGTGAAAATCAGCCCCGGTGTGAGGTCTGATGATACCAGATGCTCATGGTTTTCACTGTCACTTGCTGCGTTTAGTCTTACTGAGAAGCTAATTTCTCTGTATCTCTTGAAGAAGGATTTGGAGAGGGATACATCTCTTAGAATGACACACATTTTAGCTAATATTACAGATTTTGCTACCTCCCTTTTACCGCCTCTGATGTTAAAACCTAATGAGCTATGTCTGTCTGCTTTTCAGTTTCTGTCGATTGTTGCATGCAGTCAGTAAACTGTGTTAGTACTGCGACTCAAATGCATCAGATTATATAATCTGTTGAAATTGTATTCCAAGTCTTACAGTTGCCCTAGTTTTACTAATGTAGTGTGACACATTACAAATGGTTTTAATTGCACTGTGGCTTCTGGCTGTTCAGATGTGTTCAATTCAATCTGCACTTCAAGAGAGGAGGTGGGTGGGGTGTAGAGCATGTGTGTTTAGTTTGGGAGCTCAAAAAGAGTCCGCTTGTGCACATGGGAGAGTTGGAGAGAGACAGAGATGCAGTGTAGAAATCTGCTTTGCTGACTGGATAATGACATGCAGAGTGCTATGCTGCTATAGTAGGTTGCACCTCCAAACAGATGCTCGTTTCAATGCAGCTCATAAGCAGAGAGAGCAGGCGGCTGCGCCGACATACGCGCTCACATTCACTGGATTAAGCTGGAGGATTCAGGGACTTCGATCATGTACTGTAAAAGGAGCTTATTAAAGCTGATACTCATCATGTGAAGGAGACTGTGGCTAAGCTGGCTTTTGAGATTTTTTTTTCCTCCACGCTTATGTGTTCATGCAGTGTGTATAATTATGGAGGTGTGCACTGCAATTTAGATTTAGTCTATAAATGCCACAGATTGAGTCCTGTCTTGTTAAGTCATGATTTAGAGGATTGTTCATGTTTATTGTACATAAGAGAGACAGATGGCAGTGTCACGCAAAGAGGGCATAGCAGCTACAGATATACTTACCTATTTAATGGACTTAAATGCTATTCTGTACGCCATAAAGGCCAGAAAGCAAAGTATGCACAGCTGAGTGATACGTTTTTATGAGGACTACAAAACGTCCAGAAGCAATGCCCCATTCAGCCACAACACATATGTTGTTTTAATGTAGTTGCCAAGGCAATAATCCATATAGTGATCTTCTTTATGGTGAACCCAGTAGGTCTTGTAGTCTAACAGACTGAACTTGGAATAACATCACACTCTGCAGCATATGTGCGGTTTTGCTTTGTTTTTGTATTGTGTAATTAATCACTTGTCTTCACACTTGAAGTTGAATGACTTCCCAGCATTACCTTAAGTACAAATTGATCTTTATCCAGAAACACTGTGAACATGCAGCTACAGAATAAACATTTTCCCTTTTTAAATTCATATTTGAGTGCAGAATCTCCATAAGGACACTATTGACACACCTTCAATAGCATTTGAAACAAAAGATACACTTTTCAAAACTATACGATTATATCAAGATGTCGCTGTATGTGGTCTTAAGTTGATGCGCTCAAGAACTGCAAAGGAGTCTATTGGGCCGAAAAGAGCGGCTAAATAATATGATACTTTTTTTGTAAAACAAACCACAATAGACCCAAGCAAGTCATAGATCAAAATGATTAGTCATTTTCAGGCAGTCTTTAGACTGTCACTCTAGAGAGATACATTAATTAAGCTTCGGGAAAAAAAATAAATAGCCCTCCACCTTTACTAGACCCCTCCATGTATCTGTTGTGTAGTAATTGTCACACAGTCCCTTAGCAGCATAGTAAACAGTGATACTACTTGATTACTAAAGATTTTTTTGTTTTGTTTTGTTTTCTGTGCTCTTCTCTTTTCAGGAAAAAGGGAACATTGCAGTTGTATTTAATGTCGGAACAGATGACATTAACATTGAGGAGACGTCAAAGTTTGTAAATGACGGAAAATACCATATAGTGAAGTTTACAAGGAGTGGGGGTAATGCCACTCTGCAGGTGGATGACCTGCCAGTCATTGAGCGCTACCCCGCAGGTGAGTCACCCATTTTGCCTGTAATTACTTCTGCTCCTGCATAACGGCAACAAAATGACAAATATACTATCAAGCCAACTATCAAAGCCCTATCTGTTAGGATGTTTTATGTCAACTTGGCATGTGCTTTAATAGCTTTTTATGTTTCTGTTTCAGCAGTTTTTGGGATGATACCAGTGATGCTGAGTTATCTCACAGAATGTTTAATGTTCGCTATCATTTGATATGATGGTTTTAAGCACATGAGTCTCACTTTAGGTTGCACATTCCTGTATATAAATCTAAAATCTAAACTGTCAGAAAGGGCAACAACCCATCCTGTCTATATGTCTGCATTATATTATCCATATGTGAAGATAATTTACCCACAGCGTATGCTCCCAGTAACCCAAATCAATCATATTCACAGATGAATCGATACTTTTATTGTGACAAGTAATTCTGCATCACTTCAATATTTATATATTTGCCAATACAGTCAATTAACTGTGTGAAGTTAAAGAGGTAGACAAGCCTGTAATGACATAGTCAAACTAAATCTGGCACTTGCACAGACTCAAACACGACATGATCAACTGCATTACAGCATCAAATTTAAGCATAAAAATGTACTTTTATTTTCATAATTTTGACAGCATACGCTACAATTGAAAGTTTTAGGGAAAATGCAACCATTGAGTCACTACATTTGATGGGGAAAATATGTAGCAATCACCAGGCAAAGGACAACAACTCAGCAACACTGGTATGTTTCTGCAGAGTGTCAAAATGGTAAAATGTCAGACGTTCGACTTTAAATGCTACAACTTATGTTGTTGGTATCGTTAACTTGTTAACTGTTGAAAGGCTTTGACAAAAGCTACAAAGGCTTAAAGGCATGTAGAAATGACAGTGAAATTACAAACACCATCATTACTGAAAGAACAAGTAGATCTTTTATTCCACAAGAGTACAAAGCTGCAGCATCGTATTCGTTAGATTGTGGGAATGCATAAAATGAGTGGACAACCTGTCTCCCCTACTCTGCATAATGTTCGGTGACCTTTTGGCTATGACCAATGCTTTCATCCATATGAAAGAAGACTTTATGACTAGAACTCAATCCGCATTGCTTGCCTCAGGGGGACATGGGAAACTGAGGGGTTTTGACATGATGTGAACAGGGCAGCACATGCAGGAGGCTTAAATGCCTATATGCTATCAATCTTCAACAAACAGGGAGATTTGCTGTGCATAAACTGGATGATCATGGAAAAACACGCAACAGTGAAGATGGTAGAGAGCATTTAAGGTTTTCTTCCTGTTATTACGGTGCTAACTTCAACTGAAAATTAAATTAAAGGACCTCGAGCAAGTACCAGCTTGAATGATCAGTATTTGACGTATTTCAAACAGGTCGGTCTAAACTACTACTGTATGTCAAAAAGCTATATAATCCTGTATAAGACTATATACTCATAAATCCTGTTATGGCTGGTGCTGAGTTACAAACGCTGCAGGGAACATTGGCCAACCCCGTCCCCACCAATCATGCGTCAGTGACAAAGCCAAGTACAGCAACCATATTTGGCCCAATGCAGGCTAATTACATCTAATCACAATTACTGTGCGGTTCCTCCCCTCACCCCCAGCACACAAAGCCATTATTCTCTCAGCTCGCCTGTGGTTTGATTAGTATCCATGTATGCCTCTAACGCACTCATAATAGCAGCTCTCAGCCACTCTTAGGCCACTCACAGATCAACAGTGATTATAATAAAAGTAGACAGCAAAGATAAAAATGATGGCTGGAGAGTGACAAAGAGAGAGGAGGAGTTTACAGGGGGAGCGATCACTCTCAAAGCAAGGAAATAATTGCTTCACCAGACCCTCAATTGCTGCCCTCGTAATCTCATTAAAAAGTCTCATACTGCATGCTTATAGGCCATTAAAAGTCTTCAGCACAATTATTAGAATCTAAAATGCTCAGCAAACACACAGACACACAAGTAGCCTCCTATTTGTTGTAGTTCAGTCCTTCTGCCTTTATTCCCTCCCTGCTTTCATTCCTCGTCACACACAAAAGGCTGGACAGCAACAAAAAAGTCAACCCCTTCTCTCGAGTCTCGGCCTTGGAAGTAATACCATCACAATGGTGCTGCCAGGCCTGCAGGGTACAGTGCAGTATCCTATCAGAGCACCAATGAACACGCGCTGCACACAAAGATAATGGAGAAGTCCCTGGCCTTATTCTTTTACTGTTATCAGAGCGTGGTGCACTTACAGCGCTCTCTGTCGCTCTCTCTCTCTCTCTCTCTCTCTCTTCCCCCCTTTTTCTGTCCTCGCTACCTCTATCTGTCCACCCCTGGCCCCTGTCGATCCCAACTACCGTTTTTTTTTCACCTTGTGGTTTGCTTTGTCGGATACAAGAAATCTACTCTTTTTTTCTCTCTGTTCTAGCCTTGAGCCCATTCAGCCCATTGTCAATGCTGCCATCACTGAGCATCCTTAAGAATGGCTCATTGGCTATCACAACCAAAGAGGGGGAAGGGGGGGTGCAGATGAATAAAAATGATTTCGCGATTAGTGTAGGTTCCTCCTTATTAAATTCTTCTGGTTCTGTGAACAGAGGAGACATTTGCATATTTGTTCATTTAACGTGGCGAGTGTCCCATGGCTTGTAATGAGATAAAGTTCCTCACCTTATCTGACCACTTTATTAACAAAATAGAAAACAAGTGAATGAGGGCAAAGCGGGTCGGGTGGGACGCCTCAGCTGAATCGCTGCTGTCTGGCAGTGGAGATAAGCCAGGCTGTCCCACACTAAACCAAATCACCACTTAACAGCAGTCACAAGCTCCGCTCGCAGGCAGGATGAATGGGCTCTGTTGCTGCATCAAAGCCCTGGGAATAGCATTGTTTAACACTCCGGTGTCCCACAGTGGGAATCAATACACGATCGGGCCTTGATTATATCCACACATAATTAACCCCGGTATAAGGATAGACTGAGTTTGCCATGGGGTGCAGAGCCAAACAGAATAAGCTCTACAGTGGAGGTTTTTGGATCTGTGGCATGGTGTATGTTGAAATAAGGCCGTTGATATTGGTAGCCACCTGCCCTGTGTCTTTACAATAGTTTTCTTACATTCATCATCAAAAAACTTTTAATAAAGGTGTGTACATTTTGTATTTTTGAATAAAGAATACAAAATGAATACATAGTTCACAGTCAAGAACTTGAGCCAGCACAAAATGACTGTATTAAGAAGAATTTCTTACTCATGAATATTGCTCTTTTTTAGTCTAAATTCACGTGTCCTCGCTGTCCTCTGAGCAGCTGTAGGCTAACTCTTCTCCACATCCCGGTTTGATGCTGACCTCTTCTCGGATGAGGTGTCACAGTTGCAGGGAATGGAGAAGTGACATAACTAACACCCATGACTGACAAGTGGAGGGGAAAGGGATTAACAAGTCCCTCGAATGTTCCACTGCAACAGCAGTTAAGGATTATTCATTCATTTATCTCATTCAAAATATCAGGAGGCACAGCTGCGTCTGGTCCTTTGAATGTTTGCCTCGACAAATTCACTATTTGATGATGCCCGAATGACGTAATTTAAAAAAAACAGCCTAGTCAGAAAGTCATTCACCCTTTTTAAAAAGAGATGGAGGGGTTAGCAGTGAGTTTTACTTATGTGAAAATTAAAGTGCATTCAGCTAATCTAAAAGATAACCTTTTTGAAACAACAGATTGATGAGTACAGAGTAGAGAGATTAAATGAAAGACTCTTTTGGACCAGAGGAAATCTTATATATATATATATATATATATATATATATCCCAATAATTGTTGGAAAATCTTGCCATCCAACAAACCCTCATTGTTATTGAATTCCATTCAGACCTAACAGTTTTAAGGGCTCACAGAGGAAAACGTGGACTGGAGAGTTCCTTGAAGGTTTTATTTTGAAATGTATTTTTTTATTTATTGGTTGCATTTACTCAGCAGTTAAAGTCACTGAGCCAAAGTTAGCTTGAAATTTGTTCCTTTAACATAGGCTTAATATACCATGGGCCTCACTGTGGGGCGTTTTCTATGTCTTTTGTTCTGTCTTTAAAGCTAATATTAAGTACTGTGCCTGTGAAGAATAGAATAGAATAGAAAAATACTTTGTTCATCCCCCAGTGGGGGAAATTCAGAAACAGTAGGCAACAATTAACCCATAAAACCTTTTTCTTTTTGCAATGACGCATCTCGTTGGGGTTTCGGTGCTTCCTTCATGCGTTCCATCAATGACAGAACAGTTACATTGGATGGACTAATCACCAGTCCAGTTACTTCACAGAGTTCCCTTGATGCCAGAAGAGCATCCCCTGCTGTTTAAAATAAAATTCCCTAGAAACAGAGTTCCATGAACTAAGATTTACAGCACTTCCTGTGGTGTGGATACAAGAAAGAGGGATATCTTTCTCTAATGGCTATCCAAAGCCATATGGCGTATGGCCAATACACCGCGCTAAGTTGGCACACTGTTAATGTCAAGCATTGATGACTGATGCCAAGGCCTGCAGTTTGCATGGTTGTATGTGGCACTAACAGGTTGACAAAATGGCAGAATGTGAAGCTTTCAGAGTGACAACAGAAGATGTCTACTGAGGTTGTGTCCATTGCAGATGTAGTTGCCTTAATGTGCTGTATAACATCAGATGACTAGGCATTTTTTAGAAGGCTGCTCTCTCATTAACTGATCAAAACAATTTACACACTGTACACTTTATTCCTGCGTGGATTTCTTATTCTACTGAATATATCTTACTGCATCAGTCTCAAAGATGAAAAAGCTTTAAACCCTTTTCTTTTATAGCTGAGCTGCATCAGTAATTCAAGCTTATGCATTAAAATGGTATCTAACTTATAAGACCCTTCCATTGGACCAAATGTGCATCTATTACAAGGTCAGATTTTCTTTCACTTTCCTTCGCGTCTTCATTCCCATCTGAAGCCACTGAATCATTGTTAGCTGCTGGATCTTTTATGTGCCAGAGCTAAATTAATAAAGTTGATAGGACAAACATCGTCTATCTGCCGGAAGAATGGAGCAGACTGAATTCAATCTCAGTGCACAATACCAGGGGTAAAGCACTCAGAGACAGTGCCACTTTGCTGTACGTCTTCTGCTCTGAAGAGGTTATTGGCCTCAACAAAAGGGTGATGCAGAGTTTGCCCTCATTAAAGCCAAAGTGTCACTCCAATGTTGGAATGGAGTTTTTTTTTGTAGTTTCTCTTCTTTTCTCCTGTGATTTATTTGGCTTATGTTCTAAACACATTTTTGAAAACCGCTCTGACGTCATTTAGCCAAACAAACCCATGACTTTATGAGTCGTAGCTTTTGTCAAAGCTGTGTTTTGAAAGGATTTACAGTGTATGTATTTACTCGTCCTATGACTTTTCTCTGATTAGAGGTTTTGATGGTACCCTGTGATAATTGTATTAATGTAAATTGCTTATTATTTCTTGTCAATTAGGCTTTTTATAAATGGGGTTGTGCATTTGTGACATGTTAAATTGTTTTATCCTTTAAACCATAAAAGGTTGATTTAATAATAAATTCAAATGGTGATTCCTTTGTATAACTAGTTAAAAATCCAGTTAAAAACGAAAGAGGGAAATGACAAACGGGATGGAAATTTTGGGTAAAGATTTTGTAATGGAGATTTGTGATTTTGACTGGTTTATAACATAGCTTTTATTAACCTAGATGAAATATTTACATGCTAGTTCACATATTTTCAATAATTTAGGCTTAATTTGTTGGCTAAAATAAAATTAAATGAATGAAGGTTGTTCAAATAATGTCTTAGTCAATATTGTTTTTTTTAAATTTATAAAACTTTTTAAATAGAAAACCCTTGTGCACTTGTATAACACCAGCATTAAGAATGAGTATTTAACTTTTGACCTTACAGATTGTAACCAATGAAATGTCTCTTTAAACTTTAAAGGCAACAATGATAACGAACGCCTGGCGATTGCTAGACAGCGAATCCCATACCGACTCGGTCGAGTAGTTGACGATTGGCTACTCGACAAAGGTAAAATCCCTGATTAAAATTTCAAATAAAATAAACTGATCTTAACAAAGTTTCAGCAGTATTTTGTAAATAATAAACCTTAAAAAAAATAAATGTTCAGTAAAACTTTAAAATTAAAAAAGATTTGAACAGTTAAATTTAGAGTGTAATGTTTCATACTTTTCATAATAATGTATTCATTTTATGAATTTCAGCTGTTTTAATACGTGTTTCTTGTCAACTTACGGTTAAAGGGACTGTAAATATGAATATAAATCTACTTACTGAAGCAACTGCACGATTGTTAAAATGTCTTTAAATTACTGTAGCATTTTGCTGTAAACATCAATGATAAATTTAAAAGTTAAAGCAGTTTAGTTATTCATTAGTTGCTAAGTGTTATCTAAAACACTTTACAGTACATACATATTTCAGTATATTCTTTAACGCCATTTGATCTATTCTGATTAAACTGCTAAAAGTGATAAATAGTGTGCAATATCAATTGGCATCAGAATTTTAAGTCCCTTTAACAGACATTGTAAATATGTTTAGGGTTTTAGCTACAGGAAGTGTAATATAAAACAAACTGAGTGCATGCTTTGTATTTTATAGTTCAATAACGAATTCATATTGTTCACGTAAAATGTGAAATTAGCCCTATCATTTTTTTTTTAATCATTTCTTGCTGTTTGTTCCTCTGATTAGCATTATTGAAATGCTGCTCTAAAAAGTTTTTATTTTTAATTATTTTTATTTTATTCTATTGGATTTTTCTTTGTGCCCAAGCACATCTTTTGAGTTTTATTTTCCTTGGTTGCTTTTGCTAAAAGGATGAATATTAGTGGTGAAGAGGTTTCCTGCTTTCCATAAGTTTGTACTCATGAAAAGTCAAACTCCTACAACAGAGTGTTAAATGTAACAGGCAAGCAAAAGTATTTACATTACTTTTTAGGTTTAAGGAAGTTCAGATTTTTTTCTTTTTTTGCACTGCCAAAACCATTTAAATTCTTTGTTTTTCTTCTTGCCGTTTTGAATTAAGCTGCCCTTTTAGCAAAGCGTTTTTTTTTTTTGTTCGTTTGCTTGTTTTTTTTTCAAATCCTGTGTTTATTTTATGTATTTTTTTTATAGGCATCACATCATTATATTTGCAATAAATTACCAGGGTTTGTCTCTACACCCTGTGATTTATTGATCTCATTAGCCCCTGGGCAAATAATCTTTTATTTCTTGTTCAATATAAGTGGCTGAGTCCACGGTTCAGCATTCTTGTATATATGTAACATTCTTTTCCCACAGGTCGACAGCTTACAATCTTCAACAGCCAAACTACAATACAGATCGGAGGCTGGGAGCGAGATCGGAGTCGATCCTTTCAGGGCCAGCTTTCAGGCCTCTACTATAATGGCTTAAAGGTGTTCAACATGGCTGCCGAAGGGGATCCAAACATAAAGGTCCAGGGCAGCGTGCGTCTTGTTGGAGAGTCACCCTCCTCTATCACACCACAGTCAAGTACCACAGCCAATCGCTCAGAGACATCCACGTCCATCATGGAGATCACCACCACCACTGCATCCAGCAGGAGAGTCAAGCAGACTACACCACGAGAGCCTCAACAGGTAAGACTGCCTTTGAACAACTCTGTGATAAGTGACTTTATTCATGTTGTTATTGTCTGGATTTAATCATTTTTCTCATGTTCTTGTTAAATTAAGCAAATCATAGATTAATATACTGTTACTCATCTAAGCGTTATACTTTTATATCAAGAATACATGCCTGATTTTATTGTATGCGTCACATCTACCTTCTTCTTGAGTGTCCTGACCTAAAAAACTGAGGGAAAATAAGTCTATTGTTTCATGAATGGGAGCAGCACCACAGGCAGTCTTCAGCATTTCTCCCATTTGCAATCAGATATGGCACCGCGAGGTCTGTATGTGTAAGAGATGATCATCTTAGAGGTCCTCCCTCATCATCATCATCATCATCATCTTTATCAGTCCTGCATGAGCACAGCAGCATCTGAGGGAGCATATACCTCTCAAATGTCATGTGTAGCTCAACTATGTCACACAAAATGTGGTCAGCAGGTCATTCTTCTGTTTTGCCAGGGTCAGAAGGTTTTTTTTTTTTTTATATATAAAATCGGTCTTCAATTTTCTGCACTGAAAATGAATTGACATGCTACATAAAATGTTCTTTGTCTTAGCAGAGAAAACATATATAGTACATTAGCTTAAGCCTATTCATAGATTTAACCAGGGTATAATCAGCTTTTACAAATAGTTTAAAATTGTTTAACTCACTTGACCCTTCTGAAATGACAAAACTCTGCAGCAGGAAAGGCATCTGACCCCTCACTCTGTCTGGCCTTAGACCATCATAGCAGATTTTGTAGGGGTCTGCAGATGCTAAGAAATAATACAATCATAAATATTGATCGAGTGGAATGGCTTTCAATAACACTCAGCATGGTCCCTGAACCGTTGCAAGAGCATGAAATGCAGGTGAAATAACAAGACAATGCACTATAATTCTGTCTCAGCTCCATCCAGTGTCGCTACCTTTGACAGAAAGGAGTCCATCTGATCTGTTCCTGTTTTTTCTAGGCTTCTTTGTTTGAGTGAAAATAAAGTGGCAATTTACTCATGTGGTGTTATATGTATGTCCAGGACACCTGTATATATTGACATTATTATTATTATTATTAGTCAGCGTACAGTTCGGATGGAAGATTTTGTAGTAACTTAAGATCCACTTATTCCTCTTGCTTGAAAAGTGCACAGTATGTCATTAATGTTCTACCTGGGGTTGTCTTGATGTCATTTTTAGCTGAATAAATTTGGTTATGAGATGTTCTACTTTTAGGTTTTATTGCCAGCTCGCCTCTCAAAGTGCCCTCTCAAGGTTTGGTAAAAGTGGAATGGTAAAGACAAAAAGTGTTGGTTTCAGTTTTATCTAGGGCATTTAAATGGAAAAGGGTTGTGAGATTAAAGAGATTGTCGGCAACACGAGTGGGTGATGAATGAGGCATGCAAAACTGTGCTCATTGAGAGATGTCAGGGTGTTCGGTTTGATTCGATGTGACAAGCTGATGAGCTCCCGCAGTAGGACATGACTGTCTCAGGACACTGCACTTAGAAAGACATTGTGTCTGCTCGCTGTAAAAAGTAAAAAGAGATGGTGCATTCAATTTATTCTTAAATAGTCAGCATTTTCAACATTGTTCAGCTGTTTCATCTCCCCTCTGATGGTTTAATCCACTGACTGTCTTTATGTCCTAAGAATTTTAATATCACCTTGCCAACAAGACAAGAGGTGCAGAGGACTTGTTTCAAAACACTTGAATCGATATAGTGACAGGTGCTTCTTAAAATTTGAAATATAATTTGATGATAATTATTCCCAACTCCAGCTTTGACAGTTGCACAGTGACACACCAACTGATGGTGAATTGTGATCTTTACTTTCTGGTTGGTTTAGTTGTTGCACTAAGACATATTAGGTTTAAAGCTTGATTTAATGTTGAGTCACTGGAACATTGTTCTGTATTACAAGATGAAGCAAGAGAGAGACTTTGATGTAAAAACACTTACAAATGGAAATACAAAGTTACAAACGCAAAGCCACAAGATAAGAACCTGTATGAAAACCAGCACTTGACATTATACTTAATGTTAGTTATTTTCTGATTTATTAACATACATAATATAACGAAAAGTGTGTTATAGCTAAGAATGCCTGCAGTGAATGAGAAAAAAAAAATTATGTTCCAATTAATGCTGCCTTGCTTGGCAAATATTGAGAAAGTTTCAGCACAGTAAGATCTCTCAGTGATGCTGGCTCTGCAGATTTATGAAGTGTCTGCTTGCATTGCTCCAGTTATCTTCAAGGGTACAATACAGTCATTGAATAGAATGATGACCCAAAGTTTTACCTCTCCTGCCTTCCCCTTTGGCCTTATGGGAAATGTGACATTGATGTAATTTTTCTGAAGCTGCTGTGTCCATTTATGCTTTATTAACAAGAATATTATCATCTTACAGCACAGTGGTTTAATCAGGAGAGAAATGCACCATGGGAAAAAAAAGCAATTGGTATTTTAATTGTAATCTGAATTTTACATTCATATGACAGTCTGGGTAATTGGATTGATTCAACCTTAGAGCCTAAATCTCACTCCTGTACAAAGATAGTGAAAAACACAAGAGGGCTTGCCTTGATGTTACCTCATATCTGGAGGCTTCCTGACTTAGAGATTCTAAACTTTGGGTGTCAAATTATCTCTTTTGTGGCTTTTTCTGCTCTGTGCCACCTGCCAAATGTGGGGGAGTTGTAGTATTGTATGTGTTAGACTGTCATTTTGTAATGAACTGTCTCTTCCCTGCAGCGGTGCCTGCTCACATCCAATTAAACCGTAATCCACTTGTGTATGTATTCCCGAAACAATGAACCGGCTACTGTACACATACCAGGAGATGCCACGCACTTCTCTTGCAGGATATGAACTATTCCTTTCTAAGCCTTGTTATCTATTGTTACAGTTGGATAAGTTCTTGTACTTATTGCACCTTAAAACTTTTATTTTGTGTAACTTGGATATAAAGCAGTAGAGAACATTGCTGATGCCAATCGGAAGACCATGCCAAAACCAAATATTGCCCATCTAATGGCTGCCAGCAGTCTGGCACTGACAGCATTGTGGTGGTCTCGTAGCTCTTGTTATAATCCCTATCCATGTTTCGAAAATAAAAAAAAAAGTAAATAAAATAAAAGATTAAAAAGTTTTAGATTTTTGTTAGACAGCCAAATTGGAAGGAAAATCATTCAAACTGCTTTCTCTAACACTGTTATTGTACATTTTATATGAATATCTTTTAGCACCCAACAAAGCTAAAGCAAATGTGTGCACTTGTGTTATAAGTGTAATGTTTTTGAAGCACTGGTGGACAAAATTAAGGAATCCAGCAGAATAATGGTATTTAAATAACAAATTATACTTAATCAAGGACAAGAAATAGCACCCTGGGTATCTGTTATCCTCACAGGATCCTCTCTGCAAAAAGAAAAGAAAAAAGACAAATGTCTGCTATCTAGAAGAGCCATTGAGCCACTACTCATGACAGTGATGGATCCTCACCTGCATTGCTCGGTATTATCAACCCCAGCCAGCACACATACAGTACAGTATATAAATCTCACCAGCATTTCTGGAGTCAGGCTACCATCCGCCAGTGTGTTGTCTGCGGAAACATCATCTAAAGTCGGTAATGGATTTGCCATCATGGAAAGACACAAGGACACAGTAATGTGGGAGAAGAATATTGCAGTATATGCAGTAATGTTGTACACTTGGGGCCTTGTTATAGCAGTGCATTCATAAGTAGAACTCAAACTGGGTTGCATTTTCTATGTTAATTGCCGATTTTGTCATAAACATGAAGAATCTATTCTATTTCAGCTGATGTCAGATTTTTTTTTAACGTCTAATCTAACGAATACCTTTTCAGTGACTCAATCAGATTTAAGGTCATTAGGATAAAATGCCCGGCATCCTTTATCATATGTAAACTTACCAGTCCATCTATATATGATTTTAAGGCATTTTTATAAAGAAATCAAACCATTAAACCACCCGTGTTTTGAAGGGAGCAGTCAGGGAATCACTAGTCATTAGAATGTCTGCCATTAGAATATTGAATGTCAACCCTCACCTAAACACAACAGTATATTTCAGCTTTGTGGGGCATTTCAGGTTTTAACATGTCTTTCATTACCGTTTCACATTAAATATTTTAGTTATACATCTCGTTGCTGGTAAAAGAAAAAATAAATACCAAGAAACGCACGACTATAGTCTGTTCCCAGGGAGAATGAACGGCCACCACGGCCCATCATTGCCACTAAATAGCCAATTGGCCCCACTATTTCTGAATTAACCCTGGGTGAGGTAGGAGAAATGGCCTTTCAGCAAAGTGAGGAACATTCAAAACACATTGTGTGGGCCATTCCATTTGCAATCACAGCACATGGCTTTTAAAACTGAACAGGCTCATAGTGACTATGTTTGCCTTGGTCCCTGACAGGATGGGCAGAAACCTGGTGTCTCTGTAATTCACAGTGTAATAGAAGATTTGACATGCTGCACTGCAGCACCTTCATTGTGGTGCCTTCAGGGCTCCTTTGCTGACTCTTACAAACACACTATAATAAAGTTAGTGTCACAATAATCTCACAATGAAAAATTTTCAGCATCTTAGCGTCCAATAACTGCTCGGTCTGCGGCTTCTCTCCCAAAAATTCATCCATGCAATATGTCTCTTTATGGTGTTTGTTTCTACCTGTAGGCATTGTTGTGATGGTCCTGACCCTCATTGGGATTATTGTTATAAAAACTGAGGTTCCACTTGGTCTTTATATCCTAGATTTAAAACTCAACTGCTCTACTTTTTAGCTAAACACCTACATCGAATATCAAATATTTGAAAACCCAAATAAAAAGACTACTGCTACAGCTTCCAGAGGTTTTGTTTCTACATAGTGGTGAATGTAAACATAACCAAACAAGATAACTTTTTTTGTATTCCTACTTTTCAATTCGTATGTAGTTCTTTGTAAACTTGGCTCCAGGAAGTTACCACAGCAGCGGGTATATCCTGCACCTCAGTCAACAGAGAGTTCACTTTCTTTGATGGAAAAGGCATAATCAGTGTGTCACTTGTCTGTTACACAATCAACCTTCCCACCCCTCACAATGCATCTGTGTGCCTCCACAGTGAGCTGGTCATCGGTTACCCTCGACATTTCAAGGAATGTTCACAGCAGCAGAGTGCGTTTTCTTTTGACCGACAGGGTGCCTTCCTGTTTGAGAAATGGAAAGAAAAAATGTTTAACAGTTAAAATATCCCCGCTCAAGTCCAAGCCGCGTTATTTCGGCTGAAATAGCATGACAGCCTTTACGAAGCTTATTTTCAACAGTGTGGGAATAACACACGTGTGTATCCACATCCTGTTAGAATGACATCGTCATGAATGAATGAGATCCTTTTTTTTTTTTGTTAGACCAAGATATTAGACCATCTAACATAATTTTGTTCTTCATCTTTTTCACGCGTTGAGGAAAAAGTTTTAATTGAGTTTAATACATTCTCAATAACATACTTTTTTTTTTAGATAAAAAAAAGTCAGCTTAAGTGCATCACGACACAATGCTTATTTTTGCTGTCATCGTTGGCGATTATAATCAGAATCTGTTTTGCAATACTTTACCCGACTTTGCAGAGGTGAATAAGAAATTACTGAGTCGTTTAAACCTTTCAAATTTGTTTTCTTACATGTGCAGTAGAAATTGCTCTTCACAGGGCCAATCCTTGTTTCCTTCATCTTACAGAGAGGCAGGTTTTTACAGTCAAAACTGAAAGTCAGCTGCCCTTTTCCCCGTAATTCTACATCTGTATGCTTATCAACTTAAAAAAAAAGGACAAACAAAAAAGTCTGAGTTTACTAATGAAGCACAGAATGTCCACATTAAATGGAGTATGATTAATCAGCAAAGGTTCAGTCATAATGGATGAGTCTTATTTCATCCCAAATACCAAATAGAACTGTGTCTCAGACTGCAGTGTTTAGTCTCCATGTCAGCTTGTGGTCCCTTCAATTATTCAAAGAAAGAAAACATCCTCAGGATAAGATTTCCCCTGCATTGCAGATGTATGGGATTGACCGTCACACTACTGAGAAACTGTAAAAGTTAGTAAAAAAAAAAAAAAGGAGCACTGGCAATCAAAGAACTCACTTCACTGGCACACTATTGATTCTTTTGGGCTTTATGATTTTCATTATATCGTTATTTCCCATGTAAAACCATGTATCACCACCTATGAAGACAAAGAAACAAAATACCTTAAGTGGATTTTTCAGTTGCCACGAGTGCAACGGCATCATTCATTTAATGAGAGCAGAAGCAGGTTGAATACGTGATAGACGGACAGCTCCCCTCTGCAGCTCATGCCTGGCTTGCTGACCTCCCCACCTTGTCCCTGAAGTGAGATGTGTCCTTTTTGGTGGTCCTGTGGTGTGGTGCCCCAAACCCGGTCATGGTTTTGTGCCCACCCAGTGCTGACAGATGGTAAAAGAGACAACGGCAAAGACCCACATTGCCCCCAGGCCTGCAGCGTTCACTCCGAGCGACAGATCATATCCATCATCTCGACCACACCAGGGGCAATTACAGAAACTGCCCTTCAACATAGTGCTATACACGTATAGTCCATGTGAATACTTGGTCCAGTCCACCTTGACAGGGGTGAACACATACAGGCCAGGGCGGGGCGACATGCGTTCACTTGATTTGATGAATGTTTGTTGTTTTTGGATGGTCGATTGCAGAGACAAGCCTGCCTGCTGCAGGTAGATGATTAGCCTGCAGAGCAACTGCATGCCTTGTCTTTTTGTTCGCTTGTTTTGAAGTTTTCTTAAAATTGCTTCAGCCAAGTGCACCATAGTAACTATCGAAACTATTATTAGAATGGATAACAAAGCATATTTTTTGGAAGTGCTACATTACTTCTAGCAGTATTTGACGACAGATCAGCCCACTGAGCCTTTCTGGATGACAAGAATGAAACCCACGCAGTGTAACTGTACTATCTGTTGTTTTATCAAGTGTTAGTTTGAGTGTGGGGGCGACACTGACAGCTGTACAGCATGTCATATAGACCACATTGTTGTCTTTTAGGACATTTGCTGTTATGATATGAAGGGATAGAGTATAGTCTGAGGCCATCTCATAAACACAAGATACAATTTGTTTTACAGTGGGGTTTTTTTCCCCATCCGCAAGATTCAGTGATCAGCTGGTTTATACATTGCTTTCACGAGCAGAAGCTCACTACTCATTGATCTCTGTCTGTCTGATTGACAAAATCTTTAGATGCACTGTCTTTAGTGTGATGAACAAATCTATGTATCATGTTTAAAGTGAATCGTAGATTAAGATCATACTGTTGATTGATTCTGCCCAGAGAGCAACTAACTTGACATCAGATCGTGGAGTGATGGGTGGATAATATGACGTAACATCATTACCAGATCGAATTAGGATAGAATAAATTCCAGGAGGTAAAGAAATTAAATGAAGGCATCTTCAAGCCGGCAGATAAAACCTGTAAGTTTGGCAGACAGGTTTGTTTAGGCGAGAGAATAACTGAGAAAGTGAGAGAGCAACTGAAACAAGAATACATTTACTCATGTTTGCTTTCCTACAGCGACCTAGGAAACAATAAATAACTGCACAATAAATATTAAGCCGGAGCCAACAGCATTGCATGAATGGAAAAGGCTATCATGGCTCAAGTTATGCATCCCATATAGTTTTTTCCTTATCAGAAGAGAAACGCATAAAAAAACCATTGTGTGGTTTGACAATGAGTTATCTGCTGCATTATGTCCTTACATTTTAGTTGGATTTTGGTGCCTTGAGATTTTCAGTGCTGTGTGTTTCCCCCTGAATCCAGTCTATGCCTAGCTTCGCCAAACTGAGAATGGTAACATTACTTTTGTCTGATTCTTAACAAGAGAGTGAACATGTGAAAACATGTTCCTCTAATATAGATAAAGTAAAGTACAAATGTGAGTATTCCTTTGCAAGCTGAATCATGGATAAAAATTATTTTAAGAAATAGAAATATGGAGAAGTATGTATAATTGATTAAGAGCAATTCTCGTCATGAATTGCAGTCCGGTACTCTTGCATTACAGCAGTGCCACGGGGATGAATTAGTGATGAAAAGTCTGTTTTACATGAAAGACTCTTGAAAGTGTGCCCAATATAGCATTTTTATTATTTAAATCTTTTTTGTGAATTCAATCCGTCTTTTGTTTCCTTTCTTCTGAATGAGATCATTACTCATTAGTTTATAACACTCACACTTGGCCCTTTGGCAAGTGACCTGGAGGACGGGAATCTGATTATGATGGCACTCTGCATGCGCTTCGGGCGACCTGGTCTGCGTTTGTAGGGCAAAACTACTCTTCCTCTTTCCTCAAGCCGTGTTTTCGCAAACGTTACACATGGGAATTAGGCCTGAGTACATTCATCTCGGCAATGATGGCATCTTTATTAGGATGAGAAATTTGTTCCTGTCACCTCATGAGGGACTGGGACTGCATGTCAAGACTCTGGTAAAGTCAGAAAGACAGTGATTTGTGACCAAGCTGCATATCTCTTCCTCTCCTGTGCTCTCCTTCTCAAAACACACACACACACAGCATCATGCTTAGATTTGTCATCTATTTTTAGATTTGGAGGAAAAGGAACGTGAACATGGAGAACTGCACAGTCTTTTTGGTATGAGCCGAAATATATCTCCAAAATGACAAATGCGTGTATGTTAGCATTTACATAGAAAGCACCATGATTACAAGTCATTCTCTGTTAAATGTTATGCCTCCCTTACTCGCCAGCTTATCCTTAGTGTATGATATTCCTCCTGGGCAGTTCTCTGTTCTCAGGCCAGATTACTACCAAGGCGAGCAACAGACATGCACGGCGCTCGAGATTCGATTTCAGATAACAAAAATATCAGGGCATCCAGAGGGGAAAATGCTTCAATGCCGACAGATTTCATTTATCTGAGAAGTGTGAAAGCAAGGATAAGGGGGAGAGACAAAGTCAACCGTGCAATATACTTTTACAAAGCAGTGTTTGTGCATAGACAAGAGAGAATAAATGAGTGAACGGATGGGGGGGCGTAGGAGGTAGATGGAAGCAGATAGTGTTTTATGAATATCATATTCAGATTTTATCATTTAGAGCATGTAGCTGACAGAAGGCATCCGACCCGCTCCTGTGTATTCTGCTAGAAGCTGTACACTACATGGCAACCACTCAATATGTACACACACAGCACTGTGTGGTGACTACAAGCACTCAAACATATTGTGTACATATTATTTATACATCCCCAGTAATAAATAAAAACCACCAGGCTCAATTAGAAATCAAAATATCAGCTGTTCATCATATGTCGAACTGAATGTCTCAAGTTGTCTGAGACGATAAATTGGGCTCCAGTCGCGCATGGTTCACTCTGAGTCAGTGATGGACACAGCGACAGTGTGACGCAGACACTGGCTGGGAAATGGACTTGGTGTTTCCTCCTACGCAGCCAGACAACTATCCTGGTTACTGTGGTGCCTGAGCCATATAGCATCTAGAATCTGCATTAAGGCCACACAGATGACTGTTCCTGGAAAATGAGCTGAACAGGGTCCTAAGGGGGACTCCGTCTACAAAGCAGTGCCTTGAAGCAGCCACATTAAAAGCAGTCCCCACAAAGCAGTGTTCTCAGGTCCCAGAGAGAGTATATTTAAAGATGTATATGTACATTTTAAAGTGGCTCAGTCTCTATCTACATCCTCTTGTGTTAAACTCCTTAACACTCCTAAGTAGCCCCTATTCCTCCCATTATGTTTTCTTTTTCTTAAATGCAGACATTCATATTACACAGGAGGCTTTACTAAGCCTCTGCACCAAACTAACAACTGACCTGACTATGCTCACTCATTCCCAAGTCTTATTGTTTTATCCGAAGCTGAATTTTTTCATCCTCTTACTTCCCTTTAATAGTGAGAAATTATCAACACACGGTTGCATTGGGGGCAACCTTTAGAAGGATTTCTGAAGATGAAATCTACCACTCAATTGCAGAGACGCTTTTAGCTTTATGTGAATTCAGTTCACCGAATGTAACAGAAATCATTTCCAAAATTATGTTTTGTTGTCCTTCATCCTTGTTAATATGATCCCATTTGAGTAGGTGTGTTTGCTTAAGAAACTATACTTCCACGGTGCGTGCTGTTAGTTTACAAGGTGTGTGAAGCTGCCCCCCAGCACCTTGTTAGTCTGTCTGGGGTGCAGTGATGTAAGCCCTGAGGAAGATGTATGGCAAGACAGAAACATGTGGGAACCAGGGGAGGAGACAGAGAGCCTGAGACCATTCTTTTTTTAATGACACTCTGATACTCAGCCTGAGGTCCACTTGCTACAACAGCTGCTTCATTTTAAATAAAGCAAAGCCTTTTCTCCCAAGGGGGGCTGCTGCTCGTAACTGAGAAAGTGCAAACAGCAGTCCACCGTGGCCAGTTTTACATCGATGCATACACAAGCAGTCAAAACAGAAAGAAGTATATACCAATTATTCAGAGTTAATTGCTTTTGAAAAATGTCACCATTCTTTAAGGAATTATTTTGTGCTGTAAAAATCACAGTATCTACAGAATGTAGTTCTCCCCAATACAGTTTTCAGAATAAGATAAAGCAAAGCAATGTTTCTAGTAATTGCCGAACGCTTTCAGTGATTGAAATCGTTTGACCTCTGGATTTGTTGTCGCTCAACCTGAAGTTGTTGGAATCAGAAAAGGGTTGAAGGCTGTTGCAAACAGGTCAGATTGATGACGAATGTTTCTAATCTGCTGTTGATTGCAAAGTTGTTTTTCGAAGCACGGCTTTGCTTGCATGACTGAACGGTGAAAATAATCACCAACTTGGTCTTGACTTCTAATTCTAGTCAGTGAATTGTTCTCCTTTATTCGTTTACTGATGTTTCTGGTTTTGAGATACTGCTGAACATAGCCTGAGTTGCTGTGACAATCTGTTGTGTCACCATGAAGCTTTGCGTCAGAGCTTTTTTGAATTATTAAAGAGAGACCCAAGAGAAGATATTAAGATGTTTTGAAAATTATAAGTATTGTATGTTAACAAATCCATTAGTGGTTTTTTTTGTATTCATTTTTTTTTTTATACAGCTTGCTGTTATGTTGATAATCCCATTTCATTGTATTTCAGCCTTGCAAGCC
The DNA here is from genome assembly GCF_036924035.1 of Leuresthes tenuis. Lineage (NCBI taxonomy): Eukaryota > Metazoa > Chordata > Actinopteri > Atheriniformes > Atherinopsidae > Leuresthes > Leuresthes tenuis. The sequence continues at coordinate 17,708,840 of NW_027325362.1, forward strand.
TGCATCAGTGTGAGTACAGGATGTTGACAGCTTGGCAGGCCAGCAGTAGGAAGAGTGTGGGCGAAGGCCAGGCAATACACTGAGCTGAACTCATAGTCTGAGAGGCCCCCACGCCTTCATTATTCAGTTGGAATCTATTGAGCATCTAAATTATTCATCAACATCGACCTAGTTCCAGGGTGCTAAGTTAGATACTTGGATGTCATCGTGCGTTCTGATAAGAGAGGCCGCTGCTGCAGTGTGATAGCTGCTATGGTTGACTATGTGCCTGGATCATAAAAAGTACTTGCCACCATTTCATTGTTACAGGCTAGTTTTGTACAGCAGAACCTTTAGGTGTGTTGCTCTCAGTGGAAGAATCGGGAGGCATTCTTCATCCTCACTCTAACCACGAGTCCTGTCCCACCACCTCCCTCTGCCTCTCACTGGCTCACTAATGATGTGTTACTGCAACACTGAAGCTTAGGACAACAAATTCCTCCCAATTAGTGTATTGTGCACACTGCAGCTCTGGTCAGATATGGACCCTAGCAGGCTGCCATCAGTGTAAATAGGTGCCAGCATGAGAAATAATGGTACATGTTCTGAGCCAGAATATATTGAGTACTACTTCTCCTGTATTTAGGGTTGGTGGCAGTTGGTGGCAGTTGCTGTACAGGCGAGATATGAATAGAATTTTTAGCACCAACATTGGCTTCAACTGGATTCTAAATGGGATTTTCTTCAAGGAATATTACCAGATAACAACACTGATGAAAATAATACAGATAAAAACATTTTGTGACTATTCTAATACGATGCCTTCTACTCCATATTTGCTTTAGTTGTAGTCAAGTTATGAAGGCTGCCAATTTTTATAAGGACCAAATGTTCACTATCAAAATATTAGTTGGGTTTAATTATTGATGTCTTGATATGATATCAATATGATAGATGACATTTGAGGAAGTTCCAACTGAGGACTTCTGTTATTCTGTAGAATGCTTGAAATAATGCACTGTTTGCGGGGAAGGAGCACGAGATAAAAAAAAATTTGGCCAAATCTGCAGGTTTGCATCCAGTTTACAGACAGTAAAAAACTTATGATTAGGCAGAACAAAGTAAATTAGTTTGGGTTTTTTTGTTCTTAATCTACCAAAAGAATCTGTTTGATAGAACAGTATAGTTCGCTTTCTGGAAAAGAACAAATACCAGATCTAAACAAGCAACAGATTATGAACACTGAGAAAATTTAAATCAATTTTAATACGGTCACTGATTAGGAAAGTAATAAAGGAAAGAGATTTGCAAAGTAAGAGTTTAGACTGAAGGTAAAGAAAGAAGGCTTACTCAGGTAAAAATACAGGCAGGCAAAAGGGAAACAACAAGCATCCTCAGTGGAATACATTTACAGGACAGCAGAGGCATGCTTTGGATAAACCCTTCAGATGCCTTCAGTGTCCTCCTGACTTTCAGCTTGTCTCCAAAGAGACATGTTGTGTGCCAGAGAGCATTCATCAAATTAGACCAGAGAGAAAACAATGTGAAAACCCACAGCAATCCATAGAGACTTGCCGACAGGTTATCACAGAGATGGTGTCTCTTGCTCTCAAGCGGCAGGGCAGCAGTACACAGCATCCTCCCTGAAGAGCAACCCTTCCCTGCCTCTCCCTCCGCAGGCCAGCATTAAGAAGGGAGAACATGCATTCAAGAGAGAAGTGTTCAAATGCACTGTATCATAGGAAAACTACCTACTCTGTGTAGTAACTACTATGGAGGAGCTGCAAGGCTGTTTGGTATCAGTAGGGAACAGATCAGTGTTTGTAGAGTTGTAGATCACCTGGTGTCCAGGATGCGACTGCTGACAAAGCTGTAGTGAGCACATGCAGAGCACGGCTCAGCCTGGACATCTCATTATGGAGGACCATTATCAATCCTCAGAGATCGAAAAGCAGCATGACAGTAAAGAAAGCACCAGGGGAACTTTGGCTGAGTCAGGCTGGAATTCCCTGGTCCGCATCACCTTTGATGGTTCAATCAGTTCACGAGCCAAGGTCAGTCAATAGCTTTACTTCTCCCAAATGTTTACCAAGATTGAATTATATTTGTACTTAACATGGTACAATCTGAAATAACACTTGAGTTTAACAGCAACATTTTCCACATACTGTGGGAACACTTGAAGTAGGTTTCACTCAATAGCACTTAGTTTTCTCCCATTTTTCCAGTGGTCTCCCCAGGTATTCTCATAGGAATGAGCTCTCTGCTGCTCTGAGCAGAGGCAGATAAATGAGCTGTGCTGTAGGTTCACCGTGGCTTCAGCACTTTACAGCTGGATTAATGAAGCTTTGCAAACCCTGAGTCTATGCTTTTAGCATTTTAGAAGTACCTTCATGAAATGAACCACAGCTACATCTTGTTTATATCCCCATCTATTGGGGCACCTTTCCTGTGAGCAGGATACCATACACCTCAATAAGCTTGACTTTCTCTGAGCGTTTTTGAAAAAAAGTAAACAAAACTGAATAAAGATTTCCTTTAAATGACAATATGTGTCATGATTTTAGTTCTAACTCACAATCACTGCATTGTCAAAACGATCACATGAATACCCAGTGACATTTAGGATATCTCCTTTAGAAAAATAAAAAGATCTCCCGAGATTTCAGTGTCCTTTTCTCGCTTCTCAGCCCAAAACTACCTGTCAGTTTTCATCACTGTGGCTAAATTGCATGGTAAGCCTCACACATAACCCACATCGAATTGTCACAGGTGAAAAAGAAGCCAAGCATTGGAGGAGGACACCATGAATTGATAATGTTATTGGATTTGAACCAGGTCATGGCCGCATCAAAATGTTGACCTACACACTAATCCTGGATGGCAGAAAGATACCCAGAAACACGTGGAGTCATTTTAGTGTTTATTTCAAGGCTCAACACATTCATTTAAAAGTATGGCCCGTTGTTGATGTTTTGATAAGATAATAGAAGTTAAACTAAATGTAGCTTTCACAATCTTTCCTTGGAGGAGGTATATGTCCATGATGATATCTTTTTGGATTTAAACTTTAAACAAGTTATTATTATTTTCATGTATTTCTAGCCTTCATTGATGATACAAAAGCAGAATGAAGCTGGAAATTGTAAACTGGATTCACAATATACCCTTAATAATAAAATCAAAGATTATCTTGTAAATAGGTAAACAAATATCCATATGTATTGAATCTTACTTGGACAGTAGGAGTCTAAAGCCTCATCATGCAGTTTTATGACCTGTTTGAGGAAACCGATACATAATCATGAAAACCTCAGCTTAGGTTATCCTACAGGAAGTTAACCTACATCTAGTAGACTCACATCACACTGTTTCCTCTTCTAAACTTGCAAATAAAACTGAGGGACAGTGTTGAAGAGGGAATGAGAGAAGAAGAGGGAGGCGAGAGGGAGAATAAGAGCGGAAAGTTGGGACAACGAGAGAAGCAGTATTGATTCCTTGATTCCCGTATTTCTGCCAGTGAGTGCAGAGTGTCAAGATCTCCCGCCAGGAAAAACAAATCACACAGCAAAAGTGATGGATGTTGCACTCTAGGATCTGGCGGTGTTGCCATCTGGATGGCCGACACTGTATATCAGCCTCTTGCACAGCAAATTAAATTTACATTTGGACGGCTTCCCCAGGCCTCACACTTCACAGATGCACCAAAACAGCCCTCCACCACAGCACCCTTAATGGGTTTGATCTATCATTCCCAGGTCTATTATGTAAAGATGATGTTGGCCCATGTTCAGAATGTCAAAATGATGTTACAGTCACAATAAAATCACATTATGTGCAGCCAAATGGATGTTCAGCAAAATGACATCACCTTTAATTTCCTGAATATGAGTCAATGCTAATCCAACTTGCAGATGTTTTGATGCGCAAACAAGAGTGACATAAGAGCACAAATTTAATAACAGCCGAAATCCATCATAATTTTTGGAACCCGATGCATTCCTAACCCCTTTTTCTTATTCTGTCAAAAATAAAGACCCAAGAGTATGAAAAAGCATGTGGAGCATTAAATGAGGATAAGGACCGTTGTTTTGTTTTTTTTAACAAAATGGATATGTAGAAGTGCAAAGCTAAATTTATGACAGCAGTTTATTCTGCTTAGCAGCACTCCAATACCAAAACTCTAACCTGGCCCTGAAGAGCCTGCCATGCTTAAATGAAATGACCTTTAACGCAGAGCTGATCAAATGGCCTGAGGCAAGACTATAAAAGAACATTGCAGTGGAATGTTTTACAGTGCGCTTTTTTTCTGGGCTTTTGTTTGCCCTTTCCCATTTTACTAGAGGATAAAATGTATAATGTTTGGCAGGTGAAGGAGTGCCCTGAGAACAATCTAAAATGGATTTGGTCTTAGCATAGATATGTCAGCAGAATGATGATTTTGGTTGCTTATTTTGTAAAAGAGATACTGATTAACATTGAAAGAAATGCAGAAAATATTGATTTAAAGCTATGCTGCTCTGTTCTTTGTTTGCCTTTTTTAAGCTTTCATGGCCAGTTGTCCTCTAAATGTCAGAGGTGTTTCAAGACCGCTCTTAACAATCCCTTAAAGGGCTTCGCACAGCCACATACTGAGACACAAATTGAGCATGCTAGTTGACTATTGTGCTGTGAACTTCAGCCTCTACTCTTCCCCAATAATCAGATCTCATTTCTGTAAGGATACCGTTGCCTGAAAAGCAGCTGCTGCTGCACCAGGCAGCATGTGGCCGTGTTGACAGATGAATCCAGCAGCCAAACAAGGGTAGCTGTCTGGAAACACTTCTGTTGGTAGTTTTGAGTGAGAATACACTTACCTCATTGATGCAGCTAAAGTATTTTGTGCCCTCACCTCTCCACTGTGTACCTCTCTCTTTTCAGACAACTGACGACTTGCTGGTGGCTTCAGCCGAGTGTCCGAGCGATGATGAGGACATTGATCCCTGTGAGCCGAGCTCAGGTGGGTTAGGTTAGTCATCTCTTTTTTATTCTACTTCTCTCTCTGTGTGTCATTGTGTCTTTGTGTCATTGTCCACCCCCCACCACAACACTACAGGCTAACTCACTGTGTTCAAAGTAGTAGATTGGAGTTGTAGTTAAAGCTTGAACACTTCTCAGAGCTATAGTTCTTCTGGCTACCGCTGACTACACGATATTGCGAGCTATCCATTATTTCAGTCTATGATTTTCATAGATTTTTCAATTCAGTGTGCAAGTATGTGAAATAGAAAGGCAGTGGAAATGATGAAAATAAGGTTTTTTTTATGTCAATTTGTGACCGCAGCATGAATAGTTTCAATGTGTCCACACCAAAAGGAGTTATTCTCTCCCACAGAGGACTCTGCTCCTGAACTGACACCTTGTTCGTAACTTATTTACATGACCGTGTGGTCAATTTGCAGAATCGCTACCTCTTGAGTGGCTTTGCTTTACCCAAAGAAGGATTGAGCAGCTTCGTTGCATTTTCATCCAATCAGCTGCCTTATCTGAGCACCATTGCATTTCAGGATGGCAACTTAAAGAGACAGGAGCTAAAACAAGTATTTCAGGCAGAAGGAGACAAGAGGCATTCGTATCCCACTATAGGGAAAAACATTTTTTCTTATGATTAAAGAATGCTGCCTAATCCGATTCTGACCCCAAATAGAATTATAAACCTGTAACTAAGCACAATGTGGGCTAACAGCAAATCACATTTGGGTTTGAGGGAAGAAGATGTACTTAGTATTACTTTCAAAAGTCTCTAATAAGATGTTTCATTCATACAAAACGTGTGTATTATCGACAATGTCAGGGACACAGTGTTTTTCACTAGACCCGGGGCTCCTTGGCAAGATAACTCAACTCTTGTGGTTTGCTGCAAGTTTGAAGAGTTTCATGTTAGCATCTCCCTCATCATTTATTTAATTGATTTAGAAGCCCAGTAGCTATTGTTTTGTGGCTTTCACTCCTGTCAAGCTTTAACTTACAACATACACATTTGTTTTTTTGTATGTTGTCAGGACAAAAATCTCCCTGAGAGTTGCATGCATAACTGAAACTCTACACTGCTTCAGGTGTTTTGTATGCATGAAAGCACCTGTTATTGCTGTTTTTAATTGGGCACCTACAGTATCTGCCTTCATCTGTGCATGGCATTTGTTCACTTGCAAACATGGGAGTTCTCAGGGACGTGTATAAACATTAGGTGTAATTATAAAACCCACATGACTCTAACACATAATACACAAAGAGTGTAAACCCAGAGGGGAATGTGCCAGGGCAGATTTTTGCAGATGTGTAGAAGGTCCCCACTGTTGTTAATTAAATTCTACAGCGGGCAGTGGGAGTTCATCCTGTTGCTCATGTTCCATGGTTCACTATAGCTGCACTTAACTTCCCTTGGAGATTGTAATTGAGGTACACGTGAGGTTTTACACTGAAAAAAAAAAAAAAAGAAAAGAAAAAGAAAAAAAGAAACAAACTTATTTTGGTCGATGACTTTGTGTGTTGAAGAGCCCAGATGAATTAAAAATAAAGAGGCACTTATTGTTTCTCCAGAAGAGTTTAGAAATACTGCTTCTCAGCATCACTCTGACAAATTGTAAATCTGTTTGTTCCCTGCAATGCCTCCAAAACTTTTAATCTCTTCTCTTGCCACACATGGAGGGCAATTAAGTCTAGCCCTAGTCTCTGCCTATGAAAAGAGGAATTTTCAAATGCAGTCTGAAGTGATGTGAAGCAGAGAGAACAATTAAGTCCAAACTCAAGGCTCCCCACTCCATTTAAATGTGCTATTGATCAGTATGTGGTCATAAAGCCCTCACTAAATTAATGTCTTGCCCACAGGAAAGACTATCAGCTTTCTAGTCTGTCTCTTTTCCTGTTCTTCAGGCCTTTGGCTAGCAGTATTAGCTTTTTCCACGTTTACTCTGTTCCTTTAATGTTAATACTGCACGTAAGGGTGATAAGGACAACATGTTAATGGGTACTTCCATGTAATTCTACGACCTCAGGCAAATACCATGCACAGGAGATTGGGCTGAGTACTCATTTACACAAGCAGCTTGCGTTATCATATTCTTTGACAAGGGCATCTGCCAAAACATCAGTTACAAACTATGATGGTTTGCAACGCGCCCTCCCAGTGCAAAGTATCGCTCTCCTTCTGTGCTCACTGAAGGGGATTTGACACCAGAGCTGTGGGCTCCCAGGGTGGCAGCTGTCTAACACCCTATCCTGATTAATATCTACATTCAGACTGATTCACATGCTCTGCCAGGCACTCACCACATCTCAGATAGGGCTGCTGTGCATAAAGACCTGCATCCACAGTCACTGATTAAGGAGTACTTTCTCATATTACTGTTGAGCCAACACCTTTAATGACACCAACAATATAGAATATTCCATGCCACACCTTCACTGTCAGTTCTCTTTGTTAAGTCAAAGCAGAAACCACAAGCTCACTCTCAATATCTCTTCCCATGTTAAACTTGCACTCCTGCTCACAACCCCATGTATGGATGCACCGCTGTAATGTTGATGCATAAGTGATCCCAAGAGGAGAGCTCTGAAACAGACCATTATGTGAGCTATCTGTGGTCCAAGGCCAGCTCTAGATCATTTTGTATCTCACTGGAGTCTTACCCTCCGGCAGTCGCTATCAGCCATTGAAAGACATGAATTGGGTAAACGTACTTATTGCCAAGCTTTATTACCCTTACTTCCGGAAAGCACGGAAAGCCAGCAGTACCAGCAGAGCTTATCACCCGGCAGGACTTAGATTAGATCACACTGCACCAAATTGAATCTTCCCCCTTGGTTCAGGAAACCTCAGAGGAATACACAGGCTCATGATGCTGCAACATGTCTGATTTGTAATGGGGGGGTTTCAGGGTTCAGGAGTGTGCAAAGTCTCTGCAGTTGAGCTTTCAGCAGAATATAATTTCAGCCACAATTACAAGAGCACAAAATGCTCCTATCTGGGTAATGTTTTGTATGAAAAACTGTTAAGCAAACTAAAGTGTGCCAAGGGCTTTACGTTCCATATGATCTCATCTCTTCTTCGTAGAAAAGTAACAAAATACATGCAAATAATTTGCATGATGACCTACCTTTCTTTTAGGGGCAATTTTGATGCTACATAAATAGTGAACAAAAGTCAGACGTGTAGTTTAAAGGAGTCCTACACATTTCTGCCTGAAAAAAATTGCTCATTTATATGAAGTGCTGGCCAATCATCTGGACAAAATATAGATGTGAACTTTGCTGTGTGAAAATAGCCCTGTGAGCACTCGGGAGACCACGGCTTGCACTGATTTTCCAGTGCCAAACTCAGTCTTCATGGGGTTGTTGCAGAGCTGCGTGGGTCCAGATTGAGAGGCTGCCTCTTACCTACCTGCTTCATTTCATTGGCGTCATGCGGGCCGCTGATGGGGGGGCAGCTGCTGCACAGTGATCCATATCCAAGGTTACATGGATACTTCCTGCAACTACCTTTGTTCCACGTAATTTGTTTCTTCTCCTCTAAGCTCGTCCTCCATATAAGTCAAATTCTAATCAACAAATTCGAATGCATTCTATCCGTTTTACTCAACTTTTTTTGGTTGGAATAAATATACACTGTTATTCAGAAATAGATGAGGTGTTAAAGGTTTTTTTTGTGATCATTTCAATTTTCGCAGTAATTTGTGAGCCTATCATTTGGTTCTTATACAATATACACTGATTATCAAGAATATTATTCTTTAACTTCATTTACTGGGTTTCTTTTCTTTTAGATATTTTTGATTGATTTCTTGCAGCGAGTTATACAAAAATATGAATCATGGGCGTTCAGTTTGAAGGAAGCTGGAAACAGCTTGCTGTTTATTTTACCAAAGCATAAGAACAAGACTGGTTAATACCAGTATTGATTATATTAGTATTATTGATTAATTAAACGTCTACATTGTTTTAATAATACATGTGATACTATTGTGATTTAATACCAGCTGACAAAAACTGCAGTGTTATTGTTCGAACAAATCCTCCGTCTCTAATTCTGAGACAAAATGCTCAATAAACAAAGAGGAATTTGTCTTATGATAGTATGTTTTGAAGATTTCCATCCATATCACAATGATGTTGTTGTTAACCCTTTTGGCCATGATAATTGTGCATTGAAAATCTAAAATCATGGCTGACCTACTTAGTACATAAACGTTGCTTGTTTACCAAAATGTAACCAACAAATTAAATGGGTGTTACCACTCCCACAATTATGTGTCAGAATGGCCAAACTGCACCCACCAGAAGGTGCCTCATTATCCATTTTGATCAGTGATCAACAGAGAGCAACCTGCATTACATCGGTGTTGTTCTGCAATATGTAAAAGAACACTTGTGAAATCCCTTCCAGGGTCATTGCTTCAAAGAATAATTTGAACCAATGACGTTGTCCTCTGTAACCAAGTAGTTTTTACGTTGTAAATCGAAATGAAATATCACTGCAAAGAAAAGTCAAGCAGCCACAGCGTCAGAGAAGACCCGCGTATTCTGGGAAGGCCACTACCAGCTCCTCCACCATCATTGAAACTGAAGCTATTCTTTTAAAGCTGACAGACAGTGAATGACGGTGAGCAAATGCAGAAGTTTTTACTTCTTCTGATGTGATGCTCACGATTCATAATTGATCGATGTAATGCTATTTTTTCCGCTGTCCTTAAAAAACAATCTTAGTTCTATACTTAAATGAATGTTATTTGAGTATAAACGTCATCAGACCTCAAACTGAAAAAATTATGAAGGGAAGAAGAAAGACATTTTCCTTGCTCCTGACAGAATACTCAATGTTTCTCCTCTGATCTTTTGATTCTCTGATCCCAGCCTCTCTCTAGTTTCCCTCTTTTGCACTGAATTCGCCAAAGTAGAATTATATCACCTCACATAGGATTGCGTGCATCAGATGGATGTGTATCTTTTATATGTTTGGACTTTTTCAAATTTTCTACTATTCCACTATCATTCATTTTACAATAGGCACTCACACGAAATACAATTTGTATGAAAGTAATAGGGTCCTTTACACACATACCAGCAGCTTCTGCGTGTTTGACGAGACACACTCCTCTGCATTTTACAATAATATTTCAGTGCCTTTACTCTCAGCTACGGTAGCCTGTGAATTGCCCAAAGGCAGGTCAAGGTTAATCATCTCCAGTTTCCTGCTCACTCTATGCTCTCTCATAATTTTCTATCCTCAAGCATTCTGCAGTGACATTAGTGGCTACTAATGTGTTTGACATTTGTTTTAATAGATTTAATTTATGGGTGTGGAAACAATACATAGAGTAAACCAATAAATCAAACAGCAAATGAATACTCTGTTTAACCTAGTGGCTGTGACTGGAATGCACCCAGCCAGGAGGAAAAAAAAATAGAGTAAATTATTATTTTAAAAGTAGCTGTGGCATTAATGAAACATTAAGAGCACTGAAGCACTGGCTTCAGAGGTCAGTGCCCATATTTAATAGTTATTCAATCATACCCAGCTGGAGCTCTGGGTGTTGTTTTCTTCCTTTGCTGAATAGAGTGATGTTCACCTTCTGTGTGCTTGCTCAGCTGCTGATAGCTGAGATAGTTAAACCAATAAAAATAACTTTTCAAATCTGGATGCCCATTCAGCAATCACATTTAGCCATTAAACTTTCGTTTTTAAAATTTTTTTCTATACTTTGGCAGAGTCTTTCAAGTCTTTTTCTTTCTACATTCTATTTTAAACTAAATGCCTTCTGAGAGAAAACAGGATTTCACACTCACTGTCAGTCTTTCTCTTTACTGATCCCACCATATTTATATTTTCAGTTATTCTTATTTTCCTACCACACATCTTTTGGAGGGGTGACATTGATGCTAACACAATGTGCCTCTTTATAAGTCATAAGCAGGGTATGAACGTTCGACCATGAAAAGAAAAGTGGCCCAGCCAAAGGTCAGTTATGGTAAAAAAAAAAGAAACTCAAGGCTTGAAAATAATTCATGGTTATCCAATCAGTTGTTCTCCCGAGAACATTAATCATATAAAGTTGCTGAATGGTTACAATATGTTGAAAAGTCATAACTACATATTTTCAACTTTAATGTGATTCCCAAAGTAGATTATGCTACGTCAATTTTAGAATTTCTTTTGGAGAGGTTTTTGATTACATAATAAGTGCTTCTTCATGTCCGTAGTTTGCATTTGTGTCAAAATGCATTGAATTAAGAGTTTTATTCTTATCTTTTGCAGCAAAATAATATTTAGCTTTAGTGTAATCTTGCCACATAATACCATAATACATAGCTGCAGACCCACTGTATATACTGCAAATATAGAGCCTCAGAAAGAGTAACCTGACACTTTAAGAATCTGATCAAGAGATAAACCCTAGACTTTCAAGTCAAGTTAGCTTTGTCCTCTTTTTTCATCTCGCCGTCTTTAGCGGAACCCCTCTGGGCAAAGGCTTAAAAAGTACCGTACCTGTAACTGGGCTAAATCAAACACCTTTTAATAATTCCCCCTCCATTTCATGCTCACTCAGCTCTCAGCTCATCATCCGCCATCAGCATGAGCAGAGCCACTTCAGACTCACACACATGCTATCATGAGGCATACTGCCAGCATGTCTCAAGTACAGGATGGCTTGCATCATTTCTTGAGGACGCTTAGATAATTAAAGAGGGAGGAGGGATTTCATAAATGTTTTCTCTCTTCTGCAGTTGATACAGTGACCAGTCTCCAGACTGATCCCCTACAATATGACAGCTCTGACAGCTCATGATTATGGCTGGATATGTGAAATAAGAGGATGGTGTAACAGTAATCTGGCTGAATACCAGCAATGTGTCATCAAGCAAGCCAACTAAGCCTGGGCTGATCTGAAAGCAACCTACAGGCACACCTACTTACGCTCACAAAGATGCATGATGCACCACTCGTGTTTGAAAGCTACTGCAGGTTGCAGAGGGCAACTTATTATTTATTTATTATTATTATATTTTATTATTTATTCTTTGAATTGTTTTGTCTGAAATGTAAATGCAGCGTTGCCATAGTGATCAATTTATTGAAAAGCCTCATCCCTATCCTCTCCAAATCAACTCTTTTGACCAAGTAACACTGACAGTTAATGAAAGGTCAAGCCCAGTCGGTCCATTCAATGTATCCTGAGTAGTTCTGGTAGCTCCATTACCTCTCAACAGGCCTGACAAACACACCTGAAGCACCCTCCCTCTCCCCCTCCATTATGCATCTTCCTTCATCCATGGCCTCATCAACCTGCCCAGTCTGTTACAAATTACCAAACAAATGAACCCTCTCGCTGGAGACAAATGAGGAAAAATGGTCTTTGAAGAGAACTATTTATTCAAATCCCAGCTGACAGGGTGGAATCTCTGATCCCATTTCTCTTCTTGAGTGCAAACAGCAAAAAAGAAGTGAAGGGGAAGGGGAAAAAAAGAAGGGGAATCACATCAGGCTTTCAAACGACATGTTACTTAATATCTTTGCCAGGCAAGCTCATATATCCATACTGAAGAATCCTGTGAGATTAAAAGAAAAGATGCTATCAAATAAACCCTGCAGCGGATGGACACTTGAAGTCAAAGCAATCTCAGCCTTCCCATCTTCTCTTTGTATGGTCAATCTTAGTCTTAGCCAGGCTGCTTCTTTTGTTACACCAATGTTTGTGCATCAAGGTCATGTATAAAATCCTCTTTGACAGTTTGTTTCAAATGTTTCATTATGCTTCTCTTCCTGAGCAGCCTCTGCTGACGGCAAATGATTTGTGAGCAAATGAAACAATAAATGTTGTGCTTCTAAAGAAAACAGAAGGACTTTACACTCGCCTGGATGTGATGCTGTAATTTAAGTCTCACACTAGGATAAGATGAAGAGGAGAAAATTATTTTGGTAGCTTTTACACAACTGCAATCCTTCAAAAGTTAACCCCCCTGAGTTTACCTCCATTGCTTCACAAGTGCACCCCTGCTGTGCTGCCATGAAGCCCAGTGCCACTTTAAGGTCATTTTCCCCATGTCTAATTTTACCCTTGGGCACGCTCGAGTAGAGTGTATGAGAGCAGCCATCATTTTAAACACTTGTTTCAGGCGCTATTTCTTTCTCAGATTATGTGCCTTCATTCTGAGGTGATAGAGTGCTAATGAACAGACAGGCAGATGCAATTTGCCTGTGGTCCTTATGAGGCTTTCTTGAAGGCCTTTTGGCGAACACATCACTTTGCCTGAGCTCGACTTGAGGGAAAGCGGGTCACGATGCTCTCCTCGGCTCATGAGTAACAAATGAAGTGCATCATGAGGTATATGAGGTAATCTAGTGAACAATGGAAGATCCCATCAGATGGCTGTTTGACAAATACTGCTGAGACTAACTGTGAGCTAATAAGCTGTAATAAATGTTGATCATTCTAGACACACAAAAAACACACAGTACCGGGTTGAATGCAGTGTTAATTCTTTAAGTAGTGGTCACTGTTCAGCAATCTTAGTCAAGATAATAAGTGGAATTTTCCTGGAAAGAATTAGAATAAATGATCACACGTCCTATATTTTCCTTAAGTTTATTTTTTTCCTACTTTGCCAGTAATGAAAGAAAAATTGTGGTCAGTTGATTGAGGGTTTAAAGTCTTTGTGTGAACGCAGCCTGTGGGGAGCCAATCAACAGATCAAGGCAGGAGGAAATAACAAAGCCCAGAGCTGGAGGTGTTAGATCACACAAGCACACTGGTACTTTAGTCACATGGCCCGCCCCTGAGCCTCAATCTGCAATATCAAGTTGAGCCTCCTGAACTCTTCCAACTCTGTCAACTCAGCGCAGGAGCCACAAATGCCTCATATAAAAACCCTGAGTTGTAGATAGAGGGCTTTTTTTCTACTATCGATCCACTATGTTATCCTCATTTCCACCTTTTCACTCAAAAAGCATAGATGGCAAATATGAAAATAACTCACCGTAAATGCCCGCACAACGACTTGCTGGGGACGAGTCAACCAGTGGCTGTCGCCCACGAGGCGAGGGCATTCTTCACACCTGTCTGCAAGGATAAGTGGGCTTGTCACAAGCGGAGCTAATCTGTTGCAACGTTCAGTCACACTCAATCCCCTAGTGGAACTCTGCGCTCGTCCTTGAATGTCTGCTGGCACTGGAAGCATACTTGGTCTGCTGATCAGTCCAACCATGAAGGAAAACATGTCAATGAAGAGCAGCGGTATCACCTCTCCTTACAGACACCGTAGAGGACTTTTGCCCTTTACAGCTAACACTTATTATGGCCTTTAGTCTTGCATGGACAAGATAAACAATGAAACAGACATATCTGCCATCTATGTGGGTAATTAGCTACCATTTCCCTATTCCCAGCATTGCCTGTTTAAACATTTAACTATCAGTGAAGAGGATAAATGAATGTCATCAAAACAATGCTTTATCTCCATCAACAATGAGTACGACAAGAGAGTAGACAACGAAGAGCGCCATCAGAAACACAGGAAGCACTGTATTATGAGTTGAACAGCAGTCAGAATATGAAGTAGGTCTGCTGATGTGCAATCCCTTCCCTATTCACTGGTGGAAATGTTGCCCGAGCATTGCATGCTCTCAGTTTCATTGAAACTGTTATTGTGTAAAGTCAGCATCATAAAAATACAGCATGGTTCTCAGAGCGGTTAACTACAGTGATTTGTAGTAAGATGGGGAGAAAAAAAACGTGCTGTAATGACAGTGGGGGCTCACGCTCACAGAAGATAGTATGTCATAAAAAGGATGTGAGTAGATGAGACAAGGTAAACTTCTATGGCAGCAAAATGTTGTTTTTCCGTGTCTTTTCCTTCTGATGTGAGACGGTTGCTCTGTTCTGTGGATGCTAGATTCTGCCTGGAGAGCAGAGTTACTCATCTAGATATACTATAAGATCAAAGGACTGGAATGATGAAGAGTCAATGCAATGGCTTCTGTTTGTAGTGCAAAATTTCTTTTTAGAAAAAAAAAAAAAGAAGATAAACATTGAACAATAAAAAACAACTGAACAACTTGATGAATAGCACATATCCAATTAGATTCAGTATAAAATACACTGAAATATAAAACAGTTGGCAGCTTTCTCAATTGAGTCGGGTTAATATTGTGGTTACTGTGAATGTCATTAGCTTCTGTTCCTGTGATTGAGAGTACAAACTTCCTGAATGACGGCAGCTGAATGACGGTCCAACTCATCACAGTTACAGCACAGCGCCAAAACATGAATAAAGCACACATTTAAGTTAATAAAATGCAGTGGTAAGCAGAAAAGTCTTGTGATCCAGTTAAAAAGAACTGAAAGTTGGAGCAGACTTTTTTTCTGGGAGTTTCCTCCAGATACATGGAGGAGAAAGCTGAATCGTGCCCCTCTGTGTTCAGTTTTGACCCTGGAGACAATCAGACCGGAGAGGTCCATGACGGTGAAGCAAATCAGAACTGCATCGACGTCCTGAACCACTCACAAATTTATCTGCCAGCAGAAATGTGTAGGTATCTCAGAAGTGGTCCACTTAGTGATGGACTCTGCCAGAGTGGTTCTGAGGCAGCTGCAGCAGTCCATTTGACTTTTTAGAAAGATCAATTTAGAGCTTTGGAAGGAATACTGCTTTAGAAAATACCCACAAGATGAATAATCCAGCAAAGATCAGTCTGAAAGTCATACACACTAAGAAGAGAGAGGCTCATTGTGTCAAATATGGGATTCCCTGTACTACTGCACATCTACTGCATCCCTTTATAAAAATGTTTCAGCACAGTAACGGGGAGCAGAAGCAAAGAGGTACGCTGCTAACCATGTAAAAATAACCTTCCAGGCTACACAGAGGACCTGCATTTCAACACAGCTATTTTTTCTATGGATATTGTTACTTCGTCTTGTGTAAATTCAAATTGAGGGGTAAACATCTTGACGCCAAACCTAACTACGTGCTAAACCCAACAAGAAAACCATCAGTTTTTGCTCAGTTTTCACTTCCAATTATTCGTTGTTTTTTTTATGCTTGGATTGAAAAAAAAAATGCAACAAAGAAGGCTTAAACACAAATGATGAATGCTACTAAAACAGATTGATAAATGTGCCAAGAAGACTGAGTGATAACAGGGGGCTGACGTATTTTCAGAACATGCTCAGCTGAATGGCAGCATTTGGGAAACAGAAGAGGGGGCAGCCTTTGGCAAAATCTGCTGATTCGACTGAAGAATCGTTTCTTTCAGAAAGACTTATTTTCAGAGGCTGTGATTCATTCATGCCGCTTGGATATATAGTAAATGCTGGAAATGTGGCCTGCTCATTCATGACTGTGTTGTAAAACATGTAATGAGCCGTAAGCTTTCAACTGTTTTCTCTATGAATCATTATCACATTAATCTTATCAGCTTTGCTTCTTTATATAGAAGATTCTCTCTTTCCTACTGCATCTCCCATTTAATTTACTCTTCTTCTTATGTCTTATTTCTCATTTTTAACCTGATTAGGCCTCACAGATCATCAGGAAAAGGTTGTCCAGCTGTAACCATCATTAGATCCGTTGCAGTGTGGTGAGGGGGCTGCCTCCTGGCCTCAGATCTGTAACCGCCACATTCAATAGGAAGCTGCTAACTATCAGGCTGAGGGTTATTCAGTGTGTGTCTGTATGTGTATGGGTAGATGCACTACTTGGAAATTCCATTCGGTGTGTTGCAACTCATGTTGGGGTGTTTATTGCTTTGTAAAACGATTAAGCCGCATTTCACTTCTGATTTTATTTATTTTTTGTCTGTTGTCCAATGTTATTTATTTCTTACGGTTTTGTCTCAAATACTACATTTTCTCTATCTTTGTCATTGAATGTAAAGTGTGCCAAGTCTGTCACCATAGGAAATATATTTACATAGCACCAAAGTTTATTATGTACTATAAGAAAAAGGTTGTTCAGGCATTAAAGAGATAGGTGATTAGACAGTAAACATGTACTTGAAGCAAAGTGGATAAACCTGTCGCATTTCTGAAAGCTCTGAAATATACTTTAACGTCTTCTGGGTGCCATATAAACAGCTGTGGTGCTTTTCCGTGAAATTTGGTGAGTTAGTTTTGATTTTGTGACTGTCAAAACATGTCAGTGGTAGATCTGAGTTTTCTTTTAAAAGAAGATCCTCGCAGGGTGTCTGTCTTCCGCAAGGATCATTTTTGTCAGTTTCAGCAGTCAGGAGGCTTGTTAAATGCTTAAAGATTCAGCTCTAGTGTATTATTTCATTAACGTGAGAAAGCATTTGACTGGGATCCTCTCCGCTGTATACATCATTCTACATCATTAATAGACATTGTGGTTTGTTGTCTCCCCACTGTCTTGCTGCATGCTCCTCCATTTGGCAGAAAACATCTATGTGATGTCTAGAGTATAATCTAATCTTGATGATGTGATCTCGATCTGCACATGCAGCTGGAAAAAAATTCTATAATTCACTGCTGTAAATCTGATTATAGTAGTAATAAGAAGATGTAAAAAGATAGTGAGTTTAGTATGGTAATCATATATCTGTCTTCCTTGCAGCCAATCCCACAGGTGCAGGATCGAACGGTTACCCGGGCACATCAGAGGTCTTCCGGGAGTCCAGCAGCACTACAGGGATGGTGGTTGGCATCGTAGCAGCAGCTGCTCTGTGTATTCTCATCCTGCTTTATGCTATGTACAAATACCGGAACAGAGACGAAGGTTCGTACCACGTAGATGAGAGCCGCAACTACATCAGCAACTCGGCACAATCCAACGGCACCATAGTCAAAGAGAAACCCGTCAACACCGCAAAGACCTCAAACAAGAACAAGAAGAATAAGGACAAGGAGTATTATGTGTGATCCTCAAAGCTTTGGTCTTCACCAGACCAACCTAAACAATGATCAGAAAGACAAATCAGGACATCAACATGTGTACAGTGTAATAACAAAGATGAACGATATTTAGTCATTTTCCTACAAGTCAAAACTCTACAAAGTAAAGTGAACATGAAAAAAGAACCACTATTGATAGAAAAGGTGCGCTGTCCTGAAGAGACTAATGCGAAAATGGATCGAGCAAACACTTAAAAATAGACTAAATACATATATAACATGTCACTTAAACAACATTAACCCATCTGTGACCTTGGCCAGGATGATGTGATCTAACTCCTGTGTTTCTGGTAAACAGAGGAGCGCAGATGCACTTTGCAAATGGAGATTCAGCATTACAGACTTGACGTTTGCATTTACATTGCCTGTGTTTGTGTTGTTGAGACTTTTTCTAGAGAAAATGCCACAAAGCATAGATAAATACTTACACAAATCTGCCAAACATTTACCGTGGATTAAGAGGACGAAAAATGAGCAGGTGACAGTGAAACCGAGGATTCAGAAATCGGCCAAATGTTCACTGAATGGCAGTGAAAGACTGGTTGGCTGAGCTGCTGCGGTGCAAAGACTAGAACGGACGGCGGTCTCTCACGAAAGACTTTGATTTCAAAAGAAATATGTCAATTGTGCCAGTAAGAATTGTGGAGGCCTTCGTTATCACATCGTGTGATCTCTAAGGAGGAAGTTTCCTCAGAATCCTGAGGATGTCTCAAAAATTGATCATTTGGGAGCCATGCACGCAAAATTATCTTATTACAGTACATATGTTTATATACAGTACAACCACATCTATGTGTGCTTTCTGGACTGTGACAAAGTGGTGTTTTATAGCCTGTTGTATAGATGATGCAAACTATAACTGCTCCTTGACCATTTTGGAATAAAAGTTAAAAAAAAAAAAGGACAAAAAGAAGACATAAGTGTTAATAAGTGTTGCTAGACATAGAAGATTTTATGAGGACATGCTTTTTTCAGTTGGACAATAATTTGACCCCCTCCCTCCCTGTTTTTACATGTGTTCCTATATAGTTTTTATACAAATGCCAACCTGAGATAGATGATCCTGGACCAGTAATAGCCTATCCGTTCCAAAAGAAAAAACTACGCAAGGCGTTGACAGCGAAGAGACGCGTCTTCACAACTTGTGTGGCTCTCTTTTAAGAATCACTGCCTTCCTCCTCAATCCTGACTTACACGAGTGAGAATGAAGACAAGAACATGAGTGATGATGGATGAAGACAATGATTAGGATAAATTTAACCTGCTGTGTGTGTGTTTTTCCAAGTGGTATTATAAGACTGTCCAAATGTGTGCTTGGGCTGACACAAAAACCCAGTGGGGAGTAGCTCAAATAAGTCTCCATTTCAACTGTTCTGTGTTTGTTCTGTCATTCTGTCCGTCAATTCTGCTTTCCAGAGACCTGTACTTGGAATGACTATGAGGAAAAATGACCATGAACTATAAATGATAATTATAAATTCCCTTTGTTTGCTCTTCTTTTGTTTCATTTGGAATGTTTTCTGTTCAACTGTATAAGAAGTTCTTTACAAAAACTAGTTTTGAAAAATCTAAAAGAATAAAATATTACATAAGTGAACTATTGACAAGATCTATAACAAAGTGTGCCAGTATTAATGTACCACATTAACATTGCCTGCCTCATGATGGGCAGAGTTCATTATTTTTATTCCATGTGACTGAGGTCCATAACCCATAATGCAACTCAGTCAATAAATGGAGCCTCAGGTGTATTATGCAAGTCGTAGATAATCTAGCTTCCACCTACACTACGACTCAAGTAAAGTTGCTTAACAGGCTACAAAATCTGTTAACTTCATCTCAGTGTAAGTTCACATCCCCACCTTTTTTATTTTCAAATTTTATTTTCAAGCTTGTAGTCTTCAACCTCAAATGACATCACGTAACATTCATCAAATTCAAAAGCATTTATAGAGCTGAAAAACATTTTACGTGGCTTGTTTTTCACAGTGTGCAGTGTTACTCTATAGACCTCTACCAGACTTTGATGGGTAAAACTGATTAGGTTGCATTTCTATGAGCTGTCTCTTTGTGGCTCTTGATCTGACATGTAATCACAACATGTGTTCATGCATCGTTTGTCTGAATGCAAGAAAGTAAAGAAGGTGATGGGACACATCTACACTGGAAGAAAAAAAAAATCCAGTGGTGAGAAAGTTTCACAGACATGCTTTCAGCAGATTTGTCCTCCAAGCATTGCTCCGAAGATGAAATAAAATAATATAAAAGTGTATGGAATAAAGATCCTCCCCGTTTCTGAAAAGAAGAGCTGATATTAGGCAGCATTTCATTAAAGATAGTACAAAGGCGACATAAAAAGCTAATTTTGAATTTAGTGCCAGCAAAACTTTAAAAGTTGTTAGAAAAAATTAGTCTATTAGTGATATGTTGCCTAATAGGAGTATTCTAGAGTGTATCAGAAGTGTATCAGAAGGCGAATCATCCGCTCAGTTCTAAAGCCAGCATCTGGGGTGTTTCAGGGGTGCATATGGCACATGGCACGTCTGTGAAGGCTCCATTAAAGCAGAACAATGTATATAGACGTTTTGGAGAAAAATAACACTGCCCAAACAATCTCAGTGTCAGGAGAGATCTTGCTTATTTCAGCAAAACTTCAAACCACACTCTGCCCAATAACAACCGTATACACATATGTGATTCCATTCAGCTTTATTTCTATAGAAACTGGCTTGTTGAGCTATCACACCAGTAAGACATTCAGAGCATTTTAAAGCATAACATTTTACCTCTATCACAAATCTGAGCTTTACGTTACCAATCTGAGAACAACTGACTGGAAACTATATTGGTTTTTATCTCAAGATAAGCTGTGTGTGCCCCATCAGATAACGTGCCACCCCTACTATCTGGCTAAATTGACTTTAAGGAGCTCTTATTTGCCTTGAAGTTAGAGTCATATCCTCACAGTGGAAAATCTATCCAAAAATCTGGTTAGAGTCCAACTGATGATCAGATACAGCACTTGAAGCACTGAAGCATCATTTGACACCTCCCTACAACTAAAGTAATATTTGTGAGATTCTACAGCACAGTTCAACTAAAGCCTGACATCCTTCTCGCTACTTGTTTGACTTCCACATTGAACAGGATTAAAAGTGTGAATGTGAGGGTGTATGAGCTCCATTGAAACCCTGACAGCAGATGCACATTTCAATAGAGTTTAACTTTCTGTCACAGCTCTTGATCAGGTGCCCCAACTTTCTAATATGATGGTGGGCAATGCATTTTGCTAAAACTCTCCACACAGATATGGCTCATTTCACTTGGCTGAGCCTTATTCAAGGACAGTAGTGGGGGGTTGATGGCAATGTCATATTCAAACTGAAAATAACACAATGTGAAAAAAAGAATGGAAAACGACCTACAGTTGGTGCAGTTACAGTGCAGCTCATACTGGTTAGAAGATTAAGTGCAGTGCTGTAGGTGTACATTTAAGTGCCTCAAAATGTGGCTTCACAGAATTCATTACCTAAACTAAATTAGAAACTATCAGTGATGAAATTTTAAACTGGGTTTGATTAGAAGTAATTAACCGATTAAGTGCTAAATTTTTATTAGTGTGTGGACACATGTGCTAACACCTTCTTCAAAGCCTCTGAGAACTAGGCAGAAATACAACAACAGGTATCTCTTAAGGTATCTCTTAAGGGAAATAACCCAAACCATTCTAACTTTGTCTGAAAAAAATAGGGTTCTTATTTGACACTTTTCCTTCAGCATGAAGGATACCAAAAAAAACTTGATTAATTGAAATAACTGTAGTTGACTTTATGAAATTGAAGTCTCACTGAAATGAAATCTGCTTCAACATAGCCTCACATGTTACAGCAACCACTGACATGTGCTTTAATAACAATCTACTTACCTACATCATATTGTGAAATAACAGCATAAGTCATGCGCTGTATATATTGCATTCTTTTGAAAATGAAGTGCAAGGTTAGACACGTACTGTCAGGCCAAAGACTGAAAGGGAGCGGTTTTGAGATTGCAAGACAAATTATGTCTAAGTTGTGAATTTTGGTATCATTTAACCAAAAAAAAAAAAACACTTCCCTTTTCAAACATGTTTGTTCCAGTTTCAGGTGCCTAACCCCACTCATTTTCAAACCATCTGTCTTTTCCTTCATTTGTGTTTCTGCTTTAATGTTGCCTTGGTCTGAAAAGGACAATACTATTCTGTCTGCTGGAGATCCTGCTGCGCTTGCCTGCCCACATATGGAATAAAAAAGTATCAATTTTGCTCTCTGCTGGGCTCACTTGTTTCATATACATTTGTGCTCTTAGGATTTGATCTCAACCTTCAAAGGCAACTATATCCTACAGGCGGTAGCAACTCTTTTTTTTCCATAGTCTGACTCCTCATCAATTTGCATGTAACCCAGTATGTGTGACAGTACCTTTTATGTGCCATGATAAAACACCAAGATGTCCATTACTGTCAGACCCTGCAGATGAGATGATCCTGTAAACTCCTATCAATGTCCTTCTCCAGTTATAGCAATATTGTCCATTAGATGCTACTCTATTGGAATTTTTATTTCACTAAAGACCGAGTTCCTTTAGAGTACAGTCTGCTTTGTAAGTACAAAAGTGCTCCTCTTACAGCAGTTCATGCTCCGGTCCTTGCTAATCACCATCAGAGCTCTCCTCCGTTGAATGGCTGGGTAGCAGGATGGGGAATTTTCACTGGAAAAGGTTGTTGAGATGTTTAACTTGATTTATTCTTACTCCGTCTCTGCTTTGTTGTTACGGTTTGCTGCTTATGACACCTTTAACTTGACTTCCAGATCTTCCTCTGTCTGGCTAAATTCACTGTCAGAGTGGTTCATTACCCACTTTTCTAGATAACCAGCATTGTCACTGTATTATCCTTCCACTTCTATGTTACCTCAGCACTTTCAGTGTAACTGACCCATGATAGTTAAGTGCTGAACTTATTTGTCTCTCTTTATTTGTCATACCAGGCCACGAGTCAGTGTGGATGTTCTGTGAATTCAGGAATGTTCTCTTATCCCAGAGGGGATGATTAGTATATACATCTGCAGTAACTTGACTCATCCTATTTCTTATGGTGATGGGGTTGCAGTGGACTTTTCTCATTCCAAAAACAATGTTTGGGGTTAGTCCTTGAAATCCCCTTACTTGGCCTTTTTGGTAAGTGAAAATGACAGACAATGCATCACTAATGCACATCTTAACAGCTGCTTGAGGGATTAATATAAAATTTGGTACAGACAAAGATGCATTAACATGGACAGCCAACAGTAGGATTAAGCAGAGATTTCACACTAAAATATGGAGTTTTACATGACTATACCTACTGAAGAGTTCTTTTTTTTGTCTTGTGACACTGATATGCCCCCTTTTGGAGACCGGTGACAGGCCTTGGGGTCTCTTAATTTCACTGGGAGATGTGAAAGTGACCATATATTCTGATCAATTCTTTCCACCCTCATACTTTAATAGAAGTACTCTACCAATTTTTCACAAGGCTCGTATCCTTCTGCCACTAAACTGGCATATTTTAGACCAGCAAATCAGACGGAAATTAGACTTCTCTATCTGTCAGTGGCAGACCCTTGCAAGATTTAGCAACACAACTATATTGTTGCAAAGTTAAAGTTCATTTATATATGACCCTAATATATCATCCTCACCTTCTTTAAAAGGGACTACATTTAAAGGAGAAGGATGGACTCCACATGATCAGGAATCCTCATTATACTTCAGAAAAAGAACACTAACTTTGGACATTGGCCTTGTACTCCTTTCATGCAAACATTCTTTGAAATGTTCATTAAAAAAGGAAACCAGAGTGGAAAAAAAAGTGGACGCAAAAGTCTTTTGAGAGTCTGAAGAAACCTGAAGAGCAACATTACAGTACACCAAAAACTGAATCAACAGTCCAACACAGCAAAATTGTCTGTGGAAAAGGTATCGTCTACTCCATTCATAGATGACGACGAAATAACAGCGATCGATCAAAACAGTTCAGATGCAATGTGATTTCACTGGTGGATGACATCTTGGGGCCTGTCACTTGCGCCTATTGCCTCCCTGCCGTGTCAATCAAGCCAGTCATGTCTCTCCAGCAGTCGTCTTTGTCGGCTACCAGGGAATAGCTTTCAGAGGACAACCAGGACACTGAAGAAAGAGGGACTAAAATTAGCTTATGCCAACATCGTGACTTGTTGGAGAATTTCTGTACTTTTTTCCATGTGATATGCTGATACTTAATGCGAGTTTAATGGAAGCAGAATTGTGTTGGAGGCAGCCCCTCGTGGTCATCAGTACTATTGCATTTGAAGGCACTTTCACGACGACCAAACTGTACGTCGTTTAATCCCAACTAGCAAAGACAATTCTAATTCGCACGCAGTCACAAATTCATGCCAAAAAACATGGCCTCAGCATGTTAACTGTGTGGCTAGCGATCCCTTAGCATGACTGCAGGATCTTGGGCAGTGTCAGAAAAAGCCCTCTCATCCTTCACTGAATTCAAAACGCACAAATTATTGAATTCGCTATCGTCAGTATATTCACACATTAACATTCTAGTTCGTATCTCCATTTCGCAGGAGCAGGTAAGAAGCTTACAACAGCTTATAAAACCATTTCTTCATATGAAACGGCTTAAATGAAGAAAAAATAAAATACTAGTAATAAGAGTAGAAATCATTATGGTTACCATCCGAATGTTACTGTAGAAAGTAATAAGGTTTGAGCAGTGAATGAATTCACAAATTGTTTCTTTACATTTACACAATGAGAGTAATGTGTACGTTTTAAAAGAACCAATGTAAGGAAGTGTAGGGGTGCATGACAGCATGACAGAACAAATCTTTCTATACATAGTTTTAAGAAACACAGATTTCACTTGCAGTGCTGCACATGACACCGGCAACACAACAGATTCTGTCACGTTCTCCTTGTACAGCCTGTAACTCAGAGTGCTTCAAGGCCAAGCAGATCACGCTTAACGTATGTTCTACTTCTGGGCCTTTGGGAGAAAGCGTGTCTTGCCGTCAGCAGGAGGAATCCTAAAACGTTAAGGTGCATTCATGGAACATTTTTAGACTGAGGCATCTTTGACTTAGGGAAACAGAAAATGAAAAGAACAGTGAAGGATGTGCACTGTGAACAAAAAGCTTTGGTCTGCAGTCAGCAGTTTTCGTCTAAATGAACTGTGTATCCTGGAGGCCCAACAAACAGTTTGAAAACATTTTGTGACTGAGGAAATGTTCATGAAGCCTTTTTTTTTAATAAAAAAAAGAAAAACTGCATTGTTTGCATTGTCTAGAGGCCCTCTTTCTGTTCCCTTTCAACATTACTGCTACAAAAAGGTTGCTTTGTTTTACAGCAGAAATGCAAAAAGTAGTAACATCACAATCCTTTGCTTATGTCCACAGTAGCAATATAAAATTGCCAGTGGTCAAACACCCACCTGACAGGTTTAGAATGGCAGATAATGGAGCTAGATTTTGATGATTTTGCTGCAATAGATGTCTGTAATGATATTATTTAATGCCATTTTCCTCAATTTGCTCTCAGTGGTTTGATTGTTAATTTCTATCCTCTTTCAGAAGGTAACGACTCATTCAAGCCACCTCTGGAGAATCCGGCCAAAGGATTCCTCTCAGGATACAAAACCATCTGTTTTTAACAAAACTAAGTAATAATGAAATAACAATAACAAGTTCACAGATTTATTTCAGCCTGCAGCAAATCATCTATAGGCTACAACAGACAAAAAAAACCTCACATGATGTGGAGGTATTTATAGCAATATGCTTGTCCTTTCCTCATTCTCCCTCCCTTGCATCTCTCACTCACACACAGTGTCTTCGTCCACGTCTTTTGCATTCATCTTATTCCACCCCCCTCCCTCTCACTCAGGCTCTTTGCTTCTATCTCAGCTGGATATACCAGACGTCCCTTTAATTCGACACACTAATGTAATTCGCCTTCTCTGTAATCATCCATTTTCCCCGTTTTCATGCCCTTACCCTGAACTTGAGACACATCTTGTGGATTCTATTTCACAGCAGTACACCAGACTACATCAGTTTCCATTTAATTTATTTGGCATTTGTTTTGAAAGCCCATGCTGGTCTGATGTGGATCAACATTACTTAATAGAAGGAACTCTGACTGACCAGGTTAAAGTTAATATAATTACACCTGGACCTGAAACTACAGTTTAGTGTTAATGTTCCAAATTAAGTGAGGACGAATCTCTCATACAGAAAAAGTGTTTAGTCTTACAAGATTCATCTTGCAGCTACTCAGTCTAAAGACCATGCTCTCACTCAGTCCACTTGGGTGCATCAGTAAGCACCCATTGGGAAGCCTGCCTTATCACAACAGAATTTCTAGCTATCTGTAATGGTTGGTTTGAGACTGTTCTTTTGCACAAATGTCATTGTGCTCGCACACATTGCGTCTTTAAATGTAGTATCACTCAGCTGTCTGACAGTATTCAATTTCTAAATGATTTCATAATGAACAGAGACACTAATTTTCTTTACGATTAGGTTTTTTTTTGTTTTAATACATTTAAAAGGCATCTTAATGCTTTCTTAGCGTATTTCTACAAAAATCGCTGCTCAAATTTGTGATTTGTAAATATGGGAATTACAAGAGAGTCAGTATGTGTCATTGTCTGGGTAGCTTGAAACATCTTGGATTGGTATGCATGTTGCATTCACAGGGAACGTGACTAAAGGACACGTCCCAATGTGACCTCAAAAACTTGGTTTGATGATTCTGAAGAGAAAAAGCAGGAGAGATCAGAGAAAAGTGTTGAAGCAAGACATCACCATTTGCTCCCAAAAGAAATCTATGAAATGTAACACATTTGAGAGTGTTAAATGTTTACAGAGAGATATCTGAGATTTGCATTACTCTTTGTAAAATAATGTAGGTTTAAGCGGCAGTACAAACTTCTTTTTTTAATCTGTGGTGTCAAGGTGACATGTTGGATAAATAAAAGCTTATACTGCATTAGAATATTATGTTCATAAAGTTGAAAATCCTCTTACAGAAGTGAGACATGGAAATGACAAAGAGTAGGGTCAATTATATAGCATGCCATGCTTTATATTGCAGTATGGCCATGCTACATATTTCTTTCACAAAAGAGCCTGAGACATTTTTAGCACATTTTACACCGAGATTGCAAATAAGCGAGGCATTGCGAGTAGATTTCTTGGCGATATCAGCACTACCTCCGTTCTGTCAGCGTTGAGCCTCTGATGGAGAAGTTGAGGTTGGTGCTCCAGGCCTCGGCCAGTCGAGAGACCGCCCTCAGGAGAAAGAGTCAACGTGGCAAGGGCACCAAACACATTCAGGATGCATAGGTGCCATTTATCATGGCTGACAACTGCACCTCTCAGTGCCATTTGGGTTTATTACTGGTACATTTCTGCCCACATAATGATGTTTTCCTTACCACTCGTCCTCTGAGACTGACTTCAGTGAAAAACTGCTGTGGAAACATAAAGGTGACAGTAACCCCCACCCCCACCAGCCCTCTTCCTTTTTTTTCTTCCCCTTTTTCTCCCATTTGATGTTTGCTTGGCTTGACTTGCAGGGACATTAAAGAAGGAAGAAAGTCTTTTTTCTTCTAAACATTTGTCTACAATTTTAAGGACATTCATCAGCATCTAGGCCAAATCCATTAAGCAGGGACTCAATACACACTTATATACGCGTACATTCATAAAATTCAAAAGGTGCACTTTAGTTTGAGGTTCAAGGATACATTTTTTAAATTAAAAAATAATAATTTTTAAAAACATGTCTGTTTAACATGTCGATATTCTTTGATGCCAGACAGTAAACATTCAATTTCAAGTGCACCCTAATGGCACAGATCCCTACCATAACACACCTCCTAATCGAACAACTGAATGGTCTGATCTTATTCAAAGAATTCTTGTTTATTTTTTGGTCAGCACCATCTAGTGCTAGCTCTGCATTTCAGAGGGTTTGGAGTTTGTTGCACTTACCAGGTCAGCAGGTTCTGATGATTTTCATTATGGTTCATGATTCCACTTCTGGCAGGGAAAGAAACTAAATATTGTTTGTTGCAGGATATTCCCACCAGATCCGAGCCACGCTGTTATCTGTCTGCAATAAGTTTTCCCGCAGGACATTAGGGGTGATACCAACCCACCCGACAGTCCAATAACTGTACAAGGGAACCTGCACCAGGGAACCTTTCATTGCATCTATAGCACATGTCTGACTTTCTACCCTGAAACCCAGGATCCTTATCTCATCTGTGAACAGCACAATAGACCACTGATGAAGTGTCCATTGCAGTCTTTCCTGTCAGAGGCAAGTACCAGTGCAGCTCGGTCTAACCTCAATGGGTAAAATGACTACATGGTATAGGTTTTGATCATTATTTTTTTTTCCAGGATTGCTAGAGAGAGCTTGGGAAAGTGGGTTTGTATGCAGCAAAAGGCCAAGGATGGGATTAAAGACTTAACCTTCAATCACAGAGCATACGGTCTCACTGTGTGAGATACTGGGACACCAGCCCACAATATAACACCTAACCTTTGTGATGTAATGTGTGCTTTTAGGTGGCTGAATTAAAGATGGCTTGGTATTTATTATTCACTTACATTACTTCTGCATAATATTTACCTTGGTTTGCTTGTTTGCTTCGTAAGGTTTTATGAAAAAAAGATTGAGGGAGCAATGATTAAATATGAGAAAGAGGATGCCAATGGAAACGGGTCTCTCATCGCCTGTAGTTCGTTTTTTTTTTTTTCTTAAATATTTGAGTACAATAGTGAGCTTATAAGAAGACATGGTAGTCTAGTATAAATAGATCCGTGTCAATATGTCGTCATTCTTGTTCACACCAAACCAAGAAAACTACTTCAGTAAAAATCAAAATGTAACAACTTTGATGAACTTTGTGTGAGTCGTTAGGACCATCTACAGGAGAAATAAAATCCAAATTTTACTATTAATTTCTATTCTGGATAATGAGTTATAGCCTTCAGAGTGACAAAAACATCAATAAAAGTTTTCTGATAAGTCGCATTGTGACTCAAGCTCATATTTTGTTGTAAAAAAAAAATCTGCACATCAAAAGATAACGATTGATGATCAAAAGCTATCATATATGCCACAAAATGCACACCCTACACAGTTTAAGAATGCATAAAAATATATATTCAGGAATCGTTAATAGCAATGTCCAGCCATTATTATGGTTAGCTGTTAAAAGCAGATTAATGATGATACTGAAGAAAAATGCAGTGCCAACATACAAGAACATTCAAACAAAGACGCACAGAAATAAACAGGACGCAGAGACGCTGCCCATCTCCTGTCAATGGATAATGTACTGTGAAAAAGTTAATGTCCCAAAATGTTTCTGGACACACCAGTGTAGTCTTTTTCTCATCTCCGTTGTTCTTAGTTTTTTGGAGCAAACAGGAAGTTAAACAAATAAGTCAAGCATTCCTTAAAATCTTGCATCTAATCAGTCTGCATATCTTTTGTTTTATCCACAGAGCACAAATACTTTGTTCCTTGTCTGCCAATTTCTAATCATAGCCTTGGAGGAAGGATCTTATTAGTATGAGCCACACTCCCTTTTGCCTGTGAGAAGGAGCTGATCATTATCTTCATCGAGGTGATAGTGATGGTGATGAAGATGAGGGACAGCCGATTGATTTGTGCCAGTGGGTACGATCTTTGCTCTCAGAATTGAATAGGTTCGTTCAAATGAAATTTATTTTCAGCTTCTGGGATCCATCATAATGCTGAAATCAATATTTAATATCCTTCAATCAATGCTACTTGGGGTTTTTATTTTGCATTGGTTCCATCAGCATTTCAGAGTAATAATGTGAATCAGTAAAGGATTAAGAACTGATATTGTGAATGCACTCAAAATGTTTTCTCGAACATGTGGGGTGCCCCCCCCCCTCACCTGGAGATGAAAAGCAGATGATACTGTGCTTTTCTTAAGACTTTAAGTGTTCTCGTAGTTTTAGTCAACATCACAGTTCATATTCGTAGTCCCCATAACACAGTACTAAAGCTTGAAAACAAGGTTACACATTACAAGTTTTGCTAATACTATGTAATAGTATACACTTATAGCCTCTAAGTGGGTGCAGTAGATTGAGATGTGCATCATGCATGGTGGTCTGTGAGTGGAAAAGATCAAATTAGGGCTACATGTATCAATGTTATTTGCATAATGTATCTTCTGTTGTAAATAGACATCTTAGAGACCAGATATCGTATGTGCTGCTGAGACTCAAACTGATCTCAAAGTTAATCTCTCATCTGTTTGCATTTTAGTGTTAGAATATCAGGAAAATATTTGGCTTGAGAAAAATGGGTCCAATATGCTTTTTTTTTTTTTTTTTTTTTTTTTTTTAACTATTTGGGCAAATAATTTGTCAGAATCTGTGTCTATGCTGACTTCTCCAATCAGACTGAGCAGACTCGGCACCCGTCAGTGGCAAAAAGTGTGTGAACCAGATACAGGTCGTCAAAGACATTTGTGAAACAAGCATGGATTCTTCAACAACCATTTGCATTGGTGCAAGCAAGTGATTCACAACGGGAAGTTCATTTTGTCATAGCTGATAACAGAGATTCCATTCCACTCAACTGCAATAATATCCAACTTTGAAGAGATTGAGGGGATGGTGGCAGAGTGCCACAGATGGAAGATTTAAGCACAAGAGACTGAATTTATTCATGACATGAACTGCTATGCTCTTACCTTGGCCTTTAGTTCATTTTCAATATCTGAGTGGCTCAGTTCTGGCAATTAGCGGTTTTAACCTGTTGGTCCCATTTTTTGGAAAAGTTGTTATGTTCTTCTCTTTGCCATTTCCTTTCACAGTCCAAAAGACATGCACATAAGATCAGTTGGAGATTGTAAATTTGTTATAGGTGTGAGTGCGAGTATGAGTGTGCATTATTGTGCGGCTATGAGTCAGCTTTGTGACAGACTGGCGACCAGTCCAGGCCGCATCCCACCTTATGACCAAAGCCAGGTTCGATTGGCTTCAGAGATCCTTCACAGGATTAAACAGGTAAAGAAAATGGTTTGACGGATGAGTATCGGGTAAATGTTCAGATGAACTGGTTAAATTCCTTTTCTCTGTACATAATAACAGGAGTTATTCCAACACATAATACCTCACAATAAAAAAATTACTGTGAGGTATTATGTGCTGCTGTTCAGCATGGGAGTTTTCAGAAGGGAGAGAAGAGAAAGGGTGGTGGTAACCGGATAATGAGTTATGTGCCCACAGGTTCAATTGAAATCCAAGACTTTGTTTCCTGTGGTTTTTATTTTCAAAGTCAAGGTCACAATCTATTATTTATCCTGTGAAGGAAGAGTATTCTTGAAATTGTTGCCGTTGTAATTGACTCATCACTGCCTTAAAACATGAGGGCAAAGCAGTTTTCAGTCCATGACTGACTAGGATTCTCTGCTACTCCTCTCCTCTGTCATACATACTGTCAACATTACACTGAGTTACCCTAATTCTACCAAGCCCCCCCCCCCCATTCATAAGCCAATCTTCACATGGCTGCAGTCATCTTTGCCCAAGTCAGCTGCATGATTTGTACAATAGCCACAGAAAAGCAGATCAGTGGATGGCACACCGACTCCTTCTCCTGTATGACTGCAGCAGAGAGCTGTTGTATGAAAACAACATCTGCATATTATAGATATGGTTTGCACAGTAGAAAATAAGCATGCACACATTAAGAATTTGATGTGCTTGAGAAGTTTAGAAAAATTCTGATTACGACCTTCTTGAAGGTTTTTCATGAAAAAAAAAATGGAACATCAATCAAATCCTTTTAAAATGAATGCAAGTGGGAGGCAAAGTACACATGTCCTCATCGGCATTCCTTTGTTAAAACTGAGTCAGTATTTTAGCTCTCTATAAACAAAAATTGATGTGTCGATTAAGTCAAATTAAGTCTAGAAGTCCAAAAACTCAATTGAGACAATACTTTTGTGAGCTGTATGAACCCAACATTACAACAGGCCAGTGTAACATCAGCAGGGCTTTTTGATTACAGACGCTTGTGTTGTAAATCAGGAACCGGTGGGTGAATGAACTTAAACAGCATTTGTTGTAAGCCGTAGGACATCGAGATCAATGTATCAATTCACCTGAAACGTTAAGAATCTACGTGTGTATAAAAAGATACACCTTTTTTTGGATAAGTTTTTCTGTGTGGATGACAAAGAGAAAGAGCGTGACAGAGACCGACCGTTGGGTCGGCTGATTTCTGACAAGAAAGAAATCAGCGCATTAATTCATGTGTTTTTCTCTATAGAAAACGGCCTACTCTCTCAAGTAGAAAATAAGAAATGTTCAGTTCTGGTTTCTGTCTTGTCAGTAGTGTCCCAGCTTTGTTCTTTCTGCTTTCGGTATAAAATGTATTTGCACAATACAATGAGACAGTGACTTCATCTGCATTTCAAAGCGCTTATACCTGCATTCTCAACAACTAGAAACGGCCCTGTTGCTATGAAAAAGAGCTACGTGAAAGAGAGCAGCATGTCATTTTTACAGTTCCTTCTTTTTGTTTTCTTCCATTTCCTCAGTTGTAAATGTCTCAGACAACATGAGAAAATTAGGCTCAGTCCTACAGAGGAAACCCCAAATGTAACTGGCTTACAAAACATCAAATTCCCTGTTATGATTGGTGCGTTCTCCAATGAATAATAATTCAAGTTGAAAGAAAAAATAAAGCAGAGAAAATATGCCTTCGTGCAGCCATTTGGGATGGGGCTCATCGTAGAAGTAGTCTGCTGGCCCTACTCACAGTACTGTTCTGGCCTCATATGGTCGGCATCTCAAGAACTTCAAGAACATAAGCCGATTGAATGAGCTCCATTAATATATCTACAACAGTCTGTGCAACCTACCCTACCTACAAGTTTGTCTGCCAATCAGGCAAAGGCCTCTGTATGTATGGCACATAAAGCAGAACTGACAATAAAATTCAGTTTCACTATGAAGCGGACTATGATTAATTATAAATTGGGGCATCATGAGAATTACATCTATTTTTAAAATTTTAAATCAAATGAGAAGTAAAAATAAAAATTACCAAAGAAATATGGCATCATCATGACAAACTTTTCTTGTGTTTCTTTTTTGATCAATTAAGTATGACATAAAAAAATAATTAAAAAAATCTTCCGACAAGGGTCCAGGCATGAAGACGCTCATATTGTAAAACTAACTAATCTCTTTCTAATTGCCTCTGCCTGTGTCATTGGCACAAACACCGAAAACAAGTCTTGGTGCAATGAATTGCAATTAGTGTGGAATTTGATCGGTAGAAAAAGCAATTTACGTTGAACTCCGACTTTAATACTCCGTTGTTATGATGATACAAATCCAATCAGTTTTATGTCCTGCTGTCTCTCTTGATTACAGTTCGGAGAAGGAGCAGAATCCTTTAAAACCAACGGTAAGAAAAGAGCAGTTCAGCTAATTGGATGCAAATAAATAAGCCCTGTTTTAAACAGTCGGATCAATCACACCCTTATCGCAACACGATGAACTGCCTTTAACCTTCAACAGTGAAGCGTAAAGTCTAATCAGCACCGAACCCCACGTTACGTCCATCCGTGTGTCAATGTGTGTGACAGAAAAAGCACCACGCAGCCTGTGATACTGCATAGACTAAGAAAAGCCGTATAAATATGTTTATGAGTGTGGCTTGTCATGTAAAACTGCTTTGAGTGGTCAACTAGACTTGTAAAAAAACCAAAATAAATACAGTTCATTCACCAGTTTCAATATGACCACTTCAAGTCACAACTTCGCTATAAAAGGCAAACTGTGGATCTCAAGTGTGTTGCTTAGATTTGATTACACAAATTAAAAAGGCTATTATTAGCAAAAGCCTGTTTTCCCATGTCTGAAGTGATTTGATCACTGCGTTGAGAAAACATGACAAATGTAGGATAAATACCCATTTTAATCGACAAACCACTCAAAACAGACAGCATAAACAGACGAAAATAAAAAAAATCACTGGGTGACTGTGTTAGGATGAACAAATGTGTAATGAAACTAAATAAACTGCATGAACGAATGTTCAAAGGAGGGATGAATGATGTGTAATTATGTGGCTGGATTAACTTTGGAGTGACATGGACTGATTAAGAGAAAATAAGTTGTCGCATATCAAACTTTAGAAACAGAAAATGGAATTAAGCAATTATCGAATTCTGACATCAACCCTATCATGGGCACTTTGAGAGGCAAGATCTGCCTTAGGTGGGTCGCCTCATGTTGGCAGCAGAATTTTAGACCATATCGCTCTTTGTAAGATGAGTGGTCTTCTGTCAGGCTGGTAGCTGGTTCCTCACAGTGAAGTTCTTTAGCATCTCTTTTGAGGAAGTGGCCAAATATCAAACCCAGAAAACCACACAGGAAAAGCCGGTTACTTGAGAAGACAGACGAGCACGGCCAAGACTCCCGAGTCCCGACAAGAACAGAGACGAAACGGAGCAAAAAAAAAAAAGGTTTACGAAACGGAAAAACTAATTAGAAAACACAGACAGTTGATGAATAGGGCGGCTGTGATGAGGGTCAACACAAAAAAAAAAAATCCACAATGTTAGAGTTGAGGCGTGCATGGATCTTCACAGACCATACAGGACGAGTGTAAAAAAAAACAAAGTTCTCTCAATTCAATGACCAGATGCTTCATTAGAGCTAATAGGTATATGGCGCAGTGGTTTCATGCTAGAGTATGTGTTCAAAGGACTGATAATGTCAGCAGCTGCAGATATAAAAGATTAACATCTACCAGTAAACACTGACATCCAGTTTATACATTTCCAGACTGATGTACATAAAGCAAGCTTAGAGTTAAGTAAGGTGACACGTGTGATTTATAAAGAGGTCTGGAAATATTCATTCAATCCAAATCCCAAAGCAGTTGATTAAAAACAGTAGTGAACCGCAGAAGTCTGACTTCCTCATAGACCTTCTCTTTAAATAAATCTGATCAGTTCAGACTGGTTCTTCGTCCAGACCTTGGAGAGATGTTCTTTATTACTTCCATTTGGTCCTTCTTATCTGACCTTTGCCTCTATTTATAGGCCTTGTTATTAATGTGTAAAAACCTGTTAGGGGGATTTGAATTGTACTATCTGGTAGAACAGCGAAAGTAATATTGGTGCAAATAAGTAAAACACAGGTGAAATGAAAAAAAAAAAAAGAGGAGAAAGAAAGGCAGACACAGCAAACAGGTGATAGACAATCGAGGCAGACACAGAGCCAGGCATGCTTTCTTTTTCCACATTTTTTTTTTGTAGTAGATGGAGCTTTTTTCAAACATAAGGTGACTTTGTGGATACTGGTTACATATGCCTCAGGCTAAAAGCAGTTTCACTGAAGACAGCCGATCAAGATGAGCGACATGTGTGGGGGCGGTAACTTGACCAGCAAAGGAGGAGGAAGTCAGGTCTGACAACAAATTCTCTACCTCAAAGTGAAAAGTTGAAAATTGTAGCTACAACTTGAAAATCGCTGTCACGGAAATAAATAAATCTCTTTCTGCCCGGTGGAGCCTCAGAACAGAAAGGGTCGACTTTTCAGACAGCACTGTCTATGATATCAGTTTTGTTTTGCAAATGCCCCACTGGCGCCTTCTCGGCCCTTATTGAGTTTTTCTAAATTAGCAAGGCGTCATTCATTTTTCAGCTTGATGTACCACTTCACTGTCAATCCGTATGTGGAGAGCTGTGATTGAGGAGTATGTGGCACACGCTGTAAGTGATCTCACCTGTTTTTAAGCTTATCCCTCAGGGGAAAAAAGGCCAGCTGGCTGCTTTCCTATACTTTTTTTTTTGGAGATCAATATGTTTGCACCAAATTCTGTAAGACTTGCTATTGATCCATTACCACCTCTTCATCTTGTGCTCCTAGTTGCTCTTGCGTTGAATCCCAGAAAGCACACAGTGCCTTTACGTTCAGCTTGAGGGCACCTTTTTTTTTATTATTTCCTTATTCTGCTGTAAGTCACATTTAGTGAACAAAAAACATTCCAAATGCACTAAAGGCTTTTCCTGTGTGTACATGTAGGTGTCAGTTGTTAGTTATTTGTGCTGCTTCAGAACAGCATGGAGCATATATAGTTTGTTTTGAATGTTTGCCAATGCAGTAAGCCAGCTGAGTTGTTTCATAACAATCTTGTTGTGCTCGCAGTGAAATATTTGTGTTCATGTGGAAAGAAGCCTCAGCACAACCCCTCTCTCTGCCTTTTTGTAACATCACTTGATCTCGATGAAGCCCGTTCTCCTTTTCCCAGCATCAAAACCTTACCTTTGCACTTACCAAGATCAATGAGGTTCCTCTAATCCTGACCTCCAGATGTGGATAACTGCAGAGGGGCAACAATAAATTGCCTACCGTGTTCAGCACTGACTTGCTTGTATCTTTCAGCCTGTCGGTGCTGTTCGGGGACAAGACAGCATGTGTGTGTGTTTTTTGCATCGCGGGGCTGGGGTATTGGGGTCACTGTGCAATTTAGCAGAACGCTAACTGGAGAAAGTGAGAAAACAAAATGAAGGTGGGGTGTGCTGTCTTAGCACTTTCCTATTTCTATGATTTACATTTTTGCCAGAACAGGAGAGCAGTGGATGTGAACAACACTGACAGCTGTTTGGTTGACAGATTCACTGGAGAAAAGTATAAAAGGAAGGGAGGTGGCTTTACAGCGCTATCATATTTACAATAAAGTGGAGTCCACACATCCTGTAACAGAATGCTGCGTCTGCAAAGAGGACACCGTACCACTTACTTATTGCTTCTCATCATCTCTGTGCATTGCTGAGCAATTAAAAAGCTATCACTGGACTGACAACTAATTACGTACATCTCACCTTGTTGTCTATATTAAATGAATTACTTGTTTGTAAAATGAGGTGAACGAAGCAAAAGGCACATTCGCAATATGCTGCAAGGCAAAGGCCGGGTCAGAACATCTGCCGATCTTTATTACAATGAAGCCATCGCTATGACACGATATAATGCTTGAACACAGGCAAATGAGCATGTTTACCAACGGTACATATATTCACTTTGCAGCACACGTTTAATGGAGGACATTATTGGACAGAAATCCTGTGGGTCAGTAATGAATAGCTGAGGTCACACAGCAATGAAATGTAACACCAGACTGACTTAGTTCGTCTAAATTCTAAGAATATATAAAACTGAAATTCCTCAATCATTGTTAACTCAGAGGTTAACATTAGATTATTAACTGAGCAGAGTGAAACTGCTAAAATGAGAAAAGTCAAAAATGTTTTAATAATTGAATTTGTTAAAAGGAAAATGAAAACACAAAACCATGTTTTGAAAGAATCTTGGGAGCTCAGCCCAGGAAAATGACAGATTTTCCCCATTACCTCAAAGTACCGAGGAGACTGGTGTTCACTCCTTCTAATTGGACAATATTATTCCTTTTTGCGTCTCAAAACGTCAGTGCTCCCTGGGGGCAGAGTTCTGATGGCGCAGCCCGGCTGCTCACTTCTGCTGGGCAGCAGATTTACTTGGGTTCGTCTGAGTTATGGAGTGGAACGTGTGCCAGCATGCTCTGTGATGGACTTGCAACTTGACCCTGAATTGGACACAAGAAATGAAACAGAAAAATCTCACCACACTCTCTCTCCCTCACACACACACACACCAACATTCAAGCATATGTGCCCTTACGCATTAGGAGAAATATAAACAATGAAATATCCATAACCGTTCTTAGTTATTAGACATAAAACTGATTTTTCACTCAATCTCTTAGCTCAGTGGAATCCATCAGATGGGCAGTCAAAAATTGGCACAGAAGGCTGCCCAGCTCTGGGCTTTGGTACCTTTCAAAGCAGCATGCATGGGGCGCTGGAGGAGCAACAGGACAATGGAAAGGATATTTTCTCTTGTGAAACCTTTACCTTTTTTCAAAAGCTAACCAAGTACTTTTGAGGTCTAACGGATCTTTCTGAACATTAGCGAATGTTGTCATTATGTCTCCGTCGGCTGCGTCGGGCAGCTTTCAGCTTTTACACAGGGGGAGCGCACTCAAGCAGGTGAGGTATGCAGCTTCCACAGAAAGGACTCTTTACTTGCTCGAGGGAACCCAGTTGGTGGGTTCAGGCAGTTCAGTCTATTTTCTGGTGTTTCAAGTCTCATTTCAAACACCATTCGTGTGGTTTAGTCAGTAATTTTCAGTTCAAGGTTCAGACTCGAGGCAAACTAACAAGACCTGGTGAGTGAAGTCCTGTTGAATACAGTAAATGGAAGTAGCCTGGCCCAAGCTGCATATTACTCACTGACTGTATGAGTTAGGTTACCACCCAAGTGACATTGGTGACAATGTACTTCACTCCCTCCCCTTTGCTGTTTGTGAGCGAGAATCACAACAATACTAAACTAAAGCAATGCAGCCTCACTCCAAAATGTGATGTAGCCATGTTAGTCCGGATGAATGAATAATATGTGGGGTCTGATTTTGATCAGGTGAATGCTGCCCCATTCAAAGCAATGAGCAACATGAAATGCTGCATCTCACAATTTGAGTCTTCATTGTGACGGTACTATGCTTTTGCATGGTGGACAAAGGTTATTACATGAGCTGGGATAGGACTAGGCTGT
Source organism: Leuresthes tenuis (assembly GCF_036924035.1). NCBI lineage: Eukaryota > Metazoa > Chordata > Actinopteri > Atheriniformes > Atherinopsidae > Leuresthes > Leuresthes tenuis. Next base: position 17,747,517 of record NW_027325362.1, read on the forward strand.
ATGATATGGCATAACAATAATACCAACACAGCCGTGCTCCGCAATACGCCACAGTTACTCCGATTAACAAAAAAGGATCACAATAAGGCTAAAAAAGAAGAAAAATCAGCCAATTTCAACAAACTCCAAACTGGCCACTTTTAAGACTCTCAAAAACAAGGAAGTAGAAGGTGCAGTAATACACAGACTGGCCATTAATTAGACAGAACAAACCCCAGTTTGAGCCCCATCTGATCCGACATTTTTTCTTGAGTTCTTTCACTTTCAACTGCTTCTTGAGATTGGATAGTTACAAAAGATGTTAAGTTAGGTTTTGAATTTTTTTTTTTTTTTTTAAGTGTGATTGGGCTTCACCCTCACGTCATATGAAATCTACCTTATACAAAGCAATTGTCAACACGAAATTGCCATCGCAGAAGTTTCACAACTTTTAAGCCTTTATTTTGACAGCACAATGTGTTTTGCACTCTGCAGAAATGTCATTACGTGCTCTGGAATAAGGCTGGGCTGAAAATAAAGGTAGAGTGCATGGCTCTGCTGAGATATACAGAGTCTGTGACATGATTGAGAGGGATTATGAGTCTTTATGCTTTTTTTTTTTGCTTTTTTTTTTTTTTTAAATTTAGCCAAACCATGCTCAAGGCCTTTTATGGTGTCAGAATGAAGCAAGAATTGAAAAGGTAATCAATGAGGCATAAATGTGGCCTTTTTCTTGCTTTTACAAGTGTATTTTGCTGTCATTAACCAGTAATGTCAGATGCAATTTTAATTTAACTTTTTATAAAGATTTTCCATCCACCCATTTTCTATACCCGCTTAATCCAATTCAGGGTCACGGGCTGGAGCCTATCGCAGCTGTCATTGGGCGGGAGGCAGGGTACACCCTGGACAGGTCACCATACCCATCACAGGGCCACATAGAGATAAACGACAATGCACGCTCACACTCACTCCTAGGGTCAATTTAGAGACTCCAAATAACCTGACATGTATGTTTTTGGAAGGTAGGAGAAAGCAGGAGTGTCTGGAGAGAACACACACATATACGGGGAGAACATGCACACAGTAAGGCCCAGCTGAGATTTGAACATTAACCTTCTTTGTAAGAGCCAAAGATGCTAACCAGTTGGTCAGGTAAGTAAACCTGCATATCTATATCTATATATCTATATCTATATCTATCTCTTTATGCTACTTACAAATACATGAAATACATAAACACATTACTGTATGCAAACAAGTCAATTATCACCATAACCACAAGTTTAGGAGCAAGGTGCTTTATCCACACAGCTTTCTTATTAATGTACAATAAGTTCACCTTTTGTATATAAAAATATTTTAAACAAGCTTAAAAATCACCTGCGGTTCAGTCCCAGAGAAAAGATGAAAGTGGAACATTCCCAGCAATGCAGTGGCAAGCAAATCTGATAAGGAAGAAGCTAATCTGAATCTAAAAAAAAAAAAAAAAAAGGGAAATATTCTGTGAACAGCACAATGATGGTGCACAGAATCAATGTGCATGAATATGTATATATAGCTCGAGTTCAGTGGTGTGTAAAATTATATTCCGAGCTAAGAAGGTGGTAGTGTGTGAAAAGCAGCATGGAGATAGGACTAAGCGGACACTTTAAGTTATAATTTGTTCCTATATTGTAATTAGAACACTGTTTCTCTGTTATAGTCATAAGACTGGATGTCTGTCTTTGTATTAAATAGTTAGATGTAAGCTTTCTTGCAACAATAGGAACAGCAATCATGAGTGTGGCATGATAAACCCCAAGCTGTCTTTGTTCTACTAGGAAAGCACATTAGGAAATGGACTGCAATCATATAGCATTTTTCAAGTGTTGTTGCTTTTTCACTACAAGCCACGTTCACCTATACAGCCCTTCTCAATCTATGCTGTGTTAAAAGTGTAGTGATGCTTTTCATTGAAGGCAACGTGAGGTGCAATATCCTGTCCAAGGACACTTTCTCAAGTGGATCTCACCACTAACCTTCCTGCTGGCAGACGTTTCTTACTCCTTTTAATAAGAGTGTCAAAAATTAAATGCCATGCCTTCAGTTATACGAAATGTCCTTATCTGCTGATTTAACTGAACAAATGAAGGAAAGATTTAAAGCCTCAGTGGCTTTTATTGTGGTGAGGCCACCGTTGTAAATTGATTTCATTATACAAAGGCTCTGGTTTTTAGGATATTCCAGAAACACTAAAAAATAAGTTCCATAAGAATTATGGCCCCAATGATAATTCGGACAATAACTGGTGAAGAAAGGATATATTCCCCCCCACCCCCAAACAGACTAGAATAAGTCCTTGAGTTTTAAATTAAAAAGGGACTCCTAATATATTTCCACACCATTTGCTTTCATTATGTCTTTGTGCACAGTATCTCGAAAAAAAAACCATGTGCCACGTGTAAGGTAACATAATGAAATGCAAGAACTGTAATAATATAAATAACCTGGCTGACACAGCACTTGCATTTATAGCTTGTGATTTCAATTTTTGACTTCAAAATTTCTAGTCTTAGGTTATAGTATATGGTTTTAAAATCTAGGATGGTTTTTCAATTAAGATGCACCTACAACAGCAACTTTGTCCAGGCAGACTGGACAGACTTGAGTGGAGGTCTTACAGAAGCCATTTTGCACTCTGATGGACATGACGTCGTGTGTGCAAGTCTGAAACACCAGAACGTGAACAGCTGTGTACATACCCGACAGTTGCAGCTTCAACTGCTCTGAAGATTGAGCATTTCCTCCCTCATTCAAATAGCAATATAAGCATTTGGAGTGATTTTGAATTGTGAGTTGGAAATTTACTGCAGTATGTAAAGACATGGGTTTCAAATAACATCTCACTTTGGATTATCGCTTATTCATTCATCTATTTATTTATTTATTCGTTCATGAATTAATTCACCAATTTACTTCTTGCTGTAGGTCCTGCTGAAACATAATCTAAATGTAAATGTTGAATCAACATCCTCGTATAGTCTGTAAAAACTCCTCTGGAGCAAACAGAGAAACAGTGACAAACAATGGCCTTAAACATTGAGCAGGTCTGTGAAGCCTGTAGCAGACGCATACATAAGATACCTGAGGATAGTTACCTGAAGAGAGAGAGCGGGGAAGACTGCAATTATGGAAATTCATAGCAATCATATCATAGGACAGAGACATTCAAAGTTAATGACATACAAAAACAGCATTTGTCTGTGTAGAGTAAAAGAAAAGATTGTAGAGGAGAAGTGCTCGATGCACCATGGGAGTTCCCCAGCAGCCTCGGGCCACGGTTCAGGCTCATCTCAGCCAAACCCAGCTTTAGACTGTATACAGGACATATGGTATGGTTACACTAAATATTATAATTCTTTTTGGGTCAATCTAATATTTGTACTTGAAATAGGAATTAAAAAACTAACAAAAAAAACTTACATGATCGTTTGGAATGAGGCAGCAAGACAATACTTTTCACTCTATCCTTCGTAAACTTCACAAAATACTTCAAAAATAGAACTATTTAAACTGAATGATAAATGCAAACATAGAAAATGGAGATTTAAAAGAAAATACAGCAGAGACGGTCTGTTTCTCATAAATTAACAGCGAGTCCAAGTAAAACAAAAATTGTAGTTTTTAGATCATCTTTTATCCAACACCCAAACTTATGGCTAATAATGTTGAAATTGATAGAGCATATTTTAAATAGATTTTCTGGAATAAACAGATCATTACTGAATTACAAGCTTTGTTGGAAGTTCAAGCAAAACTTCAAAGTGCTTCACTACAAAGTTAAAGATATTTTCTACATCAGGCTTTGTCGTGTTGTTTCTTTTATATCCTTTCTAATAAGTACAAAAAAAAGGATGAACAGGAGAGGCACGGGTAGGGCAGAGCTTGCTGAGCGGTTAAGATTTCATGAGATGGAAATGTGTTTGCTCTTGCTTGTTCGAGTTATCATTAAGGCCAACCTTACCAGCAGCTTATGTTGAAGTGGTTCATCGGGCCTACGTCGTGAGCATTAGCCAGACTACTTTCCTGCTGATAACTTCCTCAGCTGCGTTTCTATCAAACGAGGCAGCTGCCACATGGATCTGAAACATCCCTTGAAATTCCAGAGATCCTATTGCTAATATTGACATGGCGACATGCAAAGAAACATCTTCAGCACGATGTCAGTTATTTCAAGCTTCCAGGCATCGCCACAGTCTTGCAAACAGAAATCTCATGTAAGGCAATTTCAGCTAAATTCCACCGTAGAAATACTCACCGTGTTCAATTATCCATGATGCATCTACTGTAATCTTTGTCATGATTTAAATGTCACTGTATTATAAGCAATGCTCATTTTGATGTGTATTCATAAATCACTTGCAGCCGGAGGTGGCCACAAAGCTAGCATGCTGCTCAGGGGTTAGGTAGAAACCCATCTATAATTTCCCAGGATGCAGGATGAGGAGTGTCGGCATGGGACGCTGCTCCTGCTAAAACGCCCCACACTACAGGGGGCAGATGTTTACTGACAGCCCCACAGAGGCTGCGAACAATCACCCGCTACCACATGCTCCTTTAGGGGCCGTGCTATTACATTAATGCATGGGGCTGCATCTCATTATTCATAGCTGCTTGACTCCAGGGGAAAACTGTTGGGATGGAGCCACGACGGTAGCAAATGGAGACTAGGTCATCTTTCGCATTCCAGGTGGTATGAAGCCAATGGAAACATGGCCCAGAGAGAGAGAGTGCTGCAGCTTTGTGTCCCGCAAAAATGGAAAGCAAGTTTAAATATAGACTAAAATGCTCTCATTGCGACATAATGAATATTCTCCGTTTTAATGGTCTGATCACGTCCTTTGCCTTTATTTCCTTGGAGAGAAAGTGACTGAATGGTGGAAGGGAAAACAGCTTCATGACTTCAACATTTGGTGATCAGCTAGTTCGCCTCCCTCCTGTTACTTAGAGCTGATAGATGAAAGAGTTGATTGCAGGGAATTCATTCTTCTACTGTAATATCAAACGAAGGATGCGTAAAGTCTCTGCCCGTTTAAAGTCCAGATAAGAGGTGCAGACAACATGAGATTGTTAGTGTCTAAACGTGGTCTTTTCTCAAACTGTCAGACATACCCACGGTAGAAGAGGAAGAGAATGCTGCTCAAAATAAGCGCCGTATTGGCAGGTGTACAGCAGCAGTTGATGCATGGTGAGCCAGACTAGATCCATTCCCACAACTGAAAATAGTCCTGATTGGTGCCAGAGGAAAGTGCACAGGAGGCAGGGAATCCTGCTGGATGTTGGTAGCCAACCTGTCCCACGTCCTTTTAAATAGTGCATCACCAGACCACATCTTTCATAATTCCTACCTACTCTTAAGAAAAGCAGGCAAACATCAAATCAGAAATAAATCTTATGTTTTCGCGATCTTTTTCCAAGTTAGAAAAATTACTTAATAGTAATTTATCCATCTTCCCATGTTCCTGATCAAAGAGTTTTCAGTTTCTTTATCAATCATGAGTGAATCTAACAAGCAGCATCTCTTGAATAACTTATGGCCATCTCATGTGCCCTTTCACTACATTAAAGCCTTTCCTAACCTCATACTATTATGACTCTGCTGTGATTTTCCTGAGTCGGATAGCACAATTACATCCTTGGCTTCACTTCAGTCAGCAGAGCACTTGTCCCCCCCAAAAAAATCAGACAATTTGCCATTTGTGTTCTAATGTCAGCCTCTTGAGGACAGTTAGATGGTGCACTTCATGTGGATTGTCACCTTTTTTCTTTTGAAATGAGTCAGACACTCTTGGGGTTGAGATATGATGATAAGAGTATGTTGCTGTTACTTAACTCAGCAGAGGAATAAGCATCAACCAACGACCTGGACCCGAATTTAGTTGACCGAGTAACAACAATAAGCTCATTCTTTTGTGTTCAAATGATTGGTGAAATTGAATAAGAGTGGCTGCGTTGCTGTTAATAAATGTCAAATCCTCTAATGAACGAGTTACACAGTACTGTGGCTGTATGACTGGAAGCTGCATCCTCTTGTGTCCTGGAAGAATAACAGTTTTACTACATCAAAGCAGAAAGCATGGCAAATAAGCTTATAGAATGACATGAAATGCAGGCAGAGAGAATCAGGTTGAACACAACATCCATGTTGTCAAACTACAGTTTCATTGATATATCAGTGGAGTGAGGATTTCAAAAGAAAGCCGAGTCTGATCGATGGCGCAGATTACAGGGCATTGTATTGATTGGTGCAGATGGCACGAGCAAATTAGAAAGACAAGAGGGAATGATCCTTCCTTGCCTTCTCCTCTTCACACAGTTTAAAACTTTTGATTACTTAATGAGGTTAGTAAACTGCCATGTTTTCTTATGCGAGGTGGTCACACTAACTCAGAGGAGCCTAATTAATCATCAGATGGAAAACGAGTGCGAGTAGTGAGGTCTCTGTTGTTGTGCACAGCTCAGTCGAAAACAAGCCTTAAGCTTGACGAGCAAACGCAGAGGTGGGTTTCGCTCTCGTGGTGGAATTTGAAATGTTCGTTACAATTCACAGCACTGTTTGGCTCTGCGAGGGGAAGGCTTGGAAAGTGCATAACAGTTTCCTGCTTCCTGAAAACATGGTTGGAAATAGAAAGGCAAGTTCACGTCCTGAAATGATATTTATAAATTAAAAGCTGCACGCAGCAGAAAAATCCAAGAATAGATCTAATCAACCCACAAGCTCTGCAAGCTAAATGCTCTTTATTTTGGAATTCTTCATAAGTTGGAAGAACAAAGTAATTCCCTTTATTTTCAATAGGGAAATAAAAAAAATTTAAAAACTGTCTCCTTTAGTTATCACATACTCCCTGACAGTTTTTATCTAAAAAACACTTGATATACTTGCAAGCATAAGTAAACAAATCTGTCTGCTCTTACATCACGTTACAAAGAGTGTCTTTCACTTTACGCAAAGACGCACTCAAGGACTCGCTGCACTTACAAGCTCGTCAGGAAATCCCAATGCAGCTTCAAGGAGAAAGTTTCTGACATGTTTACTGGGAGACCTGGATATGAGCCCACGGGCTTTCAAGAAAATGCATAATACAAGACTCTGAGAGAACATTGATGAACTCATAGACACAGACAAGTCTGGGAATGGGGGATTTAAAAAAAAAAAAAAAGCCTGGCCCTCTGAGATAAGAACAGAGTCGTGTTACAGTAGTGAATATTTTAGCACATCACCTACAGATAATTCTTTTTTCTTTTAGCTGTGGACAGAATCCATTTAGGAGGTGTGCTGCCTAAAAGTCTTCTTGATGGCGCAAAAGTCAAAGTTTGGGCTAATGGTTAAGAGGTTGGCACAAAATGGATCTCTCAGCCCAGGTAATCTGTGCTTTCATCAGCCTTTTTATGAATGCTCCGTCTCTTACAATCCGAGTACTCTGCCTTTTGTCCTCCAGATATGTACTAGTGCTGTAAGCGGCCCTTTGAATACAGGTGTGCTCTTTAAGGTGCTTAAGCAATTAAAGACAAGAGAGCAGAGCATATTTATCTTAAAAATAGAAGGTGCTTAATACATATAATTGGCCATGAGCAAGGTTGGACGCTTAAATATGCAGTGGTTATACAAATGAGTCTTGCCTCTAGGGAATCCCAGTGTGAGGATTTTAAAAAAAAAAAAAAAAAAAAAAAAAAAAGCCTCCAGGATTATGTTCACTCTATTATCTGTGAATCGGACTTAAAACGTTTGACCATGAAATCAGAACACCTGATTTCATAAAAAAAAAAAATAAATCTGAAAGTCTCAAAAAAGGTTGGAACTGGGTCATGCTTTCCACTGGGTAGCATTGCCTGCTCTTTAAAAAAAAAAACTGTCCATAAATGTTTGGGAACTGAGGAGAGCATTTGCTGGACTTCAGGAGAGAATTGCCTGTCCCAATGAGCCCTAATGCGTCTGAGATGCAGCCCATTGAACTGAGTGCTCATAACAAGCCCGATGGTGCCTCTTCTCTTTATTCTGGAGCATGTTGCATCCAAGGTTTTAAAAAGGAGTTTCAAATTTCTATTGGTCTGCCCACAGGTCAGTTTCCACTTTGTCACGGTCCATTTTAAACGAGCTTTGGCCAGAGAAGACTGGAGCGCTGTTGGATCATGTTCACACATGGCTTCTTTTTGGCATGATAGAGCTTTAATCTACCTTTATGGATGGCATGGTGTGTTCCCAGGTATTTCAGAAAGTGCTCCTGAACACAGACTGGGATTTTCATAACAGAATTATGAACGTTGTTAATTCAGCGCCGCTTGAAAGCCAGAAGATCGCCGTTATCCAAGTTATGTCTCAAGATTCTCTGAATCCTTTGATTAAATTGTGTACTGCAGATGAACTGTTCAAAGTCCTCGTAATTTTACAAAAAAAAAAAGTCTCACTTTCAACATTTGATTTGGATCTTTTATACATTCTATTTTGAGAAAATAATTGGTCTATGACATTTGCAAATCGTTCCAATCTGATTTTACTCTCGGACCCAACTTTCTGAGAATTGAGAATGTCTGTACATAAGCTTAATACAGAATCATGTCTCTGCAGAAACACACTCATTGGTAGAAATACACACGATTTTAATCACAATATGAGTTTGAATGTAGGACTTTCACTTGTAAGAATATCCTTTAATTGAGCAGATCGCCTCAATAGCTCTTTCTGCATTATTGGAAATGAACTGAAAAGGCTCAACCTAATCAGATGTGGTGGCAAAATGTGCACAGAACTAACTGCAAAGGGAATGTTTGCTAAAGAAAGAATTGTAATCAGAAATACATTTCCTCATCACAATTTTGATCTTCAACAAGACTGCGAGTAACCGTTTTGGGGTTTTCATTTCTGGGTTAATGTCAGGCCGCTTTGTGGTCGAGGGGCTCTGGGAACCCACTTCTGACGATAAGAAGAGACACAACTGTACTCTGCGCAGTTTAAGAAAATATAAGAGCACAGTACATTCATGGAAAGTTCCGTGGAAGACTGCCTTTCATTGTTTATTGGTAATGCTCCACAACAGAGATGGATATATTGCAGATTTAAATTTCACTCGTGAAGCAAGAGCCGCACACAAGGCCATCAGTCAGTAAGCAATCATTTTAGTCTTCATGTAGACAGTGACACAGCTCCCAGATCGATACTACATTTCCTCAGCCCCGGGACTCTGCAAAGATTCCCAAAGGATCACAGAGGGGTGATTGTACATGGGCTTGATACAGTGCAAACACTTCACATGCGTCAATCTGAATGGATGCGTTCAATATCAAAAGTTTGTCAAAAGTCAGTTCATGCAATGAAATACGGCTGGAGACATGAGCTCCAGTTAAGATCGCTTTAATGCCTCCGTACAGCCACTAAACGAGTACATTGTCGTGCTTTGTTAGGATGTAATTTAGTTCATGTTTAAACTCCATGTTTTTGGTGCAGAGAGACAGGTGGAGAAATACTCTGGGGAAGAGCTTTCTGTAGCAAATCAAGATGCTTAGGTCAACAAAAGCAAGACTAGTTACTTTTAGACTATGACCTTTTAGAGAATCTACAGTGACAATTGCACTAAATAAGTCAATAGGTTTCTGACATGAACTGCTGGACAGGAACTGATAACAATGCTGAACCTGTTTTGTCTCAACCCAAGCTGCTTGTTCATTTTAAAGTCTCCTAGCTGAAGTCTCATAATGTCTTCTGTTTCTTTAGGAAACAATCATCCTTAAAAACATGACAATGCTCTTCTTTTCACATCTCCACTGAGTGAAACAAATATGAACAACCAGCTAGTAGGACTGGATTACTAGACAGAATGAGTCAAGTTACTTAAGAATATTAACTATCGCTTCAGCATCAACCCATGAGGAGAGAGTCTGTCTTTTTTCATGATATAAAGTTGGAGAGTAAAGATTTAAGATCTATTTAAGGTGGAAGAAACATGTGCTTTAAGGACGGGTAACTACAAAGAAGAGGCTGTAGACTATTCAGGTGCGATAATCTTCCAGGAGGCTTTAGACATTTACATCACCCAAATTATCCGTCTCTTTCTTTATGTTCTGTGAGTTAAAAGCATCACCATTGTTAAAGCAGTCACGTTTTTATATCCCCTGCTCAGCCAGTTACGAAAAATAAATGTGATCCAATGACTGAAAAATGCGATTTAATGAACCTTCTCTGTGCTCAGTCCAGAGAACTGGGATGGAGATTACTGTAATGAAAAAGAAGATGGAGCTCACTTTGAGAGACCGTCACCAAAACGCAGATGATGCCCTGAAAGCTGTTAAAGTGAGTTTAATTCATCATGGTCTATTACAACATGGACAAGCTTTCATGATCAAGGCAATGACCCGTTTTTCCAAACAACTACTCAGCATGTGGTTTGAACACACTGTGGGAGCGAAAAATGTATTGGGCTGGATTTATCGAGCGCCATGGAAATTTTCACAACGAGGTCTGCTGTAATAACGTGCAATCTCCAATTTGATCCGTCTCTGAGTGATGTGAGTTTTTAGCAAAAAAAATAAGAAAATTCTACTCTTCCCACTGCAGCATTAATTTTACACCCAGTGCATTCACCATGAGAACATGCACCGACTCGTATTTGTGATACTCTTCAGTCAGACTGACGTTTACTCGACAAAGAATATTCTGAAGGTTAGCAGGGAAATCAGTGGGTGTCAAAAGAAAGATGTCCTTGCTGACGGTACGGCACGATCAAGGTCAAACCCCTCGTCCTTGCATTCGTTATGCCCCTTCGGTTATTTTAAATTGGGATTGTAGAGAAAGCGGTCTTCGTGTTGGAGATTACACAGTCTCTCTGATCACGGGCTTCTATTTCTCAGGTTTCTTAAACTTGCATGAACTCTAGTTTTTATAAAGTCTCACAGCATCAGTCATTGGTAACTGTAGCAACTGTTTCAGTGATTTAAAAATCAGTTTATCAGTTTCGTTTCCACATGTTTGATGCAACTTTAAAGTCCCCCTCCTTGAAAAAGTTCAGCTATTGACACCATGGCAGTAGATTTCTGCTGTGAATCTGCAGAGCACCGTGTACAGTATCAAAGAGGTGAGATAAGAGGACATGTGTACCATGAGTGGAAAAACTAATCCAGATTACTTGCAGGTTTAGACTGTGAAGCTATTTTGTATGCTGTGATGAAATGAGAATCTGCACCCGCTGGCCTGGCAAAGCAGGAGGGGGTCGGAGAAGCACGTGCATAGAGCTCTCTTTACTGAATGATGAAAAAGGTGTAGAGTCACACCCAGTCATTCAAAGACAATGTTTTTGTTCATGTGTTAAAAAAAAAAAAAAGGCTAAAACTTTAATGTAAACATTTTAAAAAGGAACAAATGCATTTACAGGGGATCAAAAAGCAGCTTTAAGAGGTACGTTTCAGTCATCTTTCTCATGTCTTCAACTCAATGTGTTCGACAGTGGCTCTCAAACCTGTTGTTTGGGTGGGGAAATATGGAATGACATCGGCAAATTAAAGAGTTTGCCGATGTCATCATATGGTCCTTAATTTTCAACTTTGATTCATGTTATTAGTTGCCTCCTCGTGTAGATACGAACGGCAAGATGGGGCTGCGTGAACGGTCTTTCCGACCTCTGAAGAGAAGAACAGATAAAGTTATTTCTTAGAATCTTTGCATCTGACACAGAAGAAAGTGCTTTTATACAGCAATCGCTGTTTGTAAAGAAGCCTTCTTCGATAAACAACTAATTAAGTCAGAAAAAGACTAGAAAACTAAACCAAATCCTGCCAAAACAAGCACAAGGCCACTGTGACTCCAATGGCCTTTTACTTCTTACAGCAGACGTGAGCATTGTCATGATACACATCGATGTCTAAGCAGAGTAAAAAGAAACAACGGCAGCATTGTTCCCCAACACGAATATTTGAATCTGTTAATCCCCCCCCCCCCCCCCCCCCCCCCCCTCCATCGAACTCCACATTGCTAAGCAACACAATAATTGTGGAGGTCCGCTTACGGAGAGTTGGTTGCAGCCGCTCAGTGACTAATGACACTGTACTGCTGCACTCAACTATGCGAGTGTCATGCTGGGAGTTATTTGCTGTACTACATTCTGTACAATGTGCCCCAGATACGCTGTCTTTGCCCCGTCGTCCTCAATGCAAAGTATATCAGCGAGTGTCACTTGTCCCACCTTTTCCCTCAAGCTGTTTACTTTTTCAGCTCAAGGAGCGAGAAGTCAACAATCCCAACCTCGCCTGAACTGTCAAAGACGACTGCAGAGGCAGTGTGTTTAATTTAGTGCTCTGAGCAGATACAACTGCTCAAACTATGCCAGCTGGAATGTGGATCATTCAAATAACAATCCATGATGCGCAGTACCTATATTCAGTCTTAAATCTGTTTTTAAGCACAACTTTTCTGCTATGAGGTTCACAGGTTCTTAACTTGTGAGTCCTCACTATTGCTGTATTTTGGGTCAGTGTGTAGTTTAGTCAGTTATTGCCTTGGTTCCTTCCCTAGATGATTAATGTTAAACCATTTATACAGGCCCTTGCTGGCCTTTCTAGTTCTTTTATTTTGAGTTTCCAAAGTTCGAAAAGTGGGCTTATGATGTGCTCCTTACACCCAGATCAAGTTGAAAGCCAACAAAACATTCTTGTACATCTAGGACACAGCTTGATTCATTCAACAGCACAAATCATCTTCTTTTTCAAATTTACTTACAATATAAGGGCCCACCCCCCCCCCAGGTTATGTGCTTCATGAGGAGAAAAAAAAAGAGAGCAAATAGCTAAGAGGTCATAAGGTATTGAAAGAAGGTGCAATTGAAACAGGAACGGATCACAGGTCATCTGCATTAAAATTAAAATTAAATCAAATAAAAGCTGTCAGCATTTCTTTAAAAAATATTCAGTGAAAAACGTCATAATTCTTTTATGCCTTTCATAGTGGTAGACATAAAAACCTGCCTTGGTGGTTTTGATATTAACATCACGATGCTTACTCTGGGCTGGTGTAGAGAATCTTTTCCCACAGGCTGATGTTTTCCTTGCACATTTGTCATGTGCTTCATCTGAAAGGGAAATTCTACATCATGGACACCCACGATGTAGAATTTAAATGTGCAGGTTTTATGAAAGATGTCATGTTTGACTTTTCTTCTGTATTGTAATGCAGTGTGAAATGCAAAATCTCCTCTTTAGAAACGGTTTAAAAGCTCCCTTAAGAGTGGAAAGCCCCTCTGAGTCTTACTCAAATGTCTTTACATCAGCAGTGCTTAAGATGTTTCTCTGATACATCTCTATATACTGGAAGTCTTGGATTGCAGCAAATTATCATTAAAAATGTTCCTGGGAGGCCCTGCTTGCCAAACTAAAACTTATATTTTCATAGCATAACACAAATCCAGGACCTGGACCTTATTCCAGACCTGGACATATGGTCCAGGTCTGGAATAAGGTTGATCCAAAGGAGACTCTGCAAGTCCCATCAGCATCAGAGCTGTTGCTCGTGGCAATGCGAAAAGGTTATTTCCCAGTCATGCAGGGATTGCACACTCAATTTGCATTTTTCACCTGAAGTCTCCTCACAATTGCTGGAATATTAGCAAAATGCCTACACGAGCTGCTGGTGATGGCCGACTAACCTGTTTGAGTAAACAAAGTCACCGCCCTACCAGCGTAAGAGTTCAAGTCATTTACATCAGACGGGCAAGACACACGCAAGACAGCAGAGCCAGCAGGCTTTTTCTTTGTTAGAAAGACATTTAACCAAAAGATAATATGCTACAGGAAATTTAACCGCTTGAAAAAGTCTTATGGATATATGACATACTGTTGATGAAAAAAAAAAGCAGTAATAAACTAAATAGATTAGATAAATGACATTGTTCTTATTTGCACCTTATCAGCACATCAAAGTCAAGAGGACGACATTATTGTGAGAAGCTGCTTTTGCTATGAACTTTTCCCAATGACGCTTTCTTTTAGAGCATTGTTCTAGTTCATAAAGGCTCTAAATTCTAAGTTATGTCTCCTATTAAATCATTCTTAAGTAAGAACATGTACAAAGGCTACAATCCCCTCTCTCTCTCTCTGCCCCCATTTCCAGTCCACTTGTGCCAAAACAAAGAGGGGGGAAAAATAAAAATGAAAAAAAGCATCCAGCTTCATGTCTTCACATGTAATAGCCATATTGGTCCACAGCGTAAAACTGGACTGGCTATGGAAAAGCAAACCATTCCTTAAAAGGTTCCAAAGTTAAACCAGTTCTGAGATGGGTCTGTCCCCAGCCCAGAACTAGCACCTGTTAAAATTTATAAATAAATAAAACCTGACTAAATCAGACATCCAATTGAAATTTTAAATGAAGAATAAAATTAGCTCGTCACAATATGCAGATGACAGGAATTTTTGTCCAGTTCTGTTCTTTTCTGCTATAGCCACAGGGGGAAGCTTATTAAAGCGCTTAATCTCAAATCATCCTTTATTCATTCATTTTATTGAGGTTTATTAAATTATTAGAAATATCAATTAGGCTGTGATACATTTGGCTATTTTAATGCCATTTGCATCGCAGAGCCATCCTAACTGAGTTGATTAGCTGTTATCTCACAACATGCAGAAGGTAAAGAGTAAGATGTTATTGATTGTAATGGTCAATGCTAGTTTAGAAGAACTGCTTTTCTACTATCCAGTTTATGCTAACACAGGACAGATTTCTCTTTTCCTGCAATGGATACATTTTCTCCTGAATAAGAAAGATGGTCTCAAATTCTCAGCTTCAACTCTCTCAGCTTTAGTTGGTTTAAACGTTCCTTGAATCAAAGTCAGAAGCAATTATTTCCAAGAGGCTCTTGTTCCTCTGCAGCGCACTGTACAGTACACCCTGGCTTACTGCATTCTGACTGCGTGTCAATTTGTGCTTTCAACCAACCTTTTCCCATGAATTTGTCTTTGGGTTTATGCCTCTCGGTTAACCTTTGCTCCGGGGAGCAACAAATCACCTCCACACTCGCATGAAACCAAGGTAGACGATTCAAGCAAGGTCATTCTTTTCTAGCTATTGATCACCCCATAGATTAGTGCCAGTAACCATTAAAATGTAAAGTCAAGGACTGCTAAATCCAATCACTGGAAGCCAAAGGGACTAAGTCATTCCATGCACTGTGGGACTTTATGATTTGGAACCAATCGAGTTGGTGGTGATGTTGTAAAGCAAGCTGAATTGCTCACATATTTTAAGCATCAGGCCGTCGTAAGGAAGAAGAAATTCAGACATACAGCCCCAGTGGCACTAAACAGTCCAGACCTCCTAAACATAATTTTCCTATGTTTGCCGCGTATGTTTTCATGTGTAAAAATAGTCCAAGAGTCCCCCCCCTCCCAACTCCCAAAAGGTTTTACGACCGATAAATGGGGACCCAAAGGATACAGAAAGAGAAACGTGTCAAAAAAAATAAAATTGTAGAGTTTATGAACTTGTTCCCCACCCAACAGGGACTTTGAGCTGCTTAGATACTTGCTGCCAGAGAGCCAGGGGAGAGCAACAGTCTTTGTAAATTCTCTCTACATTCTTTGGTGACCTGACAGCTGATCTCCTCAGTTTTGACAGGCTCCCATTGTGCTGGACATCACTAGATTTTTCACTTTACTCCAGACGCTGCTTTGAGTGTATCAAGAATTTATGCCCATGCACTTTTATACTAAAAGAAAGAAAAACACAAATACATACTGTAGACATTGTACATAACAGTTTAGAGCTCTATAGGAAACTTATTATTTTTCCACATGATTTTCAGCCAACTTAAGTTACTGAAATATCTCCAAATACTGAATAGAATGCCATTAAATTTGGTGCATATTGATGTCCACCTCAGGATAAACCATGTTAACTTACTTTCAAGTAGCCCCATTAGCAAGTAAAATTAAATTAAAATAAGCAAAGTAGACACTAATCCTGATTCAATAAAACACTGAAGTGTATGATTAGCAACACTTTGTGATGAGGGAAAAACAAAAGCGAGTAGAGATGGTTTGGGAAACCAGGTCCTTGTTGCTCCATTATTCTTCAGCTATAGCTGGAAGTGAGATTTCACTAACAAATTTAATATTGGTCAGCAGTGGCCTGCTCATGTTAAGCTTAAGTTCTGGCATCTTTAGTTTTTCAGGCAACTGCTCTGCTCAGGTGCTGCAGGATCATAAAAAGCCACATTTAATTTCCTAAACAGGAAAGGTATTTTCTGGTTTATACCCAAATGAGTTTGCCCACAGGATTGAATTTCTAAACCCCTCAAAATATAAACAAACAGATAATCTGGCCCGGATAATCAGGCATTCATCCATATTCACCGAGGTCTCACACTGGATTTATCCTCAGAAAATTTGGATACTCGGGGGAATGAATCGGCCCTAAACTCCTGTGGTTCGTGCTCAGTGTTACAGAAACTTGTTACAACTTTTCTGGGAATTACAACATTTAAAAGCCACTCTTACAGTCTTCTGTATATGAGCAGAACAGTTTACACAATGCTATAAATCAAGTTTTAAAAAAAAATAAAAAATACATAGCAACAGAACACATTAGTTTCACCTGACCAAGTTAGTGCTCGCTGCAGGGTCATTGTGTTGTGCAGGTGACCATGTCACGATCCACCCCTGTACAGACATGGAAACAGCCTCATTAGACAGGTCTGCTGCCAAGATGAAAAGCTGCACCATATCAAAACAACTAGGAAATGGATTATGACAGTAAACTTCTACGAGACAGATTCTTTTTCTTTCATCAGTGTGAAACAGAACAGTTCAGAATAACAGTTTTGTTGCCTCCCATGTCGACATAGCCCGATTCATTGATGTGACAGCCTCCTTGTCTCTTGATGTCGTTTATACAAAAGGTGTCATTCACGAGTCAAATTAATATTGGCACTTGGTGTTCATCACTTATAATGAGCGATATAATGAACCATTTACATTCATAATTGTCTGTGCTGACTTCCAGTTCGCCTAGATAGGAATTCTTATTCAGGTCTTGTCACTTTTGAGTGGGGAGGTTATAACTGGATCAGGTAATATAAACCCCTAAATTAAAAATCGGGTTTTTAAAAATATTTAAAAGATTAAATCTGCTGGAAGATTTTCCTCACACAAACACTCCTGAGCATTCTCCTCAAATATCCATACAGTCCATCAAATAATTCATTTTGAAAGCACACTTTATCTGGCAGGCATCATACTTGGTGTGTGTCATCAATAAGAGATGAAAACATCCATCCTACTCCAGAAAGGGAAAGTGAGAGTTGCGCCACAGCTGATGCTTATCATCACTATGAAAACGTAATGTTTTCGCCGGAGGCAACACTCCACTGATAACCTGATTACTTCAATTTCCCATGTCCATGTTCAAAAACATCCATGGTAAATGGTGACAAAAGGGAGGTAATTTATCTGGAATATAGAAATTATTTCTCAACTCATGAGACTATTCATGTCCCACTCAAAATGACATTTTATGAAGCTGTGCAGATGCTGACAAACCGTTAGCTTTAACCTCGTGCTTGATAATAGAGGTAACGCGCCCTTTCTACAAGGAAACAGCTGGCTTTCCAATTAAGACATCTCATTGTCTTGTTTTAGCTTTTTCACAGCAGACATTACGACCTGTCACAGCAGGAAAAGCACAGGTGGAATTCACCAGCATTAATGATGGCTTTGCACCCTCTATAGCGCCCAAGTACCCTGTGACAGTAATCGACTGAACCTATCTATTGACCTCCGCTGCGTGGAATTCATCTGTCATCAGTGCACCCATGGAGTTCCTGCTATAACACGTCTACGTATGCTGTGGAAAAGAGCCATAAAGAGCAGGCAGATTTCCTGGGGTTTACTAATCATCCTCATTTGTATCGTTAACGACAGTTAAAGTTTGTGTCCCATAAAGCACACCAAAAGGTTTTTTTTTTTTTTTTTTTTAAATCTGAAAGTAAATCAATGAAAAATAAATAAATAAATTATAAAGAAAGACCTTCCTTCTTTCCTTCTATTGTGGAATTTTTGAAGGGTATTGCATGTTGTCATTCACATAAATCAAAGAGCTCAACAAAATAGTTGATGTGCTGTACAGTAACATTTGGACAGCCATATCCTCCTTCCACTCTTGTAACAAATGTCTGTGCATCAATGGGAGCAGACAACAAATTCTGTTTGGGTTTTTTTTGCCAAAAACAACAGTCTGCTAATTACACTGCATTAGTTGGCCTTTATTTAACTTAGCCAGTCGGTCAATTCTGCTGCGTTCGTAGCAATGTTCATCACGGTGCACGGGTCTCTGTTAAATAAACTTGTAAAATCCAAACGGAAAATGTAAAAGTAAGTGCATGCAGAATTGAGCAGGAGAGAACCACGTTTTACATGCTGCTTTGAAACCCTTCTTTTCTTTTCCGAAAGGGTAAAGAAGTCAAGCAGAAACAGTGAGAGGTGGCGTCAAGTTTTTTTTTTTTTTTTTAAACTAGATACTGTAACAAACGAGACTTTGCGCAGGATTTTCCTGAATCCCTGACTGACTCTGCAGAACATGCATCCCAGAGCGTGTTTGAGTGCGAGGGCGTTGCTTGACTCTCCTAACAGACCTCTCTTTATCATGACGGTTTGTTGGACAGATTCATGATTCAGAGACGCTTACAAGGAGAATCTGGCAGCAGAAATGTGCTCAGGATACACTTTTCTGTTACAGCTGCTGATGACTTTGCTGGCCTCATCTTTGGCATTAGGACTAGCAGCTCTTAGGGATGATTTTTTTATTTATTTTTCTGTTTTGCCTGCAGTAGACTGCGGTTTGCACACTCAGTTTGGAGAACCAGGATCGATTGCTTACAGGCAAACCACCATGACCACGGCTCGGAAGAGACAACATGAGAGAATTCTCTGAAAACACATCAAAACTAAAAGAAATTAATAAATAAAAGCTCATAACAGTTCAAGCAAGTCCTACATTGTAGAATTTCACATCATGTCACTTTTGCATCAGGCGGTAATTGGACCCTATAAACACAGAAAGAGTGGATGACATCTGTTGTCAAAAGTATTGATTATTGTTCCAGACAACCACTCAAAGACTAGACTGAATGACGGGCTGAGAGCATGCAAGCAAGGTAGCAGGCAAGGAAAAGGTGGCAGTGGTCATTAGGCACAAAGAGCACAGGCTTGGCAGATCCACCCAATTGCTACCCAAATGAGGCAAAACAAGAATCTGGCAATAAGTGGTGGGAAGACCTACAGCTGGAGAGGAGTCGATGAGATGCAAGTAAACCAGGTAATTGCCAGGACAGAAAACCATGCCTACAGACACACACCCTTTTCCCCAATTTGGACACATTTTATCTATCCCCTCATTTTCTCTCCCTTGGTCTTGTCATTCATGCTCACAGAGGACATGAGGACAATTTGGCTAGTGAACATTTCCGGGTCACAGGCAGAAGGCTGGAGACAAGAAGAAACAAAGAGCTAAAAATTTGATAAATTAGCTGTACCAACAGCCCCATGTGAGAGAAAAACGGACCTCGCAACCTGCGGCGATCGTGACCAGCAGTTAGCGTGGCTTGTGTTTCAGGAATGTTTCTGATAACTGAAAGTTTGCGTAAGACACCGACTGCTCATATGTACTAACCCCAACCAAACATCTCTTTAATCCACTGCACATAATGACCAACAGTATCACTGCCAGAGCATTACTTAACTGAACGCATCCTACCACTTGTATAATATCTGGTGTGTGTTTTTGTTTTTTTTACTATGGTGACGCACTCTGCTCGACACCTCAGGAAAACATAACAAACAGCATCTCTTTTAGCACCATTCAGCCCTGGGAACCCAATCTAAGTTGTGCTGTGGAAAGGAAGCACCCAAGAAATTGCACCAAAAAAAAAAACATCCACAGTCTACAACTATTCTTTGAATGAAGCAGTACTTTACTGTGTAGGTCAATTTGTTACAAAAAGGCAGAAAATGAACAGACTCAATGGATATCCTCAAATCTCCCCCTAGTTGACACACAATATATTTGTTGGCTGTAATGGTTCTCCGGACCATTAGGGGAGGCTTCATTTTTACTGCCTTGGGGTTTGCACAAGACCCAGATACACTTAATGACGTATCCACACTGCACTCATGCTGTGAGTTTTAGAGCCAATGAGAAAAGTGGGATCTTTAGCCATTACTCACATCCTCCTTCCTTCCCATCTCTTTGGCCAGAGCAGCAGAGAGAGAGAGAGAGAGAGAGAGAGAGAGAGAGAGAGAGAGAGAGAGAGACGAAGCCATGAAATGGAGCACGACTTTTGACAGGGCAGGAAGGGGTGCGAGGAGACCTCAGAGCTGGGGGGTAAAGGAGGGGGGCGTGGGTGGCAAAATTTAATCCAATGAAACTGGGTTAATGTACTATGAAGGATCCGTGCCACTCATGTGCACTGAGATGCCAGATTTGCCCAAGATCATTTTGGAAATGTTGTTCTGGATGTGGGGAGTGACAAAGACTTGAGGTAAGATGGTGAAAAAGGGGAAGAAGGAACCCCCCTCTGTGAACGTTTCTGTGTCACATATAGAGACTATCAAAGCAGCGTCTTTTAGTCTGGAAAATAAAGTAAAACAAAGATTTGGTTTTCTAAATTTTCTATTCCTCTTTATTCATTCCTCTCTTTTTCCCTTTCCTGTGAGCTATACATTTACATTCAGTCTGTACAATTTTTTTTAATGGGCTTTGTGGCAGAAATAAATGGTGTGCTTGAATAGAGCGATAGATGCCTTGTTAGCTGCTCTACTCCCACATACTGACCTGATTATTTTTTTTTTTTCCCCAGTTAAAAGTTTGTTTGCTCTACATGTAAATTTATGTTCAGCTCTACAAAATAGTACATTTTTGTCTAGGCCTACATTTGATATAGAGCACCGCTGTGCCTCACAGACATTAGTCACCCAAGATCTTGAATGTACATCAACTGAATTTTTCATGATTGCTTAAAGGTGACAACCCTGTGTAAATTAAGCTTAGATTGTACTTTATCTGATTATGCCAACTGGAGTTGTGGGTGTAAACTTTCCCGGATTCAGCGTAAGGCATCATAAAATATGGCGCAACACACATCTCCATTAATCTGAGGGGTTTTGGAAAATGTTCTTTACAAAATGTAGTAATTTCTTCTGTTCTATTGCCGGTCTGTAAAGGGGCAGCCGTTTCTGGCTTTCTTGTGAAAAATTAGGGAATTTGCACTGCTTTGCACTCTGACCAATCAGAGTGTTTTATACTCTGATTGGTCAGAGTGCAAAGGTGAAGCTAGCCACCTAGCTAGCCTATGCTAGCCATACAAAGGAGCAAATTGACAGCGGAGACACAAACCCCGTCCTATGTGGGAAACATCTTCATTTTTACGTCTTTATTCACGATGTAATGACAACCGTGTTACTCGAGCGTGTCCCGAAAGTCTCTGCAAAGCTGCAGAAGGCCAACAAGAGGATTTTAGAGGACATTCGGCGGCTATCAAGTGAACTAAAAAGGAAATATGCTCCACTTGCCAAATACATGGAAGTTGCCCACAACGTCACTCTCCTCAGCCCTCCAGGACACCTCATTTTGGGATTCCTGTACTGCCACCCGGCCATCCTCCTCCTTCTTGGCGGCGACCGGTGTGGAGGCACAGATAAGTGGCCTCTCTCCCAGCTTTCCCATCCACGTTTTCTCCTCTCTCCGACGACCCTCGTTGTTGGAGATTCCATGGTAAGAAGTATCCGTTTCTTTAACGCCACCACACACAGATTTCCTGGAGCCACCGTGCCGGTTATTTTAGATAAGCTCCCCGCACTGCTGCACTCTCTCCCGGACACGGTAAAACGGGTGGTGGTGCACGTCGGGACCAACTACACCACTCACCAACAGTGTGACCTGACCAAAAGGGATTTTAAAGGACCTTTTTAACCTCTTCAGAAAACTTTGCAAAGTTTGCAAGTCTGTTTTCCTCAGTGACCCGCGGCCCACTTTAAACCGTGGAGCAGGGCGCTTTAGCGGAGTGCTTGGACTGAACACTTGGCTCCAACACACCTGCAAAACTTTAAACCATGATTTTATTGACAATTTTAACCCGTTTGGAAACCGCTCCTGTTTCTTTTTTAGGTTCGACTGCACCCAAATCAATTGGGCTCAGTATGCTGGGATCCAACCTACAATGCAATCAGCTCCACAGGACTTCCATGCCACACCCTCACAGCCCCATGGCCTTGATATCTGTGTCTCTTCTATTATTGATGGAGCTTTTTTTTTTTTTTTGTATGAGAAGGGCTTTATAAATAAAGATTGACTGATTGATGTATCTTGGTCTTGTTGTGGTTTGTGTTTTCTGTTATTTTTTAGCCTTTACTCAAACATGTTGTGTTTTTAAAGCTGCTGTTTTCTGAAATGTGTTTTATTTTGAATTTTGTTGTGTGATGAGAAATACTTACTTTTTGTGGGTTAGGGTTGAAGTATTGTGTTTTTATTTACTGTGTATTGCTTTGTGTTAAATGTGTTGTTTATGTTGACATTTTGTTAAAGTTTCCGTTTAGATAAATGTGTTTGGTTGTAAATGTAATTTTATAATATTTTTGTTGTCTTGGTTGTCAAATAGCCTAGTTTTCAGTTAATTTTATTCTGTGTTTTATCCGGTGTTCTAGTGTTATGCTTAGAACTACTCAGCACAGCACAGAGACAGCTGTCTTAACAATTAAAACATTTTGAATATGAAAAGGCTCCATGTTTCATAACACTGATAGAATATCGCCAAAGTTACCGGGGAAGCTCTGGCTTTGTATGGCTGTAATTGTTCCTCTTTGTCTCACATTATACACAAACGCAGGATGAGACACACTTCTTAACTGAACTAAATTAGGTTTAATTATCCAGATACATCAGGTCTGATGTTTTTCAGTCAATGTCTAAAAGGCCAGGGGTCACATAATTGAATGTTGTTCGTGCAAAGAGTTGCCCTTCGTGATGAAATCCCATGATAATTCTTTGAGTTGTGAGTAGATTATAGTGAAGATAAAAGTTATTCCTAAAGCATCTTAACCTTCAAAAGAATTCCTGAGGTGAGAAACCGTTAGAAGCCGGCAGGACTGCTTTTAAGAGGCTCAGGAGTTGCTTAAACAGAGAAGAAAATGGCCAAAAGACAACGAAGGACAAGAGATGTGCAGCAGACGATGGATGGCAGTGAGTTATTAAAATGTTACAGATTAGATTGGGCAGTGAATATGTCTACAAATAAACCAATCGCTCAATCTTTTAACTATATAGCACTTTTTAAAGAAAAAGAACTCAGCTCTTTATAAAGCAATTAACAAACAAGCAAGGAATCAAACAAAATTCCAAAAATGTAAAAGGAATGGCCTTTGTGGTACCTCAGCCTTTACAAAGGACCAACGGCCTTCACTGCTGGTTGACTGAAGAAGAGGGGGAGGATATATGGACTCTCAGGAGTTTTTCACAGACTTCCACCCCAGTTCTGTTGCCACAATGATTAGCATGAGTACTTCAAATGTCTTCTATACATCCATGAAAAATGAGTCATGTTTACATCAAAGAAATTGCGGGGAGTGGTGGAGCATATCCAGATTCTGCAAACAAACGTGTTTAATCAGTTTCTCCCGTGACATACAGCGGTTACTGTTGCTTAGTTATAACTACAAGCAGCAGTGTTCAGTACAATGCTAGTAATCATGGAACAGGGTGTCTACTGTTACTGAATAATAAGTTATTATTCAGACAAAAGAAAACAATGGAATACATTTTTAACCTAACAGAATTTTGCAAGTATCCAACTGCCCCGCTCTATCATTTTTAGGTGAAAGGTCAAGTTATGATGCACGTAACTGGCTTGACAGAATAGAGGTCAGTGGATGACCCCAGAATCCGTTCCGTCTCTACTTTTCTTCTTAGATTTAAGAAGTTTCGGTTGCTGTTACTAAGTAACAGGAAATGCAGACTTCTAGAATATTCTTCCAGTTTGTGTTTCTGTTATTTCTGGGCCGGGCAATTTTCCGCGACTGATGGCTTGGAGGTGTATATCTTTGACTGGGGATTGGAGGGTTGACAATTGCAGGCTGAGCTGACCACAGTGGGGTTAGCGGAGACAACATCCAGTAATAGGCAGACAGATTTAGATGGTATTTAAGATGGCCGATACTGACTGTTTGCAGTTGTGTGCAGAATGCCTCTGATGCTAACAAGTGTTAAAAAGCCTGAGTCACTGTGATCTCTGCTGTGGGAGTATCTTTCCAAGGTTTCATTAAGTGCCACTGTAATGAGGCCTCTCCTAGATGAAGTGTTTTCCTGATAAATCTATTTATTCAATGTGAAATTAATTTAGCAGTGAGATACCTCCAAGACGATGAATGTAGACAACGCTGATATTGTAAATAAGATAAGCTCAGCATAATTCAGGGTGCATTTAGATCTTAACACCAGTCTCAGCTCTGCTTATTTTCTTTTAGTTTACTGCTTAGCGTTCCTTCAAAAGGTCATTATTTAAAGACAGTATACAACACGTCACTACATCAAAACTGCTTATTAGATGTCTCTTTAATTTGTTTTGTAGAAACTCGGTTAAAGTCCAGGTTGTGATTCCCCTTACATCTTGTACAAATTATACAACCTACCAAAAATGTAATCAGTCCTTGAAATAAAATGGACACACACACTCACAAAAAAAAGGCAGAAAATAAATGTAATTGTAGATCATACTGAGCAGGGAATACTTAAAGGAGCAGTGTGTAATATTTATGGTGATTTATTAACAGAAATGGAATATTATACATATAACTGTGTTATTAGTGCGATATAGTCACCCTATGAAACGAGTCGTTGCGTTTTTATTACTTTAGATTTCGCCTTTTTATTTACATATATCACGGTCCGCTCTACACAAAGACCTATATGGAAGGACGGATGTGACTTTGTAGAAGAAGAGGAAGAAGGACACGAGGAAGATAACTTTTGTGAAGTTATCTGAATAGACATGGCGGACCACACTTACTGTTCTGCAAAACAAACCTCTAAAGACCACGAGTCGTAATCAAAGAAACGAAAACCTGACGAGTCCAAAGGGATTAGAGACAGAAGACGGGGTGAAACTCGAGTAAATATCAGCATTGCCTTTCCCAAATGGAGGTCGGTGATGGGGGAGAAAGGCTTTGAAAGTGACACCGAAGTTGCCTCTTTTCTGCTGGAAAGGTAATTCAGCTCAGTGTTACTAATGTAAATGACAAATGTTGTTTGGTGGCTGAAGCCCGTGCATGTTACGGAGATCAGCTGATCTGATTAAACAAACATGACATTTTCGCCGTGTCCCTGTTGAAAACTTTTGATTCACATGAGTTTATGCACCAAAACTACTAAGTAGCTTTGTTAGCTGGAGAGAAATCACTGGGCGTCATGTAACGGAGATCATTTTCAATCCTTTTCTCATCTTCACATGAGGCAGCGGCTGTGTTCGTCCTGCCTCTCCCTCGCCCTGCCTGCTCCAGCAGCTCTGCCTCTTCCTCCTCTCCCTCTTCCTCTTCCTCTAACTCTCTCTCTTACCTCCGTCTCCCATTCCGGTGTTACACTCTGCGAATAGTGATAAAAACGTGTTGCCTGCTAATGCTATCCCTCTATCAGACTAAATACAAACAGCCTTTAGCCTTACGTAGCTAATATTAGCTTTTATTACCACGCAGGTAATAAAAGCAAACCTGGGGTCCACGAAACACTGATATAGTGCAGAACAACTAACAATGACATTCATTGTAAGTTTTCTTTTTTCACATGCTATCTAACCAAGTGTAACATCTATTAATAATTTATATTTATAAAAGTAATCTCAAAACTTGAGAAGGTTGTTTCACTCAATGGAGAAGACATTGTGACACATTTGAGTGATGGATGTGTTGGGTAGTGTGTGCTGCACACAGCGTCAGGCCACTGTAGTTTCTCCGAAGTATGGAGTGTTGCGTTCAATGCGCAATCGGAAATTACAGAATCTAATGAATACCGCTCAAATGCACTTGGAAATGACAGAATCTGACGAACAGCAGCTCTTACACACTGTTCCTTTAATGAACCTCAGCTTGGACTGCACATTAAACATCCTGGTCAGTCCTAAGCTAAGTAGTTTAAAGTGCATCACAAATAATGTCTTTGTTTATACTTTATAAGAACTGGGCCACAGCACCACAGCATTAATCTATCCATGTATCACCAAGCTTTCTCAAGCAGCAAAATGTATTACTTTTGTTACTCTCTAAACCTTGAGTGTGCTAAGCAGCTCTTTCTCTGACACTATTTCAAGTCCCTAAATGAAATAGGAAATCACTGACTGAGACAAAAGTAGATAATTCAGTTAGAGCCAAACGGAAAAGTAGTCCCTTACAGGTACACACTGAACAATGCCAGTTGTTGACTGAATTGAGCAGCATTTTGATGAGCAAGTTTGATCTTGGTAATGGTGACTGCACGTGTCCCCAGTTTCAGGACAATAACACAAGTAAGGAGACGAACATCAACTGAGCAAATTATTGTAAGTGTACCTAACTTAGAGCAGCATCCTTTCTCAATTCAGTTGGAAATGTGATGATTATTCACGAAATGAGCCTGTATACTGCTGTTAAAATTTATTTGTGATGCTAACCACTAATGAAATAAGATCCTCGCTGAAATGTCACCCTCTGATCTGAAGCACCAATTTTGAGTGTTTTACACGCATTAAACCAGAGCGAGAGTTTCTTTCTCTTCTATTTCAAAATTGCAATCACAACATGCATAATTAAATTTCTCCCGATATCTATTTCTTAAATAAGACATACAATGGTACACTGTAACCGACATTGTGCAACAAAGGTTTATTTGCCTTCTAAAAAAAAAGCCCCATAAACACCAAGCCAACCATCAGCTGTCTGGAACATCAGGGACGTTAGTGATAGTCTGTCTTTATCCTTTTTGTGTAACGCACCATGCACACTGTTGGACTTCATCCAGTCTAACATAGAGAGATTCCTGCTTTTGCCTGCCCAGCTTAGTGAATTACCCCCCCTCCCCCCCAAAAAAACAAAGCTATTGTCTATGCAGATATGCATTTGAAAAAGGTTTAAATCCATTCAACTTACTATTTTTTTATAGCCAAGCTCAATTTCTATGTTGCATCCATGCTTTTGGACACCATCAGTTTCCATCACTCCATATCACTTTATATTGAGCCATCAATAAGAAAATACTGCCAGAAAGCTACAAAATTTGCAATTTCACCATGTTGTGATGTTACATCAACCAGGCTATGAATAA
This sequence comes from Leuresthes tenuis, assembly GCF_036924035.1. Lineage (NCBI taxonomy): Eukaryota > Metazoa > Chordata > Actinopteri > Atheriniformes > Atherinopsidae > Leuresthes > Leuresthes tenuis. Next base: position 17,774,848 of record NW_027325362.1, read on the forward strand.
TATATGAACAAACCCTTTTTAAAAACTTTCAGGTTATAGGAATAAGATACTGATGTATAGAAATTCTGTTAGAAGTGCACATTCCTAGCTCAAGGTATGAAAAAAAAGAAACCATTTTAAAAAAACATAATTTTTTACAGGAAGCCATATAGGGGAAATTAAATAGATACTACGTATCAAAATAAACAAAATCTCAATTGTTGCAAATGAATAAGTTAATATACATAACCTCATAAAATTGGCACATGCATCCAATGTGATGCAATATTTCAGGGTAATGTGTCAATAAAGACAGATATCATAACGTAATATAAGGAAAGCTCTACATATGACCCCCCATAGCTTCATTAACATTTGTTCACAAGTGTATTTCTGTTGTCCCAAAAATGTAATAGTAATGTACGCACCGTTTTAGCATAGTTTTTCATCTCAGTAAATCCCAGTTGGAAACTTCTGACTCTGTTGCAGCTAAATGTTAAACTTTGTAAGCTAAATAGCTCGTAACAGCCGGTAACTTTGCCCTCTGCTGTACATTTTCTTTCTTTTTAACTACATTAAGAAACCAGCAAGACAGTTGTGCACTGGCTAAAAAGCTAAAACCAAAACAATGAACTGAGTGAAACTTCCAACATAAACTCCATGGGTCAGAATTTCCACTCCCAAGGACTTAAAAAAAAGCTCTAGAAATGCTGCTTGAGTCCTGCGTTTTGCATGTAAGAGTTATGAGTGAAGACAACAAGCAGGGAGTTGAAATGTGCTCTGAGAGCATAGTGAGAGAGGGGTAAGGTGAGAGCCTCTCACAATCATCTCCCCCCACTGTGTTGATAAGAATTCCCACAAATTACACTGAAGAAAACACATCATCCTTGATCCAAGACTCCAGCATTCTCTGTTCAAAGGCATTAGCTCCTTTCTGGGAGGCTTCATTACCGAACAAGAGACAGAGATTACGAAGTGCTTTATTGATTTATTGACAGACCTTAGTCAGTCCAACTTTGGATTGTCTGAACTTGAAGGTGATGCCCCATCTGGAAAGCCTGCTCTTGCTGGTAAATTGTCCGAACACTATCACAGTTTTCTTTTCCAGGAAAGGATTCTAAATCTTGGCTCCCTTGGTTGAATAATGGCTTTGAAACGAGACTGGTGAAATGCTTGGACCTTAGAAAAATTCAAAGTCAAGACAATCAAAGGAAGAAGTTAAAGCTAATGACAGCTCATTGTAGGCTGCCATACTTATCTTTTGAGGAATCCCTAACTAATGGAATCAGTTTTGTGATGAAGGGATACTGGTTCCCATGACAGTGATTACAGAGTGATATATGCTGCTAAAATTTAGACCATGACAGATAGCATGCAGTGTTTCTGTATGTCAGATGCCATACACGGTGTTCTAATGGTTTGATCACAAATGCACCATGAATTAGCATGTCAGTCTACAGAGACATTTTCGTAAATTGAAAATGACTTACATCACTGTCATTCTCACTATCACACATGCACAGCTGGACTCTGAAGAAGCTTCATTGTGACTTGGCAGCACAGTTCAGCTTAATCTTTCTCACAGTGTTTATTCTCACAGTTTTTGATACATGCTGGGGTTTTGTTGTTTTGATATAATTTTTGTTTTTATGGAATGTAAGTAAAGCAACAACAGTGCCTTAGGCACAGGCCTAAGCTTTTCTATATACGGTATCCCACTCTGTCAACAAAGCAGTTGGTCTCTGTATCATTGCATCTAAATGGACAGTATAGATATTGTACGATCTACATATTTTGGCACCTTGTGCACTGGCAAGCTATGTATTCTGCAGGTAAAAAATGTTAGGTCCTGGAAGTTGTCAGTTGTCAGTACCATTTGTTTTTTCCGACACAGGCAATGTAAGAAGACAAAGTAGGGGAACTCACTTTGCTGCCAAACATCAGTTTGGTGTATGAGAGTCTGAAAGTAAAACATAGCAAGCAAAATAAACTGAAAAAGTTTTTGGTTTTTTTTCGAAAAAAAAAAAAAAAGAAGAAATGTCAGTGTTGGAAAAACTCATTTCCAGGTTCTTTATAAAGCCCACAGAGACTCTAAATTCATCATTTAGAACTGAGAATTGCAAGACAGTCCTTCCTTTCTGACTTTACCACCAAAAACAGTAATAATAAACTGACCTTGTTTGCTACAGCTGACAAATTGACAAATATCCCAGTGCCCGTAGCCTCTGGATTTCTATTCACAAAGTATGAAATTACTTTGCCCTCATCACAGGCCAGTTTCTTAACATAACTTAATTAAGGATTCTATGCCAATCCATTCAACAAACATGGTCTTGATTGTGTACATCTGAGGCCCCTAACTTGATGTCTTAGTAGTTTGAAATTGAACTCTTTCAAGAACATTTTCAGTTGCTTAGCTTCAGATCTCCTTCAAATTGTTAACACATAATTTTATAACACTAATAAAGACATCCACTTAAACACAGACACTGGCAACATGTATGCTGTAGTTTTTCTAGATCTCACTGCTGCATTTTAAACATGCGTGTACTCTCCTCAGGGGCCTCTTTTATACAACATCTACATGCTCCCAGTTACACGGATTAACAAAACGTGTTACCACAGTTATGCAGATGACACACACATTTACATAACCATATTACCAGGGGATTGTAATCCCTTACAAGCACACAGTAAGTGTCTTGAACAACTGAATGTACCTGAATTTCCTTCAGTTAAGCAAAAGACAAAAAAAAGAGATTAGCCACAAACCAAGCCGGGAACATGGGTGTCATTTTAGACTCAGGCCTGAATCTCACTGCCATGTCAAGTCAGTTATGATTTCAGCGAATGGATTAATGTCTCAAAGTGATTTAGAAAAGATGGTCCATGCAGTTATCTTTAGTAGACTTGATTACTGCAGCTGTGTATTTACTGGTCTGACGAAAAGATCAATCAGACAGCTGCTACTGATTCAAAATGCTGGTGCTTGTAAGCCTACAAAAGTGGATCATATCACACCAGTTCTAAAGTTGTCATTACTGGCCTTCTGTCAGGCAAGAGACTTAGCTTTAAAATAATGGTTTTGGTTTAAAAAGCTTTAAATGAGCTTTAAAGGCAAAACACATTTCAGATCATCTGGTATGTTGCAAACCTTTCAAGCATCTTAGGTCAGTTTGCTTTCTGTTTCTAGTTTGTACACAAAAATAGAGAACCTTCCTTCAGTTTTTCTATTTTTATGCACCATTCATGTGGAACAAACTCCCAGAGAACTGCAGGTCTGCTGCAACTCTTGCATCTTTCAAATAAAATCTAACGGCATTCCTGTTTGCCACTGCATTCGATTGACTTAACTGAATTGAGGGACTTCCATTGATTAACATTTTATTTCTATTCATTTCACATTCACTTTTTTATTGTGCATTTTGTTTCAATGTATCCAGTGTTGTCTAAAACTATTCAAACTCAGGAAGACATTAGACAGTGGTAGTACTTAAATAGCAGTTTAATGAATAAGCTGAATGTTCAGAGATTGGTTGGTGACCTATCTCAGTCAATAAATCAAAGGAGTCATTTTTAGCTGTATTAACTGAGATCACAGTCCTTTTAGACCTTTCTGCTCAAATCAGGCCAAAGAAAGCAGGCTAAACAATGACGTATTTGTGATAGAGGCTGATAAAATTCTATCTTTATATTTTCTCCAAGGTGAGGAGATGTGATAGCTCTCCACCATCCTAACTTGACAAGTGTTAAGGCACCATACGCAGGGGAGGAAGAAAAGCATTCTCATCCCTGACAGGCAGGAAATGTGCTGATATGTTTTTAGAAAATCACTAAAATGAGAGCCACACTGGGACCCAGATTTAATTTTTTTTTTTCCATCAAATAATGAAACTATGTGAGGAAAAAGAGCCCAGTGATGTCACCATTCCAGCTGATTAGGACTTTCAGGCTCCAATTCCAAGATTTTAGTACGCCCAGAGTGATTGGAACGCTATAACACCTTTATTTTATTGATACTTGATAGAGTAGGTGCTTCTCTGGAAGCCTGTGATCTCTCCAAAGACATAAAGAGTTATTACATGTAATGGGCGGGCAGCATGTGGGTCCAAGCATCCCTTTTCTCCACACTCACTCTTCTCGTACGTGCAGAGGTGTCTTGTGGTTCTCCAGGGGCGCATGAATAAAACTTAACAGCAGAACAGAGGTTTAAATTTGGATGAGATGATGCATAAACAGTACATGTTTGCAAAATGTTGTGTGCACCACCTGTGCCTTTTTATTTCATACAGTCATAGTGACACTCCCATCAGAGCAAAACATCAGCAGCAGAGGATTCAGTGACAGCATTGCAATTACAATGTGTCTCTTCAGTTTGACAATAAATAAATGAATGACTATCAAATGCACGTGTTCATGCCTTGTAGGCATCAGTCATTTACTATTACTTAATTAAAGCAAAAACGTTCAAAATAAGTGCCAGAATCAGACAACTCTCTGTACATCTTTATATATTTTCACTCGAATGTGGTTAAATGGAGGGTACTGTCCAAAAAAAGTTTGTATAATTTATCATTTCTTGTGATTCTAAACATATAAGACCACACTTGATGTGATTTTGGCCCCGTCAAAGAGAAAATGTTCTGTTCACGTCCCACAGGAGTCTGCTGAAGCTCATCAAAACCTCTTTGCTTGATGTGAAATTATGTTTTAAAATGAGCACAAATTTCAAGCGGAAACCTGATTAAGAGATGTCTCCAAGCTGCCAAAGATTAAATGACTCAAGTCACGTGAAAATTTCAACAGATCAAAGCAAGTGCTTTAGTTGACGAAAGTTGAAACTATCAGTCGGGGATGAGCCAATAGAGATGGAAGATAGTGAAACTTTTCTCAAAAAGTACATGGAGACAGTACATGGAAGTCTACTTTTTTATGTGTTTGCTTCTTGATCCTGTGTGTATATTTGCTTTTCTATTGCAGCGCCACTACTATCTTCGCTGTCTTGGTAATTTGCATAAATAAACAGAGTTTTGTGTAATGCGAGATGGTTTTGAATAAAATAGTGAAGATCGGGGGTTGAGCAGATTTTACCACAAAACATTTTAATCTCCTTCGAGGAGGGATGAGAAAGAACCAAATGAATGACATTTGATTTAGTCAACACATCCCCACATCAGGTTTCTGCTATTATAGAAGGCACACTCGTATATGGTCAAATTGATGGCTGTTCTAATCAGTTAACATAGGAACCAAGATGAAAATCATGTTTCACAAACTCACTGAAGCCACAGAAGCTCACTGAAGCTTGCCTGAATTTCATTCTGTAGCTCCCTCCACAAACCCCTGCCCCTTCTAACATCATTTCTCCTCTTGCTGTTCTCTCTGACTTCTACTCATCCTTGGCCAGAAAATGTACCAGACCCAAAAGCTAATCCAAAGTGAATGTGAGACTTACTTTCAATACATTTTATGAGTTATAAATGAGTTTGGTCAAGCTTTTATTCTTGAGCCAAACTAGTAAAAAAGCATATTGCCAAGACTGATATTAACGGAAATGTCACCCTAACATTGGTGGCAGCATAGAAGCAGAGAAAGTAACAAGTTATTGAGGTCATTGAAAGTGTTGGTTAAGTGAAAAAGGTTTTTTTTTTCGCTTTTAGTACAAGCCACCCTCATCCTACGCAATTTTACTCCAAGGCAGTATTAAAGGTTGGCAGCCTCATTTGGAAGGTTGCTCTCTTACATGCACATGGGAGCTGTAGCATTACATATTCATAATATGTATTTAGTTAATGACCCAAACACTGGCAGTAAACTTTTATATCTTTAATTTAACTCCCATTTCTCAGCCATAAAATGCGCAAACTAAACAAAGAACATTTAGAAAACAGCAGATAAACTTCATGTTTGCTTGTTAATTTGTATCGGCAATTACTTAAAACTGTAAGTGGCGCATCGTCACTGAGTTTATGGGCTCAGAGTAATGCTTGGTAACATGATGCATGTTTTCACTTTGGCACCTGGATGAGACTAGCTTATTGACCTAGTTTCGACCTGGATATCGTGGTTCACATCCCGTTTAGGTTCCATCCATGAAGCCGTCTTTCTCTTGTTATGTTATTACGATATGTCAGGAGGTGCGTTCAACCTTATGCAGCTGTTCGCAGCGCCAACTTGACATGATGCATGACGATCCCGAAACAGTGCATGCTGGTTGAAATCCTTGTCTGGGTATCACTTGCACCATAGAGCATCACCTTGTCATGTGACATTAAAGCCTCACAGGACCGAGCTGGCTTGAAGTGGCACATGTGAGGAATCATGTGAGACTACAGCTGGTCTCTACCTGGATTGACCGAAGGCTTAACTGTCCCTAAAAACGTATGACACGTTGTCGTTCTCAGGTCTGGTGTTTTCACTGATATCAGTTGTCTTGTGCGGTTAGCTTGACTTCAATCAAGGGGTGAAACTGTAAAAAAACTAAAAATAAAAATGGTCACAAAAGCTGTGAAAAAATGCCTGCTTCCGGTTTCACATTCCCTCGAAGATTTCAAAGAAATGTGGTGTGATAGATTTTCTACTTTTGTGTGTTTTCTACTTAACTAAACTTCCTATTAAGCTGTCATTTCATCATCAGTCCTACGGTACTGGAAACTCATTTATAAATACATGTTCACCCCACACAACTCTCTGATCTGCTGTAACAGATTTATTTAGTCTAACAGGCAATCTTCACATATTTGTGATTTCATGGCAATGCATTTGGTCTATGGTACAGTTGATGGATGCTAGAAGGAACTTTCTAGTACAATAATTTATTATTGCATTTAGTATGAAGAGCACAAAAATACAGAGAACAACAAATTATTCTGAATATGATATAACGGATGCTATCTCGTGATTTGTTAACTCCATAGATGTGATGTTGTCTTGATGATTTGGACTTTACTGGGAAAAAAAAGTTGTAAGAGTTGCAAAAATTGCAATTAATTGAAAAATGTATCCCCTTACCAAAAAAAGAGGAAAACCTGATTTTAAGATGACCCTAAAGAAGTGATTCTCAGATTTAGAGCTGGATACCTCACTGTACCTATCCCATCAGAGGCTAGACATACTTATTTAAAGAAGATTAATGGTTTTTACCTTCTGCAGAAATGATTTAACATTGACAAAAACAACTGTGTTGTTTGTGATTCTGAAGTTGAAACTATACAATCTTTATGGAACCATTTTGGATATTTGCTGCTGGAAAGAGATTTACAGTCACTTTCTGTAGAATAAAATGACAACATATTCTGGACGATATCGGATGATTAGAAAACTAAATGATGCAAAATGTTTTCATTATTATTACCAAACAATTCATTCATAAATGCCAGAAACATGTTTTTATTCTTCCCGAGTGAGACAGCAGTGAAATGAAATGAGGTACTAAACCAGCCAAAACTATTTTTTTTCATTTCAAATTCATATTTAGCCTCCATTTGGACTACTGTTGCTGGAAAAGAAATCATGCCAAAAGACAGTGTTCTTATTAAAGTGATGCTCTAACTGGTGTTCCCATAAGATCCACCACTACTGAGACCTACCCTGGCTTGACTGTAGCCGTTTTACGCTCCACCTGCTATGTAGCTTAAGCAGCTGAAGGTGCATCAAACCTAATGTCTGTTGTATGTTTCATACCTGCATCTAAATGATTTTACAGTGTTAACGTGCTGATTATCACCAAACACTGAATATAATACAAGTAGCCTACAACTCAGGTCGTAAGGAATGTTTGGTCGTATATGTTTGGTAAAAAAAAACAAATTATCGTACTAAATAAAAATTTGACCCAAGGAAAGTGCTGAATAATCAGAAAAATCCCAAAATCTGAGTCCAGTTTATCCAAACTACCCAGAATTCTTCATCTTCTCTGGAACATTAAAGGAATTAACTAAATGGAAGATTAAGGTGAGCCATTCCAATAATTGTGTGAAAGGCTGTGAGCCATGGCCTCCTTAAATATTTCCTGCCCCTTTAATCACCTTGTAACACTTTGAGGACCTTATAGAAGTTCAGCCCTTGTCCTAGTTGTATGAAGTGACACATAGGTTAAAATCTTCCACTTGCTTTAAATGCATTAGTAACTCTTTTAGTTGACTGGAGATGATCTCACTATGTGCAAAAAGCACATCTAAACTTCAGGAAATATAGATTTGAAATATTTGTACTTAAAAGTATGGAGCAGCTGTAACAAAAATGAACTGACGTATGAAGCTGTTATCAAAGCAACAAAGTTGTTGCAGAAGCCGAGTCGGATATTAGACTCCAAACATCTGTATCTTATCTCTTTGCTTTATGTGCTGATGCAACCTCTTTGCTAATCTGCTTACATTGTAGAAAAACTGCTCTATCTGTGGAGACTTTGTAGATATTTAAAGTTTCTCTGAGATTTTTGTCGCTTGAACCCTAATCTCATAACCCTCAGCTCAGCACATTAGATGGTAAAGTCCCTTAAGACTTCACCATTCCTCATGAGTTATTAGTGATGAAATCATTTTATTGCTTGCAAGTCTGATCATGTTGGCCCCGTTTTGGTCTTTGACTGCAGTCAGTACAGAGTAAACCGTTGTGTTCGATGATGATGGGCATGATAAATGTTAACTTTCTTTTTCAACATTGAAAGTGCCGAGCTAAAAATGATTCATACTATTTGTAATCAGTCGTAAGCCTTCGTTCGCAATCATAAAATGCTTTTGTTATTGTTGGCACACCACTTGTGTTTTGGACCACTCTTCTTTGTGGGAAAGGCTTAGTTGCCATGACTGTGGTCTTTAGCTCCCTCCGAGGACCTAAATTGTTGGTATTGTTCTCTGCTAATCATTCTTGACCACTCATGCTGCCTTTTTTGTATCACTGTCTTATTCAAAGCTCTGTAGAAGCTCCAGTGGTGAACAAATATTTCATTTCCTGGTATCTTCCTCTGAACTGTTAATGTGATCCTCTTTTTTTTTCTTTGGAGTGTCCACAGACACCAGCTTTGTGCAGTGTCCGCTGGGGTCTGCCTTGAGATGTTGGCTACGGAACTGCACAGGTTCTTCAGGTTGGTCTTGGTGGTAAGCCTTGGAACTTTGGTAATCTTTGTAAAATAGAACGACATTAAGATTCTGGCCAATGGCATCACTGGACTAAGATAATGATGTGACAACTAAAGTCATCAACAACGATGTCAACATTTTTCAGTGTCCTGTTCAGACTCTTTGAAGGAAACTAAAAGTACAGTGATGGTGTGTTGCAGAGCACTAGAGGTCCAAAATCCCAAAGGTAACATGCAACAAGCTTGTTTGCGGTAATAAGAACAATTCTATTGTGTGACTGCAAATACTTAGAATAGAAAAGTTATATTTAGAATCTGATGACAAATGCATACACTTCATTCACTAATCCACAGCCTCTTCTGTCTGCTCAGTACAGTGACAACTTCCTGCCTCGGTCTAATATGACATCTTGTCTTGTCTTTTTTCCCTCCTCATCTGTGTAACTGCCTGAGCCCTCCATTGTCCTGCCGACCGTGGTTTGGCATCTATCTGTCAAGGAGACAACTTCCTCCCTTAGACACTGTCATTGGCAATTATGGCTGAAGATAAATTCTGCTGGAACAGCTGGAGCCAGCCTCCAACATACAACGCCAAGGTCAAGCACCAAAGGACACGCAACAAAAATGGGCCACTTAAGGTTTGTAAAACTGAGTGTTTATGTGTCAGGATTTTTTCCCATTAGAGTTTTAATTTTACTTCATGCCATCCTTCATAAAATAACCTTTGATAAACACTTCCTTTTATTGTCAATTTTCCTGCTCATCTGTCCTTCAATATCTCTATTAGCTGCGTTGTCAGAGTTTTATGAAGGTTCAGGTGAACAACTGTAATCAGTTTTATGCCAGCGTCTGTGATGGAGCATATTTTGCTCAGGACTGTGTCAAAGACTGTATTTCACAGTGCTGGGCTGCACAACAGGGAGCTGTAACTCTGCCTCCACCTGACAGATAAAGTGAGCCGGTAGTAAATAATAAGAAGCACTAGAAGACCTTGGAGGTGGCCCCTGAACTAATTTAAGATCCTTTCTTCTGAATTTAAATTGGACTGTAATCCACAACAGCTTTTTCAAATCACAAAAATATGCTCTTTGAGCTGCTGCACTCCAGGACCGAGGCACGTTGTATATAGAGCAGTGGTCGCTTCCGAGCTGTCCACTTCGCAGAGAAGGAACAAAAAGAAGTATAAGATACTTCATCGCTTTTTGGATTTATTGGACAGACTTATAGTTTTAAATATTTATGGGATGAGCCTTTCTTTTCACAGTAACTACAACAACATCTCTGTCATCAATCTTTGTCTTTTACCAGCCCTGTGCTCACTTTCTCTTGGCAGCAATGAGGAACTGGGACATTTAGATTTCTATCTGAAATCAGTAGCAGAAAAGTAGAAATCAATAACAGATTTGTTTCCGGCAACACTGAGAATTAAGCTTGAGTGGCACCAGCCAGACGTCCGAAAGAAAGAGAGACAGACACAAAACCCAGAAATAATCTGGGTCCTTCTGTTCCTATATTCCTGGCCCTTTTATCTCAACGTGCTCAACACAATAGGATTTCCACAGGGATACGTAACAGAAAAAAATAGCTTTTCATTTAATTGTCATTGCACACCAGCTGAAACTGTATCTTCTTTTAAATCCACATATGTCCTATTTCTTTGATTAAGCAACGACCACATAGATACTTGATGTATATATGCTGAACGTCAAGTGAGCAGCATGACAATAAATCCATTTCCATCTGTTGAGGAAGGCCACAAGCTGCAACTGAAAGCAACAAAAAGTGTGAATAAAACGAATACTTTGTTGAATTACAGACTCTAAGTGGAGATCGGCCTTATATCTAATGCAATTAGAACGAGAATCAACAAATCTGTTCAGAAAACAATAAAAGTTTTGATAGAATATTACTGAAAGCTCTTAGAAAAATAGACTAAAAGGCCTCACCTATTATTTTTTTTTTAATGATATGCAATTTTGTGCCTATGGAGTTTGTTTATCAACCAAGAGCAAAAGACGTATTTTGATGTTGTTGAAGATTTATTGCGAGATGTTCTGTATTCTCATTTGTACTTTTTTTGTCATTACTTTAGCCTCTGCATCCCAGTTGACTCTACTTCTTATTTTACTTGAAGAGTGTGTCCTCTTGTGCATTCTGTTGAGTTACTTCCCATTTTTGTTTCACACTAGGTCCAAGCTGCCCCACGTGTATCTGTTTGCCATTGTCTCCTTCAGTATTTCTTATGAATTTCTCAATACTGAGTTTATCAAGGTTTTCTTTGTTCAGTGCCAGATCCATTGTTGTTTTCGGGTTATTTTGATTTCCTTAATCTTCCTGCTATTTTCAGTTACATGCTAAATCAGTACTTTTGTTAAGTTTGTTAAGTCCTTAAATAGAACATTAAAGATTCATTATTAATTTCACTAGCCTACTTCCCTATCTGTGAGCTTGAGGTTAGATCCTCATTTCATAACTGATTAACCTTGTGTGACAATGATACTGTAAGTTGACTATCCATACACCTGCTATGACTAACCATAAGTTCTCTTTGTGTGAGTGTTGGAGTGCACCCATACCATGTGCACAGGCACTGTAATTTGCAGCATAATAGTCTCTAAGATTAGGATGGGGTGATACAACCACCCGTGGCACTACTTTGCTGCAACATCGTGTTAAGAATAAAATATGACCCAGTTCAAAAAAGACAATATACAGGCGCAGAGCAAGGCTTCAAAGGTGTTTAAATGTATTCATTGTTTTATAATAGACAGTAAAATTTGTTTATTTGTCAAGATGACACTTATTCAGAACATGCAAGTAAAAAAAAGAGAATATTTTGACTATTTCTAAGGTTTTTTTTGTGCCTGAACTTTATGTCAATGTGATAGTAAATTGAGTTTTGAATATATATATTTTTGTCAGTACTATGAATGTATTAATACTGCATATCATTTGGTTGCTGTTATCTTCAGGGTATCATCGTCTGAAATGATCTTCACACCCTGTCATTTCTGCCTGCTCCAGATATGATGGGGAGAATATGCTGTAATAGCTTTTACCTCGATTCACCTTCTAATTGCACAGCAAGAACAGATGGTGTGTTTTGTATTCACTTTATGTCTCAATTGAAATGGGGGTAAATGGCTGTGGAACATTCGGTGCTATCACACTGAAATATAAAGGATCTGGAGCATGGATTCATGGGAAGTTTAACCAGTGGTCAATGCCCTGAAAAACTGAATTTTTTCAGGGCATTGATCATGAAAAAGCTTTAAAAGGAGCAGAATTATTTGAAAGAGGCAAATCATTATATTCTTCACCCTGTAGTTTAAGTTAGAAACTTGAGGTTGCAGCTTTTAGTCGTGCTGACCTCTGATACCGGATGATACAAAAGACAGTGGCATGTAACAGGGTTGCAGTGGTGGTGTTATGCAAAAAAGACAGGTCAAAGTCAGGCGAGAGTTGAAGAGAAAGCATTGCTGAGCCTTCAGATAGCCCATGGGGAGGACAATGAGAGGACAGCTGATGCTTGTATCCCCGGCCACCTGCTACCTGCTGTGCAGCGGGAGCCCAGCAAATCCCTGCTCTAATGAAATTTGACATACTAGCGTTGACAGGTGCAATGACAGCGCTCTCAGGATACACTGTAAGGAGAGTAGAATGTGAATCCTTATAAGTTATCACACCTGTGTACCGCTGCACCGCTGTTCCAAGGTGACGTGGAATGTTTGATGGAAATGCTGGTGATTTCTAAGTCGACAGGTGATACATCATTCAGCACCGCGTCCTCAGAGGTATACTCTCAGCAGAATAATGACAGGTGTGATGACAGTCGCACATCTGAATAATCGTGTGGCATTAATGTATGAATGTTGAATGGACCTTGACCTGATGCAGTTCATACCTTGTAGATTGAGGTTAAAAAATGCCCCCCAGACAACAGAAAGGAAGAGATTTGACTGTGCTGAGTTTGTGCACCTGTGTAGGTGTGTGCGAGCACTCAAGTGTATGAATGTGCGGGTAATTTGACTGATGTTTCTGTTTTCCCATGTTTTCAGGTGCGTTGTCGAATCAGCTCTAATTAATTCACAGCCTGTCACAGTGAATCATTTATCTCCACTCTCATTTTACTAACAAATGCATACCTTTGTTGCTCTCTTAGAATCACCTCGAGTAACTCATGTGCATTACTCCTAATACTTTATATATGAATTTTTTGCCTCTCTTTCTGAGACTTGTACAGTATTTGTCATTGGAAATATACAATTACATCCCAATGGAAACGTTCAGAAACAGCGAGTTCAACCTCACGTTTTTTTCTGTGTGTAAAGTTTTAAAGTTGCTTCTGAGGGTAAGTGTGGCTATGCATACACTTATTAAAGAGCTATGAAACAATATTGATATGCACTGTGGCTCCATGAGACTGCCATTTAAGAAGAAGAAAAAAAAACTCTGATCAAATAGTGCTTGAGGTCTTTGTGTCATTAGCAAATCTCTGAAGATTATCGTCCCAAAAGCCTGGTCAAAAAGAAAATGAACCTTTTATAGTATCATACTTTTACAAATCAGGGCATATAAACAAATTGGCTGGTCCTTTCTATGTCTTAAAATTTGTGAAATACGACCTCAGATAAACTCAGAAAAACTCCCTTACACTCCCATAGGAATTAATAGCGTGAGGAGAAATCAGGTGCTGCTAATTAAATGCACTTGACTTACTGATAATAAGCATGAGTGAGCAACTCTGTAAACTCATAATTTTCGGCAGTTTGTTGGTCTGACATATTCGAGTGTGTATTAACCCAAGACATTAGCACAAGACATCAGCAAGGATCTTAGAGAAGCAATTGTTGCTGCCCATCTGTTGTGTTTGCAGACACTTCTATACCTGAGAAGGACTCTGATACTGGGACTGTATTAGAAACTGCACTCCCTTCACCAGTAGCTGGCTCTGTGAAGTGAAGGTTGACTAAAAGAAGAAGAGTTTGATGCCATGCCAGTGATGTATGTACCATGTTGCTGAGATAAAGTAACTCAATTGTTCTCCGTCTCTTGTATTTCTACCACCAACATAACACCATCTGTCTGGGAAGGCTTATAAGGTCTTATAATCTCCAAACAATATGGAGTCCACCATTATACTTTGAGAAAGATTATTCACAAGTGTAAAACATTCAGTTCAGCTGTCAATCTTAACAGGAGTCGACATTCTAGCCAAAGTTTCACCCAAAGTTCAAATCATGCAATGCTCAGAGAATTTACAAAAATCTTCATCTCAGACTCTCGGGCCTTAAATAGTATGTTGAATAATAATGTTCATGACGGTATATTTAGAAAAAGGTGTTGGCAGAAGAAAGCCTCTTCTGTCTAAAAAGAACAAGGCAACATGGCTTGGGTTTGCACATTTGAATCTGAGCAAACAAGTCTTCTGAAACAATGTCCTTTGGAAAAGTGAGACTAAGGTGGAGTTGTCTGGTCATAATTCACAGGACCACATTTAGTGAAAACCAAACGCATTATATCAGCACAAACACCTATACAAAGTCAAGCACAGTGGTACAGGGGTGATGATTTCGGTTAGTTTATCTGCCAAAGGACCTGGTCGTCATTGAGTTAATCATTAACTCCTCTATATACAAAAGTATTCCAAAGGGAAATGTGGGGCCATCTGCCTGACAGCTAAAGCGTGACTTAAACTGGGTCCTACAATGATCACAAGCATACTAGGACTGAAAAAGAAAAGAATCAATGTGCTGTAAAGGTCCAGTCAAAGTCCAGACCTCAAAGTAAATGAGAAGAGAAATGAGCATAAACAAATGTTCTTGTACCTCAATGAACTGAACTATTGTTGTAAACTTACTCCACAACAATGTGGGAGACTGATGACATCATACACAAAACCATTATTACTGCTGCCAAAGGGGCTCCTGCAAGTTATTGAATCGTGTGTGGGTGTCTTTCATGGACAGTTTCTGCATTTTGCTATAGTTTTTATTCAATGAATGACATTATATATATTACATATTTATATCATGATATAAATTATTCATATACATAACTATATGTTTCAGTCTTTATCTGAGGTTGTTTTACCTAACTTTTGAGACCTGGTAAGAACCTGATGATATTTAGTGTCCTGATACATAAAACTTTTGAGTTGTTTTCTCTCTTTTTTTTCTCATGACTGTAATTCCATAAATAAATACATTAGTATTTGGGGGGGGGGGGGGGTTATTGACAAGCAGAGTGAATAGGAATCACAACCAGATTGTTTTGACTCATTTTTTGGATTTTCATGTCATGCATATTTTATGTTCTAAAATGAGACAACAAAGTTATCACCAGCACTGAAAACACATTGAAAGCTTGCTCTCCAACTCATTATGATCAGAGCCACTTGGCCCAACGTATCATAAATTTGCATATTATACTGGTATTATATATTCCAACATGTCACGTTATACCAGGGACAGCCAAGATGCTGATGCACGTGTCCTCTGGATCAAGAATGCAGAAGCGGAAGCATTTGCAGCAAATAAAAATCCTTAATTGGCATGAATGGAAAACTCTCTTGTTCCATAGTGCCCAGTTTTCATAATATATCCATAGCTTAACAGTTACTCAGTTTGCACTGCTGTACACTGGCATCTCAAAAAAAAAATAATCTGATGTAACTAAATTAAGTCTTGCTAGATACTTGAGTTGATGGTATATTTCTCTTACACTTGCATTCCAAATTCAAACTTTGAGTGCCCTTCACTGAAGTCAAGTTCTTCTTCCTCTCCCATGCACGCTTGAAGATCACGCCAAAGCTTTGCTTATTTCATTGCTCTCCCTGCATTTCATTTGAAATATTTGCTGCAGGCTGCTCTGCTTTTGTAGAGCTGACTAATGTTGTTCTGTGTTGTGTTCATGTGCCATAGAAATGACTTCAGAGTCATAGCTTGGAAAGCAGTTTGATGCAGAACCAACCATCAAACAGAAATTCTAGTCTTTGAGTAAAGGAGTATTGCAATGACAAGAAACATACAACACAGAGCAGTCATTCTTACAGACTCTCTGGAGTTGTACTTGTGTTTCATATAAAAGCAATTTTTATGTCTTCTCTTACCACAAGTTAAAAAAATGAAAATAAACTCTTCAAAAGTGATTTGGAAGATGCTGTCGACTGAGCAATCCAGATCAGCATCCAAGGCTTAGTTTTTCCAAACATGAATGGGTCACGGCTCATCGCTTTGAGCTAAACTCAGTCACAGAATCATTGATCATTAAACAGATAAAAATATCAGGGAGTCTGAAGACTCAGGGAGTCATAAGAAACCTTCTTGCTACCATGATCAATACCATGGTGGCACGTGGTTTTGGAATTCTTTAGAAAAAGCATTTTCACCCAACAGTATGTGTTGCTACCTCCGGAAATGTAACCTGAAACTGTGTAACAAAGGAAGGAAACCGCATATCAACTCTGCACAGAAACATCGCTGAGTTCTCTGGACAGGAGCTCAGCTCAGATGAACAGAGAATCAGTGGACAATTGTTCCATGATCAGATTAGGCCTCATTTCAGCTTTCTTTTAGGGAAAATGGACATTGGGCTATATGTGCAAGAGGAGAAAGAATATCCAAGGTGTTAACAGGTTTGTTATATTTAGAATGACTTCCAAACTCAAAAGTTTAAAAGAAAAATCATAACATTTTAAACTTATAGACAGAAGTATTGAAAATCCTTGTTTTACTGATTTATTTTCATTTCATTAATCTATCAGTCATTACTGTGATGCTTTAACAACTTCAGCTTGTGTCTTGTGCAATTCACTGGACACAGCAATTTGTAAAGCACACACCTTTCTATATGCAGTAAAGTCTCAAAGTTTGTTGTGCATTTCAGTGAAAAAAATCCAAGCCAAGAGAATTGAGCATTGTCGTGTGAGGAAGGATTGTATCAATTTGTGCAGCATTTGTAGACAGTGCCAAAAAGCCAAAATAAGTAGTCAGAGATGCTGGTCAGGCAGCTAGCAAACAAATCAATGGTGATAATGAATTAGATCCACATTTCTTCTGAGGAGATGACGAAACCTTCCAGAAAAACAACCATCAGTTCAGGACTCTACCATAGTCAAAACTAAAACCTTGTAAATGGATATCAACATACAATACAATATATATATATATATATATATATTTAAAGTAGATATATGATAGCAGAGGACAAGAAAAAACTGTTTCTATCAAGGCCCCTTTGGCGTCTTTTTAATTTTAGAGGAGCAGTTGATTTGATGATTATGTGTTGTAATTTTGGTAACATGATGACATCACAGTGGCCTCATTCACCATGATGTGAATATGGCAAGATAATTTTGTATGTAATGTGGACTGTGATGTGCTGCAAATTTCTAATCATTTATGCAAGTGAACATTATACAGTGACAAATGAAATAATAGTTGCTTCTGTGTTTAATAGCAGATAAAATAGCTCAATAATCATCCATGTCAACTAATGCACTCAATAATCTATCTCAATTAACAGCAAGCAGACAGCCAGCTCAGGAAGTTGTTTTTTTTTCCTTTTTTTTATTGTGATTAGTGATATACAATACTGGTATGTTCATTTGTGAGTCCAGCAGGCACAGATGATCAATGGTACCTCCCTTAATGTGTGCTGGTTGATTTGTATTCCACCACAGAAATACTGAAAACTAAAACCATTCTTCCCGATTTGAACACTGTTTTCTATGCGGCTGCAGAAATTGCTTTATGCATAATACATTAACTGTTAGTTATTTATTCATTACAACTGTTAGCATCGTTACAGATACATGTTTTTTATGCAGTCATAAGCCTCAAGTTCCTTTTTCTATGCCATTGCTCTGTGGCATAGGCAGACTTGAACATCACTTTTTTTCATCCCGGTAGATGTTGATTTATCTATTTCAATTTAGACTTCAAGTCTTCTTTGTGATGAATGATGCATGGTGTTTTTTCTGGCTGGAAAGTGAGTAATTGACATGTTAAATACATTGAAATACAGGCTCTAAATTAGAAAATAGCTGAAGTCAAATTGAGAGCACTGTAATTTAGGGCTAGTATCATGACTAAAAGGCTGAGCATGCTCGTCTGGCTATTGGTTGGTCCACCGTTTGACCCTGAAAAATATTATGAAGTTCAGGTTATGATGGATTGCCATGATTATTGTCAAAATAGGTATGTCTTCTAGCATCACTATGGAGACTAAGTATGCACTTTTTTAGCAGCACTGCCTAACCAGAAAATGTCACTCCATGTAAAGTCCTCTCCATTACATCCCAAAGACTCTCTCAATGGGATTAAGATCTGTTTTTTTTTGCAGACGAATACATGTGTGAAAATTATGTCTCATGTGCCCTTACCCAATCCTTCTCAATCTGAGTCTTGTCAAGACTGGTATTGTCATCTTGGAATATGCTCATGCTCATCAGGGTGGAAAAACATCTATTGATGACTGGTAATTAAAACTGGTAATTCGATATATTCAATATATCACTTATGGTTGACAGATGAATGCAGTGGCTGCTATCCAATCAATGAGTTTAGCGACCCCGTGGTCTCAGTCAGATTCAATCCTTGCATGTTATCGCTAGCTTCTGATAATTAAGATACATACATCTATGGTATATGTGTTGCTTTGGTGGTAGAACCTTTCTCTTATGCTCCACTGGTTTTCATATCAAGACAATATCCGGTTATTTGTTGCATGATTGAGTTTGTTTGCATACTGAATGCCTGATGCTATATTTTGGCCTAAGACTGCATTCTTAGTGTGCTTGAATTTAACCTTTGTCATGCAGTTGCTTAGAGACTGCTCAGTATTCAAAATTTTGGTCTGTAGATTCAAGAAGATTCAGAATTCTTGGAATCTTCAACATGGAAACTTCCCCCTTGTTTCTGCTCATAAAATACTGACAAGTGCAAAAAAAGTCATCATATTCAAAATGGTAACTGACCAGTATATAACAGTCTGAGCCTGTCATTTTAACCTTTTAATCCTTGGTACGCATTAATACAGCATGTTATCACTAGCCTACGAGCCTTTTTTGTCCTGACCTACTAGCTTTATCAGGGTACAATTACAATGTATTTTGCATCTATCAATGTTTTTCCCTGATGTTCAACAAGAAAAAGGAAATCTAGGAATGTTCTTTTAAATATTTAGCATAAAGTGTGGAATTTATTTGTACTCTAGTTGGATGATGTTTGTATTTGTGTTTGCATTGACTGAGTATTGCAATTTTCTCTAAGTTGTAAATATAAGTGCCAAGACACACATGGCGGGCCTGTAGTTGTAGCTATTACAGTGGACAAAATAGCAACAAAATATAGTGGTATGTTTATCTTATCTGCTTGATGTAAGTGCTTAGAATACTTTAGACTCTAACACTCAATAATTCTGTCTCCACACAAATGTGTCATAATGAAAGAAATTTTCACTTACTTTCTAGGAATTTTTACAAACAGATTGTATGGACGAACCAGTATAAATCAAAAACGTTGTTAAATTAGACTGTTCCACTGCAGGAATTCTGTCTACCTCCTGGTACTTTTCACATCCACGTCTGGACTCAAACTGATTGAAACCAGTCACCCCAACTTGACCAAATGATGGAGTTTTTCAATTGTCCTGCCATCCCTTCACAAATTAAAAATACAGAGTTGTGTTGTGTTTACTTTCACATAAACACACCCTTTGGTTTTTCACTCCATAGCCTTTTCTGGCAGGAATACTTCTCGCAATTTTGGTTGTCAAGTTAAAGCTGCTGTTTAATGAGTCACTGCTGAGATGGGTCTTGTACACAGATGAAGACTTTGCAGTATCCAGTAAATCATAAATTCACACATGTCATTCATGCAGCTTATGGTAGAAGGCTTGTGTTTGACTCCCTCTGAGCACAAATTAGTATGTATGGGAGTAGTTAATAACTATCAGAGTTTTCTAAAGACTAGATGCCGTTCCATGACCATCTCTTTGTGTTTGGATGTACCCTTTGGACTGCCAGGCTAAGTCAATATGTTATGTTGACAATTTTCCAATTCCCCTCACTACAATAGCAAGCTGTTATTGCAGCACATTTTTTGCTGCTACAAGCAATTATGGCTAAAGGGCTCCACAAGCAGAGCATAGTAAACTATTGTGAGAAGCATCGGTCCCTTAAAGAATATGATATTTAATGTATGTGAGGTGAGACTTTTCGTTACACTCCTCTGCTTTGTCTAGTTTATTTGTTTGGAACGAAGGTATTGTGGTTGCTGTTATGACTATAATTTCCTGGGCAAACTCATTTAAACTGTCAGAAATAAATAACATGCATAACCTTACAAGGACATACTGTATTTTGATGTTTTTTGCTGAGTACATATAGTGTATATTTCTTTTCTTTCCCCTGAGATATGTGGGTTATTTTCAGATATACTTTATTTGTTTTCTCAGATTATTTTGTATTTGTTGTTGGTATTATTGTGTTTGTATCAGTTAAAAATATCTGGCCATGTTGAAAGTTTTAAATAACTTAAGTTACTCCAAGGCGGGCTCATCTGTGTATCAGCAGTGCACTCATGAAGACAGTTTTCCTGCCCTAGCAGAAACCACAGATGAAGCCATTTTGTTCATGTCAGCATACTTTTTAGTAAAGTGTTGCTTTGACCATGTAGAATAGTGTCTTAATCCATTAAGCAACTACTCAGGCTGTAAGGGCTATGTATAATACACTTGAGATGACCATGGTAAAAGGAGAATGAATTTCTGATATTTCATGGATTATCATGCATTATAAAACATGCTAGTACTAAGTCTCGGTGGACTTATTCCTATCCTTTCTGTTTAGTTGGAAAATGTCACCTTCGAATGCAATTTCAATGCTTTTTCTTTTACTTCAGCTGCAATATATGACTAAAAGAAGCTTTAGATTATGATAATGTACTGTTTGTGATCCCTCTGGCCTTGCTGTTCCCATTAATATAATCAATATATTTATGGCCATGACCATTGCTGTGTTTAAAGTTTCCCTTGGTCTTTATACTCCATATGAATTGCTAGACCTAGTCATTAGTTATAGTTTATATAGGTTATGTAGATATAGTTAGACAAATCACACCATTAGGAAACAGGCCTTTACTGGACCTGTGCTCACAGTTCAGCCTTGGTCATTTTTTATTATCACTTGCTCATGAGGTTAATGGGTTAACCTCATGTTCTGTAGCACACCATACAATAAGTACATCAGGAGCAACATGGGGTTCAGTATCTTACACAGGACCCTTTGACATGGAGAGAAGCTGGAGATCAAATTGATAACCTTCCAACAGGTGGATGACAGAACAGCCTCCCTAGCCTAAATCATTCCTGTGTTATGAGCAAGGTATCCTTTAGCTATGACATATCAGCCACTGTAATATTTGATGCCGGGAGTATAGCACTTGCTTCAAAGGTAGGGAAATACAGAAGATTGTATCGGGAGGTATGAGAGGTGGTGGTGGAATAAGTCATCAGATTTAATCTTTGGAGATCAACATTTGAATCCCATCAGAAGCTTTTTTCCACTCAGTTTTACCTTAGCAACTGTGTGTCAATTTGTCTTTCAGAAGATTAATCGTCTCTTAAAGGTGTCAGGGATGTTACAGGTTGATGCCAAGGATTATTATGAGAGTGGACTTTGAGCTGAGATACCAAAAACAAATCAAGTCAAGCTGCATCAAACTGTGACATGAAGAGAATATAAGGCTCACTTTAAACCTCAAGATATAAGGATACACTGCTGAATCAGTTTAGAAAGTAAAAAAAAAAACTTCAGTGTTATAATACATGTAAATATTCTGCAATTATTAAGCTTTAAATTTCCAGCAGCAAGTCTATTGAGGTGAAGGGTGTTGATTGGACGCCGGTGGTAAAATGACAGAGCTGATATGGCTCTGGGGTCACTTATCTTAACTAGAGTGTTACATTAAATTTTTAGAAACACTAGTATATTGTTGATTTCAACATTCAGACCTAATTAAGACATAAGCTATTTACAATAGAGTTGTTTTCATGACTACCTGATTTGAAAGCTTTGAAAGAGACATAGAAAATGTTGAATGAAATTAAAAAGATATTACACTGGCACTCAGGTCTCATGAAAATAATGCAACAAAAGTTCTATGTGTTATGTTGTTATTCAACTCAAATTTATATTGTCTTAATTGCTTTCAGGCTTGCAGAGGTTTTTGTTTTTATTAGGGCTGTTGAGATAAATTTCAGGACTTATTCATTGCACTTACTGGATTTTTTTTGAAAATGCAAGAATGCTTCCATAAAAATTAATACTGGCCAAATCTGTCCATTTGAGAATGTGTCCCTAAGGGTAACCTGGTTATTTCAAAGAGCATACTGTAGGTGTGGTTGAAAAGTTGTTTGTGCGTATCAAAGTTCCTAAATGACATGAAATGACCCAAAAGCATCTAAGCAGCAGTCATGATAACAGCTGCTCGGTTTCTCTAAATGTTAGGGAAAGCAGCTTCAGCGCTTTCTTTACCATTATATCTAGCATCAGAAGCACTGGGCCACAAATAATGAAGGACAGGAGATATCTCTGTCCCACAATTCCTTGCAGCTGCAACATTCAAAGCAATGCTTGATTCATTTCATATAGTCATACAAACAGTATGATAGCTAAGAAGACAGGATAGTGCATGAGAACACCATGTGACAACAATGTCTTGTTGTTATTATTTCTTGTTCTTCTCTTTCTCGTTATTATTGTTATGATTATTATTATTATCATTATTATTGTCCTTGGTTTTTACTCGGCTACATTGTAAATTCGGCCAGATGTTCTCCAAGTTTGTGGGAAGGAATGTATGATATAGGCAAAGTATATTATATCCTTCTTGTAGAATATTTTTTCAGCATTTCTGGTGGCAAGACCACAATGACAACTTAGTGTAGGCATTCTCATGAATTCCTACCTTGAACTCATGACATTTTAAAAATACATAGGAGTAAGGCAATTTCTTTGGCTGTTGGACCATACCTATAGTCTGTTTCTGTTTCATGACTGGTACAGAGATTGGCAAACAGCCTCTGCGGCACATTGCCACTGTCTGTTAGTCTCTATCAGGAATCTAATTATATATTGATTTGCATGAGCCTTTGTGAAGCTGTTGAAGGGAGATTACATTAACTATATTAATTGTGTTGTTAACTTTGACAGCACAATATTCTACACTGACTTGCTCTATGTAAAAGCAGGGCAACACAGTTTCATGTACTTTAGGTAGTCAGTTTGTTAGATTAACAACAAATACCTTGGGAACATACACTATAAACTAACAAAGTCTGTTCAAGACTTGAAAAAGTCAATCCAATGCTTTCTTTACTAAATACAGAGACATTTTGATTCAAACATCGTTTTCTGCGACATAGAACCTCAACTATTTGAAAATATCCTCCATAAAATGAGGCTTGATGAGGTGTTGTTGTTTTTATAGATTTTACCCTGGAGTATTTCTTACTGAGAAAACCTCCATGGCATCACCACACACAGATAAAGAATGGGTCAAGGACTGTGACATTATTTGCAGATTAATGAGTTTGTGTGCATATTCATGGTTGTGCCCCGTGTACATTATGAATGTAATAAACATGTCTTGAATTTCTAATGCTGCTTGATAAAGAAATATTAAATTCCACACTGCATGACTCCTTCCTTTTGCTTTGACAAAGATAACAAAGTTCCATTGTCATTAATGACACTTATATTGCAATTGTGTGCATGCTGTGGAGCTTCTCACACCTGCAAGTAACTTTCTAGTCAATATAAATCAATATTCCCACACCAAATTCTCACATATATTACAAGCAGAGCCAGGATACAAATAGATGCACCTTTCAAAGACCCAAATTAAACCGATGCTACGGGAGAGCATGAAAGAATGATTTCCATTCCATAATCTGAAATGTTTGTGCCTGTTTAGGGACATGCATATTTATAAGAGTGAAAGCCCGGAAGTGATAAAGGTGCCTTGCAAGTATCTTGTAATAGTTGTTTCACAATGACTGTGCCTTTATTTAAAAAGAGGCACCCATATTCCATTAAACCCCAGTAAATATTGTAAAAATGTTAAACAAAATAACACGATACAAGAAGTGGGTACATATACCGATCATTCCTATGGGTGATTTGTGCTGGTATTGATGACACTTGCTTCTAAATCAAATTTACTCTCTGACTTATTTATTCATCTTTTGACACGTGTTTATAACGCTGCATGTTGTGAATCCCCGTGAAAGGGAGAAAGCAAACACTGTAAAAGCTTAGTGTGAGCGCTGTGACGCTTAAATCATCAAAGCAAACAGCAGTGCTGGTTAAAGTCTTTTGTTGAGACTGTCCTATAAGGTGGAGCTGAGTTTAAACTGATGAATAGAGCTGCCGCCCCTGATATATACTGAGATAGTCACGGTTGTCAGATGTGATTGCATTGGTGATAAAGCAGTGTCACTGCTGAATTAATTAACGGCTAAAACGCCATGTTTGTGGTTCTAAGTAAAGAAAATAATAAAGGTACTCAGTTGCTGTTATATATATTCAAACTCATCTCACTCCACATGTCCATCAGCAGTTTCCTACCACACAAAACATATTCCATGTGCAATTAAGTTCTCATAACACACACACACGCACATTTCCTGCTTGTAATCTAAGGCTCATGTTTCGTTTAACGTTTCAATAAACATTTAGCATCCGTTTTAATGAGTCGTCGTCAGAGATTTCCTTTTGTAAAACTGAAGTCAATTCAAGCGAGAGCCACTGAGTAGCTCTGTGAGACTGATTCTGATTAATTATGATATCATTCCTTCTTCGAACGTGGTGACTTTTATCAATATTTTCTTTTGTTTTTCCCCAATTCAGTAGTGAGTACGCTGCATGTTTGACGAGTAATCTAAAAGTACATTAAAGTACAATTTGTGGATTTATTGAATGTGCTATTCTGATATCATTGTTTACCTTCTAGATTGCCAAGAGACCTGTTTTCTCCTCTTCAAATGATTGATCAAGAAATGTCTGTGACAGTTTGATGGGGGCTTGAGTGATGAGCATCCCTGACTGTATCCCACCTGTCAGGTCGGAATGAGTTGTCCATCCCATCAAAGATCACCTTTGATCTTGCTGGTGAAGATAATGGAAAGCCAAAGGGAGAGGGGCCAGGTGAAAAAGCACCAAATAATCCTTCAGTCAAGGGAATAGAGGGTGAAAAAGAAGAAAAAAACACAGTGTTTCCAGTCAGTGCAGTCAATGGAATTGTGCACTCTTCCAAGTCATTTCACATGTGAAGTTATGTGATATGGTTTAAAGGTCTCTTATGAGGTTTTCACATGATATGTTTATAACTGGACACCTTGACAGGCAAGTTGCCTGTGTGATGACTCAAGCTATAATCAAACCACACGTAAACAAGGATTTGTGCTGATATGTCAAATTTAAATCAACTGAAAAAGAGCATGAACCTCTTCAACCTTTAAGTGTGGATGTGTAAATCTGTTAAAAAAAAACAGATTTAGAGGAGCAAACTGTCATGGTAATTTGTGGCGTTTAAGTTACTGGGCAGATTTAAACAAGATTTTCCCATGGAGAATAGCTTTTTCTTACTGCAGAACCTCTCTCACCCTTACTGCTTGCTCCTAACAACAAACATGAGGAGTAGGATGAGGCTTGATATCTGCCTTGCCACATAGGGCAGTGTTTAGAGGACCTGAAGATACGCCGCTGCTTGTGAGAAAGACATCAATCCAACTGGGTGGTAAAGAGGCAGCAACCACTGAAATCATTTAGCTTCAGTTCATGACAGATCCTGATCTACAGCAAAGGGTCATACTCCAGTATGTGCCAGCATACTGGGTAGACTTTCATTTCTGCGACGTGGTTTTACACATTACACCCTCATTTCTGCCAGTGGAGTCTGTGGAAGCCCCTCAAACTAAATAGAAGAAAGTCTTTAAGTTTGGGAGATTGACAAGGGACGATACCCTTATTATTTTTTCCCTTTATTGTTTAATACCTGAAGCTTATAGTACCCCGGAACAAAATCTCATAAAGATGGATTTCCAGAAAGCTTTGTACATACAGTCAATTGTAATTGGTAGCAAAAGCAATAAAATAAGCTATTTATGTTTTGACGCTATAACTACCATGTGCATACAGCACTTGGTATGTCTATGTGTGAGAAAATAAATGCATTCAAACACTGAGAGTCAAATGATTGCCACTTGCAGCTTTATTTATCTATTTTTTGCTGTCGTCTTTTGGACCTAATTCTCATAGGAATGAGATATGAGACACCAATCAACTGGAAATGCTTTATGGGTTATGATTCATTGGCAGCACAACTTTGACTTGACTTACTTTACTGTTTTCATATAGCGAAGGTGATCATTCATCCTCTTTTTGGACGGTGCTCAGCCTCCAGTTATCTCTTGTAAATATCATATGAAATGTATTTATGCCTGCTCCACAGTCAGGCAGAGAGTTCACATTTGTTTTTGAAAGCCATTTATCATGGTCCCTACATAACACATTAATATCTAACCCAAAAACTCCTTATCTAATGTCTTATCTAAGTCATTTTCTCATTTTGATTTATTTCCAGTACATGATCACATATGATGATTGATATCTCAGTTTGTCTTTTTGGCTATACTCAATCTACTCAGGTGGTTAAATGTTTATAATCCAAGTAACCCCTGTTGACATTTGTTGCAATGACTATATCTCTGCACTCTCTGTTGAACACATTTTACCTGAGGCTTTTTTTACCTGAGGTTTTGCTTCTCATATGTTTTTCAGTGATTCACAATACAGTCAAATCACCTAGACCTGCTACACCCTGCTGACTTTTATGTGCATGTAGGAGGAGAGAGCAATAATCATGACTGATGGATTCTGTGAGAAGACAGACTTAAAACAAATAAAAAAAACTAACTTGGAACTTGCATTATAATTACAACTATAGAGACTACTGCATGACCAAAAAAAAGAAAAAGAAAACATATTGGTCCTTAGTGGAGTTTGCCATCTGTGATTATTTGATTCCTGTGATATAAAATATCTTGCAATAAAAGTTTTTTTGCTGCTTGTTGTGTAGGGTCAAACACTTCTTTTTCACAACTATTTGTGATGTAATGTCACCTAAATTTGGAGAGCACTTTTTTCTTTTAGATTCACGAACCAATGCTTGCTCGCAGACTTGAGGAGTAAGTGTACCTGATTTGTTTTGATGCCACTTGGACCTCAAACTGCCCTGGATTATCCAAGGACCGAGCACAACTTTGGTTCCCAGCCCAGAAACATGCCGTTTTCTCTTTATGATACCACATTTCAAGTCAACAACTAGATAACATGGTATTCTCGCCATAATCAGGTTCAGAAAGAAATGAAAAAAATAATTTAGAATAAAAAGGAAACATAGAAGATGTGGCAAAGACACTTAGAGTTTGAAGGCAAATAAGAGAAAGCTGGGAAAAAAGTGAATGAGCAAGACACAGAACACTAGTAAACCTCGGGCTAACTTTTACTTGCTGGGCAGAAAAAGCAGGATGCAAGAGATATGCCGGCTTAGCCTTGTTGCAAGTGAGTCTGTCAGTAGGAACTGATTAGCTTGTTAGTTGTGTGGTGTCACATTTGCTTTGCTCGGCTCTGTTGGTAAACTTGCAGATATGTGAGTTTATAGTCATTTCTCCCTCTGCCCTGTGTGCAGTAGGATGTGAATCAGAGGAAGCTGAAACAGTGTTTGATTTCCTGCTAGTTTGCTGTACATAGCAGTGTGAATTACACTGAAGATGTAATGATTTCACACATATACCACATTCAAACATTTAATATGTAAACTAAAAAAAAGCAAACTGTATTACAATCACTGCTTGGAAGCTGCTGGATTTTCTCTCACTCTCCACTCTAACAATTTACGGAATACTCTTGGCTTTACTTCACACCACCGTAGCTTCTGTCTACATATTTGTCTCGGTAACTCATTTTAAGTACCCACTACTTTGTGTTGTTTTCCTCTCATTATTGGCAAATTACTGCAGTTTCTTTGTACTGTGTGAAACAGTGAACCTAATGTAAATCAGAAAACAGCCTGAGGGTCGTACCCAGTGGAGCCTGTCAATCACATATAATTGGATAAACAATGAATGGAAGACACATATTATGAATCATTTCAGGGAAAAGGGCTAAATCAAATGGAAACACACACATGGAAATTGTGTGCAAACAAAATGATGAGAAATGGACAGTACATAAGTTGAAAATATTTCATATATATATATAATACATAAAGTACAGTTGGTAATGCTGTTACTGACCCAAAAGTTCTCAAAGAATATTATGATCATGATTTTACATCAGTGTCAACAACTCTGTCAAAACTATTGTCACGTTTTAATTTATACACGTTTTATGTTTTGACATTCTTATTTTCAGGTTCTTTGTTATGTTTTCAGGTTCTCACCATGTTTTCAGGTTCAGGTCATGTTTTCCCCCCCGTCACTTCGTCTCACTCTAGTCGCCTGTTTTCTGTTCTGCATGTCACCACCAATCACCTTCCCACAGTATATAGTTTCCTGGTTACCATCAATCATTGCAAAATCCTCGCTTTCCATTCCACGCTCACGCCAAAAGCTAAGTCTGATTTTGCTTCATAGTAATGTTATTTAATCAAAGTCATAGTATTTATGATAGTTTTGTTTTTGTTAACGTTTGATATTTTTGAATCCGACTCAGCCGTGTCCTTTGTTCTTAACTTTTTGCCTTTGGAAATAAACCTTTTGAGTTTTTTTGAGAAGTCTGCATCCGGGTCCTCCCTTCCTGCACCAATCGTTTGTGACATCTATATTGTTGCAAAATTATTAAAGACTCGTACACGCGAGGAATGTGACAAGTGTAGTGAGATATGACATGAAGAGCTGCATAGCTATTTTACTTATTTCAAACTGAGGGTGGGAAATTGTATGAAAACACAAAAAAAACCTGCATTTTAAATTAACCTCTGTTGTGGTATTGGCACAAAAGAGAATTACACCCTACTGGTACCTTGTCAGGCGTCCTCACATCCACAGCATATGTAAATCCTAAGAGTGAAGTAGCGTCTGTCATAGCTGTCAGAACACTATTGTGTAGAGACGTCTTTCAGTGCAGCAATGAAGAAGACACTGTAACACGCTGGTGCTGTGTTCGTGTCATCTACAGTAAATACACTGAAACATGTGAAACGGAATACCGAATATACGCATATATGTCACTCAAATGCTACAGCTTCTTCTGCTATGTCCTTCGAAAAGTAGTCCTGCTCCAGCTTTCAAAACACAATAGACCCATCTTTATAACTCTTTAAGAAAGCTGTGAAACAGAGCCAGATGCTAACCTGTTTTTTTGGTGCACCCAGAAGCATATATCTTCCTGATCCACATACAGGAGGAATATTCTACTAGTAGCTCACATTGCTCTGGGTCTATTTTTAAGTGTAGAGTTTCCATGGCAACCTGGGTTGCAGGTATTGCTTGTTGAAAATGTTTTTTGAGGTCTAGCTACAGACTTGGAATTGAATAAAGTAAGAAAAAAAACAACAACCTTACCTTAATTCTTTCATTTTAACAGCCGCTGAGGACATGAAAGAAAAATGTTTGAACTGGTGATTTGTAAGAGACTGGCGGTAAGGGGAGGTGAGGATACAAAAGTTGCTTGATAGATGCCTTTTTGAGTCTGTCTCAGTTACAATGTTTGTCTGTGAGGCATTTCTGAGACAGAAGTATCGGTAACAATGTGCACAACAAGTAATTTGGGGCGCATTACAAATTGACCCAGACATGTGGGATGACTGAACAAGTGCATCATGTTTGAGGAAAAAACTTAACCACTGAAGTGCAGAGCAATGAGTCTGCCCTCTTCAAAGCCTGCTATGCTGCAGTTATTGTGCTGAAAAATACTTTGATTACTGAATGACAACAATAACATTGACAGAATGAACTAGTGTTACAATACAGAATTAAACACGAAATTGTGGGTCATCCCTGATAGATGGTTTGACTTGCTAATGAAACAATAGTAATCAGAAGTTTGTGATCTACAGTCACCTTCTACAAGTTGCTCCTGATTAGCTCGTATCCATCTTCTATTCAGCTCAACTGGTAATTACTCGTCTTCTGCTCCCCAAGTGAGACAATATCAGCGTTGTAGTACAAAAGATCATTTTTAGCCTTTATATAACTCTTTCAAGGTCTCCATTTTGTGTCAGAATGGAACACATTTTTACTGGAGCCATTGTTCTACATAGAAACCAAAGAGGTTCAGGGGGATTTTGCAGACAGTTTTGTCCAGACTTTTTGTGCAGTTGCTGTTCACTCATGTTCTTTACGTTTTCTGCTGGAGATGCGCTCTCACAGCTTGAAATGTGAAAGAGTGGCGGGGGTGTCTGTTACAGTACAAAGGAGGCAGAAAGTACCTTGTGGAAATCAGCGTTGTTCTTACAACGGTTTGAGAACAACAGATGAGGCGCCTTGTTGCATTGGCATCAATACTGAAAGTATCTGAATGTATAGCAGTAAAAGAGCAAGTGTAAGGACAACAGGGCAGCAGACAAGAGAATGAAGCAGTAACTTTTACCTGTACACACACTCCTCCCTCGTTCCCACACTTTCTTGTGAGTGAAAACGACTTTAATTAAAAATCTTTAAATGCAATTAATACTGTAACATGCTTCATTTAGAATTTCACATTTTGACCATCAATAACTTGTTCAACATTATGTAGAAAAAGGCTTGAGACAAATTCACTTCCTGTTTTATTTTGCATTGTTTCTTTGTCCTTGGGTATTTCAGTTTGTTTTGCGTCCTGTAGTTTTGTCTCACATCTGTCTGAGAACACAACAGCTGCAGTCATTACCCATCTTGTATGGATAAAAACAAGTTTTTCAGTTTTCATTTGTCAGATTGTCTCTTTGTTGTCTTTTTGTGTGTACATATGTGTGTTTGATCATTGCCTGTTATGGGGTTCCCCTTTTTTGTCTTCAGTCAGACATTTTTGTTTTCCATGTAATTTGGATTCATTCATTTATTTTGGATAGCTGACATTTATCTGTCATATTGCCTGCCTATCTATGTTTGAACCTTGTCTGATAGTAAACTCTTTTATGGCTTTTGCCCATTTATCTGTGCATTCATTTACAGGTTGTAATATTTAGTCTTAGATCAAAGGGTCTCTTCATCGAAATAATACATTGTGGCTGATAAATGCTGGACATCTCTGTTCATCTCTCTGTTTTACTTTTTTTTTTTAATTACCAAAAAGCTTTATACATTTCTAATACACATAGCCGCAGGGACAATATGATGAAAAGCTCATCCAACCTACTCTATGATTTATTAACACACCTTTGTATTTGTTGACATTAAACACAACCCGAAAAGCAGATCTTGCCCACGTTTACATCATATGATGCCATGTTTTATCTCTGACAAAGATTTCTCATAGATAAAATGTAGCATACTGTCCAAGATAAATTTCTGGCATGAAGTCTAATCCTAACTTTCAGCTTCCAAACGTACAGATGCGTTTGTGCTCATCACATAAAGTTGTGGGGTTGAAAGGTACCTGGTAACATTGTTTGTTTGGAGCACCAACACGACCAAGAAAAAGAAGCCTTAAAAATGCAGGCTTTAGGATACTGGTATTTAAAAATGAATACCAGAGAATACCTTTTTTCCAACTCAAATAGTAGTGTAGTCATGTACTGTGAGCAAATTTTACACAAAGTACCTCTGGCTTCAATACACTTCTGACTACTAAATGAAAGTTACATATCTATTGATGAGAAGAAATCTGTTCAACAATAAATTCATATTGAAGGCTGCAAATCATCATTAAATAGAACAATACAGTGTGTGATGGTGTTGTGGGTTGAACTGTTGCCTCACAGTAAGAGGGTTCCTGGTTCCAATCTCTGCATGGAGCTTGCATGTTTTCCTGGTGCATGCATGGGTTCTTTCTGGGTACTTCGGCTTCTTCCCACCATCCAAAACATGAATGTTAGGTTATTTGGTGATTCCAAATTGACCCTAGTAGTGGCAGTGTGAGTCTGCATGGCTCATTAATGGAGTGACGACTTGTCCAGGGTGTACACCGCTTCTCGCTTAATGGCAGCTGTTATAGGCTCCTGCCACCACAACCCTGAACTGGATTAAGCGGGTATTGAAAATAGATCGTAGCTGCAGCCACTGAATATATACTCTTTATATACTTTTAAATATATACTTTTAAATTAATTTTATAAAAAGTGGCCCTCCTGTAGCTGTTCAGTGGGGTTTTATAAGGTACTTATGAGTAGTCAGTGTCTTAACTGCTGTAGAACGCAGTCAGAGTGCTTGTAATTTGGGGAATCAAAAGCTTTCCTGACAGGTGAGCTAAAGAGCTTCTGAAGCGTCGCTTCTGAGAGTTGTTCACAGTTTATCAACTGCAGAATATCCTGTAGCCACAAGGTCCATGGTGCATTTAAAAACAGTCGGGCTTGCAAAACTGTGTGGCAACATGGAGGATGGTAGGCAAACCTAGTTCAAGTAACTGTCTGAAGCGAAAGTGTGGTGGCTGAAATAAATGGAAAAATATTATTTTAAGTTAAGAACTAATTTAGCAAAATCCTCAGTCAGCCTGTTAAATAGTCTTTCCGTTATTTTCAACCTTACATTTCACATTTTTTTGTCCTATTTTCATCCTATTTAAATCCTTTACATACAGGCTGCTTTTTTAAAAGCATGTTGTTGTAAAATACTCTGTGTTCTTCTAGAAATCTTGCACACCTCTTTTTCCATCCACCACGAGGTATATTTAGTCAAAGAGCATTATGACTCATGACCATTGTTCAGCTCAGCTGGGCCTCTTGTGTTGGTAATCTGGCCAGCTGTGATTGTCCTGCTGTGGTGGTGCAGCCAGTTTTCAGGTACAGATTTATAATGTGTTATTTTCCTCATCCTAATCTTATCTTCCCCTTCTTTTTCTCCTTGTTCCTGCTTGTCCTTTCCACTCCCCACCAAATACACAAAGGCTGGAGTGTTAATCAAAAGAACTGGGTCTTCTCATTCCCACCTAATAAGCAGAGAGTAAATGCATGGCTGCCCCCATCACAAATAGCAATGAGACCATGGACTCCATTACCACGGGTTTGTTAATTCATGAGGTGGGTTTCTTTCTGCCACCTCCTCTAGAAGTTGTCAGCTTATTCCCTATTTCCTTGTTCTCCTTGAACTATTTTAAACCCCCATAATGTCACTCCTCTTACTTCATTGTCATATTTAAGGCAATAGAACATTGTTTCATATGGGATTTCTTACCGTTCATTCCATGTCCCGCTTCATAATTCAGCAGTGTACAAAGTACAAGTTATTTCTGGACATGCAAGCATAACAGAGGAGCAAGCATGACGCTTTAGACCGCCTAATGGAGTTGCTTCCACAGTATAAGGAGGAACATTAACATTATTCTGAAACATTTTGTCAAAGTGCGTTTATTTCTTTGTAAGAGTCCCTTCCCTTTAATATTTTACCTGATAGCCTATTTTTTCTTCTTATCAACAGTCTCACTTGCAATTTATTTTTTTATTTTTGTTTTCTAAGGAGTAAACTAAAGCAAATTCTGTGATGATGCAGATTTTTTTTTTTACACAGAAAAATCATCAGGCTTCACTCATTTGTTGATCAGGGAATCTATACAATTTCATTAAGCATCAGAATTTTAAAAATGGAGGACACTACAATAAATTAATGTGAACAATAGAAATTATGCAAGGCTGCAAAGCAGGTTTTGTGAGGTTATCCTTCTCTATACATGTCCGATTTTATCTCCTGTCAGTTAGAATCTCCGTGTTCATATAACATCTTATGACATTCCAAACTGATTAATACAGGTGGAGAAATTCTTTCTTCTTCAACTCAAGGTCTTTTACTTTTCTTATCAGTAACTATCTCACCAATGGCAATTGCAAAATAGACTGTCTTTCTTCTGGCTGTAAATAAGGGTACATTCAGCTGTTGTTGTGTACCACAAACCTTTGAAAATTGTTATGTGATGCACTTAAAAACTTTGTCACAAAACTTTGTTCTCTAAAAGAAAAACCCCCACATCCTTTGGATGTTAACTTTCCACTTCAACGTCTTCAGGAAATACCAACAGCAATGTTTTAATTCCAACACAGAGTTTGCGCCAAGTGTAAGCAGCTGGTAAATTTTGCCCTAATTATATACCTAAGTGAAAGTCACTTTAGCTTAGCATACAAATGCTACAAAATAGAGCTTGATAAGTAGCTGTTTACGGTCTTTTTGGTTAGTCTAAAACAGTCATAAAACCAGAAGTATTGACAGGTGCTGTGTTTGTTGTGCTATTTGTGTGCTAACTGAACTGGTGCAAGCTTTAACGCTACCACAATATTTAGCAATACAGAGCATCATCAGTCTTCTCATTTAAAGCCTTGGCAAGAGGATGATCTTAAAATATCAAATTATTACTGTAGATGTGGGGTCAAGAGTTTTAACTTATACTTTACCAGAAGTACCTGCTAAGTTTGTTGATCATTAAAACGTATTCCCCAGAATAGCTTCTTTTTTTTTAAATGATTTATTTATATTATCTAAGAAATTAATGCAATTATGTTATACCAGTGATCTACATAAAGTGAAGGTTAGAATTATTAGTTTTCCTTGGCCTGTTGAGCTGGCTGCTTTCAGGACAATGATATATATCTGCCTATAGCCTGTGGCTATTGCACCTGATCCCTCCTTCTGTCATTGACATAGACGAAGAGCCCAAGTGATATTTGCAGAGCTCATTTGCACTCTGTGTGGCACATAAAGTTACCATTGACTCCAATCTTGCAAACTCTCAATGGCCTCACATCGACAGTGCTTGTTAAAACTGCACCATGACTTAAGTCCTGGGATAGAGACACACACCTCAGGGGAGCGCAAGATGGGTAACAAGCACATTAGGTATGGCAACTATGTAGTGTGCATTGTTTACACCCACTCTCCAAGCACACATGCACATTCGCATGCAACCAAATTGTCCTAAATATTAATTTTTTTGAGAGCAAATGGAAAGGCAGTATAGAGAGAATTGAGTAAAATTAGCTTGTTAAGCAGAGCACTTAACGGCAGTCTCCAAGTTAAGAATCACGCTCAGCAGAAGTGCCAGCAAAAGATCAGGTAGTACGGATAATGATTGTAAAGTGGCTTGGAGGTAGCAATTAGCTGTCAGCCGTTAAAATAAGGGTTGTTTGTCTTCTCTGATGGTCTATAACAAAGGAAAACCCTGTTCTTACAGTTTCCTCTCTCCACTTCTATTCCTCTGCACTCCTCCTCTGCACTCTGGTGCATTGCCAGAAAATTTGATTTCTCACATGGGCAACTTTTCTCCTACTGAGAGATTATTTCAATAAGGAATAAACAGACTTCCCCCGCAAGGCACGATCACAGACCAAATGATCCACTCAGAGAATGTGGCTTTAAAAATGAATAATGCATATGTTCACAGTTAAATTGTATCTAACTTACCAAAAGGGAGAAAAGAACTGTCTTGTTGCCAATTGTAATATGTAATATGTAATATGTTAGAACACTGAGACATTTAGTAATACATGACAGTCACAACTTAACAATAAAAAAGTATTCTAAGTGTTAAGTGTTTGTGACCTGCTTTGCCGACCTTT
Source organism: Leuresthes tenuis (assembly GCF_036924035.1). Lineage (NCBI taxonomy): Eukaryota > Metazoa > Chordata > Actinopteri > Atheriniformes > Atherinopsidae > Leuresthes > Leuresthes tenuis. The sequence continues at coordinate 17,810,656 of NW_027325362.1, forward strand.
GTGCCAGCACTTAGTAAAATGTAATGTATTAAATGCAATCAATAACATTAGATCTTAACAAGAATTTTAAAAAGTATATGTGACCGTATTATGATACCGGCTGGTTTGACAGTTTGAATAGGATGTTACAATTTTATACTGTACAACTAAAACAACATCAGTCCTTTGTCAACAATAAGTGAATTAAATATGATATACAATCAATTTGTTTTAAGTAGAGGATTTTATGGGACTCACGAGAGCTACAAAGCAGCCAAAATTAAAATAGAAAATCATTCCTTATCACCAACTTCTGCATCCTGGTGTTTTTAATTAGTGCCCGTGCTCAAAGATATTGCATTTGCAACTAAGTCCTCCCTGCAGAAATTTCATTCATCAACATCTGTCTTGACTCTGATAATAATTCAATAAACTCTTAAATTATCAACAGACCAGTTGAAGCATTTTATCGTCACAGGTGACGGTTTAGTTTCACTGTCAGAAGACTTTTACACATTCTTCACAACGTTACGGGTTTACAGCATTTTTCAATAATCCAGGTTACACAAAACTGATTTTTCTTTTATCTTTGTGTCTTTTATCAACACAACAAAGTATTCCTTCTCTTGTAACACCTGCACATAGCCTTTGAAATAAGAACCGTAGTACTGGAAAGCTAATATTATCCATTTTTGGTACTAGCTCAGTGAGTCTGTGCAGCTGGCATCCTGCTCGGTTTTCATTTATCCCCATTAAAAAAATTTGGCAGGTTAGGATGAGTCACGGTGTGAATAGTAACAAGAAGGAGAAAGCAGGACTATCAACTTAGATTTATATACACAAGCAGCATCTACCTCCCAGAAGTGAAAATTCATAACTTGATTATTTTACATATTTTTTTATCATTTTTAGGCAATTTTTAGAATAATGAAAACTTCAGTTTTACTATTTATGAAATTAAGAGGAAACCCGACTTGTCCTCTCTTCATAACCAGCAAATCGCTCAAAATAAATTGAGTATTAGTTTGCATCGCAACCAATGTGAAAAGCATATTTTTTCCCATTGTAAAAAGTTGCTGAATTATTATTTTATCTTTTTCTCTTCCTTTAGTTGTCAGGCACCTTCTTGTGGAACCAGCTGCCAATTTGGGTTAGGGAACCAGACACCCTTTCTACCTTTTAGATCAGGCTTAAAACCTTTCTTTTTGATAAGGTCATAGATGTGGATGGCTCAGATGAACCTGAAACACCTCTTATTATTGCTGTTATAGGCCCAGGCTGCTGGGGACCTCCCATGATGCAACTCTCCTCACTCCCCTCTCTCTTCTCTTCATGTACATATTGATATAATTTTTGTGTTTCTCTTTCTCAGCAGGTATCCCTGGCCTGGTGTTATGGCGCTTGTTGACCCCTCTTTCCTGTTTTCTTCCTGTTAAAATGGAGTTTTTCTTTCTAATGTTGCCTTGTGCATTCTCAGGTAAGGGAATTAAATCTAAGATAAGTTTGGATGGTTACCTCAGCAAGGCAACTTTTTAAAATAAATTGTAATGGTTTGAATTGGATTTGGACTAATTTGGCATTCAATTAATTTGATCTTATTGAACTATAGTTGAATTGCAATGAATTGGATAGTAACTGACTTAAATTGGACTGTATTTGAAGAGACTTGAGAGAACTCTTCCTGTAATTTTGCTCTGAAACTCTGTTTCAATAAACTGAGCTAAAATGACTTTCCTACAATTGTAACTTTTTGAAATCAACAAACATTCACACCAACTTCATACTTTTACATTCTAGCTGAATGGAGGTGGTGGAGGAAATATAACATTGTACACCTCTGCCAAGCTGTTTGTTTGCTTCTCAACCATCTCTGTCACCAGTGTGTACAATCCAGACGTGTCTCAATGCTTTGTGGAGACACTGTTTGAAAATACTGTAAAATATACAGCAGCAAAGAATAGTCGAGGAGTGTAGTCATGGTTGGTGTGCTTGCAGTTTGTTGAGTACATTCATTTTGGCTGCACAGAGCCATCGAACACAAGTTGGCACAGACTCTAGAACGAAATTTACATTCAGCTCTGAAGTGGCCTTTATGTTAATTAGTGACTTTTTTCCTAGTAATTCCTGGCATTTCAGTGTAAAAATAAAATCCTTAAGTTCAGCCAGCAAGAGAGCAGACTGTTAGCAGCTCAAATACGGATCAAACTCACATCCCCATGATCTTAACTAGCTTCTTAGTTTCCCATGATTAGCCATGTGAACTGTTACTCATATCTCCCATCTTTCAGCCACTCACTGTCCAGCAGATATGATTACGCGTTGCTTTTTTCTGAAGAACAATAAGAAGAGGCTCGCTTTCAGAATGAGCATGAAATGTTGACTGATTATACATTAAGTGAGCAAGAGCTGGATGCATGGCAAAACGCCAATGGTGCCGATTCTGAAGGAGCACATCTGGAGCTCCTCCAAGTGCCCTGGGGGTGTCGCAAAGAGGAGCTCCACTCCCTGACTCCATCAGAGGCAACAATAGGAGAGGGTGTTTAAAAAAAAAGGAATAAGAAAAGGAGAGAGAGAGTTGGCTGACAGGGTCTGATTACTGTTGGGCAGCTGTTACATGCAGAGTTTCCTGTTTTATCTGTCCTCAAAGAGATACTTTGTCACATATCCACAACAGCTTTCAGAGATTCTGCATTCTCATACTAAATCAATAAAGAAAGCAAATTGATCATTCTGCCTCTATGTGAGGAGACTGGAACAAGTAATAAATAACCAATAAATAACCAATAATCTGCAAATATTGATTTAAATTCTTTGACGAATCATATGCTTAGTCAAATTAGTTGTCAGTGTATGTTTTGTATGGTTTAAAACCCTCAAAATTAGATATTGAACACTTTGTGAGAACTGTGAGAGTGAGGCTAGAGGCAGCGTGCAGGCAAAAATAGCACTAAGCTCAGGGTATGCTGAGCTTCCTGTGTGTTCAAGAGATGGTGTGGAAAAGAGGTCTTTCTGGAGGAGCAGAAGACATTGTCTCATTTGGATGCAGTTAATTAGAAAGGCTGATTGATTTGATGGCACTAGTGAGGCGGCACAGCGAAGTGCATTGGTCTGTGAAGGAGTCCATGCTTAGGTCGATATTTACACCTTCCAGGGAAGCTTTATTAACAACATTAAAGACTCTATGAAGAAGAACCCTTTGCTATTTTGTGCTTGTCTTCCAATACACCGTCTAAACATGATTACATGAATCTTAACAGATACATTGATATTTGCTGTGACGATGACTCAGCTCTACATATGTGGTAAAACAAGGTGATGGATATAATGCAGTTATACCATAGAGCATGTAGAGAATCAATGTTTGGGATATACAGAAATGCTGTTTACAATGTGTGGTTGTCGAAGAGGATATGACATTCTGATGACTTCATACCTTCATACCTCATCTGTCACTGTGGGACAAGCCTGTGTATCAAAGTCAGACTCCTGGTGAGCTCTTCTGCTCAAGTCCATACATTATTTTCTTCACACTACATCAGTTTAGCTGCATTCATTCCTTTTCTGAAAAAGTTGGTTGTTTTTTTCTTTATTATCCACATAAAGGCCTGCACAGTTCTATTAACCACAGCTTATGTGCAATTCTCACTTAAACAATTCTCACTTGTTGTAAAAACAACAACAACAAAAAACAGGCCAGAAATTCTTGGGAGGCTAACACTCTCTTCAAAAAGCTCAAAGTGTCCACTGATTGGTCAGCTCCATCGACCTGATCAGGCTCCACCTACAGTTCTTCTTTCTTAAAATGTGATGAAATTAGTACATACCCTCAAATTTACTTTTAAATTTTAGAAAACTTATTAAATTTTTAAAACTTTTTTTGTTTTTTTTTTCTCCCAGGAAATGACTCCAAATAATTCTTTATGAATATCTACAAGGTACATTGCATTAGGGTCAAACTATGACACATTTTACTTTCATAGATCCGGACTGAGCCGGACCATTTTAACACCCAGAATTATTAACCACAGAACCATACTGCTGTAATATGGGCAGCATGTGATATGGCATTGACTTCCTGAGATAAGCAATACCCTCACTGAAAAAAGACATTTGAATAAGAGCATGTCCTTACTCTTATAAGCCATAATTTTCCAAACAGTGGACCTGAGGTGTCTGGCTATGGGGACATCTGGATGATGTGGTTTTCACCCAGGGTCCATGATGGGACAGTTTTTCACTTCTCTTCAGTCCATCTTATGTCAGCTTGGGTCCAAAAAATGTGACATCCCAGTACAGTAGATGAAGAACATAAAAATTCCCATTGGGAAACATTTTTCATAAATTAGTAAGGTAATTGCCCACACAGTTTTTTTGTGGAGTGGTGAGCTCCTCCCCATCTTTATGTTTGAACATCACAGACTCTCTTTGATGCTCTCTCTATTCCCAAACATGGTAATGATATTGGAACTATTCATTAAGTCCACTGACACCACTTTTCTGTTTTGATGGCATCAAATTAATAAATGAGCATATAAGAAAAGAAAGATTCGAGATTTGATCTGTTATCTTTGAACTATTAAAAGTGTGTTTTGAATGTGTTTCATATCATTGCTTTGTGCTTTTTGTTTATTATACACAGCCTCCCAATGTACTTCTTAACACTTATTCAATAGGATAGTGTCTGGGCTTTTCCCAGTGGACAAAAAACTAAAAACAGAAAATAAAAGTGTGCATTGTCTCTGGGTACCACGCTGTAACACAGATATGTGTTATGATATGAGCTCTGGAGCTCTCACAGCAAAGATTTAACTTATCAACTATTCAAAAGTGGTGTTACTCTGTAGGAAAACATGTTGCACATCCCATCGTCTGTCAACACGTTATTATCAAAAACAAACAAAATATGTTATTCTGCCATGAGTAGCCCCAAAAAAAAAAATAAAACATTACACTTTTAAATACACTTTTGCAGTAACAACACTTTGTGTTCACAAAGGTGGCAAATGGGTAGATATTTCACTTTGATACCTTTCCTTATATCAGGGCATGAGGAGGCAGCAGAAGCATTCTGCTTGGGAGGCTACGAGTGTCTTCTAGGCGCTCCCTCTGCCTTTTAAGACATTAAAGTGGAATTAAAAAGGGAATGAAGAGGGAAGGAAAGTCGGAATTCAGTTGTGTGTGTAGCAGGCATTTTAAGCTGAATGCTTTCACACAGGAAAATTAAATATTCATGAAGTCCTTAACAGACAGAGACAGATATGGATATATATAAATATACTGTATATGAGCTCTCTCTCACAGACAAAACAAACAACAAGAGTCAATCTTTTTCTTGACATACAAATTAAAACTAAGCGTTCCTTAGAGGTTTGTGTTATTCGAGAGGTGCGAGCTTATGACAGCTTTATAACAGCGGGGTGAAATGCGGAGCAGTGCAGGGGGACACTGTTGCTCACTCCTAAACTATTACCATCGATTGTCCCTCATAATAAATCATTCCTTGCATTCTTTCTACCCATTTTTATTTTTTTTATTCTGTGTCTGGTGCTTCATTAATGCTTATACCCTTCATGCACGACTGAACAAGGTGAGCCACAGACATTCGGGTATCATCGCAACACCTTGTCATGCAGAGTAGAGTTTGCTTTGTTGTTTTTGGGCACTTTTTTATTTAAAATATTGATTCAGTGTACCTAAGCACATTCTTTAGCACAAATTATTTTCTTATCAAAACATTTCCTTTAATTTCCATATTTTGTCAATACATTTAATTTAGAAGCCATGTTTCCCATTTGTAGAAAATCATGTTGCTTAAATCTTGTTATTTGATTTAGGGAATAAGCTTCCAGTTTCCCCCCAAGACATAAATTCCCAATCTCTAAGCGCTGGTTATGTCATTTAAAACAAAATCTTAAACATGGATGGAAAATCAATCTAATCCTTGTTCGTTTTATTGTGCCCTCTGATACACATCGGTATATGCAATTGGAAAAGTAACCTCACGGTAAAATTCTTGTTGTCATCCAAGGATTCTGAACAATAGAAAAGTAGAAATGTTTAAACGGAGTTCACATTTAATTTGCTAAAGTGGGATATTTCACACTAATGTAAAGAGAGATTTGAGGTCTGAGGTGCTTCTGCTGCTGCCTCTAAAGGCACACATCTCATACCTCTCGTGATTTATTAATCAATCTATAACGCACCCAAAATTGCATTCTCAAGCCATTTGTTTTGATCTGTCTTCACTGTGCTTGTCTTACAAAATAGCAGATTACCACGATACTGACTTTTTAAACCCGTAGGTTATTTTTGTAGTTGCAATGCAGGTGACCTATAAGTCTTTCTGCTTTTGTTGATTAAAACATCTAGGCCAGTCTTTGTACATTTTTCTCTCTAAAAAGGCTTCATTTTGCTCAAGTTATTCAAGAAGTCGAGGGCTAATTACTGTATAAAAGACTTTGGGTGAAGGTAGAATTCTTTAAAGGCATGCATGTTGATTGGCTACTTATTTTGGATGCCCATTTGACCTTTTAAGTCAGTCAGTGTTGAAAATGGGTGGCCTACATGAGCTTTGGGGTGTACTGACTCTTTTGAGCAGATGGTAAGAGCCATTTTAAATCCCATTGGAGGCTGAAAGACCCCACACCACCCTATGTTCCCCCACAAACTCTCACATGCACACTTAAGGGCTGACGGTAAAAATCAATCTTGCTGTGACAGTTTGGAAAGCAAACGTCGGACACCGATTTTGGCCAAATGAAAGTTTCCCAATGGAGCCCAAAAATATACGTAGCCAACTGTTGTGGAAGTTGCCTCTCTGATCCTCCAGCGTAACATTAGTTTCTGCACTATGAACTGGATGTTGGCAGAACTGCTGAATAACAGCAGGGGTTGAAGCATTCACATTTCCATCTAAAAAGTAGCACCACCGTGCTGTGAATACACCCACTGCAATGATATAATGTAAGTCATGCATTTAAATTCTTACTTTAGTGAAAGTAAATATCAATGTTAACTACTGATGTTAGTATTATCAACAGAATTCACTTAAAGGGTCGCAAGTATTATTTCAGCTGAAAAGGGGTATCATATTGGTGTTTCTGAATTAATATCATTGCTGCCTTTCTGTGCATGTTACATTCACTTCCTATAGATATTTCAAGTTGAGCTAATTTCAACTATTTTATATTCTGTTGGAGATACTGTCATGTTGTTTAAGATCAGCATATGTTTGTAGTGTTGTTGGATGTGCAAAGAAACAACACTGAACAAAATTCAACATAGAAAAAAATGACATTTCATAAGACACAACAACAAAATTTTTAAAAAATCGCAGGAAACACAGTACTTAGAAAATAGAAACTCTAAAGTGTTTCCAGAAATGTTGTTGTGGGTTGTGATCATTGATGTGTCTCCTTAAGCATTTTGGTGGTGTGGTGATGGTTTTGTTGTGTGTATGTTTCATTCAAGGTTACAGAAAAAGAACTGGAGCCACATGTTACAAACTGAAGTCATGTTGATCTATAAAAACACACGTAGCCTATAATAATAATCATAATGAAAAGCAATCAGATGTATTTTTTAACCGATTGAAACAGTCAGCTTCTATCATTCTTGAAATACAAATGATAAAGAAATTACATCAACACGAGCACTGGCAGTGCCAATTTTTACATTGACAGTTGTAAAATACCATCAGGCTTGTAATCGACTCATGAAATATGTTCTCTATCGTCACAGGCGATGATCCAATACTGTTTGCAAGGTATATTTAGCAAGTTCGACAACTTCTGTTATAATGTGTCTCTTGTTTAAAAGGTTCCTGTCGTGGGTATTCATAAGATTTGTCCTTATTTTTGCTTACAAAATGTCAATGTCCTTGATTTACACAGACCACACAAAAAAAGAAAATTTTAATGAAAGCTCTTAACGGGATGCAATTCTGCACCCCCTCAAAATCTACCATTTGTTTACTTTTATCAATATGTTTAATGAGCTGGAAAATAACCTGCACTCGAATGGCAGCAGTTGGCGTCCGGCTCTTCCATTGTGGTAGTGCAAAGCAATTCGCAATTCCTCAATTCAAATGGAGAGCTGCAATCAGAGCAAAACTAACCTTCTTATTATGGCTTCAACTTGTCATCTCTCTCAAAGAAGCTTCAAAAACTATTTGCTGTCTTTCAGAAACCAGGTTGTTAGGGCAGAGTGTGGAGCTATTTGGATAAAGATTTACAGAGGTTCAAACAAAACATTTAGTTATTTTCCAAGGGCCAGACGAGGTCAATCTATCTTTGTGTTGTCCGTGAAGGGGAAAAGTAGCAATGGCAGAAAATTACCTTACACTTACACTCAAGTGAAACAAAAGTAAATACCTTTTGGACTGTATTTGAGAGCTATAGATGATTCATGGACTTCCTCTGCTTAATAGTCACAGTACCATCTAGAATGCTTAGCTCTTGTTTTAATGATATCATAAAGTATTAATGTTACTTCAAGATACAAAGGACACAGGGGTGTCAAATATGATTGACAATGATATGATTGATTGCCACATTGCAGGCTGATAAACCTGCAGTAAACAACATTGCATTTCATTAATAATGTCATACTTAATTGATCTCTGTCAAAGGAAACTGACTATTTGCTTCCCTCCTCACCATGAGGTCAGATTTCAAGGTCATCTTTAATATCTTGTTCAAAGGCACAACTGAAATAGAATCATGTGTGTGTGAACATGTTTGTGTGTGAAAATGAGTCACAAAATTCACATTGCTTCTTGAGTTGTCCTTATCATTGTCACCTCACCTTTCATCATTTCACTAGTGTCAAGTAATTTATGATCTAAGTAGGATCTGTTAAGCTATTTTTACACATGTATTATGAAAGTTGCCAGTTAGTGAGAAATGCAGGCCAAAGTTAATTAAAGTTTATGCAAGTTAATACACAATTTCATCATATCTGAACGAGCTATACCAGCTGTCATGATCTGAAGGCAGTCTAATTTCCACAGTGGTCTGAGGGCACGTTGAGATAAAATCAAGCTCCATGAAACAAGTGTAAAACAAGCATTACAGCAAATTTTTTGGAAAAAAATTACAATAATAGTGATACTTTTTAAGTACAAGCAAAAAGGTTCCAGTCTGTGTAGAGTTTGCCTGCTCTCCCTCTGTTTGTATGCTCAGGCTTCTCCCACGGTCCAAAAAATATGCATGTCAGGTTCAATGGCTCTAGGAATGCACATGTGTGTGTTTGCGTGTGTGTGTGTGTGTGCATGATTGTTTGTCACTTTATCTCTGTGTTTGTTGGCCCTGTGATGGACTGGCGACCTGTCCCTGCCTCTCCTGATGGCAGCTGGGATAGGCTCCAGGCCCCCCCAAGCCCGAGTAGGTATAAGCAGGCATATAAGACAGATGGATGAATATAATTTTCTTAGTTTGAAAAGGAAATTTACTGTGATAAATTCAGTTTCTCCAGAGGTGTAATGCACTTTGTTTCTGTTTTTCCCCCACAATATAAATGTAAATCTAACACATCTTTGTTATAACCACATTTTTCTGAAAGCAGCATGTTCCCAGAATGTCAACATGTAATGCAGAATTTGTCCAGCTCGTAGCTGCTTGACCATGTGGTAGCTTTAATTGCTGCTCAGCCACTTTCACTACAAAGTATTTGTCAAAGCTTATGAAGAAAGCTACATGAAGAAAAAAAAATTCTCTTTCTTTTTTTCACAGGTCTATTCGGATCATTATTGAACCAATAATAAGCACATTACAGAGTATGGCCTATTTATTTAAAGTTTTTGTAGCTCTTAATTGTATGGTGGTAAGATATAAATCTTCATGAATCTTATACGTAGACAGAAGAAAACTTAACCAATGGAAAAATATATATAGAAATAGCTTATTTATGTAAGAAAAAAAGGATTGAATTCTTTTAAGGTTAATGTATGTTAATGTCTATGATTAGCAGGTAATCTGATGATGAAATTAGTCAGTATGGCAGTCATATTTGATGTCTTGCTTTTAGAACTATATTAGACCATATAAGAACTTGGATTCAACACAGTCTGAGCTAATGTTTGTTGGACATACAAAGGAGGTCTAATTAAAAGAGAAGTTGAAGAAGTTTATAAAGGCATCTATAAAGAGTTTGGACACCACTAACCCACAGTCAGATAGATTGTTGGTGGATATAAAGGAGGAAATTCAGGGCCAAAATTAACTTGAACAAGTGTAACTTCTGGGTAACTAAAGGCCTTCAGCAAAGGCCCTTACCTTAATATTGATGAGGCCACTATCAGGAGGAGCAACAATGGTTGGAACAGCAGGAATTTAAGTAGAAAGTCACTGGTCTTCAATAAGAAACAAAACTAGATGACTGCTGAAAAAATCTTTTTTAAATGGACTATAGCAAAAACTGACATTTCTGGTATAATTGAGATGTGTTGTGCTTGGAGAAAGGAATTAGAATTGTTTGAATTAAAATATTTTCCTATTGTTTTTGATGGAACAGTTGATGGAATGATATCAATAAATAATGGCCATGATAATAATACATGCACTCCATAAAGTGAGGCAGGAAAAGAACTAATGCCATAAACTTGAGGCTGATGGCTCATGTCCAGAATGGGCGAGCTCTGAAACGCTCCATTTATTTTCCTATTGAGTAACTGATGCTTCATTAATTTAACAAAAAGAATAACAATATTCTCCCGTGTCCTCTTTACATGGAGGGCGGGAGCCTGAACCTGAACAGCAGATGTCCAGAAACAGTTTGCAGAGTGCATACATGCTTCACTGACCTCCTTACACCTTGTGCATTAGTATCATCAGTCTGGCAAAAAATTCAGTTTGGACTCCCTTTTGGACTAATCAAGTCCATTTCTGAAACGTTTCTTTTCCTTCATTCAGACCTAAGAACCAAGTAATAGATGGCCTTAGACACTTGCCACAATATCTGTCAATGATAGCAGACTGTCAGTCCCACCCCTGTGGTTTGATGTTTCCAGCAGCATGCAGGAATGACCACATAAAAGAGCTTGGACAGTGAGGGTAGCATTAGACACTCCCATCTGACGCACAGCAGGGGTGCTACTGCCCTTGATGTCTAAAACAGCCTAAGATTTAAATATGTGTCAGCACTTTTTGGTAAGACAATCACTCTGCCTTCCCCTGTCTCGATTTCTTGGTTTTCCTTTTCAGGAAACATCAACCGATTCTCAGATCACTTCAAATTGACATTTCAAGGGAAGTAGACATATCAAAGCTTTGGAATGAGTGTGATTGTATGACTGTATCCACTGCCAGCAGCATCTCAGGCCTGATCCCAGTCGATCAAGCTATGAAATATTCATCTATAATTCCAAAATGTATGTCATGAATACTGTACAACAAACCTCCGCTGAATCCTGGAAAACAGCAGCAGCAGCAGCAAAGGGTCATTGAGAGATAGAAAAAATATTTTCTTTCTGTTTACAGTGCAGGATAGTCAAAGAGGTGTGTAAGAATGGAGTCGTGGAGTCTGAACCAAGTCTCAATGCCCAGTATCTTTTTTCTCTACAAGGTAGAGCTGTTACTGCCACACTGAGTGTGTAGCAACATGTTTCTGTTGCACATATCCCTGGATTCATGTCAAATCCCTCCACTAACTTTCATCGGACAAGATACGGTTACCAGGTGCCGTCGCTATCTGCTACGTTAGCACCCATTAGCACACAGCAAAGGATTTATCACGAATGTCAGGGAGGCATTAGCAGACCTAATGAAATTTCACGTTGTTCTTCAAGCAATATTGTCCCTATAACCCCACTCTTTTCACAACAGCAAGATTTAACTGCTGAATTACAGCTGTCAAAGCCTGTGGCATGAGCTACAATTTTTATTTTATTCACTTATTTATTTTGTATCATGCTTATTTGCATTCATGGTTGAATAATGGGAAATAGTTACCACCCCCCTCGTCCCTTTCAGGCTGAGGTGGGCAGCAAGTTAATGACATCGAGTCGTGCTGTGGCTGGCTGCATTCCCACATATATGTCACGGATCATTGGTGAGGAAGGACCCAGCTGTAGCTCTTTCAATACAAAAAGGTTTATTCCAAAAAACAAACACAAAACAGGGAGCAAGGCAAAAACATAAAGCGCGGCAGAGCCGGATTCAAAAATACTTAAACTGTGAATTAACAAAAAACAAGACTGTAAAAACAAAACAAGACTATGACTGTTACTATGAGGCAGGAAACCAGACTTAGCTTTGGTGACTGAGGCATCAAGGGTTAGTGAGGAATCTGCGATGAGTGAAAGGAAACCAGAAGATTAAATCCTGTGGAGGGAGTGATTAGTGAATGACGTGCAGCTGATGACAATGAAACAGGTGATGTGAGTGAAGCTGATGGCAGGGGAGAAACATGACTGAACTGAATCTAAGAATATAACAGAAAACCTGAAAACATAACAAATGACCTGAAAACAAGAGTTAACAAAACATGAGCTGTGACAATATAATTATGGTCTGATTGTCACAAAATTCGCCTTACTCACCACTATCACTGCTGTAAGTCCCCCTCCCCTCCAGATTAACAAAAAGCCAAATTATCTTTTCTGTGCTGGGGCTTCAGCCATAACTGCCCTGAAATGAGTAATTAAAATTTAGCTTCAAAGTGATAGGTGCAGCCTGGAAATTAATCGCTATTCCTCAAATACTGTTTCTTTTTTTTTAGATGAGATCACCTGTAAGAAAGAACCTGCACAGAGCTTGCATGTACTGATGGTTTCATTACACCCTAAATATAATAAATCTAAAATTATATGATCTTGTACCCATTGTTTCTCTTAAAGTTTTTTTATTATATGCTTTGTAAAATCGCAGGTTTATCCGTGCTGTTTGTCGAAGGTTTTAAAAGGCACATTTTCGATGACTGACACAGCGAAGTCAACAGTTATCGCCCGTGTAAGGAAGTGATAAAGTTTGCTCTGTCTGTTGCTCCAAAACAAAAAGCATTTTTGGAACAGAGTTCATCTGTGACCATCAACACGAACAGCAAACAAAACCAAATGAAAAGTCTTTTCTGGCTCTGTCTCCCTTCTGATAGAAGCTGTTCTCTTGGTGCAAGTCCAACTGTGTATCAGCAGTAGTAAGCCAATTCCCTGGAAGTGAGAAATTCTACTGGATTTGCTACCACCCACAACATCAGACAACCTTCAAATGCAGGCAGTCTGAGGTTTAAAGTGGATACCTTATCACATTTTGGGTCAGGGCAACTCAGGTTCAGCCACAACAAAGAGAATCCATTATAAGACATGGTGATGTGGGCCAGCCAGTTGACAGAAAGAAGGCAGAGGCTTTTAATAAATACTTTTTTGTGGAGGGAAAGAACAGTTAAAACCCCACACAGGTTTAATGCTCAATTTTTTAGTTGGGTTATTTTCAGTGTGTTGTCTGTAGAGAGGAGATACATCAAGGACTTGGCAAACTGCTAAAGGAGGACACACACCCCTCTTGTCCTGCCTCTCCCTTCTGCAGACCTCCCTGGGGATTTACCTCCCAGTTCAGGTAGTTGGTCGTCATGGTAACAGCTGAAAGTGAGGGCTATTTGCATTGTTTCTGCTTTCATCTCTAAAACGGTGTCATTATCCATATAGTACAGGTAGTCGTGCTTATATGCCTTCTCCAGCCGGTCTGATTGCCAGTCTATTTGTGTGTCCCTCCTTCTCAACTGCCCTATTCTTCCATGGCCAGTCAATCTGCACTGTTCCTCTATTAAAGATTTATTTTCCGCATCTGCCTCTTTCTGTGATCCACAGCTGTGGTGCAGCTTGTATCTGCTCGCTTTGTTCTGCACTCACTGCATTAATTACTAAATGACCACCACACAAACACACTCAAGGGAAAGCTCCGACTTTAAATGACTCATTTACAAAACTGACAGACTCAAAACAAAGCACAATTTTAGAGTTCTGCCTGTATCACATGTCTGAATGTTTATATTACATGCAAACTGTGCAAGGGACTCAGGGTAGATGACAGTTTTGAGATGAGGGGTTTGAAGAACACACAAGTTTTGAGGAACACTTCTGACATCTGCTGGCGACGGTATGAACATCCAAAAATATACTCAAAGATAAAATAGATAGACTACTTAATAATGTCATGCAGAAAAGAGATAAACCACCATTTGTTATTCTAAAATGAGCAAATATTTAAATATGTATGATATTTTCGGTTTTTAAAATAATGGGAGCAAACAATGTAGTTATGTGATTCGTCAACTTATATCTGCATCAAATTGAGCAGTTTTGTTGGAAAATCTCAACAGATCATGGGTGAAATAAGAATCCCAAAAAATGTAGACGCAACCTGCAAAAAGTATAGGGGAGCACATGTTAATTAGGGTGGAAATTCAAAATCTTAGACTGTTTCCCTTTAAAAAGAAAAGAAAAACAAAACAATTGGAGCAATATTAAAATCTATCCTTTTTCCCTGCTAATTTATCTAATTCTTCCACATACAGGTAAGGAAATGGGTCAGTTTCAATATTTGTGTGCAACAAATGGATGTCAAACGCATGTTAAACAGATGAGATTAAGGCCAGGTCCGCATATTGTATTTGAGATGAAAGTAAGCAGTCAGATAGGACTCTGAAAAGCCCCTGGAGTCGACAGTGTGTCATTACGCCTGGATGTAGGCCAGTATTCCATAAGGAGGAAAGCAATTGACTGTTGAGTCCATATATCCAATTCAAATTGCTCAGTATCTGTGTCTAGCAATGTTTCCCTCTCTACAGTATGCTTAATTTCAGAATGAGATCACATTACAAAAGTCATCGCAAGAAATAAGGACAAATCAACCTGAAAATATTTTATACAGATGCCAGGCCATTACAGGCCGCAAAATAGGCTACAGAGCAGAAATATTGAGTCTTTAAGTGGAACCGTCCAATAGTCATTAAGAAAAAGAAGAGCAATAACGTGCAGTACATATCTTGGGAAATAAAATGGTTTTAATAAGTTGCTTTAAGGTACATTCTCTCTAAATTGTGTGACTTCACTGAACATTTACACTGCAGTATCATTTACCTTTAAAGCGGCAATAAGTGATCTTATTTATTCAGCAAGTCACGTGTGTCTGCTCATGTACCACTTCAAGCTGAATTTTATAATAGAATTTGTGGTTACAGTCACACAGTGTCGAGGTAATGTTAAAGTAGCTTATTGACATATTATTGAATTTTTTTTGTTTCTTCTGTTCAACCAAAAACATCAACTTTCCATCAGTAGGCTAACTTAACTCCTAATGGATAAGTCTTTCAGTGCTAGATGTTGTTGTGGATCACTGGCTTGGAATGAACTACAATAGTATTGGTTCATTAGTAGATTTTAGGAAATGAATGAATATGTAACACAGTTAGTAGGTTAATTGGGCTCAGAGTGCATACTTCATACCACTTTGGCAAAAACAAAATCTTGAATACAAACCAAGATTAAGTTAATAAGGTTTAGGTAAAGTACAAAGTATCATAAGTATCATAGCTGAAATTGTCACAATTACCGGTGTTCTCATCACTTTGTAGTCTTTCTTAATTTTGTCGAGTCTGAAGTCATCAAATTTGTTATGCAACCTCATGATTGCTGCCAGTAATGTGATCATTTGAAGTTGGACTTTCTTAGCAAATTGCTAAATTTTCCAGGCAATTGCTCATCAATACAGACGTGAGGCCAAAAGCAGCTACAAAGCACTGTGGAGCTGCGAGTTTCCACAATGTTTGTGTTATGGTCACCTTAGAAAATATATTCTGTGCTTAAGGTTTGGATAAAGAAAGTTCTCTTTTCCACTTGTAAGTAGAAATACCTTACATTCTCCCACAGAATTTGTCAGTTCAGTCATGCCACGCAGACTACTGAAGAAAACTTACTGGAAAGTGAATCACTTGGTGAACAAAGTAGACAAGTTGTGAGGATATGATGGGCAGCGGAGAAACATGTGCTGGCACTGAGAGCTTAATCTGTCTTCCTGATGACGGGTCAGTGTCTCCGTGGAAGCCTACGATCGATGGCACTTGACCCTCTTAAATATCAGGAATGTCGACACCCCACCCCCCTTGAGTCCATGCTTCGCCCAATCTGGATTGATTGCAGCAATTCTGCACTCCTCCATGGACAAGTGACTGCTGTTAGTTCCACATGTTTAATACTGATGATTCCGCTTATTGTTCCCATAACAGCTGTCCATTTTGTATAATACCTGATTATATAGAAATCTCTCATTCATCACCAATTTTGTATCTGAAAAGTAGGCCATATAAAGACATATTGCATTGGCATATTTCTATATATCAGTGATGCTGCTGTTGTCAAATGTATTGTTTCTGGTTCTTCATATGCAATTTGTTCAGTTGCTTTTTAAAAGATTACGTGTTTTTACAAACTACACTTTAAATGTATGTCCATCATTCTAAGATCAAATGAGATCAATTTATCTCAAGACAAAAATACTTTGCCTGTTTATAAAGGCATATAAAACGGAATACTATGACTTAAAGGGTTATTACAAAGTTCTGCTCTTACAAAGTCAGATCAGGTCATATAATGTACCATTTTTACATTTTTTTTTGGAAAAGATCATTGAACTCTACCATTGTCAAATTCTTAAAATTGCTTTCCAAATGCTGCCAGGTTCATTCAAAAGGCCTTTCCAAAAGCTCTCTGAAAGAGACACATCAGAATCAAGGATTTCAATTTCTGTCCGGTTTTGTTGGCAAGTGGATACTCAATTCAATGTTTCATCCTCTACCTTCTTTTTTGGCATAAAAAAACAAACCAAAAACTAAACAGTAATTAAAGAGCACTGTTCAAATAAAGAGGACCCTGACATATTTGACTGTGTCGTGGAGTATTGGAAGAACGCTTTCACTGCTTTGCAAAGGAAATGTAGGGCATCTGGAATAAACAACACTCATGATACTTGATCAGCTCCACAACAGTATGTGCGCGTTGTGTTGTTGGGCACTGCTGCCCTAATCTACAATCCCAATTTCAAAACAGTTGGATAAATGTGCAACAGCAATGATCTGCTCATCATAAACCAGCAATTTGTTCACAATTTAACGTAGAAGACTTATCAAATGCTATTACTTTTACTATTTCATGAAAAATACCTCTTGAATATGGTGGCTGTATGTCTCAGAAAAATTGGGACAGGGTCATGTTTACTGCTGTATCGTATTTACCTTTTACAATTCTTTTTAAACCCTTAGTGACTGAGAGGACCAGTTGTTGAACCTTTGGGGAGAGGAATGCTGTCTTGTCTGATGTAAAATTCTCACTGTTCAATAGTCCTGGGTCTGTGTGTTGCAGTGTGTTTTCTGTGTGTTTTCACAGAAAGTCCAGAGGAGTTGTTGAACAATGTTGAACAGGGAATGCTGGCAGAATGTGAGGGTATTGACCTACAGTGAGGAGTGAATGCAGTTTGTAGTTAGTGATGTGCTAAACTGAAGTATCTATTCAAAGTCTTTTAAAGTCTGTCTTGTCAAATGAATGACTGAATGAATGAACTGAGGATGTTAGGTGTTGAAATTATCGCTAATCATCAACACATGCTTTGAATTGTCCTATCAATATAATCTATACTTAATTTCTGCCAGCATATGTAAGTGTAGCAATTCAGGTTAAGTAAATTGTTCATTTATATTGCTGTCTGCAGACTGGAACTGTTCTACATGAACATGTTTGTACGGTTAAGAATGTCTGTTAGCAAATTTATGTGTAAGTTTATGTCATAGAATTTTAGATCTGAGTTATTTGGTCAAATTGTGAGTAGTTTATCTAGACAACAGCAAGGCTCTTAATGAAGTATGTTACCATACACTCAACATTTCGTCCAACCCTTCTCTGGGGCTGCTCCTTCATGTTCTGTTACTCGTCTTATAAATTTAAAATGGATCAGAACAATGCATGCAGCAAATCTTTTGTCTTGTGTTGTAGAAGGACCCATTGCCCATGTCCTGAAGCTTAGCTACAAAAGCCACTTCATGATTCCCCAGCCGAGCATTTTTAATTGGAAGCAGCAACCGCAGGATGCCTTTCTTGCATTTACACAGCTCTGATATGGCGAAAAGAGAACAAACAGTAAATCAGATGAAAATGCACTGGAGTGTATGCATACATCAATTACTGAGAACCCTTTGTTTTGGTAAGCAATTTGAATTCAGCACAGAAACAGAAAACTCCGCTGAAATCATTAAGCAGTGCAGAATACACATAAATTATGAACTATTAATGCATTTTATGACATCAGTCTGTACGATTATAGCTGAACTCACCTAATTAAGCCCAAATAAGGGCTAGTGCCATCCTGCAAACTACAGAAAAGTTTAGAATTTGTGTCCTGTTTTCTGTGAACGCTCTGAATTAAGGAACTCGCTGATCATTATCTGAGATGTGTTATGGTTTGTTCTTGTTACAGTAAATACCGAACACTTGCTCAGGATCCTCACAAGGCCTCCTAACAATGTCATTGGCCTTTTCTCTGACACCGACTGTAATTCAGTTCACAGAATGCTCAAACAGGCAAAGTTGGAGCCCAGGAGACGCGGGTTGTGTACCATGATTAACGCTCCTCTCTCCCAATCTCTGACAAGCACAAGGGCCACTCTGCCCGTGTGATACACTTCTTTCCAAATTGAATCCTCTCCTCTTCTTTCTTGTTTGTGATGTAATCACACTTGGTACCACCACTTCTCACCGGACACCCATCCTTTTTTCATTTCCAGCAATAAAGTATTATGTGTGAGATGACTTTGGCCGCAGTTTCCCCAAAATGGGTTTGGCAGTCCTGAGGTCAACGTGGGTATTCATCAGAGCTGTTCCCCTCTGAGGACGTAATGATCAGAGTTTGTGTGCCACGGACAACACAATTTACAACAACCCCAAGTGTCCTTGACCATCGCTCTGCATGACACTAAGCTTATCTTTGCTCCGACCAATTATATGACCCAATGAGAAGAGCACAATTGTTGTTCTGTGCCAGTGGTTTACCAAATAAATAAGTGCTTAATGACCCTCTCAGTCTCCCTTTTCAGCTTAATTAGTGGGGGAGACAGATTTGCTGGATGGATGACTGTACAGCAACAGACTGTGAATCTGAAACAGGAGAAAGACTGCCAGCCTCTCAGTCATTGTGTGTATTGTTGTGTGCAGCTGCTTGATTGCTACCCAAGCCACTTAACTATAGCTGACCACCAGTGAGCCCAGCTGTGTGGCTGGAGCCATTTGAACATCCTGCTGCAGACAAGAATCTCATATAAACAAAGCTGATGGCTGTTAAGATGAGTCTCTGAGATGACATGTCAAAAAAAGAACGCCTACATATGCTCAATCCTTTCAAATGGCCGTACTTTTCTTGCGTGTGTATCTCATTTGACAGATTCCTGCCAAAAACATTTCTCAGATTCTTTTTTTGTTTGTTTGTTTTCAGGAAATGAGGAACAATTGATGACGAGTCATTACATTAAAGTAATTCTCCATCTGACTTAAGGAGGGTTTACAGATGAGATATCACTGTGTGGCACCTCATTAGCAACAGCAAGTCTCCTAAAAAGATAAACAGCTGAAACCAGGACCGTTATGAGGCGTTATGGTTTCTACTCTGAGTAGTGTAGACCAATCATGTTTGAGAGGTGTTTGTATGTATGTGGAGGCAGAAACTTTTGCCAAAATGCCATCTAGAAGCTACTGATAATTTCTTACTTTATCATTTTCTAAATTCATCTGCACTGATATGAAGTGTTGTGCCAGATAAGCCTGTCCCAGTTCACAAGAAAATGTTTAATGGGTGCATAGAGTGTCTGCAGGGTTATAAACCATGAGGTGATAGCATACTCTATAGGAATTTGTTGGTTTATGTGAGGGACATAATGTCCTAACCACGTGTATTTTTCTAACCCAAGTATATACTTAGTAACACCTGACCATTTTTATTAATAATGACCTCAGCCATGTGTTTAAATCTTAAAACTATTTGTGATGGAGAGCAAATTGGGAAATTTGGCCAAGTCAACAGTGTTTTTAACATATGTATATTGACATGTAGCAAGCAGTGACAGGTAAATTACATAATTACTTATTGATCGAAGCAATAGCTTCAGAAATCAGCTGCTGCATCTCCATTTCGTGAGCTGCCAATTCCCGTTTCTCAGGATTGTGGACGAAATCAAAATCGCAAGGCTGCCCAAAACTGCACAAAATAGAAACATTGTCATGGATAAATTGAAAGTAGCGATTGCTACATTAGCTCCATTTGGCACCTTTCTTTTTTTTTATCATATGTTTTTGTTTTCGGAGCAACATACAGTTGCCTTTCACAGATAAGATATGTTATTAAAAGACATGATTTTTTTAAAAATCTTCAAAGTCTTTTAAAAGTCAAGGGAAGTTGAACGCATCACTGTATTTTTATGACTCTCAATGTGGGATCAAGGATACTTTACAGCCTGTTCTCTTTGCAGTCCCTTTTATTGTGGTCAGATTTTAATGTCCTAAAGAGATTAATCTGTTATTCAGTTGTACATAGGTTAAAAGTTATGTACCATAGAGGAGCCGGAAACACGTGTGAGATTAGAAATATATGCTAAATGACAAAAATACAAATGTTTAGTTTAATGCTGTGACGACAAATAAAATCTGATCATGTTAAAAGCGTTTTAGTCATACAAACTCAGACAGCCATTAGCTATTATAAACTGATTGGTGCAGCATGCTCTGTGATTCGGTGGCTTAGATTTTTTTCTGGGATGATGAGAAATTAGCCAACATAATGGGCACACCTGATTAAAATCGCAGTGATTCAAATTTTCTGTTTGGTTTCCACCACCAGCTTCAGCTGCTTTCTTATCTTGATAGGCAATACCAGCCGTCCACAGAGAACAGTGTTATGCTGTCTAATACACAGAGCCACAAACATGTCAGTCGGTGACAGACAATTAATGAAACCAATGTAAGTAACCCACAGTCAAAAAATAGCTCTCTCTTATTACATTTTGATTGACACAAAGCTTTCTAACAGAAATAACTTCTTACTGTGTGTTTGTCCGAATAAGACAGAGAGAAGATTATTCAGATCAAAGCAGGCTAAGGGCAGATAAATCCAGGGTTCAGATTGTACACAGCAGGTACAGAGAGTGCCGTCCTCAGACATCCCGTAGAAATCAGAACTAATCAGGACACATCCACCCTTCAGTGAAGACTATCCTCAGTGGACTATGACACCTTCTCTTCTGGATAAACTTCACAGTGTCCAGAGGAAAAAGAGTGTGAAGATGCATGTTATCTACAGAAATATGCAAAGGAGTGGGCCATGCTCCAAACCTCTCACTCTCAAACACACACATACACACACTCAGCCAATTCCTCCACTACTGTTGCAGTCCAACTGGAAATGAAAGGGGATTTTTGATGTTGGAAGAGGCCAAAAATACCTGCTTGTATTGCAAGGGCAGAGCTGTAAGTCCTTCTGCCAGTAGTAAATCTATTTTAGCTACTGCGCTGGAGGCAATGCTGAGACACTTGGAACAAGAAGATTTTAAAGACTGCAACATTTCCTGAGATTTTTTTTTTTTTAAAGGAACAGTGTACTTGTTTTGATTGCTGTTCATGAAAGGGAAGAATGGAGACTTTGTGTATATGTCTGGCTGATTATCACTCTGACAGCTGACAGAAGTGAAATACTGAGTACATCACTTCACAGGAGCTCTAATATATTCAGAACACATTCAACAGTACTAAACATGCACACGTACAGTACAAACTGGGACTAATTATCTCATTAAACACCCTTTCTTCCAATTCCAGCATCTGGTTAATTAACATAAGAAATATTCTGTTCTTTCTCATTTGCTTTCTTCCCTTTATGCAAACAACATGCTCCCAAAGGCCACTTTGACCAATGACTACTGACTAATGAAGGATTATTAATTCTACAGAACCTTATTTAAAATATTTTTAGCTCTCAATTTGTGGCACCAAATAGAGACATAGAGGCTTGTAAAATAGAGGGTAAACAAATGAAAGTCATTTTAAATAAAAAAATGTACATATTATGTCATTAATGTATACATATATATAAATATCTCTCTCTTTATATATATGTGTATATATATATATATACACATATATATATATCCTGTAGATATAGAACAACAACACATGACTCATTACACCAAATTGTGGAAACCCTTTTAGTAGAAATAACTTGAGGTGATTGTTATTTGCATGACATATGCAGTTACTCACATTTTGGTGGAGGAGTTGTGGCCCTCTCCTCTTAACAACTTGTCTCAGTTCACTGATGTTTACGAACCACAGCATTTCAGTCAGGCAGAAGTCTTCACTTTGACTGGACCGTTTCACCGCCTTGATTCTTTTCTTTCTCAGCCGTCCTGTTGCAGATTTACTAGTTTGCTTGGAAATATTGTGGCGCATGGACCCATTTTGGTAAAGCTTTAGCTGTCACACAGATGGCCTTTACATTTTCCTCTAGATTTTTTTGGTATGCAGAAAAGTTCATGGTCAACACAACATGCTAACTCGGGCCTGTCGAGTCTGAGATGGACTGTAGCTCTTGAGTTTTATGCAGGTTCTCTGAGCATTACGCATCTGACCTTAGGGGGAAATTGCACAGACGTCCACTTTTGGGAAGATCAGCAACTGTCTTGAATGTTTTCCACTTGTGAATAATCTATCTCACTGTGGAGTGATGGACTCCAAGCTGTTTGAAAATGTCCCTAGAAGCCATCTTAGATGTACGGGTAGCTTCAATTGCTTCTCTAGGATCAATGCAGATTTCTTTCCACTTGGCATTCTGTTAACGTACATTCCTGAAAGGCTTAAGAGCAGCAAACTGCCAAAACATCTTTTATCATATCCTGATACATACAAACTTAGAGGTGAATGAATGCACACATGAATAAACAAGACCTGAAAAACAAAAGGATTTCTGTATCTCTGTAGGTCTTTTGACATGATCGTTTGAGCTCAGTAGTCTGCACTGATACAACCAAGCCCGTGTCCCATTTTCACAACAATGATTATTCTTTAGATCAGAATGAATCAATGATCAAAGACTGGCTGGCTTTTCACAGTTGTAATCCTGAGCTCATACCCAGATATGAAAGAGAAGCACTCTCTGACACCTGTTGATCAAACCGCAAAACTACAGCCACTTCTGACAAGTGCAATTGATTCAGTAAGAGTATCGAACAGTGGAGTGCCTCCGAAGTACCGAAGAGATGAGAGTGAGAGAGTTTTTTTTCTTTTTTTCAGTTGGGAAAGCATCAACTTTCTTAATGTGATATCTCTGAGATGCATTTCACATGTCCAAGGACCTGTAAATTCCTGCCCTGATAAGCTGTCAGGATCATTGCCCTTTCTAGAAACTGTGCATGTGTATGTGTGTATGTATGTGATGAGGAACTGAGGGAGCGAATGGTCTGCCTCAAGGTTATATGCTATTAAAAACCAGTCTGTAGAAATTCTGCCTAATAATTCATAATAATATAGAACACTGTTGGCTGGCTTGTTTATCCCACATTCATTAACATGCCGACCTCATGGTGCTCATACTGCAAAACTTCATAGGAGTGGGAGTAGGGGAGGATGATTAGAGGGCATGTGAAAATGATTACAACCTGCAGAAATGGAGTTTCCCAGATCCACAACACTCGCATATAAACCCCCACTGAACAGTGAGTACTAAGTAAGATTATTAGGGAGAACGTCTCTGTACATGGATACAATATGTTTGTGTGAGAGCTGAGTTTGAATATGTCACTATCTCAGCTTTGTTATGTTGACCTCTCTTGGCTCACTCTTGGTCTCCTTGGCCATCACTTCCATGTTCATGGTCTGACATTGCTGTGGAGGTCTTGAGTGTTGAGCCTTGATTTTTACATTTTTTTTCAAGACCAAAGGGGATCATTCTGGTTCTCTTAGCTTTCCCAAAATATAACGTTTTTTTGCACATTCTATTACAACCCCGATTCCAAAAACATTGGAACGCTTTGCAAAATGTCAAAATAAAAATGTAAGGATTCTGCAACTCTCATAAATCAGTATTTTATTCTCAATAGAACATAGAGAGCATATGAAATGTTGAAAATTAGATGTTTTAAAAAATTCTTGAAAAATATTAGCCATTAACACATAATGGGTGGGACAGGACAATGTTACCACAGTGCAGCTCCCCCTCCTCATTTAACCACAGTCTATAAACATCTGGGAGTTCCAGTTGGAGGAGGAATGTTGTCCCATTCTTGTTTGATATTGTAGCTGCTCAACAGTTCTGGGTCCTGTTTTATCATATTTTGCATTTCATGATGCCCCAAATGTTTTCAGTTGATGACCAGCGTGAGCGATCAGGACTTTTATACTGTGGAGCCATGCTGTTGTAACAGTAACAGAAGCAATATGCAGTTTAGCATTGTCCTGCTGAAATATGCAAGGCCTTCTCAGAAAAAATGTTGACAAGTAGGGGCATATGTTAATCTAAAATGTATTTATACTTTTCAGGCGTTGATGGTGCCTTTCCAGATGTACAAGTTGCCAGTACTATAGGCATTAAGTCACCCCAAAACCATCAGAGATGGGGCCTTTATAAGTGAGTGACCATAGAACAGTTTTCCACTTTCCCTCAGTCCATTTTAAATGAGCTTTGACTCAGGGAACACAGTAGTGTTTTTGGATCATGTTCACATATGGAATCTTCTTTACATGATTGAGCTTTGACCCGCATTTGTGGATGGGATGGTGAACTGTGTTCATAGACAGGGATTTCTAGAAGTGTCCATAAGCCCATGCAGTGATTTCCATGACAGAATCATGCCTGTCTTGTATGCAGTGCTGCCTGAGGGTATGAAGATCAAAACCATCTAGTATTAACTTTTGACTATGTCCCTTGCGTATAGAGATGTATCCAGATTTCCAAAATGTCTTGGTGATATCATATGTATATGATAGAATATTCAAGGTCTTCATAACTTTACATGAATCAGCATTTTTCCAAAACTGCTCTACAACCTTAGATGCAGTATGTTTTTTTGTTGTTTTCTTTTAGATTGCTGAACCTCTGTCCATCTTTACTTTGAGAGACTCTGCCCCTCTAAGGTGCTCTTTTCATACCCAATTATGTTATTGACCTGTTGCCATTTAACCATACCAGTTGCAAATCAAATTGTAAAATGTCTCTGTCATCATTTGATGTGGTTTTTACTGTGAATTATATATTGGTTTGACATTTTCAAATCATTGTGTTCAGTTTTAATTTACATTTCACACAGCATCCCAACCTTTTTGGAAGTTGGATTGCAGTAAAGGATGACATTATAGAGTAAAGCACAAGTTCGGCTTTGAATGCCACTGTAAAGTGGAAATATCACAAATGACATTAGTGCAGGATGTTACATAAGAGGTGGGCAAATTTCTTACTTAGTCAGAAAAATCACATTCAGACTCACTTATAAGAATCATGAGAGCTCAGTATGTACAAAAATAGTGTCCACAGATATAGGAGGTATACACGACCACCACAAAAAGAATTAGCTTTTCTTTTACTTTATTCCTTCAGTCTCAAAATGTTATAGGATTACCTAAATGTTCTTTGAGCATTTAACCAGTGTCCATGTGGTCATTTAACCAGTGTCCACGTTCAAGGCAGATGTTGAAATGTATTACATTCACAGTAGCTGGGAATAATAAATGGGTTTAACAGAATATGCTAAGAATACTGGTTGAAAAACAAAAACTTAACAGTCAGGACTCTCATAAACAGTTTAATACAGTGCCTTTCTCATGCACTGAGTAAATCCAAAAGTTTATCTAAAAACAGACTTAATGTCTAATCAGCATTTACACTATAATAAATGATCAGTGCATAGTTCCCTTGACTGAAGTTCCCTTCAGTTTTAATACAGTCTATTTGTTTCCGTTTCAGTAAAGCAGTAAAGTTTTGAGTAAGCTTGTCATTTTCAGTATGAATAAAGTTTCTTTCTTTTCTCTGTTTTCCTCATTCCTCTCTGGTGCAGTAATAACAAGTCAGCAGTATGTGGGGCTTGACCAGTCTAACTACTCTGCTTTACAGTATTTGCACGAAGGGTTCCTCCCCAAATAAATCAAGAGATCGATCAGACTGCTCACCATCTTTCATGCCAAATGGAAAAGCCAGGCTTCCAAAATCCAGCAATTCGCCATCTTTCTGCTAACAAACACATTTTCCCAATACTTGAGGAAAACAACTGCAGATGTTATTGCTGTATCAACAACTTCACCCTTTAATTTTATATTTTGGTCAATGTCACACAATCACAAACTGTTAATATTAGTTTTTAATAATGAAATGACCATTTCAAGCACACTTGCACTACTTTTTGACTTTTTTTTTCTTCAGAATCATGTAAAAGTTAAGGCACCTCTGGTAAATGCATGAACACTTTGAAATGATTACATTTCAAAGTTGGCTTTGTCTCCCAGATGAAAGCTAAAGATGATTAACTGATTATAAAATTTTGCTCAAGATTAACTGTGAGTTTCACACTTTTGCAGGTAAAATAAGTAACCCACAATACAAAAATACATTTGGAATAGCAGAAGCCATTTCTTGAAATGCTTCCCAAGCAGGCCAAATTGGGCAGTGTTTTTCTAAATTTTTCCACATGACTGCATATCTTTTTCTGTGTTCGGCGCTTTGCATGGTTTTGTTGATCATGTTTGTTTTCCTTGCAATATCAGCCTGTGTAACGGAAAGGGAGGAAAGAACATATAACAACGGTCCCAGTCAGATTTGATCCTCTTACATTGTGGCTACATGGGCAGTGAGTGGAATCCCCGATGAATTTGAATCAATCCATCACCAGCAGGTGTATTGAGCGGTTTGTGAGATTAATGCAGGCAGTCGCTTCATTAGAAATGTCATATGCTAACACTTTAAACTCTACCTGAAGAGTAGATCAATTGATCAGGACCACCCAGATATACAAGTAGATTTCTGAGCAAAAGAGCTCTGCAGTGTGGGAAAGAAATTCGATGATGTGCTCACTTATTTCATTTTGAACAACAGTTTATCCAAAATGTTGTGCTCTAAAACTAAGGTGCCACTGCCAGAGTAAGTTCTGCATGACACAACAAACAGTGTCTAAATGTTTTACATTTAGATTATTCGCAAAAGACTGACCTAATCCTCAATTATTTAAAACAAACAAAACAATTCTGGCTTGCATTCAATGTTTAGCTCATAAGGAGGGCATTAGGGTGGTGAAGGGAGCTACAGCAGCACACAGCAGTGACAAAGTGTATCAGCAGAGTAACAGTGACAGGAGAGAGATGAGGATTTGCGGCTTTATGCACCTGGATGTTATTAGCTGTTCTTAGAAAACCTCTATTTAATTTAAAAGTCTTTGTTGAGTCTGACACTGATGGAAACAAGTCGTTTGTCTCTGTCGAGCTGTAGCTACATTGAAAAATAAGACAAAAGGCATCCTCTGAACAAACTCTGAGTTCCTGCTGCCAATTACCTCAAATGCCACAGTGATGTGTGTTCACTCTTGAACTTTCTCTCTGAAAATGTCACTTTGTATGGAAACAGCAAGTAAACAGTATTTGACACTGACTGCTGCCTCTAATGACTGCAGGCTTGTTCTGCCTCTGTCTTTATGCGCTTTAATGATTGTGCTTTTATGGGGGGCACTGATGTGTTGTTTCGCACCATTGTTTTTTTTAATGCTTTCATGTTTTGTTTAATATTGTGTTTTATTGTTTAACACTAGCTGGTCCTAAACTGTCTAAGACTACATGGCATCATTTTGTGTCATGTCATCTTATATTATGTTGTTCTTCTGCACTCTACTTTTGTGCTCTGACAACCAGCAGGATGCTGAGAGGTCATTAGCCACCCACCCAGAGGTAAGAGACGGCTCTTTCCTCATAAAAGGAACCTCTAACAATAGTAACCAAGCAGGTTAAGGTGACAGCCTGAGCTGAGATCACACCTACTGATTATTATGCCACAACCTCACACATCTGAATTAGTCCACCTCACGCTTGACACAGTTATGGCTGTCAGCGTATTAGAGCTTCACGTCCTCAGCACCACTTTTACTTATATTCTCAGCATTTTCCCCATGGGAAAGCACAAGAAATATATAAATAGACAGTATATATCAAGATAAAACCTGAGAAATAAAAAAATATGTTAGTCTACCTGCAGAAGTTCAGACATGACCTCAGAGTAAAAGTCTCTGACCCTGCTCAGTGTAAACTTGACCTCATTCCTCTTCAGATAAACAGTAGCGTGTCTTCTTAGTGCTGGAAATGCAGTGTTAGCCAGCTCGGGTCTGCAGGTGCGTGCAAAATGTTCATAACAACTAGTGTGGACATTAATCACTGTTGGCACCACCACAACTATATATAGACCAATAAAGCAACACAAACCATTAACAAAGAAGATCAGAGAGACACAAATCACCTCAAACACACTACATGACAAAAAAATGACACGAAAAAACAACCATGACATGATCCAAAAGCACCTGCCCCTGCCCTGTCATGAAAGAGAAACTGAGGTCATTCAGTTACACAATCCCTCATCTTAAGTGGGTTATACTATGATTTTTGGGGTTTTCCCCTTCCTTGGTTTTCAAGTGTGAAGCAACAAAATTCAGACCCAATTAAGTTATTCTATCTCGCAAAAGACTCTTCTCCATAATGAACCAAAGGCTCACAGTGCTGACAGTTGGGTGTTGGGAAGTTTGGAGTGTCTGTGAATGTCTGTCTCTGGTCTTTTTGCTGAGTAACACATTGTCTGTGCTGTCAAACCCTGTCAACAATTCTTCCAACTACTTTACCAGGTTGATTTGGCATTGGGTCTGTCAGCGAGTGGGATCACTCTGATTTTCTGTTCAACTAGAAAAACTCAGGATTTCACCCATTTTTCTCATCCTAAAACTAAAACTCCTTGTCTATTGTCCAGGCTTTTCTTCCTGAACTTGACAACATCAGTATGAATCACATTTGCATAATGCCTGCCCTGTGGGTTGTTTGGCGTGCACTGAGCAAACAATGAGAGCGAAGTATGCTGCACTGGTGTACAGCATGAAAATTAAAGCATTTAAAAGTGTTTTTATGCAACAGTATGTAAATTTGATGAGCAAAACATTCTACAAGTATGCAGACAGAACTTGAGTCCCACAGTTCATGTCGCATTATTAGAAAAAGCTTTTTAAAATTGTAATTATTTCAGCTGTAGCTGTTCCATCTGTCCTCATAAATTTAAAAAGGCAAGGAAAGGGCTACTAAAGCCCAGCTATACTTGAGAAGCAGAAAAAATTTAACAATTGACACAGAGCAGCTATTAAAATAGGTGTAACTGCTCATTTGCCGCTGTCTGCCGAGCAAGCATGACATCATAAGGTGATGCGGCTTTAATTCTCAAATCAAGGCTGTATGCTTTCTCTCCCTGCTGTGCATGACCTCCTTAGTGTGAAGTGATGCACAGCATGGTGGTTAGCTTAAGGACGTGGGCAGTTGCATAAATCAGCCTCCCTCTCCCGGTCAGGGTTTTTTTTTCCCTTTTTTTTCTCTCTCTCTCTCTCTACAGGGTTAATCATACTGGAGCCTGGCAGTGTTCTAAGCTGAAAGGCTTACAAGAAATGCAAGAGTCTTGGTAAACAGTTCTGGGCAGTAACCTCACCGGGGAACTGAGAGTGCATGTATATGTGTGTGTGCATCTGTGTGTACGGTTGTTACGCTGCAGCAGTGAGAAGAAAGTGTCGTGGCTCTGTTGACACAGGTCACGGTGGCATGGCAGAGTGGCAGCATGAGAGAGCGGTAAATGGGGTCAGGGTCTCTGACAGCAGAGGAGACTCAGCTGACGATGTTGGTGACGCAAAGCCTTTGTTTGGCATGTTTGCATAAATGGGACTTTGGCTTGTTCTTGTAAGGTGCTGTAAAAGTGCACTTGTACGGCTGTGTTTAATTTGTATAATTGATTAACTTCTTTACTCAGCTTTACATTTCCAAGGCTGACAAGCCAAGAAGCAAAGGCACCCTGACTCAACTTTGTCTCTTTCCAGAGGTTACAAAAGTGCACACTATCTTAACTACAGAAGAAGCATATGTAATTTTGAAGAAAAAAAAGTGGAATAAGCCTTTTCAAGGACAATTAGAACAGCTGTGAGCCTTAAATTATAATATACAAAGAATAATCAGCTAGGACATAACACATCAGCCAAGCATCATTCTTAGAGTCAGCAAAAATCTGCTCTATCTGCTGTGTTCTCTGGTTGCTTTCACTGTTGTGGCTGCAATTTGAGGCCAAATTATCCTCCTTTCTTTATTAGAAAAAAAAAATGGATGGTCCAATGTTTACTGTGTTAAAGAAGGCAATAAAGAATGTGAGGTGGGTGTCACAAGTCAGTCACGTGTTGCGTTCCCGCCAGTGCTGAAGCTGTACAAATCCTGAATTCTGACTCCACGCGCTGAAGGATCAGCCTGTGAAATCACATCTCATGCTATTTCTAACAGCAAATGTCCGACATCCACCCACCGAAAAAAAATAAACGTGAATGTCATAAACACACATAAATATATTTCTCTATAAAAAACATAATTATTATCAGTATACTAACTCATGAAATCCACAATATTCGACTTCATATAATAAACACATCGCTAGATCTGATCGGAAGTCCTATATTTTGTATACTTTAATAAATTAACCAAAATAGGGAGATTCTGGTGCGTTACTGGCTTGTTCATTAGCAGATCTTGCATTCAGCTGTGACATTCGGCTACTCCAGGTGCGGTCCATCCTACCTCCATTTTCTTTCTCCTTCTCCTTTCTCCTCTACTGCATTTGACCATTTTCAGCCAGACAAAACAAAATCTAACCAGACAATAATGATCACAAATGGAAGTAAAGTTTGCATCAAATATATTACAACGAAAGCAACTAACCTCAGGTAACATATAGAAAGTATGGACATTTGTGTGTCAAGAAGATTGAGAACTCAAGTACAGATATCTAAAGAAAATTCCATTTAAGTATATTAGCAAAGCATTTGCACTTTGTTACTTCCAAACTCTATTTCCATGAAACCGGTGTAAAGGAGAGGTACATAAGGGTGGCATGGTGATGTGGTAGTAAACGCTGTCCTCTTATGGCAAGAAAGGTCCCCGATATGATTCTTGCCTGTGGCCTTTTCTCTGTGGAGTTTCCACGTTCTCCTCGCTGCTGTGTGTTGGTTTTCTCCAGGCACTCGTGATTCATCCCACAGTCCAAGGACATGCATGTTAATTGGTGATCTTATATTGAATGCTTACAATCATTTGCTTCTGCATTAGCCCTGTGATTGAGTAGTAATACTTTCTATGACTCAGCATATAAACTAAGTACACAAATACAGTGCACACTATAGTAAAACTTCAGCAGCAGCCTCAGTCTTGATTAACAGCAGGTTTATTATGTGTTGGGTTTTTAAATCACATCTGAATTCTGGTGTGCAATTTGTGGCATCATTCAGTAATTAAGTGAAATAAAATCCCACTTCATTTAGAACTGACTCATTGGAAGTGAGGTATGCTGCCTTCAAGTACACTTGTACTTTCCCAGTTTATTCTCAAAATGTAACTTGTTTTCTTCCTAGCTATTTTGTTATTTACATAGATACAATCTAATGCACTCCAGTGCATAAACCCTCCCACATAGCCTGCCTTATGACAATATGATTTAATGCTGGGCTATATTTAGGGAGTGCACAACAATTTACTGACGTGCCGTGCATAACCTAAAGTTGTTTTATACAGTATAAACCGTAAATAGTTTGTCGTGATTGTTTTGGTTAGATCACGGACACTATGAACTAGTGTTAAAGGGGAACAAAACAGGTATTGTAATTTAATAACAAAAACAAAAAAAGTTTGGACAGTGTGGGAAATGCAAATGTGAAAAGAAAGAAAATCAGTTATTCTTACATTTACATTGGCTCTAATTTAATCGCAGACAGAATGAATCACTCATCAGTTTCATTCTTATTGTTAGGGTGATCTTTGTTGGGATAGTAAAGCTTTTACCACTTTGTAATGTCTCCATTTCTTTTCAGAACAATTAAGGCACTGAGGACACCAAAATAAGAAGCATTTAACATGATTTATGAGCACCTGCATTTTGTTTGCAGACAACTTTTAAATCAGATTTTGTCACATTAGCATAAAATCTTCATGTGTGAGGTGACTTTTTTTTATCAATTCCGAGATATATGAAAAGAAAGTTTCAACTATCCGAGTAAATCGTCTCTTGTGGATCACCACTGAAAAGGTCAAAAAGGTAACTTTTCTCTCTTAATTAGACCAGTGACACAGTGACTTCCCCACATCTCTTTTAACAGCAGCATTTAGCAGAGCTCTTCCGCTCTCCACCCACCAAACGTCACCTATGTGCTGTTCAGCTGTCAAAGAAAATTTCGCCCGTGTTTCACTTTGATAGTTGTTCCACAGAGAGAGCAATTTCAATTACGACAGCACTTGAAGGCAGCAGCACATCCTCACCTTCACACAGAGTGAGGAATTACTTAGCCTTGTCCCTTTGGCCTGGGATGATAAAGCCAGATAATTTTTTCCTGAGTGGCGTTTTATCCCCAAGTTCGTGAGGACTCTGAGCCGAGTTTTCATATTTATTCTCAATTCTCTACTCAACTTAATTCCGTAGGGATCACCGGCCCGGTGTCACACATGGC
Organism: Leuresthes tenuis; assembly: GCF_036924035.1. NCBI lineage: Eukaryota > Metazoa > Chordata > Actinopteri > Atheriniformes > Atherinopsidae > Leuresthes > Leuresthes tenuis. The sequence continues at coordinate 17,843,404 of NW_027325362.1, forward strand.
TCCCCGGGCGGTCTGGCTCTTGGTCACGCTGTCCTGTGCCCTGAATGTGTGTCCCGGCTGGTCTTATACCTGTCCAACCATCTGCCGCTGCACCGCCGACACGTTTCAGTGCAACAGAGACACTCAGCTGGCCTCACGGACAGGAGCGACATCTGTGCTCCGACTGTAAGTAACCCAAACTTTCTGCATGCGCAGCAGGTGAAAGACACAGAAATCCACCCGAAAAAAAGAGTCAGGGGCATTTTATACCGAGCCCATCACTTACACTGGTGTTACTTTATTGACTTTTTGATTTATTGTGTGTGGTCTCACTTTCTCCAATTACTGTCACTATTGAATTTTTCTTAGGACCATTGTCAGAAGATAAATACAGAGTAGTTTTCAGAGAAAACCCAAAGTGACGTTTGTGTAGTATGTTTTCCTGTTTCCATTATATGTAGCAGCATAAATGTGGATTTAACTGCTTTCCTCACGGATCCTACAGAAGGCTCCCCCATCTGCCCTTGAAACAAGTTCCCACTCATGCCTTCAGGGAGCTGATCAACATTACTATCATGTAAGTTGTTTTGGGGTTTTTTTTTCTTCTTTTTTTCCTAATTCATAGAAGGAGAAATGTATCGTAGTGGTTGATATTTCATTCAAATGTACATTTTAAGGAAACACAACTACTGATAGACTCTGAGACACACAAGTACGCTTGGGAAAAGAAAAACAAAAAGGAAATTGGCTCAAACTGGTCTGCGTGTGTTGAGATTTTGTTTCAAAACTGTTTTTCTCTAACGGACCACTCTTCGCTTAATTAGCTGTTACATGAGGTATTTGCCAGATGTTTTAATATTGATCTAAAATGTATTATTTCCAAACATTCTAGTGTTGCGCAGAGGAGTTTACCTCCTATGCCATGTTTAGATAAAGAACAAGCCCTTCCATCTCGCTTCCATCCTGAAGGTTTTCTCTTTATATCTCCACGTCCTATCTATTGTGATTGGCTTTAGACCCGATGATCAGGAGCACTTGCATTTAGAATAAACCAAAAATATGTCAAAGGTAAGCTGGCCATATTCGTTGTATCGTTACTCCGTATTCTTGAACAGAGACGGAACATTTTTCAGCACCCATTATTTGATCCCCGAATTCTATTGTCCTGATACATACTTTCACTGTGCGATATCAAAAATGAAGCAGGTACCTACACAGGGCTTATAATTAAGTTCAAACTGCAGACCAAACTACTCTTCATTACCAGTTGATTTTAGCATCAGCATTTGGCCTAATAGTAACTTAAATTCATGTCAATACTTTCTGCCAGTGACAAATAGTGAGCTGATGCTAGAAACCTGCGACTGTGTATTGAGTTTATAAGAGAAGATTACGACTACCAATTGCATTGCCAGCAATATATCAGTCATGTGCCAATGCAGACTACGTCAGGCTCAGAAAAACTAAGTGGATGGCTAAAATCATTACTTTGAAAGGAGGAGGCAACTTTAATTGAGCCTTTATTTTGGCAAAACTGCATGGAGCTGTGCGGTGGACTATCAGTGGCGAAATAATCCAGGCACACCAGTAAATCCACTAAGAAATGGCTCATAAAGAAGAAATGGAGGGTTTACGGAATGACCTCGTCGCTGCCAAGATTTGAATCATGCCGAAATGCTGCAGGAAGGTCAAATCATGAGATGCTCGTAAGAAAACCTTCAAACACTTTCAAGAGTTTTCAAACTAAAGTGCGGGGAAAGGGGGTCACACATATCAGGGAGATGTCAGAGACTTGTGGACAATTATGCAAAATACCAACAAGAAGAGGGGGGGGAAAGGGGACAGTCCTAGCTTCTGAACTTTTTTTTCTTTAACTTTTTCTATAGAAAAATGTTACAGCCAACCCTTTTCAAGCCGAGCTGTGTCATGCTCTGCTCCTCAGGGACACGCCTCATCTGTCTCAGATACTTACTACACTCGAACGTGATTGCTTCATCAAGTTTCAAATTTAGCCTAAATCTTAAAATACTTTAGCTCCATTTAAGTCAAAGTGAATTTAATGTCTTGGAGCTGCCGTCCTTTATTTTCTCAGCTCATAAAGCCCGTGTCAAGGTGAACTGACATGAGAGGGGCTGTGGGGTTTGCCATCAGTGACGCATACTTGAAATCACAGCACCGCTTTACTTAGATGATTATGTGAAAAGGCTTTTATGAACTGTAAATGGTAATTCTGACACTATACGTAATCCAATCACGAGAAACGATGAAAGAAAGGAGGCTATGCAGCACAGATGGAGTCATTTAATTGTGTCTTGGTTAGAAATGGAAGCACTGTGACTTTATCCTTAGAAAAGCGTTGGCTGATTACAGCCAGAGTGGGAGTCGAAAATGTTGATTACAAACAGATGATGGAGAGCGTTTTGTGAAGTCAGCCATCAGACAACAAAGGGATCAAGGACAAATCAAGAAGTCTTGTTGACTTTGTTTGTCTCTAAACACCTTTGTTTATTCCTCCTTTTTTTTAAATATAATTACTCCATCTTCCTGGCCTGGATGCATCTGTGATGCATGCTTGGAACACTTCCAAGGATGAGGTCCAGCATGTGTGTGTAGTGTCCTAGAAAGTATGAGCTGTTGGCGGTGGTACATTGATATTTCCCTCATGGTTTGCGAGCCTGTATAAATCAACCCTCTTTGTTTATTTTATTTTATTTTATTTTTTTACATAGAATGCATTGAAAACTCAGCAACCCAAACCTTGCACTGCGCATTGGCAGCAGCTTGATCCGAGATGTTGCGAGAGTAATTTGATTAGCATCTTTTCTTAATTTGTCAACTAATGTGGAGCCATTTCTTTGCACCACAGAGAGATCTCCCAGAGCAACTGCATCACGCATATACAGAGACATGCTTTCCTCTCCCTCCACAGTCTGATGGAAATGTAAGCTAAGTGACACATTACCTTGGTCCACATGTCACATTCAGACATGACAAAAGCAATTATTCATTTGAACAGCTGGTATGCATTTTATTTAAGTTTCGTGGGATTAGTCTGTCAGCTACAAAGCAGCATGCTTAATCCTCAACTTTCAGAGTGGCTGATGCATGAATGGGTTTTTCTTGTTTGTTGACAGTCACTGACAAGAACATTGTAATTACTAATATGTGTACTCATTGTCATTCCCATAGTTCCTTGCAGAATATCAACAGTCTGAGGGTTATTGAAAGAGGTGCATTCGCTGACCTGCCGAGGCTGGAATATTTGTAAGTCACCTTGTTTTACATATTTCATCCGTTTAAACAAGCAAAGGAGTCAGTCTAATTCGCTCCAGTCAAGACTTTCTCAAACCTTATGCGACAACGTTAATTTTACATTGACTGGGAATTCCAAAGTCTGCAATGATGCCTACGGAGGGAATCAAAGTGAATTTTTTATTTGTTCGAAATGTTTTTAATAATTTATCATTTTGAGAGAATGAATCATACAGTCATGGTAAAGAGTGTTTCTTTCATTTATAAGGTTCTATGTAAAACCAAAGTTGTGATTTTTGGACATAATGCACAGAACCATGTTACCAAAGTCTTTTAGAGTCAAATAGGAGTGCATCAACAGCTAAAGCTTGGCAACAATTGGGTCATCTAACAGGATATTAATTACAATTGTTTACGATTAAATATTAATTAATAATTTATACACACAAATATACAGTGGCTGAGAAAACAAAAGAGTCAAGCTGTCAGTCTAGACCCAAATCTGATTGAAACATTGAAAAAAAAAAAAAAAAAAGTCTGCAAATCTCAATGTACAATCGCAACTTGATAAAGAAAAGTGGGCCAAAATTCCATCCCAACAATATGAGAGACTGATACCATTACAGAAAAAATTATTACTTCAAGTTATTACTGCTAAAGGTGGTTCTACAAGGTAGTGAATCACAGAGTGTACTTTTGCACACTGCCTCTGCATTTTCTGTTACTTGTTAGATAATGACACGGTGTAAAATTGCATGTGTCGTTCATCTGAGGTAATTCCAAGACCTGATGAGCATTGGCTTATGATATCTGAAAAGTAAAACCTTAGAACTGAAACAGAATATAGTTCTTACTTTGACTGCACAGGCACAACCGCAGCGGCATCAATATTTAATCAGCAGGCCGACTGAATACACCTGCAAGAGCACAATCACACTCCTGGGTTCACGACAGCAGCAGAATCTGCACCTGTATGCAAAGCAAGCCAGGGCTGGCAGCACGGTGGGGACAAAGAAAATGTGCTCCAATGACTGCACAGTTTGAGCTGGAGATGATTTCACGATAAATTCAATTTAATCTGCTGTGGTTTAGGAAGCGCACAAAGAAGAGCTCAGTGTGTGGTGCGATGGTGAGAAACAGAATTATCGAATGTTAAAAACATCACCAACGTAACCTAGAAAGCATTTTTTTTTATATTTGGTATTTAATAACTCTTTGGCAACAACAGTGACTACGGCCATCGACAGTTCCCCCTTTCCTCTACCCCCAAACAGTTTCATCTCAATTTAAGGTTGTTAGAAGATACCAATTAACCCATCACACTATTCTACATTATTATTCTGTGCACAAAAAGTGTCAATCTAAAGATATTCTCCAATTAATAAGTGTGTGTTATGAGCAGAAAATGGTTTGTTTTGTTGACCTGGCCCCTGAAATGCAATCTCCAGCTTTGTGACAGTTTGTGGGTATTTAAAGCTTTATCCTCGTCCATTCGTGATCACTTGTCTCTGTCGTACATTCCTTACAGGAGCATCTCTAACACAGGCATGGTGCATTTTCCAGACTTCTCAGCCATCGCTTCCTTGGCACCAAATTTCATCCTGTAAGTAATGCCATTTAAAAATGATGTCTCCCTAACCTGGATTAGTGTCCTTCAGCATGTTCCAAAACTGCATGTTCTTCCTATCACAATTCTCAGCAGAGCTTTTTATTCCAAGGCCTAGTTTTACTCTTATTCTATCAATGTCACATTGCCAACCACCCTGCTGGAAACACTGTTCAACTGTGTAACAGTTCAAACTGCGCTCATATGTATGAAAATGCAAAAGTTTTTTGCCTGACTGAAAAATGAAGCTAAACAGCTTAAATGAATAAATCTCCGGCGCCTGCAGAGACATGGCTGACAACACGAGGATCGACATCATTCCGCCCAATTCCTTTCAAGGCATCACAAAGGAGTATGTTGACATGTGAGTACAGACCCACAATCCTTTTTTGTTACCACATTATCTCAGCTAAGAGCAACACTTTGTCACCATTTCTTAGGAATGTTTATTGATGTGCCTTATATAATTGAATGTTCAGTTCTCTGACCTCGGTGATAGCGAAGCAGAATTTATAACACTGTGTCCCTCGACAGGAACCTGGTTAGAAACGGCTTCAAGGAAATAAAATCTCATGCATTCAATGGGACCAAGCTCAACACACTGTAAGCAGTTCCATGAAGAAATTTGCCTCTTACAGATACACTTTTAACAATCAAGCATGTCCCTGTCCGCTGTTCAAGCCTTTCTTGCTCTAATCATAAAAACTGAGTGTACCAGTAAACAAACCTTATGCAAGACTAAACAAAGATAGGATGCCCTGTTGTTTTCTTGTCTTGCCCCATAATGCTGGAAGTTGATGAGGACGAAATATGCACAGACACCCTGCTGTCTTAAAATAATGCTTATCCTCTTCAGTGTCAACTCGAGAAAACAAAAAGTAGATGAATAATGGTTTGGGGGCATTGTTGGTCATTACCGTGTCAGCTTCAGTTTCTTTTCATATTGTGTGTTAAAAAGAAAAGTACAGTTTGAGCTTGAGGTTACATTCATTGGTTGTTGTCCCCCCCTCCCCCTCCCTTTATGTCTTGTAGAATTTTGAGAGACAACGCGTATCTCAGTTGCATTGAAGAAAACGCTTTTGAAGGAGCCACAGGTCCAAGTTATCTGTAAGTCACAAAGCAGTCTGACGGTTAATAATTTCACATTAGCTACAGTAAACAGTCGGGCACACATCCTCTCAGCTTTGCAGAACTTTCACTATTGCTTTTCGGATGTTTCGTATGCCGCAAGTGTGCCGTAACATTTTGTGCATGTAAAAGGTCTAAGGCAGTCCAAAACCTTCAAAGCGAGTTAATCTCACTCACAGAAAAGACTTCTCCTGAACTGAACTGCTTGATACACTGTTTTCAGTGTATCTGGTGTCCTGGTGGTGTTCGCATTCGTTACTTGTTTGTGCCACCAGCAGCTCTGCTCAACTACCCACTGGAAATAATTCACGTCAGAGTAATAGGAGAAAAACATTTTAAATCCTGACCTAATGAAAGAAATTGTGTCCTAAAGCAAGTAAAGTGTTTTGGAGGCATTTTAAGAGACATGACAAAACATTGATTTCCATGAGTAAAGTCACAAGACTGATGCTTTGTTAAAGGTTCCGCCTCCCCTCTGAACCACATCTACTCACTAAACGTTCTCAGCCAAAACCTCTTGCTAAACGTGCCACAGGTTTTGTTTTCGGCTGCAAGTGAACACCATATTCATTGTGCACTCTCAGCATCTCAATACCAGACCCAGTAGATTTCCATTATTTTTCGCTTCTCCACTAATCTGAGCTCATTTATAGCAGAATTCCCGATAAATGGCTGCAAACTGACTGATAAACTTTCAGTTTATTTAGTAAGACAATGGGAAAAGTGAAATAGTGACTGACGCCTCATTTAAACCCAGTCAATGTAAACCAGCCTTCAGTTACTCAGCCCCTTACACATCCCCGTGCAGAATTTTGGAAATGGCAACTCTGGGATGGTGGGAGAAAGTTGCATTTCAGGTTGAGTATTTCAGGCCGAGGGTGACGTGACTTGCTGCAGCAGTGCACAAAATAAGAAAAATGTGGTCTCTGAAATTCAAGGCATGTATACCCATTCCGGCAAACCCAAAAAATATCATTTTGAACCTGTAAATGAGGATAATGTGGACACTAAAGCATTTTCAGCCAATTCCTTTGGTTTTAGACACCAATACTAACTCCTAAATAGTCATGGAGTTGGGCAGACTAGTTCTGAACTAAATCTTTAGATAAATTCTCTCATTTTTTCAAATGTACCTTTTTAAGTTGATGTGCAGCAGAGTGTTGACAGTTTTGTAAATGTACACTTTACTTAATGGATCATTTCTACTTTATTCAAATAATACCAGCTGTGAATATAAATTAATCTACAAAGTAATTAGAAAATATATCTGCTCGGTAAACTAATGAAGTGAAAATTACAATTGCCATGTACTGCATTGAACAACAAAGAAACAAAAGCTTGCAATTATGCTATAAATGCACTTGTTTTTCCAACACAGTTAGAAATTATTTTGTTAAATCAACGGAATTAAGGCGATTATATTTGAACTGTGTCAAGAAGCAAGATTAACGTGCATAATAATATTTGATTCGTTGTCAAACGATTAGGGCGGTGACAGCCTGTCTGTGTAAACAACCAAGAAGCAAGACTGCTAAATGCTGATTAGCAAGAAAGAGTAAAGTCTGTGGCACACACCGCTCACAAGGTCTCCGATTGCAAGCAACTCTGTGTGGTAAATGTGAAATTGCCCCCCTTACCCTGCATGGGAATTTGTGAAATGCCAAACACACTCTCTTTACATGTGTGGGATCCGGTGTGGCCATATTTGGTGTCCAAGTAATGCAGTCGAAGCAGATTTACCGTGTTTGCTTTGCTTTGGATTTTAGTATTCATTTAGCAAATACAACTTATTGTAGGTGCTAAAGCTGGTATTGTGATTCAAATTAGGAAAAGAAAAATAGCTTCTCTTGTTGATAGAGCAGCTTTGTACTCGTTCTCACAGATTTCAAGTGGCAAATTGAAAATGACCAGATCAAAGCTCTGATAATGGCTTAAAGATCCTGTGCATTACTCATCATTTTTACTAATCCTCATTGAAATGCATGTCTGCATTCTCTCTGTTTGTGTGTGTGATTCAGGGATGTTTCCTTCACAGCTCTGAGTTCCCTGCCACCTAAAGGGTTGAGGCAGGTAAGATCTCTGAAAGCCAGTTCTGCCTTTGCCCTGAAGAGCCTCCCTCCATTAGAAAGCCTGGATGAGCTGATGGAGGCTGAGCTCACATACCCCAGCCACTGCTGTGCCTTCCACACATGGCGTCGGATACAAAGGTAACCGAGCACAGCTCCCAACTATGTAACAAATCCATCCCTATCAGCCTAAACATCCAAAGAACTGTCCAGTTAATACAGATCATCAGTTAGCTGGTAATTAGCTGAGTTTATTGGCACTTTGTGCAATCTAACCTTTTCTTCTGCTCTTTTATTTTTTATTTAAAAGGGAAAGTGCCTCAAAGAACTTCACAAAGTTTTGTGATCTCAGTGAAACAGAAACGTAAGTCACTTCCTGCTAAAACTAGCAACTATCCTCACATGTATCTCAAAACTGGTGAACTGATGCAACTCATTTGTGGAAAGAATTTGAGATGCTGTATCCTCATTTACACATTATGGAACCATTGATGATGAACAGGAGGAAAATTAGAAATACTAGCAAGAACTTGGAAATCATAAAAGTAAATATTTGATCACACCAGCTGCAACATCCTTCAACCTCCTGATGTTCCAACCATAAGAATTCATTAGTCATTACATTATTAAATGAGCACTTGGTGCTCATCTGTTGCATCATCTTATAGGTTTTCATTCCAACCTGAATGACTGCCTTGTAATGACTCATAACTACATCTTGCACAGTTGTGAAATCTTCTACAAAAATCTACTAACAGACATTGTGCTCAAAAATACTATAAAAGCAGCATTAGCTACTGTATCGTCTCTTTTTTTTAAATAAATATCCCTCCCAGTCTGTAGTCTTAATGTAAGAGCTAATTCTGTCTCTTTGCATGATGCTTTAAATTTAATGACTGCTGCATAAATAGTTTAATTGCTAACAATCATCATTTGCATTTGTCCATTTTCTGATATTTTAATGGTAATATTGTGTATTTTTCAGAGAGCCCACTGATGACAGCATGAATCTTATCAACTTCCAGTATCCAGAACTGGAATTTGATTGTCATGACAATCCCTTTATGTGCACACCAAAGCCAGATGCTTTTAATCCCTGTGAGGACCTGCTGGGCTTTCCCCTCTTGCGATGTCTGACCTGGATAATTACCGTTTTCGCTGTGGTCGGTAACCTTGCTGTTCTAGTCATACTGTTTATTAGCCACCACAAGCTCACCATCTCCCGATTTCTCATGTGCAATCTGGCCTTTGCTGACCTGTGCATGGGGCTCTATCTGATGCTAATTGCCTTCATGGACAACCACTCCCGTCATGAATATTACAACCATGCCACGGACTGGCAGACAGGGCCTGGATGCAGCACGGCTGGATTTTTGACCGTATTTGCAAGTGAGCTATCGGTATACACACTGACTGTGATTAGCCTCGAACGCTGTCACACCATCACCAACGCCATGCATGTCAACAAGAGGCTGCGGATGCACCACGTGACAGCCATGATGGGGGCAGGCTGGGCCTTCTCTCTGCTGGTTGCCTTGCTCCCTCTTGTGGGCGTCAGTAGTTACAGCAAAGTGAGCATCTGTCTGCCCATGGACATCGACACTCTGGGTTCTCAGGTTTACGTGGTGGTTGTTCTCATCCTGAATGTTGTTGCTTTCCTAGTGGTATGCTACTGCTACATATGCATATATCTCAGTGTTCACAAACCAGAGCACTCCGACCGTCATGGAGACGCCAAGATTGCCAAACGCATGGCTGTGCTCATTTTCACAGACTTTCTGTGCATGGCACCGATCTCCTTTTTCGCCATCTCTGCAGCCCTGCGTATGCCCCTCATAACTGTGTCTCACGCCAAGATCCTGCTCGTCCTCTTCTATCCCATCAACTCCCTCTGCAACCCTTTCTTGTACACCATCTTCACACGGGCTTTTAGAAAGGACGTGTGCCAGCTGGTGAGTCGCTGCAGCTGCTGCCATGCCAACACTGACTTCTATAGATCACAGACTCTGGCATCACAACAAACCTGCACACACAAAGTGGCCAACAGAAACCCTCACTCATTTAGCTTTTATGCCCATCACATTAAGATGAAGGGTTGTTTTTTAAGTAAAGGAGCCACATGATGGGCAGCATGCAGATTTCCTTTTTTAGGAACAGGAGCATCTGCTTTCTCACTGAAATTGTAGCACTTTAGGTCGAGGAGGATAGATTATCAGTCTTCTGCATGGCAAACACCAAGTCAAACTGAGAATTTTATCAATTTGAACAGAGGCCTCAAAGGTGATAGCAACAGGTGCAGCAGCCTCCTTTTCTCCACAGGTGCTGTGGAACAAAGAGGTAGATGGGTGCAGCTGGGATGGAGAACATGTAAACCTAGGCAGTTTATTTGCACATCTGAAGCGTGTCACCGTGTGATCATTCAGCAGGAGCAATTTAAAGCTGCAGTCTTGTGAGCCGTTCTTCAATGTGACGGTTCATTCTGTAAAATGCAGATTATTATTTTGTTAAGATTTAAAAGCTTGTGTACATTTAAATTGTGATTAAATGTCTTTGTTTTAGCTTCGAGTTGAGTTCTTGTGTCAGTTACCGTACTATGTTGTTGTATTCAGGAGACATTCGGACTGGGATGTTTGAAGACTGCAGAGACAACTCAGTTAAACATGGAGCCAAGTTAAAAGAAATAATACTGCGGTAGAATATATTATATTCAGAACAAGAATTTTAATAGTTTTAAAAAATTTTAAGAAGTGTGGTCGACCCCCCGCCCATCTGATATGTGCAACTTTTTCAGCACAAGAGCACATTTGGGTGTCCCAAACCCTTCTTGTGCAACTTAGAACATGTTTCATGTGCTTTATTACCTCTTTATACGATTTATCTGTCATATAAAGCATTATTGGCTTGTGACCCTTCAAAAAGCAAATTCTACTTATGATCCTATTAAACTGTTGGTTGCCATGGTACCGTATGTAATTAGATTAACCATTCATTGTTTAAATTTAATTTTAAAAACATTGTCACAAGAACATGTGCATGAAAGTACACAAGTTTCAAGTACAAGCCAGTATAAGGGCAAGCTGCACTGTGCCTCATCAATACTGGGAAACAAATGATATTGTTAGAAAAAAAAAAAAATTGGGGAAAAGGCCTTTTTTTTGTTATGCATTTCCAATACGGGTATGAACACTTTATTCTAATGGAGTGAAAGTTTTAAACTTTAGCTCACACTGAAATGAAAAACTAAGTCCACTTCCACCATATTTTTCCTGCTCTGATTGGTATAGAATCCTCCCAAAGCTCTGCAGCTACAGCAATGTAGATGCGTTTTCAAATCCAGCAAACCTATGAGCTTCTGCAGTGCTCCTCACACACACACACACACACACAGGTCAGGACCCTGCTTGTGCAGATATATTTCAAAAGCAAATATGTCATTTTGATTTTTTTTTTCCCTGTACACACCACAGTATGAGAAGCTGAAGTTATGCGGGGTTGTAAAAAAAGAATGTTCTTAACCTCTATTTCCTTGTACTGTGCCTGTGTGTTTCAAATACAATCCTTTCCTCTGAAACGCTCAACTGTTACCATCTTATTCCCCAAAGGTCATGTTGGTTTTTTTTTCAGTTAAATTTAAAACAAACCAGCAAGTATTTCAACTTATTTCCTGTTCATTTGACAAAAATCTCACTTTTTTTCATGAACCCCCCCCCCAGCTGTTAGTAGCCATTTCTCTCTCTGAAAGATACACAAATAAAATGAACACTTGTGTGCACGCTTATAATTTTATCCTTTGCCTATGCATTTTTATATATGGTAACATTGCAATGGTTCCGTCTCTGTAATGAAAAGGAAACAAAGGAACTCAAGTAGCTATAAAGACACAAAGGTTACTCAGGCGTTGCCTCTGAATTTAGCACAACAGTGCAGTTTAGTGCGTTTGAAGCATAATTAAAGGCAAAACATGCATGAAAATCTAACATGTTAGGCAAGACTTAATGACACAAGAAAACATTGATCTGCTCTAATAATGAAGACAACTTATCAGCATATCAAAACATAAATTCATGTTTGTCTGAAACAAAGTAATTGGCTATGACAAGCAGTTTTGCTCCAATTATTACATGAGGGGAAAAAAAATAAATAAAATTCAGCGACCTATCTGTTCAAGAGGACTAAAGCTCATTACCACTCTGCTTCCCCAACAGCTTTGGAGAACACGTAGTCCCTGCCTTCATAGCACATCACCCCATCTTTCAGATGAAACTTCCAGCGATTCTTGCTGCGGTGAATCTGCAAAATGGTGAAACACAATATTTAACAATCATTTTGGGCAATGGATCTTATTAGGGGAGCGAATGAGGCAAAAGCGTTCTTACTTTGTCATATTGGCACACAATTACGTTGTCTGTGTCAAAAAGGTCTGGGATGTCTTGCTCAACGACATCGTCACCTGAATTCAGAGGGTCCTAATCAACACAGTGCATTGCGGGAATCAAATGAATAAAACATACCACTGAGCACAGGGTCTTGTGGATCATGGTTCATTTCTGGAAGTGGAAACAAACAATGACTCATGAAAATGTATATAAAGACCTCTTTCTTACCTCCTCTACAATCGCAAGTTCATTGGCTGCCTCGTCGCCGCTGCTGGAGGAGATGCTGTTGCTGTCACTGGTGGCATTCTCCTCCTGCAGGGCTTTTATGGCCTCTGCGTTAATTAAACCTAGGAAGTCGTTCTCTTCCAGGGGAACCTCCTCTTCCTCCTCGTGGTCAGAATTGTCTGCGGGACCATCCAGCTGAACAATGTCTGACAGCTCGCTGTAGCTGTAGTCCAAGTCCAGCTTAGTAGAAATGGCAAAGAGATTTCACATTAATGCAATGAGAACAGCACTGGACATCTGAATGCGAGTCCCGTTTCAGTCGTGTTTTTACATGATCTTTTCATTCTCCACAAGCTCAAAAGTAAACGGACATGTGACTGATTCGAAGTTACATGATCAGATTTGCTTTCATTGTGTAAGAAATAAAATTTAAATTTTTTTTTAAAAAATTTTAAAAATCAGGAGGAGGTAGCCAAATCAGCAATGTGATACATTACAAAGAAGGAAACTGTTGAACAGTGCATCAAAGGGCCTTAGAGATTGAAAACAAGTTGGAAAATAACTAAATTACTTTTTTTCTTTTTTTGTCTGATAGAAATAAATGATTTCCCTCAAGATAAGCTAAAGGTTAAACTTGATTAAATCCTGCACAGTTCTGGACACATGAAGGCAAGACTGTTGTGATTATAAGGTCACGGAGAGAGAAAGGACAGACTCATGATCCAGCGCAGACCACATGTCTGACGTCCTCATGTCAAACGTCATGCAGATGGTGTTGTAGCATCGACATGCATGGCTGCCAGTGGAACTGGGTCACCAGAGTTTATTGATGATGAGAGCGCAGAGGCAGCAGGATGAACTCTGATGCATACAGAGGCTCTGCTCCGATTCAAACAAATGATGCTGATAGGACAATGCCTCCAAGTACAAATGGATAATGACCAGAAACATGCGGTTAAGGTGATGGAAGAGTTTCTTAAGGCAAAGATAGCTGATTTAGTCCAATGACCTCAATCCAATTTCACTTTCTAAAAAGGTAGAAAGGCCCACAAATAAGCAGCCACTGAAGACAGTCGACATTAGGGTGTAACAAAGTATAACATAAAGAAGGTAATCCTTTCTTTCCAGATTTTAGAAAGGCATTGTCTGCAAAAAAATTCCTGACAAAGAATTAAATGTTGGATATGTTCATAAGATACATTTATTTTGAGTCCAATAATATGAAAAAATAATATATATAAAAATATTTCCTGAACGTGTTTTCTGGGTGGGACAAAATATTTTCAAACTTACCCCAAGATCAGCTCCAGACTGACTGTCCATGTTCCCAGCAGCGAGATTCCTCGCTCTTTCTGCCTTCTCTCTCTCCTCCTCGATCACTTGTTTCAGAATATCATCAATGTCTCTGCTCTGTGCCGTCGTCGCCACAGCCTCCTCTTTGCTGATCTGGAAGTCTAATAACTGACTGCAAGGTGAGATAGTCATGCCAGCGTTCACGGGTTCAGGTTGTGGACATGGCTCTTTTTCTCCCCGTGTGAGCTCTGGCTCTGTGGAGGTCAGGGGAAGGCTGCTCTCCTGACTCGGGGGTAGACTGGTCCTTGGATGTATGATGGTGGATGCTGGAAGACAGGACTGCTCTGACTCATACGGAGGAAGAGGCTTTGGTAGAACCACAGCTGGCTGAGGGGCAGGCGCTTCCCTCCATTCAGCGACTCTGTGTGTGGGATGGGATGCAGGCCGGTGGCCAGCTGGGGCCTGAGTAACCACCACAGGAACATTGACTTTGTAAAGTTGACCTCAGGGAAACAGAAGAGTGACATGTTATTTCTAGCAGCTAGTTCTGGCTAGAAATACAAACAGATTTTGTACAACAAGGGTTGAAGTTGTTGCATACCAGAGGCTGTTTGTAGAGTGACACCTGCTGGAATCTGCACAGGGTATGCTAACGAAGCAGGGAGGGAAAAAGTAGCCAGTGTCTCTGAAGTATTCTGCAATTCAGCATAGTGTCACAGGAAAAATGGAATTTAGCATATCAGACAGTAGTTCTGCAGAGTAAACTAAAAGAAAATTAGGCTCACCACCTACACACTGGGAGTCTTGTGTGACAGTATGTAACTGGACTGCATTTCTAGTGCGCTATTAACTTCTTAAATGTGCATGTTATGACATTCTATCAGACGCTTTTAACAAATGTTAAAGCGCCTGTGGAGGTGGGTGGGTGTGTGATGGTTTTCATTAAAAAAAAAACTAAAAAAAACCCTGAAAATTCAAACATCCTATTAAGAAAGAAACCTACACACATGCAGACATCCTAGAGTCACTCATTCATTCATTGATTACCTGAATGTTTTATATAAAACATGTACAGTTAACCGTTTCCTCAGGATCAACTGGATTGTTTAACACATGGGAGGGTCTCGCTCAACCAAATGTTAATCAACCTTAACCCTAAAAGGAATAAGGGACTAATGATAACCCTCTTAGGTGAATGAGTGTGCATTACTAGTATTATTATTAGGTATTTGAATGTGATGTGGCATTATGTACACAAAGATTATCTAAAGGTTAATTCTGCAGAAATGTTGCCAGCTAATAATATATACTTTCATATGAGGTAATAAACAGATAGGCCACACCTTCTTCTCATTGCATAAACTCCACGGAAATTGCTATATCCAATAAATAGTCTTGTTGAAATGTTTCTTCTCCTTCACTCATGTATGCTCCTCATGTGAAGCACCATGGCAGAGAGGAGAAGCACTGTACATCTGAATGATACTTGCCTTAACTGGTAAGCTGTGAATACTCCGACTTGCACGAATCACAGCCGAAGCTGAAAGCAGAAATCAGAGCAAAGTGGGTGAAACACGCAATCTCTCTGAATCACTTCAGAAAACCTTCTTTGAACCATTACTGACAGGGGACTGGAGTCCCACAAAACAAGCTAAAACGTCCATCTACCTGAACCCTTAAGTCTGAGGGTGTTGATAATGAGTATGGCTTTCTGCAACATTTGGTTACCATTGAGTTCCTGATCAGTCTGTCCATAGTTGGCAGGGAGCTGCAGCACAAAGTTGGAGGAGTTGATATCGTTCTTCCTGAAGTCCTCCATTGCTTTTGACTGCATCACCTTTGACTCCCACAGCTGCACAGCAGAAAACATTTCAGAGTGGTGTGTACTTCCCACTCGATGGTCTAACTTTGCTGCGACTGCCAATTTAAGTCAAGCTGAAAATTGTATTCAGGGTTTGTAAAAAAAGTTACTTACATGCCTTAAATCGTCCAGGACCCGGTCTTCAAGCCCTTCATCTAAGAAGAGCTCCTTCATACTGTCAATCACATCATCAATTATGGACAAGTAGAGTTTAGCCTGCAGTTGTTTACAAGAACTGCAAGTCAGAACCTGTTGTACTGTTTGAGATTCACAGAATCGAGAGAGTGTGTGTGTGTGTGTGTGTGTGTGTGTGTGTGCTTTCAGAATCAACACAAAGTTAGCTTTTACCAGCTTTTGCAAGTTCTCAGTGCTGTGAAAAATGTGTTTATCATTTTAGAAATATAAAACCAATGTGGTCAGCTTCAGAAAAAACAAAACAAAACAAAACAAAAGCATCAAGAAATAAAGGCTTTGATGGCCTCACTGTTAAAAGCAAAACGCCACGGGCAAATGAGTGCGTTGAAGTAGCTTATTGGTGCTCTCAGAATAAGCAGCTCTGTTGAGTTCACAGCAGTTTTGTTGCTTACCACTGGGCCTGTGTTGGTCAGCATGTTTCAGACTGCCGTGTAATGGAAGCAGAGTTCTGTCAGTTAGCAAACATAACGCAGGTCATTCACGGCGATAACGTCACTGTTTTTCCCAAAGGTGCACACAGGTGACAGTAATCATTATCAGCTCTGCAAAGAGGCGTGACCAAGGCTGAGGCCATGAGCGGATCAGGAAAGAATGTGCCGAGGGCAGAGATGTGTAAAAGGCCCCCCCAACGAGGTCCAAACAAAAGATTAAAGGCACCCAGGCAACAAAACAACCACAAACCATGCAGATTATCTTCAGTCTGTGGCCATATTACATTCTCTTTTTGTTTTGTCTCATTTTGAGTCTATATATATATATATTTAAAAAAAAAATATATATATATATATAGTGACTGCAGGCCACCCTCTAATAGGACCTCAAATACCAAATGGCAGCAAAGGCAAACACAGATAATGAACACATAAACATACCAAGTTTCCTGATGGTGAAGAGCGGATGTCGATATATATTTTTCCAGCTTATGAGCCTTTCAGGGTCCAGCTTCTTCGATTCCTTTCGAACAGAAAGTTCAAAGGCAACCAGACTTTGCTTTTTGTCTATTTTGGGGAGCTCAGTACCACTTTCTGGCCCACAAATTAAGCAGAACATTTCTGCCTTTCGCAACATTTTTGCACATTTTAAACTTTGCGGTCAATAGATTCACGGCGGCGGGAGCCACAAGCCCTGCCTCCTCCGTGCGCCCGCTTGATGATGCAGGCACTCTTTCAGCGCTGCAGGTCGACTCTTCCTCTGAAGAGGCAGAGCGCGCTGTGGCTGAAGGCAGCAACGTGAACCTGCAGCTTACTGGCGCCACCACTTCATCTCACAGTGCAAAGCCGCTCTGAAGTCAGGACTGAGAGACTTGAATTATGAAGAAACAAAGAGATAAAAAATATACACTACAGCAACCACACTTTGCCATCTATCTTTTGCTTATTTTGGAAGCTCATACTTACACTAGAAATACAAAATACAATATAATAGTCAATTTAGCGTGTGATAACTTTAAGTTAAGCAGTGCAGCAGAATCTAATGTTTTGGATATTTCTCCATCAGAGCCAGTGACAGGATGGGAGTTTAAACATTTAGCCTTTTCGTACTGCTGCCTGTGTAGTTTCTAACACATTCTAACACATGGACAAATTCAGGTTGAGGTCAAATATTTACTCCTCTGTTCCTCGGTGCAACCCACCTTTATAAAGCTAAGCACTACTGGATGTCTCAGTCTCTCTCCAAAGCTGTTTATTTGTTTAAAGCAGCTTTTCTACAGACATTTGTTCGTGGTTCATCTCGAAGCAAGCGTGAGCACAGAGCAGAGAACAGAATCCTCCACTCCAGCATTACGAACACCTATAAAGAACTACAAAGACACGGTTTAAATTCTTTCTTCTTTTTTTTTTTACTCTCGATGTACATCATATCCAGCTCAAGCCAGGTACCTCATACACAAAAGTTATGACTGAAGCCCTTCACCATTTTTATCATTTCCTTTCCAACCCACTTATTCCCATACCCAGAAAGGCAGAAAGCTCTTATAATAAAGATTTGATTTGTTTAAATAATATTACAGTCCTCCACAATACAGCCTTGTTTCAAAAGGTCAAAGGTCAGTCCGGGATGAGCAACAGAAGTAAAGCCACTTTACACCACATCAGCACCCAGTGTTGCACAGTGAAATTCAGTCCTAATGAATTTATAAACAGCTGCATTCAAAGCTGCTCCAGAGGTTGCAGTCAAGTTCATTTGAAATTGCACCAGTTTGCTTTATTTTGCAAATGCCCTTTTTTTTTTAATTATATATATATATATATATATAATCTTCAAAGCATCGATATTCACAGGACACACAAAAAAATCTGATTTCCCAAAATTTTGTAAGAAATGCCAAATCCTATTTAAACTCATCTGTCTGACGGTGCTTATTTTAAACTTTGCTGGACAACAAAAAGGGTCTGACCCCAAACATCGGTTGGTATCGAGCTCATCCCAAAACGTTTCACCACTTCAGTTGTTTATCTTACACGACAAATTTGGCATGCATTTATTAAGGCTGTCGATCAGTCTGGAGGACAGTGCAGGCGATGCAAACGCAGGCTTATAAACACAGTAGTATAAATTGGGATCTTACAATTAAGAAATCTATTAGAGGTAAAGTGCTAGGGCGAAAAGACTGTTAAAACGGTTTATTAGATCTAAAAAGGTATTCAGTCTCAGTTTAAGGATACAAAATTTGTTAACCTCCATAAGAAAATACAACCAGGTTATGTGAAATTAAATGAATTTGAGAGCAAAAAAAAAAAAAAAAAATAGCAAAAAGTCCCTCATCAGTCACTTTTCTGTTTATTGCTTTCCTTCCCTTTTAAAGGTTTAAGATTTTGGAAAATATCCCGGACCAACAGGACGACGTCCTCTTCAGAGCTCACTTTACCGTCACTGTGTCATACAACCAGACTGCCTCTGTGACTCTGTCTCAATCCATTTCTTCTCCACTTCCACCTAAAAAAAAAACAACAAGACAGAATGAGTTCAGCTGCACCAACACATCTCCACCGACTTTATGTGTGGCGCGTGCACCGAGCAGGGCGTCGCCGCACCTGTCTCACCTGGCAATGATAGCGTGTCCAACTGGTCACGTGTTTCTGCGGCTGGATGTCGTTCACGGTGCCAAGAGACTTCACCCTGGTCTGTGATACAACTGCGCCCATAATTTCACATTCCATGGTGACAAAGGGGTACCAGTCACTTGGGATCTCCTGATCAGATCCCAGCTCCAGTTTGCAGGAGAACGAATGTGGATGATCCACCGCTGCGAAAGGAGCAAACAAAGGTCCCTTGTAGTTAAGGGTGTTACTCCGCAGTAAGTGGCAAACATGCAGTTAAAGCCAAGGGGCTACTCAGAAAATGATGTGTGGTGTCGTGTGCAGTGAGGTGCACAGCATGAAAAACAATATAAACTTTTCTACTGTGATAGAGGGCCAACTATTCGCCTCCTGCAGAAGTGCTACCTGTGTTCTTGGCCGGCAGTCTGTCAATCCTCCACACGACGGCCGAGTAGACGTTCTCGTACTTGACAGTGCCGATCGACACCTGCATAACGGGCTGGGAATCTGCTGTGCTGATGGAGCCCAGGCAGGCGTTCCTGTTCATTCGGGCCTTCAGTGACCTCTGCCGCAGCAAGGCCACCGTCTGAGTCACTTTGACCCAGTCGCCTGGGACTGGCACGCGGATCACTACATTCTCACACAGTGGGTAGTGCGTGTCGGATACCCTGAGGGAGGACAGGAAGGTGGCTGACATGTTGAGGAAGGCCTGGAGCTCCACGTAGGCACCTTGAACCGTGACAACAGCTTTGATTGAGAAGGGAATTTCTGTGCAACCCAAGACTGCCGTTTTGTACCGCATTAGCTCCACTCTGCACGCGTCCGGAGGGGAGAACTTCATGAGCCGGGACCTCTGAAACTCCGTCTCATTCACACATTTGTGAAAATGGCAGTCGGCAATCTCCATCCAGAGTTCACTGCTCTCCTCAGACTCGTAACTGGAGTCAAATTGAAGCAAACCGAGATCATTAAGGGCAAGAAAACAGTCTCCCTGTCCATTCAGAAAAGCGAGACAGTGGATCTGGGTGAAGGCTGTCCGCTCTATGACTTCCCCCGACTTATCCAGTTGTATCCAGATGTGATCGGTGATCTGCAAGGACAGCTCCTGCTCCTCGTAGTGCCGCCTCTGCAGGTGGGGCACGGGCAGTTTGAAGATCTCCTCCTCCATGGAGACAACCAGGTCCTCCATGTCATCGTGCACGGTGGAGCCAAACTTGAGCAACTGCTCTACCTCTGCCTCGTGACTAACCTCCAGCTTTGGGTGATAGCGTTTCTTTTCGGTGTAGGAGAAATGTTCCACCTTGACCGTGAGGACTTTTCGGGGCTCTGTGTAACTTTCCACCTTGAGATCCGAGAGCCGACACTGAGGGAGAAGCTGGAACTCCTTGAACGGCTTCTCCAGGCCTTTCTCATAGTACATCTGCAGCACACCTCCTGGCAACAAGCGGAGATAGATGGGCCCCCACTGTCGGGAGGACATGAGGTTCTTTTTTTCAGGAATCCTGAGCATGACAGACCAGCCGTCTCTCTTCTCGCTACGAAACAGGCCCCGTGGAACGAACTGAGATGAATCCTCGCTCAAAACCTCATTTCTGCAGCTTAGCCGCTTCTCCCCATTGTTCTGTGTCTCTGCTTCGTGGCCCATCCCGACTCGTAGGTCTTCCATCTTGCTGCCAACGTAAGAGAAGGAGTTCTGGAGTTGGTCACGTGGAGGCTCGCTGCCATCTTTGGTCCGAATAAAGAAGCGTGGTAGGCTGCTGTCTGTGTCTGAGTCCGAGGAGGAGCTGTCCACATCTGCGCTGTTTCGAGAATCGTCCCAAAAGGGGTTAAAGTGTCCTGAGTTTCCCTGGAAAGAAGGGAAAGGGCTTGGTCCGTCTGATGTGCGATTCAGGGTCTCTGATGCGGGAGAGGGAACAGAGGTGACTGGCGGGCTGGAGAAACTCCGGAGAAAGGCCTTCTGTTCCCACGATTTGGAATTAAAGGAGGAGGCGCGGTGAGGA
This sequence comes from Leuresthes tenuis, assembly GCF_036924035.1. Lineage (NCBI taxonomy): Eukaryota > Metazoa > Chordata > Actinopteri > Atheriniformes > Atherinopsidae > Leuresthes > Leuresthes tenuis. Next base: position 17,864,426 of record NW_027325362.1, read on the forward strand.
TTTCCCCTCACAGGAGTGGAAAAAGGTGTGCTACATGATTTACCACTAGAACCTGAGTGGCTTTGAGGGGACTCCAGGGAACTCCTGAAGCCCCAGGAAGTATCTTTGATTGGAGGAGGCACTAACTTCAGACCATTGGGACGTGGCACTGAGGCTTTGACAACACCTGGTGACTGTAAGGGTTTTTCAGGCGGCGAGAGCGGCGTGCTGTCATCATCGAACGTGACCCAGTTCGAATGCTTCGTGGAACACATCACTGACGAGTTCAAAACAACAGCTCCTGGATTATCTGTCCCCCAGTCGAGAGGCCTTTGTCCTCTGGAAGAAAAACAAACAAAATAAAACACTTTTTGACTCTTGAACGGATCAGTTTTCATTTAAAAGCGCATATAGCTCCACTTACAATGTCAGCAGAAAAGAGAGCTCTGGAGGATAGAAATAAATCATTTTTCCTAAAGGTATTCTATTAAAGCTTAACGAGTCTGCGAAGATGGAGCAAGTTCATTTCTGTTAACACTATAATTAACTGAGGCTGAGGTAAAAGCTGACGCGAGCTCTGCGGGTCGAGTCAGTGAAGCAGCTGCAGATGATCCCTCAGACAAACCTCAGATTGGAGCATTTGTCATTTCCTTTTAGCGTTAAGATAATCCTTCACACAGACGTTTATTAACTGAAAGATCTTGCAGGTCATTCCATCACAGTTATAGGAGGAAAAAGTGAAGCGATGGTGATAGAGGACTCGTGGGACAGTCAGATTCTTATCTTTGTACTACCTCGCAGTGATTTATTACAAGACAGCAAAGTGCTACTTTGTCACATTTGAGAGGTGGCAGATGGGATGTCGTTTCCCTTCCTTAATTGTTCATTTAGATTAGCAATTTTTCAAAGCCGTCTCTCATTTTGAAAAGAAAACTTCAGCCTAAAGAAAACACTTGTGGAAAGCTCTTCATGCGGCTTTCGTATCTGATCCACTTGGACCGAGGGAGCATTTCGAAACACAGAGGAGGCATCTGAAAAGCTCACGGGTTTTGCTCATGGAACTCACTTACTTTGCCTTGATACAAGCACAAACTAAATATTTCATGATGAGCTTGCCTTAAAAAAATTTTTTTTAAAAAGCGAATGAGAAATTAGCCACGGCAGCAAGGATCCAGTCTCATTAAACGGCAGGAAGCCAACTGTGAGGAACGGCTGTAATGTGGGACAGCAGCTGGTACAGCATGAAGCATGGGGAAAAAGGAACAACAACACGGATTTAATGTGCACGGCGCTGCTAGCAGATGAATTAGAACAACCTCGTGGAACATATAGGAATCAAATCGTGTGGCTAATTTGACAGCAGCAGCAGTCGGAGAGCAAACACGCTGCAATCCTCATACAGTCTTACAGTTAATTTCCCGACAACTCAATCACAGTCTGTCTCTTGATGAGCTGGCTGCTCTGATGTGAGGAACATCAAGCTCAGAGGCCACAGAGAAGCCACTTACAAACTTGCTGAGGCTTCATTTCCTCGTAAAAAAAAAAAAAAGGGCAGAGAGCTGCAATTACAGCCTCCCTCCCTTCAAAATCACAGCCAAGACTCGCATGAAGGACACAGCCAGTGGAAAGTTTCTGTCTTTCTAAATAAACATGGCAGCGGACTGACAACTGTACAGTCAAACACTGGAGAACATCCTCCTAATGAGGGCCTTTTGTTATGGCCTGCACACATTTCCACAAGTAGAAGCACAAATATCCATAAGCTTGGACTCAAGCAGAAGGACGGGACGGTCATGTGGAGTTAGTGGGGTGACTGACAGTCCCATTTCCAGCCTGCTGTCTCTTTCTGGATTCTCTCACAGGCCGCGCAGAAATGAGACGCTGCTAAATCTACAGAGGACAAAAGAATACATTCCACACATTCCTTGGGGACAAGCAGCTTTGCACACAGGAAATACCAGCTTGCCCTATTTGTGTAAACTTGCAGCAAATATTATCGCACTGTCAGCTTTTTAATCACATTTCAATGATGCAGCAGACTCTATAAAAGGCCCTGAATTCTGATTTGTCAATCATTAACCTTACAAAGCCTGCAGATAAACGCACGTTTCATCTGTTATCTGTTTACAACTCCGACTCAATTTCGGTCGCGATGGCCGTTTTCAAACTTGGGAGGAAATCTCAAACCATCAGCCATCTGAGCGGTTCAGAGCACAGTTTTGTCTGATCCTTCTCGTGTTCGTCATTACTGACCATCACTATACGGCAAGAATGTTCAAAACATGAAGATATGAAAACTTCCAAGCGAGCACAACTGCCGGCACTCAAAGCCGATCTAGCGTCGAACTGCGCTGTATTAAAACGACCCTTTAATGCAGGTTTCCACAGCAGCACATTTGCTCAGCTGTCAGACGCCACCAAGGCTGTTGACAGGCCACGTGGTGCAGTCCTGAGTGTCATGGGAAGTTGGACGCCACAGATGGGGAACAGCAACAAGACTGTCTCGCAGAGATAGGAACCGGTCCGGTGACAAGTGATGAGCGAGGGGAAACTCCTGTGGTTTCTGAGCAAAACTGCTCAATTTAAAGGGGAAAATTAAGTTGAACTTCAACTGGGCAGACAGATGCTTCCTGATTTTAGAAAAAGAGAGAGAGAGAGAGAGAGAGACAAGTTCCTGTTGGATCGTCTGTATATTCCCAGTTCTCACACACACTGTTGGAGAGGGCTGTTTTCTCTGTGTAAACGCAAAAATAAACTAAATAACACCCTATCCTCTTTCATTTGGGAAGCAAGTACCGCCCCCGGACCACAATGACCTTGCAATCAGGAGCAGCATTGAAAAGGTGATGACCCATGTCCGGGGGGGGGGGGGGGGGCATCACTGGCCATGTGCAAAGCTCCTGTCAAACAGAGCAGAGCAGAAAGTGTGGACACCGCCGCCTTTGGCGTGCCCCTCACAGCCACTGCACCGGGTTTGGGGTTAGTTACACACTTCAATCCCAGCATTTCCTGCCACAGTAGACACCTACTCCAGGAATGTGTCATGTGTGAGTTCTTAACTAATGCGAGGAGTGATCATTTGCTGGAAAAAATAAAACAATTTGTTGGCAAAAAAGTGTTCATTAGCAGTTGCTCAATGTTGGCTGATGTTGATAACTGAGCCAGTTGACTCATCTCCAGCTTTCTAAACATGTATTTACACAATAATATGTGCTCCCAGGGAGTAAAAACAACTACAGAAACAGAAGAGAAAAACACACTTGAAAATATTCTGTGTTTTCCTTAATGACACACAAGGATTTACCATTAATTGTTATGTGGCTACTGTTCAACAAAGATACCCAGTCTCACGTTTGAATATAAATGTCTTTTTGTAAGTTCCCAACTAAACCCAGGATTAAATAAACCAAACACTTCCAATAAACGCCTGTTTGTCCCTTTCACTACGCAACTGGGTACGCGGCTGCGCTACTGTTACACGCAGCTAGGGGGGTTGGAAATGGCAGACAAACACACGAGTTACCGGTGGTAAACAACTTTTCTTTTCTTTTTCCCTCGCCCACAGCAACTCGGACTGGAAAAAGAAAACAGAACCAGCACGTTGTCATCCGCTATAGAGGCCCAAGTCCCGGACAGAGAGGCCCACTCCCGGGGTCACTTCAGCTCTTTTGTTCTGACGCTTTAAACTCAAGAGTAAAGTTGTCGCTCTGCACTGCTTTTTTTTATTGTACTCGACCCTGCACAGAGCTCAACATGCGCCACTCACTCACAACGGAGCCAAAACTGACAACACACCGAGTCTACGTCCACAAACAGACCGTAACCATTTCAGTGGTTTTGTTTTGGTTTTTTTCTTGCAACATCTGAAGTATCACAGTTCTCTAAAACAGACCCGAGTTTAACCGAACGTAGCAAATACTCACAAATTCGCAATAGTTGCCCTTTAATTCAGGTCATGACGGACACGTCTGAACTCCCAACGTCGGCCGGTTTTGCTCAAAATGGCAGGGTGTAAATCCTGGAGTTTTTCACAGCGTAGCGCGTCCCCTCCCGAGTTCACAGACTGTTCTCCAACGGGACACAGAGCATAGCAGTGCTGCGTTCAAGGTCATGGGAAATTTGGGCATCATCAATAGGCGCGCACAAGCAACAAGCAGACAAACTTACATCTTGCGGCCAAATAATCCAGATACACCCATTGCTGACAGTGAATGCTGTTTTAGTGTTGTAGTGTTTCAGATTCAACAGCCATGACACCAACAAACAAGGTCAAAAGAATTGTCTGTACACCTTCGGGACAGGATTGTGTTAAAACTGATGCAGGAAAAAGGCAACATAAACTTTAGTGCCCTAAAACCCAGTAGCCTACATCATTTTTTTAATGCAACAGACTTTCTAAATATATATGCCCAACCGAAAAAACAAACAAAAAAAAATCAGGGCTAAGGAACCTTGACAAGTAGCAAAGAACCCAATGGTCAGTATTATCAAGATCCAGTGTGTGGAAAGGAGAACCTCTCAGAAGCCCAACCATCAATGCGAGACCCAACAAACATTGATAGATAGGTAGAGGTCATTCCTCGCTTAATCCCACATGAAAGCCTGCTGGGAATCTGTAAAATATTTTTAAAAAATAAATAAATACATTAAGACACCTGAACCTGAACTAGATCAACAAAATCCTCTGATCTGATGAAACAAAGTTTGAACTATTTGGCCACAAAGATGGGTGCGGGGGAAATGCAAAGCTCAACTACATAAAAACCTTTCCCCATTGTTCAGGATCTCAGGCTTTATATTTCCATAAGATGACAACTTGAGCAACAACACAAGTAAATAAAAACGGGTAAATAAATAGCAGTTAAGACTCATTCACATATATTTCGTTTGGCAGAATCTTTTCTTTGGCCACTTTTACTCCACCATGTCTCTTAAATGTTCTTATATCAACTCTGAAGCCTTTGTCCCACAGTGCTTTTAGATTTGAAGTGATGCTGCTTTGACCTCTGAAGCTCAGAACCAAGAGAGCTTGAAAGCACCAAAAATTCAACTGATTTTCTCCTTTCGAAAACAAGTGATGACATGAAAAAGATCCTCCAGCCCTTACATGTTTAGTGAAAGGTGCCGTCTCACTTCCCAGTGAAAAGAGTGTTATTGATTGTTCTAGGTTTTGTTTTTTCTTCTTAATCTCCCAGAAATTCAGTACGCAACCGTAAGCCTGCCAAGTTTAAGTATGATTAATAACCAAGTGGACATAAATGAACAGAGCATTTAAATGTTGAGCAAGGTCTTTTATTTTGTTCCACATACTTACATGTGCTTTTAAACAGGTTACATTGTGAAATACAAGTTGTTTTTTTTCTCCCATCAGTTTACAGGGTGTTGGCAAGTCTTTGCGATCAAAGGTCTTGATTGGCATACAAGGGGTTTGAATGAGCTGCTCAGGACCACTGCTGGGTTTATTTTTATTTTTTTTCCTACCCCATTTTACCTCAAAGTGCCACATAACAGAGAGGCTCCATTTTACAGTTCACTCTGCCCACCCTCTGCCATGACTCACAAATTGCCTAAACCGTGGTTACCAGTGCTGGCCAATTTCTCTATGACACTCCCCAGTAATGTAGCCAGTATTTGAAGACACCAAAAAAAAAAAAAAAAAAAAAACTAGCTGCAAATTCAGTAAAAAAAAAAAAAAAATCTATGTAAAATAAAGATTTGTAACCTCTGAATAAATGCGTATTTTTTGTAATATATATATATGTTTTTTAGGAAATAAACAGTGCTATTAGGTTGTGATTTCAAATGAAAGTATATTCACACGAACCCTTCTAATCCTTGCACGTTTCATTAGAGAGCTCCGAGTGCACATCCACACTTGCTTTGGTGATAAAAAAACTATTGTTGCCGAGCAAACTTCCCCAGGCGGCAGACGGATGTGATTTTCGCAAGCTTCAACTTGATCGGTGCAGCAAGGCAGGCACCTTTTCTTTCACCTTTTAACAAAGCGGGTCTTTGTTAGACGTTCAGTCGCATTTTCAAGCCCTTCTTTTCAGAAGCTTGTGATATCTGCAAGTGTTAGAAGGGGTGTTATGATGTATGTAGATTTCCAAGCCCCTTGGAACAACCTGCACAAATAATCTTGAATTCAATTAAAAAAAACAAAAAAAACAAAAACGATTTGTATAACAATACTCTCGTGTTGTAAAGTCTCACGATGAAACAACATTCTCAACACAGTCAACCACACCAACATTTACTCCGTTTGCCAACCCAGAGATGAGCAGTAAGAGACTCACACACATAAATTAGGTCTGAAAACTACACACATTAACAGGGTTTGGTCTTCAAGTCTTGGCTTAAGTTTCGGCTCGTCATTTTCCTCCGCTACCCCACCCCTGATTTGGATTTTTTTAATTCTTTTCTCCAACTAGGCTTTGACCCACAGATCAGGTAAACACTTCCAGTTGTTTTTCAGAAACCACTCTTTAACATTGAAAAAAATTTGAATTAAACTAAAATTTCGGTCTCCCAACAGTTTGTTTGCACTGGGACTGCGCGACAGTGGAGGAATCTGACGGCATGTGTGGCCATCCTGTGGTTTTTGGTGACAGTGTTGTACCAAGATGCAGCCGGGAGGCTCCGCATACAGCTCTCCTCCCGAGGTGTCCAAGCGTAAAAGGGCAGCTCTAGCGGCCCTTGTTCTTTTTCGTGTTTCCCTGCAAGAAAAAAAAAAAAAGTTCAGTTTGAGGAGTATTCCAAATGAGCCATGTCCAAGGTTGGTGCAAAAAAAGAGAGCAAAGCGGTGTGTTGCGTTTAGGTGCAGTAAGTCAAAAACGGCTCGCAACTGACTCAATCTTCCGAATTCTCAAAACGTGCCGAGGCTGGCCGGTGGCCTTCAAAAGAAAAATCGCTACCTTTAAATCATAAACATGTTCCGGCCTGTGGTTTCCCCAACAGGCAGCTGTCGGCGCATACATGCAGGAACACGCACGCTCAGAAACAGGCCTCTCCTTTACTGCCACTTTGGCTTAACGACTCTTTCAGATGACGGCAGCAGGTGCTTTTCCCATCAAACCCCGGGCAGTAACCACAACACCCACCGACGACCTCCCAGTTCACCTCATAACTGCCAGAAACTTCACAAAGTCACATTTAACTGCCAACTGATCCTGTCCCACTCCCCTTTCGTGACAGGGTTTGTAGATATATTTATATCTGGACTGGCAGTATGTCAAGCCTGAGCACAAAACCGGTGTGAAACTTCATACTGACGAAGCAAACATTTTGAAAGATGCATGAATGAAGAAAGGGGGGCGGGGGTGGGTCTTTCTCAATGCAATACCTTGCTGCCCAATTTGAGCGTGTCGATTTCCTCTCTCTGCTTGCTCAAAGTCTCATTCATGCTACACAGATGGTCGCTCATCATGCTGAGCTGGTCCTCATAGCTCCTCTTAGTTGTAGCAAGCTCATCCTGTGGGAGACACTTCAGTTAGAATTTGCATGTTTACGGGTTTGTAGGGAGGCCATTGGCTACATATTCAGCTATTCAGTGGACAGGAAGCTCCTCTGCACTTTACCTGCAAGCGTGTGATGTTCTGGTTAGCCATCTTGACCTCCTCACTCAGCGTCTCCCGTGATTTCTCTGCAATGGCCAGTCTCTTCGCCAAAGCTCGACACTATCAAGGGAAACAACAGTAAGCAGCTGCTGTGTGACGAGGTTTACAGCATATACCGGAGTCAAAAGGAGGGGTTTCTTTAAGGTAACGCGTCTTTTTGAAGCCAGAGTCAAAGCTTAAAAAGTGACAAACATCCGGCATATTCCTTTATCTACGAGATGAAAAAGGAGGAAACTTGCATTGCCAGTGAGAGACAAAGCGACAAAGTGTCGGGAGAACTCACACCTGCTGTGAGCTCTGTGGAAAATTACAGTCTGTTCACACGAGGCTTCATAAGAGAGGTTTTACTCAATATGAGGTACAAGCTAGCAGGGCAAAATGAGGAAAATACAAACAGGGTTTGTTTGATGAAAACATCAGGGCCCTATTATGCAGAAAATCTCAGGACTGTGGTGCATGGGTGGAAAAGGAGCTTTTAAAAACCTTGAGATTCAGGAGCTGCTTCCAAAGCACAAAGTGGGTGCGAGAGTTTTAATATCTCATCTCAGATTGGTATGCTATGTTAGAGGGGCACAGTGGGGGTTGAAGAGGTCACTCCTCTGCCATCTGATGCGGTTACTGCGATAAACACTGTTGTAAGAGCTTCACCTCGGAGTGAAAGTGCACAGCTTTGCTGTCTGATATCTGGAGCTGGGTGGTGAGCTCTCCCACTCTGGTCATATAGTGAGTCTTTATCAGCTGCTCCCGGGACTCCTCGTCTCCCACCTGCAAACGCAGACACAACATCCAGCAGGGGAAGAGTTTTTCCTTCAGGGCAGCATTATGTATTCAAAACATTCCTTTCAAATGAGCATGGCTTTTATTATTTGGGAGCTCTTGGTTAACGGAATGGCGACTCACGTGCTCAACTGTAGGTGTTGTGCACAGCATGCCAACCTGTGTCGAAACAGATGAATATGTCAACCTCAATCATTGATGGGGCATTTAAAAAATCCACTTCAAGCAGGCCGAGAATGAACTAAACATGCAAGAGATGATAAAAGCAAGGACACGTGTCGAAGATGTAAAACAAACGGCTCTGGATCGTGACCTTACTGTGAACTCCGCACCAACATCTTCTGTCTCATCAGCACATTAGAAGTCTGCCTTTTATCAAGCTAAATATATCTTTGCACTGGAGCTACAAGAAAAGAATGATAATACTCCCTTTGTTGAAGCTAATCAGACACCAGGGCTATGGGCAAAAACAGTGCTATTGGTCTGAAAGCGAAAACAAACAGCAGCTTGAACAGTGGCTGTACCAGGCTGGTGCACAGAGTCGTCTCCTTCCCCGTGGCTTTCGGCTCCGCCTCTGCTACCTCGTGGCTCTGTGCAAGGGTGCTGGCTGCAGCCGGAGGCGAGTTTGAGCTTCCCCCCAGAGCCGCTGCGAGCTGCGCTTCCAGGTCAGCGATGCGCTGGTTCTCCTTTTCTAACCGCACCTTCCCCAGCTGGGCCTCCAGGAGCCAGTGCTCCTTCTCCTGCTCCAGCCGAGCAATTTTCTCCAGGCTCTGCTGCACCTACACCAGGCCAGCGGGGAGAGGAGAGGAGTGGACAGTGAGCACGGGGGGGGAAGAGAGCTAAGCGGAGGATCGGGGGAAGTGAAAGGGCAGCAGTATTTAGGTGGAAATAAGGAAACTATAACAAAACCGTTTCTGATGAAATGAAAATAAAAGCACTTTTTTTCCTCAGGAGCGAGTGTACAAACACTCCCTAGCATAACCTCACAAGTCTTCCCACCCTGTCCCTAAAGAATAACTTTCAGTAATTCATCTGATATAACACTTCCCGTCATACTGACTCATACATAGTTAGACCGTTCACACCACTGCCTGTCTGGCTGAAGCTAGATGTCACCTCTCTAAATACGGACCACAAAAATACTCAGATGGCTGCTAGAACGACCGTGTCTTACCTGCTGAGTGAGACCCTCTCTGCTCTCAGTGGAGCTGGTGAGTATACGACGGTTCGACAGGGCGTCTCTGTAAGGAACAGACTGTGGTTGGGCCTGAAAGTACAACAACAGAACAGTAACATAACAGCAGAACAGAACATGTTCTTAACGCAGTACATACAAGAATAAAAGTTGCATTTGGGCATAACATTCAGGGGCAAAGCCAACGGAAAGCTGCCAAAAACATTATACACAACAATGCAAATTCCTCTTCTGCTAAATCACATTTCAACACGCTTATACGCTACTGCTTTATGCATTACAAGACATACTGTCAAAACTATGGCCTCAGAGAGGCGAGGTCCGACAGCCTGAAAGTACTTCGCTGGCACATTTATTTGGTGGAACCAGCACCGACCGATCCTGACTACTAACTGGGTGGGACTGCCCAAGCTGAATGGGACTCTGTGGAGTTATTGGGGAGGAACTAAAACAGGTGAGACACATTCTGTTCATGGCTGTAATGGCATAAAATCAGACTCAGTACCAGTAGATTCAGACTATTCTGAGATATTGTGTCCCTTTAAAAGCACCCGGGCAGGGGTCTGCAGTCTCTATTTGCCAGAAAGACATTTCAAAAGCTCGACCCTGAAACAGCTCGGTTTGCGACTAACGCAGTTAGTATCAGCTAGTTACTGGTTAAGCGTGACGCTGTACGAGCAGACATGTCTGATAGGTTCATTTCTTTTCTGGCATGACACGGCAGCAGATAGCCTCCTGGCAGCCGAAGCACCCTGCTGCAGCTGCCAGTTACGGCTCATCAGAGCCATGTCTGCAACTCCTCTTTCTTCAGCCCTCAAATTAAACCCAATAGGGAGCTAAGTCTCCTGCTAAAGTCGATATGAAGACAGAAGATGTTCCATTTATCTGGGAGACACAGCAAAGTATGAGGTCAAGTTTTCCCTTTTTTATGCCACTTCTCTCTGCAAATCTTATTCGTACTTCATGCCACCAGGGAAAAAGTAACAGGCGGCACCACCCAGCTCTTTGGTATACGCTTCTAAAAGTCCACAGTGAAGGCAGCTGCACTCTGTGTCAAGACTTCTCACAGTGAGAGTGGGACACATCGCTCAGTGATGCGTCCCAGACGGATAAACTTTGTTCAAGCGGTTGCTACATCTCTCATTCTTCTGCTCGGCGAAGGAAATTTAGCAGCCTGATCATTATTTTACTAGTTTAGACTTTTACAATATGCGTATTACGAGGGGGAACGGCGGTGGGTTTAAACGAAGACGTCTTTCTTGCACCGATAAGGCGCGAAAAAGTGTGAAAGAGGCTTTTGAGAAAGTGCTGAGGGGCAGAGACGTGGGTGGTGCTCATCTGAATTTTCATAGCTCACTACTGACTCAATGAGGATGATGTTGGATAGTTCTACCCGAAAGCCATGAGAGATTTTTGCGTGGCAAAAGCCTAAAATCATATGATTGTCAGGAAAAAGGATCAGTTTTTAAGATTTAAAAGATGTCATATATCGGTGGGCAGTTCTTCGGGTCAGAGGGCTTTGAGATGACAGGCTTAGTGACTCACTGTCGCCGCGCAAGACCTTGAAATAACCAGGAGATACTCACCTTTTTAATAGCATGGATATAGGCAACAGCTTTCTTTTTGTTGTCCAGCATACTCTCTGCTTGCAAGGGGTTGAGGGCTACTGAGCTCCCTCTTGGACTGTAGCCTGGTGATGTGAAGAAATCCAAGTTGTTGCTGAAGAAAGTGGCAATCTGCAACAAATGGTGGGATATTTTTTGTGTATCATTCAAAAAGCTTAAGAAACACCTTTCTCACATCTATATGCTCCAATGCAGACACTCAGCAGGCTGTTAGGACTAAATATCCCTGTGTGCCAACAGCAGAAAGGTCATTCCACCACCGTGTGTCCAGTATTATAAAAGTCTTAGCAGTCAGGCTAACGCCTGCATCTAAGAACACGTTGCAAACCAGTTCACTTGAATTATGAGGAGAAATAAATCATTCCTTTGCTTTGACCGGTGAGCAGCTGTTAAAACTTTCATTTTGACAGTTTAAACACTGCCCACCTGAGTCCTACTGTTCAGCGTTATCACATTAGTGGTCATTTGCAACTGTGATCCAAACAAATCAGCCACACTGCCTGGACTGAGTGGTCGGACAAATAAAACTGGCTCCTGCCTGCCCCCTGTTGGCCGTACCTTGCCGGTGCTGCTGGTCAGCGAACCCAAAGATCCGAGGAGGCACTCTGTGGTGGTACAGAGCTTCTGGGTGACTGTGGGGAGCTCCTGCTCAATGCTGGCCTTCTGGTTGTAATGCTTTGACATCTCTGGATAGAAAGAAAATCACTCATTTACTGACCGGTGATTTTTTACAATACTTCTATGCAGCGAATCAGAAGGTTGTATGTGAGAGCACAATTACTACACATACAAGAACCAAGACAAACAGACAATGACACTTGATACATAAAAAAAAGAATCTCCTTTAGAAAAACGACACTCCCCATCCACCAAAGAGCATGAAATTGAAGTTCAATTTGGTGCTGAAGCGAGACAGTCGGTGAGACGAAGCCTCGGGAGGTTTACTCTCCTTCAGCTGGTGGTTTATGGTGAAACCCGGAGAAAAAAAGGAGTCCGACTTGTTTTGAATATCTAAAGCTCTGCTGATACGTGAGGTAACTGCGCTGCTGTGTGCGAATTGCTTGGGGTCACAAACGGCTAACAGTGCTGCTCACCTTTAACGGCATCCTGAAGACTGTGCAGGCAGGCGGCCAGCTGGGTGAAGACAGCCGAGGTGCTGCTGTGTGGAATAGCATCCTGCCGAACACCTGGGACACGGTTGGAAAACAAAGCACGTCTTATCAACAATTCATAACGCCCTGCAATTTTTTTTTTAAATTCTCTTTTCATTCTCTTACTTTTTCATGGCAATTATTCAAATGAACGTGTAAAAAACGATTTAGATGCGTTGCAGAGCTTTGAGGCAAAAGCAGCTGAAATGTTGCGAGTTAACCTACTGGGTAAGGCCAAAAGGTTGATGTAGTTCTGCAGTTTCTCAAACACAGAAGTCACTTTCTTCGTGTCATTCTGTAACTCCCGGTTTTTTGCAGCAAGGGCAGCAGTGCAAAGCGGTGCCTCGCACTCTTCTTCCAGGCTGAAAGAAGAAGAGATGATAGCCATCAGAAAAGCCTCCTCCACGAGCTCTTTTTCTCCCTCTCTCCGTCTCACACTCATATGCAACACGGCGCTGACCTTTTCAGCTGGTAGGGAAGAATCTTTTGCAGAAAGTGGGTGTAGGACGAGAAACTCTCGGCAAAATTCTTCAGTTTGACCACGGTCTCCTTCAGTTCGGCAGAACAAAGAAAAACACAATTAGTGCCCGCTTAGAAAGAAAGAGAGAGAGAGAAAAAAAAGAAGCCCCCTGTCTCAAACTCACCAGTACTGTGACTGTGTCTTCTGTGATGCTTTGGTATAACTGCAGAAAACTGTCCTCCAGGGGGCGCACATAGGCTGCGTTCTCCAGTAGATGGTGAGAAAACTAGGAGAAAAAAAAAAAAAACAGGATTCGTACATCTTTACTTTGCACTCATCGCAAAGGATTGGTGGATTTCTCGTGTTTTGCTGCCTCACCTTCTGGTTCAGAGGAGAGATGGGCTCGAGGGAGGAGTCCAGGGGATAGATGTGCACTCTCTGCTCTGTGTAGGAGTGGAAGTTCAACAGAGCAGCCACCAGGTCCTGGATAAAGCTCAGTGCCTGGCCGGCAACATCCCGGGCCTTAAGCTGGGTTGAAGGAAACACACGCAAACTATTTGAATAACCTTTCAAAAGGAGTTTAGTTTCAGCAGTCAGTTTGAGACACATGATTCGCACGTTCCCATTACTGCATTTGTGACAAACGTGTTTGTTTGCTTACTAACCTGGTGTCTTCGATTGTGTGATGGCACATTTAGACTGTTGTAGTCACTAAATTCTGCAGAGTAGGAGAGAAAAAGAAAAAAAAAAAAAAAAAGCGGTGAAGCAGGAGCAGAACCTCGGCACCAGCACTGTATTTTATTGACTTGACAAATATGCTGTAGTTTCAGTGATTTAGCCCACTGCCTTCTTCAGAGCAACATTACAGTTTGATCGAGCGTCGCGCACACAGCTCACACCGGGGGGGCGGCACGTTGTTATGGTATCACTGACAAGAGCGTAAATATCCCAAAATGGATGTCCACTCTGAGGCGGGCCATGTTAGTCCAGGTGGCTTGGCGGCAGTTACTCACTGGTGTCATTGAAGGGCACTTTCTCCTGGATCACACTGCTGCTTTGTTTCACCTGCCGGTTCAGCTCTGACTGGCACCGCCTCACCTGCTGCTGACTGCGGAGACACACCGACGGCCGCTTAGTGGAGTACAACATGCGTTGCAACGAATAGCACCGTGCACGTTACACAAAGTTTAACTCGGTCCGGGAGTGAAACTTCTATACAGAGAGTGTGAGTGTTTGACTGGCAGAGTCGGCTGTAAGTAAACGTACCACTCTTCGGTTCGCATTCGACAATCTTTTGCTTCCCTCTCCAGAGTTTGTGCTTTCACCTGTTGGAAGATATGGAAAGTACACACAATCTAATGACCGTCATAAGCACTGAGAATATCATAACATGGCGGTCCTCACCTCCAAACGTGCTTTGTCACCCTGCAGTCGCTCAATTGTTTCCACGTACTTTGTGGTGAGCCCGTCTACAACAGTCTGGTGCTGCTCAGCGTCTCTCTCCAGCTCCTCGAGTCGAGCCCTCAGCTCAGCCTCCTTCCTCCTGTGCTGCTCATCTGCTTCATAGAACTAATGGATGAAATCCCCTTCATTAAAGGTACTACCTCCAGTAGGGGTCCTTTGGCAAGACCCCCATATCTTACCCGCCTACCAGTGTAAGTCGCTTTGGATAAGAGCGTCTGCTAAATGCATAAACAGAAACAAACCTGTATGTGAAGTCGCTCGTTTTCCTCAATCTTTTTTTGCAGGTCCTCGTCAAACACATTCTGAGTCTGAAGGCCGTGCTGTGTTGGAGATTCTCCTTTACTCTGGAGGCAAAAACAGAGCTGGAATTATCTTAACTTGTAAATATCACCATCACTCTTAGCATTGTTTTACTTGCTCTTTTGAGGTTAACTTTGTATGCTTCTGCCCAACAGAGAAGCCACCCCCCCCCCTCATGATCACCTTCCCCTTTTTGCCCTTGGCTTCACTGGCAGCGAGCTCCTCTTGGAGCAGCTCCACTCTCTTGGCCAGCTGTTGGTTCCTGAAGCTTAGGCTGTCCATCTCCTGCTCCTGCTTCCTCAGACTCTGGTCCCTGTGCTTGAGCTGCTCCTAATGTGCAAAGAGAAAAGAAAAGAAAAAAAAATACAATCACCTTCTTAGAAACTATAACTATGAGCGCGTCTCTCGTTCTAATTTGTGTTGGAGTAACTCTGCTAAACAGCTTTGTTCATAAAATGCAGGGACAAGCTGGAAATTCATTTGTTTGCAACTCTTTCAAAATCAACAGGTCTTGGATTTACCTCTCAGCTTGGTGATGCACTTATTCGCCCATCCATAATTACTTATTAATATTGTCTAGAGCGCCAAAAAGATAATAGTTTGGGCTTCGTTGTCAAACTTCTATTTGAAGTTGCAGTTTGTTCTGCATATGCGACTCTGCTCGGAAAGATACTTTACCTTTAGAGAGGCAGAGCTGGCCTGTTCATCCACAACTGCCTTTTTCAGCACCTGGTTCTGGGCACGGAGCTGTGAAAACACAGGGGAAAATACAAAGGTGAAAAAAGCATGAAGTAGTTTGCAGACTAGTTGTGGATTTACTTTTTACATAGAGAATATCTGGCCTGTATTAATCTCTTTGCAGTTTTCAATCCCTTCTTTATAATATGACACCCCCCTCCCCCCAAAAAAAAAAGTCCAAAAGTCAATGCTCTTCATTTTACAGCATGTGGCCTTTGTGCAATTGCAAATTAAAGCAGAACAGAAGCACACATGTGTGACAGTTGCACAGTCAGCTCTTCTTTGACAGGATATGGTGCTTGGCCAATGGGAAGATCAGAGCTGAACAGGAAACAGCTCACACTCCCCGTGATGTCAGCTGACACAAAAACAAAGAGCACGTATGACTGCTCAGAAAGCCCTGGCAAGCAAACTTTACTTTACATGTCATTGATCCTTGAAGGCAGGGATCACATGAGTGCGACTGTGATTCCGGGTTCAGCTGAACTCAAAATAAAAAACAAAACAAAACACAGCTTTTCAAGCTGCCTTCTGAGGAAAGCTCATAAAAGTACCAAAGAATGCAGTGACACAGACCTTTTACCACAGTGTTTGTCCAGTAGCACAAAAACAGGATGAATAACCAGGCGGCTAAAGAGCTGTTTCAAAGCTGCGGGCCACAGTAATCTAATCTTTCAACTCTTTCACTCATGCCTCAACCACCACAAATCAACTCACCAACAGCTTTAGGGCACCTAAACACAGTCTCGTCACAACAACTTTACGGCTGCTATTCCTCTCTACGTTCTATGCATGTGTTGTGATCTGATCATAATGACTGCTGCATACATCTTACCATATAGACATACCTCAGCAAATGCACTGTAATCTAAAAGTGTGCACGTGACAAGTTATCTTGTAAGAGTGAAGCCTGAAGCACAGGACATATTAAAACTGTGCTTTGAACACAAGTAGCTTCACTTTAATGAAATGAAATGGACAGCGTTTTACCTTAGAATACTCCTGAGCCAGCTTGCTGTATTTTGTTTGCAGATCTGTAACGTTAGCCATTGTTGCCAGGAACGTTATCCGGTCGCTAGTCGTTAATGCTGGGATGGCCTGTCTTGGCTAGTTGGTGGCTGTCTGATTAGCTTGCCAGAGACTGTACTTCACGCTGTCAGCGTCTTGGGGTATTGACAATGCGCAAGTTAGAACAAATGCAACCTGCTAATTCAGCTTGGCTACCCCACCGGTTTTAATATCCACTCCGAAGCAGCTTGTTCCGTTACACAGGAAAACTGACCTCGGATACATTGTGAGGGACAGTCATGAATCCCCCCCAAAAGTAAACGAGATGCTGATCAGCTGTTGACGCTACCAGTTAATTTCCAAAACCGGATGTTTCTCCGATTAGACAGCAATTTTTTCAGTTAGCACTGTCAGCGGTGAATGAATCCGCTCTCTAGCTAGCTAGCAGCTAACTAGCCATGTAGCAAAACAAATCCTGACACCCAGCGGTACATTTAGGTCTGTATTATCTGACAGGAGACGCGAAACATGCGGCGTCAGTAAAAAATTAAAAAAATAAATAAGAGAAATGAATCGTCTTTAATAGTCCGGGCTGTTACTGCCAAACCGGCGAGGCACTCTTCAACACCAATTCATCTGTCATTTTCTAAGCTAACCCAGCGTAAAGGTCAGAGTTGAAAGAAAGTGGTGAGCTGCTGTGCGCGGGCGCCGTCTAGCGTTTGGAGTGCTGTATTGCAATATGTCTTTCTGGTATATTTGAATGTTTATTGTTGCCCCGTCTAACCACTTTGGTCCACAGCAACAACACTACACAATGTCAACTGTATGTGGGAGGATGACAGTAAAGTGTATATATTATAGTTGGAGAAACGGCAACAAAAACCACGTCAAAAGAAATGCTAACGAACAGATGTGATGTTCATTCATGAAATGAATATGTGTGAATGATTGGAATCTATCAACTGTGCTGCTGGTGTCTCTGTCTGGACGTTCTTAAAAATAACCCTAGAGAGAAATGTTCTCGTTACATTGGGTTAAATAGAAAAAGGCTAAATGAATTTGAGATCAGCAAATTTTTTGTTTGGTTTGTTTTAGTGAAATATTTTTAACAGGAAGCAAAGGGAAGTGATCTTATTCTCACAGATCACAGTAGAGTAGGAAGAGTCAGATCTTTATTTTTGTGCATACTGACAGTAAGAGGATAACATTGTGAGGGTTTACCCCCCCTCTTCCTTTCTTTTTTTGTTCCTCTTGTGTTAAAAGCACAAAGTCCTCCTTGTGGCCTCTGGGAAAAAAAACAGCTGCAGGAAAAACTTGAACAAAAAAAAAAAAAAGGAAAAAATCTGCACGTTATAGAGTACACCTGCAACGAAGCCAAGCATGCAAATTTAATCACACTAAAAATATGTTTAGAGAAACAGCAACATTTCTAAAGCTCAACATTTGGAGGGCTTCGGTTTTTTTTTTGTTTTTTTTTAGCATAAGGCGCTACATTTCTTGCATTTGGTTTAAAGATGAGACAAAAGTATTCTGATTACATCGGGGTTTTTTTGTTTGTTTGCAATCCGGTAAATTACGTTACCATCTACAAGCACTGCCAGAGACAGATTGATATCATGTCCGCAGCAACACAAACAAGGTCAGAAATCACAGGCAGTGCTGCTGCACTTTGAGGGATGGTTCCCGTGAATTCCCTTTAAAACGCGCGTGACCTCATTTGGAGTCGACGTGAAATGACATGTTGCTAATGCACCCATCACAGCACAAATCCTACACGATTAATTTGATCTAATCCAAAAATAATCTCTCCTTGGTTATATGTTTTTTCTTCTTGTTTTGTTTTGTACCTCGCAGCTTTACCGTTTCTCATTTCCTCTGCAACGCTTCCTGATCTTAAACGTATAGAAGCAAAAAAAAACGAAAAAAAAAAAAAACACAAACTCTCTCTCACGCACACCGCCGCCAGTGGCTCCAGCATTGTCTGGTTGCCCGGCAACTGTCGGCGTGGCATGGTTGCTAGGGCCGTGTAGGAGGAGGAGGAGGGGGGTGATGCTGCTCCGATTTCCAGCTGAATTGAGGCAGTCAGTAGGGAGAAGCCCCCCTCTTCCAGTCAACAGACAGGACTCTATTGAACAATAGAGCTGTACCAATGGGCCTGAGGCCAGGCAGCCAAGCCCTTGTTCAGGGTCACGCCGTGTTCGTCCCACAGTCCTCCGTGACCAATTAACTTCCACAGCAAACAGTGTCGTTCGCACATTTGATGATGCGTCCATCACTGGCACAGCCTCGGAATTTTACACCGATGCGAGGTGCGTTGCGTGGCAGCCTGCCACGGTGGTGCGTTCAAAACACATGCTGAAGAAAAGGGGGAAGTGAGGTGGAGCTGGCAGCCCAAGTGCTGAGCACAGCTTGCGCAGTCAAAACAGAGCTGAACTGCTGGACGTGGTGGGGAAATATTTGCTGAAGGTGACATAGATAAGTGAAGATTGAAACTCCTAGACTGTTAGTAGTGGAAGAAAAAGGAAAAAAGATGATCTTGCAGCCCTTACAGGAAGTGGCAAATCAAGCTATTGCAGAATATTTATGGGAACTATTGGCATCCCTGTGTTTCCAGGAGTCTGTGCAGGAGCATTTCAGGGGATGAAATACTGCTGAAAGTAACGATGCTCACGCCAATAACAAGAACAGGATTTTATTAATATCTTGTAATACCATATATAATGCAATTGCATATCTTTGGCGAAAATAAATCTTATAAACATTTTATCAACAGAGGTTAGCATACAAAAACCAAAGGATGTGTCAGTCCAACAGACATGGCAGACGACAGGTACAAACTGATACTGGGTTGGCAGCTTTGTCAAATGCAGGAATTATTACACCCATATGAACTGCAAAAAAAAAAAAAAAAAAAAAAAAAAAAATCACATAATCAATATTCAATAACAGCTGTTGAGCAATGAAGCAACAAGGTTGTTTTTTTTTTTTCTCATTTTCTTTTGTCTCGCTTTAGTTGAGTCTAAGTCCCGGGACCTCGCCTCAAAGGTCAACTCTGCCACGATGAGACAGAACCGCAGAAAGTGGTTTCACCGCGGCTGTCGTTCTATTCGAATGCAGGTCTGACACTACACAGCAGCTGCCCGGGTGGACCGAGCCGGTCCGATCCAGTGTACAGTGAGATTTCAAACATTTCGGTGAGTAATTTCTCTTTTTACGGCTCTAAATCTGTGATGAGACCGACAGCGTAGTCCTCGACCTCTGATGGGTCGAGTCAAAAAGATACCTAAACATAAACCATACATGAGACAAAAACGATTCAATCGGGCCTCGTCGAACCTCTACGGTGCACGAGGAATGCATCAGCCTTTGATTCCGTACCCTCCCCCCCGCAGTACAGCAGTTTTGGCAACATAAGGGTTTCAGGGTCAGTGTTAATCAACTGTCCTCTAACCAGCCTATTAAAAAAGCTAAAGAAAGAGTGGAGAAAACCTGGCAGTCATGGTTAAATTTGAGGGGGGGGGACTCACTTAAAAGACAATAAACATTGGCAAAATACTTTAGCACTGTAACAAGAAAACAGGTGTATTGCTGTAAAATAAACACGGAGGGAAAAAAAAAATGAAATGCTCAATAAAAAGAAGTTCACAGAGTAAGAAAATAAAATGTGTCCAGTCATCTTTTTTTTTCTCTCACACGACCAGTGTCTGATAGAGTATGCATTCAAAAAAGAAAAAATCCCATAAATTAAAGTCATAAATAAAGGTGATGATTGATGAACAACAGTTTGTTCTTTTTTTTTTTTCTCTCTTTCTTTTCTTTTTTAATCGTTTTTTTTCACAGCTAAACGAGACCAGTGTACGAAAGTATCAGCTCTGAGAACTGCAGCTTATTCTGCGAAACAAACCAAAGCCGCCGGTTTAAGTCGCCACGCTGGCTTCAGTTCGCCTACCGTTTGGGAAACGGTCACTTAAAGAGTATGGCAAGCGGGGGAATATGGTGGCTATGGCCCGGTGGCACAAGGACATGTTTGGCACAGACCGTGCAGGCTATACTGAAAGCCACAGCGACACCATGACTGTGGGAGGAAATCTTCTACGCAATTTTTTCTCCCCCACGCTACCTTGCATTGTGTGCTGTGAGCGTTTGGCCTTTCCAGAACCTCTAATGACAATTGTGTCCGTCTCCACGAGCGGCTCGCAACTTCCCTTTGGGAAACTTCATACAAGCAGCTGACAATTAAAAACTTCATTTCACAGCTTGATAGGAGAATGTGTACTTCCTTATTTTGTTCTATTTGGGAAGGGAAGGGGGGGGGGGCAAAACTCCCAGCCAACCAGAACCAGGTCAGCAAAGGTGTCTCTGAAGTTATCTGTAGTTAATTCCTCTCTAGGTGTGACTATACCGGCCCCATCTGCAGTCACTACACTGGAATATGCTCTGTGCCGTGGAGCTCTACATTCACCTTTTTTACATTTTAAAGTCCCAGGAGGAGCCGATCAGCGTAGACCACCTGTGTCATTTTGAAAAATCTTTCTTTCCAACTACATGGAACAAAAAAACCAAGGAGACAGAGATAGAAACAAACTGCACATCCAAACAATGGAGCAAGACGCTGCGTTAATGAACTACCCGCTTCTCTTCCTCGCCGTAGCAGGCTCCGCGCGACAAGAGGGACGAGCGGCGTCCCCAAAACGCAGCTGGAGCGAGGGGATCCGTCGCCGCTCGACACTAATCACTGGAGCCAGATTTGTCTGAAAAGGTTTAAAAAAAAAAAAAAAAATTTAAAAAAGTGATCAAAACCATTCCTGGCGACCGTCACCCCAAGGTTTAGGCCGAAGTCGACACGCACTATGATACACTCGCTAAATAAAAAAATATATATGGAGGAGAACCTATGAGCACGCAGTGAACAGCATTACAGATGCTCACTTTGCATAGGCTGGCACCAGACAGCAATATATGTCCCGCGTATGCGCAATAAATGTCAAAAACACGCCGCCGGATGAGAGGGACTGATGAGCGGAGCAGTGGGTCAGCGAAAAGAAAACAAAAAGAAGGAAAGACACGTCGCACTGTGATGGCAGCACAAAACTGAGCGAAGTACCGTAGCTAACTTTGCAACTAAATTTGGCAGTGGCAGAGTAATACTATTTCCACATCTTGCTAGTCCTGAAAGAAAGAGCCACGGCTCGTGTGTGATAAGTGTATCGCATAACAAGATCATAATACTACCCCATTCATTCTCTTAATTGTAAAGTTTAACTAGCATACTTGACTCGGAAAAATGCCACCGCGGAATAATGTCAAAAAAGTTAAGGTTGCGGATTAATTATTGCATCTCTTACAAGAGGATTTATAGAGCAAGAGCTCCTTTTGAAATAGTGGCATTTCTTTTTCTTGTCTTTTTTTTTTTCTTCTGTAGCACAAAGAGGAGAAACTGATAACACCAGGAGGTTAGATCTTGTCTGTTACAAACATGCACTCATTCGCTTCATAAATAGATTCACTTGGAAGAGGATACAGGTTTGAGGAGGAAGCATGCAACGCTTAAAAGTTAGAAAACTTTCAGCTTTTTTTTTCTTTTCTTTTTTTTCTTCTTTTTTTCCATTTTGTCTTTGAGAGAAAAACTCTTGAATCACAATCTTCTAATCCGACAGAAGCAGGCAGGTCATTTTGGATAGGTATCTTGATGGGTGCTCCATAGCCCAAACGCCCATCTCCAACAGTTTCCCCCCAGTTACTCTATATGGCTTTGTTCTCCTGTGTGAACGACACTATTGCCATTTGTTTTGTTGGACAGAGATACTCCCAAACAAATGAAGGCTCAAAATGGCCAATGAACGATCAGGTAAGGAGAAGGAGGCACACTGGGACACATGATCAGGGGTCAGAGGTCAGGGTTTACAGGGTCCGGAGTCTTGTGAGGGCAAAAGGGGGGACTTCATTTCCTGTTAAGTTTTGTGCTCTTGACAATGCGTTTGGAGCCCTCCGGGCAGCTGCGTATACCAGCGAGATGCAGCAAGGAGCCCGCGGCTTCCTTCAGCTCCTCATCCAGCTCCGGCTTCACCTCGCGCCGTGCTCTCTTGCTTATGGGCCACTTGATAGCGGGCGGACGTCGAGAAGTCTGGTGGACGCCCCTTTCGTCCCAGAGGTCGGAGTCCTCGTCGCTGTGGAAACCCTCGCTGCCGGCGCGGCGGGACTGCCCGCGGTCACAGCCGCCTTCATCTAGGGAGGAGAGGGAGGAAGAGGAGGAGCGGGAGGAGCAGCGCTGCAGGGCGACACTGCTGTAGTTGTGGTCCTGCTTTGGATCGCTGCTCACCAGGACAGAATCGGGTCGGGAGAGGTCCAGCGGGCCGTCAGAGTTACCTGAGGAGAGCAGCGGACACAAAGAGGTACACGTATAAATGCTAATTCCTTTCTGTCATCTCACCGGTTTGTCACCGGTGGTACGTTCTCGAAATAAAACGTGTAAAACGAGACATCCTCACATTCTGAGGAGGAAACGGCAGATATCAGAGACATAATGCAGTCTGAGCTTGTTTTGTTTACCGTCCAAGTGTAAAGCAGAACTAAGATTTGCCTCGGCCCAACAGGGAAAACCTGCTTTAAAAATAGGCTGCTGTGCGCATGAGAAAGCAGAATTAAACACTGTTTTTACATCAAATATTAGCAAAAAGCCTGTCGCAACACAGCCAGCGAAACTGACTTTAACTTGTGAAATACGTTCTGAAATTATCCTCAACGAATTAAGACAGTGTATGATTTGCTTTATAAGTTCTAGCTCTAAGGAGCAGGATCAGTAAATGCTTCCCACTCATGACACAATCCCCTAAAACACTTCAATGTTTATATGGATTCAACCAAAAAGACCTAACTTGTTAATTAGTGATCATTAGATGTGCCAATGTGTGTGTGTGCCGGGTGGATTTTAAGACCTTTCGAGATAACTGTTTGTAATAAGTTAACCTGAGTAAACCGGCTGCCTTCTGGGGGAACTTCCCAAATGTCAAGCTGTTCACGTAACGTCTCCCAGCAAATATCATCGGAGAGAATATTCACAATCGGGGCACAGAGACACGTGAAAGCACACAAAATAACACGAGAAAAGAAAAAAGAAAGCAATGACAGGGTGGTATGTCAGACAGGTCGGAGACAGAGAGCGAGAAGTGTGGGTGAAGGTATGGCTGCTGGTGGATTCTCTTACATGGGTCAACGTGGTGCCCGGGGGCAGAGTTTAAGAGCATCATGGCAGTGGCAGCATCAATGTCAGACTCTGGAAGAGGAGAGAACATGCATGATGGTCAGTCCTAACGTATGAATGCATGGTAGGATGGCATCTCTGCTAAGACTGCTTGGACTGGATTCCTTCGCTAATTTTGAACTAGGCACAAGACGGCCCGATGGAGGCTCGACAAACAGGCTGGATTTGCAGACGATTCACAGAAACGGGCCTCGGGACACATTTAAGCCGCTGATAGCGAGAGTGCATCCGATCTTTCAGACCTGACAAAGTGTCTGAAAGCCTCACAGCTCACTTCTGGGGGTCTAAATTATTAATGATTACACTGAGACGGAGTGCTCGACACTAAGCACCAGCAGAACCTCTGCCTGTCGTCAAGGTTACAAATCCAAGAGGCAGGAAGGGGAGGAGGGGGGGGGAGCTGAGACATCGACTGCGACTGAGAGCTCTCAACATTATGGTCTACATGGGGCATCGATGACTTGAAAGCAAGAAATCAAACCAAAAGCTGAGGACACAAATGATGCTGAATGTTTTGGGACTGAAATGTGCGAAGGCAACATAATCAAAATACTGCACAAACAAAAGCTGGAACAACTGCACTCTCTACATTTGCAGATTCTCGCTGGGCAGGCAGTTTTTTTACTTTGCAAAGTCACAAAGTCACAAACTGAGATTGTTCAGCTTCGCTCTCACCTTTGAATGAGCATCCTTGTAGAAAGAGATGGCGAGGGGGTGAGGAGGCACTGCAGAAAGCAAACAAAAAAAAAAAAACATGGAGGATGAGATTTGTTTTTGAAGTTTGCAGAAGACATTTAAAGAAAAAGTGAGAACTGATCCGTCAGCGTGCCCGAGTGCGTTTGAAAAGGAAACAGACACCGAAGAGTTAGAATCAAAAACAGAAACCTAAGCAATAACACCTGAAAGAGCACAGAGGTGTACAGGGTAAAGAGCCAAGGCAAACGTGCACAGCACAGAGTGTGATGACAGTACCTGGGTGGGGAGGCGGGTGGTGTGCAGAAGGCATGTGCGGCTGGGAAGTGCTGCTTCTTAAGGGCTTGAATTAGGTTGGGGCGATATTCGGGGTCAACACACCAAAGAGAACCTTTGCCATTGGCCTGCAGGACAGAGCAGAGTGAGTCAAACCTCTACACCCAAAATAAGGAACTTGCCAGAAATGTGTGCTAAGAGTTACACCGAGATGTTCTTGTATGTGTGTGTGTGTGTGTGTGTGTGGGGGAGGTGGGCCTGATTTAACAAAGTTAACTGCACCCTGCGGAGCGTTCTTGTAATCAAAGACAACTTGCGGTTAAATCCAAGGTTTTTTTCCCCCAGAATCACTGACCACATGGATGAAGCTTAACAAACACAATCAGTGAATTCCTTCTTCATAAGAAATCTGCCGTGCATCATCTATTATTAACGCAGGCCTCGTTCGTGCTTAAACGCGCGAGCCCGCGATCTTTTAGTCATCGCATGTCCACTGCTGCGTTTCTTTATGTCCTACAGTTTTACAGCCACATCTGTTCTCAGCAGACCTGTGAAAAACCAGCAGCAGCTGACAAGCACGTGTCCGTTATGCATGCATGTAATCCGCATCCATGATGCAAACAAAAACAGGGGCTCCATCACGTCGCCCCGACGACCACTATTTTACGCCGCTGCTTGCGTTAAATAAAACTCCAGTGAGCGCTTTTAAAGAGTCAATGAGAGTCCTGCAATTCATTTTACTGATGTGTGTAACCGCACCGCAAATGACAAGATTATGATTTATCCCTGTGGAAAAAAAAAAAAAAAAAGAAAAAAAAAGAGAGAGAGAGAGAGAGAGACAAGCGTGACCCTAACCTTTTGCAGATTAGTCGCCGTGGAAACGCACTACATTTGAAAATCACTTTTTCTAAATATAAGCCTCATAGCACCTCTTAAACAAGAGATGCTCGAGCTTGCCAGAGCGGGGAATTCCAGGTGGAGAATTTACCTTGCAAAACCCGCACACTCAACGTACCACGGGCAGTTCAAACTTTGCATTTGGAGCTCTCATTTCACATGAATTAAAAAAAAAAAAAAAAAGACTCTTCAACACCCGCCACGAACAGGATGCATTTGTCTGACAGCTCTGCGTTAACAACAAATAAGATGTGTGCCGTTTCATCTGACAGTGGCACATTCTTGCCTTGTACGGGAGAACAGAGCGAGGGAGGGAGGAGAATAACCTTGACTCAGATTACCAACCAGCACTGATGCAGGAAGAAGGAAATGTCTCCATGGCAACGGAAACCACCAGCCAGTGTCATGTGAAACTGGTGCTGGTGTCTCAGCAGACGAAGGGCTCACACTGTGCACCTGCATGCTGAGCAGCCTGCACCGCACCGTGCTGCTAGTCAGAGAGTTCCAACAACCGTCCCCTCCCAAGATGGGAAAATATCAGGTCTTGGCCAGGCACCAGCCTCGGCACCACAGGATTAAAACCAATACCCACACCCCCCCCAAACTTCCAAGATGCGTGTGCAAGCTTCGACTCGTAATGCTGCTTATTTCAGTCGTGATCTCAGAAGTGCTGGATTCTGTTCCAGCGCATTTTTCTGCGCCAAAGAGAGACAAAAGCAAATTGCAAACCAATAGCCGGTAAATGAACGTTGCACAACACACATTTCCTTTTTGGTTTGCAGGAATGCTTGCGCAGCATGTGCGGTATGCACTTGTCCTTTTGTCCCAAGCTCAAGCAGCTTCTCGGTCATCGTGAAGGGATCAGAACTTTCACATCACCATAAAACAATTTACCGCTGCTTAAAAAAAAAAAAAAAGAAGCTTCTCTTTACTTCAAGTCACAGTCGACCCTCTAAGAGTCCAACTGTCACATGCTTCCTTCCTCTCAGAATAGTTGCACTACCTTAAAGTGCTTCAGGAGATAATGGCCGTTCTTAGCGTGCTGCGTTTGTGTTTCCTCTGGAGGAGTAGCTACGACCTTGACTGAATTCCGCTCTTATCGCAGCAAAGTCGGCGATCCCTGCAGCTGTGTTACTGCAAACACACTTTTAGTCTGCGCCGTTTTGCCAAGCAGAGCAGACACATTTCTGCTGGTTGGACTGCTAATATCTCACCATTAATCTGAATGAAGGCAGATGACGGTGGCAGAATTGCTCCGGGTGAATCGGTGTGAGAAGGTGTGTGAAAAACAGGAAACGCTCTGGTGACCCTACCTTTCCCAAACTCCTGTCGACCTTGCGGAAGCATTTGTTTAGAGACAAGTTGTGTCGAACCGAGTTCTTCCAGCCGGTGGGAGCATTGGAGAAATAAGGGAAGTGCTCGAGAATCCAGCCGTAGATTTCTTTAACAGGCAAGGACTTGCTGGGAGACTGCTCGATGGCCATGTAGATCAGCAAGGAAAACGAGAACGGGGGCTTAGACTTCAACGAGTCCCGCTCCCTGCCTCTGCCGTTTGATGACGATGAGGAGGATGACGATGGGCCCTGGTTTGACCCGTAGTCTCCTTCTATGTCAAACAGGGGACTGCCGCTTGGCTGAGCTTCAGGGCCCCCCAGAGTGAAGTTCTGCAGCAGGTTCTCGTGGAGCCAGTTGAGGTTGGTGAGCTCCTCATCCTCGGCCCCTCCGGTACGATCCACACTCGTTGCCAGCGGACTGGACGCGCACTCTGCCTCTGGCAGCGTTCCCACACCACAAACACCTCTGAGTCCCGTCCGCTCCTCTTGCATACCCGGAATTTCCGTTTTCTTATCTGGTGACATCCCAATGATTGGACCCATTAAATCAAAGAGGTCTGTGGAGACAAGAAAGACGAGTTTGTCATTGGTAAATGGCTTTAAAGGGGGGAAAAGGAATGATAACAGACAGAAAAGTCATTTGAAAATAAAGCTGGCTGTATGAAATAACTGGAGGTGACATTTCGGAATGATGTGCTCTTCCAAACAGTGACCTTGTTTCCTTAAGTTTTCCCTCGAGGCGCAGCCTCTGCAACTGTGTCTGCCTGCCTCCACTACACTTCTCGGCCCCTTCTCTGCTCCTCTCCTCCACGCCTGGTGAGGACGGAGAGGCTCTCAGCTCTCCTTCCTCTTGACTCCAAGCGAGGGCCTTGGAGGACATTCTCTCAAGAAACTGAACTGGCTTAAGGCTCCACTCCTCAACACCCACCTCATTTCAGCCAGGACGCAGCTGCTCATTATGTGTAAATGAGCATGAGACCATCCAGTGTTTGCAGGAATGAGTGGAAGGCCTGCATCTTACAGAGGCTTTTCAGGCTCTTCAAGACTGATCTGCATTCAGCAAGGATCAAGCCTCAATTTGTGGCATGCTAGATTAAGTAGTGTAAAGAGGCTGTAGCCTCGAGAGAGATCAGCCATTTAACAGCACAAAGAAATTCAATATGCCAGCAGTGATGTATCATTAACAAATTCCATCCAAGTACCTGATCATTTACACAATGACACATTTTTTCTTTTTTTCTTTTTTTTTAAACCAGACTGTGAGGAAGCACGTTACGCCATGATTTCAGTTCGAGCTAAATCTATCAGTTGTACAAAAAGAGATCCTGTTTACAAAGCCTATTATTACTATTATTGCACAGCTAAAAAAAAAAAAAAAAAGTCTGATTATTTCTCCAGACCATATAAGTACAAGCGGTGGTCGTGCACACGGCTTAGTGATGCCAACAGCATAAAGAGATCACTCTTTGTCTCAGCTCACAGCTTTATGTCCTGGGTGTCACCATGACAACCACGCCGTCCCTTCAATTAGGAGCTGAAATCCCACAAACGAGAGTCGGTAAGAAAATAAGCATCGCATGCTGGCAGACTCTGCCACAGATGACCATGGAGAAGACCCCCCCCCTCTCCTCCAACCCCTGTTACGAAATGCTCCTGCTGTACCCGTGTGTGAACACCAGATGTCCAGGTTCTGAAGCGGTCGAGGATATTCTGGATCTGGACTGTAAATAAGAAGAAAAAAAAAAAAAAAAAAAGGAAGGTGGGTAGGAGAGAAAAAGGAGCACAGAGTGGTGGATGGGCATGTCTTCTCATCTCTCTCATAAGAATTGGGTCAAACTTGAGAGTTTGCATCAGTGGCTAAGACACGAGAGGGAGCGTACACACACGCAAATCAGTGTGTCAAAGCAAGGGCAGCGAGGGAAGAAAGGAGACATTAGTGACTTTACAAAATAACCCTTCAACTCTCACCGAGGGGATGAACATACGGCAGACATCCCATTTAGATTAACAGCGACATACAAGTCTGGGATCGCGGTTTCTTTTGCCTTAAGAGCATGCTGAAAGTTTCTGAAATGATTCCACATCTCCCCTGCTCTATATGTGACGGTGCGTCATCTCTTTTTATTCTCGATTCTGCGTCAGTTCCCCGTTGTCTGTGCACTCTGCTCTGCATGTAATGTACAGTAATGTTGCTCACTGACAAAAAGGAAGTAAGTCACAGGGATTTCAAGGCCAACACAGGGTGAGATGACAATATGTAGGTGGCAAGGTTAATCTGTAGAAGGCTAAACAGAAAAAAAAAGGGGTCAAAAAGAGAGAGATAAAGAAGTTTTTAAAAAAAAAACAGAGAGAATGAGTGGTAGGGAGGTAGGCTGTGCGAGTCTGGGATGAATCACAGCTCCCAGCAAAGTAGAGCAATCAGATATGTTAGGCAGCACCGTTTGTGTCAAAAGAAAATCTCTGCCGAAGACACAAGAACACAGATAGCCACTGAATTAACAGTTTCCCCACTACAAACTGTAAGGAGACAAAGTCCAGAGACGAGTCAACAGTTCCCGATCAAACTATTTGTGCTTCTGAAACCACCGAACGCAATGCTTGGAGAGACTTTATTGTGTCATTAGAAACCCTTGAGATGAGTTGTGTTGTTTTTATTGGGTCCTAAAAAGCATGTTTACAGCAGTTGTGTGTAAATGAAAACTGAAGCATAAAGGTGCAAATCCGGGGCAGATCATATCCACAGATACCCACAGAAGGAAAAGACACAGAAAGAAAGAGTCGTGCACACCCACTTTGTACAGAAAAATAAAAGGAGCTGAACGCCATCTGAGAAGTATGCAAGGCTATTCTCTGAGGATTTAAGACAAGTGTAAATCCGTGACTCTGTTGCCCCACATTCTGACGTCAAACGAGTCGGTCTCAGTGAACCACAAGCCTGCACAGGTGTGGTCAAACATAGCTGTGACTGCATCAGGTTGTTTGATTAAAAGGTGCGGCCTTACGGCTCTCCAGAGTCAGCTGTAAACACTTCACATGGCTGTCCTTCTTTGCTTCAACAGGCCATGCTCGATTGCCTGTAAACCTGATTGAGGTTTATGACTGATGCCAAGAACTCAGAAGGAGCGAAGTGATTAACATTAAAGCGCGAGAGAGCTTTACGTCAGTCCTTCCCAAACCTGACCTCTCTGCCGGGCCCTTGGGTACTAGACAGAGCGCATCCTCTTTTGAGTAGCAAATCACTTGCATATCAAGACAGGCGGGGTGGATGGATGAGGAGGCTGCCTTGCATCCAGCCAAACACAGGAAGTAGTTTACCACTACTGCAGCTGGTCAATTACCACGGCTTCTGCAATGATCGCAGTTATCATTGCTCTTATAAAAAGGCATCAAAGAGAGGCGGCTGGGAATGCAGTGAATAATGGGACATCAGCGAGTGGAGTGGAGAGGGGAGAGGGAGCTAATAAGGCGGACTGGACTGTTGACTGCTGCTCATCCTTGAAAATACACCAAAGCTGCAATGGTGCTGACCTGATGGCTCATCTGCAAGTTAAAATAGCCCTGCGCACTGCCAGCCTCATCATATTCATGTGCAAACAGGCAGGCTAACAGCAGGTGCCAAGCCACATTTCCACCCCCCCCCACCCTTTTCCAAACTGCTCTTTTATCCTGTTAAGCACTTAGCCTATTGAAAAATACACAAAGACATATGGAGATGGCTTTAAATGGCAAATCAAGCAGTTGATGAAGCAGATATGTTCAGGTGTACGTAAAGGAGATGATTGCAGCTTTTAAATGAAGAGGTGCTGGTTTGAGATGTTTTCCTGGGAGTGAATCTCGTGATCAGAGCTCAGTTGCCACGGCAGCCAATGTTGTAAGGGAAGCAATTGTGCTCATGTCTGTGCATGAAGAGAGAGCTAATGTGGGGAGATCAATACAGGCGGAAAATGCTGAGGCCAGCAGTCTGCTGCTGTTCTCCATAAACCTGTCTGACAAAGAGCAGCGTGAAGGCTGCTACCAACCTGGGTGTCATGGCACTCCTGACGAGGTGCCATTAAGGCATACTTTATAATGCCCAAACCACGCAGCAACAAGCTAACCTTTGGTTAAGCAAATTAATCGCGTACGGGTTTCTTTTCTTTTGCTTTTAAATTGCCACGTCAAAGCAAAAAAAAAACAAAAAGTATTGGTGTTCAGACTGTAGCTGCCTTGAGTTAATGTACTCGCACCACACCCTCCTCACACAAAATAAACCGGTTGACACAAACCAGTTCCACAAAGGTGTGTCGCAAAGCCCCACGGTGACGACTGTTATTTGAAACCCTAACTGATATTTAGGTGGCTACCCGGTCAGGCTGGAGCTCTAAAAATGTGGATGAGACAAAGGCAGACTGAGTTAGAGCGGGATAGAGGGAGAGGCTGTTCCAGAGCGAGGCAGCCGAGTGGCCAGTTCTTTTATTTTACACAAGGGTTAAATTATGTCACCACCGACAAAGCCTCCATTAATGTTCCAATGTTACATTATCGAATAAAACGAGTCAGTCAATGTTAACGGTTTACTAAGTCTGAGGTGAAAGCAAAAGAAAACGCTTGCACAAAGCGCTACAACCGGCCCCACACTCGGCCCATACAAAGGAGCAGTTGTTTTTACTCTAATCATGTTTCCAAAGTGCTCAGTATTCACATCGCGGGTTTCAAACAGGGAACTAAGAGGGAAGGAAACACCTCCTGCCTGTTGAGGAAGTTCATTTTCAGAAAACAAATTCAGACTTCGCACACAGACAGTTAGGGCCTGCGCTTTACCAAGAACAGAGGGCCAGCGAGAGGTGGAGACTTTGGCTTTATCGCAGCAACAGTGTTTACTTTGACAAACTGAGAATTCCATCAGCGGGCAGCTTGCAGACTCCCAGGCTGATCAGAAAGTATCGACTAATGCAATCGGTCAGACAGAAACAAGCAGCGAAACAACAGATCGCGATTCGGTTCATGCTCATCGTTGACATTACCTTCACACAGTGACTTTCAGCTCAAACACACGGGACTGCACTTTGACTGTAAACAGAGGCGAGGCCTTCCAAAGTGCATGCCAGCCCCCAACCGACACTGAAACCTTATCTCTACGGTCATGTGCCTGTAAGTTCGTTGTACCAGCACTCACCACCAATCAACATACACAACAGGCCTCAGCTGCCTGTAAAAAAAATAAAAGGATAAAATTAAATCAAACGGAAGACATAAGCCTTTCTTTTTTTTTTTTTCTACAGTCATGAACGCACGCCTTGACCAATCCATGGTTTTACCATAAGCCACCGCAGGAATGTTTTCTGCACGAGATTACTTTCCCTGGAAATAGAACACGTGTCCCGTGTGTGGAAGAAACGCATAAACCAGGAGCAAAGCCCTGCAGCAAAGACCCTTTATTCATTCATCAGAGAAATCCTAATCAAACTCTTGACAGAATTCTTCGGAATTATTTGTGTCAAAAGCTGGATAGCTCCAGCAAAGACACAGAACCTTGATTTCAAAGATGTAAATGTTTACCGTGGCATCAGACGGCAGTAAACCCACTCAAGTAGGTGCTCGGCATAAAAGGAAAAGCATGCGGTTGGAAGCAGTAAGTAATGCCACGTGAAATTTTGAGCCTATCTGCATACATGTATGTTCCCATCTTTCACATCCATTTACTTTTGCTGAATCA
This sequence comes from Leuresthes tenuis, assembly GCF_036924035.1. Lineage (NCBI taxonomy): Eukaryota > Metazoa > Chordata > Actinopteri > Atheriniformes > Atherinopsidae > Leuresthes > Leuresthes tenuis. The sequence continues at coordinate 17,896,895 of NW_027325362.1, forward strand.
CCACCAGCAGCGAGCAGTCTTTGGAAAAAAAATAAATAAAGGAACACTTTTTTCCGTGTTCCAATTTCCATTGTCAACTAAATACTCATTACTGTAGCATGAGAAAGGGTTTGCAACGTTCTAGTTCTTTATTCATTTGTGACAACACAACACCCTTTTTTTTGGGGGGGGGGTTGTACTAGAGAAACTTTCCGGTGCCGTGTGGAGCCTTTTATTTGTTATGAAGCGTGCCGGGTCTTGTTTTTTGTTAAAATCGTCAAGCCGGGTGCAAAATTCTCATCCTGATATCAGTTTTACGTCGACTTCGTGACAAGTTTACAAACCAGCCGACCGACCAGTTCAGTTGGTATAGTTTTTAAGATTAAGAAGGAAGTGAGAGTGGAATGTGCATGTTCATGCATCCTGGAGGATCTCGATCCTTTAACACACAAGCTGGTCAGCCTGTCTTACTTGGATGAAATAAATCCCGTTAATTCAGCCAACGGTGATAAGACAAAGACCCATTGTGACACAGGACACAGCCGTCCTTCCCTCTTCCTTTCTCTCAATCAAGGAAACGGTTTCGTCACTGTTGCCTTCAGTGAGGCGGGCCCTAATGGGCTGTATCTTAAGTCCACCCTCGTCCAGAGATGACACATGCACAGGAGCAGTCGGGGGTTAGGGAGGAGAAGGGAAGAGGGCGGAGGAGGAGAGGGGGCAGCTCGCCAGTGTCAGTGAACGCTCATCAATTAAAAGATGTAACATAATAAATGGGGTGGATGGAGGGGTACCACAACAGGGAGAAAACCACTGGATTGCCTACGAATAGTGAACACACTCAAAAGGCTTAAAGGGGTACATTTTGGTTTTTAAACTCAACCAACAATTCTTCTTGTTCCGAAAGTTTTGTTCATTTAAATTTCCTTCAAGTCTCCTTGTAAATCTCCCATCGGCTTAACCAAGTTGGCAGTGGCAGCTGTGCGAGGAAGCGGGACGTTTCGGGCATGAGCGTAGATGCCACTCAAAAGACAAAAGCTGATGTGAAAAAAAACAAAAAAACAAAACAAGTTGATCGTCCGATCAGCACAGGAACACAAAATCCCGGCCAGAGAACCCAACGGATGTTGCATGTTTCCACGCACGTGAAAACGTGCAATGTCTGCGAAGGCGTTTAGACCATGCTTGATTAGCAGAAAGTCACAGACCCAAAACATCAGCAGACTACATCCTCCTGGGGACGTCCCTTCGCGAAAAATCCCACAGGGGCCGTGTGGGTGATTACTCAAACTCGCTACTACGACACAGCTTAAACTCCACAAGTCAGACAGGTTAGTGTCAACACTCGGAGCTGAAGCTCACTGATCAGTGACTGATCTCAAGCACACGTACAACTGTTCAGCTTAACCTACTCCTGAATAATGAAGGGGAACATGCTCTTTAAACACGTTACCGAACACCTTTGTTAGCGGTTCATTAGAAGAGCCACAAGAAAAGAAGCAAATGAACCGTCTACTTTCGCTATCTTTGTAACATCGGCTGTTAAACTAGTTCCCATTTAAAATGTGTTAAAAAACACTTTTTAAGAAAAAAAAAGGGGGGGGCACGCAACAACAGAATTATGCGAACGCATCCACTTCAACAGAGCAATAAGCACCTTCCTTTTTCTGCCAACCTACACATTACAACAGAAAGTGATCCAATCCAATCCAACTATTAAAACAGTCGGTACAATGAAAGTCACAAGTGACTGGGTAATAACTGGGTTTTCAGAGAACAGCAGGCTATAAAGCTTTAAGCTTTTTCTATTGAGGCCATCCACGAGAAACCAGGTTTAGTCTGTGTTAAGCAATCCCACAGGTTTCTGCCACATGGCTCTGCTTTCATAATGATTTCAATGCCACAGTCCCTCATAACTCTACAAAAGAGTGTGGTGGATTTCAGAGGACGAAGCCTCTCAGTTGCTCCAGGTCAGAGTACACAGTTCTGCGATAAGGCTGATAGCATGACAGCACCATTTTAAACAGCCCATCCTGCGCCACACTTGCTTGGACAGAGAGCAACGGTCACATGTGACAACTCAACGCCACGCCAGTTCCTTACTCAAGTTTTCTGTAAAAAAATATTGTTGTTACTGAACAGTCAGACGGATTTCCACTGGATACCAGTAACTCATTAAACATTCAGTGGCGTAGCAGTCCCTTTGCTCGTTTTGTGGAACTCCTTCCAGGAGCGACGACTCAAAAAAGCGACGTCAAAGTGTTCGCTCCGTCGTAAAACGTAACGCGGCGTTTTCGAGTGTTCTAGTGGAGCTCGAGACAGATTGATGCTCGGTCAGATACGCCAACAATGTGAAACGAAATCTGCGATGAAAACGGAGCATCACACCTGAATATGTCGATGAGGACATTATTATTTTAGGATGGCTGGATTTCATGACAACAGCTTAAATGAGCCTTTGCTTTTCAAACAGAGCCCAATAGGAGCAGAACTGTCACACAAAAAAGAGGAAAAGAGGGAAAAAGAAAGTGAGCAGTCCACCTCCTATTTCAACTCTTATTAAGGTAGAAAAGAGTCATTTCTAATGTGGGAACTACAACGTCTTTAAAGGCAATTCCAACATTTCAAAGACCCCCCTGATGGTGCACATTTAAAGACAAAATTCAACTTTACTGACAATATCTGACATCCCTGCAGTCTATAAAGCCGTTTCACGTCGCAATAACTACTTTACGGAGTTATGGCAAGTCTTATTTATAGTAATGAATGTCAGTAAAGTTAGCATACCCTTGTCTATTCTGGGAGGCCAGAGCACTTACCCTTCAGATGCTGCTGTACATTCAAACAAGTTCACGGGTGGACACTACAAACAACAGCAAACACAACAGATGGTTTGACCTAAAAAAAAAAAAATTGACACAGAAATTCTAGCAATAAAGTAATGGCAGATTGGCAGCATCTGTTTCTTTTTTGTCTTTCTCAGACCTTTAAGCCCCCCCCCCCCCCCTGTTGCCTTTGTCCTCCATCTATCACTTGAGCTTTAACAACTGGCAAGTACAAAGAGGGGGACAACATCAGCACACGCAGGAGTCATAAGCTAACAGAAAGGACATTAAAGTAAAGGACATTTCCCAACACATCTTTGTTTTTTTCCCCCACAAATATAGAGAAAAAGAAAAAAAAACATCAATGCAACATGATGAATTTTACATGAGGTTTGTCCAGTCTGGTACATGTAATGCTGACAGAGAGCAGAGAGAGACACTCAAAGGGCCTCAAACAGTGGACATGCAGTGTGCAAAATGTTACTTCTGAAGCCATGTAACCATTTCAATAACTCCAGCGAACAAATGTAACTAATTACGGAGAACACATTTTTCATTACTGGGCAGTTGAGGCAAAAACTCCTCTTCCAGCTGGAATTTTTCTCTCGGGTTTCACGTCGAGCCTCGTGATGACGACGTTTCACAAGCACCGTGCTTTCCAGTAACTCTAGAACCATTTTCTGACATCGGGGGCAAAAAAAATACTGCTTGATTGTCAGCCCAGAGAAGAGCAGTCTTCTCCGACCACTCGGACAACCGCCTTGGTCTCGGCGCACGGCAGACTGAAGTTGCTCTAAACAATGCGTTGATTCGATTGGCAAATGGGAGGCAGGGCGAATTCCAACAAGAGACCAAAAACAACAACAACACTGACAATCTGAGCACATACTCCCAAACAGAAAGGGCTTCAGCTCCATGTAGGCCGTGTTACAGTTCAATACCAATGTTTGGCTTTGCCGACCCATGCCGCCTGGATATAAACATCAAATAATGGATTCCTGCGTGGTAAAAAGATGCAAAGCAACAGAGGTATTCTCTACATGCCTCATGATCGGGAACTCTACACTTTCAGGTAGAAGTCCTTTGTCACCAGGATTGTGATTAATGACAGCAATTCAAATACATGTTGAATTCTTAAAAAAAATACAATCACATTTGTTTCAGAATTTAATTTCAGTGCTCCATCCTAGGTGACTATTTCCTCCTCAACAATACGACTGAGAGCACCTATTCAGCATTTAAAGAACATCTACATGGAGTGGACAGAGAGCTTTTTCTACTCTCTGACATTGTTTATAGAGCACCGTATCTGGGACAATCTTGTGATAATCCATTACATCATGTGCTTAGCAAGCCTGTGTACCTCCTAACCTCTGGTGCTGTCAATTTATGCCATGAAATATTCAACTATTTATAGATGGTAAGAGGAGAAGATATGCGTCTTACGTCACAACCGACAAAAGACTGCCCAAGTATCGCAGTCTACTACAACTTGAGAAAATATGAGACGACTAGTAGACTAAAAGCCGGGGGGGGGGGGCATCGGCTGAAAGGGCTGCTCGCATGGAAAACTAATGTGCTTTGTAGCTTCTGACTCAAGGCGACACTCACAAGCAACCACAACAGTAACACAACGAAGAATACAGAGTTACCCGTAATGACGTGGACAATTGCACAACATTTCCCCGACACACGGGACTCGTTACGAAGTAACTTATCTCCGGCTGGTTCGCTGAGTTTTGTTTACTACTGAGTGAAGCAAGTTCCTTATCACATAAATGTTACGTTACCAGTGTTAGCTCTGCCAGCAGCACCGTGAGGCAAAGTAGCGTTAGCAGCCGCTCGATGAGTCAGTGAAGGTAAACCGACCACTAGCTTTAGCATAACATTTCAACAACCGAGAACAGTAGCATTTTGACCACATTTTCACATATCAGACGATAGCCATTCTCTGGCTCTATAGACGAGCCTCTCTTCTCTAAGAAGGGGAGCGCAGACAAGTAACGTGAACATGAACTAGCTGGCCACATGCTGTCGCCTGTTCTGCCATGCTGGCTGCTCTAAGCAAAGTCACTTGACCAATTTTACTTTCAGCGTGTTCGGAGGACTACCCGTTCCCTGCCGAACACCGTTAAATCACGGAAATGTCAAAAGACCAACAAATACTTACAATCATGCAAGTTGTGCCCCGGTGCGGTTTGTTTAAAGACACGTCTGCGCGCAGTTTATTCAGATGTCTGTCTCACACAATGTCAGAGATCAGATCAGCAGCTGCTTCCTCCATACACGCAGCGCGCAGATCACACAGCGCACGGCAACGCTACCAAACCCCTCGCCGTCGTCATGGCAACAGCTCCACTTCAGCCAATCAAAACCCCTCCCCTCCTATCTCCCCTGGCAACTGCCGCAGCGCCGGAGCTTCGCGAACGCGCACGCCAATTTTGCATCGTGCAATGTTCTTTCAGTTTTATCGCCTTCCGCTTACAACGCACAAGAGAGAAATGTGTTTTCAGAGTGTTTCAAAAGTGTTTTAAAAGGATTAATCAAGCCATAGTTATGAAGCAGCAGTACTTCGATTTAATTGATCAGTTGATAAAGTGAGCGATGAAGCAGGACTGGCCCCACATAAACACTCCCGCGTTATTCAGGGCAGGGTGCACAAACACCTCGGGGCGGGGAGAAAGGATGTGTCACCGCACCCAGCCTCGTGACGATAGTGGACCCCAACAGGGCATTTCCTAGAGTTTATGATGATACAACGGGCTAACACGACCCGCGTGTACACAACAGACGCATGCTGAGTAACACTTAAGCACATAGACAAAGCCAGTACAAAGCATTGAAAGAAAATATCAGTTCATTTTTAAACCCACACTGTGTAACTGTGTGAGGACACAAAATTGCACATATCTGTTTATTTACATGACTTCACAAGTGTGTTTTTAAAGCAAAAAAAAGTGCCTCAGGAAACCCCAGTTTGCTCTGGTTTCTTTGCCCGACTATCTGTTGAATGCAGCCTTACTGGCCAACTGACTTCACACCAAACTGTAACTTTCGCATTATGGTGGTACCTAACTCAACTCAACTCAGCCACTCCATTTCATAAGCACAGCATGAGTAGCTCTCTGTGAACTGATCTAATAGCCTCTCTGTTTTCTTTTAAACCCAAGTACCTGCCATGCAGTAGTGCAGTAAATAGTTCAGCCTAAGCACACGCTGTTCTTCCCCTTCTTTCAACCGGACAAACAGGCTTGGCAGTGGTGTATCGTGTTTTTGTGTCTGAGTGAATACCAGAGTCACGGACAGAAAGTCGATGCTTATCATTAATATTACGTGTTATGCCTTTTAGACAAAGTTGTCTTAGTAGAAGTGATCATTTTGTGTATTACGCCTCATCAAGGGTGAAGCATGGGAGTAAATGTGATCAATTTATTTTTCCAACAAAGAGGCAGGTGACAGGTTTTGTCTGATTACTTTTATGCTGTATTTCATCCCTTTGGCCATTTGCTAAGGTTGCTGTTGTGCTGTTTTGTTGGGAAAAAAAGCTATTCTTAGGGACAGCAAGCAGCATAGACTCTGCCCCATTTTCCTTCTAGAATCACTCTTAGGGATGATGAAGTTGCAAAGCTAGCAAATGAGAGAGGGGAGAGCAAGATACATTAATCACCACGGAAACAGCTGATTGAGGATGCCTTAAAAAGACAGACCCATTAGTCTGTGTGCCTGCAGTGGTACTAATCTGATTGTAAAACTGTTAGGCTAAAACAACATAGCCCATTGACCACCATCACTGATGTTCATAATGGTAGCGGAGCACTTCCTGATTTGTATAACACTCTGTACCCGCAGTTGATGAAGGATTTTATCCTTTCGGTGACATGAAAGATGAACGACAGTCTACAGGAGCTTTGTGGGAACTTATTAGTTGAATAGAATGACTATAGCAAACCACTCACTTTATATCAGAGGACTGAGGTGAAGAATAGCAGAATTACAGACTATTGAGAGGAGTTCATGCAAGGCAATAAAATGGTACTGATGAAGGGATGAACAATGTGGAGGCTAGTCTGTGAGAGAGAGTAGTGCCAAGCATGAATGAGGGTGCAATGTGTCTTAGCAGCCAGCCCCAAAGTGGCATAGTGGTCAGGAGGCCTGCTGCTTTAATGGTCCATAAATCTGTGTGGACTGGCTAGTCTGATGCCGCCCCTGTGAGACCCTCTCATGCGGAAAATGAATCAGACCATTTTTACGGATCGCAAGTGTGGAAGCTCTCACCCTCCTCTGCCCTGCCAGCGAGCCGATAAGAGCTGCTGCACACACACGACACTCCATTTCAGCAGGTCTGGAGCTCATAAAACTCTCTATTAAGGACTACCTTTGTTTATATGGTACTCTGCATTCAATCTGCCCTCCTGCCTTTGTTGTTGTCCTCTCTGTTTTCTTTCTTTTCTCACCTCACCTTTGGTTACTGGACTGGGAACCCAGACACTTTGGCACACAGCCATTACAGGGGAGTAACCTGTCAAGATAAATCACATTCCAGGAGAAATGTATTTCCCGCTGTAGGTATATTATAGATTCCAAATGACCTCTCATTTTCTATCTTCCTCTGTGCCACAAATGTACACTGAATTACAAAGTTTGCATGTTCATTACAAAACACGCCAGGTGTGTTTATGTCTCCTTCATCCTGCTGTCTCTCACATGCACATTTAGGACAACAGATGTGGCTGTTTAATTTTAGAGTAAAAAGCCTTCTGGGTTTGTTTGTGACGTAAAAAAACTGCACTGTTTCTCAAACTACGGACCATTACTCATATTTTGGGTTTTTCTCTGGTTATACTATCTAAAGTAGGTATTGCAGCACACCAAGAGACAACTGGCTCCCTGAACTAATTAGTTTGAACCTAGTTTGAAATGTGAGTCATCAAGAGAGTCATGGCCTATAATGAAGAGTGCTAACACATGCACAGGTGTGCATGGGGAAACATGTACATCTGCATGAATGCATGCATTCACGGGCAGTTTCATTTTCCTATGTTGATATGATCAAAGCTGGTTAACACAGGTAGTATTTTTCTTCCTGAAGACTGCAACAGACTGTGAAGCTCACAAGGCCAGAAGGTGTGTTAGAACACACCAGAGGTCCTACTCCACTTTATGGCTCTGGAGGGAGCAAACTTCTCTTGTGTAAAGAGACAGTAAAGGATCACAGACTTCTACTTTTTATATTTAAGATGTGTTTATCATTAGATACTCTCGCGCTGATTTGATAGTTTCATTGCAAAAAGAGTGTAAATAGTACACGGACACACCCTCTAACTGTCAGCAGAGCAATCAGGCGTGGTCAACTTGTTTCAAATGCAGCACTGTCTTTGTTCTTCAGGTTTGTTTTCCCCAGAGGGTCTCCCAGCCATTGCCTGCAGTTATCCTCAACCGAAGAGTGTTTGCCTACAGAAGCCTTTGTTTGGCTATCCTTTCTGTCAACCAGGTGTTATGAATTGTGTCAGCAGTGTGCCGATTGTGTGTTATCTGGCAGCTGATAAGTGCCTCCTTTAATGCACAGGCAATAAAATTCAACACGTACGGCAGAAGAATGATCTTTTCAACAGTAAAACAAATGTGCTGTAATTCTTTATTGATTCAGTCTATTTGCTGAGATTAGACTGGGCAAACGCTTGTATTAGCAGGCTCAAATGTCAGTACATTCCAGTGGTGGATTAAACATGCTAGTATGAATTAGGGACGGTAAATTGAATCTTACAACAGTTTGATGAAAAAGGATTTAAAACTTAATGAGACTCTTACTAGCCTTTTTTGTGAAATGATTATTTCCCTAACTGTTTTGTTCATTAAACTAACTATTACTTATTGATATTGACTTACAGCCAAAATAACCAAAAGGGTTGGTTTTAGTCATTTTGAAGTACTAAACCTGCCCTCCTGCCCCCATTGCAAGATGGCCCCAAAATGTATGTGCATAATTAGTAGAAACACACTCTTCTTTTCAGAAACACTTACTTGAAACCTCCACCACACCCAAAAATTTAATAAACATACATTATAAATGTGCTCAGGAATAACAGCTTACGTACAAAGTAGTTATAGTAATTTGATCCAAAAGAATGACAATGAGCAAGTTTGGAGACAGTTTCACAGAATTTTCCTGACGCTGTACTGCAATAGCTTGTCAGATAATGCCAAGAGTAAAATCCACAATAAAATATGTGACAATGGCTCTGATCAGGCTGTGACAACTTTGTTTTCAGATTCTGAAGACTTCAGGAAAAGGCGTTTTCATCGCTTTTTAAATCAATGTCAGAGTCTTCAAAATGATTAAAAACAGAAAGCAGATTGCAAGTGAAGTCAAATCTGAAATTAAACAGATTTTCCTAAAATGAACCATGACAAGTAAGTGGAAGCATTTCTCTTTGCCACCAATATCTAAGTGATGGTTTAATTATCACCAAACACACATCACTGAACTTTGGTCCTTTTTTTTCATTGCCTCTATGCTATCTCATTTGGCTTTTAAGCTCAGTAAAACTGCAGGACTCCCCTATAAAGACCTTCAAATTGCCCGGCTATACAATACAACACAAGCAGGGGCAATTGAATTAACCCATTGATCCCTGGCTGCTCTATTGCTGAGCTAAATTTTGTTATTCAGCCGTAATGACTGCTCCTCCAGGCAAATGAACACTTGCAGTCAATTAGCTGTGAAGTAGTAGGAGGATGAAGGAAAGACAACTCAATCTGACATGTTATATTGTATCAATAGTTTAGAATGGAGTCACGACGTCTGATTAAATATTCAGCTGACGACTTCACTGTAAATAAACAACACAACACCAGAAGCTTTGTTCTTTGACACTCCCCTATCTTTTCGCAGCATCTGGTCCACCCCGCCTTTCCTTGGTCACAAGCGCACTTTATCTGTCAGGACAATAGCAGTCTTGTGCCCAGTAGTGTTGTCTGGCACTACCAGCTCCATAGTGGGCAATGACACATATGAGGCATCGCTCATGTTCTTCCAGCAATGTGAATAAGTGGGTGTTGTGTTTTCTCATGTATATACAGCACAATAAGCTGTCTGCCTGCTGCTTGGCAATAAGAATTCTGCGCAGATAAACAGTGACATTATTTTTCAATCATTCAGACCAAAATTGAAAAAAAAAACGCGCTCAGAAATTTCTAATCCGACAGGTTGAACTTAGATGGAAGTACGTTTCAGAATAGCAGGACTTGAAAGAGAATTGATATTTTCAATACACAAGCAAGGAGAGAGGTTTGGTTTTACAGTCAGTCTAATATTCAGCTAAATCAGATGGGTAAAGAGCGCCAACTGATGCCTAAAATAAAAAGGGATGAATGGATAAATTGTAAAACAGATAAGTAGTTAGTAAGTAAGTTTTCTTAAGTTGTACTTAAGAGAAATGCGTACATTTTCAAAACAACGGAGAAACAAAAGAAAATGTTTAAAACAGAGCCCTGTGATGGACTGGTGACCTCTCGAGGGAGTAGACTGCCCCTCCCTCAGTGGCAGCTAGGACAGGCTCCAGCTCCCCCATGAACCTGCATCGTATTAAAAAGGTAAAAAAAAATAAAAATGAAAGAGTGAATATATGATAAATTAAACAACAAAATGTTGAATGAAAGAATAAACAGATTAACAATTCAATCATAAACAGATCTGCAGTGCAAAGCGTCCCAAGGAATCTACAAGCCCAGAGTTTTATCTCAAAAACACTAAATAATTCCCCAAGAGCAAAACAAGATTCATGAAATAAGAGGAAAAAAATCCAGTAAATGAGGAAAGTTCAATAAACAGAGAGATTACAATAAAAACTTCCAAAACGTAACACAAAATAACTTCTTTGCGATATCAAAATAAAGATGTGAAGCAAATCAACCACAGTTCAGTTCAGATAAAGATCATAACGACACAAAAGTGACCACAATGAGGCACAAAAAGAAAAAAAAATCATTAAGAGACACAAAGCGACCATTATACTAATCGAACACAAAGATGATGAATAAGACACAAGAAAAGAAAGTAGAAAATATGACAAAACTGGTGACTCCAGCTCAGATGCTTTGTGCAGAAGTTGAGTCCCCACCACGGCAGGTCTGGGTTCGACTCCGACTTCAGGTTTTTTATTGCCTGTCTCTCTCTTGATTTCCAAAAATACACTATGCAAACTTTCAAAGATGGCTAGAAATAACACACAAGTAACCAAAAGCCACCCTGCATACATAATGCATAATGACCACAAAGTGATGTTTTCCTTACTTATTATGCTGCTCCCAGGGCTGCTAAACAACCACAAATAGTACCTATGTGGTTTTGAACTGTTCGCCTTTTTGGTTTTGTTATGAGTGTTAAACAGCCCAGACTATGATGCAATGCTAATACTTCCATGCAGGGGCTTCACCTATGAACATCAAGGAACATCTGACAAAAAAAAAAAAAAGTTTGAGAACCACTGCTTAGTATGTAAGTACAGGCCTCTTACTGTTGTCTATAAGCATCTTAAGTGAGCATGACCTGATGCCTAAAGGGCACCTTGCCTTGGTTTGAGAGGAACCTGGTTGTGAGCGAGGCTGTGAGCAGGCACACGGCTGTAGTGAGGAGAAAGTGGTGCAGTGCCTCTCCGTGCCTGGCTGAACACAGGGTAATGAAGCGTGGCAGAGGAGAGAGGAAAGGAGTGTGTCTGCAGGGTAGGCATGGCCCTCGTGTTCCTATGCAACCAGGGTGGCTGGGGAGGTGATGCTGGACCGCCTCTGTTCTGCTTACTTGTCATGCTGCTACCATGCTGTCCCTCGCTCATTTCGGATAGTTGATCTTTTTGCCCTCTTTTCCCATCATTCTCCTCTATGACGGTGTCAGAAATCCTGTTCCAATTCTGCAAGGACAGGTTGCAATAATCTCTCAAACTTACATCAGTTATTGTTATTGTACTGATGATGCAAATATTGCTGCGTGGTCTCAAATCAAACCAATTATCATAATCATAATCATTCAGCAAATGTCACTAATATGAATCTATGAAGTCTTCAGTCTGTTCGAATTTAACTTTGTTTTCTCAAATGATCAGTTGGCTCCACTTGCCCTTCAGTCAAAAGGTCAAGTGAGAACAGATGTGCTCTTGTTTCAGAGGTGGTTTTTCACTATGATACTCTGCAAAGAAGGAAGTATCCCTCTTTTGTTTGCATAATGAACATATCATTGATAATAAGAATTAATAATAAGTATCTTCATACTTCTCAACAACAGTAATACCGGCTGAGATAAACTAAGCCCTCAAAGATGCTTGGATGGGAAGTGATTGGAGGACTGAACCTGCCCCCTTGCCTAGAACATGGCAAATGTCCTATAAAAGCCCCTAAACAGGGTTGGCAAATTTAGCAAAATATTTCACCTTGAACTGGTATCACTCCAATCGGACTTTCCATTAGTTTGAACGGTCATGGGTGCAGGGAGTCTGTTGGCAATGGCAACAAGTGGAAGTGTTTCCGTTGAAGTTAGATTTGGTTGTGAATGAAATCTCACATGTCAATTTTCCAGTTTTCTGTGGCGTATATCTGCCATACCAGAGGTGTGAAATGGTATTTTAATGCTCCACAATCTGTCCTTCATGCAGGAATGCCTGTCAAAATAAATAGTCTTGACTGCAAATCATCCTGCTTTGTGACTGGAGCACAGTGTGATCCTCAAAGATTTTGATGAAGGCAGGAGTGGTCATTGGGACATGGTCAGGAACTGCCCTGAAAAACGTAATGTAATTCATTCTTAATCAGCTGTTCTGTAACCCCACTTCCTTCACATGTCCTAGATACTCATTCTGTCCTGTGAGTAATTCAATAAAATCTTAATAGCGAAGGAAAAGAGCAGCAACAGGGAAGCTAGAGAGAACCTGCGATTACACTCGTGGAATGATTTCGTCTTTGTGAGCGCATCCCACCATTGCAAACTCTTTACATATTATCATCTATTGTGCAGCCACACATTTCCTGTGGGCAACAAGTGTGGATCTATTCTTAGCTGATGGCCGGGGCTTCATCACTTTCCACTCCTCCTTCTTATAGGTTGGACGGGATGAGGTGTGATGCAGTCCTGCCAGGTCTCACTGGGTCAGAGCAGCCTGCGTCCAGCTGTAAAGACGGTGGGGCCCGTCGACCATCTGTCCCCGGCCAGCAGATTCAAGGCTCAGTCCCCAGAGCAAGAAACGAGGGGGCGGGAATGAGATGAGGTCGGATGGGGGAATCAGCTTTGTGTTGCCATAAAGCTGTCTTTCCTCTCTCCTAGCAACGGACTCCCATTTCCTTGGTTTTTGGGCGGCATGGTCCTGTTGGTTGGTGTGCATGGCCCCCTTACTTACTCTCTCTCTGTCCTATTTATGGTAATGAGCCATCTGCCCTCTCTATAACAGCCGCCCAAATAGAGGAGAGGCTGGGAGGGAGTAGGGGGTGGTGGCGGAGAGGGGGTGTCTATGACCGACAGGAGTCTGAGACAAAGACGCTTATCCTGTTGTGTCTGCCTCTGCACCAGTGGATGCCTTTGGATGTGGACTGAGTGATGAGCAAGAATGGCAACAATCCTTAAAGATGAACAGTGTTTTCAAGAAAGAATATAATGCAAGGAAGGGAGGTCGTTTGAAAGAATGAGTTAAATTTAGACTTTGTTTCTGTGGATGTACCTCAGAGAGACAGTGAAAGTGACATAGTGAGGCAGAGAGTGCTACCACCTGCAGGTTAGAACACTGAGTTGTCCTACACAAAGGGTGTTTGTAATACCAGTGCAGGTTTGACCCCTACCCAATCAAACACACACACACACACACACACACACACACAGATCGAGACAATATTGACACCTGAATATTACACAACCCCATCGTTATTAGGAGCTGCTTTATGGATATGCCTCTGTGACTTGGTGACACAGGAGAGTGGTGGGCACACCAGCCAATACAGAGCCACCCAGGATTCAATAGACCTCTGTTGCCACTGGATACTAGATTGGTTACCAAGCCAACACATGTTCCTCACTGTCATATATCCCGCAGATTAGTGTCAAAAATAACAGAGATCTTGACAGTTAAGCTCTACGTGTTTAAGTCTTAGAGAAACCAGTATGTCTCAGTGGGGGCTCAGTATGATAGATAAAAGCATAAAGACATGAAAATTATGTAAGACAAGGTGAAAAATGTTCCTTCTGGCTATAGCAACACAGAGCCAAAGCATATCCTCAACAGAGAATCGCAGTCAGTGCATCACACAACACAAAAGTAATCAGTCTCTGCATTCAAATCAAATTTTAAACGTTAAATAAAGCTTGTACATAACTGAAGATTTATCAACAAAAGACACGACCCAAAAGAAATAGGACCACCTTAGTTTTTTTAAAACAAAAGCTCGTTTTGTTGGCATATGTTGTTTTCTTTCTTTTCTTTTTTTTTTTTTTTTTTGTAACGTCGAGGTCATTCACCTATAACCCCATCAGACAGACAGACAAGCTCACAGATGGATCAATAACCCATCAAATCACAGATGGTCCTGCTGGTACATCTGCAGTTTGCTGAAAGCAGAGAGCCAAACAATATGAAAACAAACAGATGCATGGACAGAAAACATAAACAATATGAATGTGTATGAAAACCAAAAGTATTGGATGATCAGCCACGAGAACACTACCATGACCACTTGCAGGGTAGTGTAGGAGGTCAGTGTGACTCTTGTGTTACAGCTAGTTAGCAAGTAAGTGGAGCAGTGCTTATCTAAACCAGCTGAAAACTCACACATTGACAACTTACACATAGATATTCACGCAATGACAAAACTTGGGAATGCACGCTGACTTAGAAAGGAAACATTTCTTCAATGTATTGGGACACATACAACACTGTTGTCATGGTAGCTTTTAGAGTCTAGCTTTGGTAAATTTGCTGCCAAGAGTGGCTGCTCAAGACATTTGTGAAATAGAAATGAATATTTCTGATTAGAAATGGGATGTGAAACACAATTCTGACAACAGTAACAAAAAGCTGTAGATGTAGCAAATGGTATTCATCTTCTCATGCAGCATGGAGTGAATACTCAGAGGATGACAGGAGGTGACATCTAGTGGACAACCTGCACGCAACAGGATTCAAGAGAGTAGAAAAAAACACTTACTGACCCTTTCAACAGACATTACTTCCTGTAGACGCTTTGCTCTTACACTGCACACAGCACTCTTACAGCATCAGGGATGTTTATGATGGTTTTGCTGAAAGTATTGACTGTAAAACTCCCGGGCAGCATTTCAACGGGATTCAAATCTGTGCTTTGATTTGGCCGTTCCATAAAGCTCCTTTTTGAGCCACTTTGAATCAGTATCCTCTTAAAATGCTCACCTCGTGTTCTTCAGAAACTTTTAGACGGAGGGTCCGACATTAACATCTCGCATGTGATGCAGAATTCAGAACTGAATCAATGTCTGCAGTCATTGCTTCTACCCAGTCTGTTTGGCGGTGAAACGAGCAAAGAACGCCTTTGCTGTCTATTCTCTCTCTTGTAGTCTTTGGTGGATAGCAAAAGCTTCTTTCAGACACACTTTCCCATGCAAGTCAAATTGGGCCAATCTCTTTCTGATTTTCGACTCACGCACTTTTGACAGATCTACCGGAAGAGTTATCCGTAGATCCCGTGATAAAGATTTGGGAGTTTTGCAAACTTGTTTGATGGAATCACCAATCCTGTGTGAACTGACACCTTAAAAACATTTTTAAAAGCCAGACTCATACACATCCACAGTCTTTTTTCCCCCCCATGGGCTTTGGAGAGCTCTTTCTTTACATCACACCACATGTAAACAGCAAAATGTACACCAGACCCTAGATGTCACTTGTTACTCTGTGGAGGTTCCATCAGCACCTAATCTGGGACTCCTGCTTCTGATTTAATCTGATTAATATAGTAACAAATGTAGGGGTGCACTCACTTTTTTACGTGTGACTTATCTGTTATTTTTTTCTGTATTATATATTAACTAAAAAATGACTGCAAAATATCTGTCTAAATAAATAGAATCACTGTTATCGATAGGCAATGTTTTAAAGAAGTTTGTGTGTACAAGAATACATTGCATAAAATAAGATAAGTTCATTCCTGCTGACAAACTGGACAATGCCTCTGTAAAGATGTTTTCTAATACAATCTGTGCAGCTGAACACACAAAGTCACAGTTCTCTTTGGCAAGAGAGACAGACGTCTGAGCATCCAGCTGTTAATTCTACCGAAAGAACAGTATCTCCTCTGTTCCCCTCACTGCAAAAAAAAAAGAAAAAAGAATTACCTTCTATTGTATTCACCGAAGGACCTTGAAAAATGCCAAAACTCTGCAGTTACTGGACTTGATCACAAGTGTCCATTCATTTACAAGCATTTAGTGTATATATCGATTATCCATTTTACCCCCTAAAACATTTGTACAACTTGATGAAACATTGCGGTTTGTTTGCAGAACACTGCAAGCTCCCGCTGCATGCCTAAACTAATAAGAAATACAGCAGAAAAAATCTTGTTATGGTGACTACTGTTCCTTAGTTTAATACTGGCAAGGATCAGAGTTTTTTTTTTATTATTATTATTATGTTGGCTGATCTACAACACAGATTAGTTTATTTGTGCTAGAGAGACAGGTGTAATAGGACATGTAGAAATGCTCCAAAGTCAGTCAGCTGTGCCAAGATCACAGTGAGCCGGCAGTCTGAGGACTTCAATGAGAAATCAAAGCCGACTGGAACAGAGATTCTGGCAAGAAGTGGTGAGAAAGTGGAGGTCTGAATACAGCTTATGATAATCATGAAAGTGGATGCTGCCGTTCTCAAAGGACAGCAGGAAGAAAACAGACACTTGGGACCTCTGGTGGCTGGAAAACATTCAACCATAGAACAGACCACATTGAACACCAAAGACCATGAGCGCATACCTTTTTTTTTTTACTGAGATACAATTTATTTATATAAAATCAGAAATATAAGACTGTTCCAAATCTTTTATCTGTGTATTTATTGAACAGATGTTCTCATTTTGTATTTTTGTACTGATAAATTGATGGCAGTCTGTTAACAAATGAATAGTCCTAGGTTTGAATTAGATTTCGCAACAGATGCGCATTTATGAAACAGAGGGCACTGACATGCAAATGCCTCCCTCACCAGTCACCATCAACATTTCCCTCTCCATTTATCTTATCGTCGTTTATTTTATTTATTTATTTTTTTAATGTTTTTTTTTTAGATACTTGACAAATTTGATTTCCCCCCACTGGGGGATGAATAAATATTTTTTCCTATTCTATTCTATTTCTATTCTTATTGCCTTATGTCAGCAACATTTTGCATGCAAGTTAATATGTAAGGTTATTTTTTTAAGTCGATCACTTTGTTTCTCATCATGGTTTTTAATGTCTTACTATGATTTGAATTACCCCTACTGGAGGAATAAATAAATATTTTTTTCTATTCTATTCCATGATTGTTAGCCATGTTTCTGTGGTCTGTAAGTGGTCCAGTTTTGGTTTTGGTATAACATTTCTGACAACAGCCCCACTCCTCTGACTCTTGCAGTCCCTGGACCTGCGACCAAAGCCTGTTAAGTAATCTGTCCATGAAGACATATATCCAAGTCGTTGACGGGGATAGGCTGTAAAGTCCTATAATCGCTTCGCCAACACCTCAACCCATGCAAGCCCGACTGCTGCAGAGGCAAACAACAGATTCTCTCATGATGGATGCTTGAAAGACTGAGCTCATAAGTAAAAGTAAAATCCCTGTTAAATCGACCGCCTTCCACGGGGAAAGCGAGGAGACGACGAGAGGTCCTCCCATGTGATGTGACTGAGGCCTGACGGACTGTGCCTGTCTGTTATGGCTCCTCCTGCTACAGTAGAACGGGACTAGACGTAACACCAGTGCAGGGGAACGGGAGTAACACAGCGATACGTTTCTCTTGAGCCACGGTGAAAGATGGCAAATCGTGCAATGCTGAAGAAAAAGACATAGACGGCGGGTTTTGCGTCGCCTCTTCTGCTGTGAAGGCTTCGACTTTTCTTTCAGATTAACAACCCCCCAAATGAACTCCGTCAGAGCAAGTAACGTTAGCAGAAGACCTAGGCGAGTATCGAGGCCGCGCCCGGTGCAGCCGGAGAGGAATCACCAGGAAAGAGGTAACGTTTACAAAGCTAGCGTTAGCATTACCGAGCCGCTTGTCAAACAGCTGACCATTGTATTTATTTGTATGTGTAATGCTTTGACATTTTTTGTGTTGTTTTTGTGAAATGTCGTACGCGTTGTGGGGCAACGTTAGTTGTTGTGGAAAGACACTTGGGAGCTAACGGCGCTCTCAGTAGGTTCCATTGCTGCGAGGAAACACCGAGGCTTTTGTGTTCCTACTTAGCATTCAGGCCGCGCTTTGTTTTGCTTGATTTTATGCCCCGAGTCGGCCTCTCTATTGCACGTCTAACCTCATACCGGTGGTGTTTTTGTTTTTTTAGAAGGTAAAATTCACAAGTTCCGGAAATGACTAATGATAAGACAGTTACTTGCTGGCTTCATGGGTGACAAACGCAAGGCAGGATACATTAAGCGGTTTTGCCAGTTGTCGTAGCAT
This sequence comes from Leuresthes tenuis, assembly GCF_036924035.1. Lineage (NCBI taxonomy): Eukaryota > Metazoa > Chordata > Actinopteri > Atheriniformes > Atherinopsidae > Leuresthes > Leuresthes tenuis. The sequence goes on from NW_027325362.1 coordinate 17,915,353, forward strand.
GCTAACTTAACATAGCCCGTGCTAGATCGTTGTTATTATTAGCACGTCTGGCTAGCTATCTGCGTTCTGGCGTTATTCAAAAAAAAAAAAAAAGAAGGGGGGAAAAAAGGGCTGCTCACCCAGTGACCTTTGCTATTCTAACATATGAATGCAGAATATGCTGCCTGTAATTAGATTTTTTTTTTGTGTGTCCATAGTAACCTGTGTTTGTTTTGTTTTAGTTTCTTTTCCTAAGCACTGCTGTGACATCAGACGGTGTAATGTGAACGAATGTTGGATGCGATTTTAGTCGGAAAAAAAAGGACACTCTTGAATTATAGCTGCCATGGCTTGAAGCCCGTGTTATTGACCTGATACTGATCTGCAACATTAATGATTGGTTGGCCAATCTAATTCAGCGTCAACAATGCTGTTTGATCTCACAGTAACAATTGAGTGCCAATCAGCTGAATGAAGATGGTTAACCCATGATACTTGTTGCCTCTTGAGAAAGTGAATCAAGGTGATGTGTTGACAGTCTGAACAGAGACCCAACAAAGAGTAAAATATCACAGTGAGCTTTATGTTTCCTCAGAATTCTGTAGATCCTCTCTGTATCTCATTTAATTTCTTCAGGCAAGACCTGTCATGAGTTATGTTTATTCAACTTCGCCTAGGCGCCTACAGCATAGCTTTGCTCTCATCTAAAGGGGACAGAAAATGAAATGATATGATGCACAACTCCATCTTCTGCTTTTTTCAAAATGCCAAAGTATGTATTTGCTGCGAAAAGGGGAAAAACGTTTGTGATTGTCAAATAAGGGAGAAAAACCTGCACGGTACTTCATGTTACACTTGGAGAACATCGCTTTAACTGGCCCATGTCGTCTCATTACACTGCAATGGTTACTGGTCTTGTAGCTGGGAAGAGTCTTCCTTGCAGCCGGAGCAACAAGCAGACAGCGTTTGCATCTTCCATCGGGCGTAGCCATCAACTCATCAAGGTGAATAGGCGTATAGATGTATGCGTAGTTTGGCTGGGGGTTGATGCTGTGTTTGCTTTTCAATTGATTGAATCCCCACCATGATAGGATTTGTAATCAGCTTGTTCCTCACAGAGTAGGTAAAGAGCTGAAAAAGCTTTGTTTTTTTTTTTTTTTTTTTTTCTCACACCTTCTCATAGACAATGTTGAGACAATTGCAAGTGATTATCTTAGAAGCAGTGTTTTGTTGGAAAGCTCAGAATCTGTAAATGTACGGTCAGTTGTTAATTGACTGTGTACGTTAATGTCCGTTGTTCAACCAGGTATTAAACATACCAGCAAGTTGATGTCCATCATAAAATTAGAAAAGTATTCACATTCTTCAGTGTTTTGAATGGCTATATTTAAAGTGGGACACATGCGTGTTGGGATCAACGCAGCCTTGATCATCTTTCGTATGGATATAATTGAATGCATTGTCTGTAATCTTTTTCTCTTGATCTGCTACTTGTAGATGAGGACGTTGCTGCAGATATGGTCGCAGAAGAATCCGGTCCAGGAGCTCAGAATAGTCCCTACCAACTTAGAAGAAAGTCTCTACCCAAGAGAACAGTGTGTCCGACAAAGACCAACATGGAGGTACATTTCTCAAGAATCCTGCAAAGATCATGGAAGAAATATATGTTTGTTTTGAAAGACAAACAGTGATTATTAAAAAGTTACTTTTTTTTATCTATAGGGTGCCTCCACTTCAACAACAGAAAACTTTGGACATCGACCTAAGCGTCCCAGAGTTTCTGGAAAGTGTCAAGATTTACCAGGTAATTGGGGCCGCTTCATTTGTCTTGATGTGTATTTTTCCATAAAAGTGTATCAATCGTGAGGTTCTGCATAATTGTGGGCGCAATTCCCTTTTGTGATGGTTATTGCGGTGTGTTGACATGTTTAACCTTTCTCGCGTCGGTGAGAATGCGACTCTTGTTTTGAGTCTCACTGTTTATACAAAGAAACTTGCATGTAATCATCTGAATATTCACTGTAAAACATGTCATGACAAAGATACGTTGATATAATTTCTATCCTTCATTTGGAGAAGAAGAAAAAAAAGATAACTTTAGCAACTGTTGTTTTTTGTAGATTCAGCACCTTCCTTCATCCTTCAGTGCAGGCTTTTGTTTTATTTGTAAGATAGTAACTCAGGAAATGTGGGAATGTATGTAGGAACATCTCCTGTTAGCCTCTTTGATTTATAGCATCAGATGTTGCCGGGAACATCTCGAAATCATAAAAATCTTTTCTGCTGGTGGCATTTAGAGCCTTTCTCATCCCTTGCTGCTCCAGCCAAAGATCCCAAAACAGATTTTCAGCCGTTACGTGGATTTGGGGTTCTACTGCCAACCGTTGGACTTCTTCATGTTGTGCCCACAGTTGGTCCACGTCGAAACTTTTTAAACCAAATTTTGTAGATGACAAATGTCACATTTTATTTTGCGTTTCGTCTTTGTGTTTCACCTTCCTATCTTTCCCTGAGGTCAGCTCCAAATAAGAGCTTTCTTTGTTTTCTCTCCTACACAAAGGAAGAAAAATGTTGTTTTCTCTCAGTCAGTAGGATGTTTATTTATATTTGGGATCAGCGTTTTACCCCTGGAAGAGAAATGTGCATAATGCGATTAAATCAATGGTGATGTACTTAAGTAGGAATTATTTGAATGAAAAAAAAATCGTCATCGTTTTGGCTGTAGCTTCCAATCTTGGTGCGGCTTTTCTCCTTTTGCATGCCATTGTTTGACTTCAACTAGACCCCGGTAATTTCTTGGTCATTCTCCTCCCAGCAGCTCCAGCAGAGCTGTATTTGCAGGAGAAGCTTCCAGATGAGGTGGTGCTAAAGATCTTCTCGTACCTGCTGGAGCAGGACTTGTGCCGCGCAGCATGTGTGTGCAAGCGCTTCAGCGAGCTGGCCAACGACCCCATCCTCTGGTGAGACGCGGTGGTGTTTGAGAAAAAGAAAAGAAAAAAACATTTTCTTTGCACCACTTACCCGGTTTATTTGTTGTAAACAAACTGGTTCAGAGCGGCTTTAACGTTGGCATCTGATTGATATTTTAACCCATTGTGACCCAAGGCTTTAAAAAGCTGTATAAAGTCGGACTTTTGAGAGGTTAAGGCATCGTCTTTTATTGTGAATTCTGGACTTTGCCCTTATGTTCATGAATATTTATTGAAGACCTAATTGTTTGTGTCTCTTAAAAGTGAAAAGTATACATATGTTGCATCTGGTCCTAATGGGTCAATCAGAACTGACTTACAGCTTAATGAACATTAGAAAACAACACTTCATGTGTTGGCTTTTCATGTGTCAGTTTTAAACGTCAGGTCTGTACACACAGCAGTTTCTTGCTGACTGCAGTGAGCCAAATTTAAAGAAAAACGGCCTGTGAGTCGTCAACCCAAGCATAACAAAGACTGGTTGTTTTACAGAGCTTCAGCTACTGTAAGGAATTCTCTGACACGGATAAGAAGAGGGGGATGTTTACCGTTGATGTGTCTTCATATTTCAGGAAGCGACTGTACATGGAAGTTTTTGAATACACGCGACCCATGATGCACCCTGAGGCGGGAAAGTTCTACCAGATAAACCCAGAAGAATATGAGCAGCCAAACCCGTGGAAGGAGAGTTTTCAGCAGCTGGTATGGAATCCTCAAAAACACCTTGAATATTTCAAATGTCCTCTGTCAGCAATGATTTAGCACGCATGAGTACTTTATTACTGCTCTGTAAAATAGGGTAATAAGAGTTGTGCATATTGTCGTGGCATTGGCTTTACAGGAAGGTCACCAGACACAGTGTCCTGAGCTGAACAAGGCGCACCGTATATATTATAACCATCCTCAAGTCATGGGAGAATTGAGGGATATGGGACTAAATTATTACCCACGATTGGCTTTTATACACTGCAAATTGTTAATATTGAACAAATTCCGCTCGTTGCTGAATCTGCGCAGCCCTCTTGTGTACAGATAGCAAATGTCATGTGAAAGGGCAGCACCAAAGGCAACAGTGTGACATTCTGTAATTAGAGAGTGGAAGAGAACGTGGCTGCGTTGTGTTCCTTTGTGATACACCGGCCCTGAGGAGTGTTTTCCCCAGACAGGCCATTGGAGACAGTTTACATCACGATCTTCTCTGGGATGCAATGTCGTTGTCATTTGCTCAGTGTATGTCATCTTCACAGTGAAAATAATTCTGTTTGTTATATTGTTTTGTTCTCGCAGTATAAAGGTGCCCACGTTAAGCCAGGGTTTGCAGAACACTTCTACAGCAATCCTGCCAGATACAAAGGGAGAGATAACATGTTTGTAAGTGAACTTTCTCACGTCCTTTTACTTATACATACATACGTACTTTGTGTACTCCAGTTCTTCGGCTTACTTGTTATGCCTTCTCCAGTACTATGACACCATCGAGGATGCTCTTGGAGGCGGTCAGGAGCCTCACTTTGACGGCTTGATATTCGTCCACTCTGGTATTTATACAGACGAATGGATCTACATCGAGTCTCCCATCACAATGATCGGAGCTGGTACGCTTGTTTTAAAGTCATAAATCCGGTTTTAAACTTTGCACTTGTTTAGTGTCTAACTAAGCCTTTCTGGTTGATTTTGTAGCTCCTGGAAAAGTAGCAGAGAAAGTCATCATCGAGAACACCAGAGACTCCACATTTGTGTTCATGGAAGGTTCAGAAGATGCTTACGTTGGATACATGACCATAAGGGTGAGAGGACTCTTTTTTTCTTTCCCCATAGACCACATACTTAGTACATGGAACTAGAACTAGAACATACCCTAGTCATGCTTTTAGTTGGTGCCTTAAACGTTTTTTTCTTCTGCTGCAGTTCAATCCCGACGATAAATCCGCCCAGCACCACAATGCACATCACTGCTTGGAGATTACGGTCAACTGCAGTCCCATCATTGACCACTGCATCATACGCAGCACATGCACAGGTAAATCTGCTGCCTTTTGGCCTACTTTCACGGTGTTCAACATTTATCGGGGTTATAAGATCATTCTAAAGGGGTTGCAAGAAGGCTGTTGGGCTATGAAAGAGGAGAACAAAGTTGTGCTGCCTTGAGAATAGTCACACAAGTTAGATCCATTATGAGGAGTTGCAAGATAATAGTGCTTGTTATGGTTTTTCAAAACAATACGTGACAGAAGAGGCTCTGGCGTGGTCTTCTGTGTTGTGATGCATTTTCATTCTGCTTGTTTCAGTGGGGTCAGCTGTCTGCGTCAGCGGTCAGGGTGCTTGTCCTACAATCAAGCACTGCAACATCAGCGACTGTGAAAATGTTGGTCTTTACATCACGGACCACGCACAGGTGATTTGCACCTCTCATTCATCATTTTAACGCTTACAGACATGGTGTTGGCCGGTCCTTCGTCTTCACAGAGTGAATTCTTACACGTTTTATGTAGGTGAGTAGGTCAGAGCAGAGCTTGAGTGTTAATGGGTCATTATCAGACTTGTGCAGAGCTTTATGAAGCGATGACGAGCCGACCCACATATCTAAATCAGGTATTTTGAAGCCGGGAAAGGTGTAAAGCATTCAGGGTTAAGGGGACCAGAATTGCAAAAATGCTGGATTAGAGAGCAGGTCTAGAGCTTGTATCTTGATTAAATGTTAATACGATAAAAGAATTTAATAGACAAGAAAACTGTGTGAGTAGCGATTGACTTCCACTGTCTTATGTTCAGGGAATATATGAAGACAACGAGATCTCAAACAACGCCCTGGCTGGGATCTGGGTGAAGAACCACGGCAACCCAATCATCAGACGGAATCACATCCACCATGGCAGAGATGTAGGGGTTTTCACATTTGACCACGGCATGGTAAGATGCAGCTTACTGCTGTTTGGTTTGTTTGTTTGTTCTTTATCAACTTTTCCACACTTCTGTAAGTTTTCTGAAATGAGTGTGTGTCATTACAATTAAAAGTGATGAGGCATTACTTGTTGGAGACCCTTAAATCAAATGTAATCAAACTGTCATATTTGAGTGTATTAGTTTATTATTATTTTGTACATTACTTTGTACTAAATACACAGTTCTTCTTTGCCTTTTTTTTTTTTTGCTTCCCTGTGACTTAAACAGACTGTACAGTAATTCAGTCTTTCTCCATCTGTTTCCAGGGTTACTTTGAAAGCTGCAACATCCATAGGAACCGTATAGCTGGCTTCGAGGTGAAAGCGTATGCCAATCCAACTGTGGTTCGTTGCGAGATCCATCACGGTCAGACTGGGGGCATCTATGTACACGAAAAGGGGCGTGGTCAGTTCATAGAAAACAAGATCTATGCAAATAACTTTGCAGGGGTGTGGATCACCTCCAACAGTGACCCCACAATAAGGTCAGCATTGCCCGGAGTTTCTGTTTCTGTTTATGCATTTAGCAGACGCTTTTATCCAAAGCGACTTACAGGTAGGCATATAGGGTAAGGGGGTCTTGCCTAAGGACCCCTACTGGAAGTAGTACCTTTCATGGAGGGGATTGGAACTCAGGTCTCCCACACGAAAGGTGCCAATCATACCACTACACTATCCAGTCCGGCGTGTAAAGTAAGTGTCAGTTTGGACGTGTCCTCAAATGTCTTTGTTTTTGTCCAAACGCAGGGGAAATGCCATATTCAATGGCAACCAAGGCGGCGTTTATATTTTTGGTGATGGCAGAGGCCTCATCGAAGGGAACGACATCTATGGTAATGCCCTGGCAGGAATCCAGATCCGGACAAATAGCTGCCCAATCGTCAGGCACAACAAGATCCACGATGGTCAACACGGTGGCATATATGTGGTAAATGCTTATCTCGTTTTTTTGTGTTCTGTCTTCATTTTGTTGGATACCTTTATGGTATCACTTTGAAACGGAGCAGTGATCGATTGTTTGTTTTATCTAGCATGAAAAAGGACAAGGAGTCATAGAGGAGAATGAAGTGTACAGCAATACACTGGCAGGAGTGTGGGTGACGACGGGCAGTACGCCGGTACTGAGGAGGAACAGGATACACAGCGGGAAGCAGGTGAGATTATAAGCAAGTTAGCCCTACAGAAAGGAGATGAATGGAAAGCCAGGGATTAGAGTCGCTTTGCAATCACACATGTTTACAGACGTATTTATGTCATAATTCAGATGCTGACTGCTCACAAATTGCATTGTCAGAGAAGCTCAATGTTGTAGAACGTTTAAAAAAATTCAGTCGGATCTTAACGAGATCGCTCCCTGTCACACGAACTATTCGATAATATGCGCTTTAGTACGACCAATAAATGGCAGCTGTCGTGTTTTCATGTGAACAGGTCGGGGTCTACTTCTATGACAATGGCCACGGTGTGCTGGAGGACAATGACATCTACAATCACATGTACTCTGGAGTTCAGATAAGGTTTGTGGGGAAAAGAAAGTCAAGAAGACTTGCATCCAGCTTATTGAGGCAGTGGCTCACCTATCCCACTTCTTTTTTCTTTTTTTTACAGGACTGGCAGCAATCCCAAGATCAGACGGAATAAGATCTGGGGAGGTCAGAATGGAGGCATTTTGGTGTACAACTCAGGTGAGAAGCAGAGAGGGATTTTTTTTTCTTTTACTTTTTAAATTAGGACGGCTGTCTTTTTTCTGTTTTTTTTTTTTTTTTTTCCTATTTTGCACTAATTGGCTACATTTGTATTAATTCCTCAGGCTTAGGATTCATCGAGGACAACGAGATCTTTGACAATGCGATGGCAGGAGTGTGGATCAAGACCGACAGCAATCCCACTTTGCGGAGGAACAAGATCCACGACGGGAGAGATGGCGGGATCTGTATATTCAACGGAGGAAGAGGTAGCTCCTTGATTTATTCTGTGAAAATCCAGTAAATCTTCCGCAGTTTTCTTCATAATCAAGCGAAAATTTTTATTACATTTTATTGGGTTGATGTTAACAAGTTGTTGTTGTTTTTTTAAATCGGTAATTCTTGGAACGACTGTTTTCTGCCGTCAGGTTTGCTCGAGGAGAACGACATCTTCAGAAATGCCCAAGCGGGTGTTCTCATTAGCACCAACAGTCACCCTGTACTGAGGAAAAACAGGATATTTGATGGCTTCGCTGCAGGTGGGTAACACCTGCACACAGGCTGTCATAGTTATAGTTATTTAATATTGTTCTGGACTTTAATGCCCTTGCAGATATGATATATTTAAAAAACTAAAAACTGTTTGTGTTTTGCTGAAAGGTATTGAGATCACCAACCATGCCACAGCGACCCTTGAAGGCAATCAGATCTTCAACAATCGTTTTGGTGGATTGTTTCTTGCATCGGGTGTCAATGTTACAATGAAAGGTGTCAAATTTCTTCCAACATTATTTTGACAAATCCTTATTTGCCTGATAACAGGCACATAATCAGAGATCCGCTGCCTCATTGTGAATAAACTCCCGCTATGTCTTCCGCAGATAATAAAATATTGAACAATCAAGATGCCATTGAAAAGGCTGTGAGCAGAGGTCAGTGCCTGTACAAGATTTCAAGTTACACCAGCTATCCAATGCACGATTTTTACAGGTAAATGTTGTTTGCAATTGCAATCGACGCGACGAATATATAGCCAGTGGTTGTGCGTTTTTCCTCGATTGTTAACCAACTTTGGGTTCACATAGGTGTCACACCTGTAACACAACAGACCGCAATGCCATCTGTGTGAACTGCATCAAGAAGTGTCACCAAGGACACGATGTGGAGTTCATCAGACACGATAGGTTGGTGTGATTTCCACATACTTCTACAATTCATTCATTTGTGATGGAGCACAAACAGAACCAACTTCTACTTCCATCAGTAGACTGCATATGAAATAGTTTATTTATTTATTTTTTTTGTGTGTCTTAATGGACTTTAACTGAACATAATCATATCTCAATTTCCCAGATTCTTCTGTGACTGTGGCGCAGGGACGCTTTCAAATCCCTGCACGTTAGCTGGAGAGCCGACGCACGACACGGACACTCTGTATGACTCTGCTCCTCCTATAGAGTCCAATACCCTGCAGCACAACTGAGCTCAAGATGCCAGGTCCCTTTGCACTTCAGCAGTAATGGACGTAAGACACAGAAGTCGTGCCGTGGAGGAGAAGATCCGTTCAAAAATACAGATTCACTTTGACGAGAGCATATACAGCAACTTAAAAAAAAGAAAAAATACCAGGGACACGAATATGCTAAAAAGAGACATTTAGGGGGGGAAAGTGTTGATAACAGATGCCTCGCTTTTTCTTTTTTTTTTTTTTTAATTTTAATTGAAAAAAGTAAAGATGACCTCAGTGGGACCCAGCGGGAGAGCAGCTGACTCAGGGTTTGTGGGTGTGTTGAACTGGTCGCCCTGCGTGACACCAGCGAGATGGACAAAACTACCGAGGCTCATCTTCTTTCAAGAAGCGCAAGAACAAGAGACTGTAGTCGTGTACAGATTCATCGCGTGGACGGATGCCAAGTCAGAAGAGGCAGAACTGTCCTCATGGGAGGCCAAAAAAAAGCCCCCAAATGCAACAATGCTTCCATCACTGGGCAACCGACGTGCTCGTATATGTACGAGAAAAATGACCTAGCACTTCAGCTTTTATTTTCTTTTTTCTCTGTCCTCAAGACGACTGTTGAGATTTGATTTTAATGCTTTTTTTTTTTTTTGTGTAGTTTTGTATTTTCATGCAAAAATCTTACTGTACTTGAATGTCTTTATTTTATTAAATGTCTTCTTTTTTTTTTTTGGTTATTCCCCAGAATTGCTGTAATTATACTCATGTCGCAGTATCTAACTTCTTTCTGTGAAAGAGATCAGAGAAAAGAGAGGAAAACACTAAACATTTTCTCCAGCAACGTTGACTCCTTTTCACGTTTGCAATACAGAACTGTGCTTTCACGGGACTCGTACCAGCGTGTACGAAACGGTCTGCTTTACATAATCTATGCACACTGTTTTTAACGTCTCACAAGCAAGATGTGGGGTGAAACGGTTTTGTTTTCGTCTTGGTTTTTAAACCCTTCGCAGCATTCATTTAGCGAGTAAGCCACGCTCATGAGACCCTGTGTTCAATTTCCATGTGGTTGTCTTCTGTAACGGGTTCAAGTGCTGCTTCGTGGCCTTTTGTGATCATTTGTTGGATTATTAACATTCACACAATGGAAAAAAAAAAAAAAAGTCTTGTGAAAGCACAATTCCTTTTCAATGGTTAGTTGTTTGTCAATGTTGCTGGAGAATTGAACAGCTTTTACTCTACTGAAGCTGAGACAAGTATCTATATACAGCGCTTTATGGTTTCATTGCCCCTCCCCCCTCTCTCTCTCATCCATTCATGTGTACTGGTGATTGTGGATTCTCATACAGACTGAAATGTATGCATGTATCATAACATCTAGACTTAATATATTGTGAAGTATTCAATAACCGTTGTGTAGGCGATAGTGTGAATTAAAAGGGTTTAATTTCCTAGATGAAACATTGTCATTTTTTTAAAAATAAACTTTATTGGATCATTACAGTAGTGTTTTTTCAAAGTGCCGAGAGAACAAAAAAAAATATATATAACTGGCTCAAACTACAAGGTGTTGAGCAGCTGCACAAGTGAAGCAAAGTGTGTGATGTCTGGTGTGGCATCTTCAGCAAACTGGCAGAGCTTCCTGAAAGAGAAAAGGAGTCAACGGTTGACAGTTATCGACATCAGTTCAGATCCTTGCGTTGCCGACTAACACTAAAACCTACTTGAATAGTCTGAGGCTGATTGTGCTCCTCTCGAACTCTCTGGCCTTCCTGTGTCCTGCCTGGATGACCTCCTCTGGTAGGCTGGCTAGTCGGGCAGCATTGAACCCATAACTCTTAGGACAAGCACCGGTGATGAACTTGTAGAGGAATGTGATCGTCTCTTGACTTGGATCCTCGCATTCATTCTCGACCATGCATGCCTGGAAGGGACAGACATAATTCATTCAAAAGCACTGCGTGTGATGCACAGTGAAGAAAAATACTACATGCTGCAGCTTGAACGTTGCGTTCGAGCTGATACGTTTGCACAAATGGGACGCTCAAAAATACAGAATACCACAACACCATTTGCAACCTTTAACTCAAGTGGAGGAACTCAGAAATGAAAGGATGCCGCATATTGTGGCTAGAGGAGCACCCACCGCTGGCACAGGGGAAACAGCTGTGCTGCAACTTAGATGAGGCCACTAACTGCTAAATTCATTCTCTCAAACTAAGATCCTTCAAGTTACTGCTTTCACTTTCTTCGTCCTCTCTGCTACATTAGACGCTCTTTGCACTTTAACATATATCCAATGCTTCCAAAACTTTTCTTTTAGTGTATATTTTAATAGCAGTGATAGGTTTAACATTTAGAAGCCCAAGCTGTCTACACAGAAAGTCGGTTCTTCCACACAAAGGGAAACAGACATGATGTAATCAAACCGATTAAAATAGTGCTCAAAGCTTGCATTAGATAACGTCTGCCTGTGATGCGCAGTATCTATCAGCATTAGCATTGCCGTGCTTACCATGTGGCCCAACCGCACAGCAGGGTTGTTGGCGTAATCCTCTACCAGGGAGTGGTAATGTGTGGAGAAGAGCGTGCGACAGCAGATCTTCTCAGCGAGCTCCTTCACAACAGCGCTGGCAATCGCTGTGCCGTCATATGTGGCTGTGCCCCTTCCTGCAACATGGCACAGCTAAATGACTACGCGATGAAAACAAAGCGACGCCATGGCGACTAAACTGTTCTGTGGAGACGAGACTCGATTTCAAATGCAAGCATGAATAAATGCTTACCCAATTCATCAAGAAGCACAAGTGAGTGTTTTGTGGCATGGTGCAGGATGCTGGCAGTCTCACTCAGCTCCACAAAGAAGGTGCTTTCTCCTGTCAGTACAAGAGTATAAGTTTAACCCATCGAGGGCCAGCTCTGATCATTATGCTAAAAGGTCTTTGAGACGTTACCAGCCATGATTCGATCAGAGGCTCCCAGCCTGGTGAAGACCCTGTCAACTGGTGTAAAACGGAGGCTCTCAGCTGGAACGTAGCACCCCAGCTGAGCCAGAATGATCACAAGCCCACACTGTAGAAAAAGAGCAGCGTGACATCTTAACACGGGCCAACAGAGACCTCAAAATAAATCGCATAACACCACTGTGCGTACAACTGGAACACACACACACACACACACAGATACAAACATGCAAATGACCCACCTGTCGCATGAGAGTCGACTTTCCGCCCATGTTTGGCCCTGTGACAAGAACACAAGCGGCACGGCCTTCCTCCTCATCACTTTCACTGCTTCCAGGGCAGCCGATGAAGATGTCGTTGGGAATAAAGTCGTCGCCAAAAAAGGTCTTGGTGACACAGGGGTGACGGGATCCAGTGAGGTTAATGAAGGGCGCAACCTGGGTGTCATCCTCAGGGAGCACCACCTGAGGCCTGGTCATTACTCCATCTCCACCCTGGCTGTAGCGCGACAAAGCCAACAGCACATCTGGAAGGGGAAATAAAATAAGACTATAGGTACTGGTCTTTTTTTAAGAGGAAATTTTAGATCCTCTCAGAGTAAAACCTATCCTGTGGCTGAAGGGTGGCCCAGTGGTTCAAAACACTTTTTACACACAGCAATAAACTAAACACGAGCACTAATGGTCAATTCTGACAGCACGGAAACAAACTTCCTGATCTAACTAACGGCCAACATTACTTTTTGTAGTAGTCAGTCAATCACTGTATTATTTCCACAAGCAATCTGGTGCAATATCATTGTGTTAAAAATCAATCTGTGGCCTTTAATTAGCTAAATCTGCAGGATATCGACTCGGAGCAGACAACCGCCTACTCATCATGCTTTCAAAAGCCCCAAAAAGGATGCTCAGACAAAGATAAAATAAACAAATGGATAAAAACTGCAAAACAATAACCCTGGGAACACTTTTTCCCCATTTAAAAAGAGAAAGAAAATGACATTACCAAGCACTGCCATGCACTCCACGCCAGTCTTCCAGTCTCTGTAGTTCTTATCAAAGTTGTAGAAGAGCCTCCTCATGCAGTCCTTCAGTGCAGCATCTCTCTTCTCTTCGAATCCCTGCAGCTCTGAGAAGAGGCGCTCGGTCTCCTTCGTCACGTAACGCTTCCAGCCTTTCTTTGTAGACTTCACCTCATACTCCTCAGGGACATTCCTCTCCGAGAGACTGTCAGGAACTTCCATCTGAAAGCGGTTCCGCCCAGTTCCCCAGTAGGACATGCTTTTACAGCCAAGCCTCTTCTTCTGTCTGTCCAGGTACTCCTGCAGCTCTCGCTCACAGTTCTTGACTCCCATCAGAGCCTGGTCGTATTCGGGGTCGAAGCCAGCTTTTGGGGTTATGACACCTGTAGTGCGGGCTTTCTGGTGGTCGAAAGCAGTCTCCCAGCGCTTGAGTTCGGCAGAGAGGTCGGGAAAGAGGCCGTTCTTTTCAGTCTTCAGACTGACAACTTGTCGAAACAATGCAGAATTAAATCCACCTGAAACTGGAGCAAAGACGGAAATGATCTCCTGCATAGTTTTGAAACCTTCCAGTGCAGAGAGGAAGTCTGCTATCTTGCGCTTGCTGTAAGTGACCTCTTCATAGAGGACTGCTCTGCTGTCAGGATGGTCCTGGCCTTTTAGAGGAGTGCCAATGCTGTGGATTTTACTCAGGAGACGCTCCAAGTCTGGGAGCTTCTTCAACAGGTCTGACACCTCAGTCGCCTGAGCTTGAGCCCCCATTAGGTCATCCACTGCATCCAGTCTGTCCCTGATGGAAGAGGGGTTACACAGCGGAGCACAGAGCCACTGCTTTAGCAGCCTCTTGCCAAACGGGGTGCAGCACGTGTCCAAACGCTCCAACAGTGTCCCTTCGGTTCCGCCCGATCCACTCTGAAAGATTTCCAAGTTGGCCAAAGTCACTCCGTCAAGGATCATACGCTGACGAGTCTGTGCAAAGAAACTGGCAGGTCCGGCAGCTTTTTCCATCTCAACATCAACAGGGACATATTCTTCAAAGTTGGCCAAGGAAAGCAACTCTTTGTCTACCAGACATTTCTTTAGGTAGAACATGCAGCCCCCGAAAGCTGACAGCGCCAGTTCATACCCCTCCTTGGGAGTCAGGCACAGTGAATCGCTCTCTGAGGTCATCTTTTTTATAAGAGAAGGGAGAAAACTGTTCCCGGTCCCATGCTCCTCTGCGGCAATCTCTTTAAAATAATCCTCTTCTGAGAGGGTTTTAAGAGCCTTCTGAGCGTCCCAGAACTGTGTTCCTGCATTAAGTCCTTCCTGCAGAGCAGAAGACAGAGATGCCTTCAGGATTTTGCGCGTCTCCACAGATGGATTCCCCTTTTCAAACAGCACCTCAGCGGGGGGAAAATGTGCGATCAGAGTGCGCAGGCGTGAGCAGTGACGGTCATCTGGGAACTGACCAATGTGGAAATAACCCACAGAAGTGTCTACGAAGCAGACGCCGTATGTGCGATATCGCCCGGAGCTTTCCTCTTCAGCTTTTTCTTTCAGACTCAGGAGGAACTTGCTCTGACTCTCTGAGGGAGCGCCATCCAACACGCTGTAGGTTTGGGTGCCACGTGTGATAATCCGGCACACTTCTCTTTTCACAACACGATCAAATTTTGTGGGCTTAGCCATGGTCTTGCAACGCGCTTCCATCATATCTGGAGTCTCCGTCTGCTCCACACGAGCCACCTTGTAGCCTTTCTGGACCAATACATCGGAAAAGCGTCCAAAGCCGATCTCTGGAAAACCAGAGTGTGCCCACGTCCCCTTCATAAAGGTCAGCCCCAGCTCATTGACTCCAACGACAGCATCCATGTGGTAGAGCTCATAAAACTTTCCCACCTTGTAGAAAATCACCGTATCAAACATCTCAGACTTGAGCTGCCACCACCGACGCATTCCAGGAGTGACTCTGTTCACAAAGTCTTCGGGCACGTACAGGGTGGAGGGATCATAGTCATCCTCTGACTGTCGCCGCCTTTTGCTGTCTTTTCTTCTGCCTTCCTGCAGCCACTCCAGCTTCTCGTGATCCCAAACTGTTCCGCCTCCAGCAGACCCCGGCCCAGTCGCCTGGCTCTCAAAGCTGTCAGGAGCAGAAAAGGCTGACAAACGGGACTTTGTGTTGGCGGCGATTGCCGGCGGGGCCCGTTTAGGTGCGGCAGATGGGGCAGCAAGTGTCTTTGGCTTTGTGTTTGCAGACTTCTCTGCTGGGCGCTTGCGCTTAACAGGCTTGATGGGGCTTTCTACCTCCGACTCTTGGGTGCTCTCTCTCTCCTCCTCTTCACTACTCACTGTCCCCTCTTCCTCCTCATCTTCACTGCTCGACGCAGCATGCTCTGGTTTAAACTCATCATCCGATCCATCGCTGTCAGAGGCCATGATAATGCGACGGCGCTTGGGTTTGCTCCCACCTTCTGCTGACGCACGGGATGAACGTCGACTGGCTTTAGATGGCTTCACTTCCTCATTTTTACTGACTTCCCCATCACTGACCTCCTCATCGGTCTCTGACTTGTCAAGCTGGAATATAGTTAAAAAAATAGTAGTAGAACACATTCTGCATAATCAATCTATATTTAAAAGAAGCGTTTTAAAAATATTGTCATTCAAGACTGGCACATGTAGACCGGTCTCTATATCTATACATTATCATTACCTCCATTTCCTCCTCATCATCGTCATCATCATCAACCTCATCTTCCTCATCAGATGGATCCACGCAGACAGGGATCTTCAGTCTCTTTTCAGGACTGTCAAAAATAACTCCGTCAGCAAGCGCCATCGCTCGGCGAATGACCGGCTTGCTGCTGAAGAACACCCCCCCAGGTTTAACGTCACTGCTGTCAGATCCTGCAGGTCATACAACGGTAAAACAGTCGGCCTTACTCGAATTACACAAAACACAATGGCACCAAAACTAGCTTCATGGTATTTTCACGATCATGACAAACAGCAGTGGCTAACCTTGGTACTCTCTGACATATTTGGTGTTAACCCATCCTCTAGTGGGAGGTTCATCAAAGAAATGAACATGGATGCGCTGGTCCCGACCCCGCCCCCTCATCTGCTGTCCAGTCAGAGGCTGAGGCACCACCATGCATGGCCACCAGGGGTGTCCTTCAAGTTTTGCCCACACAAGGGCGCCAGCACGGAATGAGCACGTGGAGCTGCTGAAAGCAAAAAAAACAAAAAAAAAAAAAACAAAGCCACATATAAGAAGTCAAATACTAAATGTTATATGTTCAGGACACATCCTTGATGACAAACCTTCATGAGTGGGCCATTTTTAGGTTATGCCACAGCTCTAAAAGTAGGACAACAGTTTCGTAATCTTTTCATCTTTGACTACCTATTCATTTCAGATCTTGAATAAATTGTTCCTGCTCTGTAATCAACATGAATAATAGGGTACAGGTTGCAGGTTGTTTGGCCATAATGCTGCAACACGACAACCATTTACATGTGATGTCAGTTCTGCACGACTAACGTCACAGCTAAAAATCAATACACAAATCTAACATCCAAAATAACTTGTAGGTTCTCGACCAGTCTGCACCAGCGCATAAGAGCAATTGACTTTTTTTATTATTATTATTTAACAAATGCAGACATTAGTGAAGTCTTCCTGAAGCCATGCTAATCGTATGGACAGATCAAATGTGACTCCAGCAATTACACGGCTCCCAAGACTAACCTGTCTTTAGTTTTCTGGGCCATGTCGCCAAACAGTTTCTTGAGTCCCCCGCTGGCAGTCTTGGAGCTACTTTTCTGCTTAACTTTGCTTGTCTTGGTTGGCTGCTGTTGCTGTGTTTGTTTAGCTTCCTCTTTCGGAGACGAGTTGGACTTCTCTACGGCGGAGGGCAGGTCTGCCTCGGTCGGAGAGGGACTCGGCTTCGGTTTGGAAACCGACGGCGGAGACTTGGTGAAAAAATTGAAAAGCGAGCTTTGCTTCGCCATTTTGTGGAGATTTAAGTCCTACTTTCGCAGTATTTCCGTGATATTCCTTGTACTACTGCCTCCCTGAACCTCCGCACATCACCTAGCTTCAATCCTAGAAGAGCGTCACAGCGCGTAGACCATTCCGTTCGCGGGAAACACGCTCCTTCGGTGTTATGGGCGTGGTTATACGCCTTATCCAATCACACACGACTACACTCCAACGTGAAAATCACATGATCTAAACACAACTTTGCTTGTTGGCCAAGTTGTTGGCGCCAAGTCCTCAGCCTTCATCCATTTTTTCATGTCAGCTTTATTTTTAAGGAGCTCCCCACATGTAACACATAATGTGTAGGCCATGTCTTGTCACAAAAAAGTGAAGTTGTCATGGAGTAAATTCACCCACAAACATACACAGTGGGAAAATAAGTCAGAAAGTTGCAGACTTCATCTGCAAAATTCCTTTGACAGAGATGCAGAGTGTCTAAAATATTCGTAAATTAACTATAAAACACCTGCAAGATAAAAACAGAATTGAGCAACATGGCTGCCCTTATGCTTTGAAGTCATGCTTCTCAATAGGAATGTTGGGTTGCACACAAGATGGATACCACTTGTAATGAAACAACTCTGGAGCTGGAATCTTATTGCATCAGGTCATCACAAAATGAATTTGGGCTCAGTTCTACAGCTCTCTGTTTACGTCCATAGACAAACATATTAGCTGGAAGAACATATTGGCCAAAAGTTAATGCAAGTCTTGAAAATGCATCTGAATTGATATGGCATCAGAAAGTTAAACCTCTTGTCATTGTTTATGTGCATTTGCTGTCTATGGTTGTTTTCAACATATTTCTCTGCAAAATTTTTCAAGGGCTAATGTATGGGTAGCAGTACGAATACTAAAATGATTGTCATAGGGGGTACATAGGAATAGTATTGAATGATATACTTTTATATATGCTGTATTTGGATTTTAGAGACTTATATTGATAAATAAGTCTGAAAAAGACATTTCAGAGCTCAAATTTCATCAGCCCAGCATGGCAGGGATTTGAATGTGCTTGACAGCAGGTCTGCCTGCATTAAAGTGAGACTGTTATGTTTAATGTAATAAACTCCAGAGTAATTGAAAGGTAATTTGATTCTTTCAGCATACATGATGACATGATCATCCATTTAATATTATTTTACATTAATCAAAACCTGAATTCTTCCAAACAGGAGAGTTTCAGTGTTGCAATTTATCTTCTGTGGAAAAATTATTTCAAAATAATTTAAAATTCTAGGCCGGTAGAAGGTTGATTCTGATTTTGTGTCAAAAGGAGAAAAGAAAAAAATATTTGAAAGTAGGATCATCATTGGGACACTAAGATTGCTTTGTTTGCTCGTAATTCAATAGGAACAATAAGTAAAAATGGCATTCATGATTAAACCAACATCAAAGACATCCTAAAATAGAGTCTGGAATTGATGGCACACTGTCAACAAAAGTGATATTTGTTCATTATTGTGATTTGTCACTAAACATAGATGATCAAATGTTCTTCTGATGATTGAGATTCTAAGTGGAGGATGTATTCACACCAGCTCAGTAAGAACAAGCTGTGGACAATTACACAGAGATGGATTTTTATAGTAGGGTTGCATTGGATTACATCCTCAGTAGAAGATTTTGAAAATCAAATGCACATCTGAGATTACAGCTGCGCCCGTTTTAGAAATATTGAGTTCAGCTGAATAAACTACAAGCCATCCTTCACCATGTCCTCAATGAGTGGGTAAGTGCATAAGCCTGATTGCTCAACCCCCCCAGTTGGAAGATCGAGTACCTCTGTTATGTTGTGGGGAGCATTTTGCTGGCACAATTATGGTTCTCTCACAGAGAAGAGTTATTACAAATCAATACAAAGTTCTGAGTGATTACCTTTACCCTGTGATAAAACATTTCCATCCTGATTTGAGTGGTCTCTTCCACCACCTCAGGACCTCCATCCATAGAACACAAGGAGTCACTGAATGGTTTGTATCAAAGAGTATCAAAATTATGTGCATCATTATGGTAAACTATTTGCGATCATCAGTTCTTTACTCAATTATGTGTGCATCTTTAGGGGCTGCCCACTCGAAACCCGTTGCCCCGCCAATGCCGTGACATCACTGCAGTAAAATGGTCGGAGGGATGGGAGCAAATTGTCAAAAGAGAGAATTAATGACGTCAGTGCTGATAAATGTAAATGTAACAGTCATAAGATTGTGTTCCAAGACTCGTACATTGACTGTGTAATCATCAGTCCTGGCCACTTACCACCAGCAGAGGGCATCAGAATACAAGAAGCTCCATGAGACATTACACAAATTATAAAGTGTTTTGTCATACTACGGCAATGTACAAGTCTTACAATATAAATCTTGAATTGTAGTACAATAACGCATTTTTTCAGTGTCACATAAGTTTGTATTTTAAACTAAATCCATGCTTCAGTCATCCTGTTGAGTTGAGTGATTATAGATTGATTTTTGTGTTATGTAACATGTTTTGCTGCTTCACCATTTAATCACCATAAACAAAATAAGGATTGATCTTCTATAACTTTGTGGGAACTAGTATCTATCCTATGGGATGTTATTATGGAAGCAGAAATCCTAAAGCTGCTAGACTTAGAGCAATCCACGTTTACAATTTACAAAAATGCTTGGTTGAGTATAGTTGTGTTTTAGTGAAGAGCGTAAATAAACAAAGCGATTGACTCCAGAAAATAAGGGTGGCCTTAGATATACAAAACAACTAAACATCCACCCACATACGACTTTTTGGCATATGGTGTGTGGGTGATAGAAAGCATCTAATTATGATGGAGCCTTAAAAAGGAGTTGTTATGAGTCAGTCAAGTGAGACTTTATCATTACAACTCAATAAACCATAACTAAAGTGTAATGACAGATCAAGAAGGCATAAGATAGATGCAGCTAATCTCTGTTATTAAATACTAAACCCCAATTAGCGCTTGACTTTCAGCAGGATTAATGCATTTAATTATGGCTAAAGTGGTACATAACCAAAGATGTTTTGTGTCAGGTGAAAAAAACATTCCACGTTTTACACTTTGCTTAGTTCTAACTTTCAGCTCTCTTGGAAGGAGCAGTTTGCTGACGAGCAGCTACTCGGTAGGGACACAAATCCCCTGAAGCCAGCAAAGGCCTATTCTCAGCAATAGACTTTGTGATTCGTCATCTTAAGAAAAGTGCAGGAGTATTCTAAGATTAATAGTGGCCACAAAATATTCACGTGTCACAGTGATGTATTATGTGACATTGAGAAAGTATGTAAAGCAGAGAAATGGTCTGTGCCCATGATTTAAAACAATAAAAAATAAAATGTAGTTACACTTGTTTATCTTCTGCAAGACACTGAAACAGTTCTAATAACAAATGTTTGCCATTTAAGTAAAATTGAATTCATTATTGCTAATTACTTTGGATTTGGCCTCTAATTATTTCAATAAATGCAAGCTGCTGTTATTTGTGCCACTGATGCATGATGCTCTAGGTTATTGCTGATTAGGTGTGTGTGAGGTTTTTCTGTAAGGCTTGTTGTACATTTTGCAAGTTACATTTATGTTCTGAGTGTTAAATAGAAGCAATAGCAGTCATCATCATTTCTGGGACCCATGTTTGATGGAAATGAGCAAGGCCTTATTATTTGTTTATTTTCATATCAGATCAAAAAGAAGGGGAATATGCATATTAAGTATGCAACGATGTAATTATGCAGAACGCAGTGTTAAGCTCAATAAACAGGAGAGTGGTGAGCCGAGTTTATTCCTGGTATACAAAGATGGAATGAATCTCTTTGAAATGTACTGTAGTAAAACAAGGTGAAGGGAAAAAAAACCACACAAATCAAAAATGCACTGATACATATGCAACTAACTTATTCACTCTTCATGCTTACCTTCTCATTTTAGCTTGCTGCTTTCTTTTTTTCTTTTCTGTGCTCTTGCAGCACCTGCTCTGTCCACAGCAGCTGTTTGCCCCACAGGCACACTGACAGGACAGATGCAGCAAGAGCAACGACGGTTGACATGGTCACTTTCTGTGGTCAGTGTTAAACTGAGTTTCATAATGTCAGCTATTTCCTGACTTATTACCCTTTTGGTACACCAAGACCAACATATATCAGACCCTCAGACTCATAAAGAGTTTATATTCTGAGCACAATCTTTCTGGATGAGAGAGCGTTTTTGTGAGCATGCTTGTCTGAGCAGCGTAGAGTGTTTTATGAAATCAAATGGGCAAGAATTCTAAGGAACGGGAAAATATTACATCTTCTTCTTCCCTCAGATATGTTGCCATCACACTGTCTTGAAGCTGCTCCAGGCAGAGTTTCTGTGCAAAAATACACCCACTTCATCTGCATAAATCGTGCATATGGACTGCAAAACAGAACATTGTTCCATCTTATTGAAGGTTGCAGATTAAAAGTAGTGCGCTGAGAATGGTGAGTGCGTACGCTTCAGGTGTCAAATTGAACATTGGTGAGCAGCAAAACATTCGCCCAAACTACAGCAAGCAAGCAGGACCATGCAATGAAGCATGGACCTGTCTCTGAAAGAGTCGATTTTCATCATCTGCCTCCTCTACCTACTAACAAGAAGATGTGCAGGTCATGCAGTGTGTCTGGACAGAGGTGTTGTCCTTGACAGATGTTTTAACTGTTTATGTAATTTTCAACACCATGTGCTGCTTTGATTCTTTACAGAATACTGAGAAGCCTTGTAGTATGTCGGCTGGCCTGCGTCACTTGACTGGACATCTCCACCTGTTGTTACTGCCAGTATTGCACCAGAGAATAGAAAATACAGGCTATTTATTTGATATATAACCAAGGTGTGTGAGGCAGAGCTCAGTTATGACTTTGGAGTAAAAGAAGATTAAGGTATTTGTCGCATCAAATTTGAATGTAAATTTGAAAGTCCTGTACATGACATCTTTCTTGTGAACTCTGAAATCAAAAAAGCAGATGCAACGCTCTCTCCAACCCTCTTCTTCTTCCTCCCAATCCCCTTAAATGGGCTGCACCTCCGCTGCTATACCTGCTACGGTATTATTATTTCTTTATTGATTTATCTACTCTTTTTTTTTGTTGTTGTTCTTGTGTGTCTTACTTCCCCTTTCACCACTGCCGAATGCTGCTGTTACACAGTAAGCTCTATGGGGTTTCTGAGGGATAATGAGGACTGCACAACAGGCTCATGAGGAGAGTAATTCCCGAAACACTGCTGAGTCGGTATAGAGAGATAAACATAAAACAATACTCTCTTCTCCTTCCTCTTACACTCCATCTTGTGCCTTATAAGGTGACTACATAAAAATAGGTTCTATCTTTGTTGCTGATCTTACTTTTCACCAACATAAGACAGATTTTATGAGCATAAGGCTTTGTTATTTTCTCCTACTAAAACAGAGTCTTTCCAGTTTGCAGCTCAGCGCTCTGCTCTTTTTTACTGTTGTACCTTATTGAAATACCATAAACGTGTAAGATTCATTCACATATCAATTTAGCAGCCTCTGGGGAAGCAGAAGCGAGGGCAGCCACTGATAGCAGAGTGATAGTGCAGTCAGCATTTTTAACGCCGACTGCAGTATCTTTTTCAGCACAGCACTGTCTCCTCTATGATGCAGCATTAACAATTATTTTTCATATTTACATGAATTTGGTTTTCTTTTTCTTTGCAAACAATGTTATTTCAAGCACCCGCACCAAATTTTTACTATAAACTACCAAAAAAAAAAAAAAAATACCAAAAAGCCTGGTGTTATATTGTTTTTTCATCACTTCTAGTATATCTGCTCTACTTGAGATGTACCAAAGTTGTGCACTCTGCAAACAGATTTGCAATTCTAAGGCTTTTAAAGAGCTTCATTTTTAGAATCATTATTTCAAAGTGATGGAAAAACACACCGTGCACACGTTTCAGTATTAGTATGCAATGCACTGACTCAATATTTAGCTAGAGTTCAATCAAAGTAGGTAATTGTGCTCTTCATTTTGTTCTTTCCTTTTTAAATAAACACAAAAGTCCTGTCAAACTGAACCAACTAATTCTCACCGGTTTGCTCGAGGCAAATACAATACTTTTACTCAATTTCCAGTTAATTCCAATTTTTCTATCCCAGATCATTTTTGCTCAAGTTCCTCTAACTTGGGCAATTTTGACTTAAAACGAGGAGCTCACTGAACGGTTGATTGCTCACCAAAACCATTGAGTTTGTCTTATACGAAAAACATCCATCCATCCATCCATTTTCTATACCGTCAATCCATCGGTCGGGTAGCGGGTGGGCCGGAGCCTATCCCAGCAGTCATCAGGCGAAAGGCGGGGTACATACGAAAAACAATGAAGATAAAATATTAGGAAAATGCTCAGTGTTTGTTATTAAAAAATGAGAACTTTCTGGAACCTTTTTCAAATCAAGCAGATAGGAATGAACCTATTCCTAAACCTCACTTAAAGCAAATTTGCAGAAATGTTAATTGTCTGAAATTTCAGCAACAAATGATACACTATGATGTTTGGGTTCAAACAAAACCTATGTCTCTGATGACTTTACACTGGTTTAAATTGGAGCAATTTAGATTAGAGTGATTAGGTTTTCATTTTAGATTAAATTTACTTTCACTTTGCAGCGTACTGGGCTGCTGTTTATCTGAGTTAGAGTGACAACTGGTGAAAAGGGCCTCACCTATCACTCAAATTTTTACTTTGGAAAGGAAATGTGTTGAAAGAGCTGCGTGGTACTACCAAGGTCAGTTCATAACTGTCTGGAGAGTCATCTTACAGCACAGTTTTTCTGCACAAGTCTCTGACTGTACACACAGTAGCACACATATGATTGTCTTTGCTATAAAATGTCTCCACTTGATGCCATCACTCAGTGTCAGGCGACCAGCAGGAATCTACAGACAAAAAAAGAGATCACTTTTGCCCTTCAGCTCTTTAAAGCTGCTTCTGTTCAAAGGGAGTCAGCCTGAACAGCATATCATAAAAACAGTTGAAATATCTGAAAGAACTCTCTATGACTGTGGAAATGAGCAGAAATGTGGTTAAGATTAAGGTCTAAGGTTATTTCTTCTCACCTCCAGTCTGATTAGCTGTTTCTCTCCTGCAAACTCTCTGGTTTACAAATTGACAATGAAGAATTTCTTCAAATAGATTTGCACTATTCTTCAATAATACAAATCACTGCTTTCTAATTGGAGGAAGAGATCATATTAAACTCTATTAGCTGAACTGGTGAGTTTTCTTATCTTTTAACCCCTCTCTCCCTCTACCTCCCCTGTAGTGGTAAATGAAATAGCAGATGTTATGCTGTGATTGCCTCCTCATTGAGACTGCTAAGCTCCTCTACACTGTAAATGTCCCATTTTCACAATGACTTTTGATTTTCAAGCGCTACTTTTATTCAGATACGTTTGTGGTCTTTTCAGACACCATTGGAATTCAGCACGGCATTTCAACACACTGCCCCTGGTGCTTTCATTAACAGATTGGTGAAACAGTGACCAACCTAATGTCACAGTCTGCTCAGTGTGCCATGTCATAGTTTATGTTAATCATGTTTTCAGGTTTTGTTCTGGTCATGTTTTTCCCCTGTCACGTTCAGTTCACTCTTGTCACCTGGTTAATTGTTCACAGCTGCACCTCATGTCACTGATCACTCCCCTCACAGTATTTAGCTTCCTGGTTTACTTTCAGTCACTGCAGAATCCTCACAATCCCTCCATGCTTTGTTGCACTAAAAGATAAGTCTGGTTTCATGCCTCATAGTCATAGTGGTTTTTCATAGCCTTGTTTTGTTATAGCCTCGTTTTGTTTGTCATAGTTCTTTTTCATAGTCTAGTCATTTTGATGATCCGGCTTTGCCGCGCCCTTTGTTCATGCTCCCTGTCTTGTTTTGCGAATAAACCTTGTTTTTTTTTTATCTAAAAGAGAACTGCATCTGGGTCCTACCTTCCCATCGATCGTGGCACCTAAAAGGTTTATCTAAGATGAGGTTACTGGGTTAAAAGGGATCCCTAATGTGGTAAAAAAAATATTACTGCTTCATGAATCTCACTGGGGAAGACTTGACTGATGGCAATCAGTCAATTATGATAACGGTGATTGTTTCAGTTATTTATTAAACTGGTTTTGTAATGGTAAAATATAGGAATATATAATAATTTGCAAATCATTTACAGACAACACACCTCAGATGAGGAACAGCCTTTTCATACAGTCCATTAATCGGATCCAAGTTGTACACAACTTAGTTTTGTACAACTTTTGACAGAACCCAAAAGAAATGAGCACTCTCACAATTGTTCCAGCCTACTCGCATTGGCTTCCAGTACGTTTCCATTTATTTCCATGGCATCTCATCTATCGGACATTTTAGTACTAAATGAGTACAAGATCCTGAGGCAAAAGACTTCTATTTGTTCCAGAGGGATGGTTTAAGACCAGAGTTCCCTGATGAGATCAGGTCAGCAAGCTCGATGACCTCTTACTTTAATCAGAGTACTTCAGAAAAGATGTTTCTATCAAGTTATGTTATTTGATCAAAACGTACAAACAGACAAGACACAAAAATAGCAGATCACGTTCTGCACAGCTCAGTAGTGAAATGAATAAGTTTGTGCCTTTAATGCAGAGCTAAAGATCACAGATCAGCATCTAATTGGGTTTTCCGTCTTTCCCTATTTGTGCAGACCTGTGGATTCCCTCCCCAACATTTCCGACTCAGTCACGTTACTGAGCTGTTGCTGTTAATTCGAGAGATGTCCCATCAGGAGCTTTTTCATTTTGAATTACACAACCATCCCAGTTTCTAAATTATAGGTTTGAGATGATTTTAAAATCTGTTTTTTTTTACATCACTGACAGTGTCCTGATGTATTTTTGCTTTTCCTTTTGTCAGTGGATTATTTTTTTTGGGATGTGAAATGACTTTCTGTAATAACCAGGCACAGTGATAACTGTAATCATTTTCTGAAATTACGTATTTTGTCAGTGGTGAGTTTCAGCTGCAGATTGAAACACATTCGGTGCACCAGAGTCGGATAACAGAACCCAGATGGTAGATTTCGAGTTGTCTCAAAAAATTCATTTTAATGAAGCAGCAAACCACTCATCTATGGTGCAGCTCACTGATGTATTTCTGGTATTTTTGGGAAAAAAGCTAAGGTCTTTCGACACATTAGAATCTGTTATATCATGTCTTATGTAACAAAGTACGATCAGATCATTGATCTGAAAATTATTTGGATATCAAACGAAATACAACAAAACTACGAGTCATTTCAATGCCAAGTGGCCCTCAAAATAGTGTTCAAAATAGTGTCTTAAATGATCTTTTTCCACCAGTTTTACTGACACCAAATTGTATTCATTCCTGTCATTTCTCCTGTTTCAAGAGTGATTGGACAGCATATTTAATTTGACAAGAATTTGAAAGATTTGACTGTCAAAAGTTTTCAACAAAATCGCTTGTGACAACGTTAAATGAAGATAAATCATAAATGAACAGTGTGTGCGGGAAAGAGGTGGTTTCATGAGGACTAACTACAGAAAGAAATGATCAGATGGCAGCTGTGACCAGACTTTTTATAGTTTGTGGAACTGAATAAAGAGAAGAGGGACGGAAACAAGGAAGAGATGCAGGGAAACAGTGTGAGCAGTCCTTGACAAATGGCAGGGATTCAGTGCCGCAGTATAAGAATTGAGGCACATGTCTCTGACTCTGGCTGAAACCCAGAGGAAACACTTCAGCCTGCTGCTGGAGGTCTGACTGCAGTCCTGTCTCCCTGTGGAATAAGTTGTTCACACTAAGAACAGAGAGGTGTGACACAGAGGTTTGTTTTGTGTGGCTGGTAAGCTAAAAAACTGAGGAAACATACAATGAGGGATTACTTTTTATTCTCAAAAAAATTGTCGAGCTTGAAGCTAGACTGAAGGTGTTGCTGTAAAGTTGAATTCAGCGTATTTTGATTACTTTTGGGAACATGGAGGCAGTTCTGGTTATTTTGCATAGGTCTGGTTGCATGTCAGTATTACAGTTTAATGCAAGCCCTGGTGTGGTCAAGCATAAGAAGAAGGAGAACTGCAGCTGCTTTAAGTGGGTGTTAGCCGCCTCAACAACAATTCTGGACTGTTTTTCTGTCTATCCTCATACAAAAAACAAGCCTTGTGAACAGAAAATTGCTGCCGAGAGCAGACTTTGTTGCGCATTTCCTCTGCACCGACTCGTCGGCCTCTGTGTTGTGAAATAATGTATGCTGTTTTTCAGCATAATTTGCTGGAATCAGACTCATCTCAATAATGAATGCAATTACAGGTTCCCCTTTATGCCTAACATCCTGATCGAGCCATTACTGGAGAGCCAAGCTGTTTCACGGTCGTCTCAGTGAGCCGTATGTGTTCTGGTGGTACAGGGCTCAAGAATATTAATTCATGAGAGTTACTAACAGAGAACTACTATTAATATATTCTTAAATCAGCATTGATGAACTCAATCAAAGGGCTTTAAGTGAATGTCAAAATGAACCTCTTCTTGTTTCTTATCTCAGAAATTCGGGCAGCTTGCCCCTGAGAAATAAGGGGAATAAGGGGCAGTTGAACTAAACAAATCAAGACGAGTATGGTACTGCACTTCTCTCTTAGTGCCAGTTTTGATGCTTAATAGCCCTCTTGCAGTATTGCTTGAATGTATATTGAGAGTTTTTATACAGTCGTTTGAAATAATCTTGTAATAAAACCATTCACCAGGCCACCATTCATACAACAGCATAGAGGGCTTTGTTCATTAGTTGTAACTATTACATTTATTCATTATCAGTTTAAAAAGACTAAATTGTGGCAGATACGTGAAAAGCTGTTATCAATCTGATCTCGGTTGCGTGGTCGTGAAACAAAATCTCCCTCACTGTTGCGTTAATAAAACAAAAGGGCATCTAGAGAAACAATTTTAGTCTGAGAGAATTTCCATAAAATCTATAAGTGCTGGTGTTGAACTCCACCTAGAATAAAGGTTAGAATAAAGAGAAGCACTTTTCTTGGCACTGTCTGTTGTCAATAAAAATCTCCCTTATAAACGTTTAGGCTTTTTTGAAATTCACACAAAAGCCAAATGTACAAATAACATGTTTTTATGAGGCTTTCTTGATGCACCAGTTTATTCTTGGCAAGCCTCAGCAACTTCTTGGAATCTGTGCAGCTGTCTGAAAATCTCACTGTGACTCAAGAGGGATCATTAGTGACTTACAATTCTCATTTGTGACATATGAGAGTTAATATCCACTGCAGTCTCACATCAAAATGTCTGACAGTTATTTTGGTCCACAGTGCAAATTGTAGCACTTTCACAACAATAACTATAAATAAATTATTGCATTTTCAAGGCTCCATAATGTTACATACCTACATTTTCCTTACATTCTGCAGTGTACAGAGCAACCACAGATGTGATACTGTGCATCAGTGTGGCATTACCGCTTGTACTGTCATACAGGAGAACCATGTTCCAATTACATTCCACTGAATATTGTTTTCTCCTTCTGTGTAGTTCTCAGTCCTGCTTGGCTTTGGTTAGGCATAGATAATAGATGGTTCTATTTAGATATCAATAAAAATGTGGTCAGTTAATTCAGTTTCATACTTGAGAAGGCTTTAGGCTTAAAGCTGAATAAACACATGGTAACAAGTTTGCATTGTATTGCTTCAACGCATCTCTACATGAAACAACAGGCAATGAAAAACGTCACCATCTCACAATTTCTTCTCCTTTATTGAGACACTATTATACTTTGGACATGTGGGCAAACTTACCTATTACACATGTTTCGTGAGACAGGGCTGATGTATCACCCAGGCCTTTCTGAAAACCCTGTATGTGGTTGCAATCATTCCTTTTAGCTTGCCCTAAAGTCTGTCATTCGATATAATTAACTGCAGATAGAAAATCCGATATTGTCCCTAAAAAGACTTGCACTCAAAGGGATCAAAGGGATGTCAGTAAATATCAGTGTTTAATGATTCTCCTTCCTGTTTCATATATGCTTTACGTTTAAATACATAAATATAAAAGTACAATCATTCGTATAAATGTGCAACTTGCAAACAGAATTCATTTCCATACATTAACTGGATGTCACACCACAATGCAAGCAACATGAGACACACGCCAAGGTGTGGATTTATGTTGATGCCAAGAGAGTCAACGGTCAACATAACTGTGGATCACAGACACATGAAACACCTTCTACATCGAGAGCGTTGCTCTGAATCATCTGCTGTCAGAGGAGGAAGAAAAAAAATAAAAATGAAAAAAACAAAAACAAAACAGACACACATGTCCTTTTGGTTTGGAAATTCAAGCTCTGTATCAAAGCCAACAATATGACTCTTTTTAAAGATTAGAGGCAGCCAAGCACAGTGTATAATCAATCATTCTCTTGCAGTGCCACCCAGGTATTTACCTGCCCTCTGGTAACAGCCATTTCCAGTGTGCTCCAGGCAAATTAATGTAAATCCATACTGAACCTGAAACAAGCAGTTTAACATTCTAGCAACATTTAAGGGTCCATGCACTCTTCTTTAGCAGAAACTGGAGAGGGGAAAGTGTTATGCATCACCCTGTGATTATAAGTGTGCCACTACAGCATCAGCAGTTATCAAGATTAAACACCAGCAACGTCCCCGGTCTTTTCTTATGTCAAACAAATTGTTTGATTATCAGGTAATGATTATGGAAGCAAGACATTTTAATGGACCTTCTTTTTTCTTTTTTTTTATACAAAGAGCTGTTGCCTACAAACGAATGCTAATACAGTGTGATATTTGTTTAATGGACAACACTGCCGGTGGTGGTTTTGACCATTCAAGCTTAGTTTAACACTCACGTCTCCACTGAATCTCATGCAGCACTGTGATCCAGGTCTGGATGAACAGTGCAGCCTCCACTTTCATATTTTTCATCACTTCAGTCTGATTGTTTTTTTATTTCATGTGGATATGAGTTGATAAATTAGACTAAAGAACAAATCAACTGATATCACATTTAAGTGGTCTGCTTTTAGCAAATACAAACACAGTAAATCCTAACAACATGTCTCCTCTGACAGAAAAGACACAGAGGACATTGGGGAAATTAAAGCCATTGCAATCAATGGAGATAAATTTTGCAAAATGCAAAAGGATTGTATAGGATTGGATAGTATAACACACACAAGCTCTACACACTAAAACTGTTTCTAAAAGGAGCCTTTTTTCAATATGCAAGGACTAACAAAGGTCAATTGGTTTAAAGCCCCACATGCATTTTAGGTGACCAAACATTACTCTAAATACAATAATTTACTCTCTTAAAAATCTGATGTGTTTCAGGCTCAAGGAAAATACATTTCAATGTATTATATGGTGCTGAGTCAAATAACTTCCTGGGGGTTGAGTGTTGTGTTTCGGAAAGCATTTGAAATATAAAACAGTCTTTTAGTTACCCTTTTAGTCCCTTGAGGTGTGATTTAGATGCAGAGATACATGCGACACACATGTGATCTTTCTAGAAAATGAGGTTAAGGATACAGAGCAGCAGCAGGAGAAGTCATGAAACCTCTAACACTGTAACTTTAAGACTCAGAGGGAATCTGAGGGTTTCTGCAATGTATAATTCAGGAATTATTTATCTCGAAAAAAACAGCAACTTCCCACCAGTCCATGGAGACATATTACAGCGAGAAAATAGCACTGAATTGAATTGGTGCAGCACGCCCAAGCGGCTGCTCATACGTCCCAGGGTTTGTCACGTTTTTTTGTTTGGAATTTCACTGCAGTGTGTAAGAAAAGCATGACTCTTCCTGGTGCTGCTGCCGGCCTGTTGCCACCATGCGCTCAATTCTCTCCTCATTAGCCACTCAATTGGGAACTGTTGAAAGAAGAAACTGACATTTTGGGAAATACATAGGACTGCTTGGTGAGGAGAGTTTGATAAAAAACTCTTCCAATCTAAGATGCGAGAGCTGCGTCAGTATTGTCAGCTGACTCCGCAAAAAAACCCTCAAACTGCTCCTTAAACTCAGGAAACACTTTGTTCTGCTGGTTTTTCATATATTAATGTTTTTCATAGAGGATGCAGGTTCTGAATCTGCTGACTGACAGTGTTAGAGAC
This sequence comes from Leuresthes tenuis, assembly GCF_036924035.1. Lineage (NCBI taxonomy): Eukaryota > Metazoa > Chordata > Actinopteri > Atheriniformes > Atherinopsidae > Leuresthes > Leuresthes tenuis. Next base: position 17,946,551 of record NW_027325362.1, read on the forward strand.
ATGTGACAGTGAGGCTTTTCAATCATCCACGTGTACATTTTTGAAAGCTATATGTAGAAAAATAGATTTTAAAGAGTACTCTGTTTTATATACAGCTATGGCTTTACCATATTGGCATGCAGGAAAAACTAATACAAGCCTGAAGAATTAACTACCTGAGTCATTTTCTCTATTCCTCCTGGTAAAACTGGGGAGTAAAGGAAATTATTCAGATATATGTATTGAAGTAATCCAAGTACAGCTCCAGGTTCAATTCAAAATTATTGTAAAAAGGGCATTTTAAGACATTCCAATACTTTACATATATATGTATATGTTTATGCATATATATACATTTATGCATGTCGCTTATTCACAGTGAAAAAGTGATGAGCGTGAAAGAAAAGCCGAAATCTGCAAGAAAAATCAGGCAGGAGGGTTTTGCTGCAGTGCATGGAAAGTGAATGCAGAGATGACAGGAAAAAAGAGGAGAGCGGTCTGGAGGGACATTAGATGCTGAAGATGGATGGCTGCAGTGGATTAACCCTTGGCTGTTGATTTGCATCATGCAGGAATTTGGATCTGAAGGGAGCCGATTAATGCCACCTAAGCTTCCCGCTACTGCTGTCACCAGCTCCACTCTCTGGTTCCCCTCTTTCATCACTGTCGCCAGGACAGTTTGACTATCAACATCTCCTCCTCTGACGTGCTGTTTGCAAACATCAAACAGCGTCACATCACTTTAAATCACTAACGCCTTAGAGAAATAGTTGCCAGCAACAAGAACATTGATCGTCAGCCCTGACAAGGCAGCGACACATCGTCTGCAAACACCTTCCATCCATTAAAACTCAGCTGCACATTTACGCTGAACTCAAGATGTAAATCAATCTCTTCAGGCTTTTGGGCAGCATCCTTTTTAACATGTAACATGTAAATGTGTTTCTTGTTTTGAAAACAGAAAATCCTTGCAATGATAAATCAGTCTGCATCTCAGTCTGACCCCGATATTTTCAGTCTAAATCATTTAACATTGTGTAGAAATGGGAAGAAATTATCAGTGGCACGTAAAGGTTTGGGCACCCCTGGCCATCATTTTTCTCAATGTGAACAGTTACCTGAGCAAAAGGTTACCTGATTTCCTAAAAACATAAAGGTAATGGTGGTACATGCCATGAATATTCAAAATGATCCAATTTCTAATCTTTTACTAATCAAAAAAGGGTGAAAGGACCATAATAAAACCATCAGCTCGCACAATCTGAGGTAGCCTGTTGTTGATTTATAAGCGGGTTTTCAATTATTACGTTGTTGTAGAAGTCATCCTCTTTTCAGAATAATCTTTCTTTGTTTTGTTTTTTTCAGACAGTCTTATGTTTGCCATGAAATTTTGCTGGTTTTCCCAAAGCATAATCAACACAAGAGAGGTGTTGTTTTGGTGAATTTCAGCACCCTGCTGAAACCATATGTAACCATAACGTTATATTTCAACATAATCAGCACACACAGGACAGGTTCATTTAGATTTGTACGCTTCTACTGCTGTATTTCTTGATGAAAAATTCAGGGAACATTTTCCTGAGACTACTCATCCATGAAGGTCATACTGTATTTGCTTGTGAATAGTGCACTACCACTTCAGACTGATGAGTGCTGAATCTTTTTGGAACTTTTTTGGATCCAACCTGGGATTCTGATTTGCCTTTCCAACAATACAATTAGCTATTTTCTGAGAAAGTTTTCTTGGTCTTTCAGAGCTCAACTTAGCCTCCACCCTTCCTGTCAATTTCTGCTTCTTATTTACATCGCATACTGAGGAATCGACTGCTTGATGATGTTTTGCTATCTGCTTAAAGCTTGCTCTTACTTTGTGGATACCAGATACTTTCATTCCAGTGCAGGTGCTTAGAATACCTTAAACTGATGATTATTTAAGGAAAGAGGTGCCTAAACTTTGGGATGGTACTTTTTTTCTTATCAATTAGAACTGTAATAAACAAATATAAAAAAAAAAATCCAGCTTCAAATGTTTATAAGAATGTTTCATCTTTAAAATGATGCCCTTTGGAGATCGTTCAGCTCATTTGTAGCATAGTTGCTCACAGAAACTTTTGACAAACTCTTGCATGCCACTGTAAATGACCTCCTTCTACACCTCCTTCCAATCCAAACAATTGCAAATGTATTTCTCACTGATACTCTCTTGCAAATATTTGTCTAGACTCTGCTTTCAATGAGTAATTAAAACACTTAAAGCCTGTCTTTCTCTACAGACAGCTGTAAGCTTAAAAACCTAAGAAAGAGAATGGCTCCTTCTTTTGCCCTTCAAGCTAATGTCTTTGGCCACCAAAACATGTGCTCAGCTGATAAGAGGGCCAGTTCCTCTCTCGCAAGAAATACATTTTCATTCTTCAATGCTGCTCTTTTCTCCGTCTTGAGAGAGAGGAAATTACTCTGTGTGTTCTGTGAGTAGCACTGGAAAACTGTCCTGTACTGACACCCTGCTGAAATCGGCTACATCATGGCCATGCTCAGAAAGTCTATTTCCCACAGTTGCCCCCAGAAAACAAATCCTTCACCTGAGGATGAAATAAGAAAAATGGGTTTTGCAGAATCAATGGAAGGTCTTTAAATGGTGCAAAATGCATGAGAAGTACAGTATTATGCATAGATCAGTATGTGCTATATCGCTCAGTTTTTATACTTTTTTTTATCGGCATTCAGTATGTACATTTAAATGAACTGCCAAAATCCCAAGACAATATAAACTGTGCTGTACGCTTCCATTGGCTCCATTACACAACATTTCAAACATAAAAAGGTATGATATACTGACCATGTACAGTAAACAACTTCTTCTGCAGTCAAACACTGATATTTTAAAGACTCACTGCAGTTTGTTCTGTCTTGGGCTTGAGGAATGAAATGGTTGATGGGTGGTCCCCATGCTTCCAGATCAACTTAAGTTGATCTCGCTTGACATTTTCATGAAATCTTTGCTAAAATATTCACAATCATGACCTGTATTATCACTGCAGGCTGGTAATTCCAGTCGAAAGCATAAAAAAATCACATGGATCATGCATAAAAAGTTACACTGGCAATCCCTTCCAAAAGTCCTGTATTTCAAGGTTATTTGTTGTACTGTGTGAGAATAAAAAGCTCCAGGTCCTTGTTTTCCTCCCCTCTGTGCCCTCTACCTGGAGTTACTCGTCTCTGCGAGCCTGTTGTTCATGATTCCGAGGGCGCCAACTCCCCCAGAGAAACCATTATGGCGTGAGCTACCACAGACTGTCCTGGGATATCCGTTGGCAGACTCAGACAGCTGTTTCTGCATGATGGCCAGCGACACCTTGTTCGAAGCTGCAAGGTCTTTCATTGAGATCATCTCCCCTGATAGTCTCCGTCCCTCAGTGTCACTATCACAAGGTCCATCTGAGTCAGGCAGCTGGCCAAACCGAGCCTGGCGACCCTTGGTGCCTGGGCGGATGGCATTGCGTCTGCCCAGGAAGGCGTTGGCCTTATTGCAACGCTGACAAAACAAGCAGCTCATTTTCTCCAGCATCCAGTTGAGCACCTGCTTGATGACAATTGAAATTACATTAAATAGCGAGTAGATGCAGCACACACCCATTAGCATGAAGAAGAAATTAGCCACCCTGTAGAGGCTTTGGTAATCGTAAGCAGCACTCTGGCTGCTGACAAAGTCTCCAAAGCCGATGGTGCTGAAAGTGACGAAGCAGAAGTAGAGCGAGTCTAAGTAAGCCCAACCCTCCACAGGGGTGTACATGGCTGATGCACAGCAGGAGATGGTGATAGCTGACAGGCCGAGAATCAGCATCACATGGTACACAGAGGGCTTCCATCCTGGGAGGGAGTAGGCTGAGAAGTCATGGCGGATGCCTGGTGGGAGGAGACCACTGTTTCTGATTCGCCTCTCCCTCACAGCCTTCATCACCACAGCCAGGAGCGTGATGATGCGCTCCAGGAAGAGGTTAAAGAAGAGGATGGTAGCAGCACAGCCCAGAAGCCCGTAAAAGATCAGGAATACCTTGCCTGCAATTGTCACAGGTGTTGTCATCCCAAATCCTGCAGAGACAACAGAGATATCACACCGTTAATCCCTCAGCCGAGGACAAAAACAAACTCTCACCAACAGGATGCCTTCTGTCTCCCCAAAGGAAATAACATCTGTAGTTTGAGACGAGGAAGGAATTTATGAAAGTAAAACAGCCTCAAGTCTAAACTGAATTTTTAAACGAGTCTTAAATGCAACGTCACTTTTTTGTGACTGTAAGTGATATAAAGGAATGAATTAAACACAGTGCCCACAAATAGTGTGCTTGAATTCTCAAAAAAAAAAGAAAAAGACGTTTTACACTGGGACACAAGTTAATGTCATGTAGTAGAGAAAGTGACTCGAGCATCATTATAAAGAAAACATGATGTATGTAAATTAAGCTGAACATTATGAAGTCTCCTTGGACTCGTTTGCAGGGTTTTAATGGTTTATTCCATTTTAACACCACATACAATTAGTGTATATTCTAAGACATTTAATATGTAGACAACAATGATTTGTATGAAGGTTGTCATGAAAGCTTTAGATTGCAAACAAACAGCAACGGCATCAGCAGGTGACCCTGTTAAACATAATCCTCTGTTGTTTGATTTTTCATGTGTAAATGTTCTGCTCTTATACACACATGGTACATGGAGCTCTCATATTTCTAACCCAGGGCCAATGTGAGGACATGCAACACACACACAAGCACACACACTCACATTTTGTCCCTTATCAACAGAATAGCAGATGGTCTATTTGTCAACAAATAAAATCGTGCTGAAAGATCAACAAGTTCACTTCAAGGCCAAGGTTAATAGATTTTTCCATCATCCATTTCAGTCTTCTCAGAGCATTAAGGCAGAGCGTTTCTTCCTTTTTCCACCAACCATCCTTGTCAGGTAATAAATGAAATCAATATCTTGACAATACTTCCGTTGTGATAGCCAAAATGGCTTTTTTGACCTTATCTGTAGCAGTGAAAACCACTCTCAAGCAGGTCTTCTGTTGACATCTTGGGTCATTTAGATCAACATTGATTGACACAGATTGTTTTATAGACAAGAGGGGAAAATAACCGCTACATGTCCGCACATATACCCTAACCTTATGGCCTCAAACACACAGTTTTACACATCACCTAAGACATCAAAATACACTTTTATGATTGTGACAAAGTTCAGTGCTGGACACCTATAGGTAATACTGGGTTACATAAGGGTGAAGGACAGTGATTACCCAAATTAAGCCCCTCAGTAAAATCCCATTTCGGTGATTCATAGTTAATTAATTAACCCATGACTCTTTAACCCATCTGAATCAGTGGGAAAACAGATTACATATTCTCAAGACTCGCAGAGACAGCCTTCTGCAGCATCTCTCATTACCAAGTCAATTACCTGAGAGAGGAAAAGGCACCAGGCATTGATTCAGTGTAACATTTCAGAGCCATTAATCCGGAGCGCTGTGCCAAGATGCGTTAGGGAATACCGAACAATAATAGAGAGCAAAGCCCCAGCAAGCAAACATGGTGTTATCTGCTCACAAAGACTACTCCATTTATACTTTAAAACTCTTAAATAAAGGCCAAAACCGATGTCAGCAGACTGGTGATGCAGCGGCTGACCTTGCTGAACAGGCCAGGATGAGTCATTTCATTCAGCAGGACTTGATAAGGTAAGAAATCATATGTGTGCTTATCCACTTTCATCATGGGAGATGATTTATTCTTTAACATTCAATAATTTATGAAACTGAATAAAATTTGCTCAACTCCACATGCAAAATTATGTGATACTCTACTCTACTCTTATGTGTACATAATTATACACTAGAGATTCAACTTGGAGGAAAGGCTATGGAGATAGTGCCATTTGTATCCATTAATTGCAAATTGGCAGCCCTAAGAATAGTAGGAGAAGGGGCTCTGACTGGGGACTCTTTCTCAGACTGAGAGGATATCAAATGGGAGGTTGATTCATAGATTATAGATTACTAGTGGGCTAGTGGGCTGTAGTTTATTTAGCTTTTAGGTTGGCTTTTATCGGCAGTGGTAAAGTGAAAATCCCACGCATTTGTAGCTACCAGCTGACACAATTTAAAATGAGCATCTCTCATTACACCCAAATGGCAAATTACTGTGGTTCATTAAGTCGTGTGGTTGGGACCCAAACAAATCACACAAATTACTAAGTGAGATGCCAATAGACATATTGAATGCTCTGCATTAGTTTTGATTGATTCAGCTGACCGCTCGCCTCTAAACAGCAATCAGTCATCACATTTTATATCGTGTGGGAGAACAGTGTAAATGCTTCAACACTCAACAGGTATTCATTATATGAAACATTGGCAACAAGGACGAGTTGACGGCAGCAATCAAATAACCTATAAAATCCAGCATTCAGTCACTCATCAGGTCCGGGTGTAAAATGTCCTCTGCCAATAAGTGATAATATGTGCAACTCAATAGAAATTAGTTTATTGAACCAATGGGGCAGTTGACATTATTTCCCAATACGCATTTGATTACAGAAGTGTGACAAACTGTAAAATATTTACATGAATGGAAAACCCTCCTGCTCGAACCTGAGGTTGGAGATATTCTGTGTTTTAGCTTGTCAATATATCAATAAATGACTAAAACAATCAGTGCATTTATGTGACTTCAGATTAAATCAAATTATTATGTTTGTCTGACTAACTCCAGACTTTTAAGATGCACGTTAACTAAAAATCGTACAAAATCCAATTTCTAAAAGTTGGACCACGGTCACAGTCAGTCAACACGTACACAGTCAGGTCATTTTATTGGACCACTGTCTTTGCCCCAGTACAGTGTACATGTACAGGAGGGGAACAATATCTGACGGCACATTGCTAGGTGCTGTTATATGCTCTTGGTGTTGAATTTATTTTGGTTGAGCTATTACACCATGGACTGAAACGACTGACAAACAATCTAGCTGGGAGCAAATCAGTATTATTAGACAACTTTACAGGTTTATACAGTTTATAATGTCTAAGTTTGGTTTTGGTCTAACTAGTGTTATGTGTTTAGAATTACCACAAGAGATGGCCTGCATCTTATTATGGAAAAAAAGCCTAATTTCCACCTTAGCGTTTTCATATGCAAGTCAGCCAGAAGACTACTCATTCTAATGAATTCACCTAAGGTACATGTGTGAAACTTTTCCCTGTTTTGTTCCTCTGGAATTAACTTCAAGTGCATTGAAATATTTAGATTTTTTGTGGTGGATTATAAAACTGTGTGCCTGGAAGTTTTAGAAATAAAGTAGAGATTAACAACTGGCTTTACAGACAAACTGATCCCTACATTTTGAACACATTCAGTCGTTTTTTAGCCAACATCGGCATTGAGATTTTGGGAGGTTGTGTAATGTACAGAGTATATGCATGGCTCATCAAGTCTTTCAACAGCGTCTTTTGCAGAAATTACTACCAGGCAGACCAACCTCTTAACTTATCTCTCCCTTTCTGTTATTAGTGTCATTCTGCCCCTGTAATTCCAAGCGAATGCTACTGTCAGCGTTTCCCATTGCTGAAACTATTTGTATCAGGCCAACAAAAAAAAGTAATATCCTTATGTTGAACACTAAGTGACTTAGTCAGTATATCAGACAGAATTTCAGTACACAAATATATGTGGAAACAAGGGAAGAAGCACAAAACACACAGGAAATTTAAAGAACAAATCACGTGCCATGTTACTCATGTGCTTTATGCTAAACTGTTTGTCAGTTATTTTGGTCCATGATGTAAAAGATGAATCAGAAAAGCCCAAGAAGAAGCCTGAAAGGCTTTGGTCCATAAATCAATTTCTTTCTATGCCTGTATTCTGGAACAAGACTAGTTGTCTAATTAAGTTGCCCATCTGAGCTATGACTGTAGCTCAACTTAACTGTGCTCAGAAATATACTTAATCTGTTAGTCTGTCTGTGGCACACAGACCAAAGCCCATGATGTCCTATTGAAGAGGTATATATGTAAAACTGTTATAATCAATATTCTTAAAATAAAAGCAGATTACATGGCCTCTTGTGCTGTAAAATATAATCATCATCCAACACTGCGGTTCCTCTCAGGCCCTTTTAACAGCGTGGTTACTCTCAGAACATCGGTACATTTAACTACAGGCTGTGGTGGACCACATTTTTTGATAAGTGTACCTTTCTGAGAGGAAAAATGTTTTTTTTTATTTGCTCGGCACATTTAGCTGAGCAAGTGTGTCCAACCAGATGTCACGTTGACATCACTGACAGTTGGACTTGTAGCAAACATACAGATAAAGAACAGATATTTCCGTCAAGTAGAGGGTAATTGTATTTCTTCCTAGGCCTTATCTATATGATTTTTTTTTCTTTTTTGTGAAGCCCCTTTTTTCTTGCTTAGTTTCCTTTTGTCCATATTTCGCACCTGGGTTCAGTAACTGAGTCCCGCTCACCTGTTTCGCATAAGTCCTCTCTATATATTGTGAATATTTTACCATTTGGTTCATTGCTAGATTTTCACAGCTGTTTGTCGTGTCTGTTATATTTTCTCTCCATGTCAGGAGATCATGTTGTTCCTGCCTTGCTTGTATTTCTTATTTGGATTTTTGAAAGCCCTGCCACCATATCACTATTTGGTTTGCTTAATTAACGTTATCGTTCTGCCTCCTGTCTGTGGTTCTGCATCTGAACCCTCTCCATGATTGCACATCTTTACACAAGCCACAAGTATATCAGCATTAAAATAGGAATACATTGCTATTGTGATAGGCTTTTTTGTTACCAAAAGTATTTTCTAAAATATCAACATATTAACTATCATTAAATGAGTTTAGCTAAGGTTTTGGTCCACTGTCCACTGTTTTGCTGTCTTGAATATGACAGGACATTTAGTACACACAAAATAAACTACTGTAACCAAGTTCATTTTAATGAAGGAGCCAGCCATCCAGTGCAACAATGGCTTAGAGAAACAAAACTGATAGCTACTTTGTTAGGCTTTGGACACACTGACACTGGCTTTTTTTGTATGTTTGCAAGTAAGTTGAGAATGACAAAAATATGTTTTTGCCTTGGATTTTCCCTTTTAAAAGTGCAAAACATTTGTGAACAGTATGTCAATTTTAAAAGGCAATAAAAGGAATGTTATTTGTCCTGTGTCTGAAAAAAGCTCACCTTGAATCTTGTCTCATAGCTGGTATCTTATTACAAAGCTAAGGATCCTCAAGGAGGCATATCGATTTGGTTCTTAAAAATAGCCTCACAAGGCTGTTGCCTGTAGAATGAATGAGCCCACTGGATAATTTAGGGATTACAAGAAAAACTCTCAATTAATTGGCAACAGTTAAGAAGATACTGAAGATACAGTAGAGGGAAAAAAGCAAATAAAGCTTCTTAAAAGCACTCAGAGTCATGAGTCCATAATCTTTCATCTAATGTTCACCACATGTCATCATGGATAACATGTCACCACTCCACAACTCCCTGAAGAGGACCATTTTGTTACATTTACAAACCAGAAATAAAATTTCTGCACCCTTTTACCAAGCGCATTAATGTCCCCAATTAATGAGCTTAAAAACAAGACCCCAGTCAAAACCAACTGTGTCCCACCAGTGGGAGCAATCTTAAATTGACCTGAGAAAAGCAGCAGTAAAGAACGCCATGCGTGCCTGTCCGTCTGATGACCAGCTTATGTGACGAACAGGAAATCATTAGTCACGAGTGTTGCGCCGCAGGGATCTGCAGAGAGGACAGAGGGCTGAGGAAGCAGCAACATGGCCAGACCTGCGACATCTTCACCGCACCATCTGCTGAGGAGCTGCCAAGATTACTGCCAGACTGGGTAATAACAGGAATATTCACGTTGTGCTGCCAGTTTTACAAAGCAGATGACAGATTACAGTAGGTCAACTTTAGCGTGAGATGTGGCTTTTTCACTCTGACTGCGCAGTGCATACACAGACTATGCTATTGCATGTTTGAATATAAAAAAAAAACAAAGACATGCCGCAATGTTTCTATAGGACCCTGAAGCAGATTAATGAGGCTTTGCATTTCTCACAAGGCTCACCCACATGTGGCACAATCAATGGAATTTGCTCTTCATGTCAGTGCATTCATAATGAGCATGCAATTATAAGAAATATTGGACTGATGTGATTCCTGTGATTCCTGTAAGAATCCTGTGAGTAACATTTATTAAAACAGGTTGACTGAGGTGTAAATTGGAAGTGTACATTTACACACTGTTAGAAATAGCAGCATAAAACAAATTTGGTCACGACCTAAAATACCTTGCATTCTGCCTGTATAAAAACTGACAAATTCTTCATAAATTGTATTTCAGTTTTCAATTTACTCGCAATGAGAGCCTGGAGGACTGATGACTCCACCGCAGTCTATATTGATTTTTTTTTGCCATTAAAAGAAATGCAGCATTGTTTTTAGATCAGCGTCGACATTTATTCTTTTGTCTTCATTCTTCGATCTGTTTTTCTTTTTAACTGGATTTGAGCAGAACTGGAAAACAGATCACAGATGGAGAACTCTGATCTTAGACAGGCAGAAAAGAAATTAAGATTTAATTAGTGTTCATCTGCAAACAGTAGCAGATATTTTGTCCTACCAGGTCACTGAGGAGTCATTCACTCATCAGATTAATAGCTTCTGCCTGATAGATCTAATGGCTTAGTTTTTGTGCTTCTTATTATCGTATAATGTGTGTTTCACTGTCAATGTTTGAATAAAAGCTTAATCATACAAAAGCCCTCTTGTTTTATTTCCCAAAGCAAACACACCTGTCCTGGTTCTGCCTTTGAAACCCTACTACAGATCTACTTAGATCAGTGTGATACGCCTCCAGGTTCAGCTAATAGATAATACAGTCTTGGTGTTCAATACAGTACTATAATATGTCTGTCATAGTTGCTTCAGAATTTTAACCATCACATGAACACAATCAAATGAGATGCCAGCAGCAAATTAGAGATTGAGTTTCAGCAGGCATACGGAAAGTGAAAGCACATGTCCATGAAATTCAAAGCTGTGTGAAAACTGGATCCCTGTCAGGGACTGCTAAGTTACAGACAACTGCAATAATGATCTTGGAACACACATAGAGAAAACCCCAGAAAGTTGTCTTAGAGAAATGATGAAAGAATGCTCAGTTGCTCATAGTTTGATCGTGTGCTTCTTTCAGGGAACTAAAAGCACCCATTATTTACCTGCCTGGAGGTAGCAGAATCATCCATGAATTCTGGCCTGAGGACAAAATGTGTTCATCAACATGAAATCCTTGTGTTTTACAAGGATAACAGTTATTTAATCTAACATGTTCAAGAGTCAAAATGGTGAAGAGTTGTGTGGGTGCGTTTGGGGACAGTGCAAACTAAGAAGCTCAAAAGGTTTTACTTAAAGAGCATTTTTCTTCTCATGAAGAAGAATCTAATTCAAACACATAATAAGATATAATCAGTTGTATTATATGTATGACTACAGCTATGTGATCCATGTTCTCAGCCTTCGGAGGTGGCATAGTGCTCCGTCATATTTTTATTTTTTTTGTAATCCAGTAATAACGGTGAACCATCAAACGGATTCAAGGACATGCTGAGGACTCATGTGTGCCTCCCCAACTTTCTCACGAGCCCCACTATTATCAGATTTGCTTGATTAAGTTCCTTAAGATCAAGGAAAAGTGATCAAGTTTATGGTAATTTTCAATTGGATTTTTGGGAATTAAAAAAAATGTGTTTTTACTTGTGTTGCCTTGTTTTACCTTTAATGATCTCCCAGTTAGCTGTAAGTGTTTAGCAATTTGGACTAGTCACACCGGTAGGCTCGTCTTTATGCAAAGAAACAGAAATATACCGATAAACGTTCCTCTTGTGCACCGATGGAGTTCCTGTAGAGGCATCTTGCAACTTGCTAACACTTTGCAACTGCAAGTTAGGGTTTTTTTTAAGGTGAGGTTGCCAGCTTGCAAGAAAGTTTCTCAAGAAAAACTTCTTCGCTTGTGGGGAAAAACTCTTTCCTGCAGGTTACTGATGGCTCCAGGCCATTTACAGTAAGGGAGTCTGCAAAAGTTATAATTATCAAAATATTCAAACCAGAATATAATTGAAATGGTGTCAAAGTCAAACCAAACAGGGAGCGGGTCAGAGTTTATTCTATCGCTGCCCTATTGGTGTAAGGAGCAGAATCATTGAAACTGTAATCAGTTGGAAGTCCAGAAAATGTTGCTGTGTCCTCTAAAATGAACTTGAAATCGCTTGGCCATGATGAGTTGGGTCTGTGAATTACTGTACGTAGGCAGTACAAGAGTCGGGGCAGATTTATGACCTGCTGCGCAAGAGCGCAGAGGTGTGCGCAGCATCCCGTACAGCAGCATGATAGGGATTTATTGAAGTCTGCTTCTCAGCATGTTTGCCTCTCACTGACACGCACACACACAGAAGTGCACTTCGACACTACCCAAGGAGAGACCCTGGATCAAGATAAACTGTGAGAGTGGAGGAAATAGGAAATGACATATGAGCATAATCTGCATCAGTAGATCTTTATTCACATTACTTTTTATGTAGGTTGTTGCCTGGTTAAGTCCTCAACAGTTAAACTAACTGTCCTCTAGTGCACGTTAACATGCTAACAAGATACACCAAGATGGTTATTGATGAGAGAGCAATATGTGGCTGCTTCATGAACTGAGATGAGACCAAGTCAAGTAAACACTGCCCCTGCCTGAACTCAGCATGTCAACACTGTCACAGTGAACATGTTGGCTGGCTGATTTTAGTATTGAGCCAAAAACAGGACAGTGTCAGACTTTTGTCAGGTCAGGTACACCCTCATATACCCTGTTCATCAAGATTTCTTGTCATTTCTTTATATTAGTCTTAAGGAATAGCTCTCCAGGCTTCTTGAAGGACATTTCAAAGCTCTTCTTTGGATGGTGGCTGCCTTTTGTTCCGTTCTCTATCAAGATGATCCCACACTGCTTCACTCCATAATGTTCAAGCTCTGGGGAGGATTAATAAGTCCATAATACCTGCTGCCCCTGATTTTCAGTCCACTTTATTTGTCATTTGGCATACCATAGCCTTTACTTCTTGTTTCCCCTGTGTAAGATTGGCTTCCTGACAGCCACCCATCCACTGAGACTGTTTCTGATGTGGCTTCAGTGAACACTAGATAGAATAACTGAAAAGGCGGATGCATTTCTCAAGTCCTGTATAAGGAGTTTGTTGGATTTTTTTCCTTTTTAGATTCTGTCTATCTGCTGTAGATAGCTTGGTATTTAATTATTTATTTGTTTATTTTTGTTCTAGTCAAACTGTGTTATCTTTGGCATTTTTCGTAGATGCAACAAAAGAAAAAGGTGCTAATAATCTTATTTGCGACAGGCTGCTTGCACCGGTGCCTAATGATACGATTTAAAAGGTGTTCTTTTAAATGTGTTTTCTAGGTGTTCAATTATGTGTAAATACAATAATGATTCATCCCTTGAGTTAGGTGACGTTTTTATGCCTAAACTAATAATTTGACAGTGTTAACAAACAAGCATATTCTTCTTGGTCAGGTCTGAGATTGTGTGGGAGATAGAACTGGACTTTGTCACAGAAGACATTTTGACATGTCACGCTGGACAAAGTAAGGAACATTGATGACGGCTGACTAGCTTTATATTCTGCCATTGGTTGACAATTAAGTCGCACAAGTCCATTGCTAATATTATGAGTCACAGCTGCGCTTTCCCTACTTTTGCAAGTCAGAATGTTTAAGGTGAAGTCTTATAGGAAACCCTCCTGTATTAATGCATGGACAAATCTCTTCAGCCTGCTCCTAATTTCTGCTTCACAAAAGGAGCTACATCACCCTCTCCTTGTCATGCAATAATTCTCTGTGAGCCTGTCACTATAAGCTAGGTTTTTGTTTTTTAATATAAAGTTTTGATTTGGTCAACTTTAAGGCAGCCAATGTATATTGTGCAGAAATGATTTGCCCCATAATTTAGACTTATCTTTATAGACCTTCCTTGCTGCAGTCAAACTATTCAGCTCAACTTAATTACTGATGAGGCCGTTTTTGTGCTGAGCGTCTGAACTGTACACTCTCTGAAAAGGCCCGTGGTGCCTTTCATGTCACTGAAGGCCCCCTGTTTTCCATTTTTAACAGTGACATTTCCTCTGAGTCTGTGGTTTCATAGAGCAACCCTGGAGATCTAAAGAGAAGAGAGGAAAGAACAGACTGCAGTAGAAATGAGTCCTACTGACCAGCTGAAATGTAGCTGACAATAATGGTCCCATAATGTGATCCTGATATTGTGCTATATGTACACCTTTCATTTTTGTAACAAATTGGAAATCCTATCGAGCTGAAATGTCAAAATGATTGAAAGAATAAATCAAAATAAACTGGTGTACATTGGAAGTAGCGATTAGATTGGCGATAGCGGTTAGATAGGAATCAGCGGCAGTCTGGCAAAAGCACCACAGTGAGAGACAGACAGCGACAAAACGTCTGAAACATTGCTCTGCAAAGATAATTTGCTTTCACAGATTGCAAACCCGTCCCACCCACCTGATAGCACATATACCACACAGTAACACCAACACAGATGGTTTTGCTCAAGCAAGGCAGTGCAGAGTTGTTGATCTAAATAAGAACTCTACATCAAAGCAAAAACACAGCTTGCCGTTGGGAATGCACAGCAGTCTATCATGTGACTTTTCACCCTGCTTTAATGGCAAATGTACACTCCACCAGGCTGAGGGGACATTACCTTGTGACTTCACCAGCACGTGAATTACAAAGCTAAGTACGTTACGACGAAGGCATTTGATTTAAAGTTCTACTTTAAGTACAGGAGCCCTGGATAGACATAGTTGTCCGGACCTCACAAGAACGAGTCAACAGAAGTCAGACATCAAATCAAGATTTTTTTTGGCAAATTTTTTGGCAAATTGGCACTGAAAGATATAGAAAGAATTTGTGAATAAAGAAAAAAATATTTTTTTACTGAAATTGATGATTACAAGACAAATTTCTAATCTTTATCATTAACAAAATACTATTATTTGTACCACTTCATGCTACAAACTAAATACTTGGAAAATTAGTTTGATTACTTCATTGTAAAACCATTGCTTTTTACATCGAGATTAGAAGATTTTCTATGATTGTCTGACAAAGAATAAAAGCCTGTCTTCCAGGGGTGCCTGCATAAGAAGCATGAGCTCTACAGATCTGCTGCTCTCTATCAAAACAGAAAAATGATGGAGTCAAATTTTGGGCACAAACATAAAATAAAAAACAATACTGAATCAGTGTCTGGTTAGAAGGACATCTGAAGCACTTTGGTGCTGTGTCTTGGACTTTGAAATATTAACTGATAGTTTTGGCTGTGCTATTTCAGTAGTATTGCAGACCATGTTTCTAATAAAGGATTGTGTCAGAGTTGCCCACTTTTAGCAAAATTTGAAGGCATACTACCCCTCTTTTGGATAATTAGATTGATGACATGGGCAAGTTGATTTATCTTGCAACCTTTTTACAATCTATTGCTAAGAGCCCCGTGTTAAATGTTATTTTACAGTAAAGTTTGTGCTGTAAATAAAGGTCAAATTTCACAATGCGTATGATGTCCATTTAGCTCACATGCTCAAATGAGCTTCAAAACATTCCAAAACATAACAGGCTACCATAGTAAAATGTTAAAAAGCAGCTAACACATTAGACAGCAGGTACAGTAATTCCCAAACACAGCAAACATTAAGCGATGTTCGTGTTTAGTCTTCAGGTGACTCAGCGGCATTCAGTGCATCATTTACCTTATTTTTAACTGCAAACTTTTTATCTACAACTTTGCTTGTTATGTGTTCCACTATGTTCACAAATCAGTCTCTAACCTTGTCTGTCTCCTGTTATGTTATGAGCAGGAAAAGTACCGGGGGGCTTCTCCATGCAGATGAGTCGAGGGAAGCTGAGCCAAGAGAGTGAAGTTGTATGCTGCAGAATTCTAACAATGAACTGGAAGACTTTAAAAAACACATGTCAAGTTGAGTAGGAACTCTAGATTTAAGTGACTTTTCTAATTTGGTTTGGCACTTTCCTCCCCATTACCTTAAAGAAAAGAAAGT
Source organism: Leuresthes tenuis (assembly GCF_036924035.1). Taxonomy (NCBI): domain Eukaryota; kingdom Metazoa; phylum Chordata; class Actinopteri; order Atheriniformes; family Atherinopsidae; genus Leuresthes; species Leuresthes tenuis. The sequence goes on from NW_027325362.1 coordinate 17,962,744, forward strand.
GCAAGGCAGAGGGTCAGTTTAGTCTAATTAGAATAGTCTGTCTGAAATCCCTTATATGGCTGATATTGATAGTTGTATGGCTACAACAGTGACTCTAAGATATTAGCATCCCAACTGTGATGTGTATTGATGAATCCATGGCACTCTCCGTGGTGCTGAAATAGCAGACAGGTTTTCAAACGTGCCTTTTTCTCTTAGACCTGTCCCTCTTTTACAATTGTCTTAGATCTCTAAAGTATACACTAATAATATTAATTTCCACACTGTATTTTAGCCTTTAGAATAGTCACACATTTGTTATTAAAGTAACAGGTAGAAATGGGTGGTCACAGAGGAACAAGAGTGTGATTGTTCATTGAGGAGATATCCATAACCCAGAGGATGGATGAGAACATGTTAAAGCAGCATGACAGTGTCCAGGTCAGAAGTTATTGAAGCTTGGAGTAGACATACTTATTTTGTGTGTGGCGTGGCGTGGGCTGCTGTTATTGAGCTAAACCCCTCTGTTTAAAAACAACAAATCCCTTACTGTCACTTGAGTCATTGTTGATATAGAAATAATGTCATGGAATCCAAAGCAACACAATGATGTGATGGAAGAGATAATGTGTATCTTGCCGTATATGTGCATCATCATTGTCATTTCTCCTCATTTATGAGTTTTAGACAGCACTGAGGTTAAATTAGATATTATTCAAAGCAAAGGCAGTATGTGGGCCTGTTGTGAGCTGTTTGTTAAACTGTCCCATTTGCCTTGTCTGCCTTTGTGGCCTCTGTGAGTGGGTGGCTCTAAGCGTGATGAAGCAAGAAGCGGCAGTAGCTGCCAGGGGCAAGAAGAGACAGGACACAGTCTATCCCAAAGTATAAACAGCCCAAACCATGACGCACAAAACTGACAAACAACTGACTGCCCAAATTAGCTTTATCTACTTTGTTTCAACAAGTTAAAAGCCAGCACTTGACTCTCAAGTGTTCTTATGGAAGCATTTCAAAACTGACAAAACAGTCCCCCGAAATGTCATTGCTGAGAACGCACACAAAAACACACGGGCCCTCAAACGACTGCAGGGAGTTGTCCTAATTGGCAGTTGTCAGCTGTCAGTCAGCCTTGAAGGTTAAAATTAGATTTTGTATAGATGGAAACTGTGTTTACTGAGCAGATCTTTGAGCCCTCCTTAATGAGAAAGAAAATAGTAATGTTGTTGGAGAAAATGTGTGACAGTGCAACACAATCAAGAAGTAACTGCTAAATTAAAAAACAAGCCTGCAATCCAATACAGCACAATCAGACACATCAGACATTTTAACTATGCATTCAAGGAACATTACTCAGACACCCACACACTCGCATAAAAATGCCTTGTAGAGCTCAAAAAAGTTTTATAGCTTTGTGTATACGTTATGTGGACTGGTGCATCTGGCCCATCCTGCATGCTTCCTGCTCCTTATCTCAGGTCACACAAGTAAGATGCATTTCCAGAACTCATCATTCAAAGTTATCATGTGCAGCAGCTGGATTATCTTGAGATCTGTGTGCTGCCCATCACAGGAGAATGCATCTTGCCGGGCTTCAGACTACGGAACTGTGGCTGAAACACTGCAAGTCTATCTAACTAATGCAGCTTTGAAGCAAATTTGAGGTGTTACTTTTACAATGACAGCTCCCCAAGAGGTTGACATAGATGCTGTGATAGAATCTGTCATATGATAACACTGTTGAATTTTTTTATTAAAGTAAAATGAACTACACTGAGGGCTTTATCTTAGTGGAGAAGATGTTTTCACCCTTCTCTTGACTGGCTGCGACATGAGTGTGGCACATCAGGTCGAATTCTACGGATAATGATTAAATGTGCTTATACGTGTCGAAAGCATTGCAAATATCTGCTTTGTCAGAGCTGCCAAAAGGGAAATACAGAGAACAGGTATTTTTTTAATTGCCATTCTCTAAATAGTTATTTAGACTGCCTATAAGCAAGGTTGAGCAATAGTTCTTTTTATGCACACGATTTAGAAATTTTAATTACCTTTGTCACAATCTTAGTTTTGCTTGTTATTATGTTGAAATTTGCTTATCAGCATGAACAGCCGTTTACAGCATATGGATGGGAATGACATTAATTTCGCTTTTCAGTTAAGGACCAAATGATTTACTCTTTGCTTTAAATTGCATGATATTCCATCTCGCTTGTTTTAATACTTCAATATTGGTGCTATAACTGCTATTGGCTCTGAGGGAAAAATCAGAGGATCATCCATATCATGAGGCATTTGTGGCCCTTTGGGGAATGATGACCTCACCCAGCAGATAAAGCAACACTGTAATCCCTTGGAATAGTATTTCTTGTTTTGTTGTCAGCTCAAAGATATCAGTGATACTGGACTACAGCTGAGAATGATTGTGCGTTGCGATTGAAAACTCCAGAAGAGCATATTGAGGTTGTATTTGTCAGCTGACATTTTCAGGGACGAGGGTGAGCGTTCTGTGTCAGCTGCTCAGCACACTTGGATGAGAAGTCCTGAAAGTGTTCAGAAATATGGTAGTTTGTAGTTTTGTGACAATACAGTTCAATTTGAAGAAAAAACATGCAATGCAATCAAACTTAACTTAAGTAGCTTAAGAGCAGCTACTTACAATTATTTCCAATAGTAAAGAACCAATTACATAAAATTACTTATTTTCTGGTTGTTAAGACCACTTTTGAGAAAAAAAAAGCTACAATGTGGATTACATCTCTTGCAGTGTTTCCTGAAATTCTAAAATAACACATCAACTGCAGCAATAATAGCCAGTGATCCAGTCAAAAACCCCAGCCAAAAAAACCCTCACGTGGTCAAGGCTTTGCTCTCATTCTTCAAAGCGAAACTGTGGAGATACATCAAGGGGAGCAAAGAGTCACTGCTGATTTGAAGCCTCTGCCACAGCAGAGTCAGAGTGTTTGGGAGGAGCATCTGGAGTGCACAAGGGGATGTCGCTCTGTTAAAGAGTGGTGTGGGGAGGCGCACAAATCCCCTTTATATCAGCAGCTCACAAGTTTACAAAAAAAGCGGCACACAAGCCCAAGAATTGGAAGTGGAAAAGATCAAAGATGATGACATACACATCATAGACAAAAATCCCAGACTGAAATCTATGCAAGCACACAAGAAATTAAAATACTGGAAAGGTGGAGAATCTCAGCATCACCATTTTTCTCTCAATTTTACCCGAGCAGCTGAGTCAGTTTATACGATCCGCCTGTCAGAGAGGACAGTGATGCTACATGACAACTGGAGTACAAAGGATGTCAACCGGCTATAGACATGTAAGCTGCTGTAGTTCCCTCCCATATGATTGGTTGCACTGAGTACATGCTCCCTGAGAGCTCCGTATAAGTGTATTTGTGTATCTAAGAGCAGAAGGTGGGAGGGTCAATACAGCTCTCCTGATGGGTTTACAGTAAATAAAGTTGTGACAGGTTTTCTACTTATGTGAATTCAGTTCTCCTTGTGGACTCATACACAACCAACAGTTTTCATCATCGCCTGCCTCACTGCAGATTTCAATTAAAAGTAGGTGCCAGGGGTATCGCATTGTGGAGGGCAAGGTTAGAGAAAGAGCTCCTGTCAGCTCTGATTATTACCTGCTGTGTTTTCAGCTGCTCATTCATCCATTCACACTCACTCACTCACTGAAAGCTGTGTCTCCTCTCAATCTGTCTGGTGGGGGTGGGTAAAAGTGGGTGTCAGAAGCATCAGGCATGCAGAGCACCACGCCGCTGGCCCTCGGGTAACCCTGGGAGGGACACTTGCTCTTTTCTGACCTATCACATGGGCAAATGTTAAATGGGGGAGCAGAAGGGGCTTCTCATTGACATTCCTGCTGGTTTGAAAGGAAATATGGCAACAAAAAAAAAAAGGCTGCACCCATGGGTGCTGTCCTATAACCAGGGATGAGTCTGCTGTTCCAAATGGCAAACAAGTCAGATGTTGTCCCCATTTCCAAAGTCCCTCACAGCCAAAATGTATCTGTTATTCTGTCTGCCAGCCAGTGGAAAGAAAGCACTCCACAGGGAGGCAGCTCTGGTCCCTCTGACATCCGGACTGAAAGTAATGACATGATTATTTAACAATTAACCAGAATATGAGCCCCCAAATCCAATCTATAGTATGTATCATCTTCATTGTGTAAGGTGATTCACATGCATTCTTGAAATCTATTTTCTTTTTACATAGCTTTTATGAGCTATGGTTTCAGTTAAATGATTATTATCATTTTCTTTTTTTTTACCAAATACATTTAGAAAACAACATGACAGTAACTGAATGGACGCAAAGGTCAAGGGATTTGGTAATGCTGCAGATATCACCCACCTATAGTCGACACCACAGTTCCAACAAAATAAAAAGCCCCTGTAAAATCCCATCTTGGCCTCAAAGCGTCAGCCCGGATCCCGGCGGCGATGGCAGCCTCATACTCCCGCAGGAAGGAGTTGAGGTCCTGTAGGCTGATGTTGAAGGTCTCACTGAAGTTGAGGAGCGTCCCATTCCAGCGGCCGTGAGCCCGGAGCTCCGAGGGCCTCTCTATGGCCGAGAAGACCGCAGCGCCGCACAGCAGGTACAGCAAGATGAGGATGGCGAGCAGCACGAAGCGGCCGTTGTCTTCGTTGAAGTGCAGGGAGCGGCAGCCCTGCAGTCGCTGGCCAGGCATCATCCAAATTTCAGCACCACTCGCGCGTCGGACAGCGACAGGCACCACATCGAAGACGGCGCTCACCAGTCTGCAGGCATCCTCTGGAAGTCACTGTCCTAGTCCCTCATTGCACTTCTACAGGCAACATTTCCTTCAGTTAGCGCACCACATTGTCTCATTGTAGTTGTTTGTAGAAGTGATATAATCTGTAGCTGAAAGACTGAAAACACCCACTTGTGGATAGAAGTCTGAAGATCCACCAAAGAGTTCACGAGAAAAGCTGCCGGTGCCTATTTTCATAATCCATACATTCTCTCTTACAGTTATGTCAATGCAGTTGATGCGAAGTGGACTGCAGCTCAAATCCAACCGGACGCGCTTCTTCGTGCAAAAGCAAACAGTGGTATCCTCCGGGTCCGCTGCACCAAAATGTTTCCTTCCAGAGGATCGAAACGATGCTGGGAATTTTGCAAGTTCCAGATTTTTAGCCGTCTCCAGAATACCCCGTTTCTACACTCAAATAAAGTCATATGTCCTCAGGCTTGCCTGTTTGTGAGAGCGCCTTTGTGTGCACGTTATAGTGGCACACTGAATCTCACAATAGCGCATATGGTGAGATCACACTTTTGCTATAAATCCGAGTTTGTGCAGATGGCAGAGGAAAAAGGACTATCCTCGTGCGTCTTCAGTTGAGGTAGTCTTCAAATGACGGGATTTACAATTTGCCTCCAGGGCAGTGCCATGCGCATCGAGGACATGCATTGCACTGAACTCACACTCTTCACCTAGGGTGGAAATGCAGAAACATACTTGAGCAAGTACTTGAGCTAGGCGCTTTAAAAAAGATCCAAATGCTTCAACAATGAGTCGAGGACATAATAAAATGGATAATCCGCTTTGAATATTTACCTATTGTCGTAGGATCTATTAAAAGTCAGAAAACATCACAGAGCTGACTGAAATTTTGGTTAAAAAACAACAACAAAAGAAACACGGCTATGGATGCAGCAACATTTTACATGTGGCGTAACAGTGAGCTGAAAATGTGTAGAATGATCATTGATGATCAAAATGTGAATGAAGCTTGTTTAATAGCCAACTGTTTCAGAGGTTAAGAAGGATATCTTTATAACTTTGCATTAGAGCTAAGAAACTGATCCAAAATTGGACTAAACTAAAAAAGCTGACTATATGGAATTTCCTCTGTTTTTTGCCTTCTGCCTATATGGAAATGAAACAATATAGCTTCAAGATCATCACACAGTCATATGTCCTTTGTGTCCTTGTACATGTCACCGAAGCGAGAGAGTCATTAAGAGAATAGCTAAAGACAGATGGACATGATCTCACCCTGCTCCTGTCATCTTTTCTTTTGATTCAAATGAAGGATGGCCCATTAAGTTAGGGGAAAAAAATGTTTATATTAAGATGTGAGGCTTTTATGTGTGCTTTTTTTTAATGCAGTCATCTAAATTTGAGAGATTAAAACAATGCATCACTTTGTTGTTTAGATTTACTATAGATTTATACTTCATATAGGTAATAAAGTGACCCAAGGTCACTACAATAGGGCAAGCCAGAAGCCCCACGAGACTTAAATTGCTGTTCGGAAAAAAAGAAGCAGTTTCCTTTCTCTTTAGATGGCCATGCAATGGATCCTCTAACAAATGAACACCTTGTGCAGACTATATCAATGTTCTCATGTAAATATGTCAAAAATAAAGTTAGAAAAGATAACTTATGTTAAGTTAATGAAAAATTAAGCACATGACACAGTGAGGAAGCATTACAAGGAAGAGAATAAGACTCAACATTTTAAAGCAACATGGTAACAGGCAGGCTTCGCTGTTGTAATGGAAAGGCTGCAGCGGGGCTGCACAGGGTGGTTGTATTGATTATGCTTTCTAATCTAGTTAATTGACTTACAAATATCAAGGCAGACTGCAGAACAAGGACACGCTTGGAACAATTATCTCAGCTACACAGTCTGTCCTTGTCAAACCTAATCTGTACCTCTGAATGCAGGAAAGCTGAGGACAGAGATCTAATAGAATACAACTTCCATGAGGAGTTCAGTCTGTGGCACTGTCAGGAGGCCTATAGCTTTCTTTCATTATAACTTGTGCACTTTGTACATCTGGGCTTATACATAATTTTTCAGTGTTCAAATTTTTAAGAAAACACAAGCAAAAAACAAAAAACATGACCTCAGTGTTTGTGTTAATCGGAAAAAGGAAAATCAGAGGAAGTCAAGTGATAAAAATATGTTGTCTTCTTTTTTCCCCAGTTATTTTTTCCTCTTCAACCACTAATTTATTTTCAGGGTCATGGTAGGGTTGCAAACTATCCCAGCATGCACCGCCAGAAAAGCAGGAAAGTCATTACTGGGCTCTCAGACACTACAGTGCGGGCACTCTTCATATCTCCAAGTCATTTAGTCTCCAGTCCACCTGGCTGTGGGTGGAAACCAGCACAGAGGAGGCAAAAACTAACCCTGAGTTCATGTGTTTTCAGTCAACATTGACATAAAACACTGAAACCCATGCATTTACAGTTTTGTCTATTGCTTTTGTTTTCAAAAGCAGTATACAAACTAATAAAACTATAACAAATGAATAAAGCAGTGGCAGCATGTTTCAGATATAATTCAGCCAACTGTTTGAAGCATCCATTTATATTGTTTACATAATCCATAGTGTGCTGCAAAAGAGGGAAAGAATTATTCATGGCACACTGATGCAGCTGTTGTCATATATGAAGATAAGTTGTTGAACACAGTAATATCACTAAAAGACATTTATTTACAGTCCATCCACATTCATATTATCCACAGGTAGACTTAAAGCTATATATTCTATCAAATACAATACAACTCAACCTGTGTTAAGATTTTACAAAAGGGAGGACACGTTAATCAATGAGAGATCCCTTAATAAACACTTCCTATGTTCATATATAACAATAGTTTATTGCTGTATTATTTAAGTGGATGATTTTGATTGTAACATTTTTATTTATTTGTATGCATGATATGAATCTGTTCAACTGCTGCTCTGCCAAAATCTCTCTTAAAAAGAGGCTGCTCTGTACGATTTACCTCTGGTAATGTGTCAATTGTTCATATGGACCTGCTGCTTATAAATGCTACACTCCGGTAAAAGTAAGTAGAGCGAAAATCATCCAGAAAGCAATGATTTGCATACTATTATATTCAATTGAAAACAGTCCAAAGACAGCATCAACTCAAACTGAAACTGAGAATTGAGCATCCCTGCAAGTCTTCAGCTGTCAGAAGTTGTGGAGGTTCCAACTACTGTGCTGAGACTAAATGGGCAAAGAGTACAATTGCAAAGAATATGGGGATTTCATCGGCAACTGTTTGAAATATAATTAAAAGATTCAGAGAATCTGGAGAAATCTCTGTTTGGAAAAGAAGAGTTAAAAAATCATTACTGAATTGCTATTATTCTCAGGTCCTCACGTGCCACTGCATTAAAAACAGACTCAGTACTGCAGTAGAAATCACCTAATGGACTGAGGAGCACCTCTCTGTCAATCAGTGCACCACTGCATCCACAAATGCAAAGGAAAAGCAAACAGTGTTTAGAAATGCTGCCTCCATCTCTGGGTCTGATTTAATTTAAGATGGAATGAGGTGAAGCAGAAAACTGTCCTCCAATCTAATAGATAATATTAATAAATCTTTTGAAAATACATTACATTACGTTAAAAACACTTATATCCTAGCAAGATGTCTTCATAATTAAGTCATTGCCAGCCAGATTAAACCTATTAGCCGAGTAGAAATTCACAGTGAATTTATGAATGGACTTGGGTCTAACTGTATATATATGAGGTTATAAAAACATTAACTATCACAGACTGCTTGTCATATCAGATAATGTAAGGCATGAATTCAGCAGTTAATTAAGCAGAAGAGGAACGGGTCACTTTATCTTTTCAAAAATCTAAATTGTTTATCCTCAAGGCTGTTTGAACATAAATATTTGAGGAAAAAGGAGCTCCAAGGCAGCAGCCACTTTTCAGAGGTGTTGACCATGTGCGAAACCGTAAGTGAATTCTGCAGTTTGACACACATCCTAACTGTCTATCACAGAAATTACAGAGGGAATGTGGTGAAGACAGAGAAGAGACAATCCTTCAGAGTGCTGCAAAGAGAGCTCCTGCAGGGTAAAGAAACGAGACGACAAGGGAGGACACACGTCCATTAATTTATAAAGGGGAGTGAAAAAGGGAGGGGCAGAGTGAGGGATTTCCTTTCTACCCACAGAGCAGAAATGGCTCCAAATGATTGAAAACATATGGTGACATCAATCATTTTGTCATTTTTGAAAAGATTCCAGTTTATGAATGAATTTTTCAACCTTTAGTCTATATGTTAGTTTCCCTCTGAACACATGCATGGATTTGACACTGAGTACCCTTGAAATGGGTGAGTCTGTCTTGTTTCCTTGTTAGGAAGATTGATCAGTGAAAAAAGATCAACCCATTTAGCCTCCTTCTGGTGGACACTTTCTTTAAACAACCCACAAAGGATAATTTCACTCAAGTCATAAGACAGTACTTGAAGTTATATTGATTTAAGTCTGTGTTCAGTTCAGTTAGTGCAAACTTGTCCATAAAGATGTGCGAGAAATCCCTTAGGAACCTCATTTGCCACATGGGCTTTAAAGAGATTTAAAACAACACCTGCACACTGTTTTAAGATGTATGCATCCATTTTGTTTTATAACAAAAATATGAAGGAAAAGAGGAAGCGAGAAGGTAGAAATCCAATCTTCTTATGCCTCTTCTATTCACAAAATGCTGACATCATTAAGCTGTAAGTCATTATAGTGGGCACTTGTAGTCAAAGCTTCATGTAAAATGTAAGCTGCATGACCAGCTTCTATAGTAATGACTTTCCTGTAACCTCTAACATAAGTACAGACAAAAGTGTGAGTCTATCAATATGCGCGTACCATAGTTAATTCATATTTGCGTGATTTTGGATTTTCTGTCAATAAATAACAAGCTCCCAAGTCTCTCCAAATAGAGGGGTCAAGAATCTAATTAGATCAACAGCTCTGCAGCAGTAGTTCTCCCTGAAAATTAAATCATTTGTGGACAGGCAGATTTAAGGTTGCTGCTTCATTGCAGAACCTGCGTTCCATTGTTGTGAAGGAAATGTATCCACAGGCTATACTCAGCTTCTCAGCTGTGGATCAAGGTGAATCCAAGGTTAACCCTTGTTCAACAACATGATGTCTTCCACTCTGCAGGTTTCTTGCTGTACTCATGTCTTTTTGAGAAATGTACATCTGGTTTGGTTGTGATAGAGAGTAGAATTTCACTGTTAGAAATACAAGTTAATATAAAGAGCATGTGCTTAAAATACAACAAGCTGTCCTTGCTGTTTGTACATTTAGAAACAGGTGAGACTGAAACTGAATCTCACCTTTTACTCAACTATAATCTGGCTCATTTACTGCAGCACTTCTTTTCAGTCACCTTTTGACTGAAATGCTGTTTTTGTTTTTCTTAAAAGTTGAATACTTGGTTTCAGCATGCATAAACTGACTCTGCAGACATTTTGGTAGCTGTGACACTGTTACTGCCATGGGCTTTTAGTTCATACTGGCTGAAACAATCAATAATTACATTTGAAGAATATGTGAACTCTTGAGGTTGTGAGAGCTAAAGCATGTGAAGTGTAAATATGGCTTCCATTAAGGCGACAGTGTCTTAGTACAAAGAATGTCTAAGTCTTAACCATGCTATTTTTCAAATCCTCTCCAAGTCTCAGTTTTGATTTCCTTAACTAAGTGATGTTATTGCCTAAACTCATCCAGGAAGTGAGAAAGTTTCATCTTAATGTCCCAATGGAGGTCACAGTGACATTGCAAAAAGAATGTATTTTAGCTCTAACAATGGTTGTTTTCTTATTGTAACAAAGCAGTTTTGATTTCAAACCCTTACACAGTGAAACCACCCTACACTTTAGACAATGTTTGTTCGTGGGCCAGGTTCCTCGGAGACTTAAAGTACATCACAAAATGTGCCATTAAAACCCATTTTCAAATTTAGGATAATTTCATCACTTCTCAAATAACCATTTCACCGGAGCCATTGAGTGGCATAAATAAATTACAGCGCAAACAGAAGCAAAACTAAATTTGGTTGATCATTGATCCAAAGAAACTTAAACCCACACATTTGCAGGAGTCTGACATAGAGTAAAACAATGCTGCCTATTCAAGAGGGCAACAAAAAACTATTTGGGACCATTTCAATAAATATCATATTTGAAAGGGCGTGAAAAACATTTTCTATCTGCACCAAAAGGATGCAGTAGTTTCTGATCTCTGTCAATATCTGGATCATCATTGGCATATTTGAGTCATAACTATTAGAATTATTATGTTTGAAGACCACTAAAACACAACACTGTGCACAAGATAACAAGATGCCAGCATTTGTTGGCTCTCACTCAGGGGAGTTCTTTGTTTGATGCCTGCTTGTTTTATCTATGGTTATTTAATCGTCCACGTTCTTTTTCTTTTTCTTTTTTTCCTTTCTTTTTCTCAATCTGGCTTCAGTCGTGTTACATTCTGCTTTGCAGTGCCAGACAGGTTGAAAAAGCCCCGTCAAGACCAACAGCCTTTAATTTTAAGTGATATTGACTAATCCAAATCCTGGCTGTGGCAGCCACAGTTTTGCTTCTCAAGGGATGTGTCTAAGTAGAACAGTTACGTAGATGCGCATCCTCTATTGGCAGAAGTATGAGGAAGGGGTGGGACAAACATAGTTGCGTAAAAGTTAACTTTCTATGAGGTATAGACCATAGCCAATGGGAGAAATGAATTTAAATGCTCCCCTCCCCTCAAGTACTGAGCAGACTGTCAGCTTAACCTTACCCACTTCACTCTCAAGGGTTAAGATCTGTGGCATGTTTTCTTTTCTTCTTCCCAAATACAAATAGTTCAAAGAGTGTTTGTATAAAAATGAATATTCAGAAAAACACACTATTTGTTCCTCTCCAAATACGTGGGTTTGGCTCCACTCCTATCACACGGAAGTTGCTCTCAAGTGGACACAGAAACCATGAATTGCCATTAATGCTCCCTCTCTGGAAAGTCCCTGTCTGCTCTGATTGGTCGGGTGATTAAAATAGCGAACAGCAAACGTCTTGATGGTGATGTTGCTATGCAAAGGTAGAAAATTTAGATATGTGGGGATGATACCTCCTACAAACAACTTATTAAGGGACTTCTTTATGCTGTATCTTGTAAGAGAACAACTGTTATGTATTTAGCAGATGCTTTTATCCAAAGCAACTTACAGGTAGGCAGATAGGGTAAGAGGGTCTTGCCTGAGGAACCCTACTGGAGGTAGTACCTTTCATGCAGCAGATTTGGACCCTCATCGCCCACCTGAAAGGTGAAAATCATACCACTGCGCTATCCAACTCACATTAGTGAACGAGTCACACTGAGAGAAAGAGAGCAATCCAAAAATCATGACCATCTAATACCTTTATGCAACATATTCTTTTTAGTCACTCAGTGAGACAAGCTTTTCACATGTCCTCTAAAGTACAGCCTTTCAAGAGGATCCCGTACCATATTTCTCTTCATGAGCCACTCTGGGCAACAGTCCAGTCAAAACCTAGAGGTGGTCCTCACGCGTGTCAGCTCCAGGCTGTTGTCGGTTTGAACTTCTTCTCCATTATTATACCTCTCTGATCAACTCACCTTCCCAGCAGCTCACATATCTCAAGGGCAGCCAGAGGGGAAACTTAGAAAACATCTATATAATTCAGTCAGGGTATTGACAGTTCATTTACTACCATAATCTTTAATCAAACAGCATTTCACAACATGAACATAGTATGCGCGAAGAGTGCCTCACAGTGGATAAGCCTGCTTTGGATGCTTATCCCCTTTATTCCCCCCTTTATACGTTCAACACATCTGTCTGATGTTGTACAATGTATTCTACCAAAACAGGTGGATGCCTGACTGAGTCCAATGAGCTGAAAGTTTAAATTGCCATCTGACCAACAGCAGGATGAGATGCATGTAAACAAGGAAAAGTTAATTACTGGTAAAAAAGAAAAGAAAAAAAAGAAGCAGATTAGACAGCTGTACTTTCAACAAGCGGCATCCCTGGTTGTTGTGAAACCCTTGAAGCAGCAAATATCACGGACCAGTGGTTATGCCATAAACCCACAGCTCTGCCATCCAGTACATCAGAAAAGTCATTCTTCAGGTTTGACAGCACTTTTTTTTTACTTACAAATGCTAGATCTCGACAACCCAACACTACTCCTACAACACGATAAAGCGTAACCCACAGAAAAATAGATAAATCTCTGAATTATATAGACGCTTGCTAATGATGCGTAGGAAGAGTTCTTTTAAACCTTATCATCTGAATCCCTGTGAGCCCACTGAGACTTTGGGTAGAACTGATGGAAATTTGTCCTGCCCCTCGCGTCATTTATCATGATGACAGCAGCCTGTAGGTTTTTTCTCATTGCATATATTCTCACTGTTTGACCACTTTCCCAGAACATTTTGAATTTAGATATGTGGGGATGAAACTCTACACATTGCACACACAATGACTCACATACCCTCATCTACAGTATTTGGCTTTACTTTGGTTTTGCTGTATTACAGTTAAAGTAACATTTTTTCCCGTTTGTATTTTTGGTATTTCAAAAACTATTAACAGAGAAAGCATCGCAGCTCAGTGAGCACTTTCACTGTAAACTGGATGTTTAACAGAAGTGTTGATGTGCATTATACAGCAGATCTAAAGACCAAGAGGGAGAACTGAAGAATATTACAACTGATTTGATAAGGCCTACTCCTTTCTTGCAAGCATCTTAGTCAGCAGATTACAAAACCCAGAGCATTTCACAAAGCCCATTTATGAAGATAGTTGCGAAACCTCTTCTGTTTCAGACAGTGGGCTGATTTTTTATGCTCCCATAGGTCACGGCCTTGTGATGTGGGAATATCTCATGCCCACACATTTTTAAATAAATGTTTCCCCAATCGTTATATATAAGTAAGACTAGAAAGAAACTCAAGCACGATCATTTCATGGCGTGAACCAAGTTATCTAACGTGCACAGAATGCTTCACTGGTCCTCACGCTGCTGAGGTGAAATAAACAAAGCTTGAGTTCCCAGAAATATTCAGCAGAAATCATCACAACGTAATGTACGTTAATTCATCATCCACCTCCAGATATTGTGACTGTCTGTCATGGACAGATTATGAAACAGCAGGTATCTGGGTGAAAATGTGTAAAAGCTCCCCTATTCATCTCATGGAGGAGGAGGATGTCCAGACTGAAAGAGAGACAAGACAGCTGTCTTGTAGATGTTTTACATGGTTTCATGTTAACTTTGTTCTTATTTTGTGCCTCATTTGAAAGTTTTTTCCCTATCTCTTTCCGTTCTTTCAGACAAGTTTTGGCTATTTTGAGTATCTGTTCTTTCTGTGTCACATTTTCTGTTGTTTTGTATTCCTTTGTTGCCATACTCTGTCTCCTTGAAAGTAATCTGAGTGACATTAAAGTTATTTTGTGTTTCTTTTCTTCTTCAGCTTTTTTACATCTGGAGTATGAGCAATGCCATATGTCAAAGTGAAGTCCAAGGTAGTCTAGTAATTCATCTACCTTGCAAGTGATTAGTGATGTTGACAGTGATATTACAAATGGTAATGTTGATGTCATGACTAACATGATCAAAGACTGGGATTTCGTAAAAGAATATATCAGCATGCCGAAAACAATAGTATTCACACCATGTGTTCCTACTTTTCTCAATGGATCACTGCATCAGAATTTATTCCATAACAGTTAGAATAGACCTTTCAGCTGCAAAGAAATATTCAATATATGTGCAAAAGATGACAGGGTTGGAATAATGCACCACACCGTTTCTACACGCTTTGTAATCTTGGTAGTTTATTTAGTCAAATTGATCTATAGTGATGCATTGTGAGCATGATTTTCAGTCATAAGTCTGAGCTGTACCCTTCAGAAATATGAAACAAAATCATTTGTAAAATGTGGACTGATGCTTCAGAGAAATATTGGTAATATTTTTTTAAATGAGCAGAGAACTACGCAGGCCTACCATCTTAAAACTGAACCATATGTCTTTCTGTGTTAGTGTAAAGATTATTAGGATTATAAAGGCCCAATAATATGATCAAAACCACAAAGAGATAGTATGATGTAAACGGGAAAGAAATGGGAAATTTATGTTCGCTCCCAGGCAAAAGTTTAAGAATATGGCTCTGCTGACAGATGCAGTATTGGCTTCTATTGGACATGATCAGATTACTGTTTCATTTTTCTTCTAATGGCTTTGCTGTCTTAGCTCCACCTCCAGGAGTTCCAACAGGGATAAATGCACAGTTGCCAGAATGGCTGCTCTTATCTTTTGCCACAAAGCAGCATTTTATTACCACTGGCATCATGACCACAGGGCAGATAGATAACCCTTTGCACTTATACAAGGAAGAGCCCTCTCTGTACACCATAAACAGACCTCTGACTGTTCTCTCATAGCCGTAGTAAGGATGCTGGAGACATTTTTATTGATAAGAGTGATATGTAATCACGTTGTCAGCAACAGATGAGCCTCTGTTTGTGATGGCAGATGCCTTCTTGCCTTGCAAAAACATGAAAGTGTTTCTAATTGGACACATTCATATCAGTCTAGAGGGTAATTAGAACTCCCTTGACAGAATTCATGGAGATAAGTGGCAGTTTTTCTCAGTTATTATGCAACACAGCTTCTTCCTGTCTGTTATACATACACAGCAGAAAGGTGTAAAGCATTCCAGACTGTGGTTAGATTCCTGAAATAATAAGGTCAAGTGTCCACGTGTCTAAAATGCTTTATGACCTCAACCAGAAAGTAAAGTCTCTACAATTCTTAAATTCTTTTTGTTTGCTTTATAAGTCAATAAATCATTCAGTTACATATTGTGCCAATTCGCATTTAAGATGTAATCTTAAAGATTCCAGTCCTAGCTCTCACCCCTTACAGTTGTGTCCATAGTTCCACCAAATATGTACAGCAAACCTATGTGTAATAACCTCTTTGTGAAAAAATAATAGCTGTATATGTTTTCAAAGCAGCTGAACAATTTCATGCTGCTTTAATGAGGAAGTCAATTAAATTAACAGCAGTCTGGTTGTTTTAATGACTGTGACTCCTCAGACTCGGTCCATTTATCCTTTGCGAGAATTAAAAACCCTTTGATAGTAAATTCTAACTTCTGAGACATACTTGTGTGACTGAATGCCTTTGATTTCAAGCATCAGCAGGAGATAATATAAAAGGACTGAATAGATAAAATGAAAATAATGAATGGAATAAAATTCAGAAAAGAGGTTCAACATGGGCGTTAAGTACACTTGCATGACCTGATGCAGTTCAATACAACAGCCATTCCAGTGGTGACACTAACAGAAATACATAAATTCAATTATGCTTTTATGTGGAGGCCATTTAAATGTCAGAGACTAAACTAGATTAGATTACATAAATACTTGAGGGCAGCCGAATACAATGGAATTCAATGTAGCACCACCATAAAAACATATTACACCTCTAATATGGTGTGTACAGAAACAAACCACTATGAAAAAAATAAATAATTATATACACAGACAGCAACTAGAAAATCTATAGCAACTGGCTACCCACTGAGCATTTAAGGAATGTTGCTGACTATACAAGTTATTAAAAAGAAATATATTAAGAGCACAGTCTCTGTTTAATCAGAGCCCCAGAGGAAATGTAGAAATACAAATATGCCTGCTACGTTCTATTACACAGTAATTTACCGTTCATCAGTTTTGCTATTTCATGCCCAATAACTAGAAATAAGCTCTAGTAGGTTTTATGCATGAGATGTGTGCACCGGGGGATCCATGTCACCTGGAAATGTAGGGGCTCCACAACAGAGATAGCCAGAGATGCTGGCGAGAGATAACAATACTGTTACCAGCTGAGCATTCTGGAAACATTAAATCAACATCCAGATGTAGACTCTCAATATGCTCAACCTTTTAGCGGGGGGGGCCTTTGTTTTGGGCAACATCAGTCTCGTCAGACTAATGCAACTTTAGCCAGTCCCCAGGTGGTATTGCACAGAAATCTGAGCAATTACCAGAGCACATGTACCCCCCACCCCCCAACCAACACACTCACTCACAAACCCATAAACCTTTTCATCCTTCGTTCTCTTAAAGCTACGTTCATTATTCCCTTTTGCAGTTCCTATCGTGTCATTATGGGACACAATACCTCCAGAGAGCAAGATTAATGTTTTTCTTCTTTGCACAGCAATTATGGAGAAAGTTATGATATATTGTTACAGATTAAACAAAAGGAACTGGAAAAATATCAACAATGTCCTTGGGGAAAATGTGAAGCTGTGTGATTCCCCGGTGGTGGGGAATGTCTCGTAATGGCTTCTGCTTCTTATGGAGGCAGCAGTTTCACTGTTTCCTATTCTATGCTTGCAGCTGGTATGAATATCCACGAGAGACTCTGGCGTGCGAGATGAAAAACTGAGCAGAAAGTTATAAAGTCACAAAAAGCACTTTTTGAGTTTTTAGTTGCTTACATTACCAAAACACCTTCACTGATAAAAGTTTATGACCAGATTAAAGATGCAGTCTCTTTTCATAGCTTGGGTGGTTCATACACCTCTGATGTTTGATTCATACAAAGTAGTGATTGTGATTGTTTCCTATAAAATTTTGAGTACTGCTTAAGGTTTGGGGAAAAGTCTTTGTCACAGTTTATGTCATGGCAAACGCTTGTGGCATTTTTTGCATCTTTTGCACACTTGCTGAACAATTGTGAATGTAGCTAAAAGTACAGCAGAAAAAATAATGCATGCATAATTAGGTTATTACTTTAGGGCTGTTGAAGCTATAATCATATGTGTATCAAAATGAGCAAAATGTGGGTTTTGTTGCTTAAGATTTCATTTAGTAAGGGAAAAAAAACAACCTTATTTCTTCTTACTAAAGTTAGTTTGATCTTAACCTCTCATGCTATTTCTTCACTCTCCAGCATAAATCCCCAGTGTGTCATGTTTCCCAGCGCTGCTGATTTTCACACCCACTGCACAGCTGCCTCTATTAAGGAAAACGAGCTCTCCAGTGTAGAATTCCTGCCCTTTAACAACAGGTATTCCCCAGTTTTACCAAGCCAGTACAAATTAAACACAAATTCTTGCAGGTTTCACATCCCCTGTAGCCTATATTTGTTAACACCTAAAAAGTATCACCTCTCTCTCTTTTTTTCTTACAGAGGGGAAAAAGGCCTAGTGTGGAAATTGTACTATCTGTGCAGTCAAGGCTTGTTTGCTAAATGGTACAGAGCCATCATTAATGTCCTACCTGTGCTTTCCTGGTATGACATGTCAAAATATCTGGCAAAGCAAGTCTCCTGCCAAGCTTTCACATGGAGCTTTTAGCAGCTGCAAGGTCACTCTGTCTCATAAACAATGATTAATGTACTGAAGGATGCCAAAATAGAAAATAAAGAGAGGGGAAGGTAAGGCAAATTTAGTTAGATGCTACTATTCAACAACGAGGCAATTCAAAGTGCTTTACATAGAGCATTAAACCGTAATTTACAGGAAGAAAAAAAATAGCATACTGTAGAAACAGGGGACCCACACTAGCCTTTTCTTAAAAAGTAGACATGCAACCTTTAAGGAGCTGACGTTCAAGCTTACTGTGCTGAATGTTTATTTGTGTGATTTCCTCAAGTTGCATCCCAGAGGCGTTGAGTAAGAGCCTCAATAAGAGAGCAGTTCCTTATATGGGTGGTTGTAAAGAGGCAGCTAGCAAGCTCTCTGACAGAGTACTCAGCTATTGGTCTTTTTTTATTGCTTGTTTGTGTGTTGTCAGCTTTGTGAAACTAGAGCGCTGTTCAGTAAGACTAGAATAGCTATTGAGCCTTTCACTCTGTTTTGTTTTGTCTTTCCCTGCATAATGCACAGCCTTATCCTGGGTGAAGTGAGGTGGGTGAGTTGGGATGCAGGGGCAGCTCCACCTAGTGGATCAACACTCATCTGAACCACAGCCACAACACACGTGCAGAAAGTACCACAGAGATAACAGAATTACCTGTCAAAGATTCACAAGAGAAAGTGACGTTTCCTCATTTGTATGCATTTATGTGTATGTCTACATGTTCAGCACAGGGCTAAACTCAAGAGCCGCACCTCGTTTCTTGATATCTTTCTCCAAAGTATAAAATGAATTTGTGTTTTTCTTGAACAATAATCCTGCAAGCTCTCTAAAAGTCTTTAAAACATTTTCAATGTATTTATCCATTCATTTATGCATTTATTGTTTGTTTATTATTATCTATTTATCTGTTTCATATTTTGGCCTCTACATAATCTCTTTTGTCAGGTGGATCACAATCTCATGAAGAATCATCATGTATCACTGTTTTTCAACTGGGCATGAAAACGCATTGCTGTGCTCTCAGCTGTGCAGTGCTTATCCTTATGCCAGTGGAAAACACGTGCTTCAGAAAGCTTCAGAAAAGGATTTCAAAACTGGCACGCGTTCGCTGCGACAGGATGCAAGAGCACAAGACTACCAGATGATGACACAGTTGGAGATGGAGAAGGAGCAAGAGTTGATCAGTGTACTGGCCTTTAATAATCAATCAGTATCCAAAACAGTTTTTACTACAGCATGTAGTACATGTACATGTAGTACATGACAGACATGTTCAGCTTCTAAGGGGAATATGAATTTACAAACTTTAAATGTAGAGCTGGAAAAAATAACTCTTTTTGGCTCTTTTAGTTTGAAGCTGTTATATTTACATCATGATTCCTCCATATGGACATAGAAACACACAATATGCAAAATCTGTGCAAGAAGACAGGTTGTTAGCACTATTTTCTGATCTCAAAAATCTGGACAGAGTCCCTTTCAAATGAACAAGCAGAGTTTGAAATTCTGTTTGGCACACATACTCTCAATGAAGCAGTCTTTAAACAAACAAATCAATCGACCTTTGGTAGTGGTCAGGGGGATTCGTTCAAACTGTGGTAGGGGTTTTACCTCTTGAAAAATCTTTGTCACTTGCTTTAGCCTATGTAGAGAAAATGATTTACTGTCATTGTCTTTTTTATAGAATATTAGGATAGAGAAATGATGAAGAGGCTATAAAAACAGCTGCAGAGAGAATAGCAGGTGACCATTCCTCAGGCAGGAATAAAAGGTGCAACCAGGATTGGATCTGCTTTGTGGTGTGAAGGAAGGGAGATGAACACCTTTGAAAAGAGCCAGTAAATCAGAGATGCTCTGTATAAATCTTTAACCACTGTGGTTCCCCGCGGAGAGACAGTCATGCATACAGAAATTCCCAGGAATCCTGTATGAAGAATGTGGACCCAGATACCTCTACAATGAAGCACATGAATTTCAAAATGTCATTATGAGGTAAAAAACTTTAAACAGAACACTTTGCTTTGTAGCTTGCTTCCTCTCATTGAAATGTTGTCTCACTCCCTTTCTATAAGACTAAGGTGGATTGATTTTAAGTTAGTTTCATGCAAAAGGAAAAGAAATCCAATTTAGCATTTCACAATAAATGCAAATATTAGACAAAAGGTAAAAACAAGATAAATAAATATTTGTGTTGTTTCTTTTTTTCAAAACCCTCGAATTTATCTTGTGACCTATCTAAAATGCTATATATACTGCTGTAGTCACAAGAGTTCTTATCCTTTAATACATAATAACATTTGGCTCATATTTCCTCAGTAACGTTATCATATAACATGTAGGTCTTCAGTTGGTAATGAACAGCATTAGGAAACTTTTATACATTTGCATTTAGTGTGCCTTTACTTTTCCAGTCAGCGTAGCACACCATGGGGGTCAATAACCACATGCCACTTTAACAGCAAAGGTAAGAGTACCACTTTAACATTGCAGGTAATGTTAATGCTCACTCAGTTCTATTTAAGTATCACAGTCGGCTATGATAGAGCCAACATGAGTCATACCAGTTCTCTTGAACTGTAGCAACTAAATGGAAATCAGCCAATGTGATTTTGATGTTTTCACTTACAATCATTTTTGCTGTTCTACTGTCATCATACAATTAAGTCTTGGTCATTAATTGTGTATTAATTGTCGCTCCATAAAGTCCCAATACACAAACACTGCTTGTCATTCTTGTGTCAACGGAATTTGTCTGTATCTATGACACAGGATGCTAATTCTTTACTGGACAGGCTGCTTTAAAAATGGTGCAGAATCTAAGAGTATACCCAGTCCGCCAGGCACCACTACACCTCTTACATGTTTTGTATAGAGAAACTAAGTTGCTGTTAGAAGCAGAACTGCAAAAAGACCTGCAGTAGCCAATTCCCCATCTTTGTGTTCATATCCTCAGGGCTATATGTCTTAGGTAGAACCATTAACTGCTGCATGGTATAGGGTAGCTGCATCACTCTGCCGTTTACCTCCCATTGCTCATGCCCACTGCACTATCTACCCATCAGAGATCTAAACCCTGCTGAGGTGCAAGCATTTGAGTCAGAATGCTGAAAAAATGTAAATCGCATCATCATTTTCATTTTTATGGCTTTGGGGACCTAAATAATGTGACTTATAGTTGATTTAAACCAGACAGCAAAGTCTGAGTCAGAGATGGATCTTTCAGATATCTGAACATGGCCAGATCCCAAAGGAGGGAAAATACCATGTATTCAAACTATGACTCATGCGTACAATGTGATCTTTTCTATCAACTTCTCTGTCTGTTGCAGTTTTTATTTTCATTACTCAAGGACATCATGACTCAGATGGAGAGCAAACATACTCTTTCTATTTAAAGATATGGATCAATATGAAATTAATATGACTCATGAGGACACAGGCACCAACAGCAAGACATGTAAATGACAAACAAGAGTGCAGATTTTTGTGTGATGGTGCATGTGAAGAGTTGTTACTGTGAAGACAAATTCTAACCTACAAAACTTGTGAATCACTGGGTTGTCAGCACAGGTTGATGTGATGCACTTGCTCCAAGCTTTACAAAGTAAGGCAGCAGGGTATGATTATGATTAAACCTACACGAAGGACTCATTGTGTTTTTTAGGTTTATTGATTCAATATTCTTAACTCAACGTGTGCTTTCATGCACTTGGGAGAATTTGAAACATTTGTAATAATCCAGCTACTATTTGTGGATGTAATTTTTCTTCATACAAAATGAAGCACCACACTGGATAATGATATTGACAGTATGACATTTGAATTCACATTCGTACTGCTACAGCAGAAAATTTCCATTCTGCTCAGTGTCGCATTGGCAAAAAAGATACTGCAGAAGCAGAGGTCATTTGCTTCTCATGGTACAGTCATCTGTGCTTAGTTCAACAGCTCTTCACTGGAAAAACTATGAAAGAAATAGGTTCAGCTGTAGAAACAAAAAGGTATTAATTACCAAACAGGAAGCTGCTAAGTTGGCAACAATCTGTAACACAGCAGTTTACAACATTGAATTCAAAGAATAAAGATATTGATTCCTTTCTATATCAGGAAAAAGCAAATCCAGCACTGTTAACTTGATAGCGCATTCAATATTAAACAATTTTGATGTTTTTTTTCAAGCAAAACCATAGTAAAATGTGTTTTAACAGTGCCCTCTTTTGTTCAAACAGTGCTGTTGTATGCATCTACAGTATATGTTTTCCTTTGCTATCTGTACAAAATTGTTGCACAATTAATTTTCATATTATGAATACATATGACCTTCTCAAATTTAAATCAATTTCAACTAATACAATTGGATGTGGCAAGGTGACAGAAACATCTGAAACAAGATCTTACAAAAGCTGCAGTGTTCAAAATATTGTAAGATAAGAAAGGAATGGTCAATGTGTTATTAAGGTTTTGCACAAATATATACGTATATGTACGTATTAATAATAGCAGGACCTTTTATGAGAGATACTTGAAAAATAGCTGGGGTGCCTCCAAGGGTGGCGCTGTGGCTGATTTATCCCTCGCTGGCCCTTTAACTCTGACGTTTCAGTTTTCCTCCACGTTGGCCGCACATGCGCAGAGAGCCCTGCCACCTGCTGGAAATCAGAAACGAACGAGGAAGTCTTGTCCTGAGGATTGGATGTCTGGCTGAACAAAAACAAAATACATCTACAACGGATAGTCGGCGTCTGCTGTCCAGTTGTTAGCTACGTCAGCGTGACAAGATGTTTAAAAAACTGAAGCAGAAAATAAACGAGGAGCAGTCACCGCAGAGGAATGCGCAGTCACCTCAACAGGCCCAGGTTGGTTGCTGTTGTGCTCAGAGCTAACTGATTTACCATTTGTTTACACTACAGAGGTGCTAGCTTGGAAAACTATCTGTCGCGTCGTAGAAGTATAGTTAATGGTTTGAAATGATTGCTTATTAATGCATTGATGACCAAACCAAGAAAGCCGTCAGCATTTCGTAACTTCACTTGTTAATTGGCTCATTCGCGATCCTGTAAGTGTTAGCATTAGCCTAAAGCATTTAGTGAGCTGAGCTGCCAGTAGTTGAGAGTAATCTTCAACCGGTAATACTCGTTGTCCCAGGTAGAAAAAACAACAAGCAGCAATCAATTTTCTTCATTAGAGATAAAATACATGTTAATGTATTAAACTCTTTAATATTAAACTCTTGGATGGTATGGGCGTGACAATGTTGTTTTCTTTGGCTGCAAGTGTACGCTAGCTGTCAGTTTTATTTGACCCTTACGTATCCTGCTTGGCTCAAGCGTCTGTTATTATTATTATTTTGTTTGTTTTACACTTGCAGGACAATAGGTCAGGGAGAAAATAGTCAAAGTACCACGCAGATTTTACTGTGGAACCTCTCAGCTTCGCTCTGTCCTCACTTGATACTACACATATGATGATGTCATAATATTTTAATCCATCCCTCTCCTACTTGGAAAAAACAGGTCATACTGTGTTTTTGGAGCTCTTGCGTCATGTTTTTGCTTTGGGATACAAAACTCTATTATCAGAAACCCACCCCCTTGAAGATGTAAAGGGTTGCTATTTGTCCTTTGTTGGAAACATTTTGAAGTCATATTTGTGTTTACTCCAACAAAGGATGAGTTTTGGCTAATGTTTCTTCTCTGTGATGTTCGACCTGTAGTGTTCAGAGTTTGATCATATGGCGGTTACCACTTCTTAATAACAAAAACAACAAGAGTGTTAATACTCATTTATGTGTTTTTAATCAGATGGGCAGTGGAGACCGGCGCAGCAGCCAAACCCCCCCTTTTCATCACGACGGCACACCTTCTCCCAGTGACAGAGAGGTGAGGATGGTGTCATCCTGTGTTAGATGAATGTCTTTTTTCGCAGTATGGATACTGTATGTGCACTTATGCTTAAACTGCAGGCTGCACCCTCGTTTCCTAGCTTACATTGTGATTTTTTCTCTACCCAAAAGTAATGTTTCTGTCACCCCTCAAAAATCTGTCATGTGTTTTGCTTAATGCTCCCCAGTAACACATCAGGGCCTTCTGATGGCAGTGCCAAGAGACGAAGCACAGTTGACCAACAAGTGAAGTCAGATACCAAAAAGCGTGGGCCATTCATTTTCACTTCTTGCTCTCTATGCTGGGATTAAGTTTAATGATTAGAACAAAAGGCATTACATCTCTTCTGTGACTCCAAATCACATTAAACTGCACTCTCTGGCTGTCTTGCCACATCTTAATAATTTAGTGAGAACATATGGAACAGAGCAACATTGTAATCTTTAATCAATATTTTGGTCTTATTATATTTATAGAAATAGGTTTTGAAGGTTTTCATTGATTTAACCGCACGTTATAGGGCAATGTTCATCTTTAAGAGCATTTGGCCAGCTGTTATAAAGTGAACAAATGGCAGTGTTGGAAAATCTTATTGGTTCCTAATAATTGCTCGTTTAATGGTACAAAATAGAGTCGTTTTATCTATATGATGGTGAAACATCCTTGAACAGCTCAGCCAAATGAGATTTTCATTTAGGTACCAGGGGAAAGGCGTTGTGGCAAGGAAAAGCAGAACATTTCAGCACGTTTTTGAATAATTGATGCAACCTTCTCTCCGTGTTTTTCTGTCTCTGGTGGCCAGATATTTTACCACAGTGGATATGGGCAAGTCTATGCAAGAATTATGGTTAGTGTGTCTGTTTTAGAGCTTGAAGATGGATATTTACAGTTTTGGTGGTTTGATGTTCGGTAGAAAAATGATCTCGAAAACTCTTGTCACAACAATATTTCCACATTTTAATGACGCAAACCCAAGACTGGAATAGTGAGAATGTCTGTTAAAGTCAGGTTTCTTTACTCTGCTCTCTGGCATATCCTTAAATAAAGCACAGCTGGGTTGTTGTACCACAGGCTCATGTGCCCTCTGCTTAGAAGCTGCTGGTGGCATCGCAGCATCTGTTTTTCATCTCACACTGTGACACTTTGACATCTCTGAGAGTGCTTACTTAATTATTGGAATCTAATTTGGCTTGGTTTTGAGAAAGCTATTAAGACTTTATGTGGAGGTGTCAAACTGTTATTCATGACATTAATGTTGATCAAGTGTTTCACTTTTCAGCTTTTCTTATTTTTCTTTCAGTTCATGTAGTGTCCCCTCTGTCTCACTGTCTTCTTTCTCTTCCATCCATCCCAGCCTCCCTTGGATAGGCTGACACTCCCTCCAGCGCTATTTCACACTCATGGTGTTGTTTTTCTCATTGCTCTCTGTGTTCCTCTCCTTTCCCCACCTTTCGTCCCGTTACTGCACTGACGGCGTCAGATGCTGGCCGGGATGATAGCAGAGCCCGCTTTTCTCTCTGAGTATACTATCTTTGCTCTGGACCATTCAAATCAACCCAAAACGGCCCAGGTAGCCAGTGTGGTGAGTTTGTCCTCACTTCCTGCCTCTTCCTTCTTCATCTTTCTCCTCCTCCTCCTCCTGTCCTGTTCCTCCTTCCCGTCTTCTGCGCCTTTGGGGAATCGGTAGAGGACTGTGGCCCAAGTAGGGACAGCTTGTTCCCTGCTCTCTGTCTCCTGTTTGCTTTGGAATTAGCGACAAGAAGGCATCTCATATATAAGTTAACTCTGCATCTTAGACAAGATGTGGTGTACATTGTGGGATAGATGCTCTCTGCCCTATGTTGGTTTTTTGTCCTGCTTTTTATTGTGACAGAAGAATTAGATGCTACCCCTTTACCTTTCGGTAGCCTTAGCTGCTTGCATTTTAGACCCCTAACACCCTGTATTGTTGCCTGATGGCCTCTATCCCTTCTCCCCACCAGTCTGTTTATTTGGAGAGTTGACGGTTTCTGTGTGGGTTGGCTTTTTAAGGAGTTTGAATGTTACATTGAGTGTTAGTCCTCCAAGTGAGCAAACCTACCATATTGCCTTTGTAGGTGCCCTTGTGGCTGCTCAAAAACTAGGCGATTTGTGTATACTGTATTTGGATAAAACAAAAGGACTAGAAAACATAACACTAATTGTTATCATGTGTCATTCAAAGAATGTTAGTTTCTTCCAACAATGAACCTTCATGTTTGTGAATTACACTATTTACATTAAGTGAGTTTGACTTGCAAACACTGTCTCCAGAGCGCTGTATTTCAGTGTGTGCAGTGTAAACAGAGCTCTTGAAAAAAGGCAGCAGCTCAGTGAGGGTTTTAGACAGTGTAGAAATAAAGTTCAGGAAATATTGTTTTCATTAAGTAAGTAACGATGGTTGTTGTCGTTGACAGATTTAAGTTTTCTTGTTTTTTTTTGTCAGATGACACAATGGATGACACAAAAACTCAGATGCAGATAGACTGCATCTTTAATTTGGCTTTGCTGAAGTGAAAAGAGCTGGAGGAAATGTTCTTTGGTGTAACACACTATGATGTTACCTGAATTGGGTTAAAGTGGCAGTCAAGTTGAGTTGACAAATTTCCTTCCATCTCCACTTTTTCAGCAATTCATACCTTTATATTGTCTGTCTGGTGAAATGATCCATAAGTTGCCTTGACTGACATTTGTTAGCTTTGTTGGAAAGTTTGCAAAAATTGTGAAATAAATGCAGAGCAACGTTAATTTCTGCTGCTACTGCATTACGGCCGGGTTGAATATACTCTATGAGGCTGCGTTACAGTCGGCCGCAGACCATTGGAATAATGCCTGAGATGCAGTGAATACGCTTCTGAAGTCTGGAGAGTTTAGATCCTAGAGTCCCAATCATTTTATGTAATTAACTACAAGCATCATCTCAGCCGCTTTTCCATGTTTCAGTAACATTATGTCCTCGCATAATGTTAATGTCCGAATCCCATGTTACAAATTCCATCAAACAGTTTCATTGAAGTTGTTTTTCTCCTCCTTTTGAACATTTTATTTTAGATGTACCGACTTGTTTCGCCAGCTACGTCTGTCTGTCTGTTGTGGGTCGCAGGGCTTTGGATTCAGAACAGTTTTGGATTAGGATTTTGTCTCCTCGTGCCGTGATGCCCTGTGTTTGAGTTTGTACTACAGGAATAAAAGTGCTAAGAGCTTGGCTCACCGTTGGTGCACTGTTTCGCTCTAGTTTTCCATGAGTCACTGTTGCGTTTTTAATGTGAACGAAAATAGACGGGTGACAGCAGCAAGCATTCAAATGTGAAAACAGACTGGGTCAACTAGTTGAAGTCCACAAAGTGCAGACACCAGTGTAAGTGAGGTAAAATACCAAGGTTTTGTTTTTTGTTTTTCTTTTTTTTAAGCTGCTACACAGAAATAACCAGCCAAGTTATAATATTATTAAAAAAAAAAATTTAAAAAGTGGAACCAAAACACTCTTAATACAGAGACCTGCATTGTTAACATCTTTGTTTACTTGCAGAAGAAAAAAGAAATGAACAGGAATTAGAATATAAGTGACTACTTTGCTCAGTACTCCAGAGGAAGGAGTAACTTGGAGCTGGACAAGGGAGGAGACGATTCGCTTACTCTTTTCCTGTCTCTAACAAGTCAACTAAACCAACTAGGCTGCTAAATATTCACTGAATTCACTTATGCCTTTGTCTTCATGTAATATAAGTGCACACAGCACTGCCAAGCATCTTAATCCAAATACCAGCTCTCCTTCTTGACTTTATCTGTCTGTTTGTCTTGACCTCGTGGCTGTTTGTAGAGTAATGTTTTTAACCCCCTTTTTTTGTTTGTTTATTGTGCGGTCGAGATGCCTTCTTTTATGTATTTAACCCCTCTATTTTTCCAAGTTGCATGAGGGTACCCATTGCCCCTGCATTGCTCCCAGCAATACTAATATTGCTCCCTCCAGAGTAATCAGGGAGAGCCACGCTGGGTGTGGATGACTAACTGGCCCAGGACAAATTCACCGGCACGGCTTTTCCCTCTCTCATAATGTGGTTTCATCCTGCAGAGTGCCTCCAAAGGACCTGCGAGGTCTCCCAGAGGTAGCATCAATGGCGATGGAACGGCTTCTCCTCATGTATGTTTCATAGATCCTCTTTGATCTTCAAGTTTATTTTCTAATGCTGTTCCGCACACTGATGTGTCTGAAATTCACAACAGAGAGAGGAGTTGCAGTCATTTGCCCAGAAACTACAGCTGAAAGTTCCTTCAATGGAGTCTCTGATACGCGGTGGCGCCAGTCGGGCAGAGAGTCTGTTCCGCTCTCCGTCTAAGGAAAATCTGGTCCGAAGCCCCTCACGGGAATCGTTGACACCTTTGGGAGACAACGAGTCCCAGGGGGCCCCCGTGTATGACCCGCCTTCAGATATTGAGAGTGAAGCAGAGGAGCCATCAGGGAGTGCAGAGTCTCTCCCCAAAGAGCAGTTGTTGCACCGACTGCTTCAGGTGGAGACGAGCCTGGGGAAATACAGAGGAAAGTACTCAGAGGTGAGAGATGTTTGGCTCCTAAAGTAGCTGATGTGTTTTGTGAATTTTCATATAGCAGTGCCCCGAATAACTGTTAGTAATTTTTTTTGTCATGCAGCTGGTTACTGCATACCGAACAGTTCAGCGAGAAAAGGAGAAAACACAGGTAATTTCAGCTGTTGGCTGAACTGAATTATTAATATGATGGCTTTGGGCTTTCTTAGTGGTTTATCATCAGACATTTTTAGAAACTAATCAGATGTTCGCTTTGTCCCGCACAGGCCATCCTCAGTCAGAGCCAAGATAAAGCTCTCCGCAGGATTGGGGAGCTTCGGGAGGTGTGCCTATATGTTACGGATGAAGATAGATGTGTCTTATTTATAGGAGTTGTATCTATGCATAAACTTTCTGAATGTTTTCTAGGAGCTGCAAATGGACCAGCAGGCCAAGAAACACCTACAAGATGAGTTTGATGCAGCGCTGGAAGAGAAAGACCAGATGATCACTGTCCTCCAAACCCAGGTAAGTGCACTGGTCGTATGCACCTGCATTTACAAAAGCATGATCACTGATTTGGTATTTATAGACAAACGAGGTGAACTGAAAAAGAATGCTGTTCGAGTTAGAAAAGAGCACTCAGGAGGTTAGAAATGGCAAAAAGAATGACTTTTACTTGTAGTTATTTGGCTCACTCTCAAATGAAAAACATGTCACTGCAGAAACTGAATTGTACAAAGTTAAGAGTGTAAAACGTCATTTATTCAAAGAAGAGTTTCGTATGTGAGCTGTTTTTCCTCTCCGAAAGGTCACTCTCTTGAAGAAACGAGCCCAGGGGGTGTCTGATGTTTCGCTGCCACCTGAAGGTGAGGTCCGTCAGTCTGAGGTGGCTGAAGATTCTACATCTGCAGCACAGAGTCCCTCCAAGGTGCAGGGATTGGAGCTCGAGGTCCCTGAAGGTGAGCAAAACGTTTTGCATTGAACGATGGCTTCTCAGTTCGGGAAACTCAGACTTTTTTTTGTTTTGTTTTTAAGCCGTGCATTTTATTTTTCTGGACAGGAGAGGGCAACAGCGATCCAACCAAACATCTGGAGGCGCTGCAGAAGAGGGTGAAGAGGCAAGAAAACCTGCTGCAGAAGTGCAAAGACGTGATGCGCACGCACAAGGAGCGAAGCGCACAGCTGACCAGTGAGAATGAAACTCTGCAGGAGCAGCTGCAGGAGAGACTCCAGGAGCTGGAGAAGATGAAGGTGCCTTAAATGATTTTAACAGCAGTAATACTGGAGTGAGACTGCAGAAACGCTGTAATATCAGAACAAGTTAAACAAATCTATGCAGCTTCAGAGAATAATGCCTTTACACACAATTTCTGTGTAATAACCCAGATGTTTCTAAATGAATGAGCAGCACTCACTTGAATTTGCTGCTGGAGGAAAATGTTGTCATGAGGAGGCTTTATGAACGTGGGGCAGGGCCGAGATGCTGCAAATGACTGAGCAGTGTGTTTCGGGTAATTAATGTTGTTGCTGCAAAATGTCTGCCAGAGCCCTTACAGTCCACTGATAATGTGACTCCATTATCTCTGTGACACAGCAGATTGCTGTGGTTCTCCAGAGTCCAAACATCCAAATACTCTGGCCAAGCTCCAGAGCGAGGGTTCATGTCGTGTCAGCTTGACATGACTGAACCATTGTTTTCATTCATTTCAAAACATTTTGCTTCAGTGGTATCTTGGGCTTGTGTGGCTTGTCCTTAGCTGCTCTGATGTTTTGCTGCATGAGATAACGAATGCTTTCCCACTGTAAAGAAACTGATAATCGAGAGCTTGTCTATGACTGTAAGTTGATGTGCTTTCATTTATTTCGGTGATTTTTTCCTCTGACTCTGTTCTCTGTGTGGGAATAGGAACAGTCCGAGGTCAGGGGAAAGCAGAGGTTAACAAGCGTGAAGTCTTCTAAAGCAGCATGATGGCATCTTGTAACCCCCTGCTTCTGACAAATATCTCATAAAACAGACCATCTGTCTTTAGTTTAAGCAGCTGACAGAATATCATGCTGCTCTGTGTTTTATTTTTTTTTTCAATGCTTTTTCATCACAATACTTCAAAGATGCTCAGTCCTTTTTCACGTGTGGATCAATCAGCAAAGGAATATAGTAATCCCAACACTTCCTGTGCTGTAACCGCTGTTTAAACCGTCGTGCATCGCTACAGCATTCAGCTGCTGTCACATTGGGCTTTAATTTGGGTGAATTTGTTGGTTTAGTGGATCCGGTTTACACTCTGGTTATTTGGCTTGTGGGTGAGGCATCCGGGGAGTACAGGATATGTAATATATGACTTCTTTTTTTTCTTTTTTCTTTTTCAAATGTTTTATAATCAAAGGAACTGCATACAACAGAGAAGACCAAGTTGATCACTCAACTGCGGGATGCCAAGAACCTCATTGAACAGCTGGAGCAAGACAAGGTGGGCGATGTTTTTTTTTTTTTTTTTCTAAGACTTTCATCACATCTTGATCAAAGCTTCTGCAGTTTTGGTTGGTTACTTTTCCAGGCTGTCGTATAAAGAGGTCAGACGTTTTGAAGTCCCATGTTGTTTCTTTTAATCTCTGACCCCCGCTCTGCAGGATGAACAGCAGCTCGGGAGATCAATGTGATGGATGCTGAAAGCACTTAAAAGTCTAAGCTTAGGAGGGGTGTTAAATAGAGCGATGGTGCTTGTGAATAAAGTTGATTTATTTGTATTAAGAGTACAATTATACTGCTTACGTTTGGTTTTTCTTATTTTTCTCGGTGCTGTTTCTCAGGGAATGGTCATCGCTGAGACAAAGCGGCAGATGCACGAGACGCTGGAAATGAAAGAGGAGGAGATCGCACAGCTGCGCTCCAGGTTCCAGCTGGCCACGGCCCAGAAAGAAGAATTACAGGAACAGAAAGAAAAGGCTGAGAAATCAGGTAATCCTGAATCCCCTGAAGTCTGAAGTTGTACAGTTAAAAAAGACAAAAACATTTTTTTTAAAATCCTCTGGACATGATTATGATGGGTTTTGCTTGTTTATGTCCCAAAGCTTTCGAAGAGCTCGAACGAGCTCTGGGTGTAGCTCAGAAGGCGGAGGAGGCCAGAAAACAGCTGCAGGTTCAGCTGGAGGAGCAAGTGAGAGAGGTTGAAAGGGCCAGTGAGGAAGAGCGGAAGAGTCTTCAGCAGGAGCTCACACGAGTCAAACAGGAAGTCGTCACCATCATGAAGGTCAGAAAGTTACATCTGCAAAACAGTTTGTTATTCTGAAAAAGTCACTAATGCATTAATTATAGAAAATAACAGGAAATGGCTAAATGTTATGAGTACCGTCCATTAAACTAAATCTAAAGGCAGACAAGCATCTAAATTCTGTATACTTTTGCTGCAAGGCGATGTTATGTGTAATTTTTTAAGGATATTATCATCATTATTATTAGAAATCATCTGAAGAAAACGTGGCTCGTTTGGAGAAAGTCCACAGTGAAGCTTTGGCTGCTAAAGAAGAGGAAATGAAAGACCGAATCCGTGAAGCAGCGGTGGGTGTCAGGTGCTTTTCATTGTTTTATATTTGCAGCCCAATCAGGTGATTAAACTGATGCATTTATTTTCACACGTTTTCAAACCTTTGCGCTGTTTAGGAGCAATGCAAACGGGAGTTTGAGCAGTTATCTAAGGAACGAGAGCAACAGGCCTCTCTGGCTCTGGAGGATGCAGAGTTACAGAAAACGGCTATAAGAGCCGAAGCCGACAACAAGGTGAAGGAGATACAGCTGGAGCTGGAGACTGCAAGAACTGTGAGTTTGTTTTAACATAAATGTCTAAAATTAGAGTTGCATGATCGTGTCAAACCTGTTTACTACCAACTAGAGTACAAACTACGAGGTTTAAAACATATTTCTATATTAACTGATGGGGAAAGCATGAGTAAAGTAACATTTTATTTTTTGTTCACATTTTACAAAAAAAGCTAAACAACAAGTGCTGTAAAAGTGCCTCAGGATGGTTTCTCACACACAATCCTTTACGGGAATTAATCTTTAAATATTTGATATTCTTTTTCGAAGATCTCTTAATTAACAATGTTTTTGTAGCTGTCTCAGACTTTGTAGACTAATCCAGCTGCCTACATGTGATGTGATTGCAGAGGATATTAGAGCTGGAGAGCTCCGTGGACAAGGTCTGCCAAGATGAGTCCGGTCTGTCTCATGAATTTTCCAGTCAGCTGGATGAGCTGAAAAATAAACACAAAGAGCAAATCGCTGCATTAGAAGAAAAGCATCGGGAGCAGCTGGAAAAGCACAAAGACGCTCTAACCCAGCAACATAATGCTGCTCTTGAGGAGTTCAAGGAAAAACACAGAGTTGAAATGGAGACCCTTCTGAGAGATAAAGAGCTGCAGTTCCAGGCGCATGTTGAAGACATGAACCAGAAGACCTTAGAGAAGCTGGATGCAAAGCAGACAGAGTTGGAGGCACTTTCTGTTGAGCTTTCAGAGGTGCTAAAGAGTAAACAGCTTCTCGAGGAGAAGCTGGTCGCAGCAGAATATGCTTCAGAGTTAGCTCAGCAGGAACATGATAAAAGATTTCAAGATCAGGTGTTGAAACACAAGGACGAGCTGGCAAATCTCAAACATGAGCATAAACAGTCACTTGGGGGTATAAAGAAAACTCTGAAGGAAGAACTTAATGCGATGAAAATTGTTCTGAGGGAAAAGGAAAAGGAGTTGGAACAACGTATTCTTAAAGAAAAAACACTACAAGAGGAATCACATTCCACCGCACAAAAATTAGAAGTCAGGAATAAGGAATTTGAAGAGCTGCAGCAGAGTTTAGCGCAAGCCCAGCTTGAAAATGGGGGCCTAAAGGAATCTAATGTACAGTTGGATAAGATCTCAGATGATCTTGATCAGTGTAAGAGGGACTTGAGAGATTTGGAGCATCAGCTGGCGGTAGCTAAGAATGATTGCCAACAAAAAGAGAAGTCGCTTCAAGAACTAGAGCACCAGTTGCAAGAGACTAAAAAGGAGCTTGTAGAGAAGGAGAAGTCATACACTGCAGAGCTGAACACAAATCTGGAGGAACAAAGACGCCTCAAGAAACAGCTGGAGGGTGAAACAGCTGCCCATGAAAAGAAGCTGAAAAACATTAAGACTGAGATGGAGGCGAAGCTTAAAACGCAAGAAACAAAGATGGAAAAGTTCAAACAGAAAGCCAAAGAGATGCAGGAGAACTTTAAGAAAAAGCTTCAGCAGAATGAAGAAAACATGAAGAAGGAGCTTTCAAAGAAGGAACACGAGCTTCAACAGAAAGAGCAGCAGGTTCAAGAGAAAATTGTGGAGATGGCTCAGAAAAGTTCCCAAGGCCTAAGCAGCACAGTGTCAGAACTGCAGGCTAACCATAAGGAAGAACTCGAAAAACTGCATTCCAAACAGAAGCATGAAATTGAGGGGCTGGTACATTGCTGGGAGGAGAAGTTGGCACAGCAGGAGGAGGAACTAGTGGAGAAACACTCACTCGTGTTACAGGAGAAGGGACAGGAACTGGAAGAAATATCTCAGCAGCTTAGCAGAAGTAGAGCGGAGAACGAGCAAGTTTTGTGTGAATTGAAGGATTTAAAGGAGGGCCTGTCAATCCGAGAAACCACTGTGCAAAAGCTGCAAGAAGAACTTAACGAAGCTGCGGTCAAGCTTGAAAGTTTGTCTCAGGCTGAAGCGTTGCTGAAAGAAAAAATGGAGTCAGCAGAGAGGAACCTCAACCAGGCTTTGAGTGAGAGAAATGCCCTCCAAGACAAGCTGACCACAGCAGAGGAAGAGAACAGGGAGAGGGTAAAGACTTTATCAGATAAGTTGAGCGAAACAGAGCTACAGCTTAAAGCATTGGAAAGTTCCAGAAGTAAAGAAACTGGGGACTTGCAGAGTCGATTTGAGGAAACCTCCATTCAACTACAAGCCAAGGAGGTAGAGTTCCAGCAGCAGCTGATTGGGATCATCAGCAAAACGGACTATTACTGTAAAGAGGTTCAGTCCAAAGTAGAGTCCGCCTCGAATGAACTGCAACAACGAGTTGAATGTCGAGTGAAAGAGCTGAATGATAGACTGCTGTGTAGTCAGGACAAGGTAGGGCACCTCAAAAACTGTGTCCTCGCCAAAGCAGGAAACATTTGCACTTTAGAGGATAATCTTCGCCAGTACACAGAGGAGAATAAGAATCTATGCATTTCATTAGAACAGATGACTGCTCAGGTAAATGCTCACATGGAGCATATTGAAGCCTTAACACACGAGAGAGAGAGTCATTCTCAGTCCAACGGTGAACAAACGCGCAAAATTGAGGAGCTGAGTGAAGCGAACAGAGTCATATCAGAGAATCTGAAAACAAACCAAGTGCATATCACAGACTTGGAAAGCATTGTCACTGACTTGAAAAACCAGCTCGCAAGTAGCATAAAAGGGAAGGAGGAAGCCATAAATCAGTTGATCCAGCAGTATGAAGAGGAGAGACAACGGGCCGCAGCTCAGATGAAAGAGACCATCCAGAGATTAGAGGAGGAGAGGAAGTCTGCTTCAGAGGAGGCAGATGGGCTCAGGAACAGCTTGTCTGAGACTGAGAACAAGGCAGAGACAAAGTTCACCCAGGATGACAACACTATTAAATCTCTACAGACAAGGCTGAATGAGTTGGAACAAGAGATCTCTGAAAAGAATGAAGCTCTCCAGAGGCTAGCGGCAAGTATTGACAATCAGTCCATCAGCAAGTCTGAGTTGGACCAGGTGTTGAATGAAAAAGAGCAGAAAGTCAACAGCCTTACTGTGGAGCTTGAGAGTTGCATCAGTCGACTCGGTGAGCTTCAGGAGCAGTTAGCCTTAAAGACAAAAGAGTGCGAGCAGCTCTCGTCTGACCTCAAACAGCAACACGGCATCAGGGAGAATGAAAAGAAAGAGTTGGTGGAGCAGCTGCAGCAGATCCGGACGCAGTGCGCCCAGAATGGTCATTTGGAGCAAGAGACGGTGGAAAAACTGCAGTCCCTCGAGGAGGACAACCAGAGGTGTAAACACAAGCTTGAAAGTCAAAGGGAGGAATTTGAAAGGATGAAAGAGGAGATTATCAAGGGCAAGGAGGAGAGTCTGAGGGCAACTGAGGAGAGGTTATCTGCAGAGAGCGCTCGGAAAGTGTCCGAGCTGAAGAAGAAAGCTGAGCAAAAAATAAGTCAGATTAAAAAGCAGCTGACGACACAGCTTGAAGAAAAAGAGCAGACAATTAAGGCTCTTCAGAGTAGCCTGGAGGGAATGAAGACGAATGAAACTTTGGGCACAAAACAAACTGAAACATTAGAAGATAAGACGAAAACACTCGAGGAAGCTCTTGTCAAGCTTAAGGAAGAGCAAGAGAAGCAGATTGAACAGATTCTGAGTAATGAGAGGCTTGAGAAAGAGAGGTCTTTAGAGGAATTGAAAACCATGTATGAAGACAAGTTGAGCTCACTTCATAGAGATAACGAGCAACAAGTGGAGCTCAGAGAAACTGAATCAGCACTGAGCGAGCTTCGGGCCAAGCTAAAAGAGGCAGAGGAGGAGAATGGAAAGCTTCTTGCAGAAATGAATAATCTGAAGGAGGAGATGTGTAAGAAGGAGGCTCAGCTTGATCAGCATCGCGTCCAGACTTCATCGGAGGCTGAGGTGAAAGTGGAACGTAGCAGCATACAGCAAACCACCAGTGCCGTGGAAAACCACTCTCCTATGCAAGAGGTGGATGGTGATGAGTCTTTGCAGTCGCTCAAATACAAACTGAGTCAGATGAAGAATGACAAAGAGAAAATTCAGAAGGACTTCACCAGGTTACAGAAAGACATGCGATCCCTGAGGAAGGAGCACGAACAGGACCTGCAGTGCATAAAGAGAGAGCTGTTAGCGGAGAACGAGAAAAAGTTCAAGTAAGTCCACAGTTTACAGTCGTAGATGTAAAAATGCAACATTTTTCTTCTATGTAATTATTCACCAATGTTTTACTGTGTCACTAAATAATCAGTTCATTACCTTTTATTATTACCTGTCTTACTAGACTGGAGTTGGAGGACTTGGAAATGAAGCACAACTCTGCTATAAAGCAGTTAATGAGGGAGTTCAACACACAAATGGCGTTGAAAGAGATGGAGCTTGAAACAGCTGTGAAGGAGACGATCGGTGAGATGCAACCTGGTTATTTTGGATAAGAACCAGAGCAGCAGTGTAACAGTGGCGCTAAATATGACAGTAGCTTTCCCGTAGGGGATTTAAAGATGAAGAGAAGTTAATTTTTATACCAATGAGTTAAATATAACCTCAGATAAACAACAACACAGGCCATATTACACCGTGTTATTATTTATTTAACACAAACTGAGACAAAATGCAGAAACAGTGTGTGGAAAAGGACCTGGAAACCTTGAAGTCATTAAGACCATGAACTCATTTGGTTGCCAAACTATTCTAGAGTCAAATAGGAGTCCATCTGTGTGGCAGATAAGGCTTAACTGAAACTGGATCATACAACAGGACAATGATCCCCAGCACAGCAGCAAATCTACAACAGAATGGCTAAAAAGAAAAAAATCGAGGTATTGCAGCGATCCAGCCAAAGTCCAGACTTCAACCTGAAATGCTGTGGTAGAAGCCAACGTCCACAAACTTTAGTGAACTGAAGCAACGCTGAAAGAGAGGAGAGATTTAGAAATCCACCTCAGCAAAGTGAGAGACTGATGTCATTCACAAAAGCTTTACTTCAAGCTAAAGGTGGTTCTATGAGCTTGTGAATCGTTGCATATTCTTTGTTTTTCACACACTGCTCCTGCATTATCTCTTAGTTTTTGCTCTCATAATGACTCGGTGTGATATGCCCTTAACACACACATGCATCTTAAGACCTGGTAAAAACCAAATGGCTTTTGACACGTAAAACCTTAGAATTGAGCGAGGGTGCAGTTTCTTTTCCACGTGACTGTCGTGTCCTCATGTTTAGGCAGAGACTCAGGCTTATTCTTTTTCTTTTCTCGACCCAGCCAAGGCCCAGGCTGTTGAAGCCGAGCTCATCGGTTCCCATCATGATGAAGCCAGTCAGCTGCGGAAGGTGATTTCCCAGAAGGAGGATGATTTGCACAGAACTGTTCAGAAATATGAGCAAGTAATACAGGTATAGTTTAAAAAAAAAGAAAGAAAAGAAAGTAAGCTTAAAACATATTTTCCTAAAGGCCAAATTTTATGGGTTTACTGTGGAAGGGGAAACCACACCCACCATAATGCTCCAAAGCAGCTGCCCACCCTTGGTCTAAAGCAGACTTGGGTACCCCATCTTTTTCATGTCATTGCATCATATTAATGACCTAAAAGCAGACGATGACTCAGGTCTCATCAAACAGTAGAGCTGTTAAAGTCTGGTTTCGTATTGAGCCCTCTGAGACCATTTGGGAGGTTTTAAATACTTAGGTTGTGATGCAGAGATGACACATAGGAAATGACTCTGATATTTTTAAAGTAAGTAATTAATTTCTTTTCAGAATCGAGAGGAGGAGATGGGAGACAGAGTGTGGCAGGTTCAGAAACAACTGGAAGAACTGCAAACGCGCGGCCAGGACACTACGGAGGTAAAAAAACGTGTCTGACCCACGGCTTCATGCTGTATTCTGACCCACGGCTTCATGCTGTATTCTGACCCACGGCTTCATGCTGTATTCTGACCCACGGCTTCATGCTGTATTCTGACCCACGGCTTCATGCTGTATTCTGACCCACGGCTTCATGCTGTATTCTGACCCACGGCTTCATGCTGTATTCTGACCCACGGCTTCATGCTGTATTCTGACCCACGGCTTCATGCTGTATTCTGACCCACGGCTTCATGCTGTATTCTGACCCACGGCTTCATGCTGTATTCTGACCCACGGCTTCATGCTGTATTCTGACCCACGGCTTCATGCTGTATTCTGACCCACGGCTTCATGCTGTATTCACCAGGTCACGAAACATCTGCGGCCGCAGTTACAACTGAGCAATGTATTTTGGACACTTTAATTTCACACAGATGTCAAAAAAGCCACGTCTGTTGCCATTTCAGCCCAATTACAGACGGGACTCGGGGTAGAGATTGATACGATTTCTGTGGTGATTCTGTTTAAGTCGTAAGTCACTTCCCTCTGGCTGCATTAAGCAGCAATGGCCATATGAAATAATTCTTTTTCACCTTCCCTCCGGGACGAAGCTCGAGTCTGATGGAACCATTAGCAATTCTGGATGACGGCCTAATCCAGATGCATTTTTCTGTTCATACCAACAGTCTGTCCAGACCTATTGAGATATCTTTTTCTTTGTGTCGCTTCGTAATTGAAGGACTCCTCAAAAGAGCTCGGGTGACAGTTTACTTACCAGCTCCCCTCTGATCGGTGCCTTGCTGCAGTCTTGTGGCGGCTCTCCAAAGAGCTCCGGATGCTATGAGGCGCATTTGAATCACTCAGGAATGCTCTCCTCAGAAAACAGAGACTGTGAGGCAGCAGCCAGCCTCAGTCCCTGTTCTCAATTATCATCCTACGAGGTGATTCTACGCTTTAGATTTATACTACAGCAACACGCACTTGCAAGATGTGCACACGGGAAACAGGCCAGCTTGGACTCCAGGGAGACGTCTCCTGGTGCTACAGGACCCTTGCGTTGATTCTTTTACCTTTTTGCACACGTCTATTTTTTTACAGACAAACACAGAGAATTATGCTGCTCTCTTAAGCTGCATTTTTCCCAGCTGAGGTAATACCTTTTTTTCTGGGGGTATTGTTTAACTTAAGGCTCACAGAGATGGGCCTCGAAAAGCATTCTTCACACACACTGTGGCTCAACATGTCTGTACATAAAGACAGAAAACCAACACTAGAGGCTACTTTAGTCAGCCCAGTCTGACACCCAATACTGCAAAGTTCTGTTTGTGACTCTTAATCTTTCTTCTTCAATCCCAGTAAAGAAATGTAGGATGATTTCCTATAGCATCTAGATACAGGAGTTTCAGTGAATGCTACACTCATGATGGGCTCTTGTTATGTCAGGGAGTTCAGCAGCCTGTGTTTTTTGTAGCTTTTAGAAGACAGTTGAGCTGAATAAGCAATGTCTGTTATTTTTGTTCAAGTATGTTTTTGTTGTCGTCTTATTGGTTGAGTCATGATTTGCTGCTCGTTTGATTAGGTTTACTCAGTAGTTGTGTTTTTCAGACTAATCTGCACATACATTTGTTATGTTCTAACGTATCATGTCTGTGTGTTTGTGTGCACAGATGACTCCAGAGGACTTACAGGTATGTTTGTAGTTTTAGTTCCTCTCTTCCTGCTATTCAAGCATCACAATGCAAACGATTGTTCGATCCAGTAAAAGAATACAGAGCCACGTTTGTGCTCTTAGTTTCTGACTTCAGGAGGAGACATTTATCTTCTGTCCCCTTTGACGCAGGCTCAGCTCGCTGAGAAGACGTCTCTGCTGAGTGACGCTCGGCTGAAGGAGCAGGAGTTTGTCGTGAAGGTGAGTGTCGGACCTGCTGTACTGTCTTCGGCGGGAAAACCGAATAAATTCCTTCCACTGTATTCCCAGAAATCCATGGCTTCCAGCAATAGCAGCTACTGCTCTCCTACTGCATCGACTTAATTGCACAACACATCTGTTTACATTTGGTTTAACCCTATAAACAATCAGATCTCCCACAGGTTTCTCACACACGCCATTATTCTCACAAACATTCTCTGAGGATGACCAGCAGAAGGCTTAATATGTCCCAATCCACAATTAGGGTAAATGCATAGAATTAACCCACAGGGGTCAGAAATAATCTGTGCACGCCTTTGTGTTTCTCCACGCTAGATTCACTCGCTCGAGGACAAGATTAAATTTCTCCACCGCAGCACTGTTGTAACTCATCTCGGGAGCACGTTCAAAGGTAATCTCGACACCATGAATCACTTAGTTCTGCTTCTTGGTCCAGTTTCCTTTCAGATGAGCACAACAAAGATGACATGCATAACTCCTGAAAACCATTCATTACCATGGGAAAGTGTAATGTATACTGCTTCTATTCTACTTCTTACAGCAATCATCCCAAAAATGATTATATGTTGTGTTAACACTTGCAGCTTGTAGTAAATACTGAACCTCCCTTTGAAGGAATCTCTTTTGCATCGTCTCGTTCAGCTGCTCTTCTGAGTACATTTCGGTCAACCGAGCTGGATTGTAGGCTTGTATGTAAACACAAGAGCTGTGGTTGTAATTTGGGTTTGGTTCAGGTTAGAGTCACTGTTTGAGGAAGTACATAACGCCACTGTGGTGAAGGTTGGGGAAAATGTCAAGGGACTAAATGTAAGTCAATGCAGTATCTTCAAGTAAATCATCAGCCTAACATGGTGCTTCAGAGTTGGTGTTTAGAGAGATGGAATGAGTGCTGCTCTCATATTAGATCTGCCCCGCTGGTGTAATCCGGAGTATCTTCTGTTAGGGTGGGAGCAATAAAGAGGCCATCTTAAAATGTAATGCGTTTTGCAGACTTTGGGTCTAAAATTCCGGCAGCACACAAGACTACTTGAATCCCCTCTCCATAGCAAATAGTAGATCCAACCTAATAACCTACTTTCTTGTGTATTTCCTTAGGATTACAACACTAAGTCAGACCGCTTCCCACTCAATGGGGGCTCTGTTAAGCCTCATAATGCCACCTGGAGCAATGATTTTAGGCAGAGGGCCGGTCAGAGGGGGTGTTGATAGCTGGTTTCATGTCTGTAGATGTGTGACTGGTGGGATGGCAGCTCAGATCAGGCTCAACAAGGTCAAGAGGGTAAAGGTTGGAGGATTTATTGGTGACGTGTTAATTCAAGTCAGAGATCAGGGAGTTGCTTGCTCTCCTCTATCACCTTTTCTTTCGCTCTAATCGCACAGTCGGTCTTTGAATTTATTGATGTTTGATCATTTCTCATAAACAGAAAGCAAGAGGGTGCTGTTGCTTGTTAAAGACCTGATGGGGATATTTCATTGGTAGGAACTGTAGCCTAAGTGTTACCAGCCCCGTCCAAGCTGTAAACAGTCGTTCCCATTCATAGTTTGGAGTGAGATAATGGTGTTATTGCTCTGGGCAGAGAATTAAAACATTCACCGATCACCTCTTGCGGTTTAAAGTGCTCATGCTGGGACTTGCCATTCTTTCCTCTACTTACGGCTGGTGCTTAATTTTTGAATCCATACCTGTGTAAAAGGGGCTTCTGTTTGTGGTCTCTTTCACAAACACGTGTGTTTGGGAGGAGAATTGAAGGCTAGCTTTCAACATGCAAACCAAATGAGCAGCATTCCAAGACTTTGTCCTGCTTTATATCGCATAGCAATATTTTCTCTTTTCTTCCTTAACCAAGGCAAGAGACTCCTGGATGTTTTCAGTGGTGTTTGTCTGTCAGTGAGATCATGCAAAGGCTACCAAGACTTTTTTTCTGAAATAAGATGTAAAACATGGGCAAAGAATATTAATTGAATTAGTTTCAGGGTGCTCACTGGTATCACTGTGCTAGATCTTTTTGAATGTGTCACATTCTTCATACAGTATTCTTTGAATTTGGCTGTTCTTGCTTGTTGCAGACCCTGGGATCAACACCCCCGACGCTTTCTCAGAACCCACTGAGATGGAGTACCTGAGGAAAGTGCTGTTTGAATACATGATGGGACGGGAAACTAAAGTATGCTTTTCTTTCTTACATTTTAAGTTTGATTACAAGGAGTTGAGTCCTTTTGTAAGTGCAGCCTTCACGCTGATAAATCTGGTTTACAGTGACAACACCAGCTAGGACTCTGACTGTTTATACGCAACAGGCTGATTGGTGGATACATTAGAATGCTGTCGTTCAGTTAAACCAAACGATTTTAAAACCACCCAACTGAAAACGCAGTTGATCAGAGCGAGAAGTGACGCATCACTTCCGCTTTCAAACAGATGACCTTCATCTGCTTCACAAACCGAGACCATAAAAGTCATTTTGTGTCCAGTCTTGTGTTTCGATAATTAACAGTGATCTCTCTCTAATTGAGTGTGCTGTTGACTTGGTCCTAAAGTCAGCGGGATTTTCCCTGCTTCTCAGCAAACAGTTACTCTTTATGGCAACATGGCAGACCTCCCCTGTGTGAAGGATGTCCTTCAGGCTGCCTGAGAGCACATGCATCTTGCATGACGCAGATTTGCCATTTAAAGCCATGCTGGCCTTGTTTAGTGTTAGTCAAGTGGTTGGGTTTCCTACACAGCAGCCCTGTTTCTGATTATCTCCTGTGTTTATTGGAAAATGCATGCTCCCTGGCAGATGGGCCTGGAGTTGATTATGGAGACGGTTTTCCTTCTCTTTTTGTGCTTGTGTGTATGTTTGAGTTAAGTTGATAAGTTGATTGTGTGACTCTGTCAAAGGTAGTAGTTACCACATCTTGTTTTTATGAAATGGATATTATATTTTGTGCGACTGATTTAGATGAAACATGTAACAAATTTATTAATTGTCTGCCTTTTTTTTTCCCTTTTTATCCATCTGCAGACAATGGCCAAAGTGATTACCTCGATTCTCAAGTTTCCACCTGACCAAGCACAGAAGGTTTTGGACAAAGAAGATTCAAAAACAGTTGTAAGCATCACTTGCATTAGCTCACATGTCCAGCTTGGCGACTCCATCTGTATTTCAATAAACTTCATATTCATCTCTCCGCAGCCATGGTTACGATGAGGGTTTGATTTGGGTACTTCTTGATGAAGATTTGCTGCTACTGCTGCTGAGGGAGAAGACTGCCATGGAATATATCAAACCATTCGCTCAGTATCTGGTGTCTTTTTATGTATATGTATGTTTGGGAGTGTGTGTGTGTGTGTGTGAGCTCATTCTGGGGCATATGTGTGACGTGTGATAAAGTATGTGTGAAGACATATAAAAGGTATAAGGGGAATTAGAGATTTTGACAGAAACACAAATCTTCCATAATCCTCGTTGACTTAAAATTTAAGTTTCTTAATTTATGTTTTAGATGAAGATACATGGTTTCCCTCCTGTTTTAGAATT
Source organism: Leuresthes tenuis (assembly GCF_036924035.1). Classification (NCBI taxonomy): domain Eukaryota; kingdom Metazoa; phylum Chordata; class Actinopteri; order Atheriniformes; family Atherinopsidae; genus Leuresthes; species Leuresthes tenuis. The sequence continues at coordinate 18,006,462 of NW_027325362.1, forward strand.
TGTTTATACAGATTGGCTTGTGCAATAAATGGTATTATCACATACTGATGCTGACGGTCAGTTGATTTTTTTAGGATTCTGTGTGGTGTCATCGTTTAAATCGCTTCCTCTGTAAAACTGTAAACGACCCTTTAAACTGTGCACTCGTACCACTAAGATGTTGACTTCTGGACCTTGTTTGTTCATCACAGCTTTTTTTACGCTTTATAGTCTACACTGACAGAAACCCCAAAACACAAAAGTGTAAATTGTATTATGAGAAATAAAACTGTACTATAGGGCACTTGCTATACATTTTCAGACTAATTAAATCTTATTTACGAAACACCTTTTGTCGGTTTTTATTTGGATCATCGCACAGATTTTGGGCTTATTTCATTCCCTGGTTTTACTGGGTCAGGTCTGCAAAAAGCTTCTTTTAAAAGGGGAACCTGGAACTTGGACATCACAACAAATCTGCCTTATAAAGATGTTAGGAAGTGGGTTACAAACTGTACTTCTAAAAGGGGAACCTTTGGTTTTCCTGTTATTGTCATTTTGTCTGTGTTTTTCTTTCTTGGTCCCAACAACCAAATGTTGCAAAAGATCCTGCGTGATGGTTCAACGGTATGGATGCTGAATTTGACCATTATCTCTCTTTGAATGTGTGCAAGTCCCAGCATTACTGCTGGATAATACATAGACATTGTACAATAAGACAAAGTTGTTATTGCACATCGCTAAAATTCCTAGAGATGTTAGAAGACATGCCCATTTTTTTTTCCAAGCTTTTACCAAAAGCTTTTTTTTTGTTGTTGTTCCTCTAAAGAAAAGTGAGGACCCAAAAAAAGTGTATTTTAATTCATCCGTCATTATCTGGCATAACTCTCTTGATTTATGGCAGTTGCATGTTGGAGTGAGGCTTGACTGTCATATTAGTTGAGCCACATATAAAAATAGCAGCACAATTTGAAAAAAAACAGCCTTTTAGAGTCAGAATGCACACTGTGCAATGTATTTTACGAAGAAAAGTGAATATGCAGATTTGAAACAGCGCAGAAGACAAATTTATAAATGAATATTTATTAAACACAGTTTAACCTGAGCAATCCTATGTCTAAGTTTGACTGTAAGGGGCTCAACAACAGATATGCACTAGTCAGACTGTCAGTATGTAAAAATGTGTATACACAATATAGTGTAACTATTCCTATATGTGTATATATACAATGGATGGAGCTCCAGTCTGCTTTTCCACAAATATTTACATTACACAGCGATTCCTCAATTAGACAAAACTGATCAATTGAGAGGTAGAGATCATTTTTTGTCTATTTTTAAGTCTTTCCATGTTGGGTTTCTTGAGACGGTGTACTCCTGCCACTTTCTGTTTATATAAACTGTAAAAGCACCGTCATACCTGGAGCTGAGAGGTACCGTTAGATGGCAGCAATGCGCGCTCGTCTCCCGTTTTCGTTGAGTTGAGCCCCAATAAAGCCCACGGGTGAAATGTGATGCTTTGCGCCTGAAAACCGTTCTCGTCTCTCCATGACCGCGTTGTGAGTGTCCGTGGACCATAGTAAAAACGCGCGTTCCGGTTCGTCTTTTCGTGTTAAAAGCCCTACTTCCCTTCCATTGCCGTAACGACGGCTCAGGCAAACACCATGCTTTTATTTTGAGCTAAACTTCTCTCATTTCCAGCATATCACTTGTTAACTAGACAACCGACTGCATTTATCTCCGCGACAGGGAGCTTGCAAGCAACAACTTTCCCAGTTTGACACAGAATGGAGAGAAGCTGACGCACTGTTATTTTCCCGGACCGTTACCTTTGCTCCTCAAGCTTTTGCTCATGCCATCACAGCCTGTAGGCTGTGCCATACCAGAAAGAGAGGATTTTTTGTGACAGTTTGACCACTGAAGAGCTGACAGTTATTTCTTTTTTTGTTTGTTTGTTTTGTTTTTGTTTTTGTACTTCTGGACACTTTAACCGCGTTATTACGCATGATGCGCAAAGGGATGGCTCCTCCGCCAAGGCACAAAACGGGATTACATCATATTTTTTATGTTTTTCTCTCCATTTCAGTGGCTTCTTCTTACAATATAGACTTAGAACACCCATTGGTGTTCCGTGGACCGAATTCTAGTTTTTTTGGCTACTCTGTGTTGGAACATTATCATGACAACACACGCTGGTTAGTGTCATGTTCTAAAGTTCCTGGGAAGGTCTTTATTTCATCCCAGTGATGTAATGAATTTGTTCTTGTTTAAATGTCTCAAGAGTCCGACTTGGGTTAAGATCCAGATCATTTAAAGCATGTTTATGTTCCTCATTTGATTCCATGTTGGCAGCGTGGTTTTCTCTTTTTGTTTGAAATTTATATTGACCTGAATTTAAGCTTTAGTGAGTTGGTTCTGTCGCTTCCTCTCCCCTCCTCTGCGCAGGGTAATAGTAGGGGCACCCAGGGCAAACTCCACGTACAGCAGCTCTGTGCACTCTCCTGGAGCTGTGTATAAGTGTCGAGTTCACAGTAACCCAGAGCGCCGCTGCACAGAGATGGATCTGGGAAGAGGTTAGTCACCACAACCCGCAGCATCAACACATCTTGTCGTAATGACATATTTACGGACTACAATGCGTGGACTCATGCACAACAGCATTAAAAGTTCACAATATAGTGCAATAGAGTCCACACAAATGTAAAGTCACTTTGAGGGCTTTTCTGCTGTTTTTTCTTGTCCGTTTTATGCATAAAAGGCTCCACGCCAATCATCTGTTTTGTTTTATCAGCCTTACACTGCACCTAACTGCCCTCAGTTGTTTTGTTTCAAATCCCTGGACTTTAATATGGAGACATGCAAAAATCGAGAGGGTTCTGTGTGCAGAGGTACATAAATATTTTTGATTGATATGATTTATGCCTCTGCTAATATTTTCCAACCATGTCAGCCAAAAAGTTGACCTTGCCCCCCCCCAATTAATCTTTGTGTCTCAATCTTCTGCACGGTGCAACTCTTCACACCTCTCTGTTGGTGTTAGAAGTTTTTATTTTTAAAGTTTGATTTTCTCTTAGGCAATATGTTTGAAATAAACAGTTGAAAAAGCTTTTATTATATTCTTTTATCCATCAAAGTGGAAAAAAATAGATACGGTATTGCTTTTCTTTTCTTTTCTTTTCATTTCTTTACTTCTTTTTTTGCGACTAGCCTTAAACGTCAAAGCAAAGCGCCAATTCTCTCCAGTGCATGTGTGCACAGTTTTTCTTGGCACGAGCTGGTTAAGCTACTCCAAGTTCTACTGTGGATTAAGGCTTTCTCATCATGACAGCCTGGATCCATGTAACCCCAGACTGACTCAGTGATGTGGAGATCATCTACTCCTTGTTACTGAAGATGATGTTTTTTTTTAATGTAGGCATAAATCTTTGAGGTTTTTTGCTATGCTGTTGAATGAACATGTTACCAATCAGATGGCTTTCTGAAGATTTTGCATAATGGAGAGTCTTAATATGCGAGATGTCTTTGTGCGGGACTCTACAGTATCTTGTTTATTGAAATAATCTTAATTTTTAGTGCTAAGAAAACCCTGAAAAAGACTACATGTATACATTTAAACTTATGTCGGTGTATGTCATAAGTAAATGTAAAATATTTTGACTCATAGTTTTGGTTGTTACATGAAAATCCATATCACAGTTAGAATAAATACAGTGTGAAACTCAAAAGGCTGACAATAGTTAACAAGGAACTCATTCCAAGACATCCTCCTGATGACTAAACATCTGCAAACTGCTCTCATTGTCTTTCAGGAAACAAGCGGAGAGAGTCGTGCGGGAAGACGTGCCAAGGAGACAGGGATGATGAGTGGATGGGGGTCAGCCTTGCCCGCCAGGACAGAGCCAATGGCAAAATACTGGTGAGTTCAGAGACACGGCACCACTGTTGTTTCAGACATTTGTTTAATGTGAACCATGTATGCTTGTAAAAACAAACTGGTTTATACCCACATCATTGTTGCAAATGTCTTCCCATGAACCGCACTGTTAAACCACAGCTGGTCCCAACATTACTCTCTTGCTCTGATTTAAAAAAAAAAGGCCATTATTTCCATTCTGTTACAGCCTTACAAGCTGTGACAGGCACAAGTAGAAAATAAAATAATTTGAATTAAGGATCCTGAATGACTTTTCGCAAATTCAAAGCTGGAATAACAATTGAAGCCAGACAGGTTTGGAAGCTGGTGCAAGTTACATAACTCAGTGAAATTTTTACCTCGTGTGCAGAGCTGCAAGAGTCAGATGAAACTTCTTTTTTTTTCTTCTGTTAAAGAAGATTGTTTAATAAAGTAAAAGGGGAGCATGGTTTAAATACATCAGAGTGGCACTAATCCCAGACGTGCTTGGCTAAGTGTTTGCACAGAGATCATAGGGCTGTGTTTGTTTAGCCTTCAGCCCCGCTGTGGTGGTCCCATCTATGAGCAGCCATTCATTAAATATTAACTCTCATCTCCTGTAGTGGGCAGTGAGCAAACTTGTGCGCTTTGCAGGACATTTTGTTGTCCTCTGGTTTGCTGGCAACTTTTTGAGCCCCTCGTGACAGGCGTGAATATCTGTTGCTGATTGATTTTTGAAAAAAGTAAAAACTAGTTTCTCTCTCTGAAGACATCCAGATCACTTTTGATATGTCCAACATTCTTCTCAGTGCCTTTGTTTGCGGTCCATTTACATCATGCCTTGGTGGAATGTGCTGGCATGATTTTCAAACCAATGTCCTCAGCCTTCCTCCTCAGTCTATCTGTAAAAGCTTGAGAAGCTCTTGGAGTTGTCATTTTTGGGAATGTGAGCATCGAGCTGTGTAACAACAAAGCTTTAGCTGCGCGCTCTTCTGGCAGGGTTCTGATAAAACATAGGAGGTGGCTTTCCAAAGCCACACGTTGCTGTGCTTCTCCAAAGCACGGATTCTTTTTTTTTTTTTTCCTTTTTTTAAAAATCTCTATTGAATAGACTCACCAGAGGGAAACGGCTGTTTAGCAGATGTGTACAGTGGTGATTTCATCTGTGCTCTCTGTTTCTGTCAGTAAAGGCCTTGTTTGTGATGACTAAGCTCTTTCAAACCAAACAGGAACAGAACAGCAGTACAGGCTTCATTCTCCAATTGTGTAGTGCCTTATTTGCTGCAGAAGATGTCAGTTGCTTTAGCAGTGTATATTTTTATCAGCTGGCTGGTCTTTTTTTTTATAGACTCTGCTTCTACTGAAGAGGGAGAGTTGATGCTGGAAATGTTGTGTCCCTTGGATAAGCTGCCCTTTGAAACACAAGTGTTTCTCAACATAGCATTATGCTTTCAGACAGTCATCTGATGCTGTGTTTATGCCCACAATCTGCTGAGCTCTTATGATAATTTACAATGGCTGTGTGTGTGTTGTTTCTATCGGGAGAGTGAAAATGGGTTTGTTGGGAAATTAAGTGGACTTTGTCTGTGCAGAGGCATCCAGAACTGTCCCAAGAGCCACAGGAGCTCCACCACCAGTCCCAAGGGTACTAAATTATTACCACATTCACACATTTATGTGGCCTATTTTGCGCAAGCTATATTCTCCCATTTGTGGAATGTGTCATTAAAGAAATATAACAGGAAAATATTGTTTCAAGGTTACTCACTGTCCATTTAATAAAAATACTCCCTGATTCAGAAGGACGATAAAGTCGAAGTTGTCTTCTGAACTCATGGCTCCCTCAGTTTACTGGCTGTTTTGAAATAAAAACACGAAAGTTGATGTGAAGATTTTCTTGTAGAGCATTAAATGCTGCTTGGCAAACCCAGATCTCAGGCTGTAGATGAGATATTCACACCACAGACCATGGCTGTTACAGTTTGGTCAGGGTTATGGACGGGCTTTAATTCCCCCTCTCATTGACGATCATTCGACAGCCACAGAGGCCCACTGACTCCAGCTCAGCGAGATGGAAACGGCAGAAACAATCAGCGTGGTCGAGGAAGGCCTGCCCACAGTCTGAAGCTCTCGTTTTTACTGAATGAGCATGTGCCTGAATTTGTTCTACGCTCTCTTTTTGCTTTTCTCTCACAGGCTTGCGCTCACCGCTGGAAAAACGTATTCTATGACTCAGAACATATCCTTCCACATGGATACTGCTCCATCATCCCTTCAACACTTCAGGGCAGGACACAACCTCTCATCCCTTGTTATGAAGGTACAGTACAAGCACAATGATTATGAATCTTCATTATTTAAATGTTTTAACCTCTCAAATGACACTTTCAAGCATCAAACAATTCAATTCAGTTGATTAGTACTTTATCAGTCTCCAAAGATAAATTATACTGTTACAGTATAAGTAATAGATAATTATAATGAGAGCATAATGATATGATAAAGAGTCATTGTTTAAGGCTGTTGTTGGCAGGGATGAATGCTTGTACAGTGCCCTATTGCAGCGGAGTTGAAGAATCCTCTGTTAAGACACTGATGTTTAACCTCTGTATTTCTGTAGAGGATATGCATTGTTTCCCATTATGTTTATCAGTTTATGCAACATTCTTTTTCCACTATAAGCGCTACAGTTCCAGTGCAGTCCTTTTGTGATGCTGTCAAAGTAGAGTACCTCTTTTTGCTTGTAACACCTGAAAATTAAGCAAATAGAAGGTTATACCTTTGTGTAGACAGAGATTATGAACAGCTAGTGTTTCTCTCTAAAACAGTAACAAAATCAAAGAAAAAATATCTTGGTAAATAAGATTCGATTTTAGCATTTGTAGTAGCTGAAAACTGCTTGTATGGAGGATAGGTTTCATGTTTCTTATCCTTTTAAACATCTTGTGACCCCACAGATATATCTTGGAACGTCTAAAAGGGTTCAGACTCAAGGTTTGAGACGCTTGTTTCGTCTGTTTATCCCTGTACATTTCATCATGGCACATTATGTCGGTAGCTGTCACCACGAGTGAAACCACCAAGGTCTGTCTCTGGCCTCAAGCTGGTTTTCAGGCAAAAACATTAAGAGCGAAGCACTGAAGCTCGATCTCTCTTGCTGAAGTCCAATAAAGCTTCTATCCTTTGCACCATTTGAAAGAAAAACACTCCCACAAAGGTGCAATAATGGTATTTTTTTCTTAAAGCAATGATTTAGGCTTGATGATCCAGAAATAAAGTTATTTTCAGGAAAGATTTCCTTGCATTGTTGAGAAGTCAGATTTTGTTATGATTGTGCTAAATCAAATCCATTTGTCATGCAGATTGTTTTTCTTTGCGTATGTGGTGCAATCCTAAAAATCAGGTTCCATTTGAAAAGTTTTGACTCATGGAAATGTATTCATTATATATTTTTGCACCTGAATTGTTCTTCCAGGTCAGTATTTCAGTTCCTTTGTTACAGTACATCTGGCTGCCAGTAGTTGTGAAGAAGCCAGAAACACTTTGCATGGGGCCATATTGACAGTGCATTTTGCACAGATCCAAGCTCAATATTTTTGTAACCTAAGAGCACTGTGCTCCCCTTCCTCTCCAAGTAATAGGTCTTTTTGTTGAAACTTGTGTCGCACCCCTTCTTTTAGTCTGCACTCTGCCCCTGGATTCCTCTTGGATGGGATCGGGACTTTGACTAGCTCCATATGGAATGCAGGAAAAACTCCAGCAAATGCTGGCTCGAACACACAGTGAAATAATTTGTGGTTTGTTTTCTCTCGCAGACTATAAGCAGAAGTATGGGGAAGAACATGGCTCGTGCCAAGCTGGGATAGCGGGAGTTTTTACGGAGGTCAGTAACAGTGCTTGTTCATCTTCATAACACATGTAATCCCCTGTTTCTGTAAGTCAAACATGGAGATAGTTGTTCATTTACACCCAAATTGAACATCCATCTGTCAGTTCCCTGTTCTCAGGGTTTAAAGAGGTCCTGTTATGATGTCATCATTTCCTCTCATGCAGGTGCAATGTTATCATGTTAAATGTTCATGTCAAGTATGACCAGTTTTAAATAGTGCATAAAGAGATTAAAAACAGCCCTCTTCATTCAAAGCCTTGGGTCTTACACTTGTCACACATTTCTTTTTAAAGTCGCTGCTTTGGAACAACTTGTCCACAAAGTCAAATGACGGTATTGTTGGTAAATGTGAGCATCCTTGGTCAGTAATATTAAAGCCATTCAGTGTGGTTCAGCATTGAAAGAACCAACAGGGCAACTCTTTGGTGACAGTGGAATGATATTTGTCTTGCTACCTATGGTACTTTAGGCAGCAGTGGAGCATATTTCCCACTTGTGCAACTTTAACCTGGGCATATCTTGAAAATTTCAAGTACAGAAAGACTAAATCCACTATTATGTAGTGACATGTAATGACCAATGTTGGGTAAAGCAATGTTTGGTGCTTTTATAAGTATCTTGTTATGTCACACAACTGCTTCCAGTAAAAAGTAACTTGTTTGATTATGGCATTAGCTTGTGGGAAAAGAAGCTATAATAATTTCTTTTCTTTTTTTTTGGTACCAAGAAAAAGAAATCTTTGACACTTCTTGTATATGCTTAGTCTTCTGGATGTCTACTTTTAAATGTAGAACCTTCTCCGACATCCAACATAAAGCCAGCAACATGTATCCTGCCAAAAGCTCTTTCTAGGAAGCCAAACCTTAAACAGCCGTCCCTGTTTCGGAGCTATAGTGCCAGCATTTCACTTTTTTTTTGTGGCAATTAAAGAAACAGGGAAATATGGAAAAATTTTAGCCGTAATTGACTATTTATTTAAAAAAGGTAACTGAATAACTTATTTCTTGAATTGCGAAAATAACACGTGAAAAACCATTAGAAAGAAGTGCTCTTACAAATTACTGTGTTACATTACTCCTGATGGGCACATGATATGTGCCAGTTTACAGCTGTAATAAATATCCAATATGGTGGCTCCTTTTCACTGACTGGTTCCATGTTGTTCCACTTAGTTCATCTGCCTGGTTGAAGTCTGCTGGTTACTTTGACAGACAGTTTAGTCTTCCAGTCACCTGTTAGTATTTTTTAAAGGGACCTGACATTTTCCAAGCGGTTTCTACCGAGGCCTTCCTCGATGCTTGTGTAAATACACCTGCCTCGGACCAAGTGATGATCAGAGTTGGGTCGACCTCTGCTTCCGGTCGGGTCAGTGTGAGTAGAGAAACGAGCTGATCCCAATGCCAGAGAGTTATACAGAAAGAAAGTGAAAGAATGGAGGTCTCTGTAGGTTTTATTACTGGTCTGCATGTATGGTTGCTGTCAGGTGGCAAGAAGTGGCCGAAGGTAAACTGTTGACTTTCATGGTCAAGCTCAAAGTGCAATATTTACATCTATGGCTTTTCGCTAGTCCATAACAAGAGTAAAAGGTCAGTTTAACTCAAACAAATTAACAGATGGATGTAAAGAGTTAAGTCCCTACATGAGTGTTGTATTCACTGAAGGAAACTTAATCTAATCTTTGTTGCTGTAGATGCACTCTCATGGTCTGGATTGAATTCAAGATCAAACATGTACGGACTAAGCTGTCAGGGATATGAAAGTATGCAACATAGTAGGTTTACAGTGTTCTCTCTCAGCTGCAGTATTACAAGTTTACTAGTTTGTAAACTAATAAACCTGTAAAGAGACAGGAGGGAAAGCAGCTTATATCAAATAGTAGATGAAGTGAGACGGTAAATGAAGGCCCACTATAAAAACACTAAGGAGTTTCTGAACTGCATAGTGGAGTCCCAGAATGTTCAGCTTACATAACAGCAGACACCATCAGCCTTGACTATCTTCCTTGCTGTGTGTTTTTTCTTCTGTGGAGACTCATTTTCTCACTTGAAAATGTGATCACTACTGACACTTTCACATGCCAAATGCTTCAAAGGATCCCCCCAATTCTTTGTTGACTTTAGCTCTGGTATTCTGAGGATAGTTAGCAGAGACATTGTCTATGGTGGGGCAGACGGAGGTCTTTTCACAGTTGTTTAAGTTTGTCAAATGATGTGGAAAATCTAAATTCTTTGGTTAGATATACACGCGTATTTATATCAAAGCGACCAGCGCTCTGCTGATGAACTGCTGATAAGTGTTTTAACTTTCCATCAGCAAATAGGAAAGGCTGTGGCTGGCCCATGTGACCTCTGGTGTGGTTCCACAAGATAAAACATTTAAGAAAGCAAGAGTTTCCTTTTCTCTGTAGCCTATTTTTTAGTTTCATTCACACATGACATCACCCTTGGATGTACAGTCACTTTTTGTATCCATGTGGTGTCCCAAACATGTTTGTCTGAAAGCCTGTGAGGCTGCAGCAGGGAGGATGTTTTAGGAATAGATTTAGCAAGATTTGAAAAAAAAAGAGCTTTAAAAATAGAATTGAACTATGACAAATTCTTATTTGACTAGATTAGACATCTTTCTTTCAATACATTAGCAGTATAACTCTTTCCTGATGTTTGGCATGGGTGCCGTGCTCTGCAAGCATTCTTTTCGTGTCGCAGTTTACGGTGACGCTCATTTAAGCACATACAGTAGTGTGATGTGCATAACTTAAATGTGTCCTTACTGTGCAGCTATGCTCTCAGAGTGGAATCATTTCATGAATGAGTAAGAATTTGACTTCATATATTGTAATGTAATGTGTGCACTTTTCCCTTATTTCACACTTTGACATTGTTGTAGCAACAACAAGCAACTATCTCACCAAAAAGCCCCGTTTATTCTTTGGTCTGCCAGTGTAAACGCTGATATTTGTTTTAAATCAATATCTGTAACTTTTTTTTTTTGGTTTGTTTTGGACTGTTTTATTTAACATCCCATTTGATCTTAGGTTATGGGAAGCTATGCTGGATATTTTTTACTACTTACTTTAGATCAAATGATTCATTGAGAAAACAACATGGATATTGACTGATAAGAAAAAAGCAGCCTTACTAATACTTGCTAAGACGAACAAAGACGCATTCATGACACTCATACAGCTCTTTTAAAAAGCTGCATTTCTATCACTGTTGCTTGAATTGGATTATTACACATGATCTGTCCTAACCTCTTGGAAATTTAATTACAAGTTGTTTGATGTGCGTGTTTGTAGCGCAGCATCAAATAATCTCCGGCTCACAGTTGAACACTTAAAGCGGTGCGTGACATCACTTGCAGGGGCTTTATAGATTAGTTAAACCAATCCCATTTTAATATATCAATATGTATGCTGCAAAAAACTTCAGGAAAACAAAGATTCTGCTTCCACAACAACCCTACTGGCTTTTTTATAGAAAGAGAATGTCAGAGTGGATCTGTTAGAGCATTTGAACAGCCCCCTTTGAAAGAATTCGAGGAATTTATAAAAAGATATCCAACTGTTAAAGCTTTATCCTCGCCTGAACCTTGCTCCGTGTGCCTGGTGGTGCCCAGATGTTTGACGCCACAGCATAGAGGAAGGCAAACTGCTGAGTAAGGTCCTGACTTTGCTGTTTAGTTTGTTTGTATGCAGGAAGAAGTTGTGGTAAATCCACATCATCCCCAAGTGAAGCCGACTGGGCTGAGGACGAGAGATGCAGTGCCTTTTTTGGTGTGTGTGCAATCAAACAGAGCATCTTAACTGATGTGCTCTTGTCCCCTTAAAAACAGTGTGAACATCTCATTTTACGGCTTTCAGTCTTGCTTTTCCTCTGAATTCCTCCTCACATCAAAGGAGCCTTCATCAGTTATGCCATCTGGTGTTTAAGAGCAGATAGCACAAACCAGTCTGTGGCCATTGGTTAACCAGACGTCCACCCAGCAGTGTTTTTCTTTTCTTTTCTTTTTTTTTTCATCTCAGTAACAGCCTGTCGCAATGCAGATAGCACGAGAATCACATTGTCATTTATCTGCATGAATGTGGCTTTTTTTTTGCCTCAGGAGCTGGTGGTGATGGGGGCGCCGGGCTCGTACTACTGGACTGGGACGATAAAGGTGTACAACATGACATCTGACACCTTCTACAGCCCGAACAAAGACAGCATCGACTCCCACCGATACAGCTACCTAGGTAAGAGACGCCTAATCGATTTGATGTTGAATAATCAATCCAATAAAGGATAAAGTAAGTACAGCAAATAGATGTTTGAACACTGCGTCAGCACACAAGCGCTGTAACCAAGAATTCTCTGTGTTTCTAGGCTATGCTGTGACTGCAGGACACTTCTCCTCTCCTAATGTAATAGACATAGCTGCAGGGGCACCTCAGCACAACGGCGTTGGAAAAGTAGGGGTTTTATCTTTTGCCTGATGTACAGCAGTCGAGCTGAAGTCTTCTCATGTTGGTTTCTACAGTGATTTTGTTTCCACTCCTGCACAGGTTTACATTTTCAAAATTGATGGTGTGTCTTTGGTGAAGAGTTTTCAAGCCTCAGGGAAAATGGTATGAGCCAGGATGTGGTTTTTGCATTCTTCCAAAGATTTCTGACTGTCCTTTTTTGAATTAGAATACAGCGCATGCAGTGTTTTTTTCACTGATGAAAAAGACACCATACAAACATATTTGTTTGTCTGCCTTAGGACTAGTGTAGCTGATTCTTCAAACTAAGCTGCTCTAATTGCTTTGTTGTTAAAACCACACTGTTTATGTCTTTGCTAGTGTTTCGACAGCAACAGCCATTTAAACCACAAACCAAAACCAAGGAGGTAGCTAATGCTTTTAATGCAGAGTAAATAAAGGAATTTCACAGTTGCTCAAAAACATAAGTAACGTGAATATTGCTTTAATACTGGTAGAGATTTGAGAGCAGAAATAAGTCCAGTGAGAGTGTGATTTGTGCATCAATCGTATGAACTGAGGAACTGCCTGTGATCTGACCCATTGCTCTGTGGCTCGACTTGGTTCCAGATGGGCTCTTACTTTGGCTCCTCATTGTGTGCAGTTGATCTGAACCAGGACGGCCTGTCGGACCTGCTGGTGGGAGCACCCATGCACAGCCAGCTCCGGGACGAGGGCCAGGTGTCTGTGTACCTCAGCAAGGGCAATGTGAGTGGGATGTGTGGGTTAGTGGGAACTTAATACCGCAACATTCAACTTTATTTTACCGTATGTCCTCACTTTCCCCTTCACCCACACATTTGCTCATTTCTTTACAGTTTCATTTGTGTCTGACCATGTTTATTACAAAGTAACTTGATTAAAACGGTGTGCGTTTTAGTGGCGCAATCATTTAAGACCAGAGCTTCTGTTTACACATTTTTTATTTTAGAGTTACTGCGAACAATGCAACTTCTGTTTGTTTAATCTTTTAGATAAAAGACGACTATCTGCAGACGTGATTATGAAATTTTCTCAGTGACATGTGACAATAATTTCACACCATCTGGTTACTGCAATTCCTTAATTTTTTTTCTTATGTTACCTCTGAATATAAACTATCATCTGACCTGATCCCGGCTTTGTGATGTTTCAGGGTGTGATGGAGGAGGATGCAGTCTTGACTGGTGACAAGGCTTTCAATGCTCACTTTGGAGAGTGCATTGCAGCAATCGGAGACATAGATGACGATGGTTATCAAGGTTAGTACAAAGCAACTTAGAGGCATCACATTCTGCCACAATGAAATTGTTAATTTGAGTTCTGATTTTTGTTGTTTGAGGGGATGCATTTTTGAACATTTATATATTTCTGAAGGAGAGAAACTCGTATATGTAAATGAATCTATCATCCACACAATGGAAAACACTTTGTGACAGCATTCAGTTCAGTTAAGGTGAAAAGTCACTCTGTTTATATTCTCCACATCGGCCCGCTATTTTCACAGATTACCCTGGAAATCTAACTAAGTTACGCACCAACGCTCAGAGGCATACGTTTATGCAGTCTGTTTTCCTGATACTCAAATGGCTTGGCTTTGAGGTCTCAACTTGGCGTTGGTCTCACTTTCCAGCTCGAGGCTTCTGCCTGGTTTCATCTCCATGTGAGACACGGCGGGAGGCTTGGAAGCCTGGCACAGCGTGTGCATGTGTGTGTGCACAGAAAGATGGCAATTGGGAATTATAAATCATCTTGCAACTCATCGCTCTTGGATTGTGGAAAGAGCCAGATGTACTTGGTGACTGACAGATGATTATTTACAACTGAACTGCTACCATTTAATTTGAAAGAGCTACTGTCAGTTCACATTTGGCCTCAATGACAATAAACTTTAATTATGTTTCTGTATAGAAAATGAACTATTGTGTAAGAAAATTCTTAAACTATTTCTGCTTGTATGCTGCACCACATGGTATAGGAGCATTTTAGTTTACAAAATCTGTGTTGAAATGGGGTGAGGAGAGGGTGTTTCAGTGCTCTTGCCAGCACTTTGTAGTCTTATTTTATCTTTCTCAGAAGTCTAACAACACTTAATTGGCTATTATTAGTCCTACTTTTAGAGTTTGTCTCGCAGGCACTGGCCAGCTTAAAGTAAACAGAGGGTTAATGAAGGCTTTCGTGTGCATTCACAAATTCGCTCAGTCGTTTATGTACTCGTTGGTATGACAGCCTTTCACAGAAACATTTGTTGTCCTTATTTGTCCCTTCAGATGTTGCCATTGGAGCACCTAAAGAGGATGACTATGGGGGAGCTGTGTATATCTACCATGGGGATGCCACAGGAATTACTAGGAAATACTCAATGGTAACAAATATGGTTTCATTTGATATGATGCAATATCACAAAGTCATCAAGGCACATTAGGGTTACCATGTTTTGAGGCTGTTAATCCTCTTATGGGCGAAACCCCAGTGGCTCAGAAGCCATTTGGGAGATGTATTGTGTTCTATTTGTCCTTGGTTGGCCTGGGCCTGACACCAAGGTCCTTGCCTCAAATGAAAAAAACATCCATAGCTGGTGCTTCAGTGAGAAGGAGTAGCAGACTGACTCTGAATTTTCAAATTTCTTACCCATCTCAGCGAGTAAGCCCAGCTGCTGAGAAGATGAAAATAATTTCAGCCACACCTTGTTCTTTCACTCTTTACTCAATGTTCATGGTCATAAATGTGTGAGCTATTTAATTATTTATCTAAAAAACATTGGAAAAACAAATTGTGCAGTGTGCTCTTTTGTCCACGCTGGCTCACATGCCCATGTTTAGTTATCTGAAGGCTGGTATCATCTGTTCCAGAAACTGTCTGGGCGCAGTGTAAACCCTGGCCTGCAGATGTTTGGCCAGTCCATCTCTGGCAATGTGGACATGGATGGCAATGGATACACAGGTATGGCCATAACAAGTTTTCCTAACCACACATTGAAACTGAACAAAAAAAAAAAAAAGTCAAATGGAAAAGAAAGTGGATTGTTGAATTTTTCATTTTTCACTCTGGTTGTAGCTTCTAATTCTCAGGCAATAGCAGAGTTTCAGACTCGTGATAGAGGCATCTTGTTTACTGCATTCCACAGCTGACAGTCAGACCGAGCTTGCATGACAGTTAAAGACATCTGTGCATTGTTTTGAATTTTGCAGGTGTAAAGACAGCTGACAGCCGATGTTGCATTAATGTCATAGCTTCTTAAAGGATTTCCAAATCAATCCTGTTTTTTCTGCAGATGTCACTATTGGAGCTTTCATGGCAGACAGCGTGGTGCTGCTGAGGTGAGCAACATGGTAATTCCATGTAAGAGTACACTATTTATGAGAAGCAAAGTAGCATTTTTTGCTACTTCTCAGTCATTTAAATGTTCGCCCTCTCCCACATGATGTTTCTGGTTGATTCCTGTGGTTGTAGGTCCCGGCCTGTTATTACAGTGGATGTCTCCATCTTCCTACCCATCTCCATCAACATCTCTGTGCCGCAGTGCCACGAAGGCCACCAGAACCTGAACTGTTTCAATGTCACCGTCTGCATGAGATTCCGAGGAAGACATCTACCTGGACAAATAGGTGATAAAGAGGTTTTTTTTTCTTATCAGATATGCCATGGGTATCCAAAAATGGGCTCAAACAAAGTTTAGAGTTATAAATGTATTTAAAATGTTTTGAATTTCTCTGCTTATCTGCATGATATCTATGCATGGCTTGTCAAATGCCACTGGTGGTTTAATCTGTCAGAAGGTGGACTGCAAAGATGACACCAGAATGAAAATCTCAAAGTTAGGACATTTTAAAAACTATTAAAAAAAATGGCGAACAGGTCTTCCTCATCTTTATTTTGTTCAATCAAATATTTCAAATTTTATAAACATGGCAGCATTTCTCAAATAACCCTATGGGCAACAGTTCACCTTTCAGCCTTGCTAATTTGTTCTTGGGTGCGGCTCCTGTTTGGAGCAGAGGTGCAGTCCTGTTCCAGTGTTTGGGTGTGGTTACTCACAGTCTCCCCCCAGGGGAGCAGGAGCCCTGTTGTTACATAATAACTACGTCCTTGCTCGAAAGGATAAAGCCTCTCTGTTTAGCCGTCTGGCGATCACTATGGAAAGTGCGGCAGCATGTGTTCGGTGACACCCATAATGAAACCTTCCTTTACCTCCTCTTGAATGAGCTCATGGCGTTCTCTCTGCTGGACGACGGAAACAGTAGGCTTTAGTCCCAATAGGGTGTGTTTACCACCACTCCCACTGTTTTAGCAGTATGACACCCTCTTGAGGAAATTACTACAGAATAGGGCTGATTCATTCAGAGAAATGGATTTTAAATGGCCAAAGGTCCATATATGGTTTTCTCTGAAACGCTGGTAATGGTTGACTTCTTGTTTATTATTCCTGAATTCCAAACAGATTTCATATGTGTCAGCATCACGTCAGTGGAGTGTGTAACCAGCAGAAATGTTGCTACTACAATGTAGTATCAGGTGTAGTATCAGCATAGGCTGCAATGATGAAACACAATAGCTGCTGCATATTTTTTCCCTGGCTTGTCATGAAATATTGTTCATTACAGGAACAAAACTATGGGAAAATCCAATGAAATCTTCAGCTTTTTTTCATTTCACCACCCAAATAAATTTTCAGTTCCTAATGATCTGACCAAAAAATGTTTCTATCCTCCCCTAACTTATTCTAAATTGACTGCAATAGCGGTAATTCATTTCTTCCCATCTTTTAATGGCAAACACCAGAAAACCAAACCCTGCATTCTTCAAGTGTTTCTCAACTTTGTCTTTACTCAAAAGAACCATCTCTGTCAGCTGATGTTATGTGTAAATTTATATCTCCCTTTTCTCAGACTTGTTGTATAACTTGACTGCTGATGTGGATAAGCGACAGAAGAGCCAGCCTTCCAGAGTTTACTTTACTCAGAGCGGATCTCAGATCACTCAGTTGAACCAGGAACTGAGCCTGGACATCAACAGAGAGGAGTGCCAGTGCTACACTGCCTACGTTAAGGTAAGTTTAGATCGTGAGGTTCCACCGCTGGCTCTGTTTGTGCTTCCCATGTCCTCAGCTTGTCTCTCAGCTACTTTCCCATGACACTGAGAGCACCAAGCAGTGCTCATTTGTGATATGAATGATTTGCTTATGTTGGCAATTTCTCTCCTGTCTTTGTTTATGTAGTTTTTGGGTGAAGTTTCAAAGTCGGTTTATTTCCAGCAACAAGTGTTGATACAAAACAACAGAGGAAATAAAATGTCAAGATATGATAAGAACCGTGGCATTGCTCATATTTTTAAGAGAACAGGCAGCTGGAACAGAAGGCCACATAACAGCAGTCATCTGCTGGGAAGCTATTTGTGTCACCCTGCTGGGTTAGGTTAAAGGTAACAGTCGGGAGCCATCGAGCTTCTGACTCCATGCTGCTCAAGTGTGCCCCTCCAGAAACAAGAAACAGAGTCTCCTTTGTCATCGCATAGTCCCTCTATTGTGTTCCTCTGTGTATTAGTCTTGTGGCTATAGAGGGTCCTCGTCCTGAGGGCACCATCCATGTTTCACCTCCTCTAATACAGAGGCCCACGACTGGCCTGTAAATTTAACTGGCATTCGTAATGGTGCTCTTGAGGCGCTTTCACTGTGGGAGGCAGAGCTGCCAGCTGAGGGAGGCTGTCATTACCGTGCTTTCCTCTCTTCCTTCAACTGTTCAGGCAATAATGAATGTATACTGCTCAAACCAGTTGTAGCGCCTCGATATAGCATAACACACATGTTACAGTTACCAAGGTTTACTTTGGGAAATCAGGAATATTTAACCTGGTTAGTTTTGCTCTAATAAGGATCTTAACACTTTCTCCCTCCAAGTTTTAACACAGCATTAAAATGAGAGTAAGTGGTGTAAAGTAGTGTTTCTGCTGAGAATAAATCTGACATTTCAACCCTTGAGCCAAACATCTAAAGGTTTGTGGGTGGCCAAAGCGAATTATCGCTCAGTCGTAGCTCGTAGCTGCCACATACCTGTGGCATTTCTCTGGCTGTGAGATAAACACACTACTACTTAAAGTGCCATCCATCAGCAGTGATATTACTTCAGGGAACGAGTCCTATTTCGTTTCTCTGTTGGTTAGTTCAGGCGCTAAAATAGCTGGATGAAAATATACTTTGATGTTGGTAATGAAAAGCAGTCTGTGCACTGTCTCAGTGATCTCTAGAGGTGCACCTAAGCAGATTTTGTTACCATCACAGAGCAGACTAACTGCTTCCTCCTGTTGTCATTCTTTATGCTAAATGTCTTCAGGCACCTGCCTCATGTATAGACGGAGTTGTTTTGATCTTCTCTTCTAGCTCTTGACAAGAAAACAAATAAAGGAACCTTCAAGAATGTTGGACGACTGCTGTCACACAAACATTTGAATTTATAATTCATGAATGTCTTTTACGATGACTTCTGGAGTATTTTGAAAGGCTTTGCCAAGGTGCAGCATGATTGCCAGTGTGTTCATGTGATCATTACTTTTTCAGAGAGATTCCACCTGCTCAGCAGAAAAAGCAGAAGTTAATTACCAAAAACTCGAAAACCCCATGGGAATGTAAAGGTATGGTGCCCAGATTACAACCTTACCAGACTGTTTACAGGCTGAATGGCCTAAAATGTGGATGAAAGTGAGCGTGGCCTGAGATTACTACTAAGCATGATAACGGTCTTGATATGCGTTTTTGTCATCTAATGGTATGTGTTAGCCCTAATCTGAAGAGGAAAGCTAGAAAAATAACCATAATCAGAAGTGATCTGACTCCACTCTCTCATAGAGAAGGTCTAGTCTGCTTGACCAATTGCATCGTCTATCTCCTTCATGTGTCTGCCCGCATGAGCCAGTCCTCTCATTCCTCAGAAGAGTTATGCTAATGGAAACCAGCTGGTTGCTGGACTGCATCCTCAGGACGGGGGGATTGTGTGCCTCCCTCCACCCAGTTCACAACCAAAGCTTACAGTGAAAACACAGGGCTAAGAGTAACGTCTCAACAGGGTGCTAGGCTGCCGTTGTGTTAACTGTAACTGCTGATGGAAAACTCTCACGTCAGGGTTGATTGCTTAAGCCCTAATGTGCAAGGGCTGGTGGAGGCAGGCCATGAGCTATTCTGAGCCGGTCTCACGTTTATAGTAACTATGACCATCTGTTGACCGGGTTTGTTGACTTTATAAGTTAAACTTTTTCAAAGGACCCCAGTTAAAGTGAACATGAATTTTCTTATTCTTGTTTTTTTTCCCCTATTCATAATGAAGCTTGTGAAAATCTCAAGGTTCAGGCTGTTATAAAGCCTGATAGAATAGGATTTTTTACAATGTTTTTTTTTGTTGTCATAATAAAGACATCGATTTATTTATACAGTCACCTGCTACAAGCACGGCATCCCCATAAAGCACGTGCAGATCAGCTGAGATGAAAAAATAAGATTGGGTGCTGTCACTTGACAGGCTTCCAGAAGTCGGTCAGTCAGAAAAAGAAAGGCTTTTAGGTAAAGAGTGTTGTTAAGAAACGGGAAGTAAAACAGAATTAACACACCAAATTTTGGGTCACATACAGGGCCAGCAAATTACTAAATTAATTTTATTTAGTTATTTATTTTTATCTTTAATCATGGGAAGTTTCTCTGGTGGCAGAGTAACAAGTAATGGAGCTGGAAATGACTATAATAGGTCCCCTTAAACAGCAAAAGCTAATCTGTAAAGGTTGGGCTTGTTGCACGTAGCACACATGCAGCAGAAGCTCTCAGTTTTCACCATCTGAAATCAAGTAAAAACCTGGACCTGCCACTCATTAAATCATAAAGTACTAAGAACACCAGAGCACAGAAGCTAGTAGTTTAGCGTCTAACTTTTTCAAGTGTAATTCCATCTGAAATTATGCAAGTCTTTCACGTTGTTCATTTTGAGCATGTTTTCTTTGGCATTGATCAACAGCATACCAGCCCTCCAGATGGTCTTTGTTTGGTTATTTTTAGCTAAATAAACCCCATGCTGCTTTTCGATTGAGTCGTACCTCACATTTAGGGAGGGGAAGCAGTTGGGGTGACTGATGAATGGCGAGAAGTTCAGATGATCAGAGGCGCTGTGCGTGAGTTGGAAATGACTCATTTAACAAGACGACCACTGACTTCAGTTTGATATGTTGCAGTTAGATATTTCATACAACTGGCTTCTCGTAAGTTCCTGGCATAGTAGCTCATCTTATTGTGCCAGAGTGTTTTGTAGTAAAATAGTTTAAATGTTTGTAGTGTGATTCATACTGAAATGAAACCCTGCAAAATTGCATTTTATATTAGGGGATTTTTATATGCAGTCATAGGTAAAGACAAAAAAACAATATGTCTTATATGGGTGGGTGTGATACAAACTGTTTCTGTGAAAGTTGGGACTTTGTGTGAATTAATCAAATCACAAAAGCACTTTATCTCTTTAGTTTAGTTCTTCAGTTGTATTTTAGTTGTACTTAGAGAGGAGGACATTGGTGTGCGTACATTTAGAGAACAACAGGTGTAATGTCCACTTTGAATTGTGATGTGTGTTTTACAATAAACTGTAAAGTAGTCATAATTCATTCCGACAGGTAGTATTTGAGTTCAGGCTGACGGCTCACTTGGCTTGATCTATCACTTGTAAAACTAAGTACTGTGTAGGCATTCCTTTGTTGGATGGTCTGCACTTCATTCATGTTTACATTGTTGGCCATCCATCCATCATCATACACTAGCTGTTTTTACACTAGCAGTCCTATTACCATGGAGCCCACGTGAGCCTTGAAGTTCTGCCAAAAGGCAGTTCCATTTGTCATCGAAAGGTTTTGTGTAGCACTGCAGACCCATCACGTTCTCCAAGGAGGAGCTAAAATAGGCAGCCAAGGCCCTGCCTGTAACAGTTGTCCGTTTAATTTAGCTGGTAAAGCATCCAAAGCCCACTTGCCCCCACTTTCCCCTGGCCTATATTACACTGTGTCCTACATGTATATCTCATGCCGTCCTAACATTTGCTTGGCACCACTGGAGTATTTAAAGGTCTGTCAGACATTATTTTGATGACTGCTGCTGTTACTGAGGAATCTATGGGATGAAGGTCTACATGTATCTATCAGAGATAAATGTACTGATGCCCTTTCCACTCTCATATGTCTCAATGGAAATCTTGACAGTGCAATGCAATCCAAGATATTATCAGAAAGCATAGATGCTTTAAGGTTATAGAGGGAATCAGGTTATGTGTACCAGTACCTCTGCAAATTCAATTGGGTTAGGACTTAGTATTTTAATCTGCCTGCTGCCAGCTTCATAGCTCATTTAGCTAGATGTCAGTAGACAGTTTTGTTATTCCTTGTGCTAAATGTGAGGACTGTTGGCCTCTCACGATGTTCACTGGTGTTATCAACGCCTACAACTGTGCAGATCTACCACAGAAGTTGTCTGAAGCCTCAAAGTTTGATGGAATAGCTTAAAAGAAAGAAGGTTATTCTTCGTGAGATGTGCATTCACAATCTTTTTGAAAATGTGTTATTTGATAACTTTTTTTTAAGCAATATTGCCAAAAGGATTATCACAAGATGCAGCCTCTCACGTGAACTCTCATATTTAATTTGCTCAAGTGATGGCAGACTAATACCATTAGGCTTTGAAAAGAAGACTCCAAACTCCATTAAACAGTTTCATAGGGCTGAATACCAGCTGATATACCAGAGGCTCACTATCTTGTTTTTTTTTCAACAGGTATTTTGGGTTATCAGACAATGAGATGTGACTCATAAGATGTGAATTTGCACCCCAGAAGATTTGGGCAATGAATGTGAAATCTCTAACTGCCCTTTTCTGAGACTGACAGATTATCTCATTGTATTTGACCTGCATTTTGCAGTGGAATCTGCTAAGCTGCTCCTTAAAGTTAGACTAAATGAATGTGAAGAATCGGCTACACTCAGTGTTTGACCCAAGTCTGATCTCCACCGACAAACAGGAAACTCAGGATAGTAAGGTGAAGCTGAAGTTCCTGTCGCTGCATCCCAAACAGGCCACAGTGAGACAAAGTCCCAGAAGCTCTTATTGGCACGTGGAAACCCAGAGCCACTGCCACACTGCCTGCTTTGTTTGCCTCTTCAAGTTCAACAGAAACGTGCTATTCCCTTGATACTGTCCCCCTCTTTTCATTCAGCTCGGGCCAAGAGAGCTGATCCAGTGAAAGTATAGAACAGGAAGGTAATCAAAACCAGCTGTCTTCTGTTACACATGGCAGCAAGTCAGGCACCTATTTATAAAGTGTATCGTAACTGTTGAAAAAAAAAAGCAAGAGCAGTGCACTGTGACGATAAATCTACTAGAAAATGTCATATACGCTGTCATGAATAAGTTGTGCTTAATGCTTTGGCTGCAAGTAATAGTGTTAATAGCATTTACAGGATACTTAAGAAGACCTGTTCCAGTTAATTTTAGCTCAGGGTAACATTTTCATCAGGATTTCCCTACATGGTCGCGCCAACAAGAACATCAGACAGTTCCTCTCCAGGGCTGTTTCCGGAGTGTGCAGGCTTTTCTTACAAGTCAAATTTCTCATGAAGTTCCTCTCTTGCATGTGTATGCAAGCTGTAAGTGAGGTATTATTTTTGGTATGACTGTTCATTAGACTTACTCTGTTGCCATAGTAAATCCATTGTTGCTACACATATCAAATCTGACCAAAGCTTGGGCAGATTTGATGATTTGTTGATTTTGGCAGCTATGCATGCTGGGCAGAATGTTTCTGCAGTCTTTTGGCCGCGTCACTGCCACACGATGCCACCACAAGGCAACTTAATGGGTGGCCAAGTCTGACCACAATGAAAGAGTTTCTCTGGCCATGATTCCCACTTCCACTGCAGGGGAAACAGACAGTATATGTATTTCAGTGTTCAGTGGGAACTCTTGTGGAAGCATAAATGCTGCTTGTGATGCAGGGATGCATGTTTGGGAGGCTTCCCTGACAATCTGGTGGAGACACTGTTATCATTTGTTATTATGTAGATGTGGTGGCATCAACTTCCAATTCCGCTTCCTTTAGGAACAGACAGGATTAAATACGAGGAAATACAGCAAATATACAGTATACACAAGACATTTGTTTATGTCCTGTGGAGACTGCATCCTTCGGGACCCTCTTCAGGTAGATTTGACAAATTTGTGTTGGCGTGCTGCAATTTTATCAGGGGTTTGTCTGAAAACAATGGCTCCAACAATAACAGTGACGTAAAAGTGCCCCATATTTGTCCACAGTGACAACATGAGCTGCAGGAAGCATCTGTAGACCTTCCCTATCACCAGGATGGAATAGACTCAAAACACATTGAAAAAACACCCTGAACTCCAGGGTTTTAAAACTGCACATTTCAGGCTGCTCCGACCAGCTGATATCTCATCCATCAGATAAATGTTTTGCCATGAGTCTCAAATAAACTTTTTTCAATAAATATCTGTCGTTACAGCATAGTGGCTAGTAACACTTTAAGGATATCCTCTTTCCTTTAAAATGTGTACTATTTTTCACAATTACTTGTGTAGAAATGCAGATAACTTTCTTCCTGTTTATGCACCGAGTAGATTTATCAAGATCCTGAAGGAAGTCCATCTCTCAAAGGCAGGAAGTCTTCAGATGCTTGTTGTTCCTTCTAAACAGCAACAGAATGTAGAAATAGAACTCTGATGCTTTTAGTTAGATAAGTTTTTAAGTAGAGCCCAATAAAACATTATCTATGACTGAATGTTTCCCCAGAGAGCACGAGTTTTACCCTCCTTCACTTTTATCTTCAAGTCAAACAAAATCCCACTATAAATAAAAGAATAAGTAGATGTTTGCCATGAGATGCACTATCATTGGCTTTGATAACAGTTAATCAATGATGAATCAACAAAAGATGAATCATGTAGAAGACTGTCAATACAGTTTTCACTTCTAATTATTCATTTAGAGAACAAAGCTGATCTTTGGATTCAGCTATTAATTAAGTTGGCTCCAAGCACTCGTCTCGTGTTTCTTGCTCATTAATAGCTCTTACTGTTTTCATTATTAGTATTTTCCATTGCTTCAAACATAATGCAGGCTAATAAGAGGCTTGAGGCACCTTGCCTCTGCTTGAATCCCAGTTCTCAAGTCCTAAAACTGCTTCCTTATAAGGATCTCCTCTGGATTCTCCTTTTCTGTTTCCATCTTTTTCTTTGTAGGAAGATGGGTCCCTGCTCTACGATAGCTGGGTTCAAATGGAGCTCAGGAGGGGGTTGTTGGTACATATTCATGATGATGACTGAGGCTCTGTCAAGACTTTGAGGAATAAGGACCATTTGGATGTATAGGAATGATATACCCCCCCGCTTTTTTTTTTTTTTTTGCTCCAAAGCAGCAATGTTTATTTTGAGTCCTTGGTCTTTCCAAGGAATGAAATCTTGCATTCAAGTCAGATGTAATTGTGATACTGACAATAGAACAGAAACAGATAATGTGTTGAGAACATCCCAGTGTGGGAGCTGAGTGAGGAGGAACTGAGATATGTGGGAACACATCTGTGCATTTATAGGCGACTGGCTGGATTTCAGGTCCAAATATTACAATAAAACAGTTATAGTTAGCATTGGCGTTCAATCAAGTTGTTGCTGATAGAATGTTGTAGAAATAACACGCTGATGAATTTGGTGTGTTTGAGCAGTAAAGCAATTCCATGTGCCTATTTCCACTGGGGAAGTTAGGCACCTTTTTCAGCTCCTTTATAAATCCCAGCTGTGGCTGTTACTGTCCAAGGGTCAGATGCTGAATGCCTTCTTCATGATGCATACGAGACCATAAAAGTTTCCTGTAGTTTGTGTTTATGTGAGCATTGTTTCAAAAAGCGATAAATTCAGTACACTTGGATTCTTGAGGGAGAAAGGTATATCTTCTTATTTGCACGCTCGAAATCTTTATTGAGAAGAATAATTTCACTAAGACTCTGGAGCAGATAGGCGTATTGTTGCTTGTGCGCTTTAGAGGAAGTTTTGTTTGTGAGAAAGGATTCTCAAATAGCATGCAAATATCAAGCGGTCTTCTTTGTGATATGGCCTCATGACGGCACACATGGTCCATGTTTCCTGTCACTAAGTGATGTACTTGTCTGTGTTGCTGGGAGGGAATGTGCGTTTGTTCATGGGAGGCATTGCAACACACCGTCACATTGAGAAGCACACGGCTTTGTTGAGGGTTAAATTTTTGATTAAGTTTGGGTTGTTCTGTTTTTTACAGATACAACACCTCAAAATCAGACTATGGAATCGGTGGTCTGTCCTTGAAAATATACAGCACTGCAGCTTATCAATGCATCATAAATCAAGAACAATAAGAAAATGTGAGACAGTATCAATTTAGAATTGAGGCAGGAAAAGACCAGGGATTATTGATTGAGAGTTAAGAAGAAAGATGACACATTTCTCTGGCTTTAAACTTTGTATCTTGATTACTTTTATTGTTCCATGAGTTCTGTTAAAGTGCACTACTGTCCTCATTTTTCCAGGTTGATCTACTGGCGCTGTGACTACTGTAAGATTTAGAGATGTGTGCAATAGTGCATTGCATAGTTGTACAACCCTGTAAATCTGCTTTATAGTTTTCTTTCAAGCCATCTTAGCTTATTAAGTACAACTATCCTCAGACTTACAATGCAGCTCTCAGTACATGTTTGCTTTTTGTTCTTGACACAATCTACAATGATCCTCAAACCCTATTCTGCCTTTATTTGAAACCCTTTTTCAGTTTGGTTTTGCCCTGTTCACAGTGTGTTTTATTGCACAGTTGTGTGATTTATCAGGTTTGTGGCTGAAGCTGGACAGAGATCTAACAATCACTGCTTCTTCTACCACCATCACACAGAGTGAAATCTTTTCCAGTGAGTTGGAGTAAACATGGCTCATGTTGAACAAAGACATGCTGCATACATTTGATATGACTGGTCTTCTGGCATTTTCACATTACTCGGAATCGTTGGGTTTTGGACGAGCTGGAGGTTTTTTTACTTTTTGATTATGAAACTAGCCGCTATGTGCATGCTTAGTTCCACTGATTCATTTCATTTTTTTTTTCAGACAAGACCTGATGCAGAATTATTGATGTGATCAAAACTTTTAGTAACAATGGGACTATGTAAAAACAATGTGTCAGTCGTGTTCACATACATTTTCAGTTCCCTCCAACCTTAAAGGATTTACTTGCTAAATTTCAGCTTGTTAGCTGTGAAGTAAAAATAATCCCAGTTAGACCCTTACTTCTGATGCAGTTTCCTTTCAGTATTTTTTGCAGAATGGTTAAGTTCAGGCATCAAAACTCGGTTAAGTGTTGGGGGAATCACAGTCTGGGTCAAGACCAACTCTTTCGTAACATTGACCACACAATAGAGCCAAAACTCCTCCTTGATCTACAACAAAGGAGTCCCGTCAACAGTGTAAACCTTGGTCATTGCAACCAGTATTGATGTTTTTCCTCATGTGGGCTGGTTTTGGGCACAGAGAAATGACTGTAGACCACCATTTCAGCCTCAGACAGAGCATGGTGGATTATTTAGCAAGTCAGGATTCAGGTATTTCCTTGAAGAATTGAAAGAAAGAGAGCATGTATTTGCTGGATGTGCAAAATAAGCAACTGTTTTGGTCACAAAGGGGAGAAAAAGCTTGACAACTATTTGTGACGTGAAACAAGCTGCTTTTTAAGAGGAACTAACAGATCATTATCACAAGTTTGTTATTGATTTTATATATTTTATCTTGTGGTTTTGATTTTACCTCCTGTAACTTGATTCCACCTTTAATTAATTCTCTCCTCTCTAAGTTCTTTTTCACCGATGCAGCTGAGAACTCCTTACCTGAACTACTTCCACTCAGGCTTATTGTAACCTATGTGCCATTTAATAAGCCAGTGGGCGTTTCCACCGATTTTAAGCTTAACCATTTTAACCGAAGATGCATAATTGATGCATAAAGGATGTATGCTGTATTAGCAGTTGTTACTAAATATTGTTTTTCTTTGGCTGGTTAGGGCTGTGATTTCCAATTTTATTGTTTCTCTTTTCTCTCTTTCCAATATTTTTGATTAGACATGCTCACCGATGTCACAGTTCAAAAAAATTCTTTCATCTGTTGAAAAAATGATGTAGTCATCTGCTGTTAGACATGAAGCAGAAGCAGAAGGGCCTCTAACCACCGGCGGCTGCTAGGAGCTGGAGGTCTAATAGACTTCCATTTAAAAAGCTTCTCTTATGAAATATTAAGTAATTAATTTTCCCCAGTAGTAATAATGGTGTCAGCTAGATATATTCCCTGTGATTGCTGTGCAGGTGTTCCTTCGGTATCACCCTCTATCTGCTTCTCCACATATGTTCAGTTCTGGTTTTAGAAAAACAACAAAATGCATCACCTGGGCTGGAAACCAACTTCCCAGGTCAAGAATCAATTTACTTTGGGTCTAAATTCTCAAAATGGTTTAAAATAAGGTTCGTGACCCAGAAGTAAATCTGTTCCATATTGATGAAAAATTAATATCAGTGTTTCCAGCTGCTGCTCAAGTCCAAAAAGTAGACAAAAAACTTTTTAAGAGTCTTTTTAGATAACAATGTTGAATCCTTAGCAGATAATCAGCCAGATGTTACTTTCAGGATTTGTTTGCTCTGTTGATTCAGTTTTAGAGGAGACTGAAGTAGAGCAAATAGAGTGTTTGATATGTGATCATAAGAGAAAACTGCTCCAGATTAATATGCTTTGGAAAAGTTTGTTTTGCTGTTCTGAATTATCAGTTACTACTAAAATGACGCTACAGTTAATAACGAAGTTTAAGAAAAACATCCTCAAGATGTGGAAAAACTCTTATTAACTCTAATTAACCTAAAAGTTATGATTCAATACAGGTGCAATAGTGGGCACGATAACTGCCCTGTGCAGACACAGTAAAGGCGACAAAAAAAAAAAAGCAAGAAGAAAGCCACAGGAAAAGTAGAACTGAATGAAGCAGAAACCCAAAGACGTCCTTGACAGTGTTCTTTCAGGAAGTTGTATAGATTAAAAGAATGAATGAATATCCTGTCACTTAAAGCATCAGTGACCTGGGGAGTTGCTCCCTGGGGAATTTTAGCAGGATGTGAAGGGTGGCTGACAGATTCGTCTGTTGCAGATAAGTAAGCATTGATCGATGAAATAATTCTGGGAAATATGTTTACGAGCCATTTGATTTCCTCATGGATAATTCCTGGTTGAACAATAGCAAATGATAGATCTTTTATTTTATGAAGTTTATTGTCCCAGTGCTGGTGCTGACAATATTCATTCTGCCTTGACACATAAACAAAAAGATGTAGGAGCTTGAGGAACCTTTGCTCCAAAAAAATTAGTTTTTACGTAAAACAATTGGGCAACACTCTTTCCTACTCCCACACACTTTGTCATTCAAGGCCTTCCAACATCTGCTAACCTAGTCTGAGCTGAGCAGCAGCTTGAGTGTAACCTGCAGTCACGAAACGTTTCAGTAATTGTCTCATTTCTGGGCCTTTATTTTTTTTTAAGGACTAGCTGAGATTAACTTTTTAAGGGCAGTTATGCCATATGCTGTGCACATTACTCCAAATACTTTACTTCTATTTTAGGTTATCTCCTTGTGTCTTACAGTACACACATAAACCTTCCCCTTGGCCAGGCTGAACCCATTCATCATTTAACTAAAAAGCTTTTTCCATTTAAGACTCCCTGGCATTAACTTTTGAATAAAATGGCCTCAACCTGTGAGTCATCCAAACAAGCATTGTCCTAAAAAGGAGCGCTGTGTGTGTTTTCCTCGTGAGTTAATAAAGACTTCCCATGACCAAGCTTAAGCTATATGCTTTTGTGGGAATGGTTTGGCTGAGGCTGGGGCTCTTGAGCATTTCAGCCAAGCATGAGGCGTTTAAACTGAGCATCAGAGCGTTTTGCCGCCTGACGTCAACCTCCCCGCACCCACTGTGATGGAGCTGGTCTGTGTGCAGGAAGTGGGCAGCTTGATGTGTTGCCATCTTCCTGATCAGATTAATATGTTAAAATCAGAACTTGCGTGCACACGAGTGTAACTCGAGTACAGCTCAGTTTCAGTGGAAATCTATTAAATATGTTCAGATTCATACAGTAGCAGCATTATGTTCCTGGAGACATGCACGCTAACTTCATGTATGTGTGGGAAAGAGTTAGTGAGCAGCAGAAAGGTGTGAGTTATGCCCTGTTGTATCAAATAAAAGGGCCCCAAGTGTGAACATAAGCACTGAGAAAGCATATTGGCAGAAACTTATTCCAGAGCGACAGAGTGCTGCAAGTTGAAGTTAAACCACAAGTTGTTTTCTTTTAAGACACGTGGAACTGCAAGCTGACCTGCATCCTGTGAGTGAAATGCATAAATATTCAGAGAGGAAGCACCCGTATCAAGTGTATCATAACAGAACTGAACTGCAGGAACATGCACATCTTATAGCTGAAAATTTACAGTCATGGTGGAAAACAGCTGTTTCTCACTGAATTGTCTGGCAACTCCCCACTAGGGACTGAAACCCCTAATAAATAATCTTATCCTTAGAATAATGACTTTTTTTGTGACCATGAACTGCTTCTATTTGAATCAAGCTGTCCAGAATATTCTTCAGACCTCTAAGACTTTGAATGTCACCTTGTTCTCTGCTCTACTTGAAGGCTACAACAGTTAGAGTTTTTCACATATAACTACTACAGCCGTGTCTATCTCAGTCATTTGTGTTTCAGTTTTTTCTTCTTGATGAATGCAAGCAGATAACTAGTTACCTATGTATGAATTTACATGTTCAAGTTTACAAAGCTCAGGGGTAAATTGTTTCTGCAGTACATGGAAGCAGCCATACATGGATACAATGCTTGACTTGTTTGAATTTCTGCACCAATTGGTGGTCATTCAGAGGCATATATACACTTTAAATACTGACATTCAGATTTCAGAAATCCCATCCATTCTATTTCTCTATCTGATGCAAGATCTTGGGCGCACCCTGCGGCTTATGTGTTTCAGTGTGGATTAACACAGTGCATGCCTGTTAACTATAGAATGGCCCCTCTCTTGTGAACTTCTCCAGGGTGTGAGGAGCAGTTGTTGGGTTTCTTTCAACAAAATTGTAGGTAGCTGGCAGTTAACACTAGCCAGTGTCTTATTCAGCTGCAGCTCAGGAACTCCTCTGTTCCATAAATACTGGAACTCAAAACAGGAACAGAAGGAAGCAAATGACTCGATGAGGGGTGTGGATTGGGGTGGGGCAATTGGCAGCATTGATCAAGGGATAATAAAAGCTCAGGACAAATGTTACCAAATAGTCTGGTGTTTCTAATGCAATCGTGTTGTGAGTCTTGGGGGCTCTCCAGTTAACTAGCAGTCTTTACTTCTGCATTTGAAGAACGAGATCCCGCATCTGCACTATAATACAGTAGATGCTGTTTGGAAATGGAATGGTTAAAATCCCTAAACAGCAAATTTGTACCAGTGGACAGATGCCTGTCTATCAATATGCCTATTTACTTGTGTATTAAAAGTCACCTTTAAGTATGAGATTGTGTATAAAATTACCCATTCCTTTTTAAGCCATTATGTCCACTATTGCCTGACTTGCGGCATATGAAAATGTGAGATAAGCAGAGGGAGTTAGGGGATGGAGATGAAGGCAGTCATCTCCCAGGAGGTCGGTTCACTCAGAGGCCAGTGGACAAGGGCCATTTCAAGCATTCTGCTTTAATTGCTCCTGAGGCTGAAGTTTTTGCCAGTGCTTCACACAGTGCATCATCATTCGTCCTGGACTGAATAACTATGTCATGTTACCCCCCGGCTGAGCCGACATGCGGCTCGAACAACCAGCCTCTGTACGTCCAATGAGGCGTGAATTGCAGTTGTGACTGATGTGGAGTCTAAGTGTTGGATCAGAATTGCTTTAATGTTAAGCTTTAAGCATTAGTCAAGCAGTCAATTAAGCTGATTTACAGAAACTATTATTCAAATATTTTAGTGATTTATTATTAGTTTGTGTGAGTTTCAAACATGCAATCAGTTTTGGAAAATTAGTTTGAAAGCTCAGAGCACAGTTTTTATTGCAGCTTTAGACCGTGCAAATATGAATAACACAATCAATCTAAAGAAGTCAGCTTGCCCTCAGGGAAGGTTTTCTTTTTTTTTTTGTAAAGGAAAGGATTCTACAGTTAAGAAATGTAAATGCAATTACAGTGATGTATGAAAGTTTGTCGGCCTTTGCTTTCAGTCTGTGACCCTCTTGCGCAGCTATAACAGTAACTTAATGACTTTGTCAACAGTTGAAGAGTTCTGCACATCTGTTGGAGAATTGTTAGCTCTCCGTTTCCTTTGTGAATTTGTGTACTGTTACACACCTGCTCTTGTGTTGGTTTACCACCCCTGGGGAAGGTAACAGTGGTCTTGCATTTCTTCCATTTGCACATAATTTGACTGAAAACTGCTGAAATCCAAATTTATTAAAGAATAAAGTAAGAAAGATTAAGAAAGTCAAGGGAAGAACCAAGCTGATAACAACAAAAATTCACTAAAAGTTATTATATTATCATCAAAAGCATGTTTTTATCTGTGTGCAGCACCATTTCCCATTTGAATCTTGAATCTTTAGTTTGTGTCTTTTCATGTCCTGTAGAATTGGCTCTTTCCTACTATTAACCGATGTTGAGGTGGGTGGGTTCGACTCTGGTAAAGCCTCACATGCTCGGAGCCAAGTTTGGCCCTGCGCCTGCCAGAGGAAAGAGGATGGGTGGGAGGACAGTGGAAAGCGCTCTGATAAAGAACAAAACAGAGAAAGTGCTGAAGAACGAGTGGCCTAAATGACCACCGGATATTGACATTGTGGGCTTGGCTCGGGAGGCAGTTTGCAGCTTTTAAACAGTCAGACCCCACCAGACCCGTCAAACTGCCTTCAAAGAGGATGAAACCCCAACCAGCTTTTCCCATATGTGCCTTCCAGCACTGACATCTAATGAAGAGTCAAGATTTGATCACATTGAGCTCTCTGTTTTCATTCTGTCGGCATTGTTTCCAAGCCCAACGCCAAATCAAACAATTCTTTTGCTGTCTTAAATGGAGCCACCAGAAACTCCACGATATCTCCCAGAGGCAGTGCCAGCATGTTTTAAAAAAAGATCCCCTTTTCTGAGAAGCCATTCTGCTTTTATTACTTTTAACAAGTAAATGACTTCAAAAAGAAAAAAAAATGGCCATCGATAAGAAAGACGTGTCACCCATCCATTTAAACTGATTTGTATGTTCTTATCAGTATACTTGGATCTGCATTTGACTTTGTGGCTTTTTGGCTCAGCAATTACTATAATAACATCATATCCAGACTGTGTGATCTTCAGATAATCTGCAGAGCAATCAGTCTCTGTACCACGCGTTAATTGGAGAAAGATGTTGAATTACTATAATCACCCAGACACTTACAAGACAGTTATTTATTTGATTACTTTTAGTTTAAATGGTTCTGTGCATATGGTGGGACAATTTCCTCGCAGTAGCCTGGTGGTTTGTGCTCTCTGCAGAAAGACGTGAAGGACGTGTTTACAGCCATCACATTTGAGGTGGCTTACAGCTTGGGGAAGCACGTGCTGACTGGACACCCGGAGCGAGACCTACCTGCGCTCACTCCAGTGCTGCGATGGAGGAAAGAAAGCAAGATTGCAGTGAGGAATGAGGTAAAGCACAGAGTCACATTTCTTAGAAAGTAGGAGTTAAATTTGTCCCAAATTTAGCGGTCAGAGGATATAGGCCATTTTATTTGCAGAACTGCAAAGATAGGGGGTAACAAAAAATTATGCAGTTTGATGCAGTCATTAATAACATTAGGAATATTTTACAACACTTACTTATTTAGTTAAAAAAAGCAGCCTTTTTCTAAAGTTGTTTTTTATTTTTTTCTCACTGCAAACTTGTTTTTTATTCATATAGTAAGATGACATCAGTTATTTTCAACCAGCTCATATTCTTCCATATTTTATTTTCTCAACTGACTGCACTGAAGGAGAGATTCTCCCACACCTGAAATAAAACAAAAGTCATTTCTCCCTGTGGACTCCAGAAGGAAAGACGGAAATGGCTCAAATAGGGGTTATAATGATTTGGGTCTTGGTTTCCCGCTTATTATTGTCTGTGTTAGCTTTTCTTGAGTGGAATCCAAAAAGTCTGATTCATTTATTTTCTTTCCGACCCCCTCTAACCTGCCCCACATGTTTCCCCAGTGTCTGCACTTTTTATGAAGGGAAAAAAAAAGGGATTTACATCTTTTCAGTGTCTACAAAATCCATTTATCAGAAACTCACCGGGCTAGACGGCTTGATTTAAGTTTCCTTTCATGATTCAGCCTCGAACCAAATACCCTCCTCTGACTAATTAAACCACGGATCAGATGAGTTTTTTTGGCTTTCCTGTACAAAGATCTACTGGGTAGCTCCAACAACAACACAACACTGCCCCCTAGTCTGAACATGGAGTCAGTGTTTTTCAGAGCATGAACAGCATGTGGTTATACGAACTGTGTGCTTCACTCTCTTCAGACTTGGTTTGAGAAGAACTGCCTGTCAGACGATTGTGCTGCAGACCTGAGGCTTCATGGGAAGCTGCTGCTCTCAGGGTAAAAAACATCTCCTTTACCTTGAGACTCTGTCTCTGCCTTTCCCCTAGTTCTGAGGAAGCGAACTGACATCATAGGACATGTGGGTGTGGGTAGTGGAATCATGACGCATAGTTGGAGAACATCCATATGTTTTTCCATAGTCAGGGAGTTCCTTTTTTTTTTGTTGTGTATCTCAGTTCATGATACCAAGCAGATTTTCTACACATATTCTGTTTTACTCTAATAATAAATATTCAAACTTCAATAAAATAAAAGAGTCCTTGTTAATACGTATCTTTGCTTGCGACCATATCTAGTTTTTTTATGCTCCTACCAGATTGCATAGCAAACCCCATTTGGCCCTGGGAGGCGTGAAGAACGTGTCTTTGAACGTCACCATCTCCAACGCAGGAGACGACGCCTATGACACCAACGTCTACTTCAATTTCTCCAGGGAAGTTTTCTACATCAACTATTGGCAGAAGGTCTGTTACTCTGGAAGTATTTGCTGTTTGTTTCCTCTGGTTCACATGTTTGTTTCTGTAACGCAGCGGTTTGTTGTTTTGCTCTAGTAGCATACAAGTGAATCTGAAGTTTAAAGAAGATACAAAAACATCTTTGACACACACAATTACTTAAAAGTTAGTGAACCTTTTCAAATATTTTACATTTCTGCATGAATATAGGACTATGACTATATGGATAAGCAGACGAGAAAAACCCAGTGACACAAATTAGACAAAGATCGGTCATTTATCTAAATGATGATGAAAAATAATCCAATAATACATACCTGTAAGTGGCAAAAAGTAAGTGAATCGTTCATTTGAGTGTGTGCTGTGACCTCAACAACTGTTAGTCAGTCCTACAGGAGTTTTGGAGTAAATGTAGCTCATTCCTCCTTACAGAGCTAGCCCTGGGATGCCGGAGGATTTCCTCAGATGAACTCAGCCCACAACTGTTTTATTGGATTTAGGTGATGACTTTGATGTGGTCATTGCATAGAGTCTTGGGGTTCAGTTCATGATTAGATGTGCTGATAGTATCATACTTTCGAAACTTCTGGCGTAATCTTCCGTTCATTGTCCCAATAATGACGACAATCTGTCATGACTGAGATGCTATAAAACGGGCCCAAACTATGATACTTCCACCTCTCAGATGGGATGAAGTTAGTATGCCAGAATGCAGTGGTTTCCTTTCTCCACACTTATGTATACAAGTTCTATTTTTGTCTCATCTGTCCACAAACAGTTTTAGAAATATCTTCATGAGATCTTTAGCAAAATGCAGACAGGCATTAATTGCTTTCTTGGAGAACACTGGCTTTCTCTTTGCAGCCCTGCAATGAAAACCACAGTTGTTCTGACAATGGGCTGATGAACATTGACATTAGTCAAAGCCATAGCGGCCTTTAATTGCTTAGAAGTTACTATGTGCTCCTTTTTTTTTACCTCAGAGGCCATTACACTGCTTGTTCTTGGAGGGATTTTACCACTTGTGGGTAGAGTAACAATGGTGTTGAATTTCCCCAGTACTGTGCACAGCCTGTCTGACTGTGGAATGGTTGAGTCCAAACTCTTTAGAGATAGTTTTGAAACATTTTCCTGCCTGGTGAGTGTAACCACCTCTTTTCATTAGAAATCTTTTTTTGTGCAGTGGTGCACTTCTACTTGCCTCAATCTCTGCCCTTTGAATGATACAAGATGCCTACAATTGCAACATCAAGTTCTCAGAATTCCACATACTTCTATGTATAAATAGATTTAAAAAAGGAAACAAAACTCTTAAGCATTAAGATCCATCCACTAAGATGTGCTTCTCTTCTTTTTAGATAGTTCTTCAGAAGACTGTAAATATATATCTGGGATTATACAGCCAGAGTGCAGTCTCAACAGTGAAGCACAAACATGTTAGAGGACTGATGAACTTGTAGCTTTTTGCTGTGTAGGCAGAACTGAAGATGAATGGATAAATAGCAGAGGAGGCCCGACAAGAGCGCCAACAGCTGTGTCGTCTCAGAGGGCAGCTCCTCTGGCTGACCTGTCATACGCCTCTGTGACTCATTCAAGACAGACTCACCATGTCAACAACCAATGAGTTATATTCAAGAGAGCATGGCAGAACACACATATCCTATATATTATGTACCATTCAGAACACATCATTCATGTTCAGAAAAACTCTCTTAGGGCCATATTTTATGAGATGAGTGCAGGGATGCAAAGTGTTGATTATAACTGACCTTCACAGAGATACAGATCAGACCTGCTCCTGACATGGTTTGACCTCAAAGGATTTCAGCATTCTGTCAATGCTAAAGAAATATCTACCCACTTCCAGCCCACATTAGACCTGAGAGATTTTCCCTCCGTCCACACTGTATGCAAATGGATTTCACAGCGGCCACTCTGCCTCTGCTCGCATCTGTTTGCTCACTTGTTGCAAAAAAACACCAGAGGATCTCCTCGCAACTTAGACAAATGCCACGTCAGATGGTGCACTAGCCCAACATCCATTAGGAAGGCTTTTCTTCTTTCATAATGGACCCCATGTTTGTCTTCCAGCTGGGTGTTTTTACCCCTGTGATGGATAAGACCAGTGTTTGTAAGGCACACAGCCTGTGGCGTGGTTTAAAACTCCTGACAGAGGTGTAATTGAATTTAAATAGAATACATGCTGCAGGCAAATATTAGAAAAACAATGAGTCAGTTTCAGTTTCATAGCAAATCTGATGAACCAAGCTGACATTAAGTGTCAGGTTACCAGCAGCCCCACAGCCTTGTTTTGCTCAGGAACTTGATAAGTCAGGGTGGCCTGCAGCACAAAGGGAACAGGAAGTGAACAGTATGAAAGAAATACAAAGAGGCGACTGAGATTTTATTGCTATATGCTCCCTGCGACATTTCTAATTACTACTGGAAAAGGCTGAGGTGATGATGCGACCCCTTTTTGCAGAGTTGAGATCAGCTAGCCCTCCTCTAAGGCTTTTTCTTCTGTTGGCAGCATGAACTTGTAGTCCCCTCATATTTAAGAATCAAGTGTTATTCTTCTGTTGTTCTTGTAATACAAGCTGTTAGAAAGTTGGGGAGGTGAATTGGTTCCGGAGCATTGCCTTACCCCCAGAGATGGTCTTAGAGACTAAAATGTTTGATTATCTGGTTTGATTTTTTTTTTCTAAATGACCAAAGCTGTAGCAGATGTTTCTTTTTTGCCACTGTATTTCTGGCTGTGCTCCACTACATGTGTCTGAGACTTACGCATTATAACTGTCACATACTTACTTTTCTTATTAAGACCAGAGATTGAATATGAAGAAATGCCACGTCAACTTGGAATTTGACTTAATGAGCTTACTTGAGTGAGCTAACACAGACAGCAAAGATTGTCCAGCAGTATATGACACATTAAATGATGGAACTGGATAAATATAAACCATAAAATAAACATAAAGCATTAAAACTAACATTATTTTGCAGGATGGACATTCCTTAGCGAGCTCAACTCACACACTTGAGAGTAAAGCTGATACTCTTATCACAGAAAATGAGAACAAAAAGCACTTGGTAGATGTCAGCAGGAACCGAAGGAACTGATGCTGATCACAGTTTGTGGGTTATCATTAGCTGATGGTAAAACTCTCTTGTGTCTGTTTGTGTGTGTGTCAAGCAGACCAGAGAGAAGTTTAGTGATGTGAAAATGACGTTACTCAAGTTGTGTTATTGTAATAAGATATTACAAAAGTGTGTCAGACATGTCAGTCCCAGAGGCCTGAAAATTTGAGCAAAATGGTGGCATTTTATAAACGCACTCTACTGAATCTGGCAACAGTGGCTAGAGGCTCTTCTTTACTAAAGACAGTTAAGCTAGTGCAATACTCTCATTATATAGGCAAAAGAATACCAATTATTATTTACTGATTTGAACCGACTTAGATTATCACTAACAGTTTAATTTGAATTTTTACAGAAAAACAAAACAAAACTGTGGAAAAGGCAAATCCAGCAACTCCATGTTTGATTTTCCTTTTTTTCTTTTAGTTTTTGCCCATTTTGCTATAATTCTACCTACTTTATTTAATGTAATTATTAATAACCAAACAATAACATGTGATTGGTCCAAAAATACAGATTAACTCACCCCAAAGGAGCAACATCAAACAATCCTCTGCTTCAATGCACCGAAAAAACGTACATTTGGAGCTTTCAGGAAGTGGACAGCTTCAGGACGCACTTATCTGAAACCTGGATGTTCTGACCTTAATACGTCATAGAATCTTTGAAGAAGCCAGAAGAAAATCCAAAAGGTTTTTAGTCAGATGAGAGGAGCCCTTAAAACTTTAAAGCCACAACATGCCTGCATCTAAATTCAGATTTTTTTAGATTATACCACACTGCAGTAACTGCAGTTTGATGGTATTTATTGAAGGATGTACTATGATATTTAAGATGCTATGCACAGTAGAAATCTAATTAATGTTGAATATCATTGTTTTCCACTGTAGTGTGTTATGTGCACACCTATAAACAAAAAAAACACATTTTGCTGCAGTATAATACTGTACCTTTACTCACTGTGTTATTACCACTTTTGTTTAAGTAAATTATCTGAATGCAGACTTCTGGCTGTGTAACTTTGGGAACAAACGAGCATTGCTGTGGGGAATAGCCCACAAGCTGAAGTTGTAAATGCAGGTGAGAAATTTGCGAGTTTCAATTGACTTTCCAGCTAAAGAATAGATGAATCCATGATATCCTTGTCTTTGAAGGGACACTTTTCATAGCATAGGCTATTAAAAGCCTGAAGTAGGGCTTTATCTTCATACCTACCAAAAGAATATTAAGTAGGTGATGACACTATTTTGGAAAAGGTAGGCCAAAGTAAAGCCAAATGTCCAAATACCAAAGCTGATAGAGATATAAAGAGACACAAAACAAGCCTCCTGTCTATTGTCATCCACACTGACATACTACGCCAGTAGATGCTTCAGCAGTAACTAAAACAGTGTAAACAGTCCTTGTTATATTTAATGGCCCTGACACTTGTAAAAATCCCAACACGTATTTGTTCCTGACAGAGAAAGACCAGAGAAAGTAAGAGAGCGAAAGTGAAGAAGTGCTTAACAAACAGACTTTGTCACGCTTGTCACTGTGGAGGCACAGTCCATCACATGTCTGAGTTCTCTGGTCTCTGCCATAGGCTGCCAGGTGGGTGATGAGTAAACAGGCTGACCTCCCCAATCCTGCCCAGCCGCATGGGATAGGCGTTGTTTTCACAGCAGCACAGAGGAATACAGGAAATAGAGGAAATTCCATCATTGCCAGTTATGTTAGGGTCCCCCTTCCCCCACTTTTCCTCTGCGGGTCTCACCGTTGCCTCCGTGCAGAGCGGTGCTGCTTATTTAAGCTGACTTAATGAAGATGGAGGGCACAGCCACACCCTGAGAATCTGCTGAACAAGGAGAAGCTGGAGTGTGGATGATACTGTGGATGGATGTGCACCTTTAAATATGTCACCAGACTCAACCACCACCCCTCTTTCCTTATCACATTTGGAAACATGTTGTGAACTCCGATTCAAAGTGGACAGCAGCCCATCCGAGTGAACATTCTGTATGACCTAACCAAAGCCCTTAATAAATATTCCAGGAGCACTAATCTGTATTTTTTCAATTGTAAGGTTTCTCTTCTCCCAGCTTAGCTGACAGCCTCTCACTGAATTCTTGCTAAAAGAATTCCTACTCCTCATGGGGTCAAGGCCTTAGTGTTTATACAGCGCAGCCGGTGAAGCTCCATATTGTTTAGACAAGCCTTTAAACACACAGTCTGGAGGTTGTCCAATTACCCACCCGCCAAGATGTGTGTGTCATTGCTGTTTTGTGTATTCTTTATTTAACCTAATTTAGAACTCAGTATGACTCTGAGACCCATTCCTTTGCATTTAAAAATGTTCAAAACGATCATCTTTGGTCATACTGTAAATGTTGGCTGGTACGTCTGCCTGAAATTATGCAGGTGTGGCTGAAATTTGGATTTATTTCACCATCCAAAGCCAACTCTGATCCTTTTTCCTTAGCTTATCAGAACAGATAGCTTTGTCTTAAAGTCTGCCACTTGTTCACTGGTTGGTAGTCACTGTCTCATTACATGTCACTCACTCCGTCTCCATTCAGTCTGTCTCTACCGCCTCCTCTTACACATCTGTCTATCTTTCTTTTTCCAGGAAGAGAAGGGTATTTCCTGTGGATTCGTTGATTTGGGCTTCCTTAAATGCAGAGTGGGATTTCCCTTCATGAGAGCACAGACCAAGGTAGCTCAAGTAAAAAAAAGAAAAATGCATGCACTATGCAAAAGTGTTTAGATCAAAACGTTCTTTATCAATTTAAAAAAGAACATTTTGTGCTAAGATCGCAATAAGTAACACCACATATCATATCTGTCCTTTTTCTGTCCAGTATCATTTTGCAGTAATTTTTGACACAAGTCAGCTCTCAGGGGAAAATGACACATTGCAGTTCTTAGTCCAAGCAAAAAGGTACGTGTCTCACATTTTAGTGCTTATCTAACAATAATCTTTGCAGTGAGTGAATTCTTGTGAATTCAGATTCAGATATATCCACTGAAATGTGTGATAAGTTTCTACTTTTTGTTCCTTCAAAATTTTTAGCGCCAATCCAGAGCACAAACTCTCCGACAACTATTTAGATCTCTCCATCCCGCTTGTCCATGAGACCGACACCACTATTACTGGGTAAGAACTGGACAAACCCGATTGCTCTTAAAAGTGTTGTTACTAGCATACAATTGCACAGCTGTCCAATGTCACGTATCCCACTCAGATGAAGACTTGAGCCGGGTGTCCATCTGTTGCTTCTCAGGAAGAGAAGGCTTGCTTTTCTGCATATGGAGGATATCAGCTCAAAAAGCCTTATCTCTGAATGCTTTATCATAGTTCTGCTTCACAGAGGAAGGAGAGAGATGTAAACCAGCACAGTTCTGCCAGAGCTCTGACATCTGATAACACTGCTGTCTTTAATGTGAAGGGAGGCTTCAGAGAAAAGCTGGACACATATCTCAGCTGCTAAAGAAAACACTTCTGACCAGCTCAACTGAAACCAGAGTTTTTCAGTATCATGACTGTGGCCTTTTAAACAAGTATTTTATATGTTAAAGCATCATCGTCTCTCTCCCTCCTGAACACTGTGGGTCTTCTCTGCAGTGTGGTAACACCGAGCTCCTTCGTGTATGGAAACTCCATCGATGCCTCGCGCTTCATCCAGTTAGAAGACATGGAATGCCACTTCCAGCCTCTCAATCTGACTTTCCAGGTATTTCCCTGGCAATTTTAACCCAGAGTACATTCTAATTTCATTTTAAAATCTTTCCTTATGTGTTCACTACTCTTTTCTTCATCTCCTTCTGCCTCGTTGTCTCTTTGATGTGGTTCCAGGCCATAAACAAGGGACCCAGCAGGCTGCCTGGCTCCACTGTGGACATCAGAATACCCAACCGGCTAGCTGGCAGCGGAGCTGACATGTTCCACATCATTGAATCCCAGGTGGATACCAACAGCGGCCCATTTGTATTATATATCCAGCAAAAGTCATTTTTCATTAGTTTGTTCACCTGCAGGGAGCCACA
The DNA here is from genome assembly GCF_036924035.1 of Leuresthes tenuis. Classification (NCBI taxonomy): domain Eukaryota; kingdom Metazoa; phylum Chordata; class Actinopteri; order Atheriniformes; family Atherinopsidae; genus Leuresthes; species Leuresthes tenuis. The sequence goes on from NW_027325362.1 coordinate 18,048,050, forward strand.
TTTTTAGCTCATTTATGCAGCCCACGTCTGCCGGCCTTGCTCCTCCTCGTGCTTGTATCCACTTCAGAGGATGCATTTATGTAGATAGAGTTGCTAAACTGCTGGGCACTTGGTCAGGGCATGGACAGTTTGCTTAGAGTAGGGCTCGACCGGATCTGTGAAAATTGAGGCCAAAATGCTGGCGCTGCTACTGAAACTAGCCATCCAGTTTGTTTTACAACATTTTGCATTTAGGTAAAGGAACCCAATACTCCCAGTGGGTTTGAATGTTTTCTTAACCCTTGCAGTGCTCCTTTCATACTGGTAGATCATGGGGGAAGCTCAAGCTGTTAATTGTACTTACTGTGAATGGAGAGACAGCGTTGGTGTATCCCACCCTCCTAGATTCCATCTGGAATCACTTTCAGGGACAGCCTGCATGAAAAAGGAATGGGACACCTGCAGAGCTGACTACTGCCCCCGTACCACACAAAGCCTAGAACCACATATTATAAACACTACTAACTTTGTCCAGGCTGTGGCACAGACAGTTGCACACTTATATTTTCATAGCCAAATACTCTTACATTTCATACAAACTCAAATTTGTTCAGATAATATATAGGTTTCCGACTGTAACTCCATATGTTACAGTCCGGTTTTTTTCTTTCTTTTTCTGCACAAAATACCTCAGTCTTCAATATTTACTGTAAAAAATCTCTTCTCATGGGGATTTCACCAGGGTTAAAGTTAGTACAGCCGTTAGAGCTGCCAATGAATCTTCACACTAGCAGACAGCAGAAACACAGGACATAAGCAGTAAAAAACAGACATGCTGGGAGGTAGCAGAGCAGACAATGAGGAAGGCCAGAGGAGAGTTTACCTCAAAAGCTTCAGGTCGGTCAGAGGCGAGGGGAAAGGGGAAGTGCTCCCTGGGGGGCTGGGCAGTAAAGCACACACCTCTAAATCACTCCATATGGGAAATCTGTCTGGGAGGGGTACCAGTTAGTTGCTGGGGAGAACTTCCTGTGAGCCCTGGAGACTCATAACAATGGTGGGATTGGACCATTAATAGTGAAAAGTACTGTGTTGACATTTTTGTGTTGAACCCAAATTCAAGCCTATAAACACAAACACATAAAAACTCATCCATGCCCATGTGACACATGTCTATTTCAAAAGGCTCTTTTTACGATTGAGAGTAGTTAGTGATTTGATTTTTGCTAAATGCCTTAGCACAACTCAGATTTTCTGTCCTGTTTTCAGGTAGCTGATGGTCGGGGGAACTGCACCCCTCACAGAAACCCGACACCGTGCACCATCCCCCAGGACAAAGAAAGCATCTTCCACGCCATATTTGCCTTCTTCACCAAATCAGGGCGCAAAGTCTTGGTAAATAAGCAGCCCTCTCACTGCACTTTGACATTTCAGAGATCACCCCCTGTGAGGATTCTTGTTGTTGTTTTTTAGTTGTTTTTTTTCATTTTTAGTCAGTGCAACATCTGTTTATCACACATCCGTCTCCCACTCCTTCTCAAGTCCACTCTGTATTTTCTAACAGGACTGTGACCGGCCTGGAAGACCATGCATGACAATCTCCTGTAGTCTGGGTCCACAGTTGAAAGAAGAAGCTTTGAGCATCGATATTAAACTTCTACTCAACACTGAGATTCTGAAGAGGGTGAGACGCGTGCCCAAAAATTTAATCCAGCTGCGTGATATCGTGATTATGAAATAAATACCAAATAACTGTCTCTCCACCTGCAGGATAGTTCCTCTGTGATCCAGTTTGTGACAAGAGGAAGCGTGCAAGTAAATGACAGGGCCGTGGAGGTGCCAGATGGCCTGCCAGATGACATTTCTGTGAGTATGATGTGAATTTGTGATCCACAGTCTGCATTGAGTGCAGCTGAGCCAAACAGCCTTCTCAGGGGTCATTGGGGACAAAGGCCTCAGTGAGAAATCATTAATGTTGCTCCCTGTCTGCTGGATTTAAAATAGACCGTTTTTTTGCCGTGTCGATTTTATGACTGTATCACATTACAGAACACATTCAAAGGCAGTAGTATATTTTCTGCGGTGCAAATTAGTGAGCCAGCAGGTGACTGATGACCAAATAGGAAAAGTAGAACGACGTAAACTTCATCACTAACGGTTCTTCCGCTATTTACAATTTGTTAGCTACATAACGTTCTTGTGAACCAGTTTTACTACTTTCTCACAAGCTTTGTTGCCACAAGTATCAACTTTATGTTCGTGCTCCCTCATCATAAACTTGTAGGTTTTTTATGGATTCCATAATGCGCAAAGGTTACATTTTTGTTTGAAATCTCTATACAGCATCTCATAAGCTTGTTTTGAAAGCCTCTGTCAGGTGAAAACTTTAACTAAACAAACAACTTTCTTTCGTTAGAAAGATACCAACAAAAGAGAGAAATGAGCTCAGAGTCCATATCGGTCTGTTTTGTTGAAAGATTCATGAGGTGTTTGAAGGGCTCCCTGTTTAATTTCACTTTTGGATTGGCTGCTTGTTTTGCTCTGAGTTGCAGCACCCAGTTGTTTCCAGCGGCTGAATATTTCTCCTTTGATTTTAAATCAATTTTTCTCTGAGGTTGAACAAAGTAAGATTTGATCAGTTATTTCCTGAAAACTCCTTTTCCACTCAACCAGACAGCTTTTTTTTTCCATGGTGGGTCATCCATCTTACTTCTACAGTATGCTGCTGAGCTGTACATTGAAAATACTACCTGCAGCTTATAGTGCTTATATAGGCAAATATGACTTTGTTGTGATATTCACACTGAAACGCAACTTTGAATTGCTTTTTGGCATGAATATTCAGGATATTCACAATTTCAGAACATGTACGCTGTGGTTGGCAAGGTTCAGTCTTGCTTCAAGCCATGGTGGTAGGGCAGATGCTCACTGTGACTTTAATCCAACTATTCTGATAGAAAACAACAAACTCAATACGTGACTCCGCTGTAAAAATGATATCAGTAAATATATACAGTATAAATATATCCTTATCATAGATGTATAGTCAGTCATGCTGTGATTAGATATTCTTTAAGCCACTGAGGAGCTCCAGTAGGGATCAATCATAAAGGATATGAGCGCGGGGAACAGCTGGGGACTGTGGGTTTACTGTGTGGTGTGACTTTGATTGCCTGATTTTGGGTCCTCATCTGTGCACAAGGACAGACCCTCCCCCTACTCTTTGGTTTGCTAAGAGATTGAATGGCACACCAGATCAGATTTGACAATTATATTGAGCACCCTGCATGTCTGCGATGGGATTTCTTGAGAGATTAGGGTGCTGACTGGGTTGCAACCTGACTGACCCTGAGCTCCAGTGGTGCTCAGAAAACTCAGACCTCCTATGAATACGTTCCTACCGCTCTGCTTTCAGCACTAACAGAGCGTGCTCATTCCGCTGACCATTGCCCCTCTTTAGTTTTAGTAAACAATGTTACCTTCTCCCTCAGGATCCCTGCAAGCAAAAGTACACACTGCAAATGTGATTTGTGGTCCCTGATTTTACTGCGCACAGCGAGTCTAATGGTTGTCAGCAGAACATGCCGCTTGTTTGTTTTTTATCACCCGTGATATGTGAACACATCCACATAAGTCCATGTGTTTTTGCTATAAGCTAGCAAATTACAAATTTAGAAATACAAAGTCAAGTTCAATGGACTTTACTCTAAATGGCAGCAAAAGTTAAATTGAGAAAGTCAAAGTTTGAGAGCAATGACCAGCAGAGCTTTAATTTTTTATAATCTTTCCATGTCAACACAAACGGCTTGGCATGCACGACAACAGTTAGATTCCACTGCTTGGGGTTAAGGGGGAGAAGTGTTAATGTGGGAAACTATTCAACAGAGCAATTAATCTTCACTTGTCCACTTGGTTTTATCTCTAACAGTTGGTGTCTCATGCCACATTTGACTTCAAAGTCTATGCAACAGTACATCTTAATGCGGTGACATTCTTCACTCACCTCTGAAATTTTGCCGCTACGATACATCATTCGGGGTTATGTGATGCTTGAGAGAATGCACAGTGTTTGTCTTCATTTGATCACCGTTAGTTTTTACACCCACTGGTTTTGTGACTGTACAGAATATGTGTTGTTTTCCATAGCACAGCAAATTCTATGCAAAGCGGTCCAACGAAATCAAAGCAGCTACGCTGGAGATCCTTAAATATGTATCAGTCAGCTTCATAGGGATATTCGTTTTTGTAAATGTAGAAAAATAACGGTTGTTATAAGAAATTACAATAAACATCCCAGAAAGTGATTTGAAAAAAATGTTTTACATAATTACAGTAAATGTAGATGTTCACTCATGTGATGAAAACATAGCCAAAGCCCCCGGTTTAAAATAAATCTTAGAATCAGCCTAATTCTGGCCTTAAAGAAATTTTAAGTGGATTATATTTTGTTATTAAACTGATTTTTTTTATTTTCATTTTGTTCAGTGCTTTATTACTGAGTTTTGAGCAAAAGCTGTGTTGACTCAACTCAAAACCCAATGTGTTATCTGATTTGTCTTGTACTGCGCCATCTATACACCAGGATCTGTCCCGCCACTGAAAATTGGGAATTTTTCTTTTTTTTCCCATTGCATTTATACTTATGTGTAGCAGTTACTGTGTACACAAAGCTGGGGAATGTCACGGATTACCAGGATCTTTGTTATAAACCAAAGGGAGCCCCAGATGAAAGGCAGGGGTCATCAGAGTCATTAAACTTCATCCTCTACAGACCAAATGTCTGGCTAATGAATTTCACAGTACTCTGTCACTGAAATTAATCTATCTAGGTTGTAGTGTCCTGACTTGTCTTGAAACTCTCAAAAATGTCCACTTATTACAACAATGAGAACATGTTCCAAAGCACAACAAATTGTTTTCAGCTTGTGCTTGTAAAAACTGTTGATGCTGTTGTTGCATGTGGAGCAAAGGTCACCATCCCACCCTGTCCTCTCATGGTCATATGTTCAGAACGCCAGAGTCTTTATTGAAATTCATTATTGATAATAACTTGGAAGTTGCTTGAATCCTAATACTGTATAGTTTAGTATTGATTTTGTGCTGCTGTCGTATTAAAGACACACAAAGCTCCTCTTTAGTCAGGCATTCAGAGCACAGCTTAAACACACTGAAATTAGATGTGTCTTGAGTGTTTTTTTTGCACTGTATTGCATCAGCAGCAGCTCATGACTTAATGCACATTCTTGTGTGCCTCAGCGTGGGTGTTGTATTTAAGTGTTGCTCACTAAAGCTTGTTGTGTTTCAGCTGGTGTTTGAGGCTCTCCACAGTCAGGAGCCGCGGGGTTACGTCGTTGGCTGGATCATTGCCATCAGTCTGCTGGTGGGAATCCTCATCTTTCTCCTGTTAGCTGTGCTACTCTGGAAGGTAAACTAAAAAATGTTCAGCTTGCAATGTAGAAGAGCTTGAAAAGTAAATACAAGACACAGAGCTATGTGTGACAACCAGGAGCACCATTTAGCTCTGGTTAGATGTCAGCACAGTATCCAGTTGAACAGAGACAGCTGGAGGTCAGGAAAGACGTGGGGGTGAGAGCTTGCTTGGAGCCTTTGACAACCATGAAAAGGACAAATCACAGACCGGACAGTAATTCACACCATGCCACTCACATGAAAGAAGAATCTTAAGGGGAAATAGCAATCACACTGATATCTCGAGGCCCTGTTAGCACAGAATTCCTTTTCTTTTTCAATGCTTCATCTTCCATTGGGAATATCACAACTAAGCCTTGGAATGTTGGTCCAGGGATACATTTCTCCCCCATACCCCAGCTCCTCAAACCCTGCCAAAATAAACCCCACTTACAAGAGCGGCGCATGTCCTGTATTGCTCTTTTCAGGAAATGCCTGAGGAGAGCACAGGTCTATATCAATAAACTTTAGTAGCCAAATGTAGATAAATGAATGGAGTCGTAGTGAGAGAGGCAGCTTTTGTTTAGATACACACCAGGAGTCTGCTGCTCTCTCTTCATATCTCCTTCATATTAAACAGTATACGGAGTTCTACGATATGTAAACAGGCACACTGTATTACATTCCTAAAGAAACAACATATTTATGCACAGGAAATATTTTATGTGCTACTTTACATGCTTATTGTTTTTGCAAGCTTTCGTATATTAACTTCAAATTATGGATACTTGTGGATAAGATGAATGCCATAATGTTCAAACTGATTTCAGGGCTCCACTAAAAATCTGTTTTTTTTTTTTCCATTATTTTAACTGCAGGAGAAATCTTAACTTGCAGATATTTCACTTAAAGATATAATCCATCCCAGCAAACTCAAGAGTATGACTTGTTATCTGATCGAAAGTTATATTATTTTTGTGATAATGCAGCTGAAACAAGGGTCTGTTTCAGATAAGCGCTCACTGTTAGTGTATTTCAGTACTCCTCACAGTCAGATGCGAACAGCTTTTCATTTGGCAACAGAAAAATCAAATCCGGGCAACAATCGAGCGAATGTTGCAATCCCACTTTTGTTTTGTTTTTTATTTCATGCATGATAAATGTTGGTGTCATGCGTCTGAATTTCATAAGTTTTATGTTATAATGGACAAAATTCTCATACTACAGGCCAAAAGATTAATTGCTAATATTATTGTTATAAAGTTGAAAACTTAATAGACTGAATAGATATCAACAGCATGAAATCAGTTTCTCATTTCTCATCTCAGACTCCCATTTCATGAGTGTCTCTTTAATTAATCAATCATTAAACCAAACTGTGTTTGGTTTCTATATGTTATATGTTTTGAAATAGTCACCAACATGCAATTATTTGATTTATGCATTGCCTTGTTCTGTTTTTTTAAAGAAATGGCATCTTAGCAACCTTTATGTCCGCAAAGGAAATATGAAGCAACAGCCAGTGGCCAAAAAGTCAGGAAGCTTTATGCTATGATTTTTGGAGAGAAAGTGAACATCATGCTCACCACATTATTTCAAAAGCACTCCAAATACCCATAATTTCGTGTAAAAAATTAAAGTCTGTGGTTTTAGACGACGACGCAGCTTATTTCACCAGTAGCCTGGAAGTTATCTTCCTAACATTACAAATGTCTGCAGCATGGCAGTGACTGGATATTGTAGACTTCGCTTGAAAAGTCTCTCTACATTACACATGCAGTCAAATATTTAGTGAAGTGTATTCATTTTGTAGGTAATGAGCTGCAACATGCTCCAGTCAGATGGTAACACAGATGTACTTCTAATTGCCCAAATTGTCGCCCCTCTCACTTGACAGATGGGATTCTTCCGTCGGCGCTACAGAGAGATCATAGAGGCTGAAAAGAACAGGAACGACAGTGATGAAAGCTGGGACTGGATGGAAAAGAACCACTGAGATATTTGAAGGGGGTCACAGAGGAGCCAATGAGATTAGGGATTGGGTCAAAAACAGATCCAATAGCACGGGGTGCGCAGCCCAGCCGCCCTGGTGGCACCATGTCCTTCAAGTCTTCCATATGTGGAAGAGAAGAGTATTCTCCATATTTTTTGGAGACTCAGTATTTTTTTGTGGGTGGGGAGGGGTTGAATTGGGGGAGGGGGTCAAGAAATAGGCTTCTGGGGTGACAGTGTGGCTTACCAGAGGACACTTGCTGTGGAAATCAGCAAATCTCAAAGGAGGTAACTTCCAGCCACTGGAGCGGAGTTGTTGATGGAGACCCACATCCATAGGGGGGCTGTGGAGACGGCATGAGTACTGGTGGACAACAAAACCCTCAGGGCTGTGTTACATAGCAAATTTATTTTTTTACATACACTTCAAGCCATATTGTATAAAACTGAGCTTTGAGAAGAGCTGGGGTTTTGAAGGCCATTTTAAACATACTGTATCTTCAGTTTGTTTTCTTAAAAGCACTGATGTTTGATAAGAATGAATGCCTTGGCTCCAAAGCTTTAACATTTTGTGCCATAGATATGTCCCGTTTAATAGTAAATGAGTGCAGTTGTTTGTATATTCAGCTCATCCCAGATGTTGGGAGTGAAAGATTGTATCTTTTCTGTACTTTCTCCGGTGTATGAAACATTGTTTTCGCGCATCTGACCTTTCACAAACAATCACCCCGAGCTAATTCCATGCATCAAAATGCACTGTCCACATGTCAGCCACCAGAAGCTCTGAAAGGCCTCTGTGAGATCATTACGACCTCATTCAGCATGTGATAATCAACAGTTCTGCAGAGCTCTCTATTCCTACTTTATCCACCATGTTTCAATAATTTACATGTCAAAATTAAAAAAAGTAATAAAAATGATAATAGAGCTGTTGGCAGGTGATGATATACATAAGTTAAAGTCCTCAATAGATTTAAATTTCAGTCTCTACGCTTTTCAGTGTTTTAGATCAAATGCAGTGCACAGGAAAGCAAATATAAAGATGATTTTGCATGGAACTAATTGCTCAGATATGCAGGAGACTTTTCAGGTGGAACTTGCAAAATTTCCCAGTTGTGGTCAGCATTTCTTGTTATGACTGACTTTTGACATAAGACCTGATAAAGATGTATTTCCAAAACCTTTCCAGACCTCACCCTTAGCAGACCTTATTTAGTAATGCAATTGTATTATTAGGCATTGGGTTGTGGTGTGAAAAAATTAGATCTCCGTAGACAGATTAAAGTCAGCTAAGGGAGTGCACCTACAGTGGATTACAAGGACCCGTGGCATGAGTAATGCCCTAAAAATAGGTGGGAATGTGCTGCACTCAATCACTACACAGAAACGAGTGCTTTGGGGCTCATGGGGAAAGTTCACTTTAACTCAAAGTGGAGGAATGTCTGTGCATTAAAAATCTGTCAACATGCAACTCCACAGCTACACAGGGCTGTGACTTTCTCCCCATATATTTCTCATGGGTGTTTTAAATGCTGGGCTTAAATTTGTGGATGTAAACATGGTAGAATATGTTTTGATAAAGAGTCCCCAAATAAGTCTGAATATGAGCAACGTTACAAATTTGATGAGAAAATCTCAAAATAACACGAACAAAGCAAATAAACCATACCCTTGAAGGCTATTCATGTCGATTTTGGACATTTGTTTGTCAGTGACCATTAGGTGATCAATATATTAGTACAGATATTCAACATGTAAGGATTATATGTGCAATTTCAAATAACAAAAGTTATTTTTAACCTTTTCAGACTTCAGTTCTAAGTCACTTTAAGGATCACTATGGTTGCTTCACTCTTTCTTGTGCTGTATGAATCTTTTGACACCATTAACTTCCACTGGCGTTACAGCATATACTGTGCACATTCACGTCTTCCCTCTGCGTCAGTTAAACCGATGCTATGCTACATGTTTGCAAGAAACCAACACTTGACTTTTTTTTTTTTTTTGTAAAAGCTTAACTGTGATAATTCTGTTTGGATTCTATGTTTGTTGTCACCATTAATCACACCTTTATGTGGGGTTTTGTTCCGAGTATACTACTGTCACTGAGTATCATTTCCATTATAGTGTGCTGTATGTTTGATGTTTAAAGTCATTGTTTGAGCTGTATATTTATCTGTTGATAAATTTCTGAGTGAAATTTCTGAGCTGTGTGTGCTGCCTTTATCAATATGATTGCAGTCTAGTCGTAGGTTGATGTAATGTTTTATGGGGTTTTTTTATGTAGTGTGGTGCTCCCTACTGGCAGCATTGCTGCAGTTGTTCTGATAAAAACTCAAAGGAGGGGACAGAAGACGTTTGGAACTGTAGTATTGGTGATATTTGCTTAAATGTTACGTTTTCTTTGGAAAAAGTGGCAAATAATTTTGAAGTCTTGCAGCTTGTAAATGAGAATTTGTTGTTTTTAGTGTTATGTTGCTTTAAACTACATATAAGTGAACTTAAACTGTTGCATCAACTGTCGAAGTGGGAAAATAATAGAAGGATCCACACATTGGGATTTTACTGGTTACATGACATTTTGACTGCTGTCCCATTTGTCTTAAAAAGTTGCGGGGCCATGATGATTGTTCATTTGATCCAGCACCTATTGCAGTTGATTATTGGATGTATGTCTCTCCCCTTTGATTTTTCTTTAAATTAACCAGGGTCAGTTTAAGAAATGTGGGTAAACCTTGACAAATGTACTGGAATCCCATAATAATATTATTTGCTTTCACTAATACCAAAAGGGTTAAACCCTTTCCAAGGCAAAACGCTACAAGTGAATAGAGTATCACCATGAAACTTCAATTCTTTATTAAGATAATTGCATACCATATTACATGTGTTCTGATATTTTATGTGTAAATATGTATAGGGGCTATAATCTAAGCATGTAGTAATTTCCTTACATTTCCTGACCATCCATATGAAAACTGGAAAAAGCAAGGTTTGGAATAAGGATTTTTTTATCCTGTTAGATATATGTCATACCAGCAAAGATTATTACAGGATGGGTTTCCATTATCACACTGACAAATCCTGGCAGACTTTTTTTTCACTAGGTTTTTTAGGAATAAAATGTGCTGTACAGTTAGTCAGCTCGTAGATGTGATATGAACAAATCCCTCTGTAAAAAACCTTGACAATGTAGGTAGGACTAAAACTGGAAGATGGAACATAAGCGCTGCTGAAATTGAGGTTCCTCTCTCAGAGGATGAGAAAATTATCTTAAATCTTAATCTTTCATACATCCATGTGTTCATTTTTCAGAAACCTTCGTTATAAGGAAGGTATTTTCACTTTCACAGATAAAACCATGAAATTATAACAGCTGATAACTAAAATTAATTCATCATGAAGTAAAATAACCGTTCCTTGCACTGGTTGCACTGGTCATTTCTTAAGAATTATTTTTCACATCCAACTGTCTCACGCACAGATGCACACGGTATCACACTAATATTTCAACCCTTAGAGGGCTTCATAAATAATGCTTTCACCAGTCCAAGAGAAGATGTTATGAAAGCATGTAGCCTGATATTCAAAAATTGACCAGTGCATAAAAAAACCAATAATTTATAGTGTCTTGCCTTACGACTTTAAGATAAGATTTTAAAGAAACCAAAAACTATTTAAATGTTATAGGCTCTCAAACACAGTCAATCACCATATGAACTGGAACGCTGAATTGCAGAACAAATTTAAAATGTCTCATAAGACTACTCGCACATTTTAAACACTTAGTTTCATATATTACCTGTTATCTACTGTCTTTTTGAACAACATACTGTCACTACACCACATGATAGGAATGCATCCCACTTTATCTGTCCTGCCTCCTCCAGGGTGGAACAGCACTCAAAATGTGAGCAGTCTGTAAAAACTGGCCAACTTATTTTCCTTAAAATGTGTTAAGCATGTTTTCCATTTAATTGACTCACAAACTGTCACTAAACAGGGGTCATAGAGGGAGAAAACTATACGTAGATCAATTACACACAAAACAATGCGTCACACAAACAGCAACTGTTGTTATCTAAAAAAGTTAAAAAAAAGATTAATCATCATCTTAATTGCAATCCATAGTTTATTCTGCTTACAGGTGCTGTCTCTCTGCAGGTCTGCAAACACAACTTTATCTCTAAGAAAAATACAGACATCCAAGGTGACAACAAGGTGATGTTAAATGAGGTTGATCAGGTGACAGCAGTTGCTATGAAACACTGAAAGAAACCCAAGCACTTTGTAAAGCAGAATTAATTATTAATGCAGCTACGGCACTGACTACAGCGGGATCCCAACCATAACTGAGGCTGCTCACTTTCTTTTGACCTGAGAGAACTGCTTCCAAAACTATGTCCTCATTACTGGATCATGGGCTTATCAGGACTGCAGCTGTGGAGAGAGTGGTTGCACCAATCGCAAGTCATTTATGTCACTTGGTGCTGCTTTGCGACAGTGCAGAAGAACCAGAACAATTCAGCCAGCTGGAGGGGGTGGCTCAGGCTGTGGCTAAAGCTACTGAGAACATGGCAGCAGCAGCCTCCAGGTATGTTCCATCTGAGAACACAGAAGTCCAAAGAGGGAACATCCCAACATGTGACTTTGTTTGATTTATAACCTACTGACATTTGTAGTCATATTAACAAATGAACACCTGACTCTTAATTTCTAGGCAAATGAATGAGACAGAGGATGAAGTATTGCACATGGAGATGTCATCGCTGCTCGAGTCATTCAGTGTGTCTGGCCAACATGTGCTGCTGGCAGCTCAGAAACTCAGCATCCAACCAAGTTTGACCGAGCACAGAGAGGAGCTCATCACCGCAACACAAAGTGTCTTCCTAGGAGTAGTCAGAGTAAAGTATCATTTTGACTTTATGTGCCAGCTACTGTATCAAGAATATACTCTACACTCTGAAATATTACCTTCTTTAAACAGAAGTAAGGAGAAAGGAATGCTTGCTGATTAAAAGAGCTGACCGTTTCCAGCAGATTAAGCCTTGAACAGCTGCATCTGCTTTTTATTTTTCGCTCAGGTTTCCCAAAATGGGGATAAAACTCCACACAAAAAGACATCCACTCTAGCTGGTTTAAATATCTACTATTCATTTGTTATCTTTGACCTTAACTTCCAGCATGGTTATGGATATCAACTTAATCTTTTTACATTGGCCGAGAACAGTCACACGCTGATCATATCATTAGTGACAGTCATGGTGTTGTACATGCAGTGAACTTTGCTTCATTCTCACAATCTCTTGTAACTTAGTATCTGACAGATATATCTTTTATTACTTAATCTTGGCAGCTCTACCTGAGTTACAGACATTTCTACACTAAATTACATTGTCATCTTTCCATCAATGTATCACATTTCTTGACAGTCTGTCAAATATTGGTTGAAATATTTAATTCACAAAGTGATTTGTCTTCTTATAGGTTCTGTTGGTGGCTGACGATGCTACTGTAAGGAAAGTTGTAGCTGCAGCCGAACGGGTTTTGGAGTGCCTGCGTGAGCTTGGCTCATCCTCAGACATAAAGTCTCTCCTCAAATCCTTTCAGGTGTTTTCTGAAGCTCTGCTTCTCCTCAATAGACTCACAGTCAGCAGAGCAAATTCCTTACAGGATCCCGGGCAAATGAAGCAGCTTCTCGACTCTTTGGAGACTCTGAGGAGGTGCATCTCCATGCTGCACACAGCCATGTGCACGACTATCAAACATCCTACAAGTGAGCAGGCCCAAGCAGCCAAGACATACATTTTGGACAAGGTGCAGAGCACAGTCAGAGACATCACTGAAACTCTCAGGAGTGACAGCAAGATGGGTCCAATGGGACCGCTTGGGTATTATACTGTTAGGCGTAACAGCCTGTTGCAACTACTCACCCGCTTCTCTACCTTCTTAATTCAAGACAGCAACTTTGACAGCATGGTAAGAGATCTTGTGTTCCACTGCATGATGGTAGCAAACTCTTCGAAAAGGGAATCTCAGCAAAGAGTGGTGAGCCACTGTCGTCATATTCTGCAGTTCTGGTCTGACATAAAATTGATTTTAAAGTCCTCAGATGATACGGATGATTCTGAGGGGAGCTTTGAGAAGACCTGCACTTTGTTGGTCCAACAAATACAGATGCTTGATGAGGTCATGATAACTACAGTTCTTTATCAAGTCTTGGACACATTTCTTGAAGCATCTTCTACATTTCATGAACTTTTAAGTGTGGCAAGACAGATCTTGGCAGCCGATTCTGACGCAAACATGGATCTCACTTTTGTTCAGTCAGTAGTTGAGGATTTCATATCTTCTACTGATAGGATAATCCAAGTGGCAAGTTTTATCTCAGCTGTTGCTGTGGATTCAAGGACTTTGGAGAATGTGGAGAACTCTCGAGCGTGCCTTACAAGACTAAGAGCTCGAATTGCGCCTCTTTCACTTGAGCTGGCAGATAATTCAGTGCAAACCATTCAGAAGCTTCATGATGTGTGTCAGAAATGGGAGGAGGAGACTAGTCAGCTACAGGATGCTATCAGTGATGTAATGGATGTGAGGGAGTTCACTAGTCTAGCAATTAATGAGATGGTCAATGATCGTCATGGATGTGACGCAGCATACAGAAAACAGAACTATAAACTTTTTGATCAACATGCCAAAAACCTCATTTGCCACATGAAGTTGGTGGTTCGCTCAGTGAGAAGGCACCTGGACAGAAGTGATAACCCAATCTTCAGGAACGGCCTGCTGGCTCTGCTGAAACAGGTTCAGTCATCTCAAACCAAAGTGGCTGACTCCATCAGAGACATGCTTTTTGGTTCAACTCTACATGTGGAGATATATTCTCCATTTACAGACAACGTTACAATGGCCATTCAGCATTTTAAGGTTCTCAGAGAAGGACTGGACGGCCACCAGCACCCGGATCTCCTGAGCCCACTCCGAGAGTTAGCATGCAAGCCTGAAATCTCACAGTCATCTTTACCAGTGAAAGACACCTGTGAGATGAACCTGGATCATGTGCAAAGAGATTCTCCTGTTTTTGAAGTTGTGGAGAGGGACTCTCACGTCAGACATGAGGAGGATCACTCAGATGTGGAAACTATAGAAGCAGGTCAAGCTCATAAATATGACAGCAGTGATTTAAAGATGCCAGCTGTTCCAGTTGAGTCTGAACTGATCCAGAAGCCACATGATTTTGACCTTTTACCCCTCCTGTATGAGGTTGTGACTGTGACTAAAGTGAAAGACGTGTCAGTGCTCAACCTGGCCTGCACTAGAGTTCTTGAGCTGTCGAACTGTTACACCCAAGCTGCAAAGGAAGCCTTAGCCATTGTCGATGCAGTTGATTGTCAGACGCTGGAAAGCTTTAGAGCAGAGTTGGTGTCACTGACTCCACTGCTCATCCAGACAGCACAAGAGACAGCAATGAGCTCGGCAATGAGCACCGAGAGCATCTACAAACACAGCATACAGTTTTCTGATCTTATCAGCAACATCCAAAAGGTTCTTCTGCCAGTAGCTGGAACATGGTATCAAGCTGTTCGTGCTGAACTGCAAGGAAATCTGCCAGCGATGGCAACCAGATTAAACGAAGTGATGACTTTATGTGCTGACGTGGTCCAGCTCTTGACATTGTCTGATTTACAAACTCATGGTCAAGATACATTCAGCGTTTTACATGGCAAGCTGAGTAAAGCCCAGAACAACACAAGGTACCTTGTGGAGTTTTTGACTACATTAGAAAAACAGGTGGATCAGCTTGAGGGTCTTTGTATCCTCTGGAGTCTCTCTATTCAGAATGTATTACATTTTCTGGATAAGATTTTAGCAACATCATCTTCAACAAACCGGCTGAGTCCTCAGAAACAACTGTCAGTGTTGTCTGAGAACTCACTTAGGATCCAAGAGGCTGTGAGGCTGACCAGCTTAAACTGCAAAAGCACCTACATGTCCAAACAGCTGAAAAGTTATCAGGATGAGCTAAAAACACTAACTGAAATATATCTGAAAGCTGCAGAGGAACTTGACATAATGCCAAGTGTGATGCAGCTTGCAAAGTCAGAATTCCTCCAGAGACATCTTTTGATAAAAATTAGAGTGCTTTCTGGTCAGTTGAGTAAAGAAAATAAAGAATATGACACTGCATTTCAAAGTATTGTCAAGAGTGCTTTGTTTGCTGCTGAACACTTCAGAGAGACCAATGTAGAGGATATGGAGCAAAAATTTGAAACCACAGCACAAACACTTGTTGAAAATGTCAAATCTGCAACCAGTAAAGTGGAGGACTGCTTAAACTACATCCGTGACCCTCGTGCCCGCTCTAATCTGAGGTCTATCAACGACCACCTGTCTTTTCAGATCTCAGATATAATCAGCAGGGCAAGGCTCATACTACAGACTCACTACGTTTGTGACACGCTCAGTTTGGATGTTCAGATACAGTGCTGGTCAGCAAAAGCTCACTTTGTGGTGGAGGAGATAAGAAAACAAGATGGGATTCACCAGGAGGCCAAGGAACACATCAAGGCTGGTCTACAGGGCAGAGACCCTGGGGATACCAACAAATTATTGACTGTGACATCATCCAGAATCAAAGAAGTGCAGTTTCCTGACACAATGATAGTATCATTGCAAAAAGACAACATAGAAACCATAGATGCTGCAGCAGCTTGTGTGAATATTGCAGCTGTGGCCAAACACGAACCTGAAACACTGAAAAAAGATGTAGGTATCTTAAGATTTATAAGATTTTAGAGTTAAGTGATTACTTTATGTCACAGTAAATCAGGTTCTTGTCTTTTTCTTCAGGATGGCGCTTCATCTGCTGTGTACAAAGAAGCCTCTTCACTGACCTACACCTCCCTTTATTTAAAGCAAAAAAGTGACAGCTGGGATCCCAAGGACAACAGAATCGTCCAGGTGACCAGGAAGATGGCCGACATAATATGTCACATGACGCAATATTTAAAGAGGAAAGGGCCATTACCGGTAATGACCAGCAGAGGTCACTTTACCACTTTCAACTCTCACCTCCAACCATGCTTATCCACAAATATCTTGTCCTTTTTTCAGAACAAAGAAGCGTTCGTCTCTGCAGCTAAAGACGTCATCTCAAACTGCCAGTCTGTCACTCAGTTCATTAGAGTTATTGCCAACCACAGCTTAGATAAACAGTGTACGGCTGAACTCTCCCTCATTAATGAACAGATTCTCACCATCACTAATCAGCTCAGCATCATCTCCAGGTCTGGGAGCTTTACGCATAAAGGACACAGTGAATGCTGACCGACAGATAGTTACTGAGGCACCTTTTCTTCATGTTTACACAGTGTCAATGCTGTAACTCCTGGGTCCAAATCATCCGATGAAATCCTGGTAAAAAATGCGCAAAATCTTCTCCAGACCGTGCTGCGTGGGGTCCATGCTGCAGAAACAGCCTGCATTACAGTAAATATAATCCCACAAGCATAATTAAACAAATCTGTAATTACTTGAGGTCTTTACCTTGTACTATAGGTATATATATTTGAAATCTGCTTAGCCTTTTATAGATCAGAACAAAAATATCCCTCTATACTTTACAATTTATATATGTTGAGAAAAATGCTCCATTAGTACATCTGTGAGTGGCAAAAGTATGTGAAACTTTGGTTGCAGTTTCTGGTGTGGTCTAATTGTGCAGAAATAATGGCGAACACATGTCATACAACGGTTGATCAATCCTACACATTCTGTACAGAACAGCCACAGTTCTGGGATATTTGTACAGACTCAAATTTTAATTCCCAAATGTATAAAAATTCACCTACTTAACTGTTCAGATATTGAATCATATCTCTTTGTAGACAAATGATCCAATATCACACTAACAATTTTGTGTAATTTGCTTTTATCTACTTGTAAGAAAGAAAAAGCACTGCTTTCAGATTTGGTTGCAACAATAACATGTAGTTTTGCACATTGTTTCTTAAGCCTTGAACATGTGCTATTACTCTTATTATTCCAGGGTCTGAGGCAGCCTGAGCCAAACTCTGATGGTGAAGAGGCCACGGCGTTGTGTTTCCAGTGGAAGAGAAACTTGGAGATCCATCGAGCTCAGCAGACCTCTAAACTAGAGACTGATGAGCTGGGTTTAAGAAAGACATCATTGCACCCTTTAGCACCCAGCCTTGCTCCCAAGGTGAATGTCAAGGAGCGCTTCAAGTGAGCATTGTCATTCTAAATCAAATATTGTACTTGATAAAAGTCTGTCTTGATAAAACACGTCAGCATTATGTAGGTCCAACCTCAATTCAACAGGATGCTGCGTAAAATGTAAATTAAAACAATGTGATAGTTTTCAAATCTCATAAACCAATATTTCATTTACAAAAGAACATACCAAACAGATGTTATTACAGATGTTGAAAGTGGGATGACCAACACAAAGGCAAATAACCATGCACACATGCATTCACTCACAGGTTCAATTTAGAATCAGCGGTTAATCTAACATGCACATAGTTAGACTCAGAGAGGAAGCCGGAGAATCCACTCATGCATGGGATAACATAGAAACTCCATGTAGAAAGGCCCCAGGCAAGATATATTACTTTTTTTTTTTTTTTTTTAAGTTAGCTCGTCATGAATTTGATGGCAGATCAAAAAAAGTCTAAAAGAAAATTGAGACGAGGCAACAAAAGGCAGGAAAAGTAAGCTGTTGGATGCCTGTGACTTTCAGGCCCTCAGGCAGCACTACATTGAGACAGACATGATTCTGTCATTGAAATGTGTGGACTTAGGAATACTTCAGAAATCATTATGTGTGAACACAGTTCACAGTGCCATCTGCAAATGCAGGGTATATCATGCAGAAGCAAATGCAGGGTATATCATGCAGAAGTCAAACTGTATATGAACATGAAATATGGCCATCTTCTCTGAGATAAAGCTCCTTTAAAGTGGACGAGATAAAATGGAAAACTGTTCTGTGGTCAGATGAATACAATTTTTTTAATTCTTTTTTAGAATTATTAACATCCTCCGAACTAAACTTGAGAGAGACCATCTGGCTTGTTATCAGTACCCAGTTCAAAAGCTTGCATCTCTGATGGCATGGAGGTGCATTCCCTGTGGAACTGATAATTCACACATCTGGAAAGGCACAATCAGGGCTGAAAGGTGTATACCGGTTTTAGAAGAACATATGCACAATGCACAATGCTAAACCACATACTGTATCTACTATAGGAGCATGAGTTCAAAGTAGAAGAGAACAGATGCTGGACTGGTCTGTCTGCAGTCTGGTTTGGTGCATTATGACATTAAAATGCAATAAAGAAGAACAGGGACTGTTGAGCAGCTGGAATCCTTAATCAGACAAAAATGGGACATTTCTCTCCCAAAGTCCAGATGTTTACAGCATGCTATTTAATGAAGAAGCTATCCTCCCCAGGGTCAAACATGTTCCTGCCATCAAATTGAAGACGAGTTTGTATTTTTTCTGAAATAGTCAAATCAATTTTATCATTTCTCTATTTTATTGCAAATTAGATGTTGGTTTATGACATTTTTATTTACATTTTACAGTGTCTATACGTGCTTTGGTACTATGGTTGTATTAGATATTTAGGAGATATTTTATGCACGCTCAGATGAGATGTCACAACTTTGGTGTGTTATTCTGCACAAGAACTGTTGCTGTTTCACGTCTTTATTCCACATATTCATAATAAAAATCCCTTAAACGACAGGCATAGGTTGTTAAAACGGCTTACAGTGTTGTACAACCGTGATCGCCAAATTGACCCACGTTGACATGAAAGAAGCAAAGCATCACCGTATACAAGGAAAAAAACGCTCACTAAAACACACTGTACACGTGATACAAAATGCACATTTACATGGTGAATTATGAAAGCAATAAAAACACAAGTAGCTTATTTGAAATCAAACAAAAGCAGCTCATATTACAGACACAAAGCTGCCACTTTAACTGATAAGCGATATGCCACCTTAGATCTACAACATTCACCCTTTTGTAGCAAACAGAGGTTAATTTTCGAGTCCAACAAAATACTACAATAGAAATAGTCATAAGGGTCACATTTAATACATACCTGCAACGTCATAAAGATACCGTGGCTCCTCTTTCTCTGTAAAATACACTCAAAATTCTGTTCTGAAGAATGGCACAAATAGATATGACAACCCATGTTCATTTGACCCGATTGGTTAAAAAAGTTTACACCCGCAAAGTATTTAGAGCAAATGTCTCACGAAAAGTATTTAGCAGTGATGGGCGGTTTCAGCTATGGTCCAAATATTCTGCAAACTAGCTTCAGTGGAGAGTTTAAAATCTGTTGAACTATAAGTAAAGAATTAAAAACTCCCAAATCTTGACATCAGGATAGGTTATGAGGAATAAGAATGATTTGATTTTCTGACCGGATCGCGGCTCAGGTTGACGAATCCCAATCTCAAATTGTGGGTGTGTGGTTTTAAAAGAAAGACGAAATGCTCCGGAGAATTCGTTATCGTAAAAGTGAGAGTAAACATCTAGATCTCACGCTATAAAAGTATCATAGATTCAATACCTAAGTACAGATACTGTCAAAGAGATTCTTACATTAAGATTTATCTGTGTGTTTGTAGAGCGAACTGTTTTTACAGGGTGGAATACTTGGGTAGGATATATATAATGCCTTGTTTTACGAGTGTTTGGAACATTGTGAAAAATTACACATTAATAAAAGACCTTGAAGTACATACACTCAAAACAGACCTTTCAGCTCTAGTGTGATCACATAAAAAGGAACTATACACTGTGTCTGCTCATCCCTCCAGCATAATCTCCAAACGTGGCATGTAGTAATCTATACAGGATTATATACAGAAATAAATAGGTCCTTGAAAAGCTAATTAAAGATTAATTAAACATGTCTCAGTGATATACAAATCTTTTGTAAATTATTTCCACAGTAAAGTCTTTACTGACAGAAAGGGGACGCTGTGGGATCAAAAGTCTTGAATACATCTTTGAGTGTCCTGTCTTCAGCCTCCTCCTCTGGATTCTTCTCTTTTTGCTCCTGCTCCATATCTTGCTCTTCCTCCTCCTGCTGCTCCCTCTTTTCCTCTGTCTCTTCAGGTGCTCCAGTACAACCCTGCCCTCCTTGTTTAGGCTGCCTGGGGTCAGTGTACTGGGGTCGGATCAGCCCGGCCAGCGCCGGGATGGGCAGATTGTGGACTGCGGGGGGTTTGACAGGTGAGGCAGGAGCCACAGTGGGAGAAGTGGGAGGAGTTTGATGAGCAGCGACATCTGTGCTTTTAACCTCCTCAAAAGAGCCACTCCGCTGGGTTGGCGAGAGTGATGGAGGGTTCTCTTTTTTCGCAGGCTGTTTCAGAATCCCCGCCTTTTTAGGAGGCTCCACCTGTTCCTTCTGAGCCGGCTCGGCTTGAGATCGAGGATCATACAGGCTGATGCCCCCAAGGATTGTAGTAGGGCTCTCCAGCCCTCCACCTGAGGATGCCAATCGGGGGGCATACGGCGGTAGCCTCTCTGGTTCTGGCTTGCTTTTGGCCTCTTGAGGTGAGGAACTGACACTGCCTTTCTGTAGTCTAGGGTCCACAAGTCCTCCCCCAGAGGGGGGCTCTTTCTGACCAGGCAGCTTAGAGTCCAGACTCCCTGTACGCTTAAGTCTGGGGTCCAGAGATTTTTGCTGGCGTGGGTCTACAGGCCTCTCTGTGGAGGATCGAGACTCTATGGATCCTGTGGGATAGCGAGTCAAGCGTTCCTTCAGGCGGGCAGCTGCCAGTCTGGGGTCACATAGTGGAGGGCTGGAAACTGGAGGAGGGTCAGGCACGCTTGTTCGGTTCATCTGAGCATTTGCAATTAGGGGTGGTAGGGGCAGGTTGATGGAGTGCTCCTGTTTTGGAACAAGGGAAGGAATGAGATCCTCAGGGGCCCACACCACTGTCTGAGCAAAGGAAGGCCGCTGGAGCAGAATATCCACCCGAATATGACTGAACTGCTTTAACTGGCAACGAGGATCCCGCAGCACCGTGCCAGGGCTGGCATCTAGAGGGATAAGAACAGCTCTGTCCCTGAGTTCCCTCTCTCCTTCATCGTCCTCCTCTCCTGTTGGATGCTTTTGCGCAACAGGGTGCTGGCGATACGAACTGGATTCTACTGGTCTCATCTTCCTGGGGTCTCTGGAGAGCCGTGGATCTGCAGAGCCATCTGTCTCTTTTTTGACATCTGGGAGTCGCTGTCTTGGGTCCGTCTTCACACGTGGGTCACTAGGTGGGGCCCTTTCCTTCACTAGTCGAGGGTCACCCAGAGCTGTACCCACCTGGGCGGCCGGGGGGGGCTTGGACTGAGACTGCTGCATCTCAGTCTGCTTCTTTAGGGATTTAAGGATGGAGGAGACACAGGAGCTCCCATCTTCCTCATCACTTGAGTACCAGTTTGCAGTTACATCTGCAAAAAAAAAGACATTATTTTTAAATGTTTGAACACTTCGTCACACCTGGGGCCTGTTTCTAATTGCGTGTTAGTTCCTGGATAAAATATTTTGATTAATATGGTTCACTTTCCTTTAGTCTAGAATATTTTTCTTAGGAGGTTTTGTTATTAGACTGTAACTTAAAAAGTTCATCAAAGCAGCTCCTTGAGCATGTTTATTTACCTCTATTTTCACTGTTATCATCCTGGACATCTGCTCTGTGTTGCTCATTTCCCTGTGTCTCTTGCTGTTGCTGCTGCTGCTGTGTCAGGTGTAAAAAGATGGCTTTCTGCACTGCTGGTGGTAAAGACTGTAACTGGGACTCTGCACCCATCTGCTGCTGGAGGTTCTGTACGAAGGCTAGACTGGGGTCTACAGCACGGAAAACAACAAAAACGCATGATGAAAATAACAGATAAAAGAAAACTTCGCCTATTTTATAACCATATTAAGATATCACTGACCTCCTTGTTGACTGATGGCCTGGTTTTGGAGGAAGCTGCTAAAGAGCTCTGCCTGGTTTTGACCCAATGATGGAAAAGGGAAGAGACTTTGCAGCATTTGTAAATCTGGTATTGGAGGGAATGGAGGCCTCTGCATATTCATCTGTGGGTTGATATTAGGTCCATGAAAGGGTGGGGGTTGACCAGAGAGGGCTGGTGGCTGCATTGGAAAAACATGTGGCGGCGGCTGTCCTGGGGGGCTCTGTGGCATAGGTGACCCAGTGGGCTGACCCATGAGAACCGGTGATTCAGGAGGAGGAAAAGGAGGAGCAGGAGGACCTGAAGGCACTATAGCTCCACTCTGTGCGTCCTCTGGGTCTCCACTAAACTGACTGGTGCCATCACCTTGATTCTGGGAGAAGTTGGATCCACTGAAAAATAAAGATAGATGCTTTCGGGGTGAGATTCAAGCACGCTTTAGAGTTTCTTTTAACTTTGAAAACAGGTCATTCTGCTTACCTCAGACCAATTTTTTGTGCCAGGTCTACAGTAGGTTGAACCTTGATTTCAAACAGGGAGGGGATCTTCTTGCCAGCTTGTCCATCTGGAGGACTGCACTGACCTGGAGTGGGCAACAAGCCCACCCCTGGAGGAGGCTTCGGAAGTGGGGCAATGCCCTGCTTTCTTAGATCCTCCAGCTCCAACTCGTCCTCACGAGCGTTTTCCTCTTCAGTGTTAATTATCTGATGTACGAGTCACAGAGAATGATCAAAACTGTGGGGCATTAGCACTGACAACGGGTATGGAAAATCTTTGTCTTACCCTATCAAGCAGCTCTTGTGTCACATCGGTCAAAGTATCGTGGGAGAATTTGCAGTTGTCCCCTTGGTAACATTTAGCTCCAGTGTGAAAGAACTTGCAGGGGTATTCATGTGAAAACACAGGTCAAGGAACCAGACCAACGAAAATCAAAGTACAACATGCTAACTATGCACGGCAATTACAAACATGTCATTAAAAGCACTTTGTGAAGGATATTGTGCATGTAAATGCAATTATCTCCTTTGCTGCAGTATCCTTGAAGGTAAAATTTACAGAGTTCCTTCTTTTTATCAGGCACCACGTGCTCATGTTCAAATTTGCACTGCTCCCCCTGCGTGTAGAGAAAATGAAAACTTTTCATCAAATCAAGGAAGTAATCATCTTTTGGAATCATTTTAACCCCCGAACATTTCTGTTACTGTACCTTGATGCAGCGACCCTCCAGGAAGTACTTGCAGATGTATCTACCATTGTGTTCAACTGTATGCTGATTGATGAACTCCTTGCTCATGATTGGTCGTTTCTTCTGAAAGCCAGAGTTTTTTCCTTCCTGTGACACAAAGTAAACAACATCTTATTTATAAAGTACAGTAAAAAGTTAATAAGTAACCTATGATGAGCCTCCTATCCGTCTGCTGAAGAAAGATACGGACTATAGGCCTTGCATGGCTTCTCTGCTGTCAGCTTGTGTTTGTATGAATAGCTGAATGAGAGACATATTGTCAATGGCTTTCTATTTGCTATCAGTTGCCACATCTGGGTTGGTACTTACCAGTCCCATGTCTTCCATTCCCATGTCTCCTCGGCCCCGTCCCCGTCCTCCCCAGGGCTTGCCCTTAAGTTTCTTGTTCTTGTTGAGCATCCCGCGTCCTCTACCTGGTCCACTCCCTCTGCCCCTTCCTCTCTGTCCAACTGTGCATGAGTGAATGTGAAGAACAGCAAAGAAGCACAACTCTACTGACTCTTTAGTTACGGCCCTTCCAATCACATTTAACAGAGAAACTTTGATCATTCTCGGTACATTAAGACAAAAATGCTTATCTAAAAATCATTCATACACTGTTGTTGCCTCATGCCTCTCATGCCTCCTCTGCTCATCTGGTCTTTAGTGTAGCGTCCTTTTCCATGACTTGTTGAGTCTTTTGACTGCTGGTACTCAGACATGTCATCTTCATAATCATCCTCCTCTTCGTCATAGTCGTACTTGTCGTCGCTGTAGTCGCTGTATTTGTCGAAATCGCTGCTCTTCAGAGGCGAGGACTTCTTGAAGTTGCCATGCCCCCCCCTCGAGTGCTGTCAGTCAAACCAGGGAGAGAACGATGTCCCAAGATAATGTTTAAATTAGTATTAATACGGCAGCTTGCCAGCTGTGATAAACTCACCAGAGAGGACTGGCCATCAGACTCGCGACTGGATACCTGGCTCTTCCTGTTCTTGGGCCTCTCTGGTCGGCTGTAGTCAGAGTCATAGCTGTCTGAGCTGGAGCTGCTGGTGGGGGAATGATGCTGAAGACAGGGCAATTGAAACAAAAGGAAAACACAAAATTAAAGTGAATATTAAATTCCTTCTGACGGCTCACATATATGCCAAAATTACAGTCCCAATAAGAAATCTCATGTTCCACTGACACTTCTTACTTTCTGCCTGTCACGTCTCCTTCTCTTAGACCTCCTCTTCTCTCTGGTCTTCTTAGATCGTTTCCTGGAGTGTCTATGCACCTTTTCTTCTCTCTCTTTACTTTTCTCTTTTTCTTTCTCCTTGTCCTTCTCTTTCTCGTCCTTCACCTCTGTTACCTCTTTGTTCTCCTCCTCAATTCCAATCCCCTCATCATCTATTTCTCCATCTTCCAGTTCACCGTCCTCTCTACAGAAGCGGAACATAGTACATTTAGCATAAAACTCCATATGCTGTGTCTGGTCAGCCTCTGACAGGCTTCAACTTTAACAAAGTATCTGGTGGGCAGTAAACATTTAACACAGAATCGAGCTTAAAGTAAAACAAAACAATCAGTGTCTTTTGCCCTAATTTGGATGAGTCCCATATTATGTCAGACAATTTCCAATTCACCTTAAAGCCTCTTCTGTAGGCATCATTTGAATCATTTGTCATGTATCATGTTTCTTTTTCTTCATAAGAGGAAGTGTATAGCTATTTTACGAAAGCCGAATTAAGTGCAACTAGAGGTTGGGTAAAAATATTCATCAAAACGTCTGTTTTCTAGAAACATTAAAAATGCAGGCACTTTTGTAACAGCAGCCTGAAGTCAGAACTACATTAAACACAATTCAGGCAGTCCCCGGTGAAAGTTTTATGACAAAGGTTCATTATGACTGTAAAGTAAAAAGAATCATTGACACAGTTTGGAAATGGCTAATAACCAGGATATCTCCACAGGAGAATCCGATGCTGGATACACAGGAGTACAGTGAAGGTACATTTTCAAGACACTGTCTATTCTTACTGCACTCTGAGGTTTGTCAGCATCACAAGAGTGCGTGAGTTGTGACTGAAATAGGTGACCAGGTTTGTAATATGAACACCAATGGCTTTTGCAGTCTATGATCTTTTAAGTTGTTAAGGGTTCATTTAGCTGGAACCAAACATCTTGGCAGTTACACATCACCTTATGTAACCCCACGGCTGTATTTCAACTATTCAAAGGCAAAATTCAAAAATGGTCGCCGAAGTTGTAAATGGTTGATATGGATTCGGTATTTCATGGGAAAAAACAAAACAAAAAACATTTTTTCCTATCAACATACGCTACTTATAAATCTCCATCCAGTGTTGAAATTCTTCTCATAACGTGTGAGCCCCTTTAAGAATAAAGAGCAGGTGGGAACATGCAACAAAATCACCACGTAATCACCCTGGTGATACGGTTCAGTTTCAACAGACACCATCAACCTCTCCTTCCCACTCGAGTGGAAATCAGGCTTCAGTGTGATATCCCTCCACTTCCAAAGGCTACCACAATGCTGCATATAACCGTTGCCTTTTATAACAACAGAGACATCAAAACAGACCAGGAAAGGTATACAACTTTATACATATTGCACGTTCTTTTGAGGAAAAATGGCATTCCGCTCCCATTTGTCCATATTTACAGACCTAACTTAAGCTTTATAACATATATAATATATATATATATATAATACAGTGTCAGAAAAAAATGTTAGTGAGCATGGTAGGAAAATCTTAATAGACCTCGTCAATATCTCTGAAGATACCAAAGTAACTAAGTGATATCGCAAAGAGCAACAAAGCCACACTCTTGTGCTCTTGAACCAAGCCTGGAGCCTGCATATGAATTGTGCGTGATTTCTCATCCCATCTCAAGAATTCAAAGCAGAGGCCCTAATCTGCAAATCACAAGGACACGTGCCTGGACATTGGACAAGCACATAAACTCAACCCTGCGTGAGACTGTTTGAGCAGTACAGCCAGGTGACCGGTAGGTGGCGGGTACCAGTAGGATGGGCGTGGCATTTACATCATAGGCATTTGCATAGTATCCTGCAGATGGCAACAACGAAGCTATCGATCCCCGCAGCACAACAACCGAACGAAGAGGTCTATTATCTGACATGGAAATGATCATGAATGAGTCTCATCGACACAGTGATGTGAATTCAATCTTGTCTGAACAGCAGTGTGCATACGCACTAAAGAGGCATGCAAGAAGAAAATAAGATTTAGGTGGGGAAGGGAAACCTTGGAAATGTTTGCAATGTATGATTAAAAGAGAAAACAGTAACACAAGCATGTAGACCCACAGCACTGAAACGCACAGATGAGCTTATTAAGAATTGCACAAGAATGTTACTCGACCTTTCATCCCCTGCAAGCTCAGAGTCTGTCATGTTTTTGTCAAGAACAGGGGCTGGGGGACTGGAAACAAGGCTCACAGAAGCCATTGGAAAACGGATCTGCCTCCCTTCTCCCCGGTACAAGAGTGAATTAACTCAGTCACTCAAGGAGACGTTGGTTTGTGAGAGATGCTGGAAGATTTCAGACTGGAAAAGACTCACGGTGTTACATGTCTCGACAGATACAGTAAACAGACACTCTCCTCTTTCATATCATTGGCGTTTTAACCCTGTGAGCACAGCTTGATGCCCCGCTTTGCTAATGTCCCGTCGGTTGACAGCTGCCATGGTGAAATAGAGGAGACGGAGGGAGACAAAGACAGAAATGTGACCATGTTCGTTGATATCAGCATCTTCATAGGATTTCTCAACAGGGACATCATCTCAAAATGGCTTCTGAGTTCTGCTGCACATTCCTCGACAATATGTTCTCCACAAATTTATAGTCCTCACTGGATCTATCTAACATGGATACAGCTTACGCTGTTCTGCGGTTGGTCAAATAATCACACGGGCAGCAAAATCCGAGGCTCCTATTGGCTCAAAGCAACGTCAGTCCATTTTGGCACGTAAATATATATATGTTTACATATAAGATAACGAGGCGCACATATCGCACTCAGCTTTTCCATTACCAGTGTTGTTTTATGTGATTGTTTTATTCACGTGTTTTACGTTTTCACAACAACCTGAATTTATGACGTTTTCATCGACAACCCAGCGTGAGTTAGTTTCGTATATTCACCGCTCCATCAGTAGCAACGCACGTATTCCTTGTTCCGTTTTTTCCCCACCAGGCTCACGCGCGCGCATTTTGCATTCTTTATGCGCTCGTGCGTTCCCGTTATCTACCAGCAGGTGTCGCTCCGACCCTTCAAATGATGCCAGGAAGGACACGACTTTGGCTTTATTTCAGCGCAGAGCGGTTTAATTTGCAAACAGATTCGAAATGAGCCGCGTCAACTAAACGTCTGTTTGGCTACGACCTGATATTTCAGATTCTGTGATAAAATCTGAAATAAAAAGCTAACGATCTGTCTCTTTCTTAAATAGAGAGGGGGTTATATTTTATTCAGTGAGACATCAGGGGTAACGGAAAAATTAACACTTGGAAGCGGAGTAGGCAAAAATCTAAGTAACATAATGCTCGTAGACTTTACCAAAACAGCTTTTCTTTTGAAGTTCCCCTGTCAGCTGCAGAGAAATGTATGGTGGGGGATAGGTTGGATATGTTTGGAACTATCTCAGTGGGAGGGATTCTTGCTGAAGGAAACCAAGGTAGTGTGCTGAGCTCAGTGACTAAACTTTCCAAGAGTGCAGAGAGAGGAAGGAGCGCATCTCTGTCTCGGGCACCTGATGAGCATCTTCCACTCTCCTGACACGACCGGACGCATGTTTAGACTTTGTTTCATAGGGATTTTGTAGCTGCTACATAAAAAAGAAAAGAAAAAAAAAACAGAAGAAGAAGTTTCCTAAATATTTGATGATATAAGCAGGGAGCAGTGTTACTCAACTCTTACTGGACTCACAGAGATGGCGCTTTCTTTTGGACGCAGGTGTTTGCTCTTGCTGTGTTTGACAGCTATCCAAAGCGGCCATGCCACCGTTCAGGTAGGATCAACTTACTCTAAGCATGTGCAGCAACCTGCCACCTCGGGTTCAGCAGAGTGTATGTCTGACAGTATCAAATCTCACAATGAGGTTTTCTAATTTGACTAAGATTGGGTATGGTTTGGGTATCGTCATGCTTCAGCCGAAATGTCAACCTATTGTCACACTGTAATCCCGTAGTCTACAATGAGCATTTGAGCATTTCATCCAGCCTCCATCCAGCATCAGCTGCCGTGAGAGGCATGTGTTTCATTTTAAGTTGTGACACTTTGGTGATTACAGTCTTGAGTTTCTACAAGAGAAATGACCTGATACTGCTTGAATCTATTAAAGAAAGAATGAAAAAATGTTGCACCTGGATAAGAATCCTCTCATGTCTTGTCAGCTGGTGGTATTTCCCCTTGGCCTGGCGCAGGTAAAATGAGCTCGGGGCTTTCTTACTACAGCACTTTTAATGTATTGAAGTCCACTGTTATTGTACAAAGCCCTCAGAATGTCAGGGGAGGAATTCAAAGTATGCCGCTCAGAGAAATTGTTCCAATGAGCATGTGATTAATAAACCTTCCTGGAGGGATTAGAGGCACTTTCTTTAAGGAACTGTAATCGTATGGACACCCCCCCTCCCACCACCACCCCCAAAGTAACTGCCTGTGGCACCAGTGCTATTTTGAGTCTACCCATTCAGGATTATCCAATGAGCATGTGCCTTCCTACAGCCATGCAAAATATACAGAGGAACAGTATTTTGGACTTAGGTTCCACTGACATCTGCCAGACAGCTTTTGTCCAGCTGTGCCTGCCTCTGGAATGGTGGTGGTGTGAGTTAAAAGAGGTGAGGGAGAGAAGAACAGAGGTAGGCCTCAAGAATCTCACATGAAAGTGTGTTGAAGTTTGAAGAAAAAAACTGGAAGACAGCAGCTGAGGTAAAATGGATTGTGGTGAGTTCCTGTCTCCTCAGGTAGAGTAAAACATCTCACCACCGTGCCTTTGATTTCAATGCAACCGTAACGACAGCATGCCCGCCAGTAATGTGGATTATTATTTTCAGTTAAACCATTCTCCACAGCTGCTCGTGAGTTCATGTCTTACATTTTACCTCAATTAAACAGAGGTAACCTTTCAGGCTTGCGCTCATTTTCTCCCTGGAAAGTCATTGTAATTTCAGATGTACTGCCAAGACTCCTTTTTATGGCTGCCAGTTTTGCTCATAGTCCCCGTGTTTTATTAACAGACGTGCATGGATAAGCACCAGGTGGTCGGTGTGCTGCGTCAGATGGAGAAGTTCTTGAAAGGCCAGGAGATTCGCTTTACAGAGGGCCTCAGGATCATGAAGTCAAAGCTGGCATCGCTTCAGAACTCTGTGTCCAAATTACCTCAAGCTGACCAGTCTGCTGGTGAGTTCTAACGAGACGTCAAACGCACCCAGCTGCCGAGTTATCATCACCGTGATAATCATTGTTTAAGGCCCATCTGCTTCAGATATTTTTACCTATCATTGTTGGAAAAGCAGGTGTTATTAGCTACAGTAAGTGCTCTGTTTGATGTCAGTGTCAGGAGCAACAGAAGATTGCAGAGTATTCCATTTTCAATATTTTAGGCTCTCAAGCTCATTTTGAGAACACCTTCGAATGAGTTTTTTTTTCTCAAAGAGTGACAACAGAGAGGCAGAACCATTCTGTTTTATTATAGAATAATAAATCCATCCAATAGTTCAAGGTCCTCTTGGTTATAGAACTGGGTACTTGACAGGGGATGTGGATTTGTGGAATTGTGTTGCTTGGCAGCAAACACTGAGACCAAGTTGTTAGTGATGGAGTTCACCAGTTCAGCCCATAGCTCTGTGGAGAATGTTATGCAAGACAGGGAGAGGCTAATATTTTGCATTTACAGCAATAAAGCCTCAATAAAAAAAAAAAAGGAAAAGATGCCAAGAAACTTTATCACAGCACCTGCTCAGATCGGGATCAAAACCTAGACTCGTCACGAAGAAAATGTGAGAGTTTCTGAACATGGACTGGACTGAGGTACTTATGTACAAATTTAAATTGTACTCTATTCTGGTCTTTTGTTTTTCCATTACACTTTTTTTCTACTTGACTAGAACTCAGAGGGAAATGATATATATTCTTTATTTTTCACTTTCATTTAGACATTATTTAATTTATTTAGCAGCTTTATTTGGTGCACAGAAATTCACCTAATTCCTTTCTGAGTGAAACAGTCAGTTAACTAATCAGTTAAACTCTGACTTGTGAAACGTTGTTGAAGAGAGTGGCATTATTATGCTGAAAAGAAGAATGTGAACACTTCCCCCATCAATGAGATGGGTTTGTAACGGGTTATTTCTTCCCTGTTTTTGATACATAAATGCGTTCAGAAAATGGCACAGTAGGACACAATTAGCTGTTAGAATCCTACAAATATGAGCTGGACATAACTGAGTTCTGGCCACGTAGGACTTGTTCTGAGATACTTCAATTGAACTGTTATCACTTGAGATAGAAAGAGCAGGAAAAATGTAATCATTTTCCAGTGTATTGTAATGTACGCGCATTAAACTTTCCACAGCACAACAAATTGAATCATTTTTGACAGCAGTGTTGACCCGTAACACTGGCCGGTCCTGTGCTGGTTGACTGTAAATGAGGCATTTGAACCGTCGTTTCCCATGAAGGCTCTGCACTACCCAGTGACACGTGTATATCCCCAGGCGAAGAATGCCAGAGGATGTCGGGAAGCTTATTCCACATGTGACCAGCCTTCCTCTCGTGCTCTCTTTCTTTCTCCCACAGCTCCCACCACCTGCCCCTCCCTGGAGGCCCCCGCTCACGGAACAAAGTTTGGCTCAAAGTACTTTGTTGGACACGAGGTCCATTTCACTTGTTCCCAGGGCTACCACCTTGTTGGTTCTTCTACGCGGGTTTGCCGGGAGAATGGCACCTGGACTGGTGTCAGTGCAATCTGTAAAGGTGAGCTATGGTGTGTTGAGATCGTCACATTGATTCCAGATTTGTCGTTTGTTAGTATTTCCAGATAAACACCACTTCAATTTTGACAAGGTCTGTGACCACTCTTTATATTGGATCATAAATACTATATCAGTCAGCTGAGGCGCGGTCACATACACAGTGACCGTTCCTCAGGAGAGCTTTAATGGCAGGCTAAGAGACTCATCAGCTCAGAAGCCAAGCTGAGCTCCACACGCACACAGATGACAGGCAAAGAAAAGAGCTATTCTGTAGAGTTTCTGGAGCTTCTCGACACACTGAATGAAGCCCTCGTTAAATTGGCATTAAATGTCTCTGACCACAGAAAAACACCTGTACTGCATTCCACTGTGGGGTGCCTTCCCCCTTCAGGTCTCTACTCCTCATTAACAAGAATGGTTGGGCTACTGTAAGTTAAGCCCCCCCCCCCTCTGCTCCTCATGTTTCTCTGGGTCTTTGACAACAGTCCTTGGACAGGGTTCGGTCCAGCCATTATACCCAAACTATGGTCTGATAGCACAGAAGTATGCTAAGCATGCAATTGATAGCCCCTTCAGCCTGCAGTGGTGGCAATCCTCCAAAAAATTCCAAGTGGCACTCTCAGTTGAACATGTGTGAAAGTTTATTGACGTTACTGGTTAAAACAACACGAGAGGCCTCGAGTCTGCACAGTATTATCTCTGTTCGTGTTTTCAAGCCCAGCGTAAGAGGGATAAATTTAGTCATGCTCACAAAGTAGTATTGACAGAGTAAAAAAACTTAAAGGTAAGAAGAGTTTAAAAATATCTATCAAAGTGTATTGAGCCTTTTCATGTCATGGTTCAGTGGAGGCCCCTGAAGAAGCCAAATGGAAATTAAAGGAAGTGGTTGTCATCTAGAATACTGTGGCTGGAGTGCTGGAGTTCAAAGAGCCGAAGCTGCTTTATAGTTTTGACATCTGCGCAGCTCTTATTGCCAACTGCAGAAACAGAGATCAAATTGTAGCTTTGCCACAGGAGAAGTGTCATCCTATCTACTCCTGACAATAATAAACTGAACATCAGTCGACTAACTAATAGACCTGTACTTTACGCTGTAGCAACGGAGATATGTCCAGTATATGTTCAGTAAGCATAATTTAATTCAATTCCATTCAGTAATTCTTTATTATTCCCCAAAGGGAAATTCTATTGTTAGAATATAAAGCATTATTAAAGAGCTTAAAGCTGAGAAGAGAGTTGTTGGAGTTGTTCCTGGAGCCACATCTTAGGGGGAAAAAATTATATTGCTGTCCTGATATTGCTGCTATGTCCTCATAAGGGGTCCAAGTTCATCCATTTTATCTGCCAGTGATCTCACACTTCCCATGATGATCGAGGGAAGAAATGCTTTAAACTTCCTCCTCCGTTTTCACCACCTTTTTTCCTGCTCTGCATCCTCAACATCTCCTCTACAAATCATCTGGATTTGGAGTCTTATTGCGGGCATTACTTTGGCTTTGTAAAGCCCAATGAGCTGCTCCCACATGCAAACAACTTTCCCGTTGCCATGGTCATGCATCGTAAAAGATGTCAAAAAGTGACAGAATTACTGCAGAATTTTTGCAGAAAGCAGCTCCACAGCATTAGAACCAGCATAGATAAACTGTTCAAATGAAACCGGTTCGCACATGTTTAGTTTGATGCTAAAACGCTTATAAACAAGTATAAATGACTTTTCCATGAAAGTGTAACAGCATTGCTGAGAAGATTTATAGGAAGATTAAGACTGCAAAGCGCTGAAAAGTAAAATATCTTTAGTCTTTATTTATATTTATACCTTCTTCAAAAAGCTAGAAAAATCAGAGAAACATTTAACTCAGAAAATGAAGATTGTTTGTTTTTTGTTTTTGCCCATAGTCACACTACCCGTCCTCAGTCTTAATCTCATTGCTCCTCTGCAGAGGCCTTTCATAATTCATCAAAGGTGTTGCTAACATGGCCGGATTTGATCATTTCCATATTAGAAGCTGCAGACATGACTTTTGTTTTCTGCAGATGGTCATCAGACTGTTTGAGCTGATGATGCATTCCATCTTTTATCTCTGTGCAGTGCATAAGTGTCTCTTGTCATCATGGACAAAAGGACTCTAAGAACCTGAAGATATCTATGGATGTACACATTAACCTTGAGTCTTGGTGAAAGATTATATGGGGAATGCTTAAAACAAGACCACAAAAGTAGCATTCAAATTTTTTTCCACTTACATTTCAGAAATATATCTCTCAAAAGGAAATAGCTCTGGTGTGACTGGCCAAATTTGCAGATGTTTCCTTTGAAAAATGAGTGCATGTGGTTTTGACTGGAAATTACTAGAAGCTTGTGAAGACGTTACAGATGTCTTAACTTGTCAACCACAGTGAAGGTAATTCTCTTTCACATCTACAGATATAGGTGAGTGCACAAGCAATCCCTGCCAAAATGGAGGTACCTGTGTGGAAGGTGTGAACCAGTACAAATGCACCTGCCCCCAAAACTGGAGTGGCTCTCACTGCCAGCACCAAACCCAGACAGGTCAGTGCCACAGAGGTGACGTCTGTGTTGCTTGGTTTATTCGTATGTGCTTGTCACTCAAATCCAGCTATCTTATTGTGTTCCCTAATGCAGCACCACCTGAGTGGAGCGTTATGAATGATCCGGCATTCAGCCGGAGACCTCGCTGCGCCCAAGTGAACCATGCCCAACACTGCAGCTGCGACGCAGGCTTTCACATGAGTGGCACTTCTGACAACAGTATCTGTCAGGGTGAGCTGTAATGATGTGTTAACTTATTTGATCCCTGTGGGGAAATTCTCCTGCTACAAGTCATAGGAAAGCGAGGTCAGTTACAGAGCAGCTCCCTCGGGCTTCTTGTTTCCCATAAATCTTTTTCTTCCCTGGCGATTTCAAAGTTAAGCGAATATGTAGAACCAGCGTCTGACAAACAAAATAATCCTCCTGAGAGGTCACAAGCTGATTAGCATCCATGTAGGTCACAGTTAATTTTTTTAAAAGTTTTATTTGCTTGAGAAATGAAGTTAGACTTCTCCTAGATTAGCTCAAAACATGCCAATTCACAAGATCCTCAAAAAGGTACAGCCTAACTTCTGAGGAAACAAAGGGGCTGTTTCTGTTTAATATAGTTGTCCGTTTTCAATCGCAGTAAGTTGTTTCTCTGTTTTGTAACAGATGTAAATGAGTGTGAAGTATACCGGCTGGACCAAGGGGGGAAACTGTGTATCCACGAGTGTGTGAATGTGCCAGGCTCATACCACTGCTCTTGCCCCAGCGGTTACAAGTTGCTTCCAGATGGGCGGAGCTGTGAAGGTGAGTGACAAGGTGCAACAGAGGACAAAGGCGCATTCACAGGGCCTTGGCTGCGGATCTGGCTGGGTATGCATTTCTAAAGAGAAATACCTGTGTTTTCGTAAGACGAGGAGCCATAAGAAGAAGAGATTTTGGTTCCAGCAGAGGTGTCTGTCTCCCTGAAACCTCTCTACTTCATCTGTTTTCACCCGTTGAGCTTAAGGTGCTTGACTTTGGTTCATATGACCTCACCTTTTTTACCCGCACAAGGGATCTTTAGGACACGAGGCATTTGTGGGAGACTAAACTGAAAAAACAAATAAAGAGAAAAGCACCCCCTGCTCAGACTGTGGTAGCTAGGAAGCACAGAGTCAGTCTGGCAAGTTCCTCTCCCCGCTTCTCAGTCTTATACGCTGCTGCTGTTTTGTCTTCCAGATGTGGATGAATGTTTAAGCCAGAAGCACAACTGTAGCCGAGGGACAACTTGTATAAACACGGGGGGAGGCTTTCAGTGTGTCAACCCGGAGTGTCCCCGCTCTCATGGCAACATCAGCTATGTCAAGACATCTCCCTTGTAAGTGGAAACACGTCAGTGGGATTTATTTTAATGAACATTTGTGTTTTCTGGCATGAATAAATTCTGTGTTAGCAACAATTAATTAATCTTTCCTGAATGAGCAGTTACACGTTAAAAAAGACAGAAGTGAGATGTGAAAGGGAAGGAGAACCAAAGGACACAATTCACATCCATTGGATGGCAGCCACAGCCCTATTCCATCACTCAAAGGAGCTTCAACTTTAATTATGCATAACTTTAAAGTCTTAGCATAGTTGAAAGGGGCTGAGCGCTATAAAAATTCATCGCCCTGCAGTCGTTGTGAAGTGGAAAATTTGCTACTGACCGTTCTTTTACAGAGTGTACATTGTTATTTTAGCTGTAAAGTTGGGTCTTTAGACATAGGGGTTGAGTTTGATATATGAAGGATGTGAGTATCCTAATGTGAGGCAACAATTCTCTCCTTGTAGCTTTGTCTTGTTTGAAAGGACTTGTTGTGTTTTAGATTGTAACATCTGCTCATATAACCATAACTGTATTAAAAGGAAACTATATTTCTGCAGTTTATATGATCTTAGCACTGTTTTAATGCTAAATTAAACTGTTCCGGAGTCATGCAGTAGTATAGGCACATAAGCAACACGATGGCTTAGAAGATTTGGAAGTGTGTAACATGAGACACTTAGCTCACTTATCCTTTTTTCTTTCTGTATTTCAGAAAACGGGAAGGAAAATGGATAGTGTTATTTATTTTTTCCAGTGTAGTGCTTCTGTTTTCAATAGGAATTTGCCGAAGTACAATCGCTCGTCTTTCAAACTGGCTTCAAGCGTAGTAAAGCTGTGCGAGCCTCGCATGCAGTATGAGGAGCAGCAGCATTCTGTTGCTTTGTTGGTTCTTGGCCACACAATAATAAGGTGGTGCCCAGTAACACACTTCACCTACATTTAAGTTGCCAAGCTCTGTAGGAACTTCCATACTTTTGGAGCCAGCCCCATGAGGCTGTTCCGAGGAGCTTTTACCACTTCTGTTTTGGTTTTTAGTTTTCATCTGACATAAGTGTTGACTGTTGCCGTGTTGCCATCGTGTCTAACTGTTTCAAGTGCAGTGTCATCAGAACTGACTGAAATTATGATAAGTGATCAAATTATGTGTGACAGGTTAAATGCATGCCGAGTGGAACTCATTAGATGATGTAATTGTTTTCCATCAAACCGTGTAGTAGTGTAGTTTATGTGTTCTGAGACATTCCTTAATTGTTGTTTTCCAGCCATCAGCAAGCCGACTCATTGAAGAGCATTAAACAAAGCTCTGTCCGCTGCTACTGAACCATAAATGCGGTGAAGTCCAGTTCCAATACCCGCAATATATTTGGGAAAATACTTGAAAGAGTATTTTCAGGGAATAGAGTAAGACAGTAGCTGGGTCCCAGTTCTAGCCAACGTTAACTACATTTTGGGCTATGAAAAAAAAGTACCCATGCAGATTTTAGTGTGCATATGAAATCCAGTTGATTTTTTAACTGCTTGAAGATCTGTATGGGTCAAAATGTTTATCACCTTGTACTATATTGCTCTCTGTGTCATACGTGCTGCCTTTCTGTCCTGCAGTCAGTGTGAGAGAAACCCCTGCCCCATGGACAGCCGCTCCTGCCACCTGGCTCCCAAGACCGTGTCCTTCCACTACCTGTCCCTGCCCTCCAACCTGCAGACCCCTGCCACGCTTTTCCGCATGGCGACCGCTGCCGCCCCTGGCCGCACCGGGCCAGACAGTCTGCGCTTCGGCATAGCAGGCGGAAACTCCCGAGGCATCTTCGTCATGCAGCGCTCAGACAGACAGACTGGCGAGCTGATACTGGTGCAGCAGCTGCGCGGGCCTCAGGAGATCAGCGTGGATGTGGACATGTCTGAGTACACCGACCGCACCTTTCAGGCCAAGCATGTGGCAAGGGTCCACGTTCTGGTCTCACCCTACAACTTCTGAGGGCAAGCTGGGAGAGCGGGAGAACTGTAGACTGAAACCCGAAGAGGAACAAGGAAGAGCTCACAATAGGCACGAATTCCCTGAAACTGTCTCTTCATACCCTTTCAGAAATTAGCTGTGCGGTCACAGGCAAACATATCATAAAATGAGAAAGTTGCTTACCATAGATGCTTATTTAAATGGTGTCAGAATGGCCTCTAAATTATGATATGTGGCTCAGAGTGCTCATTAAATCTAACTAAACACATAGCATCTGTACAGCTCAGGGTTCGGGCCGGGCTGGGATGCAGCGCCCTGACTGAATGATACATCCCTTTGATCACATTAGTGCTCCTGTGGCTCTAATTTATCGGAAATGTTGTTGGGTTTTTTTTTTCTTTTTCATTTTTTAACAGTATAACATACTCTGTGCAACAATATCTTTGATCATATACTGTATATGAGTTTTTTGTACAAGCTTGCTTCATTTAAGTCATTATGTTAAGGGAGTTTTTGAAACAGTAGCTGCACTACTGCACCTGGTCTATTCTCCTCTATATCTCATATTATGTATCTTACCCAGAAATAGTCCCAGTATATTCAAAATCATCGCTGATTTGGCAAACTTGCCATCGTGCTTCACAATTTATCTGGAGTTTTAATTGTCTCAACGTTACTGAAATAAAGTCAGTCCAACATTTCAGTATTTGTTAAAACTACCTTTCTTGATGCTAAACAGCAGGCTGTTAAATGTTCTCGTGGCGGTGCTTGTTTTCCTTCAACGACCAACGGGAGCGAATTTGAATGACTGAAATGCAAACCCATGGGAATCTGATAAATGAAGGTCCTGGATGGCTACAAAAGGTTTTCTCAATGAAAGGCTGTAGAAGAAGGAATGCGTGTGCAATAATGTATCCCCTGAAGCAAAAGTTCATGCTGCGATACAAGTCAAAGTATTTCCCAAGTCTTGGAAACAAAAGGGGTGTCGAAGTATTTTTTCATTTGAGACAAATGGAGGGAAGACCAAACGTACATAAATACATCTCAGTGTTTGTTAAAGGGAAAAAGAGGCTAATGCTCACCACATGTGTTCTCTAAACGTGCTTCACTGGGTCTTCCACTCATGTCTCCATCCAGGGGTTTACGTTGTGATAAAAGGGGCCAGAGGCCTGCTTTCAGACAGGAGCGAATGGTGAGAATAAAAAAAAAAAAACACATGCCCCGTCGTTACACTCTGTTCTCAAAATGACTCCGTGCCTCAGTGGTAGCGATAACCCCACCGGGAGCCTGCACATAGCTATGTTTTAATCTCCTACTTGGGCTGTTTCAAGTTCTCATGCCACATTCTTTCCCAGGTGGAAATACATATCGTTGGGGACGAGTAGAGAGAGCTGAGCTCTTATTATGGTGGTAGTTTTATAATAACGGGTAAGCAAACATACAGTAAAAACAAAAGACATCCTGAGCACAGAGTGCTGTTCACACTTGTTTTAGTTAATACAGAAACAAGGCCACCTCAGTGACGGTAGTAGTGTAAAAGGGGTTTGCAAAGTAAGTGGAACACATGATGACGCATATGAATTATTTTAGATACGCAGTAAACAATATCCTGTATTACTGTAGCACAAAACCACAAACTGAACATGTTCAAAGTGATGCAACCGTTTCACAACTAGTCTTTTTTTGTTTGTTTCAGTGCAATACTGAATATAACAGATCGGGAAACATTCTCCTGAATTCAAATAGCATTTAATTTGAGTGCACTGTACACACTTTCTGAGGAGGAAGAGAAGAAAACCCCCAAAGGTGCAAAAAAATGTTCTTGTCACCTGTGAGGGGGAAAAAAAAATAAAGGAATCGTCTAAACACTTCTGACTCGTAGAATTATGAAATAACAAGAATCAGTCTAAATCCATCTGTGCAAATAATCCGAGGTCAATTGCAGGTGTCTACAGTATTATATAACAGAGCGACTGTTTGCCACCATAAGCACAAATATTTCCAGGTTTCCAACACACACACACACCCAACAGGAACATTATAATCCTATTTAGGTGATCGGCTTCTGCTAACCACATAACCCGTAAAATGTGTTCTGATGTGGGATTGCCAAGACAAACAGACAAAAATTACAAGTTCTGCTGTGACATTTATTCAAAACAACACACACAAGGATGATGGTGTACCAACTCCATACACATACTGACGAAAGCAGGCCAACCACTTAAAAAAAAAACATAAAATAATATACATATATATATATATATATCTATATATGTTGAAAACAGTATGATTAAGACTTAACTGAAAGAACATAGAGTTTCATTAAGGTGTTTCTGAAAGCAAAAGAAAAAAAAAAAAGATTTAATCATAAAGAAAGAAAACATTGCCAAAAGGGAAAAAAAAAACTGTGCAGTCCGCAGATGGAAGCAAACTCTGTAAACACACTTCAAGTAAACATGGGTAAAAACAAGCATTAACTTAAGTACACTTGGAGAAATACTAATAAATAACAAAGTCACCCTGTCTCAACACACATACAGCATATTGCTCCTTATTTCAGAAGACACAAGACCTGCTCACCCGCAGCCATACAGCAAATTCCAAACATGACAGTAAAACCCCTAATTTTACACTACTGAACTATCCCAGTTACCGTAAACTTCAATTTATACAAATGCTCTGTCCCACTCCCTTTCTCACAGATTCGCTAAACGTTCAGGACGGCGGGCTTCGATCGGAGACACGAAAGACACTTTCCTTCATATTGTTCTCGACAACTGAAGGGTCGGAGGCCTCACACGGGGAATGACGTGCAAGAACGGCTTTGATCTCCAAAGTGCATACGAGCAGATCAGCTATTCAGAGTTACAGTGTTTCAGTTTGCAAAGTTGCCATTTTAATTAGAGTTCAATTTCTGGTAAAAAAAAAAAAAAAAGAAAGGAAAACCCTGTGTGCTTCTGACACTCACAGTCACGTAGAAAAACATTACCCCACCTACTGAAAAACTTCTCTTTAATTCTATATTCATAAATGTGTGTCTATAAAGAAAGATCCTGACTGAAGCTAACTCTGTGGGAAAATGCTCTGACTTGCGACTGCAAGAATAACTTTAATAAATAGTTTTCAGTTGAGGAAAAACAAAAAAAGGGCTTTTAGCCCATCGATGACTCAAAATATACTCAAGAAGACGTTTAATGTACATTAGAGAGTAATTCTTTTTTTTTTTAGGCATGAAGAAGCTGAATTCGTATAGACACAACAGAAATAAATACACAACTTGATATAAAAAGGAAACACTGTCTTTGGAAAGATCAAAACTGGTCGAATGAGGAAAATTTATGAACCTGTTGATCAGTGAAAAGTCTCTCTGGTAGAATACTTTAAAAAAACAAAAAACAAAAGAAGGAAATCAGCAGAGGCTCCCATGAAAACATCAACCGCGTCACCCTGTGAAGCAGCATCAGCTGAAAAATTAAATGGCACTCCAGAACCATTTGCCAGGAAATCCCAGAGAAAAACCCCTGCTTCAGAGTCGGGAGCAGCTGCTATGTTCTCCCTCCGTGTCAGCAGATGGCTGGAAACGCTTCTGCCTCACTCAAGCTTTGACATCTCATACTTGGTCGTCATGATTTCCTGGGAAATAACATCCAAATGTTAATTATGCATTTTATCTCAGGCAGAACTCCTCCAAGAGCCAAACGTGATTGCCCACTATTGTTCAGACTGGAGAATGCACAATTTACCATTGGCTGAGCTTTATCTTCTGTAGTGGCTGTTTGTTTTAAATGCATTAAAGATGCAATTTGCTATGTACAGTATATTCATCACACAATTAGAGGAAGGACAGTTCTTTCAAATGTGGAGCCCCCTTTGTCAGGGGCTCAAATCTCACTGGATAATTGACTAAAAGCTATTTCATGGACAGGTCCCGGTCTATTCATTCATTATTCCCTCAATCTGGCAGGAAAATAAAGGCTGTTTCTGTGATTCCACAACATACTTTCATTAACTCTCCATGCAAATCAAAGCTAAACTAATTCACAGAGACAGAGGGAACATCTGCAGTGGCCATTCAACAGCTCTCATTCTGTGAAAATTTGAAAGAAGAAAAGAAAAAGAAATGTACTGGTGAGCTGTAGATAAGACAGTGGGAGATGATTACAGAATTCTTTCCAGGACAAAGAGGAAAAAAAAAAAAACAACCAGCAAAGTGAGAACACTCTGTAGACTTAAAAAGTCCGGAGTATTCACAAGGCTCGAACAGCTGCCTGCTGAAGCCCCTTCACAGCAAAAGAGATGTCCTCGTTAAGCTAGTTCCTACAGGCCAAATGGAAGAAACTCTCTCCACATCAGTACACACAGCAAGCCGGCTTCCCGGAATCAGCGGAGAGAAAAACATTTTAGCGATCGAATTCCAGGTCACAGGCAGCAGATGATTAGTAGGAACAAATTAACAGATGACTTGAGCCAAAGGCTTTGGTGGCTCAGATTCTGCCAAACAAAGCAAAGCTGATTGGACAGGTGCTTCACAGGCCAGATGGACAATGGCCCAAAACACGCTGCGACAGCGACCCAGGAGTTTTTAAAGGTAAAGAAGCAGACTTCTCTGCAACGCCATCGGCTCCAATCGTATGCCTTAAAAACACGAGGAACTCACATGGGTTCTTGAGGGGACTGTATTCTTTCTCACTGTTATGATGTTTTACTCCCTCTACTCATATGTGGACTAACATGTCTTTGGTCAAAGAAAGAAAACATTAACTGTCAATCCTGCTTTGTGCAATGCATTTTTTTTTTTACCTCATCGGAGTCAAGCAGGACTGGAAGAGCTCTGAGGTGAAGAAAGGATAAAGAGAAACTCTGTTACTATCACACACGGCTTCTATGATTACACCAGGATGCTTGGATCATTCTGTGTATTACAACGATGCTTACACGTCTGTAAGAGAACTAGGAATGTTGTCCTCCACCCATTTCAAGTCTTCATCCTAGACAAGCAGGGAGAAAATAGTCAGAGTAAATGCTGCCATCTACTGAAAGGAGCAATGTGGACAGAGAAGCTGAGTTACTCTTATTGGATCTGACTAATATTCATCAAATATAAGAAACAAACAAACACAGAATGTTGCTCTTACTGGGTTTGTTTCTGCAGGCTTCGCTGTACCATTTGTCTCACTTTTAGTTGCTCTCAATTTCATTCCCTCGGCTGAGAATCAGAAAAAAAAGAAAAAAAAAGAAATGAATTCAATTAAAAGAACATAACAGTCCGTTTACGGTACTTTGAATAGTGTTCCCTTTATGTTGCTGTACCCAGGTTAGCAGAGGCGATGAACTCCTCAATCTCCTCGTCGTCAGAATCATCAATCAGAGGTGTGAACGCATACCTGCAGACGTAGAAAATACATCTTTGATTCCGCATCTTAGCCGAGTTCGTGGCACTGGATCGAAGGGTCCGCTCGCACAACTTGCCTTTGGTTGTTTGCAGACGGCCGCCATAAAAACATGATGACGAGCAGAATGACGGAGAACAAGAACCTCCAGAAAGCATCTTCGACCCACAGCTCAATCCAATCCTTCGCCGAAAGAAATAAAAAGATGTCGCAGATTCTATCGTCTAACTTCCTTCGATCACTTAGCACAATACAAGTGAGGAATACGCAAAGACATACTCACAGACTGGCAATCTGCTAATCGGAACTTTTTTGTCGTCCAACCCAGGAATATTATAGAAGCTGAAAAAGAATAGGAACAGGATAGCATGGAAGCACATAGAGCATAAGCTAAATCATACACAAGATGCATTATATACCGTCACCCTCCAACTGTAGTTGTAGTACTTACCAATAACGGCAAATATTAATGTATTTGTGAAGTGCCTGTAGAGAGACAACTTCACAGGGTTTCTCCTCAGCTTTAAGGTCTTGATGGTTTGTGCGAGGCTGACAAAGATGTTAGCGGCAGTCAAGGGAAGCAAACAGCGGGCATTACACAGAAACCACACTCAATCCTATTTTTAGAACAGGTCCCTATGACTTCTACATGTGAGCTTTAAAAGTGATCAATGCATTCGCTGCAATTAGAGAAATGTGTAGAGATTTAAGGAGATAATTAAGT
This sequence comes from Leuresthes tenuis, assembly GCF_036924035.1. NCBI lineage: Eukaryota > Metazoa > Chordata > Actinopteri > Atheriniformes > Atherinopsidae > Leuresthes > Leuresthes tenuis. The sequence goes on from NW_027325362.1 coordinate 18,091,620, forward strand.
TTTAGGAAAGGTCTTTAACGGTACAGATTCTACACCGTAAGCACATTCGACAAATGAAAACATCTTTTCCCCCTTTTTCTTCCCCTTAAAGTTTCACACGTGAAGTTACAACTTCAGAGAAAGAATGAACCCTTGACCAAATTCTCCATCCGATATTATCCCCACCAAAGAGGCACCCACATGTATAGTTTCTGTGAAGATGACAACCAGTAAAGTCTGGGACACAAATCAGCATTTTATGCTGATAAAGACAGAGAATGTTACTCTCATTGGTTTCTCTTAGTACAAAAAAAAATAATGTAATGCAGGAAAAACAGAAGAATGGAAGATTTTAAGACCAGTTCAAAAATCAAGAAAGAGCACAAATTTTAGTACCCTTAACTTGCGCTTAAACTAACAATTATCTGGCAAAAGGAGAAAGACGGCTACTGATCGCCATCTCCTGTATTTTTAAGGGTAGAAGATGAGGAACAGAAGGGAACCACTCAGGGAAAGGTTGTAGGCGCACAAAAGGATATCCACCAGCATAAAGAAGAATCAAGCAGAGCCAAGGGAATGTTGGCCAGCAGGGCCAAATCAGAGTCCTTCGCCTGGACAGGGAAACAGAGCAGGACCACAGTACACCAAGAGAGGAGAAACATTTGGGGTGGGGGGGTGAATCACAAAGAGGAGTCTGAGATTAAAGAATATATATATATATATACACACAGGTATGATCACCAGGTGGGAAAACAAACAACTAATGAGTACGCTGGAAGGATATGAACCAGATGGCGCAGGATTCAAACACAGCCAGAACAATTGCTGTAATGAGAGCTGGACCATTGTCTTGACCCTTGATTTTTGATCCCACAACAAGTAAAAAAAAATACACAATGTCAAATCTAAGACAATCCAGCAAAAAAAAAAAAAAAAAAGAAAGATCTTTGAAATCGCTAAATCAAGCAGGTGTGAAAACAATGAGTCAGCTTGTCGGTCATCTAACATTGACCGATTAGAACTTCTCCAACTTGAGAACTTGTTTGTTTTCCTCTGCTTCAAACTGAATAATTACACACAGATTTTTTTTAGTTTGGTTCGATTTAAATCCACTTGAAAAGCAACACGATGCTTTAAGCAACCTCAACTTCTGACAGTAATATCGTAATATGATACGCATTTCGTTCACAAGTCAAAAGACTAATCACAAGTAAAACATTACTCACGCCTGTGATCCTCAGGACACCCTCAATGCTGGCAAAGGCAGAGTAGAGGATACCAAGCCCCACCACTCTGTGCATCACAGATCCCAATCGAGGCCTAAAAAGTAAAGACGAATCAAGAAGATTAATGCTTGATTTGTTTGAAATAATGCTTTTCTTTCTTTAAATGAGCAAATAAAACTTGTGTATGTACAGACAGAAGCTACATACTTCACTATGCCATAGCCCAGACTGACAATGATGACGAGTAATCGAGCCAAAGTCCTTTTGAGGGCAGAGACCAACTCAGCAAAGATCAACAAGCCTTGAGCTAAAGTGGAAAAATTATTTACATTTTTTTTTTTTTTTTTTAAAGTATACATTCAAAAAGTAAACAGATTTTTGTGACCACCTAAAAATACTCACAAGCAGAGCCGTTGGCATTGGTGTTTTCATATTCGGCACAGAAGACCGCCTTCTCCACCATCCCAAGGAATATGACGCCTGCTATCCAGAACTGGATCCTCAGAAGATCTTTCCAATAGCAGGCTGCCCAGATAAACCACAGCAGGGCGTACAGGATGTACACTACACACATAACCATGTAGAACTACAAACAGACATTGAGGGATTAGTCCATAAACAAATCACATATGGAAGCAGTTGTTATTCGTTAACTGAAGACCAATTTCCCAAAAAGTAGTCTATCCAAAAGCCAATTTCTTTTTTCTTTTTCTAGTCAGAGTTCGGACTGAGGTTTGGAATCTGTCCCCAGTACATCAGTCCAATACTGTAAATCTCAAACAGATTTAGTTTTCAATACATACAGCTGCACATGTTCCCCTAAAAGCAGTAAAAACACATTCACAACATTAAAAGAGAGTAAATAACTTTGCTTATCTTAAAAAAACGTGCATCCTGGTTTTCACTTTGAGACTTGCCTCTTACCTAAACAACCTTACCTAGCAACAGCCCTCCCCTCCCCCATCAGGGGAGACGTGGACTATGCTAAAACTGCTAAGAAGGGACTTGGACAAATGACAAAGGCGTTTTCCTTGATACCAATCAGATGGGATCTGAGGGCGTCTGGAAGCCCTTTCCACACAGAACCATTGAACGACCCAAAGGGTCTAAAGTAACTATTACTAATGTTCCAGAACCAGCCAGTTCAAGACACCACCAGATGTTCTTTGTCCCTGATTTGTCTGACTGATCAGAGCATCAGCAGCAGCGTGACTCCTTGACAAGCGAATGTAAAGTTGTGGCTTATCGGCTAAATCTCATAACTCTGTATCATACTGTAAATAACTAGCTCATAATGAACTTACACAAACCTTTCAGTAGGGCCGGGACATAATTGTACAAAGATAATATTAATACAGATATTACCAATAGATGTTTTTGACAGAAGTAAAAAAAAAAAAAAAAGATTCGTTAAGTCATTTACTTACAATCATGAGAGGCCAATCTGTGACTGAAATGTAGCCGTGGCTGCCTCTCATCAAAACATTAACTGGAAATGAAAAAAAATCCTGCCATCAGGAAAATGAAGCAAGACAGTGTTTTCACACACATTGAGATTCTGTTTGTGGTACAAACAAGTGGTGAAAAACATGTTAGTCCTACTAACATGTGGACTTGGAAATCAAAAGTCATTTCAATTCAAGTCAATTCGTTAAAAAAGAAACTTTATACATCTCACCTGTTAAGTTCCAGTTGACCTCCTCTTTGCTGGACACGATCTTAACAACCAGCAGGTAGGGCCCATCCCTCCATGTGGTGGCTATCACGTCGTCTCTCACGCTCACACTGCCGTTCTTCGCGGTGCTGCTGCGGTCATACTCCTCAGAGATCCATTTAATGTGATTTTCATCCTGCAGTACGACGAGGGAGCAACAAGCTAAACAAACACTCGATCAACAGAAGACGCAAAACACAGACAGGGTATTCGTTTTTTAATAAAAAGCATTCATGTTTTCTTACTAGATCGTCACTCTGGACAGGCAGACGGTCTGGGTGCGGTTCTGCCTTGGCTTTCTGAAAAACGCATACAGGGGTCAAGGATATTGCTGATGATATAAAGGTCACAATATCAAAATGTGTTGATTATGCTGAAAAGAGTGCCATGACAAACCCACTCTGAGCATTGGAAAGGAGCGCAGTCCACTGTTACATGTTATTGGACTGTGCCTGTGTTCGATGTATTCTCCCCTTCCTATAGGATTTGGATCCAGGCTCTCCCCCCGACTCAGAGGTGTCCTCTCGTACATTTCCTACAGACGGTCACAATCCAACAATTGAAAACCTCATCTAGTTGAACAACTGACTGACAGATAGGCTGACATGAAGCATTTGTACTTACGTCAATATTTTTGAATTCATTGTGACAGGGGTAATATTTTAAAAGCCAGTTGATAGTGAGGTCCACCTCTTCGGGACATTCAAAAAATACAACTAAAGGATGAGGACAAAAAAATTTATATTTAGTTTTTAATCAAAGATACAAACAGGGCAACACTTTTAGGATAGATCATGAGCAAAATGTCTCACCTTTCATTTCAATATCAGTGTCTTTAAACATAACTTTCCTTAATAGCAGTGGTCTGGATGTCTGTAAAACAATAAACAAGGTTTATGAGCTACAATGCCATCAGGGATTTGTCTTTCATTAGTAATTGCTTTGGTTTTGTTGGTTGGGTACTGACTGTATGTAAGATGAGGAAAAGACCTCATCAGTAAGATGAACTATAAACTTTACTGTTGCCCACACTACTCAAAACAACACTAAACCGTGAGTGTGGTTCAATGTTTGCCACTTGTGCAGATTGGACCCTGCCTTTACACAAAACTGCAACCAGATAAGAGACCAGAAGGAAACTGAAGCCTCCCAGCGGCTAAATTATTGATCAATGATTTCCACTTGTCCTTAAATGCTGGTGTACAAGAGGGAGACTCGACTTTACAAGTACGACTGAAGATATTCAGTGTGTTATTATGTATATCGACACAATGTGTGGCAGGTCGAAACACCAGGGTTTCTCACAGGAACTAGCAAAAGAGGAAACTCTTTTTAGTACTGGTCAACTTAAATTGAAGCTGGTAGTTAGCCGTCAGCTAATCTTAAGGTGCACATTAGCCATTCAACATAATGCTAACAGCTAATTAGCTAAATGACCCCCGCTTCTTTGCGACGTACATTTGAACAATGTTAACGAGAGCAAGCTGTGAATAAGATGCCATCTCTGCAGGACAAGATACCCTGACTGTCACCACACACTCAGCTGTTTGCGAGCTACCATAACAAGACTGTTGTAGCTAGCATTAGCTAAGACTGCTGCAGTTTTCTGGAGTGTTTCCAGCTGATACTCACATTAACAAGTGTAATATGCCAAACCCCGGTCTCTGGCGAGGCAACAATTTCATTAACAGAACTGAGTAAAACTACAAAAATAACCAGCCATGGACAGAAAACTCCTCTGGTCTGGCAGCTCCACGTCCGCATCCTGATTACAGCTGCCATGTTTGTTACGGTTTTCAACACTCCCCTGCAGGACGCGCCCTGAACGCATCAGCCAGAAATGTGAGCTTCCGACTTGTCACCTGCGTTACAGGTAACTTCATCTTTTTTTTTTTTAATGCGATAATAGTAATAATAATGACTGGAGAAACATTTGCAGATGACAGGAACAAACAACACACCCGTTCCGTTTATAAAAAAATAATCGTTTCTTCCATACTTTCTAATACACAACATTTGGACATTTAAGGTTAATTCTGAGGTCAACAGTAAGAGGAATGTGTACTCAGCCTCAAATAACCACGTTACACTGGCCACAAAAATAACACAATAATTTTATTGATCTTCTTTTTATAACTAAAAATGTATACAATTTTAACATTAATGATTACATTAGAAGCAGGAATTTATTTTTTCCATATATACATGTAAATATATGAGAAAGTATGCGGCAAAAAAATGAGAAGGTTAAACTGTCAAAATTTAAAAATGTCGCTTTTTTGTGTGTGTGTCTTGACAGGATCAGGGCATTTTAAAAAAAAGTCCCATATCCATCCTCATAAGTAATAGTATAGATGGACAATATCTATGTGTGGGCCTTTTGAACTCTTTAATTTGCTCAATATTTTATGCAAAAATTGTTAATCTGACATATCCTCCATAAAGGTGGCAACTTCTTCGATCTAACATTTTCAAATTCATCCAGATACGTCTATCAAAGACAAAATGAAGTAACATTTTATGGAGGTTTAAAAACATTTAGTGGAATTGACAAAAAAACCAGCACAGTTACTCTAAGTGTTATGTTGCATTATCTTTAATTGAGTATCGTTTTGGGATATTTTTCTGAAAAAAAAAACAAAAAAAAACAAAGGAGTGGACATTTCAAGGAGTCAATATTTATTTTTGCAATACAAGATAGTTTTTTTTATAAATGTTCTGTACATTTCTATATTTACATTGCAACATGTAATTCATAACAGTAAAGGGTTTCACAGTTCAGTGTATCTGAAGCTTATGGAACATGTGCAATACCGTGTTTAATGTCGACACAAAAAAGTATTCCAGCTGAAATGGCCACGGGAAGCGTACACCGCATATACAACAACACAGCAGAACATCCACAAGAGGGCATGCGAAGGTGCTCCCAGTGCAATGAGGCAAAAACCATTAGTATTGAAGAACCTTGGTGAGGGTTTTATCACAGTTTTGACCTGAGGGACAGAAACGAATCGTTATAGCAGGCGCAAAGTGTCGCTTGAGCTGTGATCCACTGCCGTGTCATGTGTAACCATATCTCCATTTGTTTGACTTGAAGAATGCCCCGACAAAAGAGGAGTGTCCACTGTAGGAGATCTCAGGGAGGGATTAGAGGAGATCACTACCACGTAACGATCACTGTCCTCATCATCCTCATCCTCTCGGCGCCCATGAACGTCCGCAGTAACAACTGTATTTTCTGCAGCGTGATGGCTGCAGGAAGGGGAGGAGCTAAACACTTGTAGCCCTGCAGCCACAGGGTCCTCTTCAGGAAAGCTGGTGTTAATATAAATTATGTCTTCTCTGCTGGAGGACTCTGGAAGCTTTTCTGCAAGCTTTTCCAACATTTCCCGCAGGTGGGGAAACAAGGGTCGGTCCACTGGATCGGCTCTCCAGCAGCTGTACATGATCTCATACCTAGATAAAGGTGATAAGGGATACAAGTCATTTAATGTTTTCTGTTTTTTTTTTCAAGTTTATAAAAAAAATAAAAAGATGAGCTTTTTATAGCTGTTTGTTGGAGTGGATTTAGGAAAATCAGGAAATGTGAGAAAGGTAGTTGTTTCACATCAGTATTTTAGGATTTATGAGGATTTTAAGGTTACTACTCAGTTCCTCACTGCCTTTATCCCTAATCATAGCTTATCTCACAGTTATAAACTGTAGTACAGTTACTCAGTTTCAGAATGCTTTGAGTAAACTTGTCTTGCTTTATTTTCAGCTCCAATGCCAGCAACAAAATCATACATCTCTTGGCCTGTTAGATGATACCCTTTTCTGTGTTTCACGAAACATAACCTATTATTATTAATCTAGCTTCAAATGAATACATTTGTTTGTTTATTTCCACCACAAAAGCTAGTTATTTCATAGAACATCACAGGTTTCTGATTAAATCATGAACCCTTAGATACACTTATTTATTGAATTGAATGAAATGAAACGAAGCCGTGTTCAGTCTGTCCTATTTATTTTTTCTTTTGAAGAAATAAAAAAAATAGAAGTTAGAAGTAAGCTTTGAAAGGACTTTACCGATACCTACTATTATTAAGCGTTGTACCTTTCCCTTGGCATAATAAAGCAAGTACAATACCATCACTGTGTTTCTTGCACAGGAATTCACATTACACAATGACCTCCCTGTGTAATGTGGCCACACTTTTAAACAGTTATTTCCTACTGTAAGTTTTTATTTGGTTTAATGCATCTTAACCCCAAAACATTCAAACCCAAATTCAATATCTGTGTCAAAGAGCAAACACTCACAGTTCATCCAAACAGTCTGGTGGTTGTTTCAGTCTGTGACCTTCAACAAGATGGTCATAAATCTCATGGTTTTGGACTCCAGGGTACGGGGTCATGCCGCGTGTAGCAATTTCCCACATGGTAATGCCAAATGCCCACTACATGACACAAAGCATCAGATCCCATTATTCATAGTTCAACACAAAAAAATGTGCAGCATATCTGAGTCCCATCTAAGAATGCCTTTATGGATATTTATAATTTGTTTTAATCTGAAACTTAAAGAAAAATGGATTTTAGAGGAAAAGCGTGATGAAAATACAACAGAGAGTTAAAAGCCTGAAACAAATCATACATTAATAAATAAATAAGATAACTGCCACATAAAACAAACCTTCTTTAAAGGAAGTGAGTGAACAGAAATCAATAAGAGAAACAGAGAGTGTACACAAGGAGTCAGTTCTTCTTTTAGAGACTGTCCGGTGTTTTTTCGGGGACTTCTGTTAGTGGAAAAAATGCAGTTCGGACTTACCACGTCACTCTTTACAGTAAAAACTCTGTCTGCCAGACTTTCCACAGCAATCCATTTTACAGGCATTTTGGCTATTCTGCCCTGCCTGTAATAATCCCCACTGTAGATCTTCTTTGATAGCCCGAAGTCTGCCACGCACACTGTCATGTCGTCACGCAGCCTGTAAGACAAATAATTCAATGGCAAACAGGGAAAATATATTAGATTAACCTCTTGAATAATAAAGCATATTCTGCACAATTATACTGCCCTCAATCTGTATCTGAAGTTCAATTATTATTATTTTTTTCTAAAATCAGGTCTAGTGAAGCTGCAAATAAAGCCAGAAAATAAAGCAACCTACATGCAGTTGCGTGCTGCCAGATCACGATGCAGAAAGTTACGACCACTGAGATACTCCATTCCTAAAGCAATGTCAACCATGAACTTCAGGAGTGTCTGGGTGGGTAGGAACTGTGTAAAAATGAAAAACACACACACATACAAAGTTGAAATGATACAGTTTTAATATTTCATATAACTGTACTATATATAGCAAGAGATGTATTTGAGACTTTGGCTGAAAGCTAACCATTGGACTCTCTCCCAGCCGTGAGCGCAGCATGAAACTATGCAAATCTCCATACTTCATGAATGGGAGGATGACCATGGGTTTAGGAAAATTTCCGTAGCTAACTTCCAAGCACACACCTAAAAAGGACAAGTCAACACAGACAAATAATGCGCCGATGAAAAGAGACCAATTAAACACAGACATCTGAAAACAGTCAGTTCATCTTACCGAGCAGTTTGATGACGTTAGGATGATTGAAGTCTTTCATGCAGGCAGCTTCATTGAGGAACTCTTCGATCTCCCTTTGAGAGAAGTGTTCCACTGTTGGATGAGAAAGTTAGACATTCATCCATCCTGTTCGTTTTGAAGGTCGTGAATATTTGAAGCAACTCTGTCAAAAGCACAAGACTCACATTTCATCGTCTTCACCGCAACCTTTTCGGATGAATCATCAAGTCGCTTTAAATGTCCCTCGACCACTGAGCCGAATTCACCTGGTGAGAAATAAAACTGTACATTAGCAAAGCGTTTTGTTTAAATGTCGAGGTAAACATGTGTGACATATCACTCACCTTCTCCAAGAACCTTTCCTATTGAGAGCAAGTTCCTCATGATCATCACATCCTTAAGTTTGTCCTGGAGTTCATCGCTAACACCGAGGTTTCCAACTGTAGACAAGTGCGACAGCAATTTATTTAAAAAAATATACCAACAGAAATGTATATGTGAATGCTATTCTTTCCAGAATTGGATTTATGTACGTACGTGTTATTGCTACGGCTGATCGATTGTAGGATCTTTGGTTTGAGTACTGGATGACAGGCTGCTGCTTTTCCCCACCTCCAAACTCAAACCTGCAGGGGGAGACAGGGAAAAGGGAAAAAATAAAAAATCCACTTACTAATGGCATGGGGACTTAGAAAAAAAAACTACACACACAAGCTTAAGTTCAACGAAACAGGGGATCATAGTGAGGAAGCCTTCTCTGGCTTTCTGTTCCAGTAACTGTATTCTGTGCAGAAGCCTGTGACACATTTTTATCCATATCCTGAGATGTAAGCATGAATCACAACCTCCGCAATATAGAAAGCCAAACAATTAACATCTGCATGGTTATTACCAGCTTCCGGTGCAGACAACGATGACTAAAAGGAAGCAAAGGCCATTTATTGACTGAAACAGGAAGTTTTTCTGTTTTTAAAGTCCAACTTCTAAGGAAAAACTCTTTAACAAGTTGCCAGTATAAAAGCTACCTCACCACATGTTTCATGCTTTTGAACCAAGTTAAAAAGATAGCTGGGTTATAAATGTACAGACTGATGGCAACTTAAAAGATCGTCATAACTGGAGCGTTGTTGTATTCAGTCGGTAATTGTTAAGCATACCCAAAACAAGAGAAGGAAGTCCTGTTGCGTAAACAGAGAGACCCCCAGAAGATAAGAAGCAGAAGACAGGCACAACACACCACAGCCAGCACAACGGAGACAGAGTACGGGACCCCTGTGTCAGGTGCGGACGAAGGGCTCACCGCTGATTCTGAGACAAAAAGACGAAATGAGAAGCGTGATCAGAGTTTAGTACACATGACATTCAATAAATAAAAAAAAATCATCATGTTTATTAGTTATCTGAATGGTATTTCCATAGTCAATTATTTTCACAGCAAAATGAAGGTTGTAGTGGCATGCCCACCACTTCATGCTTCACACTTAATCTGTGTATGATCCCTGTGTGCACATGTGTCAGAAAAAGAACAGCAGCCTTGTGCTTTGCCATTTTCATGAACTCTTTTAAATGTGTAACCCTCCAACTGACCAATCAAAGCACGCTGAGCATGAACAAGAGAAGCTAAACCATGGCAATGCAGCAGTGTACAAGAAAAGTGTGTAAGAAAACGCCATGTTTTTATGTATATATTAAAGCTTGTAAAATATGAACATGAACATTGGCATTATATAGGCTTTTTGAATTTCATTGCTTTTCTATCTTTAATCTGAAGTTGACAAATTGAAGAGCTGTGCTCTGCCTTTGCACATAAAAGCACTTTGATCCAGACAAGGAGCAATTATGTTACAGTTTAGTATAATACAACAGCTAAACCACAGTCACAACAGAAAGCTGTATACTTTTCTTTTCACCTAAGGTTTCATGTACCAGGACATTTTCTAATAAAATCATCTGGTCCTTACCGGGTCTAAAAATGAGGTAAATAAAACCTGAGATGAGCAACACATATTACACCATGTTGTTACAAAAACATGGCAAAACTGCAGAATAAGCTTGTGAAAAGCTAAATGTGCTGCATGACTCAAAAGCTTGTAGAATGACCTTTAGCAGCAGTACCTTAAAGTAATCTTTATTTGTATGACGGTAGTTTCTCACCTCCTTGTGGAGGAATTTTGGCTCACTCTTCTGTCCGTTGCTTCAATTCATTGAGGTTTGCAGACATTTTTATGCCCTGCTCTCTTAAAGTTCCACCACAGCATTTCATTTAGATTGAGGTCTGGACTTTGACTGGACCATTCTTTTCTTTTTCAGCCATTTTGTTGTGTATTTGCTGATGTATTTAGGATAACTGTCCCGTGGCTTGACCCACTTTCATGCAATCTTCATCTGTCACACAGATGCCTCCACATTGACTCCAGAATTCTTTGGCATTCTGGGGAGTTCATGGCTGACTCAATTACTACAAGGTGTCAAGGTCCTGTGGCTGCAAAACAAGCCCAAATTATCAGACCTCCACAACTCTACTGATAGCATATCAGCACAAACACCTCATACCAACTGTGTTTGGTTTTTAGGCCTTGTCAGTCCAAATGATATTGTTCCAGAAGTCTTGTGGTTTGTTTAGACTAAACTTCGTAAAGTTGTAAACTGTGTTGCCATGTTCTTTTAAGACGGTAAAGGCTTTTCCCTGACAACCCTTCCATCCATCCATCCATGTTTTTGGACAGTGGGAGGCAGTCCTGGCTTGCTGTGCGCCCTGTGAGGCGACAGTGCTAACCACCACACCACCGTGCAGCCTGGCGACCCTTCCAAATAAGACATATTTGTTCCGTGTTGAACTTCAACACTTAACATGCTAACTGAGGCCTACAGAGTCTGAGATGTAGCTCTTGCAGTTTCTCTGAGCATTGCATGGTCTGACCTTCAGGTGAACTTGCTGGAACGTCCACGCCTGGAACTATTGGCAACCATTGAATATTTTCCGCTTGTGAATAATCTTTCGCACTGTAGAATGTGGGACTGCAAACTATTCAGAAATGACTTTATAGCCCTTCCCAGATTAATCAGCAGCAACAGTCGCTTTTCTAAGATCATTGCTCATATCTGTCCTCCTTGGCATTGTGTTTATGCACACCTGACGACCAGCAAACTGCCAAAACTTCTGCTTTTATAGAGGTGCTTACACTTGTAATGATCAGTTAATCGAGTGTATTCATTACCAGAACCTGGCTGCTACTTACTCCATGAAGCAGTAAGGATATAGTTCGTTTTTCATCACAATGCCTCAGCATTTTGACTGAGTTCTTCCTTAGGTAAATAATGAAACAGTGTAAGATGTCATGTGCCATTGTTCATCAGAGGCTGCAGTTAACTTATTCTTAGACCTGGTGAGAACACATTCAATTGTTCATGACGTTTTAATACCAGAAACCTTGAATTTAAAGGAGGGTGTACTTTCTTTTCACATGATCGTCTATCATACAGCTCATAAAGTTAACGGCTCACAGATCACGAGATGAGGAGATAAAAACAAAAGAGCAGCTTACTGTCCTCTGGCACAAAGAACCAGACTCGTGGGCTGACCATGCCGCTCCCTGCCTGTGTGCATGCAGCCACCTCCACACTGTAGGTTGTGTTAAATTCCTTCACAGCGACAAAGGCCGTGGTGGTGTTTGTGTGGACCTGAAATACCTAACAACAACAGAGAGAATGTGGATTGAGGCTTTGGCCGTAATATTGTTTTACTTCGAGACATATGTTATGGTTAATCATTATCTTTGTGCAAAAGAGATGAGAAGATCATGTAAACTGAGTTTTACGGTGTCATATAAGTTAAACTGAAAAGGAAATAGGATTTCAAGAACACAAAAAGAAAACATGTTGGGGACTGTCTGGTGGAAGAATATGTTATAGAACATCTTGTGCATTTGTGCCACATCTAAAAGCAAGCTCTAATTCTTTCAGTTTGTATATATATATATATATTTTCTCCCTTTAATTAAATACAATGGATAAAAAGAAATGGGGGTGCTGTCATTTCGATTCTTCCAGTATGAAACCTTTCAGTGAAATCATAGGCATCTAAATACAGTAAATACAGAGGATTATTGTAAATAATTAAACCTCCTACAAAAAAAGGAAGAAGACGTACTTTCTGGACAAGCCCACGTGCTGAACTGAAAGGAACATGTGACAGACATAACCCGGTCTTTCACAACCTCGCAAGACACCATTTGGGTCTGCTTGTCCTTAACAAAATGCTGACAAGGATGCTGAACCCATGATTAACGCCTATTAAGTTTGTGACATTTAACAGATGACAACGTGTGGTTAAAATTTCCTGCAACACAAAACTCTTCACTTGGGAATGAAATTCAGAGTCAAAACAGAGGACCATGACTTCTGCTGAAAATTCAGAATCTGCACTGTTCTGTACTAATTCGTTTCTCAAATGTATAAATGATCCTAAGTTCTCCGCTTCAATGACTTTTATAAAAGAAAATTAATCTGAGGAATAAACCTTTGCTCATATTTCCAGTCACCGCTACTGTAATGACATCACCATCTGACTGCATAGTTGGGATATTTGGGTCTAAGGTGCACAACCCATTGTGTTCATATTCTATTCACTCCGATGACTCATGCCCACATGCAAAATGGAGAAAACTACTGATGACCAGTTTTCGCACCGTCAGTTTCCTTTAACTACAACGTATAAAGGAAGGACAGGAAACCCACTATTGTGCTTTACTGCAGAAAGAGAAGGATGACTACGCACAAACAGTCACATTTAAAGAGTGATTCAAATCAACAATGGCATTCATCTACTTTAGGAAATACACATTCTTGAGAATAACTTTCCTTGTTTTGGCGATTATTTTTCTTTGGACGAGTTGGAAAACACAGGGGAGTTGACCTTTGATTCAGAGAGCAGGACAAAGGAAGGTTAATAATGAGTTTTCTTTTTCATATTATTTCATATTCCATATCCTGTATTCTCAGGAAAGAGTTGAATGGAAATATTAGATTGATTTTTTTTTCCTGCTGGCCCTTTTTCAGTCAATATAGTTTGAGGATGTTGTGAAGAAGCCTGAAATCATGGCAGTTGCACTTTTGCCATGTTTCTTCATATTATATCATTTCATTATAATGATATAGCCAATGACATCTGCTAAAAAAGCATCAATTTCTAACTTCCCACTAATAGCAGGCCACCTTACCATGTGACATTTAGGATGTCATTATCTTATCACACAGAGAGGGCTTCCATTTGATGATAAGATAAGCTGGAGATCCATTTGATCACCAGCCATCACTCCTTCAGCTGGACGGTCACATGTGGCATTTAGCCATTCAGCTGCTTGTACCTTGTACAGGGTGCTGACACTTCACTATATGTGAGTGAACCGATGAAAACATCCAGAATGAGACGTGCACGCTACTTATAGTCCTTAACCACTTGCATTAAAAACCAGTAATCATCTGGTTAAAAAATATGATATTCTGACATTTGTCAATATTAGTGCTCTGTTTTTTCTTACAAATGAAACAAAGTGTCATGTACTGCACTTTTAAATAACTTTTGCTGTTACATGGAAAACACTGGTGTTGCCAAATAGCCAATTCCAACTTAAAATCTGTAGGTATATAATTCTTTAAAAAAAGATCGAGGGCAACAATAACAAAAGAAACAAACTGTTTCATCTGTAATTACTCTGCAACAGACAAGCTCACCTTATTGTGATGTGCACCATGTCTCACAATAACATCATAACCACGTAGGATGCCATTTATCTTATCATCTGGTGGAGGTTTCCATTTGATCAACAGCTCCGACTCGTTCAACTGGACAGTCACATTTTGGGGATAAACAGATGGCACTGTGAAAGTGGTAAGTAAAGGGGAAACAGGGAGTGAGACACGAGTGAGGCTCGTGAAAAAGTCAAGAAACTTCAAACGGAATTGCTTCCAAGAAAAGAAAACGAAACAAAATCCAACTTCACTTGAGATCTTTGATTACAGTTTGGTATGTGGTCACTTCCTGAAATAGCATATCAAATGTTTCAACTAAAATATCCCCTGTGGTGGCAGTAGGAAGGAAACTGGGAGCGGATCCACCCAGTAAGAACTTTGTGTTTTCTGTATGGCCACTCCTATTTCCTGAATGACCCATCAAGAAAACAAAAGATTCAGTGGACACCACATTTTTCTAAAAAAAGAGAACTCATGTGAGCGGAGCAGGTAAATTCCAGTTGCTACACACTGCTCTTGCAAGAAAGCTTACAATAAGCACATTTTGAATGGGAAAGTAGCTGGTTAATTACATACTGTTGCAATACTGAAAACTAAACAAGAATGATGAGATAATGAAGCAAGAACATAACACAGAGGTTCCGTGAAGCAGACACGCAAATCAAATGCAGGCTCAATCTCATCAGTTTAATCATTTTTTGTCGCATCTCTGCCATGAATCTTTTGCAACTGCCAACAGATTTCTGGAAATACTCCAATTGCTTGTTAGATATCAACACACCTCCTTCTGTGGTGTTGTTCTGGATCCACATGCTGTAAGGAGAGGCCCCCACTTCATTGCTGCAGGAAACACTCATGTTGTACCACGTCATGGCCTTCAGCCCAGGGACTTCATAATTAAATGGTGGCACTGTGACGTTGATGAACCTGGTGTTCATCACTTCCCCTTTCCTCTGACTCACCTCTTTAACCTTAGAAGGAGCAGGAGACAGGTGATCGATCTGAAGACATGGAACGGTTGCCTTGATAGTTCGGACTTAGGACTCACCCTGATGTGGCACTTGGTGAGTGGAGAGAAGCCATCATGTCCTGGGCTCCATTTCAGCATCAGCTTATTGGACTGCCTCTCCATTACAGTAACAGAAGACACCGGACTTGGAAGGACTACAAAACATCATGAAAACTCTTTTTCAATTACAAACTTGAAGCTTCAAGACATAAAAAGCAGTAATAAAAGGCTTTAGTTTTACCTTTGATGTTCACGTTTGCCTCCCTTGACGTGGTGACACCTTTCTTGTTGTGAGCTTCGCAGCTGAACCGGGTGAACTTGTCCACACCTACAAATGTAGCATTGGAGTGGACAAAGCAGCACACATAAAGCTCGTGAAACCCTACTGTACATAAAAAGAAACATTGTATGGACTCTGCCCAAACAAGCAGATTTCTCTGTGTGTCTAAAGTAATTCTGTGGGCCATGTCTAATGTCAGCCTCAACTAAGAGGGGAGAGCGCAGACATCCTGAAGACGATGGACAACACACATTTGGGGGTGACTCACCCTTTTATTACACCTGAAAAGTTCTCACAACCGTGCCTCTTGCAGTAAGCTCAAATTGAGCCTCTCCAATATGATGTACTGTGGTAACAATCGTTTTTCCGGGTCTCTTTTCCTGGACACACAATTTCCCTCTTTCAGCATCCAGCTAGAGAAGGACCGAGACATCTGTGACATAATGTGCCTTTTGTGCTCTGTTTTCCAGCGTCTCCATCTCGGAAACCTTTCCACAAAGCTTATCACAGAGCGGCCCGTGAGAGATGACTGGAAATGACTCGGGATGTTTTGTTTACGTTCAGTGGATTATTATCACATCGTTAGGGTGTACAGCTGCATCCCTTTACATCAACACACCGACTACCATACGTTCACCTGCGTTAAATCGCCAACTACATAGATTACTTTCCCATTAATTAAAAAAAAATTTAAAAATCGAATCAAAACAACATTACAGAGAATTGTACAAATGCATCAGTGCTCTATCAGACAAGCAGTGCAAACGTAATTACCACGTGCCTCACTTCAGACTTATGGCAAACAAATGGCTGAACCACAGTGGACACCAAGTAAATCTGAGTGTTGCTTTGAAAGATCATAGTCATACTATTATTTTCACAGATGAATAAAAGGACAACATGAGCCAACCAAAAAGTTGTGAAAATCATAACGTCATTGGCAACTTACTATTTAAACAATATTCCTTCTCACTGAGTGATAGACAGTCAGCTCCGGTTTTGTTAAACATTGCTGTGTACATTTTGTTGTCTACTTCTTGTGGCTTTGGCTATGTTCAGATGATGCAAGGTGGGCTCCTGAAAGAGTATCACAATTTTCCCATGCAAACCTACAGCATTTTCATAACCGTCCATACTGTTCGTGAGGCTAAACAGACTGCTTTGTAGGAGAAGGGGAGAGGTGTTTGCATGTACTTTGAAGCGTTTTTGGGAGAACAGAATAAGTGGATTATGTTTGCTTGTGTGGTCGGTTATGGCTCAATAAAATGACTTATTTCATAGTCATGTATTTTTTGGAAAAAGGAAATAGATCAAGGTCAAGAACTGTCATTTCTGCTTTCACTCTATGTGGTGAGAACAAAACAACAACAAAAAAATGGAATGGGCCGGGCAGTCATGGAAACTGGGGCCGAGTTCTGAATGGACTGGAACAACCAACATGCATAATGTGGAAGTGCAGCGATGTGGATCCAGCACCCTATGATTATCAGGTTTGGGGTTTGTCCAGCTCCCTTTTTTTTCCTATTCAGGGAGCAAATTTAGCCATAAACTACTCAGTCAGGTTACACCACAAGGGAGACTGCAACATTTCAATATTCAGGGGTTTCTATACTCCTGAAGTTTTTTTTTTTCTTTTTAAACTAAAGTGTGAAAAAACAATCTATGCTGCATGTTATTTATATGTGATGCCAAAAGCCAAAAAGCTATTTCTAGAGATCTTTATTTCCCACTTTAACATTGATGCATTCCTTTCTTCCTCTTTTAAACTATCTGCTTTGTCCATCTAGAGTCTAAATGTAACTGTTCTTAATAGAGAAACCCTTATCTCTTAGATGCAGGTGGACAGCTAAGTCCTGAGGAGCTGTGTTAAGCCATATGCTGCCTGACCTGCATGTACAACATTACTCAGCTGGTCTTTAGGTGTTTTAAATTAACCAGTATTGTGAAACTGGTTAGGGGAACTGAAGACTTCAATAACTGGCTTTCATCTGTTAAGCCATGTGCCAAGTCAACCAGTTTTTGGTCAGGTGGGTCAGCGACATACTTGTGTGATCTTATCAACTCTCAAAGTGTAAATGAAGAAAATTGAAAGAGTTGAAACGTTCTGAACTCCTCATCAGTTGGTAAGAGCTGAGGGGGCCTCTTTGGTGAGATTCTAAATGTCCCTTCAGGCACTTGACAGAAACCTACGGAACAGGCTTCCATATCTCAAACTAAGCATTAATCTTAATTTCTGATCCGTTAAGAATACCCTGTCCCAACATTTAGAAATATGATTTAAAATGGCATGATTTTCAATAAATTAAATAAGTAATTAATCAACACAAAAAAGGCACAAATTCACTAGTTCAACTTGTCTTGAACAAGGGGCCCTAAGGACTCACAGTATGCATGAGTTGAGCTTTCAGAGAAGTGGGTTTACACTGTTCTGTTATGCCAATATTTGGTGCAACACAGAGCTTTGCTTGCAGCCTGCCTGCCTCTGTGTTCCGCCCCTCCCTGCTGGGTAGTGGGCCGTCCTGTGAAAGAGGCCTTTGTCCGCAGATCCAACCCCCGAACAGACTCCCTGCGCAGCCCCCCATCCCCTCACTGCCAGGGTCCTTGCACATGCTGGACCAAAGCACAGCTCTGAACCTTTAACCCCCTCAGCTTCTCGATACATTGCCACTTACTGGCTTTAACAAGAATGCCCTAACCTGCAGCAATCTGCAAATGAAGGGTTAGAGCATAGAGAGCAAAGGTTATGCTTCCAAAAACAAATGTTTGCTTTCACAAAAGAGTGCAGTTGAAGCAAGAAAAAATAAATAAATAAATAAACTTTCCAGCAATTACAGCAAATCCAGTTTTATAAAACTCTCATGCTCATCTTAGTGACATGCAAATGTGTCACTTTGTGTTGAAAAGAGAAGTCTGGAGCATAGAGTTACAGTTGCAAAGAATTGTGTAACAGTGCATTACAGGGCTACAGGGGCAAAGTTAAAGCTACTACAGGCACCACTGTGAAAATACTATATGAACTACACTGGTGACATCCACAGCTGCATCCCCATGTCAAACAAATTGATGTCCCATCTACTTTCAAGAAGCCCCAGTGCATGTCAGCCAGCCCAGCAAATTTTCCAAATCACATACTACAAAATCTGCCTTGAAGTCAAATGAATCTGAGAGCTCATATCATTTGTTATGGCAGAATACACGTGGCCCCACTTACATTCAACACCAGTACTTTTTGGCTTTGAGGGAAGAACCTCAAATTGCCAAAAGGGACTGCCACTAATACGACACAGTGGAGTATTTTCAAGCTTGTACGGAAGGACTGGAAACATTTGTTTAAAGACATACTGCTGCGACAGCATCACTGCCCATCTCTGCATCCTTTACGCAGGCTTCTTCAGCTTCACAACTTTTTTCAGCTGACTGTTCAGCTTATTTCTCTTTTCTAAATGACCAAATACCTTCAAAGTTTCAGTCTCCCACTGCAAATGTCAAAAATACAATTATTATGCTGACTTCTATAAAACTTGGTGGGGAGGTCAAGCATGAATGAAGACAAAGCCCATCAGGTTTTAGAGCAGATCCGTATCACGTTTCCTAAAACTTCACGGAATTCTGTACTATTAGTTTTCTTATGCTTCAAAGTTATCAAAATAATAGAATTGAGTTTTGAATCATTTAAATACTTTCTAAGAATCATTTAACATGTCAAAAATATTTTACAGCTCCTCTGTAAAGCAAAAAAAATGTTTGCTCTCTTGGAAAGAGTTATAAGGGTAGACTGTTTCCCCTCTAACTTCCCGCTGCCAAATATAAAAAAAAAGCTAATTGCTGGTTGGCTTACTTTGTTATTATGACTTACAACAGGCAAATATGTCGAGCCTCGAGCTATTTTGAACAAACTCTTGCATATGGTAGTTCTTACACTTACCAATTAACAAATAGCTCACTTAGTCCATAAAAATGTCCATATCAACACATCGTTCTTTTGGAAACTTTTGTCACAAATCTCCTCTCTTATTATCTGTGTTATTCCTCTGCTAAAAAAAAGAAGAAGAAAAAACAATCTCACTGTCATTCTCTGGTGCAGACGAGTGCAAACTTTCATGGTTACGGCCAAGCTAAGCTAACCATCTGCTACATTTCTGCTTTGAACTAGGCTGCTTTAAAGAGGTTTGAAGTCAGTGCTCTATTTCCACATATAGCCTTTTCCGATTTTGCGCAGCATTCACTAAACAGCTGGTTTAGCAGTGTTCCAGAAAGCACTGACCGTGCATGAATGGCCGCTGTGCAATGCCATTCAGCAGTGCAACAGGATGGCAAAACTTACTGAAGTAAGCAAGGTACGGACGCTGAGGCAGCAGAGAAGAGGAAGAATTGAAACCACTGAAAAAGTATTGACAGACACATTTACATGCTTTGTTACCAGAAAAGACCCAAACATCTCTGTTCATCCATGTTTCCATTTTCAGTAACAGGTGGAAGTCAGTCAGAATTACATTAGTCAATTCTTACATGATCATTCTGCAAGCCAGATTTTTTTATTCTAATAACAAAAAAGTCTTATTCTAATAAAAAAAATCTCTCTTTACTTTAGTAAGAAATAAATAATAATAAAAAAAAAAAAACAATTCTTCAGCTTTGACATATATTCTTCAGCTTTGAGTGATAACGGAAAAAAGTTTGTGTAATAAGCCTCAAAGTCCATCTTCAGCTTCCCTTTCTGACTGATTCAGTTTCCCAGACTCTGCCAAATTCTGGTCATCCATTTGTGTTAGTACAACAGAAAGAAATGACACTCCTCTTTAGAGCTTTTTGCCCCTCAAAAGGAACACGCAGAGAAAAGAAACTGGCATGAGGGAGACTGCTGTGATCTCTGCTGTATGCATGAGACTAAGAGGGACAGAAAAAAGGACTGGACTGTGTGGTCAGGAACTCACCTGCCACAGAAAAGTTGCTCGTAGAGTTGAGCAAGTCACTATTAGCTACTCCATCACGAAGCCAGCGGATCTGAACAGGTTCTGGAGGTCCTTCCGCCGCACACGATAGGGTGAAAGGTGTGTCTTTTGTTATATTAACGTCCTGTGGTTGCTGTGTAAAAGTTGGCAGACCTAAGGACATATCAAAGAAAGTCAGATAATCTCACAAAAATGTACATAAAGAAGCTTCCTAGGTTATCATCTTATTAAAACTCACCTTCGACCTCTAAGACGACTGGCTGAGACTTTTTTATCTCATTACTGATACTCAGTGTGCAACGATACTCTCCAGCATCCGCCCTCTGCACTTTATCAATGCTGTAATGTACCACATAAGTGCACATCATTATGTGTATTCTGCCTGCAATACGTTTTTTGCTTTTTACATTCCAGTGTAATACATACATTACAGTCGAGAGGAGAGTCGTGACCCCATCCCCAATGGTCTTGAGCTCATTGATCACCACGGTACTCTTTGCGGGCAGGTCCTCGCCGTTCTTCTTCCAGATGATGGTGGGGTCCAGCCTGGCATCGGGGATATCGATGGAGCAGTTGAATTTAGCTTCATTACCCTCTGATAGCTGAATGGAGCGAATGGTGGGCTTGAAGTGCAGCCGTCTGAGCTGGTCTCCGCTCAGGTAAACTGTAGAAACATGGCGTGGTATCACGATGGGCTCTGAGGTCCTCGTTGGCCGGCGAAAGTGGCTCCTGGAATGTTGAGCTGTGTCCAGAGGGAGATGTCAAGTTGTGACATCAAAATGTAACATCAGTGGTATTCTAAGGGGGGGGAGGACTGGCGTTGCGTGTGTTAAATCACACACAGCTGAAATCTTGAGTTAAAAAAAATGTTGTGTGTCTAAATAAACTGAACTGGGCAGGAACATCATCAGATTTTTTTTTTTTGCAAAATATGTCACCTTTAGTCTTCTTTTGCAGCAAAATTAAATAAATAAACAAAGTTGAATTAAGCCAAAAATTACATCCAAAGTATGTTTTCAGCTTTTACCAAATGTGCACCTTTAAGTTTTTATGGTGAATATGATGGAAGATATCAGTTTATCTTAGTGCTTCGAAATAAGTATTTCCTCTTTTATCCTTTTAACACTTCGATAAAAAAGACTTGTTTTTTTCTTTTACTGGTTTTTGTTAGTTGCTCGAATTTTTTCAAAAGTTTTTATTCCACTCTACAAAGATGCTCTGTCTCAGTATCAACTTATCAAACGACCTTTGAGCCCCTTTGAACTGCTCTAGTCTGTACGAATGCAGCTCCATAGATAAAGTCTGATTAATTATATCATTTACACATAAAGTCTAATCAATTCCATCAGTTAAGTTTTGAGATTATTAAGTTTTTTAAATGGATTTTAAATCTATCACAGGAGCAGTGATTCATGCAAAGAATTTACCGCAGCCATAAACTGAGAAGACCCCCAAAAGGCAATTGTTACTTTAAGGGACACGCAGTAAGTTCAGGAAAACACAAACCCCTAAAGAAAACAAACAACTTACCGCTGACCGAACTCCACACAAGAATGGCTACAGTTGCTGTCGAGAGAAAAATTCCAAGCCAGCAAGAGTTTGACATCTTTGCCACGACCTATCTGAATGTGAACACGTCGGACGCTGTTTTCTGTCCCGAAACAGACTGAACGCTTTTTAAATGTTGGCAGACTGCGTCGAAACGGACGATTCAGCTCCGACCAAACGCAACATCACCCACTTGAGTGGCTTCTCCACGGGTCTTGTGGAGTTGTTGACCCAATAACTCTACAAAACTGAAGGGGAGAAAAAAAAAAAGAAGTTGACTGTTTGGGTACGTCACACGAGGGATCCCATGAAGGCGGGACTGAACGAAGTCTAAACAGCAGCAAAAACATCAGATAGGACCCACAGACACTGCTCAAAGGTGTTATTATCACCCTCCTCAAAAAACAGGAGGAAAAGGGATTCTTATTCTCGTATTACATCTTGTTCTGGTGTTTTCTATTTTCTGTGGCAGAAATTTCTTATAATATCACTATGTAGCCCACAGACAACTTGAGTGTCCAACTCCTCCACCATGTGGTCAACTGCAACTCCTGCTTTCCATTGTCACAAATAACCAGGATAATACACACAAATATTTGCAACACTGCACTGGCATTTCTGTTTGGTAGCACACCCCAATGTCTGTTTAAAAAGCTCATGTGGAGCTTTCCCTTGTGTGTGTGTCATGTTTAGACTCTCTGAGGAGCACATCAAGGACTTTGAGTCCATTGTGATAAACCACTTAAATCCTGAGATGCAAAGTTAATTCTTAACCCTTTTATGTCCTCCTCTACTATTTGACAGAGCACATTTTCAGTGCCTGTATTATGTCTTTTTAAAAAGTTTGCCAAAGTAAAACCATCTGAGGCATCTCTACCACTCGGATGCTCAAACAGAGTTTATATAATATCATTTCGGTGCTGTTAACATGAAATCAAAACTCAGCTATTTCTTGGGAGGGGGGTTGATGACTTTTTTGATGACTTATATTATTGGAATCCAAGGTGCTCTTTATTGCATTTGCATTTTCACCGGCACTCATGAGCTGATAAGTGTCCTTTCTAAAAGCCTTGGTGAAGGTTGCACAAAGGAAGGGGTTGGCACAGGAATTGATGGGGAAGAAGAGGACCAGCAGAACATGCTGACTTTGGTGTAGCTGCTCACTCCAACCAGTGGCAACATGCCCATCCTAGATGAGCCAACTAGCTGCCATTATACCTGCCGCTTGTGTAAACACCAGGTGGCGCTCCACTTGCAGGGCATTGGTGATGGTGTGCCAGCACTTCAGTGTGCCAGCACTCCAGGGTGTTGGTGGAAAGCTCCCCATCAAACAGACAGGCAGCCTGCAGCACTACAGCCAGGTCCTGTTTGCCATTCAATAGCATGCTGACTGTATTGACCACGTGTTTGCAAGTCTATCACCAGAAGTAGACCCCCGTGCAGAGGTCAGCAAAAGCCAAGTGGCACATGAGGAAGCGAGGCACCGTCAGCTTGTTCCGGCTGGTAAAGAAAACCAGGAGCACCATTAGATGACCCGTAATGGCCAGTATATTGATGAACCAAATAGCATCTCTGAGAAAACTTTAATCCTGCAATGTCCTCACAGCATCTGCCTCAGGTGTGCAAGCTATTGGTTGGGTCTTACAAAAAGTCCAGTTCTGGGTAGTGGAAATTCAGGTCTTGAAAGCTGCTATCCTCTTCAAAAAGGTCAGTTTCTGAGAAAAATGGCATGCCCATAAGAGGAGTTGGTCTGCTGAGCCTCCAATCCCACGCTGAAGCCTGTTTTTTAAGGAGAGGAAATTGTTCTGGGTTAAACATAAATGAAAGAGCTCAAAATATAGAGTTACAATCCAATATAAGCCTAACTTTTCCAAAACATTCATGTTATTTTTTTTAAAGTGCTGCCTAAAAGCTTTCATGAGATTCTAAGGCCAGAGACAGAAAGTAAATGAATTAACAAAGTTATTCAACATGACTAAAACTAATATCATACCTTGCTGATGGATCACCTTCATCACAAACTGCAGAGTTGTTCTTCCTTGCAGGACTAATTTGAAAAGCCCCTGGAATGTATAACCAAAATGTATAACCACTACTGAATGGAATGGAAGAATTACTTTACCTTGACTTTGGTTAAAAATACAAAAAAAAGAAAAAGGGGAAAAAAAACATCAAATAAAACTTTGGGGACCCTGCATAGTTGGAACGTTGTAACACTTTGTAACACCCCCCTTTAGGCAGTATCACAGCTTGTAAAGAATACTCTTGTCAGGTCTTGTCTCTGGGATTATTGGACGTTCTTCCTGCATAAGGTTTCCAGTTCCGTGAGATTCATGGGTTTTCATTCATTCACGCACCACTCTTATGAGTTTTACACTTCTTTAATGATGTGTGGGTGCACCTCTTGTCTGTTGTGGACATTGAGGTGTGTTTAGGATCATTATCCTGTAGCAGAAGTCATTTCCTCATCCTTGGCTTTTTTTTACTGACAGTTTGAAGTTTACTTTCATCACTTTTGGTATTTAACTGTCCAATCTTCCCTCGACAGCTAACATTTCTGGTAGCAGTATGGACCCAAATCATGACCGATCCAACTCCAGGCTGAACTGTTGGAGATTTGTCTTCATGAAATAGGGAACCCTTCTTTTCTCCAACCATACTATTGATTCAATTTTCATTTAGTTATTTATTGTATTTCTATTTCAACTTAAGGGCTTGCTTCCAGAACACATCACCCTGTCCCCAATGTTCATTTGTAAACTCTCGACACAATGTTTTGTGGTGAGTAAAGAGGACAGCTCTAGTCTGAATTTTTTGCAGATTTTTGGACTGTTTTCCACTGTGTATAGTTCACTGCGGTCCAGTATTGTGTGCTTTGATAGTAATGAAAGAAAATTGCTACAGCTGGGGAGCAAAAGTAAACAGGAAAATTCCTGAATGAATCTGTCATGTGATAACTTGTGCGAGTCACCTGTGAGGGTTCCAGCTCAGCAGGGGGCAACAGTGGCTGTTGTAGGTGAGATGAGCCTCTCTTCGGCCCCTTCAGAGGTAAACTTTTCAAAGCAGATGCTGACAGCTCTGACAACAGCAGAACGGACTCCAGGCCCTGTGACGGCAGCTTTGTCAGAGCTGTTGCAGAGTCGTCCCTGTGAAACAACACCTGTCACCTGTGTCATGAAGGTCCTTTTTAGGACTATTGTGCTGGTAGACATAGAATACAACCAAGTTATCGATACATAAAAAGTGCACATTTGAGCAGTGAATTTTACTTCCTTCTCTTGCTACCGATAGTCTAAATCAAACCATATAAATTTAGCGTGGTGTGACTTTTCTGAGATTTAAAAAGACCATCTAACTTACAAGAGTCCAGGACTCTGTGGATCTCCTCATGGTTTCAATTACTCTTCAATGACCTAAACACAGTGGAATGCAGGGTTTATAAGAAATGTTTTTATGTTTGATAATGTTGTTTTATTAAAATGTTCAAAAAAGCAGAATACAGCTTATCTATCTTTGTCCCAATGAAGGCGAAATTATCCATTTCTCTTGTTGTACAAGTACCTGCGAATTTAAGTCACAAAAGATGTGTGTTGAAAGTTTTGGGCTTGCTTGCTCCTCATTTGAAAAGCACCATCATCGACTAAGTGACATGACAAAGCTGACAGGAGCAAGGATGTAATGCCCCACTTACATTGTAACATATCCTGTAGACATTCCAGTGAAGACGTTTTGAAGGACTTAAAGTAGATGAAGGTTGTCACACATATCCCTGCAAACTAGAACAAACCGAATTGTTACAGAATGTTGATTTCCAGAAAGTGTTTCAAAGCAACAAATTGTGAGGTATGCAAACAAAATGATTTTAGTTTTATTAGTCTCCAAAACTGTGAATGACAGACTTACAAGAGAAACTCTAGAAACTGTTATACCAGTATTAGAGATGCTCCTGCAGTGACAAGAAAAATGTGTCGTTAATGAAATATTGTTGCACAAATTAATGGGGGATATACAGTATTTGTTTAATGTTGCATTCACACTGGTAAATTTACTTTTTTTTTTGCTCTGTTGTTCTTTATATTTCACATGTAACGAGATATTTCTCATTTTCCTCACAAAAAGTGAAGTTTTGGGAGGTTGTTAGATGCCCTTCTGTCAATGTGCATCAGACTCCTTCTGTTCTTGTTAGAGCTGTAAGACAATATAAAATGTGAGTGGAGGTGCACCACGGTAGTTATGACTATGATTTATTGACAGAATCACTGAAAAGACTTACATTTCAGGTTGTTAAACACTAAGGCCTCAATGGCTTCCAGGGTCACACTCTGAGCAATCTCACTGTATGCAACAGGGAAAAAAGCAGCTTAACTCAAAACACTAACATTGAAAGAAAAACAGACTGGAATTTTAGTGTCCTCAAACTGCACTGCAGCTTTATCTCTTGCCAAATTTAGTAAAGAGATACTGCAACAAAAGCAATGAAAAATAACTTCTTCCTACTGTGTTCTATGGCATATTATAACTACCTGTCTATGAATCAATTTCATTATATTTCTAACTGATGGAGTAGCACAAAAAGTGCAAGTTTGTCATTGGAAAAAATGTGATACATACATCCTCTGAACTCCTCTCAAACCCTCAAAGGAATGGCTTGAAATTTGTTCTCAAAGACGGGTGATAAAGAAACCTGATCAAAGAACAAGGAGAAGACCATTTTATTATGAAGTACATACAGATTAAATCCTTTTTGCCAACCAATTAGCACCAGAAAAGAGTTCAGGAAACAATGGAAACAAACTACTGTCCATTTCATAATTTGCCAAACACAAAAATTCTGGATTTCACGTGTGATGTTGGCGGCATTTGAGATGGTGATAAAGCTTCTATCCTTGGCATTCACAGAAACTTACCAGTAGAGATTCAAGGTTGTGTCATTTACTAGAGCAGAGATCAAGATCCCCCATCTTGAAGGCGTGTGACAGTCAACTGAACTGTTCCAGTGATCTCTGATGCAGGTAACCACGTAGGCTAAGAGGATGCTCTGTGTGCCTGACCTCCTGAGGCCAACTTGACATGCACTTTAAAGGTAATTAAGTTGATCACTTGCTGGGATACTTCAGTCAAAGGAGGGGATCATCTAATCTTTTTTTTTCTTGTTATTTCAAAGCAGGTGGGTACTTTATCCTGGATAAACAAGGTTGTTTCAACCCTAATTTGTTATCATCACCTCTGACATTGAAGTGATGACAACAGTAAGAGCGTTCATGGTTATGGTATTGGAAAAGATAAACATGAGCATAATGAAAGCCAAAAATAAAACTACTTAAGAATAGACGTGATTCACACTACTTATATGGTGGCTTTTTAAATGTCACTATGGATAGGAGGTCATTGCAAAGAATAAACATCGTATGACAGATACTGTCATAAGATGTTTATGTGATTTAAGATATGTGTGATTGGCTTAAGGCAGGACAACTCCAACATAACTGAAGGGGTTTATGACAACCCTACCTGCTTTAAAAGCATCACACCAACAAATACACTTCCAACAAACAAAACAGCGAGTGTTTGTTAAAGTGGGCTTTTGCAAGGTTGTGCTGAGGCTCCCAATTCATTTTATCCTGCAGTAAAGAAACAAGCAAGAAATCTAAATGCATCACACCCGCTTTATTGATACACGTATGATAAAATGTTAAACTTACTACATCCACTTGAAACAGCTTTAAACTTTGATTTCAGTGTGGAGGCCAGAGGTGGAACTTTGCTCCGTGCGTATTTGGTCTTGAAAGTGATTTATCCAACAGGTTATCTGCCTAAAACCGTCGTCCCTGTAAATCCATCATGTCAGGCATACACAACAACAAAGACCTTAACTGTCCTAAAAAACTCACATCTGCGTTAAACTCAGCTTTGAGTCCCTGTGCTCCATCCCCTCTGTTATAACGCGGCATCTGGTTGTGTCGAAGTAACATCGGCAGATCCTGGGGCACACGAAGCTTGTATATCCACGAAAGAAGAACACTGATAGGTGTAGGCAAACCAGCAGTGTTATCCACATTGTTGCTGCAGTTTGGAAAACGCCCGAACACACAGGAGGCGTGTTGTCCAGTCACTGCCGTGCAAGGAGATATTTGGTGCTTCCTATAAGCCTTTGCTGCTGGAGCTTGTGTGGCTATGACAGTATGGAGGAGAATCTCTGTTTATCAGGCAGCTCAAATCTGCAATTCACAATCTTGCAAAAGCCATATTGACGGTTTTTGGCACAGATGCACAATATTTTCATTGTTAATCTATTTCTGTAATATAATGTTGTGATTATTTTTTATCCTGGATTATAATGTTATTTTGTGTTTTCAGAGCAGTCCATCCAGTTTGTTGTGTTTGCTTGGCCTTATGTCTGTAATTGACATTTATTTAAGGATAGAGGTAAGATTGCCACCTTTCATGTGGGTGACCTGGGTTCAAATCCTCTGCATGAAAGGTAATACCTCCAGTAGGGATTCTTAGGCAAGACCCCCTTACCCTCATGGTCTACCAGTGTAAGTTGCTTAAGCATCTGCTAAATGCATAAACAGAAACAAAACATCCGAGTGAGTGGCTGTGTTCCTCAGGAGGACAGTGTGTCAAAAGTAATTATGGGAAGTCAAAAGCTTCCCATAACTGTATCTTTTTTTGGCGCCAGCTACATTGTTGATAGAGACAAAGCAATATTACACAGCCTTGACAGACAAAATGTTTTGACACTTGTTTTATTAGAAGGGAAAATTCTATTCCTAAATGATTTCGTGGCCCTTGTACCCACATGACCAAAGTCCACTTGTTTGTACCCAAATCTCACTGGATGAAACATGAAATGAATTAATGAATAATCTGAGTGACTTATTGAAAATAAATATACACATTTTCAACTTCCGCAACCCAACTGATGGATTAAGCAGGTATAGAAAATGAATGGATGGATGGATGGATGGACATTTTCAACTTTTCTCCCCCTCTTATTGGAACAAATGTGTTTGTTATTGTCTTTGGCCTCAGTTGAACTAATGCTCAAGTTATACATAGAATCAAAAACAAGTTAAAACACTCCCTACACAAGATAAGATACTAAAACATTCGAGAATTGTTAGCGCTCTCTGTATTGGGTTAAGTTGAAAGGGATCTGGTGATGAACAATCTGCAGCAAAAGTGCTGTATGACTGCTGGTTGTGTTCCCAGGAATATAAAAGTAAAGATTTTGGTTGAAAATAATATATATATATATATATATATATATATATATATATATATATATATATATATATATATATATATACAGTATATGTGAACAGTGAAACAAGATGGGTTACAATTTGGCCCCAAAATTGTTTGTTTTCCTTCATGGATTTTTGCTATGCCCAGTGTGGACATGTAATTTAAGAGAGCAGAAGAGGGAATGGACTGAAAGTAATGGCTAATTATATTGGTTATATGGTTCAAGAGTTCATGAAGCAGAATTATTATGACCATAGAAAAAAATCTATTACAGGTCAAAAGATCCAGATAGTGACCATGCAGGAGTGTAACTACCTGAGTTTGATATAACCAAGAATCAATGATAGATTATCTATATATACATCAGAAATATTTGCTATAGTTACAAGGGACAGAAAAGGTGCAGCCTGACAGAACTGCCAAATTGCTCTGATTTTATTGCTGCTTTAAATTGTTTGACACGACATTACAAAGGCTTCAAAGAGTTGAAGTTGGTGATAATTTCTGCCGGATTCCAGCGTGTGTCAGGGATCATGGATGGTGAGAAAGCTGATATGATTGTTAAGAGATGGTAAAGGGTAAAAGATGACAAAATACTTAAAGTTTCCTATGGAAAGGGTGAGGCCAAATCGTTTAGAAAGACTGCAATGAGCAGATGAGGGGGGGGATACAGATATTAGAGGAAAACATATTGACAGTATGCAGAAATCAAATAACAATAATAAAATCAAATCAAAATAAATCAAATAATAATGAAAATATTTAGAGGGAAATGGCACAGAGAGAAACTGTTTGTTATGTTCTTGAAAGTATAGAACATGTAAGAATGAGATGTAAGCATGTATAATTGGGTGAGGACAGTTTGCGTCGTAAAAATGCGAGATAGGACGAGGATAGCATTAAAAACAAATTCCAGGGACGGATGTGTGTGTGTCTGGCTGTCCTTAGGTTCATGAAAGATACCGTATTGGAACGGATGATAGTAGGATATTGTCTTTTTGGTTTGTTTATTAGTTAGTTTCTTTGTTTTTGTCTGTTCTTTGTTTTACTTAACGTCCTGGTGCAGTAGGTGGCGATATGCACCTGAACGTTAGTTTGCGATACGCTATTAATTTAAGAAGTAAAAGAAGAAAACGGCGACGAAGAAGAAGAAAAAGACAGCAGAAGAAGACACATAAGTCTCTTGCTCTGTCAGGAACCTCCACTGGGTGACGACAGAGCAAGAGAATAAGAGTCCGTGTAAACAGTGGTCGGACTCAACCTGTTCGCCAAATTGAACCCTGATATGACTATATGGAAATCCAATAAATGTCACTTTTATATGTTAATTTCTGTTACGTCTTTACTAAATGCCATTCTAATTTATGTCGGTTTTTCTGGACTCCCATCAACGGGCAATTTCAAGTCGAAGTAAAGTGTCCTAACTTTATCTAAACAGTCTGACAAACGTTCGAAATTTCCGGCTTTTTTTTCAAAAAAAAAAAAATTACTGCTTTGCTAAAACTTTGGTTATGCAATTATTTTTCGACGCTAAAAGCAGTAGTAATGGTTCAGAGGAAGCTGCGTGGAGTTATCGTCGACAGCTGATCTGCAGTCTGCAACTGAAACGCCTCCCCAGCGGACTCACCGCACACTGACTGCGATGAAACCGATCGCAAAGCAGTTTTCTTTTACAACACATCGTCCAGGAAGCCAGCAAAGTCACACTTGGAGCTACTGTTGTCAGCATTTACAGACATCAACGACAAACGTGCCTTTTGTAGTATAGATAGTCAGACGTCGCTTTTTCTCAGGCCAGTTTGTCAACTCTTTCTTCAGAGATGGACAAACTTCGTCGTGTCTTAAGCGGCCAAGAAGAAAACGAGGAGTTAGGTCTCACTGCACAAGTAAGCTAGTTACTGTTTGACAGCTGCTAATGCTAACTCTCTGTTTAAAAGTTACAATTGAATGACTTAATTGAAAGTTACTGTGTGGGTTGCATTGTCAGTTGGAAACACAGTGTTAATGTTCGGAAAATAATGGTGCTCAAGTGGTCATTTTTCTTGGGGTAAGTGCTTGGTAAAAGTGACAGTTTTTAACTGTCACTAACTTAAAAGCTTAACAGATGGCTAACGACGTAGTTTCTTCTTCGAAGCGTCTTTTAAGGTAGCTGTTATGTCTTTCTGTCAATGTTTAACGTTGATAAATTGTGTTTGCACTTTTTTTGCACGCGTTCACGATGAGGAGGAGTTGAGGTAAGGCGCTGAATTTAACGTTTCTCTGTTGTGTTTTGGTGTCGTGTCGTACAGTTGTACCGTGTCCTTTGCAGACTTTACCATAAAGTCTACGTTGGATCAGTGCACATGTGACTCAAAACATAGCAGTGCTGCTTGTGTTCGTGTTTTAAGAGCACACAGTGGATGTTATCTGCTCAGCTCTAGGCCAACATGGTGGAATCCTTAGTAGGAAGCCTGCAAGTCTATCTGTAGGTCATTAAGTTTGTCCTGTGACATCCTCCTATTGTTCTCACCAGGTCCTTGATGCCAGCACTCTCAGCTACAGCACCAGGGTGAAATGGTTTGTCATATGCTTCGCTGCAGGCATCCTGTGTTCAATACTCGTGAGTGTTTTTGCTGCTTTCATGATCCGTGTGGAAAGTGCAAAGCTCTTGTAACGCATCAGTCTTTCCTTGTACTTTATTTGCTCTGCATTTGCTTTGAAGTTTCAAGCGGTCAACTTTTATACCTGTAACCGTGCAGAAAAGAGCCTCCTGCCACTTATCCTTAACTGACATGGGAAAAGGGTTGCTTGATATCACATGTTTCAGCAGTAACCCTCTTTAGCTTGAGAGAAAGTCTCTACTCCTGCAGTGAAGCGCCGTGATTATTCTGCCTGAGGCTAGAACGCAACCTGAGTTAGACGACGCACCCAGGCCAACAAAATCTTTGCATACATAACACTTAAACTGCGCTCTAAGATATCTTATTAGCGAGTTCTTTCACTGCTTTCAAACATTTTTGAGTACTGCCGTAAATGTGCACAGGCATTTACAAAACTGCCCATTCTGTGAAAGACAGTACCTGGGAATAAGGAAACTATTGGTTCCATCTAATTAAAAACAGTTTTAGATATTTAAGGATAAGTTATAAAGAAAACTTAATTCACTTAAAGACGAGTGTGATGTATTCATGTGGGGAAATATATCAGTTTTATGCACACTGAAAGATAAGTCTTCTTCTTGTTCCAAACAGTGAAGATGTGCATTAGATTATGATTTGATCCAATCAGTTCTACTTAAACGGAGCCCTCTGGTATTTTTGCACTAAAGGGAACCAGCCATGTTTCAGTAAAACTACAAGACAGCTCATGGCACTCCTGGGTTTTTCCCATAAAAAAACGATCTAAGCCTTCATTCTAATTCATGTCTAGGATTCGTTTAGCTGCTTGATTTGACTTATCTTCTTTTATCTTGATTGAAGTGTGGCGACGTTCTGTGTAGCTGACAGTGATCCTTGTGCTTTACCAGGGCTCAGCACTGCTGTTCCTTCCCAATGGCATCAAGCTTTTTGCCGTCTTCTACACGATAGGGAATATCGCTGCTCTGTTCAGGTAAGATTAGATTGATTTAACCCAGGTGTGGGTGCCGTAATGTCTCTCTCATACTGCAGTTTACACTGAACAAGCTGAGGCAATAACGGGCCGTATGACTGAGCACGTCATCCTGACACCAGAGTAAAACAAACGTTTGGGTTAGTGCTACAAAAACTGAACTTTTAAAATGCATTTAAACACGTTTGTGTCTGATTAAAACCGGACAAAGTTGCATTTCTCAACTGGACTAACAAACCCAGATAACAGGGTTCAGGACTGAATCACTCCTGTGTGTATACACTCAGCTCAACTCAAAATGGCCGTCCTTAGAATATAAATGTATGTTGATACAGCTGAATTCCCACTAAAGCCATTTAAAGTCATTCATTTTAAACATGTTAGAAATGATAAACCACAGTATCATCTGACAAAATGACCATCCAGCTCACTTGAAGGCAACATCCTTGCAGTAAATTCAGCTTCACCTACCTGTAAGATTCTCAGTGTTGGACAGGATTCATTGAAAACTAAACTTTTCTCCCATGAATTTATACAGGAACACGGGCAGTGGTCCAGTTAGACGGCTGCAAGATTAGAAATGTATCTGCAGTAAATATCGACAGGCCTCCAACGTTATTGAATGTTTAATCTAGGTAATCCAAATTTTTTTTTCTTTCTATCTTCTTCGATGGGCAACGAAGCGTCACCAATGGGTTTGATTTCTGACAGCGCAGTCTCTGTTCTCTGCTATCGTACGTCCAGCAGCATGTGTTTGGACATCGTGCGTTTCTCCGTCACATTTAGCAGCTGGAGTTGATTTAAAAATAAAAAGGGTGAATCCCTGTTATCAGAGCAGTAGCAAGAGTCTCCGTCAACACACACTACTCTGGTGTCTCATGGAACAGATGTGACGCCCCCACAGGTTCCCTGTTCCCACTCGGCTGAGTCCTGCGTTATTTGGGAAAGCCTTAGTCTCCTCCACTTCGTTGACGTAACGCAGACATCACGCACCGGCCTCTGTCACAGTGGTGTCACATGTCGCCCATATTTGGTCATGATGGCAACACTGTTCTGATGTTACTCACACTGTTTGCGTGTGTGTGTGTGTGTGTGTGTGTGTGTGTGAACGTTGCAGGTACCACTCCTGTTGTGGGGACATAAATCTGTTTATACAATCCCATTATGTGACTTTGCATTTTTGCGGGAGGTGAAAAACCTTTGGTCAGTGAAATGGCTGTTGAGTTCTGATGAAAATGAGTGGACTGGAGCATAACTGAAAGCAGTAATCTGAATACAAAGAGAAGCTCTCTGCTGGTGATAATGTTTTTTTTGTTTTGTTTTTGTCCCTAAAGCACCTGCTTCCTGATGGGACCACTAAAACAGCTGAAGCGCATGTTTGAACCAACAAGACTGATTGCCACCATTGTTATGCTGGTAAATATTGTGTTCTACTGTTATTTATGGGTTTTTTTCACCTTAGGCCAATGCTTCCTTGTATATTAATGTCATATCTTACTGTTACTCATACTTAGAGTATTTACTGAAAGCTCCTGACTTTGCCTAAGTATAAAGTCCCAAATACTAGTGATGTATTCAGTTTACATTTGCTATCAGGTATGGAAGGAAATCAGTTGTCACTCAGTAAATGTCGGTCTCCAAGCATACAAAAAGATCAGTAATCTCTTGTTCTGTTTCCACCAGCTCTGCCTCGTCTTAACACTCTGTGCCGTGTTTTGGGTGAGTTTTCTACAAACGGATTCAAAGCCAGATAAAGTCTTATTTATTTTGTTTATTTATTTTTCAGCAGTCTTTTTTTAAACTTTTAAGATGTATCACGTCTTTTTTTTTGTTGTTGTTTTTTTACAGTGGCATAAAAAGGGATTGGCTATCATCTTCTGTATTCTGCAGTTTTTGGCAATGACCTGGTAAGCGCGGCCTTCCTCTCGCTTGCGGTACAGTCGACGATTAGCTCATCGCTCACACTCAATCATTCACAAGATAGTCCATCTCTTTACGACAGAGAACTTTGCTCCAGCTGCTTTGACGTGTCACAAATGCCTGCGAGCTGTGTGGATCGTGCCGACTTCGGCATTTACTTGGCGGAAACTATAAATTCTGAAATAAGCACCTTGTTTTTTTTGGAAACCCCGTCGGTACGGCCTGTTTTTCTTCTCCAGAGAAATAAACAGAGCAATTAATGTAGTTCATTCTGTTTCGGTTCAGAGTAAAAATAGTAGATGGCGCACCATACAAGTGTCATAGATTTGCTTTGTGCCCTAGTTTGCCAGCACAGACAGTGACATCTGTTTGAAATGCTGCCTAAGCCCAGGGGTGTTCTCAGAAGTCTAGTAAGCAGGCTGCCAGGCGTCATAGTAGGTCAGTATATATTTGGCCAGTAAAGTAAGAGGTAGTCCCAGGATCAGCGTGTGGCTAATTGGCAAGTGGAGGGCATTAATGCCTGCTTTGTTTACATGCAAGACGAAGTCACTGCCAGCTGAATACTTGGCACCAATGAGTCATCAACTGGTTCTACACAAGAAACAGACGAGGAAGTATTTTTTTATTAGTATCCAGAAGGTTCTCTGTCATTTCAAATCATTTCATGTTTTACGTTTTTTTTTTTTTTTTTTCTCAGTTTGAAAGCTTTCCGTGTGTTTAAAGTTTGACGTTTTAGTTTATTTATTGATTTACAGAAAACAAACTAATAGCTCAAGCTGTTCAGCCAAAGCCATCTTGTGGTTTTCTTGATTCTATGACACATGTGCTAAAGCCCCTGCCTCAGTCCTCTTGTGCAGGTGTAGCTTATAAGCTTTGGCCAGCAGTCGGGATCCATCTTTGCAGTGTGCTCACGTGTTTTTCTTTGGTCTGTCTCTTCACACACTACCACCGTGAGGAGACAAAGCAAGTTTTTTTGGTAATGGCCTGGTCACTGCCGTAGGCCTTTTTTTAATGTTTTTTTTTTTTTTTTTACATGGGTTTGGTGTACTTGGGAGCATGCTGACAACACTTTCCAGAGAATCTCAACTAAACGCCACAGATAACACTGAGTTTGTTTGAGCGAAAGCCGCAGCTTAGATGTGAAACAATCACATGCCGTTCCTTTATAACTGCAGCACAAGATTATTTACTCGGCCCTTCACTCCCCCCAAGGATAAGTCTGTATTCTTTCAGTGTGTGCCTCGTTCCATCGTAGCTCTTCACACGCTTTATTCAGTTCCTCTCATGTTACATGTTGCGGTTTCAGTAGTCATGCAGGGTTATTGCAGCGTAAGCCTCGACATCGACCCCGCTGCATCAAGGAGTGTGATCTTTTAATCTGGCAAAAGAACTCTTAGCAGAAAAACAATGAGAAACAACTCGGCGGTCTCTGCACAGCTAAGTTTTTACGTGTACAACAGAGCTGGACACGCAGAAGCAATTACTTTCGCAGCTGTTTTCCTTCACTGCGACTGTAAATGCCGCTCTCTGAGTCTTGTGGACGGCAAACTTAACTAATCCGTTGAGGAGAGAATATGTTTGATTAAGAGGCCTCGCCCTTTGTGCTGAAACATCAACACGGTCACTGAGGTTAAGCATCACCGTAGAGTGAGTAACAAACCCAGCGAGTGTTGGGTATTAGCACGCCGGCACTTGTATGTTCAGTAGTTTGAACATATTTACTCGGCACCAACCAAATCATCTCAGTGTGACTGCATAGAAACACAAAAGTGAGTTTTTATTCTGCAGGGCATCACTGAGCAGAGCTACGTCAGTCTCATGACTGCACCGCTTTTGCACATATATCCAGTACATTAATTTCCGCCCAGCCTGCTTTCTGAAAGGCATCACCATGGTAACCACAACTGACAGATCCATAACCCGTTGCCAGCTGACTTGGGGCATAGTGCTCTCCCACACAGGTGCTTGGACGTCTGTGTGAAGGTGGTTCTGTGATACGCTGTCACCGCTGGCCCACTCAGAGGTGGGCACAGTTCAGCCCTCACCCCGAATTCTTTGACACGTAAAAGATTGGCAGGTAGAAGTTTGATTCAAAGAAATACCACTGGTAGTTGTTACATATTTGCTAACAAGACGAGTAATGATTTCTTGCCCTTATTCTGGAACTTGAACTCTTATTAATTATTCAGCTGCTGGAGCAGATTCCTCACATATTTAGAATATTCTCAAACTGAACTTTAGCTGCAAAAAAAAGGCACCCAAACTGTCCAAAATCATTAGTACAGAGATTAAAGTGACTCAAATGAACCCAAAACCACATTTTAGTCTTCTCTGATGATCATTACCACCTGACGGAGCATTTCGGCACATTTTTCAACACTTGGGTGGGTGGCTCATCGAACTGTTATTCCTTTTAGGCAGTTATCCTGTTCGGTCCTTTGTTGGAGCCTGTACTCTCACATCTTTACTAACGCGTGATGTTATTTAAATTTGAGCTCAAGGGATGCACATATTCCGTTCATGCTGAAGAATGGAGACTCTACATTCATGTATAATAGGAAATTGAGACCTATTCTGCTTTATTATGAATATTTCCTCTTGAGCTAAATTTGACATGAGCACTAATTGTCCCACTTCTTCCTGGTTTCAGGTATAGCATCTCTTACATTCCATTTGCGAGGTAAGAGAACACTGTGATGTTACGGTGAAATGAATGTCCCGTGTGTTGTGTTCAGCTGGACGTATTGTTTTTTATTTTTCTGTCTCAGCCCACAGCTTTCACTTCATTCACTTTCTGACACCTCACGCTGTCAACAGAGGTGTTTTTCTTGTTGTTTTTTCCAATTCTTTTTATACATTTTCACCTTCCCTCTTCATCTCAGGGATGTTTGCTTATGAGGCGGCGCCTCGCACAACAAACTGTCATGAGTACACTCAGTGACCCGTCAATGAAAACATGTTTTTATTTACCTCTTAAAACTGTTTGCCTCCACCATATGGCTGTAATCCCCGCCTGTGACTGGTGTGGGCTCTCTGGTTCAAACAAATGGCAGCTGGTTGTTTCTCTCCCCTCTTGGCATTAGCTCTGTGACAGTATTTTCTTTGTCCTTGATATCAAAATGAAATGATTTATCAAGGAATAATGCTCCTTTAGAGAGATTTGCCAAAATGTTTCTTCTACAATCTAGCTTTTACATTGCACGTAATGAGCTTATAGTAAGCTCTGTGCGGTTAAAGCTCAATGCAAATTTTTGATTAGATGGAGATGGGCTGGGCTGGATATAAGAGACCAGGATGACAATCTCAGTCACATGTTCCTCACTTTGTTTATGTGGAAGATTATACAAAGTGTAAAGCTCAACAGCTTTAAAGTTGAAAGCTGGTGATTTTGTAAATGTGGGGTACATCCCCCGCAGTATTCCATTTTAGACGGAATAAAGCACTCCCTCATCCTCAAACGTTCACTTTTCAAATTCTCTTAGAGCCAAACACGAGGTGTGATGTTGTTTTGTCAGTCCAGCTGTAAGTAGGGTTATATCTCATTTGCTGAGAGGTCCAGAACCCCCATGTAGTCCCCCCACTAAGTGTCTTGTGTGTTTGGGTGACCCTATAATCCCTCCTGACAGCTGAGAGACATCCTGTAACCACCCCAAGTGCCCCCTCCCCCAGCCTGAATTCTAACAACAAAACAAAGCTGAGACAAAGACCCTTTAGCTATGTCACTGCCCCTAAAAACCAAATTCCTCTGGTGAAGTGCACATTTGACAGCCAGTTTTGGGGATGACTGTTTGAATGATTAGTCTCTCCCTTGCCATTATATTTGATGCATTTATTTATTTTTTTTTATCAACTTATTTTCGTGCCTCTGTAAGCCTATTATTTTAATCCCTTTTTCATTTAATTTAGATTTGATCACTTGGCTCTCTACAGTTGGCAGTGCTGTTATTGAACTGCTGCTTATTTCGATATCATTTGGGTGACACACAAAACCAGAGTATTAGACATCCAATCTGTGGTCAGACTAACTTATTACCTGTCCAGCCATGACACCACATGGACAGTGGACTTGATCCCTTAATGTATTTTACCTTGTTGCCTTTTATAACCTTTAACGGCTGCAGAAGGAATTACTAGAACCTGCTGCATGTGCACTTCCTGCAGAGCCAGAAGACTGTTGCTCTGAGGTTAAATGGGGAGAAAACTCTAAGACTGATCATTTATTCATGCAGGGTTTAGAAGAGCAAAAATAGCTTCAAACCACAATTAATAAAATGAGAAAACGCTTGAAGAAATGAGAATTTTGGTCCTGAGGGGAGGGACCCAGAGTCTTTTAAAGGAGCACGTCTCCCGTCTGTCCACCAGCCTCCCCTCCTCCCCTCCTCCCCTCCTCCCCTCCTCCCCTCCTCCCCTCCTCCCCTCCTCCCCTCCTCCCACTCAGGTTGAGTCTCCCTTTAACCTTGACGGGTTTCACACCTCCTCCATTGAATTTGGACTGTGGCTGCAGGGGAAGTCTGCATAGCAACACACTGACGCCAAGAACAAACTGTTAAGGGAAATGGAGTAGGCAACGATCTGTGGTTGTCATGGCGATTGCTCGTATTGCATCATCCTTCAACACAGAGGAAGTGAAGAAAGGGAGCCCCCATCACTGTGAGCATGTGGTGCTTCCCCGCCACAACATGCTCACTTATTCATGATGAACCCCACCCAAAGCACCGTTACAAAGAACAGAGGCACTTTTTTGTTGTTGTTTTTGTTTTGCTTAAATTTCATACGCATTAGAGAAATGAGTTTCTGCTGGATCACATTAGATTCACACTCCCTCATTTCTCCATTCATCTCTTCTTCTGTCTCAGTTTTTTTTATTTGATAATTTATATTGCTGGTTGTTATTGAGATTTTAAAGCAACTACACTGAATGATTTATTTATTTTTGTTTGTTTGTTTGATTTCCACAGGGATGCAGTGATGAAGTGCTTCACAACATGCCTGAGTTAGAGCTCAGGAGTCCACAAATTCCTTTGAAAACTGGTCCAAATACCCAGACTCCTGGAACAGTGACTTTGTAAAATACACATTTATATTGTTTTTATGCTTTTCCATCGATTTTTGACTTGCTGTCATACTGTGAATTCTTGCTTTTCAAATCTAGCTAAAGGTATTTAACTATAATCAGATTATAACACTGACCAGTCTTTTCCTTTGATGTGAGAGTAATGAGTGCCTTTGATGCTCAAGATATTTAAAACGTACTTAAAATATGCCTATATTTTCAGAGAATTTTATACAGTTTTTGTGCAGGGAATTGATTTTGACTTTGTTTCCAAAGTCATATTCAACAGAGATTGCTTTAACGCCTTCATAAGTTTAAAAAAAAAAAAAAAAAGATATTTTGACCAAACACACACATATTTACACGCTTAAGCAGTGTAAGCTTCTATTTTCTTCTGGATTGTTTTTAGTTAGTGCTTTGACTTCTTGCAGGAAAATGTTATTTAAACAGTATCTTTGTTTTTTTAATTTTGTGTTTGAGGCATAATTGTATAAGCAGGCTCTCAGATTTCCTGACATGCTCCTGTGATTATTTCTCCTTTGCCAGTTGACTCGATGCTTCACTGATGATGCTCTGGTATGTGTGTTGCCCGCATCTCTTTTGAGGATTTTTTTTTTTCATTTTTTTTTCCAGCTAATGAGATTAAAATGCAGCTTTTGTGTCTGGTCTGACGGTCTTAAGTGT
This sequence comes from Leuresthes tenuis, assembly GCF_036924035.1. Taxonomy (NCBI): domain Eukaryota; kingdom Metazoa; phylum Chordata; class Actinopteri; order Atheriniformes; family Atherinopsidae; genus Leuresthes; species Leuresthes tenuis. Next base: position 18,132,172 of record NW_027325362.1, read on the forward strand.
GCATTTGAACACACTTGCACCCCCACTCATTAAATTGCTTTTAAAAAAAAAAAAAAAAAAAGCTTCTTCTTTTTAAATGCGATTTCCTGCCATATGTAGCAATGACCCAGTTAATTACGCTTTCCTGAGCATTGTGATTTTGACATGACCTGATAACCCAGCTTGCGTCCTTCCCTATATTGCTATTGTAGCCTTTGAGGATGTGGTTGTCATGACAACCTGCTCTGGAGGATGCACTGCCTCTGCCTACCCCTATTTGTGGAGCAGGTGTTCACATTATTTCTAGTTGTGCTATATTCTATGGAATCCCCTGCACCAGCAGGTTTGAATATCTCAACTTCTTTTAATTTTACAAGGAAAAGGTGCATATGACAAATGTGTCAACTCCAGAATTTGCTTTAGAACATTCCAAAGGTGTTTGTGCATGCTTCATGTAACTAAATAACGGCACTTCTTTTCATGTTGTGTGACACCCACATAGTTATTAGATGCTTGTATAATATCATGGATTAGCATGTACCACATCTCCTTTTAGTTCCACTTGTTCCAAATTGCTCGGAGGAGGCCCAACAAATCTCTCAAAGTTAAATGAGAAAATGAAAACGAGCGAAAACATTCGCTTGTTTCTGTGATGGGTTCCCTTCACCCGCCATTATGCCCAACTTTGAGGTTAAAGGGCACTTCCCAAGCAGTCTGTTGAAGTGTCCCGTCTGCTTCCCCTTCATCAGAAAGTAATCCGCGGTTATGTCGGGATCCCACACTGCAACATCCACTGAGATTACACAAGTCTGCGCCGTCTCCACAGCTTAATACTCCAGATTTTCTCGCAAAGATTTATAAATAACTTGTGCAATGAGGGATTTTGTTGCCATGTTTGGATCCCTTGAATGAGAGAGTCAGTGGGCTAAATTAGAGTGTTGTGTTTTGTTAGGAGACTGAAATTTAAAAAAGGAAAAATCAATTTAGCAGCAGAACTACTGAATGATGTTGAATGACAAAGGACAACCTGAATATGTAAAATCAGCTGGAAATACCATATATGAAACAAAGTATGCCAATTTACTTTTTGTGCTCTGCACTAAGTTAACATCAAGGACCAAATACTGAACATGACCCTAAGTTACAGGGAAGAACTGTGTTCATGTCCGTAACGGCCACCTTCTCTAAAGAATGGGCCTTAAATATAAATATGTAATTAGTTTGGTAAGAAAAACCTATTACCTAAATATTAGTTCTTCTAACCCTATTGAATGGGCTGTTTTGACGTTATTTTGTTGTTTTCTGATATTTGGGTATTCATGAACTACTTTGTAAAAGTGTTGTGTACGTGCAAAAGATGGGACATTTTTTCCTCAAGCTTTTTCTTTATTTGTATGAGAAGAGATGAGGGGAGAACATGGGTGGATGTGGCTAGTTGCTTTGGGGAAATTGCTGAAAAAGATGAAATGACATCATTAGTTTTTTACACGCCTTTGTTCGGTGCGTGCTTTGGCCACGCCTACCTGTCAGCTCGACCATAAAACCGCCAGGATGTGTGGCGTGAGCGCATAATTGAACTAGAATCCGTGTGGACAACAGGTGCACTGCAGCCTCACTCCGCCACTCTGTTGGATGATGCTCACAGCGCGCCGCTCGCCGCTTTGCGCTGGTCTTCCTTGTCTGCGCTTGGAGCACTCGCAGGTTTTTATGTCCTGACCACTTCCAGGCACAAAGATGCCCTTTCCACCCATCAGCCTCCAGCAGAGGATCTCCTCGCCTGGTAGAGAACTCTTCGGGAAAAAGAAAGCTAACGGAGTGCCTCAGACTGATCAAACCGGCAAATGTCTCGGAGAGAAAGGGGGGTCCGATAAGGAGAAGCAGACCACTTCTTGGGCATCGGCGAATCTAAGGAACTTAGGGCGAAAGGCACAGCCGGAGAAGAGTAAAAGCCCGGTTCAGAAGCCCGGCGCTGGGCAGGAGACTCAGAAAAAAAGCTCCTGGCTGTCGGTGTCCAAACCACAGAACTCATTCCAAGGAATGAGACGCTCCAGCTCAATGGACGCAGCCAGACATCTCCATGGAAAAGAGGAAGGAAAGAAGGAGATTCAGTTTACCCTCAGTCTCACCCCCGAAGCCATTCTTGTCATCCAAAAACGGAATCTAGAAAAACAGATGTTGGCAAAGCAGCAGAAGTGCTGCGCCTCCGCCGACTTTCGGCACCGACGAGTTTTTCCGTCCAAAAAGACGCATGGAGGCTCCAAGGCCTGCGCTCCAGGGGCCAAAGTGGAGAGCCCCGAGCAGGACATCACCGCCATTGTTAAAATATCTCTGCTTAATGACCAGTACAAGTATGACGATGTGGAGTACGAGGAGGAGGATGGAGATGTGGATGAGACTGTTGTAAGGAAATGTAAAGAGTGGCTGAAAGGGGTCGAAAACGCAGCTGCTTTGGGAAAAGTCGACAAACTTTCCGCACTTCCGCACCTTAAAGGCTGCTGACACCTCACGTTCAGTCGTTTATTTTTAGACTTTTACTGAAGACACGATGGACCAGTGAAACTGATCAGATGATGGCCTGTTGCATCGTAAACATGTAATGGGGAAGAATTCGACTTCAAAGGAATGTGCGTTTGTGTCTTGAATAAAATACATGTTTCTGATGATAGAATGTCACGTTTTAAAGTGAAATAGAGCAGTAATCTGCATTTGAATAATAAGAAACATTCACTTGCTTTGGCAAAATTGGTAGGCCCGTTTTATCAATGAATTGCAACCTTCGTCTCATGCATTCACGGTGCTGAATGCTCATACGGTTGCTTTGCAACAATAATGTCAATTCGGTGTGGATTTTTTTCTTATTGTTATTTGTTTCAAGTTTCAGTTTCAGCTTAATATTCTCGTCCTTTGCACATGGCTTTTGTTTTCAGTGGCGCGCCAGCAGATTGGCGGAGAGCTCTGCGTAAAGACACGCGAAAGGTTTCTTTGTGCTGGAGAACAATAAACGGTCAACAAAAGGGCTTTATGCGCCTTCTTCTTAAGCCAAACTGGATTTCACGTTTTCCCATCCAATAAGAGCACTAAATCATTTTTAGGAATTTGTCAGTTGGGTGTACAGCATTTCATATTTACTAAATATTTGTACTGTCAAATGCTTTCTTAGCTGATGGATTTAAGCCATTTTAAGGGAATTTCTATTTGATCTTTTTTCAAATCCTGATTCTTTTAAATCACTTAAAAGTTGATTTTTATGTGCCTCTTACAGCATTCTATTGCAGATTTCTGGTCATTTAGATTTCTTCCATACATGTGGCTGGTTCCCAGGGAGCATTTTAAAGACTTGGAGCTACCTGGGGCCATTTGGGCATTAGTATTCTAAGCTTCTTAGATTTCCTGTTAAGCAGGGTTGACCAATGTACTCCAGACCCCAGGTGCAAGATCCCTTCAGGAAATACCTCAAACTTCTCATTTCGAACAAAACATGGCATATTGTTAGAGGAGTTGGTAAATCTGGCAGATATTTTCAACAAATGTCAGATCTGTTTGATGTGCTTCAAAGGTTAGTTTACTGAAAGCTTAACCCTGACATTTCCGATCTATGTTTTGTTCTAAAAGTGTACTGCTCAGGGAGAAACGCTGGTTGGGGAACTAAAGCATGTTGACTTCTACAGTCAATTAAGCATCACGGTAAAAAGAGAATTAAAGCGATAAAATGACTTTTGGCCTCTGTGTTGATTCATTTCTCCGTCTCACAATTAACCGAATAGTCCAGAAAATGAAACAACAGCAACATGCAAGCCATGGACATGAATTGATCTTCTATGTGTGGTGACAAACCTACTGAAAATGCGTTTGTGTGCGCATCGTGGAGGTTCCTGCAGTAACTGAAGTCTTGCTGTTGTTTACTGTAACTTGGTAACAAGCCCTTGAGTGTGGTATACTTTAATAAGTCAGTCAGTGTGACTTATTGTGTGTGTAAGACTTTACAGATTGTTTGAAAAGGCTCACACACCAACAACTGATAGGATGCAAATAAAAAAGATGCCTCCACCACAGTTTGATATCTGCTTGCCTGTTAATGTGAAAAGTGAAAGAAAATGTTTTATGTATTAATGAAAAAGCCCCCCCCCCCACACACATGTTTTCAAGGACACATCTTTTTTCACTTGATGCACACTTGTTCGCTGTTGGTGTCATCATGTCACGGTAAGCGATGCAGTAATCAATCAGGGTGTCAAATATGTCTTCAAATACGACTTTGTAAATAATGTGGTACAGTGCATGACATTACTCATTTTTTCATCTTTGTCATGTTCGTGAAGGAACAAGCTGCCACAATAAAGCTTCTTGTCCTGGATTGATGCTCCAGTTCAGCCGTCACAAGAGATTTTATTGTCGCATGATGCAGACTGAGATCATGGCTAGGCCTATACAGTGTGTACCAAGACCTGTTTGGTTCTCCATGGCTCCTGTAATGATATTATCAACTGGCTTGATGACCGAAAGTTGTGTAATCCCCTCTTCTATTGTGTCATTTCAATTGCAGCCTTGTTTGCGAGTCTCTGTCTGGTATTCACTGCTCCCTGGTTTAGGCCTGAAGCCAAGCTATTCATGATTGTGACTGTCCCAGGGGTAGGAGCCACATTATTATGTCAGAAGTAGCTGAGAAGAACTGAGTGAAATAGAACAAGAAGAATTAAAAGCTGTGGGATCGAGGCAACAACAGCTGACTTGGTTACGGATGGAAACACTTTCTTTGAACTGACCTTTAAGGTCTTTTTCCGTTTGTTGTTGTTAAATCCTTCCCATGCTGTCTCTGTTTTCTGCTGTTTTTCCATCCTCTGCCACAGATTGTTTCCTCTTGCAGCATCTACAGTCTTTATGATTTATTTTTGCCTCAATGCTAATCCAATCAACTCTTTTCTTTTTGGATGTAAAGTACAAAAAAAAAAAAGGCAGGCTGGCTTCTGTCCACTTCACTGCTGTAATGTGATCAGAGCCTAGGACAGTGACACAATACAGCAGGGAAGCTACATTATCCGGTTCTGATTTATATTGGCAAGGAGCACAGATGGATGCTGCCTCCACTTCGTCACCGACAGTTTGCGCACAACAGTGAGAGCAAAGAACTGCAGGTCCCTTTGCTCTGCTGCGATAGTGTTACAGACTGTGGCAACAGAACTGATAAATCCTGCATGTCCAGCAGCTTTTGTGAGAAAAGACAAAGCAGACACTTCCTGAACAGACTCAGCCCATAAACATGTGCTTGTTCGGTGGAAAAGCCATTTTTCCCATGTACAGGCCAAAGGAGACTTATATCAGAGAGTACAGTCCTCCCATAAAAGCTAAAGCAGGGTTTCTTCTTCATTTCTGGGTTTTAAAAGGGAGAATGAAGCAATGCTCTTACTTTGGCATCACATTTTGATCTGACATGCACCCTATTTTCACTCATATTTTCTCTTTGTTATCTGCACAGATTGTAGCATATTTGCTTCAAGAAGCAGTAGCATCTCTACGCATTGGCTACAAATCATTCAACATCAGTTAAACTACACTGTTACTTGGTTAAATTGTTTTTTCATGAGTTATGCTGAAGATCAGGAAGAGGATGAGGGCCTCATAGGAGAGGAGGTGGACATACTCATCTTATTTTTGTCTTTTGGGTTGTGCATTGCAAGAACAGAAGACGTAGGCTGCTGTGTGGGAGGAAGCTCTTGGCAGACAAGAGGGATTACTGGGGGGAAAAAAACATTCTTCTTTTTTTCAATCTTCAAGCAAGCTGACTGATTAACTCCCACAGCATCTAAATTAGGTGTTTTACTTTTGATAGGCAGCAGATGAAGTCAGAGCTGAGCTCTGGAGGAGGAAGAGGCCATTTTAAGACACCAGCTTAAACTCCAGACCAGGAGGCTTTACAGCAAGAGCAGTTTGATGAATACTCTGTGATGTAATGTTTCAGATATTTGATAATCACCAAAATGCATGATCTGTCTTATGCAGAAGAGGCACAATAGTGCGGTGAAAGATCAGTGTTCTCTGATCACAGTATCTGGAGTTTATCTGAAGTCAACACCTATATCTGTCCCCAAATGCAAGTGACCAATCTTTTCTGCACATTTCATACTAGTTGATGTCCTAAACTTTCTTTGTTGATCCTCCAGCGCCACCTGGAGGTATAAGTGAGCGCATGTTGCTTCGGAAATGCTCTCTACCTCTGCCCTGCCAACGCTGCTACAAGACAAGGTTCACTCACAAAATTATGATGAGAGCAAATAAACATATGGACAAGAAGTAAATATAGAGGGAAATTATTACATTTTTTGGGTTTAACCTGTAGAATTGAGGCTGTTAGTTATGTAAAGGTCTTTAATGGTTTTATATGAAAGCATTTTCTACTCCTTGTCCTTATGTATGTTGACTTTGGCGAACCTTGGAATCTGAAGCTCCTGGGCAGTGGCACAGTTTGTTTCTCTTTGGTAGACGAAACACCAGGGGTCGGCGGCATTGGCCCATTTTTTTTTCCATTGTTCATAATGGGGAAGAGGAGCAGTGGAAAAAGGTAAACAACATTCTAAAGAGTCAGTTCAAGGAGAAAATTATGTAGTGGAAATAATTTGTTCAGAGACTTCATCTGGGGTTAAAAACACTTAAGAGGAGTTTAAAACACAAAGGGCCAAATGAGGTGTAATTTACGGGTCACGTGCATGCAGTATTGTATGAACAGTAGAAAAAACAGAGTCTAGACAGGTGAAGAGAGTCTGTAATCAATACTTTATGATAGTGAAGAAGAAAAAAAAGTCAATTACATAACATGGTGATAGAAAACTAGGTGAAAAGTCTGAACTGCAAAGTCTAAATATCATCAGTATTTCATCCAATGAAAAAAAATTACATTGTCTGATATTTACATTTTATTTGTGAAAATCTCTCCATTGTATTAGAAATGGTACATTCCAACACCCCAGAATGAAAAAAGAAAAAGCAACTTATTTATATCCTGAATTTGTTGTTTGAGTTTCAGTGAACATGATTTCTTGACTTGGTTTGACTTTAAAGAAAATCAACTTGAAAAGCTTCACTGATATCTAATCAACTTCTTTCACAATTTAGTGTTAGTTGTTCCTAATTTTTTTTAAATAATCGTGCCCCGTTCGTGAAAGGTTACTCTCTTTTTTCTGCTGTTATGAATGTGTTTTCCTTCCACAGTAGCTGCTGTGATTGACTTTGATTTTGACCGCCTTGTCTGTCTGGGTGTGAAAAGAGCAATACGCTTCAGAGAGTGCCCGCATAGAGGGGGTCTAACTTAAGAGAGAGATCCTGTCTTATCTTCCCCTCCTGTAAAAGTCAAGCTTCATGAGGAGGATGTAATTGTCCTTCTCTAATGACTTGCACTTGGGGGTGAGGGGGTGGGTGGGAGGGGACAAAGAGAACACAATAAAGGGCTTTTAGGGGCCCTCCAGTAGGAATACTTTGCATGAAATTGCTGAGCAAATGAAACTACCCGTTGTTTCCTCAGTTCAGATCGGGGCTCTGTCAGACGGAGGTGAGGCAGGACCAAAGCAGGCCAAGGCAAGAACACCTGCTGAGGCCTAATTGGCCCCCGCTGCAGTTAATGGCTTCCTGTGGCTGCGTGTTTACTTCTCATTTGTTCTGTGAGCTCTGTTTCCCAGCCCCTGAAACAAGCGAGGCTCACTTTAAATCTTTATTCCCACAACTCGCTGTCTCTGTCCTTCTCTGACAGTCTGTCTGCCACTGTGTCTCCTCACTTCTCTGCTCAGAGACAAAAGACGGCCTCTCTAAGCTACAGCAAATTACTCATGTGTGAATCTCTACCCCCAAAACTAGCTATAATGCGGTAGGTTTTGACCCAGAACAGTGTATTGCACCTAATGGCATTATGAATCATTTTCATCTTTTCTTTTTTTTATGATTCATGCCGTATAAAGATATTAAAGTGTTTGGTCAATGAACACCTTCTCTGAGGCATTTGATCTCCAGAAGCAGCTCACTGAGTGAAACTTACAAACTCTTTGAAGAATTTTATATGCACACCAAGCAGCCGCCGCAGCTACTACGAAGTTAAATGAGTCTTGCTTTTTTTGTAAATAGCTCCATATTGATAAGTAAAATAAACTAAAAGGAAACAGTAGAAATGGCCACATGTAAGCTTACATGTATATGTATACTGCAATACAAATTAGATTTGACTCTGATCTGTTGGCTCAGTGCAGAACAAGAGAAAAACATCTTGTTGATCTAAAAAAAAAACTTCATAGTGTGTGATCTTATGAACATGCAGTTTCGTTATATCTCAAGTGGCGCCACATGAGCAGAAACATTTGTTTTCTAGTCACAGTTGAATTCTTAGCATATTTCCTGTATACCAGAAGACCAACAGTATGTCTGGAGTTGAACATTTCCAGGCTACAGCCAGTGTTGTGCTGGAGGGACATGGAGCTCTCTGCATCTTTGTTTGCCCGCCATTTAAGAGCAAACAGACCTTACCGCTGGAAGCTTGTTCAGCATGGACCCTCCTGCAGGACAGAGCTGATAACTCACGTAGAAGTGAGATGACCAAACACAATCTGACCCTTCTGTTGATGAAGCCCAGCTCCTCTGACAGCCACTCTGACTCTTACAAACATTATCCGGGGGGGAAATGTCGTAATTATGTCCACTACAAAAGAAACATGGCAATTGGGCCAGTGGTGTCACTTCATGCCAGCACAGCGAGCAGATGTTCAACTGTTTGGAGAGTTTCTTCTCTTTTAAAGGTTTATGAGTTGTTAGGCAAACAGCAGTCCATTTACCAAAAGAGGCTGAGATAATCTGAGAGCCTGTTAGACTTCAAGTTGCATTGGGGTTCCCCTCATTATCAGTTTTTCAGGTATCATCCTGATGCATAACTTAACTACACGTGCTACATCATCTAGAAACTTTAATGAGGCCTTGAGTACTTTATTTCAGGTGATATTTCAGGTGTTTCAACTGTTTAAGCTATGCCCACATTTTGGAAACTGTAGAAAAGCCTTGAAAGAACTTTGACAATAAGATAAACCCTCCCATTATTCTGTACTGTAGCGCTCTCACATAGCTTCTTTACGTCATAACAAGCTAATTTTATATTTCCTTCTGTGTTGCTGTTTTCACTTTGATTGCAAAAGTAAACTTTCGCTCCTGCTCACATCACCCTCGACGTCTTGTGTTTACTTGTTGTGAATGTCTAACGCAGCAGTGTTGATCGCTGTCAGCCTCGTTGTTAATTAGGGATGAAGTCTGTTTAGTGTGATATTAGTAGAAGGCCGCTTCCGTGAGACAGCACATGGACTTGGGGACGGTAAGAAAGTTAAAGGTTGAGCTGACAAGTTCTCCACCGGTGTGAAATCCCATCGTCCCACAGGCAAACATGAGGAGACGGCAGCTCCTCCTGCCTCCACAGCTCGGCTGGGCCATAAGCACATTCCCCACATCCGTGAGAAATACCCAAAATAAAAGCAATTAGAGATGAAGCCGTATATGGAGTCCTTGGTTATGTTTTTGAATAATGAGCCATTTCATCCAACCTGCCCTGGTTTGTGGCTATTTATGTTTTTATTAGCTGCTGTGATTTATGGAACAGTTGATGCAGTAATCTGCTATCTCTGTGGCCATCTGCTCATGGTCATTTCGACATGTTGAATTTCACAAGTATGCATTACAGTCTGCAAAATTAGATGGACCAGAACATACCACGTCTATTACTATTAACTGATCTCAATGAGTGGAAAGTGTACATAAGACAAGGCTTGTCTTGCTAGCTTTTTATTTTTTTGTGGGATCATGCACAGAAACAGTTCAGTTGTTTGGAGTTTTTCAAGTTCAATCTTCTACCTTCTCACCTGTCCACAGGGCGGAACTGGTATTGAACATGTATGAATGCAGGTTCATGTCCATGTTCATCCACCTACATCTTCTGCAGCTGATGGGGTTTGTATAGATCTGTTACCTGCTGCACTGTCTTGTGAGTAAACGCTCCCTTGCTAAGGAGTCCTCCCTGGAGCCAGTTTGCACCCAGCAGACAAAGTGTGTTGTCACCCGAGTGTGCAGTGTTATCGGGTGTGAGCTGAACCATACTATGGCTACTCTTGAGAAGTAACACACCATTAGGAATATATTAACAACACCACGTTTTGCGGGCAGGTCACAACATCACAGAAGGCCAGTTAACCAGGCGAAGATGAAAGATGTTTTTAAGTGTAACGGAATGACACATTTTCTGTTTGGATTACACCAAGAATTCCTGTAAATGGACTTTACCAGTCCAGCTGTATATGAAATGGACACGTTTTCACTATCTACCTTTGTGTTTTGTTTATTAGAGCAAGCATCTGCTTTCCAATGGGGCAGATCTTTGATTTCAGCCGAGAGAAGGACGAAAGTGATCAATTATCTCTCAAGATTTAAACCACAAATCCATTAAATTCCATTTAACATGGGCAGTGAGAGGAAAACGCAACTTTGGCTTTGGCCCCACAAACTTAGATTATTCAGAGGTTCACTCCAAACAGATTATATACTGTATTTCCTCAGTGTTCATCACGTGATCAATACACAATTCAATAAAATATTTACAATTTGTTTAATTTGCTTGCAGTGGTTGATAAATATAAACAAAAAATCACGAATGCTATACATACTGAATAGCCTGTTGCTAACCACAAAAGCAATAAAACAATTTTTATATTTAATTTGTCAGTAGTTTTGTTGCCACCTGAAGTAGTTGCAACTTAGCAAGTTAGCTCTAGCTAATGCTAAACCGGTTAACATTTGAACTATAGATAGAATCGTCTCCCAGGGCTGTGCGCTGTTAGCTTTTTGAAAGACTGCATGTAAGCCTGTCTGCATTGTTTGAAAATCAAAAATCCTTCATTAAGCTTTTGGAGAGAGCGACGCAGTTGAATGCCTGCGTGGTACTGTAATTAAACCCTAAGAGAGATTATATCTTCTGTTTATCCCACTAAACCCCCCTCATCCAAACATGGACTCGTTCCCCTGTTAAAGATGATAATCACTCCTTTTGTGATAGTTTCATGACATTCTGTGATACTGTAATCATATTCGCAAAAAGAGAAATGTTTGTCTGGGGACACCACTAAACAGATTAGGGTTGCCAGTTTTGCAAACTTTTGTGAGACAGTTTTGAGGCCACACTTATCCTCTGATGGCTGTGCAGGTACAAAAACATCTGGATGGAACGTTAATTTGTGATAGAATATAGAAGAATATATAAAAATGTTTCTCCTAAATAATTAAATGATAAACCATAGTGCAGAGTTAAGAGAAGCTTATTTCTTAATAAATCCCAATGCCAAAAAAGAGACATGTTAGTGGATGAAATTATGAATGTATACATTTCAGAGGCCAGATATTCTAGAGGATTAAGAATATCGATGATTAGCGGAAAAGCTTCTAAAGAGAAAAGTGAGGGACCCGGAGAAGAGGTTATGCTCAGATGAGCATATATGGGTAAGCATGCAGACTCATTTTTTGTCTCACCTCTGTGTCAAAATGGGCCTAAGCAAACAGGGGATGAGCCTGGCTCGAAGGAAAGCTGGGGAAGGCAAACAGACTGGTCAAAGCTAAGAGGCATGCAGGAGCATTACTCACCACAACCCTGTGCTGAAATCTGCTGCTGGAGAGACCTGTCACTCCTGTTGACATCCTCACGGTGCCAACCCATAAGAGTAATTCCCCTAAAAATTAAGTATGAGCAATTTTCTGTGTGTGTGTGACAGTAATTTGAGTAATTACATAATTAAATTCTATCTTGTTCAGATAGATAATCCCAACCAGGTATTATATTGTCTTGCTGCAGCAGCACATGTTCCAAAACATGTATTTTGCACGAGGGGTTCCTTCACAGATGTGACTTATCCTTACTATTGTGACTAAATGCTAACACCAGATACTGAACACTCATCTTTTGCCTTGTCCCATCCCATGCAGAAACTTTATCCAGATGCACAAATGTCAAATTCTTTGAAATTATTCTTTCATAGGCTATACAAATTTACCCTTGCCCTTTCGCCAGCCTTTTTCTCTTTTAACTGAAATTAAAAGTAGCCGTGTGATTTACGGTTATCAGGTTCACACATGTTAAGATCATTTATATCTCATACTACTCAGGACTGAGTCAGTCCACGCTTCAGTGTGTTGTCTGAGCTTCATTTGAGTTGCACCTCTGAGGACCCTGGGGACGTTCTATAGCACCCTATAGATTAATAAAGTTAGATCACAGTGCTGCAAACTTGCAACTAGGTGGGGTGTTGAAGAAGAAGAGATAGGTGCCAAAAGGGACACCAGTACTGTGGGAAGTGACACTGGTTATGACACCCAAGACTTCTACACCATAGTAACTTCAGCTTATATGCAAAGGGATGTCTTCTTAGATTACAAAGTGATTAATGGATGAGGAAATCATAAATAAATGTAGTGTGCCACCCACAGATAAAAGCCCCCACACTTAAACTTTGCAGCCTACATTTATGAGGATCTTACAGAGCAGCATGGCTGACTTGGTAAGTCAGCCATTATTTGCCTTTTAGCTGCTGTTGTGACAGTGCTGCATGAATTAATAGGGGCAAACTATCATGTTCTCATTCCCCTGAGTTTTCTGAGGAAAGACGGAAAGCAGAGATGTACTTGTGACATCTGAGAAAAAGGTATGATCTTTCTCTAGCCAACAGGTCTTTTCGTACAGCGCGTGAGAATTCAGCTACACACACAAAACACAGAGGATATGATGCTTTGACATGGATAATTTCACCTTTTTCTCTGCTTTTATGTAACATTCAGTACCATGAAGACAGAAAATCTTTTAACTGCTCTTTAAACTGAGTTGGGTTTGTTTTTCTCGGCTTGCTGAGAACTCTTGGTCCAGACTGCTGGCCAGAGAGACAGGCTGGCAGGAAGAGCGAGGCTTCCAAGTTTTGGTTAGTAACACAAACCGACCACAACACAACACCACAGAGCTCTATGGAAGCTGACACACAGCTGTCACACATGATCTGCTTTTAATATTTGTTTTTATTATTTATTTCTAGGGACCTACCATAGCAACAGAGTCACCCGCACACAGTAGTTATTTGTGAGAATAGCACTACTGTGCTACTTGGATTTGAACTATTTCATATGTTTCATTGTTATCGGTCGCAGTGTTTTTCCTTTTCTCTCCTCACGCGTGCTTCCACTCATTGACTTAAAACAAAGGAACAAAAGTCAAACCAAACAGTCACCTATTTGCTCTCCAAAACACCCAAGAAGTGCCCGGAATTACCAACCAACATGTCCCCACCTGAGCAGGATGACCTCTGTCTGGTCCATCAGAGCAAATATGCAAAACTTTTTTATATATATTCCTTTTTGAGAGAGACAAAAGCTTAATTGTCACTTGTTGTCATGCATGTGTGGGTGTTTTTATTGGCAGCCATCAAAGTTTTGAGGCTTTGATTTAGGACACGGCGGTTGGCTGTTATAAGACACCTGACGCTGAAGATGTGTTATGAAATTATAATGAGATACAAGTGTTTATCAGTGGATTCAAGTTTGTACAAAATGCCCCCTCTTTAATCATATATTTCTTTGCTTCCACACACAAACACTTGACTGGTTGTGAGCAGTGGAAAAACTAGACAGAATTCTGCGAATGCTTGCTCTTTTTTTGTCGGTTATCAGTTCAGTTTTTGGATCCAGCTTTGTCTCGTATCTTTTTAAAGTTCTTTTTAAGTTTTAAAGACGTAAAGACTTCCTTCTTCTTTACGTCAAAAGCATGGCTCTTTCTCAGCTTACATGCACAAAAAAAATAAGACAAACATTACAGTAACACTGTGTTAAATTCTAACACAGTGATTATTATTTTTTGTTATATAATATAGTGTAACGTGTATATAACTTTACTCTGTGGGTTGTCTGAAATAAAAATGATTCTATAAATAACTGAAACTTAACTGTGACAGTGGTTGATACATAAAGGTTACTCATTTACAGTCATCTACATTTACAGTTTGTTTAATCACTCCAAACATGTTATTGTCGCACAGTTCGTTTAAAGTTTTGTTAATTCTTATAATTAGTTACTCAATCACTGATGGTGCTGGTATAAACAAGCAGGCGCCGCTTGGTTTGTGTCACTGTATTGCATTTAATTTAACATAAAACTGGGCGAAATTTCTCTCTAGAAAATAAGACACGAATCTGCGCTAAAACCTCCTGTAATGCAGGAGACCGGCCGGGCTCAGCCTGCTGCAGGTGTGGCTTTGATCTAAGTGTCAATATTTACAGGTTGATGTAATAAAGAAGGTTAAACTGCCTTATTCAAATCGCTGTCATCCTGTGGGCCTCAATGATATGGCCGCTCCCAGCCAATGGGTGACAAGCCCGCAAAGATCAAAGAGGAGGCGAGCCAACCATCTCTGCTCCGAAACAGTCATTCTGAGATGGAGCTTCTCTTCAGCCTATATATTCTGAAGCTCCTCCTAATGGTCAGTGTCCTGAGATAAAAGTTGTCTTTGTTTGCACCCAAAGGGCGGAAAGAGGTTTCTAAGGAGCGGCTAAAGGACCTTGAATAAACCTTGTATTGGCAACTGGACATCCCTGGAGCTGTTGGACACGATGGCGACAGGCGCTGGCGAGTGTCCCAGCAAGGCCGTTCAGTACCGGGTGGATCACCTCCTCAGTGCGGTGGAGAGTGAGCTGCAGGTGGGCAGCGAGAAGGGCGACCCCACGGAGAGGGAGCTCAAAGTGTCCTTGGATGAGAGCGAGCTGTGGCAAAAGTTTAAGGAGCTGACAAATGAGATGATAGTTACAAAGAATGGCAGGTAAGCTTGCGCGCGCACAAATTGTATATCGAGATAGATGGATAGTTGCCTAAGTTTTTTTGTCGCGTTTTTTTCTGAAGGCGCATGTTTCCGGTTCTGAAAGTGAACGTGTCCGGTTTGGACCCGAACGCTATGTATTCTTTCTTGCTGGACTTCGCCTCAGCGGACAATCACAGGTGGAAATATGTGAACGGGGAGTGGGTGCCTGGAGGCAAACCCGAGCCCCAGACTCCCAGCTGCGTGTACATCCACCCAGACTCTCCAAACTTCGGAGCGCACTGGATGAAAGCTCCCGTCTCCTTCAGCAAAGTCAAACTCACAAACAAACTCAACGGCGGAGGTCAGGTAAGCGGGGAAGTGTTTGCATGTGCATAGGCTTTCATTTAAAACTGAAATGCAAGTAGAAGTTACGACTCGGCCATATCGAATAACCGCTGTTGTGTTTTAAAGATCATGCTAAACTCCTTGCACAAGTACGAGCCACGCATCCACATCGTGCGCGTCGGAGGTCCGCGGAGGATGATCACCAGCCACTCCTTCCCGGAGACCCAGTTCATTGCTGTGACTGCGTACCAGAACGAAGAGGTCAGTGACTTCACGTTTAGTTTTAGTTTGACAGCAGACACCGTGGATGCGACAAAGTTTGGCCTGGGTGCGTAAAAGACGCGCGTAATTTACGCACTCTTTGATTCTTTGCTCTGTGATCCCAGGTCTTGTGTTTTTGTGTCGTTTGATTTTAGATAACAGCACTGAAAATTAAGTACAACCCATTTGCCAAGGCCTTTCTAGATGCAAAGGAGAGGTAAGAACACACGAAGCTGGGATTTGATTTCAACGGAGCATTGATGTAAAAAAACACAATGGTCAAAATAAACCAGGCTTTATCTCTGCAGAAGTGACGGCAAAGACATGAGGGAAGATGCAAATGAAAACCACCAGTCTAGTTATTCTCAATGTAAGTTTAAACTGTTGTGAATTTGTACGGCTTCCTGTTAAACTTGAAAGCGTTTTACGGTGCTAATTTAGTCTGGTTATGTCTCCTCTCCTCTGTGGGGCCAGTGAGCAGCTGGTTTATTCCAGGCACAGGCGCCCTCTGCCCTCCTGCCAGTCCTCACAGCCAGTTTGGGAGTTCCATCTCCCTCTCGCCGTCTCACGGCTGCGAGCGCTACTCCACCCTGAGGAACCACCGCTCTACTCCTTACACCAGCCCTTACGCCCATCGGACCAGCTCGCCCAGTGGGTGTCCACCTCCTCCTCTTTACCCTCACGCATCCAAGAAACGCCACACTTCCTTCTCCCCCAACTATTAACAAGAAAGTCAAACAAATGCTGCTGAGTTGGGAATGTTGTGCATTCCTCTGGCTTTTGTGTGGAGTGGAGCCACAGAGCAGTAAATTGTTTGGCTTCTCACAACGACTGCAGGAGATTTACCTCAACTGTCATACTGATATTAGGGTGTCACATCCTGCAATATAATGTGAATGCAACCAATGACACGATTTGGTTTCTGACAAATCTAACTGAATACACTCGATCTCAGTGTCTGTGTTTGTGTTGCAGCCGGTTACTCTGATAACTCGTCATCCTGTCTGTCGATGCTCAGCAGCCACGATAACTGGTCCGGTCTTCAGATGCCGGCACACTCCAGCATGATGCCCATGGCCCACAACTCTGCCTCCGGTGCAAATTCTAGGTTTGGGATGCTTGGTTTGTCTATTTCTAGCGGATCTGCATAGAAATATCAGCGAGACAAAACATTTAAATGAAAGATCTTTCAAATGATTTTGATAGTTTCTCCACAAATGTCTCATTTCATCTTGATTTTAATGTCAAAACAGACGCTGAAAAACTGTACAAAACAAACAGTCAGCAAGGAGTAGAGCGTTACAAATAACATCAAATGAAAATGAAACATACAAACCTTAAGATTAACAATTGCACCGACAGAACAAATTAATTGAAATTAAGAAACCAGAGTTCATGGAAATCTTTTTTTTTTTTTTTACTGTATTTTTGCATGTTTGAAATGTTGCATTTGAGTGTTTCTTCTAAAACATCCTAAAGAAGAAGTTTTCTGTCTGTCTCTCTGTACAGTCAGTACACCAGCCTGTGGTCTGTGAGTAACTCACCCCTGACTCCAGTGCCCCAGAATGGGGGGATTAACGGTTGCCTGGGCTCCCAGTTCCTCCGTGGGTCCGGCAGCCACTATCCCAGCCTGTCTCACTCTGTCACAGTGCCCCCCTCTGGCTCTCCCATGTACGACAGCAGCTCAGCCACAGAGGTGCACGATGCCGCTCAGTATGACGCCTCCCCCCATGGCCGACTGCCTTCAGCCTGGACCCCAGTAACCCCTCCGTCTCTTTGATGGAAATATCTGTGCAAGCTGAGAGAGGGCGCATGTCTGCAGGATGTTTGATTTGACTTTTTAGAGAGAATCAACCCCCCCCCCCCAAGTGATTTAGGTTTCATTCAATCCAGACACGCATTTCCCAAATAAAACTCACTCTTCAGCTCTTTATTAATTCAGGATGTTCGCACCCTCGAGACTTTCCCCCCTTTTAGGGGAAGAAGTAAAGGCTCAAATTAGCATCCAAGTAAATATCTGGTTGCCAGTAAAGAAGCAAAAGGCCTGCTTGTGATCTGCTTATATTAAGCAAAAGTCTAATTCAGAGCAGTAAGTGAATAACAATGTGCATCTGAAAAAGTAGTATAGGAAATGTGTATAGTGTAAATGACATAGCATTTAAAGTTTACAGACTGTAAATAGATGCTGTAAGTGGAAGCTTTTTGTACCATAACATTGCTGTTTGAGATTGTATGTCAGGTCACAGTATCCTGCTATGCAGATGGTACACAACTTTCTATGTCATTAAAAAAAACACGCCTCACCTGTCTGTCCTTCACTTCCTGCTGCTCTTTGTTTAAGCCGTCCACTGTCATCCCCCCCGGATGGACGCCACCGTATTTCCAGAATGAGCAACACAGCTGCACCCTCAGTAACATAAATCAGCCTTATAGCTCACCTGAAAATGGCTTTTTTTAAATGTATTTCAGTTTTCAATTTTAGGGAGGGTTCATTTATTTTAATGGCAGCGTTTTGCCAACCAAAGACAGTTTGACTTTAGTGCTCTTTGTTTCATTTGAATATTAATTCAATTCAGAGATGGGGAAGCATTTTCACTGGGGCCATTTATTGTTTGAACTAATCACACCTCCACACAGTGCTTCAGTAAAACTAACCACACTGATGACTGAACTATTCCGTACGTTTCTGCGTCCCTGCATGTAAAGTTCATGAGGAGAATTAGTTGGAGCCTGAAGTTATTGACGAATAAGACTTTATGGTATTTCTTTTGCTAAACTGTTTCCATTAAGAGGAGGCCCTGTGAGCTAACCGGATCAAATCTTTGACTAATAGAAACCACCATAAAACTTCTACATTCACAGTCGATTAAGAGACAGTTACTTTGTTCACTTTCTTTTTTAAAATGTTGCCTTTAAGAAAATAGAAATATTTGCCAACCGAGATATATAATATTCTGTATATATCCCCACAACGAACTGAACCCAGTTCAAGATTTTCGATTTGTTTGATGTATCAGGAGGAAAAAAAGAATGCCGAGATTTTCTTTAAGAACAGAGGCTCAAATGAAACTGTGTGTGCTGCTCATGAGAGCGTAAGCGTGTTTTTCTTGGAGGTTTCTGGCTCAGAGTGTGAACTCCATACGTTTTTATAAGAAACCACTACCATAAGGTTTAAGAACTCTTACTCATTTGTAACACGATCAAGCTTCCTCTGCTGATTACTTACACTAATATTCGTTGTGATATGAAGTTGCAGAAATGATATATTTCAGAATACACATTCGATATTCTCCACCAACATGTACACTTATAAGCATCAATTTTTGCCCATACGTTTGCCTTAAATGTACAGAACTGCTCTCTGCTCTATCACTGTTTTTCAGCACCCTTTCATGGTGCTTGCCCATTAATTTGTTTTGTTAGTTAAATATGAATGTATGACATAAAAACGGCCTCAGGACACACCTCAGTGTGATGTTTGGTTGATGGTGCTCATCAACAACTGGACATTCAATGAAATTTGACATCATCTGTGTTCCTTATATTGGAACTGATCACGACATAGAACTAACAACAAAATTCTTAGAACTTCTTTCTTCCGTCTGCAGTCAGGATATCGCCTCAGCACTTATACGCACCCATACAGTATGAACAGGTCTTATCCCTGTCGACTTTTGGTCAAAACATTGAAATGAGAAGCTTCTACAAGTTTTAAGGTCAATCATGCCTAAAGTTGTGAGCAAAGGTCTTCCGGTCAGCCCGGCCTCTCAGGCTGCCTACAATTACAGCTTCCTTCAATCTAACCCGGCAATCTTTAACAGAAATAGTCATAGCTCTTAGTTTGGTTGCTCAGTTCAAGACAAAATAGCTTTGATAGAAACCATCCAAGCCGCAGCTAGCATTACTGTCATGTAACAGGTAAATGATATTCCTTACTTTCTGATGACAGTCAGGACTCCACCAATCAGGCGTCTGTTTCATGAAATGTTTCACCTACTGCACAGAATTATTACTTATGAATCAAGTATAGAATAAACTCCAGGGTTGTCACTGGATGGACATCGTGCAGAGGATAATCCACTTTGTAATGCTGTTGATCACGGACCTTATGTGGCCACAAGTGACTCAGCAAACATTTCTGTTAATCCATCTGTCTCTAGGTGGAGATGGTCGGGTACAGTAAAGTTCTAGAGAGGCGAATCAATAATGTAAAGTTGTTTCAGTTAATCTGCCACCAAATGTTTTGGTGTGATGTTGGGGCAGTGTATTTCCTACATGTGTAGGAACTTAGTTTGACTAATGACAAAGCCCATCAGGTTGCTGTTATAGCTCCCATCTCAGCTGAGCTACAGGAGTAGAGTAGTGCATCGAAAGGAACTGCTTTAAATTCAGAATCTCTTTATTTGCCAAATGTACAACGTACACAGGAATTTGATCTGGTGTAACAGCACCACAGAACATTAAATAAGAGTTTAAAAAAGTAAGAAGCAAGTAAAAAAGTTGTGCCTTTGAAAAAAATATACACAATTGAGGTGGGATATGTACAGAATGAGATGTCCACATTGAGAAATATATACAAGATGGCAGGAATAAATATTATAGACAAGAAGTGGATATTTACATGGATGTGCATACAGAGATGGGGGTGTGTGCAACTATTATTTAAATTCTCTTTGGGAATGGTGGGGGTGACTGGGATGGTTTGTTTATGAGGGTGATGGCCTGGGGGAAAAAGCTGTTCAGGTGTTCAGATTCTCAGTGTCACATTATGACATTTATTTCTTTATTTTGTATTCCTTCAGGTTTTAGAGGCTGGCAAAGCTCTCTATGGACCCATTTTATTTCTTAAAAACCCTCAAGAAGAACAGCACTGTAACCTAAAGGGAATACTCGGCAACACCAATGTCTGCAGAGGCATTCTGTGTGAATGTTAAAGAAAGTGTAACACAAAGTGAGGAGCATCTGAGAGAGATGAGGAAGTGTGAAAAGAAGCATTATGACTGAAAAGAAAAAAGAAGCAAGGCCAGCAAAGAGGCACAAGAGCCCATTCAGCTCAGGGGATCAAGGTCAGTATATAAGGACATCATGACAAACCCCCCCTTCCTTTTCCTGCGTGCACACAGCAACCACAGTCTAACAGGATGGAACAGACATTTAATCTGCTCAATTAAATACAAAAATCCCTGATTCACTCGTGTTTCTATTCATCTCAACATCAGTCCAGCTCAGCTGAAACGATCTGCCCGGTTAGTACAGCTAATACATATCAGTGTTGATTACAGGCTGTAACTTTCTTGGTTTTATTGCAGATTGAAGTCCATAATGATCACGATGTTATGGCGTTCGTGCCCCAAATAAAATGATGCATTCGAACATGTTCTTTCGAGATTTATGCTCATTGCCGTTAGAGACTCAGAAAGCCAAAGGAA
Organism: Leuresthes tenuis; assembly: GCF_036924035.1. NCBI lineage: Eukaryota > Metazoa > Chordata > Actinopteri > Atheriniformes > Atherinopsidae > Leuresthes > Leuresthes tenuis. Next base: position 18,153,017 of record NW_027325362.1, read on the forward strand.
ACAGCTACATCATCATCAGATTATGGAAGACACTCGGTCCGTGCTGTAAAAGCCAATTACGTGTCTCATGTCTTTTTCTTATTATAAGGAATAATATTCAAAGCAAGAAAAGAAAATGGGGCATTTATGAAAAAAATCCATAAAAGCCAGGAAGGCAGGGTATTTCTCTAAGCCTAATAATCCCATTATGATCCCAATGAAAAAAAGCTCTCTGTCAAAGCAGGGAGCATTGACGCAAGCATGTCTTGACGTCAGCAGCTGCAGAGAATGAGGGACTAGGGAGGGGGGGTAGAAAGGCGTGTTTACCTTCAGAAAATACCACGAAATACCAGCGTCAGATGGATGAATGCGACCGCAGCTCGCTGCAAGGAACCGAGCTTTTTCATTTGTGTAGCATTCGCCCCGAACATCCAAGTATTGTCATTTTGGGGTGAAATAGTATAGGTGATGCAGTGGAAAACTAAACCAGATGTAGTGAATGGAATATGATCCCCTGACCCGGGAGCGTTCATAAATAAATCATCAAATGGGAGGAGGGGGGGGGGGGGGGGGTGCTCAGCTGCATGGGGTCAGGCACCCATCTGTGACTCTTCTGATACAAACATGAATGTGTCACAATGAAGAAGTCACAGATAATTTGAGAGGGTCTGTGCAGTTTTATTCTGCTGGATATGTCTTAAAAAGCTCCAAACGAGCGCGGTTCCTTCGTGCTGTAGTAAAACAATTCTCCGGCTTCCAGAATTGGGTCGGACGGAAGGAAAACTACCATTAAGCAATTGTAAGAGCCAGACAAGTGGCGTCATTGCCTCCTTTGTAGTGCGCGCAATGCCAAGATTCTCCTGCTGCATTTCTTCACGGTTTAAATTCTCAAATTGCTTTGAGGCACTCTCAAGTGAAAACATACCTCTTCATACAAGACTGCTCCTCATAAAACAATGCGTATTTACTCTATCTATGTCACTCCAACATTTGGACTGGGATGGTTTACACATGACCTGTCACAGACGGGGTTTTCTCCTCATCGCTGGACTGGTTGTGTTGTAAAAATGACAGGTAGAGTACCGCGCACCCCATCGCCACCACTTCAGTAGTACTCTTGTTCTTCTTTTACGCTGAGGAGAAATTTCCCCCCACCTCTACAAATGCAACTGGGGAGCATTTCTACCCTGCACGGAGCTCAAAGGTTGCCAAAGCGACACAAGGCTTGGTGTACTTGAGCAGGAAGACTATACGTCCTGATTGTCTCCACTTACACTGGCCTTTACTCCTGAAGATACCCAAGAGTTCCCGTTGTGTCGGCTGTGCGTCATCCATTCCTGATTAGACTTGAAGTCTGACGTCGCCGAACAGCGTTCAAGCAAAACACCTCATAGAATGTTGAACGTCGTACATGATTTTTTTTTAAACACATCCGGAGTGACGGAAATCACTTTTTTTAAATAGACGTTGATCAACAAGTTGCCCTCTGTGCGTAATTTCCATCCAAGCGCAGTTCGAGCATAATCCGCGACGCACGTGATCGACAAAATCACTTCAGCTGCAAGTATTTATCATCTGTCAAGAGGGAAAAAAAGCCCCGGACCGTCCAGAAGAATCAACTTGTCTGATTACTTAGGGAATCAAGAGCTGACCGACTCCATGCCTAGCTGTGTCCACAGATCCTCGGTTGGCCACCACATGGTAACTTTGCGCGCAGAGCACGCTGAAAAAGGAACATAATAGAGACGGGATCTGAATGAATGGGGCTGAGATTCATTCGCATTTCTCTTCTCGCCTCCCCCAGACTGTTGAATGTGTTTTATATCCCGCCGGTTGAAGGTGTCTCCCGTTATCAGCAGATATCGACTCAGCGGTGGGTAGATCGAACATCCGATCAGGGAGCAGCAAATGTCGAAGAAACGAAAAAGTCCTGACGACCCGGGCTTGGGAGAATCTCCGCCCGCACGAAGCAGCGAGCAAGGTAGGTGTCGTGATCCGAAAGGACAGTCTGAAAGTTGAGCTGCCAGACCGCGTGTATGTGATTGTTTGATAAATTCCTTTGTATGCTGATATTTGTACAGAACATTAATTTGTAGTTACATAGCAAAGACGTGGTCATAGCCTACAGTACTATCCCAATGCATAACTGCTGCTGTTTTAACTCGAGGAACCCACAGAGTTTAAAAGGTGAACAATGACATGGCCATGTTTCCAAGCAGTGACATCTAAACCTAAGTAAGTATTTTGGTAACACTTGGGGTGGTAAAGGGGGACACATTTACATACAAAAGGAATGAATCGGGAACTATTATAAATTTGTGATTCCTTCATATCTCCAAATCCAGGTCTGTATTGTAGATAATGATTACTTACCAAATGACGGTTTTATGACCTGTATGTGAATATTAGTGTGGTCAGAAAATGATGATTAAAGATATTTGACAAGGATCAAGCGTCTTATTCACTGTTAAAGGAATAAATATGAAGATTATGGGCAACTATTGAGTAACTGATCAGTTTAACTTTTCTTGAGGGAGCATAGAAACTAAACCAAAGTAAAGGTGAAGTGATTAAAAAAAACAGTGCTGAGTAACTCATCAGATATGTTGTGGTAACCAGCAAATTAAGTTACAAGGAACTACCATGTAACCAATCGCTGTGAGATTTTGCCCTGCTTGAGAGGACAGATGTTAGAGCAATCAGCAGTGAATGCGTTGAATTGCAGGTTTGGTCAACTGTGACTCATGAGGATAACTTGTATGATAGGTTTATGGATGATTAACTAATAAAAAACTGTTGAGTCATTAATATATTATATATATAATATATAAATCAGCTTGTTTATATATATGTGTTTTTTTTTTTTTTGTTGTTCATTGTGTGGCACTCGCTGTAAAGTGTTACCAGTATTTTTATACCTAGAAAGCAATTTCTGTTAGGGATTACTATTTTATAATCTCCTCTCAGTCCCTGATGGAGTCACATTTGTGTGACAGTAGTGTTGGTCGCAGGACATGCTTAAATTTCCAGCTTCAGAATGAGGCACAAATCCTGAACTTAGTCCAGTCAGTGATACGAGTTTCATTGCTTGTAAAGATGGGATTGATTTGCTGCTATGTTGTGTGAATAGTGAACGCTTCTAACAGTGTCCTGTCTGAGGACCCGGGGCCTTGCATACTAAGTTAATACTTTTCCTTTATTTAACACGGTAGTCTCATTAAGAAGTAAAATCTCATTTTCAAAAAAATATTTGGCCAGAGCAGCACTGTAACAACCAGTACATTAAAATGCATCATAAACCATATTTTAAAACAAAAACAGATACAGTTGGCATACATAGACTACATAAAATTTGATACAGACTCACAACATCATGTAAAATTGCATTGACCTTTGAAGCAAAACAACCATGTCTCCCTCACTATATTCCATATACCGTTAAATATCCCTCAGATATGGGGAATTCTCATTTGCAGTTATTTCACCAGATTATTCAGTGTTCAAGGTGCACAGGGGGAGAATGCACAGAGGAAGTAAAATTTCTTGATATGATTTATTTACATTTAACCTGAAACTCAACTTTCATCAAATGATGAGATAACAAAATAACGCTACAGCATTTTGCACTGCTTTTCATGTACACAATGAGTGGGAAGCTTGGAAATGCCAGGGCTGTGGACAACTATTATAAATTCGTGATGCCCATGGCTAGCATTAGCTTACACTTCATTTGAATTATCTTGGAGGCTTGAAATCACACCATCTTCAATCAATCTACATTCAATGCAAAAAAAAGAAAAATAGGGTTTGCTTTGTTCATTTTCTGTTAACAGTCAAAGCTCGTCAACAAACATGCAGTTCGCCTAACGAAAGGTGCAGATAAGCTAAAAAGTGACCAGTGGTCCTGAGTTGAATGTTTTATTAAAACAATAGCACTAAAGAATGATTGTACCATATATGTCTAAGCTACCTCTCTGGGGAAAAGCATAAAATTCTGAAGTTAAGATTGTGAAACCTTATCTGGGTCCTCAACAAGAGAAAATGACTTCCTGTGTTTTTTCTCCTGTAAGAGATAGAAAGATTTGAGTTTAGAGTTGCCATTGGAGAGCAGCATTTTCCAACCTGTAATACTTACTCAAAGTTGTCCTAGGCTTGTATTGTCTATTTGACTACAGGAACTAAGCCAGCATGTCTGTATCATGATGACAACAAAAAAACAGGAAGTAAACCTATATTTACGTTTTTAGCAGTTGTATGAGCAAATGGACATGAAGATGAAGATTGGAAGGCATATTTCTCCCTATATGGTGCATAACTTAAATTAACTATGAACTTCAGTGTGTAAAGAACAAAGGCACAAACCTAAGCTGAAGAACTATGTTGTCTGATCCCTCAGACAGCACTGCATCAAGAGCCATCATTCATCTATAGCTGATACAACCACATGGGCAAGGATTTACTGAGGGAAACCTTTGTCAAGCTCAAAGGTATGCAGTTACATTTACAAATTTTTATTAAAGCTTTGCCAGGCTAAAAAGTAGCCTTATGTTAACCTTGTCCACAGGCAGTCAACTTCTGTGTGCTCAGAGGCACCTGGGATGGACCATCACACAGTAGAAATGTTTTCTGTGGTCGGACCGATACGTTTTTCAGATCTTTTTTTGGAAGAAACAGATGTTGTGTGATTCTGACAGAAGAGGAAAAGAACAATCCAGTTCAACAAGTCCAAAAGCACCAGGCTCCGTGATGGCATGGGGTTGCATAAGTGCCCCTGGCAAAACTCATTAACACGTTTGTGATTTGCAGTAATAATTCAGAAAAGTTGAGATTATAGCCAAATATGCTGCCTTCAAGACCACATCTTTTCTACGGACATACGAGCATTTTTCAACAAGACAATGTAGAAACCTTGACGTATTTGAAGGAAGAATGGGACAAAATAACATCTTTTAAGTTTTGTGTGAAGGTTATATATTAAACTATGTGCATGCATAATAAATTCTAAATTAAGAAGACAAAATATAAAATATTTCATTATGTTTGCAATAAAATGCAATCAAAATCTAAATGAGTGGAATTACAGTTTTCTTTTTTTTTGTTAACTTAATTTAATTTGTTAGTATACATCCATTTTTGCTTTTCACATCTGCAACAGTACTTCCTCCTTGTCTTGTATAAAAGAGCATGGACTCAATGTTATCAAGAAGGCGGCATATCTTTCTCAATAAACCTTTCTGCATCACATAAGTGTACCTGAGCTTTGCCATGAGCACTGATACAGGCCCATGCCATCACAGAGCCTGACCTTTGGACTCGTTGCTGATACCAATCTTTATTGTCCTTTTAATTTTTGGTCCGGAGCAGACATAGTTAATTTCTTTCAAAGAACAATTTGAATACTGATTGGTCTGACAACAATATGCTTCCAGTTGGTGCCTATCTGAGTCCATCCTGATGCTTCAGGGTCCAGAGAAGTCAGTGCTGCCTGTGGACAAGGCTAATGTCAGGCTTCTTTTTTGTCCAACAAAGCTTTAGGGTAAATTGTGAATATGACTCCACACTGCAGAGCTTGACAAAGGTTTCCCTCAGTTATTCCTTGCCCAGTGTGTTTCTATCGGGTATAGATGAGAAACGGTTCCTGATGCAGTGAACACAGGAGTCAAGCTTAGGCTTATTTCCTTGCCCTTTGCACACTGAAATTCTTGCATATTTATTGAATAGCTTATAGATAAAATGTAATGTTGATGGAGAAACTTGCTTTCCAATCTGTCTTTGAGGGACTTTGTTTAAAAAAATGTGAATGATTTTTTTCACACATTTGTCGACAAACCGGTGATCCTCTGATCATATTTGCTCCTCGGTGACTCAGCTTGTAATGGGCTTCTATACCAAATCATGATTAGATTATCTATTGACCCGTTTTAAATAACATTGTGATATATTTTTCTACGTCATTTCCCAGCATTAAATTGCCCTTGTCCAAGGTTTTCTGGAATGTGTTCCAGGCCTAAAATGCAAAAATGGATGCATATGAGCGCAACTTATGATAGTAGTCATGTTTTTATTGATGTTGCTTTGGGAGCATTTTGAAGTATTGCGTAAGAAAAGCTTGATGGAAGCAGCAAAAATAATTAAAAAAAAAAACATCTGAAAATACTTTTATTGCCAGCTGATGCACATTTGGGTGGATGTAAATGCTTGATGTAAATAGTTTCTGATGTAGGGAACATGTTACTCAATATTACAAGAATCTGTTTCTTCTTCTTGAGAATAAACCTTACTCACCTGAAAAATAATCACAACATACCCAGATGACGATTCATTCCTGAAGACCTCTCAGTTTTCTCTCCTGTATACTGCCAAGGCGAGTGGCTTTGTTTATATCTCCTTCCGTGAGGTTTTTCTGGCTAGCGACAGCCATGCACATCTTAACCTATACTGCCACCCTATGATGAAAAACTACACAGCCTGGTTTACTCACTCCACACCAGGTAATGGAAGCAAGAGCATTTATATGAAGCAACATTTCAGTTCCCTTCAGATTCGTTTGACAGTTGGTTGCTAACACAGTTGATCTGGTCATCTGCGAAATGGGTGTGAAATTAAAATAATTTCCTTTGTGCAGAATAAAATTGTATCTGTCGTTTCTTACACCAAGCACAACTTTGAAAGTGATGTATTTCATTTCTCAGGCACATTTTGTGTCGTTTGCAGATTTGGTGGGAGTCGTAAGACCAGTAAGCTAATGTTGTGAGAGTTTCTATTGGAGGTCAGTCATTTGATTGGTGTCACGGAGTGAAAATGAAACTAGTGAAAAAAGTATTCTGGATGAGAGACAATATTTAATGCAATTTTTAAAGGCCGTGGGCAGCACAAGCCTAACCCAGCTAGCACTGAGCAAAATGTAGGGTACACCCTGGACAGGTTGCTAGCCTTTCAGAAATGAAATGAGACAAACAGCAATGCATACTCACCCTCACTCCTATGGTTAATTAAATAGTAGCATTTAAACTAACACGCATGTTTTGGGACTGGACATACTTTGTGGGAGTCTTAACCTCATTAAGCTAGCGTGACTGAACCCACACACGCGAGGCGAGACTCAACACAGTTTGTGTGTGAAAACATGGATTTTAGTTTTCCAAAGACTGAGCTCTACAAAAAAAAGTTTAATTTTTGTGACTTAAATGAACCAACCCTCTGTTATATCAGTACAAACCCATGGGCGTAGTGAATGACTTTAAATGACTATAATGTTTCCTCATAACTGCACATATGCATTAAAGATGCGACCTGTTTGCAGTGCAGCATTTGGCTGCGTATCTTTTTGGGCCCGTGCCTGAATGAGAGTTTCCCTTGGCTATCACAGAGTAGAGCCGGGAGCTTCCTTCTCCAACTGTGCATGGCATCTGTGACTACTTAGGGGGTACACACCCACTGAACTCCTCCCACTCAGAAATGCCATCCTGGATGCTTTGATGCAGGTTTGGCACAACAATACAAGCACACTGTTAAAGCAATATCAAATTTTAAACTACAATGTTATATCTTTTATTGAAATGGTAGCTATTTATTCAGGAACACGACAAAGGTCTGAGCAAAAAATTCAGTGTCCTAAATGCTGTTAACAAACCTATCCTGAAGCTTATTTAAGTTTTGCTCAAACTAAATGGCTTCTGTATATACTTGTGTATCTGGAACAGAACCTGAAAACAAACTCTCGTCTCTGTGTTGCTTTTATGTTATTCATGCACTGCTGAATTTAAGTCCTCTAGCTCGTATTTTTTTCATGGAGATTGTTTTTGTTCGCTCAGGTATCCACAGTAGGGCCAAGAGAGGAGGAGTAGAAGCGAAGGCATTGAGATTCATATCAGGGCCACAAAGCAGTTTTTGTCTTGCTTCTTAGTGTGCAGTCCGGACCTGTCAATTATAGGGCCACTCGTGGGTGCCCACTCCAGCCCCCACCACCCACCACCACAGCTGGTTAACAGCCCTCAGCTGTGCAAATGACCTGCTCCTCCAGTTACAGTTTGATACCTGTGCAAAGTTCGGCATGAACCGTGATGTGTGAATGTGTTGCTAGTTTGATTTCCTCCCAATGGTCTTGGTGAAACAGCAATGTGAAGAAGTCAAGCTTTAACAAGAGTTAATGTAACACACAATGTATTTATATTTATTTTCATATTTATTTGTTTATTTTTTGTCAGGGACCATGTGCTGTACTAGTTTTAGCTTCTCACCAGTTTTCAGCAGCAGTCTCAAGGCAAAAAAAGAATTAAATTGAACAATGATTGAACAATGCTTCTTTCATATTGTAATATCAATCTATCCACAAAAAACTCAAATGGTTTATGGAGCTGCTGGGCACTGCAGACTTGTGTGATCATTTTTACTGTTTATTTTTAAGAGCACCACCATTTACATCACAAACTGCACCATTTTGTATTTATATTATGCATGTCAGACATGCTCAGTATTATACTATGGTTCATAAAAGGTTTTTGTACAAGCTTGGTTGATTGTTCATAAGCTTTAATCAGCAGATTAATATGTTACGTGGTTTTAAAATATTTTGTCTCTTCTTTTTATTGATGTGTCACAGCCATTAGAGCAAATGCTTTTCACACTACATTCTCTCATACGTAACAATGATGACGCCTCCACCTCAGTGACAATGCATCCTTAGGAACATTATAAAATGGCTTCCTTTCACAGAAACGCCAAACCCTTTTCCCTATAAAACAGGAGATCTGTACAGAAAAGGCCAGGAACATTTTTATGTTGAATTTAGACTGTTGAGAGCATAGTTCCCCATCCTGTTGAATGCTTTGTGCTCATAGATTAAACTGTGGCAGCTCTGCAGCATCATACATTAGCACTCGATCCAGCAGCACACCATGTGTATCTCTTTAGCTTGGCTTTGTGCCCACCTTGCTAATAGTGTGTGGAAGTGCAGCACAGGCTGCCACAGCTGTGTGCAGCCCTTTTGACGTCATAGAGCACTTAGTGCTTAAACCACATACACATCTTCATGCTCTTCTCTTCAGACAAAGATGCCCAGCAGCCCACAGCCTCTGTCGTTGAGGGCTGTGTCTGCAGGCGGTTTGGAACAAGCTCGACTTGTAAAAGAAGGCCTCATAGTGGTCTTAATGTGTACTGCAGATTACAATGGTGCACACCAAGATTTACTCTGGGAAAGGGCCAAAAATGCACATTTCATAATACAGATTTTTTTTTTGTCTGGATTTTTCCTCTGTCAAGTCTAGCCTTATAATTGTGTTTAATTTGTTGATAGTCTGCGGATGCTTCCGTCTGTGTTCTCGTGCAGGCAGACACTAGGAGGGGCTAAAGTATAAAGATGAAATGCAGGGAGTTGCATCAGATAAACACAAAGCAGACAATCAGCAACTTAATATTACAATATGTCTTTTGCCATTCTTTCTATTTTCAGACCTTCTACCGCAGAAAGATTTTTAGAAAAATAACCGATTTATGAGACAACCCACTCCCCCTTCCTCCTTGCATTTAATTAATAAAAATAATTTTGTTACATCAGGCTGCATTTATCACTTTTCAAATTGACAACAGTGGCAAACAAGCTTAAACTTATTAGAGTTTTAACTTGAGGAACGTTACCGCACTGAAGGAAATCTTGCAGCTCATGAAATGGCCATAGATAAAGAGTTTCAGATTAAAGTAGGAGTAAAAGACAAGGCTAGGGTGATGGTGTGTGTGTGTATGTGTGTGAGTAACTTAAGTTCATGAATGGATTGGGACTGTGTCTGTGTGTTATCAGTAAACATTCAGACCTGATGTCTGGCTGCTTGGCCTGTGCACTGAGATCGACAGGCTTGTACGTCAGCACCCATATTTCTCACCTGTGATTCATATGGACTTTGTTTGGTTTCTGATGAGGGCTGCAGGCAGCCCCTGTGCCACTCAGCCCCCCAGCTAGTACCCGAATTCTTTTATCTCCCTTTATTAATTTGCATTTGAAGTCATTTGGCTTATCTGAGGCAAAGATTGATTTATTTAGACTCGTATAGCACATACTATTTTAGTTTTGCATTAACGGGTATTTATCTTTTTTTTAACACAGCTCGTAACACTGACAGGAAGTGAATAACATGAAAGCAAAACAATACATTGCAGGTTTTTTAAAAATCCTTTTCATCAGTGAAAGACAATATTTCCTTTTTTTTTTACAATTTAACGTATGTGCCAAATGAATATTAGTTAAAGAGTTTAACTGCACTTTTTTGTTTTTTGTTGAAGATAATTGCAAAGGTGAGGAATAATTCCATATCTTTAAATCGCATAGTTTTTGTAACGAATAATCATCAAACGTATGACAACAGACAGAATAGAAAGAAAATTTTGTAGATGCTGTGAACTGCGTTGTTGTGTTCAAGGAGCGGGGTCAAACACTATACACACACACACACACACACTCACTGTACATTGTCACAAGAATACACACAGGCAGGTTGTGTATAGGGAATGACCCAATGCTCTGTTTGTTTGTTACAAGGTATGCTTTTGGCCAGGACATTGTTAGCATGGCCCCATGTTTGTGTTGAACAAGCAGCGACGTACAGCACTAAAAGGAGGGCGGTTGCCCCTTGTAAAGCCAGCAGTAACTCATGTGTACGTTTGTGTGTGCAAGGTAGAGAGCAGTGTGATGGTTTGATAGGGAGTCGATGAGGTCACGGCTCATGTCTCCTGCTTGCGTCATCACCTATAGGATGTGACTCCTGTCGGCAGAGCTGCAGCCGCTGCTCTTGCTGTTGCTGCGGCACAAACAGCCAGAATCTACAATCTGTTTTAGCTCAAATATAAATGAAAAATCATCTGCAGACCTTTCAAGCTCAGCTACCTGCGAGTCATGAGAACATCTGAAGAGGCTCGTTTGACTTCCTGTGTTTCCTGCAGATTTACAAGATTGCTCAGTGAAGCATTTTTACACCGCTGCCTGACGTCAACAAAGCCAACGAGTACCGTTGTGTTTTTTTTTCTTCTTTCTCCCCCTCCCCCACAGATCTCTGACCACATGCTCATCATCATCCTCTAGAATTACGGACGTAATAATCTAGGTCAGAAGGGGTGTCAACAAAAACACTGACTGCTAATCTGAAAACAGGATTTGAATGTGTGAATGTGAAAGTGTGTGTGTAAGCATGGCTTGATGCATTTCAGAGACAAAAAAAAAAAAGAATACGTGTTTTGTTTTTGTTTGATCATCGTTTTTTATTCTGACATTGCCTTTGCTTTTTTTTTTAGCAAGTTAGCAAATGTGCATTTTCAAAAAAAGCTCTGTTTAACCAGTTAAAGTTTAAGCACACTTTAAAGCAAATCCTCAGAAAGTGTATTTAATTTTCTGGCAATATAGTTTTAATACAACAAAACTCTGGTTCCTTTGCTGTATTAGCATCCTGTGGCAGCCATTTGGTTCTGGAATTGTCATCAGTCTATATGCTGCATTTACTTGAATGAATAATCATAAACTTGATGTTGTTCGGCATGATGCTGTTTAAAGAGTAAACACTATTGTAAGGAATATTGTTGTTTTTTTGAGAAAAATGTTAAAAAAAAACCAAAACAATTTCAGGTATTATTTCTGACACGAAAACGAAGGGAAATCGTTCCCTGATGTTTCATTCTGAAGGCTATAAAATACATCTGCTGCTGCTAATTTCAGTGTCGGTGAATGTTGCAGAGTATGTGTGTAATGCACATAAATGACATTTTACTGTGTATGCGTGTGTGACAGACGTTCAAGCAGGTATAATTTGTGCGAGCTCTGTGATGTGGAGGACATGAGGCCCAAGCGGGTGCTGTTGAGTGGCAGTAACAGCATCTCCTGCTCGAGCCTGCCCCATCTCTGACTTCATTGGCTCTGGCTCTGACGCAAATGCGACCCCCTCCTCTCCCTCCCCCCACCGTCACCGCCACCACCACCCCTACACACTTCTTTCATCACGTTTTTTTTCACCCACTTAATTTTTTTTCTTTTTGATTCATGTGCCTTCTGCGGTTCTCTTTACTGCAGCGCTGCACACAGCTCCACACCACATTTCTGCACCACCTGCCTGTTGTGAACGGGTTTTCTGTCTTGCAGCGATAGAAGCCTTATTAAAATTTCTTTTATATATTTCTCCCTAAATATTCATCCCCTTTTTTTTTGCCTTATAAATTGTGCAGTGTGAGGTCTAAACCACAGCCAGCTACTGAGAGCATTTGAGATGTAACACGGTCACATTAAATTTGTCGGCATGTGGCCCACAAGCAGAGGATAGCTTAAACTATCTGCATTTGAACTATTGGAATGCACAGTGAAATTCATCAGGGATCATGACATTACAGTTTTAAGCAACTACACAGTGAGTCATGGAGTGAACAAGCTTTGAATAGACAAAACATTGGATAAATAAGATATAATTTGTACATAATAATTTATGTATAATAATTTAATAATAATTTAATACATAATTTAGTAGCTTTGATGAGAGAATGGCAAAAGAAAAGAAAAGAAAAAAAACTAAATCCTCTTGGCTGAGATTTTTTTGATTTATTGGGAAATAACATCTTCAACATAAATCAAGACTCACGGGTTTAAGTCAAAAAAAAAAAAGGCAGAAATTCTGTCAGTGCTCAGAATTTGCAGATGTTTTGTTCAGCATTCAGACTGCCCTCAGGAGAGTTGCCTCACAAGCTTACGTCTAGTGTTTGGATGTCCTTTGTGTATTTTTTATTTTTTTTTTACTTTTTACAGCGTCCAGCCTTCAGGTTGCAGTGATGCACAAAAATACCCATCACCTTCCAGGGGTGCCTGACCTCTGACCTCTAGGAATGTATCTGGGAAATTATATGTGCCTTTCCCAATTTTTTAGTTAAATGTATATCAAATTAAAATTTATCAGAGGTGTCATTCCTCTGGTGCTGAACTGTTCAGTTACTTCAATCCCTGGCAAAATGTTGGAGGATGTTCATTTAGCATATTTTTAGATGAAGTAGAAGAAAAAAAATATGGAGTCCTCTTGTAGTGTGTATTTCCAAAACAAATACCTGCACAAGTCTAAATATGCAAAGAAGTCTGCCGTTCTTGTAGAGCTGTTTCACCTGGCTGATTGGTAGGAAACATGGCCCTTGTCAGTGGAAACAATGGAAAGGATCCTCGAAGAAGGCAATTTAATTTGGAGTGTGACACAAAAGTTGTTGGTTGTTCCCAGTCAGCTACATCTAAAATTTGGAGCAAGTCCAAACAAAACAGGAACGTTGTAAAAAGTGAAACATACAGGTCGACCATGGAAGACATCAAAGCGTCACGACCAGAAAACTCAAAGCAGTGTGTCTTGGAAAAAGAAAATACACAACAAAAGAAATTAAATGGGCAAAAGCAGGCGCTAATGTCTGGGACCAAATACTATGAAACCGGAAGAAGGTAACGGGATCCACAAAAGCCAAGTGTAAACTATCACTGACACCTAAATGGAAGAAAGCAAGGTTACAGTGGCCTAAAGAGAGGCAGTCATGGACTGTCGATGATTGGATGAGAGTGATAATAAGTGGTGAATCGTAAATTTTTGTTTGTGAAGTCCATGCCTGAAAGAATTTAAGCTGTCTGAAAAGCCAGAGGAGGTGCAACAAAGTGCTCACAGATTTCTATGGTTCACGTTTCCATCATTTTTCTTCTACTTCAGCTGAAAAATAAAGATCCAAGTGGGGCGATTCCATCATTTTTGCCTGGGTTGTACATTACAATAGTATCACAGTGATGATTTAATGATTTATTACAAGAGCCTGAGAAAAAAATACTGACATTGGTATTCAGTATCGTCTCATGTCAGTTAGTCTGCTTCTGCCGCTTTTGTTTGCTTTTTTTTTTTTTCCTCACCCCTTCTGTATCAGCCTGGTCCCATGATAAAATATAAATGAAAATCAATATAGGCTCTTTGTGCTAATGGACACAAATTGGGCCTTTTTTGTGTGACATACAGCACAGCTTTCAATGTAATGTATTTCAGTTGGAGAGTGTGTGCGGTTTGGTCGGCATGAAGCAAATGTTATCATCAGAGAGGATGCACATGGCTCTGTGTGGATCTGGCAATTTATTGTGACCTCAGACTTGTCCATTGACTTGATTTGTTGTGTACATGCATGGCATACCTTTTATCTGCAGACTATCAACTGGAACACGTCCTAACGGGGCATTGTGTCTGTATCCAGATCTGAGTATAATCAGACTGTATATAAAGGATGAATGTTTTGAGGACTCAGTTTCATTGTTTAGATATCACATTGCTAAGTTTTTGCTGCCAGAAGTGTAGCGCAAGGATCAGCACAGAAATTCAGCCACACAGTGCATTGCTAAATCTCTTGTTACTCAAAGTAGTTAAATCCGTAATAATGTGTAAACCTGAATATGATTCAAGTAGATGAGTTCTTAAAAAAAAATTACCTCTCACACAGTTGACATGAATGGACAAGCTAGCTATAAAGACCAAAACCATTTGAGAAAGGCTATAAACATGTTGATTACTACTGAAAGTTTGACATTATTACAGGGGGCCTGCATCAACTGACTTGTTTTTTTAAGGCCATCCTCAAGTGGCTGCTTAGGAAACTGCAGCTTTTTGCCCTTCTGCGTTGGCTTCCTGTTTATCCCTCAATGGTTGTACCATTTCGAGAGAGCAGTTAGAGATGTGGGTTTTTTTCATGCTCATGTACATATAGAAAAGAGAAATTAAGGTCCCCTGACATGAACCAATGCAATTCATGGCATCTGCAGAAGCTGCTGTGAGACAGTTTCCCTTTTCACAAAGAGACTGTTCTGTATTGCAACAAACCTATATGCAACAATTACTTGTCTTTGCTCATTCAAACTGACCAAACAGATACTGTACAGCACATGTCAGTGGAAACACCTCAGTAATGACATCCGTTTCGGTGTCTACAGCTTTGTGTTTCATCATGCCAACTCTTCCTTACATACACACTGATTCAGACTAGTGACTGCCTCCACTGGCAGCTCAAAGGTGTATGAGCTTCAATCCTAGATTCGACGCTGTGCCTTACAAACAGAGCAGCAAGCCACAACCAAGGCACAACAGTCTCACCTTAAACAGTCTGTTTAGAAGGGGCTGTGTTTTCCTGCCTGTGTTTTCCTACCTACACAAGTCATCCATACAATGAACAACGATACACAACCATATCATCATGGCTTTTGTACATCTTGCTGATTACTGCCTGGATGGTCCTTCTCATCTTTGGCATGTATCCATTACCGTAACATATCCCATTTCTTTAAAGAGTTCATATATGACTTTCTCTTTGACTGATATAGTTTGAGGTTACATTTCTGGATTTCCCTAGACTTCCTGAATCTCCTCATAATATTATGCACTGTACATGTTATAAGACCAAAATTCTCTGCAACTGAGATATATTATTTTTAAGTGATCAGTGATTTTCATGATCAATATGTTTGGCACAAAGTGGTGAGCCACACCTATCCTTGCTTGCTTTTATACCCAATCTTGACACCCTCACCTGTTACCAGTTAATCTGCTGTTTGTAGAATTGTGTTGCATGTATCTTATATAAACTTTTCTTTTTTTACCCCTCTGCCAACATTTCTTTTAATGTGTTGCTGGAATCAAATTCTAGATTTTCTAGTCTCATTTTCTTATTTTCTCACTGAAAATAATTTCCTCTGTACTTGTGTCTGTTGCTTAAAATAATCTTCCAGTGTAGAAGTTCCTTATACGATTAATTCCCATATTTGGCTTTGGCAGGGTGTCAGCAATTATGTACCACTAGCAGTTCCCATGAAACAGTTTCATTTCCCTTAGTCAGGAGGCGTAACTGGTGCAGCTTAAAGGAAAATGGTGGTTTATTACATCTTTCTCTTTTTTGTAAGTCTAGTCATTGATTTTCTTGGATATAATGACATTGTGCTCACCAAGTTAATGGCTGTAAAGTGGGAAAAAGTATTGACCAACACAACAGTAGTCAATCATGTGCCCTTTAAACAAACCCCTGGTTTAGCTAAATTCACATGGCAGAGAAATGAAGATTTTTTTTTTACAATTTTACCTCGTATCATGTAACATTTCCTGTAGCTGGTAGTTTTCTAGGTTACATTCAAATAAGGTAGTTTAGGTAATCTGCTAAATTCCCAGTCTGTCTAAAGCCTTTCAAATTTCTCATCTTTTTCCTTGTCAGACTTGTTTTAGCAGAGATAAACTTAGCAGTTGCTATCCTGATCAATGTAAAAATAAAAATAAAAAACTTCTGTATATGTGCCAATACTACATGAGTAGTTAGAGCGAAATTACAGATTTTTATTAGTGGACACAAGTAATCACTGCTTATCTATACACCGCTTCCACTTACGCGCCAGTGATGACAAAAATTCTGCCGATCATAAAATAGATCCATTACTTGGGACCCTTATTGTTCTGTCACCTTGTTAATTATATGGAAGGATGTCCTCTAAGTCACACCTGAGTTACTGCTTGCAACAACTGTGTAGGTCACCGACTGTGGATGGATGATCACATTTTAGAAGATGCTCCAGTCTCAAGCTCAGGTGGGTTTATCATCTGCAGCTTGACACATTTGAGATTACAGAATGGATTTTATTGCTCCATTACTTATCTGAATGATGGCGGCTCTTATTGAAGGAGGGGCATCAGCTATGAATTCTTGGAGATTTCAGATTTATTATTAGATATTAGTCTTAGCTTAGATCCAGACTAATAAGTATTGCAACAAGGCGAAAACAATCCAAATTTACCGGTGAGAGACTAAACATTGCAGAATCAGAAAATAACGCAAAAAGAGTTCCACAGCTTAGTAGGTCACAGAAAATAGATGTTAACTTATTGGAGACCAGCCTCTCCATGCTTTATTTGCTCCTCTCTGTCCTAACTGCAAATCCATTAGGAGCTCTAAACACCCAAATCAGATCCCAGTTTTCTAAAGAAGGTAACCTCTCAGGCACCAAAGATTAAAGTCATGCCTTTAATAGTCCAGTGTTTCTGGCTATGAATGGATTTGTTTCACCATTTTAAACTGAAATGAATGGCTGTATTTAAAAGCCAAGACTTTGATACTTTGTTTGATACACAGTTTTTTGTACATACAGACATACTTGGTGCAGAATAATCTCAGAGGACATACAATATGACAACAGCGTTTTCATTACATGCCACCTCTTTTTTCCATTTGGGTTTTGGTTGCCATTTTTTGTGGGAGCCAACATTAACAATGGACTTATTATCTAACAAGGCTCAAAATAATGATGGAAATACTCCAGAGTGCAGGCAAAACAAAAACTGTTGGCACACAGCTCTGACAAGTGTGAATGAGTGAGATGAGACCCAAGCTGCACTTTTTCTGTTGATTTCCAAACACATGACATTTGAATACGACATTTTTGCTGCCGTGTGCTGGATACTATTGTTTGATTTTGTGGGTTTGAAAGCCAATCTAATTGCCACACTGTTCGTTTTTATCCACAGTACAACTGGTTAATAGTGGCAAGCATGATAGGGATAGTCGTGTTTTCTTGGACAGTTTTGCAATTAGTAAAATGTAAAATGTGAAATTTCTTTTCACAGGAATTTGAAAAAGTACGAATGAGTGGTACAAAATCACTTGAGAAAGACATTCACTTCTATGTGAAAATGCTCACATGAGCCATATTTCACTCCTGCTGTGTATAGGGGCAGAGGTTTAGAGGATGCCCCCATAGGTCGTATCTACGGGTAGAAACAAAAAGCCTATTTGGTTGTTTAAATTTGGAGCCTTGTTGACTAATATACACTGACGTAAGACGGTTTTGGCCAGTTTCAAAAGAGACTTGACAAAAACTAAGTGTTTGCAAATCTCATCTGACCTCACCAGCTGTTTTGGGTCTAGGCCGACACAAAGTAAACTTATGTGACTTGTCATTTTCCTGTTATGACTGTCTACCACAATTTTTTTTTCCTCCTGAAGGTTTGTTTCCTGTTGGGACATCTACTTCTTTTATTGAATTACAGCCTATATACAGACTATACAGCCATTCTCTTGCAACACAACACAGACTAGTTTTTTTTTGCTTCAAACCGTTAATGTCTGATTCACATTTAATTTTTGTGGCATTTCAAAAGCTCCCCATCAGATTTGCTGCGCTAGCGAATGAAAATCTATTGCCTGAAATAATCTAGAGGACTATTTACCTGTACAAGCTTACATCAGTTTACACACTGTGACAATCTTTAAAATGTTGAGAGGAGGAGAAAGAGCGAGATCAATGTGATTAATGGGCCTCGTGTCCTGTTATGACTGTTTACCACAATTTTTTTCCTCCTCAAGGTTTGTTTCCTGTTAAGACATCTACTTCTTTTACTGAATTACAACTACAACCATTGTAGACTATACAGCCATTCTCTTGCAACACAACACAGGCTAGTTTTTTGCTTCAAACCAGTTATGTCTAATGCACATTTCATTTTTGCGACATTTCAAAATATCCCCATCATATTTGCTGTGCTAGCGAATGAAAACCTATTGCCTGAAACAATATAGAGGACTATTTACCTGTACAAGCTTACATCGGTTTACACACTGTGACAATCTTTAAAATGTTGAGAGGAAGAGAGAGTGCGAGATCAATACGATTAATGGGCCTCATGTTCTACTGATGTCTCAGTAGAAAAAAAGAAAAACAGTTTCGAGTTTCGTAACATGAAGCGATAAACAAAGATGTCATCTTTTCTTCTGGGACTTAAGATGTCTATGGGAGAAACAAGCCTTTCCTCTGGGTATGTCTAATATACAACAGTCTGACAGTAGTTATTCAAAATGGCAGTGATTATGACGACAAAGGGCAGGTAATGGTGTGCTGTGATTTGTGATTTTCAATAACTTAAATTATACACCTATCTCCCATTTGTCCTAATGGATCACAGTGCAATGACGTCAATGGACGTCACTTTTGAGATGAGCCGCATTGCAGTCGCATGCAAATTTGTGCATGGCAGGCTTTGTGTAAATATGGACCTTTTTTTTATTATTATTGTGGAGTTTTTCGACGTATAAGAGTAAACAGAGGCAGTTATATGCTCTTTGGTTGTTGAACTAGTTGCAAGCCAAGCTGTGAAGATGTGCATAACTCCCTCAACCCCCCCAGGGACCCTGTATTTTCATGGGCCTGCCTCTGACGTCAATGCTCCGGCTGTCCTGTGGATTGTCAGAACAGACTATTCAGTTGGGGGGAGGGGACTGGAAGTCTCTGTGGTGTGTGTCTGCTGCATGTGATGTGTGCGTGTGTGTGCCTGCGTAGATGTAAGTATGCTCCTGTGTGTGTGTATGTGTGTTCATGTTTGCATGTGATCTGTAAATGTTTCACTTAGGTCTGTGTGTGTGCAGTGCACAAAAAGCTTGTACAGTGCCTTGAATCCGAAATGTGCTTAAGTGGATGAGGTCTTTCATGTGGGGTGAAGGGGGTAAGACTCAGAGCGAGCTTGTACGCACATGTCTGAAGGTGTGCAGCTCTTCTGTTGGGAGATATTCAGTATACTCATCAGAGGGTGTTTGCTAAAGCAACCGCGAGACTAGAACAGTTCAGCATGGCTGCCGACAACTCACCCTTCAGTCAGCTGTTGATCTCCAGTGGACAACAGTAAAGCAGCTCTATTTTTTTAACCAACAACCGCAGAAAGCATCTGCATGTGACACCCACATCCCATATAAAGATAGATGAAAGTTCGGCTGAATTGATCATTATGATTTTGGTCTCCATACCTTTTTTCTGTATCACATATGCTATCCATTTATAGATGGATTCAGAATTTGGTGTCAGGGTATTCTTAACTCAGGAAGGAGCATGTGCTCCCCGTCCAAACTGATACAGATCAAGTCTGGGAGATTCCTCATGGATATTCTGAAGTGCACTTAAATCTGTGGTGCGAAGTAAATTCTTTCCAGAATAAGAACGCACCATGAAGCAAAGTTTGCCACAAAAAAAACCACATTCTTGACCTGTCTACGTATGACATACCCTCTTCTATTTATTTTTCATTTTCATTTTTTTCTTGGTGAAAGTCATATCTGCATTTTTTCCTACTTCAACAAAGGGAAATCTACCCCATCTATTTGGCCGCTCTGTTACAGAGATTTGACAAGGATTTCACATATGAACTTGTGATAATGGGATACGCAGTTACTGTTTAAATATGTAAGATTATGCTGATTTCTTTTCTTTAAAGTTTTGATTTTGTGCCCCGTTAACTACACAATAAAACAAATAAAACCACCTCAAAGCAGCTCCGGTTAACCAATTCTAACCTTTACTGAAATACAAAGGAAGGATTTTTACTGTATGATCCTTTTTTTTGTTTACTTAGATCAAATATTTTTACAGTTCCAACATTGACTGGCACAGTATCTCATCAGAATCAGTGTAGTAAAATGCATAGACATCAGTATAGAAAATAAATATTATAATATATGTTCAAATATACGACGTGTGCTAAACCAACACTTCCACACTTAATTATCAGTGATGCTGGGTGGCTCCCAAGCAACCAACAATGTGTCCCTAACAAAATGCAGATTGCCTTGCGTACTTAAAATAGAACAGCAAACATCTGACAGCTCAAGATTTGCCAAAAACCTTTCTGTTGCTTTGGTTTCTTTTGACATTTGAGAATCTAAATGAATAACTTTGTCTTATAGAAACATCTATCAGAACGGAACAAGCACAGTTATTTGTTGTGTACAAACACATATCTCTCTACAACAATAAGTCTTTTCCAACAATTCTCCTTTAGCTTTCCAAATTCTCAGAGGACATTTAGGAAATTACTGGTGGTGGTTTAGGTATATTTCATACTATGTGGACTAATCTAAACACAGTTTAAATAACAGGCTGGTCAGTTACTTCTTGTTATGCAATAATCCACCAATGAAAAACAGTTGCTCTGCCACTCTGGAGAGCTGTGGATCAGAGGGGTTCACTGGTGGGTCACACACAGGGTTGTGGATTCCCTTGTGAGCAACCACATTCACTACATCTTCATCCATAATCTTCTCACGTAAGCTCATAAACTTCCAGTCATAAGCTCTGCGGGGAAAGGTTACCAAACATTTGTGTTCTATCTAAATGTGTGTGCATAAGTTATTTGAAGTGAAAGGAGGGTACAGAGAAGTGAACCCCAAAGGATCTGAAAGAGATTCATCAGCTCCTTGCTGCTCCTTTTTTAACTTTTCTGTTTTTCTTGTTTGTATTTAATTGCAGAATTCTTTATTGATCCCAGTTTTATATCTGAAAAAAAAAAACTTTCATGCTAGAACTATGGAACTGAAGTTGACTTGCTAGGCTTTTCCAAACTGAGATGACATCCAAATTATGTTTAAGTATCATTATCATGATCATGAATTATCTCTTAAGAAGTTTTGGACTTAGCTCTTTTTCCCTCCATCAAAATAGATGCATGTATTTAGTTCCCTTTATCACTATGTGCAATCAGTTTCCTGTATTTCTGGGCATCGTAAAATAATATTGAATTAATATTTCACATGAACAGAAACATACAGACAGAAACAAAGGCAGCCTCACAGATGAGAAATGAACTAATGTATTGTTTCTACATTTAAAGGCTTTTCAAATTTGGTTAAAGTGGAAGAAAAAGCATCAGAGAGTGTCAAAGAGAATCCATTACGTTGTGCATGACCTCTGAATGGGCCAGCTGCTCGCAAGTGGAGGAATTCCGGTGATTGATGGTGCACTTGCTGACGTAGCCTGCCACAGCTGCCACACCTCTCTGTCTCGATATGATCAGTATGTGATGCTGCAGCCGTGAGGGAGTCTGGCACACTTTATGCTGTATCATGTTGCAGAGTCAAAGCCGCTCAGCTGCTCTGAGCGTTGATACCACAGGCACACATCTGCAAAAGGTTGTAGAGATAGAAAGCTCACTTCATTTGGGACTTGATCTTGTTGTCTGATCAGCGACTCTAAGTGAAAGACAAATTTGTAATTCAAGCAGTATGAATTTACAGATATGTTGATAATTGTCGAGCATGTAATCTGAACCACCAGTGTTTAACATTATTTGGTTGTTTGTTGATTTATGGCTCAACATTAGTTCCATTAGTTGTCAGGACTGTGGATAAATTGTATGCCCTTTTTGCATTAGTGCTGGAAATATAACCTTCGCTGTTGGTGCATTCCTCGGCCAGCTTTAACATCAAAAGTGTACAGTTTACAGGGACAAAAGGTTGGCCTTTTGACAAGTTGGACAGATCTGGAAATTGTTGGGAGATGATTTCAAAAGAAGAAAATGAGAAAAAAAACATCCAGCATTGCACTCTGGTGTTCTCTGGTTTCACATCGTAATTGCACCACTTCCTAATTTCAACACTGCAAAGTAGAAGTCAAATGATTGTGTGTCATTCTTTGCTATATAGTCTTCTCCACTCGTTCAGGTTTTGGTCATGTGACTGACCAAAAGTTAGCTAATTCAATCAGTTTTTATTATTGTTACAATAGCATCGATTATTATCATTATTATTTTTGTTGTTATAATAATGATTATTACTGAATTATACTTCCACTTCAGGACTATAGTGAGCATTTCTAAATAACTATCATCATTACAATAGTAGCACTGCGATGTCTTATTTTTGTAGGGATTAACTGTTTTTGTTAAGAGTGTAGTCCAATGATTTCTTTCACTCAGCCAATTCCGTTTATTTTTTATAAAGATGATTTATGTAAATGCTCTATTTAGTTTGATGCCGAAATTAATCAGGTGAAATGATTTCTTTAGCAAATGCAAGGCTATGGGGCCAAAATACCAACAGTAATTCACACAGAAGCACAAAGGCTAATGTTATTTTATAGAAAATAATTACACATAAAATCACACTTAGAGTGATTTATTTTTCTCTAATGTATTTCCACGAGGCAGATTGTCTTCTTGATCGTGTTGCATTAGGTCAGAGGATGCTCCGGATCAAGGCGCGCTCTGTACGTTCAGCCTGTGCGGTACATCGATCATCCTTTCGTAAATGTAGGTGCGGGGATCGTCGCCCTCTCCTCCTTGACCACTGGATCAGGAAACAGCAGCGTGTCCCTGGAGAGCGCGAGGCCAATGGCTCGGCCCCTTTTACGCAGCCAAATTCAGGAACAGGAACAGCGGTTCAGCAACGTCAAGAGTGAGCTTACTAGACGCGACAAGTGGACAAAAATACCGGAAACAACGACGGTTAACTTTTCAAATTATTGGTTTGTAGAATTTTTTTTTTTAAACTCACGTTCCCCTCATTTTACTCTACTGTCGTATTCAATGCATTCCTGGATATAAAGCACCGTTTTTCAATAATTGAGCAACACGAAACAGCATATTCTCAGTTCAGCCTGTTTCAGTCCCCAGATGCGGCACCCACCGTGAGGGGCTTTTATTTAGAAAACGACAAAGGAATACTGCCGAACTGACTCCGCTGCTCTCCCATCTCTCCTCGTGTGTGTATGTGTGTTTACTCCCATTTTTCTCTGTGTCTGTGCGTTGACGTCTCAGCCCTGCTCAGTCTGCTGCTGCACATCCACAGCGGAGCCACCACGCCGGGGAGGCGGACCGATCGTAGCTAACCTCGGCCAGCGGTGCTGGGTCATAGCGCTGGTGGAGGAGGGGGGCGGCAGCACACTGCTCTCCTCACCCTCCTTAAACCGTGCACAGCCTCAAGCATTTAAGGACATCACCACCTCAGCCCGTCTTGGAATAGTTTTTTTCTTCTTTTTTCCCCTTTCTTTTCTTTTTCTTTTTTCTTTTTCTTGCCCAGACGCACCAAGTTGCAGCTGCAGAGGCGCACTTTTCTCCGTGACTCCTCTCTCCCTTTGCGCTCATAATCCGACATGGAAGATGGTCCGTCTTCAACAAGCTGTTTCAGAAGGTTAACGGACTGTTTCCTGGGTGCAAGTAGGTATCTTTGACATACACTTGAAAGGGTCAATTTGTCAAAGCAATAAAAAAAAATTTTAAATGAAAAAATCTGAGAAGAATTTGCGCAAAAGTCAAAACCGCTTTGCCCAACTGTGCAGTAGAGCTCACAACGCGGGCTCTGTTGGGATGTTTAGTCCCGCAGGCGTTCGTCATTTCGCTCATTTGTCTGTCCAACTTTATGAATGACAGTCTGAGAGCTTAGCTAGATGGGTGAGGACTCCGTTAGAGGGCCAGGCAGCACTGAAAATTGGTAGAATATCCCATCTGTGTTCACGGGCTGTTAAAATAAAAACGTAGAGCACGGTTACGGATCCCATCTCGGACTTGAGTTAGTCTGTCATCGAGTGGGGGGTAGTCAGCAAAAAAAGCGAGCTTTTGGCACCAAAATTCGAAGCCAGGTCCACAGCATGAGCCGGATAGAGTGAAAACAGAGACTACTATTTCGGCTGTCCGTCTTGAAAATAAACCTGAAAAATATATATTCCTTAAGCGACCGTTCACGGTTCATATTGAGGTACTTATTAGTGTATGGAAACATGATGTTACATACCCCCCACCCTATACCCCCTTGGAGTTATTGTACTCACGTAGCTAATTGTATAATACTCATAATATGCACTTTATCTTGTCATCCCATAACTTTCAATGGACATTTTGCATCCCGAAATGCTTAAACGTGTTTACATCAGTACTTTTGGTGATTTGGCTTGTTTTGAAGCGGATCATAGTCACAATTTAAATGTAAAAGGAAAAAACAAAAAGTAGACAAATATACGGTGCAAGCATAACATAAAATAGCTCAGTGAATTCAGTAGATGGACCAATTATTTTCCTATGTTAGAAATATTTGTCCTCAGCATTTCAATGCTGCATGTTATCTTGTTGGTCTTTTATCTTATATGACCAGTTTATGGTGTAGCTGTGGAGGCTTAAATGTAGGAATTATTACAACATATATCCATTCATTGTGATTGTAACTTGCAGTCTGAATAATGTCAGTCCTTGCAGCTGTTTCAGTGGCACCTCAGGTGACCTTTCAGTGGCAACACTGTAATAACAAGTTAGTAGTTTGGGGCCTGGGATACTGAGTGATGCCAAAAGTACACACAAAACAGTAAATGGTAGTCATGGAATGTGTTATTGAGGTACAGTATGTAGGTGCAGTATTCTGCCGTTGTAATTACCAAAAAAGGACAAAAATGTCTGATTTCACAAAGCTTCCACCCGTTTTGAATTTGCAAAACAACAGTAGATTTGGGTGGCTGCGCATGTTGGTAGACGAGTAATTTGAAGTAAAAACTACCATGAGCTGAAAGTGCCCAGCTGTGTACAATCTTTTTCTCTCTTTTTAAATGAATCAATCAATCACAAACGAGAGTGAAAGAAATTTCATGGTCGAACGTTAGTTCGTGGCTGTCAGTGTGAGAGTCAGAGCTCACATATATGCTCCTCATTTTTCCAAATGTTGCGCAGCTGGCAGTGAATCGGGGTTAAATGGAGGATTAAATTGACGGTGCTGTTTTTCCTTCTTCCAGCAGGGTTCCCTTTTTGATTGGTTTTGATTGGCATCATTTCATTATACTTTGTCCAAGGCTTTTGATGTTAACAGTAACACACGGACACAGACAAGTTGAGAACGAGAATGGATGCTACCATCAGCTCCATATGTTTATGTTAGCACTGTCATGCTTTCTGCAAACATCTGACGTGTGATGGACCATTTTCAAAGTAACACAAGGGCAGTGGAGGGCTGTCTATGTGATGAAATGTTTTATTTTGTCAACTAGCAATCTGGTACATTTCTTTCTTTGTCATTTTTAAAATAGTAATTGCTGCTGGATTCTCCATCCATCCCAGTCCACCCTTGAGAAAAACACTCAAGGGTGGACATATGTTGACTCAGTTTACTCCCAATTCGCCTATTTAATTCCAAGCAATGTTTTAATGTTCGAGAAATTGCATATGCATATGTGCGCGCATTGTTTGTTGATAACACTGGTCAGTGTAGGAGCTCGGTCAGGGTCAGCCCTAATATGATCTCTCAGGCATTTTCAGATGCAATTGGTTTTCGACGAATTGCTTAACTCGGTGAAGAAGGCTGCATTGTCAGGCAGGAAGTGCTCACGCTAGACATTTCCTGCCCCAGCGCATGCCATGTCTGACACAGTGAGGACTTCTCCCAGTGCAGTCACAAAGTGTATAAATGCATGAAGTGCTCAGTGTGACTAGAATATTAAAATCCATGTCTATTGGTATTTGAGCAATTAGATAATTCCAGCCTGGGACAAACGCATGCCAAATAGTTTCTCATCGGGATTTGTCTTCAGTGTTGATTTAAACAACATTGAGGACAAATTTCTCAGGAAATTCAAGCCAAAGAAAATGGACTCGCCATGTAGTTTGAACCTTTTTTATGTATCACAAAGTGTTCAGGACTGGATCGGTGCCAGGGCACAGTGCACAGGCTGAGCGGTGAAACAGATGACATTCTCCTCAAGGCGTCCATTGACCCTTTGTCAGCTTGTCATGGGTTGGTATCTGAGAGGATGGGAAAAGGCCACATGCACACAGATTTCTCCACAACTTGTCCTCGTGTCAAGGCTTATAAAAGAAACCGGCTCTGGAGAAGAAGCAAGGATCTGTGGTTCTCATTACGGGATCCCCACAGGCCCCTCTGCTGCAGAGTTCAGCATCAGACCAGATGTGGGGTAGGGAACATGACCCCTGATTACTGATGTAGCTTTTTCTTTGTGTGGGGCGGGGGGGCGTATGCCGCTACATCAAACCAGCATCAGACAAGATACTGAACTCCAGCTTTACTGTTCAGGCTCTGTTAAGGTCCATTGTCAGCAACATTTTACAAAATATCAGCTGCCTTCAACTTTTGTTCAGTTTCCTTCCACAGAAGGAATTGCGCAAGAAGGTGTGTTTGACACAAAGGTAGTCAGCCATGTGTCTAACTGCAGTTTGAGAGCTTGCCTGTGACCTCACTATTAAGCTGTGGATCAAGGGACATGCCTTATCTACATCTCAGCCTGCCATTTATAGCCCCTAGCCTTCATGCCTTATGACCTGGACCATGCAGGTGGAAATAATGCAAATTACATTTCCATGGAAATCTCTCTGTGTGTATTTCCCTCTCAAGTGTAAGGTGTAAATTTGGATGTTTGTTCGGGGGAATTTCTGTTTACCATGTGGGGGGCGTGTCCCAGAGAGTGAAAGTTAAAGTCCACAGTGAAGGAACATTTCCTTAATTTGACAGATTTTTACGAACCGGTGCATTTTTTTTTTTTTTTAGCTTCACAGGTGACCTCACACTCAGCTGTTTTGGAATGTTCAGTGGTGGGTGTATGTTTGCTCACTCACCTACATATGCGGACATATACGCGCACATGCACCCAGCTTCACCTGCACAGCCTCAGTGAGTGAATGAGGTGAGCAGCAGGAATCGAAGCGCTTTCATTTTCAGCGTTTGCTCTCTGATGCTCACTTCGTGTCAGTGTTGGACGCAGTGCTCCAGCCCTGCCATAGATAAGATAAGAACCACATGCTCTTCCCACCTCCTGGCAAGGGAGTCCCAGGCGGACCTGCTGATGCACGCACCCAACAGCAGTCCCCCACCGCCTCTCCACCCCTCCCCTTTCCTCCCTCAGCCTCATGTCAGGAAAGTGAAAAGTAGTACCTTGGCAGCTTGCCCTTGACTCTCTGCCAGAAAGAGTGCGCTTCTAGAGAAGTGGTCTTTTCCCCTTTTCTCTCATGTGCATTTTTCATCTGTGTGTCGCTCAGGAGGAACATTTTGCTCACTAAACATCGGAACTGTCGGTGTTGGCCTCTGCCGTAGACAATTGCTGCTCAACATTGTCTGACAGGAGTGCTGAAGGCACTCTGTTCATGTCTGTTCAGGACTGTCACAAAGCTAACCACTTCAGCATGGGAACAGCGATGAGCTTTGCAGCAGGTTTTGGGTTTTAGCTGCACTGCGAATGATCCTTTATTCACACGCGTCAGGTTAGTGTTTCAATTGAAAAACAAATTAATTAAAGCTTGCCGGGGATACTTTCGTATTCCATCCTGGAATTTTCAGTATTGTAGACCAAGATAAATCAAAAAAGAAAAAATAGTTCTTGTGCTTATGACAGTGATTTGTCTCTCAAAGTATTTAAGCAAAAGAATATATGTAGATAGAATATATACATCAAAAAGTCTGGTAACTTCTTTATTTATAAAGCTTATTTGCGTGAAACACACCTAAAAAAAAAAGAAAAAAACAACCCCAGACAAATGAAGACACACTAATCTACAGAGAGCCCCTTCCTTGAAAAGTCTTTCTCTCATTTCGGAAACCTTTTAAACCTCCCACTGTTTTGTAATGCTTGTAGCACCCAGACAGCTTTAGGCTACCCACTACCAGTCTACCAGTTCAAACCTTCAACTCAACCACCATCTCTAACCTGCCAGTTATAGCTTAACAGTTCAGCTATTGAAGCCTGTTTTGGAAGAGATTTTCCTGAACTGACCTGACAGGCTGAATTCAGGTCTAAAGGTTTCTGAAATATCGTTTAACACTGGGTAGCTCCTGAGTTGCTTACATTAACTCACTGTTTCTATGATTGAAAGAGATTTATTAAACCACTCAAACTTTTACAAATGACAGCGCAGTCATTTTTTAGCTCTGAAGACAACAATCTGTGATTAAAAGCTGTTAATTTAAAAAGAGATGCTTAAATGCATCCATTTTCACTCTAAATGAAAAAAAATGGAGTGATCGATCACATGTAAAACATGCTTAATGTTCAATTAAAGATTCCGACCTGTCTGAAAGTTCAATTGAATCACACTAGTAACAATTATACCATTAAATGCATTTACACATCTTATTGTCAGGCTAGAAGTTATCCTATGATAAAAGAAAAAAATATACATATATATATATAAAATGGTCTTTAAAAGATTTCAACTTGAGCACAATAACATCTTTATGGGGACTGCTTTGGATAATATGGGTTCTACAAGATTAATGAATCAACATCTACCAGTTAAAATAAGATAAAGACTGACCCGTAAATGTACAAAGAAATGCGGCGTCTTGATATATTTTCCATTCAACAAAGGAGCTTCTTCCTCTAAAATGCATCATCAGAAATTCTCTTGGGCTCTCCCTCTTGTGTGCCTTTCAGTAACTGCTGATCTGCAAAGTGTCTCATTCAATTTATGATTCATCTGTGATATCTCACTCTGTCAGATTTCTGTACCACTGTTGCTTTTATCCGTACTTTGAAGTTGCTCATACACAGCATGAAAAAGATACGGGGAGTACATTTTATTGTGAGATGGAGTAAATTGCGGTTTATAGCATCTCTACAAGCCATTAACTTTTCCAAATAAAATCAGAGTATGCCAAATTGATTTCCTTAATAAAAATGCTCATAAACTTGAATTGTAACTCAAGAATTTATTGTTCTGAACCCTTTTTAGGGCGCGTTGATGCCTGAAATTCCACATTAATACCACATACTGGTGCTGACACTATATAAAATGTCCCGGCTGTGCTATTTGTAAATGCATATTCTCTCAAACGAGGAGTGGTTTCATGGTGATACTTTAGATGCGAGAGTGCAGAGACCCAGACAGACTGTTACTGGTTTTGCCCTCCCTTCCCAGTCCCAGGGTGTGGTGTCGAGATAAGTGTTATGCAACAATACCTCACTGCACGAACTCAGGACTTTACACAGGAAGTCCAAGTCTGAGTCAGCCACAAAAATCTCTGCCAAATGGGCTTCAGCCTGGAACAAGCATGCTACACAACAAACCAATTCCCAGCCTATATGTTTGTGCAAATGAGTGTTTTGTTCTGTTTTTTCTGCTTGACCACATTTAAAAGGGAAATGCTGTATTTCATACTCTACTACATTTGTCTCGCATCACATCAAGACTTCATACAAGAAATGAAACATTAGATTAAATGCACTGGTGAAGCTAAAGGTTCACAACATTTTAGGCTTTCAAAGAGCATGGTGGGGACCGCTTGTTACAATCCGGACATTGTCTACTCTTCTATTTAATTAATCATCTTACAGCCTAAAAGATTTATGTTGTGACCTTGCTTATATGCCCGATGCCATGGTTTGGAACCACCGAATTGTATATAAAGTAGAATATGAATTAGCTTTACTAGCAACAACGTTAAAATCCTTCTTTTGCACCACATTACCAGTCATTTCTCATATAAACATATCATAATCACAGGGGGTATCTCTTTGCACTGACAGCAGTGTTGGAGGAAGTGAGACTAATCCTCTGCAGCAAGTCACGGACAAAGCAATAAATCAGAGAAATAAAACTTATTTACTGATTGCTTCACAGCAGTTGCATTCTAAAATAGAGATAAACGTGCCTTCATACAGCCTGATTTGAAAATGCTGCATTGGCAGATTTTCTGTCATTGTTCCCATTCTATTGAGTAGACCCGGATATGTGTGTAGCACACAGACAGAGAGCAGAACAGAGGAAAGAGGGATCGATTTGACCCGATTGCTGCATTTTTATTACCCCCCATACACAGCCTCTGCTCAAAGGCTGCAGCCCAAAAACGTCTGAAACGCAGCAAAGTAGAAGCAATGAAAATGTAAGGCAAGGGCCTGTCTTTGCTGAGAAATACACCACTGTACACTTCTAGTGGGTGAGATGTACTGAGAGGGATTACTTTCAGCCGTGTTTTCTATCAGTATCCTGTAGAGTTTGGGTGAACATTTAAATGTAATTTTACATCAAGATAGTCATAGTTTTTGTTAAGGACAGAATTTAAAGACTTCCTCCATCCAGTTAAAATGTTGCCATGAAAATGTTAATGAAATGGCAATTACCCCACACTGCGTACATTTTAGACAGCCTCCATTATATAGTTTATTTCTTGCATAACCGTGGGAAATCTGATAGCTCTGAAATAAAGTGTATGGACTGGCTCTGCCATTCAAAATATGACCAAATTTAACTGTAACCATTTTAGATGATAAAGATTTGGTTTTACGTTTCAGCCATTTGTGTTGAAATATCATGAAAAATGTCAACACGTCAGACATTTTTTTTTCCTGTATAAAATCAGAAATATTTTCTGCTTATCATGATGACGCTGTTCCCTTCGGCAAGGATTGCCGGAGTAGGAAGGAAAATTTTACTGAGGTCTGGCAAAGTGAAACGAAAAAAAAATCCCTGGTCAAACCGGTGACCAATCTATCGCATCTACCCAGAGGAGCCCGTGTGGTTCCCAGTGGGGTTAACCACTCTGGTCCACAGCATGTGGGACAGATCTGGCTGCACCTTTGATTAGCCACCATAGTCGCAGGCCTGACGCATATCTCTCCACTGTAGTGTCACTGCGGTCACATTAGGTTGAGCTCTTGCTCGCAAGACTCCAGATAGAATCAAAAGGAAAGCCAGGAGTGTGGGCAGAAAGTAGCAAGAATGTTGAGAAAGAAGTGACTTCAGTCCTCACCAAGCTGCACATATATAGTGGATGTTGGGTCAAAACAATCATTCATTTAAGACATATATATATATACTTCTGTTTTATACATACTTCTTTTTCCCTTTCAGTGTAGGATTGCTGCTAACCTGATAATAAGTTGTGTAAATGCGTTTAATGTCTATAGATGTTACTGCGGGAGTTCAGCTGAATTTAGAACATCTTTGCTTATATGTTTATTCCGGAGACGATTTGCTGTGTTTTACCCTATAATTGAATAAAAGTCATGTCTCTGTTCTGGCTTCTAAGCTTTGTAAACAGAAATAACACTTTATGGAAACTAGTAAGCTTGCAGTAACTAATGAGCTTTGTAAATAACAATTTCCAAAGATTTTTTTTTACCCTAAAAATATATTTGACAAAGATAGGTTTTAACGATTAAAATGATGTGTACTTGCCAAAATAGGCCACAGCCCTATCATCGGCAGCTGCAATCATGTCAGTTTATACACATCAAATTGTGGTCGTTCAAACATAACAATTTAAGCGCCTAAAGATAAATATTTGGTGATGCTAAATCTATACTCATGTCCCAATTACCCATAGAAGAAGAAGGGGGTGAAGGAAAAGTTTTCTGAGGTTTGACAAAATTAAAACAAAAACAATTGGAAACCAGGGATGTAGAAATTTCTTCATCCACGGTAATGATTGAGTGAGCGTGTTTGGTTTCCAGAAGAAGTTGGACCACCACATTTGAGACAAGCCTGGCTGTGCTTTTGATTGGTCACAGTAGTTAGTGAAATCATTAAGGAAGAAGCACCAGTCAAACTCATAAACTGGATAGAAAGCATGGACGTTGCCAGGTCTCATCAGTGAACTAATGCACAAGTGCCACTGTGGGGTGCTCGGTGTTGGATCCAGAACATTTCTGGTTTCCGGTAGACCTTGTTGAATAAAAGTGAACTTTTATGAACTTGATAATGTTTATGTCATTATGGGACATTTAGATAAAGGCGGTCCTGGTGATTAGTGGTCCTTTTTAAAAGGATACCATGATTAAATAGATAGAAGGCCTCATAGAAATGTGGTTTTGTCTGTCAGTTTCAGATATCATTTGTCCAAATATGGTGACCTCTGGATCTTAAAAAAAATGATCAAATGCTGAAACAAGCAATAAAATTGTAATTTACCAACTATTTTGTAATGTCAATACCCAGTCTCACAGTAAACGATTATAAAAACACAAAAACTTTATTGATTGTTCTTCACAGATGCTTCTTTATTCCTCTGGATGCACACTTAACTCCACAGAGGAATGGGTATGACTCATCCGAGCTACTGGTGTTTTAAAGTGGTTGCGCTTTGAAATTAAAATTCTTAGGATTCAGTTACTGCTTCCATGTGCGTTCAGTGTGGTTAAGGTTAGGTATTAAAAACACCTTGGTTAAGATTAGGAAAACATAAAAGAACAGACGTATAACAGGCAGCTATGTCCCGCCCCCTGAGCTAAACACACAAAACGTGTCGGTAATGAACCAGGCGTCGTACTAAAATACGTTTGTTTAAAAGTTGTGATAGTGGGCACGCTTAAAAAAAGAAACAACAATGGAAAAAGAACACAGAGTTTGTGTTCAGCCACACAAATATAGTGTATTCTGTTTTGTGACTACTTCTGGGCTGGGTATCACAGTAGCTTCGTCCGCTTCTTTCGTATATGTGCTGTCTGTTGTTAAAACTGAAAGCATGCATGACAAACCATGCAAAACAACACGGAAATAGTGACGGGAATTATGACAAGCCTGTATCTGTCCGTTTCTTCTTCCTTTTTTTTTCTTTTTTGAAATGAAATTATATGTGTATTTTAAACCTATTTTGTGATTTAAGACTCTGGTATTAACAAATGGTCTTGTCAGCCACAGATAACTTGGGGAAGTAAAAAAAAAAGCACAGAGACACAGTGTTGTTTTATTACTTTTAATGTGATTTGTTGACAGTTTTTTAAGCCAATTCTGCCCTGATACTTATCAGCTGACTGATACTGCCGTCTTTATTCTTTATGAAGCTTCATCTTTAGTTCTCTAAAGTTAATCTTTTGAGTTAAATGTCAAAAAAAAAGAAAAGTGCCCTGCTCAAGAGAGCCTCTATCTTTCTTTGCCAATAGGGCTTCATAAAACCCCCTCGTTTTGTTTTTTTTCACCAGTCTTTGCTCGTTTGAATGTGTATTTTTAAACTAAACATGTGTCCAAAAAGGAAGCCTCTTCATGCTCATCGCAACGATCTGATCACTGCCGTTTCTTCTTGCCCTGTGGTTATAAGACATTTGTCTATTTTTGTTGAAGTGCACACATATGATTGCTACATAATTTTCAGAGCCCTTTGACACAAAACTTGCATTCATAGATTTACACTGCGTCCTTGTTTTTGATTTTTCTTTAGTGTCACTAACCATAGAGCACTCTTTGTGTTTCAAATAGGACAAAGTCGTCAGGGTCTTTTGCAGGGCTCCCTTTTTTTCTTCTCTCTGTGTGTGTCTCTGTCCCCAGCAGCTACCTTCACCCCACCCCCTCTCCCCCTAAACTTCTTTCTGATTTATTAAGCTGTATTCTGCCGATGTGCGTCAGAGCCAGCCAGGAGTCTCGTGAGGCGTTGCACTCTTGAAGAGCTGTGTCTCGTGTCTGGACAGCGTCAGACTGCAGCGTCCTCTACTGCCTCCTAACCTACCCCCACCTCTGTTTGCCTTATTTGCCCGCAACCACAAGCCCACTCGACCTATACTCACACACACACATTAACGTTTGGAGCAGATGATCCATCGTTGGAGGATCAAATGATTTGTTCTGAGGGAATAGATCAAAGGTTGCTTGTTGCTTCTCAGAGTGTTTACCGGAATAAGGGATGTTATGATTCTAAAATTGAATTGAACCTAAAAGTTCCTCCTCTGCTGTGCATTTTAAAACAGGTTAACTGCAAGTGAAATAATATATGATACTTTTATATCTCTGGTTATCATCTGGTTTTATTTTGTCATCTGGCACATCATCCAAGTCTATGCCAACCTCTTGCATGGTTGCGTTGTCCACAAGGGCCTGTATCCATTCGCCGCCCTGACATTCATCCAGGACTTTGCTATATATATGTGTGTGTTTGTGTGCATCTGGTGGCGAAACACATGCCTTCCAGCTGCATGTCCTGGTTGAGCAGAGTCCACACTGGCGCTGCTAATAACCAGCTAATAAAACGTTATAACAACGATAAGGGCTGTCTGAACACAACTGTGTTCTTTTTATTATCTGATAGCACTTATAATTACTGTGTACTTCGCCATAAAATGTCAATTCAGGACCACCACAGGAATTGTTTGTCTTTTCCAGGAATTCTTACTTTTGGTTCCGTTTAATCTCTGTGTTAACTTCACTCGTTATGAGATGACGACTCCTGGCTGAATCCAGACAGTTACACGTCTTTGTTTTGGACATTTGCTCTGTCTGCATGAGTGACCCAAACATGGTGGTTTCCAAGTGCATCACGACTGCCTCTCAGACGCCAGCGGGTGTATTAAAAACAACTTTCCCTCAATGACGCTCTGGCAAATGGCTTTTTTCCCTGACAACAAAGACAGTAAACAGCAGCACTTAGCGAGCTCTCAAGAACCTAATTGCCTATTAAGCACAATCGAGTCCTCCTTTATCCTCCTGCCTCTGTTGGGGGCTCCTATCCCCGGAGATGCAGCTTTACAGTAAACATAAGTGAGCGAGCCCGGCTGGCTGAGAGCTCTAGCTGAAACCTTGAGCCTGCTGCTGCCGCTCTCACCTCACAGTAAAGAGAAACAAATGGCTGTTTCTGGCCTGTGCAGTTGTTTGGGTTACCTTCTGGATTACTGTGAGACACCATTTCCATCCCCTTACAACTTTTGTGTCTCTCCATATTACTTTCCCAGCATTTCTGTAAGTTTTGCACAACATCTCCCAACTTTTTTTGCTTCGTCACAACGGCACACATTGGCGCAATGCAAGAACCAACACAGGTTTTGTTTCTCACTCTCGACAGGCTTGACAGATGAGAAAGTGAAGGCCTACCTCTCGCTGCACCCGCAGATGCTGGACGAATTTGTGTTGGAGAGTGTGAGTGCAGAGACGTTGGACAGATGGCTAAAGAGGAAGACCAGCAGCAGGCCTGCAGGTAAACCCCTCCTACACATCTGCACACTCACAGACAAACACATGCACAGACACTGCTGCAACTCTCGGGATCACTGTGATGTAATGATTGGATCAGCAGATTTCAGCAGGCTGCACTGACGCAGGGTTGTAATTTCTGTAAAATTTTTGCTTCAGTTCAAATTTTGTACTATTTAACTCCCATAATCGCATACAAGTTCCCCATTAGTCCACCACAAATACAGGCTACCCTGCGTGTCTGTTATGAAAAACTGATAGATTTTTTAAGACCAACTGAGAACCAGAGCCGAGGCGGAGTGTGGCTCCGCGGGCTCTATTTATTATCCCGGCCATTTGCGGTACAAATCACTCATCTTCGCATATGTCTGCCTTTAATTGTTAGAGTCTGTGATAGACAGAAGACGGGGAGAGGGAACAAGCTTGTCGGGTCTTCACGGTTCATTAAACGTGTTTTAGCGGGCCGAGTTGAGTTTGTGCTGCGCGCTCCACACACAGCAGACTGTTTCTCAGACCAACCGCATCCATCAAGGGCCCACAGGGCTGGCACTCTGCCCAGTCGAGCTGCTGACGTCAGAGGCGACCTCCAGAGACATGCAGCCGGCTGAAGGGGGCCCAAGGGAGGGGTGGGGATGGTGGTGGTAGTGGTGGGGGGTTGTGCTGGCTCGAGGTGTGGGTGTGTTGAAGGAGGAAACTGGCAGAGGATAGATTTGTCACATTTTGGAGCTGCTTTCTACACGAGGCATTCAAACATTTCTGTTTGTTTCTCAGATTTTAGAATGTTTCCAAACTATTTCCTGTATGCCGTGTGAATGTGTGTGTGTGTGTGTGTGTGTGTGTTTAGGTTGACAGATATCAAATAGAGGCCATTATGTTAACAGTCCTTGCTGGCGCCAAGTAAGCATTACTAAGTTTCCCGTATAGTTCATGTCACAGCACATGTAGCCTGTGAAAATTAGCACTGATTCATAAATCTTAATCACACGGCATAATTTATTTAAAAAACAACAACATGTTTTTGATGATTTTATGATCGGTTTTCAGTTACCACATCATTAACAACTCCAGTTTGTTCATCAAAAGAATTAAGCAAACTATTTTGATTATGGCAAAATGACAACATTTCAAAAGATAGCTCAAAGTTCAAGTAAGGTAAAGTTAAAGTAAGATTATTCATGAAGAAATTTACTCAAGAGAGAGTAGAAAGCAATTTGTTGTTGTCAGTTTTAAAGATATCTTTAAATTTTAACATCGCATCATTTCCTGCCACCCCTGATGATTAAATATGTTTTTCTGTGGCCGTGAAGTGCAAAAAGCAAACAAAGTTTATAAGATATGATCACAAAATAGAAAGTTGATTTTTTTTTTATGTAAAAGGATGATACCCAAGACATATCTTGTTTGTGATTTAACAGAATTATTTTTCAATAGACTGATGTCATTTCCTGTTTTCGGTGTTTACTACTTTTATTTCATCCGTTCCTTTGATGAATTCTCTGTTTTCTCTTTTGTGGTCATGCTATGTAAAACGTGGTTGTGTTTAAGTTGTAGCAAAATAAAATCTCTCAAACTTGTTTACATGAAAGTAAAATTTAGGGCCTTATACAACAAGTTGAAAATCAGCCATCGGGAATGTCTGGAGCTTTTGTGAACATCTGTCTCTCTTGTCTCTTTGGTGTGTAAAGCACCATCTGCACTGTTGGGCCGCGTTCAGCAGATTCAGCATTGAATCAATGTCTGATCTGTCGGTGAGAAAGATCTCTCTGACTGACTCTTCAGCAAAGCTGGAGAATCCATTATTTCAACCACTTAATGTGGTTTGGCTTTTTTCGTTCTCATTAGCCATATCGTTAAACTACACGCAAACTTCTATAGTAAACAAACACTTCAGTCTCATGGTCCTTTGTTGAATACCATAAAAAGACTGCTGCCTCATCTGTGAGGGAGAATTATGTCCTCTTGCGCAGGCTCTACGCCTACGTAAAAAGCCATGCTGGATGTAGTCTTTGCAGTGTGTTCAAGTGCTGTGTTTTTCCTCAAATGCAGGAGAAGCAAGGAAATCCCGCTGGTTGTCGTCCTCGGCTTGGAGTATATGAGCCCTTAGTTTTTAAAGAATACTCAATAAGTATAAATACAAAAAAAAGAAATCCACTTTGTCGCAGTAACAATAGTCAATGCAGTTTGTTTCTTCCATACACGTAAATTCCGTCTTCTTTACACTACACCTGACTGTTATTTATTGTAGGATTTGATATTTAACATTTTAGATTTCTTTTCTACATTCCTTCTCTTTGAACATTGCAGGAAAATCCGTCTTCATGGATATGAAACTTGTGTGGGGCAGGTGTCCCATTGCCATTTATTGTTCACAATGAACAGCAATTCCTCTTAAAGAAGAATTGATTTGCATTGTAATGAACAACATGATTCAAGCAAGTTTCAAATATGATTAGCATGCGGAAAGGCATGTCGATCGCTGACTGCTTAAAGTTCTAATTTTTGGTTCTATAATTGGCATAAAGTAGGAGGAGCAGGAAGTGTACAGCAAAGCAAAATCAAGCTCTTATAGTCATACAAAAGTGAAACTTTTAGATCGAGGGAACATTTTTCATCATAGTAAAATGAATAGTGACAATACTTATTACTCACTGATTTATGATTAATATTGTAAATACAGTACATATATGCAGTATGCAACAAGTTTGTAGAAATAATGCCGCTTAGTGAACACAAAGGGCGCCCATATAAGTAACGACTTCGCTTTGGAAGTCCAGTTTGTAGTTGGGAAAATCTATCCCCCCCGCGCGCCAACCTCAGTTTAAAAAATTCAACATGCCTGCCCCGCCCTAAAAAGACAGCAGTTAAAGCCGTTTATCGTTTCTGACAGTTCATGTCGTTTTTAATCAGTCACGCACATAGCACTGTTCCACTTTTATCAGTAAACATATGGCTGTGGTTTTGAATGTGCAAAATATAGCATATTGCTTATCAGCTTGTATTGAGGAGGCTAATAACAGTTAGCCTCCCCAGCTAACACAGCAATGAGCAAATCATTCTGGCGTTCTGCTCTGAGGTAACGTCATTCCCAGCTCTGACCTCTGAGTTCAGGGGCAGACAGAATGCACCATTATTTTCTATTGCTATGATTCAAAGTATGTCCCCTGAGCACCTCACATGCCAACTTTTGGTTAGTTGATGCTGCAAGATACAGAGGTTCCAAAAATCCTCACTTGCAATCAGCTGAGAAAACAAAGATGCGTTCATAATGAAGTTGTTCATAGTGAAGCTTTTCGAATATACCTAATGTGCAGTTCATGTGTGTTCCTGCTCATACAGTCGAAACACATGAGGAGAGCCAGAAGAGCAGGGCTAATACTAACAAAGCACATTGATAAATAATCAAATGCAAATTCACCTAGTATTTGTTTGCTTGCCTTGACACCATAAGCAGGAACTAAGCTTTTGAGGTCACAAATGTTCTAACTGTGGCCTCATTTTATTGCAGTATTTCCCGTAAATTGGGGATTTACTTGTGGTGGATGACGCATAAATGCATTATATGCAAGCAGTAGTTCTGTCAGTGACACTCAGCACTGCACTTCCCTATGTCCTCAGCAATAAATGCTTTGAGTTTGAAGTAGATGTGATGGACAGCACACACATATGTGGTTTCCTGGGGTTAATTGTGAGATTTGTAAAACAAGGTACAATGTAGACATTTTTATGAGTAAAACTTTAATTTTTTTTTATTAATTCTATTTGCATTGACATTAGTAAGATGACAGAACAAGCAGAGCCCCTTTTTCTTGGCTTTTGTTCTTCCTTTTTAGGTTTACTTGTTATTATCCAAATTACATTATTTTCTCCCTGACCTTTTCTTTGAAAATTGATTACATGCATATGCGGCCACTGTGTTTGTGTGTTTTTATGTAATTCTTTATTTACAGTTTGGGGGAGGAGGACTCCATTTTGTCATTTTTTTTAAACATGTTTTATTAGTGCCAATATATTGGAATACTTCTGATATCCTTTGATTTTCATCTATAGTTTTGGTATCAAACAATATTCTGCCACTAGCTCTTGAGCAGAGCTTGAGGCAGCCAGATTCATAGTGAAACTGTCAGAAATCAGCCTGGCAGCTTTCTTGTAATACCATAAGTTCCTCTCTGGATTGATCTTTACATTGCATCAGTAATATCACAGTTCACTTCTTCTGGCACACCATGAGGAGCAGACAATTTGGCTCCACTCTAGCTTCTCTATAGCTCTATAGTGGCTGTATTCATTTAGATGACAAGCACTGTATAATTTCTGGTTCCTCAAACAGAATGAATGGTCGGTGTAGTTGGAACCATGGCTGGATTCAGCATCCCTAACATGAAGATAAATCTCCCCTTTTGTGCTAAAGTAGCGTGGCAGGTCTATACTGGTCCTGATGAAAGTCAACACGAACTTCTATGTTAATTATTGAGGTCACGCTTTTGAGAGATCAGATTGATCTTTTTTTCTTCTTCTTTTTTCTCCCAATTGCAGCAGCAGGACCTGTCATCATGTGACCATCACTAAGATAGCTACTGCTTCCTGGAAGCAATCCCTGAAGCCAGTCTTGTTCTTACTTATCATGTGACGGATAACATTGGATTACATAAATCAGTTTGTTCGTGCGTGTACACAAGCGTGTGTGTCTGCGCTACAGCCGTCACATTTGCTGCTTAATTCAGCTGAATCTGCTTCTCGTTATTTTACAAATACGCTTATGTCATAATAACCAAATAATTGTTTTTACTGTATTGTCATCTTGTTTATTTTACTGTATAGCTTCAGATTATGACTGATATGTCTTAACAAAGCATTACTGAGCAGTCATACAACAGCCTTAATGCAATTTTCCCAAATCTTGTTGAGGTCATTTGACCATCACATCTCTCTTGACAAGTGTCCCACTGGCAATGTTTACTTCACACTACTCTCTGTTACGAGGTAATTAATAAATCCCAAACCCTCTGATGCGCCCACTCAGAGGCCCCTCGATACTGGTGTGTGTTCTCTGCAGAGTGCACAAACACACACACACACAGTGTAAATGCAACTGGCTGTGTCCGTTTGTTAAACTTAGTTCTGACATTTCAGCTCATACAAATAGAGCTAAAGTCAGCAGTCCGATAAGGTATATTGTAGTTGTTACATTTATATGCTTTGTTTTTTACACTATTTCTAGATCTTGTGTTTCCTCGTGGATGTTTGTGTGCAAGGAAAAGCTGTTCAAATTACGAAATTTTGTCTCAGCAGGCACCAGGATTAACATTTCTTTTCATCACTGATTAATTTGCTGATTTAATTATTATTTTTTTTTATTTAATCAAGAAAATGTAAAACAAAAAAACAATGAAAACAATACATCTAAAAACACAACCCAGCAGAGTTTTGGTGACAGTTTTAGATAATTTGTTTTATCCATACAAATCTTGTATTCAGATTATTTTTGGACAATTCATACAAAACGGAAAACTGGGACACACTTGCCTTGTATTTCAGAGGCAGCTAACAGAAAACAGTCACATTTAGTTTCTTTGACTTTCGTTAGTTGAAAATGTAATCACTTCTGAACATTTTTTGGAAATGAATCAACTAATCACTTTAACGAAGTAATGTAACCCCACAAGCTGGTATGCCTGCATGATTAAAGATGGAAAACTTTGTGGAGGACTGAGTCACTGGGCTTTCTTGACCCATCACCAGAGGGAAGGATCCGGGCCGAGCTGTTCAGCAGCTGACACTGTCTCGGAGTTGTGTTTAGAGGGGGGTCGCAAGCAGACAAAGCTGCGCTTGTGTAGCGGAAGCTCATATCCCTCAACTGTGATAAGAGATCTGGCTCACCTGCAGGGCTTTCCATCAGGAGGGAGGAGGAGGAGGAGGCCTCCTACGGAAGGATCAGAGGGGGCTCCTTCAGTTGTTGAGAACACTTGTTTGTGTCGTCTGAAAAACAACTGAAATGATCTTGAACCAAACATTTTTGTTCAAGTGTCGGAGTGTGTGTAAGTTATTATCCCCTCTTAACTTAAGTTCACAAGTCCGTTAGTGCCGACACAAAGAGACAACCATATTCACACCTGAGGTTAATCCAGCGTCTTTGGACTGTAGGAGGAAGCCTGTGAAACCAGAGAAATGCAGAGAGAACATGCCGACTCCACACAGAATGTCAGGTTGAAGTCACACGTTGAGGGGATATAATATCTTTCCTTTTTTTCTTTCTTTCTGTCTTTTTTTTTTTCAAAAACTGCAATTAATGCTAGAATATTCCAAATAATGAGTGAATTTGAAATAGGCTAATCTGTTTCTCAGCCCCAAAACAATGTTGAACAGGATTTCAGGGATGTTCAATATAACCCATAACTCAATACAGGGAAAAATGACCAAAAGTGAGGCTTCGAAAGATAAAATTGTTTAAAAAAAAGCAGTAATTTAAAAAATGAACTGTTAGGCTACTAGGCTTTTATATCGTCATGTATTAAATGTATTGTATGAAACGGGTGGGTGAGGTGAGTTGGAATGAAAAAGAGTAAACAACCATCTTGGTAAGCAGGGGGCATGTTACACAAAAAGAAGAAGGCTAATGCTTTTGGCAGCTGCACATCCTGTGTGCAGCAGGTCGATGCCAGACAACCACTAGGTCGACACATGTTGACCGCTGAGTCACTTCGAGCTGAGCGTTCTGTAGGAGACTGTATCTGCGGCGGCAGATCAATAAACACCCATCAAGTATTGTACACTGTAGACTCAGCTGACTGAGGGATCAGAGCCACTCATATCCTTTGGATTCTTCTTCAAATAATTTATTATCGCATCTTATCAAACAGCTCAGCGGAGACCTTTGTACTTAAATGTGAACTATAATCTCTGTTGATGCGGATGTACTTAAAGCTCCAGTGTTCAATTTTATCTGTGGATCTGGTTGTCTGTTACAAAATTTTTTTGCAGTTCAGCTCCTTGAAGTATGCTTTGAATTTTCTCTCCTTTCTTCAAAGCAGTACTTGAACTGTAAAATGAGGTAGATTTCTTAAGGCAATATGTCGCTTTATATCCACTGGGTCAAACTGTTGCTATCCGAGTGGGTAAGACCTCATTAAAAATGGGAAACAAACTGTGCTCTGGATTAAGGCAGGCGTGTGATCAGCTGTTTCTGGGATGGAAAGCTTCGGATTCTTTGTCACTTTGCCGTCTGGAGTGATCACCTGACGTGAAAGGGAGGGTTTGCACTCTTCAGATCAGGGCATTGTGACAGTGATCAGAAGTTTTTAATCACAGATACTGCTGAACACGCAGAGCACGGTTCATATCCGAGCATGAGTGGGGAGTTCACCTGTATGGATATTTAGTGATCTGTTCCAGAATAAGATTTTTAATGTTTCATTCCCACAGCCAATGTCAACATAACAAGCTGTTGATATTTTAGTTCTTGCACACCACAGATCCATATAATCTTGATGTTTCTGAACAAATTTAAACCCGTCTCAAGCCCAACTCTTCATCAAGAATGTTCAGGTTTATACCGTGTTATACTGTGTTTTAAACAATAGCACAGCCTTTTCCGAACCTAAATCAAGTTGTGTGCCGAAATTACTAAACAATGAGCGAAAGTAGGCTAAGTAAATTGGGGAGGGGACTAAATGAGAAAGGTCGTATGCCTTACTCCACCACCAGTCCTTCAACCTCCTAATATGGATTTTCTTTGGTGGTTGGGAAGTACCATAGTCATGCTGACGGAGTGTTTGTCGTCAGTATTACCGCAGTGTAGTTGCACAGTGGGTCTTTCACTGCACTTATGCTAAAGGACACTTTGTGCACATTTCAGAGGCTCAGAAATGTTGAGATTATACTTATCTATGATTTGCACAAACATAAAATGGAGTCTTCTTGATCTGGCATCTGGTATCATTTTACTCTCAAAATAGCTCAAGTTCTGTTCAGATATTAGATGCAGCAGCAGAAGAAGGCAGGAAGTTACTTTACAACATAATAAACATTGTTGTAAACAAATACCAGTCATAAGAAACAGTTACAAGTTGACGTTTTTCATCTAATCCTTTGAATATGGAGGAAAGTTTAGTCATATTATTATTAAAGAATTCTTGTGTGGTGACAAAAAACCTTTGACTGCCTCGCTGTAAATGCAGCGTAGGAGAAAGAATAAGTTTTTAGATGTTTAAG
The DNA here is from genome assembly GCF_036924035.1 of Leuresthes tenuis. Taxonomy (NCBI): domain Eukaryota; kingdom Metazoa; phylum Chordata; class Actinopteri; order Atheriniformes; family Atherinopsidae; genus Leuresthes; species Leuresthes tenuis. The sequence goes on from NW_027325362.1 coordinate 18,196,837, forward strand.
AACATGAAGAGCGTTTCTCCTGTCTGACATCATTACTGCGTTCCCTGCTGGTCTGTTTTAACCGTTACAGATGTAAAGCTAGATAGTGGGCCGTGAACTGTATGACAAACAGTGGTGAACATTATGAGCAGAAATTAATCTCAACAGGAGCCTTATAGCACAAACCTAGAGATGATACCAGCCAGTCACGAATCAGCGAAATGTATTAAGTTAAGTTTTTCAAGTTACCTGGAAGTTTGAATAATGTATCAGATTTTCAAGAAGAAGTTGGTTTAGCCTTCGTTTTGCTCAGGAGTTGCTAGACTGTTGTGTTTGTTGTTCTCTGAAAATATATGCGAGCAAGCTCACAATGCAAAGAGCAGGTCAGCACTCTCCTCCCGTATTTACTAAAAGCACAGCGGGTCTCAGAAAATATGGGACGGTGTTAACAGACTGTTTCTGTCTGTTCTTGTGCTGATGACTGAGAACATCGAATGGGGATAAAACCCACAGATTTGCACATGCACCTGAAGCATGCCTTCTCTCTCAGCCCCAGGGATAACTGTCTCATTGGCGTTAATCCCATGATACATATCTGATGAAACAGAGATGTTATTGTTGCTGCAAGCAAATTATCTTTATTTTTTCTCCTATACTTGGTCAAAAAGAAATCAGTCTTTACATTTTCTTGCTCACTTTTCATCCACACCGAAGAGAAACCCAGGGCAGAATATAATCCAGCTGCTCTCTCTGGTTTCTAGGAAAATCAGGGACATGAGAGCCATGCTGGACCTGCACCCGCTGAAAGCTTGCATGACTCTGCATGCATACTTTAGCGAAACTACTGGAACTGGTCCAACCAGACACCTGGTTTTCACCCTGGATCAAATTTAAAGGGCAATTGATATTGTGTCTGTGTGTGGTTTAAAGGTGCGAGAAGGTTCTGCATTTACATATGTACAACTCATTTCTGTCACTTTATGGCTCCTTGCACGTATTTTAATGTGCAGACAGAGTACTGAATGCTCTCTCTGATTGTACGGGATCCTGGCACATGAAATGTTGGCAGAGAAGGTGTGCCAGACTGTAAATATGACTTGCAACACCACAAACACAGCTTGGTCACCGTTTCCTCCGGAGAACATCGAGTATTTAGGGATCCAGAAAACCTACGGGGCTGTCACGACAGAAGATTTTCACTGCACGATTATTGTGGCCAAAAGCATTCATGATTACGATATATATAAAAAAATATATATATTTTCATTAACTAAATTATCTTCATAGTTTGATTTCTCATCTCCTTTTTTTGGAAACTGTTGTATCCACACATTTTATGTTTTTTAATATGCTAATTATCACCAATATCGATATATATCTTAACAACCATAGTTTACATTGATTTTTGTTACAGGTAACTGTATATGCGTTTTTGGTCAGTATTGTAGTTTACTGGTTTTGTGTAATGACCTAATCTTGTGCATCTGCATTGCTGCAGTCTTTGGCGCTGCAACACTTTACAATACTGTCGTGTTGTTCAGGACCAACTACACTAGGCGGTGAAAAGCTTCTCTCGTTGACAGTGAGGGTCAACCTGGACTGCAGCTCTCTTATTTAAAAGGGCCAAAGACCAAACTTTTCACGTCATTAATGGTGCGTAACGCTACAGTTATAAAATGTTACTTCTCTTTAGCTGCATTACCTTTCCCGCAGAGTCTCGATGCTTTTATCCGCCTGCATTTGTCAGTTCTGACCCAGCCCCATCCCCCACCGCTCACCAGTGATCCTTCTTCCTCCTGTGGACGAAGAGAGAAGGGTGAGAGGGTGCTGCCTATTCCTCCAACAGCTAAGTAGTTGTGGGGGGCCTGAGAGCATAGCGCTCAAGTCCCAGCGGAAGAAAAACCATGCTGCTCATAGCTTGAGGTTAACCAGGCATCTTCACATGTTGCTTTTGCTATCAAACACCACAGACAGCGAGGCACTGCACATTTATTTTAAATGAAATAATCTGGAGTAGGTAGCAGTCCAAATAAGCGGTGCATATTACATTTCCTGGTATGTTTTTGCAAAGTTTTTATCTTTATGGTCAAATTAGGTTTATTTTCACAGCTCTCTTTCACAGAGCTCAAATAACATTTGACATTGGATGTCCTGTACATACTAGACAATGTACACATAATATACCACATAACATCATACTGCACTCAAACTAAACCGATACACCCAAAAGTGAATTAGGTTTTTGACTCTACATATTTGTCTTTTCATACCCACCGTGTCTCTCCCACAAGCGGAGAGTTCGTGGCTTGCAGTGAAAATGTGATTAGATTGCTTCTTTTTTATTTTTTGGAAAATCCTACAACAACAATGAATATGTACTCATCTGTTTGTACTGGAAGCAGTAGTGTTGACCTGCTTTAACAAATTCACATAACTTTCAGCTATTAATCTTGACAGATTGACCCTTCAAAGGCATTTAGATGTTAAATCTTTAAGTCACAGAAAGTAAAAAAAAAAGGGAAAAAAAAGTTCTGTTTCACAAAAGTTTTGCTTTTCCTTCTGTTTCAAAGATGTTTGAAGTCTTTTTCAAGTGCAGCTCTCTGTCCTCTGTTTGACGTCATGCCCGGCCAGGGGTTCACTCTAAAATAGGTCTCATGGCTAAGTTAGGAAACTCATAGCATACTGGAGGAATGTTTGAAACAACAAACAACGTAGCTGGCTGTAATATCTTTCTTCACATGTTCCGAGAGGTCTGTTTTAAAGGAGCACCAGCTCCAGTCAGCACTCCAGTTGCTGTTTCTAAGGTCTGCCCAGCTTTAAGCATGGTTTGATCACATGAAAAATTATCAAAAGAGATTTGAGGAGCGAGGGTTCTCATGTGCTGTTGACCCACGTGTGATGAAGAGCTGCCTGAGCTGTGTGAATGGTTCTATTTTCATCCCAAGTAGCACTCCCAGACTCGAAGTCCAGAAACTGTTAGGAGCGACTGAGGCTTTCATTGTTATCACATACTTCAGTATCTGAATCCAAACTCACAGCCTGAAATCGCACCAGGAATAGGCCACAGATTCGGGGCCACAAAGTTTTGCACTTGTCAGTGTAAATTAATATTTCTCTTAATTCTGTTTTAAAAGCACCTAAATTTAAGCAAATGTCTCCTTGTATTAGACTTGTATCTCGATTACTGCTGTGAGGAAGACGGGTTTTGCTTATTCTCAGCTTGTGGTGTCGGCCCTTCGTAATCCATCAATGCGTGGATTCACTGCAAAGCATCCGCCAGTTTTTTAATCCCGACAGCAATGACAGCCTTCACATTTGTGTAGTCAGACTTGAGATCTACCATTTAACCGAGCACTTCAGTTTAAATTGCACAAGTCTGTTACTTCACGTCCCTTCCTAATTACTCCCAAGCTTATTATTAACACAATCAAAGCTGATATCAAATCCTATTCACTTCTTTAAAGCTCCCATTTGTTTCTACAAGTTATAATTAACAGCAAAAGAGGCTACAAGAGTCTGCAAATCTGCAAATTGACTCTAATGTCAGGCTGGTTGTTCCAGTGAGTAACACTGAGTAAAATGAATACTGCATGGATGCATCTATGCTGGAAGAATGAATGTTTTATTTAGTCTCATAATGGTTACATAATCTGGCTTGAAAACTTGCTTTGAGTCCCCTACAGAATTGGTCACTGAGCTCAAAGGATGCGGTTCAGCACAAAGTCTGTGCACAGCTTCATCGTGCAACAGAATCCTGTTTTGATTCAAGTTGTTAATATTGTGTTTTTTCTCTTTACAGATGACACGTCAGCTAAAGAAGTCAGCAGGGTAGGTTTTTGCTTAATTTAATGAATTGTGGTAGAAGACATATAGAGCCTCACATTATGTGACAGTTTCACATGTCGTGGTAAAGTTAATACTTTAGTTTACCCCAAAATTGAGTTCACATTCATGAATGGACACCATACCTGAACTAATTCATAGTCAGGACAGAGCTTGGAACTGTCCTTCAGCAACTGCAGAAATGTCCTGGTGCGCTTTAAAATGCAAATTAATAACACGTTGACAACAATTTGTCCTTGTCGGAACAGTGCCTTTATATAACTTTATCATATTGATGTGAAAAAAATTTTACAAGCATGAAATGGTTTTAGTCAACACTAAAATCGCACAGAAATCTGTTCGTTCTAGACTTATGTGAGACTCAATTGGCTGGACGAATATAGGGAAAATTACATCCCCCTTGCCACACATATGTTCACACCTTTGTCAGTCACGTCAGAGGAGGCTGGGTATCAGCGCCCACTGCAGGGCCTTGCAGAGTAAAATGGACTTACACACACATACACATAGGAAAATAAACGTTGTCCCCTCAACCCCTCAGTGCGTCATCCATACGTCTGTACAAACAGGATGTGGGAGGGCAGAAGGCATCCCATGGGGGATGCTTTCTAGTGCACCACTCTCCCTGCTGTCCTGTCCTCACACTCTCTGCAGTCGCAGAAATAGACATTATTCTGGCTCTTACGGGCCAGGCGGTCTGTCTTTTATGTAACCGCGCTTTTAAGAAGAGGCTGAGCAGCAGAAATTGTCTGGCCTCCAATCAGAAGTGTGGGTGCGGTGGCCTCCTCTGCGGCTGCTGGGGGATCCCTGAGCTACAGTGCAGCAGTGAGGGAAATTATTTGTCTGACAAGCAGCGAGAAGATAAAGCCCTTTCACCACTACCAGCCCCCTCTTACTCTTGCTCTCTGAGTTAGGATCTGTCTGCTTCTGAATGTCAATGTGAGACTGGAGTTGCAATTTCTGTACGTCTTGTGTCCAGCAGTACCAGGACACAAACATTCAGGGCGTGGTGTACGAACTCAACAGCTACATAGAGCAGCGTCTGGACACTGGAGGAGACAACAAACTCCTGCTCTACGAGTTGTCTAACATCATCAAAACAGGTGCAAATACAAATCAACCAAGTCATTGATCCTCTGTGTTGTACTTCACATCACACTGTTCCTGCTATCCAAAAGTGACACAGAGGGAGGGTTTCTTTTCTTCTTTTTTTGGGTGAAAAATTCCTGCTTGTTTGTGACAAATGCCTGGATAAACATCTCTCAATGAGCTTGGGGTCAAATACTCTGAATACCACTGCAGCAACTTAAGAGGAGGATTTTCCATGGTGAAAAACCTCAGTACATGGCTGTGAATTAGGAGTCAAAGTCAGTGTACTTTTCTGACAAAAGTTGCCCACAGTAGTAAAAGCCACCCACAAGCTGCCCCAGTGAAAAACAAGCAATAAAAATGATTTGCAAATTAATGGTCACAGTTCCTCATTCAGTTTCTGTGGCAGAGCAAAGTTACTTTGCAAAAATATTGAATATTTTGGAGCTAACTAAGCCCCAATCAAAAGAGTAGAAGTTCAATAAAAACACACCAATCGCCAGGCTCTTGATCATTTGTGTAACGACTCCTCCGCCAGCCTCTCGGCTGTCTTTTTGCATAGCTTGCTCTATATATGAGTGTGAAATGGGACTGGAAAGGAGGACTGGGAATGAGATGAACTGGAAGGCAGTCAAAGCCTCGGTCAGGGTACCCTTGTTATGTAGGACATTGTTAATAGGTTGTTATTGGATTGTAACTCCCTCCTTGGTACACTTTTCATGTAAGATCTCTGCCTTACTGTCTTATCTGGCACATCTGTATTTGATAATATCCTGGATGTAAATTGACAGCTGATGTCTCTGTATCCTCCGTCTCAACAGCAACAAAAGCTGATGGTTTTGCACTTTACTTCTTGGGAGAATGCAACAATGTGAGTACAGGCGACTTTAGCCGATACATTTTATAATGCTTCATGCGGCATTTTCTTACTTGTCTTACCTGGTTTTGTTTGTGCTTCTCAACAGAGTTTATGTTTATTCACTCCAACGGCGGCCAATGATGGCCCTCCAAGCCTCGTCCCTTCTGGTCCCATCGCATTTGGAACAACCGTTGCCGCTTATGTTGCCAAGACTCGCAAAACACTGCTAGTAGAAGACATCATGGGGGTATGGCTGTTGTCTTTCAACCACAGCAGATTCACCCATTACTGCAAAAGAATATTTCACTGTGCTTTCGACATGTCGATTACAGAATTTTGATTCTGAAAACACACTCTGCATGAAGTCTTCCCATCTCAAGTTCTTAGCACCATAAAGCTAGCAAAAACTATATCTATATAGCTACAACTATATGTAAGTCCAACAAAACACATCATACTGTTATCAAAGAGGTTAAAACATTTAGGAATGTGTGTAACGATGCAAAACACTTGCAGCACATTATATGTCGCTACAAGCTCAAAAACAGATCTTTCTCGGGGCTTTTGTAATTATTAATGAGCTATTGCACCAGTTACACCGTTGTTCAAACCCCTGTTGCAGTTGACGCGATTAAAAACTGTCATGGGTCTCTGTTTTGCAGGACGAGAGATTCCCCGACGGCACAGGGCAGGACTCAGGGATCCATGTTCACTCTGTCCTGTGCCTCCCCATCCTCACTGCCATCGGGGACCTCATTGCCATCCTGGAGCTGCATCGGCATTGGGGCAAGGAGCCCTTCAACCTTAGCCACCAGGAGGTCAGTTTGACCCAGGCAAAACACAAGATTTGGAGGCTGGAGCATGGCTCACAACAGTCAGCCTGGTATTATCCTTAATCTGGATCTAATTAAGATCTCTATTTGCATTGTGGTGATCAGTTTATTGTGGAAAATACTTGATAATGGCATTTTTATGTCTCCATGGATTTTCCATTTGGGGCTAATAAGATACATTCAGTGAAATGTCAGTGCAGTGAGATGGAAAATGGCTGGTCACTCAAGGAAGATTAGTCAAGCACATAAGCTTTGAAGAAGACATTAAAACATATACAAACCAACTTTTTAAAGAACAGTTAACACACAATTCCTTGTTTTCGTGTTTTTATCAAACAAAAAAATATCTTTGCAGTTTTGCAAGTGTTATTGTGAATTTCATAGTTTTTGTCTTGAAACTTCATCAGTTTTTTTATTTTTTGCCATGTCAGTGCAGAGCAGTTTGATCTATAGAAAACATCTGAACTTTTTAAACTGTAAATGCTTCACTCTGATTGAAGCTGGACAGGTAGTGTACAGTGTGTTGTGTTTGTGTTGAGACAACAGCCACACAACATTAAAGCCAGAGGTAAAAAACATTCCAATGAGCTGGAGCCCTCAACTCTACAAAGGTCTGAAATGCTTTGTAGAGTTGAGGGGTCCAGCAGAGTCACTTCATGCTTTTCTAAGGGTTTGTTGCTGAGAGTGGACCCTGAACTCATATTTTCCTATGAAAAGTCTTAGTGTAGCTTTAATTTTGCATCTCCAAAATGCTGTAACCCATACAAAGGCAGCAGTGGCACTGAATTTGTGGAATAACTTCTACGATTATGAGGCTGCCTGATGTGCAGAACAGATTATTATATCCTAATATGTGGAAATGTATCTGAACTGTATTTTATTTTCTCAAGTTCCTGGGAACTAAGTTTCCTTTTCGCTTTTTTCCAGGTTGCAACAGCTAATTTAGCTTGGGCATCAGTTGCCATTCATCAAGTACAGGTGAGAAAACTTCCACAGAGGTCTGATTTGGATTTGCTGAATTTCAACAGATGTGTAACCTGCCGGTCCCACTTATTATGTTCTTGGATGACTTTGTTTGTTCTGGTTCTGCACTGGGGAAAAGCACTGTGTACAAGAACTGGGTTGTCACCGTGTGCAGTCCAATCAACTGAGCCATAGATTCAACAAACAGCTCCACTGGGACGTCATTATGCATTACAAAAAGATAGCATAATACCTCAGAGAAGCCGTGTCCCACTGCAGCTTTGGCCACAGTGGACCTCTGAGCCTCAGTGAGCGATACAGCACTGCAGCACAGTGGTTAGCTGCACACTGCTAAGATACTCTGTTGTTACAGAAACCAATGGAAAATAGCCCACAGCCATGTTTGTAATAGTAAGTTGGCTCGGTCGCAGAAAATGCAGAATGCTAAATGTGTTGTGTAAGAATTCTTTTGACATGCCTCTGTGTCTGATCATGACCTGTTTTTCTTTGCTAGGTGTGCAGAGGCCTTGCCAAACAGACTGAGCTCAATGACTTCCTTCTAGACGTGTCAAAGTAAGAGCGGCTCTCAGAAAAGTTTCTGTAACACTAAATGAATGCTGATAAAAACCTATGAAGTGTGTATTTACCCCATGTTTTTAGTTTAGCCAAACTATTATAAAATTAAGACGAGCTCTAAAGAGGTAGTATCTCATCTTTTTTTTATTGGCAGGGTGAACCTTGAATAAAACACAACAGAAGCAGTAATGACAACTTTTAGGCAACTTAGCTGTCATGTCTTGAATGTGATCGTCATCAGAGCTTCCCATTTGTCAAACATCTCAATGCGTCATTTCTTCTTTTCGCACAGAACATACTTTGATAACATTGTGGCAATAGATTCTCTACTTGAACATATTATGGTGAGTGTGATTCCTGCAAGTACGTGTTCATTCACATTGTTTTCAGTGCAACACATCCTGGGAGAGAGTTGTTAAAAAGAGAGGCAACACTGCTGTAGTACAGGCAGCCACCCTGCTCACATTTTCTAACAGCATTTGGCATTAATTATTACAAACAAAGACTGCTCCTCATAATGATAATTCATTATCAAGCATACCTTACAAGTATAATAGAGTCATGGACGTACTAAATACATGTGTACACTTAGCTATGTCTAAACTACCTTTTTTTACACACTACTTCGCAAATCTAAAACCAATGTGATCTGCATGAGTGTAAAACTTGATTTTCCTGTTTCTTTCACTAAAACCCCTCCTCTCTGTTTGTATGTTTTTGGTTGCCTCGTGACTGTGGTGTCATCTCAAGTCATCTTGTTCAAATAGTAAAATGTACTGGGATGGCCCGCAATTATGCTATACATTTATAATATCTCTCATTTTGAATGTTCTAGCCAATAACAATTAAAACAGCAGTGATATATCAGATAAGATTAAGCCATCAAATGAAGTTGCGGGTGATTTGTTAGTTCGATCCAGCTCCCAGTGTTGCTAAAAGGATCTGTCCCTGGTTTTGTTTTTACAGATATATGCAAAAAACCTGGTGAATGCAGACAGGTGTGCACTCTTCCAGGTAGATCATAACAACAAAGAACTGTACTCTGACCTGTTCGACATAGGGGAGGAAAAAGAGGGCAAACCTGTCTTTAGGAAAACCAAAGAAATTCGGTGTGTAAAATTCATCCTTCTCTCCAACACCAAACACACTTTATGTTTTTTTTTGTGGCTGTGTTTTTGTTGGTAAGTCTCAGTTTCAGTTTGCAGCGATTGTCATTTCTTTGTTCGAAATTAGCGGTCACAAAGTCCTGTTGTAATCAGTAAAGGTAGAACACATTCAGAAACCTGCTGAATGTGTGCACTTGATACAATACATTATCTTATTTGCTCTCTGAGTAAAACTGGTTCATTATAGTATACTATTTGTACAATAAATGTCTCATGGACTTTCATTTTGTTGTTTTAAGATAAGTTTTGTTAGGATTTGCCCTCTTGTACAGTGAGGGGTAACTCCTCTGTTCTCCTATTTCTCTGTTTGTAGGTTTTCTATAGACAAGGGAATAGCTGGCCAAGTGGCTCAGACAGGGGAAGTCTTAAATATCCCAGATGCCTATGCAGACCCACGGTTCAACCGGTAAACATGCTCTTTCCCAGTCCACATTTGCTTACCTATTCCCTGCGTAGTGAATACCGTATCAAATTAACATTGTTGTAGTTGTTCTCTTTACTTTTGAAGAACTTCTGAACTTCAGCTGTATTTAGTTTAAAAACTCTTTTGTCATATTCATTACCTTGACTTTCGATCACTTCCATAAAACTGTGATGATGAATGTCAAATTCATGCCTCCCGTGTGTGTTTTTCTTTCTCCACAGGGAGGTTGACCTGAAAACTGGCTACACCACACGGAACATCTTGTGCATGCCCATTGTTAGCAGGGGGAGCGTTATAGGTGTGGTGCAGATGGTGAACAAGTTAAGCGGAAGTGCCTTCACTAAAACAGATGAGAACAACTTCAAGATGTTTGCTGTTTTTTGTGCTCTGGCCTTACACTGTGCAAATGTGAGTCTACGGAATGGGTCTGAAAGTAATTAATAAACTGATACTTTCCTCAAGGAAAAACATAAAGTGAAGATTGTATTGTTGGCCTGCTTTGTGACCATAAATTGGTGATCCTCACTGGGTTATTATTGTCTGTTAAACTTTGATGTAATTAGCTCATCCTCACCTAAATTCAAACTCATAGCTGGAAGGCATTAGCTGTGAACAGGATGAGGACTTCCCCACTTGCTACTGTAGCCATGTCATTTTTGTCCAGGCAAAGAGTGCAGTTTCAATTTAGAGTGTACATTGCCACCCCCCCCCCCCTGAAAATATGAATAAAAACTGATGATTATCCTGTTCATGGAGCACAGACGTTTCATGAATCATGCTAACTCCCAAAGCTTACATTGTGTGGTCTGTCTGTCAAAGCTTCCCCTCACTGTGGGGCCTGACTCGCCGTCAGCTCGTGCGACAAACTTACGCAGGAGCGACGTCACAAAGTTGGTTTTAAAATTTATGCTGGATGTTAATATTTTAAGACAAGCAGTCTGCATCCGTCCAGTGACAGGATTTATGTTTAGCTGTAATTCATGCCTCGCGTCTCTAGGAAACTGACTTTGGCCAGCTCCTGATTCGTAGTGATTTATGATGGAAGGTGTGAGGCCTGGCGCCTGTACCTGGCTGGCTGTCTGTCTCACTCCTGCTTGTCTGGAAAGGGGACATGGATACAAACCAGATGTGCAGACACACAGAAAAAGTTAACTTTTTCTGACCCTTCTGGAAATTCCTGCAGTGACGCAGAGAAAATAATTTAACAGAAATATCATGTACAGTGCCTCTGTGGCATTTACAGCACTGGAGTGTTCAGCATCGCTCTTGACATTTTATAGACTAATTCCTGACCCCTGTTATATCTCTGCAGATGTACCACAGGATCCGGCACTCTGAATGCATTTACAGAGTGACGATGGAAAAACTGTCTTATCACAGCATTTGCACGTCAGAGGAATGGAAGACCCTTACCCAGCTCAACCTCCCTGCACCCATTTATAAAGAAATCGAAACGTGAGTGCTTCCTTTTTGCTGCTTGAAGACAACTCGTTTATCTGTTCTGTGTTTGCTTGTAAACTTGGTAGATTTTCCTCCATATCTAACAAAGAAATTGTAATTTTGAGTGAAGTCTAAGGTTGTCTGTGTAAGAAATGATGAGTCCTGGCCTGGATCTTGGTGCTTTGCAAGAGGGAAACGTACTGAGAGCAAGAGAGTGCTGGGTGCAGGTCATCGGGATGTCAGTTTAAACAGACTTTCGTCCCATCTCCTTCTCTCTCCTCCAGGTTCCACTTCGACATCAATCCCTTTGAGGAGATCTGGCCTGCTGTCTTTATCTACATGGTTCATAACTCCTGTGGAAAAACCAGGTATCATCACAAGACCATAAGGATATCATATAAGGATATCAGTGTCAGTTGTTCTCTGATGTAACTGTTATTCTTATTGTTCTTTACGTTCTTCCTGTATGTAGCTTTGAGCTGGAGAAGCTGTGTAGGTTCACCATGTCGGTACGGAAGAACTACCGCCGCGTGCCGTACCACAATTGGAAGCACGCGGTGACGGTGGCACACTGTATGTACGCCATCCTGCAGAAAACCTCTGGGATCTTCACAGAGCTCGAGGTTTGCTTCCCATTTGGTCTGCCAGAGAAAACAAATGAAAACATGAGAAACACCTGAGGTTAATGTGTGGTTTCAACAGATTGTTTTCTTTAATTTAGTCGCTCTGTTTTACAGAAGAAGGGTTTGCTGATAGCCTGCCTGTGCCATGATCTGGATCATCGGGGTTACAGCAACGCCTACCTGCAGAAGTTTGACCACCCACTGGCTGCTCTGTACTCCACCTCTACCATGGAGCAGCACCACTTCTCTCAGACCGTCTCCATCCTGCAGGTAGAGCTCCACTATGCCTAGCCTACTGTGCGGAAGCTAACATGCATTCTTTTCGTCATTCAGATATTCATTATGAAATAACGTAGCTAACATAACACGTTTTGACCTTTGTTTTATAAAAAGCATTCTTATAATGTGCTTAAAGACAACAGCAGAGATCACTGGACACAGCAGGATTAGAAAATAATCCGGCACAACAATGCGATGATGTCAAAAATGATTCCATACGTGAACAAATTTAATGAGTGAAGAAAAAAAGTCACAATTTCAGTCATTGAAACACTCATAAAAACATGTCGCCACTAAAGACAAAAGGTTAAAGGTTCAGCTATGTTACAAAAACATAGTTACCCTGTGTTACTCCTCTAATCTCCATTTATGAATCCAACTTTTAAAATGACTTCTATGAAAATGCAATTCATAGAAAACTTATGCACACTATCAATGACAGATCCATTAAAAGGATCTGAAAATTCAGCACTGATTGCCCTCTTCTGTAACATCCAGGACCTGCTGGTTGGGGCTGAAGGCCTGAGATGAACACGAGATTACAACCTGTTGTAGTCTAGCTGAGCTGAACGCCTCATAAGTGGAGCTTTTGCTTTTTATTGATCTCTTTGTTTCTCATAGCTGGAAGGGCACAATATTTTCTCCAACCTGAATTCCAGCGAGTACGAGCAGGTGCTGGAGATCATCCGAAAGGCCATCATCGCCACTGACCTCGCTCTGTACTTCAACAACCACCAGCAGCTGACAGAGCTTCTGACTGCACGTTCGCTGGACTTGAACAACCTCTCGCACAGGTACGACCACAACTCACACTGGTGCACAGGTCACGTGTTATGGCAACACATAGATAAGTGTAGGACTTAGCACATAAACAGCGTTTTGAGTTTGTCTGCAAGGATATAACGAGGCTCTGCTTTCCTTCAGGGACCGTGTGATTGGTCTGATGATGACAGCATGTGACCTGTGTTCTGTTACCAAGCAGTGGCAAATCACACGACTCACAGCCAACGACATCTATGCTGAGTTCTGGGCCGAGGTACAGTGGGATACTGTTTGAGCTTGAACAGTTTTAGTGTCAGGATCATGCCTCCGGTATAACAGTCGAGCCTCTATTCTTGCTTGTAAATGCTGCCGCAACTTTGCATGTCCTACAATTTGTATGGCCCAAAATAGTGCTGTCAGGTGGTCAGAATGTTTGCCACAGTATGCTAAATTAAAAAGTATCCTGTTACTTTGTTTCTCTACAGGGCGATGAAATGAAGAAGATCGGAATTCAGCCGATCCCTATGATGGACAGAGACAAGAAAGATGAGGTGCCACAAGGCCAAGTAAGATCAGCACATTTATCATTTGTCTATGAACGTGTGTGTTCTATCTCACACACGCATCATAAAAAAGCCTATGTGTAGGGGTTCATATACATGCGCCAAACAGATGAGGAAGGTGTATATACTTCCTCAGGTAGTCGGGCAGGACCACAGGTGTTTAGAATCAGGCCTTGCCCACGTGTACAGGCGGGTTTTAAGAATGTAGCTTTTTATATGCGTTTTTGCTTTTCATCCAAATGCAGTCTAAGGTCACTGAAAAATGAACACACTGGAAAACAACTTCCAAGGTGAAGATATCCAGAAACTCAGCAGTGTTGATGTTTAGACAGGAAAAACTGGAGACCGTTGGCTTGTGACAGAGTGTGAGCCGTTAACTCCTTTGTTTACATGAGGCAGTTCCTCTTGTAGGGAAGTTTGCAGTATGCATAGCTGGTGTTGTCATAAAACACAACATACAGAGTAAGATGCCCCTCTGCTCCGTGCATTCCATCTTTAATTGACTTTGCACTGGTGGGGTAATCAGACAAACTAATTCAAAACACCTGTACAGGACCATTAGTGTCAATAATTAACATGCAAAATGTGAGTCAAGGCAATTAGTTGCACTGAAAGTCACCAAATATTTGGGACTGAAATTACAGACCCAAACAACCCTTGCTGATGATTAAATTGGCAAATACATTAGTTTTAAAGGCTTCTTTTCACACCCATTGCAACTACATTTTTCCCCCTCACAGTCATCCTGACAGTTCTTTACACAGCTATAGTCATTGATCATAAATAAGCTATGATCAACACAGCACAGACTACAGGGAAATCTTGTGTATGACCGTAATTTATCCAACAGATTCTAAATGTGTTTATACTAACCACAGATAAATCTAATGTCCCATAATTCTGTTGCTATTTTTGAAGGTGGGATTCTACAACTCTGTCGCAATTCCATGCTACATGACGTTAGCGGAGCTTTTCCCTCCATCCAATCCTCTTTTAAAAGCCTGCAAGTAAGTTACTTAAAGCTACTTTTTATCAGTATTTTGTCAGCGTTCACATCTGATGGGATCAATAACTTTTCTGACCAGCATGTATGCGTAAAAGCACTCACTGAAAATATACATCAACAAAACAACATAACACTATGACTTTCTGAAAATCCAAGTGCAAATTCAGAGATCTTGCATGGAATTGTTGTTGTCCCTACATTATTGTGTCGGGCATTTCTGCTTTCACATTCGATAAGCGTGTGACAAACATATTTACGATTGTTATTTCTGGTTTTCAAACAAGATCGTATTGCACATTTGCCAGCCCTTTTGCTGCTTCATGAAATGCGTCCTTGATCTGTGGGGAATGCAAACAAAGTGAACAGTGTAATATTTAAGCCTCGGCTGTACGTCAGCACCGGGCTCTGGGTGGGCAGCAGGCCTAGACCCGGTGGAGCCCCACAGCTCGTTGTGGGATCTGCCAAAGACGTGTAAACTGCATCAGGCTGGTTAATTGAAACAAATGGCAGTGAGGGGCAGCCGCTTTTTGCATCCGTATGTCAGGCTTTATGAAACCACAGCTGAGAAATGGATACACATGACAACAAGAAGTAATGGGACCGTTACTTTGTATGATTAATTAATTCCTCATGGCTGTGGTGACGTGCATTTGGCTCTTTAAAGACTTGATTTTCGATAAACTGAGTTTAAATTAACTATATTTTTGTTTAATACTGTTTGGAAATTTTAATATCATTTTGGCATTGTCGACTGTCGGGGATAGATGCTACTGTGGTTCTCATCAGGGCCATAATTTGATCCTCTGAATATATTGAAATTAATCTGTGACTTAAAGTCATTGCTTGGTTCCTGTTATGTTTTGGCAGTTCTAACATTTCTATATTACTGCAACTTGTAACTTTGTGGCAGCAAAATGTTTCAATGCTGTGTGCTAACTACAGCTATCATAAGCATACTAAAGAAATTGAGAGCAATGTAAAAGTAGCATGATTATTTATGGTTTGAGCATATTAAAGGACATATCACAATCACACTCAACCTTTTGTCCTGTTATTGACATAATTTTGACACAATTTTGTGCCAACATGGTTTTATCGTTTTATTTCAGTTTCTAAGCCATGTCTTTACCATGATGAATAATATTTCTTGAGTTTGAATCTGAATCCGGGTGCTTTTTGTTTACAGGGAAAACCTTGGCCATTGGGAGCAGATTGCCCGAGGAGAGGTGGAGGACGTTGTGCCCAGCCGGCCTTGTGTTTCAGGCCCTGTCAAGGTGGATAATTGACTACCAAAGGGGTCGCTGGCCCACCAAAGGAATAAAAACCTGAATCCTGCCACGGACCTGGGGAGGGGTGGTGGGGAGAGACCCACATCCTGTGTCAGCAGGAGTTGGATCAGCTGAAAGCGAATTGACTTTGAAAACACACAGTTACCTCATTGGGTGACGGAGGTGTCAACACTGACGGTTTCACCGATCCCAGAGACTGACAGATAGTCGTTGGGGAGGGATTTCAGCCCATCACCCTGCGTGCTCTCAGCTTGGGAATTTCATTTGGTAGAATGGACTTGTGTTGTTTCAGTTGTTTTATTTTGGCTGTTTTATGTAATTTTATGATTTTTCTTTATTTGAGCTGATTTCATTGTGGTCTTTTATTTGCAGAGGCCTTACTCTGGACCTTTCAAAGGCTAGGATATGTGAAATCTTGTCAGTTCAGGCTCTTTTGAAATGGTACTGTTTGCCTTCTGTGGTAAGTTTTTCGTACGCGCACTACTTCAGCAAGGTATTTCCAGAGACAGAAGGAATGTGTAGAGCAGACTTATGGTGTAATGACACCTTATCGAGGAGGTGAACAGTAGAATGTTTTTTTTAATTACTTTTTGAGCAAAAATCCTTTGCAGTACTTGAATAAATCCATACAGCCTATTCTATGTGGAGATTGCAGAAATCCCCAAGAAACGTGGGTGAACTGTGATGAGAGGAGTTAGATAATGTCAGCTCTTGTGTAAAGTCACAAGAGAATCACAATGTTTGAAGTCTGAGGTGGACTCTGCAAACCCTTCACCCCCAAGCATTTAAGAACCTGCTACAACTACATCCTTCCGATCAGCAGGATCCAAACCCGCATCCCTTTTCCTTAAGCCAAGACTGCATACTACTTAAGTTCTCCTCTCATCTTTCATACCCCTGTCACATAGTGAATTTTTTGACACAACAAAATATGTAAAAGTAGGAGAAAGTAGCAGCCAACGGTCTGTGATGTTTTCATTTTTCGAAGTAAGCAGACAGGATTAAAGACACTGACTTCAGCAACAATCACTCAGCTTCTAATTTTTCCATTGTCAAACCTGTTAAGCTAAAGTGTAACATGTCCATCTCTGGGATTGCAGCTTGCTGTCTGACTTTTTGCTGGTGTGTGACTGAAGTTTCCCTCATATCCAGGATCTGTCAAAAGAAAAAAATCTGCCTCCTTATACGCTCATTTTCCACCATCATACTAGGGGATGCATTTGGAGTCTTTCAAATGAGTTTCCAAGATCTTCCAAAAGACAAACTATTTTGTCTGAATCTGTCATTCCAATGGACAACATCCCTCCAAGACTGACATTACCACTCAAATCTATGTTGTTGTTGTTGTTTTTTTTGGTTGTATGGCTGGTACCTTGGCCTCCTGTGTTGTGAATGTACATTTTGATTAATGTTTTGTTGGTTGCAGATTCTCTGCAGTGGTATGTGGATAAGTGCGCCATCAGTTTCCTCCACGTGCTCTGTCGTGCTTTTCAGAATTGCTTCCAGTAAGCTTCAACCAAGAGCAACAATTAGCATGCACCTTACCTGAAGTTTATATAAAACTTTCCATATATGGTAACAGGTGTGCTGTGTGCGTACAATCTAGAAATTAGTTTGTACAGACTGAGATGTATGCTCTGATGGTGCTAAACAGAATGACAGTGGTGCGCTTTCTGACTGCCTGTGTACTCTGTGTGTGTGTGTGTGTGTGTGTGTGCGTGCGTGACAGTGGAATTTAGTTTTTTCTCCTTTACTTACCCTCACCCCACCTGACAACATGGTAAAGTCACTGCACTGTCCCTTCTACTTTTCAGCACCAGTTATATCCCATTGTCTGCACTATGTTTAGCTTATGATCTTTATCATTATAATTATTATTGCTATTATTACTATTGTTATTTTCTTAATTAGAGTTAAATTTAAATTAACTTATATTTTTTATACAAAGAAAAATAATGTTGGCCTTTTTGTTTTGTACAAAGTAAACTTTAAGATAAAGTAAACAGTCTAGACATGTTACTGTTACCCAGAATAACTGAGGAATGTCTCAACTGTAAATGTAAGAGCCGTAGCCCAAATGAATTTTATTAAATATAACTCTGAAAAATATATCACTGTGCCAGATCATTCTTCACCTTGTGTTTCTGTGTGTCGCCTTCCTCACTGTTATGATGACTGAGCTGCAGATACAGACTTAGTGTTGGTTGACAAAAGTCGCTCTTTTAAGTGCACGTTACTGCACTTGAAGTGATTAGTTCTATTCGTTCATTTTTTTCATAACGATAAACGACTTTTCGGGAGATAATTTGCAATACTTGATCCAAAAATCTTTCATTCTTTTGTCAAACAAACTTAGGAGGTTACAGTTTGGTGCGATTTATAGTAAATACTGCCCATCTTTGAAATGGACAATGTTTTAGCTATTTCTATCCAGCTTGAATGTAATATACCATTTCTTGAAGGAAATACATGGCAGAAACATTCTTCTAGCTTTTATGAAGCAACCAAACAAACAGGCCAATACTTAAAGAAAATAAAGAAACCCTCCTCAAGGCTGCATATATTAATATTCACTTCTCTTGGCTTTTTATGAATGATGGCATATTATCATTATTGTCTTTTAATATACACTCCCTAAATGAAAAGGCTAACTCTCCCATGAGACATCCACATCTTCTTCAGCTGATATTCAGATGAACAATCAAATCTGCAGAGTTCCTTAAGATGACTGTCCACACCTGTAGATTCATCAACTAGTTTAACACCTGGGCTTTAACACTGAGGTCAGAGGGCAAATTTAAACTGATCTGGATGGAATGAAAAGGGTGAAAGATGATCCATCTTTAATCTTTTAATGTAAGGCATGTTTACAGATACAGTCCCAAACTCGTGTGGATCTTCGTGCCCCCTTCACTATTATTATTATTATTAGTAGTAGTAGTAGTATTATTAGTATTATTATAAATTTAACATTACTACATCAAATGAGTTTGGAAACAATATTGCAGATGAACATGAACTCTGTTGTCTGGCACCACTCGTTTCAGTGGAGTGTAACATGTTATTCTGTCTCTTCATGTTCAGCTTTGCCATCTGTCTTCTTTCCCATTCTGGTCACTCCAGCCCTGAGGCTGTTTCATTCTCTTTCTTCTCCCCGCTCCCTTTTCCACTTGAGGCTACCCTCCAGCCTGCGTGTCTTACTTGCACGCAAAAAACCCTGTTATATTGCAAAAAAACAAATTAAGATGATAGTTTGAGGCAATTGCAAGAGCTCTGTGGTAATCAGATTTCCCCAGTAAGCAAAGTTTACACAGTTTGTCTGGTAATTATTGATTTGAGACAGTCTAAAAGAAACACATCAGTGTCACGAAATAAGAAAACATGGGAAAAACAGGAGAAATTAGTTTGAGTGTCCTGCTTCCATGTTTAAGAGATTACAGAGCACACATTAGTTATTTGCAGTGTAAACAGCTTACTCGTGCTGCTTCTGGCTCACGACATTCAAAACACTTATTCCCAGTAAAGTCAAATGAGTTACCACTAGGATTTAGCTTTGGTTTAAACACTTTGCTTTCTTAAGACAACTTGCTTTTTGGGGGGTTTCTGTCCCTTAAAGTTGACAAGATTATTTAGTAATTAAAATAAATGGAAAGTTAGAGATTTTTATAACATCACTGAGCTGAAATACAATTACAGGGGAGAAATATACAAATGTAGATTCACTAGAACACAATGTAGCTTAAAATTTAGTTCAACTTTAAGAATATACTTTAGCAAAACAGCACACATTCATTTAACTGTAATATTTACGTAATATCAGCTGTTTGTCACTTCACCCCCTGCCATTACAAGGCTTAGCACCTTAAAACTCACGGGTACGATTATCACCAAGACACTAAATGCAACGCAAGGATTACGCACTTCTGTCTCCTTAGCAACCAAATGGAGCACGCACAGCTGAGGCCACGAAGGAAGTTTGATTTTGGTCGTGATTTTTATTTGAAAGTAGTTTACTGCAGGTGAGGTTACAGATACTTTTTCGATTTCATTTGCATATCTCGATTAGATTATAGAAATCTCTTAAATTCATGCTAGGAAATCGAAATACTATAACTTTTCATGCCAGATAATTCGTGATCTGGCAAATCGTGCGGTCATCCAGCCATGGATAAAAATACCAAACTCTAGTTTTTGATATGGGTACATGCATTACGGTTTAAGTAACATTTTTGTGATGTCTGAATTGAGTTTACATTTTTTATTTACTCATTTATTTATTGGTTTAGTTTGTTCAATGGAAAGCATGCTCAAACTGCATTGATGTTTGCCTGCTCATTGTTTTTTGGATTAATTTGAGGTACTAAGATTTAATTAGTGTGATGAAAAATGTTTAAATGACTTTTTTTTTATTTGTTTGGAACACAGTCAGCAACACCACAGTCTTTTGTAATATAGGAAAACGTGTTTCCTTGAAGGAAATTCGATACATCAGAAGGGATCAGTTCTGTGTCTTTAAATCAACTATATCCAATATTTTCCCTCCAAGCCATGTCCAGTAACTGTAAGCAGAAGCAGCAGAGCTGTAGGAGCGACATCCACGGACTGCTGCTGGCTGCTGAAGCTGCTCAGAAGGCTGATATCCTGACCTATTCCTCTGGTCATCTGGGGCCCCGCAGCCTGAACCAGAGTCAGCGTCCCGAAGAGACAAAGCAGTTTTTCTGGGAGACGTCTCATTGCCAAGAAGAAACTCTTAACTCAGTGGCACTCAAGAAGAGACATGCAAAGATACTGGCCTCTGTAAAGAAGAAAGAAATGAAAGAGTCTCCCTCTGAGAACACTTCTGGCACTCCTTTTGCAGAGTCTGAGTTCTCGAGGTCAAGACAAGATCAGGCCAAAGATTGTTCATCAAATGCAGTCAGAGGAGAAGATATAACTCTAACCAAGATAGGTTGTTCGTCAAATTCTTTGCCAGACCCGCTAAAAGCCTCTTCTCCCAAGGAATCTATCACTTTACCTGATCCGAAGAGGAATCATCAGTTTTCCTCAAGCCATACAAACAGGGAAGGCCTGAAGAATGAAGGCCAGGTGGAGATGGAACGATGGCTTGACAGGCAAGTCACAGGAGAGCAGGACGTCTGTACCGGAGGAAATGTTGCTGAAGTGCATGAGAGGAAATTACAAAAGGTGAGAGCAGTTACCCAAACCATGACTTAAATAAATGAGTTTAGCATTTGCATGAATAAAGGCAGGCACAGGCTCTGACACACATTGTAACTCGCTAATGTTCTGTGTGTGTGTGTGTGTGTGTTCGTTCCTGTCATACACAGGAGTTGAAGAAGTTGTCAGCACAAAGCTGGCCCAGCAGAGACCGCCTTGCGGTGTTCAGTGACGTCTTTGATGATGTATGTGAAGGCTCACCAGTATTTGGACGCATCCTGAGGGAAATCAAGGTTTTTCCATTTCCTCTGTACCCACTAGCACATTTTTAGCATGTGCCGTCAGAAGTATTAGAGCCAACAGAGAGCGAGTCCCTGGTGTAGAAAGCGCAAGTAGAGCAACCACCAGAACCTGGTCGATGTGCGTCAGGGAGCAGGACTTCAGAGGAGCAGCGAATCCATCACTGCTCGTTCGCATGAAATGTTTCATGTCATGCAAGTTCATTTTTTTGTCGCATGATAGCGTTACTCAGGCTGTCACCAGAACAGCTTCATGTGTTGGTAATTTTACATCGCACGTGCGTTGTTTGTGCATTTTGCACAAAATATTCGTTTATTGCACTGAGCAGACTATTTTGAATTGTCATGCACCTGAAATGTGTTTATTGTTTCAAAGCATCAGACCAAAGCTATTAGCACTTTGAATGATGCTTTCTGGGAAAACAAACATCCTATGTATCATGTTTATTGGCTGGGTATTACAGTAACTTGAGAAAGTAAAAAAAAAAAAACGATTATCTTTACCATTTCTGTTTTGTTCATAATACATGGAGTGAAATAACATTTTCTTTCTTTCTTTCTTCCAGACAGATTATGATTTATATGTCAACCACTTGATAGCCTCCCAGTCCTCTCAACACGACATGGTAAAGCAGTAGTGTCTGATGCGAATGATTATAACAAAAGCTAAAACATGGACGCCACTTTCATGCGTGATTTCCTGGCATTGATTCCCTTCTCTGTTTGTCAGTTGATTAACAGTAAGCCTATAATAATGGCTGCATGTTTGCTGTGGGGGATTATCAAGATCATGCACTTGAGTGAGAATAAAAGCCTGTAAGTAGGGTTCTTGAAAAATGGACGTATTTTCTTCTTAAGTCATTGTCATGTAACTAAATCCTGCTCATGGTTGAACCACGGGTTTAAAGATAAGGCATCACAGAGTCTCTCATTCCTTTTTATGGTCCTTTCAGATGATAATTCTTTTAAGAACCGACTCAGGCCTGGTAGCAAAGGGTTCAGTTTTTACTGATAGTAGTACGACTACCTATGTTTTGACAAAGCTTTTATACGCTCTGTTTGTGAGCCTTTCAACACACAGGGATGAAGCAAGTATTTACCTCAAGTATCTTTCCTACACATTGTTTAAGTCCAAGGGTTTTTTCTTCTTGATGATCCGATTGTAATATTTCAGTTGCTATACACCCCGGTCGAAGATACTGTAGAAGTACAGCTGGATGATGCTGAAAAGGAGGTTTGCAGGCTGGAGCAGGAAGTCAAAAAAGCTCTAGAGGAGAATAAACGGTACCGCAATTATATATCAACTATCAGCTCTTTATGTTGGCCTTTCTGAGTGGTTTGTTTGTTCTTTTGTAACCCCAGAGCCCACCACGAGTTACAGAACATTCCAGCCATAAAGGGCCCAGAGGACTGTGATGAGAAGAGTGAGTCTACATTTTTAGATCTAATTATGAATAAACCACATCCAAGCATTTGTAGTGCTCTATATCATCCTGCAGGGTAGGTAGCACGTAACCATGCTAATCCTCCAGTGCACACAGTAAACAAATATTCACTTCATCTTGCAAGCAGACAAGTCAAAGTGCTCTTTTTGTATTATGTTTTTTTTTTTTTTTTACCTTCAGGGGTGTATTTGTACATCCATCATTATTCACTGCTTTGCATTCACACTTGTTGCCGCTGCGTGTGTGAACAGATGCATCTCTGAGCAGGCTGCAGGGTAGTGGGACTGTCTTCGGTCACACTAATATGGTCCAGTTCAGGAGGCTTCAGGTGCTGAATGTGTGGAAGGAGATCCAGCAGTTGGAGGTGGAGTTTCGTGAAAGGCTGGTGTCCACTGATACCACAGCTGCCACTGAAAGACGCATCAAAGACCTAAAGGTGCTGAAAGTTTCAATGCCCCTCAGGTCTTTTCCATAAGCTCATGACGAGAGCAACTTAATGTTTATTTCACTTTGAGCATCGAGCCTGCTGGCTTTAAATGCATGCAAATGCACCGTTTATTTGGTTTTTCTTTTGTTCTCTTCCAGACTGAGACGGTGAAACTGTTAGCCTCAAATGACCGTCTAAGGACCGTTAGCAAGGTTTGGGAGTTTTATCTTTTAGACACTGTATTTTTTTCATTGCAATTGCAATGCACGTCCTGCTACGGCATAATGTTTTTATTAATTGACTAAGTTTTCTTTTAAGGATCTAGAGAACAACATCAATGTGGTGCTGAACAGAGAGAAAGCAAGCAAGGCCATAAGACGGTGCGTGTTGTGCTGTATACAGCGTTTGGGACATTTAATTAGTTTGTGTCCCTTATTTACCTACATGTTCTCTCTTATGTTTTGCCACAGGATGCTGTGGGGCGAAATACACAATGATCTCCAAACAGAGGGTGAACAGCTTCATCATCAACAAACCAAATAATCAGTTGGATGTTTCAAAGTCATACTGTTTGTGCAAGATAATGCCAAGTGCAATCAAATGAAGGAAGTCTCTCTTTTTTTTTTATTGATTCATCACGTTCAGCGTGGAGGACAGCAGCACAATGACGTGGTTGTGTTATCTCTTTAAGTACAATGTTTACCTCCAACCAACCAACTTTGATTTTTTTTTTCAATTCTTCTCCAACTGTGTGAAATTGACCACATTGAACACTTTAAATCACACGACAACAAACAGAAAGGTTTAATTACAAGCATGAGATTCAGAAATGATAAAAGTTATTTTGCAGACAGGCCCTTTTATGAGTGTTATTCTAGTCAGATATATTTTACTGTTATGTGGCAATACTTAAACAGCACCTTGAAATTGCGGTCAGTTTAGGTGACGGTAATGATATAAAGTATACACTATTATAGCGGTTAAACTGTAAAAATGTGTCCCATCTCACAAAAACAGTCATGTTTTAAATGTAAAAGCTTGCTTTAAATGACAAACTAGTATCAGACTAATCTCCATGACATAAATCTATATGATGGAGTAAGAAGTACGGTTTAAATAACAGCTAAATGAGATAATTCGATGCTTCACATATTGTTTTAATGCCAAAGGGAAACCTAGTTTGGCTTTGTTAATATGAGCAACTTCCAGCTTACAATAGAGGAGGAGGAAAAAAGAACATTAAATATTGTCCTTTTTTAAAATTATTTATTTCCACATGGTAATCTGCATGAGCAGGAGATAATATGTATTGTTGTGCAGAATGGATCATTTAGATAAAGAGTCCATAACATAATTCCCAGTAGTATGATTTACGCATCTTGGCAGGAACACTGAAAAGGTCTTTTTTTTTTTTCACAGAATTGGGAGCAAATTGCTCTATAAACACAAGATGGCACCAGAGATATGTGAGAAAAGTGCACCATAGAACAAACACAAAGTTCAGCACCAGAAAAGGATTCATTTGCTGGCTTCACTCTGGAATTGCAATTAATTTGTTTAACAGATTTCCCTTCTGTTGTTTTAATTTTTTCACTTTTTTAACCCTTGAACATGGACTTAAACAGACGGATCTCAACATGTTAATGTTGTTAAAGTCCCCTTAAATGAAAAAGAATGTTTTGCTTGTCTCTGTTCTTATTCAGTGCTGAGGTGTCAGTTTGTGACCTTTATCAAAAGCAGCAAAGATAGTTTGAGGTTTGTGATGTCTTGAGAAAGGTCATGGTGGAGACGCAGGGGGAGCATTAAAAAGAAATCTGAGGAGGGTTTTCCTCTAGGCTCAGTTTCCATGGGACTTAAGTCATAAAAATGTAATTATAACTCTGTGAACAAAACTGTGGAGAAACACTCATTTGATATATTCAATAACCACAAAGAATGAGAGGATTAGCGGAGTTATAGAGGCTTTTCTATGGTGTGATATGGTGTGACCTTTAACCCTGATAGGACAAAGTGTCTTGTTGTCTGCGCCAATCTAATCAGAGGTCAAAGTCTGCACTGTGGCTGACAGAGGCAGTAAGAGCAGAGTGCGTTTTTGCCTGTCACTGTCTAAGCTCTTCCCTCCCTGGAAACAACACTTCACTTTGTGAAGAACTACCTTTGCTTGGATTGTCGCCAGTTCATCATCATGTTGCTCCGGATTTTGGTCCTGCTCCTCCTCTGCTTGTCCTCGGGCATGTGTGCCACTTTAGGCTTCTACCAGACCGAAGCAAAGGAGGAAGACGCAGCTCCCGCTGTGGCAACACCTGCTGAAGATGCCCATGGAGGCGCCTCTGAGGCTAATTCCCTTTTTGGCGACAAACTTTTAGCTAAAATACTCGCGGTGGATAACCAGGGAGGTGATCGACCTGAAGTGGAGGTTCGTGTGGCGGATGGTGCAACAGTCAAAGAGCCAGGGGCAGACAGTGATAAGCCTGCTGGAGACATCCCTCCCACTGAAACTCTTACCAAGGAAGCTGTCACTCAGAGACCTCCATCTGAGGAGGAGGCCAATGAGATCAGACCAGTCCAGACAGACAAGTCCCCAAACAAACCCCAAGCACAAGAAGATGAAAACAGTTGGAGCCTCAATTCAATTAGAAATAGTTTTCAGAATATTCACGGATACTTTGACTCTCTGGTTGAGCTGGTCGGGGGACGCGACGGTGTCTGCCAGTACCGCTGCAGATATGGTAAGACTGAATATGTTTTTTTTTACACATATGATCACTTTACATTAGTCTTATACAGAGTATTGTAAATACCTAATGCAGTGAACCGTACTGATGCAACATCAGTGATGAACCTTCATAAATGTTATTTTGAAGCCAAAAATCTGTATCGGCTATTTGTTTGGTCAGCTCTCTTTCATTTTAAAGAAATTGATCTGGTCTCAGTTTACAGCCACTTACTTCTTGTAAGCCTCAGGCTGTGACTGAAACTTGAATTCTTTTTTTTTATCAGTCTGGAAGGTGCATGTCCTTTCAGTTTCACAATCAATGCAGATGTTCTCAAACAGAAGTTACATCTTATCTGTGAAGTGACACACACCTGACGATAGAGATATACTGTACTGTTATCTTTTGCTGAAGGGATGTGATTGCATCAAATAAGTTTGTAAATGTTAAATGGAACTTTTCTGCCTTCATAGGTGAACTTCCACTTCCTCGCCCGGGCTACCAGCAAGCAGAGCCCAACGGCTGCAGCTCTTCTCTGGTGGGATTCCAGGTGAATGCTGCTGTAGGTGGCCTTTTCATAGCACCAACAGCCCAGAGCTATACTGTTCAGCCAGCCATACCTATGTATCAGTGAACCGTTCTGATGCAACATTGTTATTTGTTTTGGTAGCTTGATATGGGAGTCCCTGCTATGACAAAGTGCTGTAACCAGCTTGATATGTGCTACGACACTTGTGGCATGAATAAGTACGACTGTGACGGCAACTTTCGCTCATGCTTGCATGACATCTGCTCTGACCTTAAGAAGAGCCTCGGCTTTGTGTCCAAGGTACAAGGTGAGAAGTTTGCAAGTATCTACTTACTCCCAATTCCTAAGCTGTGTACTTTTACCACCAGGATCATAATGCAAAATTGTGAGTTATTGAAAAATAAGCCTGCGTCTCCCCTCTCTCTGTTTCTTAACCCCCCCTCCAGCCTGTGAATCGATGGCAGACACTCTCTACAACACAGTGTGGACTTTTGGTTGCAGGCCCTACATGAACAGCCAGAGGGCAGCGTGTGTCTGCGAGGGAGAGGAGAAGGATGAACTGTGACACACAGCACTACGGACATCTCTACTTTCACAGATGAATAACATAGTTGTGGAAATTCCCATTTATTACACAGTACATTTATAGGCTTTTTGTCAAAGAGGAGACACCTCATAAAGGCCCCGCTCAAGATTCCAAGACCGGGCATTAAAATGACGTAAATGGGAATTCAAGTGAACTGTTTCGTAGGATTTATTCACAAGGAGATATCAAGTGCCTAAATATGACTTTCAGAATCATCATTAGTTGCTCTTGCATATTTAACCCTCCTTACTCCTCATCTTAGGCCAAAATTAGGCCTCTATGACTCCATTACCATAAATTACTTGATGACTCCAAACAAAGTGCCTGATAGGAGGATGGAAAGGATATGGAAGTCAGATTAATTTCCTTATATAGTTAAGCTCAAGATTATTACTGAGGTGCACATGGCATTCTGCTACACCTAAAGTTTGCCAAGCTCAAACGCAAAGTCAATATCACGTAAATGTAAAGCCCATTACAGCTACAATGCTCCTGTTTGATGTAAGTTATTCGGCAGTTATTTGCTACTTTTTATGAATAAATGTATGACTAATGGCAATTTAACTGACATGATTACCTCCAGATTGATAGTCAGAGTGATGAAGCGTGTGTATAATTTCCTGGCACAGCTCACTAATATCTCTTTTCTGCCACAGTATAATGTGCGACATGCTCCCCAGCCATCGATTACACGTAGCAAATGACTTAGAATGCATCTAAGGACGTTCCACTTCTATTTTCCTAGTCAGTGATGGTGTGAAATATGAACCATTTTTATAAATCTAGAAAGTCTCCAAGCTGTAATTAAGCCTAAGAAAAGCCCCAAAGTGTGACCTAGAAAAACATCTGTCGTGCTGTAGTTGTTAGAAACGCACTGTGGCCACTCTGAATGGTTTCTAATAGAAATGTCAATCACTTTAATGTCAGTAAACTGTGCTGCGAGGTAAAGTGGCAAAGATACACAAACTCATATGTGCTGGGTCATCACCAGCCCAATGAATAACACTGGAACTAAGACAAAAAAGGGAAGTACAATGTACTGCTAAGTGTGTTTCTATGTTGTACTTTAAAGGGACAGTCCGATAGACTTATTAGCATACACATCTATTTGTTGTTTTACCTGCCAAATAAATTGGATTGGTCTGTTCATCTGAAAGTGTAGTTTTTCTGTTCCTAGCACGCACAGCTGCCATGTTCTCAGTGTTTTTCTGGATATTTTCTTTTTCTTTTTGTTATGGTTTCTTGTTAGCATCATTGTCAAGGCAGAATGTAAATGGGGCCTATGGTCAAGGCAGAATGTAAATGGGGCCTGTGCTCAGTGTGCGTTGATCCTGAGATTCACCCATCTGAATCTCCCGTCTGGCACGTCCCCGGCAGCGCCGGGCACAGCGGGTGTCTCCTGCCCTGCATACCAACACCTGGCAGTGGAGGAACACTTGCTGTAGACACAGGAGACAAGCTTGTTTTGAGGTTTTAAGATGGAACAAAATACCATTGCATAATAAAGGATGCTGCTAATGCATACAGTCTATCTTCACAGTATAGTACATTATATTTGCCAGGTGGCTCCCAGCATGCTTCTTTTACTCACTCGATTGTCCTTGCCAATGAACTTGAAAACGGGGACCTGGTAATGCTTGGAGAGCTGGTCCTTGGATGAGTACTGTGTCACTGTCTCATCAGAGATGCATCTGTGCAGGAGGCCAAAGAGAAAAAACAATGCAGGCAGCTGACATCTCAACACAATACTATTTCTTTAACCTTGATGTTGATAATGAGAAAGCATAAAAACAGATTCAAATCCATGCTCTGTCGATGTCCACAGTGCAGCATTAGAAAATCTCACTCTAGATAAATATTTAGCCAAAAGTAAATGTTTCATATATAAGGCCACATTAAGCATTCATGTTTTCTCTCCATATTCATCAAAATTTGAGGCCAGTGCCATTTTTCATTTGACATTTCTCTGAAGGACTGAAGATTCCCTGTCATATAACTGTCAAGCATGAAGCTAAGGACTTTATAAACAACAGCTGGGTATGACGCCGTTGATATTAATGATAAAGTTGCAGGATCAAATGCATCTCTAGTTTTAACTTGACAGAACCGAGAAGGCAAAGATTAGCATTATCATCATCATTAGTGGAAGTCGCA
This sequence comes from Leuresthes tenuis, assembly GCF_036924035.1. Classification (NCBI taxonomy): domain Eukaryota; kingdom Metazoa; phylum Chordata; class Actinopteri; order Atheriniformes; family Atherinopsidae; genus Leuresthes; species Leuresthes tenuis. The sequence goes on from NW_027325362.1 coordinate 18,225,842, forward strand.
GTCATTTTGAAACAATTTCATGTGATCATTTTGGTGACACTGCAACTACAAAGCAGCTATAGCTATTTTCTCTCTGCTACTCATTAATAATTCAGAGGTGCTGATGAAGTGTAGCATTTCTGTCATTAAAATATTTTTGCTCAGCCAAAGGTGATATCCTACTTCTACTATACACTAACACATCTCTTTCTGTGTAGTTGATCATCCTGTCTGGAAAGATTAACCTGATACCAGCAAATGCACAAGTTACCTGGATGCAACTTATTGTATCGTAACTTTAGCTAATAGGGAGTAGTTGGAATAAGATCCTTTTAATCAAAAAATTGCATCGGTACACAGTTTCACTGCTTGTGTTTGCTCATAGTTTAATATGTCATGTAATGTTGCATATGATGTGACGCTAATGCTGTGAAAGTTATTCACCCATCTTTGATGAGGTAATACTTGAGGGCCTGGTCAGCGTTGGGCCCTGGTGTTGCGAAGCAGCTCTCCACCAGGGAAGTGAGGCCTTCCACTCTCTCCTTTGGCTCCACCCCAAAGAACAGGGAGTCGTGCAGGCGCAGCTGGGGCGGGGTGCTGTAGCGCTCTGAGAACTCAGCGTTCTTGAATAGCTCCAGGTTGAACTGGAAGACTCCCTCACTGTGGCTTTCCAGCTCCAGGGCTGAGCTACGCAGACTTGCCTGGTATCCGTCTGACACGTGGTATTCCCGGGGGAACTCACAGGTGACCGGGAGGAGTAATTTACTAGTCCGGACTATTAAGTCCCGGCTGCTGCCTGAGCTGCTCCTGGGTAGGCCTGTCACCAGGTTGGTCCCCACAATCTTGTCACTTGTCACCTCGAAGCAAATATCTATTTCACTTAAATGGCTTTTTCAGTCAGCAACAACCTCTGAAGTGAGTAACTATTTTAAAATATATTGCATTCAGTTTTTTCTTGCCCTAATCTTACACACAAACAATGCACACACTCAGTGGAAAAAAACATGTCACCCCAAAGCAGCTGACCTCCACAACTGTGCCGCACGTCTTGAGGCTGAAGCTGAGGTTGATGTGTGTGCCATTGGAAACACCTCGACAAGAAGAGTTGGACAGAAAAAGTTCCAGTCCACCGACAAGGTCTTTAGGAACTGATACTGTGATAGAGCTGGAGTCACACTGGACCGGCACTGCAGGGATTGGAGTGAGAAAAGAGGTTAAAATAACCCCACTGTCAAGTAAAGTGAATAGAACCTTTAAACTCACACTGTCTGCTTAACAGGAAACTACATGAAGAAAGTGAGACTGTGTGAGAATACTCTTGAAAGCAGAAAGTGATGTCCTACAGTGATCAATCACTTACTGATTGACACCAGTATTCACCATTTTCTGCCTCTCAGGTGATGGTTTGCTGCTCGTTTTACATGATGGAAATTCAAGATGAGCTTAATTCATTAATATTAAGCAATTAATTAATTAAGTTGGCGAATTGAAAGAAAACTCATTTAAATCTATTCTGATAACCCATCATTTGAGAATTTGTTGTTGTGATCTCTTTAAAAAAAAAGACTCTAAGTGAGAGGGGGTATGATTTGTGTCATGAACAATGATAAATAATAAATAACCAGATCCTGAAATATATATGATATATATCTATATGCCTGGAAAAAAGTTTTTGTTGTTTTTTTCCCCTCCCAATACACAATTACACACCTGTGAAGATAAATGCAAACACATTTGTATTCCTAATTTCAGCCTCCTTGGCGACTCCCTCTACTGATGTGAAAAAGAAAGAACACCCACTTCCAAAGATTTTTCATACTGGAGCATCATCTCAAAATCCACCCGGTTCTTATCACATTTTGAAAATGGGTAAATACCTCAGTCAAAGACCATGACATATTACACAGGGTCATTGTCTATTTAACAAAAACTAAGACAAAATTCAGAAGCAGTGAGTGAAAAAAAAGTCTATCTCATTACTCAATAACTTGTAGAACCATCCTTAGCCACAATAGCTCAAAGCAATTGTCATTTGTATGACATGATTAATTTCAAGAGCTGGTAGAGATCTGATGATTTTTATTACTTTCCGAAACGTTAAACCTTAGAATACCTTCTTCTCACACACATACACACCCTGGCATGTGCGCTTGTCATCTCCCAGCTCCAGCCCTCTGGGACAGTAGCACCGGTAGGAGTCCAGCAGCTTGGAGCAGCCATGGCTGCAGCCTCCATTGTTGACATGACAGCCTGCGATCTCTGGATGAAGCAGTAGAGAGATATGCAAAGTATTAAGTACACTAACACTAAGCAGATCCCTAGTTTAATTATCTCTGTACAACACCAAATGGTGTGTCTCATACCTCTACAGTTGTATCCATCCTCATCCAGTACTCTACCCCGCCCACAGTCGCAACGCCTGGAGCCTTTGGTGTTCACACACACCTCCGCACAGCCACCATTGCCATTTTCACATTCATTTATATCTGAACACAGCATAGGCAGCACATCTTTCATGATATTATCATCAGATGAGTCTTGTTTTAATCCACTGACCACCAGATGGGAGGAGTTTATCACCTCCAAGCAATTAATTTTATTTTTTCAAGGAGGAGGATGATAAATTGACTCTAAAGAATATTAAAATGGAGAATATAATAGGGAGAGAGTTAGTAAAGAAATAATGATGGATTAAATAAGCATGGGGAGAAAAGTAAGAATCTAGTAGAGGGTGAAAAGATAGTGAAGATAGAGGAATGCAGAACAGGAGAGAGAGAGGCAGATTTAGTTGAAGGGTGTATAAAGATAGCAGTTTTCAGGCTGTCTGTGATCACCCTGCATGCCTGTCATCCATCATTAGGTGCCAGTGTACCACACATACACACAAACACACACACATGCCTTCTCACATGACATTACGCGTACCTATATTAATTTCCTGGAGACTTAGTCCAACCATGATCAAAAAAGCATTGATCTTAAAATGTATCCTTTTACAGTGCAATATGAGACCTTACGTTTGGTCCCTATAATGTGTCTTTTTAAACCCATTTAGGTCCCCACAACATTGATAATACGGTAAGTTGAGGTGGTGGCAGCAAACATAAACAACAATCTGTTACTTTTTCCATCAACAGTGGTTGCTTCTGTCATCATTTCTAGACATTCGAATATAAAATTAGGTAGAAGTTGTTGGTTTGGAAGTGTAATTGTGATATAAACTACACTCTTTTTGGAAGAGAGTCAGATCTCCAAGATAACACAAATTAAAGCTGGGACTTCGTTTCCAACGTTTCAAAAGAAATTAGACTTTTTTTTAAATTATTGATTACAGTCCTAGCTCCATTTAAAGTTTAGCCACCCAGAGAAACTTGGGCTCTCATAACTTACTGAGGTCTCAGACCTTGTTCACAGTTGAAAAGGCGAAGTGATGCAAATTAGACTTTGTCCCAACAATCAGTAGTTTTTGGCTCCTCAAAGCATTAAACACGCACTTTTATAATTAGAATATCTGATGCTCAGGAGGATGTATAGAACACTGCAGGTCATAATGTTATCAAGAAATAGCATTTAGCAGAAAAGCTGGAGGTCAGTTTGAGGTTTGCAAGAAAACTTTGTGAGAGAGAGCTGCTCATCTAATTATAAAAACAAATTAAATCCCGTTTCACTGCAACCATCAGGATGAGTAATCAGTGGTACACCGTTCCACTCTGCACAGACACCTTCACATATAGTAACTTTATGGAAGAGTGATGAGAGTAAAGAAAACTTCTCACAGTACATCACAAAATTCAGCAACACAAGACTGCACAAGAGCATCTAAACAAGCCTAATGCATGTTAGAAAAAAGCCTTGTGAAATGAAATAGGACTTCATAAAAAATTCTGTGGACAGATTACAAAATAGCAGCAAATTCGAGACAGCCCCAAGCACATATGATATGGAACTAGAAACCTTTTTGAAAGAGCAATGGATAAAAATATCTCAAATAGAAACTTAAAGACTATAAAAAGTGTAACAAGCTTCAACACTTGACTGTAATACTCAAATATCTTGAAACAGGCTTTGTTTTTTGTTTGTTATTCTGAAAACACTCTATCTGTCTATCTGTCATCTGTAGTTATCTTTTCCTCTTGAACAACTTGTCTGTCTCCTCTCTCGCTTCCTCCCTGTCTGTCTCACCCAGGCATGTCTGTGTGTCTGGTCCCAGGACAGTCCCAGGCGCACAGCGACAGTCAGACTCCGGACATCCGGGGCCTGTGCAATCGACCTCATCACAGATATCGTAGAAATCTGTGAAACAAACACACGCACACAGGCAGTAAATGTCAAGCAAATGAAATGCTTCTTGAAAGTGAAAAAAGTGAAAATAAAAAGAAGATTTATAGAAAAAATAAAAAAAACTGTCATCCTAACTCACGGCCACAGTAAACATGGAAGCAGACGGAGGGTCTGGGCAGGCGGTAAACAAAGTATCCACCAGGACAGGCCTTCACATCCACGCTGGAATTCCAGTGACAGCAATTGTCAGTGAAGCTGGCACAGACAGGCAGGGTCACGATGCCTTCATCGAGCTGGGGGTGGTTGCCATTGAGCCATATGGGGGCGTGTGTGCCACAGTGATTCTCAGTTATGCAGAAGGTAGGCATGGCATCCCCGGCCATGCCAGTGAAGCGGTACCATTCCCCCGCCACATGGCTGTCGCAAAGGGGCCCGCCAGATGACTGGTTGACGTGGAAGTCAGTGTTCCTCCAGGGTTCATTCAGACTGATGTAAGCAGAGCACGGGTCCAGGGCTGAGAGGGGGGGGTAGGGAAGGCGTGAGTGAACAACACGTCGGTGTTCACTTTGACATTGCACACAAATGTAAATTTGCTCTCAAATGACTCAGTAATTCTTGAAACACATTATTACCTTATGAAGGGGCGTACAGCAGAGAGTTAACTCTGGACAACAAACTGTACTGGCCGGCAATTTTATTCTCAGATACTTACATTTCCCCTATCTGTAATTCAGCCACAGACAGTTGATACTGATCCCCCTCTTGGGCACAGCATTGTTGTGAGTCATGCATTTGAATGGCCCAGGTTTGTAAAACACACCAATGGTAGGACTGCTGAAGTAATGTAACAACCAGCCAGAAATAGATCACTTACAAATCTGTTTGTAGATTTTTTTCTTTTTGAATATTTCGCATTTTAGAGGCCATTGTTATGAATTATTGCTCATATGGGCAACACTTCCCTGATACAAGTTTGCAAGTTTGTTTTTGTAATGTTGGGTTCTGTTGCTGTATCTGTTCATGCTGCATTCAGAAACAGATACATTTCCAACTTCCAGCTGGGTAACAACTTTGCAGAATGCCAACAAAAAGTCTGATGCCTTTGGAGGAATCCGAAAAAGTAGACAAACTACAGGAAGAGCTTCATCTTCACAGCTATAAAACCAAACATGACCTACATCTGAGTTACAGCAGATGCTGCCTGATTTGAAGTTGTGGGTGGGAATAAAGATGGTGACGCTGTATATTTCCACTCTGGACTGATACTACGATGCAATGGTACCATAAAAAGTCTGAAAAACTCACCACTCACCTATACTTTTAGATTTAGTTTAGTAATTAATACTTTTAGTAATGAACACTTAATCACTCTAATTAATATATGTCAGTTTCAGTATCTATGTTAGCCTTAATTAACATTATACTCTAACATTATTTGTTGTCTCTTAATTTATTTAAACCTGTATGATTGTAGCTGAGTCTTCCAACAATTGAGTTCTCAATTCCCAAAACCTTGGACAGAACAAATTCCCATGTTAAATGTAACAGATTGTGTGATGATGGAAATTGTCATCAATCCAGGTACACACTGCTCCCATGGTGTTCAATTTGTAAAAAAAAAAAAAACAGTGTTAAAACAGAACCATATATTGAAATCATTACATGATTTGGTTGTATTTTATGTTTCAATTCAGTTATATCTTAAATATAGAATATATTTTTGCAAAGAACAAAACCATCTGAAAGAAAGATGCATTTCTTGGCTGTGAAGTTACATTTAGCAGACTCTGTGACAGTTTTCTTTATTCAGAATCAAATTACTTTAAAATATATTGGAATAGGAGAATGGAAATTTGTATGATTTATATGATTGCTGTAAAAAAGGATTTCATGGATGTTCATTCAGTGGGTGGGGCTCAGAAAGAATTGCAAAACATTTCAAATGTAGCTTAGAAAGACCAACTCCAAGTACGGTGAGAATAGGTCTAAGGTTTTCCAAAGTCTCATGAACTTGATAGAGGTTTTCACGTGAACATTTGAAAGAAAACTGCAATTGCAAAACATGATGCCATGCTAAAGGTTGTCAAATTATTTGAAAATGGTGTTATACAATTATTATCTGTTCTCAAGTACATTCCAGTGATGTTCATAACACTGCAGCCGCCTTATTTTTCAATATTTCGAGTACATTTTTCAGCTAATAGAAGAAAGTGTTGACGTGATTACATTTCTGAATGTGTATTTTGTTGCTTTTGTCACTTTTATGGCATTGATACTTTAATCGATACTCTCTGTCAGTGCTGCCTTCCACTAAACCTGTGCAGACTTTGTTGTCCGCACTTTGTTTTCGTTTAGATTTTCTCAGGTTTTGGGGTGTTTGTTTCTGAGATTTCCACCTCTGCATCAACATTATGCAGAACAACGTTTCTGGGTCGAGTCCAATCTGGGGCTTTGGTGAAGGTCATTCTGCATCTCTCCCTGAGATAAGCAGAAACTTCACCACTTATACTTTTAATTCTTGGGTAGTTTTAATGAAAGCTGCTCATAGATTGGCTTATAAAAGCCATAACGTGTAATTTTCCAGAGCTGTGAGCATTAGGATCCACAACTAAAATTGATTTCACCTCCATTATATTAGGGGTGGAAAAAATATCTCAGAAATCAAATAGGATGTGTCTGGTCATGTGACTGTCTAGCATGAATGGTTACTCCATTAAATACTATAGTAAAGGTTTGAAGGGTCTCAGAGACTACTGATCTATGCTGCCTATTTGAGCACTCTTGTTACCTTGGAGCAAATCTTCCTATCATCGAGATAAAAGGTAACCGAGTCAGGTGTAAATCAAGATAAACAAGCTTTCCACAAAGGATTCTTTATCCTCTGAGTTGTCAGAGACGACTGTCGGTGACGACTCTTTTCACCACAGTCAGTTGTGCATAATCAGGAAAACAACTGAACAGGAAGAATAAACAGTCAATAGTTGCAACCTTCTTTATGGCCTCTCCACAGTGTAATTAAGAGGCAGACATAGAACAAAAGGAGATAACATAAGGACCTGGGCAATGCAGACAGGAACGAAAGCATTAATGAGTGAATTTTTGGAAGGCGTGGAGAAACAGCAGGAGGCTGATCAGTGCAGCATCCGCTGTGTTAAGCAAAGCCAGACAGCATGAGAGCTGACAACCAGCTCCAAACAGTTTACTGGAGCATTGATCACGATTATATCCAGTGGTCTTGCTTTCCATTCAGAGGAATTGCATTACATAAGATCCCCATATTTTACGCTTTCCAGTATCTTGTATTAAAAGTGCACTAACTGCAGTCAAGGCCGAGAGGAGATTTACAGTAACAATAACAGTATGTTTCTTAAATCTTCTGTCAGAAGTGCTCATGAAAACACACACTCAGTGTGAAGCCATCAACTAAGACTTAAGTGTTGAACCCAATTTGTGGCCACAAAGCACACACATATCATTTTCACCCTCCATCCACTGCTGGACAGTCCACCATATCACTATGCTGCTGCAATAAAAGCAGAGGGAGGAATCCATATAGCCTGAGAACCTCTGATGACATTAACAACCATTTGTGGAGACGTACAACTGGCTCACAGTGCTCATGTTCGAGCTGCACAGAAGGGGCAGAGGACACAGCTGACTCATGTGGTTATATGCTAATAGGAGTATTAAATCACCCACATGAGGCCTGAACTTTATTTGGCTTTTACAGAGAAAGTAGAGCCAGACCTGGATGATCATTCAGACTCCTCTTATCTGTGCTGATGAAGACCAACAGATCCAAATTTATTGCTCATACTTTTGTGTTGAAGGATACATGTCTTTTCTAATCAAAATTAACAACAAACTAATCATGCTGACAACTGTACCCCTTAAAAGCCTGACAGGCTTTTTTTGTCTTGCATTAGACCCACAGTGATGCCCAAAGTATTGTAAACACATCCCTAAGCCACAGCAAAACCGGATGACATGGTGATTTATTACAGTAAACAAAAGAACTTCACTTTATTTTAGGTCAATCCCCCTTACATTGTTTTAGTGCTTAACTGCTCATACCAAACGCATGTATTTCCACAGCTGAAACTAGTCCCAGAGTAAGATCTTTCAAATAACTGACTTCATGAAAAATGACTGCATTGTAGGAAATCATGAAGCCTTAACGTCAGGAAAATATATTTGTGACCCATTTTTAAAGATTTGCAAGCTCAGTACAAAAAGTAGTCTCGAGGCTGACTGCAACATACAGGAAACTGAAATATTTAGAGAAAGACCAATAGGGGGATGGAATTGTGTATTTTAATTGGGCATTACCATTAAATCTATAGCAGAAAATAACTGTTACAAAAGCAAACAGGAAAGTAATTTCATAAAAACTATAGCAGAATTCTGATTCTGGGTATGAATATGTGAAATGATGCACTCACCTACACCTGCAACTGCAAAAGCCTCCTGCAGCAGACTGATGATTACTAAAAAAATCATGATATGAATTATTCCATCACTGTTGGATAAAAGATAATCCAAGCTCAGGCCTTAGAGTATATGGAAGTGTAACGCTTCTGTGTGTCTTTAATAGGGCCTCTTATCTGAGCCATATTGTTATGTATCTTTGTCACCTTGAACCACTGACCCTCTGCTCCCTGAATCCAGAGGCAGGACCATCCTCCCATTGTTTCAAACAAGAATCTGTCTATTCACCTTCCTCTGTGCCTATACACATGCTCTTAAGATACTCCACGCAACTTAATCTACTGTCATGCTAAGAGGAAGTGTGGCTTATTCCACTTTAGCATGTCCGTCTTTTTCTTTCGGATATTTTCTTGTCATAAAGTGTGTCAAAATACAAGCAATGACCTGGTCTGCAGGATGAGTCAACAAAGTGATTCATCTGTTTAGCGTCATATTGAAGGATCTGTCACATTAGGATGACAACAAGGGTTGCATACTCAGGATTTCCTGTAGTGTAGACCGAGTCCCTTAGTTAAGACACACACTTTTTTTTTTGGTTTTTCAGTTTTGTTTCTCCACATATTCAAATTAAGAGGGATATTAGTCCACAAATCTTACTATAGAGGACACATTTCAGGCAAATTGATCAAACACAAATTATGCTTATAGTATCCACTTGGAGGGATGTGTTGTCATTTACAACACACAGGAATTTCCTGTGGCGTTTGGCTGTGCATCGCGGCGTGATGAGTATATAGCTGAACATGCTCCTGTGACTGTGTTCGGCCTGCCATCACTAAGTCGTAGCTGGCTGCATTTCACATTGATAGGACAGGAGGAGGGCTTTGCAGTATTGATACAAAGCAAGAAAAATGTAGATACTGTTCTACCATGGAGCTTAAATGTAGACCAGTTCATGGTTTCCATGTCTTATGGGGTCCTTGTGGATCTGAGTGATGCAGATGTTGACATCTACCAAGACAGCAAGGGTCTACACTAACCTCTAAAGTTTGTCTCAGTGCTGAACATTCCCTGCAAGCTCATGATCAAGGTTACTGGATACAACTCCAGCATCTAGTGACACGTGCAAAGTGTTTTTGAGGAGAGGATGAAAGCTTCTATCCCTGTGCTATTGGGAATTTTCCATTTTGCCATTTGCGAGTGTGGAATGCTCCAGCGTCACCTTGTGCTACAGCTGTGCAGCTGTGTTCTGACAGAGATATACTCGCTTTTTATTATGTATTTGTATCAATAATCAATAATCAATGTATCATGTAATGGGAGGCAGAGCCTTCAGTTATCAGGCCCCTTTCTTGTGGAATAAGCTGCCAGTAAATGTCCGGGAAGCAGACACCCTTTCCACTTTTAAGATTAGGCTTAAAACTCTCCTTTTTGATAAAGCTTATAGTTGGGGATGGCTCAGGTGATCCTGAAACATCCCATAGTTAAGCTGCTATAGGCTTAGACTGCTGGGGGACCTCATCTGTCACACCTTTCCTCACTTGCTCTCTTTTTCCCCTGTTTAATTTCTCAAATAATATTATGTACATGTGACATTATTGTGGTTATTAACTTGTGTTTCCCTGTTCCAACAGGTATCCTTTGAATGGTGTTATCATGTTTTTTCCCCCTCTTTTCTGTCTTCTCAAACCCCAGCTGGTTCGAGGCGGATGTCCACCCTTCCTGAGTCTGGTTCTGCCAGAGGTTTCTTCCTGTTAAAAGGGAGTCGGTCCTTTCCACGGTCGCCACAGGCACGCTCAGGACGGGAGATTGGACTGAAGTTTCGGTGCAATCTGTTGGTTTCCTTAGCTAGGATATTGTTTTTTGAATTGGCTCTATATGAATTAATTGGATTATTTTGAAATGAAATAATTGGATTTAATTGGATTATGATTACAATTAATTGAATTCCAAATGGCTTGAATTGGACTATATCATTTAAGTGCCTTGAGATGACAATTGTTGTAATTTGGTGCAATATAAATTAAACTGAATTGAATTGAATTGAATTTGCAAACATATGATGGCTGCCTTGTGTATGCTGCATCTGGAACATGGGCTGCAGGTGTCCTAAGATGCATTCGCAATATTCAATCAAAATGAGACCTGAAGGGGAAAAATCTGACCGATGTCAAGGGTACAGGAGTCACAAGTGGTAAAAACTAGTCTTTAGACAAGTTTACAGACATTGTCCCACAATCCATCAAACAAACACTGAGTTGTTCCATGTCTATTGATTGGCTCAACTATTCCAACGACTACAAGAAGAACTAAACTTCAATAACTGTTTGGCCTAAAAGCACCCAACTACTGTATATCAATAACAGAGCCAGTGGTTTAGAAGCAAGGAGACGATCATCTTCCCAAATGCGATCCGGTGGGTCCTTTGCTCATGCAGGCCAAAACCACCTACAATCATAACCCATCCAGGAAGCACAGTGGTGATTTGGTGAAGAGAAAAAACACAGTTATCATATCTTGGTCTCGGACATGCAAACAATTTAAAAGCACTGCGTGTAACTATCCAGTATGTCTGTCTGATTGCAAAGACTCAATAAGTCTGTGTAAAACTGATGCAAAGAAACCATAATGTATGACGAGAAAGGTATTCACTGGTTACTTAAAGATGGTAAAATGTTAAAATAAAAGTATGGAAAGTATAAATACTGTATATAAATACAATGTATGCCATTTTCAAAGTGTAAAACCTCTGGCCTCGATGCATTAATTAGTCCAATATTTTACAAATCTAACTGTCACGGTCCAACACCTCTGAGCATAGCTTAGCAAGCCTTTTTTTTTTTTCTTTCCCCAAAATATATCAGGATTTATGTGTCTAAATTCATAATTGGTTTCTTATGAACATTGTAAGTGTCGTGTGTTGATTCACAGGTCTATCTGATAGGATGTCCTGTAGAGGAGGAACTGGAGGTCAAGGAGAGTCGGAGGATATCATCAAGACCTTGAAAAGCTGCTCTTTGTAAACATCTGCAGCGTGTCACAAGAATTACGGTAACAACAACAAAAACTTTATCGGGACAACTGGCTCCAAAAAACTGGATAAGGATTTTATTGATAATTGAATTACATTTCTCTTTTATACATATTTCATAAATGATACAGGATTTTACATTTTTCTTTTTTTTGCCAACATGACAGCATCATATGTCAACTGAAGAAAACAACAAACAAACAAGAAGAGGTCAGAATGAAGAGCGAGATCGGTTCAATCCTATGTTCTGCTTCACTCTTTAGGCATTTTAAACGGCTTATTGTAAGTGCACAAAAAAAAAAGAAAAGAAAACTTAACACACATTTAAAACATAGAATAACAATGAGACTTTGGAGGGGGGGAAAAAAACCTGAGGGTTGATGAAAAAGGCAGAAAAGGGAGAAGAACTGGAGATTTTCCCCCAATAGGCTGAAACTGCACGTCTGACGACTCTCCTTTGGACAAGAGGTCACGAAACCTTCTTTAAAGGTGCACCAGCGGTGGGGGTGGGGGGGGTTTCCATCTACTGGGGAGTGTGAATGCACAGTCAGGGCAGGGGGGTAAGTAGGTGAAGATGGGACTGGGTCGGGGTTTGAGCAGTGGGTTGGCTGGGATGGAAATCACATTTGGCAGAGCAGATTCTAAAGATGCAGCCCTGTCCACTGCCCTTTATTACTAGGAATCTCTACAAACAACGTTCTTAAATTATCTTTGCAGTTATTTTAATAAATCGTCTTTTTTTTTCTTTTCTTTTTTTTTTTTTTAACTTTTTACATAATTTCCCATGTAAACATACATTCATGCAACACCCTCTTTAGAATAAAGTTTCCCTATATTTGATATATTTTGTTGGAAAAAAAAAAAAAAAAAAAAACCAAAAAAAAAAAAAAGGCAATAAACAGTGGATGGTCTGATAAAAAGGAGGTGATGATGGGGAGAAATGTTGCGTAGAGGCCGCAGAGGGGAGGACCTTCCACTGTGCATCGCCAAGGAAACATTGTTTCCTCATTGTGTGTGCGTGTTGTAGCGTGTGGAAGCTGGCCTATTTAGGCGAAATGAATTTAAAGCTAATGATGGAGACTGGATGAAGGCAGAATTGATTCTTACCGGTATTGACAAGCAGCAATTAGGAGCAAAGGATTCGCGGATAGGGTGATCTGCTCTTTGCTCCCAGCGCACACACATGTGGACTCAACAAACATCACTGTTCACACAGAGCGAAAATAGATTTTCCCTCCTTTATATGATCAGCCTGTTCCATGTAACTTTCACAAACCATTTCCTATCTTCTTAACATTGCTGTTCATCCAATAGCTACATTGTCTGTACAGTTCAAATCACTGATTATCTAAAAGGCACCATTTCCCTTGGAGGTAACACGCACATTGCACCAGGTTAGACCAAATCCTTGTGATCTGCATGTCTTAACTACTGATTTGACCCAAAATCATGCATTTTAATATGAAATCTGCAGTTAAACATGCTGATCTCCTCAGTAGGATTCAGCCAGCTGTTCACACACAAGCACAAGATGATCTTAAACTCTGTGGAGCAATGTTGAGTTGTTGATCCTCCCCTCTGCAGAGGTGATCTACTGCAGTTCAAAGTAAAAACAAGTACTTGCGTTACTCCAGAGACAAACGGGGCCTGGGAGAGGGCCACCAATCCTCACCCTGAACAGAAAAACGATGGGCTGACAAAGGCTTTCTCTTTTTTTTTGTGACCGTCCAAAAAAAAAACAAGAACCGCCAACATAAACGTATGGCTTCTACAACCTTTGACTTAATAAGGGGTTCAACTTCAGCTAGATGTGGATGAGACTTCAGCAAGATGTGGCAAAGAAAAGTGTCCAATTAAGTACAAAATTGCAATAATGCTCCTACACATTCACAAATTTCTACTGAGGGCATACCACAGCATGCAGTCTACCCTGCCTTGCCTTTGAGGGAGCAGGGGGGGGAGGGGCATTACAGCAGCAGTGGGAGGAGAAAACTCTGACTTTACTTCAGGATGAAAGAACTTTTCCTTCATCCACTCGAATTATGGTGTCATTTTCCCTTTTCAATTGAAAAGGGGGGGGGGCAGGGGGAATGTAGTTTATCAGATCTTTTAAACTTCAACATGCCTTTGAGTTTGTCTGAGGCCGCAGTAAGTGAACATTTTAACCCTGTCATTATCTTAAACTTTTTTTTTTTTTTGGCCTATCCACAGCCATGTTCACCTTTTTTTTGGCTTTAGCTTTGTGTCGCCCCTCATGGGGACCACAGGGGACTGACCTTTACAGTTAACAGAACGTCGTGACTGATATATTTTGTCATGGGATCACGTGAAACTGTTAGTACAACACAGTAGATGCATACTGTGTTACATTCTTCGTGTTGTACTGCTAGAGGGGTTCTTTATGGCAGGAAATCTTCAGAAGATGCAAATGGCCTTTTCATGAAATGACGTTAGTAAGAGAGCTCCTCCCCCCACTGGAAAAAAACTAGCCTCTGGTCATTTGTTTATTTGATTGTATACATATATATTCATATATTTTTTTCATAACAAATATACTATGGCTTTCAAAATAAAAAGTGCCAAAATATTTTTTTTTTTTGTTTTTTTTTGGAATAAAAGAACACACAGTGATGTTGTTGTCGGTAGGACTCTCATAGTTGCGGATGCCGGGCCGCTACAGGACATCAACAGGAAGAGGAAATGAGCCGTCGTCATCCCTGCGTCCTGTGAGCGAAGATATGCTCCTGACGAAGGTCAAGCAGGGAAGGACAGCTGTCCTTCACCTGGAGGAGGCGTGGCTCAGAGATGGAGAGGCAGCAGAGTTCAGCCACGGCGATACCGAGCTCCCTCCCGTAGAGTGACTGCAGTCAGAACTTCCTTGTAAACTTGTCCCTAGAGCCTGCACTGGCCAAGAGTAGGTGTGTGTGTGTGTGTGTGTGTGTGTGTGTGTATGTCTGAGTGTTGATAGTTTGACTGCCGGCGAAAGTAGAGATAAACTGCTGCGTTGACCTGCAGCGTGGCCAGGGTCTATGTCCAAGCATAGCCAAAGGCTGTCCAAAGGCTGGCCCTCTTCGTGATCCCCGTCTTGGAGTGCCTGCAGGCGTGATGCTTCACTGTTTTGAGGCATATCCATGGCGCCCAATTTGATTCGATCATCATCATCTTCCTTTTTAATCGACCTTTTTCATCCTTCAGCTGCGAGAAGTTTTCAGTTCTGGGTTTTCTCACCATCCTGTTTTCATCTTTGAACAGTTTTTACTTTCAATTCCAACGGGAGATTTCAGTCAGGAAAGTAAAAAGGAAAAACAAAACAAAAAACTAATCGGGAGAAAAAAAAAAAACCTAACTCCCACTGTCGAGAACGAGAAAGGATTAGTGGGTAACGGAGGAATTTGGGGGGGGGGGTCTGAGGAAAGCTGGGGGCATCAGGAAAGGAAGACGGGTGTTGGACAGCAGAAGGAAAGAGGGAAGGGGTGTTGTAGGAGCTCAGAGAGGAGGGAGTCACTCTTCACATCAATTTTTATCGGTGGTGAGCTGCTGAACTGGGAGCTGGAGCTGGAGCGGGTCCCGTAGACGCTTCAGATCCAACTCCACCTGGGGAGACAGAGACGGGGGGGGGGGGGGGGGGCACGAAGGGTTGGTTACAAATCAAAGTGGTGAAATGTAAAATGTGTAAGACCCCGGTTTGACTGCAGAGTCTGTTTTTACATCACAAAACACGCAGCTATCACCGAGCACCCGTACCTCAGCAACATCATCTTTCAGCTTGTTGTACTTCTCAATGTCGAAGCGTGTCCTTTTCACCCCCTTGTGGAAGAACAGCAGATACTGTCTGTCTCTGGCGTCGGGGTAAACATACTCCTGCAGGTTATAGAGAGACACAGACGGAGCACTTTGTAAGAAGAACCAGTTTCTCAGATGCCCTTCGTGTTCTGCTTTCTTGTCCTTGGGCCAAAAATCACACTGGCCTAAAATAAATCCAGTGTCCTTGGATTTCAAAATTTGTGTTAATTCATGAAAAGTGAATTCAGCTCTGAAGGACAATTTCTCCACATTAATCTTTATAAGGCTTGATGATAGGGATTTCTGCTTAAAACTTCTGCAAAACACAACTTAAATAAAAATAAAACAGCAGGGTAAAGCAGTGGGTGCTCACATTAGAGAGGCTCGAATCAAAGTTTGGCCTCACATAATCTTGGTTACTGTTAGCATCTTGCAAGCAGCTTTTCTTCTTGTTCACTTATGCGCATGTACTTAGACTCTTGGCATATCTTACCTGACGTGTAAGAACAAAGTAGGCATACATGGCCATCGCAGTGCCATAAGTGATGAAGTAGGTGACCGGCTCCATGATATCCCAGGAGTACTCCCACCAGGTCAGCCTGGCCAGGATGCCAAACTGGGTGGCCATGTAAGCCATGCCTCCCCACAGCACCCAGGTGGTGCGCCGCTCCGCCTTCTTACTCAGCTCCTCCTTCACCTACACAGACATGTGTACAGAGCAGCCTCAGCATCAGAGGTCATTTTTACAGACGATAGAAAGAAAGTTACGAAACGAAAAAGACACAGGACACAGTTATTGTCACCCTTTTTAAATAACAGAAATACAACAATTATAGTGTTCAAAAGATGCTGTTTTTTCAAAATATGAAGTGGAAATGTATTGTACATAAAAGATTGTTGTGCTGATCACTGGAAATGTATCAATTAAATTGAAAAAGCACTGATCTTGAGGCCTGAGGGCCAGAGTATTTATAGTATTTTATATAAAAGTGGAATATATATATAATATGACGCTGTGCAACCATTCAGGAAAAATAAAAATGTTTTATGTTGTGAAAAAAACAATCCCTAAGGCTACAAGGCAGTTGCCAAAGACTGAAAGTCCTGGATTTCAGCAGTTTGTGAAGATGTTTCACTCATTAAACTGTTAAGATGTTTCTGGGCTGCGAAGATGGGGAGATATTAAATGAGACAACTCTGTGAAGAAAAAAAAAAACATCCCGCAAGACATCGAAAAAGCTTCAGGCTGACCTGCAGCTATCTGGAAGACATCAATTTTATAGAGGGCACAAAATGCCAAAACTGATATTTGCAGAAGTTCTCGGAGTCAACCCAGTCTTTCTGGGATAAGTGCATCGCTTTTGTTTTTATAGGTGAGAAAACGATGTTCACAGGTAAAAGATCACCATTCATACAGTAAACAGAGTGGGATTCTATCGTGCTGCGGGACTCATTTGCTGCTTCTTGTGCTGGAAGCATTGAACGTATTAAATGATTGAGAACCAAAGCAATGAGGAGCAAAATGGGCAACACTAGATTTGAGTTGAATGCTGTTAGCTATTTCATCAAAGAAACTAAATGAAGCACAAATCCAACAGCACAAGAAGGAGGTTTAAAAAAGAAAACAAAGACTGCATTAAAACTGGAGAGCAATGAGCAGCGACGACATCCCATTGAAAACATTGAAATCAGAAATTGGAAAAACAGCTTGAACACAATTAAACATTTGCTAAAAGTGCTATCAGACAGGTACACAAAGCTCCCAGGTGGCAGTACGAAACGATTTGGGGCTTTTTAATGTGACAATAACTGTGTCCAGGACACATTTGGTGTTTCTGTCGCTTCACCATCATACAAGTCGTCTGGCCTTTTGTTCACATATATTCAGAATGTTAAAAACAAAAAAAAAATGGTTCCTTTGGATTACTGAAGATACTCAGAATTCTTTTCTGAGAGCTCACAGGTGCCGATAATTCTTATAATTCTACTAGGACAGCAATCACATTATGGATGTACAGTACAACATTATTAGGCAGCTGTTCCTTTTCTTTTCTAGATTAAGACTTCATCACCATGTGATCAGCGGTTTTGTCGCGGTCACACAAACAAAAGGATCTCATTAGAGATGTAACAAAAGCTGTGTGTTCATACTCATGATGGCTCAACTGTGAAGTAATCCTCAGTTAATGGATAAAAAGACCAAACACATCACACAAGTCACACAATGAAAAAGGCCAACTATAAGCAGTTTGAATAACTTTGTAATGTCTTAACGGCGTGCTCATAAAAGTTTAGCTTGTTCCGTGATTTGTCAAACGTTCGGCTGGCTGGCTCATTAAAAACTTGCAGCAATGTGGGTCTCTACTTAAAATCAGTCAAGAACTGTTAATGGACCTTTTCTAGGGGGCGGAGTTGAGAGTTAAGATCCTCCAGTCGTTGAATCAGCTCACGTTCTTTGCTGAGTTGGTGCTCCTCGATGCGCAGGGTGGTGTAGAGCTGCTGCACTAGAAATTTGACGTCATTCAGCCTCTCGGCCTCCTCGTGGGGCAGCAACTCTGAGGGGCACGTGAGATGACAGGTGATCTTAGTTGTGAAGGCATGACTCCCATCAAACAGCACAGGCTCGGCCTTCTGGTTGCTGGTACTCACCTCTCCTTGGTGGCCGTACGAGGTGTGTGGTGTCATTGATGACAAGCTTGAAATCATCCAGCAGCAGGATGTCTATGCCTGTGGAGGAGGCAACCCTCGCGCCATCTGAAGAGAAAGACAAATGGGAGGGAAGGCAGTTAGAGTCGTGAAGCGCTGATGGGTTTCCACTTCAAACGCTCTTCACTTCTCTTGATAATCAGGCTTGTTGCCATCTGATTATCATGAGGAGTAAAAGCAGATACACTCACTCACTAAGAGTAATATTTCAAGCACCAGTAGTTCATGAATAATGAACCCTGAGCAGAGTGTAAGCAGCGCCGTGATAGGCTGTCACAAAGCCACAGCTGCAACACTTAACTATACATTCACATGCAATTGGGTTAAGTAGAAACAGTGTGTATTGTTGTGCTTGTGTGCGTACCCATGGAGTAGATGGCTACCCGGTCGATGCCTCTGTCCTCTTCCTGGAGCTGTTGCAGGAAGACTCCCACACAGTCACTGAGAGGCTTGAGGGTGAACTGACAACGCTCTCGCCTGGACGGCAAACTGACCGAGATCACAGGCAGCCCGTTCTGATACACCACTGTCACCTCTGTGAGGGTCGGAACAAAAAAAAAAAAAAAGGGGGCGAGACAAATGTCACAGATAGCCTGAGGTCTACACTGAGCCACAGACAAAAGATGTCCCTCTGCTCCCTCTGACGAACACATAGTTTAGCAATGATACACGAGTTTACTTTCGATTTGCTCAGTACTGCTCGGTCTCTGCAACAGAAGCCGACGTTTTCACAGACCTCAAAGTTGATATAAAAGAACACAGAAATGAAGGAAAATAATCCAGCATTGTATACATTATATGACAGTGGCAAAAAATATGTGGACCTTCAGACTTAGCACTTCATTTTTATATTAAATTACAACCAGCTGTTTTTAAATCAATACGAGGACAATAAGGTGTTCCTCTAAGCTGGTGTGATGCACTGATCAGCAGTTACCAGAAACACTGAGTAGCAGTAATTGCTAAACAAAGGGGTCACACTACTTAAAGCGAGGCTTTACATACTGTTACCACACACAAATGAGGAACATTGCATGATTTCCTTCAGCGCCCAAGTATAAGATTTTTGCCTTGCTTGTATACTTTGATCTTTACCAGCTGCCTTTGAAAATCTGACAAAGTTTTGGATAAAATCCATGCAAATGAGCAGAAACTTCTACAAGGTTCACCTACTCTCAAGCACCACTGCACTTATGCTGCATTATCAGCGAGCTGTTTGAACTTCAACTCAACTCCTCAAACCGGTAAAATAATGCACGGGCAATGCTGCACGAGCAGAAGACAGTGAAGCACACTGCTGACAGTTTGCTCGGGACTAACACAGCAATAATACATCACCACCGTTTCCTGAGAGAACTGTGGTGCATTCTTTGATGCCAACTATTGATATTTCTTATTCCCACAGAAAGGCTTAAAAGACTTCTGGACGATGCTTGTGTGCTGAGGCTGACAATCCCAATGACCTTTAGACACAGCAATGATCACAATTCATTCATTTCCGGCAAGATTTTTAGAGCAGAAAAAAAAAAAAAGGAAAAGGATGAATCGGTGCTGCGGGGACAGACCGAACAGACCCCATCACCATTTCAAAGCTCGTGATTATGGTTTTGTTTGTTTGATGTTCTCTATTCACAAGCAGATTTTATTTTTTATTTTTTAAACTACCACAAGAAAAGGCATTTTTGTCCCCAACAGCTGCTCAGAAGCACTTTCTAGCATACTGATAAGGTCTGCGATGCAGCTCTGTTGGTCCGTAACGAAACTATAGTTATAACGAGCCTGCACAGCTTATACTATTATCATGCTGAAATGCCTCCAACGAGAGAGCCATGAATCAACCCAGAGGGCTGCGAGCCCATAAAGGAGACGATCCACACTGCCTTGTTGCTGCTGCATCCAAAAACCTCTGCCTGCTGCTGAGAGCCACTGCAGTGAATCAGCAGATCTCTGCTTGAACTCGCACAGGGAGGTGAAGGATCATCAGTTGGCAGCTACGTGTCTTTTTGTGACGTGCTTTCTTTTGAAAGACAACAGGGGTATCGATATTTCGTCTCACAACCGTTTCTCCTTTACAGTGACACTCTGAAACCTTTCCCCAAGCAGATAAGCTGCTCTTCTCGTCCTTTCCCTTTGTCCTCAATTATCCTGCCATCACAGTCACGCTGCTTGAAGTGTGAGTATCTTGTGCTCATCTCTGCTAAAACTGCACAGCTATTAAAGCTCACTTTAAAACCAAATCATCCTGCTCTGCAATGCTGCTGCCTCATCCTCCTCTCAGCTAGCCAGCTCTTGTATTCCTCCCACCATTCACACCTCCCATCGCAGACTAAGAGATGCTACCCAAGATAATAATGACCACTGCCTGTTAAGTCTAAATGAAGCTCTGTTGCCCCATCAATGTATAATATCTCATTTGTCTCCAACTGGAAGCGGAAGCTGGTCTGGGGAAGTTGTCTTAAAAAGGGAAATCCCTGATAAAGCTCACATAAACTGCAATGAAAACAGCACCTTGGTTTGTATAAGTATTGTATAAGTTGACAGAAGTAAGAGGAGGGGCAACGACTTACCTTCCGGAGCAGTGGAGGAACACAACAGTCTCTGGCCATGCCATGAGGGGGCGCCTCGAAAAACCTAAAGACAAGAGGAGAGAAAGATACAAACTGCTTATTCTGCTTTAACAACAACCTGCTGTCCTCTGACATGTTGTTCTTTCAAGTAACCAGAGCTGCTGCTGGCCAGTGTGACACTCAGAAACATGGCACTACTCTAATCTATAACATTTACTTCTCTAACTGTTTATTTTCTCGAGCGGCACAGTATCCTTTTACAAAATGGCTTCCAGTTCCAGGCAGTGTTCCCATTTGCAGATGGGAGCCACACCCGAGGAGGGAAGTATAGCAGATCCAGTAGTGGCTGACATATTCTGGACGAGTGTAAGCAAAAATATGAAAATACACAAAGCCCCCCTACAGCTCATTTAAATACACCAGGATCCAGACACGAAACACGTAAAAAACACACAAACTTCAGCCTGAATTAAGCTTTCAAATGAAGAGGAGAGGATGATAAAAACAGTTCACGGAAACTCTTGGTTTTTTTGTTGCTATTAGATACTGTAAACTGCCAAATGGGAGTGCCCACACAGCCTGTGCTGCACATGCTTCAAATTACACAGCTTGTCACGTGTTTGAGTGAGCCTTGGGCACAACAACTCCTCATTTCTAGAAAGAGCATGAGTATGAAGACATAAGAAATCAAGCAAGCAAAAGGGCCATGGGGGGGGGGGGGGGGGGCTAACTTTTATGATTAAAGCTTTAGTCATGCACTCAAAGATGCAGATAAATGCCCCTACCAGAAAAAAAAGGCTTCACTTTCCTGGCAACTGGATGTCATAATTAAAAACATTCAGTAACCCTTCACCAGGCACAGGAAGTCCTTCATGCTGTCTGGGCTTTTAAAGAGACCTGTCTGCCTCCAGCAGCAGGCTGATACACTCACTCTGTATACAGTATGCAACTCAGATTTAGCCTGTACTCACACTCTCTGACCCTTACTGAGGTGAGCCGCAGCAGCAGAGATTTAAAGCTCTAACAGCTTCTCCTGTGTGACCACAAAGTGAAAAATACCACAGAGGACGCAGGTGTGTTTGTGTTCATTTATGTGTGCGGGATCTCACCACGAGCAGCAGTCAGACAGGGACCCTGCAGTGGGGCTACCAGTAACCCCAGCATCAAACTGAGACACCGAGGATCGGACTGAGCCGTCAGTCAACAGCTGCGGATCGAACATCCCGCTGTCAATCAAGCCACGGCTATCTCAAATGAACAAAGCCGGTGCTGAAGTCAGACGGATGCAAGTGCGAGTGATGACAACGTTGAAGCGATGGCTGTCTACTAAAAACACTGACATTTAAAAGAAAATGATCCCAATGACTCAGCAGCACAACATGACTGACCTGGATCTGGACTTCTGAATTTCAAGGGGCATCAACAATCCATCGCAACACTATCCAAACCTCTCTGAGGCTCAGCCACAGAGGTGGGAGCCCCACAATTGAGGTGTTCCTCTGGCGGAATCCCAAAATAAGACTAAAAAAAGCTCAACTTTGTTATGCCGAGAACAATGAAGAACAAATTGGAGAATTCTGAAAATATTTGTGAAAGTAAATGCCACCGCTCGGCTGAGCGTGATTGCATTGTAATTGAGAATACCAATTGCTGCCCCACAGAACCAAGTAGAGCACAAACAGTGATTAGTGCTGCCGATAGGCTGACATGCTGAGAAAGGGCTTTTTGGCCCGTCTGGAATAACTGCACACTCTGCAGAGAGTGGTCCAGCACTGCTTTGCTCTTTCATTAACTTCAGCTGTTTGAAGCCAGGAGGAAAGATTTAATCGAAAAACACACAAACTTCACCATCGACCATCCGCGCAACCCTGACACAGTGCAGCCGGCATCAAAAACATATGCAAATACGGAGCCGGCATTAGTGTACGTCCATCTGTGGGGTGACATGTGTGCGTGAACGTCGATGTGCGTGTGTGCAGGTGGCGTGTGTGCATGTATGTGTGTGCGGCCGTCTGTTCACCAGCCTGTTTGTCAGCAGTGGTTGCAGAGCGACTGAGCAAACCCTCCCGCTCCTCCCTCGGCACACAGCCACTGAACTGCTGCCTGAAATATTTAACAGAGGGGCAGCAGTCAATGGCACACCAACCTTGGAATCAATGTCACTCAGCAAGGGAAGGGAGGCAAACAAAGAAATGGGCTTTGAGGTAGAAGATGGACACATGAGCTGGAAGAGGGAGAGCGGTTTGGAGAGATAGTTTAGAGAAAATGTGAGGATAAATGGAGGGTCAGCAGGCGAGCGATAGAGATAAATGAATGCAGGAGTGAAATGGTGGGAGTCACGAGTGCGCTTGCGTTTCTAACCGTGCGCTGCGTATACTGTACCATGCAGCAGACTATCCCTCACCACTGAAACGTGACTCTGGTGTGTGTGTGTGTGCAGCTGAGATGGCATCAAATAAGAGGGATGGGGGGGGGGGGGGGGGGGGGGGGGGGCTGAGGTAGGATGAGAGAAAAGAGAGGGAGGGATAAGAAAAGAGAAAGCCTTGAGAGCGAGGGAGAGGAGGAGAGGGGAGGACTGCTGATCACTGCAGTAAAGGAATCCCTCGTCTACAAAGGGGGGTTGCCCCTCGAATTCCCCCTCCCTGCCTCCATCTAACTCACACTGAATCCCTACGTGCCGGCTTCTGATCTTCCATCAAGTCTCATCTGCACTGCGCTTTAACTTCCTCTGTGCATCATTATATCCCTCGTGTGCACATGTGCACTTTCCTTCTATTAAAGAACCCTCCTCGACTCATAATCGCCATGCCAGTGTAGTAAATTAACAACAAGCAGAGGCCTAGTAGGTGATACCACACATGCTGCTGAAGAAAAATGAATGGTCTACAAGAAGGCTTTGCACCAGTTTAGGCTGTGGGCTACCCGCCAGGTCCCTCCTCACATTATGTAGTATTATGTACTAAAGGTATGACACTGATTTGCAGTGAGGATTCATCACCTTTATACAGTAGAAACTCAGACATCAGACTATAAACAGCACGGGAAGGAAACTGACACTCAACCACATAACCAGCTCAGCCCATTAACAATACATCCCCTGATGTATGTGTAACCTTTTCAATTTGGAGTGTTGTGTTCCAGCAACATAATCATATTCTCGTTCTCATTTCAGTCTGGACTATAACTGTGCAGAAATTTGTGGGATTTATTAGCCTCCTCCTCCTCACACATTACACATATTCATGAACTGTTTGCAGAGCTGCTTTGAGGGTGGATCAGAACAACAGCCAAAGTTGGTAAATCAAGAAGAAGCTCAGAGACGGGGTTATTTTAAGAGTTCTGTGGAAGGTGACAAAACGCAGGACGCATTGGATTTAATTGGAATACCCCTTACATAATGGTAGCATTGGGCTTTTTCTACAATGATCTATCCCTTTAAACACCAAACGGTGCTGAAACAAGTGAGCTGGCACAAAATAGGATTTCATCATGAAAGTGTACTGAATATCTTCACACACGGTCCTCTGGGATTACAATATTGGGTTCAGCCATTTTTTTCCAACTCATTTGGTCTGAATAATGATCCCAAAACTAATGTATACATACAGGTAGATATAAACATAAAATAAAATGCTTTTCAAGCACATATTTACTGAAAAAAAAACAGAAAAGCTATTTCAACTAACCCACAGAACATTCTAAATTAACTTTAAGAAATATTCTCAATATCTGATATGCTGATATTTCATTTTAAAGCCTATATTGGCCAATATAGATGGTTAGGAACCACAGCAGTTCACATAAAGGCTGTCTCTTCATTCAGCTTCGTTGGTGCAACAGAATCTGGGCACAAAATGACACAGCTGTTTAAAAGCCTCTTCCTCCTCAGAACAAATCCTTTTAACTCTACATCAGAGGAACCAAGCAGAGTTTACAATGTGTCTGCATGTTGAACAGACATCAACGCTGACGAATAATGTTGCTGATATAGTTCCCATTTCATGGTGCCCTACTGGGGGAGTGGAAACCTCCGCCACATATTTAAACAGGGTGTGCATCCATCTCTGCGGTAATTTGCTGCCCCGGATTGTGACCACAGACGAAATAATGTAGTCGCGCACAATCATGCATGCAATCATTCACGGATAAAGGGGCTCTTTTACACCAAACCCATGTCGAAAGGAGCACATATGATAACCTCATCCCTGGGCCTTAATGGACATGCGAGTCAAAAATGATCATTTTAGATCAGCATGAGTCTAGAGGACAGGACAGAAAATAAAAGGATGCCTGTCATCCAAAGTAGAGAGAACAAACGTTCCAGCGTCACTTTATCAACACAAAAAGGCAGGGAAGCACAAGTTATCATTTCCAGAAGCACCACCAGCCACCTGCTCTTTAAGATAAAGTAAAGCCTGTGAAGAACAGTTAACAGTATCACCACAATTAGCTGGAACGGCCTGCTGACTCAACTGTAGGGACTGTATGGCTTGTCGCAGAAAGTGAATGAAGTTTATGAGATATTAAATGGACAATGCAGCACACCAACTATCCTATCACCTGCCAGAATCCCCGTGTTGGCAGTGACCTCTTTGATTAACCCAGTGAGATTTTAGTTTTTAAGGATCCTTGTGTTTCTGGTTTTACGAGACTTTTATAGCACATCCGGAGAACGCTGACTGCAACATTTTCAGACACACCTTGCTCTCATTTCCTGTAAAGTGCTGTTTTCTCGATTTTCTTAAAGATACAGTATAATTGAATAGCAACTAAATGAAGTGGAAGCACTTATTAGATTACTTTAGACACAAGCTAATTTATTTTTCAACTTAATGATTTATTCAAATTCCTCTTTTGCCAGCTGAAGATGGGTTTTAAAATGGTAAATCCAGTTCAAACGCATATCATCTTAGCTGCAATATGCTGTATACTCTCTCACATCAGTCAGAAGACCATCAAGCTAACCCTTCGGTCAAATCACCTCATCTTTACACTGATTAACTGTCTAATGTGTACAAAAGCAGTTATGCGTTAACTTTGCTTGTTTTTAACACGCAAAAGCCAAAGATAAGAAATTTACAATGACATAAAAGAAATCAAATCAGAAAATCGGTTATCTAATGATTTCTTTTTTCTTTGTGCTAAATGGCAGCTAGTTGAAGAGTGACCATGTCATGTCTTCCCCTGTTGTGAGTGCCCTGGAACTCTTTGTATGCACACTCCCACCTACTGCGTGCACTCAGCATTCTTTAAAGAGCAAAGTGGATTTGAAAGCAATGGAAGGATAATCACTCACCGTCTCTCACACGTCACTAATCTGGTCACTCCACCGCAATGCAGATTCAATAGTGAAAACTATTTCCCCCCGATTAGGCTATCAAACCCCAAAACCAGTTACAGCAAGATACAAATAATTCCCACTTGTGCATTCATTTTCTTTCAATAGATTGCCTTTCAGGATCGAGACATGCTTTGATTAATTCATTCCAGTTCTTGGCCTGCCTAATCCACCAGATGAGACCTCAGCTGTGGAGGAATCTGTTCCTTGATACGTGGGCCAGTTTGACCATCATACCCAAACCACCAAGCCATACATCTGGAATGTGACGCATTATTAAAAAGCAGTGCAGGCTGAAGACTTAAAACTTAACAGTGCTTGCATACATAATGCCTATAGGAAGGTGTGTGTGTATGTGTGTGTGCGGTCAGTCTGCAGGCGCAGCGAGGCCTCCTCTGATTGCTCATACACCAGATGGCACTAGCTGCTTGTGTCAGTGTATAATTCAGCTACACAATACTCTGCTGACATGGTAGTTGACTAGACAACAGAGCTCCACCTGGGACTCATTTAAATTGTCTTGAAAAAGCTTTACTTTCATTAAAAGCTTTATTTCTCTTCTTCCCCATGCACATTAAATACACAGACCCTCATCTTATTGATGGTCTTGACATTGTCAATTAACCTAGAAGAGCAAGAAAAGGTGGAGCTCAATGACTCCTTCAAATCACACATCAATCTGCTGCTTAAAAAAAAGACAATTCAGTTCTTTCAAATATTATCCTCCAATTTTTTCTGAGCACAAAGGGTCCTTGGCATCTATCCGCACATCCCACCATCATACCGTCTGTGTGGTGACACCTCCGCCAACAGAGCTTCTCTCTGCACCAGCATCAACACCTGAATGAGGGCACACATGTATCCTCAAACAACGGGTAACAATTGTGATGTACGATCATTAGGAGCTTTCTCAGCATGGGGAAACCATCTGCGATGTAGCTTCTTGGTGATTGGTGGTGCTTATGTCAATTCAGCATTGCTCTCTGTAGTGTGAATGCAACCACAGAGAAAGCTATTGAAGTGACTTGTCTTTAGGGAAGTCCTCACAACTAAAGGAGTCTCGAAGAACCCCAAAATGCCAGAACAGAATCTGAAAGTAACTCTTGCAGCTGCTGGTGTCACAACGAACACTGGCAAAATGAGAACACACACATTTTCCCCTCCTTCTAAAGCTTACTAACTAGGAACTGGACGCAGATGCAGGAAAACCCAGCAGACTCACGTCAGACTGATGGACAATTGTGCAAATCGCTTTATCCCCGCTAAAGGGAGCAAAAAGAGGAATGTTTCAGAGGGATATTACATCAAAACAATCGTGGTGTAAACACTCCCTGCAGGATTCAAATTTCATGATCACTTTTATCAAAACCCACACTGGATATATGATCATCTTCACAGCATGCATTAGTACTAGGTCACCAGCGATTTATCTCTCATCACTGGTGCTCAGGGGCACAAGATGCTCCACTTTTCATTCAGCAGCCTCTTCTCTTCGCGTGCATTCATAATCTGACCCCAGGTTTTGTTTCAGACGAACAAACAAACTTTCAACCTCGCAAACTCGACAGCACTGTCGAACTAACACGTTTATGTTCACAGTTCTGGTATAAAACTGTCATTTTTCAGTTCTGCTGGAAACAGGTTTGATTTCCGACACAAAAGATAAATGGAATTACATCCTCAGAGTAATAATATCCCACTGAATTCATGCCAGTATATTGCCTGTGTGCTCCAACTCCACTCAGGTGATAAGTCTCCAAGAGGGAGAGCAAATTTCTTCTTGGCAACACCAAAGCCTTTCCATACACCTTAAATAAACACACCTTCATAAAGACAGCTGATGCAGGCCAGTCCTGCTCTGCTGCACCAACAAAGTTCTCAGTACTAGAAAAGGTAAAGGTAGTACCAAATCTTCACTGGGCTGCTCTGCTTCAGAGCCACACTAATTAAATGTCATCTGAGAAAAAAAACGCACTAAAACTCAACAAAGAAAATGTCAGATTTAAATTCCAAGACAGCTAGGTGGCTTTTCATCTCGACTGGCGGTGCTGGGGGATTTCAGCCCTTCTCGGGGAAATTTGGAATATTATTTGACTAAAAAGGGCACAAAAGTGGATAAACCTGCAGACAGAGAAACTATCCATCTCACCATAGACCAGGGTGGAAGAGGAGAAAGTTAAATGCACACAGAAAATGATACATCTTGTGCCCTTTGAAATAAAAATGTTTCCCAGAGTAATGAGCGCAGTAAGAAGATCTGAGGAAGCTGAAATAACCTGTCCACTGGTTAATATGATAGCTGCTGCTATGATTGGTTTAAAAACAGTTAGTAGAGTCTCTGGTGAGGTTACACTCAGGGCAGCGTACAGTATCTCACAGACCGCTGTGAATTCCCTCTGAAGCAGCATCTGTTATTTATGGAGCAGAGCCTGGGAGAGCTTCTGAGGAACTTTGACAGCACTCTCCTTCTGTCTTCCCTATGGCTATTCATATCTCAAACACGAAAAAAAAAAAAAACAGAATATCAATTCCTGTTTCCAGCCAGCTCAGTGCTCGGCTACCAGTCTGCAGAATCACCCCTCCACCAGCATTAGTGCACAGTCCACGGAGAGCACTGGACAGGCCGCATGCACATCCCACATCATGTGACCATTTACTGCTGCACGTGGACCTCAATGTCTTCTTACTATGATGACGGGGTTTTTTTTGTTGGTGAAAGCCGAATGCGTGACTAGTTTTCTGCACAACATATCTTTTGTCATTTTCAGCTTTCAGTATCTGTCCGCTGCTAAGCCTAGAGGGGGTTTGTGCCACCTTCGGTGTCAGAGTGTAACATACACGGAGGCTTTACTCTGAGCTGGGTTGATTCAGTTGGAGGCATCGCTGCTAATCGCTAAACCCCGTGTCTCAGTGGTCGCACAGGCAGCTACAGGCAGCTACACCTCCACCACTGAGCAAATGGTGAAGATGTAATTACGTTGGTACATACACATCTGTGTCACAAAGCAGCAATAAAACAGCTTATGCCGTTTCTACACCAAAAGCAGCAGTGTTTAAACTGTTTTTTTTCCTTTCTTTCTTATTCTTAAAGTTAGTACACCTGCTAAAAAAAGCCGATATAACGCATTTCCCAGTGAGTCTGACACATTTCCATTGACCGGTTTGGAGTAGTACTGCCAGAGGGTGGCCTGGAACACCCCTGACACGATAGAAGCAGTGGACCTAACGGAAAACAAACCCTGGTTGCGATTCAAAAAGTTGTTTCCATGCCCTTCTAATGAGCTCCAAGTCTTATTTGAAATGAGAAAAAAAAATAAAACATAACCAAGTGAACATAGAAATTGTTTTGCACCACCAGTGGATGTTTTTCCAGTTTTTAGGTTTTCCATTCACAATTTTTTTGGGGCATTGTCTAAATACAGCAATGGAAACTCGAGTAGAGTAGAAGCAGTCCATTAACTACCACCACCTGCCACGGGACAGACCTGACACTCTGACAACATGAAGGGATTAGACTGTATCCTGCAGGCTGGTTTGGAACACAATTTCTGATAGGCAAGACTCTAAAATATCATTATTGACTGAATAGCAGGCGTCAGAGCCACACAAGGTGACAGACAGTGATCCAACTGTCTTACAGTCAGATTAAAAACAAATCTGCAAGTTTTTAGTCGTAAAGTGGCTGCTGTTATTTTCAGATCCTCCATGAGAGACATTAGGTTTGGTAAATGTGCGTCTCTAATTTGAAGCTGGACAGAAAGCAAACAAACGTGCCACTCCAGGCCATTCACAACGAGCATCAAATATTTACAGCCCAGGTACCGTGGGGGCCTGTTGTGTGAAGCATGCCGTCATACACACTTTGGACAGTTTGAAGAAAGTAGGCCAGTCTCTGTGAAACGCCTGTTATTCTGCCCACCTGCAGGGCAGCGGGAGAGGAAGTCACAGCGGTCAAATAAGCAGACAGTCCAGCTTTCAGATGTCAAACACTTCTAAGCAGCATCCCATTCCCTCCTGTTTGCAGGCGATGCGCCGGCAGCCGCTCAAACAGCTGAAGGAGTCACGATAAACACATCACACTGACTCACAGACCAGACAAGTCTGACAGTGCTGAAATGAGTCTAATAACGTCAGCTGGTATCAATGGTGTCTCAGACGCCACTGCTAAAGGTTTCCTTCCACCCATCTCTCCTCCAGCTCCTCGGCTCATATCTGCCCTTCATCCTCCCATGCGATATCATGTCCTAATATCAGAGTGAGCGAGACAACCTGCCTCTGACAAAAACAGTCTTCGTATCTCTGACCTCATTTACAATCTTAATCCCCACCAACAGTATGGTGCTAACTGTGCCGCCTTTACTCCTCGATCCCTTCCCACTTGAATTTGATTCGATTCTCCAGCCTGCTCAAGGGCCCCCTTCACCGCTCGACCCTCTGCTGCTATTGTTCCATAACTATTGTCGTTCATCCCTCGCTGCAAGATTCCGTACTGCTTGGATGTTTGCGAATGAACCGAGGGCGCCCCATCATACTTCCTCCCACAGGGGAAAAAGTGCTCCAGCTCTGCTCGCTTCCCATGGATGGTTCCAAGATTATTCAAGGCACATAGAGAACATTAAGCTGAGACACATGATGTTAATAATTTGCAGGTAAAGCTAATCTCCACGAGGGTCCATTAAGGCAAATTAGAGTTTTATCAGCTTCAGTGTGATCACTGAACAGCATCACCCCCGGCGAGCTGCCAGACACAGCATGGCCCCTGCTTGATCACTGGTATTAACTGGGATGAGGGCTGGGATGAGACAAGCTTTCGGCACTTTCTTAAACTAGCGTTTACATGTATACTGTTATTTTTTTTAAATCAGACTCGGTTGTTATTTTGCATGCGATTAACAGTTTTGTAGGAAAGTCTTGAGCCACCCCTCGTTTCTTTGTATTGCTAGAAAAACTGGAAAGGGGTGCGTCGATTTTTTTAAAACGAGAAAAACGTAAATGGAAACAGATTACGTGCGGCTTTCTTTTCATTGCTTTAAGTGGTCTTCAGGAATAGTTCTCCAGGCTTCTTGAAGGGCATTCCAAAGCGTCCCACACGGCTTCATTATTGTTGAGGTTCGGCCTCTGGAGGATTCCTCACTCCAACAGACCCGATTCTCAGTCCAGTTCTTGTATGATTTGACATACCTCAGCCTTTTTCCTTATGAATGGCTTCTTGACACCCAAATGTTATCTGTGTTATCTTTGGCATCTTTCACAGATGCAAATAAAGAAATGCGAGCAACTCATGTGTCTTTGCAACATGCTTCTGGGAACAAAGATATTACATTTTTTTTTTTGTTTAGATTCACTGGTTCATCCCAGGTCAGTGTTAAGTGGCTTAACTAACAAACAAACACAAAAATTTCTCTGAAAAAAGCCAGACACAAGATTTGGACTGAAAATGAGTGAAAACGCAGGCAGTGTTCAAAGAAAAACTTTCAGAGAGACCTTCAAAAAATCTAGAGAACTATAGCTAAGGACCACTGTAAAAGATAACAAGAAAGTCTGGCTGCTTGGAAACAAAATATAAAGAACGTTAGTATGGGTGAGGTGGATCCCGAGGGAGTACTTTATCTTGACTAGCATGTGATCATAACCAGGAGACCATTTTACAGCTTCTAACGATAATCCAAAAAGGAAGTGATTCATATTCAAATTTCTTCTACGCAGCAGCTAACATCAGAGTCTGGAGGCACATTCACACCTGCTTTCTTTATGGTTTGTTCACTGGTACAGTGTAACAAAGTCTTTTAATCTCAGAGCAACAGAAAGGAGATTGATTAAATCAGATAGAAGCTGATAAATGAAGCAAATGTGTGAGGACTGGCGTGTGTTGAATAAAAAGGAGGCAATCAAAACTAAATAGATGGACATGAAATTAAAAAGATAAACATATGGTTATAATGACAGATGATTTTCTTTGTTTTCTTTTTTTTGAAAGAGAGAGAGAGAGAGAGAGAGAGAGAGAGAGAGAGAGAGAGAGAGAGAGAGAGAGAGAGAGAGAGAGAGAAGATTGTCAGCATCAACATCAATGGGATTGGTCACCGTGGTAACCCATGAATGAAAGTGAGGCTTGTCGGTGATGGGAGAATCTTGCTTTCTATCAGGTGATGAAAGTTTTCAAATAGTCGAGGTTTACTGTTCGTCTTCAAGCTTTTGCTCAACTTGTTTTAAATTCATCTTCAGTCTTGCTCGAACGGTTTCATTTTTTTGTTATTTTGTTTGTTTTAAGACTGGCATTCATTATTTACACAGAGTTATTGATTCGTTGCGTTAACAGTCAATGGGAGTTTAAAGATCAATAGTTTCCTTTCTAACACATAACTGAGGCAGAACATGTCAGTTAGCATCCTCTGTGCAAAAATCAATCTTCTTCTTTAACTTTGTCACATGGATTTAATGATCAATCCCAAGAAACTCTCCGCAGACACATCTGCGGACAGAGAGGGTTTCAAAACTTTTAAATCGGGCAGAAAATAGGTCATCTGGTTTTTGGACATTTACTGGTTTTGCAACACTGCAAACACATCAATGTCAAACCAATGTTTTTTGCACCGATACGAACATTGGGGCTGCCTTTATTTGTCCTCCGCATTGTCTGAGAACGTGAGCATCAAAAGGATCATTTTTAATATCCACAAAGTGAAGTGACACACAGAGAAAAACAGATCAATAATAGAATTAGACAATGGAATGAAATCTGAGACTTACAGGTAGTTGTAAACTGATGACGCCTGTCAGCATTTATGCATAGTGATGGAATAATCCATTTGTTTTAAAGGCAACAAAACAAGAATTTGAAATATTAACTCAAACAGGCTTTTTTCCCCCCTCCTGTCTACTGACAGATGGCAATCTTGTAAGAGCTCTGGTGACGACTCTGTGCGCTGCCACTCAGAGCACACAGTTACACGAGAATGGACTCAACATCCTAATTAAGTGCCAAGTTGATTAGAGTTGAAGAGGCCCGCTCGAGCTCTCTGGATGTGCAGGTGGAATTGAGGATTTGTCATTTAGACACTTTTAGAACGTGGGGAGAGAACACAAACACAGGAGCGTGACGGATGTGTTTTTTTGCAATCCAATCCATTTCTTTGTGCCGTTCCTTTTCCCTGACAAACATCAGAGACCAATCGAATTATTGAAATCGCCCCCTGACCTGCTGCTGGTACAGTCAGGGACGTACAGAACAGTCACGACAGACCTTTAGCAGCTCCTATCGATCTTTTCCGTTAACTAGCTCCGATTATCAGCTCCTGCTTGAGCTTTTGAGGTAAACTGTACACACCCATAAACACCATCCATTTCCATTTTCAGTGTTACGGCACATTTCTCCTCTGACACCTCCGATTGTTAATAATGTTAATAATTGCTCAAGTTTTAGGCTAGTCGTTATTGATAGTTTAAAAGCTCTCACGGACGTGTAACAAGAGAATGACTGTTCATTGATCTGAAGTGGATATGTGAAAGTGAGACATCATCAGCAACCAAAGCCTTCATGGTGTCTTTTAAGAGCTTCTCCGAAATATAAAAAAACAACAAAAAACAAACGATAATGAATAAGATAAGTAGATTTACTGAGTCTCACTGTCTGGGCGATGAACTCAGAATTGGATTCCACAGATTTTAATACATACAAACAAACTCTTGCCAAGTTCATGCCATAAAAGTCGAGAACGTGCTTGAAATATACACAGAGAGAGGGAGAGTGAGAAAGACATGCTCTCTAAATGCAGCTAGTTGTGCTTCAGAGTTGAACAAATGTTTGAGTTCTGCAAGAGCAGGTCAATGGGAGGCATTGAAATAGTGTGGCAAACTGTTCTCCTGGCACTCCTCACAACACACCTGCCATTGTTTTCAATCACAGTTTCCCAACTCCTCACCCCGCTGATGCAACAAAACGTCTTATTACGCTCTCACATAACGCCCACCTGCAGAGGCTGGACAATGTGCGATTGCTCAAGTGTAGATTACTCACAATATCCTCCAGAGATAAGAGAGACTGACACAACCTTTGAACTGACTGAACAATGTTAGTTTTCACCGTCTAATGTTCTCTCTACAGGCTACAAGACAGAGTACGTGTTTTGGGGTTTTTTTTTCCAGGAAGAGGTTATATTTGACATATAAAGGCTGTGTGAAGAAATGGGAGTCTCCAGATGAAAAGTGCCTGACAGTGACCTGCTCAACAGCTTTCAGTGTACTCCCCTGGTGCTTCATCTCCATCTGATCATTGCTCCCAGTTTTACTCAACATCCATCTCATCTTCAATCAATCCACGAATGTCCCCTGTGGTTCAAAGCCGTAAACACGGAGCAACGACAACCGCACAAGCTCGACTCCAACGGGGAGCCAACAACTTTGTTTCCTCCTCATTTAGATTTCTCTCTCCATGTGTCGGCCTGAGATCTGACAACTGTCACGGCTGTCCTTCTGGAGGAACTGAGTCGCAGATGGGTCGAGAGGTTCATGCGTGAATTGTGCTGCTCTTGTGGCTCTGTGCGCGCGCAAGTGTGTACACAGCCGTGGCCCACGAGGCCTCGTGGGAAGCTGCAGCTAAACTGAAGGATGCCAAAGAGCGACAGAGGGGAGGCGGGAGGAGTGCCAGCATAGCCAAGGAGGAGATACAGTGCTGCAGCAATGCAGGCGCACGAAAATAGAAATAGACGGGGAAAAAAGAGGGGGAAAGTATTAACAGAGCACAACAAATATGTCAGATGATGAAATAGCCTTGTTTAGAGTCATTTCTCACAAGTGTGTGCACGATGATTCTCACTGTATAAAGCTTCTGTACAGCATCATTGCATCACTTTCACTGCAGTAATGACAATATCATCCTGAGCTCTACTTAGCAGAGACAAGAAGACCTGGTGAGACAGACACTCCCTGCTGGGCCTCCCATGCCTCCTTCCTCCCCTGTCCTCTGAACAAACAGCTCTCTCTGGTGGATTCATGGCAGGAGGAGAGACACTCGGGACTACTGACTAGCTCCCTACCAGCTTCGATGTTTCATCCCGTTGTGAATGAAGCCTTGAACCCATGGCAGGTGTTCTTACTATCGTCCAGCAGCGTATGTAATGTATAAATTTCCTCTGTTTCTCTTCACAAAACTGCCCTCCAACGCATTTCCGAGAGGCCCACAGCATGAAATGTAAACACAGTCTGAAGAAAGCCCCTGCTCACTTTACACTGTAAAACAACCACCGCGCTGTGCAAACCACAGAGCCTTTCTCCATTTCATATAGCCCAAATACACACAGATACAAACACACAACATGCACATACAGAAGAGGGGATGAGCTAATGCACTGCGATCCAAAGGCGTAAGGATTGCGAGCACTCAAAGAACAAATATCCTGTTCGCATCATAAAAATTTCATCCCGTGCAAGTTTGTTAGAGGACCAAGTGCATTTCCTGGAGAAAATATACGCACTTAACCTTGAGCTGATCTTTTTAACATAATGCGTCTACCTTATTGAATTCTAGCTGGCCCTTTCTCACAGGAATACCAAGTGCAAAGAGTCGCGGTCTGACAAAGCCAAGTTGGAGATTAGGCGAAGGAAGGAGAAAGAGGAAGCGGTGAGAAGTTGCTCTGCCAGATCTTATGGCGGTTTGTCACAATCGACTGGAAGGCCACTGTTATGCCATTGTGATGAGAACGCTGCAACAGTGTTGCGCTAATCCTCAGGTAATAGCACGCAAAGACGAGAATTACCCACACCTGTGCAAATATCGATTTTGGTTTTAAATACAGTCTGTAACTATTACAATATTAGCTCATTAAAAATGTATTATATGATCATTCTCAGAAAACTGCAGATAGAAAAATCCCAAGTTTTGAGCAAGCAAATCCTTAAGTTTGCACAGATGAAAGCGACACATGGACACCAAACGGCAACGGTGAGAAATCTTCGATTTGAAAGCCCCATGGAGGTGGGCAAACACCTTGAAATGACTTGAAGTGGTTTAAAGTTTGCTTTCACATCAAAGCCAAATGTCATTAAGAGGCTCTGTTTATCATCTAAAAGCATCCATGTCAAAGTATCACTCGTTTGCAGGAGAAAACACGTCACAAGACGTGACGCTGGCTTCATATGGCGACACACGCTGCTAATTCATGTCAACAAGACAGAATCATGGCAATTACACCAGCGTAGCGAGGTTGCTTTGAACATTTCTGAATACATTTCAATAGATATTTTTCTGGTAATAGAATTATCAAAAGGCTGCCTCATCAGCCTTCAAAGGCTTCTCCACTACATGGGCCCATTGTTAATCATCAGATTGAGTTATATGCAAACGATCCGTTATTTTCATTGTATTACTATGAATCTACCCCCTGATCAAATCTGGTTGATTCAATCGCAAATGTACAGCACAAAAAAAATGGATGTGAACCCACTCTGGACAAATGAATGAGACGTTTAAATCTGTTTGCTCATTTTCTATGT
Organism: Leuresthes tenuis; assembly: GCF_036924035.1. Classification (NCBI taxonomy): domain Eukaryota; kingdom Metazoa; phylum Chordata; class Actinopteri; order Atheriniformes; family Atherinopsidae; genus Leuresthes; species Leuresthes tenuis. The sequence goes on from NW_027325362.1 coordinate 18,262,443, forward strand.
TACTTATGTTACTTTCGGCAGCAACTTAGAAAAGGAGGAGTCACAGCGCCAAAGCTCCGGGTCTCTCCTGTCGGTCGTGGAATTCATCTTGCCAGAACATTTAGGCCTGAGCCGTGCATATTTTTTCCTCTTACAGATCATGGGTGTACCAGCTCTATTTTAACCACAGTAACATACGCTGAACACATAACATGGATTTGGTTTACGTCCACAGTTTCAGATTACAGCGTTTCTAAGAAGTGTCATCATGTCACTGACTCTCTTCCAGACATCAAACTGAAACTGAAATGACATTTAAATGCAGAAGTGTTGAATCTATGTGGTTGCCCCGACATCAGATCCAAACAGAAGGCTTTAGATTGATGAAGACAGAAAAATCAATAAGCCAGCTGCCAATGGTAAAGACAGCCTGTGCAATAATTTAGATTATTTTAATAGTCAAATTTGATTAAAATTGATTCAATCACATATTTTCAGTATTTCGTTTACCGCACTGTTGCATATTTGCATGCACTGTCGCTCTCTGTTGCTCGTGAGGTGTTTTTTTTACACCTCACGATTTGAACAATATGTTCCGCTTATGAATAAAATGCCATTGGTACGTTTAGTGCCAAAAAAACTTTTTTTGTCCAACCTCACAAACACAGAGCAGAAGTGGACGTGAAGCATTGGAGCAAGAGGAGAAATTAAATAAAGTTTGTTTATTTTAAGCATATCTTTTCTTTCAACCTTTTTTTTTTTTAAAGCTCGGAATTCAAAGTTCACGTCTTTATCATATGTTTATGTATCTTAAGTGATCGCTCACAAACCCCCTAAAATGCATCTAGGCAGAGAATGACCTTAAAGAACTACCCAGTGCTACTAAACTGTTTTGGATAATTGGCAACTTCTCAAGGCAGAATGATGCAGTTTACAATTTCTAGCTGGCCAATGTCCATCCATCCATCCCACAGTGATCTACATATTGGCTTCATAAAGAAAAACTATTTCATAACTGACCTTTTGAAATGACTTGAACAAGAGAAATGGCTGATGAAGGTGTCAGAAAAAGCTGACGGTGCTGATGCCTGCATCGATGAGCCAGAGACATACACAAAACTGACCTCATATCGATGAAATATGGATTTGCTCTTGAGGTCGTAAAATGGCACAGAAATCAATACCGAGCCTATTTTCCTTTTTTTTTTTTTTTTTTAAAGACGTGCACACTCACAAGAACACTAACCTGTGGAGACAGGGCAGTGGTAGGCTGGGTGAACAGTGCGGAGTGGGCTGCCGACCGTAGGCCATGTGCTCTCCTGACGGTCTGACGGGTGAAAGGAGCAGGCAGTACCTCATGCTGGAGGAGAGACACAAACACACAGACATGTCAAGCTGTGGAGCGCCATCTTTCACAAAGACAACATAATCACAAGACAAATGGAAATTAGCAAACCCAAATCCAGTTTTCAAAACAGGCACCATCAGGATCTACAGCACATTACTGCGGGCTAAAAGAAAGGCTGGAAGTAATGACACATGAAAGTGTTTTTTTGGTTTTTTTTGGTTTGGTTTTTTATTCTATTCCTGTCACGGGCTCTGGGTACTTCTTTTTTGTCAGGAAATCAAAGTACGGTGTGCGAGACAAGAAATTTCCTGCATACATTTCAGAAAGGACGCGAGGCAGTCGCTGCTGCGGCAGCTGACACCCGGAGATGAAAGATAGGACCAGCCTGCAGCTGCTTTACCCCAAAAACCAAGATTAGGTGTGATTTAGTTTGAAAATATGCAAATACGTGCGTTGTGTGCTTGTTTAAAAGAAAGAGGTGATATGCTGGCTGCTCCTCACTCTCAAAAGGGCTGTGGGAGGGTTATGTTTAATTTATTTATTTTAAGTAAGGAGTTGCAGAGGCTATTTTGTCAATGACTGTCCGCACACAGACAGAAGTACAAACATGTGTGTGTGTGTGTGAGTGTGTGTGTGTGTGTGGGGGGGGGGGGGTTATACAAGTGTATAACAGAGTCATGGACGACTGGAATGACTAAAATACTTTCACCTTCAAAGTACACACTCGGATGTTCCCTGCCTCCCAGCACTGAGGAAAGATTAGATGGAGATAAAGTGGAACCTAAAGACAACACCTTGACTGTTCACACAACCAGTGAAGCTCATTTATTACTCATTTTCAGCCCATGTACGAGGACTCGTTTTGGTGTCTCGGGAGTACGGGGAGTTCTTCTGAAAGAGTCTTGTCTTGTCACCCAACAGGAGCGTGCTCTGGTGTTTTATTGAAGAAACACTTCTCTCGCTGCGTTTGGCACATTTCAGGGCAGCAACATTTGGGCCAAGGTAGTGCAGGTATCAGCTAATTGCGGCTATAAAAACATAGCGTTCAGTTCAACCAAAATCCCCTCCCACTTGTCTGTTTTCTGTGCAGATATCCGTCCTTCACACATTCTTTCCATCTTCACTGGCAGAACCCCACGTGATTGTGTGGAAGTGTGTGTATGGACATGAAACTGCTGTGAAGCAAATGGCAAATTCTGTTTAATTTAAGGGATTTAATGCTTTGCTCAGCTTGGTCCTTCTGTCCCTTTCTAAACACTGCTACTACTCTTGTTTGCAATGCTGGGCAAGGGGCCAAGTTTTATGTTGCATTTGCAAGGATATAACCTTGCTTATTAAACCTTAAACTTCTTTTTCTAAAGACTCTGGAAGCCTTGGATTCCTAAATCATTTTTACAACGGAACACAAACTGGCTTCTTCCTGCATAAGAGTCATAAGAGGCCTAAGACGGGCCTTCCACTGTACCACCAGGGTTAGAACAGAGTTCCATCCCAGGGCAAACACATTCACACAACACTTTCAGTGACATTTATATTCATAACAGTGTGCAGCCGGTAGATGTATGGCACTGGAATTGTGGCAACCCTCTTATGGTACATCAACTGTGTTCTTTCCACCAGCAGCGTTCCAATCAGTGAGGACATCTACTTTATAACTTTTCCTTCACACTACACAAACAATTACTTTTTATTAAATTACTTTCAACCGCGGTGAACTGCATTTGAAGGCACACTTTATGCCCATTTGAGTTTTTGCTCGAGGTAGGAGTTATACAAGACATCGCAAAGAACAATTTGGTGAATCAAGTCTGTGGTTTATCTTATACCTTTAAAAGAAAAGTATGATGCACACTGACGGGAAGTCTTTACTTCTCGGTATGCAGACCTGCGGAAATTCAGGAGCTGTCAACTCAAAGATGAGCTACCCTGGAGTGGTGCTGCAGTTACCAGCACTGGTGACATCCTTTCTCCTAGTTTCTACAAGTGCAAACAAGCAAAACTAATTCCTGATGGGATGGTCGAGGACACCTATTGAAAAAAATGCTCTCCATTGTTATTAATTGTGTTTGATATAATCTTTTGAGCACAAACTGAGGCAAGCTACCTGGTTCCGAAGGAGGCCAGTTTCAACAACTGACGACCCTGTCAGTTCTCTGAAGCAGTGAGCAAAGAAGTCAAGTGAGATATCATAGTAAGACTTCCAGACCCAAAGTCCTCAACATTAAGATAGGCAATGCACCTTTGTACGGAGACAGCATGTTGCAGCATTAATTACTGAGTCTTCCTCATCTATGACAAGCCAGGCATACAGCATCAACTCTTGGGTGGGGCATCAAGAGCCAAATGACTCCAAGGTGGTCTGAAACTGACAAAAAACTGTCTCCTCTGGTGAGTTGCTGGCAAGAGGAACAGCACCTGTAGAATTTCTGGAGCTGCGATGTGGAATATTAACAGCAGCTTTGTCTCATTTTCAATTTGGCAGCCAAGCGTAGTTATAGCAGTACAGTACCAGAATAATATATTTGGTTAATAAGCTCCAATTTAACTTCAAGAGCAAAAACAGAGCCTAAGGTCTACCAAATCAACTTAACATTACAAACCCCCCCCCCCCCCCCTTTTTTTTTTTTTAGAGTTGACTGTAATTTAATACAGTATGACTGAGCTCAAAGTTTAATTCAAAATGTGTCATTCAAAATGTGAGTTTCGCCCCTCAGTGACAGTAGTTACTGTGACTTCTCTCTGTCACCAGACCTGCAGCACAGAGACAGCGAAGGAGGGTAGGGACTCCGTTTATTTCTGTTTATTAGATTGCCAAAGAGAACAGCTGCTCTCTCTAGATACTAGCTAACAGAAAGAGTCAGATCACACAGAATGCGCACACACTTGACCGTACCACTTTGTCCTCCTGACACAAAAGGTCCCACATGGTTCAATCCGCACTGACAACACCTGTTCTCCTGGATAAAGCACAATAAGCAACAAACAAGTGAGAGTTGAGAGGAAAGCAGCAATAAAGTAAAAACATGCCATTTTGCCAGCAGTAGCGAAATAATATTGCCATGCATGCCCTGCAGACTGTACGTATGGTGATGTGAACGGCTTGAAGAAAAGCCTGGCAATCATCCGAATACAATATCTGACAGTCTCAGTTACAAACGGAGTGATCCAACTGAAAGATACCAGTTTTTCACCATGTGTGAGACATGTGTGACTTTGAAACATGCTTTATTGTCCTCGTCACACTGAGATATTAAGTGGCTGCCACGTATTGATTTACTGATTGACTTATGGCACAGTGTGTTATGTGCTCAGTGCTGTTTAGGGACCCATCTCCATTGACAGCAGACGTTTCAAACCTAAAGTCCTCACGATGCTCAGCTCACAGTCACACAAGCCGTAACCACAGTTACCTGCTTTTCGTGTTGTCAGTCTGCATGTTTATCACCTGAGCGCAACCCGACCTGCAACAGCTTATACTGGAGTGTTTACATGAGTTCTGAGCCAAGGCCAGACTCCTAACATTCTGCCACCTCTACACATTCCCCATGCATGTGCATCGGGTGTGTTCCCGAGCAGCTTTAATTACTGGAAACGACTCATCAGCAATGTCCAGAAGACTCAGATGTCTGGCTAATGGTTAATCTTGGATGTCACGGACGCCAAGTTATGCGAGTCAACTTGTTACGAATAGGAGTCGGTGTCCGGCTAGGTTTTCTGAACCGACTACTTTAGAGTCCATGAGCCTAAATAAATCTTCTGCTTATAGTGAAAAGCAAAGTATTTGGGTACCATTTGTTAAAATTTTTGCTTCTCTGACTAAGAGACATACAGTTAAATTTGACAAAGTTCTTAAACATTTCAGGCAAATTAACTTTTCCAAACTGATATAGTAAAACGTCCTGCTTGTCCTTCTTGATTTAGTCCATAGTGGAAGTCCAGGTGAGTTAAAATAATCATCTTTATGTAGAAGCTATCTTCATTTTTCATCTCCAGCTGTTTAAAGGCAGTTTAATGTTTGCTTAGAGATTTTAATGGTATTTAACTACCCATTCTTCCCTCTGCCAGTGTAAAGTTACCCAAAGTAATCCCTTAGCATCATCATCCCTGTGCTTTTTAGTTGGAAAAGTTCTCATGAAATTTTGACATCTATTTCTCTAACTTCCCTTGATTAATCATGGTCAAAAAGTTATATTTCAGATTCATCAAGACTAGTTTCCAAAATGCATCAAAAGGGTCTGAAAACTTCATAAGCTAAATTTTGAGGTGCACACGCTGAGGAGGTTGTCCTCTAAGGGTGTTTGCACAGAGAGGAACTGTGTATCATCGAGTCTGCAAATAGATGCTGATTGTTGGAGCAAAGCCTGAAATCTTTATAAAGCTTTGAATTTTGCACAATTTGGTCTTCTCTTTCTCTGAGATTTTAGTGAAAGTTAACCCCTGGATTGCCCAAACAACTGGACTGTGGTCCCTTTCCTTTTTAACATAAATGTTGCACAAACCAAAAACTTTTAAACCAAAAGTTTAATTTCTGACTTTATGCCTTTGGATGAACACTCAAACCCAAATGTTTGCATGCCCTGGAATTACCAGCATTATGAACATTGTGTAATCGCAAACACAGCTTTGACAGCTTTGATGGTGGACCCTCCATCACAAGCCTCACACTGAGGTTTAAACATACAGGAGAAGAAGGAGATTTCTCCCTCAGCTTGGCTTCAACAAGCTGGCCTATAATACGAATAATACAACACAAAACCCTGATAGGTGTCAGAACATGGTGTGTGCTTTCACACAGCACATCATATCAGCCCAGTAGACCAGGAAGCCGTTGAAAGACAAGTGCCAGCAAAGTAATGGGAACGCTATTTATTCCCTGTTAAGTGAGTTAACGTGTGCAGCAGATTGGAAATGACGGCATCTTAAAAGCAAAAAGGATGCCACAGATAGATGACGGCCATTTTCATCTTGTACTCATGTGCCCATACAGCTAATTTATACTGTATGTGGAGTACATAAAAAGGATGACAAACTCTGTCGTCTCATTTTTGGACTTTTTTGCAAAATCCTGCAAAACTGACTTCTCGATGACTCTGCCCCAAAGTGACCAACATTTACTGTTCAATCCAAGCGATTTGCATTCTGATCTGACTTTTTCCACTAAGAGACCCTTATCTTCCCGTCTCATATCTTCTTTCTGTCTGGTTCATTCAGCCCCTCTGCATCTCCAGCCATAGTAGGAGAAAGGCAATAAGCCCCAGGGAAGGGCAGGCAATCGCTGGTCGCTGAAAGGAAAGATGAAGAGAACGAGATAGGAAAGGAAAAGGAGATGTAAATGAAATTTCCAACACATTTAGAACATCCAGTACCCCCTACTGCCTGAATATGAGGGGTAAGGAGGGGTGAGGGGCCACTGAGTGACTGCTGGCCAATGAAAGTAGTTTATTTCTGAAGAAAATTGATCGTTTTACTGGGGTTCCCTGGATGCTCCCTGATGATAGGCAGACATGACAGAAGCTCAAGGATGGACAGAAAATAACCTGTCCAGGTAATAAGTGCAATGTGATGGACTCAAGCTAACCACTTCGTAGACAACCACATCCCCCGGTGAACCCGCCCATCAGCCTCCTCTCTCAAGGACATGATAATTATATGTGGACATTCACAGTAGGTGTGTGTGGCTGTGGGAGCTCTGCTGCAGGGCTGGACAGAGAAATTATCAGAGCCACGCTCCAGGGTTCCCACAAACCAATAGACATCACACATTTTCAGTATGTGCATGATGCAAAGATGCGCTACTCCTTTGCCCTTTTTTCATGTGAAATGCAGACTCAAAGGGGGATACAGGCGGGTTGAGCAGAGATGGAGGTTGACAGGTTAGCAGCAGAGATGAATGGATGGGCTGAAAACTGCCTTCATTCATAATGGAATAAGGAAACAAAGTAGCTTCAACTGCATGTTTCTTGGGGACTATAAAAGGACGGTAAAGGAAAAAAAAGAGACTGTGGGGCAGAATACCTAAGATGAGGATGGTTTCTGATCTGTTGCCTCATGCGTTACCCAAATAAAGTTTTTAAACCAGGAAAAGAAACAGCATAACATGGCTGGTGTTGTTGGAGAGCTGGAATGGTCTGAGAGTGCACACTGCTGACTTTATCAGGTATGTGAAGCCCAAAAATGGCAAAAATGTTGCAGGATATGAGTGCTTTTTGTTTTGTTTACATTGTATTGAAAAAAAACAAAAGAGAGAGAGAGAGAGAGAGAGAGCGAGACACACACACACACACACATCCTCCCAAGCCTGGAGATAAAGCTGATGACCAGCATGGAGAGTGAAAGCGTGGGCGTGAGGGGGAGGAAGTGCAGGCACAAGCCAGAGAGAGGTGGTGAGCAAGCATCAGAGAGGAGAGGAGGGACTGTGTAGGAGAAAAAAAAGACTGCGAGTGTGTTTCTCTGCATGTCTGTTGATCCGAGTTTGTGTAATGATTACAAAGCACTCATTCTTAGCATCACTCGGCTCCACAAAAAGTAACAACAACCCACTGGCACATCGTCGCATGAATAGTTGCTGAAAATTACGATACTGGAGCAGAACGGGGAACAATATAAGCATCAGAAATTAAGAACAAATTCAAATTACACAGCCAGATTCTCAACGCTATATGTAGAGTTAAACATGGTTCTACGCTCACCATTTATGCCAAAACCGAGGGGTCTTTCATCTACCTTGCCTGAAAAAAAAACTGCAAACTGGCTTTTTGCACGTGTTGCAACCCTGTTGGCCTCAGGATGGAGAGTAACTGCCCCTGAGAGTTGTAGTATAAGAACACAGATTAAAGTTTTACCACAATCTGAGCCTGGGCTGTAACTCTGGTTGGCTACGTCAATATACTTTTTATAGGCCTGTCATTTGTCTCTGGAGAAACGGAGGCTAACTTAGGACTTAGGACAGCTTCCTCACATGACGAGTTTCGATGTACAAGGTACTTATTCATCCCAGCCTTCTATCAACAGCCGTAAAGCTGCAGAAAGATGACAGCCTAAAATACAACGTTCAACGTTCCCGTTTTATATACCGGGACTATTTATGTGTAAAATGGAGTAGAAGAAACTATTTTCCTCATGAAAGCCCTGAATCATCAAACTGTCTGTAGCCTTTATTTGTTCAATATGCTGTCTTCAAGACAACATGGATGAGGTACCATCTTTCATTATCATGCTGTCTCCCGTAGCAAAAACGCCATTTCTGTAGCAAAACAGTCGAAAGGTATCTATCTGAACACTGCTTTCACATGTTGTTTGTGTGAGTGAAGGACTGTGAGAAAAAAGCATTTGTTTAAACAAAGGAAGATAAAAATGAAAGACATTTCACCATTTTAGACCACCGTTGATTTTAGTGATTTAAGAATACATTTCTAAGTTTACAGGGTGTATTTGAATGCACCATGGACTGGTCGTTTATGAACAAGGTAATGTAGAGTGCAGAGTTAATGAGATGTAGCTTCTTCAATGAGAATTAGCACTTTTCAAAGCAAGGTAGATTCTTCTGACTTCTGACTGAACCGTGTTCCTTAATAGTTTAATCTGTGTTCACATGTAAAATGACTCTGTTGTCGAAATACCACACGCAAAGACTTATGTCGCAAGACTTGATATGAACACAAGCTTAGGACACAGCTATGAGCCAAGCGGCAACAAAGAGAAAGACAGGAAATATGAATCTTTATTCATTTTTCCTCGGAACCTGCAGTGGGAAAGGAAAATTCTAATTATTTTGGACAACAAAAAAAAAAAAAAAAAGAAAAGACAAGAGTCTAAATTAAATTGTGAGTAAAAAGACGCATACACTTCAAATTCAATTACACAGACTGAATCACAGGGTTACGTTTATTTCAGAGAGCTAATTTAATACCGGGAGGTTAAGCGTACTGAGTGCAGTTTACATTTTTTCTGCGTGGAGAAATTTTGTTCTGTATATCAGCAGATATATGGACAAGTCTTTTCTTTTTTTTGGTTATATATCGGTAGCAGAGAGCGTGAGATGGATAACCTTCAATCCTCTGTTGAAAAGAGGACATTTTCATGGTGCCAAGTGTTACCCAGGCAACAGCAGCACAGGGACTTTGAATAGCTCTGGGAACACGTGTATCTACTTCTCCTCTCACCTAAATAAAACAGCCCATTCGTCACATACATGCAAACTTCGTGGCCTTTACTTTTGGCAAGAGGAAGTTCTCCCATATTCCAAAATCCAGGTGTAACATACCTGGATTTACCAGACAGCTCAACATGATGCAACTTGAAACGCTGCCATAGGCTGAAAGAAGCCCCGAACATTACACATCAAAAACTGGAGAGACTCCTAACCTTCCTTTCCACTCTCACAGTCACCCTTCATTGGTTTTCCTTTACATCCAGTTAATGTCCAGGCTGGGAATCCCTTCATGATCCTGCCAGGCAGGTTAAGGCTCTAACAGCGCGGGTTAAGAGATCTGCTGGAGGTGCTTCACTGATCCAGTCAGATGCAAGACTCGGCTCCTCTGCCTCCTCACTGCTTAGATATTTCCCTTTGAAAAATAAACAGCCAGATTGATTTCAGGCAGCAATCTGGCTGAATGACAACCATTTGAACTATATTTGCAGTGGCTGTGTGGAGGAATAACTTGTTTAACATATGGCTGGCATGCAAATCATTGTCTTCTAATAATTGTCTATTACACTACAGAAGGCAAACAATTAACATGATCACTGGAGAATGTATGTGCTGAGTTTCTCCATATTCTCATGGTAATTTTTATGTTATTTTTACTTTATTTTCACTCCAATGGGGGGAAAAAACCCCTGAAGGCCCCACCCACAATTAGTTCAACACCCCCGGGATGACAGTCACACTCTGTAACCCACAACAGCAAACAAGGAAACAGCTGAAGGAAAAGCATTCACATACTGTCATTTGATATAGCTGCCACATGCTGGACATGTGGCCACTCCAAAATAACTCGAGAGCAACATTATGCAGCACACAGCATGTCTTCTTCGGACCGCTTGTGGGTCGAGAGATGCCAGTGCGGCTCAAAAGCCTCCCACGCGTGCTCTTTAACATCTTATCTATGAAAATAAGATTTAAATCCTTGTTTGTGCGTCTATCCAGATGAGATGTTTTGCATGCGTGTGGGGAAGGAACACTGTTGCATTTGTTTAGCATACCATCTGTGTGTGTGAGACTCTCAAATAAGCAGAGTGGTGTGCTCTTAAACACACAGTTCTCTGCGGGAGGCTATGTAGTTTGCCAAGTTAAAAGGGGATCCTGCGAACTGGGGTCGACGCCAGTGCCCTAAACAAGCTGAAAGGAGCAAACGTGTTTTAGTTTTGCCTACATCGTGAGCTATAACAACGCTGTCCTAACAACCACGAAATGCACAATAAACACATACTTCTGCGTGTGTACTCGTAAAGCCCAAGCCCAATGTGGACCGTCTCCATGGAAATGCCTTCTCCAACAAAGTCTCCTCTCCACCATCTCCTCACACCTATTTATAGAATGGCGGACCACTTGCGAGCTGGCAAAAGATGACTTACAGTACGATGAGAATTCGACGTGTCTAGTATTTCAATCTTTCTGTGCTGCCTTGTCTTTTTCCGTCACAGTTTCCCTGCGAGTCAAAAGCTTCAAACAAACAGCTGACTCACAATCCCCACTCTCACATAAGAAAGCAGGATGAGACGTTTCAGGCCGATGAAGGGCCAGCCAAGAATATACATGTATTGAAAACAGTGTGTGCGGACAGCGGGGTCATCAGTGACCTTCTCTGACTGAAAGTCGCCGGACTTTGCGGTCGGTTGCTTTTGGAGGCCCTCCGTGTGTGGAATGAAGATGAGAGAGCAGCTTCCCCATCAGTCTTCATCAAAGCAAGTGCTAAAAGGGTATACAGTACACAGGCTGTAAAATGAGCTAGATTTTTTCCCGCTGCGCCCACGGGTCGGTCATACAACAAAGACTGACCGGCTGCAGCGCACCTGCAGCACTGTCTAAGCTGATCAAATGAGCAGCAGCCAGACCTGCGCGTCTGCAAACACGCCCCAAGGAAAAGTCCTCCCCCAGTCCAGCTAATTAGCATTAGCCTACCTACACAGATGTCCTGCTTCCCGACACCAAAGAGCACCTGCATTGGAAATAACAGCCACTACATGCAGTGTCCTAGCAAAACCAAAGGTGTCCATCGGCTTTCACTAACAAACACACCAACTCTCAATGACCACCACAAGGGCAGCAAGACTAATCCCTTTTATCCAAACAACACAGTCTCTACTGCTCCCATTGCTGGCATCGAGTATCTTCTTTCTTGGCCTCATGCTACTGTGAGTCAATCCTTGCATGCTTTTTTTTTATTTCAAACCAACAAGCAAAAGTATTAAAATGATATTATCGGTCATTAATGTCAGTCCTCATCAACAATGGATTACAGGAGTTGAGCTATTTCCATAAGCAATTTAGCTGAAGCGGTCTGCCTCCCAGAGGTGCCTTTGAGCAGAGAAAAGATTGTATCTCCTAGTCCTGAGCTGGGTGTCCTCACCGACCTTTTCACACAGGCCCACAGAACGCTACACCATAAAGCAGGGCAGTGTTTTGGAAGAGACCACGTTGAACTAGATAAAAAAAAAAAAGAGTCGGGTCAAATAAGAATACACAAACAACTATGAGACCATGTTAATTAGCAGAGATATTTTTGGTTGCTGTTGGAGGGCAGGGTGGCTTTATATAACTTTATATCTGAAGAGTTTTTATCCTGGAAGTTTTTTTTTTTTTAAACTGACTAATGATAATCTCAATATATACGATTATTGAATTAATATATTTATTTTATACAGTCCCATGGTAAAAATTACATCAAACGCTTGACAGTATAGATAATTTGCCTCCCTGATGTATGAAAATGTTTTAAATAGTCCCATTTTTAAAGCTTCTAATAGGATTATGTGGTCAAATCCTTCCATTCATATAAAGAATATATAATACCTCTGACATAACTGGTTGGTTTTGGATGGGATTCCAAAGTGCCACGACAGCAAAAGAGAAGTTTTAACCTTCACAGCCACCTTACCTCCACATTAAACCCCTTCCAAGCCCTTTGCATGCACAAACAAGCTCAGCTCATTTCTCTGGATTGGGCGTGTTTATTCCAACGTGTCTACAGTCATTGATCCATTTGTGTTGATATAAGAGTTCATTGGATGAGACAGGGATCAAAGCTTGCACCCCGGATTCATTAATACAAGCTATTAAACTGTCAAATCAGAGACTTTTGCCTTCTACGGGATAACTTTCAGAATCAAGCCTGGCAGTGAGGGGGGAAAAAAAGAATCTAAAATTGTCTGCGTGTATAAAAATCGTAAAAAAAAAACAAAAAAAAACCACTGGCTTGTCTCTCAGCTCCAGCTAATCATTACAAATAATACAAAGGGACTTGCGGGCTCAGAGTTCATTGTTTGACGGAGGTGTTTATCTCCATGTGTTTGTTTTCTCCATGGTGAATACCCTGTGTGTCTACCATGGCACCGCAGCAATCTGGCCAATTACAGCGCAAACAGCCCGCCCGCCAAGCTGAACGGAGAGTTTTGCCTTCTTGGGGATCAAGTGACTCAGTAGATGAGCTCAGAGTCTGATCAATCACAGTTAAAGCTCACTTCTCGACTTCTAGTTGTGTAATGAGGCTCTCACAAGCAACCTTCTCAAAATACAGACAGCTCGTTTGAGGCAGAGAGCAGGCTGACGTTTGTGAAAGCATAGAGAGACTATATATATATATATATATATATATATATATAGTAAGGTTTTGAGTCAGCAGAACTGGCCTTGGAAGATCAAGGAGAAGAAGCATGACAAGATGAGGATTTATTCCCCAAACAGGAAAACAGTATTGGAATGAAACTGACCAGGATCAAATCATAAACCTCATTTACAAGCTCAGAAGAAGTGAATTTAGAGATGTGCTCCTAACAGCTTTATGTTTGAAATACCCACAAATCAGGGATAAATGATAAAATGCTGTTGCTAAGCAAATAAAATATATTTTCAGAAACTGCAATCATTTTTGTTTAGACCAATATACTTTCTTTTTTTTTTTCGATCAGGAGAAGTGGTGCTGTTCAATTACCTCGCTAAAAAAACCCCAGCAGGTGTACACATCTCTGTACGCCTCTTAGATTTGTTCTTGGCACAAACAGTGAAATAGGAGTATATGGGTGTACGTTTACACAGCCTCGTTCTGAAGTCTGGAGCTTATGAGCACAGACCATCCAGGCTGAAAGGAAGCAAAGCGTGCCCATGCTCCAAAGAAACAACAAACAGCAGCATGCTTGGCAACGAGTCTCGATAAGCTGCCACGGAGAGCCGATTCCTTGTGTTCACGTACTCCCACTCACCACAACGACATCATCACAACGGTGATGTCACGGCTCTCCATCCATCCTGTTAAACCGTGACTGCAAAAGCTCTTATTTACCTCGTAAGTCAACAAGAGCATGTCTCACAGATCACCTCAAAAACGCATGCAGATTTGCCTGCAGCAGGCCTGCAGCAGCCTGACCTGCCCTCAGAGATCAGCTGGCTTCATAGGAGGAGACACCGGCCCGCGCTCTCAAGTCACCGGGACAAAAACAGTGTAACGAACTTGAAAATGTCAAGCGCTCTTGCCATTAACCCAGCCAATCGATCCAGTTAGAAGAGAAGGACTACTTATAAGCTTGTGTGTGAGTTTGTGTGTTGATGGGAGGGTGTTGGGAGGAGGGGGGGGCGTTGAAGCGATCAGAGCGCTGTTAGACCTGTTTAAGTTCATAGGGATTCCCACTTTCAGAGGAAATCGTTCAGTAATTTGCACACTTTATCTGCCTTTCAAGGACTGTCTCCAGACTCTGCAAGACATGTTGAACTCTATTTGGGCTAAACTATAACCTAATGGAGCAGCACTGTGAGGTGAATGCATTACCTATTCCTCCAAGAAAGCTTCTGAGAGACATAAATCATTTACTGAGCAATTAGTTGAATCACTCGTCGGGCACTGGTAATGTGCTGCTTCGCCATCACACATGACAGATGCCATTTACATGCATGCGCCTAAAAACACACATTTTCCAGAGTGGTGAAATGCAAATATTCTGACACTCACAGCATTTTCACCAATGCAGCTTTTCTGAGGAAGGTGAAGAACAGTCCCATGAGTAAAGTTCCAGGTGTTGGTGGAAGATTCTGTCGTTTCATTCCTGCTGGCAGATGGAAGGCTCTGCAACGAGTAGCAGCCAGTGTCTCTTCAATTAAAGGGCTGGATCGACGCTGAGGGAATCCTCACGTCAGAATCCCCAAATTCTACTGTACAATCTCCATCAAATTATTCCATTAGCAAAATAGGAGTCATTCATGCATAATAATGTTTCCAATTCCAATTAGGAGCTGCTGCACTGTTGACAGTACTGTTTCATCTCTCCTGCTGCCTGTCTTTGGGTGACGATTCTCCTCCTGCTGCCCTGCCATGCATGATAGGACTGTTTTCTGCCTTTAATTGAAAAATTGGAATTTCTGGATTTGCATGTGTCGACATGCCACATTGTTCTCTTTTCAATAAAGCAAGGAAACACATTGAAGGCAAGAGGGAGCATGGCAGGCATACTGGGTAGAAAGGGTTCAGGAGAGTGCATTTCTACAGTAAGAAGGAACTGATGCAAGAAGCTGTTCACACAATAGCCAAAAGAAAAGCATATCCAGGGTTACTTTTCAGAGTGTGTCTATCTACAGCTCAGAAATGTCGATATTCTAAGGCTCACGGCAAATAAGGGGAAGAAGGGGTCTAACCACAAGGTGTGAGCAGATGGGTATGAACCAGATTAAAGCTTTCACACTTAGACATGAGCCGTCACACAAATAATGGTTTCATTTTTTTTTCTGCTCATTTCATTTTTAAAAGCACACTTTTCTAAAGCTACTCACAGTTTTATCATATGTACACAATTTATGAACAAGGGCACTCTAAAGGAACTGAACATTTCGACACATCTTACATGTACGTTTACATTTTGGTTAAAAAATGCACCCTATATTGAAAACGTATGGCTATCGGAAACGTCAGCATGGGCAATATGAGAATAGCAAAAAGATTACTTGGACTGCCTTCAATGGCCTTTTTCAGGGCAGAAGTTTTAACTTGAAACAATAGGACAAGCACAGGCACATTAATGAGGGCGACCTTCCACAGACCACATGAAGCGCTGCTTTTGAGCACATTCTAGAACTAACTGGCACGCAGAGGTACAAAAGTGGAACGCAGCCCTCGTTATCAACCACACCATAACACCAAATACTGAAGTATTTCTTTTATGTATCACAAGCCTTGCTGCCATCACGATAGTCAGCATTGCTATTGCATATGTCATGTTTCCCTAAATCATGCAGCTCCAAATCAAACCGCGACAGAGGAAGTAGAGTCTCAGTCAAGTGGAACCCTTTAATACCTGCTCTACTGTTGCTCAGTGACTTTACTGCATACTATCCAAAATTTGTGGAAGTAGACCTGCCTGCGCCTTTTCTATCGCTTGATCAAGGTATGCAATTCTAACAGAATGTGTGCGTTGTGTCATCGTTTTTTTTTTTTTTTTTAAAAAGTGTTACCCTGTTAATTGTGAAAAAACACTTACTCTAATCTTTATTACCCCGAGAAAATGAAAAAACAATTCTGTTAACTTTTGCTGGGGGTATTAAAGAGAAACAACACAGGAAATGTGATGAGTGGAAGCTATTCTGGCGTCTCTACTAAGTGATTCTCCTCAGCTTAAACAAGCAAATATGTCACTGTGGCAGGCCCAAATTACTGAGGCGATGATGATTTTTTTTCAATCTTACTCCGATGCTTGTATCATTTCACATGAACCTGAAACAACAAGGATACAAACAATCAATACTTCCTGAAGGAGAGGCTTTCAGGGCAAAGTTTTAATGACCTGTTAGGGAAGCAAAGTTCTATCAAAGCTACCAAATGATGAAAAAGCACAAGATCCAAGTGTAATATCACATTCTGAAATCATGACATGTTGCAATGAGGCCTGTAAATGACATATTTCTGATCATTTACATGCCAAAGATGACTTTTTATGTAAAACAACTTCTCTTTTTTCCTTCCCTTTGGTGTCTACAACAGTCAAATCAATCACTCAACTGCCCCAAAACTGAAGCACATCTGTGCCTGTGACCAAAAAATGAGAGGCGAACACCTCAATCAGGAAATGTTTTCAAATAGCTGTCACATATTCTTTGAACGATTTGGGTACAGCTGACCTTCATACAAGTCAAATCTGCCAAGGATAGTTTACACTGCTCATCTGGGCCCAGTGTTCTCACACATTTGTCATAATGATGAGCTCAATCTCATAACTAACGGCCCGGAAGGCAGGGCAGCAGATGACCTTCAGGTTCCAGCAGCCGCCTCACCTGCCCTCCTGGTAGAGACTGCCGCTGGTCCTGCTGTTGAGAGGGGGGGTAACCAAGCATGGCTCCCATCCGTCATCGCATTACACACATTGGCCTAGTTAAATGTCCTTTTCAGACTTGACTGGAGACATGCTGGGCCGCACAGAAACATGGGAAACTACTAATTAGTCTATGCCAAAGGCAGGGGGTTCACCAGTCATTTACCCTACAACGCCAGGGGTGAAAATTCCTTCCAAAGTACTAATGAGGATTTTGTCCATCATTATTGTCTCGTCCATTACAACGCTACAGCAATGGCAGGACAGAAGCATGTGGCTTGTCATTTGGAGCACTGGAATACTAACTGTACTGTACTGTACTGTACTGTACTGTACTGTACTGTAGAGGCACGGTGCAGCCGCAGCCACACTTGCTAGGACCAGGATCATTCTTTTGACTGCAGGGCAAACAGCTGGTATGAGAAAGGTTACCATGCTGAGCAGGTGCTGCAATGTGATGGACTAAGACAGAGCAGGGAAATTGGAAGTCGAAAGCACGGAGGAAACAGTACACACGCAAGCATATGTTCGGGGGATCTAGCAGAGACTCAGAGGGAGAGGGAAAAAGGAGGTGTTTCTCTCAGTGCTGAGGAATTGGCCAAAAGTACCTCATTTGCAGAAAGCATGGGGTAACATAATAATAAAACTAATGTGTTTTTACAGGGAATGTGTAAAAATACCCGCACCAGACGCCGTTTAATGAGTTGCAGTAGAAGCATGACATGCGTAATTATAAGTTGAACAGCAAAAAACCCCACTTGTTCAATAACCCTTGAAATACCACTGCAACAATGTTGTCTCTCTGGAGCCTTAAGCCTGGGGTGTTATTTCAACGTGAACCCTGTTAACACCACACTAAGAGCCCATTTTAGACTTCTGCCCAACCTCTTCACAAAACTGACAACCTCAATGTAATGAGTACTGCGAGGAAATTAAAAAAAAAAATAATAATGATAATGATGGCGCAGCTGAAGAAAAGGCCCACTCTCAGTTACAGCACAGTCCAGTCAGCCGTGCTGCTCCTAACACGCATGCAGACGTTCCAAATTACTCTGGCTACCGCTTGCCAGCAAAAATTGCCACCCAAGCGGACAGGAGTCCTGTCTGGAGTGCAGCCACCGAAGCCGGCGTCATTTCATCACTGTGCCGAGATAACGACACGCACGTGATAGTTCAGCCGATGGTGGGACAATTCATGGCATTTTCACTATGAAGTTGCTCACAAAGAGATGAAGAGATGAAAAAATGAGTTGCACAAGTACTAATAAGACATAACAACTGTTTTTCCTTTTTCTTTATTCAAAAATATATGTTCATACTAGCATGTTTTACCAGTTACTATCTCACTAGTTATCTACATTCCAGACAAGTTAGAAAAACTGGCTGTACATGAACTTCTCCAGAAGTGCTTTAGGGAACATGACTCAATAAGTTTCAATAAATGTCTAATTTGGACAAAATATCTTTGCGTTTTAGTGGGTGGTAGAAATGAAGAAATCAGCAAACAAACTGCATCTATGTGCCTGAGGTGGATCCGTCTCATTTCAAAGTGTGTAAAACATCCAGTAGTCCACAGTTCACAATGTAGAAGTGTTGTAAATAATAATAATTCTGATGCAGCTACATTTTTGGGTGTTATTTTACAATCATCAGGACTGATCACTGACACATCAGGACCTTATCTGGACTACTAATGGCACTTGTGGCTCAGTTACAGCACAGGCTAGTGTTGTGAGGGAGAGACATGGCCCAAAGGCCCAAAAGAAATTCAGATTTGAGCCATGTCTAATGGATATGTGACAGAGTCGAGACACTCAGACTCACCCTGATAGTCGTTTTAAGGTATCTGTGTCACTCAGATGGACAGACATGCAGTTCCACAAAAAGATAACAACGCATTTGCTCTTGAGATGCATTGATTGAAAGCTGACGATAAAACGTTATTCAAATTCTAACAAATTCTTTGTTATCTACGTTTATATTGTATGGCAGTATGTGAGACTGGTAACATGAGGCGAATCCTGTGGAATCAGAAGCAAAACCTGACTAAACCAAGTAGCTTTGATGTGTAAACTGTCTCTCTTTTAAACGGAAGTCACAGCAATATGAACTCACAATACTGAAAGTTTTGTTTTTTGGGGGGTTTTTTCTTAGCAGGAGAACACGGTTCATTCGGTGGAGGAGAATGTGGAAGTTTGGCAGACTTTGAAACGGATCAGTTGCAATAACACTTAACGGTAGAGCCTGGAGAAACTGCACTCAGGTAACAATGTCATTCCACTGCTATATCACTGTCAAATAACTAGTAGTTTGTTTGCTGTTGTATTAAGATCGAAAACCAGTTGGCCAGTGAAAATTACATTAAAGTAAAGGTAGCATACAGTGACTAACAAGGAAATTATCTATATCAGCATCTGATTTTCCTGGGTGAGAGGTTCTTGGGATCCCCCCCCCTCCTAACATCCTCTTTGACATGACAATCATTAAACTTTTTTCTCAGGCAGTAAACAGCTGTTAATTTGATAATCATTACTGACACTACACTAAATATTGTATTAAATGAGCTCCTAGTCTACTTCCCTTTACCTTTTACACTGATGCCGGAAACTAAACTGCCTTATCTCGGAAACGGTATCTAATAAGAGCAACAAATACACAGGGAATATAACAAATTCTACGTTTTACTGGGTACTGAGGCCCCCGAGGGGTGCAAATGCAGCCATCCTGAGCGGGACGCTGGCCAAACTAAGATAAGTCGCCTCTGTAGAAGAGCGAACTGTCATGCCTGCCTGGCACTACAAGATTGGTCATCCCTTCTCCACTTTCCTCCTAATTGCTCTGCAACTCACTATCTAAGACTAACTTGAACACTGAGGAATGAGCAGTCTGTCGTGGGTTGAACTCCTCAGTTTCTCTACACTTTTGTGAGGTAGGATTAAAGTCCAGCATCAGCTGGTGCCATCTTTTTTTTTTCCAAAGGGTATGGATTTAG
Organism: Leuresthes tenuis; assembly: GCF_036924035.1. NCBI lineage: Eukaryota > Metazoa > Chordata > Actinopteri > Atheriniformes > Atherinopsidae > Leuresthes > Leuresthes tenuis. Next base: position 18,282,272 of record NW_027325362.1, read on the forward strand.
CCAAATGTAACCACAAATCATTTGGCTTTTTAAAGCCAATCATCTCCATAATTCGTGTGCACCGGGACAGTTGATTGCATCTTATTTTGTCATACGTCTTCAAGCCCCAACAGTTTAATCACGCAGGCTCCCCTTGACCCAGGCCAGCTGATATTCGATACTAAAGTGTTGGCTTGTAATGATCAGTGGCAAGAACGCAACATGCTATATGGCCTGAGTGGAATATCCATCCAGCAAATCAATCACTTTGTAACTACCAGCCTCTGGCTGAAACTGACCCTAATCAATTTATCTGCAAGTAATCGCAGATCAGCTTTCTCGCCCACTAAAGAAATCTCTTCATGCACATTAAGATTTCACATATGTACAGCTAAATAACACCTAAGCTGACCAAAGATTCCTCTCTCACAGGGGAACCAGACATGATATAGGACGTGAGAGGCCATTATCATCATCACGAACAGCTAATGTCAAACACTCTAAATCATTAATTAGCTAAACGGACACACAATATGACACGCTAAAATGCATACATACAACCCCACAGCTGCACACGAACAGTATGACATTATAAATGGAGTGGGAAACCACTTTGTCCGTACAGGGCGGAGAGCATTAATAAAACTGCCTGTGTGGACCAGCTTATCAATCATTTGACTATCTCATCACCTTTAGCACAGCCACAAGCTTAAAGTCACTCTCTTATCACACTAATCCAGATAACTTGAACACTGAGCCCGTGAAGGCAGCAGGAATACATTCATTTACTCCCACACTGATTGGATTAAAAGCCAGGAGTGGGCCCCTACCCGTGACCATAACAGTAGCTGTTACCAGCCACCAGATGCTCAACTTATTGAACAGGTCAGCATACAGGGAAGGGGGAAAGGGATCTCTTTCCTTCCCACTCTTCCCATAAAACCATAGATTTTGATTTATGCATCCAAAAATACTGACTCAATTAGCTCATTCTGCAGATGACCCCCGCGGTTATTTATAATCCTTTTCGAAGGACTGTTTACTCACAGTGACTCAACTCCCCCGGTGCGTGTCAAGACAGCGGTATTTTATATGACAGCTGACTCAATAGTAATCTAGTGCAGGTTAAATGTGAGTCTCTGGAGTCTGCTCTCAGCCCCTGGAGAGTTGACACATCATGGGAGCACAGCGTTAAAGGAGCAGCGTTCAGTCATCAGCTTGCTAATTAAAATCAAGTTCTACACAATTTGGGTATTTCGAGAAATGAGTTTGCCTCACAGAGAGCACATGCTTTATGGAGACTGCATGGATCCCACTGCAGCCTTATGAGACATGAGAGCGGAAACAGAAATTCCACACTGCAGTGAAGGACTCATAAATGAATACAGAGGCTCGGCTGTCACGCGGTGACAGCTCTGCGTTGGGAGCTGCAACAGCAACACTTCGATGTACAAAGGTATGATGTGACAGACAGACAAAACTGCAACCTGAGAAGGCTGACGTAAAAGGAAGCATTTCAAGACACAACACAACAGAGCCAAAAACTCCTCCTCGCTTCAGGTTTAAATAGGACAAAAATATTCAGTGTCAGCAAACTTAAACTTGCTCGTTTTAGGAGTTCACGCAGTGGCTGACGCTAACAGGGTCTTATCCTGACAGCTGCTTAAAGCCTCGTTTAATTTCATATGGGCCAAGGAAAATGTGGCTTTAGAAGTGAGTGAGAAAGGAAAAAATTTGAAAGAGAGAAAAAAAAAAACAATGGTCAAGACAAATAGTGATTGCAACAAAAAAAAGGAAAAAACAAGACAGTACTCTGAGTCAGTGTAAAGGGGCAGTTCTGTGCTGGGCTGCAATGACTTCCTCATTCTGTTGTGCTCTGGGTTTCACCTCCCACCCCAGGCTGCTGGAGAAGGCTGAGGGAAACCAGAGAGGAGAACAAGCAGCGCAACCGCGACCGTTCTCACTTAGCTTCCCTTTATGGGCAGCTTTTTACACAGCAGCCAAGTGCAGAACCTGCATCAGCAGGAAATGCAGGAAAACCCTGGATCTCCCAGCTGAGTGGGGAAACACCCAGGGAGGGGAGAAACGGCAGGCTGGCTTTGAGAGTCTGACATCATCAAAGTGCGGGCCTCCGTGTTTGCGTGATGTCTCATATGTGTGCACACATAAAGAGTGAGTGTAACTCTGCCCCCCACCCGCCCGATCACACACAGATGTGTGCTTTTTCCTGTCGAGCTCCGGACAGACGTTCATTATTCTGAGTTTCTGCTGCACTGCCACACAGCCGCTGCAGCTCCCACACCATGTCAAAGCACGGAGACTGTCAGCCGAACCCCCAACAGTCTGAAGCCAAGAGATACTCCCACTGAGCATCCGTTGCAAGACACGCAAATACCCTTTTCCGTCCGTAAACAAAACCGACCCCACATCGCACTGCAGATACTCTGAAATGATCCAAAACCTTAGACGGGATATCATTCCAGCTCACACACGGCGACAAGAATAGCGCTGGCTGCCCCTGCGAAGTTGAAGGACGCGGGAGAAAAATGGGTAACGGGGGTTTATGCGAAAGCAGAGTGTCTGAGAGCCTAGTTACAGTAAACGGCGGGGCAGCGCCACTGGGGTGTAGATGGGCTTCAGCGAGCGCTCCAAAAAAACTGCATTGGCTCCATCAAAGCCCCGCGTCCCACCGTGGATTCATGTAACCCCACAACAGCGGGCTGGGGTACGTAACGTGGCTCATACCGAGCCTCACCTTTTCGCGATTCCCACAAGAAATATGAGCGGAAAAGAATCTTGCTGCTAATTAGCTATACTTCCTTAGCAAAAAAGCCAGCCGCCACAGCTGCACCTCCCCGGTCCAGCCAGCCTGACCGGGTCCTACCTACACCTCTCCTCTGGGCGCTCACACGTCCTGGGACTTACCGGCGTTATGTGCTGCTGGTGTCGCTGTGAAGACACAACAAGTGCGGGGAGGCTTCCGGCCACCGCTCCGCTGCTCCGGGACAACAGGAGTACTGATCTGCACACTTTCGCAGCCATCTCTGTAGTGAAACCTCGCCGGGAAGGAGACTGCTGCGGGCGGACCGAGACGCACCGAAGGGAAGAGGGAGGGGTGGTGGGCGGGTTGCAGGGCTGGACTATGGCTTCACACACATGCCCAGTGTTGCACCAGTGTGCAGAGGTAGAACGCTCCTGAGCGGACTTATCCGAAACAAGCATGTACACAGACTCTATTTCACTTGATTGGCCCACATGCTGCACCCACATTAGGTTCCCTGCTATAGTCACCAAAGAGCGATTATAGATGTATCTCAGTTGTGTGTAATGCCCTCTGTCAATACGATAAAACATTCAGACTGATATAGTGGGGGGAAAAAAACTACTGGTGTCCAATGTGGCGAACTGAGCAGATACATTTGAGTTGTGTGCAGGTGGGAGTCAACTGGTGATCGATATGTCGACGTTCACTCAACTTCTAACTGCACAGTAAGTACAGGGGAATAAAAAGTGCCCCTGGCTCAGCATTGAGTCACATTTTTAAAAAAACTTTTAAACGAGTTTTGACCAGAGTTGTTTCGGCCATACAATTCACAAAGGGGAAACACACAGAGACCGACAGCGCCATGCAAAAATCCTGATCCACACCTCATTCCTTAACATTTTTCCCTCCAGGCAGCCTGACTTTCTTGTAGGCCTTCAAAGCAATAGTTCCCTGGCTTTCTGAAGGTCTTTCAAAGTTTGTCTTTGAACGTTGGCTTTCCAGTCCAGTGCTCATACATAACCAGTGTTAGAGAGAAAGTGTCCTTTTATTCATTTGTTTTTAAGCTGACCTATGAATCATTCAGGAATAAGAATGAACCTAATTCAAGGAATTAACCTGAGTTGTGTCTACACATACAGACAAGGTTGCAAATAACCAATTGTAAATTGTATCTTAATATACTTTTTTACTTGCAGCCTGGCGCAAAGACATATTTTGTTCCCATTTATGTATTTAAATCTACGTTGACTGCCAAAGATATCACTGTTTGACAGAAACTAAAGTGGTATTTTTGCATCACCAAGGTGATTCCCAAAGAGACACTAGCTAAAAGCGGCAGCCTTTGTACAGCAGATGAACAGCACCGAGAAGGGATGTAAAATAATCCTGCAAAGACCTGACACAAGACCTGAAAGAGTCACCTGTCCCTTCAGTTGATCCATCGACTGTTTTACGCAGCTTCTTCAGAAATGGTCTTCGTGGACAGGTGGCTGTCAGGAAGCCATTCTTGAGGAAGGGAAACAGGAAGAAAAGGCTAAAAGTTTGCCAAATGACTCAAGAACTGACCTGAAAATCTGTGGCAACAGGTCTTATGGAGGGATGAATTATTGAAGAAGTGTGAGATCATCTTGACAGAGAACGGGAAGAAAAAGGCAACCAGCATCCAAAGAAGAGCTTTGAGATGTCCTTCATGAAGGAGGTTGCTTAAAGAAGTTACAGGATAGCCTGTCTGAGAGGGCTCAGACTGTGGTGGCAAATGAAGGTGCTCACCAGAAAAATGAACTTTCCAATTCATTAGAATTGAACAAGCACTGTTTTTACTTTAAATATTGTCTTTCCATTATTGTTTGCTCTTATTCTAATAAATCACCGACCCTATTTCCAGTATTCCTAGCAATATATAAAGGAATGAGGGGTGGCTCAAAACTTTTGTATGGTACTGTTTATTCTTTGAATGAATGGCCTCCTATCTTTTATCATATTATTAATTTCTTTCATTTGTTCTAATTAAAATCAAAAGATGATGGATGTAGGTACATAGCTATTATGTATAGGAGATGCTGTCCGTACCTATTTGTAGTTGTCCATTGTATATAAAAGCTCACTAAATCATTACTAGGAAGATGTGTGAGCTCAGTATAGTACTTACTTTAGAGATTTGCCTTGACAGAGACAGCTAATATAACTATCCTAAATTTCTTGCTGTCATTCGCTCCAGCAACCATGCATCTGTCTTATATTAGCTTGTTCCTCAGTAACACTTTGTGACTTTGTCCCCAAAGCGTCACCGTCAGGATCAAATCTGAAGAAGTTTATCCTCGACCGATTTTAAACAGTGCAGACTGCTTCCAACTGCAGAACCACTTCCGTGCATTTCAAGGCCTCTGACCCCAAAAAGTTAAGTTTGAGGTCTTCTGTTTTTTTTTTCTAGAATCACTCAACCACTGCAAATGCAGACAAAAGAAGTGCTAATGGGTTTGTTTGGTCAATGAATGTCAAGGAAACTCCCTTTTATTGAATGTGTGTAGCTTAATCTTTGACCGAGCTTGTCATGTGACACCACTTGCCACACCTGTATCGGTTAAGGAGGAGATCAGATAGCATAAAGCTTGATCTGCTAACATACAGGAATAAACACAATGTGGAGATGTATGTGATAACTTGCTTTATCTTAAGAGAATCAAAAAGTAGACAAATTATATATTTAAAACAACAACAACAACAAGATTTTGGTTGTTTTGATGTTAATCGAGCTTGTCCTCTGTTTGCGAAAGACTGTAGAATAATATGAGATTTGCCCTCATCGCCATCCCAATTTCCTCTCTTTTTACTACAGGTGCAGTGCATCAGGCTTTGCGGGCGATGCAATTTAAATGCAAATTCTCAGCCACGGACAATGACCTGCTTGAGGCCTAAAGGCTGCATCGATTCATAAGGTGATTCTTTGTGCCAAAAGCTACCAGGCATCGGCTCACAAAAACCTTGACTGTGGTGCCTGAACTGCACGATGTGTGTTCAGTGTAAACAAAAAACACTGCAGGTATTAGATTTCACTGTCTTTTAAGTCATATGAGACTGTGCAAGATTTTGTTTGCTCTCCGAATTGTGTTTACAGTGTTGAATCAGTGTAATAAAACCCATAAACAGTAGCTATACATGGGGGAAATACAGCATCTGACCTCAACATATCTGCTGGCTTAAACTGTAAGAAATGAAAATGTAAGTTTTAAGAGCATAGTTTTAATCTCCTCAGTATCTACTCATCATATCCCACATGATAAGTACTAACAGTGCAGGTGCAAGATGACATGCCAGTGGCACCACTTCTCCTCCGAGATGCTGAGTGCTTTAATATGTCTCTGACAACCCCAACAGCCTGGATTCACAATCACAGACCTGAGATCATTTTATGCAAATACTGATTTAAATTCTAAACTGTGCCCCATAAATTCAAATGCCAGATGGATCTCTGTTCAAAATTGGACATGGCGAGTCGACACAAATCTAGATTTCTGCAATTCAAATGCGATCTGCACCAGAACTAATTGTTTTATTCATAGATTTTGTCAAACTCTTAAGAAATAAAAAAAAAAACTCTTGAGAAATAAAACTCTTAAGGAGACACCATGTTGCTTTTAAACGCTGCATTTGCCAGTCAAGGTCAGGACTAGATGGGTGAATTGTGCAGAATGAGGTGTGGTTGAATGGCTGTTTGTGCTTGTGTGCACACAGGTCTCTGCATGATTGAAATGTGACTTAGCAGCACTAAAGAGCCCCACCTATGGTTCTACAAAAAAGGTAGTGCACACTGGTGTGTAACTTCTATTATATCACACCACCAATCGGGTGCTTGTATAAACACGGTCCTAACAAAGCAAGGTATGCAACCTTTGTCATACACACATGAGGGCTTGCAGACACCACACCGAAATATGACTGTAACTGGAGCCTGTGTTTGTCTCCAGCCATTTATCACTATTACACAAAAGAATAGTTTGTGGATCAAGTTTCACCACAGTTTTTTCAGCCTCCACATATACTCAACTGTGAGTTGTCATGGGCGCACAAAAACTGCTTTGGCTGTAGTAAGCTAACACTCCCCTGCGGACTTACAAGTGTGTAGTGCTGAAAAGTGCAACAGTCACGCACCAAACACAAGTCAAACAGCTGCTAGAAGCAGTTCAGCTTCTGCAGGCCCGTCTTATCTCCTGCTCCACCTTTGGACTTTCACAATAACAGGATTGCTTTGATCGGCATCCATTTCTATCGTATAGATTGCTGTGACACTGCAACACTGAGGCTGAACGTAAAAGCCTTGACTTAACAGGCGCATTTAACCTTCAAAGAAAACATAGTCATGCTAAAGGAAAGTGTGCTTTAGTCGCAAAAGAAAACTGGAAACCCGCTTCTGTATCTCTAATGGGGCAATATATTGAACTCTAAGCGTAACCAGGAGCCCTGGATATGGAGACAGAACTAAAAGTGCTAGGCATGAGCCATTTAGCAGCTACCCCTGTTCAGCTTCTTTTTTTTGGAGGAGCTAATGACTTGTATACAGAGTCTTGTATGCATTTGCTAACCATATCAATTCTGTTGTCCAAACTTCATTTCTTTTGTGGGAGTTTTTTAGAACTGATTTGCATCGTTTAATGCACATTTATGAAATTAATTAAAGACAGACGTGGTGTCTGTAAATGAGATGAATGGCTCAAGACTGGAGAAATATACGCTTCCATTGTGGACTCCTGGGCCATGCTGAGGTTATTGTTGTTGTGATGCTATCCACATTAAATATGAAATTTCAATAGCTGACAATTACATATTGTGTATGTGTGTGTATGTATGTGTGTGTGTGTGTGTGTGGGGTGGGGGGAGTTTGTGTGATAAATTGCTTATATTAATGATCCCTACACTGCAGTTCAGCTGCAGTTGCAATTAAATGTCCTCACTTATTATTAGAAGTAAATGAAGAAGAGAAAAAGAGCAGCCAGAGTTAAACAGTGCTTTAACAAAGGATGGCGGGGAGAAAAAAAGCTAGTGTTGATAGTAAATTGTAAAATAGAGTGTAAGCAGTCAACTTAGTGTCACAGTTTGTGTTTTAATAGTCTTGTTTTCAGTTTCTTATGTTTTCTTTGTCATGTTTTCAGGTTCTTGTCATGTTTCTCCCCTGTCACGTTAGTCTCACTCATGTCACCTGTTTCATTGTCATCAGCTGCACATCATCACTAATCACTCCCTCCACAGCATTTAGTCTCCTGGTTTCCTTTCGTTCATCGCAGAATCATCACTAACCCTTCATGCCACAGTCACAAGAGAGTTAAGGCTGGTTATGCCTCATAGTCTTGGTCCTTTGTATATTCATAGTCTTGTTTTGTTTTGCTAACGCTTGTTTCATTAGTTTTGCCACAGTTTGGTTTTTTTTGATAATCTGGCTCAGCCACGCTTTATGTTTTTTGCCTTGCTCCCTGTTTTTTGTGAATAAACCACATTTACTTTAAAAGACTGCATCTGGGTCCTACCTCCCCACTGTTTTTGTCACTTAGTTGTGGTGTGTGTGCTGGATAATATATTGTTTCGTAATTTAATGGTTGTATTGATCAAGCAATATACATGGTCACACTCATGTTTAATTTATAAAGGCATTTGACTATATTCTCCTTAAAAATCACACAGCCTTTGAGGTGAAACATTTGCCACCATTTTTACCAAGTCATCCCTTATTCATGGGTCTCCAGCCAGTAAACATCCCTGCAATGCACTCTACAACCCACCAAATGTCATTAAAATTTGATGATCAGATACAGTGGAGTAATGCAGGCTCGGTGCATTCACATTTTGTCAAAGTTTATCTACCACTGAGACATTGAAAGGAATACGTTGTTTTTAAACTGCAGGTGATACAGTTCACCATACGCCACACACAGAAGCTGAGTTCCAGGCACACTGTAAGAAAAGACTGATTGTTTTTGTCCACTGTTACTTTTCTGTTACCATCACCACTTTTTAAAAAAAAAAAAAAAAATGTATTCAATCTCAGCCCAGACTCTAAATGAGCTGAGCTTATACTGTATGGTGATGTGGAAACACTCTCTGATTGGCCAGAAAGAACTGTCAACTTTGGGCATAAAAAAACTCTACAGCAGTACACACACACACTCTTTCTTCCATAAAGTCCTCTGAATTACTGCCACACAATTTACAACATAAATCACAGATATCTCACTTGTTTGGACAGATTGCATTGAACTGTGCATGGCAAATTAATGCTTGACTAGGTTTATTACCTGCGAGTGTGGGTTTGCAGATCAGTCTTTGTTTCTCTGCTGAGCGGAAGCTGAGCTCGGTAGCGCTCAGTCGTTATCTCCCCCCAAAAGATATTCAAAACCTTCTGAGCCAAAAGCCTGTCACAACCTCATTCAGTTGAGTCACACCTCTACACTCCTCACATGTAAGTAGTTTTGGATAAAAACCTGTGCTAAATCAATGTAATGTAACAAAGACACACTGCAAAGTTGTTTGTCTGATTGGTGTTGTTGCAGCTTGACACACTGTGCTGATAAAAGCGGATCCCACTCCGAGTGAGGGGATATGGTATGTATTGGAAAACAAAGCATGGAACAGCCATACTGTACCACGACACACCATGTAATGGAAAAACGCAACACAATGTCTCATCTTTGAGACTGCACAGACGTGCATTTTCTTGTGTAATTGCCTGTTTATTTTGTGACTTTGTGTGTTTGGTCATCTCCCATATCGAAGGGCTACAGTTGCCAGCAAAATTAATCATGGAATAGAGGTTAAATATTTATCCAAGTCACTGTGTTTCACTGGTTTTATCTTTCAAAACATATGTTTAATACATTCAGGTCAGCTATATAGACCCATCACGTCTTTTGAGTACAGTAAAGAATTGTAAAGATTGTTGTTTAAGATAAATTTATATTTATAGTGAATAATTCATAATGATGCAACTCACAGTAATAAGTCCTTGGCGAGGTGGGCGGGAACCCATTTGATCTTCGCGGGGCGGGGCATCGGAAATGTGGCCCCGCCCCTCTGCACAGTTACTGGCAAACACGGAACTACTGTTAGTGCTCCATCTCCGTAGAAGGACGAGGCGTAAACGTATTCTGAAATACTGGGAACCTTAGCATTTTTGGACTGAGTGTTTTTTTTTTGTCGTCATTAACGTAAGTAACCTTATCGCCTCAGTAGCTACAAAACAGCTTTATAAGGAAACAGTGTCAAACTAGTCCCGAGCTATCAGTTGTCTTATATCCCGTCGCTCACCAACTTGCTAGCTGGTGATATGCTAGCGTTAGCTGCAGTCCTACGAAACAGTTCTCAGACTGCTGTACTTGTAAGCTAAGCATGTCACGGACAAGGCATAAAGCGTGTGAACTGAAGTTGCAAACGTGTGTTGTTGTCGGTTAATAGGCAGCTGCGAACCTTGCATTACCGCTGGTTATTGTCAACGACGTTAACTTTGAGCTAAAAACAAAACGCCGAGCTCCCTGTACATCATTTGTACAAATTCGGGTAGGTTCACATTTTCGATGCGGATTGATCTGATATAACAATAACATTACCCTCAGCATCACGATTTTTACCCCAGACAGTCAGCGTTAGCTCACTGTTGTTGTTAATCTTGTAGACCCCGACTCACTGGTGGGAACTTTGAAACCATATCAGCCACAGCTCACATGGAGGAGGATGTTGCTTTTCTGGGGTTCATTTTATTATTTGTTTTTACTTTGGTGCCCAGGTGACAAGGATTTTGTTGAGACTAAACTCACCTGTTAATTTGGGCTGGAAAACCTGCAGCTAGAAGTTTGGGTGATAGAAATCTCTCAAGTGTACCCTCGGGATTTTGTCATAAATTGGCATCGGATTAAACTCCTCCACCATTAACCCACAGTAAACACGTGTTTTTTCCCCTTCATATTCCTCTTGGACAGTGAGAAATTGCTCTCTAATGAGTCACTACATTGTTCATAGAGACAGGTCTTGTAGTATTGTTGCCCGTCCTCTGTATTTGATAGAAAATTAAGTCAAGACACACCTGCTTCTGATGTCAGTGTGGTTTATTATAGCTCCTTAATTCGTGTGTCCTGACACACCCACTGGTTTGTGACCTAAAGTCATCTGGGACATTTGCTGCTAAGTTTTTTTTTTTGGGCAGGCATTTTCAAAAGGTACTTGGCTTATTAAATAAAATGGGGGAAAAAAATTGCCCAAAACAACATTATATTTGCCTGTGTAGGATAATTATCTATGTCAGCTATTACCACATAGCTTTCGCCCTGGCAAGATGGCTTCTCTCTCTGATTGATGAGTCTTGAGATTCCAGCTGCTTTGCAAGGTACAAGTTGATATCCGTTGTCTTCATGAGGTACTGAGGTGGCCATGCAACTCTTCTCTGTCTGTATTTCTGTTACTTCTGAGAGTTTATGCTGATGGCTCTGAAGCAGAAAACACTCCAACATAAGAAATGGCAAGTTTCCTCTTTGTTGAGAGGAAAGCGTTACTCAAGCTTGATAACGACATCTTTTGCTGTTCACAAGTCGACTTATTGTCTGCTGAGGCATGGCATCCCACATGGCACCCCTCAGCTCATTGAGGTTCTGTGGTAGAGTTACGAGCCTGTACACAGCGACTCAGCTGATCCCATAAGTTTTTTATGGGATTCAGGTGTGGAGAAAGTGCAGACCACTCCATTTGAGGTACCCCCGTCTCCAGCGACCGTTCACTAATGATGCAACCTCGATGAGCTGGAGCGTTGTCCTCCATGAAAATGAAATTAGGTCTGTGTTGTTCATGCGGGGGCACAATGTCTGAATTAATTATGTTTCTCAGTTAGTATGGACTTGTCACAGTACCATTCACAAAGTGTAGGGCGGCTCTGTACTGACCAGATACACCAGACCAAACTGTAGCATAAACTCAACTCAAATTTATTTATAAAGCCCTTTCAAAACAGCCATGGCTGAAATAAAGTGCTGTACATGAATAACAACACGAAGTATAAGACATAAAACACAAGAACTATATAATAAACAATCAACACCACCACCAAAGGCTTGTCTGGTGACAACAGTGGCTGATGCACAACGTCTCCAACGTCGTTGGCGGCCATCATTACTGCTCAACGTGAATCGACTTTCATCAGAGAACAGCACTGGTCCAGCATAAATGCTCCCTGGCCCATGCAAGACGATGACACCTGTGCCTGGTTTTGTGGTCAGGTACCCGTGCAGATCGTCTCACACATAGACCACGCTAAACTGTTTCCAATGGTCTGGCATGACACTTGGCGTCCACTTCTATGGCTTTCTGTGACTCTTCCAGTCTCTCTGTATCTCTGTTGCAACCTGCTGATGACACTCTAAGCTCAGCGGCCACATCCGTCTGAGAACATCCTGTTGGAAGCCTCGCAATGGCGAGGTACTGTTGACCAACTGTTAAGTACTGAAACATCGAGCAGTTGGACATGTGAATTCAAAAGTTTACAGAAGGTCACAATAAGTTCACCTGTAAAGGTTATGGTTAAAGCAGAACGTCCCTAACTTTTTGTGAGTCGCGTATATGACAGGTGATATAAATTGTTGACGACAAGGAACAACGTAGATCCACCAATTCAAAGACTAGTTTAAGTTGCTGCTGTATTTTAAAGAGACGATTTTGGAACTTGCGAGACTGCTTTTTGCAGTAAGAGAATCTGAGGGAAACCTCTTAGGATTACCATCGGTCAGGTTCAAACGAATCAAAAGTTGACAAAGATGGTGACCGACAGTGATGATGGGGTTAGAATGAAATCACTCAGAGGTATATGAGCTTGTGGTTGCTTTCAAACTTTCAAAGTGACGGCCATTTCTTTTTTTAATCCAGTGACCCTAACTCTGATTTGTGTTTATGAATGTGACACGAGCGGCCTGCTACAGCAGCATCTGTCACTCTGGGGCCCTTTTTTGTCATTTTTAGAAATTGCAAACGTGGATAATGAAGTAATATTTTCAATACAGTTTCTGTGTAACCATGTGGCGAAATTTGTCCCGTCACATGCAGGAGCGCGCTTGGTTAGGAGACTAAAAACAGGAGTGCACGATCTTTATCTTTCACAACATTTGAAAAAAAAAAAAAGGAAACTTGGTGAAGACTTTAATAAAAAAGAGTCCGTTAAATTAGGCGTGGGCCAATTTTGTTGGAAGTATGGCAGCCCCGAGCGCTCCCGTGTTATATCGGTATCGAGTTATCAAAGAAGAGCATGAACAAACAACACTCCATCATTACTTTCTCTGCCAGCTTCAACACTGGACAACCTTTTAGATTTCATAAAACAAAGTTCAAACAGATTAAAAAAAAAAAAAAAAAAAGGGGTTTGGGTCATTTCTTGCCTTGGGGTGTGTATGTGTCACAGATTCCCAGAATTGATTCAATCAACATTCAAGTTGGTCAGGGACATTTCGGCTATTATATCAGCTGTGCTCAGAGGGACTAAAGGCTCACGTTGCCATTCAAGACTAATGCAGAACAAACTTTGCGCAGTCACATATAAGGTCATTCTTTCTGTTGAATCATTTGAATAAATACTGATTTAGATTAGAAAGATAATGTTTAAAAGGACCTTTTTAACAACCCTGCTGCCTCATTACTCCTCCAAAATGAACAGTACTGTTACACATGAGGTTACAGTCGTACTGATACTCATTTAAAATAGGTTTTCTATGTTAGACTATGTTCAAATTCGACTAGTTTTGAGGATTCAGAAACTGTTTTTGTGTATATGTATATATATATATTTTCTTTTTTAGAAAAAATGTTATGTTACTTAAATTCAGCTTCAACAATTTTCTTTTTTTTTATGACTCCACAGTAGATACTTCTAAAGTGTCATAAATATATCACAGAGACCTTTACAAAATTGCACACCCGGGGGAACTGTTGGGAAGGTATTCGTGTTTCAGAGAACGCTTTATTCTTTTGGCATTTTATGGAACATTTGGCAGAAATATTTAAGCATCAAGCTGTCGGTAGTTCTACAGAAATGGTCTGCGTCCTTTAGTCTCAATTGTCACGGGCTGCTGAACCCTCCAATTAACATGTGCCATGTTCTTTTTTTCCTCTCTTCCTGCTGAGTCCATTTGAGTGTGCCTGAATTGTTAATATGGTATCAACCAGTGGTAGGTTGGGCTCTCTGCGACGCAAACTCCTCTGTCATGTCGTTTGGAAAGTGCACACACGGGAGCCACGAATACACACCAATAGTCCCTTCGCTTAATTGTTAATCATCTTTCCGTGACACTTTTGAATTAAGTGGCATTACAGACGGACAAGGAGCTCTGCAGCTTATATGCACCAGTGGAAATGAGTTGTCGTCTTGCTTCCTGGTCCAGGGGGATTTCAGGAGATTTGTGCTCTGATTGATGGATGTATAGTTTTGCCAGTTGAGCAGGATGACAAGGCCAAATTTATCCAAAGAATGAAGTGTTCTAAAGGTCATCTTTTGAGATGGATTGATTACTTTTTCGGTCGTGCTTTCCAAGTCGTTACCAAAGACTTCCATGGATTATGATTGGACTGAGCAGTGGTAGCTGAATGCTGGCTTCAGGATGATCAAAGTATATACCGTGTGTGTGTGTGTGTATATATATATATATATATATATATATATATATATATATATATATATATATATCTATCTGTGTGTGTATATAGATATTTAAACTGGTTTCCTGCTCTGGTTGTGAACTTTATGTGATTTATTGTAAAGGAGAATTAAGCTTCATCTTAATGTAAAACGTGTATATTTGATCATGTTATTGCTCCAACTTCCATTGCATCACGTTTTATTTTTAAAACATGGTTTGATGCATGAAGTTTGCTCAGTTGTAGTGACAACAAAAACCCAAAAACATTATGTAAGATGTGGTTGAAAACACAACCACCCCATGGCTGGACACAACCTCAACTGAGCACACGTTTCCCCATACGTGGGCACAACACGCCTACATTGTGTGCTTTAGTAGTGGCTGTAAATTGGACTTGTATACATCAAAGTAACTGCAGGGACTTCAGTGGTGCGTTCAAATTCAACGGCTGTCGCTCTAAATTGTAACTCATCATCAGTAAAGCTGCACAGCGCCATCACACCACCTTCTCCATGATTCCTGGTGGCAAAAATGCATGCAAATACCATCCATTTAAGCTGGAAACCTCAAATCTGGTGTAGTCAATACCAAAGTGTAGTCAAATACTTTATTTTTAGTTTGAGTACCCTTAATATTGGTCTACAGTGTTCTAGTATGAATCAGCATTTCAAGTGTGTTAAAACGTCTCACTTTACCGTATGCTACAGCTCTCATTATACCTTTACTGTCCGTAGGATGTTCCGCTTGCGGGCGTTGTCCGCAGTTTCGGTGGGGCTGGCGCAGCTGTCCCGCCGGTATCACAGTGGGCCAGTGCGAGGGACTGACCGAAGGAGGCTGATGCTGGCAGCTCTGGCCGGGGTAACTGGAGTGTCTGCTAGTGCCGGACTGCTGTGGAAAAGGTAGGGCCCTTAAATACATTGCTGCAGCCTCCTTCTTGCACAGTGACAGTTGGGCCGGGCTTCATTGCAAGTGTTTTAGGCAGTAATCTCACAACAGTGGCCATTCGGATTGTCACATCTTTAGAGCTGTGTATTTATAGATTTCCTGTCCAATACAAAGTATTTCTTCTGAACGACACATCTCTATGAGTGTCAGT
Organism: Leuresthes tenuis; assembly: GCF_036924035.1. Taxonomy (NCBI): domain Eukaryota; kingdom Metazoa; phylum Chordata; class Actinopteri; order Atheriniformes; family Atherinopsidae; genus Leuresthes; species Leuresthes tenuis. The sequence goes on from NW_027325362.1 coordinate 18,297,762, forward strand.
TAACCTGAGCCTTACTCAAATGCAGCTTGACTTTTTTTTTTTTTTTGCAAATTTTTCATTTATAATTTCCCAATCTTGTCGATGGCCATCCATTGACATTAAGGCGGGGGCTAAGTTAAGGCACTGTGTTGGAGAGAGTGCCAAAGGTAGAACTCTTCTGGGACAGAATGACAGCGCTGCAGTAGGCAGAGTGATGGATGGTGCCTCAGGGCTTTTCAGACTGATGGGATGAACCTGTTCCAGGCTTTCACTTCAGGCTTTATTCTCCTTGTGTTGCATTAAACTGAATTATTTAGCCTTCACCAGACAGACCCAGCTATTTATTATTATTATTATTATTCCAATGTTCTGTTTAGTCATAAATGTAATTAAGTGGGAGTTTGCCAAGGTAAGCCTCTCAACATTGCACAGAAGAACTAAACAGTGTAGAACAATCTCCCTCTCGCCTCTAAAGGCACATAACAAGCTGCAAAACAAAGGCCCTTGCATACTTCCTTAAATCTACATGGTGGAATGAAGCATAAGGAGATATTGCAGTACTGAAGTACCTTGTGTGAAAGCTGAAAACTGTCTCTCGGGTTTTTTAATGTGTTGATTTGTTTTCTTTTTATAAATTAGAGCATATGCTGATGCAGGACCCTCGGTTCGACACTCAGAGCAACCCAGTGCAGAGGAATCTGATTTTGTGAGAGATGCCGATCCAGAGATGGAGTCCGAGAAATCGGTTGAATCCAGCAGTGGAGATGAGGCTGCAAACAATGAAGGTGGAGAGGGGAAAAAAAAGAAGCCCCGCTCAGGATTCCGTGACCGCAAGGTAATCGATAAACCATAAACCTGCAGCCATTCAGTCAGTCACAAGAGCTGTGTTTTGAAAGGCCTCCCCGGTCAATGTCCAATATGCAAACGCTAGTATATTTTGACAGAATATTTACAGGGACGCACTGAGGTAATCAGCCTGCATTTCTGCTGTCATAAATAACAGACATTTACCACCCTTCAGATTTTATAGCTGATAATGAGGCAGCAGATGACAAAGGACTAACATAAGAGGAGTCAGCAGTCCTTGATCCGATGCCAAATGAACAGTTTCTTGCTACGCATTTTATTAAGTTGTGAGTAGAAGGGATTTGAAAAGTTGATGCAGTTTTTTTTTTTTTTTTCTTTGATGAAATGTGATGTGATTGTACAGGTGTACCTGAGTTATGGGTGCAGATGTGAATATTGCGCAGTCACTCTTGCTCAGCAGCAGCTGCAGCCACATTCTATTGACAGCACACGTCTGGAGAGCAAATTTATGCTCCCACTGTCCTTGAAGTGATCCATTGTCTTTGGAGTTTTATAGTAAGTGTCCCGTGAAGTATTAGATTTAGTTTCTTTATAAAACTGATTTAACTTTTTTTGTTTTTAAAGATGATCAGGACCGAGTGAAAAGTGTAAAATCAATAGTTTGCTTTAAAGCGGGTCAGTTTCTCTTGCTCAGTTGTCGTCCAACGTTCTCTTAAAATCTGAGAGGAAAAAAAACATTTGTTTAGAGAAATGAAAAGGAGCCATATTTGTAGGTGAGTGCAGACGTTTGGACAGATTCCCAGAATGTCAGTTGACGTCTAAAAGGCATAAAGTTAAAGATGAAACCATCCGTTTGGTAAACTGGCTTATTCCAACTCAGGGTGCGCTGGGGCCAATCCCAGCAGCCATCAGATCGCCATCAGACTGCTTGTATGCTGCTAGAAAAGGAGGGGACACCCCATCATTTGACTGCAGAAGACCCCCAGGAGGATTCTGCAGACTTCAGAGAGGTGGTGCACAGTTATGCTGTGCAGCAAACATGAAGTTTGATCAGAAGAAACTCTCCTTCCTCTCGCCTCACCACAGAATTGCACAGAAATGCAAAAGATTGACTAAATCAGCCTGATGTATGTTGGAAGGGAGCACATTGACCAATGCACTTTAAACATGAACAGGAACCACTTGCTAACTGTTCCGCGTGTTCATTCAGTTCCTGCTTTTTGCTTGTATTTGCAGTTTGTGGAGCAGGGGGCTGTAGAGGGAGGATTGGTTTTGATTGGATTCCAGCAAACTATGAAATCAAACATCTCAATTCCTTTGGGTAGCTTACCTGAACATGATGATTGATAGATATATGGATAGATCGTCTGTGATACTTGCCATTGTGAGTTCTTCTAAGTTCTGATACTACAAGGTGCTACTGCGGTTTTCTACAGGAACCAACCATGAAGCTTTTAATCAACTATAAAACAAAGAGGAAATTGTATTTGGATTGGTCTCTGTGTCAGTCTCCCACACACACTTTCTGTTTTGCAGATTCAACTTAATGACAGTCTCTAAAAGCTAAAGCTCTAAAATGTTTTTTTTCTTTTTCCTCAGGGGGTTGCAGCAGTAAACACAATCACTCATTGTCACATGAAATAGCAACCTTTGTGGATTAGCTCGTAAACAGACGTCAGCCACGCTGCGTCTGTTAGAAATATTCTGCCGAAAAGCGGATGGTATCGTCAAAACAACCACTCAGATGGATAATGTGTGTAACTGGGCCGAATGATTTAGTTTTGTGTTCCCCAAAACCGGGCGACACGCTGGGGATGATGCGCGGATAGTTTTTATTTTGTGGTGCAGACAGTTTTGTGGGGCTGAGATGTCTCTGCACTCTTCCTTCATTTGAACCTGCCAGTCAGAGGGACCCTTAAAGCACCAAAACTTCCTGTTTTGGTTATGTGGGGTATCAGTCAGGAGGTTAATGTACCTCTCCATCAAAGGTGACAACTTAATTTTCCTGTAGGTGGCACCTGCTTCATTACTCTGTACACATCTTCGCTCCATCTGCATCTTCTTAGCGCTCCTTTAGAGCGAGCCGAGAGGGTTGATAGAGGACTTTCTGGTTCTTGTTGATGTTTCGGTATATTAGATTGGTTCCTCTTGCCTAATTGGTAACGTGTGAAGCCTGCGTTGTTGACTGTGCTTGCTGTCTGGTTGGCAGGTGATGGAGTACGAGAACAGGATAAGGGCTTACTCAACTCCTGACAAGATTTTCCGCTACTTCGCCACACTGAAGGTCATCAACGAACACGGAGATGCTGAGGTTTACATGACACCTCAGGACTTCATACGCTCTATCACACCCAACGAGAAGCAGCCAGAGAGTAAGTTTCCTCTTCTCTGCTTAGTCTTTAAAGGGTATTTTATTTGGAAGCACTCACATTCATTATTTAATTGAATTAATTGTTATTACTTTACTGAATGTTAACTCTAATCCTGTCCCTGACTGAAAATGTATGCCCACCAATATAACCTGTTACACGTGATACATGGTATGTAATGGTACTTTTCATGCATGCAGGCTATTTATGATCACTAGAGTTAGCAGTGCTCAGGTCATATTGCGAAATGTAAGCATTACCCAACACTCCCCCGCCCTCTTCCTCCATCCAGCTACACGAAGATTTCCCACACATATGTCACTTCTGGGCTTTATGACAGTTGGTGGGTATATTGATACCACCAGCCATGAATGTACGAGGCAGGAGGGGTGCAGAGCAGAGCTGTCCAATCACGCTGAGTTGAGGGAATTACCACACAGCAGTTGCTGTATCAATTAACTGGCTGAACCCAGAGCAGACCTCTGGCGTCACGCATGGAGCCAGCAAGAGATATTTGATCTTCAGCCATGGGAGGTTTGTAAAAGCAGGGAGCTTAACTTGGCATAAATCTATTTCAGCAACACTCTCGTCATTATTATTCAACACCAAGATTGAGTTAGTGTCATTCTTTTTTTTTTTTTGATGGGAGGATATTAGCCTCAATCACAGACCTGCAGTTTAATTCTCAGTGTGTGAGGATTGTTACTTTTAAAGCATTCATTCGAAGTAAAAGAGACAAAACTGCAGTTAACAGACTTAATAGGAACTTATCTTGGCCCGTCACGTCCTTGCTGCCTTTCCTGCTCACCTTACCACTTCCATCTGTTAATCGTGATGAAGACTTCTACTAACTTGGCCCCCATTGGCTCTCTTTTCTTATACTTTGCACCTTTCCTGCCTACTTCTTCATACTCAAGCTTTTTTTTTTTTCTTTTGGCCCCTAAACTGAAAGCTAGAGTTCACTTCACAATAGGCAATTATTTTACTGTCATCTCAGAGCCCATAGCCCTGATGAGACTAACCATAGACTCGCTTTTCTGGTTTTAATGCTCGATAGATTTTCTGGCCCATAGATGATGAATTGGCTCTCGAGATGCAAAGATCAGATAGATGGAGAAGCTGTCCCCCATTTGAAAGACTAAAACCTCCCAAGACAATAGCAAAATGGGATCCACGCTGTTGGGATTTCACATGTTCCTCGTTAACTTTAAACAGGAATTTTATGGAGTGATCCAGTGACTGAGTAGTTGTGGTACAAACCGTATGACTGGGATGTTGAAATTTGACCTTGTTTGTCTCAATAATTTTGCATTTTCATGTCATTTTTGTTGAAAGCCGAATCGCAATAAAATCAGCTGGTGGCCCTGACCCAAAGATAAATGTGATATTTAACGACAGTCTGTGAGAAGCTTAAAGACCAGAGCATAGTGAAGGCATCTTAATTCACCTTGAAATACTCATTACAAGTTACCATGTATGTGGCTGCTAAAACTTCATAATGTCGAGCTATGAAATAAATCCCAAGTTTGAGAGTCGTATCAGAACAGATGATCATGCGGATGGCTGTTTGCTTTGAAGAACTGACTAAATGGAAATGGGTTTGTTAATGGGTTTAATCAGTCTCGAGCATGTCATCGATTACCAGAGGTTTATTACTGGTGGAGAGTAAATATGATTGCTCAACTTCATGGAAGGCATAAATCTACCCTGCATGTAGCTGGCATCCAGTTTCAGCATCTTTCCGATCTAACGTGCACGTCTCTGTTTATTGTCTCTTCTTCAGATTTAGGTCTGGACCAGTTCATGGTGAAGCGCTATGATGGCAAGGTAAGAAGTCGTTCCTGATTTTGAAAAGGTTAAGTTAACTGTTCATCAGGTCAGCAGCAGGAAGATTTTAAACTTTTTAATAATTAAGTCTTGGTTCATAAATCATTTCAAAGTATTGCGGGATAATAAATGCGCTTCCAGCTAAATTAATTTTACATTTCCCCCTGAAAGCTGTGTCATAACGATATGTTATTCGAGTTTCTTTCTTCTCCCCCCACACGGCCTACCAGGACACATGAGGGGCTTCTTCCCCAAAATTACCAGTGTGAAAAATGCTCATTCAGTTCACACTTTAAAAAATAAATAAATAAATGTTTCTACGCCTCGTGTTGCAGTATTGTGTGTTCCCAGTAAAGTTGTTGTTACTGTGGAGAATCCAAACCTTATTTGTCAGCCTTTTTATCTTTTTATAGATTAACTTAGTCTTGGCTAGAAAGTAGTTTGAGTTAAACTCTGCATTCAATTAAATGGATGCTTTAAGACCAATGTGTAATTGTGCTTTTCATTGGGATTGATTGGTCTTAAAACATTCAGTTATTTGAACCTAAAAAGCCTCCTCTTTAACAAAAAAAATAAGTAAAAACCCTCTGAACCTAGGAAATATAATAGACACATTAATAACTGTTTTATGACCTATTTAAAGACAATGACAGCATGGGAACTTCAGATAAAATAGCCCTTATAGCCACGAATTGACTTAAAGGAGCTAGTGTCTGTGCTCTAAATGACTGATGATGATGTTTATCCGTTCACCATCAGAAAAGAGTCCATCACCATGAATAACCAACATCATTATTATCAGTACTGATTTCCTCGATATTGATTTATTTATGACTATTACGGCCCTCTCACAGAGTCCACTGAGCATCCGTCTAACCCAGTAGCTAATCATCGCCATTGATTTCATATTAGCGAATCATAAGTAAGACGATTGTGTTTTCTAGCCTCATAACAAATTTTGTCTGCACCTGTTCTCCACATTGATGAGCCACATCGAATCTGTGAGGCTGCAGAGTCAGTTACGCGGACTCACTCCCTAATGTTTCGTGACCAATTCTCCAAAACTTTGTATTTCAAAGTTTAAAGAGCTGGGGCTGTACACTAATTAGAAATAGGTGTCAAATTCTCTCTCAGCCCCAAATCTAAGTTGTGCACTCCTTCCTTTATGGCCCTTGTCTGCTTATGTAAATGTCATCCCTATCTGCAGGCAATATGTTCCCTTTATTTGCCAGGCAAATCTCTGGCTGTGTTTAGCTCTGGTTATATCTGGAGATGGTCATGAGGGGTGCTAATGCCTCCCTCCCTCAGTGGCTACGCCCGGACCCTCTTTGCTCAGGGACACATGCCTCCTTCTCATTGGTTTAATGGAGTCTTCTGGCTATTTGGAAGAAGAATAAAGCATTACAATCTCCTGCCAAGTAGCCATGAAATCTAGATCAGATGAAACTGAGAACTGCAAGGGTTTTTACTCAAATAAACAGTTGGAACATTTAGTGGTGCATTCTCAGTAATATGTAAATTAGAGGGTGTACAAAAAGGAGTGTTTCAGCTGGGGGCCGGGTGGTAAACTGCAGTGATGATTGATAATACAGTGAGTATAACACAAGAGCTCTTTTAAAGGACCTGTGTCTCACTTCCCCCTTTGAATTTAAAAATAGCAGAAGCAGCTCAGTTAAGTAGAATGGTTTGTACAAGTTTAGCCACTGTAAATGACTCATTATCTCCTTCTCTCTCCTCTCTGTCAACACTAATTTGTTCCAGGATCAATCTCTCACAGACCAGCATTACATGCCTTTTGTGGTCATGTAACAGTTGTTAATATTGACTCATCTTGTTTGTTTTGTTCTCCTGTCCCACAGAATGCTGTAGTTTTAGAAGTCATTACATGGGATTGTTTGTATGTGATCGCCAGCTCTTACACTGCATCTGTTCTCTGCTGAGAATCTGAATCTCTGGGATTCCTCCTCCTACCCTCATCATGTGGAGATGCTTTTAGCTGCCGTAAATGTTAATGTGACCTCATGTTGCCATTGTTAACTGTTGATTACTCTCCCGTGCTCTTATTAGCCATTCTCTCTCATTCCCAAATCAAGTAATCCCTCCATTTTCTCTCCCCTCCCTCCCTCCCTCCCTCTTGACAAACTGTCCTCCTCCACTCCCCATTTCCCAACATCCCCAATTTTCTCTGCCTCCTCCCCAAATCATTCCGTCTACCGACCCCTGTTCTCCACCCACAAAATCCCCATCCCTCCTTCTTTTCCCTGCCTCTTCTAATCTTCCTGTCTCCCTCCCTCCTCGTCTCCTTGCCGTTCCGCCCTCCCTCCCTCTCTGCAGGACTTCTGGCAGGTATGGGGTGTGTGCCGAGCAGCATGTGTGCACCTGAATGAGAAACTGCACTTTGTAGCCACCACCTTTTCCCTCTAACTCCTCTATACTTTCCTCTTCTCACCCTGATGTCTATCACTCACACCTCCTCAGTGATGAAGGGCACAGCTATTCACTTTGGTTAGTTCAGGGGAATGGCTGCAAAGTATTTTTTTCTTTATCACATCTCAGCTTTGGTAAGCGTGAGGCCACTTTGAATTATGCTGTCAGTCGACTTTATGAGCACTATGGATAGGACAGCAGCCAAACTGTACATTTAATAGACAGGCAGATGAAACAAGTGCTTATTTTCATCTGATCCCAAGTGTCTGTAGTTTAAATTAAACTCTAATCTCTGAAATGTCTTCATATGGAAAACAAATGATTGGTTAGAGGAATGGCTCACGGGCCTCCCCACCTGTTTCCTGTCAGTTAACTGCATATACCTGGAAACCTGAACTGCTCATATCCCTTCCATAAATGTGCATGTGTTTGTTCATTAATGGTAACAGGAGCACTGACCTATGAGCTTTACTAAATGATTAGACCTGGGAGCAGGTCTGAATGCATCTGCCAGTGAAAATGATAAGAGGACAAGCCGAGCGTAGCTCAGGGCGGGTTATAGCCTGTTCACCATAAAAAGAACAGGGAGTGTCATAAAGTGAAGTGAGCATACACCCCTTTGTTTGCAAATTAGACACCAAAGCCCTGTATTGTTAGTTGACGTGTTGGATATTTTCCAAGTTTCCTTTCTATAGCTCCTTGATGGCAGCTGTGCCATGCTACCCCTGCTGAATTATTGAAGGTGATGACTATACTTTGCCTCAACAGAGATTATTAAACGCTGCAGCACTGCTACTTAATTTATATTATAGTAGTCAGCCCCACCCCCAAAGTGAAGTTAATTTCCGTTTATACTTAAAATTTGAGAAGAACATCATGACTTGAAAGCTGAGATGCACAGAGCAGCCAAAAAGAAGTCATTTTTAGGGTATTGGTCGATGCTAAATCCTAGCAGCGCTGTTCCCCTGCACTCCCTCTGTCTTACTTTACAAACACACTGTCTCTCCTCATGCTTTCATTCCTTATAAGAAATATCAGCTCTAGCTTTTCACTTGCTTTGGTGCTGTAGCTTTTTTTTTCCCAGCATGCAATGGTCTACTGCCTGTGAGAAAATTAGTTGGTGGTGGCGCCCCCTCTCTGCGCATGGTGGCATCATGGGGTGGGTTTGGACCCAGGAAATGGCTCTGTCGGCAAATGCCAAGGCTGTATTGATGTGCTTGATAGCCTTCACAAATCCATCCTCTGGGTTGCACAGATGTTGATGCTGCATGGTTTTTGTGAAGCATGATTTAAAGTAGCAGAAGGCAGGACTTGTCTGTTCATCTGGGATCCATCCAAACTGTTCTGCTAGCTGTGGCGCTCTCTGTTAAGCCACACGGTTTTCTGAGTGCTCTGCTAAGATGGAGAATACACATCTGTCACTCAGAGGGTGTGTGGAGGAGGCTGCTCAAGGCAGGAAGCAGGACTCTTTCACACAGACTGATGTAATGTTCAACCTTTCTGATTTCGCAGGGTGCTCCCTGGGGCAGCCATTTGGACCTCTGCTGCCCTGTCTTTTAAGAAATTTTCACACCGTCTCCAATTCTCACTTACTTTCTTTGACATCTTTGTCTGTTTTGGTGTTTATGAAACTTCTTATATAGATATACATAAACTCTCTGAAAATTCCTCCCTCTCTTTGTTCTTCTGATCCATCGGAGGTTGGTTGTCTGTAAACCTGGTCAGCTAATTGTGTTCGTTCTTTGCTGTTAGAACAAGATTTATTTATTGAATGTTCCATTTCTTCTTAAACACATTCCCTGTGTAATTGCAAGTTATTAACGGCGCACCTGCTTTGCAGTTACATCTGGGACTAGGGGGTGGAAAGCTAATAATTAACGTTCCCTCCTCCCACTCACCTGCTTGGCCACTTACACTCTGTGGTATTTTGGTCCCAAGGCCTCAGATGGTCACACCTGACATCTAAAAGCTCTGCCTGAGCACACACGCTTCCATCCATCAATCTTCTATACCCGCTTAATCCATCAGTCGGGTCTCGGGGGGGCTGGAGCCTATCCCATCGGGTGAGAGGCGGGGTACACCCTGGACAGGTCGCCAGTCCATCACAGGGCTACACAGAGACAAAAGAGACAAAACAACCACAGTTCCAGGATGACTTTACCTATAGCTGGGTCATTGTAAATTCAGTTTCCTCAGTAAATAGTGGCTTTTATTGTAAATGCCAAAGGAAAAAAAAATAATCCAAGCTCTCACATCTAAGAAAATGCCACAGAGAACAGTAACTCATTTATTCTAATGTACTTGCACCCACCCGCCCTATATCTTCATTTACTTTGCTCTCTGTCAAATACCCACGTTCCAGTTGACTAAGCTCTTTTGACCTCCACGTGCAAAAGATGAGAAACCCCTCGAGGATCGGGCATCTCTCTGGCACATAACCATGCATAGCACTGGCACATAACCATGCATAGCACTGGCACATAACCATGCATAGCACTGGCACATAACCATGCATAGCACTGGCACATAAGCATGCATAGCACTGGCACATAACCATGCATAGCACTGGCACATAACCATGCATAGCACTGGCACATAAGCATGCATAGCACTGGCACATAACCATGCATAGCACTGGCACATAAGCATGCATAGCACTGGCACATAAGCATGCATAGCACTGGCACATAAGCATGCATAGCACTGGCACATAACCATGCATAGCACTGGCACATAAGCATGCATAGCACTGGCACATAACCATGCATAGCACTGGCACATAAGCATGCATAGCACTGGCACATAAGCATGCATAGCACTGGCACATAAGCATGCATAGCACTGGCACATAACCATGCATAGCACTGGCACATAACCATGCATAGCACTGGCACATAAGCATGCATAGCACTGGCACATAACCATGCATAGCACTGGCACATAAGCATGCATAGCACTGGCACATAGACGAATCGAGCACGAACAAACATCCTCGGCCTCTCTCAAATCTTCGCTTTTCACCAGATCTCAGAGTAGACCCGAAAGTGTATCTCTTCGCTGGAGCTCTAATGTCACTAATGTGTAACGATTAATAATAATGAAGTGATGGCATCTAACAAGCTCGTGCTAAACTGGCAGATAGGTGGAAAATAGTGTGTGTGGGGATGGGGCAGCCGTCATTGGGTGAGAGGCGGGGTAGACCCTGGACAGGTGGTCCGTCCATAACAGGGCCACACAGAGACCAACGAGACAAACAACGAAGTCACTTCTCGGGACAATTTAGAGACACCAATCAAGCTAACATGCATGTTCTTGGACAGTGGGAAGAAGCCAGAGTACCCGGAGAGAACCCACGCATACACAGGGAGGAACCTCCTTGCTGTGAGGCAACAGTGCTAACCAGAAGACAGTAAATTTGATAGATTTTTTTTTTTCTCCAAAGTCTGATGATGCTCACTGAAGTCGGGTTTACAAAGAAATCTGAGGAACTTTTCAAGTATTTGAAGCCTTTTACTACAGCCATGCGCTTCAAAGGTCTTCAATCATTCATGTGAATCGAGCAGAAATAAACGCAGCCCTTAACACGCAGGCCCCCGGCAGTACTTGATTGGACTTGTGTGGGCTTTGTGCGTCGGCTTTGTTCTTTTTCTCTTTAGCTCTGTGCAGTGGCGAGATTGTCCCTGACCAGGCCTTTAACCCCGCCCGTGTGCGTATATGACAGCAGTACATTTCACTGTTCCGCTGCCAGCACAGTTCCGCCTGTCAGCATCTTTCTGCCTCGGCTCACGGAATTGTGCCGTCGCTCAGTTTGTCATCTGGATACAGTCGTCGTGTTTCGCTAGATTCATGGAGAAATGATGAACAGGTGACTATCCTCAAGGCAGAGCTGTTTAAAGACATCAGGCTCATTACATACAGATTTTTTTGAACAGAAACGCACAGAAGAAGCAGATGTTAGTTTGCTCATGTCCTGTAGGGATTTTTTCCTTCTGTCATTTTAAAATCCAGTGAAACAAATGTTGAAATGTATTATTCCGCAAACAAAATATTTCTGAGGACTACAGAGGAAGTATTCTTCAATCCCCAGTCAGGCAGATGGGTGTATAAAACGTATCAAGAGGACTCAATCAAAGGAGGAAAAAGAAGACCACTTTAAGAGCAAGCCTTCTGATATTATAGGAAGTCAGAGTGGAGCCCAGAGGGAATTATCAGCAACCTAAAGACTTCCTCACTAGGACAACACCAATCGTGTGAATGGAGGGGCTGTTGAGGGGAAAAAAAGAAAAAAGTACTCCGCTCACCATCTGGAGTTTACTAAACATGGCGTGGACATACCAGAAGGGTGTTGGAAACCTGTTTTGTAGATGGATGAGACGAAAATAGAATGTTATGCTGCGTGTGGGCCAAGAAGGCTCAGAATTACAGATGGAACAGTGAATTCTGAAGTACAACAGCAAAGTCTACGAAAGAATGCCTGAACATCGGTCAATGGACTGAACCTCAAGAGAAAGAGGGCCATGGAGAATATTTCTAAAGTACTGTGAAGTGGTTTCATATGAGGAAACTGAATCTGATTGTTGCCTAAAATCTTTAGTTACAGTTACTGCTGCATAAGTGGCTCACTGTATATTCTGAAAGCAAGAGTTCACGTAGAGCCATTCTATTCAATAGATAAATGACTTTTACCTTGTCTCTTTTATGTTAATGACCCACTATCTATGTTGAGTAGTTGTGCACAAATGTGAGGTTTTAATTCATATTTATTCAGGAGTATAAAAGAATTCTGAAGGGTTCACAGACTGTCAAGCTTGGCTGTTGTTAAGTCTTTTAGATAAAACATTTTGTCGTCTATCCGAGTTGCGTTTGCATAATTGTGCTGTTGGAACGGCTTGTTGCTGGAGCATTCAATATTGCATATCTTGAGTCAGAAGCTGAGGTTTTCACTGATGACAGATGGAAGATGGAGGGAGAAGTGGAAGATGGGCAGCGATGCTATAACGGAGCTACAGGCTCGGTGGGGAGAAAAAAACGATGAAAAACACGCCGAAAGGCTTAGTATACTGTGCACATTACCATAGTAGGTGTCTGCCTCAAAGTGTATAGTTACAGCGTACATTTATTGGAGAGATGTACAGTATGATAGCGCTCTAAGAGAGAAAATTGCAACCGTTTTGTCAGCTCATTGTCAGGTAGAGTGGGGCCCTAAAAGGGAAAGTTCTGTTCTTTTTTTGACCAAGACACACTACACCAGGGAGCACTTAGGGGTTTTATCACCATGCTCCTTTGAAGTTACCCTTTATTTAACCAGTTGAATATGCCATTTAGTCCCTCTCTTCACCTAAAATCTCTTTACCTCATTCTCAAGGTGATGTGGGCTGTTCTGTATTTTAGATTTTGTCCTCGACTCCGGCCACTGGAAAGTCTGAGCATCCCTTATGTGCTCGGTGCCTGAGCTCTGGTGGTTATGATAAGGCCCGGCGTGTTTTTCTCTCTCGGTGTGTGTAGCTGTCTATGTGGAAGGCATGCGTACGCGCTTGCCCACACACATACACATCTTTGCGCCCCCTACTTTGGTTTTGTGGGCTGGCATTAGTACTCTTTGGAGGGCTTTGTCTGTGCATCATCATTTTAAACCCAGGGGCCAGAACCAACTTTCACTACCTCCTCTCTCTGCTCTTCCTCTTTTTCTTTCTACATTATATGCTCACGGTTGTTCCAGTTTCGCACTCTATACTCTCCTGCACATGAAAACACCTGAAAGCCTTTAACTCTTAAGGCACCACAACCCTTTTCTTTCATTCTTTTGTTCTCTCTCAAACACAAACACAGGTCCAAAAATAACTTATTTTCTCTCCCTGACCTCCCTACTGTCCCCCACTCCCTTCTCTCCTTATACGTTGTCATCAATTATAAATGTCACAGTAGAAACTGCTGTTCTCTATCTTTGCATCTCTAACTCTGGACTCATATAAAGGATAGCGATATGTTTTATAAGCTTATAGCAGTTGTTTTCAGCAGTGTGATGCAGAATGCGTGTCATGAGGAGGGGAGTTGGGTCTTGGGGAGGGATTGTGAAGCCATGAAAGGGATGCCACACAATTTTTGTATTCATTTATGCTTTTTCTAATTGATTACATGTGAGAACATTGAATTTACCGTCATCTCTCATGTAGTCGGCATACAGCTTCAGCAATAATACTCAGTGGAGCTGCATCACTTACTTTCATCTCGCAAAAAGGTGAAAATCAACAGTTGCTTTTAGAAGTTTGGACACACCTACTTTTTCAAATAGAATGGATGGGTGGAAATTGTAGAAATCCAAGGCTTGTTTGAATTCTCATTTTTGAGTGGCTTCCCTTTAGTGATCTTGTTCTGATAAAGATGTTGTGTATGAGTGCACGAGTGTCTTTGTCATTTAAGGCCCTGCTAAAGACAGCAGAGGCCTCGGTGTTCTCTAACAGTTGTTTCTCCGTTCTCCTCCTCCTCTGAAATGGACGTCTTTACAGATGGAGGTAACTTCACATGGGCTCAGCGTGGCCCGGCACCCCCACCCCACCCCTTCTCCTGCTTCTCTAGGCATGCTCTGTCCTTCTGTTTGGTGGGGCGTCCCACTAATGGGACACTGTCTTTCAATCCTCGAGTGTGTAGTACGCATGTGGTGAAGTGACACTTTCATGCAATGCTGTATATATACACATGCTAACAAAACCAAAAAACATCAAGTCAGCTGTCGGGAGCTAAATTTCACTTGTTGTTTTTGTGATCAGTACATCGGGTCGTGTTTCAGATATGGTTAATCGGTAGTGTTGTGTGTTTGTGCGACATTCTCTCGTGATGTTTTCCCTCTCTTTATGTCAGCTTCCCACTGTGAGTACAGCCTTTGGTGGATAATGTGTTTTCTTCATGAACTGACCACAGACTAATTGTTCATCTCTGCCATCCTCCCCTGCCTGTACGGCTTCATGTGTATGCAGCAGCTGCATGACTGTTATCATAATTAACCTTACGCACCGGGACTGCTCTTCATTTGTGTGTGAGAACCATGTGTGTGTGTGCATTCCTACAGCTGACTGTAGCCAGTCTCTTATTTATCTGAACTCTGAGACACACACACACATGTGTGTCTTGCACACAAACAACAATTGTAGCTGTAGAAGCTTTGAGGATTGTGCTGAATAACAGAAATTATTTATAATGCAAGTGTTTCCCTTTTATGTCGTGGATGAGCAGAAAATTGCCCAGGAGAGGGAGAGGTTTGCTGATGAGGACAGCATATTTTACTCCCTGGGAGAATGTGGCCTTATCTCCTTCTCTGACTACATCTTCCTCACCACTGTGCTGTCTAGTAAGTACCTTTTTTTTTTTTTATTTACGTTGCACAAATATGATCCCTCTCTTAAAATCATAGAATTGATCACAAATCCTCTAAATATCTCTTTAGTTCTCGGAATGAACATGAAAAGGAGTGACATTTCAGTATATTGTTAGCTGGGTTTTATGGCTGGCGGCTGTTCAGTGAGATATCTGTCTCTGTCATTGTTAACGTGTGTCTGGCATGCCAGCTTCGTCGGAGGTGCTGTGTTTCACAGTCATTTGCTGGATCTACAAACACAGGGAGCAAATTGCACATTAAGGCCTCTGCTCTAATGTGACAGAGTTAATGGAAATAAAAATCAAGCATGACTTTGTCCTCTTTAATGCTTGGAGACCATCATAATCGGTTGGTGTGGAGAAAGTCTTGGGCGAAGACGGGACAACATGCCTCGTGGTCGGTTTGGGTCCATTTCGCACTGCCACAAATACGAGACGATGGAGGACTCTTTTTTTTGCCTGCCAGTTCCACAGATTGTGTCAGAGCATCTTAGTGGGACATATTTACCTTTTTTTAAGAAGAAAAAAAGTTACAAAACATATTTTGCTTGATAAGAAAATGGGTGTTTAATGCATTTTAATGCAAATTAACTTTTACAATGCAAGCAAACATGTTACTTTGACCACAATCTGAGTTTCTCAAAACCATACACACCAAGATCATGCAGTGGAGGACTCGGTCTCTCCTGCATATATACACTTACTCATACTTCTTGGTGCTGCAAGCAGGCTCAAAGGTCCATTCTCTTGCTTTTTGTAAAAACAGTAAAGCATAAGTGTGTTTAATGCCACAAATTCCTGATCAAGCTGGTCTCATTCATATATATATTTATTTATTTGTTTGGTCAGACAGCAAGAAGGAGAGAAACAAAGAAATTGTGATTTAAAAATCAGCCCATCATGATTAGGCGTCAACTCGAGATCACTTAAGGAATTCCCAGACTGTCATTCCACTCTAATTGAATCCAGACTTCATAACAATAGCGTTATCATCAGAACTGTCATTCAAAATTAGCCTTACTTCCATGTATTTTAGTCTCCCACAGAGAGCGTTAGGAGTGGCATAATGTCTTGAATAGTTCCTCACACAGACCCAGACCTGGCCTGTCTGCCACAGATAAAGTTCAGACCCATCAGCATCCTACACTGGAAGCAGATGACTTCATATAGAACGTCCAGAGTCAGTTTGAGCAGTTTCGCTGTTGGCAGAGTGTGGGGCTGACTCTGCAGTCTGAGTGATATCAGATTCTCTTAGTGAGGCTGTGAGCTCACCCCAGTGGCGTGAAGGCTGAAGATGGTGTGCAGTAAACGTGTAACGATGGTATTGGACTCTTTAGCTGTTCTCTGGGTCGATTGAGTGTGACTGTTCTTTTCATATTATGCTGTATTGATTGACGAATGTGTCTCTTTGTGTGGTTCATCTGCTGCGGCACCCAGCTCCCCAGAGGAACTTTGAAATTGCTTTCAAGATGTTCGATCTGAACGGTGACGGAGAGGTGGACCTTGAAGAGTTTGAACAGGTTAGCAACACGCCTTAAATGTTGCACGCCCACAAAGAGCCGGACCGAGACAGGCTCATGAGAAGCAACACACATATTTGGATTTTAATTTCAACCCACTGCAGTAACACACACTGACTGGCTAATGGAGGCAGGGTGGATTTTCTCAGAGAAAATGAATGAGTTCAGTTTTGTATGTCAGCCAAGGTATCTGGATCTGGAATTATTTGCAGGCGTATGATATAGGATTTGATTTCAGAGACGATAGATTAAAGTTTTGAAATGTGACTCGGTAAATTTGGACTGTTTATAACAGGTTCTTCTGTGACTAAATGAAATTAGAAAATCAGCTAGACTTTCAGTCAGATTCTAAACTTTGAAAACTAAAAAAAAAGAAAAGAAAAACAAACAAAACGTTGTCATATTGGTTGACATCTGTAGGTCCAGAGCATCATCCGATCCCAGACCAGCATGGGCATGAGACACCGCGACCGCTCCACCACAGGAAACACCCTGAAGACAGCCGGCTGCAGCTCTGCTCTCACCACCTACTTCTTTGGAGAGGACCTGAAAGGAAAACTCACCATTGGCAGCTTCCTGGAGTTTCAAAGGAAACTGCAGCATGACGTGCTCAAATTAGAGGTAATGAAAGAGGAAATAAACATTACAGCTTTGATGTGTTCCTAAATTTTAGCCTGGGGTTTATCTGTAGCTATGGAGGACTAAGCAAGTACATTTTATGGGCCTTGTTATATGCTCTCCCCATAGTAAACCCAAAAATGAAGCACAGGCAGAGGCAGTGACAGGTGAGGGCTTCCAATAAGAGATTTGCTCTGGTTGTGTGTCAGAGCTGGTCAGTGTCCCACCTTTGACAGTTCAATGTAAAAGCCACCATCTGTTTCTGTGCCTCTGCAGTCACAGCTGATCAGTGTTGTAGAGTATATGGTTCAGCTGGTAATTAGAGAGGAGTTGGAATATAAGACTCGACACGATCTGCCATGTCTTAATGATCCCACAGTGCCCAGAGAATAAAATAACATCACAGATAAGGTTGACAAGGTTTTTCCACACGTTTGCCCTCTTGTTATAACTGCTGGGGCTGCAGCTCACCCAGGGCTATGATTCACTATTCCTGTCCCTATTTTCTGTTATTTTTGTAACTTTTATGATACCCTTCAGTTCAAGAACTTATTAGATTTTCTAGAGGCTGTGGTATCATAAAGAAAGACCCAGGTCTCCCATCCTCAAAGGGCCTTTAACTTCACAATTGGCCGATACGAGATGGTTGCCTAAATCATCACGTCCCCTCCAGAATGTCCACGCCAGGCTAATTTTGCCTTAGTGCCTGCCAGAAGTGCAAGAACGAATATTTTCAGTGGTGGACGCATGCGGGGAGGAAAAAGGGAGGAGCGATTCTGCTATCAAACATAGTCGGACATAAATCTGCTGTATTGGCCTGACACAGCCGAAGCCCACTGTTGTCAGGTCTCCCTCCAGCACAGCATTGTAAAAAAATGCGCATGCAGATTTAATGACGCCAATGGCAGCTCCATACATGATTCAACTGGAGGCCCGACACCAGTATTTACTGTTTTCCATCTGGCCACGCTGTCCTTCTCATATTAATTTGTTTGTCTCACTGCATAGCACTCAGTCCCCATCTTTCTCCTCCCTCCCCAGTTTGAGCGGAACGATCCTGTGGACGGCAGAATCACAGAGAGACAGTTTGGGGGTATGCTGCTGGCCTACAGCGGCGTCCAATCTCGTAAACTTAAGCAGATGCAGAAGGGCTTGAAGAAAATGTTCAAGGACGCACAGGTAGATAAATCAGTGTTTTTATGCATGCTTGAATGAAACCCTTCGACAAATGATGGCGACTCTTTTGTTATATGGAACGTTTGATGAATGTCTCCACCAACTGAGCTCCGTGGGAGGACAGACAGTGTGGTGTGTGTGCCTGAAGGGAAAAGGAGATTGAGTTTGGAAATTGTGTTTGTGAGAGCCAGGATAAGAGGTAATACGTCTGTGAAAGCGAAAGTTATGTTATCCACCTGAACCAACCCTCAGCAGCACCCGGCACCACCTCAGACAGAGCAATAACTGCTCAGCAGAGGAGCAGGAGTCAGCCCTTCATCCCTTTCTTAGCTCCCCTGTAAGCTCTTTCTCCATCTTCATAGCATTACTCTCTGTCTCAGATTCCCTCCCGCTCCTTCTGTACTCCTCTATCAGCTTCTTTTAGTTCAGTTTAGGCTGAGTAGTTGGGAAAAGCCCGTCCTTAACCAGACACATCTACATTGTTGTATGAATCAGAAAGGACAGACGAAGCAGGTGGAACGATCATTCACGATGTAAAGCTTACCTCGTCTCCTCCTCTCTGCCAGTGTTTTTGCATTAACCGTGGTCTCGTGCTAGTTCTGCGGCACTGTAATGAGCCCCATCCGTCACCTGGCTGAAGTTCCGCCTATCATCCCCAAATGTGGGATAGAAAATGTATCCCATTTCACAGGTTTAAATTTATAGAGTGCAGCAGTAAGAGTTTTTTTTTTTTTATACATTAAAGAACCACAGGGGGCAGACTGAGCTTATGATGAGGCATGTTTGATAGTTGAATAGAGCAATTAAAGGAGAAAAGAAATAACGAGCTGCATGTTCATTTATCACAAAGCTGAAGGCTGTATAGCGTCACTCTCTGCTTTTCCCTCTTCCACCATTTATCCATTCTGTCTTTCAGCTGTAGCTCAACCAGTAAGGTGAATTGGAAAGAAATTATTTACTGGCAAAGACCAGCTGCTCATTTTTCTTTGCAAACAAGCTCATGAGCAGTGCAGCAGCTGTGTGATCGTAGGTCTGTTGTCATGTGTATGTGTGCGTATGTGTTTAAAACCGTCTGTTCCTCTGTCCGTTCACGGGACTCTGTTCATCCATGTGTGTCGAAAGCTTCTGCACACTTCCTCATGTCATTTGTGTCACGCTGCTGTGTTTTTTTTTTAAAGAAAATGGCGCTGTGCAGTTGCAGCTCCTGTCAAGGCAACATTTAGAATAGCTTACCGAGCATTGCTATGCTCAAATAGCCCAGTTAAACTTGCAGGATGGACTTTGTTTAAGATTAGCCACAGACATTTTTACCCAAGTTGTTTTTATCCATACGCTCTCCTTTCGCCCAGGGAATCACATTTGAGGAGGTGGAGAACTTCTTCACTTTCCTGAAGAACGTGAATGACGTGGACACAGCCCTGAGTTTCTACCACATGGCGGGAGCCTCAATAGATAAAGGTACACCCACGTTCACCCTTTTCCTTTGACAGTCTCCCTTTCCTAATTACTTCCCTTTAGATTTAACTTGTGTCACTTTCATCGTCTGCCTCTCAGAGCCGTTAGGCCCTGCCAACCAAATCTGCTTCCCACATCTTTCTTTGCTTGGCTTTGCTCCCAGTTCTAACTCAGCTACTTGTCATCCGTTAGTCCATCCATTCATTCTCCTCTCCCCTGTAGTGTACATATGTAAATTTAAACTTAGTAAACTTAGTCATCTTCCAAAGGAGGTGGAAGTACCCAACCTGCCTCATCTTTTCATATTAAAGGAGGTGATACGTCTCCTTTAATGCTTCAGTCAAAATACAACAGAAGGACTGTACAGCTTCTTCCACCATGGATTTCCTCCTCTACAACGCTGGCATGTTTTTGGGTTTGGAGTGACCCAGTCTGTCCCTGCAGCCCCTCTGTTCCGCAGGGCCTGCCTCTTTTGAGATCAATAGTACTCTAAAACATTGAAGCACATAATTACAGGACAACAGAGAATACCATACAAAGCCTGAGAGCTCCCATTAAAACAAGCGGTGAACTGAACTCGCTCCATCTAAAACCAAACCGATAGAGAAATACTCGACTGGCAGTTTTTTAGTGGACAGTAACTTCAGACACGCAAATATATGCTCTGAATCACCCTCACACATTTCCCCCTTCACATATCAACATGAGCAGTATCACTCTGTGGGTTTAATGTCATGAAAACCTCAAAATTAGAACATTAAATATCACACTCAGTTGTCATTCAGAGGACTTATTAGTAGGTATGAAATCAGCCAATAGATTACTTGGATTTCATATGTCTGCCTCAACACTTTAACTTTTGCCTAATTCAATTTCCTGTTTAGATTCAAACAATAAAAATCCATTTAATGTGACAGCAGCACGTTAATAAAACACTTGTAGCTTTTATGATATGGACATTGTTTGATGAATCGTGTCTCCGGCGTCTATTGTAGTGAATCAGCCCATTAATAGGCCTCCATTTGTTTTCTGTCGGCACATTTAGCCACTGATGAAACAGCTGCTGCATTACAGGAGCGAGGGAATCACCCCGAGGTGCCAGTTTCCAGACTTTGCTTTCAGCTGCGTCTTTCCACTCTAACAAGTCGTGTTTGTGTGTCCGTGTGTTTGTGAGTGTCTTTTGAAGGGCTATTGAAAACATCGGCCTGCTGCGGGTTCGTGGAGCGCTGTCGATTATTAGTCTGCAACCTACTGTCATCCTTGCACTAAAAGCAGCTCTCCACGCTTCCAGCCTAAAGGAGCTGCGGCACTATCTGCTGCTTCTTGTTCTTCTTTCTCCTCTCTTTCATCTCTTTCTTTACACTCTCAAATCCAATCATTTCAAAAACCTTTCAGTGCAGTTTCCCATATGTGGGTGTGTTGTCTCGTGCTACACGGCGCCTTTCTGAAAGATACAAAAGAAGGCCTCTAATGAGTTTCTTGGCTCGATTCATCTTTTTCGCCGTGTGTGGGGAGGTTTTGTCAGTATTTTTAGTCATTCAGGGTTGATTTTCCTTCTTTTTCTTTCCCTCTTCCACTTTAGCCTGTTGAATTCTTGTAATGAATTATCCTCAACTTACTCATCTCGATTTCACCGTTTTTTACGATCCTGAAGTGCCTGCCTCCCTTTTTTACGTTGTAACGCTTCCTTTCACATCCTCCATCTTACCTCTCAGCGAGTCTTGTTCTCAGCTTGATGTCCTGATGCCGTCTGGTCCTTCTCCTCCTATCAGCCTCTTTCTCCCATGCCTCCCTGCTGAATAAAAACCCTGCCTTGTATTGATCCGGTGTAGTTGCACTTGTGCACAGTATTCTCCACATGGGCCGTTCGTGAGCTGACTTGAGTGCGTTTGTGCCCACTCACTCTTTATTTTTTGTAACAGTGACTTTTCTGTGGCTCTGTCTCTCAGTTACCATGAAGCAGGTGGCCCGGACTGTAGCCAAGGTGGAGCTGTCAGATCATGTGTGCGATGTGGTGTTTGCCCTGTTTGACTGTGATGGTAAGTAGGTGACAAACTCATTATATCTCTCCACTGTAAATATTTATGGACCACAAACGGTGCATCTGGAGGTTAAATTAAATCGAAGTCCTATCCTCTTTCTCTCCCTTTCTTTATTATTACATCATCTCCCTCCGCTCTCCCCTCGCCTGTCTGCACCAGGGAATGGAGAGCTTAGTAATAAGGAGTTCATAGCCATTATGAAGCAGCGGCTGATGCGTGGGCTGGAGAAACCCAAGGACATGGGCTTCACTCGGCTGGTGCGTGCCATGTGGAAGTGTGCCCAGGATACCGCCTGGGACTGGGCCTCACCGAAGACGTAATGGAGATGCGAGATGACGCGCAAGCAAGGGAGAAAGACAGGTGGCCTCATTCAGCAGGTTTCCACAATTCAAATAGACAATTATTGCATTGAACTCATAAAGACTGCAGCTCTGAGGGGCGCCAATAATCATTATCGCATGTTGCAGTAGTTCATGCTGTCATTATAGGGACTGAAGCATCCAGGTGCAGTGCAGTGTGTACTGAAAGGCTTCTCTGATGGGCCCGTCTAAGGCATTATGAGGATTTGTATATTTCAGAGTACACAACAGTTATGTGTTTATTTTTTCCTTATTCTATAGAGGAGTAGAACCTCAGCTTTTTAACTGTGTGACCGTTTGGCAGACACTAAAACACCAGTTTCCTTTTCTACACTCGACAGGAAAGGAGTCGGTCTTATTTGCCTGTTCAATACTGACAACAGACCTTTAGTCATGTTTGTTTTTGGGACAGAGTGTAGGTAACACCTCTTTGTTTAAGTCTACTAGCTCCACATGCCTCTATATTCCTCTGTTTGCCCCATAGAAAATCAATAATGCTCGTCTTTACTCTGCTCTGTAATGTTCAACGTGTGTATTCTTCTGATTATTATTGCTCACTGCAACGCTTTATATGAAATGGATGTTAAAATAAATGCTCTATTAAAGATGTTTTAATAATGTAAAACAAAGTGGTGAAGCTTTATTTCTTAATGACTGTGTTCCGCTTGCCTGGTAAGTTGGTTTGTGGTGCTTCCCTGTTCTCATTTTCACTCTTAAAATCAAAGAAAAGCCAGGCAAGGGATTAGCAACACTAATCCATGGGGGCACCTCGGAAGTTATTTGTCATGAGTAATGAAATGCGATGTGACATGTTTAGGGGGAAATACACACTTGATTGTATCTATTGGCTTGGAGTGCGTGCGAATGCTGAAATTATGGCGTGTGCAGGAGCAGTCAGCAGTTTTGACTAATTGAAATGGACAGGACGGGCAGTCCTCTGCCTTTGCTGCCCATTAAAAGATTGTCCTGCAGTCCCTCCTCACACACCGCTGCATTGGCCTGAAACAAACTGTCCTCCACATACTCCCAACTGACAGACAGAGGTGGCTGCGTTACGTCTGCAGTTAGGAGATTAAAATGACTTTCAGCTTTGTTGTATCTCAAAGTTGTCTCCAGGTTGGAGAAACCGTTTCAAAACAAGCTTCCTCCCCTGCAGCATACAGGCTACGAGGGCAGCAGCAGCAGTTGTTACATCCTCACTGCCCGGCAACGGTTCTGCAGAAACGCTTCTCCACAGCTCATCGGTGGGAACTCCAAGCAAGCACACGCTGTCAAATTTCTCTGCTTGGTGAGCACAGAAGCAGGGCTCAATGGGTAACTGTGTTCAGACTCAGCAGGGAGGCTATTTCCAGAGTGACTGCAGGCCTCCCTCATAGGTCAGTAGATCTTTTTGTGTTATCGGTTCATTTTCATCTGAAATCTTTCCAGTGCTGTGCTGTTCTTGAAGTATGTTATGTCTCAACTTTTTATTCTCCCCTACACTGAATATATTCATTAGTTCACAGTATGTTTGGTGCCACCTGACCAAAAATAAAAGCTGTAGAGATGAGTTTTTCCATCTTTCTGTTGCGTAAAACCAGTGCAGCCTCAGCATGACTTCACTCAGTCTGCCAAAGTGAGTCGGTAGGATAACCTCTCCAAGTGAAATAACTTCAACTAAAGCTGAGTAATGCTGTATCTGCCGCACCAAGCCATTGTGACCAGAGCTTATTAAAAGAAAAAAAATATATTTTTCTGACACAATCCCAATTTCTCTGCAACTGCCAAAAGTGACCCAAATTTTTTTTTCCCCCTCTAAAGTTAAAATAATACAATTTGTGCTTTGTGAGAGCACTGAGTGACAGAATCTGCCACAACAGAAGCAGATTTTCCTGTAAAACGTTGTGCTGCATCCAGAATAATCTCAGACTGTAATCGGTCTAAATGTTCAGGTTTAATGAGCTCTACAGATGTGTTATTGTCATGTAAAATGTGTTCATGTCAATGTTCCCTCATGGGAATATGAAGCTGACTTCAGAAAGTAAGATGAGAGGCAGCTCATATTTGATTTAATGCTCATCTGAATATGGCTGTATGTACTTTTTCAGCTGATTGACGGTTAAAATTATTTTAAATAAAGAAAACAAACACTTATAAAAATGAAAAATAGAGTAAGCTAAATGGACTCTGCCCCGTGACGTCAAGCAATCAGTTTCCACGCTGTACTTTCTGCTGAAGCACTGCTGAGGTACCCCACTGCCATCTGTTGGCTTTGATCAAAAGTCCAGATATTCTTTCTGGCTTGGTCCCGTCTTTTTGAAAATGTGCAACTCCACAGAATGTCCTCAATACCACAGATGGTCTGCTGACCAAAAGTAATACTTGAGCTCTTTCTTGGATGCGCGTTTATTTTATTGTTAAGACTGCAGAAGCTTGATATTTAATACGCAGAGCTCCTCTTCCATTTCTGTGCACATGAAACCGTCAGCTGAATGAGATACCCTGCCTGCATTAAGCCGAAAGCCACCACTTTTAGTCTCAACTTCAAATCCTCAGAGCCACAAATCTGATTATGCCAACATTTAATTTGTCAAGTTTTTATTTACAGCAACAAGAACTTTTTTAAAAAATAAAAAAAAAAAGACAGTGGTACACGCAACTGTAAGTTAAACAAAGCTTTCCCTTTGTGAACAATGCGATACCACTGATGAACAGAAGAGGAAGGGTTAATGTGGGCATCAAAACTTAAGTGTCAAAGCAAATATCTTTGAGAAATGCATGGAGAATGCATCCGAGGTCCCAAATGGTGAAATGGGATAAAACTTGATAAATATAGAGTATAAAACTACTTCATCTTTTCTTTGTAATGTTTAGCGAAAAAGCCCAAACCCCTCTCCACAAATGTGGCCAAATAAAAGCGGACAAACGACAAAGTTTGAAGTCTAAAGAAGAAGAAAAAAAGACCCGATCGCTTTCTCTTCACACATAATGAGAAACCCGTTAGAATGGATGGCTGTTATTCATACGTAGATAAATGAAAAGTAAAGTCACATTATATGACAGGGCATTCATCATAATAAAGAAGTACAGGGTAACAGAGGACATAACATCGACATTAGCTCTGTACCATTAAGTGGGAGCCTGCAGCCACCTAGTGGCTATAAGTAGTAATGTCACACAGATGTTAACCAGTACAGTCACCGCTGTGTCTTTCTTAGTTCCAATGATCCATTAAAAATGTTGCCTCAGGTCAGAGATCAAATGAAAGGTCTCCGCTACAAACTAACAGAAGTTCAATTACTCTTAAGTGCCAGCTTGGCTCTTCGATCTGATCACATGACCGTGTGCTGCTGGGTGGTGATAGAAGACCGTTTACAGGAGAGCAAACAACAATCTCTGAACTCATGACTACAGAACAGGTCAAGTTGGAGGGATCAGACAGAAAGTTCTCAGTCACTGTCAAACTTAATGGAGTTGACTGAGGTGGAAATGGCTCCGCCGCGGTAGCTCCCCCTCTTCTTCTTTGTCTTCTCATGGCGGAATGACTTGCCTTTAGTGAACCTGAGCACATCGTTAGCTTTCTGGCCCCAGTCTCCGTTAGCGCCACGCTGGAATAAAAAAGATCAAATGAAGAGGTTTAATCACGTTTAACAGAAGGATATTTACTCCACAACTCAAGTAAAGTGCTGCTGAGAGAAGTGAACTCACCTTAGCGTCAAAGGAGTTGTCTGCCAGACGGGGATCCACACTGACTTTCTCCTCTACTATTCTACGGAAGGGTATGTTGGTGGACTAAAAGAGAAAGTGATTTCAATCAAACGGCGTTTTTAAAATCTGAAGAAATCTTCTTCAGTCAGCAGCTGCATCGACTTTTAAGTCGTTTCAGAAAACCCAACAGTTACAGCAACTCCTGCAGGTCTTACCTTCTTACTGGCTTTTGGAAAAGTCTGCGGGGTGGTTGTTACTTTCTTGCTTTTTGGTGTCTTTAATTGCGTTTCTTCTTCCTCCTCACTTTCCGATGACTCTTCATCCCTTTTTCTCTTTCCATTAGTGTCTGAGAATCAGAGGAAACTGTTACTTGTGCTCATATTCAATAGAAACACATTTAACACTTAAGTTCCAAAAACCTTAGACGCATGAAATTACACAAGTACAATAAGGCTCAAAGTAATGGCTGCTTGAACATACAGTTTACACATGGAAAATATTAACATTATGTTTTTAAACGTACCATTTGCTGTGGGGGTGGTGGGTGCAGTGGCTGCTTTACGTGGTGCTTCCTCTTCTGATGAACTGTCAGAGGAGCTGCTCTCTTTGGGTTTAGCTGCTGGGGTCGTCTTGGCTGATGCAGCAGGTTTTACTTTGTTTTTACTGGCCTCTTCCTCCTCTTCAGAGCTGCTGTCACTAGAGGAAGAGTCATCTGGCTTTGCTGCAGGCTTTGCTGCAGTCTTTGCCGTCTTACCGTTGGTCACTGCAGGCTTAGCAGGGGTGGCCTCTGCCTCAGAGTCAGAGTCAGAGTTGCTCTCTGCCGCAGGTTTAGCTGCAGGAGTGGCCGGCTTTGAAGCTGGGGTAGGTGTTTTAGCCACAGCTGGCTTGGCCTTCGCTGGCTTGGCCTTCGCTGGCTCTTCGTCCTCTGATGACGACTCAGACTCCGAGCTGCTCTCTGCTGCTGGGGCAGGCTTTTTAGCCACAGGAGTAGCAGTTTTTGAAGCTGGTGTAGCTGCTTTAGGTGGTGCTGGCTTGGCCTTCGCTGGCTCTTCGTCCTCTGATGACGACTCAGACTCCGAGCTGCTCTCTGCTGCTGGGGCAGGCTTTTTAGCCACAGGAGTAGCGGTTTTTGAAGCTGGTGTAGCTGCTTTAGGTGGTGCTGGCTTGGCCTTCGCTGGCTCTTCATCTTCAGAGGAAGAGTCGGAGTCTGAGCTGCTTTCTGCTGCAGGTTTAGCTGAGGGAGTGGCCGGCTTTGAAGCTGGTGTAGCTGTTTTAGCTGGCGCTGGCTTAGCCTTCGCTGGCTCTTCATCTTCAGAGGAAGAGTCAGAGTCTGAGCTGCTTTCTGCTGCAGGTTTAGCTGCAGGAGTAGCAGGTTTTGAAGCAGGTGTAGCTGTTTTTGCTGCTGCAGGTTTAGTCTTGACTTGTTGTTCATCTTCCGAGGAGGACTCAGACTCCGAGCTGCTCTCTGCTGCTGGGGCAGGCTTTTTAGCTGAGGGAGTGGCCGGTTTTGAAGCTGGAGTAGAGGTTTTTGCTGCTGTTGGCTTGGCTTTCGCTGGCTCTTCATCTTCAGAGGAAGAGTCAGAGTCTGAGCTGCTTTCTGCTGCAGGTTTAGCTGCAGGAGTAGCAGGTTTTGAAGCTGGTGTAGCTGTTTTAGCTGGCGCTGGCTTAGCCTTTGCTGGCTTAGCCTTCGCTGGCTCTTCATCTTCAGAGGAAGAGTCTGAGCTGCTTTCTGCTGCAGGTTTAGCTGAGGGAGTGGCCGGCTTTGAAGCTGGTGTAGCTGTTTTAGCTGGCGCTGGCTTAGCCTTCGCTGGCTTAGCTTTCGCTGGCTTAGCCTTCGCTGGCTTGGCCTTTGCTGGCTCTTCATCTTCAGAGGAAGAGTCAGAGTCTGAGCTGCTTTCTGCTGCAGGTTTAGCTGAGGGAGTGGCCGGCTTTGAAGCTGGTGTAGCTGTTTTAGCTGGCGCTGGCTTAGCCTTTGCTGGCTTAGCCTTCGCTGGCTCTTCATCTTCAGAGGAAGAGTCAGAGTCTGAGCTGCTTTCTGCTGCAGGTTTAGCTGCAGGAGTAGCAGGTTTTGAAGCAGGTGTAGCCATTTTAGCTGCTGCAGGTTTAGCCTTGACTTGTTTTTCATCTTCTGAGGAGTCAGAATCTGAGCTGCTCTCTGCTGCTGCAGCAGCAGGTTTAGCAGCAGGTTTAGCAGCAGGAGTGGCGGGTTTTGAACCTGGTTTGGCCGTTTTAGCAGGTGCTGGTTTGGCCTTCGCTGGCTCTTCGTCTTCAGAGGAAGAGTCGGAGTCAGAGCTGGACTCTGCTGCCTTGGCTGGCGCTTTAGAGGCAGCAGCAGGTGCCTTTGGGGCTGTGGTTTTAGTGGAGGGCTTTGCTGGAGCCTCATCTTCAGAGCTGCTATCTGAATTGGGGATCAAAGGCCAGTACTGTTTAAAAGCTTTGCAAATAATCAATATCTGAATACCTTTGGTGTAAAAACAAATGAAACCAAACGCAGAACTTTCAGAAATTAACTTATATGTATATTCTGCTTTCTCTTACCTGAGCTTGAGGACTCGTCTTTTTTAGCTGGGGTAGTCTTGGTAGGTGGAGCTTTAGCAGTGGGCTTAGCTGTGGCAGATTTAGTTGGAGCTGCTTTAGCAGGAGTCACCTTTGCTGCAGGTTTCTTCACCTCCTCCTCTGAACTCGATGAGTCTTCATCCGAGTCTTCCTCATTAGCAGGCACCTTCTTAGCTGGGGCTGCTTTAGCTGGGGCTGCTTTAGCTGGGGTAGCTTTGGCAGCAGGCTTCTTAGCCTCTTCTTCATCTGAGCTTGAATCTAAGAGGGTGACAAAGAAAAGCATGTCAAACGTCACTTTTTTAGTCTTGCTTTAGTTTGGGAATAAAATGAGAGATTTTGACTCTGGATCATTACCAGAGCTATCCGAGCTGGACTCTTGCTTTTTTGCGGCAGGTTTGGACACGGTCTTCTTCACCGGCGCAGGTTTTGCTACAACAATTCCAACACGGTTAGACAGTCTATCATAAATGCTGACATGATAGTTTCCCAGCTTTCTTATCCTCTCACCAGGCGCTTTCTTCTCCTCGTCGCTGCTGTCGTCACTGCTGTCTGAAGACTCACTGGCCTTGGCAGCAGCTGGGGCTTTTTGGATTGAAGCAGGAGGTGGGACTGCACTGTATGCTCCTAACAAGACAGAGGCAGCCCATCAGGATCAAGTAATATAGGATGTGGCTGCAGTTCCACAACATGTCAAGCACAGATTGTTCTAGGATGGAACAGGTGACCAGTTTGACATTGTTTTCCAATCTCAATACTCCGTGGCTGCACAGGCTGCAGAGCCCCGATCTTTGTGGGAATCGAGGGTTAGGGATTTCTAGCTAACGGGGTTGCCCGGATACCAAGATTTTAAATTCAATACTAATACAAAGGAAAACACTAAATCATAATACAGGCAAAATGACTAATTTGGAGATACACAATGAAACTTTATGATGAACAGGGCTACAGACTACCTTAAAACACTGAAAAGGCTTAACTAAATAATTCAATAAATAATTAAATAATAGTAATAATAGTGGGTGAGACTGGAAATATGAAGGCATTATGATGCTTATACAATGTAATGGAAATGTGGACACAAATATAAATATTATTACACATTGTTATTATAATAAAATTTTATATCGTGATCGAGAACTATTCATTTTAAAAAATATATGAGAATGGTCTCATCACCCAGTCCCAATTATTACTGTGCAAGAAAAAAAAAAAATTAATCATTTGACTGACTACTTAATTTGTGCCTTAAAATGCTGCAGACAACCCATTGTTGTTCAAGCAATCCATTTCTGTAGAGTTTGGTCACATGTTTGTTGGAAGGAGTAAATCTCCCGCTGACTCCACATCTTATTCTCATCATTAACTCGGGACCGTCCTCTCACGGTGTACGTAAAGGTCCCGACAAGCTCGGGCAACAGTAAGCTGCTTAAGAGTAAGAAGTCTTCACCTGTGTTGTTGTGATACCAGTGAGAAAGGCCCTCATTCTCAAAGAAAAACAAAGTTTTAAAATGTCTGTGTATACAAGGACATTTTTGCCCCAGTGGAAAGCTTAATAGGGAGGAATAAGTTAGAATCAAATTGAACCTGCAAAGGAAAGCATCAATATTCCCAAACAGATCCAATGGTTGGGTCAAGATTCCTCACTGATGGTGAGAGTTTGATCCACAACAAAGCTCAGGGACCAGTGGAGGAGCCTACAGTCAACATGGAGCAGTGCATCAGGTCAGGAGGGTGACCAAGAGCTTTACTTCCCCGTTTCTTCAAAGCTCTGTACCCATCTCAGACCGTCAGCAACGAGTTACTGAAGAGTCTCTAAATTCACTAGAAACTACCTAAAGTGAGGCATGTGCTGTCCAACTAACACAATCTTTATATCTCTAGATCCAACACTTGCCATTCTCTCCAGATTTGGCTCCCAATGACTTTCTCCTCTTCCCCAAACTGAATTCCAAGTTCAGTTACCACAGTTTTGACACCAGAAAGCGCATCCAGTGCGAGTTTCAAATGCAAACCTGCCAGTGGGCAAATGAGAGCATCAGGTCTGATGTTGAGCTGCTGAGTGTCAGAGAATGCACTGTTCTTTGTTGATCCCTCTCATCTTCTTCGATTAGAAATCTGAGCTGTTGTTTTTACAATGGTTAAAAAGAATAAAATAAATAATCCCACCTGCTTTGGGTTTTTTGCTCGGTGGAGCTTCATCTTCAGACGAAGAGTCTTCACTGCTGGATTCAGCTGCTGCTGCTGCCTTCTTTACTGGGGCAGGTTTAGCTGGAGCCTTACAGAACAGATGACATAAGCACTTAATGTCTGCTGTGCACATTTACAAACTGCAGGTCAAACCTGACTGAGGATAAGGACAACGTGGAGGATAATATTCAATAATCTTGAGTCGTCGTATACCTTTGCAGGTTGCTCATCTTCAGAATCTGAGCTGTCTTCACTGCTGCTGCTCTCCTGCTTCTTCTGAGCTGCACCTTTGGTAGGAGCAGCTGCTTTGGGTGTGGTGACAGCACCAGTCTTGGTTTCTGTTTTATACGACATATTTGCATTAATATCTTCGTTTAAAGTATTAACAGTTGAATAACATTGCGTTGCTAACATCTGCCTATAGACTCACTTGGTGCAGGAGCTTTGGCAGGCTGTTCATCCTCAGAGTCTGACTCCTCACTGCTGGAGCTGCTGTCCTTTTTCCTTATGCCGCCTCCAGCAGCAGCAGCAGGAGCTGGTGGTCCTTTAACTTTAGCCTACAAAAAGAATCTCAATGTCAATGGCTGCATATAAAGCCAATTCTTCCAGATCTGGCAACGTTTGATCTGGACGTTTCCTCCTACCTTTGCAGGAGCCTTAGCAGGAGCCTTGGCCTTTGCAGGAGCTTTTGCAGGAGCCTTCTCCTCCTCAGAATCACTGGAGTCTTCACTGCTGCTGGATGCAGCTTTAGTGGCTCCCGGTTTTGCTGGCACTGCTTTGGCTGCTGACAAAAATCACATTCAAACTCTGATAATGACATCTTGTGTTTCAGAATGAAACATTACAAATAAAATTCAACCAGCCTTATATCAAGTCCTAAGTGGCAAATATAATCATTGTTACCTGCTGTTGGCTTAGTTTGTTCAGCATCAGATTCTTCATCACTGCTCGACTCCCCGCTCCCTGCACTGGTTTTTGTTTTCTTGGCCGATGGACCGTCAGGCTCATTTGGAGGCGCTTTTCGCTTCTTGGCCTCAGGTGACCTAGATAAGTCAAATTAATTCCATTACTATACAGAAAAACTCACAACTTGGCACAGGGAAGTTTTTCAGTCTTCACAGCAGTCAAAATCTCACAAAAAGCCATTGACAATTTAAGCCTAGTTTATGCTTCTGCGTCTGTGACGCCATCATTGAGCATTCGAAGTTCTGCATCGAGGGAACGTGTTGGTGTAGGAGTAAAAGACTGGAAAACGCAACCGCCGGAAATTACGTTCTGAGCGGACCAATCCCAGCCCTTGCGGTCAACGCTATGCGTAGTTAGGATTTTTGGGAGGTGCGCATCAGGCTACGGCGTAGGGGGCGTAGCTACACCGTCAACATGACGCAGAAGCATAAACTAGGCTTAAGTGGCACAGACGAGGTTATGCTGCTTTGCAAGCACCCGTAAAAGTTCTTAAAAATGTTGCGGTTGGTCTCTTCCAATTCATTTCCAAAAATACTGATTTTTAAATCGGGCAACATTGTAAATATTTTGTGGAAAACTTAAATGCGACACACTGCTGACCATTCAACGTGGTAGCAAGCAGAATGAACTTGTGCAGCTCTCCCGTGTTGAGTTTGATACGGTATGAACGGCATCTTTCTGCAGATCCGGTGCACCTCATAACCCGAACCAACAGGCTTAAACAACAATGTGCCAAAGCCATCGCAGACTTTGGTATTTGATGGAATATCAAGACATGAAAACAAACTATGCGCAAAAAGACTTTCATTAGAAGCAAGTAATACTGTTCATCGCCCTTTTCTGGTCACTTCTGGACAATTGGAGCAAAACTTCTTAAAGAAATAAATAAATCAACTCTAGACCAAGTTGTCATTTGCGTTTTTTGCCGCCATCAAGTGATCGTTTGGTGGTACTAAACATTACAGCAAATACAACTTTATCAGATGTGCTGCAAGTTGTTGAACAGTAGCTCACCGTGACACTTGCTTCCCTGAGGATCTAAATTGATGCATACACGGCTAATCCGTGCACTGTACTGTGGGATTCTACGTGTCCAAGTCACTTTAAAGGAGATTGTTTTTGTTGCCCTGAAAAAGATTCTAACTTAGACTCAAGTGGAATCTAATTGCCAAGTAGAATTTCAACATAAATTAAATTAATGAGAGCCAGGAGTACACACCCTTGGGCTTTGGGCTTCAAATACGGGGACAAAACTTAAGAAAAAGTCACAGAGAAGGATCACTGGCAAAATTATCTAAACTGTAAAAGTATGCTGAAGACCCTCAAAGACATTAAAGACAATACGTCCTAAAATAGATAATTTAGAAAAGTAAAAGTACATGGCTTGAGTCTTAAATGAAAATGTAAACATATACCTCTGCTTAAATTGAACAAACGAACAATAAATAGATAGGGACTGTCTTGCATAAAATTCAATAAGCCCTGATATATCCCGGAGCAGTAAATGGAGGAGTGCTTCTTTGACACTCTACAACTTATCAGGAATATCAACACAGACCCACAGCGCGGTTTAGGCCCATCTGTTCTTATGAAACGGTCGAAAAAGAATAAGGAACTCACTTCACCCAGAAGTTGTAGATGCCGACCAGGCTCTCTTCATTTTGATCTTGCGGATTCTGCAGAGAAACATATGAAACATATTATCAGTCACTTCCAACCGATTTGTTCCATCCAAGTCACAATAACATACAACGCAAGCAATATGGTTGCTCTAAACAATACGAATATAAAATATTAAAATCATTAATTAGTTCAATTGCAGGTGGCAGCTTTTGCACAACGTGTGCTGCCACACGTGCTAATTTCACCGGTGTGGGAATTGACCCCTCGAGTTCAAGCTAAGTGAAAGTAGGCAGCACCGACGACGACAAACGGAACACCCAACATGAGCTACTTACAACTTTCGTCTGTTTCATGAACTGCTGAGCCGCCTTGGTGAACTTGTTCTCCAACAGAAAGGAGTAGACGCATTTGTAAAGATCACTAGGCACCGAGTTTTGCGACGCCATCTTCACCACGCTCCTTCTGGAAAGAAAGGAAGTGCTCGAGAAGCGCATGCGCGTCAGGACGACGGAAGAGAATGCTTCAGATATGCGCTGGTTGACTCCAGAGCTCTATAGCTCTGGTTGACTCCGTTAAAAAAATTATGATAAACGTTCTCATAAACCGGCTAATCTCTCTTTGAAATGGCAGAGAATTGAGTCAATTGTTTTACTCTACCGGACCTTTTTGTGGAAATACCACTCGTTTATAAAAGGAAAAGCTCTGCCATTAAGAGAAAATATAAATTCTGAAAATTGGAATGGAGTGAGACCTCTGTAGCTAATGCATTTTCTTCACTTTAGATTTTGCACAACATGTACGCGTATATTGTAAAAAAAAAAAAAAAAAAAACTTATTAACACAACCACAGTGAACTTCCTTGCTGATTCAAAGCCACATTTATTGTATTTATTTATTTATTTCATATTCAACTGGCTGCGTTGTTGTCAACACAGGCGCATGCTTTATACGTCATCGCGAAAGACCTTTCCTGTCCCTCGTGTCATAATATGGTCGCCGCTCAACTGAAACCTACTGCAATGACATCGAGCCAGTGCTAGCTGGGTGAAAACTGACAGTGAAACGAGGACCACTAATCAGGAGCCATGCCTCGGTATGAACTGGCCCTGATCCTGAAGACGATGCAGCGGCCGGAGACGGCGGCTGCTCTGCGGCGAACAATGGAGACTTTGATGGAGCGCGGCGCCGTGGTGAGAGACTTGGAGAACCTGGGAGAGAGACTGCTGCCCTACAAGATAACCAAACACAACGAGAGGCACAGCCGAGGGACTTACTTTCTAATAGACTTCTACTCAGCGCCCACAATCCTTAATGGCTTGCTGGATCACCTGCACCGTGATATTGACATCGTGAGGCCCACTTTTCTGAAGAAAGAAGACCAGCCCCCCAAAAGTAACTGCTGTGGTCCCCAGCAGTGATTGAATGTAAGGAAGGTCATCTGCGTTAGCTGCACGAATTTAAAAAAAAAAACCCTGCTGGGCTGTGAGCGCGAGTATTTTCATTCATACGTCCGTGCACAAGGGGCCACCATACCCCACTCTGCCATGGGTGGATTCAGGCTTACGACCAAATGCAATCTTTAGTCGATGCCCAAAGCCAATCAGCCACAAAATATGCGATAGAACCCCAACAAGAGAAAACCTCTAGTAACATTTGTGAGTCTGTTTGCATCGTAAAGATCAATCAAATTAAATTAATGTGTGTTTTTTCATCAAGTACAAATCCATTTGAACAACTCTGGATTTTAACTCGAGGATGAATAATTTAGAATGATTTAAATCACTTTAAACTTTTCGTTTAAATGTTATAACCACCAGGAGGGACGTTCAAAGTTGCAAGTGATTCTCAGATTGTAGAGTGAAAACTATGAACTATTATAATGGTCAACGATGGGTTTTATTGTTGTAGCCTTATGGGAATCCTCCAAAAATGTGCCTCAATACAGGGGATGGGTTGATAAGGGCAGGCAGTTAATGGATGCCTGCACTCGGGCTTCAGAATCTACTTTTTGTGCCATTGGTCGGCAAACCAAGTAAATTTGCCTGCCAAAAGTAGTCAAAAATGTGTTTTACTGTCCATAAAGGTCTAATCAAGCGTTATTGGACTCAACCTCACATTCCCAGATGTTGGTGTGTAAGCTGAAAGAGACGCACATAATAGACCATGTCAAATTATAGCATTATTTTGTTTGTCCCATCTTTTAGATCGATTAAACCCGCTGTCTGAAACCGTGGGCGGCTCTCTGCAGATTCAAAGTGGAAATCCCTGTCTTTTAACACACGAAAACATCTTCTGGACATGTTGATTAGGTTAAAAGCTTAGTTTATAGTAGACAGGGACCTTAAGGAGAAACGCAAGCTGTTACAAAAGCTTGGTTTGAAGGCTTCTTTAACAGCTTGACTCCTGACACAGTCTCGCTTCAATGCCTGTTAAGGGACGCAAATCAGACCAACAAAGCATCACACCACAAGGTTACAGGGCTGAACTCCTAATGACTGACGATAACTGGAACCACACGGATGGAAATCTGTGTGCTCACATAATGATGATAAACACCAACGCTGCAGAATTTCTGTTAGAATGAATGAAATTATGTTTGAGGACGTTCCAAATGTAGTACATAAGTATGCCTCAGCAGTGGGATAGTGTGACATATATGTGACAGATTGCCACATGTCTGTTTACTAAATATAAAAAAAAAAAAGAATGTGTAGCAAATTCAAATAAGTGGATCTTTTGAGATAAGGTCAGCTCGTGCAGGGGAAGAAGACAGGAGCCTCCAGCAGCATTTAATGTGTACATCTAAGAGATGAGACATGTGAAACCAAACTAAAACTTGAAGATCTTTATAAGGTTAAGAGTGTTTCTGCTTTCATGAAGTTTTTTTAAACGTGTTCCCACCTCGTCGGGTTTCAGTGTGGGTGTGGAAGTGGTCGTCACATGCAAAACCGGAGCAGGAGGCGTTCACTTCGATTTTCTTTGCATTTGTTCTTGCGTCACGCTGTTAACCGGCTCCGTCCCAGCTGGGCTGACATGACAAAATACGACATACGAACACCTTTTGGTGATTTCCATTCATGGTTTTTAGTTTTTTTTGTGATAATGAATCACCAATTAACCCTTTTTTTTTCTTTGAGTTTAGTCTTGATTTTACTTGCAAAAAGTGTGCATCCTCTTGTGCTGCTGGAACAAACCAGTAGTGGGAAGAACCACCTATGCCTGTGTCCTACGTAAGGACTTTTGCTGACTGCACTCTTAACCCGACTCCCTCGTAACTTGTGTTCCCTTTAATTTTTGCAGGTCTCCGCAGCTCACCTTCCAGGCAGTACAGCGTCACGTCTCCCCTCGCTGACCCTCCCCCACTGGCTGTTGGCTTAAATCTCGATGTGACATCATATATGATAATAAAGTACTTTCCTTTTTCTTGCTTGCAAGTTTCGTCCTTTTCTCATGCGCTCTCTGAGGGCGTGGCGTCCCACGTGCTGTTTAGTCATGTGGTGGCAATTTCTGTTCTTCTTCTCGGCCCAGTTTCACAGTAGTTTTAAAAGCTTTGTTTTTTTTCCGTGGCCCCCCGGACTTGATCGCCGTCCTCTGGGAAAATAACCGTGACACTTCCACTTAAGCCTAAAAAAAAAAAAGCCGAGCTACTGTCCTTTGACTGCATCAGATGTTTTTCTTTACATATAGCTCTGTATTTAAAGGGATCTTTCTTAGACAGCCTCAGTTGTTTATTGGCCTGCTCTCCATTCCAGATCTTACACAACATGAATGTCACTGTGTTAAGTAAGTCTCCCTTGGAGTACAGTGCTTTTAATAAATAGGGGCAGTTTAAACTTGGAGTTATTGACATTTACTTAAAAGTACATTCCCTTCTTTGTTAATATACAGTTTTTTTTTTATTTAATTTAATTTAATTTACAGAGTTATCAGCATTTAAAGCTCACTCCCCATGTAACTAAGGGCTGCGCTGCTACTCAAACTTTTATGAAGAAACGACACGGTTTTCAAACACCCTCTTAAGGTCTCAACCTCTGACACCTTGAATCGTCTACGAATCAAAGCTGATGACGAGTCACATGCCCCGCTGAGCAGTCAGCTGACAGTGAGCCATCATAAAGGCATCAACAAGCCACACCGCCTGCATTGCAGCACCCGCCGTTCACTGGCCGACGAGAGCATCCGAGAAACAAAAACAGAAGCTACAGGGAAGAAAACAGCGCAGTCATGCTGCTCCTAACTCTGCTGTTTGTGTCCGCAGGTAATTCCAACAGCTAGTTGTGTTTTGTACATTATACGTGGCTTAAATGTGATAGTTGTCAGGCCTCAATAAGAGCTATTTGGTTGCGTAACTAAGTGCGTTTCGTTAGTGGTACGCGGAAGCTTTTCAAGTGGCGCTAGCCTTGGTAAACAATTTAACTTTAACGACAAACGCTGGCTCGTGTCGTGTGTTATTTTTGAAAAAGACACGAAAGCGTGCGCTAGTTTTACTTGGACAATTTTTTTGACACATCTTGTAAAAGATAACACAAACAGTGCAAATTGATTCCGTGACCGTGTGCCTTTGAGGTTTACCGTTGTACCGCTGGCCTTTCGGTGGAGCTGCTAATTAGCGTTAGCTTCCTCGCTAACGCAAATTTTCTACGTTAGCCTCCGATAAGCATTTTATTTGTGAAAATTTTAAAAACTACAATAGAACTAGTCCTTTGAAGAGCAAGCTAACTGGTGTTTAGGAATTCTATTTCACTGGGTTCTATTTCAGTATTAGGCTGACGATTTATGTTTTGAACAAGTTGCGTTCAGTTTCCGTGCTGCTTTGTTGACTCCCTGCTTTAGTTTTACCAGAAAACGCGATCTCCGTTAAACCAGCAGCTTCAGTTAAAGCTTTTCATTAAACTCATACTTCTTATTAGCACAGTCTTTTGGCGTTTGGAATATATATCTGAAGTGAATGTAATCTGTTTACCCCCCTTATCACGGCAAAAAACTGGGCTTTCCTCCAGCTCGCTGCCAAGGTCTCCCTCAAACAATAGCTTTTATGTTTTAGTGTATTTGATACTTTCTTTCTACTTGACCTCCTAGTCAAACAATATTTTGATTTCTTTGCTTTCCACATTCCTGCACGTGCCTTTTTTGTAACACGACATAGTTCAAGGTGCTGTGTACTTTCTGGGTCTCTCCCGGTTTTTTTTCCCCGACTTAAAGCGGCTTGCTACATAAATGTGTCGTACACCTGGTCAGGTCTGCTGGGGGGGGGGGTAATGCACTCAGTGTTCCTGTACATTGTTGGCTGTCGTACTGTACTGCCCTCACTGGATCGACCTATTGGCATGAGAACAGCTTATTTGTCTGACTGCTCATGTGACTGAAGTGGAGGGTGGGAGTACCCTGCCTGCTTTGGTGGATGATTGAAGATATAGAGCAAAAACTCGTCTGTTATCAGCCAAGTCCACTCACTCGTCTTGGCTAACTACCCCTCCCCATGCTGACGAGCGACTATCCCAATGTTAACAACTGTGCTTGAGTTCTTTTTATTTTTTGTTTGTCAAGTGTTCAAATTTCATTTGAGTAGCGGAGATGATTCGTTCCTCCTCAGTGAGCCAGGCTTTGATGGATGAAGAGGAAGTGTTGCTGCAGGTCTTTGGGTGCTTTCCCACACCTCTGTTTTCACTTCAGTAAAATGGAGCTCTGATCATGTTCTACCCTTGGCCAAAATATCAAATTTGTTTGTCATCTTTAACCCCCAGTACTTGCTTCTGCAATTTTGGTGCACGTGTACTTTTCCTTTTCGTGCACGGTACTGTGCAGCTGCTGTTTACAGGTTGGTCTTTGCTGCTTGGCAGTGACAAAATCAGGCATATGCTAATGCGAGTTGGCAATTCATGCTAATAGGATTCGGTGTGCTTTTTTTTTTTTTTTTTTTTTTTTTTTTTTCCATGGTAGGACTTTGAGTCCTACCATGTGTGGTATTTACCCACAATGCCTGCAGCAAGCTTACAGGGTGTTACTAATCCATTTTTTTTGCTTGCACAACTTCAAGACTCAACTACAGTTTGTTTTTGAGATCATTTTGTTCTCACTGATGAGAACTCTTCTTCTGAAACTTAGTGGGACCTGTTTTGAAACTGGGAGGCTGTCATTGTGAACCTAAATCCTACTTGACCCCCACAGTGCAGTTAAACTATTTTTGACAAACTTACACCGTGATTCTGTGGCTCATTCATCAGACCAGAAAGCTCAGAGGTACTAAATTCAGTCTGATAAATGACAGCCGGTTGTCATTTGTGGAATAGAAGTAGGGAAGTTAGGGGAGTTAGGGAACGCATACTGAGAAGTATACTCGAAAGTAGCTTCTCACTTTTGGAATGCTTTAGAGGAAGTTTGCTTTAGTTTTCTTTATATGGTCACTGCTGGCAGCACCGGGCAGATCTAGTGAAAGGTGTGGCAAATCGAGACTCTTATCTATCATAAAGCTAGACTGACCAGAAATTTGAAATGGCAGCAGTTGCTTGTCGTGCCGCCATGAATTACCGATACTTGGTTAACTTCAACCACGGCTGTTCCCCTTATCTGGAAGAACTCAATGCTTAATGGGACATCTTGGGGATGTGGTTTGTCAATATGTTCAGATTTTTATGTTTTGAAATCTGACTTTCCTCTCTCTTGAAGCTGTGGCGACCCCTCTGCTGGGGACCGAGCAGTGTGCTCGTGGTCCTCCCTACTGGTGTCAGAACGTAAAGACGGCATCTCTGTGCGGAGCTGTGCCTCACTGCCAGCAGAATGTGTGGAACAAGCCTCAGATGGTGAGACTAATTTGATGTTTTTCACATACTTGCATACTTTCCATATGCGTTTCTGTTAATGACACAGCTTTGTCTGTTTTTAAATGTGTCCCTTAAGGAAGCACACATGCTCCCTGTAATGTTTCATCTACTGCTTATCTGTATCATGGAGTAGTCTTACTAAGAAATGCGTGTAGCAAATCTTGTATTTACACCCAATTGTCTGGCCACAGAAATCGGTGCCATGTGACTTGTGTAAAGAGGTGTTGATGGTGGTGGGGGAGCTGCTGAAGGACAATGCAACTGAGGTAAGAAATCCTACTTAAAGTGAAGGATTGACATAATGTTTGCTTATCAAATGAGTTAACTGCAGCTCTGCTGAGGATGTTATGGAGATATTTCTGTGATTGCAGGCTGAGATTCTCGGGTACCTGGAGAAGGTCTGCCAGCTCATCCCTGATCAAGGTTTGACTGCACAGTGCAAGGAGTACGTGGACAGCTACTACCCCATCCTCATTGGAATTATCACTGGGGAATTGGTGAGCAATTTAAAGTTGATCAAATGCAAATATCCCGTTACGGTGCTTTGATTCTGAGATTTTCTGTTTTCTTTTCTGCTTCATTATGGGCTGAAGTTTGATCTTTGGTAGGCAAGAAAGGGAAGGGAAACAGAAGTGGCTGTGTGAGCAAAGTGCAGTCAGCTGAAAAGGGGCTATTGATGAGGAAGTGAGTTTAAGTCTAAATGAGAACAGAGCAGTCATTGTGCAACACTTAATCCCATGACGGGGGGGCGTTAAACATTGTCTCTGTCTGAACTCTCACCTTCCACAGCAACATCGAAAATAGAAGTTGCGGTTAATTACAGATACTGTAAAATACTGAATAAAGAGTATGTTGAGTGAACTTTTGTTGGTTTGTTTAGGAGGATCCTGGTGTAGCGTGTGCAGCGATGGGACTGTGTAAATCTCAGCAGGCGTCTCTGGCTAAGCTTCAGGCCCAGAAGCAGATCATGTCCAATGAGATCCCACAGGTTGACCTTGCCCAGCAGGTGGCTCCCTTCCTCCTCAATGTCCCCCAGCTCCTGTATCCTCAGGAGATCCTCAAACAGGACACCCCCAAGCCAGAGAGTCCACAGCAGGTAGACTGTTCTATTCAACTCTCCACCCACCATGAACCCAGCTACGTTCTCCATCTGCTGTTGTTGAATATTGTCTTAATTTGATCCCAAATCCTCTCCGACTGTAGGGAAGTGATGAAGTTTGCCAAGACTGCATCAAGTTCCTGACTGACACTCAAGCAGAAGCCAAGGCCAACTCGTCCTTCATCGACTCTCTTATTCAGAATATTGAGAACCAGTGTGACCTGCTGGGACCAGGCTTGTCAGACATGGTGAGGGTCCCACGAAATTACTGTCGATTTCTAACCGCACCTCTTTCTTGTCAAACTTCCTGACTGTACTGTCTCCTTGCAGTGTAAGCAGTACGTCGGCCAGTATGGAACCCTTGTTGTTCAGCAGCTCATGTCCATGGTAAGTCCTCTTAGCCTCCCACACGATGAGCTTCACCGATCTAAAGGACGTTCAGGAAAACCCATTGTAGCCACATTGTGACTTGACTGGTCATTAAAGTGTGATAGTCAGTGACTAGCTTACCATCAAGCGTGATAATTTGGTGGTGCTTAGCCCATGTTTGTTCTGGCAGCAGCAGCAGCACCACCTGGCCTGCTGGTTTTCAGTTTGTTTCACTGCTATAAATTGCTTTTTTAATTTTTGTTTTAAATTCCTCTACATTTGTGTTGTCTTCTTCACTCATGTTCTTTCTTCATGTTTCACCTCTTCATCCTTGTCATTCTGCTCTTTCTTTTTTATTTTCCCCCCTCCTTTTCTTTTCATTCCCATCCTGCTCTGGGGTGTGTGTGCTGCTCCTCAGGAACAGGTAGGTCAGTCCGTGTTCAGCCTGTAGTCTTTTAACCCGTAGTTGCTCCTTGTGCTGTCCACTCCTAGTGCTAAACACCTACCACAGACGCCGCATGTGAATATTGATTGACTTATGAGTTGGACTACTTCAGCTTTTGACCCATCAGCACCACTCTTTATTTTTATTTGTTTTGGTTGGTTGGATTCTTTTTTTTTTTTTTTTCTTAAA
This sequence comes from Leuresthes tenuis, assembly GCF_036924035.1. NCBI lineage: Eukaryota > Metazoa > Chordata > Actinopteri > Atheriniformes > Atherinopsidae > Leuresthes > Leuresthes tenuis. Next base: position 18,339,654 of record NW_027325362.1, read on the forward strand.
CTGGGAGTCACAGGCTTCAGTGTAAACGATAAGCTAAGGGATGCACTGGTCTTAATTATCACGTGTCTGTCTCGTAAAAGCTAAGGCTGATCTTTTGGGAATGCCTCAGAGTCGGCACTGCTGGTATTTTTGTCTGCCACTTTGGGTGTGTTGCTGTGTTGTATTCTGGTAAAATTGTATCTTTGTTTTTGGTTTGTTTTGTTTTTTTCACATAGAAACATTTCCATATTGCATGAGTGGTAATGTTGTGGAATGGCATGTAGATCACACGTTTGTTTTTGCTAACAGCATGCATGCACCCCTGGTTTTGTGACCTTATACCCTACAGTAACGATCTGTTTCTGTCCTTAGCAACCCAAGGATATTTGTGCCCTTGCTGGTTTCTGTGCTGCTACAAAGAAGTCCGTTCCCATGCTTAAGCTTCAGGCTGCTAAGGCTATCCCTGCAGCAAAAGCTATTCCAGCTGCCAGGCTTTTCCCTGCCACCAAGGTGGATTCTGCTCCTGTTCAGGTAAATGATGGCAGATGAACTTAAAAGGGTCAATATTTGATTTGATGGAAACCACTTGGAGCACAGTGTTGTACATGGTCATTGGGATTTACTGTTTGTTTCTGTGTTTCAGCCCATGGTGCGTGTACGCGAGTCCCCAACATGTGCCATTTGTGAGTTTGTGATGAAACAGCTGGAGTCGATGCTGGAAGATCAGGCAACAGAGGTGGGATGTGTGCTGCTGTGTGTTTCTGTAGGACTATTTAGCTCCTAGTGTCCTGCTGACCTGTCTGTCTTGTATCAGGAGGAGGTTATTCAAGCTGTGGAGAAGGTGTGCACATTTCTGCCCTCCTCTCTGTCCGGCCAGTGTAAAGACCTAATTGAAACATATGGCCAGGCCATCATTGAGCTGCTGGTGCAGCAGGCCGACCCCAAGACTGTCTGCACCGTGATTGCTCTCTGCAATGATGCCAGCCGTGGATATGTCGGTAAGCTCACAGTCATCCACACTAAATATTTGTTTTGCTGTGGCCAATTACACTTCACTTTACATGGATATGATGCGTATAACTGGTGGGTTTTTGTGAACTGTCACTCTTTGCTGTAGCACGATGAGCCAGTTTTTCTTTTTACTTCTGAAAATGAAAATTTGAGTTTGCATCTGTGAGTAATGCTGAAACTCTTCACAGCTGCACTTGACCAGGCGCGTTTTAAGGCTGGTGGCTTCTGTGACGTGTGTAAACTGGCGGTTAATTACATCGATGGCATTTTGGAGAAGAATGCCACAGAGGCTGAGATCGAAGAGGCTGTGAAGAAAGTGTGCAGCTTCCTGCCTGACTCTTATAAGACCGAGGTTGGTGGTTGCCTTCTTTTCACCGTCTTTACCTGTCCTTGTCCTTTTTGTGATGGCCTTATATTTACTTCTTCCGTCTGTCAACAGTGTGACCAGTTGATTGAACAGTATGAGCCTATGCTTGTCCAGCTGTTGCTCCAGATGCTCGACCCAGACTTCGTGTGCACGGTAAGGAGTAGGTGATGCAGCAGCTGTTCTACAGTTAAAGCGACTTCTTTCTCTGAGCTGTTTACCTGCATGTGTTCCAGAAATTGGGAGCATGTCCTGAAGCTGTTCGCAGGCTGCTGGGAACAGAGCAGTGCACCTGGGGGCCTGAATTCTGGTGCAAGAACATGGAAACGGCTACTCGGTGCAATGTGAGTAGATGAGTCTTTTACACCAAAGAACTGTCACTAGAGCGATGTGCATGAAAGTGAGACGGCTGTAAAAATCTATTCAGTGACTCCTCAACCAACCTCAGTAACTAATACTGCATTAATTGGTTGTCATAACTAGCACTTTTGAACTGATGTGGTCTGTTTGAGTCCTGTCTAACCACTCATTTCTGTCTTCCAGGCTGTGGCTCACTGCCAACGCCATGTGTGGGTATAAAGGAGGATTACCCCAAACTGATCTGTAGGGAATTAAAAGAGAAAAAAAAAATACTGTAGTGCTGCTTCCCACTATTAATTTCTAATAGGCTCAAACAACTGCAATGTGTGATTAAAATAACTTTGATATTTTCAATGATGTCATGGTGGAAAGGGACTGGACATTGTTTTTTTTTTTGTTTTGTTTTGTTTTTTGGGGGGGGGGGGGGTTTGGGCTATAGGGTAAAAGTGATTACATATGTTGGCCTGAAACTTGACCTGTTCCTGCTTCAGAAGCAGCAGTCAGAACTTCACTGTTGGGATTTGCATCTTTCTTCTCTGTACTGCTTTCTGGAATTGTGAGTAGGAACATCATTTTACTTTCACATTTGGGATAATGTTGAGATCAGCAGATGGCCGCTGTTGGGACGGGTCCCACCCCCATCAGCTAGATCGGCTTTCTTCTGTCTGAAAGGCTACTCAGCGTATTAATGACTGGCATTACTTTTAGCAGTACACGTGGCCCTTTTGAACAGATACTGATTTCTTTTGTAGACGGTGTTTGTTCTTGTTTTTATGAGCTGATTTGGAGGTAACCTCCCATTGTTTGCACTCTTCTTACTGTTTGTAAATCAGTGTTTTTAAAGCACAGAAAAAATCTCAAATTCAAATGTTTGCTTTGATCCTTTTGGCCGATTGTCTGTTGATCTGTAAAATTTAACAATTAAAGTGATCCCAAACAACTCGTATTTAGTATGCTGAAGCTTTTCTTGTGGATCTTCTCACTAAATAAATCAAACAGTTGCTCTTCCCGGTCTTCTCTTCAAAAGTAGTTACACAGAAACTTGCTGCCGCCATGTTAAAAGCAAGACAAAGTGAAAATGAAGCTCAAAAAGATTTATTTATTAAGACCAAAGTTGCAGCTGGCATAAACCCAAGATTTGTTTTTTTCTTTTTTCATAAATCTGCCAAAATTTAGTCGTCTTCATCCAGATGGAAAGTAAATCCCAGCAAAGTAACTCATTATATACCTTGTTAAAGGTCTGACAAACAACAGCAGATCTGTGTCTGTTATATCCTGGACATTATGTGCATCTTAGAGTCCATTAACGGACTGTGTGCTTCAGGTCACTGTAACAATGAGGTATACGCAGGTCTAGACCTGTTGGTCTGAAAGTGTAAAGCTTGATTGCACCGTCCCTCACAGCAGGCAGCTGGTTGCACCGGTGCACACTGTAGTGCCACGCTTCACAACAGCTGTATGTGACGAGGTTATAGTTTTATAATCAGATGAAGTGCACGATAAGCACAGAGAATGCAGATCCAACAGCCAATCCCAGAGTAAGAAAGAATGACATGACCACTCCCGTGGCCTCTGCCAGCTCCCGGGGTACCACCTTTGGGCCATAGATCATTGGCAGTGTTCCTAGGTAACCGTTGGATAAACCAAGCAGGCAGTTAAAAACCACAGGGTACACATCATGGGCGAACAGTACAGTGTGAAGGTGGTCCCGTGGCTGGTAGTTACAGAACATGAGCAGTGGCACCATGACGGAGCGACACAGCACCAGTGCGGGCAGAACTCGGCTGGTGGGACCAGGGACCTGCACCCAGGCCGTTACCTGCCTGCCGCAGAAGTCTGCTACGTTGTACAGGAGAAAACTGGTAAAGGGCACAAAGTAAGTAGTTGTCCAGGGGCTGCCGCTATCCATGTCGACAGACTGGATCCCCGAAGATACAGCAGGGAACACTGTGATGGAGATGAAGAAGACGTAGAAGACACTCAGACCGAGCACCCACGCCTTTCTAAGGATTGGCTGCAGTGGTGGGACAGAGGCCGCAGTATCTTGGCCCTCATTGATCGCTCCTGGACTGATGCAGGTTGCTGCCAGCATGTAGTGTCTAGTGAGGAAAAGATGCATTTGGCCTGCCCATTAGCTCAAATATATGCAAGGCAATAAAATAATCACTTGTTATACCACGAGCATTGACATGTATCAAGTAGCTGCAGAGTCAAAATGCACAATCCTAATAACTGACACAGAATGTTTAAGGAAATGCGATACTCTCAGTACTGGTAGTGTAGAGGATGAATTCAACGTATCATTTGCTGATGCTGACCTTGAATATGCCAGCTTTGGCAAGAGCAAATAGGAGACGATGCAGAGCAGGATGAAGATATCGGCGATCAGGAAATAAGCCAACGCATCGTTTGTCACATCCCCACCGACGCTTAAACTCACTATCGATGCCGCTGCACTCAGCGTGCCTCCCATGGCCTGGCCTGAAACAAAGAAGGATCTCAGGTTAGATATTCTGCCGAAAGTCTACAAACAATTTCACTTGAAAATTATTTGCTGACTGGCAAAAAAAAAAAAAAAAAAAAGTCACACTTTCAACATTTTGCTGGAACGCCTTTAGCTTTAATCACTGGACATATTAGCCATGATACATTTTTTTTTTTTTATTTTCTGAGCTGCAGTGATGTTTTTGCCAACAACGTGTGTCATCGACAGGAGCGTCGAACCGCTGTGTTAAGTCTTTGGCTGCATGCATCAAAGATTCTGAATTAAGTTAAGGTCTGGACCTTGACATGTGAAAAAGATCAAAGATCAAAAAAGATCCTCTGACAGTCTCTGTAGTGGTCTGACAAAAACATCAACACATCACAGGGATTAAGTGTACTGCTTTGGACTGGTTTATATCCTTGATCTAATAGGTTCCACTTTCTACATGCAAATGGAAAATCCTCTAAACGTACTCAACAAGATTCTGGACTGGGACCAATTCTGTTCTCCCTATACATGCAGATCACTTGAAAACACCACATATATTTCCACTCTTATGCTCATGACACCCAGCTCTATTTATCCACGAAGCCCGAGGAAACTAATCAGTGGCTGAAGTTACAAGCTTGTCTTCCGAGAAATTAATATCTGTCGTTTTTCTACTTTTAAAATCCAGGCAAAAGTGATGCAATCATTTCTTCCCTTGAAAACGTCAGAGATTCTCCAGCCAGTCATTCTTTTATTCTGCATGGCTTCACCATAGCTTCCAGTGAGGATCTGTGAGGATTTTTCACCTGTATTCCTGTTTAAGTTCTCATATCAAAAAGGCTTTCATTCTATTTTATTTGCTGAGCACAACCAAAGTACTGGAGCGTCCTGTCCCAAAGTGATGCTTAAAAACTGCTCCACAAATTCACCGCACAACTGTAATGTAGTTTATTAACCTCACTGGCAACACTTTTTTTTTTTTTAAATAAAGGCTACACAGTTGTTTAGTCCCAGTAACTTGAGTTCTCTTTGCACGGAGTTAGTTTTCTTTGATTTTGGGAATCTGAAGCTACTCCCTGCAACATTTAGGGATCAAGTAACTAATCATTTGATTAGTTAAATCCAGGAGAGACTTTCTTTTTTTTCTTTGGCCAGGCAGTGTAACTATAATCTAATCTTTTGTCTTTATTGATAGAATAGGGAGTCAAACAAACAGCAGTAGTGAGACAAAATATTGTAAATGAACCTTTAACGAAGCCACCTAACAGTGTCAATTCTATGAACTTTAAGACAGCGAAAAATGCATTTAGGCTATTTTTAGTCTGCTAAATCGGGGGTATACGAGCCAAATTTTTGATTTGTGTTCATTTGCTCCCCTTCTGCTAACAGATAAACATTAGAATATACAATAAAAAGTAGAGAAATCCCCAAATCTGAGATTTTTTTTAAGTCACTTCTACACAAATCAAGATCAGAGTAAGTTTGGGGGCAAGAAATGTTGTTCTTATTTTCTACAGGGGCTCTCTCTTATAGTTTGGCAGACTTTATTTGGATTTTTGGTCGAAAACAGGAATCCAAACACAAAATTTTATAGAAAGCAAATCATTTCTTTTTTATTCCATCAATACATCTATCACTATTAGCATCTTTCCCATAAAACGAGAGACTTAAGTTCTCTAAAAGAAGCGATCATGTCACAGTGACTCTAAAATTTCTTATTTTTCTGTCATACAAATCATCTTTCACTAGGAAAGAAAAAGAGCAATAAAACCCCAGACCAGAGGTGAGGATACCTTTAAAAGAGTAATACCACTTCCTGCACAGCACCGTATAGATGTCACAAAGACAACAGCGCCCGCCCTAACTTGTAGAAGGACTCTACCTGATATGAGAGCCTGAGAGATTCTCATGGGAAAATGGCCACTGATCCCAAACATGCTGCCAGAGAAGAGGTTGGAGGCTCCGCTGACGATGGCCACGCTGGTAAGAGTGCCGATAAAAAACGCAGTCCTGGAGTCCGACACATCCACTTTCACCAGCACTGTTGTCACCACAAACACCAGCAGGATCACAAAAAGAGAGGATAGGATTCGGAAGTTTGGAGATAACCTATCAACAAACACACGCACATATTCTTTGATCAGGCTGGCGTTTTATCAAAGACCAGCTGAATTGACGCGATGTCACTTGGCAACATATAGCTGCGCACAATCCTAGCTGTGCTCATGCAAAGTCCAAAAAGTGTAAAAACAGAGTGTAGTGAGACACATAAATTAGATTACCACAATTTGGCCTCTAAGCTGCCAGATAGAACAAATATGGCATTGTACTATTCAAACATCTGGAGACAAAATAACGAAGCCACAGAACATAATCTGTGTGTGTGTGTGTGAGAGAGTGTGTGTATATATATGTTAAATTAACCTGTTAACAAGGACGTAGTTGAGTATCAGAAACAGTACCGAGGGCACCGTAGAGGCAATTGCCAGATAACTTTCAAAGTATTCCTGTGAAGAGAAAAGAACAAACATTTTTGCACAAGGATTCACTTGAATAGGAGCTCACAGCCCTGTGCTCACATGACGTCTTAAAGTAAAAGGAAGTGTTTTTCCTGAAGTGTGATTTTTTTTTAAGCTGACTTTACTAAACAAGCATCTCCCTCGTGACTCTTACCTTGACCACCGACTTAATCACCCACTTTTCTTTTTATCGACTGTCATCTTACTCACTGACCTTTAGCCATTACTAACAGCATTACCGTGCTGCAAGGGAATTTCTCTGTGATCTGATAGGACATTTCATCCCATCCTCCGTGACAGGTTAGTCATAGTTCCGTGTCAGGAGCATGTAGAATCGCACAAATGACCATCTTCCTGTACACTCGGACAACAGAAATAGTGCTGTTGTATTGAGCAGCCTCTTACTCACACTGAGGTCTGAGCGCTGCTCCTCCTCCTCTCCACTCTGATGAGTATTGTTGCTAAGTTTGTAGAGCCAGTAATGTTTGGCTGTTATGAAGAAGTTCCAGGGCAGCAGGGAGCCGATACCCATCAGAAAAAAGATGATGTACACCAGACAATATGAGTCCTCCGGACTGTAGCGCACGGCCAGTGGCGCCGGGGAATGTTTTGGGAGAAGTGATGCAGAGGGACTACGGTCCTCACCCTCCTCCTCCTCATCTGTTGCGCTTTGGTCACCGAATAACGTCGGGACATAGGACGAGTTGACGCTGGGCAGCGTCGGTTCTGTGTGGTCCATTTCTCACAGACAGGAACCAGGACAGTCAAAGTAAAGATGAAAAAGAACCGGGGGGGTGCTGAAGCAGTAAAGGACACCGAGGCAGAGAGTAAAAAAAACAAAAAGCTGTAAGAAAAGATTAAGGAAAATCTAAGAAAGAAAAATCCCCATTACGTGATGATGTTACAGCAGTAAGGAGGGCTTAGATGACACTTACTTTTGATTGTCAGCATGAGAAAAAATAGCTTTGTATGAAGGTGTGGTATGTTGGAGTTGTCTCCATGATGTAGCTTGCAGACATCAGTCCAGTGATTTGTGATCTGCAATGCTGCAGCAACAGAAGTCACACTCAAAGTTCATTAAGTACTCCAGATCAAAATACATTTCCCATATATAGCTCTTTGCAATGCATATAATCAACATCTAAGGAAGACTTGTAGCAGGGACGCTCTGCTCCTACTCAGATCATATTTAGCACAAAAACAGCACGTACAAAAAAACAACAAGGGCTTCATATTGTAATCTAAATGAGGAATGTCACATGAGCTTGTGCCAGGGCTTCAGCAGTTACTTTATTGCGAGGCCTAGCATCCTCACCGATGAGCAGCACAATGTGGATGTGAACCCAAAGCTCCGTGACTGTCCTTTATCAGGCGTTTACTTAAGTAACCAGTTAAACGCTGCATCAGATAACACAACCCAGCATCTCGTGTTTGAGGGCATGTGATTGTTTGACCTGACACAGGCTTTAAGATGTACCTGCAATTTCGATCACACACCTATGTGTATTCCAAACTGCACGACAACGTGAAAAATGTCAACAACAAGCGGCGAACAGGGCTCGTGTGAAAACACAGCCGCGGTGTGTTACTGAACAAGAAAAAAAAAATGTGCCTTTAATTGGCACCACTCCCTTGAACAAAAAGACTTCTGACTTTTTAAAGTCAGACAACAGAAATACTGTGGCATTATAGGAAAAAGCTGACTTGGCATTCTATGCGTGTTAACAATGAGGAACTAGTGTTCACATGATGTTTAACTTAGAAAAAACAATTATGCAGACAAACTTTACACAGCACAGAACCGGTTTTTAACAAAGAAAGCAGGCAGCCGGCTGCCGTTATAGCTATTGTTACTGCTCTGTAGAAAACGGTTCTGCCTTTTCTGTCATGGTTTACTTGCAAGGGTCTTTATATGTGTAAGAGCTTTATATGTGTAGTTTAGATACTTTAAGAAACTGTGAAGCAGGTAAATAAATACTAAATGCTAGCTACTTTGGTAACTACTAACGTAGCTAACCCCCTCCGACTCGTGCCAAATATTGCTGTAGATATATAAAATGTAAATAAAAAACAAACAAAACCGTACCTCACTGTCGTAAACTTTGGTGCTGTTGCTCGTGTGTTTTTCCTGACACAAAAGTCAATTTCATAGCCAACGTCGTCCCATATCAGCTGACAGTAAACAGTCTTCCTGATAGTCACTTCTGGTCACGATTAATAACGACTGTTACACTTCCGGTACGGATCCTTCAAAATAATAGATCAGCCGTCACAAGCTACAGCCAGAGACGGAATAAATTACATTTGACGATTTCTTTCTCTTTTATTTATTTATTTATTTTTTTACTCGTGTAAAACTAACGATAGAGTAAATTTAATTGGAAAAAAATCTGAAAAAGATAAACTGATCAAATGTTTAAAGAGAGAAACGAAGAGCTGCTGTTACTTTGATAGACCGGACATTTTTTTTCAAGGAAAAAAGGAGATTTACTTGTACAGCTTTGTACAATAAAAGCACACATTATGCCTGTAATATGATAAACAGATAATATGAGCCCCATGTACACACATTTTCACACGGAAGGTACACAATTATTAACAGAGGCGTCCACAGATGACTCTGCTGCTATAAAAAGCATTGACAATTAGCATGAGTTATGAGATATGTTGGGATTTGATAATCCAAAGAATGCAGAAGAAAAACTGTAATAATTTTCTGAAAGAGTTGCAGTCTAAATTTTGGTCCAACTTATGACAAATCATTGAGAGCTAATTACTGAACGTGTCATGTAAGGTAAATAAAAACTACAGTGCAAGACCACCATCAAAAATAAAGACAAAGGCACATTTGTTAAATGAAATGTCATTAATGATTCCTTTGACAAAATATTTGTCTCCACCGACAACAATATTGACTTAATCAATCTGATAAGACTCACATCTGCATAGAAGTGTCTTTTCTATTGGTGTTAAAACCAATAAGCATTCAAATCTTCCCTCAAAATAAGACATTTCAGCTTGATGCATAGCAAATTGCCAGAACTCATTTTGATTGTTCTTTATTCAAGTGCAAAGTGTCTAATAAACAGTACATGTGGAAAAAGCATGGTTTGGGGTTCCACTTTGCTGTATTTACCAGGAGATGTCGCTGTAGTGCAACTGTAGTGTAGCCAATGATGTGTTACTGCTCCTCCCTTGAGTACAAAAAATTATTATAACACCTGTAAGAAGACATGACACTGAATATGCATGAGTGTGAGGTGACAAGAGGTGACTTGGTTTAATTTCTTCAAGATTAAACGTGCCATCTCTGGGCTTATTGATCATTATAAAAATGATCACCAGCCAAAGGATCGAGTTGTTCAAACTCACATCTAATGAACCGGCACAGAATTAGTCAACACAAACAATAAAACTCTAAACTTTATGGACTCTATTACAATTTAAACCCCAATGCTCTAAATAACATTAAATGAGGCCAAAAATCTATATAAGCTTCAGAGTGAACTCAGAAATTGCCGTTGTTATTTTAAACAAGCACAACATCCTGTTTATTTATGCATTTGTATGCATGCATATCCTGTAGGTTCTCAATTTTACTTGTTTTCAATATAATATACTATCCACACTGTCAGTTCTTTCTCATAATAGGTAATGGAAATGAGGATGGAGTCAGCTGTTACACCACCATTTTATAAATTATAAAATGCTCAGTTAACTCAGCACTGAAAGGTGCCAAGTCAGTCCCTAATTAACAGCGTATTTAATTGATAAAACAGATGCAAAGTGTTGCCTGCCATTATAACCATGCTGCAGTGCACAATCGCTACAAATGACTCACTTAGCTCTTAACAGAAGAGTTTAATCCAACGAGTCCCCACACAACCTGGAGTCATTAAAAAAAAGCACTGAGGTTACAACCCTCGATGTAAATGTCCAACTCAATCCTTGAAGACCACTATTAGTGTCTCTAAGACCTTGTAATTGTGATGGCCTGTCAGTGTGCCAGTTAAAAGCTTTAAAAAGGTAAATGGACCTGAAGGGAACTTCCTATTTAGGTCTGAGGTTAAAAAAAAGAAGCAGGTTGACAATTTTCACTTAAAATAGGGTGAAATTGAGGAGATATATGCCAGCTTTTGTCTTACAGTACCAAGTGCCAAGCTCCAGAAAAGTGCTCAGATGGGTTTTGCTTGCAGTGAGCTGTTTGTCTCCCCAATAGTGAGTTTTGACTCATTAAAAACAGAAACACACACACAACACTGTTAAACTAAGAAATATAATTTATTGCATAAAAATTATATTCAGTTACAGGTAAGAAGGCTAGACATTTATTTACAATTGGTACTTTACAGAGACAAAATAATGTCACTGAATCCATTAAGTTTTCCATAAAAATGTCTGACTTCTTGAACAAAGGCTGAGTTTATCTCTTTGAAAGGAGCAAGTTCAAATCCAGTACAGCTCCAGCATAAGTTATCCAGCAATATGGCAAAAAGATCCAGCAGACACTGAAGAAATCTGGAGGAATAAACACTGTAGTCTAAAGCTAGCCAGTCTCTGTAACAAGAATGAAGAAAAGTGTTCAGGGATCCAAAGTACTGAACTGGTGTTCAGGTGTGTCTTCACAGCAAAGACCTGCAGGACACAAGTTCATATTGTTAATCACAACTTGTGCTGAAGCCATTGCACCACTTTGTTTATAGCTTCCTTGGACGGTGATCCAACTCTTCCAGTTCAGATAGAGAATTCCCACACGGATTAACATCTCCAAGAATGTTAAACCAATCTTAAACGACAATAGGATACAAAATGAAAACCCTGTCAATGTCCTGATCTGAAAAAATAGAATTACTCTTCCAGGAAACAAAAGAAGTGGAAATGCTTCACTTTTCTTTTGTACTTGCATAGCACTTACAAAGAGAAATGACAGATTTTAAGAATGTGCACATATGATACGTGCACACCCACCTGCCCACACATACCCATTCACACGCACACACACGCACACACAGGCTCACTCCATTCACACAAAGCAGTGACATGACTCACTGCTGAAGAGGAGGGATACTGTCGGTGTTTTGGTTTTTGTCATTTTAAGATATGAACACTTTTTTTTTTCTTTTTTTTTTGCTTCGAGGGAGAGAAAGACTCAGTAACACAGAATGGAAGGAGAGATGATGTTACAGATGACAGAATTTTCAATTCCCATCTGACAGAAACTGACAGAGCAATGTTGATAATGCAAACAGCTTGAGGACCCTGATCACAAAGCAGATCAACAATATGTTTCAAATTGAGAAAAGGGATACACAATGAGCTGCATGATAGGGAGACAAACTGAAACATATTTCAGTTTGTTTTAAGGGGAATTACTGGCAATGGTCGCTTGCTGACCGGTTGAACTTTTTAAACTTAATCATTAGGAATGGAAACTGTCTTCAGTTACAGCAAAGCCAACGCATTCAGTAAATTCACCATGATCATCTCTAATTGTGTCTTATGGTTTATATTTTGCATTTTGAATAGATGCACAATATAAAAGAACAACATAAACATGGTTTTGTTATTCACAACAATATTTTTCACTCGGCTAAAATAAAAAATGATGCAAGGCATTTCAGTAGCCTAAACGGGCAAAAATGATAAAACAGGTTCCATGTGATCATACTGTTGATGACAATTGAAACAAACAAACAAACAAAAAAAGTCATCCACAAATATGGATAATAAATAAAAGGCGTTCCCCACAGGAAACTATTAAGGGAAAGATGCAGTTTATTCTCAGCAGATAGGAGCGTGGCAGAGTGATGGAAGAATGCAAGGAGAGATGAAAGAGAATCACCCCTGTGAGTCAGAACGATATGCCAAGGCTTTGAGGCATTTGTTGATACAATATGAAGAGTCAGCCGAGTTATCTGCCAATTCTGAAACTAACTTTGCAATTCAATCTCCTACCACAAAGAAGAGGCAGCTTTTTTTCAGCCAAAAGCGATATGACTCAAACCTTGAGGGTTCGATCTGCTTATGAGGCAGTTAGACAAGAAATCCTCATCTATGTGTCGCAGAGCCGATTAATGGCCACTGTGTCCGTGTGTGTTTTGGAGTGTGTGTTGCCTCAGGAGGCTGCATGCTGGTCGGCGCCGCCTGTCATTCGTTGAACGAGAAGAAATATAAGTCCCTGCCATGAGGTGAGATGGTTTTAATCATGCACTTTCATGCTGCTACTGAAATATGTCCAATCCCATGTTAGGGACGATGTTGTCGTGTGCACTTTCCTTTGACAAATACATGGATGCTTTCATTTGTCCCAAAGCACTGATATTAATATACAAGAATAATGTCATTTTCAGTACTTGAAGACGTTTAACATTACATTTGTCAGAAGACTTTATACCAATTTTACGTCTTGGTACACTCAAATTGGTTTTCCATCTTGGAGATGCAGCATTGCTTTTCAAGCTGAATCAGGATAGCGGTTGGATGGCCAGAATGGGAATGGGTTATGGTTGATATGTAGCTACAGTGGCTTATCATGGGTCAGCAAAAGAGGAGGTGAGGCAGGCGAAACAGAATACATGTAAAGCAACTGAAATTCTCTGTGGGTTAAAGATCTGTGTCAGCTTGTGCATATCCATAGGCAGGTATTCTCATTTTTATCAAGGAGGTGGAAAAAAAAATGTCTTGCTTGTTCCTTTGTTCTTTGTCCAATCAACAGTCCCCATCTGTTGTCATGACAACCAGCACCTCACTTTTGCCCATCTCCTCTAGTGCAGTTGCCAAAGAGACCAGGTCTGCGTCACCTTGGTGACATGCTTCCCATAAGTCCAGCAGAACACCTGTGGGGCTGGGCTTTGTGGCAAAGTAGTTCAAATATCTGAGTGGAAGAAAAATTAGGCAATTTGTGAGCAGACCAAAGTACTTCATCATTGATTACAAAAGAATTTAAATCATTAATAATGCTTTATACTGCAATAAAAAAGGTAAAATACTGCAGGTAAAAACTTTATCTTGACAGCCGCGTATTAAATTCAAAATTTCACAATGTTTAAGGCATGTTTACCAGACACAAACTAACATATGACAGATCTCACCTGTCAAAGCCCAGGCTGCGAGCCAACAGTCTCCAGTCACATCCTCGGGCACTGGGCGCATCCAAACTGGCACAAATCTTCTGACGAATGGATTCAGGCAGGCGAAAGGCATAAGGTCCCACTTGGGAGGAAGGCAGGCAGGTGCCTCCCGAGGGGAGGGGCGAGTGCGGCGGTAGAGTCTGGTTTAACAGAGAAGTTGAGGGACATTGAGGTCAACCTTTGAGCAACTATGTGATCGTCATTGCAACTTTATCTGTGCTTGGCAAGATGACCTCAGTTGTTACCTCCTGGATGTCCGTGTGCAGCTGGAATATCTGTCCTTCCCCTTCCACCTGCCGGACACAGATCTTACAGGCGAGCTGCGACACAGCCAAGCTGCCTCTTTCCAAGCTGAAGGTGCAGTGAAGGGGTCTCTGACTGCCGCTCCAAATGTGATAGAACGGTATCTCCTGTCACACAAAGGAGCAACATTCAAGAAGAAAGCTGGGGAAAGAATCCCAACACTGTAACTGAAGTGGCTCTCTTCTCTGAAGAACAATCTAGAAACATCTAGAACACAGTTTACATTCAAGGAGTGGACGACATGCTTTATTTTCATCCTGGATGTTTCCGTGTATCTGCGTGCATTGGAGCTCAGATTTATTTCTAAAGCTCAATGTCCATAAATTATAACTCCTATCAGATTTCCTGTTTGTTTATTCAGCTCAGACTGTAATCTCATTGGTGCAGCTGAGCGAATGCAGCAGTGTTTACAGCAGCAGAGAACAGTATTAAGTCCACAGGCTATATTCTCAGAGAAAATAGCCGATATACTTTATAGTTTTTTAAAATCATAAATCACGAGTTTTCCAAATCATTCTTTCTTTATATAGTATTGTTCATTCATAACACAAAATATATTTGACTACTTTTATTCTGTTGACTTCGGATGATTTATGCCTTACTCCAACAGGAACTAACTGCTTTTTTTTAGTGGTGAACAATCAGGCTCAGAAAACAAGGACAGCAGCATTGTGGCAGCTTGAGAAGCTTTGGCTTTACCTTCAAACCACGGCTATTAAGCCTCACATATAACTTAGACTGGTGATATAATCTGCCTAATTGCTGTAACTGAGCAATGTAAATAGTTATCATACCTGCCGTTTATTGAGCTGTTGCTTTCTTACTGCCTCTGCTCCCTGATAATGCCAATGTTCCTTTATATATTTGTTGAATATGAGGGGACCACCATGCTTCACATCAGATTTAGGAATAAGAAAGCATATGATCCATAGTAAATGTCAGATGTTCTATGTGTTGCATTGCATCACCTGGTACTTGGCCAGAAGTTTGCTTCTCCAGTAAGTGTGAGGAATGTCGTGGATGGACAGGCGAAGATTGTGGTAGCTATCTTTGAAGAGCAGCGGCTTGGGATCTTCGAGCAAAACTCCGCCAAGACTCCTCTCCATGTCCAGAACCTCCTGCACAGAGGCAGAGAGAGGCCAAAATGTATTAGGTGGTGAGGCTCAACACTTTAACACATTTCATGAATCATCAAAAAATGCATAAATAAAAAAATGATGTGCATTTTTTGTAGGTTCTTCAAGAGGATAATGTGTGAGAGCTAATATTGTGAAAGCTGCATGAATTTTAGCAGCCAGAAATTGTGCAATGCAATGCCAGTAAACTGCACGCTCGTGTGTACTGTTCTGGCTGGGCAGTGAAAATTTAATGCAAAATGGACAGAGAGGGGAAAACTTAGTCCAGTTTTCACTGGACGTTTAGGACAGGGTTTGTTATTTTTCTAACTTCTGAGCAGCTGCTTCTTTTGGGACTAGATGATTCAATATATTATATCAAAATTTAATTTGGAGAAGTAAGGCGGATCTGAAGGCTTGTACGAGAACAGAATGTCTCTATTGCCCAGAGCCACTACGGAAATAACTTATATTAACTTTTTGTCTTATTATTTTGTGACATAGTTCAATAAGCAAACACTGTGTATCGGTTATATTCTATTTGCAGGAATTTAAATTAATTTTGTGTTGCGCTTTTTCACTTTACAGGTCTTGGCTGTATCTGAGCCTTTTATTTTGACTTTTGACTTTTTACACTCAGAGTGCAAAACTAAAGTAAACTAAGGTCTGTTCTAATCATACTTCACACATGATGGATGCATTTTTAACCGCATTACAGCTTATAAGTTTTTGGGAGTACCACTGCATCTGTGTGTGGGGAATGCAGGAAGCAGGTTTTGACGTCACACAATAAATTACAGGTGAAATCTCCCGCTGTGCTGTATTAAATTTTGCTTAATTAGCATAAAGTCAGGCTACTATTTAAATCAGGTGATTCAGGCTAATTTAGCAGTCCTTGAGAAATTAATGTTAAAAAGGATAAAAAAAAACAACAACATCTGTACAGAAATAATATACAGCATTGTGGTTTTTGAAAAAAAACAAACTGTCAACAGAAATTCAATTAGCCCGTACCGTCCCCTCAGCCTCAGACCAATAACTCTCCATATAAAAACTCTTTTATTTGCTGATAGTAAATGTCTTATTGTATCACATGATAATTTCAGCACACTGGTCCAGGAAACTTCTAATTTCTAAATGGTTTCAGGTGAACAAAAACTATCTTAATGATAAAAGAAAAAAAAAATTCATAATATTTTGTCAATAGCCCAAAAACATGATTTAACTTTATCAGATTAAATTAGAAAGTTCATAGTAGGTAAAAAAAAAGTATGGAATAACCACATTGATCTGGTCTATAAAAAGACTACAAAGTCAGTTTGTATCCTAAAGTTTATTTGTCTGTAAATCAATCTTCTGTTATAAGTTTTTATCATAGCTCCATTTACCGTTATATCAGTCACTGTAACACAGTTGAGGCTGCTGCATGTCCCACTTTTCTCAAGACTATTTTTTTCAATATGAAATTCCTAAGAATGATTGATTTTGCTTTGGAAAAAAAAAGGCTTTGTCCGCCCTTCTTTTCAGAAATAATAAGCTACCAATATTTGAAGTTATTAGACATCAGAACTGTGTTCATGTATAAATATGTCCATTTAACTCATGGTTTGCCAAATGCATTTCAAAAATTTTTACCGGTATTCTTCAGACATTGATTGATTCTCTACAAGTTTTCATACAAACTTGCATCTCCCATGTTGTCTGACTTCTCTTAATCGATACTCGATTAGATATACAGAACTACATCAGTGGACGAACCTACATCCATAACTGCGGTCGGAAGGTAAGGAATCTTTATTCAAGAAATATCTAAATATGTTTTTGATTTGTTGTTTTGTTTTGTAATTGTTACCTTGATTTACATGTACCTCCTATACGTATTCCAAATGATCTTAATCATGTTTATATTAGCACTGTAATCATTTATTTATAAACCTAGCTTGGGTTCTTGCATCTCCTGCCCCAATTTGTTAACTTTTTTATGCTGTTGATATCTTTTATTAAAGTGGAAATAAGATAAAACAATAAAATAACAAAAAAAATTCCAGAAATGTGAGAACTGTCAATATTAAATCAACAAATTCAGTTTTTTTCAGATAAATACAAATCCAGAGCACTCAGAGGTTCAAAGAATTATAATAAAAGTGCTTTTTGATAGTGGACACAAAAGTTCAACAAGAAAGTTCAAGGCAGTCCATCTGCAAAAAGTTTAAAAATGAGGTAATCATTTCATAATGAGAATTCTAACAACATAGAGTGCGCTTTTGTTGTTCAGAAAGAACTGGGTTACAACCCACATGTAGCTGCACAAACAGCCTTCTTCACGGTACAAATACCACAACAGCACTGTTTATCAAGCTTCCTGGTACAGAGAATCGCTACTAATTTTCAAAATTCTGATTAATAGAATTTAAATCAATAGAAATGTGATATTTTCAAGAATTTGCCCTTGCACTTAAGATTAGATGCTTCGGAGGATAAAAAAGTTACTCACAAAGAATCTCAGCCCTGAAGAGAGCTTTAAAAAGTAGTTAAGAGCAGGGAGGTGGGTGTTAAAGAGGCTTAAGCGTCTCATAAGTAGAGGGGAAAATGTCTGGCAGAAATAGAGGTGGGAGGAATGTTTTCCAATCACTGAGTGATACTCAGGTAGTGAAAGAGTACAGAGGAGATCCAGCTGGGATAATGTTTGTGGTCAGTCTCATTAGATATGCAATACAATAAACTATAACGTAGATTGAAATTAAAGTGATCAGAACCATAAGATATTTTGAAAAAATTAAAAGGTAACTGGAGGGAGTAGCCAACCAATTGAGCTAATGGTAGTTGGCTTGGTTGTTTGCTGGTTTGTGGTAAATTCAGGTTCCAACCTGCACCACTACTCATCCAGACTGGCCAGAGATGATTAAAAAAAAAGCAGAACAGCAAATCCTGAACTATACTTGACCTAAGCAAATGAATATAGCAATTATCAGTGCATCTTACTTCTGTGTATGTGTATTTTCAATGCTACTTTTAGCATAAGGCTTTGAATATATTTCTAAAAACACAATGCTTGTGTTATTCACAAATGTCTGTGAATATGGCCCAAATAGTTATCTTTGGAATGGAAGCTAACAGCAAGACAAACAGGGAGAAAAATAAAGACAAGCAGCAGGATAGACAAATGTAAGGTAAGAGATGTAAACACACATCAACACAGTCTAAAAGAGATGCATGAAGATACAAGCAGCACCTTGAGTGCATGTGGGGTGTCATGGATACAGTAGATGCGGAGGCTGTAGTCCAGGGAGAGGCACGGTGCTCGGGGGGCAAACAGAGCCAACTGCAGGCGTTTGCAGGCAGGTTGTGGAGGGCAGGACTGGCCCACAAGGCCGTATGTTCCCAGCTGCTCCATGAGGACATGACAACATTCCTCTTCCAGCTGCAGGTAACATGGAGAAGACAAAGTCTCCTCCCCTACAGTCAGCACCTCCTGTGAAAACATAGCAGGTGGGTTCAGTGTCTCCCACTAAGAAGTTACTCGTCACTAGTACCAGTTTAATGCTGTCTCACCTCCCATGCACCCTGGTGTGTTTGCGTCTTGAGTGTGAGGGTCCAGTCGGGTGTAGGCGTGTCCAGCTGGGCACAGTGGGGCAAAGTAAGGACCACAGGTCGATTCAGCAGCATACCAGATGGACCACAGCTCACCACAGGACTTAGAACTGTCTGACTGCCCTCAGATGGTAACCTGTAATATCACCCACAGAGAGGTTTGCAACAAAATATCACACTTTATTTATAAAAAAGTAATTGCCGTGGCATCATTTGGCATTTGTTCAAATCTCTGTCCTCAGGTAAGGTGATAAAAGCTCGAAATAAACTTCACAGCAGCCAGAATTGTATTGGAAAAGTTACTGATTGAGGTGAGAGTGAGGTCTGTTCTGCCTTGTGGCTGCAAAGGCAGCGAGAGAAATAAAGGAATAAAGATGAAGGACACTAACGTTGTTTTGTCCCACTTGTTAATAATGAGGTACATCTCATAGAACTTCCCCTGGGGGATTGTGCCAGGCGGGACCAGCAGACTCACACCTGAAGGAGAAGATATCATGACTTGTCTTATGTGTAATCAACATAAGATGACACTAATCCACTGTGGATTCAAATTAATTTAGTTTTCATTGAATAGACCGCTCCGTGAACCATGTATTACCTGTATTGGGGATGGTAAGGCGCCCTCCTAGATTTCCCAGGGTAGCACTGGTGCTCAAGCCTGGCTCTCTGGACAGAGTGTGGCTGTGAAACTCTCGCTCTCTACCCCCAGTGCCCACCGATTTCAAGCTGAGGATCTCTCTGTCACCTAAGCCCATGTCAGCTGGCAGCTCCAGGGATGAAAGAGTGGAGGAGTTATACACCTTGATTTTAAGACTAGGAATAGGGTCCAGCAATGGAGAGGTGGTCATGGGAATTTTGTGGGGGCTGTCGTGGACACCTTGCTGGAGAGAGAAAAGCGGCCCCCGGAAAGTGCCTGCTGTGGCTGTCAGATCCGGAGGAGCTGAGGGATGAAGGGGGTGAGGGTTATCTGTGGACAGAGAGTGGAAAGGAGAAAAGCTGTCCTTTTATCACTGGAAATGATACAGGCTGGGCTAAAGTGACGCGGGCGAAATGGATTAATGTTGCTAATTAATATTTGATGGCAAGAGCAAGAGAACGGACACCGTGACAAATGCTTAAAATGTAAAAAATGAAACGCAGTGAAGAATGGAGAGCCGACTGAGAGGAGATAATGGCGTATGGGAATGAATTCAAGTGATGATAAAAATAGAAATGTGATAGTGAAACAAATTGTGGCATAGTGCTTGTGTGAAAATGTGTAAAAACAAGAGAATCTGGGAAAGTAAACAATCACAAAAAGACAAAGTATGAATGCTGTGCGTGAACTCACCCTGTCTGGGAGGCTTGTAGTTTCCAGGGTGGAACGCAGCAGTGAGAGCTGATGAAGAATCAGTTATGTCTCCGCGGAGATGGCGACATCTGCGACGGTATGCCAGAACTCCTATACAAAGCGCCATGACCACACTCAGGAGCAAGGCCACCACCAAACCAGTGTAGACTGCTACACCCATACCAGGGACCATGGCTAAAAGGAGAGCAAAGAGGCAGACAGTCAACGCATCATAAGCACAAGAGAACTATAACTGAAAATCCCATATTTACTACATACTGTCAAGTAATTAGAACAAATTAGTCATTGTAGTTAAAGTTAGGACCGAAAATACAAGTTGGTTGATTCAATAATCGATCACAAGACTTTAAAGAGTAGCTTTGATGAAAAATCTTAAGACTCTCAAAGAGTTCTATGTCTGGATTACAAAATGTTGACAACATTCCCATGTAACCTTCAGATGAGTGTCTTGCTTGAAGGTCCAATGCTGTCCAAAGCAAAGACTACTTGACATTTTCATCCAGAATCCTAATGTTAATATTAAGATATATGTTTGTTTGTTTTTTTTAATCAAAAACATATCATAGCTACAAACATATTTAATCACAATGTGCAACCTTCTTTTGTCACTTTATGTGACATTTTTAGCTGGAAAAAAATCTGTTAGTTTAATTAATTATTGAGAAAACCACACATGTATCTATTCTATCTAAAGCTAAATAATGCTTGTAGTCAGATCTGAAATTTTTCATCAACTCTAAAATGCACTAATATCCCTTAACTTGAATATTCACTTCAGATAATACTGACACATCCATCTATACGTGCACACAGTTGCTAAAGTTGATCCTCTTTTCACTACAACTGAACATATCCGTCTCCAATGCTGTTACAATAGAGACAGACTGAGGATAACATCAGCATTTCTTAGGGCAACCCAATGGCTGAATGGTTAAAGCAAACATCACATGGTTTGCATTGCCTTCAGCAACAGAGTCCTCAGCCTGACTCTCTGCTGATCGGACCCTCACTGCATGTAATTCTTCCATTCTCGCATGCCACATTCCCTGCCTGTTTTGTTGTGCGCCGTGCGAGCAACAATGCCCCCCCCCCCCCCCCAAAAAAAAGAAATTCTGTGTACAAATCAAATGCAGCTCCGTTGTTCAGCTGAAGCTGCTATGACTCATTTTAGTGTTTACTCTCACACTGTTGTTACCTTTGAACTATTAAAGCTCAGCATGGAGACTTCATCCAGTGAACTAAAATACAAAATTAAGCTTTAATCAGACTGGAAATTTAAAGATCCTCTGCAGACTTGGTTCAGTCAACAAATATTGACACTGAAACCGATACTAAGTGGATCAGTGTCATGATATGAACAACATTAACAACAGAATTGTCAGTGTCATTATCACATTTATTGCTTTTCCTGTGAGCAACGTTATTTCAGTCACAACGACTCGCTGACTGGTTTTCACTGGCGTCATGTTACCGAACATAAAAATGGATTCAAAGAGTTCCATTCTGTAAGAGAGATGCTGGCCTGCCTCTGTGGATGCACCCTACCCGTGTTTTATCTTTGCTGAAATGAATTTCTACTCAGAAAAAGGTCCATGGCTTTTGTTGCTCATCTTTTACAATGAAATACAACTTCAGCATAATGATTGCTCGGATGTACTGTGTTCAGTTTAAAGCAGCATCGCTTTTTGGTTAATCATCCCAGAGAGCCGCATAAAGGGCTACTCTTAGCCAACAGGGGGCGCATCTGATACCAAAAATAAGTATGGATAGAAGCAGGGTGAGGGGGTGGTTGGCCCGAACTTCACCTGCTTCCTGTTGAGCTCCCTCCTTCTCTCCTGCTGGGTGATTGGTTTTGACTGGTCAGCAGGCTTTCTACTGCCTGCTTAGCCCTGACTCCCCAATGCTGGCAGAGCCAGACCCAACCCGGACACGTGAGCCAGTCACACCACAGCGGAAAAGAGGCAAGCAAAGTTGGCGGGAGACAAAGAAGAGCAAAAAAACAAGAAGGCGTAGACAGGCTGGATATACTGAAGAGGAGAGAGCTAGATAGAAAGCAATTTGGCAAAAGTGACAGCAAGGAGGAAGATAAGGTTGTGATTTGTTGAGAGGACAGAGGGATTATAAGTATGTTGAGGAGGGGAGTGGAGATAAGGATAGCAAAAGACACTGCAGAGCAGCAGTGAGAGTATCGGGACGTGTGGAGGAGAAGAAAGCCGGAGGCAGGCGGGCTGGCAGAAGGGAGCTCCCATGCTCACGTGGAGCGACTGAACAGAATCCGACAGCCGTCCACACTTATTATCAGAAACGGAACAATAGCAAATTAGGTGCATTACTGGGACTACTCTCCACTAAGCCCACATATTATTGAGCAAAAGGAATTATCATCACTCGAATATAAACTAAATCACAGATGAACTGAAAGTTAGTGAAAAATCTAATGTTTTTCACCAAGAAACAGCATGCTTTAGAACTCACAGACAATGTATCAAAGGGGGGCAATGTGCCAACATTAAGTCAGGTCGAAAACCCAAATTACACTCTGTCAACACGCTATACAAGAGAGGAAGACAACACTCACAAACAGGCAGGATAAGAAGGTGAGGCCTGTTTTAAGTGAACTCCACCTGAGATGACACAAAATGCTGCACACGTTCAACTAGAAACGCTAATAAAGATGTTAGGACTCCAAACCTAACACACACACACACACACACAAATAGACAGACTATATGAAGTAAAGTCATGAAATGTGAACTTACGATGGCTTGTATGTTCAATAGAGATCTTTTTATCTGTTTGAACAGGAGAAAAAAAACAAGAGAAGAAAAAAGGAAAAACAAAAAAAACATAAAAATGTATGCACTATTTGTTATGCAAATGAAAGTTATGATAATTCAATGCAATGAAAAAAATAAGAAAACAACAGCTCATTAATACTAAAATAGAAAATTAAACATATAGTCACTATTTGTAAAACAACCAATTGGAAACGTATGTAAAAGAGATTAGAGGCATTTGGATAAGAGTGGCAGAGACTATTTTTGAAATAAGTAAGGATGACTGTTGTTTGTGTGGTACATGTGAGACAAAATATAGATTAAAACCATGTCTCTTCACACCCCAGGGGTACAATATCACCTCTTTCCTTTGAAAAACAAACATTCCCCCCAATGGGAGTAGTCATTTCCAAAATAAAACCAATGTGAATCATCACTGAACAGTTTGAGGAAAATCAAAACCATCTTTCAGGATTGTGTCACTTAGTGGATCTCAAATCAAATAACCTTCTCTCTATAGCATAATCAAAACACCAAATGGCTTCCCAGAGTTTGCCATTCATCTGAATAACAATTAGAATCTACCAGGAAGTAATAAAGATGATGGTTTGTGATTAAAATTGAACATTTATGACTGGGGTATTACATTGAGGTAGCTATGGGGGTAAGCTTCAATTATCTGGAATATGATCAGGGCTGCTTGTGACCACACAAAAATCTGATGAACATGCAGGGGAAATAAAGATGTCAGTCAGTGGCCTGTCAATTGCGAAGTCACACATTGACAGATCTTCAACAGAACAGTGCTACCCTTTCTGTTAGATACACTTGAGTGGTTGTTTTCCCAACGGCCTCCTGAGAATGCCTTTCTATGATCAGCCAAATCACACCGTGTATTTTTATGATCTTGCCACTGTTTATGTCAGGTGTTCCTTGAGTGTCAAGTCACAGATTTGAAGTACAGTGTTGCTCTGAGTGTGCACACGATCACCCTTGCTGCAAACTGCACAGGCGTTTAGGAGGCTTGGTTAGAGTATGGCGTGTACACGAATGTATCTCACTGCCTTTGTGGATGTGTAACTTTAAGATTGTAATGCACTGTCAGCTGGATTCCTCCCAGCTCATCACAGGCTGCACATTGGGTGTCAGTGTGAGTCTGAGTCACTCTCATATGCTCTTCCTCGTGCTAATTTTCGACTCGGCCATGTCATGCTCACTTCCCACTCGATCCGCTCTCTTAGCCTGCACTTGCTCTTTCTTATTTTCCTCTCTCTTTCCGTCTGTGCATTTTAGATGTGGATCAGTTGCTTTCTTTCCACGGTAAAATTTCCCTCATGAATCATTTGTTTGTGACTTGGTTAACTTCGTCTCCCGGGCACGTTTTCACTTTCACTGTGCTACGATGGCTTAACACTTCAGGAACGCAGCTCAGTACAAAATGGCTTTGAAATGCCATACACCTTATAAATCTGTGACCTCGGAGCAAAGAAATCACTGCAGGTGAGATCTTCCTTCATCAACTGATCAATCACCTGAAGCAGCAAACATGCTCTTAGGGAAACGACCCCTAAGTTATTATACAGTTGAACTATTTGAATTTGTGAATTGAATTCAACAGATGCAGCTCTGTATTAAAGGGCAAAGAAGTAAAGAAGTTGGATATATCCCATCAAGCTAAATATTAACCCCAACTTGACATTTCTGTACCAACCAAGCCACTTCAAAGAAATTGGAGCCTTACTTCTCGCGCACAGCCCCTCAGTGCAATTTTTGCTCTCCATCATGCTGCCACTGCAGTGCTTTCCTCCATTTATGGGTGGGGGGGCCTGGCATTCACGGCTGCGCCAGTGAGTGCACTCTGTCCCGCAGGCGGACCACTTTGACCACTCTGTCCAACCTCCATCCACTGCAATGACAACAGAGATGCGAGTCATTTTACAACCCAATCTTTACAGTTTCAGGTAGAGGGAAACTGGGCATTGCATTACCATGACGTATGATGTAATGGCTGGAAGTCTTTTTTTTTTTTTGTACTTGAATAGTTTAGAGTCTGTGTGTTCTGACACACAGGAAAGCAAAGTCAGAGGTGAGTGTGACTGTACAACATTTCATCATGTTCGTTTCTCTAACATCTACAAGAGCCAATGTTGAAGTTGGTTTTCAAATTTGAAGGCTTAGTGTAAAAGTGAGCCTGAGAGACCAGTTGAAGATGTTTAATGGTTTCTAGACAGTTCAAATTTATTCTGATACTGCAGTTATTTGGGATCTATCCTGACATTCCAGTGCGTGACTACTTTACAGGAAAATGACTGTCTTCTTTACCTGGACACAGTGTGGTGCACGTTACTCTCTGTTGTGGTATGCCCTCACAAAAGGCTCCTCCATTCAGAGGGGCAGGATTTGTGCAGCTACGTGTTCGACGCTGCCATCCCCGCCCGCACCGAGCGTTACACTCTGACCATTCGGTCCAGGAGGACCATCCTCCGCTCACTGACACAGAGACACACACAGAAAGACCTTCAGTCAAATTTATATCTATCGTATTCAACTGACCTCCAACTGCCAACACACAGTTGAAAATAGCTGAAAAGTAATAAATAGTAATATAAGACATTGATGTACAGAGCTAAAATATGAGACTTTCTCAATTGTGATTCATTTGTTATCTTTACCATTATGTACCTCTGCTAAACATATTTAGTATGTGTTACCATAAACGATGAGAGTGGCTGTGCTGCTGCGTCTTTTAGCCACCACATTTCGTGCCACACACGTGTAGTTAGCCGTATCCGAGAGTCTGGCCTGTTTGATAATCAGATCATGATCAATCGTGATCAGGAAATTGGAGTCCTGTGATGGATCAATGACATCCTCATTCTTCAGCCAGTCCACCTGAACAGATGCAAGAGGAGACAATTACACACCACTGAAATCAAAATCAGGATCTTGTTAACAAAGAAAAGAAACTGTTAAGGGATAAAACAAAAATCATTGTTACAAATAATTAAAAGCTTTCACATTTAAAACAACAAACAAACACTAATGAACTAATTCAAAGATGAGCAATAATTTGGTTAAAAACTTTCATTTTTCTTTGTAATGTCATTATTTTTCTCCTTAATATTTTTTGGACTGATGTTTTGGTGGCATAAATCATTGTAAAATCAGCAGCTGTTTATGCACAAACATGAGTCAGCTCACCCTGAAAAAAGCCATTCAGTAAACACTATAAACCTGCAGAGTATTAAGCCATCACAACTCACGGTAATGATCAAACACTTTCTTACAAACACTTACATTTTTTTCTGCAGGAAGATGCAACACATCCACCTTAATAATGAGCATCATATCATAGTTACCTACCACAAGCAACACAAGTGGTATTTATCGTCAAACACATTCTGAAATGCCAATTTGATGCTCTTATGTGATCACATGACCAATATTTATCATTTTGATTATGCTTGCATAAAGAGTTATTTTAATATCACATAATAATCATGTTATTAAAACATTAAAATGAACGTCGTGGCAATACATACTTACCTACATACTTGGCAGGCATTCTTACTTGAATAATAAAAATCTATAAACATGAAGCCCATTTGATATGCTTTTGTAGAGTCAGAGCAGCTCAGTGTTTAAGCACAACATGATGTTGATTTAAGCCTTTTGAGATTTGTTGCTGGAATAACAGAGGATATTATTCACTGTTATTTATGTGTTTTAATGAGGTTTTTGTCAGTGATTGCCCTTTACTCCCTCTCTTTTGGCGTTGTGCTGTTGCAGTCTGCAATGTGAAAATGTGTGCATCTGATTAGTTAGCTCTATGCTTTGATGTCTGTCTAAGAAGCTTGGACTTGCAGCAAGTGGCCTTACAGTGTAAAACATACATTTAAAACCTCGCTAACCATCGAAAAACAACAGCACAGCCCCAAGAGAGATGAAAAACAGCCAGAGAGAGACATCTACCTCAGCAGCGGGCATGCCTTCCGGGGGCCGACACTGCAGCAGCACCTCCTGTTCCAGTCGCACCTCCCTCCCCAGAGGCTCCTGCTCAAAGTTCTTCCTCAGGACTACAGGGGGCGACACATGTAGTCATCACTTAGTGGAGGATGCTTATTCAATAGCTGCTATACAAATTTGCACATATGCATGCACTCACGCATCACATTTTTCACTCTATACCCTCATAAACATGCAACATGCAACATTATCATGAGGGAGTAAGATGGAGTACTGAAAAAAATGTATTTGCATATATACTTAAGCTGACATATATAAAACATTTCTTTTTCCACTGTCTCCCCTCCTGCCATTCTTTTGCTCGGTCTGTCTCACACACACAGCCTTGATACTGACATGCAATGCGAACATAGGCTCGGTTGCTCTTTGTGGTGCCAGCCGAGCTCCAGGCCACGCACTGGCACCAGTAGTCCTCGAGCCCAAACAGCTCCTCCACCTGGGTCCTCGACACTGATATTTCCACCTCCCGCACCACCAGACCTGCGGAGAGATAGAAAGAGGGAGGGATCACTGAGGCGTGTTTTTCACGCTGCATATAAATAATGCTTTGGCTGGAGGCCGAAAGCAGTTAATGTGCACATAAAATCCTAAAGGACCTAATGGATTATGAAGTTAAAAATGATTTTGGTAATTGAAGATGATGTTTATCTCTGTAAAGTACAAGGTGACATTACTATGTGTGGGTATAGTGATGTTTACAGTTCTCCGCTGTGCACGTGTCAGTGTGTGTGAGTGTGCACCTGTGATCTGGTCCAAGCTCTCTCTGGTGATGTGATCGTTCTGATTGACCCATTCGCCATTACATTTGAAGTAGATCTGAGTGGCTGGTGACGCTCTGCACCTCAGCTGGACTGGCCGGTTCTTTACTATGAAGGCGTCCTCTGGTTCCAGCAGGAATTCTGGGAGGGGCTCTGCGGGGGCTGATGGGAAGGAGTCCGGGAGAACCTCTGCCTCGCTGTAGTCGCTGCTCTCTAGAAAAACACAACACAGAAAAAATGAAGATGCCTTTTCTTCAGCGGAAAAGCCGTGTGCAGCGGATCCGCGGGATAAGCTCTGTGGCACATCCCGGACTTGCACTTTAAGAAATAAGAGGAATTACAGATTTGTCCAATATGTATGAGGGTGCCTGATTCTTTTATGTGTCTAAATCGAACTTTGGGGTATTACGGTTTCTTTTTTTCTTCAAGAAGGCATTTAAGGTGTTGACAGTGTGCACCATAATGGAGGAGCGCTGTGACATTTAGTCTCCATGTATTGCCACTAATCTGTTCAATGAAGGCCTCCTACTTGGAAGGCTCTGGAAGAGTCCATGCTTCTCAGCTGAAGAGGAGAGCTGCTGACCTTCCACATATAGGTCTTGTTGATCACACATTATCCCCTGACATTTCCAATGTGACACATCCCTCCTGGCAGTGCTGCCAAGCTTCTCCTGGCAGGAGCAATGTAGACTTCCTGGCCTCTTCAGTCACGTTTTTTTACTTTAATAATTATGGGTACATTTCAAATAGAATGTCAGTGATGCACTGTTGTATTGTTTAGTACTAGAGCTCATCATTGTAGACAGATTATTGTATCTGTCCTGATAACTTTGCTATGTTCTACACTTTAAAGTACAATGTAGTACGTCACAGAAAACTAACACATACTAAAAAATGTATGTTTATATATACATATCTTTATACACAACTAAAGGGCAGTTTTAAAATGTATTTATTAAAATTTGGCATTATAGGTCAGCAGGTGCTATGGTACATTTTTACATTTTTACATTTTTATGTTGTGTTTTAACATTGTCTCTCTTTGAACTTTTCCCATCAAATTCCCTTTAGGTGAAACCAGGTTCCTATAAATTTTTGATAGCTCTGACCTTCCAGTAGAAAACTTGCTTCTGCTTTTGAAAATGATCTGAATTCAATAAGCATTAAGTGAAAGACTGGAGCAGAGTGCGGGGGATTGACCACGTTGGCTCCAGTCTGGAGATTCAGAAAAACTACAGGCAAATCCAGCTCAGTGCACTTTTTGTCTTTGCAGACACACACATCACAAAAAGCCGCAGTGTCACACTTCTTAAATTTAAACTTCCATTTAGTGGATAAAGAAGGAGGTGCGGGGAGAAAATACAACAGCCTGCGTACAGTGAGATTTAAACTGGGCAAATTTGTAGAGCTCCGTTTTCAAAATGTATCAAGCCCAAGCTGATCAGTTATTCCATCACCAGGGAGCAAGAGAAACTACTTTGAAAGTAAGATATCGCCTGCTAATATGGAAAAGCAGGCACTTTCCAATTCCCATTCCACTGTTCTGATTAACAGACTCTGTCTGGCGGAGCAAGAAGAAGCTGAAGCAGTACTACACACAGCTCAGAGCTCTGCATTTGCTGTGGCCGCAGGACACATGGAGAGAGGCTTAACCTGGGATGGACCCGTCATCCTGTATCTGTCCATGCTTTTCTCTGTTCTGGCTGTCACACCTGCTTGTTTTTCTTTCACTCACTACTTCACTAACCCGTAAGTCTGAATAAAACTCTAATAGCACTCCTTGTGTTTTACCCCTTCTAGACTCCAGTCCTGTGCAAGACTCACACCTAACAGCAATCACCAGTCATACAGAGAGGTACTTTGAGGTCATTTTTCCATATTATTGGTACATCTGTGTAAATATCTCATTGCATTGCAGTGATTCTTTCCACACAGAAAAGGTAATTTCCAGAAAAGTTGGGAAGTTTTCAAAAATGCAACTGCAACTTTAATCTGTAATTTGTTCATTTGTTTGAACCTTACAAGTACTAAAATGATTATTCTCTTCACTGACTAACTTTATAGTATTTTGAAAATATAGGCAAATCTAGATTTTGATGCCAGCAACTTGTACAAGAAAAAAAGTTGTAAGAGAATGGCAAAGAAAGACCGAAAGGTTTATAGAATATCTTAATTAAGAGCAGTTTTAGG
The DNA here is from genome assembly GCF_036924035.1 of Leuresthes tenuis. Classification (NCBI taxonomy): domain Eukaryota; kingdom Metazoa; phylum Chordata; class Actinopteri; order Atheriniformes; family Atherinopsidae; genus Leuresthes; species Leuresthes tenuis. Next base: position 18,369,601 of record NW_027325362.1, read on the forward strand.
TATCCGCCTGTGTTGCTCTAAACCCTCGCAGACAGACATTTTTTTTAGAGCAGCAGGACATAGGTGTCCTCCTCCAAAATACTAATGACACACTGATTCTGGATATAACACTATACGCTGACTTAATGTTGTATGGCTGGGAGCTTCAAGCCCTCAGGCCGCTCTGTATGAGAAATCATTATGATCATTACAGCCACATGGGCTCAGGAGTACCCTTGACCATTTTCACTCAGTACAGTCCACTGCTGCATCCAGAATTGTAACTCAGAACACTACGGAGCTCCCTGATCACAAGCTCATCTCTGATGGATGGAGAGACAGTGGGCACGTGTTCAGCGGTGTCTAAGTGTCAGTTGCTCTTTAAAGAAAAAACACAAGTAATGGTTCTACGTGCCAAAGATGTGAAAGACCATCCAAATCCAACAACTGTGATGATATGGGGGTGCATCGGTGTCCATGGCATGGATGACTTGCACATGTTTGAAAGTACCACTGATGCAGAGGAGTATATTGGAAAATTGGAGCGACATATGCCTATTATCAAGGCGACATCTTTTTCAGAGATCTGTAGTTATTTCAGCAGAAAAAGCTTCAGAGCTCATTCTGTACAACTTACAACACAGAGGCTCCACAGACTCACAGTGTGCGTGCTTGACTGGCAGCCCAGATCTGCTTCCTATTAAAATTTATGGCACATTATGAGGAGGAGACCCAGGTAACGACAGCCATAGACTGTTGAGCAGCTAAAATCTACTCACAGTAAGAACAGACACAGACAAAGCTGCAAGAAACATTATCCTCATTTCCCAAATGATTATAAATGGAACTAAAAGGAGTTGTGATGCAACACAATGGTAAACATGCCTATATCCCAACTTTCTAATGAGCCGCTGGAATCAAATTTTCTGGCTTTGTTTACATTTCATGAATACAATAGAGTCGGTCTGTGAAAACATTGAAAGTCATTTTCTTCTCAATTGCGTCTTAAGTAAAGGTTCAAACGAATTAAAATAAAGATTTCGGTTTTTGTTGCATTAAAAAGCCTCACAACTCTTCTGGAAATGAGGCTTGCGTATCTATTCAAGTCATTCATTTATTTTTCTTTTGGGAAATTATTTTCATATCTCAAATTATATTGTGGGAATATATTGCACTATGCAGCCTTATCTCACAGGGACGCAGCAGCAGGACAAACTAAGAAATGTAAACAAGTAATGGAGACTATGCCCTCACCCGCACAGAGCACTTACAGATTCTTGTATTCTGCTCCCACTCTGGCAGGTGTGTCCACACTGATGTACACTCACTCAATTAAGTATGTACAATACTGCAAGTCGGTACACGTGCACGTAAACACATATAAATGTAGACATACACAGTTGAGCGTTAACACATCTAAAAGTGAGGCTTAACAATGCACATGAATTGTAATCATCATTTTGATTCACTCCCTTTACTAAGCTGGCGCCGCCACTCTTTCAGACTCTGAATTCTCTGTCAATAACCAGTTGTGTTGCCACACCCCACCCCTCACTCCCGCTCTTTCCCTTTGTCCGGCATTGATCGGTCTGTGTTCAAACATCGGCTGAAAACACAGCCTGTCACTCCTCAGGCATGACGAGAGGCTGCACAGAGAGACAAACAGAGATAGACGGCGGTTCAGGCAGAGACAGAAAAGGAGAAGAGACCTGCATATTTGGATAAACCTCTCTCTCTCTGAAGAGTGTGTGTGTGTTTGTGGTCAGAGGCCTGCAGGGAGGCACGGTTTAATTTAAAAAACAAACAACAAAAAAACTTTTGGATGACAGAGGTAGGAGACAGACAACTTTTTTTCTCCCCCTTTCTTTATCTGGAATAATGAAGCTGGTGGGTTTAAAGTAGAACCTGTGTTTTGGGGCTTGCATACAAACATCCATCAGAGCTCAGCAGCTGGCAATTTGTGCAAAATGGAGGAGCCTTAAAGACGAGAACTCCTTGCTGTGCAGCACAGCGAGTCTTTTATTACTCTAATGACAGACAGCAGACAGCTCGACAGCAAACACAGACCTCTGTGTATTCTTTTCCTGAGCACACAATCATGCGAACAAACACACACACTTACATCCAGCCAGCAGATGACAACCTATGCTTATGCACTGCCTTCTCACTAACTCCTATTTTTCTATGCTGAACTCAATGGTAGCTGAAGGAGACTGGTGGCAGATTTTCAGTAAAGTGTAAAAGCCAGCCCTTTTCAACCAAAACTGTTCTAGTTCAGTTCAGTTCTAAGTTGGCTCTATGTCTTCATGTCACTCTTCCAATACATGTTTGAACCTCCCTCTGGATTTCTGCAGAGGATCGCTTTGCAGGGAGACAGATCTTCACAGACCACAGTGGGGTTTTTTTTGCTTGCAAACCGCATTAATATCACCAAGCACACTTTCTTAAACGACAATAGGCTTTTTGCATGACTGGCATTTTCAAACACTGACACGAAATCCCGTTCGGTGCTGCAAATAGGATTTATACATACTGTTTCGGACTGGATCTATAAATGTAAGTTTGAGATACCAATGCATGCGCTATGTTTAAAAAAATTAGTAGCAACAGCGCTTTAAAAATTCTGTTTTAAACCAGCAGCACATTCGGCAGCATTTAAAAACGTGATCTGTGTTTTTAGAACATTGAACAGAAGGAAAGTTAGAGCTGAGCACTGAGCTGCCTCAACTTCACATCTATGTTAAAGGTTAGTCTTGTGACCAACACAACACTGACTCTGGATTTTTATCCAGACATAACAAACATAACAACACTGTAGTTGATCAGGCTGGTCTCAATAACCTCGCCCCCACTCCAAGAAGTAAGTGGTTCTCTGCTCTGGCCCTGACACCAGACCCTTCGGCAGTCCACACTGAAACAACTGGTTCGAAGTTCCTGGCTCCGAACCAGGATGGCAACCACTTTGATCGAAGAACCCTAAGAGTCGCAATGACAGTGATGGAGCCAGGCTAAACGGGAGGGCAGGACTGCATGAGAGAGAGACAGAAAGGAATGTAGCCAAAGGTGACAAGTAGGGAGGAAAAAGACAGGTCAAGAAACCATCAAAGACAAGTGAGAAGAAGACAGACAATGCAGTACACACAGACACACACACACACACAAGCATAAACACACATACACACAAAAATACTGGATTGCTATCATTTCTGGTAAGGAAAATAAATAAGAGTAAAGTCTGTCTTTGTCTCCTGCCTGACTGAAACTGTCTCTGTTGTTCCTTCTGCATCTCATTCTTACACACACGCACACACACACAGAAGACTGTAATTTTCTTAGCCCAAGCGCCTCTAGCCAGAGTGGAGTCGTAAGCATCTGTACTTTATCATTACCTTTACAGAGTTAGTCATTACTGTCCCCTCCAGTGCCCTCGCCATCCCAACACAGCACTCAGAAGTTAGGGGGGGTAGAGGGGTGAGGGGGAGAAGGAAGTAAGAGAGAATAAAGGATATAACGAATTCTTCGTTACTTTGAAGCAGCCAAACAACAAAGACACACCACAAAAGACACAGGGTCAAGTTGTGTTTGGCAAGATCAAAAGTTTTTCTTATTCTTTTAAGCGTCCTTTAAGGTGAAATACAAACAACAAGACAGCATCCCATCCCCATGCCCCTCTTCTGCTTTCCAGTTGGATCTATGACACTGGAGTGCTTTTCTTCTTGCTCTCCCCTCACTTCAGTCGTCCTTCCCTCCTGCCTGCTAGATTCAAAGCGTTTTGTGCAGCTCCAGTTGACTTCAAATGACATCCTGCAGCCTTAAATGCAAACACACACATAGAGACGGAGCTGTAGCCCACAGCTATGAAACACAACCGTCTGGCTGAGCTCACTAAGGACAAACAGCTGTAAGGACAGACATTCAAACATGACAATGCCTCCGGTGACACAGCCAACAAGGCCAATTAATATAGTGATCAGCAGCTATTACGTAACATTGACTGGCTGAGATACAGATACATCATCCTCATCCTATCTACCTCATTACTGTCATTCTTGTGAGGAAGCCCCGCGGTACGACTTGCACATGCCACACACAGACACACAGAGAGGCAGGTCGAAAGAGACAGAGATGGATGGAGGGAGACAGTCTCTCCTTGCATTCCTTAAAGGACAATTACACTGAGTGATTGATATTCAGACTGACCTCATCCTCATCAGCCTGAAAAAAAACAGCAGCAGAGTGAAGAAACCAACAGGGGAAAAGATGAAGTGAGGACACATGAAGACTGGAAAAACCAAGTGTTGAGATTTAGACGGAGGTTTTGATAGAAAAATCCCTGTATGTGCGAGAGGGACGCAGACTTAGAGTGTGTGTGTATGTGTGTGTTGGCATCAGGTGACAGGACTGCATGTTGGAGCGACACAGCATCACTTCTCACATCAACAAAGGCAGACGGAGTGTGAGGAGTCATGCAGTTCACCCATCTGACTGCACACACACACCCACTCTAACAAAGTCTTACAATTTAAAGCAACACTTTGAGCGCGCACAGGGGGCAAAATTGGTCATCTTTTAATAGGAAATGCCATTAATTCACCAGTGACTAACAGACATGCCATTATTTTTATTTCATCATGAAGGCTGTGAGGCAGCGGGAGGGAGGAAGCAGTGGTTGACTTCCTGCTAAGGGTGACACAGATTCAGCTCTTTGTGCTCTCTCATGACGCCCTCAACATGTTGGCCCTGAAAGCTCTGGTTTGGGTATTTTGACGCCGCTAAGACGTGCACCTGGGGTGACTTCACATGGCTCTACAGTCTGTTTCTTTGTACTCACCATGGACTCAAACTAACAGACGTCTCTCATACCAGCAGGCACATATAGGCCTCTTCAGCTCCTTCAAGATTCTTGTGTAATGTATGCAGAGTTACAAAGTCTTCAAAGAGAGTCATTCTCCCCCACAGAAGATGCTGCACATTAACTGTCTGGAATGGCTGGTTTGTAGCTCAGGTTTTTCTCCCTTTTCCTGTAGGATCTCGGTGAAACACTTTTGCATTATGCCTACCCCATAGCTTGTTTGGTACAACCCAAATTAAGAAATTAAGACACTACCAAATATCCTCTACTACACCAATTACAACCCATAAATTGACTATGACTGAACAGAGTAGTCTGCATATTTAAGGTGGGGGAATGACCGTTTAAGGAAGATTATTTAATCATATGCACGTCTATACACAAAAACTGAAAGCTAAGACTTCCTGAGGTCATTCTTCACTTATGACTGGGCCACGTTTGCCTTTACCCTTCATTGACCATGCTAGGACAGACAGAGGTAGGTGACAGAGGGCTGGAGAGCAGATTGGCAGAGGCGAGAAGGCCGAGCAGGTGACGGAGATGCACAGTGACAGAAATGCTTCGCTTGTCCATCCAGCATGTCCGGGTGGCAAGAGGAGAGAGCCTGAGGACATGGTAACACACATGCACACGCGCACACGCACGCACAACAAATGCAGAGGCATGCAAGACCTCATTTACAGATCTGCTTGTAAAGAGAGTGTTATCTCATGCTCTTAGCTGCAAGGTGTGTTGCCCTAGAACCGTCTAATTGTAAATGAAGTGCGACCTGCCCTTTTTCAAAAGGACTCACCTTCTGTCTCTTTTTTTCACCCTTGAGCCTTTGGTGTCATAATAACACTTAATCAGCCCTATTGGAGCTTATGCCATGGGGAAACACACAAATACACATGTGTAAACATGTTATCCAACCTCACGGTTACAGACAGTAAATAACACACAATGAAAGAGTAGCAGTCAACAGTGTTTTTCACTGATAACTGGGTAAATGCTGCAGAATTGTGTGGCTGTTTCCCATCGACCTTCAGTGGAGGTAGGGCGGGAGCGTTCGAGACAAACTATGGATTATATGTAACCACAGTGTATGCAACAAACAGCCTACTCTAAGTCAGATTCTGTGACTGTTTTTGAATGTGTGGGTGAGTGTGACTTTGAGTGTGGGAGCACTAAGAGGATTTGGGTTTGTGTTGTAGCTGTGACTGCTGCACATTGATGCTGAAAGAGTGCTTTGTCACAGCTAGGGGGCGCCACCCCCTGCAGAGCTCATTAATCATTGCCCATCAAAAAGTGGCCCTGTGTTGTTTGTGTGTGCCCTGACGACCACCTACTGCATGGGAACACAAGCGTGCACAAGAAGTTCTATCAATCACTATCAGAAGTGGAGACAAGTAGGGCTGAGAGGGGTGAGGGCTAAGAGGGGTGAGGGCTGAGAGGGGTGAGGGCTGAGAGGGGTGAGGGCCGAGAGGGAGGAAGAGGAAGAGGAGTGGGTGAGACAATGATGTTTTCCTATTATTCACTCCAATTTATAGACCAACGTCACAACTATTATACTTGGAGGTCAAACTTGTAGGCTACAAAGAGACACTTCCTTTTCCTGGTTGTCCTTATGTGTCAGTAATGTTGTATGCGTGTAAGGCGCCACTGCACGGCTGCTTGATAAGAGCTGTGCAAATCTACCCAGAGTGCCTAGTGGCTAGTTGCCATGGTGGGCGTTCACATGGAGCCGGCTCCTCAAGAGGCATGCAGTCTACACAGCTATTAACACACACACACACTCACACAAACAAACACTTGTATCGTCTGTGGTCTTGTGCCACCTCACTTCCTCCTTCTAGAAGTCTTTGTTTAAAATATGTCCTTCTCTGCTCCTGATCATGTGACTGTGCGTGTAAATACGTATAGTGAATAGGTGAGCAGTACAGTGGGATGAGTGTTTGGAAACCAGGGCTGTTTAAATGGCCATAATTACATGAGAAGATGAGCTGCATTCCTTCCTGAGGGCAGACTGATTACAGGCCTCTTCTCTCTGGGTCCCTATAATTACCCACCCTATCCTGCCTACCCTCCCCTAGCCCATGCTTCACCCTCAATCCCACTGCACTCACACGAGTTTTGCTCGGCCTTGGCGGGGCAACAGTTTCCCCCCTCCCCGCCTCCTGTCCTCTGATCCACCTCTCTAACAAATTCTACAACACTCCACCTCCCCCTCCTCTCACCAGGTCACTATTCTGTCCTCTCTCATAGCCCCTTAAAACTGATTACTCCTCAAACACATACACAGACATCTGGAGACCAAACAAACAGCAGAGCAGCCTTACAAACATTGCTCTTTTTCAGATCTGTCAGACATTAAATTGTGCCTCTTTCTTGAATAAAAAAAAAAACGCTAACACTTCACTCAAAAGCTATAATGATGCATTCTTGCTGTCCATAGGCACATTTCTACAGCATGTAATTGTGTGTGTAAATGTGAGAAGATAGGTGGGGCCACTGTCAAAATGTGATGTTTATGGCCAATTCTTGAGAAGAGACAGCTCCTGCCCTGAAGGTAAATCCCTGCTTTTTCTAACCCTATTTTTGTCTCTCACACACTAAGAGTAAGGGTGGAGTCGAACACATGACCTCACACATAGACAAACCTCAACAAAACCAGTAAGTCCACGCCACTTAGGAGCTGTGGTAAGACTGGAGACACAGAGACAGCCAAATTACATGTTCACCCAAACTCCCACAATTGTTGCACTAAGCAGTCCCCGCTACTCTTTCATTTATCCTGAAGTAGCCTTTATAATCAGCAAAAGACCTGTCTACGTTCTGCACAGGTTCCCTGTTAAAAATTAAGATTCAAGTCATGTTTAAGATACCGTCTTTGGGAAGTGTCACGTTATAATGTGTTCAGTCACAAATCGTGAGAGGAGTCGGCCAAACGCGTCACAACATATGTGTTTTTTATTATATGATATGACAACTCAGATCCCCAGAGACAGGATGATGGCTGGATCAAACTTCCTGTACAAATCACATCAGACACCCTGAGCAGGTGATAATGAAGGGAGAGGAGAGTGTTGGGGGTGCTTAGTGAGCTGGAGAGAGAGAACTAAAACATCACAGGGAGAAGATAGATGGATTAAAAATGAAAAGTCTGGATCTCTTCAAGCATTATGAAGACAGAGAACAGAGGGAAGGGAGACAGAAATAGAGCCTGTCAGGAAGTAAAATTCAGGAGAAAGGACAAGAAAATGGGTGAGATGGAGGGTACATGCATGTAACTTGGCTAAAGTAAGGCAATGATGGAGGGAAACGGGGAGGAGGGGGAAGGTAAGAGAAAAATGAATAGTGAGGCTGTAAGTTTGACATGCAAGAAGGGAAGAAAGGAAGGAAATGTGGATGGATGGAAAGGTAGAAAGAGCCGAATAAAAACACAGAAGCAATTCTTGAATGGTGTGTGTATCTAAGTGTTAGAGTGTGTGTGTGAGATGTGGGCTTTGGCTATGGTTTCCACGATTGCCAGCGCTATTAGAGATGCCTGCCGCTGTAATGTGTTGTGACAGAGGCTGATTCTTGTGACTAACTGCTTTGGCAGGGGAGCTACTCTGTCATGCTAATGAACAGATGAGGAGATGAGCTGGATTGACAGCGGATCGACAGGCCACGCGCATGACCTCTCACACACACACACACCGACAAACAGAGAATTCAATGGTCTATGGGAGCCCGCGAGCAGACGTTGGTGTCATAAATGTGCACAGAGCTTCACACACACTGACATCTCCATCCCAACTAGTTTCCAAGGAAGTATGACAGAGGTGACAACACATGCGCAAACCAAAAACAAAGCACAATCAAACCACACATAAACACAGCGGGGTTGGCGTCACTCTGTTCCTTCATTGCGTCCCCTTGCATCAGAGAAATCCCTAGATATGGAATAGACAACAAGCAACATGCTGCAGGATGGCAGTGTGTGTCTGTGTGTGCTTGTTGGAGGCAGACATGGTTTGTTAGCTTTGTGAAATTCGCAGTAAAGCAGATAAATGTTTCAAGTCCTTGAAGAAATTAATATTTACAAAACGTGCTTGAGGATTAGATAAAATTTTATAATGACAAATTAATCAGTTTGCTGGTTAAATGGATGATAAAAGGCTTTAATTATGTCATTTGAAAGCACCTTAAGAAGCATCTTAGGAATAAGTCTTACTTAAAGTAGAGATAGAAAATAAAAATGAAGAAGGTAGAGATAGAAATAGACAGATAACGAGGACAGAGTGAAAGGTAGGCAAGGAACAGTAAAGATTAGGACCCTAATAAGCAGAAAATCCACGTTGGAGGAGATAGATGACGAGAAGTGATGTGGTGATAGCAGTGGAGGACAAATGGAGAGGAAGCAGATAGAGGAGAGATTCAATCTCCTTACTCTGCAGAATGTCAGGGTCTTGCAGGCAAAAAGTAGTCCTGTGCAAAGGCTAATGGCTCTTTTATCCTTCTGATCTTTTTCCTTCATTCCCTCTATACCTAGCTTCATCGTTCGCTCAAAATAAATTTCCCTCTCCGCCCTCAGCTGAGATACAGTTGCTCCAACCAGGCAATACATTCAACCAAGACATTTTGATCCAGAACACTTGCTTCACGGGACAAAATTTTCCTCGTGTATGCATTGATACAAAGTAATTCCTGTCAACATCTTGCAAAAAATAGCTGCCGATTTTGTATTTTCTACAATTGTTTTTGTAGCACGTTTTGTTTTTCCAACATTACAGGAAGCAGGAAAGACCAATACAAACTCAAACTACGCAGGAATTGGTGCAGTTCAGGAGGCGGGAGAAAAAAGCCCACAACACACCACTTGATTTCCATATCATCTTAGAGCAGTGCAGCAACAAAACATAAAAGTTACAAAAGCACAAGTATTTCACAGACTAACTTTTGGCCAGAGCAACTTTTCCACATCTAGCAATCTTTCCAACAGCTTGTGAAACTGGGAGAACTGGTAACTCAGCAGTGCATGAAGAGAGCATGGATACTGCTGCAACCTGTGTGCATCTCTTCTCTACTCCACAAATGTAAATCTTGTTAAGTTTCAGTTCAAAATATTGGTTCTTCCTCCTGCGTGATGACTCAGCAGTTAGACATCAATCATTCATGAGGCTTTGATTCTTCCCTGATGTCAAAGTTTTTTTGCTGTTCTCCACTGCAGCTGCTGGAATGTCTCCTTGACCCAAGGACAGGATGGAGAGCAGGCTGGGTTAGAAAAGAGGACAGCCCAGAGCCTCGAGCCAGGACCAGTATGACTGGAGCGGCAGGAATGGTGGTGATGGTGAGCAGTAATGAGGAGAGCATGACAAAAAAACCCCTTGGCATGGACAAATAAAGTAGGAGGCCGTGAGAGAGAAAAGTTTGCACGTGTTTATGTATATAAACTAAAAGGGTGAGATGGTGGGATGCAAGGAGAGGCAGACGGCCACCCGCCAGATGCCCAGGGCCAGCGTTGACTGTGTGACTAAAGCACGTGACGCTGTGATAATAATGATGAGAGACTTTGTCCTGATCTCTCTGGTTTCTTCTTCTCCTGTCGGTCTATCCTCCCACTGCTGCCCCCTGAAGCAGCATGTTACTTTGATCCTCAGCCTGAATGTGTGCACTTGGATCTGATCAGATTGACAAGCAGTCTTGTAATCATGCAACCCAATAAATGAACATTCTGATGTAGCAAGCACCTCACTCACACCACCGATTTTAATTCTTCTCTTGTATATATCCAAGGCAAGTAGTGTAGTTTTTGGTTAGTGGGCACAGTTCATTTTATAACAGCCATGCATAATAGTTTGATGACCCTAAGCAGAGCAAGTTATTTGCTCCAGTTAGTTCATGGAAACCTGCACAGCTCCTGAACCAGCTTTTTAAAATCTTTTTAATGTGTAAATGTTAGGAAAAAGAAGAATAAAACTGCATGAGAAATTAAATCTGAAACATTTTCACATTCTTGCCTGAAGGATTTCCGTTCCCCAACAGCATAGAGCCTGAATTTCTACATTGTTTGATAAGGCACCAATTGTTTTTAAAAAGGTGATAGATCTGGCAGGCCAATCACAGCATTTCTTGCTCCGGAACCTGTTTTCTTTGTTGTTTTTTTAAAAATTTATTATTCGGCTTTACTGGGATCTTGATTCTGACTTTTACACTTTGTGCTAACAAGCCAGATGGTTCCTCTCCTCTTCAGAACTTCTGAAGAACACACCATCAATGAGTCCTCAAAAGAAAATTTCAATTTACTCATCAGACCACAGAACAGTTTTCCGAGTCACTTCAGTCCAACTTTTGTTCTTTGTACAAGTGGATGTTCGCTGATGGTTTTCAGCACAAACAATGATTTCAGCAGCAGAATTGTGTCTGCTCTTAAATTCAGTGTCACCAAAGGGCCCGAAGAAAATGTGAATTTAACATTAGTTTTCGACCTCGTCTTCGGCAGGCAGAGATTTTTCTGTATTCTTTTAACCTTTTGATGACCTCGTGAGCTCCAGATGATGACATCCCCAAATTCTTTTGTCATGCAGTCTTTCACAAAATGATGAATCCTTTCCCATCTTTACTTTTGAAAGACTCAGCCTCTCTTGACCAGCTCTTTTTATACATTGACCTGAACCCAATTAATCTAAATAACTGTGAGATATTTAATCAACTGCAGCTAAAATAACATTCACTACTAACGTTCGTCAAATACACTGCAATTTGAATCTGATGATGGCCTAAATGAAAATGACATGCCTAAGTTTTGAAAATTACAATCAATTTGGAGGAGGACTGAATATGTTTATTGAATTTTATTAAAGAAATATCAAATGTTTTTTTAGATGTTTCACTCAAAGCCACAGATGTCGTGACAGGGTGTAACTACTGAATTAATCTAATATGCATCAAGTTCTGTAGGAATATGTACAGTGGTTGTCAAAAATGTTAGAAAACAAAAAGAAATCACTGATGGCAATAAAGTAAAGGGATATATCTTTTATTTCACAACTAATCGACTGACAAATTAACAATACCATCCCCAAGAAATAATTGGCACCACAGTTGTTTAAAGGTTAGAATAATGGGCTTCAGCACTTGGGATAGTGAGATAAATAATTGAGCAACTTCTCGGTGTGGACGTGTTTAAACATAAGGACGGCACTGAAAAACTGTCCCTTTTTTAAGCTAAACTGATCTAAGAATTTTAAGATAACAAAAGTGTTGCAAAAAGGTTTAACAAGAAATGAAAAGGACTGACATGATCAACAGTATGATATGAGCTGTTTCTGGTCCTTATCCCCTTCCCTTGGGTCTCTGCCAGAGGAGAGCAGGGGCACATGGCCATAGACAGCAGGGCATTAACTCTGTCCCAGATCCTATTGGCCATGGCCTGCTGAACCAAAAGGCCGCCCAGAGTCACGATTCATCCACAATAACTGACTCCCAGCAGCACTGTTTTGTTTAATGTGCCTTTTTCTAACCTGTGCACTTGCGTGTTTTCACTGTGGTCTTTGGAGTGTGCGTGTGGCCTTGCCTTTTCACTCAGTGTTCTCTTTCCCATCTCTCCCACTCAGTCTTCCATCCCCTTCACCCAGCTGAAGCCAAAACAGCAGCGCTGGTTAAGAGGTTTGTGTATCCCATTAGGATGATGAAGAGGCCTTTCATCAGTACACTCCCTCCGGCCAGGCGCTGACAGGAGCTTTACCTCGACAAGCCTCTCAAATACACGGCTCGACATGAGACAGCACCCAGCAAAGAGATCCGCGGGCGGAACACATACTCACTGACAAACAATCACTGTTGCTCACACATACAAACACACATATAGACTCTGGGCACAGAAATAAGGATAAAACTGGAACATTTTGTTGCCAACTTTTCACTTTCAATTTTATACCCATTTCTAACCACGAGAGCTCGTGTATAAGGAGGGGAGACAAGAGGAGGCTGAAAAGGAACAGTCTTGACTAATTCGGACTCTTTTGTACTCTGATCTATTTTTAATCACGGCCACAAGAGGAGTAATAGTGGAGTGTTCATGCAGGGCTTAGTCCAGAAGGGATAAGTAATTTTTTAGGAGAGGAAGAGCAGGAGCAAGAAGATGGAACATAAGAACAAAAAAAAGACAGGGAGAGAAGCATTGACTGAGATTGATAGAGAGAGATGATAAGACAAATGAGCCACAGGAGCCAAGATGACCTGGATTCTTCAGACCAGTATTGATTACTCAGGGATGAAAAGCCAAATAATGAACCCTGCTTATGGGCTAGATGAAGAAGCTCACAGGCAGAAATGGGGATCAGACATACACACCCAGAACCTGAGCTTTGTAGCTGCTTTGCCTTAAATTTATGTGGGAGCAAAACAAGTCAGTTGCTTAGAATAGCAGCAATGGATTTAAAAAAGGTATGACAGGTCAGAAGTGGAAACGTTTACATGTAGACACAGAAACAGCTTTAACAAGTGCTGCAGCATATGGGCCACGGCATGACCTGATGAGATTTTCTCTGCTTTATGGGGCAGTCTATGGAATGTGAATATGCGTGATTTATGAGGGTTTGTAACCACCAAAACACACACAAATACACAACACAGAGGCCCATCTCCCCAGTAGTGCTCTGGATTATTCCGCTCCTCATAGATTAACTTTTCATAATCGCTTCTGAGAATTATGAGCTTTAAAGTCCAACGCCAACCAAAGATACTTCACCAATGGCACACAATAAAATGAAACACAGGTAGCAGATAAACTCCTGTCAAATTATATATTTCCATCAGCCTCACATAATATCAACTATTTCAACTGGTGAAAATGTCAATTGAAAGAAGTAACTTCTCTTTATCTGGTAAACTTTCTGGCAAACAGTGGCTTTTTTAAACATTCAAAATGTACAAAACACCATGACCACAAATGATGAATGCAAGCCCATTTCTATGTTTTGCTTCTAATGAGAGATAGCAGTGTGAGGTTTTAGTACTTTAGGTGCTGCAGCTAGAAACAATGCTGGGGACAGTAGCTAGTGTAAAAATCACACTGTCCCCCTTTGAAAAACAACATCAAAGCTCATGTGTTCAAGCTGTCATTACCAACTGTAATTTGCAGACAATAGCAGTCATGTGACTAAATAGATGAGAAAATTTGTAGTGGACTTGTCACCCTGTAAACAAAGAAAGTTGGGGTGCTTAAAATGTCACGTAATGAAATGTACCCTACCTACCTAAACTTGTCTGATTAATTTCAGATGGCTGAAATGAATCGGTCAAAGAGAAAGTAAAACTTGAAGGCAGAACTAACACAATAAAACAACAACATATATACTCATACAAAACTAATTCCTCTCAATCACAGTGCTAGGTAGTCGCCACACTTCGTCTGCCTTCCTGTCACTCAGATTTTTTTTATAAAGGCCACCAGAGCCCAGGAAAACATTAGAAATGAATGAATCAATTAATGAGTTAAGTGTGTTGGTTTATTTCTCTGCAGAAACGCCCCTCTGCCTGTACTTCTACGGCTGCTTCTTATTTTCCTTTCTATTCATACACTCATACACATGCTGTGTGTACCATACAGCAGATGTTAGGCTCCATGAACAAAACAAGGACTTACATGAAATCCTACTGTGCAGCACCTTCCCACCAGAGGTGTGCAAGAGTGTGGACGTGTCTATTTGCACTGTACAATGTAACTTGAATGATTTGCTAAGAAGCCTTGTGCTGATCCTTCAACCTTCTGATAGAATTTCAGGCTGGAAACACTGAAACAAGTTTGGACTGAGGTGAAAACAGACCTATTAATTTTCAGTGCGTAATTCTTTTTCTTAATGGGATAACAAAAAGGCAGTACCGTTTATACAGATATAGTCTTAAAATTCACTAGTTAAACTGTTTCCTGTTAAGCAAAATGGTCAACTTGAAAGAGTAATCTAAACAACAGATTGTGGAGAATATTATCTGCAGGTTTATGACTAAATGCAGTCAGTTGATCCACTGTTTATACAAGTGCTAATCATGTGTAACTGGTTGTATCTAATGTAGTTTAACTTGTGCAGAACTGTAGTGTCAAATCAAAATGTTTTTATTTCTCCCCTGGGGTTCAGTTCAACCCGCAGAGCAACAACAGCCCAGCTCTTGAATATCCACACAACCACACTGGAGATCATAAGAACAGAAAAGCTTGACCCTCACATGGCAAGAGTCAGTTGGGTAGTTTGTGAAGCAGAAGGGCAGTCTCCAAATATAAAAGTGTTTAAATTTTTCCCACACTTTACTATCTATTCAGCCCAGTTGACTTCACTAGTTCCATTCTCACAACAATACAGAACAAACTTTCAGTGTGGGTGGCTGTATGAGGTGTGTACAGATGAAGTGCTGAAGAACATCTAGTGAGTATATAGTGTCTGTCCAACCAGATTACAGCAAGTATGTGGGATATATGCAGTTATGTTAGCGGTTTGAACTGCACCATATTCGACAACATAAAACGGGCTGTTTGCATAGTTGCCAAAGCTAAAACCAAATGACTGATGTAAATGAAATGAGACTGTGTGTATGCAGCTCCTCTGTAAATACGCCTGAAAAAAATCCATGCCAGACAGTGTGGGTTTATCAGCTGTACAGCATACCGAAGCCAGTTGATGAAATCCAATATTCATGTAGGAGTTTTGTTTTTTTCTCTGATCATAGCTCACATTGGTGCAAATTTGTAGGTTAGAAGTTCCAGCCTTCCATAATCTCCACATCCCACGCTTCACTGCTCAATATTACATGACCATCATAGTTTTGCATCACTAAGACAACACGACACACCGATAAAATACGCACAGCAGCCAGGGCTAACAGTGAAAGGTCTCCCAGCATGTGTAGTTCCATGCCCTGTAACCTATGACTTTTCAATGCCTTATAACATCTGAGATCCTGCTCCAATGCAGACAGAGGGAACTATGATGCATACGGAGTAGCATGCAAAAGTTTGAACATCAGTGGTCCAAAATTCTGTGAATCTGGATTGTTTAGAGAGTATAAGAAAAGATTATGCTCTAAACAAATAAATTTAATGATGGCATATTTATTTACATTTGAATCAAGAATACTATTTTATATCCATCTTTTAAAGTTTCAAAATAATAAAAAATGAGGAAACGTGTCTTCAGTAAATGTTTTGGCTTCCTGAAAAGTCAGTAATTAATTTCTAATTAAGTAGTCAGCAATTAATTTGACCATTCCTCTAGCAAAAAACTTCTGAGAGACCCTTGGTCTGCACTGCATGCAATGATCTTTTGAGGTCCATACATAGATTTTTGAGTTAGCGGACCGTGGCAAAACCTTCAGCTGGTGCCTCTTAAAGTGGCCCAGTGTGGATTTTGAGGTGTGTTTGGGATCATTATATTGTTATAGAAGACATCCTGTTTACTTCTTTAGCTTTTATTTTAACAGACTGGGTGATGCTTGCCATTCTTCTCTATTCCTTTTGTCCCTTGCTTTCTTTTTTTCTGTACTGCTCATTGCACCTAAAAATTTCTCTGACTTTATTAGTTCACAGGAGTTGTTTCAAAATGCATTATACATGTGTGAATGTTCATTTGGACCTCACCACAAGTTAACAAAGAACATTTTTACACTTCTTACAACCATTTTTTTAAGATGCAGGAAAGGTTATGAACCGTTTATTCATGATGCATGAAGGTCCTGTTTGTGCAGGTGTGGCTATGCAGCTGAATGTACACCACTGCATCAGGCTCTGCTGAATCATCACAAAGCCTCTTTTGCAGTAAAGAATATTGTTTTTGAACAGTCCTGAGAGAAGTTCTCTCAGACAGTTTCCTTGATCTTCAAGACCTCAACTTGGCTTACACTATTCCCGTTAAAAGCCATTAGCTTAAAAGGCCATTAAGATTTTGTTTAGATGTATCCTGCCGCTAATCAGCTGTGACTGACAATATTGCCAGTCTGATCAGAGAAAAAAAAATACAAAACCTAAAAATCAAGAACAACATGCCTTTTTTTCTAAACCCAGGCTATAGAGAGGAAGAACTATTAGTTAGGACACGTTGTGCAGCCAACATGATGCATAGCAAGGACGTTCTTTGGTTGAGAAAATGTAGTGACAAAGTGATAAAAGATAACAAAGTAACACTGTAGAAACGAGAAAGTATGCTTGAACTGCTGTGAAGGTTTTGGGGTTTGAGTTGTTTTAGATGGAAAAAATTTGTTCCTCTGATGCTTCTATTTTGAGAAGCATCTGTCTATCTCCTATTAGTGCTGCAAAATAACCACTGCCTACTGCAGGTAAATCATACTATCATTAAGGACTTCACTTAACCCACTTCAAGAGGAGAAAATCTCTTCTGAAAAAATACTTTGCTATAATGGTTACTTTTATTATCTTTATTTTTAGTTTGCTAGGCAACTGCTTAGGAGCAAATGGCTGACCATTGTTGGAATACGTTTTGAGAGGTCTTAGAGTAATTCACATTTCTTGGCTTTTTGCAAACATGAATATGAGCAATCTCTAACGAGATAATTAAGGTTGGAGACCTCAATCAAATTTACCTCAATACTTAATTGCCCAAACCGTTGCATGGTGCCCGTTTACAACTCCCCTTGAAATCTTGAACATAAAGTTTCACCCCTCACTAAAATGTTTTGGGAAACAGATAATCTTATTTTGAACCAGATGTTTTAGAACAGGGTTCCTTAAACTTTGGCAAGCAACTGTAAGTACAAAAACAATAGACTGAAGTCTCAATTTCATTTCTCTGCGCAGAGGTTTGCAGCTGTTTTTTCCCAATGAAACATAGCATTTACAGCGAAACTACTTTAAAAGTACAAGCACATTAATATACATTACACAGTCTCCAATCATTTTAATGGCTGTAGAGACACTGAAAGCAATCAGTGAAGCAAAATGAGAAGGAAAGAGCAACACACGGAAGTAAAGTGGATGTGATGAAGTGAAGCTACCTGTGTATTTGATGAGTGTGAAGATGAGAAAGAGAGAAAGTTAGCTGAGCAGAAGAGGCAATTTTGGATCGCGAGAGATTCATCATGCCGTCTTGTCTTAGACTCATCATGTTCTAAGGTGTTTCATATAACAAGGTGTGGAGATCAATAGCATCCATTTACAGAGGTGCAGCTCATCTAATCATCTGACGCTCTGCTTCCCACAAAGGAAGCTGCGACATACGCCCGGGCGTCTGGGGAGAACAGAGTAATGAAATGTACACTGAAGCCCGGTCTATCTCTAAGTCCCAAACAGCTAGAGCAAACATAGCCCCTATGCCTCCACTTTCTCACCTCCTTTATCGCCTTCACCTTCACATATGAGCAATAAATGCGTCACCTCCACCCTTCCTTCCTCTCTTCTTTGCATGTACGTGTACCGGCTTTCAGACATTTGAAGAAAGCTGCTACATATCGTTTGGTCCATTTGGAACATGAGGGTGTGAGGCTCAGAGACTAAAATATCAACAGCACTCTGTTTTTTCTCTCCAAGTCATTGACTGAGTGCCTCAGGGCAACGTTACAGTAAGCACTCCGTGTCCCCTTCTCCCAATGCGATTCTATAATTCATCTTAATTAAAAAAACAACAAAGCTAGAGGGCGTAGTGGGTGGGATGTAAAGTGCAGGAAAGGTCATGTACCTGTGGCACTGAAAGCGATCTTGTACATTTAGTGTTTCCGAAAGGTGAATTTCAGTGTTAAAAAATGTAGTTAGTTTTTATGGAAGTCAGTTTACAGGTTTTTCTTACTTTGACAAGGCTGAAAACAAAACAGTTACATGGAAGGGAAAGCATCATATTCAAAAGGTGACAAAGGTGACTTTAACTAATAAAAGATAAAATGTTACTATCATATTTGAAAAACAATGAAAATTAGATCCTCCACATGGGGTATACTTTAATCTTCTCCACTGACTGATTTTATTTATATTATGTAATTTATTCAAGAATATCCAGTTAAGGTTACTAAGCAAGTTAAATAAAAATCAAATAGTTGAAACACTGTCTTGAAATTGCAGACTAAACATGACATCTGAATATCAAATAGATCAGTATCTCTTTGGCAGGTCAAATACAACTGAAGCCCCAGATTTCACTGCTTTAGGTTACTGAATTGGAATTCTATTTCCTTTTCACCCTCTCTATTTGTTAAAGCCAGAAGCAAACTCCTAGTAAAGACAGTGCCACTGTGCAAAGCATGTGCTCCTGCACTTCTATTATATGGTACATGTTTCTTATAAAATGCACCACTATATTAGTTTAGTGCTTGTTGTTATATATTTTTTTATCCATTTTCCAGTGCCTGCACTATCTAGGACAATGGTCAGCAGTTTTAATCAATTTTCCAAATACAGGAGCACTACGGAATTCAAGCAATCCCTGCAGGACAGTAGGGAATAGACATAGCAATAATAATAACACAAAATCTAATCTGAATTATGCTCTAAAGAGATTACGTCAAAATAATCCACAGAATAAACACAAGAGGGGAGGAGGGGAGGCCGCATGTGATCAAAATGCTGGAATGGGAGCTGAATCTCCTGTGTGCGGATGCCTTTATTCCTGATGGTGGGGATTTGTGTTAGGTTGTGTTTGATTCAAATGCTGATGGTGATTTATTTTGGGAAGCAAGAGTACGTCTGAGGCTTGGAGTTGCTATTATTAAAGTATGATAAAATGCTGCTCAAACAAAGCCTGATTCCCTCAGTGTTATGGAATTCTGTTCAGTTTTAGTGAAGAATTGAAACTAAGGATGTACACAGGATCCAGCTTTTTTCCCCAAACACATCACCCTGGTAAGTGGAAAAACAAAGACAGAAAAATGGACAGGAATGAAGAGAAAATGGTAGAATTACAATTCAGAGTGAGATATAAGCAGTATAATATAAGTGCCTCACACCTTTTATGCCCTATGACAGTTCAATCTAATGAAAAATAAAAGGAAATATTTTGGGAAATGTGGCATGTGGGTCAGACCAAGAAATTCCATTACTAGTTGTGTATCCAAGCATAAAACTACTATCTTTCATTATTACTCTTCTGTTAGTGTTAGGTTTGAACAAACATGATATAAAGTGTTCATTTGTATCATTCATAGGGGCTGTATTTCTTAAAACTTTAACCATGCAAAGTTTGACCACCTGCTTGAACTTCATTTTCCAGGAAATAATGTTTCTTTTTCTTTGCCGCTCATAGAAGTCTTGATGCATTGTGGTGTATTGGGGATGGTCGCCTTCAAACAGCCTGTGTGTAGATGATGCAGGAAGAACTCTGCTGACACAGAGTCGGTCGAACACAGAAACCTTTTATTGTCAACCAGGTCCGTATCAGAATGATGCATCAAGTCTGGAGAGATGTGTCAAGCCCGGATTCCCCAAAATCTCTGATTTACTGAGGGTGCGGTCTTCGTCAAGTAGAATCTGCCTGTTCTTAGTGACCTTGAAAATGTTGCATGTTCTCATCACCCAGCACAAAGCCCTGATATGGTGTGTGTGTCATTTTGAGCCTATCCTTGGACAAACATACTGGGGAGTATGTTATTCTCAAAATGTCCAGATTTATACCCATAACTCCCTTACATAGATGGCAATTAACAGATTTCTTATCATTTTCCCAAGGCAACTTTGCACAGGTGGTAAACATCAGACACTACAGCATAACCAAGTTTGAAGGTAAATGATGTGATTTTTGTTGATTTGCTCGGTCGGCAGCAGGTCTCTGCAGTGGTTCACCCCTGTGCTGACTCTGTGTGGCGAGTGTTCAGGGATCAGAGTGGAAAGGATCAAACACACCTCGAGGTCACTTGCTGCCTTTCTGCTGAGCGGGCTATTGTCCAGCAACTGCATGGCTGCACCACTCCAGGCCTATTCAGCAGCCCCAGTTAAGTGCAATAGAAGACCTCAGTCTATTGTCTGATGCCAGATCTGTTTGAGCTGCTGAGGAACGCTCACTTCATTTCCCAGAGGGTTTAGAGAAACAGTTAAGTCTCTATGAATGAGGGTGGATTTACACAAGTAAAAAGACATGTTGAACACATTCAGGACAACTATGTCTCCAGCGGGGTGCTGCTTGACCTTAGTGCACTTTCCACAATGTAACACTGCACCAATACATGATTGCATGGGAACACAACGCTCAAACATGCATGTGAACATGAACAGAGAAGAGGTGCTAAAGGTTGCGAGGAAAAAAGAGAAATCTTTGATTTAAAATCAAGAAGCAATAAAGACATTATACTGCTGTTACCAGTGGCATTGCACGAAAGTAAGCAGTTCCCAAAGTAGTGGCTAAGTGTCTAATCACACGCACAAAATGGCCATATCACACTCTGTAAAAACGCCATCTGGAGGCATCAGCACTTCTATGAGCAGAATTAAGTCAGAGTGCAGTGACTTTCTCATTTGCCGTGCCTCCAAAGAGCCCCATTATTAACTTCCCAGAATGCAAATGTGCTTTGGGCCAGTTAGCGGTTGAGCCACAACCAGTGTATGCCCATAAAAATCCACCCTTTAACAATCATTCAACAACATGACTCATAGGTAAGACTAGAACACTGGCCTGTAAATGTGTCATCATTATGACTCTGTACTTAAAACGAATGGAGGAGCTGTATATTTCATTCCCACGGTGCTGGAGCACTGCCATTCCTGTTAGTGTCAGGGCTTCTAATGAAATAAATGGACTTGTGATAGTACTTATCAGACTTTTATAAGTGGCAGGTAAAGACAACAGCCCTGTGGTGGATCAAAGGCGGCTAAACGTCTCTTTTTAGATCTTCCCCTATCAAGAGGTATTTAAAGGGAGAGGGGGTGGCTTTTTTTGTTTGTGGAGACAGACGCCCTCATCCAGGATGTCTCTGTGTAATTACACGCCACAGAAGACCTTCATTCCTCTCCTCTTCACAGAGTGAGATGAAAGACAAGAGAGACAGAGGCATGTAATCGCTCCTCTGGCTAAAAGAGGGGGAGAGGAGGTGAGGGACACAGAGAATGGAGGGACAAAAGGATGGTGAGTGCTGGTGGGGTTTTAATAAACCTCCTCTTGTCTCTTGTTTACAGAGTCTCCCCAACCTCTCTCTCTATTACACACACACACACACACAGCCATTTTCTTTTTGACTGAGGCTTTCATTATTCTCAGAGTTGCCTCGGGACAGATGTGTAAACTGTTGTGCTAATGTCAGGCCCACTACTGAGAGCTTAAGACGGCAGGAGATTTACACACTCCACACCACTGTATAACTGTAGCTCACATACTCACGCTCACAAGAGCATAAAGAATGACGGCACTGAGCGACAACAGTCCACACACACGAACAACACCATGTGCATGCAGGTAATGCAGACTCACAAATGCACACACTCTGACACTGACAGCAGCGTGGGTGGACACCGAAATGCACTCATAAATGTTCTATTTCCTTCCCTTCCAATATTCATGGTCCTCTAACCTAAATTTAAAAATGAATAAATATATAAAAATAAATGAACAAAAAGACCATCATATCATCAAACAGGGCATTAGAGCAGCAGTGAGGTTACAATCTGTTGCTGTTTGGTTGTAAAATTATGATATTTTTCCATCACAGGAATTATTTACTCTTGGGAACACATGGTACCAAACAACAGAAATACATGTTAATCAGCTATTTGTGCTTCTGTGGTTAGGTCAGTGGCATGCTGAGAAAAAGAACATACACACCCAGAGAAAAAGTGTGTTTTTTTAATACTTTGGCTGCTTTTGTTGTATGACGAGTGCAGAAAAATCCTCATCATACAACCCTAATCAACACAAATGTTAATGATTTAAAGAAAAAGAACAAACTAGAAAATGAGCTGAGTTGTTTCTTGCCAAGTGTTACTGTGGATAAGAAATTTGTTCCCACCACTTCAACCTATCAGGCAAAAATCAGGGAAAACAGCTCACCTTCCTCAGTCTAAATATAACAAAGTTCCCTTACCAGCACATCTAAAGCCTGAAAAAAAAACTATCAGTCTTGAGAAACTGTTCAATTCAACATGGATAAAAAACAACCAACATCATTAACCAGCAGCAGCTCTTCAGTCAAATTCTGCATTTCATCAAGCAGCTGCCTACACGCACAGAAGGTGAGCTATTGGTCATGTGCGTAGTCAGTCATGTAGATTTGGACAGAAATTATTTCTGAAATAGTGCTAACGACCTCATCTATACAGTGATTGCTTTTATTCTAAAATGATACTTTGAAATGAAAACCAATAAGTGTGAACATAACACAAGTCATTTCAAGTGACTTGTGACAAGACAGTGATTAATGCCCCTTTTTCAGCCAACACAAGCCAAGAGCTGATTCAGTTTACACTTCTAGGGGCAACAGAGCCAACATGGAGCCACATAACTAAATGTGTGCACAAACTGTTTTTCTTTTCTTTTCATTGTTTCAACTTCCCTCTAGCTTTTTGTAAATGTTTGTCTAGTGGAAGTGCAACAGCCCATATATTGTCCCTTTTTTGCCCACCCTTCGCTGTTTTTCATTCTCCATTTGTTGATAAATGCTGCTGTAAATACGGTTCTAGAAATAACTTGGCTGAAAGGGGCCACAAGTGTGTTTCCTAAAAGCTGCAATACTTTAAATGTCTGTCAGCCCAAAAATGGGACATCGAACATCTGGCTTCACCCATTTGGAATTCTACTTTTATAAGAAACTGTAGCCAACACCTTAGAATCACCCCTTTGACCTCTGTTACCACATAGAAAACATCCACAATAAAGAGCTATATCTATCATTCTAAACATGATCATTAAATACTATGTTCTTAGTATATATATATATGTATATATATATATATTTTTTTAGACTCTGGGGCCACCTCTGTCTCTCAAGGTGTCTCATGGCTATGAGGCCTCCATGGGGCTCCGAACAACCCATCTGCCCAGGAATCTGCCAGCCCATCTGTCTGTCTGTCTGGTTCTCCACAGGTATGTCTGTCTGTCACGACATGATCCATGTCTCTTTCATTAAGCCACAGAAGAGCAGGCCAGGAGCCGGCTGCAGCGTGAAGGTTGAAGCTATAGAAATGGAGACACTGCTCGGTGTTTAACGATCCACTATAACTACACCAATTCATCTCCCACAGCAGAGCGGCGAACTACTGTGGAGGTATTCCTCATCTGAAGATGTTGCATCACGCCAAAGCAGTACTTTTGAGCAGGCACTGAGATGACTGTAAAAGCTCCAGCTTTTCATGTCAAAAATGTTTCTTTTAATAAAAAAAAAAACAGTGAATGCTTTGTTATTAATTAATTAAAATCTAAATGCAGTTTTACTGCAGTCACTGCATGGCTACTGCATGAATCAGTCAAGCAGAAACATCTTTCTGTCATCGAAACAATAAATATCTACCAGGCTTGATTACACACAGAATTACATGCAGGAGGTCCTGTTGCTGAATCAGTTTTGAAGTAAAGCTGACCAACAGCAGTCAGAACAGAGACACCCAGAGTTAATGAACCCTCAGCAGTCAGCATGGCTGCCCATCTGCTTTCATAATCCCCATAAACAGCAGGCCATACGTCACACACACACAGGCATACACGCACACACAACCAGCGTATCGTCATCAGAATATTTAATATGAATAATGGGGTATGTTTGTGAGTGTGTGTCGGGGGGGGGGGGGGGGGAGGGGAGGGGGGGGGGGGGGGGGGGCACGCGCCTTTCTTCAGCTCACCAGCTAATCTAAGCAGAGTGGCGGGGAGAGGTGAGTGTGAGGTCGGCTGTTGAGCCCATCTGGTCAGCAGCAGGTAAGAGGCTTGAAACACACACCCACTGACACGCTTAATGCGTCTGCAAGCTTACACACTTAAATCTAACCTTAATTACATACAGGTACATCTGCAATATTATAAGGATCTCTTGTCCCTCAACTTCACACATTCCTAATTCTAGAGCGGCCAATACCTGGTTGGATTTGAGAACATCACATGACAATCTGCATGGCAAATGCAGCAAAAAAAACTAAATCAGGTTTCATCCGGTGCAATCAGAATGGCGAGAGGTGGGGTGTGTTTGCAAGCAGTGCGCTGATTGAGAGCGAGAGTGCGACCCCACTGTGACCCATACATAAAAAAGGAGTAATACCTGACTGATACAGTTGGTTTCCCACCAGTGTGTGGTGCACCCATCATATATACACACTCCCACGCCAAATACACAAAGCGAGCCAAGATGTGCTTGTCAGCCCTTGATTAAGACCTGCATCCAAGCGGGAACAGAATCTTTACTATGTGCTCGGAGGCTCTCAGTCAAAGTCTCAAGAGGAGAAGTAAGAATTAAGTCGTAGAGCTGAAGACAGCTGGAGGAATTAAAGGGTGGATGAGGCCAGATCTCAATCTTTCACTCTTCTCTTTGCTATGGTTGCGATCCAAGAGTGTGTGAGCAGAAATAGGGATTATTGCAGCAACTTTAGCTGTTTGTATGGATCTGTTTATGATTTAACGATGAACCTAGATGCAAAGCAGACCTTTTCCCTAATCATTGTTTTAAAAGATTGCATTCAAGAGAAGAGAGACCATGGATAAAAAGGAGAGGAAATAAGCAGCAAAAATTAAGAGACAAGGTACTGAGGGAGAAGGGAAAAAAAAGCAAGGGAAGGTGAAAGGAAAAGCCAGGAGTGTTTGGGTGTGCACTTGCTGGCCTCTGATTAAGTGGCCAATCACTGCCCCATTACTGACAGGGACAATGAGCTGAAGAGACAAATATCATGCTTTAGCTCCACATCAGGCACTGCATTAAATCACAAGTAGCAGACCTCTGACATGCAACCAATCACGCGAAACCCATCAAGTCCTCCGTCCTCCCCTTTTTACACACCCACACTCACAAATACATTCACTAAACATAATTTTTCTTGATTTAAAATTTAAGGGGGGGGGGGTTAAGTTGTTTGAGAGTTCTGCTGTTGCCTAGCTGCGTGCCATACAGACAGAAGGATGCAGGATCATTTCTGTTCCCTTTGTCAGACATAGATATGCACACGTATGCTCAATATGCCCATCTCTCCAGGGAGGTCCATGTGTCATTCCCCTACTTTAGACACACCAGCTGCTCAGTGTGTGCTCTGCAGTGTTAAGATCCCCTTCCCACCTCTCACCAGCCCCCCGTGGCATCCACATCCACTTACATACAGCCATGACAAAGCTCCCCTTGCTCCCTTCCTTTACCCACCCTCAACAATGCAGACACCTCCCACATTCATAAGTACCTTGAGGGCAGATGGGACCCTAATAAGCGTTACACTCAGAGAAATGGGATTTTTCACAGTGCCTTTTAAAGAGTAACTTCCTAATTCTGCTAGAAAGCTTGCTGGGAGAAAATATAGTGAGAGAGATATGGATGACAGAGGTTGGCATGTGTGAGACAATAAAGCTATTTAAATGTCTGATGAGACTATCAAAAAACCAAAGCAAGGAAAAGAGAAATGGGGACACGTGGTAGCAATTTATTAACGTGGATGTAGAGGAATGCAGCTTTTTAAGTCAAATTCATTAAAGTCACTAACACTAACTGCCACAGCCCTCCTAAATGCAGCATATTTCCTCCACTAACACACTTTCAGCTGTATTTTTCTCCACTAAGCCGAGCCCACATGACACACACAGATAGAAACAGACACAAACACGAGCATTAACAGACTGGCTGTGGTTTAAGAGTGGACTCGGCTCAACTGCCTTTTGGACACAACAGGAAAAAAAAAAAAAAAAGACTCCGCTAAGAAGATGAGGGGAATCTATATGGTCTGAAACCCTCCGTTTTTAGACAAGGACACACACTGAGTTGGACCAAAGCATAGCCAATCAAACGCTGACACAGCCTCTGATCTATAGACCTCTGTTCAGCCACATCTACTATGTGTGTATATGTGTGTGCATGTGTCTATCAATGTGTAAAGGGGTTGCTCTGGATCTGGCTTGACCCCCCACAGAGAATCCTGATCCTATTGGCCATGATGTTCAGAGTGCTGCTGAGATCTTAAATGAAAATTCCTGCACTAACTCACTTTCCCCTTCCAAGTGACCCAGCGGGTCCACCAGTATAATACACACAACTACTAACTCTTCATCAGAGGATGCGGTTTTGCTTTGCATAAGTGTGTGTGTGTGTATGTGTGGGTGTGTATGTCCGTGTGTGGGGGTGGTTAAGTGCTGTCTTTTTGACATTTGATGTCACAGTGCTTGTCTTAGCATATCAATTGTTAGGAGATTCTGACATTTTTTAGCTCAAACAAGCAGGTGTAATTTCCTTTGCATGAATGGTTATGCAACAGTAACATACCTCTAAAGCACACATTCACACATTCATGTGAGTCGAGCTCCTGTTGAAGTTGTGAATGAGTGTGTGTGTGTTCTCTCGCTGTCCCCCTTTACCCCACACAAAGAGACAGAAAAAGCTTTTTGGAGTCTCCTATTCATCTAAAGCACAATGGCACCCCACAGAGGTTTTCTTCCTGTTTCCCTGTCTGCTCCACCCATCTGCCCCCATGGGGCAGGATGGAAGGGCAGGGGGTACCCTGTCCTGCCGGTGGAGCAGAAACTCAGCTCCCATCTGCTAGCGAAACTATCCCTTTTCCACCCCCAGTTCATCTATCCATTCACCCCCCTTGCTCTCACTCCAACATTAACATTCTTCTACTTCACTTGTTGGGATAAAAAAAAATTGTCTGTATTCTATCTGGCAACACAGCATTCAGAAGCCAATGACAGAATAAAATAAAAGAATGCAACTCATTTGAATTATTTGACCTTGGGTTGAGTAGCTCAATCAAAAACATTGGTACTTTCAAAGTTATCAGCAGCTGTGAACGTTTGGATTAAACTGAAACATTCCTGTATTTCATTACAGTTTTATATGGAGGCACATAGGCAGAGGAGACCGTCTGGCTTGAGATAAACAAGACATTTTAAATCAGAATAATTAAAACACCACCACAGATTCAAAAATACTTTAAGATACTATCTTTGTAGATGAAAATAATGATCTGTTCATAAAGCTATATTCATCTCTGGCCTGCCAATCTCTGCTCAAAGCTTTTTTCCCCCTGCTACTAATTCCTCTTTTCATTCTTCTTAGTCAGCTCCCTCCTCCATTTACCTGCTGTTCTGCCCTCTTACAGAGCTCTAGCTGTTTGCTGCAGATTTATGGTCCCATCTAACATGCACAGTATTGGCAAAGCATTAAACATGTCTACTCTTAATACTGTGAACTCGCTCCATCGATAAGAGCCTTAATAAAAACATCCCCCTCATGGATTTGTGTCTCTTTTCACTTTCAATCCTCCATCTCCCTTCTCGACAATATCCTTCTTTCTTAACCACTGTTTCTTCAGTTGCGTTGCTAAAAGTAGCCTCGTTCTGCTGCACACTGCATGCTTTTCCTGCTATTTTCTCCATCTTTCGCCACCTCTGTGTCTGGCCTGTGCCAGAGGTTTAATGATGCTTGAATGCCACTGCTAAAGAGTTTTCTTCCTAAGATTTTTCCATTGAGGATATTTAAAAGCCAAGCCCTGAGATCAATCTATCTCAATGTGTCTCTAACAGATTAATTTCTCTTCCAGCTCTTCCTTTAGTTTTTTTCCCCCTTTTTGCCTTTAAATGGATAGCATTACCCTACATAAACCTTTTCTAGTTTGGTTCACATGCATTATCTGCAACAGCTTCTGGCCGCAACTGGCACACTTGCTCAAACAGTTACAGTTTATAAATGCCTATTGGTATCCTAAAACCTTCACTACCTCCTGTAGCCGCCCGTGTCAGTTACGCTAAAGAGATCGCAGTGGCCGT
The DNA here is from genome assembly GCF_036924035.1 of Leuresthes tenuis. NCBI lineage: Eukaryota > Metazoa > Chordata > Actinopteri > Atheriniformes > Atherinopsidae > Leuresthes > Leuresthes tenuis. Next base: position 18,398,254 of record NW_027325362.1, read on the forward strand.
TCCCCTCCCATTTCTTTCTCTTTTGCCATATCTGATGTCAAGAATTTGAGCATCATAAGCACATTTTAAATATTAACAAAGACCACTTTGCACATATGAATAATAGAGAAGAGAGGGCAGTGGCTGGCCAGCGATCCCATCCCCTGCTGCCTGACGGCCATAAAACTAATGCACTGCTGCGGGACAGCAGCAGTGTCCCAGCCTGGTCTGCGAACAGGACTAGCCTGTGGAACTCGACGGGCTCATGGAGAGCTGTCTGTCTACTTAACCACCACGGTGCCCAACCACCTGCCTAAAACCTCTAGGCATGCAACAGCCTGGCAGCACTTTTGTTATGACTATATGTTTCACAGATACCAGAATCTAATCTGACATCTCAATCTGTTGAGTGTCTTTGAAGCCAAATCTGCTTTGGAGTTTGCTTGAGGTTAGTCTGTTGTCACATTCCTTTCTTTCCATGCATCTAAACCCCACACTTTAAATAAGCAGAAATAAGGCAACGAATATTTTAGGAGCCTTTTACTGGCTCAGATATAATATGAAAGAATGGGACTCTTTTTATACATCACTGTTTTCACTGGAGTAAGAGGATTCACACACTTAATACAAATGAAACAGCCAATTTTCAGGGGGTGTCACTTTTCTTCAAGCTCTCTATGGGAGTGTCTAACATGCTACGCTTCCTAACTCTAAACACCAGACTGCCCCTTCACTAACTTCCTTCTGTCTTGACCACCCCAGTCCAGACACACATTGCCTGTTTGCCCCTCTATGTTCCTACTGGACACATACTCATCTTTGGGCTGGTTATCTAATCTTAACGGAGTCATTAGCATTGACACAATCACAGCAAGACAGTATATAGCAGGGCAATAACACCAGACAAGTTTTCGTGGAAGAACAGGTAATTAATGTATATGTCAACACAGAGAGAGGAGCACCAAAGCTGAAATGTGAGCTCAGCACATCTACAATACAAGCAGACACAGAGGCAGGAGGGTTTTTGGAGTAGAGGCAGAAGAGGAAAGGTTTACACACAATGGGAGACATGATAAATGTAGTCTGTCTGTCCCATCATGCCTTCCCTAAATATATCTCCTCTTTCCTCACTGCCAGACAGAAACTTTACTGGGGCACACTGTGCTGTTGTCCCCTGGTGTTTCCCTCCTCCCAGTTCTGCTCCCCTAACAGGACCTCACTGCAGTCCTCAACTGTTTTTATCAACATTTCTCATGCAAGGGTTTTAGAATGTCCCACAATTTTAATAAACATAAGCTGCTTTTCTGCTTTGCCTGTTCTGAGCATAATACACACAAGGACCTTGGGAGGCAAAGGCATGGGTTCTTATTAGTTCTCAAAGACACTGTTGCATTCTTACCAGACAGTCTGTGTATCGACAAAAGATTACAGCTGTCATTGAGTAAAAAATGTGTTCTTCATTAGAGGGTCAGTTTTATTTACTGAAGTGGTGTTTTAGCAAAGCTTAGATTCTGTACACATTCCCTGCATTGTTCTTTTTTTTTTGCCTACTGTAAACCAAGCTTAATCCACAATCCACTAAACCCTTGTTTTTCAATCTGATCAGGCAAAGAAAGGGAAATGTACACACTTGCCTGAAAAAAAACCCAACAACAACAACAAAAAAAAATGGGCGACACTGAAGGAAGAATCAGAGAGGAATCGCCAATATTGAAGTGTCACCTTGATGTCCTGTCCCATCAGCTCACTAACACTGCCTCGTGTGCCAAGCAAATACAGTACATCTCCGTGAGAGCGGGTCTCATCACACTTGGCAATCCACTGATTGAAGTCTGCACTGCCTCAATCTAAGCTGCTCTGCTTAGATTGCAACTTTCTCTAATTGAATAATGATTAAAAGGGTATAAATGGTTCATGTTGATAAGTTCAGAATTTCAGAAATCGTACATACCCAGGCGTAAAACAAGTGTGACTAAATTTAGATAAATCTCCCCCCGCGAGGTTTGGTAGTGCTCTTTCTTTTCTTTTCTCGTGGCTTTGCTATTTCTTTTTGGAGGCCAAGAAGGCATGGAGCAAAACCTTAATTACTCCCTGCGCACCAGGGGAGTTTGATTTTTCCGCTTCAAGTAGAATAGAGAACTCTGAGCTCTCCTGTAAAACTGAGGACTTTGAAAAAAAAAATGAAAATAGTCCTAGTTAGCAGGCGACATCAGACCTCCGCACTGTACTTGCTGTTGCTACATTACATATTTCATTTCCATGGATGGTTCACGCACTGGGGTCAAATGGTAACTTATGTAGCAGCTTTCGTTAAATGTTGAGAATCTAAATATTGACATCCGCAGCTGAAATTACTAAAAATGACAATTTGGGAATCTGTGAACATGTGTTGTGTTTATGTTGCACTATGTGTATTGCATTTCAATGCGAATACAATTAAAAATCATCTTTAATCTTAAAACTTACCCGTGCCAGACACGACATATCCCCCGACCAGGAGAAGAAGAACCAGAGGACCGAGATCTTGGTCACGTTGTATCGGAAGAGAGCGCATCTTTCTCGGCTACGCCGTTTCGGAACGTCTCTGGTTGTCCACACCGAGGAGCTCCACAGTCTATAAACGATGGTTTAAACGTCAAAGGGTTCAATAACTCTGGAAAGGATTTTAGAGCCGTTGTTTTGGTAAAGTTAATACTGTCCGCTGACGCAAACAGCTATGCCTTATAACACATCCATCACCAAACAGCGTGTAAATATCTGAGAAAAACTGAGGGAGCGTTAGTTCCTTTTGCAAAGTTTTTAGAGGTCCGTAGATATTACACTAGGTAAAGACACAAATTGTCCACACAGTTCCAGGTTGACCTGATTCCCTGCTCCACTCTACTTGTCTGGGAGCCGTGAGCGCAGAGGTGCAACGAGAGTCACCAAAAAGTTTGACGCATCGCTGCGCTGAATGGAGGATTAAAATGAAATCAAACGAGAGGCTTCAGTTCCCAACAAAGACAAAGTTGCTTTGCAACTATAACTACAAAAAAGAGATTGAGAAATAAAAATAATAGTGCCACGAGTGAATGCTGTCAGGCAATCGCGAAAACGAAAGACTACTCCCGAGTTTGTTCTGGGACCCTGGATGTTTTGTCTTGTCCCAGTCCGCAAGGTGTAAACATGAGCACGGGGAACAACGCCAGCCTCACAGTGCCAACCTCCGGACTACCAGTCCACGGCTGGCCAATCATATATCATCCTCCTCCTCTCAGGCTGAAGGCTGAACAAGTGAAGGTACACTAGTAGCAAGAGAGGAGGAAATAGGTGTGAGGGGAGAAACGGAAAACCCGGACCGCAGGGCGCGCAAATCCGCGCTGGAATCGCTGCAGAGTGAGGTACAATATCTATCTATCTATCTATCTATCTATCTATCTATCTATCTATCTATCTATCTATCTATCTATCTATCTATCTATCTATCTATCTATCTATCTATCTATCTATCTATCTATCTATCTATCTATCTATCTATCTATCTATCTATCTATCTATCTATCTATCTATCTATCTATCTATCTATCTAGTAATAATTTAATTATATTTTCCCTTTGTTGCTCCTACACAATTTGAATAAAATCGCTGTCTATAAGATAAATCCAGCAGCACAAGTCTCGCTTCATTAGAGCATAATATTTCCCTGTCAATCCATCCTTCCTGCGTTCATTGGTGATATTTTACTCCCAGTGGCCACAAGAGAGCACCCTCTCATAAATGAGACCATTGCAAAGAAACTAAAAGTTAACTGGATCTTCTGCACCTCACTTCATTTTGAAAGCCGTCTCTTGCAGGACACGGTGGCGCTGATAGTGTCTGTTGTGGACCTCACCAGCAAGGATGATGAGGAGGAGAGCACTGGTTTGGCATCAAAGCTGGGTGTTTTAGAGTCGATCATTTTTTATCAAAATGTGGGATGGCCTTTTTCATGTGTAATGTGGGCAAAGTTGCTGTTTCCCATTTGTTGTGGGAGCCCTGTTTCCCTGTTTTATTGTGTAGCCATGTGAGCTTATCATTCCCCCTCAGTTTAATTAAAAACACTCACTGATTTGCAGATGGGTGTCCAATAAAAGGAACTGTTGGGAATGAGAAAGCGTTGACTATACCAGTGTAATATTATAAACAGATTCAAATACTTTCTTGCTCTCTGATGATTGTGGTGAGGATGTAAGTTCTATATGGCCCTCACTGTCTCCTGTTGTCATCCAAGATTTCACAGCTATGTTTTAGTCTCTCCAGTGGTATCACCAATCACTTTTGGAGAAATGGTGTTCCATCTCACAATAGGAGCTTCAGAGACTGAGAATCTGTGTCGAGGATCATTAAAGATGTTCTTAGTGTTAGTTTTTCTTTTAATTTGTCATCTGTTTGCAATGTGATTCGGTGACAAAGAGAATGGAGCAGCAACTCCTTCCTTTAGAAATCACAGATTTTTTATTTTTTTATCACTGTTCTAACTCACATTGTTGGTCAATGAGAGGGAAGTTTATTCTTGTATGACTTTTACCTTGAGATTGGACACATTCTACTGTATAATGCTCAAGATTAAAGACATAAGAGTATCAGAGTGAATTCTGGAGTTTTAAGCATGTTGTGAGGCTGAGTGAGAACCAGTGTGTATATGCACGCTGCTGAGCCTAAAGCAGAGCCGCTCTCTAAGATGTGACAGTAGCTTGCAACAGAACAGCCTTGCCATAATTTGCTCAAATCCAACATCAAAGGTCATAATCCATCCGGACAAATGATGATTCCTAGAGACTCTTTCCTCCCATGACAACGGTGCTGTTTCCTGGAGCACAGAATATAAAAGCTGGATTAGTTATTTATCCTTCAAGTCTTTATTGTGACTGGTGAGAGAATGAGAGCCAGAGAGAAGGTAGGAGAGTGATGGAGGCAGGGGTACACTGACAGAAAGGGTGAGAGTAAGAAGGGTAATGTGTGAAATGGAGTTTGCAGGTTGTGTCTGAGACAAATTTCACTTGTGGAGCTGCAAATGCATTTTTTGTTTTCGTGTCTACGCATGCCATACCATCTGATTTAAAAAAAAAAAGTTCTAGCTTTGCCCCCTTTATTTCTGTATTCTTTGAATGAAGAGTTTTTCTTCTTCCTTTTTGGTACATATGGAAATATTTACATGCCGACACAATATTTGTCATTTTAGCTGTTTATCAAAACATATTCATTTGAATGGCTCAAATGCATTGGAAAGCTGAACTAAGACATAAATACAATGTTCATTTTTGATGCTTTATCATAAATTCTTTGCAGGCAATGACTGGGTGCAATGCAGAACTCAAAGTTTTTCACCAAAGAATGGGCTTCCTCCACTGTGATGCTTTGCCTGGCAGTTACTGCTGTATTCCCTAGCTGTTTTCTTTTTAAATCTTTCTGCTTTTGATTTTTGTCCTCAACAAGCAACATATAGGTTGATAGGGTTGAGGTCAGGTAATTTACTTAACCATTTAAACATTTTTTAATTCTTCCAGGTCGCTTTTACAGTACTTTTAGTTCAGTGTTTATCTGAAGCTCTGCCTTATCAGCTTTGCTGCTTTTGGTTGAACCTGAGCAGATAATATAGCTGTATACACTTCAGAATTGATTGACTTTATTTTCTATCACTTCATCAATGAACACTTGTGACCCAGTGACCCTGGACAACATGTAAGCACATACCATCACACTGGCTCAGAACATTTTATAGCCGATGCTGTATGTTTCAGATTATGAGCCATCCTAAGCCCTCTCCATACTTATGTTTTTTTGTTTTTTTTGCTATTCTTGTTCAGGCAAATCTTAGTTTCATCTGTTCAAAGAAAGCATTTTCAGGTCTCATCTGGCTTCTTTTTTTTTTAATCACAAAGTCACTTCTATTCTTGAGGCTTATTAGTTTCCCCCTAAAGTCTTCTCTTTTTGAGTAGACATGAATAATGTTATGTCTACCTCCTGGAGTGCACGTCCTATGAAAATCTACCACCACACGTTACCTTCTGTGGACATTCAGGTCTTTCTATGTTACTGAAGGAACAGCTCACACCAGTCTATGATAGAGCTTTTGAGTGAATTGCCCAATTACAGTACATTTGAGTCTCCTGAAGGAGAGGGTTCCAATGAGGATGAAAATATACTCAAATCAAAACCGACAGTCTGCATTTTTAGCCCATGCTCATACTGTCTACCATTAATTCAGACATAACTGCAACTGGAAAGTCCTTGTAAACAGCTAAAATGATCAAATAAGTATGGAGCTAAATGTATCTGATAATATACCCTTTTATTTTTAAATCTCATCTCTTGACAGTGTCTCATAGCAGTTACAGGAAAAGAGCTAATTTGTCAGATTTATATTAATTGATTTGGTGACACATGCCCTACCTTGATGAGGTCATGCATGATGTTGGCATTTTGCAAGCTCTTATTTGATAATATTGCCGCTCTTCCTTTTCTCCCAGCACAAACCCCCAATTATTGTCCAGATGATGACAAAGTTGATCTTGGTATAAGTTATCATTTCATTCTGCTCTTTGCTAAGACTAACTGATGATATAAGTCAAAGATGTCCAATGGAAAACTGTAGGGAAAAGCTGGGGAGAAGGAGAGCCAGAATCGAGAGGCACTCATATGCCGTGCGCCATATAGAGGAAGAGACAATAAGAAAGCAAAGGCTATTATTAAGGCATAATAGGTTGTCCTGCAAGGACTGTTTAGCACTGCTGAATCTCCACTGCTTTGTATTGCAGGCTTGACATAAAAAGGATCAAATTACCTATCTCTGTAAAACAGAAGGGGCGGGCTAAAAATAGGAGACATGCTCTAGAAGTTGCTGTGAAGATAATTGAATATTATTTTCAGGAATGATTAAGTTGACCTATCCAGTAGACTAATTATTTCTTGCAGACCAGAGGAGAACTTGTTTGATAGATGCTGGTAGCAGTGAATAAGGGAAAATAAAGCAGCCAATCTGCAGGCTGTCTGCTGACCAAGAAAACAGTATCTGTGCAAAAATGAATAATACCCATCATTAGAGTTAGGCTTTAGGAATGAGCACAGATTTATCTTGCAGAATTTCCAGAGTGGCGTCTTGTGTTGTTTCAGAGGGCGGTGTCCTATTTTCCTTAGATCAGAGGTTCCAATGTTGCTGAACACATCTGCTCAGAAGTTTTAGTTTTGTTTGGTCTCTTGACATTATATCATCACAAGTAATACTTTATACAAAGGTCCCTGTAATAACTTTCTTAAACGTAGACAATGACCTTATGAACTGTTAACACATATTGTTAATAATACCATATGGTGTAGTAGTAGCATTGACACATATTTTTGTTTGATCAGAAGACATCCATAAGAGCAAAAAGAGCTGTTCACAGTTTACTGTCTGTTTACAAGCCTTGGATTTTTACAATTACTTAAAATCAATACAAACAGTAAACAGTACTTACTTTTTCTGTCATTGTTAAACCTTTAAAAAGCTTGTTGTTGATTAATTAAGATTTATACTATCTTATCCAATTACAAATAGTGCTACCATTTAACTATTTAATACATTTAATGATTAAATACACTTTTTAGCAGTCACAGATAACAATAGAAATATAATAGAAATATAATAGACCACTAATATTATTTAATCACTGATGATATGTCTTAGTAATGAAAATGAAAATAAGTCTGAAGTCTGAAGAGTTATCTTTCCTTGTGTATGTTTGCAACCATTGGTTATTACTTTAGAAAGAAAATAACTAACCACTGTGCAGTTTTAGAGTGGATACACTGAGGGAAAAGCATGCAACAGTAATTATTCTGACTGTTTCTGTGATTCAGGCTTTCAAATAGCAAACTCATCTGGCGACACATGCACTTGTCCTTCATGAACTGTATTCCATGGATTTTAGACTGAGTGGAAATTATCCTCAGCCAAATGCACAGAAACATACATGTGACCTAAACAATATGCTCAATAAAATAAACTGTTCAAGTAGGTCTGAATCAGATCACTGAGTGCATATCATATATTACATATTTATGTTTCTAACAGAAACTGGGGAAATCCATTATGAATATGAAATCACTACTTTGTGGATCTATATTGATTTGATGGAGACATTTAGACAGTTAATAATCATAGCAGTGCACTTATGTAATTAGTGTAAATGATCTGCCACAGGCAACATTGCAGGCTAACATGTCTGTCTCATAGACTTTTTTACAGTCTGTGAGACATAAACAGTCATTACAGTCCATGGTCTGTCCTTACCAGATTAGAGTTGTACTTTAGCAAACTTATCTACTTAAATTAGGCAACCTCACATTGACCCCAAGCAAACTGTTTGAGTCCATCAGATACATGAGTGGTCAGCCCAAGAACTGGAGCTATAAAACCAAAGCATTGAACAGAGCGTACCCAACTTAACTTGGTGTATAAGGTGTCAGGTGTACCGAGCTCTTTTGTGACTTTAGCACTATATGTAATTTTGTGATTAACTTTTTTTGTGCTGCTACAACACTGCAGCGCAGCTTCTGATTCCCATAGCTTAGCTGGCCATTAGAATAAAGACAGAGTTCATTTTCATTTATTTAATTTATTTGATTTATTTCTTCTTTCCTCTACATCTTTTATTAATACTCATAAAGAGTTTATATTTAGATGTTTAATCATTAGCGTGTAAATATATTACCACAAGATGTGCAATTCAAATGTTTTTTACATGTTAAAAGATTTATGAGACAATATACAGTATGTACCGATATGATTTTATAAAAATATTAATTACAATTCTGCTACATAATATCTACATGTCATTTATCTCTATGATGCACAAATCAGAAAGCATTTACACTCAGTGATGTCAGTCATTGAATTTGTTTTGCTTTGGATAATCCATAGATCTCAACTGAGCCAGTTTTTGCTTGAGCTGTTCTTTTCAACAGGTTTTTACAGATTGTTCACTATTTAATGTTGATGAATTATTTTTTCATTAATCTATTTACCCATTAACTCATTTGAAGAAAGAGTCAAACTGAATTTGACTTCATAATGTTGACATGTGACCATACGCAAATTGGTTGTGCCGGGGTTTGTTGGTTTCTTTTAATGTGCCCGTGGCTGCATAGGTACTAGTGTGTGTCTGTGTGCACGTCTTTGAGAAGACGAAATGAATGTGTATGTGTCCCCGTCAGTCTGCACTGACTTCACCTGTCCTCCACTGTTGTAATCCCTGGGTACACCTGGGCCTTTGGGCTTCAGGGCTTTTAGCAGATTGCATGTGTCAGACTTAGGACAATTACATTGATTGTTGCCCTAGAAAATCTGCTCTCCCATTTTCTTTTGAGAGAAAAAAAGTTGATAAAACTTAAGGTGACAGGACAATGTGGAAACAAGAGAACTTGTCCTCAAGCTGCTTTTAATATAAATTTAACTTCACTATACTGTACAGAAATAGTACCCTAACTAACAAATGAATACAGCTTTCATTCAGTGAAAGGTCATTAATCTTGCTACCCAATTAACTTAAGAATTGCCCAAAAATTGCCCAAGTATATCGCAATTTAGGGAGAACTGATTTAAAGACAGGCATATTCTGCCATCCTCATAGAAATCAATTAAATGAAGATTTCTAAGTGGAAAATTCATCTACCAAATATATCTAATTGTCAATATGAGTTGAATTTACCTTCATGAATTGGGTGTTGATATCCAGAAATCTTAATCCCCATCTTATTCTCAAGTGGCTATGATCAGATTGAGCGTTCCACTCAGCTGTACACAGGCATCATTAATAAACATCAGATCGAGGAGGAACTAGATTGTTTGTACTGAACGCTTGGGCAAGAGCCTCGAAAGATGGCCCAATCCCTGAGTTCATCACAACTGATTCATATCTTCAGTTTGTTAAGATAACACATGCAACTGGCATGTATTGCATGATAATGAGTATCATCACCATCATAATTCTCAGCAGCTACAGTTCCACTGTACATGTGTTTTGTTCCATTGTAGCTGTCCTTTAAACCTTCTTAAATGATGCAGTAAAATCGCAGGGTAAACAATTTCTTTAACAATTGCCCAGGTTCATTAAGTATCTGCTTAAGCCATGACTATGAACCCCAAAATAGCTGCAAGACAGTTGTTTCTTTTATGTAATCAATTACTTGTGCTCCTGTGAAATTTTGTGTTTACACCGCATGAGTTGTCAGAGACGGAAATGTAAAGATGTGCGCAAAAGCTGTGAATGTGTTGCTGTGAGGTTGTGAGACTTGAGTGGCAGAGGAGAATAGGTGTGAACACTAATTAAACTTAACATCTGTCAGAAGTGGGGGCCTGGCAATCGACGACAAGACGACAATCAAATCATCAGTCATTAGAATCTACAGTTTTACTGTATCAAACAAAATACATTTTGTATGTTGATTTCAAGAGGGAATAATTCCTCCTGAATTTTGCCTTGAGTAGGCTTCAAATGAAGGAGTTTCTTACACACTGTGGGCTTTGTGAGGTAATGTCTCAGTTTATTAGTCCTGATGTGATCTATAAACCAAAATTTTGTTTATGATCCGGGGCATCAGGGCATTGTTGAGTGATGATATTTCAGGAGGGAAGCATTAAGTACACTTCATAATATTGGCTGCTCAACACATTCGCTAGTCCAGTCCAGACTTGTTTTTATGGGAGCAAAGGGTTTTAGGACACTGTACAGTACGCCAGAGTTTCATCTGCGAGAGCAACATTATGGCTTCATTTGTACCTCAGTGTGTGTATGTGTTTGTGTGTGTGTGAGCGTATGTGCATGTGGGTAGATTAATGACCACTGGCATAAGAAATGCCACAGACAAGTGTTTTACACAAACAACTACTAGTTTTGTGACGATATAGGGAAACGCCTCAGGGCGTAAACATGACTTTTGCTGTCCTCTGTTACTCCCTTCATCCCTCTCTCTTCATCATCCATCGCTCTTGTTCACCTGTGCCACCTCACTAATGATTGCTCAGCGTCGCGCGTCTACCATGCATCATTTACCAGGGCTCCAGAGAGGCAGCAATAGTGAGCGTTAAAGCAAGAAAGGGGAGAAAGAGAAAGGAAATTCTCTATTTGTGCAGGGAAGGCTGAAAAGGAGGCAACCATGTTATTCAAAAAGAGGGAATGAAAATAAGGAGGTGAGATGACAGAGAGCCAGACACGAGGAGACAAGCATGTGCTGCAGAGGCAGAGTAAAGGGAGAAGGTGAGAATAGGCTGGAGGGGACCAGAAGGGCCTATTTTATTAATCACAGCCTTGATCTGGTGGGAAACATTGACAGCTCTGGATGCCTCAGAGTTGCCGCTACTGCATATCTGCCTGCCACCAAGAGTGGGTGTTTAATGGGGTAAAACATAACCATGGTGGCTTTATACATGTATTCATTTTGATGAGCATAATTGTGGACATTCCTTAATGTGACCGAGACGAGCAAGAATATAGTAGTCATGTTGTATTAGATTAGAACCAATTAAAATTAATGTGAGTTTTGTATCTTTAAAAAACAGTTTAATTCAGTACATCCCTCTGGTGTTACTACTTTTTTTTAAATCAATTAAAAAATTATATTCATCAACCTTCAAGGTTAGATCCTTCATGTGTTCTATAACATTAAACTATTTTTGTGTTTTTTTTTATGGAACATTCAGCTTTTTGCTGGTACTTTTGAGTGTCTTTCAGCTGTTAAACAAAACAAAACAAAAGAAGATTTTCACACTGCAACATGTGCTGACAAAAACAGGAAATATCACCCCTGCTCAAGAATCACAGCTATGAGTTGTTGTGTTTTTTTTCTCCCTCAGACGAGATGAAATGTTTACTTCACCACATATGTGAATAGCCTGGATTACAGTCAGTGGCATCCCATGAAGAGACACAGCACAGCAGGATGCCATCATGGCTTACAGCACAGCTCCAACCAGTCCAAAGGATTTAGTATTACTATTTACCTTTCTAGGCATGAAGACAGAGACAAGTCAGGGAAGCTGACTGACATTTTTTCCACATTTCTCATGCAAGCTGAGTAGACTCTATCATTAGGTGTCTGACTAGACAACCAATCAAGTTGATAATAATAGGTTGGATTTCTGGAGACAGGGGATAGCACAATCGCTAACCCTGCAGTACGAACATTCAGCAGTGACCTTATTTATACTATAAAAAAGCTCAGATGTTGGTATGCTTTGTTGGTCTGCTCGTGGTCTCCCATCCCACCTATTTCCCCTCATTTCATGAAGTGGGAGCTGAAAGGAAAGGAGGGAGAGAAGGGGAGAGGAAGAGGGAGTGGGATCGCATGTTATGGGAACTATTCAGAGGGGGAAGACTAGCAGTTTTCTTGCATTGAACAACTGTGCAACCTCTCCAATGAATATGATTACACATAATTAATGCCAGGTTTATAATTAAATTCAACTAAACATTGATTCCCCAGCTTCTGATAGTTGCTCCTCATAGGGAGTGTGCACCCTAGGCTCAGTGACAAATGAAAATAGGCATCTGTAAATGGGGGTGATCAATGTATTGGCATGTTGTGAGTAACCAACCAAGTGGCATTACAAGTTTATCTTGTTTCCTTTCTTTCTCTTTGACCTTTATACCCAAACTGTTGAGCTGTTTTTTTTCTTTTCAAGGATGCAAATCCCTCTGTGGTTACCAGTCAAATCCATGCAAAGCACTTAGTTGAGGCTGAATCCACAGAAGCCTCAAATCAGGAAATGGAGCATAGGCTGCATTCAAAAAAGGTCATACTGTGGTGGAGGCAAGGTGGTCTTACAAACAGTGAAAAGACACGGATGCAAGCTTCTCAGTGTGTTTATCTAACCAGTAATGTGTTGTGAGAATGCCTTTTTTCTGATCGCTTTTTTTTTTTAAGTAGCTGTATTAAAGCATCACAATCTGCAGCATGATACCGAACTGGAAAATAACGCGAGTAACACAAGAAGCTGTTAGATAAAAAGAATCTACTGCACGTAGATAGCATAAAATATTAGTCATTTTCTCTGTCAAAATCACAAACATAAGACAAAAGATAAGACAGGATTGCAGTGTGATGCACTACCTGAGTGAACTGACAAAGATGCCCTTTTCGGTCCCAAATAAGACAGACAGAGAGAGAAAGGCCAGCACTATGCTGGGGTGGGTCATGACTTAGGTTAAAAAGGTGGACATTTGATGGTGGAGACACACCTGCTCCTCTCATCGTCCACATGATTGTTATTTTAAGAATTGCAAGGTGATGGTGTTAGTTGGACAAAAAACTTTTTGTAAGCAACACATATAGAAAATAATTCAATAACAATGTAAAGACTGGCAAGGATGTGAAATTGAAACATCAGAGCTGCGATCCTTCTCATGTAACATTTCCTGGGCTTTAAAGCAGCTCCTTCTGTCACTAAAAGAGACAAAGGAACGATCATGCAACTAACTAAAGGTGTGAGTGAGCGTGCTCTCGGGCTCTCGCGTTCCCTTTAGGGCACACAGCAGCCTTTCATCTCTGCTCCCCTTTCTGTATCTATCCTCTCATCTCTCTGCTTTATGTTCTGCTTTCTGAGCAGAGTTCAAACACTGGGGACCAGTTTAACTACTGGAGGTTCCCGCTGCAGTGCTCCAGTGAAGTAGAGCATATAGTGAAACATAAAAAGGTTTGGCTTTCGCTCAACTCGAGTTCTTCTTGTATTCTTTTCTCAAAGTGTGAGGCATTTATGTGAATAATCTTCTCTTCTTTTAATCAAGGGAAATAAAAGGCAACATAAAATACAGTGTGGTTACATTGAGCGTGGCGCTTAAGATGAGGGAATATTGGTAAAGTAACTGGACGGATGGAAAAGGACACAAGTGGTCAAAGCTATAATATGCTATTCCAACACTATAAAAGGCAATCTTACAAATACATCAATGTACAAATCAATACAAGAAAGAAGCAAAATAAATGAAAGGAGGGAGGATGCACCTGGATCAATAGACTTTCAGGTGACTGATAGGAAATGTGAGTCCTGTAGAACAACGGGTGGAGTGTGTGTATGTGTTTACATTGTGTGGACATTAGTGGTTACTCTTAAGGCCTATATTGCATGGCTGTGCTGCCCATGTATATTGAGAATGTGACAGTCTTTCTTGTGGTTTATTTCATGGCTGCTGATCTCCTGTCTGGTATCGACTCTATTTGAGTCTTCAACAGGAAGTATTTTTCAGGCGAACAAGGAGAGCTCCTTGCTGCAAACAGGACTTGAAGTCCATCAATAAAGTGACAGAGAGACCGGCAGAGACGCTGTGTTGCAACAGAAATCCCAGTGGAATGCACAGACTGCTACATCAAGACTGACAAGCAGAGACAAAAGCAGGAATCCTTTTTTTTTACACTGAAAAAATTCCAAAGTGAAACGCGTGTCTTATTAGTCCTTTTATCATTAGTTTGATGGTAGCACATTAATCTCATGGTTATACAAATACAATTATATGGATTAGGTAAGAAGACATAATCTGCTGTTCAATCCTCATTACTATGGTGATTTATCCTGACTGATTAACTCATTTTAATTAACATAATGAGATACTCAAAATATCCATTCCACTAACAGTGAATGTGATCTTTGGTAATGTGTTGCGTTGCCAGAGAGATGTTGTATGGGTGAATAAGTGTGGGTAGGTGCACGCACACGTGTGTGTGTGTGTGTGTGTGTGTGTGTGGTGGCCCTATGGAGTGACTTTTACCTGGTTGACGGGAACGGTCAGCCAGTTGAAATTAGATTACACAATCACAAACGTCCCAATCAGGGCTCATGCATAATTCATCTCCCATGCTTGGTTTTCATAATTACTTAATTAATTCCCAGCTCTAAAGAGATAGGCCAATGCTAATCCTTCAGCCTCCCCTGGGGCTTCTCGGGACTGCTATAGATGTCTTGTCCCAGGATGCACTGCAGCAAAATCAAGGGAGACAGCCCAAACAGTTGCACAGACTGCAACTATGGAGCTAATTTTACTCTCTTTGGAGACTTCTCTTTGTTCTTCTTTTTGCCAATATAGGTTGGGATTCAGGATTCTAACCTCCCTGCAAAGCTCTTAGCAGGATTTGTCTGCAGGCAAAATGTTTCCATCCCTCCGTGAGCAATACCCAGGCGCATATGTTGTGTTTCCTCCACGAGCAAAGAGAATGACTTCTGTCTGATCTGATGCAAGCAAGAAGGGAGACGTATCAACTTGCATGCTTTTACAAGCAACATGTGATCAGCCTGTTTTAGATTCTTCTTCATCTCTTGTTCTTTCAGTTGGGTAACATGATGTGTCATGCTCTGAGTTTGAACTGGAGATAAGGAAGCAAGCAAAAGAGAAGTGATATGCACTCTCTGATTGTTGAATACTGCTTGAATATCCTGCAGACCCACATTTTTATGTTTTTCCTTAGCTGCTTGCTTATCAAGCACAACAAGAGTGTTATGTTGAAGAAATAAGTAACTTATATTACTGGGTGGAACAAAAAATGCTTTAAGCCATTCTAGTTGTCATGTAAATAGATTTACATAAGGTGAAATCAACAAGTTGCACCAGATCTGTGGGACAGAACAAACAGTCATGACTAATACCGACAGTCAAACACTGCGCAGCATTAATTCCCTTGGCTTTTATAGTACAGTACAATGAACCAGACACAAGATTCCTACTGGACCTGGAGCTCCTTAATCGCTGATGAATTATTATGAACATATTATAAACATAGCAACTCTTATTTAATCACAACTCCATAGCCTCTGTGGTAATGACAAATAACATCTATTACTGGAATTATGTTGACCCAAAATGAGTGACATCATGGCCTTTCTTTCCCTTGCTCCCTCTTGAAAAATGTTCTGTCACTTATTGGGCTGTAATTAGTAATTATCTGTAGAGCCAAATAATTTCTTAACAAATTAATTATAGCTCCACAGAGAGGCAAAATCACCACAATTGAGGACGCATGTTAACATTGTGCAGATGGACCTGTCACCTGCTGCTTGCGGCCTAAGTCCCCACAGCAGGACTCCAGTGACTGAGAGTTTCCACTATGAGAGAGCCAGGTAAGACAGCGAGAGACCAAAGACAGACTGAAAACACTTCAATCAATCAGTGATTTGGCTCAGGGCTAAATCCATGTTGATAATTAGCCAATCAGAGCAGTTTGGGCAGTGGAAGTTTGCCAGGCAGGTGCCTGGAGGTCCTCAAGGGACCTGAACTGTCTCTTCCCTTCATTAACTCCTCTCGTCCTCTCCCCTTGTCCGCCTGATCCTGCGAGCAGCCAGGGCTGGTGGGTAATTCAGTCTCTTGTCTGTGAGGTGACCCCATGCCGCAGGGCTGAGGGAGCTGAGGATACAACACATCTTTTTAACCTCTTTCTGACTCTCTTTTTCGCTTTTTGAAGAACCGCCTCTGCTTCCTGTTGTTAGCTCTTTGTTACTACAGTTGCTCTGAAATGGTCTAAATACCATGACCTTTTTCTTTTTTCCTGACCCACCACCCAGTCTTTAAACATAGAGGTCAGAAGAAAAAAAGATTGTAGCTTCTCTCTTTTGTATTTTTATCTGCCTTCTTTCAATCTAAGTCTCTCTGTCTGTCCATTGGTCTGTCTGCAAAAATGCAATTTCCTCCCATCTCACTATTTGCTGCACTTTATGGAGCTTTTATTGCACATCTTAGTTGATTGCTTGTATTTATTTACAACAAATGCAGTGATGAGGTACTGATGTGAATGCAGAGGGCATATAAATGCAATGCTCAGTGCTGTTTGTTTATTAGAATATATTGCTTAGCTTTCATCTGAATATCTTTTTCCCTTTGTCTTCATGACTGCAAATATGAACCTTCCTGTAGCCACCCTTGGATTAAGATGGTTAGGAAGAGTAGCTTTGTTCCCTGAAAAAAAGAATATGATAAAAGTCTTTAAAATATGTTTAAAAAACCGAGGCATCATAAAATCCATTTTTAATAACAGTTCCTTGTCGCACTGAAGTCCATCCACCCACGTATGCACACACATGCACATAGAATATTCAGTATGATTTCACATTATGGTTTTGCACATCACCATTAAACCCGAGTTACAATGTGATTACTGCCTGTGACAAATGAAGAGGTTATATTCAAACTGTTAAACAGCTCATAGCTTTTGATAGAAGACATATATGACCAGTTAAGGTGCTTCAGGCAGAAGTACCGCCTGTCTTTCTGTAAACTTCCTCCTCTTTTCATGACTTGATCTCTTGCTGTAATACATTAAATAGATATATATATTTTGAATCCTAATGTGCATTTTTTTTAAATTGGCAGCAAAAAAAGCAAACTATATTAACAACTCTTCTCTTTCCCTCAAAAATGTGAATATAAAAATGTCTGTGTGCACAAACACACTACTAATATGAACATGTTTTTCAAATTATGTTACATGGTTTAATTAGAAATAACAACATCAGGATCCATGCATGTCAGTGATTTCTTGTACATATAATCATCTGTACCAATGAAAGCCTGGGCTTCAAAAAGCTGCATAGGAGCATAATCGCCCCCACTGCCTCTCTTGAGAGTAAGTATCTATCAATACAAATGCAGGTGGAATGACATAAAGAGTGAGACATGCACACACAAATTGCTCGTACATGCACACGCTGCAACACACATTCATGGGTGGCAGGTGCAGTATGCTTCACTGAGCAGCTTTGGTTACTGACAGAATGTGGCAGGCGAGTAGGTCTAAGCAAAGTGATGACTGTCACCTTTAATCTCCCAAAACGGCAAACACAGACACACACACACACAATGACACACGCACTTAAATACTCCCACCACAACTGAGCACAAAATTTTTTTTCTTCTCCCACCCGGCATGTCTGATTGCCATTGTGTCTGCTGGGGACCTCAACTACCCAAGGGGGAACCAGCATAGAGCCTTAACCGATCTGCCTATCCTTTGGGATCCTTTTTCTCCTCCACCATTGCATACACAACCATACTACTGCTTCCGTCCCATCTCATCCAGGCCAGGCCCAGGCAGGCTCCTGCAGGGCGTGCTGTAATGACTTCCTCTTTTCTTTCCCTCTTTGTGCATTTAGGTGTGGCTGCCATCTAAAAGGAGTTAGAGGAGGTGGCTTGAGAGATTAGCATATCAGGGGTACAGATTAGAGCCTCTGTGGTGTGTACATGTGCTGACGGAGGGTGGTAATGAGAAAAAAAGGACCTCCCTCCCCCACACTGAATCCAAACCCCCTGATTTAATAGAGGGAGTTCAAATGGAACCACAGATAAAGAAGCAGGAAGTCTTTATCTCTGCTTTACAGGTAGAGGGAGTGACATGTTTTTTTCAATTTCAATGAAGAGTTAGGGATTAATGGGAATTAAGCATTCAACCAGCAAAGAAATAGAAAATTACAAGCTCAAACATTTATTGTGACATTGCCTAAACCCAACCAGAAAGTTTAGTTACATCTAAGATTTTTTTTTGATTGAAGCAAGTCGTTATTTGTGATTTTCCCATATCATGTGATCACTTTGATTTAATTTCATCAAAGAGAGAAGCTTCCTTATACTTTTTGTTTTTTCCTGAAATGTTATCCTTTCTATCCGCTTATGGAGCTTCCTGCTGGTTGGCTTGGTTTTGGCCCTTGTCCAGTTGATCCAGCACTGACCACTGCCGCCCATTGAGAGGCCCAGGTTCGGTGTCACTCGTGATACGAGAGCCTGACCGCTGGTGCCCTGTCTCTGCCGCAGGGCCGAAGAGCTCCTTACCTCCATGGATTTTTCATTTGTGGATCTCAAAGAATCAATGTCCTGATTTTCTCTTCTCAGACAGAGATCATGGATCAGCATTTCTTTCACCACTCCTCTTTATGCTTCTATTTGTGTGCATATTTTCTACTTTCTTTAACATTTCCCCACTCTATTAACCTTTAAGAAATCACACCCCCCTTTACAAATGTTGTGCTTCCCCCATTCCTTCATTCTATCTGCCATACCATGGCAAGACTAGTGTACAATGGAGTTTTTAAACGCCGGAGCTGTTCTCATCTTAGTACAAAGTCTGCAGGTAGCACAGGAAATAGCTAAAGATTCAGGAAACAAAAGAAAGTAGGTCCCTCTTTGACAAACAAAGTTGTTTGAACTGTTTTTTAAAGCACAGCATGGGGCAGTTCCAGAGATTTGCTTCTGCACCTGTTCTCTGTTCCACAAACAGGCCTGGTAGCACATTTTCATTCCCATCACCACCCTCAGTGCCTTGTTTCCTAAGAGACTTTTAGTTAGGTTGGATTTATTGTTACAAACATTGAACCTCTCTATGACAATGGCTGTGCAAGAGGACGTCTAGCTCAGCTTTGCTACTTAAAAGGCTTCACTAAACACAATGTAAGTGACTTCTTTCTTGTACTCATCTCGCCTCTGCTGCCCAGCAGACCGTTGAAAACAAATAATGACTCACACTTTACACTTAAACAGCGGCAAACTAGAGAAGTGAACGGTAAAACTTCATAAAACTGCTCTTAGAAAACTCACCCCATGGATGACATCCAAGCACAAGATGGAAAATAATTGTATTCTCACCACACTCTCTGACAAACACTCCCTGCAGACTTTTAGGTCAGTTAATTGGAATTTCACTTAGTGCCAATGCACCATCAAGTAAGGTGCTGGGTTTGTGCTGGCCACTGTTCATACTGTGTTGCATTAGGAATTGAAAACCTCCCACTCCGCTCTAATTACTAGTCTCTAGGCAGTCTGGGAGGGACATGTTCGCTACGAAGTCAAGACATGTTGGGATGAATTTACCAATTAGAAGAACCCTTCTGTTTAAAAACAAAACAAAATAGTATGATTATTTAATTTATATAAATTACAACATATCCAACTGATAAATCTGTATTTTGCATAGCTGTTTGTTTGTGTGTTTCTAATCTGCTGATAACAACAAGATGTGGGTGCATATGGGATTAGTGCCCTGGAGTTACACATTCCTGTATACATGTCAGCAGTGCACATGATATTTCAAATTATGAAGTAAAAAATACTGAAATACAAAGAGAGTTTGCGTTTGCTGCTGGAGTATCCAGGGAGCATTTTGCCAAAAGGAAAAAGATGTTGCTGAACATTTATTTGCCATCTGCGGCTTTGAACACAATTATTGTCCATGTACAGAGCATTCATATGCTGCTCTGAATACATGCTTTCTGAAATTTTTTTGTCAAAAAGACAATTAACTAATTAAAAAGTTATATTTTCTTTTCAATTTGATGGTATGGCTCTGTTCTGGGACCTTTCTGCCCTTCCATGTGCTAATGTGACCAAATATGACTATCCTCCCCCCAAATACTTCCCCATCGGGAGTTGTTGATATAGCCCTAAAGAACCTATTGCGGTTGATGAATATGCTACCTCTAGTGGTTGTGAGAGCAACTGCATGTGAACTGTAAAACTGACATCTAACAGCACTATCAAATTTTGTATTTTACTCCTAACCAAAATCATACTTTAACTCAAATAAAGTCATTTTGATTTCTAACCCAACCAAGTAATGTGACTGACTAAAACCAGGAAGTCTTATAATAATGCTACAGTTTACATGTAACAAAGACAACCAACAAAATGATGCCCATTAGAGTTCTGGTGGGTTGTCAAAAGAATGTACCTTAGCCCTAACCATGATTATTTTTAGTCCTAATCAAGGAATTGCTTAGAGGCTGTGAAGTTGACATCCCACGTCAGTTTGTTTGGATGCCATGTTGTATTCTTGCTTGCTTTAAGTTTCTGTGCTCAAACTGTAGGATCAGCCTCTGAAATCATATCCCAGTTCATTTCTAATCACAATAACCAAATGTTAAACATTCGTCCAATGTCAACAATTTTTATTGAGTTTTCTTATTAAAAAATATCTTTATTATCAGCTATCTAAAGTGACTCATAAAATCCACCATACATGACTTCATATTATAAACACAGCCGAATCTATTTGGCAGTACTATAATCGGTTGATTTTATTTTTCTTTGGGAGCTGCTTTATCGCTTCCTTTCTCCACTTGATTTGACGACTTTTAGCCAAACAAAACTAAAGCTAACCATTCTAATCTTGCCTCTCCCTTACAGAGAGGTTTACAAGAACTAAACAGAATGAAGGCACATAAAATGTCAGTATTTAGTTAACACAAATGTTAGCAATCTGAAATGAGTGTGGGATTTAGCAACATATAGCGGCAAAGTTTCAGATTACAACCAACTGAACCAACCCTCCTTCACCCTCACCTTCCAAGTATTTAGGATAAACTATGATTTCCCCTTAAAATGTGCAAACCTCACTTTCTAAATCATATGTTTGATTTGTTCATTGGGACTAATGTAGAAACAAGGTGATGATTTGTTATGAACAAGGACTGTCGTCTTCCCAAAATTTTTTCACACAGGACATTTGTTCAAGCAAGCAGTAATGAACTATATTTATGTTGAAAGAATATTCAACTTCTGCAGAAGATGCATGTGAAGGGTAAAATTAGCATCAGTGAAGCCAAAAAGGAGGTATATCATAGTACAAAGAATACATTTGATATATATTTACGTATTAATTATTACATATTTTGTTTTCATACTCAGTTTGATTTCTCCTGAAGCAAGTGATCTTGTTGCCTAAACCCAACCAGAAAGTGACAAATGGGTTTAGTAAAGTGTTGTCTTCCAATTGACACAAAAAATTTGCCTGTTTGTCAAACTAAGGTCCCTTGGTTGAAAGAGCTGTGCACAATCCCATCATCTACCCACCCTCCTTTCTCAATACAAGGAACATATTATGGAGAGAGTCCTATTTTTATGTGCTTGAGAGCATATATTTGAGTCTGAAGTCACAACCAACTCAAAAACTCTCTTTCAAAAGAACCCCCAAAACTGTTGTTTTGTTTTGGGCCCTGTATATATGAAAATCTGTCATTCAGTGAGCCATTCATATTTTCTCATTATTTTGAGTTTCAACTTCAAGTGATGCTGCATTTATTGTACATTAGAGGTGGGAAATTGAAACTCTTGCTCTTTAGTTATATAGTTTACTTAATTAAGTACCCTTAATAAATGAGCTAATAATGCACCATCAGTAGGCTTACTTTGTGTAATGCTTTATGTCCCAACAAGGAAATATTTATTATGAACTTAAGGGAAGCGAAGAGAGTTCTCAATGGTGATATTATATAAATCTACCAGTTAAGTATTTTTTCCATCAGTAAGGTGCTACAACATCTGAAAGGAGACAGTACCTGAAGAAGAGAGGAGTTGAGTCCAAGCTCTGAAATGATCCACTTGAACAAAGGTGTAAATCAATGGAGGAAAAAGGAGCTGCTGTGGTATCATTCGGTTTAATTTTGACTAATTTCACAGAAATATCATGAGGACCTCAGGAAATTGTATCTGCTTGTGAAAAAAGGGCATACGGCTTCTTCTTATAAGGATATGGGACATGCTGAAGGAAACGCTTGAGAATGAATCCTGTAGCTGGCTAGTAGTTTAAAAGAGTTTTTTATGATTAGTATTTAAGGGTAGGAACGAACAACCTATGTGGTTATTTTGATTGGAGGACCTATTGAGCAAATTGATCTTTAATTGCAGTCTGTCAACAGATTCAACTAGATGCTAAAAACAATGTACATCCTGGGACAACATAGTCTAAAAGTATTTTAATATCAATGCCAGGGTGATATTCTGAGAGTAATCCCTGATCTTCCATATATTAGTCCTCCACATCGTTGGGATGTGCAAAAACACAACTACTGATTACTTGGACATCTCTGGTGACCATTTCATCATACAGTGTTCTCCTGTCCCACCCGTTGCTTACTTTTGCCAGACAGTACCCATGTCCAGCATTATTTCCAAGACTCCTGACTCCATAGTCATGGGAAGCGTTAAGGGAAGGCAGAAAGCTGCGCAGGTCTACTTTCAGCTCCTCACCCTCCCTCCTCTAACATATATCATATCCCACCCACTCTCTTGGATAGTCAAAGGGCCATAAAAAGCTCTGCAAGAGAGAGAGGAAAGGAGGAATCATTACATGCAATTTATAAACCATTAAGAGCCATATTAAAAAGCCTGCAATCTAATTCACCCAGCGGTGGGTTCCTGCAATGATGGTGGCTGTGGGGGAGAGGAGACTTCATTTAGGGAGTGTGTTTTGGCCACTCAGAGTGTGTATGATGTTAATAAGGTCCGGGGTGGGGTGGGGTGGGGGTCACCTCTAGCTGAGGGAGGCTGCTTGCCTCTTCACTGATGCCCAAGTCAGCAGAAGAGCTGAAGGGAGAGGATGAAGGCTGAAACACAGAGAGACAAAGATGGGCGGAGAGGGGATAAGAGACATGAAGAGAAATGATATTGCTCACCCATCAAACCTTGTCCAACTGCTCATCTTTTAAAAGTAACTGTTATGTGCTTTCACAGTTGTAACACTTTTGACAGGGTATGTGGCTGAAATAAAAGTAGGAATTTGCCTCTTGGTGGTAACATTATTACATCCTTATGTTGTATAGACCAGCACTACAGAACTTCATTTTAAACTCTAGGGAGGACATCAAGGCCCCTCAGGATATCAAAAATGTCAGGCTGAATTAGAGGGTAATCTCTTTGAAATATTGTTGAAGACATCCAAGTTTGAATATTATTATTATAATACAGCCATAAAAATGTCACTCTTGGTCTGAATGTTTTGCTGAGTGTGCACCAATACAAGATACAAGAGAATTCTAGGAACTTCTGCAGGGTGTAGTCTCTAAGTTTTTAGTATGTATATTTATTTGAGATACTATTTCAAGTAGTATATAGATATTCTCTTACTCAGTGACCTTAGGTATTGTTTTGTCAATTTCACTTTTATAGAAACAGAATTCTTCACAAATAAACTTGTTTGACCTCTTGTTATTGTTGTTTGTATTCTTGTTCTCATTAAAAAAAAAGTTATATAAGCAGATCAATACCACTCCCACATCTGCCAGTTGAGCAATAAGCTTCAACAAGGAGAAATTTAACTAAGCTTGACTTAAATACTGAAAAAGCAAACCAATGTCCAGCAAAAAAAACAAGCACCAGCAAACATTAAACCCATAATGTAAGACATCAGTTAAATGTGTTCACAGACTAATAATATGTTAAAAGTTCTATTTGTACCATTCAAAAAGCTTATTAATGATGCTGGTGGTCATTCAATAAACTCCTGCAGAGGTGGCACTTTCCCTGGGCAAGCGTTGGTGAGCATCCTGTGCATTTGGCAAAACAGCAAGATAACATTCACAAAGCTGTATGCGATTAACCGGTAAAATAAACCAAAACCACGATTTTAAAAAAGTCCTTGCTGAATCAATGGAATATCTCTTTATGTATGATTGGCCTTTCCATTGAGGGCTTGACTTTGTTTTAACCACTTATGTTTTGCAGTGAGGTTACTGATTTAAATCCCCAACAGTCTTACCTAGACTTAAAGTTTTCCTTCCTTTGATACAGCCTATAGTTTGTGGCTCAGTTGACATTGAGCAATTCCTGCCTAATGCTGCAAAAGACCTGTAATGGTCGATGAACTCCCATGATGCATCGAGCAGCTCCCCTAGCCTCTCCTTTCTCACTCTACATGATTTTGCCAATATGCCACTATTGCATGTCATTAAGGTTTAGCATCTCTCTCCTGCATTTTGTGCTTGTTCTATTTCCGTGTACCTCTCTGTGGGTAACTGTGGCTTCAGAGCTGTATGTTCCTAATCTTATTTACTGGCCTAAATAATCAGCACAATGTCTTATTGTTTTTTGTGTCACTCTCTCTTACACTGTTCTGTTTTCTCTTCTCATGCCCTTTCCAACCAATTTAGGCACACTTTATTGTTCTAAAGTCTGGTTCTGCAGGACAATTCTTTGTGTCAAAAGGGATTTTATTTATCCCCACTATCACAAAGTGCTGGCTTACAGGGAATTGTTTGATTTAACTTCATATGAAGTGCCCTGACATAATTGTGTGGTTAAACATTAAAAGCTAAACTCCGCTGCAATAATTTCTAATATAAAGAACATGAATAAATGTGAACTTAATACAATAAGAACTTAGAAATAGGTTTTTGTTTTTGCATGTTTGAAGAAAATATTTAATTTTATTTTTGTCTAAATGTATTTGTAAAAAGGAATTATATTAGTTAGTAACCAGTGAGATAGTAATATGAAATAGGAGATTTGAATATTCCACTTTGTTACACAGTGTTGGTACACTGTCTTCTTTCTCTAAAGTACCCATGCAAGAATAGAATTTATAAAAAAAAAAGGAATATGTTAAATTAAGTGCATTTTAAGTGGTAAAAAAACCCAAAAAATCTTCTCATAATGGTTAAGCAATTTGAGCAATAGGGGGACACTAATTTTAGTTTGACTGTAATAGTATAAAAGTCTAACAGTGCTTTCACACCAGGGTAGTCTGGGGAACTCCGTTAGATTGGGTGGGGAATGTTGAAAGATTTCACACCTTTATTTAGTTTGGTTCACTTTCACACTGCAGTTTTGGAAGTAGACCATGTCATACAGTCACTACACCAGCTCATTTGGGGCGGGCACTGACCAGGAAGAAAGGGGGCTGGAGCCTATCCCAACTGGGCTCCAGGCGGGGTACACCCTGGACACGTCCATCACAGGGCCACATAGAGACAGATGAGAAAAACGACCACACTTACTCCTAGGGACAATTTAGAAACACCAATTAACCTAACATGCTTGCTTTTGGATGTTGGGAGGAAGCCAGAGTACCTGGAAAGAACTCACACACTCAACAACATGCAAACTCCACACAGAAAGGCCCCAGCTTGGAGTTGAATCTGGAAGCCTCTTGCTGTGAGGTGACAGACACAGACGAAATAACTTTGCATTGTGTGGAAAAAGTACTTATTAACATGAAATTAGTGCAGATTTGTGAAAGTATCAATACTTTTAATAAATTATCTATCCTAAAACGGACCCATTTGGGATTGTAAATATTGCTAAATAAGTATCGATCTGCACAACACTGGAACCAGGGTTCACTAGCAAGCAAACTGAGACCCACGTTTTCAGCCAGACCAGAGTTCAGTTGTTTGAGCTGCAAGAGAGTTTGGATGAGCTTTTTAAGGGCCCTAAAACTAAAAAAGTGCAATTGCAACAATATTAGACTGTTAGACTGCTTGATTCTCCAGCTCAAGGATGTTTCATATATATATATATATATATATATATATATATATATATATATATATGATGTATATATATGCTGTCCTTGTTGAGTGCAAGAGCCTCATCATAGTTTGCTACCTCTGGTCCTTTGTCTGTACCTGTTAAGCCATGCTTTGTGCTTTGTGCTTGCTTTCTAGTGCTTTTTGTTTTGACTGAAAACATTAACAACCCTCATTAACCCTGCCTCCATTATCATTGGATTGTGACAAGACTGCTATTTAATCTTGTACTCATTGGAAATTTAAAAAGAAGAGAAATTAATAGATTTCTACACGTTTACAATTATAGATGTCAGTGTATTCTAATTAGTTTTAGCAATATGAGAGGGTTAAGTTGAAGTTGAGAAAAATTCATATTGCTAGCTGTTTTGCTCATGTTTAAGCAAGCAGTGGACTTTTTCAGGGAGTATTTAAGATTTACAGTAGCCTGTAATTTTGAGATCATCCTCCTCCCAAAAACAATTCCATGGATCATTCGTTCATGCTGGCACCCACTACAAATAATGATTTTCAAAGAATACCTTTGACTTTTAAAAAGAATGTATTTTAGCTCTGACCAATCATAAAATGTTGGTGCCAAAACCCAACCAAGAGGAAACAAAAGTTTTTGAGTAAAGTGTTGCATTATGTACTTATTGTAAAACAGAAGTTAAAAATCAGCCTTCATCTCTGGGTGATGAAATGGCATCCCATGTGCTGAAAGGACTACGTTTAATTGTTCCATCAGTTAGTGATAAGCAAGGCATTGTTTAAAAAATGATCATGGATTCTTTCCTGTCTTGTTTTTATTAATGAAATAACACATTGACTTGCATTAGCTTTGTTACTGAACAGCTAACGAGCTGAAACATCATCATGAAGTATCATCGAAATAAAATAATTCATAGTGCAAGAAAAATGAGGTGACGATTTTCATAAACCACAATGTGTATGGTGAAAGTTTTTCTGAAAAATAAGAAAAAAAGAAACTCATCAAGCATTCAAAGAGACTTTATTTTACTGTACATTTGTAGTGCTACAGTAATAGTGTATCAGTGTTCGAAATTAATTGAGGTTCAATACAAAGATGTATTGGGAATTCTATCTGAGAGAAGCCTTTTCAGTGTTCCAAGTCCAAATAAGACTAGAGTGATTGGTTCTGTTTGTATCTCTGCAGTATTGATATGCTATACAGGGTCCTTGCTGAAATGCCTATATCATCTTTGAAGGGAGAAGGTCAAGAGGGTCAATAATTGTGGCGTTGGGAGCGTCTGGATGGAGCCTGAGGCCTTCTCTCACCATATCACAACAACACCACAGTCAATACCCTCCAAATTGAGCTCTCATGCAGAACACTGCACAAATCGATATTCTTAAAAAGGTTACACATCAAACTATTAAATACTTTATTGATCCCAATGCAATATGTATCGCTCGTATAGAAATCTATAGATATGTTATCCCTGTCCTATGGCACAGACGTGAGAAATATCTACCATTATCTTTTACTTAAAACTCAGCTGGCTCCATACATTGAAAAATTACTTTATTTTGGGTGCATCCTGTCAATCTAAGTGGCAACATCTGACAGTTTAACATTTCTCAGATGGAGTTTGACATAATCTCACATTAAAAACATGAAAGAAAATGGCAAAACTACATTTAACACAGCTACCTATGATGGTAAGATTATCTCAGAAAAGCAGACTACATGTCCCCTTTTGAAGCGCTCACCTTCCTTCTGACAGCTGAGAGAAAACTCTTGGCTTAAAGAGCTCATCAAGGGCTCATCTTTCACATCAAAACCAACCTACGACCTCAAAATCTTAACAATCACTTCTTTATCACATGCTAGCTCTATGGCTTTCAATCAAATGGACGAGCTACTTGACAAAAAAATTACATGATGCACAATAAAGTTGTCACAATCTGTAATTGGAGCGCATGGGAAATTAAAAAACAACAAAAAAATAAAAAAGCACAAGTCACTGAGTATGAATGTTTTAAGTTTGTCATGTGGAGATCTGGCAAATGGAACATAAAAAGGAGCAGGAGAAGATGTCAGAGATGGATGGATGTCATTTTAGTTTAGGCCAGGAATCTTAGCCAGAAATAATTAGCTGGTGGTCATAGTCACAATAGAGTAAAATATAAAGCTCTGTGATAATGGGTAAGAACAAAAATGAGTGATAACGGAACTTGTGGTCTACTTAGATCCATCAAAGTGGAAAATGTGTCTATAAGTGGAGAATAAGAAAACCTTAAGTGGCACACTCAGGTTGGATAATGTTTTTGATTGATTTTTCGACCATTATAGCAGAAGGAGTTAAGAGGAACGTTACCTGAGGAACAAGAATAATGTTAAATACAGTGTGGTGTAAGAATGTAGAGAAGGGACATGGAGTAAAATTAAGTGACCAGAGGCAGTTATGAATGCACAGTCAATAGAGAGACAGAGAATAGGCAGGAGAGGAAAAACAATCGAAAAAGGGTGCAAGAGAGCAAGAGAAAGTAAGTGGGATTGAAATAAAAAGAGACTGACAGTGAAGAATGGAGGCAGTTAAAGATATCTACCAAGCGATCTGTTATTACAGAAAGAAAGAGACAAACAGCTTCTATCTCTCTTTTTCTCTCCCCTCTTTTTTTTTCTTTTTCACAGTGGAATAAAGACACTCATCAATTTAAATCAGCAGGGTTCCTGGACTTCACCTTTTCTCTGTCAGATGCTGGGTGGTGAAGGCGTGTTCCTTCCTCCTCTTGTCCATTCATCACACAGAGGAAGAAGACACCTCTCCAGGGGCATCCTGGGTAATCTTGCATGGCCGGAAACGTGGCGATGGTGAACGGATGGTGGCGGGCCCTTTTGTTATTTACTGCTCACTTAGCCCCTCTGCACCCCGACACACATGCAATTTATGAGGACAATTGTCGGACCTGCAGCGCTCCACTGGAGCACTCCCTGATGGATGTACGTGGAGCTGGGACAGGAGAGAAAGAATGAGGGAGGGAGGTAGAGAGAGTCAGGAAGACAACGACTGAGGTTGGGATGTCATACAGTTTTCATTGTCCTAAAATGAGCTCCATAACAGAAACTATCTTCAAAACAATGAATAAGACAGGAACTTTTTACGACAGAAGAGCATTCATCGCGGAAAACCCCCCAAAAACTTAGACATGTTTTTCTTTTTGCCTGTCATGAATTGAACTGAGCTACCTGCTCATACATCTTCTAAAATGCCACAGCCACACCAAATGTCACCCGAATGTCAGCAATTTCAATCTCTGTGCTTGGAGATTTTATTTTGGTGCATTCATTTAGCCAGATACCTCTGTTCTCTGCCTCCATGCCTCTTTTGTCCTGTCTGTACAACCGCAAACGTCACCTCTGTTGTCCCTGTGTTTTTATTTTTTTTTTCGACTTTGCAGCAGGCGTCTTGTGCGGTAAATGTTGAATCATAACAATCCACTGAAAATAATTACTGATAACAAGTCCATTTTCACAAACGAGAGGGATTAATGAGCTTAACCCTACTTATGTTCCATCCATTTTATGCTGTAAATCAATAATCCAGTAATAATGTTCATCAGTTGGGCAACAAAGCCCCAGGAGCAGCATCTTCTCTCTCCCTATAAGTTATTTGAGCTGCTATCGCCTTTTTCTCTCTATGAAGTTGTCTTTTGGGATTGCCAGGGCCAAACACATGTATTTTTAGTATTTCCTACACAATCTGGTGTGAAACAGCATGAGAGACTGGTGAAACTCCAAAAAGCAGAAAACATATTGGCTGGGAAGGGAGGAAAAGAAAGCATAAGTTGAGAAGAGGAGTGATGGGGCTGAGAGAGCAGGAAAGAACATAAAATGCATGGGAGGAAGCATGAAGATGGAGGAGACACAGTAGTGGTGAGGTAGACAATTTTACAAGAGTCTGTTTAATCAGCCTTTCCTCCCTCTGTATAACTGGGCTCTAAGGTATAATTGTTCTCTCTTTTCTTCTCGTTGCCTTTTGTTCATTTACTTTTTAATAGCTCCGAAATGAAAAACTTTCGATTATCTTTTGACAAAATTATTGGGTCAGTTACAAAGTGTTTTTTTTTTCCAGAATATAAAAGCAGAACAGTCAAAAACAAATGATTTTATTCTATTTTGATTCAAATTATTAAAAGTCATTTCTCTTTTTTTACTTTTATGCCTCAGTAAAAAAAATACAAAAAAATACATTGTATCCTACCATAATTCTAATCTGAACATGTCAATAATTTGCTTTCTAGTGATGGTGTCATGAAAACTTTAAAGCATGCAGCTATTCAGAGAATATACCGGTATGTAGGACTCAGGTTGACTGCAACATTTAATTATTGTTTGCCTGCAGGCGGTTTTCTTTACTGCCTCTGTTGGAACATTGCTTCATTACTGTGATCTGAATCAGAGGAACAATGTGAAAGCTCTGACTGAACAGTTTATAATGTCAACCAACTGCATGAGACAAACAAAAAAGAGAACCCTCTTAAAAAACAAAAGATACTACTCCATGGCACAGCTATGGGTCAAAACATGTTACCTTTTGCATGTCATGTGACCATTTAACCTCATGTCGATCATTAAACGGAAAGTCTGAAAATCTACATGAGAACTTTTCTGTAGAATTTCAGCAACGCCAATAAAGGTGCACCCAAGTTATATTCTCTGAAAATCTTATTTCTGGGAAACACAGGCAGTGCTTATGTATCTGAGGCCTGATACCGCAGATACATAAGCACAATCCCTTGTTCATTTCTAAAAATTCTATGAAAAAAATCAATTATCAACCATTTCACAGAAGTGTATTTGGGAATGTTTCACCACTCTGACATTACATGTCAGACAAAAAGCTGTGGTCTTCTGAATGATAGTCATGTATGCACACTATTTAGACTTTTTTCCCCCTGTTTTGTGACAGCTTCACAGAAAACCTGCCACACCATGTCATGTCAATTAATAAATGAGAACCATGTCCCAGAACACAAATCAAGAGATTTCACGGCAGTCTAAGATAACTGTGTTAGCTAACTGCCAGTCAAGATTCTGTTTTAGCTAATAGTGATCAAAAGAGATGGCATGCATGGCCATGCTTGAGAAGGCTATGAAGTCGAGTCTAGATGCACCGTGGGGTTAAACTTGAAACAAACACAAAGTGTCAGTGTGACACCAGCAGGCTGCTTCCTCTTTCCTCACTCCCTGCTCTGTATGCCCCCATGCCATGATGCACTGAAAAGGTGGTGAGAGAAAAAGAGTTGACTTAACTCTGTTGCTCAAGTTCCACCACCAAGCCCCAACACTGCAATGCCTGCCTCAGCAACAATCTCTGCAACAGCATTTAAAACAGGAGGTAATAGCCCACAACATACCCTGACGCTGCAAATTTCTCCAATAATGTAGGCCCATTTTACAGCAAGAGATCATCATTTCTTTAAGTCTTTTTCCAGAATTGAAAATATCATTCAGCTAAATAAGAGTATCATCCTCTGCTCCATATATGTTTTAGGTGAAGCGGCCTATAAGGATCTCAGGTGACATATGAGATGTGACACAGTATGCACATTTCACCTCTCAGAACTATCCTCTTCATATGGTCTGCAGATCTGTCATATAAACACTTTGCTTTTATACAATAACATCACAATATCAGGGCAAGAAAAGTGGGGGAATCTGAGCCATGCTATATAATCGGAATATTCTCTAGAATAAGTGTTGGTAAGAATTTACATTATATCACAAATTAAGCTAAGCATTTTAAGAGTGCAAGACAAGTTCAACATTCCCATATGAGATGAGGAGAAGAGACTAGTAGTAAGAGTGAAGAAACACCAGAGGCCATCTGCATGTGTTATTAAACAGTCCGTCGCTTGGCTCTAAATCCCAAAAGTGGGAAAGATTCCAGCAATCAAAGCACATATGGCCAACGACCAGAGCCTGAATTATCCTTCAAATGTAGGTTAATGAATTCAGGAGCAGACTGTGCTCATGAACATCATATCTTTAACAACCTGACAGACACACCTGCCAATCTGCGACAGGGCTCTCTGCGGGAGGAGGTGGATTATGAGAGTGGAGGTGGGTGTGATCGATTAGCACCTCAAAAGAACAGCTCCTTGGTTGACAGCTCCACCTCAGATGCTGGAACGCTCAGGGCCAGTTCACTCATCAGAGACCACCAGGAGCTAATGAAACACACTGAGAGGGTTATTAAGACATAGGCACCAACTGCAGCAGGGTCCCACCCTGATACATTAATTACAACCACTGTCTGTGGGTATCTGAACCTTTAGTTATTTGTATATGAATGTATATAAACATGTATCTTTACATACAAAAACATGTGGGCATGTATTAAAAAAACAGCTGCTGGTAGCAGGAACAAGGTATTACTACTCTGCTTATGTTTGCCCTTGGATATGTGTCACATCTTTTCTGGCTCTACCAGTGCAAGACTCTAATCAAACTTGGGACAAATCCAACAAGCTGTTCTGCCGCTGATTGTTAAATGTAGGTGTTTATTGATTATTCAGACCTGTCCAACAAGAGGCAGGCATCAACATCCTAAAGCTGTGTTACATCTTGTAAAGGCGTGCCCTTTTTAGCTCAGCAAATAAATAACACGATGCAGATGGTCCAAGTGTTTATGTTTATTTAGTAAGACACTTCTCCTCTGCTGATCTGGTATTGCATAAGTTTGTCACATGAACTACGCCGTTAGAGGCTCCAGCATCTTTTACTGGAAGTACAAGAAGATGCTGCCGCATTAAAGCATCCATGAGATAACATTCAAACACCATCTGTTGAGACACTGTCTGAGAGACAGAGAGGCAGCATATTGTTTATGACAGAATCTAGATAAGAGATTAATACCTGGTGTTATTAAGAAATGAAAATGCATGAAGGTGAATATTTATTTCTATTAATGAAGTTAATTAAAATGACAGGATCTGCTTCCCTCTCCCCTGTTGTTAATTACATCTCAGTCTACAGCACAGAGCTGATATCATAGATATAGATGTCATCTCTGCACAGTCAATATTAGAGATTACATGTAAGATCCATGTGTTTGCATGTGCATGTGTTTTTTTATGCAGTCCTATGTACAAACGCAATTGTAATTATCAATTTCAGCAGGTAACTGGTGAAAAAGTTCTAATGTACATAAAATGGTGTGTGACGCTAAATATTGCACCTTTCTCACTTTGCACATTAGCAGCTGGAAGACAGTTTCTGTGTTATTCATCAGCAGTGAAATATGTGTAATCCCTAGAAATGAAAAAGACATTATCTTTCATTGGGCTTCATGTGTCTTTGTCCCAAGCAGCCCAATTCGACCTGCTGAGTGAGCAAACCTCCTCTCACTATCTTTTGCCTTCATCACATTCACTTCTGCTGCTGCAAATGGGATGGTGACCAAGGGGTCTGCACTACAAGCAGCAGATTAAAGGATTACCATTAATTAGATGTCAGGGACAGAGAGGGGCTTTGCCTGTCTTGGCCATGATACAATATCTGTTAATCTGCTGCGCTCCTGGATGAAAAGAAATCATTCCATTGGCAGAAAAATAGGAAAAGAAGGACGGGGCCAAGAAAGAATTGAAAATAAGAACAAAGGAGAAAAAGAGTGAGGGGTGGGTTTAGAGATCAGAGGATGAATGAAAGAAGCAGAAAACACCAAATATGCACTTGAGTGTACATTGAGCTTTTACTTACAGAATAAAAGCAACTGATGATAATAAGACACAAAGGAGGCGTAAGAGACCAAAAAGAAGTAACAATGAGTTCATAATGGGCTGATCTATAGAGAAACAAGAGGATAAAGTGAGAGGTGAAGTGGCTGAAGCTCAAATGAAGAGCAGTGGCCTTAAAAGAGAAAGAGGTGGTGCTGAAAAAAGACTAAACTATTTAATTTTACTTTGGATATCATTATAATTATTATCATTATTATTTCTTATTTTTGTTTCGTGTGTTTGGAAAAACATTTTGCCTCTTTTGAAGAACCTGTCAGAAACTGTTGCCATGCAACACTGATTCTTCTGAATTTTCTTTAAAAAAAAAAGAGACTGCATTGCTACACCTGACTTTTAATTGATGCCTCAGTCGGATGGATAGCAAATAAATCAGGTGATTGGCAAGTGACTGGTCCAAGTTTGATAAGGCACCGTTCCATAATAGAAGCCCTGACCCTTACTTTTAGTGCTATTAACCCAAAGCAGTCTGCCAGTGTTGACTTCATCATTCTTTGACAAGGAATTTGATGCTGCGCCTGAAGCCAGGTGAGAACAGGCTATCAGGGGCCTGTTAAACACCAGCCTTCTGCTCAGCTGATAGCATTTGCCCTGTGGGTAGCCTGATTTTGGTCAGTGTTTGGACAGATCACCAACACTGAGCCTCACTGATGTCTGAGGCTTATCATCGGTGCATGATGACCATATTGCTCATAGGAAAAGTGCAAACTGAATTTAGTCATGACATATATACAACCATGGGTTTTGTTGAGTTACAATAAGGCCTAAAGGCAAATGCAGGAAAGCAAATTCTTGCTCCAGTGAGTAGCACCTAATGTAAATTTGAGTTGTGAGGGGGTAATTGATGGAGAAGGGCTGGGACACCATTTACTTATGGCCAGGCATAGGGCATTCCCTCTATTTGAGCAGAGGGACTGTGGGTGCCCCGGTGAGTCCCACTCGCCTGAGACTCTAATTACTTTGGGGACCTGGAGAATTCAAAGGATTTAGATATGGGAAAAAAAGAATTTCTAATTTACTGCACCACTTGATGTTTGTCTGCGTTTTTGGTGTGACTTGTGCTTTGGAAAGTAAACAGACACAAAGTGCACATTTGTGCTTCTTGATAAAACTGAAACATTATTAGAGCGCTGTCTCTGCTGTGTTTGTCCCTGGGGAGTGTGTGTGTGGATAATAATCTCCTGGACAAACACACTGTAACCTCACCCCCGCACATTCACTCTGCTGGAGCAATCTTCATATCACAAAGCTCAGCCCCTGCCTCCCTGGCTGCTGACATTTCTTCTTGTGCTGTTGAGCAACTGCCCCACAACCTGGTACACTGGGAGGAAATTACCTTGGAAGTTTTAAACATAAATCGGTTTTACTTCTTGATTGAGTCGTATCTCACTCACTTTTATCACGGCGTTGCTAAGACATTTACACAGACTTGTGGAAAATTCAATAATCAGCTCACAGTTGGCAAAAAGTTCTGCATAAGAATCTGAATGGTTGAGTCCAGATAACTTCCGTGGTCCACCAGGTAGATGATTAGGTTACATGCAAATCATCATTTCATTCCCAGAGCTTTGAATAATTAGAATTTGGTAATGTAATTCAAATACTAAAAAAGAGAAAAGATATATTCATTTTCATTAGTTTGCAGCTTAGATTTCATTTTCGCCTGATTGAGGACAGTCCCCTGCGGACTGGGGAAGGTGCTGTCTCAACAGTTTAAAACATGGCTTCCTTGACAACAGACCTTCTGAAGCATGATAATCAGAAACACATTTTGGTTGTGAGGTCAACCAGCAATAATTGCCTGGCAGGTTGGTCAATTAACACTTATCCTCCCCGCACATGTTTGGATCTGCATGCACATGTTTATATCTTATCTTTGTATAGTAGTTCAGAAAGGTGTTAATTTCTCTCCATGATTTAGTCAGACAAATGCAAATCACAACCATGATATTAGTATATCAGACAAAGGGAGCAATGTGTGTCATACTTATTCAGCATGACATGCTTTGGAATTACTAGGCCACAAAGTCTTAATTTTGAATGGTTACAGCGTTACCAACTGGAAGCTATAAGAAAACTTGATGGTAAAATGAGGATTTAATAAAGAAATATATATTCTCAATGATTCAGTTGTGATCAATTGAAAGCTCCTCTCCACAAATGCATGGAACCATGACCAATGAAATGAGAGTGGGAGAAAATGGATTGTAAACTTTCGATCATCTCCGTTCATTCCTATTTAACAGGGGGTTTATTTTGCTCTGAGTGGCAGAGACCAGTAAAGCCACAGTGTTTTACAGCCTCTCAGTTCAGTGTTGACAGAGATTGGGCATCAGAGAGCCCGACTTAAAAGTCACAAAGTCATGGAGGACAGAGAGTGGGAGTTTGCAAAGTGAGTCTTCACTGGCAGAGTCATACCATTGTTAATGGTTTAAGGTATTAAAGTCACACTTTCACAATCTAATTGAGCACGTGGTGAGCTAGATGTCGAACAGCAGGGCCCTTAGGGGTGGCATTACTTGTCTGAGTTAAGAGTGTGTAT
This sequence comes from Leuresthes tenuis, assembly GCF_036924035.1. Classification (NCBI taxonomy): domain Eukaryota; kingdom Metazoa; phylum Chordata; class Actinopteri; order Atheriniformes; family Atherinopsidae; genus Leuresthes; species Leuresthes tenuis. Next base: position 18,434,781 of record NW_027325362.1, read on the forward strand.
GACTGGCTATGTGTATATGGATTTGCTTGTATGTGCACATGTGTGGGAGTATGACAGACAGAATGAGACCTCTAAACAGAAGGTGCTGGGGAGACAATCAATAATGTTTACCAAGGTGTGCGGCAGTGGCCCTCTCTCGTTATGCGCCACTAGGGAGGCTGCTTCTCAGTCTGTCTGAGGGAGAGCCAGGGGAATATGGACGCACATTCACCGATGTCAGCCTCAGCTGTCTTTTTTGTTATATGTTACAAGATAATGACTCTATAGCACCCCTGAAAATATCCCCTGAGGATTTATTTTTTATCCTGGTTTATCCTTTTTTTTATATATATATGTACTGTGTTATTTTTTAAGATTTACCATGAGCAATATTTCAAGACAAACATTCAAAGGCAAATGTGATATTGTCAAAAAACCAAAAGAATATTATTTGTGGATGCTCTATCAAACACTGGGGCAGACAAATGAACAGAAATAGAAACATACAGCATACCATGATATTGGAGAACCCCACCCCCACCTCCCCGCAAATAGTGAGGCCCCTATTATCTACAAATATAAAGAATCCCAAAGGTGCTTTTGGATTAAATATAACTGTGAAAATAATGGGCATATTTCAAAATTTGAAAATGCAACCCAATCCCTCTGGGCAATATTTTCTTGGACTACGACTGTGGGACAGCTCTGAAGAGCTGCACACTATCCCCATCCATTTTATGCATGCTGCCAGTAAGCTGTGCCAAAGTGCTGATATCCCTCATTAGAAAAGTCGTATCCAGGAAAGAGTCCAGCAAATGCCCGACCCACACTGTCACAATGATGGTACAGGGTCTCCACAGGAGATTTGAAGGTCAACAAGAAAAACTGGTTGTAACAGATTTTAAATTGTGGCCAGCTTTTTAAATAGATAGGTGCTGTTGTAGAATGAAATTAAGGGAAGTGGAGACGTGTTCTCTCATGCTTGTTAACGCTAACTCAATTTGACTGCAGAAGGAAACAGACATGCAGATGGAGGTGATTGTGTATGCACGTGGATCCAAGTGAAGCATGTATGATTTTCATGCCAACAGTCAATTTATCCACCCTCTGGGGGGGCTCTGCAATGCAAAACACAACAACCTGAAGTGCAGGATGTTTGGCATAGATTGGGAAAAGTGCAGCTATTGTAACAGTTATTCATTATCTGGTGATAACCAAGACAATTCAATTCACTGAGCCCACAAAAGCCAACATTTATCCAGCCCTTAGGGCAAAGCCTGGGGGGCTTAGCTCCAAGTACACTGAAATATGAGTATATCTCATAGCCCATATCTTTTGGTAAAAACATCCTAATTTTCAGAAATTCTACATCTCACTGGTAACTTAAATTATGTTAGCTATCATCAAATTTTCCTCTATTACTTGTTTCCTCATTCAATCCATTCCCTTGCAGGGCCTACTTTAAAGCCTTTTCTCGACAGTTTTTTTTTTGTTGGTAAAATCTCTAAGATGCTGTAGGTTAGTGAGAGCCTTTCGGCACCAGATAGGGCATGAGGATTACACCCACACTAGATTAAACCAGCACCATTGCCTGCTGGGAGTTCTAACAATTATCAGCCTTGTACTCCAGGGGTGTGGGACTGATGGGGGACAGGAGGTCTTGAGGCAAAGGAGGGGCCGGCCCCTGGCATTGGCTGTGGTACAGATAATGTCTCCATTTTCAACAATGGTCTGCCACATTGAGATAAACAGCGCCTGCCAAGCAAAAGTATTACAAGACATCAAAAGTCTCAGATGCACTGTTAAAAAGCACAGTTTGAGACATAGTATTCTCTACTTTGTTTCATGTGACTGGCTTAAGAATACACTGCTGCTTATCCTATTGCATTTATTTTGTATTTGTTACCACAGAATGTGCCACTGATGCTGCTGTTTAAAGAGTAGGTACATTTTTGGTGTCTATTTTAAATCAAAGGACCTTTCTGATGACATTGGGGAAGGAAAGGGGCTCTATAAAGGGAGTATTAAAACAACATATGCTACTCCTTTGCACCTCTGCACTTACGACAAGCTTTTATTTCACCTTTTTTCCCTCTATCACACACTATGGCCCCCTTATGCGTTAAATTCCCCCTTGCCTGTATTTGGAAAGTCATTGAGAGTCTTTGACAATGACAGAATGATTTGAATGGGAAATGGGTCCTGTCGCCTCGCAGCAGTGAAAGCCATCTGACCACCAGCAGTAGGTTAGGCCATATGGGGCCATCAGACCAAACCTGGGAGAACTGCACAGCCAGCCACCGCTGCCAACCTATTCCACTCTCCTTCAAGCTTCTGACTCAGCCCACCTAAGTCATCACGACCCCTCCTATGTTACCCCTGCAGGTGCCAGCTCTTCTGCTCAGCCAGATCCCACGGGAGCAGGGTTAAAAAAAAAAGAAACATCTAGTCACCCCTGTTTTGTGTGTGGTAGTGAGGCAGAGATGTGAAAGAACACTGATGGTAAAATGGGACTCGTGCGTGGAAAGTGTCGAGGAGGTTCAGTCCCAGGAGGGCTAATTTTATATTGTTGTCCGGATGACCTTGTGCTGGGTACCATGGAAACATTTCTACTTTGACTCTGGAAGGTGTCTTGGTGGCTCTGCAGTCGTGTAACGACAAAGCCCTCTCACCTCAGAACAGAGAGAAATCGCCAAAGGCAAAAGACTGGAAATAATAGCAGAGTGCCTTCGGTAGCCAGAGAAAGAGCGTATTAGGAGGAAATCTTTTGAGGTGCTGCCATTCATGCACGATAGCTCCTCTTCAGACAGGTAGATGTATTTGAAAGCTGTTGATGTTCTTGTTCAATCAATGGAATAACAAAGTCTTGAACCAAAGTGACTATAAGAAAAGTAAGGGTAATTATGTGTGCACGTGTGTGTAAAAAGCACAGCTTGTGAATTTGTAAATGCACCTATTAACGCTGTTCAGGGTGTGTATAGAAAGACGCACAGGTGCAGGAAGGAAACAGTGAATGCCTTGGAGATTTGATCAGATAATGTTAGCTTGGAAATATCCCAAACCACTATGTTTGTATCTAAGCAACATGCACACTCCATCTAAATTCATGTCAGCAGCACCATGTACAGCTGTATTTGTCTGCTGTGTTTTGATATCCTAATTACTAGTCAGCTAGGATGCACAGGACTACAAACATTGATTTCAAGAATTAAGCGATAATAGCCTTTGATTAGCAAAAAGTGTGCCGTGACAAGACAAGACAAAATTTGTATGCAAATTCAGAAAAAAACAAAACCCAACTGGCAGAAAATGGTAAATAAGGATGCAATAATGATTCTTCTCACTTAGCCTAAAGACAAATGCAAAAGTTTCTAACTAAATAAGCAAATATTTGTCATTAGTACTTGCAAAATCATTTCATTTGAATGTATTTTGAATTACAGCTCGACTGCATTTGCAGATGTACCTGTCTATGGCTACTTCATTGTGTCATGGCTCATTGTCGTGGCTCATTGTCATGGATCATTACCATCGCCTGTTGAAAGAAGAATTGGAGGTTAATTCATTGTTCTTTGTGCCACACCCTGTACTGGGCCCAGTGCATCTGCCACCTCAACACCTACAGCCTGAAACAGCCTATGATTGTTTCACCTTTTCACGCTCATTTACACCTTTTGGCTCTCAAGCCAATTCCAAAGCAGGAGGTTGGGAGTGTGGCCGCACACAATTTACAGCCGTCATTTTGATTGAGAAGGAAAGCAAACGTGCTTACGCAAACAGTCACTAATTGGTATTGTTTTGTTTGCCTCCCTCGCCTATTAAAACATTAAGAAAGGTAGGATTTGTTGTTGGTAATTAATCCTGCAGTGTATTATAAACAATGTTCTCAATATAGACAAAAGGTCTTGCGTCACTGTTTAGTGTTTACACTGAGCAAGCATTTGTTGCTGGCATTTCTTTCCCTGTGAAGTACCCCTGGAACCAAGTCCTCCGTATCTCAATTAAAGTGCTTTCCCTGGGCACCCTTGCTGCGAGCATGGCCATTATCACCATGGCTCCCAAAAGCCTAATTATGCCCACACCCAACCCCCTACCCCCGTCCAAACCACATACTTCGCCCACGCCGTTATATCTTGAACCTTTGCGAGCTCACCTCAGTCTCCATGCAGCCAATCAGAGACAAGTATACGGAATCATCAAACTATGGGATTGGCAATGTGGCACCCTACGTTTCAACGGGAGGCATTGATGAAATACCCCAGGAGAGGCCTGTCAGCAGCACTTTGTCTGAACATGATAGGTTCCTGTAAAGAGGCAGCAATGTCACGGTTAAGACCACACCCCCTGCAATGTGCAACAGGCGAGACCTCCATATAACAACTACCTTTTCAGAGCAGGCTCAGGTGTCTGGATGGCACAGCTGTGGCGACATTCAGTAATATGGACATAGTTATCGCTACGTTGACAGAGAAAAAAAAACAGCATAAATAATCAAAACTCACAAGTTAGGTAGTGCACTATAAGAATTTCCCTATGGCTGTTCAGGATGCAGCATACTGTCCAGTAAAATATATCAATCATATTCAAGCAGTTACCAGTTAAACCTCTTAACACCTGTGAAATGAACTATCTGCTGCATCATGTTAAGAGTTCCGTTGCCATTATGTAGGTCTTCGGTGATGTCATCGGATTCTCGATGGGATTCAGGTCCCAACTCAGAGGGGACCACTTCAAAATATTGACTAATATTTTCCATCAACATTGTTTCACCACGTTGACTGATTTCCACTCAAATCTTAATCGTATTTCTTTTCTTAAGCTCTTATTTTGAGATATTGTTTTTTTTTTTGTCTCGTGGTGGCCAAAATAAAGAGAAAGAGCAGAACTGCCAAATGCCAAGTTCAGGGAAGGTTGGACCTAGAAACAACACGTCTATGTTCTGCATAGAGAGCACAAATGAGACTTTGCTATCATAAATCATGCACTTATAGCCGACAGGTACCTTCACATTTAAGACTCCAGGGGCTGATATGCTGTATACTGGTGTGAGCTCTGACAGACACTTGTTTTTGGAGTTAGTTGCTATCACTCCATGAAAGACTAAAACTTACAACATAACTGACATGAGGTGAAGCAAAAAACGAAACAAATAAAAAGTTTGACAGTACAGCCCCTCTTAAGAATGGAAGCTGGCCTTAGAAACAGCTTAAATCGTCAAAGAAAATCTGTCATGTTGTGTCTGAAACTGTATAACAATAAAGCATTCCTCAACACTGACAGGATCCAGTCTTTGTAGGATGAAAGGGGTGAAAAGCCACTTCTCACGGTGCTCTTCGGTATTCCCAAACACCCAGTGACATCCAAATTTTTCGAATGGAAAAACCTTTTCCTGGTGTACATGAAACCCCTTTTTAATTTATTTAGCAGCATGCATCCATTTCGCTATATGGGAACATCACAGGAGAACAGCATTTGCACCACAGGGTGTACTTGGCTGTGTAAAATAGCTTTGTATTCCTTAGCTAATATGCATTCATGTAGAGCAATAATCAGACCTAATGGTCCCCAGTAGATGGCTTTCTCTACTATTACAGCTTGGCTGCCGTGTTTAACAGTCGGCAATAGACACAATGGGTTGAAAGCATCATTTAGCTTTCTTTAGAACCTAAAAAGGGTGAAATATTACTCATTACATAACATTAGCTCTAACTTTCACTCAGGGTAGAGGTTTACAGCAGCTTTACAAAAACACCTGCCTTGTGCAGGAGAGTTTGTCGCCGCAGTACGCCCAGTATGTACTAAGTGGTGAATGAATAGCTTTGAATGTCTCTTCTTTTGCTAGTGAGTTTCTTGCCTGTGGTGGTGTGCTCTTGTTCTGCTGACGCAGCCTGGTCTCACTCCCGGTGGGTCACATACGGCTGCTAGCTGCACATACTACCCTTCGGCATCATTTTTCAAAGTGTTATTGGGTGGACATTGTGAAAGGACATATTTTAGGTTAAACTATGAACTTTTCTGAGCCACAAGTAAGCAGTCTCTGAAAAAAATATTTAGCTTTCTTCAGAATCCAAGCAGTGTACATACTCCATGTTATTGACTTCAAAATTCACCAGAACAGTGTCAATAAAGCCAGAGGTTGGTCATTGATTAAAATTTTAGCCTATTATAGGCCACGTATGGTATATACAACCCACATATGTTGGAATAAAAGGCACATCATTACATGAAAATATAGAAGATCTTTGGTCAAGCATCTGAACTTTTGTTTTTTCAGTAATGTGTGATGAAATAAAGGAAAGTAGCTGCAAGTGAAATATTCTGATGATATGTTGGCACAGAAAAAATCCTATCTCCTCTTATGGGACATGTAAACTGTGTCTTTTCATTCAAAGTGATCATGTAAAACATGTTGGTGGCACAGCGTTGCTATAGGTCAGATAGTCTTGTCTCTGTTTTTATTTCTTTTGAACTGAATTGTCTCCCAGGAATCAGCTTCATATGCAAGCCATTTTAAATGCAGCTGCACACTGCTCCTGTCACTGTATTGGATGGGACTGCCAATTGAATGTTTAAATTAGTTTGAAATTGATAATATGTCACATCTGTTATTAAGATAAGTCATAAATGTTGACCTAACTGGTGGTATAATAAGATACAATTTTGACAATGTTACAAGGATGTGTTTCATAGTATCATATGTTTTTTTATGCAAACATTATCCATTTTGATAACACAAAGTTTTTTTCTCTGGTGTTTTTTCTGCGTCGAAAGTTTCATCCCTCCATGTTTGCTAAACTGTGTCGGCTGCACATGACGGTAAAATCATATGGATAGTGATAGAATCCTGCCCTAGTGTTCACAAACAGGCGTTTCTCCAAGATGATATTTTGACATGTCACAGTGGGAAAAGCCCAGCTGTTGTCACTAAAAACAAATGATCATTGAAATGAATTTTTCAAGATCCTGGTCTTGTCTGCTTGATGCTACCACAGTGTGGCTTACAGTGAAATATTAATAGAATACTGCCTCAAATCCCAAAAAGTTGGGACAGTGTGTAAAATGTAAATATACAGCAAGTGTAATGATTTGCAAATCTCATAAACATATTTTTTTTCAACTAGTGTCTTGTGTGTGTGAATATTAAGTCAAACATAAAATGATGAAAATAAGACATTAAGCTTTTCAGTGAAAAATGTTTCGTGTGACAGCCCCTTGGCGTTTAACAACAGTCTGTGCACATCTGAGAACTGAGGAGACCAGCTCCTGGACCTTTGGGAGAGGAATGCTGTCCTAGTTTTGTCCAACATAGAAATCTAGCTACTCAAGAAGAACAGTCTCCTTTGTTGTACTTTGTGTTTCATGATGCTCTAAATGTTTTGAATTGGTTAAAGATTTACCACAAAACCATACTGCTGTAAAAGATGCAGTGCAGCCACTTTAGTGAATGACGCGACATCCATGATGTCCAGAAAGAATATTGATTCTTCTGACCACAGAGCAGTTTTTCATTTGGTCTTAATCCATTGTAAAAGATTTGTGTATTTGAGCCTAACCATGCATTTTGTATTCCTAAGTAACCATGTTTTTACCAGTATGATACACTATTATTAACATTTAGTCGTGCATTGTTTAATCCTCATCCTAACCGACTATGACTGAGCGTGTCATATATATATGTAATTTGTGTTTTTTTCCAAAAAAGCAAATAACAGTAAAAAAAAAAGATGAATAAAAGAAGATAGGTTGTTTAACATAATTTTCCAGGCCTGAATGTCCGATTATAGACTTTTTTGAACATCTAATACCTGTGCAATATCCCATTTGTGAACGTTTCACACAACGCTAAATGTAAGCACATTACAATTTTCTAAGGAAAACATAGGCAAATAACTTTTTCAGCATGTGGAACCGTTTTATGTCATACAAAACGTAAGCCTGCTGCAGTTTTCAAAGGTAGACAATACAAAACAATTCTGTAACAGAGCAAACACACAGAGGTCATGCGTCTGTGTGTATTGTGTGTACATACATCAAGCTTGTGTAAGGAAATCAGCAGTGATCACAACATCTTTGATCAGAGCAGATCTGCAGTGCAGGCTTGCCCATACACAGATAGACTGTTTCACCTCTATTACTTTCTCCTTTACCAGCTCAGACAGGGGTCTTAAAAAACACGATACTAATCAAGCAGTATTAAAAAAACAACTGCAGCAAACCAATGAAGCAGCGCTATATTTGTACTCTCCTTTAAATCCCTGGTTATAACACAAATGGCTGACAGCTGTCAGTGAGAACTGCCTTATATTGTGTCCCACGCCATTCCACTTTGTCTCCGTAAGGTCATCTGTACACACTGTCAATCTGTACATCAATCCTAGGACTGCACACAGACAGCACTGTTAAAAGTCCATCCATCTGCGCTGACTGTCGATTGCTTGCACCACCAGGCAATGTGTCTCACTGTGAAGGGAGAAAAAAGGCACAGAGAGGGAAAAAAATCATCAAATAAACACAATACTGTTTTTTTTTCTTTTGTGAGGGCTAAAAAAATTGCACTTTTTTGAAAATTACAATTCAGTCACATTTATAGATGTGATTTAGAATTTTAGATTAACGGACTCAAACTATGTGTATTTTCATAAATCATGCAGTTTGCCTGCTTGTATGTTTATTTTTGTTTGTTTTGCTGTGTTGTGTTTTCCCCGACAATATGGTCAATGGGTTTAAATTCACTGCAGATTTATAATAACATCTTACTGTGTTTATCACAGATGTTCAGTGTCTGTTTGATTACATGAACATTTCATTTGCTGAGCTTGTTTTATCCGCCCAGTAACAAACTTTGTATTTGCACTCATGAAAATGAAATCATTCCATAAACCCTTTCTGAATCCTTGTGAGGATTTTCTAAGGAAAGCATGACGGCTGCTTCAACGTGGAAATGGTCATTTGAAATCAAGAGTACTACAGGACAACCACAGAATTAAGATGAGACAGTGTAAAACTGAAGTAAAGTCAATGGATTCAACACAAGAATGACTTCACGAAATCTGTGGGGGAGGATGCCAAAAAGATTACATGAATATAACAAAACAAGGCCTTCCTCTGAGGATTCTCTGAAAACATAAAAGAAACGACAACTTACTTATTGAAAAAAGAATTTGCCAAAAAACTATTACCATTTAATCAGAGAACAGCAGCACAGGCAACCCTAGAGCTGAGGAAAGGGAAGTCTGCTTGCCAGGTGTGCTACCAGGTGTGTTACTCTTATTGATGGCTTCCAAAGATGATTAGCTAGTTCCACACCAAGTATCCAACCAAAAGCATGTTCGGGCTGAAATTCCCAAGTTGGACCTCATCTGCTACTTAACACCTTGTAGAAAAGCAGAAGAAGGTGGGGAGAGACAAAGAAACACAAAGGCACATTGACAGTTCTAATAAATTCTACTTCCTTGTTGCCAGTGGTAGGGGCAGTACTTGACAGGATATCATGGGTTGTATTTAAAGGTGTGAACAAACAATCTTTTTGGTTGTTTTTGACTGGATGACTTGTTTTCTTATTTTGGGATTTATGTACAGTGACCTCGTGCTCCTCCATATAGTTATTTTTTGTGTCCTGTAGCATGAAAAAAACGTTTTTGTAACTATATCACATTCTGCTGTGAGACTTCCTTGATTTTATTTACCTTCAGGGTAGATTAATGACATTTTGATAGCAAAGTGCAGCAGGTTGTGGAATTGACTGACAATCCCCGTGTTACTGTAGATTGGTATACACGGAGTAATGTGCTGTGTAAGCCCGATCCAGGGTTAACTTAACCTCTGGCCAAAGTTTTAATCAGGTAATACAGATTTCTGTCATTCCATCGCTGTTATTGAATTCAGTAGAAAAATAACAACACAACGCTGCTGTCTCTGCTGTTAGTTTTCAATGTTATTCTACATGAAATAACTCTCCACAGTGATTTCATTTTGTATTTTAACAATTCTGATGATGAGTGCTGAACTCTTGATGCGTGCCGAATTTCATTCAAAGAGACCCTCAGTCCCTTTGCTCATAAATGAAGCAGTTACAATTTTTAAGGAGCTTTGAGAATAAACAATTTAATTAGTTGAACTGATACTAGCTAAATTGTTATGCTGAATATTTTATACAACGAGGAAACAAAGAAGAGATGGACTGAGAATAAAGAGACATGTATAGCAGGAGACAGAACCAAAGAGAGATTAGAGAGACATTTATTTAATCTCCATTGTTGTTTGTGACTAAAGATAATTAGGCATTTCTCACATAATTACTCATTCATAGACATAGGCACAAACAAACTGTATTAACACAGTAACACATATCTTGTAATCAACAATTAAAAGCATTGCAAACGACTGTTTGCTTATCACATAATTTGCTACCCAGAACACCGGTAAAAAATTCTTCAGGCAAATGAAACAAACATGCACCTTACCGCATTATTCATTATAACCAAAAGAAAAAATGGCAATTTTCGCTAAAGTAATTAATAACCCTAGTTAATTCTTTACTATAATAAAATTCTACCAGCATACAACTCAGAGATTTATTTCCTATACAAGATCTTCCATCTTGCAAAGCCTTGGTGTTATTGGTATTATAGCATACAGCAGTAAGAGCCTGAGATGGATGATGTGTATGGGAACATTCATCAAACGTATGTCTGTGCAAAATGTTCTCGTGCTGCGAGGCTTCTATGCCTGTTTCGCTTCCTAGACAAATGACAACTGTACAACAAGAGTAGCAGCAAAGTAAGCAACTATTGCTGGTCAAATGAGAATTCAAATGTCTAAGGCTACATTCATACCCAAATTTGCATTATTTTTCTCTGATCACATCATGTATGAACAAAAGAAAAAAAACAAAATAAAGCAGAAATGCTCCAGAGATAGTTCCTGTCTTTTGCCTCCATGAAACATCAAGAGGGATATATTCATACATTTTGAGATGGATGGATGGATGGATGGATGGATGGATGGATGGATGGATGGATGGATGGATGGATGGATGGATGGATGGATGGATGGATGGATGGATGGATGGATGGATGGATGGATGGATGGATGGATGGATGGATGGATGGATGGATGGATGGATGGATGGATGATAGTTCACACAAACACTGTTACTCTCAAAGACACAGCATATTCTATTAACATGTGAAATTTGAACTGACAAACTGTTCTCCCTGCCTATTTTAGACATGCCCTGCTTTTCAGTATTGTAAGAGAAACTGAATGTGTGGGTGTCATGTTTTAATATGCACCTTGGTAAATGTAACAAATCACGCCAGCAATCTGATTAACTTGTCTGAACAGCCACAATCACATTAGAGGGATATTCCATTTTTTTAAAAGTAGGTTGTGTGTAGGGCTTAGCTAGTAGCCAGTCTCTTATCAGCAGCAGTCAACAGTCGGAGCGAAGCAGGGACCAATTCTGGTGGGGGAGCAAAGCTTGGAGTTATTCAGAACTGGACCATAACCCAGAGAGAATGTGTGCAGTTAAAATCTTCAAAATATAACACTAGTTAAAATAAAATGCTGTATTGTAGATGTTTACCCGGCATCAAAGATCCTTTGAAGAAAGCACGTAAGTTTGTTAGAAAAGACTCTCACAAAGAGAAGGATACAATCTGTGTCCAAAATTGGCTCACTTCATCTGGGACATAGAGATATGCAAGCTTTTTGAAAATCACATCTCAGGTTTCACTTTAGCTTTTGGTGTTGCCTGTTTTTGTCAGACAGGAGAAGCTTTTAGCTGAGCTTTGACTGCTGCATGCTGTGATGAATACTCATGGAACCAATAGAAATGAGTAAAGCAGGAGGAAAATGGAGGGGCTAATATTGCTGAATGTCTGAATTCTCTTAAATATATGGCATAAGTGTCACCTAGTGTTTTGGAGGAAATGATGTAAAGCAATATGTACTGAAATTGACTGCATCGTATGGGTTTAGTACCTCTGCAAATAGTGTGCTGAACTCAAAACACAGATGGTGTTGTGTCTCAGAATGTCATTAAATTGAATATGTGACCACGATAGAAAAGTGACAAGAGTGTTCATTCCAACATGTATTAGGGGTGGAAGTAACAAAAATGATAAAAATGGAGGTGATGAAAATGCATGAGTTTAAAATTAAGCACAAAACTAGAGTTGAATGAAAAATTGGAGAGGAAAAGTATCAAATAATTTCTATTGACATAAAGCTTTCATTATTATAAAGCCTACTGCAGTAAAGGGGTTTGAGTACCTGAGGGCACCCAGGGGCTGTGTTGTCGGGGCAGTTTGCCCCTGGTAGGCTCTTCCCAGGCCATTTTGGCCTGGGTGAGAGGCCAGACCAAGTGCAGTTCAAATACTCTTATGATGACTCCCAGTTACTTTGCCTGGTTTGGGGAGACAGAGACCTCACCCTGAAGCCTGTGGGAGAGGCTTGTTAGTGAGCACCTGGTGGACCTTTTCTCAAAGGCCGGCACAGCACAAACAAGATACATGGATCCATTCTACTATGCACCCACTTCCTGCACAAGACGCCATAAGGGTCTGGAGCCTGAGGGTTTCCAGTTCAATGAGTTTAGGGTTGGATTTTTGGTTTTTGTAGATGACATGGTCATGTTGACTTCATCTAGCAGTGACCTCCAGCAGGCACTGCAGTAAAGTGTTTGCAGCAAGTTTGACGTAGCGAGGATGTAAATGAGCACTTCAACTCAAGGTTTAGGGTGAGTTACTGCCTCAAATATAAGTGTCTTGGGGTCTTGTTCATGAGTGGAGGTAGAAAGGAGAGGGTGATTGACAGGCAAATGGAGCCAAGATAGTCACATAAGGATTGATATCACATATACAGGCAGTAATGAGTTTTGTTCAAAGGGTAGTGGGGCTTACCCTGACAAATAGGGTGAGGAGCTTAGTCATGGGGTAGGGGCTCAGAGTAGACTTGCTGCTCCCTCACAACACTGCTCCTTCACAAAGAAACCAGTTGAGGTGGTTCAAGTATATGGTCAAAAGGGCCTTTCAGATGGCCTTCAGGGAGGTGTTCCAGACATGCCCCACCGATAGGAGTCTTTGGGCAGACCCCAGATAACATTTCTCAACTTGCTTGGGACAGACTCAATATCCCGACAGGAGGAACTGGAAGACGTGACATAGTTTTGGACCACTTTTTAAATGGAGTAGCCTGTTGGTGATCTTTGCTCTCCGTGGATGGTGAAGAAACAGTATGATTTGGGGACAATGAAAGAAGTCAGAAGTTAAAAAATTGCTACCTGTAAATTATAAATGTTAGTTAGTTATCTGTTAACATTTTATCACATCATTTTCATTATTTCATCTCTGAATTGAATCTCTGCCCTTGAGGGCACATTCCTCAAATGATAAATGGTAGATTCCGTATAGCAAAAACAATGTAAATGATGAAACATGGTTCTGTTTAAATGTCATCACTATTTAAATCAGAAAAGCTTTCAATTGATCAATAAACTTGATAATTTATTACTCCATTTTTCTATGTATTTTACTACTTCATCTTTGAACTTACTAATTTTTTAACTTACTAAGTTTCAGATTTACCACCTCTTTTGCAATCATTTATTTTTCGTTACTTCCACCCCTCAAAGACACACTGAGTTACTGTCTCATTCAATGACATGGAAACATGTCTGAGAGGGGCCTGGGATTCTTCTATCAAACAGGCTGTTGTGCCTAAGCAAGTTGAAAAACCTGTATCCTTCCACTACCATACTGTTTTACGCTGCCAGTGTGCTCTTAACTCATTCATTATACTGACACTCACTTGATGTACAGTCCAATCCAACGCAAATGACAAGGTAATGAAAAAGTTACTTGTGTCTGAATGACAGCATGCTGTATCACTTTAAGAGATGGATGAAGCTAATAATGTTATGTATTCCAAGTATGCCAAAGGGAAATAGCTGAAAAAGAGGGATGGTAGAAAAGTGAGAGAAGCAGAAAAGGAAGAGAAAATTATCTTAATTGTCTATTCTGCCAGTCAAATGTCTTTCACTGGTTCCCCGACAAGGGTGGAACTTCATCCAATAACTGTGTCCTATGAGGAGGTTGTTTAAAGCGACTACTTATCACTATCTCTCATTAAAGAGAACCAGAAACTCTCCAATCCTTTCATTTTACCACTCTTACCTGTTCCCACGTCAAAAGAGATCAAGCTAATGCAACTTGTCAATAGCAGAAAACTTCAAATGAAATAGCACTCAGCGTTAAAATTGTTGCCAGTGATTAGTACTCTTCCTGGTTTCAAGGGCGGTTTGTGCAACTCTGCACAATGAGGAGAGAGAAATTAATGTAACGAAAGTGCAAACACAGTGTGAGCTGATTATAGGGAGAAAAGAATTTGTGTCATGGCCTTATGACACAAATCTATACATTTACATCTACAAATCACTGCCTCACAACCTCTCCTTTCTGTCACTTACTTGCTTATCATCATTACCCTCTGTGTATTTCTGGCACATGTTTCCCTGTAAAACCAAACTGCTAAAGAAACATGTGTCTTCACACAATACAAGTTAAATGCAAGCAAATATTTTTGAATGATTAGTATGTTTAACCCTTATTAAATATTGGAAAGATTAAATAAGATAACATATATTTTTTCTGTTGCTTAAATCATAGCATTATTCTATACGCACCATATGACACAATAACAAAGGCCGTGTGATGTAACAGGTTGGTAGGCATTTATGTTGTTGTTTAGTTTGTCTAAATGTCCTTCAAGTAATCATCCTGTATTAGTCCAAAATGCTTACTGAGCTATCCTGCACTCAGGTGAGCTGGCAAAAATGTGAATGTTTCTTCAGAGCAAGACCAGTACTCTCAGGCTCCTTCCGTCCCCACACTGCCTGTGTGCTCCCTAAGGCCCATGGAGGAATAATCAGTCATTAACTGGTACAGGTCCAGCTTCAGCTCTAGAGTGCCGTGTCCCTGCAGGATCAATAGGCCAGGGTAATTAAAGAGCTGACCGGTGAGGGAGGGGGGGGCATGTTGCCAGTAAATCCACCGCAGCGACAGGATGCCTGTAGCCAGAATGACTACAACGCTGACACTGAGAATGTCACTAAGGGAGTGTGGCTGAGCACACACACAAGAAGCAATTAAAGAAACACATAAACCTAAACATGTGGCAGACATCAGTAGGGCCTGTAAAGAGGGTCATCACAAGTCAGTATACTTAAAAATAAAATCTCTACAAAACCAGTGAACTTGATGAGTATGCTCTATCATTACTTGACTTCTACCTTTTCTTGAGATTCTATCATCATATGGTGCAAAATTGGCATACGTGACTGTAATTACTGTGATTTAGAGTTCTGTGCTGCGCCAAAACACCAGCGGATTAATTATGTCTTCTTGTGTATCCATGTGGAGATGCAAATCTATTGAGCTGTCAGGACACATGGTGATTTAATTTTTCTAAGCTGCTTTTAAAGTGTGATGTTACATTGTGGAAAAGGTAGCCGCTAGGTAAGCTGCACGAGCATGAGCCATGTTGCTTTTCACAGCCAAGAAACCAAAGCTGGATCTTTTTTTACACTATGAATGAAGTTGCTCAGATGTAAAAGTTCAATAAAGAGATCAAAGAATTCCCACAGAAAATCCTTAATGAAAGACTGATATGGATAATGTTGCCACGCTGCTTATTTGCAGGGTGATGTTCAGTGTGTGCCCTAAATCCGTTAGCATTTGTAGGCTTCACTGGTTTCTTTGATCTGATGCATTTGTGATCATTACTTAATTCAAATAAGGACACGACAGTCTTGTGTTGATGTCAACCTCTCCAACTAAGACTTTTTAAATAGACCCCTTAACATTACAGCACCTCAATCTTCTTAATGTAATCTGCAATAAACAGAACGTAACAAGTGAGCAGATAAGTAGTGCACATCCTCAACATGTTCCCTCAAAGTGCCTTACAATGCTCTACACATGTACAAATTAATAATTAAGGTATACATCTGGAAGCATATTATTTTACTTGCCAATATCATGAACAATTAAAGCTTATTAATTAAAGTCTAGAGTGGAAGGTGGGAACATATGTAATTTGTGACATATAGTATAGCATTTAAAACAGACCCGGTTTGTAATTCTTTTGTATTGTTTGTATTTCAGAGGCATAGATCTAATCATGCAATTCAGAGCTCTCTGTGAATAGATAAACCAGAATGATAAGACTCACCCATAATTTGTTGATGCTGCCAGAATCCTTAAAAAATTATCAAACCGTCTAGAGAAAAACAGTCATGAAGACAAATTAAAAGTTGAAGAAATATTTCTCAGGTAACTCTCATCGATCAATTTTGGCGACACAACACAAAAAAATGCTGGCTACTATTGTTTATAAGTCACAGATATTTTGCCTTTTTTTGAGGGAAAAAAATTATTGTTGAAATTTAATCTTGAAGAAATGAAATGATAACAACAGCAAGGACACATGGAAGATGATGTACAAACTAAGAAAAAGGTGATTAAATCCAGAAAGAAGTGAGGCACAGAAAGGGATTTGTGATGATAATTTAGAAAAAAAAAAGTTAAATCTTTGTGGCATCATCAACTAAAAGTTTCAAAATACTTTTGGTGAAGTAACATAAAATCATTGAGGGTTTTCATTATCCATCCAAACACCACGTATCTGTTAAAGTCAATCACTGAGACAGGTCAAACTTTCCACAATCTGTACTGACAAGACAATGTACTCTCTGCTTTAAACTTGAAGTCCATCAACAGCTGTAAAAACATTTTTCGAGATGCCTTATCATATTCTATGCTTGTTGTGCTCACAGAAACTCGGTCTGTTGGTGGTTTTTGTTTTTTTGTAGATTTAAAAAAAAAAAAAAAAAACTTTCCTTTTTTCTGCCAAGCTGGGACTGGCTCCCCATCATGCCCTCTGAGTGCTTCACCTACAAGTGTGGTTTTATTGATTGTGAAGTTTTCTGCTCCTAATGGGGCTCTTTGATAGTGCTTTATTAAAGGTACTTACTGAAAAGGTCACCTAGCTAATCCTCACTTTAAAAACATATTGAAAGTGGTCACAATAGTTGCCGGGTGCTAATTTAAAATCTGTTCCGCGTTCATATTTTGCAATTACAGTGCCAGAGATTTCATTAGAAATACAATGTCATGACAGGACATGAAATACCGTTCTTGGAATAATGGCTCACAAAAAATGGTACAATTATAAGTTGTTCAATTGCTACGCTTCTCTTATTCTGTTCCCTGCACTGATACAGTTTAAATTCTTAATCATTAACATGTCGAAGCTGTCAAAATTCTAACAAACTTAAACATCATACTTGTTCCTATGTGATGATGTCCACTTTCCAGGTTTTGCTATTTTTTTCTTGGCCACAAACACTTCTTAGTAAGACAGAGCATATGTGGGAGGCACTAATCCTTGGGGCCTTGTCACACTCTGCACATCCTTGTCTGAGATATTTTACTTTTAAGTAAGTACTTTTCTAATTCTCTACCGCTTGCAATTCTTCACTTTTCTACTGCTCTCACACCTATGAATTGTTGAGTTTACGGTGTTAAAAGTACACAGTTATGGTTAGAATTCATGTACATGCTTGGATCAAGATGTTGCCATGTACATTGTTAGACAATAAGGAAAAATCTACTTGGTTATGGCTCATATGTTTTCATGACCATGTGTTGTGAATCCTGTCATGTCATATGAACAAAAGGAAAAAGCAACTTGGGGATAGTTAACAGCTCACAGCTGACAACCATGGACTGAAACTGCTATTATTATGTATTAGTCAAGCAGATAAATCAATTTAACACATTCATCCAGGTTTTTTGGTTTGACAGAGAAGGAAAAAAAACAGAAAGACACTGTATTACAAATAAAGTTGAAAAGAAAATACACTGTCGTTGGTACAATTCAACTTCAATGTCAGCTTCAATGTTAATACTGGTAAGTAATAACTGATTCGCTCTCTTGTTCTGTCGTCTTTGAGTTCTTTGGCTCTGTCCGTGAAGTTGCCAACATGCTAATTAATAGTCTTGTCATTATCGTGCTAAGATAGACGCCTAAGATTTCCACCTCAGTTCCGTTAAAGACAAGCATAGAAATGAATTCCTCTTATGTAAGAATGCACCAAAATCTTTTAAGCTTGTAGGCTTTCATAATGTTCTCAGCTAACTTGCAGTACATGGCACTATGATATATACAGTACTCATTACATTGCACATGTATTGATTTCACACATGTCCCATTCAAATCCTTCAAAACTTTAATTCTGAGAAAGAAAACTATAACTGTATTACAGACTAGACAAACTAGAACAATTTACTCGTCTGTTAATTCATTTTGTTTTGTTCTTTGTGAGCATGTTTGTTCATTGTAACGTCATCCTACCTTGTCCCTTGACATTTTTGGTGGTTTCTGGAGGTGTCTTTTTTCAGTCTCTAAGTATTGTTCTATACGCACAACAAATTCATGTGTATAGCTGTGTATGTACAATGCTCAGGTTGAGGTTTGTTTGAGGTTTGAGTGGTGTTACAGCCCATAGCTGTAGGGTGAGGCAAAAATGCAGAATTCTCTAATGATACTTTAAAAAGATCAGGATACATTTCATTCTATTACTTATAACTTATAAATATTTGAAGGTATAGTTTCAAGAGCACAAATGGCTTTTTCCTGGCAGAAACTGTTACACCAAAAATTACTCCAAAGATGTCACATTTCAAAACAGACAAGATAACACCACCACAAAAGAAAATCACAGGAACAACACACCCTTATGTACAAATAATTGAATAATTTAAAGTACTGAGATTTTCTGTCGTGCAAAATCAATTAATGAGATCCCTCAAAAGTTGGTGTGTATTTTGAAACACAAAAAATGAGAATATGTGTTGATGCATTGTTGGGTGAAAACAAAAGTGATCATTTATAGTGATTCCGTATTAGGTCTAGTATTTGAGGTTTATCTATTATGTTGATTCACTTATCGTCAAAAAAAAACAAAAAAAAACAAAGGAATGACAATACGTATTGGAGCTTAAAAGAAATGACATAATCATTTGTACAACAATGGACCAAGTCTGCTGCATGTGCAACACATAACCTGCTGTGCATTGTGCTGTTTTTTCCCCACATTTAAGTAAATAAAAAAATAAACAATACACTCCTTGTTACATATCAAACAGCCATTTAGAGAAAAATCACTACTGCATGACATTCTATTTAGTGCTGCATAAGTTGTTTACAGAGGACTCTGTAATGAGAGATATTGTAAAGCTGCATATATTCTGACCCCCAGGGTAGAGAAAAGGTCACCCCAAATCTGCCCATTTGACTTCACATTAATATGAGCAACTGTATCATGTTTTCTACTTGTATAAAAGTCTCTCTGGCCCCCAAACCACACAGATAAATGCATCTGTATAGTATTGTGTGTTTTGGATATTCAAACATGTTCAAAGCATGGCTCAGACATTGTTAGTGTCAACACAAACAAAGGGCAGTCTTTGAAAGAAAAGAAAATTATTAAAAGATTGAAAAAATTATTTATCAGATATTTAGACTTTTTTTTTACTTTGTGTTGTTTTTTTGGAATGCATAAATCCATCCAAACTTAGTTGAAACAGGCAGTAAGCCTCTGTGTTTTGTTATTTTGAGTTCACATTGTTAATACGGAAATTCACCTGTTAGTTCTACCAGGCTGGTAATGATTATTTGATTTACTGATCCAGCCAATGTCCTCTCTACTAAGAAGTACAGGAAAAGTTTGTAGAGTCTCATGAGGTGGTGGGAATGAGAAGGAAGGGACAGTAGGAGATGCCTATTGATTTTGTAGACAGTGACTCTGATCACTTTGAACAGCTTGGGATCGACAAACCACCCCCAAGCAGAGCAAAAACATGATCTAACAGACAGGAAAGCAGCCGATGGGCGTGTCCATCAGCAACAAACATTCCACAACTCAACAAAAACAATAGAGGGTATTAACTGTGATGCCCATCGATCGGTCAGCAATGCACACAGGCAAAGAGACAAGCTGGCAGATTCGATTTGTCTGGAGACAGACCAAAGAGTAAATGTAAGGAACTGCAAACAGCAAAAAGGACAGTGTGGGTCAACAGGACAAGTGAGAAAAAACACATTTGGATTGTGTTGTAGGTAGACCAAGAATAGTGAGGGGGAGGGGGTAGGGAAGAAAGGAATAAAGAAACAAAGAATGAGAGAATGAATGCGATAAATACCAAGCTGCACAGAGGTTTGATCTGGGCAGTGTCATTAACAGTCGAGGCAGATACTTCCTCCTGCCTGTACTGCTCACTCTTCACCCAAGGTCATCCTTTTTAGACAAATTTGTGTGCAGGAGGGACATATTCTAAGAGCTTAGAGGCCGCTTTATGTTGTTTTGTTTTGCAGAATCTCATATGTGGGAGATGAACATAAGCATCACATAATAAGATGGCAACTGCAAGACTGCCAGTTTTATCCAGAGGCATGACATCCCGCTGTCTGGATGCCAGCAAACACTATTTTAAAGTTGTGAATGCAATGTTGTATCAGTCCTTCATTTTTGTAGAATGGAAAATAGATATAACAGCACCTTTTAACCATGTCTTACATTCTACAAAGGTTTAGATAAGCGCTTTGAAACAGACAGCTCTGTGGGCTCTATGAGGGTTTTGGGGACTGGGGAACTCCCTGAAGAACAGCATACTTTTTTTTGTCTTGTTGCATTTGCACTGTAGAGCAATGAATCGCCATCGGGTGAGTAGTAAAAAATAAAAATAAAATCACATTGTTTTTTCTCTGTCACATTTAGGTTAGACAAACCCAGGGTCTCATTGCCTGTTCTTTTGCCTTTTTTTTAGGTTTCTAGAAAGCTAACACAGCCAACTTTTCATCAATGTTTACAAGTTTTTTTTTAAACTATAAACTAAACACCGTACATTTGCGTTGTCTGCACTAACTACATTACAGTTTTGACCACCTGCCGTGCAGCTGTGTCATAGATTTCAACTTGTTTTGAATTCACCATATAGGTGAGCCTAATGACATTCTTTAGCAGAGCGAGTCAATAAAGCAAACAAGAAATATGATTGAAATAGCTGCAGTTTCTCTGCTAGATAAAATATGCCAATTGCCACAAGTGATGGTCATTTCCAAACCTGTAATTAAACAGGGATTTTGGCTGTAGAATGCATTTTTACTTAAATTATATTGGCATTAGTTCCAGATGCCATTCTTTTGTACATAAAAGATATATTTGTTTGTGTTTCCCCTGCTGTACCACATGAATAGTAAACCTTATTGTACCCACTGTGAACACATTTCACAATTGTAAATCAACCCATATTGATCCCTGTTGATGACAATTTCAAAGTCAATTGCAGTGCCCATTCAATTCATGCACTTGAAATGGGCTAGTTGCAGCTTTTCCACAATAGAAGCTGAATTACAAAACTGTCTGATTCACAGTGTGAAGAACACTGGGATTATTCGCTCATTTGTCAGTTAAAAACATTATTATCTCGTGTCCAAAATTTTGTTATTCAATCATGAATTCATGGGTGAGTGACTAAGTCATACATCACAGAGGAAACAGAGAGTGTTAGAAAATAGACAGTTGATTGGGGTTGTCAATATTTAGCTGCAGTCATTGAAAAACATTGGTCTTAGATTGCTGTTCAGATATGTAATTATTAAGATTGACTAAGCTGTCACTTAGCACAGTTTGGTTTTGTGTATGTGCTGCTATTATATGAAAAAAAGTGAGCCTGAATTTAGAGTTAACAAATACTTTGTTAGGGTTTTGGAAGAAGGACAGCCATGTTGATGGAGGAAATTAAAATCTTCTGTTGTGAGAACATCACCCTGAATTACAAGATGGTATGTAAATACATAACAGTAGTTCTTTAGATCATAGCCCACAGTGTGAAGCCTAATAATGTACTATGGGCTTACACGGACTGGTAAGCTTTACTCATTAAATTTTATGCATTGTGTTAATTAATCGCAGATCATGAGATCAGAATGAGCCACAGAAGTCTACAACACATATTCCCAACATAAAAAACCTACACAGGTAATACCAGAAGGTGGAAGTAATACAATCAAGTGATGCCAACTGCTGTTAAACTCAAAGAAGACCATGGAGAACCTGTTGTTATGTAAACTATGTAAACTATTTGGCTGCCTGAGCTACCAGCGCAGCAGGAGAATTTTTTGTCATGGGTGGGAGAAATACAACACAACAGCAAGCAGGCCTTCATCCTGCCTACCCTCAGGACTATGACAGTTGGTAAGCTTACAGGCTAGCCCTGATTTTCTGCATCCACTTGAGCACAAGGCATGTGTGGCATAACTTTTGTCATCTGCAACAGCCTGCAAGGATGCACAGGGTCCCTCTGCAGCAAACTATGTTAAGCCCAAAAAACAGTAACAGTGCAGACTAAAGGTAGGAACCTGGATCATTTCCCCCAAAACACACCAGATCAAGGCAGATTGAACAAATACAGAGAAGATTATTTTTAGGAGCGACAATGCAGGAGAATTGCTCCTTTCTAATTACTTTCCACCTGTCTCTCACTATCTGGTGACTGGTTTAAAGTGAACAAACAAGGCAACACCTGTGGTGGACATCTACACAAGAAATATGGAGAGAGGTCTTATTCAGGAACTATTTTCTTTACTTTCATGTCTAGGAATATTTGGAATATCATCATTTCTGGGCATTTCTTTGGCATGTCAGACGTGATTTGCAGATCATCTCCATTCCTCCTAATGTGTATTAAGTCTTTTTGGAAAAAGGCAAAAAGCATCTCAAGCAAGAATATAAGAATTTTAAGTATGATTTTTTTTTTTAACATTTAATTTAACTTTTTTCTTCTTTACATCTTCTAAATGGACAAGGACAATGGTAAAGGTTAGGTAGCTAGTTACAGCTTCTTCCTGTCCTCTTGCTGCATTCAGGGTAACACATGTAGCATATGTGTGCATTGGCAAAGTACATGCATTTTCTCCACAGTCCCAGTAGAGTGCCTGTGTAGAAATCCCTCCGTTAGCTCTCCTATAGCCGTAAGTAGCCACATAACAGCACCTATGAGTTAACAGAGCAATAGTACACGTTCGTTCATTCATTCGTCTTAAAGTATTGGTGAAATAAAGACAGATAATGCCTTATATAGAGGCTGCATCGTCCCTGCCCTGTTCACTCCATTATATGGATATACGCCAATCGCGAGTTTTCTAAATATCTTCCGAAGGACGCTGACTTTCACCAAACTGTTCTCAGTGAGTAGATAAACGTATTTCATGGCAGAAATAAGGTCTAGGTTTAAAAACACCGAAGTTCCCCTTTAGGTAAGACTGGAGTTGATAACCTTTTAAAACAATCTCACTTGAATGTAGTTTTTTTTTTAAATGTGAATTTAGTTAATTAAATGTGTATTATTATAACCTAAACTAATGTCTTTGTTGAAAAAATTATTTAAATGTTTCATCTCATCACTGGATACATTTCAGCAAACTTACACTCAGAGGCCATAGAAACTCACTCACTCACTCACTCACTCACGCAAACAAAGCCATTATTCCTGGAATAATATAAAAGGGCCCCTTGTAACATGGTAATTATGGGAGATGTAAAGATTTTCACATGACAGTAATCTCGAATTGCTGGTGGCATGCTTGATTTCTACAGTGAAAGGAAGAGGTCTTTGAACAGATTAACAGAAGAACCTTTAATGTTTTATCTCCAAGACACATGCAGAGAATGGAGTTGGTTGGGTGCATTTAAATCACCAAGTCAATTACCTCCAACATATGGAAGAGCAGTGATTTGGATATTGAAGATAGATAGTTGCGAGTGAAAGGACTTTATCATGTGGGTCTCCCCAGCTATATTGTGTCCCTTAAGGCTATACTTATGAACACCTAACCAACTGTGATGTGTTGTCTGTGCTGGTTGTGATAGCTTTGGCAGCAAGTTGAGATGAGATAGAGCACCTGGTTCAGGACCAACTGCCACCAAATACAACTATCAGAATCATCAGAATCCTTAGAAACACAGTTGAGTCTGGCAGCTCAGTGTCTTAGATATGTTCTCACGTGGGGCAGAGCTATACAACAGATAATAATTTCCAATGCTGTACTTTCTGTAAAAATCTATCATCCAGAAAACATTCATGTCTGACCCAGATTTTCTCATCTTCATTTTACATGTTCACTTTCCTTTTCATTCACTGTTTAGGTGGGTTAAAGCATCTTACAGGCAGAACATTGATCTCTGAACATTGAACATTGCGTGCTCTCCACTCGTGTCTTGCAATAGGGATGTGGATATGCGTCTTCATGTTGTAGCATTTTTCTGGAATGTGGGGGCAGATTTGTAACTTTGTGGAACAATCTGAGCTGTGAGCTGCTCTTTGTTGTATTGGCTCTGTTGTTGGTTCTTTAGCTTTTCTCTGCTGAGGAAAAACAGATGTCATAGGGAACACTGATCTGCTTTGTAAGCAGACTTTGGAGTGAAATTAAGTATTAAGTTAATGGAGCTTGTCCAGTTCAGCTATTGTCATTGTTTTTCACCTGTGCTTTGCTATTTTACACTTTTGAGGCTTCGTCCTTTTTGTTATGGAATTGGTTGTTATCAACACCTCCCAGCTGTAGCCAGCCTGAGATAACTTTCGATCAAACAGCATTTGATCAACTCATAGCATAATCTCCGGATACTATACATTGTTAGCTTTTTGGAGGACTGCACATCTGTCCATCTGAACTGAAAAAAATGGCCATCTGCAGGGGCTGAGGGCTGAGAGTGACACAGATGCTCTGTGAAGGTATAAAATGGCTCTTAACTATCTTGTTAACTTTAGGTAGACATCATGGCATGCTCTAACTTAAACCATCTCATAGTGTCTCCTGCATATTAAATATCTCCTTGCAAATTGTGTTGATGTGCATGAAGGCAATTATTTTCATTTTGTGCCTATTTTACGATATAACACAAGACCCGGCTGATCATGAAGATTGGACATGATGCAAGAAGAATGCATGGTCAGTGAGCAGGTCCTGTCTTAAAAACCCAGATCCCAAATGTCATAGTTACCAATTTTTGTAGTTTCTCCAGATAAACATTTTTGTTGGGATTCTTTCTGTTTATCTTTATTGTCTCTTCCTCGTCCTTTGAGATGTTTGAGTTTTTGCACTTTAAAAAAAACACCTTATTCTTACTCAGCATGTACAGAACACTACAGAAAACTATGCACAAAGATTCATCGTGAGCAACATTTAGGAATTCAGCTTTTGAAGAATAAGCTAGTGAAAAACAAAAACAGAACTAAAGGGAGTGTCAGAATAAGACTTGGATTTGTAGGCGCTTGGCTGACAAAATTAGATGAAAACAAATTTTTTTACAGTGAGGCTACTTAAAGTTGAACACATTCATCATACGAGACATTTTCACAGTATGAGGAAAAAATAAATAGAAAATATGAAGGGACTTTCCACATCCTGAATGAAGCCAAGTGACAAGGCTGACATATTTTCTGCAAATGAAAAGAGACTGGGAAGAATTAAAGTTAAGTGAATCAGTGACATGAAAGCTCAGTCGTTGACACAAATGTCGCTGTAAGTGACCTTTAACTTAGTTTTTTACATAGTAATCTATTATCTTTTCAGCTGCTCTGACAAGGTTCATGGAACAGTTTTTTTATAGTGTGATATTTCTGGATCATCTGTCTTTCATTACAACTTCAAGTTAAAGTTGTATAGAGAACATGGGTTCATATGGGAATAACTAAAGTAGCATAACAGTGATGTTCAAAACTATATTGCTAATATTTTTCTGTCATAGGGTTAACTGTATGTATGTGTCATACTTAGGAGGACATAAACACCCTGCATTAATTGTATAATTTGCTTTTAGTTTGAAGGTTGTGCCTTCTTGTTGATGCATTTTCTTTTCTTTAGCACCTCGATGCAGGTTGGCAGGTTGGAATGATCCAGTGGGGTCCCAGACAGCAGTGGATAATCCAAGTGATCAAAGGGTCTTAATGCAATATGAGGGTTTTTTAAAGGTCAGCTTCAGATCTGCCATTTCTTATAAGTCCTGTGCTCTCCTCTGGCCTGCCAGCCATTAAAGGTCACATCATACCACTCTCCTGCAGACAAAAAGATGACAAAGGGCTCTGTGTTGAGCGGACAATTCTTCATCTAACAAGCACCGCAAGAGCATGCACATCTAATATACTACATGCTGTCATACCAAAGTCACAGCAAGCTTTCTCAAGACTGGGTTCTGCAAATACAAAGCTTTGTCCTACAGCGACTTAAATCATTAAAATCTCTTCTGGCCTTCTGCAGTGTTTATCTGCAGTGTTTCACTAAATGATCACAATCCACAGCAGTGCTTTTAAATCTTGCAGTGATGCTCTTTTTGTTGTTGTGTTTCCCTTTCAAAGGCAAGCTAATGTCACAAATATCTTTCAAGAGAAAATTAAGTTCTTTACTCAGATGACAGAATCAAAGGCCAATTAAATTCTTCTTTTCAACACTGCTGCTGTTTTCCTTTGTTTTAGTTGCTATGCTTAAGCAGCCCATGTCACAAACAATAATTTGGGAAAGTGACAAAGTGTTACCTGATTGATGGATCTACCTAATCAGAGAGACAGAGCACTGTATGTGTCTCTGCATGTGTGTAAGGGTTAATAACAAATATCTCTTTTATCATTATACGATTTTAATACTGTTGAAATCTTATCATTTTACATTTCTAAAAAATGGTATGTATAATCTCGACTTTTGTGACTCATGACCCTCGTATTTTCTTGTCACATGTTCACACGTTGTTGGGAACATTCAGGGCTGTGTAAGGCTAGATGAAGGTCTCCTGGATGGAGGACCACAATATTCCATGAATGCTCCAATTTCCTAATCTTGGCTTTTTGATTCTTTCTTATTTTTGAAAAGGCAAAGACTAAAAAGAAAAAAAAGGTTACATATAATCATATTTTTGGTAAAGTTCAATGGTAAAGTTTTTCTCTGCCATTTGGGTTGTAATAGAAAATATTTATCCAAAGCGTTTTTGTATTTTTCTCCCTGTGTATGCATGGGTTCTCTGCGGGTACGCCGGCTTTCAGCCACTGTCCAAAAACATGCTTGTTAGGTTAATTGGTGATTCTTAATTGACCGTAGGACTGAATGTGAGTGTGCATGGTTATTTGTCTCGTTAGTCTCTGTGTGGCCCTGTGATGAACTGGCGATCTGTCCAGGGTGTACCCCGCTTCTCACCCAAGGCTGCAGAAACCCCCACCCCACGACCCTGAATTGGATTAAGTGGGTATAGAAAATGGATGGATGGATGGCTGGATGGATGGATGGAGTTTTGTATTTGATGCAGAAAAGCATCAGGTTAATCACAACATATTTTACATTTACTCTCTACTATTATAGGGCAGAGAGAACAATGAATCCAATTATGGCATGAAATAGATTTTTAAAAATCTGCTCTGGCTTGTGGCAAAGCACTGAGAGGGCTCAATTAATAACTGCTTATGTATGCAGTGATATGTTTATGTGGTTTAACCCTGAAAAAACTGACTGACCTCTAATTCTCATAGGTCTTTTTTTCTTTTTTTCTATTGTGATGTGACAGAAAGTAATAAGGCTCTGTCCTTTTCCATACTTAACACATTGTAGAACAATGACGAGCCTCACCATACCTGCTCAAGAAAGCTTTACATACATTTCTGAAAATCAGTTTAATAAACTGAGCAAACTACTGTAGAAATGATACATTTAGTGTTGTAAATCAATTAATTTGTCTACCCTCTTCCTTTCACACTTGTAAAGTCCGTTAGAGACTGATGCCCTCACCACAACTAGTGCAGTGTAGGTGAAAGAAGAATTTTTTCATGGTAAGGGCAGATGTAAGAACCGTGGCCTGATCGTGTCCTGAGGCTGCACTGGGCCTGACCTATTAAGGTTTTGTCAGCCCTGAAAACGTATTATTGCTTTTCCAACAGTACGTTTTCCTTCATGCATGATTGTTGAAATTTTCTGCCATAATTGGCACCGCTTTGTCACACACCTGTCATCACTAAATGAACCCTCCTGCTGATGCTGTTCTAATACGTAACTGTGCAAAGTCAGATTTTAGAAAATGTCTTGAAGTGAGGCTGCATCCACCACATGGAGTATGTCCAATTTTCAAACTAATCAGCGCTAACTTGCTGTTCAATTGAAGAATTGGTTATTTGCCTTTTTTGAATAAATGATTCCTTTGCACAATACAGGACACGTGTTACCAAGTGACAGAAAGCACACAGTAGTCAAATGCATAGCTCTCACAGAAAAATAGAGAAAATTGGAAAAAGCAGGTAGATGTACTCGTCTAAGCTGGTCAGTAAACAGACTTGGACAGATTATCTCAGAAAATTTTGTGTTAAACCACTTTTAAGATATGAGTGCACGTTGATCACAATTCCTGCCATAATGGGACCACAGAGACTTCAAGCTCTCTTGCCAGGCTAATGCTTTAAGCAGGAAGTGATTAGTGGATCAGTGACAGCTGCAGCAGGACATTTATCATTAGTAAAAAGGAGATGTGACATTAATGAATAATGCCGCCTTAATCAGAAATGTATGTCATAACACCTTAAGCATAATCATGAACAGTCATACCAAGAATTTTAATCATACTAAAGATAACATCTAATATGTATTCATCATGTTGCCTCAGTGCGGTTGATTCAGCATCCTGTTTGCACAACCAAACAATGCCTGAAAACTAAAACCATTAAGCGTGTGACATTGGTTGTGAGTACCAGACTGCCTGTATAGTCATGGTGTGATGATTAATACAAGAAACAGTTTCCTGATCTTTGATGTAGTTTCTTCTCTGCTTATATCCAAAACAACAGCCTCTAATCAAGAAATCACATTTCTCTTAAAAGGGGAATGCTAAGAAAATCAGGTATTCAGCGTGTAAGAATGGTATGTGTTCAATTTAGAGGCGTTTAAAGCAGAGGACGTGGACGTTCCAATGTGTGTGTGTGTGTGTGTGTGTGTGTGTGTGTGTGTGTGTGTGTGTGTGTGTGTGTGTGTGTATATATATAAAGGAAGATACTTGCCATTATAGAGAAAAGAGACATGCTAGAGAGACAAAAAAAAGCTTGCATCTCCTCCAAGGTCATACTCTCTCCATTCATCATGTGTGCTTGTTGCAGCTGTCTTCATGCACAGTATTATGTTGTGTGCATGAAGTGTATCTTACGCCTGTGCTATGGGACAATGATTTTCGTTAGCAAGACAGCCACAGTGAATGTCTGTTGATTACCTCCTTAATAGACTCACTACCAATCCACAGAAAACATTATTCGGGTACAAATCAGGAATCAGAGAAGGGTAATGTTTTCTGAAAAACCACTCAAGTGTTGATAACTGACACCTTAAGTCATGCATATTGATTAAGTCCTGGAGGCATTAGCCGAATCAGTTCAATCTGAGAATAGAGAAGTGGACTGCTGCAGCAACAGTGACTGAAAGGCATTTAAAGACATCTGAATATAAAGGGCTGTGCTGTAGTGATAGGATATGTAAATAAACCAGCAATCAGGATGCATTAGCTTCAGCGTCAGCTGCTACGATACACCAAAGTGATGGACTGTGCTTGTTAAATGAGAAACAGTGCGACCAGGTGCATGTGTCAGTTTGAAGATATTTCCTTGCCAGACGGCTTCATTGTCCTTTGAAAAAAGGAGGAGGTGGAGTGGGGGCGTGGGGGCATCTTCCAGACTTATTTATAGGGAAGTTTTTATCCACTACATTGACTTGGTTCATTTTTGCAAATTACCCTGAATATAAGGGCTTGCCCTACACTTACATGTCATTATCTGTCTCTTCAGTTATTGTTTAAATGATGAGGAGTGGTGTACTGCAGCTATCAGTGCAATTCAACCTACTGTATGAGGTCCTTTATTCAAGTTTAATGTGGATATGAAGCCTGTAAACTGTAATCATGGTGGGAGCAGAGTAGCCATGCCTCTAATAAAGAGCTCCAGCAGCCCAGGTGGAACCTGATCAATGTTTGTGGAGAAGTCAAAGGGACAGCCGGTGTTTGCAGCAACACATTTTTCCAGGAAAACTGTCTCTGGCTTCCGAGCATCCCCCTCAGCACTGAAGAGAGAAGCACCTCGTCAGATTTCCTGCTGAAATTCAATGTGCCATCTTCAGTTTCCAGAAAGGCATTTTATGGCTTTTCAGTTGTGATTGTGGGATAAATACCACCACAGATAGGAGGTGGAGACCACATGAAAATAAACACCACAGTGAATGTACAAGAAAGCCCAACGCACATGGACCCTCTCATGGAAAAAAAGCACATGCACACTTTGAAACACAGCAGCAAGCAAATAGGCAGTTTGTGTAAATGTGTGCATGTGCTAAAAATCCTCGCAGACACGAACCAATAGCAGCTCCACTGAGCTCAGAAGCATTTATTATTAATAGAGCAAATCATAGGAGGCTTTTAATTGGAGATGCTCTTGTGGGTGTCTCAGAGGTAAGCGGGGTGCTGTCACTGTCGATCTGCAAACTTCCTCAGCTCGGAGAAAAACGGCAGGACATCGCACTTTCATGTGTACCTCCTGTTGACTGCGAAGGATGTAATTTGAAGCCATCCTTCTCCTCTCACCACAGCCTCTGATTAGCAGTCCTGAATCCCAGGCTGGAGCATACTAATTCAGGAGCAGCAGTCGGGGAATCACCACCATTAGTGACAGGTATAGGGAGCAAACGGCATATATGCAAATGACGGGAAATTATTGCCCTGACTGTCAATCACTAAAATAAAAAATTCTGTTTGGCCGCTTATAGTACCTTGCCGAGGGGGATCAAAATATAGAGACGTAGGAAAAAGGGAAGTATAGAGATGATAAAGGAAAGTAGTGTGGAATCAAAGGCAGCTGGATTGTGCACAGACGAAGCTGTGATCATTGAATGTATTCAGGCAGTCAGTGTGAAATTAGCTCAGACACTGATGGGAATTAATGACAGGAAGGGCTGGGGTGCCAGAACACTTGCTGTCTCCTGTCACATGTTTGCCTCCTCAGAACTGTTGCACCTGTCCATGGGTGTCTCTATTGACCAACTGCTCCTGACCATCATCACACAGCACTGTCCTGCAGGAACTCAGACAAAGTGTTTATCAAGAAATGGAGAAAGGCAGCATTCATCAGGGAAGTTAATATCACACATTTGACAAAAAAGAGAACAATATCTCATTACAACCTAAAAATACCTGATGTTCTGCGTGGACTCGAGTGTCTGAACTCAAACCCGGTGTGCATGAGGATCTGAAAGTCCCTCTTGTTTGTCACATATTGACCCACTTTTTCTGACAGCACAGAAATCAGAGCCATCAATCCATGTGCTCTGAGTGTGTACATGTGTGTCTGCGTGTTTACACACCCTCGAGCACCACCTTCTCTCATGGAGTTCCCCAAGAGGATGCTGGGGCCTTACCTCATTTGCACTCATCACAGCAACCTGGGACTGGGCTGACAGGCTCATTTTCCTCACTCTGCATGTAGCAGCACAGCAGCAATGCCTAGGAACAACCACGCACCCAGAGTGGTTTTATAATTAGCTGCATGCTCTCTGCCACTAATGTACAGGGAGCAAGAGCCTCCTTCTGAGTGTGTATGGTTGGCAGACACTCAGCATGTGCAAGCCACCGCTGATGATTATACTAAGGTGTATGGTTGTATATGTTGTCTGAGGCCACAGTAACATACTGAAAAGAGGTGAAAGACGAAGGAGAGCAGGGTTGCAAACGTGTGTAGTGCACTTGCCATCTCACTGCTCAGCGGGTGAGAATTGTGCCTGGGGGTGGTGGCTGATTGCTTTGATGTGAAAAGATTGCATTTAGACTGACCTCGAGGTGCGTGGACCACAGGCATGGCCCTGATCTCATTGTCACATGGTCAGCCAGGCTTCAGTTAGCCTGTGCTGCGTCCCACTGGCTCCCGAGGGATCTAAAGGGCTGGGGGCAGATGTAGCTGCTGGTAGAAAGGTGTGAGTGCGAACGCAGCTGCTTGCTGCATCTCAAGGTAATGTCTCTAGGTAATAAAGCATGGTCTTGGCAAGGAGGTGTAAATGGAACAGGAAGGCAAGCTCTTTCTAGCATGGGTTAGCCAGGGCACTTCCTCAATACCTAAAGGAAAAATCCTTTCAACATTACTGAATTGCTTAAAAGAACATTTGTAGATTACAGGTTCAATTAGATGGTCCAAGAGAAAGCTGTCAGCTTTACAAGTGACAGCAGTCACCTTAATACAGAATCCTGTTTTTACAGTTAATTTTTTTACCGACTGATTATGTTATTTTATTGCTAGGTGTTATTTTACAGCATTTGAAAACAGTTCCTACTGGATATTGCGAAGGAACAAAGGATAACAATCTCAGTCGACTCTCACACCATCTCTGCTCTTTCTTCTGTCTCCATTGGACAAATGTCATCTGTTATTCAACAATGTTCACACAGCAGAAAGAACATCCATTGAATGTAGAGGTGGAAGTGGAGCGATCATTTAGATTCTAACAGATGACTTTCGGTGTATTACCCAGCAGCGGTTAAATCGGTCAGCCTTAGAACGCTCCCCTCTCTGAAGGGACGAAGGAGGGGTCTTGTCTACACTTCACATTACATCATGGCAAACTTAAGAGAAAGTCAGCTATGGCCTCGGGCGGATGTGTGCTATGTGTAGCATGGCTGTGGACCGAGATGGAGGGACAGAGGATGGAGGATGGAGTTGGGTCAACTGGATCCCAGGGGCTCATGTTGGAGATGATGCAAGGACTGAGGGTCAGGAGATGAGTTTGCTACCTATGGAGGTCCATAGTTACCTCAGGCAAAGGCCGGGTCCTCCATTTGTTCAATTCTTCGTCTCCTAACAAAAAAAAAAAGTCTAAACTAATGTCTCTTTTATATTGTCTTCGCTCACTCCCAAACATAGACAGCACACATATCCTTGTACATAAATGCAGAAACAAGTGGGCATGCTCAGGCACAAACTCACTTCACAGAGGACAGACTAGTACTTGAAGTCCCACTAGGCAACTTCAGTCTTTAAGGGCACAGGCACAACTGCGAGTCAGCTCCCTAAATGATGCAGTTTTATGATGAAGTGCTACTAATGGCTCAGCAGAACATCTTAAAAGGCCACTTAAAAGCGAACAGGCCCATAAACTGTGTGACACACAGCAGTTGGATCTAACCACACACAATTTTCATTTCAGCCACTGAATGCATGGTGCTGTGTGTGTGTGTGTGAACGTGCGTGTGTGTGTGAATGCGTGTTGGAGATATGAAGGGCAATAGAACGAGACAGACAGGTGGAGCATAAGGTGCGAGTTTGCAAGCATGGCTACACCTTTTACTCGTCTTGCATTGTCACCTCTGAAATCACTGAGAGAATATTTTCCACGAGCTACTCGATTGGAAATGGTTGTGTGATGAAGCAAAAGTGATTTATTCTCACCTTAGAGGCATAGATAGATCTATAACAGATCAGATTTCTGACATGCATGTCCTCATCTCAGGTTAGATGGCCAGGAAAAGAAAAAAAACAACAGTTTTTTTTTCTTTTACCATTTAGAGCTGTAGTCAATAGTTAAATCAGTAGGAAAGAGCTACATCTTAGCAACTGCACATCACTGCACATGCACTGTAATCACTGAGCACAATAGAGCAGAAAGCCTCCACTTATGGAAAGTACTGTATAATGGCAGAGAGGTTGGCTAAGTCTCCATTAGGTTTTGATTAGATGGTTGCCATGCTAACCCGATTTCAAAAATAAATAAATTAATAACTAAATCGATAAAAATAAAAAGTATAGTGTTAGGAAAAACACAAGTTTCCTTTGTTTTGTCTTATGTATAAAGTTGTGTGTATGCTTTCACCTCTTGTAAAAAAAATGAAATAAAATAAATAGATACATTTCTTGCCCCCACAAATTTGTTTGCTTTTCTGGCAATTTTATTCAGTATAGCGGGAGATGAATTTTTCATCATGGCATTTCAAAACATTCAAATTAATAGTGAGCTCATAAAAAGATTGTATTATATCTGAAAGCAGTTCTGCCTACAGAGAAGAGATTTCTGCAGAAAAGGCATCCGCACTACAGACACTGCAGCTCTGACTCATCCTGATAAAGCAAAAGGTAATTTTGTTTTTGATGAGAATTACTCCACAAATTAATTTCCACAGCAATTAATCTTGATGCCTCACCTGTAAGATGCATTCTGCTCTTTGCAAGAAGTGATAAAATGCAAAATAATTGAATTGATTAATTTATATTTTTGTAATGACTAAGCTGGAATGGTTTTCTCTTTTTAATGGATTTTTTTCCCATTATGAATGGCCTATATTGTCTGTGATGTTCAACAGCCTGTGGGCTCTCAGATGTTTTAATAAATATCCTTTATTGTGCTTATTCCATTAAAGAAGCTCAAGTACTGCCTCTCATATCCAAGTGCCATTTTTACCCCCCTCCCCCATTCAGCCCTCAACCCCCATGCTCCATAACCCCTCAGAGAAGCATCTCTTAATTAAACCTTTATTTATCTACTTGATTGGTATATAGGAAGGGAAAGGGTTAAGTCTGAGATCTCTATCTCATATTGGGACTTCAGTGGCCTCAGACCCCAGGGAATGATCCTTTATAATCTGAACGTCAGTCTCACGCTGTGTGCTGTGTGCTATAGTTTGCATAGGTGTCCGGGGTTTGGGCTTACTAATAAGGTTGTAATTCAGATAGTCCTGTGGATGGATGAAAACGAATTACTCAGATATGTAAAGGGTGAAATGATTATAGTTCTGAGGAACAGATGGTGGAATGTAAATAAACAAGAAAGAGCTATTTATACTCAACAAACATAGTCCTATTATTACCTTTTGGATAAAATAATGAAAAAAATGCATCATACTACCATTAAACCAATACACTGGGAGGAAAAGCAAACCTTATCAACTGAGACATTATATTTCAATTCTAGAGGCAGAGCTCACTCAATTACGATCACACTGCAATTATGGTAGTGAAGAGCACATTGTTTTTAAGGTGATCAAATGAATTTCAGTCCTGCCATATATTCTAGAACTCAATAGTTGGGATGTGAGGCTTTTTTTGTTTGTTTCATATAAAACTTTTAGCACTGTCTTGAAATATGTATCAAACATCACTACTTATTGACCTAATTCTGCAGATTTGTTAATAGGTTGGTTCACAAAGTTATGCAAACTGTTGCTGATGGGAATACATTTCCGCTCCCCAGTTTGCCAAATTTCACCCAGATCTGTAGTTTGATCAGTGTGTTTAGACATTAGTTGTGGGTTGCAGCTTGTCTCTTAACTTTACAGTTATGCACAGAAACTCAACAGACTTGGTGCATGAAAATAAATCAAGAGGGGAAGACAAATTCAGCAATGAACAAAATTTGCAATTAAGCTGAATAAATTGGGTATCTGGCTTTATGTTGACAACAAGAGTCATGTGACAGGGTATACTGTTCAGTGGAGACCCATGTTCAGGCCAAGTTCAAGCTACAATATTTTTAGTAATGTCAGAACAATGCATTGTTCATACTAACATATCTTTTTTCTGGAGTTTTGAAGTCCTACAAGGTTCAAACCACACAAACGATATGTGGCAGGGGGGCACACAATACAAGATCAAACAGAACCCCCACAGCATCTCCGTGATCTTTAACCAGGAGTTCCAGCTGTCAAGCAGACAAGTCTCACTCGTCACCTGGTTATTCAATCTGTTTTGCCCACTTGGTTGTGGAAGAGAGCTTGCAGCTTCTCTCCATAGATGCTCTCTCTCGAGTCTGCCATGATAGTGCATGCTGGAAACATCAAAGAGGCATGGGCGTTCTCTCAAACATTTAATCAAATTCTGCTCAATTTCTTGAGCAACTGTAGCTTCTTAACGATGCTCTGAGCCATGTTTGCTGTATGTTTGTTATTTTCTTATCCCAGGTTTACCCCTGTCATGTCCCCTGACACATCCCTTCTGCTCTCATTGGTAACCTCACTCACCAAGTCCTCCCCCGCCGACTGCCACAGAACATCAGTCATGCTGGTTATTCAGTCAAAGACTGGGACGACTCTGTGAGCCTCACAAATCACATCTCTGAAGCGTTCACACATAGCTATTGACGCCCACTGACTTAACTCAGTTTGCCTCAGATCGGAGCATTCGTCTGCAACCTCCAACATTTATCTGTGATGTAGAAATCAGACTTGAAGTATTGTTGTGTGAACTTAGAGGTTTAGAGTGAATATGCCAGGGCTGAGCTAGTGCCATCTACGACCCTGTTGAATATATTTCTTAGGAGTATCCCTTTCAGAGTGCAAAATTCAGGAAAGGGGTTATTCAAATAAATCAGGCTGACTGATTTACCGAGCTTTGTACGATGCAGTTCAATGCCAATTGCAGCATTATTTACAGCCCCAAAAAAAGAATGTGTTAAATGTGACGCTTGACATGGCAGAGATACAGTAGTTGCTTTATGGAGGAGGAATAGTAGAGAGCGTGAGGGGAGAGATTCATTCATCCATTTTCTATACCCGCTTAATCCAACTCAGGGTCATGGAGTGGGGTCTGGAGCCTATCCCAGCTGTCATTGGGCGAGAGGCAGGGTACACCATAGACAGATCATCAGTCCATCATCACAGGGCCACACAGAGACAAACGAGACAAACAACCTTCCACACTCACTTCTAGGGTCAATTTAGAGTCGCCGATTAACCAAACATGCATGTTTTTGGGTGCCAAAGTACCTGGAGAGAACCCACGTATTCACGGGGAGAACATGCAAACTCCACACAGAAAGGGCCCAGCCGGGATTCAAAGCAGAAACCCCCTTACTGTGAGGCGACGTAGCTAACCAGGGAGAGATTCACCATAGTGAATTGATAAAGAATACCAGACAAAGACACTATCAAAATAATTGCAGAGCCATGTTACTGATTGACCAAAGGAAATCTAGGATGTATAGTAATAGTAAATGATAGTAATTAAACTGACGACTGAAGTATCATGACACTGATGTTTATTCTATTCTATTCATTTTACCTGAGACAAAAAGCCAATCTTAGATATTATAACTGAATCTGGGTTTTTATTTTGTTTGCATTGTAGCAACAAGAAATGAGTTACCAGTGAACTAAAGCCTACTGACTTTCAACATGTCTGCTTGTTTGCGACTATGCCCTCATTAGCGCAGGTCATTACTGAAATTATCTGATCACTTCTGTTTTTGTAGGACCGCACAGTTTTAAGATGGCACCTGCAGCACTGGACACTCACAGAGGCACTATATTTTTGATTTGTAATCTCATGCAGATTTGTCAGGGATTGTAAATCTGTGCCATAGTTGAGGATAATAATTCAGTCTTTAACCTCATGGACTTTTTAGCAACTTCAGGGAGGCTAAAAAAAATTCAGATATGACAGTTTTATGTCATCACTTAATGAAACTGATTTGGCTAATGGTGTTAATGAACAGGGGAGGATGGAATAAGTTGAGTAAAAATTTTGCTAATCAATTATACATATAATTATATATTTTAAAGCTTTTCACTTGTCATGAAACACTATTCAAATATAATGTGTAATGACACAAAATAAGCTTTTCTACTTTTTTCAAGTGAATAAATCTCCTTGAGCCTTTATACTTGACCTCATTGGAAACCTCATAATGCAGAGTAAACATTTTGCTTTTGGGCTCCACCTACAGCTGCAGCATAAACCCTGCTGCAGATAAAGCAAATCTCCATCAGAGCTCTGCATATGCACAGCCATACATTTGTTTTGTTGACATAATAAAGAAGCTGACTTAAGAAACTTAGAGAAGCCACCAGAAATTTCAAACATCACTTTTGTGTATTATTATAGGACCCAAGAAAACTTAGACTACATATTTTATATATATTTAATATGTGTGATGAACAAGCACACTCACAAAGAGACAAAAGAAACAAAAAAGCATTTTAATGTGGCGTACGTATGAATACAGGTGCTACATAATTTACACTGCATATATTACAATGTCTTGTATTGTAAACGAGAAGAGAATCTTAAGCAAGGCTATGAACTTCCAAGACTTTGGCTTTGCAAAAACTGAACAAACATTTTTAAGTGAAAAGAACTCATTTGCATGTTAATCTGAAATTGGACTGAGGTTTCATCTGTGAGGTGGAGACAATAACGATAAGGTTAAAACTTACATTTCTGATAAATATCTTGCTGTAAATATAATGTTTAATTTTGTCCTGCATTTTGCTTGTACAATTTATCTCTATATCCTCACTTCTCCTGATAACCTTTTCTTGGTCTCCCTCCTCCTCAAATTGCATTTGTAATGGCGGCAGCGTAGTAGTGCCTGAATTCTTTGCGAATAAAAAAAAATAGATAGTTGCACTGGTATAGACACTAATTTTCATTTCAACATGAGTAATTCTCAGGTTAAATTTTAAATGTTGAACCAACACTAACTCTCACATGGCAGAAATG
Source organism: Leuresthes tenuis (assembly GCF_036924035.1). Lineage (NCBI taxonomy): Eukaryota > Metazoa > Chordata > Actinopteri > Atheriniformes > Atherinopsidae > Leuresthes > Leuresthes tenuis. The sequence goes on from NW_027325362.1 coordinate 18,473,360, forward strand.
GGGATTTTAGTGCTCTCTGTGGGTATAAACTTTTGAACATGCTCTTTTCCTGATGGCACCCCCAGATGGTATTTTGTCAGTTACAGCCTGGAAAAAAAAAAAACTTGCTGAAACACCACTAACTGTAGTGTGGCCAGAAGTGAAATATTCTCCCAAACCATATGGAGCATCACAGCAGCAACTTCTTGTTTTACATCATAACTAATGATATAATGTTGTGCTCTTACATTTGGTTAAGTTAAATATATCTAAAAAATGAAAATAAAAAACATTACACAAGGCATTAAAACATTTATAGGAACGCTTAATCTCCAAGTCTCTTACTGCACCTGAATGCTGCACAGCATCACAACAGTATCCAAGAAGGGACGAATAGTTTATCATAGCTTTTTTGGCATTGAAACAGCAACTTTACAGCCAAACACAAGCATCCTGGTTGCACTTGCCCTACATAAAAAGGCTGAGAGTATATTTAAATAAAAATAAAAAAAAACATCAGAAAAGTAAAGCAGAGATGAGTATAAACAAGAGTCTAATCACACTCACACTAAGCTGTGATGCGGTTTATTATCAAAAATGATTACGTTAATCCAAATGATGAAAATATTTGAACGCTGATTTGAATGTTGCGACCAAAAGGAATTATGGAACAGAATTATCTCTTTTCCTTCATCCAGTGTTCCTTGTGCCAAAGAAGATACTAAAGAAAGTGATGCTTTCAACCAGCTCTTATCTTGTCATTTAGATGCACTTAGATACTTCTAGGTCATTTCACTCAGGTAGAAACTTTCCTTGGCAAAAAAAAATAAATTCAACCACACCACGAAGGTCTTCTTGCAGCAGATCCTGGTTTGAGACCTGGGTCGTGGCCCCTGGTTATATGTCATTCTCCTTTCCTGGTTGTTTCCTGCCCTCTGATAAAAGCCACTAGAGCCAACAAATCTTTTTTTATTTAATGTGAAAATGTTTTGGGCGTTGATAAAAAAAAAATAATAAAAAACCTTATTTATTGTTTCCATCAACTTCCAATTTTTCTTCTTTCAAATTAATTCTGATAAGTTGATTATACTCTTACTTTCTAACTGTTTCTATGAAACAGCTTAAGAAGTAGCAAAGAAGTGGCTGATGAGGATATGATGTAGATGTTTTGTTTTAGTGAATAAACTTGACACAACTCAGACACCAGCATTTGTATAATCACAACATCCATTCATTTTCTGTTCCCGCTTTATCCAACTCAGGATCACAGGGAGCATAAGCAAAACCCAGCTGCCATTGGACATAAAGGATGTTGAGACAATTGAGACAACAACCATGCACACTCAAACTTACCCTTATGGTAAACGCAGAATCACTAATTAACCTAACATGCATTTTTTTGGACTGTGGCAGAGAACCCACTCATGTTTCTGTGCTGCACAAAAGTTCAACGCATTGTTGAATGATAATTGATTTTATACAAAAGTTGAGTAAATAATTTGATTTAGATATGTTATCTGGCCAAAATATATCCCAACAGGATGCTGACTGTCTATTGAATGTTTAAGCTGACAGGGCAGGGCATGTTATATAGCTGCTCAGCCCCTGGAGGCCGAAATGTGAAGCTTCATCACACCTAAAAGTAATTCCAAGTAACCTCTCATTCACATTCCTTCATCCTGCCACACCCCTCCCAACTTATTACCCCAACTACCCTCTTCACCCCCCATAGAGAACAACTTAGGTCATTACAGTCTGCTGTCAAAACCTGTGACCGCTCCGCGTTGGAGCCGCCAGGATTAAGGGCTGTGAAAACAAGAACAAGGAGGGAAGGGAGGTGAAAGCTGACAGGGGGAGCAAGGCCTTAAATATTTTTCCTTCCTACCCTTGTTTTTTCCCTTGACCGCGTGCTGATTTTTGCAGCTACTATGTGGTGGACTGCACTAATGTGAAGCGATATGGAGTCACATGGAAAACATGCTGAAGGAAATCAGCAAACATTTCCTTACAACGGAAACAAGCTTGCTTTGCGTTTCATATTCTGAATATAAAGCATGGAAAGGCTAAAAATGCAGCTAAGTTCTGGGCAAACATATTAGGGTGTTTTTTGCTTGCATACAGATGTGAGTTTTATTTGCACCGTGGAATTGGGAACCATAGAAAATTGCACTCTGAATCCCTCTTTTAAGGGCATATGGGTTGAGGCAGCATTTTTACATCAGACCAGTGTCTCTTTTACTCTTGCCTTACTATGTATGTGGTGTTATCTGAAAAGAGAGATCAAGCCTTGGAGGTGTCAGCAGGCACTGGCAGAATATTTGACTTTATCTCATCTGTTTACTTCTGTGTCGGCACCATCAGGAATTCAATTTGAGTCCAACAAAAGATCATCTTTTCGTATCTAGCTGGGGAAAGTACAACACAAGTGGATGAGTTTCTTTCTGCTTTACATTTTAAATCCACACCAGCAAATTGGACAACAAAAAGCCATACCAGAACTCTATTATCCACCAACATTAATTGAAAAATGACTGTAAAATCAATTGTCTGTTTGGATCTGCTGTCCCATAGGGAGAGTGTGTTTGGCATTTTATTTACCATCACCTCAAAGCCCAGAACTCTGTTAATCCTATGTTTGTGTTCAAACACCTCAGCTGGTTGTTCTGCGTCAGGATGTCTCCGTGCTGACTGCTGTGAGCAGTCTGACTAGCTGGCTGCCAGTGGAGCTGATCTGGCAGACAGCCTGCTGTTGAGGCCTGTGCCTCATTTCAGAAATGTGTGACAGCGGATTGTGGATCGTTATAGTCTGCCTGTCCTGCTGCCCACTTTTCTGTCAGTTTCTCTGTGTCCCTGATCTATTTACTCTGCACATCTTTCTCTTACTCAAGAACATCTTAGATATAGTCATGAAAAGCATCATCAAACTCGTGAACATGTACCTAATCAACCCAAAATTCCTCCTCTGAAAGGCTTTTAAGACTGCTTCATTTGATGAATATGGGAGTTTTTCCTAAATCTCCATACATTTTCTATACCTGCATAATCCAACTTATCATGGGCTAAATCTCTTATATGGTAAAGACTACTAAAGGTTCGGCACAACTTTTCATTGTCCTGTCTGCTTTCAACATGTCGCCCCCTGTAGGCTGTACATGAATGCTGACCCCGTTCCCCTCAGGGTCATCAGCAGGCCCCATGTTCTGGATTGGATCCTTTCCCTCACCCCGATCCTGAATAGCACCCCTGATTATCTCATAGTTTTGCTGGATATTTCCTCATCTCCCATTTAAAAGGACTGCATTACTTCCAGCTCCCCAGACTTGTCAAAACCAATTTGTTTTCCTATTATTCCCTCAACTAGTTTCACCATGACCCCTCATCACAGCCCCCCCTGCACAAATCCTCGACCTTCTGCTTCCCTCAATCAAAACTCCCAACACGACCCGTGCAACCCCTAAACTCCCACCAGCCCCATCATGTGGGCTCCTGTGATTTTCTTGGAAACCACCCTATTCTGTACCAGTCTTATCTTTCTAAATGCTATGGCAAGTTTTCTTTCAATTACCCATAAGCAATTGGAGGAAACACAGCGAACAATGCTAAATTAGTCCACCACCCACAAACTAACAAGCCTTTGTAAGCTTGAAAGCAGACTGAAAGTGACTGACTACTAAATAAAACCTGTCTAACAGAGATCTGAAAATGTGATAAAGTTTTGGTTGCTGCCTTGTGCAACACGTCCACCATCATATCCTGCACTCACTTCACCCACCCCTTTCCCGTCAATTAGCGCCTGAATAGTGACAACACTGAGGAACTTCATTAGTGGAGAATGCTCAATTATATCAGTTGCTATTTCTTTCCAAAACTAATTATCCAAGTTGCATGGTACGGCTGACTGAGCCTGCCCTCACCCTGGGGCTCAGCGGTTACTGATGTGATATGGTTTTGGCTCAAAGGTCTGCTTTCCTCTCTTCTCTTTTGTTGCCCTTTCCCTCTACACACATCCAGCATGTCAAACACCTGCTCCATGGTTATTCATGACACAATTGACTGATATTTAATTTTTTTATAAGAACCTATCATACACGTGTGTTGTGTATCTGTTTTATTTGTAGATGTCGACGCAGATTTTATTCCTATGAAAACTCAGGAATTTAGCAGCTGTAGTAATTCTACATAAAAGCTCATCTCTATATAATCCTACTCCGTTAGTTCATCCTGTGGGTGATAACTAAAATAGACATCCTGTGTCAAAAATAGCAACAATAGCTCATAGTATGTTTACGTGGACGTCTTTGTGGATTACATGGATAGGGGTTATGGGATTAACCAATGAATAGTATATCTGGAATATATTGTTTATGAATAAAAGATACTTACATTGCTCATTTAGCTTTAAGGATTACTGAAGGTCCAAACGATCATCATGTGCATCTTTCCAATATGTTAGGTATCATAAAACCCAATGGTTCAGCATTTTAATTACTGCAGGAACTTAGCGGCAAAGAGAAAGAACTAACGGTGGAATAGTGGAAATTTAGGTTCTGGGGATTACCTTTTAAAAAAGGCTTACTTAAAGCACATTACTGCCATGCTAACCATTTTGTTACCATTTTTCAAAAAGCTTTGTAAGATGAAATGTTATCCAGGTGTCCAAACATGCCGCACACTGTTCCTGTTACCTTCATGTTCTGTTAGGCTCCCTGTTGCCCTCATGTCATGGACCAGGCTCACGGAAGGAGGGACGTTTAGATACATTTTAAAGCAGCTCAGAGAACACCTGTTGAACATAATTCCTCTGTTCTTTTACCCATCTCTCTGTTTAGTTGCCCCATTCCCCCTCCTCTCAGTCTCTTTATCTCTCTTCTACCCTTTTTCAAACACCAAAGACTCTATGGCCCTCTGTCCAGAGTCCGGAGGTAGATCACTTTAATTCTGCTTCACAGATTATTTTCAAAAAAACCATAGACCCGAAGACCTCAGAACCGGTGACCGTTTGGTGAACCTAGGCCGACCAGCCAGGACCCACGAACTTGTAAACACAGCAATCGTCTAACACGCTCTCATTCCCCTCAAGTGCTTTTGTTCCCTCCCCACAGTGGCACAAGCATTTCATGTTCAGCTGTGTCTGTTCTTTTATCTCGGATGTGTATGTGTGTGCGTGTGTATTTTTCCTTTTATTTTGTATTCTAATTATTTTTTTCATCATGTCTTTTAAGAAAGTTATACTGGCTCTTACTTGAGTGAGAGCATCTTATTAATGATTTAAAGATAAACTGCTGACATGTTGTTGTTGTTGTTTTCTTCACACTTATGTTTATTTTTCAGGGCCTGCATCCAAAATTCAGTGTTGCCAAGACAGCCTGGCTCTTCCTGGAACAACTGAAAACTGCTCGTTCACTACAGGGGGTGGGGGGGTGGACTGTCCTAGATTAACAGGTTGGCTCTCGCGGGCAGGACCTGGATTCCACTAATGGTTCATAAGTTCATTTCATTGTTTGGGAACAGACTCCAGCCAGACAATCTGCCTGATATCATCAACCTAATTCATGCAGAAGCTACTTGAGCATAAGAAAAAAGCTATTCTTACAGACAAACAAAACTGCCAACACAAAAAAAAAGAATCAGTTCTGCTGAAGCCAGGTGCAATTACAAACAAATCATGCAATCGGGGAGTAGGAAAAATAGATATTAAAGGAAGAGACCATGAAAGTCACACAAGACAATTTCACACTAAAACATAATTGCAAATTCTACTGACAGCAGTTGAGTATTCCATGGAGACATCAATCTTTCTTGGGCATAGCCTAATTTAAACACGTTCACTAAAAGATAAATCCCATCTGATATCAGCAAAACACACAAACCCACAAAGAAACAGTCACACATATGTCAGTGTTCAGGACATTCAGTGGCAATCTCAAGGAGTAAAAGCTGTCTGGTTTATTTTAGAAATCACCCTACTGTAAATGCAACTTTTCAACAGCCTTGTTTCTTTCGTACAGCCTCCCTTAAAGGGCAGCTGGCTCATCCTTTTGATGACTGATGGTAGGATTTGCAGTGATAATGTCTTCAGGTGCCAGAGGATTGGGATTAAATATACTCCAATTTAAACAGCAAAGTTTCTATGGCAATGACCTTCAGGTTTAGCTCAGATGGCGCACATGTGGGGAATGGTCACTGGTGCTATTGGCCGGAGATGCACCACCTTTGCAGGGGCTTTTGCCGTGATTGCACCTTCAAATCCTCCATCAAATCTGAAACCCTGTCCTCTCATATTACTGTTGTTGAAAAGTGCTGGTGACATTATAGCAACAGCCGTGAAGTAGAGGAAACTGAAAACAGAAACTGGGCAGCTGCAAATACAGTCCAACTTGAAAGTGAATAATGAGTTGAAACTTGAGCCCTAAAATAACTTAAGACACCTGCACCTACACTTTTACTCACTGAACCTCCATCAGTCCTTCAAGTGAAGGAAATCTTCACCTCCAATTCAAATTAAATGGAAAATGGAAGAGGATTTTCAAATAAAACTGATGAAGGCTGACACTGGGCTGCACTTTTGGTCGTTTGTGAAGCTATGAACAGGTCTGGAAACTCACGGTTTGGGGTCAGTGTCTATCCCTCTCCAGGGCAATGTGCTCTCACTCTCACACCTGCCTGTCAAAGGACAGAGCGGCAGAACATCACAAGCAAGGACGGAACACAAAGAGAGAGTCTTAAAAAGCAAGAAGAAGAAAGAAAACATTTCCACACTTTTACAGTAAATAGAGAACAAACCCGAGCAGACAGCAATAAACCTGTGTTCAATTATTATCACTATTGACTCAAGACAATCTCTGCAGTGCCACGAGGAATGGTTCATCAATATGAATTGCTGCTGTCTTGTAAATTTGATGATATATGCTGGTTGAAGTCACAAGTGAAGCTAGACTGCCTCACAGTGGAGGCTGGGAGATCTACAAATGCTACATCGTATTTACACAAGGCAAGCGCTCAAAAGTAATGCATTCATTTAACTGAATCACACACAATTAGATTGACTTGTTATTAAGGCCCAACCTTTTATTTTCATTTAGAAAATTGTTGATAATCATGTTGTATGTTACTGTTATTATTTAGCATTACCCTTCAAAAGCCTGGACACGCTTCCTCTTTCAAAATCAATAGGAGGGGTGCTCAATCTTTTGGCTGGTTCTTTGATACAACCCTTTTGAAAATCGTGACATTGAGCCATTGTAATTCGTTAACTTGGGCTACATGTTGCCTTATAAACACTTTAATACACTTTGATGGTGCTGTGGCTTACAAGTAGCCAGACTAAGCACACAGGTGAAGTTAATTAATCTTAACCTTTAATGTTTATTTTTGAAAAGAATCAATTTTGCCAATTGAATCAGATTAAATGCTCTTGATCTCAGAGCTGATAACCACATAGAAATCAGTAGAAACAATCACAGCTTTCAGAAATTGACTTTAATATCAGATGTATTTACATAAGCTCATGATAAAGCTTTACAGACAGCAGTAGTTCAATTTTGCCACTAAGTATTGGAATATATTTTCTTGAATTATAGTATATACGTATCAGAGAGAATAGGCATCTTCAGATTTCCTTAGAATAATTAAAATTTTCATAAAAAATTAACCCTACATCATACAACAAGTAAGAAATGCACATATAACAAGTTAAGGAATGTATGCATTGACTATTCTACTTACCTTAGGGTAAACAATGACTTTTTGTTATACATTATAATTTCCCTTCTCACTTTCACATTCAAATTGGATGATAGAACAAAACTGTATGAAGACACAAATAACGGCATGCTATGTATTTAATGCACATCACAATATGAATTCCTGTAATTAGAAACTGTTTTCAAAATTGCACAATAAACAATGTGCAGTCACTTCTCACTATGCTTTGTGATTGTAATTCACTGATTGTTCTCATACTGCTTCGTCCTATGGGCCATCCTGCAGTGAGATGTGCTCAGACTGTTTATAAAGTAAGACATTCTTTCAGCGACTTCAGACACAGAAGATTAACCTCAGCATAGTAATACACATGACCACGGGCATGTAAAACAATTATATGGAGCCACAGTGCATGAGAAGCCTTTCTTCACTGCCTTCCTAAAGATGTCACACACACATTTCAGCAAGGTGAGTGGCAGGTAGGAGGCTGAGCAAGCTGAGCCAACTCTTGCCATTCTTAGCCACAGAAAAATCTACTGCAACACTAGCTGTGCTGAAATCCTTAAGTGTATATGTGTGGAAATACATATTTTAAAGCTTGCTTTGTAAAACCTAAAAAAAGATAATCTAGTTTATCCAAATTGTGTGATGGGCATCAAACCAGAATGGGGAAGCTGAGATGCTAAAACGGCATCTTTCCCTCTGAAATGCATCAAGGAAAATAATAAATGATTTCCGCCTGTTAGTTCAGTACTTCCCTTAGGATATTCTACTTAATGGCTTAGTGAAATCCATTGAAAGATGCATCCACAAGAGTACTTCTTGATGGATTCAATGAAATATGGTGCATACAGTACAATCCACAAAGTTACACCCAAAACTTCAAGCTGTATCCTGTGTAGCAACTCCCTGATATCTAGGTTTGTGCTCTGATAGACAAAACAAAGTGTGGGGTGGTAGTATGTAGGATAGCATGTAGTGTTAAAAGAGGCAGGTTTATTTGGCATAGAAGTTGGCATTTGTGTGGCTGATGGATATTCGTTGACCTGATAAAGCTGAGTCATGTGTCTTGAAAGATCAGTGCAACAACAGCAGAAGAAACAGCAGCAAATAGTTGAGTCCAGGCAGCCGGGAGGCGAAGCTTGTTACATTGCAGCCATCACTGTAACAGCAGTGAACTTTTACGCCTGGTGCTCTGTATCCCTGGCTGTTGGCCTGGCTGCAGAAAGACTTGTAGGAACATGACTTCATCACACCACCTATCCGGACAGAAATAAATGTCAGTTACATCCATTTAGTAACTGTTCTGCATGGACCAATCGATATCAATACTGACTCATTGCTCACTTTTTCTTGTTGTAGGTTTAAGCACAGCCTTTAAGCATTTTACTTCCCCTGGGAATCTTAGAGGCTTCAGTAGAGACCAGTCATCTTTCATTAATTTGTTTAAACTCTGAGTGAAACACACTAAATTAAAAAAAGCAAAAAACTAAGCTACAAAACAAAAACTGGCAGGAATTTGGTAAATCTGTTATAATGCCAGGAACACGTGGTGTCCTAATTAAAGATATTTGTCAAGCAGGAGCACAGGGCTCATCATTCCCTGAAAAACCTAGGACCCCCTCTGGACTGAGATGTTTTTCCTGACAATAGACTGTCTCGCACACACAAACTGATACACTGGAAAAATATTTCATGTATCGTAGAAAGAAAAGATAAGAAGAACGTCAGAAGATAAAATGAAGAAAAAAACACAGCACTGTCTCTGTTGGACTCACTGTCATGGCCCACCACTACCGCACAGGCATCAGAATAACTGGGACAAGATTTGGAGCCTTGCCGGTTGCAGTCATCATTATTGGAGCCCATACAGGTGTAACACTTCAAAGCCTCACCTGTATAAGACAGAAAAAAATATTTTCAAAAAAATGCTGCAGCACATGTTTATACACTGACAAAAGCATTTCATTCTGTTCATGGTAGATGACTGAAGGATTCACTTTCTTCCTATGTTTTATGTCTCATTTATAAAACAAGCACAATGCAGTTATTTAAGTAAAAGGGCTACATGAAAAAATAACTGAAACTCACATAAAATTTAAGAATTCTAAAATAGGCTCACAACACGCTGCCATACAGAAATAACAGAAGGTCATTTAAGAGGAAACTAAACAGTACTGTTTTAACACAGGCCTACCATTGCTAATTTAATCATAGACCGACCAGAAGTTACTGCATTGACTTGATGGAAGCCCTTGAAGTTGTTGAAGTTGGGCAGCCAGCTGGCTTGTCATAGTATTTTTTGCTCTACTCATGCTAGCTCTGTCTCTTTTTAAGAAAAAATCACTGAAAACGTTAGTTAAGATAATGTAAAGTCCATGAGGGCCTGGCCCAGAACCAGTAAAGCCCGGAGGAAACAAGCACTTGCGTCAACGCTCCAGCTGTGGAGCATGAGCAGATGAGTGGGTGTGCAAGTGCTAGATGGTCCCGAATTCCTGATAGCTTCATCCTTTATTTACACAGATTGTACTTGATAAGCATGCATGTGCAAGCCTTGTAAATTTGCTATGTGTGATGGTGTTCCACTGACAGAGTGAGACTGAAGTGAGAGGGGAGCGCTAATTAATCCCTTCCTTCCTGCAGATCTTCCTATATTAACCATAGAGTTACACTGCAGTCCTTGTGTTTAAAAAAACATCTTTTTAAACTTTAGCTAATGCCTCAGGTCCCCAGTTCAGCACAGAAATACTTAAATGTCTTCCATAAGCTCTACCATGGAAGAAGCAGTTATTTGAGAAATAACTGACCTTTAAAATACTGTAGATTTAAACGGCTCTCTTTAAATTCTTCCATCCCTCCTCCAAATTCTAGACAAGCAGCCTTGAAAGCAGCTTCCTAAGAGGATCAGAGTTGAAATCACCAAAACCTTCAAACATTCTTTGCTGTGGGCCATCTCTTGCACTAGTCATCAAAGTGACTTCCCTAAATGTCCATCAGACACGTAAAGCTTTGTTTCTATATAGGTATAGACCAGAGGGATGACATTTACAAATCAAACCAGCAATGACAGATGAGTATCAAATCAGACTTTGAAATCCTCAACTGATAAAACCACAACCTTAAAAGTAAAGCTACAAAATCACCAACAGAAAAAAATTACTTTTGAAGTTGGTCTCTTTTCTTTTCTTCTTATGTTATTATCTGTGTGTTGACATAAATACCTCATGCAGTTTCTAGATGACCCCAATATATCCCAACAGCACAGTGGCTCTCCCATATGCTATAAGTCTTAGCCTCCAGGCCTATTAAGAGATTAGCTGTTGGGAGCATTTGCTAGTTACAGTGGAAGCTGATGGACTGAGGGGAAGCAAAACTCTTTAGAATCAATACAGAAAAGACCACTGCTACATTTTTCTGTTCAACATTTTCTCTACTGATGTCAAACAACTGAGCTGATCATCTAGTCAGTAGAGACATATATACCAAAGAAAACAGCAATGGAAAGGTAGAGGAGTCACCAGACACATGACAGGTGGACTGGGGGTTTAGCACTGATCTTATTAAAGAAAACAGTTGAGATAGGATAGAAAAAAATGGGTACTGGAAACGGAAAATCAAGTTCTTACTGTTAGATGCCATGAAGACCACAAAAAGCAGGAGCAGCAGACTATATTGCACAGCTCTCATGGTGCTGGTGGTCCTCGCTCCTCCTGATAACACAATGAAAAGCAGGTTGTTTGCTCCTTAAGTCCCCTGAGCTTAATCTAGGCTATCAGACAAGCTAACATCCACTCGTGCACTGACCAGGAGATTACCAGCCCCTCCAGTGGGGCCCTTTACACTGTCTTGAGTGACAATAATTGCTTCATCAGCCTGGATAGGCAAAAGACACGCACACTAGGATAATCCTAAACCTTTGACATCACGACATTGCTGTGACCACACCCATCTTGAGTCTGGCACGTCCCTTTCTTGGTAACATCTATATTTGTATCACTCTGATACACCAGGAAAGATCACCAACAAATTTAGCTGACAGCTTCCTCCCAGCCAGATTAATTAATCAATATGATAACATGTGATATACATTTACCTGTGTGAGAGTAACGTGACATGACATGCCATCATTCTTCAGGTGTTAACTTGATATCAAAGAACATTTGTAGAGATGAATTCAGTATGGAGATCAGAGATTATCTACATGTGCCCTAAGAAGTTAATTGAATTATTTCCAGTGTGTTTAATTACAGTGTTAGTATACAAGATACCACATTTTTGTATTGGTGGAAAAACTGTTTAACCCTTTAATCATCTAAAGCTTTAATTACCCATCTTTTCTTATGATGTATCATCCACAGCACTGTTAAATAAGAAACCTCCTTCAACGGCACTGGTTATTATGTCCAAATTAGGTTTTTTGACGTAGGCCAAGTTTTTTTTACTTACACTGAACTTGATATTTAGACTTGTTCTGGTTATTTACAACTTGTATATTCAAACTGAGACCAATCTGAGTGACAGAATCAATATCAAGTCTTCTGGGCACATGTGGCTGTAACAATCACAGTGGCATAACTCATGCACTACTGCCCAGAGGCTCAAAGATCATGCAGCTTTTCCTTAACTCCTTAACTTTAGAACAAAATTGTAACCTATGACCCATCCTTGCTTGGGAAGACTGGTTGATACAACTTTTATATCCAATCTTGTCACTCTCAGGACTGGGACAGTATTGTCCTATTCTGTGATTCTCCAGGACTGTGTTGTATATTTTATCATTTCAGTTTCTTTGCCGCCCTACCAATTTTCCTATTTATCTATTTTTTCTAATGTGTTGTTGGCATCGAATTCCAGATTTTGTTGCGTTTTCCAGATAGAATGAAGTTGGTCAGTGAAGACGCTGAAAATGATTTTTTTTTTGCTTGAATAAAATCAAGCACCAAACTCTAGTAGGCAGAAACGTGGCAATAAAATCACCAACAGTCTGAAAAGCGTTATTGCACCATTAAATACCTGCAAGATCAGCTGTGTCTCAGTATCCTCAGGCAATGACTGGAATGCCAGGATGCTGTCAGGTATTCACCTTCACATTTGTAATTTTTGATTCATTTCAGTATGATGAAACTCCGGTTAACAACAATGCAAAAAAAACCAGCCATGAGATTGTTGATTTGCAGTACCTCATGTGACCATCAAATATTTCCCACAAAAACATATTTTGTTGGGGAAAAAAACCTGTGATCCTCAAGCTGTATTGCCATCTTTTATTGCACTTTGTAAGCTGATGGTGTACAGTAGCTGTGCAGAGAAGTCATTCTTCAGTGTGACAAAAAACCATTGCAGGACTAGGACATATTCATCGAAAATTAAATTACTCCTGGTCACAACTGAATACAGTCATGATTAGTTTGCTTGATATCAAAATAAAAATCCGAAAAATAAAATTCCACAGTTTCATCAAAAAAGCTATGACAAGTATGACAAATATCTACATGGTTACATGAGGGCAGCAGGGTGAGGATGACGGAATAACTATATCAAAAATGCACATGAGTATTTTTCATACTTGGAATTTCCTACAGTATATACAAACATCAACATTACAAGGTTTTCTTTCTCTCTCACATGCAAGAAGCTATTGTGACAGTTTGTGTTCTATTAGAAGTGTATCAACATTTTCTGAATAAATCTAAACATCTGGTATTCTTTGTCCATGTCTATCTTTGTCTTGCATCAAGAGGAGACAATAACAGGAGTGGGTAAACAGTCGTCTCCCTCAGTGGCTGTCATGGCATAATACATCATTTAACCCACAAACAACACTTGCTCTTTCTCATTACCACACACACACTCGCTCACACAGACACACTCATTAGTGATATGATAGATTTTCTAAAACTTTAAACCAGACCCCTGATACTGTACAATACACTGACACATCAAAAATGTACAGAGTAATTAAGATGAAGTCATTCTTGTGAATCCTGTACACACAGAGTCAGTAGGTGGTTATGAACCCCAAGACCTCTTTGGCCTTAGATGTCCATGATATCTTGGAGGAGTGATCCCCTTCTTTTTTGAACCGCTTGAGTTTTCTGTGGGATTTGGTTTGGGTTTGGCTGCTAACTCCTCCCCATCTTGGCGATTAGCTCATCACAGATCTTCGTCAATTCCTCGATCTCTTTGTTCTATAAAACAGTTGCTAAAAATCAGATTCCATAACTGGATGTGAATAGATATCTACTGTTTTCATATCTTTCTACATTCAAATGCTGACCTTTTGTTCCAAAGTGCGCTCCAGAGAGTCCACCTTCATCTGCTCCTTCCTCAGACTGGCCTGGTAAGCCGCTTGTTCCTGCTTGGACTTGGCTCGAACCTGAGCTATCTCTGAATTGGCTCTGGAGAGACACACAAGCAACAGTATGAAAATAAAGTCAAATCTCACATACGCCAGCATAGCAAAATCTAGATCCTGTAAAACTAAACCAGAATCTAACCATGAGAAACTTCCAAATAGATTTAACATAACTGACATTTATGATTTAATCTATAGAGATAAATAATTACATCGGCCTGTTTCCAGAATGATTCCAGCTGGGCAATCTTTGATTGATTAGATTTTTTTTAAATACAGTGTTATAGTGTTGTCAGTTGTGGAATAAAGATGATATAATGAGAAAATGTATAGACTTACTTGTCTAGTTTCTCCTCCGCATGGATCTTAAGGGCTTGATACCTCTGCTCCTCCTTGCGCACCCTGGACAGATACTCCTGAGCGCATTTCTTCAATACCTCTTCATTCTGATACAGGTGAGAAATATTTCAATCATCATTTGCTAAATTTGAATGGACTAAGATGAGGCCCCTCACACTGAAATTATACAGACTAACTGTTAATAAGTTCGGCGTTACCTTGCGAAAGCCCTCCAGCACATCTTTCATCTTCTCGTAACGACGAAAGAGGTCAGCGAGAGACTTTTCCACTGAGTTGAGGTCAGCCAAGGCCTGGTCCTTCTCCATGATCAACTGCTGGATGGTGTGGTGTGAGAGAGACTTCTCTTTCTGGTCATCTTCTATTGGAAACACAAATATATTGTAGATCAACAGACTATCCACTAAAGAAGCTGTTGCAATGGACACGCACTGCTTAAATTCCTACACCAACAGAAAAATGAGCATATAAAAACTTTGACAGTTGTTTTGACAGTAAATCAAGAATGGGTTTGTGAGTATGTATGATTTAACATTTTCTACTATGCTATAGAAAGTATTTGTGTTAAATCAGCATGCAAAAATAAATAAATACAGAAAAAACACTGAACAGTGAGGAAATTAAAGAGAGAGAGCTATATTTCATAGAAATAGAACTGGTTGCTGGTTTGCTTTGAGTGGCTTCCTTACAGCATTATTTCAGCCCATTCCCAACTTTCCCTTTCCTGTTACTAACTTAGACAACCTACCTGCTGAAGTAATAACTAACAAAGCTGCTTGAGTGGCTTAAGCAACAATCTTCAGCTGCTGGCTAATAGAAAATGTTCACATACAGGTTTCCAGTGTGTGTATATGTGTGTCAAATCTCTATAATGTCTTTAACAAGAACAACTTAGAGGTCCATTTAAATGTAAAAAATTCTGTGCATTTAGTCTAAAAAAAAAAGTCAGACAACAGGTGGAAATGCAACAAAACTGACAAATGAAAGTCACTGGATGAGGTGAAGAAAGTGAGCACATCTGCTCCCCTCTCTGACGGACGGATGGAGAGATGACAGCTGACACAAACAAGCCAAGGACAATCCCGCGTTACTCACCTGGCATGCCTGTCAGGGTTATCAAATAGAAAGGGGCAACAATGGGAGCAGAACAGAAAAAAGGGAGTGTGTTAAGTCAAGCTGGGAGGGTCAAGACATGTGAGAAAGCCAAGTGTTAGACATGAGCAGAGGCAGATTGTTCCCTTTTGTGGTAGTGCTTTGAGGAGGGCAGGAAATGAAATTAGATTGCAGCAAAAATGAATAAATAAATCTTCAGGGACGTCTAGAGGATGTAAGTGAGAGCGGGGATAATGCAAAGTGAGCACATTGTGATATTTAATCCAGAGAGATTGGCCTCAAGTGGGCAGAGGTGAGAGCCTTTCTCTACACTGACATCAGGATTTGATTAATGTCAAACAGTTTTGACACAAAACTGTCTTTTTGCATGGGACAAAGAATACTCAAGTATTTTAAATCAGTGAAAATGTTTAGGGGCTTACAAAAAAAAAATCATCCTCGGTACAATGTAGTGCGAAGTGAAGAGGCAGAGGTTGAGGAGCAGTAATTGTTATCTTAAGATGTTTCTATCATGAAGTGAACTAAAAAACGAACACTGAACTCACCTATCATCTGAGCAATTGTCTTCTCATACTCAGCAACAATTCTCCTATGGATGAGAAATGAGAAATCATCAGCATATGGATGGGGTTTCACTAACTTTAAATGTGTACATTTCTAAAACATTTTTACATTTTATTCAGTTCATAAATATATCTCTCCTAGAGAACAAAGATCTTACTATCAGCCATGTAGCTATTGAGTTATTTATTTTATTTCATAAAAATAAATACAGACAAGTGAAAAGAAAGTACATGATCTTTAAATTATCAGGTTTAAAAAAGTCATCAGATTCTCATGAGGTCTTGAAATTTGGTAAAAACAACTTCAGATGAACAAAATCACATTATATATATATCACCATGTCATTATCTATCTAACAAAAACTGGGCCAAAATGTGGAAACAGAGTGAAAATTATGTTTCACGTCATTGTGGAGCAATTTTAGCTCACTTGACTTTACAATATTGCTGTTGAGGTTGTGAGGCATTTGTTTATGCACAGCTTTTATCTCATTCAAATAAATGCTAAAAGAACTTCCAGAAACATCTTAATTTCTTTTAGCATTTAGTTGACAGAGACTGAGACTGAGGAGACTGCATTGAGGATGTGGTGCACAACCTCTACCAGGTGAGCAATGATAAAACTACTGTGTCAGAACTTGGAGAAATGTTCAACAAAAAACGTAATCCAGTTTCAGTGATCAGTATTAGTAAAGTTTAAAGTGATCTTTGACATTTTTTTATACTTTATGTCCTGCTAACAGAAGTTCCCCTGACTCTGTCCTTAAGTGCAATGGAGACCTGTAGGAAGCTTTGTTTGGGTAAAAGCAGGTTGCAAGAGGTAAGAAGATTGATTAGCCTTGCATCCCACTTAGCCTCTTAGCCCCTCGTTATCCAGAGCGCAATCAGTCAAATGAGGTAAGCTCTGTCTTATCCACGCTAACTGAGCCAGCTGCTCTCACACCCACCACCTGCTGACAGAGAATCATTTTCAGCTCTGCTTGTCTTTATTTTCCTCAGTCCCAGTTTGGAGCCATTTGATGAAATTCATTTGAGGATCTGCTCAGTTAATTGCAGTTTTTATGTTGGAATCAGCTTGTCAATTCTTGCGTATAGACCAAATGAAAGCAGTTTAAAACCAATAACTCATTGTCTCATTTTACATTTGAGGCTAAAATGGCATACATATGGCACATCAGCCAAATCTATCCCTTCATTCTCTCCCACTAACGCTCGTTCAGACAGCCTGACTCAGATGGACTCCTTGGACTAACTCTCCACTCTGTGGTTAAACATGACTTTGTTTGACAGTTTAAGTAACATAAACCAATTGAAAGATGAAAAAGGGAAGACAGGTGCAGACTGAAAACACCAAGCATTATGACACACTTCCATTTAACAGAGACACTGGCTTTACATCCATGCTGTGGATGTAACACCTGTGCCGTCAGATCCCACTAAGATGACAGCAGCAACAACCCAAGTAATCTCGTCTTACCTCATTTCCACCACTTCCTGCCTACTGTCTTCGTACTTTCTCTGCCATTCTAGTACTTCTTTCTCCTTTGTCACAATCTGTGGAGGGGGTCAAAATTGCTAAGTAAGGTTGAAAATATTGAACTGAAGTAGTTCAAACATTTATGACTAATAGAATTGAAAGAAACATTTTGAGGGGGCACCTCCTCTCGTGCAATTCCCAGTGAATGGTCCAGATCTCTGGGCAGGTGGGGGCTCTCTGCCTCGATGTAACTGGAGGAGGTGGTCCTTGTGTACAGTGAGTTCTTAGTCACAGCACTCTCTGCTGAAGATGTCATGTCTCTGTGCTGCTTCCAGGAACCAAAGGAGAGGAGGGAAAGAAATGGAAACATAACCAGTTACCAACCAGACAGAGTTACAGATGGGACAACCTCACTCTTCGGCTCACGCACGCATTCTCCACAGGATTCCTGAACAAAACCGCAAGGCAGCATCGAACTTTATAAAAATGTACCACACAACAAAATCAGTATGTAAATGAGGCAAGCTGGTGACATTCCTGAAGACTTGGTCAGCTGCCACATGATTGGATGAAACAGTCTTCAGTGCCATAGTATTAACCACATGAATGGCTGATGCTGGTCTCAGCTGAGCAGTCATGATCACCTGCTGCTTGCAGTAGCTGGAATGGGACTGGGTCCAGGCAAGACAGAGGGAAAGAGGGTAGCAGTTGATCATATACAAGAGATGGAAGACAGGGGAGCAGGCTAGCCAGCAAGGAAATATTGTTAGTCTCTTGTTATGGCTTGTTATAACACTATAAAGTGATCTTACCTCATAGATTTCACTGTAACCTGAAAGAACATTTACTCAATCCCGTGAAGTTACAAAAACACTGGTGTAAGGTGAACCTGGGGCTGAGGTATACTAAAACATACTGCAACCAACGGCTATACTAAAAGATAAGTCCTCGCATTAAAGATCTTATCAAAATGTAAAATCAATGTTCAAGAACCATTTTTTGGTGCTTAAAACTTTGCCCTGAAAGGGATTTACTCCTCCTTGATAGAGCTGGATTACAAGAGGATTTGATTAAATGGTAGGAGCTCACAGAGGGCAAGGAGACAAATCTGCTAATTAAAGGAAAAGAGAGTTAAGTGTTTTGTCTGACTGGAGCACTAATAACATTATTTTGTTGTATGAAAAGACTGGTCAAATCAAGATAACGATTAACTTATTTTGCTTTTAATCAGGTAATGATATGGCTTACCTACTGAGTCAAAGATGTTCAACCCTGTACATAAAGCAAATAGATTTAAACTTGGGGTACGTTGATGGTATGACTCCGAGTAACTTGTACTTAAAACTGACTTTGAGAAATGGTCCCTTGTACAAAAGACTCCCTTAATAAGTTCTAGATCACATGTCACTTAAAAACCTAGCAAAGTAGCAGAACTAAAGAGACAAATCCTAGACTTGTGGAAAAAATAAATACAGGTGCCCTGTGGGGTGCTATAAAGCAGTCTGTTGGTGGTCTTCATGTTTGTCATGTGGAAGGACGGAGACTCAACTTTTAGAAGGAAGCAACCTCAAAGATGTACAAAAAGTTAGCTCTGCTAAACATTGATTCAATTTTAAGAATACTTGACCGGTAATGTCGCTTTTAGTTGGTTTTAATGAGAATTTCTGAAAGGGGCTCAAGTCAGTATCACTTGAATAAAGATAACCAGAGACATGAGACACAACTGCAGAAATCACAACTAGCATAAATTCACAAACATGGGGCTCTGGTTGTCAGAAAACTTTATGAAAAGAACCATACTATCTGGACGTCAGACTTCTGGGGTCTACTGACGCTAGACTCTACAGTGCAGTCTGTAAGTATTTGGACTGTGGTTATGGCTCTGAAGTCCAGAACCAAGGGGGTGAAGTGCTGATCTTCTGCCTCCATTGGATAAAATTTACAACCAAAATGGGTAAACAGTGTAATTTAATACACCGCAAAAATGGGAAGTATTATATATTAAAGGGCAGTGATTCTACAGTTTTAACCAATGTATAAAATTGGGGTGCCTTATCTATACTGTTACTTTAAATCCATTGTGCAGTGGCACTAAACCTATGAAACAATGGCCAATGTGTTCAAGACCAAATACTTGTACCGCACAATGAGGAGAACAGATCACAGGGCTATCATGATACTCTTACTTTAAGTAAGGGTGAACCGTTGATATTCCACCGCCGAGTGCTGGGTTTCTTGAGTCGAGACTGTAAAATGTGTGGAACAACAACATGAGACATGGAAGGAGAGAAGACCGACAGTGCCTGTCCTGCTCCAGATCTCAAATATGTTTTACCCCATGACTTCAAGTAAATTCCCAGGATCTATATAAACTGAACGCTGACACCTATCTGCCAGCTGTTTATTAGTGTTGTTAGTCTGGGAAAAGGACAAAATCCGAGAACAAGAATGTGATTGGGGATTTGGGGTGGTGATAGCAAAACATCATTACATTTGGGAGTGTCACAGGCATATAATTCCTCTACAAATGATTTTATGTCTATTGTATGAAATCCCCAGTCACATTCATGCCAACGTAAGCCTCTCATGAACAGGCAACATGCATGTTGCCCAACATGCATAAAAAGCAAGGATAAAGACTTTTCTTTTTTAAAATTAACCTGAAGGAGCTTGCTGCAAGTCAGGGTGGGAGCTGGACACATTAAGCCATGTTAAAGATTTCATGTGAGGGGACAGCCACCATGTTGAAAAAGGCCATGGGTCCACACAGTTACACTCAAAACTGTATGTTGAAGGGGAGGGACCGGCAGGCTGAGACACACTGATGCACACACCACAGCCCACTGTCCTATTCACTTACACCTGCTTTTCTCTGATCGCCCATTCAAGATGCATACTTTCTCCTATAAACACACTCACCAACACACACTTGCATACAGCAGGTGCAGGCTGACTCAGCGCAGTACCTGGGGGGTTACAGTGGAGAGGGAGGGGCACTGAGAGATGCTTTTGGCTACTTGCAGAGCCTCTAGCCTCAGGGTGGCAAGCACCAGCTCCTCCTTGGCCACACACATGGGGCCAAATTTCAGGAGTAAGGGAGGAAGGTTGAGGCCCAAGGGTGAGAGAGAGCAAAGGGAAACATACAGAAACTTGAGTTGAGTGCACACACTTGCTGCTGTCTATATTTTACCCATGATTCATCTATTTCACGCAGCAAGCCACTGAACTCAAATAAGGGAGAAGAATAACTGAAAAAAAAATGAAATGGCAGGATGAAAGTTGATACAAAAGGAAAGATGTTCATACAAAAACACACACGGTCACATTTCACGGCTGCAAATAGACCTCCAGAGCCGAGACCTATGAGCTTTATCAAATTGGATCATGTGTGGTCAGTCAACACACCTGTAGTTTTTGGGCGAATGCAGTGGGGTTGGTCTCAGCCAGGTCAGGCTCCAGGTACTGCAGGGGGTCATCACACTCAGACAGCATGTCTAACAGGGGCATAGCTTGGACTGGAGCAGGGGACTCCACAGGGCCCTGGCTTGGGGGCTACAAGGGCACCGGGAGGAGTGGGAAGAGGGTGGGGGAGGATGGCAGGGGACAGCATGGCAAGCAAGCGCTGAGTGTTTGAGCGGCAGCATTGGGAGCTGATTCACTGAACTCAAGCTGGGGAAAGAGTCTGGGGGACTGTCTATTTGTAATCAGTGACAAGGCTTGAGTGGTTCATGTTGTAAAGCTGAGTCATAGCCTATGATGACGTACATGCAAACCAGCACTCTGTCCCCCTCTTGTGACTAAACAATAACATGGTGTACAAATGTTACAAATCAAAAATGGCTGACTCCTCATACATGATGGTGAGTAAACATATAAATAAAACTAATTTTCCCAGCATAAGGGATAACTGCCCATTGCGTGGAAGCACTTATAAAGGTATTTGGCTCACCTGCTCATCCCTCTCTGTGCTCTGCGTTCGGCTGAGTGCCTCGCTTTCTCTCTTCTTGCCCTTCTCCCCAGCAGAACCCTCGGGACCAGGCCGCGAGCTCAACACTGGTGTCTTCATACCCGCTGTTATCTGGGCCTCCATCTCCTCAAAACTCCTGTGCAGTATGAGAAGAACATTATATGTAATGTATTGTATATGATGGATGGGAGTGTTAATGAATACATTACTGAAGCAGCTTAAGTGCATGCATTATGCATGCCAAATCACTGAGGTTTACAGTTAGCACGTCACACAATAAAAACTTACACAGTGAAAATGATATCAATACACATGAAATTTATCATATTGTGCTGCATAGTAACAACACACATTTACAAAGAAAATAAGATTATAACAAGTAAAGTATGTTTTACCCTGTGCAGGGGGAGCTGGGTTCAGAGCCATGTGCACATGTATTTTTGGTTAAGTTGTCAGATACTGAGTCCAACTTCAAGTACAAAGATGGCTTCTTCGTAGATAGTGGCTGTGAGATGCACATAATTGAACAAAAACAGTCAGAATTTGAATTTGATGATCACATACTGCATAAAAAATCCATGTATTAATGTCATTAAGAGTTGACTTGAGATACTCACTGGGGATGAGGAGCCAATCTTCTCCATGTACTCAATTTCATAGTCTTGAACTAAGACAGATGGACAAAACAACATATAAGTAACAGAATACAAAACAGAGACATTCACCAGTGTTACGCACTGGCTTGTCTGCTCTGTTTCATCTCTGACCCACATGGGTTGAGCCAGACAGCCTCTGGGAAGAGGTGGCTCCTCTGGCGGTCAAAGGGCTGAAGAGAACTGGGCCAGCACGCTTAGTTTACGCCACAAGAAAAATCAATAATGCTGCTCTATGATGAATAAAGAGTAAAGCTTTGGAGTGCTTTATACAAACACAGACTTTGAATTTCCCTGAACCCCACCCGTCTGTGGTATGCTTTGATGTGTTGTAGCATTTAAATGAACACAAGTGACTGGAGCACCAAAGTGACAGAGAGTAACGCTTCACCTGGTGCCTCCTGAGGGAGACTGTTCTCTATAACAAAAGACGTAAGGTCGCATGGCTGAGGGAAGTCTTGTTGGTCAGAGTTCAAGTCTGTGTCCATATCGTGCAGGGCTGTCCACTTATGATTGGTGGAGGAAGCTAGCTTCTCCTCGTCTGTGGCGTGATCATCCTGTGCATGATGGGAGGGAGATTCATCTGCAGGAGTGTGATCCTGAAGAGCAAGAAAGGTGGCGGAAGGAGACAGCTGAGAGTTAGACGGAAGAGGGAGAACTACAGAAAGACTAAAATGGCAGAGCAAAGCAAGAAAGCACCAATGTGGAGCATTAAATACACACCTGTGATGTATCTGACAATGGTGATTTCTTTGGTGACCTCTTCACTCTGAAAGTATTACTGAGAAAAAAACATCATAAAGATCTGGGTTCACTCAAGCAAGTCCATGCACAGCTCATTAGATGCAGCGCTCGCTGTCTTAACACTAAGTATGTAACATTTCCACATGTGTACCAGTATTACTCACTGTGTGTGGCTGAAATGAACGAAATAGTGAAATGTTTGTGACGAGGGTTAAAAACTATAGTTAGTAACTGTACAGTGAAGAGTAATGGCAAATTAATATAACAGTTACATTTTCACACATACCAAAAAAAAAAATACTTAAAATACAAAAATTACTGGAGTATAATTGTTAATTGAAGGTTTTTGTTCCTTTAATCTGAAGCCTTCAGTTTTCTGTGCATTGGTTCTGCAATATATTGGTTCTTATTGTGTTTGTAAAGTCTTGCAACCAATTTACAACAATTTACAGGATAAATTACCAAATTTTGTCCTTTGCATTTATTGTAAAATTCCTATCTTTTATAATAACTCATTTATACTGTAACGCTCTGCAGTTGTTGCCGATGATGTTCAGCCACCAGTGATGCTGTTTGTAATGTATACCTGACAATGGACACAAGAGGGAGCACAATCACCTCCTTTCTCACACCAGATGGGCACAACAGCATATGAGTAAGTGGAAGAATCGCACTGTGTCAGCCTCAGTAAAATAAAGGAACATTTACCATCTGATAGGATTCTATTCTGTAGAATCTGGTGCAAAATAGTTTTGATGTGAGAGAGTGCTGATAAAAAAAAAGAAAAATCTATTTAAAAAAAAAAATCTAAATAAATTATTTTGACGGCCAAAGCATCAATCCTAGAAATATAGTAAACACATCTCCGTGTTTTAAGTGTCCCAGCAAAATTGACTGTCATTCAACATTCAATAACACATTCTTTAATAGTTATCCATTTGTTCTGTTATTAATATTTAAGCTTTTCACACTACTTCTGACCAAACTATGATGTAATGTTAAGCTATTTCTAGTTCCCTTCAACTGGCACACAACTTGGACTGTGTCATAAACACGACAGAATTCAAAACAGAACTGAAAGCAGCTATCCTCCAGTTAAAGTGGTGTAAACAAAAAAAAAGAAGTTTAAATTTATATTTTTACTGTAAATAGAAGGGATTGTGGTGTCTCTGTTAATAGGTAGGGCAACAGGTCAGCATGCTGCTTTTAAAGGAGTCACATGGAATAAAAAATAAGGTGAAAAAGGGTCAGAAAGGGTGGATAACTGTGTTGTCCCTGTACTTACAACAGACAACAAAGAGAGGACACACCCCTGGACTTCCTGTGATATATGAGAATACACAAACACAGGTGACAGAGAGACAGACAGAGGACACTGGCATAACAGACGGGTAAACCACGTACAAACACAAACTAATCTAATATCTTCACAGATGAAGATTTCCTACACATGCTATAAGGGAGCGTGGGACTTCCATTAATGTATGAGCCCCTGCTAATGAAATGCAAACTTACGATTTTATGGGAGTTTTCTTTTTCTTTGAAGGTTTGTTCTGGTTTTGGTCCTCCAGGTCCCCAATGTTGTCATTTTCATTATCATTGTCATTAGATGACATTTCAAAGGATGCAGTTGCCTTAGGAGGGGACACAGCCATCTTGTTGGTGGATTCAAAAGGATTTATGGACTCATCGTAGTTGTTGTGATCAAATTTATACGATGGCCTGGACATTTTGGGGGAGTTGGAGATACTTTTCTTAGAACTAAATGGATTGAAGTTTGGATCCTCCCACTTGTCTGGTTCAAAGTTGTAAGACGCTTTAGTGACAGTGATTTCATCCTCGTTGCCATTTTGGCTTGCAGGAGAGTTGTTGTCCAGCTGCTCCACCTGGGCTGGGGTGGCTTTTTTCAACCCCAGCTTTGGTTTCCTGAGAGGCATTTTGACACTGGGCTTCTTGCCCACTTTCTTAAGTGGAGGAGAAGCCTGATGTGATGCCTCACAGCTTTCTTCAGAGTAGTCAAACTCCAGTCTTACTGGTTGACGGTTGGGTAAGATAGGTTGCTCTTCAGGATTGGTACTTGGTTCTTCAAGAGGAGCTGGGGGATTGGAGTGATATGGTTCTGCAGTAGGGATAGGGGTGCTCTCGGGAGGGTTGGAAATAGGGCCACAAACAGGACTTTTACGACCCAGAACAGGAGAATTGGCAATTTTGCTACCTCCAGTGTTAAAGGGGTTGATATTCTCAAAATTCTCTGGATCCCATTTGTATGAGGCACTAGGAGGGATTGGAGATTCGTCTTTGTCTGTTAGACTAACAGGTAGAGGGATCTCCTCCTGGCACAAAGGTAAGGCAGGGATACTACAACTCTCCTCTTGGCTGGTATGATTGGTTTCCTCGGGTAGTGGAGGAGGAGTTTCCACACAGCTCTTCCTTGCTCTTCGAAGAGTCCCACCAGGGCTTGGGGTTGCAGAGCCTCCTTCTGTTTCCTCCTGAGCCTGCAGAGGACTGGCAGTTTGAGGCTTTGCCCGCTTCTTGATTTCTGGGGTGCTGATGGTTGAGGCTGGCCTCGGGCTCTCAGGGTTGGAGTTCTGTCTGAGGAGAGGCTTCTTCTTTACAGACCCAGGACGGACTTTCTTGGGCCTGCGGAGGGTCCCTGGAGCACTCTCAGTGCCTACGCTGAATGATTCAGAATGTGGACGGAAACCTCCTGAAGCCGATCCATCCAACAGACCAGAGTTATCTAACTCTCCTCCCTGGAGGCTGAGCGAACGGGTCAGAGCGTGACTTGTGGGCTCGACAGCGAAAAAGTCGATGTTGTAAGCACCACTAGCAGCAATGGGCTTGTTCTCATCAAACGTAGTTAATGCTGAATGGCAAGGTGTATCAGCTTTAGTAATGTCAGAAGCAAGATCACTCAGTGATGTACTTGCACCTGTAAAAGATGAGATGGAATATAAGAATGGAGCAAAAACGCTAAATCCAAGTGACACTTGAATAGAAAAACTGGGATCACGGAATATTTAAAATGGATTGGAGAGAAGATGCATTATAAAAATATAAATAAAAACCCATAATAGAGAGAAAGACTGGAGCAAGCAGCCTCCTTAACTCTACAAGCATAAGTTGTGTAGAATTACAAAAAAAGCCAGATGTGAGATACAATTTCAATCCACTAGATGGTGGAAGAATACCTCCAGTAACAATCCTTTTTAGCAAAAGCACTTGAACCTCTACCAGAGCTCAGCACACATCATGGCGTAATTCTCCTGCTGTACCTTTGTCATCAGATGTTAGTTGCTCTCTGAATGTCTCAGTGGGAGAAACACACTTCACTGGAGTTGTAGATTCAGGAGTCTCAAAAGCACCATCAGAGTCTGAGCTCCTAGAACAAAAGACAAGGCCAAAATGAGTAAAGGTTGCTGTGAATCAGACTGATATCACTTGAGCTGTATGATTGGTCACCAAGGCTAGTATTTTGCTATAAAAGGAACAATTTCTATTTCTAGTATTGGTGAAGAAAAAAGGCAAAAGGTTAATATGTGTTGCTGTTCTCATTTCCAGTAGACTTTAATGCCACAAATGAAAATGTTTAATCTGCAGTGAAGTGACAGATAACAACACACCTGAGACACATTACCCCATCAAAAACACAAATATTTAAACACTGAACCCTATCAGACCACCTCAGGGTATAAAGATATCACAGCTATAAAATATATAATGAAGACTGAGCCACACATAGAGCCAAAAAAATGTATCCTGCAAGATCGTAGGTTGACAAAGGAGAAGGAAAAATTGATTTATCTTTGACATGGTCACCTTACATACGTACAAGCTTCATACTGTCCTGATCAATATACACATTTCATGGCATGCGGCTCCAACCTCCCATCCTGTCTCACCTCTGTCTGACAGGCTCCACGGCAGCCCTGATCATGCTGTCATGACGAGAGCCCCATGAGAGCCGCCGTAGGAGCCCAAGAGCTGGATCTGAGTCCGGGCTGTTCCCGTCTCCTGCCCCTCCCAGCAGTGTGTCCCAGCCCCAGCGAGCCCACTGCAGTGGAGACAGAGCCTGCCACGCACTCACTGCCATGGCTACCGGTGGGCTGCACTTCGCCGCACCTCAAGCTTCTGCCTTACCCCGGATCCAACCTTTTCTCGGTCTTCTCTCTTTTACTCTATTGTCTGATATCCAGATATCTTTGTTTCCAGACAACAGTGTTTTCACCTGGCGTCTCTTTGTCATCAGTAGCCATATCAGTTTGTCTCCTCTCCACCTCAGTAGGAAATGATGTCTTCCAATCTAAATGAGACTGTCTGCAGAAGCCCACCTCCTGCAATAGTGTACATTCAGGCTCTCTCTCCCAGCTTTCCTCTCCTCCCCCACCCCCCTCACATTCTCCTTAACCATTTTTCTGTATCCACACAGAGGAGCTCTTCTGCCCACCAGACTAACCAGTGCTTCTAAAGATAATTTTCATTGTTTCACTGCATGTTGTGCTGTATTCAGAAATTCAACAACGATGACTTTTCTTGCAGCAAAGACACACCTTGATTTTGCTGTGAAACCCGATTGATTAATCTAATCCTGAGGGATTAACCTCGAAGGACTACAGAGGCTGATCGGGCAAATTGTTAGGGTCTTTTGTCAAAGACACGTGCTTAGATCAAATAAAAGCCTCTATCACCAAAGACACAAGGTGCCTGAAACGTCATGTTGGCATTAGTATGGAACAATCTGCAGTAAAACATTCAGACCAATATGGCAGAGATAACATATTTTACTTGCACTCCAAAATGCTAAAATGACAAACCTCTTCATCAGGCTTCATTTGACAGCATGTTAATGCCCCAAAGGGGTATCAAATGAAAAACAGTACCTGTTTAAGAATTTTTTAATAATATCTTTTCAACCTTTTAACACTGAGGTGATAGGCTGCCAGATGAGACAGCACATGGTAGACAAGGGAGCCAGAGATGTAATCTCTATGAGGACCCACTGGCTCTCAGCAGGCTGAGACTGCTCTGCCTAGAAATCCATGTGGATCAATCACTGGGAACTGGGATCATGTTGTCAGATGGTCACAAAGCTAGTGAACCAGACAGCTTTAAAGATAGGATGCATTTTCAGAGTGGAAAACAAAAGTGGAAGACAAAATAAGAATGCATGACATCAGATCACAGGTATATGAAAATAAAACTAGTGAGCAAATTCAGCTATTAAAGATTGAACCGCTTTCAGTGTTGGTTGAGAATGGCTGCAAATAAAACAAAGGAGAAAAAACATAGTAATTAGGGCTCATTTCAGTGCTCTGTTTATGTTGCAGCAAAGGACATTTATCGTGTGAATCCAAACACTGTGTTTCTATGGTAACAGGGGGTTGTTCCCACCATATGTTCCACTACGATGAAAAAAAAAAAAAAAAAGCAGACAGTCCAACACATATAAACACACAAGGCTTGCCTTCCAGCACAATAAACCAAAGTGTATCATAGAGATGGGAAGGCAAATAAAGCCACACTGCAGATTTATGAGGCATGATGCTGCTGCGATAGCATCAAACATTCATTATGATATCAATCAATTTAGTCTTTGCTCATATTCACTGCTGCTCCTTGAAGAATGATCACTCTTGTGATTATCTTTTTCAAATGGCATCTAATTAACCCAGTTTATTAATTTAAACATGGATATGAACCAAATTTATAACAAAAATGACAATCGTCTGGGGAAGGCACGATAACACAATCCCATCCTCAGCAGCTCCTATGCAGAAGCAGACTAAAAAAGGAAGGAGACTAGCAGCGTATGGTACGGGTACGGGGGCGAATAGAAACAAAGAGAGCAGCATTTAATAGCAAGCTCTCAGCTTAGGCTGAGATGACTGCCTGGAGACAGAAGCTCTGCAGTGGGAGGTCGAGAAACATCGCATGTCAGACAGCCAGACGTGTCTCTGCTTCCAGCTACATTCAACTCAGTATGTTCAAACAGCTTTCAGCGCTGGAGGGAGGGCCTTCAAAAAAGCACTCTGGAAAAAAAGAAATAACCCAACCTCCTCAATCTTTTTTTTTAAATAATTGAAGAATTAAAAAGACCTCACTGTCCTCCAAAGAGGAAATTTTAAGAGGGTAATTCCAAAATGCTAAATTTAGCACAATAATGTAAACATAGCAACTGTGATTGAACGGAGGCAGGTTGCTGGTTTCCAAGCTGCTATGTGATTAGCCTAAATGGATTAGCAACCACGTGCTCTCTCCATCATCTCTTGACTGTCATAGTCCTCTAAACCCTCTTAGCCTGGATACGGCCAGTCAACTATCACTTTTAATTCCGCTTCTCCTTTACCTTCAAAATCCCCGGCTTTCACTCACTCTCTGCTGTCTCTGTTGTATAGTTCAACATTTCTCACTGTCTCCCATAAACCTGGTCTCTTTCCTCTCAGCTGTTATGGAGCTGTCCATATCGAGTTGTTTGTTATCTGCTATTGGCAATTTAGTGGGCATAGAAATTACCACCTGTCTGTCAGACAAAGAGGGAGAGAGCAGCAGTTCATTTATTAATCAGAGACAGGCTTTCGTCAGTATGAAAAGGTAGTTCAATAAACCACAAATCTATCATGTACTCTGTGTCTATAGACAAAACAATGATTATTAATTAAATGTATTAGTTGGATATAATTAAGAAAGAGATCAAGTAAACATTAGAACTCTACACTGTGACTAAATGATGAAAGAGACTGACATCTGCTGTTTAAGAAAAAAAACTTTTCTCTGAGATTAGACTAAACATAAATTATAAGAGTAAATGTCTGTTTGGTTCTGTATTATGAACACAGAGAGGAGAGAAATTCTATAACAAAATACAAAGATATACTATGTGATCTATCTGTCCAATATGGTAGGGGAAAAAAGATGCCAACAGAGGGAGCCCCTGTGTTTTCATCCCATCATGAATGAATGTCTGGAAATAAAGTATTGCATCATACCTGCACTACAACCTATTTTCTTTTTTTTTTTTTACAACATCCTGGACACAATTTATTCCCTGATATAATGCAGTCTGCAGAGAGCAGCTTGTAAAGGCATTTCAGCATGACAAAAGCAACCTCGGGCACTCTGCGTCATATACAGGGAAAATAAATAGTTTTTCTTGAAGAGTAGATGTTACAAAGTTTCAGTCTCTCATTTCCATCCCAGACAATGTTGATTTCCATCAGCAGGACCTCTTCTCTGAAGTCTGGAATCCTTTTGTCCAAGGGATCCCTAACCCCTAACCTTCAATCTCAAAACAAAGAAGGCATTAAACCTAAAAGAGTGTCAGACTAAGATAATCTGCAAATGTAATACCTCACCCTAATCTGAGACACTGACTGCAGGCAGATGGCACATTGAAAGACAAGAAGTCAGAGAGAGGTCAGTAAGAAGGAGAAACAACAAGGGAGTAGATGTAGGTTCATTTAAATTTCTGATAGAAATACACGGGAACGCAAGCAACAACAAAATCTGGAGATTTGATGATACAAAGAGAATGAATATAGTTCACAAAAAGTCCCTGGAGCACCATTAGAATTTGATCCACTTAACACTTAATACAGAGTTTCAGTCTGAATTATTTGAATAGTGTCAGTGCTTTTGACAGTGTTACACAACTGAAAGAGTGAACTTTGTAAAATCTTAATTATTAATAGTTGGGGATGGTGGTCACGCTACTTCTGCTTTACAAACCTGTAGGAGGACTGCTGCTAACTCAGTCGTCCTGCACTAAAATCACTCAGGATGTTTTTATGAGAGTACTCAGCCTGCTGAGGTCTTAACTTTTTGGACATCTGAGATGTAAAGACTGTTGTGGAAGATTTTTTTCATCACAAGCAGCCCATTACACACATCCCTCTCCACTGTTTCTCCCAAGCTCTCTTTTCCCTTGTGCAGTTGTGTCTCTGGTATATAAATAAAACAAAGTGGAGCACTCTTACTCCATCTCTGTCATCCACTGATATTCCTGAGTTATCCTCCACCCCCACACAGCGTGTTCTATTTCAACACAGTCACCAGCTCCTTCTCCCAGCGCGGCAGTGGCGTCCTCCTTCTTACAGAACAAAACATCACTCCACCAGCCTCCCAGTGGCACCTAGTTCACTGTATTCTGGTTCCCACAGGCTCCCCTGAAACACTATTATGGTTCATCCATACACACAGGATAGTAGTCAAAGCAGATTGATGCGCATGTGCCTGCGCATGTGCTCATATTTTCCCATCCTTATTTACATTCACAAAAGCAAAAAAACAACAATGCTGATATGTCCCAAGTGATAATACTACAGAAAGCACACGAGGACAGCATAAGAAAAGCCTACAATAGAAGGATACAAAAAAGAGACTTGCTTTAACCTTCATTTTTCAGCAATAAGTCAATTGTCAGCCATATTTCACTTACAGCTGAATGCAACCTGAAAAATAAAATCACCAACATCCATACTGTACATTTATGTGGCATGCAAGATGAATGCAAAGCCATGTTTGATTAAAGAAACGTCAAACAAAAGTCCCCTCAAAGAAAACCTCTCAACATTTTCAGACAAAACACTGAGCTTGACTGCAGATGATTTCAAACTCACATGTTTTCCTGAGAGGGACAGTGTGTCTGTCCTTGCTCCATGGACTCGTTGGCTCCCATCCTCGGCTAGCTCTGCTACCCCTGCCCCCCCTGCCTGCTCCTGCTCTCCAGCCACCCTCCACATCCACCTGCTACTCCCAAAGCTCCGTCTCCTATTCAAGTTGCAGAGCAGGCAGGCAGCCTGTGCCAGAGGAGGTGAGAGCTGGCTGAGCTGACTGTGCTGCAGTGCAGAGGATGAGCGCGAGCTGCTCACATCAGGAGCAAAACAGTGGATGATTAAGGGCTCTTCACTTTATGCACAGCATCCCCAATCCTCTACCCCTCGACAGACTGGGAGCATGCTTGCTTCTTATCCTGTGATAAAACAGTGCAACACCAAGGGAATAAATTCTCCCCAAGTGGAATATAAAAGAGGAAATAATCCAAAATGACAAAATAATAATCCTGCCTTCTTGTTGTCATACATGTGTCTGAGGTGCCTCTTCTCTGTTTGGCTGCTGAAATCGCTGAGCTGTGTTGCTGTTCTCACTGCCTCCTCCCCCCTCTTTTCTCCACTGTCTCCCCTGACACAAGACTCCTGTGCCTTTAAAAAGACAAGCAGCTTTTTTTCCCCTGTCTGCTACTGCGACTGTGCAGGGGTGCCAAACAATAGCAGACCCCCAAACCAGTCTGATTAACAGACAATTCTCCTCCGCTCTGTTCGTCCCCCATTTCTCCTTTCCACACAAAGCATACCTTGTGAATTTCCCTTTCTATTGCTAGGATCCCCATGTCTTATCCTATGAGCAGCATAGAAGAGCTGTAGTAATTTTGGTACCTCCTTTTCACACAATGGATGCTTCCAAAACCCAGCTAAGCCAATCAGAGGGATGCCTGACGTAAACAATAGACTCCATGAAACTACTGCGTGTGTGAATAATTCAGCTCTCAATTCAGGAATTGGAAAAAAATATATATATATCAAACAAATCTCTTTGCCATGTTATTTCCCTTTCAATCTAAAAACACTAAAAAAAAAAAAAAAAAAAGGAAGAAAAAAACTAACTATAAAATCTGTCATTAAAAATAGATCTTTCCCATTTAAAAGTAGTAAATTCTTTGGGGAAGAATCAAAGACGTGCATCCTGACATATCAGCATCAACATTAGTGCAGACTGGCTTGGTGTTCCAGTTTACTGAAAAAATCTTAAACTGCCTTTAAGACTGGAGGAGTCAAGCCATAGACTCAAATTCTACTTTTTTAATTATATGTGTCAGACAGATGAGAAGAATTTGTCCTTTAGGATGGACTTAAGAGCCTGACCTGTTTCAACAAATTTTCCATTGATTGTCCAGAAGCAATGGGAAAGAGAGGCATTGGAAATATGAGAAGAATAAATCTATTGTACAAGTCATGGGAAAGTTGGGAAATGAGGGCTCTCTACAATAAGTTGAGCCAACAGCTGCGCAAAGTCGTTGTATTGAGGTTTCAGGTGTCGTACCTCTGCCTGCAAGGACAAAAAAGACTGAATAAAAGAAGCAAGCATCAGTTCCTCCAGACAATACAAAACCCAGTGTTGATGTACAAATGTAACAGCACATCTGAGAAGGGGTTTGTTTGCATGTCAACTTGAAGCCTGTTAACTGATATTTGCAGAGAATACTGACGTAGTCTAGTCTTGGATGGGCTTCCTGTTGGTCGATGTTTCACGACCCGAGGGGACCAGTAAAATCACAGCACATTTACAGCCCATATAGACCCCTGTTAAAGAAAAAGCATTGATTGCTGCTCCCATCTAGACCACCCAGCCCCGTACGAGTTCAAAGATTTATCTCGGACACAATGATAAAAACACCTTTTTTTTTTGCTGCAGCTTTAAGAGGCTGGACTTGCACTTCAGCTTCAACTGCAGAACATGAAGGAATAAAAAATTCAACAAACTCAGGCACTGGAAGATATGGCTGTGGCAGTTTTTTTCTGAAAGATTCATAATGGCACTCAAGTAGAATCAAGGTCACAACGTTCCACATGGACGTAGGCTGCCTGAGAGTTATACCTCTATGCAGAATGTGAAGGTTCAGAACAACGTGGGTTTTCAGGCGAAGGTGTTGAAACGTGTTTTAATGAATAAAAAACATGGTTTATACCTACAGAATGAAGAGTCCATCTCGGTTTTCAGATGGTGAGAGGAGATGCTGGCAACTTAAAACGTTTAAAGAATGTGTGCAAAACAAGGGAAAATTTGAACAAGTTCAAGTGTACACATTCATCAGTGCAGTCTCAACATCTGTCACCGGCTCAAATTAAACAATTCCAACAAACATTACGCCAGGGAATTTGTCACAGAATATCAGATACAATCATAACCACTACATACAACTCTGCAAGTGATCAGCAGTTGGACGAAATATTTTAGGGAATCCTGATTTAGGCATTGATCTTCCCCACTGATCCTCCAGCTGAGGACCTGCATAACAAGCAGGATTATATATATATATAAATATATATATATATATATTTTATAATCAGTCACTGGTGGGATCCATTTAGCTGATTCTACATTTACAGTAAATCTTCTTCACAAATCTCAACAAATTTTGAGATACTGTTCCCTTTATGTGAACCATCAAAGTAACTGAAAGAAGCAGGGGAGCTATCGGGGCATCACTAAAAGGAAAAAAAGAGTCCATCAACCCATTAACCTAATCACGTGTGTTGTGGTGACGCAGGATAACAGTGAGAACCGAGAAATAAAGAATTTTCAGCTACCAGGGATTGTCATCACAACACAAAGCTCCAAATCATTTAGTCAGAAAAGGCAGGCCCTCTTGTTTATTCTTAAAATCACAGAGAGACGTGATTATTACTCATTCAAATGAGTTAATAGTGTAAACGAAAACGTCCAGCAGCTGTAATGGAGTTGCTTCGTCGATGCATGGATTGATATATAACAACTTTATTAGCATCCAAATGATATTTTCTACTGTTTTCTACACAAGCTGGGTGTACCAGAATAAAGCTGCTTTATAACTACATGTGTGCTGGCATACTTGCTGTGTGTGTCCAGGAAAACATTACAGTCTGTGAGATCTGGTAAGAAAATTAAATGTTTCTGTGCCAGTATCCCAGTCTTTTAATGCATTCTATAAGGTCTCAAATAGTCTATACTCTGAATGTTTTTACAAAGTTTTTTTGGTCACTTTTTTTTCTATTTGACACTGAATCATATCGAGATGCATGAGATTTGTCCCCATATGATCAATCATATATGCACCATCCAGACAGCTGGGTGCACACACAGGCAGGGACTGCAATATGAATATGGAACACCCTCTGCTGGTTGCAAATAACACTGCACAGTGGAAGTGGCTGAGTCATTCCCTTTCAGAAAATAAAGTGTGTGGAACAAGCTGAAAAGCCAAGGGGAATGTTTGTTATTAGCAGTGGGGAGAATAAACTGAGGGGACTTGTGAAATATCAAAATTAAATGATGCATTAACATTACTGAACATTTTTTCAGGTTCAAACAGAAGCTTTGAGTGAACAGTACGGTGCTACACAAGCTGCCTAATGGCAAGAAGTCAGCTATAGTACATGAAGTGGTTATATGGGGGTAGTGTCTAAAATATCTACAAATATATATTTGGTCCCTGTGCTTTTGCTGTATTTACCATTACCAGACCACAATTATACAGTATGCAGTAGAATTTCCATGACCACTAAGTTCACTTTAGCAAATCCTGTTTCCTCTGAGTTAGTGTGGTGGGCGTAGATCACCATGCCATGCTGTAACTTTAAGAGTTAGGCAATAAGATGGGTTTTAGACACTACAGACAGAATGTGCTCTGGATTTTATGGAGAAAATGGCAGTTATTCTGGATAATATATCTTCATGGTCAGCACTTTCATGAGTACTTTACAGTTTGTTGTAAGAGCCCTTTAAAATTCTAGGAAATATGCTTATTCACTCTCTTAATGAGCATCAGTTGTCATTTTCCTTGTAAACATGAACCAGTAGCTAGTTTAAAGACAGAAAGCAAAAGGAGACATTTGGATTCTGTCTAACGGTAAAGCACTAAATCACAATTCTCAATTAACAAATTATTTTTGTTTTCTTTAGTCTGCACAGAAGATAAAGTGTAAAATTCACATTTTGCCAGTCTTTTATGAAATTTGTGGGGTACGATTTCTTGGTTTGGGACAACAGTCAGACAAATGAAGACTCCAGAGAGTTGCTGCTCCCACTAAAAAAGAAAAAGTCCTACTTAAAGAGGTGTGACTGAACAGATTTCTGCTTTCTTGAGTCTGCTATCTGTTTCCCCCAGTTTTTGAGCCGTTATAAGATGATAACTATCTGCCTGCTAAGTGAACGTGTGGAATCAACTTCATACCTTACACTTGCAAAGTGAAACAAATCCTTTGAATTTAGAATAGGGAAGCTCTCTGTTTCTGAGGTCAGTGAGGGTGTGAGATGTCAGTTTAATGCTGTCAGGTGACCTGAGCCATGGGACTGGATGGATAAGGACATGGCTAATTTTCTTTAAGGGGTCTTGGCCTTAAAAAAAAAGTCCTTATGAAAAGCTTTAGGCACAGTGACATGCTCGTACCTTAAAGGAACATGGTGGGCTGCAGAAGCAAGGTGAAGGTCCTCACGATGGTCAGCAGAAGGTGCAGAAGGTGCAGAAGGGGCGGCAGGGGCTGGAGGAGAAGGGCAGGGGGACGCAGGTGGGGTTGGTAGAGCTTCGAGCGTGCAACTCCCTGGGAGTGTGGGAGAAATAGTGTGGAGTTCTGGGATGTCTTGGAGGTGAGGAGGGGGGGCAGACAGGAAGTGTTGGTCAGAGGTAGGAGGTGCGGGAGAAGAGAGTGCAGGGTGTCTGCTTTCTGCCTGTTCAGCAAGGGAAGGCCTGCAGGGGAGGGAATGCAACACATCAACAAACAGACCAAAACAAGCAGGTTGCGAGTAGCGATTTAAACATGGCTCTCCATTTCCCTTTATGTTTCCATTCAAACAACAAATGAAGTGAGCTTACCTCAAAGCAGAGAGAAAAAACAGAGCACCGTGCACCGTGTCATCATCTAAAACTAGTAGCGACTTGAAAAGTAAAACACTAACTCCACTTATTCTGAAAGTACCTTGTCATTTATATCATATGAAACTAAACATTAAACTCCTTACATGACAGTCCATGCTTGCAGAGAAGTAGTCTGTTTGATAGTCTGTCTCTGTCATCATTGGCCACCTGGTGGAGTGGATTTGGCCCTGATCCATGCTGGTCTTATCAGGAGTGGTAGGCTCTCTAATCTGACAGGCAATGCAATGAACGCCCATGCAGCTGTTCCCCACTTGGGGAATGCCTCCTGTTTAGCTCTAAAAATATACTAGTAGCTTCTTTAGCGAACTGGAGCTTCACAAAACCTCCATCAAGTCAAGCACATTGTCACTACTCGTGCATCAAGTCGACTGTCTGCTGAGCTGCTCTTTGCAAATGTAGTAACAGAGCAAGCCTTTACTTAATTTCAGACCGAGGCCAAGCTCTGTTATTCTCGTTCTCTCTCCAGTAAAATCAGAACTTAATAACATTTAATGAGGGAGCATGCTTTTCCTCAGGGCGTAGCAAGTTACAGTTTACATTTTAACACTGGTGTGGCTCCTTGCATTCTTTGAAAAAAACGTGCAGAATTTTTCTAATTGAAGCAGGATGGCTGCATACGGGAGAAACATCTCCAGATTTCATGTTTTTATCAGGTCTCATTTCTCTCTTAGCCATAGCTATACATGTGTCAGCATCTGTGGCCAACATGGCAGTCTGGAACAGAAAAGACAAAGTCACAACAACCAAGTCATGAGTTTCGCTGCTGCCTCCAAAGAAGGACAAAAACAGTTCAGGAGTGGACAGAAAAATCAATCGTGCTAAGGAAGAAGACAGGACAAGCAGATAATAAGATTACACAGTGGGCACTGGTAAAGTGTGGAATATTCAGTAATTCAGAGCCTGTTTTATTTGGAGATACTGAAGCAGCGGAGGCTTTCTAACTAGAGCAGGATGAATGCAACAAATTAGATGGAGCACATTAACACATTGGAGGTGTTAACACCTGGACGCTGTCCAATGTAGTTTTTTCGTTGTTAATAATACATCTGTGTGCAGGGCATTCACAAAGAATGTCTCAAGCCATTCAAAGAAAACAAAGATATAAACATATACATAGAAGAAATTTTGTGTTACTAGAAAACAACTAGCCTCCATTTTTTTTATGACTGTGTATTTTGCCTGTGCTGTATTTACGCAATACACACAGGAATTGATGTAATCTGCAAGAAACAGCTGGACTCAAAAGTCCAGTAGTTAAATGTAAACAAAGAACCATAAATGAAACCAGCTCAAGTGAGTGAAGAAAAGTGTTTGAAAATGCTGTAATGATGGGAGGACCATTTCTGTCCTGCAGCCAACAGCTAGCACATACTGTCCAAACAAACTTATGTACTCCATATTCGAGAAAACATTGCAGCTGTATTGTGTGGCAAATGTCTGCTTAATTTCTTCAGCACTACTAAGATTAAATCATTATTCAAAGGTAAGTTAGTGTCTGAGAATAAATGACAGACACGAGTTTATCCACTTGTGCCAGAAAAGGCAAATGGACCTTCAATCACCATGGCAACTGGTCTATTCACAGTACAATGTGGGTTAAATCATGGAGGAAAATATCTGACACATCAAGCTAAAGAGTGACAGCTCTTAGAGTTTTATGTGTAAAACACTAGATAACGTTGTTGTATTTAAACCAGTCATGCTACATTTAAGAGAAAAAAAAAAACTTTTATGCCAAATGTAATACAGCGAAAAGCTCAGTGGCCCTTTAAGTTTCCTGGAAGGCCCAAAATTATTCTTTAAGTCATGTTCAAATTTCAAAAGTCTTTCCTTCCAGCAGGATTTTTGGAAAACTCGTATACAGCAGTTAACGCCAACTTTAGGACTACTGAGGAGATATGTCACCCACCGCTAACGCTGAAAGAGGTCTGAGCGTGTAAAATCTTTTCCAAATCACATTAACCTCTGTGCAACTATGTTCCTGAAAAACCTT
This sequence comes from Leuresthes tenuis, assembly GCF_036924035.1. Taxonomy (NCBI): domain Eukaryota; kingdom Metazoa; phylum Chordata; class Actinopteri; order Atheriniformes; family Atherinopsidae; genus Leuresthes; species Leuresthes tenuis. Next base: position 18,511,952 of record NW_027325362.1, read on the forward strand.
CTGTCGCTTCATTTTTCTGTTTGTCCCTCTCCTCTGCCCATCTGGTGGGGTCAACAGAGGCAGAGCATAATTAGCACTAGTTACCTACAGACCATCTGCTGCGTCCACCTGGAAGGACTTACTGTAAGCGCCAACACTTACTGTAGACACACACTTGTGTAAAAAAAACAGGACGACTGCTTTGTGTCAACTCACCCAAATTTCAGCCATGGATGGATCCATCACACAATTTCAAAGGTAAGAGTGGTAAACTATGGCAATGATGTTCTGCTGAGTGTCTTGAATACTCCCAAAACAGCAGAGCAAGTGACTGCACGTCCCAGTCCTTCTCCCCTGTGTCTGTGACTCCTACTGACTCCGTCATACACACTAACCCAACAGCACATGCTCAAGTGTTCCTATGAACCCTGGCTTTTGTTCCACTCAGTCTGGTCTGAGCAAATGACTTCAGTGGGACTGAGTGCCTGCCCAAATTCCTCCCACTACAGGCTTCAGTTCACAAAGCCACACAGACTGAACAGGACTGACAGCTAGGACTGCCTCTAGGGGCGGAGAAAAAAAAACATATGTACACACTCTCCCACACACACATACATATCGGCCATGCAGTCATATTTCTGTCTCAGCCACATGTATGCAAGTGTAACTCTATCTATTGATGAAATGTAGCAGGATATAGTACTGTCATTCTTCCGCTGTTTCGTCTGAGTAAAGCTGTGTGTCTCCAACAGTAGTGATGGACAAGTGTTGAGACTGACAGGCAGCATGTGCTACTCTGGCATGTGGACGACACTTTGGCACGCAGCAGCAGCAGAGAGACAAATAAGACGGATAACTGAGAAAGCAGAGAATAGAAATCATCTGTACTAGTTCAAGTTAGTTACAATAAAACAAGAGTCAAACAGAGTGAGTCAGCAGGAAGAACTCTGCTTTCATAAAAACCTTAGACGTACAGTGAATACTCCAGTGGCATATGAAAATATTCAGTAAAGGAATAACATACACATGAAGTTAATCAAGCTAGAGCTGTTAAAATGCATAAAATACCAAATGCCCGCATGACGCTGAACTGAAGGAAACGCTGGTTCAGTTAGAAGTTTCAACACAAATAGTTCACTGACACTTCATGCAGCGCAAATCTGTGAGACTCAAGCTAATTTGTCTGATCAGACACTGTTAAAGCGCTTCAGAAGGAAACCACCCACCGGACACCCTCAAAGTGTCTGAAAGCCAAACAAATCCATTTTAAATGTGTGCAATCTGCTGAGCCGTAAAGCACATGGCCCTCTGAGATTACCCATTTTGCAGGTAAGATGGCACCAAAAAATGTTTGGTTTTTTTAGGAAATGTTTTAGGAAAAGTCGTTCAGTGCAGGAAAATCAGCTGACAAAATAAAAACTGAAAATCCATCAGTTATTTCAAGGACGTGTTTTCTATAATCCAGATCCTGGTTTAGCTCTAAGAAAGAAGTCTGTTGGTAGGCGTCTCTTGGGGTAAAATACTTACTACAATGGGCTTTCTCTGAAAATGTAGACAGCAATTCACAACCATAGTGGGAATATTAAATTAAATCATTGTCCTGCTACTGAAAATAACTTTTACAAAATGCCAGATATGAAAATACACGAGTGTAATTCATCCGGCCAGTTTCCAAATAAACTCACCAGCTGTCCTGGAGCTCCGCAGGGGGATCCTGGACTGCTTTTGTCACTTCAGTTCTCTCAGTCGGGACTTTAAAAGCTTCCACAGGTGAGTCCTCAACAGGTTGTACTTCTAGATCCTCTGGCAGCTTCTTCTCTTGTTGCTCCACTATCGTCTTTTTAGGTTGTGGCTCTTGATTCTGTATTGGTTCTTGAGATTCTACCTCATTTTTTGTTGGTTCTGAGATCCCTTCAATCTCTTTGGATGGTTGTAAGACCTCAGCCTGGTCTTTTGCTACTCCCACAGATTTCCTTTCAGATTCTGGAAACTCATCTACGGGTGCTTCTGTCTTGGTTGGCTCTGATGGTTCACCTTTTTTTGTTGCTTCTTCTGAAAATTCTGCCTTTGTGCTCTGTGTTGGTTTGGAAAGCTCTGCTATCGGCTGTATTGGTTTTGGGAACTCTATCTTTTCTAAAGGTTCAGGAAGGTCAACAGGCCTCTTTAGAATATTCAGGGATTGGCTCTCTATTGTCTTCTTTGCGGCTTGCTCCAATGGTGGGAACTCCTCCTCTTGTCTCAACGGTGCGGCAGTCTCCTCAGTGGGAGTCAGAAACTCTTGATCAGGAGACTCCAGAGATGGTAGCAGTCTGGAAAAAAACAAAACACGAGAAAGGGTTGAGGGGATATGTTGTATAGTTTACAGAAAATTCACATGAAATTAATGACAAATCCCAAAGATGTGTTTGCATGGATATAACATCATGTGTCCCCAAGAAGATGTGTACAGAAGCACTGTAGGTATGTCTGTGTTGAGAAGTGTGTTCTGTGTGAGAAAAGGCTCATTCTTGCCCTGGACACCAGAGAAGATGTCACAGCTGATGTCATCCTTTGAATATAATGGCCTACTTTACTTCTATTAGACTTCAGTGGTGACAGTCATATGACTGAGCTCAAGTCAATACAAAGTGCAGCTCTGTGTTTACCTCCTCATTCATATTCATTGTCACACTGCTCTCCACAATGTTGCCCCGAACGAGCCCTGAACATGGTGCTACTGCAATGCTCAGTTGAAAAAAATGCAGAAATATGTGTTTAGACTGAATTCAAAGACATGTTTAAATGATTTAAACTACACAATTCCAATCATCTTACTTTTTGTTTTTATGATGTACTTGTGCAGATAAGAATCCTTCTGACCTTTAATTACTTAGTTTAATGTTCTAAAATCACTCTAAGGTGTTCTGCATGTGCTCATCTTATCTGCACCTACAATGATTTCAAATAAACACTTTCACTAGTGTTTACCTCGAAGTATCCGCTGTGTTCAGCGAAGCAGCTTCTTTTAGTGCTTTTATCCAGTTTGTGTCTGGTTCCTGGGTTGTTTGTCCAGAAGCAGGACTTTCTGACACACCAGCAGCATCTATATTCACAGACTCTTGTTCAACAGGAGAGTTGCATGTAGCCTTTTTAAGGGATTCTCCTTCACAATGAGGAGCAGCAACAGTGATATCATCCTGAGGCTTTGATAATGGCACTTGATCGTGGGGTTTCTCTGACTCATTTAGGGTGGTTGATGGAAAATCTTCCACATTCTTTGATGAAACAGCAATAGGGACTGTGATAACATCCGTAGTCACTTTATCTGATATATCATTATCACTTTCTGCCTCTTTAGAAAGACCAGTCCCCCCCTCTGAGGGGCAAACAACAGTCCCAGTGTCACTGTGTGACACCCCACTTTGAAAGTGGCCTGGATCTGATTCTTTGCCACTTTGTTTGGAATTCAAATCTTCAACCCCCTGCTTTTCCTTCTCTTCAATATTATCAGTTACTTTTACCTCACATTGTTCCTTCTCATGGCTGCTAACTTTCTCCTCGACCAAAGCTGCCTCATCTTCTTTTGTGATCTCATTAACATCAGGGCCTTTTACAGCTGTTTGCACTACTTGGCTGTTTTGTGTTGCTGAGGTTTTATTGCCGCTTTGTAGCTCCAGAGACTTGCACTCTGTATCCTTAACTTCACACTCCCCAGTTTCACCCCTCTTGCTTTTCATAGCCGTGGCAGCACTGAAATCCTTTCCGGCAGTTTCTGGCTGCCCAGCAGGAGATGGCAGAGTACTGAACATCTTTGTATGAATTTCTTCAGCTTGGTTTGTACTTGGAAGACTATCTGTGCTGACCTTTGATGAAACTGAATTTCCACTGAAAGGTGAAGTCTCAAGTTGCTGTGAAGCAAACTCATCAGATACAGCACTGCTCTGTGACGTCTGAGGTTTTTCATAATGGTCTTGGCAGGCAGCTGACAGCTTGTTTTCTTGCTGACTTTTACCATCCAGAGCACTCATAATCTTAGTGCCTGGGATCAAATTAGCTTCTGGAACACCTTTCCCTAACCCAGGACCTTTATTCTCATCCATCTCCTCTTTTGTTTCACCTACTTGCGAGTAAGCTGTCACTGTCTCTATGTCAGCTGAGTCACTTCTCTCAGCAGCACTTCTACATTCATTTAAATCATTGGAGAGGTGAGACGGCACATCTACCCTAGCGGCCCCCGGTAAAGTTTCTCTTCCCTTGTCATAGCCTGTCTCTCTTTTATTGCCACTGCTGTCATCTCCAAACAACTCATCCCTGTTTTCTGACTGACACAAACTTTCATTGGAGCTGTCTCCTTCCTGTGTTGCCTTTTTCACTCCACAAACTAGTGCTTGGGCCTCACTGTTACTCTTTTCTTCCCCCTCTTCAGTGCCACCTGACAGCTCCTCTTTGGAATGTCTGGATCCCAGACGCTGCTCCTGTTCCTGAGAAAAACAGTTTAGATCCAGTGACTGGCCGAGAGAGGCACTGAAATGTAGTGCAGCGTCAGTGTCAGAGCTGAATTTTACTACTGCTGTCACAGTTTGGCACAAACTCTGCCCAAAAACAGTTGGAGTTTCACTAAGAGACTCTAATTCAGTTGATACCATGTCCTCAAATGTTCCTGAAGTTCTGTTGGGAGAGAAGGCAAAAGTTTCACATAGTGATTCAGCCTTTTGCTCTTCAGCTTTAAGTGATGGCTGCAATGCTTCAGTTTCCACAACAGCCTCTTTATCTGGTCCATTGTGCTGCTGTGATGTTGGGCCTGTCTTTCCTGTTTGCTGCTTGCTGCTATCTGCTGCTTCCTTTTGATTATCCATTGTTGCCTCTTCATTATCTTTCTTTTTCGTTTTGAACAGCATGGAGGTCTGATCTCCCAGTTTGTTTTTCTCTTCCATACGGTCTTCTTTATTGTTTTCATATGTGTCACTGGCACGCAGGTCAGAGCTGATTGGGCAGCTTACATTTACTAGGTCATCCCTAATCGATGCTTTACAAGTAACAGGTTCAGTGCCAATACAGTCTGGCTCAGTGTGACGTGCAGAGATTACATTATTCAATTCTTCCTGAGGCATTATACCAGCTGCAGCAGGAGACTGAGCTTCATGAAGTAGATTTTCCTGTTGTGAAGAAGGAATATTTGCTTCATTGGTAACAGTATTCTGAAGTACATCTACATACTGCAAAGCATTGTTTCTATCCTCCTTGTCCGAACAAATCCTATCTGTTTTAACACGGTCATCACTGTGCTCACAATCCTGTGCCAGAGACATTTGTGTCATTTCACTGCGTTTATAGTTATCCACCTCTCCAGAGACATTGGCGCAGTCTCCATCAGCACTGCGGTTATCTGTCTGCTCAGGAAGAGAGACATCACAGTCAGTAATGAACTCTAAGTGATTCAACATCGGACCAGGAGGCCTCAGCACAAAAGGTGGATCGTTGATGCAACAGCCGATCGCAGAACTTGACAGTTCAGAGGCTGCCACATCTGCAGGTACTGATTCATCCTTTATTGGATCAGCAGAGTCAGTTGTAGACTCCTGCTCCTCACTAACCTTCATGAGATCCACAGTGACTTGGCCATTAGGAAGTGTTTCACATAACTGGCTGGGAGGCTGATCACTGTGGACAGTAGGCTTTGTCTGAGGAAAGGCTGCACAGGTGGAGGTCCCAGTGTCAGGTTTTGAACTATGGTCAAGATCAGCATAAAGCCGCCCAGCAGGGAACTCAGAAGCAAGAGGTTTGCAGGTGACATCATCTGCTGGAAGCACAAACGGAGGATGCTGGCTTTCTTCTTTTTCTTCAAGAAAGACAGTAACATCACACTTTAAAGATGATTCCTGTGGCAGGTCAGTCTTAACTGAGCCTTCAGATTCAGCACATAACTTATCAGTTTCAGTATAACAATCTTCATTACCTGTCTGATTTGTCTCAATGGGACATAAAAGCTGTTTTGAGCAAGGCTCAGTTCCCACTTGCAAATCTACAGTGTTTGTCTCAAGGCTATGACCTGAGTGATCTACGGTGATGTTTGTCTTGGTACTGTTAGTCACTCTATCTGCTTTGTCTGACTGATCATCCTTCTGTGACTCTGAAAAGTCAGACGAGCTGCATATTGCTGCTTCATTCTTGGTAGGAGCTGTTTTTTCGGTGATTTCTTGTTTCTTCGAGCTGAGAACTTCCGGGAAGGTGTAGCTGGCTTCAACAACAGGGTGGTGCAAACTCTCATAAACAGTAAGTGGAGGCAAAGAGGCACAGTCCAAAGCTAAAACTGACATCTTTGTGAGATCCACAGCGGAGCTGCCCTTTTGTTTCACATCGTCTGCGAAGTGAACTCTGTTGTTGCCTCCATTCCTGTCACATACACGCACACCCACTCCAAACATAGCAGGGCCGCCACTGTTGCTCTGGGGTAGAGATTGGATTTGAAGTTCAGCTGCACTTTCGACTCTCCTTGCTTCTGTTGTGCTACAAGGTTGAACCTGTTTATTGTCGCTTTCTTCTCGTTTGTTTTGCTGTGAAGTAGTCGAAGGCTGAGGTGTAATTAAAGATGGGATGACTTGGTCGCAGTTTGTCTCTGTGATGGATGATTCCTCACAAGTATGTCCCAATGATGGTGCCTCCTCTGAAAGCAATTTCTGCTTGAGATCAGCCTTTATCCCTCCATTTGTATTGCTGGAGCTCTGCTCAGTGTAAGGAGGGTGAGGTGAAAGTGCTACGCCACGCTGTTCCTGGCAGGGGTGAAAGAGACGGTCCTGTTCAAAGCAGATGGTCTCAGTGATGGTAGCAATCGTCTCACTCCAGCTCTGTGACTTCAGCTGTGACTCGGCAACATCAGGGGGCGGACGCGATTCTGTCTCGGCTGATGACACGCCACTGGCAGAGGCTTCTGGCTGGCTGAACGAACTGTACTCTCCAGCCAGCTCTCCTTTCTCTCCCAACTCCTCTCCTCCTCCTCCCCCTCCCTCTCCTGATCTTTCCAATCCCACAGCACTGTGATCCTGGAAATCAGGACCAGGGAGTAGCCCAAGGGGAGAAGAATTGACACAGGCTTCGAAACGCAGTTGCTCCTTTTCTGTGTCTCGCTCTTCAGCTTGTGAGATCTCTGTGTCTGAGCTGCAAATGCTCATCCCTCTCGGTCCCTTGATTTCAGCCTCAGCCAAGTTGTGTGGCATTTCGCTGCTGCAGCTTTTCTCATATGCAGTCTGTCCCCCTTCAGCTGAGGATGCAAGTGTGCATTTTCCTTGTGAGGAGATTAACGAGAGCTGAGGGGGGCTGTCCAGGAGTTTGCCTCTTTCTCCGTCTGCAGAGCTAAGGCACTTTTCAATGCCTCCCAGTTTGTTCTCCCCTACTCCTTTCACACTCTCTGCAACTGTTACAGTAGCTACTCCCTCCACTAAATCACGCCTCACGCTTTCTCCCTCTCCCTTGCTTTCTATTACTTCTATCATCGTGGGTGTTGTCAGTGGCAACGCAGTAACCACCATTAAAGCCTTTTCAAGGGCACTCTCCACGCAACTCTCTCCCACACAAGTTCTGCTGCTGGAGAGTGGGCTCTGATTCCCCTGTGTGAGTATTTTTGCTTCAGTGTTAACTACAGCCTCTTGTGTTTGTGCATCTGATCTCATATCACTAGCAGCAGATGGTTTGATAGCTGTGGTTTGGACATTTGTCGTGGGTGTATTTTCATAGTTTATTTCTCCTCCGGTTACATGTTGCTCCGACTGTGAGCTTTCAAGGGAGCTATGATTCATAGTACTATGAGTATCCATATGGTTGTGGTTATCTGACTGATGGGGCCTCTGTGAAAGAGCTTGCTTGGACACAGGTGAACAGGCAGAGGCTGTAAGATGATCCTGACTGCCATGGGAGGATGTAAGAGGCAGGGTTGAGATGATCATTCCCTCTGGACTCAGCTGCTGCTCGTAATGAAACCTGTTATCAAGCTGTTCTCCACAAATCACAGTCTGAATGTCAGCCTCTCGCACTGACACTGCATTTTCTGGTGAATCTGTGTGAGAGCTAACATTTATGAGTGACGCACCTTGCATTTCATTTCCCGACTGTACTACTGTCTTTGCTTTTTGTTCATTCTCTGAGCTCTTTTCTGTCTTTTTCTTTTTCCTGTGTTTCCTTCTCTTTGTTTCTTTGTTCTTACCACGCGCTGAACTCATCTGTTTGTCTGTTTTTGACTCTGACTGATTATTGTCATTGTGCTCGTCTGTCCCTGTCTGGGCCTCTGAATGATCTACCTTTGTTTCACCAAATGAATGGTTCATACTGTACTTATCACTTTGATTTTTCTTCTTTATATTTGCAGGCTCTGTTACTGCTGTTGTGCTCCTCTCTTTAACAGCTGCATTACAGTCCGCAGTGCTATTTTCCAGAGTAGCTTCAATAGAACTAACAAGTTCTTCTACCAGATCACCACTCGGACCACGAAATAATGCATGTTCCAGAGGATCTTTAAATGAAACTGATGCCATTTCTGACTTCATGTGTGAGGGTATTTCTTTTTCTTTTTCTGACTTAGTCTCTGAACATTTACAGTTATCCAAGCTCTGATGTTCTTTAACACTCTCCCTCTCATCTGTCCCAGCATTATTCTCAGCGCCCAGTATGTAATCTCGAAAACTAAACACAAAGGTATCCATCTGACTCTTTTCTGCTTCACTGTTTCCATGTGTACTCTTGTTTCCATGGCCCCCGTTGCTATGTCCTGGCTGGATTGCGATTGGAGGTGGTGATGATGACTCACTGGATTTATTAACTATAGCCTCACCGGTTGTTTTTCCTACATTAGAAACTGTCTCGGGCGTGTTGCTGGGGTGCACTGTGGGAGTGAGCATGCCCAGTGACGCCATTTGTTCTTCACATTCCTGAAAGGCCTCTTGGAGTTCACGGTCTAAGAACTCGGATGGGGAAGGGGTCAAGGGTCCTGGGTGAGGTGTGGCAGCAGGCTGAGGTGAAGGATGGACATCTGTGATAAGTGGGTCGCAGCCATGAGGCCTGAGGCAGGGGTAGGGTGACACAATTAGGAGTAGATGATCAAACAGCTGTTCATTCCACGATGCCACTGAGCACAGCAATTGGCAAAGTAGAAGCCAATGCACAGCACACACAACTGCACACACAACTGCACTCAGCATGCCTGTTCTAAGATGTGCAATCCCCAGCATGAAATATCAGCTGTTTCTAAGCATATGGGTGCTAATTAACATGCAGGTCTGTTCAAACACACACTTGCTCAAAGTCATTACACTAAGTGAACTTTACATAATTTCACAAATTCACTGCAAACCTTATTTAAACAAGTCTTTAATTATGATAGAATTCTATTTTTATTTTACTTTCTGATTGTGCACCAAAGTGCACCAAAACCCTCACAATAAGTAGCACTTTAATTTGACTTAACTGTACCTGTCATGACTGCTGGGATAGGCTCCAGCCCACCCGCTACCCGATTAATGGATTGACGGTATAGAAAATGGATGGATGGATGTACCTGTCATTGCTTTTGTTATTACACTTATTCATTTATTTTTTGCCTCATAATATATTCTGATACTTCTACTATAAGCATTAGTTTAATGCTGTCTTTTATTTATATCCAGTTTTAGGTGTGTTTCTGTATGTGCATCAGCACTGATTAAATGAGGGTTTTTTTGACGATGTTTTCTAAAGTTTTCAATGATGATGGATATCAAATAATTAGATTTTTTGATTGCATTGATTTTTTTTTTACATTGCTATAGATGCATTAGAACTATGACTAACTCACTTAACTCCACTTATGCTGTACTTTAGTCATATGAATGTCGGAAAATCCTGCCTATCTAAGTTATTACTTGGAATTACAGGAAATGCCAGGTAATGGCATGGTTGGTTTCTCTCTGTCATCATATCTTGGTTGCCGGAGTGTATCATTCCATCTCATTATTTAGTTATAAGATAATGTACATTCATATCTTCCCAATGTGCGCTTATTCTTTTTCCTAATACAAAAAACAACTTCTCTGATCACACCCAGATACGCCAATCAGTCACAAGGATTAAAACTTGATTAAAACTATATAGGTCCACCTTGTTCCCCTTAACAGCTCTGACCAATCAGGGCATCAACATGGAACCTCTGGATGGTTTTTCATCCACTGTAGCGTTTAGGGGGTCTATATGAAAGTCATAACCCAAGATTTCGCAACAAAATACTGCATCATAACACGATAGTAATTATTTACTTTATCTGTTGGTGACTTTAATTATGAGGCGACTGATACAGTCTCACATGACTGCTCCATAAAGCTCTGCCATTTCCTTGTAAACACAACCTTTGGCATTGTACTCACCTAACCGACCTGCCATTCAAGCATCTAATTAACTTGGCACTATACTCAAGAGCGTAGCAACAAATAAAATAAAGTGTTCAAAGCTGGCAGATTTTGCTTTGCAGCAATCTGATGCCTGCCTCTTCTTGAAATGGAGACCACACGTCTCTCACAGTAATGTATTTTCATAGAGTAGTCTTACTACTCTGCAGAGGTGGACAAAAAAAGCAAGAACATTATCTCTTCTGTTCATCCTTTTTGCACTTTGAATTATGTTAAGCTATCTAGTAAAAGTCTGCTTAACACAAATTCATCATTTTACACAATCCCACCAAGCAGTCATACTTACAATAGTGCAGATCAGGCTGTCAGAACACTTTAAAGCCTCAGTCAAATGAGTGTGGTTACCCTCAGCACTCAGACAAAAGCAGAATGCCAGGCAACACCTTGGCAGAACATAAAATCACTGCAGATAATTCACCTAAACTGAGAAAACAAATCACTGCATGTCACGCCAAGTCTGATCTGACAGGCAACATCGCAACAATGACATCCATCACACTCAAGTGCAAGTTAGAAATGTTAGATTATCACGTGGTCTTCTTTTTCTTCTCCATGCTCCCAGATTTTAGCCATCCTAGCCATCCTAAAGCTGGCCACACTCCCACAGCCGACACTCTGCCATCCCCCCTCATGCTGGAGTCATGTGGTACCTTGTATTTACAACCACGTGTGGTCCACTGATTTCCATGTGATGCTGCAGGCCCACCAGCAGAGGGTTCACCTGCTCACATTTCTCCTTGCCTGAGCCAGTATGAGCTCTGCTGATACAGATCCACACATGCACACACATTCAAACACACAGCAAAACATTATCAGGTTAACATGACTGAATACCTGCTGCAAAAACGGTCCCCTAGAACCATAAATTACAAAAGAATGATATTCAATACATACTTGAGCATTAAGATATTGTATAACCTTATTGATCATGTCCCTGGATCATCCAATTAATCAATGTAGTGCATAATTTTACCTTCTGTTACAGCCCATTGGCCATGGTAGAACAAGCATCAGTATGATAAGCTATTAATATTATAGAGACTCACAAATTAATCTAAAAAGTATAACCACTCACAGAAGTTAAAATTAATCACAATGCTATTTTCTTGTGTGTGTCTTATCCCCACAAGTTACTAGAGCCCTGTCCGCAGTCTTTCTTTTCCTTTTACCCAGTAAGTAGTGACAGGCTCAAGTCCCACCATAACCCTTTGATGTGTAGATTGACTGTTTGTGGATTATTAAAAATCAAAGATGTGTTAGGGTTTACAAAGCCTGTCTTATTGGGCAGAAGTTTGATCTTTGATCTTACTGCGTCTGTATTTCATGGAATACATAAATAAAGACTCAGGTGGGGAAAAGTAATCACCACCAATTATTTAGACAGGACAAAAAAACACCTCGATCAGGATGGAGTTTATTTATACATCTGTTTATTTATCTTTTTTCATTCATTCATTACTTTTCTCAAAATGTTGGTCAGTGTTGTTGCTATAACAAGACATTCAAGGCATTTGTGCGATCATCTCTTTCAGTACATCCCTCACTCAAGAACAGCAAGAAATGCCAAGACGAAGCCTAAAACACTTGAAGATGGCTCATATAAGACCAACCTCACTTGTAACCAAGAAAGTAAAAAAAAGAATTTCCCGTTAAACCTCACACGGTCTCATTTCAAGAGTTTCACTAATTATTCACCATCTCACAATAAATCAAAGATAAGAGTGCTTTTAAAGATGTTGAAAATGTCAGTTATTACATTTGTGACAGTTATATATGCTCCAAAACATAGGTCATATGTCATGATTCATGAGGATTTACTAAATGTAGGTAATTAGTTCAGGTACCGGTAATTTTACAATTTTTCAGCCTTTTCTTTTTGAAACAGACATTTTCCATAGAGAGACCATGTTGTTTATCTTGACATAATGAAACAAACTGGGACAAAGCCATTTTACGCTAAAGGTAGGCATTTCTTAACTTGCTATTTAAAGTGGGCCAGTGTTAACAGAGCTCTGCTTCTCAACCCATGTGAATGTCACAATCACGTTCATGTTGATTCTGCTGCCTGCTTGGCTGACTTTCTGTCATCTCTAATAAACAAACACACACACAAAGTCGTACGCGATTCAACACAAGGTCATCAACTGTTTCGGATTCCCCGTTCCACAAGTTTCCAACAACTTTGTTGAAGAAACCTAGAGCGGCTTATCACACAGCTTATCACTCTCGATCACCATCTTCTGATCAACCATAAAAAAATCCTTGAAGTAACTGCTGAAATTGTTCAGCGGACTTCAAATGTCACTTTCAGTTCAATTCAACTCAGTATGTCAAAATAGAAAAAGCTATCCCTGTATGTTGAATTAATTTTAGGGTGGAGTAGTTGTTGTTGAAAGTCAGGATATGTCCAGGAGATAAATGTAAGTCAGCATAATGGCCTTTGAGGTGACTTTGTGTGAGTGTGTGTAGCCCCTCTACATACCCCAGCGAGGACTCCCAGATATTGAGCTCACTGCTGAAATCCAAATTGGGAAGCAGATCATGAGGAAACTCTAGCTCCTCCTTGTCCTGGTCTGCCGCAGCACCTCTGCTCTCCTCCACTCCGGTGATGACCGGGACGTCTGGGAGCACCGGCTGAGACAGCAGGCTGGGCTGGCTGCTGGAGGCTTCAGTCAGCAGTGCTTTGTCGTCCCTTCCAGTCAAACTCTCAGCCTGTGTTTCAGCCTGTGGGACAATGAAGTATAACGTTAGTGAGTTATGCTGGAGCATCTGCTCTGCTGCACACGACGGAGTGCGTACTTAAACAAGTGTGAGCATGTTGCAGGCAAGCAGAGATACACCCAAAGATTAATGCTCAAAGACAATACAAGAGCACATACAGTAACTCTACCCATGTGTTAAACTATTAAGTAAACAGTCATTTGTACAGCATTCCATAATGGCCCAAGTACAACCTTCCACTTAGAAGCTTTATCTTTTTCTGCGATAAACAGCATTATGGTCTGGAATTTATCAACCTATTATCTACAATCATATATATTACTATTCATCTAATCAAATTAAGTGTGTAATGATATAGTCTATCTGACCTTTAACACACCTGATAAGGACATCAGCAGCCTTTGTTTTCCCAGGGTGTAAAAAAATAATTAGCCAAGCAGTAAGCATAACCAAGACAGACAAACCAGTTTTGCTAGATAGTGACGAGCATTTTCAGACGCTCGGTTTAATCATGGTCTAGAGAGGACTGTTCAGATGGCATTTCAGTAATTGTTCCTGGCTTTAAGGTGAGTAAACATGTAAGATGACCTTCGATCTCTGCCAGTCACTTCACCAAAAAAAACAAACACTTAATCTGAAATATAATCTGCATTTTTTTCCCTCAGTTTGAACATTGTTCAACCACAGCAACACCTGGCAGTGATATCACGTTGCAGCACAGAAACCCAACCATCAACAATTTTTCCCACGTGGGTGGTGTACTGGGATGGAAAATTGTCATTTATTTCACCCATCGGGATTTGAACTGAAGCAAACAATTGTGCACTTGCACAGACATATCCAAAAATGTACGGCTCAAACACAGCCATTCCAAATACTGTGTTTGTGCAACATCGGTGCGTGAGCTGCTTGTCACAAATAGACTGTGTCTTTAGTGAACTGAGCTATCAGTTAACATGATGTATGAGTGCCAATACAAAGAGACCATAGCAATGGTATCCTCTAAGGATCTGCTAAAAATAAATTCAGAAAAGAAGCACTTTAATCGAGATTTATGAACATCAATGGAAAGTATGCTTGCACACAACAAAAAATTAGGCTTAAATCAAGTCTTGGGAAAAGAGAGATCTGTTGTGCACTTGTTTTCTCTGATGCATAAAACCATTTCCTGCCAAATTTGAATTATATCTGTTGAATAAAAACAACAAAATAATGTTTTACTCCTGCCACAGGATAGATTGCAAAATTCCACCTTTTGATCTTCTGTAAGTGAATCTGAAGTAAGTAACACAGGTGAAGTCGTGTGTATGGACAGAGGCTCAGAGCCTGGCCTCACCTGTGTCACTGCAATAGAGATCCTCTTTTGATTCTCTCTACTTTCAGACACAATCAGACTCACAAAAATACTCTTAAAGCTTGACAAGCGAGGGGCCATGTCATATCAAGTTTTTTTTAAATGACTTAATTTAGGTCGCTCCTGTGATGCTGCTTTCAAAAATAAAGATAAAAATAACATGACAACATACAGTATTTGGTTGAAGAAAAACAAAACCCAGGCAAACATCAATCAATAAAAAAGAGCGAAAGAAACTAAACTCAAACAAGTCCTGCTGCATTAGTGTTACTCTGAACGCCTTTGATCTCACCACTGCTTCTATTTTCTCCATTAATGTTACATAACCAGATTCAGACAGCTATTCTTCCACACCATCACAGTCATGCATGCAGAGGTGAACACAGTTCTATCATGAGGCGACTACAGGCGTGTCTTCGATTTCCTGTTTCCTGCTTGAAATCTCTAACTTTGACATTAAAACCAGTCAAAGTAAGTGTGGAAAGTGTGAAAAGTATGACAGATCCTTCAGGCAGCATAGAACCTTTCTACTGATTTGAACTCAGAAAGCCCGTGTGAAAACAAGGGCCTCCAATTTATTTGCAAAACATGAACAAGTTTACAGCTAACAATCATCCACCATCTTATGAGCCTTTTAAAGGTCACCAGTGGGATCACCGGGGGCTCAGTGAGGTGGAAAACCTTTGTTTCAGTTAGTTTGACCCCCACACAGAGATATGTTATTAATTAACAATCAGGAACAAAACAGCAAGCAAGCTGAGGTTGCCTAGAAACTTTTTATTGTCCAACAGCCAGTAATTCATGTTAATTCAACATGTCATGTGCTAACAAAACTTTAATGCTTTACACATGACTGCTGTTAACGTGAGAGAGGACAGTGGTGATGTAGAAACCAGCTCCCTCAGTAACAGAAACAGATCCGCTCCACGGTCCTGTGTAAAACACAACACCTATCCAACACCTCCGATTACACAACCTGCAAGTTTCATCCCATTTCATCTCTGTGTTGCACTTACCCAGCAGTGCGCCTCACGGTGCTGAAGGTGACTCTACAGTGCAGTGCAGCTCCTCTGCTACCCCTGTGCCATGCTCAGTGTACAGGCAGCCTCTGCAGGGCTCGTGTTATGAACGGGGCAGACGGCGACACAAAAACATGCAGCAACACATGCTGCTGACGCTCCCTCTCCTCCCCTGCACTGACTCAGCTAACTTCCTCCTCCTCTCCACAATCTTGTCTTCTCTTTGCCCGCTGCCGCTCCCCTCTTAAATTTCCATGCGCTTCCTCTGTTTCTTACACTGTGTGTGTGTGTGTGTGTGTGTGTGTGTGTGTGTGTGTGTGTGCACTCTAGAAACACTACACGAGCATGCACTGACAAACACAGAGCTGCTTGCTGGTGAGACTTGACTGGGTTGGCTACAGGGAAATGCTGAGCACTCCCCCCCCTCCCCTATCTACTGTAAACTCTTTCCACTCAGCTCTCTTTAAGTCCCCTCCTCCTCTAATGCCTTTCCCTCTTTTCTTTCTTCCGTCCTTTCATATCCACCTCTGCCCCAGCCTCCTCCCCCTTCCCTTGCTGCTGTATCTTCTGGCTGCTTGCACTGACTGACTGACAGTGCCTCTGCAGGTGAATGCTGGGAACTAGGCCAAGGTTTGGGCCTGCAGTGACCCCCCTGACAGAGGATCAGGTTATGCTCTAAAGCTTTGGTTACATACACACATGGGGACATTCACTACAATCCTCCTTCACAGCAAAATAACCTTCTTTGTTTAACTTTGATCTGTCGGTGATGCTGAGGGGAAATATTGTCAACATTAAAACTAATAACAGCTTCATCGTACACTCATCAGTGGTATAAATTTGTGCATTGCACATTTTCAACTTTTTGACAATTTCCTATGGCTTACCGTGACAGGAATATGAACATCTGTTAGTTTTTTCTTATCTATTCCTAAAAACAGATGAGAAATCGCTCAAATACACAAAGCTAAGTCGGACAAACTGACAAGGGCAGTGAAGAGCATTCTGATAACAAGGAATCGCAGGCTTCAGGAGCCAAAATTTGGCTGTGTCGTGACTATTTAAATATGAAAAGAAACACAAGATAATATCAATGTGGCTTATCGCAGCACACCCCTAAAGTCAAACAAATGCCTCACCTGAAGTGACACTGACATAAATGTCATGAATGCGACTTTAAAAGTTAGAACTTATGATGATACAGTCTACCATGTTTTTGATTGTTTAATATATATATATATATATATATATATATATATATATATATATATATATATATATACACTGTATATATATATTTATATTTGTGGAATTATTAAGCACCGAAGCATAATAAGAGGTTTGCACATAATAGTAAAAAGGCACACAAAATATCTCACCCTCTGTTTCATGCAAGCTAATGTTACCAAAGACTCACACACATTCCCAAATATCCTACCTGCAGGGAGTCATTTAGATTTTCCCCAGGTGGAAAAAGAACTACATTTTCTGGAGCGCCCTCTTCTGGCTGTAATGAGGAATTTAATTGTTCAATAATAGATTTTTAAGGGGGGAAAACACTGCGGTATAGAAAAGCAGTGGCCGCATCAACATAAAGTAAACAAATCACTTAGGTTTTCTGTATGCAAAAGAATGTTAATCGTTAATTCTCAGTCTGTGAGGTCTTATTGAAATGCACCCCAGTGTGCACAGGCTGCAGAGCCTATGGTACATGCGAAAAATGTTTATGTTAATCCTATTAGCATAATCCTGAATTCCACTGCTGAAGTACTCAAGTTACATGGGACTTTTTTTTTTGTACAAAAGCAAAACATTGAAACAAGATCTTTACAGCAAAATAGTAGCAGCATTCCAAACATCAAACAAGAGATGAATTTCACACTCTACTAAGCAAAAAGCCTGAAGAAAACAAGGAGTGAGAGAATAGACACAGAACATGATACATTTTGACTTTCATGACATCTTGACTTGGCATGAAACATCTCATATTTATCTTCATTCACTTTGTATTACAATAGTTTACCACAAAACAGAGCAAGGTTTATCTTACATTAAAGCTCACTGAACAAGCCTCAGTTTAGCAAAGCCTACTGCTCCATAGACTTCCCATGTGTTTTACTGAAGAGCATAAGTTAGGAGTCATGCATCTGATTGTTAGTTCTGTTAGTGCTAAGAGCGTGTACAGCAGCACAGGGGCAGCAAAGTAGCAATCAGTGAACTTGCCCTTACCAATGCCTCAGTTGTGCTGCTCTCATTCCCCATGGCTCAGCCAGGTTCGGGGCCACAACTGCCCAGACTAACAGGCTCTCACATCAGCTGGCTGAAAGACACTAGCAACAGAGAGACCGTCACAGAGTGAACTGGGGATCTGTGGTGGTCACTGGCTCATGCTCTGCAGGATTAGAGGACTTTAGTATGAGGTTGAGCTAGTGAGAAGTGAGAGGGAATGGTGTGTGCGTGTGTGTGTGTGGGGGGGGGGGGGGAGTGCATGTGTGGGTGGGGCACTGTTTAAGAGATTAGAGACCTCTGATGCAAAAACCTACCTCCATGACCAAAGTGCAGACTTTACTTCTGCTGGAGTGATCTTAAAGCAATAAAACTGCATCTTCATTGAGATAGTGACTATTATATTGTTATAGCAAATCATTTTTACAGTCAGAATCCAATTCACAACCTGATTATAGTTTCTTTTATAACCCAGAACTACTCAGAACCTAACAACTTCAACCATGTGTCGCTAACTTCTAGAAGCAGAGCATCTATACTTATTGTGAGCTTGTGCATGTGATGTGGCTGAGTGACTGTAGCATACCGACACAGTGTCTGAGGATGGACAATCCTCCTGTAAGGTAATCCTAATATGGTAAATAACAGATTGCGGTGTCTCATAGCTTCCAGTAGTGTTGTCTGTTAGACAAAGCAGGGGGCAACTCTAATCCAGGATAGACATTATAATGCATGCAAATAGAATTTAGATTATTTAAAGTCGGTGACTGCCGCCAAACATTAGCTGTTTTTACATCCAGTGCAGAAAGAGCAACATGTCTAACACTAATAAATATTCTCTCTGACAAAATTAAATAAATGAAATATACCTTCTCACAAATGAGCTTGCAGCTGAGCAGTAAACACATGCTACAGAAAGGTTGTTTATGCATTCCTCGTATAGCTTCAGGAACAGTTATATCCCAGCTCTCTGTTTAAAGAGAAAGCACTGACCTGAATATGCAAGACTTTAAAAATAGAGATGTCTCTTATTTACTGCTGTTTGTCTTTATTCCAGTCTTGTGCACAATTTGTCATGCACATTAGACTTCCAAACAGACTCCCAGCTGTGTGTGTGCGAGACCTCTCCACAGATTGTTTCCAATGATTCTCCCAAAAGAGAACTAAAATCATCCCGTCGCATCTCAATTCCCTCTTATTCTGTGGTGTGGCAGCTCATCAGCCATGCCTGCTCTGATGGCTATTTGTGTGAATGGGGTGTAATTTCAGCCCTTTAACTGACATGTGCTCTCTTCAACCGGCGGCAGTGTTTGCAAGGCTTTGGCAACACAGAAAGCACAGGGGGAAATCATATGATCAGACTGTTGCCAGGTCAGTTCACACCTCATCACTGCCCTTCCATCACTCAACTCAACATGAGCCATCTTTTAAGCTCTTGGGTTTGGATGAGCACCATATGTCCTTGCTTTGACAGTATGAGTTTACCATTTCCTGCCCTGTGTTTGTTGCTGTTCTCAGATATTATACATATTATAATCCTGGAAAGATAAGTAAGCCAACAAGAGAAGATAATTACAATGTATTGTAGATTAAAGTGATGGAAATCTATCTTTATTAGACTGACAAAGATAATTATATCAATAACATTTAAATCCTCACACAGGGTCAAAACTGTTAATAAAAGGAAAAGTCACACTAATTTCAACACAGTCTTCACTATTTATTCTTTCCACCTCCATTTTCATTTACTAAACCAGTACTGCTGAAAAACTGCGATGGATTAAACAAATTAAAGAAAATATGTACTACAGCTGCAACAAACCAGTAACAAACTACTTACCCCTGCAAACAAAGCTATTTTCCACATACAGGGTCGGCCTCCAGCTTTAACAAGCCCCTCCAATGTGTGTTTACTGTCAGACTCAAGGCCAGTGTTCCTGTCCTGTCTCCTGAGGCGCACCGGTTTCTCTGTTGCTATTTTAGCACTGGACACAGGACAGGGACAGACATGGGGACACGATCATGTGGAGGGAGAGCAGGAGGGGGGTGAGGGGAGGAGACTGAACTGGAGCTGGGGAAGCCATGCCTGCTAAGGGAGGTGGTAGGTGGGTGGATTGTAAACAAACAAGCACTCTGGAGGTGGACGAGAGGAGGAGGATGAGGTTTCAGACCCCGTAGCTCTCCCTAAGTGATGACGTGAAATACCACATGTGGCTGCACAAACCTTCATATTTAATCATCATGTGATTGTCAGGGTGGTGACGCTCTTTTGGGTGCCTAAATATTTGGTAGAGATTGACATGTCAGGACACATTCACACAACTTCAAATGCACTGCAACAAACCCCCAAAAGTTGCAGATTGTGACAACAGAGGTTGACATTTATTTTGGGTACTCTATTATTAACCATCCTCAAAGGCAATTTGCAGCTGTGTGCAGCAGATTTTGCATCATCCCTATAAATAGCATTGACCAGCTCTGTTTACCCATAAATATCACATCAGCCTCCATACTTATCACCTCCTGTTTTGCTTTGCAGGTGTCTCCTGTCATTCAGGCTGCTGACTAAACAAATCTGACACATACACAGTCTATACTCTACATATGATTTCTTAGTCTCTGCCTCCCATCTTCCTCCACTACAATGAGCATCATCCTGTCACTTTTACGCTCTGCTCCTCCCATCCTCACCCACTGCTCTCAACCTCCACAGCTCCTCTTCTGCTGATATTGCCCCTCCTCCAACACAAGGCTACTCTTTGCCTCTCCTTGCCTTTTCCTGAGTAAATCTACTCTCTCTGCTCAGACATTGAGACAACACTACAAACAGCCTCCGTTCAGCACAGCACCTCCGCTCAGTTTACCTGTTTGTGTGAGATTCTGATGCAGCTCCCCATCTTGTATTCCATGTCCTCCTCTGGTGAAGTGACTCTGGCACTACACGGCTGGCAGAGCACCTTCCTGCAAAACTGCATCGTTATCAGTCAGACTCAGCATTGCCAAAGCAGGCAGATCTCTGCAGAATCCAGTGTGTGCACGCCTCTGTGTCTGTATGCCTGTGCGTCAATGACTAAGAACGGAGTGCTGCAATGCCTGGGGTCTTCCTGTGACATATATATTCAAGCCATTGTTACATAAAATCCAACCAAATAAAATGAACGTGAAAAAAGGAGCCACCCTCTCCAGCGTCACAGGAGAGCAGACTGAAGCTTGTGTTTTGGAGGGAAAAAAAGCTCAGAGAGGGAGAGAGGTAGAGATGGGAGACAGCTTAAAGCGTGCCTGTCCCTTTAAGAGACCCAAGAGATGGCAGAGATGATGGTGTTACATCGTTGTGATGAGAGTATAGTGATACTGGTGTGCTCGACTGAATAAGCCTAACCACGTAAGCATACTGGAGCAACAGGAGGAAATATAAATTAATTCAAGATTCTTGCTTTGTGTGTGCCACACAATCTTTTATTGAGCAAAAAACATGTTTGTACAACAACAACAGTAACAAAAACCCTGACATCTTTTCCCAATGTACCTCTGAGTGGTGAAAATTTCAGAGCCTAAACCCACAGAGAATATTTGGACAGATAAAACAAGACAAACTGTGAAACAATCTGTAGAAAAGCTTTAAAAGTATAAAACACTCGGGATCATTCATCCTCAGTCCAATATTGTGCTTATAGTAGTAGTTTAGTAGTTCCCAAAACCAAAAGGATCTTCTATACACAGGAACAGAGCTTACGTGTTGCAGCAGGTCCGAATGGATTTACTGTTCATAGTATGAAAGAAAGCAATCTGCGCTTGTGACTCACTGAGACGAGCTCATCAAAGAGCGACTGTTCAGCCTTCTTCGCCATCAGCAAATACCATCACAGGAAGGTAAAATCCAGCGTAAGGCACATTTTACTTGTGACGTGGCACAACGGTTGCTGGTGGAAACTTAAAAAGACGGTTGCATGGTTGGCGTCTACGATGAAAACTGTTGCTTAAAAAAGCCCAGCAAAGACAGTAAAAGGACACTTTAGTCGAATTAAACCAAAGTAAATGTGCTTGGATCACATGAGGGTCCAGCAAAACACGTAGGGAAGATGACAGCGTGGTAATGTGGCCAATCACTCGTTCTGTGTGTCCGGAGGCCGAATTATAGAGTGTTTGATTTCAAAGACTTCGACAAGCTCCTGGGAAAGAACAAAGAAAGCATGGATTGATGATCACATAAATGGTGTCTTATTTTGTTGCTACACCAACTATCCTCCGCATTAAAGCCAAAACTGACCCTCCATGTCTTTGGGCTGATAGAGATGATACACTGTTGGCGGCTGGATGAACCTGCAGCTTCCACCTCCCCCTCTTCCACAGGCTCTGGGACAAGAAAAAAAACCACCAAAAGCAAAATCATTTACCTTAAACCTTTGTTCAGTTTGACTGACACAACTAAATCTGAGGAGTTCTCACCTATACAAGGCAGCTTGTCCTTATCCAGGTGCATCTTTGCTAAACCATCCTGAAACAGAAACAACGCTGTCACACCTGCTCAACATCACCAGGGGGCGCACACGCTCAGCTTGAAAAATTCAAAGCTTCAGCTCCCTCCTCACCCTGATCAGAAAAGACGTGTGGAAAATGTTCTCCACCGTCCGAGAAAACGAGTTGGGGTCGATGACAAACTCGTAGTAGGATATCGGCGATGCTGTGAAACGAGAAAGACACACGTGGGCAAACAACATTGACACGACGATGCAACGAGTACCGTGAAGCTCAAACTCACGATCGTCTTGATGGTAACTCTTGAGATATCCCAGGATCCTTTCAACCTCTTTCTCCGTTGCTTCTTGATGGGATTCTTCCATTTTCTTCAGCTGACACACAACATTCGCACGATGCATTAAGTGTGAGGGACCTCTGAATCCTCTCAGCCTGACCACGTGTTCACAGCAAATTATGAGTAGTAAAAACGCAATTCTAAGGAAGTGTGTGATGGTGGGATGCACAGCATACGAATAAATGTAAAGCAAGTCCAATTGAAT
Organism: Leuresthes tenuis; assembly: GCF_036924035.1. NCBI lineage: Eukaryota > Metazoa > Chordata > Actinopteri > Atheriniformes > Atherinopsidae > Leuresthes > Leuresthes tenuis. The sequence goes on from NW_027325362.1 coordinate 18,534,675, forward strand.
CCAACTTTCAAAGGTCGTTGGAAGGCGTGTGCATCTTTATTCAAGAGTCTTAAGGTTTAATATTCGTACCCTCAACCATTCGCAAAGACAGATTTGTATTGATGTAGAGAAGTGAAGCCACAGAGGTGCACATTTAGCTACCTGAGTTGGCATTATCCTTTTGGCTTCCTTGCTGGGTTGTTTCCTTTGTCGTTCTATCCTCGGCTTTGGAGGAGGGGGCTCTGCGTAGAAAGATCCCATCCTATTGAACAGAACCAGAAGAAAGTCAGAAAACTGCTGAGGAAAAGCAACAGCACTGAAAGGCCGTATAAATAAACCTGTTAAAAAAAATAAAACAAACACATTTGCGTAGATTTCTTTGTTAAGAGAAGAGTAAAGAGCAAAACTAAAACCTTCCTTTCACCCCACTTCCAACTGCCAGTGGCAAGATCTATTCTAAAAACTGTCTGCTCTGTTGTTGTGATCGGTTGGAGTTGGCGTGGAATAGATGATGATGATTCATCCAAATACCTGTTGGGTATTTGACTTTTTTAAAGCATCTCGTTTTCCAAAGAGGTTCCACAGATGACCTCTCAGATGAGTCTGTGTAACTCACCATCTGCCATGCCAAGCTGTAATCTTTCAGTTTGACAAGTTTGAAAAATGTCACGCTTTATTTTATGGATTACCACCTTTGTTTTGCTCACACAATTCCTAAGCAAAAGTCCCGAGGATTCTTTGGTACTCACATGTAGTGGAAAGAAGGTGCGGTCCTGAAACAGCACTCTGCTCTCCTGGCCAGTCGGTGCCAGGCATCTCTGGGCAGGTAACCACCAGACACACTTCTGTTCTGCTCATCCTCCTCATCCTCAAGTCGGTTGAGGCCCATGAAGGACAACTGTTAGAGAAGCGGAGACACTTCCACATGACTCCTGCTGCATTTGATGCCCTGGAAGTTGCACATTTCTCACGAGCCTTTTTGCATTTCTGTTAACTTCTCACATTGCAAGTACATCTTCTCATTTACTGGTTACTATTAGTCCCCTGAATTTTTTTCTTTTTTAATAGAACCTAAATTATTGCCTCAGACTGTGTATGTTTGTGTCTCCCATCTTCTACACCTCCAAAAGTCTTCCTGGTAGAAGCTCTTGCGACTGAGACGCAGCAATTCACTTACATAAGCAGAAAGACATCCTTATAAAAAGGCTAAGTCAAACGTTTTACCACATATTTGAAAGTAGAACAGTTTACATTCAGTTGGAGTGCAGTTTCTGGAAGGAAACTACGACACACTTTTGACCTCCCTTGTCTTTATAACATTATGCAACTCTAAAACACAAATGAGACAATATGCATGGACAAATGGACATAATAGTACAAGCAGTACAATAAAAATACTCACAAGATGCTCTGCGAACGTTGTCGGATCAAAAGCGCTCCCTTCAGAAAACAGTTGGCTGGCTTTTTCCTTTCCGAGGTCTGTGGCTACAACAAGGAGCTGGGCGTCCAGCGCGGCTTCTCTCGCCTGCCGAACTGGCAAAGGACAAAGTCAGATCAGACCAAATGCATTTAAAGGGCTGCACAAGGACATGTGACACTAACCAAGCTATATGTACAACAATGTGAACCCATGGCAATTTAGTCTCCCTCCATCTGAACTGCAATTCTTGACTGTGTGAGGAAACTGGAGAGCCAAAGTTTAACAGAGCCGGGCATGGGAAGCACACACAATCCAGCTCATAACTCTTGTACTGATTTGCACTTTTTGTTTACAGAATGGGCTGGATTATACCCACCATCTTTAAAAAGTTTGTTTGCCTCTTCTAAAACTTCGGTGAGCTTGTTGTTGGATGGACTCAGCATATCGTCCCTATTTTCTGAGGAAGAGAAAAGACAAGAAGGGGCATGACCGATGTGTTGAAGAAATAACCGACAATTAAAGCTGCCTCTCAACAACTACTTACGCTGCACGGAGTTGATGAGGTCTCTGTACTTGCTCCGTATTTCTCTTCTGAGGCCCAGGTCATTGTCGTCGTCGTCATCTTGCAGACCAGCTGGGCTGAACTCAGAGGCGGCTTCTTCCCCATCACCCTGCGCTGGTTCGGCTCTCCTCCGGCCTGTGGAGCCATTCTGACGGGGAGCTTCCTCGTCACCACCACCTCTGGACTTCCTCATCTTAAGTCCTTTAGTGAATGAGCTATGTTTCGCCAAAAGCAGGATAATATACGCAGTTTATGTTTAAGAAAGTAACGACGAATTAAAAACACAGCGGGTTTGTGGACTATCTTAGCGTTGGTCGAGATTCTCTGTCATTTTGAAAGGTGTAAACATAACAAGGCTAGTTTCCTTATAGTTTTAGCGAAAGACGTAATGAAGAATGCCACAACGCAGATAAACTATTCTAACGTATATTCAAAGCGGGTCCTATCCAAACGTGATCAGTATAATAATTTGTAAATTACAGGTGTAGCTCTACAAACGTGCTAAACGACAGCTAATCGTTGTCAACGCCGCTATTGGAAGTCTGTTGCTACCCGACCCCTGAATTCAGTCGTTCGTTTGTCTCTAAGGAAGACGTAGCTCAGCCCGAACGTTACTGAAAATGGGGCCGATGAGAAACAAACAAAAAAAAAAGAATAACTTCCAAAGAGTTTTTTTTTTTTAAACCTAAATAAATATGTCAAAAACCGCCCAAACCGAAGGCAAAGTTCTGGCGTACCAGAGCAGAAAGGAAGCTGAGGTGAGGCGTAAAAAAAGGAACACACAAAAAAAAAAAACGTCAAAATAAAAGCAAAGGGAAAAATATACCGTTCTAAAAAAGTGGCGCGCATAGGATCGTATTCAAGATATACTGAAACACTGACCAACCTCGATAAATATATTTATTGTTTTATTGTCTATCATGAACACGCCAGAGATTCATTGGTAGGTCACGTAACGCAATAGGGGAAGTGACAAACAGTCCACCATCTTGTTTCAGTCCGTGTCTTTGATTTTTGCTAACGTTAGCGCCCACTATTAGCTTGTAAAAGCACCTGCGTTAACTGAATGGTGAGATATCCGAGCCCCCGGCCTCAGCAAAGACCAAAAGAAAACTCCTTACACGTTTTAATGGATGTTCAGCAAAAACTTTTTCAGATTAGTTCTACGTACATGAAAAGCACAAGAGACCAGTTGCAAACGTTTTTTTTAGTAGTGTTGATGATATTGAAGTTAGTTTTACTTTGATAAGCTTACAGAAACGGAAACTTGTAACAGATTACAGGGAACTAAAAAAATGTATTACCATTATTACTGTAGTAGTATTAGCAGTAAAAGAGTGATCATTGGATATAAATAGCTAAATATCAGTCCTTACATTCGGCTAAAATCACCAGAAATGTGGTTAACTTTTAACTGTCATACGTGTGGTTGTGCATCATTTAGAGTAATGATACAGAAAACACACCAAAAGGACCAATTCACTGTAAATAAATAATAATAATAATAATTTAACTGAAATAAAGAAAATGTTTGTTATTCAAATCTTCATTCCTTCACAAGTTTAAGTATATCACACCTAATGTAGAGGGGGTCTAAAGGGTTTGAACATGCCTGAAATGCCTAAAAATGATAAATGAAAACTCCTCTTTCATACCAAATAACTTTCTTTAATTTATTTCCAGACCAAGAGAGAAATTAAGCATATGTAAGACAGTCTCATCAGTGCTTCGAAGTCATGTCAAATCTATTTGGAACAAGAAAGTAAATGTCACTCAAATTAAATTTCGCTGCATGTTTGAAAACTCAAATATTGCATTTACTGCATAACAAGCAGGCAAGGCAAATGATCCAATTATATTGTATAAAAGCTTTTGTGTTTCTGACAAGTGTCTGATTCATAATCATCAATGACTGTCACATTTCTGTACGGTCCACATCTAAAAAGAGAACGTTTTCGCAGCCTTGGTGTACTGTGAGTGCACGAGGTTACAAAAAAAAGAAAACTACCACTCGGCATCATTTTATATTTAAAGATGTGACAACAGCGTGGCTTTTTTTTTCTTTTTGGACAATCGGTTTCAGTAACAGTCCATCGTTTACACATTCACAATATCAGGCAGGAAGAGTTGTGGGCTTTCCATACAAAAATATTAAACTAAACAGCTTGCGATGGTCTTTTTATACAGAAAATTTTATTTTAAAACAGACATAGAACATAGAAAAAGGTGACACATATTCAAAAAACATTAGGAATAAACACTACAAGCTGTGTGCAAAGATTCTTTAGAACTTAATTGAATAGAGCGGGAAATTCATTTTGAACCCGTGGGCTTTCCATAAACACGTGGGCATTTGCTTGTGAGCGGGACCGGCACAAGTAGAGCACTATAGTAGAGTAGGGTTACTCTACTACAGCCCTCTTGTATGGGAACTAGAGTGCTGCAGTAGAGCACAATAGTAGAGTAGGGTTACTTTGTAGGGAAAAGCAGGAGGGACTTGACACTGCTCGAACCACATATTGTTTAGGACCAGAATGAACTCTGTCTAGACAATGTCAGCATTCTCAGACAGCAGGTGCCAGATAGAGATTGGGTTTGGGCCACATACACACAGAATGATGTCAAGAGGTATAAGAAGATCTAACAAACTAAGTTCATTGGGAATTTCCATGTACGTGTCTCTACATCGTTCTGATCAATAAATTCCCCATAAGAGTCTGCAAAGGTGAGTCTGACTACTCTTTTCTCTACAACTCTACTGCAGCCCTCTTGTAGAGTATTACAGTGCTGTAGAAGAGTATACAGTGCTGAAATAGAGTATTACAGTGCTCTAGTCGCGAAAACACTGCTTTTTTTTTTTTTTTTTTAAAAACACACTTTACCATTGTTATGGTAACCAGAAGCGTCTCTATTCCAGTTATCATAATGTAACAACTTATGATTATGCTTTCCTGCATGATTTATTTATTTTTTGTTATCTGATGCATAATAAAGCAGTATGTTATGTTATCATGGCATATTCAAGATTACCACAAGAAATTTGTGGTAAAAAAAATTAAATTAAATGGACCAGACTCAGTGAATAATTCCCTATATAGACCAGTGAGCAGTGCTGGCCAACAAGTCATTGGGGTCATCAGGTGGGAACCTCCTTTCATCTGTGTTTCGTCTAGTTGGGCCCATGACACCTCCAGGAGGCTAGACAATGATAACTGGCGTCCCAGAGTCACTCCCCTAATGCCAGCCCTCACTGCTCCTCACATCACAACAACCATCTTTTTTTTTAGGCTACCCCAGCCTCTCACCAACTGCACACCAGTCATAGCGGGTTGGGGATACAAACCCTGGTTCGGGTAGGGGGTAGAAACAGAAGAGTTAAAGAGAAGTAGGAATGGGATTCAAATTCCGGTTCGGGTAGGGGTAATGAAAGTAGTGCCAGAGGTGGAGGCAGGACAAGACACACTCGCAGATTTAACAAACAAACTCACCTAAACAGTCCTACAATCACTAAAAACACCAGCAAAAACAAGACCATACAGACCAACCTACCTAAAATGGCCACCTGGTTTCAAAAGGACCATGACCCACACCCTCCACTTAAATACATCCTGGATTTCTTCCTTGCTTCTTCCAAGAGTCTATTTACCCTAAGTGCACCCCCTGCTGGGTCCCTAGCTACTACTGCTTCTTCTAATCCAAATCCACTGACTGGACTTTACTGCCTCATCTGACACTTCCTTTACTATTTTCCTCACACTCTCTCCACTTACACTCATCTCCCGCAACAATGAGACAACAGACTTTGCAACAAATCCTCTGCATCCTACTTCCACTAGACAGATCTTAACTTTCCATCCTCGCTGCTCTGCTTCTGTCCCCAACTCCACATACTTAAGCTTTTTCCTTTCGTATGCTTCTGCCACCAATGCCTCCCAAGGAACAGTCAGCTCTATGAAATAGACTCTCATTTTAGTCCTAGATCACAGGACTATGTCAGGCCTTAGAGTTGTAGAGGCTATTTCCTGGGGAACAACAAGCTTTCCTCCTAAATCTACCTGCATCTCCCAATCACAAGCATTCTCTAAGCTGCCATGCCTCCTTATTGTCTTATTAACTTTCTCCCCTTCTTGAACAAACTGAATTGCCACTCTCTTCACCTTAGACCCTCCTAAATTCACCAGTTGCTTCTGCCTCCTGAGCTGCCATTATTGGATTCCATTTCCTCCCCTTGGTTGGTTTGGAACCACCTTACTAATTACCACATCTTTACTCCCAGCTAAAAGGAGTTCTGTCCTAACTTTAGTACATTTAAACTCCTTTACTAGATTAGATATTGGGAGCTGGAGTATGCCTTTCTCACACAGTGCCACAGTACTTAAGCATCTCGGAACACCAAGCCACTTCCTAATGTAAAAGCTAACCAATCTTTCCACTTTTTCTGCAACAGATAATGGAATCTCATACACAGACAGTGGCCACATCAACCTTCAAACTGCAGACACCATTTATCTATTCTATCCAGTCCCTCAGCAACATCTTTCCAAAACTGCACAGCCTGCTCTCCATCATTCAAGTCTGCCTGGTACCACCGACCTAAACTCTTTACCTTTTCCCTAATTATTGGAATTTTTCTTCATCTATTACAAACTTTCTATCACTTTATTTCCCTCTACTTATTGAGATGCTTCTAGACTTAGTAGGTTTGATTTTCATACCAGCCCACATTAGTTTTTTGTTAAGTCTCTCAAGTATTCTCCTCATTCATGGCACTGTTGTAGTCACCAACGTCATATCATCCATGTGGGCCCTAATTGGTGTAAAGCCATGCACCCCACCTACAACCTACTTGGAAGCTCTACTAATTGTCTCCGTGCGTTGTAAATGCTAATGGAGAAATCGTAGACCCTGCCATAATGCCTATTTCTAGCCTCTGCCAACCTGTTGTGAAACTTACTGTACTTAGGCACAGTCTTGAAATATGCTCTTTTTAAGTTAACAACAACTACAGGCACTATAAAAAAAATCAAATGCTTTCCAAAGAAGGCTGTGTGGCACTGAACCAAATGCATTTGCTAAATCCAGAAATATAACATGCAAGTTTTTTTTTCTCTGTCTTGGCTGTCTAAATCTGATGCCAAATCAAGCCAGTGTTCTTCTACAAATCTTCTTCTACAAAGTAGTATATATTAATCTATTCCTTTCTAAATAACTAGCTAATCTCTGTGCAATTACACTAAAGAAACGTGAAGTCACACTCTTGGAATAGATTTTCTTGTGGCAGAATGAAATGTAGTCGACTACTTTAAACACGTTTCAAGTCAGTACGAAAAAAACGTGTATGTACGTATTTTGCCTTTTTACTCATATACAACTAAATTAATATATTTGCCATGTTAGATGTTTGTAGGAAATATGTCAGTCCTCCATTTCCCTGCCGGTCGGTCACAGCTGAGACAAAGCTGCTATCGATCGCTGATAACTCTGTCGCAGCTAATCCTCTCCTGACCCTTACGCGCTGGGCAGATTTTCTAGAAGCAAGTGGGTCAGTGGCACTCCTGAGCAGGTGAATGTTTCGTCCGAGTAAATAACTGGTGATCATGGGGGAACAGAGGTGCAGCTCCCGGGCGCTCCGTTTGGATCTGAACAACTTCGAGACGGACGGAGCAGAGAGGAGTCGCTGCGTTTTAACGAGCCCCCGCTCGCTGGAGTCCTGCGCTCGGCTTGGCGTAAAACCGGTCCAACTATTAATCAAATCACTGAACGAGCTGATTGCAGAGCAGCGTGACTTGCCTTTTGAAACGATGAGAGTTATGCACGAGTCCTATCAAAAGGAACGATTGAAGCTTCTGCAAATGTGCCGCGATGAGCGGGAGAAGATTATCCAGGTGGCAGGGAGTAAAATAGCCTCAAGCTTGGAAGTGTTGCCTGACACAAAAGTGAAGGATCACTCATCAGACAAACAGACGACAGGGCCCATCCCCTATGCAGATCTGTGCTTTAAAGCGACTTCTGCCAGCAGGTCCACCTGCTCCCTTGCTAATAGAAGAGATCCAGAGAGGAGTATAGTCAGCAGTTTCAGTCTAGGAGACCTCAGACACTTCCCAGCTACTGAGATTAAACTGCAGAGGCTAACCACAGACATAAACAAGAAGATGTGTGTCACAGTATCCGAGAGAGATCGCAAGATAGCAGCTCTCATGCTGGTGAAGCATCAGGAGAAGCAGGATCGTCTGAAGCTCTCTCAGCAGGAGGAGCTGAGGCGACAGGAGGAGCACAGGCGGGCGGAGGATCAGCAGGCCCAAGCAGAACAAAAGCGAAGGAAGAAGCTGAAGCAGAGTATGAAATGCTGGCACAAGGAGTTGGAGGCCCGCAGGAGACTGAGGAAGCGTCAGGAGCAGGAGAAAGCAGCGCAGCGTGAGCAGGAGGTGCTGCTGCAAGAGGACCGCTGGAGGAGGCTGAAGGAGGAGATGGAGGTACAACGCAGAGAAAAGATTGAGGGTGCACAGAAGGAGGCAGAGGAGCGGAAACGCTACCAGGAGAAGCTGCTGAGAGAGAAAGAGGAGGTGGAGAAAAAGCTGAGGGAGAAGGAGATGCAGGTAGCAGCAGAGAAGGAGGAAAAGGCCTGGAGGAGTAGAGTGTTGCAGGAGAAGAGGGAGCGGAGGAGGCTGCAGGAGGAGAATCACAGGGAGCTGCTACGACACATCCTGCTGAAAAAACAGGTGGAGCAGCAGGTGGAGGAGGAGGAGGAACAGATGAGGAGCACACTTGAGAGAAAGCTGCAACACTCCTCTGAGAAACGGGCCCAGGCTGCAGAGGCCCAGCTGAAGGAGCTGCAGGAGCGCGCTGCTCATGAGGAGGAGCAGATTCAAAGGGCACAGCTGAGGGCCAAACTGCAAAGGATCCAGCAGCACACACACAAACGGATCCTGGTTCAGCTGAGCCAGCACCGCATGGAGAGAGCTGCCCTGAACGCCACGGCGATTCACAGGAGCAGAGCTCAGCAGACACGTCAACAAAACAAACACAGGCAGAACTGCCACCAGAGGCTCAGAGAGGAGATCCGGAGAGAGGAGGAGGCCATGATGAAGGTCAGGGAGAACTACGTTTCTGTGAAGGAGTGGAAGAGGGAGAGGCTGAGAAGGCAGCGAGAGCAGATACAGGAGGAGGCGCAGAGGTTGGCTCAGGCCTCCTTTCACATGAGAGAGAGAGTGAGGCAGCAGACACACAGTCGAACCTTTGACCAGATGGCTCTGGAGGCTCAGCTGACTGCCTCCATGAAGCGCATGAAACTATGAAAGAGATAATCATCTTTCAATCTGCCTTCAGGGAGACTCGGCATTACTGGCACACTCATCCAGAGTTACTTATTGTGGGATCTAAATTCAGATAAGTTTAAATAGCTAGAAAATATATATATATATATATAAATCCCTCCTTTCAACACCTTTCTAAACTGCGACATGTCTGAAAATGAGTTCCAATTGAGGAAACTGTTGGAAAAATGTTGGGACACAGCTGCACAGGGATGATGTCATGTAACCTTATCATGACAGAGCTGAGGGCTAAAGATTTCCATCTTAATTTCCATTCTGTGCAGCCATTGGGTGCCGCCACCAGAGTGCAAATAAGAGGGACTTAAAGGTTAATGTTCAGCTAATCGTTAAGTTGTTGTTTTTTTTGGAAGTGTAATAAGGGCGAGAGTCTTACCAAATCACTGTGTCTCACTGCAGGCTTGTTTTGAGTCAAAGCAGGCCAGAGCAGGCCAAACTGTTAAACTGCACGATTAAAGCAGGACTATATATCTTGATTGCTGTAAATGTACACCATAAATGTAGTACCTCAGTTATAAAGTATCATTTAGTCTTGAGTTTAGCCATTACTGTTGTGATCACATGTTTTTTTTTTTAAATAACTGGATTGTTATGCGATTGTATGTAGCATGCCATCTCATTGAATAAATCATTCTTTTCGGTGTAAAAAGTCTGTGTTCTGGCCCCCTCAGCAAGTCTGTATTTAACACGACCGTTCTTCTCTTTGACACACCGGTGACCAGCTTTCCAGCTGATAAAAGTCAGCAGCTACAGGACACTTTGACCATTAAAAGTAAACCAGAAGGCTTACAAAATAACCCATAATAACACCATAAGACGTTTCTTTATTTCGCGTATCTCGTGCATGGTTTGTCTCCAGCATACACTTAAATGAGGAGATGAAAGACAAAACAGAAGGAGTCATTAAAAGTTAAATCCTTGGTCTTATCACTGGAAGAACTCGGCTCTTTCCATCTGACTCACATATCATGTCACAGTTATAAAGAGGTTATGGACTAACTGTCCTTGTAGGGGTTTCTCTGTAAAACTTTGTCAGATGTACTGTTAAAACGCTGCCACATTCTACTACAGTATATACATTTCACATACTCTCGCACATACTTTTGCACGTGCATAATCTGAACATTTAGGCCTGTTGCGAACTCCAAACTGTACATAAAATATCATTTACGCTTTGCGACCTAGATTTATCATTGTCTGTGAGACGGTGTCAAGTTTTCTTGGCCGCTCTTCTGTCTGGTGACTGTGATTTCAACTCTGAACAAGGACCGTCAACAGTGGGCTTTGAAAACAGATATTACTCTTTTTGTTTTCCCTCAATGGAAACTCAGTCAACTGCGAACAATATATTTGTTGTCCAATTCTTTACACTGGAGAGCTAAGTAGACACAGGCGTTTCTCTGAAATGAGAGCACAACAAGATAAAATTTCTCCTAAAGTACATTCTGTCTTCTAACTGCCACACAGAAAGTTTACATAGTAGATGGGTGCTCACAGTTTTTTTCTCTCAGGCATGGTGGTGCAACGGCCTTTACACTAAGCTCCACTGCCCTGTTGATCTCCTCTTAGTCATCACGCAGCCCAAGGGCCAAAACTACAGGAAGCCCCATGCCCAGGACAAGAGTGAGGCTCTCGATGAGTCCCAGGTGTTGCTGCCGGTGGGCCTCTGCTCCAGCGTGCTGCTGGGAATCAGAGGGGGGTTGTTCTGTCCTGTTGCTGCTGATCTCAGGTAGAACATGCACCGTGGCCACATAAAGGAAAGTCCCAGCTGAGAAGAGCATACCCACACCTGTTGCACTGAGCTGGCTCTGAGAGGAATTCCCAGACTGTGGACACAAAACACACATCAAGTCAATTCAAGCAGAGCCACCAACTGACACAGGCTAATCACTGAGATATAATGGATCTTCCTTTGGGGCAGATAACCGCATGGACAGAGTGTGATATCTTACAGCGTGTAATATGAAGTAAGTGCTGATGGCAACTATTGGTGCCGCAGCGGAAAAGGCCAGCAAATGTCCCTGAATGTACTTCTTCTCAAGGCCTGCGTGCATTAGAAAGGAAACCAAGCCAAAGGCCGCAGGAGCCTGGGAGACAAGAAAGTTGGGCAGGTGTATTATCATCAGCTCTGTCACATCTGGTTTGTGACTCACACATCTGTGCATTTCACTGACACGTTTCTCTCACCTTGTGTAGAATGACAGCAAAAAATACTATGACTTGTACTGTCACTTGACCTGTGGCCACAGCAGCACCCAAAGCAAATCCATCAGCTACATGCAAACAGAAATCGAATTAATCATCATAGCATATCATTTGTCAGTGTTGTTAGTGGATGTTTAGGTAATTAGTGGTGAATCATTAAAAGAATGATCATAATGTGATGTGAGCTTTGTCGGGATAAGTTGCCTCTTTCTGTTAACAGCTTTGAAGTTAAACCCCCAGACTATGCTAGAGGCTTGGGAAAGTTAAAACATCTGAAACATGGCAGGCTTAAACAGTGAAAGAATCACATGCTAAATCATATGAGGCCACGAACAACTGTGTTTTTGCTGGGAATTTTTCATGCTTGTGACCTGGAATTCCTCGTGTGCCTCAAGAAACACAACTTAATAGAAATGTAAATGAGATGTCTGACTGTATGTTGTACCTGCAGCATGAATAACCAGCCCCAGCGTGGCTGTGATCTGGACGCTGTTTGACGGGTGCGATGTTTGGTCTGAAATCAGACATTGCACGTGTTCAGGTGATCATTATAAAGAGTTGCCACTGCAGAATGAGGCTGGTGTGAGAGTTCTGCCAACTTGCCACGCATGGAGAAGTAACCTCCGATCTGATCAACAGCAAACATGAAGGTGAAGCCAAAAGTCAAAGCCATCCCGATATAGAACCGAGGCGGCGGACCTCCATCTGTGGTGGTTGCTGTTTTGTCGCTGGCATTTAGACCGGATGGCCCATCAGAGGAGGATGGGGGCACTAGAGGAGAAGGACGAAGGACAGGAAGCGCTTTTGATCAAATCCAAATAAAAGACTATAAGCAAGCCGGCTTTTATCACCACCTCATGCATCATCAATGATTTCAAAGGGTTACAATAGAACACTCATCTAAATTAGATGGGTGAGGATGAAGCGGAGTGCGTCTCATCTGTTGTCAAGACAACCGAAGGAAGGGGTCTGCAGGGTTAGTGGGTCTGGTTCATTGAAGCACACAAGCTCTGCTCACCTCTCCATGAATCCTCCAGTAAGCCCACACCCTCGGGGATGGTGATGGCAAGTGCTGTCCCACACAGCAGACCAGCCCCCAGAATGGAGACAAACTGCAGGCTTTTCTACGAGGATCGACATGCAGTTTTAGCAAATGACTGGGGGGCCTCTCCTCCAAAGCCACCTTTTTAACATATTTTCCAGACAAACTTTCCGGACTATAAACAATGCCGCCGTCAGACCATTTCCACATCAGTTAAGAAACCGGTTTTATGTGCCGTTAGACACCGCTGCCGTGTTTGCAGAGATAGTTGACACCGTTTTCTCTCAGTCACGGTGGTATCCTGACAGACTTTCGCAAATCTTCCGGCTGACATTGCTTCAGAAGTGAGTTTTTTTTGGGGGGGTTGTTGTTTTTTAAAAATAAAAAATCTACTTACCTCAGAAAGTCTGAACAATAGCGGGATGAATCCCAGTAAAAAAGAGCCCACAAACATCGCCACAGATATAAAAGTAACGGTCAACCCTTCGTCCATGGCGACTTCTTCTCAACACAAGTGAAAACCCTGTTTGGAGAGGAGCCTCATATCAGTATCAGATCCTGCTGAGAGCCGACAGCCTGTTCTCGTCTCATTTTATTTGTTAACTAAAGAAGACATGAGTTTCCTTTCCGTCTTTCCACGTCGCACCTCAGTCTCCCTCCTCCTTCTCAATTCCCTCCCCGCCGGCCTCCGTCAACCCCTCCTTCACCGAACTCTGCGCTTCAGCCGCCGGCACAGAGCCACTCGCTGGCTCAACAACACGCACATAGTGGATTTCCTGATGTTTCACTCAGCCAGCTTCACGTCAGACAGAAACGAAGGGGGTGTGGGGTGGTTACAAATGATGGAATGCGTTGCTTTGGATGTGTGTACTTTGGAGTCTGCATTGCGCTCACAATAGAAAAAGGGCAACAAGGAATGCTCAAATCAGACTGCGTTCATACTAAATATGGTCAGTGATGCACAAATTCACAAATCAGGATACTGCTGCTGCAATATCTGCTGTGTATCAACATCTAAAGACTGTTAGTAGTGATATCACTATGGCAAAGGTTTACATTACATTACACAAATAGGAATATTCCAGAAAGCTCAAATATTTATAACGAGCTGCAGAAATTCAAAGCTACTTCCGCGTTAAATTCCTGATTAGAAGATTAAAAGTAAGAAAATGATTAGTCTTCACAGTTTCCGCCGTTTCTTTATGCAACCTGATAAGTATAAGCGCATACATTCCCATGGAAGAGGAAGTACAACCCTTTTAGTAGCTGCTGATAATAAAATTCAATTGAACGGAAAGTGTGATCAGCTCTATAAAAGCAGAAGTTTTGGCAGTTTGCTGGTCAGGAGCGTTCAAGCGTGTGTTAACACAATGTCCAGGAGGGAAGACATCAGCAATCAACTTTAGTTTCTTCTCATTAATCAGGGAAGGGTTTCCAGACAAGCTGGGGTTCATTGTTCTACAGTGAGAAAAGAAGATTTACAAGTGGTAAACGTCGCTGCAGGTCCACCTCAAATTCAGTATAGCAAAGAACCCAAGGGCTATATCTCAGACTCCTCCAACTCCTCTGTATACCAAAGTATTCTGGAGTCCATCTGTCTGACAGCCAAAGCTCGGCTGGTATTGGGTCATGCATCAGGACAATGATTCCAATCACATCAGCAGATCTACAAGAGAATGGTTGAAAAAGAAAAGAATCAAGGGCTTGCAACAGCCCAGGCAAAACCTGGACCTAAACCTGACTGAAACTCTGCTGCAGGAACTAAAGCCAATGTCTGCAAAGCTTAACGAAATGATGGTCAAAATTCCTCCACAAAGATGCGAGAGGCTGATAATGTCACAGAGAAAACTGATACTTAAAAATGTTCTAAGAGCTGTTGAATCACACTTAACGTTTGGATTTCGGCTAAATTTCGGTCAGAAATCACAGCGTCGCTCAACGGAAGTGACATTTTCAGCTCTGGTAACTGCAAGATGATTTATCATGTCCTGATATGCAAAACCTTAGAACTGAACCGTTTTAATATAACACGATGAGTTGAACAAATCCGAAGGGTATTTAGTGGACTGAACTGAAAATCTCAACTTCCAAGAGGATCAATTAAATGCTGAGTGGCCATTATTGTTTCCCTGCAACCCGAAACTATCATCACAAGCCAACAGAACTTGTGTTTGGATTTAATATTCATATGAGATATTAGAATTCACTCACTTGAAGCATAAAGATGAACTTGGTTTAATTTCACAGATAACATTTTTTTGAGTACAAGACTTAATCAGTTTATAGCTGTGGAGACCAGATGATGTGGAAGAATTAAAGCCACAAGCAGAACAACCCGAGTGCTATTCTCAGGTGGATGCTTCTTTCAAACAAGTCACAATACACGGATATAAGTTAAACAGACTTGATTAAATGCAGATTTATTGTTGAAAAGCGCTCAGTTGGAAGCACAGATGGTCTATATAGATACATATATCTATATAGAGATATATACTCAACATAGATCTGTTGTACAGACGGAAAAAAATGATTAAATGAGTCAAATGCCGAGATCTGCTATAGTTAGTCTTCCTAACTAGATATGTGAAACTAAAAAAGGCAGCGCACAGAGAAACACACTTCCATGGTGCGGTTTTGAGTTACAGAAATATTTTACTACCTTTTCTTAATACAAGTCGGTAACATGTGTTAGCTTGGCCGCTTACAAAATCAATACATTTGCTTCCAGTGACTCCTGCCGTCTATACAGAACAAATGAAGATAATCTAAAAGGATACAAATCATTATCATTATCATTATCATCATCATCATCCTCATCATCATCATCACAGAGGCTTGGAGCTCCCCAAAAAGACTACCTGAAATCATTGCAACTATCCGACTGAGAAATGCAGATCTACAGTGTGCTCTAAAGAAATGCAGTGACATTGGACTGGACAACAGTGACGTTTCGTTACAGTATAAAATATTCCATTCCTGATTAGCAAGAGAACTCTCGAAAAGCAGTCCGTGTGCAGCAGTCAGACTTTTACTTAGGCCACAGTTATCTAACCAAAACGTTTTGGTATAAACCTACATTCAGCGCTTAAAAACAGGAGCTCTTCAACATGCTAAGATTTGAAACCACCTCCCTCAGAGCTGGACAGTGTTTGTTTGCTTTTTTTCTGAGCGGACACATTCAGAGGTTTACAGACATATCACAGGTATAAAAGTGAAGAGGTATATAAAAAAAAAAATTAAAGAAATTATTAATAAAATAAAATAAAATCACCTAATCATGACCAGAAGAGCACGAGATGCTTCGGGGTCAAACTGTTTAGTCTTTAGTACCACGATGCCTTCCTCATGTGTGGTGCTATGAAGCCCTACGACCCTCTTATCAATCATTTAAGTGACAGCAAGATTAGTGCATCTTTCCCACAATAATTCCATAAGTTGTTGGGTTCCTTATTATGCTTCAATACTATTAATAACTGGTCGATGGGGACAAAGAGTAGTGGTACTTCTGGTTAATGGGGCAGCTCGTCTGAGGCAGAAATAAAACCAAAGCGGCAAGGAGTTGGACAAATCCCGAGTGAGGTAATAACTGTGTGGGCACTGCTTTTCACATTACAATTTCTTACTGGTGTTTGTATTTTGGTTAGTTTAAAAATTAAAAAAAAAAAAAAGAAAGAAAGAAGCTGCTTTATATCGCTGAAGCACACCAGGGAGACGCTAAAGATTTCATCCGCACGGTTCACAAAGAAGAGCGGCGTTCTATGGCTGAGGCCAGCTGTGGATCTGCATGTGGAATGTACAACTGCCCGGCTAAACCTAAAAGCTCCATAGATCACGAAGCGGCTATATGAATTCATTTTCCTTTCATGGTTTCTCTTTTCTTGATAAAGACCGGTTTAGGGGTGAACACATCTGGACGTGAACTGTAACTGCTGAGCTCTGTCAAGCAGCCAAGACCTTAACCGCTGCTATAAAAATTACTCAATTTGAGTTAAAACAATTTACACTTTGGCATTGAGTACTGACAAATGGGAAACTGTAAGAATGCTCAATGACCACGGGAAGGTAGAATTTGCTACCTAAATCACAAACTGTCCACATAATGATATAAGTCAGCACTGAAGAGAGTCGGACAGAGAGATAAGAAGATTCTGACTTCATCATTCAGAAAACTAACAGTGGCCACCTGGACTGAATGTTAATATCAATACCTCTACATGAAGACATAAACATCAAGAAGACATAAATGAAAACAATAGATAAAGAAGCAGTCACATCGAGAGTCATCTGAAACAGACCCGGGAAAACAAACAGAAGGAAAAAAAGGCCTTTCTCTGCCTCTGAGCGACACAAAAGGATCCTCAGACTCTCGTCCCGCAGCAGCCGTGCACAGATTTTCCTCTTCAGGGTCGGCCTCAGTAGCAGCAGTCCAACAGTCCCAACAAAGGCTCAGAGACTGAACGCCAAAAAAAGATCATTTTAACAGTGTAGTGTGTCAACATATGAAAGATAGCAATCATCTTCCTCCACAGTTTAGGGGTCAAGCTGGAAAACATTAAAACAATTCCATGCCTACAAATAAATATCAAGTCAGAAAAAAAAAAAAAAAAGAAAAGTCCAGGTTTTCTATTTTTTCAGCTGTCGTGTCAAAGCTTCCTGGAGTGTTGGTAGCAAAAGTTTTTTTGTTTTTTTTTCTCCTTTAAAGGCTTCTATGGAATTGGAAGAACTATTAAAAGACCATCGTATCTGTACCAGCTAAACTATCTGCTGATCTGGAATCTCTTCTTTTGCTCTCGTCTCTCATAAGCCGCTTATCCTGGGAAGCATCTAGTGCAGGCTGTTAGAGATACTGGCAAAGGATTGTGGGGGGGGGGCTTCAGTGCTTTCGATTTGCACGTCATACTGCAGTACCTTGGTGGGCCTTGAGCTTACAGGTTCTTTAATTCAAGTGCAATAATGTTAAAGAAATGCAGAGAACGTCACTCCCCCAGTAAGAAAAGGCAAAAAAAGAAACTCTACATATGTGCATTAGTGTCTTCCTTCATCGGTATGTTCGCAGTGGTTTGGGGGTGTCGGGGCAGAAGGATGGTTGTTTAGCCAGAGCCAGATTCCCACTGCAGGTACACGGAAGATGTGATTTTGCGAGACCCAAAGAAGTAAATGTCCTTGAGAGACAAGCAACTTGATCCTTAGTAGACAGTGTGCTTTTGTTAGTTAGTGTCAGCTTCCTCGATGGAGGTTGAGATGCTTTGGAGAACTGTCGGTTCAGTTCCAAGTTAAATTCACATTGTCAGTGCACTCATCAGGTTAAACAAAGTTTTTCTTGTTTGTTTTTCTCTCTCTCTCCTTGTCCCAGGCAGTATCAGTGCCGCACTTCATTATCAATGAGGCTGTCTTCACCAGACTGGAAGTCCTCATTCAGGTCGTTTTCAACATTGATTATTTCCTCGTCCTGCGAGGACCCCTGGCCATCATCCTCGCCGCTGCCTGATCCAGCCTCCTCTGAATTTGGGTCTTGAAGTACCTGAGCGATGTACATTTGCTGTGGGGGGGAGAATATGAAATAAAGACAAAACGTTAAGTCTGATTAGCATTTCCTGTCTCAGAGTATGTTCCACTGTGATTAAAGGATGGTTGTAACTTTAGACTCTAAAATGACCTGAGCTACAGCTCCTTTTATTGTGAGCTTGTGATAAAAAAATAGAGAAATTATATTTCTGTTTCAGTTTAGATGCTTGTTTCTTGTTCTCTTAAAAACTGAAAAAGTTCATTTGGCAAGAGGTAGTAGCGTCTGTTTGAACTTGTGCTGTAGAGAGGGTTCTCCTCCTTCTTTAACCTGCTAACGAAGCCAGAGTTTACCAGGTTTACAATAAAGGATTATTTTCCCGTAGGACAAATGGACTGCGCTGTTCCGGCTCTAGTTTCTGAGTTTTCAACATTCATGGCCAACGACTTAACGTCTTTGGGACTTTGTCCTGCCTCTTTTCTGTTTTGTATTGAGGCGTATGACAATATCAAAGAAAAAGTGACTGAAAGCCTACCGCTGCCTTATTGGCCGTAGAAGTGCACTCTGCGTGTCCAGTCTCCACTTCATCCTGGGTGTCAATCTGGCGCAGAGAACACATGAACAGCATCAGCATATGAACATAGATAATACTGGTCAAGAGAATTAGAAAAATAATGATATTCTTGTTACCTTGTAGTTGTGAGCACTTAGATATTTAAAGTGTCCAAAGCAGACATGAGAAAGGCAAATGATGATTGTGATGACCAAAACCACAAAGGTAAACATGGACGTTGCAGCAGAAAACCCTGGGGGAGACAAAGGCGGAAGGGTGTTTATTTAATGGACTCTTTTCTAATGGTGCCCAGTAGATGGAGCCGTCTTCTTACCTGAACGAACAGTGGAGAAGAACAGCAGCCAGAAGAGACAGAGAATAGGAGCGGCAACCACTTGGTTGACTGCTCCAGAATGGATTTTCTTATCCAGTTTGGATGGCAGATAGGCATAGTACATGTTGTATCTGTCTGCTAAGTGTTTCAGCAGCATGTACATCAGCCCTGCACACAGAGGAGAGACAGAGAGGAAATTAGCGGAACTAATCCAATCAGTCTTGTTGATAAGCCTCTGGTTAAGGAACAGGACCACTGTACGCTGTACTTGTCCTTTGCAAGTTTCTCCTCCAGTTATTCAATCAGCACCATCTGTAAAACAACACTGACCAGCATTAAACAGCAGAACTCACCAAATGGGACGATGATTGGACAGGTGATGCTGTAGGTCATAACCACGGTGAACACGCACATCATCCAGGCATAAGCTGCCCCGAACTGGAACTCATAGGCTTGGTGCTAATGACACACAATACAACTGTTTTAATTATTAAAGGTCATTAATAATTTACAGCATGTTTCTTCTTTCATTGGTCTTTAGCAATAAAAAGTAACATGATCTTAACTGCCAACCACCAGTTGCCCCACATGGTACAGATGCACATACAAGTCAAGGTAAAGTTGCAGCGACTTTTATAATCAGAGACAGAAATCCCATGTGAGATGTCACAGGAATAGCTTCATGTGGTTTAATAATTACTTGAGCGACGACAGTATTTTTTTCATTTGATTCACTAATCGGTTTATTAGCTTACCATTTCAGCACAACTCTGAATGACCAAAAACAAGATGCTTGGTCCAGCTGTTAATTACAGCACAGCATGTGCTCATGATTGATGCTCCTGTACATGACCGCTTACACTGAGGTGTAAGGCCTCAAACCTATGTGCAGTTCTTCATGTGGACTCAAGCAGGGGAAACACTAACCCTTTTGACGTTCCTCCGGTCAGCGACGGAGCGAGCCAGGCAGAGGCGGATCATGTACATCAGTAAGCCAGGAATCCTCAACAGATCCATAGCATTACCGATGAATGCAGACGCAATGACGTAGTTTACGAAGAAGGCTCCGTTGTCAGGAAGAAAAACGCACCTATAGAGCAAAGTGAGACTGCATCAGCGAGGAAGTCGGATTCGGAAAAAGCACCGATATAGAATTAAATTGAATTGCTAATAATAATAATTCACAGTGGTTGTTTTGCATCTGTCACCTGTGTCCAACAGAGTCATGTTAGACCATCAGCAAGAGTGTGCTACTTACTCAAATCGTACTTTAGCTTCTGCCAAGAATCTTTTGTCAAAAAGCCATCGGAAAAAAACATCCAAACTGAGAAAAAATACAAAGAAAAAAAGACATGATGAATGCATTTCTAAAAATGATTGTTAAATATTAAATTTCCTCGTATTTCTGGGCAGAAAAAAAGGAAACATGCTATACCTGCTGAGTCCTAGAGAGGGCAGCAACAGGACCATAAAGATCAAGAAAGTGTAGCATTTATGCATTGTGGTTCTGTTCTCTCCAGACCTGAACGACAGAAGGAAACATTTCCATGTATCATAAACCGATGCCGAGCCCTCAAACCTCTTCAAAGTTAAATAGGAATGAAGAGAACTATCTGAAGAAAATGTCAACTTTACCGGGTCCAGTGGGCTTCGAAGAAGGCAGAGTAATAGACAATGGTAGGAAGCAAGGCGGAGAAAGACCACAGAAGGAGGGTGGGGAAGAACTGGGTGATGATTGGATTCTGGACGACAGATCAAAGAGACGGGGAGACATTTGGGTTAGGAATAAAATCTGGGGACATCAAATGGGTTTGACTTGTCATAGTTTTTTCTACATCTTTGTTATGCCTCTTGCAATGTTTGCACTAGTTTAGCATTAGTAAATACACTCAGGGACACGCTATGTATCATCACCAATAGACGAACACTCACATTTAGGTACTCCACTGGTTTGGTAACATTAAACTTGTCCATGGTGGAGATGATGATGGCTGGGGTGGTGAGGAAGAAGAGGAGCAGGAAGAGGACACAGTTGATGATGAAGCAGCGGAGCCACCAGGAGAATCCACCCACTGACAGATGATCCCTGTGGGAAAAAAGGTTAGCGCACCCGCAGTTATGGACACAGCTGGCCAGTCAACTGATACTGCAGCTCAAAAATCAACATATCATTTGGGGTGAGAGAATCTTTCCAAAATGAGCTGGAGTCTGAACGATTCCCTCAGTGTGACTTTGAGAGCAAAACAAATGAACTATTCTGTGTTTGCAATAGTCTCGTCCTGCCAAAAACGATGCGCTCTTACCAGTGCACATTTTGTGGATCAGGGGCGTAGCTGACAGCCCATTTGTGTGTGTGCAGCTTGGCGCTGAACTGAGAGGTTTGGGGCTCGCGACGGCAGTGACAGCCCTGGCACTTGCAAGCATTAAAGTCCTTCAAAATCCTGAGAAGATGCGTCAATCCAGACAAAAGGACAGATTTTACAGTCAAAAGAGAGCGATGCAATTAGTCAATGCAAAAACAAACGTGCCATTCTCTTACCACGAGAGAAAGGACTTACTTGGCAGTTATGGCCTCATTCTGGAAGGTGACAAAGGCCATCCCTAAAGGCTTCCTGTTCACCTTATCCCTCTCCTTTCTGTAGTCCTCCTTCAGTTGCGCTTCGAGCTTGGTATAATAGCTCACAGCCTCTTCCTGTGGTGGGCAAAAAAGAGCCAGGCCCCGTTAAAAAATAACTTTCTCACATAGACTTTGTTATATAATCATTTTTGGCGCCTATAGCAGTATTGATGCAACGCTCTAGCTGCGGATCTTTAAAAGCAGAGGGAAGATCATAAGACTAATGACCATTTATGAATAGGAAATGCTCCTGGTTTGACTGATTAGATGGCTGTTCATAGCGTATTATAGCATTTTCAGAGGATTCCAACAGTATTCATGTAAGCAAAATGTTAAGGATGCCATTTCAGTCATTCTTTGTGGAAAATTATTCTTATCCCTTTATCATTATTATTATTCCTCTTCTATTTCTTTGTTTTTTGCATCTTGTGAGCACTTTTGTCCTCGAATAATATGAATACAAAGCAAAAAACAAACAAACTAGATGCTCACAAAACACGTGTAAATAATTGTTCTTATAAGAGGACTGTGGTCAAATCTGATTAATCTACAGGAATCCAACAAATTCCCCACTTACGCATATTTACAGTAATCTTGTTTTTTCTCATCCAACCACAATCATGTGTCGTGCCACATGATCTTTCCACTAAATATAAACTAACAACTGGTATAGCTGCAAAATGAATGCAATATCAGTCACAGCCATACAGCAGTCAGCACAAGGAGCACTTTGGCAACAACAAGAATAAAAGTTACAACACCATAAATTGTGTTTAGATCCAATCAACTAATTTGGTAGAACTATGTAGTGTAGGCAACTATTGAAAGAGTAGATACAGGCATTAAACTTGGCTTGTAATACACGTTTACCCTGTGTCTTCCAAAGGAAAACTATAAATCAGATACATGCCTTCTTTATCTTAACCTTAGAATCCTTTAAGTATAGCCTTGTAAACAAGTATTAGGAGAGTGTTGCGTCGAGATAAAGCTGCAATATGTCACTCTGACCTGTTCGCAGCCCTTAATGACACAACAGCAGAGGTGTCCGCAGGGCTTTGGGTTTATCATGGTGGTAATGTGCTCCTTGGCCTGCAAGTCAAGGAAGAATTTCTTGCTGCGCTCTGCCTTCTTCCTGCATAGGAAAAAAATCGTCAGCTGTGTAAGACGGAAGGAGAGCTATTTCTGTCGTGGAGCAGATCGGACGATCGCAAACAACAAAAGCTACACACACTCTTACAGCTAGAACACCGATACCTTTCAGAGTTGAGGTACATCAGCTTGGCCACATTGTAACAGATTCGAGCTTCGAGTACAGAGCAGTTTTCATATGCCAGCCTGTGGAAGAGAGGCAGCGAAGGAAAGAGTGAAAGACGTTTTTCAAAGCACAGACACAGTATATAACATGTATATAACTCACATATTCAACATCAGCAAAGCATGTTCACAGTCCCACACAAATGAGCCCATAAATTTGATTTGATTTGATTTAAAATTGCCTTTCAAGTGTTGTCTTTTTTGCAGCAGGAGCTGAGGAGGACATTTTGGTTAATACTATTAGGCTGAGTAGGAATTGAGTCAAGCACCCCCCCCCTCCTACGTAGTCTTCGGCCTTCGACCACATGACTTGCTTAATTCCGCTCATCTGGTTTCTATCATGGACAATTACACATATAGTCCTGCCATTGTCTGATGCCAGCCATAAGGACCAGGACAAGACAACTGTTTTAACAGGAAAAGGCATGGCTCTCATACATCTTAATACAGTTACCGCACAGCTCGCTGCCACGTTGACAGAGCAGCATGTGTTTTAGAAAAGATCCGAACCGCAGGGACAGGGGAATCAATGAAAAAGAAGCACAGGGAACGCTTACTCAAAGTGTTGCTTTATCTCTTTCTCTTCCGCATATTTGGAGATGCCATTGACAAATAAAGTGCGTTTCACCTACAAGGCAAATAAAAGACAGAGAGAGCATATCAACACATGTCATTACAGGCCCACAGAAAGACAGGAAGAGTGTTTCCAAAGTTTTATTATGAAACTATACCAGATCATCCTCCTTGTAGTGCATCTTGGATGTGTGCCGTCTCATGCTGTACACCGTCAGTAACAGGTAGAGAAATGCAAAAGTGGTGTGCAGCCACAGTAGTGCATTGCTGGGGAAAAAAAAATCAAGGATGGATGGATTGGAAAACTGACGACTTAACAAAAAAAAAATAAATCTCCACAGTATGGTTTAAACTAAACAGAGGAACAGAATAAGCATTACTCACTCTATATTCAGATTTGCGATAGTGGTTCGTCCAAAACTATAGGCATTGTTTTCTGGAGAAAAAAATAAAAGAAGCAGGACAATCAGCTGTTTGAAAGGGTGGCCCTGTAAGGCACAGCTGTGAACGTACAACATGCTGTGAAAGTGTTCTTGAAGGAAATAAAGGAAAAGGACCATTTAGTTCAGAAATGTCCCCATTAAGTGTACAACACGCAAAATATGTTGGAGTTTACTTATTTACTGAATGACGGAGGAAACTCCAAGATGGACGGAGCAGATTATCTGTACTCTACTATACTGTAAAGAAGACATACACATGTGCACAGTGCAAGGTCACTTTCGAGTTAGTTTCTGAGTATGTCCTCAACTTTGTATTCCTTCTTTCGACTTATCGTGCCTCTGACTCTTTTTTTGGCTTACACGCAGTGCCAAAATAGCCGTTGATTTACCATAAGTTTGCCCCATGGATATTTCTATCACATAAGAATGAAATGAATAAAAATACTGTTGCTGTGTCTGCAAGCTGACGGCGTTAATCTGCAGCACAGCGCAGAGAAAAGGGGATTTGAAATTTCTGAACGTGCACATTTCTCCAACTGATCGGACTCCAACTCTTACATCACATTTACACAATGTGCTATAATTATACAAACTGCAGGCTTTACAGTTGTGTGCGTGTGGGTTTTTTTAAAAACTTTTTCCATTTCCGGTGGCTTTAAAAAGCACAGAAGGTAACGAGTAGTTTTAGTCAAAAGCCAAAAATGAAGGACAGAATCTAGACGAACAAACAGAATTAATAAACCAAGACGACATGAATCGTGGCTGCAGTCCGTGCTGTAACGTTAAAAGAATGCAAACGTCCTCTCTCAGTGAGTTCCACGCAGCTCACCAAGCAGGTTTCCCGAGAAGTTCACAGGCAAGATGATGCCCACAGAGAGCACGCCCACTACCACCAGCAGGCCAATGATGTGGCGCTGAAAGGACAAGTAATGCACCGCGTCTTCGCCACATTTCTCCCTTATCTCCTCATCCCTGGAGAAGGAACACAGCAACTACTTTAGAGTCATTCAAAACAGCAGAAAAAGCCCACGTCCTCTTTGGTCAGCGGTGCCTTTCTGACTCACTTGATGCGGAAGATGGCAGTCAGCCAGGAGCAGAAGCCCTACAAAAGGAGAGTAAATCATAAGTGTTGTCCCAAAGAAAACACGTGTTATCGCTTTTAAAGAAAATTCGATTTCATTCTACAACAACTATTGCATACTCACTGTGTCTCTCTGGTCAATGTCCACTGAGCTTGAAACTGAGGTGAGGCGCTCATAGCGATCGGTTGTCTCAGAAGTCATGGTGGAGGCCATACTGGAAGCAGAAAATCCATAAGATTTGCACATCGTTTCACGACTAACCAGCAACACCACATACTTGAAGCTGATGTTAGTTCTTTGTTTCTCAAGGCAGCGGGGGTTTATCTCCAGAGTGGTTCAAGTTGACGGCACGAAACGCACACGAACACGTGCCCTGAAATGAACTGAAGAGATTCACTCCTGTGTGAGCCAACCATAGGATTTGGGTTGGTTAACCAGCACAGAGGGAACCTCTGCAGTCATTTCATGCAGCATTAAGGGTTAAGAGTGTACTTTACACAGGTTGAATACACCAACACTGTCCAAGGAAAGGTTGGAATATAAAACATTAGAATAGAGCATTCACAGAGGAAGTAACAGAAACTCGGGGATGACCAAGAGGTGGATTTATGGAGTTCGTCCATCAGAGCCAAAGGTTGTCTTGGATATAATACAGCAGCAAGATCTTATCATTTACCGTTTATAAATTTGCATCAACGCTGCTGGGAAGACGCTGCAGTTCAATTAATAATTCATATGAAGAGGAGCTCGGCTCTGTTGGAAGTGGTTCAGTTCCCAGTCCTACATATGATGTCACTCTGGGAGTGGAATGAGGAGAAAGCCTGAGGCTGGACTGATCCGTCCTCCTTTCCAACATTCCTTTAACAAGACATCTCAGCACTAACAGACATGATATACTGTAGGTGCACCTAGTAGGGGCTTGTTTATCAACCACAGGAAACATTACCTCTCCCTGTAATCGTCCTGTCTGTGTGGCTCATGCTGCGCGCTCACACAGGAGAAGTTCAGGCTTGATAAAGAGGTCAATACACAGATTAGCACACACAGATCTGATTAGGACAGCGAAAGAGGACAGGGACAGCCAACGGCAGAAGTACAAGAGAGACAAGGAGAGGGAGAGTAGTTATCAGCCTGAGACGGGGAAAAGCCTTGAGGAGGAGGAGAGCCCAAACCATCAAGAGTGGAAAACAGGCCGAAACCCACTGCGGAGAGTTGGGAGTTAGGTTGACTACCAAGAGGGGAGAGAAGAGAGGAAAGAGGAAAAAGGCAGCGAGTCTATGGTATGGAGCGATAACATACTATTCCCGATCATCCAGACGACTGTACCGCTGATCCATTCTTCTGATGAAAGTGGAAAAAAAAAGAAAAAAAAAAGAAAAAAGCAAAACAAAGCCATTTAGCTAAGTTGAGAGGAAATGACCCAGCTGGCCAAAAAGGGCTTCAGTTCGAGAGAATTGGGGAAGCATACTACACCACCAGCATGCCAATGAAGCTTTCCGTTCAATCCGATATACATCATCGATCTATGCCCTGTTATCTAGTATCCATTTCCTTTATTTTAGCCAAGTGTCACTGCTTCTGTAGCTCTACCAACAAACACTTCAAAGGTATACATCAAATTATTTGATGTTTCTTTAACAGGCTTTCAGGAGACTTGTCAGATTCTTAAAGACAATGGTTTCAAGCCAGCACAGTACAATCTACAACTACATTTCCTGTCTGTTACAAAAATGTCCCATGCGGCCACCCTCCCACCATGCCGTAACCCCATCCTCTGCTCACATGCAGCTGCAAAAATAGTGACGCTCCGACATCACACGCAATCACAGCAGGGGAATGTAGGTAATGGAGCACTGTGTCAAGCACTTTCCAGGGTTCACCGTTTAAGAAGTCTGAAGAGATGTTTGCTCTCCATCTGTGGCTAACTTGATCATGTTTTACCTCACTGTGCAGCAGGCTAAAAAGAGCGGTGGGATCAGTCTTTCTTCACAGATGTCTCTGTGGCAGATTCCACAAAAATAGCCATTATTCAGTCAGTGTGGAGACTTCAAATGATCCCAACTTATCTGGCAGAGCGTCGTCAGTTGGTTTAGATGCAGACAGACTTCAAAAATTAATCTAATGAGGCTCTTAAATTGGTAATGAGCCAAATCATTTGTTTCATCTTCCTCCTAATGAGGCTTTTTCCAGCAGAAATCTACCCTCACTACCTCCAGCATCAAGGGACACGACATGACAATGTCAGAGTGCATTACTGCTATTAAAGGAAAAACCGCTGACACCGACTTCCGGCTGGAGAACAGACCTTGTGATGTCTGCTTCTGTCTTAAAGAAGTAAGAGCTCCCCTCGTAACGAGACCACAGAACCAACAGCCAGCACGTGCTGGTTAGTACGGTTCAATAACCGTTAGTACGGTTAAGACAATTAGGCTAAACAAAAATATCTCAATGCTGATAATTTACGATAAATATGTCTGCATTTGGGTCTGCCCTCATCAGCACAAAATCCTGATTAGGCTGCATCAATGTGGTAAATGTCAAGGACTCACGCAAGACGCAAAACTGAAAACTTTGCAGTTGTGGACAGTCTGACGTAACCACAATATGAGGAAATTGTGCCAAAGACGGTTCAACAGCATCAGTGTGTTGGAAGTTGGGTCAGATTTCTTTAACTGGACAAACACCGGAAATACAGGCAGCCGTGGTGCACGAATACAAGAAACACAGCAAGTCTTTTTAGCAAAATCTATTGGTAAAATGACCATCCAAAAGTGTACTCAAAAAGCAAAGAGCTCCCATATTAACCGAAGCTTAAGCCTCTTCTGGTAGCAGAGGCTGAATCCCCGGCAGCAGTTGCTCTGCCTGCCTTTTCTGATTCATTTGAGTTCTCTATATGTCAAACAATCCAACTTTTTGTTTACTTTGCAGGTCACACTTTTTTTATTTTTTTTATTTGTTGTTCATAAAAGCTTCAAAACAATTCATTAAACTTCCAACCTTGTGTGACATATCCTACATGTCATGTACAATGAGTATCAATAGATGATTCATAAGTAAATCATAGCTTAGAATCATAAAAAAGAAAAATCAAATCTTAGAGGTAATAGTAAACGAGTGTTTATTTAAAAAAGAAAAAAAAAAAAAAAGCTCTAACAAACATTACAGATGGCTTTTCTGGCTCACACATGGTGCTCATTTACCAGCCAGAAGCTATCCTTTACTTTAGGTTTTATTACAACCACATTCAGCGAGCTGTCCTTTTACCAATCATGATTATCACCCAACACTGTCGTGCTCTTATGGATAGAAATCAGAATACATTACCTGTCCGCATCAGTCACCAGGGCAAGGCGCCCATAGTCCCATGCTACTTTTCTCAGGATAGAGAACACAAACAGCAGTCCCTAGAAGTACAAAACAAACAGAGCCTGTTAACACCTCTACGCCCCTTATTTACACTAGAAAAGGGCCTACTTTACAGTAACTATATCACTGCTTCAATGTGCTCAACATTTCAAAACCCTTTTGCTGGATGTATTTTATCTTGAAAAGACAACGACTGCAACAGGCTTTCACCTTATCAGCAGAAGAGGTTTTTAAATTGTTCAGGGCTCTACTGACCAAAATACTCACCAAAAAGCACATAAAGTCAAGGGCAAGGACTGTAGGCACCCCGCCGAAAGGCAGCCCTTGAAGTACTGTGCTGCGAATTCGAGCAGAGTAGCAGTCGTCCTTGGTTAAATTGGGCGACTGCGTCGGGCAGATCTCTCCATCGTCGCATCCCTGCACCCCCCAGATGGCCATTGTTAAGATCAACAGTCCGAACAACACTCACTGCAGCATGTTGACAAGCTGTGAGGAGGAAACACAACCATGAGTTTTCCACATTCGATCTTCCATTCTTGCAGATGTCTGTCACGAATAATTCTGGAGACGCATCTCAGCAGTCACGCTTCCAGTAAAATGACAAAAACAAAAGGGAGAGAGGGCAAAAGGGAAGGTTGCTTCATACAACACAATGAAACAGAAATGTTATCTCCCTCTCTGAGGCTGGCATTTGTGTCTGGTCATTAGTCAGATGTTTCGCTGTTGCTTTTCCCCACACCAAGGACAACGGCAAGGAAACGTGGCTGTTTTAAAGCATGATGCGTTTTCTGTTCCTTGTTCATGATAAAGTATGTGTCAATGACTTGTAGAGACCTTAACAATAGATTCAAGGAAAATAACTTTGGCATAAAAAAAAAAAAAAGCACACTGAACATGTGGATGTCCAGCTTCTGAGCAGCTGTGTTTCATGTCAGCAGACAGCTCAGATATAAACTCTTATCTTGTGCAGGTTTAGGAGCAATGGAGTGGTAAGTCAAACAGATGTGGCCTCTTAGGGTAAACCTCCCGCTGTCCGGCTTTACATTCTGTATCCTTCAGACTTTTGTCTAGTGATGCATTTTAGACAAGAAGCAGCTGAACTAACATGCCCTGATAAAGGACTAGTTTAGGCAGTGTGTAAAGTAGGGCGTTAGGATCAAGAAGTTATATTAGAAACAGATTAGTTTAACGTCCTGATCCAACCAACAAAGCGAGAGGCTCAATTATCTTCTTCTTAGGATTCAAATTGGTTATAAAATATTCAGAAATAACAACTTTTCATCTGAGGGTGCACCGTATGTCTTGGCTGACGTCAGACCTCCCAACACTGAGGTCAGTATGTAGCGACTCAGACTCTTGGTCAGGAAATAAGCATAAAGGAGATATAAAATGATGGCAAAAATACTGCAAAGATGAGCCCATCCATTCAGTGCTACTGTTCATCTGACACATCAGCTCAGGAAGACGCAACATCCCGCACAGCAGCCCTGCCTTTGCAAATTATTACTCTGCCTGCAAACTTCACAGCGAGCAGAAAGGGTGAAAATAATATCGCTTCGAGATCCAACAAAAAGTACTTTCTCCACTCTAAACAAGCGTGCCAAAAGTCAAACCACAGGATCCCGTTACAAGGCCTGAATATTTCACACGGACTGACCAAAGGCCTGGAGAAGTCACATAGGTGCTCGGTCGATAACAGTCGCACTGCTATACTTGAGCCCTTCTGCCCACTACTATCAGCAGCATCCACAATGCTGCTCATCTGCCCTAACACTAACTCATTTATCCACTCCCTGGAATGTTGTGACATCACTGGAGAGGGACGCAGCCAGAGCTGAACAATAAACCGATAGAGACCACAGGGTTCAAATGGACCGGTCTCAACCCAAGGAGCACACAACATAGCCCCGCCTGAGCCTTCAGCAACGCTGCTGCACATCCCAGATGCTCTGCAAGACTTCAGACTGCAACGAGCCCGGCTTACAGAGAGAGAAAAAAAACCCACAAACGTTATTTATATTCTCACAGAACATTAAAGATCATTAACAATCCCTTATATCTGCTATGTCCCATTTAAAAATGGAAATTAAAAACAGCCCCTGCAGCAAAAAGACACGGATACAGCTCCTTATTTAAAATGTGTAGTCACGGTCACATTTTTATTTTTACAAAATGAACAGAAAAAAGAGAAGAGCGAGTTGATAAAAAGGGAACAGTAACAGCAGGAGTGGTAAAAATCCAAGCCAGCGAAGAGTCTGTTTTTGATAGAAGAGTTTTCATCCCCAACAGTGAAGGACGGACATTGAAATGTAAAATTAATTGTTCGACATCGACAAGGACAATTTATGGTGAACTGTGATGCGAGCTTTGGGTCGCAGTCCTGAGGCACAGGCCAGACTCTTCACAGTTTCAGTACCTCGAATGACTGTTTGACATTTGCATTCTTAATTCAGGGATATTCCTGGAATCACTTCTTCTCTCTATTCCTGTAATACCATGTCACACAACACAAATGCATCCAGTCCCTTCGAAACAGCAGGCAGCGTTCCTTTTGGTCTTAAAAGATTTTGTTTCGTCTTCCACAGTTCCTGTTAAATCTCATTTCTGGATGCCTTTTAGAGATGGTTGATTCTGCGAGCGCAAATTAACCTCATTGCATCCTTCCGCTGCTTCGTAGAGAGACATGAAGTAAGCTCGGGGTTTGATCTGGGATTTGGCACACACAATGTACAATGGTTGACTTTACAGAAAGCTTCTTTTAACATTCCCATCACTCCATGAAAGCATGAGTCAGTGCCTTATAAGCTCTGTGTAACCTTTCCACCTTATGCTTGTTGCTATGATACCTTCAGTCTGGCAGACAGATTTTTCCAAATACAAATAAACATCACGGAGATGAAGGCAGCGGGAGAGAAAATCCAACACTTGACCATTCAAAGCTCAACCTGGACAAAATACAACTGCCTCGACAAACAAAATGACTACCGGGACAAATAAATAAGTAAATCATATAATCAAGTGACTCATTCAGTTCTGTGCAGGCAGCAGCATGCTCATTAGGTGTTACTAATCAAAACAGAGTTAATCGTACCATTATCTGAAAATATACAAGAGCCAACAGCAAAAGAGATTACTAAACTTAAACAGAAACTGCACCTAATGTGTGCGCAGACGCAAACAGTTCAATCCATTCTCTATCTTCAACATAGTTTTTAGTTTCTGTGTGAGTCAGTCACTCAGCGCTTTAATACGGTGGGCGACAAACTCCGTCAGCAGCTGCAAAGCACAGCTGCCTTGCCTTCTTAACTCAATAAAACCGCACGTAACAAAGTACGGATGCACATTACATTCCAACAGGAACCTGGCTGTGTTTGACCCTTTTATATTACCGTTACTGGTGAACGCACGGACAGGCCGACAGAAAATTACTACCACAGAAAATATAGAAGCAACCTGCAAAGGCTCAGCTGCCGCTAACTTATGCAAGTGTTCAGTTTTACCGCTAAAAACAGCCACAAACAGATATTTGTGGAGTTTGTTCAAAGCATTCACCTAATACCAAGTGTTTCTTTACACCACGCTCACGCACACACAAAATAATAAGTTTTCCTGATCAAGTCTCCATCTGCAGGGTTGCTAATACATTGATCAGCAGCATGGAAATGAAGAAGAATGAATACACGCCCAACAAGAAAGGTGGCCTGCTTATGTAAACCACACATTTCCGCCCATACAGTTCAACTGCTCAGTGAAGTCAAAGTGTTGTCACACTACTTTGAATGTATTTCATTGAATCTCATCCACCTTTTGAAACTCAAAGTCCACTCTGAAATGTGAAAGCACAAAAGAGTCTGCTTCGTAACAACTTGGAATGAATTCTCCAACAATGCTAAAGGATGATGAGGCCGACTCGCCTTCCTGGTGTTATCATGTAAATCATTGACATTGGCTGGTTTCTTACGGGGTTTTGATGATGTCAAGCTATGGTTTCATAATCACGTCACGGCATTATGTAAAATTATGACCGCACAGAGATGCAAAAATTGAGCAAATGAGGGAAAACTGACATGCGTGCATACTCAGCATTTGTTGGTCTAAATTACTGACACTGAAATCCAACAGTGGGATCAAGACTGTGAATGTTGACGGGAAGTGACAAAAAAATACGGGATCTGTCCACATCATCTCCGGGAAAGTAATCCAACTACCGTAATTGAATTCTGGAGTCAAAAGCCCTTCTTTTTACTGTGAGGGAGAGCCTGCGCCGACTCAAACCTCCAGAGCCACAAAGAGCTGTGCGAACAATCAAATCTTTAAGTAATTCATGAGGTAGCATGCACAGTTGTGTTAAAAGGGAGTGTGGTTTGAAGGGAAGGTTTTCAGTTTCAGTTCAAGAGCGTGCCACTAAAACAACGTGGAATGGTTCCATTTTAATGGCATCATGTTGCGCTTGTAATTTCATCATCCATTTTTCAAAGAAAAACAAAAGACATCAAACATGGCGACTGCTGGGTTCCAGTATTCAGGACTGAGTGAGACACTGTAACTCCAGTGGGGAATTTTGTTTATTTTTTTAGCTTGAATTAAGTTGTTATCACTTTGAATGATGTCAGACTGATATTCCTTTCTTGAAACCTTTCCACTGATGTTTATCAACCACTGCACAACAGAGTAGCACATGAACAAAATCTTAAGACGCGAGCAGCCAACTTAAGTTTATCCTTTTATAGGCTCTGCACATGCAGGGAAAGTCTTAGAGCACCTTGAGTCAAGCCTTGACTAGTCTTCAATCCGTGATGAAGTCAGCATGTGTTGGAAAACCACCTAAACGCAGCGGTGCTAAACACGCCAGGAAGCCGGGAGGCGAAATGAATCGATGATTTTTCTCCCTGTTCATCTAAAGGCTTATCAGAACATTACATTTAACCCGAGGGTTATATGGGCAGGCTATCGAGTAGAGTTGCAGTCACCAACATATCTTCTGTTTTAAAGTTCATGTACAACAATTACCGAACAGTTTTCTGGGTTATTTGAAAAAACAAAAATCATTCTCGCCTTCAACCAACTTGCTCTTTAATATGAGACTCAAATCATTGTCAACAAAACACATCGAAGAGCGATCAGCGAGCAAACGTGTGGGCTGTGGCACCACAGAGGAGAATAATATATCGTTAATATCACAGTTAATTGTTTTTTAACAATATTATAGTTCTGAATGCCGAAAGATTGAATAAAAATAACTTCGGCAAAATTATGGGAACAGATAGTTCAGTTGGACAAGTTAGCCTGACGCTAATGGTAACGGGATGTGTTTGCTCCCTATTTATTCATCTATTGGGATTACCAAGCTCCATTGTACTGGACAACGTAACGGTTTTGTCGTGAGACACCATTTAACACAAAGTTGCCGGATAAGAACATTAACTTACCTTGCTTTGATACGCAGCAGAGGGAGAAACTGTTACACTTTGCTAATATGAGCTAGCAGCCAACTGTAACGGTGACGTTGGCTAACTTAGCCCTCCGTTGTAGTAAATAACAGGTGGAGGTTATCTAATAACTTTCGAATAATTTAAATCCAATTTCAGTCGGTTATGAAGACTACGACAAATCATAAGCAACTAGTTATTACTGTCTCGCTAACTGTAAGTCCTGATAATCACATCTATGCTGCCACGGTCATGTCTGTCAACCAGCCGGTTGAACAACTCTCGGTAATCTAACCAGTCCAACTGCAAGCGACGTTGGGTTTGGATCTGCTATATAGAAGTAGATTACATAGAAAATGTATGCATCTCTCTACGTGGTCACCCTCATAGTAGTCCGTGTTTAGTTTCTACTTTGTTATAGTTCTATTTTTCTTTTGCGCGTCTTTATGACGTAACAAACAAGCTTATGTCGTCTTCTGGTTTTATTCGATATTTATGATTTTGCATACACAAATTATTGACGTTTAGAGTTGTGGAAGAAAAACTGAATTTCAGTTTTATCATGGAATCGAGAATATTTGTTGATTACGTTAACTTTGTCTGCTACCTGGCTGGAAGTAGTTAGTCGCTTGCTGATGACGTTTTTTGACATTGGAATGGAGCGTGACAGAAAGGTAACATTAGCAATGTTTTTTAACTTGGACTTTGACGTATTCCGACATAAATGTACATGTATTTGTGCTATTTTGGTACAAATACTGTAAGCCAAAGAAATATTATTTCCTATTTTAATATCTTGTCTGGCTACCATATAAAGATAGTTAGCGGAGAAAACCGTATAGCTTATTAGCTGCTAACCCCCTAACATTTCTCTCTACAGTCAACACAGTGCTTGGTGTAATCATGGCTCTCCTCCGGCTTTCAAGATCCCTTCCTGGGCTCCTCGTGGAGACTTCGTCCACAATTTTTCAAAGAAATATTAGGTAACATTTTTTATTGGGGCTCTGCCACTAACATGTTAGGAAATACGATAGTTAGTTGCTGATAATGGATAATACAGAATGCAGTTGAATATGACATCTATGTATTTCTTTTTTTTGCTTTAAATTCAGTCCAAGTGGAAAGGTTTCTACCTTACATGCCATGACTGCTGAATAAGGAGTTTGCCTGAGAACTAGTGATCAATGATATTTAGCTGCAAGTACTGTCCCAGCAGGATGTAAGTTTAGAATGACTGAAAAGGTTTATTTCTTGTCTTGTCAGTGTATCTGCTGTTGCAGCCGCCATACAAAAAATGACAAGGGTGCGTGTGGTGGACAACAGCTCTCTTGGAAACACACCATATCACCGTCCACCGAGAGTGATCCACGTTTACACCAAGAATGGTGTCGGAAAGGTTGGCGACAAAGTGTTACTTGCCATCAAAGGACAGAAGAAGAGAGCCCTAATCGTTGGACACAAAATGCCTAGAGATTGCATGAGTCCACGCTTTGACTCAAACAATGTGGTTCTGATCGAGGACAACGGCAACCCCACAGGAACAAGGATTAAGGTCCCTATACCCACACATCTCCGCCAAATGGAAGGAGGAGATTATTCTAAAGTCCTGGCAATTGCCAGCTCATTTGTCTAACTGTACCGTTCAATGTGTCTTATATGAACATTTTTCACCCACATTGTCTTTAATAAATTTGCCAGGCTCATCATGTGGCATGTGTTATTTTATTTAATTTTATTATAAGTTGTGCTTTGTTTCTAGATACATGCACAGTAATATAATCGAGTCTTTATCAATAGGCTCCATTATGCTTACAATAAATATGACCTTTACCTTCAACACAGAGTTGTCTGCTGCACTTTGAACAGCCGAAAGTGGGTCATGCCTACATTATGAACGAAACGCACACAGCTCGAACCATTAAGAGGAAATATTTATTGAAGGCACAACATACATTCATAAGACAAAACATATGACAAGGACACTGACTTTTGTGATTCCTGCAAATCTTACTTAAGTTAAAAGGAATTTACAATATTTCTTTGTTAATTTGAGGCAACTTCACAAGCGTCTCCTTTCAACTAGAGTTCCAGAGCAAAATATAAAGGAAAAAATGAAATCAGATGCGTTATTTCAAGTAAAGAAAAGTATAAATGTTCTAATGGTTTAAACTAGAGTATGAAATGAGAGAAAAAAAAAAAGTTCGACATTAGTTTGAGTCAACACTGCCACCTAGAGGTGTAAACATGGAACTACAAAACGGGATCATTTCATGTTTTTAAATTTGGGTTAAAAAAAATAAACATGACTACAATGAATAAAATAAACTATAAAACTTTAAAAATTGATACAGAAACGCATTAAACACCTCAAGCCTTTTGTGAGATTTCAGAATAAATGAAACATGTCAGCTGAGTTGATGACCGATAAAATTAAAATCTTAAAACATAAAAATGATCTTGCGATGCATATTACTGCTTGCGATTTGTCATGCACGGGCACATAGATGTTGCACAGCGACTGCTTCCTATCGGGAGTTTGCATAGTTTGGCAGGGACACACTTGGCTTTGTTGGACTTTGGTTTTTCCTACTCAGGTGAGGTGTGTAAAAGGCTTCGGGGGTCTTCGGAGCTCCAGGCACAACTTTACATCCTTCTCTGGTACAGGCAGGCCTCCTCAACCACACATTGTCAAGTAAAGCCACTAGAAATGTGAGAAATAAAGTGAGACAAGCAGGAAGAAAAAAAAAAAAAAGTAGTGAGAGTTTGTTTTTTAACATCACTCACCTCTGTGAGATTCATCTCTGCCACTCCTGATCCCTCTTTGTCGAACTGCTGAAAAGTCCCTGTTAAATTTAAAGTTTTCACAGTTTAATAGTCTTTCTCGATTTTCACTGCATCAAAATAAAACACGACTGAAATATGTTGTATATATTTCAACAACATGTTTGGCATTGTTACTCACTAAACATGGCTTCAAGCTTCACCAAGCAACAGATGAAGTTATCGAAGTCGATCATTTCGTTTTCTGCATACCGCGCTACCAGAATCTGGTTCAGTTGGTTATTCAGTTTAAAACCTATGTAGGCACATGACTCACGTTTAAAACAAGGCAGGGAATCTCACTCTGGCTCTTTCTACAATCTATATAAATGTCAAGAGACAGTGAAGAGCACCGTACCTGCTGCCTCCACAGCAAGGCGCATCTCGTATGAGCTCATGGCCCCAGATTTGTCGAGATCAAACTGCCTGAAAATGACCTATGAGATGGAGATAGAAATGTAAAAAGGAGCACTGCGAGTTTATTTGTGTGGAATGTTAACATCTAATGCATTCTTACCAGCCACTTTCGGATCTTGTTCCAGAGGATCTGAAATTCTATCAGTCCTAAACGGGCACTGCCGTCTTTCTGGCAGACATCGCATTAAGGACCAAAACTACACAGTTACTGCACAGCCGAATGCACACATTTTGCTTGAAAACAATCAGCACAGCAGTGTTTCGGTGCTTTTGTTTTAGAGGATACATCCATGAGGTTGACCATGGTCCTACATGATTCCACACTGAAACCATCAGTCTTCAAATCTTTGTCTGAAACACCAAAAAAAACGCATCTGAAACACACATGCTAACAACTTCTCTGTTCCCCAGAGGCTTGCAAAGAAAACCAGGAGATGGATGGTGTACACACAACAGAATCTAACACAGCAATGGGAGATGCATTACTAATCAGTAAACTCTCCAGCAGCTTAGAACTGTAACCAAAAATAAATAGAAAACTCACGCCGGGTTACGACTCTGTTTAGAATGGTCCTAAGCTCCCGAATAGAAATCTCCATGTCCTAAAAAACAAACAAAAAAAACAAAAACTGGCAGATTTGAGTGGCTTAATTTGACAACATAACAACTTTGTATCTTTAAAGCTTTTATATACAATTTAAAACAAAAAAAAGTAGCGTTATTGAGAACATAAGAGTGTAAAAAGAAACCGATAAATAAGAGACCTACTTTTTAGAACCTACCTCCCCAGCAAGTTGAGCAAACATGGACTTAAAAGAGTCATCAATGTCATCTTCCGTGATTTCTCCCTACAGGAAACAAAAGTATTAAAAGTGCTAGTGTGAAGCTAACAAAAAAAGTGTCACTGATGCATACCTCGTCTTCTAAATCAGCTGAGACTTCATCATCCAGCTCTCTGCCACAGAGAACACATGAATATGAGACTTCCCTTCCTGCACATTTAAATCAAAGCAAGCAAAAGATGCACAGGACACGCACTCTGTCTCCGACTGCTTTTCAGTGAACACTCTGAGGACAAAGTCGGCCTCTTTGCTGGGCTCAAAGGTGGAGGGGACGATGAGGTACTCTCCGGGGGGCAGCCGCAGCCGCGTGCTCACCTCCCGCAGGTTAATGAAGGTCTCGGAGCGAGCGCACGACGAATGTTTCAAAAAGAAATCTTTCTTCAAATGGACATTCTGGCAGCCCCTGTACTGAGGGCAGCAGGAAACACAACACAGCTTTAAATGCATCTGTCGGAGTTTTTTTTAAGATAACGTACCGTACGGCTCCTGCTGGTTAGAGCTGCTCACGCTCTGCTTACCTCTTCTGGAATCTGCAAAACAACATATGGAAAAAAAAACAAAAAAAAACAGTTGAAAACCGTTTAATGATAATCTGCAACATGTTAACATAAAACTATTTTTGCACCACTGTTCTCACCTCATACAGGGCAAAGCCAATGGTGTGCATGTCCTGACCTTGGCGCCGGTATCTGCGGCGGTCCTTCTGCATGAGGGCTACCAAAAAACTGCACGCCACCTCGTCATCATCTGGGTCATCGTCCTCCTCCAGCAACGTGATTTTATACTGAGGGTTGATCCAAAATGTGTCTACACGAAACAGCGCATACATGTTTAGCCAGTTTAGGAAAATATTAGAAAAAAAACTCTACTCATTATTTGATTCATTCTATTATGTGTATACTTGGGGGGGAAAAAAAAAAGCATCTTTATGATTTGTGTACAATTCCGACTCACTGGGATGGTTCCTGCAGCCCCCAGCGGTGCTGCCTCTCCTCCATGTGCCGTAGAACTTAATGGTGTTCCAGTGGCTGACGCTGTCCTCGCTCAGAACGTCTGGAGTCAAGTTGCAGATCTCTAGTCGAGAAAACTGCCTCAAAAATTCACTGAAGGACATCCTGGGAGACGGAAGCAAATCTCAATATTACATTACGCTCATTTCTGTTTCCTCTAGCTTCTTCTTTTCAAAGTTAGATGAGAATAGATGAATGGTTTTCCTCAAAAACACATCCTCAGTTTGAGATTGATGCCCTACAGCATAATTCCATTACTGAGATGGACAAAAAGCGACTGTAAAAGTAGAGTATTGGTAATGTAACCCTAACTGCTAAAGTTAATTGACAACAGAACATTCCAGACATTTTTTCAGAAACAGATGAGGCCAGGTTCTCCCCTCTATGAAATCCAATCCAATTCCTCACAACATGCACTTATGCAGGGTAAAAATGTGCCTCACTAAGTAGGCTAAGGGGAAAGGAATCATCAGGGTTGTTACCAGTAAACGCTTCAAAGGCTGGCACCTGTGATTGTGTGGGTGCACATTAGTGCACACGGCATTCATGGTATTCAAAGCACAGCACCATTAATGCTGAATCATCCATTTTGGTTTCAGAACCAAATGTTGCCATCCAGACGCCGTCTTTCTCAGGAATGACCTTGTATACTATATTTCAGCAGGAAAATGTCTTCTCTGCTCTATGTAAACAAGCAAAAATCAAAGTGTTCCTTCAAAATCTTTACAGTGCACACGATCCACCGACTGGTACGCCTTACCAAAACTCCCCATCTTCCATCTGAAGATGCAAGTCCTCTCGTTCTGAGGGATCGATCTCGTCCCATTCAGGGGAGCTGAGGATGAAAAAGAGTTAATCCTAATAAAACTAAATATCAACAAATAAAAAGCTATGGATGGAGAGCCTCTGGTACAAAAGTAAACTGATGTTAGTGAACACTCACTTGTCACTCCAGGCACCGGTCCACTCCACCTGGCCCCAAGGGTTACGTACTCGGATAAGGCGAACCATGTCGCCACGGTAATCAACCTATGTAACAGCAGAGAATTTAAAACCCCAACTTTCATGCTTAGAAAGAGCTACAAAAAGAAAAAGGGCAACTCAGCCATATAGAGACAGACCTCCTTCAGTGCAGTGACGGAGTAGGCGTGGCCTTTCACAAGCTTCCTGAAGGTAACGGCCTCCATGTCGAAGGCACTGGTGATCTGTAACGACATGAAATCAGCAAAGATAGAAAAGGGTGTTTTTCATACAACTGGCCCTCTCAAGTGCGGTTAGCTCTTACATCGATGGAGCAGCCCATCAGGGAGCCTCTTTCCAAAGCTTTGCCGATTATCTTGTACAGATCTCTTGGAGCCTTGCGCAGCTCATACATCTCAGACACGCCACCCGTGAAGTCCTCAAATCCCTCAGTGGTGCTTCCTCCGGACAGAGCCTCATAGGAGCCATTCAGCCTAGTAGCACATAAAGACCACCACAGTTCGACTGTCCATATCAGCAGCACTTCAGATAGGATTTTCCTCTAAATACAATCATGCTGAATAATGTAGCAGCTAAGCAGGCGCTTTAAATACCTACTTGGCGTAAGCTTTCTCCAGGAGTGCACTCCAGAACTCATTGCCCTCGGCTGAATGCACAAACATCAGCTCCCCGTCTTTGACAGGCAATCGATCGTCAATCACAACATCTACCCATTCGCCAAACTGCCAGAACTGCAACACAGAGCAAGAATCAAAAACCCCATCTATCCAAAGTGCTCTTACAGTAAAAGAGTAGGAAATATATATTACGAACCTGAAAGTGGAAGATTCCAGCGTAGTCGTCCTGGAAGGACTGGCCGTGTGGAACGACACGATGAAGGAGCGTCTCGTTCAGAGTCAGGGAGGCGATGGCTGCTAAGAGCCAGCAGTCACCTGTGGGTGAGAGGAGGCATGCAGGAGCCCCATTCCAAGTGTGTCTCTCTGCTGCTTTTTCATAAAAGATTTAACATTTATGACTCACCAAGAGCTCCCTGACAGATGTCGGTTCGGGTGGCACCACCCACGATAAACTGAGGGTCAGCCGTCAGATCCTGTGGAGAAATTCTATGTCAAGGTGATGACAATCAAAAACAATCCCCCTCTCAGAATGCCGACATTTTTTTTTATCCGGCTTGTTCTCTATCGTGCCATCTTCCTGCGGCTTAATGAGGCACCGTCAACAAATGTGGCAGTGAGGGGAGTGGCCGGAGAAAGTCCTGAAATGCCAACAGCTGCAGTGGTCCGCAAAGTTCTTGTCGCTACTTGTCCTATTCTGTCTGGGTTTGCAGACATGAAATGTACCAGTGTAACTGATATGTCTGTTTACAGGATGTGCAAGTTCCACAGCATCACAAACAACAGTAAAAAACACGTCCCTGTTATCATATACTACATGACAAACTTTTAAAATAAACGTCAGTTGAGTTCTAGCTTGAGATTATTGCACAAAAGTCTACAACTGTCTTTCATGACTTTACAAAGACTCACCCCTCTTAGACAAGCTTTCCTGTCATTTCTTTAAGTTGTCTAAAGGAATAGCTCACCAGGCTTCTTCAAGGGCCTCCCAAAGCTATTCTTTGGATGTTGGCTCCGTTCTCTGTCAAGATGATCCCACACTGCTTCCATAATGTTAAGGTTCAGGCTACGGGGAGGAATTCATCACTTCGTACTTCCCGTTGCCACTGATTTTCAGCCCTGTTTTTGTGTCAGTCGGCATATCTCAGCCTTTTGTACCCGTTTCCCCTCCCTTTACATGAAGACCGTTTCTGATGAGGCTTCAGCAAGTAAACAAATCAACTGAAGAGCCAGATGCAGCTCTCAGGTACCATGTTCATCTGCTGTAAATTATTTTCAAAGCCTGACACTTGCTTTTTTGTTCTCCATTTGCTTTTTTTTCAAGGACACACCGGACACATATGCCAAGTTTTAGCAAATAGCTTTTTTGGGATTCACCTTATTGTTGCAAAATACTATTTTATTCCCGTCACACTATATCATCTTTGGTATTTGGCATCTCAAATGCGTCTGAAGAAATGGAAACAAATGATGTGTCTTACACGTAACAAAGTGCCTAAATTTGGAACTGGTTCATTGCTCGGTTTTCTGTTATGTGTAGACACAACACTGGCTCATTCCTTGAGTTCGGAGACTTTTTATGCTTGATTCATAAGACACTCCTCTGAAATTTGTACTGGAGGGAGAGTGGATGAAAAAGCAGCCAAGACCTTTATGAAACCTGTAGAACTGCTGCTCAACACCACTTTAAAAGATCACAAGAAAGTTTGGCTTTCTTCTAAGTTCCAATGTGGAAGCAAAATATAAAGACTAGTGGCTGACGACCTTTGCACAGAGCTGTAGGTCTGTAATCTGTAAATGTTTGTGTGAAAATGCACATTTCTAATTTTTCTAATCTTAACTAATACCGAGTACAGCTTTAACTTCTCCTCTCAGTTTTCTCACCGTGGGCCTCATCCACTCCACATCTCTAGTTTTAGATGAATAGGGTGCGAGTTCCTTAAAGCCCAGAGATGGAGGCTCAGCGGGGAAGCAGGGGTCTTCAAACAGGCAGCCCGACTCCACACACTGCTGCTTGAGTGCCTCGTAGTCCTGGCTGGCAAACAGCACAGCTTGGTCCTTGGAGCCCATGCCTTCTGACCGGAGCCTGTTGGCGTATATGCTGGCAGATATCCCTCCGACTGGATACATACTGGTGCAAGAAAAAAGCATGAAGTGGGTGGGCGGGTATGCATGGTACCATCTATAAATAGCAGCAGGCTAATCAGTGGCGCACTCCTGTCTATGAGTTACAGCACAGCAATAAGGAGTAGGAGTATGTTTAGGGTGGGGAGAAACTGCTTTCAACAAACTGATAAGTATCACAAAGCAAAGACTGTGGCCAATGAGGTAACTGAGGTCAAGTCTTTTCTATGACTTCTCCCAAATTTCTTTTTCTTTTTGGGGGGGTTATACGAACAAAGAACTTTGAAAACTAGCCAGGTGTCCGTTAGCTGGACTTGTGACCTCAGTGGTCCTGGCTGCTGACTTGAAAATCAATTAACTAATAAATCCTGCAAGTGCTAATTCAGGTTTATCATAGTAAACACTGTAAACACTGGATAAATGTTTCAAAACTTAAGTGTAAATGGTGGGTTGGTTTATCAAGACAAAGTCAACGTGCCGCTACGGAAACATCAGTCAGAAACATACAAGAATAAAAGCCCAGCAGAGAAATAATAAGTACACGAGAGCATGAGTAGATGA
Organism: Leuresthes tenuis; assembly: GCF_036924035.1. Taxonomy (NCBI): domain Eukaryota; kingdom Metazoa; phylum Chordata; class Actinopteri; order Atheriniformes; family Atherinopsidae; genus Leuresthes; species Leuresthes tenuis. The sequence goes on from NW_027325362.1 coordinate 18,577,797, forward strand.
AAAGGGATTTCAGAGGAATGTGAGGCAAGAAACAGCACCTAAAACACAGCAAACCGGAGGATAATAAAAGAAGTTAGGAATAAGATACCTTGTCTGTATGGGCTGGCTGGAAGGGGAGAATGAGACAAAATAAAAAGAGTTAGAGGAAGATCATTCATTCATTCATCCATTCATCCATTCATTCATTCATTCATTTGTTGATGTTTTTGGCTCTTGGAAAGATAACATGTTCTTTCTTTTATGTAATTTGACAGAATTACGATGCAGTGTCCAAATGATCTGCATCCAAATTATGTGCATGTTTTTTTAAATTCTCCTCTCTGAATTTTCTTTTTTTTACCTTAAGAATCTCAAAACTTTCTCATCAAAGTAAAGGCAAGCTAATGTGTCGAGAAAATGGCTGAAAGTTTAAAGGATGTCCCGTCTCTTTCTGGATCAGTACTGAATAACCGGGACATTGTGCCGCTCTGCTCGACTCAAACGGAATTCTAATGAACAGACTTGGGTGAACAGTCCGGGCACTGAGAAGGAGAAAAGAAAAGTTGGATGGAGATACAGTGGTGAGGAAGCAGGGGATCGATGGGGGAAATGATAGAGCTGAAGAATGTGTTAGAGGGCAAAACAGGCTTCGCTTTTGATAGAAGCAAGGACATTGTTTAAAGGGGCCACCCCCCATCCTGAGGCCCCACATGCCTGCAGAGTCCCTCTGCACTGTTAAAAAAAAAAAAAAATCCTGGCCTGTGATCAAAAGGATATCTCCATTTTTCCCTAATGAGCAGAGAAAAGCTGAGCCATGCAGTACAAAAACTGATGATGTCATTCATAGGACTTCAACCTCTACAACACCCTAAATAAAACTGACAGACTCTATGTTAGATTACTGCACAGGAGCCAGCCATGAAAAGACAGAGCAACGCTGCACATTTGCTGCCTACTTTCAGCACTCCTTGGTGGATTCTAAGGCCTGTCGCTATCAAAAGTCACAGCATGCCAGGCATGTAGCATAAGCTCAAACTGTTTACAGCACCTGTTCAAAAGTACAAGCAGGCCCGTCTTAAAGCGCCTGCGCCCTTATTCACAGATTTCTGAGGACAACAGATCACAGCTGCTCTCATTTTACAGAGAAATCCCAAAGCTGAGGTAACTGCCTTCACTGTGATTAAATCCGCAGTAGATTTAATCTAACAAACCGCACACTGGCCTGCACCACATTAAAACTAGAAGGCTCCGTTAACCGTTAATAACCGTTAATACAGTGAATAAAGGGACTGCACTCACCAGCTCTGAGAAGACCACTTGCAGCTCCCTCAAAAGGAGTCGGACAGCGTTGATCTGATAATTGTGTCAATCTATGAATCCGAGACAGTGGGCAGTGTGATTGGGACGCAGGTCCAGCCCTACAGTGCGCGCGCACACACGCACACGCTGCAGGATAGCGCAGCCGCTACAGGAGGAGTGGCCAGCACGCCAAGTACCACTACCTGCCGCTAGAGGCGCAGGAAACGTTTTTGTTTCAGAACTGTAGAAACATTTTAAAATGAACTATTCTCTCGACAGGTACATGCAAACAGCCGCCACTATAAAGGTTAGTGTGTGCTTGTGTCTAATATCAGCTGAGTGGAATCCTATCGCCGTCTACGTCATGTTTTTGGTAGTACCTTGTGCAAACTGAAACAGCAGCCTATCTATAATAGGCAATAAATGTCTGCAAAGGTTAAAGGTCATCAGCCATTATGTTGATAAGGGACAGTCAAAGATACATTTTTCAGAGCTCTACATGTTCTTCATTTGGTTTATATTGCAGCCTACAAAATAAATTAAAAAATTAAGATATTTGGCCCACTAGATATCAGTTTAGTTTTCTTTAAGTCTTTATTCTGATAAAACAAGTCGGACACATCTGTGTTAAACAGAACAAGGCACAAAAAAAGAAAAATAATTGTAAAGAGACCAAACATCTGTCAATGTCTGAATGTTATGCCTTAGTAGTACTATGTGGTAAGATTTCCAACCCAATATAAAATATGGTGTCTTTTTAAAGGTATTTTCTGCTCTTGCTAATTTAGGATGCATTTCTGCAGTTTTTCCAGATGAATTTAGACCATTGTTGCTTATTTCATGTTAAAGATACTTTTAGATCGCTTGCCCATTTGAAGTCAGCTGCAGAAATTAAGAATCAATTCACCAGAATTTAGGAAATTCATTTGCGACATGTAATTCACCGAACCGCACCCTCTTATGTAATGTTATGGGAAAAATGTAGACATTTCATGGACAGGTTTCTCACAACAACTCAGCACTACCAGTGTAACTGATCATTTGTGAAGAGATTCGACATTAAGTCCATCATAAAGAAGCAACTGTATATATATATATATATATATATATATACATACATATACACATATTCATATGTATTCATCTGTATACTTTCATTAAAGTATTCCCTGTGATTTTTTATCCTGGCTGGTCACTGACTGCAAGCAGTTTTTGTCCAGTAGAAAAAATAAATCTTAGTCCATATTGTGCTCAGTTACTTTCAAAGTTCTCTTTTTATGGAAGCTAGACTAGGTTTGTATGGTTAAAAGCCAGAAAAGCAAAACAAAAAATAAACGGGATGCTAAGCTAACCACTTGATAGGCTTTAATGTAGACACATGTTGGAAGACAGGCAGGACTCCAAACAAGCTGTTTCCCCCGTGGGAACTCCCTTTTCGTGTGGACTTTGGAGCTTTGTTGATATTTTACATGACATACAGGACAGCCCCAATAAAAAGAAAATGTTTAACCGCTTTAAAAACAGTATTAACAGAAAAACCAATACAAAAGAGAGATAGACTCATTATGGTCCTACACAAACTACCCTGGAAAGCATTTGTCTCATTTTTGTGTCTGATGCTTTGCATACAAGGTACAAGGCACTGTTAACACAGTGAGCCTGAACTGCAGTTCAATAACAATAACACACCTTGTTCATACACTGCTGAATCAAAAGTTAAGTAAGTTCTCTACTGGTGGTTTCCCGTTGATTGTTATGTGTCGTGTTCCGTTTAGAATTAATTTGAATCAATTTTAAAATGGTGAGGAAGTGTAAACATTTTTTTACTCAGGTGAAATACAGTTATTGTACCACAAATGTACTCCGTAACAAGGCAAAGTCTCACATCCATTCCCTGTGACTTTTATTTGTTTATTATTACTCATCCATCATCCTAAAAGTAGGATTGTTCTACTGTAGTTGATATTAGTGGAATTAGTCGTGAGCTCTTTCTATCTAAAATACAACTAAAAGTTGTAAATATTAAGAAATTAGTGTAAATATGACTTGACAAGTGCTCTAAAACATGAGAACAGCTGTCAGTTTTTGTCAGGTGACTATTTGCTGTTTCAGCTTTGCTCGTACATCTGTTGGGCAGTTTGGTTCATAGCAAAACCATTGTAATTACGAAGAATGCCTCTGGCATCGTACATTAATCGTGTTTAGATCAAACGAGTCTCGGCAGATGAGTGTAACTCTTGGTCAGACTGACTCTGAGACCTGTTTGTTTAAGGCTTAGCTTTGCTGTTTTCAGTAGGATGTGGGCAAAGAAAAAGGATATAACGCCACACTTGTTGACTGGGTGGGTGCATGGATGCTCCAAGCTATGTGTTGTAATGTATTTATTTTGCCATTCTTATTTGTGATTAATGAAACTGTTGCCCCATTATATGAGCTTATGGGCCTCTTTCCCAACTCTTCGATGTATTTACTATATGCGATATCCCCCCAACAACTCTCCTGTGAAAAATAGAGCACTCTTGCTCTCATTTGACTTTACAGCAGTTCATTTGAGTTTTAAAGAATGTATAAACAATTATAAATTAGATTATCTGAAGTGGGTGAATAATAAATGCAAAACCTTCCGCTGCCCCCACCTGACATCCCCATAGCTTAAATTGAGTGCTTCTGCTGTTGTTGCTTTTAGGTGTGTCACTGTTTGTGTTCAGTTGTGGTCACAGCCATCCCAAAACAGATTTGCGTATGGTTGCTGCTGTCTGCTCTGTCCGTATCACCTGTCCAATGTTGGCCCCTCCCTGTTTGTGATCCTGCCGTCCTCCCATCACCAGAGGCAGTTATAAAAGAGACGCAGGCACGAATGTGCTGTGTTCAACAGGTGGAGGATCATCTTACATGTCAACCTAGCTGGGCAAACAAAGAGGAAAGTCCAAAGAATCTACATACGGAGAGGTAAAAATGACTTCTACAGCAGATCGACTGGCCCATCAGAAACAAAGGGAGGAAGGCATTGGAACCAACGAGAAGGCAGTGAAGTTTCGCCAGCAGGATTATGAGACTCTACGGCAGAAGTGTCTGAAGAGTGGACGCCTGTTTGAGGATAACTGCTTTCCAGCAGAGCGCAAGTCACTGGGTTACAATGAGTTGGGCCCATACTCATCGAAGACCAGGGACATTGTTTGGAAGAGGCCAACGGTAAGACAAGCCACTTAAAAAGACACAGAAGCAATGAAAACAAAAAAAAATCCCACAACAGTTATTTTGCTCCAGCACAGGTCTTTTAATTTCCACCATTTCATTGAATCATTAAACTCTCTGCATGCCTTACAGGAACTGTGTTCCAACCCAAAGTTCATTGACAATGGAGCCACAAGGACAGACATTTGTCAGGGAGCTCTGGGTAAGTGTGGGTCAAGAACACGGGTGAAAGATGTTCACAAACATTATTCATTAGATCTCTACCCATTCTGCCTTTTTAGTTGCCATAAGGAAGATATTTGTTGGTCAGTGCTGTTTACAGCACTGTTATACTGCAGTGAACACCATACAAACTCAGAGCATGTAGTCATTTACAATTCTCCTCCTTTTCTGTGCAGGTGACTGCTGGCTTTTGGCTGCCATAGCCTCTTTGACTCTTGACCAGCGAATCCTGTCTCGGGTGGTGCCTCCCAGACAGAGTTTTACTGAAGATTATGCTGGAATATTTCACTTCCAGGTCAGACTAATGATTTATTTTAGTGTTGAACTGTACAGTAGTAAAGGTACACAGCTATAGATTTAGCAGCCAAAACAATGATAAAATGTACTTTTCTCACAAATGTCAGATAGAAGTTGAGATGATGTCGTCATTCATACATAATGCCGTGGCCTGCGTGTTGCAGCTAATACAACAAACATTTCACACTGTGGTTCGGGTGTTTTCTCTCAGTTCTGGCAGTATGGTGAGTGGGTGGATGTGGTAATCGATGACCGTTTACCCACCAGAGATGGCAAGCTGCTGTTTGTCCACTCAGAGGAGGGCACAGAGTTCTGGAGCGCCTTGCTGGAGAAGGCCTATGCTAAGTATGAATGGCTCCTCTTTACATCTTTTGCTTCATCAAAATATTAATGCAGTGTGGGAATACACGTGGAATGGATTTCCATCCCTCTGTGTCTGACAGGGTTAATGGCTGCTATGAGGCCCTGGCAGGTGGAAACACTATAGAGGGTTTTGAGGATTTCACAGGAGGAATTGCAGAAATATACACCTTAAACAAGGCTCCACCACATCTCTTCCAAATCATTCAGAAGGCCCTGAGGCTGGGCTCATTGCTGGGTTGCTCAATTGATGTAGGCCTCATTTTAATACTCACTTGCATTGCCAAATTGAAAATCAACAATCATAAAGCATTACAATTTTATTTTCGGTACTTTCAGATCACCAGTGCTCATGAGACCGAGGCAGTCACAGCTCTAAAGCTTGTAAAAGGACATGCATACTCTGTTACTGGCGGAGAGGAGGTATGGGATCCATGCAAATGATTAACACTGTGTTATTTATTTATTTTTTTCCATTTTTTCCATGATACTGCATGCAAGTTATTTGTTTCTGTAACACCTGGTTAAATAATAGAACCAGTTATTAATGTAATAGAAATAAAATTGAAATTTAGATGTGGACCAGCTATTCAGAAGATTAGATTCACTCGGGAGAAATAAGACAAAATCAAAAATACATAAACTATTCCCTCTTTTCCTTTACAAATCCACCTGTCAGGTAAGTATCTAAATTTGATGTCTAATTCTTAGTTTAGTGCTAATTTAGTTATTATTCTAATTGTCTAGTTCTGTATTTTTAATCCTATTTTAGTAATTTTAGTGTGTATCTTACCGACAGGTGGTTTCCTTAACTTATGCCTCTCTCAATCAAAACAGTCAACAAAGATAAATAAAAATAGTTACAACAGTAAAAGTAGGCTATACAATCACAATATATCGCAAATAAACAAAATCAACTTCTCTGACAGTCCAGGTTCAGTGGGGTTTGGCTCGCCACTTCAGTTTAGACTGTAATGGCGTGATGATGAGGAGGGTCACGATCAGCACACACACACACACACACACACAAACACAAACACAAGCTCCTGGCCTTGGAAGCACAAGCCAGGAAAATAATCAATATAAATCTAAAACACACCTTCTAAAATATGCTATGTTATCATTTGATTATAATATTATTTATATTTTTAATATAGAGTAAAAACAAAACAAAACACACCTATCTATAATTACAAACTGGATCAGCTGATAGTCAGCTGATTCATGGCAACAATGCTAACGCTGTAGCCTTTAACATTTAAAATTAGCCGTTGGTAGCTAAAACGCACCTTATAAATTATGTTATCATAGTAATATTATTTTTTTTTATCTTATTAATATTACGAACAAAAAAAAACTCCACCAAAACCCACCGATCTATATTTACATATTTATAAACCGGCAACAACGCTAACGTTAACGGTAACGTTTAACATTAGCCGTTGGTAGCTTGCCAACTTTTCTTTTTTTTTTTTTTCTTAACGATCACTGAGCTACTATTTTTTTCTTTTTAGTTCCAGGACTACTTTGTGACAGAGTATTGTTTGACTCACCAAGGGTCTTTGATTTAAAACAGCAGGATTCTTACTGTTCTAGGAGGGGTTTCTTCTTCTTTCTCTCTTTCTTTTTGTTTTCTGTTGGTCTGTCTCTGACTCCGTCTGTCTGGATGTCTCTCAAGGTGCAGCTCTGAGAGTTGGTCTGCACAGCCTTTTATATCACGGGACTGTTGTTATGGTTACATTAGAAATATATAAATATATTTTTTTCGTCAATTAATTATTATTTATTAATTTAAACCATGTAACCTAAATATAAATCAAGTAATGTAAATAAAATGATTATTTATTCATTTAATATGTCCAGTAACCAGGGGTTACATTTCCTATTCCAGGTTCATTTTCAAGGCAGACAAGTTCAGCTGGTCCGCATCAGGAACCCATGGGGTGAGGTGGAGTGGACAGGGCCTTGGAGTGATGGGTAAATATTCATAAGTTATATCCATAATCCATCAACTACCATCTTTTAATGCAAGAATTTTTCAAAAACAGATCTAGTGAATGGAGCTATGTCAGTACAGACGAGAAATCAAAACTGAACCACGTGGCTGAGGATGGAGAGTTCTGGTGAGTCTGTAGGGTTTTTTTTCTAAGCTTTTCAATGTAAATTGCAATTACTCAATTTATATAATTTCTTTAATATGCAAAGAAATGGATCAGAAGATTGCTCTTCTCCTCAGGATGTCTTATTCAGACTTCATCCACCACTTTTCGAAGCTGGAGATCTGTAACTTGACTCCAGACACACTCACGAGTGACGACATAGGCCACTGGAGCCACTGCCAGTTTGAAGGGATGTGGAGGGTTGGCTCCACAGCTGGAGGCTGCCTCAATCACCGAGGTTACTCAGAAACCACAAGCCTTGCATGTGTTAGCGAGTACTTTTGCCACCCCGTGTAAAAGATTTCTCCTCTGCTTCCTCAGCCACATTCTCATCCAACCCTCAGTTTGTGGTGCGTCTGGAGGATGTGGATGATGATCCTCTAGATGGAGAGGATGGATGCACCTTTCTGGTTGGGCTGATGCAAAAGCATGGACGGCAGCAGAGGCGGCTCAACCGTGACCTGGAGACCATTGGCTTTGCCATATATAAGGTGTAGCAGAATGATCGGATGTTTCATATGAAAACAGTGACTTTAATCAAAACAACTGACTGATTTTCTAATATTGTTGTGTTTCCTTTTTACAGGTCCCAGACGAGGTCTGTATTTGTACTGTTTCCTTTACTTCAAACTGAAGTTTCAAAAGCAAAACAGACATTACGAGTGTCACACAAATGGTTTGATTTCATTTGCTTCTGCATTGGTTGAGTAATAAAACTCCTTTCTCTTGTTAGAGCAAAGGCTGCAGCAACGTTCACCTCGGCCCCGATGTCCTGCTGCGTCAGAGAGCTGTGGCCATGAGCAGCACTTTCATCAACACACGTGAAGTGTGTGACCGCTTCAGGCTCCCTCCTGGAGAGTATGCCATCATTCCCTCAACCTTCCATCCTCACAAGAATGCCAGCTTCATTCTCAGGGTCTTCTCAGAGAAAAAGGCAGAAACCAGGTATCTGACACATGAACACGAGATAGACAATACAGCCATCTAGTGGCTCCTTCTTCACAAATCTGAACATACATAGATGACTGTGCATGCTGTTTTCATGCCCAGTGTGCTCAAGTATAGCTTTTCTGTTTTTCTAGTGCACTTGAGGAGGATATTGACGCTAAAATAGAGGAGGTAAGAATATTCACTGAAGGATAAGCTGTTAAGGCAAGCGTTTAAGTGATGTTTTAAGACTTTTCTCTGTCCAATCAAAATAGAATTATGTTGCAACATACAACATATGCCTGTGCTTTTATTTGACTTGACTTTGTCTTATCCATGTGTCTCTCTCACAGGAGGAGGTATCTGAAAGTGATGTGGATCCTCATTTCAAGGAGATCTTCAAGCAGATCGCTGGCAGTGTAGGCTGAAGAACACAGACAGGCAACATTAAGCCAAAGATTTTATCGTTTTGTGCTCCATGATAAAAATCAGAGAATAACTAGATCTTTGCAAACAGGACATGGAGGTATCGGCCTTTGAACTGGTTAGAATTTTGAACAACATTGTCTCTCACCGTAAGTGTATTGAAAAGTTGGATTTATATACCCATAGCTCTTTATTTTCATGGACTTATAAACTGGACAAAATATGTTGATGATTTCTTTTAGGGCCTGACATCAGGACAGATGGATTCAGCCTTGAGACAGGCCGCCTTATAGTCAGTCTGCTTGATGTATCCTTTTCTAAAGATGCAAACACTTTGTTACTCCACTCTTAAAATACATGGTTAGCTTTTTTTTTTAATATAAACCTTAACATTCTTCAGAAAGATGAAAGTGCCAAGTTGGGACTGATGGAATTCCACTTGCTCTGGAACAAAATCCAGAAATACCTGGTAAGATATTATTTATACAATCTCAAACTAATGCTGCTCATGCTGGCTGTATTTGTTAACACAAAAACTGTCTGTGTGGATCATTAGGAGATCTTCAAGAGTCATGACAGAGACAACTCTGGCACCATGAGCTCCCATGAAATGAGAGGTGCTGCCACTGAAGCAGGTAACGAACATGGCCAAGGCAGAAGTTTCAGTGATTAGAATCCAACATACTGACACATAATAGGGAAAGAAATAGCTGTCATTTGGTGCGTTTCCATCAGCCTGTTTTGATGCGCATCGAGAAGTATCGCATCGGAAAATTAAGATGGCAATGCCATAATTTGAATTAAAACCCCCTGATTTGCACAAATGAAAATATACTCGCTAGTGCCGGGTTTTGGTCGAACTAGCGCACCTTCACCCTAACTGCTTCCGGTGTTTGCGGGTCACTCACAAGACAACAAACATGGCGGACAATGGAAGGTTTGTGTGGACAGAGGAAGAACTTGTGGCGTTTTTAACTTTAATTAAGGAGAAACAAATGACCGCTATGCCGGACCACTTGTCTGATTATTAATAAAGGTTCAAGTCCTCTCTCCATACACTCCGTGTTGGGAAGCCAGTAAAACATTTACAAGCTGGTTGTCATGCCAACCTGTGGAAAACTCGCATGAGTAGTTTTCACTAGTGATGGGATTTCGGCTCTTTTTAGTGAGCTGGATCATTTGGCTCAGCCTTCACTAAGAAGAGCCGGCTCTTTCGGCTCCCAAACGGCTCTCCATTTTATCACTTTTATCAGCCAAATTTAGCGCTGTTTTGACTTCTGATTTCTATTTGAACACATAGATCACTTAACTTTAAATAATTTGCTGTAGCCAATGGCATTTACAGTTGTAAAATCCCTTGTAACTCACTAACTTGCTTGAAGAACCACTCTGCTACACAGAGCAGATAGAAAATGTCTATAAAAACCTAAGCACCACACTCCTCTCTTGTCTTCACTCTTATGTCTCTCAGCGAGTCTCTCCCTCCCCCTCCTCCTGTCACCCGCCCCTCCCTGCTCGGTGGTATGATTCTTGTCAATCCTCACATAATTGGTTGCACAGCATGCCTGTGACACCTGTAGCCAATGCCCGCAGTGCCCGTATGTACTTTTCCAAAAGCAAAAAGTAAAAAAAAAAAAAAGAAAAAGTGAGCCTGCTCCCATCGTTCACTTAAATGAGCCGGCTCTTTGAACCGGCTCATTCGCAACTGACACATCACTAGTTTTCACCAAAGACCGTACTTTTGATGGAAACACACATGATTCATATTTCTTTTAATGTGCATTTCCCAATGATTCGAATCACTTTTGGATGGAAACATGACTAATGATAGAAGATGGGTCATTTACATGTTTTATTACCTCGCAACTTCTGATATGCTTCAAAACAAAACACTCTACTGCATTTGTCCTGTGGCACAGCACCTTAACGTTTAAGTTTTTTGGGGGTTTTTTCCAAGTATTTCTATTGGCTTTATGGGATAGTGATAAGAAAACAATCAACATAACATATCAAAATACATCCCATACAATCTGTAGATCTTTTGGTCCATTTCAGAAACATTGTCCTTAACAACATAGAAAAACTTCTACAGACCTTTTCCAACTTGAACTGAGACATACACAACACTCACACAACACTCGTAACAGCAGCCAGACAGAGACAGATCAACTTTTGAGAGACATATTAAACACACATGCAAGAAACTAGGATGCAATTTGTTTGTTGCACATGACCAAGCCCTGCAGGAACAAATAATAGCATGTTGTCACAGCTGAAAATGTCTGTGTGTATGCAGGTGTGTGTGTGTGACAGAGACATGTGAAGGCGGTTGCAAACCAACTTGAAAAGCCAGTTTGGGCACTCCCGCCCTGCACTCACCAATTATGCCTCAGGAACAAAGCATGCAAGAGCAAGACTGAGAAATATCATCCTGCTATTGCTTGACACCTTTTTAAAATCTCCATAGGGTCAGGACTTGCCCATAATCTATGGAAGTGATCCATGTAGGCTATCAGGAAATAAATAAATAAAGGTAAAGTTTAAAAAAAAAGGTTGCCTGTTATTCCTGCAGGTTTCCACGTCAACAGTACCGTACTGCAGGCTATCGTCAGTCGTTATGCTGATGCTCAGTACGCCATAGACTTTGACAGCTTCGTAGGCTGTCTCATCAAACTGGAAATGCTCTTCAGTAAGTGACAGCAAACACTACATATGTGATATTGATATGTATTGTAAAGTGAGTGATGGCGTATTTACACTAGCAATGTCTTTCTGTCTGTCACTCCGCCAGAAATGTTCAAAGCTCTGGAGAGAGGTGAATCAGGGAAGATTGAACTGGATATGCAACAGGTGCGAGAGCCAACAAACTCAAGCTGCAGGTGTGTAGGTGCTCCTAATTCAGACAGCTCGTTGAATCATTTTGTTTCCTCTTACAGTGGATGTGCCTGGCCATTTACTAGCCTTGAAGACAACACAAGTAAGGACCAGGAGGAATGAGGAGACGTTTCCACAAACAAGAGGATGCAAAAAGTTTAATAAAACACATTCATACATAAGAATATTTTCATCCAAAGTTTGGGGGTTTATATATTCTGATACTTTAGTTGACTGTAACCTTTTTTTTTTTTTTAACCTGGCATAAACCTGTTATTCTTTTTATGTTTGCTCTTTTGCTGTGTGCAACTTCTGTCAGACTCTTAAAATAAAGAAACTAATAAACTCGCCTCTGGACTTCTGTGTTGGTAAGATATTGCACAGGTCTCAAAATTAAAATTTTACAAATAGTTTCTGTGCTACTTCTTTACTGTCACAATTTACTTTTGTTTTGAAGGATTGTTCATTAAATAACTGTTAGATAACGGGTGAACAAGAAGGGGCTGTCTGATCTGAACAATAATGGGTGTGGAAACACCTGATCTGCACATATGAGAGCGAGCCGGTCTGACCTTACACACTCACTCTCACGCACTAAGAGACAGCTGTAGGCAGACAGAACATCTCACAATCCTCTAAGATGTCAGGCATCGCAGCAAAGCTTCAGCACAACCGAGAGAGATCACAAGGGATTGGATCCAACTCGCATGCAGTGAAATACCTGAACCAAGACTTTGAGGCCCTGAGGAGAAGCTGTCTGGAGAGAGGACAGCTGTTTGAGGATGACTGCTTTGAAGCACTGCCGTCATCCTTAGGCTTCAATGAACTGGGACCAAATTCTTATAAAGTTCGAGGCATCTCCTGGAAGAGACCCACGGTGGGTGTTGTAGTTAGATGGCAACAGCAGTTAAGGGTTAAGGCTTGGGGCATGCAGTCGCTTTCAGCGGTAGAAATGTAAAAAAGTTATTGTTAAACTGAAAATCAGAAATGAACGGGCTTCTTTTGTGCATTCATATCTTACATTGGGTAAAGGTTGATAGAAGTATCACTTGTACTATCTACATTTGTGTTGTATTTTTCCATATGAAAAGTCTCTCAGTCGGCTGCTCACTCAAGCTGCTGCTGTTTGGTGTTCCTGCTTACCCACATACCAAATTCTTGAGTTGCTTTTTTTTTTTTATGTTGTTGCAGCAGTCATGAACTAAATTAAAGGCAAGGCAAGTTTATTTGTAGAGCCCAATTCGTACACAAGGCAATTCAAAGTGCTTTACAGCTACATAAAATCACAAGAAGGCAAATAAAATCATTGCAGAAACATAAAAAATAGTCATTCATTAATTAGATTAAAAGCAAAGAGTGCAGATAAAATACTTTCAGTTGTAAAATAGATGCATTCAAAGAAGCCAATTTGGAAACACTCATATGAGGGGCTGCATCACAGTTACACTTGTTTTAGTCTTTTCAAATCTCCTCCTTCTTCCTCAGGAATTGTGCTCCGATCCAAAATTCATCGCTGAAAATGCTACCAGGACTGATATTTGTCAGGGAGCACTTGGTGAGAAACACACAAAATGAAACAGTCCTCAAACTAAGTCTGTGTCTCTACCTTTTCAAAAACGAGACTAAGATCTGTCTCTTTAACTGTCTCATGAATCACATTCAAATGCTGGTGCAAATGCTTCTCAGTATTTTACTTGGGACATATTTCCATCATCAACTATTTGAATAACTTTTCCATAGTTATCTTAGGCTGTCACATAAGTGATGAATATAAAGTAACACACAGACATGTTTTACTGACACCAGGCTCTGTTTAATCTCTGGAGATTGTTTTTTGCTTGTTTTTATATCTTTACGTGGCAAAAATGACCCAATAAGACCTTGTAAATCCCAGTGTACTGACATCAGCAGTTATTGTGAAGAAAACATCCCATAACAAGCTTATGTTTTGTTTTGTTCACTATGTTTTGGAGATGTATTGTGAAGACTACAGGAGACTTTACATAGCAGTTCATGGTGTGATTGTGACACTGTTAACTTGCAGGTGACTGCTGGCTCCTGGCAGCCATCGCCTCCTTGACTCTCAACAAACAGGTCTTGTCCCGTGTTGTTCCTCACGATCAAAGCTTTGAGGAAAACTATGCTGGAATCTTTCATTTTGAGGTTAAACACCCCATCGTTTGACACCTGTTTGTTTGTCTCATTCAATGTGACAGCTGCACAAACCAGTTTGGTTGACTTGCTGTGTCTTCTCTTCGGTTCTTAGTTCTGGCAGTTTGGTGAGTGGGTGGATGTGGTGGTTGATGACCGTCTGCCCACAAAAGATGGAGAACTGCTGTTTGTTCACTCGGCAGAGAGCTCAGAGTTTTGGAGCGCCTTGCTGGAAAAGGCCTATGCTAAGTATGGATTCTGGAAACCTCTGTCTTTGTTTTAGTTTCTTTTTGCAGTCCAGCCATTCATGAATCTTTTTGTCTTTAGGCTAAATGGATGCTATGAGGCTCTTTCTGGGGGCAGCACTATTGAGGGTTTTGAGGACTTCACTGGAGGCATTGCTGAGAGGCATGACCTCAGCAGCCCAAATCCTCATCTCTTTAAAACTATTAAAAAGGCCCTGGACAGAGGCTCCCTTCTGGGATGCTCCATTGATGTTTGTTTGAGCTTCTTCTTTGGCTGTCATGTAGCATGGTTGTTATCTTTATGGTACGCAATAGTCTTATCTCATGTGATTTTCTTACCCATCCCAGATTACCAGTGCAGCTGATTCAGAGGCGATAACACATCGCAAGCTGGTGAAGGGCCATGCTTACTCTGTGACAGCGGCAGACCAGGTGAGGCTGCAGTTGTTACAAAGTCAAACACATGCTGCACACTGTGGCAGATGTTAATTTTTGCATGTGTTTGAGCGTATTAGACATCTTGCTTTGTGGCAGGTGGAGTACAGAGGAGAGATGGTGCAGCTCATCCGGATTAGAAACCCATGGGGTCAGGTGGAATGGAACGGAGCCTGGAGTGACAAGTGGGTCATACAAGAAGCTGACATCCTTGCATTAATTAGGCTTGTTGACTCGACTGTTCATTTTAAAAGCAATATGTTTTTAGATAAATACTGAATTAAACTGATTCACCTGCTAATGAACAGACATGCTTTATAATTTACCATTTCCAGCCACACCTACAGTATGTTGTTTTTGTTGGACAATGTTATTGACATTGTATGTTTCTGTCATGGATGTCACACACAGAGACATACACACCCTGTGGAAAAGCTGGTAAATCCTGTTGTAAAACAGCTGTAACGCAGACTCCGGCTTTAAGGCTTATTTCTGTTGTTGCTGTGTGGGTGTGGAGGCCCACATTACAGTCACTGTGGTTCCTGTACCCACCCCTGACTGTGGACTATTTATCATGTTTTTTTCTAGGTCATCTGAATGGAGATATGTAAATGATGATGACCGGGAAAGGCTGACCAATCGCTCTGAGGATGGAGAGTTCTGGTAAATTTCACAAAAAAATTGGGGGAAAAACATATTTTAAATTCATTACATTGAGGAAAAACACTTTCTGCCATGAAAGAACAAAGATTGATGCTTACATTGAAGGTCTCTATGTCCAGCAAAGTAAAATCCGAGATTCCAAGTGCTGACTCCAGTGAGAGAGAAATAACATACAAAAGTACAGTAAGTATGGATGTGTTTTTCAGTTTGGCCATACTTTTTCTTTTTCTACAGGATGTCATTTTCTGACTTCCTGCATGAATATTCCCGCCTTGAGATCTGCAACCTCACCCCAGATGCTCTTTCAGATGAATACAAGAAATGGGCAGAGACAGAGTTTGAGGAAACATGGAGACGGGGCGTGTCAGCTGGGGGCTGCAGAAATTATCCAGGTATGACCACTCTGCCCTTCATCTTTGAATTTGAACGTGTATCATAATCCAACATACAGGCATGCTGTAATATTGTCGATCAGTTCCTAACAGATACTTTCTTCCTTTCCTAGATACCTTCTGGACGAATCCTCAGTTTGTTATCAAGCTGAATGAGGTGGATGACGACCCTGATGATGGTGAGGAGGGCTGCACCTTCATTGTAGGCTTGATGCAGAAGAACAAGCGCCGGAGAAGGAAAATGGGGGAGGACATGGAGACCATCGGCTTTGCAATTTATGATGTGAGGACCTACTTGTGAGATGCAATGGTAGTAAAGGTAGAGACCAAATGTGTAAGATTTTCATTTGATTTATTTATTTATTTTCTGTGTATGTCTATTTCCAGCTGCCTGAGGAGGTATGTCAGACGAAGGCATAAAGAATGAGTATTCAAAGCAAATTGTGAAATTTCCACGGATAATGACAAGCATCACAGGGAAGGTATGAGGAGTCCGGATGTAACCAAACTGCATATTTGTCTCATTTTGCAGTTCTCTGGTAAAAGGCAGGTTCACCTGAAGAAAAACTTCTTCCTGTACAACCGCTCAGCAGCACGATCTGAGACTTTCATCAACCTACGGGAACTGTGCAACCGCTTTAGTCTTCCCCCTGGAGAGTATCTCATCCTTCCCTCCACCTTTGAGCCCAACAAAAATGGAGACTTTTATGTGCGGGTTTTCTCTGAGAAACAAGCAGATTTCCAGTATGTCCTCGCAACAAATAAGCTCAGTTTCATATAAACAATGTATTTACCATTGCGTTGTAGGAATTAGGATGATTAAATACTGTGACCTCTTGCTGTTTCAGAGAGATTGATGATCCTGTAGACTGCCATGTGCCGCAGGTAAATTGTCTCCTTTGTTATGTTCTTGTTGTGATGTTCCTATCATATTTTGACATAAAATAAAAGATAGCATTTGTCTATTTTAGATTGATATCGACGAGGATGATATCAGTGAGAGATTTAAGAGTCTGTTTGGACAACTTGCTGGAGAAGTAAGTGAGCTTTAGTTACTATCTCATGGTCTTCAGTCAGTGTTCTTGTGACTAACAAAGTGTTTCATATGCCTCTAAGGATGTGGAGATATCTACATTCGAGCTCCAGAGAATCCTCAACAGGGTGGTGGCAAGGCGTAAGATGAACAGTTATTTTCTCTCTCAGGTTATTTCAATATAGATGTGAACCTGATGCAGCAAATTAACTATATGCTTTCTACATTTCTTAGGAAATGACATCAAAACCAATGGGTTTAGTCTGACCACTTGCCGCAACATGGTCAACCTCCTCGATGTATCCTTCTTTCTTATTCTAAGTTGTATTAGGAGACATTCACAAATGCACAATAAATATTTGATTTCCTCTTGATATATAAATAAGATGGTGATCTTACCACAGAAACGAATTGCTGTATATATATATATATATATATAGATAGATAGATAGATAGATAGATATCTATATAAATGTGCATGGTGGATTTATGACAGTAGCTTACTGTATTTCATAATGTGAGTTTTATGTTTAGATTAGCATCCCTAACATTTGAATTGTTGATCCAGTCAGTTTACCCATAACAATGGAAAGCTATAATTTATTAGCATAAAACTGTGTTTTTACACAAACAGCCAACCATATATGCTGACTCTCTGACAGTGCAGTGGGGATTGACAATAATCCCAATTTTAACACAGGTGGGTATTTCTAAATTAGTGTTTTGCTCCGGAGGCAACCTCACCTTAACAGTCCATGTGAGATCATAGGTCCATTAAATGTGTTCTTATAACATCCCAATCAAAAATGTGAGTTGCAGTCTATCTTAAAGCACCATCCCCAGTGTCATTGGTGATAATAAACCTGCTAAAAAATCTGCTACCAGTGCAAGAAGTATTTAAAAAAAAACAAACAAAAAAAAACTTTTTGATGTATTAGTCCAATATCTCATGTGGTTTTTTTTTGTTTGTTTGTTTTTTTTTGGTGGGAGTTTATGAAAATGTAAGTATAACAGAAAACAATTTGGCAACATTTGGTAGATACTGTAAAATATAGTTATATTACTATTTTGAAATTCTTTTCAGTGGAATACAGCTAAATTCACCAAACTAAGGTCATAGCACTTGAAGTTCACAAATGAACACATTATATTATATCTCCCTTTTTTTTTTTTAAATGGGTCATACTATAATTTCTTTTCTGTATTATTTATCTTTTTGTGCATGTTTGAAAGGTTTTTAAAAAAAACACAGATCACATCAAAAAGGCTTTAGAAGACACCTAAACTGTTTGAAAGGCTTTTTTTAATTATTTTTTTATTTAGACCAGGCTTTTTAGCTTTGTTCTACTTTGATAACAGTAAAAATCTAATTTAAAAAATGCTTTTGCAATATGGCCGCCCTGCGGCAATTTTGGCACAACTCGAACAAAGACTGAACATCTGTCCTGAACTCACTTCAGTCATCCGATCAAATCAATTAGAGCGGACTGGAACTTTGGGGTTGGGGTCTTTAAAGAGACAGGAGCTGAAACTGGACAGAGGGTCACGAGAGGCGAAACATCTAAGTACAGAATTAAAAAGATTTTTGTGATTTATTTATTTCATTTTCTTGTAAAATTATGTATGTATGCATGTAGAACTTTTCAGTTCTGTTAAAATAAAATGAGGATAGTAAAGATTGCTTAATCTGTACAATTTTATTATTTTTTTTTAAATCAATCTAGATTTAATTGGCTGCTGGCTGTAGGAGTAGATTTCCATGTGAGCATATCAGTTACATCAGTTTTCTCATGTGTCTTTAAGCAAAAAAGCTAAATTCTTATAAGGTGAGTTATTCTCACTGTCACCTTTATTCGCACTGTATTTGTTGTATTGCAATGCGTCACTTTTTATCCAGGTTTCAGTTTTCCTTGACATTTTCTGTAAAAGAAGGATGGAAGCGGCAAGCTGGGATTGGTGGAATTTAAAATCCTCTGGACAAAGATTGAGAAGTTCTTGGTGTGTTCATTATTCGCTTGTCATGTCATGCGCATCATGGATCATTAGTTGACTGGTGACGGCACATGTTAAAATTTATGCTCTCCGTTAGGATTTGTTCAAAGACAGAGACGCAGACCAAAGTGGCTGCATGAGCTCCTCTGAGATGCGGATGGCAGTTGAGGATGCTGGTGAGAAATGCATTTCACAAGTTATACTTGACCTTCTTGACAATAAGGAGACTGTGAGATTTACGTTGTTTTTTTTTTTTTCCCCCTCTCTTTATATTGCTTAATTTCTACAGGTTTCTCACTCAACAACTCTCTGCATCAGATAATCGTGGCCCGCTACAGTGAAACGAACCTCACCATTGACTTTGACAACTTCGTATGCTGTCTGGTTCGCTTGGAATCCCTCTTCAGTGAGTTTTTGTCCTTGTGGCCTCTTTTGATGACATGAAAAGAAAACGCATGGAAATACACATGATTATACATGAATGGAGTTTTTATTTTATCTTCAAATCCTTACAGACACTTTCAAGACCCTGGATAAGGACGAGTCTGGTGAAATAGAGTTGGATTTCATGGAGGTAAGAACCTGTCTGTGATGATGAAAATATACAAACAAAAAAAAAATGGATGGCTGGATGGACTTTTAATTTGTGCTTATGTTTTTTATCCACAGTGGCTAAATCTGGCGATGGTGTAGAGGAGCTCTGAAAGCTTAGGAATCCAAATATGTCTTTAAGAGTCATCATCTCGAAAAAGTGTTTTTTGTCAGCTGAGGATTGTGGTTTGCTTGCAGCTTAAATATTAGTAATTGATTTTGAGGGAAAATTATTACGGACGCTTTGAATGCTAGCCAACATAATACAAATGTTGTCGTTCAACTGTAAAGAAATTCATTTTATACAGTTTGTATGTCCCGGATCAAACCCAAATATATGGTGAAAACTTTTCACGTTTCCTTTTTTCACATTTGCCAAGCATTTGTCCAAAGAGAAAAACAACTTTTTAAATGGGTATGCAAGACATGTGCATAAGAGGGGGAAAAAAGCAGTAAAACAGCCTCATAAGAATGAAAAGATTCTTCTATAATTAGGATATCCAGAAAATGTAAACTGATCTATTTTCCTGACAGCTGGGTTGATTAACCTAGTATCCAATTAACCTGTAACTAAGAGATACTCCACAGTTAGTTTTTCAAATTGTTATTAGGTCTGTCTTGGAGTCAGAAAAAAAGTGTTACAAATAGAAGGATAAACACCGGATATTGACTTGTCAACATAATATCAAGCAAAATGTCTTCAAGTTTTCCTCTTTCATTTATAAACAAAATAAACTATGTATTGGCAGGGCAAGGCATAGTTAAAAATGAACTGGAATGAACAACAGAAACTGGTTCTAAAAAGCAATACAGGAAGTCAAGCTAACCAACATGCAGCATGAAAACCATATCAATTCAGTGCATCAGTATATGATAGGGGCCATTTCTAGGATGACATGCCATCAAATCGCAACTAAAGAATGTTCTAATGTTAAGAAATCTTTAAATAACCTCATTCTGTGAAAATTAAAGGACGCTTCTGTGTATTGTTGGCATTCTCAAAACACCCACAATTTGTTGTGCATGTTCCACATGCCACAGAGAGAAGACTGATGTCGGCCTAATGTGTGTTCAAATGCAGCTCAGTTTTCAGTATTGTAATGTGTTCCATCAAAGAACAGAAAAAAGAATACATTGCCAACATAAATGGCTATTAGGCTGCCGGTTAGCAACTGCAAGCTATTTAACAGCCATGTCGGTTTTCCAACCAAATTGTGTACAGTGCAGTTATGAATGGGACTGCTACCATGATGTCTTCCCACTTGTTAGGACTGTTCCATTCTGTGTGTTTTTCTCTTTTCATATACAACAAAGGGCTCTCTTTTAGCCTTAGAGTGACATGACAAGGAGTGACCCAGGAGTGACTTTGAGAAACACCAATAGTTAATCTACAACAAGGAAACCAAGACCAAAAACCTGATGCGCTCTCACAACAGCCTTGAGAAACGAGTCTTGAAGGCCTGTCAATAGGCCATTCAGAGCTTGGGGCATTATCACGCAACAATATTTCAGTCACTTTTTTGGCTCTTTGGCTCCCTCTACAGTTGTGTGAGGTAATACCACTGTCATTTAAACACGTGAGCCCTGCAAATACGTGTCATACGTGTTTATTTTTTTTGTCATGTTGAAGAGGCCACAAAGATGCCTTTGACAAACGCAGACAATAACGTAAAGCAACCGAAAAGCAAAAATATGTGGTGTGGGGCAGTTTCAGGCTTGTATGACAGAAGTCAACATATTTCAAAATGAGTCATCATTTTAAGGTTCACAAACTTCTGGTGCTGCTTTTAATTAAGCTTGTGTGAAGTACTTACGCATGGTGAAAGTTACAGTTTAGTACTTGTAATGTACCACCAGATGTCACAGTTATCATAGGTTTGCTCTGTCTTTATTGACTGGCTGGAGGCCAAACTCTCAATGTGCTTGCAGCAGCATGAAGTTTTCAGCTCACAGAGGGCTGTGCAGCAGCCATTTCCTGCTCTGCATCGCTCTGGGTTGTAGTTCCCCTTTTACTGTTTTAAAACTTCTGCTGGCTGCCATCAGCTCTGGTTGGCAAGCCTGACCTTGGTTATGACGATAAACCTAAAAATAACACCCCTAAAGCACTTTTCCCTCAAGAGAATGTCTTCTATCATCCTCTCCAAACTAAAAAAAAAAAAAAGGAAAAGCTATTGACCATGTGACACATATCAGTGCCATTTTGTTTTTTCACATACATTATCGGTTGCAGTGTTGGCGGAGAAGTTGCGACGTGTGCTTACATTATGCACCCTGCTTTCTGGAGGCCAGTCCGGATGTGGGGCGGGACTGTGACTGCGTAGACCATAAATTCACACAGAGGAAGGAAAGCCACTGCAATGATGATGCAGAGTATCTGTTTTTAAAAATAGTCTCTTTGGCAAAAGGGTTCGATTCTCCATCAAAATTATAGGTCTAAAACAGGAAGCTGAATTCAGTGTATTACCTGACAGAGAGGAGGAGTATTTTTCTCTCTGCCTTCAGTGTACTAACACTTTGGGGTGCTGTTATTCAACAGGATTATGAATACATTAGAATACAAAGACATGAGCATCACTAAAGCAAGTAAAAGCTTTCCTATTCTGTGAGCTCCTTTTGAGAATTAAGAGTTATTTGATTAGACTGATGCTTGCATTGAGTACCTCTTTATCCCTTCGATTTCTGACACAGAGGGAACTGCTCTACAGCTGCATATTGCCAGTTATCCTTCCAAGGGGGGTAAGTGAGGCACTGGCTGGGAGACAGTAAATACATACAGGAAAAAAACAATTCTGTGTGGGCTTATGAACAAATAACACGGGTCGTGTGAGGAGGTGTTAGGGAAGGAGGGGGATAGACGCATGACTCCCAAGCAGGCGAGCTGCGTTTCAGTCCAACCTTGAGATGTTTTTCGCGTCTTTATTTTGACTTCCTTTGCTGTACTACTAAGCTCTCTGAGACGCATTAGAGGCACTTCATTACGGTTAGCTGAAAATCACATGAAGTGGGAAAAGCTTCACAAGCATTTTGGTGCCACTGTGTCCTGTAACTGATATGTGGTAGCTCAGGATACCCTGCATGTGTTGATAATTACATGCACCCCTGGACTTTTCCTTTTATAGAAGCCAAATCAAAAATCAAGCCCTTTTTTCTTGCTTGCTTTGTTACTTTCTGTCTTTAAACCGGTACAGTGTCCCACTTATCAAAGACCCTGTAAGAGATTTATACACATAATTAGAGTTTAGTCTTTCAGGTTTTTAAGCTTTTAAACAAATGGAAATGTTCTAGCTCCATTTGGTGTAGAGCCAGTCTGGAGTTAATGTTTCTCGTTTGTCACTGGGACGCAACATCCAAGTTTCAACAGGTAGCTTGGTGAATTCTTTCAACATGTGTGCACTCATCCCACCTTTTACCTTATAAGGTCACTGAGCTGCTTCTCAGCTGCAGATGTGTTAGAAATGTGGACAGGTTTGTTTTCCATATAAGGATATTATGTGCCGCTCCCACCTTAGACACCTGGAGTTTTGCCAACAAAGAAGGATTTATATATATATATACATATATATTTATGCGTGTGTCTATAGGTCTACCAAACTAAATCAGACGGAAATGATGAAAAAATAAAAATGTTTGCTCTGTGAAAGAAAATGAAGCACTTCTACAAATTGCAATTAAGGCTTCAAGTTCAAATTGATTAAATACAATCACAAAGGTTGCAGCTGAAATTGTGTCACACCTGCAAAAATAGGGGTGGGTCTACTTTTGGAGGTGTGCTCATTTACCACAGCTCCTCCTTCATGAGTCAACCTGCTACTTTCCTTCCTCATGACCCTTCAGCATTTTGACTACTGCTGCCATTTTTTCTCTGCTGCCTGTCTCCTTCATACATCAGAAGCAAAATGGTGAGTTGCTTTCCCTTTGAACTCAGCTGCATTTTAGAGAGCTGTGTCAGAGACTGGCTCCTTTTTGATTTGCGTGCCTCACAGGACATGCAAGAAATGATTGTGCTTTTGAGTGCCATTTCCTCATTTTGAAATAACTTGAAATTGCATGTGGACTCGGAGTGCTGGTTGTCACTGTCTGAAATAATGGAAGATTTGATTGGGATGCATCTTGGGGGGGACAAAAGAAAAAGTTTGCTAAGAGTAAAGATAATTAGGTGTTTGTGAAAATGTTTTTTTTTTTTTTTTCCAAGGTGTGGTTTGCCTCTAAAATGGAGGAAGCTTTGTTCATGCTTCAAACTTGTTCAGAGAGAATCCCTCAGGGCGGTGTTTCTTGTGCTAGCTTGTTCCACAATGACTGGAATGTGACAGGAACAAGGCCTTTAAAAATTCATGGCAAAGCAGCACTTATGGCTTGTTCCTGCTAAAAACCATAGGAATAGTTTCACGTTTGATTGCCTAAACAGGACTGGCACAATTTGACCAATTTTTGGTGCAGAAGAACTTCCTGTTTCTTCATGAATTTTTTTTTTTTTCCCCCAGTTCTGCTTTTCTTCACGGAAATCAAAGCACAATTAAATTATAGCTGCTGAAACACGAGTCCAGGCCCAAATTTTTTATTTATTTTTTCTCCCACAATTTTTCTCTTAACTGATTAATCTTGATGCTGAATGCAATGTCTAATTTCAAAAAGGGAGAGCCAAGTCTTAATTGGCTGGTTTATCCCCTTTTATTTCAGTAAAACAAACTAATTATTGGATCTGTGATTTTTTTTTTATTTATTTTTTTAACCAGGCCTCTGGAGTAGTTGTCTCTGACGAAGTGAAGGAACTCATCAATAACATGAAAGTGGTGAAAGCTGATTCCGACCAGATGGAACGTATAAGATTGGTCCTATTTGAAATCAAAGAAGGCAGCATTGTCGTAGAGGAGGGCAAAATCTTCCGGGAAAAAGACCTGGCAGACAAGGAAGACATCTTCAAGTTCTTCGTGAGCCTGCTGGATCCTGAAACATGCCGCTACATGCTGTATGACTGCCACTTTGAAACCAAGGAATCAAGTAGAAAAGAGGAGCTGGTCTTTGTGATGTGGTAGGTGAATTTTCTATTTGATTGTCAGTCTGTAGAGGGGGTGGGGGGGCTCTTTTTAACTTGACTATCTTAAAGTATCAATCTTGGTGTGGGACACTTGGCTGATGTTCTGTCTTTATGCCAGGGCTCCTGACTCTTCACCCATCAAGGCAAAAATGCAGTACGCTAGTTCAAAAGACTCTCTTAAGAAGGTCCTGTCAGGTATGTTCTCTGCACATTTCTCATCCATTCATAAATGTTAGATCCTTCCCAGAGCTTGGCTCTTTCTCCATAAAATTCAGCTTTTAAAATGGCACATTGTTTTTAAGGAAGTCCCGTAATTCAAATGACTCAATCCCATTTTTCTTCCTCTGCATTTGCAATATTTGGGAGGGAGTTGACTCTATTTGAGGTCTTCTTTGTCAAGTTTGTGCTGAATGGCGTTCCCTCTTGTATCTTTGACAGGTATCAAACATGAGCTGCAGATGAATGACCTTTCAGATTACGGAAACAGGGATAATTTTGCGGAAAGAATGGGCAAAGGTGTAATCAAAGTGGAAGGCCATCCTGTCTCTAGCCACCGCTGAACTACCTACCGCTGTCTTCCCTTTGTTGCAAAATAAAGTCAACTTAAACTAATTTGAGTGGGTGGTGGCAAAGTTTCCAAATTGACTGTTGGGTTTGACTGGTTCAAAGCTTTAAGGGAAGGGATGGGCTCTCTGATGTCCTTGCTGTGTCCACTGGCACAGTTCAGCAGTCTTGTGCAGATGGTATATTTTTGTTTGGCTTTAAATTCATGATGCTGTTTTGTGATTTGACTCTGACATAAATTCCTCCCATTCATGATCAGCTTCAGTGTACAGTGAAAATCTTTGCTTTTTTTTCCCCTCAGTATTTAGAATATTTTTTTTCATTTAAAATGATTTGCTCAGTGTGTACGGATTACGCATATCCATATTTCCTAGACTGTTACATTTTGGATACAATAATACTTATCTAAAGTTTCACTAAAATTGCTGCAGACAGTGCTGAGTATTGATAAATGAAACTGTCAAATTATAACGCATAAATGGATTAAAAGTTGGATCTTTGGTTGCCAAAGAGTCTCCATTACTTGCTTTGGATTCCATCCGGGTTCACCAGTGCTTCTGGTAACAAAATTGCCTTTTATCAGTCCCATAAACTTAAAACCCTTGTCTTTGACCTATTTGAAATTGAATATTGTTGGAAGTTTCCTCAGTGCAATCCTTAGATGCTGTTCTCATAAAAGACAACCTGAAAACATGACTCCAGCACTGCTATGGCTTTTTGCTGGTTTGAATTGAGGACCGATTTCACCACATCTGGGTCAATAATGGACTGTGTTCCAGAAAACCATTTGGACGTACCAAAATCATCTGAGCAGCAGCGTCACTGTACTGTGGCCTCGTGCGTTCAAAATCAGTCCAAATAAGGAATGCTACCAACATTGAGCAGGAACTCGTCACCATGATTCGAGGAGGGCCGCCTTGATGGTTCAACTGTAACTCAATGCAATTGGTCCTTCTCTCCAACTCGGTCTCCTTTCGCACGTTATTTCAATAAAAAGTCGACACACCGTTAAGTTTGGTTTCACTTCTTTAAAAGCCCACGACTTCTCTGTAATCTGTTATAAAGGCAGATAGCCATCTTGCGTGAGAGAGCATGGGGGTGGGGAAAAAAAAAAAAGAGCATACGTGTTCTTTACAATAAGATTTCCTGGTCTCCGTTTCACTTGAATAGACGTAACCTAAGCTTAAAGAAGCAGTGATGTGAGTCACTTCTGTGGTGTGTAGAATTTCTAACTCCATTTCACTGTGAGAACAAGCTGCGAGGATGTTGCTGTGTAGCAACACTTCCTGTCAGAAACCGTTCTGCACACAGCAGAGCGACGTTTTTTTTTCTCCTTCTACGCTCTTTTCACACTTGCAGGATGTTTAACCGTTAACACGACTGCGTAGTAGCCGAGTAAAACCTCTCTACTCTTGCATGGCTCGAGGAAGCTGCGCAGTACGCCGCCGCCATTTGATTCATTCACTCAAACTTCAAATCAACTAAACAGAATTGCATAGTGCTAACACTGTAGTTTATTCATTCATACAAATTCGATGTATGTTATTTGCAGCCAGCTACAGAGGGAAGCAGGCCCTAAAGGTACTGCATCGACAAACCAGAAAATGTTCCCATCATTCAACCACATAGAAAAGACATACAAAGTAATTGCACAGGTTGATGTACGTTTGACGTACATTCGGTTTCCCTTTTAACACTGAACTATGAGGAAATGTTTGGAATCTAAGGCAAGGGGATAAATAACTTCTGACATAGTCAGAATTGTAGATGGAATGTGGGTTCAGTTAAGATTGCTGCAGGATTCTCTCCTCTAACCTTACTTTGAATGAAATGTTCATTACACAAAGTATTTGAGTTCTACAGTTGCAACAAATGCAATCAACTACAGTACAAGAAAGAAAAAATTTTGGAATGCATAACTATGGTAATCATAAGGCATATTTGGCAGTTTTTCGTAGTGTCCGCAGTGAACTTGCTCTCAGACAGACGTTCCTTCCTTCAGTTCCACGTAATCTCCCTAAAAAACAAAGACGATAAAGATTAGTGACCAAATGAGGACGCCTGGACGATCTGAGTGTATGCGTTGCTTCGTGGGTAGCTGTGGTCTCACCTTGCCCTCCAGGTGCTCCTGTAGTGTTCTCACTGTCTCTCTCTCTTTGGTCAGCTGCTCCTGAGTGGCTTTGAGAAGCTGCTGGAGCTTGGTGGCTGCTTGGCCCAGGTCTTTGGACAGCTTCTTCTCCTTCTCCAGGCGCTCCTGTGCGAACAGCAGTGACAAATGTTTAAAAAAAACATCTCTAAAATAAAAGTTCTGTATATATAAAAGGGCTGCAAAACAATGAAAACATTTACATATTTCTTTTAAATCATGTATACCACGTCAATGAATATTCATATAAAAGCAGATCTCATCATAATTACATCGACAGTAACTCACTTTCAGCTGAGCCAAGTCTTCAGTGTCAGATTGTGGTGACTCTGCAGAATCCTTTAAAAGATCCAACTGGGCCTGAAGTTCTGCTACAGTCTTCTGGGCCTGGAAGAGGCAGATTTATGTTATCCACTGGGAGCTTCTTTTTTTTTTTTTTTTAAAGCAACAATGCATCGGTAGTGTCTGCTACCTGCTCAAACTCCTCCGAGAGCTGCTGCTTCAGGTCCGCCTCCCCTTGGAGCTTCTCTGTTGTCTGACTCAACTCCCTCTGGACCTGACAGACAAACAGAGACGCGCCATAAATACACTCAGATTTTCAGCTGGCACCAAACATGCGGATTTAGTTCGCAATGCGCCAAAGCAGCAGCACTGAATGCATCCACGCACACCGAGAGCTGCTCGCCCTGTGAGCAAAGTTAGTTCCCTCTCACACGCTTTTAGGGAGAAAGGCTGAAGTCAGACACAAATGTTCTATGCCGTTAACAGTCGAACAAACAAATAAGTGAAGACAAAGGTGAGGCGAGCATGCTGACATAGTGGAGAAACAGCAGCAGTCAGAGTTAAGTCCAGGTAGTAGATGCAAACAGTGGTTAGCATGAGGAGCCGCTCTGTCGGAGGAGTACTGGACAGACTGGAAATACAGCACCCTGGGGATTCTCTTCAAATTCAATCAAGCCCACTTCAGACTCAAAGCAATTGAAAACGTTCATTACGAAGATGATCCCAGGAGAGCCGTTTCCGGTCACCGTCCAGTACTCGGACAGGAAGTGAAGGGTGCCCTGTCACTTTTGCACCCTGACCTGACTGGGTTCGGCCTCAGCTGGGCCGTTCTGCTCCCCCTGAGCCCGCATCGTGATCTCGCCCAGCTGCTCCCTGACCTGAAACAGGAAGCCGTCGCCAGTCACTGGTTATGCAACCGCCATCCATGAATCCCCTTTGTGCTTACACCTCGCTGACATCTCACCAAAATGGTTGTGTACAGGAAGGAGGCATTTCCACGAATTCCTTGACATGTTATGTCATAAATACCCCCCCCACCCCCCCCAAAAAAAAAAAAAAAAAAAACCACACACACTCCTATATCTCTCTTCAGTCACTCTGGTATGTCAGTTTGAGCATATCGTTGGGTTTGTTGCAAATCTCACCTGTTCAAGCTCCTCCTTGTGTGCCTGGGCCTCCTTCTGGGCCAAATGCAGCTGGCTCTGACAGTCTGACAGCTGCAGCTTCAGCTGAGCATAGCGTGCAGCACGGAGACGAACAGATGTTAGACGAGCATCGATGCAATTACAGCGAAACGAGCTGGTGCCTTTAAATGTGCTAAATAATTAAGGATTTAATGGAAAACTAACAGAGCTGTTGTAACATTAAATAGTTACAGATTAACAGAGGTATTTGTAGCTTTATCATGCTCGTGTACCTGTTCCAGCTCCTCTGAAATGACCAGGTTGTCTGTCTGCTTCTCCAGCTGGGCTTCCAGAAGCATCATCTGCTCCTTCAACTGCAACCCCAAAGTAAAAGACAACACTTTGAAGCTTCTAGCTTATGCTGAGATGCGCTTTAAAACCCAGAAAAATTAAAAATAAAAAAACCTACCTGTTCTACACTTTGGTTTTCTGCTTCAAGGCTGCTGACCTTTTGCAAAGCCTGGTAGTGTGACAAGAGACTGTGTTTAGATTGTATAAATGAGGTGGTGAAAAACAATAAAGTCGTAGTCCCTTTAATTCACAGGCCGGTTTTGACTTGCCTCCTTCAACTGTTCCTCTGTGTTTGCCATTTTGGACTTCCACACCAGCTCCTCCTCCTCCACACTCTTCTGCAGATGTTTCAGCATTCCCTCCTAATAAAGAAATGAAAAGGGGAAAAAAAAAAAAGTATGTGTGTGCTCTAAAAACGCACTCCGTCGTGTACCACCCTGTAATGGCATCCAGTCACTTACGGTTTCAGCCAGGACAGTCCTGTACTGCTCACACTCGGCCTGCAGGGAGCCATGGCTCTCCTCTGCCTCCTTCAGTTTCTCAAGCAACTCCTGAAACAAAAACAAACGCATTGAGAATGTCTTCACCGGGACTAATCCGAAGCAGCTCACGGCGATGGGACAGAAAATGTGGCTTACTGGCAGCTCTGTGCTTGACTGAGACTCCTGCCTCTGCTGGCCGAGAGCCTCCTGAGCTTTCTGTGTAAATACTTGTAACCAGTTTGACTAAAAGGAGGAGAAAAGCAGACAAAACCTTACTGAGCACTGCATTTTCATCAGAGTGGGAGTCAATTAATCCCCCAGCCACTTCTCTTGTGAAATCTCCCCTCCTTACCTGCTCTGGCTCTACTTGTATGTGTGGGAAGAGCGACTGGAGTTTTTCTTTGGTTTCGGTTTGAAAAGCTGCCAGTTGTGCTGTAGAATTCTGTTCCAGCAAAGGATGACGGAGTCATTAATGCGATTAACAAACTTATATCAACCAAGGAGGAAATAATAAGCACAGAAGACTTACTTCATCTGTGGCTGGCTTCTCTTTTGCTTCTCTCAGCTCCTCTTGTAGTGATGTAACAAGGCCATCCTTCTCACTCAGACTAGAGAGGACAGACCTTTTGATAAATGACTGACCTTTTGACATGCGCGACTCAATGAATGAGTGAATTAACTAGACTGAAGCACTACGACTAAGCAGTGCATGCAGTACCTGCTCTGTAGCTGTGCCATCTCTGTGGAGGTATCAGTCTGTCGAAACAGAAAAGAAAAACAGATGCAAGGGGATACATTTTTGACTTGTCAAGTGCAATCAGGAACATCAACGCATCAAGTGCAACGCTTACTGTTGTGGTTTTGAGTTGCGCCATCTCCTCTTTGAGGTTTTGAAGTTCATTCTCGAGTGATGAGATGAGGCTGGCATCCTCACTACATGGAGCCAAACAGAACAGCATCAAGGATCAAAGGCTAATAACAAGGGGCATCTAAAAGGGAGGGGGGGGGGGGGTAATAAAAAGCTTCATACCTTTTGGTTTTTTGCTCAAGCTCAACAATATTGTTCTCCTATTGGAGCAGACAATGTCATGTGGTTAACATTACCAGCATCAGAAATAACACGTTAGAAAAGGGCAAAAAGAAAAAAAGAAGTGATACTGTTTGACAGCAGACTCAAGCACGGATGCTGGTAAGACTTACGGCAGCTTCCTTCTTTGTCTGCAGTTGCTTCAGTTCCTCGTGAAGTGTGTCCAACTGCCTGTCCTTCTCCTGCAAGCTTTAAAGGAAGCGCAGAGTGTTACTCAGTCAGTGACACAGCCCTACATCTGATTCTGCCAAAGGAAGGATCAAACACTTACCTGAGCTTCAGCTGTTCCAGCTCTGCTCCATCTGCCGGCTGAATTAGAAATAACAAGCGTCTTCAGGGGTGGCGGAACATATGTGATCAGATATGCATTTCAGCAGTTTCAGCAATGCTTTACCTCTTTGTTGTCCTCCTCCTCCTTGTTCTGACTGGCCTCTAGCAGTGAGTTGATGGTGGCCACCTGCTGTACGAGCTGGGTTTTCTCTGCCCGAGTCTCTTCCAGCTGGGCAGTGAGGGCCTCCACCTGAGCAGAGCGCTCCCCGATCTCAGCCTCCAAGTCCCCCATACGCGCTTGACTCTCTGCATGGACAAAACACAATCTATTCCATACGTTTCATATTCTACAGTAAAGCACAAGTTTTCCTTTCCACTTGATTCAATTTCTTTTCTTAAAGTCCAATCACAAAACCAAGTCCGAGGTATTACATTTTGAAAGCCATTAAGAGCCCGTTCTCCCTTCCTCTGACCTGAGTGTGTGCTGCTGTCCTGTTGGGCCTTCTCCAAAGAGGCCTGCAGGTTGTTGCATCTACTCTGTGTTGATCTGAGCTCCTCACACACCTCTTCCAATTTCTTCTGCAGCGCCTGCTCAGCCTCTGCCTGGCCGGCCTGGAAGATATCAATTAAGTTAATCACACAGCAGGGGGCAGCAACAAATCACAGACTTTAAAGCAGTGACTCTAGAGGGTCTTTAAAATGTACTCTTTTATAGAAGAATGTTAATTCAACTAATGAACCACCTGCAGGACAGTAAGAATACGTTTGGCTTAAGGGTTCCTGCAAGTAGAGCTTTGAACGTGAAGAAGAGAAGAAGACGAGCTGTTTGCCATATTTAGTCAAAGCAGCAAAGTACTGAATATGATCAGAGCCAGTCAATGTAACCTATCTCCAAAAAGGCAGATAAGCTGAAAAGAAAATCTTTCATCTTTACAGCTACATATCGACTTGAGGCAGTCTGCATTGAGTAACACGTTCAAAGATCTTAGTGCTGGCAGCGAGGAAGTTAATGATTAAACTATGTAAACTGCCAAAAGTGCTGACAAAGTCCCGCCAAATAACCAGTAGAGTTCAGCCCAACAGCATTCCATCAGCAGGAGACCGTGTGGGTAAAATGGAGCCGTGAATCAACCGAGTATGACGAAGGTGCACTTCCCTTTTGAAAGCCACGTGTCGTAAATAGCATCAGACTGTTCTTGCACCCTTACAGCTAATAACAGCCAGCTAGAGAGAAGCGACGCATTCATTCCATCTGGTGAGAGGCATGTTCCCTGCAGCCCTGTTGTTGTACAGCTGCATTACAGTCTTGTCCTGGGCTCTGAGTATACAGGAATTCAATTTCCCTTAACATGAACAACTTATGCTAATAGGTGGGAAAGTCTTAGGTTTTGTGTCGATACAGAAGTAGCCGGCTGCTGAAAGAAGCACCTTTTCCGAAAAAAACACAACAAAAAAAAACCTAGTTCTACATTGGAAACTTGATCATGTTATTTATAAGAAAGATGAGGTGATGTTCCTGCAGGCTGAGCCAACCTGTAGCAGTGAGAGCTGCTTCTCTGTAGCCGAAACCTTGGCCTCCAGCCCTTTTCTCAAGTGTTCATCAGCAAGCAGACTTTCGGTCTTCTCTCCAAGCTCCTTGGTTAACTTTGCACATTCCTGACGCAGCTTGGCCAGCTCTGCATTTTGTCTGAGAGCAGAGTGAAAAAGTGAGTGGGACAGAGACACATGGCTCACAAACATATAATTCAGCCTTCAGGGCTACTTCTAAAAACGTTCCTTTGAGTTTGTCCACATTCTGAGTTGACACTCTCACATTATCGTAAAAAAAGGGTCAAACGCATGCCGAACTTTTAAAGACTTACTTGCTCTCTGCTTGACTCGTCGCTTGGTTGAGAGCATCGCGGAGGATTGAGTTCTCCTGTTGCAGACGTGCAAGTTGGGCATTGGGGCCTTTTTCCAGCTGGTCCTGGAGGCTCAGGACCTGAGGAATTTTCAAAATTCACAGCATAAAAACAAACCCTTGGCCCCAGTGCAGTCACCAGCCTTAAATCTTTCACATGGACAGTGAATCTCAAGGGTGAAAAAAAACATGGCCGATTAAACAGGGCGAGCATTAAAGCACAAGATGGACAGAAATATAAACAGTGTACATTTTTTTGTTAATTGTAATATTCCTGGAACTGACCTTTGCATTAAGCCTCTGGGTCTGGGCCACATGGTCCTGGTAACTGGCCTGCATGCGAGCTTGCAGGGCAATCATTTCCTGCTCCCTCTTACTCAGTTGGGAACTCAGTCTCGTCTCCACACTGGCCACCTTGGACTTCTCAGCAGACAGCTCCTGATAAGCAGAAAGCACAGGCCGATGGATTCAGATAAACTGCAATGCTTCTGTGGCCAAAAAGCTACTTTAGACAGAAAACACTTCCATAATAACGATCGGGAGGACAATACGGTTCGTCTTGTAGAGACTGTGGCTTTATCTCTGGCGCCACAGTATTCGTTCAACACCTGGTTCGGGACAATTGAAAATTGTTGTAACTTAACTAACTTGATGACTGCTCAATTTCTGGGTGAAAAATTATTCTTGCACCAAAACAAAAAAAAAAAAGGCCTGTGTCATCTGGTTGTCTAATAAACTCTCCTCTAGTGCCACCTTCAGGACAAAAGTATAAATACACCGTACGTCACAACGTGGCTCATTAGGCCCAACTATGCGCTGTGGTGTGTGTTTGGCAGCTCTTTAAGACCCTTGCATGTCCAACCTTAGTGAGTTCTCTGAGACGGTTCTTAACAGCAGAAGCATCCTCTTGCTCTGCCGCCAGCTGTTTCTCTCTCTCCTCCAGCTGTTTTTTCAGCATGGCCACTGGATCCCCCTTCTGAGTGGCCTAAAAATCAAATAGAAAAAAAAAAAAGAAAAAAAAAAGAAACGAGAGTCTCTTTAAGTCTGGAGTCTCTTTAAATGGATTCAGTGAACCTTCAGTTCCCGTCTTCGTCACAGACCGCTGCGTCTCATACCATGTGCCAGGTATCCTGGATGATGCCAATTTTCTCAGACAGGATCTCGATGAGCCTATGCGCCTCTCCTTCGCTGAACATCATGCTGCTGATGGTGGAAACCAGGGCCTTATAGGGCAGATACAACGGGGCGTCGGCAGAGTCGGCTGCTGCCACTGCAAATGCAAACATGAAACCAGTACTGAAGGAATTCAAATCTCCTCTTAGGTTTTAAGGTTTTAAGCC
Source organism: Leuresthes tenuis (assembly GCF_036924035.1). NCBI lineage: Eukaryota > Metazoa > Chordata > Actinopteri > Atheriniformes > Atherinopsidae > Leuresthes > Leuresthes tenuis. Next base: position 18,611,618 of record NW_027325362.1, read on the forward strand.
AACACCGAGATCACAGGTCGTTCACATTACTTCAGGAAAACAACAAGGTTGAGATGTGGCCCTTGGGTCTGGGCAGTTTCAGATGGCAAAATGATGGCACGTTGTGGCACCAGGCGGAGACAAGCCTCTGGCAAGGGAGAAAGCCAACCCCTCCTCTCTGCTCATTGTCAGAGGCACTGAAAGGCATTGTGAGCTAACAAAACAGGGTAACAGTGTTTGGACAAGCTGGTAGGCTTTATGCCCTCCAGAGTTGAGTGCCAGACATTGCCCACCATTACCCTTGGTACTATGGGTACACCGCTGGAAGGTGATCGGTACTGACAAGTTGTTTCTGCCTTACACTGCGAGTGTATGTTTGTGCAACTCAAATATGCAGGCATGCTTCCAGTCTTGCCTCCAAAACATTAAATGTATAATCAACAGTGTTATGGCTACTGTAGTTCCTCCCTAGATAACCATGCCCATCAGTTCAAAGAGAAAGGAGGGGGTCTAGTTTTTAATCTTAAAATTTAGATTAAAAGCTACACATAGGCCAAAGTTCCACATCTGAAATAAATAAATAAGGTAAGTGTTATCCCGAGACCACATCTGCTTACCTGGCTCAGCTTTTTTTTTGGACGCCTTCTTTTTGGGTTCCTGTGATTTTGGTGCAACTTCGGCAGCCTGCTGAGATCCCACTGGGGGCACAGCCATCACTGGGACATCTTTAGTCACAGTCTCCAGCACCGGGGCAGCCTTGGATGGAGCTGGTGCAGACCTGGTCAGGGCTGCAGCAGACTTGGTTGCTGCAGGGGCAGACTTGGCTGATGCAGGGGCAGCAGAAGGGGACGTTTTAGCTTGTGCAGGAGCAGACTTGGTTGATGCAGGGGCAGAAGCAGGAGCAGACTTGGTTGATGCAGGGGCTGAAGCAGGAGCAGAAGCAGGGGCACTCTTGGTTGATGCGGCAGACTTATTTAATGCCGGTGCAGACTTAGCAGGGGCAGGTGCAGAGGCTGGGGTGGTGGCTTTGGTCGAGGCAGAAGCGGGAGCCTGGGTTACAACGGGGGCTGCTGAGGACTTCACTGGTGCAGCTGGCTCTGTTGAGGCTGGCTCCACCTTTGCCACCTTCTTCTTCTTCTTTTCTTTCGGCGAGGGCACAGGTGAGGGCTCGGCAACAGAGCTTGGTTCAGCTGCAGCTTTGGGCTGCGTCTCAGCGGCCAGGGGTTTAACCTCAACCGCAGGGGCAGGCTCAGGCTCAGGGATGGGAGCAGGAGCAACAGATACAGCTGGGGCGGCAGCAGCAGGCTCAGCGACTGGGTCAGCTTCAGAATCGCCTTCTGCAGCCTCTTCGGTCTTGTCCTGCTCTGGGATTTTTCCATTGGGCTTGTCTTCTTTCTTCTTTCCTCGGCTCTTCTTCTCAGACACTTTGTCTTTTTTCTTTTTGTCAGAGCGGACAGACTGTATCTTACCCAACTCTCTGCGCTGTTTAGCCAGAGCCTCCTCATAAGAGGTTTCCTTCATAGAGAAGGTGGAGACGAGGACGATTCCGACAGCGGAGATCACCATGAATCCACCAAATACCATAATCCCAAGGGTCTGGGGGTCATAGATATCCATCATTTGATTTTAGTAAACCTAAGAAGAGAACAGGGAACGCATTAACACAGGTAACAGTATTTCTCTGTGCCTGTGCGAAAATGATCTGAAAGCAGCCTTCTTAACTGAGCAGGGAAGACTCATTGCTGTGTGAGGAACTAACCCGGTCTATACCGTCAACAGCCTCAAGGTGTCACTATTGTGCCCATCATCGTTTATCACGATGACAAAATGATCTTAAAGCTGTCCACATAAGTCAGATCAAACAAACGGGAAGCAAACATCTGGAGTTCTCATCCAATTCACACAGCAAAATGACCGTCATTGCCTCTTATAAAAGGCTTTCTTTCTTGTTTATTGAAAAGTTCACATCTGAACTTTTAAATATGAGCAATGAGAGAAAAAAAAAGTTTTTGGTTGTTTTTTTTTTCCTCTCTCAAGAGCGTCGCTTAGCATATTTTAACAGTTTTTTTGTTTGTTTTTTTTACATTTAAATCATAGTTTGGGAAAACTCTACTCATAATACAGCGTGGCAAATGGTGCACTAGAGTAGATTAAACACGCACCAAAAAATAAAAAAAGATGGAAAACTGAAAAATATTTCCAGAAGTTGGCTGGTGGTTGGCGTTAATTTCCTGTCCTTTAAAAAAAGAAAAAAAAAGAAAAGAAAAAAAAGGCCCCTGAAGGGCCTTTTGACTCACAAACCAGAACATCGAGCCCGCGGGGCAGGAAAACCTTCCACGGAGTGTATGACAGCTAAGAGGCACTAAAACGCCTTCTTTACGCTCTTCCTGCTGCGCTATCATTCAATATCCGTGTTTATGTTCTATAATCGTCGGGAATGTTATCCTACCGGAGAACAGCGACGTCCTTCGTTGAACGTCGTGGAAACGACTTGTTTTGCTCGCCAGTGTGAACCCTGAGGGCACTGCAGGGGGAAAGTGCCGAGCGACTTTAACACAATCAAAACAGAGTCCAGAGTCCCTGTTCATTGCGGGGTCTAAAAAACAGAGATTATGCCGCCTCCTAATCTGCGGTGTCACACGTCAGTGCATCTGTACTCAGACCGAACTGAGGAGGACTTCAAGAAAACCAGCTCAGGCCGTCTAAAGATTTAGGCGCATCTCAGCTTCCAGGAGACTAAACTCGCTGGGGTATCCAAAGCGATATGTACTTTAATCTCAAAAAAAAAATCTGGATTTCCATCACAGGGCACTGAAATTCCCACAGTGGAGGCGTTCGGGTGTTAAAACTCTTTATAAAGTATTTGTCTTTCATTAGTTTGGCGATCAGACATACTGTGATTTTTGTAAAACAACAACAACAAAAACAAACAGCAAATAAACAAAAATAGCAGTTTTCATACTATACACTTTTGGGAAAGCTTCGTTTCCATTAAATTTCAAGACTGTTTACTTAACGGCAAGCTAATCGTAGCACCGACACCGCGAGCGAAAGGGGCATTTGGGTTAAAAAAGACAACCTAAACATAATAAGAAACAACATTAAAACAACGACAAAGTTCAAAGTCCCAGAATCATCATGTGTGATGTTCTTTTTATCAATACTTGGCAGCTAGCTCTGAAGCTAACACTATGAATCAATGAACTTCGCTAATGTCCAGCATAGCAAGTGTAGGTCCGCGCAATAAAACGGTGCTACAAACCTTAGAATAAAACTACAAACTACACAGATAAGGAGGGGAAGGGCGTTTAAAATAATCCTAGACAACTTTAGTCTTGAGTCTTTTTACTCTAGTAGTTATCTCAGGGCTTGGCAATAGATAGCTTTCCAAGCTAGCTAACCCTGGCTCAATGAATAAAAAATTCCAACAATCCCACACTTACTCCGCTGGTGATAAGGCTACGTCTGCTTGCTTCAAAGGAAATGGATCGAGGGTAAAAAAAAAAAGAGCTTAGAGTTGGAGATTAAATTACTTCTGTTTAAAGGTACCTGTATAGCTAACTTGCTTTTTTTCCCCACTGTTCTTCCCCTTACTCCACTGGATCCGTAGTCTGCTGTGAAGTCGTGGCACTTCGAGCTGGCTAGACGCGCTGGCCCCGTGCCCCAGAGAGCTGCCATAAATTTAGAGGGTTTCTGATTGGCTGGAATGAGCTCACACAGGAAGTGGAGTTGTTGGGATTTGTAGTCATTTAATGAGTTATACAGTTAACGGCTTTTGGTGCAACAAAAGCGATTTGCTTGAACAAAGAAGTTAGTGTATTGATAGGATGCAGAAGTAAGTATTTTAAAACGGACTTATTCTGACAGAGACGTCACATTTTAAAAAAGAACACTTTTTACGCAAATTAGAAGTGCGAGCTACAGAATAGCTGTTAGCAAAAATGGTTATCTTTGCTTTTCTCTTTTGTATCCTTGAGGTTGTCAAGTAATATTCCACATTATCTTACAATGACAGGTCAGCTACACATACAAACAATATGTAATACTTGTGTTTGTTGTTCGAGGGTGCAAACTATCTGTGATTAAAAATGCTAACAAAGTTTGGGTGGGTTAAATTAAATATTCTATATGTTTTGCGCACAGTCCTTTCCACGATTACCCAAAAAGTAGTATTTATTTTTCAATAAATGTTGAATTTATCCCTGTGGAATTGAACCCAACATAGTCTTGAATACAGTGACAGTGCCTTTTGGGATTATTCTCATTTTCAAACAGTGTCAGTTTCTAAATGTGCTTCAAAGATATTGTCCGCAGGATATAACAGAGTGAAATGTGGATCCAATTTGTTCTGGAATGTTTCTCTTTACCCCCTGTAGATAACTTATGTGGAAACCAGACCTTTTTTCTGAGTCCTTGTCACAAACTCTCCTCAAACATGCTTCGTAAAACGGTGGCACATAAGTTGGCTTTATCCTTGTCAGCCTTCAACAAAGTGTGTCGTAAGAAAAAATTCATATAGATTTCAAAGGAGGGACATGTATTAGACAAAAAAGACAAAGATGACTCATTTTCACTTTCCAATATTACAACCTAGGGAGCCTCTGCTCCTTCTGGAGGTGTCATATATCCCTTCAGGCCTGGGAACACCTCAGGATCCCACAGGAGGAGCTGGAGAGTGTTACTGGTGAGAGAGATGTCTGAGTTTTCTTCCTGGACTTGTAGCTTCCACTACTTGACCTTGCATGAGCGATAAGATCATGAATAATGAGTTGAAAAAACACGAAAAAAAGTAATTTACTCTAAGAAAGACGGCGCTCGCTCACAGAACACATAACAATATGTATAGCTTGCCAAATGACAATATAAAACATAGAAGGATGTCACCAAAAACACCCTGATGTTCACTGAAACCTACATCTAGTGTTCTTCAGCTGATGTACACGAGAACGTGCCAGTTATCAGGCCCTATTTTGCTCTTCTTTCACTCTGCAAGATTATAATCAGTAACATTTAAGTAAAAGTGTGTATTATATACATATGTAGAGAGAGAGATATATCTCTATATATATAGATTGCCTGATAATATCTCTCTCTATATATAGTTATATCTATATGTATACATATATATATATGTACATCTATCTATCTATAGATAGATGTACATCTTAGAATACTTTACTCAATACTTAAATCACTCTTGGAGTATGTAGAGGCTTAGGTATACTTAACCAACCCAACAACTATTGCTCTCAAAAAACACTATTACCTTTTCCCACCAAGTTGTGCTTATGCAAGGCAGCTAGCATACCAAACTTGGAAAGGATAAGTTGTGACAAACTCTTAAAATACGCTCCAATCACGAACATTTAAGTTGACGAGCTGCTACCTGAGTTCTGCAAGTATTTTACATTTCAGCGAAATCAGCGAGTGAGAGAAGGGGCTGCGATAGAGAGCCCAAATATGGTTTAGATGATAAGGAAGAACACGTTTCCCCGGTCGACTGTTTAAGTCTTCATGTTCGTTTCAGACTGAGCCTGTTCGATCGATTGTTATTCCTTCACTTATCTGATATTCGTGAATATACTTTAACGGAATTTCAATCTTTTCAATCAAATCATTACAGGTTGTGTCATACATGCACATACATTGATACTATGGATCAGCAAGATTTTTGAGAAAGAAATTAAATTAAATGAAAAAAAAACTTCATTTTTCTCAACATAATAAAACATGAGATGTATCCTTTATCTCTCTACAAGCTGGAGCAGCAGGAGTTCCATCCATCCATTTTCTATACCCGCTTAATCCATCAATCAGGTCGCAGGGGGCCTGGAGCCTATCTCAGTGGTAATCAGGTGAGAGGTGGAGTCCACCCTGGAAAGGTTTCCAGTCCATCACTGGACCACAGAGAGACAAATGAGACAAACAACCACACTCACTCCTAGGGACACCAATTAACCTAACATGCATGTTTTTGGATGGTAGAGTACCCAGAGAGAACCCACACATACATGGGGAAAACATGCAAACTCCTCACAGAAAGACAGGAGCCAGCCAGGAGTTGAACCTGGAACCCTCTTGCTATGAGGCGATGGTGCTAATCACCAGACTACTGTGCAGCCAAAGTAGGACTTCTTTTTGGAAATCTTCTTATCCTTCAGGATAAAGAGGAGAGGGACCATCCATTTTGTTAACAGTCTGGTTTGGAGTACGAGAGTAAACAAAACTGTTGGAGCATCATAAAATAAAATAAATACAAACAAAGAGATCCCAAACTGCGAAGGCACTGAAATCCCATGTCAAGCAAGAATGGAGCAATGTTTTGGCTTTCAAACCTGCAGAAACTGTCCTCGGCTTTGAAAAAGAGATGATGCAACACAGCTGTAAACATGCCACCGCTCCAGCTTTTTTCGAGAAGGGTTGCTTATAAAACTCAACATGAGTACACATTTAAAGAAAAACAAAAAGAAATGGAAATTGTACATTTTGAAGTGATAAAGACGCTCGTCCTCTTGGTCTGTGCATGTGTCAGATGACATTGTGCGAACATACAAACCAACATAAAAGCAAGTTGTTGCTCATGTAGGTCAGAGTGTCCAACCTCTAAACTAACTCTATTTAGCCAAAAGACACAAGTTGGACCTATGCGTCTTTTAGTGTTGGGTTAACGACAAAACGGCGTGGATGAAGGAAGGAAATGCAAAGTCATTCCTTTTGTTCAGTCTGTGAGTTTGGAAGAGTTGTGCACACGACCTCAGTATCTGTTTGTACACTAACTTGATACCATGGAACTGAGAAAGGGAATGGGAAGGTAGCATAGAAAGATTGAAAAAAAACAAAAAACAAACTACTGGAGAGGCACCCGGAAGAAGCATCCTGTTCCGTTTCACTAAGGAGGCCCAGATAATCCAGTTACGCCGGCAAGCCGTGCAGGTGCACTTTTTCTTTAATGAAGTCCCTCCACAGGTCACAGTTTCCGTTTGAGGAGGCTTTCACGCACCCTATTTGCGCTCGTGCACTTTCCCAGGATGCTTTAGATAATGTCAAAGCACACCTAGGTTTTCATTTAATTCCAAGTGTGAACACACACACACACACAAAATCACGAATACAAAAAACTGAATTTACAACCGATACTTTTATGTCTAACGCTGATATTCTCAGATCACAAGCTGTAGAGATGTGAATTAATCTCAGTTATGACTATTTGAAACAGACAGCTTAGTCCATTTCTGCTCTTTAATATTGTGGATGTCACAAGGACAGGCCGCACTCTGTGTATCTAGCATGGAGGTGGTTCTTTAATGCCGTGGGTGACTGTTTGCTCCGAACACAGCTGGCAAACTCATTTGTTTGCTCTGATTATTTGTTATGAGCTCATTGGCTGCAGTTTATGATTTAATCCCGTAAGTGAGTCGACCAAACCCGACAGGTCACTGTGACAGCTAAACTGGGGTCACTGCTTTTGACATATCTATCAAATGGACAAATGCTCTGAGTGTCACAGCTTCATATGCCTCAATCACATTTAACCTTTTACCACAGAATCTGTGAAATTACTGATGCTGATACTATAACCGACCACAAATTTACTATAATAAAAACATGGCATCATAAGGGGATTAAATATTTACATATAACAATGTTTCAATGCTCCCCCCTTTCTAATTTTATAAAGATAAAGGGGTGTGCAAAAAGGGTTAGGTTTTAACTTGGGCTTTACTCTTTCGCTGCATGTTATATGTTCGACACAAGTTGCTTAGTGGCTCATGAGGTGGGGCACGTACTGTGAGCAGTTTGGTGGTAGTAATTCCCCAGAGATTCTTGGCATTTCCTCAAAGCTTACCTAATACACCACACTGTCTCATTCTGGGATTCACAGTGGTCAATGGATTTAACACAAGCACGCACACAGCTGTGTTTAAATTCAAGGACCCACATGGTAAGACTTAGTGGAGACAGGATGCAGCGGGTAAGGGGATACTGCCACCTAGTGGAAGGATACGTGAATAATAAGGCCAATAAGAAAACAAATGAGGAGGGAAACAAACACAGAAAGTCAAAGATGAAACTTCAGAAAGTAGAATTTATTTAATACAATTATAACAAATTTATAAAATGCTAATGTTCCGTAACAAAAGCAATCGTGGAAAGGAATTTCTTTTTTTTTTGTCTTCTTAGGAAATAGATTTCAGATCTTATAAAACTATAATGCATTAGAACACTTCGCTGAGCTTGGTGGTGATTGTAGAAGGTATTTTAATCGTCGTCTTAGTGCATCTTTTTTTGCTCAAAGTAAACAAACTGCTCCGAGGCTGTGGTATGATGCGCGAAACACCATCGATCAACAAAGGGAAAGCGAAAGAAAATGATTAAACAATGCGAATCACACTCTGAAAAAGTAAATAAATAGGCGCAGTTAGCTGGGATGAATGAACTGCTGAGGGCACCACACATGTGGCAGTGGGGAGCAGAACATGCCCCCAGAAAAATGAAGTATGTTAGATTTATTCTCCTTGCCGACATTCCATGGAATATGAGGCTACTTCTAAGAATCAAGAATAAGAGGAACAATGCAACTGTCCAATTTCTGATGCAAAGTTCAGTCGTTTTCTTACTATAGGGCTGGTTTGGCTTCTCTCCGTGGCCGGGGATTTCTTTGATCCCCAAGCAGTCATTTTCTGAAAGTGTCCATTAGTAAACAAAAACAAAACAAACAAAAAAAGCCCCTTTTGAGCACATAAAAACAAAAATAGAAATGGTTGCATTCACCATTGCCCAAAAAACATTGTCCAAACCTTTAAAAATCATCTGATAGTGTAAATGTGGGAGGAGGGTAGAACCAGAAAGGAGGTAAAAATGTGACCCCCCCCCCCAAAAAAAAACCAAAAAGGCAAAATGTACGCTAAGTGCATAACATAAAAATGAGAAATCGAAACATGTCACATCCATTAGTGCTGCATAAATATGGAAGACCTCAATGTTTGGAAGCCTCATTCTCTGGAGCCATTCACATTGGACAACAGATCAGACAACAGGGACTCTGTAGACTCGACAACGTTTATCTACAGGATACCTAGTCTTATGGAGGGTTTTAAAGTTGCGTCAGACCCAGGTGGGATCAGAGGTCATGTCCATACGAGGCCCCTGGGGAGCCAGGTTTCCATTTGCTATTAGACTGGTCACTTTGCGATGGCGGGACATGAATTCTTAAAAACTGGTCAGTTGCTCTTGAGCATCTCAATGCATCCTTGCAATAAAGTCGCATTGTTCTGTGGAGACAAAGGAGACTTCGAGTTATTCTAGAATAACAGAAACTGTTGTGTTTTGAGCTGGAAATTTTCATTACGCCTCAATCTGACAGTCTACATAAAGTGCGTGCACAATTCCCCTGAGAGAGAGTCTTCTTCTGACCTCGTCACTGTTTCTGCGTACATCTTTTCCAAATGCAAACAATATGAGTGCTTATTGTTTAATCATTTTACGCGTAAGTGTGCAGTGTCGTGATGAAGGGCGTGGCCTAAAGAATGCAGAACTTGTGGGTCTCTTTAAAATATGAGATCATCAGCAAGAGAAGACAATACCCCTCCCTGCACAGCATTTGGGAGCCTGAGGTTGCAACATCAGCAAAAGTTAATCATAAACAGGTTAAGAAACTAACAGAATACACTAGTCAATCTTCATGGAAGTTATTGAAAAGAAGGGTGGATATGTTGGTGGCTGCAGATTTCAGTGTGAATTGTGAGTGTTGATTTTTTTCTGAATAAAACATTCCCTGAAAAAAGGCTAAACCTCCTTTCTAGAGTCACTCAAGTCAAGTTGATGGCAGATATTAGGTCTTGAGGCTCTTTGATTAGCTGATTTATTTGCTTCTTCACCAAGTAGTGTAAATATTATTTTTGTACACTTTTGTGCAGTTATGAATACGCATTCTCTCCACACAAACCTATATTTTGAGTATAATTCATTTGCCAAACCAGAGTCAAAACACTCAATAAAGAACCACAACGTTCACAAGCATGCGACTGATTGTGTTTAGAGGTGCAAGTTAAATATCAAATTTTTGTTATGGCAACTGTCAAAACTTTAGACTCCAGACACAAAGATTGCATCTCTGTATGTAATATATATTACAAAGTGAAAATGAAGCACACGATCGTGCAGAGTTGGCTGCTCACCTTGGCATGTTTTATCTCAAGCTCAGCCATTTCTATGAGGTTCTTCCTGAAGGCCACGACACGTCTGCCCTTGAAACTGGTGAGTTCTATGAGAAAAACATGGCGAGAGAGAAAAGGGGTTTGCTCAGCGAATACTATTTTACACACACACAGAGAAAAAAAGTACATCTGTTACACACACACACACACACACACATGTGCACAAACCTTTCTTTCCAGATTCTGAGAGCTTGTCAAATTTCTGCAGGCAGTGCTGCTGGTGTTCCTCTGCCTGAGGAATGTCTTTGCTTTTCAGTCGAGCTTTATCCAAAGCCTTGTTAGAGTTCTCATAGTCAGCTAACGCCCGGGCTCGTCTGTACAGAAGGTCCTAAGTTTGAAACAGTTTCACAAGATAAAGAAAATGTCCTTCGCCAAATACTTCTAAGTCAAACATGTTTGGAAAACACAGAAAAAATGATCGAGTTGCTCAGCTACATCAGCCAACATCGATATTAACTGATATTCAGCTTGTTAACTGCAGTCAGCCAACACAGTAACAACAATCAATTTAATGGATGTGCCCTTGTGTGCCTCTTTATTGATTCTGACCTGAAACGGACTAGATTTATTTCCATTTGATGTTGTTCAGCCATGTAAGCACTGGAAAGTCATTGAGTTGATGGTGGCTTAACATGCTAAATTCATTAATGAACTTAGGCTTATTCAAAAGGCCTTTTCACTCATGCCTTTCAAGCACGGATGCATAGTTGTGCATATGTGTCGTGTGCAAAAGTACAGACGTGGCATGAGGAAGTTGAGGACAACAGAGATGAAACGGACTGTGTGTGTCAGGGCCAGCACACACCAATCCTCTGACTGGCATGTGTGAATTCCCACAGAGGAACAGTGGCCAGTTAACAAGGAGGTTTTGTTTTTTTTCCAAACATATAAGCTATAACCAATATATGAATAGATATACAAGTATCGCTATCGGACAGTACAAGGCAGGTTTTTGTTTTTCATTTCACTCTGCCCCTAACCTTCATTTGGGTTTACTCATGAAGGACTAATGAGGATTAATATTGAGCCTTGGCCCGTTGAAAACACAGACGGTATTTGCTAGTCCTGTTTGGAAGAGGTTACGTAAAAAGGTTGAAGTACAACAGTGTTTGAAGAGCTAAAATGGGACACAAAGCGAGCACAGCTTCAAACGGCAGCAGAGGATGCAGTAAACATGTTGCACCTTAGCAGCCTGGATGTCTCTCATGTAGTATCTTAGCAGCTCAGTGAGTTTCAGCTCCTGGTCAGAAGCTACTCTTCCCTCCACTTTCTGCAGAGAGACAAAAAAAAGATAAAGAAAAAAGACAAATAGTACCTTCCACAAGCTTTAGTAAAAATTACAGGACACAAACATGAATAAGTGTTTGTTGATTGAATAGGTTACACTTACTCGCAGCTTCTCAAACAAGTCTGACACCTTCTCCAGGGTCCTGAGGAGGAAAACTATGCTATTAGCTTGTAGAGAAACCATAATTCTCAACCCCAAGAATGAAAAGTGTGCGATTCATCACTCACTTCTTATTTGCAGTACCATCTTCAGCAGAGAGAGTATTCAGAGTGGCAGAGAGGTGGATGTAATCATCTGCGATATCTGCAACAACAGAGTAGTTATCAGAACTCGAGTCCAAACAGTGGTTTGGTCCCATTAAAAATCTAGTGTCATAGCGTGATGTAGAGCGCCGTTACTTTTGTGCGAACGGGTCATTTTCTCTGCTTTCGCAGTGGAGTCTTTTATCTTGCTGTAGTAGTCGAGCAAGAATGTCTTCTCCTGCTCAAAAAAGTCATCAACTTCCTATTCGGGAAATGAAAAAAAAAAAAAAAAAATACACAAAAGGTTATTGAGGAAGTAGCTGCAATACTACATCTGTAATACTGTCAGATGACTGCGCAGAAGCCCCACCTTCACTCCTGAGATGAGAACCTCGTCAGCTGACTTGACCATGTTTTTGAAGAATCCTCCAAACATTTCCTTGGCATTCTTTCTCCTCACGGTCAGCTAAAGTTACAGGATTTAAATGGGATTAGAATTAAATCAATCGGAAAACTTGAGCTGATTCTAACATCTTAAAATAAAGAACTAAATAGAAACCAAGACTATGTTTACATATTATATAAAGAGTAAGTGCTTTTGGCATGGCAATGTTTTACAGTAGCTTGTACTCATAGCCTATTATCAGAAATCTGCTGATAGGAGGATATAAAAGAATAAAGTAGTCTATAAAGAAGCTAAGTTCTGTTAGAAAACAACACAGCTGACAAAGCCTATGCAGATAAGCATAAATGCTGATCACAGCACTTCCTCTCTTTCCAACTGACAACCCAGGAAAGGAAGTCAGCATTATGTGGAACTCACATCCTGGTCATACTCTAAGAAAATCTGGAAGTTTCTGTCTTTGCTTAGAATGGGGTGAGAGGACAATCTCTGCAAGAAAATCTCGTGCACTTGGACAGTTTTCTTGAACACGGCCAGGTATTCGCTGAAAAATTGAAAAAAAAAAAAAAGAAGGCTTAAGACTTTTGGTTAAAGGGTCCAACGAGTCATGAAATGGCACAATGCAATGTTGCTGTTTCGTTTGAGTGTCACACTTACGCCTCCAGCTCCTGCTTCATTTTAGTGTACTCCTCCTTGGTCATGGTGGATTCGCCTTCCCCCAGTTTGTGCATCTTGTCTCTTGGGCTCTCAAAGTCAGGTTTGGGGGGAGCTGGAGGGATCTAGACATCATATAGCACAGTATGAATGAACTTCACGGTAAGTTAAACGTTCATAATGTTCAAAACACAATCATAGCTTCAGCCTGTGTAATGGTCCAACTCACTATTAGGCCAGCATAGTCCTCGGTTTCAACCAGAGTGTCATGCAGCCAAATGAAGTCCTCATGCTGCCTCGGTACAGAGAAGTCTGGTTTCTGGAAAGTGCTCAGTGTGGTCTAAGAAAACAGGGTTCACATGGTAGTAATTAGCAGCAGATGTTGTCAACATATCAATAAACACAATCACAGAACATTACGAAGGACATGTCAGTGCTGGGGGTACAGAAAGGGTTTTACCTTTGTGTGGACCGTGAACTTGACTTTGTCCCTTTCACAGAGTGCGTCAGGGATGTCGATGAGAAGAGAGGCGTCGACGTTTAAGTCCACAGACACAGAGCGAAACTAACAAAAAAAAGATACGAGGAGATTCAGCTGGCTCGCTGACATGCAAAAAAGTTAAAATATATATATATTTTTTATGACCACTTGCCTTTTTAGTGCTGCTTTCAATTACAGTTGAACGGGTTTAAGATCCTATCATTATTCCTGGCAATATCATTAATACCAGCTGAGTCACTTTATTTTGGTTTGATTCGACTGTTTAGCTAAAATGGAACCTTTCTGGCATTTCCTTGGGCTACACTAAGACACTAGTTACAGTAAACATGGATCCGACTTTATCTTTTAGAAAACAGCTCCCAAACAGAAAACAGCCCTAGTTTCAACTGCAGCTGAGTCACCATCCAGCCTAAGTAAATAATCAATAAAGCAATACAGTGCAGGGCACCAACTCTGTTTATTCAACCCAACTGTAATGTGTGACATGCGCACATGCCAAGTATTTTGCTCAGTATCCATTTTCACAGATGTAACAATATTAGCAAAAGCTTCATCTGTAGAGACCATCTCTACAGAGCCTCTTGATCTTTTCTAACCTACATGCACGCTGTTCGGAGGAATGTTCTGTTAACAGCTCCAACTTTACAAAGCCAAATCCACTGGCCTCCATCAGATTCAACTCCTGCCAAGGAAGTTAAAGAGAAAGCAGAAAACATATCTGACAGGAAACCATTTCAATCCATAGTGCCCATTAATAGAACGCTATGCCTAACAAGCACAAGAGCTTTAGGAGTGCAAGTGCTTCCTCCATGAAGAAGCAGGAGTCAGTGGTGGCTAAAGAGCCAGGGGGGGGGCATGCTGAGTCCTGTTTGGGCTTAAAATGTAGGCCGTTAGCCTTGTTGGTCTGTTGTAAAATAGAGAGCAAACACTGGTGAGATTACGTGCAGTGTTTTACCTTCAGGAACACACATGACACATGCCAGTCGATAGCTATCTGGGTTGTCACCGCCTAGTTCAAATTCAGCTTTGAAGCAAATGCTCAAGTTGAGTGAGCTCCAGCTGACGTTGTGCTCATTTAAGCGACCGTTTGTCGTCTTCCCTCACTGAGAGAGAATGGATGAAAATAGGGAAGACACCAAACACTGTCTTTCCAAACAGCAGCACCAAAAAAATACATCCCGACCAAATAGCTACAAAGTCTTATCAACGTCAGTCAGGAAGGGAGGAATCACTAAAAGTTTGATGCGTTGGCACAGGCTAGTGTAGTGAACAGCTGTGAACACAGTACTTTATTTAAGTAAAGTGTGTGTGTGTGTGGCGGGGGGGTTAATGGTCAGGGATGCAATGAGCAAAAAGCGTCAACAGTTACACGTTTAAACACGTTCACTTAATAAGGTAAAGGAAGCAAACAAAACTTTTTATGTGCAGCAATGTTCTTGAGCTTTTCACTTTTTAATAACATAATAATATTCACTATCGTTGACTAGCTTTAGCCAGATGCTAGCAGAGCAAGAACAACTCAATAACTTAGCCAGAAACCAATCGTTGATGTTAGCTATCAATCTTGATGCTGCCAGGACTGACTTGCAGTGGAGTTTACATGACAAGTGGCATTTAACTTACCTTTTCCTTATTGTTTTCGTCAATCGATGTCATGATGGCAATGAAAAAGCAAATACAAGGCCAACCTAAATAACAAAACTATTTGCAGGAAGTCGTCTTTTCGGTGGCTGGTTAGCTGCCTAACAAACTGTCAAACCGTTTTTCCGCCGCCCACATCACGATGACGAAGGATCAGCCCCCATTCCGCCTTAAGTGGATATGATTGGTTACAATCAACTTCACAAACGCTGCGATTGGTTTGCAACCTACTCAATCATTTCACATCCCCGTACCTGTTCTTTGAGAGAATATACATCTTAACAACACTGTTGTCACTTTGCAAAGCAACGGTAAAATTACGGTATAAAGAGAGAAAAAAGAAAACCAAAGGAACAACAGTGAGCACTGTGCTCACCCAATAATACTGCCGAGTTAATAACCACACGGATTTATTTCAACGATACACTGCTCCTTATGGGTAACGTAGTTTGTACAGCTACAAATGCAGCCACGATACATTTTTCGACACTTCAATTCCCAGCAGCGGAGGTTTCGTGCGACGAGAAAAGCGAGTCGTTTAGAAACTAGTGTTTGTTTGGACGGATTTTACTGGATCGTGTTGGGGCAAGTACCTGAATTAAACGAAGGCGAAACTTTTGTTTGGACTTAAAAAAAAAAGTCGAAACTACTAGTGCTCTGTGTTGTTAGTTAGCTAGTTGCTTAGTCATTTGAGTCAGTTTTGTGAAAATCACCAGAATGTTCATTCTGAAGCGTGTTTTGTTCGTTGGCGGCATCATTGCCCCACAAAGCACCTCCCTCACAGTGAGCCACTTTTCTGCTTGCCACTGTCTGACATCCCCCAAAAGACACAGTCCTTACAGTTCAGTGGACAGTGAGCGCTACTCTTCTCTTGTTAAATCTGTCATGTCCTCCAGGGTCAGCTCCCAAACCCCCGAGACCCTCCAAGTGGAAGACGAGCACATTTATGGACCTGTTGTCAAAGCTCAAATGCCCACACAAACCCAGAAGAGGGTACCTAAAACCCTTCATCCTTTCTTAAGCTCTGAATGGACCCTAGAAACAGAGGAGCCAGAATCAGGAACCCCAGTCAGGATTTTGTTAAATCGAGGACAAGGCAGATCTTTCGTACCGAGCGTAACGCGCGTTCTTCAGCAGACACTTTCCCCAGAGCAGATCTTCTACCTGGAGAGATGGAAGAGGAGGATGATCTCTGAACTTGGAGAGGAGGGCTTCAAATCATACAGCCAAAGTAAGACTTTTAACATTAAAGAAACAACTTATCCCAATGAGTAATTTTTTTAATGTAGATTATGCTTTGGGTGGTGCTGCTTTGTGAATGTACGAGGTCCACTGTGGAGAGATAAACTAAGAAGTGATTGTTGTACCCAAACAGATTTGTTTAGACAAGGGAAGCTTTTCCATTCAGCTGTGGAGGACATTCTCACGTCAGGTGCAACCTTGGCAAACAGTAATCCCTCAGAGACACCAGAGTATGCACCTGAAGTACAAGGGTACATGGAGAGCATCTCTTCAATACTGGAGGACGTCCGTGCAGTGAGGGCCATTGAAAGCACTGTGCAACATGGCCCGTTGAACTATTTGGGAATTGTGGACTGCGTAGCTCGCTACAGGTATTAATTTCTTATCTGCAAACAAAGACGTGACTTTTCTTACTGGCTTCATGCCACTCACAGCCTACTTCTGTCTGCAGGGGCGTACTATGTGTTATTGATTGGAAGACCTCAGAAAAACCCAAACCATTCTTGGGCAACACCTATGACAACCCTGTTCAAGTGGCAGCCTATGCTGGGGCCTTAAACAATGATGAAAACTACAAATACCAGGTGATCCAAGTAGATAAATGACGTATTGATATGATAATCATTTGATATGCGCACATATCTTATTAAATGTCACTCTAGAATCTAATCCCTTACTTAGAAATGGCGAATCTCTCTGATTTCTGTGCATCTGTAATACTGTGTCACACACTGAAATGCCCCCGCTGGTATCTTCTCACCACAGGTTGAAAATGGTCTCATTGTTGTGGCCTACAAGGATGGCTCACCTGCCCACGCTCACCAGCTCAACTCAGAGCTGATGTCGGAGTACTGGAAAACTTGGTTGCTGCGCCTTGAGGATTTCACAGAACAAAGGTAAATCAGTGGGGAGGAGTTCTTTTATTCATTCCCTCTAGAGGATCGCATACTTCTTATTAGATTCCATGTTTTATACAATGAAAAAATACACTCATTCCACAATGACATTAACCTTCATATCACCTAAAGGAAGTGTTTGAGTTGGTGAACTAATGAGTTCTCATTCAGGAGATCGAGGAATTTAAAATGAAAGCTTGTGATCGTTTCCTAAAGTACCAGTTTATAGACCTTAACTTTGACTTAGTGTGCGATGATAAATTCAAATGATATTTCAGCTAAAACATTTTTTTTTTAAATGTATTAACATGCTTCAGCAACTTAAAACCATCAAAAAAAAAATTCCATTTGAGTTTCACAATTTCAAATTAGATTTTTATGGATGTTCAGCCTCTGCAGCCAAATGATTGGTCAGAAATGAAAGAGAGCCCCAAAAATAAGCGTCGCCTGAACCGCTTTCAACAACCTTTAAAGCAGCATTGATTCTGAGTCTGCCAAAAATGATGAAGCAGCATTCCTCTGTAAGATATTATCTAATTTGTGTTTTGATGATGGTGGTTGATAGCAGTGGCTGACATTGGTCAAACATTGGGTTCCCCATGTGTCGAGGTGGAGCATCTGATGATTATGAAGGCAGCAGCATATGATTTCCATAGGTCTTACACTCAGTAAACCATTCAGTAGCCCCTCCTGTCTGTAGGGAGTGGGAAGGAGCGTCCACTCCCATCAGGAGAGAGGAGTTTCATTATAGGATAAAGGTTGTTCATCTTGAGTTTTTCAAAAACCTTGCATTTTGTTTTTCCTAGGCAGGAATCAGCATGTTGAAAGGCAAATGTCTCCCAGGTTGATGAATCCTTCCAACCATAACTACAACACAGCCCCTCTCCGAAAAATATGCGTTGCTTTAAGTGTCTTAATAAAAATGCTGATCATTATCCGTTTTAGTGTTTTTTTGCAGCACTGAACTTCTGGGTGTGTATTTGTCTTTATAATCAGGTTTCTGTTCGCTGCTGCTCTACAACATCCCTCTCCATTTAAATGGTAATAGACTGTTGCAGACACAGACTCTTCCGGGGTGCTACGAGTCTGCTGAGGCAGAGATGCTTTAAAGTGCTCTGTCGACTGCAACTTTGACCCTGGTTACAAGTGTCTTCCTCTTAGATCTGCAGGTGTCACTGTGGTCCCGAAATACCAGCCAGTTGTCATGAGTGAAGCTCACCATCCGTGCTGCCATTGTGCAGATCAACTGACACGGCTGAACTTGTTTGATTGTGCCACAGAGCACACAGCTTGTGTTTCTCATTCATTCAGGCTTTTTCTCTGTCACCCATCCGTTCACACACATGATTCACATTAGGATATTTAATTCTTTTATGCTTCTTCATTTCAGATCAAGCCATGCATCAAGTCCTTCATCGGAAAAAAGATGAGATGGGTAGAGAGATCTGCAGCGGCACAGTTTGTTTTTTAAATAAGAATCTACAGCTCATGTTGACTGCTGTTATTTTCTTTGCAACATGAGCAAAAAAAAGTGAACTCTCACTGTCTGACAATAACTATTTTACCTCAGCAGAGGATTTGAATATGACATTTTGCACTCCATTAAAAAAAATTAAACTCCATTGAATCTAAACCAGACTTCTCTGTGAGAGGGATCCTCAGTGAAGCCCATGTTCCTAAAGAGCTGATAGGAGACGCTGTTCTCCTCCTCTATGAAACAGAACACTGGGTAGCCCTGAGCCTGGAGTCTCTTGGACATGGTGCTGATAAGGACCTTGGCATAGCCTTTTCCTCTGTGCTCGGGCAGAGTATACAACATTCCCATGGCACAAGATGCATAGGTCAGGATCCAGGACACCGGCTTTCCATCGGCACCCAGCACGCAGCAGGAAGGGAAGTTTGCAATCATGTTGCGGATCATCCCCAAAGTCCCCTGGTTCCTTCCGAACTTCCACGTCTGATTGACCAAGCTAAGATGCGACTCATCCAGGGAGCTCAGCGGGATCCCCGAGCTGATGCAGGAGAGAGAGCAAATGGCTTTTTAGAACAGGTTCCTATTTTATTTAAGAAACATAACATTATTATTCATTATGACTTGCCAGAGCCTGTGATTGATATATAGGTGCACCGTGTGGTTGGTTTTACCAGTCTGTAGATGGAAGGCTGCATACATCCTCCAGTATCATTGTGTGGCACACTGCCAGTTTGTGGCTGGGCACATTCTTTTTTGATGCAACTGCTCTGACGATCTGCATGTTGAGCAGACTGGTCCCTTAGACACAAGCAATACAAGTTAGAATGGGTTCAACTTAATTTACATTCTGTCTTTGTATTACAGATCAAATGCCCAGTTAAAACGAATAAAACTTCCTTTTACTCTGTCTGATAGAAGTGGATCCTTCAGATATAAGTGTGAGAAAGCTGATATTATCAGAAGACTGATGGGGAAAGAAATCACGATTTGCTGTCACCTATTCTTATTTTTCCTGATACTTTAGTCTCACAATGGTTCAGATCTTTGTCCTCATCACCTGGTGTGGTGTGTAGATATGACACAAGGCCATGTATCATCTTCCTACCATTAAATTAGACTTTGAACACAATGAAGGACAGTAAAAAAAATGTAACTCGAAAGTTGCAGCACAAATCGGGTGTAACAGAAGTTTTATCCTGTAAAACCAGTGAGCGGTTGGATTATTTTTCATCTTATTACCAAGACAAATGGAACGGTTCCAGTCAAATACAGCAGGGCTTCTTATGATTTCCTCAAGAATAGCTTCATCGTTTGCAAAAACCAGTATGTCTTGGATGAGATCACTCTCCTATAGGAAAAAAATAAAAATAGAAATGCATCCAACTTTGTTCCCAAATATATAAATTATTTACGCACGAGTGTCTTTATTCAAAACATGCAGGTGGTACCTGCTCAGGCTGTGGTTTGCAGGCAATCGCATTGAACTTTGGCCATTTGTCCACGAAAATTTTGACTGGGTCTGATCTTACACGGTTTCTGAGAACCAAGAAACCGTAAACCTACAATCAGAAACACGTTTTAGTCGAAAGAACTGAGCGGTCATTTGAAATCACGGCAATGAAATCCAGCCGCCCAACATGTCGACTTCGGTAGTAGAGTCACAGTAGAATATATCCCCGGTACACACCTGCTGTGACCGAGGTAGGTAACCTTTTAGTTCTGCTTCAGCGACTTTCAGCTGCTCTCCTGTCAGTTCCATCGTAAACCTCAGCCAGGGAATGAGAACCAAACTTAGATACGTTCACGTTGGAGTTTGGAGGCGTTTTTTTCTTCTTCTTCTTTCCCGAGTCTCACTTCCGGCACACGTGTTTTAAGAAAAAAAAAATCTTATGTAACATCATATCAAGTTACACAAAAAATGTTTGCAAAGTTTATTTTATTCTTATTTAATCCCTTTTCGAAATGTCGACGTAGTTCTGAGAGCTATACCTTTATTTATAAAAAAAGTATTGAACTTGAACCTGGATAAAGTTAGTAGGTTCTGTGAAAATGAGGACACACTCCATGTGAGCAAGATATGCTTGAGCTGAAACGATGGACAACCATGCAGATGTTTGCATTAGTGTCCCAGGTCCAAATATCACGAGAACCTTACGATACCGTTTTATTTTTTGATACAGTCAATGCATCTTATGGCCCAGGTTTGGTGTAGTGCCTTGAGGAGCTTATAAAATGTGTGGACTATGACAAATGCACAGCAATGTAACATTATACACTACCCAATGGGAACCTTTGGCTCAATTTTCATCTCAATCACATTGTGACCCTTTAAGAAAATGGGATCAAAAATGATGTTTACCTAATAAACTCTACGGTGTGTTTACAGGATCAGAAGTTGAACTCAAACCATGCTGCCCGGTAAGAGGCATCTTCAGTGAAGCCCATGTCTTTAAAGAGTTTGTAGGACACCGCGTTGTTCTTCTCTATGAAGCAATAAACTGGGTAGCCTTCAGCGTGGAGTTTCTTTGCCATGGTGCTGACCAGCACTTTGGCGTAGCCTTTTTGTCTGTGCTCTGGCAGAGTGTACAATAGGCCCATGGCACAGTAGTCATACACCAGCATCCAGGCCACAGGCTGACCCTGGACGTCCACGATGCAGCAGGATGGGAAGTTGCTGATTAGGTTTCTAATGTTATTGTAACCCTGCTTGTTCCCTCCAAACTTCCAGGTTTTATTTATTAAGTCGACGTCGGAGAGGCTAAGAGACGAAATCCTTGATTGAAGCTCACTGGGAGGGAGAAAAAGAAAGAGTTGAGTTTTTTTTTCCCGCCCCGTCTTAAGTTTTAATGCAGCCTGAAGTGTTGAATGTATTTTCAAGACATTTTAAATTTTCAGACAGTACCTGTCAATAGCTGGCGTGTTCAGATAGCTGACGTCTGGCAAATACAGAAGACGGCACAAGGTATAGTCTCTGTTGTTGACTTGTCTCTCTGAAGACACTTCTTTGAGCATGGGCGCATAGGAAAAGTCAAATCCTACATGGTGGAGTCACATGTAAAAACAGCAGATTCATACTGTTACAAAGTACGATAGCAGCAGCCAAATGAACCTGAAAACGCAGAAGTGCTTAATGCAGAAATTAATCAAATGTTTTTCTTAAATGTGATAAATGTGCAACTATTTAAGTTGTGGGATTGTATATTCAACTATGTAGATAACTTCTGTCCATTTTTGGAATATTTGAAATTATTATTCATCTTTTTTTTTTTTTGTCAAACTACGATAGATCAATAAAGATTTTCAAAAATGTTGTCACTGAAGTGCTTTAAACGTATCCTTATATATCGTTATATATCAACCGTTTTATCACCATCATTGACCCGCTACAGTTCAGTTCATTAGGTGGTTGAGGTATTTCGCTTGAATGATAATGAAAATAATACAAATTTTAATTAAAAAAAGGCAACTTTAATAGTTCCTAAAATTGAATTCGTAAATTTGGAACAAAGGCTCTCACATCAGCGCCCTGAACTCACCTCCAACTAGGAAATAAGCGCTCCAGTCCATTGCATCTTCTTGTCTCAGTACTTTCCTTAAAACTCCTTCGTCAGTGCTGTAGAGTGACACCTTTTTCATGAACTCCAAGGCACGCTTGTTCTGTGAAGGTAACGCAAAATCTGGTTCACAAATATACAACCATCTGACAAGAGTGACGGGATTTCCAATAGGGACTTCACAGCGGGAACGCACCTGGGGGTCAGGTCTGCAAATGATAACTTCAAAATCAGGCCACTTATCGACGACAACCTCCAGAGTATTTGGTTTATTCCTGTTAATACCATACAGGAAACCGTAGATCTAAAAACAAACAAAAAAAAAAAACCCAAGGCTCTCATAGCTGCATTAACGGTACACACTAAACTGAATATAATTGCTGACTGACAGTGAATTTTGCTATTCGTGCAGCACTCTACCTTATAACTCTTCGGTAAGCGCTTCAGCAGAACGCCTTCAGCGACCTGAAGCTCGTCTTTGTTTAGGACTTTCATGTCTATCGGAGTTGATCTGATACACCAGGGTATCGTGTCTGTAGTTAACCTGCTGCTCAACACAAAACGGGTCAGCCTTCGTGAATTATTTACTCTCGATCGGTGAATTTTACTGTTCCTTAGGTGGAGCTTGTCCACTAAGAGACAACTTCCTGTCATGGTTTCAAAAGTAAAAGCTTTTGAATTGCGCTTCTGGTGTTCCTTCTTGATTTTTCTATCAGGTAGAGTTAATGTTACATGTATCACTGCTGCCTTCCTCTGGAGTTACGGTGTTCCACGTACCTGCTGCTGTGTGCTGGACTTTCTCAGGGGTCACTTTGCTCACACAGCACCTGGGGTCGTGTCTGGTCCAGTAAACCCCGACCTCTAGCTCTTGAGTTTTCTTTTATTAGTGCCTCTGTACCGTCTTTCATACCAGTGCAGAGGTGTATCCTTCCATGATTGTTCCTCCTCCCCCCTCCCTGGGTTTAACCCGTTTGAGAAACTGAGGACCAACTTCCTCATGAATTTCCGGATCTTTGCCGTTTCGTCCTGGTTAGTGGCTCTAACGCTCGCTAACCCCTGGCACCCCTCCTTCTGCTTAGTGTATCTCAGGGTGCTGGAGCTGGGGTGAAACCCTCCATGCAGTGTGAGGAGCTTCCTGGCCTTGAGGACCGCCAACTTCTTCTTTGGTCAGATTATTAAACCAGTGGGATTTCTGATGACTTGTCAGGTCATGTGTTGTTGACTCACACTTTCAGATGACTCTTCAGGACCTGCCTTACTTAGCTGTGGCTGACTTGAATACCGGTTTTACATATGTGACACGAATGCATTAATAAAAGCTCACAAGCAACTTTAATTTTGAAATTGTGCAGGTTTTAATAAGCTAATCAAATATTTGTTACAGGCTGCCCTCTTGTTTGCCTTGATTAGTTATAAAGGCATTACAGAGGAGCTGCTCCTCCTAAAGACAATACATCTCTTTATTGCATAGTGTAAAGTTTGAAACATGTTATTCAGCTTAAAGGGAACTAACAGAGAAGGAAAAGGGATGCAACACTGTGTGGTTCATCTGCAGGAAAATACATTTGACTCTGGCTGAAATTTATTCTGCAAACCATGCCAATCCAGGTGATTTTCCACAAAGTTTTCTTTCTAGCATTTCGTGTCCGTCAGCCTGATATCATTCAACCATGGGCGGCTCCACACAGTAAATGTGCACTGGTAAGGCTGAAAGAGACATTCAGAACACAATTAATGGGACTGAGATTACATTAATAATCGTACAGATATTGATTGACATATTAATATTAGACAACTCAATGGTATGACTGCTCAACACTAGATCTAGTAACAGAATACATGGGGATTTCTCTTCCAAGAGCTCAAGTTTGAGCCTCTTTATAAGGTCATTTACCTGTGCATTCACCGGGCTTGAGTGGAGGCCACACTCTTCGTTGACAGGGTCCTTTCTGCAGCCTGTCTTTACCAGTTTCACAGTTATAACGTACTTTGTCCCAGCAACCACCTGTAAGGAGAAGCAGGGGACACACAGAAATGCAGAATATGTCACAATTCACTAATAAGGCACTACAGTGATACTCTGGTGGACTTCAAGTCAAATATGTGTGGCAGAGTGTGACTTTTATGTCTGGGTGGGGTGACCGAGCTGGAAATGACTCAAAATAAGTGCTTCTTTTTATGTTATTTAATTTCAGGGCGGATTTGCCTCAACAGGCTAAGACTTGACTGTATGTTTGTATTCAAAAGGCCAAACTATTACGTAACCACCGCCAACCAGTCAAGATGAACGGGTATGTTTAACTAAATATGGATAAAAATGGCATACGTTTGGCCATTTTATGGCGACTTTAGATACGGTGGTAGGGCTGCCGCTGCACTGACCGCATGTTTGACATTCTTTGATTTTAGTAGGAAACACGCTTGTTAAATCAATACAGGGACATTCACAGTTCAAAACGGGACCAACCTGGGACTGAGCCTTGACCACCTCCACCACATCGTGGAGGTACATGTCGTTGGAGCGTCTGTTGTGTTGCACCATGGCGAAATTCAGAGCATTTTTGACCCCTTCCTCGTTGATATCTGCATCTCTAAAGCCCCCTGGCATACCACTCGACACAACGGCAAAAACGGCCGCAAGAAGGGGGAAAACAATACTCCACTGCATCGTTCTGCGGGTGAAACTGCGGAAGCAAAAAGACAAAAACAACAAGAACAATGAGTTCACTACACTCGACAACGCAGTTTGATTAAAAAAAGCAACGTCACGGCGGCTCGGCACGCGTGAGTGGCGTGTCTCACAGCCAATCACCAACGTCGGCAACATATTCCCAGAAAATACCCCCCCCCCTTACTTTTTGCACCATTTAACGGTTGGATCTCCTATATTTTTCGTTCTGACTGAGGGGGGGTTGTAACTACCATTTCGACACCCAACAGACACGTGAAGTGTTTCAGCAAAGGTACGTTTAAACGCACTGCAATAAAAACTGTCGAAGCACTGTTTAGGAGATTAAACTTTTCCTAAACTTTGTCCTATTAGAGCGAATCAAAAGTTACCTGTGAGCCCCCACATTGCTTTGAACAGCACGATGCAGAGACTCCAGCTTTTGAAGTAAGAAGTCTGTTACCAGTCATACTCAACTTTTAGAGCGACTTAAACAGATGTAATGGCACACAATTAGATCTTCCTAATTAGTACCCCCCCCCCCCACACACTCTGCATGGAAGCCTGCATACATCCTCCAGTATCATTGTGTGGCACACTGCCAGTTTGTGGCTGGGCACATTCTTTTTTGATGCAACTGCTCTGACGATCTGCATGTTGAGCAGACTGGTCCCTTAGACGCAAGCAATACAAGTTAGAATGGGTTAAACTTAATTTACATTCCGTCTTTGTATTACAGATCAAATGCCCAGTTAAAACGAATAAAACTTCCTTTTACTCTGTCTGATAGAAGTGGATCCTTCAGACATAAGTGTGAGAAAGCTGATATTATCAGAAGACTGATGGGGAAAGAAATTACGAGTTGCTGTCACCTATTCTTATTTTTCCTGATACTTTAGTCTCACAATGGTTCAGATCTTTGTCCTCATCACCTGGTGTGGTGTGTAGATATGACACAAGGCCATGTATCATCTTCCTACCATTAAATTAGACTTTGAACACAATGGAGGACAGTGAAATTCAAATTGATGCCAATTTTTTAACTCGAAAGTTGCAGCACAAATCGGGTGTAACAGAAGTTTTATCCTGTAAAACCAGTGAGCGGTTGGATTATTTTTCATCTTATTACCAAGACAAATGGAACGGTTCCAGTCATATACAGCAGGGCTTCTTATGATTTCCTCAAGAATAGCTTCATCGTTTGCAAAAAACGGTGTCTTTGATGACATCACTCTCCTGTAGGAAAAATAGTAAATAGAAATGCATCCAACTTTGTTCCCAAATATATAACTTATTTACGCACGAGTGTCTTTATTCAAAACATGCAGGTGGTACCTGCTCAGGCTGTGGTTTGCAGACAATCCCACTGAACTTTGGCCATTTGTCCATGAAAATCTTGACTGGGTCTGATCTTACACGGTTTCTGAGAACCAAGAAACCGTAAACCTACAATCAGAAACACGTTTTAGTCGAAAGAACTGAGCGGTCATTTGAAATCACGGCAATGAAATCCAGCCGCCCAACATGTCGACTTCGGTAGTAGAGTCACAGTAGAATATATCCCCGGTACACACCTGCTGTGACCGAGGTAGGTAACCTTTTAGTTCTGCTTCAGCGACTTTCAGCTGCTCTCCTGTCGGTTCCATCGTAAACCTCAGCTAGGAACGAGAACCAAACTTAGATACGTTCACGTTGGAGTTTGGAGGCGTTTTTTTTCTTCTTCTTTCCCGAGTCTCACTTCCGGCACACGTGTTTTAAGAAAAAAAAAAGAAAAGAAAATCTTATGTAACATCATATCAAGTTATTTTATTCTTATTTAATCCCTTTTCGAAATGTTGGTGTTGTTCTGAGAGCTATACCTTTATTTATAAAAAAAGTATTGAACTTGAACCTGGATAAAGTTAGTATGTTCTGTGAAAATGAGGACACACTCCATGTGAGCAAGATATGCTTGAGCTGAAACGATGGACAACCATGCAGATGTTTGCATTAGTGTCCCAGGTCCAAATATCACGAGAACCTTACGGTACCGTTTTATTTTTTGATACAGTCAATGCATCTTATGGCCCAGGTTTGGTGTAGTGCCTTGAGGAGCTTATAAAATGTGTGGACTATGACAAATGCACAGCAATGTAACATTATACACTACCCAATGGGAACCTTTGGCTCAATTTTCATCTCAATCACATTGTGACCCTTTAAGAAAATGGGATCAAAAATGATGTTTACCTAATAAACTCTACGGTGTGTTTACAGGATCAGAAGTTGAACTCAAACCATGCTGCCCGGTAAGAGGCATCTTCAGTGAAGCCCATGTCTTTAAAGAGTTTGTAGGACACCGCGTTGTTCTTCTCTATGAAGCAATAAACTGGGTAGCCTTCAGCGTGGAGTTTCTTTGCCATGGTGCTGACCAGCACTTTGGCGTAGCCTTTTTGTCTGTGCTCTGGCAGAGTGTACAATAGGCCCATGGCACAGTAGTCATACACCAGCATCCAGGCCACAGGCTGACCCTGGACGTCCACGATGCAGCAGGATGGGAAGTTGCTGATTAGGTTTCTAATGTTATTGTAACCCTGCTTGTTCCCTCCAAACTTCCAGGTTTTATTTATTAAGTCGACGTCGGAGAGGCTAAGAGACGAAAACCTTGATTGAAGCTCACTGGGAGGGAGAAAAAGAAAGAGTTGAGTTTTTTTTTCCCGCCCCGTCTTAAGTTTTAATGCAGCCTGAAGTGTTGATTGTATTTTCAAGACATTTTAAATTTTCAGACAGTACCTGTCAATAGCTGGCGTGTTCAGATAGCTGACGTCTGGCAAATACAGAAGACGGCACAAGGTATAGTCTCTGTTGTTGACTTGTCTCTCTGAAGACACTTCTTTGAGCATGGGCGCATAGGAAAAGTCAAATCCTACATGGTGGAGTCACATGTAAAAACAGCAGATTCATACTGTTACAAAGTACGATAGCAGCAGCCAAATGAACCTGAAAACGCAGAAGTGCTTAATGCAGAAATTAATCAAATGTTTTTCTTAAATGTGATAAATGTGCAACTATTTAAGTGGTGCGATTGTATATTCAACTATGTAGATAACTTCTTTCCATTTTTGGAATATTTGAAATTATTATTCATCTTTTTTTTTTGTCAAACTACGATAGATCAATAAAGATTTTCAAAAATGTTGTCACTGAAGTGCTTTAAACGTATCCTGTCGTCAAGGTTATATATCAACTGTTTTATCACCATCATTGACCCGCTACAGTTCAGTTCATTAGGTGGTTGAGGTATTTCGCTTGAATGATAATGAAAATAATACAAATTTTAATTAAAAAAAAAGGCAACTTTAATAGTTCCTAAAATTGAATTCGTAAATTTGGAACAAAGGCTCTCACATCAGCGCCCTGAACTCACCTCCAACTAGGAAATAAGCGCTCCAGTCCATTGCATCTTCTTGTCTCAGTACTTTCCTTAAAACTCCTTCGTCAGTGCTGTAGAGTGACACCTTTTTCATGAACTCCAAGGCACGCTTGTTCTGTGAAGGTAACGCAAAATCTGGTTCACAAATATACAACCATCTGACAAGAGTGACGGGATTTCCAATAGGGACTTCACAGCGGGAACGCACCTGGGGGTCAGGTCTGCAAATGATAACTTCAAAATCAGGCCACTTATCGACGACAACCTCCAGAGTATTTGGTTTATTCCTGTTAATACCATACAGGAAACCGTAGATCTAAAAACAAACAAAAAAAAAAAAAACCAAGGCTCTCATAGCTGCATTAACGGTACACACTAAACTGAATATAATTGCTGACTGACAGTGACTTTTGCTATTCGTGCAGCACTCTACCTTATAACTCTTCGGTAAGCGCTTCAGCAGAACGCCTTCAGCGACCTGAAGCTCGTCTTTGTTTAGGACTTTCATGTCTACCGGAGTTGATCTGATACACCAGGGTATCGTGTCTGTAGTTAACCTGCTGCTCAACACAAAACGGGTCAGCCTTCGTCAATTATATACTCTCGATCGGTGAATTTTACTGGTGGAGCTTGTCCATTAAAATAGACAACTTCCTGTCATGGTTTCAAAAGTAAAAGCTTTTGAATTGCGCTTCTGGTGTTCCTTCTTGATTTTTCTATCAGGTAGAGTTAATGTTACATGTATCACTGCTGCCTTCCTCTGTAGTTACGGTGTTCCACGTACCTGCTGCTGTGTGCTGGACTTTCTCAGGGGTCACTTTGCTCACACAGCACCTGGGGTCGTGTCTGGTCCAGTAAACCCCGACCTCTAGCTCTTGAGTTTTTTTTTTATTAGTGCCTCTGTACCGTCTTTCACACCAGTGCAGAGGTGTATCCTTCCATGATTGTTCCTCCTCCCCCCTCCCTGGGTTTAACCTGTTTGAGACGGTTACATGCTGCCATTCCGACACTTAATTTTTTATTTTTTTTATCAAACGTCCCGTCATTCCGACACTTTTTTCCTCCTGTGGTCGGAATGGCGGTATGTTTTTTTTTTTAACATACAGCCATTCCGACAGTTCCTTTTAATAGCCTATGTTTTACCCAAAACATTTTGCACAAATGATATGCCGGCGCAAATACGCCATAAAGTTTGGCGCACAAACAACACAGCGTCGCAAACAAACTTTGATAATCTATTATCAAAATCCCCTGAAATTTCAAATATCAAAATACAGATATTAATGTAACTCTGGCGAGACTGAAACTGATTAAACAGAAATACAGTGTCAGTGACCTGTCACAGCAGCCAGCTGGAGCGGAGCTCTCCACAGAGCCCATGAGTCTTTTGCACGCTGTCATCATATGGAAAAGTAATAATTGCAATTACAGATATCACAGCTACTGCACAGGACACAGTTGCGAGCACTCTGCCTTGCCTTGCCAATAGGATAGGAGAGAAACGACAGCATAGAACGTATAAAACATAACAAAATGCAGTAAAAACGTTTATTCATGTTATTCACGTGATATATGAGTACTTGCTACAATTTTTGGAAGCGCGGATGGGCTTTGCGCTTTTGGCACAAACACAGCCGTTGCGCAAGGCTTTATACAGCCTGTTGATATCTTAAGGATCTAACTGGTCACACCTGGGAGTAAATTTCATGTAGATATTGTTTTTAAATGACATTACAGCTGAACATATAGCTTTCATCCACAAACCAACGTGGGAGAGCCCGAAGACGCCTGTGCCAGACGCACATAGGCATGCGTAAAACCAATTTTGACCACTTCATGCTGTTTATTTGCTTTATTTTAGTTAACTTTCGTTTCTTTTGGATTCTTGTGCGTGTTATGGAGCCGTTTCGGTCCATGTTTGTAAGCCTTTTTTCCTGGATTAAATGTCCGGAAGTTGAAACAAGTGGCATTGGAGTGTGTGATTGAAAACCACCACGGTCTGCTTGTCCTCCTCCAGTTGCCGAGACTTTGTGTTTTTAATAACGCTTATCTGTAAGCATGTGTTAAACATATAAATTGCATGAACAGAAAGAAGGGACTCACCTGTTGAGTAACGCACATTACCTTATACGGAAAGCCCTGTCGGTTCGGAATGGGTGTTGCCACCCGTTTGAGACACTGAGGACCAACTTCCTCATGAATTTCCGGATCTTTGCCGTTTCGTCCTGGTTAGTGGCTCTAACGCTAGCCCCTGGCACCCCTCCTTCTGCTTAGTGTATCTCAGGGTGCTGGAGCTGGGGTGAAACCCTCCATGCAGTGTGAGGAGCTTCCTGGCCTTGATGACCGCCAACTTCTTCTTTGGTCAGATTATTAAACCAGTGGGATTTCTGATGACTTGTCAGGTCATGTGTTGTTGACTCACACTTTCAGATGACTCTTCAGGACCTGCCTTACTTAGCTGTGGCTGACTTGAATACCGGTTTTACATATGTGACATGAATGCATTAATAAAAGCTCACAAGCAACTTTAATTTTGAAATTGTGCAGGTTTTAATAAGCTAATCAAATATTTGATACAGGGTGGTCTCTCGTTTGCCTTGATTAGTTATAAAGGCATTACAGAGGAGCTGCTCCTCCTAAAGACAATACATCTCTTTATTGCATAGTGTAAAGTTTGAAACATGTTATTCAGCTTACAGGGAACTAACAGAGAAGGAAAAGGGATGCAACACTGTGTGGTTCATCTGCAGGAAAATACATTTGACTCAGGCAGAAATGTATTCTGCAAACCATGCCAATCCAGGTGATTTTCCACAAAGTTTTCTTTCTAGCATTTCGTGTCCGTCAGCCTGATATCATTCAACCATGGGCGGCTCCACACAGTAAATGTGCACTGGTAAGGCTGAAAGAGACATTCAGAACACAATTAATGGGACTGAGATTACATTAATAATCGTACAGATATTGATTGACATATATTACAATTAGACAACTCAATGGTATGACTGCTCAATACTAGATCTAGTAACAAAATACATGGGGATTTCTCTTCCAAGAGCTCAAGTTTGAGCCTCTTTATAAGGTCATTTACCTGTGCATTCACCGGGCTTGAGTGGAGGCCACACTCTTCGTTGACAGGGTCCTTTCTGCAGCCTGTCTTTACCAGTTTCACAGTTATGACGTAATTTGTCCCAGCAACCACCTGTAAGGAGAAGCAGGGGACACACAGAAATGCAGAATATGTCACAATTCACTAATAAGGCACTACAGTGATACTCTGGTGGACTTCAAGTCAAATATGTGTGGCAGAGTGTGACTTTTATGTCTGGGTGGGGTGACCGAGCTGGAAATGACTCAAAATAAGTGCTTCTTTTTATGTTATTTAATTTCAGGGCGGATTTGCCTCAACAGGCTAAGACTTGACTGTATGTTTGTATTCAAAAGGCCAAACTATTACGTAACCACCGCCAACCAGTCAAGATGAACGGGTATGTTTAACTAAATATGGATAAAAATGGCATACGTTTGGCCATTTTATGGCGACTTTAGATACGGTGGTAGGGCTGCCGCTGCACTGACCACACGTTTGACATTCTTTGATTTTAGTAGGAAACACGCTTGTTAAATCAATACAGGGACATTCACAGTTCAAAACGGGACCAACCTGGGACTGAGCCTTGACCACCTCTACCACATCGTGGCGGTACATGTCGTTGGAGCGTCTGTTGTGTTCGACCATGGCGAAGTTCAGAGCATTTTTGACCCGTTCGTCGTTGATATCTGCGTCTCCCAAGGCCCCTGCCCTAATACTGGACACAACGGCAAAAACGGCCGCAAGAAGGGGGAAAACGATACTCCACTGCATCGTTTTGCGGGTGAAACTACGGACGCAAAACGACAAAAACAACAAGAACAATGAGTTCACTACACTCGACAACGCAGTTTTATACAAAAAAGCAACGTCACGGCGGCTCGGCACGCGTGAGTGGCGTGTCTCACAGCCAATCACCAACGTCGGCAACATATTCCCAGAAAATACCCCCCCCCCCTTTTTTTTTTTTTTTACCTTTTGCACCATTTACCGATTGGATCTCCTATATTTTTCGTTCTGACTGAGGGGGAGTTTGTAACTACCATTTCGAGACCCAACAGACACGTGAAGTGTTTCAGCAAAGGTACGTTTAAACGCACTGCAATAAAAGCTGTCGAAGCACTGTTTAGGAGATTAAACTTTTCCTAACCTTTGTCCTATTAGAGCGAGTCAAAGGTTACCTGTGAGCCCCCACATTGCTTTGAACAGCACGATGCAGAGACTCCAGCTTTTGAAGTAAGAAGTCTGTTACCAGTCATACTCAACTTTTAGAGCGACTTAAACAGATGTAATGGCACACAATGAGATTTTTCTAATTAGTACCCCCCCCCCCCCCCCCCCCCCCCCACACACACTCTGCAGGGACACTTTCTTTGGCCTGGACGTTGTGCAACAACAGCTTCTAATCGGCTCTGCTGTGGCAGCAGGTGGAATACTGGCTTATGCAGTGCACAGGAGGAGCAGGGCGAAAACCATCCCTTTTGGTGAAGGGTGGTGGGGATCAGGAGAAAAGCCACAGTCAGAGGATGATAAAATATATCCATTTACAGTGCAAACCTCAGATAAAGAGATCGAGGTGGTTTGATGTTTAAACTAAATTGATTACTTTTCAGATGTGACAATGGAAAGTCTCTAATTCTGTCATGTGAGGCAGTCAGCACTTTTTTTTTTTTTCTAACAGGACCTCCATGAGCGCATTGACAGAACCCGCTACAGCGAACCTTTAGAAGACAGTGGCTTCCAGTATGGCTTCAACTCCACTTATCTCAAGAAGGTGGTGTCGTATTGGAGGAATGAGTTTGACTGGAAAAAGCAGGTGGCGGTGCTTAACAAATATCCACACTTCAAAACCAAAATTGAAGGTGAAGTTCCTTGAGGAATAAATAGGTTTTTTAAAAGAATAAATAGATTTAAAAAAAAAAAAAAACTAAAAAAGGTCCACGTTAAGTGTTGGCCAAGAATGGCCCCACATGTTTTTCTGCCTTTGTTGTGGTGCAGGACTGGACGTGCACTTCATCCATATACGCCCACCTTCCAATGGGAATCAGAGGGTTCTGCCTCTCATGCTTGTTCACGGCTGGCCAGGCTCCTTCTATGAGTTCTACAGGATCCTGCCACTTCTGACTCAAAACCATGATAGCGTTGCGTTTGAGGTCATAATCCCATCTCTCCCTGGCTACGGCTTCTCGGAAGCCCCTCATAAAAAAGGTAGATTTTTCTAAATAAATGTAAACGCCTCTCAGCTTGGACTACAGTCATTTCCAAATGTCCTTCTGTATTTGTCCAGGATTTAACAGTCTGGCTGCTGCCCGAATTTTCCTAAAACTGATGGAGCGCTTGGGGTTCTCCCACTTCTATCTGCAAGGAGGTGACTGGGGCTCTCTTGTCACCACGAACATGGCGCAGATGAAGCCTGAGTAAGTGCAAAACAAGCCCTTGAGGAAAAATTCACTGGAGCAGTGGAATGTCCTACTGCCAACTTGTTTTTAAAAGCAGACACTGTGTCATTCTTCAGCTGTTGAATAATGCTCGCGCTGTGTGCCAGTGACAAGAAACAAATGACGATACAAATTCCTGAGATAAGGGGCTGAAAAAGATCATTATACTGAGGAAATCACGATTCAATCTTGCATTTATAGTGATGAGTCCGAAGAGTCATCATCTTAGGTAACTGTTTCACATTTCTTTTCCAGCTGTGTGAAAGGTCTCCACATAAACATGTGTATGTCACCAAGGGGTTTCAAAGTGCTGTTGTCTTTGATCATTGGTCCCTATCTGCCCTTCCTGGTGGGCTTCAGTCGAGAAGATGTTCGCCGGTTGTTCCCTTTCTTTGAGAAGAACGTCTATGAAATCTTGAGGGAAACCGGCTACTTTCACATTCAGGCCACTAAACCGGACACTGTAGGTGAGAAGAAGGCAACAAGCTGTCTGATCATACAGACGACGGGTCAAAGACGAGCTTGCTGGTTTTCAGAAATGAGGAGTCTTAATTTTACAATCCATAGAACAATTGTTGAATGTATATTTGTGAATTAAGCTCTTAGTACATTTGTGTTGGCAGGATGTGGGGTGAATGACTCTCCTGTAGGCTTGGCAGCCTACATTCTGGAAAAGTTCTCCACCTGGACTGATAAGAAGAACAAAGATCTGATGGATGGGGGGCTGGAGAGGTACACACACAACTGTCTCTGCATCCATGCTGGTCATCATACAGGCTTAAACTGGACTGTCATTTTTCTAAAAACTCATTCAGGAGGCAAACCCAAAAGAGGACATGACCCTTTATTCAAGCTCTTGGACGGAGATAGTTAACGAGTTTGAAGTTTTTGTTATCTGTAATTAATAAAAGTTGTTGCTTATGTACAGAAAATTCAGCCTGGATGACCTGTTGACAAATGTCATGATCTACTGGACCACAGGCTCCATCGTCTCCTCCATGCGCTTCTACAAAGAAAACCTCAGTACTAACATTGAAAAAAGGATTGACTCAAAGTATGAAGCAAAGGGCTTGTTCTGCCCACTTTGGGCTTCATGCCGCAAATCTGACAACTTTCTTAAATCTGTCGTGTGATGTCCTTTTAATAGAGATTTGTCTCTTATTTTAGGACGGGAATATTTGTTCCTACAGGAGTGGCTGCTTTCCCACAGGAGCTGATGCATTGCCCCAAGTCATGGGCACAAATACGATATCAAAACCTCTACTCCTACACTTTGATGTCTCGCGGTGGCCACTTCGCTGCCTTTGAAGAGCCCCAGCTGCTGGCCAACGACATCATCCAGTTCGTTAAAAAAGTGGAGAAGCTCTAAGCTCCTGAATGTACTGTCAGACCAAATTCCGTTAGTTTTTTTTCCCTTTTTATTATTGTTATTATGATTGACATTTCACACACAGCACATACAAGTCACTGTTGCTTTGATCCTTTCTACCCCAGAATGCTTAATCTTATTGCTTGATTTGCAACATTAAATAAAAATCATTCGCAGGTTTTGATGAATGTAAACATGTACACAGGTGATGCTGGCGCATCGATGTGTTGCATTAACAAGAATGCCATTCATGAAACCATTCAAGTTATGCTCAGTAAAAATATATTGCACTCGTCTTGTGTGTTGTTGTGTTTAATGTAGATAGAAACGACTGAAAAGTAATCCTTTTATAAATATCAACAATAAAAACACAATGTTGATGTAAAATGATGTCAAAAGGCCCTATTGTTTGAGTCAACATACTCTGGAAAAAAGAATACATGCAGCTAAATTCATTAAAATATGTACAGCTTAGTTCTCAAAGTTCAATATTCACTCAAACCTCAATTAAAATTTCCCTGCATTACAGAGAGCTCCAAAGAGGGAGCTGAAAGATCAATCTGTGCCCTGCAAAACTTCTAGGGTCAGTTGCTGAAGCCCTTAATTGCCGTGGGCGACTGAAACCACACATGATCCTGCCAGTCTGAAGCCTCAGCTTTGGGTTTTTTACAGATGGTGGGGTCAGAGGAGAGAGCGATGATTTGGTGCTTTACTCGAGTCGGGACTTTAAATTGTAGTTTGGGGCGGAACCAGCCCACACTGCACTCCCTGTGAGCCAGTGCCAAGACTGTGGTGGGCATCAAGCGAACGGGTCTGGTGTCAGACAGGAGGTCTGCAACAAAGAGTGTGCGGAAGAGTTGCCTCAAGCAAGACGACACTCGCAGACACTGATCTCCACCAGCCAGGACCAGATCCTCCATGTTGATCTCATACATCTCTTTGGGGACGATGAGGGAGCCTCCCATTAGCAGTAACACGCGGGGAACACTGCTAAGCGAAAAAAGCACCTCCAGCTGATGCAGCACCTCCTCCAACTCCTGAAGGGTCTGTTGACATTTACGCCAGTCAATGCCTTTAGATTGCACTGGCCTCCGACTCACTGTGTCCTTATCCTAAAGAAAAAACCAAAACCAAAACACTGTTAGTTTGATCTCAAATCCACAACATTTCCTCATTCGGGAACGGCTGACGTACTCAACATGAACTTATTTCACCTGCAATGAAGCTTGTTCTTTCTTCTGGGAGTAGACCAGCTGGTCATACGTCATGGGTAGCTGCTGCCTCTGGTAGAGAATGCACTTGAGGATCTCGCTGACAAAACGATAGCAGCCATCCTGAGTTACAGTGCCAAGGAAGACCACGTTCACACAGCCTTCCTCGTGTGCTCTTCTCACCACCTCAGCATCCTTTTCCTCTGCGTTGGGGTTCTGTTGACTGGCAGTAACATTGGAGTCGTGACCAGAAATGTCTTCTTCTGTGTTATCTGTACAAAAATCCGAATAGCACAATTTGAGTGAGCAGCGGACCAGTCTTGCTCGATTTGAGCTTGTAAAATGTTCATTTAATCTAGCAAGACCAGGATTAAAGTATTCTGATAAAAATCACCAAACCAATAAACTACACATGAAAGTTTGACATATGGTGGGAAATCACTGATACCTATCAGAGCCACACTCTGCTAAAAGGTGGCATACTTTTTCAATTGAATAGACCAATATCAATTTAAACTGAATTCAGACAGTATTAGATGTATTTAACAGTCCTCAATGCCAATGCTCAGCCAACGAGAATAGCTCTAATGTCTCTCCAAAGGCCATTCATGCTAAAAACTCTAACTCTGCAAGATAACTATCCTATCTCGAAGATACTGATAAGAATGGTCTTCCTCCACACTGGTGATTTTACTGACTGAATGAATAGAATAATGCCTACACAGCAGGAAACTTTCAACAACCTCTACCTAAGAAGAACTGCTGATTATTTCAGGTGTGTAAAAGGTCCATTTCAACCCTCTGTAACACTGAACACTACATTTATAGGTTTGTTTAAGCCATTTTCAGTGTTTACATCGTGAAAAATGAGACAATTAATCATTTCTGAAACTCACTGGAAGCTGTAAAAGAATGGATTTTCATATAAGTGTACCCTGCAAGACCAATGAAAATACACATCTTAGATTTGGGTTGGGCGAGTCAGCTGGGGCAAAGGGTGATGCAGCAATGGTGGTGTGGGGGAAGCTGTGGGTAAGAAAAATAAAGCATTGTAAAGTTGGAAGGGAAAAGGTTTAGCATCTCAACCCCTCCGACATGGCTGCTGTTATTGTTCCCTTGGTATTTGCGGCTTGTTTCACAAATGAAGCACAATCCTCTCCAACATGTTTTGGACATAGTCATAAACTGACACGGTGCTGTATTCTGCTTCACTTTAATTTGAGACACTGTTAGCAAAGTGTCCGAACCGCTCACCCCGGGATAAAAAAACCAAACAGAGGATCCATATCATGTGGTACCAACAGTG
This sequence comes from Leuresthes tenuis, assembly GCF_036924035.1. NCBI lineage: Eukaryota > Metazoa > Chordata > Actinopteri > Atheriniformes > Atherinopsidae > Leuresthes > Leuresthes tenuis. The sequence goes on from NW_027325362.1 coordinate 18,649,205, forward strand.
GGACATCAGCGTTGCTTACAACATCACGTGATACAATAACATTCCATATAAATTAGAATTAAAAACAAAGGTTTGTTTTATTTGTTTATTTATTTTTGAGGCGAGCCTTGTGCTGCTAACTTAATTATGGGTGCCAATGGCGAAGGCATTAGGGCACACATATTACTATTGTGTTGGACTCTTATTTTCCCGTTTCTGTCACAAATTTCGGCGTGCTACTAGTCCCGCACCGTTGGTCCGACTGGCATAAAAAACACATTGCTGCGTGCACAAGGATCGGGAATAGTGTGCTATTATTTTCTCTCTCATTAGTCGAAAGGAATTCTGGAAAAATGGGAAAAACTGGGAATTTTCCCTATGGAAAAATGCATTGAAATTCAGGAAGAATGCACGTAACTATTTTGGAGGCCTCATAACTCAGCAATACGGCATCACAGAGACATCATTCGAAGTTAAAACGTGACAGGAAAGACTCAACTTTAACTGAACAAAAGGGTTTGTTGATATATTGTATAGCTTTAACACAATGGCAGTTTATGTTTTAGGAAAAATCAGAAACGCCTCTCAAACTCCTCTCACTGTCTTCCACTCTAATTTGATCAATAACCAAAAAACTTGAACAAACACCTCTCACCTCCAAAATATCTGCCTCACCTAGACAGATTTTACTGCAAAACTTAGGTATTATTGTCCTCTTTCACCCAAAGTCACCCTCATTGTGCTTGGCCTCACGGATTTCTCACAAATCACCTCTGAGCCACCACTCCAGCTCCCATGCCCGGCCATTACAAACAGGCCGCCTCATCAAATCAATGTGAAGGTTTATCTTAAAACTGCCATAAAAAAACGTACATAGGAGCAGAATAAAAATTACACCGCTGGCTTCTGCCGTCCCTTCTGGCGCTAAAGTCAATCATTTTTGAGATATCACTTATACTTTCCGAACAGCGACCCTTTGTTCAAGGTATCTGCATCAGTATTACACCCCAGGGTCATAAGGCTATGTTCACACTGCAGTTGCAAGTGACACGAATCCGTTTTTTTCCGCTCATATGTGACCCATATCGGATTTGCTTTTGACAGTGTGAACAGCACAAGTCGCATTGAATCTGACATTTTCGAATCAGAATCAGGCCACTTTTAAATATGGTACTGAATCGGATACGCAGCTACTTTCTTTTTAATGCGACCTCAATCTGAACAGCCAGGTTGCATTTAATGTGACTTTGACGTCATTCTGACCCGCGCTGCACTGTTTTTTAAATGAATGACAAATAAAGTTCATTGAAAAAAGAAAATAAAGTGTGCCACAGGCGGGGATAGGTGGGAGCCACGATATCACAAATGGAGGACTTTGTGATGCCAAACAGGTTGGCCAAGGTGCGGTAACCCGCCTCGTTGCTACCCAATATAGCCCCACTCCCACTCGCTTTCTTAAGGAGATGGATCTCCTGAACGACGTGTCTCCTCTTGAAAGTCTCGGGGAGAGGCGCTGACAAATGTGATGAAAAGGTATTTTGAAGTTCTGAAAGAATTCCTGCTCCATGTAAACAGCCACATCCTGATCCCACCACTCCTGTCTCCGATGCAGCATCTAAATACTTCTCTGTGCGGATGTCGTGGTTATTGCTCCGCATAGAGCCATCATTGACATCTGAATTTTCTACCTCCTTTGTGATGTCACCCGCTCAGAGATCACTATTTTCAGCATGAAGCCACACAGTCCTGCAGTACCAGTGGCCGTTCCCATGGTCGCTTCGGTAAACGCCATAGTGGCGTGGTCTATGGGCGTGATGTTATCAATGATCAACTGCGTATACGGGTCACTTCAGGAGCGTGAGCTGTTCACACAGCAATCCATAGACATTTAAGACCTAATGTGAACAGCCAAACAAAAAAAATGGGATTTGAGCAGTAAATCAGAATTGTGCATTAAGACCTGCAGTGTGAACATAACCAAAGTGATGGCACTTTTGACAGTTGGCTCCTGTCTTTCTTACACAGGCTGTCTTCCATGGCAACTAATCACACAGCTGATGCTGCTTATCATAGACATATATATATAAATGTCTATGCTGCTTATGAGGGCAGAGCCAAGATGGCTGACCTATTATAACAGCTTTATGCCAGCCTGTGTTATTTGTGATCCTAATACAATATAACATAACAAACAGCCACCGTCTCTCAGCGGGCAGCAGCTCCGTTGGCACCCATCAAAATTTCTTCAAAAATGTTCAGGTTAAGATCTTAAGCAACAAACACCATCCATAAATGTTATCACATCCAACAAGCCATGTCATTACTGCTAATCAGCGATCTTCTTCCTCGCTCTTAAGCCGGGCCATAGATACATCAGTGAACAACAGTGCTTCACAAAAGCACTGGATGGTGCTTTGTGAATCCCGAGCCATTTGTTTGTGGATCTGTGTGAATTTGCTGAAAGAATGTCTCAAAAATATTGGTGATACACAAATGCAGAGTCATGATTCACAAACAGAATTTTAAGTTTTACAAATGTAAAATTATATATATATATATATATATATATATATATATATATATATATATAAATACACATTTGTAAAAACAACAAAAGTTACAAAAAGGAAATTTGTATTTGTGGATAGCAAAACACATGTGCAACTCAAGGTATATTTGTAGATCGCCCTCTGTGCATTTGCAGTTATTTTTTTAGACAAATTTAAGCCCATAATTTTAAAGGGTATCATTTAGGATTCTGTAGAAAACAGTAACCTATCTAATAGAAGAGAAGCAAACATTAATCCTATAGGCTGTTGTTGGTGAGATGCAGTCCACATCTCTGAAGCATTCTACATTAACTACAAAAGTTACTGTTTTGTCTTGTCTTCTACACAGATGGATGGACGGAACACCTTTATTATGACCAGAAACAGAACGTTCTAGCGTTGCAGTGAGCAAAAACTATTTACTAAAAGGGAGCATAAATAAAACAAAATATAGATACAATATCATATGTTGCAGGCCGTTTCCTGAAAAAGAAAAAAAGCTGTATAAAATATTTGCTCAAACAACCTAAAACCAAAGATATGCGGTTTATAGTGATACAAATCACCGCCGTGATGACACACTGGTAACAGAGCTCACCACCCGAGCTTGTTTCACACGGTTTGACGCCTGAACTAAGATACCTTACACATACGGATCTGTAATGGTTGTTTCACCCACCTTCAGTGATGGCTGTGGAGGGCTTAGCAGCATTTTCCTTGTCTTCATCGTCGCTCATTCTGTGCTGTTCAGGAGAGGCACCTTTACCTCTAAAAGCATATTTCTCCTTTAAACATGTGCTGACGGGCTCTGATGAAAGTTGCTCGGCGATCTTCGGCGAGTCGTCGGAAACACTTTGTAAACTTAAGACTGAACAAGTCATTTTCGATTCTTCCAGTGCACTAACATCTTTTTCCGACGAAAACGACAGACGCCTCTTTACCCCAACGTCTTTGTTGTCGTCAGTGGACGCATTTTCTGTGCCCTCTGAGTTTGATGTTGGTTTTAATACTATAGAATGCTCTGCCATATTTTATTTGAATGTCCGCGCCCGGTCTCTACCGCACTGCATCATGGGAAATCAATATTGTGCTACGTTCACGTTACGAGGACAGATTCGAAAAACAGCTTTCTCTCCGAAATTATTGACCGCACTTGTGTTGTGTACATATGATAACTGCACGGAAGATGCGTTTAACCCCACGTGATATTGTTTCAAAAGATGTTTCGGATGGTGGGTATTTTTCATAAAGCTTACACAACTTTCCAGTCCATTTGAATAATCGGTTTACCCCCTACAAATGTTAGAATTTTCTAGCTGTCTTGATTTGCAAATGCAGCATATATAAATATTTTGTCATTTGTCATTTATTTCGATGTCGTGTGACCATTTTGTTGATATTGTTTAGATTCATGTTCATATATACAGTCTGACTGAATCTTTTGCTTTGATTTAATCCTCCCAGAAAGCAACACAATGATGACTTCAATTAGCGGGTCGCTTGTAGAGTGCGCCGAGTGAGGACGCTGCTCAGGTGTGATAATTGGCTTGAAATTCACGAGGAAGGTAGTTGTTTCTTTGGAAATATGAAAACGAAGTCGAACAACTGGCTCCTTCATTCTTCTTCCTGACTTAATTAATAATGTCTTCGGTGCGGGTAGCGGTCCGGGTCCGTCCACTGGATAAGAGGTGGGTGCAATAGATTGTCTTGTTGTATTTTACCTCTTTTTTTTGTATTTTACCTAACTTTTCTTTTATCCAACTCGCACTCACTTTTCGCAGAGAAAATGAGCTATCGTCGAAGGTGATAATTCATATGGAGGGGAACACAACATCTATTTATAAGGTATAGTAACACAAGATGAAGTGCACCTTACTAGAATAACTGACGTCATTGGTGAGAATAAACTATAGCCCATGTTTTAAATTGTAGCCTTCACCCGCTGGACTGGACAAGCAGAAGGACGCAGGGAAAACCTTTACATATGACTACTCATATGACTCATCTGACAAAGGAAGCACCACATTTGCCTCCCAGGACAGGGTATCTTTCCTACAACACCTTCAAGTTTTTTATTTTTTATTTATTTATTTTTACTTTATACTGCAGAAAAATGCGTAAGTGTGCTTGCATAGTTCCCCCTCATATATTAACTAATATTTTGCCTCTTCTTAAGATTTTCCAAGATCTGGGTTCTGATGTCTTGACAGCTGCATTTGAAGGTTTCAATGCCTGCGTGTTTGCCTACGGCCAAACTGGCTCAGGAAAGTCTCACACTATGATGGGTCATAAAGTAAGAGTCTCTCAGCATTTTCACCATCTTTAAGTTATCACAGACACCTCAGAGATGTTGGACATAGATGGAGAATGGTCTGCCACTAAGTTCTCTGGTATTTTTTTTAAATTTATTTTTATTGGCTTTGCTAAACTCTCACTCTCTGAAAAGTTCAAGTATTATGAATTGAGATTTCACAGCTTGATACGTGACTGAAAGAGTATCTCAGTGGTTGTGCAGTGCAAGTGTCATACCGAAGCTAAACCAAGCTCTGAAATCGGTTATGGATTCATTGGTAAATTTTTGCAGGTTGATTTTAGCTTTTCACCATGCGCTGAGAATATAACTGAAAATATTTCGAAACTCATTCAAAATACTTTTTTTTTTTCTTGATTGTTTTGTCATGCATCAGTAACTCGGAACTGGAGCGCCAAATGTGCTCCATAGATTAGTCCCATAATCCTTAAGGGCTCACAGACGTCTCTGTAGAAGATGCATTGCAGAAAAAAGAGCAAACCCAGCGTGTAAATGGACTCTTACCGGTTTAAAAACTGACTGAATACAGCCTCATTAAACCGGTTTGTCTCTCTCCACTAAACAGAAAATTTGATGAGTGCAGAAACCCATAGCTTTTTCTCTTCCCACCTCACACTGCAATGGAAATTTTACATCACAAGCAAGGCTTCTACTTGTCTACCAAAGGACATGCACAAGATCATCAGCAGAGCTGCTGTCAACATCCCAGATAATTATATATGGCTCTTAATGCTTACTATCTGTTACTGTGTAATTAAAAACAAGAGGGCATGCAGCTCAGACTGGAATTGCTTTTCTGCTTCAGTAACTCCATATCAGATGAGCTGATGTTTGTGTTGTTCAGCAGTCTTCGCATCTGCTGAATTGTGGTTACAGCAGAGCATAGACATGCGAATTAAGAAAACATAATGGGATCAAAATGTTACTGTCATTTTAAAGTGCACTTTATTGTTTTCATATGGGTTGTAAAGGCAATATTTTCTAAATTTTTAGGAGGATAAAGGTTTAATTCCACGCATCTGTGAGGGCTTGTTCTTGGAGATATCTCAAAGAGGAAAGAGTCAGACAGTGTCATTTCATACTGAGGTCAGGTAAGCTACCATTATAATTCATCAGCAGCAAAATCTTTTAACAAATTTCAGCACAACAAACTCCTCGAGGAAAGCATTTAACAATTGCGTGTGAAACATTTCATGAGCATTTAAATAAGTTCCTCCTATGTTCACAGACGTGAAAGGTCTCATGTCGTTTGCCAACTGGTAAAGATCTGTAGATGGAACACTCACAATAGTTTTAGCAGGGATTTTTGAGTGATTCAGAGCCCAGAGAACTGGTTGTGATGATGATTTATAAGGAGAAGTTAGTCAGATTAATGAATGGGATAGAAGGAAAAAAAATAGAAAAAATTATTGCGCAACAAACAGTTACAGTGGAGCTCAGAAATACATACTAATTTGCTAAGTATTAAATTCATGCCCTGCTAGGCTGGATGGTTGTTTCATTGCTAGCCTGGTCCAACAAGATAAAAGGCCCTTCAGGATCCCCAAGAGTGATTAACTAACCATTTATTGTCATGGTGTATAAAAAGAATAATCGGTCCCGGTGAAGGAAAAATTGATTTTCATGCAGAACAATGCATCATCATATGCTGCACGAGGCATCACTGCCTTCATGGTCTCCCTGGAAATAAAAAGAACGACAAAAATATTTTTTTGTAGTGTGGCCACCTTCATCTTCTGACCTCAGCCATATGGAAACACCTTGAAAAGGAAAATCTAAGGGTAGACTGCAGTATACCTGGGAACAGCTGCTATGGGAGGTGAAATATAGGCAGAAACTGGTTGAGGCAAAATATGTTTTTTAAATAAAAAAATATAAAATAATTATATACTATTGGATAGCTTTTTGCTGAACCCCACCTATCTGTTTAATTCACGGTTCTGTCTGACCTTACTTTAGAAATGTTGATTGTGACGGATGGATGACTTTTGGCAAGAAGCACATTTGCTCTATTTTTCACTTTTGAAGTTTGGTTTCTTATGTGAATCTTCTGAGAGAATTGAATGATCACTGAACTTAACTACTGTTGCCAGTGTTTCAGGAAACTTTTTTATTCTTTAGTAACAATTGAGTTATCAATCTTTATGGATTTAGTGTATGTTTTCCTCTGTAAGTTTGTTTCGATCTGGTGCAGAGTCAAACTGACCAAGACTTGCCAAGATTAATGGTTTTAAGCAATTCTAAATTTGAATGTTGTTGTTTGGTGAGGCAAGACTTTAGTTTTCTTTTCCCCAGAACACTTGTGGGCTCTTGTCAGTTCATGTTTTCCTTTTCTTTCCAAATAAATAGCTCTTTTTTTTAAAATTTTTTTTATTTTATCTTTATCCGATCAACTGGCTTGGTTTCTGTGATTTCTGTGATTAGCTGGTGTCTGTGCTTCCTGCCAATATTTGTTTGAAAATAATTTACTGCAGAGACAATTTAACTCAGTAAAAAGTATCTGATATTGTAACCCTGGGCCAGACAACATACACGGTCATATCTGCCAGATATTGTTCCTGAAATCTTATTACTGGTACACTTTGGTTCTTGCACAAATCCACAATAGCTCAGATTGAAATGATCTGCCACACTTACTTCACACATAACTGCTGATTATTTATTACCAGTACAAACAATTTAGCTTTAAATGTACAGTCAACCCTTTTTTACCCCTTCAAGGTAGACTGTAAAAACTAACCTTGTTTGTATTTGGCACAGTGCAATTAACAGTGAAATCAATCACTGATTTGTTTTTGTGTCCTCGTATGAAAGCTACCTGGAGATCTATAATGAGCGTGTGCTGGACCTTCTCAAAAGATCACCGTCCACAGATGGTGGAGGATTGAAAGTGAGGGAGCACCCCAAGGATGGACCCTATGTAGAGAGTAATGTGGTGTTTCATTTTGAATTTCATGCCCATCAGAGTTTGTGTAAAATGCAAAAAGTATCATACAGAAAACTACAACTTGTTTGAAGGTCTATCAAGGCATGTGGTACACAGCCACAGTGACACAGAGGATCTGATTGTTCTTGGTAATGCTAACCGAACCGTAGCCAGCACGGGCATGAATGACTTCAGCAGCCGGTCACACGCCATTCTCACCATCAAGTTCACACAGGTAAACGGCAATGCTTTCTCATATCTCATGTTGTGCGTCTTTAAATTTAGATTATAATAAAAAAAGATGGACAGAAAATATTTTTTTCCACCAGAAAATGGTTTATTAAAGAAAATGTATAATTAGCCCTGCTTATCCATTTCATGTACTTAGCATTTTTTGACATTTTATTATAAATTGATTTATTCATTTTGCTCCTCCTCATACCACAGACTTGGTTTAATGTAGAGTTTCCACGTGAGACGCTGAGTAAGATCCACCTGGTAGACCTGGCAGGCAGCGAGAGAGCTGATGCCACAGGCACCACAGGCACCAGGCTGAAGGAAGGTGCCAACATCAACAAATCCCTGGTCACCTTGGGGAGTGTGATCTCGGCTCTTGGTAAAGGAAGTTACAACTGAAACATGACTGAATCACTGTGAAACATCTTTATCTAATACTGATCGAGACTGTTTATTTATATATATTTTTTTTTAACACATTCAATATATATATATATATATATATATATTTTTATATATAAATTATATATATATTTTTTTTTACGCGTGACCTGTCAGCTGATCCAAGCATGGCCAGAAAATCTGCAAAAAGAAAAAAGATCTTCATTCCTTATAGAGACTCTGTGCTGACATGGCTGCTAAAAGACAGCCTTGGTGGAAACTCCATTACTACAATGGTGGCAAGTATGTTTTAATATTTGACGGTGTTTGATACTGTTTTATTTTTTTTATTTCTATGTTCTTGAAATTTGAAGTAGTTTATCTTACCACTATATATATATATATAAAAAACTGCTTTTCATGAACCTATGTGCATTCCTTCATGGTGTCCTCTCATGGCAGCAATTTCTCCTGCTGATGTGAACTACGGGGAGACCCTGAGCACTTTGCGCTATGCCAGTCGTGCTAAAAACATAATGAATTCTCCCACTGTGAACGAAGATGGGAGCTTGAAGGTGATCAGAGAGCTGCAGGAAGAGGTTGCCAGGCTCCAAACGCTACTTGCAGAAGCCACTCAGGTCTTGCAAAGTGACAAAATTTCATTAAGGATACCACAGTGCATATGTTGACACTCTTGATCAAAAGTGATCAGTTAGGTTGTCTTTTCATTACTTCTCCAGGTTTTCCATAGGGAGGTTTCAACTTCTGTCAAGGTGGAAGAGAAGCTGTATCAGAATGAGGCAGAGGTAAATCAATCAAACTCATTAACCATTATTTCTGCCCCCCCCCCCCCCCCCCCCCCCAAAAAAAAAAAAAAAACATACACCACCATAACCACAGAGTGGACCATACAGAACTGATTCAGATTTTTCTAATCGAATATTTCTGTAGCTCACCTTGTTTTTGGTGCCTTTGTATGGAATTTTGTAATATGTCACAGCAGTTAGTTTGAAAGATGATGCACATATTGTGTCATTTGAACCCTGGTGCAGGACTTATGTAGGTTAAATGGAAAGCAATAGAGTTTGGGGTTTAATTTTATTAGTTTTAGCACAATCACCCGATGAAGACATTGCTGCTTGCAGTAAAGAGACCCTGCCAGCTGGTGTCACTGCAAGCCTTATGAACAGCCACTTCATGGCCAGGTCATCTTGGCAACAGAATTAGATTTTCCATCTATCTAGATTTAAATGGCAGAGTTCCTGCAATTATTATGACAGTACTGTGAAACTGTGTTTTGAAAGTCTAAGAAGGAAAAAAAAGAAATGAACAGTATGGCTTCTCTGAGGCAGGGACATCATGGTAGCATCCTCAAAACACCCCAAGGAGCAACACAAAGCCTATGATGCCAATCCTCAATTTACAGTGAACACTTTTTCCCCCTATTGAATTTCTGTCCAACCTCCAAAGTAACACCAAATGTCATTTTTTGAAACTCGCTGTGTTCAGCCAAGTAGCCTGTTGCATTATGCATCAAACGGAGAAGTGTGCCAGTCATGGAAAGTATAGATGCACTTCTTTTCTCCATCATCATACACTCTTTAGCAGTTTTTAAACTATTATAAAACTCCCGTAAATTTGAACTTTTACAACATTTCACAGCTACTTGTTATACTGAAACAGAATGTGGTCCACTTGCTTTTTAGTAAAAAAGTTTGTGGAAATTGTGATGGAATTTTAAGTAACAAATATTGTACATGAATGCCAAACTGTGCACGTGTATGTTGGATAATTGGCAGGTGACTTTTAATAGCCCGACAGTCCTTTTATCCATGGTCACGTATTGGAACTCATTAGCTGCTGTCACTGCTCCTAATTAAAAGATCTTGATTATTGTCATATGGCACTTTCGTCTCTGACTGTCCAGGATATCTATTAAAGTTATAGTGTTATAAATCTGCTTGCATGTTCAAGCACTGGTGACTTTATGCTCAGAGGCGACATCATCCATCTGTACTATTAGTGCTGCAAAATGTGCCTTATTTAGAGCTGTGCCCATCCATGTGGATGCATCCATTATTATGCATGATGCAATGTGACACCCAGGCGAAAAGGCCACTGTGCTGGTGACCGGTAGGCCCACTGGTGTTGCTGAAACTCTAAGTGTTTGATGAATGACTTTATGGATTTGACATTTGTCTCACTGTGCATTTGCATTCTGCCTGTGTGAAAAATGATAAGCGGGATTCCTGCATGGAATGCTGCACAGACATTAGAGGTGGACTCCTTTCTCATTTCAGTGCAGAGAAGAATATTCAGCCAAGTGGAATTTAATTGATTTATGTATTTATCTTCTTTTTTTTTTAAAAAGGTTATTCTTTTATCAGATGGCCTTGAACATGGATGTTGGATCAAACATTTTCAAACGAGACATTTCAAAGTGTAGGGTGTTAGTTTAAAAACTGGGTTACAAATAGAGATTAGAAACTATGTCTGAGCATAAATTTAGTATCAAACACTAAATCTTCTATTTTGTGTAATTCAGGCAATGGTACTGGCAAAAGCATGATGGAAATTTCCACTTGGGCCTTCAAGAGACAAGTTGACCTAGAGCAATGTAAACTGAATTTTGTGTTTTGTATTCAGAGCAGAATTAGAATGCTAAGTTATTCATCGTCAGCTTCCCAGATTTGTTACAGGGTATGTGGCAAAGAAAGTAATTAATGCCTGATGGATTCCTGTGTAGCCTCTTACCAGTCAGAGGCAGTAACTGATTGAGAGAACAAAACAGCCAGGAAGGGGGGGGGGGGGGGGGGTAAAAGGTGTTCTAGTACAGGGGTAAACATTGATATAATTGTAACATGCGCATGTATGTGCAAACAGATTTGAGTATTTCTGCTTTGTAAGTAGAGTTGCATTCTGCTCTCCAGCCACCCTTGCAGCTCCTATTCTGACGAGATGGTGGGAGGAACTTCCATTTCAGTAACATGAATGAACCACAACCTTTCTTATATTCCTGTAGTTATTGGACTTAAACATGCTACAATCAGCACAACTTAAACTCTGAATGCTTGGAGCCCTGCTCCGTTTGTTGTCAGTTTGACTCTGGGTGTCATCAGGTATACATCATAGTCTTTGTAGCATTTCATGAGCCTTGCATGCAAGCTTAGTTTGGTTTAAAATGGATCAACTTTCTTTTCTTAATTTGATCAAAGAAAATCGGTCAGTTACCTTCCAGCACCTAAAACTGGCTCTGTGGTCCTGTTTTTTTTTTTTTTTCCCCACACATTTCAACCCATACTTTCCCTGTGGTACACAACAACAGTTAAATCACCTGAGTTGCAGTTGGACATGTAGTGATTTAATTCTGACTGATCAAAAGCCCAAAAGAGTTCTGACTTTTTGGTGAAAGTTTTCTGATATGCAGATGGCTGGAATGAATTTCAATTGTATTGCACAGAAATTTATTTTACAACCATTGTGAAAAGTTTCTGGTTGAGACTTTGCTCTTATATGTAACAAACACTGATAATGAAGGACATGGAAAGGAATTACTGTTAACAAGGTGCCTGTTCTTTGTGGTATATAGTCACTGCAAGCAAAAAGCTTCATGTCATTTTGAAAAGTGGTCACACTTTTTGTTCTAGGTGCAAGGTGTTTTTTACTTTTATAAAGCCCATCAATCTAGGATGTAAATACAGCTCTTTTGAGGAAGTTAACTTTTTCATGTGACACATCAGTTTAAATACTTACGTTTTTCTCGTGTTCTAGGTTCAGTACTAATGTTTTCTTGGCAGGTTGCTCTACTTAACAAAGGTAATGGGCAGTCAGGGAAGTTGACTGGCTGACTTAATGTGGCAGTGTTTTGAATTGCATATTGCCCAAGTTGGTAACCTGCAATGCCAAAGCATTTAAAAAAAAAAAATAAATGAATAAAAAAAAGTCCATTAAAATTCTACCCGACTGCAAAATGATGGCTTTTAATGGAAGCCTAAATGCGCCCGAGCCTGGCTGTTGGTCCAGGTCACAGTTAATTACAGTATGTTCACCAGCTGCCTCAATCTGAAAGCAGGCGTTTTTTTTTTTGTGTCATCGCACCGAATGAGTTACTAGGTGTAGTGTAGAACAACTTTCTGTGCATCTGAAGAGAAAATGGGAGGATCTCATCTGTTCCTGGAGTCTGAGGAAAGTGACACAGTGCATTAATCTGCCAGGCTGGTCCTCACCTCTAATGAAGTCAGTGAAAAATCCCTTTTAATTAAGTACAGGGGCTGTGGTCGATGCCGCTCCCTCTTCATTAGGAAAAAAAGGATTTCTCCCATCGCACAACTGCCAATGAGTGAGGTGGTGCTGGCGGTGGGCACGTCTCTCACTTCACGGTCCAATCTATACGATGGAGTTGGAGGGGGTTGAAAGTGAGGACAACTAGTTTATGCAAAGTATTTCCTCTGAATTCACTCAGAGATTTTCTGCTCAGCCTCTTGGGGAGGTGCTTTTTATAATCTAAGCAATGTGAGGCATTAGTCCATCCGCTTAACAGAAGAATATCTCTGATAGCACCACTTATACATGGTTAGACTTTGGGTTATTGAGCAGCAGCGGCCAGGGCCCTGGTTTAAAAAACAGTTGCCTGGAGTTTTAATTTTTTTCTGTTTATGGCTTGTATTGTTTGAACCTATAGGCTACAAAGGGCCAAGTGTTGAAATTCTTGTTTAATTGCGAAAATAACTGTTCAACAAACTCATTCTCTCTGCACCATACTAGGTCTTTTGTAGTCTAGAATAGAATTACACAGATATTGAAAATGAATGCCGGCCCTTTACAGACACATGCTTTATGGTTGTGACTCATGCTGTCACATTTCCACACCAACAGTTGCCAGAGGCAGTGAAGCGGTCTAAGAGGCAGATCAGACATTTCAAGTATAGCTTTCCTTTGCTTTAGAAAATGCTTTTTAAGGATTAAATCAATTTCTTAACTTATCCAATTTCACTGAAAGAGACTATAACACTATTAAATACAAATGAAGGGATTTTGGGACAAGTATGAATTTATTTATTTTTTCCTCCCCCTACTAGGGATTAATGTCTGTCTTGTATTAGAGTTGTTATCGACTGTAATGTTGCTTTTTATCACAATAGTTGGTAATATTTTGTGAAATATGGATATTTACTGCATGTTCTTAATAATGTGCGTTGAGATTTGGCTTTAATGCGAACAAATTAGTTAAAATTAAAAATTTCTACAAAACGCAGTCTTCACACGGTATTTTACTACTCACTATTCCCTTACCTATAAACACAAGAATTCACTTTAGTTAGAATTTTCATGCAATGCTTCTCTCAGACATAATGTAAGTGCCCTGAATGTATAGTTTGTTGTTGAGCTACTTTCCAAGCTAGATGGTATTTTAATAGTAACATGCAGTGTTGATAGCAATATACCAATGGAATAAATAGTCCGTGGAATACAACCTACCTGTTTGTGTGTGTATGTGGAACTGAGTTGGTTTCGCTCACTGAACACAATATACAGTTTGGCTCTTGCTACGATAATCTTAATGATTTATGGTGTCTCTTTTGCCGTTAGCCACTCTGCTGCTTCATGGTGACACATGGTTGGAATGCTGCTATTCTATGTGGCCTTCGGGCAAGGAAGAGCAGTCATAAAGAATTCAGTTTTCTGCTGCTTGCCATTAAATGTCTGTCAGCATTTTTGTTTTATATTGTTTACTATTCCAGCTACAGGCTGTTGAATGAGAATTTTAAAAAAAAATTTTTTTTAGGTGTATTCTTTAATACCTTATAGGATGAGACTGTGGCTCTGAGAGAAGAGGGGAGTTGAGTCATCTTAGACTGTTGGTTTCCTGTTTATATAAATATTGGCAGAGATCTACTCTGCACTGTAATCATAAACTAACTAATGCACTATAATAAATGTGAACTTTATACATTTTCCAGAGTGGTCACCAGCCAGTATTCAGTGTTATCAGTTGCTCTGCTTGTCAAAGAACAGCCTTTGTATTGTAATTTTTTTAATCTCCACTGCAGGAGGGCAGAACCCTGGTTGGAAGTGACGAAATGCATAGTCAGGATATTGGTAAGTTAAAATGACTATTGTAGGCTTAAGTTCTCACACCACATTCCCAACTGCTGCTTTAACTTTCATAATTGCTTTGTAGTGCTTCATGGATCTGGTCTTCTCTGTGAACATTGTGTGCTTGAGAACTGTGCTGGGACTGTGACTTTGTTCCCTCAGGATGGAGCACTGTGTTCAGTCAATGGTCCTGTGGTCACAGATCCCCAGCAGCTGATGCAGGGAAAGCATTTCTTCAAAATCTAATTTGCTCATGATATTCTTTAATGAACATGTGGGGGAGGGAGCAAGGCATGTCTGTAATAATGAAGATTTCTCTCTGAGTTTCACAGTTATTTGGCTTGTGGGAGTAACATTTTCATCCATTTTAAATGCAGACATATGAGGCTGCATCACATTTGCAAATGAAATCCACTTTATGTTCCTAGCTCTCCCACGGCAGCACACTCGGGGCATGAGTGGCTTGTGAACACAGCTCTCCACAGGGCAGATGCCATTTCTCTTACTAAACATTTTGGAGGGCGAGAGGCCCTGGACAAAGCTCTAGACAAAGCCCCAAGCTCTCCATTTAATTGGCAGATGGAGTTGATAGGGCCGACAGGTTTTGAAGTGGGCCAGAGCATTAACCTTTCAAAGGACAGAGGCAAGTTGAGCTGAAACTCTGGCCCCCTGAGCAGATCCTGCTTGCTGAGGCTGAGAGCTTAAACTGCTCACTGCGTTCTCATCTATATTGCTTTGCTTTTGTGAGATAAAAACTGCACACAGAGCCGGGCAGCGCAGAGCCTGGCTACGCAAGTCACTTTTATAACCTTTTCAATTTATCTACTATTCCCGTCCGAAATTGCTGCATCTGAAGCTATTTTCTTGAACAAATGATTGTAATTTTCAGTCCAACAGCAGCTGGAATCTGTCACAGACTGTTCTCAGGTGCTTTGTCAGTCGTCAGAAGTCATTAGTTGTGGCAAGATTAGTATTTGCTGTGATGAGAGTGGAGAAGGAGGAGAAAGAAGGGACCTCGAAAAATCTGTGGCCATGGCCATATGAACGCCAGTCTGATATATAAACCCTAATATCACTTCAATTCTGTAGCTTTAGAAGACTTCTCAGGTTTCCTTGGACCATTTTCTCTGGTAAATGATCCCCTTGGTCTCGGCCACTGCCAATCACGTTGGGGATTGTGTTCCTTGTGGCAATTCATTCAATTTACCTCAGCAGAGGAAATCTGTGGGGAAAAGTTGACAAATGGCAAAGAAGTTCTCAAAGTTCAAAGCACAGGCAAGTTAATGTAATCCCTCAGTTACAGGAAACTTCCCATGGCCAAGGTTTCTCTGTGGTTCTCTACATTATAGGTACTGCGCTACACATCCAAATGTTTTCCAGCAGACTATACTTGCTTTCACTTGCACTGAGTTAAATCACGTTTTTCTCATAGCAATCCATCTCACAGTGCAACGCTTAATTCAGTGTTTGGTGCAGTACATTAGTGGTTGGACACTCTTTTTTTCTTTCTTTTTTTTTTCTTTTATGCTTCCCTCAAGGCTCAATCATACAGCTAGGAAAAGGAACCGTACTTCGTTGTAACCACCTGGCTGAAGCTACCCAGCTGACAGAAAAACACCAAGTACAGGTAACACACCAAAACCACCACAAAGAAGTCCTAGTGTGTTCTTGTACTATTCATTTTTGAAAATTTGAGACGCTTTCAGACAACACTGCCTCATCTTCATTATCCACTTTTAATTTTGTAAAAGCAAAAAGACTCTGTTGCTATGACTACCAGCCATAATGCCTCCTACCTACAGCAAACATGGTTTATATTAAAATCGCATGCAGGCGCTACATGAGAAAATCTATTGGTAAGCTCTATACATCTTTGTGATCATAAAAAGAACAACTGCAAGCTTTTTGGCTGGTACTGCTTCTTATTTCTTTTATTATGCAATTCTATTTATTTATTTTTTGGTTATAATTATTTGGCTCACAAAAAAGGCAGCAGACCAACTGCAGAATGCTTTTGCATGTTGGAAATGTTCTCTGCTCTTGTTGAAAGAAGGCCAAGTGTAGCAACTTTCAAAGCTGACTGCTATCGTTTCATCTTGCAGCGACTTCCTCTGGAGTTTTAATTTGCTTGTAAAGATGCATTGTGTGACTGCACTCTCTCTTCAGCAGTGACCACTGGTCGACACTCAGAGGTGCTCTGCAACATTAAGCCAATCAATCGTTCAACTGAACTATGCACTTTTTTTCTCAAAGCATATAGTAGTCTTTCAAATAATTGTTACATGTTTTCTGTTCTTATCCATTATAACACAAACAATATGCATTTGATAGGGAAATGCAAGTGAAAGTGTCAGCAACTGTGTATTAATGTTGCCTCACCAAAAAATTTCTCTTTTTATGAATTATGCCTCTTAGAAACATTTACACTATTTGACATTAAGTTCCTCACATGAAATTGGGATTGATTTAAAACTACTTGAAAGAATAGGTATTTCAGACAAATCCCTGCAATTGCAGTTTTAATGATTATTTCCTTTATATACTAAACTGTACAATGGTGGATAGTTTTTTTTTTTTTTTTTTTTTTTTTTTTTTTTTTTTCTGAGGCACAACTAAAGGTATTTTAAAGACTGAAAACTTCTTAATACCAGAGATATCGGACATTGTGGGAAGTCATTCCTCAATTATAAAATTCACATTGTCGTGAGGTTTGTTTGAAAACAGCATCTGCTGTACATGGTTTCAAATTTAATCTTCAGGAAGTCATCCAAATAATGCTGCACTCATTTGTACACAAGAACTGCTAGTGGTGACGTAACTAGAGTTGTAGTGAGGGTCAAACTTTCTTACTTTCTCACTCTTCTGGGTGTGAATATCGAATTATTGGTTTTAGAAAGTTACAGAAATTGTCAGATGCAGCTTTCACTAATCCAATGTTGGAGGGGGAGGAGGGGCTCCTCCTCAAGCTATGCGGCTTAGTGTTTGTCAGAAGGCAAATAAATAGGCCTTAGGGATGAATAATATTTACAGGCATGACTGATTATCGAGCCTGGTGTTTTTAAGCCTTTGTTAAATAATTGAATTGAACAGAATACTCCAAGGTAACTAGCTTCTGAAAATGAGTCTGATAATTGTACAAAAATATGTTGCTGTAATCATCGCACTCATTGTGTTTTAGGTTTAAGTTCCGATCTTGTATACATTTTCAATTAAATTATTGTGGTATATGAAAGAGGAGGGGTTCACATACCATTGTATGGACACAGATGTATTTGGTTTTTGATAGTTTTCTGCTTTTTACATTATTAAAATAGTCACACAGGCTATAGCAGCCAAGTGCAGAGCAGGCATTCAACCATCTCTGCGGTTCCAAAGAGTCTTTTACATTCATTTTTAACATCTATTCTAAATGAGATGGTCTCAAGACTTCCACATTCACTCAGACTGCTGTAACACCCTGAATGCAGCTGGTCCCCCATCCTTCTAGACAAAGTGGAAGAACCAGAAGATGGGCTAAAGTGATGGATCCATGCTGTTTAGTCATTTGTGATAGAGCTTTGGTAATATTTCTGGACAAAAATCGAATTTAGAACCCTCCTGTTCTGTTAAACGGTCAAGAATAGTGAATGCATAGTGTTTACCAAAAGTGAGCTATTGTATAATTCCAAATCACCACAGGCAGCTGTCCCTCATTTCTTACACCAAGACAGATTTTCATTTGAGGGGTTTCTCATTTTATTTTCTACAGAGTTGGCCGCTGTCTGAATTAAGCCTTTCTTTGACTGATTTGTCCAAATCTGCCGAGGATGTGTCCAAGGCGATGCTGCAAAATTCACGGTAAGACATGTAGTATGTAGACATTTGGCATAGCTCTCTCCACTCTATGACCCCACTGTGCCCAGCTCACTTCAATCTTCAGAAAACCTGCTTATTGAACAGCATTCATCAGGCACATAGACCAAATCAGAGCCATAAATCATGGCAGCACTGCTTTGAGAAATGGAAAAATGCAAAATGCAATTCTGTTGTGCTTCATGCTGAGTGGAAATCATGGCAGGCTCGTGTCCTACGAAAGTTCTCTTATTGCACCAGGAAGTGAACAGCCAAATGTGCCCTCTCCGGAACCACTGCTATGCATTTCAAGTTCAGCTCTCCAGAAAATTCCTGCTGTTCAGTGTTTGTTTAAAAAGAAAAAGGGACAGAAAAAAAACCTTCAACCATTGCATCATTTCACTTACAGTTTGCTGGACTCTCAGAGGATTCTTGTCATGGCTCAAAACCTGTTCTGCTTTGAAGTCTGTTTCAGGCCCAGTGCAGCCCAAATGCCTGAAGGACATGTTTTTCAGTCATAAATCAAGTATTCCTTAGAAATTTCTTAGTGTAAACTTGGTGTAGCAGTGTAACCTGACACCTGACCTGTTTGTTACACGGATGACAGTAGGGATGATGTTCATGTAAAGGGTAGGGCCCTTTTTGAAAAAATACTTTGCTAACCTCAGCCAATCAGATCAATGACGCAGGACCAGTGGATCCCTACATTTTGCAGACATGTGCCAGTGTTGGGCACTGATTGACAAGATGGATTCTCTCATGAACTTGCAAATCTCTTTAGTATAGCTGCTGTGCAAGGTAAGAATTGCCCCATCATGTATTTTTGCTTTAACTCACTGCATTTGTTGGCAACTCAATACTTGGTTCTAATTTTTCAGTCCAAAGCCTTTTACTGCTGTCTTAAAAATGTGTTTTGCTTTTCAATGTACTAAACCTGCTGCGGAAGGTGGGGAAAAAAATAGTCTGTCATCTTGGTAATGTGGTCTCAACTAAGAAAGACTTTTTACACGATAATTATGGAAGTTGTTTCTTCATTATTAGAAACATAAGGTGTAATGCTTAATCTTTGCTTTTCAACAAAGTTTGTCAGCAGATTAAGTCATGGTTCATATTTTGCTTGCTGTTGTATAATCACAGCACCTTTGTGTACTTTTAGTGCCTCATATCTAAAATCTTTTTACATAAAATGTGTATGAATTATAATGAAAAGGGTCAACCCAGATGAAAGCTTTATGAAGGCTTGTGTGATGATGAAGTTCAAACACCTAAAATAAATATATTAGCATCTGCTGTTCTGGGAAAGGTCTGAGTAGATGATTAAGCTTTTAAAGTTATCCTGATGGCATATCTTTAGAAAATAAACTACATAAAACCTCAAGGGTTTTAACAGACATAGTCAATGATACGTTTTCAGTGCTTGCTCTGTATAGCATTCTTGGATTTACCTTTACCATTTTATGTGCTGCGGTTATTTTTTTAAATTTTTTTTCCCACATTATACCAAAGCCTGAGAGACATTATGTGACATCTTTATGTCCCACTAAGGCCTTGAGATTGTGACCGTTCATTGATCTGTCAGTGTCTGTGTTCACGGAACTGGTGTCCAAAATCCAATTTGCTGTCCTGTGATTCACCACCCACTGAAGTAGTGAGCAATGTAAGACACACCCCTGGTATCCCACGATCTGCTAACCCTGATGTTTTACAGCATGTGGATCTGCCTGACATGTGATTTCCTTCATACTGCTGCATCCCCAAAAAAGTGCACTTTTGCTTTGGTGATTAATATCACTTTCACTGTGACACCAGAAGCCCTTTTCCAGAACCTGTGCTGCAATATTTGTTTTGAATATAAGAGGTGATTCCATATGTACAGGATAGTCACAAGACTATATAGTCATTAACACAGCTAGTGTTGTCATTACACTGCATTAAGAACATGTGGTTTATTTGCTGGGAGAGGAAACAGTCAGTTGACATCGATGGTGGATTAGGGCTGTGGCGGTTTGTTTTGTTGTCCTGTCTCAGATTAGGAAAAAAATCTAATGTATAAGAGGTAATCTGACATTATTTGATTCTTCCGTGGTTGTCCATTTTCACTGAACATGTCCATTTAAAATTTTGAATCATAGTATTTATTCATTTTTGTCCTGTTACCTACTTGCATTGAACCATCATGTAGCTAAACTTTCAAGATGAGCAGTGAGGAAAAGACTTTCTCATTTCTAGCTCGCATATATATTCTATTCCTGTTCTACATCTTGGCTCACTTAGCATAAACTCCCTTGCAGCAAGGACAGGATTGATCTTAATAATCTTGGAAATAACCCTTAGCAGTAAATAAGAGCACATAATTTGAATTCAAATGCTGACTGTGGACATGTTGCATTCTGGGAGTGATACAAGGTGATTGTGAAGTGACCTGCAGCTGCTTGGGGAGGTGCTCTCTGACAAAAGGCTGCATCAGTTGATTTCCAGTATTTTGAGAGTTGACAGTCCAAACAGGAAGAAGGCAACTGTGTTAACATAAAGTCTGACCTGCTCTTAGGCCATGGGAATTGGGATAGTATGTATAATAGTATGTAAAATAGTTGACTTAATACAGATTTTCTTGCCCTCTTAACATAAGGTGTAAAATAGTCTTATAATGAAGATGGAAAATGTCTGCTGTGCAGTTCCAACACAAAACAACCCTGTCAGTGTTTTTTTTTTTTTTTTCAGTTGAGATATAACAAGACTGAAAATAGACTTTAGAATATAAAAAAAAAAACTAAGCTGGGATGTTCTAAGAATTTTAGTCACTAATCTGCATTTCTTGATTGGCAAAAACGGTGGAAAAAAAGAAACAAAACAAACAAAAGCTTCAGTGTATTTGGCAAGAGGCAACAAAAAATGGCAAGACATGAGCCTTTGGTAAGGACATCTGGTCTCTATACACTGGTAACTTTAAATGGCCTCCCACCCTACAGTTACCCTTATGGGCTGTAAGCATGACAATTTCAGTAGCCTAAATCGTAGGCTGCATCGTCCCTGCCCTGTTCACTCCATTATATGGATATACGCAGATCGCAAGTTTTCTAAATATCTTCCGAAGGACGCCAACTTTCGCCAAACTATTCTCGGTGAGTAAATAACGTATTTCATGCCAGAAATAAGGTCTAGGTTTTAAAATACCGGAGTTCCCCTTTTAAAAAATGTGAGTTGCCTACAAAAAGATGAATATTTTGTAGTATGTATATGACAAATTTTGTGAAATTTGTGTGTGGTTGTGCCTATTTTGTATAATGACTAAGACGGTTGGTAGAGAAGTTCAACCATCAGGAAGTGGAATGGCAGCAAGTCTTTGAAAGTTTGGCTAGATTAAGACTTTCATCAGAAAACTTTGTACTTTCAAATCTGACAGACAAGTCTCAGAGGTGAATTGGAAGAAGTGAGCTGTGTTCTGTGGTGTTGTTAATGAGTTCTGCCAGTTTTGTCATACCATAGTAAACACTCCTCATGTGTGCCACATAATGTTGGCTGTAGGAAAAAGGAACTGTAGAGAAAGAAACTGGTTTCTTTCAGTGCAGACACAAAGCAGTGAGTACAGGACATCTTCTATCCTGATCCTCAGGATCTGCAAAAATCCTTTAATCATCACTAAGACCTGAACTATGTCCCTCTTGTTGATGTGGTCAGTGTTTTACTGCTGCAGCTTTCACCCTTTGTCAGCGTGGTGATGCACACAAAGCTCTGTTAAAGCTACTGTTTACAGTCGGAAACCATTCTGAGCTGTATATTTAGTTTCTGCTCCCCTCCTCTGGAGTCTTGGGTATTGTACGTAAATCCTCAAATCAACATGCACAGATTCTATTTAATTTCACAGCTAGTGGAGTGTCTCTAATCTCATCTGGCCATTTGGGGGTGTATGCTTTTTAAATCTAATGGATGTTTGTGTGTGTTGTGGATGCTGATGGTTAGTCTTTTTTTTTTTTTTTTTTTTTTTTTTTACTCTAAACTATTCAATGCATCCAGTGTTGCACTACATTGAATAATTAAATCTGTCTTCTGTCTTCACTACAGTAATTTCAGTCAGTTGGATGTGGAGAGTGAATCTAAAGATCTAAGAGTTTATCTTATATCTGCCCCCACTGAGAAACTCATGACGTCAGTATGTATTCACATTTTCTTCTACACGTGCAAAAAAACGTTTATCATGTATTTATGGCATGAAATTCAGATACATTTATAAAGTTAAAATGCAGTGAGATTATGATTGTTGCAACACTGTTTTGCCATAGTTTATCTGACATTGTAGTCCTTTTTGGCTTCCCAAAATGGAGCAAATGTCAATCTAATGCCAAGCCCACCACAGATTTCTGAACCATGAAACATTGTTTTTTCCCTTGGTTCATTGTGTATTGTTTGTTATGCACATATTCAAAACATATTATACTTTCCTGTCGGGGTTTCAAATGAAATGAAATGAAATGACACTTTAAAAGGTAGTGCACTCTGAAGTATCTCTGTTTTTATAAACCTTGTTTATAAATTTTGTTTTTGAGTATTCAAATGCATAAATAAGTTTTCTTCTAATGGGGGCTCTATTAAAATGATCTTAATTGCAAAGTTCCTTCATTGCAATTAAATTAGCATAAAACTGGATTTGAGTTTTTTGAAAAAGTGTCTTTATTTTTTATACCTGTATAATGTAAACTAGGCCATTCCTGGAAGAGATCCTGTCCCTCACACTGGTTTTGAATTGGACGGAGACGTGCTACAGGGTGGAAAAAGCACCAGGGATGGCCAGGAGCAGGAAAGGGACTTGTGTCATAAATCAGGGGCAGAGCTCATGTCTGAGAAGCCACAGAGGAAAGCTCAGAGTGGAGCTGGAGTTGCAAGTTATGAGGGAAAGGAGGTTTGGTCAGGGGATGCCAGCCTCCAGCAGACGAGTATCCTGGGCCAGGGTGATGGATGTGGCATGAGGCCAGAGGGGAATGCTAATGAGATCCAAGGTGTCGTGCCTGACTGCTATAAGGAGAGACCTGGCTCTGGTGGGAGCTCATTAGGCAGCCTGTCCCACCTGCTGAGAAGTGGAGGAAGTAGCTTTATGTCGGTCCTCCCTCAGACCAGCACTCATTCTCAGCTCGACAGAAAGCCTCTCAACAGTCAGGCGGCCTGCTATCCACCCAAAAACACAGCTTTCGAAGGCCACTTCAGTTGTAAAGAGATGGATGAATCTGGAGGTTTTGGCGAGGTCCCAGGAGTTTGTGTGACAGAGGCTGCAGCAGCCACGGCTCAAAACTCAGGGCTGAGCTCTTTGTTTAGCAGAGTTTCTTGGATTGTCCAGGATGCAAGACGTCTCCTTTGGAACTCGCCCACAATATGGCAGCAAGTAACAGATGTAAGATTACAACCTGTTGGCGCTCGATTGTCCAGCCGTGTTGTGTCTCTGGTCAAACAAAGTAATGTTCTGTCTGTAGTGAAAGACAGTCAGGTCTTCTCCATGGTTAGAGGGAGCTTTGTTTTCTCTCTTTTCAGGGATAGCCATATTGTTTCAGTAGTGAAAGCACTACCCCTCATACAGCACATCCAGATGAATATCACTCAATCTCTTCAGTCTGAAGAGGGAGCTCAGATGATTCAGGGGTGCATTAATCCTGACAACACTCAGCTCCCAGCCGTGACACCAGCACAAACCATGGCAGAAGAATTGCAAAGCGATGCACGGCAAGTCCCAGAGGATATTCAGAAAAGAGATGGGACTAATATTCATGTAAAACAAGGAGATGAAAATATTAAAGTGACTTTGCCATCGACTCATATCAGTAAGACGGATGTTATCTATGCACCTAAAGATCAAGGAATGGGAAACTCGGGGAGTGTGCACATTGTCATTCAAACATTGATAAAATTTCCTGATCCTCTTTTGAAATTACAAACGTTGTCATTGGAAGATATGATAGAAGCATTGCAATCCATCATCTCACCTTCTGTGCTTACCTCCCAACGGATTGTAGCTGTCCACTTGTTGAATGCTGCTAAATTCAGCCAACCTGAGCCCCAGCCTGCCCTCCTGATTCTGGTGGAATCTGGTCTCTATACCCTGACCACTGACTCTGGGCTTCTGGTCTTTTTCCATTACCTCCCTTTATTGCAGCTGAGAGAGATGAATATAGGTTTAGCCGGCCACAGTTTACGATTAATGGGCACTACAGAAGAAAGCATACTAGGTGTCCATACCCACAGCCAGAAACATACCAAGGAGCTGTGCTTGGCCATACTAGATGTCATCTGTCCAGAGGACTGCAGGATATCTCGACACCCACTGCTCCATGAAGACTTGATGAACATGTCTCTAGACTATCGGGTATATGTGCCAGACCTGCTGCTAGATGCTGGTTTAAGGGTTTGCTGCCGGTTTCAAAAGAGTATTGCTGATCTGATTTATTTACTCCATTGTAATATGGATCAAGAGACCGTCACTCTGGGAGAGGTGAAGCTTATACTGTACACAAGTGTAGCTGTGCACATCAGCCCCATTACCCACCATGAACATATGGCCCAGTTCTTTGTCACAGATACGCATTTTGGTCTAGTGAGAGAGGATGCGGTCTTTCATCCAGCTCCACACTCTGCCACCATAGAAGTATGCCGTCCTCAGTTCTACGAGTTATTTCTACGTCAGCGCTCAGATGTACGTTGCATACTGGTGCACGATGAAGACAAGAATGGATCCGTCAGACTGGACGTAATCCTTGCAAACGTTGGGGGCAGGGGTCACCCTGAAAGCCTGACAAAGCCGGCTACCCAATCTGAATGCGTTTTAAATTCATCTCCACATGCAGAAGTGTGGAAATTAACTTTCAGTTGCTCCACTGAGGCCGCCTGCCTGATTAATCACTTGTCAAATGTCTGATCAAGGACCGAATGGTCGGTAATGAACAACCCAGCTTGAAAACTCTCGCTCATTGGGAGCAATGGCAAAAGTGCATCCCATTCAGGCAGCACAGCAGAAAGGAGGACTTCACTATTAAATGACAATGGAAACTATGACCTACTTTGTCTGTCTTGTTTTTGTCATATTAATGTTACATGGCAATTGCACTTAGGCTGTTATCTTTAAACACTCAAATGTCTTTGCTCTTGCTCTTTACTTCCAACCTCCCTATAATTTTTGTCTGTTTCGTTAACAATGTTTTAAATAATTAGTCTTTAAAGTTCTGACATTGAGGATTAAAACAATGTCTGTACTATTTTCATGTGTAATGGAATTTTTGAGGGGTTTTAGATTACTGATCAGATAACATTCTTATAATTGTGTTGTGTATGTGTCAATCACGGCTGATTTGAAGTATTTTTATTAAATGAATTTATGGATATTGATTTGTGAAGATGTCAAATAAAATTCACATTTACTCTGGAGTTTTGTGTATAACTCAATGGAGATGAGCTCTGATAGTTGAGCTTTTAACCCTTAACAACAGAGAAAGGAGTCCAGTGGACTGCTTTCTCTAACGTGTCTCACTATCATCTTCATCAGGCTTGCTTTATGCCTTCCTGTGAATGAATATTCAAAGGTAGAAAAACGCCCGACATATTGAAGTAAATCTAAAAAGTTTGGTATCTTTGGCAAAGATCAAAATAATGCATCATTTTGAATGCGTTAATCTCCAATTTTTCTGTTTGGATCTGAGTTAACATATCATGGATGAAGGCAATAATTGCAAATAGAAGATTCAACAGTCTTCTGCATCCAGTATCACCAATCTATAGCTATAAGTACTATTTATAAAAACAACAAACAAGCAAAAAAAAAAATGCAATGATAGTTTTAACCTTTGTCATGTGGGACATTAGCCGATCAGTGTTCCCTTATTGAGGTAGTTTTCCAGTGTCTCAACCTTTTGAGACAAAACATGATGGCATTTTGATGGTGTTTTTAACATGAAAGGATTCTTTGGGTATGTTTATCTTAAAGCCTAAGGAGTGATTAGTTGTCTTCCAAATAATGCTCAAATTTAATCTGCTCAGTGGTGGGGAAATTGATAATGTAAATCTAAGTATAGATACTTATGTTAAAATGGTGAATACTATTGATCTGTTCACTGACTGGTTGTATCTGAAACGGATGGGAGTGCCTGCTGGACACAACCTAGTTAGGAGAAATACTCACCTTCTGACATCCAACACACAGACCCACTGTCAGGCTCTGAATCTTTAAATCATTACTGTGGGATTTCCCGCTGAGTTCTGCAGCCTGAATACACGTGATTATTGACAGCATGTAACAGCATAATTTGTTTACCTGTTCTTTCTGAACCATGTGAACGTGATCTTGTCAGTCGTGTCATTGCTTAGCCTTTGATGGGATAAATCTCTTTAAAATCACTTGTGACCAACCTGTCTGCCCACAGTACATTCAAAAAGGCAATGATTCATGTGTTTTCTAGTGAAGCGGGGTTTAAAAGCTGGTTTACGGCTTTTTTTTCATGTACAGTTAAATTCTCCTGAGACTGGGTGCTATATGTTTTATAATTAGTTTCTGACTGATGCATTAAAAACAACCTCATCTCCTGTAATTTATTTTGTTTCAAGAATCTGCTGCCTGGTTAAAAATAAAGCTGCTCCATGATAATAATAATAATAATAATAATAATAAATAAATAAAAAGTATTTAACCTGATAGTAAGATAGGTCCTATGGAAAAGAGGCCAGCAGGCCAGCACAGGACATTTATAATGTTGGTGGTGGGTTTGTCCTAGATTGCAGAAAAACACACCACAGTATGGTATGATTAAAATGTGGGAGAGTAGAAGCAGAAAGTGGCATGAAAAGTAACTCACCATAGCACTATAATATATCGAGGGATATATCATAGTTCTTTATGTTGCCTATAATTTAACATATTACAAATTTTGCACGTAGAATATAACAAAAGAATATAGGTAATTATGAAAAAAATACTCTTTACATTACCATGCTGTTATCAAGTACAGCTTGAATTAGTTTAAATTAGCGTTTGACCTAATATTGATAATCATTGGACGCACTTGTGATGGAATAACTCAAGTTGATATTCTATTGATCTATTTATTGACTGACAAAATTGTCAGTGTATAAATCATTAAAAATAGTCATGAGTTGACATTGGATACAAAATGGGCCAAAAATAGCACTTGCTCAACACATCACAACAGCAATAACCCACCATGAGCCCCTAATTTGTGTTAACATACTGAGAAATCCTGGGTGGAAGGAATGCTTTGTGCTTTTCTGTGCATCCTTTTCTTCCCTCACATCACTAGCACACAAATGGACTAAAAGGTGGAAACTTGTGTTTTCCTTAGAACATATGAAAAATATTCAAACGGTATTTCAACAACAGTGATCGGAGTTCAGGCAACTTAAATTTTTTTGATGCACCTTTGTTGTGGGTTGGAGGAGACCACTGCTTCCTTTCAACAAGCTAAGAACCTGCTGCTTGCATTTACATGTCTATTCTTGGCTCTGTGGTGCTGCTGGTGCTGTTATCAGCAAGCATGACGTGCTTGCAGTCAGACATTTTAGTACTTATATAGTGTTAAATTATTAAGCTTAGTACTGTAGCACCTTCTGGTACAAAGAAGGAGAGTTTTCGCAACCTTTTTTTCCCCCTTTTGTGAGACTCGCAGAAGAGTGAAGGATGAAACTGAATACATTCAGGTGATTTTCTTTTTTTGCCCCTATTTTCAACTCTCAGGAAAAGCACTCGACATTCAGGTCAACTAAGCACAGTAAGATTAAAAGTCTGGGATTGACTAAATGAAGGGAAACATTTTACAACATATTAAAATGTCTGAAATTTACTTTAATCCCTGCATTAGCAAAAATACTCGGCTTAATTAATCTTAAAACTGAACACTGTTAATTTGTGTATTGCCTAATTTAGAATCACTTAGTTTATTTACTTGTTAGCAATATCAAAGTGTTGCAAACGCCCCTAGGCTCGGTGTTGGCAATCAATGCGCAAATTTGCTAATCGTAGTCTGTTGTTTACTGCAAGTTATAGTGATGCTACTGTAGAGCCAGTTTTCTTTTGGTTATTGTAAGGCACACACTTTATTTTCATGTTGCTGGTTTATTTGGCACATTCCCTCTCGAGGTTTTAGCAGGTGTTACAGAGACTGATGCAATCATATGTCTTACTGTGAAACTCTGTTCCTCTGGTCTATCCTGCTGCTGCACAAATTAGCCAGACATTTTAGGGACACAAACCCAAGGTATCAGTGGTCAAGTTTATCATGCCGCAAAATCTTTTGTAAGAAGAGATTATCTGCTCCAAGACATTAATTTGTATCTAATATGCGTAAACAAACATTTATAGCTCCTGCTGATTAACTTTGCACTTGAGGTGTGTTATCTGCCTGAATTCAATGGATTCTTATTAGGTGCCTGATCTTTATGGCAGGATAAGGTAAAGATTATGATTAGTTTATTTTCAAAAGAACAGTAAAGAAAAAGGCCAAAAGCAAATGTTTAGGCACCTGGAATGGTCAATACTTAGGCCATCCTGTAGTGGACAGTCAATGAATGAAGATGTGCCCTTTGTGCTTATTTATCCCTTCTGTCTCTATTGGTTGAGTGAACTTCATGTCTGTTGATAAGCATTTGCTGGTCATAAAAATAGCAGCAAAGCAAACTAGAACACTGCATTGTAATTACCACTGACTTTGTCCCTCGAGCACTGGAAAGGCCAAAGATATACAAGGGTCGATCTTCCACATTTGGAGGTATATCAAATGCAGCATTATTAACACCCCCTTGGTAAGTATTCCAGATTGTAAACACTTTTTGTTGCCAGCTAAGCCTTTCACTTCTTGAAGTTTAATGACCACTTTAGAAGGCAACTGCACTACTCTATTGGGGTCTGTTTACAGATTTTTGATGACACTAAGGTTAGGGGACTGAGAGGACCTTCAGCTTGCGCCTTCTGTGGGTGTGGATTGTGAATTTTGATAAGGGTTTGTTTTTTTCTGACTGATGTTGGTTCCTTGGATTAGCTTTTATGTAATTGAAGCCATTCATCTTTCCACTAATAAAATGTTCTTCTGCAACTGGCTGCAACCCAATGCCCAAATCAGGTTTTCTCCACCTCTCCGATTAATAGATGTCTTTTCATGACATTTCTTTCAACAGTTTAGGAAAAGTTACTTTCTGACTAATGCTTGTTGAAGGTCTTCTCTGGGCAGATGTGGCTGCACAGTAGAACAGTGCACCATTATGCCACACTCTGCAATGTCTTTATCACTCAAATCACACTTTCTTTAGTCTACATAACATTTCTATGGTTGGTTGTCTCAGAAGGTTTTTGACATCAACTTCACCTTCACTGGTTCTGTTAATTGCCATCATTTAATCAGCCTACACGATGAATTAAGAAAAGGGCTACCTGGAAACATCTTTATATGGCATTCTGCTTTAAGGGCATTAGTATTTTTAATTTCAGTTTGTAAGACAGCTGGTTACAGGGAGCCCATGGCTATTGATTGTCAGATTTGAGGAGTCATGAAATGTAGAATGCCTTGAAATTTGCAGCATTTGCCCTTTCCCGGTGAAGACAATAAACAAAGCTAATTAAGGTCTAAGACCTTGCTAAGAGTTACCTCTGAGCTCGGATGTCTTTATGTATTCAATCTCCTTTCTTCTCTTACATTTTTACCTTTGAAAATGTAAGAGAAGTAGAAACCAAAGCATAGATTTCTGGAGGTAGCTGTAACTGTCAAGGGCACACGTTAATCAAATGTTTATTTTGTATATTTGTCGAAAAAAATGGATAAAAGGCTTGTTTGACATCTACTACCATTGTAAGATTATTTCGTTGGGGAATGTGCTTGTAAGGTTTAATTTTATGTTTAGTGGGGTCATGTGATCAAGGTTTAGTTACGAGCATGACTTGTGTCGTCATGGGTGAGATCCAACACTGATGCAGAGGAAGGAACCACATCTCCAACAATTGAATACGTTTGTGTACATTTTTTTGTACTTTTCAGCGTCGACTGTAAAGTGAGACCAAATAAAGGCTCGAAAGATATTTATATGGTGCATGGCCATTATTTAAATGGACCTGTCCAGCTGCATTAGCTATAATTTTTGTACTACTCCAGTTTTTGCATACATTATATTTTTTAAATTATATAAACCATTTAGCAAAAATCTGAAACTTTGAATTGACAGACTGAAATTCTGGTGGTGTGTGTGTAATTTAGATCCGTGGAGCTTCTGGCTATGTTCATTAGTAGATAAAACAAAGCCACATCAATACTCTATTATGAATGCTTGTCAAAGTCACTTTTTCAAGTTCAATTCCTGCTGAGTGGAGGTCTTTTAAAATGTCCAGTATGAGAATCCCTACTTGTTTAAATTAATTTTACTCAATAACAGGACGGCATAATTAACGTAATCACTATTCTCTGGTCTAATGAGGGCTACTATTTGCCAGCTATGGCAGGTTTTATGCAGGCCTCTAATGGAATGTGTCGGTGGGGTGACTCTCAAAGGAGATGGACACAATGGCAACCTGAATGTCACTGGCATCTTTTAGCGGCACTCATTTGTGAGTGTCTGTCCGCAGGCCAGAAAAAACTCTCTGCCCTCTAGAAGAATGAGATTGTCATGCAGTGTCATTTTTAAATAGGAGTCCATTTCTCCCTGCCCGGCCCTGCTCGGTTTTGGACCTCACATGAGCTTCATTAGCATTTGCAGGAACTGCGAGACATTTACCACCATGGATTGTGACAGATTTCACAAGCTCATTTTTACTGTTGCCCTGGGGGGAAGAGGCAGTGCTCACCATCTGTTGATTGTGACTGTACCCGGCGCTTCCATAAGAGGCTGCTGCCATAGCTAACAGTCCAGTGACAACTCTGGTGAATGCATAAAAACTAGTAAAAAAATATACTTGAATTACTATTTAATTTCACTAGACCTGGAGGGGTGGAAGTGACACCTCTTATTTGGCTGTAAGACATAATACATATATCCGAGACATCGAACTTGGTTTCATAGTTTTTGTTCATCTAACATGCATGGTTGTTTGTCTTGTTTGTCTCCGTGTTGGCCGTGGGACTTGTGATGGATTGGAATCCTGTCTAGCTTGTAGTCTCCCCCCTCCCTCACGCTTCATCAGTTAGATGGGGAAAAACCTCTTATTGAAGTATTTGTTCTAAATGAGCTTTGACTAAGTTAAAATATTCAACCAATTTTCACATAGCTCAAGGCTTCAGGTATGTTACCTCTCCTATTTTTCAGTTGATTTTTTTTTCACGATTGAAATGATTGTTGCGGTGACACTCTTTGCTAATTACCCTTCTGCTTTGTGGCTGCTTTTGTACAATTCTTTTATTCATGAAAATAAATGCGAAATGTACAAACGTAACACCTTGAAAAGACACGCCTCTATTTGTGCTGGTGGCACTGCAGTCTTTTGAAACCTGAAATATTTCTGATAATTTTTTAATGAAAAGAGATAGAAGTGCTATGCGGCAGCTTGCACAGATGAGGAGCGAGTCTGAGTGGATGTTCTTTTACACGATTCTTTTGAAGAAAGCTGTCAAAGGAGCTAAAAACCTGCGACTCTTGAATAGGGTTTCACATAAAAGCTTTGCACCTATATCACAAAAATAGAATCAAATAAATGACAAAAAAAATGCAGTTAAAATACAATCAAAGAGATTGTTTCCTCTATTTAACACAGAGGGTTTTTAGTCACTGAATTTGGTGGGTTTTCAAGGATCATAAAATACATTTGAACGCACGTTATCACGTATTCCTTTTTGTGGAATTCAACTTTTTCAGTGAACCAGCTAATATCAATGTGCATCCTCAGTCAAAAAGTCAGCTCATTATAGACCGACTGAGGGATTAGTGAATGATAAGAATGCTTGACAGTCGGATGATGTTACTGTTTGTATATGCACATCATGCCAACATCTTCTGCTTAGAAAGATGGCACACTTCTATTTTAGCAGCTGGATTTAAACTTTTCACTTCATTATGAAGCAAATGATTGCGCCATTGTTGTGTTAATGCGGATTCAGTCGGAGCTCAAGTCAGTGGAGCGCTGTTTAGTTAGATCAGTAAATGATCCATGAGAATCATCTGAATTGTTCTCTTTTCACTTCCATTCGGAGCCCCGCATTTTCTACTCTATATCTGACAGTGAATTAATGCAGCACTGGTTCTGTATGTGTGACAAGGTGAAGAAAAGCATGCTCAGTGTTGAATGGCTTCAAATCAACCAGTGAAAGCTCTTCTTGCCCTGTGGTTCAGCTCCAAATGAACTAACCTCACTTGATAATAAGTGAGAAAAACTAAAGATGCTGTATCAGATGAAGAAGGGCCATCAATGAGCAATTACAGCGAGGCTGTTTATGGTTGATATTCAATAATGTGATTTCAATTAAATTTGTGCGCCGTCATGTGCAATGCCTGAACTTCACTGTATCACTGTGTGGAAAAAAAAAAAGGGGCCATCAAGTAATCAGCCTGCAAATGGCAACAACACTGATAAATCACTGCCATGGCTCATGAAGGCCTGTAATTGAAACAATTAATAACATCACAACAATAGAGATGAGTTGGCTAGGGAGGCAAAAGAAGTGGGGAAAATGTATCACAAGTGCAATATACTGTAATAATTGTGCTTTGTGTTTTAGCCCGATCACCTGCTTGTTGTGTAGCGCCGTCCTCTGTCGCCGAGCAGGTGAATTATTTAACATTTTTATAGCAAAACAAAATTAAAGTGTGACTGATGAAGGTCTGGAATCCCGTAGCTGTGGTAACCATTCATAATTAATGACAAAAGTATTGATCAATAACTCTATCAAAGCTCTGCTGATACAGTGTTGTCATTTGTTGAAGCTGCAGATCATCACCTTTCAGAGCAACAAATTAGTGCTATCTGAAACAATCATTCGCACTAAGTGAGGCTGGCACCAGTAGATGAAGTGCTATGGTGATGATGAGTTCTATCACCACAGCTTTCTCCTCTGGGGCTTAGCAAACATGATATTTACGACAAGCCCCCTGACAAACCGGACGAGGCTGTTTTCCAAACCTGCTGCATTTTACTTTTATGGGAAGCAGGGGGAGAGCTGTGACAGAAGGAGTTGGTCCAGACTGCTGATGCTGGCAATGTGAGCCTCCTTCTCCACACCTACTATTTCCAGGCATCCAGCTTCCAGCATGGTGCCATTAATCAAGCTCCAGAAGTTAAGTGTTACTGGAGGCATTGCTGTGTTATAAATTGCAAGGGAAATGCATAATAAGTTGGCAACAAATCTATTTTACAGTCATGGTGCATTCAGTTGGGGATGCATTTCGTTCCAAATGTTTTTCTGCAGTAATAATGATCACTGCTTTTGACCAGGAGTGTTGTTTGCTCACCCGAAGCAACTCAAACTAAAGAACACTTGGAAGAAACTGAATAGCACATGGTTGCCCATGTGTTCAGATGATTGTATCATGTAGAACAGGAGGGATGTTTACACGCAGTGAATTCCACTTGGCATGATGTTGTAGGGAGGCATGTCCCTGCTGTCTATGGTGCCACAGAGCCAGATTCAACTGACTTTCAGTCAAGAAGAAAACCCAACATTTAGCTGGCCTTGTCACACACAAAGTTACATGTAGCAGTCTTATTTCATAGGATCACAAAGGTCTGTGTTTTATTTTTAGTGTGTTCTCTGAGATGTCGATGTGATTTAAGACAGAAGGAAATGAAAAGCATTTGCTCATTATTTCACAAGTCTTGAGTCTGTTACTGGGACCTTAACCCAGACAGAGGCTATTTCCATGTAATTGGTGCTGGTGTTGCTCTGGTTGCCATTTAGTATTTTTTGATACAGCACAACTATCTGAACAGAAGGAACAGGGTGCAAAGTGTCCCTCACTACAGGCGGCAAATTACTTCTCAGAACTCCACTAACACCCCAGTGCAACGCCGAGCAGCTGTAAAGGCAAAACAATTTGTCCAACATGAATAGGCTCCCCGGAGACTGTCTTAAGTGTTAAATGACCTGAATTGAACCCAATACTAATCCACGACTAGGAAGTTATTCAAGCTCAGATGGCTAACACTTATACCCTCTGCGCAGCCATTTGAAGACTGTTTATGCAAATTCAAGGTGATCTGATTTTTATCATGGCTTGGTTTACCGTCTCCCTCGGCTCCCTGGAGACTGCCTGCAGTCACTCCTATTCCTCTTACCCCTCGCCTAACCAGATATGTCAGTGGGGGTGTTGTATGAATATAATATGGTAAAGCTGCTTCATGTTTAACTAAGCATCTTGAGTCACAGTTTAAAATTTTCAGGGATTTGTTGTAAGGCGCAGAACAACAAAACAGAAAAGAGTAAGTGTGAGAGCTATTGCAATGCATATTCCCTGATTCTGTCATTTGTGGACACATAAAAAGCTTTGAGGCATTTCTGCACAGAGAAGTAAAAGTTAAGACTTAAGTCCATAAAAAAAGAACATCAAAAATGCAATTTTCTTTTTCACAGTGACGGCCAAAGTTTCTTTGAGAGTATGCAGTGTATTGTTAACACAGTAGGGGGCAGCAATGAGCCATGCTGTAGATCAGGTTTGACTTGCTACCTTTCTCTTCTTCCTCTCTTTTCTCATAAACAGGATTGTGATCTGCCCTCCAGACATCTGCTTGGTTGTAAAGGGAACAAATAAATAAAAGTAAAGGCCTATGAATGACGCTCCAAGAATTTATTCCCCGCAAATATATATTCTGTTTCAATATTATAATCCTTACTGGTACATTTATTGTTTGTGTCAGTGCTTATGTTTAAGTGCATCCCTGTTTTTGTCTTATGTTGTGTCTTTGTAAAGTAAGAACAGGACGCGTATGGAAAGAAGAGGACGATGAGAGGTGGGATTGAGTGCAGTTGGGAGGAAAAAAAAAACACACCGTGACAACCAGTCACTGTACAATACAGAGAACAGATCATTAATTAATGCTGCTGAGAGTGTGAAGTGAATCGATTCACCCCCTGAGCACGACACGCACTAGCACCCCCATCTAACAGGCATGGGGGAGTGGGAGGTTGGGGGGTAGCTAGGGGAATCCACACTCCCCTTGTCGGTTCACCTCCGTTTTAATCACTTCTGATTGTTTGCAGTGGCATGCAGTAAATATCCGCCGGGAACACTGCAGTACATTCATACCCCCCGGTTCTTCTCATCAGGTCCTTTTCTGTCTTTCATGTTATGGCCTATTCATTCCTCCCTCGGTGAGAGCCGAATGCCTTGATTAAAGTAGTTGTTTCAATAGTGTTTTGTTCTACTTCTGTTTAGTGTTTTCGTGGAGCTTGTGTTATCAGTGCACATGGTGGAGTGTGTGCGCTCCTGTCAGGGGGTGACAGCTGGCTCTTTCTGCCCCTGACACAAAGAGACTGTGACAACTGGAGTGTGACCAGCCTCTCACCCGCCTGCCCGTTTTACCCCCCCCTCTCTCGCTCTGCCTCCACGCCTGCAGCCTTGCCGGCCCTGCTCCTGTGCTTGTGGCCCTCTCTCTCTTTGGATCTGCACTGCATATGGGTCTGGTCAGCCATGGAAACCTGCTCAGCCCAATTAGAAGCAGCCGCCAGCTGGGCTTCCCCTCCATTCTCCGATCTCTCCTCTCTGGGTCTGCCACGTCCCTCTCTGTTCCTCTCCGGTGGCTTCACGCTCCAGCATCCCACAATCAGAGCTCCTCTCATGCCCATAATCATGCTAAGCTGATGGGCACAGTGTCCCTGGCGCGTGGATGGAGGCAGTGATTTGTGACACATCTCTTCTCTGTAGGACGCCATGCACGCACATCCATGCCATTCCCACTACACATACCAAGACAGACAGATGCATGCAGTAGCAAGGGGTCTGCAGTCTCCCCTGTCAGATGCTGTGTTTTGTCTCTGGCCTCACCAGCTGGTTTAGAACAAATGGTCTGAGGAAATAAAGCAGTGTTTTTTTTTTGTTCTTGGTAGCTTGAATGCAGTGAGGACAGTTCTGCTTAACTATGAGTGCCACAAAACATGTTCTGGCTTTATAGACGAGGTGGCTTGAACAGTTGAATATCATTCAAACCATCTGGAGCAGTCGGGGCTCGCTAGTAATTGTCAAGTAAGGATGTTCACTTTTTCAATCTGGATTTCTAGTATTCTGCCTTCATGGTCCACACAGATTATGTAATGAAAAAGTCACTTTCAGTAAATCGTAAGCTAATTTTGAGCTTGAGAGACTCTTTCTGCAAGAAATGAGTGATTTCAAATTATTTTATTTTGCTAATGCCTTTTAGTTCATTTCAGCTGCCTCACCTGCAGCTCAGAGATGGCAGTTTGACATTTCATTCTGACAAATGAAATGTCAAACCATGCTTACATGTATGTTTGACTAGCGATTTTGTTATTACTAAGTAACTACTGTGACCAAGACAGACGAAGAAATAGGCTGATGCCTCACAGCTTAAATGACTAAACATACAAGTGGTCATACCAAAGTCAGGTCAAATAAATTACATGCACACCCAACCTCTAATTAATCGGTCAGCATTTTAAACTCTTAGAGTAGAAGCACATTGATAACTTACTTGTTCCACTTACAAAACAATTTTCTACACCAGGGTAAAATGAAATTGTACTGTGTGGACTTACTCAAAAGGGTTTTACTTTTCTGTCTTGGCTATTTCTTTGGTGTCTTCCCTCTTATTTCACTTTGTGGCCATCAATCACTGATCTTGGCCTGATTGTGCATGAAGTGGCTGGATCCCATTTTGAGGAGTGACAGGAGCCTATTTTGCACTGGAGGCAGTGATGGCTACATGTCAGAGCTCATGACAGGATGCTCTCTGCCCCGTCTCCTGAGGTTTTGGAGTTTGAGGGGCCACCAGCCCCTTTTGTCCTCCTTTTGTAGATGGTCTCCGACACGGCTTGTTTTAGGCAGAGGCAGAGGCAGTAATTGATTTCTCTCTCATCTCTGATTCTGCCTGAGGCTCCTGGGCGCTGGCTGCACCTCTCCTCCGAGAAACAGATGAATAAAAAGAAAGAGCGTGAAGTTTATAGCCAGCAGTCACAGCGCTGACAGATGGTCAAACCTCGCGTTATCAGGGCCTGATAGAAGTCCGGAATGTGGTGGTTAGCTTCTGAATTGGCTTCTGAAAGGATCGGTCATATATATTAGAGCAGGGAGTATTGAGCCGTGAAGAGCGGGGGAGATGGGAGATATTGAGGTGCACAGATGCTGAAGGTGAGAGGGACCTAAGTTTATATCTGACAGGCTACATTAATAGATTGGTGAGCTGATAGATGCACAATGGAATACTGTGATGAATAAACTGCTTAAGCCCCATAAATTGAATTTTCATTCCTTTTGCTATACGGCCAGCGGAAAAAGTTGTCGCAGTGTTGTGACTTGCTTGAGAATCATCCAAGTGTATCTCACAAAATCTTTATTTTTTTCTTTACTAGTATGTGAACAAACTGCATTGTCACTTGTTGACTGCAGTCTAATATTATGACATAAAAAGTAATCTTTGTGAGTCTCTATGATATTATATATATATATATATATATATATAAAAACAGCAGAGCATTCATCATAATTGTGACCTTGTGGTGACCTTGTGTCTTCTTGTCATCAAGACTGACTTAATCAATTGCAGATGTTGTCAGCTGTGACAAGAGGCGTTTAGCCCTGTGACAAGAGAGACGGGTGGCACGGACTGTCTGCAGACACTCTGGCCTCCTGCCTTCAATGTCATTGTCTGATCCAATCCAGACAGCTCAGCGCAGACGTCCTCCACAACTTTGTAAATCGAGTTTGTTTAATCCCTTTTATTTTTCACTGCGTGCAGGAATAAATGAGCCAATTAACAGTGAATGAGAAAATCTCCCTGTCTGTTGCAGTGCGAGGTGTTTTGTGAGTTGCATCTTGCAGAGAAACTGTGGCGTTGTGTGACAGAAAAGCCTAAAAAGTGTCATTTGGTGTCATTTTAATCAGCTCGTTTGAACTGTTAGCACCTTCCCAGCAGGCTGGGCAATTTGACAATGAAGCTAAATGAGTCATATTTATTAATGGAGTTCATAACACTGTGCATCATAAGAATAAATCCACACCAAAGTTTAGCACTATGAATTGTTCTCCTGTTTCTTTTGTAGAAAAGCAGAAGTTATTCAGCTTAATGAGAATGAAGGGTACTAAGAGGACAACACAGAGAACTGATGATAGTTTAAAAAAAAAAAAAGGCACAGACAAATCTCCATACTTTGCTGCCCTTTACCCACCGCCTACCCTGCAGTAGCTTTTAGAGATGTCTAGCGTGTCTGTCTGTAACCATCCACACTTCAGCACTGAATGATTGGTTGCAAAATTGCACATTTAAATTGCATGCTGTGCTGAAGTGATTTTTGTGCCTACCTTGATGCCTATTTTGTTATGGAAATTCATGACACATTAACATAACCAGCAGGAGCTCAGAACAGAAAATAATGAATCCTGGTGGGAAGGAACAGCGGTATCCACCCTTATCTGAGAATCAATAAATACACGTACAGTAGGCTCTTGAGCGTGGGTCATACCATGTATGTATATGGCTGTTTCACATTGTTAGGGTTCCTGAAAAATTAATGTTATGGGGGCAGCATAACACAAAGTTGATCTGCTGGCAGTGAATTCACCTTCACTAGCTAATGGACCGATATTTCTCACCATCCATTATGATAAATGGAAGTGAAGTGAACACCGGCACTAGCCATACATTTACTTTGACCCAGCTGTGCTTAGTTGTTTTTTAACCTCATGTCTTTAAATAGTTGATGACTACACCGACCAATCACAGCTTAACCTTTCTACACATTTTGTCAGTAAATGGGGATAAAATGGACAATTTGAAAGACCCATTCACTTTTCTGTGTTCTTTGACTGAATTCCATTTAACTTATCCTGAGTGCATACAGGGCCTTCCTTACTACAGCCTGTTGCTACGGCAACAGGTCTCTGAAGTACTGGAGAACCCCAAAGGCTTCGTCAGAGCTGACAGGCAAGATGCCGAAATGCAAAAGCAATTGAACCCATCCGAGATTTCTGAAATTTGCAAGGAAATTATTAAGGAAATGTCATTCTTCACAGCATTGCCAACAATCAACAACAGCAGACCTACCAGCAGGTTTTGTATGACCCACAGCAATCTGTGTTGAATTTGAAAATTTGTGGAAACTTTTTTTTGGACACAGTGATTAGTAACGGTGGCCAAGAAGTAGCCTGAAGTGGTTAGGTTAATCACGCAGTCAGAGGCTTCTGCCAGAATTCATTTGAATTGCTCTCGAGACATTGTGACTCATTTAGCTGATTAAGGTTATAAGTTTGCCTCTCTGCCACAAAACATGTTCTATTAAACACAGACTGTGGATGCAAACTTTAGTCTTCTAGACAAACATCTTCCACACACTTGGATGAACACTGTGAGTCTCAGGGTCTGTAGTATATAGATTCTGCAAAGTCCAGATTCAAACTGATGATTAACTTCGAGTCTTACAGCCAGAAAAGGTTAAGTGCTCATAGTGAAGCATTAAACTGTCATGGTGTCTTATGCACTGTATCTACCGCACCAATACGCTTGTTTTTTCAGATAAAAGACCTACAGTACATTTTATATCTTAGCTCAGGGGAAAAGATCTGACTCCTCCTCAGTTTAAGTTGATAATATATCTGAGTAAATAGCACAACGCACCATCCAGAGATAAAAGAAATGTGTATTTTCCTCAGAATTGACATGATTTTCTCACATCAGGGCATGGCAGTATAAATGCTGTTTTTTCTGCCAAAATAAAGTTACCTGGATTCACTCACTGTGTTAACTGTGACCTTCCACAGACTGAGATGCGAAATACTGAATAAAATTATAGATATTTTCACTCAGTGATCACAGATGAAACGTTCTTCTGTAGTGTCAGTTTCAGACGACTGTGTGGCTGGGAAGTGGTGCTGCTGCTGCCCTTTGCCAGACACGAGCATGCACATATCGCGGTGTAAAAGCTACAGATGAGTAGCTTGGAATTCTCCGTATGGGAGAGCAAGTTTTGTTGAAATGTACGTTTTACTCAGCTGCTTAGGTGCCGAGTGTATTTGGCTCAAGCACAGATATCAAGACTGACGGTGTGAAACCGTTTGCAGTTTCAGTATGTTTAGAGGAGAAATGCAAAGGGGACATTAAAGACACTTTTCGTCTTTTAATAATCTATGAGCTTTTCTCAAGTGATAACTCACTTAAACTGCTGGCATCTTCTTCAGTAGAATATAAATTCTGTGAGCCAGAAAAAAATATGACTAATGCCAGGGAGAAGGGGTACTTTTCAAACTTGGAAAAGTAACACACAAACAATTGATAGTCAGTCAGCAGATGATGCAGTTCCAGCTCAAACAATATACAATACAGTATACAAAGACAAGTTCGACGTTGGGACGCTGTGTGTGTGTGATGGAAAAAAAGTTTTCGTCAGATGCAATGTTGACATTTAAAAAAAAACAACTCTTTGTATCAAATGAAGAACAACCACAAAAACACCTCAAACTGTAGGCTTAGTGAGCTTATTGGAGTAAGTGTCTGTTTAAATAATCATTCTGTCCTGCAGATATGTCTCATAAGAAAAGCGTCTCAGTAAAAATCAAATGGTTCAAATTGTCTGAAAGGTAGAAGAGGGAGTAGACTCAAAGTCCATGCTGAATGTCTATTTCATTTATTCATTTCTTAAGGGAAGTAATTGGTTAAGAAGTTGTGCTTTTACATGCGTTGATCTCTTGTTATGAAGCTAATCTGCTTTGGTTTTTACCATACGTTGCCATGGAAACACAACACAACCTAATACTAAGAAGTAACT
The DNA here is from genome assembly GCF_036924035.1 of Leuresthes tenuis. NCBI lineage: Eukaryota > Metazoa > Chordata > Actinopteri > Atheriniformes > Atherinopsidae > Leuresthes > Leuresthes tenuis. The sequence continues at coordinate 18,690,398 of NW_027325362.1, forward strand.
CAGCTTTGAGACACTGGAAACTTAGAGTTGAACCTGTCACCTATTCTGGACTCATTTAGGATGAACTAAAGTGAAGCAATTGAAATGTTTTTGGGGGTTAAGATGGTGGCTGGTTCACAGAGGAGGCTTGAGGCAGAGAGTCAATGCAGACCAACCAGGTTTTTATTCACCAACAGATAGGAACCTGTGCATTACCACCCTCTGCAGGGCATGTAGCCTAGGATCATTGCAGCCTAACCAGCTTGTGATCTGAACTGACTGCCTTTTAAAGTCTCCCACTAATTCATCCCCAGGCTCTACCATCTAAAAAGAACAGTCCATTTGTTACAAAGCCCCCCAAACAAGAAAATACACCAAATCAAAACAAACAAATATTTTAGAAACAAATATTTTACAATCAAAAAGGTTTTAACACAACTGCATAATATGCCTTGCACTCTAAAATCTTACTAACTTTATCCCAAACATGTTATTCCCCCTCCTTAATGGAGACGTGATTTCACCCGGAACTTTAAAAGGGTGTTCCAGTATAGAGGGACTCTTTTAGCCCGAACACTCTGGAACAGAAAACAGAAAAGGTAAGAAACTTACACTGGAAATTCAATCATCCCTCATTTCCAGAGAATTGTTAATTTAACCAAACATTCTGTGCTTCCCACAGTACAAGTCTCTTCAGTTCCAGCTGAAGAGGGAGCCATCAAAACATCTTAAATTTCCAATAAAATATCAATTTGTTTGGTGACCTCATTTCTTACCTCGCTGTACACAAGTCATCATATGGCAGATATTATGCTACACGTAATGGAGACCTTCATTACAGGGGGAAATCATGGATAAATTATTAAAAATAGAGATTCTGTACACATTACAATAGCATAGCCCTGTAAAAAGAGTCTGGGTGCGTGTCCAGACCTGTCATCCAATTAAAACATGAAATGGAAAATACAGTTGAGTAGATTAAATCTTCAATCAGCCAAGAAAGGTACAATATTCCCCTACATCGGTCTCCTCAGCTCTGAAACACGTAGTATTGTTGAAAGAAGAGGTAATGCAACACAGAGATAAATGTGCACCAGTCTCACAGTAAAATTTCTTTGTTGATTAAATATAGGGTTTAGGAATCTTTACATTTTGTTTTTACTAACATTTTAGACAGTATATAGTATTTTTTGGGAAAACAGGGTTGTAAAAAATCCCATATGTACATATTCCACAAAAAATGTTTTAATAATGTACACAATCTTATTCACGTCTGACTTGGCTGCTAAGGAAAAACACTTGACCCTGGCCTTCCCACTGGTTTCTAACTGTGTTCAGTATTTGTAGTGAAGTGCATTGGTATTAGATGGCTGCTGTGAAAAGCAGCAGGGCTCCAAGAAAAACCTTGCTTTTCTCCCTGGTTGAAAGTTGCTCATCTTTAAATTCATTCCCTGAATCCCAGGAAGCTTCAGATCCAGGTGGCATTTTTGCTTTAATGAGAGAGAGATCATCAGCATAACCAAACTACTCACAAAGTTACAGCTAAGTAAGACTAATGCGTTTATTAATGTCCAAATTAATTACTGAGCATTTTAGAGCCGTTGCTTTTCATTTTCTTTCATTAAGCTTCCGGGGTGTTTTTTTTCCCCTGTTGAAAATGACAACATAGAAACATTTTAATGACTTTCTGAAGTAAATTTGTTAACAAGGGGAGCAGTATTCTGCATTCATCTCCCAACTGAACTCAGTTTATTAGCACTCTAAAGAGAAATGTTATCATTTAAATCTTGTTTCATTTTATCTCTCCCAAAGAGGACATATTGCTCACAAATTGCTTGCATTTGTTTAGATGTAATCCAAACGGAAGACTGCTTCCTAACATAAAAGCTTTGACCTATTGGATAATGAGGACAATTCACAACTAATGGCGCCAATTTAACTAAGGTTTATCAACAGATTTTGCTGATGGGTCTCCAGTTAAATAGCAGACTTTATATCAGTTCTTGCGGCATTTTACCAGCAGTTCAACCTGTAAAGCAGCAAAATTTACTGCTACACAGCTGCAGTATGCCTATTGGTTTCACAACCTGGTAAAATATCATATTTTGCACTGAAGTAAGCAATGTTTTGTTTTGAAAACGGCTGAGAAATTAATTCAGCTGTGAATGGCACTCTTGCGAATTATAACTATATCATTATCCTGAGCAGCATGATGGAAAAACCATCAGAGAACTGCTCTACAGATGTACAATACAGATCAGTCATAACCTTGCCGTAACTGCGCTACAATGATGGTGAAAAATTTGTAATATTACCTGAAGAAGCATATTAGTTCAGAATTCAGAATTAGATCTACAACAGAGAGTGAAAGACAGAATTAGTTCATTAATCTTCCCTCTCTTCTGTTCTCTTGTCATGAGGGGCCATCAGCGTGAGACAAACATGCTTTCTTAGTGAGACAACAAATGTAATCTGCATAACTGTCTTGCGCTGGCAGGGTTTAATCGGCGTATTCTCACTTGTTCAAAGCGCACAAGTAAAGCTGCAAGTCAATTTCCTTTCAACATTTCAGTGGCCCTTGTTGGCTTTGAAGACAGGCATCTATAATGAAGGGCGTCAATTTTCATCCCAATTAGAGTGTTTATCTCGGCTTAGTTCACCTATAGTGGTGCCTTTGCCTCTTGTGGGGGTGATGAATTTTCATGAAGGACAAACACTGTACTTCAGATAAAAACAGCTTATCTAGCGTTGGGATTTAAAGCTTGAGCTGGAATTATTTTTCTCCAATTCGCTTGTGCTGTGTTAACAGGCAGTGTGTTGGGGAGGGTGTGCGTGTGTGAAAGATAGTTTGTGGGGTGAGTAGTGGACAAAGTTGAAAAAAAAAATGCAGGAAAACAAGGTAATAGATGTTTATATAAGAAAAGCTTCACTAAGCTTTCCTTTGGAAAATGAAATAAATGGAGCACATCACATCAGTCCACAGCTGCTTGACAAGACTTGTCAGATACTGACAAAAACATATCTCACATGTCAATCAACACTACTTACCAGATATACAAATACCCTAACATGTATTTATGGTTCGCTTTAATGTGGGAAAAAATACAGTGCCTGTGATGAAGGATGTGAGTCAACAATTTCAGCCTCACAGCTCCGATGTAAGCCAGAAAATCCAACAATGTCTGATGTAAACTAGGACGACAGGGTGTTTTTGTGCATTCGCTGGTTTGTTATTTCAGCATTAAAGTCTTTTGTATGCCATGGAGCCCGAGCAAAGCAGAAACCCTGTGCAGTGAAGCCGTTTTCCCCTGACACCACCTACTGCTCAAGTTGAGGGAACGCACTGCTCTGACAGGCAACATTTAAATGAGGTCATTAAAATTTAACACAGTCCCCATTCCAGGGACAATCGCTTCAGACATCTGCATGGCATGTGACAAGTTAATGGAACACAAACATGGTAGCTGTTACAGTGAGCTGAAACGTGTTTTTAAATGGCTTTTCACACCAACAGATGAGAAACCTGTTGTTGATGCTTTTTGTTGATTTTTGCAATTATGTTTTCCAAAAATGGTAAGAAACTAAACAACTAATCCAGCAGGAGAAAAACATTGTGTTTTAAAAAGACAAAAAGAAAAAAGCCTGACGGTGGCTTTTGTTTTTCCAGTACAGGCATGAACATTTTAAGGGGTTCTAGTCACCAAATACTGTAGTAAATACTCCGGTAAATACCATATAATCACATATTTTGGTTCCAGTTGGTTTCATTGTTACCTCTCCTGTCAGTTGTCAAATGAAGGCAAAAGAGCCAAAAAATAGACAAAACAACTTGATTAATTGCTGAATGCTGCTTTTGACAAAGATGGCTATGGCTGGAGTAAAAAGTTTGAAAAGGATAAATCAGTGGATGTGGAGTGGTTTAATCCAACCTGCTCCCTGTCATTCCTCAAGGCTACATTAGCTGCCAATAGCATGTTGACTTGAAGTCGTGTTGTGTATGCAGCAGGGTTTGACAAAGAAAAAGAAATTGTGTTGTGAAAATTATATTGTTATGGCATAGTTTATTACTGTACTCAAGAAGGGGTGGAAGAGGAAGAGGAATAATAAACCCAGCAGGCTGAAAACTTTGTGTTAATGGCAGACGAGGACTGTGCTTGGAGCGAAAGAGTAGCATCGACTTTAAAGCACAGTTTGGGTGTCAGCTGATGAAGCTGTCTCCCCTCAGGCTCACAGCAGCAGCCTGTGTTGTCCTCAGTCAAACTTGATATCTTTTCTAATTCTCCCTTCCACATGGATTAATAAGCAAAGTCAATTCCTTGTTGTCCACTTCTGTTTGATTAAGAGGGAACAGGTGAGATTTTGTGTTTCTCTGAAACAGTGTGGTGGGTTCACATTGCAAAGCTTGTGTTGATATCTTTACTGAGACAGCTTCGGACAGCGTTTTTGAAATATGTATGTCTATATTTCCACCCGTGATGTGAGGATTTTAGAATTATGGATGTATTTTCCAAAGATTTGAAAAGTTGTTTAGATAACAACATGTTGGTTGCAGATGCCGGGTGTGATTTAATAGAGGGGTTCTGCTCTGATGAGCTGCTGACTTTGATAACAAACATCTTCAGAGTTCTCCAGCCATTAGTGAGTATCACAGAGGGTGGGTGGACTCTTGGGGTTAGATGGTCTGCCAGATATTTTGTCTCATTTGATAGAAGAGAAAGCCTGAGGGCCAGAGTGCGAACATGCTGGAGATCACAGGACAGACTAATTGTTTCTGTCTACCCAGAGACACACGACAGATTTCTCTGTTACAGTTGTTTAATTTCACACATGACTGCAGGAAAAGCAACTTTACTGGATGCTATTGGAATGAAATATATACTGTATGGCATGACAGATGTATAAACAAGACACACAAGAAGGTATATTATAAGCTGACACTTGGCTTCCACTTTAAACTTTATTAGTTGTTTCTGTTACAGTTTAGCAAAGCAAACATCAAAGTATGAAGGCATCATTTCATAGACCTGTAATTTATCTGATCTTTAGTATGGCACCACTGAAAATAATCAATGAATCATAGCAACAACTAAAAGAAACCCAAACCATTAAATCAACAAAGGAAAAAGCAAGAAATGACTAACAACAGGTGTTAGCCATTAGCTGATGTACTTAAAATACTAATCATCTGCAAGCAATATACAACCATTCAGACTTGGACCATCTCCTAAGGTCTGCGATTGTAATTTTGTAGTTTGATATGAAATAAGGCAGATTTCTTCCATACAATTATAGACAATCTGGAAAGGAGACAAGCAAAAGCGAAGAAGACTGCAGTTCTCGTTTATGTTGGTGAAATTCAAAGCAATTGTCTGGCATGCACTGGAAATGGAAAATAAATAAGGAAGGAAAAAAAAGCACTGATTGATTTGTCAAGAGAAACTCACATCCTCATTTGGGTTAGTGATCTGTGGCATATTGTCTGACAGCTTTTGGCTAATTTGACTTGATGTTGCAGCAATGTGTGAGGACATTGGGCAAGCGTTGGTGTGTTGCACTCCAAACAGCCTTAAATGCAGTATATTAAACAGTTTAATGCCATGACGACTATCTATGGTGTTTGAATTGTAGGAACTAAAGCATGGTCGATATTAAACGTCATCCAGCCTGGAAATTCAACATGTAGGAGCTGTGGCTGTTGTCCTCTGACAGCTTGATCGTGCTCTCACAGTGGGTTTGATCAGATAAAGAGATTTGAACCTGGTTTATCTCATTGCACCCTGCTGGCAAAATTAAGTATGACTCTAACACACAGTGAGGTATGGCTCATCTTTTCTGGCTGATATGTTAAAGTCCTATAGTAAGGTTTTGTACATACATACATACATATACAGTACATACATACTCCAGGAATGAATGGTTTCCTAACAAAGTGTGTGTGTGGGGGGCTAAGTAAAGGTGGGAATGTGAGCATCTTGTGAGTTACTGGATGTCCTGGGCCAGCGTCAGAGCCCATACTGACATGGGCCATTCTGATACCAGTGTGGTAGGCCTTCGCACAGTTTACTGGCTGTCAGATGAGGTTGACTGTTTTTTCCCTTAGTCGGTCATTCTTTCTTCTCAGCAGGGTCTGGATAAAAAAAAACAAATATAGGATGTAAGAATGCTTTAACACTTACAGCTAAATACTGTGTCTTATTACTTGTTTTAATAACCAATAAATGAGATGGTGTGGTTTTGCAGCTTTTTGCCATCATGAGGAATTTTAAACTAAGAATCTTTTACTTAGCTTTTTTCTTTCATTTTTTTCTTTCAAGACCAAAGGCATAAATAATTAATAGACTGGATCATCCCTAGATCGCATTATGTAATAATGTTTAGCTGTAGAACTAGAATAAATGTGACTGTTATTTTCAGAGTGGGCACAAGAGAAATGACGTTTGCCTTGTTGTCCAACTAACTACTGAAACTGAAAGTTAAAGGGATGATATTTACACATAGTTCAAATGTTCTGAAACTGAAGTTATAAAGTTGAGCTTCAGTGTATAAAGTGTCAATTAGTCACATGTATAAAATGTTGTAATATGTCAACAAATGTTTGAAGAAATTGTTGCATGTTGTTTAAAAAGATGCTTTTTTCTACATTTTACCACGTTAAATCACATGTCGAACGTTGAGTGTTAGAGGGAAAGTTCAGGTTTCAAATGGGCACATAAAAAGATATTCAACATAACCAGAGTGATTCTGAAAATGAGTGAAAAAGCAGCCCTAATCCCTTTTGCTAAGAGGAATGTTTATGAAGTTGAAGTTATAGCACCACTCTGTAAATCCAAATTAAGAGCAGTGATATATATGCTCTGTTGAACCACTTTGGTCAGTTTTTGCTCCTAGATGAACAAGAAATTATGCGTTGCAGGCACCTCTATTTTTCTACTCATACTTCACCCTGAAGGATAACATGACTCTTTTGTGAAAATAAAATAGCCCATTACCTATTAGCTATGTTCAGAACAGAGGGCAGTCCTTTGTTATTCTTTAACGTCGTACTCTCGCTAATTCAAAAGCACACTATGTGCTGACCAACTCCCTAATCATACCCTGATACTCACGGTTGTTCGACAACAAGCTTTTTCAGTCCTGGCACTTTGTCAGGCGTTGTTTAAGCTTTCTCCTTTCTACATCAACCTGTGTCGCTCTGCCAACTTATTTCATACGCTGCTAGTTTGTCCTATTTATCCAACCCCAACAATCTGTTCATAGCAGTTGCTTAATGAATTTATTTCTACCCAGAAACTCTGCTTTGCCCAAATTTTAATTTGTTTTTTTGGCTGAACAACTCTATAGAACAATTGCAGTCATAGAAATTCAAAGCACTCTCTATAGATGTCGTCAACATTCAAATTCTGTGCCGTCTTATTACCCCTACACCTCAATAGAGACCTTAGAATAACAACAGAGTAGTATCCTTATCAAATATGATTTATTGGCACGATTATTGTCCCTACAGTCTGTGGTGGCTGTATGTTAAAATAATATGCATTGCACAGCTGATTTATTAAATGTCTGATGGTTGAGTTTGCAGGTAATTCATCACACTCAATCTCTAAAGACGTGCTGACACTTATATAGCAAAATATCAGGGTTATAGTTGTAGACCTGAAATGGCTAGAGTAGATTTACAAATGCATTTGGCCCTGGAGGGGCATGAACAAACTGCCTGCCTGCTGTCTGACCCCACAGAGACAAGAAGATGAAGACAGACGGGGGAAAATCGCAGACGAGGAGGGTGAAACTGGGTAACACTTGGCTGCACAGAGCTGAAGATTCTCAGAAAGAGGTGAATTTTAATTTAGCAGCTGTGGACACTAATAAGATCCCACTTAAAAATAGAGATGTGTATTGGATAAGCCTCTGAGAAAATGTGAGTGCTTCCTCCATGTCCTTACCTTTGGGTAGAGTGGAATCAGGTTCTTCTGAGCCCTCAAAAGAGTCTTTCATCTCCTCTAGAGAAGAGAAAATCAGTTTAAAAAAAAAGTCTACAGGCAATGAAAACCCAGCAATCTGCTGCCCATCATCTTGTGCTGAAAAACATCAACTTACCTTTGCCTCTGCTTTGCCAAGCTTGTGACTCAAGCTGAGAGATTTTATAGTTACCTTGTCACTAACAAGAACTGTCTGAAGTAAGGACTGAGCTCGATGTTAACATCTCAAAATGTAATTGTAGTGTTTTTCTAAACATTCACAAGACTATATATATCACAGCACTGGCTTCTGATGTATGTTATGACTGAGGTTCAAGTGCATCTAATATATATCCAGAATGTTAATATGCACTATGATGCGTTTATGGATGTCGGTGAGTAAGATGCAAGAAAAGATGGAGAGGATGTGGGTAGCAGACAGCAGGTAGTGTGTCTGTGAGTAAACAGCAATCCATTTCATGTAGACGACCATGATTTCTACTCACCTCCATTGCTGGTGCCAGTGTTAATCTCAGAGTTAATCTCAGATAAATCTGTAAACAAGAGCACATATTGATGTCATCTATCTTTAAAGTCAGTTCATTCACTGACCAAGATTAAACTGCTTGTTGTTTAAAGTAAAAACAAGGTTGCAAATTATTATTATTACTTTTTGCTTAGAGACATAGATCATTCTCAGACCGAAGAGTATCAGACTTTGTCTCAATGCTTTATCTGTCATACCTGGAATTTCAGTGCCTTCCTAAAGAGTTAAACTTCACAAAAAGATCAATTCAAAGGCAAGATAGGAGAGAGACTCATGCAAAATGAATTACAGACTCCTGTCCCCACAAGGCAGCCTGAGATCCTCCTCTACAAACATCCTTCTCCCCTTCTATCCTGCTTGTTACCTCTGAAGTCTCACAACTCCTTCATCGTCACTCCCTGAGCAAACCTCCACACTTCCTCCTTTGCAACAACATTCACCCAAACAAAACACACCAGAAATATAACTGCTCTCCCCAGGCAGTCTTGTAATAATGTAAACAAATACTACTGCTTAGGCATGATAGAAGAATGGGTGAAATTCAAAAGGATGTCATTGTTTTGTATATTCATAGCTACAAGTCTGCAGTCACTGAAGTCACTGAATTACTTGGAGGAAAGGAGGTTCCTGGTTGTAATTTGCAGGTCTGAATACACATGCCAGGCTGTGAGGCTCTTGAAGGCACATAGAAACCTTGTGGGTAACAGTGCATTTCCCTTTGTGTCAATTTGTCTGGAGACTGCTATCTATAGCAAAAATACATTTATCTGTGTTTAATCTAAAACACTTTGGAATGAATTTTTCCTCATGCAGACACCACTGGAACTAAAGGACTGCTGACTAAAGGAATGGATGACACAACAACAGTCTCGGCCCTCATTTGTTTACCTTTTGATCGAAGGCATCATCATAATACGAGCTACAATAACTTGAGTGTTGTGAAAGGAGATCACTTAAGCACTGGCCTCATTTCAAATGCTTCTTACTTTGTGCCTCCCAGGTAATAACAATATCATCTCAGTGCTAAGGTAGCATCCTCCCCCTCTAATATCATCAAAACAAAAAAAACAACAGAATTTCTGTTGATTGTGGCCCCAGCCTCCCTCTGCATGCCTGAAGCTTCGAGGGCGTGGAGACGTTGTTCTGTCTTGTCTTGCTCTCTAATATGGCTTCTGTGTGCTGAGAGCTGAGGGGCTATCATTTAGAAAAGGATAGGAGAGTTCTGCGGTAAATACATAAACAAGATGGGGGGGGGGGGGGGACTTGGCTTCTGTCAAGGTTCTGGTGAAGGAGACACAAGACGCAGAGGCCAGAGAGAGAAGAGAAAAACAGCAGACTGATTTGAACTCCTCAACAGGAAACTGGGAGGACGTTACATTGATGTTTCTTAAAGCTGGGACCCTTTCTATAAATATTTATATGCAGAATAAATATAGAATTTTCTGAAGACTGTAAACAGGCCTACATTGCTTCATGGAGGCAAACCCATCAAAAGTGAGACTTTCACTGTGATCTGGCTTGATATCGTCACTTTTTGGAGATACAGAGATCGAGACAGATTCATTTAGTAGAGAACAGAGGTCACCCATGTTTGGAAATCATTGTTTGCAAACATTTCATAATCAAAAACATTTCTAATCACTTCATTCTTTCAGAGGTTATCTAAAACATCCTGAAGAGAAATCCCATCAAAATGGAGGATAGGAAAATATGAACGTGCTAACATTTGCACACAGAGGAGAAGGGAGGGGAAGGACGAGAGTTGGGCATAAGTCACCCTTGTATGCAGACAAGCAGAAAATTACAACCCCCACCTTCCATTCATTTATTAGACAAGAGGTAGTTAGCATTTTGTTGGTCAGCAATAGTGTACTGCAGCACAATATTCAGTCATCGGAGAAAATATATTTGAACTGGACAGCAATGGCAGGTGAAGATTTGAAAGTACTATATGAATAATTAACAGATATTTGATTAGCTGTAGCTTCTGTGTGATAAGTTCCCTCATTATTTCTCATCGTAATCAAAGAGTATTTGTCACAATCGCCAGCAGTTCTTTTAATGGTCTTTCCATTCCAGCCCAGTCAGCCCACAATGGAGGCAGTCCCAGAGGGTCACTCACACAGCAGCTTGGGAACCGGCTCTGCTTAATGTTCCAGACAAGAGCCTTGGGCAGAACAGGGGGTTCTCTTTGTCCCTCAGCCACAGGACATTTCACTGACTTTTATTCAACTCCTCTTCTGGAGCAGTGGAAGAATGGAGGGAAAAAAGAATCGATGGAGGTGTGGAGGTTTAGAGGTGTCTGTGCCCTGCAGTGCCGGTTCCCCAGGAGAATTTCTACAGTGTATTTGATCCCTAAACCGTGGTGTGGCCGGCTGGTGTGCTCTGTTTGAACAGGTCTTGGAGGTCTGATCTCTGGGAGATCCCACAGGTGTCCAGCTGCTCGCACTCAAACAAAGAACATAACCCACCAGAATCTCAGTGTAGGAACTACTGAAAACCATCAGTCTCCAACTTTTTTACGTTTGGTAAAAGGTCCATTTACTGACTGAATCTCTTTCACTGAATGTGTTCAGTATTTCTGTTTTCTGTTAGCTGAATCTTTGTTTTTTGTGCATTTTATAAAGCATCTGGGGGGGAGGGCTTGGTTTCTCAACAGCAATTCATCTTGAGAAAATAAAGTAGGATAACGTCAGGGTCGGTACCAGTATCTGCTGAAGCTCTATTTCTTTCAGGAGATTAGCTCAAGACTTATTTCAGAATGTAAACTGGGTGGTCTACAAAGGACTCAGGTCTGGTCTGTATTTGGCCATGTTTATTAAACAAGTATCAAAGAACCCCTCATTGAACTTTACATGGACTAATAGCTTTGGGCCTGATACGCCTACTACAAAGATAATCAAAGATATCCCAGCTCAAGCAAAACAAGAGTGGGTGGATCTCAACAAGTGTCCAACCAAAAGAACTAATGAGCTGGTAAATGTGGAAAGCAGCCCATTTTCATATGGTAATGTTAAATTTGTAGTGCAGGCTTGTGGAAATAGCTTAACTGCCTGAGCTGCCTCTCTCAAAACAGTGAGGAAAAAGGATTTTTTGAGCAGGGGGGGCAGCATTTGATAGCCAGAGTTTTCTTTCCTCTGAGATAGAACACTGTCTGACAATCTGAGCCAATTAAAGAGCACTGAGCTGTGACCTGCAGGGCTAGGGAGATGAAAACAAGCCTGTTCAGTAAACACTGTGACCGCCCCTCTCCTGAAAAGCCAAGAGTCTTCATTAATATTCTGTCTTTCTTCTTCCTAAGAAAAGGCCAAGGGGTTGTGGACACTAAGTAGCATTGTGCTCCCCTGTGGGTTTGGGTAACATTGCAGTGGTGGCGGTGGTGGGGCGGCTCCAAGTTGGGTCAGGGTCCTCTAAACACACTGAAAAGGCCCAAACTCATTACATAGGCCTGGGCCATGCCTGACAAGATGAGAAAACACAAAGTACTCTGAATGAGTGAAAAGAAAACAGGACACCATCTGCTTTGGGGTTAAGCCACTACTTGGAGAAAAGGGAAGATGATTAGAGTGAAGTGTGTGATAGAAGGAGATAAACAGGGTATAACTGACAACAAATGCTGGCAAAAATAAAGGGAAAAATGACCATTAGCGAGACCATAAGACTGTGCTCTATGTGAAACAAAGACTAGATTCCGTTAGCAATGTCTATCACTTGTAATCTTTCTTTTAAGTCATTTCTTATTCCCAACTCCATGCAAGGTAGTGTTAGATAGTCACTGTGGTGTGTCAGAGAGCAGGAGATAAAAAAGAGCCAGAGCACTGAGATGCACAGAGATGAAAGGAGTAACTGACTAACTTATTAAGTGAAGAAGTGAGAGAAGAAGACAACACAAAAATAGACATGGAAGGTAATAATGCAAAAGAGGCCTCCCCCTGTGTGACCTACATACCTGCTAAACCTGCTGTCAGTGGTGGCCTGCTCCTCTCTCATCACTCTCTGAAGTACTTTACATAATCTTTAGACTCCCCTTGCGCTGCTAGAGGGCCTGCTGCAAGCAGCTGCCCGATGCTGTTTTCAATACCTTTTGTGGTTTGCTATATCAAGGCACAGACTGTTGCAGAGGGAGCAGCGAATCTGACACTAGGTAATGTGGCTAACAACTGTGAGACATTAAAATGGGACACACCACAGCTGCAGGAGATGTGAAGCCAGCATGTTTGCAGAGGAATACATTGATGTTTGTGTGCTACTGGACACTGGCAGCTTTGCAGTTATGCATTGATTTGCAGTTATGAAGTGATGTCTTTTTTTGGGCAGCTCAAGGTTTTTCACAGTAGATCATGGATTGAACTAGTCAATACAATCAAAGTGCGTGTCTAGACTGCAGCGTAACCAAGAACCCTAACAGAGTAACGGTCTATCAGCGAAAGGTCACAGAGAGAGCAGCCTGATCGATCGCCTAACAGAAGAACCATGTATATGCGTCCATGGTGGAGTTTGGGACTGATGGAGATCTTAAGCGTAGACAGTTAAGACTTTGCATCAGCCTTTAATGAAGCCACACTCTTTCTATGTTTTTATTTCTCTACTCACAGAGCTGTGCCACTTTCTGTGATGTATTTTAAAGTGACCTTTTAAGCATAGCAAAAGTAATGCATTTGAAATGTGACACATTTACCAACTATGATTTTTTTGACAAGCAGCAAGCCAAAAAACAAACAAACAAAATCACTTTTTACACTAGTCGCAAGTTATTGTTCTGGTTTTGCATTTAAAAAAAAACTAGTGGGTCAAGCACACTGATTTTTGAAATCCAAAAGGTTGAAGGCTTCAAATCCCAGCTGCCATGTCAAAGTGTCAAAGAACACCGTTGTCTGTATCTCTCCTTAGTTTATTTCTAACTAAAGTAGCTCTACCATCAAATCTTCCTCAGGCAAGCCATACAGATAATACACATCACTCAAACAATGTATTTTCTGTCTGTGTGTGTTTTTATACTTGGGTGTGTCTGTGACTAAAATATGTTTCAGACTTTTCAAAAGCACATTTGTTGCTGGCTGACAAATTCTGCCTGTGCTCAGAATTGGTTCATTTGCCATTATTGTGAACCAAACTGTGAGTAGAGACAGGAGAAGAGAGCTGATCAAAAGAGGGGCTTCAAAGCAGAACAGAGAAGAGTGTCCCTAGTATCCTGTTAGATGCAGCTCCATCTCTTTGAAGCGGGCCTCTGGGCCAGAGGTGACCAACATAATGGACGGTATGCACATTGTTGATCTAGTCTCAGCAGCTAAGTGACCAGAATCCTGTGTTTCTCATCAAAAGAAAGACATTATGAAATGGAGATGGAGGGTGCCATCTGGAATAATATATGAATTGCAAAAGAGTGTTTAAACAAACAAAGAAAGGGGAAAAAAAAATCAAGCTCGACATCACTGTCAGTCCAGCGGGAACTTCATTAGTCACCATAGTAACAACAAGCCAGTACCATCCGTGTTCATTCAACAGTCTTACTGAAAACATTACTTTGTGCTGTTTCCAGTTTTTCTTCAAATTCTCGTATATTTTCTTTCTTTGCTGTATAAATGCTTCACACTATTGATTGTAACTATAATTGTATTGTGTCTATGTTGGCAGTGTTTGAAAAACAGAAATCAACGTTACTTTGTGCTGGTTAAACTGTTAAATGAGATATATTCTATATAATACGTTACACTTGTTTAATTCTGAATACAAAGATTTATGATGGAGCAGTAACAACCTTTGTTTTTTTCTTTTCATTTTGACATAATGGCAGATGAGTGGCATTAGCCACCATTGTCTAATGTGGCGAAAGATCCAGTACATTAACATATGTATTTCTTTTTATGTGGTAGTAAAAATTGCTCAAACTAATCTGAAAAACGAGGTACATAGTAAACCACACATTTTGTGTATCCATTCCATCTCTCAACAGACTGCAGTGAAATATTCCTAATTGTACTCATCATAAAATCTACAGGAGACCGGATAATACAGTAACTGTGTGGCCGAAAATTACCAAAGCAAGTCAAAGAAATGGCTGAAAGGGTGAAATGGAGTTCAGTGCTGAGGGGGAAAAGCGACATGAAATTCAGCTATAAAAGCTGAACTATTACGGACAATGATCAGATTGTGGGTGTCCACTCATGGCACTAAGGCACAGTGTCTCAGCATGGCTGTCACTGGTGTAGTTATTACTTTACTCTCACAGTCAGTATAAGAAGCATAGCCCAGTGTCTTCAGCCGGTGGCAGCCTGCTCCCTAAGGAGTCACAAAGTGTTACAGAATACAGTGTTATGCCAAAAGTTAATCGTGTGCCGACAACTCCTCGCTACAGGAAGTGTTCGTTTCTCCCCTGAATTAGATTTACATCGCCAGTACCCCATTGCTCACAAAAGACCAAGACAAAAGGGCACAAAACAACCAATTAAGTTAAGCGTGAAATCCTTTTCGCTGCTGCAGACAAGCAAGCATAAATGCAGAGTGCATTTCAGCAATAACTAATTCAAAGTGGAACATACCAGTGAATTCAATAAATTATTCAAGTAGCCAAAAAGACGAAAAGAAAAAACACCCTTTGATTTGCAGAGGATTAAAAAGAAATCCCACTGTTTGTTGTTAATTCTTTTACAGTAGAGAGAAACCATACGGGTTTCCTGTGTGGTGATAGTGTGTACCTTCACATTGGCAGTGGCAAAGCTGTCGAAGAACCATTTGTGTCGGCTTGCTGTTCTGTTACATTCAAGCCGTTTCTCTGAGGAAGCTAAATACATAAAAATCAATAATATTCCCCAAATAACATAACAGAGAGACTACAATTAATTCCCAAGACAGTTGTTTAAAGGGGATTTGTGCCTCTATTTTAGAGCATTAGTTTATTGTTTGTGTATCTTAGAGGGCAAAAAACTAAGGCGTTATGAGCACATGGCTGCACACCATATGGCACTTGTGGATTCTGCTGGGCTTTCAGCTCAGAGCTTCACATACACTGAGCTTTGAGCGGTTGGCGTGCACTCACTCTGCCAAATAAAGCAGTCAGAGCCATCAATACAACCTGACCACCAGGTCAGGGAAACATTTGAAGACAAAAATCTCTGGAGCGAAGACAATCAAATGACAATAAACAAATGGCAACTTGGACAGTGATGATGAAGTGGAGTTGATTTGAGGTTTTTAACACCACAGCAGGCCTGAAGACAGAAAAGGAAACAAAGAAAAATCAAAGGAGAGAGGAGCAGAGTGAATGTCAGCTCATGTTATGGTTGCTTGTCTCAGCTCTGTTGAGACTTAGACTTTTGTAATGGTCTGCAAAGTCTGTCCATCTCCACTGAAGTGTTTCTCTGTCTGGCTTTTCACGAGGGGAGCTGTGATGTACCAGCACTGTCAAGAGCCGAAATAATAAAAAATTTAATATCAATATAATTCAAATAAACATACAATAAGTGGTTTTATTGTTGTGATACAGTATCAATGGCAGATACTTGGTCATGAGGATCTTTTGTTTTATGCCTTTTCATTATCACTACTGTAAACTGTTTTTTGTAGTCTTTGTTGATGCTGCAGATGTTGTGACAGTATAACTGATAATAATGTGCAAATATTTAAGTGCGATGGCTCTACTGTCCAGTAATTGCCTGTCTACTCCACATTCTTCTAATAGTAAATGAGCTACTTTTATCTCACAGTCAACCTATACCAGAGGGCAGCTTTAGCAAAGGCAGAAAGAAAAAGGAACACTTGCATTGAAGATAAAAAGGAACATATTGAGCACATGAAAAATCACAGGAGCAATCTTATATTTTAGTCATATTTGAAAACAGCTTTGTTGATAACAGGCATATAATGAACTGACTGGAAGTGTAGCAAACTGTCACTAACCAGGCACAGTCCTTTATTCAGGTTTCCATGCTCTGCAAGTGATGCAAATGCTTTATAGGTGAAGCCTCCTAAAAACTTGACGTGGAAGAAGGATGAGCTGCTGATATGGCATTAAATCTGTGCAGCTGTTAAATCTTACCTTTGGAGCTAAGACAATAGCTATTGACTCCTCTACGAAAATCACACTGCATGAAGGAAAAACAATATCTGTTCACAGCTCAGATTTATTTATCCATAGCTTTAGGCAGTCTTATTTTAATTTATGGGTGTTGTACTGAGCTCAATGAAGCAGCTGCCCACTCTCACAAGTCACAAAAAGAAGGCTTGCAGAATAGATATTCCAAACAGAATAACAATGTAGCTTCCGTTTTCATTTTAAAGTGGATTATGAATATTCATACATATAGGCTGCTTGGATTCTGATTCAATTTAGAGAGCCTTCATCACATCCAAACTATCAGGCAAACAATCTCATTGCCTATGCAGGACGATATTTAATCCTCATGATTCCTATAGTGGAGCATGCATCCTGACTTTACATACAAAAACTCTGTCATCCTTTGTACATATGCCTCCCTCACAGAGATATTCTAGAGATGAAAACTTAGAAAATATAATTGGTAGATATTGTTCAGATTATTGCTTTTGTTTGTATGTACTGTATTATCGAAGTTGCAGAATTAGGAACAATCGGACCAAATGCTTGGAAATAACTAGATATTTATGAGATACGAACAAACCTGCAAGGTAAACAACAGATGGTGTGATTTGATAAAATCGTCAGCAGATGACTTGTGCAGCATCCAAGAATTTTGTTTTAGACGCGGGAGCGTATACAGACTGAATAGATTATTACGATTGCATGTTATAGTGATGATAGCGGTGAAAAAGAATAAAAAACAAACCTGGCTCATTTAGCTTCATATTATTTAGTGTTACTGAGCAGGGACTGAGATTCTTAGCTGTGATACACACTCCCACATGTGAAAAACAAAGTTGTGTGGAAAAAGCAGGGTGCAAACAGACATTGTTGAGAACTGTGGATTTAAACGTTCAAATGGAAAAAAATAAAGGATGTTTTTTGAGAACACAGTAATGGTCTGTCTGCCATTGCAAATCCTCCAATATGCAATCACTACAGGGTGACATTTTCAGCATGAGGTTAGCCAGTGAGGACTCTTGTTCGGATAATGTTGAACAAGAAGGTACCGAGCAAGTTATTATGAAATAGATGCATCCACAACCCGAGGTGCGGAGTCGCTGGTTCGGTGTCAGCGGCAGTATGTCAATACTGCTTAGAAAACTACAAGTCAATGTATACTACTGAATAAGTAGTCCAACAACTAATCCCAAAGCACTAGTCCACACAGCATTTCACAACAATATCCAATAACTGAATCTGTCTCTATGATATTTCATATATTTCATCATATATTCAAGAGGTACAAATTTGTTTTTCAATTCTTTTTCAATATTTTTAGGAATTTGGCAATGACTTGAGCTCATTTCTAAAATCTTGGTGTCTTAGCTGACAATCTCACCTTGACTTTGGAAGATTTGACATAAAATGAGTAAATCCTTTTATGAGGATGTTACCTAGCAGAGGTAAACCATGCAATATTTGCTCAGCTTTTTTCTTGCAGAGAGAAAGGCAGGGCTTTGTTCAAAGGTTGGTCAAGAGAGGACACTTTATGTTTCAAAACACATTGTTTTAAGCCTTAATACATCAGCAAAGAACATTTACCTATGTGAAAATATAGTGGTATTTAATACACCATCATATCGACTGATGTTTCACCAGAACATAGAGCCGGTAGGGATGATGGTCAAGCCAGAAGTTCTACCTTTCCCACTGCTGAGTAACCCACTTTCTTTGCAAAGCAGCTTGACTCTTATGAAATTTGTAACATCACAATAACAAGAAAGCCCATCTTGCCACGTTCCCAACTATTTGTTTGTGGACAAAACACAAAGGTTCAGACCAATCGTTAGCCTATACTTGTAGCTAAAAGCTTGTTGTAGATGTGATCAAAATCACTAATAGTGCCTCCTGGTTCGAAGTTACTCTGCTTGATTCATCTGATTGTTTGAAAATTTACTTATGGCATTAATAGACAGGTGCTTAATCAAAACACAGAGGAATTCCAAGATATTTTCCTTTAATATAATAACAATATAATAAGATCTAAGACCACATAGGTCAACGTTTTATCAAGAAATAGTGATTTGTGAACAATTTTATGGGGTCTAAGTCAGCTTTTGTTGTAGGTTCTGCTGCGATAACAGAGTCTTTCTGTTGTGGCATTTTCAAAATTTGAGAAGTGAGAAGCCACAGGAAAATTGGGGATACGTAAAGACAGATATAAGCTGATAAACACAAGCTGGACCTAAGCTGAGAGAGAGAGTTCTCTCATAGGGCTAAAATAAAGACTAACTACAGCTATTGCAACAATTTTCCAATTTTTGAGCGGTACTTTGATCAAATGTAAACCTTTTTTTCCATTAAAGTAATTTTGTCAACACACATTTGATCCAGTAAAAAGCATATTGCCTTCAGCCTCCTTTGCTTGCAGCTTTCTGCTTGGATTTAAATGCAGTGTTGTTTGTGCTGCTGCACTGCTGTTGGAGATGAATCAAAATGTGGTTGAAGGAGCAGTACATTACCTCTCTGAAGAGTTCAAATATGCCAAATGTTTTAATGTTTTACTCACGCATAGACAAAAAATCTTTAGCTCTTTGGTCGTATTGACTACTAATCCACTAACCACTTTACATTCACTTGAGAATTTGAAAGAAAGATAAATGCAACAGTCCTCATTTGGACAAATATCATATTGAAGATATGTCACATATTTTGATCACATTTTCAAGAACAGCATTTAAACTAGGCACCTCCACAATCAGTCAATGAGCCAGAGAAAATAAGAACAGTCAATGAATTCAAAGGGGTTTTGTTCGAAGGCACAAATAAACACACCCACACCAGTGAACACCTGTGTGGGTGGCTGCTGCATTGCTGGATTATATGTGAGAGTTTGTGTTCTGCTAAATTAGTTTATGTGTGTAGGTCTTCTTCATCGTTCAAACAGAGTGAATGAAGTGGACAACAATCTAAACGGAGGTTTTTATCCTTAAAAAATGCACGTTGTTATTGGCTGGTGTTTACCACACAATGCTGGCCCTGGTGTGAGGCCCCCAAGACCTCAATAACAATTCTGTGTTTATCTAATTGCTAGGACAGAAGGCCTTTTTATCTATCTATCTATCTATCTATCTATCTATCTATCTATCTATCTATCTATCTATCTATCTATCTATCTATCTATCTATCTATCTATCTATCTATCTATCTATCTATCTATCTATCTATCTATCTATCTATCTATCTATCTATCTATCTATCTATCTATCTATCTATCTATCTATCTATCTATCTATCTATCTATCTATCTATCTATCTATCTATCTATCTATCTATCTATCTATCTATCTATCTATCTATCTATCTATCAAATGCAAGTACTACAAATCCCACACTCATAAGGAGGCCTATGCATGTGTGTCAATGTGTCCAGCAACTTCATATTCACCTTGATTCCTTACCCATTTCTCCCATCATTGTGATGCTTTTTCTTACTTATTTCAATGAGGCACATTTAACCTCTATGGCCACAAGTAGGCAGCTTGATTAGAGTTATTATTTTTAATAAAAGGTATTGGCTCAGGAATCATTTGGTCTAGTCCTGTGAATAGCTGGTTACACATGGCTAAGCCATGCTGTATTGGCCTGCATGAGATTCAATATCTGAGACAGTTTAGGTCTGCAGTCTGTCCACGGCCCTGCTTCTCTATACAAAATGCAATCTGCCTGCAATCAGGACTGACACCACTGTTTACAGCCTGACAGTCCTGCCACACAGCACACAGCTCATGATATACAAGACAGTGACAGACAGTGACAGGCTCAAGCAAGACACAGTCAACAGGCTGCAGTAACGCTTTCCAGTAAAGAAAAGCCTGTAGTCTTTGTAGGATATATTCCACTGGCTTTCTGGGAGGCTGGAGAGGGCTATCTCAGATCTATCAGGAATGTTCACTCTCACTCAAAATTAATTGAATGTCAGTTAAAGAGAAAGAGAAATGGATGTTAGAGTGTGACTCAGACCTTTGTGTTAGTGCAGTGGTGGAAAAGAGATTGCTGGGGTTCAGAATTTGAACCTTAAATGCTCAAGGGAGTGCACTTAATATATGAGAAACCACAAAAAATGAGGGGTAAATATAGACAGATATGCATGGGCTGAGAGAGAAAAGAAAAACATGGAAAATATCAACAATATTAAACCCATAATCAAATGCAACACTATTTAAGTCATTTGTTGACAAAAGACTATTTACGATGCAACTTTTTTATAACAAAACAATTAACTTTATGCCACTTTAGGCCAC
Organism: Leuresthes tenuis; assembly: GCF_036924035.1. Lineage (NCBI taxonomy): Eukaryota > Metazoa > Chordata > Actinopteri > Atheriniformes > Atherinopsidae > Leuresthes > Leuresthes tenuis. Next base: position 18,711,224 of record NW_027325362.1, read on the forward strand.
TCTGTTGCACAATTCTTATGTGCTGAAGTGTAACAAACGGTATCCCTGGCCTGTTTACAATAAAAGGTACAACCCTTTTGAATGGCAGCACAGTTGTTATAGTCCTGATAATATAATGCTATGCTATATCACTGCTAAACTGGGCACAGGACAACCATGTTTTTTTTGCCATTACCTCACAAGACAAATACAATTTTTACACAGGGTGCAGGTACTCTACAACAACCAAGACAGAAACTGGTCATTCAACACATCTTTAAAAAACATAAATACTAGTCATTTTATGACTGATAAATCGATCACTTTCATGATGAAATCTTCCAAGAAAAGAAAAATGCCTATTCTATAGAGCTATAATGGTAACATTGATAGAATCTGCTGATTGGCTGTTTTTCATCATGGCACCCTGAGATGTGTTTTGCCACCTGAGGCTCCCTGCAGTTCTTAGTGTTTCCTGCACTGAGTGATATTACATGGGTGATGAAGTAGACTTTAGATGGGCTGAGATTGATTCCAGGAGAAACTATTGTTACTAACAGCACACAAGAAAAACAAGGCTGACCATACTAATCCAATACAACCATATAAACATGCATCAAACAGGACAAGAAAATCACATTGATAGAAAGTCACTCATAAAGACTCTAAATCAATTCAAATCAAATCCAAGCAAATCAGATCTTACCTTCCATCTCCACAGTGGACTTTGCTGTGTCGTCATCTTCCATCTTTGCAGCAGGTTGCTCTTCCTCTGCTGGAAAAAGGAAGCTATACTGTGATATTTGTTGCAGTCGCATGACATGTCTTTGTTGACACTCGTGTAATGTTGTCTGGTGTTGTGAAGAATCACTCGCATGTTTGGAAGAAGTAGCTTGACCTGCCATGTTTTCAATCAGATCACCCTTGTTAGTGTTTCCTGGTGTGTGCATGTGCTGTGGACTGTAAGGCTCTACTGAGAGAACACGGTGTTCATATCTGACCTGTAAAACTCTACTGAACCCGAGCTATATAGCATTCCCAGTGTTTAGTGTGAAATGATAAAAACAGTCTATTGGGGGACACATTAAAGTCCCCCAAAATATCAAATGCATTGTTTAACTACTGTATCCAGTTGAACTATTCATTCCATGTACAGCTGAATCAAATAATGAGAAAAAAAAAGTTGTCCAGTGGGTTTTCAGTGAAAATTTAATTTCCTTATCATGAAAATCCTACACAAGGGACATATAACAAATTTTCTGTCCAATGAAATGCTCTCACCATAGATTTTCAAGTCTTTCTCAAGATTATCAGTTAAAACAAAAACAGAGCTGAGGAAGAGCTGATGTGCAGTGGAAGGCGGTGCCTACTCAAGCCTGTGGAGCTTTACTTTTTCATTTCTGTAATAAGTTTTGACTCTCTGACAATCCAAATCTGCCCTTAGGAGTATACCTTTGTCTTCATCATCATTGTTGTCGTTGCCTTTCTCTTCACCGTTATCTTTCTTGTCTGTGTCTATGTCTTCTCCTTTGTCTTGGTTTTCATGTTCATCGTCACACTGTTCTTGATTTGGCTCCACTTTAGGTGGATTTTCGTCTAGACACACACAAAAATGAAAATGATTAACTCAGGCACAGAAAGTCAAAACCTTCACATTAAATCCTTGCAACATGTGACAGAAAACAAACCCAAACTTCATCACTGCTGACAGAAATCTCCTAAAAAACATTTTCATGCCAACACGCTGCTCATTTTCAGTTTGAATGAAAGTTGAGTGATGGTAAGGAGAAACTGTCAGACAAGTAAGCATTTTCTGAGGAACTTGCTGCTGTATTAGATGGTTTAAATTCAACCCTCTAACCCTTTTTTTTCACTGATTGTTGCTGAATGGTATTAAAAGAGTGTCAGTGTAAGTTGGTTGGACCTGACATTTGTGGTTTAAAGGTAACGATATAGTCCTAGAGCTCAAATATGTATAATACTAGTAATGAAAGAACAAAACGTGTGTAAGAGGAGTAATGCAAATGAAATGTGAATAATATGGTCCACATAATTGGGTTGATTTTAGTCTCTGCACAAATTCATTATTTCACAAAGTAACTAAGACCACATATAATTAAACATGATATTGATCTACAGTGTCTGGTTTTGATCTGCAATGCACACACCCATAATTCTGCTGAATTATCTCGCAGGTGTTGTTTTTAACTGTATATCTTTGGTCTACCTAGCTCCAAACTGTCTGTTTATGTCTCATGAGAAAGTAATGGGTCTTGGATAACATCCCAGGGCAGCATATGCTTGTACTTGCTCATAGGATATCTACAAAATTCATGTTGAGAGAGGCTATATCTGTCAAATCACTGTCAATGGGATGGGATTTGAATAAAACAAAAACAGAAGAGAGATGAGGCACTGCTTGCTGCTAGTATGCAAATTCAGAATCTTAATTATATACCAGCAGCATAGAAGATATTCGGAAAAGAGAAATCGCTCCAGCTCCAAGTTAATGGTTGCCAATTTGTAACACACGCACACAAATACACACTCACACACACATTCACACACACCGACACACATACTCCTGCAGTTCACTTACGAATCTTGGTGGGAGCACAACAAAACACATCATTAGTCTTAGGATGTGTTATACAGATGGATTTAGAGTTTTGTTTAGGCTTTGTTTCGTTATTCCTCTGTTGCTAACGAGACTGCCCATGTTAGAGCTTTAAACTCTGAGCTAAAGTGAAAACCAGAGCAAGAAGCTGCGCAAAGGTTCAACAATTTCCACCTCCTTTCAAGATAAGAGCCAGTTTCATGCGCTTCTTCCTTCTCAGTAAGTGATGTGTAAAGTAGTGGCAATCTGCACACGCTGACAATCACATGTAATCACACCAATGGTGGTGCTGGAGTTTTGACGTGAAACTGTACCTGGGTTTTGACTCGCCATCTCTACATCTTCATTTAGCCCAGCATCTAGAAACAGAAAAGGAATTCACGAGAGTGGAAAGAAAAATCTGGGTTCAGTCCTACTGCCTGGAGATGAATTGACATGGCTTTCGATATCACCTCAAAAAGCCTTTTCATTCCATCTCTTTGTGCAGCTTTGTCTTTGTACTGCAGTATGAGAGCAATGGAACCACAAAGACATGCATAAATTAAGTGACAAAAAAAGAAGCGAGAAAGAATGTCACTTCTAAAACCATACATAATTGAGGGATTTCTTTCTTCCAAGCTTGTGTGATAACAGAACTTTTTTTTGTTGGAGAAGTGGCATACAGGATGGAAAGGCTGAACAGGGGCGTAGAGAAGATTGAACAGGGGTAAATATAAAATTCTATTTCTGATGACAAATGACATCAAGATACATTGGTAGAGCTGAGAAGCAGAGAACACGTTTTAATGGTCCGTAGAGCTACATTACCATTGTCACACTCCTCTTCATCACCAGGCTCCTCTTTACCTGAAAAAGGAGGAAAAGGAATTGTCATCCAAACATGCATGAATGCAAATAACGCCAGCCATTTGTTCTGAAAATTAAAGCAGCCTGTCATACTAATGATCAGTGTTCATCTTCTCTCAGCAAAGGATTCATTTTGTGAGAGCTGGCATCATATTTTAAAACAGCACCTTCCATCCTGGCTCTGTCTCTCATTTTCATTCATTCTTACAATAGGTTTTATCCTGAATTTGATTTGTTAGTCCATGAGACAGTTTTCGGCTATGTACCAGGTTCTTGTGAGACTCTATTATTAATGAATAATGTGTATAGCTAATACTATTTTGTCTTAAGTACAACAGGTTAGCTAAGTTATCTTTTACATAACTAGCATTGAGCTGACAGCTTGTATATCTTTGTTACAAATAAAGTTTCAAATTTGTAACAGTAAGCTTTCACTAAAGCAGAACACCCAGGCTCTGTCAGGCTGTAACTAGGTACAATAGTCCTAAATGCTGTATACAAATATTAGCATGGCTATGTGCATAGAGTAACAATGCTAACACATATGCTACAGTTTATACAATAACTATCCCTCCTCCAAAACGGCACACTGAAATAGTCAAATTAAGCGACCATGTAACAAAATTTTTGATTCACAACATAACAATATGGAAAACAGTGCACATGCATATCAACAACAATCTCAAATCTAAAGTCATAGGAGACAATTCTAACTCCCTATGTAATGCACAATACCATAGTAAAATCTCTCCAGTGTATGCATAAAAGGCTAAATTTAGTATGGATATAAATTTTATAAAACATTAATCCCCCATCATATCTGTTACTCACAGTCTCCTTGCCCCTTTAGTTGCACTCACACTTTCTTGTACACACATAAACCAATGACATTTGGGACAAATTGAGTAAATGAAAGCCATGACACCAATAAGAGAACATGCTTTACAATGGCTATTGTGAAGCTTCTATAATTGCTTTTTTAACAAGCTCCAGAGAGAAACCATTTTTTTCATATCTATGCAATTTTGCCCTGCACTCAGAACAATAAAAATGCCAGCCTCTATTAAATGGGAAAAGGGCCAGTTCTACCAGTGCTGCATGTTTGTCTCAAGTACCTCTGTCCATCACGCAGAATGCTGGTGACACACAGATGGCAATCTTTTATATTAATCGTGATTGGCATCTTGAGAGAGAGCCTCGGACAGGGGGGCTGAAAAGTACTTCATTGGGTAAAACGGCATCAGATGAATGCTTTACTTGCCTTGAATTCACCCTAAACATTTCCTCTGTGTTGAAAGAGTATGGCATGGCTTTTGTGTCTGTCTAAAATGATGCCAAACAAAAATATATCAGATGCGACAAAGGACTGAATGCCATTTCCTCCATAATATTTGATCATTTGTATTTGGCCTATTGAATGAAACAGTATTCAATTTGTGATAAAAGGACAAAATTATGGACTAACACACATATACCCACACAAACTAGCCTACAAAATATTCTGTGTTGGGGAGATGCATTTTTAATGACTCCAAGTTGAGATCAATTTAAAACACTGTCTCCCCCAAAAAGTAAAAAACAACAAGTACATGAGGGATGCTGCTCATTCAAGAGCACCCAGCAGCAGGTGGCAGCATTGTCACAGCTTTCTATCCCAATGAACACTATAACATCCTGTCATAACTGTGAATCAGAGTCTGACATACTTCACAGAGAAGCGTCCAGCCAACATCTCAAGACTTTATCTCAAGTGTCAATACTCGCGTTAAATCCCCTTTGAAAAATGTGGTGACAAAAAGGCACTCTCCTGCACTTGTGTAGACTGAGCAAAAGCAATGCAGTTTTTCTGCATAAAATGTAAGACTCTTACACACACATTTAAATGATTTATTTATGTCAACATCATCAGAGTCAGGGGTACAGTATTACAAGGATATTAACAATTTAGATGCTGATATGCAACCTTCCGCACGTGTCCTACTTGCGTGACCAGTGAGTATACATCAACTGCAGATGATATTTTTTAGAAAGCAAAAGGGGTATCCGTATTCTAGAATAAAGATAAAGATGAACAAGTCACCGTGAACACACACCAACCACCCTCCAGCCTTTTCTGCTGCTCCTTTATTAAAGCCAAATGGAGCAAAGGACAACATTTTTTTTAAAAAAGGGGGAGAATTTCAAAAATGTATGAGACGTGTGAGGAAATAATGGCTCTGCTATGACCAACAGCGACCATTCAAAGACCCCCTGCACATGAAATATGTGTATGTGAGCAAAGTACAAGAACATTTGTGAACATGTTTGACAAGGAGCGACAGTGCAAGAGATGGCATCCTGTGGAGAGGCTGACTGTCAGTCCACACATTGTGTTATTAATCTACATATCCATCCACGCTAACACAGAGATGTGCCATCTCTCACCAGCAACCCCTGCCTATTTTAGGTTATTCCCAGCAAGTGAAAGCATGCCAGGCATTGATCTCTGGCTCAATGTTCACATTTCACTGTGTCCTGCCCTGTGACATCTACTTATCTCACTAATTCCAATCTGATGTCAAATAATAGATGCTGTAAGGTGCTTGCCAGCTCAGGTGTGCTCTGAAGAGGTTATGCTCCACCTTAGACCTCTGTGCCAGCATTTTGTCTGTGTCAACCACCCTTTCCTTCATTTCATTTTTCTTCATATGGCTTGCAGCGTTTGCATGCTGTGCTTCTGTTTCATATGGATTACATCAAAGCACAGTTCATCACACACACGAACACACACAGTTAATCTGGGACCCTGTTTTTCAAATACAAGTACGATTTATTTGAGGGATCACATGTTAGCTTTGTTTGAGGAAGAGTTGGAATACCGTTTATAGCAAATGGATATAAAAACAAACACTTGTATAGCTTTTACACAATTGGAAATGTCTTGTTTATGATCAATCATTGATAAAACTGAAGGCTGAGAGCGTATTACACATAAAAAAACAATAAATTGTGCACTACAATTTAAAAGAAAAATTCTTAATAGATGAAATGAATAATCAGTAAAGAAAGAAAGATGTGTTGTGATGTTTAAGGGGAGATTTTTAAAAAGGTGCATTGTTTGAATTATTAGTTTTTGTGTTCTTTTGTAAAACTAGGTTTCTTTTCTTTTTTTTTTCTTTCTTTTAGAATTTTCTTCTTTTAGTTTCTCTGGGATTAAGAAACCTTTTGTTTGGGAGGTGACAATGCAATTGCAAAGGTAGCAGCTGTGGAACAGAGGGGCCCAATAATTACCCTTAGTCTACCAACCAGTGTATTAATCATGGAAAAACAGTGAAAAATGCCTTAATGTTTTATCCTTCATCAGTGTTGTGGCTAAAAGCACGTCATGCCAGTCCCAGGGACTGGTGAGAGTGAATTCCCTGAGGAGTATGATGGATGTGATAGATCACACTGAGGCATATTGACAGACACCAACTCTGCTGCAGTGTGCAATTTATTTGAAATAATGCCCTACATATTGACTATGCCAAATCAGAGACCAGCTTTGCTGGCTTTGGAGACAATACGGTGAAACAGATTGGGTTTTTACCAAAAGAAGATCTCCCTCCGGTGTGCAGAGGTGTTATAAGCATTTTATAATGTTTGTCTCACATAGCTGACAGTCCGGTTTTCCAGCTCGCTTTTCCTTTGCTCTGTGGTATCTTGACATCTGGGTGTTTTCTATGATTAATCCCTCCTATGTGCTACATCGAACCAGACCTAACCTTTACAGTGCAGACTGCACAAAATCATTTCACTCCCTTCCTTTGAGAGAGGTTGTCTCAAGGACTGACTGTTCCCATGCTAGAAAGCTGTGCCAGGGCCTTTTGTGAATGGATTAGTTACTATTAAGCTGCAAGGCCTGATAAATTAGGATTTATAAAGATTATTACAAAATACTTATGCCCTTCTAATGCTGGTGATTGAATTTGTGAATAATGCTGAATAACGGGTGTGGATTATGTAAAGGTATGTTGAATGAACAGAGAAAAATTATCTATTGCACTTTGTTTAACAACATAGAAGGTATCGCTGCCCTTGAAGTGACTACACTATCTAGTCCAGCATTCCATGTTCAGTAAGAAGAACAGATTTCCCCAAAAAAAACAACCATGACTCCTATCTTGAAAAATTCCTTACAACCTTAAGGCTTCAAGACAAATGGATGGTGTACAATTTTAATTGCCTACTAACACCCTCCAGTGCAAGAATCTAATTATCTTTGGTCCATCGTATCGGAGAAGCCTATAATTGTTTCAATATTACACATCCAAAGGGGCTGAAAGTGCAGAATAGCCAGATAATGGCTTCTTAAACAAGTTTGCCTTAAAGAAAACATTATTTTAAAAAAGACCGAGCTTCATCTTGAATTCATTTCCCCAAAGAGGAGTTTGGCATCAGAGAGCAAGAGATTACCGAAGAACTCATTCCATTACTTTATACACACTGGCAATTTTTTTCTGTAAACACATATCAGTGTAAGATGTTTGTACTATTCATAATGTTGCTTGGCATGCTCAAAAGAGGAAGTCACCAATAAATGGATTCAAATACAAAAAAAGCACACATACAGACGTATATTCAGAACAGACATACCTCTGTTGATGTCCTCACTTTCTTCCTTGGCGGTGGATTTTGTTGATGGAGGTGTGTTATCTGTGAATAAACAAAAAAGAAATGGAGAGTAAGTGATCTGAAATTGATGAATCTATCCCCAAACATCAACAAGATGTGCAAAGTGTAAAATGAGATGGAGTAAGTAAACATAACCTTTGATAAACTCATCGTAGCAGTTCACATAAGTGTGGATGCTGTATGGAATGTAAGTAATAACAGCATCCAATTATGAAAAAAAAAGTAAAAATATCATCAACATTGCATAACTTGAGCTCATCTAAAATGTATTGAGGTGAAAATGAACTGTCCTGTGGCCTTACGAGTCTAAATTTTAAATTTATTGTGGAAATCATCAGAGCAGCATTCTCTGGGCGAAAGAAGAGAAGGACCATCTGTCTTGTTAACAGTGCACAACTCAAAGTCAGCATCTGTGATAAGGGGCACATATCATCACTGCTAGTGCCACTGCAGATCTGGAAAAGCACCATCAGTACTGCACAATACAGGTTTTAGGGAAGCATATTTCAGGGCTTTGCATATTTCAGCAAGACACTGTCATACCATATTCTGTACCTATTGCTACAGCATGAGCTCATGGTAAATGAGTCCAGGGGCAAAACTGGCCTATGAAATGAATGGCCCAAAACTGTAAAGCAACTAAAATCATACTATACTTCAGAAACTGCAAAAGTGGTCTCTGCAGTTACAAAATGCTAGCAGAGTTGAAAGAGGAAATGAGCATATATTTTCCAAAGGGGGAAAAACAATGGAATGGAATACTATTTTTTTTTAAATTTTAACAATTTGCATGTCATGGCATTCAGTTCTATTCAGATTTTGTAAAGTATCCCAATTGATAACAGGGCTTCCATTGTAACACTCTGTCTCGGCTGACCAAGCTACATAAGCTGCTAAAGACATGCCTGACCAAAAAAAAACAGAAAAAGACTCCTCTGGGTGAGAAGGGAAGAATGTGAGGCTTTGAGACCATCTCCAGACTAGTCTTACACAAAAGCACTATTCCATGTGAGTATAGCAGTCATTTGAACTTCTGAATGGGTTCCAGGCTGACTGATTCAAACTCTGGCTGATGGAACAGAATAAAAGGCCAGTGCTTGGCACCAGCAAAGAGGCCCATCAAACGAGGCCAGTCTGGCCCAGGACTGGGCTGGCATGATGATACAACAGACCTAGGAATTATTAGGGGTTGTTTCAGTTGGCTTGTTATGGACTGATGCTATGTTATTATACTGTATGCAGAGTAAACCAGCTGGTGAGAAACATGATAGGCAAAATATAGTTGGTCAGGACAAAGTCAGATGCAGTTGCTCTCAGCCAAGTCTTTATGATGTAGTCATTACGTGCACGTTGTTTCACTTTGCAATATCACATTTTACAGGGCACTTATAAAACAGTCCTTTTATGTCCGCCCCAAAATGGAATCTCTTTGAAAACACAGATGCGTGTAATTGGCAAATCACGAGGGTGACTTTGGTTGGAAAAACATTTTGATAGCACCCTTGGTTCTACATATATTGTAATGTGAACACTTCCTTTGACAGACACTAAAACTAATGGTGTTCTCTGCTTAGTTGGTTGTACGTGTACTATGACATATTTTTAGAGAAATCAGCAGCTGGGCGGGGATATTTTCACAGCAAAGCCCTTGTAATGATAATAATGATGATATATATATATATAAAAACTCAAATCAAGGGGTAATGCCCCACTGTACCTTAGAGAAAACAGATGCACACAGCAGGCTGTGTTTAATGAAAGTTTCTTTTTTTTGTTCAACAGTAAAGACAAAAACTGATGTTCAACGCTACTGCATGAATAGTTTGAAAATATTCACACTTTCAAGAGGCTTTTTGTTTGTGTCATTGCTTATTCAGGACATCAGTGCATAGACAAATGTCAATAGTTTACCCCTATAAGCAGTATCTGGGAGTTTCAGGCCATGTGCCAAGATAGTGTGGTGATAAAAGCATTATGTGCTGACAGTTGTGTTTGTACTATCGCCTGGCTTATGCCGTGGAGGGATGTTGCTCTGCTGTTCCTTTGTCACTCGCTTCAGGTGGTCTGGAGGCATTGTGGCCGTAAGCCGGATGAAGAGAGTGTTGTAGGGAATTAGCTGTGGATAAAAGCTTTTGTAATGTAACACACCTGACATAAAGTATTTCTAACTATGTTTTGCAAGGCCAGGGATTCAACTTGTCACCAGATAAATAAACATTCAGTTTCATCTCCTGCATAAAACCTAGAAAACCACTGTCACAAGCTGAAGCTATGCCACTCACTCACTCTCTGTGTGCTTTGAAGGAGGTGTTAAGGTGAAAAGGCAACCATGAAATATTCTGTCACTCACCTCCCCTCAGCTGCTCCTCTGTAACCTCCATATCGTTGTCTGGTGGAGGGGGGGAATGACACTGTGTTAAACTATGCTGTTTTATAATGTGCAATACAACATGTCATCACAACTTGATCATAATTCTAAAGCACTGTATTAATATGCTCTACTGCTGTGCACCCCGCCTGCTTTAACCAAATTATGCAACTAGAACCTGCACTGCTCTCTGAGAATCCCATTCACATGTCCAAAAGCTTGTTGTTGAAACTGTTCCACCTTCTCCTTCTTCCTCATCACACGTGCTGCTATGCTCCAAAATTCCAACAACCCTTAACAACCTCCCTCAATTTCCCCACCAGACGACCTTGGATCTAGCGACTTATTATACCAAAGCACTATGTGGGTATGTGCTCGAGGAGGTCACGTTCATGAGACATTCTTTTTCAATTAAATCCATACCAGTAGGCTCAGCATAAATGACACAAAACCTCCTGTTTCCTCAAATTACATGGACTGCAGGCTGGCATGGACAATTGCACCTTTAAAAAGCTCTTTGATTTTCTCTTCTTTGCTCTGTAACTCTATTGTGTGAGAGAGACTAAGGTGAGGCGTTTCTGGGTGGATGACTTGAGTTGCACAGTGGGAAACGAGGAGAGGGCTTTGGAGGCTGCTTCGGAAGAAACTGCAGATGGAGAAAGAGGAAGTGTGGATGCCTGCTCACAGGTCCCACATACAAACACACATTTATACAAACTCAGATCTTGCACAACTCAGCATGCCTCAAGGTGCTCGGCAACATGCCACTACACTGTATATACAATAGATGTGGACAGCTTTTGGTGTGCACAATTTATATGAATGGAATATGCAGTGATTGTGAGGGCATATGCATGATTATACATGTGTATATGGCGATGCATGAGTCTGTGAAATGATTGCACAGTGGTTAACAAGCAAAGGAAAGCGTTCGCTTTGATGAAAGGCTGTTGTCATCTGTTCTGTAGAAGTGTAGCCATCAGAACTCCCTGTGGATGCGGCGACAGGCTTTTCTTTTGTATAACACTGAATAAAAGGGTACAGTGCATTAATCTAACCCTGCTTGGGGAAACAAAGGCCCACTGATACAGTAACAACAGAGCAAGAATGGAAACAGAGGGTGTTTCAGCTACTGCCAAATACTATAACATTATTACAATAGCCAAACACTTGCCCAGAAAAGAAAATTGTTTGACTTGGTTGAGAATACCAATATGTAAAAACTTTTTTTGGTTCCTGGTTTATTTGTAGTTTATAATGAACTAACAACAAAGTTAGACAAGTTATACAAGGAGTAATAAATGAGGAGGAAAATTGGCTGTGACATGTACCTAAAAAGGTCCATTTAATTTAGCAGGAATTTCATGATGGGATATATTCTACTCTACTCTAGTATTTGCATGCTAAATAAAACTAGGGGGAAAAAAAGCAAATCTTTCATACAGTAAAGCATCACCCTATGCAAAGTTGGGTTGAAATATATACATATTACAGCTTGACTTGGCCATTATATTAGACCACCATCCTTGTCTCAGTATAAATGCATAGAAGTTGAGTCGAGTTATTAACCCAAGTATGTCAGACACAACCATGCTGTGGACTGGGTGAGAAAAACATTCATGACATCCCGCCAATTCTAATTTTGTCAATGGAAGATAATCGTAAGTAAGTTGAATTCACTGCACAGATGTGTCACTTGGATGGTGGTTTGGTCAGATGACACTATGTTAAAAAATCTGAATTTTTCACAGTCACAGTCTGGAAAGGCTTTGAGTGACCATGGGTTGATATATATCCCTACTATCCCTACTACTTTACGATTACAATTTCTGACAGCCTTTTGACAACAGAAACAAAATAATAAGAGTATGAGATCAGCTTCATCAGGAATTTGGCTGTAATAATACATACTACCCTAGACTCTAGTTGAGTGTAAACATGCAGGAGTGATTCGAACTGTAACTACATAATCTGGGTGTGTTAGTGCAGTTTAAAAGTCTAGTTGTCTGACTAACACAACAATTCTACTTTTCTATTGTCATAAAAATGCGTTTACTGCTCTAAATGTATTTCTTTTAATCCCAACAAAAAATTGTAATAGCAAATATCACTTTCTGTTTCCAAGTATCACTGATAGCAAAAGAGTTTAAAGACACACTTTAGATTTAAACTGAACTGTGCCAAAGCCAAGTAAACGCTAAAAGTAATGTCCAGTCCACACTGAAGATGTTGAGAAGCACAGTCAGAGCACATTTCTACATGTTTGATTTATGCAAAAACATTTTCACTAATACCCAGCTGAAGCTAAATTTTCACGTCTGTCAAAGCTGACTCTGTGCTTTCTCACAATCACGTCAGTAACACAACATGGTCTCCTCATTTCCCGACCCCAAGAAATAACTTTGTGAATCCAACACAGACTTCATTTTCACCCCTCACAGGCTTCCTATAGCCCTTCATATCCTCTGTCAACAAATTACATGTGTGTGATAAAAGCCTGTGCATACCACAGCTGTACTTCTTTCAAAGCAGTGGTGGTTGTGGGTGGGGGTCATGCTTTTATTTCAGACATTTTGGGGTGGGTGGGTGTGTGTATCTGGGTTGAAAGGCTGTGAGTATGGAGTATATTAAGAGCCATGTAAATAAATGTCAATTGGAAAGTCAGTGAAACAGTTGGAGAGAATACAGCAGCCTCTGCAGATCTGTGGGCTGTGTTAATATTGTCAGCACCGTGGCTGATTGAGGAGAAGAGGAGATGGAGCCCAGCTTGTGGGCAGCCACCCGGATCATATTAGAGCAGGAGTGTACCCAGAATCAATTTCTACATGCTTTTACTCTCTACAACCACGGCTGCCTGACTGCTCCCATACTTGCAAATAATACGTGCCAAGGCAAGCATGTGGTCATACACGACATTCAGAATACATAATAGAATGGCATGCTTATTTGAAATGATTGAGCTGTGTATGTAAATCAAACAATGGCTATATTTCAAATTAACGTTTTTCTAAAAATGCAACCATGGTGAGTCGTTGATGTTTTTCTGATTGCTGGTTCTCGGTGTGTGTCTTTGTTCAAATGACACAAACAATGTTTGTCCTTTTAACTTCATAGTCAAGCAACTTTGAGATGTGTGCAGTGTAATGAATAGGTCATTATATCACTACTTATGAGCTTGATTGCTATGATGGGTAATGGATAGTGGATGGTACTAAAGGTAAAAGCTAGCAGCTGTTTGCAGTGGCTTGCTTATCTATTTGCATATTTCAGTATTTGTGTGCTTGAGAGGCCTTATAACTCAAAATGTATGAAGTGCTCCTTGAGATGGTGCTACATAAAAGACCTTTGTCTGTATATGAGCACATGAGGACATGAACACCAAGTACACACCAGTGCAAAGCAGAATTGCAGTCATTTGTTCTAATCATTCATTAAGATGTCAGTGGTTGGATATTTAATACTTGACAGGGTGCAACTTCCTGTTTCATATGTGCGTTGTGGCTGATGTACATGTTAGCATGTGTGCATGAGTATTCTTGTCAGCAGAGGCTATTTTTCAGTTTCCTCCTTCCTCAGTGAAGTAACCATATTTTGGCTCCCTCATACTGACAGCTTGTGGAAAGGCACATTGTAATAAAGCAATTTCCTGTATGCAAATGTCCTGTTTACACATTCCTGCTCCAGTCATTGTCACTTGACAGATTGCTTGAATATGAGGAAAACAGCTTTACAGTGAAAAATGAGAGAAGTAAAACTTCAAAATAAAAATCTATTGTACCTCCTCTCTGCTAAAGATACATTTGAAACTGATGTGACAGGAAAGATACTGGGTTTCACTTGACCATACACACATACAGATTACAGAAAGACCTCTAAGGCCACAATTCATGGCACCTTTGTAGCAGCTATGCTGATAGAGGAGGCAATGTAAAGCTCCTCTTTGATGTAATCAGGAAGAACGATAGAAAGTGGAGGAATAGGGTAAGAGGCAGGGAAACAAGGAGAAGTATAAATGAGAGTAAGTGAGGAGGGGAGAGAAAAATGGGATGAGGAGGGCAGATGTAACAGAAGGTTATTGAAAGCGAGGATGCTGCAGGAGAAAGAATGATCTCAAACCTCTGCATGTGGGATTCAGTGTTGCTGCAAGATCTACACGACTGTCTTTCCCTAGCAGTGAGGATGATGAGAAGTTCTAAAAGTGCACAAGCACACCTGCAGAGCTAATTCACAGCTTCTGATTCAGAACAGCGATTCTGTGCAGGCTAAATGCAAGTCTTTTCGCACTACAGGGTTATGCATTACATACATGGTGCAATCATACCAATCAGCATTTGTTCCTTTAGAGCACACCTTTCCGCTACTGGTGGAACACATTTATGCAGTGACGCCTTCCTAGATCATATATACGTATTCATTCCATTTTATTAGTGTTTAGTCTATTTTACAGTATGCATAATTTTATCTTTTTCAGTTGTTCCTTGCTCAACAACTTAAAATAGCTTTTGTTCTCAGAGAATGGTAACTGCTTTGATCTTGCACATAAGATGAAAGATTAAAACAGGTGTAGGTGAAAATGGTGTCTGCCTCACTCCATACCCTGATGCTGAGTGGGAAAGTCACACTTACTTACATGGCCACTTGGTCTAGGAGAGATTTAATATCCTCTCCAGCCCACACGTATTCAGAGACAAGTGATAAGGGTGGCCCAACGGGTCAAAGAGTATGTGATCGGTGAGATACTGATGATAAAAGTACTTGCATTATGGTTTATGCTGTAGCAGCCTTGTGGAACAGCACCACATTGAAATTATTGACTTCAGTTTGCCTCATTAGCAGTTCACTGCATCTTGGTAAACAATAGTTTTTATACACTTGAAAATCAGACTCAAAGCTATTACAATTGCCCTCTGTGGCACCGGCTCACACAGACACCCTGAGCCAGTCGTTTTGTTTCATTCCTGTCCCCCTGTTACGAAGCATACCCACTGACTACACTTTTAAATGGCGAGACTGATAACTGGAGAACAACAGCTCCAGATTCTCATCTCAAAACACTAATATGATGAGACGGGTGCTGGGTGCATGGGGGCAGGCAGGCATAATTAAGGTCTCTCCTCAGAATGTAATCTTTCAGGGAAGAGCCTGGGTGGAGGGGTGGGAGAGATGACGGGAGTGCAGGGAGAACAAAACAGTCTCCATCTGGGAACAGCAAGATGAAGGCATGAGAGCCAGTATTCCATTGGGGAGGTGAGGAGGGAAAAGTGAGGTAAATGGGAGGTAATGCTAGGCTGGTGAAGCCCGACAGCCTCTTTTCAGCTCCCCAGCTATTCAACTCAATCCTCAGTGGAGCCCCCATCAGAGCTGGTGACTGCTCCTGGTCTCCGAAAAAGGATGATGGCATGAAAGGAGGGCGGAAATTGAAAGAGGGACAGAAAAGAGAGTGGCAATAGAAGATAATGGATGTTTGTTTATTTCACCCACAGAATTCAAGAGCAGCAACCAGGGACGATCAGTTGCTATGCGTATGCATCCAAGTTTTTGGAGTGATTGTAGGACAAGTCAATCAAATCTGACATTTAAGTCGCATCAGAATATTAAAAAAACATCTAAATATCAGCTTGGAGACACTGACAAGAAGACTAACTATTACTACTAATCCTGTGGAGGCAATGTGTAGAGAACCAGACACTTATATTCATAACTGTCAGCATAAATTCACACTGCACTATATCCGTTTACTTTTGAAGGCGTCATCCACACCTGACAGGTATTCACACTACTGCTTTCAAGAACAAGACAACCCATCTACAGATTGCAGAACTGTCAAGCTCTGCACAGATAGTTACAAGGATGGTGACATCACATACTATCAAGATCTTGGAGGCATCTCATGTTCAATATTAATCATTTAATTAGTTAGTCCAACAACTCATAAAAATGAATGTAAAGAATATAATTAATAGATAATAATTAAGAGATTCAGTCCACAACGAGTAAACACACTTACCTTGAAAAATGACTGACATTTTCTTCTTGTAGATGGCAAAATCAGTCTCGAGGAAGACGCAGAAAATGACCCGTGTGATCTGCACAGAAGAAAAAAGGTAGATGAGCAATTAGTGGGCATGTTTATTCCAAAAAGTCTTCTGTTGTATATTTTTTGGCAGGAAAACTAACAGGACAGGTATAACTGGGATATAATCATCGCCAAACTAATTAGGTCCTTCCTGATCAAGAACACTTAAATGATATAACATATATATATATATATAACAATAATACAAGAAATTACATCAGCAGCAGCAGTTTATGCTTCTTTATTGTTGTATAAAAGGGCATGAAAGGGCAAACAAATTATTCTTACTTCTGGAGATTACACAGCTATAATTAAATACCAAAAAGAAAAATAACATGAAAGGAGCACATTTGACAATAAAACCTCATACAAATGAAGACACATTGTGAAGGATTAATCCAAAATAAAAAATAGAGATTATTTTTGTCTCAGTGGCATAAATTCCACACAGACAATGAAAGGGAAATAGATCACCAAGAGGACTTTTTCTAAAATGATGCCTCGAATTGTTTCATTTCCCAACCAGACAGAGGTTAATAAATTGAGAAGTCTTGGTACTATGACATGTAAAAGTCTGTCTACGTATGGCTGTAAAAAGAGGGCCTATCAAATTCAGCACTGGGGAAATCTGTTGCATTTCACACTCTGAATTACTGTTGCAGAGTTGTAAGGTTTTGGGGACAACCTTTTCAAGAGAGAAAGAAGTTAACCATAAAGTTAGTCCACAAAATTGACTCTTAATGCAGCCCAGCAGAGGTTGCCATAACATGAAGAGACAAATTTTATTGGCACTTTGTTATACCCACACCACACACACCAGCGCTGTGGGGGGAGCAAAACAAGACGTTCCTTTTTGTATGATGAACAAACTGTGGGGTGCAAAAATAAGAAATCATATTGACAAGAGGATCATAATTACAAATGACTACAGATTAATATTCTACTTATTCAATCTTGGTAAATGTGATTGCTATTTTGATTTTTGCCCTCTTAAAAATATAAATGACTTACTTATTTACTTACAAACTTATTTTCACATCAATGCACAGACCATCATAGTCTGTGATTTGCCTTGGCATATAGCTGGCAATCAAACATGTGAATTATGAGTATATGTATGACATATAGTTTGCAAAGTTTGCAAACTAGGCAGATTCACAATTCACTTTGTATTATTGAGATTTTAAACAAGAGTGTAATTTGTAAAAAACACTGTTACTGTATAAAGCTATCCACTTGCCATGTAAATGTCCATACTGTGATAATTTAGCTAAAAGGAGTCATACAAGGAACACTTGCAAGGCTGCAGAGAAAGAGGTGACCTCTTTCACTTTCACACATCTCCACTGAGTGTGCAGGCATCAGTCACAGAGACGCATTACTCACCACGGCAGCAGATAATCACTTGACTGAATAATGGCAATTTTACACAAAGGCCATAACTGTAACCATCTGCCACCCATCCTCCTTCATGCAGGACGGTTGTGTTCTGAAGGAATAAAGGGAGCAAACAGCCCCATTTCTGACCCGACCCAACATCAGGGTATACGTCAAAGAGGAACCCCTCTGCACACACATACATCTATTAATATTTTATGATCAGTGCTTTTGAGTAAATGTTAGGAGCTGCATTCAGGACACTAACATTTTATTTTGCTAGATGTCTTGCGGGGGGCTTTATTCATAATATGTATGCTCACTCTCTCAACCTTTCAACTCTGATAAAAAAAATAAAAAGATAAAAAAATAAAAGGAAGCTATAAGTGTCCTTTGAAGGTAAGGGCTCGCTGACCAACAGAAAAAGTGATAATAGGCCAAGATAGAGCATACCACTGGGCGCTGGAAGGCCACAGGACAACAGCTTCCAAAGAATTTCTATTAGATGTTGCGCTACTCTATTCTAAAACTGACAGTCGACAGTGAAAGAGGATGAATCATAAATTCATGCTTTGCATCACACAAAAAGTCCTGTGTGTACATTTACAGGCACACACACATTTGATACCAACTATATTTTTTCAGTATGGTATATTTTATGTCATAAAGTAAGGGGAAACACATTTCTGAGTTGACTGACATTATGCAAAGAGATCCATTTCAGGTCTACTCTGATTTTTTAGGGTTTTTATTTTGCTTTCCATTGTCCTTTTTACAGCATGTGCAGCACTCATCACAAGGCTCAGTCAGGTTATTTTATTCCACAGATCAGAAACACTTTACATGGACTGAGATTCTAAAAGAAACCAGAACTGCAGTACTGTTTATTTCCAAACAGATACTGTTGGCTGAGAATCCAAAAGAATTTCAAATTACTGAAACATAACAGAAGAAGGTAACTTTTTTCTTTTGAAAATATAGAATTTAACAGTCTGTACTTAAAAGGGAGTATTCTTTCAAAGTCACCAAGAGACCGCTTATCTCCTCACCTGCACTATGTGGTTATAGGAGAATAATCTAAACCATGATCACACACCACAAGTTTTTGATCATATATACTTTGAAACATCCTATTTATCTAAAATGTATTAGCAATGGCATTCAAACTCACTATCTTTCATACCTGCTATCTCATTGATGTTTTGCAGGATTATGCAAATAAAAAGAAGATGGAAAAGACAGAAATAAGTTTCTTTTCTTTGCAGTTAGAAAGAAATTAGGCATTGTTTAAATTAAAACTGCATGGCAGATAAATAGCTCATTTTAGATCTTCTATTTTTTTTAGTGCAGGTCTGATATTTTGGGTCTTAGGTTGTGGGGTGTGTGTATGTGGAGTATGCACCCTGCAGTCACCAAGGTTGAACAAGTTAATGGAAGACTAATTAAAAAACTAGGATCACTGCATGCTAACCTGCCCAGTCATTATTCATCCCTGATTGGAGGGGCTCCGTCAAAGGGTGAACACAAAATGATTGGAGTCCTTGGTTGCATACAAGAGGTGCTTGTATTGATGGAAATGTGCTTGGCACATAAAGATACATGTCTGTGTAATTGGCTTGACCTGTCGTTGTTTGAGCTGTACTTGGTGAAGATCAAACCAACTCAGGAGAAGAAATTGCCAAAAGAAACAATAAAAATGTTTAAACTAGATGTTGTAAAGAAACTTAGGTATTATGAGTTTCAGAAGAAAAATAAATCACGACCTTCTATAATTAACAAGAAATTCAAGGAAATACTTTTATAATTATTCCACTCCTTATGAAGAGAACACTTGAGGCAAACTTAAGTCATTAATCTCAGTTTCAAGTGCCATTAATGCACATTATGCTTTTCTATTGTACCATAAAATATATGAATTTGCAGTGCAGATAGTATTTGTCAACACTTGCTGTACTGTGAGATATTTCATGATGCAGCTCAATATCTGATTTAGATTACTTAATCTGCTCTTGTCAATTCAAAACATATGACTCTTGTTTGTGAAGCTCTAAATACATGCCAAGATCTAAAAGTCTAATTAAAATGTCAACACCATGGGTTCAACCTATTTATTTGAAACTCATTTACATGGTACATGAAATGCAGTGGTCTGATAGTGGGTAATTCTGTCAGCTTTGTGGTTATGATCAACATAAAAAGATATCAAAGTGTCATGTCTGTAGCTTCTTTTATGAAAATGTATACATGATTTTTAATCTGTATATGTCTGTGGGTCATCATTCTTGTACAGGACTAGCCAGGTGCACCAAACTCCTACTGGCTGGCTAACAGATGAGCTGTCATTGCTGGCCACCCATGCCCATAATTACATTGGGGGCACTCACAGCAGAATCCAATGTGCAGACTCCAAGCACACGCTTTTGCTACTTGCATTTCCTTCTTGATTCTGTCAAAAACAATAATAGGGACACGTTGCCCTAGCATGTCTGCTCCAGCTGGATCCCAAACCCAAGGGAGATCTGTGCCTTTGCTGTACTGCTTTGTTAGCGAGGCACGGCTGCTGCAGGCTCCTGAATGACTGCATCCAGATGGACAACAGTATCAGGAGACTGATAAAGTTTATCATCACTCTCACTTGCTTTTTTTCTTTTCATATGTTCTTGGTTGTAGAGACTAAACATTAGCATGGATTGTATGGTAGGGAACCTGGGGGAGTCACACACTTCATCACAGCGGCTGAGCAAATGAACTCAATACATCAAAAATACATATGGCAAATGTATATTACTGACGTGACATACGAGTGTTGTGTCTGTCATCCTACACTGATAGTACATGTCACCATTTGAGATAGATTGGATAATTCCAGCAAATTATTCCTGAGACAGAAATATCTCCCCATAAAACACAGCCTAAGAGCTGCATCATCAAAGCCGTAATCAGTGAGCACACGTCTCCTTTGTTGTCAGAAGCACTGAATTGGATACAGGGTTCACTCTGCGGCAGGTGGACCATATCCAGCCTGTATTACGGACGTAATTACACACAGCTGCGTCCCCCTCACCACTAGTACATGCACAGAGCTTGGAGCTCGGAAAAGGAAAACACAACTTGGGTCTGACATCTATTATCAGAGCTTTGAAAACACTGAACCACACAAAAAATTCTCAGATTCTTTACAGCCATGACAGCGCAACTTCTCAGTGTATGTTCTGCTGTTTAAAATCTGCTTGTCACTGTGATAGCCCCCGTGTCCTCTGCTTTGACCAGAAACAGAGCTTAGGCTGGTGGAAGGGCCGACAGCGACAACGGCTACTCAGGTGAAACTGTGCGCAGTCGCTTCATTTGACTTTGATTGACCCCTCTGCCGAAAGAGCTCCAGCTCCACCTGCAGCAAGCTTCAGAATTATCATTTCAAAGAAGAGCCCAGAAAAGGTTACCCCTTTGAACAAAACGCCTCTATCCATACATCAAAGGACAAGCTTGACATTGCTCTTTGAGAAGGCATGGTTACCACCAAAAGCCCAGGGGAAAGTGCTGATCTCCAATTCTTACTTCCTAAAGCCAGTCGACGTTAGATGCCCATCATATCACGATAAGGGATAATCAATGGAGTCAGCTTAATACAAAATATAAAACATGCTGCAGATTTTGATAAACGCTTATGTATACAATTATGCATGAGTGCTTCGCATAGTGTGACTAAATGGAAGCGATAACATTCTGGTAAGCTGCCTGGTTATTTCATCAGCGTAAAACATCCAAAGCTACTTCTTAGACTTTATGTGGTACACAGTATAAAACATTTTGACAGGAAAATGCTGTGTTGCTAGATTTGAGAAATTCCGTAAGATAATATATCAGCAATTTGTATGTTAATTCAACAGATGCGGCATGTTCCTCAAATATTTTACACATTACAGCTGAACAAATAGATCATACTGTATTATTCAGGCTGCTGTGCTGCATGGGAGTGGATATGAAAATTGGAGTACAGCATGCTTGAGGCATCAAGCAATTTTGCTCACATTTTCAAAAATTGTTCTCTCAAACTGAAAGAGACAGCATTTGACTTTCCCAGGCTTTGAGACATTCCTGCCAACTCTCACTGCTAGCAGCATAAGTGCTGGGTTATCTGATGGAAAAAAAAGATACACATGATTTCAAAGGAAAAACTCACAATTCATCCGAAGCATCTTATTTCACTGTAAAATTACTTCAATATATGTTCTGAAAGAGGAGAGCACGTTATATGGATTGGAAAGTGGATTTTGCAGTAAGAACATCAGAAACAATAGCTTGTTTTGCATGAAAAAGATTTCTATCTCTAAAGTTAAAAAATTCAATAACTCCCACAGTAAATATGACTGACAATGTTTCACTCTAACGAGATATTGAACACATAACCAGTGAAAATAATAAGAAATCTCGCCCACTGCCAGTGAGCATGATGGAAAAGTCAGTCCCACCAGAGCTTTCAGATTAACAATATTACAACAAAACATTTTTCAAACAGTGCTAAAGGCTCTACTTATTTATTTGACAATAGCAGAGATGATCAAATAATTATACTGATGAAATATTTGTGTCTTCTATATGAAATGCTGCAAGCGTGAATGAGAATGATTGGGGCCTTTTCTAATCATAAAGTTGAAAGATAGAGCGGCTGCAAAAGAGGTCAGAGGGGACTGATAATAAGGACCAATATGAGTGCTGTATTTTGATCCATGGCTGCATTGGTAATGATCTGACCTCTGGACAACCACAGGCCTATAAAAACCTCTGCTGATGAAGCAAGAGTGTTTATGTGAAAGTGGAGGGAGAGCTGCTATGATATCTTGTTTAAATGTAGATGGAGATGTCTCAACATAATGTTGGGCTTGTATTTATTCAGAAAAACTCACAGATTCTTACAGTGATTCTGGGATTTTAAACTTAGGTTAATGGTGGAGGTTTATCGTTACCTCAATAATTGATATATGCAGAGTGAAAAAAATTATTATTTCAAATCTAAAAAGTCCATAAAAAACTCCTTGTTTCTTGATCAAATAGATATCCAGGACTCAAATTTTGCCACTGTCAGCCTGTTCCTTCTTTTTTTCCTTCTTGGAGAAAATGCAATTCTCCACAGGGAGAACCAATGTTGATTGCATTATCTGTTCTTTAACTGTATCGGTTAAGTTGAAATGTATTTATGACATTGTTGTGTCATAAAACACCATCAAGATAATTCCTGGAGTTGTAGGTTGACATGCGGAGGATATCAAACAGCACTATGGTACAGTGTTTCTAAACCGCCACAAAACAATTCAACCTCTTATAATTTGTGCATATGAATGTTGAAAATGAGACATTGGCATTTAGTGTTTAAATATTTCTGAAGCTGCACCGGTAGGTAAAATTAGGTCTACATACAAATCTAGTTTCATTAGAATTAACCTCAAGTTCTGACAAGCTCTGTGCTGCCAATAAGAATCTATAACATTATCATAAAGGAAGGTCTTGTACACATTTATAGGAAATTTAAAAAAATCACTGTTGTCATTGTTTTGTTTATTATCTGGCAGCATCAAAAGAAGCACTGGTACAAGTATTTAGAGTTTCCTGGTATGGTAGATTCACATATTCACATACTTTAGCTAAATTGGTAATGTTGCAGCTTTGAAACTGGACGATTGTCAGACTGATTGTCAGCATATTTTCATATGGGCAATGTGCAATTTTGCAGGAATGATAGCAAGTCACCCCTCGCTCATTGAGCTTTCTTGTGCACTTGCTGGTAATACTTGGAGATATGTGTCATTCATTCGTGTCTACAGTGTATATCATAAAAGCCTACTGTGATAAAAGCAGATGAGATATCCAATAAAAGTAATTATATTGCAATATTTTTGGTCACTAGTTTTTGGGGGCCCTGTGATGGACTGATGACCTGTCCGGGGTGTACCCTGCCCACCCAAGCTCACCCAATGACAGCTGGGATAGACTCCAACTCCACACGACCCTGAGTTGGATTAAGCAGATATAGAAACTGGATGGATGGATATTTATTTTTTCCTCTGCATGGGACCAACTCTCCCATTGAGTTACTTTAAAGCAATGAATAGCCTTTGACATCTTTCCTGAACTCCCAATTCCCACGTGGACCACCAACAGGCAGCATTACATGTGAAGTTGAAGGACTGGGACTTCATATTGATGTGTCAAGACTGTGTCTGCTCATCTATTCTCAAAGATCATGCAGAGGTTATCGTGCTCAGCTGTCAAATGGTTTCTATGTAAGTGCAGTCCTCAAGAGGAGGTCATTAAGAGCCAAGACAGAACCTGGTGTGTGTATAGAGATCCTGTAAGCTGAACATGTTCTGCGTAGCTCATGTTGTTGAGGTCCTAACACAATGTGTATTTCTTGTGAGAAACAGTTTTCACATAGTATGAGTAAACCCTAGGCAGTGCAGCAGCTGCAACAGAAGGGAAAACGATGGTCTCAAGCAAATTAAGCACACTGATATCCACTGTGCAAAACATAATTATACAAATATATCCTGTTTTCTAGATGAATAATTGTGGATGTTACTTTTACTGTGAAAGCAGGGTTTTGCAATAGTGTCTGCCACTTTGAATGATTGTTTGGCACATCTGGCTTATCCTTTACAGCAGTCTGTTTGCCCTGTCTTGGCCTGAATTGTTCTGAGCTGTTTCCTTGTGGTATGATTCAGCCAAGTCCTCTCCACTTTGAGAATACAATATAAGCTGCCAGATGAATGGAAATCCAATCACAACTCCCAGTGGCAGAATTCCCTGAACTGCACAGAGGCCTAGATCTGGCTGTGATCACCTGTTCATAAAGACTACAATGGCCATTGAAAGGGACAAAGTAGGCACAGGTGATATTTAAATGTATCTAACAAACATATCCACATTTCCTCCAGAGAATGGAAGTGCTACAGCTGTTAACAGATTCTTTCTTCATCTTGTGAATTCTTATTATCCATTTTCCAAGGCCTTGCAACCCAGATGATGTGCTATTTTTTTTTCTTGTGTGGATTTTATAGTCATAAAGTCAAGGGGGTACTCTGCTTCATACGCACTTTGTTATAGCTATAGTTTTTACTACCATGCTACCTTTGTGAGAGAGCCCATTTGAGATACAAATACAAAGTTCTGCCAGATATATTCATGTTTTTTCACTGTATTCACAGCCATGTACAGTTTGCAATAGAACTGGTTGAACTCTCAAAAAGAGATGATTTAAAAAATTTTTTTTTTTCATTTGGCTCTAAACAGTGACATGATTTGAACAAGGTTTTAGTTATTTGTCAGCATCTTAACAGGTAAAACAAAGAAGGATAATGTGAAACCCAAAGATCAAGAAAACACAAAAATGTAAATGAACATGGGTTACTCCGAAACGGTGAACCTTTTCACTTTAAAATGCTAGGACAGCCACTGTGAGGTTATGGCAGATTTACACACTGCTGAGCAGAACAGAGGATGAGTGTAACTGATCCTGAGAGCAATACCACATGGCTGTGTGGGCAACATCAAACAGGGAAGTAAACCTGATAGCAGAGGTGCTGTTTGACACAACTTTCAAAGTGGAATCAAGATCTGATCTGGACTTTGTCAAATGTATGTAGTAAATTAACACCCTCACCTTCAGTGTGAGTTGGAGAAAGTGTCTGACTGTGTAGTGACAGCCTGGTAGAAGATAAACTGTTCACTCACAAATAAATAGATTAGGATTACTGCAAAAGTAGACAAAAATGTTACGTTTAAGAAGGCTCATAAATCATTAAGGCACGAGACAACATAAGGAGAATATTCGCAGGAGAATACAACATACTGAAAGGGAGTTAACACTACTGAGCTGAGATACAGCTAAATAATGTCAACAACCAGTGTAAACACATATGCTGATGTTGATTTTAGAATGATTTGAGAAAGAGCACAGAACACAGTCAGTGATTATGATGAAATTCACAGGTTTAGGTTTTCAGTTAGATTTTCTTTTTTCCCTGGTTGCTAGAACTGAGCTGTAGACTTATAGGACATGTTACAAGGCATTTGCTCTAAAGATAAGAAGCTGATTAGGTACCGTGCATGCAAATGTCTTACAGTGTTTATTACAGGCTAATCAACTAAAGCAGAGGTAAACCATGGAGAGTCTCACCCAGTGTTATCTTTATTTTAAATAAAGAACAGGAGTAGAATAGTGTGGAAGTCACTTCAAAGTTATGAATGGTTATATGTTGATATGTTGTACTGTTAAAATCCTACCCTAACACATACATCTAACATCTGGATATCTGGACCCCATTAAATGTAAATTTGTGGGGAAAAAAATCTATCCCAGTATACGGAGAAATTTGATATTTCTCTCTTTTTAAGAAAAAATAACAGCGGGCTGAATGTATATGGCATATTTACCCTACTCTGGCTGAACATACTGAGCACTGCCTTTGGTTTTTGTTCTCTAAATGATGTCTTTTAATTTTAAGACTTCGAGTAACCTCTCTGGTGGATGCTAATGGGGACTGAAATAACAAAGCAAACAAATTGTCTCTGTTAACATTGTGTCCTTATGTTGGATTTGCAGCATCTTTGCTATAAACAAATATAATTAGATTTTTTTGTGTTTATACAAGGTACAGCAATGATTATAAGTTTCATAGTGAGATCATCCTCATGGTTTGTACCAGAAGGAGGAAGATGTCCATTTAACTAACCCAGCAATGCGAGCAGTTTTATCATGTGAAGACCATAATTTAAGATGCATATAATAACAACAACAAGGAAGTAAAAAGAAACTGAAAATAATAAGAACAAAACATTTAAAATATCAAAACATGTCCTACTCAACTATTAGACCAATAATTTAGATTTTTGGTATTAGGAACACAAAAAGCAGTGTAAAGACTCTTAAAACTAATATTTGAATAAATACAAAATGACAACAGTATAAAGAGAGATATTTCTCCCCCTGTCTACCCTGTCCTGTATCTGAGGGTAAAGTGAAGTACTATAAAGTCAAACATTAATATCAGTATTTAGTTCTACTTCCTATATATAATCCTATAATTTAGATATAAATTTGAATTCCTCCAGACACAAACTAACAATTAATAATACACATATGGGGCACACACACCCTCTTATGTACAAATATTATGTGGATTTACATAAAATGCATGATGCAATTCAGCCTAACTGATCAGAGAGTTTGTAAGAGTAGAGTGTTACTAAAATTGGTAGCACTGTGCCTTTCGAACATCAATCCACAATAAAAACAGCATCTGAGGGACCCCTGGGTAATACAAAAAAAAAAAGTGGGCCTAATTAGCATGGTTAGGGAAAAAAGCTCTGTCTCAACTCTTGAATATGAATAAAACAATTCTACTTGTTGGCTGATCAAATAAAAACATCAGATTGTAAATACGTCCAATGACAAGTTGATTTGAGAGGTATAAATGTGGGTCAATATGAAACAAATAAACATGAGATGTGAGCAGCTTCACATTTGCACTGAGAGAGAGTTGTCAAAGACATCAGCCAGTATTAATAGACAAAGTATCATTTTTGTCCCATTGGGAGTTTCAGAGCAGCATGAGCTGAAAAACATGAACTGCAGCAAAAATGTGTTTTAATCAAAAGGGGAAAAGGACTGTATAGCGAATGATGCTTTATTCCTTTGGAGTGACCAAATTAGCTCACGGTGCTTAGGGACATTATCTCTGTCAAACAGTCATACAGCACTGTTCTACAGTATATTGTTTTCCAGCTCGCTAACTCACCTCCAGCTTTTAAAAAAAAGTATCCCAAGGAAGTCTTCAATCAATAAGTGTGTCTGTTTTGGTCTAGCTGTCGTTTAGAAAAATCAATGACCTCCCCAATTCTCACTAGCTGTTTTCCACTCTGTCTATTGTAATTTTCTTTAAACTTTGGGACCAAAGCAAGAGCGAGTTGTCTCCCAGCCTTACACCTCGGTAACTACCCGTAAAAGATTGGTGACACTTTGTGAATACAACAACTGAGTAACATGGGTCACAGAGTGCTGCTGTAATTAATTACACTAATCCAAGAAAGACAAACAAGGATAAATAGGAGAATAAAACACACTGGAAAAAACCTATGATGAATGAGCAGGCTCACTAAGTGACTAATACCAGGGGATAATACAGAGTATTTCCCCTCATTGCTAATACTTTAATAAACAAAGACATCCACTGCTTTCAAAATAATATACAGTCTTGGTACTAATTAATGTTCCTGATAAATACAGTCCGTTAAAGAAGTGTCAAGGGACTAATTAGATCAATGGAAGAAGAGTTGCTAAGCATGCAGTGATATCACATGGGACTTTAAGTAAAGATAGAGAGCACCCACTTTGTCTTGTGGCGGAGACCAGGCTGGTTCAGTCTCAAGGAAATGCTCCCTGCCTCATCAAGGAAAAAAAAAAAAACTCTTAATATAATACCTCAGGGTCCAGAGCTGTAAAGATGGCCAGTGATGAGGCCTTTGAGGGACTGAGGGAAAAAGTCAGAGGTGGGTTTGCAAAAACCAGACCCGAGTCTGCCTTAACTACACTTTGACTTTGTCATCACTGCAACGACCTCAGAAGTGGATCAAATCAACACCAGAATCTAATGGAGTTGACAAAATAGTTATGTTTCACAAAGCATCAACAAACACTTTTAAAATGAATCTTTTAAGTCTTCACATACCCCCTACATTGAACTCTTGAATGAGATGAAAATAAAGGAATAAAGTACATATTGACCCTGTGACCTCTGGAAATGCACTCTTACATTACCATTCTGCACGCCTGTGCTTTGACCTTTTCAAATCCCTCTTTAAAGGTTGCGTGTTCCTGTGTCTGTGGGCTGCGCAGGCTCAGCAGGGGAAGCTGAGCGAGCGCTCCTTGCCTCTCCAGAGACTGACCTACAAAGCTATTGTATTAAAAGAATCATATTTATCATTGCTCTCCACGCCACTCTGTTCTACCTGCTGCATGAGGAACATAACCCTTCCTCAAACTCAAGTGCTCCAGTCAGCACTTTGGAAAGCTTTTTAGGCATGATTGGTTAGAGGGATCTCTGAAAAAGAAGCCTACCGCTTGGCTGCACTGAGAGGTGAAAGTGGTATTGAGGAGCATCTGAAAGTTTAATCAGACTGTGATATGTCTATGCTTGGATGGATGAAACATAAGGTTGAGTTCGTAAGGGCCTTCCTGTAGACTAGTCACCAATTGCAATGGGGCTTTGTCGTGTTTTTTTCTGTTTCAAGCTGCTGTGGTTTATATACTTTCATTAATAATCTTGACAGTTCAAAAAGTTTCTCCAGATTCTCTATTACTAACTCCTAGTTTTGGTTTATTCTATTGTGACATAATTTTTAACTATTGTGACATTAAAACCAGCACGAAAGAAACTGTCGGCACTCAGACAAAGTGCTGACGGCGAGGTTGTTTCTGCAGCCAGACAGAAGGCCTGAGTATAAAAGGGTGATTAAAGCTAAACTTTTTATGACCTTTCAGCTTCCGGTTTTCATCTTTTGAGAGACTTAAAACAGAGAAGACGTCAGATGAAAAAGGGCTCCTCCAAAGAATGAAATTCCAGTAGCACTTCTACTGTCAATCCAAGGCATTTTTCTGCGGTGCCTCAGTATACTTTCCTCATTTCTGTTTCAACCTCCCTAAAAAAGACGAAAGCGTATTCACATAAGTAAATCAAGCGGAATAGAAAATTAGTGTTTTGGCTTTTTTACTGACCACAGAGTACACCATATCATAGCAAGCAGTTCTGATTTAATAACAAAACAAAACAATTAGCAGAAAACAGTCTGCAATCAAAGGTAAAGAGGCGCAAGGCAAACAGAGCCACCGTTTCCCTGCAAGTCCCCCAATAATCTCATTAAGATACCTACTGGAACTGTGGCAAGCTAATGAGAGGGCCATGATTCATTTGTACTCTAAACGGTCTCTTGCTTTATCTTTGAGTGCTGGGAAAATGGAATTATTTCTAAAAATATATCTTCAGTCTGGAATTTTTTCTCTCCAGGAATGGTTTTATTTTACATGCTCGATCTCATCTGCATGTCAATCTCACAGTTACCGGACAGACACAATCTGATTCCAATTAATGATCAAAATAGAGGTTTTAAGAAAACCTAAATAGGTTGAATAAACAGTAGAGATTCACCAGGAAGAGTAGTTTTTTATGAGGTATTTCTTGCTCAGAGTAACAGTGGTGAGCTGTGACGTCTCTCTCCACAGGGATGTGGATCTGGCTCGGTACTATCATACAGTTTATCAGTGTTCTACTGTCTTTGCGACCTAAACATTCAGAGGTACATGTTGACAGTTGTGCATGCACTGCAGTAACATGTTGTCCCATCCGCATCCTGTCTTGTGAGCTCAAATAAAATCTTTTATTCATGTGAGGTCCCTTTGTTGGATCCTTTTTGTTTTGGCCCAGGGCCAAAGATGTTGTGAACGTGTGCACGTGCACGTTGCTTGGGCGGGGTACGGTTAAAAACCAAGGCAGATGGGAGATTGTAAGAGGTTCAAATGCAGACCTCACTTTCTGATTTGTAGTGCCTGCGGTTCAGCGGGGTCAACAGACAGTTTTGTAGATCCAGTAGATGTTTCGCGCACAGGAAGAGAGCAGGTCACTCTTTTATCACCAAGACATTGAAAAAGCAGCTGTGCAAAGATCAGAGCTGCACAAGGGGAATGCAGACTCAAGAGGCCTATCTCTCCAGCCTTCACTTTTCCTGATAAGGTCTGACGGGACTTTCATTTCAGTCACATGCTTATTTGTTTGAGCTTAAATATTTTTGAGAGTATAACTTTGTGTTACATTAAATGTTTTAATAAGGATACAATCTATTGAAGTCCTGTTGTTTGACTGCACAAGTCGAGAAAAAATTAAACAGATTTTTATTTTTATTTTTAAATATAGAGGGCATCTTCCAGGAGAATCCCTATTAATCACGATTGATCTTTAAAGCTACAGTCACAATATCTCATTTACTCTCTGTGTAGCTCAGTTGTCTCAAATTTTTTTTGTTTCACTCTGGAAATGAACATATATGTGCTGTTTGTAAGATTGTGTAAACGCACAGAATTAACTAAATTTATCAACAAGCACAAGAGCAAGTCTGACATTATGTCATAGACTTCTGCATATCATGTAGAAATATCGGCTGGAGCTTAAATGCTAACCAGTTAGTGCCAGTTTGTAACTGAAGATGAGATGCTAAGTCAATGTATAATCTCGGTACTACTTGTAAATAAAAGTGCTTTGAAATCAAAGGGAGCTTTATGGAAACGTTATGCATTAGTTTGTTCAGTTTTATGGGGGACGAAAAGATGCCCTACCTACTGTAAACCATACTAGATTCCATCAGGCTGCAGGGCTATTTTACAGAGTCTAGTTCTGAATGAGGTATGTTAGAGTGAAACGTGTATCCCAGTGTCAGAAAACTACATTTGAGGAAAAAGTATTGGGTGTTTTAATTAAAGCATGACCCCGACAGCACAAAGGAATGACAAAAAAAAAAAGAAGACTGGCAAGCAATAAGTTCTGATATAAATCTCACCTGAAAACAGCTGAAGGAGGCCGACGTCTGAGACTGACTCCTAAAGGAACTTCAGTGCATAGCAGGGGATGAGAACTAGCAACTATCAGCAGACAGATGCAAGGAATGGATTGTAGATAATTATGACATACATTTACAGGCCGTCATTGATGTCAAATGCTCACCAGCCAAACGTGCTAAAATTGTGTTTGTGATTCATTTCCTGTTTGTATTTTCTTTACATCACAAAACAAAAGCATCTGTTGTTGTTTGATGACTAGAAAACTACAATTAGAATTTAAAATTTCATCATAAAAAATTGAATCGTCTGTGTTTATTTTTGAGGATACTCAAAAACTATTGACAGTTATTGGCTGCCATACATCTTACCAGGATTGGAGTTTATAGTCTGCACACACTCCAACAAAAGAGGAAAGAAAAGTAGTGCTGCCAAGAGACTGTATTTCTCTTTTTGACAATCTATACTGAAGAACAGGTAGCCAGTCAATGAAACGGTAAATGTAATGATTGCTGGAACACTTGGCAAACGACAACTGAGCATAAGGACGGCCAAAAGACGAGCCAGCTGGTTCGAAGTTTTGCACTCAGTTCAGACTAAATTGCTCTTGCCAGACTCATGCCTCCTAACAAACTAATGAACCCGCTCCCAGACACCAACAACATACAATGCTGAGGACTGAAGGTCTGCTTCCCACAGAGCTGCTGATCCTCATGTGGGCTGGTTGAGTGGTATGCTCAAACAACGTTTGCCTGGATGTTTTATGCTGAATGGTGGGGCGGTTTTTGTGTCAGACAGAGGAAAAATTATAAATGTAGACTTAATGATGCTATACACAGTTGGCACTATGGGGGCTGCATATGTAGCACGAAGGGAGAAAGACACCGATCATTAACATGGAATTCATTAGCACTGAGGCATGTGCATTGTCATTAAATAGAATTTACCTACTAAAATACTTTTTTGTAGGCAGAGAATGGCAACTGTATGAATGTCAATTAACTAATCTACCATAGGATATACTATACTTCAAATCAGCAGACAAATCTAACTTTCTGCATAGCCAATTAAATTTGACATACTGTAGAAGGCAGCTTGAAGCAATGTCTGTATATTTATGAATATGTATTGCTTTACTGTGTCAATTAGGCACTAGATAAACATCCATAATATGCTTTTCGCAAGCTTAAGCACAGTCAAACTATTTCTAATTAGCTGGTTTATATGAGAGGCTTGGATTAAGTGTAAAAAAGCTGATATTCCCATTGGTACAAGGCAAGAGCTCATATGGGAGACTGTGTATGTGTTGTAGGAATAATACATTTTCCAACATATTTTACCCTTCAAAATTGTTCAGCTTTAGAGCTTAGTGGATTGGTTTGCCAATATTCCCAGGTGGGTGAGACAAAAAAAAAAAAAACCTACATCTGTAACACATTTAGAAAGTCGATGGTTGATGTGCTTCGGACATTAAAACATTCAAGGTTATGTGGCCTGTTATTAGAAGGCCCGCCATCCAGGTGTCAAGAAACATTTGCTGGACCCACTGTGGCTTTGTGAGGGAAAAGAGGATTTGGAGATTTTACGAAAAAGCTAAAGACAGGCATGAAAACCTCTCAGTCTAAAACTGCAAGAAAGCTTCTAGAATAAGGATTAAGGTTCAACTTCCATCTGTGTGACTGACAGACGAGTACTTAGCACACAATTATGATCCCTTAAAAGCTAATAAAAGCACCATAATGCTGCTTCAGCACGAGGTGAACCAGGCTGGGCTGATGGTGGTTCTTTCTCGTTGATTGGCTGTTGGCTGATGAAAGGTAGACTTCATATCTACAGCACCCATCCCCAAAACAGCCTCAGGCTTAAAGGGTCACAGGTCAGACCTGGGATCACATCAATCACAGATCCACTGTGAATCCTTCTTGGGCTAATTTGGTAACTAATTTATGTTGGATGAGCTCCAGTCTCATATCAGTTTATAAGCCTCATAGATGTTACATAGGTTTTGATTGCTCTGTTGAGGAGAGAGCAACTGCAATGTGCCTGCTTCAATTATTTGCTGCCGTGGGCACGAGATCAAGAGGGGACTACTTCTTTAAGTTTCTCTATGATCATAATCCTAATAAGATGAAATTCCAACCATATGCACAGAGAACTGATGAAACTGTCACTGGCAGTCTGAACTTGGGTATATACTACTTTGGGACAAGGTATCACTGATTTCAAGTGCTTGGACACAAGCACATCAGGGAATTCATTAGGAAGACAGTTTTTCAAACTAAAAATCCAACATCCCTGGAAAATATCTGCACAAAATCAATTCCCCCTAGTTAATTTGGTACCCATGATGCTCTCTTTTAACATGTATGATGGTATATCCGATGTTATGAGTTGATTAAGTGTGTCACCCGGCTCCTTGAACATTTTGCTCTTTAAGTCAAAAGAGAGTACCGAAAGCACATCATTCACAAGAAAATGTTTGTTTCTTAGCTCATGGAATGTGGCTCTAAAGTCTTTAGCACAGAAATATTGATGGTGCACTGCGAACAAAACCACAAAACATCTCCACAACCATAAATAATGTTGAAAAGTAAACGGAAATGAGACATCTTATCACCGTCCACCAGTGAGTGAGGTAGGAGGAGAATTCTACAAAGAGTCAAAGGTTCACGATGCATTTAGAATGTGCCAAACACATTTGTTTTGTTATCAGTGTTTTGTCTGAAGCTATATAAACTTATCATAAATGTTGTGCTTTTATCTCTACTGCTTGGATGTACATGTGAGCCCAGAGGAAGAAAAATATTTATTCTCTTGCTTGTGGTGTATAATAGGTTGTACCCTTGAACCAATGGGCATTCAGGAGGAGTACAAAAGCTCACATTGGAGCTGAATCACCAATTTCGATAACATGAGCTGGATGGAGTGAATCCGCCTGGATCCAAGCTTTGTGACCTGTCACATTCAGACATAAACCAGTGGCTCCAAAGATTAAGGGGAGATTCCAGCTTTGCCTCTGTTCCCAGCTTGTAGCTGAAAAGTTGTCCTTCAGATCCCTCCCGTATGCCACGAATCACAAACCAGTTCTTTGAGAGATGGCCGCAAGCACAGTCCTTAGAAGTGGATTGTAGAGAAACTTGATTTAAATATGTGCAGCTGGCATCTCATGTGGTTTTTATTCATTCGGCTTGACTCACAAGACCTGTACTGAGAGGTACTGTATGGATTTCAATGAAAATAACTTCCCTTATAGTTTTTTAAACTCACTTTGAGAACTAACCTTTTGAAAAGGACGTTCACCATCTGAAAAACATTTAAACAAGTGCTCTCTTTATGAGGTCTCACAAGCGCTCTTCCACAAAATGAAGCGACTGAAATGGCACTGGCTGTTATACATTATTATTCAAATTTTTTTGATGTAGCAGGTAACCTAATTCTGTGAGATGGGTCACTCTGTATCTGCAAATCTAGACATGGGGTGTGTCATACTCGTGACACCACACTGAGTCAGCCAACATTCACGATCTGAACTAGATAACATAATACTTTTAGTCCCAAAGGTGAAATTAGACTGTTGCAGTTTATTATTGACCAAAAGAAAATAACATTTTAATTGGATATAAAGAGAAGATAATCATCATGAAGCATTAAAAAAAAGCTATTGTGATTGTCACTTTTAGAGTGTGAAAGTCTGTTGCAGTTGGAAAGAATAAACACTTTCACTCATGACAGCTGAACCCACAATCTGTCCTGCTTAAAGCACCTGTGTCATTTTGAAAAGACAGAAACATGGCTGACCTGAAAACAGTGCTTTTACATTAAGACCCGTGACAGCTACAGCAGGGATATGACACTACTGAGAGACACTTTAAAAAAAACAAAAAACATAATACATGCTTTCTCAGATATATTACCTCCTAAACTCTGACTTACGTAACCTCAGGAGAATGAATGTTTTTATTGTCATATATAATGCTGATAAATGTCACAAACTGCAAAGAACATAAACCGACTGCAGTCACTCAGGCACGGCTGGAACAACAGAACACCCTGACAAGATGAGAAGATGTCACAGCACTAGTTAACTAAAATACTGCGAGATCTAATTTATAATCCACAGCTTAAATCTAGATTTTTTTTAAACCACCGCGTCTATGAATATAAATTATGCATAGGGAAAACGCTATCTAGTTCACAGTAGTTTGACTCCTCAAATGTCCGTTTTCCATCCGACTCTAGACTGGGATAGTGGGTGTGCAGAGATGTACTCCAATGAGTGGGACACACTTACAACCAGGCTATTCCATCCACTTTATGCTTTTGAAATTACATTAACCTTTTTAGACACAATTTTCAGAGGATTTTGAAGGCAGCTAAGTATTGCGTCACTAATTGACTGCTTAGTGGAGGAAATGTGGTGGAAAATGACAAGATTATTAGATACAGAGTGAGAATGTAATGGAGTGCTAAAGAAAGGGTTCGCTGATAACACCTTCAAAAATGCCAACAAATAACAGTAAATCCGCACTGGAAAG
Source organism: Leuresthes tenuis (assembly GCF_036924035.1). Taxonomy (NCBI): domain Eukaryota; kingdom Metazoa; phylum Chordata; class Actinopteri; order Atheriniformes; family Atherinopsidae; genus Leuresthes; species Leuresthes tenuis. Next base: position 18,747,272 of record NW_027325362.1, read on the forward strand.
CCTTCTGTATGAGCGGGAAAAATAAACTTTCCCCACATATGTTCACAAGCTATCAGAGAAGAGCAAATGCGCTCCCACACAAGTAAGCCACAGCCTGCATGGAAATGTGAACAAAGATGACTATCTCAGAGACTAACACAGGCTGCTTATGTTGCCCCTACCTTTAACATGTTTAATTCAATAAAAGCTTGATACTACTTTAATAAGAGGAAAAGCTTGTGGCTTAAATAACTTTGTTTTTCTTCCAAAGAGCCCCTCGTATCACATTTCTCAGTTCCAGCAAACCCCCCCATCCCCTACAGGAACACTTGCATGTTTCAGGCAGTGTTCAGTAAGCGCCATGAGTTTGCTCCCCCTAACTCTTTCCACATGTGAGCTGACTGGAGCCATACTGCATGGCAGATAATGCCTCTGAAAAGCCTTGCTTATCTCCCTTGTTCAATTTTCCAAATTAATACTAAATAAAAGATCAATCCAGAAAGTATTACTGACATGCTGTTTGACAGGCTTGACACAGCACACTTACAACTTTAAAGCAAAATCTAAATCAATTTAGATGAAGTATTGATAAGGACTGGGTTGGAGGGATAAGAGGTGACTGATATACAGAGGGCATAGGAAAGCATCACAGTCGATGATGTAGGAGAGATGTTTTTCATCTTCTCACACAAAGGAGGGCATGAAAGTCTGGTGCACTGCGTGACTCCCATCAGACAGAGGCAAGATCAAAACCCTGTATATGAATTATTTATGGTTAAATTAATTGTTTTTGTCCGTGGGGTCTGTCTTTGCTAGATTGTCACACATTAATTTATATACTTCTCTTAAAGAAATCACTATAATCAAGCATGCTGAGTGAAATTAGGTGTTCATCTTCAAACTTAGAAAACTTAGTAGTTCCATTAAATTCAGCAACATTTTCCCTCATACAAAAATGGTGGAGCTTCCCAAATCATGCACAATAAAACAACAATGAACGAGTATAATTACAACTGCTTACGAACCCAGGCTCATTGTTTTGCATGGTACACTGCACCAAAATGAGGGGCAGTGGTTATTACACAGTACAAACAACTGTGGCAAGCATAGATTGGTTTGAACGTATATAGAGGGGCTAAATCTGAAATGGGCCATGAAATACTGTAGATTACTGCTGGTCACAGAGTGGAGTTAATCAGCTCGCCAAATGAATGATGAAGGGAGCTGAGAAGAGGACTCCACCTCACTCTCCCCATTATCTGGAAACGTGCTGAGAGGCTACCTAGTATGAGCACACAGTACTCATGCCTGTGCAGTGGGCAGTGGGTCATGCTGGGCGCCCCGTGTGCGTCAGATAATTGGTGGAGAACCACCACATGAAGCTGTGTGCCAAGGGGATGGCATGCAGAGAAAAACACACAACTTCAGCAGATGGTTAGCCTGATGAGCAAACAGCATGTGGATGAGGATGGAGTAGAAAAAAGAATTGAGAGCTTACCCATGATATAAGATATAAAAGCCACAGTCAGAGGTGAAGAGTAAATGCGCTTCAACATATCCTGAGTGACATACAATACAACAGAAGTGGAAAGATCCAAAGCTGTCTTGCGGTTGATCCATTCATTATCACACAACATTGGTTTCTATCAGTAGTTTCTAACAATCCCAGGTGTCAGGAAATCAAAGGCAGTTGAGCATCCATGCAGGAAGGAGAAAATCAAATATGTCACAATAATAACAAAATAGCATGTATTGAACTTTTGATGGAACAATAAACAAGCACACTGAGCAAAAAAAGTGTGTAGAGATGGCAACAATGGCAAAAAAGATATCATTACAGCCCCTCAGCCGCTTTATTTCACAGTATGGGTCAGAAGAAACAACCTAACAGAACTGAATCTATCTGACAGGGTTAATGACTGTTTCTCTCTTCTAAATTCTGGCTGTGAAGCAGCTGGGCCTCAGGGAGCCAGGTGACACTTACACTTTCTGTCATATCCACCCAGTCACACACCATTTCTTCATCTCACTTCAGCGTCACAATGCCACATCATCTCTTCCCTTGACACTAGCTCTCAGCCACTACGGCTCAACTCCTCACCTGTAAGCCTCACTGGACCCCAGCATGCTTAAATTAAAAGTGGTTGATTTTTAACACCCTCATCACTTTGTTGATGGAGTAACAATCAGGCCTGGGTAAACCAGCCCTCAGAATTTCTCGGTTTGTTTAATACTAATTATGTGCCAGATGGGTGAGGCTTGACACACAGCACGACAACACAAAAAGCATAATTCACCTGTGTATTTGCAATATAATTAAGTATGGTTCTTTCTTGTTTTCGGTGTTAAAGTTGTACTGCCTGAATCAGGAAAATGTATGACTAAAAAAATAACTCTTAGTATTGCGGTATGCCACCACAATATGGAGTACAAAAAGTTCAAAATGATCTGTAACGTGTACCTTATAATTCTTAATTAATATTCAACTTAATTCATTTCATATTTTTATTTTTTCTGGTCTGTGCTCATCACATTGCCACCTCTGAATTTCACAGAACATACATTGAACAGGTTTTCCTTTTCCTTCGCCGTGTTAGAGAGTTTTTGTGAAAGCAAAGCATGTAGTCCAGTGTTTTTATTCATTTTCTTGATGACCTAACCTTGAAACCTATTTCTAAATAGAATGACTGGTGTGGGGCACCCCAAAGAATAAGCAGCTATGTCGAACTCAAGCATTTGTGATCATCAGCTGACCAATCAGAACAAACTGATATTTTGTGGAGGGCAGTCTCTTAAGAAAGAGGATTTAGAAAGAAAGTGATGAATGCTGCAGCGATCTGCAGTCATTTTTTTTCTATTTACAATAAAGAAAAGCATGTCCAATAGCTCCACCAAAATAAAATCACTACATGGGCATAATATGGACTCTTGAATTTTCATATTCATCTTTAAAACACACATGTTCAGCTCCTAAAGAAATGTGCCTTAGATTACTGACATTAATTTCTTACGCAATGCCTGAATCGCTTTAAATTTTTAATCCTGGTCATTTCATTTAGGAACTTTGTGTCTGTATGAGTGTTCTGTTGATGTGAGCATATGACTGCACAGAGAACAAAGTGTACAGAAAGTAGGTTAGTGTGTGAATAAACCCCCTGTGTGAGTGTTTGACCACACTTTGGAAAAGTTGCTGATTTAGTGCAAAAGGCCATCTGTGCCATTTTTCCTGACCTTCATGGTTATGTGAGTGTGACAGAGAGTTATTCCCTTTGGCTGTATTTTTGTATGTGTGTGCATTTATGTGATTGAATTCGTGTGCATTTACCTGTATGCATGTAAAACGCACAACAGATCACAACAATGTGAGATTATGGATGCGTGCACTTTAAAATGTTTCCTAGCATATCTCTTGCTTAGTTGTGTGTGTGATCTTGACTCTGCTTTGTACAAGAGCCAAGAAACCAACGCCACCACATATAAACTAACGGCGTCATTAAAAGTAATGTTGACTCGAACATGCTTAAAATAAAAGCTTCTCATAGTGTCTTTCTTCCTCTTAGGCAGTGGTCTAGTAACTGTCCCTTCACAGTGAGTGTGACCTCCTGATTTACTCCTTCGTACCCTGGTCAGAGCACTTTGTCAATATAGCTTCCACTGCTCAGAAACATCAACACCCAAGGACAGTCCACAGGCCTGGCTGGTCAGCCTGAACAATATCCGAACAAATAACCTTTCCTGCTGTCAACAATTTACAATTCTGTGACAGGATTTCCCGCCAGACAACACATCACAGCAGGGATAAATCATCCCTACCTTTTACTCCTCACCTTTCAATTGGTCATTTAACAGGAAATAAAAGGAAATCAGCTTGATTGTTAAATTAATTAGGTTTGTGTTACTCTCCCTATACAGAGAGGCTAAATTTAAGACACTAGCAGCAACTCTTGCAGATTTGACCACGTTGCCCCACTTTCTACAACATCCTCCACAGAGGTTGCTCTGCCCGAGGAGCCCGTTTCTCTTTTCTCCTTCCCTTCGGAGGGTCAGGGCAGAGCCAGCCAGTAGAATAGTTTGTCCAGGGGATGGTGGGTGGAGTAGTTCCCAGCTGGCCTGCTGCTGCTGAAAGAGCTGTCATTATCACCATGTTTCCCTGGGCTCCATGGCAGGACCGAGTCGGTCTTTTGATCACTGTAAGAACTCGCCTGTAACGGTGCTGAGGCCAAAGATGCTCTTCATGGCTAATAGCTAACATGAAAGCTGGCCAGGGAAGACTGGGTTTAATTCTATTATTAGCTAGTACAAAAACCTGCAGGATGTATAATGTAATCACAGACTTGCATGTAGTAATTACTGATGCACTGTATGTTGATGTATTCAGCAAAAACATTGTAAACATTTCTGTACTATTTGAAAAACACCCTAAAAACCTCTTTTGGGCTAACATTTATTTAGGAAAAAAAATCTGCTAAATTAAGACTCGGTGAAACTGACAGCACATAACAACATGAAAACATTTAAGCTTAAAGTGCTTGCTAGAATATTAGATTTGAACTGGAGAGATTGTTTTCTTGTAAATGTCTTGCAACTTTAGAGGATTGAAGAATTACTGCCCTGGGTCAGCTCCAATGACAATGCAATCTTGTTAGAGTTACATAACAGTTCTCAGTTAACAAAGCAGCTTTGTTTTATGCAGTAGCTGTATCTATCCACTGAAGCTGACATTACACAGAATTACTGCATTGTAAAGGAACACTAAGATTTGATGAAAACAGTGATTATTTGATGAAAGTTCACAGAATAGTTTATTCTTAACCAAAACAATGAATTATCTAGATGGAAAAATCCATATCCTGTCAGCGACTGCAGAAGACATGTCTTTTTGTAGCCATAATGGAGGCAGTGAGAGGAGTCTGTCACTCAGTTATATGTATTGATGTGATTAAGAAGTTCTTGTGGCTCTGATGTAGTTATCAGCAGTAATGCGAGAGGCTGACCGAACAGACACTCCAACTCGGAGAGAAATGTACTCGCTGATGGAGTAGCTGAGTACCCAAAGCACTTGAGCTGACATTATATCAACACTCTGTGCCAGAGCACAGAGTGGTAAACAGGAAAACAACAGCAGTAAAAAAGAAATCGCTTTGGTCAAATCACACTAAACGCAAGGCAAACTCTGGGAATAAAACGACATTCACAGGAAAAAAGCATTTACTGTGATGAAAGCAGAAGACGATGTTTCAAATCACATTCCTCACTCTTGACATTCAGCTCAATGACTGACTTCTATATGTGTTCCATTTTGCTAAGTTACCCACTTCATTAAATACAGTGAAGGTGGAATGAAAATAAGGCTGTCTTTTTTGTAAAAGCAGTTGTGCAAAATGAAATAATTTGGAAGAAATGCCTACAGGCACAATGTGTGCACATTCAAAGAAAACCAACTGGTAAATCAGGGCATAATCTCATGAAAGCATGTACAAGAGATGCAGCACAGCGCATGCTGTGTTCCTACAAGTATTCACAAACTCCATGCTTGCTATGTAAACATGATAGCAAATACTGGTATATATTTCTTCTGACAGACCTTTATATTCAAGAAATCTTATTGGCTTTAGTATATTCTGGCTTATTCGGATGCAGACTAAATGGATGCGTTGTGATTGAAGCCAAAGGAAGCTTTTTCAGAAATGGTTGATTTGGTGAGTTGCGTTGTCTGTATATTGTAGTTCTAGTTTGCTCTCCAAAGACGTACTGTCTCCACCAATAAAACAACGTGCAAGTAGATTGAGTTTTACGGTCCTTTACCATTAATAACAAATAACAGCATAAGACAAGACAAGAGCAGACCTGAAGGTTTAGCTGTCAAGCTAGCTATCCTCCCTTTATCTCAGTCTCACCTGTGGCCTGAACAGTTTAATCCATCCAGCTCCCTGTGACTTTCCACAGTGACATTTGATTAGTGGCCCAATTAGAAAGCATTGCTGGAAGACCTAGTTTTCCCATATGTGTCAGGGTAAGCGACCAAAACATAGTCAGAGGACATTTAAGATAAGGTGACCAGACGTCCCTGATTTCCGTGGACAGTCCCCGTTTAAAATAAAAAGGAGACGGCCGTAATAAATGGTATGTTGTGTATTTTTTATTTTGTGTGAACTGGCAGTAGACTTGGCTGTGAGTGTGCATGCGAGCGTGTGTGAAGTGATGAAACATTACAGTAAGTATGGTTGTTTTTCTAAATTGAAGACCTAACGTAACGTTATAAAAGTCACTGAACTTAATTCCCTTAAATCCTCACCTTAACTGAAACGGAAGGAAGACCACATTTGAAATGTGAAAAACACAAATGTTATTATTTCTTTTAAATGTTCATTTAAAATAGATGCAAAATTGACGTTGGCAAAAAAACGAGTGCCCAACATCCCACAACCAAACGAGTTTCTCTTTATGCACTTGTGGGATAAGCACGTTGACATTTTCCAAGAGTTCTTAACTGAACAAAATCGTTTTTAACTGATCAACTGACGAACAATGGGCATGTCATGCTAACAGTAACGGTTGACTTTACTTTGTAATGTAAGTTGAACTTTTGTTTTGGCCTTGGCGTAAACGGCTGTGCATTCGCTGATTCTGTGCACACCCGTGTAAGGCACAGCCACTAAGTATGACTTTAACTGCTGTTGTGATGTGCGAACTGAACTCTGAATGACTTGCTCGAAACTGAAGCCAGACTTTTGTTTGCTGATTTTGGGCTGTTGTATTGCCATGCTTCAAAAAAGTGGCACCTTAACATAGAAGTAGGACCTGCACTGTGCTAGATATAAGAAGCCTTGAAAAAACAAACGTGTTTCTCATTTAGACAAATCTCCATTGACTGAAGAAATACTGATGGAAATTGCATTCTACTTATGATTTACAGGGTGCCAACTTTTTCGTAAGCGGCACTGTGATAGTAGAAATACGAGTAAAAATAAGTTAAAAAGTCAGAAGTCATATTGTTATTCTTTGTTTACTTTTAGCATCAAATCAGGTCTGTAACTGAGATTTCTAATAAAAGCTTTGTGGAAACTGGATTAGTTGTATCCAAAGTACAATCAGATTTACAAAAATATATTCCAATCATAAAAGTTCTGTTGAAAGAGGGTTGTTTAGAAGCCTCAGAAGCCAAATATTATTTCCAAACCACCTCTCAGGAAGGGACACACGCCTCACTACACTCTGATAATATTAGGTTTGAGGCTTAGAAGATACATGTAAGGACACAAGAATAATGATGAAGTGCTAAAATATCTAGTTTGTGAAGAAATTTAACATGGTCCCAAATACATGTCAAAGTTTTGCAGGAACTACTTGAAGAAAAAAGAAAAGTTCTGAAAGACTTTTGATGCATTATGCTGGGACAACATGGGTTACAGCATGAGAATGTACTTGCTGAGTACAGACTACTGCTGCTGTAACTGAAGGAAAGGGGAGCATATTAAAGATATGCCTAAATGTATTTAAATTTTTAAAAGCATTTCGCTCAATTTTTTAGGTTGATCATCCTAATTTGACATAAAAATCGGCTCATCAAGCTCAAGAGAAATAAGTGATAAATGAATCAACAGCATGCGTTGACATATCCTTCAACTGAATATATACACAGGTGTTGCTGCTGAAACACTGAAAGACATGTTTGCCTTAACCATCTTTCTCTGACAGCAGTATATATATTTTTTTTTTCAAAGAGGGATTAATTTGCACGTTGGATGTATCTTTGACTTTTAACAATTCAATTAGAGAGGCATCGGTAGCAACAAATCACCCTCGCTTGCGCTAATTGATTTCTAGTCGTTGTAATTATGACTATCAATTGTGAGGCACATCACAGAGGGCACTCCACCTTGGATCCAATTTTAATTTAGTCACGGTGAGTGAAAAAGCATCATGGACAAATGAGTGATCATTCTTACATGTACACACACGAACCCACACACCTCAGTTTCTCACCAAATTTGCAGGGATGTGATTTCACATATGTTCCTGCTATGGCCAGGCGCACGAACAGGTGGAGAAGAAGATGGTGTGAATGGCCTGATACGTAGCATCGTTGGGGTGGCACCTTCTGTCACAGTCTTGGGTTTAACTTGAGTCAGATCATCCTAATGGCTACTGCTGATTTCAAGGGCCAGGTTGATGGGAATCTTGGATTGGTTAATCACACAGCTTTCACTAACAGATTGAGCTCCTTTAGCTCCATTTTCCATCACTGCTTTGTCTTTGAGCTCTGCTGAGCTGTAAACGTCATGCTAATGTGGTAATTCAAGTAGAAAACAATGATTCTCTGATTTCCTTTGATTTTTTCCCCTATTTATGTGGAAAGAATATTGAAGAAACAACTAAGCTATCCTCAGCAATTAGCTTTTTTTTCTTCTTTTAAATGAGCTCCAAATTAGAAGGTTGAAATCACTTCTTATGAAACGTAAAAATACTAATGAAAGGCAGAATAGACCCATGAGTAATCTCCAACATCCAGTGTCTCAGTGACATGGTGAGGACTTGTATGAAGGAGTGGAACTGATCTTTAGCAACAGCAGATGCCTCTAATTGTCTACCAGACCAGAGTAGGCCTTGGTGAAGGTTGTGTGAGTGGAGCCCCTAGCACACTGTGGGACAGCACCCCAGGTTCTCATGGAGTGACAAGAGCTAACACACAGTTATGCGGGATGCACTGAATAATGCAAATCATGTCAGGTCTCACACAGCTCCACCTAACAAGACTCCAGTGGTTTCACACAGCATCATTTGTAACGGTGACAAATCCCAGCGTGATACAAATTAAAACAGTGTATGAGATTATTTTCACTATAGTGTACTACCTCCACTGAATTATGTATCAATAAATTTGCTTTACAGAAATGGCTCCAAGCTACTGATAGATGATGGTAGAAAAGCCTGTCAGTTGGAATTTTGGTCTAATAGCAATAATAGCGAACATTACCACATATTTTCTGATGCTTGCACAGAAACCTGCACAGACACATTCTCCTTTTCGTGCATTTTTAGGCTGGTCACAGAATCCCTGCAGCAGGTCCAAAGCACTGTTTCTGGTCTTGGTCACATCTAAGGTCTTGGCCCCCAGGCCTCATTTATCACAGCTGTTTCTGTCTGGAGCTCTGTATTGTAGTGTTCTGCAGACTCTGCATACTAAGTTGCCCGAGGGAAGTGAAAGCAAAGACGGATGTACCAGTCAGGGCGTCTGTGGCAAACATACTGGAAGCCATCTTGTCAGGGTTAATCTCCCTGACAGCACAACTCTGACACAAAAACTCTGCTTAACATATACTGCACATCCAACTATAGTCAGTAGCAGAGAGAGCAGTGCCAATGCAGCCAGTCAAAGATTGGCTGGGCCAAAGCCTGTTAAGCAAATATTTAAGTATGATACTATACAGCTACCTTTAAAACAACACCTTGCTGTAAATTCTTTGCAGTGGCATATATGTCTAAGAATATTCCATTATACTGCCGAATACGAGGCTGTATTGTGTGTAAATCATACATATTGGCTTTGGGCGATAGGTAAACATAACAAGATGATGTATAGTGTTGGACAGCAATAGTAGTTCCTCTCCATTTCCCTTTCGGGCAAATAGGAAGCCTCAGTCTCACTGCAGTGACTCACCCAAGGCCATTTTTACACCTTGACACCTCGGCCTGATGAAACAAACCATGCATGATAATTACTTGTGACTCAACAAGCTGCAGGTACACTGTTAAGTAAGCTTAGTGCCTCTGCATGAATAGTGGTGCATCTGCGTTGATGTGCTTGTCATTACTCAATTCCCACTTAGCTGGCCGCTAACATCTTTGACCCCTGAAATAGGCATAGCAATGACAGGCTGGGTGGCTCTGGTATTAATAAGCATGGGGGAAAAAAAGCAGTGTTTGAATCTAATTATTCATCTAATGCATTGGATGTGATCACACAGGGTCTTTAGTGGTGAAGAAATCATCTCCCATAAAACTCCACACTAGTAATTACAATAATATTAACCTCTGCCTTTTTAATTTAAACCCTAATAACAATTCATCTCAGGTCACAGGCTTCAAAACATTTCTTTAATTCAAGTTTTGCATGTTGATGAAAACATGGGCAGAAGTCGTATTAAAACAGAAATATGCAGTCTCTTTTAAATAGACCAAACTAAGTGTGCGGTAATTGTTGCCTGCTGGAGGAATATTTCCTTGTTACACTGTTGACTATAGATGGATGCATGTGATCAGGCACATGAAAAAAAGTTTTGAGTAAGGAAAGGTTTCAAACAGACACAATAATTAGAATACCTCAATGGCAAGGAAAAAGATTCATTAATCCATTCAAGTATCACACTTAATGACTGTCTTTTCTGCACCCATGTTGTGCTATTTGGAAGCATCTAATGATGTGTGTAGCAGTGAGTTACACTTTCAAAAATGAACACACAAACACATGCTGCCTCCTGCATCTTCTTCTCCTGGCTGTTACATAATCAATCCAAAATGAGCCTGCAAACAGCAACCAAAAATTAATATGGGTATGGCAGACAGTAAACAGTTGATAAGGCAGACACACAAAGATGCTCACACAACGGGAGATTCAGATCTTACAATAAACTCTGTGAGCGCTCTGTGAAGGTTTTAAAGGCTCTATGTTACTGTTCCCTAGACGGCATCATTAAATCGTGGGTAGGAAAATCAATTAGTTTGATGTTCATTAGAAGATTGTCTCCCAAATATAAACATAAACTTTATCAAATTTAGAAATATGTCATGTAAAGCCTCAAATATTTCTATGATATGAGTGGCTTTGCTGTAAAATGTTATCAACATATTGGTAGGCATACAAAGATTCTTGCACATGGAAGCTGAAAATAAGACAGTCGCTTCATATTGTGTCAAGTGCTGTAACGGAAACAGCATACTGATTACATGTGAGAAAAATACACAGAAATGAGCTTTTGTTTGAAAGCCAAAACATATAGTGAAATTCTTATTATCCATTTGACAGGTGGATAAGTGACAGTCTGAAACAAAGGGGGAAAAACACAAACTTGACAAACTAATCAGCCACATTTGGGATTGACACAACAGCATGATTTGGCTTGTGAGTTTATTACTTGCCAATCACACTTGGCTGCTCTGTGGGTTTTGTTCATTCTCCAGTGCACTGCACAATCTTCCATCTCTAAATCACTGACTTGAGCTCTGCTGGCAGAAGAAATACATTTTGTGTCATCATATTGATATCATCATGTTAACATTATGTGTCTGTTCACACACAGACCTGCCTTATTCGAGCCCTAAAATGTCGGTGTTTGAAAAATGGCTGAAGCTGATATTACTGTTAAACTTCTCATAAACTTCATGGTTTTTAGGACTTTTAAGAAACAGATGGTATGGGTAAAAAAAATGCACATTTTGTATCCTAAATTAGTTTAAAATGGACTTTGTAATAGCCCGATTAAAAACAAAACCTTTTCCTGCAGATCACCAGTAATGGAGCTAGATTGATGAGGTAAATTTATTGTCATTAAAAAAAACACAAGATAGGGACCAAAACATATTCCACACTCATTCAAAAATTATACAGCTGCCGATCTCATTGACTGATGATCGTTTGATCCCTTGACAATAAGATAAATGGGCTTCAAGTGCACGTGGGTATATGTGGGAATGTGTATATTTCATTGCTTTGTGTTTTTAACAAAACAACAGCATATAAAAAAGCATCCCCTTATAATCAAGACTTTAAATAATAGTATTGCACACTTTGCCCTCTGACTTTTTTTTCTGATTTGCATCTAGATAGCTTTAATTATGAATAAAAGTCAAGTTTCTCGATTGGATGGGATGGTGGAGAATCGATTGAGAAGCGTGCATAATGACAAAGGGCACAGCACCACTTTCTATCAGCTTGAAAACCATATCAGTGGCACAGCAAATAACAAATCTAGAGCTCCACAAACTGGAACTCCGTATGCACAATTCTATTTAACCATTTGGAATCTTTTAATAGCTTTGTTGAATGAAGATCAGACATCGTCTATGAATCAACATTACATTATCCAACAGAGTGTGTATCAGTTATCAAGTTAACTTCCTAATTTATAAAATATGAAAAAAAAGTGTGTCGTCTTAAAGAGTCGATATTATTTACAGAAGCACGAAAAGGTTGAAATGACAATAAGACAAAGTCAAGTCACCTATGACTTAAAAATTATTTATTTTTCATTTAATTTCATTCTCACTCTCCTTCTTTTTTAGCGTTGCATATTTTTAGAGCCTTTAAAAATGAGCTTTGCTGTTTGTAAATGAAATGAAATGCAATGACTGATTTGTTTTCGCCTTGAATACATTTGGTGTCCGTGTGTACACACACAAAAGTCTGGCTTTTAAAATAGCTGTTGAAGGTCCATGAAGTGAGAAACCTTGCTATGAGTAACCACCTGGTCTGTATTATTTTTCCTTCTATGACCTGATTAAACTCCAGCCTTTATTTTCATACAACACCTCCTTAATTATTGAACTTTAACAGACGTGAGCAGCTGCGCGTCCTTGCTTGTGCTGACAGAACACTGTGCATCCCCTAAAGCCTTTTGAAGTTTGCTATATTATAAAAATCTGAGCTAAGTATCAAACATGCTGAATGCAAATTTAAGCATACAACAAAGAAAATTTCCCACTCAAGCCATCTGCTCAGACACAAGTTGAATGAATAAAACAAAAAGTGTGCTCAGCTCGTGTAGCGCAGGCAGCAGGCTGTAGCGTGCTGGTCCACACAGTAGCACCGGCTCGCAGATAAATACAGTAAATAAGACCATGCCAGGTAGTGGGCTGCTGGAAATGACTGGAATAATAAATTGAGAGACAAAGGGTGAGGCCTTATGAAACACACTTGAATTCACCACTTTGTTACTGTTGAGCGAACACCTGCAACAACGGCATACATTTTCTGTTATTCTCAGCGTCAGTAAGTAACAACAGTCTGCTCATATTTTTTCTCACTTTCTACCCTTTCTGTGGGTCAGCATAGCTATTCATATCTGTATGACACTCAACCATTGTTATACAGTTAAGGGCAGTGTTTACACTGAAGACTACTTTTTGCTGGAGTTTAACTTGCAAAGATGATTCATTGCCTTTCAAGGACTGACAAGCTTTGAGAGAAACAGAGAGAAAGCAGTAATGACGCAAGCAGCTTGACATTGACAAAGACTTTGAGGTTGTTCCTTTTACAGGCAGAAGAAGTTTTCTTAGCATAGTATACATGTCTTTCTGTTTTGGCTGCAGGCTTTCTGAACTCCCAAAAGCAACACTGGATCTGTCAATATTTCTCCATTTCTGACTAGGCCATAGCATGCATGCAAGGGGTTCTAACTGATATCATTTCCAACACACTTCATAAGGAGATGGTGTGCCTGCCACTCCTGGTGGACTGAAACTGGACGTAATGAGTTTATTAAAAATCACCAAGACTGCTGGCGTTAGGAGGAATGATTAGTGAGATAAGCAGGGGATATGAGCTTAATGGAACAAGAGGTGGCTCACTAAGATTAAATGCCTTTTCCACATCACTGCCATTTTTCCTCCAATTCAGAAAATTTCTTAATTGAAAATCTTTTAATTTTCTTTTTAATTTCCTCCTCAAAATCCCTCCCGGAATTGCAACCCAAGATGAAAAATAGACTGGAGGTATGGCTGTGAGAACAAATTCATTACTCTTAAATCAGTCTGTGTCTCATCCTGGAGCTTCTTTGTAAAACAATTACTTGTGGATGAGGAAACAGTTTAAAAAAAATAAGAGAATTTGTCTAAAACATTAAACTTGCCCCTTTGATGCCCATTTCAGTCAATATTACCATTTCTTCAGAGATAAAATCACACTTTGCGAAAGTAAATCCCTAAAACGGTAAATATCACTGTGATAGTATTCCCTTTTGTTTCCTTACAATAAAGTGAAACATTACTAACTTCACTAAACTCAAGAGAGCCATGACGAAATACTAGTGTACATTGTGAAAAATGTGTCCTTACTGGTTACAAACTCATAATACAAGCATAAAATACACAGATCAAACCTGTCAAGAATCTGCTAAGAGACAGATTTCATAGCTATAGAGGTTGGGAAATGGGTGGTTGGCTGCTGCCAATCAGAAAGGAATATGACGGCTTTGTAGTGTGATATGCTGTCAAATGCTGCGCACTCTCTGTGGTTTGTTGCACAGGCCTTCAGAGAGGCTGCACAGAGGATGAGAGGTATAAATAAGTCTACTGTGTCAGAGCAAACCACTAAGCTGTCAGTTGAAGTCATCTCAGACCAGCAATAAAGTGCCCAGCATGCAAAAAAAAAGAAAAAAGAAAGATACAAATAAAAATTTGTTTACGTGACTCAAATTCATGCTGTGCTAGCTATTGGACCAATATAGAGGTGACTCCTACTGCGAGGCGAAATCAATAAATTGTGTGTGATGTATCCTGCTGTATTGAGTATAATTCACACATATATTAATGTGTGTATGTGAACAGGCGATACTTAAACCTAACCTTGAATGATATATTTGTCAGCTCCATGAAGAAACCATCTTTCTGATAAATCCAGACCACGAGCTGCCACTGAGCCCTCTCTTACTCCCGGCAGCATTTTTAGACAAAAGCGAGTCTGAAGTCTCAGTGATCCTGTGACAGGCTGAATGTGGTTATGTTCCAACTTCTGGCTGGATGGCTGATGAAGGGCGAGAGGATGAATGGGGTCTTACCAGGTCATGTTGAGAGAACTCAAATGACAAAAAGCTCAAAGCCTTTCAGAGATCTCTCTCAATCTGTCTGTCAGATGAGGATGAAAAGTGCCCACGCAGAAGATACCCAGTGTTCATACTTTAATGTCATTCAGATTGCTTTGACAGCTGCAGACAGAAAGTGGGTAATTATTTTGCAGCTTTAAACAAGGCTTGTGTAAATTGTTTCTCTACAGTCTGGAACCAGTGTTACATAAATACTGTGCTATGAAAACATCTGAGGATATGAGATGCAAAGAGGATGTGTCAGAGATGGGGAGAAGTGCTCTCTAAACACACTGTTTAGAGAGTGAAGCTAGTTCAAGTGCTCTGCGTGTTCTGAAGGTCATGGCTCAGTCTGTCAGTCTTCATTACATCCAGTCTTCTTTATGATATACAGAACATCGTCTCGGACCAGGAGCTTGACTGTGAATGAGAGAGCCTAGCTGACATCATACTTAATTGTTACGCTTTGAACTACAGCACAGGCTGCATTAAGACTTCCTGCCTGGAGCCAAACTAAGCCAAATCTCTGAACAGTCTTTCATCAGTTTGCATCAACATGATGTTACATGCACAAACAGTGGCAGGTGTTGACAGAAATCCTTAATACAGTTAAGTAACAATATTAGACCAATTTGAATAGCTGATTACACTTTAAATTAGCCGTAAAATGCAGCTGAAAGAAAAATAAGCCATTTGTAATAATATGGATTCCTTACTATAAAATGTTTTTGGATCTTCATCTACTCTAAGTTCCAAATACACACAAGCAGCAATCAACTACATACAGTTGTACTTTCTTTATGAGAAAAGGACCTGAATGATTATGTAGGACATAGGCTAAACAAACTAGGGGAATTCTTGAATCAAGAAGAATTTGCAGAACCTCTTTTAGCAAGAACAACCATCAACAGACTTCTTCCGTAGCTGCTTATGAGACTTACACATTAATTAAGAAGAATTCTGGCCCATTCCTCCCTACAGTCTTGTAGTGAGGATTTTTTTTTTCTGAAACAGCCAAGACCGACACACAGTCTTTGTGGTCTTTTCCAGATTTGGGCATGACTCTCAAAATACAGCAGCAGTCTTTAAAAGGTTGTTATGATTGACACTGCTCACATCAAGCCTTTAAAAGAAGCAAACCTGGTCAGTAACCAGAATTTGCATGCATCTGACTCTATATCAATTATAAGCACTGTGGTTTCAGATACTTTTTCTAGATTTTTAATAGTGTGTTCAATTAGGCATGAAAAGCACAGCTGCAATGCGGCACTAATAGTTAGTGTCATGTCCGTAAGGATTATACCTGCTATTGGGACCACAGGCACTTTGATTGGTAATATTTTAAGTTCTCTGTGTAACTGATATAGTTATCAGTATCACTCATTATCCCATTAGACAAAGTGAAGTCAATCGTTTCAGCTGCCTTTGTTTGTAATGATGAACCTGTTTAATTTGAAGCTCAAGACAGTAGTATATGGTCAAATCACAGTAAAATCAACTCTCTTGGACAAAAAAGTCCCAGCAAAGCAGTAGGCATGACACTAGGGAATAATTGTTTATATATACGCATACTGTTGTTGTTATGTTGTGTATTTTCCCTTAGTCATGATACGAGCACTAAAGCAAATGTCTGGAGTATTTAAACGTGTGTCAGCAGCTTCAGTCTCTACACAGAGCAGAGAGAGAAATGATCATGATCATATTCATCTCATGAATATAAACTCAGATGTTGGCAACTTCACTGACGGAGTCAAGCAAAATAACCATGACAGAACAAATCAGTTATTACTTACTGACCGCAACAATGAAACTAACTCTGCATCCGACTGTCATCCCGATTTTTCTTTGAGCTCTTTCCAGCAGGAAATTCAATCTGTTGTTTGTTCTTGTCCCGTGACTTGCTAGTACACTTTATCTCTTCTTCCTAACTTCCTCCTGTAGCATTGTCCTGGGTCTAGTTGCTGCATATTTTTTTTATTTGTACTGAAAACTGTCTTTTTTCTCTTCTACTTTTTTTTTTTTAGTTTAGTTTTTTTATCTAGTTGTGGTGTGTGCCATGGTTCCTTGAAGGAAAACTGTATCGTACCAGGCAGGAAAGCAAAGTTCTGAACTGAGTATCTCAGTCTCTGGACACTCAGTTTAAGGCCTGGGAGTGTGCATAACAAATGTCGGTGTACTTCAAAACAAGTCAGGAGCACATAGTTTTAAGTTTCAAAACTTCTCTAGTGTTACTTTAAAACATTTCCAGACTGTCACGCTGCCCTAATGGAATCCTGATTTTATAACCAGTGAGTCATCAATCCAAATCACCTTTTAAGTAACTTCAAAAGAACGTCTGTATAGTGAATTTGGCTGTACTTAAAGTACGATGATTTCGCACAAAAGAATTATCTTTACTGCAGTTGAACAGAATCAATATAATTTACTAGTTGTATTTCTTCCTTTTTTGGGGTGACAATAAAAGAAACATCATGATCGAGGAACATATGGCTTGGGCCATCTTGCACCAGTGCCACACGGGAACAAGGAAAAGGTAATAAACATTTAACTCGCAGCATGAACTTTCTGGATTTATGGGTAAGGACAAATATCCAACAGAAAATTCTAGCATGAAAGCACTGAAAAAAATCAGACAGACAAACAATATAATAAATAGAAAGAGAGGATGTCTGCAGTATGACTTTACTCTTTGAGCAAATCTTGTCCACTCAGTTTGAGGTTTGCCCTCTTCAGATGAAAAAGCAGAATTACTCCACATCAAAGACTGAAAATCTTACCAGATTTGCCAGAATACTTTGGCTTCTTATCCTTGAGATTAGATTTGATGTCCATCAAAGCTTTTATGAAAAACTCCATCTGTGGTGTTCACATTACAAAGTGAGAGTGCTTTTTATCCCCTAACTGTGAACAAATCTAATCCGATGACTTCACGAAAGGGTGCATTTTCATTTCAGAAGACAGGAAAGACAGTTAAGTGATTAAAAACAGTCAAAGTCTCACTGATTTGTTTCAATTTTAGAAATATGCTCACACTGAATGGACACAGATGTAAAGATTGTCTTAATTAAAAGAAGAAAATAGGAGGAAGTTGCATAGATATTTTTGTCTCCATTTTGCATTCTCTGCAAGCTGAAGCTTTCTACAAGTAGACAGACAGCGTGTTTTCATACACTCCACCATCACCCACCTCTTGTTCAGCCAAGAGGAAGTCATAGAAGCAGAAGACAAGGAAAACCTCATGGCAGCACTGCTTTAGCTATGCTGGTTGAACAGGGACAGACTCTAGTGTACTGTCAAAGTTCAGCACATAAATAGTAATTCTGTGCTCCAGGCGAGGAGAACACAGGAGTGCACTGGGAGCCACTCTACAGGACGACAGCTTCTTAACAGCCTCAACTGAATGAAAAATAGGAAACACAGAGAATACAGAGTGACGCGACAGGCTGAGAACATCAGCTGCTCTTTTTGATGTGTCTGGAATATGTTGGAAAAATCTTTTGTCAGCCTTTTAAACGAGAAAGAAAATTGCAGGTAGAATTTGGACTTTTGATGAATCTGGAGCCCTGAACTGCAGTATGTCTCTAACGAGAAAGCATGCAAGAGTGCAGGATTTATGTAGGTCTGTTATTAGATTTAAAATCAAAATGTGGTTTATTACCCAACAGAATATTTCACATCACAATATAAGCTTAATGATGACCAAGCAACATATGTATAGTATGTAGTTACTTTGACAAAACGAGGAGAGCAGCTCTCTATTCTTCAATACATTACTTACACTATAATACTCAACTTCTGTTAGGTTTCAACTTTGTTAGGGCCCAGTGAGGCGAACCAAGAAATATAGTACCAAACAGCTGAAATAAACCGCATTATAGAGGAACAGCGAGGCAGTATCAAAGATTGCCCAAAGAGAGTGTAATGGAAAAGGACTTGTTCTGTCACAGCCTCTCATGGTGACAGAATGCCACATGCTCCCCTCTGACAGTGTGATATTGGCTTGGCATGAGCTTGATGAATGTATCATACATAAGTCAGACAAACCCAAACCATTCCTGGAGCAACACCTTCAAAGATGTTTATGCCAGGGTATAGAGACAGACATCATGTCTTGGGAATGGCAGCATTGTTTGAAATAGGTTTATGGAAAGCAGCTATGTCCAATTCCAATTCTAACTATTATTTCAAAACTCAGTGTTATTATTTCTTGAGGTTTAGATGCAAGGGCAGAAAATAAGAGGGGTATTTGTTTTGGTGACTTTCCAACACAAGTCTTTAGATTCTGGACAACAACTTCCTGGTACATGTTCAAGGCCTAAGGTGAAGGGGGTAATAAAAAAATAAAAAAAGGTTGGTGTGATGAGAGAATGTGGAGCAACCAGGCCCAGGGCAGGTGATGCACAACCCCTGACCACCTGGCTTCATGTAAGGGTCAAACAATTAATGCTATCCTCCTCTGATTATTTTGGACAATCTAAGCTTACAGCAGCCCAGAGGAGAGTGTGCAGTCCAGGAATGGTGCACAAGGCAAAGAAGAGACAGCTCTGATAAAACATTCAAACTCACGTCACATTGTTGAACATACATTACTGTTATAAATATCAGAAAAATAAGCCACTTAATTATTTCTGCATTTGCACAGTGATGCAGCATACACACATTGGCTTCTCCTTGGGCCCTGTCAACTTCACTGAACTCATCTCTACAGTTAATATCACAATTCGCTGAGATAAAAATTCTCCTTTTTTTACGTTGGTTGACAATGTGAGCTTGGCTGAAATGATATGGCTGTCTTCTTTATGCTTCCCTTAGCAGGTAATAAAAGACTGGAAGTCTTAAAACTATAAGAATAATCTGATTTACACATCTACACATTAATCATCTAGTATCCAAATTTTAGTGTTACAGCATTCACACACCTAGTAACTTCTCTATCCGTCACTCTACTCATCACTCTCCACCATGGGGCTGACCTCAGTGGTCAGACTTATCACTGAAGGCCCGGTGAGTTACAGCATGTACTGTTCCTAATTTGCAAGCCTTGCTGGCCGAGCCCCACAGATACTGGTGTCCTTGTCAATCAGCACTGTGAAGATCATCATTAAAGTAAAAGGTAACAGTCAATCAGTTGCATAATATAAGGATCAACATTCAGATGGGTAAAAAATGTGCACGATACAATCATAACTGGTAAAGATGAACCTCAACCAACAGCTTTAAACAACTCTCTTCCTGCAGCTCGACAGAAAACTCTCTTAGAAAATGTAATGCATGAAAACACGGGGCTCCTCAGAACTCAGCAGGGCTCAAACAAAACCTCAGCCTCAACCTTTATAAGTTATTTGAAGAGGAGTGACAGCCTTTTATGGTTCAAATGGTCACTGGAAATATTGAATAGTCTTGGAATAGCCTTATATAGGATTTTAGTTTTAGTTTATCAATGAAATATTTCATGAAACAAGAAATTTGTGCTTATCTGAACAATTCATTCTGTTTTTTCAATTGATTCATATAAATCCAATAGATTTTATGGGGACATTTGTGATATGACATATGCAAACATTGCACCCTCCTTAACTGAGACAACCCTTACTTCTGAATACAACCTTGGGCAAAAAAATGCCCTGATCAAGTAATTTATGCTTAGAAATAAAACATTGACTTTCAAATGCACCACCGCCTGAAGCCAGGCTTTGAGGCTGATTTGATCCCCCTTTGAGATTGTGAGAGATATGGCCTATTCCCCCTAATCACATGCCAGAGACCGTGCAATCATACAGCAACAGCTAAAGTAATCACAGCGGTGGTCTCCACCCTCCTCCCTGAACTGAGCAACAACCCCACAACATCAGTAGTGATGGGAAGTCCTGGATATGTGCTCCTCATACAGAAACAGAAACAACACAAGCCTATAGCATTGTAGCCTGTGGGTTATACATGCTGAGAGCATATTTGGTGATGGGGTGGTGGATAATGATGCTGTGAATGGTTAAGGAATAGTGGCCACATGCAGCTTTGGGTATTTTAACTAGAGGCCTGAATATTTTCCATTAAATGTTTATTGTCTTTCTGTGTGTGAACACACTACATTATGTGGAACATTAACTCACATGTTACCCAAATATTGGATGCAATCAATCAGCTTGATACTGTCTAGACAAGATGGAAAAAATAATACATGTGATTTTGCTGGCTAAATGCTGGCTAAAGCTAAAGCTGCAGAAAACTTCTCAAGTTATAAGCTTGTTGTTTGTACATCAGTCACTACTCTGATGTGGCAAATGTTACTTTCTGCATAAACTAAGGCCTTTCCAGCCTGTGCTGTTACATAACTTGTGAATGAGGACTTTCCCTGTTTATTAAAAAAAAAAAAAAAACAGAAGAAGTTTTTACATTAATTTTATCTTTATTATGAGTTTGTCACCCCGCTTGTAACCGGTTTAATACACATTAGATATTGTTACAATTTTTCATGGTATCATAGTTGAAACTTTGAATGGCAAAATTTTTGTTTGATAAATAATCATAAAGATTCAATTAACTTGTAATTGGAATTATTTGGACTTGGTACTGGTTTCAGATTAGAAAAAAAAGGACATAGGTGTGGTCATAGCATCTGTTTCTGCAGGCCATAGACATACTGCATAATCAACAGCTGTGATGAGTATTCACTTCAAATACATGACAGCGGTTTTTCTTCTTCCTTTATTTGTTTTTTCTTTGTGCGTGTGTTTTTGTATGAACTTGAGACTGTTTTAGGATTAACTGTCTGGGTCTTTGGAGCTTTAGAGCATACACTTAAGAGTTTTTTCGCCCATACACACACAAAGTATCTCCACAGTAAAGGTCTCCATGCTTCAGCATGGGGCACGGCAGTGTAAAATTGTGTTCAAATAGAATGAATGAGCTAGATGGAGTTTGATGAGTCCCCTGTCCTCTTCTAAACCAATAGCTCAACCCACCCCAGCTTTATCACGGTGTGCCAGCCTACTGCTATCTCTGCTCGCTAAATCAATTAGCATGTCATTAAGATAGCTTGTTCCAGCACAATGAGCATGGAGGGGGACTACAGTATCTACAGGAACAGAGAGAGCTGAACTTAGAGGGCATCATATCTTAATGTCCATGTGTCAGAGTGTGGAGGGATGTGTTTATTGGTTGGCTAAGTGGAAGTGTACATGAACACCTGGATATGGATATCAAAGACAGCAGTTCCAAAACTAACAACAGGTCTTTCTCACCATAAAGTGTTCAACATTGTTTCAACGTTGTTTCAAGCTAGCACCAGAAACCTGTTTTATTTACAAATGTGAATTACTTATTAAAGTGTTTGGTACTCAAACTTTGGTTCAGTAATGCTCAATAACACCAAGAGTGATCAATTATAAGCTTTATTTTAAGCACATTTCCTTATCATCACAAACATACTTTCAATTATTTTATGGCAGACAAATGTAATCAGCTCTGCAAGTTAAATTCAATTTATTCCTTTAATATTTCTATTTAAGTAAATAAGAATATTAATGTTTTTAATATTCAATAGTAATCTCCCTCAGAACAGAACACTCAAAGTCACCGTACATAAAAGAATAAGGTGATCATTCTGCAATTACCAGGAGTAAAGCAACACCCTAGTCTTTGGGCACAGATAGAGATGATAGGCCTAATCCCTGTTCGTGCAGAGAGGATTTCTCTCTGAAGGCAAGAGCTCAATCAGACAATTCTGATAAACACAGAGAAAGCTGAAGCATTTGCTGCTCACGATAAACTTTCTTTATCTCCGACAGCATGAGCGCTTCATCAAAACTGCTTGTCCCTCAACAGATAACATACAGAGCTAAAAGTTATGCATTCAAGAATAACTTTCTCTCATGTGATTTCAGAAATTATATAATCTTAAATCTATTTCAGTATTTAAACTAGTAATATTTAACTAGACCCACCTGAGGTCAAGGTAATCAAAGTGCACACTTCAAATTATCCAGGCTGAGCTACATAATAAAATCCTCAGACAGTAAAAGCCATAAAAGCCCCATTTCAGTCCTTTGGGCAAAATGGATGTCACTAATGTATCAGACTACATGGTACATATTAGAACTGCTGTCAGAAAAGCAATTCTCTGAGCGAGGAAACTAAAAACGTATTTATAAACTCTTTCTAAGGTATTTTCATGGCCTAATCAGGAGAGAGGTGTTTGATAGAGAGCCTGAGGAAAGAATGCTGTTCCCTGAGGTCAAAATGTGAAACTTATTAGACACAAGAGAGAATTGTACATAGTGCAGAATCCAGTGTTAAGTCATGTACTTGGTTCTAGATCAGGCCATATCACCCGATGTACTCAGTCACAACAAACAATTCAAAGAGACTAGACGCTGACTTCAAACGATCACTACTGGCTTTGAACACCATGGCAGTTGCACAAAGCATCAGTGGCACATCAGCATCCTCGAGGCATGTGCAAAGCAAAACTGGCACCTCTGCTTCTCTTCAGGTTCAACACTACTGGATACTAGACTGTAGAGCTGTAGTATTACAAGATACAAAAGGAAGGAAGACGCTTTCTATCATCAATAAAAGGAGTAATAATTATAGATTCACCATTAAGTTATTATTATAAACATGAATTATCAGAACATATTCTGCAGTCAATTGCAAATAATAATAAAAAGTTACTAATTCAGATAATTGTTTCAGTTGTTTTGAAAGTTGTCTATTTATTTGTCCCAACCCTGAATTGGATAAAGCAGGTATGAAAACCTAACAACCTCTGACATTTGAAGATTTCTGCTTATAGAAATCTGTTTTACGATGATCTGATATTATCAAACAATGAATCAAGAACAGTTTACTGAGTAATTTACTATTAACTCCAATAAAATACATAAAATAAAGGTTATTAGGAGTGTTGCAGTTATTTGAAACACTAAAAGTACAAGCTTTATGTAATAGGATATTCTACGGAGTTCAAATGAGGCTTACGTTTGTAGCTTATATGTCATGAAGAAACTAAGTGGAGTGTAAATTAAAATGTTGAAAATGGATTTAAACTTCCATGAGCTGATAATACGTTTCAGCTATATCTTCGTAGTAATAGCTGAGCCCTTAAATTGTATTGTCCCTTACAGTGATGCACATCATGCTACTTTAGCTTTTGTTATTACATTTGAAAACAAACTTTTCTGGTTGTAGATCCGGGTTCCACACAGCTCTTTATAACCTCTTTGATATATACAATATCCTATTTCTTTGACCAAAGAATTTACAAAGAAGCTGGATTAAATTTAGATTTAATTTTCTTTCTTTAGCTTTTTCCCGTTTATCTTTATTTCTTATCTTTTGGATCTGCGCCATTGGTTTTTAGTCTAGTTGATGAGCGAGGTGTATGTACTTGTGTTTTCTAATGTGATACAGAGTTAGTCTGTATTTAGTATTGTTTTGCATTTTTTGCATCAAAGATGCCACAACTAATGAGGTCACTCTAAGAATCTGCAAACAAAAGTGCCCTACTTTGATTCTGTTTCCTTTTTGTGTTTGTCAAAATAGTTTATCACAATTCTAAAAAGCAGGAATAAAAGAAGAACCACATGTGGTTTACTGTCTGTTTAACATGTCTGTAAGATTAAGTGTAATTCCCATTTTCCAAAGGTTGAATTGCACAATATATTAAATATATAATATAATATATAATTGCTGCCATTGAAACAGTAAACAGCTTTAATCAGATGAAAGACAATAATTTCATGTTATAGCTCCATCTGCTTCGACAGACCCAGATAACTTGCTAAACTGATGTACTTCATATAATGCCTACTAACCATGCAAAAACTGCATTTGATAATAGTCGCTTGACATCCATCATAAAGTGTCCAGTCTTAGCTTTAGATGGAAAGTATCATGAAGTTTCTTAAATGACAGGTAAACAGATCATTGTCGGAACAGAAAACAGGATGTAAACACCTGTTTGGGGAGCATCAATGGCACAGTGGAGTGCTTAATATTAAATCCCAAACCAGAGTGATGTTGAAAGGTGAAATCTCCAAACATCAATTCTGTCCTGAACAGCTCAGTGCAGCTGAGCTTATTACACACTCTCAATCTGTCTCAAGTGTTTAGTCTGTGTCAGTAATGTTGGGCTGCGGGCTCCTCGAAATGCTTCATTAAAAAGCTTGGCCATCCAGAGCACATCCGTAGCAGCCAAATAAAGTGTCAGACCGCATTTTTCATCTCCAGATTAAACCTATGTAAGCCTGAATTAAACCAAATTAGATGTGAAAATGAGAAATAAACTAGAGCCAGATGAGGGTAGAGGCATGTGTGCTGTGAGCAGGAGGAAACCGCTCTACTGCCTTATGCAGAAATGGTTGTGCTGGGTTATCACTGCCTCAGTATCTGCTATCCCTTTTGCATTTATAAAGAGATTAGAGCCTTCTGGTCTATTGTTTCACATATGATAACATATTCCATTTCATTACTATTCTTATATGAAATACAAAAAAGCAGAGGCTGACCCTACATATTATTTCATCTGCCATGATCTGAGAATGCATTCCTGAACTCAAGTCTCTTTAGATTAATGGCTCTGCTCTTCCTGACCATGGTGAGGGTGTTTATTCTACTCCAGTGGAACTCTAGGTGATGTTCAGAACTAATTTCATGCCGGCATTGGGGGCCTTTGTGCACTGGTGAGTGTATCACGGTTAAACTGTGCTGGCCTGGGTGATAAACTTTCTACTAATCAATCACACAGTGTCCTCTTTTTTTCTCACTCTATCTTCCTGTCCTGTCTTACAAACACACAGTGTCCTCGGCCCACAAACCCACTTCAGTGAAAAATGTAATCAGTGGACAATTACAGACCAATAGCTGTTTGCAAGACAACAAACTGCAAAATTCAGATGTATCTTTACTGGAAACACACTTGAGACCCTGACAGACTCAACTTATGCCATCATGCTGTAGAGAGTAAAGTTGTGGAGAGGGCTGCAGTAAGCCGATGTGGTCTATATTCTGTTAACTCCAATGTGTTTGATCTTCAACCAGCCCATTTTGCTGAATTTCAACCACAATAACATAGTATCTTCCCAAAGCAGGGCACTTATCATGGCCCTGAAAAGACTTGTCTCTGTGGATGCCCCCAACCCCTTGGATCTGTGCGCACAAAGCTGGAGGTGAGCAGGCAGAGCAATCTCGTCCTATTGTTTCACGAATGACAAACCGGGTCTTTAACCTCTCACTCTCACTGTATCTTTTCAAATCTATCTGCAAGCTGTGATCCAAGCAACTGTAACAATGCTAAAATCATTTTTTTAGAGGCTATAGCAGGCTTCTCACTGCCTTGTGATTGACTTTGAACTGATACTGAGAAAATGAATAAAACAATGTGCAAAACAACTTCCACAACACTGTGCATCTTAGGCTTATTCTGAATATTTCTTATTGACTGTAAGTTCAATGCAGTAAACAACTGTCAGCTCATACATGACAATGTCTAAAATAGAAGCATGTCAGTTATCAATCACACTGACACTGGGTGTGTCAATCGACCAGATGCTGCAGTGATATATGGCATTTCTAAACAAATCAGACAAAGCCAGAGGTGTTCATTTTAACATTTCATGTGCAACAAAACTAACACAGAGACTGTGTCTCTACACATTATGAAATTGTTTTGCAGATTAATTTGAATAATCCTTGAACTATTAAATTCTGTCTGGCAAAAACCAAACTGACAAAATTACGTAAAATAACTGTTTTGTTACGAGATGCAACAAGAGTAGCAAGGCACCAAGCAATGATTCATGAACTGACGCAAAGGAGGGAAGACCTCTTGCACGAGCATATGCTACTTTGTGATTTGATTAAAGGGATTTTCCAGTGTAAGGAAAATAATGCACTGCTTCTGAGCAAAATGTATCACTTTATTCTCTCTGATCACATTAAAATCTTGCTCACTTTGTCTCAGAGATGAGGATTCACCATATATGCTCATGTAGCTTTACCAAACTGTGTTTGTAGACGTCTCCCTCATGCCATGAATTGTGAAATGTTTTGCTTCACTTGCGCACAGAAGAAATATATATCAGTTAAAGCAATACAGATAGATAAATGCAGCCTCTGCTCGACAAGTGGCAATCTTGGATGAGGAACAACACAAACCCAAAAGTCAGCTTTGTACGTTATCTTTTTATTTACAGTCAGCAATAAACTACATGAAACCAACTTCCTGCCAGAGAGCTGATGGTTTCCACAACTACATGTTACAGGAATCATCAGGCAGAGAACAGGTGCTACAAACAGCACATCAACTGCAAAGTAATCTAGCAACTCTGTATCATTTGGCTACCTGTTCACAACATCTATAACACCAGCTGAGGGATGCTGCAGCACATCAAGCTGTGAGCTTTATAAAACACCTCAATCCACAGTGACAGATATAAACAGTGCCTCGGTAAATAGAGATGACCCCTGAAGGTTACCATCACTCACTCCCTCACAGACTGATAAATGTTCTGTAAGGACTCATACTGCCTCATGACAACTCCACAAAAGTCTGTTGTCATGAACTGAAAACATTTCAAGCTGTTTAATACCGTTTCAAAAGCAAGATAGTTTCTGCATAATTATGTTGCTGCAAAAACCTCAAACTCATAATAACTTGTATGACAATTAATCCCTGCTTTAATTTGGCTTCTTGTGAAGTTTGACCCTGTTAATTAGCGCTAAACACAGTACAGGGTAATAATATATAAAGGTGTTGACACATTAGGTGAACACAATTTTAACAAGGCAACATTTTCACTTGATAATAAATTCTAATCTAACACCAAGACCACGTAGTTTAGAAAGAGTGGATCTGTTAATAGCACATCAGCGTTTGTTTTTCTCACTGTCTGGATGAAAATTTTCTCTTTGGCAAAGATTCTTAGAGGACCACAGCAACATGACTTTAAAATCAAAATATTCACATTCGCTTCAGTATTGCTGATGGATATATTATGTTCTGATGATCACTTCAAATGATGGCTTTTTTACCTCTAATCTTAAAGTTACAACTAAAGATGATCAATTGTCAGATCATGTCGAAAATAATCATTTATGTATGTTATTCACCAAACCAACTGTGGAGGTACAGATAATTTACCCAATACAAAATACAGTTTAAGATTATTTCAACTGATGTGTTTATGTTCTTTAGGGTTTAATAGTGCTCCCAAGCAAAGACCAATTAAATAGTCAACAAACCATTTAAGCCCTGATTAGTCTCAGACTGCCTTTTGATTTGATATGCATGCAGACCTCAAACTAAACTGCTGATCAATCAAGGCAGGTGGATAAGATGTCTGTCTGATACAGAGATGCATGAAAATTAGGGTTTATGTTTCAGCTGCGGTCCCATCATTTCTGCTTAAAGCAATTCAACAAAAATTTAAATTTGACAGTGCCTTCCCAAATGGACAAGTGGCCTCAGATTTGTCTTTTTTTCTCTGAACATGCATAATACTGGCATGTCCTACCTTATCAGGATTTTCTTCGATCCATCTCTTTACAGTGGTCAGAGCAATGTCAGCTGCAGGTTCATTGGGAAAGCCTGAAGAGAGAAACAGAGCGTCAATAACAGTTGTATTCAACATGCAGATGTTGGAGGGAGACAAAACCAGACAGGGAGGCAGACAGACACATGGATATCTCCACAGGTAACAGTATCTCTCCCAAATCAATGAAAAGCAGCACAACCTGCCTGTCTCAGGTAGATGAGACCAACTGTCAGATCAGCTGCTGTAGACATGTGTTGCCAGATGCACAGTGATGTGAATACACATACAGACATATTACGGGGCTATCAAAGTGTAGATACAAGCTACAATTACACATCCACAATCACACCCTCAGTCATTACCACCTCAAGCAGAACTGATTGATGTTTTGTCTTTATGGGGAAAATTACACTTAGATGTGTGATCATTCACACTGTTCTAGTTTATCAGCTTGGCAGTATGAAAATGTAGTAAAGACAGTGTGGCTAATACACAATGTGGCTAACTACCATATTAAACATAACAGTTGTACCAGCAGAGGAATCCTAATCTTAATATGATATAAGGATAGAAAAATAAATACTATTAATTGTTTTTTGCTAATTAGACCAGTAAAGGAAAAAAAGAAGAAAAATGTTAATAAAAACTGTTGGACCTAAGGATCATTCGCTACCACTATAGAAAACCTCACAAACTCTTACAGTAACATATTGACTTTAAAATCCTTTGGGGCACATTTGGTACAGCTGAAGATTAAATATGCCATTACCAAAAGAGCTGACAATCTGCTACAGAGTAGCGTTTTGGTTGTCTTCATTTCAACGTAATTATATTTGAGTTTGGTCTTCTGTGCCTTTCACAATAATTGGCTCAAGCACTTTATGTTAGAGCTTCTCCACAAATCCACAAGGTAGTTATTTAAGCCCTGAAGTACAACTGTAACACTGTCCACCCTGCGAAAAGTTAACACCAGAAGCCATCAAACAAAAATAGACCATTTCTTCCATCATAGTGACCAAGTACAGGATTTAAAACTGAACGAGCTTCCATTCAGAAACCCCTAACCTCTATGAGGGACCACAGGTTATAGCAGATAGCATCCTCCTCCAACGACAGAGGTCAAAACCTCAATTTCAACCCACATCAACTAACACAAGGGTCAGGCCACAGCTGTAACCTCTTGGTTATTATATGGGTCACATTTTCAAATATTTTTCCTCTGCCATTGTCATAACTGTATGACCTATGAAACAGCCTTACAAGTACCGTGACGACCTACCCTTTAACTTGGATACAAAGAAAAACAAAAAGCCACGAAGATCTAATCTTATCTTTCCTGAATTCTGTAATCTCTCACTTGCCCACCTGCTACCAAAGCTGTAAATGGTCTAAATCAACTGCCTTGACAGTCATTACATATTTTATGTAATACCCCACCACCTTTACCTATCTGACTACTGTTGATGTGTCTCTCTTTCTCTCCATTTTTCTTCTCCTCCTCTTTCCCAGCTTGACAGTTGTGGCTGACTAATACTGATGAGATAAGAGGGGCTGAGTTGCTGCCAAGCCATAGCTAAACTCCTGTTCAAGCACAGGGTGAAGCAAGATGTGAGGTGCATACGAGCCAGCAGTGACAGCCACTCTGCTCCTAAGGCTCTGTTATGGATCTGCAGGTCTGCAGATAGTGCACCACCTGTTCACAGCTCCTGTCCCTCAAAAACTGACCCAAGAGTTGTGTGTTTAATGCCTAAACCAGAAGGCCAAATTTGCAGGCCAACTGTTTTTTCTAGTCTTCAAAACACTCTTAACCTTTTCAGCAGTAAAACTTCTTGTGCTGACGTTTCCCTTTTGAATAACTGATTCCACACCTGTGTAGGTGTGCTAACACTCAGACTCACACATCAAGCAACATTGGCAAACAGATGTGCAGAAGACGGGAAAGCTGAAGAAAATAGTTCTGGGTGATAGGACCAGCTGTTCAGACTAAGCACACACAAAGACTTGTCAGACAAGTAAGCACAATAAAAAAAAAATGAAACAAATAAGAATGTTATTAAAGAAGTAAGACACTGCCTTTGTGCTCTATGACACCTTAAATATGAACATAGACACATTAAATTTCAAACTAAAGAGCGGTCCTAAATTTAATAATAGCTTCTTTTGGTCAACAGAATTGAGTTGATAGCAGAGGATAGATTTAACCTATTCAGTGGGGGAGTTTCTACAAATGCTCTATTAATTTGAGATTAATCAAATTAATAGAGCATTTGTCAAAGCAGCTGAAAGGGGAGAAAAACAGGAGAAAAGAAGTGAGCATGTGATCTAATGAAAAAGATAACAAGCAAGATGTAGCAAAAGGTGTCCGTAGCTCTGCAGCCGGGCTGGCAGAAGAACCCTAATTCAACAGTAACACCACCAGCACAAAGTCAACAGCTGAAGTTCGAGTGCATCAGCAGCTCTTTTTCAGCATACTTTTTTTCTTATCTTACTGTACTAGTTTAAGCTTTCCACACCTTTTTTCTCTCTGCCCTTTTCAGCTTGGCGAAGTATGTTTCCGTGAAAAATAAAATACTCCAAAGCCCCAGTTCCAACACCTCTCTAGGCACCAGGAGTCACAGCACCCTTGACACAATCCACTTTCTGATATTCAGAAAAAGGATTGAATGAGCTGAGTCGTTTAAAAACTCAAGCATATGTACACAATGTGTACTACTACATCACCATCCCCTTCTCCATCTTTTCTTTACAGGGAACTCGGAAGGAGCCAGCCTGTCAGGTTGTGAGGAGTTAGCATCAAACACAGTGATGGTGGGCCCTCCAGGGTCTCTGCCTTAGTTGCTTCGCCTCTCTCCTATGCTGGGAATATGGATGGCTCAGAGAGATTTGTCTTAGTGAGGTGCGCTGATGGGATATGTGCAGCACAGCACCACTGATGAGGGCTCAGGTGGTGCAGTGTTATTTCTGCTGAAGGATTCTCTACTTCATCACCAGGCTGAACACAGCATCCGCAGAGAACAGGCTGAGAGAAACTATGGCACGGGTCAAGTGAACAAAGTGAACAAAGGCGTATAGTGGCACAATGTGATTACATAATATTTACATAGAATGACCAATGATAAAGGTTCAGTTCCATCAACATTTTTGGATCTAGGAAAGGGAAAATAAGGCAAAGCAGTTACCTAATCTGACCTAAGGAAGACAAAAGACTTTTCATTTAGCCTTCATTCCTTTGTCCATTTTCACTGCAAATTGTAAGGTAACTGACTTGTAAGAGAAGAAGGACATGTTTTAGACTCCTTTGGAACATATTTCAATCTGTGCCCAACAAGTTACGCCAGTGATAGATATAAGCAAGCTGTTTTTTGACATTTATAAAGGACCCCACGGTGTTTTACAGGAAAAACAGTTTTATATTATACAAAGCTAAAAATCTGAGGAACTGTGTAACATAGAAAATAATAAAGTATATTGTCTTTTGGTTTTCAGAGCAAGCAAGCCCATTGCTCTTTGCCAGCATGGAAACTATTATATCAAGGAATTTACTTTAACTCTATTTCCAGAGTTTACTTTCTCAAGAAAACTTGTGTAGCTAAGGTGTTTTTTTTTTGTGAAAAGTAGCTGCATCACCTGATAAAGCGAGCAGATGGAAGTCAACAAGTTGAATATATGTCTGTGCTATGATACAGTCCCATTCTTTATCTGCAAATATATGTAGGCTGTAGGCACATACTGCAGATCACACCAGTTTTGTTTTTCCTGAGTGGGCTCCTATTGTGAGGAGAATATCACAGTCTGCTGTTATTTTAGGGCTTCATAATTTCCAGTTTTGTTCTAAATTTTTCTGAGACTTTGGTACATGACTGGTTGGATGAATTTGAAATCTTTTTTACTCAAAAAACATATGACACAGGTATTCTCCCCTTGAGGCACACATGTATTGGTGGTCCCACTTTACTTCTCTGTTGTTCATTTATCATCCTTTGTGATTTTTTTTATGGAAAACAAGTACAAGTTGTATATTGATGTATGATTGTATCCTGTGTGTTTACAGTACAAACGCTATTGTTGCATCTTACCTCTGTTTTCTAAACTTTTTAAAAATGTATTTTTCCCATGTATCTCTTTTTTTACTGCATGTTGAGTAACTGTAACTGTAAGCATTTCCCAACATTGATCAATAATTTTTCTTCTGATTCTAAAAAGGCTAATATTGACTTATTTCTTTGAAGTCTGCTTAAATACAGCTTTTAATAACTGTTAAACATATTCGACAAAGTCAAATTTTTGTTGCTGTCTGAAATAATGCTGAGATTTACTCATAAGATGTCCAATCCGAAAAACCCTTTTTATGTCGAACAGAGAGAGTAAACTCATTTAAGCACAATATAATACGATGCAGACTATCTGGTTGTGGTTTGGGTAGCAGGAGGAAATTATTAAGTGAAGGCAGTGCAGCTGAGGGCAGCAGTGCTGTGTGTTCATCTGGAAAGCGAGTGGGGGAACAGGGTTGTCACCCCATCAGGGCCCAGAGGAGAGGTAGGTTGACCTAAGGTGGAGGACAGAGTAGCGCCCCAGGACTCCAGACGCCAAAGCGTGGGTGTCAAATGGCCTGGAGCTGCTCCTACGCCAACACTGGGACACGACAGCAGGGCTGTGACCATGACCGACTTTGCAGCCCACAAAAGGATACGGAGACAAAGAGAGATGGGAGGGCGATATGTGAGGAGGAAAGGCAGAAAAAGAGGTGGGAAGGCAGAGAGGAGTCTCCGTAGCACAACAGATGATGACCTTCCTTGGAAACATTCCACAAAAGGTGATGTCATGCTTTGGCCTAAATGCTAAATTTAACAGCTTTTACTTTTTAAAAACATCAAAAAGAGTGTTTAGTAAGCAAAAGTTTAGTGGTCAACCAAGATTTGTAAAGGCCTAAATCTATTGTCCTAAAGGTGGGAAGTATTTTTACATTTGGTTTGTCATCCATGAAAATGGTGGAGCAAAGCAAGTGTTGAGTACAATGCACGCTGTGTGACTGTGTTAAATTGGCTACAAAGTTACTGTTCCCTCTGAGCACACACTCTGCTGCCCACTGATACAGCATATTGCTCCGATGTACCTTGAAATTCCCAACCCCACCGGACTAAGCTCCATGTCCTAAATCCTTGTTTTTAAAAGACGGGATAACTTTCCCAGGCCAATCTCTGGGTAGCTAGCAGCAAGCCATCGCTGTTAAGAGATAAGGTGCCATAAATGTCTTCAACCTTCCTAATCCTAGACAGGGATGAAGACAGCCAGAGCATGATGCTGCCTGGAGGAAAAAATTCTTTGCTGCTCAACACCTTTGATCTGGACAGTACAGCAGTGCATCAGTGTGGACATAACAGTAGAGCTTGGGTGGATTACATCCGCATATCTTCTATAGCCAACAGTCAGCTAAAAATCCTTTGTCAACAATCCTCAAATCCGTCACAGAGACAAATGTGGCAAAGGTGGAAGTTTAGAAGTAAACAGGGTTAATATTCATTCAAAGAGTATTGGCACTGCTGCATTGAGTGCCTCAGATTATTTTGATATTGGTTATAAATGCATGTGTGCAAGGGCATCTGTCAAAGCAAACAGCAGATGTGAGAATCTTCACATTCTCACTTTCACATGATACCAGTGAGCTCATCTGCTCCATGCAAACTTTAATCTTAGCAGACGGCTCCTAAACTGAACATCGCGTTACGAGGCTGTTGGAAAGTGCTCTTTCGGTGCCAGCTAAGATGTGATCTAGAAAAAGCTAAATTGTCCAGACTGCATCCTATAATTGGATTTTTATGTATTTAGTTTTACTTGTGTGACTAAATGTAGGAAAGATGTGTTGGTGAGAAAAAGGATTACACAAGACAAGAGAATATATTGGAGGGACAGAAAAGAAAGGGATACTAAAGGAGAAAATGACCTCTCTAAGTTGAGGCAGTTGGACTCTTGGCTCTGATCCTGTGAGACATTGAAACGTGTCTCCTCCTTGGAAGGAATAATCTGTTTAAACCCAGGTTGTACGGCTGAGATTGATGTGCAAACAGGAGTGGCACTTAATAACCTCTATCATGCTGGGTGACCTCGTGGCCCACAGTGGGCACCAGTTTGTTTATGGGTGGTACCTCCGACACACTATCAGTGCAGAAATTCTGTTGTGGCTAATGGGCCGGACTGAGGGATTGGACTGTCAGCGCAGTGTGAGCCCTCATTTTTCTTTCCAAGCGTATAAGGTATGCCCTGCGCACCCTGACTATACTCAACCTCCCTTTTTTGCCATCATCTGTCAGTGGTGACTGAGTCCTCTGGAATATGGAGGCGTGAAAGAGAGTGTCAATTAGCATTAGCTTTCCTGACAAATCTGTTTTCCTCACCACAAGGGCCTTGGATAACTTGTTCCTGATTTCTCTCTGTCACAATATCAGGGACATGGGATTCATTCTCCTGCTGTAATCAAGTGTGGATGTGGCACAGTCCTATGTGCATAAATTGCAGTGCGACCATGTACATTTTCACAAAAAGATAGCTTTAGCTATGTGTAAGAGAGAGAGAGGAAGAGATGAAGGGGGATGTGACTCTCTTTCTAAAAAGCTTTTGTTTACATTGCTGAAATGGAGGCTGACCTTAAAGGTTATCTAAAATGTACATAAAATGTCAAATATCCTGACAAGAGAGGAGGGCCTCTTTCAGAATACAGCAACACTCTGGGGGCACAAAGAGGAGTCATGGAGAACAACATCACAGCACTGCTGTAATGCTGTATACTGTAGTTCTTTTTAGAGTCCCTCCTCTATTTGCCCTCTGTTGTGTGAAGATCTTTAGTCTTAATCAGCTGTATTGTTCTATGGAGATGCAGTTATGGGAAGCACTAAGCTGTTTATTTATTGAACAGGCTGTTTAATTCCTCCCCTCTGCAGCATGTTTGGCTCTGCACAGACTATCCTTTTGATGTGAGGGGGCTCCTGGTGGAGTGCTATGACAGGCTCCCACTGGCGATGCAACACACAGCACCATAATAAACAGCAATAAGTTGTAGCCTCGTCAGCAGCAGCAGTGTACAGTAAAAGCTATGGCTCCTTCTCTTGTGCACACTCTTGGACTGACTTTGTGTCTCCATTGTAGGGCTGTTTTATTCCTCATATTTTAGAATCTATAATTTAGAATTTTTTTTTCCATCCATCGCTAGATTGAATGAGAATCTGTTGCGTCACTTAAAAAATATGTCACCAACACCAGTATTCAAGGGCTTTCAAATAACCAGCAAGAAACACAGATATCAGTCATGTGTTTTTCTATCATTAGCACCTAAACAAGATCCATTCTGAGATATGTGCATAGACATATCACTGAAAACAAACAATATTGCTCAAAGAGATGGTGAGAGGAAATTATGTTTTGCAGTGTGAATTGAAAAATATTATTGGGAGGAAAATGTTCAATATCCCAAGAAGGAAGTAGCTTATTCAGTGTACATAAATTAATTATAAACATCTTGTAATTTAGAGGCACATTTTACTACACACAAGACCTAACAAACAAGTTTATGTAACTCTGCATGAGGATGCATGACTGCCTGGAATGTCTTTGATCCACTTATATTCAGGGAAGTTTCAGCTGGTTTTAATGACCACTGCCAAATACTGTAATCAATGCTTGTACTCCTTTACAGGTAAAAATTCAGAATGCTTTTGTGATAGCTGCCAGTTATACTGTAGGTTTGATAAAGGAGAAAGTGTGATGTCTTTGGTCAGAAATTGCATCGTTTGGGAAAAAAAAATTCTCAAAAGGACCCAATATCCAGTCTTAATGTGTCTGGGGACACATGATCTTCTTATGTCCCCCAGCAGCAGATGATACATTATTTATATATATGTACCTTATATATCTTATCTTATAAACTGCACATACATTTATGTCATTTATTATTATTATTATTATTTAGATGTGCTTATTTCATGAATTAATGTCAGAAGGTACCTTGCTCAATTGAAAACAGACAGCCATGGAAAAAAAACATTCTTGTTAGACTACTTTCAGGTGGCTTGGCAAATGAAGAAGAAATAATATACAAAGCCTCAATAGAAGTACATAGATGGATCTGAGGACATCATGCTGTAAATATGTGTGAGGGTCAATTTTATGCCAAGAACAAGAAACATATTTCACAAAGGGCACACACAGGAGAAACATCTACCATCTTGTGAACGTTGAAGTAAATAATAAGAATCACCTTTGGACTTTAAAGACAAAGGTCTAAAAACGAAAACATTTTTATTAGTTTGTGTTGGTCACAGAAGAATTATCATCCTGGCACATACACTTATTGGTCCATTGAAAGGTAACAGTGTTTGCAACACCGGCAGTATCAGCTCCTGTAAAATGTCTTAATTTTCAAGGCTTGGTTACTCACAGCAACCTTTATCTAATGATAACAAAACACAGAGGCGCAAAAAGAAGGCATCCTGGTTATTTGCATTTATGCTCAAGTTTACCAGAGTTTTGAATGTTTAGTGGAAGTATGCTGCTGTTGACTAACAGCCAAATATGGACAATAAGAATTAGCATGGTAATTAATCCTTATACATTTGGTACCACTGTGATTATTGAAGTTGTTTGCTAATTCAATTCATGGCATGAACTGTATGATTACAAAAAAAAAAAAACTTAACAGAGGGAATTAAAATTTTCTATTGAGTCACTAAAACTACACATCTCTTAGCATTTACAGTTATTTACCATAAAAAACCCTAATCCCATTTATGTCAATAAGTTTGGCATGTTTTCAATGACTTTGCACAAGTGACTTTGTTTAAGTACAATGAGCATACCCACTCTTTTCCGAGGATGCCTTGCAGCACATTTGGCTTGGTCCCATGAGAGTACAAAAGCAATGTTCAGGGTTCTCATTTTGTTAACCTTCTGCTACGCTGTATCTTTTTGTGAGACATGGTAGAGTATAAAGTGATGTTTTAACAGGGTAATATAATGCTATGGCTTAAATGTATACTGACCTGCTAAAAAATATGTTTGCAACATATTGCTGGAAATCTATGCAGATTGTTAGAACATTTGACTGAGAATCAGAAACAATTACAAGGACTGAGTAGAATAAATAAAAAAGGGAGATTACGCTTACCATAGATGCCTGTGGAAATACATGGGAAGGCCTGTGCAAAAAACAGAAAGAAATAACAATCAAAAGATTATCATACAGACTCAATACAATCTCATAAAAAGGTCGTGTAACATAAGTATACACCAGTGATTTATTTATATTTTACTACACAGCATCTATTGTAATTTTCTATTTCACAAACAGTTTCTACTGTGTGCCAACATACATCTGCAATAATAGTCACTACAGGACACCAACTTCTCACATTTGGATGTTTTTTATGTACCGTACCTCTGCTGCTTCACCTGTGAGAAGCGATTTGCAGAACCCTTTGCCTAACTCCCTGTAATGTGAACTGTAATTCAGCTCTCACATACAATGCATGTACAGTTATGCTGTTTACTTTGTCTGTTAATTTTCCAGAATAAGCCTATTAAACATCATATACTTGAACACTAGTATTCATACACATACTTAATGGATTATCCAGGATAATAACGGTGTGTTCAAGAGGTTGTTTGATCAAATTTCATCATGGACTGTTACACTAAAGACTCCCATGCAAAGGTTATTCAGTGTGTAACGATAAAACTTATAGAGTCAGATTTGCAGAAATCAATAATATCTACAAACTACAGAAACGCATTTATAAAATAAAAAACAGACATGCAAAGAACTTAAAAAAAGATCCTAAATATACATGTTTTCATGAGCTTAAGAGAAAATATCCAACATATATTTATTGATGTCTTTTCCAAAAAGATTATAAAAAGTTACCACCTTGTAATAGTTCTTGCTTTGTAGCACTTTGCAGCAGACATATTACTCAAGCATGGCTTTATAGCTGAAAATAGTTTCATTTTTCTTTACTTCTGTGAGCTAAAATATGATGATGCATAGGCCTTGCTGTAAACTGCTCCAATTCACATTCATCTTTTTAAGTATGTG
Source organism: Leuresthes tenuis (assembly GCF_036924035.1). NCBI lineage: Eukaryota > Metazoa > Chordata > Actinopteri > Atheriniformes > Atherinopsidae > Leuresthes > Leuresthes tenuis. The sequence continues at coordinate 18,785,665 of NW_027325362.1, forward strand.
AATAAACAGTAAAGACAAAGGATTTTTTTTGTTTTTTTCACAGTCCCCATTTGTCCTAAAAACAAGCTGAATTGGTGTTTTAGTTTCTGCATTCATCAAAAGGTGTGGCCACAACATTAATATAATGAGGAGACAATTTGAGAAAGAAAAAAAGAGAGAAAACGTTCCAGTAGCAGCTCAACTGGATGAACACAGAACAACAAAACAGCTAAAATATTCAACAAAGAATAGCACCCATATGTCAAATTCTCCCACTGCCAAAACTCAGCCCAACAGTTTGTTTTTCCATGCTGACCCTGTCAAGTTGTATTTAGAACTATGCTGTTGCTGGCAGCTGAGCCAAGATCACTCCATTTTAGAAAGGAAAACACAATTGATAGATCTGAAAGAGAAGGATAGCAAATACATGGTTCAGTGTGATGATAATGTAAACAAATAGTCAGGGTCTGAATATTTGAGTTGTTTTAACTGAGAATAAATATAAATTGACATATAATGGAGACAAATTATTTATCTAAAAAAAGGTTGTAAAAAATATGAAGCCTTTATGGTTTCTTTAAAGCATCACAACTGATGACCTTCACTTTGAAATACAATAGTGTGTTTGTCCTTGCTTTAAGTGAAGAGGAATGAGACTCCGTTTGCATTCTTATTTACCAGTTTTCAGGTTCTGCCTGTCAGAGTAAATCTTTCTTGTGTGGGGTGATTTAAATCTTTTACCGAAGCTTTGACCTTTCCAGATGACTGTCTGGGTCTGACACAAAGCACAGATGATGAAGCATGGAAGATTGTGGCCATTTTTAGTCCTGTGTCAAACTCTGGCTATAGCAAAGACATGCGTAATAGGATTAAAGGTGTAAAATGGCCAAATATCCAAACCAACACATGGCACTAGGAAGAAATGACAACTGTGCAAATATGTGCACTTATAGTAAATGGAATTAGCAGAACATCAGTATTAACATCACTGGAAATCTCAACATATGGTAAATTATGCTCATGTTACTTTTGGCAATAATTCAAACATAGAGGAATCAAACTTTCTTCAGCAGGAGGAATCAATTTGAAACTATGTAAGGAAAGTAAAATTAATTCAGTCTTCCATTAAAATGAGCAATACTCTCAGTCTGTACCTTCTGCCAGCCTCAACTGTTAAAGTGATCCTAAGCAGAAACCTTGTTATTCTCTCTTAGCTGAAAGGTGACAAAGTCAGTCACTTGAACTTGAACTTCTGCTCAGACGTAACTAAATCTTAACATGTAACAGGCTGACACAATGGCAAACCATCAGCAAATAACAATTAGAATTACTTAAATGATTTTTTTCTCTAATCCATTAAAGAGTATTGACCGATTGGTTGATTGATTGATTGATTGATAGATAACCACTTAATGGGGCATTGCCATTATCTGACTTCACTGCACATGTTCTTACTTGTTCAAAAGGTGCTTATTACCAAAAGTGAGAGTAGTGAGCAAAAATTCTTGGCACTTAAGATGTTTAGAGTCTAATCCATCAGTCAGGAGGAGGGAAGGCAGGTGTCTAGTCAGTCCCAAAATCACTTTTCAGCATGACTGTATACCCGGATATGCACCCAAAGTTAGAAACATTTGAGACAGGTTACATCAATGAAAGAACTGCTGTAAGCTCCGCAGTAATGCTTGACCTAAACCACTTGCCAAAGTGACAAAAAGAGAAAGGAAAAAGTATGCAAATGTTCCAAGGAGAAGTAGCATAGCAAAATAGAGAACCGTGCAACTTATTTCAGTAGTGACTGCGTTGAGATTTTTTCTTACACACAGAGGTGATGAGTGGTGACAGCCACAGCACCCCAGTAAACAAATAGGCTCAATTCAATTGTTGTGGCTCAATTTCAGCAAAGGACTGAAAACAACAAGAGAGCTTCAACAGTTTTCAGAAGCAGCCAGTGTGCAAAACTATGGACCTAGAAAAGCTAAACCTATTTTTCTTTTTCTTTCCCATCAGCACTCGGCCACAGCTGACGCCATTTTGCGTGCAAACCTTTACTTCTGTTTACAGCGTATGAAGCCTGGAGTTAATTAGGACAGTCAGTGGTATATATGCAGTCATGACCTACCATTCCTTGTTTAAGTTATTATTTCTATCTCTGGCTGCTCATTAGAAGTGAGTCAGCATGTCTTCCTGCACCCTACCATAAGGCTTTGCCTGACATGTTGGCTTGTTGCTGATTTTCTTTGCTTAGAGAGGGCTCAGAAATTGGTCACCAGGGAAATTATACTGTTGCCAGGGCTCCTCCCTAATCTATCACGTCACTTTAAAGTGGAGCACCTTTCCTTTCAGTAACTCTACACACTTACAATGCATCGCAGCACCGAATGGATTCAATATTTGTTTTGGGAACTAATTATGTCACACAAATGTATCTTTTTAAAGATAAGTGTAAATTAGAACTCAATCAGACTTAACAAGCTATAATAATTATATTAACATTACAAGATTTTAATATTTTAAAATGACAGAAACATAACTTATATCAAAACGTTGATTGATCAATAACAAAGTGCAAATAAAACTAAGTCCTTGTCATTTGTCTGTGATCACGATAACCTTCTGCTTTCAATTGTTAAGCGGCAGCAGGAGACAGTTGAGACAGTAAAGATGGCTCAATCTGTGAGAAAATGCAGTAGTCCTGCTGTAGACGCTTTACTTTCCCCTGCTGCAGGCTCTGGAGAGTAGCCCTGAGCAGATCCGTTAAGGGAAGGAAAGCCATGCATGGGCACAGTGACTGCAAAACCCTGCCGGGGAGCACCTCGTCTCGGCTGGCTGAGCAAATAGCGCTGGACCCAGGGTACTACCCCAGCAGGCTAAGATGTCCTAGACAGTTTGCAGATGGAATCTATGCTTATAAATCACAGCAGCATAGGGAGACCTCGAACAAATGTGACCACAAGTATGTTATTATTCAGCAGTGTTGCCACAGTTTGGGACTACGTCATAGTATCAGAACATGAATCCAAGGCAGTCTTCAATGTTGATTGCTGTAATTCTTTAAGCATGTATACCATGTCTGGTTTCTCAGGTGGAATCAGCTACCTGCTGCTGCTGGGAAGAGCATGTCACGGTAACAAATCATGATATTTACATATGACACATTAACACCCTTTTATTCTGCATAGTACCTCTGTGCATATTCTAATGTGAGCACTGATTGTTTGAGTGTCATTATGCTAAATGGAGGATGGAGAAATGCAGAGGATAGGAAACCTAGTACTTAATGGCCCGAGGCCCACCGACCGTTTTCATACCTGCAGTGATTAAGTGTGACTATTATCACAATAATATCTGTCCGCTAAGGACTCAGCATCACTGGCTGTGGAAGGAGGAACACACTGGATGATGATTGATACTCAGCTTAAAAAGCTTAAGTTTTTAAGTGGTTTACATGCACTTTTTTAAAAAACAGTTTTTCTTACAAGTTAACCACAACTAAATTCTCTTTAATGTTGAAATGTCGAATAAGCAATAAAGCATGAAAATGTACAGATAAAAAGTTTTATCACAAACATGTAATAAAAGACAGAAATAATCCAGACGGAAGAAATTGCTTGTAACAATGGTTTTGTTAACATCAGCATGCATGTATTCCGCTGTACCAGTGTGAATTTGTTTCATCTTCCATTATGCTACAGCATAAAGATATATAGGTTATTTAGGCAAGTATGTACAAGAGAAGGGTGAGTATTGAGAAATTTAACAAACACACCCATCTGTATTTGGTAAGGCTACAGTGGGACAATCCTAAACCCTTGATGACTTTACTGAAAACAAATTTGCAAGTCCACAGGGTAACAGATTGAGCCTGGGATCAGCTAGAAATTAGCTGGTTGATTTCATTCTCAATATCTAATGATGATCAGAGTGCTCTATGAAAGACTTTATGACACACAGTTCCACAACAGTGATCACATCTGCACATGCAGTGGCTGTTGTGTTGCAGGAAAGAAAGACAGGCTGCTACATGTTGGTCAGCCAAACAATGACAGCGGTGAGATGAATGAGCAGAAAGAAGGTGTACATGCTGCAGCCTGTGGACAGTGCAGGGCAGTGGAGCCAATACAAGCAGATACTAAACTGAAGGCTGCTCGATTCATTGGTCCATGACCAGCCTTATGGTTGATCAAACACAGTTCACCCTGAATGTCAAAGCTACAATGCAAAGGTATACTATGAAGATTTTTTTTAATACAATAGGTGATAGGACAATAGGTCGAGAACTGCAACGCAACTTAAAAAAACCTCATGAAAGGAATGCTGAAATGAGGAATGCTTACAAAAAAATACATGAACTTTATTCTTTCTTTTTTAAATTACATTTTTTTATTTGTTCTAACTAGTACATTGAATGTAAAAATGCATTCCATTCCTGGGATATTTTCTGCAGAGATCGGCTTCAGAAAATATACCAGGAGTGAATGGTATAACTTCCTTGGCATTAAGAGGGAAAATAAAGTATAAAAAGTATACTAGTCTGAAGCAAGGGCACAAACAAGTAGATGTCTGCTTATATTTACATATGAAGTATCCTGCTCAATATTGCATTAAATCATATCACTGACCATTAGGCCACAGAGGCAACAACAAAAAGAAATTCAAAAGCTGTGGACAAACTGACTATTACTGCATGAGCCATACAGGATGAACAGAATTCTAATGAGTAGCTGAAGAACATGTCAAGTGAATTCAATAGCAAAATCTATTCCTGCTGCTTCACTGTACAGCCAAATTTGTACAGCTGCAGGCAAACATATGTTAGAATTTTTTGCTGTTTTTTAAAATACATTTTATTGATTACATTGGTATGCTTGTAGAGTGTGAAAGCAAGACTTCTCTTCAAGCTGATCTGAAATGCTATGACATGGAGAGAGATTCAGATTGACAAGGAGGTATCGTGGATTTGTGGCTTGTTTGTCTGATCAAGAATTGTTGACATGAAATACAGTAAATTCTAAAATGGAGGCCGAGGCCTTTATTTGCTGAAAGGAAAACCAAGACAGAGGCTTTTGTTAGAAACACAGAAGATTTCTTCTGCTTTATACTAGTTGACATTTCAGTCAAAAGCCTTCCTGGCTCTGATCTGGTTCTTGTTATTTGTAGAATCAATCAATCAAAACCCATTTTTCTTTAAAGCTGCAAAAAAGGTGGGAGGAAGCAATGCCATTCATTTTTTTCCCCCCGACAGACCACAGCCTCCATAATCATTTTAATACTGGTTCTTATTTAGCAATTTATATTCTCTAGTAGTTAAAGTTTCTTTTAAAGCTTTGAACTTTGCTTTGATTACAATATTCACCCTGATATAATTACAATCATCATATGAAATCCTTATTGTATTTAACATAAGAGCAATGACATTATAAACTCTAGGAGGCATTCTGATTTAATCCTGCATCAGAAACAAAATGTGAACTAAGTGAAGGAAAATGTAATTGCAGTAATTCTGAGCATAAAGTCTGATTTGAATATTTGAACCTCAGCACAGAGAGGTAGAAGGCATCATTCAATATGCCTCAAGGCCTCTATGCCTGTGATTATTCCACTGAGTGCTTAAGAAATGTAGAGCATGTTTGCAAGCTCTGTAGAATTAGCAGTCATTTGCATGTTGGAGGCTTAAATTACAGGTGGTCATGAAGAAAATGTTCAAAGGAGTGAATTGGAGGATTCCGTCATAATCCATCAAGACATGGGTATGTTAAGTATATCAAAGTGAAAAGGCTCTGAAATGCTGAAGATAAAGAATGCAAAAGGCCAACTAAAACACGTACCTCTGTGTGAAAGGTATATGAGTGGAGATTAGCAGCATATGAAACTGAAAGCATAGAATTATCAATAAATCTAAAAATAAATCGTGATTTGGATTAGAAAATTATTATTCCCAAACTGCTGGTCAAAATTAGGAATAATATAAGAATTAGTGAGCATTTATCAGGACACATTCATTTCCCTTTATAAATCAACTTCAATGGCACATTTAATCAGAGAAAAGAAAAGAGACTTTTCTAGTCTTTTAATGTGAAAGTCATCCTATGGTACCAACATAAGGCTACTAATTAAACATTTCTTCCTCTTTCAAGGCGCCCTTCAACATTTCAAAAGCACCATATCAAAGAGGCTTCAAAGTCAAAAAACCCTGCTGAATTTTGAGTTGACAGAGCAGCATACACATGGAGACAAGTGACTTGCTATATGCCCCCTGTCTTTGTGGCAGAACCAATGTGTGACTAAAACCATGTCTGCTACAGTATGCATACTAATGACTACCAGTGAAAAATAACCCAGATGGACAAAAGAAGTTTGAAGCAAGTAACTGTCACTGTCATCTGAAAAGAACATGAATGACTTATTATTTAGAGTATTTTTATTTTTTTTTACAGGGTGCTTATGGTTTGCCAATAAAATGGACTAAGAGCTATTGTGTACTGGCAATAAAGAGTCTGCAACAAAGTATCATGGGCAATGGCATCTGGTCGCCAAAGAGGCAGGAATTAATAAGGTTGATGTGAAGGCAAAGATTATCCTCTGCTGCAGACCAGCTGCCATCCAGAGTAAAAGAAAGTTGACGTTGGTAATCTTTGCTGACATCAGGAGTTTACGTATGAACACAAAAATCCCAATAGACATTAACTCCTTACAGCCCCTCGGCCGACATGATATAGAATTTAAAGGATGATTGATTGTGCAGTGACAGTGTCATATATTATGACAAAAAATATGGCAACACAGACAGCAGTTCCATTGTTATCTCCTATCTTACAGATGATAGTTGTTTATACTACCATTATTGTTGGGAATTATGCAAATTTGGTAACCCAACATCACAGCTAACTCAAAGACTGGTTAGAATATTATCCAGATGAATGTGAATTTGGAATCTGCACAGAATCATAACAAATGATGAAATAGGCCATAACCACATACCCCTGAGCGATGCATATGGGAAAAATACCCTAACATTTATTGAGAAACTAATCCTCATTAAATGCAGATCGAATGCTTTCCGTAGTGACCCCTTGGAAGCATGGTAAGTAATAATTATCAATGAATCATACAGACACAATTTCCAATTAGAAGAGTGAATGTTTGTCTTTTTCCTGTATACTGTAGGGCAAAACCTACAGTATACCACTGGGTAAGTCTGTTTCTTCTGATATCTTCGTTGGCCTTGTGTTTCAGGAATAATAACTCCCAGACTTTAAAGCAGGGATGTTTTTCTCAACAGGGAATTTAATGGACTTAATGAACTCTCTTTGTTAACAGAAAGTCTGAGTTCTCTGTGATTGCTTTCATCGCATTTGCTTCTGCAGCACCAGACAGTAGCTCATCTCATTTGCACAATTCCAGTGATACATAGCCTTTGTGAACTCCAGTGATGCAATGTTCTAGAGGAATAAAAGGCAGGAGGCAGCATGTTTAGGAGCCAAGGTACACTGGAGTGACATAAATAAGCATGAGATGGAAAAAAATGCTGCAAGGCAGACAGATAACTAAAGCCCTGGATAACTGGAAGTGTTGTTTTTAACTTCTGTTAAGAACCAAGTAATTTTTCTGAGCTTCCAGGGTTTATGTTTGGATGGAGTGAGCATGTGGCTGATATATCTCTATACTGAATGTGCAGGGATGAAATTGATATTGATCTTCTTATGCGTTGCTTGATAAATCAACAAATAATCCCAAAATGTCGAATTATCTGTAAAAGTATGAACAGATCGTACCATGAATCATAAGCTTCTTAGATATACAGGTCTTCAGTTGTAAAGTACAGCCAAAATAACTGAATAACAATAACACGGCTATGGTAGATGATATGTTTAATGTAAAATTGTTTGGCTCTTTTGAGATATTCCAGTACTATAGCACACAAAAAACACATGCAGTTGAGACATTCATGAGTACATCAGTGCTTTGGCGAAGAGTATGAAAACCTGTTTGTGCATGTACTCGAGCAGTGCACGTTCACTTTAAAACTTCCCACAACATAAAGCCATAAATCTGAGCTTGCCCTGAGGTAAGAGCAACCAACACTAATTAACAGAAGCAGGATGAGAGGTCAAGGCTTGTGTCGTATTAGCGTGAGAAAACACAATTTTTCAATTTAGAGCATATACTTGTTTGGAGCTCTTTAAATAATGAAGCTTGCTGCCCTATGTTCACAAATACAAATATATTTATTCTATTAAGCAAAGAAAGACTGTATGATTCCAGACACTCAGAGGCTTTCAAATGAGATGACTGACTTGGCCTTACAGAACTTACACTGTAGATATAATATCTGCCTCAGGGATATCTGCCCAAAAAGCAAGATTGCTGATCCAAACTAAAGCTTATTTTAGGCACAACGCACAGAATCGGTTTTCAATGAATGTGTTGGGTTCTACAAAAGACTTAGGACCAAGGACATAATAAGCTCTCAGGAGGTCAGCTGTCTCTCTCTGCAGACCTGTGGGCCATTCTCCCACACTTTGATCTGAGCTCTGATGATGGTGTTGCAGACACAGACTCTGGAGTGAAAGGATTAGGGACAGGAGGAACACTGAAAGAGGCACCTTCCTTTGCATTTTTTTTCATCCTCATTTCGGGCCTAACAGCAGACAGCATGCACACCGGTAGCTTCTCTGCGGTGTTTCCTTTTTTGGTTATAAAGCCCTAAACTCTTAAGGAGATCAAAAGTGAAACATACTAGAAAGACTCATTGATAACTGCATAATGCCTCACTTGAAGAGTGCAGGCATTTTGCTGAGATGGGCATGTGGTTCACACTGCAAGCTATTAGTCATGCTGTCGTCTCATTTCCATATGTGTTTTATTGTCTCATAAGCAAAGGCTACTACACCTACTCACATTTACTGCACTCACCTTACATCTTGTAATACTCACACCTGCGGCAAAACCGAAAAGATTTGTGTCTCACTGTCTCCATATGAAGAGACTCTCGAAAGGGGATAACAAGAAAGCATATCTCAGTTTTACGCATCTTTTGATGAGCCTTTAGCACTGTGCTTGTCTGAAGACAAATGAGACCACATAAAAGCAGAGCTGCCTCAGAATATCAGTATTCAGAAATTCTTCTTTAATCAATTAATTCATGAAGTCAAACATTCTATATTTATGTACATGAATAGTTAAAAAAACTAAGATGAACATGTCTTAACATTTAAAAGACTTTGGGGATTTCATTGATACAGTTCATAATATGCTATATAAAATAATTTATGATTATGATTTAAGGAATCTGTCTTGGTACACAACAGCAGAATAAGAATGGGTCTAATTTTCAGCCAGGGTTTTTGTCCAACACCTTTTAAGGTGTCTGTTTTTTCCTTTTCAGAATGTGTCCGGTTGCTTTGAGATGAATGTGAATCAAATAGACTTTATGAAGCCAAAAGCGTGTGGTCTCATCCACCTTTGATAACTTGGAATTAATTAAGGTGGGAGCTATTGTATCTATTGCAATCCTGATGACGTGCAGTAAATGTTGAAAAAGAAAATGTGTTGCAGCTGAGCAGATGAAGTGATGTAAAGACAGCTTAAAGTAGCTTCTTTTTTCCTTCTTATTTTTTGTTCCCTGACCAAGTGGGACACTGGAATACTGCTGACTTGCCACTCCAGCTAATCAGGACATAGGACAAGATGGAAAAACCAATAACAACTAGCTGTGATCTCTAAGCCCTCATGGGTGCTCTGATTTAACCCTTAAACCAGATGCAAATATGCTTGTTGGTTCCCTTCAAACTTTTAGTAATGATCGTATGATTTACCCTCAAGCCTGATACGATAGTCACATTACACAGAGCTTATTAGCTTTTTCAAGACACACAATTAGTTTCCAAACCAAAATGTGTTTCACCTTTCAAACTGTTTTACTTTCCTTTCATAGTTTCTTCATAGGCTGAGAAAATTTGTAGAAAACCTCCAAGTTTTAGCAGGCTGATTGGGGTTTAGAGGGCCTTTTTAAAAAGTGCCTTAGGTATAAAATAGATTAAAAACATTCTTGGTTCTGTAATGCTAAATGAATTAGATTTATAATAACAATAAGCTGCTGATGCTGTATATAAACGTTTGAAGTAGATATACTGTATGTAGAACGTATGTTGCCATCTGCATGAATTTCAGGGAAAATCCTTTTTATTTCAGTAAGACTATCCCAAACTACATTCTACATGTACAGCAGCTCTTAAGCATGGTACGGGCGTTATTGCATACATTTGTTGTGCCCATTAATAATTTATTTACAAATATTATGAATAATAGGGTTCAAGTAAAAATGTCTCCTAGCAACTACAAAGAAATCCCCACCTGATGACACAGAAAGCATAGTAAACCAACTGCTATGTTTCATCAAAGCTACCTACATAAGGACTTTTTTTTTCACCAGGGGCTATTCTCTTCTGAGATTCAAGCTGGTTACATTTCAGACACAGTCCTATAAAGATGGTGGTATGGAGAAAATATAGAGTAACAGACTTTACATTCAGTATCAAAAATATGTGGTTTATGAGGTAATGCTGGTCTACTGTGTTAATGCATGAGGCAGTGATCATCGTTAAGGTGCTTAATAGACCATGTCGCCTGTAGGGCCTGACAGGCAAGCTGGGCAGGGTAGAGGATCCAGGTAGGGGGTCACCTTCATGTAGAGACAGCTCTGTCACACAGGGGCCAAGAAGGGAACCACGCTGCCTGGCCCAGACAATGCATGACTATGGTCAGCCAAGCAGAACAACAAATTTCCACAACAAGACTTCAACAAAGAAGAAACAGACTTGGAGAGAATTTAGGCACAAAATTGAAATATACCTCCAAGCTGCAGATAAAGATTAACAGCGTAAATATTTCAGCCAAATGTTCTCTGCCTGTCTGTTATTTCAGAACAAATATAATGGAAAAGGACATTACACACCTAAAACATTTCAGCTTCTCTCCCTGAAAACAGAATTAAAAAAAATCTATGCTGGAAAAAAACTGAACTTACAAAAAGAGCAGTATGAGGCCTGCCATCTATTTTATATGCATATCCGAAATTTTTGAATGTAGTAAAATCCCAGAGCCGTTTTGGAAAGTGGCACTATCTTGGTCTGGGCACAGGTGCATCTTGAAATAAGGAGGAATGAAGAGGGGCTAAAACTCGGCAGCATCCAAAACGAAAGAGAGGAGACCTGCCACTCAAGGTCATGGTGAATTGCAGCATTATGTTGCAGATTGATTGGGATTATGGGTAGCAGCTGGCTGAGAGGAAACCGGAAGGTTACTGAAGGAATCGCCAGGTGGCTCCCATGAATTTATGACACCATCCACCCAGCTCTTTTTTAGTCCCATACAGTCAAAGTGCAGGTTTGTCCTGTCATTCCTATGCAAGGTAATATACAACTGTGTACTTGGTCACCATAGATTTATTGCTATGGCTTGATTTGAACTTTATGGATAACTTTTCACAAATGGCCAGAGGATAATACAGCTAATTACAGTTTTCTAAATGTGGAGTTCATCATGAATATTGATAAAGAATTAATTAGCTGCTATAACTGGAAAACCATTTTCTCTCCACAAAATACATGACATGTTTTTTGGAGCAAAAATGCTCTGCATCACCTTAAAGAGAGAGCAGTTCATATTTTTTTTTTAAAGAAAATATGGGAACATCCATCCATCCAACCATTTTATTTATCCGCTTAATCCAATTTAGGGTCGCAAAGAGGGCTGGAGCCAATCCCAGCTGTCATTGGGTGAGAGGTAGGGTACATCCTGAACAGGCTGCCAGTCCATCACAGGGCCACACAGAAATAAGCGAGATGCACAACCATCCATGCTTAAACTCACTCCTAGGGACAATTTAGAGTCATAAATTAACCTAACATGCATGCTTTTGTACAGTGGGAGGAAACCGGAGTTCCCGGAGAGAACCCATGCATACACGGGGAGAACTTTTAAACTCCACACAGAAAGGCCCCAGCCGGGATTCAAACCAGGAACCCTCTTGCTGTGAGGCCACAGTACTAACCACCACACCACCGTGCAGTGCAATATGGGAACAGACAATGATACTTACGAAGTTTCTGCTTATCACTAATCTAATCACTTAACCACTCTGAATGGTTGGTTAGCATTTAGCATAGAACACAATAACGTTTAAGAAGCCCCCATCAAGGTAATCATAATTACGCTTGACCGAGCTCAGTGCCAAACTTAACATTTCCTTATGACTCCGATGGAAAGCCAATAGTTTCTTATGTTAGGAATTTGAAATCATGATGGTCCTGATCAAGCAAAGCGATCTGTTATATAGACTTCCTTTCAAATTTACAACAGGGCCTCTTCAGTGAGTGGGAAAAAAGTGCTGGTTCTTTTAACTGCTCAATGACTATGCTGTGCTGAGTCCTAAAAAGATGACAAACTTTCAGTCAGGGGAATAATCAAATGATGTGCTTACTCAATATCTCTGTCGATAGGTGCTCCTTGTGTTCAGTGCTCTGTATATCAGTGAATCTTATATGTCGTCCACTGTGAAACAAATACTGCACACACACTCAAAACACACATTCATCTCATAAATGAAAGATTTTATTCATTGAGGGTTTTCTAGAAATATCTTTTTCTGACCCTAACCGTTTATCAGGTCAGGCTTTTTGTTGTCCTAAAAGGAGGCCAAAGACCTGAATGGCAGAGATCCCCAGATATATTCCCTGCATATTGTCAGAACCATGAGGTATGGATGTGACATCAGACATTAAGCTGAGAGAGATTTGGAGGTTATCTGGCAATCCAAGCTGTGTACATGAAGTCCAACCATGAAACAGGATTCACCCGTGTTTGCTCAGGCTGGCACTTTACTCAGGGTATAGCCTGATGCCTAAATCTTGGTGGTCTCTAGATTCATCTGTGTGTGAAACGAAAAAGATGGGTATGGTATGTTAGTACTGAATTTAAATTAAAATCTCTTCTCTTGTTCTGACAGTTGCAGTATCATTCATAAAAGTCGAGTGTGACATTTACGATATCAAGGTCAGTGGTTGACAATGAAAGAAATGCTTAATCTTCTGAATTACCTCAGGAAATGATTACTTCGGAAGACCTACTTCATAGTGATTTAATGCTAACATGTCATATAATTTTTAATTAACTTGGACTAAGAGAGAATGTGGAAGATGGGGGTGTAACTGTATCTGCACATTGAAAATCTTGAGTGTGATATTCAGCTGTTACATACTTTATCTATCACAAATTAAATCTCAGAAATGATGAAAAAAAAAAAATTTTAAAATACTTGCTCTCAGAAAAATGGCCTGTTTCTTGCAGAGTGCAACTCTTTCAGGCAAATGTTAAGTGTTGGGCTAAAACCAAGGCCACATTTCTTTTTCCCAAAGACTGAATCTTGGAATTTGAATTGACCAGCAAACACAAATGTCACTGCCAGCAGTCAACAAAACAAAAATAAACCCACAACAACTACAAAAAAAAGACACCTCTGTGGCAATCTCCAGCAGCCAAAGCAATACATTTCTGCATTATCTCTCTCATAAACCTGAGCAAGGCATTGCCTCCTGAATTGCTGAGTAGAGTTGAATTGAGCCAGTTTAACACTGTGAGTCAATCAGTTCAGGCCAGGCACAGTGCATCAGCCCTCGTTAGCCATGACCTTGGGAGATAATAATGGCACTAAACCAGATATATGTGTTGGGTAATAGCACTGTGATTAGCAAAATATGCAGGAGAACATAAACACTGACACGTCTGCCTACAGTATGCACGCAATCCCTCATCTTAGCCTGCAGGAACACTGCTGTGGTTTTGATAACAAAATGATGAGGGGGCAAGACTTTTTACTTATGAACATTCGCCTTTAGAAGTTTGCACATAGTCTGCGAGCTGTCCTGGCAATCCAACAATGCTGTGCCAAACAGATGGGAAGTATAATAAATATCCATTTCAAACTCTATACATAACCTGGAGACATGCAGTTATTCACGTCTGAACCGCACAAAGAACTACAAACACTCTCAAGGCCTCCAGTGCCTGTCAGCTAACTGCCTGAAGCAGTTTCTTTCTTAAAACACATGGGAAGTAATCTGAAAAAAAGAATACAGAATTGCTTTTTAGTATTTATCTTGTTCTTTTCTCTTTTTTTAAACTTTTGGGTGTGAGGAGGGGGTTCTAAGGTTTAAGTATGTTATAAGGTGAGGAAAGGGCAAACTATGAAAAATCTGAAGAAAAAAGACAAACAGAATATTTTCAAATCATGTAAAAATAAATGCATTTTTTTCCACAGTCTCTTTGTGGATCCCAATGCTTTGTTTTGCAAATATATTCTCCTAATTGCATAAATATAATATCTACATTACGTTATTCATATAAATATATAAACATTAAAAGCTGATCTTGTTGATGTCTATTTGGAAAGACACTGGACACAGTGGAACACTTAGCAAACTGGTTAGCAGCATGACAAACAGCTCATTTGTAAAACATCATACAGCTATGCTGAGAGGGGTTTGTTGTAATACACATTATGGCTACTTATTCTGTGTAAAAGCTGCAAATAACCACTTGAGAAAAATCAATCTTAATCTGAGATGCTGTCTTGTTTCTTCCCTTGAAAACATGTCATGTGTAGTGAGAGAGAATGCCCCCTACTGTGTCAAACCACGATAGAGAGACCTTGTACTGCAACCAAACACATCTGTTAGACTGGGGATGATGATTGAAAGATAATTGGGTGCAAGACTGTTGAAATGGAACCCTGTCATAGACCAGGAAATTCCAGTTTCATGGACATGGGCTTGGCAAAGTCACCACAGGGTTCAACACCTGGCTTCATAAAAGTCACAAATGAAAAGACCACACAAGAGAGATTCAAGGCCAAGAAACGCTGGAGTGACAGTAGGATTCATACGTGTATGAAAGCATCATGAATACTGCTGATAAATCGCACATTAACAATAACTAATTGTTTACTAATACTGTTTCTTTCTTTATACATTACCATCCATAACGAGATATTTCTCAGTGCCTGCTTAAATAAAGATGAATTATTTCATAATGCAGGCTCATGTTACACATCATATCTTGTTACTTTAATTAAGTGCATCAAAAGGAACACACAGTCAGCTTTGTCACCATCATTGACACAATAATAATTAAAATATCCATCTGTGAGTGTTAAATTGAAAATGTTGCCATGCGTATCACAAATGCAAAATAACATGTCAGCAAGACTTCTGGTAAAAGATGAGCTGCTTATTTTTACATGACTGACTATGCAGTGTGTCCCTGTTAATTCACTTGTATATTCTATTTGGATAGTCCCAGCCTTATAATCTCAATGTAACTATGAGGATGACCAAACATACTAGAGCAACACGGGGCATTACCACAGGGATACCGTGCTGTATTGGTAATGTGATTGCTCTGTCCGGCTATACTGGCACACACGCGCACACACACGCGCACACACACGCGCACACACACGCGCACACACACGCGCACACACACGCGACACAGATGCTGTCGGCTGGACTGATCCTGCATGGCAATTAACCATAATGATGTAAACAAGAACTCATTCCGCTGTATTTGCTACAGATGAACAGCAACCTGTTACATTATTGTAAGACTGCAGAAATTGACTAAACTGAAGAGCAACCGTCAGGCAGTGAGAGAAGCCTCATTTGCATGTACAAAAATCCTCCTTCCATATTCAGTCCCTTTGATCAAAGGATAAGCATTTATCAGGATGGGGAGGAAATATCACATGACACTTGTGTTTCAGACTCATTTTTAAGCAGATGGGAGAATACTAGGGGAAAAAACAGGATTTCAGCAAGGACTAGATAATTTAAAAAAATATATTTTCTATGTGTTGGTTTAGTTATAGAGACTTGAAAGCTAACACAAAAGCCACTATCTATGTACTGTCTGTTCTTGAGTTTCTCTCCTGTCAGAAACAATGGGATTCAAACATACCACCCCCCACCTCAGGCAGATGATTTGGGATTTACTTTGAAAATTAGCATTGATCCAAAAGACTCATTCCAACATTGTGTCTTGGCTTAATGTTGCTAAGCATTAATCATCGTTAGCTATTCTTTGCTTAGGTGGATCCTTAGGCTTGTTGGCTGTTCAAATTTTTTGTAAGCTAAACCAGAGGTAAAAATTTAATCACTCTTTCATTCCTGTTGTGAAACAGTGCTTTTGTTCTCCTTCCTCTCCATAATTTTTTAGATATGATGAATGAATGCTTGCTTATTGCGGTGTTTTTGTCTCATGGCATTTGACAGGAACAACATCTGTTTAATCAACAAATACCTAAGACAGTCCCTCAGTTGGGTGCGAGCTGTTGCTTCTATTCTCACATGGTAATGCAGAGGGATATGAGTCTCATAGATATGCAGAAAACTCTTTACAGCCAGGTACAACAACACAGAAAAAAGCAGATGTGGGCTGAGTGCTAAGTGAGTCTTACACTGCTTCACTGTGCTTTAGTACTTAACTTATTTGAAGAGCCTTTACCATTGTCAGTGTACATCAACACAATTGAATAGCTGCCATCTCCTCATAGAATATCTGGGTGGATTAGCTTTTGTTAGCGGTAGAGTTTTGTCTTTGATGATTGCTGTGGGCTTCTTCCGCTTATAATCAAGACAGTAGCATGTTCACATCAGCCCACTCTAGAGATTACCTCTACAGTCTCCTTCAACTGTGATTACTGCTCTCAAGGTGTGTGGAAATGTCACACTTTGCATATCCTAATATTTCAGCTCACATAAAGTTTGAATGGAATGAAGGGAATGTCAAGGGAAGGTGATCTGGTGGGGCTGCCCCCGTTACCCACACCTGGAGCTCCTCCTCCTGCTGTGTTTGCCTCTTTCTGAATTAGGTCACTGAGGTAATTGGGGTTCCAATGGTCATTAATTCAGACTAGGTGGCAGACCACCACAAACACTATGAGTATAATTGGATCTAATTGGCCCAGTGTTGCCAATGATTTGGATCAGACAAATAGAAATGACTAATTTAAATGGCAGTGTGACCTTTGGAAAGCTTCAGTCTAATTAACCTTTGTCAATGCATGTAGGTACTGTGGTTTATGTGAAACTGGACTACAAACAATGAATGGTCACAGAGAGATTTGGTTATAATCGCATATTAGTTGAGGGATGACATTGTATGAAATATTTTACAGGGTACTTGCATTAGTTAGTTTTTTCTTCACCCGAAGGGGTGATTTTCTAATACAGATCTTTATATATTAATATGGTGATAAGCAAGGCAAAATAACCAAAACAAACATAGGGAGCGGAATTGGCAGGATTAGATTTTTTTTTCTTTTTTTAAAAAATGTTCTTGCTCCGTAGTGTAATTATTTGCTTCTCTGGCCAAAGGTTTAACTTCTTACTTAGTACATTTTCTACGTATTTATAGTATATCTTTTTATCAATATCAGGAGGCAAAGCAATTCCAAAGCTCAGAGGCCAATTATGCTAGACTGAGAACCCAAGCAACTTTGGTATCCCACAGATACACACTTGTTTCTTTTCCAGTTTCCACAAGAAGAAAGGCATTCCAGTAGGTTGAGGCCAACAGAAGAAGTAGCATGCAGTGTTAGTTTCTCTATGAAAAGTGCCCCAAAATGGTTGTGTAAACTAAACTGAACTGAATTCCACACAAAGAGTGTGGCTGCACAGAATTGTCAGCGTACCAAACTGTGAAGTTGGTTGAAGACAGGACATCAGGATAACATTTAAGTTACTGGTGTCCGTTGCCATATTTTCAGTTTGATCATGCCCTGATTCTGTTAATGGAGAGCAATGCTGTTGTATGTGAACAATATGATTTGCCTTATGATCATGAAATACAATTTCTAACACAATTTCATGTTTCCTTATAGAATTTACTCAAGTTCTGAGAGCTGATGCAGTCCATACCATCAAAGATGCTGACTTTTGAACTGTGCACTCCTCTTTACCGCTGGGGAGTACCCTTGATTTCCAGGAAGAATTTCACACGCCAGTATTAAACCTCACTTCAGTCCATATTAAATGATTCAGGTCCGGAGGATGCTGAAGCATTTAAGATACTTGCTTATACTCACTGATTTTGAAGGGGTCATTCTAGCCATACTTTTCACTGGTACTTTATATTATTTTCCTTAGCATGGAAGAGTTTTAACTTCTATTTGCAAATGCTGTGACAAACTTGGTTCACCGACAATAGTTTTTAAACTTCATTCACATTAGAATTTTTTATTTTTTTTAATGCACCACTGCCTGAGGGCCCGACACATGATCGTGACCATTCTGTTTTAGAATTTGGGTTTCCCCACAGCCTACAGTGGTTTTTTGCATCAAGAAACGGTATTCTTGAATTATTTAACTTTTTGGCCAGGGAGTCTTTCACAAAATGGTTTTTGACAGCCCATCTCGGGTAATTGTTGTGAGTCCAGTCATGTTCCAAACTGTTGCCAATAAGGCTAATTAGTTTTGAGATGTTTTTTATGTTTTGCTGGTCTTCTCCAAACGTCCCTATTCAAAACTAGTAAGCATATATATATATATATATTTTTTTTTTAAATAGTGTATTTATTTTTAAGAAAACTCAGCATTTGACAAGTTGTATTTGCACTGATCTCAGTTAAACACAGGTTTTAAATAACTTGCAAATCATTCAATTAGTTTTATTTTCAACCTTCCAGGCAAAAGCAAGGAACTCAGTTGCAGATGTGAGATTAATAAAAATGAATGTTGAATAATACAGCTGCCAAAGATATTTATAAGTTGAACATAAAGGAAATCTTGGTTGCAGTTTTTTTTAGATACAGAAATCTTCCTCATTGTGCGGGCATGTCAGCTGTGACCCTCTCATTCTCCTATTGCAGTTAATAGCACAATGTATTTTTGCTATGATCATAACTCATTATATAATTAGATCTGGAACTTTGTGCACTCCTGGACAATACTTTACCAGAAAAGCAGATACAGGAAAAGTTTGAGTGTGATCTATTAAGTGAATAAATGAAGCTTAATTAATCACTAAGCAGTCAGCACAAAACAAAAACAAAACACATGGAGATCAAAGTCATTAGAGTTTGATATAGAAGTATTTAGAAATAACATAAAATGTCAGACCTTTCAATTCACTAGAGCGGCAGTGACCTACATCAATAAGGATGTAACAGTAAAAATATGGCACATGTCCTTGAGAATAGAAGAAATGCTTGAAAAAAAATAAAAATCATAAAGCCAAATTCTAATGTGAAACAAGCTCAAATTCAAGTATTTCTGTCTCAAATAAACCCTGGGGACATGCTTCCTTATCCCTTTGATACAGTGTTTGTTTGTCCCTGTCATGTCAAACATTATTTAGTCCGGCCTATCAGCTATCATCTTCAAACAGAGTGTGCATGCTGATTTATGTCACTATATGATATTGTTTTTGGGAATGCATTCTGGGAACACCATTGGGCAAAATGAATGAAAGCTAATGCTCCTAGCAGCCTTGGAATAAGCCCACAGAGAAGGGTGGCTAATCCTATCATTCTACACCATTCATCTGCAATCCACTTGGCTTTCAGCATTTTTTTCTCAACAGGCAATTTGTGGCTTCCCTGCTGGATCTCTTCGAAGCCAGTGTGTTATGACTACAAAACACTTCCAGGGCCGCCTGAGAGTCAGACAGGAGGCCACTAAATACAGTCTGCGACCCCGTCACTGTCTTCACTGGCAGCTGCCAACCGACTGCCCGCTGCCAGAAATAGCTTAATGACAAATACTTCCAGAAACTCATCAAAATGTGGCCTGTCAAAGTCAAATTAGAAGCAACAACACCAAAAGAAGTGATCAAGTAAAATGATTGCTATCTTACATACATTTAAGAGTACGATGTGTAGTGATTTTGGCTCAGTTACAGTTAAATTTAAATAAAAAAATATGCTTTGGGTAAGTTTGGGTATTATTTACCTCTTAAACTTGCAGTATAGGGGGCATTTAATATAATCTCTAAAGTAAAACAGAGTCCAAGGTTGAATGGCTTCCAGATGGTGGCATCCCCCTACCCATAGCCTGTCTCTTTCTGCCTGACAGATGCTATGCTTGCTTCCAGGGAAGAATCTGAGCAGCCTTCCATGACTAACCAAAGCATGGGGCCCATATTAACTGTCTGCTAAGATCCAAGTACTGTATGGCTTACTGACTCTTTGGAGAGGAGGTACCCAAGGATCTGACTGTACATAAATACAGCATGCACATACTCAAAAGTGTGTCATTAAAATGCAAGGCATAGATAGCCTTTTAACAGACAATAAAACTTGATATATTCTAAATAAAACTATGAGGTTTTTTGCTTTTTCTGATAGAAAGTTATGTAATCGGTAGGTTACAGTTTGTGGTAAAAAAAATGTAGGTGTCATGCCTTCTATGGCACAACAATATGGCACTACTGTATTTAGTGTGCTACTATTTAGATCTGAGGCCCTCCAGTAATTCTAGTGGTTTCCAAATAGACCATAATAACGCAGCATGCTTTATCTATTTAGGCAACCATGATTAGACCTATTTAATGCATCTTGGCTCAAGCAAATATTGACAACCAGCTAAAGCCTCTTCATGCTTATTGATTGTCAAGGTAGCATTATTATCACAATTCACACTTTCGCATCTAATAAAAATCCATATTTATCACTATATTTCCCATTTGACTCTTCACTTGAATCTGCTTAGGAGGCAAACAACAAAGTGTAACAAGCACTGAGCAGAGGAGGGGGCTGTTTGACAACATGCTGCTCACAGGCCCAGAGCTGTGACTCTAAGACTGCACAGCTCCCATGGTTCCCTCGTGGGATGTTTGCAGAGTCCAGCCGGCAACTCTAGCATCTTGACTGTGGGCTGTGGTCAGTCAGAGCCCAGGGAGCTGTGGCAGCCTGCTGCTCTTTCAACCGCAAAAAAAAAAAAAAAAAACCCACTGAAGCATAAGACTCAGTCAGGCAGAGACGACACAAGTGAAAAATCTTGCAACAACACTGACAAACTCACACATGCTCCTGGAAGATACATGTAAAAGACATGCATGCACATGGGCACTTATACACAGTCTCATTTTACAGAATGTAGCCAGATGATATGAACTAAGCTCAACTGACCATCCAGTGACCTGACAACTTCATTCAGAGACTTAGACAGAGCGATGGTGTTAAAGTCTGTACTGTTCCAGATTGTATTCAGCTTCAATGTCTGGGTTAAATAGCAGGTATCTTGGCTCAATCTGATTGTAATTTTCATCTTAAATCAATCAAAGTCATAGACATACATCCTTTGCTCAGAATTTATACAAAAGGTATAAATAAAATGCACACACCACCCTCTGCATTTAAGCAAATACAGAATGCGCTTGGTTAGGCATCAGCAATGAGTTTAAACAATTAAGATAAAAAGTATTTACTGAAAAGTAATTCAGTAAAAAAAAAAACAATCTCATGAACCGGTATGTCTTCAATATATAATGGATTAAACCAGTGGAAGTAAAGTGATCTAAAATAGTTTGGGCAGATTTGTTGGTCCCCTTAAAAAAAACAAAAAACAAATCACGAATCATTAAATCACAGTAATTCCATAGAAGTATAGTTTTAAATTCATTAGTTCACCTTAATTAGTACCACAGGCTGTCACATTTCATCACCCAATCAGTCTATTGTGAGAGAAAACATGCCTTGTTCACTGTGCACCACGCTGAATATGGACCACAGCAAGTCAAAGGGAGTTGTCTGAGGAGCTCAGAAAGAAAATTATAAATCAGAATTTCAAAGGCTATGAGACCATCTCCAAGCAGCTTCAGCTTCAGGTTCCTGTCAGGTTCAGTAGGAAATAAGTAGGTATAAGGTCTATAAGACTGCAGCCGACCTCCCAGGGCAAGGCCGTAATGGGAAATGAAACCCAATGTTGATTGGAATTATAGTGCAGACAGTAGACAAAGAGTCATGGAAAACATCCAAAGACATTCAAGCTGATCTCCAAGGTTAAGGTACATCACTGTCTGAGCGCCTTTTGAACAACAATGGGTTCCATTGAAAAAGACCTGGGAGGACCACGTATTGAAAGAAAAACATTAAAAGAAGCCAGACACTAATTTGCTAAAATGCTTGTTGACAAGCCAAACAGTTTCTGGGAGAATGTCCTTTGGACTGATGAGAAAACTGGAGCTTTGCGGCAAACCACATCAGCTTTCCATTCACAAAAGTACAAAAAAATATGCTTTCAAATACAGTACCATACCCACATCAAAAATATCAAAAAGGGAAGAGAGATAGAATTCTCCCAACAGATCTTCCACATGGAGATGGGTCCATGGCAGCAAAAGCCCGGTCACTACAGATTTCCAGTTTAGAACCTGGAATCTCGATGAGGGATCTACTCGAGGCCACTTTTAGGCTGATGTGGGATTGAACAATTTATTGATGTACTCATGGGCCATATGTGCCTTAAAAACTAGTACTTGAATGTCCAGAAAATTGAATAACACCTACTGATATGAAGCACAAACTAAACCTAACTATCTTGCTCAACCCCCTCTTCCAAGCATGCAAGAAAACGCGAAATTCTCATTCTCATTCTCATTCTTGTAATGTAATGCATCTGGTAGCAGCTGCATACAGAATCCAATTAAGTCTAAAGAGGTTAAACTGTAAAAATGATGAGACATACAAAGGCATGAAGGACAAAATGACTAATTCATCTGGGCAAAAACAAGACTGGACAGTTATTTTAACAACAACATTTACAGTTTTATCAAAACCCACTCCAAGCTTTCTGCAACTCAAGGTGATACTGGAGGAGAATGAGCCATGCTAGGATGAAATGAGGTACAACTGAAGTAATCATCTGGACACTTCAAATGACTTAGCAAATTGATCAAATACTCTCCGAGAATGAAAACAAAGCAACAAGTGACTCTAATAATCAAACTTTATGATTATAATACAACCTAAAAACTCAAAAATAACCACAAAACTGGAGGCAGGAGGAATTGCCTGAGGTTGCCTAAAACCAAATCTTCGATCATCCCCAGTCCCATCCCAGGAGAGCTGTAAATCAGAGCAACATCAAGGTACAGAAAAACAGTTCCTCCATCTAATTTCTGGCTTCTGGGGATAATGGTAAAATGTTCACTCAAGCATACTGAGCTGCCCCAAGGTAAAGAAATAGCATTTTCAGTTTTGAGATTTAGTGGTATTCCCTGTAAACTCCCACTTCAAATGCTACATGAAGTAGAGGGTATTGATATGACTATGGCAGCCATGCTGTTTTGTCGCCTTAAGGGTGGCTTTGAGCTGTAAGAAAGAGGGATTAACTATCAATCTCTTCTTCTTTTTAATCTTTCACGCTCAAGTCTATTTTATGTTAGGCTTTGTTTTGACTCCTACACTTCTCTTTAAAGTTCTGGAATTGCAATTAGGGAGCTAGCCATTTAAGACAACCTTTTTCTTCCCATCTTGAAGACCCACTTGGCAGGGTGCATGTCTTTGGGGGGCTACTGTTTCATTCACAAGGCAAAGCTCAGTGTGAGCCTAAAATGAGAAGAGTCAACCAAAATTTGGACTCACTGTGGTCCGCAACAGGAGGCTCCAAGATTGTTAACTGAGTATTAGCAGAGAACACATGAGTCCTCACTTAAAGAATGTCTTGCATAGTAAGGCAGGCTAAAGGAGAAATAAATCAAGGCCAAATCCTTACTTGAAGTGAGAAACAACTACATCCACTGTAGTTTTGGTGAAGGCCCTCTGGTGCCCTTCAGCAAGGAGAAACAAAATGGACTGTGGCAATGATAACGTAATGATGAGGCTCATCCTGCAAGGCCAGTCAGTCATGGAACTCCACTGTTTTCACAGAGCCCCATTCAACACAAAGCGGCTGTATAAATACATTAGACAGAATCCAGCCTACTCCCAGTGAAAACAAAAACGCAGTTTACTATAAATATATGGATTATTGGATAAATAAATGAAAAGACAGGTTTAAACTAAATAAAACTTTGGAATGTGCTTGAAAACAAGAGACTGGGACATGCATGGATGAAAGCGCATAAGTTGGTGGTCTGTTGATGTGAAGAAGCCTGAGGGTCCAATGCTTTAGTACCTTTTCCCACAAAGTCTTGAGCAGACCAGTGTGAGTTACTCTACTGTGTCATTTTCTAATGCTTGTGGCTTATTGTATCCTAGTGAACGTTATTAGACAAGTTTTAAGATCACCAGACATGCTGCTGATTCTGACATAACTTCAAAACACCTAACACACAAGTACTTCAGACATTTGGCTTCATAGTTTATTTAATTTCTACCAAGAGGTGTCTGCTGCACTGACAATAAGTCATCAACAGAGCAGGGGTTTGTCACAATCGTCTTTAATGAAACTGGCTGTCAGCTATGTCTACTCACTCTGTTGGTAAGTACTTCCACTGATTGGCTTCTGATGAGGCTACAGGGCAGTAGGTTGGCACAGAAAATGTGATTTTGGGCTTTTTGGTGTGATACTGATTCGTTTAACCTTTGTGGGCTGAGCAAAGCCATGCATCATTTAGATCAGCCTGAAACAGAGTCTGATCCACAACTGACAAAAGGCCAATATAGTATCTGAATGATTAACTCCCAGCTGTTGAATGTGACAATGCCCATGTTGTTTAATCCAGAGCTGTTGAGATTTAGCCACATTCAGTGAACCCTTTGTTTTTACATTATTTTGAAGAAGAAAACTCATCTTTAAGACGTGGCACAGACATGTAAATCTAAGCATTTAAAATGACCTTCCTTGTGCGCAAAATGTAATTAATAAATTATAAATCTATATCAAAGATTTTTGAAAATTAAAGGTGTGTAGTTTCCTAACCGACAAGTGGCTTCCCAGTCAAAAGGATAAAATCACAATAATATGCAGTTGCAATATAGAGCTGTGGACAAAGACTTTCTCTTATTTAAACATGTGCCAAAGCAGTTTGCATGAAAAGCCTCAATTTGACAAACAAAGCATTACCATTTTGTTTTGTTCTTTGTTGCTTTTGTTTAAATAAAGAAGATTAAGGCTTTTGGAACTGTGTCTTAAAATGAAAGATGCTAAATCCTTTTGTTGCTGTACCTTTTCCAGATTTCCAAATTTTTCACTGTTTTTCTGACTGAAAGCTTACCTACTGTCAAACAGAAACAACAAAGCATTTCATTGGTCTCTTTCTATACACTCAACTATACAGAACTCAAATAAATCGCTCCTCAGATGAGAGTGAAATGCTAGGGTACTGTACTCACCACAGATGTCAAACTATGCTCTTTCATCAGCCTGAGGGAGTTCTGGTAGCAGGAGGTAAGGTCATTGTTCTCTGTAGGACCCACATGACCTCTGGCCACTGGGCCCACAGTGTGAATCACATCTGTTAGAAGAGAAGAAAAAAAAAAGATTATTCATGCACAGCCTAAATATAAAGAAGGACAAATAGTTGGAACAATTTCTAGTGATAAGCACAATGCTCCAAAATCTTTAGCCGTCTGTAATGTAGCGAAACAGACGAGCTCCAGGTTGTAAAATCAGCAAAATTAACATAAAAACAAAACACGTAAAGTTTTTCCTCACAATGAGACAATGACTCATCGGGACGACTCGAGCAAATCAACCTGAAAAGAATGCATTTAGTTACTAAATGAAACGACAGCTTAGATAGGAAATCAATTACAAGATTCTTTTATGCCATCTACTCAAATATTCATATCTCTGTCTGTTCTCTCTTCTCCTTCGCATAGTAATGTCTTCACCTGTCAATCACAGCTGTCCTTGTCTGGCCTGGCCAGAATGAGGAATGCAGCTTCTTAATTGAATCATAAGAGTGATGACAGGAAAATAAGACAACTGAAGCAGTGACTGGACAGAAACATAATCTTCTGCATTCTGCCTGGCTACCCTTGGCCTTCTTGGTATTGGACAAGGTAGGTCAACATTACACATAAAAACTAATTCTGCATCATCTACAAAGCATTCCAGAGAAGTTAACCGCAGATATTTACATAGACCAACTATGAAGGTTCCAAAACAAAAAGCAAAACAAAACAGCTTTATTATATGAATAAAATATGAATATTTACAAGATTGTCATGTGAACTACTGCATCATTTATGAGGCCATCATTTAATTTCTCTTTCTATTTATTCAAATGTTGAATGTTTCAGTGTGCAAAATACCATCCAGCATTCCTAGCAAGTAAATCTTAATATATGGTACATTAAATATAGATAAACTATAACCCATACATTTGCATTTTAATGCATCAAACTTTCCATACTTCCATTTCTGGGCACTAAAATATTAAATGATGTTGAACGACTGAGAATTCAGACCTGGTTCAGGTTAGGGTTTTTGCATTTTCAAACAGATTTCTGGGTTTACCTCAGTCACCTTAAAAGTTACTTTACATCTGACCTCATATCTGCTCAGTATGAAATGGGAGACTCACTTTCCAACACAGTAAATGTAAACTACTGCTACTTTACTCAACCAAAAATCATACTTGAAATTAAGCTTATATAAATGTATGTTTGCACAAACCTAACAGGGATGATGGAGTTTTTTTTTTGCCACTAAAGGGGTGAGATTCTGTGTTTGGGAGAGGGAAGAAACAAGGACTTTGAGTGATTCCCAGTAAAACTTAGAATGGGTTGTAATGAGAATGGAGCTGTCTGAAGTATTGTCTTTTTCAACAATAGCAGGAGGAGAATTGCATTGCACAACATGGTTATAATGGGACATGTGGCAAGTTGTTTTTCGTGCATAATTCATGGAGTTCTTCACTACAAGAACGGCAACATGCCAATTAGAGTTTGGGCAAGTGCCAAAACCCAGACTACTGGTGAATTCATTAAAACTTAAACAGCTTCTTTTTTTTTTTTACAGGTTCAGACGTCTCGACTCATTTCCCCAATACCTTCACATCAAATAAATATTCATTCAGCTGTGTTTCCATAAGGTGAAAGATATACAGTATGTCATTTTGTGGTAGAAGATGGATATTACAGGAAGGACAGTTAGTTACTGTGGAACCCAAAACACTTTAACAGCTGCTTTAGTATCACAGTAAACCTAAACATTAATTACCTCTTCATAGAAGGTTTAGTTTAAAGGAAAAATCCTAGTCTTTTTTTTTTATTCCAACAAAATACAATTTCTTTGACAAACCTACGGAAAACACATTGGACAATGCTGAGTCATGAAATTGCTGTTTTATGTTTTTGAGGGGATTACACTAAATTAAAATGATTTGTTCACATTCCCTTAAATTCTTTTAAAACAAATAGAGTTGGAAGCAAAGAATTTCTGCTATTTTTGGTCTCAGACAACATTTTAAAACCTTAAAAAAACAACCATTACAAAAATCAAACTTACGACAAAGGTAAACACTAAAAAATATAAATTCTGGATTCCCACACCACTGCCTGAAACCTTATGTTTCTGTAAGAGACGAAGAAGAATACAGCAGCAAAGATAGACGTAAAGATGGATGTTTACCCATTAGATATTGATTGCAATGCCGAACAAGACGTCAAAAATATTCAAATATAAAATAGATCATTCACATTTAATTTAGAGAGAACTGTGGTCTGCAACAGGAGGCTCCAAGATTGTTAACTGAGTATTAGCAGAGAATACATGAGGCCTCACTTAAAGCAAATCATTATGGTCTCAGAACCCTTGTATAAGAAATCACTGTATCAAAGATGGAAACTGAAACAACCAGTAGAAGACAATGGTGACAGAAAGAGAGAATTAACAGCAACACTAGCACATTGTTGTGCTATTTCAATGTGTTACTCTTGTTCATAACCCAGAACTGCTTAAAGATCTTTTTGCTTTTACCACATCTGGAATAACAAAGTTTAGATTTAATTTGTTCGGCAAAGAAAGATCTTTTCTGAATGAAGTACCAAAAGCAAGAAGCTCTTTTTTTATTGAGAGAAAGAAAAGTACAAAGCTGTAATGGCTGTATGTCAGTGACAATTTGCTCAAACACATCTCACCTTTAAAATAAAACAGCTGATTTAAAGGTTTGTGCTGGTGTTGAAAACACAACTCTCCAATTCTGTTCAAGACTTGAATGACACCTATGAAAGAAAACTAAAATTACTAGTTACTAGTTAATTAGTTACACAGACATTCGAATTTCAAATGTCAAGCACTCCTGTTAATTGCCCACAGTGCAATGTACAGCTACATTTTATAGGGAATTGTGAATATGAAATGGGGAGGTCCTGGCTCATTCTTGACTGTAAAAGGCTCAGATCAGAAGCAAAAACATAAAGTATGAAAAATAATCCAGATTTAAACGTCCCTTGTGGGAAGCAATTTTCTACTTGGAAAGGATGGGCTGCACATGGAAAACCCCCTTAACACACCAACTGCAGAACTCATGTGTGAACATCTTAGACAAGCCCACTAAAATATGCTCCGGCTCTCCCAGAGCAGACGAATACCATGGGAACATGCTCACTTCAAAGACACCACTTTCTGAGCAGCTAAAAAATCTATGGAAATATCTAGACTTCATTTAGAAATTAAGTACTGTGCTTTTTCAGAGAGGAGCCAGAACTTCGCCGCCTGATCGATCTTTCATTTTTACGGACATTGAGGCTGTTAGCATTTCTCATGATAACAATTCCATGAAGCATGGTAACTGCAGTGGAACTACTCTTGAATGATCTCATTCCTTCCAATAGTCCAACCTTGTTGGCTCTATATAGATATGTGTATATGGGCGCGTCATTAACATCTATTATAATTTACAACAATAGACATTAACCGAGCCACATTGTGCTGCCCACGGCAATTATCCTCCACTCTTAAGCACATAATGACATAAAGACCTTTGACAGAGTGAGCTGTTGTCTTGGTTATTTGTTTCAGCTTTCCAAATATGACCAAATGTCTTCGGAATGTTCAGTGACTGATGTTATGAGAATGTATACTATTCTTGATGTCACTGATGAGTGGGTATCGAGATATAAATCAAGAGGTATGTCAGCCACTATCTGCTGCTAATATTCCTTTGACAGCCCTAAGGAAAGTGAAACACAGCATGGTCGTGTATGAAATACTGGGATTTATTTAATCGAGGAAAAGATACTTGTGTTCAACAACTGCCCGTCTCAATACATGAATGAGAAAACTTTACAATAGTGTAATTCTTCAGTAAAAATTGGAGAAAAAGATCAATAAAGAAAGACAACAATTTATATTGACTTTTATGTTCCTCTCCAAAATCAAAAACAAAACAAAAAAGACAGACAAAGCAGAAGACAAAGTATCATTTGAAGAGTGGTTCAGCAGTGAGAAACGCAGGGAAAAAAATGTTTCTATGCTGGAGTTTGAAACCTTTCAAGAATATTTCACCTCCATACTTACCCAATCTCTCAAATCAGGTAGTTTAACCTTTAAAAGATAGATAGCAGAAACTGTCACATCATACGGAAAGGTGCAGCTGCAATAAAATGTAAGACTGAACAAAAAAACATTAAGCTTACTATTATCTTCAACTTTTAACAACATGGAACATGATGAGATGGGCTTAGTTCTATAGTAGCATAAGCATAAAAAATACAGTAAACCTATCAAAATAAAATACTGGTCTTTTTACTTTCTCTGCATGCCTCACCATGCTTGTTTTAATTAAAGACGGCTTCTTCTAACAGTCAAAAAGTGTCAGTAATTGTAAATGGAGACAACTCATCTGTGCTTTGTCAGTCACAAAACTATCTTCTCCCAGCGCTTATTGGCCCATATAAAAGGAAAAAAAAGGTACATACATACACACATATGTGCGTGTGTGTGTTTGCATACATTAGTCATGGATTACACAAAACTGTGTATTTAAAGCCATTACCAGAGATATCCCTGCGTTTAAAAATGAAGATGCAGGCAGTAAAAGAAAGGTCAGTGGTGAGGATAAACCTGCTGCGAAGACAGAGCAAAGAACACGCCAACTCACATGCCAAGATCCCAGCGTAGAGTTGGCAGAAGAACAATTTGAGTTCATAAATTAATTCAAGTTAGGTCAAATAAGCATCATCCTGTGCATTGAAAATTAAAGTAAGTTTTAAGTTTTCATGACACATTATCTTTAATTTGCATGGACTTGATGACATTAAGTTATTCGTACAATGTAATTACAATACAGTCAGATTTATTAAGTTATGTTCTTCACACTCAAAGTGTTCAAATTAATTGTACTTGCTCAAGTTTCAAAAACTTAATTTCTTCAAGGCATCAAGCTTGCATACTTGAAGTAAAGTCAACTTGTTAATTCTACAATCTTATATATATATATATTTACTGGACACAAGACGTGCACAGCGAGACTGTACTGTATTGAGTAGATGCAGCTATTGCTGCTCTGATTCCATCAGATTCATAAGAGTAACCACGTTTTCAAAAATTAAGTGTATTTTGTCATGATTGCTTGCCTAGACCCTCTCAGCATGCACACAGCTGTTCCCATGTTGGTCGCTAAGGATTACTAAATGAAGTGTGTACACCCACTTGGACATGGAACTGGAGTTGTCATGGTGACAGAGAGTGCAGAGTGATTCAGTAATGCTTGCTGAAGCTCCTGTAAGATACAGGGGGCTTTTTGCAGATCTGGAATCATCTGCCGCATACCGAACAGGTACAGTTCTTAGTCATTAATATTCCCTTTTTAAAAAATAAATTTGGGTTATCTCACTTATTCATTCACTTGGCTTTCAAAGAGCTTCTCAATTTTGTGAGTGTCACTGATGTTCTGTCACACTTAAATAGGCTGAGGGGTAAAGAGCAAAAAGGAGGGCAGTTACAAAAGGATGATGACAGACCATCACACACGCATGCAATATCACAGGAGTGTTTTTCCTGAGTGTAACCAATGATCATCTAATACTAAAACAGAAATAGCTCAACTTTTACCAGTTTATTTTAGATGTTTCTGTATGTTGGATACTTATTTTTCAACCCATTTTCTTTTTTTCATTTGTTGGAGACATAAAGGTGCCATTTTTCTACTGTGCTGGTAGATTAGTCTTTGAAGGACATTTCCATGTCAATCACAAGATCCGTGAGCAAGATACAATGAACTGTTTTAATCTTACAGACTAACACGTCAGACACGCACATGCACACATCCACAATGGCATGAGATACAGTAGAATAAAGTCCACACTGCATTCAAATGTCAAGAAGCACCTGGAGCTAAAGAAAAGACCACTTAAATGGAAAGCCATATCTCAGCCTGATGGCACTTTTTTTTATGGCTTTTACTGAACTGGAAAAGCAGAATAAGAAAAAATAAAAAGCTGAGGCATTTGCGAGTGTGTGTGTTTGAGTCTGCACTGGCCACATGCTTAAGGACACTGAGGGTGCACCGATTGTTTTGCTGTTCACAATCTGTAAGAATAGCCCTGATAGTGTCTGCAGGGACGATGGAACCAGAGTAGAGGCAAAAAGTCATTGAGCCGCACTGCCAGCTGTTTCCACGACTCTAGGCTTTCAATAACATTTCCCTTAGCTTGAATGAACTACCAGGTGTCACTGCTCTTAACAGCTTGGTGTTTACTCTCTATCCATTTTTTACAGTATATTCTATCTTCTATCTATGTGTTTTCAATGTGAATATAGGAGCAATAATGCCATGTGTGAGGCAAGATGGTGATTTATAAAACTAAATCTGCATACATCAAAACAACAGAGAATCACTTTATTTTTCCACATTGCCAAATTGTACTGTTGTAGGGTGACAATCAGCAGTTCCAAACTGGGAAATGGCAACGTACCACTTGGGTGTTGTATTGTGTTAGGCAGATTTGTGGCCCATGAGTAGTTCAAATTTGTAGGCCCAGACAATATTTTTCCATCATGACCATTTATTAAGCAACAACATAACCCCA
Source organism: Leuresthes tenuis (assembly GCF_036924035.1). Taxonomy (NCBI): domain Eukaryota; kingdom Metazoa; phylum Chordata; class Actinopteri; order Atheriniformes; family Atherinopsidae; genus Leuresthes; species Leuresthes tenuis. The sequence goes on from NW_027325362.1 coordinate 18,817,622, forward strand.
ACATATGTTAATCCTAACCTCAACTATGAGTTTTTGCCTACTAACTTACCTTTCAGATGTGTGAGGCAAAAATGGGGAAAAAAACAAACTTTGAAACAAATAAAATTTGGTGGGTTCCAGTATGAAAGCCCCTCATACTACTCAATAGTGTGAGAGATGCAAAACAATTATGCGATTACATACACAGAATAATGTGGAGCGTGATTATCATAACATAAGGACAGGTAGGGAGACGAAAAAAGTGCATTATTTAATTATGTGGGCTTCAATGAAAATGTGAGGATATGTATTTTGGCAACCGACATTTAATTTGTATTTTTGTTGAGTAAATTGGGCAAAGGTAGTTGAAGGCCATTTTAGCATATCCATCACATCAGCTACAACTGCAGCGTCGCAGTTACTCTGCACCCACATGTCTGAAATAGTTTGTAGTGTCTCTGTAGGAATTAAATGGCCATGAACACTGCATGGAGATGTAGCCCGAAACCAGCATGCAATGCCAGCGTTGTGTCCAAGAGGATTCAACCCTGCTGAGTGACAGCCTCATTCAAGTTGTGAGGAAAATACATTATTACAACTTGAACTGCCTAAAGACTACCTAAGAAATTTAAGAGTTGCTGTTGATGAATCTGTTAACTTCAGGCAGGCTGCCTAAAGTTGAATTTAACAGATGGATGTAATCTACAGAACAGTCATTTACTAAATGTATTGTTCATTTGTCGAATCCCTTGCAGCAAGGTGCTCCGCTACGGCAGAGCTTTGAAGCCTACCTGCCTTTACTTTTCATTTGTGTATTGAGTGTACGAAACAAACTACATGTAAAATTGATGCATTCTTTCATCTCTGCAACTGAACATTAGGCTGTAAAGTTTTTACCCGACTTCAACTGCATCCTATCTTTTTATCTGATTAAGGCAACAAACAGCCATGACAGTATATCATAATTCTATGAAGGTCTGTGCAAGCAGGTCCTTGAGCTGGTGAGCTGGGCTTCATGAATCTTTAAATGTTGGAAGGATTTACACACACACACACACACACACACGCACACACGCACACACGCACACACACACACACACACACACACACACACACACACACTACACAGACTTCGGTAGCACAGCTGCAGGAAGAACGAAAGTGATGTGGCCTTCACAGATGCTCTTACCCATCATTTCAATTAAGACATGTGCGCCCAATATGGATATGATGGAGAAAGACACTGCGGGTGGAGAGATTAAGCATGCTCTCATTCCAGCAACATGTGCCACACTCCCCAAATTATCCTAATGACAGTAATTACAAAGGCACATTCAAGTCTGTGTTTGGGTAAGTAAGGGTTAGAAAATGTGTGTAAATACTATTTGCATGGCACTAATGCCTTTCACTTTCACGAGTTAACATAGTGCCAGAGAACAATCAAGCAGAGTTTAATTATTTTGCTAAAATATTTTGTTCTTATCTGGAGTTCTTCTCCAGTTAACTTGCAAGCCACAAACTCACATGTATTTAAATGAATCAATGTTCAGTAAGTATTATCAACATAAATAAATACAATTGTGCTGATTAATCATACTGTTGATTTAATGCGCTATTGTAGCTATTTTTTCACATTAAAAAATTTGGGGGAAAAGGACTAACATAAGAAAATGACAGTGTGAACCTAGTATAACTGAGCAGTAATGTAGTGGATACAATCAAATACTCTATCTCTCTTAAAGTAGAAGTGATGTGATTGAATTACAGAGTGATAAGAGCTATCTATGTTTTTAGCATAAACAGCACACATCAGTTAGAATGATGTGCACTATTGGTGTTAAGAGAGTTAAAAAGTAATGTGGCAAATACCACTGTGCTATCTTTACTTTACTTTTAATGACTTGTAACTAAATTGCTTATAGAAAAACAACAAAAAACAAATTGTTGTTTTTTTTTTTTTTTTTTAAATCACAGCCTGAAGTAAATAAATATTTTTGTTAATTAGACAGTAGCCTCTGACTCCTGTTTTTACAAATAAATGATAAATTCTGCAATCTTGCTTAATGCAAACCTAAGTATGGCCCTGTAGCACAAAGAAAGACTTTTTCCCTCACCCTCTTATTTTCATAGGTATTATTCAATGTAGTGTTATGCCACAAGGCCTTTGAGAATCTTGTTACCACATAGAAGAAAAAAGAAAAAAGAAGTGAAGCGGTTGCTAACATGCTGACATTCACAAAGACACAATAAGGAAAAACTGCAGGGTGCTGCAACATCTCATGCTGAAAGAGCTGTGCTCTCCCTGCAGCTGTACTGAGGCCTGTGGCCATGTGAATGTAAAATAGTTATTACATCTAACCATGATCTGAAAAGTACTCATGCAATTAGAAAGGAGGTCACATGACAAATATTTGCCTGTTGTGGGGACAAACAAACAAAGCACTCTGGATTTTGTTAAGAGTGTCTTTTATGATAACATTTTTTAAAAAGTAGAAAAGCTAGCACGGAGTGAGCGGACAGGCAGGTAAGTTTGGATAAATTAGACTGGTGCCAGTGACCTTTGGAAGTTACTTTTGAGTTAAAACGAAACAGGTCAGCCTTTTTCTCTCTTACTTGCAGTAGGTTTTGCTCATTTAAAAGCGCCACCAAACAGACGGCCCACTTATCAACTCCTTTCACATCCAGGGTACCACTCATTACTCGTGTATTCATAGCCTCTGCAGTTTAATTACAAGACTAATCACAACAAACTATCTCCTTCACTACTGAACCAGTTGCCTGAGTAATGTAGGCCTGAGGGATTCAAAGCAGCTAATCAGCTCAACATTCACTGTTTTCTTCAGATTACCATAGCAGCTACATGGTATTCAATTCTGTGCATTATCTCATTTTGATTGACAATTGTGATAACATGTAAAAAAGAAAAGAAAAAAACATCCATTTTCTTTGTGCAGTAAAATCAAGTTGCCACTGCTTTGATTCGATTCTCTCACAGCATGTAGTCTGGCATTTTTTGGGAAAGAACAAAATTCTGGAGAATTCACGGTATTTAAAAAAAAATACAAAGTAAGAGAATGGTGGGTAAAGCCTGAAGTTTCTTAATAAAGAGAAATTTAGCTAACCAACATACCACTATTCAAAGAAATGTCTTTTTCTGAATCACTTGTGGACACTTAGCTTATTCAGGATAAAACCTTCCAGAAATAAATCAGAAAACCCTTAACAGTCTGCATAGATGAAACCATGAAGAAATTACACAAATAGAAATCAGCTAATTTAAAACAAAGCAAAAATTTGCATTTGAAAAAGTAATATAGTCCCATCATCCGGCTCCGTATTTGAGAACAACCTCTTGTCTGTGCTTGTCTAAGGCACCTCCACTGAAGATGCTGTGATAAGGAACCAGCCAGTGTGATCTCACAGGACCACGGTCCCAAAAGCTAAGCTCAGTCATGCACTCAAACACATACAGAGTACCTTCAGCAGCATCAAAACCTGATGATCAGTGTGGTGCGGCACTGATCATTTCTGTGAAGGAGCTTCGTTGAAAGAAACAGAGTTCATTCTCAGACTCCTGTCCCTCCTCCACCTTCTTAGGTCTTCTTCAAAACACCCACAGAGACAGTTTCAGAGCCCCATGTGGAAGATGCAGAACTGTAACCAAACCCCTCCAGGGAGCAGCTACCGAGCTTAGGTACACCTGCCACATAACATTTCAGAGGATGGAGAATACGTACACACTGTACTGAATGAGTGCAACACAACCAAAAGGTATAGGAAACACAGTCTAATGGGAATGCATAACTCATAAAAACATGGCCATATGGTACAGAATAAATGTTGGAATACAATAAGATACCACACAGTCAGTACTCTACAGCAGGGTTCTTCAACCCTGGTCCTCGGGACCTCCCTCCTCCACCACACCTTATTGAAATGATCAGCTCATCATCAAGCTCTGCAGCGGCCTGATAAGGAGCCATTCATTTGAATCAGGTGTGTTGGAGGAGGGAAATATCGAAAACATGCAGGGAAGTGGTTCCTGAGTACCAGGGTTGAAGAACACTGCTCTACAGTATACATGCACTGTGACCTGATTGTATGGCCGAAACTCTATTTCTACTGCAAATAATAGCTCTGGATCAAATGCTCATGATCAAAATTTATTTATAGATAAATTGGAACTATGTGTGGCTTTCAGAGACAGCCATTATCTGGTTTAGATCCTACTTAGAAGGCAAGGTTCTCAATGATTTTGAGTGTTAAAGAAACACCATAATTTATGAAGTCCCTCAAGGATCAATTCTTGGCCCCTAGCCTTTCAACCTGCACATGTTTTCACTAATTTTCATACAGTATTCTGCAAGAGTATGGGTTGGCCAATTACATCAATCCAAATGATACCAACATCTATCTGATGCTCTCACCAAGTGAATATAGTACTAAGACTTGATCTTCTCAACACACAGGCGCAGTAAAGCAATTATTTTTTGGTAATCAAGAATGGCTGATCCTTATAGAATACCTTGAGTCTAGAGCAATGAAATTAACACCCCAAGTCAAGAATCTGTTGTCGTTAAAGATAATTTAAATGTAGGAGTCCACATCAAAGCTGGGATACATTAATAAAAAAAAAAAAGAAAATAGTCAAAATCAAAACTTCCAAGCAGGACTTAGACATGCTCAATCATGCTTTTTTGCCCTTGTAGGGTGGACTATTGTACTATTGCATTACTAATAACTTCGACTTATTTTCTATAGTTCTCTCAATGAAATGAAATAAATCAGAGATAAGTTTAGATGAGAACAAGCCTGATAAATGTCTCAGATATGCAGGGTGTGGTCATATGTTGGTGCCCAGAGTTCAAACCAAACAAGGTGAAATAACTGCCCACTGCTGGGATCAGCACCAAATTCTGTTTTATGCTTACCTACACTTATCAAACATGTGTGTGGTTTAATTGTTTTTTTTTCTGTACAATTTATTTCCTGCAAAGCTTTATATTTTAATTTTAATACTGCTTCTTTGAGGATCAATTAAAAAACTTAAGTAGTGGATTTTATTTTCTCCTCACTCATTTCATGTTTTTCTTTATAATTCTTCCTAAGAATAATTGACTTATGAAATGCATTGTACAAATGAATTTGCCTTACTTTCTGAATCTGGCCAAAACCTGTTTCTTTTTCGTCCATTTCTCCCATATGTGTTTCCCTTTGCGTTTATTTACTTCGGTTTCCGTCCATTTTCCCTGAAGTCATCTCTCTGGAGTGTTGAACTGCTGAAATTAAGAGATGGTTTTGGTCTAAAAAAGGCAAGGTCATTCGTAGCATCAGTTAGCTCTCCACCTGCTTTACTGCAGTCCGTTTTCTGTGTGTATTTATCATATATGCAGCCTTTCCAGCACTGAGGGCTGGGCCATGCTGCGCATATGCTCACTTTGTTATCCCCGACAGAAATGCCTCACCAGGGAGAAGCCTTTAGTAGAACACATATAAACTTGTTCCTTTTAGTGGCATGGGAAAAGCTGAACTGCATGCATTTATGAGGTCTGTTTCTGAGCGCGATACTAAACTCAGAGTTTGACCTTGCCAAAGCTTAGCACCGACCTTTCAAAACTGCTGAACTGACAAGCTTAAAACAATGGATAATTAATGGTCTTTTACCCATACATACCCATACAGGAGTAGTTTAGATATCTGGTCTTGTCAGTTGTATAAAGAAAACCTTTCCTTGAATTGTATTATCTTCATTTAAGAGAGACAGAGTGTACAGGGGGCACCTACACTGCAGTTCAGGAGGTTTTTAGACAGTCTCTGGACTATAAGGAAGACAAACAGGAAACAGAGTGGCGCTCCATCTCTCAGCAGGCCTGCATTAATGCTCCTGATACAAAGTGCTCTTTAGGGTGTGCTTTGATGACACAGGCAGCCGGGTGATGTTTCCATATGTTCAACAAATATGAGAAGGCCCTGTGAAGTTGGATCACACACAAGTATCGTGAGCACAGTGCTGCTGCATGATGGATATGAGCCTATCCTTGTTCCCTGCCCTCGCCCCCATAATTCCTAGCAGTCCCACCTTTTACACAAGAGCCTCTTGTTCTTTGGAGCCTTTTGACAATCAGCCACATGCTGCATGAACATTTACCATACTTCATGAAAAAAGTGGGCTTAATGAGATCATTTGGACTACTATACTAGTCTGGCATGTCAAAAAAGTTTCCATGTGTGGTCTTTATCGAAGGAGAGTCCCAGTTAGGGGGATAAGAACTTGTTAATTGCTCTAAATAAATGGCACAAACTGGCTCTTTTGGCTGAGGAATACACTGAGGAGCAAGAAAGATTACAGCAGGACCTTAGTGCTGGATGGAAGACACAGTAGGAGAAATGTTTTTACCTCCAAGTTTCACAAGGTGAGCCGTGCAATCAGTCATCAGTTTCACCCCATCTAAGAGAAATCATTTAGCCCAGAGCCTTTAAGTACATGAGCAGGTCTCCCCTTTTTGCCAAATCCAGCAGATGCCTACTACCACCATGGTGACCTTTAAAATATGCTTCACCATCTGATTTCAGTTTTTAGCCCAGCATGTAAAGCCATTACAAGAGAGACAGAGAGAGAAATAAAACGAAGAGAAAAAACATCTCAGTAATCTGGGTAAAACCCCTATACTAACAGTATGACAGTGCTTCTCCTAGTTTAAGAGTCTTTTTTAGATTAATCTTAATTAAACTTTTCCATTCAAAAAGTACTTTAGCTGTTTATCAAATCCATCCATTTTCTATACCCGCTTAATCCGTCGGTCAGGTCGTGGGGGGGCTGGAGCCTATCCCAGAGGTCATCGGACGAGAGGCAGGGTACACCCTGGACAGGTCACCAGTCCATCACAGGGCCACACAGAGACAAACGAGACAAACAACCATGCATGCTCACACTCACTCCTAAGGAAAATTTTAGAGACACCAATTAACCTAACATGCATGTTTTTGGATGGTGGGAGGAAGCCAGAGTACCCGGAGAGAACCCACGCATACATAGAGAGAACATGTAAACAACAATCAAACAAACAGTGATATGAACAAACAGGTCAGCATGTTTGGAGCTGAGGGGGTGATAGAGGGGAACAAAAGCCAACCTCTTAAATCCACCCAAAGCAATGACAACAGTCATACATACCAACCTGATAACCAGATTTTCAAAGTAAATCAGCTCAATATAGGAAATGAAATGATGAAGAGCTGATGAAAAACACTCCACACATCAATGCTGCCGCTCAGATTAAGCTGAAAATAGTTCTCCACAGTTGACTGAAGAGACAGAGTGAATCTAAAAGATGGACACCAATTCCAGGCTGCTGTCAGTGTGCCTTTACATTTTAGGATAGATGATAGAAATGGATAATTTTCACACCCTAAAGCCCCACAGCTGATTTTCATATAGCTCAGTAAGGTGAGATGAAAAAGGCTACATTTATAACTTCATTAAACACAATGAGTTACTGACAGTTCAAATTGTCTGTGGATTTTTTTTAAACATAACAAGTGAGCAAGTTGTATTAGTATCTAACTACGTTTGATGTATATTTTGGGTTTTAATAGCCAACCATATATCTGACATAGAGTTTTGCTTTACTATGTCAGACTTCTCTGAACCGGGGAAATGACAGATTCTTGCTGTCGTGATCATAACACACTGTGAGTGCCATTAAAGGGTAGCTCAGTCAGCTACTGTTAAAATTATCCAGTATTTTTTTCTTAGAATAAAGTACAAGGCACTTTGATAGTAGGATAAAACATGCGTGGCACCTTAATACTTCAAGAAAAATAAAGAATGAAAATAATGAAGATAAGACTGCCAGCTTAAGTAAGCCATCATGGTTAAGTACTAAAGCAGCTGCAGAGGCAGTCATTATTTTCCGTTTCATTTGCGACCATTATTCAATTCAACCACCTCATTCATAACTGATAATAATACAGACATGCAAAAATAAATAAATAATTAAAGAAAATATATGAAAAGATGCTAGCTTTAAATGAATAATATGACAGTTAATGGTATCTCACAGTGATTACTATATTGTCATAGGAGTACTGACAAAAGAAATCCCTGTCTCCCAATATATGGCAAAGAACTGGATTAATACGTGACGTAGATTGGTGCACAGTACAATGTAATCATTATTACAGAGTTGTATGTAGTTGCAAACATGCAATTGTTGGTGCAAATTTAATGCTATGATAAAAATTGTCCTATATGTTAGTAACTGGCAAGTTGAGCGAATCTGAGCAATAATTTGCATTATTTTGCTGCATCTGACAAAATATACAAATAAGGAACTACAACAATGCAAGCCTAATTTTATTGGTTGTTCACAAAGAACTATTCCTCTGAGACACTTGCTCAAGATGACTTCTGCACTGGCAGTGACATTATGTGTAATCAGTGAGTGCTGCAGTGGTTCTGTGTGGGCGTTGGTGCTGCTACATTGCTAAAAGAGAATACTTGAGGCAGGGGCCTTCTCCCATGTTGAGACTTGGATGAAAATTTTGTGTGAATACAGCAAAAAGCCTGTGACAGCATGTTTAATTATTTTTGGCTGCAGCAGGTTCTTCCACAGACTGGTGGTGCCCAGTGGTGCCTGCCTCTCATGGGGCAGAGACATACCATCTGGGGGAGTGTCTACCCTGGTCTTGTTAGCATAAGCCCAACTACAAATTCATGACTTTACCTCCGAGACATCTTTAAAATACAAACAGATCTCTGGCTATGGCAAATACAATGCCCTTACTGCAGTTCTCGTAAACAAACAGGTAACATACAATTTCCACCTTACAGCACCCACTGTGGAGAAGAAAATGGAGAAGGAACGTTAGTGGACATGAAAATGAAATATGAGAGTGTTTAATGAAGGCAAATGTGCTTGCTGGTGTTTTCCTTCAGAATCTGCTAAGGTGGGGTGTGACGTGGCTGAGGTAGGCTACAAGAAGGGGACAATGTCTCCCAGATGACTTAAGGGTGGAATTTCTCATCTTCATGTTGCTCTCTACACAACTGGAAAGAATTGTAGAATATATTTGTGTGTGTGTGTGTGTGCATCATAAAGAAACCTAATAAGAACAGGGGGAAACAAAAGGTTGCTTCAAGTTTTATTTCCAAAGAGTAAATAACCCCCCCTCCCTCACTTCTGCTGCCCTCCCTGCACTGCGAGGAAAAGCAGGTTGTCAGGCACCAACCACTGACCTGGGAAATAAATCCTTTAACAGGTGGTCTGCATGGAGGGGAAGGACTAAAGCAGCAGCACACCTTCCTGCTGCTGGCAAGGCTAGCTGTGTTATGTGCTTTAATTACACGGTCCTCCAAAACAGTCACCCCATCCTCTCCTCCCTACTGCCCTTCATTCACCTTCTGACTCCATGGAGCAAAACATATACACAAATGCAATCAAGTACACGCAAGCCGCTGCCGCTACCCCCCAATGTAATAATTTTAGTTCAAATCTCAGGTGCTGGGTTAATACACTGCAACACTGTGATGCAAGAGGTTTATGGCAACTACATAGAATATGATGTTGGTAATATTCTTATTGAGATTTCCTGGCTAAGAGGATGCTGATCTGTACTAGATTCCTGTATGCTTCTATTCATTGGTCAGTTCTGCTATGATACTTGCAGATTTTGGCCCTTGTCTCCATAAGCTATGTGTAGTTTTGTCAGTCTCCGTAGCTAAGCAACTGAGCATTACAGTCAAAGAGCAGCGCTTGCGGCGGTTGCTAGGGAACTGCAAGAGAGTGTTACCACTTGTTAACGGCACTTCGATAGATCAGCCCCTAATGGTTCAGGTCTGATGGAGCTTCGTCTTGAAGGAGATGAGGGATTGGCAAGTAGGCAGCATCTTCCATCTCACTGGCTGTACCGTATGTCACAGCCGACAAGTCTCCAGAGTCCCACGCATCAGCACACAGAACAACCAGATGAAAATAATGTCAGGTTTTTCCTCAATAGGAAACCATTTGCATAGAAGTGGAGACTGAATAATTGAGAGGTGTGAGAGGGAGCGGGGTGGCTCAGTTGGGAAGAAGGGATGTATGCCTGCCAGCCAAATCCATTAGCCAGGCCTTGCTTGGCTGAGGCAGGCAGCTGATGGGAAGGCTCTGTTATCAGACACTAAAGGACACTAGGGCTGGCCATCACCACGCCTGCCCTCTCTACTCTTCGCCGCAGGGGGAGAGAGAGAGGAAGATAGAGAGGGAAAGAAAATGAGGAAAAATGACAGACACAAAAAGAGAAACCGAGAGAGAGACCAGTGAGGTTCAATAACAGAAAGACTGAAGAGGTGTTGCCCTATTACAGCTTTATAATTGGCCTGCAAGGACGGTCAAATGAGAGGCTACTTATCGCATATTGCAGTTGCACAAGAATACTTGTCCATCTCTATAGACAGAGCCCATTTAAAAGAGTATTAGGATAAATGAAGCATTAAAAAAGACGGCACCATCTCTCTATTTAAGCTTGGGTTTGAAAAAAGGAATGTGAAAAAAGCAGCAGTGTTGGGTTCTTTTGGGAACCCAATGTCCCTACACAATATCTCCAGTGGGCCCACAGTATCTTTTCACAACTTTTCTACAGGTCAAAATCTCTTATAGAACAGAACATAAAACAACATATAAAAAATTGTATAGAAATAAGCCCATAAATGACCAAATTAAGACACAATAATCATCTTCTTTCTGACAAGTCTGACAAGACAAACTTTCTTTTGGAAGTTTTCCTTCTCAGAAAATGTACTTTTGAGTTGTGCTTCCATTGTAAATCTAAATTGCTATACAAAGCTCCATAAAAGATGATATTTTTTCCCACATTATCTATTGAGTGTTTGTTTCTCAAGATGGACCACATCATTACAGTGTCCTCGCTGTAGAGGAACATTAAGAAATACTACTTTCAAAATAATGGTGAAATATTGAATATGAAGCCTTCTTCCTCATTTGGTCCACCAAATCAAGTTAGGTCAGTAACTGAAAGGTTTCACACTCTGAAATACCTAATAATTGCTACAACACTGTCTTTATCTGTAAGAACAGAACAGCATCCTTTTTGATAGACATCATTCAGTACAATTTCCGTGGCCCAAATACTCTGAACAATCGACAACAGAGAGTTTAGAATCTGCCAGCTGCAGATGGAGACCGTTTCTACAGATAAGTAGCTATGGAATTTATTGATTAATAAAATATTTGCAGCCAACATCTTGTTTTGTAGTCCTTAATTTTAATGTAGAAAATATTCTGAGGTTGGTTTAGTCAGACTAAGTTAAGTGTCACATTTTGGATAAATCCTAAAAAAAAGCTAACATCCATTATATGACTACAGAGAATGGAGCAAGTGTTTTCATAGAGTCACCACAAATTCTAACATCTCTTTCCAATTCCCTCTCGCGTTTGCTATTTTGTATGTCTCTGTTTGCAGTTTACACTTAGTATCTCTGCGTGAAAGAAAAACACATTGCTGCAGTGATGCATTGCCAATCAGATTTATGCTGCACAGTCTGGTGATCCTGGAGAGGCAGACATCCAAACAAAGGCTGGGAGATAGAGAGAAGCTCCACTCTAAGACTAAAGCTGCCTCTACAAAATCCAGTTCAGCATGGCAAAAGTCGTGGCTTTGAAGTAACACAAACCAACATAACTCAACATAATGAGCTTAAGATAATGGTAACTGATTGGTCATTTGAAGATAAATTGATATGGAGGTCCTTTGCTATCCATTGATGCAGCAGAATAATGAACTTGAGGAGAGCCAAAATGCAAAAAGGAACACAAAACAAAAAAAGAAACTTGTCATATTTGCCACAATGTTGGAGCATAGAGGATATCCCCCCAAGCTATACAAACAGATGAAAGAGAGACAAAAAGAGAGAGATAGAGAAAAGAAAAACAGTAGGAAATTACTGCAAATTGACATTTAAGCCTGAGTTTCATTGCCCCTTATCATGACAGAAGTACACAATAGAGGGACAGCCAAAGGGCCCGCTTTAAGAGGATACAGCTGCAAGTGTTTACAAAGCTTGCATCTCTACAGCTCTCTATTTCACTCCTTCTCTCCTCCTCTCAAACACACACTGAAAAGCAAGCATGAACAGACATGCACAATTAAATTAGCTCCAAGCTCTGTTCAAACGCATCTGTCAAATAAAAGACCGAACAAAACACAACTCATTAAATTTTAACTTAACATCTTTGTGTCCTTATAAGATCACTGAATACAAAATTAAGCTGAATGACACACTGCTCTTTAGTGTTAGGAATTGTGCTTTTTGAGTGTTAAAGTGTTAATTCATTTTTGGCAATTTTTTAACTGTAAGTAAAGTAATGCAAGTAACTGTCACACAATGTCCTCACTCAATGTGCTCTGCTAATACACATCATGGCAAAACATCTTAATATGAATAGATCCATCAGGAGTTGAACGGACTCATCATAGTGCTAATACAGTGCTCTTCATATGCATTTTCAATATACTGTACACATGCACCAAACCTGCAATTAAAAATAGTTTCTTTGAACTTTAACAAACCCTACGAGATTTCAAATAATTACTGGAATCAAAATCTTTTCACACCATTTTGCAGCTTTTGAATAAACAGGTCGAGAAATCTCAGCCCATTTTAAAATAGCCATTTTGCAAGAACAAATAGCTGCTATCACATCCTAGTGGCACTGCATCTCAATGAAGCTGTTATAGTGATACAGGAAGTGCATCCCTCGTAGCCTCATTTGAATGATTTTATATTTAATACTGGACAGCAGAGACAGGTTTGATGTGGCCTAATGTGACGCCTGACATTGTCTGAGCTCTGTAATTATTTCCCTGACCTGCCCAACAATCATCTTTCCTTGAGTTAATTGCTAACATAAATAAATCCTCAGGTGGTCCGAGTTCTTGAGGGAGTCTTTTTTCAATGCATAACAGCAGAGCCAGAGCAAAGACAACATGTGTGAAATATGATAAATAAAAAAAAGCTGCTTTATAATTTACTAAATTACAGCTTTTCGGAAACAACAACATTGAAAGACTGATCACTGTTACAGAAGTGACACAAAATGGATAATTATTCCAGAGCAGAAACTTAGAAAAGTTTTATGAAATAAAAAAAAAGACATTAAGTTGAGAATGAATAATTGATATAATTCTAACTTGTATTATCAAGCTTACTCAGCTATGGAAGTCATTGTTGCTGACTGTTCAATATTTTAAAAGGCTGAAGGATGAGGTAAATGTCTTTTCTCTGGATATGGCTCTATGCTCTGTTCACATATCTGCACTGTGGCACTTTTATTGTGGTTCTTTTGTGTCTTTCTTGTCTGTGTGTGCTTAATGTTTAGTGTGTTGTCACTGAGTGAATATTTAATGAAGCCATGGCAAGCTCTCCACTGCTGTTCATCTGGGCATGGAGTCAGCGGAAAAGCTCTCTCTCTTTCTCTGGTTCTGCCATCTGTTGGAATCAATAAGGGGGCCTGAAACCCCAAGCCACCATTCAGGGCTCCAGCAAGCTGGCGATTAAAGGTAACCCCTCTCTGTGTTCCTGCAAGTCCTGCTCACCACTAGCAAGGTTAAATGGCAGGTGCTGAAAAAAGAATATCATACCCTGCACAGTAATGCTAATCCCTCAATTAAATTACAGCTTCTAAGCAGATAGACCATTCCTGGTGCTGCAGCTCCAAAAGCAAAGCCCTGTGACATGTTTGAGCACTAAAGTCTGCACTTCATGTTGGGGCTTTGGACGGATTTATGGTAGGAAATGATACTCTACAGAAAGACAACAGTACACAATGTGTTTGTGAAGAGTAACTAGACATTAAAAGCTTTGGGATGTGTTTGTTTAGAATGGAAGACGCATTATGGAGTCCTCAAACTACAGGAACATACAAAAATCCTCTTTGTCCTGTTTGTCTTCGTCTGATGTTTACAGTATGCTGCGGTCATGACGGCACTGGATGTCTGTCTGGATAGATTGGAAAAAACTAAATCAATGTCATTTCTTTTTTTTTCAACCAGGAGGGGTGCTCCTTTTCTAACGGGGAAAAATAAGGTTGTTTAATTGTATTTTACTTCAGAGTCTGATTGCTTTTATTGAGCTACATTATTCTTGTTAATGAGGCTCTAATGTGAAAGCTGATAATGTGAGAGCAAGTCTTTTCCTCATAATGTGAGATCCTGGCATTTTTTGGCCACTAAATCCTTGACTGCATTTGTTCCAACCCAAACATCTGTTTGCTACTCCCTACATCGTTGTCATTGACCCAGCAATCAGTCAGGAGTGAAACTTTATCTCCTGTGGTTAACTTTTCTTACCTGCAAACAGCTCCAGATGTAATGGAAAGCAGTGAAGCGCTCTGACTCACATCAAGGAATGCATAAACTATACTGAACACCATACAGCCTTTCTGTCTAGCATGCTTATTCTTCTGGAAATATTTTGCATTTTAGATAAAAGGGTACACAGAAAATATTTTTTGCAAAAACATATCATGTGAGACAACAACATTTTGACTGCCATTTAGTATCAGTCTAAGTTGGGTTATGCAGTGTGCTATTGGCATTTGGAACAGGGAGAAAGCATTAGTATTACACAAAGAGTGCATTATGAGTGAATAATGCACTGTGCTACCAGTATGGACATGAAGCAAAGTGAATGTCAAAACTCATCCAAACACACATTCTTCAGGCCATAGTAGCACATATCATGCTTAAACAAGGATGCAAGGGATCCTATCTTCTGCTCAGTACTTCATTATGATAAGCACAGAAACAGCTCCAGAGGATAGAGACACTGATGCCAGAAACTCAGATATAGATGACAGCAGATAGGCAGCATGACAGTGACTCACTTAACATAGGTCCTGAGAGGAGACAAGCCTACCTCAACATGAATTAAGCAAGGGGCAAGAAAACACCCACTCCACAATGTAATAAGCTTACAGAAAAATACAGTACACACTCGATTTGATTGTTTCACACACACATGATTAATATCACACAATGTCCTGCCATGATCTAATTCCAGTTGCAGACACATTCACTCATCTGCTGAACACAAAGGGAAAATTGTTTTGAGTATATAACTATAAATACAAAAATAACTCTTGGCAGCATTTCACCCATGTATGTAAAACTGGTCTGAGAGAACGCCACGATTACTAATGCCGCTCTGTGATCAAATGTTTGTTATTCTATATTACACTAAGCACAATGTTGCTCTTGGTGGAACAAAAAGTGATCTATATATATATAAAAATTCATTTGGAAAGTTGGGGAAACTGCCAACCAATAATGGTTCTGTAATGTTTTGACGGTCCTATGAAAGTAAATTCAGACTTAGAACACATTTTTCTGCAAAAGGATTCTTTTTTTAATTCTCTGAATAAGCTATTAGACCTATCAAGCTTAAATCCTCAAAATTATAATGATTAACTTTTTCTTGCAAATTACCAGAGAACCCATAAAGAGAACCCACACAGACACATTTACAGCAAAAGATAAATGAAAGACATAGAAAATGAATATGAACAAACTAAAGGAATTACTAAACAGCTTGAATTCCATCACTTCCACACAAATCAAATCTTTTTCAGTAGCTTTCCCATAAGCTATCTCTCCCACCATGACTGCACAATAAAACTCTTAAAGAGTCGCACACAGTCTGCCAAAAAGGAGGCACTTTTCTTTGTGCAGAAGCTTCTTTGACTTCTGAGAAAATGTAATAACTGATATTATCTCATATTGCCTTGGCAGCAAGAAATAATGGGGCCCTCTCCATTATAGACTACATTTACATGCAAAAACATTTCCTGTTAATGTATGTTTTTAGAAACACACGAGAGAAGACAAGTTAGCAGTGCACGGAGAAGCTTTAAATTTGAGATTTTTCTTCTCTGATCTTGCCTTCGACACATTATCTGCTTTTCCTGTGAACGAGACTGTATTCATTTTCACCAAAGTTTCATCAGTTATGGCACGCTGTGATCTTATGTTGACAGAACAGGAGGCTGTTGCTCTGCATGAGGCCGACTGAGTACGGCCGTGCCCGCACAACTTCTAAGCCCAGGGGAGAAAAACTTTTCTTTCCCCATTTCTTGCTGCTTTCTTCACTCCCTGTCTCTCAACTGTACATCTTTAATGAGTTGGCATCTTTTCTTTCAGTTTATAGCAGCCCCCTGCACTCATCACTTTTTCTGTCATGCCCTCACTCACAGTTTCTTTTTATCTTTTTTTTCTCTTCATCCAATGCTTTTCCTGTTGGCAATCACAATTCTCCAGAAGGGATTGAGGAACAGCTCCATCGTGTGCTACCTTTAAATATATTCTGCTATAGCACTTCATAATCTTTGTACTAACAGTTACTGCCCTGTATTTCACACCAAGGACCATGGAAGGAGGAAAAAAATTACGGGAGTCACAATGGAATGAATAAAAGCTTAAGAAATTTGCAGACAATCACAAAAAAGTAGTTCATTTCGCATTTAAATTTGAATGCCATACTTCTACAATCGTTATAATCAGGACCATCATCATATTTTGTCCCATAAAAACTAAAATTAATTCTTTGTACCGTAGAACTGTAAGGCAGCAGGAGAGAAATACATTGATAAAAAAGCCTATCTTTCCTGGACGATTGGGTTTTTCCATTTTGCTCCTTCTTGTCAAAAGCATCACTCCATAAAACAGGACAAATGAGATTCCATGAATAGATGAATGGTTTCTTCATACATGTTCAATCTAAATCTATCATTAATGAGTTCATTTGTCAGTAGGATAGAATAAAGCTTCATCACACAAACCACAATGACTCCATTTCTTTGGCAGGGAGAGAAGACTTCGTGGGACGGCTGGCTAACCGCCACTTCGTGAGTGTGAGAGTGTTCAGCAACTTCAGTGTCTAAAAAATGCATGTGTAGCAGTTCAGGAGACATGGTGACATGAGGACTGTGAACCTGATCCAGTAATTAACAGCCTACTTTAGTTGCTCAGACAAAAGCAGAGATCCCCAAGTCACACAGCAGTTGTACGCATCTATCAGATATGCATGTAATCAAATTTAGATATCATTTAACCAAGGATCTACGACGAAGGATCTTCCCTCAACAAAACAAATCATTCAACTTTAAGTGCACAAAATCTCAGCCATTGTTGCATTTGCCCATCAAAGTGGAAAATAAAATGGTAGCAAACGTTAGTCTGGAGCCACAGGCTACTAAAAATCTGTCAGCAGAGAAGAGGTCAGGAGACAAATAGCAGTAATGAAGGTGGGATAAAAGCTTGTGGTGAGACTGATCTCATTTATCTGTAGTGGGTTGTATGTGAATTGTGAAGGAGGCCTTAGAGTTCCAACATGCTGAGGCTGTCTAAAAAGACGGCTTGGACAGTGATTTATGGGTCAGTGGTGGATGTGTTAATGGACTGGGCCTATAGAACATATCCATTCTAGCTATGGAGCCCTGTACATGGGTGTAATTCTCCATGGGAGCTGTACATTGCAGCACAACACATCATCTAACTGACATTGTTTTCAATGTATGTATTTTCAATGTAAACACAATGTCTATGTCACTTACTCTTTTAAAGAATGAACTAGTGATGCAATTTGCAAACAGACATAATGTGAGGATTTGGATCAAGAAAAACAGACACCCCATGCGTATATATACAACTGTGTACAGTATATATATATATATATATATATATATGTATGTGTATACTGTAATATCCAAAATATCACTTAAAAAGCTGGACCAGGCTTGTGAAGTAAAAACATCATTGAAATTGTTTCAATGTAGTTGGAATCTATCAACTTCTCTGTGCAATACTGCACAATATGCTGAACCAATCCTTGAGGAGAGCTGAAAAAAAGAAGGAATGAATCGGCCAAAAAAGTAATGGACAGAACAGAGTGGCATCACATGCTGGCCGTGCAATAGTTTTTTGTCATGAGTTAGGTTTTTTTTTTCATGTCTTGTCTCGTCATTTCCTGTTTTATTTTGAAAAAAACACTAATTTCCCCCTCGTTTCAGGTATCTTGCCTTTCCTCCTGTGTCAAGTGTCTGATTGTCTTCCCTGATTCCAAAGTGTTTCCACCTGTTCCCCATGGCTCCTTATGTGCTCAAATAGTCTGCATTTCCCTTGTCTTGGGCCAGTGTGTTGCCTCCTTTGATGAGCTTCACTCTAACGTCTTTATCCACAGAAAGTCACAGAATCCTTGAGCCTGCAGTATAGCGATCCTCCTGCAGAGCATATCCTTTGTTTTGTTGTAAGTTTTTCCAAAGCCATAGTTTATATTAATGGTAAGTTTCACAGCCCGGATTTGTTCCTCCCGTTTGGAGAGATTTTGATTTGGTAATGTTTCATGGAAACCTCCATTAGTGGAGCAATTTGTGTTTCATTCTTTAAGATTTTTGTGATGCCGTTAAAGGGGTTCTTATAGTTTATTGTTAAGATAATTATTCATAGTGCCTCTGTTTTTTTTTGAGAGAGCTTCTTTGTTTAAGTCCGCCTCAGTGAGAGAGCGTGAGTTTATTTTGTAATCGTAAATAGCCTCTTCTGTTTTCCTCTCAGAGAGGAGAGAGTTTTGATTTCGATCATTTTCATAGCTGCACCCTCCTCTTCCATAGTTTTTGAGGAGAGTGCTCAGGAGTTTCACAGCCCTTTATTTTGCTCTATGTGGAGATCCTCAACCTGTTGTTGTTTATATTAATAAACACTCTTGATCTGAAACTGACCCTGCATCTGTGTCCGAGGCCTTGACATCTTTGGACATTAAAACACCTGATTGTAGATGTCATTACAATTTAAAAAAAATAATAACTGGCTATAAATGGGACTTCAAAGGATATTGCACATTTATGGATAAGTTACATGTCTCTACATGTTGGGCTTATGCATAGAGGGATATATATATTCAGTAAAATTGCATGTTATTGTCATCAAATACAAGTAAAGCCTCACTTTTCGTCTCACTTTTATTTATTTTTTACACAGTGACAGTTAATCAAATGTCAATAATACCAAAGAAAATCCTTTGCCTAACTGTGATGAATATGCATCAGAAGAAAACTTTATGATAATTTGGATTCACACAAGATCAAGACAATGAGACTGCTCTTAAATTTATTTAAACACTTGATTATTCTGGAAAAAAAGTCAGAGTTAAGTCAAAACAAAGAACGTAATTGTTAATAATTTTGCCCTCAGTACAACAGAGTATGGAATTCCAAGGGGGACTGAAACCTTTTTGCTGTCAGCTGAACGAGTAAATAACTTACCTCTATGGAAAACAAACTAAAAAATGTCTGAATTCATCACATCCCCTCTGTAGTTTACTTTAGCACTCACTCCAAACTCCCTCAAACTGAGCAATATGTGAATAACTGCCATGTTTTATCAAGGCATAAAACAGGTTTGAGCCAGACTGGAATGCCTCAGCAGCACCAGTCATGCATTTCTGACAGAATGCTTGTGTTAATCCAAACCCTGTAAACACCATTAAAACATCAGGGCCTATAAAACATTTTTATGAAGTAAAGAGGCAACTTTATAGGTTTTGTTCTATGGCTTCTAAAATGTATGCTGCTCCTCTTGCTGCTGTCTGACTGACAACAACAGCAAAAGCAACAGCATTTATTCACAGCAGAAATCTGTTAGTAGAGGAGAATGCTTCTGAAAAGGAGCCTGTACATCTAAACACAAAGTAACATTTATGATGTTAAAGATTAATCAATTGTGGTCGCTCTAAGCAAGAGCATTGAGCACAGTTTTTCCTCAAATAATTTTTGTAAGATAAATCCAGAGGATTATGTCAGGGGGTACAGAGGGTCACTGTTTTTATACTTCCCCAATGCTGTTAGAGGTACGGTACCCTCATGGACCAACATTCATTCCAGATCCATTTGGCGAGTGTCCTTCACTGCAGCTTTCTACCTTCTTTTCACATACAGAATCCTTTTAATAAGATTGGTCAAAAATGGCCCCAATTTCAGAGAATATATAAATAAATAAACAGGAGAAAATCACTTATACTGTATTTTGGAGCCAACATTCATCATTGTCAGCAAGTATATACAGCTCATATGCCCCTAACACGTCCCATTTCCTCACCAGCAGCCATCTCGCCTTTTGATAGGACAGCATACTCGTTCATTTATAGAGGAACCTGTCAGTTTTGTGCTATTTACTAATGTAAATGTCCCCTGGATGAAGTCATTCTCAGGCATACCCTTGCTGTGACATGGAAACAGGCAAATACTGCCACTTCAAGTCATATTTGTGACCATGCTGCATTGATTTGAATACCATCTATGCAAAAGTAGTTGAAGGTTATGATGACCTCCAAGAAATATACAAGATGTCACAGCACGTACCTTTCCTCATGAGGAAAAAAAAACAGTAGTTATAGTTCAAGAGGAGCAGAAGCAAATTCAGGCTGAATGGGAGATGAGCTGGTATAAGTTGGGGCCTCTTTAGATACTCTTTACAGAGTATGAAAACACTCAGCGTACAGTTAAACATATATTAAGCACACATATGAGGGTGAACTCAACAGTTATGTACCCCTTTCTATTACTCTTTATTCTCTAAATGTTCACTGTGGACCACTCCTTTTTTTCCTCTTAAGCTTCAAATAAACTCAAGAAAATTAGCTCATCTGCTCTTAACTTCAAGGAAAACACAAGGGAGAAGTAAACATAAATTAATACAGTTCACTTCATTTAACTGTTTCCTTTTTTATTGTATATGTTTGCGTGTCAGCAAGAGACAGAAATTGCTATTCTATGCATGTGACGCAGCAAGCAGGAAGGGGCTGCACAAGTATTTTTTTTTAATACTGTGGATTTTCAAGTTGCATGACTGACATTCATTCGTCTGTATGTAGAAAGAACCATGTCCCGAGGCTAGGCAAGCGCTGTATGGTTTCAAGTGATCAGATAGCCCTGCCTGTTTATTCTGGGTATACTTCCACATCAGTACATCTCCCTGTCAGTCAAAGATCTGACGCCATGCAGAAAGAATCAGTTCTTTTCTGGGACTCTGCATGTTTATTACATTGCATTGCATTGCATTGCATTGCAGGGAGATACCTGGCTGCTTATCAAATATAATTAGCAAAACCCCCTTGTTAGTGATTTGTACAGTTAGAGTAAGTACTATATAGGGTTTCTTCAGTTTGACTGGCATGGCACAATAATATGCCACAGGCACATACACTAAAATCAATCCTTATTCCAAACTTCCGCATCTGACTTCAGCTTGTGGCACAAAAGTGTTTGATCCTCTTTTGCACCATTCCGAGGCGTGGGAGGCAAACGCCATACTGTAGCTGCGTTTTAAGAGCTCATCCTTTAGTTTTTCCACCCTGAGAGCAAGGAGCTCACACGCCATCGTGCAAAGTTTTTCGCTTGAAAGAGAGTGTCAAATCAGAGTCACGGTGAACAGATATCTGACAAAGAGGCTGATGCGGCTACAGTAATGGCATGAGTAGTCACCAGAGACTGTAACTAAATCACAATTCCATAGAGAGACAGACCAAACATGTCATAACAAATAACATGCTCTTGTAACAATAAGCAGTTTCAGTCTAACCCTGTAAAATGGCAGCAATGCTGACTGATAGGGAAGCCGAGACAGGAGAGGGATTTCATTGTTAACTGTTATCTTCCTATTCGGAGGCAGCCCTCTTATAGGGTAGAGTGGTTGAAATGATGTTGACCACACCTATCAAATATCCATCATATAAATTCCTCATCAAGGCTGATGCACAAAATCCATTTAGGCAATCTCCACAACAAGCTGATGAGTTCCACTGACATAATAACAGCCAATAATCACTGATGAGCTCTTATACAAACAGTTTTTATTGTTGCCAGGCAAACTGCCACTTCTTAAAAGCACCAACTAATGCCACTACACAGAGTAACTATGTACAGTAGTCAGTCACACACTTAAATTTCACCCTGCATCTTATACCTGTGAAAAGCATCATCCTGTTGAGGCGGAGACACAACAATAAACTGAAAATAATGGGTGTTTTATAAATCTTGTTGGGAGGTGTTAAACTATGCCTGACAGCAGGAAAGGTTAACTAAAGACCCTTGAGGAACTTTTAAATGTGATAACTCAATATGAAGCATGTTGTACACAACAGGAAAAGGTTATCTTAGTATCTTGACCTATACAGCTTCTTGAAATTGATTAAGACCTGTTCAGAGAAACAAAACAGTCACTCTGGATAATTTATAACCAAAAAGAGATTAAGCAAAGGGCAGATTTTCCTAAATGTCTCAGGTATGGCTAATATTTTTTATAAAAATGAGTGCATCGCTCTTTCTAAGCATGGACTGAATCATGCTTTTGGTACTGGAAATTTTATAAGGGCATGAAGAAAAAAATGGCATGTGTCGCAACAGGCTTGAAAAAGATTGATATCTACAGTGTAATGCAAACATGTTGTAAACACGATGCCCTCAGCTACACCGGAGATATCAGGCACTAAAACAGAGTAATGGTAAGCATTATTAAAGTATGTGAGAGGTTGTGTTGGGGTGACAGAACAGAAATAGACAGTCTGAGTTTACTGAGCTGATTTAAATTATACACTGTGAGCCATCCGTTACTTTTAGATTAAACAAATATTCACCACCCACTGAGCAGACCTCTATCTCCAGATGATACAAGGTCTCTTCACACATGATTTTGTAAAAGCCTCTTTTTATCGAGGCTTCCACTTCAACTCAGAATTCTATCTAAAAATTCCATCAAACTGAATTCAAAGCCAAATGTGGCTAAAATGTGGCTATATGTACAAACACACAAGTTTCATTGAACTTTTGTTTGAATACAAGGAGTTTTCAGTATTGGTAAGAGCATATTCTTTTCTACAGATTAAAATACCTTTCTGAACAAATATGGAGTTTGCCTGACAGAGATTCAGAGTCTCACATGAGGGATGAGTGTCGGCAGCACTCCTTATTCTAATACCACTCAAAGTAAAGTTTGATTTCCAGCTACAGCTGCTGTAACATCTAAACTTTTATTTGAGCAGATGTCTTAGTAAATGAAGTCTTCATTAGAACATTTTCAGTATATTTTTCTGACTCAAACTACAGGCTCATGATATAAGTTTGATGAATTTGAAAGAAATAGGAGAGGAGTTAACTAAAAGTTAGTCCCCTCGACCTCAGAATCAATAGAAATTGAATGGTCCCATTCAAACTGGCTCAGAAGAGAGGCAAGATGTCAAAGCAATATAAAGAAGTGAAAAAAACATTAATAGGGTAAGCCTCGTCTTTGTAAAGACAGACCAGAAGTTTGGAAGGCCTCCACTTTGCAGATGTGATCCTTCATCATGAACCAACTTTAGACAACATGGTCAGATAATCTCTGACTGGTGATAATTTCAGTTTATATTTGGAATTTTTTCTCATTTTTCCCTTCTCAAGAAAACAAGTGTGGCCTTGTCCTAGAATATTGTAACCAGTCTTTAGACTAAGATTAAATAATGATGATGACAATGATAAAAGCAACTCTACACATTCAGGCAAGTTCATTCTCACATGCCAAATGTTCCTCTGTAAGTAGGTCAAAGATGGTGCTGTAAGCAACATTAAGTAGCAACTAAATAAGAATTCTAAAGTCTGTGTTTAATTATAGACACATAGTAATTTTCTGCTTAATATGTACTGTATTTAATATCTATAATTATGGAACCAAGAATTGTTTAGTAAACAGACAAATCTTCTTTTCAATATTCTACTGGAACTTGCCCAATTCAATTCGGACTACAGCAGAAATAGGTGGCAAAAACAAAAGCATAAATCAATTTAAATCACCAGACAATGAGACGAGAATAATCAATGCAATCAGTTGTGGCCCATCTGCACACATCATTTGCAACAAGATGCATGCCACAGCCAAAGAGTGAAACCTACTTCTATGTGTCAGTAGAAATAGCAGTTCAAAATAGACTTTCTTACAAAAATGACAAAAATGAAAAAAATAAAATGTTTTTTTTCCCAGTGAATTCAAAAGGAAGCACCTGCAGTTAAGAAGTAGACAATAAAATCCACAAAGATGCCCTGAATGGGGTTGAGTTTAAAGATACCCTGGTGGCTTGGGGCCCTTTTTTTAACCCAGTACAATTTATTAGTTTCTTACAAAGGAAACTATGGTGAAGTCATTTTATGTAACATAGGTGCTTCAAAAGTTGCAAGGAACACATGATGAAGCCATAGTCTGATATATGGAGTATAGACAGCTGGGGTAGATGTTGGCCTGCAAGAACACATGATAGTCATTCTCCAGTGTGCATGCTGTGCAACAGTGGGGGAAACAGAAACTGATGAGATGAAGAAAAATAGTTGTGGTTTATGAAGACACCTCTAAAGGTCCTCTCACTCCTTTTGTCATGCTTTTTATTTCTGTTGCAATGAATCTCGGCATCTCAAGCCAAAATAATAATAGGACTAATAGAGCGTACACACAGATGACAGTACTGCCTAAGGAATCTTTTACAGGCTTGTTTCCAAATCCTAAAGTTGCAGGAGGAAAGAAAAAAAAGAAAAAGTCTGCATCACTTTATAACCATTCTTAGATGCTGTCAGATTGAATATCGTTAAACCTTTTTATTTCGTTTCCTTTCACTTTTCCTCTGTCGACAGCTAGTTGTCATAAAGCACAGCCAAACCCCACGAGGCCCCGTAGTGCAGTCAGACGAAGTACAAAGCAATCACATCTGCTGATTAAAGCTCTAATGCATTCTGCTGCATCGGGCTGGGGCCTGCATCTTTAATGAAGAGCAGATATTATATCCTGTTTACAGGGAAAGGAGAGGCAGCTCATTTTAAGCATTAGCGTTCCCCTTGCACTACTTCTATCCACACACTGTTAGGGCTTTGTGTCCCTTGCTCGGCACTGACCTGCAGACTTTAGCTAACAACAGGCTGTGAGGGGTGGACTGGGAATAACACACAAAAAGAAGGTTTTATCCCAGAGGCTGAATCATGACATCAGTCAGTAAATGCAATTGGGAAAAATCTGTAGCCTGTTTGAACGCATCTGTCTGTGAATGCATACGTCTTTGTACATTTGCAGCTATGCACAGTTAGAGAGGTTACTCACAAGGTCATCTAGCTAAATTCCCCAGTGTTTGCTCCTCAGTTCCTCAACCCCACTCCCACTATCTCTATCTCTGTCTCTCCTGGCATCAGCCCAGTGGATGTAGGGCCAAGTGGTGAGTCTCTGAGGAGGGGCACACGCTCTGCATGGCGTTTGGGACAAACACTGCAGCAGCGTTTCCTCTGCTCTACCCATCTGTTGGTTTTGGCCCACTCCACTGGACCACAGCACAGATCTGGGCAGGGTTTTGCAAACATACTTGTACAGCAGCCAGACCACTTCATAGGACTTTCCTGTAAGTACGGTCAGCAGCAATTAAATGTGGGAATGGAAACGAATATCAGGGCTTAGGACAGCGGGATGGTTCAAACACTGAGGAAAAGGTCATTCCCACAGTATCTAAAACCCATGAGCTACATTTTTACATCTCCCTGGAGAATGACTACTCCTCTGTGGACACGAGTGAAAATGAAGTAAAATGTAAGAATGTTTACTTTAAATATACAGCACATGGGAGAAAAAAAATATGTTTTTTTCTCTCTTTTTTTTTCTAAATTGATGGTTCCAAGCTCCATGAAAACCCTTTGTATCAAAGCAACATGTTATTAGTCCCACTGGCAATCAGTTTAAAAACTGGAGTGCCATTGTCTTTGCAACTAATTGATATACAGCAAATTAATCATTATTGGAAACTCTAATTGGATTATCTTCCAAGAACACAAAAAGGACAAATTATTCATCAGGAGCCCTCTCGTGTAAACACTGTTTATTTTATTCTGAATTGCACTTCCTCTCAGCCTTTCATACTTCCTGAGCCACAACACTTTCACATCAACATAGTCAAAGTCAAGTAAACAGTGACAATAAAACCATGAGACAAATCATTTGAGTCATCTGCATATAAAGCAGTAGCAAGCCCAAGAGCAGTCTGTGCTATGACAACCTAATTACAAAACTTCACTGAAGCAGAGAAGAAAAGAGAGGAAGAGTTGGAAGGAAATTCTGAGCTGCATTTCCACACAGCACTTGCAACACTTTAAAATGCGTTGCCTTTAATTTTGCGGTTTCTTCTTGCATAGGTCGTTTTTGAGTGCAGGGCAGGGAAACAAGTAGATGATCGATAAAAATGAGCCACAAGAGGCAAAATAAGTGAGTCCTTCAACATGCTGAAATCTGCTACAAGATGTGAGTTGTTGCATCCATAATTTCCATAGAAAACAGTGCAGATATTGAATGACTCACCTTTACAGGAGACAGAGCTTGGGTCAAATGGATGACAGTGTGAAATAGAGGTGACACTGAGGAAGATTTTTCATAAAGACTGTTCTTCCCCTGAGATGGTATATTTATTCTACCTAAAGCTAGAAAAAGATGTAACTAGAGGAATGGTGTAAAATGTATCAGATAAATGTATTATTCATGTATTATTAACTGATTTAAACATTTCAGTAATTATTGGAAAGGTTGCTTTTAGGATATGACTGGCTGGAAAAGTATACCGAATGATGGATCATTGAGATTCCAGTCAAGATTTGATCAAAACCTCTCTTAAAATTGGCACCAGATGCCATTAGGGAGAAAATAGAAATCCCAAAATTAGCTGATTGAGTACCATCCCTCCTTAATCTTCTCCCAGTGTTCACTGCTATAAGCATAGCAGCAACCAAAAACAATGTGTTTTGTATTTTATTTCTAATAGTTTTATGTTAACTAAAAAGGGCTCTAATTTGAAATAGATCCTTGTTTTATCTGCACACTGTACAACACTTGCAGGAATATCAGACAGAGATCAGCATCATCGAAGATTAACCAAATAGTCAAGAAAAACTTGTGCTGTGTAGGGCGCTGGGTACACTTTGATCTCTTATTTTGTTGTGGCAATCAGTTTTGTCAAGATGCTTAAGTGTTAAAAGTTAAATATATTAAATCAAAAAGGATAGGAATACTAAACAGAAAGCATTTCTTTTGAAAATAGATAAAGAGCCAATGGTGAGGTCATGAATCATATCGGCTTTGAAGACATACACCCACACAACCATATCTGCTTTTACTGTACTGTAGCCGCAAATAAATCTCAGAAGCTTGTTAGGTGGATTTAATACTCTTCATACTTCTTTGTTTTCTTTGTTGATCAAAAACTAAGTCAAATCTAGCACTCAATAAATACTACAGGAAGACTTATATATTGTTTATTCATCTTTTCTTTTTAGAGACTCACAAGAACACATATCAAGAGTCCAAGGCAGGTATGAACTACCCCTCAGCTCTGGCCAAGGGCAAGCTTTGTTCTCCTTGGATGTAGTTGCTACGCTTTGGAATGGATTAGGAAAACGTGATCTAAGTCTATAGTGGAACACTGAGGCATCTTTTCTCAAGAGTGTGGTACCCCAGCCTGAGGAGAGGTAGATACCGTAGGCTGTGTTATAGTACGCTTGGTGATCACAATGTAACTGGATTAAGCCCTCTGGCCACAGGGTATTCTCTGGGGGTCATCATGCAGAGAATACATGTCCACAGACATATGACTTTTAGTTGTGAAGCACTGGCTACCAAGGATCTTTGACACCTTTAAAGAGAACTTCTAGGGTAGCAATTTGAACATTTTGCGTTAATTTTTAAAAATCAGATGCTCCTGTTCTTTGCTCAACAGATGAACCTAAGAAAGCAGATGCTAATGCCTCAACTACCAATTAACACGAGCACACTTCTTTGAAGTCTAGTCTTTGTCAAACAATATGTTAGCTATTAACAGCTACTGGTAATTTACATCCAGCTGACGACAACAAATCTTAAAAGAGATACAAACTGACATATTAATGTTCATATGTGTTATACTGACATTCTTTTGAGTATGTTTGTTCTGTATCGAGTACTTTATTGGGACTCCCTTTACTGTACGAGCGTGTGTTTGAGTAGGTTAATGTGATTTGTAGTGTAAAAGCACTTGTGCTGGTCAACAACATTAGAAAAGTTCTCATATATGCAGTTAATTTACTATGTATCCTTTACAGCCCCAATCCTTCATGACATTAATTTCACAAGGTGCTGCTGACATTCTGGTCCATTATGCAGGTTTGTCAGAGGCAGGACGGTGTCCTGTTGGATTCAGATCTGTTAAATGTAGATATTGAGGCCATTGAGGTTCACCGACCTCATTGTTATGTTGATGAAACACTTTTGAAATGACTTCTGCCTTGTGAAATGGCGCATTATCACACTTAAAGTGACAATTAGAAAATGGATAAATTGCAGCCTGGTGATAGGTGTACATAATCACCAATGATACTCAGGTTTTATTCTGACCATGCTCCTCTTTTTAAAAATGTAACAGTCCAGTTACAATGAATCTGTGTTTATCACGATGTCACATTTCTGTTTCTGACAGCCTGATGAGATCTGCTGCTATTGTAGCCCGTCCACCTTAACCCCGGACATGTTGTGCATTCTGAGATGCTTTTTAACTCACCATAGTTGTAACGGGTGTTTGTACAGGTTACTGTAACTCTTCTGTCAGCTCCAACCAGTTTGGCCAGTCTCCTTTGACCTTTTTCATAAATAATTCATTTCTTTTTGTATAGCTGCTTCTCGCTGAATTTTACTTATCAGTTTATTTATTGTTCTTTACATGTTTCTGAGCTAAACCTGGTGACTGCTAAGAGTGAAAATCCTCAAACGTTTGCAGTTTCAGAAATACTAAAACCAGCCTGACTGGTTCCAACTCTCACCCAATTCAAAGAGATCACATTCTCTCCATTTTGTAATTGTATTTATATATTTTTATTAGTGTGGTAATCTTTCCAGTTTAAGTGCACTATGGCAGCAGACTGTATTGCCTTTTGTTTGGGTTACATGGCAGACTGCTTATCACGAACAGAATCTATGCAGACCATAAACAGCTGAGGATTTGACTAAGCTGTCCAGGATGAGAGAAATATCTGTTGCTGCTGTTTCCACACACTGTACCAGTTGAAATCTTGACCTCTTCACACTATTCATATAGTAAGTCCCTTACAATTGCTATCTTAATTGGATATCAAGCACTCAATAGATCATCTACTTTATAAATGGGAGAGATGTCAAAAAAAGATACTGTCATGGCTGGCAGTAAAATAGAGAAGCTAAGCGTAATGGACACATAATTGAGACGCACATCTGAGAGATAGACTCTCAGACAGTTTGACATTTTTCCAGCCTTAATCCTGACAATCAACAGAAAAAAATGCACCAGTTGCATGGTTAAAATTCTTCTAATAACTATGCAGAAAGCAGCTCAAGAGATGCTAGTCCTGTCCACTCCTGGGAGACGCAGTTCCACACTGCTGGTAATTAACAGCAGCAGAGGTGATGAAGAGATGGGTGACATCCAGAACCGGATAGTATGCTCCTCTCCTCTGTCTTTTGTTAATTAGTAGCATTAAACCAATCTCAACCACAATCTCTCTTTTCCAACATCAAAGTCCACTAGACTAATGCAAAGGCACTGTGAGGCAGAGCAGGCTAAAATGAGGGTCTGAAACAATACCAATTTACCACACCTCTGAACACAGCAGTATTTCCTAAATATATGTGTCTGGGCTCGTCTCCTTTTTTGTGGCTGATGCTTTGATATGTCTGAGTGCTGCACAGGGTAGAGGTTTAGAGTAAAATGAAAGACATCATCGTGAGCTGGAGCTTGCACACATGGGTGTGGTTGTGTCAGTGCTCGTCCTGTTATGCCCCTGCCTGTGATGCGATTTTTTAGACCACTATCTGATTTATTAGACTGTCCAGATTGTTGCAAGGGAGTATGGGAATAACAGATGCCACCAAAACTACAGCTATCTTATCAAAGCTTTCAAACCTTTATAAAACACCACCAAACCAGCAGTTTTTATGAAAACATCTTAAGCAATGATTCTCCTTTGTATGCTTTGGAAACTACATGCAGCACACAAAATCCTGAAAATGATTTGGTTTGTTAAAGATTCTCCTTTATGATCATTATTTTAAGTGCCACATCACAGTGGTTAAGAATATTTTAAATCTTACTTTAACCTGATCCTGAAAGTCATACAGATCAATTAAACGAGCCAGGAATGGATAATATACATTCTGTTGGAGTTATAAGCAAACTAAAATAAAAAAAAATCAAATTTAGTTGTATGAAATATTTATTTATAAAGTCGAGCTATCTCACACAAGTATAGAAGTATGTAGCCTGTCTATGGCCTTAACAGTGCCTTCAAAAATCATCAAATGCATGCAGAAACCCTGACCCTTTACTCCCAGAATAGTTAAATTATTTATAGTAGCTCTCCCTCTGACAAACCTCTAACTGTCTTCACTTTCTACCTCAAAGGTGCTGAGCTGAATGTAAACTAACAGTACAGGTACGTGTACGTTACCTACGGAGTGTTATTTTAAAAAGCCCAATTTTATAATCAGGTAGTAAATTCTAGCTCAAAGTGCATATGATGCCGCGAGTCCAAATGCTTAGTTTTTTTTTCAGTGGCAGACGAGAGGCTTCATGATGAAAAGTGAACTTGCGCTGCCCACCGAGAGAAAACTTGCACTTGTTCAAGAAAGATAATGGATGGTAAAAAAAAGAAAAAAAAGGAGGGAAATCACACCCTTATTTTTTCACAACCTCTGTGTTTTATGCTTTGAATCTTACTTCAAAGCAGTGTGGTGCTGAAAGTCACCCCGTTGTGTGGGTGGGAGGCTTTTACTTTCTTTGTTGGTAACTCTGCAGTACACTGCGCACCTGTCAGAACAAGACACACATTTTAATCAGTGAGAGCATTTAGTTTTGTAGTTTGTAATTTAAAAAACTCACCGGAGCACAGATTACTGTAGACATGGGGGAAGACTGCAGTGTTATATGTATGAAATGGCAAGATATGGATGCCGATAGCAGAGTGTATACAAATTGAAATGTTTTACAAATATCAAAGTATCATTGTTCTCGTCTTCAAGACACGTGCCGTTTTCCATTAGGATGGTGGCAACTGAACATGTTAGCATAACGTCTGAAGGAGCATAATGATAGTATCTGAAACAATTTAAGAAACAGTTTACTAGGTCAGCATGGATAACACGTCTGTGTAACTTTAAACGCGGCTCAAGTTTGGACAGCGAGCAGTAACATATAACCGACAGGTACTTACAGTTCGGCAGGTCTCACATCAGCATATGATCTGCATTTTAGAAAAAAATTAAAGGGGGGTGCCACAAAATAATATTTTCACACACAAACTCTCTTTTTTCTCATTATTTTGTGTAGCCTGTACGCATTTTTGTTCACCTGTTAGCAAGAGATGATAATAGAGGCAGGGTCCCTGAGGAGAGGCAAAGAGAATTCTTTTTTTTGGGAACAACTATGTTCACTGCTGTTGTGCAAATGAGTAAGATTCCTATAGTGAAAAAAGTACTAAGCAATATTTCCATCTGATCCTCTCCACTGCTGGCATGTTTCACACAACCATAATAAACTTGAAATAGTAACATAAATTACTGTAGCAGTATTACATGTTATTTTGACAAAAATGTTGTCTCACATGAATTTTAAATATCACAGCCACACTATGGTAATTGCTGTCACAGTGGTTGGTAAGTTTGAATGACTAGTCGGGAACAATAATGCAAATGTAACCATCAGAAACATAAATCTAAAAAAGTTATAGTGTTTTTATAATATATATATATATATACATATATGAGTGGACAAATATATTTGATCGTGTATGACTGGTCAAACAATACTTATTCTTCTAACGCATTCTTCAACATCTGACAACTGGCATTTTTACAGATGCATGGGTGTTTCATGTCACTGTCAAACCACAATGTTTTCCTTATTGATTTTCCTGTCTGATCTCATCATATTCAGACACGAAAGGAAACAGGGCGGACACTTCAGAAAGAAAACATCAGAAAACGTAATGTAATATTTGAAGTGTTGAGGCTGAACAGAAGCAATTATTTTGGTGTCTACAGAAGGGGGTCTACTGTATTAAAATCTTTCCCATGTTAGGGCTTTCAGTTTGCTAACAAAAGTACTACAGCATTTAGAGGCAGTATTGGTTGGCACTGACTGGGAAGAAGCCTCCCTCTGGGTTTCGCATCCCTCTATGGGGACATGTGGCAGAGGACTGAGAGGGGGGCCTGTTTGTGAGCTCCAGTGGGTGCCAGAGAGATCACAGTGACCTGCTCCAGGAGTGAGTATCCCACTGACAGAACTCCTGAAGCCAAAATAGACTCTTCAATCAGTGTCTGAAGCGGACTGCAGGCAATGTCATCTCTATCACTAGTCTTCTATTTTTCTCAAAAGAAAAACACATCAAAAGTGCATCGAGTACGTGCCTGGCAGGGAGCACAGGAGTCCTCTGATGAAACACACCTCTATTAAGCAGACTCAGACTGCTGTCTAGTATTGAAACTGACCTTTTGGAAAGTATTCTACATGGTCCTTCATGATTAAAGGAAACACAAGGCAAATACGAAATACAATGGCATCTGCAGAGCGAGACTGAAAAACACTGGAATGAAGCTAGAAAAACAGATTTGTACTAACGTGCATGCACACATCTTTTCTGCCTGCAATGTATTTTTTGTCATACTATGATATATGTATATATATATATATATATATATATATATATACATATAAACACATGCACAACTTTGCACACATTATTTGAAAGCTTCAAGTGCTTTTTAAGTTTGCTTTGAAGAATGATGCATTTATTTTCTAAGACTCTTTTCAAAGCACATCTTTAACATGGATGAACAATATAAGAAGCCTCAGGAGTGTTTAGTGATTTGAATACTAAAATGGAACTTTATATCTGGGCTGCAGGGCTCAATTAGTTCACACAGGTTTTTGAAAGCACTTACAATAATTGAAAGCTTTTGATCCCTCGCCCTAAACTGCAAACTCTAGAATGTCAGTATGTATGCAGTGCTGCAAGCAAGATTTGCATTTGCATTGAGGAAAGTATACTTAATTCAGTACTGTGGGAAAAGAAAGTAAAACAGCTATATTTCTCAACTATGACTAATATGTTGAGCTAGAACCAAAATGCATGACACAAGCAGATAATTGAGTTCTAATCTTCCCACTTTGGCTCCATCATTAATAAACTCACCCCTCACCTCTGTAAAGAAGTATAAACAGATTGACAGCTCAGTGGGAAGAAGGGTAAAAACCACATTAGAATAAGACTTAGGAAACCTGAATCAATAAAGGATATTAGGTACCAGTGTCTAAGGCACTCTGGTGGAATTCAAGTCCTGGGACTAAAGAGGGGGAAAATGCCCCGGTAATTAATTCAAAGTTCAACAATAGTAGTTCAACAGACATACAGTTTATTAACCTGTGTGGTACTGTTCCAGGGTCTGTTCCTTTTCATTTTCCATTACAATGGAAGGAACTGTCAACATCTGACATCATTGATCATGTGATCATTGATGTTTATGACATCAATAACAAATTGTTGAGTTACCATAATTGTGATCAAAGCTTTCCAATGATCAGTAATCTGTCTATAATGATGGACAAAAGTGGGCTTAAAAAATCTGTTGGGATTCAATATCTCTGTTTTAAATGTACCAGGCCTAAATAAATCGAGGACCCAAACTGCCATAATCAAAAATAAATAAATAAACAAATGAATAAATAATTAAATACGTGTGTTTTTACACTGTCCATTTATATATCAATTTATCTTTTACTTACTTTATATTTTTACATTTAATCTTATTTCCACATTTATTTTTTCTTATTTCCACTTATTTATTCATTTATTTTCAATTTTCCACTTTTCCTAATCTACACATATTTATTTTCCCACTTTTCCACATTATTACTTTTCTGCATGAATGGTCATCTACAAGAAACAGTGTCAACCAATCAGCTCTCAATAAATCCACAGAAAACCAACTGGCTCTGCCCTACTTTCTTGTGAGAGATAATGGCTTCCTGTCAGGAGATTGCTGGTGAACTAAGGCAAATTGCTGACTTAGCTCAGAATAATACAGTCAGCGATGACTTTTTTTGTTTGTGGTATTGTAGATACTGTGACTGACAGAATGATTATCTTAGCAACACACACAGACACAGAAGTTCTACCTTCAGTCTTACGGTTTAACCTGCGTCACCATTAAATGGCGACCTTCTCTGTTCTCGACTATTCCTGCTGACCTGCAACAATACAAATGCAAAGCGCTGTTGGTTGCTGGTAGCTACGGAAGCTGTTGGGACGCTGGAAGAGGCTGCTTAGCTGTCTTGGTCAATGCAACGAATTGTGTGTGTGTGTCACATCAAAATCTCAACGTAGTGAGCAGACACATCCAAGAAATATTCAGTCGCATCTGTATTGTTGCACGTCAGTTAAATAGATAACAATACAACATTATGTACACAATAAATAATAATGAATAATAATATTACGACTGTGATATACATGACAGCAGTCACACATTAGTTAATATTTTGTTGTCGTAATAATCAAAATTCAATAGCAATAATGACAGATGTTGTGTCATGTTTGAAAATGTGTGTTACATAGATTAGAAGTTCATCTAACTACTCTGAATATCTGTTATTTTAAAGATGGAAAAAAATTGCATCTGTAGTAACAGTTTTCAGGAATTTAATAGTGCGCTTTAGGCTGTTTAAAGAATGCTCAGGATCAAGTGAACAAACAACATCTATGCATGCAGACATTTAACACAGTGAGCAACTTAAAATGAAACATGGTTATAATCTACAGAATAAGTTTTCAACCCAAACTTTCCTTTACTCAAGCGCATTAGGTTGATTCATAGTGCTCATAAAGATCATCTGGTTGCTCCAAATGGGAGCCATGTGTTCCCTTTCTGCAACTTGTCAGACTACCTTTTAAAACAGAACAGGATCTTCAATTAAGTGTCCAATGTCATTTAATGAAGTGCTGATTGTGAAAAGACAACAGTGTCCAGAAACATAATGAAGTCATTAATGCTAATTTATACAAAGTCTAACATTTGAGCCCTTTGTTTATTTGTAAGAAGTCAGAAAACATCCTATGGGTTCGTGATGATCTACACTGCTTCCGCTCGTTGTGTGTTGGACACGGGGGTCAGGCCAGGCATGCAATCAGCCAAGTGCCTCATCTAGTGTGTGCAGAGCCCTTCCTGTTTTATGCTAATGTCATCTCGGTGGGCAGAAATGAGAAAGTAGTGATGCAAGATAATTACCAGGGCACACCAGAGACAGGTGGTGCCCTAACTGTGGTGATTTAGCATTTTGAATTCCTC
The DNA here is from genome assembly GCF_036924035.1 of Leuresthes tenuis. NCBI lineage: Eukaryota > Metazoa > Chordata > Actinopteri > Atheriniformes > Atherinopsidae > Leuresthes > Leuresthes tenuis. Next base: position 18,853,037 of record NW_027325362.1, read on the forward strand.
ATTCTCATTCGACCTGTACTATTCCCCAGTCGGGAAGCAAACTTTGTTGCACTAGGCACTAAATCTTTCCACAAAGCCTCAGAGGACAGGCAGATCCCATATGTCTTCAGAGCATGCTAATGGTTGTAGTTGTTACAAAGAGTCACAAACACAGTGTTTACCTGAATCACGGTCAGGTTGCAAGTTATAAGTTGTTCTAAATAACACACTCTTTTCCCAGTCCTTTCTTTTATCCTCATACAGAATTTCAAAAGGTCATTCATTTACCATGCCATAATTGTATTCACTTTTGAGTAAAGACCTATTTATGCCATTTTCAGTGATGAAGCTCGTAAAGCACACTGAAAGCAGTGCTATTAAAGTAGCTTCTTAAGGGGTTAATAATGCACAGGCCAAGTTAAATCAGGCTGAGATGATGCTACTTCATGATTCATGACCCCTACTGATGCTTAGTCGAACTACTAATTGTCTGCTTATCACTGGAACAAGTGGGAACAATAGGTGGCCATCGCAACAAGGCACAAACACTCACTGTGGGTTGAGGCTGAAGTTTCTCTAATGATTCACCATTAGCCGCTTGATTTATACCGTTGAGTTATACCTGTTTAGCTCAATAGGAACTGTCTGGAGCTGGAGACATAATGGTCTGTCACAGGGTAGAGAGCGCTTTGGTTCCTGCCTCGAAACAAATGGATTTCACACTCCACCTGCGGGGATGTTGGTGAAAGGTGTGAATGGGCACTGAAGAACAGCCACAGGACAGGACTCAACAAACTATAGAGCAAGCCAATTAGACATGGTTCTGCAGGGAAGGCTCACACTCTCTCCTCCGCACTAGAAAAGCAGTACTGACACCACAAGCATTCCATTTTGGAGGCTGTATTAAAATTGGTATTCCTGTACCCACAATGATTATGATGTGCCTGTAGAGCCCAGGAAAAAAAGTGAGGCGGTGAGCTTGTAACGACTGACAGAAAAGTATGAGTGGCTAAACTGAGGTGAGGTGAAAAGCAGGAGCAGCAGATTATTTTCTCATCCTTACATAGCACCAGCAATGGACATTTGTTTCTGGTGCTAAGCAAGTCCTTTTGTGTAGACATAGTACTAGCAGCCAAAGCATAGACAGCATCAAGGCTGTGGTCCACAGAAAGAAAACCAGCTTCTGTTGAGGCTTTAATCAAACTAATGCTTCCACGTCTGCCACTGTCCAAATCCTGGCTTGTCCCTTAAAGATGACAAAACAAACTTGAATTCTTTCCAGTTTGCAGAGGGATTTAGACAAAGTAACTAACATTTTCCAACATACTTCATTCTGTGCATCAAATGTTATTAAATGTGAATGATTGTTGTGTAGAGGGACAAACAGCCATCCAAGACAAAAAAAAGACCGGGGTAGGTAGAAGAAAATTAGTGTTGTCATAGAGCAACAAAATGCAAGAATTTAATCTGTAGAGAGACTGAGGTATTGTCAACTATGACAGTTAGAATTTATGAGATTTATGGGAATCATTTATGGGAAAATTAGAATAATTATCACAACTATATTGTTGAACATGAGAATAACCAAATTAAGATACTGACACAACATTCTTGTTTTGATAGCAAGAGCTCAGTCAAATGTAAAAAGACTGACTATTTCTTTAAAGCGAGGCTTAATCTAAGAAACCAAAGGCAAAAAGCATTAAATATAAAAATTCCATCTTGATGTATCTATTCATTTTCGTACTGGGAGAATGTATCAACATGGTTCAGCTTAAAAGAAACAAAATGGCAGTTTGAGATCTTTATAACAGGATTAATTTACTATTTTGCTAAATATATCTTCTTAAATATTTTACAAAAATCTTTTTATTAAAAAGTTAAAACTGAGAAACGACTAACAATGCAGAAAAATAAGACGGTTAATTTTGAAATACCTCAAATGACTGTATAGAGAAGATGAACTGACAGAAGTGGATGTGACGCCAACAATCAAGTGCCTTAAAGTGCAATGCCTCTGATGGCAGCTAGAGCTGTAAAACGTCTCTGGCTCCAACAGAGCTCTACTCATAAAGCATCAATTTTTCTCTTGAAAAGTGAATACATTTTTTGTAGTCATTATGGTGTCAATAGTACATAGTTCCCTTTGACCTTGGTGCTGAGGGGTCCCTCTTGAAGTAATTCTATAATTCAAAAGTCGTTATTTTAATCTAATTCAATTTCACAGTATTAGTCTCCAGCAGCACCCATTTCCCCAATTATGGTCACTTCAGGCTTCAGAAAGATTAAGATGGCAACAACAAACAAAGTACTATCTCTCAGAAGGAAAGAACAAAAAGGATATTTTTGAATATCCAGAACAAATGTTAATCAAGAGTTTTGGTATTCTGACTAGTTTCACATGAGATGGAATAATTTAGTTTAATTTTATATGTTTTATCGTCATAGTTTATACCTTTTATGTTCATAATGTTTAATATAACAAATCACATGTGTTATATGTTGAACTAGAGCTTGTGGTGAATGGTGAATATTTTTTGATGCAGCTCAAATATATTTAATCACTATGCTCTATTCAAATTTTATTTGACTGATGAAAGCATGTGTCATGAGTAAGGCTGTGGCTGCCATGTTGCATACACTATTGAAGGCCCTGTAAACAGATTTCAGAAACAACTCGGTTGACGCTCTAGGGTCTTCTTACTGTAACTGTGGTGCTATGTGCATAGAGTATGACATACGAACATGTGCCTAATAGATTAACAGTGATGGTGCTGACCACAAACGCTGCTCTCATCATTAGGCTTTGCCGCTTGCCTCCCCTTTAGGCCCCAGTTTCCTGGCTCAACTGCTATGTGGTAAAATCAAATCCAAGAGACGCCCTGGATTTTGCTTCAGGATGCAGAAAACAGTTCACTGAAAGAGGATAAACAACACAATTCTACGCTGTACATAGCACATCACCGAGGAGTCAAAGCTCTGTATACTTCCTCAAACAAAAGCCTGATTTGTCGAAAATGAAGCACAACTTGGACACCCTGTTGCAAAGGGATGTAAAAGGAATAAAAGGAAAGTGAAGGATGAGTGATGAGCACATGCAGCAATGATACAGGCAGAAGAAAAATCTTCTTACAGGGTACAATGAATGTGTGACATGTGCTGAAGTAAGAAACTAAGAAATAACTGCGCTGTTCTGCGCAGATGTGAAGAGTCTGGTGTTGTTTCTTTTGGTAATTGCACAGCTTGAGTCCTCTTGCCCTCCCCCATCCCAGGATTATAGCTGAATGCACACTCAATCCTCTCTTTGCCCATGTATTTTGTTGCAGACTGTTATGTCCAACTGCAAATGGAATTACCAAGCTCTTTATATTGTGTACACAGCTTTTCTTTTCTCTACATGCCTAAACCATATGCTGGTCCAACTGTGAGCTTTAAAAAGTGTACCCCTCGGTCCAATAAAGTCCTTGGCCCAGGGGGCACTTAAGTATATTTACCTTTAATCATGTCTAAGTGGAGATAATGCCCACATGTGAATTGCTGATAATAAGCTTCGCTGTTGAAAAAGGGACATCAAAGGAACTGGTTTAGCCACATTGATATCTTTGCTCCAAGACAACAGAGTTACTGTAATCTGCTTTCACTTGGTAATAACTACTTATGGTCCATTTCCTTACAGAATCCTTGGACAGATAACAGAGACACTGCAGTTCACCTCAACTGTGCTCATTTTCCTCAAATTACAACTTGAGCTCACTGACTTATACATACAGGATATATAAAGGAGTTGGGATTCAGGTCCCAGTGGACACTCAGCCACAGTGAAACAGCTACACAGAGCAAGAATCAAAGATGAAAATCACAGGAGACAAATTCAAATTATTCCTGTGAAAGCCAACTTTGTACAGCAGACACATGACATTGCTGTTGATTTGATTTAGCTCAGCCATGTCCGAATATGCTTACTTGCTATGGAAGGACCTCTGGCAATATTCAAGGTCTACCATGTTTTCATTAACATGTAACTGAAGCCTCAGAATGTGATTTTCCTTATGGACTCCAATGATCAATAAAACAAAATGAATGACTTAAAGCCAGTGCCCCTCTACTCATTACAGAGACCTCCAAGACGGATTTGACATTTCCAATACGCTGAGTGATTCTAGAAAAAGACCTCATTGATTAAAGCCACAACATTGAGACAAAATATTAATTTTTCTAATAGAATCGTGTTTATGCAAGCTCAGCTGCAATATGTGTGTGTGTGTATATATATATATATATGTATACAGAAACATAAAAATCAGGTTTCATTTTATTAATATAAACTGAGTAGTGTAGGGATTATGGTTTTTTTTAGAGACGTACTACTACATATGTCCAAACACTGAAAATGACAACTGTATTCTTTGTCAATGGAGAAAGCCCTAATAATACATTTTAGTTAGTTAGTCAGTTATTAAAATGACAGCCCTCTCAGGCTGCAGTCCAAAAGGCCCAATTGCTTTGCTGGCCCTTTGTGTCATCTACTCATAGTGAACAGATTTGTAAGAACCCTTGCAAATTACCCCCTGCAAAAGTTAGGTATGTTCTCTTTTAAAGGTCAGGCACCAAAAAAATCAGTGATACATAAATGTTACCACAGATAGAAGGAGACATTTTATGGTTATGCTGACTGTGATTAAAAACCATCAAGCCTTTCCATTAAGCTAGAACTATAAATCACTCAGCCAGTCGATCCTCCATTGTTTGACAGCACTCAATCACCCCCCAGCATCCCTTTCACTAAGGAAATTTTTCTGTTTGCCCCAAAGGGCCCCTACAACTGTTACATGACTACAATACTGCTTCAAACCTGCACTTTGTTGTCCATGTTGCTGTTTCTTTTATGCAAAGGTGATTGGTCTCAATCAGTCACACATATGTTGTCTGTAATGACCTCTTTGTAATGCTGCTTAGCTCTGAGTGCTGTGGTCAGCAGGGTCCCACAGGGTAAGCAATAGGAGGCCGTTCATTTCCTGTGGCTGCTAACCTGAGGCAGAGGTCAGTGAGATGTACAAATTAGTGAATGAACAGGAAACATGACCTTAGCAGAGCTGATAAGACAATAGGTTACCCTTCATTGCCATTGCTCAGGAGGATATAAGTGTACAAGTGAAACTCATATTGTCTGTGAATTTTTAACTTCTAACAGCTGTTGTCTTTCTTCCCATTTTGTCATCCTGACGTGTCCTATTCAGTACAAAAACCACACAGATTCTAATTTACTTTGTGGAGGAGGGACATATGTAGAGGACCACAAGCGGTGTAAAGAGGTACAGTTCGAGGCACCATAGGGGGTATTACTAAGGCTATGTAGCATGACAAAATAATCTGACTCACATGTGATTGATACAAGGAAGGAGAGAATGATAAGTCCTGGGAGACAGCAGCTGAGAAAGATGTCTTCTGTCTTCAGTTACACTAGATTAGTAAGGTTTGTGCCAATGTAGCAACAAAGAGCAATCTGTGGATCTCCATCACAATGGTCCACAACACTGCATTGTACTGAAAGCCTATCTGTTCAAGCAGTCTCAACAGTGCAATACATCACTGTTTTCTCGGCCCATCGCATATTGTGATTCACCCCAGGGTTAGGTAAGGAGCAAGAAAAGAGTGCCTCTGGCTATCAAAACAAAATAACAAGTCCAGATGGAGTACTTTTCAGCTGGGAACCAATGTCACACCCAAAAAGTGATTTGAACTGACTGAAAAAAAAAAAACCTCAGGGATGTTACCCTTGGGGAAAAAAGAAAAACAGGTCCTATGGATAAACTGATACAAAAATGCAGTAACTATGACATACCTAGATGCATCATAAGCAGAAAAATACATAATTTATAGTGATTCAAAGAATTTAGTTAATTTATAGTTATAGTCTCAAAATGTGTGTAAACAATTTCAAAAACAAACAAATTAATAATTCTTTTTTTAAATTCTTCTCAGAATGACACTTATATTTCAAGACTTCAAGATTCACAAAGTCAAAGTAACACAAATATTACTTTGAAGAAAAATCCAGCACAAATCCTTTGCAAACAAAAACAATGGTTCAGATTTATTACATTGAAGGAGATTATTTTATAGCCTTTTGCCTTGACAACATAATGAACAGTAATATGAAAAAGAGAGTGGAGTGACATCACGCAAAAGCTTCATGGCCTAGCTCAAACTCTCCACCCTTCGGGTACATAGTATACACCTTGGGCCACAAGGCATGCATTATATCCCTGATTCATGATGTGACAGGAGTAAATCATCCTCCCTGCTGTGAATGTTTGCTGTTTACTTACTAATAGTAAATCAAACATGCAAATCACTGTTGGTGCTTGCTGATACAATTAATGGAGATAGCCATAAATACAGCGAGGAAACAGATTCACAGTACATTCCCAGCTGTAAAAGCCCACATCTTCAAGCTGAGGAACAGCTTCTACCCAAGAGCTGTACTGGAAACAAACTCTGTTCAGGTGTTACCCCCCCGCCCTCCTACACTGGACTGCTATTACCCCCTTCCCTTGTCATAACAAAATTTCGTTTTACTCTTATTGTGCAATGACAATTATGGTTTGTTTCATTCATATCATATCGATACTTGGCTGCCCACATTTATTTAGAATTACCATTAATACATAGATAATTTAGGCAATACTGGAACCAGCTTGTTGCAATTTTTTATTCAGAAAGAAAATTAAGATTTCAAGCAAACTATATGACTCAGGCTCAACTTAAAACTGCACTTGTAGCTGAGGCGCACCAGCTGACAGAAAGAATCATTTTAGCTGCTGGTCAAAAGTGGAGTATAATAGATTTTTAGGTCATTTGGATTTTCATGGTATTGTAGTGAATACTTGCTGTATAGGGTTAAAAGAAGCAGTTCTCACAGCTAATGTAATAGAGCGGTAAGTCTGCTTTTATGCAAAATTCCTCCTGACATTGTGTTCAAAATTGCTATGAATCAGTGAACACAATGCACTTATAAAACATGACAAATTATAACTTGAGAAAAGTAGAGAATATTTTTAGTCGCTTATGGATTCACAAAAGATTTGAAAGACATACTTGGTCACGCATTGATCGGTTCACCTTGGTAACGCTTTAAACGTATCCAGGTTTAAAGACTCATGAATCAAGGTTTTGTGTGAAATCCTGTTAAACCTGCCAAGACTATGAATTAACTGCTTACTATATATCTGCATACATTTGATTCCAGCAACACTTGGACACTGTTTTTAAGATTACTGCACACCAGTTAAACTAAGACAGGAGATGGTTATCCTATTGCTCACACATGAGAATGCACATATTCTTCCAATTGAAATAAGACGATCTCCATCACTGTTGTACAGTTCAAAATTTTAAAAGAGAAAAATTAATTTGCAATAACAAAAAAGATGAGAGCAATCTTCATCATCTCTGTTTAATAAACTACTAGTTTACTCATTGAAAATACTGAAGACTTCCAACATGACAGTGCTGAGAGGATATCAAATCACCACGATCTGCTATTGATTCTTGCCTCTCATTGGAAAACAACTTAATGAACATTCACCAAAGCGTCACACAATGCATCAGCATGTTCTAGCAGATAAATGTCTTCTTGGATTGACAAGAGAAAAAATAGAAGACTGGTGGACACTGGAGTCCAGTCAGAGAAGGATCCATAGATTTATCGATCCCTTTGCCAGATAAGGGAGGAGAGAATAATGATGCTCTGAACGCTTGAGCTGTGATGGCCCAAATCCTGAGAGACAGGCAGAGTAGAGCAAGAGGGGCGTTCAGGTCTCAGCATGAAGTTAAAAAGCCAATTTATTGACTCCTACTTTATACTCGGATGCCATTAGTATTGAACACTGCTGTCATCCATTGACTCTCACTACAGGTCATCCTGAAGGCTCTCTGCAAGTTTAAAGAGATATGTAAAGATCTTTTAACAGGCATTCATAAAGTACGAGAAAGAAATTAAATTGATGATCTTTGCAACCACCCAAATGCAACTTCCCCAAGAAATATCTAAAAATAAAGAAAGAATGAAAAAATAAGCATCTTTACCTAACTATTTCAGAGCACTTGGCTCTCTCGAGCTCCAGCCCTAAAGGCCAGGAGAGTTATCCTCTGTTCCCTCTAAAGTACACTTTGTCCCAGTTTCCTCACCAGATGGGCACACTTTTTAACTTCTGAGGCTTCTTTGCAATGATTATCTTAGGCGCAGCAAAAACGAGCACAGAGGATGTTTGTTGCATCGTTTCTCAGTATTTGTTAGCATAATTCTTAAGGCAGAGAAATTATGCTTAAAGGCTGAGGCTGGCTTCCATCATCATGCAATGTCAATATTTTAAGGGTCAAAGTAAAAGATGTTGGCTGAAATATATCAAACATTCTATATTTTCCGGTGAGTTAAAAGAGACCTTGATATGACAGTAATGAGAGCTTTTCAGATCTCACATTAGATCATGTTCTCGGCACAAATAGTCATGAAAAATCAAATAGCTTTTATGGAAAAAGATCTTTTCATGTGTAATACTTGAGAGGGTGACATTATCTCGTGGTTTGTGTGTGTGTGTGTGCCTGAATCATCCTCAGGTCACATGGTTCAAAGCTAAGGAAATACAGGGAAATCATCAATTGAAATCAATACAGTATAACCCCATGTGGGAGAAGTGGTTGTCATATTCAAATATCACCTGACAGCAAGTAATCAAGTTAGGAATGTATCCCTGAAACCCCCACAATAGATATCTGTAAGCACCATTTGTTTGTGTAACTGTGTCCCACTAAGAAGGATTCTTGTACATTCACAGCTAATCTAAGGACTTTTGCTTAGAATCCTTCATTTACTCTTTAGCTTCCCATTTATTTTATTTTGCACACGAACATGGACCTAAATTTTTTTTTTTTTTTAGATATCACGAAAAACACTGTAAATAGATAATGATTAATATAATATTTGGAAAAAAGAACTTTACTGTGTGGATCTGCTTACAAAGTTCAGCGGCCAGCATTCTTGCAGAACTTGCTGAAAAGGGCTCATCACTTTTCAATTACCAAGGAGTATTACTTTGCATTGAATCATTTCATTCTTGTGATGTGCCTGCCTGTGTGTAAAGCCTTTTTCTAAAATAGAACAAGCTACCCGACAAAATTTGAAGACATGCTTGAAAGGAGCTAACCACAGCAAGGCAGCACACACAGTCGCTCTGTGTGGAGTTCGTAGAGGGGGGATATCTAAGCTCACCAGTTAACACCGGCATCTACCCGCTAAACCGTCAACATCTTCTCTGGTAGGGCAGATCAAAAACACGTGCACTTACAAACTCTTATCAACACACAAAGCGCTTGTGCTGCACAGTGGAGAACCAGAAAGTAAAAGGGATTGATGTTTTTCAAAAGGAAGTGTTTTGAGTGAAAAAAAAAAAAAAAAAAAAAAGGAGAAGAAAAAATCCAAATAATTTTCAATACAAACATGTGGCTTTTAGAGATATCGGAAGGCTCAGAAACCACTTGCATTACGTTTGCTTTCCCTCTTGTCTGATGTACACGAAGGAGAAGAAATACTTTGCTTCCTCTACCAAACTCCACCTCTCAACATTTTAAAGTGATGTTGAAAATCATTTTTTTGCATGAAAACAACTTACATCAAATACAACCTGATTGCTTCCTAGAAATCAGCATACTGTAAATACAACTTAATGTAGGTAATTAGCAGTGATTTCTAAATACTACGAGCTCCTGGTTTCTAGAAATCTGTAACCTTCAGTTTAAATTCAGTCTCAAACTGTCCAGGTATCCATCGAGATATGAACTCTTGGGATTTTCGCTCTTAGTACACAGTCTTCATCTCGATAGTGGCTCTCCAAAGATCTTCTTCCCGTTTTAATTGACTGTCACTCATAACATGCAGCCACTGTTAACTCTTGGATTTTGCTGATTCTTTTATAACATTTATGACAACAAATCAATAAAGAGGAGCCTGAGCAGTAGAACAGATTTCCAGTTATTAACTGTAGCTTTCAGTTTGTCTTTTCAAACAGTCACCTCAGTCCATGACTCTTTCCAGTAGAAGTGACAGGGGGACACATTTGTCATAGAATACTTTCTGGTTAAACATCTAACATGCAGTAAACAAAAATTACATCTAGGACTACTTCAGGCAGCTCAAAGCAATTATTAATAAATATACACACACACACAGAAATAATTCATTTGAATTTTTCTAAATATTTTTTCATAGGCTTTACAGCCTGTTCTAAATGACCAAACTATGGCTAGAAAGATGTGGTATCTTCCTAATCTGAGTCAAAATAGTGCTGGTGTTTAACCCCAGTATTGATGAAAATGCGTTTTCAATCAAACTTAACAGCCTAATAAGGATTGCAGAAACAAATCCCATCTTGTTCTGCCACAGTACGTTTCAAATAACTGCACATATTATACTCATTTTAGCTTAGACTGATTATTGCATCAAGTTGGATTCCAAGAAGCATGTCAGCACACAAACATACACAAACAACAGACTGTCACATGTACCACGCATTGTCTTAATATTTGCACTGCTCCATAACGTGATGGACAGGAACCACTCAGATGATCAAATAAACAGCTCCAGGCTGTTTTTGTCTAATGACAGGCTGTTGCTACTGTTAACTATGGTTCCTTCCTGTCTGTGCTAGTCCACTGTGTGCAAAGCAGTCTCAGCATAAAGAACATGTCCACAGGCACCCTATGTCAGCCGGCTGACCTACTTTATTCTTTGTAAGGTCTTGCAGCTCCCTCAAGAACCCCTCCACAACAAAGACACCATTTTGTCTTCATTAGACCCAAAAAATGTCATTTCATACAGTTTGCTTCCAAATGATATTAGTTTGTTTACAATGTATTTACTGCCTTAATTCTAAATAGGTTCCTGAACTAAACAAATGAGGTATAATAAAGCAAGCTTCAGCTAATGAATACTGCTGTAGAATTTGGGGTAATCCAATGAGCAGGACTACCTGCACATGTAATTGGAATAGTCTGCTTGTAACACATAGGGTGAGCCTGTGAGATGTTCCCACTGCCACTTTGTATCCCTCTGTTGGTCCTCATCCTTATCAACATTCACACCATGCAGGTGGGGCTTTTAATCATTAATACATTTCAAATTAGATACAATTACAAACCATGATCTTGAGTCTTAATTACTGTTAATAACTGACCATCTGCCTGAGAGGTAAGAAGGAGGCAACAAGAAGCTCCCTGAGCAGAGCCCAGGAAATGAATGTATTGGTTACATGGATGGAAGTCACAATAAACAATCCCATCTATACCGTTATGTTATTGGAATGTTACAGTAGTAAGTGTGATTCATAGATACATCAATAAATCACAGTTACTCTCATAGTAGCTTTATGGTAAAGGCATTGCATATGACTTTAAATAACCATAGCCCCTATTTCTATGACGACATAGCTCGTTGCCACTTCTGCACTAACACCTGTTTAAGCATTTTCCGGTTTTGAGTAAACTGGCCCCACTTCTGACAGGAAAATGTTAAAGTAGGTCCATGTGCTTTTTACAGTACTTTCTACTGCCTGGAAGGCTGACAAATAGAGGCTTGGATTGTTTTTACAAGATCTAGATAGAAAAAAAAAACAGAAAACAAATCAAAATGTTTAGGGAGACATTCATATGCCTGTAATTGAGGAACGATTACATATCAACCAACTATGACAATATTTGACACTGGAAACAAACACTGTCTCATCGATTATAAAATGCTTTGATGAGAGGAAGGAAGTGGAAGAGAAGCATATTCAACATCTTTATTTGGCTTTAAAAATGTACTTGATTCACACACTTTCACAATATCAGCCCTGTCTGTTGAAAACAGATGATGAGGAATACCTGCTGTATTACAGCCTGATGCCAGGGGAGCCTAACAAAGCGGCAGTACGTAACACACGAGACTACGACTGCACAGTTTTACAAAGAACAGGCATGCAGGTTGCTTCCTAGACAACTTGCTCCAGTGTTTTAATTCATTTAGACTCCCTCAGTTGCCTTTGTGTCTCCATGTAACACCTTATGTAACACCATGCTGACTTCGTAATGTTAAGGTCAGTACCCAGTGGGAACTATACCAACACAGCTGATGATGGCTGGGCCCTGAAACTTATTCATTTGTTTGCCAGGGAATAAAAGAAGGTTGCAAACTAGACTATAAACGAATGCTCCCACCTCTTTCTACTTCTCCCTTCATCAAGGCTGCACACCAGGTGGGAGACTGCTCAGCTAACTTCGTTGCCCTGTGCTATAATTACCTTGTCTAAACACTACAGCAACAGCTATAACAACCATCTGCACAAACACTTTGGACTAGTTCACAAAGCCAGAACTAAGGGAGTCCCACTGATGTTTTTTTACCTCACCTCTTTCTCTGACTGTTGCTCATTTACACTTCTTTTCCTGGTCCCCCTCGGATACACATCTATTCACTTTACATTTTCCCTTCTTACTTTCAGACATTCAAGAAGAAGACAGCAGCTAGAGCACTGAAATGAGAGAGGGCTGCAGCAGCAGGGGATATGACAGAGGGTACATTGCTGAAACATGTCTTAATGACCAAGGCCAGATTGGGCTCGGTGGGGGAAAAGAGATAGTCGCTCTTTGAAAGCCTCCACAGAGCCTGGAGATGTGGTCCTCAAGGCTGTGGAGCTTGTTATCTTCAGGAATTAAAAAAAAAACAGCTCAGATGGGGTTTCGTGTCTCTTTCTTTTAAACCCACGCATGTTTCTGCTTGAATGGGCTTTGTTCCCCCTCCTATGTCACTTAATCAGGAAAAGTGGGATCTAATTCATTTCAATCATCCCCATTTGGAAACATTTTTTGTTTGTTTTTTATTCAGCTTTTTTGACACACAATTTTTGGAAAAAAAATTAGTATCAAAAACAAAAGAAAAAAAAATATTATAATAATAACTTTAATGTCAAAAGCTTTCATTCAGAAACAATTTGCATAATCACCTCATAAAAAGAGGAGCATTGGCTTTTTTAATCCAATACTATGAATGACTGTAATTACTCATTTATGAGTAAAAGGTCCAGCTTTTTCAACAATGCATACAAGTGGTTATTCATTTTAAGTAACGCATATCAAGCTGCTTTAATTCCAGAGGAGTTCGGAACGAAATGACTCTATGAATTACAGACTATAAACACTGGGAATTCTGGGTGACTAACCCTGCCAAGTCAGTCATGCTCACAACACAAGTGCATTCAGATATACGAGGATGATGATGATGCTGATGAGGATAATAAATTCTTGAATGAATATGCAGGCCCTGACATTTAGCTGCGGTGCAGACTTTTTCCAAAATGATCTTGTTCTTACATATTGAGGACACTATTCTGTGTGCTTCATTCTTCTGCACAAAAGATTGATAATGAATGATGGGGACGATCATATGATAATCCTGACCTGCCATAAATGATTGTGTCTGTTGGCGTCAGCAGTTTAGACAATTCTTTCACAGATAATTGTCTTTCTGTCCATCAAACAAATGACTGCAGTCGAGTGGGAAATCTAGGACACCTCGAGGAAACCCGCAGCACAAATCCTCACCCACACAGCACACAGACATTTATCCCTTTGCCATGTTCATGTTGAAATATGGCTTCAGAGACAAATGTGCATAACTGGAGGTCCCATTGATATGACAAAGGAACCAACACAGCAGAGGTGATATTTTTAGACTCCGTCTTGTCCGCTGGACCAAACACAGAGGGCTTTCTGAGTGATTGCCCTTCTAAATAATGCAAAGTGTGTTCTCCTGTGCACCCAAGAGACCCAAGATGCAAAATGACTAGGATGACAGGGAACAGCTGATGAGATGTTTTACTCCAAAAGACTTTCCATGTTTTCTTTTCCACTATGCATCTTAGTGGTCTATGAGTGAGGTGTGTGCTTTCCGCTGATGCAGAATAAAGGAAAGCTATCTATTAAATATGCAGACGGCAGTCAGAGCAGTGAGCAACTAATAGTAGTTTTTTTCATTATTTGTTACATTAATTTCTTTCAGCCTTTTCATCTCTATGTAACACAAAATTCTTCAGGAAAAAGAAAAGCCTTACAAGTGATGGCGCGGGGGCGTTTTGCTGAAATGAGCTTAGCTCTAAACTGCAGACATTTCAAGCGTATTTTAATTAATGGCCACAGACAACACAATAAATAAAAAGTTTCACTTGTCATAGTTGTATTCGTTATCAAAGTGAGTGAAAAATAGTGTAATGAACGGAAAGTTAAGACTGTAAGAAGGGGAGTGAAAAAGCTTCATCCATATATGATGTAAACATACGGGAGACATGCTTGTAACAATTCCAGTGAAATGAAAGAAGAAAAACAGCCTTCTGATTTCAAATCCTCATTTGTAGATTCTGAATACATGTTGCATGAATCAAAGAGAACATTTTTACCTGCGATAAGAAACTAGATAAAACACATGCTGCCAGTATAATGCTTCTAAATATCTTTTCTTCGGACAGAAGATTATGGAGATAAAAGAACCAAAGCAGTTTGTTTTGGGATGCAGTTCTTTAAGGAGATCATTATAAAAAAAAAAGCACCTGTGGTCTTGTGTGGTTAGATTATGGATTTAAACTAGCGCATGGATCAATGCAAAAAGTAATTGATTTTACCATTTAAACTGGCTATCAAACTGCACACGGTTTGTATGCTCATTGTAAATGGACTTGATGACTACAACGTATTTTGTCGATTTGTGTTTCATTGCACAGCAAGGTGCCGATTCTGCAGATCTCAGTATAATACTACTGCACACGTTATAATTCAATCCAAGATACTGAAACAAATTTATTTCAGGGTGAAGCAGCTTTGAGATGACCACTTGAGTACCACTCTGAAGTAAACTGCAGTCTGGCAGTAGTTAATCAATCTTTAATGTTTCTGTTCTTAGCTGTGAGAGAGAAAGAAAATAGCAGAAATACAGAGTGCTTCTGTCTGCAGGCGACTGTGCCAAGGGTGCCAAAAATCATGTGCAAGGACATTTTGTTCTCCTAACCTCGAATACAGGTACCAACAATCGAGTTGCCTAATATTGCTGGAGGACACTACAGCACACAACCAACACGCCGTCTGTGTGAGCTGGTTTCCTCTGCTTCTCAAGCTCTCATTGATAATTACCCGATGACAAGGCTGTGCAGAAAGTGAAAATTTGCAGCAAAGTTAGAACTTTCACTAGCTCTAATGTAAACAAGCAACAAAAAAGAAAAATAATAGCATGGGCTCACCTCTATCAGGATTTACATAATTTCACAGGTCGCATGCAAGAAAAACATGGCTAGAAATGACTATAGTAACACAATCAGGACGACCTGATTGATGGATGTCAACAAAACTGCAGCTCAAAGGAAAACTTGAACAGTCTCCTGATATTTTCCCATGGGAGGCAGTCTGAGTTTGCAGGAGGAATATTTCACAGTGGACTGATGGAAGGATTAAGTTCAGCTGTGAGGGGAAGTGGAGTGAGATTCTGTCCCTGAGGTGCCAAAAACAATGTTCCCTGACATGACCTGATGCTATGCATGCCTAACCTGAGTGCCCAATATGTCCACACAGGGAAGTCGGGAAATTTAGTATCTAAAAACAAACCATCACATCATGACTGACAGACAAACCTCTCATATGTCTAAACTATACATTTGAGAAGATAAATACTTCTTTTTAAAGGTTTTAACACAGCTTAAACTGCATGTAAGTATCAAGTAGTGACATGAAACGCATTCAACCTTTTGCATATAAAAGACTTCCTGAAAACCAAGCAAATGTGCTCAAGTAAAAGTTGTCAGTCACAATTTCCACTCACAATTACTTTATGCCGCCTCACTATGTATTCTACAGAATCTTTTTGTATTCAGTGAACCAGCGCATTAAACTCCCTCTCGGGAGACAATGCTTGTTGTTAAAGTGGAAAAATATGCACGACTCTTGATTTTCACAGGGGATTGCAATGTGGCAGAAACCAGGAGTAATGATGAATGTAAACAAAAGTTGAACCAACTTAATTTCACACAGAATAAAAGAACGGTGAGGAATGTTGAACTGGAACTATTAGGTGGTTGCTTTTAAAACTCAAAGTTGCGTGGCTAAGACTGAGGTAGTCTCTAAATGTTGGTCCAGTTAGGTTTGTATTTCACTCAAAAGTGGATTTTAAAAACCTGCTACACGCAGCTAAGAATATGTCTGAAATTAGCTTGTTGTGATTATACTTGCACACAATTTTGGAAAACACAGATTACTTTAAAAACTGGAAATTATCTGTCAATAATTTCATGAAATAAAAATCAATCAGTGTTCTTTTCACATATTACCTGCAATATTCAATTTTTATCATGTTTCAACAGAGGCAATGAAAATATTTTGATCATAGTATAAAGTGAGGATGCTTTGTTTTCCTCCTCTGGGTGTTAAAAATAAAGGGTATCAACTCAAACAAAAGGATGTTACTGCCAGCACTTTATCTTTGTATACTTTATCAACAAAATCTTTGATGAAACCAACAATTAATTTATCATCTGCATCGCTACAACTTAATAATGTTGACAAAACACCTGTGGTTTTTAGAAGCCACAGTAATTTGATCATTAACAAACAAACGGAGCTCCAGAGATTGTTATGCAACACATACGAACAACAAATCTACTTATATACAGTACAATAGTAGTACAGTATACAGTAGTAATTACCTTTTCATTTATTTGTGCTTCTCTTATGCCATCTGTTCCTTTCCTGGTTTCTGTTGGTCAGACTTATGATCAGCACTGGTGGCATTTTGAGTTCATTGTTGTAATGTAAGTAAAAATGTAATGACTGGATAGAAAGAACCTTTCTGTTTAGTTACTCCTTACTTAAGAAAGATATGTGAAGGTCTTTATTTTTGGACAGGTGACCAGGTTGGAGTTAGTATGATCCATTCTGAAGCAGGTGTTCAGGTATTAAGTGATACACTGAAAATTGCGGGATGTTTTCTCTCCTCTTACTATTGTGCATTCCAAGTCATTTTGGATTTTTTCCCCCTATGTGTTAAGTTGTTAATGTACATCTAATATCCTGAGTGAGACCCTGACCAATAAACAACTAAATAAAGGTAAATAATAAAACAATCTGGTTTACCGATACACACTCTTGTCAACACCACTTAATCAAATGAACAGGTTAAAGGTAAAAATGTAAATCTCAAAGAAACATTTTTTCTGTGAGTTGACATAATAATGTTGGTAGTTTGAATTCACTTTTTTGTGACAAATGATTTAAAACACACAATTCTAAGTTGCACTAACTTGATAAAATTGAACTGGCCGCAGTTATTTTTTTTTCAAAGGATAACACAAGGTGCTTTGCATTGCTGAAGGGAATAACATTAACCAGTTGACAAAGCCAAGAAAAGGCTACACACTGTGTTAAATATGTATAGGACTATGCATCATTGTTTTGTTGTGATGGCATTACTAAGCATGCTTCTTATTCACATGTATCAGGCACAAGATAAAAACCGCTGGCAACAGAAATGAATAACAATTGATCTTGTTAAAACGTAATGCTTTGTTGGAAAACCTTGAGTCATTCATGTGGATGTCATTTCAATCTTGCAAAAATGTCGTTGCGGACCAAACCACTGTCGCCATAGCAACAGTATTTACCCCATCAGCAACGGCCTCCCCCCAGCAGGAATGCTAAGAAATGGTGTAAGGAACATGCAAAAGGTCCAGAGGTACTGATCTAATTTCCAAATTTCCTGATCCAGATATAACAAAAGACTTTGGGGGTGTGGTTTTCTGTGTTCTTGCTTTCCTTCTTTTAATGTTTTGGGAAACTTTTGGTTTCACTCACTGCTTGGTTTTGTTTAGGAATCAAACGTAGTTGTTGTCTGAAACACACCGCTTCACACTGTTAATGCAGTGTGTCGGGTAATGAAATGGAAATACTAACATCAGCCTTGCCCTCCTTTTGCTTTTAAAAATCCAGTGGTCCTGACAAAATGACAAAACAACTCAAAAACAACAACACAAATCTACACAAACTGTTGCAGTGATTTTTTAAATTTTTTTTGTCCTTTGGCCCAAGACATTTGGTATTAGAGTGCAGTGGCTGCTCAACCTGCAGTGAGTCGTGCTTCTATATGCATGCCATATGGGGACACAGAAAATGTCAAAGAGAAGTTTGTAAATTGTCTGCATCATTCTATTAGTTAAAAAAACATGCTACAAAAAATGCTAAATCCCTAAGGACAACAGAGGAGGACACTTGTGCTGTAGAATGAAAATGTCTGGTAGCCACATTGTAAGACAACATTACTGTCCATGGGTATGGGCATACTAACAATGGGGAGACATCAAATATGAAGCACAAAGTAATTAAAATTCTGTGGAAATATAAATATCAAAAGCAGAGCTGTCAGAACAGACTCTAGCTGCCTTCTGAGGGGGGAAAAAAAAGCTAAGACCATGCTGGCAATAGTTGACAACCCTGGTAAAGCTTCACATTTGGACGTGTGGAGAGAGAGGCGGTGTGTACGTGTGAGCATTTTTGTGTGGAGTGGGGGAGCTTTGTGCTGTCAAAGCCGTGGAAGCCTAGGATAGAAAAAAAAGCACATAACCACTGCCAGCAGATAATGTCACTCAGTCTTTGTGTTTAGGAGCCAGTGTTTCAGAGCCTGCTAATATATGAATATAGTGCATAAAAGCACTGAAGAGTAGAGGGAAGGAACACTGGCCAGTACTGTCTATTATGTGTCCATTCTATAGTAGGGAGCCGCAATGAAGCCAGTCACTGCTGCATGCTGAAATACATTTTCAGTTATATGTACAAAGTTCTATCTGTTCCACAGGTATAACTGAATGGTGTAAACCAGGCAGAAATTCTGACTGACTGATTATTCATTTCATTTTCATAAATCTAATGAAAAGATGTACTTTGTACTGAAATCCACAATGATTTTTCCAAAAATAAAGACATACTACTGTGGTGACACAAAGATAGATAAGATTAAGGATCAAGTCTTGTCTCGCTGATCAAAATTTACAATCTCAGCGGCAATTCCACAGCTTTACCTGGGTCAGTTTACAATTCAAAGCTTTGATTTTGCCTTGGTGTTTTTTTACACTAAGGCTAATACAATACCAAAGAAAGGGCATATGATTAAGAAACTATATATAGAAAAAAGTTCTGGTTGAAGTGTAATAATAAGTGAACACAGTCTGTGCACAATCCTCTGAACACTGAATATAAAACCAGAAAGATACAGTACACCCGACCCTACAATATATCTCATTCATCAAGTAGAGGCTTGTGATTAGATATTAAAAGATCAATTACAGATTGACATAGAAGTTAATATTACCGTGGTTTGGATCAGTGACATTGTACAGAAAAAAAAAGAAGATTATTTTGGTTTGAAGTTGCTCCCTCTATCTATCCTCCATCTAACCAATAACAATACAAAACTTAAGCTTTTGTAGGATCTAATTAGTTTCAAACTTCACATAGAAGAGATGCCAATACATGAAAGCCATGCATGTATTTTGAAGGTGCAGTTATCTTGCAGACTATCTGACACAACGAATCATGTAAACACTTCAGTGTCAGTTATAATGTTGGATAGATTAATTTAACTTCTGCTACACACAATTAGATGGGACTGATGCTTGATGAGCAACAGATAGTTTGAGCTTCTAAATGTAGAACAGCAGAACTTCAGGACACACAGCTGATGTGCAAACACTTCTAAAACTATATAACAAGAAAAGTTTTCATTAGGAAATATGGAGTATGTAATTTCCTTTAACGTTTTGAAATTGCTTTTTAGATATGACGATTAAAATCATTATGATTGTTCTGCGTGTGGGTGAACACCAATGACACACTTGAGTGCCAAATGAAAAAGCCATTGTGCAGGTGCTACCATTATTGCAACTTTCCACGTATTTAACCCAAAAGGGTCATTCGTAGAGAGGATTCCTAACGCCCAAATAAAACAGAAAACGAGTGCCGAGAACTTAATTGGGCTGCCATGTATACTTATCATCACTGTCAAAACACAACCAGGTGCCCCAAGTACCAAAGAGATGGCCATTTCTTCCCTTCTTCATGAAAATTAATCGTTTCACAGCCATAGTAAATGACATGCCACATTTGTTTATGGGCTTGAATTGAATTGATAGTGAAGAAAAAAGGAACAGGGAGGAGGGAGTTAAGCTACTGACCCCTACAAGTTGAACGCTGCATTTGCATTCATTAGCTTGATCAGAGAGCCTTCCTAACTCTCTCCATCATAAATGATAGATGACTGAGGTGGCTGAATGGCCACTGAGATCACTGGGAGCCACAGAATAGATATATTTTACAGATATAAATTATTCATGTGACTTTCATGCTGAAAAACAACATCTGATTGGTTCTTAAGGAGTAGTTGGAATAAAGATTATGCAAATGTTGATCACCCATAATTGAGCATAATTGCATTGCATATGTTTGTGAAGCTCTTAACAGCCATTACTTCCCCTTCAAAATGTCATCTAGTACACAAGAGGGGTGACTCATTCATGGGCACCTGTTCGAGGGACAAGAGAGCGGAGAGGCAAAAATGTGGCGGATGACATCTTTGTCCAGGTCTCTCCAGGAGGCAGCAGCCAAACGTGAGGAAGAAAAGATACTTTCCAAAGAATGTCAAGCGTTTTTTTGTTTTTTCCTTTCTGTTTGAAGAAAACAATAAGCATCATATATGTTTCAGAGGAGTGTATTTGGTGTTCTTTCATGTCCTGATCTGGTTATTCTGTGCTTTCTACCAACTGTAACCCCCCTGCCCAAGGCTCTGTGTCAGAAGCAGGCTGTCAAGTTCAACACAGGCGCAACAGTGTGACAGCAACTCAATTATCATGATACTAGCAGTAATCAACTGGGCTGCAGGGAATATCGGCATCTGTTCAGCACAGCCGGACAAGGCATTGCTGTCGATGCAGAATATCCCATACAGGTTCCAGCAACGACATCAAATGTTTGACTTATGTGGTTCATTAAGGCAGTGATTAAGACAGAGAGGCCTGAAAAGGGAACTACATGACACGTTTTTAAAAAAAAATGTTTTGTCCTTGTTTTTTTCTTCATACAAATACACAATAATGTTAGACGATTTTCCCTTTGGTGGGTAGGGAGGTTAATCATTTGCTCACCTACCAGCGTAGTGTGCCTCACCAGAAAGAATACAACAATAACACTATCAGCTTATAAGTCACTGCTTCAGCTACAGCATAATCAATCAACCTCAGTATAGAACAAAACAATGACACAAAGTCTCAAAATAGAACTGAATGATAACACTAAGCCTGTGTTGTTGAATCCCAAAGCAAGAAAGAACGTGGCCTGAGGTAGCAAAGCAGTGAATAAAAACAGCACCAATCAATCCCTGTGCTTCTAATTTAGACCAAGTCAATGAGCCATTCTTCTGTAACACTTGTACAGAAGCACAAGGAGTTAAGTGCTAACAAGGTCATACATTTAACATTTAGCGAAGTCACATAAATATGCAAGCAAAATGAAAACTCGTGGTTCATATGGTTAATTCAAGCATACAAAAAAAAAATCCAATCATCAAATTTTCCACACAATGGAACATTTCTTCCATTGAAAATGCTAATAAGGCATTCTTTGAAGTGTACTTATTTGCATTACAAACAGGGCACCCAAACTTCGACAAAAAGAGTGAGAAAGCAAAAGAGAGAGAACCATTCTGCTCTCCATCTATCAGACATGTTCAGTAGTTTTTTGCCAAGAACTGCAATGTAAGATACCTGCTCCACTTCGGTTTCACTCCTGGATGCTAGTTCTGATTATAAAGTGGCAGATCCCCCACAGAAGATATGTACGTGGTTCAACAAAATCTTAGAGTAGTCCTGAAGAAACAACCATAAATCAAAAAAATGAAGAAATAAAAGATCTTGCTCTGATGCATGACAGATACAGTATCTCAACATTGAGGTCCTGAAAACCAACATTTTAGAATTGTGAAAACAAGACAACGTAGTGGGTTGAAAAGGGATGGGTCACAAGACAAAATGAATACAAAGTGCTGCCTAACTGGGCTATCTACAAGCCTGAGGAGATTTACTATTCTATCATCAGGGTATGCTCGATACATTTAATACATATCCAGTCTGCTGTGATGCAGCAGTGCGTTTGCATGATCTGGGATGAGACGTTTCTAATATTCCAAATACATGTTCATTCTTGGCTCTTTTGGGTAGACAAGAAACTTAGTAATCAAAAGAAGTAGAATACTTATAGAATAAGTAATGCAGTATTGCTCTATTACCTTTCAATCAAACAGACAACAAAGAAAACAATGAGATATAATTGAAGCAAACTCATTATGAGATGGATAATCATGAAGATAAAAATTATGGACCAGGTGCAAAAAGAATTTTGAGCAGTAGAGTGATCATTTTTTGTCATATGATGTGGATTTTTGCAACAGTTTGAGATGATGTTGGGGAGCTGCATATTCAAAGTACGATGTGTTCTTTGTGCCAAATTATTCTTGCCAAAATTAATATGCAAGGTTTGAATAGAAGCCTGCATTTTAATTCCTTTGTAACACAGACAAGCTTTTAAGTATTTACAATGGCACAGCTGCTTTTGTTGAATGGAAAAAAATATTTAGAGTTATCATGTTCATATGAAAGAGTCACTTTCTAGTATATCCAGTCATAAAGCTGAAAAATGATCTGTCTGGAGCAGCTCACATTCTCTTTCGCTCAGAGATGAAGACATAACATTTTAGGTAGTGCACAGGGGTCAATTCAGACCACCTGTCACAGTCAAGGAGCTAATGAAAGATCAGGCCAATCCACCTCATCTTTCTGTAAAAGCATTCATATCATGATACCATAACTAAGATATATCAAAACAAAAACATTACAAGAATAAACACAAGAGGGATTAGTGTGAAAACAGTAATAGTGGTTTAACTGTATGTGTGCTGCAGGCTTCACTCTCAGCACAGTTACATCCACCATGTTAACAGCTAAACTGGGCCTCTTCACTGGATGACTGTCTTTGTTACATTTTATATGTATGGGATTGGAATCAAGCTACTGACCAATGTATACGTGACACTGCGATGCTGTGGACTGTGTGTAGACATTCAGCGGCTTCCAGCTTCCTCTGTAGGGGATCATCGTACATGTAAGCATAACCTAATACACTCCACAGATGTTGACTTAAAGTTAGTTGAATGGTGATTTAATCAGATATTGATACAGTTATATAATCGAGATTCTTTCAGAGCATAGATGTTACATGCACTTATGCTTTTATAAAAATATGCAAGAAAATGGAACTTTTTGAACAGAAAAATATGTGATTGACGGTAGCCTTATCTATGTAAAGTTACACTTTATTGTT
This sequence comes from Leuresthes tenuis, assembly GCF_036924035.1. Taxonomy (NCBI): domain Eukaryota; kingdom Metazoa; phylum Chordata; class Actinopteri; order Atheriniformes; family Atherinopsidae; genus Leuresthes; species Leuresthes tenuis. Next base: position 18,876,503 of record NW_027325362.1, read on the forward strand.
TTTACAAAAATATGCAACTTTAGAACATGTGTGGAGTGTCTAGGCACACTGGAGTCTAATTGTGAATACAGACAGAAGTGATTTGATTCCCAACCAAATTACCTGGGTCTGTTAGTCCAAGTTTGAAATGCTTGATTTTGAACGATTTTGTACGTCTTTACATGCATTTAAAATGTGTTTTGGTTAGACTAACTTAATCATTTGTTTTTTTCTGTTGGCATGTAAACATGCTCAGTGAGAAAGAAAAACATCCTTATGAGTCACAGATGTACACACATTCTTGAAGACACATTCATTAGAGTCACTTGGATGTAGAACAGCTTTCTCTTCAAGGCTTTCTCTAAAGTGCTGGTGCTGAGGACTTTCTCATGCATTGATAATCCGGTGGCCCTTTAATGATTCAGAAAGCAGTGTGGGGAGAGGTAGGCAAGAGCTCAAGTTCTTTGGGGCTTTTAAAAATTTCAGTTAACTAAAGTAAGATTTAGAGCAGCACAGTACACCCAATATTCACCTCATCAACCTGCTCTTCTGAAAAGAGTAGCTGTACAAAAAGTCAATAAAGCAAGAAAAACACACACCTCTGGGAGAATTATGGGAGTTCATCATCTGTTGAGTACGTATGAGCTAAACATGCGAGTAAACCGACAAAACTCTGGAGTTTTGGGATCAAGAATGGTCAGTAAAATTCTCTCATGATCCACACTGCTTTTTATCAACAGCCACTGAAATCAGTCTTTTGATTAGTCTGTCAACTCTTTTAAAGTTTCTGCACTTGATTGATTTACTAATTTACTACAGTGGACATTCAAGGGCTCTAGAATTTACACATTGATAAACTTAAAATAAAATTTTAAAAAAGGCGCAGACGTTAGGATTCCTAATAAAGAAGTTAGAATCATGCATTTTCCGTTGTTTTGAGCAGGATTAAACTTACACTATTTTTCACACTGCAACCACCTGTATTTCCAGAGTAATAAGGCACAATGACTGAAAACTGATCAGAGCTGCTCCCTTGCAGGAAATGTTGTGTTCCACTACTAAAATAATGAAAGCAGAGGACCAATTAATCAGGCACTTGTTTACCATTCTCATGGCTCTCTGTGTTCATTAGTCTGTTGAAGCTGCACTCTGTGGGGCTTGAGACATGCAAAGGAGAGGAGATCCATCTCCACGCTGCGGGTGACATCCAGAGATTTACGAGCCAGAGCATGCCACACACCACATTTCCTGTCCCCATAAAACAATAAATGCTTCATTATGATTTTAAATCGCTCTTTTGTTTTCGGTAACAAAAAGTAGCAGCAGCATTAGTAAGACAGTAAACCGCGGCTCTCTGTCAAAACACTAATTCCAACATCTTTATATATGATGGGCATTGTGTATAGTCATTATGAGTGCCTCAAAAATAGCAGGAGAGAAAATCCAGCAGAACAATAAAATAATTAATTATAATTATACGCCAGGGTAACAAACAGCATTTTGTGATGTTTCATGACATTATTTAATCTCTGTTCAGTTCTCAGAAAAAAATAAAAATGCATAGAGGTTAAAAAATGTGCAGGAAAAGATGTAAAATCATTGGAAATCTTAACAATTGTAGCATGTGATGAATAAAGAATGCAATGAATCTTGCTTGAATGGATGTTCCTTTTCTTGAGAGCAGAAGAAAAAAAATGCTCTTCTCTTGTCAGCAGGCCAGCTGCATTGATGATCATTTTCCACAGCTCATTTCCCCACTTAGTCATCAGAGGAGCACAAAAGAGCAACAGAAGGTGTGCATTATCAAAGAAAAAGTATAGAAGTGCAGTGAAACAGTGGCGGCCAAAACAGCTACCCCACACTTAAATAAGGCTTCCAGAATGGGACATTTTCGTCGACTAAAGAGAGTTCAACGTAGGCTAAATTTTCTGTGTGAATAATGAATAATTCAGGCTAGAGGTGAGTGGGATCAGTTCCTAGTTTGCATGGCGGAGAATAGCCACTGGTGGCCACTGACAGATGGAGGCCTTACAGCCCAATACAACAGACCAAAGAGAATATCAGGTGTCACCTCATTACACACTACATGGACTTCATCCAACTTCCAATGTTGCCTCAGCTGATTGGTATAACCAGCGTAAGTCTAAAAGAAAATAATAACATTGCTAATGCACAATTTGAATTCATCATTTGGCTTTTAGTTGAGAATGCTCTCTGTTTTATTTTTAGGTTTAAGTGATTACAGTTTTTCCAAGGTTAATGTGAACCTAACCAAAAACAAATAGTGAAAATAGATTTGCATTCAGTCCCAACCCCCACAACAGGACTGTTTCTCAGTTTTCACAGGGCTACAATGAATACAAAATCAGTTTTAAGAGGTGGCCTGTTTCATTCGCTGTTAAATTGGTTGCCTTTTATTCAAAAACACAGTCGGTAGAATTCCCAGGTTTGAAAGGGGGTAATTTACTCAAGCCAGTGAGTGAAGGAGATGAAAAATATTAGATTTAGAGACAAAATTGTGATTCTTTTTTCTATTCAGACAATTTTTTTTAAACAGTTGGCCCACTAAGCCTTATTTGTTCCCCCCTAAACACACATTTTTTACTTAAATGATCCATTAGTTAAACAGTTACTTAATCAACGGATTGTCGTTCTCGCTAGATCTGATATTGCCTGAAAAAACAAACAAAGGAAACCAATAGGGGAGATTTTCTTTTCTGCTGTCATAGTTCAGTTTGCTAGAAGATTAAATTTTGTTAGTTTTATTCCAAAATTAGTTCAGTTTCAATGATTTAAGTGAGGGTGAAACAAGGGCCGAATCCTTCTGATGAAATTCAGAATACAATTGAAATAAATAAAAGCAGAGGAGAATGATGAAGTGCATCTATCACCATCTGCAGTTCTCTCTGAACCTGCTGCTGAACTGTAAATGACCTCAATGCAGTGACAGCAGGGAGCCAGAAAAACAATATGGCTGCAGTGTTTACCTGCCTGTCTTTTTCTGCCATGTCAGGACATGAGCTACCACCAGAGGCCTGACTGACAAAGGCCCGGCAGGATGGAGGGGAGAGGCGGGCCAAGCTGAAGGATGGATGTCCTATCCATCAAGACGGCCCTCGCTGGTGGGCTAAGGAGCCGACATGTAGTGGTGAGGGAAAGGTGGCCAGTAAGGAGTCAGCACTTTTTGACTATACAAGATCCATCACCCAGACAAGAGCAGCCTAGAGTCTGTCTGTGTGGTGACAGCAAGCAGAATGGCTTCTTCCACTCTGGGCAAAGAGCAATGTGCTGACCAGGGGGAAAAGGCTGTAAATGGGGCCAGTCAGGATGACAACATTTTCAGGATTTGAAGAATTAAAACAATCTAGAGTTTTGATTAAGAACCTGAGCTGCTGAACAGAGAGATGAAGGTATATAACAGACAAGGGTAACTTGTATATGAATTTAGTTTCGGAAAATGAAAAAACTTGTAAAAGACAAACATTATTTGGATACACATAAATGAGACAATCTCATAGAATAATTATGACTGTGCTAAAATCCTGTGTAAAACTGGACAAAATGCATTTTGACATAGCACAGGTGTCAAATTTAAAGGAATTATTTATTTGTTTTTAGTGGGAGCTAAAACTAAAAGCTTTAGCTCAAGGAGCACATTTTTGCTACGTAAACAACCCAAATCTCAAAATTGCCACTCTAATTCGATCAAGAGCATACTGTTTTATATGTTCATATGACAATATGGTCACAGTCCGTTCCTCTACAGTCTGAGTTGCAACCCCATGTGACAACATGGACCATGTTATGTGAACCCAGTTAGTTTCTGATGCAGATGGGACACTATTAAAATCCACAATGTAACTCTCACTCAAACCGCTATGAAGTCTTTGAGGTTAAGCACCACTGTATACCAGTGGTAAGGCATTGACTTCTCACAAGTATTACACACAATCCCACTTCAAAAAAGGAGATGAAGAGATATAAATGAGGGAAACAGAGGAAAGTTAGAATACATATAAAACTTTAGAGTGGGTGGCAATTTACTGCAGAAGAATTAACTTCACACAGGAAGAAAAATAGCAGGGTTTGATGAAAAAGAACTAACGAAGTAGTGACCTATAAACCACTGTAGACATTAAACAGTTGTCCCTAAATATTTTCATGTTCATACTTGCCAGAAGCTATTTTCAGAGTAATAAGCAAGTGTCTAATCTCTGCACAACATGGTTGCTGACCCCAGAGTGCTTACCTTAGTGCTGACCCTAAAGAGCATTTCAGTATTTTTAAATGCTCTGCCTTTTTGGCTGTGGAGGTGGATATGTTCTCTAACATGCATTGAATGCTAAATACACCAAGACTATGAGGTCAAGTTGCAGATAAGATCCATAAGGACATGTGCTAGTTAAACTCAAGCCCTCAGCCCTGATCTCCTGTGGCAGGATGCACCTGATAAGACTAGCTTAAGGGCACTCCACACATTGTTAAGGCAGGGTGCAGAGAAGAGTTGAAGAGCTATATTGGATTTGAGTTGTTCTCATCCTCTTCTTGTTATCATCTGTTATCAATCTAACCCAAGCAACACCATAATTGACTTTTTAGCTATATTCTTATTAAAAAGAGTAACTGAGAAAGGCTGCATCTCTAAAATGGAATCTACGATCAAAAGTAGATTATAAATGAGCTGCTTACACTCACATGTAGTCTGTAAGCTATTCTTTTCTGCGGAAGAACATAGACCACAGAGAATACAAACCTAATTGCATCACCCCAACATGACAATAGGCAGATAGAGAAGCCTGCAGTTATAAAACTCATTAGAGAAGAAAGGGAGAGAGAGAAATGGAGAATGAAGTCATCTTTATGCACATGATGCAAGGGCATCTAGCATGCATGAACCTTATGCTCTGTCATTGTCGAGTGATAGCAGGAGAGATGTGCTTTCATTTTGCAATGCAGAGATGAGGCAGGGATGAGACAGCCATTGGGATGCTGCTCATGTTTTTGTAGACACAAATTCAGGTCGTACAATGTACCCTTTGACAAAATGGATCACCAAAACCATCCCTTCATCCACCTGTATCCAGTATAGAAAAACATGGCTGGATGCCTCATTCTCAAATTCAGTGTAAATAATGCATGTTGTTTCACACAAGAATGCAGACACACAACATAAAAAGTGCAAGAACAAAAAAAAAAAAAAAAACAAAGAAGAGGAAGCCTCTGGGAAAAAAAGAGAAAAAGAAAAAATGATGAAAGTGGGTGAGAGCAGGCTGGAGGAATATTGTCAGTCATAGTTGTCATGTTCCATTTTCACACAAATCACACCAGAAAACAAAGGATGGAGTTGTGCACATGTATTTCCATGCATTTTAGCAAGTGTGTGTAATTTGAATGATCGCAATAGCAACTCTAAATCAGTAGATCCAATCATGCTGCAGGTGTCATTTAGCAAAGAGGGCACTGTGTCTTTCCAATGCGACATCCTCTGATGATTAGAGATTTTCTTTTTTTCTTTCTGAACAGATATTCAGTTGCTTTTCACAGCAAAGATGAGTTCTAAAAGATAATTACAAACTTAATCACAAATAAAGGAGGAATCAACTAAATGTTTCTCACAACAATTGATAATCATTATTTCTACTCTCAGCGTTAGCATCTCACACTATCTGGTAAATGTGTTGGATTTGAAAGGAAGCATTACTTTCAACAAAGTTTAGTTTTATAAACTTGTTGGCAGTCTATATAGGCAGAACGAAAAAAATGATGTGGAAAAGAAAAGAAATACTGAAATGCCAACATTCAAAGTGAAATTGCCAGTTTTCTAATTGACACTCTACCACACATTTTGACAGGAGTAATAGTGATTGAAAATTCCACTTGGCTGCTAACTTAGTCCCAATAAATATATTACTTTGACAGAGCACTGCACTGCTTTCCATCAACCAGACAAAACTGATTATGCCAGCTACATGTCTAAGTTAGTACTGTAGCTTATTTTCATACAAATTAACAATGGAGCTACTAATGTTTATGGATCACTTTCAACAAGTATGAACCGAAAGCAGCCAACTTAACAGACAGGCATGTAGAGTAGTGATGTTTTTTCTTACTTTGGCGTAAGATTCTGCTTTTTAGCGGAATCACACAGATTGCACTATTACAAGCACAGCAGTGCTGTCCAAACTTTCTCGTGCCACAGTTTTCCCTGCCATGCAGTGCAGAATACTTTTCTAAATGTGCCTGTGCAAATGAACGGGGAAACTGTGCTGAATCTTCATTCTATATTTTGGGTTGAGGAGGACACACGCAGTGGATAGCATTGGACGAAATGGTGAATAAAGGTTAAGTTGAGAACATTTTCTAGATTTGATCACTTCCACACTTGTCAACTCATCAGCTAACAAGACATTTATTGCACTTACTACTGTTTTAACTTTATAACTCTAAATGTAATAAAACCCTACATAGGTTGAAGTCAACTAGTCTTTTAGAACATCAACTGTTCAACATGCTTAAAAGGATATACCACCCCATACTTACGACAGTACACATCATTCATAGCTCTCTCAGTTTGTAGAAGCACAAGGTTTCTTGATGGGAGAGTAACGTAAAGCTACTCAACAGGGGGCTATGAGAAGAGCGACACTTTGTAAAACAACTCAAACCTCAAAACTTGTACAGCAACTCAAATGAGAACTATATTGTGGCTTTTTTAGACCAAGTAACTTCTGCATAAGACACATAAATACGTAACATGGTCCATGGTCCACTGCAGGTACGCTTTACACAACCACACTGCACTCGAGAGGCAAATATGTTGAGCTAAAACTGATTTCACAAGCACTTCACCAATATACCTAAACGCACATGGTGTTTATTTACAAACAAATGGAACATTACATACTTTTTACATCAATGTTGTGGGTATGTCTGAATAAAGCTGTGAAGAACATGAACATAAAAACCGACGGACCGAAGGCTGTCACTTAAATTGATTAATGTTATGTATCAGACGGCTAAAAAACATAACAATTAGTTAAACATAACAATTTTTGCAGGTGAGACACTGCAGTTTTGTTTTAATAAAATCAGCATTTTAATTGTTACAGACTTCAAAGGAGCATCACTAAGGTACAAACTGGTAATTATATGTTAAATTCCAGGATGATGAATACAAAAATGGCACACAAATTATAGTGTATGTCCAAGTATTATCATAAAGCATGAAGTCGGGGTACACTCATTGTCTTCTTGAGCAGGAATTGTAGTCTTTTGTTCTTCTTTCCTAATAAGCAACTTGCACAAAGGGAAGAACCGTAGGCTAAACCTGAAAATAAATGAGTTGGCTCCCACTAATTGAGCAGTAATCATGATGTGCCGTTTGTTTCTGTTGAGGAAACATCATTTGCTGATAAACATTTTTCTAATCACAGCTGCTGCAGGCACTGGTTCTGCGTTTAGTGCCAAGGTGACCCGAACAAAGCACGAAATAATGTGACATGAAATAGGGACACTGCCAGGAACAAAATAGCCTGTCACGCTTCCTTAGTATGAGGAAATGATGAGTGCTATTTTGCAAATAAATCTGGCACCCCTACTATTAAAAAGGTGGAAAACAATCAATAATTCTCCCACATTGCATTTGTGTCACTGCTAACAAGAAACTGGCCTGTGACTAGATGAGCAAATGTAAACTGTTTCCCAATGTGTTGATTACGAGGCGAATGCATCTTGTAAAACTTGTCCAGACAACCTAATTGATCACAGCAGGGGGGGATAATAAATGCTTCACACAAACTGAAGAAGTATATCAAGGGACCTTTGCATTAGAGCTTAATTTAATTACAAAGTGTAATCCAAATTAGAGCTGATAAAGTAGCCCATCTCATTACAATTTAGTCATGCAAGTTTTCTAATGAAGTTACACTTTTCTTTGATGGGTCAAAATAAACTTGACTCCTCATAAAGCAAGCTTAGCTTTCTAATTTAGTGTAGAATGTATTGCCAACAAGGCAAAGGCGGCCTTTTGTGAAAACAACCATTTCTGCCCCTATAGTTACTATACAGCTTTCCTTGTGTATTCTGCAGTTAGGTTTTCAGCACAGTCAGAATAATTATTCACTTGTTGCATATAAAAAATTGAGTGTGAGCAAGAAAAATAGCCAATCAGAACACAGTCATTAGGAAAATTGTTAATCAAAGTAATCTGGGTTTTATGCCCAAACTCTGAGCTGTCCTGGTCCTGGTGGAAGCATTACGAGAATGAGAATTGTTATTAAGTAGGTCTCCTCATCAAGTGATACCATTCTCTCTCTTCCACTGACACAAGCATGGTGCACGCATACATGCACGAGCGCATGCATACTCACTGACATTCATAGACCTTACTGCTCCTATCAGATGCACTTCGACAAGACAGTAATGAAAGTGTCTCATTCGCAGTTCCAATCAAAAGCTCATCAATCACAGCTTGCATCTAAAAAGGCATCACACACTCCCTGGCTCTTGGTTAGAAAGGTGGAAGGAATGAGCAAATCTGAGCTGAATTTAATCATGTGCCATCAAAAACAAACAGGCTGCCAGGATAAAAACAGAGCTCCAGATAACTACTGAATACTGTTTCCTAAACCTCATCATCCAAAGGAAACTGTTTAAGTGGTAGCAGATCAAGCAGACTACTGGATGAAGACAACACGAGGAAATCAGCAAACGAATCACATTTCTAATAAGCTCTCAGTTCTAGTTCATTTACAGTGATTAAGTACTGAGCAAACACTGATAAAAGTAACCCCGCTCATAATGTACATTTACAAAGAAATATACCGTACATGTGAGAAAAACTATTCCCCAAAAACTCAAGTCAAAACAAACACCCAAATATCAACTAACCGCTCTTTAGACAACAAAGTTAAATTTGGCAAAGTAACCACACAAATAGCATGGATGGAAATGTCAAATATAAGATCACAAGGGTTACAATGCTCTTTGCAGAATCTGCAGCTAAACTCCTAACCAACTATTCTTTTAGTGCTGGGCACATTAGTTAAAAACCAGACAACTAAGATCAGAGGCACTCATTATTCCTCTTGGTGTGAACAGGTAGTATTTTGGTCTTATACTGTATTCAGTGCAAACAATGATGAGATATAATGTAGGTCTAACCATAAAAACCTTTTTTCATTCAGCACAAAGAAACTGCATTACACAGTGAGGGGAAAGTGGGAGGAGGGGAATGGCAGCTGGTGCCTCCACTGGTGAGGGATAAGGTCAGTAGATGAAATACCCACACTGACTCTCTGGGGACAACCAGAGAGACATTCAAATCCTCAAAATCTCAAACAAACACCTCTCAGGGGAAGCAAGATATATATTTTTTTCTTCTTTCTCTCATTGCATTCAGCAGGCCTCCACCCATGGTTATTATTCACTGCTCATTATCACTGCTCTGATTAATAAGAGCAGTTTCAGGGTCCCCTGGTATTAGATGGGGAGAAAGGAGTAGTGTGTTTTTGTTATAAACACACAGTTAGTGTGATACTTAGAAGAGAGAAAAGCAGCAGGTGACCTATGCAGCGTTTGCTATGCATCTGATTATTTCTATCATTTTACAAGAGCACAATCATCAGTGGTCAAGAACAGTTCAAAATTAAACAGTACTACTGTAACAATTCATTTCAACAGGCATAAAATGCAATCTTTCACTCATGTCTAAGGTATGTCAACATTTGAAATGGCCCCCCTGAGTTATTTTTAGGCTAGTTTTATACATCTTGCGCATCCTTTTATGCACTCTGCTATTAATTACCACATGAGAAAGAACTAGATTTGTGAGAAAGTATGTTTAAGAGTGTGAGGAAGACCCAACAATCAATTCAGCACCTACTATAGTGTGCAGGCAGAAGTATTATCACTGATAGACAGTCAAAGCTTTCAAACACTGTTACCCTGTGCTCTTTGTTGTTGTGACAATAAAATGAGCTGTCACCTCATGAAGCACACAACCTCCCGTGTCACAGTGATCCCAAAATTCTCATTAGCAGGCCAGATCAGGTCAGCTGTCAGCGGCACGTAATGTCATAAAAAGGCAAAGACCCAAAATGAATTCTACAGGAATGGCTTTAACACTTGATGAGGATATGTACAAACTGTTTTTTAATAGTATGGTGGGACTTTTTTTTTTATATATATCTGGCCAATGTACATGCTGCAACATTTAAACATAAAACAAGGACATTTATCTGTATGTTTAATGGCATAACAGCACTGGTCAGCAGAGGTGACATAAAAAGAAAATAAGGTTTATCCCAGAATGAACTTATTAACAGTAATTATTTGTAAAGTTGATCATGTAAGTAAAGTTACAAATCAGCAACACGAGGAAAAAAAGAAAAAGGTTTCTGTGACTCCATACTGAAATTGTTCACTGAATGCTTATGCATGGGATGCTTGACACAAGCACCAACTAAAAATGACCCATAGATAATCTGATCAAAATTCCATGTCACATGCATACGGTCCAGGCTGCACCGTATATTAAATGAATGTTTCAAGAAGCATGAATTAAAGATGCTGAGACAAAGATCAAGTGTTATAGCTATGAAAGCATCGCAGATGCAAAACTTTCCACACAACCCTCGCAGACCTCTGTGTTTTCAACAGCATTGAAGCGATTTGTTTTCTCCACAGCATCATTCTCATAACCTGATGTAGCGACAATGGCAGCAATGCTCATGCTGCCCTTGTTTAAGGGAGCATTTGATTTTTCTTATAGGCATTTGTGAGGTGTAAAAAGAAAACTTGCTGTGAAGTCACCTTCAAAGAAATGCCCCAGTGCCAAGGAATTACAAAGCTAAAATAGTTTCTCGGGGAGGAGGCAGCGATTCTATTATTCTTTAAAATGCAGTGCAATGGCTTTTATAAGAGTGTGGAAAAGCCATTTGAGAAGCAGGTCAGGGGAGTGAGCAGCTTGGCCCTGAGCACATTGTGTCTTATCCCTCTCCATTTCCACCACCTTGTCCCTGAATAATGGGCAGACCTCGTCACTGCCCCCGGAGGCTAATGGCTTCTCATGGAGGAGAAATCAACACAGAAATACCTCCATGGGTAATCCGCCTCTTTAACCAGCAACATGCCACGCATCAAGTCCTACTGTGCACAAAAAATAGCATCAGAGAAATAAGCGATTTCTCCCCTGTGGAATGCTGCCTTAATGTCCACTATGAAAGCAGATGAAAGTATATAATCTTCAAGGCAATCTGCCAGAAATGTAGCTATCTGAATACATCCTCCTGAGGTGAGAATTTTGATTGACAGCAACCTGAAACCTTTGCAAAGTGACGACTCCAAGTTGACCAAATATAATTGTTCTCATGCAGCGAAACACAATGACAGACATCCGATCAATACCAAAGCCTATTGACTTAGTGGCATTCAAACTAGACGAGAGGAACACATCTGAAACACTCAAGCATACATTAAATTCAAACCTAATGGAAATGAAGTAGAACTTTTGCAACCAAATAAGGATCTGCTTTGAATTGTGCAGCATTTCAAACAAACACAGACTTACATACGTGTTAGTGCAGAAACTCACAAATGAATACAACTAATAATACCTCGGCTTCACACACACTGCAGATTATGAATTATTGAATCACTCTTTAGAGCTGTTGTTGAAACTTGTTGAGATGGTATATGTGTTGTGTGTGTGTGTACGTGCGCCTACCAAGACAGCACAGCTAATCACTATAGAATCCTCACTTAAGATTTAGAAATCAACATTTAAACTCCAGTGATTAAGTCATGACCACTCCAACCATCAGAGACAACATATTTAATTTCAGGCTTTAATGAAAGGTCAACACCATCTCATTAACAGCTGATAAATATCACATGCAATCAATGGTGAAGAAAAACACAAATCTCCAGTGCTCCCTCAACATGCTGACTGTGCGGCTTTCACATTAGTACACAAGAGCTAATGATGTTTTCACAGAGTGCCATTGGTTTTTCAGTTTAAATAGCCATGCGATTCATCTAGAAGACAGAGTACATGTGCTACAGCAATGCAAGTCAACAAAAATAATAGATATAAAAGTAATAAGAGATATATTTGACTGCAGTGCAGCGGTCATTCAACTGGGGAGAGGGAGGGAGGATGAGACGGTGTTCCTCTATTACAACTTAGAAAGTGCTTCAAACGCCATCAATCTGTCAATCCAGGCTAAAATGGAAAGGAATCTATTTGATGCCACTTTGTCTGTTGCAGATAAAAGCAGTTCTACCGTGGCTGGCGCCATGAAACGATAAGAATAAAGGAAAATGGGGACAGGTCAATATGAATCTGTTTCTTCTGGTTGTTTGACAAGGCACAAACAACTACTTTGTACGAGGGTATTTCTTTCTAACTGTGCTCGTTTCTTTACATGCGTGTTTTCCGTTAAAGGATAAGCATACAGCATTCACACTTCAAACTCATATTGAGCTCTTTTTGATGCCACTTTTAGAGCTTTTAGTTATTTCACTACAGCAGGTACTTAAAAAACAAAACAGGGTGAGCCTGTGAAAGTGTAGGTACAAAAATAAATACAATACAAAAGTTCACACAAAAATTCTTAACAAACAAATTCTTCAAATAATAGAAGTTCCAAAACTATAAAAGACTGAAGGTAAAGTGGATGTGTTGAGTAAGAGAGCAAAACTTAAGAGATAATTTTGTTATCAACGAAACACAGACACTGATATCGGCTGATGTGTGGGTGGCTATCTCTCTAGGGGAAAATAATCCTGTGGCTGAGGTCAATTTCACACTTATGCCTGCCCTAATGTCTACAAACACATACAAATATATACACATGCCTGTGTGTGCACAAAGAAAACTCACACCCCCACTGCACACTTTGACTTGAGGCGAAACAGGTGGGTTTAATGCCAGATTCTCATCTTTCACAAGACCGCACAAGGAGTCTGGCAGAGATATTGCTTTCATATTATTCTATCGATAACACAATAAAACTGAACGGAAATTAAATAAAATTTCTACAGAAGTGCTTTGACCGGCAGTAATGTTAATCCCCATTCACCAGGCGTACTAAACGAGGTAATGTTGTCACAGCTAAATATGTGACAAGTTGATGGCCACCAGGGGTATAACAGCTTGGAAAGATTTCTCCACAGTGGCTTCAGGGCATTTCAATGCCATAACCATTTGGACAATGTCCCAAATAAAATCTTCCCATGCTGAGAAAAAAAAAATTAGGCTTGTTATTTGCTTTCTTTCATTTTATATGAGATGCTTTACATGGGGAGCTGACTGAAAAACGTACATGGAATTACATTTACTGGATGGAAGAATACTTATGTCTTCCCAGGAGTCACTTTCCAGGCAGAGTGCATGCAATAACACAAATAGATCATAATAACTTCTTTATTTCACATGGAATTCATCATGGTCTTTTAATATGCACATTTTGATTTGTCTTTTTTTCACCTAACCTAAACTGCGAAGAAGGCAATGGTATTTTATTTCATCTGTGGTTTTGATTATTTCTTTGGTAAAACTAGGATCATTATGGTGCATTTCTTTGTCACAATGAATATATATATATATATATATATATATATATATATATATATATGTATATATATATATATATATAAAATTCTAATATTTTATGGCCCATTTTTTTCCATTAATTTCAGACTGAAGTGCCAGACAGTATTAAACACTGTTGCACTAATTATGTGCAGTGTGTACACCTATCCTGCATCTACAGGAGTTACATATCAAAAGTAGATATAGTTCATCTGAATGAGGTACCTGAGGGGGCCTTTGTGCATCTTATATCCGTAAATTCATTGAGAGGCCATTGCTACTCAGATACCAGATATCTTCTAACATCAAAGTGTCTAGCTGCTAAGGGACCATGTGTTTCATAATGTACCCAACTGAACAGGAATTCAGTTGCATATTCAAGAGGATTATAAAGATGCCTGAATCTGGATGTTTTAGAATTACATTGTATTTCAAATGTTAATGAAAAAACACTGCTGCTGCATTTGTAGAATGCAAAAATGACAACTAGCGTAATTGTTTTGTTTTCTGAACAAACAAACAATCAACATCTCTTCATTATTTTGGTGTTTTCTCCCACAGCAGATGGTTCATATAGAATAGTTTTGTGAGAAGAACAAGTAAATTCCATCTCTTAAACATGTCAGAACAGCCTCAGCTGTTGATGTTCATCCAACCGATGCAGACTGTCTTTGTCTTCATGCTGCATGTGTTCAGCTGTCCATACTTAATATAAGTGTCTTTACATTTTAGTGGTAGGTACATGTTTAAGTGGTGACAAGAAGAAGAGGGCTATAAAAGTACTGTAATTTCCATTCAATTCTATGAAGCTCAATTCAATAAAATTGAATGAAATAATACTTTGATAATACTGAAAGGGAAATTATGTTGTTGTAATATACACTTTCATTCAAATATATGCTATTGTTATAGATAGACACAAACAAAATGAAAAGAAAAGCTGACAATCATTTAGAAAGTTGAGGTGTAGCAGAGAGACATGTGGCTGAAATATTCAGAGATTGGCATTAATGGTTTGGGGCATTGTAGCTTGGCAACAACTTAACTGATGAACAAACACAGGGTTGACTGAAAAGCAGGTGAACCCTCTCAGTAGACAACATGGACAGGAACTCACAGTAAACTCAACATCTCTCTGTCCGCGGTCTATGTCTGCCCATATAGTCTTCTCAATATTTCTGTCAATTCTCCAAGCTCAGCCATATCATCTTACAGGAAACTCACACATCCCTTGATGATCAAGAGAACAAATGGTTTAAACTTCTTCCTAATTTGTTTTTTTCCTGCTTTGTATCCTGCCATCTTCTCTTCAGCTCATCTGGATTTGGGGTCCTATTACTGGCATAAATCGCTGCAGCAGCACAGCATCCAGATTATCTTTGAAAAATGCTTAAAAAATCTCAAGAACATATAAAGTATAACATAATACGACCATAACTACTGCAGCAGGTTGCCACGAGTGCAGTGCCACTTTAGAAGATTTTCTCATGAGCAATGTGTACAGAATGCAGGACACAACTCTTATTAAGATGCTTCTTTTAATAAGAAAATACACAGAAATGCTAAATGCCCTCTACTTTCTGAATCCATCATCCACGCACAATGATACTGCTGATTATTTTGAAAGTAATCAATATAAATACCTCTGGGAACTTCTTCAAGAATACATGTCTGACAATACCCACAGATCTTTTCATTTGATCTCTTCCTCATCCCACACACCACAATCAGAACCGCAGGCACTCCTCTCACCAGCTGCTACTTCAGTCTCCAAATGTGCATTAGCCATCAGTAAGTCTTATGTCCTGTTTTATTAAAGGGTATTGACATGTTTTGACTGTATCTGTTATCCTATTTCCAACCTTGATTCTGCACATTCAGTTTTCCTATGATGGGCAACCATAAGATGTAAAAATACATATTATCTTCTCAAAGGTGTAAAAAGGTCTCTTTTTTTTGTCTTGAAGTTGAAACAATTTTGGGATGAGACAATATTCACCTTGAACATGAGTGAAATTGAGATGACACCAATCCTGACTAAAAACTACATTAAATAAGTAATTAAGAACAACCTGTATGGTTTAAATAAAACTCCCTCAGAATCCAAATGTTTAGCTAAAAAAAAAAGATTTGAACCCTAAAATTGCAGTTTGTAGCAGTTTAATTAAGATGACAATGGTTATTTAAGCACATCTTTCAAATGAAGGATGTGAGTATTCTTCAGTTCAGAGTATCATTCAGTTTTCTATATTTTGACGCTCACTAACATTAAGCCACGATGATGATTCACTCATCACACATTTTGAATTCTTTTTACAATATTGCACATTATAGTTGATGAAATTACTTAAAGGCTCCAAGTAAAGTTGGTCTTTCAATATTCTCTCATAATGTTTTGTGAAATGAATTATTTCTATGCAAGACTTTGTGGAATCTTAGCTGTATGCGCCCATTCCCAGTATGCTGCTCTGCTGTATGCTAATGGAGTTGGACAGAAACAATGTTCCAGGGATGATGAACGGAACAGTGACCTCTGAAGCACAGAAACACAGCGAAGGGTCAATTTTTAATCTAAGTTCAAATTGATCATTCTATTCTACACCGCAGAGTGATAGGACAGCTGAAAGTCCTGTGGCTCAATCTGAATTAAAGGGGGGGAGGTTAGTGTAGCTTTGTGAAAGTCTTTATAGTTGGCCTTAATTGCTGCTTCTGAAACAAACCCCATCCTTTATTGGCTTCAAGTCATTTCATTCAAAAAGCTCACAGCTTGGTTTCAAAGCGTCAGACTGAGGTCTTTTTCTTCCTTTTTTGATCGGATTTCTTTTTAGAATTATAAATTTGAGTTTTATCCAAATATAGCATGGCACTTAATCAGTCATTTCTCTCATTCTAGGTTAATCTTATTGTGTACCCACCAATAGATGATCACATTCCAAGCATGGTGTATACACCTCTGCTAAGGTGTTATATCACTAACATTTTCAAATTCCATATGCTTGGTGCTGTACATTTAGAGCTATAGGATGAAGCAGTCAGAAAAACTGACCTCATGATTTCAAAGTTCTCTTTTTCTGTGCATTTTACTTCATTAAAAGGCCAAAATCACTGGACATTTAGATTAATCTTGTTACTAATCTACTTATTCATGAATGTTTCGGATATTTTCAGATACTGAAATTAATTGGATTTATATTAGAATTACTATCATTATTATTATTAATATTATTTTTAGATATTCAACCATAGAATGTATTTTTACTGTCAAAAGTGAGAAAATAAAGATAACAAGACCAGAATTTAGTAGAATTTCAGTAGCATCTCTATTGTCTCAGATCTTTGGATCTCGGCTTAAAGAACCTTTCCCTCTTCCTTGTCCATCCTCTGGGGCTCTGAGGGCTGACCAGGCACACTGAGGTGACAAAATCAGGAAGAAAATGAGAAAAATAATTGGAAGGTCAGATTTGATGATGGCCACTCCAGAGAAAAACAAGCTCTTAATTGGTATGAGAGCCGTTTGGTGAGTTTTCAAGGTAAAATGTAAAAGCACTCATTATCCTTTCTTGCAGAAACCATTGCCTCACAGGCCACGGCAGAGATAGCTTACGCCTTCTTTCACAGAGCCAAGCCATGACACAAGGCTCCATGGCTTTTTGTTGGACCTGGACTTTACTTTAATGAGTAACTGAAAAACCATTAGCAAAGCTGCACAGAAATATTTTAGGTAAGAAATAAAGTTACGTTTGAGAATAACCGGTTTCAAAATAATTACATCCTCTTATTAAAAATATTTTTTGCTTTACAAATAACTCGTTGAAATGTCAGGTTGTTGAGATAACTTTTTTCTTCTTTTTTTATACTGTATATCTCCCTGTTAAACTAATCAGGTTGCAGAATGGGTGTACCGCGGGACTGAAAACATAAAGCTCTATTTCACCCAAACTTTCAATCCCTCTAAAGCCCTAGTATCACCTGTGTGAGCTGGGAAACTTTGAGAATCATTGTGAGCGTTGTGCAGCAGAGTGAGTGTCACCCTGCGGGACGAGTCCTTTCATCAAGCTTCCCTCTTACCCTGACCCTGCCATCTGGGGAAACAGATGATACTAATGAGGGATGGCTTCTTGTCTCTTGGCACCGAGCACACACACTGCTTCCATTGTGCTACACTGTCCCTGCTGCCCCCTTGGAGTCACAGAAACTGCTCATTACGCAAACGCAGTCACAGTGATAGACGAAAACAGGTAACCAATGATGCAGGACTGTTAAACAACATAAAGAGTATTTGATGGCTATTTACGAAAATGTGAGGCACCAAAAAGTTTTTAACTTTCAACAAGTTGTAATACAGCAATGCTCATGTAAATGACTTTACTGCTCCACCATCCATCGATAGTGATGGTGATTGGGTGTTTGGAAGGCAGTGGGGGGGTGACATAGCTTTGGATTGCTTCTGCAGGAACTGGAAAGGCACAGCCTCTTTGAGAAGCCAGGTCAGACAAGGCTAATTAGTCTGCAGCGGCCCCTCAAATTTCTGCCCTGGGATATTAATGAAGTGATCCATAGGAAAACAGCTGCTTGCCACACAGCCCTCCACCTCTGCTTCTCACCTCAACAACTCACTGCTACTTCAATTCTTCTTGCCCCCCAACTGCTTTGCAAATCTACCTAGGAAGGGCAATGCTGTGCTAGGAAAGAATCCCATACGACACCCTCTGGGAGCCTGACAGCTCCCAATCGATGGCCCCAGAGCAGGAGGTGGATAAGCAGAGGGGTGGGGTGTGCAGCTGTGCGTGTGTCGCTATGCCAGGAGAGGGTGACAACAGTCTGGCTTTGTGTCCTACATCAAAAGAAAAATAATGCTTCTACTAGAGTTAGCACAGTAGTTCGAGAAATGGTTGTCTTGTTTCCATATTTTATCCATTCCTGCTTTTCTACGGTGAGTCTTGCTGTAATAAAGCTTATTAGAGCCTACACTGCAGGATCAAGTCAAAAGCTTCCATCACAGACAGGATGTTTTGCTGTCATTTTACTAATTTGAGCACAGTCCATGCAGTGTCAATGAGATGGTGTGTGTAAAAAACAAACCTGACTGGGGAAGACCAAATATCAAAGAATTAGTTTTTTCAGAAACAAGGCAATACAAAAGTAAGCCTTTCTTTAACATTCATACAACATGTTGCCTCAAATCATGGCAAACCCATTTGAGACAAAGTATACACTGAAGGAAGTTGTAATGTCACATAAAAAACTTCCATACGTCAAGAAAAACAAACACTAAAGATCGCGCTATATTTCCCCACAGCAAAAAGAAGATAAATGCATTATTGCATTTTCTATCCTGTATATTTTCAGGCTTTTTTTTTTTTTAAACCAAAAAGCTAGGATGAACACAGATCAAAGTTGACTTTTTTGATGGAACTGCTGAATGTGATGAGATTAATGAGATTTTTTTTTGCCAGACAATAAAGTACAGAGCACACCAGTCCAATGTTGAACTCAGTGAGCCCTTCCTCTTTGTATGCAGTCTCAGTAAATTTAGAGTTTAGAAGTTAAGTATAATTTGTGTTTTCATAGCAAGTCTTTATAGCCTATGTTGTAGCCATGCTCACTATGGTGTACATGTCAAAGCAATGCTGACTGAAACAACTAAGACCCTTCTGCTTGGATTGCCATATTTACAGCTGCAGCATAATACTTTGCTCAAATCCATTATGTTTGTGAAATAAAATGTAAACTATAATATGCTGTAATTGTACCAGGCTTGCTCATAAAGCTGATGCAAAAACCTATATTCGGTCTGTGTAGCCATATAATGTTTTCTCATTTTCATAGCCCTGCCAGTAAGTGTATAGGCTCAAACGGTTCAGTAGTTTTACACACCATCTTCTCCATAGTAGTGCTTCTTCTATAAAATGAATTGATCGTACAACATTGCTGTTCCACATTCCCAAGCTCCCCATTTACTTGTACTGAAAAAGAGTTAAATCACGTAACTTGTGTTTTCAGCCTCCATCATTTGAAGCACACAAGGAACTCAGCAAAGCAGCACAGAAATCCTTTCACCATGTAGCTTTTTGTCATTCAACTGGAGTCCGACGTGGACACCATTTACTAGTACAAATACTAACAAACATGACAGAGTTTTTTTTATAGGTTCTACGTTTATCTAATGAGAAACCATAAATTAAGTTTCGGCTCAGGCAGAGAAATTCAGTTAAGGGTAAAAAAGGATTGTGACATGCCAGAGGAAGGGCTCAAACAAGGCAAACGGGTAAACTGCACCCCCACTATAGTCAGGCAAAAAGCACAGAAGTGATTAAACACAAGGACCAGGTTTTTTTTTGTTTTTACAATAAATATATTTGATGTTTAGTATAAGATGAAAATATTTAAATGTGTAAGAGTCATTTTAAGTGTTGCTGGTGCTGATGTCTGTTGATGTCAGCGCAGCAGGAAAATCACAAATGCCCTTGAATAAGGTGCAGGAGGTTAATACTCCCCGAAAGGAGTTTCCCCCCATAGGCAGAGGCATCATTTAGCTTTTGCAGGCTGAGGTCATCAGACATGCATTTTCAGAATGAAATCTCTGTCTTGTTATAGCTCTGACAGCTTATTCTGAGCACATCCAGGGTTACTGTAGTGGGACTAGAAACAGAGCTGAAGGCCAGTAGGCCAGTGTGCATGAGACACCTCTGCAATTGAAGGCACGTTGTTGTGAGGGGTCACTGCATGAATACAAGCACTGAATCAGTGAGACTTTCATGACCATAATGATGGAAATGAAAAATTGATATGCAAAGAAATCTGTGAATCAACTGGGAAAAAATAACATCCTTAAATCTCTAAGCTGTTAAATAATGTTTTAAAAGCAGCACAGATGGTGTTGGCACTCTTGAGCGCTCATGCAGAATGAATAAACATGAATTTTTCCTACATCTCATGTGTCATAAAGTGTCTTGTCAAAAGACCGTGGTGGATAAGTTTGCTACTGCGAACAATATGAGACCCTTTTGATCATCTGCTGAGCTTCCGTCTGTTGGTAAACAATTGCTATTGGCATCTAGTAATGACACATTTTACAGAAGTCATGCACTGACCCCCCCTAAAGCACCTCGATTACAGCAAGGTGCCAAAAAATATGACCCCTTTCTCTTTTCATCTTCACATCTCTTAATGAACAGTAACACCCCCTGAACCGTTTTCCTCTTGATTAACTTTTAGCCTTTCTCTGCCACTGTACTCTACCTTGGTCAAAGCCCTGATGAGAGAGTTAACCCTTGGCTGGCTCTGATTTCCTAGTAAACAATGCTGCGTCTGTGGTTCATGAGTAATTGAACACTATTGATTCAAAGGTCTGGGGGTGACAATAATGAGGCCACATATTGGGTGACAGCAAACACAAGCTGTGAAGACAGCTTACTTCTCGATCTCTCTCTCTCTCAAACACACACACACACACACACGCACGAAAAAAAATCTTGTCACTTACGTGCTCTATGATAGTATCACTGCACTGTCTTTGGCAGCACTTGGTTTTGCTCTTCTTATCTGGCTTGCTGTCAATACAGACAACCCTTTGCTCTACTGGGGGCATGAGGCAGTATTGACATTCAGCTCAAACCCACAGCTCTGAGTGGAGTCCAGGGTGTTACACATGAATTATGCATGCCTTGACGCCAGGGTGCTGAGCAACACCAGTGCCATCATAATTGAAACAATTGAAAAGACAATACCAGATGGGTCAATAATTAGACAGCAGGAGGAGGAAACTTGATCCGGACGCTCCCCTGCTTGCCCTGCCAAACTAAACACCATGCGCATGGAGGGGACCTTTACCAACATGTCCTGGTCCCCTTTGGTGCACAGTCACGTTCTTTGTCACATGCTGAAATATGCGTGTATGGCTGCATGTGCCATTATCTGGAAGATATAGTGCAAACATAGATTACTTCTTACTCAATGCTCTAGTAGCAGCAGTTTTTTTACAATTAAAAAAAATCAACATGTTACGTTTGGACTTAAAGTTTCCTTAAGGTAAGTAACAACTGCCAGAAACGGTGTGTATTGTTTTGTTAAAACACTGTCACCTTGGATAGCCACTCTGATATTATTAATTGGTGTCTCTGGTCTGTGGTGACGGATCCTTTCCTCCAGCCCTGCACTTTCATAAATCCATACTCAGAGCTCCCAACAGATCCATTACACTCACTGGTCTCCTGGCCAGAGCAACGACTCAAGGTGATCATCATAAAACTACATGCCACAAAGCCATTTCTCACCTTGCAATGCCTTCAAAACAACTCGGGAAACAAAGCAGTGTGACGGCAAGAACACAAGCACCTCAGGCCTACATATGTCATAAAGACTTCTGAGCAAACATGTTCTGGTTTACAGCAGTCTATAGTCAGAGTACAGTTGTTCCAAAATAAATCTTTAATGTAGCCACTAACATGTTTAATTGCTGCAAGCCCAGAAGCAATTTTGCCTGTGTTTAAAGTTGTCCCTGGTCTGTTGTTAACTGTGATTACAAAGCCTTTATTTAGCAATTTTAATCTAATTTGTGAAAGTACTGATATACATCAACAAGATTCAGTCTTACTGCCATCATATTTGAACTATTTTTCCCTGTGCTGTTTTGTAATTTAAGGGTGGAGAGTTGAATTCCCATGAATATGAAATCAAACAACCTCTCTGTGTAAAATCTATACACAGGTGCAAAGGTATCCATACTTCAATTGCCTTGGAACATATCGATTGAGACAAGAGTTAGACCACAGTCGACACTCCATCAATACCACAATGTTACCAAAAAGAAAAACATTTATTTTCCTTTTTATAGAGTCTCATTTCCGCATTTCTTTGAAGTAGTGCTCCTAAAGGAACACATAGGACCCTGCAGATTGGCCCCGCTCCCCATTAGGCTTTATAGGGAGCCATGTGTGTTTTTATGGGAAGGTTAATGGTTTTTAAGGACCGCAGCACAGTTCTAAATCTGTAGCATTAAACTCAGGAATGGCAGCCCATCCAGGGATATGCATACAAAACACACAACTGCATAGCCCAGCCAATGTCTCCAATCCCCCAGTATCCTCAGCAAACAGTTTCAGGGATGTTTAAGGAGAAAAAAAAAAAGACAAAACCTGTCAGCGTTTACAATCTTAAAAGCCTAATGAGCGGAAGTAACCATAGCAATTTAGTAAAAAGAACATCAAAGACTCGGGAGCAACTATTTAGGCAGGCTGTATTCATGCATAATTAGCTGTGAAAATGGCACTACAGGAGTCTGCTACTCCCTGTTCTTAATTAGTTTTTATCCTTAGCCTGGGATGAGAGGTAAACAAAGCCATCAGATTAAAACTTCACTTTTTCTTTTCAAGACAACAACATTGTCACCAGCAGAAACATGCATGTGTTACGCATAAACTGTGAACTGTTGTTCCTGAGGAATAAGTGTTAGTGTTGGGTTTTGGTCTAAGTAACAGTACAAGAAAGCATGACGCCCAATTTTAGAAATTGCAGCTTTTTAAAATAGACAATATACTTAAATATGAACAGAAACATCTAAATACGGGTGGGGGGGGTCAGTGTAAGGAGAGAACCTTTCACCTTGAGTCCTGTTTTCAGGCACTGACCAACATAACTGCATCCAAAGTTTGTGAGTACACTGTTCTTTGTAACAATATTGATTCCAACGTTATAAACTGTGTTGATATCAACATCAGCTATTGGCTACCAGTATTTCTTTACCGAAGCCATTTTCAGACATGCTCTGTAGCCCTAAAATGTAGCGCTGATATTTTCCGTAGATGTTCCAGAGAGGTGACATGTAAGAACACAAATATCTGCAGCATTCGCTGCTTCTTGCAAAGACTTTTCTCCCAGCTTCCTGATAATACATCTCAAAGGTCGTCAAGTGACACGATGTGCGTATGCATCACTTTGTCTTAATGAGCATGTACTTTGACCAAGTCTATCTTCTAATAACAGCTGCTGCTTTCTACTAATTTTTTGTTTGTTTCTGTTGCTTTCTGCTCACTTTATGATAATGTTGATATATGGAAATACATGTGGTAAAAACATCAACACAAATAGTTATTAAAGAGACTGATCCGGTATGCTTGTGCTGTTAACAAAATACATAAATTTCCACAATGCACTTTCTCCACTCCAGCAGTTTTGACATTCCAAGATTGAACTGTCTGTATACTCTACAGATAATATTATCTGTTCACATTTGAAAATTACTTTAATTTGGTACATAAATTTCTTTTAGATTAGAAAAACGATTAACTTTTAAAACATTTTTTTCTAATTTCACTAACTAGAATTAGTACTGCTGCTATAATATGAAAATATATTCAACATGAAATTTAAAAACAACCAGAAGGAAGAAAATACATACTTTTGGAGCCCCAACACTTGAGTAGTCAGGCCTTTCAGTGTGTAAATGTGCCAGCACTGGGGGACAAACCCTTTATAACAACGGCTTTCATTAAACCAGGCTTACTTATGTATAGAGGGGAGCTGTGTGAGATGGGAAGGCAGGACTGCATTAGAGCTGCTGCCACATTCAACTTCAAACCTGACCTTCCAGTGGTCCCACATCACAAGTCCCCCTGATGCGTCACTGTCAATTCTGCAGCTCAGGCACGCCTTGATGTCCCCCTGTCTCCGTGAAACAACCAATAAACCACACAGGCTGTAAATGCTCCAGCACCCCATTACTCCAAAGGCCTCTCACCTCCTATTTTCAGCCATTTTGGGGGAAAGACCACCATGCTTTCTTTCTGCAAGCATTTTCACCATCAGTTGTGATCCACCCCCCCACCCCACCCCAAACTCCCCAACCCCCATCGAGTTTCCTGGTGATGAATGACCGTTGGCCGTCTCACTGACAGCTAGGCAGCTGATGCCACATAATTACAGTATCACCATTTAGGGAAAATTACCAAATTACTCCAGTCCTCAAGAGGCCTGGAAGACTGACAGGCCAGCCAACAAAGGAAGCACAAATATCTGAAAAGAGAGGGACATAGAAAAATACTTAGGCTTTTAGACATGAGTAGAGATATTAGGTTTGGTCTGTTCCTTGCAACTGCGGTCAACGAGAAACTAAATAGTGGGAAGAAGAGATAAATAAAAAAGGAAGGGAAAAAAAGCTGCTGGTCTCTCATTAAAATTTCTTCCTTACAGCAAGCTCTGACATTATATTTTGTGCAAATCTTGATTTGAGAGTTATCTTTTATGAAAACCTTTATATTATAACTTATGAATGACTGAAGTATAAGACAAAAACCCTTCAAGAATCCAGACTGTCTGACAAAATCTGTTGAAGACTGATGAATGGAGTGGGCATGAAGAGATGAAGTGACATTTATGATGAGTGCTTAAAGGAGAGCAATAGAGACATTGACTTAGCACTGTGTGTACGGTTATGACCATGGTGGCCATGGTGGGATTCATCTAAGCCCCATTCATTTATTTAACAACAAGAATTTATTTCACATAAGTTTTGACCAAAAAATAAAAATAATCTTTTTTTAACACTTATGCTGTGTATATTTCATCAGTTCTTGAGAGGTAAAGTGCACACTGTTCAGACATCTGAACAAAGGGTTAGGCTAACCACACAGAAATTACCTACTAACTGTTTGTGTGTAGATATCTCATTTAATGTTTTTCTATTCCTCCCCATTTTAGCTTTGAAATATCAGAATCCCTTTGTGGACTGAGAGATATATGACAATAACTGCCACCAAAAAGAAGAGAGATCCTTTTTTTCTGTGGAGCTTAAGTTGTACCCAAATTAACAAATTGTGGGCTGTCCCATGGCCATCTGAAAATGTCAGTCACGCTGTATGCGATGGGGCATACACTACTTTGATAAACAAGCTTGTCAGACTGATAATGTTCTTGGGCGTAATTTAATCAGAATGAGCTGTGTGTCACTTACTAATAGTGGGTACTTTGCTGTGATTTATATGTGTTTGTTGAGTGGAAAGAGACAGAACAGACGGCGTGGTCTCCCAGATTAACTAGGTCATGGGAAAGATTCCTCACACCCTATCAGGGAGAAAGATTTATCACAAGCAGATGATTAGTATTATTAGCACAGGTGCAGTTACAGTAAACACCAGAGACTCCTACTTCTTACTGAAAAGGAGCAGCTGATAAAGAAGGAGCTGAACTGAAATGGGGACTATCTCCCAAAGGTATTTTGCATAACTATTACCCTACAAAATACAATGAAGCTTGCCCAAATCTGATGCTTAAACAAAACTTTGACATTTTTAAACACATTTGCTACAACAACAGCACTGGACCTCAGGATGTTTTATTCATGCATCTAGCGGTCATATATTTTATACGTGTTGAGTTTTGTATCTTTGTCAGACAAACAAGATATCATTTAATGAGACAATTCATATATAAAGGTGTGTGAATAAAAATGTTTGTATTTAAAATAAGAAAAAGAAAGAAAAACTGGTGCAGTGTTCATTGTTTTGCTAATTTAATCCAAGAGTAAAAAGAAATATCAAACAGGTTGATGCTCAATAAAATTATGGAAAAGAACCTGGTAAATCTGATGACATAAAGCCTGATGTCACTTATTCCTAAAGTCATAACTTGCGATTACTAGACCAAAATCCGTAATGTATTCCTTAGCAAATGACTGTGTCAGCAAATCAAGCTGAAGGACATACAGAAATGACAAACTAGCTGGCCTGTGGGCCTGTTGGACCGACCATTGAAGCTGCCCTGCTGCCAGCTACTGCTGTGTAAACTCACATGAAAAGACTTCTGATGTTAAGTACTTAATTATTAGATCAGTATATATACTTCCATTACACAGGAAGAAATAAATAAATGGACAAGTTGTGCTTCGCTGTAGTGTTGGTCGGAAGACTGTAAAGAAGTCACTGTAGGGACTGAATGCTAGCTCAGTTAGCTAAAAACTGTGAGGTTAGCATCCTGTTTTAGATAAGAGAGTAACCCAAAGGTCTACCAGCCTCTACATGCTCAATTGATTAGTTTGTGGCTGCACACTATCAGATTGGAATGGGGAAAGGCAACACACCAAAGGCTGAAATCTAAAACCTTACAACTGACAAGTTAGAGTGAACAGCAGCTCCTTATGAAAGCCAATGACAACAATTTCTCTGGAGAGTTCACAAAATAACAGATAAGAAATCAGAGGGAAACCACATTCATACAGCACATATCTGTTCCATTCATGAGAAAGTATGGCCAATTCTTCCCCATATGAGTAGTGTTGACACTCAGGACACAAGAATATAATGGAGAAAGGCCACTGTTATGACAGCAGCAAGATGAAACAAAATACTCCCCCCACTGTTTGGTATCAAAGTAAGATTCATTATTAAAAGCATTTACTTGGAGCTGAAAGAATAAAGGGTTGAGGGAGAGAAGCAAACAATAAACAGTACAAACATTTTGAACTGTCACTCTAAAGTAGCCCAAGGGAGGAGAATAAAACTAGGTAAAATTGTAGACGAAACTGGGGAGTGAAAGCGCCCAACCTCTATCAAAGAGTCTCTTTGGAGCATTAACTTTCTCACGCAGACCTCTAGTATGAACTCTAAATAACTTCTGGGTCTACTCTGACAGCAAGGTCTGAAATGTGCAAGTGCAGATTAACCCACAAGGTCTTTGCTAAACGTTATTAGTGTGGACCTGTGGACCAGCATAATAATGATGGGATTCAGTCATTTCTATTGGGTAGTTCAGTCACCAAACTTCACAATCAGATGTGTCACACATTTAGATAACAGCCCCTTAGTCTATGTATAAGTCATAATAGAACAGATGGAGTGAACAGATTATTTATCATTTTCAGTTTGGTTTAAATTCATTTATGTCAAATCAAATCATAATATAAGTCAGGGAACTTCCAGGGAACTTTGCATAAGACGTTTGAAACTTAATGCTATCCTGGAGAGAAACCAAACTATTTACCTTTAAAGTGGACATCGTATGATTATTTTCAGTCATTTTATTCTTAATCTTTGGCACATCTACATTAGCTTTGTTGACAAGGATGTCGGTGACTTGTGAGCGCTCTCTCTACTTTTGATAATTCCGCTCAGGAAGCTACAAAACAAAGGAGAAAAACATGCCAACTCCTAAAATCCAGCCGTACATGTTCGAGACAGATTTGGATCCACAATATAAAAGTGAGCAATGTGCAACCTCTGCTTGTATTTTAGAGTAACTCAGTGTTTCTGAGCAGCTATAGAACCAACAAATGGATGTTTTCAGTTGTTCCATGAACAAATTATTATTTACTTATTATCATAAAGTACAGTTAGCCCCCTTCAGCTGCAGTTTTTAAATCACTGTGCCCATGATGAGCTAAAATGTGTTTGTACATCTAATGCCAACACAAAACAGATATTTGAAACAGTTTCACTCACCGCTTCAGGTTCAGAATCTATGAGGTGTAGCGAAGAAATTCAAGCATTTTCCCAACTGAGTTGCTGGCCAGGGAACATCCTACCCCTCAGCAAAAAACACATTTTCTGGAAGATTTCTTTAAAACCATGAAGTAGTGGTGGATCACTGGTTTAAAACAGTCCTGGTGGATAACATGCACGCTCCAGCTTAGTCTTGATCATATCTAATCTAGTGTCTCTTTACAGTTGGGAAGCTAGTTAATCGGGATAGTTCATGCAAAGGTAAAAAAAAATACCCTCCAAAAAAAACAGAAAAACACAGAGCATAAGATCAAAGCTGTGTTTGGGTCAAAGTTTCAACTATAGTATCCAAAAAACTGTATCTTTGTATTAAAACTATGTGATGTATTCCTTCAAAGAGTTCAGATAAGTCTTTCCTTTCTCTCATTATATGAACATGTTTTGTATCCACGTTTTCTAACGAGAACAAACAAAACTAGAAAAAAAAACAAAGCCTATAACACAAGTAAAGAAAAATGAATAATAATACCATGTGAAATATATTTTGAGCTCTACAACAAAGCACTTGAGCAAGCAAAGGCATTGTATTGGACAATATCTACATCTCAGCCATTCAATCAGCTCATTTATCTATTCATCAGATGTAAATGACAAAGCTGCTACTGTGGCTATCATCTACCAGAAGCAAAACTACCGCAAAGCCTCAGTAAAAGTTCTAAAGAGCAGCTGAAATAAGCTGCAGTCTGCCGGAAAAGTGACAATAAACTTAAATGTGAATGTTAATAATGGAGCAACTGTGCACATACTGTACATACACAGCCATAATTAACTGATTCAACTTGTCACACAGTCATTGTATTTTCATTTAACCGGTAATCTATGACGAAATGAGTAACTTCTCAAACAAGAGGATAAATTGACAATTTCTTCTCCAGGTTGGTATATCAAGTTTTTTTTTCTATTTTTACTATTTCCGAGTCTTTTTGCTATGGTAGGTGGATAATTACTGTCATTGATTAATAATACTATGCCAGCTCCATAATAATAAGCCCCACATGTGCGGAGTCTTCTTAGAGGAAAGGCTCATTTACCGCTGGGATTCACAGCCTAAACTGCTTAGTGAGATGTAATGGAGAGTAATTTTCTTGTCTTGAAGGAGGAAAAAAAACAAAAAAAGATGAGGTGTGTTGGCCGGGTCATTTTTCACTGCCTTAGAACATCAAATTTCCAAACAATGACAACTCTGATTTCAGACCACTTGCTTTCCTCCCTGTGCAAAGTAAGTAGAGTGAATAGTTTTCCAGAACACAAGGAGGCATTTTATTGCTTTTCCAGTTATAGTGAGTATTAGGTTGAATTGTAATTTCTTCATTTCTTACAAAAATGACAAG
The DNA here is from genome assembly GCF_036924035.1 of Leuresthes tenuis. Lineage (NCBI taxonomy): Eukaryota > Metazoa > Chordata > Actinopteri > Atheriniformes > Atherinopsidae > Leuresthes > Leuresthes tenuis. The sequence continues at coordinate 18,905,899 of NW_027325362.1, forward strand.
TATAATCCTTGTTAAATGATATACATTACATAGTGGGCGATATCTCCAGATAACACCAGGAGAAATGTCTCAGTTCATAGCATGATGGCTCCTTTCCACATATTGTTGAAAAGTCAAAAGATGATGAATAAAGCAGTACAAGGGTAAGCCTAAACATTAATTAAAAGGAAACTGGTTTTCAGTTTGTTCTGAATTATTATAGTTTTAGTTTTCCTTTTTTCTCTCTCAGGTATATGCAGCGGAACAGATTCCAGTGAGGGTTTTCCCAGAGAGGGGCACAATCTCCTCCAAGACAGCAGCACAATGTCTTCTCTGAGGAGAATGTCTGCACTGAAAATACTAAGTAAATAGCAAACAGTCCATCCATCGTTGTTCCTCTCACTCTTGGAATAGTAAAAAATAAACAAGTCAGCAGAATGCATTTAGCTTTCAGCCAAAATGAAAGTGTGTATCGACCTGCTGATTCATACGAATTTAATTTAATGAAGGAAAAATTAAGTGCATCCTTTAAGTTGTTTGCAGCACAACATATATTTATAAAGTTACACAAAGAATACCTGAAAGAAAAAAGAATATTCCTTGTTGTAACCACAAGTCCTTGTTGTAACCACAATTCATTGTAATTCTACTCAAGACAAAAATGTCATTAGTGTGATCGCTGTATTGTTTGTAACTATGGATTTCTGAACAGATGAATAAAAGGGCGGAAAATCAGACCACTGTTTCTACACACCGATCACTGCTGGTGCTTAAGAGATGGAATCTATGGCTTATGTAAATAACAGCACAACTTTTACATATTTCTTTACATATTTTTTCTCACTTAAACTCAAATGATAATCAATCTTCTCGCTATACTTACCAATTTTATCATACAACAATTAAAATGAAATGCAAATTATGTATACAGACAACAGAATGAAATTAACAAGTTATTAACTCTCAATTAAACTAATACATACTGCAAACTCACAGTAATTCCCAGCAGGGTTCTAGTCTCATCTTATGATGTCTGCATGTCACATGGAAGAATTAAGGCAAGTTTAGAAATGTGGAAGCTGTCGTCTTGTATATTTACTTTGTTCAGTAGTGAGGGGGTGGACAGACTATTATCGGAGATTTCCATGCAATGAATAGTTGTTTTCCTTCATGTCAGCTTCATAGTAAGTATGTAGGTGGAACAAACATGTCAGAAACAAAAATGAGTGTTTAAAAGAATACAAACAGTGGGTAGACCTCAAGGACGAGTGCATTTATAAAGATAATTCAAGTGGCTGACGTTTTCAAAGAAAAGTGTGATAAAGCTGATGATGACAGTTGGAAGATGATACCAGCCCAGATCGAATATGTTTTATACTGAAAAGCTCATTCAAATACAAACTGTTCCTGGAACAAAACTGCAACCGATAAGAAATTATCTGCATAGAAAGATGTTTTGTTCTGGGATAATAACGACAGCAGTACCTAAAGGCAGTATGATTGCTCCCAGGTGACACTGGAAGTTATTAAATTGTCACGGTGCACCCTGCTTTGGAGCTGAACACACTTGAACTGGCTGCCCACAGGACTGACTCACAGTTTATCTGCTCCATTTGTTTGACATCTTTACGACATAACGTATTAACACAACCTAATTTCATGTGAGCCTCAATGTCTTCTTTTGGCTGTCTCGCAGAAATCCTTCAGGGTTAGGTTAGGACTGCTGGGACATTTGTCTCGACCGAATTACACCAAGTGACATTTCTTTATGTTTTCTAATTCGAGTTTGCAAGAAAAGAACCTTCTCACTAAAGTTTAGAATAAAGTATCTGTGAGAATGATAGAAAAAAAAAAATTAAATTGAGATTTAAAAAAAAACAAAAACCCAGCATGGACCAGTATGGACGGTCATTAATTCAGGACATTGCGCCCAAGACAAAGTGGACAAGATTTTTTATTTTTTTTAAAAAGGAAATGTGCAGCACCATTTCTTATTATTTATCGCATGACAATAAGAGTTATGTGGTCTGTTATCTGAAGAAATCAGGGATGAAAAATCTATCAAATTAAGCAACTAATAGCTCCTTTAATGTCTGCACTCAGATGAGATTCCTGTCTAACAATATAACAAGTACCAGTCATATTCATCATACCACAAATATCAGCTCTTCATTTCTTTTTGAAAATGTTTTTATTTGATCTATAAATGATGATCAAAACATCTTCACCCTCACCAAAGAATCCAACTGTTTTGTACTGTTCACAGTGGCCCTGGGTCATTGGTGACCAGTGTGGAGGCAAAAACTGTTTGCTCTACGGTGAAGAAGTAAAGACAACAATAAGTCTTCTAAGATTTAAGGAATCTACGAGAGAACAATAAATCAAACTAGAATGAACAACCAGCAACAGTCAGCAATGATCATCAAACAGAGTCAGAGACCAAGTCTCACTATTCGGCCGGATAAGGTGCAGCCTCTTTCAACCACAGGGGTTATCAAGAGTCTGGACAACCCACTGATGCTAAGATCAGTCCTTTTATATAGTGTTGACCACGTACACATATTTGTCCTGACAAGTCAAATTCCATCTTAAGTACACAGAGCATGCTGGCACACCAAGTATTATTTGCTCAAGCTGTTCATGCAGTTATAACAGTTCTGGGAAAAACCAGGTGCTCACTAGACCTGCTCAAAAGTTGCATCTTTTAAAAAAGTTTTGTAAATCAGTAAAGTTTCAATCTATAATAATACAAATTAATTCTAAGAAAGCTGCTCTCATTCATATATTTTTCTAATTCTTTTGTGAGATGACTAAACATTCCAGAAAATGACACAAAAGTAGCCCATTAAGACTATGTGTCAACTTACTGTCATCTAAAGCGTTTCCAGAGAGTCACTTTACGCTGATAAAATCCTTTTAACCACAGCATCACCTGACAAAAATTGTGCATCTGTGCAGTGCATTTGCCTAGATTGATGTGTGCAATGATCTCCCACAGAGGAAGCTGGTGGAAAGAAGATGTCTGATTGAGTACATTAAAACATAATTCCCTCATGTGATCATATTGACCAAACCACACAGTCAATATGCAAAAAGTAAAGATTTCCCGTGCATTATCATAGAGTTCGGAACAAGTGCAATGACAGAGCAGGCTTTATCACAGAGTCTTTATCACATGGACAGTGTCATGGAGGGGCTAGAGAGCACTACTCTCATAGAATCCCAACATATTTCAGTGGGTTAGTTTAATTTCTAAAACACTCTAATTCCTAATTTGAAAAATTAACACATTAATAAAACAAAACTATTACTTCAACACGAAAAAAAATAAAGCCCACAAATACATTATGATCTGACCATGTAATTTGTTTTGCTTTGTTTGTTGGCTTTTTTAAAAATGAGGACCCAGATTTCATCTGAGGAAAGCCTTTAACAACAAGGGGTTCAACGATTTACAAAAACCTTCAGCATCTCTCAAGAGCCATCATGAAAGGGTGGGACACATGTTAGTCATGAAGACATGGGGTGAGTCATTTAAAATTCTCCTTGAGAAATAGCAGCAGGACTCTCGAACCAGTAACCAGCTATAAAAAGTAAGAAAAAAAGGCCCTGAACAATGACAAAATATTTAAAACAACGACATAAGATGCATTTTTTGTAATGAAGCTGTTTTTCAGTAGTTACATAATTACCTATTTCTCTATTAAATCTATCAAGTGTAATGCATTTGGTGCTTTAGGCATAAATACTCAGATTCCCTTTTGTAATGACATCTATGGAATGAAAATTAAAGTTATTTAGATTCCTGGCAGCATTACAAGATTGTGATCTTTGCATGTGAGGCTGCTATTTGTGATTAGCTGTTAATTGTTGAATTTCATATTCAGTGGTCTTTTTCCATAGGGAGGCTTGTCAACTTTACATTTTTATTCTTTGAGCTTAGATTCTCCTCATCTTTCAAAAAATGAATCTTTGACATTTTTTGATGGTGATGCATATTTGTGCATGTGTGTTGAGGTGTATTGATGGGAGACCCTAAATTTCAGAGGATCCTTGCAAGTCATGCAGCCCTATGGCACCAGAAAAAAAACAATATGTACAAACAGTACAATATGATAATGTTTACCAATAAATCTTAACCATCAGGTAATGAACCCCTCAATGGCAGCAGTCCTGATTAGAAAACATTCCTGCAAGGTACTTGTGCACACACCACAGAGCAATCAAAAAATTATATTAATTGCTGATACTCACATTTTGCTGGGAGATCATAGCCACAGGTGATCTTGGCTTTGCCGGTGTCACAGCCATTCAGTGAATTACACTCTTCATACAGACAGGAACCTGCCGCTTTGTGTATGCAGCCATCAACTGAAACACACACAAAACATGGTAAGGTCTACCTGAGGAGGAAAATGCAAAAGTAGGCACAACTACATATCTCAAACAAGCTGGGTTAATTAGCAGTTTGGGTGCTTTATCATGTGAAAAGAAACAAGCAAGAACCAGTTGATGATTTGCCAGCTTATTCTGGTAACAGAGTCTTTATGTTTAAAAAAAATCGCCTCCCTTGCTCTGGTTTTCCTCGTTGTAGGGAGGCTGAGTCTGCTGTAGTGTGCTGTGCCTGTTGCTGGTAAATATTGACAAGCTTAGGAATGAAATTAGCTAGGCTAGGATCTAATAACGCCTCCGCACATAGTGAAAATGAGACTGTTCTTCCTGTAATCCCTCTCATCTGTCAACAGCAATATAGAGTAAGATCATTAACTGTATTTTCTGCCTTGTTCCCGGAGGTGCATCTTTTACGGTTTGGATCTGTGTTCTGATTCTGTCGTGTTCCCCGTTGATGCGTGTGTCCTGGTTCTATAGAGACCCTGAGCTCCCACCCCCCTCTAAGGTTTTAATTTTACCAGGTTAAGGGCATGATACACTTGATTGATGGCACTTCTTACCCAAGAAGGCAGAGAGATAGAAATCCAAATTATCTGTCTCTGAAAGCCTGACATCCCTCCAAGAGCATGTTATCAATCACACTGAAACATCATAAAATCCTCCACGAGTTGTCCTGTAAAAATCCTCACAAAGCATGAGAGGATAACAGAGCCCGGAAGAGGAACAGAAGCACTTGGACAAACAGATGTGTCTTTTTTTCTTCCTATTTTCTTGGTTGAGAACTGACCAATGTGGGGGACGAGAATCTAAAGCTGGCTTCAACTCAAAGAACTAAAACAATGTTCATATATCCCTATGATGTTCGGAATTAATACAAAACGTGACTCCAATTAGTATCTTCATCTGTTCATGTTGAAAGCAAGGGCTAAGAAAAATAGAGTTATATACAATCTTAAAAAATGTTTATTTCTTTATGTCGTCAACAAAGACCAAATGTCTTTTGATGAAGGATTGTTCTTTTTTGAGCTCCTTTTAATTTCTCAGGGATGAGTCAAAAACAACAGCTGGGCGGAAGATTTTCTAACTCTATCAATCATCTTTAATGGACTGAGGGACAAGCAGTTGACAGAGAAGAATCCTGATAGCATTTTGAAAAAGTAACACGGGTCTGACAGTGATGTGGATATGTGGAGAGATTGCTGTGGTGACAATGAAAGCTACTTAACACAACACAGAGCAGATGTAGTGCTGGCTGTAGATTTGGCTTTTTTATAAGATCCCCTGTGCTCGCAAGACTGTCCATGACCATCAAAAACATTCATTTGCATCACAATTGCTTCTCAACATCTCTCAAACACGAATTGCTAAATGCAAAAGATTAAACTGAAAGCTCAAAAGCATTTTTGAATTTAGTTTTTAATTCATACACACACACACACACACACACACACACATACATATACACACACACATCAATCTAGCACCAGACTGATAAACTGGTGATGGCAAACCAACTAATTGTTATGGTGGTCTACAAACAAGCAAACTGCAGAAGAAGGCAGTAAGGATAGTTCCAGCAATTCCAAATAACAGCGACATCAAGAACAAGGAACATGCGGAGCTCAAAATGACTAATGGCTAGAATAGGAAGTCAAAAGGATGTGGAAAGTAACGGTAACATTGGTATCAGTAGTAATTGGAGCACTCAGGGCCGTGACCCTCAAACTGGGAGAATGGCTCCAACAGATCCCTGGAATAACATCAGAGATATCTGTCCAGAGAAGTGCAGTTCTAGGAGCAGCTGAGACACTAAGTTGAAAACTCAAGCTCTGATAGGTCCTGTGATAGAGGACCTGTGCTTGAAAGGGTGAACATCCACAAGAGGGGCAAGAGTTTTTTCTTTTTTTTCAACAAAGCTGGTGTTAAGATGCATCAATTCTAAAATAAGAGATAATATATATTGTGAGTATGATGCACTACCAATGTAAAAGTAATCAGCTTGTTCTTTTCATAATGAAAAATAAAAGTTTCTACAACTTGAAAGAAGGCAGGGAAATATCATCAATGCCTCCTTGGAACAGGAGCAAACTATCATCTTTTTATGGTTACCTAAAACCAGCTAGGTAAGGAAAAAGTAACACTGCCCTTCTCTAGTTTACAGTGTTCCCCGAGGAGCCCATTCTCCACAGACACACTCATCACCAGCGAGCATGGTTGATCTCTTACCTATAAGCACCTTAGGAACCCTGCCAGCAAAATCAAAAAGGGTCCTGTGCTTCATCTCAGTAGCTGAAGAAAAAGATTGTAGATAATAGCTTCAGCTTCCATTTTACTGCTATCCCTGTCCACCATGTTGCATAAGCTACTTTTTCTGATGATACTGAGTGTGTCACCGTGCATCTAGTGGCAGCAAGCCCCTAAAAGCCTGCAAACGTGTTCACAGTGCCTGGAAACAGAGAAAGAGATGCTGAACTGATATGGCTGCTGGCCAGAATCTTGGATGGTAGAGCTACAGATTTAATTTACCTTCTTTACCGGTGGAATTTAAGAGATGCATTGTGGGTAATAGGTGTGTTTATTGTCTGTGTGTCTGAGAAAGACATAAAGAGAGGGGGAAGGAAGCACGGAGACAGAGATAAGTTTCAAAATGCACTTTGTAATCTCAAATTCAATTGCAGAGCACACTCTGTGTGAGGCAAGCCAAACTTGATTGTGAATACTTTTTGTGTCCATTACTTAGGCAACTAAAAGCAGATCTGAGTTCCCATAAGTGGAGATATGACCCACATGCAATTTGACCATCAATTTATTTTCTCATTTAAGTTGGATCTCAGCATTATTCCCAGCAGATTTCAACATTATGTATGCCTGCAACATTACAGCCTCAGATTCTCATTAACCAAAAATGCCATTTACATTCACTTCAGAAAGGAGGACACGTCTTTTTACCCCCCAGTTGTTCAGAATGAAACATTGTGGCGTTGAAAACCATAGAATACATTTATTTTCTTAAAAGGCAATCATGTTTATAAGTGTTCTTGCTACTTCAGATAATATGTATATATAAATGTATTTATCAAGTGAACCCCCATATAGCAGCTGCACGCTTTAACCAAAATAGAAGTCAGCTTCATGCGTCTAATGAAGCTTTGTCATCATCAGTAAACCCGCGTGTTTGAGTCATCTTAAAAGGACTCCTTAAAGTCATTAAGCCTAGGTCCCCATTTCATTGTACTTAAATGCCATAATTACATTCAAATGTTAAATCGTCGTGCTGATGATGCACCTGCATCATAGCACTGAAACACCATCAAGACAGCCTCTTTCTCTCTTATCCCTGCTTTCAGACTGATACACATGTGAAGTCCTTTGATGAACATGTGTTCATCTATGTGATGCACAAGCTGAGGTGAGAAGTGCTATATTTCAACTCCCATTAAGATTTCCTCACAGAGGACATTTCATTTAACAGGCTTAATATTCAGACGGCAGCATCTGCTTCTGTCAAACCTACTACTGGGCTTCCTCAGCCCCTGCTGAAAAATATAACAGTTAATACCTCATCTATCTCCCCGTGCAGACTGCAACTGCTTTAGGCTGGGCCTATGTGGGACAAAACATTTATTCATCTTCTCTGAGTGCCTTGCTCAGAAAAACTTCCCAGAGCAGCCACTCCAGCAAGTCCACACAGCTAATGAAGATAACTCTGAGCAGAGGCTGGACAGTATCCCTCTGAACACATAAAGGAACAAAGGGGAGAGCAAGAGACAGAGGGACAGACATATTGAGAGAGACAAAGACGATAAGTGTGTGTGTGTGTGTGTGTGTATGTGTGTGTCTGTCTGTCTCAGTCTAGATCAGTTTGAATTAGTTACTCAGATGTAACCTTGGCTCCTGCCATTGTTGAAGACACCTCTGCCTTGTCCTCTCAAGGCTCAGTTCCCACATGAATGAGAGACTCAGCAAAGCTCTGCTTACTCTCCCCGGGCTTCTCCAAAGCAGCCTGAAAACCAAGAGCTTTCAATCGCTCCCTCAGACACAATGAATACCTGCTCTGCTCTCATTACAATACCCTGCTTTTCAGAAATAGTGTCAGCAGCAATTTTCTCTCCTAATTATTTTCCACTCCTCAGAGGGTTAGGTTCAGGACTGGAGCCAGAGGAGGCAGCACAGGGTGGGCAAGAAGAAGAGGGGGTGAGCTGGATTTTACCTGGCAGGATATGAAAGGAGTATGAATATCAGTCCCTAATCTACCAAAAGGGAATTGTCGTCTATAACAAGGTAGACCTAAACTTTAACCTATATGGCTACCTTTGTGGGCAAGGCAACTTGTCATGCAGAAAGGTTGGGGAATAGGAATCAAATCACAAATACTGTCCTATAAATACTGTACTGAGAGACTTGGTGTTTTACACAAAACCAAACACATTCTTGAAACTTTTGAGCCATATATTGCCTCTCACCTATTTTGCTGTCGTATCCATGGCAACAGCATATTTCCTCTCTCCTCCCAACACTTGCAGAGCTGTACACTTATCAAAGCCCCGCCACAAATCCACCTCTGTGATTTACACCATTTTCTATTCAACTAATTTCACTGAAGGAGATAATGACATGGATTAGTTGCTAATCAAGTGCCAATCAGAGATCTGGTTGAGCTAAATGTCAGGCGGAATATCGTGGAATAACCATTGTGGTTACTCCCTTGCGATACTGGATTATGTGTCCTAATCACAGTAATTTTGGATACGAACAGAAGCAAGATATCACTCTTCACCGCAACTGAGTCCCCAGGAAAGGATAATAATCTCCATTTTACCGATAATACCCCAGGTAAACAAGGGATTTGAGCTAATAGTGTGCACGGCAGATAGTCACAGACGTTACTCACTCTTGATTCCTCTGACCCAGCATGTAAGAGGGAACCAGACTGAATGACACAACAATCACTTCTAGTGGGAAGCCCTCTTTTACCATTACTGCCAATCAGCTCCAGGTTGAGAATATTTCAACAAAGGTTGAAAGCATTTTCTCTGAAACAGCATTAAGAAATAATTACAGCTTAAACTATTATAACATAAACTTTCAATGATGACAGTTTAATGTAGGAATTTAAACATTATTTAACGCAAACAGGCTAAATTTGAACCTCTAAATTACTTTAAAGTAAGGCAGTACGTATTAGGTTATCAATTTAAGGAGCATAGTTGCACCTCGCAGAAAAATTAGTCTTCAAACTTTCTGGACACTGCATCATGTAGTGAGGAATGAGTTTAGTGCATGTTAAGACATATTAATTCATTAGCTTGACAATAATTTAAAAGGAAATTAGTTTTTCAATTATTTTGCCATTCATTGGAATAATGTGAAGCTACTGAAATAACTCTGCACATCAGTATATTCATTATTAAATGGTATTCATACATCTTGAAACTAAATTTAAAAACACAAAATGGATTTGAGAAACTGAAGTTTAATGTATTAGGGAAACACTATCTTCATGCTGTAGTTCCCGGGCCGTAAAGGAATGCCAGGTTAAGTTACCGCAGCTCATCCGACACCATCATTGGAAGTCTGGAGTCTAACAGCTGCGGACGACTCGGTGCCAAACCCCAGCCGTGCTGAACTCCGAAGAACAGTGACGGCCGTGGCCCTCACATTTAAAGATGTTGTTTTAACAGTTTTGTGTTGACATTGTGGCAGTCATGGTCTGAGGCAGCTGAGTCCCTTTGTCCCCAGCAACTAAAATACACCCTCTGTATTCTTTACATGAAAGGCATGTTGTTTATTCTTCTTAACGCCAGATAGGTTGGCACCACTTTTGAGTGGTCTCATGCAGTGTGTCTTGAGTACGGGAAAGCTATCAAATACGTCATTACTTTTATTAATAAACTTGAGAATTGTTAATAAGCAGAGTGGTTTTCTCATTTTTACAGTGTACATGTCATAGCTATAATGATCTGTATTTTTGCAAAGTCCACTTTGGACACCAAAATGGATTCCAGTGGAGAGATGATGTTCTGCCTTTAACTGAGCTGCATTAATGGTGTAACAAAATTACTGGCTTGAACAGATGTATAAGTGACGAGCAAAATGGTATCACAATATAACTTTACAATTATATATAACTGTGTCTTTCGAGTCACCGTCTGCATTCTATGTCATAAATTGTGAACAAAGCTTACAGAGCGCTTACCTGCCTGATAGAAATCCACCATTTGCTTCCTCTATTACTCTCTGCCTGGGTCTCAGAACCTTTTATTTCTGAGTCTGAGGTTCACTAATAATCACAGATAAACACAAACCTTCTTTTACAGCTTCCTCTCCCTCCTTCAATATCACACTCATTTTTCACCTTTGACTCTTCATCCACTTTCTTATTACAAACAAGCACTCTGCCACTGAGGCTATTATCGCCTCGTCTCCCAGGTTAGATTACCTTTGGCACCCAAGCGTTACCCTTACTGTTGCGTGATGGGGTAAAGGAGAGTGTACACCAGATGATGTGAGAGACCAGTGCTTATGTCTATAATTGTTGGAGTAGGTACACATGTATTGTTTCTTGCTTTACAAGTAACCCTGATCATTAAAGTTTCTCTGAATTATTACACAACATAAACAAAAATCCTCAAATCATTACTTTCATGTCATAAATGCCAAATGGTTAAAGTCTTTGTGGAATAAAAACAAACAAAAAAAAGGTTTTACTAAGGCTTCCTTAGGCCCTGGGAGGAATCAAAGCATTTATGAACAATTTGAAAGATTATTAACCGGACCGACATAAATTACATGACAGCTAATTCCCTCCTGTAAGGGGTTCTGACATCAAAGAGATCTCACAAAGGGGTCTAACAGAGCCGTACGTCAATAGTACAAAGGTACTCAACATGTAACCCACCACCAGGAAGTATCTCACATCGATAAGCTTGCTCTCCATCTCAGTGGATGAAGGACAATTCTGTTACTGCAGAAGGTAAAAGAAATTTTTTTTTTTTTTTTTTAATTTCAAAACATAATCCCACTGCTGACTATTAAAGGCTTAATTTGGACTACACAAGAAAGTCAAACCTGGGTCAAAGCAGATGTGAACTATTGATTTGCTATATTCTTAAATGATGTCAATGCAGACCAACCACTTCCATCATTTTCCCGTCATTGAGAATTTAGCATATTTTGAATTACATTAAAGATACGAGTCTGAAACAATCAACAAGCAAGCAGAATTCCTGAAGCGGAGGAATATCTGGAATCAATAGAACAAATACACATTTTCCTCGAGACATAATTAAACATTGCCTCCTGAAGAAATTGACCTCTTTGAGAAGTTAGGCTAATAAGGGACACATAAATGTTGAGAAAACATGGCTAGAAAACACAGCCCCCGAGCAGATCCTGGCCAATTTCATCATAAATTACTTCCCTGCACAAAGTTCATCTTTTGAGTTACCCAAGAGAGCCTGCTGCATGCTGGTAAAGGATGACTTTACTAAGAACAACCTGGCTAGAGGTGAGAGTTGGAACAGAAGCACTTTGTTCAAAACCTGCAGTGCTCTAAGAAGCAACAACAGTAGACAGGACGAGACAAATGCATGTAATTATAGAGCAATCTGAATAGCCAGCGTTAAAGCTGGTTAGGAGAGAAAACAAGCATGGTTGCTCCTTCAGACTCTTGGATCTCTAGGCCAAACGCTCTGGCAAACCCGCAATTGCGGAAATGAAGAAAGATGGAGATTTTCAATGAAAGGCCACTGCTTTGAATTAGAATGCATGAACAGCTGTTACTATTATGCATGGTTCTTTGAGTTTGCTGGTACAACACACTTCTTCAGTAAAGCCTACAACCATGTACAATACATTAACATATTTAAAGCAGCACAAGATGCATGCCCAATTCAAAGAGTTGTGAAATTAACTGTCAACATAATTTTGTCGTTTTTGATCATTAGCATGAAAAAGTACAGGATGTGGATTTTTTTTTTTCAATTCCAACTCATTTCAGGTGATAAAGGACTCTGGCAGCAGGCTGCAGCACATTGACCATCCTGATTTTATTAGAAGCTTGATTTGTGTTAAATGTTTTTTAAAAAAATTTGTAATTGACTTTGAAAACTAAGTTGAACTTACCTTGGTTATATTATCTTGGTTAATACTAGTGCTCAACCATTGGTAGAAAGTAACATGGACTGTCATTTAAACCTAATGCCATGTTCCATTCATTACAAACAGTAGAGGAAGAAATGCGCAGTAAGGCTATTACATTTGACATTGTATGTTATCAATACCATCCATCATTTTCCATACCCGCTTAATCCAACTTAGGGTCGCAGGGGGGCTAGAGTCTATCCCAGCTGTCACTGGGCAGGAGGCAGGGTACACACTGCACATGTGAGTATGCGTCCACTACTTTTAATGTGCATTTACAGCTCTTTAATATAAACAGAAAAAAAGTAAAAACCCAAAACATTACATTGAAATGTAAGATTTGTAGGGGGAGTAAATTCAGTAAATAAATCACTCTGCATATGCAGCACAGACTGTAATGTTCATATAAGTTTTCATTTTACAGAGAGGAAAAATGAAGGCAGATGAAAACATCCCAAGATTAGACTTTTTCTAAATAATTACATAGCATAGACTCATATGTCATATTTTCATCACTAACCTGAGTGGTTTTTAATGTTTACGGTTTTATGGAATATAACTCCTGCTTACATCCCATTAAAATCTGGTAAATAAGTGTGCTGTATTTCAATGGAAACCTGAAATATTTTCACAAAAAATGCATTGATAAGACACAGATAATTAATATTATCAGAGTATAATTAATTACTTCTTTTTGACATGACACCAAAGGTTAGGGTGATATAGGGTGATATACCTCGCTGTAATGAGAGGTAGTCCCAGAGCCATTTCAACCGAGGTTTAAAATGTGACATTTTGCTCTTGCAAAAAAACATAAGTAAATTTCATTAATGTATGGCAAATATATACATTATAATAACAAAGAAAAATATATGAAAAAAAATGGAATAACGAAAGTGAGCACAAAAATACTCAATCAGATGCAGTTTTTGTTAATCAACTAAAATATATCAAGTACAAGATAAAGCTACATATGAAAATGTTCAAAAAATGTTTATAAATGTAGAGTTTTCACCAAATGTTTGCTTTACAGGAGGTAGCCTGAGAAATCAGGCGTAAAACATGTGCCAAATGAATGACGCGTGATCGACTCGCTGTGGCGAGCCCTGATAAAGGAAGAGGCCGAAAGAAGAAGAAGAAGAAGAAGATGACTAAATTAAGGTTAAAGGGATGTTTTGCTTTACTTGAAGTGGCATTGTGTGATGTACTTATGAGCAGCGAGTGTCTTAACCACAGCACACAGCAGTCCGAACGCTCTCTAGTTGGAGAATCAGGGATCGGGGTTGATGAATGTACCAAGCTAGCAGCTGCTCAAAATTAAGACAGAAGTAGAGAGTATTCTCACCATTTAAACAACTCAAAACTCAGACTTATAACAGTTCGACAGAACACTGTATTGTTGGTTTCTCCATTAGTTCACTTAGGCACCATATTTTCATATATCTTGTGTAGGAAGTGCGTAGTTGCCCTCGATGATTGCTTATGGTTGCGCACTACCTGCAAAACACATCCTTTAGAAAATATAGTACCCATGTAATTACTTGACTGAGGGTAAAGTGAAGCGTTATAAAAATCCACAGTTCATTATGTTAGAGCAGCTTTATTTTCTTTCCCCTGTTTCAGTAGCTGCTAACTTGGCTCACATATCAACCCTCTTCCTGTTTTTCCAAACTAAAACCAGTCTAACTGCTGTCTACTGCACATGGGACACTGACTACTCATAAGTACAACAACCAACCTCACTTTAAAAAGGGAAGAACAAAAACCCTGACATATCACCTTAAACCTCAAAATGGATACATTCGTAACTGTCTGTCTTATGGTGACACTGTGCACACGATCATTGAAATAAGTGAAAGTAAAAATAAAGAAAATCTGCTGGTGGGTACAAACTTATACTCAATCTTTTATGTTTGTATTTCATTTCATATCATGTAAAGATATTTCAGAAATTAATTGATTTGTGATATTCAAAAAGTTGTACATTGGCTTCCGAAGTATAAAAATCTAAACTAATGAAGTTGATATTTTAATGAATCTTACGCTGTTTCATTCATAACAAAAACATGATAACAGGGATCAATTTAATCATATCCTATTAAAAAAATGAATGAATAAAAAGACTCTGTGTGCCTCATTGCCATAGAAAATTATTATCCCTCTCTAACTCAGAGTAGCAAACAAAGAGAAACAGGTCACTGGGGCCAAAGCCCGTGATAGCCAGCGTGGATTCCTTTTCAGTGATTTATCTGATGGTGCCCTGACAACTTTCTTGCAGAACACCAAAGTGTACTATCTATTAATTGAGTCTGTGTCAGCACAGGAGAGATTAAGCTTCCACAGCTGCCCACTGAAACGTCTACCCTATGCCCAGCTGCGAGACACAAATCAAAGGCCCCGGCAATGAGGCGAACCGGCAAATCACAGAGCCCACCTCCATGAAAACACTAAACTCAGCATAAATGCCCAAGCATGATTGATTGCTTGGTAAATATCTCTGCTAAGATGCCTGATAATAACAATTAACAAAACTTGAACATATTCTGATTTTAGTCATCATGAATTCTATAAAGCTGGATGACAGAAAATATTTTTTACCTGTTTTTTTAATAAGCATTAAATCCTGCATCAAATGACTGCAGTGGTCACATGTATCAATAAGCTCTGATCAGCATTGATGGAAAATTTTTTTCCAACTAATTTCCACAGAGGATGCTGTGCTCCGGGCTTCAAAAAGTGCACACAGCTAATATCTCATTGACATGTTTAAACGCATTAACCAACTGTAACGAGTCATATGTCAGCTATGATAGTAAGCATACTAGTGCCGTTGAGTCGAGCTGCATTTACATTTTGACCTGGCCATTTAACTGTACTACTGTCCTTGTTCCAGTACATTTTGTAGCTGGTGTCTGCTTTAATGTTTTTACAAAAAAGATGTACTCTCTTCTACGTGTTTATTCTTTGGTGTTACCAGCTTCTTCTTCTTCTTTTGTTATCGGCATCTCTTGTTATTTCCAGGTAAAAGCCTGGGACTGGAAATGTGGAGCATGTGACATCAAGAGTCTGTAAGTGTTGTAACCCTCAGCACACAGAGTAAACATGCTACCACTGACAATGGGAAAGGATTTTATCAATTTGCTTTTGCAAAAGTACCCATGTTTTGAGAACCAACTTAAAAGTGCTTCTTTTTGCGTTAAAAACTACATATATCTCCTTACTGATGAGTGAAAAAACAGTAACAACAGATACCATGCTATTGACCTGATGTATAAATATGACCGTGATTTGCCTTCTGACTCCTTGTCCATCATAAATTATCTTACTGGGCTTTTACTCCCTAGATTCCATTGCATCAAAAAGCTAGATCTCTGGGGTTCATCAGTTAAAGCTCATCATTGCCTCTACTTGTAAAGGCTCTGTGTGGTCTCATTGCTTAACTGGTGGCCATGGTCTGGCTCCATGATGCGAGTATCCTTGCTGCAGAGCCAAGGATTAACAGAAATGGGGCTTTTATAATTATACAGCCATGATTCCAGGCCTTTCCTGCTGGTCCTTTTAATTAAGTAGATCATTTTTCCCTGGGGAAGACTGGCTTTAACATACTTACCGGCTATTTGAAAAGTGGACTTTTCTCAGTAAAGTGGCAAACATTCTAATTAATCAAAACTATTATTTTTGTGATAAATGAATATATAAAATCACATGAGAGTTTAAACCAACACTGACTGTGATAGAAAAGAATAGTGATCGATGGGGATATGTTAATGAGACTGCTGAAGCTTTCTATGCTGCCCCCCACCGACCCCACTGATAACTGTACAACTGGTCCTATCTGTGAAGGGCGGAGATGAATCTTGGAGGGTAATAGTGTCTTCTGTCACTCATGCTTTTGTGAGTGACAGTGACAAGTCTAATAATGAGAGAGATGGCTGGTCACCCTTTCATTCAACCATTTCACTGAAGACACCTATCCCTGCTATCCACCGGGTAGTCACGCACCCATGCAGCACCCAGCTTGCTCTGAGGGGGTTTTATCATTCAAATGGAACGCTATAATGGCCTCTACAGTGACAGGACTGGGAGAGCTGCTTGTTCACTCCTTGGCATACTGCCCATTAATTTTAAACCCCAAAATGACTTTTATGGTGTCCACCAGCAAGAACAGAAACAGCTGTGAACATGATAATTTCGAAGATTTTTTTTAAACAGATAGACACAATGAGTCAACATCATTTTACATTTTAAGATGTTATGGTTTTGAACTAGCAGAATGGTTATTGCTACAATTACATTACACTTTACTGAAAAATTACCGTCATACACTTCTTTCTGAATTACAAAGTGGGAGAGCTGAATATCAGACATTGAGACTATGATGGAAGCCACTGACCTTCCAGAAATGATATGTGGACTTACAATAGAGCACGCTCCGTCACCTCTGAAAATATTAGTTATCAATTCTGACTTTAAATCTCTCAGATCAGCATTTATGTCATTGAAGCGAAGAAGCAGCCATGATGGATATAACACAAATAGCAGCAACATTCTTTGTTTTGGAGCTAATCTCCTGATTTCTTCACAGCCCTTAAGCAGGTTATGATTCATTTTTCAATTATTTTACATGGATAGGATACAATAAATCCATTTATGGCACAATTGCTAATGCCATTAAACAGAAGATTAAGATATCATTAAAATCATTTTCATACCATGGCTGACTGTGCCTCAAAAGGGCAATACACAAGGAGTGGGGAAAAAGGAAACTGAAGACATCAATGAGCAACTTTCCTTCATTATGTGTATAGGCTCACTGCATGCACCTTACAGTCCCACACACACTGTGAATGTAAAGAACATTAAGGAAAATAGAAAAAAAAATATCCATCCTACATAAAGACCCAAAAACATACTGATATTCTAGCAGCTAGCATGATATAGTTAAGACAATCCGTATAGCCAGACATCTCAATTTCAGCCTTTCAGAACCTAATTTTAAACAGACAATGGTGCTCTGCTATTATGCTCAGAGCTCCAAAGCATCCACTGGAGTAGCAGAATCTCAGCCTTCCGAAAGACTACAAAAAATGACCAAAATTACCTCTAATTTTTGCCATTTTGATCTATTAGTAGTAACAAATTGAGCAGAAAAATCAAGTACCAGTGACCAGACGTCTGCTGTTTACTACACAACATAAAAAAGGTGTTACTGCAAGAGTACAGACTTGAATAAACTCAGACCACAGACAATGTGCTGTCTCAGTATTACTCTCTTTAACGCGGCCTCAGACTCCAGCAATATCAGCTGTTAAGTCAATTAATGTCTGCAGGCAAAAGTCCAATAGTGCTGTAGCTCTAGAAAGCAAATATCAAACTACTTTGCCATGATGTTCAGGAAACTTGCTCAGTCTTTGTGCATATCAGTAATGTGCAGTTTTTTGTTATCATTTTTGGCATCTCAAAACATATAGTGTATCAAATTTAGAAGGCGGAAACAAATCTCACCTTTGAAAAACAAAGACAACTACAAGAACATATAAGGCATCAGAGCTACATCAAAACCATGTTAAAACTAAAATCTGTAGAGACTGAAGCAACACACAAAGAAATTTGCCATTGTTTACTGGACAGTGATATTTTAAGTATTTGCTTCTTAGCTGTTATGTATTAACATTTTACATTAGGGTGGTTGTCATTGTAGTCTGTTATATATCTACATTAATAATGCTGAATATATGAGTGATTAAGAAAAATCTTGGCAAAGACCTGCATGGAACCACTGCAATTGTTAATCATATTATTCATTTTCATTATTACTATATTGAAAATATATTTTTGCATTCAATCAAGAAAACTTGACTTCTGTCTGATCTCTATGAAGCATAAAAATATAACATTCGCACACTCTGTATAACATACGACTATGTCAATTTTCAGTTTTAAAACTAGTTGCAGTAACAGCAGACGCAGCAGTAGTAGCTAACAACAATGAGTCTCACCATATAATTTGTATCAACAAGGCAAATCAAAATGGCAATTGTTGAGATAAAAAAAAACAAAAAACATGCCTTTTAGTGGTCAGCAGACTATTTATTACTAAGATGCCATGAGTGATGCAGCTCATTTCAAGCCTGCTTCAAATGTTTGTCTAGTGGCCAGGTGTACTGGCACTCCCATATTAATGAAAGGGTGAGAAGCATACTGGGCCTCTAGCCAGGGATTATGGTGGGTTTAAGACAGTGACAGCCTGGAAAGCTAGCCAGGTCCTCTCCGAGTCTATGCAATCTGCAATGCAAATCAATCAACAGAGCATGGCCAGAGTGGCAGCACCCCAGAACAGCTTGACTGTTAGTCAGTGTTAAAATCATCTCTTTTTTTTCCTGAGTATCCATCCGTCTCTGTCAGGTGCCATGATTATTCTCAATGCCGTCACTCTAATTGAATGAGGATCCAGAAAGCAGGAAGTGCTATGGACAAATACCAATCATGTATACCAGCTTCTAATTTGGTGGACACCAAGGCTTTGTGAAGCTGGCAAATTAATTTCTGTGACTGGGACCATGTGCCTTTCTAGTCTTGATTTAGGATATTTTATGCCATTGTTGGTGTTGACAGTTTTTGGGAGTACTTACCAGTATTTTCTGAGGTGTGCCTTAATCTTTGTACTGGACTTTAGTCGGAAACAGTCTTATGTTGGTTTCACCTTCTCAAAAGCAGCCATGACATTTGTATCAATATTAACTTGTATAAAGTGAAATCCAATAAAAAGGTGGGTCTAAACCAAGCACATTTTTCATGATTTTGGCCAAAGAGTTCAATTCCTGCTTTTAAATCAAACTTGTTTCAATCCTGGCTCACAGCCAGTGACCAACTTATTTGTAACACCATTTCCTTCTGTTTCAACAGCCAAAACACTGGTGCCAGGTCTGTAAAACTGGTTCTAAAGTAAGACCAACTTTTGACTTGATCCAAGAGAGAATAATTAAAAACAGATCTTAAACATGGATGTGAAGTCTTAACAGCAGTAAAAAAAAAAAAAACTGAGCTAATTGTTTCTCCCATATTTCTTCTGTTTAATATTTTAATATCACCATTTGGCATTTGTCAATCCTACCCATGTTATTGTGTAGTCACAAGCAGCATAGCCACTTTCAATATAATTTAAAAGCATTGTTTACAACTACATTTATATATGTAACATAGAATCCACTTGAAAGGAAGTTTAAACGACATATTGATGCTCTTTGGCTCTGGACATTCCAACTACTCTCTGCAGAATGGTACAGTGCGCCAACACTGTGCTGACAACCTTGTCAGCTATATTTTTGCTGCAGTGTGGCTTGAATGATTTGATTGCAAGTGCACAAGTGAAAATAAAGCACTTCGTATGGGGAAGCTTCCATCACCCACACTGTGTTTTATCACAGGTTGGGTTGACTTATAAACAACCTCTGGGGACAGGTCTGGATTTTAGCTTGAGATAACTGGAGCTAAAGTGATGGTTGCAGAACTGAGCTAAGTGTGGTTTGCAAATGACAAACAAAAAGAACGTCTGTGTTTCAATTGTTCATTGAAGCTACACGTGGAGCTTATTCTAATGCCATTATATAATGGCATTATGTAACTTACAGCTGCAAACTTGTGATTTGATCATTGAATCCTCAAGTTAATGCAAAGTATGAGATTTTTCTCAGTCACTTGCTTAGAAGAAGCCACAGTTTTTGGCTCTTAAAAACTGTAATATAGTAATACAGCAACTCTTCACAAAGACTGTAAATAAATCCATATATGAACATTTACATGTATTTTAATGTTCTAACCTCTTGTCAGCAGTGTGTCTGCCACTCAAAGAATATGCAAAGCATCCAAACAAATTCAAAACTCCTGCCCTGAACCCAAGAGTGGAATTTTTATCCTGAGAAATTGTGTGCGTATCCTTCCTCAACTCAGTAGAGCAAAAGATGAGCCTGGCATCCAAATGGTAATCATCTCTATTTCCCCTCACATTGCATTTACTAAAACCAGGTATGAGGAAAGTGATTCATTTCTCTCAGATCATTTCTACAGAAGATTGGCAGAGAGGAAATGGGGGAATGGAGCAAAGCAGATGATCAAATCTAAAGGTGATTTCTTGTGTCGTTTCACTAAACACTAGATTTATCCAAGCCTTGTTGCTATGGTGGCAGTGCACTAGAGGAAATTGGGAGGCAAAATGTAAATCCCTTCATTGATCACTTGGTTATACTTCTATTATATTTGATGGTTAAGGTGAAATGTGTTGAATTACTAGCCTCACAACAAGCTAGATTTATAAGTAAAAAAAGATTCATTAAAAAGAGGTGATGTCAGGGGTTAAAGTCTCCCCTTACCATGTGCTTTTAATGTCTAACACTTCATTCTGAGCAACAAAGCACACATCTGACAAAGACAACAACAAAGTAGAAGAGAAAAAGCATTTAGTAACCTATTTAATAAATAACTGTAATAGTGGAATATATTTGTGACAGGACTGGAGGGCAGGCATAATGAATGGGTCCTCTAAAGTCATTTAGAACAGATAAAAACTAGTTTCGTTTAATTAGATTTTCAAACGGGTGGGAGTGTTGTCCCAGTTCTGAGACAGAACAGTCTCTTTGAAGTTGCATTTAAAAGCTATGTGCACAGGCTACTACACAATTCATGATAATTTCGCCCTTTAATAAACTTTAGAAGTATAATATAACCCATCTAATTGAACAAGAGAGATATATTTGTTGCAGCCTTTTTAATGCTATGCTAAAGCCATTACACTTGGACTTAACATCAAGGTTATTGAATATGACAGTTTGATAGCCAGACAGTTTCTCATAATTTCATCAGGAAAAAGTAAATGAATGGACATATAAGTTCGTCATGTCTCAGATTTTACTGAGATAAATCATCTTTGCATGCACGCCCTCCAAACTATTCCGAATTATCTCCATTTAGTTTATCATGAAAATAAATGCATGTGGAAAATTGGTAAAGTTCCAAATTTGATGGCACATAATATGATGTATATCGATAAATATTTTAAATATTCAGACTGAACCCCTCAAACGAAGACTAGAAGAAGAATTATATATATATATATATAAATATAAATATATAACATATACAAACTTATACTAATACATATACTACTGACTAGGAAAAAAAAACAAAAAAACATGTGCCTACGTTACAAGACTTTATAGCTACACTGATAACAACCATGGCATTGTGTGGTGTGGCGCTGTGAAGACATTTAGTTCAACTACATGCCAATCAATGAGCACAATTAATGTTCCAATGAACACCAGGCACTGATTCAGCCCCTGATGCTTTAATTGGATACAACTAAAGTGGGAGAAACTTTGACCCTTCCTATGACCCTTATCAATGCAGCCGCGCCTGGAGCACAACCTTATAAATGACCCCGGTGTCAGAGGTTGACGAGGACAACCCTGCTTAACCCCTGGATACATCAGCCCATGAGGCCATTTAGGATCATTTGATGTCATGTGCCAAAAAACACTGCAAGCATATGGAAAACATTTTTTTCAATACTATTACAATTGGGGAAAAATTTACCAAGACAAGTAAATTGGTGGTTCCCTCACATAAAAGGGTGGACTGACAAAGCTAAATCCTGCTTGCCTTGAAAGCAAAACTCTATTCATGCAAGCAGGAGCCTTCATAGTGGTGCGAGACTACAGGAAGATAACGGACAAAAAATAACTCTGTATAGTGGCCATTTTTGTTAATAAAACCATCTGACAACATTCTAATTTCTAAAATATTGGCATGTCTTCACATAAAGATGTTAAGTTTAAAATGACACGCGCACACAAACACACACAGAATGCAATTTGTTCTCTAGAGTTGCCAGAGAAACTAAATCAGAAGTAGAATCAGTCTTAACTCTAAGGCATTGTTTCATCTGAATGACTCTGCTAATGACTGAGAAATAAAGTTAAGTCAGTAATCTTCTATGACCTTGCAAATTGCCTTTAAAGGGGGAAAAAAATAGGTTTTTGGGTTTGAACAGCAAGAGATAAAGAGAATGTAATTATATGCACAAAGCAAGACTTTCCTTAAAAGTTTCAGGTTGACTTAGCAGGTGCTAATGGGATGTTTGAGAGCTTAGGCTTTGTGAAGTGGAAGCAATCATCGCAGACAGTGAGCTGACTAGAGCACGAAAAGACATCCAGCTTCTCAGTGATCCAACGACTGACAAGAGCTGACAGTGAGACACTGAGTGACCACGCCACTTACTGAACAAAATACAAATAGATATAAAATAAGACAACATACATCATCATAGAGACTGTACTGGGTTTTTTTCCCACTTTTAAACAGACAGAGGCACATCTTGTGTAGTGAGTCATCTACCTCTGGGAATGACAGTGGAAAGCTGCATTTCATTCGTGCTACAGTTGGAATTTCAGAGTTGTTAACTGGAATCAATATCGACATAGCGGTAACTATCGCTTTAAATTTCACAAAACCTCAATTGCACAAGGAATTTTTCAAGTTCCATTGAACACTTTTGACAGAGTATGATAAAAATTTGTGTTATAGATCACAATATCGAGTGCTCGCATCTCCATCAAAATAACTTCTTTATGTGTTGTTTTTCATGAATGTTTTGATAAGTCTACATATAGCATTCTTTGTATAGCACTGTTTTGATTATTCGACAAACCTCGAGTGACTCATGATGCCCTGCTGAGTAGTCGTCCTGTGCTTATTTCACATCAACATAGCAGTGCAACAGTGAGCATGTTATTTCTAGATTGTAGAATAATGAGGGCTGCATTGTGTGCAGTGTATAAGGGGTGGGAAAAAGGTGGATCTAAGTAGCTGTTGCTGTGCGCCCATTATGTTCCCCCTAAAAGAGTGTTTAGATGAAGGAACAAATTGTCCATATCAATATGCATTGAGAACAGCAAAAGGAAAAATAGATCGGTTAATTATTTACTTGGGAAAATGTTGCCCTGTTGCTTTCTCTGACGGGTCAGACTTCAAATTCTGAGACACGTGCTAATGAAGAAACCATTAGTGATTCATTCGAGCTCCTCAATTAAAAAGGCAGCACAAAACATCCTTGCTGCATTAAAGAGCACACCTTACTTTTGAACCAGGCATTATAAATGTAAAAATAAATAATAAAACATATATTTGTGGTGGTACGAGCTCATAAAATCTGCTACTTTTAAAGCCCCGAGTAAATCATAACATCAAAAAGTACATTTTCTATGTTGATATGCAGCTGTGGTGAGGTGAGAAAAGTGATGCAGTGAATGCAAGGTAACAACTCCACAGGTTGTAAAGAAATGGGAACATGAATATAAAATGTCAGCTGACTCAAAAATGACATTTAAGTGCATACATCACATTTTCTCATAATACTTTTAGATCACCACTGTTAAAATAAAAGTCAAAATATGGGAGTGGAGAAAGTTTTAGTAAAAATGCAAAAGCCATTCTCATAGTAAGGGGAAAGTTATTTAATATTACACTAATATTTATCTTATTCTGCATGTCACTTTAACGCTAATACAAATGTCACATGATATTTTTTATACTAACTACTTAATCAATTAATTCACAAAAACCTTGGATAATTTTCACTCTATAAACCAGTATCACAAAAACGTGTAACAGGTCCACAAGAGGACAGTTTATTTAGGTCAGGTTAGAAAACTGTATGAATATATCTGTACTACAGATAGAAACAATAATTAACAACAATGTCAACTTCAGCATAATGGTGGCTGTAGCTAAAATGACAGATCATGGTTTCCTCTAAGAGGAGGATTAATGGTTCCATCAGCAGCTAACTCGCTACCAAATGAGAACAGCATACTCGGTAATAAATGTGGTTAGGGTCATTAGAACAAGAAGATACTGGTACCAAGACCCACAGACAATATCAAAATCTTTTTTTTTTTTTTATGGAATTTGTTAGAGAAAATTAGTTATTAGTTATTCTTGACACCAGAGGCACTTTCAGACAACAGAAACTCTATCATAGTTTAAAGCATTTGAATAAATCCCCCCTCCCTTTGTTGCATCAGCATCACAGGAACTGTGGCTGACCGATTAATAGAATTTCTTTTGGTCTTTTTTTGACACCTACCTCTAAGTTGAAGGTATATTTTCTTTTTGGTTAGCTCCCTAGCTGTGATAACCCTCACAGAGCCTCTTGCAGTGTTCTTAGTAGCTTAGCAGGCTGACAGGTTTAGAACACTCTTTGAACTGTAAAGTTGAGTCAAAACTGGCTCAGAGTGTTGTTTCACAAACAGAAAATCCAAGCAATTCTTCGTGAAAAGCAAGCAAGTAAGTTGCATGAAATCATTACCCCTTTAACTTAGCTTAGCAGCAGTTACATGCACACCTGAGTCGAGCTATAGTTACAGCTCAACCTGGCCATCTAATTAGACCACCATCCCCGTCCCTGTTTACATGCAAGGCAGGAGAATCAAGTTATTAACCCCAGTAATTCTGGTGCTGCGACACTAAGAACCGTGTCAGTAAACATTCTAAACTTTGTGTGCTTCAAGCTTTCATCATCATACATGTCAGTCTAGCTGAATTAATTGCATCAATTGCATTGGTTTCAGAATCAGGATTTTTTTTTTTTATGGCAGAGCGACAGTCTGGAAGTAACCACAAAGTGACAAGTTGCCCTAATGGGCTGATTTTCAATCACAAGTTCTTACATGTTTACCTGTCTCACAAAAGTAAAAAAAAAATATGTGGATGAAAATAACTCTTAGGAATTTGGCTGTGTAGATATAAACTTACACTTTACGGTCTTACAAATAGAACTTTGGAGCCGTGTGCGCAGGACCTTTTGAGTCTAGCCGAGCATATATATACATGCAGGAGTGATTCAAACCATACCAGCATTATCTGGTTGAGTAAGTAGTTTTGAGAAGCTTGATTCCATACACAGACATTTTCAAAGCTTTGTTTTGGTTGTACTAAGACAATAATTTGTTGGGTTTTTTTGGTGTCGTGTAAACTAGCTCCAAAACTCAAACCAATCTTGTTAATCTCATTCCCATTTGGCCATTTGATTATCCTGGCATGTAATTATCTAAAATTATTATTTTTTTCTTTATTGTTGTTTTTTACACATTTTATAGACTTAGACTTAGTGTGATTGACTTTGCATTACTCTCTAAAAATGTTACCAATTATCTACTGTAACAAAGTATTGTATCTTAAAGCTTTACTAATCAGCAGTCCCATGAGCCACTTTGCACACATTGTGCATTCAGTGCTTTACAGCTGCAGATTAAACCACAGCTCTGTACAGTTTTATGCTTGAGTGT
Source organism: Leuresthes tenuis (assembly GCF_036924035.1). Classification (NCBI taxonomy): domain Eukaryota; kingdom Metazoa; phylum Chordata; class Actinopteri; order Atheriniformes; family Atherinopsidae; genus Leuresthes; species Leuresthes tenuis. The sequence continues at coordinate 18,931,755 of NW_027325362.1, forward strand.
CTGGTGGGCTCTGGATGATATAAACATCATCACCACAAGATTTGTTCAAGACTCTTCATAGATAGATGTGTACTTGGTGTGACTACATTAAATTTCCCAATCAATTTCCCGATCATATTATTAGAACACATTTTGACTTTTTTTCTATAGATATCGATCTGCATACACAGAATGCACTTCTTCCATGCAGACCTTAAAGGAAGAACAACTGCAGGTGCATTGTGCCCATAGTCTATGTGCACATTTACAGCCAAGTATGAAATGGGCCCCACGGTCGACTTCCACTGTAAATTGTAACCAGCTGACTGCCCGAGTTGCAATGACAGAGTAAATACTTATGGATTATACAGAGATGTATAAAAAGCATCCTCTGCACTTGAGGAATGGAGAAATCATTTATTCTATAAATTTACTGCTTTACTATCAAGGATTACCCGCTTAACCTTAGTTTCTCGCTTTCTTATTGGCTCAGTTATTGATTGCCTCGATGTACTCCTCAACCTCCAAGGTGACCCATCGCTAATAAATATGTCTATTCTTATATTCACTGCCAGTCTTTTATTTGATAAGGTTGATTGATTCAGGAGAATCAGTAGGGTTGACACAAGGGAAACCAGTATTATTTTTAAGATTCTTTGAAAACACGAACAGCTCTATCAGATTTATATTTCTACATCTAAACAGCTCATTTTAGAGCAAAAAAAAAACAAAAACTGCATAGCTGTTTAAAGTGATCCTTTTTTCCATTTCTCTCCCTTTGCATCCTAAACAGGTCGCACTGAGGAGTGTCATGAAGAGGGAACATCTGTCTCTAAAGTGTTCCTCCATTATTCACCCATTGTGAAGGATCAGCACCTGAGCAAACAAAGAGCTTCCATTATTCCATATTCACCAAGATCTCAACAGCACCTTTACAAGCTGAGAGTATGAGACCGTGAAAAGGGATGAGAGGAGAGAATAAAAGGGAAATATTGTATGGGTTCTCTGGATTATTCGGTCTAGTGTGCTTCTTGAACAAAACTAACAATGACCATTAGTTACAAGAAACCTTTGCTCACCATCATTCTGGCTAAAATGTCTTCCTTCTAAATTGCTCTTAAAGCTGAGAGTAAGGGGGACATGGGTGTTTATGTTGTTTTGTGCAACTCCACAGATAACCCCTTTTTAAAATGAGCACTTGACCTGCCTTCACACATTTGAGTGTCCTTTCCAGGGTAATGGTATTTTGCATAATGCCATTACTAAAGTGAAAGCATGAAATGGCTCTGCTTCAGTCCAGTTTGAACAGGCAGAAAAAAAAATTGTGTAGTTGTGTGTGTTTAAGAGCACAAGTGGGGATGGGGGGATGGGTATATGATGGACATTTAACACAGCCTAGTAAAAACAGATTCTCCAATTGCGTCTCCTTTGACTAGACCGATAATTTCACGAAAGGGGCACTGTGTTGTATATTACCCAGCTCATGTGAATTAGTATAATATTGCTTATTTGCAAGACATGTTCAGCTGATAAAAGTAAGATGACATAAAGAAGCAACCTTTCCTTTTTTGTGGATAGCTAGTTATCACCTGACTCGGAGCTAAGCATACCAAACAGAGCAGCTCATCTTATCAGGCCCTGGTTGAAAAACAAACTTCAGCCACTAGTGAAAAGAATTATTCCATGGGTCCTATCTTACCCTAAACACACAACAGGGAGCTGGGAGAAAACCCTGACCTCGCCCAGCTCTCGTCCCCTGTGGGGTCTGTCAGGCCAGCTGCAACATTGATCTTCCAGGGTAAAATTTCAAGGACTGAAAAGCAATCTCCCTGTTGGCAAATGGATGGCATAGCATCCCAGCTCTGGGGTCGTTAGTTCAGCAAAAGCCCGAAGGATGTGTAGACGGGCGTTGATGTGGAGGAATGCTGGACAAGCAAAAGGAGATAGAGTTGTGTCCGGAAGGCCCTCCTTGAAGAGGTCTGATGACTATGTCGCTGACCAGGTATAGAGGTCATCATTACTCTCGTGCCCTGAAACACTCCATCACTTTGTACACACTATGTATAGGAGCTTAGGACAAGCAGGGTTAAACATTTGACAGCTACTACACAGCATAGCATACCAAACCTGTTCTGACAAATATATTACCTTTAAGGTGAACAACCTTTAGTCCCTAGAGTTTTACAGCTGTGATGTAAGATTCTGATGACCAGCAGGTGAAAAATGGCTGGGAACGTTGCACATAAAATGGGATACATCACATTTTAGCACAAACCACATGAGTTACTGTACTAAAAGTCAAATTTACCTTAATATCAATGATATCTAAAATAATCAGATGCTTTGTTAAAAAAAAAAAACGACAAACAAAAAACAACTACCACATCATATATTGTTGTAATTACAGTTCAGACTGAGAGAGAAATTAAAATAGAGCCTTTGTAAACATGCCATCTATTAACTGATTATCTCTCTGAGATTATCTCTCTCTTTGTGATTAACTGAGCTTCTCTTTCTTTCTGTTCTGTCAAAATGATTTCCCTGTCATTCACTGAGCACTTGGAATTGCTTACGTAACATCACTGCATCCTCAGAGGCCAACTTTTTATCAACCAAAGCAAAGTGGAGTTTCTGTACTTGATTGTACAGTTTTTTTCACTATGAATATTCCTACACTATGTAGTAGTTCAAAAACACATCATCTATCTTTTCTTTCCTCAATCAAAGACTGGTAGCCCATCATCAACAGTAAGTAATCAATTATCTTACACCGCCATTCTACTGGAATTCTTGTGTCAAACAGGACAGATCCTATCAACTTGAGAAAACAATCAAAATTGTCTTGACAGGCAAAATTCTGTGTCTCTGACATTGTGCAAAAAACTTAAGGGAGATTAGCCTCCCTCTTACTTTCTAACCAATCGTAAAGCAGCATGCTGCTAAGCTACTTCAAATGAATGCTAATCAATGGAGCAGACATGTTACTGCAAAATTTGCTTGATTTTCTTTGGGGAATTTGGAAAATTCAGTTTTAACACTACAGTACAAATTAAGAATGATGGAAGGGAACTTCTTGATGAAAGGTCCACCAGACGAAACAGACTAGCTGACTATGGAGTCAGTTTTGATAAAGGAGTAAAGAATGGCAGATAGACTCCTACAAGTCTTTTCCTCTTCCACTACAATTGTTCCAGCAGTCCACAGAGGTGGTCAGTCAACGTCTGCAATGACACTTGCATCAAAGCAAGCCTTGTGGTAACATTAGCCTCAACAATAGTTGTGCTGTTTGCAGGAGTCATCCCAATCAACAAATTCTCAGACTAACTTTATTTAAAATTTAAAAAATCTAATCATTGTTACATATCTCAAGTAAAAGTGAAGACAACTATCAGTACCAAAGTGAAACCGCAAACATCTGAAGCTCAACAAGTGGATCTCTTGAGGGATCATTATTCAAATGAATTGTTGCCATCACCTCATTCAAGAGTAAGTGTTACATCATGTTGACGGTGAAGAATTCTAAATTATTGACTCACGAGCAGTCCTGATAAAAGTTTGTGTGTCTCCGATTCTTCATTTCCTGCTAAGACTCCCTCTCAATCTTAAACTGGTATGCTCAACCTAACCAAGCTTCAGGATACAGAAAGACTTGTTCTTTCATACATTATGTTCTCCTGCTGAAGCTACAACAGCTGACAGCTCCAACCGTATGGACTGGAGAAATGTGATGGTCTGTACTCTGCTCATACCAATACTATATAGAAACAAGGACGGCAGTCTTCCAAATTTGGAAGACCAAATTTCAAATTTGGAAAGAAAATAAAAGGCAGAGCCTCTATGTGTGTACTTAGTAGTGCTTTATCATTTTAATACTTGTCCCAATGTGTTGCTAATCAGCAGGACTAGCTGCATAAACATAAACTCATGCAAGCAGTCCAGTGGTACTCGTATAACCTTATGTCATAAATCCAAGCAGTTTATTAGATCAACAAGTATACAGCATGTCATTTCTGGGACAATTGGTTAAAGTCTCCTATGCCCTAAAAGGTAGATCACATTAAATTACAGTCTTTTACAAATTAAGAAATACATATAAAGTTGTACTAATATTTTATAACATTAATAAATAACAATATAAAAAATATTAAAATTAATAAATGGAAAAATGAAAAGAGGAGCACATGATTCAGATGCTATGAAAATTGGGATAGCTATTATTTGATTCACATATAGTTTTATCATGTCTAAAAGTGAGCCACACTTACATTTAATTTCTTATATCCTCCTACACAGCAAGTGCACAGGTCTGAAGACCTGCCAGTCTTGAGCTGCAGGTGAACTTTCAGTTAAAGCAAAATAGCATGCTATGTGTTGGGAGGATGAGTTACATAAATAACAAGCCATTATTCAGCTGTGCAGAACATTTTTCTTTCTTTTCTTGTTTCAACTTTCTCTTGTCTAAGCGTTGGGATTTTGAATCCGCTCAATGACCACAGTCAAGCGCAAAGAGAAAAACAGATCATCAGGTTACCAGTTTAGTCAGTGTGAAAAGTAAAAAGTGCAGAAAATAAGCCAAGGAGATTTGATATTTTGGCTATTGAGTGTTTCAAGGATTTCTTTTTGTATTAATTTCTTTTACATTTTCTACAGTTACCCTTTTCTCAGTCCTCTTCCCTCTCTAATACCATCTCCTTTCAGTCCATTTCTCTTTCTCTCCCTGAAAGACAGATTTGCAGAGCGAGAGAGTTCTTGTCTGAAGCTTATCGCTGGTCTCAAACCAGCAGAGGGAAATTCCTTGCCATTTGTTGAATACAAGTGTGATGGTGTGCGTTAGTGGCTCATCTGTGGCTGTACTTCCTCACCTGGCACTCAAGTGATTAGATTTCATATCCCAGCCTGCAGCAGATAAACTATCTCCATCGGCCAGGCTCCTCGACATCCATCTGCCTGGCTGATGGGCTGTGTTGTTGCAGCAGTCTCATGACACATTCCTGCTACGCTTTTTATGCATAATATTAAAAACACTAGAGTCCCATGAAGCCTTCAATTTAGATGAAAAATTAAGATTTTATTGTAGAAATGATGTGTGACTGTTTGACAAAGGAAATAATAAAATCCTCTTAAAGGGAGAGCACCCTGTCGTGCTATCCCAGTGTTATCGGTGCCTGGAAGCCAGTCATGTCAAGATGCCGGAATATCTGCATGAAGCCCATCCACCATGTGGTGGACAGAGGTGTGGTGGGGGAGGAAATGGGGAAAGAGTAGAAGACGACAGAGCAGGTCTGTTTATTTATTGTTCTCTTCTGGTTTAACGGCTCATGACCGCCTAGCTTTATTAAACTGGGCTTTGAGCACACACACAGCAGCACTAAAACTTCCTGATGGTTAAGAGGAGATCAATTCAAGCTGCCGCATGCAGGAATTACTGCAAAGTAATGGTACTATCACACAGGTAGGTCTCGCCTGTGTTATGGGTTAAATGGACCATTTAAATTCTTTAATCAACTGCAGTATTAACTGCATGAGAGGAGTGCTGCTACTAACAGAAATATGCAGGTACAGACATTTTAATGAACATCAAATCAGAAGTTAGCAGCTGTCACCAAAATGATTAAAAGGATAAAGGCGCAACATTAGTCAGTTTTGTATGTTTGCATGACACTTCAATACAAATTTCATGTAAAGCATGCAGGATAAATATATGCTTTGTAGTGCAGTATTTTAGTGTGAGGTATTTTCCTCTTCCTCATTATTTAACCTAATCACATCTAAGGCTTCATTTAAGAAATATTCAATTCTAATCAGTGACCGCTAAATCACAAAAACAGATGTAAGAGGAAAGGCAAAACTGTTTGTTACATTGTTAACTCAGATTGAAAATGACCTGATTGTATACATTGTATATGTGCCGACCGTGTGCACTCTGTAACTACTCCCCCATTTGCTTGTTGACAGCACTGTCCCCTTGACCCCCCACTGCTGCTGTAAATTGTGTTTCACGGCTTGAAGGTTACAGAGAAAGGCTTGTGTTTGCTGAGAAGGCCAGATTAGTGCTCATCAGTCGTGGTGTTTGAGATCCCTGCACTGACCCGAGGGGCAAAAAGCCAAACTGCTTTCACACTGCAGTAAACAGGGACCCGATTGAGCCTACAGTGGCATATTGTCACCACTGATCCAAAAGAAAAAAACTGCAAATTGCCATGTCAGGAACTTGGCCCCCATGACAATACAATACAATGCACAGCCTTTGTGTATTTTTATCATCTCTTAACCATTCCCTTCAGAAGCTACTCAAGCACTCTGCAGATGAAGTATTAGCAAAACATTCTCATCATCATCGTATCTCCTATAATTGTCCGAGTTTTATTTATAAGCATTCCACTTCTGTGGAAACCATCTGCATGAGGAGATTTGATCATTTGTTAGTTGCATTGCATTTGGTAGCTGGTGGGGGTCAGCAATTTAAATGCCTTCAAAAGCACATGCGTCATTAAGCTGGATTTCCAATTCAGCTTAGTAGCTAATCATGCAAAGATAATGTGACATTGTTGTCTCTGTGACACTGACTGACACAAAGACTAACAAGCTTTTGGAGCACAGATGACTTGAGGTGAGACTTTGTCTTTGTTGTCCAAACGCTGAAGACAGCTCTGTAAGGTTTGAGGACATCTGAAACATGACAATCCTCAGAATAGACCCCACTGCATCTTACAACTTACATTTAAAACATGTCCATGTACACTGAATAAACAACAATAATAATAAGAGCACCTCTGCATCACTACAAAATTCACTGGAAGGAAAACAAACCTGGCAAAGACTGCTAAGAAATAATGTGATGTTGGTATGCACATTGTTTTTTTTCCATTAGCTCTATTGGCATATTCACAAAAAGTCTCTGAATGCTTCTAATCAGCATGATAGCCATCTTCCATGGCAGCAATAAAAGTACAGAGATCTTGCAGGAATGTAAAAAGCTCCAGTAAAATAAAATGCATGATTTAATGACCATCTGTTGGGTGCCACTACAGACCTTGATGTGACACGCTTTGTGAATGATCAAAGGCAGCGTCCGCATAGAGAGAGCTTCACCTCAGGAAACACACCGGGAAATTAACAAGCTACCCAGCACAGATCCATTTTCCATGCAGTTGGGCTTTTTTGAATCCTTAACTTGTCTCCTCAGTATGCCGTACACCAGGGAACATTGGGAGCAAAAAAAGAGCTAAAATTCAGCGTAGCTCTAAATGATTTGACACTGCTAAAACTCCAGAGTAGTCATGCGATTTGCTGTGTATGGTTATAGCCTTCCTGAGATGCTATAGGAGTCCCAATTGGTGTTGAGGGATGGATGCCAAATGACCAATCAGCACTTAAAAGAAGCATACACACACAGGCATGCTGATGCTCTCAGACAGACATTCCAAAACGCTCTGCTCTTATCTCTTCAAGGCTCAGTAAATAAAACATCTGACAGCTGAGCCATACTCGGGCTTGCAGAGACAGAAGTTTCATGCCTGGTTCAGGTATAACAGAGAATCCACAGTAACAGGCACACGCACATAGCTATGACACATATTCTGGTCCTGACATTAAGTATTGGATCAGGGTCCTGACCAAGGTGCTTTTTCGATTGATCAGGATAAGTTTTTGCAATGAAACTTTGTGGCAGAACAATGTCAACATGCCTGATGGGTGTAACAATTTCAAGGTGGAAAACAACAGCGGTCCAACCGCCACTCTTTGTAGAAAGCTACTATATCAACGGTGATAAAGAAAAAGGATTACAGCAAGAGTGATTAACTGCTCAGGACGACCAGCCTGTTGCTGTGGTTGAAAACTGTCCCACCCACACTGCAAAAAAAAAAAAAAAAGGAAAAAAAGAATTCATATTCAAAATGCCACCACCTCCATTTTTTTTTTTTTTTGCTTGTATGACTGCTATTGGTTTTGATAAAGACATTTGGAATACTAACATCCTCACTCATTTGATAGAAATTGTGCAATGTTGGCCAACAGTGTCATGGATTTTTATTTTTTCTAACCATGTTAATAATTTAAAAAAAAAAAACACTACTTAAGGAGGAATATGAATAAAAGTTGTTTTCCTTACTATACTGTGGAGTTACTGACTTGTCAAACATACATGTTACTGATGTTAAGGACTTTAATGCTTTAATGAATGGTTTGTAGTTTACAATTGCGATCTGAAGTAAAATCCTTGGTTCGAGCAGATAACACTATAACATAAATTACTGATTGGTGTTGGGGGATTAAAAAAAAGTGCACTTACTTTAATACTAATTACTTACTATCAAGTTTCATAAAGATAACACAACAGAACACCTGCTCTGGTTTTTACCTGGTTCGTGTTGCAGAAATTTAGCATATGACTTACCAAATGTCAGTAGTGCTTCGCAGAACCAGGCTAACAAACACTCTCAAATACTGTAATGCTACAATAATTAACACTCCTTGGTTCTCTTTACCTGCAATGTGTCTGTCTTCTCTTTCATCTTTCACTAATTATTCTTCCTGTTTTGATGCCTGCCTGTCAGTTAGTTAGACTCAGCGCAGTGTTTAACATGCTGAGGGGACACATGTCCACCCCAAACGCCACAGAACAAATTCGCTACTTTGTTAGCGTTCACAGCTCATTTGGCCCAATCCATGTTTTGGCATTCTGTTATTGTCACGCTTGGTGAGGTTTTCTCCGCTGCCCACCAAGAGGGAGAAACACATTCCAGGGGCTGTCAGCAGAGGCTTGCATTCACACTCTATCCTGCAGAGTTTCCTTCAGGCTTTCTGTTTTATGTAGAACATGGTGTCTGAAAACAACTACTGTGGCATTTGTGCCTCATCTCTAGTGCATTGCCTGTGCATTCTGAAACAGCTAAAGTCAAATTTCCAACAGCTGACAGGGGATGTTGTGATCTATCGGGAAGTGGCAGTAAAGTTGTTGGAGAAGTAATATTAGGGTCAACCTTGGTCACTCCTATCTCAACCTTGGCTTGACTTTTCAGGAGGGTCAGATACACACACTTGAGACACACTAAGCATAACAGCTGTGTGTGCTTTGTTGAGCCCCCACCTCCCACAACTACATGTATACAGACTCCCAATTACGTTAGCATCACCCACCCCCCGACCCAAGATAGTGTGATGATTGAGGAGGCTTGAAAAAGTGTCAGTGTGGTGTTGCTCGCTCACACAACCATAGAGGTTAAAGGAAGGGACATAGACTTCTTTGGAATTTCACAGGTGAAGCTGGCTGGTGGCGAGAACGTCCCAGCTGCTCTAAGAGGTTGAATATCCCCACACGAGCAGCAGTCCTTCAACAACCGAGTGTAAACACAGTGGCTCCCTATGGCGCTGAGCTGTTTTATCAGGGCTAGAATAGAGTCAGAGGAGAGGAGCTCTTTCTCTCACTGTTTGATTCACTATTTATTTTTGCTGTGCATGGGAGGTGCAGAACAAACGGACTGGCAAGCAGTGCGTTCATCAGAGCCTTAAAAAGCATTCCTGATGATACTGGGCAGTCAGTACTACAGCAAAGCCACAGCAAAAAAGCTTAATTAGAGCTTTCTGAAAACAATGTCTTGATACCACCCCCTGTAATGCCCATGCCCATTATTACTGCTAAGTATGCTCCTCCATCAATTATGGCATGTGCTAATGCGAGTCTCACAGTAGAGAGCCAACATGTTTCAGTGGGCTCAAATAGCTTTGCTGCACTCTTCTACTCAGAAATTAATCTTCACAGTAGACATCTCTGCAAATTCTCAACACAGAATGGAACAAACACATTAATATTCATGTCCTTTGGTGTACCAAAAACTAAAATCTTCTTTAAAAAAAGGCTAATTACTAAAGGTTTACTCAAAAGATACAACATATTAGCTGCATGTTTATCATTTTGAATAATCTGACTATATGTTTCTCCCTACAAAAAAATAGTTCTTTGTATCTAACTTTTATCATAAAGCAATCAATTAACATTAACTTAACTTTCTCCATTTCAGTTTTCAGGGAAAACAGACAGGAAGTCGGAAGACATTACACAAGCTGTTCTCCTCTCAGTATCACCCACTTCATGTGAAATCTGTTCTCCAACAACCCCACATCTTTTACTGTGTATCCCTCTGTCGTTCTTCATGGCACCTTCTTCCTCCATCAATCATCTTGAACCTTCTCACTCTTCTTGAACAGTTGTTCTTTTCTTTCCACCATTACTAGAGATTCTGTGGCTCTCCTCAGAGATCTGTCTGCACACAAAAACTGCAGCTGCAGAATGTGGGTGATAATGAAGTGTCTGGCAGAAGAGGATTAGGTGGAGTGGCGGGCATCATCCCTGTGGTATAAACGCTCATCTCTCCCTCAGGAAGGACACATGGAGTGTATTTCACCTCAGCCCAACTGCCTGTCTCAGTGTCACTCTCAGATAGCATACTGAGATGTCTGCTGTGGTTCTCAGGAGGCAATAGCGAGAGAGTTAACACAACGACAAGCCCGGCTCCAAGGGGACACTTGGTGTTTCATCCTCTGACACCCGTCTGTTTATTCTGCACAGTCAGGCTGAGACGGGCATAACAGGCACTGGGACAGTGAAGATCTTCACCAAGGGAACAGGCTGATACAGTAAGAGAGAGAGAGAGAGACATAGAGGAATACAAACTCCTCCTCTTCCCTGTGGTCTGACAAAAAAGATGACAGTTTTCCTCTGGAGCTTGCTCTACCCTCCCTGGGCTGAAACCTTCCATGTAGGCGAGTGGCCTGTCAGATATAGCTAACTAGGTTGCCCCATGAGAGATGCACAAAGCTTGACAGTTTGTTACTAGTTGGCAAAAGGCCATTGTAGCAGGTCAGTCGCTGCACAAAAAGTGTCAAAGACGTGCCACTAATCAGCCACCAAAAAGAACTTTAAAAAAATACTCACATAGATATGCTCCTTACTCCCATAGCTAGTTTAAAGACCCATTATCAGTGCACTGACAAGCACAAGCTTAAGATCCATTTACAATCGCAGCACTACTGTAAATATAAGATATTTGTGAACAGTTAGAACTCTTGAGTATTTATATATCATTTTGTAATGCATTGTGGAGAATGTTTAGGCAAAGAAAACACTGCACTGCTTAAACAGGGCACATGCAATTTATGCTTATGCCTCTGCTGTAAATCAGGCCACATGGTGGAGGTGTGCAATTGAAACAGTCATGTCTGTCTTATATGCATTGCAATTAATCATAAAAAAATGAACAAAATTTGATAAATAACTGCTGGCATGTCTGCTTTTCCTGATTCAATTGTAAGCATGTGCCTATAAAGTCTCCAGAGTCTCATCTGATGTCCCTATTGAGGCTATAGTATGGGATGGGTCTTTTGTCCCCATCTGTCAGATCTCATCACTCCATTGTGCATTGCTGGGGGCAGAAGGACCAAAACTGACCAGTGAGTCAACTGACAAGGCAACTCAGCATCCAGTTATCTCTGAAGAGGTGTCAACACACAGACAAGCCATCATGTGAGCAAATACGGGTACGATCACGCTCACACTCACACACGCTGTCATGAAAACACACAGGCATGAGAACATATAGGTAATACACAAGGACATATGTATGCAAAAGAAAATAGACAGTGCAGTGAAGTGTGTGCAGGATAAAAGAAAAAAAAAAGCTACATATAAAGTCCATGTAGGATACAAATGTGCTCCGACACTGGGGTTGGTAATGCATTGAATTGTCTAAAATTGTAACAACTGACCCAGAAATTCTGGTGCACAAGAGGGAGTTTGGGGTACGGGAGGAAGGCGTATTTGAGGCAATGTGGAAAAAAACTAAATGGACACTTTCTTGCCACTTTTCAAGCCTTGCAGTGGTATCCTCACTTTTTGCACAATTGGAACTGACATCTTAAAGAATACAATTCTTAAACTTAATGGGTTTTGTTGTACAAAAGCAAATGAATAAATGAGTGCTTTAAGTACACATGCTGTAGAATTGCAAAATATCACTCTTTCTTTCAGATATAGCAAGAGGTGCAAAACTCCAGAGAAAAAGGGGCATTCAGAGGTCAAATACAAGGTAAAACAAACTGCTGCAATATGTTTACAGAGGAAAACCTGAGGGAAGTAGATGACCTGACTGCAATATTACATATTTATTTAGTATTTAAGATGGCTTACTGTATACTTGCATTCGTTTCCTTCTAAGCACAAAAGCATGTGCAGAAGTAAAAATGTATGTATAACTTTGAAAACAGATAACTGCTAATAAGTTTGTTTTATTAAAATCTTCAATCACTTTATACTTGTCCAAGTCTGAAATCTGAAACTGTAACAGCTCTTAATGACTGGTAGGGTAAGCATATAAAACCAAAAGAAACTCTAAACGAGTTAAGCCCTTCACCTGAAATGACTTCAGATACAAGACTGTTTCAGTCTGAAAATTATAGTAGAAAGAGAAGGCTGGAGTAGAGAAAACAGGTTTAAATGGTTTATTCTAACAGTATATTTAATGGGGATTTAACGTATAGCCGTCATTTTATATTCAGCTTTGAAGTCAACTGATGCTTCCAAAAATCTAAAGTGACAAATAATTGAAATATCACTTTTTAAAAAGAGAAATTGTTTTACATATGCAGAAAATTCAGCTTCAGCAAGTATAATCAACAAAATTCTAAAACATATTGTGCCCTACACAACCACTGTCTGAAAGCTCTACTTTATGCATACACATACTAAAGAGACTTCCAGAAAACAGTCAGTTTGATAGAAAAATAAATAAATGTAACTTTCAGCAGAGAAACATCTCTGTGTTATGTAAGCATATCTCTATGTGGTCCTGGTTAGCTGTAGAACGCCTGTAACACCAGGCAGACAGCAAAAGCTCCACACAGCTTGACATACAGATATGTGCGACGTTTAAAGTTAGACCCTTTCCCTCACCCACACTGCAGTGCCAGAGATCAAGTGATGCCATCAACTAGCTAATGACATGACTGCCGCAGGCCACAGCCGGAAGCTTGATTTATACATGGAGACAGAAATGAATGATTCATAGGCAAAGAGAAGGATACCAGGACACATAGCAACTATATGCCCCACTTGCTCACGCTTATTCATAGTTGCGTACCTCTCCAAAAACTCCTTGGAACATTCCTTGATGTCTCATAAACCAAACATGACACAACGGACCGATTTCACAAGCTAAAGCAGCTCTTGATGGCTCCATGGCATTTTCTCTCCCTCCCTTGGTCTCGACGCTTTTTTAAAAAAAAAGATTTTCTTTTTGTGGCTCTCTTTCTCTCGAGGATCCGCTGACTCCCTGACCATTTCCTCTTCCCTTCGCAATATAATGTGACGCTAATCCTAAATGTGGAAGCCACAGTTGTAGGATAAACTGAATGGCCCAATCACTCTGCATCAATTAATCCATTCATCACTGTTTTTTGGTGGAATAATTGGATTTAATAGTACTGGAATGCTTCAAACATGATCAACCAAAATGGTTGTATTATTTTTAAAAAAAATGGCTTCTTTACTTTTGAAAAACAAGTTGGCTCATAAATTATTTTTCTAAATATAATTTTTTGTTATGTGACATAAACTTTCCTGACTCACTTTGAAAAGAAAGCACAACAAGCGTGCATATAAATTCCTTTCCTAGCTATAACATACAGAGAGGTATGTACATGTTAAAAATACATTTTATTTTAATCACACAGTATGGGAGAAAATAAATGTGTTTACGTTGTGTGTTTACATCACAAATAGATTTTAATAGCAGGGCTAATCCCAAAGCGGTGGACTGACACACATTTATATGCGAGCTGCCTCAAACACATTTTAAAAAGAATATGGAGCATTACAGTTTAAATAGAAGCTGAGTAAAGAGCAGAGTGTAACTAACTCCCCACTAAATATGAGGAGATGGGAAAATCCCAAGGGTGTCCCGCTGACTGAAGAATCTTTGCATTCAATTTATCATTTTACATTATTTAGGCTACCCCATGGGGAAATACGCTCCGTCATAAGTTATGCTAATGGTTGTTACTACCATGTCTGCTGTGAGAGCAATCAGTCAAAAGCATAGTGTGCAATCTACAACTTGGGAGAAAAATATGTCACTTTTGAGTAATTAGTTTGGGGGCATCCTGGGAGCTGTGTAAGGCACATAAGGCCAACTAACCCAAACTGTCACACAACACCATCCTGTATCTTGACCTATACCCCTCCCCCTGCCCAAATCACCATGCCCTGGTCCCCTCCAGTCTACTCAATAAACAAGCCTCGGGTAGGACCTAGACAGAGGATAATGGTTCACCTGGAGGTGACAGGAAAAGAAAACAGAGCTCTTTGCATAACGAATGGAGATAGAGATAAGTGCTGCGAAGCACTTAGAAATCTTGATAAAGGATTATCCAAACATGTCTGAAACTGAATACACTCTTTTTAAGCATACTGGAGCCCTGTGTTGTGGTGAGAGCCAGCCTGAATTTGCCCTTCTGAACATGCAATGCTGATGGGTGTTTGGATAAATAAATGTACTGTCTGCTCACATACTACGTAAAAGTTACAGCTAATATTCTATAGCTAGGGTGCAGGATACATCCTTTCTATATCTATTTGCACATCATTCTGTTAGAGGAGACGTTAAGCATTGTCACGTCATGTCAGTGCGAGTCCACAGTCGATGACATCTTCAACTGGAAAGTAGCACAAAGGACCACAGGTCAACCCTTCCCCCCACAGTCAGACACGATAACAAGAAGCATAATAAAGCCTATATGCTACAATGTGTTGGCACTTGTCATGACTTATACCACTGTTTAGGAAACTCATAGGAGAAGGATGCGCAGCGCTCTGGACTATGTTATGTAAGTGATGACAAAGGCTGGTGAGTTCATGCAGCATTAGCAGCCTATGGCTAAATTATATCAAGTCAGGATGTAAAAAAACAACCATGCATGTGCCCCGCTGCTTGAATGGAGCAGAAAAAAAGAGGCACAACGTGAGAGAAATGATTTGTTTGGGTGGTCTAGTTAAAGCTGAGTGCTAAATGGCCAACGGTTCTGGTTAGAATGCTAATGAGGCAATTCCCTTCCTGGATGGACACATCAAAGGCAATGGGAGCTCCCTTTTTCCAGCTACACAGGGCTTCACGATACTGTTACATGGCTCGCTGTGTGCTTGAATGCTTGTGTTTGCATCTGTGAAAAGGAGACCAATCGCGGGTACGGCAAAATAGACAACTTGATGTTTGCATTAGGTCTATGCTTTTGGGACTGTGCCAGCATCCAGCCATGCTGTGACACATATCACAAGAGCAACCTGGTACCATTCATAATTACCCTCTATTCACAGAGGCCTCATTTAGTGTGCTATTATCAAAGATCATTGTTATTTCCCTCTATGTATGTTTGGAATCCCAATGAGACCAACATGTCTAACACAGATAACCGTACTATTTTGGTTGACCCCATTGTGTACATAATACTGAGGGTGTACAGCCCAGAGAGAAATCCCATCAGTGATTTCTAAGGATTTAATTGAGAATCAGAGCATAAGAACCTTTTCTTATTACTTTTTAAAAAAATCTTTGTAACTAATGCTAGAAATATTACAATGTCTTTTCTTTCTGCAGAAAAATAAAACACCTCACCCACACTCCCCTTATGTATCACTTATCTCCATCCTTTTTACCGTGCTGAGGAGGCAATTCTACAGAACCTGCAATGTCCTGTCTTCACTGTTGACACTATATATTACACAATATAAAGTTTGGCAAAACCCTTCTTTCAATATACTACAAGATATACCATTTTTAAAAATCCCAAAACATCATGTCAAGCCAGAAACCTTCTTAAGGCTATGTGGGTGCAAAACTTATTTCCATAAAGTGAAGACTTTGTCAAGTTTTCATTTTACTGGCAGGAGGCCCACCTCCAGAGTTAAGAGAAAATAAGCACAGCTCAGGTGCGAGGCTGGCATGATGGATCATCCTGTTGTGAAGCCAGCCCTCTGCAGAGCCCTGAGAAGACAGCTGGGAGATAAGGAGGGCCCTATATGAGAACACATCTCTTCCTCACATCGATCCTCGCCACCACCAAGGCAGGAGGTCTTCAAATACCAAGCCACAGACAGAGGTGGGCAGGGCAACTGAGAAAACAGCTTTGCAGGTTTAGCAGCCACCTTTGAGTGATAAAGACACTCGAAGATAAAACCCCTTTTGGTCTCATGCACATAAAAGACAAACGGTGTAGAGCTTTGTTTTTGAGGGGAAATAACATTTTCAACTCTCTGTAGATAACGCTAATCTCTCCCTGGCTCTAATCATCATTCTTTACCATGGTCAAAAACAAAGCACATGCCACAGGAATGCACATATAAGAGATTACAGAATGACAGCAGTAACTTGACTTGTTACAGTCATTAACACAAGAAATGTGAATCTTAGCATTTTAGTTAATTGACCTTGTAACTTGTGCCAGTAACTTGGCAGGAATAGCATCACTGGAAGTCAATTAAGAATGAAAAGAGGCTTTGCTCTCTTAAAAAAAAAGAAGAAAAAAAAGCACAAGCTACAATTAGAATTCCTTTGGAGTTAATAAGCACAGCTGCAGGTCACAATCAACTGAAATGTTTTCTTGCAGAGTATGACATTAATTGACACGTAAGATCTCACGTTCCACTGTTGACAGCCGCAAATTCAACTTCATTTTTGCTACTGCTGTTTTGAAACAGAGCAATCAACAATACACAAACACCTATTATTAGTCCAAGAAGAAACGGGATCAATCAACAAGGTGAAGATTTGAAGCGCTGTAAAAAGATGATTTGCCACAATACAACAATAATGAGAATATAATAGGAATGAAAATAGCTTCTTGTGTTTCTCTGTATGTGGCAAATCAATACTGAGAGTCGACTGCTGCAGAGACAGACACCAATCGGGGGGATGGTATACCCTGCTTTATGGGGTCATGCTTGGTAAGGGAGATATATCTTTGTGACCTCTGCTCTCAATTACAGAAATTCTTAAAATGGTTGTCTGCTGATGGTTTCTCTAAGCCACTGAAAGATTGAGATTCAACACTGAATGCTTGTAGTCTTAACCATATATCAGACAAGATAAGGGCAACTCCAAGGTGCACGATTAGACGTGAACAGCTTCATGTGCACTCTAATGGACTTAATGTGCACTGAGCAGTAAAATATACTGAGGCTTTGATGTTTCTTTCCACTTATATTTTGTCTGTAATGACTCATTTGCCTAGTGGAAAATCTTAAACAAATAAATAAATTCTGATAATTAATCATCTTGTGAGGTGGAAATCTGCTAAAATATGTTTTTTTCTCCCCCTTTCTAACTCCAAATAAGTCTAAATAAGATTTATATGATATGGAGGCTATCTGACAATAACAAATAAAGATAACACAACAAATATGGTATAGTATTTAAAACTCTCTCTCACATCATTGCCTCTTTTATTGCCTCGAATAAACAGGCAACATTTAGAACATTGACAACTAAAAATGTTTCATAAAATGAACAAGAATACTGTTATAAAGCCCCTTAAAATACACTTTATACACACTAAAAGTTAGATAAATATTTCAGACAAATGCACTCACATTGCACTTTGTCCTGTTTGGGAACTCACCATTGCCATATATTTTCCATGTGTAAAGGGGGGCACAATTAACCCCAATTGTGTCTTACTGTGGTGAAAAAGTATTATTTCAATCATGTCACTGCAAAAGTCAAATTCCACAAAGAAGTGACATTAGGATTGGGCAGTAGCATTGTTGAGTTCCCTCCCCATTATTCTCACACCACAGTTGGCTGCCTCAGATTTTCTCCACTGCTTTGATGATAATGCTCTTCGGCAGGCTGCTAAAGTAATGACCATCTCCCCGTGTGGCACAGAGCAAGGTTGGCCGACAGCACACTAACATTTTGGTCTTACATTAAGTTATGTTTAATACAGAATCTTTAAACAAAATAGACACTAAAGTCAGGGAAGAGCCAAAGACTGCACTGCATATAGGCTCCATACCAGATCAAACCTTTGGAATAATCAAAATACAAGCTGGCAAAATGATTCACTCACCTCCCCCTCCACCCAGAAGACTTGAGTTTGCTGAAAAGAGAGAGAAAAAAAGAATAAGTCAATTCAAAAAGCTATTCAAATGTGGTTCAATCCAAGTGTCAACAATATCTGGCAATTCTAGTTTGGAATATTTAACGGCATAAGAGTAATGTCACACAAATATAAACATACATTTGACACCATTCTTTTCATCTAATATGTCATTCATGTCATCTTATAATCAAGCTTTTTTTGTTTGCAAGTTTAAGAACAGAACTGAATTAATCCCACAAATATCCTGGAAAGTGTCACAGCACTAAAGCAACTAAAGCAGCAGTATTACTTTAAGTAGGGGCCTGAAAATGGCTTGAGACATGGTACAGTTATGCATCTCAGTTAAACCTGTATTTACACATTTCAATAGCAGTCTCACAATATAAGTTAGCATTTGATGTCAGCTTCTTTCCAACAACACCAGTCCTCCAGAGATACCAAGTAATGTATCATCCAAAAGGTTGTTCATCACATCTCCAATGGACAAAATGATTCATTGTACGAATCAGTATTTTTCTTTAAATACTGAATTAAAGACTTGGCAGCAAATGTGCCATTCATTTGGCAGATAACCTCGATTGGCTTTTTTTTTTTTCTTTGGCAACTTGACAGATTTTGCTCAAATGCAACGGTCATATCTACTATTATACAGCTGTTGTACAATCACACTTTGCCATGGCTTTGTGGGGGCTCTCCATGGAGACATTTTCTGAGAGATCCATCGGACAAAGCTTGTTATCTCTAGAACTGAGGCTGAGTTCTCACATGTGACACACCGTAGATACATGTAGAAGACATTCATTGTAAAGCAAGCTCACTGGTATGTGTTGTCAATTTCAAGACAGTTTAATTCACACTCTTGTTAGCAACAAATTTTCATTTTGCTCTGCATAGTTAAGACATCCACTGCCTTTGAGAGAGGGAAGATTAGAAGTACATCTGTTAAACTGTGTTACTCAAAGCAGGTAGCCGATGTGTTTGAAGTGAAGTTCACACATAGGGCACGAAAAGCATTATACACCGCAAGATGCTTTGAATGATTTTCAGTCCGAGCCGCAGAAACGCTATCATTAGGAGTGAAAACCCCCCCATTAAAAGATGATTTTTTTCTCAAAAACATTTTTGTGCACAAGTAAGATAATGAATATGAGTTTTCCATGAGAGCAATCCAATCACAGTAAAGTCCCATGGCTTTTATTTATTCACTTACAAAGATGACTACTTTGTCAGATTACATGATCGAGGTAATTTCATGAGTTCACTTCACTTCTACGCATTTCTGTGGAACCAATATGGCTTCGCATTGTTCTAATTTGGGCATCACACATGAGTGGGCCTGACAAAGAAAACTCTCCTACTGCACATTTTGTTTCATCAAAAGCCTTTTGTTGTGCATCTGTGAGTCTTTGTGCACACATATAGTATGAGCACAACACACACAAACAAAAAACAGCAACCCAAACAGGGATGTAGTGACAATCCACTGTCATGTTTACAATAGCACCTCTCCAGGTTTTTCTGTGATGAAAAAGACACTTGTGTTCCCGCAGCCTTTGTTTAGCTCTGGAATCTGTCAGCTATCAAAAGAAAGCACATAGCTCAAATGTGCACCATTTCCTGAACAGCCTTTTATAATCAGGCTGGTAAAGTTTCTGTTTTGTATTTTAGAGGCACGGATAAGTGTGGTGAAAAAAATAAAATAAAACATTTAAATTAAAATTTTTTTTTAAAAAATCAAAGCTTGATTGAATTTGTGATTTTAGGATAAATGTTAAGAAACAAGCAATCAGTCTGTGAAGCAGGAAACTTTTCTGTTGAGGTCATGTGTATGACATGTGGTGATATCAAGAATAACAAATTTGGAATTATAACCAGCTGAATACTCTGGCATCACCCTCCCCTTCCCAGCATGTGGAACAGACTAAAGGGGTTGCAAAAAATAAAAAGCACTGTTCTAGAGTCAATGTTTCTTTGGTTTTCTATCTTCTGATCTAAATAGCTCATTCTAAGATAATGGAAAACACAGTCATTCTTATTTTCACATTATTCTAAATTAAAGAAAACGAAAACAAGGTTGTGAATATTATATTTCACTTCTTTCAATAGATCACCCTAAATGTTGCACACATTAAGGCTGATGTCAATTTTCTATTTTCAGTATGAATAGTTGCAATACCAGTTCAGTGCAAGTTAACAGTATGCTACTTTTCAGCATAGTCTGTCATCATTGTCTGGTCTCCTGGGGAGTCTTCCTATTCCTGAGCTATTAAAACACTGAGGTTTAATTACCTGACATTATGGAAATGCATGCCTGAGGGGGGCACTTCATTTACACCGCACCTAATCAGAGAAAGGAGATGTGGTTGCTAATCAGTCTGACACAACGCTCCTGCATATATATATATATACACATATATGCATGCAAGGAAGAGTAGTGGTTGTAGGGAACAGAGTAGGCTTGGAGTTGAGATGTTAGATGCATTTTAACTACATGTGACTTGAAGTGTTTATGGTGACAACCCAGTGAAAGCTAAGGAAAGTTCTCATCTCTGCTTTTATATTGATAAATATGTAACTAAATAAATGTAAATATGCTGCTTTATGCCTTTTCATTCTCTTTCTTGTTGTATCTTCACATTTAATGATCAAAATGTAAAAAAGCAAGTTTTGGCAGTTAATCTTATGAAATAAAATGCTGCTTGCACACGGAACGTATCCAAACTTACAGAGTCTGTGATCTCAGACCATATATATATATATATATATATATATATATATATATATATATATATATACACATATATCATAAGATGAATAAAAATATCTGGTTAGTATCCTCAGTGAAAAGCAAAACAGAAAATAAAATGCATATTTGCCCACATCTATCTCATGATCCATATTTCATAGTGTGTGCATTAATTATAAATAGGTTCTCTTTGCCGTCTTGCCAGCCTTGGGTTCAGTCTGTGTAGCGTCGACACATTTATGCCTTTAGCAAGCTGGAGAATGAACAATTAGTATCACCACACCAGTATCTGTTCATTCCACAGTAGTGGTAGTGTCTACATGTGGAGTTGTCTTTTTGAATACATAACAATAAATAAAAATAAAAGACAATTCTGTTTCTGTTCTGAAAATTTTCAACCCAAACAAATGGAAAAAAAGTAAAAATGAAAGAAGCAAAATAAAATCAGAGAAGGCTGTAGTGGAGGAAAATAAACCAACTACCAATACTCATGACTTCACATCGACAGGAGCACCTCTCATAACTATTTGTGCAACTCAAGGTCACACTGTCTTGGAATGAATATTAGCAACCATCTACAAGCATAGATTAAATACACAGCCTGCTGTATGCCAAGTAGCTTGGTAGATAACATGGCTAATTAACTAGCAAACACCAGCAATTTAACACGTTAGTTCACAGAGCGGAGAAGGTAGTACTTTTCTTCTTAATTAGGGCCACTAATTTCATACTGTTAGCAAATTTAACTGGTATTACTTCTGAAATTTTGTTTAGATCTTCCACTACACACCTGTTCAAAATCACAACATTTTTTTTTTTTTTACACCCTGCAGGCTCTCCGGTAACTTTTCTCACTGTGTTCTATAGAAACAGAGCATGAGTGTGAGAGAGAGGAGGTGTGTGTTTATGAAGTACGAACCCGTCAACATCCATTTGCACCCTTCTTACTTATATAAACATTGATATAACAGAATCAATATTACAATATTTTTAGATCATCATTCTTAGAATAAGTTGTATTTTTATCTGAAATCCATCTGCAATACATTGTTTTTAGTGTATGCATAATCCAATACTATAACAACACCGTATGGTGTTTAAAGGAAAGTAGAATAAATGGGAAAAGAACTATTTTTCATTGAGACATTTCAAAACAACATATTTTCAACCTTTTATTTCGATGTCAGGAAATTGTTAAAGCAGAACGTTATTGTATCATCAGAACGACATTCTGATGATACAACTGACTTTTTAAAGTAGCAATTCATTTTTTTCATAGAAGCACCGACAAAATCCCTAACATTAACTTTGATGCCAAAAAATACAAAATTTCAGTTTAATTTCAAATGGAAAACATAAGAGTAAAGCATTACTTTAGAGGAGTTTACACTGTTCCAGAGGGCACATAAATTGTGTCATTTCTGAGAATCATGATTCATATGTAGTGAATGGCAGGTCTTCCTTCCCAACCTGGTCGGATTAACTGAATTTTTATTGTCATTTCAGTCCCTTTAGCAGATTGATTAGTTGATTTGAGGCTTTAAAAAGCTGCACACATACTCACAGCAGTTCAGTGCATCTGTGTCTGTTTTTTTTTTGCAGTTTTTCAAGTTGTACTGATGTCCTCAATTGTGGTGCTGTCTCCAAAAAAACGTGTCAAAATGTGACTAAGCAGTCACAGTTTGGAGCTCTTACAGCAGTAAAAACAAAGTAAGTTACTTTTATGCAGCAACAGCAGCAGGCTGAGCCGTGAACTCAACTGTGCTCAGCTGCGAGCAGCAGAGGGGCTGCAGCTGGGCTGTGAAGTAGCTGAAGTTCTCTTCAGCTTCAATACCACTGCAAATTAGTATTTGAATAGAAATTACTTTTCAGTATAGATTAGTTTCAGAGTATCTTTTTTTTGTTGACTGCACTATGTTTAACTTCACCCTCCTTTTTTTTTTTTTAAGCATCAGCATGGATCAATTTTTTCAAGGACAGCAGAGACCACATCTTCAACGCTACAACAACAAAAAGTTCTGAACCTGAATATTTCTTCTGGTAAATACATTTACTACCTTGCATGTATGGAATGAGAAGAAAGTGTGAAGCTAAAGGAGTGGGCCATAACTTGGCCTTAGTCTGGTGCGGCATCTCTGCAGTAATCCACAATGCGGGTCATAAATCTCAGTGGGAAGGCTCCCCAGTTTGCCGAGAGACAGTAGGTCATTAGG
Organism: Leuresthes tenuis; assembly: GCF_036924035.1. Classification (NCBI taxonomy): domain Eukaryota; kingdom Metazoa; phylum Chordata; class Actinopteri; order Atheriniformes; family Atherinopsidae; genus Leuresthes; species Leuresthes tenuis. Next base: position 18,954,843 of record NW_027325362.1, read on the forward strand.
AACTGCTGGTCAGTGTCATTAGGCTGGCCCATCAAACACATGCCACAACTGTCAATGTGGGAACACCCACTTCCTGTCTGCCCTTTAAACTTTTAACCACCGCAGCAACCTTTAATCCTCAGCAAATGAAAATGCTTCAGTGACACCTGTGTATATTTTCAATACAAGAACATGCTGATAACAGAACCCTTACCAGACTGCGTGACGGGCATAGATTACGAATTGTGGTACTGCATCAAGCATCCAGCACAAACACAGTGAAAAGTAACAGTGAAAACACCCTCTCATCTCACTGCGTCAAGATAATTGCGGAGCTCTCATAAAAATGGCTTGTGTGCACTTCAGTTTGTGAGTCCTGTGTGTGCAGGGGGCACTGAGGCATGGATCTCGGTTGCATGTGTGGTGTCATCAGTAGAGCCTTAGATCATGCAGTTAAATGGAAAGTGCTAGTGCATAACCACAAACCTCAAGGCAGTAAACAGATCCACTGTCTACCTTCTGGTCCCTGCCACTTAACTGAACCCTTTCAGTACGCTTCAAATGTACACTCGCCTTATCCTCAGCACCTTCTCACACGTTTCTCAGTAAGCTCAGAGGTTAATAGTGTACGCTGTTATGACTTTGGGAGAAAAGATGGTGAACAGAAACTAATAAAAAGTTTTCTGGTGAGGTGCAGGTTTCCTGCTCCGTTGCTGAGTCAAAGAAATCTTGGTGTAATGTTTCAAAGTAACTAGAAGTGCCACTGCAATTTAATGCCACCAGTCTATCTGCATCCGCAGATCTTAGAAGTAGTTTAGCAGGACTTATAGTATATATATTTATGAATCAATCAACTACAGTAGGCATGATCTTCACTGTATTCTGTTGTGACAGTGTGCTGCTTCATATCATTCACTGCTGTGTCTGAAGTGTATCTTTTCTCTCCACATGGACAACATCCTGACTTTAACTAATTTGACTTTACACAATCATCTGTCATGGAAAAGAATAAACTAAATCCTAACAGCTGTTCTTTGTTACCAACAGCACGATCATAGTTTTTCTTCAATTATACTATTTGATAGGCATACATCACCGTCGAACACACAATGAACAACAAACACAAGTGCCTATTTGTAGCATTTCTTGACAGATATTCATTAGGTGCTCCTCCACAGAGTGTTTACATGTCAGGTCTGAATGTTGAAATTCAGAACCCCCCCCTTCCCTCCTCTCAGTCTGTGGAGCTGTGTTATACTCTAAACTTTAATGACAGGGCCTGTTTTGCTGTTTGTGGCAGCTGAAATTTGCAGAAATAGAAATACAACCTAAATGAGCCACTGGTTGTGAGATGAGAGAAGAGAAGCATCAATAGTACTTCTTATATGTGTCACATTAAAAATGCATGCCACACCACGCATGAAACCTCGCCTGAAAATACTGCTTGGCATTTTTGTTCTTTATACTGTAGCATCTAGTAGTCCTCAGGGAGACTGAGCCAGACAAACTAGTGGCAGAGGTGGCATGATCACAAAAGTGCATTCATACAGAAAAATGACTTCATTTGAAGTGAATGACCTAAGATGGTGAAACTCAGGCAAGACACTAAAGTATGCAATGTGAAAAATCAATCATACACACACACACATACATATATAGTGTGTGTATAGACATGTATAATCCACTGTTTAAGAACTACATTGAATTATGTAAACATTTTCTCAAGATTGCTAATAAACTCTAATGTTGTAATACTTGCACACAATACTTACCTGTCCTTTTGCATACAGTTGTCCATGTCATACAAATCTCAACTGTGTCGACTTCTTGTTACAGTATGTGAAGCAGTAACTGACTTTAGTACAACTTTGTAAGCAGTCAAGCTTTAGAAGGCATTTGTATTAAAAGAAAAACAGATAATACCTCTTTACCACTGGAATTAAAATGTAAATTCTATTCTAAGATTCACTTTAAAATACCACATTAGCTGGCTGCCATGTTTACTTTAAGCCTACTGATTTCATCTAAACAGTACATGCCATCCACTTGTAATTGAAATGTTGTTTTGCACCTTCTTTCAAGAACTACAGCAATAGTGTTACAACATCTGAATGAACCAATGTGGCAACAAGCTAGTGTCACAGTGATTAATCCCTTTCGTCTGTAGGCCTGTCACCATCATAACAAAGCAACAAAACCAGATGCCAAAGCCAGCCCACTTGTCTATTGTTATAATTACCTGACCTTCAAATCCACATTAATGAGCCCAGAATGATCCCATTCTCTTTCATCATTTGGCTTCCAAGCCCTCCTTTTATCTAACAAGGTCACCTTTCACAACACTGCTTCTCCCTGAAATACACATCCCCCTCATAAATATACATCTACCTGCATCTGCTCATCCCCCAATCCTATGGTGGGATCTTGTGGAAATTACAAGAAAATAAAGATGTTGGTGGGCTGTGAGTTTGTATTGCTTCTGAAGTTGACACCAAGGAAAAGTCAATGCCACCAAAGTTAAAAAGTAGTTTCTTTTGTAACTAACGATTGAAGAATAGTTTAATACTTGTTTTCAACACTTAAGACACAACATTTTAGCATTTATGCAGAGAACTCACAGCATGGGGGGCATCGAAAGAGCAAGGATCAGAAGATAAGTTGTTTCGATCCATTCCTCTCATTTTAATCTCAAATGCACTGCGGTTGCCACAACAACAGATAAACGTCTGTGGTTTGTGGGAGACCACAAACAGAGTTTAAGGAAAACAACCAATCTAATTATTAATTCCTTCCATTATCTTTCAGCCATATTTTGCTTTACGACTATCGCTGAATTTTCATAAGTTAAAAAATTAATTCCCCGTGACAAGGAGGGTCGGCTGAGTTCCCTGCAAGGAAATCTCTAACAACTCAACATAATAGCAAATAAAACAATGTATATTGGAGAGAGTAAAGTGCCAGGGCAAGTTTTATGTAGAAGTGTTTAAATATACAAAATGTTATTCAACAGAGCAAGATATTCTATTTGTTTTTTACCACCCCTGTGTGTGTGTGTGTGTGTGTGTGTGTGTGTGTGTGTGTGTGTGTGTGTGTGTGTGTGTTCTAACTTTGAGGAGGCACCGTCATTTTCTAATTGAGATTAAATAGGTTATTGGCAAACTTCACAAAACCGATTGTTACCATAGAGGTCTGGCAGCATTTGGACCAGAGGCTGCACATTACAGGTTTACCCCATCACATTTCTGGACTTGTCAGCCTTGCATTAACTCAGCCTCTTCATAACTGGTGATCAGGCCTGTTGGTACAGTACAGACTCACAGGATCCTCTAGGGCCTTCTCAGTCCACTAACCCCTGCCAGGCAGTCAGACAGTTCCCCTTACTACATCCAAAACAACATGGCTGGGATTTCTTCAGACGGAGGAGCCAGGACAGCATTAAATTGGAGAGCCTCACCTACCGAAGAGTGGTTTCAAAATCGACTTTGTCTTTACATATCACTGCTTTCTCTTTGCAAAAAAAAAAGAAGTCTGGAAATGAGGGTCTTGTTCTTGATCGCTGGGGCAAGGTATATACGCTCACATTTAAAGTCCATATAGCTTAAGTGGAGTACATTGCATTAAGGAAGAGTGCATTGTCTTTTTTAACACTAACTGTATTTTAACTTCTCTTACTTCCTTAGCAAAATGCACTTAGCAGGCACTCAAGAGAATCTATTCCCACCAGCGTCTATTTGATCACAGTGGTGTAAGTGTTGAGGTCATCTGCGAAGTACGCCCTGGAGGTAAAGTTTATGTCACAGAAACTCATTTCCCTCGAGCGCCAACCACAGTCTGGTTGGTTCTCCTTTTGTACTTATTGAGCACCGAGTCTAAAATGTGATGTGTTTTTAATGTATTTTAATTATATTTGTAAATGGTGCTGTAAATCTTTGTACATTTAGCTCAAGAATGTTGAGCTGTTCGTGGATAAAATTATTAGAGAACCTGATTTAATATTGTACAACAAGGGAAAACTATTTTTACAGCAGGTAATAGGGACACTCGTATAGTAAAATAATTCATTAGTGATCATATACATCACGTTTAACAGAGTTTAAACTACTAAATGTTGAAATGAATACATTAGTTCAGTCTGATGTTTAAAGTGAAAGCTTTTACAAAGATAGGCCATTTCATAAATAACCAATGCCTGTGTTAACGCTATTGCTGGCTGTTTTAATGGTTTTATCATTAAAAGGGAGTTGTTAATAAGGAATTGTTTACTTGGATCATGATCTATTTATAACCCCATTCTTGGTAGGGAGATAAAACTCTTATTAACCTTAAAACAATGTCTTCCATTGCACCAGCTCAACTCACGGCTGTCCTGAATCGTGGGTTGAATTTTAAGGTTTGTGAGATAGAAACAGTGAGGTCCTACAAACAAGTCTTTGATGGCAAACTAGATTTGTCAAGGTTCTTTTTTCTTTCCTTTCCTATAAACATTAAAGTGCAAAACAGAAAGGACCTAACTGAAAGCAATGTGTTGATATCAGCTGTTATATCCCTGCTAGATATTATAGCTCAGAAATATTAAAGCATTAACATCAAAAGCTGTGTTTCATGAGCATACAGGTACACAGTATATGTTTGGGTATATATCTTATTATGTTGATTTGAGGTTAAAAGGCACAGCTACAGAGAGAAGCATAGTCACTCCCAGCTGGCGGCTCCTGCTGTCCCAAACATCATTAATAAAAGCCAGTTAGGAAGAGCTGTCAGTGACGAGAAGAAATCGAGAAGACCATGAAAGAGTTTAGATAAAACTGCACCTCAGCCAGGGAGCAAGGAAAGGACTTGCATCAAGATTTAGCTACGAAGATGTGGTGATGCCCCATTCCACTGTACAGCTTGCAAATATGAAAGCACTGCAAATAATATAAATTATATAAGAACCAAACAGAGACTAAAATGCTAAAACAGTAAATTCCTCTTGATGTAAGCCTCTTCTTTAGCTTGCTAAGAAAGTCATTCTCTCTTTCTGTCCCAAATGGACTTGATCAACTCCAGCTGAGGAAAAATGCATTGGGGTTGATGTGTTTGTTTTTTCTTAAGATATTCTCACATGGTCAATACAAACAGATGATTAACATGTTCTTTTTTCCAAAGGAGATTCAAGTATTTTTTGTCCCAATTTTAAGTTCACCACTTGACTTGGTTAATGAAATGCTTGTGTTACTGGTAATGTTTTCGCTATTGTTTTCACAAACAGAGAGAAAGATTCATTACAAAGTTCATGTTTGAAGTCTGCAAAGCAACATGTGCCAAGTTTTTTTGGCAGCAACTGCTCTGAACAAATTAAATTAAACCTTAGCTCTCTGGGTTTGGAGGAAGAAAATAGCAGTTTTCGATGGAAAGGACAGCTTGTTAACTGTTAAAGCTGACAGTAGAGATATTCTGCTTTGTGTAAAGAGAGAAGTCAGGATTCCTCTAAACATCAGCAATTTCTGCTTTTTGCTTCCCTCTATAAGCCGATGGAAAAGGACGCTGACCTCAAGCGTACCTAAAAATCTCACATGAACTATCTTAAATTTTTTTTTTTAAAGTTGACTCATGCCTGCGAAATCGCAGTCTGCTGTCCTCAACATCTGTTCAATCTTCAGGTAGATCTTTTCTAGCTTATATGGCATCATGTTCTATAAGACAACCTCTTGAAGTGATCTGCAACAAAAGAGTCTGTGAAACTTCCTCAGTGAAGAATATAAAGACTCTTAGCTGGCAATCAAATGCCTCTCAGCTATGAAAGTAAATACTGACAGTATTTTTCTCTATGAGAAGAAATTTTCTTTTAAACCAAATATGTCATTTTCTTAAGCTGCTCAAATGTCTAAATATAACTGTAAATAACACATACTCAGCCTTTACAACAGTAGAGGAGTTTGTGCATATGCAGATATCCTAAAGTATGTTCTATTGTTTTGTGCCTCATTGTTCTTTAACACATGCATCAGACAACGGTCACTTCAATGCATCTTCAAAGAAGCATTCAATACGTTTTTTTTCATTTTAACTAAACGTCGATGGATAATTTACAGCTGCTCACTGTTGTCAGTTACTTTTTTGGCAACATTCAAGCCGTTTTACATGCATACCCTATGAAATAGTGAAACTACTATACGATCTGTTTGGGTTGATCTCATTTAATTGATGAATCTGAACATAGACCCACCATAAAATTATGTGACTATTTCCCACCAACCTTAATCCTATGCCGTGGTTTAGCTTCAGTCCAGCCCAGACTCTCTCTAAAACATGTAGTAGTTATGTTTGTCCACAGAGCAAAATGTAGAACGTTTAATGGTCTAATGCCACCACTCAACTACTATCATCGTACAAACGCACTGCGTCATAATTTCAAAAGGCTAATTCAGGCATGTAACAGTTAGTACTGCATACTATAACTGTACTTCAGTTTCTTTACTGTCAGGCTGTTGTGTTTTCTGCTGCGGACCAAAATATCTGTTACGCATTCTGAAATGAGACTGCATTGAGTCGGCTCAAATCAAGCTTACAGTACTTCTCATTTGTCTGAGAGAAACCCACTAGACTGAGGTTCTTCCTGTATTACAGCCTCACCTGGCTTCATCATAAAGTGTGAAATTATCCTTTGACAACCCCCTAATGATATCTAAACAGAGGACACACACACACTAAATGAAATCCCTTAGACTTATCAAAAGATATTAGCCACGGAATAGTGTGAAGCATCCTTTTCATCTACATTTGCCTGAAAAATTATTCATTGCAGCTTTTTTTAACTCTTCACACTCACCTTCATTTGAGTGAACAAGTGTGGAATTTGAAAAAAAACAAAAAAACAACAAGATTTTTGACGTAGTTACTTATAAAAGGTGTTCTGATCATCAGCCAAGTCACAATTACAGACAAAAAAAACAACCAATTAAACTAATAAGACACATGCAGTTTGTACTTTTATTGCATCTATGACTCACATTTATTGATGGTTCACAACAAGCAATTTTGGCACGCACTAAATGAGAAAAGCTATCTTTTATGACAATGGAACAACCATCTTTTTAAAACGAAATGAAAGACAAACCCGTTGCCAGCTGAGACTGATAGTTATCTTAGGGTGAAGAAGTCGAAGAATAGATTGACAATGATTACATCTCACTAAACGATACTGCCGTCTTCTTCCTGAACTTTGCAGAACTGCTTAATTGCAGCTCCTAAATGGCTTGCTCTCAAGCTCTTTATTTGATTGTTGAACACAAATACAGTGTATACTCACTGTAGCTATCTTAATGCCAGGTTAAATGCCAAAGGCAAGACTTAAACTAGATGTCCAATTGTGAAGAAAATGCCTCCCGAGTGTTCTTCTCATACAGGATGAAATGACCAATTTATATCCACTATTTGAAGTGAGCAGATGGAAAATGTGGCTTATAATAAGTAGTGAACCCTCAAGTACATCTATACAAGTCAGGAGAGTTTTACACAAGACTGTCAGCTTTAGAGTTCCTGTGTTAGAGGCTCTTCAAAAGGAGGTGGGGCAGTGAATAGAGAAGTGCTTCACTTTAGTACACTTAAAACACTAAATCACACTTGCACATTAGTTGGATTGAGAGACCAGTCACTTCTGGAGAACTCCTTCATGATCCTGTTACACCTGCTGAAGGAAATGAAGCTGTTCTGCTTTGCACATACTGCGACTAAATGTGATGCTGATGAACTGCATGTTAAATGAACAGAAAACCAAGAAGGAAGAACCCCCTGTAAGATTTACTCAACTAACTGTTTCTTATATCCATTTTTCCTGCACCAGACTGGACACAAAAGACACAGATCCATGAGTAAAATCATTTAAATCCCTATCTCACCGTCACAGTAGGCTAACTCTCTGCCAGGTGGGAGCCTGGAAATGAAGGAAAACCTGAATCTGGCTTGAAAAAGCAGCAGGACTTGGAAAAGATTAAATGAGAGCATTAGACAGTCTTTAAAATAATTGAGCATGAAATCAAAGAGAAAGTGATAAAATAGAACCTGGAAGAAGTGTACAGGATCTGTTTGTAATTAAGATTTTGAATCCAAAAATTGAAGGAGAGAAACCAAGAGCTCATACTGTTTTGATTAAAATAATTCAAAAGAATAGAACTGACTGTGTAATTTTTTCCTCTTACTTGCAATTTTTCCACTAAATTAAAAAGCTGTTCCTAAAGCTTCATTTTGAACACAGGACACTATTCCAGGAACCAGAGGTACTTTCCTTTCCTCAAAGCCTGACCCATAAGTTCTAGGAAGAAATTGAATCCCATAACATGTATAATAATCCCAGCGTTGTATATCCACCTTTCTGTCTCAGCTATCTTGCATTTAATATCCACCATAGCTTGTAAACTTTGTAAATTTAGGATGCACTGTGGGAATAATTATTCCTATTTGTAAGAATAACATTTAAACTCAGCCAATAATGCTGGCTTCTGTCAGGTAGGGGAAAACTGCATGCAGATGGAGCAAGATCAAGATTTAAAGAAGAGCGTGAGCTCCAATTATGACAAGAAAGCTGCATATCTGCAAAATAAAATGTTAATCTGTAATTGTTTAAAAATGTTCTCAGGCTCAGGTTAACAACCCCGAGAACCAGTAGTAACATGAGGGTATTAGCTTTAAGTTCACACACTGGTGTAAGTGTCTGGAGTTGGAGAGAAGCAACACACAGTTTAACAGACGTTATTTCCCTAATCTAACCTGAACCTTTCACGTCAGTGGAAAAGCAAAAGACTCAGACATGAAATAATCTTTTCGCTGGTTGAAAAAGCCCTGGACATTTTGTGATACCTCGACTTTCACCAGGCTGCTTCTTGTGAGAAGACTTCACAGTAACCTTGCATCCCAAGGACACATCATTTGAAATGCATTGGTTGCTACAACACTTGATATATCCCCTTTTTCTTAAATCAACCTTAACTAGTCTTTCCTGTCACCAACCACACAGAGAGTATGAGCAGGGACAGGTCTTAAGTCCTGAGACACAAACATAGAGCACTCTTCGCGGTCACTTTTGTAACTTTATCAACCCATAGGGCAAAGGATAAATATGACACATTTTTGAAAGGTCGGTCAGCCACATGTATGACAAATAGAATCCGATTGTAAAATATTTGTGGGAAAAATATTCTTTGGAAAAGTGAAGGATGGAAATGTCTCTGTGACCTCTGTTAGAGGAAGAAATCAATCTGTATCCCAAGGTTAGTTCAACCATGAGGCAGTCCAGTCTGTGATCAAAGGGGCTCCTGCCTGTGTGTTTCCCAATAGTAAATGTGAGAGCACTGTGAAGAAAAGAGAAAACAGAAGTCGCAAATGGCTAAAACAATACATGATTAAAATGCAGTTCAGTTTGGAAGCTGAGTTGAATGAATTACCTAAAAAGAATTGGCAGCAAAGGGGTGACGAGTACACATCAGTGGGTTTTATTTCTCATGTTGCCACCAGGTAAAACTGGAGAAGATAAGATGACTGAGGTTTACGCTACATGGATTTCACACTGTACCTGAAGAATTCAAAAACAAATTTCTCAATTATGTCAACTTCCAACAACCTCTGTGAGAATCACTGTAAAGTAATTCTGTGAATCTCTTTAATTAAACAGGGGCTCCCTTTATAGCATAATAAGCGCCACACTGCTAAATTCAGATTTAGAATCAGATTAGTGTCTTTGAGTTTTCTCCCTCAATACACTGAAAGAATGTGACACTGTCTGGATTAAGGAACCACTTCAAAGACGAGGTAATTTGTGATCAGTAATGGAAGTTCTAATTACTGAGGAGCAACCAGTAAAGGGACAGTACTAGATCTGGCTGTGTTCATCATTTATGAAGCCAAGATGCCTTTTCAAACCTCAAAAGCATTTAATTGGCTTAACTCTCCTTCTGTTACGCAAAAGCACAAAAGAAACATAGCTTTACTCTCATTCAGAGGAATACTTTCTGACAACTCCACGTGAGTCTCTGTCACACAGGAAATTCGACAAATCAACAAGATCAGAGTTTACAATATATGCATTTTTGACTGAAAAACAGCAAACATAATGAGGTAGATAGTAGAAGGAAAAAAGTGAATAAGGTACCGTACAATGCTTTGTTTTAAAGCATCGTACGGTACCTGTGTAGGTTTTAAAATGCATTGTTCATACAATTGGCACCACACCCCTATAACCCACTAAGATTTATATCTCTCTCTGCAAAACCTACTATATTCTTGGGCTGCTACAGTCCTGATAGTGTCCAGAGCATCTGTCAGCTTTTATGATAAAAAAAATGCCTCTGGTGTGGCAAACAAGCTTCATTTTTGCCACTACAGGAACTGCCACTTCAATCTTACTTATGAGCAATAAAAGGGAAGTGGATGACTCCTGCACAGTACTACAGTGTGCTAAAGAGGATGCGATTTAATCTTCACTTCCATCTTTAATGAGATCTGATGCAGGATGAAAACGAATCCTGTGATAGCAGCTAAAACACAAAGCAGGCCAACTGAGCTACATGTGGTGGGGCGATGGCTGCTGTGTGATAAAGCGTTACAAAGAGACCATAAGTAGTGTAACAAATTTTTTTTTTTTTTTTTGCAAGTCCCTCAAAGACTAATGAGACAAAGCCCTATGTGAAAGCAAAATATAGAGCACTGACTTAAGGAAAGGAAGGAATAGAAACTACAAGGCAATGCCACTGGTGCAGGATTAGCCCCAAGTGTTTATATGGAACTGATCAGGACAAAGGGATTGCTCTGCTCAGCATTCACTGTTGTGTTCGCATGTATTTTAGGCAGCAAGCATGTGTGCATACCCATCTCACCTGACATGTGAAACAGGACAGTGAAAGACACTCTTGACTGATAGGACCATAAATCTTGACTATTTTTCTCCATCTAACAGGGAGTGCAAACATTCACTCAACAACCCAAGTGGATACAACGTCTATGTTGGTTACAGAGTCTGACCCCTTAACCGGAGTCCTTTGAGGTATGAAAACATATTTCTCAAGCACTCTGGGAGCACTGATGCCCTGTCAATAACTCTTTTTGGCTTTCCTCCCCCACCTCGCTCAAAGAGAGGGGGCATTCATTCATCAATTAGGCTTAATCAAGTTTGAATTGAGTTAACAGTCGTATGTCAATCTTTTCTAGCAATATGGTTGCAGATATGCGACTCTAGTGGCGTCTCCTGGGCATATTTAACTCATACACAAATACAGGGATTGTCTCGTCAAAATATATAATATGTCACTACGAGCCAGACAGCAGGTATTGGTTACAGCCACCCAGTCTAGACTGGCGGCATACACGCTTTGAGAAAAATTATATCTATTTATGCATTTTCTCTTTTAGTATAACATTTTACAATGAAAATAAGTAGGAGGTAATTGATTTATTCAAAAGAGTTTGAACACTGATGCCTTCCTTATGCAGACATACAGACACAAACAGATGTAATAAACTAAAAGTCTAAATAGGCCCTTACAAAACTGCCCCTCACATATTTGAGATTGGCTTGTGACAACCAGTGCTCAGTAAAGCAGGCTGATTAGGAGCAAGGCTACGTCGAAGCTAGCAGCCCAAAGGATATATATAAAAAAAAAAGAAGGGGTCCCACTGTGGACGTCTATTGGCCCGCAGAGTCTCCTGTTCAGCTAATGTAATCTATGATCTCTCCCATCCCAATTAAAAGTTGAAATGGCCTCAAAACAGCTGTAAAGGGAGGCCTCACAGGAGTGCACTAACCGCTGTTAATGTCAGAAGTTTCATTTAAAGAGCAGCAGCTGTTTAAGCTCCACGCAGGCCTCCTGCCTCTGAGCCCACTAACAGCACATACAGCCCTGCCCATCTGGAGTGTTAAAACAATACTGTGTCTTTAACACATACAGCTGACTGTCACTTGTATTGTTCCCTTCAAGCCTTGAAAAATGTATATATTTATATTCTAGTTTATTACACTTTGTTGATGCCAACAGGGCTATTTATCATGTTAGATTTGATTGATTTCGCTATTCAAAGTTCCTTGTTTAAATATATAATGTTGTTGAGGTGTTTAAATCAACAAAAGCAGCAAAAGACTCGTTAAACGTCTATATATTTAAAAAAACAAAGACACTGTTTTAAACCATTAAATAAGAGTGTTGGTGAGTAGTAACAACAAAAATGTTTGGCTGGAAGTATCTCAATTATCCCAATTTTAGTGAAGGTTGACTGAATTAGATGATTACAGTGTTTTTGTTGTTAATAACACAGAAAAGTGTATATAAAACTGGATTTTCAGGTGCAAATAATGTTTTGGTTATAAAAAAAAATGCAAAGATAGACACGATAGACACGTTAATACAAATTGATAAGTGCCAAAATGACCAGAACAGAAAGTTGAAATTAATTGTGCATAGGAAATTCACGTGATTCATAAAGCTATTAAATGCACTTAGCTACAATTTTATTTGACTTATTTACCTTCTCAAATCATTGTGTAGTCAGTCCAACAAAAACACTCCACTTGTCATTCTGATTCAAGGAACAGGAAACAACAGTGAATGCAGCCAGGAAATGGGCTGCCAAAGTGAGAGAGCAGGAGGTCCAGTAAAAGATGAAATGGCAGTTATTTGTTTAGAGAGGCAGCGGAAGGATGTTCACTTTAGCCAATCTGATCAGATAATTCCATAGTTTAGCGGCTTCGGATGGGAAGTATGGCCATATATGTTCATCCCTCCTGTCAATATGAACCACAGAAATCATAGACCAAAGAAATGTCATCATTCAGTTACAATCCCATTTTCAAAAGAATCTTGGACAATGTGGAAAATGTACAGTGATTTGCAAGACACTTTAACCTCATGGTTAAATATCTATTTATTTCATATAACAAAAACAAGCTCATTTCAGAATTGGCGTCAGCAACGTGTCAAAACAACCAGGGCAGGAAAAACAAATTAAATTAAACAAAAATTAAAAAATTGGCTGGAATATTTCTCAGTTAATCAGGCTAATTAACAACAAGTCAATAAAATGATTGGGTGTAAAAAGTGTAAAGCAGAGAGGCTATGTTTTTCAGAAGTAAAGATGAGGAGGGTTCATGACACTGTGAAAAACTGCACAAATTGTTCACGGGTAGATTTAAGAACTGGGTCTTTGAGGTCTTTTAACATCAAATCAAAAAGATTTGGAGGATTTCATCATCCACAGCACAAAATTCCCAAAAATTCAGAGAATCTGGAGAATACTTTGTTCACAAGGGACAAGGCTGCAAACCAATATCAAATGGCCATGATCTGCAGGTCCACAGGTGGCTCGGCAGTACAAAAAGAAATTAAAATGAAAGTAGAAGCCACTGCAGTGGCTCAGAATCACTTCTAACAATCCTTTTCAGTGAACAGAGTGTGTGTTCACTGCAAACAAAAAGCATATGAAACCAAATCTCGATGATTATGTAAAAAAAAGTCCCAACATTTTTTCAAGTACTGTTGCTGGCATCAAAGATTCTAAATACGCATATTTAAAAGAAAAAAGGAAAAGAAAAGGAACAACATTTCTCAGTTTCAGCATCCGATATATGTTGCGTTTCTACTATTTTCAATTAAATAAAAGGCTTAAATGATTTGCATATCACTAAAGTCTGGTTTTTACTTACATTTTACAGTGTCAAAACTGTTATGTAAGGTTTACAGGTTTAGGTTTGTGATTCACTTTGTCCCTGATCATTAGTTAAATGCAATGTTAAATATTTTTGATCATAATTGATGATATGACTCGAAATAGAAGGGTTGCATTTTTTTTTCTGCACCAATGCTGGTTAGTTGTAGAACATGCACAGCAGAAAATCTTCTTTGAAGTTAAATGCATCTCTCATTAACAGATGGATTTCCAGTCAAAGTGGCAATGTGACACTGATATTGTCCTTACAAACAATGATATTGCACTAATGACTAATCATTCACAGATTTACAGCCAAATACAAAAAAGTGCCCAAACTAAATGTACGTGTACGTTTCTTCGGACCAGTTCTACAACTTAGGCCTAAAAAGTCTTGGTGAATCAGTTTAAAAGAACATGCTCTCATAGGTAACACTGAGGGTGTGTCATGGTTAAAAAACAGGCTTTAATCACAACATAAACCAACAGCCTCTTAAAGAAGCCACTGAAGTGTTTGCAGTGTCCCAGCACACTAATTCCTGCAGGGAGTCAGCACTGTCACGGGACTTTTTAAAATGTGGATTAGGGCTACACTTCTTCCAATTTTCTGTTTTCTTTAATGTTACTTCTGAATTGGGAAGATGGGCCAACATATACTAATCAGGTTTATCACACATCCAAACCTGCAATTTCCATTTGTTTGAATCGTAAAAATAACATAATCTACATTAAAAACTTTGTATATAAAAGATTTTTTTTTTTTTAGAACTTAACATTCGTAGCATGCCACATTTACTCTGTTTATCTTCTAACTCATTACTCAACATCTCTTGGCTTTTGATGATGGAAGAAAGTTACAACATAGAATACTTTTCTCATTTTCGAGAGAATGGAGATAACGTGTGGCTTTATATGACATTTCTCTGCTAAACATGTTCAAGTATTGGTAATATTGTGCTCATTAGCTACAACTAAACAAGTGAATTAACTGGTGAGTTGTTTAGATATACTCCAAGATATACTGATGATATACAGGGTTACTAAGTGACTCGGACACATTCGGCAGAGAAAGGCTCAGATCAGAAGTGTGTAACACAGTGTACGGTCACGTCTCTCAACATCATTCTATGGTTTCTAACAGTCTCTATGTTGCGCTCAGCGGGGCAGAGGTTTATAGTATGCATTAGTTTGCTATCCCTGAACCAACTATGTAATGCTGTGGTTTTAAAGTCATGCAGTTTATCATTAATGTCACATATACTATTGGTGCCTGCTGCGTCTCCTCAAACAAACAAGTCACATGTGAAATTAAAGTTCAGGACTATATGTGGTGTTCAAATGAAAAAGGTTGATCTTTAACAGTTTCTTTGTTTACTTTTTCTGTATTTAGTACAGCTGCAATCAAACAATAAAAAATGTTCAAAAATCATTATTCTCTTTGTTACGTTTTATGTTAATGTTCTGAATTTAACTTAAAGTTTTAAATATCTCAGGGAGTTGCCCTGCACTGAAAAATAATCATGGCTTGCCTAATTAATGTCTCCACAAACCATCGCCTTCCATGTTTACCCCACCGTGTGTCATCTTTAGGCTTGTACTCGGGTATTTTTGGCAGGACAAGCTCAGTTATTTCCTCTGAGATTAATTGCTTCCTAAAGTCATGACAGATTTCTGACAAAGTGGGGCAACATGGGGTATTTTCACTCTCCTTCTTGTCCTCTTGTCAGGGTTCTTCTTTTTATTTTTATTTCTTTAAATAGATTGGATTTTTTTTTCTTTTAATACCCAACACACACTGCTCAAGGTTTGTTTGCAAGTGGAGTATGGTTTTTGATTGAAAGCACTACAATAAGAAAAGTATATGACCAAGAAAGGTGCAGAGCTGAATGTATTAAATTTATTAGCATTGTTGCCAAATTTCCTGCAAATGAACAAAATATATGCATCTAAATGAACTTTAAGTCTGTGGAATATGCTCTTACCACAAAACTATTGTCATCCTTGTAATAGAACCCTAACTACTGAATCATATTTTTGTCCCTCGATGCAATCATGTTCAATACACTTTGGAAGGTGTGCCTTACCAGACCCTCAGTGCTAAACAGGAAGAAACTTGAGTGCATTATGTGTTGTATATTCTCTGTCAAGTCTTTATTATATAAGAAGTCACAATAACATGCTGGATAAACAAATCACATCTGACTTTTGTATGCATAGGAGCAGGTTTGTGGTTTGCACCCCAAATTCTAGTAATATGAAATCTTTCGTTTTTGTTATTATAGTGCCGTGAACAACAATGCCGGTTGTTAGCAGTGCTTCTATATGTAGATGATTCAGTTAAGATGGAAGTGATACTATAAGGCCAACATTCACCATGCAGTGACAAACATCAGCTTTTGGATAAACAGTTGATTACATTCTGTCTAGTATTCCTTCCAGATAAAAGAACTTTGGTGGGTGTAATTTGGTACAGCACATGATTTATTATGATAGAAAACACTGTAATCAGCGCACAGAGCAATATATGCGCAGCAGATGAGCCGCTCGTGGAACTTATGTACAATTACCATATAATGTGCAAAATGTCCTATATAAAGCTTCTGTGTGATAAGATAAGATTATTCATGATTAAAAGACATTAAATATGAAATTTTCAGTTACAATCAATCTATATAAGTTTCCTGTCTGGTAATCACACATCTGTAATATGAAGCATAATCACAACATGCCAAATGTTTGTTGTTTTTTTTACTTACCAGTTTTCTCTAATTTCTTAGTTGCTCTGCAGTCTTCTGTCTGCATGTTCCATGTCCTTATTTTCAAATTGATTACATTACATAAATTATGCTTTAGGCTAGATTGTGAATTAGTACAACAGTACATTTGTTCTGCTCCCAATACAAGCATGCTATTTACAGCTCAGCTCACAGTAGAACCATCATGTTTAATGTTCCATTCCTTAACAATCCTTTGCAGCTGAACTTTTAAAATCCTCTCTTTGTTGGCCACCAACGGTAAGAAGAAGGTTTTTCAAAAACTGGTTGGTGGAGTAAGAGAACGTGACTGTGCAGGTTCCGGGTGGCTTAAGCCTACACTTAACAGGCAAGCATAGAAGGACACCATGCCTGGCTGCAGCTCTAATCATCCTGAAAGAACATCTATGTGTTGCCGTTAAATCCAATTTCTATTTTGCATTAATGCCCTCCGAGAGCTTTCCCTTCCTTCTGTAAAGAATAAAACAACAACACCAACACATCTAGAAGAGAGCAGGACCAAGATATTATGTTAATTTGTTCTATCCAAACATGTCATTTGATCTTTTGGCAACGATATCAAGCAACTCTACACATAGGAAGTATTTATAGTTTTCCCCAAAACACGGGGAAATCTATACAGACAAACACTCATTCCAAAATATTTTCCTAAAGGTCCTCATAGTCATTTTCTTTTACAAGTAGTATTTGGTATGAATGTCTTCTGACAACCCAAAATGTTGCACAGTCCAAACCTCACACACCCATTTGAACACATGTTCATAAATCACACATTTCTCATCATCTATATTATTATTGTATACACTGAGAACACATCACTATACACAGGGATTGAACTCACATCCTTCTCATTTTGGGGGACAAGTAAAACTGCCCCACAACGATAAGGAAACAACAGTTTCCTTATTTTAACAATAGTGTAAGTAGACTACATAATTCAAGGATGCAATACTGCACAATGTGCTGACATAAGTTGGGGTAAAACAAAGCCTTTCATTCTTTCTCAATAATGGTGCTGCTACTGTAGTAAATGTAAGCATTTGTTTTTAAACAAGCTTGCACTCTCTTATCACCATGTTTATGGGTCTTTATTCAAGAGGATTAGAAACTCCTTAAGATGCCGGTATTAGATGGTTGCAGTCCAACAGGCAAAGAGTTAATACTTTAAGAAATGATGACTACCCTTAAAAAGAGCAATGGGGGCTTCACAGAGAGGGCAGAACTGACCATCAGCTAATGATGCAAGCACAAGACAAAACCTGATGGCTGACTGACTGAGAGCCAGTGGGAAAAGGAGATTAGACTTTAGCATCAGGGAAACTTCAGCTTTGTGGGCTGAGGAGAAAGAAGTTAGAATTGTGACCCATGACTGCTCCAACCCCGCTTTATCCTTAGAGACAATAGGCTTAGCTATTCTCATCTGAAGCTCTCTGGTTATAATCACAACCCATTGCACTACCCTTGCACTTAAGACAGTAATTTACTGATTGCCAAGTATTTCAGATGTTAAGACAGTTTGAATCATCCATTTCACAGAGATTTGTTATGATGGGATGGGCGAGGGGGAGTCACCCATGAAAAGCACAGTCTTCCCCTCATCCACGCAGATAAAAAATGTAGATAGTGGGATGTAATGAGGAGGAAAATAAATGAAGGCGGCTGAGGCCACTTTGTGTCAAAAATGAAGACATATTGCACACCATTCCAACTGATCTGGCTCCTGCTTTAAATAAAACGTTAAGCTTAAGCGCTCGTTCTGTCGTCGAACTTCATGCAAATCTCCGAGCTATCCTCTGACCCACACACGACTGTGGGGCAGTACATGGAGAGCACTCCCAGACACTTGCCCCTAGACTCCAATTAGGAAGGCTTCGTATCATTATGCAGTACAGGCTCAATACAGGCCAAAGTATCTCAAACTGCTTTGCACGCGCTTCATAGCCTGCTATGGCAAATGCACAGAAGAAGGTTGAAAATGGGCCTTCTAAAGGATGCATTTTAAAATACTACCCAACTACACCACTTTAACACTAACTGTTAAACTGGGCAGGAAGAGCACAGATTCTTTGATCACATTAAACCTAAAAAACTTTTTTTTAAAAAACCTTGGGAACTGAAAAACTGAAAATTCTATATTGACCAATGTTTCATAACTGAACTCTTATCCTTAAGAGGAGACTATATCTATAATAAAATGCAGTCTATTCTGCATATAATCCTAATGCTCAAGCACACTGTATAGTGAATGTAATACAAAAAAAAGCTGCATCTACAAAGACAAAGGACTGAATAGTAACAAATAAAATCCCAGGCAGTGCTATATTAAAGTTTCGGGATACTGAGGATTAATGTGCAAAGTGATGTTACAGAAAAGCTTGCAACAAGTCCAAGCTTCCTGAATGTCAAAATATCAGTTGATTAGGCAGGCACTAACTAAACTTCAGAGCTGAGTGCACTTTACTTATTCTATCTAATCACAAACAACTTCACACAACAGGTTTTTTGACTGAAATTGTCATCTTTGCAAGTACATTAAAATCCATTTGAACAACAAATTACCTATAAGAGGCTAGAAAGGTCGACCCTAATGAAGTACTAGAAGCATTGAAGTTTCTTATTTCATTTCTCCACACAGCACCTTGTGAAGCAGACGGTTATATGCACTAGTCACTTATAAATAAACAGAACACTTGATCTGAAAGGTCACAGGTGCTTATCAATGTGAGAGCTGCTGGCTCTATAGCTAAGAAAGGCATTGGAAATGAGAGGACCCATATGAAGGATGGGCACTGACAGCACCACTACATACAGCAAGACATGCATAAAGATTTCACTTACAGCTTGCCAAAGCACTTATCACCTGTCACTTTGACCGAGCATCTGCTTGCCAATCCATTTGAGTGCTAAGGGAGGTTGTTTTTCCACCCCTCCATCTCATCAGAGATGCATTGAAATTCAATCGCTTCTATGGACTCAATGGGTTTGAGGAGAATTACCTGAGTAGATTAGGCAGCTGGAAAGAGCCATCTTCTGATCATTCCAGCTTTTCCTTCTCTGTTTGTTTTCCCCACACTTTGGCTAAATAAGCAATTACAGTCACATCCAGTCTCACCATGGCCACCATGAAGCTAGAGAGACACCTGCAGAAGCACCCCAAACACTGACAAACTAATGAGAAAAACTGTCTCTTGTGAAATTACTTTGTGAACTCTAGTGGAATTAAAGCAGATGAGCAACACAATCAAAAGTGTAAAATTTGAAAGAATGTTGAACTCTAAATGGTCTATCGGTATAGGTGGAAAATATTTCTATACATTTTACTTAAGCACAAGTTTTCATGCAGGATTTTTATTTGACTTTGATTTGTAAATAATTTGCTTGAGTGGGTCTGAGAAGAAGTCCAACATTTGACCCTGGGTTTTGTTAAAGTGGATGTGGCATGATTATTTCCAGATAACTAATTCTTGTGCTCCTCTAGATAAGTTCTGTAACTCGAAATAGTTTGTAATATTTTCAAAACGAGGGAGAGTTCTCGCCAGAGGAAAGTCTCTTACCGAGAACAAAAGAATTTAGGGAAAAGTGTCTTCTGATTGGTCAAATTCCTGGAGGCTTGCCAAGAAGGCAAGGGAGAGGATGTTGGTGACCCGTTAACATTCACCACTTGGGGTTGCACTGGTTAGGATGCTACAACTTGGAAACAAAGAAGAAACTTTGACAAATGCTACGTTTTCTAGCATAACAGTAGCCATACATGTTCGAGCCAGAATCAGATCTGGAATATGAACATGAACAGCATGATGAAGCGCCGCAACAAAGACTAGAGCCAGACATCGGTTTGGTAAATATGTTCACTACTTGCAACTGTGCAACTCCCTGCGAAGCCGGCATCGTACTGGGCCTTTTTCAGAAGGCTGTTGTCAGTGAAGTTAATCAGTAGCAAACAAATACAAACATTTTCACAACTGTGGCACTGGCTGGTGAAAAACTTGCCCCTCAATAAAAAAAACACATTTTCTCAAAGATCTCTCCATAACAAACAAAAAAAAGCCCTGTGCTCTGAGAAGTAGTGGTGAACAACATGATCCTTGCGGCACAAAAACTTTAAAAACATTAAAATGGTCTCTGTGGATAACATGCAAACTCTAGCAGGAGTGTACTGCCTGGGGAATTTGACCACAAAAGGAAATGCTGCCTTTTACTCACCGTGATGTGTGTGTGAGAAACCACTGGATACAACTAGTTCTTTTGGAATAAAAATACTATATCATGCATATACCTTTTTTTTTTTTTTTTTTTGGGCTTTGGGTGTAAAAGACAACACACTTCATCCTCTGTAGACTTCCACAGAAGGTTAAAAGAGCATTGTTTTGGTTGTGATCCAGTGATGGCTCCCCAGTCCCAGCTAACACTTCATTTAGCAATGAGAGCTCCAACTGAAAACAAATATGACCAAAATAACAACAGGCAATGAGCAAGATACATATTTCCTAGGGCACCGTTCAAATAACGAAAAAGAATTCTCGCTTAGAAACAACACCCACGTTTTTAAGCAAAAAGCTTGTGAATCACACCACGGGTAGACCATAAACACTTAGTTTACTTTCACTCTCAACAAAGGTGACCGTAATATTGGTCTCTAGACGACAAACACAAACAAAAAATATCAGGCAGTACAACAAAGCTTTGATGCGTTTCATCCTGAGAACATTAATACCACCTCCCAGGAGTGTTGTGAAACCATGGACTTTTCCTAGGCCAGTTTGGCCTGTTGAGAGTGTAATTCCATGCTGTTCAGAGTGATTCAGCCAGGTCACCGTGGAAACAGCCAAATGAAGGAAGAGAGTTTGTTAAATATGGGGCAAGGTTAGCTGGCCATGTGATGCGGGTGGCCTTCAAAGGTAGAGGGGAAAACATGTTCATTCAAACTAATATAACAGAGTCTTTGCTTTCGGCTATCGAAGCTAAATTTGAGCTGAGCACCAGTCGTGATATAACTTTTGTTGTCGTCATGCATCTTCATGAGCTTCATGTTGTGCATACTGATACTGAGCAACTGTATCTGCACAATCAAACAAAAGTCTAACAAAACCAAAAAAGGTAAGCTAACAGTAGGAAAAGTGAGAAGCCACAAACCTTGTCAAACTATGAGAAGAATCACACAGTAAGTCTATATACAGAATTCTAAGACACTAAATTCAAAGGAACCAAACATAGGTTCAGCAGTCTAAGACCCAATTATAACCCAGCAGATGACAGCAGATCAAACAGAATGCTATTCCACTATACTCTAATACTTCTGACACACTCTGCTTCAGATCTGATGAATGAAATGACTGATCCCCGCCAACCTGCTCAAAGATCTGGTAACAGAAAAGAACCGTGTTCCTCTGGACTGAACAAGTTTAGGGATTTTGTGCTGGCACAGCAAAAAACTTTGAAAGCAGTGAACAATTGTAACTCACTTCAGTTGGACATTAATTGCTTTACTTAGTTTTAGGTCAAATTGGTGTTTTAACAAGAAAAATAAGATTCAGCAAAAGCATGCAGTCATATTATTATTAAACATTTCTTATCAATAGATCGGTCAATCACCAATGGGCTGTTGAGGCTTTACAACTAACACAGAAACTAGCATACTTGTGTGGATAATCAGAGGAGGAAAAGAGGCTTTCTCCAGGGAAAGCTAGATAATTCCCAATTGAGCCCATTGGCTCCCACACACACATGAATATGCACGCACACACACACACACACACACACACACACACACACACACACACACACACACACACAAAGACAAGAATTAATATATTCATTTGGAGGATACTGAACTCTAATTAAGCAAAGTGGAAGGAACACATGCAGGTGTGGGTTGCACCTGGTTTCTAAAACTCTCGCTTCTTCATGTTGCACCCTTTGGGCGGGTGTAGGGGTCTAACACTTTTCCTTTCTGCAGTTGTGATGTCACTCTCAACTCACATCCTGTTTTCCAATGTTCTTCCTTCAGCACCACTGTGACACTAGTGCATCTGTGAAATTTGAAGGGCTGGGAAGCCATTCAGACAGCAATCCACACCAGCATAAGACAGATAACTCTTGTTGGTCGCCTCCAACACACAGTCAGACTGAACTAAATGTGTAAGGCAAAGTAACTAAATTAGTTTTTTTTTTTAAAAGTAACCGAGTAACTTAATCCTGGCAGCAAGAGATGCTGCTCATTCCACAAAACGAACAGTTGATATTTTACAAGAATTGCCCTGGAAACCCATAATACAGCTGCTATAGCGATGACTCCACTTTGGGGTATCACCTGTTGCTATGTAGTCGAATCAAAGTCTGTCCACTACTATATCACTGTGTGTGTGTGAGAGAGAGAGAGAGAGAGAGAGAGAGAGAGAGAGAGAGAGAGAGAGAGAGAGAGGGAGGGTGTGTGTGTGTGCCTAAATGTGTTTTCAGTTGCTGATGCTTGTTTGAACAGAACTGTGATGAAATCCTAGACAAACACAAGGGAATGTCAGCAGAGGGCTAAAGTCAATAGACAGAGCCTTGACTTCGCCGGGGACCCTTGTGAGAGAGGCCACGCCCTCTGCCACTGCACTAGGCTGTCTCTATACTACTCTCCTCCAGCAGCAAGACAGAATCAGACTCAGACAACTACACTTGAAGATAATACAGACATGAAAGGAGAATATGAATTATGAGACTGAGACAGGAAGATGAAAAACAAGCTCATCAAGAAACACTATCGGCCTTGACAGATGAGTCGAGTTAGTGTACAGAATTAAAGAAGGCCAAGGATGAACACTGTCCTAAGACAACACTAAATGAGTACAAGTAAAACGTATTCTTTTTAATCCTGGCATGTATTAAAAAAAAATACACAGAATCGTAGCTATGTTTTCTTTAAGTGGACGAAATGATGCAAACCAAATATTCAAGGCAAAGCTCTGCAGAGTTGTTTTAAATGTACTGTTGAGACTACAGCCTTATATTTTCAGTGTGGTAATGTACTGTGAAGGCTGTGGAAGGGCAAATACTAAAGCAGGCTGGGCAAACATTGAGCTGTATTCAAGTCAGAGCTGAAGCTCCTCTTTTTTTCACTGTCCATTTTTGTGTGGGAAGCCAGCAGAGCAAGCCTGAGTCCCTGTTGACTCAATGTGCTGAGACGTTTTCCCTTTTACCAGTGCTAAAGTAGGCATGAGCACTAATCCTAAGGGGTTAAATGGAGCCTCCTCTGGGGTTTCCCTATCCTGAGAGAGCTGGGGGCGGATGCTGCTGCATTGCACTCTTTGCTTCGATGGATTTTGGCTAAATTTTGACTTCACTTTCACAAACTGCACAAAGAACTTGCAATTCAAAACTGAATAATGCAACATCAAAATAGTACTTAAAATAAATTCATGCGGGATTTCGATCTACTTAGATTTGAGGCTTCCCATAGCTTCCCAACACACTCAGGTGATAGGCATGAATAAGAGAAATGCCGCTAATAATGAAATTTTTATGATCACAGCAGGAAAATTGGGTCACTGGTACTGCAGAGAGAAAAGTTGTAGACAAAAGCATCAATAGGAAAAGAACTCAGATGTAAAACATTTCAAGAACATAAGAACAAAAGTGAAGCACTGCAGTGGATTAAAAACAATAACTAAGCACCTGGAAGATGTAACAGAAAGAGCAGCAAGCACCATTGTTTACATGTGTTCATACTTTTGATCACCCTTGGAAGAAAAAAGAAGATAGTGTGCAGCAAAGCATAAAGTGACTGTGAAAATAGATAAAGAATAGCTTTTGTTATTGATACAGTCACTTCTAAATATTAAATACTGCCATTTTTCACTTCAAGAGTGACCTTTACAAAAAGAAGAATGCATATTTGAGAGCCTATTACAATAATATTCAAACACTTGATCCAGGCACCTATAATTATATCAACAGTAAGACTGTTTAGAATGATATCCACAAGAGATAAGGACCATTTACATTTCAAATCACAGTCATTTTCACAACCAGTGCTAAGAAAGCAGCAATGGCTGCTAAGGTCTGGCAACACCTGCCTTTTGTTTGTGGTTTCTTTTTTTTCTTCTTCTTTTGTTTCAAATTCACATCTTGGTTTTTGCCTGTGACTGATGGTGGCTATAATGACACAACTTCTATTTACCAAACACAGCAACTCATCTCCTGTTTCCACATTTAGCTGGTTGACTTCCTGAGACTTTCACTTGTCGTCTTTGATGAGTCCACTCAAATCAGTTCCTACTGGCTTGTGAAAAGTCACAGTTTTGCCTTTATTATTCGTTTATGAGATTGGGTATATTAGAAAGCTATGATCTGCAAGATGAAAAGCACCATTTCTGGGCAAAGACTCTATATTTTGACTTTATTTCCTCCTCTGTCTTTGTCCGTGCAGGCATACGTCAATACCAAGAATTCCAGTAAGTCCAAACAATGAACCTGTATCCATGAACAAAACAAAGCATCTATGATGATGAATAGTAAAAACACCACAATCAAGTCTATACACGCTCTGCTTTTATATTAATATGTTTTTTGTTATGCTGTGCAACAGTTACCAATCAGCCCCGAAGGGAGGAAAGCTTTAATGAGATCCTCTCTTCTTTAGAATTTTACATTTTGTCTAAACTCATTTACATGGCAGTTACTGAGAGAAAATTAGTGAGGTTTTGAAGGAGACAGTGAAAAAACTACCCAGATATTCAACTAATTTTACACGTGTTCAAAGTAAACAAAAGAAACTTTCACACACCTCATCCTCATCAGTGTAGTACACAACCAATTAATTCCTGCTCTTGCTGAAGGTTAACCTCAGAAACACACCAGCAACAGAGAGAAATAAGGGGTCTACTGCAGTTACTCCCTGTTATACTGAAAATCTGTCATTTACAACTCCACCACAAGCCCCTTGCACACTTGTGTTAATTGGTGGGTGGCTGCTCTAAAATGCCCCCTTATTTCAACCTGTCATTTTATCCCCCCTTCATCACTTTCTATGAGGCCTCCTTTAAATGTGGCTCCTGGCTGCAGAGGAAGAAGACATCTGATATCCAAGATACTTAAGATAAGTGAAGCACTGGTGTCAGACGGTGAGACAAATGCCTCCTTCTTTGTTGGGCCAGTTGGAGGTGTCACCTGGAAACACCCTCAGATGACATATAATGCCAGTTCAGAAGCTCCAGTTCCCCCAATATTTGAAATACCTTAAAGTGAAGGTCCTTCCCAGGGTCACAAATGTCAACATAACTCTACCCAGCTTTGACAGACATCATCATGATGCATTCTAAACCATTTCATTCAGGACAACCATACATAAGAATGGAACAAGATAATGAGAATTTAAAAATGCTTTAAAGTACATGAACACATTACAGCATCTTTTTGCTTCTGTATTTTTCAAACTGATCTTCATTATAAGTGAAAAATCAGTTTGTGATTCAGTGAAACAGAAAACTTAATGGAAAAGTTTCCTTTTTAAAAAGGAGTCATAAGCTGTGTTTCCATGATGTTGAACAAATCTGATGCAAAAGTTTGATGTGTCACATAATGATCGTTTTCATTACCTGGCGTAGAGCTAATAAACTAAGCTAAGTAGTGCTGACAGAGGGTAGTAGTATTGACTATATTCTGCACGGATTTAAGATGGTTGTGGAAACAAACTTCCTGGGGAAAACATACAAACAAAAGATAAAGGGAGAGAGTCCTCTCCATGTTTTTATTTCTCTGGAGGCAGAAACAGCTGACTGCTCATGTGATCCGTCTTGTGAGTAACATATTCACTACATCAGAAAACAGCCATCTACATCTGCCCCAATGTGCATTTTTCTTAATCGAGCCCAAAACCTTTTTTTGTTACTGGAAGGATTTTATTTCAAATTTTGCTGTCTCCATCAACCTTTTCTGATACACAACTTCAAATTGCAAATAAGAAAACATTGATGGAAACATGGCCAGTGCTGGGCAGAGATAAGAGGACTCTTTGATCACTTTGTTGGCAGCTCTGAGACAAGGCTTCCCTTCTTGAGTAGTTTTGATACTCTTTACTCAAAAGGTTGTTGCCCAAGAGCAATACTTCCTGTATGTGCTTCAACTGGCAAGGTATTGCAGACCATGAGGTACTTTATAATCTATTTTATCTTATCTTAAGCTGCTTTGTTTCACTACATATCATTAACCCCGACTTCCTCTTCTTACAACTCTAAACTTTGACTGACCCTTTAGAAAGACACCAAAACTCCTGATCTCCAAGTACTACAATCACCCATATACTAAAGGAATCTGTTTCTAACTTAAAGAGTTGCAAAGATACAAGTTTATCTTGAAGGTTTTGTCATCACTTACACAAACATGTTGAGTCCATCGTAAAGATAAATACTAGTTTAACTATGGCTGGTGAAAAGATGCCAAGTTGGCTAATTACAGCTTTAGTACAGAAATGGTAAAACAGTTACAAAGTAAGAAAAAGGACTTCAATTAGCTACACCGAAGATGTATGCTGGATTGTGAAAACACTGTATGGTAATTCTATCCTTTATCTCCTTTATTGTGCTGATTAGTGCAGTGGGGGAAGAGTGCTCTATCTAATCTGATCACAGAGTATTGTGTTTGAGGTCATTAACCTATGGGAGGTCCCGAGGTTGACAAGTCAGCAGCAACCCCCTTCTATCTTCCTTATGGAACTCGCTCATCCTTAAGTTCCTCTGTCTCTGCATACAACAGCAACCCCAAAAACAACCAACGAATACAAAAGACAAGAGGAAAAACAGCTGATGGAGCTATTTGCATGACTTCTCATTCTTCTACAAACACACAACCCAAATGACTACTGACCAAGACCTCTGAGCTTGCCAAAGCAGCAGGATGGCCCCTTTAGTCTCTGTTGTTGTTGGTTCTTTTCTTTCTCTGGCTCGCATCTAAGTCCCAAGAGATGAAGAGGATCAGCCTATCCCTCAACATCTGGGATCTGCATCAGAAAAGACTAGTGCTTTACCGCATGGTGTAATGGCAATAATGCCCATGTTGCATGTAACCAATGCATAAAGATTCGACAAGCTCCATCAGTCAAAGCTTTCTCTTGCCATCCATTTTGGCTAACACCGTAACACATTTATACAAACCCACAGCAATAACATCCAACAGCAGTCTATATTTGCTCATTCACTGATTTGTGCCTTCGCCCGTAAAGAGTCTTTCTGTTCCTGTCACATTGATTAAATCCTTTGCAAATCAAAAATGTGAATTCCCCAACACAACTAACAGCACCTCTCATCCATGAGTCAAAGTTAAACTGTCGCAATACTGAAAAGCTGTCAGTCAGGATGGCAAAGCAGAGATTAAAGGCCCAGAGCAAAGATCACTGCTGATTGCCTGTCGAGGATGAATATGCAAAAGCAGAAGGTGAAAAACAAAGCAGGGGTTTTGGCAGCAGCCTTTTACATATTGCCCTTAATTAAACATTGGTTAAGAACATGGAAAGTTTGTAAATAAAGAATTCAAGTCAAAGCTCAAAACCCTGTGAGCCCCTGAGCAGTTTTGGTAATATATTGTATATGTAACACAAGATTTTCAATGAATGGCAAGTTAAAGAATCAAATAAATAGAAAAATGAGGATGTAAAAACAATAGCCATACCACCAAATTACATAGCAGCAACCTGACTGAGAAAGTAGGGCATCAAAGCCCACCAACTGCAAGACCCATCTATTAACTACAGCACGAGTGAAAAGGTAAATCAAGTATCTGTTTGAATACATGTCATTGGAGAGAAAAACTGGGTTCAGAGAAGTCTGATAAAGACCAAGACCAAGTGCAACCTGAACACCGGCTTTGTTGCCACCAGAATCAGAGGACCCTTTAGTTAGCACAAGGCAAAATCAAGAGACAAAACAGAGTAGGAAACTATCTTAGTGTTGTCTAAACACACACTAGCCAGACAGACTGCAATGTGTCCTTGGAAAGAAGAGCACCTATTCCCTTGAACAAAAGACCAGCAGGGCAACAGATTTTCTCTGGTCTTGAGATAACAGAAACCCAACACCGTCGTCCTCCAGTGGGGCTCTTTGTACGTCTAAGAGAGGGTCAATCAGCAGCCGCTGACAGATGTGTCTGCTGTCGATTTAGGAGAGGAAGCCATGTTGGGGTCAGACACTGGTTTTTCTGCTCCGTCCCCATGGACAGAAGACATGGATCAGGTCAGGATGTCCAAGACTGACCTTTTCTCACCTCAGTCTTTGACACACAACATCTGGACTTATAAAAGTTAGGTTCAACAATCTATGTTTTTCTTTTCTTTTTTTTTAACCAACAAATGAATAGTGTACAGGTAGACAGATTCTAATTATTCAGGGGTGCCTTTGTGTTTCAAACAAAAGTGAGAGTCACTCCAGCTGGAAAGCAAACAAACAGAAAACCTCTGGTGGAGGTCTAAGTAGTTTTGGCAGATGCTCTAGGCTTAAGTGTCTGTTCAATTAGGCACTCCAGTTAAGATGGCAATCATGGTTTAAACCGTTTGTTTATGTGTTGAAGCTGAAGTTGGATCACATTCTGTCCCTGGCAAAGTGTGAGCATGGGATGTCAGTGATGGTCACAGTTTAGACAGTCACTACAGTGTAGTTTCTTACCATCTACTGAGGCAATAATAATTCATAGAGTGTCATGATCAGCACAAGAACAAACGATACAAAAACAGTTTTTGTGTTGTTTGTGTATCAGTTAACATTTAAGCACATATTACCCCTGTAATATTTAGCAAGTGGCCTGTGTACACAAAGTCTATATTTTCCTTTCAGGTAAATATCATTCGGTCTAACTCTAGTTTACCGAGACTTTTGTCTTTTGTCTAATTATCACAGGACTGCTGCTCTGTCTTGAGAAAGAGAGGCACTAGATATTTTAGTATCCCCAGAGCAAGTGAATAAAATCTCTCTAATAAACCTGCTGTTTACAGAATATTAATGCAGACCCTCCAGGCATTCAAAGAAGAATAGTAAAATAGGCTTGACGTAATTAACAAAAAATGACATGCAAGAAAGGAGTCTCCACACAGCATTGGAAGCTGTATACGACACAGATTTGATCCCCACTGGCATCAACAAGAAGATGATATTCAACAACATATGAACAGAGCTGCTCCAGTGCAGCTCAATGTGCAGGGCTGTGGAGATTTGTCAGGTAGCCAGAGGGGAAAACACTAGAGATGACGCAGGGCAAGAGTGTTGGCTGGGTCAGCTCTGCTGTACAACCCTTTACTAACAGGCTGAATCACAAATTGTTTTGGCCCCAAAGAGAACCGAAACCTGCAGTTTGACTTTATCTAAACATGACACCAGAGCGAGTTAGGAGCCAGATTCGGCCTATCAGAGCAACTTGTGTCCATCTTGTATTAATATACTTATGTATGTCGTGCCTGCATATAGGTTTACAGCCAAAACAGATTTGCATATCTGGAAATAGAACAACTAAATTGTTATTCTGGTTCGCTGTGACAACTTCATGTAATATTCATTAATTGTCAAACTTAAAAAGCAAGTCTAATATGTGTTTCAAACACTGAAAAAGGCAGAGTTTTGACAACATTTTCGATGTAATTTTACTGTTGTTGAGAAAACAGTTCACACCAGTGACATATTACATTTCATCCATTTAAAAAAACAAAAACAAAACAGAGAACATTAAATGTGTTTGACGTTGCCCTTAAGGTCCAAGATGGAAAAAAAACAAATGCTTAAAATAAAATACATGTTTATTATTTTTGCATTTGTTCATGTTAAATGCACCAGCTAACAAGATGTATTTCCTCTTTCCTCCACTCCCCCTAGTGTACACTGCCAACACTGCATCCTCCATCTCAAAACAGAGAGAGAGAGAGAGAGAGAGAGGGAGGGAGGGAGGGAGAGGAAGGCCCCTCCTCCAGATGACATCAGTGTTCTATTGAAGCAAAGCTGGAGGCACACACAACTCCACATTTGTACTGAGATCCACCCTTGCACCCATGTCCTCGCACAGCCCGCTGATTGTGTAGCTATATGTGTGAGGGGGGTACCAGTAAACACAGCAGTGCTGCCGCAGATAAACTCCAAAAAGCTCCATCGGTGTGAGTGAGAGGAGTTATTTTTTTCTTGGATCTGCACTTAACTCTTCATAGCCCTGGATTGGATTATTATTTTGCGCTTGTGAGCCCCCAATTTAAAAGGATACCTGTTACTTTCCATTTTTGGGTTGATTAGAGAGGTAAGTGCGTTCTTGCTGGTACAGTCCTATTGGGAGTGTTTCCTTTTTGTTTTTGGATCTCTCTCGCAGAGATTATTTAAAATAACGCGGAATCCTCTGGAATTACGTGAATCTAAGTAGTTGCCTTCTCTCTTATATCCATAGTTCTCGGCCCAGGCGAAAAATAATGGGGTCTCTATGAGGTGATTATCGCAAAACCTACAGTAACCAAAAATCGTGAGCGCACTTCCCCCCCCCACCCCTTCAAACGACAGAGTGAAGCTCTTCTTTGAGCACTGCACATCATTCTGATCAAGTTGGCGGATAAAATTCACACTTGAATCAGTTGTTTCTCCGACTCTTTGCCCTTCCGAACCTGCAACTTGCTGTGTAGATCCTGTGCTGCATCCTTCTTAGTTAAGCGTGTCTAACAGGGACAGCGGACACCAGCTCTCATTTTCCAACATTTAAAACCTGTTCTTGATCTCATTCAATCTAAATATGAGCAACACTCAATCAGCAGCAGGAATGAGTCGTTCCACTACACACGGTTAATTTCAGCTTCTTTTTTCCCCCCCTTTTTTTTTTTGTTGACCGTCTTAAGCAAGTGGGAAAAAGATAAGCGATGAATATGCAAACTGGAGGGGATTAGTAGCGTGTCTGGTGTAGCCTCGGTGTCGCAGCCCGAGAAGACACCCCGGTGTGCTGCTGAAATTGCAGCGCAGATCCCGCGGAGTTGGACATGAAGGGGCAGCTGGAGAGGCTCCGCTAAAAGCGTGTCCAGCGTCGCTGTCTGGACCACTCGGATCAATTACGATTGGTATACTACTCCAATTAATAATCAACATCTTAAGGTATAGGATTAGGTCCCCCCCCCCACCCCCCTCTCAGAAAGAGGAAATTCAAATTTCAGCTAAATTAAAGTTTCATACACACCAGTCCTCATAAAAGTAGCACTTTGTTTAAGTGGCATACGGTAGGATGTAATAAAATTCCAACACTAATCACCGGTAGCCTGTTTGTGTGCAGCCGCAGCTCCGTTACAACTGTTATATTAAGCACTCAGAAATAAAAGCGCTGCACAGGAAGAAAACACAGCGAGCTCATATGGCCAACTGACAGCAGATTTTACACTCTAACGTCAATCTGTGATGCTAATGAATCCCATGTTATTTTCCCTTCATGCAACTGATATTTATCTCATTAGACCAATACAATAAAGTGGAATCCCGATTGGCAACACCGGGGCAGACAGTTGTTAATCCAATTTAACACAGCCTTTTATCTTCACAGGACGATAAGGTCATCCTGGCTTTGAATAATGACTCATAGGCTATATAAATTGCAGTCTGATGCTACTTAAATTGTCAAGCAATCCAATGATAACTTGTTGTTATTAAAAACAGCCTGTTAAACATGGCAGACATGAGGACAGGCCCAATTCCTCAGTGATATCTGCCTGAGGCGAAAGTCCCCTGTCAGTTGTTTTCCGAGGGAATTCACATGGAAGATTAACAGCAAACCAGGTCACTACAGACGGAATTTTCTGAGTCTAGAAAAATTTAAAGCATAAAATATATATGACTAGGTCATGGGGAGGGATTACTTTCATTACAGCCAAGAGATATGTCAGCGTCAACACTGTACTCAAAGGGGGCCCAGTTCAGTTCTTTTCATAATTAATAAACAGTATTTTCATTATTTAACCAAAGCTTGAAGAGAGAAAACATGGGATTTTTGTTGTGCAGAGTTAAAGTACATACTGTGGGAATGACTCAGATAAAACAGTGGATGTGCTACAGAGGAGGGTTAACAAATCCTTTTATTTTGGGTAGGTGTCTGGCCTGAGCTGAGATAGGCTTCTGCAGCTTAACATAAGCATTCATGTCTTGGCGTTTGCTTGTCACAGACACACACACACATACATTTTATCTTGCAGTGCCTAACACCCCCATGTGGGGAAAAACAATTGCAGCTGCTACAGATCTCTCCTTTCAGGCAGCTACAAAAGAGAGCCCCCCCCGTCTGTCCAAGGCCTATATGCTTGTAATGGGCCCCCAAAAGTATCATCTGTTCAGCCCATCTAAAGACAGCACCAGGAGGCCACATACCAAATGTGTGAAACTCTCAGATTTTCACTATTTTCTCTGGCTGAAACATGCTCTGTGTTTCTGTGAATTCAGATGTGACCATGAATGTTCCATTGTGTCTCGGCGGCACAGTAGGCCTCTGCCAGGTGTCTCGACACACAACTTACTTTAAGTGCTAATCAATTGCAGACAAGGATTCAAAGGCCAAGAAGATTGGCTAAAAATAAAAAAAATATAAAAAACAAGAAAACAGAATTTTCCTTTGAATATCAGGTTAGCTTCACCAGTCCCAACCAACAACATCTACATTTTTTTTTCACGATCGTTTTTCCACAAGATTTTTCATGCAATCTTATCAGCTCGACTATTGATGTTGCAGATGTAGATTTTTAGGACGATAATCTGTAGAAGTCTAACCAACGATAACTGTATTGTGTACAATGAATCATAAATCAAAATTATACTGGGAATTAGAGTGAATATTAACATCACATACAAACAACTATGATTTCCCTATGGAAGGCTCTACTGTGGTTCAAAATTAATTTCAGGGCTCATGAATAATTCAGCAGTCAGCCATTACTACTTCTACATTTCTTTCTTCCCTAAATGCAGCTCATGTAATATTATTCTATATTTTACTGAACGAAGTCATTATAATCTGCAGTACTTTTGACAGGCATGAAATTGTTTCTATGAGCTTTTTCCAAAGCCTTTCTTGTGCAGTGTATGACTAGGGGGCACAAAGTCTTGGGCTCTGTTATTGCAGACTAATGTGCATTTATGCGTGTTCAGCTCACAATGGCTATCAGTGTCCAGCTTTAAGTGAGCCTCCTACGCGCTCTGCTGAAAGGTATCTAGCTGTACACACACATTCACGCACCTTTTTTTGGGGGGGATGCTCAATTTAAGTTTGCCAGTTCAAATTAAATGAAGCAGAATCCACTTTGACTGCAAGAGAATTCCTCTGTCCTGCCAGCGGAGCTTATTAGAACGATGAAGAAAGACATCCATCACTAAAAATGTTAAACATCTATTTGCTCTCAAAATGACAGTGTGCACAGAAATGTGCAAGTGCATGATTTGAGAGGGTTTTTATAGTAGTAAATGCTGTAAAAATGATTGCCTAATGTACTGTGTGAACTAGAGGATTTTTTAAATTGTCTATTTTTTTTGTTTGTTTTTATGTTCAAACCAAAACTCCCTCTGCGAGGCTACAGGGTCCACATGCTTGCCTTGTAGAAAACAATAGAGGGGCCACTCTACTGAAATCTGATGAGTGTGGAAAAAGGGGGGGAAAAACCTCATGAAGCCAAAATATGCTTCTTTTTAAAAAGCACAAGGTGCCATGTACAAAACAGACCTCCGATAAATTACACAGAATGAGGCATAACAAAACACCAAAACCTCTGTCCCTTGTCCCTTCAACTGGACATTGAATCAGACTGTGTTATCTAAGAGAACAGATATTTATAGTGCTCAAAAATAGATAAATAGCATGAAAGATGAATGTACTTCTGCGGAGAATGACCAAACCTAAAAATTCAAATGCAGATGACTTTTCTAGGTTTGCTTGATAAGACAGAAAATGAAAGATACATTTTTTCTTTCATGCAATACTAAAATGTTATGAATTCAAATTCAAGACTTCATACTCTCGTCAAATAATGGAGACCTCTTGGTGAAAAAGGCTCGTTAAAAACAAAATAGTTTGACTAGGCGCTACATTAAAAGTCTATTCCAATAGACAGCATACATCCGTCTATCATTTTGCCATTTTCTAAAACTCCATTACAGTATTTAATCTTTTTGCCCCCTCCTCAGATTCTTTTATTCCACAAGTTCGTAGAGGTCGCATCTGGTGCTTTTTCCCCCAGACTCTAATCTACTAGTAATGTAATACTGGACTGAGGGCCTGTGTTTGGATGGAACATACGGAAGGGGGGTGTTATTATGAGACAGCATCTCAGGAGTTGTAATTGAGTTACAAGCCTCTCAATTCCCCAATCTTCTCCTTGTCATGGGTAACAACTGTTAAACGGCTGGGCCTCTTGTTCCTAATTTACCTTTGAATGTTTTACAGCACGCAGTGGCAGCCAACAGGTCACATGGATGGCTACATATTAGGAAGCAAAGCTATTGTGTTGTAAAAGGAAACATAACATTTCTTTGGCAAAGGAAACTCTATTTTTACAATAAGAAAAACAGTATTCACAGTGTAAAGACAGCACATGGTGGGGGTAGGGGATCACACAGAAGAGTTGGGAGTAACAGGGATGGATGCAGCAGTCCTGTTCTTCATTCGAAATTCAAATAGGTTTCATTAGTCGTGGGTGTTTTTCACATTTGAGTAATTCACTAAGCTCTGACTGGATCTGTTTTATTCTCATATACAGAATCTGAACTGGTCTCGTTTTCAAATTAGCAGAGACCCCCCCCTCCCCAAATCACAGAACTAGCTCTCCTGTTAAATACTTAAAGCTCTGTTAAGCACTGAACAGGGGCCTGAAGGGCAAAGGAGCTCCACCCTCAACTATTGTTGAGTGTGGGGTCTAGATCATAGTTGTTTTTGTATGCCTATCACCATAGAAAAGAAATGTGGTCAGAATGTAAGTAGCTGTAAAAGGTCAACAGGCTCAAACATAGCAAAGGAGAAAGGATATTCATATTACAAAATCACAAGGTATAGCAGGGGCAAAGATTAGTATCAAACACATTCATAAGCATACTTATATAAAGATTTCTCCAGAATAAAAATTTAGCTCATTATTTTAAATTCTGTGACTCTTCTGTGAATTCTGTGAACAAATTTAAGTACTTAAAATGTGGACACATAAACTATACGGTACATTGATTAAAAAAAAAAACAATATGATTATATTATATATGAATAATATCACCTTATATTATATATGAATAATATAACCTCATAACCTGATCAAAAATGTTTTAATTAAAAAAATAAAATAAAAAACATGAGCACTAAATGATGTTCTTTTGGTTATTTTTCAGAACACTGTCCCAGGTGTCAGGAGCATACAGTATGACTCAAGCTGCAGGTGAATGAGAAAGGCCGGGCACCGGAGGATAAGAAATTCTGCCTGTTTTACTCCCTACAGAAGAGGAAAACATTGGTTATCCGTTTCAGGAAAAGGAACTAGAGCCCCGGATTAATGTGTATACAGGCTCAACAAGGGAACAGAGGATTCTGGGTTACCTGAAGACGTGGACTATACAAGAGAACAGGCCTGGATTGAGCCTGTGGCAGAGAGGATTGGCATGGCTCAGACCAGCTTTGTGTCAACTCATCATGCCTGCCAGGCCTGATGGCAGAAAGGAACATTTGCTAAAGCTCACACCCTCAAACACAAGGATCACTATACAACACAAAAAAAACTAATTTGCAGTTGTGGCTGTTGAGCTTGACAATTGCAACAACCATTAGGATTTTTAATATAACCTGAGAGTGCATGCTTTTTTAGCGAGTGTGGATTTTTTTGTGCAGGCTTATCTGCCATGGTAAAGGCATTGAAAACATGAGCCTTTGACAACACAGAGGAGGTCATCGTCCAAACAAGGATCAGCTCAGCAAATACTGACCAGGTCAGGATATCACAAGAGACCCCTTGGCCAAACTTTTCCTTTCAGAGAGGATAACGGCAAATACAAGGGGAAATCTTGATTGGATTTTTGGTGGCTTGAAAGGATTTACCACCCCATCTAAACCAGGTACGGCAATTACAGATGGTTTTACTGACCAGACCACCATTTTCAAATGTTTTGTACAGGAAGAGAGGTCATAGCAGGAATGCATAATTGAAACTTTCATTTAGAAGAGGCCTATATAATTAGTTCAACATTTGCTAATGTTTTTTTTTTTCCAATTCTGTCTCCTGTAAGTTAAGAAATTGAAACTTAAGAAAAATTACTAAAAAAAATAACTGATTTCAAGTTGCTAAAAACTTTTACGAAAGCTCCTCTGTGTATTTTTCCCCTCAATGTTGGAAGACACCAGTAAACCTCAGACACAACGGCAAAAAACATGCAATTTAGGAGAATTTAAAGTCTGTTTCATAACAGTTCATCAACAAATCCCCACTTTGTTCAGCCTTGTAGATTGTAGCAGTGAAAAGCAGCATTGATGTAGGAAATGTGTATACTAATGAACTTAATACGTTTGATAAATCAGGTTACGAAATTCACAGTCTCGACAGTGTAGTTTTTTAATTAAGGAGAAGAAAACAAAATATGCTTTATTTTTAAATTAGGTTGTTTTTAAAAGCTTCATCTATATTCCATTGGATGTAAAGTAAACTATTTAAAACCATAAGCTATGCTTTCTCTTTTGGGATCCTCGTGATCACTCCATATCAGTCCAAAAGAGCAAATACAAACTTATAGTTTCAGCAGTTAATTAATCTCAAAAGTACAACAAGAAGCTTTTCAAACACCTAACAATTACTGAGACAAATTTGGCTCGCCCTTAATTACCTTGAGCATTAATCTACATGTCTGTGTTTTTCGCAGGGGCCCTTGAGTGATAAGACAAGAAATACATCTCCAAGATGGTGCGTCAAGGCAAGTCCTTCATCCTTCTCCTCATCAGGATTGGGCTGCTTCTGGGTCTTGCTAACCCCTTGGTCACCTCTGCCTCATGTCCCGCGATGTGTCGTTGTGACGGTACCTTCATATACTGTAATGACCGTGGCCTGACTTCCATTCCAACTGGTATTCCCACAGATGCTACAGTGCTCTTTCTCCAGAACAATCGTATAAAGAGTTCGGGCATTCCTGCAGAGCTCCGCAGACTCTCAAACGTGGAGAAGATCTACCTTTACTGTAATAACCTGGATGAGTTCCCTACTAATCTTCCCTTTGGGCTAAAAGAGCTCCACCTTCAGGAGAACAACATTCGTATGATTACCCATGCCTCTTTAGCCCAAATTCCCTACATTGAGGAACTGCACCTGGATGATAACTCTGTATCAGCTGTCAGCATTGAGGAGGGGGCCTTCAGGGACAGTAATCACCTAAGACTACTCTTTCTCTCCAGAAACCATTTAAGCACCATCCCCTCAGGCCTACCCATGAGCATTGAGGAACTGCGCTTTGATGACAACCGCATCTCCTCCATCTCAGAGCAATCGCTGCAAGATCTCATCAACCTGAAACGACTAATCCTTGATGGTAACCTGCTCAACAACCGTGGGATTGGGGAGATGGCTTTAATCAACCTGATCAACCTGACTGAGCTCTCATTAGTGAGGAACTCTCTGACATCACCGCCAGCCAACTTGCCAGGCACCAGTTTGGAGAAGCTGCAGCTACAAGAAAATCACATTAATCGGGTCCCACCTGGGGCTTTTGCCTTCCTTAGGCAGCTGTATCGCCTGGACCTGTCTGGTAACAACCTGAGCAGCCTCCCACAGGGTGTATTTGAAGATCTGGACAATCTCACACAGCTACTACTACGCAACAACCCCTGGCAATGCACTTGCAGGATGAAATGGGTGCGTGACTGGTTAAGGTCATTACCATCAAAAGTGAATGTACGTGGCTTCATGTGCCAGGGTCCTGATAAAGTCAAAGGCATGGCAATTAAAGATTTAACTACAGAAATGTTTGACTGCAAAGACTCAGAACTCTTCTCCACCTATGAGACTAGCACAGTCTCAAACACTTTACGCCCATCACAACCCCAGTGGCCCTCATTTGTCACTCGAAGGCCTGTGGTAAAAGGGCCTGACATCAGTAAAAATTACCACAGCACTACCACCTCTTCAGGCAGAAAGATCATCACCATCAGTGTGAAGTCAAGTAGCGTAGATGCAATACACATATCATGGAGAGTGTCACAACCCATGACTGCCCTGCGGCTCAGCTGGCTAAAGCTGGGACACAGCCCTGCCTTTGGCTCCATCACTGAGACCATAGTGCAAGGAGAGCGGACCGAGTATCTCCTCACTGCACTTGAGCCAGAGTCCTCCTATAGAATATGCATGGTTCCCATGGAGACCAGCAACATTTACCTGTCAGACGAGACCCCTGTTTGCATCGAGACAGAAACTGGTTCTCACAAATCTTACAACCCGACAACAACTTTAAACAGAGAGCAGGAGAAAGAGCCTTACAAAAATTCCAGTCTGCCTTTGGCTGCTATCATTGGAGGTGCTGTGGCTCTTTTGGCAATAATTGTGTTGGCACTGGTATGCTGGTATGTCCACAGGAACGGCTCACTTTTTTCCAGGAACTGCACCTACAACAAAGGGCGTCGGAGAAAGGATGACTATGCTGAGGCTGGCACGAAAAAGGACAACTCCATCTTAGAAATAAGAGAAACTTCTTTTCAAATGATACCTATAAATCACCTGCCTGTGTCAAAGGAGGAGTTTGTGATACACACAATTTTCCCACCTAATGGCTTGAGTTTATACAAAAGTCCACATACTGACAACAACATTAACAACAGGAGCTACAGAGACAGTGGAATACCAGATTCAGACCACTCCCATTCATGATACCGCACATGGACATTCATGAGGAGCGTGGGACTAAACCAGAGTGGCAAGACTTTTACAAAACACTGGATCTATAAGACTAAGGAAGCAATGTTCTGTACATTTGCCATATAATTTATATTTAAGGACATTTTATGAAGATGGAGAACGTTCCAGTTGCAGGCCATCACTGAACCATCAGTGGGTAACTAACTGCAATTCTATATTTTAGGGATTTGTAGTAATTTGTACTGTATTTCCTTTGCTTAAGGTTATCGACCAACAAAAGAAACTCTGTGTTCTATTAAGATATGATGACTTGTCAACTGTGAAAGTGGGTTTTCATTGCTGTGTTGAACAATCAGACTTTAGAAAACCTTGTAGTATAAGCACAGGTCATTATTTTAACTTTGTGGCTGTCAAAAAAATTCAAAAAGGCAAAAAAATAAAAAATTACATGACAGTAAACTAAGGCACAGATGATAAACAAATTCACAAAGCAGTCATGTTGTCCTCTGAAAGAATTAGCAGTCAGTAGCCATCTCCACATACTATGGACCAAGAATTTACTGTAGTATTCACCTAATGTGGAGTCTTGAATGACTAAAGTTGAGGTGCCATGATTCCTATTTCTGCTTTGCTCAGTGTGTTATTTTGTTGTTTGCAAGAAGACGAGATGATACAAAGCAGGGTTATAATGTTTCTCATAAGATTGTAGGCCATAGCACAGGGCAGATAAAGCACATCAACCTTAAGGAGCTCTCTGCTCCTCAAAACAAGCAGACAGGTCAGGCTGACACAGAGGACCCCCCACAAACTATATTTGTACAAGCCAACAATGGCCAAATGACAATGGCGGCATTCTTTAGTACCATGTACCATACGTCATTCTAGTCACCAGGCCAAAAAAAGATTAAACATGTTGGCTTTCATCAAATTTACAACAGCAACTCCTTGTCATGAGTATTGTTTTGTATTATTTTCCAAATGAAGACACATATGTTGCCACAATTTGAAGTTAACTGTTCCTTACAATTAAAAACCAAAGTGCATTGTATGCCCTTTGGCCAGTCTTGTATGTGCCTTGATCTAATGCTTATTGTATTTAGCTTTTTAAGAAACCAGTGACTTTTTTTCATACACACTTGAATATGAAAAATATTGGTCATATTACAGAATAAAAGTGGACAAAAAAAAACTAATTCTGCTCTGTCTTACCTTTAAACAAAACCTGAATCATAATAACATTTCTATTTTATTTCAATTACAGCTATCACACTATCCTTTGCTGTGATTGTTTATTATTATTACCATTTCTTTGCACTTGAGAGAATACCATCAAAGCACAGTAAAGTGAGAAAGAAGGCTGCTGGGAATCAATTTCACTCATTCATATCTCAAAATTACCCACTCAGCGCACAATCTAAACGTGCTTGGAGATGAAAAATAGAGCTTTCTCCATTTTAAACACTCATGAAGATCCGATGAAGAGCCCTTTTACAACAGAGAACTTGATAAAGGTAACCCAGTTTTCCACTCTATGGGCAATAGACAGAGCAACATCTGCTTGAGGGACCTGTTGTTCTTTCATGGTGTGAAGTCATGTGAAACTTACTCAATGAGCCAGAGGGAGAAATATTATGGTGGAGCAGAAATTGGGCTGTGGAGACTCTGCACTCTGGGGTTTCATTAACCTCCCAGGCACCAGAGAAACAAAAACCCAACAAGCCACCGTAGGGAACCAGAACAGGCAGAACCTGCAGGGGATGCCCATCTCTGCAGAGGACAGCGTATATACACTGCTACAGGCAGCCCACTTAATGACATGGTTGCATCTCACCCTGGCAAGGGCCCATGAAAAAGTACACGTGCAAGAGCAGCAAAATGGCATATTAGACTATTTTATACAAGTAAACAAAACAGTAAATAGTCTGACGCCCTATGTTTAGTTCATGTGTTGCAGATTATACTCACAGGTTTCAGACAACCCTCCTAAAAAAGTACAATCTTTCTTAAGAATTCAGCATGTATGAAAAAGTATCTCATACCGCATTCACACACCCACAGGCTCTTAACACTGTGAAAGTTTTAATTAGAGTAGAGAAGCTGCAGAAAGCTGCAAAAGTGATCCAAACCTTAAGTATACAGTAACTCTGCCCTGCACACTAAGTATATATCACATTAACTGGAAATCGAAGTAAACAGTCTGGTTTTAGAATATGGGATAGTAAAAGTTTCCATATGAATGATGTCAACATTTTGTGTTCTTTGTCTCTGAAACGCAGTCTTATATTATTTTAGGAATAAAAATCCTGGGTTCAAGTCATAAAACTGTGGACTAGAAGATAAAATAAATAATAATGTGTTATGGGCTGTTTTTACACAAATTACTGTAAACAACACAAAGTAAATAAAAAACCTTGAGCAGAGAGAACAATTTTCAAG
Organism: Leuresthes tenuis; assembly: GCF_036924035.1. NCBI lineage: Eukaryota > Metazoa > Chordata > Actinopteri > Atheriniformes > Atherinopsidae > Leuresthes > Leuresthes tenuis. The sequence continues at coordinate 18,996,519 of NW_027325362.1, forward strand.
TTATGGGAAGAATCTCTTGATATTTTTATGCATAATTTTTGAGCCAGAAAGACTCCAAACAAAGTGTAGCAATGACTTCAGTGCAATTACTTTTAGGAATTAAATGGGTTTGTAGTGGCTGACAAAAAAAAAGAGATAATTTTAAAGCTTTGAGAATGAGCAAGCATTTCTCACATATTCAGTCTTCTGTGTGACAGATAACAGTTAAGACAAATGGCCAAAGCAGCAGCCTATTGTTTCAACTTTCACTAAAAAACAATACATAAAATGGAGTAGCTTTGTGCATTCCAGCTGACCCAAGTATGGGACAAAATTGATGAAGTAACCTTATGCGACAGCTCTGTGTGACTTCACTTATCACTCATGACCATTGACCCATCAGTCCTTTTACACAATTCCTTAATCACTCCCAAGTTCTCTCTGAGGTCAGAAAACTCCCTAAACAACACAAGCAGCCCCCGTGCATTTGTCTCCTGTGTGACACACAGAACTTAATGATGTTTTTTCTTTTATGTAAAGCTAATGGGGGCAGCTGCACTGTCTGCCCCAAGCTCCTCTTATTCCCATTGTAATGTACTGGTCAGGCAGCCGGTCACATTTGCATTCCTATAGATGCATGGATCAAAGTACTCCTGGATGACGCACTATTGCTAGTAGCTATGCATGGTTTTTATCCATCAGCATCATTAGTGGGATCAAGACATGCAGACATGCAACCCTATGACTGATTAGAGGTCAGTGAAGTCAGGTCTGTTGTAGTTCAAAGATCTCAAGGGATGAAAAATTGATGCATATCAGTGCCTACAAAATATAGCCTCTCACCAGAGACTGAAGCAACCTGTCTACCATTGTGCTCGGCTCAAGAAAGACCTTCTGGTATTTGTTAAAAAGCATTTTTAGGTTGCTTTTTGGGATGCTTGGAACTACAGAAAAAACAAAAAGTCAAATGTTTCACTAATGATTTAATTGCTTTCAGAGGCATACAAAGGCAACCTGTAAGGGTGAGCCAATGATTTTTTTTATATGTGCTATTTTAGTTTGAGATGGTTTATCAATTTGAGGTGACGTGCTAAGACAAGACACTCTAATGTGCTATAAATTATGTGCTTCAGAAACATTTCAAAAGTATGGCATTATCAAAGTTAAATATTCTGTTATAAAGAGATTCTGTCAAGAGAGGATGATTTATTGAATTGAACATTCTGTTCAAAAAAGTTCAACCCAGAATAAAAGCAAACTGTTAAACTTTTCAAAAATAAGCTCAATCATCACAGAAACTAGCATATAAAAAAAACAACCACACGCCCAAGGCAAAAATAAAAGGGTGCTTGCAGTTCCCTCTCCCTCACATCCAATTGGACACAGAATGCAAATCAAACAGAGCCATAATTAATGACCCTTCAATGGTGAGCAAAGCTGATGTTAGAAGCCAAACCAAACCACTGTGTAAAAATTACATCTCTGTGTTTTTATCAATGAGGTATTTGGGGAAAAAAAAAAAAGTGTCCAAGAAGAAAAACAAAACTAACTGCAACTTAATATAGTGGGTACAAAACAATCCTATTCTTCAACTGTCGATAGCGGTCAGACAAGAAAACAACAATTTTCTTCTTTTTTTTTTTTATTTAAATAATCATTTAATCTTTTATAAACAGTTTGTTTTTCAGTTTTAGAGCCATCTCCATAACTCAGCTCTGATTGCATTTGACAGTTAAAGGCTCAGGCTAACTCATGCGAATGCCTGCATCTGTGACTGTGCTTGGTTTATGTGTGTAATCATGAATGTTGCAGTTGTTACGATTACTTCCGCTTTCATGTGAACCAGTGCACATTGTCACCACGTCAGATTAGCATAAAGAGTCAAACATACTTATTGATACTTACAGTAGCGATAACCTAAAGCCATCCCCTCCCTTCCACTCAGCTGTCCCTCGACTGTCATATGTGACATTGTTGCTCTCGGTCACAAGCACAATCTGTTCTGGCAGTAAAAGAGCAGAGGGGTGAAAACACTGTGTACAGTGTGAGAGATGTCAGTGTGAATGATGTGGCCCTATGCAGGGGTGCTGTCCTCTCTCCTCCATCTCTGACCAGCTCCCCCCAGCCTGCAGGCCAGGACCCTCTCCATCTCTTCACAATACTCAGTGACCTGAAACCACAAGGCCAAAAAACTTAACCAGCTCCTCCGTCTTCTTAATGAATCCAATTTTTTGCCTGAGAGCACAAGGCATGCACATATATCCATCGCAACTCGAAATTGGCTGGCATTAATATAAATTAAAGGCAATACCATCAAGATTGTGCCAAGCAACAATACAATGACAACACTTCTGTTTCACTGTACGCAGACAGCAACTTATTGTACAACCAAAAAGGCAGAGTCGATAACCTCATTTAAAACAGGCAATAACCAAAACAAAAGAGAAGGGGCTGATTAGTGTTGATGCCATTACACTATGAATTATACACAATATGTTATGAAAATATCCATATAATTGACTCTTCTTTGTGGCAGCCATTAATTCCTGTCTTCCATTAAGTGGTTTAAATGATCTTGTAAGAGGCCATACATCTCCTGATGCCCTTTATGAGATCAACACTACGTCCCTTTTAGAACTTAATCGACCCTCAGTCTCATTTGTCTACAAAGTCTGATGCAGAGGTATAATCATTTCATTCTTAAAGGTTCCAAGGGGTCCAACTTGTCCATTATCCCCAGCAGGTTTGCAGCTTTGCAGTATGAGCAAAAGCTCCTCTTCAATCCATATTCTTCTCTCATTTATGTTAAGCCAGCTCTGAATGTCAGTACAGTATTTGCATGCCAATGTGGCCTTGTCTGCAGCTCATTATTTTCGGACCTTGACAGCCTAATCGCATGCAAGTAGCCCACTTTGTGAACCTAATGCCAACTACAGCCAAGTAATACTGAAATCAAGTCAAAGTTTGTAACTGCAGAGTTTGTCTGCACACATCTTATCTGTGTTGGCTTTCAGGTGTGAAACATTGAAAAACCTGCAACCTAACATTATCATATCATTCATAATAGGGGGAAATGTTCCAAGCTGACCATCAAATATTATCTTAAGCAAGTCCACTAAATACCATTGTTGCAATGAGACAGCCAGTCTAAACGGTATCAATTTCATGATGAAGCTTTGATTCTCACACTCATAAAACTGACATTTTTCTTATGTTTCAATATGGCAAAACTGAGCCAAAGCAGATCGGATTTTGACAGTCTGACCTTCAGACAAGAGCTCAATTTAATTCTCCAGAGAAGTTTATCCTGCCCTTCATTCACTAAAAAGACAACTCCTCAACAGCTCACCCACAGTTGACATGTAGACATGTGTTCAAGGTTAGCAATGTTTTGGTACTTCTCCAAGACAGGAATTCAGCAGTGTCAGGATTGTAAATACAACTTGTCACAATCCATTAGTGTGCAAGAAGAGGAAACAGTCACTTCAAAACTTTATATTTTCACTATCCTCAAGCATCCCAGCATAAGATCATTATAGTGCAGCATGGGTAACATCCATGACCCAGTGCGGGCCAACCACCAGTAAAAGTGTTTAGATTTCACATGGACTCCTTGTCATGTAGTTTCAGTAATTACAGTTCCAACGATTTGGAGAGGCACAAATCGAGCAGGTTTCCTCCTGCTTTTAGTGATCTGGAAATGCGATGGCAGTGTCTTTCTGTAACTATAAAAGTTTTGGACCTAACACTGCAATGGGTTAAGAAACTTCAATAGCAGAGATGCCCTCAACCCCCGCATCTAAACACACACTAACAAACAGATTTTTTTAAAGAGGGAAAAGTTAAAAGGCGAAGCACAACCAGGGGGGTGGGACGTGAGATTAATTAAAAGCTGCTGTCACTGTGGTGTGCTGATGACACACAGCCACACAATTACTGAGATCTCCGTGTGAGATGAATCTGCTCCCACAACTCATTTCCTCCCCATTGAGGGGGTTGGGGGCAAAATGGGACCTTCTGTTGTACAAAATACCAAGGATCCATTTTTCATTCAGGGGGAGTTTGAAAATCTAAATGGGTATAAAAGACAAGGGGTGGAAAAAGAAGGATGAAGTGAAATTCTTTCGTTTCTGAATAAATCAGTGGAATCTATTTCAGTCGAGTGAAACACTGGGCATGTGGGAGGGGCAGGTCAAAGGATGTAAGCCACTGTAATCCTAAGCTCACCACTGCTTGAAACCTGCTCAAGTTAGCTGGGTGATGTGTGTGTCTATAAATGCTATCACACTCACAGAGCTTAAACCAACATCTGGCAATGATACCATATGCACTTATTTCTTACTGTGCTTTGTAACTCTTTCGTTTCAACGGACATGCTGCCATCATGATCAAATCACTGTACAAAATAACACATTTAAACAGGAAAGAAATTCTCACTTTTCTCTTTCCTATCATGAAAAAGAAAAAAATGCTGAAACAAATCTGGCACTTTGAAGAACTGGTCCACAGTCCAAGCTTCTTGCTGTGCTCCTCTGTGTACATCCCAATTATATGGAGCAAGGTAGGACTACTGCAAATCCAACATTACAAAACAGTAGTCTGCATTTAAGATTTTTTGTCTGTTTGACTTTCCAGATAGCTGCTGTTTTGAAAGCTCCTCTGATCACATTCCAAGTACTTGCCTTTTGATTTATGTGACTATTAAAATACTAGACAATACACAGCTCAAGCTGTTAACGAGAAATACTTTTTTTTCTTCAATTTCTCTCATTGGAAAACATGATGTTGTATATCAATTTGCCAGTTTCATAGAAATGCTGCCCTGTCACTAACTCAAATGTGAATGTTTTACTCTGTGGCCGTGTTGTCGGTTCATACAAGTAAGCAGCAAGTCTCTGTGGACAGTATTCTCAAACCATGCCATCATCCAACTGCAATTCCACCCACGTCTAATTGAAAATGAAGGAAACACTAATGGGTGTCACTTTCCATGTCAAAATCCCATAATTCTTACATAATCATATCGTTGCAATCCATAGCTATGACAGCAGAAATGTAGGACATACTAATTATGTTGAGAGCAAAGAAAGAATTGGGTTCATAATAAATGCACATTTAAACAGGGTTGACCACTGCTCATATCCCATTTCAAACTAAAAGTGAAATGATGCTTTTTTTAAAAATAATTTCTCCATAAACTTAATCATAGATTTATTATTGTAAAATATCCTATTACAATGCAAGCCCTGATCTTTCCTGTGATCTAATCAAATGGAGATCAAAAAGGTTTAGAGAGATTTCTGAAAAGTTTCTAAAATGAGGGTTTCATATCTTATTTGGATTCAGTTCAGCGATTCAAAACTAGAACTTAGCTATCAGTATGTTGTCATAACAACACTTACCAATGCACATCCAACCCAAAAGCCTGTAGAAGCTTAAGAGATACGCATGCCGCATTCTATTTTTATGTGTCATGTTCTATCACTTACGTCTTTCGCTTTCTGTTCTTAGTTATAAGAGTTGATTTATAAAGTTAAATAGTAAAACAAAATTGTCTTGAGAAAATATTTCAGACATCCTACTTGTTAGAGCTGTGAGAATGAGATGTATCGCTATCATGTTGAAGTGCTAAAGGTTACACCCCAGCTACAAATGTCTTTAACAAAAATCCTTATTAAAGGTGATAGCTATGGTGAAAGCAGGATCCTGTAGACAAATAAGACAGCACTGGGGCTCATTAACTCACACTTTACTGTTCCTCTAGAAGGAAGACAGTCCTCAAAACAGAGTAAGGTTTGTCAAATGAAAAGCATTTACATGTATATGATCCCAGTTTGTCCACAGTTTATTATCAGGAAAAATTAATCCCACTTTAATGATATCCTCTTTCTTCACTGTGAGACTGTTCTACTTACCACCAAAAGTCTGTGAGCACCTCACAAATTAAAGCACTTCAGGAGTCAGATGAAAATTTGATATAACCAGAGGCTTTCTAGCTACTAATGATTTATCGCCTTTAAAATGCAGACATTACATTTAAGTGAAGACTTACAGGAGAATAAGAAGTTTCCCCTCTCAGAAAACACTGCTGAAATTGCTGCCAGGCTCATTCTTCATTTTTATAATTATGCTGGATTATTATCAGCCAGAGAAACAACTGACAGAGAAGACATACACTCATTGAAACAATGTGCTAATGAAATCAAAGGATGCCAGGAAATGCATGCTGCACAAATTATCTTGCTGTAAAAGGATTATAATGAAGGCATGAAGAGAAGACCAACCAAATGTTTAGTACTTTGCAGCAAAGCAGAAACTATGATGGAGGAAAAATAAGTTTCTTTTTTCAGTATATGGTGATATATATTTTGAGGGAGAAATTTTCTGTATACATCTGTCCATAAAACACTGTCTGTGTTGCACACCAGCAGCATTGTCTCCAGAATGATGCTCATGTGACAAGGGTTACTGCTTTTGTGTAGAGTCACCAGAACCTTTCAATGACACCACGAGCTTTGTCATTAATCACCCAGTCACTCAGTTGTATGCATACATGACATGAGGGCAGGAAGGGGCCGAGCCCCTTAGTATGGACTCTTGCCCCTGGAGCCCCAATGGACTTGAATGAAGAGGTCCCATACATTCATAGTTACCAGGTCACTAATCAAATTATGGTGATAGCTCGTGAAAGCACACAAGACAAGAGAATTCATTTTGTATCTCTCACCTCCATTGTTTCTCTGCCAGGGCAACACTGGGCTCTTGGACAAATAAGTAACCCCCTTTTCTACTCAATTTTCTTGAATCCCTTCAAATGAATAGTGTGCCTTGTGAGAGAGGCATGAATTAAACAACAACGAGAAAAGGTAATTTGGAACTTCTGGACAATATAGTTGTCATTGCAAGGAAAAAAACTATGCAAATACAAATCATTAGCATGAGCCAGATGGCCATAGTTTGGGGCAAATTGGGTTAGACAGGCATAAGTAATGCCTTATATTATAAATACATCCAAAGCACTATAGGTCAACACATCTACAAAGAGATGCAGAGAAGACATCTGTCCATCCTTCATAAGAGGTGATCATTTTGTTGGGTGTCCCCTAAGGTGACTCAATAACAACATGGCCCTATGTAAGAAAGGACACTGTTTGTGGGGGCACTTACACATGTGCATGTCATTCATGCATATACCACAGTCAAAAAGGGACAGCGTGCCTTTGCTGTGGAGCATGTTAATTAATCCTGTGATGACAGAGTAGATCTGGCAAGTTATGTATCTCTTATAGGGCTGGGTTGAAAGGGTAGAGAGGTGGGGGGACATGACAGTGGGGTTATTGCCAAAACCACCCAAAGGCTTTACACAGCTAGCAGCAGGTCCACTCTTGGACAGGTGCTCCTTCTGGGGTCACGCGCCAACTCCCCAATCACACAAAGCTGCCGTCTGTCAACACCCCCATGACCAGGGACAGAGAAACACATGGCCTAAGCTGACTTAATCAGTACAATAAAAATATCATATTTACTTCTGTTCGAGCTTTTTCTTTTGCAAGGTGAAAATATACCAGGTGGTGATTGGTTTAGATTGTCTGCTCATTCCCCGAACTCCAGGTCTTGTCCTGAGGTGCAGTTTATTTGATCAGGCTTAATGTGAACTTGACAGGGCGTAGAAGATGTATTATCACCACTGGCTTCTTTGCTTTGTGAAATTTGTCATTTCAATGACCATTAAAGTTCACATTCACACTAAATGTGATTTGAATACAAAGTCGGTCCTACATTTACACCATCTACAGAAACCCTTGAAAAATGCACATCTTTTCTGAGAATGATTAATTGAAACTTTTAATATGGTGGCTATTGTTTCTTACCTTGGAGGTGGCCAGAGTGACTGAATGCTTACACTAGTGATGAAAGTCAAATTGGGCCACCTCTTGTATGATTAATCATGATCAGCCACTATAGGAAACTACGTAATGGTGAATAGTGTGACCATTTTCTGAAGAGAATATTGTTATTCAGTATACATGAGAATCACTTTCTTCAGTAAGTAACAATACCAAATAAAAAGTGGAAGAATCTGGCATGGCCTGGAATAATGGCAAATACAGTCACATGACATGAGTTATCAATATAGCCTTAATCTGCTCTGTTATAGAGAGACTAAAAAATACATAAAGACATTACATGAATGGGTAATAAAATGTACACCGTCTTTCATTCTTAGAGTGAAATATACATAGGCTATGTGTGCAACAGGCTCAGTGATTACAACAGAAAGATACATATTTATTAGAGGGCTCATAGCAACATTTCTGGAGAGTGCCAGTCAGAAGAACAAATGGATGAAATATTGACTGCATACTCCACCAAGACAAAGAGCCTCATTTGATGACTGTCACTTAAGAGAGAGTGTTTAGGTTTTACAGCAGATTTCAGAGGCTGCTAAAACCAAAATTCTCTCTTAACAGCTATGAAAAGAGAACAACAACGGAATCTATTGCTAAGATGCTCAAGTGTGATCGTTTCATTGATACTATCATGACGGTAAAATAAACTATTGAGGAATAGGAAAAATGAGAAGCCAAGCAAAAAGTAGACAGAGATGAGGTTATGTGTGCTTGTTAAGTAGCAAGCACACATTCGTCATGAGTTCGAGGCTAACGGAATAAACCTTAAAGCATAACTGGAGAATTTGGTGGTTAACAAACATGCTCAAAAAAATACTAGTTTATCTGTGTTACAGTTTGCTTTTTAAGATTTACATTTTTGAAAGATTTTATTTGTGGTGTGTGAGTGAAATTAATACATGTGCAACATAATGCGAATGGTACAACAATGTCCAGTATAGCAAAGTAGCAGAGAACATTTTTGAAAAGCTGCAAAATCCAAAGATTTTGGGAATAACTTGGGATTTTGGTTTCCATGTTAGTCTGAAGTTGAAATGATGTGGCTAACTGAGCCCCCTCTGTGGGGCAGAGACAATGAAAATAAGACTATAACCTACATTCCAACTTCTGATAAGAGACATAACCTAGATGAACACACAGCTGTTGTAATGTTGTGCATTTCCTGTTAGTCATGATTCAGAGCACTAAAGTGAATGTTCGGAGTGTCTAAACTTGTTTAATTCGTTTTGTTATAGGAATCAACCACAGCTTCAATCTCCTCAGATTTATCGCCTACACAGAGCAGAGGGAAAAATGATCATGACTGTATTATTTCCTGAAATTAAACCAGAACGTCGTAATTTCACCCACAGATCCAAGCAAATCAAATGCAACAGAAAAAGAGAGCTATTCCGTTATCGTTCAGTGATAGCAACAATGAAGCTAACTTGGCATCAGTTTGTCATTTCTCTGAGATCTCTCCAGCAGTAAATCTAATCTGATGTTTATCCTTGTCCTGTGTCGTGTTCATACACTTTATCACCTCTTCCTTAGTTCCTCCACAAGTATTGCCTTGGGTCTTTTTGCTGTATCTGCCACATTTTTTCTCTACTAAACTTTATTTGTAATGACAACAATATATTTTATCCATCAACTTTTTTTCTTCATCTTTATGATGACAGTGCAAAAGTGTTATATGTTGTTGCTGCTGCACAATGTGATACCATAAAGCAAAACGGTTTCATACCAGGTATGACACTAAAGCTGTGAAGTGTGGTATTTCAGGCCCCATGCGCTCCAGGTGGTTTCATGCATTGGAATGTGCATAACAAAGGGTAGCGTACTTCAAAATGAGTCAGAAACACATAATTATAAGATTTACAAACCTATCCAGTGATGCTTTAACAGAAAAGACGTGATAATACCACCCAGTAGGAATGAAAGGAGTAATATGAAAGTATGCAAGTATATAAGTAGTATTAACATAAACATGTGAAAACACACTGTGATTTAATATCAAACCATAAGTCAAAGTACGATATAAAAAAATGTAATGAGTATATGCCTATCGTAATAATAATTTTAACTTCAACCGCCAACCATTTACATTTTAAGATGTTTTTGTGATGGTGCCTTTATGATGTTTTTTATTTTCACCACCAGTCTTACAGTATTTACTCATCTAATTGTGGATGCTATAAATAACTAAAGCCATGTAACAGAGTAATGGATGTGGAAGTCCTTACTAATGAGGCTTTAAAAAGAGAATGAGTATTTGGAGACTTAAGATTTTCAGGCACAAGACTGGGTGAACCTCTGCTTTAGGTTCCCAAAGGCTGTATAAGAGAACGACCTGCATACTTTCCTCCATCTGTACATCTGTGTCTCTCCCCTAATCCTCTCCACACACGGCTGTGTACTGTACAGGGTGTTCATCCATTGCAGATAAATCAGAGGTTGCTTGTCCTTCACAGCTAGCTCAGATGCCATCTTTGTGAAAACTTTTCCTGTTCTGTAGTTTTCGTTCTGGTTGCGATTCCAGAACTGAGCCCACAGAATGAAATTATAAAATGTTCTCTGGGAATGTCTCACTTCCATATTCCATGAAACCGTGCGCCTTTATGATTGTTGCTGTTTATTATGTGCAGGGTCTGCATCATTTATGCCTAAACATAAGAGTGGGAATGGGGTTGGTGTTTATGCAAATATTTTCACAATGATTAAGATATACATTGATATCTATACAAAAATATATAAAAGAACCATAAATACATTGAATCAGATTCTAACTGAATACCTACTAATGAACAATGCAGTAAATCAATTTTCTTAGGAAAATTTGTGATAACCATAATAAGAAATACACCAAATAATGATTTTTTGTTTTTTTTTTCCTGTCAGGGAAGGATTATTATAGATGTTTGATGTGGTCTAGATGTTGCTGGATCTCCACTGTTCATGAGGTGGGTTCAAGGTAACTCTTGTTAATATGTTCATACATTTCAAAAGAATATATATATATATATATTTTTTTTTTAATTACATAATTGAACTTTTTCACCCTTTTTGAAACATTTAACAATACTGCCTTTGAAAATTTATTGTGTGGTCGACAACTGAGAAAGTATAACATGAAAAGCCATCAACATATACAATAAATTCAGAATACTGACTCAACTCTACGGCGTTTCAATACAACAAAATTAAGCTGCACACGCAGAGTGGGGACAGGCTTTATACCTTGGCATTGCTCCAATTCGTGTGATGAATTTGAACTTCCCAATTTCTGCCCTACAGACAGAAGTCTAAATTCTCTGAATGTTTTATCTGTTCAGCCTTTACACATTAAAGCACGTTCAGGGTCTGCAGTAATTTCAACTATATTCCTGATAATATTCTGTATGTGCATTCTGCCAATTACAATTTTATGAACCAATAAATTCAGTTATTTATAAAGAGTGGAAAAAGTCTGATTCAATTATTTTGATTCAGTTTCAGAACCTGCAGCACAAAGCTTTCAGGAAACGTGATTAGTGCAGTACATATAATGTTTTGATATATTCATCACATTTGAAAAATGGTTTCATTTTTTTTTATCATGTGTAAATTAAACACTTATCACATGGTTTTAGCACTGTTTGCCTCATGTGTCATGATTGTGTATTTTATCCTAATTACTGGTCATCCTCTTATTTTTCTTATTGGTGTCCTGTCTGTCAGACTTGGGCTGTGTGACAGCTAATATTTCCCCAGTAATATTAGCCCATATTACTTTATTGGTGATGTTTTATGCAGATTACATTAACTGCTCATTATATTTCCATTATCAATTTTGAGTCTTGGGATTTTAATAGTATTAAATGAAAAAAATGAAAGTGTGACTGTGGCCAAATGAAGGTGCTAATGCTGTCATTGTATTAAGATAATGTACCTGATGAGGCCATTTCACGGACTGACTTCATTCTAGCCGATGAGCTCCATTAGTCTCAGCCTCCAAGCTGGCACTTAAACTGCATGGCCAAATGGTTATCAAGTGCTAAGAGCTATGCCGGGACCTGTATCACACACAATAAACCTCTCATATTAATTAACATCAGTTGTTCACAGATTTTATTGGGTGATGCCTTTTTAATTGACACTTGCTATGACCGACAAATTCAAAAGGTACACATCTCTGTAGAAGGACACAAAAGACAAATTAAAGTCAATTAGTTTGAGGCTAACTGAAGGAGGGGCTGGCTGTGCAGATGAGAGACACAGTCAGGCCACAGGGCACTCAGGCTCAGACAGAAGTCCAGACTATGGGGAGACCCAAAGTCTGCCAATGTGAGATAAGGGCAGTGAACAGAGTATGGCGCACTGCCTTGTACTGTTGCTTTAGAAAATGGAGTGGAGAGAAATGGCTGGGGTCAGGCCTGCAGCAGGATCAGTTTTAAGAGAGCCCTATTCCCGAAGAGGCCCTCTGATATGTGTAGAACAGGCAACTTTTGTTCTTTGTTTACGTTTTTGTTGGCTTGGCTGGGATGAATTATGGAGTCAGCTTTGGTTTGCAAACGGGTTGACATGGAGGTGGGCCAAGATGTAAGTGAAACCCCAGAAGCCTTGTACCCTAGTCGCCATACAGTATCTATGAGTGTGTTTATGTGCAAGAGACAAATCCTTGCCAACATTGAAAACTGGGGTGAGTGTGCCTTGTCTGAGCAGGAGTACTGAGGCCAGCTGGAGAGAGGAGGAAGAAAGAATGAGACCAAAGCTTTAGAGGTGTTCTCTCACTAAGACCTTCTATACGCATAGCATCTGACAGCACTGGAACATTGTGCACACACAAATACAGTTGATACTATGGTGTAAAAGCTGCTCCAACAAATAAAAGACAAAAAAGAAAGACTCTGCGGATTTCTCAAGATGACATCTAGAGTGCGTAGACCTACAAAGGTCTACCAACTCAAAAACTTTTCAAATATCCCTCTAACTAAAAAGTGTGTGCTACTCTTGCTTAAAGTACTGTCATTTCCCAAAGACATAATAGGTCCAAAGTTTAGATTCAGTGTATCTGAAAATCAAACTCACACTGAAACTTAACTAAAAAGAGACAAAACATACATAAAAAAATATATATTTATATATATTTAATATATATGAAGTAACTATGAGATCTGACACCTGCTACAGTATCATATTTGGACCTGCTGGCAAATGCAAAGCAGAAAAATAACTATTGGATCATAGATATCACAGATACGATGAAAGAAGTAATTATGAAGTAAATACATTTCATCATATCGCAGAGGGATACTCCGTTTATTAATGTTTTGTCATAGTTAGTTATTTACTTAAACAATCGTGTAAAGAACTAAATTGGTAATGTATGCAAAATTGCCAGACAAGTAAAACTAAAATCCTCCCATAAGCCTGTGAGCACTGGCCTTAATCAGTCATCATTCTAATGAAAAGTACTCCCCAGTGGGTCTATATTGTCTGAAATGAGGGATGAAAATTAAATTCTTTGGCTCTGTTCAGCTTCCTCGGCACGTTAGAGGACAATTGAAATCAGTGGTATAACATCAGACAATGTGGTTAAGTTAAGTGGGCAAAGTTTTGAAAGTGAGCATTCATCAGGAATAGCGACTGCTACTACTTTACCAGCAATGCAGAATTAATGTAGGTGATGGTGAAGAGATAGATGCATGAACCATAATATGATCTTATACTCATAGTAATTACAGCATCCGTACTGGCATCAAATAAGAAATGTTATCACAAATATGGTTTTCATTTCTCATTCATCATTCATAAATCAGTAGATTTTACAAGGCAATGAGTTTTATACAATGCCAAAAACATCCCCAGAGTATTAACAATGCCTTTAATGATTTGGTTTTGTTTTCCTTAAAGAGCCTTTTACCACTAACCATCTTACATGAGCAACCCAAGACCTCAAGTGCGAAAACATCTAGGGAGCAACAGTTATTATTGCAGCTTGCCTAATGCAGTTTCTTTTCTTAATACTGTGAAAGATATCATGTTATCATGCCTTGAAAGATTCCAACGCTGATGGCTCACATACTCACATACTGACATTAAAACCATTCATATTTTTAGATCCAGATTCATGATAATGATAGCTTATCCTATGAAAACCAGTAGAAAAGAACACAATTGGATATGTGGATGTATTAAATCCTTCTTGCAATATTTGTGTCAGACAGAATACAACACAGCATGCACCAAAGTATATAACACATACAGGTAATGTCTAACTGAGTAAAATGAAAAATAGTACAGGTAACTGTCCGCCAGTGTGCATGCTCACAGAACTTGCTGCTTTAAACTCTAAGTTGCTTGTCCAGATATTGCAGACCTGTATAAATACATATAGTACTGATATCATGCATCAGTATGGCTATCAACAACCATCACTGCTAATGACCAAGTTGCTGTGTAAATCATCCTTGACATTCTGTAAACAAAACATTGATTCCCGAAGCTTGCTTTCTGGCATTGTGTCCTGCTGCACATACATAATACAATATAATGCACAATAAATGACTACTCTTTTATACAAGGGTTAGGTGCAAGAAAATCAAACCGTCAATTAATTGTTATTTTACAGGAGGAATCCTCCATGCAGAGGACCGACAAAAAAGCAAAGCCTTAAGGATCAGGGCCCAGAACAGAGTGAGAGGAAAACACTTCCTGGTCTGCTCCATACAATTATTAACCTTTTTCCAGCAAGGAAAGGCTGTATGCTCTCTTCATTCTATTCACACACTTCATTAACAAGCTCCCTTTCACAGACTAATTCCCGTTTCAAATTCACTCTTTGTTAATTAGAAGCAGGTTTAACCTTACAAAAGATTTCTTTTGTGTTTACTTTTTAATAACGCCCCCATGTAAATGAATTAGCAGAAAAATACACTGTCCAAGATAGGCACTTCAAGAAATGCATTGCAGAGTATTGAGCATCTTTGCAAATACATTTGTGCTTTTCTAGTCCTAAAAGCTAGCGTCTTGCCTTGGATTGTTCTCCTGTTGGTGCTCCTAATTAACTCCTGTTTTCAGAGGGGGATTTAAAATAGGCCAATGAAGAGACTTGCTAAAGGGAGAGTTATAACAGCCTTCTCATCCAGTAAATTAACCTTGGATGCTTTTGGTACCCAAAACGTAACAGGTTTATAATCAGTGGTGGCTCTGGAAAACATTGATAAGCTCAGACAAGAATGTGGCTGAACGTGAGGTGTGCACTACCAGTACAAATATCTCCAAATACTTCTCTAAAAGTCAAAAACTAACATATGATTATGAAATGACAAGTGGTCAACCCTTATCAGGCCTCTATCAGGAAAACTGAAAAAGAAATTAAGAGATAATGTACATCTTGGCCTCCCTTTAAAGGATTTCATCATCAAGGTAATCTCACTCAGTCGATCATCCTGTCAGACAGCTGCACTCCTAAACCAGCTTTCTCTCTCTGTAGTGTTCCTTTTTCTCCATCATAACCTCAAAATTTACACACAGCCATGCAAATAATTGCTTGCTGCTACCTGTCACACTTGTACACTCTTCAGTGCTGTTGACTGCAGCTGTGCATGTCAATAGATGCAGATTTACTGTAGGAGGAGGGCATCCTTGAAACTTTATCTTTACACGTAAAGTGCACCGAGGATTCTGCAAGAGGGATTTCACTGTCTCCCAACTCTAATCACTAAGGTGTAATTAAATAAGACAATTGATGTTCGTGTCATTCTTCATAGGGTGTTGGCATAAATGCACAGAATTGAAGTGCAGATGTTAGATTGGATTTATCATAAGAAGAGGAAAGTATTTACAGCCACTTCAACCTCATTCAACAGTGACATCACAAAAGACATCGCATTTAGATCTGCAGATGTACACATTGTCCTGTCTAAACTTTGTGCATTTATTGCCATAAACAAGATAAAGCGATTACAGAAAATGGCGATGAGTTTGTACAAGTGTGTGTTTAAACACAACTGAGATCAATTCAAAGGCAGCATGCAGTAAACTGAGAAGTATGTTCAGCCATACAAACATTTCCCAATTACCTTCCATACAGGGTTTTCATTAAGTACTTCCACATAAGAGTCTGACTGGCTGCTCTTTGTCTCCACAGCCGTCTGGAGCTAATCAAATTCACAAGCCGTCTCAGAAGCCATCTCATCCATTAATCTGGATGGCCATCTCATCGGCACCGTGGTTAACGAACAATGTTAGGGCTAGAAATTCAATTTTCTGCAGTTAGCAACAGAATTGGTGATCAATTGCAGCATCTCAGAGATGAAGGATTGTCAAAGTAGGGTCTTCCATTGTTCCATTATCGGAACGCTCAGATGAGCTCCTGAATCCCATTAATAAAGTGTCAGTACAGCAGCAGCTGTGCATCACACTGAAGATGACCATCTCAGTCCTCTCCACTGTGGGAGGATGAAATTACAAACCCAAACTACTTTCACAGTATGAAATATAGCATTTTGTGCTGCCTACAGAATGCAGTCACCATGGAAGGAGTTCTACACCACAAACTTTAATTGAAAAGATATTATGTGGGGAGTAAGTGTTGGAAGAACATGAAATATTACGCTGTGGGACTAAAATAGATATAAGATTTCTGTTTACTGTGATGATGAGAGGTATTATCAGTGTAGGGGGCAGCAAGACAAAGGAAAACATGTTACTTTTCCAGTTTAAGCATCCCACCTATTATCAAGTTACACGCCAATTACAAGGTCTATAGAATAAGGATGTGAACATTTCTCAAATTGTACTTATCTACCTTGTATTGAAAAAAATGCATTCATCTAACATGAGCATGTGTTTAATCAAATTTATCTTTACAAATGCACAAACGGAGGAAGCAAAAAGACAGACAAAAAGATGAAAAGGAGGAGAAATTGCAGAGATGGGAGAGATAATGAGGGGTGCATGTATGTGTTTTGTTTTACTGAATCTTATATAAGCAAGAACAATGGTATCTTACATGAGTTCTATGATATTAAAAGAAAAAAAAAGGGGCTATTGAATTACCCTCCCTCCAAGGAGCAATTATCAATGTAATTCAATTTATTATTGTTAAACAGAGGCAGTGCATTATACATGCATTGTTGTATTTTAATGACCTTGGTAGTATTGTTTATCAGAAAATTATATAAAATAGTGCAGCACTTAAAAACTTGCATTGGAAGAGAATAGCAATCGTTTGTTAGAGAAGCATCCATCCTTTTCTTGGTGCTACAGAAGCTACACTGTATGACTGCAGAGAGTCTATTGAGACAGAGTGCCTGCCAGAAAAGCATACGACTAATAGCAAGCTGCCATTTCTTTTCATATTGTAACACTCACTGCAAAGGAGAGCTACGCAGCTATTAAAATTCCACTGCAAGTTTTGCTGTTGCAACATTTTCAGAATATTCAGCACAAAGTGCTGTGAGCAACAAGCAGTCAAACTTTTTGATACACTGTAAATAACATTAAAACAATATAACCTTTTGCTGTGCTTTTAGGCATTTTACTAAATTTTAGTCAATAGTTTATAAATTAATGCTGAGATTGCGTTTCCAAGAACAAAAAATTGGAATCAGAAAAAAATTAAAGATGCCAAAATGAGAAAATAAATGTATTTGCTCAGTAACATCATGTTCAACTCGGTGACTTTTTAAGCAAAGTGTCAATAATGGTAGTCATAAGAGCAAGCCCAGTTTGCAACAATATTTCAACCTTACAAAGCATTTGAACATAGTTCAGATAAATAAATAGCACATAAATACTGACAAGGATGAGAAACAAATAAACAAGGCTTGATTTTATCTTGATGCCTGAGCAAAGAGGATGAAGTCCAAACCATGAAATTCAACAACAGAATCATCAAGACACTGCTTTCCCTATACTACTTCTGTGACCCCTCACCCCACCCTCTTCCCAACCACCAGGCTTGCTTTGCATACAACCCCTTAACTGTCCTGAAGACAAGGGGGAGGGTAGATATGAAAGCACTTATTTGTTGGCCTTTGTGCAGCAAACTGCTCCGTCTGTGCGCGTACTAGAACTGATCACCAGCTCACCCGCATACTTGCAGTTGTTAGCGCTCGTATCTTAGTAACAGCACAAGGCAAGCGACATTTGCAGAGGTTCTTACTGTATCATTGGGAACACCCTGCTGCCAATCTAAGAGAAAATAGATGCATTAACATACTTATTAACAGACACTAATGTATCAGCATTATGGGAAAAAAAGAGATTTTATCAGGTTTGTATGAAACTTTTAAAGTTCAGCTTAGAACAAAGAACAATGGTTCTATCAAAAAGCCGTACCTTCCTGCTCCATTTCTAGATGCTTCCACTACCTGGATATGCGTCTGAATCAGTGCACCCTTCATTGTTCAAGTTCAGTGAATGTCTTACTCAGTTCTACCCATTTCCCAAGCTTTTGTTTCATCAAAGTTTGTCACCGAATATTTAAAAGTCTATGGACAAATATGAAATGCAGATGGGGCTGGCATTTATTTTTTTCCTTTTGGGCCAGACAAGCACATACAACACAAAGGTTTCTGACGAGATCAACATCTGCGATAACAATTAGAGGTGAGGACAGGATGTCTAATTCTGAACTTCCAAAAGCCCCTTTACGTCAACTTTTCTTTCAAGACAAAAGAGTGAAGAGCTACTGTAACACATTAATGTAATCCATCCATCATCTGCCGCTTGCAGATCACATTAATTTAACTAAAGTAAAACTATGACAAACATCTCTATTCTTTAATTCTAACTCACTCCACCAAAGCTACCAAAGTAATATCATCTATAAAGTCAAACCAGATATGACTGAATGCAGATTCTGAATAGGTGTCATAGTTAAGGAGTTGAACACACTGAAGCACACAAAAGGAAAGCTAATGTCATTAGGAGATATAGGGAGTGTGGAGAAAGCCAGCAACTATACAGGACAGTGGCGTTCTCTCCTACTCTGTTGGACGTAGACTAAGACACCCTTTGAGGACACTGAACTGATCCTGATTAACACAGTGGGCCTAATCCTCAAAGGCCAGCACTGCCTGGCTGTTTCCCCCCCAAAAAAGACTCACTTCAGTGGACAGAGAATCCCAGACACTGTGCCCCTAAACTGTGAAAACTCTCCTCACAATGGGGACTGAGAAGAGAAAAAGACCCCAAATCCTCCTCCACTCCCCCACTCCCCCACTCCCCTTCGTCACACTTGGGAAAGCAAAGGAGCAAAGACTCATCCTAGGAATCCTGCTCAATATCCTGGGATTAACTGCAGACCCTCTCAGTGCCCCTTCCTTCCCCCCTGCTATGGCTAAGTCACACTGAACTCATCTGGCCAGAGCCATTGTAAAAGTCCCACCACAAAAGAGAAACAATCAGATATACTAAACTTTAATCTCTTATGAGCTCATATCTCAGTCTACCCCGCTTGGACTCAAATTCCATTAGGAAAGAGAGTCTAAAGGTTTGTTTAATGCAAAATCCATCATCATTTTCAAGGGAATCACAGAGAAAAATCAAATCTTACTGAAATGCACTCCTCTGACTCACATTACTCAGCAGTTTGAATTGCAACTAAATGAAACGGACAGAAGCCAGTTGTTTTAACATTTGTTTCATATTTGATACCAGTGCCCATTTCATTGAAGTGAACAGGCAAAACCTTTTGTTTGCTCATGATCCTTAGTCAGCTATTAACAGTGAAAATTATACACAAATCAGGTGCAGTGTGTAGGATGGCTTGAGCAAAGGCATTCCTTGAGCGAAACATGCAATTGGGAGCTCAACAGAGGCTTTGAAGAGTTCTGTGAGGCATCTGTGGAGTCCATGGGATGTGGGTCCAGCTGTAATAATATGACTGCGACTGCCACCCATGCAGCAGGCAATTGTGTGTCTGTGCATTTGTAAGACTGGATGCTACTGTTTCCATATCCTGTCACTACCCTCTCTTTTCCAATCTTGTATTCATATCACATTTACACTCTGAAGTCTACTGTTACAGAACAGTTCATGCTCATCTGAAAATTCTGTGCTTCACACCAGCACTCAGAGGTAGGTAATGAATTACATTGTGTCCTTCACACGTAATTAAGTTATTTCTGTCAGTAGATTGTACTTGCTTTGGTTGTTTAGTGCAGTATAATCTTTAAACTTTTTGCATTAAACAGTTAGAATAAAAAACTATTATTGTTGTGATATGTTCCGAGTCTCTTAGCAATTACCTTCGGTCTTTTTATATATGCCTTCATCCACACTCCATGAATAAACAAGTCTCTTACACCTCAGTTGTCTTATCGAAGCTGTGCTCTTTTGTGCCTTTGTTTTCTTAAAATAGTGTTAACACACTCATAGAAACTGCAGACTTTTTTTTAAAAGTCATTAAAAACTGGATCTTTCCAATTTTTTTTTTAATATCTATTCAAAGTCATAAGTTCAAACCAATTTGACATTTAGTAGTAATTTTCACTAGATGGAGAAACTAAAAAAATAAAAACAGATACTGTACGTACGTCATCGTGTCATTATCTAAAGAGCTCTCTGAGGCCTTCAGAAAATAGGGTTGTCAATTACTTTCAGCCTGGCAAGAAATTCAAAAAGATCTCTAACACATCATCAACAAGTGGCAGCAATATCAAACAACATCCAATTTTCCAGGTCTGGCTGCACAGGCAAATTCTCCCCAAGAGCAAACTATTTGATGAAAAAATGACAGATGACTCTCAAGGTAACCTTTACATGGGATAAAAGTATATGAGATGTGTTTCTGGAAAGAAAGAAAAATACTTTGGTTGTCTAAAAAGAACATCAGAGGGAAACACTCGGATCGGATTAATGGCTAATTTACAATAAAATTGAGTTATTCAGCTCATGTAGACAGCTTAATCTGACAAGAACTCGAATCAGATCGGGTTATTTGCGATCGAATTAAGACCCTGGGATAACTCGATCCAAATGCCCACTGAACATGCATGTAGACGACAGTGCATCGGATCGAGCGTTCTGCACATGCTCGAGATTTTTTCCCGCGATCGTCACCCGGAAGTCGAAGGAGACGATATTACGGTTGTTTCTCGCCTCCGTCAGAAAGAAACAAACAACGCGATGGAGAATGCGCCGTTGTGCATCGCGTTTGTGCTCATCACAAATGTAGAGGGACGTAGCTTCATCTTGCTCTTCGTTCGCCATCTTTCTTGAATGCCTTAGTTGTTGTTGTTGGTGGTGAAGACGTCAACCGGAAGTGGCTCTATTAGCAATAGTTGAAATGAGTACAGCGCTATCTATGGTACTGCGGTATTGCATGCTTTGTGCCAGTGATTCGATTAATTCACCGCCATATATCAAAGGATACCCTTACCCTTGCTCAGATAAGGAGCATAACACAACTATAGCTATAATCGAGTTAATCTCATCATGTAAACCAGGTCTTTTGTTAAAATACTGTAAAAGCTAAAAAATATATATATAACTTAAAGGTGCTATTTGTGGGGGAAAAAAATTCAACCACATCTACTGAGTTGGAAAAAAGCATGTAAATTTATCTATATAATTTATCTTTAATCTTTGAATCATATTAATTGGAAAACCTAAGGGGGAGCAGACTTTCCTGTAATTACATTTTGAACTCAAACATGACCCACAATATTGTACAGTCTGCACTGGTCCCAACAGAAGAAGTAGAAACGGTAGCTGGTATTGCAAGTGGTAAACAAACAAACAGTAACGAACAGAGCATAGAAACGAGGAGAAGTTAAAGGGAAAAAACAAAAATCACAACAGTAACAGAATCTCCTGGCAAGCAAACGTTATCTTTCACACCCGCCCAAAAGGAAACCACGTGCAGCAGCAATGAGACGAAATGACAGAAAAGGAACCAAAACAAGATTTTTCAGTTCAAATAAAAAGGAGCAGGAAGTAGTCAACAAGTATAAAAGAGCTTATGAAAATGGAGTTTTTGTTCCCGTCTTGTTGCATCTGGTAAAACTTTTACCCCTGGTGGTGACCATAGTTTCAAAATCAAGCTTTAAGAGACTATGAGATTTTGTCTATCAGCTTCAACCGTGGACATGTCCGGTCGGACAAAAAGCAAAACTTTTAGTTAAAAGCTTCATACCAACTGTGAATCATACCGTAAATACCATAAGAAGGAGGCAGTTTGCAGTCACTGCATTATCTAGGAATTCTGCACCATTCCAAAGAATGGTTGAAAATAATGTGAGGCCAATAATTTCAGTTTAATTTGAACCAGAACTGGACGTTTCAATAAAAGGGCTAATAAAAGCATACTTGTAAAATAGTAGCAAGTAATGGCAAAGAAATGGTCAAGTCAAGCACTATATTTGGATTCCACGGACATGTTGAAGGGCCATTTTGAAATGGCCGTACATTCAAATTGGTGGTGATGGTGGTGATGGTGGGTGGGGTGGGGTAAAATTCTCAGTAGGGATAGGATCAACTCAGTCCTTGACATCATGTTATCCCCCATGTCTCCCTCGACTATCAAAATGCAGGCCACAAACACCCAAAACAATCCTCAATCATCTTGTGCATGAAAGCATAGTCTATAAGTTATTTCTAAAAAAAAAATTGAAAAAAGAAGCAACACTAGCATATTCTACTCATATTCTTGTTGAATAGCTGACTAAAAAAAAAAGATCTCATTTTTACCATAGTTGAAGAAGTTGGCACTGTCACCTCATGCTCTTCCAATGCATGAGTGCATGAGTGGGTTCTCTCCAGCAACTCCAACTTCCTCCCACTATCTACAAACATGCATGGTAGTCAAGATTGGTGACTCTAAATTGATCCAAGGAGTGAATGTGAGCATACCATTCCCAATGGTAGCTAGGATAGGCTCAAGCCCTCCTTTGACCCTGAAGTGGATTAATGGCTGGGTATTCAAATAGATAAGCTTTATATCTCTGGTTACTTATTCAGAGAGGATTGAATATGTTCCTGTTACATTTTGCCACAAAAAATAAGAAAATTCTATTGCATCCATAACTGCCTTTTCCCCATAAATGCATCGACAGACTACAGTGCAGTGAACGTTTGTCTCCTGTCATCAAATCAAAGAGCCTGAGTGGAACTAAACTGACAGTTTGACATCAGAGTTTTACTGTAATAAAGTGTCACACTGTATACACAGTACATTACGCTTTAACACAACTTATTCTGTAAAGTAAATAATACATATTTACGGAATTCAATTAAGAGCAACAGATAGTTAGAGAACAAATTACATAAACATAAACCATTTCATTAACTGTGAACAGGACTGATATGTTTAAATCATAGATGTTTTTCTTTGAGTAAAAGTGAACAAACCAGTATCTACAGATAGTAATATATTTCATCACCTTTTTACCTCCTAATTAGGCGATTTCTTCACAAATACAGTTATTACCATTGGCTATAAATGCTTATTTAGCTGAGACACACCTCTTATAATATGATGAAAGTTTCAGACTAGAGATGAAATTTGCACTGTTGTGTGATTAAATTAAAAGTTTAGAGTTTTGATAATCACACCCTACTGCACTTCTGGTGTTAACAGCAAATTCTGTGGCATCACATTCTGTGACCAAAACAGCTACTTCAGTTGTAAACCTTGTTATCATGAATGTAGAGAAAACTTCTAATTTAGGGTTTGCTGATAATATAACAGGAGATTCTTAAAAAAAAAAGAAAAAGTTTTTCAATTTCAAATGTGTTCGGAAATAGAAGTTGATGAACGGTTCAGATTAAATAAGCAACAGATGAAGCAGTCTTCGTTCTAAACGAACAGCATATGGAGGAAAAGAAGAGACTTATTTAAAGATAAAAACAAATATATACCCAAATAAACAAAGAAATGTAAAAGGAAATTAAAAAAGCTTTTAGCTTTTTGCCATTTGTCTTTATATTTCTATACCTATCCACTGAAAGTATGATTCTCTAAGACTATATTCTCACAAGGTTTGAGTAGACACAATTGAAGCTTTGAATGAGGCTTTATTCAAGTACTTGGGGTGGATGTACATTCCCATGCATTCATTCCTATCCAAACCAAGATAAACATGATTTTAACAGTTACAGTATAATAAAATATATAAAAAGTAAAATGTTTACAAAAATGTGAGGGGTGTACTAACTTTTGTGAGATACTGTATATGAGGTTGTAAATCAATCACATGGCTTTCATGTATGGTAAGTTTATTCCTGGCTGGTCAAATAGCCAACATCCTTGCTGATATAATGCTGAGCAATCTTCTAATTTTATAACATTTATTCTGTTATTTATTTATTTATTTCCATATTTCTGTGTTGGAGACGTTTTTTTCTGCCTTTTTTCCAGTCTTTACTTTGACTTCCTTTGCCCAACTACTGCACTTCTTTGTTACACAATTAAAGGATGCCCAAAATGATGCTTTGGGGGAACCAAATCTGCATGAAAATCTGATGAAGCGTGGTCACGACCAAGTGTCTGTATGTAATGAGATGGGAGTAAGACTGGTGAGGGTCGTCACTTGTTTCAGTGTTATTAGGATGTAGGCCTATCCTCCCAACAGAATAGTAATGCAAACTGTTGAATCTAATCACTTAAATCATGGCAGTGTTTGAAGACACTGTAGAAGCTTGATTACACTCAGTGTGTCTACCTTCTGATAAATTAACTATGTCCATGTAGAACTGATTCACAAATGTTTTTCTTGGTCATAATATCTTGGAGACAACACGCATGATAAAAGTACAATTTAAAAAAAAAAAAAAAGTTAAAATCAAATAAATGTCTTCACAGCATATAGTATTTATGTGCTATTGTTGTTGTCTTCACATGTGAGAGAAGGACTGAGAATGTTGTCCTTTATGCAAGTGAGATTTTTTTTTGTTTGTTTGTTTTTTTTAATCAGGACATAATTATATCTCATTTAACTGCTAACTAAACATAAATCAAAAGTAATGTTCATTTCCTTATCCGAGGAGACCTCAGTGGTCAAAAATTATGACAGAAGTAGAAACAAAATGTGTGCCAGAATATTTGAACTGAATTGGAGCTTGCTTTATAACAATCTTCTTCAGCACATTTCTCTGTAATCTACTGTATCTTAAGATGGCATTTAGACTGCATCTTTCACCTTTATTTAAGCACTAGTTATTACAAGCTAATAGTAACTTTACCTGCTTTTAGTTTTTGGGTGCTGTACACATATTTGCTGATTCCCTGCTCTGTCACTAGTACACTATATGGATTTTTTCCTCCCATTTTAGAGATCTCAGTGTCAGCCATTGAAAGGGTGTGACCAGGACTCTAAAGATGAACAAAATTGATAGCTCCTCATCAGAAATAACATTACCCTGTAATCTCTATCAAGTTTTGCTCTCTGAAAGCTATCTTCCTTTTTGAATTATATTTGACACATAGAATATAGGCAAGAGCATAAAATTGTCAATCAAGTTCAAATGACTTGACCCAACTTTAGCCAAAAATAAGAAGGCACAGCAAACACAAAAGTCCTCTGCTGTCCTGCTAAGATCTTATTAAAATTGTCCTTGTGGCAGTGATCCATGAAAATGTGCTGGTTTTACTGTCGTATCAGCCCTACTGCTCGTGTAGCTTGGACTTACAAGTTCTGCAGTTATGGTCATTGTCGGTAAGGTTTAAGTCATTCCAACTGCTTTGGGTGGTGACCTGGCTGGGTTTTTTGTTTTGTCCATAAAAAGGTCTGTTGACTTCAGACACTTTAAAGCAAACGTAAATAGCTGTTCAATGGGATTTTTCCAGGGAAGTGGCCGAACAGACATTCTCAGTCCAATGCAGCACCTGCAAAAAATGTTTACACGTATAGGGCTTACATCCTGTTTTGCTGCTTGCTTGCCAGTCTCTTTCCTGTTATGATGGTGTGAATGCAATTTGGCCAAGAATTGTCCTCGGATACGAAAAAAAAAAAAAATCCTATAAAATCTAGTTCATACACGATCCACTTATCGAAAGATAAAATCTGTTGACGCGAGAGGTGAAGGTGGAAAGGAAAAAGAGGTTTAGTGGAATAAAGAAATCAAAGGTACACACCTCTGATACGATTCTCGGAGGGAATTTTTGTATAATGGTCGTGAATGCAAATTTGGCCACTGGGAATAGTCTCTAGCTCTACCGTGCCCTATTCTGATGATGCAGTTCGAGGCAGTGGAGGAAGAAATTGAGTTTAGCCAGATAGAGAGGCTGAGTTAACATGTGGCCTGAAGGAAAAGGAGTCACCTTGGTCCCATAGGTGTGGAGGCAAACTCCTCAAGAACCACGGTTAAGGTATATGACTGTGAGGAAACAATCTCAGTGGTTTGGACATTAATAACAGTCAATTGTATTGTCCAAATGGGTTGAAAATGATGAGAAATGTGGGATCTAAAGCTTGAAATACTGAAACTCAATTAAATCACTTAGGGGAAATGTACTGTTTTAACCATTTAAACTCACCACCTTTCCGATGAGAGCCTAAAACAGACTCACTTCTACCTTCCTTGATGTATGGCACCCCCCCTTGGGGGCCTTTATCCACTGAGCCTTACTTTAATAGCCCCTAAATGCAGACTGTCAGCCCCATCTGACCTGAATCTGAGGACTTTGTGAAAGCAAGAAAAAAGAGAAGCAAAGAGGTGGAGTGGGTGTAAAATGCACAGGAAAAGGAGTCATTAAAGGGGAGGGAGGGTTAGGAGCAGGAGCTGAGAATTTCACTTCACCTTAAATGTCTCAGACTTTCCCTTGGGCCTGGACTTTAACCAGGCACTGGTACATTGTCATATGTAGCACTTTATTCACTTTATATTACATATAGAATGAATAAGCTTCTCTGCCATGGATACATGGTCTTCATATGCTTGAGTTTCTTTTTCATTTTGGTCATTTCAAACAAATTAAAATTTTGCTGCATTTGAATAACACTTATCTAATATCTAATCCTTTTAAAAAAGAGCTGTTAGGAAATTAAACGGTCAACGGATTGACAGTCTCACAGTGACATGAGCACCTGCTTCAAAAACATGTAGACAACATCTTGTGAGTGTAATCAGTAAAGAGAAGGCTGGCTTTTCAGACTGGAGTGCTTCCCCTCTGTGCAGAATTTGTCCTGCATGTTTGATATCATTCAGCTGTGGCATTTTATCTCTGATGAATAAATGGACACCAACTGTCGCTGTCTGAATGTTACTTAATTGCTAGGAAATTGGTCACAGGTCCTGATCAGTTCAGTATATCGTAACAAAATAAAGCCTCCCTCTTCAAAATGTACAGT
Organism: Leuresthes tenuis; assembly: GCF_036924035.1. Taxonomy (NCBI): domain Eukaryota; kingdom Metazoa; phylum Chordata; class Actinopteri; order Atheriniformes; family Atherinopsidae; genus Leuresthes; species Leuresthes tenuis. The sequence goes on from NW_027325362.1 coordinate 19,023,673, forward strand.
CTTGTTCGCTTTTAAATGTGTATTGCTTAGAAAAGCATAAAACGGCAAATCATAGAATTAGTTAAATTTGTAAAATTGCTAATTTTCATCAAATCTGGTTTGATGTTCCTGTCTATTGGTTTTATAATAAAGCAAAAGTGTAACTAAATTTAATAGACATCACACCGATAGTGAGAGGAGCAGCTCAGCTGTGAGCGTTACTTATTTACTTAATAGCAATTACTTATTCAAATTAATATGTTGCATCCAATACTGAATTTACATAAAATAATCTTTGATTTCCATTTAAAAAACAAAGAAAGTAGTCTGTACATAGAGAACCTTTTTGTAGTGACTGTTATGGATATTATCAGCAGTGTCTTATGCCTTATGCCTTTTCGTATTTCCTTTTTATGTTGACTGGTTTCTGCAAAATGTATTTCCAAAACCTACATGAGAAGGCTGCACATACTATACTGTGGTAGAATTAGGATGGTTCAAACTGAGGATGGATTTTTACTATTTGGGCTGTGGAATAAGGACAAACAATTGAAACATCTCACTGTTTGCCAAGTTTTAAATATAAATATAAAATATGTTTAATTGCTTACATCAGGATATCTTTATCTGCTATGTTGCCACTTTTCTTTATCCTAAAGGCTATAGAGGAGGCTGGTCACCTTTGGGCTGTCCAACATCTCGTCTCCTATGCAAACACTCACACCAAATTGACAAGGCGCATGATTCTGGAGGTGATGATGTCACACAACAGCATACCTGCAATTGTCTTTAAACATGATGATATTTGTCAAACTGTCAAAATTCATCTTTACCTTTCTGAACATCCACAAAACGACTTGTAGGGAAGAGAGAGTGCCAAGTGTCAAAACAGAGTCTTGAAAAGACCATCCATTCTTCTTAGTTTCTCCGATTGCTTTGTGTCATATAGTGGTTTTCGTCTTCCAAAACCACAGAAACAGCTGTCATAAAGATCAAGAGAGATGATCTGGTGGTATTTTGTGTCATAACTTAAAAGCTTTGGTTCTGGACGTCTGACTCAGTTCAACTCAGACACTCCACAGATACACCCCAAGGCTGTGTGTGACGTAAAAGAATAAGAAAAAAAAACAGTCCTCTTTGTGGTGGATAAACTACCTACTAATAGCAGAAAATCTTTCAGATAGAAAGCTGGTGATTTATTCATGGCCTTTAGATTCACCCTTTCAGATATTGGATCATGTGGGACAGAGCATTAACATTATATGTGCAGGTGCATGTAGGGGCCCATTACCCCTGATTTACATTCCTTTGCTAACAGTGCAGTCACCAGAAATGTGTGGATGCCTCTTCATCACAAGCAGCCCATATGTGTGGGAAGGAGTTAATCAATATAGAGAAGGCAGGATGTACATGTTTGTGCCATGGCATCTACCACTTCACAATCCAACATCTCTGCACCCTCACTTCCACGTTTGTTAGGTTTTAATTTAGACATGTGCAACCTCTACTTTTGGCATCTGTAAAGACACAAACTGATGCAAAAATGCTCAGTGTCATCTTATGCACAAGCAGGACAGAAGAACAGTCAACATATGGTAGTGTTGACGTGTTATTTCAGGCCTTTAAAAAACATGACAGTCAATACTGATAGATAGAGAGGATAGAATCTTTGTATTAAGTAAGCAGCACTTTTTCTATTCAGTTGAGCTCAATGCCTTTGCCCAAGGACACTTCAATGTGTGGAATCTCAAACACAACTAACATTATATAAAGCAGTCAGTTTCAATATGAACTGCTGGACGTGAACTGGTGACAACCCTGTATCTGTTCTGTCTTAATCTGTCTGCTGTCTGTTCATGTTAAAGCCTCCTAACTGAAGTTCCCTGACTTCTGTCTTTCCTGATGAAAAATCATGTACTAATTCGAAATATTTTCGATGTTTAAAAGTCTTTGGTAATAGGTCATAAGTGCTTTTGCAGCTGAGCACCAAAACAGACTAAATGGAAACACGCAGTAACAAATAAATAAATGATGATTAACAGAGGAGGAAAAGTAATGAATGTTTTAGAACCCAGTCTATGCTGAATTCTTACAAGACTTCCATTTGAAATTTTCCAGCACTTTCCTAAATTTCTACAGCATGGGTAAGCTGATATTTTGAGCTTGTATGAGGTCCATTTACGCATGTTTACTTATGAGGAACACTGGGGAGTGAGTGTTTTTGTGAGCAAAGTGTGGGTGGGGAAGCATCAAAAAGGCCAAATGAAGCACTTCCAGTACCACTGAGAGATTAGATGCCAGACTCTAGCTTCAAGATATCACTATTGATTTCCCTTTCTTTCTCCCATTTCTCACTCTGAGGAAAAATAACTTCATTACTGTTCTAACTGACTCATCGCTGCACAGAGAGAAAGAAGCCATATATTTTCAAGACAACCCATCTGAGAAAGGCATTTCCTCATGACAAGTAGCACACTGTCTAGCTAATAACCACGAAGAAGCTTTTTGTTTCGTGGCTGACTAAACCCGTCTGTGTACCCATATGGTCCACAAAAAGTAGCAATGTGCCTAAAACATGTTGGAATCTAATACCTAATATGTTTATCACTGTAGTAAATTATAGCCATTATCACTTTTGAAAATATTTAACAACCCAAGTAAAAGTGAAGATAATACCCTTCCGTGTCTTAGATATGTATATTTATACTTGGGATCGGATAAAATTTTATTTCATTCATTAATTTTTTATGCGAGCGTTACACTTAAATGTTTTGCAAGCGTAAGTCAGACTGAATTAGAGCTCACTCTTTCAAACCTACAATTTGTCCCACTTGGGCCCATAAGCACTGAACCATCTTTGATGTCTATGCTTAGTAAGCACGAGATAACAAAGACGAGGGAAAACTGGGCAGTTTGACAAGAAAGCTCAAAACTAAATTCAGATTCAATTTTTGATAGAAAGGCGCTCATGACTTATCGCAGGATTTTGGAATAGTCGCCCTCCTTGACTAGCATCTTCCAGGAGTCTATTATACAAGTAATATCAATTAGAGGAATAATTTGGAATTTTAACTTATTGGGATATATTGGGAAAATACCTTTGCTGATTTAAAAATCCCACAACTGGGATGAACAAGGTAGTGTTGACTGCAACTACTTACAGCAGTAAGTAGTTGCTGATATGATTGGGGTCCCCTTTAGCTCCCAGTAGTACTAAAAAGATCCATCCATCCATTTTCTATACCCGCTTAATCCAACTCAGGGTGGTGGAGTGGCTGGAGCCTATCCCAGCTGTCATTGGGCGAGAGGCGGGGTACACCCTGGACAGGTCGCCAGTCCAACACAGGGCCACACAGAAACAAACGGGACAAACAACCACACACACGCTCACACTCACTCCTAAGGACAATTTAGAGTCACCAATTGACCTAACATGCATGTTTTTAGACAGTGGGAGGAAGCCGGAGTACCCGGAGAGAACCCACGCATACACGGGGAGAAAATGTAAACTCCTCACAGAAAGCTCAGAAGGCCTCAAGCCGGTATTCAAACCTGGAACCCTCTTGCTGTGAGGCGACAGTGCTAACCACCAAACCACTGTGCAGCCCTTACTATAAAGATGCACATGATTTTTTTTTTTCAAAATGTATTCAAATATTCCATTCATTTGCAGTATTAAAACAGTGGACCAACGTGTACAAAAAAGAAACTGAAGTTGTCTGATGATGTATTCTTCAAGCTACAGACCTTTTGGGCTCTTTTTAAACAACAGATAGGAGTTAGGAGTAGTAGAATAGGGCCAGAATATGCGATTGTGTTCTACCAGCTGACTGAGGCCGGTGTTAGGCCGGAGTCTGTTAATAGGATCTGACAAACCAAGCATTGAAGAGAGATGGCAATTTTCCTTCAGGGACTGTCAACAATAAGCCTCATATATAATTTTGTTGCTATGGGGCAGAAGAGACATGAGATCATTTTCTGATTCCTCAACAACAGCAATGTTAGCTTTATCACCACATGAGCTTTAAAATGTTGTCTTTTTATTATCTCAATTTGAAAAAAATTATAATAATAATGATAATAATAATAATTAAATTCTTCCTCTTACTTCAAAAGTACAGCACAACAGACAACTTTTTCTATATTTGACAGTATCTTATTCAAGAGTTTAATGATATTCTGCCCCTTAGGAACCCACAGGTGCCTGGTACCATGCAGAATAATAAAGGCACAGAGTGTGTAATGCAGAGGCCAAGTCAAGTCTATATAAAAAAAAAATAAACTGAAAAAAAGGAGAAAATAAACATCCAAATATTTTAGCTTGTTGAGACAAAATATCAGGGCAAATAAAGAGGCCAATTTATTAAAACAAACATATAGGTATATATATATCAGATGAATAGGATTCTACTGGCATTTTGCTTGTGCAATATACAACATGAGCTCTGATCAAAAAGAAAAGAAAACCTAAACAGGGTTCTTCATCTGGACATATGTTGTCTGTAAGTTATAACCACTTTCTATTTTGAGTGAGGGAAAATGTGGCTGTTTGTCTCCAGCTGATGATCTGGACTATATAGGAAGGACACACATTCAAGCAAGTGTGGCAAGACTTATTGTCGCAATATAAAACAACTTTATTCCGATAAGGACATCGATACACTATAGTCATGTTGTGTAAAGTTGTTTACTGCACTAATGCTCAGTTTCATGTATTTTGAACCCTTAAGAGTTTTCCTTGTCCACAGGTGATTGTGGCTGTTTCAAAGCTGGAACATCGTACATTGCTGTCAGCCTCAGTGACACGCCTCGATAAAAAAAGTCATGTTTCAAACACATACAGGTGTAATCACATGACTAAAAGCTTCTCAGTCTTACCAGCACCGCAGCACACATTATCGAAGTGTGTATTGAAGTGTGCATTTAACTGAAATCCTCTTTCCACCACTGCTCTATTTGGTAAAGTCTCTTTCTCTCTCTTTATCTCTTGCTCAACCAAACGTGCGCGCACACACACACGCACACACACACAGATGCACACAAACGTACTCTTGCACTCCACTATTACACTCTCCCACAGCTGCGATGTGCTGCCTTTACCAAAAGCTCCAAGAGTTACTTCAGTTTTATCTCTGGCATCTCCATGAAGCAAAGAAATAGCTCATTGCTCTGAAAATAAACATATTTTCAATTTCAAAATGTTCAGTCAGGGGTGGTGCCTTAAGTGCCTTTTATATGCATCACTAAAATCATTTTACAGTAAACAGAGTATTACATCATTTCCAAGATTGTGAATAAACCACTAATTACAACAAATAAATGACTAAAGCAAAAGTCTGTTAGGAATAAACTGACAAAACAGAGCTAAATTTGTCATCTACTAATAGTGATTTCTTAGCTTTTTAGATTTTTTGAAAGGATTATCACAACAACATTGTGTCAGATTATTCAATGTTTCTGGATTTACATTGTGAGCAAGTACACTAAAACAGTAAATGACTTGTAAATTAGTTTGATCACTTTTAGCCTATAGCAAGTTGTCCTCAGTGTAATGTACTGACCACTGAGGAGACAAAGGAGTCACTTGGAAAAAAAAAAAAAAACTAAAGTCACCTGCAATGCATGAGACAAATTATGCTGCTATATAATCACATGATTTTAATCACACCTTTGATGCATCTTGTAAGGTTGAACACTAAAAATTATCTAAAGACTGAAACACAAATGTTGTCAGTCAAACATATTTGTGGTTAAAAAAAAACAACCAAAATGTTACCAACTTCCTACACATTATAATTTCTTACAGAGTGACTTTAAAGGATATTCACTGTTGGGTCACCAAATGCTGGAGCTACATTTTCAGTCAATACTTAATAAGCTGAGTATTTTTCATCAGAATATGAATGTTATTTCCTCTGAAATTGTTATTATGAGAATGTATATGAATAGAAACAGAGAATGAGATACTACAAAATACCTTTAAGTAGGGTACTAGATTGCCTGTAATGAAAATCTTGGGAGGCTGCATAAGTCAGACGGGTCAATAAGGACCGTTTCATGGCATTGCCCGATAAGATGCGTCAGTGTTCACTGTGGCTGACTCAGATTTATCCTCTGTACCTTGGGCAAAGGAGAGGACATAGATGACACTGAGAGCTGAAGTTCTATATGACAGCTATCAGCTCACAGAAGCCATTTATCAAATTTAACATCACAACAGATGTTTGTTTTTATCTGTTGCGTGAACTGTATGAGGGCAGATAGTTTAAGACTGTTTATAAAGGATTATTACCATAACTGAGGACATAACACACAAAGTTTAACGAAACACTTTGGGAATTACTCTATCATCATATTAAACCGATTTGTCCCTTTACATAAAATCATTTTCAGGGACATGTTGCTTTATCACTACTGTCACTTGTGAAAACTCATATAGGAGTAAAATATTAATGAGTCATAAAGTACTTTAAAAAAAGCAGACAGGTTTCTCATTGTCAGAATATATTATTAAAAAGAAAAATGCTTTTAAATCTAGCATTTCACCATGCTGAATATCGGCCATTAAGCACATCCGGTGCATTGGTAATGTCGGTCTTTCTTTATTTTTGGTCGTCAGACCCTGTCTGTGGCTTTTTTCAGCTGAGTAACTTTGCAAAATTGCCATCTTGGCTGATGATGACAGAACGTGTTCTGGTTGGCTGTTCAGTGTATAGTAAATAAGTATAGGAGAAGGGAGGCAGCAGTGACAACAGAAAGCTAACATCTAAATTTAACACATCACACACAGTCTCAATTATCCTCTAATGTGTCATCTTCATTTTTCCAAAACAAGCAGAAATTTCACAACATGTCAAATGTGGAATGAATTTTGTATTTGTAATATTTGTACCCCCCACCTCCATCATTTATATTGTGTTGTATATACTTCCTGTGTCACACCTGGTTTTCATGACTGATCGTCTCACCTGCTGCTCATTTGGGATTTTCTCCCTCAACATTTCTACCCCTGGATTTCAGTTGTTCCTTGTCAAATCATCACGTTAATTCCTTCCATGTAGTATTTACTTGTTTTTCCCCTCCCATGGATGTTCTCCATTTTACTTAGTCTCTCGGTGTATTCAGTTCGGGTAATATTAAAAGCTTCCAGACCATCCCCAGCCACATCTTTCTCTTCTCTTCTATAGTCCAGCATTTGGGTCCACCATTGCCATACCATGACAGAATGATCTGACTACAGCATGACCTAACGGACTATTCAGCCTACAGCTATCAGATTTCTTCAGAGCCTAAGCTGAAGGATGACACCAGAGAAGAGCTGATCACTCTCTGAGTATTTCCATCGGCTGGTGGTCAAAACAGTGCAGGGCCAACTCCAGGGATCTCAGCAGGAGCTGACCCAACAAAGCCAGAGACTTTACTTCAGGGACACTCCTACGTCTGTTACTGAAGGGGTCCCAGAGAGGGAAACTCCTCCGTCTGTGTCCGATGTGGCCCTGGTGGGCTCACCTCAGTCTGTGCCTGCTACTTTGTTGCTGGGCGCCTGGTAGCTCACCAGGTCATCCACCAGAGAGGTTCCTATTCCTTCAAATGGACGTCTTGTAATCCACCGGTGGAATCTCTACCCTACTGGTCCTGCCTGTCCTTCTGTCGGGCCCCCGTAGGGGTCTCTCTTGCGCCAGTTCCCCTGGTTTCTTGCCCAACCCCTGGAGCCTCGCTGGTTCCTCTGACCTCCTATTTGACCCCGGAGGGTCTTTGCTGGGTCACCAGGAAGCTCTTGGACACTTGAAGTGGCCTTGTTGGTCCTGGTGAGCTCCCTAGACCCATTCTGTTCCATTTGGGGTGACCCAGCAAGGACCATTGAAGATAACTTATGGTAAGTAGAATTATTGCACTGGGCAGAACTAGAAACTCCTTTGTTGCCACCTACTTTGTTGCTCAGATTTACATATGTAAAGTCTCTCTAGAAGTCTTATGCAATAAAGAAAGAAAAAAAAAAGTATCCTTAAATCTAATTGGAACACAACATTTGCATAGATATTTTCCAAGTAAGAGATTAAAGATTAGTGTTCTCTGTGCATCTAAATATGGCATTTAAGGATTAAAACTGTTTCTGGGGAGACTAAAATAAACAGAAAACAAGGGCTCTCATCTCCACCTGCTGCAAATCTTATAATCAAGGAACAATTTGAACAACAAAAAGAGCCGTTGCCAATAGCTATATATAATTTATCTAACTGATCTTAAAGTAACAACTCAATTTAGCTATTAGGGTCGACAGAATTTGAACTAATTCAAAGAGAAGAACAAATGGAGTTCCCAACAGCGTCTCTGCAGTTTGAACAGGTTGAGGACCTTATTCAGATGGACTAAACATGTTCAAGTTTCAGTACTCACTACCAAACCATCCTCAGTTATTTCAAATGGTTTTTTTGCATGTAATTGTAAATATAACAATAAGTATGCAATTAGCAACCGCCAATTGGAAAGTAAATGAGTTCCTAAGCTCAGCATTTCAAAAATAAAGCCTCAAAACTAAAGGGGAAATAACTTTCAACTGATCAGTAATGTTTCAAACTAATGTGGGTCAAAGAATTGAGTCCCTCAGTAAAAGGTTAGATGGCAAGCTCCTTAAAAGCAGCATGCAAATAAAAAGCTGAGGTAAGCAAGCTAGAACAGGGTATAGATTCAAACCTGAAGTATAAAGTTCAGAAGCATCCATTTCTTGGTCTAATGAGTCAGTATGGTTTCTGTGTACCTCACAATCTTTGAAGTTATAGATTCCATCTCAGTTTCACATAAAGATTTAAGATTCAAGCAGAGAAGAAGTAGGCGTAGAAACTTAAATGATATACAACCAAATTGCTATAACATCTAAAAAGATTACAAAGAGAACACATGCAGCACTGATTAACTGTGAGACCAGAGCAAAAGGAAATTAAATCAATCTCACAATCATCTCCTATGACTCAACCTCAATTTTACCTTTTGTGAATGGAAACAACATTTTAAAAAGAACAAAATAAAGACAGTAGAAAGATTACATTTTCAAAATTTTCATTAAAGAATTGCAGGAACAAAATGACAAAAAGACAATGTTGTTTAAATATAATGGCAGCACACAAAAAAAGAAATATAAGAGACACAAAGACACTGAAAAAGCAGCTCTGAGAGAAGGAGATAAATTAACATGAAGCAAAATTAATGCAAATATATGCAGATTCCTTTTATCAGCCTGTACCTATTATTTTTTCCCCAAACCTTTGGTCTTTTAAAATTGCAGGCGGACAAACAGCAAGCTGTTTAAAATTCATGAAACTTTCTTATTTTTTACTTTTTTTCCATATATCAGGAGCAGAGCTCTCAAGACAACCTTTTACTTCACCCACTCAAGCTCTGCCAGTGTGACATTCGTCAAGACCTCAATGATGTATTTTTCCATGACAGATCGTTCCCTGGCATCATTCCCATCAGTGTCGTGGATCTGCTTTGATCTTGATATAAGCATTAGCGTCACCCACATCACATACTTGCCATTCAATACAACTGACTTAAGTGTTGAACAAATTACAGGAACAAATCAAAAGAACAGCAAAGGTGAGTATTCCTGAAAACGTACATAAATCATGTGTACTTTATAATTCTACGGTACGTTGTCAAGTTTTTAGCTGCAAACAGACCTTAAAAGTACAAGAAAATGGTGAAATTCAGGAGCAGTCGGTTTAATAACGTTAAATAGACTGCACTTGCACAATGCTTTTCCAGTGTTATTGACAATTCAAATCGCTTTATTGTATCAGCTATGTTTGAACTTTCACCCTCCTGTTCATACAATGCTATTTACTCTAACACACCTTCTCAGAACACATATTACCTCATCAATAAATGAGGGTAGTTGTGGGGATCAGCATCTTGCCCGAAGACACTTCAACACGTGGATTGGTAAAGCCAGATTTCCCATACAATGGTAGTTCTTAGGTGGGCTGCCCAGGTATAATAAATCTGCTGAAATATGATTGGCAACCCACTCATTTGTTTTTATTTCTACTATGCAAAATAGTAAAATAGTGTAATGCTTCAATTCAGCCCCTTTCTCACTCACATGCACTACACAGGACCCTTCCCCATAAAATGAACCCACTCTGCATCAATACACGCAAACTATTTGCAATGTCTTTTTTCAGACCCCAACACTTAATTCTTTTCTTTATAACAAGACTAACCAAAAAACGTATAAACCTTTTGAATGAACCTTAACTGTCTGAACCTCCACAGCAAGCTCAGCGAATGAAGACCTAGTATGAGTTATATGCTCCCAATTTAAGAGTAGTAGTGGGGGCTGACAACTCAACCCCAGTTTGTTTTGTGAAGGGAGAATGAAAAAGTAGAAGCAAGACAGCTGACACAAGAGTAAATGTTAAGATAAAAAACAATTCTGACAATTCAGTTTGTAGTTTTTCATTTCATGTAAATAATAACTAACAGTAAGAAAATGGGCAAGGATCAGCATTATGGTTCACTTATCCTCCAAACTGCTTAGCGGCAGTTCCCTCCAACTATTAATGTGTCCATATGTGTGAGGGCAAAGATGGAAGCTCATAAAAGGAGTATTGGTGGAAATGTACATTAAACAATAAAATTACTTTTGTCTTGCAAATAAAAATAAATGTTGTGAGATACAGAATGAATATTGTAAATCCAGGAAGTCAGAACATTTCCGATGTGCACTGTTGCACATTTGCTTTAATCTGTGCCATCCATGACCCCATCACTTTACATGTTTGCTGGTGCAGTTGTTGTTACTGGCAGACTAAAAGTTAAATTGGGCTTTTTTAATCTTCTACTCATCTTCTCTGTTTTCCCTCAGCAAGATGACTCAGCCCATCACTTCTGCAGCCCATCTCATTCCCAGTGACTGGCTTAGCTCTGCTGTCCACTGACTTTTTGTGCTGTGTGAATGACAATGATTTCAAATGAAATGCACTGAACCACAGAATGTGGAGGAGTTTCTTCAAAATCTTCAGAGACCTTTTCTTGAAGCCTGGCATGTGTAAAGCCCACCCACGCCCACCATGACTTCCTCCTCCCTTGTGCACTAACCCCTTAACTAGTTCCCTTTCTTGTTCTCTGAGGTGTTCACTCTTCCATGCACCTCTCTTGTGTAAAAAGGAGATTCCTTCCCACAATTCCCAGTGGTCAGTGCTTTTCATTTATATCTGGTATATCCTATGTTCAGGTTATTCTAGAAACTATTTTTGTTGATTTAGCTGCCATATGGCTCCAGGAACACATACAATTGGAAATAAATTCCAAGATTAACTTGAGGTAGCATTTACAAACACTCGACTAATCAACAGTTTGACCCGAATGTCACTAGCTTTCTGTAAAACCCAAATACCACTGAGGGTACCTGAGTAAATAAAGAGGGTATTTAACCCAGAGAGTTGAGCAGATTTCAGCCATCTGTTTTTAAGAGCTTAACCTTAGACAGTCCTCCACTGTGTGGATGTGTTTGGTGACAAGAAGAAAACTAAAGAAATGCGCTCACGCGGGGAACAATGACACATGTCCAGCTCTTGCTCCAGACTCTGATTAGTGCATTCACTAGAGATGAGCCATATGTCTCTGAAATTCTGTTTCATTTTACACTGAATAGGGTGGACAGACCATCTGGGGTAGTGGGAGTTTCCCTAGTGAGCTACTCAACCATTAGACCCTGCAGACAGGCCCAAAAAATCTTTTTGAACACGTTTTTTTAACCCACCATAACCTGACTAAGCTGGATTCAAATAAGTGTGTATTGTAAGTTTATTTATTGCATCCAACCTGTCTCTTATGTACATGGTAGATATGAATAATTTTTTAGATTTCTTTAAGACACCAAAACCAAGAAGAATTGTTGTTTTAAGATATAGTAAATCATTATTCCGTTCCATCTTCTGTGAACATTATACAAATATCCACATAACAAAAAATAACATCCATCTCAAAGTTGCATTGTGCATAATTGTGCCATGTTTTGCAGATCATTGACAGGTGTCAGAGGGATTGTGTGCCATGAATGGGAAATGTCATGGTTAAGTGAGGGATTACACTGTATTACTCTTCGAATAATTCTTCAGAGCCAATAGCTGTCGAGTGAAGGAGTTGTAATCTGTTGGTGCCAGACCCCATCTGGACTGACAGCAGCTTAGTACCACAGAGTTCAGACCCTCTGCAGCCAAAAAGAAAAACCTGGCCTACCGTGTCACAGTCCATCAGAGACCTAAAATTTGGCAATTCACCTTAGCTAATGAAAGCAGCAACACATCAATGCCACGCCACCTCTGACACCAAAACAAACAACATAGCGGTGTTCACTATGACTTGAATTTAAGCATCCCGATGTCGAGAAATGCCATGCAAAATTACCGCAGAGGCAAGCTTTCAAAGATGGGCACCCCTTGTTTTTCCTCAGTTTCAGAACAGTGTAGATCCACAGGGACCCTATTGCCATATATGTGATGTACTGTAACATTTATCTTCTAAACAGTACAGATATAGGAAATAACATCACTTTTCTGTCTGCTTCTTATTTAATCCACCTGTACTATTACATGAATATTACAACAAGTATGTTTGTTAGATTTATATTTTGTAGGCAATGACTTTGAACATCACCATCTAATAATACAGAGCTGCTCATCATGCTGGGATTTTGAACCTTTTGGATCCATTGCTTTCTTTGTTTTTTTCACACTCCTCACAGAACAAATCTGGTGTCTTAATGACAGTCCCCTATTTAGCAGACATAGCTAGACTAAATCAAACTGATTATGTTTTTAGGTCAGATAGTATAAAAGGATTTTATTGACCAAAATGTCACATCAGGCTGACAAATGGAAACTTAAATTGGCAGCTTTGGAAGGTGGAATATTGACTTTAGTCAAATGGCTCATTGATTATTTGATTATGGCTCTAAAGTTGTGATTAGCTGATAAGGGGGGTGGATATTGGACACTATCTGTGAGCTTGGCTGATTGACTAGTAGAAAGTAGATTCATCCGATTAGGTGAGGGGTTGTGAACAACGACAGAAAAAAATAGGACTCTTTGGCCTTACAAACCATTACTCCAGAATCTTGTTTTTATTTTCTCCTAACTACTCTAACACTTTTATGCATAATGTAAAATAGCTACAACTTTTACATGCAAGAATGACTGAGAGAAAAACTATTTTTCTAAAAGGAGCTGTCCATGATTTGTCTCTTCTGTCGATACTTTCAAAGCATGTTGACAGCCGCAATACAAGTTGTAATAGCCAAGCAGTCTAGGATCAAATTAATTCACCCCTCATGAAAACTTTATGAATTCACTCTAAGGGACTGAATATAAATGTGCATATCCGACACAGGGAGTGCACAAAGAGTAAAAATATTGTCAGTTAACGTTTTCCTTATTTTCTCCATAGTTGTATGATAGTGTAATCTATATGTAATCCATCTCCACAATACTTGTTTAAAAAAGAAAGTAAACAATGTTTCAATTGTAAGGTTTTATACATCAGAACACAATTCAAAGTCATCTGGTCCTGACCAGGTCTGAAAAGGTGAACACAACCTCAAATTAACAATAACTTGTTTCATACTATACTGTGATTTTTTTTTACCTAAACTAAAATGAGATTTGAGACTGGGATGGAGGGACACCTTTCAGCAGGACAATGACCCTAAGCATAGTGCTAAAGAAACACTTGAGTCATTTAAGGGGAAACATTTAAATCTGTCAAACCACAGACCTCAATCCAACTGAGAATCTCTGTCATGTCTGAAAGACCTCATCCAACTTAAAGGAGCTGGAGCAGTTTTGCTTTGAAGAATGGGCTAAAATCCCAGTGATTACATGTCCCAAGGTCATAGACGTATACCCTAAGAGACTTTCAGCTGTAATTGCTGCAGAAGTGGCTCTGAAAACAACTGACTTTGGGAAGATGAATACATATGCATACACCACTTTTAATTTTTCATTCTTTATTTTTTTTACAAAACCCCTTTTAGTTACCACAACAGTGACACACCACTGTCCACACATACATAAACTGTAACTCCATTAACTGCTCTATCAAAATCATGACTTATGCATTCACATATTCTGCTTGATCATGTACAATAATAATCCAACTGAAGTAATATCTTGTGAGTGGCACCACAAGGTAATAATCCAAGTAAATATGCAATTTAATTTGAGCCTTGGTGGATACATTTATATGAAAGGCACAGTTTTTTCTTAGTATTCAGGATCCTCACATATTCCAACCATCATCTCCTGTTCAAAAAAAATGCCCAGATAAAGTCATTTACCAGTTTCTAGAAGCCCGACTATAACAGCTGGGTTATTATCTGGTATACTGAGGCATTTAAACACTCAAGTCCAATTACTGCTGTTTTTCAGCACAATGTGATTTCCATGGTAATATTGTGATACGTTGGTTTATTCATGTATAGTATATACTGCATGCTTCAGGGGAACCCTTACTTAATGGTAAATGGACACAAGTCCTATCCATGCACTTGCACACATGCACACTCATACAGCACTCCTTTGTTTATATAGTGTTTAGAATGGATGCATTGGGGAAACATGGGGCTCAGTGTCTTGCCCAAGGAGACTTCTACATGTGAACCACTCACCTTCCAACTGGCAGATGAGCACTCTTCCTCCTGAGCTATTGCAGCCTTAACAACTAACACTTGGGATACCAGGTATACTACTTGAGGAATCTACTTGAGGAATCTCCTGATGGAACATGCACAAATTCATCCCCTTTCACTTTAGACAGAGATTGGGAGCGCTAAGAATTACATTAATAAGCAAAGCAGCTTCAAAGAGAAAAATAATGGATAGAATATGAGGGCAGTTTATAATTTCTTTAGCCTGCTGAACTCCTGGATGGGAAAAAAGAGGAAAATGGGTTATGGAGCATTAACCTCTTCCTTCATGATTGTTCCTCTGCTTCTCCCTCTCTTTGGTTTTGTGTCAGTCTCTCGGTCTTGTATTACACACCGCTTAATGGCACTAAACTGACCAACACTCCCTTGAGGGGTCCTCTGTCAGCCAAGTGCCTGATGGTATTTTTTCACGGCACCCCTCTGAATCCTAAGAGCGGGGTAAAGAAGCACCTTGATGATATCACTGATATTAAGTTTCGGAGAAGTCATCGCTCACCGTGTGAGGGGCAGATGATAGAGGTGAGTGAGGAGAGAACGGCTGGGCTGATAGGCATCTCTTTGTCTCAAAGTGATGACCTGTGCTGCCAGGTCAACATCCTGGGGAGTTAACTAGTGTGAGGTATTTTTCAACCTTGGAAAGGTGTTGAGACATTGAAGGGTGGTGTGGAGAGCTATTGAATTACTCTGATGCAGAAGGCTGGAGTGCATGTTTGCTTGATGGCCTAAAGGCATTTATAAAGCAGTAATAGGGCTACCAGCTCTTGTCTTTCTCCTTCCAGTGTCTGGTCTGTATCACGTCCTCTCACACCTGAGTCTGCGACAACCGTTAAGGACTGATGCTGATCAGAATCTCTTCAAATGTATCAACACAAGTGACACAGGCAGATTGCTGCTGAGCTTGCTATAAGGTTGCCAAATAATAATGAGGTTTAAAAAACATAAAAGAAAGAAAATGGCTAAATGCTGCAAATACCTAAGCCTAAACATATGCATAAAAAACATATGCAAACCCACGAGAGGCTTTCTGATGTATAGCATTGCCATCCAACTGATAACATGTTGTGCTTTCATGGCACTAAAATTTGATAACATATCAATTATACAGACATCATCTACGTTGATTCACAGAAAGAAAGAAAAAATACTATTTGCAAAAGTTGGTGCGGTCACCATCTCAGAACAGCCAACTAATTCCAAAAACTGATAAGCTCTGATAACTTCCAAGTGAGCCCTTTTGTTCTACCTGATTGCTAATCCTAGCAAGTCTCCATCTTTGTCCACTTAAACCTAAGTCAGCAGTTCTAAGGCATATAAGATGCTGCTGATCTCCCAGTGGTAAAGAGAAAATTGAGTAAAATTTGTGATTTGGCTGCAAACTTGTGGCCATGCTGTAACTTTGGGTTACATTTTGCATAGTTTCACGGATGGGGTCAATATGTGATGTTGAATATTAATGCTGCATTATAGTTCATTTCCTTCCAGTTCCATACAGCAAGCTGAAATAAAATAAGCTTTTTTCAGATTCATTCAGTGGTTTAGCTGAGCTATAATGTTTTCATAAGACAGACTTTCTTCTTTATTAAACAATCTGCCATATTAAGCTGTAAACTCCCTCCACAAAATCAATTAGTTTGGATTGACAGGACTCTTGCAAGGTTTAATGCTGTTTTTCCACCCTGGAAAGAAAACAGCTTCGGTACAAAAATCAGCATATTTGACATGCAAATAGTTGAAAGATTTCAAGCACTGGCAAACAGCTTTGGCCACATTTGAATTTGATTTTCTTTTGAAGTTTCCCTCTACAAATTAATACAGCTTGTACACCAGTATTGTTGCTTATTGTATATGTTGAACAGAAAAGAGGAGAAATAGAAAGAGTTTTGTTCCCTGGTGTCCCAGTGTAATTTTAACACAGGGACACCAAGGCTCTCAAAGAACCAGTAAAAATAACATGAAACAATCATTAAAGGTCACGTGACAATGGAATAATTAAAGAAGATTCAGGCTCTTTTCTTATTAGAGTAGTGCTCTCAGTTTAATTGCTCTGAATCAAAAGCACCGGAAAAATTTCTCTGATCAATTTGACATACAGCTAATGAAATAAAAGCTTCAATGTTCTCTCATGCATTGTTTCCTTCTCCTTTGGCCTGTAAAAATAAAGTTGGTGATGATGATGATAACACTCATAATGCACTGAGTGTAATGTCTCATTTTACTGAGAGGCCATTATGGTACCATTCTGAGAGGCGCTTTCATTCTGACAGTTAGTGAGATTCCTCTCATCTATAAAACATGCAGGTTACATTGAGAGGTAGCTGTAAACTGCCAGTTTGTTCATTTAGTAATGTCTGGGGAGTTTAGCTATCTGGTATTCATCTCCTGCCTCTTAGGCTCTTGCTGTGGCCCTGACTGAGAGGATGCTGCCTCACAGTCATAAATGTACAAACAGATGGGTAAAAATTGCATGACACTCCCCTACACTGACATATTGTGTTTTCAGCACTGTTATCACTCAGAATGCTTCACTGTATAGCAAATTCCTTTTTGTTCATGCTCTAAAAACAAAAACATGGCCCCTCTCTCAGAAAATGGCAGATTTGCCACTTCACTCTTTGCGTCTGTATGAGGATACAATTGTACATCAAATTATCTAGAACTCAGGGCTTGTTAGATAGTACACTGGTTAATTTAGTCCAAAAGGGACTGAAAAAACACAAATTCCTCCATTTTCAACCATCCAATCCCAAATTGCATTATCCAGTGTGTTCTCATTTAGGCTAACTGTTAATGAACTCAAACCTAACTTTGCCTTTTTGAGGTTGCCTGCCTTTTGTATTGTGCCCTTGGGACACATAGACACAGATCCAGAAAAGTTTGCTAATTGAAAAAGTACAGTGTGTCAAACATACTGCTGTCTGCTATCTATCTTGGCTTTAAACAATAACAATGCAATCAAAGGGTAAGTGAACGGAAGAGCATTTTTACTGCTAACATCAATTGAGTGCATTTCCTTAATGAAGCCCATACTTGACCCTAATGTTCACTTACACACAAAAAACTATTTGGGTATGTGTAAATGCATATTCATTTGCACTGATTATCAAGTATAACTTTGTCTCATAAAGCTCTTACAAATGCTTTACTAAGGAAGAGAAATGAGGTTGGGTGAAACACGCAGATAAAGAATGTAGGCAGAAATCGTACATCCTTTCATGCACCATTTGGCAAAATAGAGCAAGCACCAATTTCTTTCATGAAGATTGATCTACAAGCCCACACATTTTCAAGACTTTTCTGTCACCTCTAACAGTGAGGGAACCCAAGAGCAAGCCTTAAAAACCATGCGCACACATATATTCTCCTCATTCTTAATACCAAACCATGAAGGAGGGTGCATCACAAGGGACAAGGCTCTGTGCATTGATCAGAAACTAAATAAATGGCTTTACTTATTAAAACATTTCTATTCTAAACATACAAATCAGCATATAAGATAAAAACGCTCGTGCGAGGTTTGCTTAGGAGCAGCTCTGTTGAAAAGTGTGATACATCATAAGATGAACAACACATTTTGTAGGGCTTTTATAGGACACATTACCATTGAGGACAAAAAAAAAAGGATGACTTGGAAATGTGGTTTTAAATTCAGAAATAGCCTTGCCGTAATCAAAACAATCAACAACAACAGATGATGGCTTGAACCATTAGTCACGGTGTCCACTGCGTTAGTTTAAATTAAATGCATTGTAAGAGTTGTAGGATATAGCGCTATATGTGACCTTAACGGAGGGAGAAAAAAGAACTAAAATTGGATTGTGCTTCAGCTGGTTTTTGGTGGCATACATGACAAGGGGCTTCTCAGTAGAGGAAAAATTGTGCAGATTTGACCATTATCAGCTTCAGTAATATAATGAAATCTGTCACCAGCGCTGTCTGAACATTGAGGGAAATTCAACTGGAAAAAACTGAAAAGAAAGGTAATTATTCAACAATGTTCATGCCATGTTGACACTTACATGTGATTACTGGAGCAATAAATTATCTACCAATATGTGAGGATAAACAACTATCACCTCAAAAAATGCCAAGTGGAAATATTTGTAAAGCTGACGACATTTGATATACTACACCTAACATTATTTGTTTTAACCGCAGAACAGGAAAGAAACTGTCATAAAACAGAGGGTGTTAACATCTAAATGTTGACATAGCACACCAGACGGATGTGATTGAGACACCAGCTGGTGTTTCAAGTGAAAGCCTGAACCTTGTTTACCATAATGAAGCTCACAGAGGCAGGGGAGGCACTCATCATAGAATTTTGCTTTACTTTTTTTGCATTTCTTAACACAGGAATTCTTTGGACAAATATCAAAAATCTCCCAGGTTGTTACTGACACTCAGTATGTCTGCACAGCTTTAGAGAGTGAGCTCTGCTGAGCGAAGGACAGGGAATTTGGAGCTAATCTGCAAGTGCAAAAAAACCAAACAAATTCCATCAGAATTTTTTTTTTTTTAAAAAGGGAAAAAAAAAAAAAAAAAAAACTTCAATTAAAATGTTATGAGCAAGCAAGCACTATGATAGCAATGACACCTGATTCCCCATCTCTGACGTTGTTAATCTTGGCTGTAGTGATGAAAGAGGGAATGTTGACTTTATTCAATGCTCTGAATCACACCAGTCTTTGACCAGGATACTCTCAACTGTACCGTTTTAACTATACCAGTTAAACTTCATTACAGAGTTTGGAGAACCCAAGTCCAAACTCTCATTTAGGGGATGGCTCACAAATCCATCAAACCAAGCTCCTTACACTAAATTTTCTATGAGATCAGCAAAAGTCAATAAGTTCTCGTACTTGGGTTTTTCGTACTGTTGAATTTTTTAACAGTATTTCACTGAAATCAGAAAGTCTGTCCTTATGTTGTCAGTTGCCTCAGGTAAACCGTGAAATCCTGTTGCTGAAAATACACAGCGTGACTGTTTAGTTACACTTCATGTAACAGGGAGTGTGTTGTATGTTATTCTCATCCTTTTTCCAAATATGCTGCCAGCCTATGAAAGTTAAGTACACTCCTTTGTCTTTTTTATAAACACTTGCATGTTTGGAGCTTGGAGACAAAGCACGTTGGATTTTAATGGAGCCAAAAAGTTTGATGTGATATGTTACACTCAGTGGGTCTACATGATGAGATTCATTTGAATTACAGCTATAGTTGGACTATGCTCCTTATTTTGGCAAGGGCAATTATCCAGGTATATATGGTGGAGAAAAAAAAGATGGAATCATTGGCACAAAGCATGTCATACCCCGGTGTGATAGGTGGCGCTCTACCCATTTCAACGGTTGCTAATAGAGACACTTCTGGTTGACCTCTTCACCACCAAAATCAACAAACACAGGCATTAGAAAAAAATGGCGAAAGAAGAGCAAGATGAAGCTACATTCCTCTACATTTCATTTGTGATGAGCTGGTTATGGCACAAACGCCATGCACGACGGCGCTCTTGGCTGCAATGATTGCAACACTCACTGTCATTACACAGCTCTATCATATAGATTAATGCTTTGAGTTCAGATTTAGGTTCAGAAATTTACTAAATCATGCATTAAAGTTACTGTAAATACCAGCTGACATCCTGCTGGTCTGTGCAGGCTTCTTCTACATTAAATTCAAAAGCAGAGGAAGCATTAAATGGCCAACAATTAATTTAATTGTCTTCACAAAATCACTGATCTGTTCATTTGTTTTGAAAATGTTTCACTGACACAACCAATGTCTTATTTAACACTACTATATAAAATGATATACGACTGGATCTAAAATGCAATGCAGTACATGTTTCATGCAATGAAATCCTTTTGAGCAGAGTATCAGGGACGTGATGATGCGTTTTTGCAGGTCCGTGTCTACGCCCTCTTACAAGCACTAGCAGATGTGACATTAGAAATGCCTTTAGATATAGTTTGATCAAATTCAACACAAATATTGGCACATTAGCACCATTTTTGTGCTATTCTGTTGAATGCATTCTGGATTCATGTCACTATAGTTTTTAAGCTAATGCATGCGCACACGAGTAGTTTACTTCATGTTATATGTCAGACATTCTATTCATCTCCAAGTGCAGCCAGGTTTAAGGTACATCAGCTTAAAAGAATAATTTAGCAAAACCCAGAAAAGGAAAAATTTTGCCCATTCAAAACATTTTTTTCTTAAACTGTAAAAAAAACTTGCAATTCACAATTAACAAGAGCTGTAAAACGACATTTAGATTAACCGAGACAATAAAAAAAGATGCTCAAAAAGTGAGGTGAAGGGATTGCAAAATGAATTTTTACTATTATTACTGTGATAGCTTGTTTTATGGTCATCAAATAACTATATTTAGGTGAAGTAAAGATGGTTACTTTAATAATAATTCTTTGTTTTAATAATTACAAGCCTATCCCCGATACTTTAGCAATAAATGGGAAAGAGCTCAGAAGAAGCAGTAACTACATCTTACTACACTGCCCCTATGCAAAAGTAGAATTACGTGTGTGGAATAAATGCATTCAAACTGTATACATATATTGTTTTCTTTATTATCATTCAATAGTAGACCACACATCACCCTTTCAACACTGAAACTCACTTGAGCCACATTTGTCTATAAAAGACTAAACAGTGAAGTCACAGCAGAGAAGAAATTACGCTCGTTAATGCAGAAATCCAACTGGAGGCAATAGCCTATATCACTGTGGTAAATACTAAAATAATAGCACTGCTTTGTCATTTTGTTTTTATGGTTTGACAAGAAGACCTTTTAAGCTGTGATTGTGTTGGTTTTCTGATGTCAATCATTCCTTGCTCTAGAGGAGCCAGAGAGATGAGAACATCAACATAAAATGCCAACAGTGAATGTTTTCATGTGGGATGAATAATAAATTGTGAAGTTAGAAATGTTTGCAGTTGACGGAGTGATCACTGAGTCACTTATCAAAAATCTATACTAACTGTCTGAGTAATGTAGGATTTCATAAAATGACGCAGTAAGAGCCAGACTTTAATCCACATGCAAAGATGTATGCAAGAGTTCGACCATATGTGAACATCTGTGTTCCGTTTCTTCACAAGACATCCGCTATAATAAACTTACCTATATTAGCTGAAATGAGATTTACTTCATTAACAAGATGGCATGGTCCCCAGGTGACTGTTATGACTGAAAGATGAACATGAGGTGCCCAATTACACAGGGAACATGAAAATTAAATCTGTTTAGAGTGCATCCTCTTCTGAGTTTAATGCCTTTCATAACTTTAAGATCTTGTTTCCTTCACCTGGCAGCTTTTCATTATTTCCTGTAAATATACATTATGTCTCTACCCTGCCTTTAGGCATGTCCAAGTAGCAAAAGCCAAGTAAAAAAAAACAAAACATGACTGTGAAAAGCACAATACCTTCTCCTTTTCTGAACTTTTTATTTTTCCTTATTGAATCTAAAAAATTGCATGCTTACAGGTCAATCAACACATGGCAGGAGAGGCGAGAAAAATACTTGTTTCATGCTCATATGAAAGAGAAGACTGGGCCGAGGCAAACTGTGACTTTCAGCCAATCAAGCTATAAATGGCTTCACCATTGAGCTTTAGCACAACACAATAATGACACAATAAATAACCAATAAATGTCTTATAGAACAGGAAAATTGATTCTCTGTTCATGAATGTATTAAAATCTATTGTATGTTTTCGTTTTTTTGTTTGTTTTTTTTACAAATTTTCTAACCTGCCCTCTGTTTAACTCACTTATAATATTTTTGTCTCTGATCAAGCGTCCATCAGACATCCGAGACCAAAACCCTGCTATAAATGGAACAAAGTAACATTTGTGCAATAAAACCGGACTGGAGCATTGGTTCATCAGTGTCCATCCATAACAGACTAAACCAAGATGCCAACCACAATACTGGGAATTCAGTTGCATCAACGCACAGCCTTCACCTTATTGGAAAGCTCAATCTGCTTTGTTTGAGCGTGGAACGGGGACTAAGATTCTATTAAAGAGATAAAATTGTTGCCATAGCCAACTGATGCATCAAAGGCCAGCCAAATTGCAGCCCTTACTTGAGTGGGTTTCACTAAAGTCACTTATTTGTCCATTTCATCATGCTAATGGCAGAAGCCATCATCCCATTAAGCGCCACAGCTGAGCGAGGTTAAACAAATGCAGTTTGTCTGATGTCGCACTACCTCCAAGTCAGGTCTCACTGCTCTCCCCCATACATCACAACAAATCATCAGTTTGTCTATAACTACTTTATATATGCAACCCTTTGACCCGTGCTGCATTAACCGCCTCTGCATTCACTGGCACTTAATGCACAAGCATTCTCTTCTCAGTCTCCTCTTGCGCTTCTTTTATCAAAAATCCTTTCTGCATTCTTACGAAAGTGAAATCCAACCTACTCTATCAGTGAAGCTATAAAACCATTGCTCCTTTTGGGGAGTTTTTAATACTGTATCACATGTTCAGAATCTGGCTACTATTAATATAATATAGCAACTATTAGTGTTTTTAGCATAAGAAATGGCTAAGCTAAAATCAGTTTAAAGTACAGTCTCTTTACACGTCCTGCAATGAACAGCGCAGACACCATTTTGGCAAAACTGGGACAAAAGGAGTTCCAGTTTTGTAAAACGGATGGAGTTCATTAGTTTTAGTTGTTTGCAGAGTTGTTCCATCAAACACTGACTTGTATGCTGTAAGGCCTCCCAAAATAATAACTCAATAATACCTAATAAAATCATATCTCCTGGACATTTCGCAGGCAGCTCACCATTTATCTTTGTCAACAGAACCCAGCCTTGTTTCTATTACATGAACAAAGGTCTTTGTATATAATGAGTCCACATTCTCTAAGCCCTGCAGTAACCACACAATCACTTGTGTCAACACAAGGGAAATCCATTTCATCAGGACGTTCAGTCACTGCTTCATTACCATACACAGGGGCAACATCTGTGCAGCCACGCAGGCCTGAGAGCTGTTGCAGAATGCTGGAGTTCAATGAATTTGTTTACAGTGTACAGTGGATGAAATATATTCAATTAAAACATCATCACAGGTCAATCACACTGACATTTTAATCAGATGAGTTTTTAAACAACTTAATATAAGGGGTGTGTAGAGTTATTGGAGAGATTAGACGAAATGCTTTGGACAGAATACTTTTCTATTAATGCACCTTATCTTAAGCTCTGCCAGCAATGTGGAGCTTCAACAAATATAAGAGCCGTTCAATATATGTACAAATAAAAGCCACAGACTGCAAACATTTTCCTTGGAACAGACTAATTTCTGTTCCTGAGCATTCAGCATTTATCTTTAATGGTAAAGTCCAGCTCTGCGAGCGCCTCCTGACATTGTCAACAAGCTGATTGAATTTCTACAGTGTTTTGATTTTTTTGTTTGAATATACTTTTGTGATTTGAAGAAAAGCTGGCATTGTTGCAAACAGGGCTAATGTGTTTATTTCTGGTTCAGTACTGACAGCACTGCTATAAAACCTAATTTGTGTATAAACAGCCTACAAATTCCAAACACTCCAACATGAAGTCCGAAGCATCTTAAAAGATTGTTGATGCGTGTGCAACATATGTGATTAGATTCTTCAACAGTAAGTATAAACAATGTAGTCTTTGGAAAAGGTTTAACTAGTTTCTTAATTTTTTCAAATAAATTAACCTGTGATAGCAGAGATGATAAGATTATAAGAAATTATAACACTTAAGATGTAAAATTCTAAAAGGCTAAATAACAGCAACAACGTACTGTTGCTTAATTTAGTATTTTGATTGTAGAGGATAAATACTAAAAACAAAATTATTCTAGCTAGTTAGCCTCCTTTAGCCTGAAGCTTCCTGTAGGACCAACAATATTTTTCAAAGCTTTTCAAGGAAAGCGTAATAATTGAAGAGGCTTTTTAACACTGCTGTGACATAAATTAATTCAGCATTGTTTGTGCTTCATTTCTGTGAATTATAATTTGGTTTACATGAAGTTGAACATTTTTACAACAATGACATCAGCAGCACAGGATCATTTTTAAAAATCCGGAGGTCATTCTCTCATTTGCATTAAGTGTTGAAGTGAAATGTCCAATAAAAATATACATATTTTTAATTTTTACACTGGTTTACACTGTATTTCACAATTCTCTCAAGCATCACTATACATCTCTTTGGCCTTACATAACTTGGGAATAAGCCTCTGGAATCTTAACAGCCATATGTCTTTAAAAATTAGTCTTGGCTATTCTAAAATACATTAAAATGGCCAGCTGAGACCTCCTTTAATCACCATGGCCCATGGATCCTCAGAGAAACTTGTGCATGCTCACAAAAACTGAATAAACAGCCTGGGGTTAAAGGAATTGTATTCTCATTTAAACTACTCCCAAACATCACAGCCTTTAATTTCATGTAGCTCAGAGGTCCTCTTATATGGAGTGATTTTTCTGAAAGAGAAATGATAGAGAGGACATTTTAAATTTCTATGAAGTGCTGATATTCTCTGTGGAATTTTGAGATTTAGTCACAGTAACGCTGACTGCATTGTTTTATTTGTGCCACAACATAGCTATACACTGTATGCTGAATAGCGTGAATTTATTTGAATGACTGCATACCCTCTGAGAAAACTAGGACTTTAAAGCTAAAGCATGAAATTATCAAATGGAGTGTCTGCAAGAAAATTGCATCCCTTGCCAAAATGTGTGTTTTATATTCCTTTACTCACTTGTAACATTATGTTGCTCATTACCCAGACCATAACTATTACCTTGCCATTATAGAAAATCTTACCACTGCAGGCCTGCAACCAGGCAGCTCATCAGTATTTCTGCTAAGGTGCACACTTCTAGAGGCCGGCTGTGCACATGGCTTGAATTTGTTTGAGTGGGAAAAGGTTTACAGCAATTTTTGGACTGAGACAAACTAAACTAAAATGAAGGAACTGAGGAAAACGAAGAGAGAACGGGAGCAGGAATAATTAACCGAAAGTCAAAGAGAGGTATTGTGAAAACCAGTGAATTCTTTGGTCATGACAATGCAGCACACAATGCCTGGAATAGTGTAGAAACAGTCAGCAGTCTGGGGTTGATTTCTGCAATCCTCTCCATTCAGCCTTGCTTCACTACCATTTAAATACATTATCTTATAGATAATAGTCACTCCATCTTTTTTTTCTCTAACAAAAAGAAAGCTACAACCATTCTCTCTCTTCTTCAACATAGAATAGCAGCTGAAACCTTGCACTGAGCATTTTGTTATTTCAAAAAACCCAAAAAACTTTCAGTTTCTGAAAACAACATATTGCATCTAAGCTGTTGCTGAGACAGATGTTTAAAAATGTGAAGAATGTCTTGGAATTTCCACTTGTTACAACAAACAATTCTAAAGAAACATCTGTGAAGTGAAAGCAGGGAAGCTGGATTTATCTATCTGAGATGCAGAACCAGCACAGTCATCGCACCTCTAAAACTTAGCAGAAATGTCAGCAATACTTATATGGATCCACAGTGCCCCCTAAAGGTCAAAAGATACACAAACCTTAAGTGCATGCAATTACACTTACTAAATTGAAGCTTTCCACCACCAAAAACATAGAATCCATGTGCTTGAGAGGCTCATATTTTTAAATATTAATATTTCTTCATCAAAATCAGTCCCTCTTATTTACAGCAGGTAGAGTATGACTTACTTAGAATATCCTTAGAAATGCTAAAATAATCAAGAATTATGTTTATTTACAAATAAAAAATTCTCTTTATAATTCAATTTCCTTTTTGTCATCTTTAATTGACCATTAAACATATTACTGTTTACAAAAATGTGCTGCCAGTATGGGGCACAATAAGAAATCAAACCTTCCTCATATTCTAGTCTTAATACCCACTCAGGTCAGGTACTCACAGGACTGATAGATGGGAACTGGCACATGTGCAACATAAGGATAGGCGTTTTGAATTTTTTGTGTTTGGACAGAGGGGAGTATAAGTGACAAGATGGAAGTAAGAATAAAAACAGGGATGCAAGCAGTGAGCCATTCAGACCTTGACAACAGTGACTTAAGTTCTCTATCCACTCAGAGACAAGTGAGGGCATAACCTGAATGATGGGTCTTTATGAGCATGGGCAACTGCCTTTAAAGACAGATGCAGCTTCACTGGTCCTCCCTTGTTTGAGTTTGTTTGAGTTTGTGTGAGTGTTCGAGAGAAGGGAAGTGGGCTGGGTCACAGAATGCGTGACTGGGAAGGAAGGGTTTAGGCTCATTCTTCCAAACACTCAATATGGTCATAGACCATTAGCAGTCCAATTTCTTTAAGTGCCAGACCAACATAGGCTGACAGCCTGGATTCGTTCGATTACTGACACCTCACTGTAAATTATTTCCATTTGGCCTTGATGGTACGTCGTAATCAAAAAAATAAATAATAAAAATCATTGATCTTAACCAAAATTTGAGGATGAAAAGCTGCTCATTGTAACTGCATGATATAAAATAATTATAATAATAATAATAACCAAAAAATGTTTAAATAATAAAATGATCAATAAATTAAACTGAAATTGGAAGAAGGGAAAGTTTACCAACTGATTTGTCACCTCGGCTCACATTCACAAAGCGATGGCAGGGAAAATCCTGTCCTTGTGCTTTACTTCTCTCAAAGGTGATCTGATTAACAGGACCTTTAAGTGCAAGTCCCACTAAAACTCACTCACCAGAGTCATTTCACTGTTCATCAGAGCAGCAAGTTCCCTCAGCCAGGTGCATCGATTTTCATTCTTGGTGTGGCAGTGCAACAATCACAAGCTTGTTCAAGAAGTTACCAGTTGCTCTTTGTGATTGTTATTGTATCTTGTGTGTCTGTGTGTGCAGACCTGTCAGCTGAGATGGAGCTATGTGAATGATGCTTTTTATTTATTAGCAAGTTTATGCTCAACAGAATTTCATTAAAGTTGTTGGAGAGCTAGAAAATTAGTAAAAAGGATCACAATATTTTGCTGTAGATCATTTTTCATTAAATGGTTCTATATAGCATTAGACTTGGCTTTCAATGTGCACTCTACTCATTCTTCTGATGTTGTGGTGACATATCCGTACACACATTTATATCACATTTGAAAGAATGGCTTCACTTTTGCAAACAAAAAGCTTGAGTCCATAACATAAAATCATTCACTTGACTTGGTTTGAGGTTAGGGTAATGTTGATGTTTACTCAAACAATGGATGATGAGCTCCTAAACTAAGGTGAAGTTAGGCTAAGGATAGTAGGGATTACGGTTCGGGTAAAAGATGCGTGTAGAGAACGAATGTAAATTAATGCAAAGTCTTATATAATGATGGAGTGAGAGCTGTGTTTGTGTGCGCTCAGGTTGAATTCCAATGTATACACCACTAGCAGCACAGTGAAAGAAAGAAAAAAGAGAGGAAGAGACCAGCATACTATTGGGTCTCTGCTTAGTCAGTTAGGTTATGACACAGGGTGAGAATCTCTGGAGAAACAGATAGACCCATCGAGCCAGACTCTGCAGGGGCTGAGCGTGTTGGGCAGCATGTTTGAGGCCTGACAGATAATCTAATGAAGTGTCATGAACGTGCTGACAAAATCCTTTATCAAAACAAAGCAAAATCAGAAGCCATATTTTCTCACTGAGGAAAATAAGGAAGTAAACATTTTATTGCAGAATCGGCAGCATTGTTTAATGTATCATCCCACAATCAGGTAAGACAAGACAACCTGCTCAGCTCTGTAAAAGACCTGACAGCAACACTTTAGATGGATGCAATAATGTCAATCAAATTAACAAAGTAGAAAAGAAGAATATGCTAACATTTATTACAATCAAACCTTTCAAAACACCCTAAAGTTGGGACGTTGCAGTCATTTATGCATTCAAGAAAAAGACTAGAATGTACTAGTGCATTTTCGCTCCCCTTTTCCTGAGATCAATTCCGAGGTCACAGGCAGGAGAAAAGAAAAGAGACTCACTCTGCAGCTTTCTTAGAGGTAAATTAGTTAACACAGTAATGTATGCTGTACATGATAACAATGATCGGAAATATTGTGATTCCATGATGAACTAATACACATAAATGCTCACCATTTACTGTTCAACTAACAGCACTTCCGAATCTATTCATATCCACTCTATATATTCAGTGCTTTTTCTTTACCACGCATACGGTCACACACCGATGAGCAAATCATGGGCAATGTGGGGGGAAAGTATCTCACTTAAAGACTCTCCAACACATCGAGGAGCTGGGGAATAAACCTCTGACCTTCCTATTGGTAGACTCAATCGTCTGATCCATGGCTTTCCAATCATAACTAATAACATAATTACGTGGCTATTGCTTCTCAACATATATTTTTGGGTGATTACAATTTTAAAGTTTTTTTATTTGCTCGTGTCGCTTGTCCATCGCTACGACTATGGAGTAACATTGTATTGTATCAAGTACTGGCCAGATCAGGGATGTAGGGTTTTGTTCCATAAACTATGCATGAATGACAGTAAACAAGAAGGTAAACAATGTTTGTGCCGAGCAACCCCCAGGTCAGCACTGTTTGAACTGTGAGAAAAAAAAAATGTCAATCACAACTGGATCATGGTATCCTACCCACTGTGGGTCTGTGCTCTCATCAAACTCCTGATGACTTTAGTACAAATGGCTCCGCTCAACTCAATACCAATTGAATTTCTTGAACTCCTCTCAACCCCTACAGGTTCTTTATAGCATTCATAACCCGATTGCCTGGGAAAATAAAATTGGCTCCTGCAAAAATGATCTAATACAGAAAGATGGGAAAGGTTTACAGCAGGTAATGGATTAGGAGTCATCCATTGTGCATAATTACCACAGTCATCGTGATAAGGGCAATCCTCTCCACTTCACACACATCTTCATTCTCATCTAAGAGGACCAGTGACACTCAAATGAACTTCATGCACAAAGATAGGTAAAATAAATGGAAGACAACTTGTCTTTGGTATGTAAAGGCAACAAATACACTAAACAGTACTTGAAACTTTAAACCCAAGGGTGTTTCTTTAAATATTGAAATATTGAAATATTTAATTCTATCATTTTCCATTAAACATAATCAACTATACCAATTCAAAGAAGAATACCAAAGAAGATTTTTACAGCTTGATTCAAAAGGTAAACTGTTCTCATTTTCTATCATCAATGTCAAACTTCTGTTGGTTTTTTAATTATGATCATGTTATTATGCCCCACTGTGATTTCATAATTTTTTAGAATTTAAGTAAGAAAGAAGATTGTGGTAAGAACCCAAATATATTAGACTAAAAGCATTTTAGTCAACCTGTGCAGTTGCAGACCAGTGTGGGTGCATTCTATAGAAAAGGTTTAATTGGGCCATCTGTGGAGAATGGATGCTGCAGTCTGAACCACCTTTATCATGACATGGCCATCCTGCTTTCATCTTAACACTGCAGTTAACAACATGTCACCATAAGCCCCTCCTGTCCTGCTCTCTCCAGGCTCTCACCCAGGTGACAGTTTGAGCACCTCCTGAGCAACCTCCAGTCAAATAGAATTAAGGAAGAATTAAAAACTCAATGAGCCCAATAATTAAATTTTAACGGAGGACATAAAGCAACCTGACATCCCCTTGAAGCTATAGGCTGAAATCATAACTGCAATGCCAAGCTAGAGATTTCATCTCTGCAAACCACATATTGCTATTTTCATGACGAAATTTGTCTTTGGGTATATGAAATGCATTCAAATGTTAGATGATTTCAAATGTGCTTGTCACTTCACAAGATGATATTTAGGAGTCATTGTTTTTTCATTGATTTGCAGTTGGTACAATCCGTTGTATGAAATGTTACCTTACACAGTACAGTTAAGTGTGGGGATGGGCGATACGGCAAAAATATCATCACGATTTTTTTTTTTTTTTTTTATAAAATCACGATTTCGATTTTATCACAATCTTAAATTGAAAAATGAAAAACAGACAGAGTTCCAGAAGTATTCTCGGCTGGGCAGCTCGTACCGCGGGTCAACTACTTGAAGCAGACGTTCGAACCCCTCCTTTTCTACCATCTTGAACGGTACTATATCTTTTGCAAGATAAAAGGTAACTGCTTCTGTTACCTTTTTTTTTTCGCTTGCTTGACTTGTCATACGGAGTGCCTTTGTCAAATGCCTGTGTTAATGTTGTCTGTTTTGGTCTTACGCTCGCTGCTGCCTCCGCCTGCGGTGCCGGTGCCGCCGGGCCCCTCGCTGTTTAGCTCTCAGCATACTGTTTGGGATGCTTCCTCTTCAAGTGATTGAACAGGTTCGTAGTGTTGCCACCCGACGTGCGAACCGTTTCTGTGCAAACTTCACAAACTACATTTACTTGCGCTTGATCAGTTGCGAAAAATCCAAACCAATTCCATATAATGGAGGTGGAATTTTTTTTAGTGACCAACTCCTCTGTTTGGCTTTCAGCCACGGCTCTCTCCATACGGCTACTGCCACACACACAAACAAGGAGGCGGGTAAGAAAGCGCGTCACTGCCCGTAATTCGCTGTGATTGGTCGGTCAGGTTGACGATGTAATACGTCTGGTGCGTCGGTGCATCAGCATAGAACTGCAATTCATAGAATGTGCGCTAGATGATCACACGATCTCTG
The DNA here is from genome assembly GCF_036924035.1 of Leuresthes tenuis. Lineage (NCBI taxonomy): Eukaryota > Metazoa > Chordata > Actinopteri > Atheriniformes > Atherinopsidae > Leuresthes > Leuresthes tenuis. The sequence continues at coordinate 19,055,074 of NW_027325362.1, forward strand.
CAGTTTGACAGATCGTTACGAATCGTCTTCACGTTGCAATCCTTCACGATTTAATATCGTCATATCGCCCACCCCTTGTCAAGTGTAACATCATATCAGTGTGTTTAACTGTTGAACCAAGTTGACGTCACTCTCTCTGCAGGCAAGCCAGTTCAGTACAATGTATTTCATGTTTAAAGTGAACACTTCAAATGAAATAATAAAAAGCCTTAAAGATGTGAAGAATGGAAAACATGTTGCGTCACAGCCTACATTCACCCACAATTTGTACAAATAATATGCCCACACTTCATGTTTGATTTATGTGAGAAAAGGGCCTTCTGACAGTTTATTAAGCTTTATACTAATACTCTCACAGTGCTGAAAAAGTCCTGCAATTCATACACAGCAGTGTACTGGTGCCAAGCCTAAATGAAAAACAGCATGAGAAAATGGAAGTGCTGCGGGCAAGAGATTGGAAGCAATGAATAGATGAAAGGCAAGAAGCTGAACAAGCTATCCAAAGATCTTATCAATGTGTTGCTCAACATCCACAACGTCCGCTTAGAGCTGTGTTACTCACTACTCACTTTGGACAAGAGTCACAAAAAGCCAGAACATGTCCTGCCTATCTAACTAATACATTGTTTGCAAGCATTTTTTTATACAACAAATGCCACAAGGTAAAATCAAAGTCTTTTGTTGCCAGTGACAAAGAACATGGGTTGGAACACTGCATCCTCATTAAAATAAACATTCATAAAGAAGTGCTGTGCAGAGCTGGCAAATACAGTAAACAAAACTGGACAGCAAAGTCCACCGCTATATGCTCTTATCACTCCTACCACCTGTACGAAGGCAGCTGGCACAGCAGTTCGAATAGAGTAACACGAAGCCAAATGCTGAGACCTAAAATTATAAAAGCATTCACAAATTCTTTCAACCTTACAGACCCTCTGACGGTCTGCTAAACACAACTAAGTGCCTCATGGCCAAAATGTAGCTCAATCACAACCTGGATGTTTGGATGCATTATTGGATGAAGTAAACTGCCTTCCTGTGCTGCAATAACATTTCATGATTAAGACAAAAAAAAAACAAAAAAACAATGTCTCCTCTTGAATATTAATCCCAATCTCACAGGCCCGACTCATCCAGTCACAGAAACATAGTTCACATTAACCTTGATTTTGTAAGCAGATGTAGACAATAAATAGGTCTGCAGTGATGCGAGTTAAAGGTGCAAAGATGATTGCTTGACTTGTTTTCCAATAAAAAGAACACATACTATGACAGTAGTATGTGGTCTAACTCACTCAAAATAAAAACAACACAAAATCTTATACTAAGCTTCTATAGTGTCCATTTAAATAGGAAACAACAATGTAATTCAACCCTGTAGCAGTTATCACAAGACTCAAACAACAACGAACTACCTAAATCATATAATACCTGCTTAGTGCATTGTTTGTAAAGGTCAAAATGCTGATCGAGCCTGACAATTGCCATGGCATTTAGATCAGCCAGATGAGTGTGATCTTTGTCTTCTTCTGACATGATGCTGATAATACAGAAAGCCATGTTAAGCAGCCCTTATCAAAACCCATATTTACATAACAGATTTAATTCATTAGCCTTATCCAAAAGAACAGTTTGCTTTTCACATCTATCAATCTTGCATACATTAAAGAGCATTCATTTCACAAAAGATGCACACTGCTTAGTAGACTGCAATCTGTATATGTACGTGTTTGCAAATAGTGTATAAGGGAGAACATTTTCTGAAACACAATTACAAAACGTTTGTGTAGCTCACATTGATGTACATTTGCTGCCACATTGCTGCCAGGATAAGCAGGAAGAACAACAGCTAAAGCAATCTTTGAGGATCTATAACTGTGGACGCAGTTTGTGAGTCTGTACAAGTTCATAGTAGTGATGCAATCTGAAAAAAGTATTTCTGCCAACCCTCTTTTACTCACTATAACAGATCATAAGGTGCATTGGATAATCACACATGCCACAGTAAAGACAAATGAGATGTTCGACATTAAAAGCAATTTGGTGACAAAGATTCTGTTTCACTGTTGCAAAGCAAGATAAAGAGTCATTGATTGGAAGTCAGATCAATGAGGAATCTCTAGTCTCACATTTGTCTCTATCATATTCAGCACTTGTGCAATTCCAGAAGAACAAGTATTTCAATAATTTCAGCAGTAGAGGGCAGCGAAGGGCAATTTATTGGCTGCACAGCCTTTACTGAAAAAAACAAAACAAAAAAAAAACAAAACAAAGAATGAAATGTTTGTTCCAGAATGTCAGAGGGTAAAGTGCCTACCAGCATTGACTATGGCGTCCACTTCCAAGACGGTAATGTCCCCCTTGTAGAGAGATACTTTGTCACTCAGCCTTCCTCCACCTGTCGGCTCCTTCTTGTCCTCCTTGTCATTGGCTGAAAAAAATAAAATAAAATTGAAATCTGGTGCATTAGATCTAGAAAGACTATAAATATGTAGCCATGTCACGGTATAAATACTCACATTATATGTGTATTAGAACAGACATAGCTCTTTACAAAGAGTTCTCAAATGCCATTTGTCTTTTTAATATCATTGTTATTAGCAGCATCTTTTTAATCAAACCAAATCACTCAATTTTCATTGTATTAATGTTGAAAATATGCCGAAAAATATCCACAACCTGTTGCCAAAAACATGTGGCAACTTGTGGTGGGAAAAAAAAAAAAAAAAGGTTCCAAGGTTCAAGTTACAGAACTACACATTTGAAGACCACAGTGTATATTGACTTTAACCTTCCCTATCTGACTGTAACCAGCCAAACTTGCATAATGAGTGAGTCCCAACTGGCAGCTCTAAATCATTGTCAATGTGGGCTAACAAGTAACAGCCAAAGAGCTTTGAAAGCAAGTTCCTCATGAGCCACAGTGTCCTAGTGCTTGATGTGCACGTCGTATAAAAAAACAACAAGATCAACTCTTCACTTAAAACCTTTTGTTTGTTTGATTTTCAGTAAGAGTAGGTCCCCTCTTTTTTAACATAACTTTTCCTTGACTTGGCTTTGAAATTGTGAAAATATCAAGTTATGTTCTCCAGTGACTGCGATCATATCCACTCAAAGTTTACATTACAATTTTGGTTTGTGGGTCAACGATAATATAACCATTCGAAACAGTTAGGTGTAGTTGTAACCGCTGAAAAAGAAAAAACAAGTTCTTTACAATTACTTGTACAATGTCAAATACAGGAACTGAGCAATACACACATCTGAAACTAATTTCAGCAAAGTGTTTCTTGTTTAGCACTTTTTACCCAGACCGAGTATAGCACAAAATGAAAATGTATACATGAAAAAGGAGCTTTAACAATGCCCCAAAATACCCACCACATGACACACCTAAATCCAACCTACCCTCAAACCAGAAGCATAAAAGATCATGTTACAAATAAAGTGATACTAAAAACAAAGAACTGAGAAATGCTAGAATATTTACAACTTATAAATCTTGTAAATTTATAATAAGGAAGCACTAGAGACAAAGAACCTTCTATTCCTTTTGTAATTGTACAACTAAAAATGGTACGATCAGAACATAGCAAGAAGCAATAAAGAAATAAAGCAAAATAGTGCAAAGTAAGATAAAACCAAAACTCATTAATTAAGGGTAAAAAACAAACAAAAAAAAACAAAATTTAAAAAATACTTAATCAAATCTTATGACAGAACAGACTAAAAGTACAATAAAACTAAACACTTAAACTAAGAAGTGAAACAAAGTTGAAAGTCATTATAAACAAATAAATAAATTTCAATCATTCATATCACATCCAAACAGGTAGGACTTGGGTTTGCTTATTAAAAACATCAAACACTTTTTTTTTTTACAACTTCAGGGGCCTCGTGTACAAAGACTTGGATTTCCTACTGAAACATTGCGTACGCTTAAATCCAGAAAACGTACGCACAAAACTACCCGGATGTATCAATCTGTGCACACGCATGAATCCAAGCACATTTCCTTTGTACATCCCAATCAATGTGGAATTGAGCGCACATCTTGGAGTACGGCTCTACTTAAATATGCAAATCATATTTAAATGAGCCCTTCACCTGAGATATATATTATATATATATTTCTTTTTCTCTGCACATCAGAAAAAAAATGAAAAAAAATGAGTAAGACAGGGGAAAAAAAGAATTTCACAGAAAGCAAATTGGAGGGTCTACTCTCTGAAATAGAGGGGCACAAAAATGTGCTCTTTGGCACGCTGTCCTCCGGCATAAGCAGCAAACGCAAGAGGAGTGGGTGGGAGAGCGTGTGCAAGGCTGTCAATGCTGTGGGGTCAGAGAAGCGCATACAAGCAGAAGTAAAAAAAGAAATGGATATTAAGGTGGATGTGAAGCGGAGAATGGCTGCTTGCTGCCAAAGTTTGGCCAAAACATGTGGGGGACAGGAGAAGAGGGGCCCACCCTGTTTGAACAGAGAATCGGCACAATTATGGGCGACACGGCTATCTCAGGGGTGGTGGGAGCAAATGTGGGTGACTCTGATTACCCACATGTGTTTTTGTGTAACTCACCGCAAACATGCTCATACAGTAACCTATGTGCAGAAGTGTGCTGGGGAAAAGGTGAGGCTGATTAAGATATTTCACACTTTACGCACGGGGTTATTAACATTTGCACACAGAGACGATCATGGGCTTGTTAAAAAGATCTTAATCTGTAGTTTAACCAGCAAAAAACAGCAAGTCACTAACTTCAACCACCGACTAGTTATGATGCTGTGAAGACGGGATAGAAATTGGGGGCACACATGCTCAATGCATGTCACAGGGAATAATATCAGGACAATTGCATGAATCAAGTTACTCACCAAGAAGCCACCCACTGCGCACATTGACAGTTTGTAGTGTGTTCCCAACAATGCTGTTACTCAGAATGAATGAATTGTGTGTTGAACCAGGCCACCTTGCCACAATGTTGGTTAGTTGCATTTGCGCATCACATACGATCTGTGCATTGATCAAATTAAAATGTTTCCTGTTGACATATACAAATTCATCATTGCTTTTATAGCAATGTGTGTGCAGGCGATAACTCCAATTACATTAGGAAAACCGGCTCTCGCTGCAAATTGCCCTTTAACGTTGGCCTGTTCAACTGCATTGTGGGAATTTGATATATCTGGCTGAGATGCAGATAATTTCGTCCCACACAGCTGGCATGGCTCAGGGTTGACTGGCACAATCCCAATTTGTTGGCCAGCTCTCTCTGGAATGCCCCGTGGTGGTCGTCACCTGTATGGGCAGAGGTAGCACATGGCTCCTCATCGTATTGAGCTCCAATGCCGGCCACAGCTCTGCACACAGTTCCATGAGGATTGCCCTCAAAAGCGGCTGATGAGCTAGTTGTCATCATGTACCATCAAATCCTCTCGGTCTCAGAACACACGCTCTCTTCGAATTGCACCATTTACAAAGTTCTAATACCGCTAAAGCAGCCATTGTTTTTAAATGGTATGCATTGCACCACGTTGCGCATGCTTTTATATCCACTTGTGTAATTGGTTGTGTTAATTGTTCATGTGTCTCAAATGTGCACATCACTCAGTCTGGGGACTAATTATTTTCACATTTATTTATTATAATCGTTTCCCAACATCACCTTTAACCCTGTAAAATATTTTTTTTTACCTCTCAGATATTGTTTTAAGGAGGCCTGATGTAGAAATGAAAGTTTTCAGATTTTTTATATTTTAGTACATTTTTAGGGAAATGTTAATTTGCAAATTTGCAACGTTGGGCATAGTTGGGAGCAGAACTTCTGTGTTTGTACTCACTTTGTCTGAATAGATATACAGGACATTTAAGTGTTCATTTGCAGGGCTGATTGCTTACTTAGCCCAATAACAGCATAATACCCCACAAAGAGTAATAATCACATAACAATCATAGTTTTATGAATAAGCATTTATTTATAAAAATATTGGAAAAAATGTATTTACAAAACTTTTTCCTCCGTCACTTTCAATGTAGTTTGAATGAAGTCTGTTCACTGGCAGTGACAGACCCTGAAACAGTTATTTTCATCTGTTCAGCACAGGTGAACATTGCACTTGCTTCACAGTGCGTTTGTTTATCCATTATTGCAGTGTCCTCTCTTCGTCTTTTCTGGGAAATGTGCAATCATGTCTTTGTGTACATTCAGTGGGAGGGGGAGGGGACTCACATCTGTTGATTATGGTATCTTCTGAGGATCCAAAGGGCTCCCTGATGTCACCATCTGTGTGAATGTGTTAATCTTCCCTGAAGATGGTCGCCCTCTCTTGGGTGTTGTGTTGCGTGTTTTCACCATTATGAGAGAGCATGCAAGTTGTGCCTGGAACTGTCTCCTGTTCAGTATCCCTTTCTTGCTCATCTTCAGAGCTTTACAGTCCTACTTGTAGAGGAGCCAGGTGTAAATCACAGCAAGGATGATGGTGTGCCAGAAGACGTACATGTACCATTGACAGGATTTCATGGGGAACTTGTACTTGGTAGCAAATGAGTTCAACAAATTCATACCTCCCATGTGTTTGTTGTGGGTACCAACAATGTAAAGCCTCTCAACATCAATGATGGTTTTGGTGGCTTTGTCCTAGCACTGAATCTTCTGCATAGGTTCTGGTCCAGCAAAGGATGACACAAGTGTGACCACCCTGTTGTCATACCATTTCACAGCGCAGATGTTGTGGTTCTCCTCCACTCGGAGATCAAAGCTTCCTCTCCCCTTTTTCCTTCAAGCTCTTCTCATCTTCAAGGTTGCAGCTGGGTAGGCATATTCCTCGCTTTTCCCAGCTTGACTACCAATGGGACACAGGTGAAGTAGTTGTCTGCATGGATCTTGTAGTTTTGACCCTCTGGAAGCGTGGAGGCGAGCTTCATCACAACATCACCTGACAGTCCAAGTTCAGATTTGGCTTGTCGCATTCCATCAACACTCCCTTGGTACACATCAAAGTCACAGAGCATGCCAGAGATCCCAGTTCTCACCTACAGTTTGAACTCCCATGGGTGTGGCTTGCCACGCATATATTGCTTGATGTTACTGAATCTCCCCTTGAAAGGAATCGTCATTTCATCCACAGAGTTGTGCTCTTCGGGTACCACCTGCAGGCATTTCTCCTTGAATGAATTCAGCCATGGTCCTTCTTTTCCATCTCTGACACTGTCAAGTTGTTTATCATACTAAAAGAAACACATGCATCCCCCCAGAGCACTTACAGGTTCACCTTCAAGACCATTCGCACCTGTCCCTGAACAATGCAACAGGCATCCCCCAAACAATTGTAGAACATTCAGAACCTGTTTTTCCATCTCCTAATGCGACTAACTGCTGCTTGGGCAACAGCCTGAGAAAAATAGCGCTGGATCATTTAGAAGTTAAAAAACTACAAAGATACAGGGAGTTTCAAATATCCCACACAATCTATTCATGTGTTTAATTATGGTCTAAGCTAAACTAAGTACAAATTTAACAGAAAAGCACATTTAAAGCTTAGTTACAATGAATCATCTAACACTTTAAATTTATTTTTTTCAATTTGTGATCATGTGAGAAGTGCAGTGTCCTTATGTAATGTGTAAGGAGCACAGGCTATTTTGATTACCACTCTGGCCCAACATTGTAGAATTACAACACAGACATAACAAGCTCTAAATCAAATTTGATGAATGTTTTCCATAATAACCAAATATGTACATGTTCTACACATTGTAATAAACACAAAAAAATATTACAGGAATTTTACTTACTTTAATCTTGAAAAATCCAGTCAAAAAAAGGAGATGAGCTCAACGGGAAATTTGCAGGTAGACTGAGTTCAAGGCCAGATAACCGGAGCTATAAACACTTCTTCTATCCAATAGCATTGTGAGGACAAACAATAGGACCCATGTAAATGTGGTCTTGAAAAAAACAAAAACATTTGCAGGCCTTTTTTTTTTTTTTTTTTAGAATTGTTAAAAGTGATGTTGTAAATCTGCAACCGTGGGTCTTATAGTGTTAAGTGTTGAAAGCGCTGTAGAAACGTGCGTACAGCAGGCATGAAGTTGGCGTGAGGTACCGCACATTTCCACGGTCATTTCACTCTTGATACATCTGAACCTTGCCGTGAAAAAGAGCGTACGCCACGTTTTTGTGCGTACGCACCCTTTGTACATGAGGCCCCAGCAGGTCTGCTCCACAGATGTGTTGTATAATAACAACAGGACACCTCACTCATATATTCCTTGATCTATGGGGCTGGTGACACCACTGCAACCTTGTTATTTAAAGTAGTGGAGCAAACTTATGATCTTGCTCCCCACTTTTATTTAAGTGAATAAATAAATAAAAAAAAAAAATCATCATTATGCACCCGATTAACTGGTGGTGATATTTAAAAACTTAAAAAGTTTTTCCCTCCTCTGTTCCCATAAAACAAAACAAAAAGATAAAATACAAAGAAAATGTTTGCATGTTTGCAATGTTTCCTGACACAGAACAATATGTATCAATATACCCGTGTTTGTCTGGACAGGGCCAGTCTATTCTAATTTTAGCATTTTCAGTAACGAACAAGTAACTGAAAATAATCAATCATTCCTGGACTCCGTCTTGAGTTGGTTCTGTCCAACTTTACCCATCGACAGGTTTTAGTGCATCATCATCACAGAGATGTGTGTGCATTTATGGGGCAGAAAAGCAGCACTCAACCTAGTTTGTTCGGCAGAGTCGAGCTCATAAACAGAAACAACAAGAGCAGAAGACTGTGGATCCAGGTCAGTAAAAGAGCAGACTGAGCTATGTTGCATCTATTGTACCTATGCATGAAAATAACAGCTGCACTCAGAGGTCGCCACTGTCTGTCTGCTCTCAGAAGGGAATGTCCCACAGCCTTGGTGGTATCAGCAGCACTGTCTGTTTGTCCCCTTGTTGCAACTTTGATCCTATCAAAGTCCCAAAGCCAGCAAAGTCTCTGCAGTGCTCATGTCTTAAAGTGCACAACTCTGATCCCGTGTCAGAAGATTCAGCTTTTAAAACGACATAGAAAACATAAGCATAAGGACTTACAGATTTTCTGTAAAAACAGTCACTGTAATTCTCAATAATGTGCATCAGGCTATAAAATTAGAACTTGTCATTGCTTTTATTATACATTTAGACAAGTGAAACTAACATTACTGCTATGCTGCTGATATTATCAAATAAGGAGAGCAGAAACACAACCAACATAAAAAAAAACAGGAAATAGTGTCAACTATTTGGGGCCTTTCTAAAGGCCTAACTAAAGGCCCCAACAAGTCAATATTAGAACTTTGAATTACTAAATAGCCTTTTATGATAGTTATTCAATTACTAAGTCAACAGGAATTTACAAACAATGAAAATGTGCATTTATTAACAAAGTTAATTCAAATCCTATGACTGTCAACCATAGTTTTGCCGTCTGGGTGCGAGTGCATCAACTAATGTACAAGAAAGCCATCTATATTCCACAGCCAGCTCAGACACAATGTGACTTGGAGGTAAGCATATGTGCCACTGGCCATATACAGTTTCTTTATAATCACAAGCCAGTGAGCATATTGTGGGCAACGTTGTTTTCATTGTCTTATCCAAAAACCCATCAACAGATGGAAGGATTGGGGATTGAACTGCCAACCTTCCAGTTGGAAGAAAACCAATCACTCTGTTACGGAGCCAAGGCCTCCCTAATACAGTCTGAATTGGCTTAAGAACAGTTACACTCTCTTCAGATAATAAAATGGATTCTATGCTACATTTCAAGTGATTTGAGTCAAAACAACCCCAACATTTAAAAAATGCTTTGATGGTTTTAATGCCAATGCTAACAACTGAGCTTCTCTCTGAACTTCAGTACCAATTAATATTTCAGTATTGCCCTGACTGCACTGTAGAAATGTTTCTACCATCCATGACGTATTACACAAAGTATATGTACGATGTACAGCTGTGTGTCTTCAGCATATCAGAGGATATTGATTCAAACTTTGTGATTAACAGCTAATCTTTTTTTCCTCCTTTGAGTTTATCCTAAAATGTTTAAGTTCGAGACTGTGGTTACCATCTTAGTTTTAATGGCCACTGTCTAAAGCATCTTTGATATTGTACAGGGTTAGATAGTGAAGACAACATATATCATTATAGGATTTTTTTTCCCCAACAGATATGAAATAGCATTTTTTTTTCCAAAGAAAGACTGAGCTTGTTCTGATAACTTTTTTTTCTACAATAAAAATGTCTGTTGCCTATATATAATGACGGTTTGAGATTGTTCTTAAAAACCTATATATTACAGAGAAATTTCATAAATTCAGATCTGTTATACACTGAAAACTAACTTGCCGCCTTAACTAACAAATATTAATTGTCTGCTGTGTTGACCTTTATCTTTCTCATCTAATTCAAGGTCACTTATACACTTATATCCTTTAAGTGTTCTCTGACGTTAAACATACACTTCAACCAAAGCGCTTTCATAAGGGCACCTGGACTTCTGTTTCTTGGTTCTTAGGATTACTATAATGAGGATGTGTGAAAATCTACACCAACAGACATCCATTTCAACAAAACGGACTTGCCTGTCGAGTACAGTTTAAAATGATTGATCTTAGATTATTTACTCTTCAAACTTGCAGGACACCAAGGAGCTCAAATGGATGAGCAGACATTTAATGTACTGATGTTGACACTCGGGTGCCCAGGTTGCAGATGCAGCCCAGGTTCAAGCTCAGGTTCCTGGCCTGCAGCCCTTACCTGCATGTCATCCTTCTCCATCTCTGACTCCTTTATCTGTCAAACTTTCAAATAAAGACCTCTTGGCTTTTCAAATCAAGAAAAAAGTTCAAACTTACAAAACAAACCATTTCTATTTAAGATGTAGAACTTGTAGATGGAGCTTCTACTACAGTCACTTTGTACTGGATTATGTAAAACGACAAGATGCTCATTCTCTCCTTGTGACTTACTGGGTTATAATACTGGGTCTGTCTATGAAGGGGTTTGGAATAAATTCTACACCATCTTCATCATTATTAACAATGTTTTTCTCATAAATTGACATTGAGACTATAAAACTTACTGATTAGTTAAGTTCACTAAATTCCTCTATGTCGTATGTTCTGTATGACAAGTTGTTAAATTGGACTATTTTGCTTAGTAGTACTTTTTCCTTTTGGTTAGCATGTGAAATCATTTGTAAATTTATCATCTACAGCAAACTCGAAAGGCATTCAGCACCTGAAACAATTAGTTTTTTTCTTACATGCATTTTCCTCTCTCCAGGTTGGAATCTTTTCCAGAGGTGTAAAATCTTGACGACGATACTCCTTGCGCCTCTCTTCCCAATCTAAACTGAGCAGTCTTTCTGTTGAAGAAAGAAACAGTTCAGAGAAAAATTATTCACTCCTATTGAATAATTAATTATAAAGAAGAAAGAAATATACACACAGGTAATATAACAAGTGTAACACTGAATCTAATTTAAGTTAACTGAAAAATACTTCATATCAAATAGGGAATGTTTTTTATTCATTCATCAATTATAATTTCCTTATTTACATCCATTATCATGCTTTATGAGTTAAACACACAAATATTTCCTTTTTTCTTAGAAGCCAACATCAATTTCCAGAATATCCTGCAATTCACTGCTCCTGCAGTTTTTTATGTTTACTTTATGGAAATCCATCCAATTTCTATACCCGCTTAATCCAATTCTGGGGTTGCGTGGGGGCTGGAGCCTGTCCCAGCTGTTGTTGGGCGAGAGGCAGGGGACACCCTGGACAGGTCCCCAGTCCATCACAGGGCCACACAGAGACCATGCATGCTCACACTCACTCCTTGGGACAATTTAGAGTCACCAATTAACCTATCATGCACGATTTTGGACGGTGGGAAGGAGCCGGAGAGAACCCACACATGCACAGGGAGAACATGCAAACTCCACTCAGAAAGGCCTCAGCCAGGAATCAAACCTGAAACTTTCATGCTGTGAGGCGACAGTGCTAACCACCGCAACACTGTGCGGCCCCCTTCATGGGAATGTGATCCTAAATAACTGATTCTGAACAATATGACCCTACTTCAAGCCGTAGAATTCTCCGTCAGCTGGCAGAGTGAAAGTGCAGTAAGTAACCACCCCTAAACCAAGTAAGAATTCTGAGTTTTGCTGCAACACACTTCAGTATGTCCACTTGCAAACAAAGTCCTGGGACTGAACAGTTGTCTACTCCAGTCAAAGGCATGTAGCTTTAATCACACGCCACAGAGTGATTTGACTTATCAGTAAGACAGAAATTGATGACTTGTTCAGGATGCGTCTTTCACAGGAGTCCATTTCAGCTCCAGTTCTGTGCAATTCAAAACAGGATAAAGGGGGCATAAATGGTGGTTTGAGGAGTAATGAAAATGAGTTGCCTAAAGCAAACAATTGTTTTCACTGCACTTTGTGGTCCATCTGCTCTGTATGGACAGCTTACTTTTGTCATACCTACCTACGTTTAAACTCCCACTGATCTGTGTGCAGAATTTGTTGTTAGATTCTTAGGTTTCACTACAAACTATCATAATTGTCTGAAATCAGACAGCTAGCTGCTGTCACGATGTTGTGTCCTTGTCTTCATGGCTACTGACTGCAAAAGAGCTTCACACTGCTACCATTTGGTCAGACAGCACTGGGCTTGCTCTGCTGAAGAAACGCCACCCTAATTATGCACTTCACAGTGAAACCCGTTGCCAGACAAATGTTATGTGCACATAGAACTGTGTGGACTTATCACCTGTGAAACAGGAATGCATTTTGATCTTGATTTTGAACTATAAATTATGAGGCTTTCCTCTAATTCGACATCGGGAATAAAATTCCCATTTTGATATGAAATATAAGACTCCTAAGGTCATACTGTGGCAAAGTCTCACAGTAAGTTATGCTTAAATTAAAGGTATTACATGAGTAGGGGATATCCATTGTAGCCCCAATGGATTTTCTCTCCCCTTTTCCTAATTATGTTATTCCCAAAGCTTCATTTATTCTGCATGGATGAATATAAAGGCAGTTGAACACAGCAAAGCTCTCTGGATTACACTAAAGTGCTTTATCAATATGTTAAACTACAAGTGAGGAATTCTTAAGCTTAGCTTAGCTTCCATAAAGTGGACTGGCTCTAAATCCATTTCATATTGCAAGGAACGAAACAAATTCACAAGAGCTTCATGACAGGACACAGGTAATAACTCCTATTATCAGTGGAGCATGGAAAACACAGGTGTGGGGAATGTCTTTAACGATGGCTGCATTCCATTTAGTGTTTTCTGGTATCAAAGCTATGCTCATTCAGTGAAATAAATGGACAAGGTGGAAGAAATGGAATGCTGAGACGACTAATGAATGTGATTAATCACACCTGAGCAGCACCTGTTATGACAAGAATAAAAAGTTTCCAATGAAAAAGCTTTATTGTACTGAAGAAGTCAAGCAGTTAAACCAACACCCAAAACATGACTTTCTTGGCCCTTTCGACAGTCAACAGGTCCACCCTGTGTCTCTGAGACCTGAAGCACCTGGAGTCATACAGACAATTCTCATAATACATCAGTTTCTCTTTGTTTGTTTTTTTTTAAACACAGGAGCAGTTTTTTTATACAATTGACCCAGTCGATTATTAGTTAGTCTAAGTGTTGGCGTTTTGTATGAAACACGTTTCTTTGTGCAAGACTGTTGTTTGTCAACATGCTACAAATGAGTTGCAGAAAGGTGTGTTTGCAACTCAGGGAGCTCCTGTTGGTGCATCATACAGGTGGAAGACAGCAAATGTTCGTCAGTGGAATACAGGCAGATACATGAAGATGATGGGAACCTCTTAGAGCACGGACAATGTAAGCTAATGGACAGACAAGAAGCACTGAACAGTGTTGTTGCGAATGTCAAACGTGCAATACGGCAGTTAAACAAAGGCGCAATATATAACATCTGTACAGTCACCGTCTGGGGTAATCGAATAGTCTAGAAAATGCCAGAGCAGTATCCAGAAAATACCCATAGTGTCTGTCAATCTACTGCTATGGGTAGAATTCATACTGTCTGCCATGGAGATGGTGATAGCCTCATTCCCCCCAAAAACAGCCCTTACCTTTTTCAGTCTTCCAGTCCTTTTTCTTTTTGCTCATGCTGCCGGAGTGATTAGACTTCGAGTGGTTGTTTTTTGACTGTGGCAACCCCAGGCTCACAGAGAGTAGAGTTCCGGGGGGGGAATGAAACAGAAATGTAAAGTGAAACAGCCCCTGGACGGTTGTCTCACCTGTGAAGCTGTCAAATTTCTATGGACCACAGTCGGTTCAACCTACCGTGATTGCACCGTAAATTATGTGTACGAAATCGGGCCAGGCGATTGGTTCACAGAAAGGGGGAAGTGGGCGTACGATTGGTCCGGCTCGTAAGTCAATCACAAATCGTTCACACAGAGTACAGTGAGGGTAGGTTGTTTCCGGCGGTTCATCCTCCTGGCGTGTGAGGCGCTAGGTGTGTTACTCTGGGCAACTCTGGCACGATATTCACACAGAGCAATTTACTGAAGTCATTCCAAGTGCAAAGTCCTCTAACGCTAGGGGAAATTAATTTAAGGAAATGCTTAAATGTTTTTTTTATTATTATTATTCTATTATCTAACTATTGCAAGCAACTGCAACCGTTGATATAGTACACAATGTAGATTTAAAAAACCAACTTACAACGTACATCAGCAACATCCCTTCCTATTCCTGTCATAAGAATATTTGACCTTTTCATAAAATGGGCCGACAACATGTATGATAGCCTATCGTTACCATTATCCTGAAAGAAAATGTTATTTTAATAATTAGTCAGTATGTGACCATGGCCTGTAAGTTAATGTGTGATGTGGATCTTAACAAAGTAATATTTATGACTTTACTAACTTGGCAAAATTTTCCTTCAAAGTAGCTATGTTGTTTATAATTATTCATTATTTCCACTTCATGAATATAGATGTATTAAGTCTTGCATGTTAGAGGACAGCATCTCACAGGATACATCCTGTCAGACCAGTAAGTCAGGCTGTCATATGTGAGAGGATGGTTCCAGAGACCACCGTCTGTCATCTGTTGTGTTAGCACTGCTCTGGTCCAGACCCATCTGCTCCTGAAACCGCTGACATTATCTGAGTGGAAAATTTCTTTCATCCAAGCTGTAGCTTCTATGAACCTAATCCAGTTTTTTTCTGTTATATAGCCAATATCTGAGAGTAAATATGTAGCTGAATACATTAATATCAAACAAACAGCA
Organism: Leuresthes tenuis; assembly: GCF_036924035.1. NCBI lineage: Eukaryota > Metazoa > Chordata > Actinopteri > Atheriniformes > Atherinopsidae > Leuresthes > Leuresthes tenuis. Next base: position 19,070,420 of record NW_027325362.1, read on the forward strand.
TGCTCCTGTTCAGTTTGGACTCTTTATATCTTAATGTTGCAATGTAAATCGTTCTCCAATCACTTCATAACACAGCCAAATTAAAGATCTTTATCACACTGAGGTGCTGCACTTTTTAGGATACTAACACAAAGTAATCACTTTTCACATCTAGAACATATTTTTAATCATTTGTCCTCATAGTGTTAATTACTTTCCACAAAAAACTATATTAGTTCCTTTTTTTATTTACAACAGTGGGACATCTACAATGTTTTCTCCATAGATCTCAATTCAAAATAGGATTGTAAACCAAAGTATGATTTTTGCCCTCCTTTTAAACAAACATTTGACTGAAGAGGCCTTTGCAGTTTTCCTTCTCTATTGTTCCCACAAATCCACTAGATGTCAGTCTTGCAGCACTGCAGCATTTCAAGCTGTGTACAGTGAGCGTGAGTCTGGACCTCAACAAGAGCACTTAGTTTCAGTTTTTTTATCAGAAGTCTTTAATCAGCAAGTCAGTCTGTAGTTGAGAAAAACTCTTAACTCAAAAGTGTATGACCCTGACTTCTTGTCTTTATTTTATTTTATTTTTTTAGATAAAAAACAAAGCAAAATTTATCTATATTACACTTGAGAAGATTTGATAAACTTCAAAACTTAACAAAGCACATAATTAAGATGGGTCTGACTAGATGTTTTTTCTTTGTTTATTTGTCTTTTGTGGCTTTAGTTCTTAGTTCTTAGTCTAATTTTTGTATTTTTGTGATGCAGTCACCAATTCCAAATCAGCTAACTGCAGTACCGTGTCATCATGATATTTTTTCTTGTTTCAATTCAGTATGATCCTAAATAATTAAGAACAGCATTATGAGTTCATTAGATGTCGTTTGTATATATTCGATCATCGTGCTTCAGTCATTTATTAATAGGTACAGTGCTAGCAACAAGATGTCTTTGTGAGAAACAAAAAGCAAAAAACTTGGCTGGCCTCAGTAAGCTTGAGTCTGCAGGGCAATCTGTACACTCCAAACAGAGGAGGATCTATTTGAGTAAGTTTGCGTAGGCTGCTGTTAGTGTCATGGTTACAAAGAGATTAAGCTGGTAGCTGTATATACAAGTCACCAGCAAGAATACTGCCTCATCTAAGCTGTTGTTGGCTTGATTCATATGTCTCTCATTCCCCACTTATGGTAACAGAAACATAGAGCAACGATCAACAGAGAAATGCACAGAATTATCCCTTATTTAAGGTAAACCCAGAGGCTCTTAGAATTATGGTTGTAAAAAATTAAGCAATTATATGTGTTCTTATGTCAATATTCACAAGCCCATTCAAAAAAGGGATTACATCATCATGTCTGTCACTAAGTCAGTTAATAATAAGAAAACCAAATTGATTGGTGCGTTCACAGACACAGCTCAGTCTGCAAGTGCAGACAAAATACTTCTTCTTCTGTGGGACCAGTCAAAAAACAGGGCTTCAATACATCTACGGTATGTGCAACTGCCACTCAAGGCCCTTCTGCTGAGGGGCCTTAATTCATTTAATTTTTCCATCATTTTATAGATTTTGCTTATGACAACAAGAAGCTTAAGAAGGTTGCGGGAAACATCTCTCACTGAAGGCTCCAGGTGAGGTTTGATGTGTCTCTATACAGCACATACGAAGCAAACCAAAACACTCTATTTTCACATAGAACCATCATTAGAAGTAGTATGTTTTTTTCTTAACGTTGTGATCCACACATGCAGTCACAGTGTGGTGTTTTTTTCCAGCCAAACCTTCGTCTGCCCATACAGACCCATGTGTCCTGTCATATTTATGCTCATCTGTTTCACAGATGTGAACAGCGACCCTCATACTCAATCAAAAATAGTCTGAATCTTTATTGAACTAATCAGAGCCTTTTCTTTGCATTGACTTAATCTGACGTCGATCTGCAGTCATTAAGCTTGTACACTGTTGGTGTTTGCTGTCTGCTTTGTAACAAAAAAAAAACAAGAAAAACTTTTTTAATGACCAGTGTAGAAATTTTGTGATACATAGTAACTTCCGTATGGTTTACAAAAATACTAAACAGGGGTGATGTGCTCTGACAAGTGAATAGTGACAATTATTTTCAGTCATGTTGCTGCTTAATGTAGAACACCTGTGAACGAATATTTATAAAACAAGCGTGCAGCATTACAGTTTTAATGCCTCAGTGGCCTTCTAATTTCCCACAGTATCTCTATCTGCTTTAATAAATCTTTCATTCATAAATTCCCTCCAGTATTATTATATATGTATTTGGTACCTGTTTAATTTATGATTAGTTATTCAACAGAGCAATTTGTCTTGAGACTATGCCGTGGTGTACTCACGAGAACATCGTGGTTTACCGAGTGGTACTTTGTTTAGTCTACATCCTCAGAATGGGTTTGAGGTTGGATTAAAAAAGCACCACACTGTGAGGATTCTTTTCCTGCAAAATTCTTGTGGGTTCCAGCTTTGGCAAAATATGAAGCAACTACTCCCTGTTTATTTTACTTCATTTAATAAAACCCCCGTCCAGCATGTCTCCTCAAAGCAGAGCGAGCCCGCTCTCTGCCTGCTCAAAGCAGCGGGAATTCTTTCTTGATCGCTGGGTGAACTCAAGTTGAATGGATTCAGTGTGGACTGAAGTTCAGATGTACAAAGCATACATGTGGTAAAATTGTTCCAGATTGTTATAGGTTTTATGCTCATATAGTGTGTTCTGTTACTCTTCATTTCCTTCCTAGCACAATAACACTGTTATTGTTGTTCTTAACTTTATTTTTTTTTCTTCTGAATAAACAAATAAAGTTTAATCTGAAAGTTGAAGATCTCTTCAAACTTTTATTTTGCTCTAAAACAAGTTAAAATTCAAAGTGGCCCATTTGATCTTGCAAATGCTGCCATTATTCCTCATTCAAATAAACATCTACTCTGCCTCTCAAAGGTCTGATGAGAATATTCTGGATGAGACTTAATTTCAAAGCAAAAATGTTGTCATCAGATTTGTCTTGTATATCAATACCATTATCATTTACCATTTAGACCCTTCACCTCTTTCTGCAAGTGTAAGTGTTTCTAAAAGAAAACAGTCAGATTAACCATGTTTATTGTCTGTGTGGTCATTACAGAAAGCCCATCTATTTACATTGGACAGACTGGCAGTGTCCCTCTACACACTGTTAACAGCTTGAAGAAGTTTCCACAGAGATGTGATGGCATGTGATACTAAGGCCACCCCCTGAAGGCTGGTTGGCCCCTCCTCAGCACTCTGTACCCTGGCCCCAGCCCTCTTTAAGTTAATTGGTCACCAACCTTCTTTCATCTTTGCTGGCTTGATCAAAAGCTAACACAGCCCATTATGATTAAAGCTGTGGTTCTCAAACTTCTTCTGGCATGGATTCTCCCTAAGAAGCTGAAAATTTTCGAGCTGAGCAGTAAAGGAGATGGCAGAAAGAATAGATCCACTTTTATTTTGTGGATATCTGGGGATAGATAGAGTGATCTGACCCATCTAAATGTAGGGCAACTCTGTGGTCAAAGAATTTAAGATTAAATGCAATTATGAGACTAATATATCCTACAAGTTCAAAGATGATGAGCACAACTGTGAAGCTGAACAGCTAAATGAGACTTACCAGCTCCACAGTAAGTCTTTATAAAGCTTATGAGAGGCTATAAAGCTGTAACATTACCAAGATATGTGGTAGCTAACAAGACTGCCAGTGTGTTCAATGGTTGAATTTGACCGATGCGGCCCTCAAACATATGCCGTCTCCCTAAATTAGCAATCAGTTATCAGAATTCTGAGAACTTCTTCATTAAATGCACAAGAAAGCACTGCTGAAGATGTTAAGAGTGTCAGGGCCCAAAAGCAGACTGACACAGAAATATGGAAGAAAAAAACGCTTTATTAATAGAAGTGGGTTGCAAGGTGAGTCCACAGGGAATCCAGTCCAGTGATTATCCCCATGAAGAGAGGGGATCGTTAGATTGGTCCAGGGGAATTCAATAATGACAATCTGTTTGCTCAGTGAGTGCATGCTATGTTTCCAGGAGGGTTCCAGCAAAGGAGGAGTAAGTGAGCGATGCAGGCTGCGGTGTGGTTTATCCAAGATGGCAGTGGGGCGAGCTGGCAGTTACAAAAAGCAGGAAAAGGGTATTGTTTGGAGGTTGTCAGTCCAGATACTGAGATGGAATCAACAGAGACGTCCAAGATCTCAGAAGAAGCAAGTTGCACTGAGAACACAGAGAGAGGCACAGTTAAACAAAGAAAGCTTTCTTCCAACACTGTGGCCCACTGGTTGGCCTGACTACCACAGAGATTGGAGCTCCTGCAGATCCTTAAGAAGCCAACTCTAAATGAGCGCAGACAAGCTGCAGGTGTGCTGGTCCAGACTCCGCCCCAGACTTCCTGGATACCTGCTCAGCCCCGCCTAGAACTCAGAACAAAACCAAAACGCCACAGCTCGGTGCAATTATGACAGAAAGAGAAAAAAGCAAATGGATGGACAGATATCCATCTATCCAGCCATCAATTTTCTATACCCACTAATTCCATTTCAGAGTTGCAGAGAGGCTGAAGCCTATCTCAGCTCGATGGATAGATATATGAATTTTTATGCTTGATTCTGTACGGTGTGTCAACTGTAACCGAGGTTGATCAAACCAATAAACCAGCTGCTTAGATGCAGAGAAAATGTCTGGAAATAAACCCAGAAAAAATTACTCAACGGGCTCAGCACAACATTCTGATAGATATTTGGTTTAATTTACTAAGTGCAACTTAGTTTTACTCCATATTTGTCCCCTGTCCCTTAATAACTTATGTTACAGTTCACTTGTCTCCAACAGGCTGCAATACTTCAGTAGCTGCCCTGAGTTGCACCAAACATCCTTAAAAGGTACTTTTGGCTTTGTTTTTCCAGCTATAGCCTTGTGCCTTGAAAATTGGTAGATTTTTGTACCTTTTTGTCTTTACCTTTGAAACAGCAATTATGCATCCCTAATGCCAAAAGTGTATCTTTATGCTCTGGAACAGAAATGAAAGCATGGAAACAACCATCACACAAACAGTCCATTTAGAATCACTAGTTAAGCTAACATGCATTTTTCTCATACTGTAGGAGGTAGTCATACTGGAAGTACACACATTGAGAATGTAATCCATGGATGCAGCACAGATCTGATCTACAGCAACCCAAAACTTTTGCTTGAGGTTGGGAGATAAGGAGGTTTAATCACTTACAGCTAGTTACTAAGAGAATGTTTGATTCATACGTCCAATAAAGGACAAAATATTTCAACTGTGTTGTTATCCTAAATGTGTTACTTGACATGTCCTGAACAAAATCAGCCATCAATGCCAAGACTTTGAATCTGCAGAGCACCATTAAAAGTCTCATAAAGGCAAGGTCAGACAGCTTGGATGATTTATGTAGACAATGATGGACTGATGGTAGTGTCTTCCTGCCCCACAAATCCCCGGTCTCTGCTTTATAATCTTATGTATTGTGTTACTGTGTCCAGCCTGCTTTGTTTTCCGTATATATTAGGTTTTTACATGATTGTGTTGGTGTATTTTGGGGTGTTTCTCACACATCCCATTAAATAATTAGTCAAATTAGTTAGTTAAATATAAAATTTGTAAAATAAATATACTTCTGAAGAGTCCTGTGGGCAGCACGTCTGTTTATATCACACAATGTCTGTGTATGTCAGAGTAGACGTGTCTGTGTTTGTGTGTGTTCTGTACAATCTGTAAGAATGAACTTGTCTCACCATGCCCTTGGAGTATGTCAAGCTTCTCACAGGCAATGGTGGTACAACTCATCAGAATGAAAAACATAATCACAAAGTCAAACATCTTGTAAAAGATCACATGCTGGCAAAATATATGGCACCTGAACTCGTACACATATACACATATATACACATGTTGCTGTCCTGCAGGTTTTAGACGTTTCCCTGCGCCAACACACCTGATTCAGATCAAAGCATCATTAGCAGGTTTGTGCAGAACTTAACAATCTTTTGAAGAGATCCATTTCATCAAGGGGTTGCACATAATGTGTTCATGAGAATTCCACCATCTTGTGGTATTCAAGACCTGATAGGTCAAATTTTTCTGTGAGCTTTGAAACCCTGTGCTTTACTTCCTGTAAAAATATTAATCTCAAACGTTCAGCTGAAAGACACTGTAATAATATTTCCACTGTCACAAGTCACTGGGTAAAATCTTGAAAATCTTCACCGAGGCTTAGCTGCTTTTTAGTTCTGCAAATGGTGGTATCCAAGGCGAAAGAATTTATGCAATGAAGAACAACGTTTAGCTAGCTAGTTGCTAGTCCAAGGATAATGTTGTGTAACAGACCTGCTTTATTCCAGCATAAGGGAGTGGGAAGGCTTTTGTTTGTCTTTTATAATAAATCTGACTGTGACATGGAAATGTGAATTTAGACTTGCCCCTAAAATCCTGCACAGAAAATCAATAAAATCTGTTAGTCCAACTCAACAATTTAGCAAAACACAATTCAGTTTTCAGCCTTCTTACATTAAAAAAAAAAAAAAGTAATTATTATCTAACAAATACAATGTGATTCCACGTAAATATCTAAGATAGCTGTACTTGGAAGGGAGCTTGATGACATACTTTAAAAACTGCACCTCTTACAAACTTGCATCACTCTGGATGCTATCTGTTGATGCCGAGCCTTCCTCGTGGCTTGTCTTGATCACATTGTTTCTGCTACAGTCAGAGATGGAATTGTTTTACAAGGTTGTTGTTGTGTAGTTTGTGTAGTAAAGTAGGCATGTTTCAGCAGGCAACACTTTGAGTCTCTGATCTGTTTCTGGATTGGTATCTGCACAAGTGGGACTTCAACATGTCGCTCATCTCTGAGACATCTAAACACCCTCTGAGAGGAATTTACGATCAGATGTATCTCGGAATTAGCATGGTTAAATTAGAACTTGCAGCGAAAGAAGGCCCTCTTCATGCCTTATGGTAGGCTCAGAAAAAAATGACACTATTGGATGGGTTTTGGAATGTGTTTCCATGTGCCATACTCAGAAGTCACGCTGGTTGTGTTTCAATAAACACTGGAAAGAAACTACAACACACAGCCTTGACAATCTCAACCACAATCCCCATGATGAGGATGTCAAAGAGAACATTTTTTCCAAATACCACGATGGCAACAAAGTGAAGAGCAGCTCACTAGATTTCATTTGACTGTAATAATGATAGCATAAATTAATGGGTCAACAACTGACCTGGAACAGCGTGACCACTGACCCAAGTGAGTCAAGTTTTTTTCCTGTCCTCGATGAGAACATTGTGTCCACCCCCAAAAGTGTTGTATCCTGTATCTTATTTTAATCTTTTTATCAAATAATTGCAATATTATTCACTGATAGATGTATTTGTTTCTCTATTATTTTCCCTTTGCCTTTCCTTTCCTTATTAATTTCCCCAGGCATATTTATTTCCGTGTCTCCTTTTACAGATTTGACTATCTCCATTTTTACACACTGGGTGCAAATCTGCTTCATTATGCAAATAAGGGAGACTGTCTTTCAGTGTGTCATGGGTTCAGCCTCTCACCTACTGTCTGATCATAAGGGTGCAGAGATCTTTTCAATCTTCAATCTACTTTTTTCATTTATTAATTTGATATATTTCTCCATGTACTTGTTCTTCTATCCCTGCATTTATTTCCCGTATTTATTGATTGGCATATCATTGAAACTATTTTAGCAATTTATATTATATGTTTGTATTTACCTCTGATTTTGGCAGTTTCTGTCCTCCACACCCGATAGACTCTTTGATACACAAAATAATCAAACCATTCCAGCTTTGACTATCACATTATAAGATTTGTTCGTCAAATGCTTGATAAAAATGAAATAGTGAATCGATTAATTTGATCATATTGGCAAACATGTTTATTTGCATAATAACTTTAAAATCAACCGGATTTTCAATGTCTTAATATGCCTTCAGTGCCTGTCTTGAAAAGTTGTAATAGGGCACCGACAAAAGCCCAGCTTTTCCCTGAATAGCGAAACCTTAATTTCTGACTGATCGTTTCTTTGTGCTCACTTATTCAATGATTTGTGTTTAGTTAATCTTTAATGTCTGCTTTTTTTTTTTAAATCTTTGAAATGGGACGATCAGTTAAAAAACACGCATCTGATATTGGTTATTTTACAGTATAATGGGTGTTCCGCACAGTTTCATCCACGTGTATCCCTGTTTGCAGTGAACGCATTTCCTTAGCAACGCGTATCTGAACCAGGAAGTACTTGTACGTTTGCTTTAGCTAACAAACTGTGGAGAGCACAGAGCAGCGACAGTGTAAGACAGCAAAGTTTTTGGGAGTTTAAATCATAGATACAGCTCCTGTTGAGGCTTATTAGACACGTGTCAGGGGACGTGTTGGTCAGCAGGCACTTCTGTCGCTGAAAGGATGGAAGGGCGAGCTGTAAGTGGGGACTGTTGTCTTGTTGTGTCAGTGAGCTTTTGGCTAACATGCTAACGAAAACACAACTAGCTGCACTTGAAACAACACATTTTTTCGCGCTGCCTCCTAATGAATTAAACAGATTTGTAACCCAAAGTAACAAACGCCGGTTTGGTAACGCATGTTACATATTTGGACAGTTACTAATAATGTCAACTGTGTTATTTGTGTAGATCCATTCAAAACTTCATTTTATGCATAACATTGACTACACCGTAATTTTAATGGCAATATAGTTCTAGCTGTTTTTTTTAGCTATAGTGAACGCAGCGTTTCTCCTCCACTTCCTTTATTATTGCTCATTTTCTGAAAGCGTGATGTATGTATGGTCATCAAAACCGTTAACTCAATGTGCTGTATTATGCCTGGTTGATAACGATCGCTTTTCTTCTTCTGCCATAGGTGTACCAGGAAAATGATTTTCTTACTACTGTTTGACAGGCAGTGACAGGCTTGTCGAGGTTATGTAGGGGTTATGGAAAATCTAATGAATTGTACAGAAGAGCAGCAACCCTCCCCCCTTCTGACCAACTCGTGGTCCAAAAAACAAGAAGCGAGCAAGACTCAAGAGCCAAAAAGTGTTGGTGGATTTGTTTTAGTGCATGCAGGTGAGTGCACACTTCTTAACTAACATAAAGAGATGAACAAACACAGTTTAGAACTGTGCTGTATGTATAGTGCACAGTTATATTGGTCCAGCCATCATGCCCTGAAACATTAGGGCCAGAAGCGTCACTTTATAAAGAAATTAAATAAAAATAATCCAGTATTCAGATATTGTTAACCATATATTTAATTGGATACAGTGCAAAGATAGCTTACAAGTACTGAAAATGGGATTTTGTATTGATAACATATGTAATATATATTCTTTTCTTAAACTAGATGATGCAGTGCATTTGGAGTACTTTTGGTAAAAAGTAATTGGGTCAGGAGCATGTGATCACTGTGGTTTTGGCAGTTCATGGTCACCATTGTTTCATTTCTTGTTTCATGATTCACCAGATGCCTCCACTGGGTTTCAGGTCTGGATTTCAAGCCGCCCGCTTTAGCACAGGGACTGTGATTTCAGAGTTTTTCCAAAAATAACATTTCCAAGCATTTCCGTTATCTCCATTTCATTTAGGGTTAATGATGTGTGTCAATTCAGTTTTATGTACATTTTACATATCATCCCAACATTGTTTGGAGCAGGTTTGTAGTTTCTTGGTTTTACGGAAGTTAACCATCACTTTTCCATTAGTGGTCCAATTTTATTTTTTTTCTCTATTATTTGCTTTCAGGAGCAGGATACCACGCTGAATCTAAGGCCAAAGAGTACAAGCATGTTTGCAAAAGAGCCTGCCAGCGAGTGAGTTTGATTGTTTTTCACATTTTTTCTGTGTACAACCCTCCTTTTCTGAGGGTAGTGTTTATAGATGAGGTGTTGGTTCACACTTGACCGTGTTTACATTGACATTTACCATAAAGTAGAGCATTTAAACACTCATCTTAAAGAATGAAAGAACGTAATTTTGTTTATCTTTACAAAAAAACCATCTTGGTCTGGAGTTATTATGCTGTTTTCTGTGTATCTCTATATTTATTTATATATATATATATAGATAGATATATGTGTCGAGTGTACAATATGTTTTTCTTCTCATCCATAAAATAAAGTGCACTCATCATATTTAGATAATCTAATAGTTTAAGTTTGCTCTGATTCACTTTGGTTCAACAACAAATTATTTAGATAACTTAAAAGGAACTATCTCTTAACTAAATACCTGCACAGCGCGGTACTCTGCCCTTGACCTATTAATGTTTTCAGAAAGTATTTGAATTTGCCTTTTTTCCTCTTCAACAGTCTTGTTTGGTGCACAGAATGTTTTGCAAACCTGTATCTTTTTGGATTTAGCTTGAAATATGACGACGCTGCTGTTTTCTTGAGATTTTCTCAAGTCACGCAGGTTAGAAAGAAGACAGCTGTCATTCCATATATGTCAGTGGGATTCCAGTCTGTGTTTTTTGGCTGTATTACTCCAGCACTTTCATGTTTTTCTTTTGAGGTCATTCCAGTTTTTGTTTGGCTGTATTCAATTCATGTTCTCAAAGAAGAGAAGTCTTGATTTTCTGGCATTCTCTGGCAGGGTATTTGGTTTCAGTTATTGTTCCTTCCATCCTTACAGCTGTAAAAAAAACCAGACACGCTGCTGCCACCATTATGGCTTTACAGAAGAGTGGTGTTATATTAAATATAATTAACTGCGTCTGTGTCCACCAGATGCACTACTGTGCATTTCAGACAAAAAGTATGTATTTCCAAGTGTTTATTCTTAAATGTGCTGCATGGTTTGTTTAGATAATCAGGATTTATATAATCAAAGTCATGATGCAGTGTGTAAGAGAAAGGAAAAAAACACCTTTTGACTGACTGATGAAGAAAGCTGTTGCTTTGACTCAGGAGCTCTTGCTTTCTTAACTGTATCTTTTATTTTTTCTTAGGCTGTGGACCAACTGAAAGCCGGGGCACATGCAGTGGAAGCAGTAACTGCAGCACTGGTTGAACTGGAGGTTGGTTGGTCATGAATCATGCATGATGATTTAAAGTCAGAGTTTAAGCCATGAGCTGACACAAAGTCTTAATGGGCGGATTTTCTAATCATAATTTCTGACTCGTTTAGCCATCTGACAAAAGCACCTGTAAAATACGTGAATGAGTGCAGCTTTCTGAGGTATCCAGCTGTATTTCCATGCACTTAACTTTCGCTTTATAAAACTTGTACCCCGGCCATATTATCTGTAGGTTTTAAGCTGCTGGATTCTGTACAGTTTTGTTTGGACTAACACATCTACGTGCATTTTAAAAGTTCAGTTTTGGTCGCACAAAGCTACTATGAATCTTTTTCTAGTTCCATCGAACTTGACTGTTAGTACCGCCGACTATAAAGAGGTATTCGAGGTATTCGCCAGCTTTTATCATCCTGAAACCAAAGAAAGACAACATTTACAATATCTGCAATCTTGCAGACTGACAACATTGTATATGTTCCAGGTCTGATTGCTATTATCTTACTGATTATGGTACCACAGCTGAGATTTTTAGGTTATGAAGTTGCAACACATTAATGTCCTTTTTCTTTTTTCTTTTTTAAGCTCATCCTACATTTGGTCTTTAGATAATGAAAGGTTTTGCGTGAATAAAACAGTTTCAAAGGGGGCATATCGGCTCTATCGGTGGATGAAATGACATAATGCTACTACTTCAGAGCTTATGAGAAAGTCGCCCTTCTCTGAAGAGATTAATTTCCTTCACTTAAGATTGACAAGTGGGGCTCATCGCAGATATTGTTTAATTCTCGACTTGTACGTTTCAATTGTTTTCAGGACTCTCCTTTCACAAATGCCGGCCTGGGCTCCAACCTTAATTTGTCTGGGGAGATTGAATGTGATGCAAGTATCATGGATGGAAAGTCACTTCATTTTGGTTCAGTGGGAGCTCTGAGTGGTGAGTCGCTACAAAAAGGAACTCCCCCTCTCTTTCTTTCTTTTCTTTTGTACCTTGAGTAGAATTAAGAAGTGCAAAAGTCTGACCACTGAATTCCTGCAGAGCTTTCAGCAAAATGATTTTCTTTCTAGGGCTCAGGATTGATATATTATTATTATTTTTATATTTTAGGTGTCTTGATTTGCTTACAGTGTAATGTTATGACTTGGAAATAGCTGTTGGCTCTGTGATAATTCTGACTTTATCCTCAGGTATTAAGAACCCAGTATTAGTTGCAAACCATCTGCTGAGTGAGGCACAGAAAGGGAAGCTATCAGCTGGCAGAATACCACCCTGGTGATTATCATGGTTCATAATCAATGGCGTTAATGGTGATTTTAAACCTGTTGTTAATTTGTTTCTTTATCTTTTATTAGCTTTTTGGTGGGGCGAGGGGCGCACGATTGGGCAGTCAGCCATGGAATACCCCCATGCCCTTCAGAGAAGATGACCACAAGTGAGTGTTGCAGCACTAACTGTCAAACATACGGTATCTGGGAAATGTATGGTGAAACCAACCAAAATGCTGTGGTAAAAAAAAATAAATAAATAGATAAAATTCTATACATATGTTTGGTAGACATGCTTTACTTTATGTGGATGCAGTAGGACAAGATTATTTTGTCACACCCAGAGTTCAGTTTATCCGCATACAAGAGGAACAAGCGAAAGATGGAGCTGGCAGAGAGAATGGACACAGGACATAATCAGACAAAGAAAAGACGACAATCAAGTGAAAATGTGAGTTCTGTGTTATCAGTTCCAAAATGAGTGATTCATTAAATGGTGTACTCCTTCTCATTGGTGTCATGTCAGTCAGAATTGATATCTTCCTGCTGATTTTAAGGGTGTATTCCTTTCAGCAAAGAAAGGAGAGAAAGGTTGAATTCTGACCTGAAGAATCTGTTGTGTTGCGAAAAAACCCGCTCTGTTGTTGGGGATGAGTCGTGCGGATGTAACCATGATCCATGATCCGTAACCTAATATTGAGTCACTGAAATTAAATTAGAAATCTTTACCTTGCAAATCAGTTAAAAACCATGTAATTAACAATAGAATCAAGGATCAATACCGTATATTCTCATATGCTCGACCTGCATGTGTAACAGAAGTACTTCACTTTAGGTAAATAGCTCAAGTAGTCATAAATTCAAATGAGAATAATGTATTTTGTCATTTTGTTTCTCAGTACTTGCTGTCAAATACTCTTGTATAGTCGTGGTCCGTTGAATACATTTTCCACTGTGTAAAAAAAGAAGCGAGCAAGCAGAAAGCTGTAAGTAAAGGGACAAAATGCTCGAGTGGCTGTAGAATTCTACCAAGACCCATGCTATTAACAAAGCGACTTTGCACGCTCTAAACCAGCTGTCCTGCATAGTGTTTTACAGTATGGCATCAGACTGAGTTAAAAAGGCAGAGAACGCTGTGCAGGATTAGGGGATTTTTACAAAGAAGCGTGTGAGCGGCTCTGAAACCAAGACAGCAAAGTAATTTCAGTCATTTATACTATCACAGGCTCTGAGAGCTATCAAAGGAGATGGCATTAGCAGGTTATGCAGAGTCTCTACAAAGAATTAGCGTTTCAAGAGTGTGAGGGCCCCCAGCAGTGTGGCCTCATGATGAGCTGAGCTGAAAGCGTTTGAGAGCAGGCTTCTTATTCTGCTCCAAACTCACTGGTAATGGAAGCAGCCCAGAAGAGGGTGGGAAAGTTTATGTTGGTTCAGATGGGAATTTTGGCTAAATGGAATTTAACAAGTCACCAGTCATACTTCATTTGACTGGTTTATGAATTGTATTTTGGTTTATTCAGTTCAACTACATCAGCGCACAATATTAATGACGGGTTAATCGAAAAGAAAGCAAACAACTCCGATGGGCCGCTGGTTTGTTCAAATGACTTATGACGGTGATTGAATTTGTTTCTTCATGAGAGTGAAAAGGTTGTTTACTTAAAAGTGCTCGACCTATGTTGAGATTAATGTGGGACAATTTGGTCCAGTTAAGCTACCGCTGACTTGAACACAACTGATACTCTTAAAACTTTAACGATACATTACCTTATTCTTAAGTTTACCTTTGCAATTGAGATATTTGGTCGTTTGTCAGGAAATAACATCATTTTGTATCATGAATGACTATTAGAGACTGGGTTCATTAAAAAAAAAAAAAGAATATTATGGCAGCCTTGTTTTAATTCTCGTGTACAATGTCCTTTTCATCCTTTTGTCTTTTTGCCAAGCAGTAATATCTTCTCCATTCCTTTTTCAGGTCAATGTTAGGCGCATGTTTCCTTATAGCTAAAATGTTTAGGGAGATCTAAAGCACAGTAACATAATTCCAAAGATGCTTCCATGCTTTACAGTCATTATTTCTTGTGGATTTTTCATTGAAAGGGACTGATAATGAATGACACGAGGATTTTTCATGGGAAGATGTCTGGCTCTGGTTCTTTTTGGCCTCAGAAGCCTGGAGACGGGGCTGATTTAGGGGAGCAGAAGATGGATGAGAAACGCTCTTTGGTTGTTTTTTCATTATTTTCCACTTTGCCTTTTTTTTTAGTCCAATGATTAATCAGCGTCTTTAGTTTCTGGTAGGAGTGGATTCCTGATCATCAATTTTCACTTTCACCATTATATTCGTCATGCAGTCTGACTCACGATGGTTCACAAACAAATCCCTTCCAACGCAAATTGCAATCAGGGAAGGAAACAGCTGATTGAAATGACAAGACTGATTTTTCTTGAAAATTAATGAAAGATGAGGGGAATGGAAGGGTGATTCATAATTTCAGGCAGTGCTTGTTTATTTCTGTAAATATTCTCCGTCAAAGATCACAAATTTGGTTCAGAATGTGAATGATTGGATTGCTTCTCCTCTGCGCCGCCTAAATTCTCGAGTGATTCCTTTTTTCCATTCGTATTTGTTTTTAGCTCATGTGACTCTTTTCCCTGCTGTGATGTAGGAAAATGGCTCAGGGTGCCTCGACACAGTTGGAGCTGTGGTGGTAGACTTGGAAGGGAACGTGGCTGCAGCGGTGTCCAGTGGAGGCCTAGCCATGAAACATCCCGGCAGGGTTGGCCAGGTAGTGAGGCTCACTTATTTCTTTTCTTTTCTTTGACCATATCATCATCCACATGGAATCCACATTGAATGATATGTTCTTTGTGTTTCTGTTGAACAGTTTAAACTGGGTCCTTTTTTTTTTTTATTAAAAAGAGACATATCTGCGCCACGCCACCTAATTTCCTAATTCCTTTATGACCTGTTT
Source organism: Leuresthes tenuis (assembly GCF_036924035.1). Taxonomy (NCBI): domain Eukaryota; kingdom Metazoa; phylum Chordata; class Actinopteri; order Atheriniformes; family Atherinopsidae; genus Leuresthes; species Leuresthes tenuis. Next base: position 19,085,743 of record NW_027325362.1, read on the forward strand.
TGTTCCCTTTCTCAGGCAGAAAAATGTGTCTTTTTGAACAACTCTATGGTGGATGTGTGCTTTCGGTCATTATCATATCGTTAAAAGGTTTTCTTTCATTTCACATTTAAAGAATTCAGCATCCAGACCAGGGATCTCAAACTGGGCCGCTGTCCTGCAGCTTTTAGATGTTTCCCCGCTTCAACACACCTGATTCAGATTAAATGGGTCTGTTCAAAAGGTTGCTAAATTCTGCACAAACCAGCTAATGAGGCATCGATCTGAATCAGATGTGTCTGCCCGCATAGTCTTTAGAGGAGAAACGTTGCACTCTGCAGCCTCGTCTCTGTGAAACACATAGTAGTTAATTCAAGATGTCTTCGCTTTATCCTCGTCAGCCCTCCAATCTCGTTAATTTCATTTGACAGTGAAGGGCAGAAATGGTCCAAAAACCCTTTGCACTTTCTCGTCGTCCCTGACATCTTCTGGATTTGCGTAAAACTCAATCAGCTACTCCCACATGTAACTTACCTTTTGGCGTTACCAGCAGAAAGCCTTCAAGCAGCATCCAAAGTCTGGTGGAAAAAAATCAGAGCTTTCTCTTAAAAAAAAAAGCGAAGTAGTAAAGATGGGGAGAAAAAAAAAAGACACAATGTGACTACAGCTCCTGCAGTAGGCTGCCAGTGATGCAGCGACACTCTGCAGCTTTATGATACGATGTATGATTTGTAGTTCAATTAATCACTGCAATCTGCCTGTACCCCATGGCAGCATAGCACTATAGTGCTTTCGGTCTGTGCCAGACATGTCTACTGTTGTTGTAGCCAGGCAGCTATTTTTGATTCATCTGTCCAGAACACATTATTCCAAAGAAAAACAACTGGTCTTTGCTTGTATGTTCTTTGGCAAACTGTTATTTCACTCCATGTCTTTTGGACAGCAAAGGCTTTTTTTTACTGCAACACCACAGAGCAGGTTGAGTGTTTTTCTAATTGATGATGAACATACAAGAAGAGTTACTGTCAGGCTTACATTTGTGGAAATCTTGAGGCTCTTTTAGACTTCTTTTTGCGTCAAAGATTTTCTGTGGATATAAAAAAAAAATAAAAAAAATCTAAATTAATGGGATTATTTAAAAATCCCCCCACCAGACTCACAGGCTTTCACAACCTTTTTGTTTGAAGGTGTTTAATAACTCTAGAAGTCGGCTTAATGACACCAAACACAACAAAAAGGAACCTTCAGACCCAAAAATCAGAGGTGTAGATAAGAAATGTTCCACCCTTCAATCCCTCTCCATGGTTGACTTTTTTTAAAATCTTTTTTTGCACCTTGCTTTGGTTTGCACAGCCCACACATTTTTAAGCATGTAAAGCCCCCCCCCCAAAAAAAATAACTGTGATAACTTGAGGCCAAACAGCTGTTTAAATATCAACAGTATAACAAAGACACTGATCAAAAAGAACGTGACCTCTTAATGACTCAAGGGAAAAAGTGAGTGACTTACAATCTCGTGAGAGAATCCTTTTTTCTTTTGGATCCATCTCTTAATGATTCTCGGGGAATGATTCTGCAGTTCAAAGCGCCTCCACATAGTGGACTTTTCAGAGTCGCTGGTTACGTCAGTCTTTTGTACAGCCTCTGCCAGAAACACAATACTATTAGTTAGAATGTGTCCGCTACATGTGTAAATGGGTGATTTCTGGCCAATGCATTTGCCAAAATGTTCTCTGGGCGTGTGTTTCAGAGCTTCAAGTCCCTATTGTTGCCAAAAGCTGATTAGTCAGTACACCTTAGGAAAGACTGGACAGAGCAGCTTGGAGTTTTCAGCAAGCAGCTGTTACCACTGAAGCCCCCCCCCAAGCTTTCTGTTCTCCCCCTTTTTTATTCTCCCTTTACTATTTTAGTGTAGCATTTCCTTATGTTCCTAATACAGATTTTATGAATTAATGAGGCGTTCTACTACAGATATGTTTGCACCTATACCAGAAACTTGTAATTGTTGTAAATGTCTGTGCTGGAAGTCTTTGTTGTTGGTTTCCCCCAAAGGTAGCATAACTGGAGAACAAGTACGACGTGGGTCTGAAGAGAATGAATCCGAAACATTTACTGCCTTAACCTAATTATCACTTTTCTTGTTCAGAAAACCTTTTGCTCATGGCAATACAGCTGTGAGTCGAGCATGTTGTTCTAGTTTGGTTAAAGATATTGAAATGTATTTTAGGCTGTTTTTCTCCCTTTCCTGTTCTTTAATTTGATCATTTAATAATGTTTGATACTTCACATTTTATTCAAGCAAAAACCAAACTGTATTTCAAACTCTTTCTTCTTTTTTTTTTAGGCCGCTCATTACGGATGTGGCTGCTGGGCTGAAAATGCCTGTAATATGAATTCTTACTCCACAGCAGTGAGTACCTCAGGTATACCGCCACATTTTCCAAACCCCCCGCTTTACATTTGTGTGTGTTTTTCAGTTAAAGTCTGCGCCACGTTTTCTCCCACTGTTACAGTTCACCACCAGCCTGCCGTTTGTTTTTACAGTGAGTCAAGCTTAAAAGAAGCTTGAGAATACTTTCCAATGACCTCCAACCATTCCTGCTGACTGATTCTCATCAGTCACTTCCTCAGCTGATTGAGTCATCACACTCCGCTCTTTGTTAGTCAGCTGCGTGCCAGGTGCATTGCAAAGCTCTTTGGATTTGCAGTGACATTTGACATGGGACACCTGCTGTAGATATTAAAGGAGAACCACTCTGAGTGCAATACAACCACAGCAAATTTGCTACAGTTGCATCACAGAAATTAGTGCCTTAAAAATGTTTTAAGACATTTTCAAGTAACTATTATGGATGGGATAGTTTACAGATCTTTAGACATTTTGATTGTATTGCATGTCCCGCAGTAACTATGCTCTTTTTTTTATCACTGATATGACACAAAACTAGAAAAATATTACTGTTAGCACTTGTTTCAACGCCTCTGGCTTTTACGGCAGCACTAGGGCATCACTAATTAAATGATTTGTACGGTTTGAACTTTCTCATATAGCATTTATGTAGTAGTAGACCTTTAAGTTTACCTCTTACAACCTTCCCAAATATTTTAGTTTTACTCAAATTGTTGACACAGCTAACTGGGAACACCCAAAATCTTTCGCCTCGCTCTGAATTGAATTACCTTCTTGAAGGATTTTTAGATTCCTTTGTCTTTGACAGCTCTCTCATTGGGGTCATGTTTTGGTATGATTTTCTTTTCTTTGCTCGATCAGAAAGAAAAATTGCAAAACATTATCGCAATGTTTTTTCAACAAAGCCAGAATGTCCAGCTGTTAAATCATACAGGTTTGTGTCATATCTTCTTTAATTTGAGTAAAAGTAAAATAACTGAATAAACATCCTTCAAGAGTGGTTATTCCATACATGTTTTGTATAGGGGTTAGAATGGTGCTGAGCACATCCCCAGTATATATAATTTCTTGTGCACTCTCAACAAACAAACTTTATTTTGTTATGCTGGTGTTTTGGAATCGGAGATGTGACGGTATACAGTAGCTGCAGCCTACTGTGTTGTGTTCCACTGTACACATTCTACTTTAAACAAAACCCCCGAGTTGCCTCTGGTACTACTTACACTGCTGCTGCTGCATGCACAACACTTCTCATCCCCATTCTATCTCTGTAACTTACACACAGAAGGGTGATGGGCAGTTAATCTCCCACCTTAAAAAGGTTTTGTGAAAAGGGCTGTAGGAAGATTGCAAAGACTGCATTAGATAAGGAAAGGCCTGCAATTTAATGTGTGAAAACACACACACACACACTGTCTGCATAGCCCCAACTCCCTTACCTGTAATACTAAGATTTAGCTTTTTAGGGCTTATATTAAATCAACCAGTTGGACAAAGACATCCTTCCCAATCTGCCATCATGAAAGCAAGTTGAATTCCTCTTGAGCAGATTTATATAACACAAACAACCATTGTGTTTCCATAAATGAAAGTACGTTCCACCCCAAGCTAAAAGCAACACTACTAGATCCAAGCTGTCTAATTTTGAATTTGGAGTAGAGAGTCCTTATAAGCCTTCGGCTTTCAGATGTGTAGACGCCTGCGACGTAGCTTCTGGGGGACAGTGAAAAGCCTTTGATGGGGATCTGCAGCCTAATGCATCTTTGTGCAGATGAGCTGATTTAATCAGACGGGCTGAAGCTTGAGTTCAGTGTATCTGAACCACTGGTATCGTCTGCATTTTGCACAGCAGGAAAGCTCACTGGAATATATGATCCACAGCAAGTGCTCAGACATTTATGGAAGTGTAACAACGAAAAACAAACCAAAGCTAATGTTGGCCATTTTATTAACATTTTACCGTGCTGATATCACAACTGGAGTTCTGTTCTAGATATGCTCTCTGATACTTGAGAAAACAACCTCTGTCTGGCAGAGCTGCAACAAAAACTGAGATTAAATCACTTTTATGTATCACTAACATAATTGTGGTTTTCATTTGAGTGATATCAGTTTTGTTCAATATATTCGTATCTATAACCAAATTGATCCCAAGTTGCCAGTTTTGTTGAAACAGAAGGGCTATTTGTTGGTCTGCAGTTTAAAGGCATAAAAGCGACAGAGATACACTACTTTTAATAATTGTCTGCTGTTCTTCGGTTATCTCAGGCAGATCAAGTGGAGATGGTTGATCTGTATGTATTTCCACCTCACCCTGTCTTCCTATATTGTGGCTTTGTGCTTTGATGTTACCAACAAAAAGCAAGCCTTATGGGTTTGGAAAGCATAATGTGTGTTCCAGCTCAACACCTGTTTTTAATTTCCTAGCATGAAAGGCGTTTCCATCAAAAGAAATGGGGAAAAAAAAAACCCAATAATTTTCACTCTGTCACAAGGAGTATGATCCTCACTCTTTATGTCACCCTTTCTGCCTTTCACCTCACACACTTGTCCTCCCTCACACCCCTTCCATTATAGTCAGTTTCGCAATATGTGTCTCATTTGGGTCTTAGTTTTACTGTTTAATCTGTCCCTTACTTTGCTGTGGTCAGTGAGAGAGCAACTCTTCAACATCGCTGTGTACTCTTCTTCTCGCCCCTGATTGCCACAAACTCTGTCTACTTTTGCCTTTGACATTTCTGTGAAAGAGTCCAACAAACATTTTGGACTTTGGGTTTCTTCCTGCAGTTCCAGTTCAGCTCTGCTGAAAATCAGTCCCTCTTTGACAGAGGGGTTTATGGTAACTAGTGCAAAAAGGCGCAGAGCATGGCCGGTCCAACCTTCTGCTTCCTTTTAAAAAGAACTTGAAATTGCTCCAGGCATTTGGTCTCCACAGTTACCAACCTGCATTCAGTTCTGTTGTAGTTACCTGATGTTTTATAGGAACCTTCATTTGTGTTTACAGAAACATTCAGGCTATATTCCCCTGCCTTAATGGCTTTTCACAGGAGCTTTGCCAGATGACCTATTTTTTTTCCCCCTTGATTATGGGCAAACTTTACATTTTGGAAGGATTGTTTTTGTTGGCATGCAGCAAGCATTCACTACATGTATCTTTCTTAGAAACAACAAAGCATTGATTTTAAGTGAGAAATAATAAAGTGCAACTATTATATTTTTATGTGAAATTTGGTCATGGGTGAGGTTGGAGATTGTGAAAGCTGCTACTTGCTTTTTATGGTTCCTGGTTTGCCTAAATGCTATTTAAAAAAAAAAAAAGTCTTTGTTTCTCTCTTTGGATCATCTACAACATGCAGCTCGGGGGAAGAGTGTGAGACAGATTCAAGTTTTGATTAGAGTCACCTGGAGCGAATCCTGTGGGACTTTTCCCAGCTTTCATACTTCGTTAATAAATCTGTGTAATCTAAGGACAATGAAAGTGTTGATTTTATATTTGGCACCCAGTCCTGACCCTGCCCTACCGCTGTTTCGTGTCTTAACTCTCCTGTTAGGCTGTAGTCTGATAGAGAATTCCACTTAGACATAAATTACATTATTTTGCTTGGCCATTTGAGCCTTAATTGGTCAAATTCTATCAAATTTTTCTTTAAATAGCATATTTGCACAATAGTGAAATATGTTCCACGTATGCATTTATTCCCTGTGTGGCACCTGATGATAAAGAATTTACTGAAATGAGACAATCCTGTGTGGAGTCGCAGGCTAACTGGGATCGAGACAGAGAAAGCTGAAACCCAAACGCTCCTTCAGCAAGGTTTGAGGAGTTTATTTTGACAAACCCTCAGCTGATGCCAATGTTACCTGAATTGAAAAGTGCTGGATTCCACCTACAGTATAACGACATGCCAGAATGACTACCGCAGCTTTAGATTTAGATTTTTTAAGATTTAGATTTAATCTGGAGATTTTTGTTGATACTGATTTCTTTATTGACAGACATCAAGTAAATGTCAGTCTTTTCTGCCCCTGGGATTCTTGGGTGACGGCCATATGAACCACATGCACTACAATTCTATAAGTTTAATTGTTTGTTTGGTATATGTCTTTTTCTAGGGTGTGGAGAGCATCTGATTCGCACCATGCTGGCTCGGGAATGCTCTGCTGCCATGCAGTCTGAAGATGCCCACCAAGCACTGCTGGAGGCTATGCAAAACAAATTCATCAGTGAGTCACCCACATGCAGTCCGATCGCTGCTGCTTTCCATACACACATTTCTGCTCGCCAAGAACGTGTTTGTATGTACTTTGAATCGCCTTGTGTGCGAGTTGTGCTCTACAAATAAACTCGCCTTGCCTTTGTGAGAAAAACAGTGAGAGAATTAAACAAGCAGATGTTGCTTGACATGAGGAACGAGTGAACAACTGGAAACACTGGAAATAATGGAATCAGAAGAGACAACTTCTTGATTTATGGTTCCTTTTCACTGTTTAAACAAGACTTTCAGATGTTCCTCACATCATAGCTCACAGCCTCGGATAATTTTAGAAGGCAAAATTGTTTTGTCGAATGTTTATTTGAGGATGTAATTTTGCCATGTTCTCAGAAGTGGTCAGTTTTAGAAAGCCTTGTTAAGAATGTTTGCTGTTCCTGGGAATGACCAGTGGGATGGAGGAGAAGAGGAGGAAAGAACAAATGGAAACATGGTGGTTTGCCTTGATCTGGCCTCTGGAAGTCCGTCCCAGTTCGGCTCCGTAATGGATATCTGTAACACTGAAGACCGGCTGAATGAAGGCACTTTGAAGTTATTTCTTCTGTTGTTTCATTTCAAGATGCACATCTAGTTCAGCAAAGCTCCATAAATCAGACAATGTCTGTGACCTAATGGAAGTTCAGTGGGAGGCCCGCACTGTTGCGGCTCTTTCAAGATTTGTCAGGTTCTCTGAGAAAAGGCCTTCAGTGACAACATCAGATTTCTTCAAAAATCTTCGATAAACTAAAACACTTATTAGAATATTTTCCACTAACTGGAGTATGCTGAATATCACTCCAAGCATGTAACCACATACATGTTTACAACAACATGTAAACATGGCAGAGTAATTGTCGACTGTTTAGCGAAAGAAAGTTCGGGACCTTTTTAAAATGAAACAAATAGCAGGACTTTGTATAAATGTTGTCAAACCATGCGAACACAAATTGTGTTTGGAACACGGAAAGAAAATCCGTGTGAAATTCGAAAGAAAACCAATGGAATGCAGACACAATATTTTGGCGAAACGCACCATTTGGTCCTGTTTAATCCTGAGTTGTTGCTGTGTGGAGACGTTGCGAGACATGTTGCAGCTGTGTGTAGTTTGTTCTTCTCCCGAACCAAGCCTGTTTTATTGCACCACTCTAATCACCCAGTCCAACTGTTTCTGCATGCACAACACCTCGCTCACGTTTGAAATGTGATCAAAGAGCAGTCCTTACTGCACGCTGAGGCTTTGTTTGTGTATTTTTCGTTTAATTTTTTCAGTGGAGGTTCAGAGCTTTTCACTGATGGTACTGTGTTACAGTAGTGCATATAGTGTGGTGATTTGAAATAACACTACCTTATTATGTTAGCCACATAAATGTAGTCAAACATTTTTATTTAGGCTGACAGTCTGCTAATGAATATAAATAAATCGGGCCAGAATAATTACTTTCAGGTGTTTAACTTGGCTATTCAGGCTAATAACTGGGATGGATTTTTTTCTTCTTATAGATCACTGTGATTAGATTAAGAGGGGTGTGTTTTTCCTATTTTTTGTTGCACGTGGAAAACCAAAAGTACAAGATAATTAATTGATTAAGGAGACGCATGTTTAGACAACCCAAGTGTGCTGCTTCTTTGTGTGTCCAGGCTCACCGTTTCTGGCCAGTGAAGATCGTGTCTTGGGTGGAGTAATTGTCCTGAGGTGCTGCAGATGTGTGGAAGCTCAGCCATCTCAAAATATTCAGGGTTTATTGGGTAAGATGTTCGTAAATTGATGTCAAATCACACTCAAACCTCTACTGATGAATGTTGGCAAATATTTGCCTGTGAAAATCTGAAGTTCTATCAAAAGATAAGTAGGAAGAGGGGAAAGAGGCACTGTGGCTCCCTTGGCAGGTGGTTTGTGTTTTAACCCCTGCAATCAGGCTCGTATTCAAAGACGGACCTCCCACTCCGGAATCAACTGCTAATCCTCAGACAAGTGTCTCCTACTGAATACTGCCCGGTTTGACTGATTGGATTGATGGATCTGGTTACTCTACCTGAAGCTTAAGAAAAGGCTCCTTCTTTTTCCAAAGCTGTCGGCATGGAATTCAACTCAGTTTGTCCAAAGTTTTAGTCACATGACTCACTTTTAAGTTTTAAAGTTACTTTTGCTGTTCAGGTTAATTTCCTCATGTAAAATTTGGTCATTGACAAAAGTAGAGTAATAAGGAGTGAATGGAGCATGCATTTTAATTCAAACATGGCAGCTGTAAAAGAGTTCTAATGCATTTTGTCTGGTTGTGTTGGTGACAAAGGGGCTCTTCTTTATGAACACACTGGTCAAGTTTGAAAGCCTTTATCGACCGTAGCCCTTATGCATAGAGACTGTCAGACTTGACCGTTGATTTAAAAAGATTAAACGCTTTCTAATCACATCCTTTTTGTACCCATTCATCTCTCAACTTCTCCCCTCCTCTTTGATGTCATATCTGCTCCTCATGCACTTTCATGTTAATGGCCATGCTCACAGTTGATTACATTACCAAATGTGATTTTCTGGCGCATCTCAAAGCCTCTTATTTCTGTCAGTCTGGTGAAATATTACTTTCAGTCTGTAACATCGAGTTTGTAGTCCCTGAACTGTTGTTCTGCCTGCTTTATATTATTAAATCAGAATGACTAAATCTTTTCATCTGTGTTTTTGTCACAGTGGAGTTCCTATGGAGTCACACCACAGAGAGTATGTGCGTTGGCTACATGTCTGCACAAGATAGCAAAGCAAAGGTGAGGTACCCACTTAGCCAGAAAAACAAATGTTTGCCCTTTAAATGTACCTAGATAATAATAATAAGAAGAATGCTTTTTTTTTTATGTTAGAATGTAAAAAAAAAAGACATCAACTTGCATTTTGGGGTGTCTGAGTCTGAACATTCATGCATCTCATTGTCATGAAAAGGAACTCCATGAGAAGATATGTTGCAAACTTTGACTCCAACTGAAGGATTAAATGATTATAATGTGCTGGTCAGAGCTTAAGTTCATTGTCGACTGTTTTTTTTACACACACAAATAATCTCGGTAACACTGAACTGTGTGATGGCCTCTTTAAGACTTCACTATCTGTCCCCTAAGCACCAAGATGACCAGCAACTCTCAATAATTGGCAAAATTGGAAGCAGCTGAAACATTTGGTGGATGCATGCATTCACCAAATGATAAATTTAGTAGAAATCTTAATCTGGTTTTTACATGCATCCTGTGAAATGAACCACTCAGTATTGCTTCTTAAGCCAAAAGGCTAAATGATTTGGTTTCCCGGCTCTCAGTGGAGCGTCAGCTCTGTCTTATTTGTTTGGATAATGTATCTCTGTCACTCTTTATGAAGAGAAGGCACTGTTATTGAAGTCTGGTTCAGATTTCAAAGTGTTTGCCCTCCGTTTTCTGTCCCCACCCCCCCACCCTTCCTATTCTCTCACACATGGTCTGACTCTTTCATCAGCTCTTCGGTCAGGTCAATAACTCGTCCTGAAGTAGTTTAAAGTTTTCTGAAAATTATGCACCAATGGTGACATCTATATCAATCTGCACACATTGGTCCGATGTGCTTGGCGTTCGGGTGGAATGGAAGCGTGCGAGCTCTCCTGCCATACCTGTGCCAGTGTCGAGGGTTTATTCCAACAGTAAACTGTGTACTTTAAACATGGTTCTTGATTGTCTGTTTTTGTTTTGTTTACATTTTTACCTCATGTATTCATATTTGGAGGATGAATAGTCACTGAACCAGTCATCCAGCAGCACTTGATCAAGATAGGTTGCAAAATATTTTTTGCAGGATGAATGTGCTCCGTGGGTGCAGATCCAGGAATATCATCTGTCAGCAGTGGTTTCTAGATCTCTGGGGGGAGGGTATCCACTTCCTCTCAAGGGGCCATTGGTGATAGTGATATTGAAGAGTGCAGCCAGGATCACAGCTGCTCCACCAAGCCTCACACATCTCTATCACAGAGTGAGCAGCTTGTTGTGGGCTTCGAGCTGTGAAGCTCTGATGCACCTCTGTGCTTTTGCCATCTGCACACCAGAGCAGCTGGCTGTTCTGTCCGTCATGCCTCCGGACTGGGTGCAAAACAAGGCTTCACTCGCTGATCCCCAGCTGGGACCAGAGCTGGGACCAGAGCTGGGACCAGAGCTGGGACCAGAGCTGGGACCAGAGCTGGGACCAGAGCTGGGACCAGAGCTGGGACCAGAGCTGGGACCAGAGCTGGGACCAGAGCTGGTCTTTACTCACTGCTTACTGCCAATTCTTGTCCATTAAGAGGGCGCATAGCACGTGGTTTTTTTTTTCTCCAGTTGAGTTAAGTTCAAAAAGCGAGAGATTCTGAACATGAAAGTGTTCAGGCTCCAGCCATGTCCGCTGTGCTATGTATGCTATGGAGGCCCACAAAGTGCCACCTGTCTGTCCGTGGCCTTGACAATAAACCTGAAGGGAAGTTCTGCTTCAAAGACAGAGAAGAAAACAATAGAACAAGTGTCTTTGGGTGACTTTAGTCCTCGTGAGAATCACAGTCTTTATGATTTTATCACACTCGAAACAGAACAACAAGTATTGAGCAAGTTTTTCACTTTTTTTTCAGAAATGCGTGAACCAAGTTTATAGAAAGTTTATGAAGAATGTACAGGATGTTTTACTGCGCTTTGTGATTTTGCCTGAATAGTTTATATACATTTAAGCACATAGCACATATAGAACCAAAGTCATTTACAGCCTCAGCTGCTATTCCTCAAACATTCCTCCCATTCCTGTTGGCTGGCTATTTCTACCCAGCCGGAGTTCATCTTCCACTGCTTTTCTGTGATAAGGACATGAAAGGGCCGATCCACAGTAGCAAGAGTATTTAGGACAGAGTGAATTTGTATCAACTCGTCCTCTCGTTAGCAGAGCTTTATTTCTCAGTTTTCTGTTTATAGTTCTTAGAGGAACCTAAAGAAAAGGGAGCTGCAGCTTGGTTAAAAGTGTGGATTTCGGGTGTCAAACACTGTGCTGGCAGTGTTTCTCTGTTTTTTTTGTCTTGCTTTTCAATCCAATGTTGTTTTGTGTAAAATTGAGTGTGTATCCCATTGTTTTTGACATTACTCTGAAAGATAACAGTAGCGCTGCTGAGCGAGAGCATCTGGTTTCATTCATACGCTCACCTGTGTTTGCACTGGATCGACATCAGAACATCAGGCTATGTTTTACAGAGAGCTGCACGAACGAGCCAACAGTAGTGGAACCTCTGAGACAGACTATTGTTTTATGATTGTCATGATCAAACAGAAGAAAGACAGATGTAGGATTCACAATACCACCGCCACAGCCCAGCTTCCTCCTCCTGGACATCATTAACACAATAAAGATTTTCTGCTCAAATTGTGTGAAGCCAGAGGAAATCAAATGGCATGCAATCCAGGCTTCCTGGTTATTGTCTGCTTTGTATGCGTAACAGCAATTGTCTTTTATTATGGTAGATCTTGTTTTTATTATTCATCTTGTGAGGAGCATAAATAGCAAAGGATTGTCTTTTTTATTATTCTCAGAGAAGAATGTGAAAACCACAACAAAAAAACAACTGCATAGTCATAGAGCTGCATTTATCCTTTGGTCTACAGTGTGGTGTTAATGTGTGGCTTGTCTAGGTCCTAAACACATTCATATCACCAAAGAATGTTGTTTTCCTCAACAGATACAATGGAACGTTGTTTTTTTCATGTATGTTTTGACTCAGCCTTTGTCCTGTCATGTGGTTATTTCGGTCATCGGGTAACAAGTTGTCAACAAGCTCAGTGCAGGTTTGCGTGCCTTCATTTTTCTCTGTCTGTCCCAGCCGTTATATAACTCTGTATTACTTTGCACTTCTTTCAACGCTCTTGACTTTATGAGGAATTGATGCTGCTTCTGAGTCCATATTGGACCATTCGGTGAGTTATTGCACTGAGATGGACACCAGGAAAATAAGGAATCAGAAAAGTCTCTCACTTGGGTTAGTGCAACAACAAGACCTCTGGCTCAGTACTGTGGTACTCCTCTGTGATGTATTACTCATGGCGCTGAGTGGAATCTCCAGGATTTAAAGGTTTTTCTTATTTAACAGCACTGAGCCAAAACTGTAGTCAAGTTGATACTTTGGAGTTTGACACCTTGCGTTAGATTTCTGAGTTGTTGGAAGTTATGTTATTGTGTACAAAGCTGTTTTCACTTATGCACTGGATTTTTCCAGAAATGTTCCAGAGGGGCTGCATGGGAAAATGCACATGTCCACAACATTTACTCCCAACTCCTGGCTGAGAATTTCTTGGCAGCTTCCTGGGAAGAAGTCTCCTGAAAATCCATGGGGGAACCCATGTGTCAGTAGAGCAGCAGATCCTTCAGAGCATTCACAGTGAACAAGCAGGCTGATACAAAATCACTGTCCCAGACATGCTAATGTGTAGGTTGCCTTCCAGTTACTCAAAGGTATGATCTCCGTGTAATTAAGTGTCAATTTCAAAATCAAAACAGTAATCAATAAGCATAGTCTGTCTTTCTCAGCATACTAAAAACATCAGTTTCCTCAGTATCCGCTGTACCCTGCATCCTCAGTTCTCTACATAGATACCTGGTAATAATGTTTCCAGCTTTCACAATTCATCTCGCCCTGTGATGGACTGATGACCTGTCCAGTGACAGCTGGGATAGGCTGCAGCCTATTAAGCGGGTATAGAAAATGGATGGATGGATGGATGGACAATTCATCTCCAGCAGAGAATCTCCCACTGTAGACTGTTAATTTAAAAAGGAACTGCGGAAGAAGTCCAACCTTCATTCTCCACAGATACAGTGCATGTGTGGAAAAAAAGTGGCCAGTGTCTACATGACTGAATGCCATCACTTTAACATGCCGATGGACATTAATTTTGCATATCTGATGTCTGAAAAGTCTTCAGTGTGGTAGGGATTTTAGAGAACATTGCAAAGCTCTCGCCATCTGGCATGCAGACATGAAAAGGAAAACAGTTAGCATGTCTCCATAAGTTGATTATGACTCAGCTATGGACCTCATCTCAAGCTGCTTGAAGGTCTTTCCTTAACCTTATCCTTGGAAGATGAAGGAAAGAAGATGAACCCAGAGACGTGTACTGGAGGCATAATGGCCCCCGAGAGTATTGCCATGTGTGTTTGGCCTTGTCTGGCTTATGTCCCATTGTAGTGACAGTTGCCCTCAGGGTGCTCAGGGCCATCGTCTGAGCCGACACAAAGGAGTACCAGTCAATTTCTGCATCTGGAGGAGTGATGTCAGGCTAAGTCAGCTTAGTTAATAAGTGGATGTACTCTTCCCCCATGAAGTCAATGTTACCCTCTGTGGGGGGAGAGGCAGGAGAAGGAGGATGACAGCCATTAATGGCACAGGGCAACTTTGTCACCTTTGATCCCCCTGTGGAAGTATCACTCCCGTCTTCACAGCTGTGTTTGTCCCTTCCCCCCCTCCTCTTACTCCTTTCCATCTCCGCTCAAACAGAAAATCCTAGCAATCTTTTCCTATTCTCCATTTGCTCAGTCTTTACAAACACTGACACGGCTTCTTTGGACTTCAGGGGTAAAATCACGTGATTCATCAATAAAAGTGTGTGTTACTTCTCTCCGCTTGCACTGATTTTTTTCTTCATATTCCTCTTACACTCAGATTCATACTTTATCTCCAGCATTCCTGTGTAGAACCTTACTTTAGGATGTGGGTTCTGGTGCCTCCTGTCTCTATGGGGAAAATCAAGGCCACTATTTTCTGTAGTTTTTAAAATGAACATTTTATTTCTCCATTCTTGCTTGGTAGAGGGTAATATTCAAGCATTATTAAAGCTTGTATATATTAGAGTTCATAGTGCCTTCTCAAATGTGCAAAAATCCCTACGCCATGTGCGTTAAAGCCTTTCCATACTACTTATCTTCAACATTGAACTGTGCCTTTATAATAAACATGGCGATGGTCTTTAGTCTGAAGGATGCAGCCTCAACAAGTTTTCAGTCATTAGACCACAGGACAGTTTTTCCCTTTGCCTAATTTTCTATGGATTTTCTATTTTCACTTGTGTATTGTAGAGTTTTGACTTGCATTGGAGGATGCAGTTATACTGTGTTCCACCACAGACTTGCGTCTGCTTTTAATGCACTGCTGCCTGAGGGACTGAAGATCAGGACCACTCGGTATCAGTTTTCAGCTTTGTTCCTTGGATTCTCTGGATTTTTTTAATGAAAATATTTACTCTGTCGGACAGTGTATGTTTTGGTCATTGAATTTTCCGTTCAGAGATGAATATTGAAAAACAAAAAACAAGCTTTGATGTGTTTCAACTGCACCACCCAGTCTTCATTTTTATTTTTCAGTTTTGCCCTTTTATGGTCACTGTGGCATCTCTCATTGGTTTGTGGAGAAGTGCTATGAAGCCATTTGGCTGTCTTGGTTTTTCAGAGCAAGACGTTAAAAGACTTGCATCAGAGGGAGGAGCATTGCCAATGCTAACGAGTTACCTAGCTTTGTTGAGAGGGTGCATTCATAATCACGTTAAGTATATTAATTGTGATGCCAGTTGTTTTCCCTTCTCTGTTTAATAAAAAAAAATGTCCAGTCAACTGAAGAACAAGTGCAAACTAGAATTAACCAGAAAATGATGTTTGAAAAGCTAAGGAACACAACAAAGCTGTCTGTGGAAATGTATTCCTCATTCCACCGCTAAGAAGAAGTCATAAATCAACACAATTTGCTTGCAACATGAGTTTAAAGTTGAATGAACCTCCTGTCCTGTCTGCTTCAGGATCAGGGTCATGGAAATCTGAGGGGAGATTACTGGAAGGAACAGTCCGTCTGAACAGTGTTTTGATACTGGACCTTCTGTCTGGGACTATTGACTTATAACATGATGTTTCATATTAAAATCGTTGACAAGTGCACCTTATTCCTGACCACTCTTCACATTTTGGCAATTCTTGTATGTGTCTTTTGTTGCCTGCAGACACACATATCCAGATTACCACCTGGGACCGTTCCTGGACAGTCTTTGGCCATAGAGGGAGGGGTGTGTCGGCTGATGGGCGTAGTGGAGTGAACCCCATTCTCCCCGAGCACTTTTCTTGCGTCTGTGCTTCTTCGGCAATACCCACACACAAACTCAACACATGCACACATGTTCACACACACATACATGCACAGCACCCTCACCTCCCCACAGTCTGTATGATGCCAGAGGTAATAAGCTTTCATTGTTTGAACAGGTGTTCAGGAAGGAGTCAGGAGCGTTAGCTTCTACTTAGTGCACTTACAGGACTTCCCTTTGGGCACTGTCTGCCTCCAGCATGTACTCTATGCCAGCTTAACCCCGCAAGCTCTCCAGTGTCACCTGGATTAAACTTGATGCACCATTGCCTTGATGCACCATTTTTCTTTATGTTTTCAAGCTAAAAGTGGCGTTTTTTTCTTTTGTACATAAGCTATAATTTAGGGAACCAGGGTGGATGTTCATGTTACTCTCTGTTCCTGAACAGATGTGACAGTTTTAGATTTTTAGTAAGATGAAACGCAGGACCTTATTTTGCTCTTAAAATGCTCTCCAATATTAAAAAAGATGTCAGATTGCACCTTGTGGAATGCCTACTACTTAAGGTTATTGTCATGAAGAATTTATAGCTGTGAGAGTTGAGCAGTGAAGATAAAAGTAATGTCAACATTGCAAAATCAACCTCCACATCTCTGTACTCACATATTTGTCCTCCAGCATACTGTACAATGTAGCATAATGTGCGTATTAGATAATGAGACATTTCTATAACCATTGAATGCTTTGCTTCTTGTTTTAAAATGTGAATACATAGCTACTGCATCTATAGCAAGATAACTTTTTCCCTTACAGCTGGCGAGTTGATTAAGAAGGAGGGAGCTATGCACTTCCAGAATGATGTTTCTAAACGCATACACACACACACACACACACACACTATCACATCAGCCACCAAAACTTGACTGTTAGCCATCCTGTAAAAATGGCAGTTTATATTTGTATGGTCCCATTGATAGAGATGTATTTTCTCTATAAAGAGATGCATCTAAAAACTAATGTATGCATCAAGCCCATGAAATGGTGCTGTTGAATTTTACTTGAAACGAGTAATTACCTGAATTGATATTTCCGTTGGGATAATGTTTTTTTGCTGATTTAACTTTTTCACTCGGTTACACAGAATTCTTGTCCCAACAAAACCGCAGTAGAGCTTCTTTACTGTTTACATGAGATTGCAACTAACGTTAAATGGTATAAGCTATAGAAATCATACATGCGCCGGTCTCTGCAGTGCTGAGAAACTGAATAAAGCTTATGTTGCTACATTTTTGTGTTTGTTTGAAGTGATTTAACTACATGATATGAGATGTACATTTAACTACACAGCAGTGCTTGAAAGTTTGTGAAGCCTTTTTTTTTCCATATCGTATTCATATTTATATTTAAGATTATTTAAGTTCCAAAAGTAAAAATTTATGGTGATATAATATATATTATATCACATAATTGTAAATAAAAATGTATTGTTCTCTCAGCATCAGGTGTGACTCCCTATGGACTGGCCACTTAAGGTACTAATCCTTGATTGAGATTAATGTCAGAACGTGACCATTCCATATCATCAACCTTTTTCTTTTGGTGGTTACCTTCTCCAAATGTAATGCTCCTGTTTATGACAAAATGATTCTATTATCTGTCTGGTAACCCCCCTAAAAAAAAAACATTTTGTTGTCAGGATCCTCAGCAAACTGCTGATTTGATTAAGAACGCTTTATTCTGAATTCACCTTCAAAGTAACATGGTGTGGTTACTTACAGATATATAATATTTGATCATTTTAATCAATAAAAACTGACCTAGCATAATGTTTTTGTTTTATTGGAATCTCCTGATCTATTCTTGGAGGTTCTGTAAAAAAAAAACTCCAGTGATGTTAAAGATCATATTTGTATCGAAATACAGAAAGTTCTAAAAGGCTCACAAAATTTTAAGCCCCACCTGATCTTTTCCAGAGAAAAATTGTAAGTGTTTGGAAAGTCGTAAATCAACTGCCAACAGTATGTAGTCAACAAAGAAATGACATGCCAGGTGATAACTGGAATCGAAATGAACGTTTGAGTGAATTGTTGTTTAGTAAAGGCTGTAACATCAGCTGTATCAGTCTTCTGGGCAAGACTTTGTCCAGCTTCTGACTCTGGACTGAGGCCACTGTGGTGTCTGACAGGAATGTGCATATGAGCTGCAAAAAGATCAATGCTCACAGTTTGAAGGAAGAAATGCCTCCCTGTCAGTGTATTACGCCTGATTGTAAGATTGGACCACGTATTGAAGATGTCCTGCCTCAGGTGTAATATGTCCCAGTTTGGCATCGCTAACGTGCAAAACATGTTTCACAGGTCGGGAGAATTGCATGTCTAGTTGAGAAGATGCTGTAAATGTTTTGTTATTTCACAGCCATCTGACCTTCGTTTGATTTTGGGAGCCCATTCGAAGGGAGGTTAATGTAACCTTGTTTCTAATTGCACATACAGCCACCATTCTCCATTGGCATGATTATGTGTTATTATAGAGCGCTCTCTTTTTATCAGAGCTAGTCTGTGGTGCTAGGAGACTCTGTCCCCTACTTGGCATAGAACTGACCACTTCAAAACTCATCCCTCTCTGTTCTGGATCCCCTCAACTTTGAAAGAGGATCCTGGGTCTTTTAAAAAAATGCTCCAGGTCCTGTGCCATTCAAGGTGTATCCATTGCCTTTCGCTCAGCAAAGCTCTTAAATGCAAAACAGACGGTGGAGCAAATAAAGATCAAAGGCAGCAGCCTTGCCTGTCTGCCCCGCTGTCCTCACATGCCAAGCGGTGCTGTCACCGTGAGTCATGGCTATGCAGCTTCCGTGCTCCTGTCAACTCCCCTCCCTCTCACCAACTCAGGGCCACCAGCCCCTCTACACTGTCACACCGACGCACTCTGTAGCCCCTTTGGAGACAAAGTGAAGCTTTTCCCTGTGCTTGTGTTTCCACCATGCACATTGTCACTCAAACCCAATATTTCTGTGCCATGATTTTATGGATTTAAAATAAAGTCTTCCTCTTTAAAGCTCTTTGTTTTTGATTTTCACTGACTTTCGTTAGCATGCGTTGCCAGCAGAGCATAGATTGGTTGCAAATTTGTCATAAAAGTGGTTGAATGAAACCCCTTCAGTAGGGGCAAGAGGTTGATATTTGTCATTGTAGCACAACTGTTAATGTGAATTGAAGCAGGTGCGTGTTATTTTTGCTTTACTTTGAACTATAGAAGACATGAGCAAGCAGCAGGTGTCACTCGGTGCATCTAAAGAGGTAATGTTCACAGCACAGTGGTATTACATGTCCAAGAGAAGCAGAGCATTCAGGTATTGAGTTTGTCATTGTTCTGCCGTAGATGGTGTAGCTGCAGACCACTTCATCTCAGCAATGTCCTTGCAGCAAGGGTTAAGTAAGACACCATGCCCTCTCAGATGTTCCACATGTACTTGTTCTGTTTGTTCAGCTGTACACGCAGGCGTATTTGCCCCCCCACCCCCACGACCTACTCCTCCCCTGTGTCGCTTTGGCAAAGATGCGAGCCTATGGCAGACAGAGTGCCACTGGCACAACCCCCTGTTTTGTCAGTAAAGTGTAGGGGGTGGGCGGCTGCTAGATAAGCAAACTCCCAGTCCAGGTCAGCTCTTTCGAATTAGAAGCCGAAAGAAAAACCTTTTAATTAGGTTTGCCATACAGTTATGGCCCTGCGGTATTGCGGGCCAGACACTTCCTGCATTGTGCTACACCACCCATAAAGTAGCAGTGCGAAGGAGGGAGTGAAAGAAAGTGAGGGCGAGAGGCTAAAAATGGCTCTGCCACATCTGCACCACACCACAAAACAAGGAGATGTGTGATTGCCACTAGGCAGCGTGCTCATTTAGTTACTGAAGCATTCACCGGGAGCTCCAGAAACAAACCACCTGAACTTGTTTTGATGTAAACTATTTTTTTTTCCATATTAGCAGCTGTTCCACAAGACCCTCTCAATTCTCAATGTTAACACATCCAAAAAGTCTATTGCTTTTGTTTTTCTATTTAACCTCATTTATTTTCTTATTCCTACCGCTAGCTCTTTAGTGGATATCTGCTTAGAAATCCCACAGCCAGCGCTGTCTAAAACCGTGTAAGTACATTGGACATAATTTCCTTCTCATAACAGAAATAGAGGCAAAATACCAAAAATCATATCTTAGTGATGCTTAATGAGCCCTTTGGGATCCTTGACAATACACCACTAATGTGGTGCTTTGCAGTCTTTGAAACAAACCAGAATGGAGTCCTGGAAATAGTAACACAAAAGCAAGGCATTGCTGAAGCCCTGCAGGCAACACAGCAAATTTTTCTTCACACGAGCCGGTCTGCAGTTAGACTGCCCCTATTCTAGATTTTCATGCCAAATACATTCTCCAACTTTGAATCTATTGGTCTTCCTACCAGTGCCTCAGCAAAAGAATTACAGTGCAAGTTGTACTGGTCCTGCTAGGGGAGGGGAGGCAAAATGAGAGACGAAAAGTGAGGAGGGTGCAACAGTAATTGCCTGCACTCAAGACACGTGGAGCCTGTCTGGAGAAGAGATACTTGGTGGGGGTAGGGTGTGGGGGAATGGAAGTATGTCATCAATTTGAGCTTGGCACTAATCTTTCAAAATAAAGAAGAGCATCTCACTTTGATCTCCCTGGCCTGTTCAGCAGACGCTCTGCTAAGATAACGATCCACCCCGGTTACTTTAATCTTAGCATTAAACCGTGCTTTAACTCAGGAGAGGGACAGAAGATGAAAAACCAGAGCTTAACGCAGTAAGGGCATCGTAAAGACGGTGAAGTAGAAACATACTTAAAAAGAAAGTACCTGTGAGGTATACAGTGGGTTGTTGAGGGTGCGATGTTGACAAAAGGCAGTGTTTGGGATAAATGGGTCGATAGATGCCCAAGAAGGAATTTTGTATGAATAGGGAGACAAATAGATGGTTGCAAGTAGCGCCTCAGGGGTGCGAAACGTGCTTGGGCCTGCTGCATTATAAAGACGAGCCCTGCACTTAGCCAGCTGTGCAGCACACAAGACTGCAGGAATGAGGGCACCATGAATGGTTTTCTCTGTGTGACAGTAACTGCAGCACTCAGTAAAGATGGAATGGTCAGAGGTCCCTGCTCTGGACAAGCAGCAATGAGTGTGTGTGAGCGCGTGTGTGTGCACTGAGAAATTACTCAGGAATGTGAGGACACATGCCAAAGACAAAGAATTTGAGTCACATTCAAGGGAACTTTACTCTCCTCACCCACTGAAGAAATATCACAACCCCATCAAAAGACCCGGACCCGGAGTCACACAAGTGGGATCTAATGAAGTCTCATGCATTTCCTGTGAAGATTGTGGGAAGTGTCGTAATCTGACACAATCATTGATTTTTAAAAAATTTATTTATAGATTTATATCTCAAAAACCCTTTCTTACAGTTGAATTCAAACATTCTTTGTACTCTATTGTGATTTATTCCTATCTTTAGACAGATATGCACAATGATGGCTAATCATGAACAAGAGAAGAATCTCATATCTCATATGCATGAATGTGACTGAGAAGCCCCAGTCATAGACACTCATCCTGAACACAGCTACAATTCAATAAATACTTTACAAAAATAATGCAGGCTTTTTACAGTGAAGAACTGCCTCAGAGACACAAGGGGCACCGTTAAATTACAAAGGTAAAATAATGAAAATAAAAATGTGCATGCTAAATAAACATATCCACAGGATTAGATGAAAACCTGGATATTATGACTGACAAAATGAGGAAAACTGGACAACCCTGTTCTCTGTCCCCCTTCCCTCAAACACATTCCTAAGGGATCTCATTATTCTATTACCACAGGCCTCTCGGATTCACCAAACAAACAGGACATGTTCTAAATGGACATTTCTACTAATTGTTTTCCCTTTTAGGAATATGAAGCCAGCTCTCCCTTTAGTGACTCAAATCTGAGTTAAGCTATGCAGCGATATAAGTGGCAAAGATTCAGAGCCATATTTTGATTTAAAAAATATATGATGAAGCAACGTTTTGTGCTTGGTTTAGATGAAGTCGAGGAAAGCTGCATATGGGTAAGAGGATTTGTTTTCCCTTCTTTGTTCAAATATTTTAATAAGTCTTTCATAAGAGCCTAAAGTTCATGTTATCTGACCTAAAATGTCATTTTTGAGGATTAGCTGAACATTTAAGCTGTGTGTTCGTTTTGTCCCTTCACTACACGGGACTAGAATTCTCTTGCCTCTTCAAATTGTTTGTAGTAGTCCTCATCCTGAGGATTGTCTGGACACTTCTGCCCATTGTTTGGCGGCCTGGCCTGGTTGTAGCGGCTCCAGTCTCCTTTGCAGATGATCCAGGGCAAGATGTCCACCTTATAGTGCAGGTCAGCGGAGAACTCTGTGCTGATGAGGTTGGGTGTGCCGGCACCTTTGCCGCGAGTGATAAGCTTCATGTTGTCATCATAGCAGCAGTGCTGCGCAGCCAGCGTGGTGGATTCCAGGGTCAGCATGGAGCGGATGCAGTAGCGGGCTGTCGGCTTGTAGATTTCAAGTTTCTCTTTTGGCCCACTGGCATCTTTCCACCGGAAATCTCGGCGTGTGGGGGCATCATGTACATCTGCCGTGCTGTACGCCACCTCAGTTGGATAAGAGCAAGGGCAGCTGGGAAGGTCGTTGGCCACCTTGGTCATGTACTTTTTCAAGAACTCACTCTTGCAGTTCATCCATCGCTCGCAGCTGTCTGTGTCTGGAAGAAATTAAGAATCTATCAGTTGCTACATCTCCTATCACTGTCAAACATTAGTGGATGAAACCAGCAGTATGACGAGGACGAATATTGAACATGAAGATGTGTTTTCACTGATGTTATTAAGAACAGGCAGAATAAGAGAAAGTGGGCGGCAGCGTACCATGCTCTTCCTGCCCTGCTGCAGATTTACATTACTGCACAGTAATGGAGCATAACGAGTGAGCATGAGGAAAGCTAAGCGCCTGCAGGAGCATTACCGCATGGATGAACCGACTTTGATATAGCAAATACGTCTGAATGAAGGATAGCGTGGAGTGCAACAAAAGCAGGCAGAATCTTACCAACACCAAAGAGCTCTGTGGCATTGAACTCATTTGTTCCAGCTAATAGGCTCACTTCAGTAGCTGCTGTCTTGAAGGCATCTTCAATACCTTTAGGGAGATGAATGCACAGTGAAAGGTGGAAAAAAAGTGTATGTCCATTAATACTGACTATGCACAGAAAAACAAGATATTACCTGGGCAGTTGGGCATATCACAAGTTCTGGACTCTGTGGCTGTGCAGGCATAACCGCAAGACCTGGTTCTCTTCTGGTTGCCATTTCCACATGTGACACTGCATGCTGACCAATTACTCCAGTCTCCGTCACCATCCATGTAGTCTTGGATTAGAGAAAAAGAAAGATCCTCAGCTCTGATGTAGACCACATGCTGGACTTACCTGGGCCTGTTAGCATGCTTCACTAATAATGAGAGGGGTTAGGACATGAAAAGAGAGGTGGAATAGTGCACTTTGACTTTGCTACTTCAAGCAGATACCACCAAAGTTCAAAGTAAAGGACATAGTATGGGTTCAGTTAGTCAAGAGACTTAAAAACATTTGGCATATTCCAACAAAGCCAGAGTGAATCCATGCTGCTTTTACAAATAGAAATCTTTAGGACATTCCCGGCACAGGACACCACTAAGCTGCTCTATCTGTTATTCAGTCGTCTGACGATGCAGGGTTTAAATGGCAAGAAATCCTCTTGACTCCAGTTATCACTGAGCACATTACTGTGCCATGTATACTAAAGATTAAAACATTTACAGAGGGTACCACCTTATTCCAGCACCACCATCGCTAACCCGCACGCAGACACATACATCTTGAAAGCAGCGCTCCATTGATGAAAAGAATCAATGTGGGCATTTTGGGATGGAAGTATTTTTGGCTGTGGTCCAAACCATCCTATACACCCCCTGCTGCCATCTGCCCCTCATTATGAGCATTTTGTATTAATACAAGCCACATAGCACTCCCCCAACCCCTGCTTCTAGTGCGTTTCAGGGAGGTGGTGGCAGTTCAGACAACAGTCAGAATTTAGAGAAACTTGTGCTCAGACCGCCAACTGAATATACCATCAATGGCCTGTGATGGATGACTGCCTCTGTCTGTCCACAATTATGATTATTAAGTTTAAAGCTGAGACAGTTATGATGATGAAATATTTCCCTGTCCACTAGTGTGGTATGAAATGAAGGAATACTGAAAGCTGACCACGGTGATAAGCCAGAAACATTTAGCATGGATTATGGTTTTACAAAATATATAAAATCTCCCTCTTGTTGTGCAAGTGAATAAAATGACATTTTTCATAGCACACACATTCCTGTTCAACCATGTTGGTTTGGGCATGCTTCAACATGGGCCACACTGTATGACAGTGAGTGGAAATTCTTTCACGGCAGATTTATCTGTTGGGTTACTTTAGATGAGAGTTGTGCGAATTGTTTGGAAGCGTAACAGTGTTTCCGGCTCCATGACTGTGACTTAAGTCTGATGTCGTGAGGCGCCTAAGCTGTGCAATGATGCTAGCTCCGCAACACAGAAGAATCCATCTCATAAAAGAGCGTTAAAGGCTTCAATCAGGGGCTCCCAAAGGTTTGCCTGGGATGACTGCACTTATTATGGTGACAGCTTAAATCAGCAAATCTGCAAATTACAGATTCCACATCAGACTGTGGCCATCTGTAGACCTGTGTTCAAATAAGAGCCTGTGGAGCCAGGGCAATATCCTGCAATGTGCATTCACTCCCCTCTTGTCACTCTCACCATATTCAGTTTGAGCTTTGCTTCCCCTCCTGTCCCAGTTTGGTGGTGGCCTGAGGAAGTTGCTATCCTCATTTTTGCTCCCGTAGGAGCGATCATGCTCCCCTGTTTGATGAGTGGACGAAGAGGAGGAGGACGAAGATGTGTGAGGCCACCAGTTTCTCCAGTTAGGAGAGGCCCAGTTGGGCTTGCTTTCCTTACGGAGGCCTTTCTCTGGTTCGTGACCCTCTAGTCCATCCACCACTTCAATGGTCACCTGTATTAAGAGAACACAAATGAAAGTCTTTATTCCTCATAGAAGAGACATATACAGTTTTTAACAGAGATCATTGTATGTAGTAAGGTGGCACTTTCTGTTGGCCCTACACACAACATCTCCCCCTCCCCTTGCTGTCCTAACACATGTGCCTCCCAGATGAAGCGGGAACACCACCCCTGCCCCACAGTCACCCTCCCACCTCTTGGGCTCTCTCCACCTAAACACAAAGTTCAAAGGGCTACTCAGCCTCCTCCAGACCATGAAAGCCAGATGAATCCCAGGATCAAAGACACCCCCTCCCTCTCCTCCCCTGCTCCCACAGCCTCACGCCCTTGCTCAATTGGTTGCTTTGCTCTCTTCCCACATCTTGAGATGTTAATACACTTTGTTCGTGTTCAAATTTAGCAGTGATGCCCTAAGAAATGGAAAGACCCCCTTGCTGGATTAGAGAGGAGAATAATTTAAACATGGCAGCGGTTACTAAACTATCTGCATCACTGAGGGACTTTTGGGCAAGAGCTTGCCACACATTTACATAAACTGCCATCCATGTTCCTGCACACTGGTTAGTAACGAGGCCTTAGTGGCTAGTCTCTGCCTTTCAGCTGTCATTATGATTGACGTGGCGTCTATCCATTTAATCTGGGCTTTGCAAAGAGCCAGAAAGTGTCAAAAGGAACAAGAGGAGAAGTAAGAAGGAAGAGGGAGAGAAAAGGTGTAGTGATGTGCACCAAATTATTCCCCTTCTTCCTGTTTGCTCTTCCTGCCATAGACGCTTGAGTAGCCATGTCTTAAGTTAGCTAAAGCATCAAAGTGCTCTGGCAGGTGCACAGACACACACGGTCACCTGTATGTTAGGATTCTGTCCATTGAGATCAGCTTTGGAGAGGTCTGGGAAATTGTGCAGATCTAGGAGGAAAGCTCCAGGGCCGTCCCTGTGTGCATTGCTTCCTTGTGCCCAGGGGAGGGTTGCAGGCTGATGGGACAACCGGTGCTCTGGACCAGACCTCCGGTCTTCAGGAACCAGTTGGGAAGAAGAGCTACTTCTGGCATTCACATTTTTGTGCTGAGGAGAGAAAGACACATAATGTTAATTAATTGCTTATGTTTTTGTGTTTATTCTGTATGAAAGACTTTTTGTCAAGACTCTTTTATATCAACAGATCCCTGTTTGCTACTTGGCATCGAAAGAGTCTACACACTCAGCAGCATTAGATTGATTTCTCATGTTGACAGAGGTTCATGTGACCATGACCTCCGCCGTAAATCCTTCGGACAGTGGACTCTTGACTGAAAGCCCAGAAAGGAGCCGAGGAAGCAGTGGAACAATCACCACGCTGTGTTCTTTGTGTCCTCCTGCTTCCACTGAAATATTATCTTTCCACAAGCTGCATTCACATCAATTGTCACAGCTGTACTATACTGTATATTTTTCCATTTCTAACTAACAAATTATACTGCTGCTCTACCATGGTATGTTGAGGACATATATAGCATGTTCTGGCACTGGCTGGTAGAAAAGAGCTATGTAAGACTGATGGTTTTCCTGCACTGGGCTATATGGAGAAACCTAAGCAAACATTGCAAAATAACTGCATCTGCCTTCTTGAAGACAGAAAAACATTTAGTCTTCTGACAGGAGTGTTGTAAATCTATCCCAAAACGACAGTTGAGGCATATGTCCTCTATCAGGTATGCACAGAAGGAACAATTATTCCTAAATTGGACACACAGCCATAAGTAGTTTGCAATCATCCATTCTGGGGTGGTAGAAAAAAAGATCAAACAAAGGCATCAATCATGTTCCTTGTTTTCTTTTTTCATGTCCCATTTCTTCCTCACCAGTGTTTTTGTGGCCAGGCTAAGGCCTGAGAATATGGAAGCAGCGCTGCAAGGTTGCGGTGGCCAGTCACAGACAAAGTGTCAGCTCAGCCACATTGTGGTGGGTATAAAAGCCCCCAGTGGAGCTGTTTGTGTCCAACCAAGGTGCACTCTGGGGCAGTATAGGCGCTGTAAATGGAGCTGCGCAGCATGGGAGGAAGCATTATAAATGTACATGTAACTTGTATTCAGCAGCTGAGGGAACAGCAGCTGCATTACTTCAATCTTCATTCACAACCAGAGACCAGATGGACTTAATATAATAATATGAGGATTTCGGAGAACGCACAAACGTTCACATCACGTTTTCTACTGTCAGGCTATGCTATAATTAAAATGATTATATACACCCAGCCATAATTTTTGGGAAGAAGACTGGAGGGTTCTGTAGCCACCAAATAAAAAGACAAAAAGGTTTCAGAGTACACAAGACGATGAGTTCTTTATGAGAATTTATGTTCAGAATATAATATTTGAGGGAGAAAAGATTCATAAAAACAAGATTCCAGT
This sequence comes from Leuresthes tenuis, assembly GCF_036924035.1. Classification (NCBI taxonomy): domain Eukaryota; kingdom Metazoa; phylum Chordata; class Actinopteri; order Atheriniformes; family Atherinopsidae; genus Leuresthes; species Leuresthes tenuis. The sequence continues at coordinate 19,112,992 of NW_027325362.1, forward strand.
TAAAACCGCAAACGTCTTGTTTCTATAACCAAACACTTATGGCTGAGAGCGCAGAGAATGAAACATTTCAGAAGCACAGTTTGTGGATCAGCTATCTACTCTTTATGTGAACATCACAGGGCTCTCTTTGGTTCTATCTCAAGTACTTGGACTTTGAGATGCCCATGTGATAACCCTGCCTTTCAAGTTCCCAGTCTTCAGATTTCACTCAGTGGTTGTAATTGAGCTCCGCTGAGGGAGCAACCCCAACAGAGCACTCACAGGTTTAATCACAATGAGAACACAAACATACAACAGGTGTTTCATGTGCGTGCTTAATATTCTTCGGAATTGTGGGAACTTTTATCTCTAGATTGCACAAGTTTTACTATTTTCTAGATGATACGGTTTCACGTTTTCCTTTTAATCTGCCGTTTGAAAACATTGAACTATTACACATTTCAGGGTTGCAGAAGAAATCACGAGACTGGAAAGTGTTTGAATTCACAGAATCAGAATGCAGATCGAGAAAAGTGAAACAAATACTGTTGACTGTTTTTACTTTTGAATACAAAATAAATATCAAAATTGGAGGGTAAAAAAAATCCCCACTCAAAGCAGGCAGATTAATCCTTCAGTATACTCACACACTAATCCCATCTAAATCTACTCGCGTAACATATTTTGCAATATTATTCATGGCAGATTATATAATCCTGGAACCAATTGATCTTATCAAAAGTCGCACTTCAAAGCATTCTGATTAAACTCAGACTTAAGCCTGCTTGTAAACAGTTTGTCAGTTTAAAGATGCCATTAGATGAGCAGCTCTAATGTGGTTTACGTTAAGGCCATATAGTATGCTGGAAACAGGATACAAATGCGTGATATGGAAGAACTGCTGATACCCATATAAAGCCTATAACCTTCCTCCTGTCAGTTCTATGCCTCAGTGGTAGTACAAATCGTTGTTATCACCACAGCCTTTTTGAAACAATGTAGCTGCCTGTCACAGTTATATCACTACCATATTCTGTTTTCATGCTTATCATAGCAGCATCAAATCCACACACCAAATATGAGTGCCACAAAGAGTTGCTGCACCTATATGACTTAATAATGTTAGAATGTTAGAATTATTCTTACATGAAATAGCCACCATCTATTGGCCAGTATCAGCCACCACAGATGGAGGAAGCCAGCATTTCTGAAATTGGCAATTTTATATTTAATTCTCTTAAAGTTTAATTCTCTTAAAGCTAGCTATTCATAGATAAACATACATATATATATGCTGTGTTGAGCTGCAGATTGGCCCACAGTTTCTCCTCATTGTTGGCAACTTTGTCTGCATACTTACTAAAAGAAAACAATTTACAAACCATAGCTTCCTATCTTTTCCTCCCTGCACCTCTGCACGCTGCAGCTGTTGGCTGTGTATGGAACATGAGTCATTTTACACGTAAACACATTCTGCATCTCTGTCGCCTTGAAAAACACCAACTGTAAGTGTAACTGTAACCAAAAACAAAGGTCTTCATGGTGCCTTTAAAGGTGCCCCGTGGAAATTCTAAAATTTATATAATTTGGTACATCAAAGCCTTTTGAGACTTTGTGGTGCATTCAAGTACACCTTGCAAACTTAGTAATTTGTACTTTAATGACTACGATGTCATTTAAGACAAAATGAAATTGCCTTTCATTATCTTTTTCTTTTTTCCTGATATATATATATATATATATATATATATCTATCAATCATTCTGCTCTTGTTCTTCACTCATACAGATGCCACATATCAAAGCAGTGTTTAAACGGATAAGTTTAGACATTCTTTTTACAACTGATGTTTTTACAAAACAGACAGTAAAATACCTTAAAAAAAGGGACCCTAAAAGTAAATATTTATAGAAAATATTAAGATATGTATATTGCTCTGCTTTCTGTTTCTAATACAAAGATATAAATTTTGGCCACATTGCCTAGCCCTGAGATGAACAGTCAAATCTTAGAAAATAAGGTTGAACCTGCTCAGCCAAAGAAGAACCAATGCTAATTTTCTATCCGTGAACACATCCAAGCTTTATCTGTTTTAGGTGTTAGTAAAGCATTCAAATTAAACGCAAATATGAAAAATTCTGGGACTATACTGCTGAAAAAGGTCAGCAATTAAAATTTCATGTACAGACTGTTTCAGTAGAACCTTTTCAGGAAAATCCGAGGAATAGAAAATCACAATCTGACATCAGATGGAAATTAAGTGATTATTAGTTATGAAAATCCTGTCAACTCCTCAAATCAGCATCTCCTTGTCTTTCCAAATAAATCACAGTGGAGTTTGGAACGCACGTTTATGAGAAGAACCACCCCAGTTACACAGTCATATTTTAACTGCACATGAGAAATCAAATTTGAATATTAAATAATCAACAGTGCTTGGCTTTGATGGCGGGCTTCTTTATAGTCCCTATCGCTCATCTAAGAGGAACATGCTTTAATTTGGAGATCAAAAGTGACACACCAGTCCTCAATTCATTTGGGGCCTCCCAGGATGTCACCCCCCACTTCCAAAAGCCATGAAAGAACACTTGCAAACACAAGCCACCCCCTTTCCCTCCCCACAGTATCTGCCCTTCCTTTCCCGCTTCCCCCTTTTTCACTTTGTGAGGAGCCGCTTAAAGGGGCATGACTCTATTTTCAATTGGGAGCAACACAGGGGTCCCCCCTCCCTCCCACCCCCCACCAGGGAGGCTGGCAGGAAATGAATGCAGTCCACATTGTGCCAGATGCCTTTTAGCATGACACTTAATGTAAGTGGAGGACAAAATCATCCTTGCCCTGTCACACACTTCATACTGGGTATATGCAAATGTTTATGTACCTAATTAAAGTGATAAAAACATTCTAGAAAGTACGTTTCAAAAAGAAAAGAAATAAATGAGCACAAGGGTAGAAAATCCTTAATTTTGTGCAGTTTCAGTAAAAACTTTGCACTGTCACAGTGACTGAATCTCCCTTCCTTTTGTTGGTGGGATGATGCGTCTTGGACTTCCATCCACTTCAGGAGGATGGAGCCACATCCTGTTGTTTGCCATTTTGAAGATGACACTTTGAGACAACAAAGCACACGCTGGGCTGTGACAAGCATGGCTGAAAGATGAAATCACCGTCTTCAATAGAGAGTTAGTGAAGCACATCTGCACATAGACAGAGCATTTATGTGCAAAAGAAAAACGTTTAAGACTTGTCAAGAGAGCATCATTGGAAAGAATGTCAATGTAAATTCGGACAAGTGACAAAGGGGATGTTGAAGTTGGGATGGGAGGTGTGTGTTTAGTTTTTCTACTTTGATTCTTCAGGAGAAATTCCCTGCTGCCCCTATTCCTGCTCATCCAATTCAACCTTTGGCTGAGGGACAAATATTCAATGAATTCCTGAAATATTTCCTCAGCTTTGCATGGCCTAACATCCAAAAAAACACAGCCTTGCATATATGCAGCCCAGTCCACAGTGATGGCAATGATAGTGCAGATAAGAAAAATGACCCACTATTCTTTTTTGAGACAAACATTATTTCCATTCATTTCTCCTGAGCTTTAATAAGGTATTTGTGAGGGGACATAATTCCAGTGAGCATACATACCCATTTATCACCAGGAGAGAACAAGAGCTTCACTAGTATGCTATATATACATCAAAAAGCAGCTGAAGGATGCTTAACATCTAAAAAAATCTGTTGATCCCAGACCTGTCTTAACCCTGGGGGCAGGATTTGGGTTTCTACTAGTGTATGCATGCTTGATGCTGATGTTAAAATGGGCAGATAAATACCTGCAACTTATCTCAAGTGGTGTCATGTTGACAATAATCTACCCTATGAAATTTGCTGAGGCATGCTTCAACCTGGATCATAACCGAGTAACTGAATAAGTGAAAAAAAAAAGAGTTCCTAAATTGAAATCATCAAACTAAATATGAATAAATCTGATCCAGATGTGTGGCATCGAGAGTATAGAGTTGGATAAAACCATTTAAAGTTTAGGCTTGATCAGGGACAGGGTGGAAGTCAGTTTGATGTCAGACTATTCTTCAAAAACACACTCCAGGAAATCTTGGCAGAAAAGGGGCACCTTCGGGGGCTCAGCTCTGACCCTCTGCTTTATCAAGTAAGCGCCCGGATGACAGAGGTGAGCCCATGATGACAGAGAAGTGCCTGAAGCTAGCATTTAACCCCCGACAATAGGGAGGTGTGTCTGGTGTGGGGGAGCTGATCTCTGACCCTGGATCATCTTCTCTCTCTCTGACGGCTCATCACCACTTCCAGGGGGGCACTTTTGGCACTCTGCATCCATGTCTATGCCATATCCCAAACACTCCCCATAAGCCCCAGGGGAATGGTGGGTTTAATTTAGCAAACCTGGGTTATTGCCTCTCACGAGCATGTCATCCGTTACCAGACGAGACTTCTTAGATATCACATTTTGCATCAAATTTCCCCCCAAGAAATCTCCCTCAAAGTCAGCACCTCACGAGTGACTGAGTTCTAAACTCACCTCTGTAAGTGCTGTGTCCTGATCCAGGCTCAGAGTTACATTTCCTTGAGGCAGCGGATTGCTCCGCAGCACTGTAATGTGCAAGGTAAGCAGCAGAAGTCCCAGGAGCAGCAGCAGTTCCGCAGCCAGTCGCACCATCCTTTTGATGCGACCGCTCTTTGGAGCCAGCGGTGTGGCCGGAGCTTCGACCCCGCCTCCACCCTGTGCAGAGACTCCAATCTCCGGATCCGCCGGGGAAGAGGAGCCGCAACACCACTTCGGAGCCACTTCGGGAATCAGAATTGCAAAATTGAAGGGAAAAGGATCGTAGGGAGGCTGTCAGATAATTTGGACAAGTGTCAAAGGTTATTCTGGATCCAGAGCTTTTTCTTTGTAAATGTTGATGTTGTCTTGAATGTTGAATGTTCATATAGTTTTATTCAAGCCTAATGAGATAGTAAAAAAGTCAACACGGAGGTGCCAATGAAAACAGCAGCCTATAGAGCTGATTCAGCGTGCAGTATTAACACTTTCCGTTCCTGTTGCGCCCTCGTCAAATCTCCCAAGCTCAGGAAAGTTGCAGCTGTGTTGCCCCGTGGTGTCCCCGCCACATTCTCAGCCTCATGCCACAGGTTTCTTCACTTCCACTTTGTCCGCTCTACACATTTCTCGATTTGTCCGCATTCTGAGAGACCTAATCCAGCGCATTACTCTGCAAAAACTGGGTAGAAGTAAAAGCACAGGTATGGCTGCTTAAAAACAAACAAGCAAACAAACTAGAGCTTCCGAGTTAATACTTCGCAGCAGGAGTTCAGTCTGGTTCAATATTCATCCATTGCTGCGGATTGTGGGCCCACAGGAATGAAGACACGGGCTGGCGTGCGCCTCCAATGAGTCCTGCTGGAGGAAACAAGTCAAACCATATCAAACTACGGCTCACTCAGACACACGCTGCTCTTGCTGTGTGCTCTTGAGGTGGTTTTATACTGAACGCCCCTGTGCTGGCGCCCTCCCCCTGATTAACTCTTTCGTCCCTTTGAACCAGTCTTCACCACAGTGAAGTGCGTCAAACACTGCGGGAGATGGAGAGGGCCAACACCGCCAAATTATGCTGCACTTAGCACTGCAGAAGAGATCCGCAAGAGCTTTCTGGTTACAGGATTATCTGACATAAACGTACATTTAAAGGCATAAAGTGGTGAGTTTAAGTGAAACTTTCTAACATTTGAGTTTCTTATAAGCATGCCAACCAATTAAGCCTTAACATTAAACCATAAAAGGACTCCCGGATCAACTGGTTGCCCATTGAAGGCGCACAGCACGGCGGTGCGTCGCAGCTCGGAGGAGGAGACCGTTGGGAGCTTTACACGAGATCTTCCTCACACGTTGAAGTGAGTACAGCAGCAGTCTCTTCCGTCTGTGAGCAAAACGGAAATAAGCTGTAACACTTCACTTGAGCAAGACAAATGGTGCTTAATGTGATTAGTCCATGTGAGACTTTTCATTGTCCTCTTCAAAGGACAGGACACTGTGTCAAATTATGCACCAAGCAGGGATGCTGCAGCCTCATCGTGGGTGAATGTTCACTGAGCCTTGAATCGCTTCTCATCTGATTAAACCCTGTACATTCACTCAAGTGTGGAACAACTCTGGCTTTCAGCAGCAGAAAGTGATGAGTAAGATGGAATAATTAAACACCTTTGATTATCGTACACAATAATGATGAAAACTAACTTGGTCATTAAAACACCTTTATTCGAAATTCAGCTGTCCAATGGCAGATGAGGTCAAATGTCTCATTTGGGCAAAAATACACTTCCTTATGATCTCTGTTAAGTACATACAGTAGTCCCCACCACACAGCTTTACAGCAAACTTTAGTCGTACTTACTCCACGCAAGGAGCACAGCTGTCCAAACCATGTAAATCTGTGCTTTGTCTGCTTCACTTCAAAACGGCCTCTCTCGAATTGAAAAAGCTCTCTGTAAATGGAAAACAGAGCAGTGAGAATGACTTGCCTGCTTTGGACACAGTGGTGGACATCAAAGGCGTAGCAGAGGATCCCTCTTCAGAATAGCAGCTACATGCCATTCCAATAAGTGCAGTGTATTTGGATCTGCAGTTCAAAAGAGGCTGGTGCAGGCAGGCCGCTCTCTAGGGGCCGTACCACCAGATTTTTTTGAATGCCAGCGCAGGCCATTTGCTGAAGGCAGTTACAAGTGATCAGGAGGAAGTATAGCAAGGCTCGTGCTTCCCACCTTGCCTTACTGTCATGTGTACAGTGCAGTCATTTTGCCAAGCCCAAATGTGTCTGCCAGTTACATCTTTAAAAATCAAATAATATGAATGAGTGAAAAAACAAAAGGTTTAACAATAAAAATGATCATTTTTTTAAAGAAGGCTTGTCCCATGATGCTCCTCGTGTTAGTATTACTTCATGTTTGTATTGCTGCAATGTAGTAATACCCTGATGAGGGCAAAGTTTAACTGCTAGTTGCACTTTTCCTTTAACGGTTACCATTAAAGGACTCATACCAGTTTGAGCAGTCACTGAGTTACTGATAACTGTAACCTAAGCAAAAACTCAACCGTATAAGATTTTCTTCCTCAAAATGAATTCTCATTCATACAAAAAATCCAAGGACAAGTCATTTCCTGCTGTGCAGCTATGCAGAAATGCTGCCGGTAAGTCCCAGCAAGTTTGAGTTTGCCTTTCTCAATAATCGCATTGGAGCTTAGTATTTGAACACCTTGTGTCTGTGACGCACTCTCTCATGTTTGAGAGTGAATTCAAGCTTTTCAGTTTCTCTTTACACACATCTGCTTTCTGCCATAAACACACAATAAGGTTAACATGTTCACATTTAGACTAAAGGTGAAAGTAAACAAAAATTAATAGCAGACATCCGGAGGACATTAGTGCACCCTAATGCAACATATGAGGCCACCTTTCAGCTTCTCCTCCAGATCATTATGGAATGGTGCATTAGTATGATGTCACAGATTTGATGATTAAAGAAGCTGTTTCCTATTGTTTCTGTCAATAGAAGCCAGATGTGAAGTATTCACTTATAGAACAAAGTGATCCAGTATAGAGAGCAGTTTCTTCCAATTATTCGTTTTTTTTTTCGCTACATCTAAGTTTATAGTTTATGTGCCAAGCTTTCTCAAGAGTTCATACTGTATTTTTATTTTATCTTGTAAAATGCAGTCACTATGTTATTTATGGAGAAGCAAACACAAACATTGTCATGTCCTGAGGAAAAACAAGAATCGACTAGACCCAATCTGACACATTGTAAAAACACATATATCATCCATCTATAATCCTTCCTGTGTTAATCAAATGATTACTCCATACCATGAGAATTTAGGGTTCAGCGCTAATTGCTAGGTTAGGTTTCTGTTGGCTCAGGTGCTGCATACTCTGCATGCTTACCTTCGCAACTGTTACACAGTTTGTGTGTGAAACAGAACAGCAGGTCTTTAAAACATCAACAATTAAAGCTGTTTAGACTTGGTGAGCATGAGCAGTGTAGCCACAAAACACGCCGTAACACCTTTTTTATTTGTCTAGATTTGACTGCATGTCAAAGAAGTAATTGCTCCAAGATCTGTTATTTACAGGAAGGCTATCATTTACCGTGGAGATGAAAGTGGTATTACGGTGAGGAAATTTTTACAATAACAGTTCGCCAAGGAACACAGACGCTGTAATCTTTTGCTCAGCCTGTTCAGCTATGAGTAAAGTAAATAATCATGGATCAGGAAATTAGAACATATACTAAAGGAAGGCTCATGGGTTCTAGGAACATGTCAGCAGGATAATTAATCAACAGTTCTGTTCAAAAGGGGATTCTGGAAGTATTAGTGCTCAGTATAAAAAAAAATGTAGAAATCTTACAGTAAAGTACAGTACAAATGTTTGTGCCTTCACAATACAAAGCAAAGGGGAGTCCTTACATCAAGTTCTTAGCTGCACTGTGTCAATCGCTAATGATTACTATTATTTATAAGATATTAATTTCTGAGAAGCAAAAAATTCTTCCATAAAAAGTCTGACATAGCTGTGTAGAAATGTGAGCCCTCTTCTGAGCAGGAATTTCAGAACCGTCTTCAAATGTGACGGTCGAGGATCTTCACTCTGAAACTGAATGAGCAATGTGAGATTTTTCTCAGAGTGTAAAAACTAAATAGCTCAAGACATTTTATATGATATCTGATGCTGAACTCAGTCCAGCAATATAAGTGCAGTAATTTCCCATAAATATAACAAAATAAAGGTACTAAGAAATCATTTTCAAGAGTCCACACGGTTTCTCTTTAAAAGGAGGAAAAATTGTTATTCTGCTAAATCATAATGTGTTACAAACATATAAAAGCAGCTGCCACACATTTGGTCTCTCCTCTGCTGTGATATATAGGTGTTAACCTACAATGTGTGTTTATGTGTCTGCAGTGGCATGGACGCTTAGTTTTGACACTGTGAAGTTAACGTGTCAAGGGTCATTTCAGCTGTCCAACTCAAAGTCTGTCTCTTCATAGAGGTCAGTCCGAGGAGAATGTTTCCGCCGTGAGAACTTCAGGCACAGAGAGTCTCCCACCTCATTCAGATGTTGCAGCACCTGGGGGAAACAGAAATTCTCAGAACATGAAGTTTCATTCAGGCTGAAAAAAAAAAACCCTTCCAAAACCTCAAGGATGGATGTCCCGTTGGTAAATTTCTCTGTGTGTTCACCTGGTTCAGCATATCTCTAGTGTGCGCTGCAGACACACAAAAGCGAGCGCGGGCCTCTGTAATAGGTGTGGCTGGAAAACCAACCACCACTACACCTATTTTTCTCTTCAGCATTTCTCGAGAGAAAGCCCTGGTCAGCAACAAAAAAAAAAAGAGACAACCATCAGTTAGAAAACACACCAATAGACAAATGACAACAGGACATTATAACTGAGCCGAGAACTGAATCTGGACATCATATAAAAAGTCAGGTAATGCTGCTCCATCAAATCCTCAGTCATGCAAATGAGAAACTGTAAATGTTTTGACAGTCTGCAGGGATACCTGGTGAGTTTATTTCTATTAAAGCAAAGCACACAAAGTTGCTATCTCGGTACAAAATGTTTGGAGAAATAAACCTTATAATATGCTCTGAAAATGGTTTAAGTAACTAATATGGTTTTCTATATTCTGAATGTTCGAGTATCTAAAGAAACTATTTTTTCCTTAAACTTTACAGAAATTAACCTTAGTGTTATTACAAGCTCAAAATACTTCATATTTTAAAATCCTAAAAATCATACCTCAACAAGGAGTGTAATTATTTCAGAGACGAGTGTTTGTTCAAATGATATTTAGTACAAGAGAGTGCAACAAGTTGGGACAACTTTTTATGCCCACGATAAAGGAGCAACAGTAAAATCCAAGGTCACACAACAGGAACCCCTGATAATGCAATTAGAGATTAGGATCAGCCTTTTCATGGATATCAATTGTGACTTGCAGTGACCGACACTTTATTTCTCATTGATTATAAACCTAACAATCCACAGTTATATCTAATCAATACCTCATGTTGCCTCTTAAGTGGTTACAGATTATGTTAGTCTGCGCTTCTGATTCTTGGAAAACTTTGAAATGGCTGCCATCTAAATCAATTAGAGATGATGTCTGCTGAGCTGACCAGAAATTGCTTGTGACGATAATGAATGCTGAGGTTAATATTTACCCTTTCGAAACAAGTTCAAGGACAATGACTATCCAAATATTCTTCCTATACTACCGTAAGCAAGAGTTTTAGTGTACTTACGCAACTTTGCCTGGCATATAGAGCAGGACAGGAACCACAGGGGAGTCATCATTGCCGTAGATGATGAAGCCCATCTCCTTCAGCTTCGCTCTGAAGTATCTGGTGTTCTCTGCCAGTTGGCGGATCCGTCTAATGCCTGCAATTAAAAGAAAGACACCACCAGATGTACACGAGTAAAGCATCAACTTCCTGCTTTTCCCTGGATATTTCCACTGTTCCCTGCAGGAAGCAGCATTACGTATCAGCATTAACTAATGTAGTGGGAGTTCCTCGCGGTGGCATCTTATCCCCAGTCCTGTGCCTCCATCTGGGCCAGTCCAACCTCTGCTATAAAGTCACTCATGATTAAAACTCAGCTGCAGCAGCAGATGGTTCATTTTGTCAGCCTGACAGCATGGTATACACACTAGTTTGTTGCCAGAATCGGGGCTCACAAATTGGCTGTGATGGATGTTGCACAACATTAGTGACTGCCACTGAAGCTTAGCCATGACTGAAACTGAATATAAATAACAGTTAACCATCACATGTACAGCCATTTCAAATGAACATATTAGAAAGCACATCAAAGGCAGCAGAGGCAGTCTGCTCTGCTGCCCCCCTGTGATCCCCTACAATGTGAATCGCTGGGGAGCCTGCTCGCTCTGTTTGGCATGGCCCAGCCTTGGAACAAAGCGCTGTGTCCCTGTGATTACCTGAGAAAAGATTGGCAGTTCTTTCAAAGAGATTTAAGAGAGCACTTTAAATCCCCTTATCTCAGCAAAGCAAAGGGAGAAAGAACAAGAATAAGGAGGTTAGGGAGAGAAAAACACAACATTCGCCAAACATCTGCCAAAAAGCACAGGCCCCATTTTGTAAATTGCTCCTCTCTGCTAAGATAGAGGCCATGGAGGTCAAAAACCTGCTGCCAGACAAAGAAGTCATATGAGTGGGTGAAAATGGGTGGATGTTGCTGCCTGTCAGAGTAATGCAAAATTCAGCATCAAAGTGAAAGATGAAGAAGACAGAGACAGCCTGAGAGAAAGACATAGAAAGACTCATCAGGGAGATAAGAAGAGTTTCTTCTCACGGTGAGCTTTTTTAGTGTTTTGATTGACACTGAATTGATGTTGTGAAAGCCTGTACTGTTGCTGTGGCCCCCTCTCGCCTCTATAAGACAGGTCAAGACGGATTTTTCCACAACAGCTATTTTACTGGGCTACGTCAGATACAAAGCATTTCTGATTCAGAGCTAGATGGAAGTTACTCATCTCTGCGTGAACCCAGAATAAATCTGGACCATAACACACTCGACTTTAGTTCTGATCCCGTTTAACCCATTATAGCACTCTACCACAGACGCGTTTATTTTTATGTGCCACGCAGCTTACATGGCTGCCTGTTTTGTGACCCTTATACTTTAGGTCCTACATTATCTGTCATTTACTTACCATCACTTAGCACTAGACATCCTCCTCCCTCTACAACTGCTTCTGTTACCAGAGCCACAACTACTACACAAGAGGAATTGGTGTGGTTGAACTGTGACTTGCCCGGTAACGACTGCTTTCCTGCCCTTGTGCCTGATGCAATTAAAGCAGTTTTCAGTGGAACAGCATTCCTCTCAACACACACATGAAAATGCTCTGGGCCTGCAAAGACTCCCCTCTCCTTACCACTGCAGACCTTTGTAATTGATTCCATATTTTCTGACCAAGCAGCTGCTTGTATTTTCCTGCAGGTCTTGCTCCTAATGTTAACAGTGGTATTGTCCTCGTAATTTGGTTTGCTGTTGTTTCAATAAAAAAGAAAAAATATGGAGAGGATATAAAAATATGTTTAACCAGGCAGTAAAGAACATTCCATGAGTGAATGGATACCAAGAAAACCCTTACACAGGTATTCCCTTTTGAGATATACAAATACACAATTAAACCATAATAAATATCTGAATATTTCTAGCCCATCTCTCACCTAATCTCATGAAAATCTTCCCTTGGTGGACACAAAAATGACAAAACATATCTCCTTAGTGGGGTAAACAAATGGAGACTTCTTACCCTCTGTGCTCCCATCTTTACCCATGATGCACTTCATGGCACGTATGATTTGCTCTGTAACTGCAGGGGCCATGGCTGAGGCATATACTGCACTGTGAGAATGACTACGCAGGTAGTCCACCAGCTCCTGCAATGTTAGACACAGTGTCACACAGACATCAGCACAGATACTGTATGTCTACAGTCAATTACATTAAACGGTGAAGAAACTTTTGGCGTAGGTGTCTTCACATATTTAAAGAGATCTCACATGTAACCAAAGTGTGGTCCTGCAGTTGTATTTTAGCACCACTAGAGAGAGCTCATGTATGCTTAACACCTGAGAAGTAATTAAAATACCTAAGGTCATTTCTCTGTCACTATGACTATCTTGGCATGGACTGTGAAATAGTTCTGGATTCTTTCCCACTCTCCACTCAGGGGGAGCTGGCCCACTAATGTGAGAAATAACCAACAACTAAATGAGCCAGAATGAGGATTGTCATGCTCATTATTCTGAAATGTCAACAGGAGATTAATTTGCCAGTGGCTGACAAGAGAGAAGCAGCATTTCAGGGAAGTGAGTTGGTCATGGGTCCTATAGTACGTGTGTGTAAGTGGTCTGAGGTTTGGAGCAGGCTGAGAGCTGTAATGAGCTACTGCTCAGTGGTGGCGAGCGGGTGTGGGGTGATGACATGTAGCCGGAGATGATGTTTGGCCACCATTTCCACTCACCACCATCTGTCTCTACTGGACGGGGGTTTCGGCTCCTTCCAACACACGAGGGGAAAGGATTTTTGTGGAAATGCTCAAAAAGTAGGATAGGAACCCTAGAACAACCTGACATCTGTTCTCATTTAAGGCAGGAGATTTTCACAACTTTGTGGTCCTGCAGGATTTCGGTGTGACCAAGATAAGCCATTTATGAGAACGTGTCCAAAATCTATCTCATGCCTGGGGCATCGCAGAGTGTTTTCTAAGCCGCATAGTGGTTGTGGTACTGGTGTGGCAAACATTTTGACAAAGCCACAGAACCGAAAATGGGGCCAGAGCAGAACACACACTAGTGCATACTTGGCTTTTAACAAATACATTTAACAGTCTCTATAATGCAAGTGCACTTCAGGTTTTGAGCAAGACGTAAATGAATAAAGCCTCCTTTATGCAAAGTTAACATGAATTAGAAGGAGCTGAGTCAATATTAATTAGGATATTTATTTCTGGTCCTCTCATAAATAGCCATAACATGACTGTTTTCCAGAATACATCTGCTGATACTTTTGTTGGTGAGCCCAAATCCACTTAATTCAGGATTTGAGGGACTTCATCACAACAACAAAAATGTCAAACTTTAAGAGCTTTTCTTTCTTTTCCTGCCTCTTTCCTTCAAGAGTTTTACTACAGCCAGCTGTCAAACCAGGCGGCATGTTCGTACTTCAAACATTATCATGCTTGTTAAATCATCCTGTATAAATGTGGAGCGCAGTTCCGATCCCTGCCACAAGAAGGGGCTGGCCCTCTGCCAGCTTTACCTTCTTATTATGGCAGAACAGGATAGAGCCAACATAAGGCAAAGGCAGGAAGGGTCCCTTTCTCACTACCTAATTCAAACAACGAGGCTCTTCCTCTGTTGCTTTCTAATCAACTGCCACAGAACCAGTGCGGTTATGTACTAAAGTGTACTTTTTAATGGAGTAAAAAGGAATTTAAAAGACCCAGCTTTACAGCTTAGGGGAACATTTGTTGGACACATGAGGGCTACAAAGAGGTGGCACGTGATGGAGTTTGTATGATCAACTCCCGTTCAACTTTGAATACAAACCTGGTCAAAAAAAAGTCTTAATATATTATCCCACAGTATATTTCAAGACTTTGATTGATATGATATGTGTTCGCTTGGAGCTAAATTAGTTAATGCTATTGTGAGGACGATGTTTACGAAGCTATTTAAACAATGCCAAGAAGGTATCAAAAAGTCAGCTTAGCTATTTGATTTTCTGTAACGTAACTGATGGCTATTGGAAGTGTTTCAGCAATCAATCCCACCTACTTATTGGGTAAATCAATCCTGATCGTTTGTGGGTCCAGGAGGAAGATTATTTTTGAATATCAACATGACTCCTTTTTTGCCTGAATAAAGAATCAACAGGTCTACGGCATAGTTTCTCTTTCACAGGTGCACTAAAAACTGGTGAGGTGAAAGGAAATGAAAACAGCGATGATGGATGATTTTAGTTTTTACTAAAGGCAGTGTTATTAACAAGAGTACCAACACTCTGCTGTTTTGGCTTAAAAAAAAAGGGAGTGAAAATATTAGAGTATTTTCTGTCTCAGCCTGATTTTGCTGCCGCCCCACACAGGACAGGTCATGAATCCAGTACTTTCCAGTGATAAAAGGGGAAAGGGCTGGAAAATCTGTTTGGTTTATTACATCACGTATTGTTTTTTTTTTTTTTTTTTACACTTTAAATAACCTTGTTAAACTGTACTTTTTACAAATAGCTCGGCCAATATTTTCTCTCTCCTTTCTACACTGCCACCTATCCAACAATATAAGAAAGTTAAAACTTTCATTAAGGGCCTTCCTTTACAGCAACAAAATATTTAGATATTTGATAGATTTATACACAACTGTAGTAAAAAACAAAACATTGTATACAAAAAGTAGAGCAAATAATAGTACATAAATACTAAGATGTTGACTACCAATAATGATGTGAAAGTAGAGAAAGCAAATGGCCACCTTTTTCCCTGCGATATAGCCTCCAGCAGCTCCGAAGCTCTTTGTGAAAGTCCCCATCATCACATCCACATCAGCTGGGTTCACATTAAACAGTTCAGTCACACCCCTCCCGGATTGCCCCACTGCCCCGATACTGTGGGCTTCATCCAGGTACAGATATGCTTTATACTTCTTCTTCAGGGCGAGGATATCAGGTAGTCGCACGACTGAGCCCTCCATGCTAATGACACAGAATCACGCAAAGAATACAGTTAAAAATGTAAAAATAGAAAAAAAAAAAAAAAAGGTTTCACTATTAAAAACCAAATGAGTAGTTTAGAAAAGAATCTGATTGAAAATAACATCATTCACTGCGGAGTATCTCTACATCTTTAAAAATATAGTATGTCATTTGACCTGTCAAAGTTTTCTGGGAATCGTTCTGCTCTTTTTTCACTTTGCTCCCACCTTTCTCATTTATCCACTCTAATACAAACATATGAAGGCTACAAAGAGACCGCATGGGTGATTATAGAACTGGTGAATGGAGCAATCACTTTTCTATTTACTATGGCTGAGAATGTCTGTGACCAAAATGACAGAAGACAGAGTTAAACCAGGACACTGTGGGCATCAAAGGCAAGTCTGGGATATGGCTAAAGTTTGCTTAACCCGTCTGTTTGATGTCACAGGGACTTGATAGATACAGCATTTGTTCTTTTAGAAGCTGTCCTAAAAGGCATTGTTTGATGTTTGAGGTTGATATTACACATTCATTTTTGGTTTAATTTGTGTTGTGGTTCTAGTCTATGTAATATTACTGATGATCATGTTTAAGGCTTGCCTCTTTTTTGATAGTTATATTTCATAAAACGATGAATAAACCTGATAGTGTCGTATTTCAGTCGACATAATCTGGAATGGACATACAGGAGGGCAAAAAGAAGCATGAGAGGAAAAAGAAAATGGCTGTGGTAAACAGTTGGAGTTGGAGGTGTTGCCAAGTCAATCTCAGTGCCTCCATTTGGCCTTGATTTGAAGCTAATGAGCAGATGGAGAGGGTCACCAAGACACAGGATAGCTCACTGCCAGGAGAGACACACAATACCTTTCTCCTCTCCCCAGAAATCAAATGCTTCACCACACACACGCATACACCCACACCTAGCTGCAACCACACACATACAATCTATTGATCAAAGGTTAGGAAGGAAAAGCAAGTGAAAAAGGGACCAATAAGCACAGGCTCACTTTATCTGGCTGTACAAAACTAAAGACTCAAAGCTCATAGTAACAAAGACTAATCCAAGAGGTGTAATATTGCAACTACTGTATAACAGTCAGTGGGTTGTGTAATGACAGCTGACCTATAGATGCCTTCCACCATGATGAGGATCTTTTTCCATGGCCTGTGGGTCCGAGGCTGCCCTGAGCAAACTGCCTCTTTTAGCAGCTTCTCCAGGCTGTTCATGTCTGACAGACGCACACACGTGCACAAGCACAGGAGAGTAAAAGGGAAAGACAGTGAAAAAGCGGTCAAGAACTAACAAATATAAATACATTTAAAAGCAAGATGGTATGTCTATATTACCGGATTAGACAGCTACAACAGAATCTCCAAACATTCAACACGTTATATATGTAAACAATGCAATTCAATAGAGTGAAGCAATAATCAGATACTATCTTGCAGGGAAAAACAACTCAAAGCGAGCAGCAGAATACACTGCAGTAATTTCCCCAGGGAGAGCCAGTTTACAGAGTAAACAGAGCTCTACTTGATTTGACAGAAACACATTGCATAAATTAATCAACACAAAATACCATTGCATTCTAGGTCCTGCAGTGTGTATGTCAGGCAGGATTAATAAAGGCCTATCCAGAGCAGTTAAAAATTTGCTTCTGTATAATAATTTCTCAGTAACATTTTTTTTTGTACAATTAAGGTGACATTGTCTCGGAGCTTCTGTTGCACACCAGCAGATGGCAGTATTGGCTAGCTGTAATTATTTTGGACTACGATTCAAAGTATGACAACAATTCAACCATTTCTTGTCGAGCCACAAGGAAATCTATGATAGTTAATAATCACTCTAAATGCATGAGTATCATTGCCTCAACACAAAATCAGGTTTACTTAAGAGGCAGCAAATACTCTGGTGTTTATATCCCTTCCTGAAGCTTAAGAGAATGGTACCAATATCTGGGTGGACAGCAGGAAGAATGTGGAAAAAATGACCTCATACTTTAGCTATTATTTGAGATAAGCTAGATAACCAAGATAACCAAGATAACCTGATATGAAAATTGTATGACTGGATGGTTATATTTGCCTTCATGTGAGACATTTGCATACAGTGGTGAATATCAATAAAACGTTATCATATTATCTTATCTTTGCTCTGTCCTCAAGATGCATTATTGCTACTTGATAATAAACAATAGATAAATAAATATAAGCAAAAGAGGAACGCAAACAGTAAAAAACTAGCAACCTTTAAGACAACTTCTGACATTGTTTGGACTCACCTTTTGCAGCCTCTTATGGGGAATTTATTGATCAGAACGACATAGAGACGTGTACATGGCAGCATGCGCGGAAATTCCCAATGACCTTAGTTTGTGAGATCTTCTTATATCTTTTGATATCATTCTGTGTGTATGTGGCCCAAACCCAATCTCCATCTGGCACCTGCTGTCTGAGAATGCGACTATATCGTCGACATCGTCTAGACAGAGTTCATTCTGGTCCTAAACAATATGTGGTTCGAGCAGTGTCAAGGCCCCTCTCTCCCAACAACATACAAGTCTGATGACACGGGACAGCACAAAGCAGTTTACTTTCTGTCTGGTGTGAAATTCCCTCTTCATGTGCTGTGAAGTAGAGATCTCAGAAGAACAGCACTTGTAGTACTAAATAACATTACAAAGAAATCACAATTTATTGAAGGTTTTAATCCTGTAACCCTCTCACTAAATATCCTGCTGATACAGTAGCTCATGAGTGTCTGGTGCAGTAGGTTTAGTTGAAGGAGGGGTCAGCAGTTCAGGTCCCGGAGGGTTTCCTGCCTTTAGACAGGCCTCTGGGGTCTGCTTGGAGGACCCATAACTGAGTGAGCTTGTACCTGTCAGGACGCATTTGCTGTTAGGGTTCTGGCTTGTCTGTGCTGCTCTTGAAAAAAAACAGGGATGCCTTTCATGCAAGCTCTATGGATGCTGTATCATTCATGCTTGGCAATTTTTGATATAATAGAAAGAAAAAAAGGGGTTGAATAAAACCACATTTTTTAAATTAATAAACATCTGTTTTGTTTTTCCGTTGCTTATGGATAAAACACAGCTATGACCGAACCTGTTTCATTAAGGCTTTTACATTTGCTGCTCTAAACAAAGAATGTTAAGTAGGTCTTTCCCTAAAGCAAATCCTGTACAGCTCAAAAAGTAAATTGCTTCTCACAGCACCAACAGTCTGGAATGAAGATAAACTAGAGGATGAAAGCAGCTCTGACTACAAAGAAACACTGAAGCTTCATCGTCAGACATTCTCATGATAAAAGTATCAGTAGCTTGTTCTCAGCGATACCGTTCAGAGGCATTAAGTCTTAGACACCACTAATGTTGGTAAACCAGTAATGAATGATACAATACTTTCATTGTAAGGCAATGTTCTATTGCTCATGATCAAATGTTAAAGTTTCTGAACTTACTATTGTGTTTGAACACCCGGATTGATGCTCCTGACAGTCTGGCCCCCAAGATGAGAGATGTATGATTGAGCTCATCGCTTAGTATCAAACAACCCTGGAAATCATACATTTCGAATCAAAGTGTGACAGCAGAATGTAATTTTCCAGTAAGTTCCTGCAATGTCTTCCTTAGTAAACTTGATTGCAATCTTTGATTTTCAATAAGATGAGAACATGGGCACAGAGAGAGCATAGGCATAGGGCAGATTGAGATGTGCACATTGAAACATTGCTTGTTTCTCTTCATGTATTTCAACAAAGAAACAAGAAATCCTGTTATGCAATGTGCTCCTGCAGAATGTGCAGTATGATAAAAAGGATTCATGCGGGCACTTACTTGTAAGCTTACTTCTATTGCCCTGCCCCATTCATGTCTTTATCACAACTCTCTATGTCTAGGTCCCCTGTGTTTGGACAGAAAATTGTATATGCTGTACATGCTGTTTTTTCCTCTTTGATGTGTGATGAAATTCGGACCCACAGACATATTACAGTTTTCATGTAGAAAGTACAGCGCTTCATATTCTATTAAAATCAGCATGCAAATGAATTCTGTTGTTCCACAAAATTCTCTCCAGAGCATTAGCATATATAACACTGCAGCTCCAAGCATTTGACTGCATTAATCTGAATGGAGTCTTGTAGAGGGTGAGTTGACACTGTCTCAGTGACAGATATGCTCAGTTTGGCCTGGGGTCCAGCTGACCTGGTTGCCAGTCTACCAACAGCTGTCACTCTGATGTTTCTCTGCCTGCAGAGTGAGGTCTGTCCTGGCACACCCTGTCCCTGACGGACAGAGTTGGCAGTGAGGGTCGACCCCCAGCCTTTACAGAGTTAGCGTAAGGGCCGCCTGAGAGGCTGCCATACCTCTTGAGCCACATAAATGACCCTGCTCTCATCACTTAAACTGTCAACCTCCTCTTCCTCCTGTCCAGTTCAATCACAGATAGTCATGCTTTGTGTTGCCTCTAGTTACTGTCGGCCCTCTCCGTGAGCCAGTCTGGTGTGCTGAGATGCCAGAGTATGAGTAGTCGCACCCTAAAGTAGTGCTTATAACTAAAGTCTGTGTCAGAAATCAGCCATGTATGCTCAAAGCCCTCTCCTTCAGGCCACTGTAATACTTAATTATAGTTTCAAATAACTGGAGTGGTTGGGAGATTTGTTTGCAGCTGAGTTTAGTTAGCTGTTATTAATTTAGGCCATATGCAAAAGAGGAACAAAAGCTAAGCTAGTTAGGTTAATAATGGCCGTGCTTTGAAAACTATACCCAAACACAAGTCAGACTTACTTTAGCCAATGAGTGACAATCAGTGTAAAATCGCATACCTTTCCAACGAGTGCTGGAATGTTCATTGAGTTGGTGGCAAAACCCATCCCAAAAGTCATGGAGGACTCCACCCCAAGGAAACTGGCAACAAGTTCTTCCAGCTCCTCATGTATGTGCAAGTTACCTAAGGGTGAAAATAGATAGTCTCAAGAGTTGATTTCGACAGAGACAAAAGTCTTGTGATATGAAGAAAGAGACACAAACACAAACCCCTGGATTAGCATTAGTGCCACATGCTCTCTTGGGATTTGTAATTTGGCTCACGTATTCCTTTTCATCCCAATTATTATTAGGGTAGGTCCTGCAAGATCTCACATTGTTCTGCAGCACAATACAGGGCTGAGGCAGTTGGTTTTATACCAATGTGACAAGTGGTGGTGGTCAGCTAATACATTTCGGTTACATTTGTGAGGCACAGGGAGAGAGGAAGGTGGTGAAAGCTTTCTATAAACTCTACTTATTTCTGCTGGCATCTGGCAAAGGGCGGTGTTATATCCAAGCAGACCACACAGCACATAACAAAATTTAATACACATATAGATATATTTACTGGGATACTGAAATAGTAGTACAGTAACTAGCAATTATACAATTAAGAAATGCAATTGTCTTAACAAGTATCTTAATAACAGAGTATCTCACTCCATACATTATCATAAATATGGTGCATTCCTTACATATACATTGAGTGTAGTCAAAGTGAACAACAATCAGTAACCATACCAAGCATCTATTTAAGTTCAAATGGACATATGTTTCAGGCTGGTCTGGAAAATAGCAATTGATTGATGGGTATAAAACTATAATGAAGTGAAGCAACTCTGTCTTTATGGGTATTTCCAGTTGTTGCTTCCCATCAGGCCTTGCGTCATGTTAGATCGATTTATACATTTCCTTGACCACTCAGACACACAGCCCCTGCTGGCATATGGAGCTTTTTTTAAAATCAGACTGCACTAAGCTAACCTTGCTTAGCAAAAAATAACAAAAACAAAAAAAAGCACCTACATTTTCTTAAGCAAGGTTTGTGCCATCAAAAGATTAAATAGTTAGTGCAAGTGATGGAAAGCATTAGTGTTTCTGAGGGTTTAAAAAAAAAATCATTTACAGCAAGACAAGGAAAAAACAAAAGAAACATAAAAGAGTTAATCATTTCCATCACTAATCACGTTTAGCACATAGTTTTATGTAAAGGTGCAAAACAGCTCTATAACATTAGCATCTTATTATCTGCATTGTGGTATTTTTTAAAAACTATGTGTTTCTTAGCTACATCTAATTGTCATCCATTAAGCTGTAAAATACAAGATTATCTATCTGGGAGTATGTTAATGATTGCAGGACAATGAGCTATCCATTAATGACGGCCCATGAATGTGTGACACTGGTGTTTATTAAGAGGGTGTGCTTTCAGTGCACTTTGTCTCTAGTGAAAAAAGAAAAAAAAAGAAAAAAAACACACTTAATGTGCAATCCCTGTGCAGCCATAACCTTTTCATGTATAATTTTTTACAACTGGTGACAACACTAATTCAAAGAAGAACCCTATAATGTAGAATAAAAGACATTTTAAGAAGAGCCACACGTTAGGTAGGCTTTTAACAATCCCAAGTGAATGTTAAAGGAACACATAAGAGTGAAGTGTTACAAAGGAATTACAATGCTTTTTAACTTTTTTAGGGATTTTTTTAAATTAAATTGAATGCTAGTAAATTGAAAAAAAAACAAAAAACAATTCCAGGATAATTTAATTTTGAGGATTTTCTGTGCATCACCAGTAGAAATTGCTGTGGTGGTGATGGCCGCATCATTGCTCCTACAGAGACGCTGGGATATTTAATTATTTATGCCTGATACAGTCTCATGAGAGAAATGCTTGTTTTTCTTGAACCCTCTTGGTGAGCCAGCTGAAACACACATTAGAAACCCAGACAAAAACAGTCCAATTTT
Organism: Leuresthes tenuis; assembly: GCF_036924035.1. NCBI lineage: Eukaryota > Metazoa > Chordata > Actinopteri > Atheriniformes > Atherinopsidae > Leuresthes > Leuresthes tenuis. Next base: position 19,135,073 of record NW_027325362.1, read on the forward strand.
GAAAGAGACATAAACATATGAATAAATGACAGAAATGAATAATGGATGGTTTGGGGGTTTGGGTGTAGTTGGGGTAGGCTGTGAAAGTGGTACTCTGACAAGCATGTGTGAAAATGACAATTGCATGTCTTTTAATTCTTCTGGTTTTCTCCATCAAACTACTGATATCACGCAGCTCTAGACTGAAACTCATTTTACTCTCAGCTTATATACCAGCTGGTCTTCTATAAGCCTGCTTTAAGTAGATATACTGGCAGCAGAGGGGTAATGTAATAAACATCCCTAACTGAGAGAAAAAGTGCTATTTCTCAAGAAAACTTTACCTTCAGTGTGCCAGCTTCGTGAGCTGCATGATGTTTACCCATCAAAAAGTTTCGATGAATTACACACAGCTGATTGCCAATTAGTTGATTTTCCTGCGCCAACGTTTCTGTGGCAGAACATGAGATTCTCACAGCCTCTTAGACATCATCAGAAGCTGTATTCAAGTTCAAAGGATATAACACCATTCAAAATTCATCAGATCCTACTTTCTGATCTTTACTGTTATAACACATCCATGTATGTTCTGTTTGCATCCTGCTTAATCTGCAAGGATTTGTTTAATGATGTCACATGTTCCACTATAACACTGCTTCTCTATACAGACCAAGATGTAGCTCAACTCATGCCCATAGAACATTATCTAAGAAAAGTTGAATAATTAATATGTCATTGGAGTCACTGACAGATGATTAAACATAAAATTTGCAAGAAATATAAGAAATCCTTGCATATGCAATGTGGTGTGGAAAATAAAGCTTTATCTCCAGCTTCTTTCTCAATCCACTCACAAGACGTCTGACCAAGAAACTTTTTATAGATGCACATATAAGAAGATTAAGCGCTTTATACTACCATACAGCTCTTTAAAGCCTGAACTTCAAATGGACATTTTATGCTCAAGAAAAATTAAATGTCTTTGTTGACACTAGCTCAAGATGGAAAGGGGAACACAGCCTCATTTTTCTGTAATACTGAGAACGGACCACAAACTCACCAATTTCCTGTCTTGAGCTGCAAACCCCAGCTCCATAGTGCTGCATTTTATCTGCCACAGTTGTCAGAAAATCAGCATTGTTCTCACCAAAGCCCAGGTAGTTGTAGGAGCCCATGTTGATGACATTATGTATCGTCCTCCCAGTAAACCTTGAAGCACATGCACAGTATAGGATTTATTAATTATTCCTGTTTTTTACTACACACAATAACACATGCTAAGCTAATTAACTACCTGCTATGAGTAGTTAGACTCATTCAATTAAATATGTTATTTGTGAATCAGAAATGAGTAGTGCAGTTAAAACGATGGTTATATATGGTGAGCAGCCGTGAATGCATGAAGACAGAACATGTATTTCACCCACTTCATTGGACATTTTTAAGTCATTTTAGACAGAATTCAGAGATTAGCTTCACATACAAATATAATAAAAGTGCTTAAGTGGGGGAAAAGTGGAATTTCCTAGTGTAAAAATATCTTTCAATAAGGCAAGATCAGGTAAATATCACCAAAGTTCACATGGCCAGTCAAGAGCACACATCCCAGTTGTGGTGTACATCCTCTGAATTTGGAAGTATTTAAAGAGAACTTTTCCATTTCATGGAGTCCATTTCAAGTGAACTACTTCTTCTATTAACTCATGTGAACCTGCATACCACTTTATAAATTCAACACACTTAACCACAAAAGTCAAGCAGACGGCTCCATATCTACTTCTTCCAGTCACATTAAACCTATTTAAACATGTAATCCACGCTTACCTCTTTACCGATTCATAAAATCATTTCCCTTCCCTTCCCTTCCCTGTGGCTCTGCTTATATTCTTTCTAATAATAAATTCTTTAACCCTGCAGTACAGCACAGAGGAATACCAATTGTGGTCCAGAATGTCATTAACATATCATGACAAATACCCACACTACCATCATTGCCATGATTTTACAGACATGCGATACATGCAGCTAATCAAATGAATCTTGGTTGTCCCCTTTCAAGCCCGAGGAGAGAGCAAGAGATATGATTAAGTTAAAAAACATTTCCTCGCTTGTTCAAAGCTGAAGAAGCATTTGTGCTTACTTAAGTTGTATACACGGACAAGCCAACGCATCATGTCTAACATGCTGTTCGACAGAAAGACAGATGGACAGACAATACCTCCTGAGATAACATGTGGTATATGGTGCTGAGGCGTGGCACATATTTAGGTTTATTTGTAAGTTCAGGTCACCACAATTCAGACTTGTTCAAGCAAATATCCCCACCCCCAGTTGTAGGTACCCCAGAAGCCTTGTTGTGAAGTCATCTGGCCATCGATCAGATCACATCTGTACACAAGTGAGTTTCTTCTACAGCCAACTCTCTGACTCCAAGAACCAACACTTATCAAACACTACTTATTCTACTACTACTTTTTCTTTAACTGCCACCATGCTGAGATAGTAATTGTTATTAATATCCACTTAAGTGGCTCATCAGTGTGTATGATTTTCAGCCTACAATGTGTTTCAGCTATGTATGTCTACCAAAGGTGATTAGGGTACCTGAATGTCCAGTTGTAGTCATCAGACACTCTCTCCATCAGGTCAAAGACAGGTCCCGGCAGGCTGCATATGGGACGGTTCCAATTGTCTCGTACTCTCATGTACAAGTTGCGAGTGTAAAAGTTTTCAAAATCTTGATAAAGTGGAACAAAATCCTGAGAATGAAGAAACATTTTCTTGTGACTTTACAATTAGCCAGAGCTAGGATAAAATAAATCAATCTACTCACTGAAACCGCATTTCCAGTTGGGGCATTTGTATGACAAATTAGTCTGGTCAAAGTCCTTATGTTTCCATACTTGAGTCAGTCCTCACACTAATTAACTGATGATGCTGATGCTTTTACCAAGATTATTTGAGACCTTGCCCTCATTAACGTCTCTGTTTATTTGATCAATTGAGGACATCACCATGACCAAGACCTCGTGCAGAAAAGCTTTATTTCCTTTACTTTATACTGTAGATGACTGTTGTTACACACAGGGAAAAACGTTCTGCTTCTTACTTATAGACACTACTTTCTTGTATCTACAGAGACTTTAGGGACAAAAAAGTTTTTTTTTAACTAAAGGCAATAGTGTTTTCTAATTTGACTCTTAAAAAAAAATAATAATTTGGAAGCTACAAACATTTCAGTGGCAGTTTTGGATTTTGGAAATCAAATCTATGGTAGCACAAAAGCTCTCGAATAGCAGCGCTGAGACCTTATATAAAATCACAAGCGCAGTAAAAAAAAAGAAAGAACTTGAATCCTCTGAGATTTAATTAGATCTTCAACACATATTCTCTTTGGTGCCCTGCTTCACCCATGGCAACGTTACAGTGCATAAGAAAAAAAAAGGAGAGGGAGAGGGAGAGGGAGAGCTTAAGGAAAAAATTGAAATAATTGGGGGCAAACAAAACATATTGAGGCTGTGTGCATGTTTGGGTGCATGTGTGTGTCCATGGCATGTGTAAGCCCACAATATGTTTTTGTGTGTGCTGACTGCATGTTTTGCCTACCTTCTGTTCCTCTCTTTCCTGGGCTACGTGGCACTTCTCTAAGCCCACAGCTCGGAGGAAATCTCTGAGGTAACCAAAAAGGGTTACAAGGCCAAAGCCTAGGTATGTCATGACGGCCACATACATGGGGGCCTGTTCAAAAGACTCTTGACTGCTCTGCCTTGAAGCAACACCAGTTCCGGGGCCATTTTTCTGTAAGAGGTCCACACAAGATATTTAACTTTGCAGATGAGAACACAACAGTGCACAATATATATATATTTTTTTAAAAAAGAGACTCTTTTTGCATTAAGGTTTGCAGGTTACATTCCCACTAACCTGGAAAGAATGGAAGTCAGACAGTGGCCCATAAGTCAGTACCACATACAGTATAATCTACCAAACCGAGAAAAACTTGGGGACAATCTACAGTTATGTCACACAGTTATGCTAGTTAAAGGGTAATTTACTGAATAGTAGTAATAATAATTGCATAAACCCATTTAGAAGACACCTCTGTACCTGATGAGGAGCCAGTTTAGCATGCTTGCACCCCAGCTAGCCTGCAACTAAAAATGGCACTGATATACAAAAATAAAGAATAAAAATCTACTAGAATGAAAATAAAAAAACTTGTTGAGAAAGAAAGAAAGAAAAAAAGAAAGAAAGAAAGGAAAAAAGAAAAAGTTACCTAAAGAATTACAATGATTCCTTATGTTAGTCGACAAAAATGATTTTAGCATACTCAGCTTCATGTGATTGCTTTCAAAGGAGAGATGACACTAGAGCCTGAATTCATAAACTCAGATGGAAAATGCCAACAGTACGGTACGGCACAGTTCAATTTGGCACAGCTATTTCCTGCATTATTTTCACTGCAAACAACATGAACATCAATGTTTGTCATCGCAGCATGCATGAAACTTCAGTGACACAAAGACGAGACATGCAACTTCCCAGTGAGTGTACTTTTTCCAACTCAACACAACAAACTTTTACACAGAAGGGTTTGAATAACTTTGGGAATGATCAAAACAACAGAGTGCTACAGAGCTAAACTCTGGAAAGCAGACAAAAAATATTGATCTGTCAATCCATACTCATAGTTGATGAACATGTTCAAGTATTTATTAGTCATGCACATAATGTGCAATCCATGCACACAAATATCTGGTACTTATCTTGTACACTGTGTGCTGAAGTTTCCAAGTTTCCAGGTCAAAGTCAAGCAAAGTAAAGTAAAGTATCAGTTACATGTTACCACCGACAATAGAAGACATAAATAAATACCAATAATAATTGACAATACAGCTCTCTACTGCACAATACAATGTAATGTAATGGAAAAAACCTATTTGCATGCAGTACAATCAGTTTGTTTTTGCAGTCAGGGAAGCCTCTCACTACTGGCCTGTAAAAAGATTGCACATATAGGCCACTTCTGTATTGGCTTCACTTTTTAAATTCAGTGCTTTAGCCAATTATCTATCCAGTCTATGGTTTGTAATTGTACTGGTCCAGGTGGTTGCATCAGACACTTTTGTAGGGTAAGGCCTTGGTCCAATGCTTTGACCCTGCCCACACATTGATGTGAACTCTCAAGAACAACAGTAAACAGACTTGTGTCACTGAGTCTTTAAACCAGTTCGGTGACTTGATTAGATCACAGATTACCTGCATTGATAGAATTAAAGATTATTATAAAATGTTTCTTAAAAATCAACTACTGTGATCAAGTGCACTGAACCATATCAAAGCAGCTAGGCAACCAAAGCATATTTTGAAAATGTTGTGAGAACCTTGATAAGGAGACATGAAGTTTTGGTATAAACATTTTTCACCCCACCGGTTCCTAATCACGCTGGTAAAGTCTGTCTGCACCTAAAAGTGACAGAACCAAGGCTAAAGTAATTAGCAACTCCAAAACATGCAATTTCATGTTAAACTGACTCCAATGAAAAATGTCCAGTTGTGTTGGATAGTGCAAAGAAAATAAGTCACCCCTCGTTGCCACGTTTTGCAGTAACTGGGATAGTCCTTAAAACCATTTGTAAATGCAAGAGTTTTAAGGACAGTGGAGATTCTTTAGGCAGTGCTGTAAAAATCTTGTCACAAGCACTTGCCGCAGGTGCTATGATACTAGTTTAGAGTTTAACTCAGTAATCAAACAGGAAGTCCTAAAACTCCCTCCAAGTGACTGGAATAGAGATTTATGACAATTACTAAATTCAAGATAGCTTTCACAAGTCTTTTCCTCCATAAAAAACTCTGATGTACAATGCCAATATTCTACAGTGGTGACATTTAACTAAATGACCTCACATATTCTATTGTTTGAAGGTAATTTGAAGCTTATTTGTTATCTATATGGAATAGAGTCCGTAAAATAATGAAAGTAATGTTACCCATACAACTAATTGCAAAATGGACATTGTATGGATTAGAAATAGCTTTGTGGTCTCAGGACAGATGAAAAGGAAGATGGAAAAAAGCACACCTGCTCCCTTCTGACATCTTGACTCAAGGCAAAGAAAACCTGCTTTGAGGAAGAGGAAGCATTTTGGGGTGGGGTCATAATAACCGTTTGTCCATTTTAGAGGAACTATATTCCTTAGACTGCAGTGATTTAAGACATGCGATAGTGTATCTGGAACACAGTTCAAATTTTAGCCTACAGATTGTGAGATTAAATACTAATTATTATCATTTGCGTGTATGCTTTTACAGGTGCAGTGCCTTTCTTTTTTTTCCTTTTCTAATTGTGGGAAAAGATGGGTTACACTGCACGCAGTCGGGGAACACGCAGAGTTCCCTAAGTTTGTTACAACGTCACGAACATCACACCAGGGGAGAATCCCCAGTGAAAACAACATGTCCGCACGTTCAACTTGTAAATACCTGGCAACGTCAGGGCAGGCGCACCCAATTCCCAAGAATTACTCTGCATATCATCAATGTAAATACTGTTCAAACATACCTCTTTCCTCTTGTGACAGAGATTTTCCCCGGTATCTCGACATTTTACCCCATTATTGTATGGTTGTGGTTTTAAGTCGCCGTCAGCCGTCCTTGCCATATTTCTGTGTCTTCTGGTCTCTACAGCTGCCGGCTCTACAACCGGTGTGCTTTACTCAACTTCCAAAGGTGACTTCCTCTTTCTGTTGTTTTGGTTCAGCCTCTTTTGAAATGTTAAGTGAACAGAGCTCGTATTCGAGGCTTCATCAGGGAAGCCACTTTTTTTTTAAACTCCATTTTCTGTTTCGATACCGTGTAAATGTGACAACTTCTCTTTGTTACAGAACAAAACTTGGGAGCTCTAGTGAATAATATTTTCTTAAAAAAATATCTGATCAAATGTGACATGTCAGAAAAAAAATTAAAACAGAAGTTATTTTTTCATAGATTTTTTTTTCATTGTCGTTAAATGCCTCTGTACATAAATACTACGGCTGCATTCAGATGGAAATGTATTAATCTCTCCTGTGTATTATTAGACTGCTTTAGTCACTGGCTTTAAGATAAAGAGATTACAAAATATGGAAACTTTGGAAATAGGATTCAGTGTTGTGCAACTACAAACCGATTTTTTGTTCAAATAATCTCCACCCACTCTGGAATAAGCACCTGCTAATATTGATACCAAGCTATGGAATATATACCTCTGTAATGTGTATTTTTTATAGGGAAATATTTCTACTGTGGCTGAGACAAATGTTTGTTCTGTCATTTGCTTGAATAGATCAAACTAAAGGGTTGGAAAGCTCAATAAATGTGAGTCACTTCTAATTTTGCTGGCAGCTGTTACTTCCTGTAGTTTTATCTTATCTTTTGGCGTAGTCAGACCAGTGGTGGCATAGCAGTACTACACATCAGAATATGATTTAAATTGACACTTCTGTTTCTGGGCTTCTGACAGTTTACTGTCCGCTGGCATTTTTGAGATTTCCCTTTTCTGGCAAGCACAAAGAGACTGTTTGTTTGTAAAAGGTCAACACCCACTCAGTGGTCTTGTGGTACACTTAGTTTGTGGGTACACAGTAAACTGAAACTTGCATAGCGCTGGAGTGTCTAGTGTTTTTTCTTGTGGTTGAACTGCTCTGTTTATCTAGGAGTGTTTGCCTTTGTGGGTGTTCATAAACAGGTTATGAGAAGAAGACAAACCAAAAGAGTGTTAAGTGAAACATTTAGTTAGAAATGCAAGTGCATGTCTGAACATTATTCTGTGAGGGTAGGAATGCTACGTGCTTTTTATTTACTCTCTTCATGGCTTCTCTCCTGCTTTCTCTGTCTGGTATCTCCCATCTACATGTCTTGTAACACAAAGTTAGTAAGTGATATCCCACACAACCATTCACCACTTGACATAATTTTCTCCTTTCCTAACTCACCGCAATTGGCAATTGTGCTTTCTCTTTAACATGTACTCAGAGTTTTTAAATTATTATTTAGATAGCAAAGCTAGTATCATGTGATACATTCTTTGACTGCAATGTGTGATGATTTGGTTTAGAATTTTAGGGCCTTGTGGGATGACACATGCCATCTTCCATCATTTCTCAGCTGTATGTCTTTGTTACTAACTTATTTATTAGAGTTTAAGTTGTCTAATAATTCAAAACTTATGTCAGGGAAAGGAGATGAAGACTGACATTTGCACAGGGCAAAACTAAGGAAGCTGAAAGCTGTGTGCTCGGTCGTGTAGTTTGAGCTAAGCAGTGAGTTAAGGACACATGATGAATGTGGATAAGCTGGCCCCGATCCAGAGCAGCACATAGAAGTCTTATTAAATCAAATATATTTGCAGATATTACTTTGTCTCTGCTCAGCTTTGATTCTTGAATGGAGCCCTCACAGTGGCTGGTTCCTCCTTCCCTTCACTAAACAATTGCTTCCTACCCATGGGACCAGATGTAACCTACATCTGTCAGGCTTCATTAGCTGCATCAATCTGGACAGCAATGTTTTTGTTCGAGTACACAAGTGTTTTTCTTTAATTACTTTTAATTCAGTTCAAGCTTATAATTTACAGTTTGAAATTTTCACCGCTGAACTTTAAGTTGGATTTTATCTGGTAGCTGAACATGCTGTAATTCTCTCTGTGGATGATAAAAAAAGAAGATATTTTACATTTTACACCTCAGCGAGCATCTTTTATGTTTAGCAGTTTGACTGAAGATTGAACTTCATGACTTTGCTCGAAATGTATCCTGTTTAATATTGATTGATGTTATAATTTCCTGATAAGGTTCTTGTGTTTCTCACTCTGGCTTCTGTTCTCTGTGTTTAAGATTATTATACACTGTCTGAGATGTGATCAGTTATTTTGAAACCTCAATGGAAGAGATATCCATTAATACAGACGGATGGTGAAACAGTCCACATGGGGAATGAGATCCCCACAGTATCCAGTGGGACATTTCCATCTACACTGCTTTCATGTGGATGTCATGTTAAATGGGTTTTCCTGAAATACATAATGAATACTAATCCATATTTGATCTGCTTGCATGTTTTTAATAGACTTACATTCACAGTGTTGCTAGTCTGGCTAATTATTTATATGCCTCATGGATTTATCTCTGCTTGGATGTTGATTAAAGAAGAATCACACTATGTTTATTCATAAAACACTTTGTAGAGTCCAGAATGCTCACACCATTGAAATATTTTTGATAAGTGGCCTAGAACAGATAGTGGGTTGTCCTGCCATCTTGTGGCAGTGCATTGGACAACAGTCTCCCCTCCCATCACTTACTCATCATCTCTACTGTCCCTGTAATGAAATAAAGGAGCAAATACAGCATGGTGGGATTAGCAAATAGACAGGCATTCACTGACATGTAGTATCTGCTTACTGTAATGCTTAAAGCAGAGCACATCCAGAATTTGGGCAGTTGTTTATGGTTGAACTCCTGTCATGCCACGGAAGGCGGTTGTAAAGCATAGCTATATTTAAACTTCCCCTGGGGTGCCATTAAATCATGAAATTTCTTCGTCAGGCCTGGTTGACCTCATTTTAATATCCACATAGACAGCACTGAGGGGGAAAAAAAAGTGGAATATTTAATTTGTATCAACTGTGCGATCTTACATTTACATTTTGAATGTAAGCACTACGCCAGGCATTCTTATCATGTAAAACTCACATTCAGAATAAGATCAAATTTGGATGTTGTAATGGCAGAAGTGGGATTTGTGGTATTTGGCAAAGGGTCTATTGTTTGCTACTTGCTCACCTTGAACATGTAACACACACACTCAGACCTTTTAAACATTTCAGTGGCTTATTTAATTAATGCCTAATAACTTCACAGATTTGAGAACAGATATCATCCCAGAAGAGCTGTTTGAAATTAATTAAACTGCTTGATACTGCAGTGTTGCTCTTGTCCAACAGCAAGAATATCTGAAAACAGGTAGTCACCCACAACTGTAACAGTAGGTTGGGAAAAAATTGGAACTTTTTCTTAAATTTTCTTCCTGTAAAATGAAAAATATGTGCTAGAACTTTGTTTCCTCATATTATACTCAAAGGAAAAGGTGGGGGTGGGAAGCTGTTGAAATGTACTTTGTATTTTAGCCTTGTGGACCAAAGAAAAATAGAGAAAATCTTTATAGCTTAGGGTATCTTAGTAGATTAATTAGTTTTTACGTGACAATATGAACTATTATTTCTTTCCGGCTTTACAGATGTTCTCAATTAATCCTGTGTGTCAGTGAAAATCTTGATCTGTTATCTCTTGCACATGCAGCACTCCTAACCTTGAGTGGGTGTTCAGATCCACAGGGGATGGAAGATTCCCATTTCTATTCTGTAGCAAGCAGGAGAACTGGAGAACGTCAGTCTTAGAGACAGATATTTATAGAGAGAGTGGAAGAAATTCAGAGTGTGGCTCGAAAGGTTAAAGTTAAAGGGAGAGGTAGAATAACAAAGAAGGATGATGACAGAGTTTTCAAGTGACACAGGGAGATGATGGTGAATGACGATTTAGAAATAGTTGGTGCTGCAGACAAGGCTTGGGGCTGTTTAGACCATATTTTCCATTTCTGTATCTCTGCAAGCCAGGTTAGCACTTTATTGTCTGCATTGACCCCAATTAAAATTGTGTGTGACTCACTTTTGGAGGAAGGTAGAGGAAGTGCCCTTCTAGGACATGTCCTGTATTTGTATGTCCTTTGTTTCCCTACTGTCTCATGTACTCCTTTCTCCATAAATGTTACTTTACTGTGATGATATTAAAAGTAGATTATTTAAGCTACGAGAGATGTTGCAGCAATATTCTAGCCGACTGTTGCATAGTCACTTAAAATGAATGTTCAATAGCTAAACCTGTAGATATACAAGGTATAAAGAATATGAATTTAGTCATTACCAATTTAAGATTATGTCACTAAGCAGACAGCCAAACTAGTAAATAACCTTCTCCAAATCAATTTTGCCAAAATCTGTAGACTATTTTCTGCTTTGACAAGTGAGGCAACCATTTGTTACAGACGCCCAGGAATCTATTGGCCTTATGACACTGAATCTGAGCAAGGCTCCAGACTCCCGGCAAGCTTTCCCCCTCAGATGTAATTACTGTTTCCCATCTACCGTGAATGTCCCGACCAGGCCCACTGAGACTCTGCACTAAATCTCCTTGATGTTGTCAGTTAGCCAGGTAGCTGGACAGACCAAAAAAAAAAAAAAAAGAAAGGGCCTCCTGAAAGTTAGCTTCGCTCCAGGGTAATTGATGTATGAACCATCATGGGTTGGTTTTAACGGATGGTTTCTCCTCCCACACCGGACCATTCTAAAATCATTGTCACACTGGGCAAATGTGTCCAGGAGGATAGATGAGAGTTTACTGTGTTCAGGATAGGGTGGAAAAAATGTTGTATTCTGTGATGTGCACACAGTGGGGCAGAGCAGACAGCCATTTTCATGCTTTAGAAGGTGTGAGTTTATTGGAGCTGGGCTGTCGAGAAAAAGAATAAATGAGAATATGTGACGCAAGACATTACTTAGACTTTAGATTTCAGTGATTCTACTTCTATCTATGGTTTATGGCAGGGGAATATCCATATATGTAGTTAGTTTGATCAATCATTTTGACACAGGATAGGAATTGTTCATAATACTGAAATCGTCAGCAACATAACACATGATTGTGTCACATATTACAGTCTAAAGAAAGTCAGTAAGAAGCACTTGAAATGCTAACAATGTTCATGACTCATATGGTATATGTTACCATTTATCTAAAAAAAAGAAGTGTTCAGACTATTTTTACTGAAGAAAACTGACAAAGTTTTGTGGATCTTTTTCATTTATGTCCTCTTACAGGACAGGAAATAGATAAATTATATTCCATTGAGCTTTGTAGAGGGACAGACGATGAAAGGTGCTGATTTTCTCAGTCCATCTAGTTTGCAATATCATTTTTCCTAAACAGATGTCCTGAAATAAACACTTTTCAAAACAGGGCTCGACTTTGGAAACAAAAATGAAGTAACAACCTAAGTAACGAACCAGAAAACAGCAGTTCATTATGCAATATAAGCATGTCGCAAATATAACTTAGTACCAAATGTGCAGAAATGGAGTATAAAACAATGATAAAGCACAAACAGTAAATTTAATCATGTACAGTCATACTCAGCCGTGCATATCACTGCATCAGTTTACAAGATGAGTGGGACCAGTCGTGCTTGGAGCTGGTCTGCCATGCAATCAAAGAGAGAGAGAAATAAAATGAGCATGAGAGACGGATAGCTGAAGGGTTTTTTAAAGCCTGCTTAGTCGAGCACAATTATTATGAGAGTATCAATCTACATTACGACACTGCTGTTCCACTCATTTACAACACTTTGCCTGTCCTCACTGGAAAGATTACAGTTACTCTATTTTAGAGTCACATTCAGTATCTGTTACTCCTCCAGCTTCAGCTGAAATGTGTGCTAAGTCATACAAAGCTTTGACTCCTTGTTACTGCATTGCAGGGCTTCTGTTTGCTCCTGTGTGGCAATCCATGGCGAGAACTTGACACTGGTGCCTCTTGTTTCCCTAACACTCCGTGCCAATGCAGTGGCTAATGTAATCTGGACTCTCACTCTTACAGTCAAGCAATTTTTACATGTAGAGAGAAGGCTGGAGAAGGATGATTATATTGTTAGGAAGACAGCTGTATTAGCACGTGGAGTTTTGGGAGGATTTTGTCAGAGATTATCATGTTAGCTGTTTCTTTTGGTTTAACATAAACATGAAATTTCAGAGCTCTATTATATTTTGACACTTCTTCAGGACTTTTTATTGTGTTGACACTTTTCTTCATAGCACCTTGGAAGAGTCGTGGAGAAGAATGGGTCAATAAATGCAAACTCTCAGAACAAAAGGGGAAGTTACTGTTTCACTTTTAGCCCATGAAAAAGGGAACATGAAACAAATTAATGCATTTTCCATAGTATTTCTCAAGAGTCTGGTGTAAACTTTAGACAAGAACGGTAGTAGATGGTCTTAGTGTACAGTAAGTAAGTCTATAAGTCTACCAGTTAGTATTAAACAGCTTTTAATTCACACTACACTTTGCCTAAGTATGCACTGCACACTGTGCCATCCAGTGGTTCATTTCACCGCTATGGTGGAAAACTCTTACAATATTCATTGATGCTTAAAAATATCTTGCCTCTGAGTTAGTGCTAAAAGCCAAAGTGGTAAAACTTCACAGTTTTGTTGAGTAATGCCCCATTTGTGCTTAGTGGTGAGAAACTGTACTCTTATCTGGTACACGTATTATGTGCTTAAAGCTAGTGATGTAGAATTTGGCCTAATACCTCTTGTAATGACGGTGGTTACTTTCATTGAAATTACATGAAGTTTTCCCATCTGTCCTAAATAGTATTTTAGGCTAAGCAAAAAAAAAAAGAAGCACCTCTTCAGTATTGTATCACAGATTTAGTAGTTATGAATTGATTTAGCAAAAATGCATCAAACTTTATGAATGAAAAATAATCAAAGTGGCAATTGGGTTGACATTTGGTGATTTTCACATGCTTGATTTAGCATCTCTCAACCTGCAGTTGGAAAGAGGGTACAGGGAGTGACATTGGCTGGCTGTGACACTGGCGGCATCAGGCCTGCAAGCTTGAAGGGAAAGCAGAAGGGCTGCGTGCAGAAAGAAGAGGGGGGAAAGGGAAAGGTGACTGACTGACGTGCATGTGTTAACGCCCCTTCAATTTTAAATGCTGAAGGGGAACAAGGGTGGCTTGTTAATTGGGCCGGGATGTAAAAGTTCCTGTCACTCATCATCATCTTCACTAATGTGTTTGGAGGCAAAAACAGTTGAAGCATTGAACTGAGTGATTAGTCAGATGAGTCGGGGGAGCTGAGTGAGGGATGCATTTTTCACTTAAAACATATTTTCTAAGATTAGAAAACATCTTAAGCATCTGAACTGAAAGATGTTCATTTTAATTATTGGGACATCCGTGCATTCACAGAATAATTACAGATGACAGCCCTGTAAGAAGAAGTGATTTTTTTTTCTTATATCTTTTACAACCTATTGAACTGTGAATCACTTGCTTAATATTAGCAATGAAGTCTATTGTCATGGTGATCATAATAAAGTAGAGGTCTTGGCCTTCAAATATCTATATTCGTTTATTCTGACCTTCATTTGCTCCTATCTCGCAGAATTCCTCTTGTGTTTGTCCTGAGGGAAATAATGGCAGAGAGAAGGCGAGTGGAGTGCCGCCTCTGGAATTGACTGTAAAATTAACAGGGGACATGTTATTCTGGCATGCTGCTTACCCAGTGTGAAAAACAGATAGTGACAGCGATAACAAAGCTGGTGATAGCACAATAACTCCTCTTGCTATTGTTGTGTTTACCACATTTTTAAATTTATTGATTGACTTACTTATTTATTTGATTTGAAATTTTCCTGTCCAATACAGTGCAAGGTGATTTGATTTTACACAACAGATTCTTTAAAGGTTAAGCATTGGTTTAAAATAAATGTGGAGTTTCATCACTTATGATTGTGCTAAATGATCATGATCAAGTTAAAATGGTACCAAATATACTAAACTGTTTGATAAAAGTGGTGAGCAGGGTTTCTTGCGATCAATTTCTGACTTTGAGTATAACAGTTGCAAAAGTAACTATCCACCCAAAGCTTACTAGTTATATGGTCTAATTTAAGTTGCTTTTAAAATCTTATTTCTATAACCTTCTAACTGGGAAAACAACAGTTATGCCAGTGGTGTCAGCATGAAATGACATCCCTGAACTGCAGTCATGCAGCAGGTGGGTAATTGGCCCTCGGCTGTACATTGTGCACTCTGAGGGACTGTCCTTGTCTCTTGATGGGGGCAATGTCCGCTTCTCAGGGCAACCTTATCAGCTGATCACCCTCTGAGACAGATGCACCACTTTATAATTAACAAAGTGAGACCAGCAGGGTCAGAGAGATGCTATTGCTCTATAGTGAACTAGCTCTGCAGAAGTTGCAATTAAACAAATGGAGTAAGTATGTCTCTTCTCTTTCTGCCTGTTTGCTTTTGTTCTCATTTCATAAGATGTAGAAGTATGTAAATTATTAATATGCAGAAAGGGCCGGTGAGAGATGAAAGTTTTATTGCTGAGAATTAAAGTGGACTACAGAGGCCTCTTTGGTGTTAATTGAGGTGTAATGTGATGTTTCACTGGCACCTCATGTATCCCTCCCCAGTCCACTAAATGAAATTCCCAATGATTATTCTCTAATGGTGTCAGTTACATTTGTGCACTTTAATGTTGTATGAGCAAAGAAGCAATTGTGGAGGTAAAGCACACATACACAGTGAACATTCTCCATAAAACTCTGAAAATATCTAAGTCTATTCTTCACAATCATTGGCTAAAGATGATCAAATATCTGCAGGATAACTTGGAAAAGGCTGCAAATATCAGAGGCACTTCATCCGTTATGTGCCTTATAAAATCAATAAGTCATGCATGTGTCCGTTCAAATCATATAAAACTACCACATCACAATTTTGATTATTTTCCTGAAAACCTGTTTTCACTAAACCCAGCAGCTTGAAATGAAATTCCATTTAAAGTCAGACAGTCACAATTCACATCAAATGTCTGACTTGTTATGCAACGTGAGTATTGCATATAGATGGGGAACTTTCATCTCGAAACACGTTATTTACAACAAACAATTTTGAGTGTCAGGCCATCGTTAAAATGTTGCTTTGTGCTTTTAAACCATTAATTGCTCCTGATATCTCCAGAGCTAAAAAAAATAAAAAAAATCCCCCCAAACGATCTAGATAAAATACATGCAGTTTATTGTAAGAAAAAAAAAAAGTTTAGTTTGTGAGCTGCCCCTTTAATGGAAAAATCAGTGACCCCATTCAAAGATGCAGGTGTTGGATTTGAGTGACGACAAAATTATTTGTTTTTCTATTTTGAAAAAGAACAGGTTGCCAGGTGCAGGTCAGTGGAGACTTTTCTTTTTTTCAACATAGACATGTTGATGCACGGGGCTGTATCCGACTAAACTGGTCTTTCTTGAGTGAACCTTTCTGCACTGGTGTCATGGCACTGCAGTTCATGAATGTTTAATGGAAGTACTGGCTGTTTTTGGGCCTGCCAGGATGGGTTTGCAGCTTGACAGAAACATACTAACTCAAAGGCAAAGCGGAGGTTAAAAGCAGTGGGTGCTACTAACACAAAAAGTCAGGCAATCTGACAAGTAAATACCCTTTACACTCACAGAAATCAACAGAGTATTGGGTGAGAAAGGCATGCAGTTATGCACACAGATACACAAATGCTCACTCTCACACATTTTATCACTTCACGTTGGATCTCAAGCCCTTTTCAGCTCTTAGAGCACAACCCACATTATATTAAAGTCATCAGATATTTCTCATGAGCAGCAAATTGATAACTATACAGCAATTATGATAAATACACACATGTAGAATGAAAGGACTTACATTTCTATGTTTGAAAATGAAAGAGTGAAACTGAAACAACAAGAAGTGGTGAAGAAATGTTTTCTGTATGGTCTAACTTACAGCCCATATCCACAGTCTCTGTATCTGAATATTTCCCACATATTACAAACACTAAAGTCATAAAACACTTAGATGATGATAAACAGCAGTTTGCACAAATTACTGTCATTAGAATACATTTGGAAAGGTGATAAAAAAAAATTTTTTTTAAAGTAGCAATGTGTGAAGGAGTGCTGGTTTGGCAGACAAAAATGAAAGTAAACGAAAATGATAGAAAACAAAGAAATGTTTGACTATATAGCCTTATGGAGAAGACAGTATGAAGGGTCAGAGCGAGTGTGTCTGAGAGGGAAAAGAGATAAACGAAGGCTACCTTCATCTTCCAAGGGAAGAGAAACTTTTTACTTCTGAGGTTTTACATTTTACTGCCAGGGTGGCATGAAGAGATAAAAAACTTTTTAGCCCTGAGCTGAAATCTAAATCAAGGGGGTAGCAAATCCGTGAGCGGTTCTAATAGAGGGGATGGCATTTGAATATAGCTCTAATAAAAACCTTCTAATTTTCAACTGCTACATGCAGTGCCTCAAAGAATCAGATTTTTTCAGAATTTCTTGCATTAAACTGTGAAATTAGAATGAATTTTTGTGGATAAATACATTATTTATATCAACAAAAAAGGCTTGCTAGTTCGATGGAGGAAAAAACGTTTTATATTGGTAACAAACACAAAATAAGACAACCCAAACAATCTTTTTTTATGGTATGGACTTTGACTCAACCACTCAAAGAAAGTTTTATTGTTTTTCCTTAAATCAGTCAAGCAGCCATGTGTAAGTTGTAAAATGGCAATGTTTGCTTGCCTATTGTTTTGTTTAGGGCAGTATTAATGTGATATTATAGTGAATCCTAACCACACAGTTTGTCCTTTCCAGCCTTAATCATGTATACTATGTTAGGTTAAATACATACATATACTTATGCAATTGCGATTAGTATCAAAGCATAGTAGAAAAGTGAGAGAAGTTTTGATAATGTGGGTCTCAAACTGGTATGTACCAATGGTTATGTACTCATTTTGTTATTGTAAAACTCTTTCAGAACCTAGATAAGATTAAAATACACTGTATAAGTGTGGAATGTTTTGCTACATACATTCTGGAGAGGGACTGCATCAAATCAAGTTTAGCTTTAGCTGCCTGCTTTTGCTTATTGTCATGTTGAAAGGTGAACGCCTGTCCCAGACTCTACTGATTCTATCTACGACTCAAAAAGCATTTCTTGTAATTAAAGCCGAACCTCTTCATGTTCCTGGTAGTGCTCCTTGTTTTATGGTATTTTAAGAAACCTTTCACAAAACATGTATATTTATATATATATATATATATGATATCATGTGATACTAAAATCTTGATGCTAATTGACAGCACCACTTCTTGATTAAGGGCTTCACAACAAAGAGGATGCAAGCACCATGTCACAAAGCTCATATCATCTCAAACTGGTTGCTTGAACATGGCAATGACTTCACTGTATTCCAACGGCCTCCACAGTCACCTCATCTCAAACCAATAGAGCGCCTTTGGGATGTGGAGGAATGGGTCATTTGCATCATAGATCTGCAGCAACTGCGTGATGCTATCATGTCAATATGGACCAAAATCTCCGAGGAATGTTTCCAACACCTTGTTTAAAGTATGCCATGAAAAATGAACGCAGTTCTGAAGGCAAAAGTAACCTTTTACTAGTAAGGTGTACCTAATAAATTGGCCGGTGAGTATATGTATATGAAGACTGTCATCTGATAATATGATATATATATATATATATATATATATATATATATATATATATATATATATATATATGCATACTGTAATATATATATTATATATATATATATATATATATATATATATATATATCATATTATCAGATGACAGTCTTCATTTCCTTTTTAAATATTCAAACCTTACCTTGAGGTGATGCTTGAATCTCTCTATGGTGAGAGAAGCACTGAGGAGGGAAACAGGTGATGGAGCCCTTACTGTCTGGGCTGGGGCTGTGATGCAGAAAGTAGACCTCATTGATAATGCATTAGGGGAAGAAATCCATCAGGACCACATTCATTTAATGCATGAAGCAGACCTCTATGCGTGAAAGTGTGCATGGCCTCTCTTTCACTGAACCTATGGCCAGGTTACATGGAGGCTGTCCTTCCCACTTGTCACCGAGCACAGCAGCACATAACGCATGGACACAGCAGTTCTCCCTAGACTTTAGTTCTGCAGAAGTTCTTAAAAAGAACAATTAAACATTTATGAGTAATTTTTTTTAAGGGTGACATATCCAACATTGTTTGCTTATCTTGGCCTTCCTACATCTTCATCTTAGTTTGCTCACTTGATTGTGGTAAAAACACAAAACCAATGTGGAGCGATTACCAAATGTGCCCCTGCAGAGAAAGGACTGACATTTCTCTCTATTTGTTGTGTGTCTGACCTTTGAAAATATCACAGATTAAATCTTTAATTATTTATGATAGCTAGTAGTAGTGATGAGAGAAAGGAGGCGATATTGCCACATGTGTTAGGGTATTCCTCCTATAGAAGAACAATTAATTCTGTCTGGAACTCTGAAATGAAGTAGTGACCTCTTTTTAACATTGTTTAGTACTACAGCAACAACTTTCAGATTTCTGTAGATGCTCACTTCACTTGTTCTTGTGCAGTTGACATTCCTGAGAAATTCATTTTAAGATAATCAAATCATTATGATGCAATGAATGATACACAAATGAGAACACAACTGTACGATATGTAAAAAAAAATATTGTCCCTGGAGAGTAGTTTAACCAGTGTTTGATATGCAAATTCTCTTTTTCATCGGTGCAGCCAGTAAAATGTTAGGGGGAGACACAAGGGAATGGTCAGACACCTTAATTAAAAAGTGTTAACATGTATCTGTCTACAATACCTGAGAAATGAAAGGCATCATTTAGATTGATCCCCAGCATCTGTGAGAGTAAATCAGAGTAACGACCCAATATTTCAAGACTCAAGGGCATGCCTGAAAATTACTGATAAGAATTCAGAGCAGTATCAGCATAATGACATTCCAGTTGATAAAGTTGGAGATCAGCATTTGGAAAATGCCCACTGTCAGAGTGGAGTTGAACACCAAAGTATTGGTATGAAAAATGAAAGACTTTTACCTCTTAAATGGTTGAAGTGCTTATAGTTGTTGTTTTTTTTTAGAAAAAAACTTTGGTTGAAGGCAATAAAAGTATTAGTATGCACTTATAATTGATCTTCTCCAGTGCTCATGCCAGTTAAGCAATTTTCTTTGTTAATGCACTCTCTGGCATTGTCTGTCTATATACTGAAAAGGCACTGAAAGTTGGCTCATTGCTAAATCTTACATTCTGTTTTCCAAATATTAGGAGCAGCTCAGTATTAGTATGGTATCCCAATATCCATTATCAATTTCTTAATGGCCCCTACTGTGTTGGGAACTTGAACAAATTCTATCCACTCTGCAGTAGGTAAAGCGAGGATAGTGCTGGTGGGAACTGAGTGCAAGTGAGCCTTGATGCATCCCGCTTTCTGAGTAATCAGTGCAGTTAAGCTTATACAAAATAAACCCACTGGATATATTTAAATGCATATGTATGTCTGTATATGGTGTCACAATTGATGATGTGCAGTATGTAAGCAAGAAAACAAAGCCATTAGGTTGAAAAAATTGTCTGTAGGCTTGGAGGGAGGACTGTGTCAAAACATGGATAAGGAGAAGGATACAGGAAAATGAATAGAATTCAGGATTCACAGGTAAGAAACTTCCTTTAAATTGAACTCGAGAGAAACTCATTACAACATGGAAGGTGAAGATAATCCAGCAAAGGTTGGCTGCACCTTAAGAAGGTCTCTTAACGAGGGTAGAGGGTAGAGGTAGAACAGGTGTGTATGCAGGAGCCAGCCAGACTCCGCCCAGAGGAAAAACTCTGCAGCCTGCTCAATCCAACCTGCAACTCAGCACACCCAAAAGCCACAGCCAGGCATAATCATGATAAAAAGTATTTAATATTGCAGTGCTAATCTTTATATCCGGTTCAGAATCTGAAATCTGAACTCACAAGTCTTTTTAAATATGGTTTATTAAAAAGTGAGACAATTGTCTTTTAAAATTACTAAGGTAATTTTAATCATAGGCACTGATGTTCATTAATCAGAATGAGATCAGCACTTAGCACAGACTTATCTCTGTGATATCTGTTGTACGTAAACATAGCTCATAAAGTAAATTTAAAAAAAAGAAAGAGAAAAAAATGTCTTTATTGTGTGGCTAAAACAGGGCCGGACCTTTATCTCAAAAAGGAACAAGTGAGTGTGAAAAACTCAGATTGTAACAAAGACAGCATGCAACAGTGAAGAGATCATTATATGGTATTTATTTTCATGAATGCAAGAGAATATTTTATATCTATATTTGAGCCTCAGCACAGAACTAACACAGGGTGGTAAACATTAAATTAACAGTATATGAGAGTTCCAGGGGTTACATTAACAACCCCCGCTGAGAATGACCTAATTAACTGACCAAAGAAAGGGTGAAATGATGGAGTCTGCACCACAGCATGAGAGGTCGTACCACTGATGTCACCTCAAGTTTGTGTTTTATGTAAAGACTGTACCCAACTGTACTGTGGAAAGAGCTGTTTGAGGCATTTTGAGCTGTTATTAACACAAACTACACATATAAATCTGCCATTTACTCATTTTTGCCTCTATTAAAAATATTTTTTAGATTTCTTGGCAGAATGATCTATATCGATATAATTTCATTTCTGGATAAATAAAAGATTTTTTTCATTTAATTTATTACCTGTAAATAAATGTTCTTCAATTTGCATTGATTGTATTGTATATCGTGATCTGTTAACATTTGATCTGGTTTAAGCATGGTCAACGAGGACGTTGTGCCGCATATTCCGATGCTGATTTGGGGCTTGGCCACCATTTTTGCTCAGACAGTAATCTTGTTCAGTCTTTGCTAGTTACACTGCTCAAATTATTCTTCAGCATCCACAGTACGATGCAAAAGCAAGATGTTGAAGATTAAAAGAATTACTTGGAATTTGAAAAAAGACTGCATTTAAGGCTTTAGATGACCCAGTTTCCAGGCATGCATCCAGCGGCTTAGACGCTCCGGAGGCTTTTAAATGTAGTATTGTGGATTCATCCTGCCGAGTGTGTATTTGTATATCTGTGTTTGTTTGTGTGCATGTGTACAAATGTGTGTTGCTTTTGTCTGCATAGACAAACATAGATGCAAATTCTCTCTGGTTTTTGTGTTCTTCCTATGTGGCTTTTTTTTCACATGTCTGATTTACTCATCCATAGATCTCATAAAAACAGTGACCTAGTTATAATCAACCCCCTCAAACGGGAAAAAAAAAGTATTTAAAAGAACACAGCATCCATCAGTCTGCTCTGCTTGTCAACATGCAGCTGCTCCTCGCGTTAAAGTTAGGCTTCTAATAGAGGGAGATATAATGGATTCCCTGCTCCATGGCGACAATCAGAGACATGTGCGAGACAAGTGATGGAATAAATAAGCTTGTCTAAAGGTGGTCTCCTGGCTGACAGGTGTTTTACACAAAGCATCTGAGGTCTGGAGATGGGGAGCTTCTATTACAGCTGAAATGAGTATCCCACAAAAAACAGCATAAAGACTGAAAAAAGAGAATCGTTGGACCATGGTTTTTTGCATTCGAAGCAGCACAACAGATATGTTTGAGAGGAGATCAGATTGAACTTGTTCAGATAATCTCTTGTAAGACATTATAGGGTATCAGCTCATCTGTCACACCTTTCCTCGCTTTGCTCTCTTTTCCCCCTGTTTAATTTCTCAAATGATATTATGTACATGTGACATTATTGTGGTTATTAACTTGTGTTTACCTGTTCCAACAGATATCCTTTGAATGGTGTTATGACGTTTTTTCCCCCTCTTTTCTGTCTTCTCAAACCCCAGCTGGTCGAGGCGGATGGCCACCCTTCCTGAGTCTGGTTCTGCCAGAGGTTTCTTCCTGTTAAAAGGGAGTCGTTCCTTTCCACAGTCGCCGCAGGCACGCTCAGGACGGGAGATTGGACTGAAGACAAGTTTCGGTGCAATCTGTTGGTTTCCTTAGCTAGGATATTGTTTTTGAATTGGCTCTACATGAATTAATTGGATTATTTTTAAATTAATTCATTGGATTTCATTGGTTTATGATTGCAATGAATTGAATTCCAATTGGCTTGAATTGGACTATATTATTTAAGTGCCTTGAGATGACATTGGTTGTAATTTGGCGCAATATGAATAAAACTGAATTGAATTGAATTTAAAAATGATCACTTTCAATTTGCTAAACAACTCACATCATCCGCTTTGAGATGAATGAGCACACACATCCCATGCCACTCCTCAGAATCTTCACCATCTGGCAAAATCCTTAATGTACACTCTGTTTATTGGTGAAATGGATGATGTAGTTATTCATAATCAGCAAACTTCGACCATTTTGTGTCGGATTGGATCATTTTAGTGTTCACTTTTTTACGAGATTGATTTCATCTAAAAAAAACTCTGAGAAGATTAAGATCCTCTTAACATGTATCTGATTGTATAATGAGGGGTTCAAGCAACTGAAGATCACATTATGTCAAAGTAACTGACTAAGTATGCTAAGTATGAAAGGGAAAAATGTAATCAAGGATATCAAGTAAGGATTGATACGACTTCAGGCAGAGAAGTAATGCTTCGTTGAACGGAAAATCATCCGTTGCACACAATGATGAATCAAATTTATGAAGGTTAAATCTCTAGATTTCAATCAACCTTTTCAGCTGTGTCTAGGTAGCTCAAAACCCCAATTAGTTTTACACAAATAGGTTAAAATGAACACTACCTGGGGGGCTCATTTGTCTTGATTTCATATAAATCAGACCTTCTTATCCATTTGATTTGAACTACTCTTTAGTTAAAACTAATTTCAGTTTTACAGAATGCATATGTTTAAAAAATCCTTGGAAAATTCCACTCCTACTTAAGTATTCCATTAACTAAACACTTCAAACTAGAAAAAGATACAAAATGAATAGAACATAATTGTTGTTGCATGCCACACAGCTAAGTCTGCCCCTTTGGTAGATTCTACAATCTGAATAGCTTGATTGTAGAAACGTGAGTTTCACCCATAAGCTTAGCGATATATACGCTCTCCATCTGAGTCAGGGCACTCTCACGACCATGCAGAAAGCCTCAGTTTTCATTCAGGTTTGTTTGGGATCATTGTTCAGTCTCTTTTTAGTGCAATTTTCTGTACTGAATACATGAAATCTGTTAAGTTGAAACTTTTGTTCCTTGTAGCTGCCACACAACCCCAGAGCAGAATATTTCTACTCCCATCTTTTTCTTTCAACATATGTGGATCATTTGCTCTCATAGCACACGTGTTCACAAAAATGTTTTCACAGTACTGTTTATTTAAAAAGATAGTTTTGACTAGAGGTTGCCTCCTGTTAACTCTCATATTTATGTCCTTTTGTGATGCACAGGGGAACTGTGTCTCACCACTCCTTTTTCAGCTAAACTTTCACAAGGTTTTGTTTTATTTTTCATTCCTACAGATATAGAGTGTGAGCTGAAAGTCAAGATGTTCCTGTTCTTGTCGTGACTTCCAGTTCCTCTTAAGTGTAAGTTCATGATCACATTTCAGTCTGTGGAAATTGCATGCTGGGAGTGTTTGATTTAATTTTTATAGACTTCCTCAGTTTTGCAGGCATTGAATAGCTTAATTTTAATATCATAAATTATTTGCTTAGAGGAGCCCATGGTTTTTCAGCCTCATCACTTGATCAGAGGAGTCATGTCCATATAGAAGACATATTGTTAGCAGCGTATGTGACTATAAGCAGGAGGAATTCAGGCACATTATTGAGCAAACCGTCATCCATCAACTGAGCCACTGTCAGAGAAATGATTAAGTTCTGGAAATGTGATTAGCAAAGAGTTCCTAATAACAATTTATTATTGAATTAAAAGAAAAAATTCAGAGACTTAACAATAAGAAGGGGACTCAACAAACCCAGTTGCCAGTCTAAAATATTTGACCCATTTTACATTACTATAAACCATAAACAAATATGATTTCCCTGTTTCCCAAACATTGACCCATTGCTCTTATTGTGTCATTTTTGCTTACATCGTATATTGGTCAACATCTCATTGCACATAACATTCCTTTCTATATTTACATGTTCATCCTGCAGTGATGTTTCTTGACTCCAACCTTAACAAAAGCATAAAGTAAGAGAAAATGAAGAATATTTTTTAACAGATTAAGACTTTCGTGTGTTTCTCTTGCGAAATAGCTGCATCCCGATTTCTTTATAGCACAATGCAGCAGTGCTGATGTGTTGTTTCCTCACCCTCCCTGTGGGAGGTGTGAACCAGAGGAGGGGAAGCACAGAGAAAGGCACAAGAGGAGGCAGAGAACACACAATGCAGTGAACCTCAGAGAGCACAATGCTTGCGTCCTTTTGTTCAGGAGATCAAAGTTTCCATTTTTTGTAGAGGAAATGAGGCATTAGTAATCCAATACCCATGATACACTGAACAGTATGTCTAATAAGTTGATTAGATGTTGGGCTTATCATGCAGAGCTGCACTCAAAGGTTATAGCAGAATCCACACACACTCATTACTCATTACTGATTTTGTTTGATGAATCAAAGCAAACCCACCTCCAGGTTGAGATGCAAGTAGACAAACTGTGCCTCCAGGGTTATTGTAGTATGTAGATAAAGCATAAACAAGGCTGCAAAGAGTCTTATGAACTTTGTGGAGACTAAGAAGAAAACTGCATCTTGAAATATGAGGAACAACTAATTATGCACTTAATTATGTGAATGTACTTATGACATGATATCATTTCTCGATCTTTGTCTGAATTGCAGTGCTGTTGAGAATCTTACTGGCATACCATTGTACCCTGGGGCTCGGGTATTACATGCACTGCGTACATGTTAAAGCTTCTAAACCCTCGCCTCCGCAGAGCTGATCTGACTGCACAATCATCCTCCTCACTCTGAGCTTCACTACTGGCTACAGGGCCTCGATTCTCCCAGGAAGCTGACTACTTACTTCCAGATCAACCGGACCCTGCAGTGCCCGTCAAGGTCGGACCAAGAGTAAATTTGTCAGCTTGCTTCTGTGTACACTGGATCACCTGGGAGCCAACATCGTAGCTCACCATCAGTTCAGGGAGTCAGACTATTTTCAGTGAAAGACAAATCCAAAGTACACCAGGAGTAATTGTATTGTTCATTGCACTTGAGATCCTTGATGACACATCGCATCCACCCAAACACACACACACCCCAACTCTCAACCCGACATACATATACAAACATTGTACACATCTGCCAATTTCAACAGGGGTATAAAGGACCTAAAACCATGGAATATCGTGAGGGATGAGCCGATTCATTTATCCACTTTGCAGTTCCTCACCCTTACCTATCATCATTGCATCACATTTCAGTCTTATACAGTGGTGTGCTGCCAACGCGCTGCTGACACATCAAAGGGCTGCGGCAAATCCACACTCCTCCTTGGAACCTCACAGTTATGTCACTGCTGAGTCTGGAGTTGGCCAAAGAGATGCAATGAGACTCCTGGCATGACTAAGGACCTTTGCAGACTTGTTAAGAATATTCTCTGTTTCCAGTTTTGATGACTTGAAGTTATCTGGCCAGTCCATAGGTAGAGGCTTTCTTTTACAGTGTGGCTTGGTTTACTTTGAAAGTGAAAGAGAGAGTTGATCGTGACTATGAGGTGTCCGCAGCAAGAGTTGTTTTTTTTCTCAAGTGCAGTATATTTTCAAAATCAAATATTTTACTCAAATTGACTTCTCATCTCAACCTTAGTCCACTTTCTGTGAAGTCTGTATCTATGTAAACCAGGGCAATTAGACAGTAAATCCTTCCATTCAGTGCAGTCATAAAATATAACAAATCCTCCTCTTTTACAGGAAAGTGTTACAAAGACAAAAAGTGGATAGAATTAATAATGACATTTCCTCACTATTTCTTCCATGCCTTTCAATCAATACTGATGGAGGTTGAATGGCAAACAAAGGTTTACAGATATCTTGCAGATATGCAGATACAGCTGACACATACAGCTGTTTTTGCAGGAGCAGCATTAACACAAAGCAAGTTAAAGTTCAAACAGGGTGCTCGTGTATTGCCACTGGGATTGCCTCCTTACCTTTACACAGTCTCTTCCCCAATCTGTTTTCTTACAGTTGGCCAAATGAGTTATGGCTCTAAATTGAATTCTATCTTGATGCATTTCTTCCACAGGGCTCGCTAATTAAGAATTTAATTATGGCTGAGAGCATAAAACAAGGGAACAAAACCTCCTCATGTTTAAAACATATTTTGATTCACCATCTCTCTCTTATTCTACATCCACCTCTGTCTTCTTTTCTCTGCTATCCTCCCTAAGTGTGTTTTTTTTTAGATTTTTGAGGTGAACTGAAAGAAAGACTAAAATGGTAGATAAAAAGGACTATACTAGAAATTCTCAAGAGGGAGAATGCAATGCATGCATAATCAATGAGATTGAGGAGATTGGGATGCCTGTAGATGTTATTAAAGTTATAGGCCTGTTTGCCTTGAATAAAAAATTTCATTGCCTGGATCCCAAAAATGAAATTAATAATTGACACTTTTAGAAGATGATAAAAAGCACAACTTTATTAGCATCCTGTGTTTGACTTTTCTTTTTTTTTAACCTTGAATATCAATAAGAGCACCGCTTAAAGGGTTTTTTCACAATTATGACTGCGTTTCCTCTTGTCTTAGCACTTTGCACAGGGGCTGCCTGGCGAACCCTTCCTGGTCTATCCCCACATTGTGGCCTGTTCTGTTCACACCTTTTTCCTTCTCTCCTTTTCACAGACCCTATCCTCCTGTCTCTTGTGGCCCAGCCCCAGCTCTCCATCAGCTATTTGTAACAAGCAGGCCTTTCAGAGAGCTATGACCCCCAAGTGTGGTTGCTGGGTTTCCGGGAGCCGGGTGCCAGTTCTGATTGGATGCCTGGAGAGCAAGAAGGCCATGGTCAAGGTGAGTAATACTAGCTCCTTTGTGGTCTTCAGGTCAGACATTCTCTCATGGCAATCAGAAAAGCAATAAAAAAGAGAGATAGGTCTCTGCCAGGGGCCATCCAAGCCCAGACATCCAGCAGAAGTGATGGAGCCAGATTTTTGACAGGCCTTCAAGGACAATATTTAATGTCTCCACTCCAACAATGTTGTTAGATTAACACAATAGCATGAAATTTGTCTTCTGATGTCTATATTATCGGCACAATCCTAAAAGAAAATGCAAAAATGCAAAAAGTGCATTTGTCCAAATGTCTAAAACATTGTATTGTTGCAATAAAGGGAGAGAAATTGTGAGATGGTATAATTTTTCATTGCAAGTCATTTTTGTTCAAAGAAATGTTCTGGCAACCGGTAACCTTGTACTACCGTGGTTTTTTTTTTGTTCCTAACTTCAACCAAGCTTCAAAAAGGTTGTTCGATGATATTGGATCAGACAACGTGGTTCTCTCATGAGATGGTCTGTGGTCAACTGCAAAGTCTTTTGGAACATGTAATAGTAGTGCAATATCACATCTGTGACAGTTTCACATACTGTAATGCATTGATACACAAGGCTTTGAAAAACTAGTAAGCATACAAAACCTCATTCTGAAACTGTGTAACTCCAGTACATGCATACACAGTCTGTGACAACTGCATCATCAGATGGTTAACTTGACCCTTTCACTCCAGCGAGCTTAAAATTGATTCTCTGGGCTTGATGAATCTCAAGTTGGCGTCTGAGCTGGTATGTTGCCAGATCTGATAATGGTGTCATATTTCAGATTCCCTCTTCACAAAATGTATACATTTTTTTGTCCTCTGTGGTTTAGTTAGAGAGCCCAAGTTCTGCATATTCTGGCATCAAGCAAAGATGCACTTCTGTGATTTTCTGAGTTTTCTTTACTAAGACATTAATGGTTTTTACAAGGACTTTAATATGGGACATTAACATAGCAGCCATAACTCAGCCAGTAACTCAGTGGAACTACATATCTCTTTTCCACCTTATGTATTTTCAATTTCCATGTCATCATCTACTTTTTAGGACAACAGAATTTGGTTGTTGATGTGTTTTGCATTTCATACCTATTCACAACAAGTGCCTTGTGAACAAGGCATTTATGATAAACTGCATGTTATGAGAGACATATACGATGAAAAATGGTTATATCCTTTTACAAATAGGATTAAATACCTCAACAATAATGACCCAGACAATTATGATTAAAACAGAACTCCTAATATTTTCACAAGCAGATTTCTGCCTCCTTTATGCCTAAAACAACGAGAGAGTATTATGTTACAACATCCCTAATCTTACTCTGAACATACTATAATTAATCAAAGGATGCATTTACTCAATAACAATCTTACTTTCATAATAAAGATGATAAGAAGCACTAATCTCTTTCTCTTCAAAGTACTGCATATGCATGGAATGGATGCACAATTAATATGTTCAGAAATTGGTAATTAATACAAAGCCTGGCATGCACAGTTGCATGATTTAATTTATTAAGTCTTTCAGCTCTGAATTAAATCAGTCTACAGTAAAAGCACTTTGCATTTTAATGTGTTTTTTAGAAGCTTTTGTTGGAGTTTCCTTCTTTCCCTCATGCTCACTTTGCCTGTTTCACTTTTGGAAGGATTTAAATGAAGATTATGAGACTGGAGCTGATGATGATTTTATTTCATTGGATTTGATTCAGCTGTTTTTCCATCTGGTGTTTGAGCACCTGGAGTAAGCCTCCACAAATTTCTGATTCCTGTCTTTCCAACATTTAGTATTCGTCTGAATATGTTTAATAAATCTATAACTACATTATAATTAATTTACATAACATGTTACTACTCCGATTAGCTGTAGTGAGTTAAACTTGATATTTCCAACATGAATCTGAGCACTAAACATTGATATGACAACTCTCATTGAAACATGAACGGCCTGAGATGCCAGATTAGTTAACACAGTGCAGCACAGAGCTCCTCAGCTCTAATGAACACCACAGATGTGTCAAGCAGGAGGGGAGGAGTATGCCAAGGGCAATGGAAACAGCAGCCAATTACCTATAGGGGGGATGATTCCTGCTAAACACATGCACACGAAGAGGCCGTTACATTTGCTTTGAGGTGTACTATACACACTGATATCAACCACTGATCTACCATTAGGCACGGACTTTACCAAGCATTTTTTCCTTTGTTGTTAATTTTTCAGTTTATATAATTCAATAGCTTTACTTTGATTTAAGATTCACTGGACCAAGTACAGAAAGAAAGGAAAAGAAGGACTTACCACCAAGAAGTTTCCTGTCAGCCTTAGGCGAGTTTGACAAAGATGAAAGTCTTAATTTTAGATGATTTCTGGTTTGTTCTTCATTTTTCATGTAAAAGTCAAAGAAAAGGTGCACTTAAGTTATCTGTTGCTTTCATTTTTGGATTAACTTGTTCTTAGACATTCACAGCTTTTAAAATAAGTCATACATACATATGCTCATGTGTACGAAGTCATATTTTCCGCAGACTGGGCAAGTTGGCATATCTTGCTAACATGGTGAATTACACACCTTTAAGAAGACTTCTATTGCGCTCTGACTTTCTGCAGCAAGTTAATTACTCACTGAGAGGTTGTTGGAGAGGAGAGGAGATGACATTTAAGAAAGGAATGATGGGTCTAAATGACTACTTGGGTACGCAGTTAAGAAATTCAGGCCACAACATTTTGATGTTGCTGCAGGGCAAATATGTTCAGCAAAAGATGTTCCAACAGGACTGTAGTCAACTCAGTCCTGCAGCCAAAGTTGTTATATAATGCTGCAAATATGATCAAAAACACTACATCTGTACACATCACACACTCCCGTGCTAATATCTATCCTTTCAAAGTGGTTCTATATGCTTGCACACAATTAGAAAAATTGAAACTAAATAAACAGCATATTTTAACAGAAGCTGAAGTAAGAGAGGTGATTAAATTCAAGCTGTCTGCACTGCATGCTTATTTTCCCTCCTGTCTATAATTATTTAGCTTTATTACATTTAGAGGTGCCTGAAGGTCAAAATAAGTTTAATCTGGTGTGGTCAGACATGAGGACAGATCATGACTGAAGGTAGCTCATTATACAACAGTATACAATAAAAGAGATCTATTTGCTAAATATAAATGACAGAGCAGTCTGCTTATTTTCAAGGTGATAGTGCACATTTGAAAAAAGGAAGAGTGTCTTTTATAACCCATGTTCTTTGTTCTTAGTATGACAAGTCTATGCAGTTACAGGTTGTCAATTCGTTACCTTTGCTGTGCAGTCTGTCCCCTGTTTGGTGGCAGCGGTCACTCTTTGCGTTAGCAGCTTGTCCCTGTGTCTCTTACTCTTTTCCAGTGATTTTCTGTAGATGCTTGTTTTGGGTGAATTGCCTTTCTAGTGTTTACTTGTTTGTGTGGATGAGAGGGCACTTGTTAAGGTTTGTGTTTCTGTTCTGTTAGAAACACGTCACAATACTTTGTTTGCTCGGTGCTCTCAGTGTGTCATCTTATTTGGATATGGGACCAGGGATAGGGAGATTTTTGTAAACATTCTCTCCAAAACATTTTCTAAGTTTTGTTCCAGGGGTGCTAGTCTTTCTGTATTTTGGACTTTTGGCTAGCAGACTTAGGCTTTTTTATTGTCTTATTTTCAACCAAATATTTTTGTGAAACTGTTTAGTTTCTCCTTTAGTTATATTTGTTTCTATGTTTTGAATAGCTCATCTAGCCTTTAGCTTCAGTCATTTTTGTACTGTTTTTGGTTATTTTGTCATTTGATTTTAATAATTAAAAGACTTTCCTCCTTAGTTTGGAAAACTGCTTCCTGGTGGTTCCTTTATTTTATTCACCTTATCCCCAGGAAAGCCAGGCTGCCATTTTTATTAAGTGATATTGGTGATGATTGAGCCCTGAATGGAGCATACGAGAATATTCTTGTGATAGTGGACAGTGTGTTTTAAAAGATTTATCTCCATTTGAATTCAGCCAGCTGTAAAGTTGGTATTTCTTGTTGCACAGGAAGTGGAGCTTGTAAGCATGCTGGCAAGAGTTATACTCTGTGATGGCTACAATATCACTGACAGAGGGAATGTGTCTCCCTGGAGTCCATAGTCAATTTTCACTGTGGAATGTGGCAATTTTGATATGATGTAAGTCTATTTTGTGCTCCTAGGCAGAACACGAGCATCATTGTCTCAAGGGTTTCTCAAGGCGGTCATACTTTATGAAGCAGAAAGCCTAAATCTCATTAACTGTAAGTGCTATAATGGTGACACACAAGTCAGCAGTGGCTTTGCTGTGTGTGAAGCCCAGTGTGCCCACAACCACTACTACCACAAAAGCCAGCACCCATCAAAGCTTCCCAGGGGTTTAAATTAACCACACCCCTGTCTTTTTGTGGCCTCTGAAGCCCCTTCATTTCTACTGCATAGGGTTACACCATGTCTCTAGTGGTAGGGCTTACTTAAAGCCCATCCCACATGTACTACTGTACCAAGACAGGAGCTATCTTTGAAAATAACCTTGAGAAAGTAGGGCTGAAAAGGAGGGTTTTGGTACACTTGATTTGTCTCCTCTATTATAAGACTACATGATTTTGCCTCTCCAGAGAGCCCATCACAGTGCAACTGAAACCGAATAGTTCTCCCCTAAAACTATTGGAAGACCAACAATGCATTTATTGGTTTTACTTTATGCTGCTCAGTTATGCAAGAAAATGATAATGTCTGAATGACAAAGAAATGATACATAACAAAGCACATTGTCAACCAGATAAATATGTTCTAGTTTTATGTACACATAGCACAAAGTTGAAACTTTATGCTTTGCCATGAAAATGGGTGCTTTTAAGACAAACTCTTTAATATACCAATGGGGAGGTCTGCCCAAAAACCAACAGTCTTATAAAGCCAAAAGATGAAACATTCTCTGAGAGAATGCTATGTTTGACAGTGCCCATTATATAGTATGCACATTCATGTTTCTGTATGGTCAAACTGAACTCTGGGAATACTAATACCCCCAATACCCTGTTATAGACACACTTTCTAATGTCTATCAGAGCTGCCCTGTGGCTAACACTGCTATCAGCTCTGTGATGCTTGCCATGAAATATTCACTATACCAGGAGACATGTTCAGACTACAGGGAACTGTGCTTGAATATGCTGTTCCCATATCAGACCTGGCTAACAGAAGTTGCTGTTTACTTTGATCCTCTGTTGGGCCTCCTGAAGAATGTTTTTACTATACGAGCCTTCTTTCTTTTTTTTCTTTTTTTTTTAATAAATTCTCCCTTTATGTCACACTACACAGGCACCATTCGTCTGACTTCAACACTAACTTGCTTCTGTGTATGAAAAGTCCAAAATGAATGATGAAAATAACATACTGGATGCACACTGAGAGGAATTAAAGAGGAAACATCAGCTTTAAAAAGGTGCCTAAGCACTGGCTCATGATAAGTGGTCAGTGGATAAAGAGTGTATACAGTATGTCAAAGAAATTATGTTGGTTCAGGGCCTCAGCTGTAAAGAGACAATAAATTAACAGAAAGATTATCACTGCCCATGGCAGCGATGATTAATCTCACTTTAGGATTTTTACTCACAAGCTGGCTGGCATCATGTTGTAAAGTCAGGCAACATTTGCTTGGTCATTTATTCATTAGAAAGATGTAAAGAAAGAACACTTCATGTTATGTTTTAGTGCTCAATAGATAATAGATAATAAGGAAGAAATGGTATTTGAGGAGTATCTAATTTGTGACATTCGCAGTGGGACAAATGTGTAGACGAAACAAGATGTCAACCATGTACTGTATGGGTCACTATTCTTTTTACAGTTGAACGTTTACTACAGCTGTCCCAAAAGATATCTGCTTTACCTACAGTGGAAACTAAGTACTTTTGCCTCAGTCACTACAACTGGATAATTAAAAACAATAAACTACTGGAAAGGGCAATACCATTGATTATCTTGTTACAATGGAATGAGTTTCTCAAAAACACTCCCTGGGCAGAACAATGTGCCAACCCAGAAACCTTGCTGTGAGGCATCAGTGCTAACCACCAAGCCTGTTGTGGTTGTTATAAGGCCACTATTCTCTTCTCCTGCGTTTTAGAACAAAGTCCAGGACGAGGACAAGGTTTGTCAAGGACAAACTACCTCCCAGAGACAAGACAAATGGTACATTTGTTGTCCATACTGGTCAAATAATGAGAAGCACTAAGGCTATATTCAATTGTCCTTCTGTGTCTTTGTGCCCTACCCTGTCAGTGACTACTGGCAAACTGGTTAAGGTCCCCGAACTGATCAATAGAATTACAGTCTTTCTGAAGACAAGCAGCTTTGTGAGCTGTATACTTTCTCACTTGGTGCCACTTATATGTTGGTTTGCTGTTATTTTTGCCTTTGCCATAAAGGAGATTTTTTGTAGTCTTGAGTGTTTTGTCGAATGTATCATTACTTTCTGTTTTCACCTCAGGTCCTCATGAGCGAAATGACCAGATCTATCACTGACAGGTAAAACTTTTAAAGAACACTGTGACTTTGTTTTGTTTTTGTACCCACAGAAATATCCTATGCTTGAGACTGGATGGATAAGTGGCTGATATTGACATTTGAACTAAAATGTCAATGAAAACTGAAAGACAAGGCTTTCTATAAGGAAAATGACTTGCTGTGACAGCCGAGGGTGGTTATTGAACATGTCACTTGTCTCACCAGTAAGAATCAAATCAATGACGGACCCACCAAAGAATTCTCAGTTGAGACTTAGCTCTACTTTTACAATAACCTGTGATGTGAAATTCTACAGTACCACCAATTAGACTTGGTCTTTTTAAACAAATCTTACATTTTTTAATTCTTGAAGTGCACATAATTATGTAGGAGTCCTTATATTTGAATTGCTTTAATGAGTGTAGTTTGGAGCGGTTGTCCTTGCATCATGAGACTGAAGTGTTGTTCTTCCAACACCTGCTGTCTTGGGAGAAGCAGGAATCCCTTTAAAGAAAACGTCTAGTAAACGCCAAGAATCAATTACCTACTCGTGCAGTGTGTCATAGTAGTAATCACCACTGAATGGAGATCAGGTTGCACTCATGGCCAATCAGCGTGACAAGCAATCAGAAAAGATAAGATCATTCAATTTTATTGCAAATGGTACAAACAATCAGGCAAAGAGTTTTGCTAATTTAGGCAAGCTTGGGAAAAAGTGTGGACAGCTGTAAAAAGCCTCCCTTCCATGAATTATTTTGTCTCACACAATTCTCCCTGATCTACACCTGTTACACTCTCTATGCTAGTAGGTTATTTGAAAAGCAAGACAGTTTGCATATATTAAATTCACATTTTATACAGTCTGTAAAGTAACACAGTAGCTTTCCCTTTAGGAAACAGGTGCTCTGTGAAGCGAGGAAAGTGGTGCAATGACATAAATAGAAAAATAGTAGCAGTTCATCATCTGAATGCCATGAAACATGAATCAACAGAGATAAAGTAAATGGAATTTGTATTTTTTTGTATAGGCATGATAAAGCATAACACAGTAAAATGAATACAGAAGAAATAGAAGAAATATACTTAAATATAAACCCCTTTACTGTAAATAGGGAGAGAAGTGTTCTTTGAAAATATACTCAAGACAGTAAGAATTTTTAAAAAAATGCTTGAAATTTACAGTGTGTACTACTTTTGGCTCACACTTACTCTCACAGTTAACACAGCTGCTGTGATCAAGGTCAAGTCTCATCCTCCAGACCTGATTTTCCTTGTCGGTATTCCAGGCACCTCGGAAAATGCTGGCAACATTTTGCACTTGGTAGATACCTCCCACCCCCAATAGGGCACAGAGATGAGACGCAGTCTGAATAGTCGATTCTTCCAACCTGTGGTCAGCATTCCACATGCGTCCCTTGGAGCTAAACGCTCTTCCTCTGCTCTCCTTTTAAGTTTTCTGACAGGAAGGATGTGATATTGCACCTGGCCTCTTTCATGACTCCCTCCCCCTTTGGCACTGCCTTGTCATGGAGCTGTTCCACCACTCTACACTAATTGTTCATTCTCTCTTGCTCTCATTCCGCTCTGACACCTCCTCCCTGTAGAGCTCCAGTGATCGGGCTTTGAGAAAAAAAGGACAACTCGTTATTCAAACTGTTAAATGGATGAGTTCACGTTCAAGAACAGTTCAGCACCCCAGGATACAGAAAATGAAATATGCTATAAATCTGTTTTGATCTGGGCAGAGTTTCACTGCAGCGGACCTCTTTGAAACCAGAGTGAGGAAGATAACATTTTCCAGCTCAGCTTCAATAATTCAGTGTTGTTTTAATGAATCCCAGTCAAAGGAAACTACCTGGCAAAAGATCTCAGTCAATCTTCATCTTTATATCTAATACCTCCCATGGGACTTTCAGGTTCAGGCCTAATGCACCTCTGAGTCCAGCTTTTCTAATAAGTGCCCTGTACCCAAATGTTAATTGGCAATCTGCAAGGAATCAGAAGCAATAAACAAAATAACCCCACTCAGAAAAGCATTACAAATGAAGATCAATTTAAAGAAATAGAAATAAAAAAAAAATAGAAAAACAAGGAGTGTTAGTTTGTTCCATAAGAAAAACTTCACACGAATATGAGATGAGATGGTTATGCATTCAGAGAAAGAAGTGGCACAGATTCCATGAGCAGCGTGACAGGGTACAGAGCAGATCCGTACAGAGCGCTCTGCAGGAGGGTGTGTAAACCAGACCCAGAAAGCACTTTTTTTAGTCTTTTGGTGGCCCGAACAAGAGGGAAAATGAGGAAAATGATGAACTGAGACCTAATAACTTGGATAACTAGGGCAGGAGAGGCTGGAAAAAGCATTGAAAAAACACACTGTCATAGCGTCATTAACCAACAGTAAACCTCCAGTGAAATATTACAAGATATGTTTATGGCTATACTGAATTAAAAGCATTTAAATTGAATTGAACTGATAGTAGGACTATGGTTAGTGTATATGCAGTAAATGGACAGTTAATTCTGTGTTAACTAGTACAAAGTATGTAGCATATTTCCTTCTAGACCTCTGTTCTTATTCTTTTCATGTTGCCTTGATGGTGATCACTAGCATATTTGTCTTCAATAGACAAATAGTACTTCCATCTCTAGAACCAGATTCATTTGTCAAATTGTCTATTTAGTAAACTATATCCAAAATCAAAGATGTGATTAAGTGATTCTTTCTAAGTCGTTGTATTCATTGTCCATGATCCTCCTTTCACACACACAAGTGATTAGGGATTCATGATAACAGGACCTGTCGATGCTCAGCCTGTGTGTGCAGCCTGTGTGTGCACTGGATCAGTGGTGATTCTCCTGCATGGAGCCTGCATGGCCTTGTCGTGTGGTGAGGGAGTGTGCAGGGAAGGAGCGAGCAGATTAAAGCAGCTTTGTCTGTATGTAAGTGGATTATCAGCAGGTAGAGTGCTCCCTGTGTTTTTGCAGCAATTGCGTTAGAGCGCTTCCTGCCCAGCCACAGAGAGGACCATCTGCCATTTAGCTCTGATCGATGGTACCAAGCAAACGTCAGCCTCTTCTACACAGAACACCTGCTGAATCCCGATCAGACAGTTGGCTCATAAAAGTGAAACCCATCACTTTGCCACGATAGCATCTATGTCTTCCTGCTGAGGTTCAAACACACACATTCAAAACTGTAAAACAAGGTACATGTTGACATTGCTCTATTATTTACTGCAACAGTTAGACATTTTTTAAAACGTCTCATTATGTACAACATTATACTCATTGCTCATTATATTAGAGAACGGACTGTAAAATAACATTCTGACCGGCATCAAATAGATGTAGCTGTGCCAGTTCTTAACAGGATTGTGTGTTTTGAAGCAGAAGCTCACCGGGTGACAAAGTACTCCATGCCAGAGAAATGGTGAGGCAGAACAGAAAAGAAAACCAGAAGGAGGTAAATCGGAATAAATACAAGCTGCAGTGTAAAGAAAGTTCACTGTAAAATTGATATATTGTATTGTACAGAGGATATCAAAGACATTCTGTTGTCCCATGGATCAGACCAGTGGATTATTCAGACAATATCATACAATTCAGGCAGAGGAAGAAATGACAGCCTCTCATGTGTCAAGCTGGGAGACATGAATAATAAGAGGAAAGATATACTGTATCCATATCCATACAGTATATATATATATATATATATATATGTATATATGTGTGCGTGTGTGTGTGTGTGTGTATAAGTAACGGCTGCTGAGAAAATGTTTGTCCAAAGGATATTAGAGTCTTTGATGATTAAAATAAACAATCATCAACCATGGCAGGATGTGCAAAACTATTGTTGCAGACACTATTGTCACACTATTATACATTTGCATTTAGAAATGTTAGATGTAGCTACTACATGATACTTGTTTTTCATCTGAAAATCCTAAAAGTTACTGGCTGAATATGCTGTTACGGGATATGAGGTTGGCACCCTGAAGAATTAGCACTTTTGTTGCTCCAGTGTGCCTGCCGATCCTATACTTTTACATGGTTATCAAACCACTAATTCTTCACTTTATGATGCCGCCATGCTCTGAGCATAACATACACATAGCTGACACTTGAGAACCATTTGTAATTGCTCGAATCTATAAACTCTATCAATAGGAAAGCAGATCTTTGTTTTATATAAAAAACATGTAGTCAACCTGCTCGCATTATATCTCAGTTCCTGCCATCTAGATACACGTGTGTAGTTACATAGATATGACCAAAATTTGATGGTTTGATCTCATTTTGTTAGCTATCACCCACTTTTTTCATTTTACAGACAGGTTTTTTTTCTTATAAAAAACTCCCATTAAGACTTTTATACACTCAACATCGACTATGGTGTGCTTGTGTCAGTCATGCAACAAAAGCAGATTTTGTGGCAGTGTGAAGGCTATTGACCTTCTGTGTGAGAGACCTACTCTACAGATCAGAAGTCTTGATAGCCCTCAAAAGGCACCCAGGAGAAAGACCCTGTCTTCTCCTGACAACCATCTCTTACCACGCGTCACTTTATCTCATCAAGGCTGACAAGAAAATAAATTAAAACGCGGCAAATGCAGGGAAAACAGAAGACTTGTCCTTGCTGCAGCACGGGACATTGGCTGACAATCATGTTTGCCATGAATTAGGACCATAATTTCATTTTAAGAGTGATTACACTTGATGGATCTGGGCTATAACAACGCAGTGCTGGTGCCTTTCAAATAATCAAACGGTCAATTCAATGACGTTGATGTGATACACATGCAATTACCACTGAAAATTTAACATGTGGACTGACTTTGATTTATTGGAAAATCAGATTTTTTGGAAGGTGGCTTTTTCAACCATATTAAATTCTAAAGAAATCATAGCAGCAAATGTAATGGTTGACTCTCCTTTATTATAATAATTTTTTCCCTTTATTCTTAAAAAAATGTTGTCTACTGAAATTGAAAGTGAAAACAAGGTAATTACAGAAACTGATAACTGATCAACTAAACAGGTAAATTTGCCCCAAAATGCACTATCAAGTAATACTAGATACTTCTTCAGTGACATACTCTTTAAAAGACTTTGGCTTAAGTTTTTTGTTATTCAAATTTAAATCCGCAAATGATTCAAGTCAATGCCCAAACTGGAAATATAGTGTTTTTTTTATTCTCCAGTTGAAATATTATATAAACGAGAGACGAAAGACTACAATCAATTGTCTTAGAGATGCTAATGACATGATAACCTCCCACAGAAAAGAGCAAAACCTTCATTTGCCATCAAAACAAACAAACAGTTTCTACACTGAGGCTGTTCTCAGAAAAACTCTGAGCAGCAGTGATATTAGGAGTCATCTGGGACATTACTTAAAATGTGCTATCATTATTGCTTATGAAAAGTCTTGCTGCCTTTTGTCCCTTGTTTATTTGTCTCTAATTTTATTTTTTAGTTTATAAAAAGAAAAAAACAATTGGTGAAAATGAAAATTCACTATAAATCAGAATTTGGGATCAGGATGAAACATTTGGGCTCAACTGTGCACATTATAAGTGTAAACAAATGTACAATCTTATCTATCTACAATATACGAAAAACTCAACAATAACTCAGCCATAACATAGGAAAAAAGAGCTGATGAAGTGTGTTATGTATCTATCAAAACTATAGCATCTATTAAAGTATTCAGTCTTTTTCTTTTACACTATTGACACTGCTTCACCCACTTTTCCCTTTGCTGACTAACTGTGAGGAATTTTATCTATATGTAGGCTAGTTGTGCCAGTGCCCATCAGTGGTTGGTCAGCCAGGCCAGGCCAGGCCTGCCTTTGAAAATAATTAGACTGTTACCCCTGCTTTGGGATATGGTTAGGATTGTCCACTGCTCACCTGCCTACTCATTTCAGCTGCTTAAATTCCCAGGTAAGCTGTCATTGTGCCCGGTTGTGAATTCATGCAACTTTCAAGCAACTTGCAACTGTCAGTATGCTTGCACAATGTTAAAATAAATATAATCATTGTCTTGGATTGTACTTAAATTGGACTTTTAGAATATATGTAAACGTGTTAGTATAACTGAAATTATTCTAAATCGAATTTCTTAAAGCTTTGCACTGATACCCAGATTATGCAGTTGGGAGTCGATTGACTCCTACATGTATGCACAGACCCAAACTGGTCTAGGCACTCTGGGCATGCTCCACAGTTCCTGAAGTAACAGAAAAAATGTAAAGGAAGAAGAATTGTTTGTCAGTTGTTTTAGTCTTTGACGTATTAGGAAAACCCAAAAGAGACCAACAAGACCTAACGAGCTGAGATGGGATATATTGCCACATATCTTAGTGGGTATATTTAGGTCCTCTCCTATGCCTGTACACTGGGGCAAGAGCAATAGCCCAATTAAATGGCTCGGTGAAGCAATATCCATAGTTTATCTTAACTGTGGAGAAAAACATAAAATGTTTCTCTTTTTGCAATTATTAATTGAGGTACTTGTCTGTGCTATCTTATCAGCATACACCAGCTTTGCAAACTCAAAAATACTGTAAGGTCTGGTCAATCTTTACCATCTGTTTGTGTGTTATGTTAGATCCATTTATTGCCAGTTGAGCTGTGTTATAACACACTTTGCCACTGGTAAAAATCAGGTCCTCTTACAGGTGTCCTTTTTGATGGTGTATATCAAAGTAAAAAGCTAGCCATAAGAACAAGATAGTTACCTGTGGACCTGCTGGGTGGCAGGTCAACAGATACATTTGGGGAAAGTACATTAGTGCAGTAAAGTGCCTAAGAGCCTAAAAATCTTTGTATAATAAAGAAGTTTGAGACAAGAACAGAATAGAACAGAAAAATACTTTATTCATCTGAAATTCAACTAAAGACTAACGACAAACTCCCTGGTTACTCAGTGCCAAATTGAGAAATCTGCAGTGGAGGGCAGTGGTATCCGAACAACCAGTAAATTAAAGGTTTGTGAATGAGATACAAAGGATATTTTGTGGGGATGGAAGAACCTTACAGAAAAAAGCCTGTTGGTGTAAACAGAAACTATTCCTAACTAAACGTCACATAAAAGCCAGCTGTGAATTTGCCAAAAGGCATCTGAATTATCGTCAAAGTATGAGAAGCAAAATCCTCTGATGTGATAAAACAAAGACTGAATTGTTTGCCCACATTTCCCAACAGAGTGTGAGGAAACCAGGCACTGAGCACTAATAACAACCTTACAATCAAACATGGCAATGGAAGCATCATTCTCAGAGGAATGTTTTCAGGCAATATGGGTTCTAAGATTGATCAGATCATGGAAAAGGATGGAGACAGAACAATACTGAGCAAGGCTAAATAAAAGCCATCCTCAGAATACTTGTGATGCTTGCCATGCTTGACTTAAGTGTTTCATTTGAATAAAAGAAGGACTTGAAGCATACCACCAAGAAGATACAGGAATGGCTTTCGGAAAAGTCCTTGAAATGTTTGAAGTGACATATCCAGAGTCTAACCGACTGAGCCTGAATTTTTCTTCCAAGAGAAACACGAGAAACCTTTGAAGGAAAGGTTTTCAAAACAGTTTAATTGTTTCCAAAGAGCCTAGCTTTTTTGACGTTTAGCGTCAAGAGGTAGTAGTCACCGGACTGCATGAAAGCAAAATGGTCAAAAGAAAAAAAAGAAAATAACTAAGTGACTGAACTAATTTACAGTATTTCCTGAGAATTACTCTGAAGAAATTTGTGGAAAATAGGACCAAATACTTTTCACTTCTTTATTTTCTTCTGAGCTTCCCTTTTACTGAATGTGCAGAAGGCATTGGAATTTATAGCGGAGGTTAAACCTTCAGCACCAGCAAAACTGACACGACTTTCCTCCAAATTTTAGTTAACCTAATTAGATCTAACCCTTAACAGAAATTATTACTGTATAAACAAACTCAATTTACAATAGCATTATCCATTTTTTGCCATAACAAAGTTTACATAACGAACAGCCACCAGGGCCATTTCCATCTTAAGGCACATGCAGTACCTTTTCCTGCCCTTACCATAAGTGCTGCGGCACTGATGGAACTAAAACACACACCCACTCACGGAACTGCAGACAGGTAGAATGGATTTCACTGCAGAGCCCAGAATCCTTATTTCATATCATCACAGAAGAGCAGTACAACTCTAAGGTAATATTTATTCTCTAAATGGTTAAATGGTTCACCCAAAGAGTTTTTTGCTGAATTGTAACAGCCATCCATTTCAGTCATCAGAAACCAAAAGGATGTGGCTGTCTGTCAGATAAAGCCATCCCTCATCTGCCTTTCCTCTCCCTTCCATCCATCCCTATTTGACCCAGAGCTGCTTTCATCTCCTTCCTCTCAGTACAAAGGGAATGCTGTGCTGCTGTTGATATCCAGCCAGCCAAGGAAATAGTCCACCACTCAGACACTGACTACAAAACATAAAATCCCACACTAAGTTTCAACTCTCTCTCACTAGGATTTCTTTCTCTCTGTCCCGTCGCTCCTAAATGCCTAGGTTTCAATTTCATGGAAAATACATTTTGCTGTTACTGCGGTCCCGTTCATTTTTTGGGATGCAGGATTACAGTTTATCCAGGCCCTCAGATATACACTGACAGACTGGTGTCCCACTGACCCTCCAAAGCCAGCAATTTAGAACAGTTATTTATGGAGCAAGGAGAACACATCCTCGAATCTTGCTCCTCTCTGCTGGTCAGCTACAGAGGCCATTCACATTCATATCTCAGCCCCTCCCTGCTTGGTGAGCATGGCACTTTCTCTGTGAGGCACAATCCTATTGCTCCTCTAAGACCTCATGGTTTGGTGATAAGAGCAGCCTGGCAGAATATGCAAGAGTGGTAGTTCTGAGCCTCCTTTTGCTGCGGTAGATGGCTTTACAGTAGGAAGAATGCTCCACAGAACTTGTGCTGTCATCGTTTCAGTGGGTACAGTTATTGAAAAAAGGTTTGCATGTTTGTAGAAAATTATATTGCATTGAGAAAAATAAAACAAAAATATGGCTGTCAAATATCAAGGGACAAGAGTCAATGAAATCAACTTTAGGATAAAAAAAAGGGAGCTGATTCGTATAGAAAACTAGATAGATTTAGTTTTAAAAAATCATATCTAAAATCATACTTCTGTTTTGCATCATATCCCAAAAAGTAGCAGCGCATCTCATCCTTCTCTGACCAACTGAAAGAAGGTTAATGTGATCTCAGTGGAACCAGCTCTTCTATTTCAGATGGCCGTTTGCAATTTTGGACTAGCTTTTCTTTATTCTGTTTTAAAAATGCATGTTTTACCTTACAATGCTATATGTACGCTTATATACAATTGTTATATACAATCCACAGCCTTGATTCCAAGTTTAATCTTAGACAATTTGTGTGTCATCTGACAGGGTGATTCCTTGTAGCATATGTTAAGTGTGAGTATGCTGACAGTGCTCTTAGCCCTCTCATCAAAGTACTAGTTTTCCTCTGAACCCCACCCCATATGGGCCTTCGTGTGAGCATCAGT
This sequence comes from Leuresthes tenuis, assembly GCF_036924035.1. Lineage (NCBI taxonomy): Eukaryota > Metazoa > Chordata > Actinopteri > Atheriniformes > Atherinopsidae > Leuresthes > Leuresthes tenuis. The sequence continues at coordinate 19,178,914 of NW_027325362.1, forward strand.
CCCCCCTCAACCATGTACACTGTGGCTAATTATGCAAAGGCCAGCATGTGCAGTAGAAAGAGCCCCCACTCTACGTCTGTAGCCCTGACAGAGTATGAGAAAGGGTAGAGGAGAAATAGATAATTAGGAATATGGTCTTTTTCCTTTTCTACTTTCACTTGTCTCCTTCTCACCCTGTTTCATCTGCATGTTTTAGATACTTTCTCCAATTACTGAGGCAGTACCCCCAACTGCTTCTCTATCCGCTACCAGGGGGTTAAGTATTGGGGTGTGTGAGGAGATGAGAAAATGGAAGGATTCTGAGAACAGTGTGTGCTTGAATTAATGGTTTGAATTAGTTGTTCCACAGGATGAAGTAAAATTTAAAGAGCATACTGTTATTTTGTTGTGTTCTCTGGTTCTCTTGGCTGCCTGATGCCCACAACCAAACTTGCTGTATTATCTGCAAATGGATCTCTCATATGCACTGTACAAACAGGATATGGTGCAAATCATTTGCCTTGAGGTTGCTTGTAGGTGTTGTACACCCTATGCTAAGTAGAAAATCCATCTCTGTGTATCTGTGTAAGTCATTGACTATCACACAAATAAGATCCACTAATTTATACTCACATTTTAGATTATTGCCAGAGGTCATAAGACAACCCTCACACCATTTCTCTTTTTTTTTTCAGTTTTGCAAAATCAGCAGTGGTAGAGCTGAAAACATAGTGAGGGTGACAGGAACCTGGCAGGGAGAATAGATTGGTGATTATAGTCACCTTTTCCCACTAATTGGAGTGGAGGTTGAGATTATATATATATATATATACACACATATCAGTATTTTTGCTGCTGGTAATTGGAAAACGGTTAACCATGGAGGCAGCCATTGTGAGCAGAATAAGAGAGTATCAATAGCCACATTACAGTATGTATCAAATCAAAGCTTTTGATAGCAAAATGCTTATAGCTGTTTAATTTCCTCACAAATTTTCATTAGGCCTATTTTTTTTCTTATTTCCCAGCTTACAGGCTGGCATGGAAAATCTGGTTATATATAGCCTCTTCGGGTATTCTGTGTTAAACTCTTTCACTCTGACAGAATTTTGAAAAACACTTAATGTAGCCAATTATTTTAGTTCTGACTGCTTATAATATTAGCCTTGATGAAAAAGGGCTGATAGATGTGGAAGTTGAGTATACTTAGCTTAATGATTATTAAGTATTAACTTACATTTCCACCTGAAAAGCTTTTCTTCAGGTTTGCTTCAGCCACTTTTTCCTAAAGATCTGGAGTCATTGTTGCCTTTTCAGTTGTCATTAGTTTCCTCTAAAATAGCAGGCGCCTGTTAAAACCTCCCCCTGTAGCTAATCTCCTCATTCCTTGCAAGCCAGTATCACCTCCATCCTTGCTCTGCTGCTCACTTTCAGCTGAGATTAGAATGTATGAATTCATCAGGCTGGCTGTGGCTGCAGTGGTTTAAAATGAACACATGTGAGGCCTATATCAAGCCCTGCATGCTCCACCTCCACAGATACACTAACACTTTATTTTTCTGTTGACCGCGTAATTCTTACTTGTCCGTGATTTAGAACTGAGAATTGCTTCAAAATCCCTTCCTCTACCCTGCATTCATGCACAGAAATGCCATTGAGAGGCATGTCACAGGTTCTTATGAATAGAAATGGATAACATTATGGAGGTTTCATTTCAACCATGTAATGCTGCTGTCATTTCTACTTTTCTAAGCCCAGTGCATGTGCACAAGAGTGATATCCTCCAAAGCCCATGTGAGAAATAAGCCATAAGTTGTGCAACATCCTAAGAATATGAAATCAGGCAGTGCAGATGGAAACAAATTGCCATGTGTGAGTATACAACGCCATTAAAATCATTCTGTGTGATTACATGGTCGAAGTTGGAACCAGCCTAATATACTTTAGCTAGAGATGTTGCCTTGAAATGATTTACTAAGTACTTACCTTCAGTGACAGCACTGTGAGAGAAAGCATTTCACTAATGTGGTAATATCACTGCATTACTAATTAGTTAATGACCTCTATGATGGCAGTCTGGTTAGACATTTGAGACTTTCAACTGAAGAGTATGCCACAGTCGTACCAGCATGCATTTTGATAACAGGGACAGACAGAGAGACTTAGTATTTGGGCTGCACAATGAATTTACCAAGCACCATATTAACCTTCAGGTACATCTAATTGTTGGGAAATTGAATGCAGCTCTCAGTGAGGGAGAAGGATCAATATATCGAACAGGCTTGGCTTACAACCTCTAATCCTGCAAATCTTGTTGAGGACCTGTAGTGCTGTATTGAATATCTGAGTAACTGAATGACTTAGGTAGCGTTGCTTAAGCATAATTTATGTAATACATTTTCCTCTGTCCGCATTAATTTCGATTGGTGTCTGTCTTTTTTCAAGAACAGTTTACCTTTCTTCCATCAGAACATATTTAGAGTCAACGCCCAATGACTACACGGCATGGGTACTCTTTACCCTTACAGTCTTATCTGCTGCTTGTAAAAACAATTTTGTCCAGGTTTTATTTGATATGCACAGATCTTATCATGGATCATCTTGAGGTGAATAGTGATTATACACTGCTATAGAAACATCAGAAGCTCCTGATCACTTATGTCTCAGCCACAGACAAATCCAATGAAGCACATTTAATTGAAGTAAATTCTTAATCGAAACTTGTGTGAAGCCAAAACAGTGTACTCTACTTCTCACATATTCAATGTTTATCATAAAAACAAACTGCCTTGTGTCTTTGTTTAAAAATTGTGATGCTCCATTCGCTTCTTTTTGTTCTTTTTTATTCAAATAAAAAAAAAAAACTCAGTTACTTTAAATGATATAATTTATTCTCTGATCCCTTCAAAAACACGTTCTGAATGTGTAAGCTTCTAAAATCACTTGTTATCTGTCCAGGGTGAAGCTGCCCTAAAGCCCTTTTTGTGTCCTTTCAATCACAGGTTACTGTGCCACTTGTCATCTGCAGTCAGACCTATTATGGATAGGCTTCCCTGAGGCCACCTCTTCGACTTTAGAGGCTCAATTAAATTAGAGTGACACCTGGCAAGGATCCTCAGCTGTAATGGGCCTTCTTTTCATCCCATCTCTTTTATCAGCCTAATAGACCACTGATGAAATATTACAAACACAGCTCCTTCTCTGTGCTCTGCTGAACTCTGTGTTGCATTGAAAGAAACAAGTCGCTGAGGCATGAGACTTTATTGATATAGCAAATTGAAAATATGTATTTAGTTAGTAATGAATAACATAAGGAAATAGCAGACTGCAATCCTTTCATATTGTAGTCACTGGATGAAATACATGTGAAATTACATAAGCTCCTTAATCAAATTAAATATGGTTAGTCAGTCGTGCACATGTGGGGTAGTGGTGGGTGGGGATATTTTTAACCTCCAGGAAGAAATGGCACCATCATACACATTTGATTCCTGAAAATGGAGGACGGTTCAGAGTAACCTTCATGGTGGTGGTTTACAGTTACACTTCAACATAAATAATGAATTTCATACAGCTTTGTTATGCAAAAGAGGCATGATGAAAAAAATTTCATCACTGAGAAATGGAATTCCAGCTGCTCCTCCTACTCCTCCCCATGGTCATGAGTGTTGCTGGAGGTGCAGAACTGCACACTGAAGGAAAATCCCCACCACTTCAATCTCTTGAGCTCTGACGTATTTACCCTTTTGATCCATCTTCTATCTAATGAAGGGATAGAAGAAAGGCGCTGGAGGAATTGGGTAAGGTGTGCTGGCAAAAGTGCATTAAAACCATTCAGTTGGTGTGTAAGTTAGAATTCAAAATGGCACTTTGATAGAGATATTAATTATTCATATATTCAACTGTACCAATGCACATTTCCTGATCTTGCACTTTTGGAGCATATTAAACTACTCTCCATTGTTCCATCTTTACTCATAAATGCTAATTCTGAAAATTCAAGCAATTCTGTTTAAGCAGTGTATGCTTTCAAATGTTCTCTTCTTGCTCACCTTGGTTTCGTGCTTCCCTGGGTAGCAACGCAATAATTGATAGCTAAAGATGGAATGTTAAAATGACATGCATCGCTGGTTGCTTGATATTACATATTTTTGTTGACTTGGTGTGGCCACAATTCTTTGCAACACTGAAGGAGAATGTAAATCCTTTATCCTTCATCCAGAGCCATGCATTTCTTAGTAGAAATTCACAATAATAATAAAAAAAAGCCAAATAGTTACAATGTCAATCCTACATTTAAATCTAGATGAAGTCTAAATAGATTAAAATCTCACCGTTGTGATTTGCAAACATTCTTGTTGTGCTACTTTTCAATCCACTTGTATTGTTTATTTGATAAACATGACAGCATCGTGGGTGAAATGGAAATACCCCTGAAATTACATCTGCCATTCACTGACAACTACAGTATTCTCTGTCATTTGCAATCCTGCGAATACACATGAAGCATATGTCCCACCACCCCCGTATTACATACATAATGCTCCTTTGTAAGCATATGACTGCCTGCCAATGTAAACACATATTACTCACAGTCATATAGACAGAGGGTTTGTTTGGTTTGTGGGATTCAAATAAAGGTATGATGCTCTCTTTATCTGTCTTTAAAGGATAATTGCATACTTTCATAGGATCTACATTTGTAGTGACTGCGTTTATCAGAGCTGTCAACTGGATTTCTCTTGTAAAGAGACACACAACACATATACAATACTTGACATTACTAAAAGGCTGCCTGAAAAATAACTTAAAACACTCTAAGTCAACGGAAAACTTTTAAAAACTAGACACTCGTTCATCTGAGGTCCTGTGATTATTTGCAGCAGCTCAGAGTGAAAACAGCTTTGCTATCTCAAAGGGAAGTGAAAGCAAGGGGAAGGTAAGGCATGGTAAAGCTTAAATTGAGGCCATTATTGAGGGCAGACAGGCAATATTTTGGGGATTGACTCAAGAAAGCATTGAGGTCAGATGAACACTGATGGCAGCTGCTAGAAATCCCCAAAATGACACAGAACATCGAATTTTCACCCACACCTCCCAATTAAATATTGGTATTATATTTTATTGGCAGTATAATCATCTTTACACAATCAAGTGCTTGCTGATATTTTTCTTTATGTTACTCAATATGAAAAAATAACTCATGACATTTTAGAGGGGCTTTGAAACAGGTTTTCTCTCTCACAGTTGAGGGAGCTCTGAGTAATCATCCGACTTAATGGTTTGATGATAAAAGATTCTTTGTTTCGTCAACATCAGACTCATCACCAGATTGACAATTAGACTTGAATTGTACATCTGTGGGGATATTGACATTGCCAATGTCATTGTGGAGCTGCTGTAAAAGCCGCTATTTTACTGCCAGGGACTCTTCAATTGAGCGCTGAATCTCTGCTTCAAAGTTAAATGAATTGCGTGACACGGGCTCTTACTATTAGCTTTAGCCTGCAGTTGCCTAGGTAATGCTGCTTTGAACAGTGCTAATTGCATAGACTTTTAGACACTGAAAGTGGTTTTCCCTGTGGTAAGCAGGACATAAAAAAGGGCAGAAGAACAGGAGATAACGCTCCACTTCTTAAATTAGGACACAAAAACAGGCTGTTAGAGCTCAGTTGGATTTAAAATTCTCTGTGGAATATCTTTTACCTGTTATGAAACTCCCTCAAACACTTCATACAGAAAGTACCAGCATCGGAAAGCATTTAGTCACCTAAAGGTTAAATGGAGAGAAAAGAGGCATTCCAAGAAAATTCACTCCTATGCTCGTGTATTCAGGGATCCGCTGTGCTGACTCCCAGACTAACTGATAATTTCTAATTTGGTTGACAAAAGAAGTACCTTGTCGCCAGTATAATGTCTCTATTGATTGCTAGACTTTGCCGCTGCAAAAATGATAAGATTTAGCTGATAGTGACGGAATTTGGGAACAGTTAAATGACTATTCTTGCTGTAACTGTATAGCACATTTCTATTCATGGGTATACAAATGCAAACCATGAATGCAATCATTAAAAATCTGTCACTCCACATTTTCTTTGCCCCACCAGGAAATAATTAAACTGTGAAACCAGATTTCTTATATGAGTTCTGAATGAATGCTCATAAACTGAGACTCCTATGGGTTTGCTCCATCTCCATCTCTGAATCACTCTCTATCACACATTAAAACGAATTACCCTCCACAACCCCCACCCCCACCATTCAGTGCACAGAGAGACAATGTGAGAGCCTGTGTACAAATGAATCAGTACTGTTTGTTGTGCTGTTTCAAACTCGAGCTGTTTCAAGTAGCGTATTGGAGAGAGCTGCAAATCATATTTAGAAAGCTCACTCTCATTATATCAGACCCTGGGGAGAGCAGGGCCCTCTTTCTCCATACTATCAAAGCCATGGAGATGCCTTAGAGGACACGCTTCAGTATGAATAAAAGCCCTAGAGTACATACAAAAAGTAGCATGCTCAGTCCTGACCACCTTTTGCTGTGGGAAGCTGCCAACATTTTTTTGATCAAGCCTCACTGTAATAGCTGTGGGTGACATGTATACGAATCCATAGTTGTGGGAATAAATAGGTTGATTAGCATAATGCATCACCAACAAATTTATCTTGCACTGTGTGTGAAAAAACTATGTTGTTGCCTGACTGCAGCGTTCATACACCTTCTGGAATCGTATTTCATAGGACAAACACGCAATTATGTAAACTGGGTATTTACCTCTGCACTACTGGGAGGTAGTATAATTTACTTCCAGTGTGTGCCTGATACTCTGTCACTATGTTGTCTGTATTTTCCCTGCTTTGAATAGGCTATAAAGCGTCTATTGTCCACCAAAAGAGTATTTCCACTCTTTTCAGTCATCATAATTCACCTGATACACGTAGCACTTTCCTCCAGAAATCCGAGCCACAACAGAGCAACATTGCTGTAAACACGCTATTCTTACAAAAAAGCTGATTTTTCAGTGTCGTAGTTAAATGAAACACACACCTTTAGCTTTAGTCCTGCTGTGTGCCGCAGCCGCACAGGACTTGTGGTATAACATGGGAAATTTTTTGGGACAATGTCTCTTATGTTAGTCTTCAACGGTTTGTGAATCGGGTTAACAAAACAGTGGCATTGGCTGTCAGCAATCAATCACCTGTCTTCTCTCCAGTTCAGACCAGATTCGTCATTTACCCCGTCTCAGCTTCTGCTCTTACTTCCTGCCTTATTTCTGCTTATCCTACCATTAAGCTGTGGTAAGTGCATTAATGGTAGAAGGAACTCACACACCCTCAAATTTATCAGCTTTTCAAGCAGTTCATGGTAACCTACAGCAGACCTTGCCGTGGGCTCTCTTACCACTTACTGAGCAGTTTTTACACTTAGAATTCACCGATGTATTGTAAAATATAAGCTGCACTTTCAATACTTTCATGTCGATACATGCTTAATATTTGCTTTAAGGTAAAATAAAGGAAAAGGATATTTATTCTAGCGTTTGTTTAATCGATAAAAATACATTTGGGAAATTCCTTTCTTTAACGAATTCTTTAAACCCACAGCTGTGTTTCCTCCTCTCATTGTCTATTATTAATTCATTGACTTTTTGCTGAGATCGAAATGATCAGGATATGACTATGTGATTGCCTGCAGCAAACAGATGATGCAGTTGCACAATAGGATATGTCTTTCTCTTTGTATCCATCAGATGTGGTATTTATTCAGTCTTGTGAAATTAATAGATATTTCTGCCTGTCCACGCGTGTCACAGTGATACTCAGGTTTCAGTGAAGAACACATCCTCTCATTAGTACCAATCGACCTTTTGGTTCTGTTCACCGCTGTGTCTACTCTTGAAATCAGCCTTAGAGAGCCTGAAGAATGTTGATCAGTTGCAGTCCACAGTCGTCCATCAACTCCAGCTGAATCTTTTTATCCTTAATTTTAGCTGAACAGTAATTAATCCCTCAGAGAGACATTCTTGGGCAATATGCGCCCAATCTAAGTCAATATTCACCAGGTATATTTCCTTTTTTCTCTCCCTTTGCTAAACATAAAGCGAGTGAAAGTTTATCTGTGTTATCTATCTAGCTTTTCCAAAGCTTATCTATGTTAATGAAGTATCCATGGACACATTTTAGATTAATGATGAATTCTTACATGTAATCTTGTCACATCCTCTGACAACCAATTGTAAAGCTCAAAGCGCATTTAATTCCAGTGCTGAAATATTTGCCAGTGTTGTACATGCCAGGCAGCAACCCTATACGTTGTGGGAGATATTAACTATTCAGTTTTTGTGTTTGGAGGAAATTGCTCACATTAACTTCCTCATCGGTAACACATAATGTTTTCCTCGTTTTCCCTTGACTGACAAAGTAATAACAATAATTAGATGCCTAACCATGCATTTTATTCTTTAATTCAAAATGGTTTCCCACAATAATCATCACCTTAATATAGATTAAATAAACATTTTCATTAGTATAGCCTAATAACAAGTCTCTGATTGTTAGAAATTGTTCCACATACAGACAATGTGAAATAATGGAAAAAGTTCTAGTAGGCTTGTATTTTATTTAGGCATCAATGAGGACAGAAATGCTTTAAACAGAGTCACCCATGCATGGGGTTGGTGATATTCTGAACTTTTTTTCACACTGAACTTATCTACACTGCACTTGAACTGTAGCAGATCATTTTAGATAATTCACAGTTTGTAATGTAATGAAAATGTGTGTGTGTGCTTTGAGTCTGTTGAGAGAGACAACCTCCCTCTGACACCTGGCCCATTCTAGTCCCTTGCCACTTCGAGTGCAATTAATGATCTTGCTTACAACATCAGTGCCATTTTCATGAAAAATTGCTCTAAAGCAAGTTAGTGTTATTCCCCCTAACATATTGAATTTGATTTATCTTTGGTTTAATGCTCATTGGCAATGTCAAACTTCTTCTCAGCATTATTTAGTACCTTCATAATCAAATATCTGTCATACGCTCTCAGGAGGAATGGTCTATGAGAGCATACAGAGCACATGCAATATGAAAGATATGATTTGTTTCATAGTTCAGATTTGTTCTTTTAAGGGGTTTCTTAAAATTGTCTATTTTTTTCTTATTCATTGTTATTCTGTCTGGTGAAAGATATCTATGGTTAGCATTTTGAATTGTATCCCTTACACGAGTATAGGAGTATACTTGAAACAACACTATGCAAACATTTGAGAATGTAATATCAATTTTCTCTGTCTACTGAAACTTAAATACACGAGCTGGCCTTATCGAGCCTATCTTTATGACTGCGGTAGATATTCAAGGTTGATAAGTTTTGCCATGCTGCCGGTCTCTTCATACCTATGCAGAAATTATTGCATATTTCAAAAAGTCAGAGATTTCTGTTTCAATTCATATTAAAGAAGAAGAGGTGTAAATGGGATGAAGGATAGAGATTTAATTTGACAGGGAAAGAGAAAGGATGTAAAAGTGGCATGAAGACAGAGACCATCAGTCTACTCTAACTGGGAATGTAAATCACTGCAGTGCTGAAGGGCAACATCTGTCCCTATCTCCTAATTTCTAGGGTACAGCAGTCTGAAGCCATATCACATTTTATAGATGGGATACACAATCAATAGATTCCACTTGTTTTGTTTATTTGCATCATCAATAACCGTACACATTCGTTGGTCTTCCAGCACGTAAACACAGGACATGAACACCAGTTTGCCCATCCACTGCCATCAGCAAACAAGTCTGTGGATGTTAAGCCTATACCAGAAAGAATATTAAGTACCACAGTAAATCAAAGAAACTGCCTCATTAAAATGTGCAAATAAACCCAAAAAAACCTCATTCACAAACCTACATCAGTGCAACATAGTAGCATATACAGTATGCCTTTGGAAATAATGATACTGTTTGATCACATTTGGGAGGGAGTGCTCCATATTTCAGAGTGCAAAGGGTTTTTAAGAAAGAGAAGTAAAAATCCATAACATACAAAGCAGCTTCTAACACTGAATCAATCATTGATCCGTTTTGATGTAAACAAAACCAAGGGGCTGTGACTATTCTTACAACCCCAATTCCAAGAAAGTTGGAATGCAGAATTCAATAATATATCTCATCATCCAGGATTTTATTCACAATAAAACATATAAAACATATCAAATGTTTTATATGCCATATGTCAAAAGTCAAACATCTGACTATGTAATGAGAAAAAATGTACTTGTCTTGAATTTGATGGCTGCAACACATCTCAGACAGGCAACAAAACAGGTGCAACTAAAGGCTGGAAAAGTAATTGTTACTAAAAACAGCTGGGGAAACATGTTGAAATGAAAAGTCAATTTGCAGCAGGTCAGTAATATGATTGGGTATAAAAAGGGCACCTTACAAAGGTACAGGCTTCAGAAACAAAGAGAGGCAAATGCTAAGTAATCCTCAAAAACATATGTCTTCAAATTGAGGAGCAGTTTCAGGAAAACCTTTCATCTTCATGTCCTCAGGCAGCACTGCATTATAAACAGGCAAGATTCTGGCATGGAAATCACTGCATGGGCTCAGGAACACTTCCAGAAATCCCTGTCTGTGAACACAGTTCAACGTGCTATCCATGAAGGCAGGTTAAAGCTCTATCATGCAAAAAATAAGCCATATAGGAGCATGATCTAGAAATGCTGATGTCCTCTCTGGTCCAACGTTCATTTCAGATTAACTAAGGGAAAGTATAAAACTGTTCAATTTTGCTTTGAAACATGGATGCTGCTTCCCCCAGACTAAAGAGGAGAGGAACTCTCCTGCATCTCTAATGGGGTGGGGGTACATTGGTAATTGTGGACCTGGCAGCTTGCACATCTGGAAAAATGTATTTTTCAGTGCTGAAAGGTGTACACAGGTTTTAAAGCGACATATACGTTCCCATCCAGACAACATATTTTCAGGGAAGGTCTTATATATTTCAGCAAGACAATGTTTAAACCAACCGCTGGGATAAGCTCCAGCCCCCCGCAACCTGACCGACGGATTAAGCGAGTATAGAAAATGGAAGGATGGATGGAATGCTAAACCGGATTCTGTATCAATTATAACAGCCTGGCTTTACTGCAGAAGAGTCCAGGTACTGGGCTGATTTTTCTGCAGTTCAGCTCTTTCACCAACTGAAAACTATGACAAAGAAGACGCACGGCTGTTGAATAGCAAGAATCCTATATCAGTCAAGAAAGGGACAACATTCATCACCCATATGTCCAATAACTGGTACCACCAGCTTGTAGATGTTTATTGACTGTTATTAAAAGAAGAGTTGCCTATACCCTGTCCCAACTTTTTTGAGACATGTTGTTGCCTTCAAACTCAAGGTCAACCAGTATTCTTCATGAAATAGAAAAGTGTGTCACTTTCAGCATTGGATATGTTTACTATGTTCTATTATGAATTAAATATTGGTTTATAAGATTTGCAAAGCAGTGCATACTGTACATTTTACACAGTGTCCAAACTTTTGGAATTGGGGTTGTAGTACAAAATAAAAAAAAAGATATGTTTGCTCATGTCATTAGTACTACAGTGGAGACATATATAGAAAGATGATCAAATACATCTTTCACTCAGCACTTAACATGTAGTGGTGAATGATGATAACTGCAAGTCCTGATTTCACTGTAAACAACAAGATATTGTTTTGAATGAGACCTGACTGAAACTAATAAGAGAAGTGTAGGTGTAGAGCAGAGTTTAATGACTCATCATATTTAGTGCTACCATATCTAAGACTCTTCAAGCCCCTCTATTAGTGTCTTGTTAATGTCCTAAATGCAAAAGAACCGAAGAATTGCAGGTTCAGTTGAAACCACTCAAATACAAACAACTACAAACTACAGTAGGGTAGTGTTTTTCAATGCAATCATGACTTGAAATGTTATGTTAGTTTTGACTATCATACAGTCTTTTTAGTTTCTATGATGATGTTGACAGTCCAGAATGACTCATGACATGAAATGATCACCATCGATTATAGAATGTGATCTATTGCTGCTAATTATGTGCACTCTGTGCAAGCATAGAAATGATAAACATATGGTAGCATATTAATTATAAGATTATAAGATTTCTTTACTGTCAGCATTGGACACCACTGTGGCAATATATACATTTCAGAATTTACACATGTCCATATTTACATGCACATCTGGTGCAAGACATTTTTTCATCTTTTAGGACCTGGCCCTACTTAAGTGGACCATTCCCCAAAAGAAAAAAAACAACATAAGACCCAGGTCTGAGATCGAGTTGTGATAAAAAATAAATAACAGCAAGTGACACTATGCTCAAAGTGATACATTTCTGTCTTCAGTAAGTACACAGAAATTCTGTCAATTATTTTCATGGGTATTGTCAAGCATAGAAGATAAGTTCAGGAATCTGCCCCCCCTGCACCCCAGTGCCATTAGTGCTGTCTGAGGAGCACTGGAACTGAAATGTCACTTTGCCACACTGTACCTCTGTCATTCCTTCCTGTCCAAAGTAGCTCAACTCATTCCCATCGAGAACCACACTGGCAGTGTAGAACGTGTCAGGCTCAATTTGGACCGGATACTCAAACCACACTGGGAAGGTATTGCTGGATCCATCAGAGAAGTATTTGCTGAGGTTTTGCCCAAGTAGTACGCCTTGACGTTTCAACTCTATTTTGGCACTGTACTCAGCTGAGCCACAGCTAGATCCATACAAGCCAAACCCAGCGATGAAAACTCTCTTATCCACAGCAAACTGGATACTGTCACAGCGGCCCCGATAGCGCCACTGATTGCTTCGGTAGGCACAGGACTGGAATCTGTGGCAGCGCTGCGGTGTCAGGCCCTTCCTAGGCTGACTGACAAACTGCAGCTCTGGCTTTTTGGCTGCTGTGTACCACAGGAAGATGTCATTGGTCTCATTAAGTGTCAACACACCAGACTGGGCTGCTCCATTTGCAAAATCATCCAGAGCCATTGTAGGAATACGTATCAGGTACATGGCCTTTCCCAAAACCTTGCGCTTGTTGTCAGTCGAGGAGGTGAGCTCCTGTCTCTGGCACTCTGCCTCAGCCCAGTTAAGTGCAGCCTCAAACACAACTATCTCTTTAGCATTGAGTGTCTCTCGCTGTAGGATGCTCTCCAGGGTCTGGGCATCAATGTCGCAGAAGCCCTCAGAACATAACGCCAGCTCAGCCTGGGTATCAATCACCTCCCAGCAGCGCTGTGTCAGCTCTGGCTCCTCGAATAGGCAGCTCTGGGAGAGTAACACGCAGGCATTTTTAGCACTTAGGCTTGTCTCCAGGAAGTTGACGCAGGCTCGTGCCAGGTGAGGGACAATGTACTTCTTGGCAGCATAAAGCGTGGCCAACACAGTGTCAGCAGTCAGGTCAATTTCATCACAGTAAATGTACCTGTGAACGTAAACATGTTAGATTCTCAGCTTTATCACACCACAAAACTGACAAGCAACATGATATGCTATGAGTATGTTTGTTAGGGTAATGATGATCATTTAAAAAAAAACCAACAACAAAGTTTACATGATAAAGATAAAAACAAAATAACTGTGGCTTTTAGCTGAAATTGACTGACATTACATTATTATAGCATTAGCATCACTGCATCTGTTAAACTGAAAGAGTCGTTTCAGTAATATTACTGTAGAAATTGATCAAATTGACAAACAAAATTGTATTCCTTATTGAGCACCCCCCCCCCACTCTATTATAACTTGCCTCCACGGATGAAGAAAACAAATCTTTGGAATGAAAGGGATGGAAAAATGACGAGGGCAGTGTAAAATCCAAAACTGAGGGATTCAGCTACAAAAGCTTGTATCAAAGTAAAGAAGATGGATACCGATTATCTCTGAGATACAGAGATAGAATTTTTAAGTGTTATTTCTCCACAGTTTTGTTTAAGATGTGCCAGGAACGGATACAAACTTTTTTTCCCCAAAGATCAGAGTGAAATATCAGGTCTGTGCTGAAGCTGACAAAATAGCAGACAAAAAAAAAAAAAAACAGAATAAGAGGGCCTGTGTGCAGCTTGTTGAATAATTTCATGCAGAAGAGAATCCTTACTTAAGCATTGCCAAAAATGCTGCTGGTTCCACATCTGGTATATTGATTTCATCCTTGTTCTCAGCAAGTTCACCATAAAACATGGCATGGAAAACCGAGCTGCCCACAGCCAATACATACTGTTGAAAGAAGAAGGAAAAACACAGTGACAGAGGGAAATGAGAAAATGAAAACAGAGATTTCTCACTGGAATCTACGTAACATAGAAATGTGGAAAAAAGACAGGGAATTCTATTTATGTCTATTCATTTTTTAAAATAATTTTTTAAGAGTTTTTGTAGAAATACCATTTTCTTGGTGATCGATGGGAAAATAGTTATTTGCAATCACTGTAATCAATACCACAACTAACGAGCTATCTGCTTATCTCTGCTGGGATTTTGGACTTCTCCCTCTCAATTTCTGGAAGGGTTTCTGGTGTGCACACTGACTGAGTCAGCCCCATTTTTTGTTCTGTTAACCATTCTCTCAGCACTCGGTTTCAAATATTTGTTTTGTTGGAAAGTGTAGTACTGCCCTTGGTAAAGTTCTTTGTAGACTGTAGACCATCTGCAAGCTCTTTTTTTTAGTTTGTTTCATAGAACAGTCTTTGAGTTTCACCACAGAAACCATCAGGAAAAGGGCAGGCCCTTCCTAAACAAAAGAGAGCTTTAACCCAGCTTTAACCCAGCTAAACCAAGTAGAAGCTAGTGAAACCACACATATACTGTATGTATATATATATATATGTATATATATATGTATATATATATGAAATGTAATAAGAAGAATTTACAAATGTTTTTATAAATGTGTGAATGATGAACTCATTGTCACAAGGTAAGAAAAAAAGAAAGAAAGAAAGTAAAAGGAAAGACTGATTAAAGGTGAACGTTCAACTTTCTTTAAACCAGAAAGTTTCTTCTGGCTTGAAATTATATATTTTTGTCTCATGAAAAATGGTCATCCATTGTGCTAGAATAAGTGAGAATAAGTGAAAATAATTTCAATATTCCATATAACCCTCTCTTTACTAAGCAACATTAAAATATTTATTTACAATCAGAAATCAAACTTTTGTGTTTAAAAAGTTATCATTTCTTAGAAATTCTCAGCAAGCCTCCACTGGGATTTTGGACCACTTCCCTTTTGTTTCAACCTCAAGGCCTTTGTGACCGTTCAAAGCAGCTGGATTCTCTTCAGATTCACAAAGTGACATTCCAGCTATTTATCTATTTATTTATTATTATCCAAAAGTTTAGACCAATCCATGTTCTTAGTGGTAACCATGTGTGGTGACAATTACCCATAGCGATTAATTTACACATTAATGATATATATATATACATATACCCGAATACAAAGTCGCAAATCAAGATGCTGCATTGGATATTAATCACATTGGGCTTAACTGTATGTTTGTATTAAGTTGTTATAAATTCTATTATTTTACATGTGGCTTTCCTGATTTACATGAAAATACAAATCTTTGTCAATATTAAACAATGCTTGAGTTGTCTAGAAATCTTACCTGCTGAGTTTCTCAGCAGTCATTAGCTACTTATAATTTCCCCAGAGGACAGGGAGGCAGATTTCTAGTTCAGTTTACTGAAATTCCTGATTTATCAGGTTTATGATTAAACCTTAGGAATAATTTTCAGTCTAAACATTATGCAGCTTATAATAAGCACCGCATACAAGGCCACAAATTCTGTTTATCTAGTCAGATTTTTAGTCTGTGTATGCACATGGTACAAAGATGTGTTGGTGGATTTGTGGGTGGTAAAGATTATCATAAATACATTTATCTAATTTGCAGGAGAGACTTGAAAATAAAGCTTGAAAATATTTTCATCAATGTTGTCAAGGTGCTTCCTTTTATCGAAGTGTGAAAATAGATCAGAGACATTTGTTCTTCTGCAGTATGTGGATTTGAAAACCAAACATAATTCTCAAATATCTACATAAATGTACTGTTTTTATCTGCTTAAATCAGTCTTGGAAATAATGGCAAACTATAAACCAAATGACTATAACAAAGATTGCAGATTTGAACACATTTAAATCCCATCGGCATTATGTTTCAGCCTAAAGTGCAGTCAAGTCATCTTCAGTTTTCTATAACTGCTTTCTCTAAATGCACAAAGTGCACTGCAGCAAGCATTCATATTTAATTCATTCAGGTCCCATGAAAATAACAAAAAGAAAACTAAATGACCCACACAGTGCTGATTTCAGCTTTTGGGCAAGAAATAGACAGCAGGGGCTAACCTCATGGCAATAAAATCACTTGCCAGATTTAAGTTAATGTTATAATAGTGTTTGAATAGAATGAAAAAAAATACAGTGTATTTAGATGAACATGTGATCTACACAAATCTAGTTCTTGAAAATTTATGTCAACATCTTGAAAGAGCAAAGAGGTCAGTGGGTGGACTAAAGAAAGAAGTCAGGAAGAAGACCTGCAGGTTACAGCAGGTATAAACAGGATGGATATGGATGCCATGATATTAATCAATATTATCTATAGCAGAATATCCTTATTCTTAAGAAAATATTTAAATGCCAATCTTTGAATGAATACAAAAGAGTTTTTTCTGGGTGTGTGACTGCATCTTGCTCTTGTCTTTTCATAAGAACTGTGTGCTGTCGGGTGTGAGGGATTAAAAGTTGGTTAATTGCACAGCAGTTTCTGAAAAGCAAAGAGACAAAGGCGATCCATTCTGTGTGAGATGACTGCTGAGGAGGATATCCCTTCCTCTTTTGAACACTCTCCTTCACCCTCATTTACATAAATAATTGAGGACTGTCTCGAAATGACACATGGTGCGGAAGTGAGAGCGGAGCACAAAGGACTTCAGTTCCATCACCGCTGGCATTGAGGAAGATTATTTCTTATGTTTGTATGATATGAGCAACAAAAGGGCAGACTGCTTGATTGAATGTTTGTTCATTTCCTTCTTGTTTTCGTGATTTTACAGGTTGATAAATTCTTACTCTGTGTCCAGGCAGCTGCTGGGTCCTTCCAGGCTGACCCACAATGAAGTGAACATCTGCCATTAGTTCATTGTTGAACATAACTGAATTTCTGAAGGGAAAGAGAGGGGAAAACATGAGATCAATATTAGCAGGGTCAGAGCATGTAAAAAGGAGTTTTTCATACAAATGGTAATACTGAAATCTTTATTAGTTTTGAATGTATATTAACAGGTTTTGCTCTATTTTTTTCTGTAAGTCCAAGGGTGAGATTTTTGTGAGATTTCCCAATTGTCCAATTGCCCCAACTGCTGTTAAAGTCCACACAAAACACATACTTCATTGTCCTTAAATCACAAATGTTATTTCCTCTTTCTAGATTAGGTTGGGAAAAAGACAATGAACTCAATAGAAGATCCCCACTGTGAAAGAATGGGACCAACATTAAAGCTGTGTTCATGTATTATTGAGTAGTGGAACATGTCACAGAGGTGGGTAAACAGCCCCATGATGTTCTGGAGAGACAACAAAGCCAGGTCAGAAAGCACACATTTTGCTCTGGACAGCTGGGTCTTTTACTGACAGGCCATTGTAAATATTTAGCTTTTGGTACAGATCAGCCTCTGCCTGTTGTGCATATCAAACACACTTACTGCTTGTCCGCTCAGAGCAGCAAATGTGTTTGATATCGCATGTCAGAGCAGCAAAGTCTGTAGGAGCAGGAGAGGGTGAAAACAGAGGTTCCCCCAACAGATTGAGGGCAGGGCAGAGAACACCATACCCACACTCAAACCCACATACACACAAACACGCAAACACTCACTCATTCCTCAGTATAGAAGGGTAATCAATTAACAAAGTGTTTTGCAATACTTTTTAGGATTAAATAGAGGCTCTGCTCAGAAAACCTGCAACTGAAATTGAACTATTTTGTACTTAAGAAATTTAGGAAATTTCTAAATTGAATTTCATAAAAATCAAATGTCTGTCAATTTAACACTTATGAAGACTGTTTGGGTCATCAGAAATCATTTTCAAGCAAGCTGCTTCCTGGTTTGACCTACCTTTCTCTTATAGTCGAGTAGAGTCCCTGCCAGTTACAGTTCTGTATGGTATTGTTGTTGTTGAGGTTCTGCTGCTGGTACTGTTGGACCGTGGTGGTGGATGCTGGCTTTTTGGTTGGAAAAATGTCCGCTGCCATCTTCTTCTTCTTCTTGCTCCTCAGAGTGATTATCTCATAACAGACCGGGGGCAGCTTGGAGCTGCCGCTGGCGTTCCCTTTCTTAGAGCTTTTACTTGACTTGCTTTTCACTGACTCAGGGAGCATTAAGAAGAAAGTCAAACATTTCATGTTCCTTCCCTTGGCATCGACCATGAGTGTGTTCAACTGCTGAGCAGTGGTAGTCCATGCAGAGAAGACATTCACCACGATATGGCGTAGGACCAAGGGGGGGAAGAGGACAGCAGAGACTTGAACTGTGATAAGAAGTGCAGAAGTCAAGAGATCCTGCAAGAGGTTTGTATAACCTTTAAGGGACTACCAGGATATATATATCTAGTTGGTGTTGTCACTCCTCTGAAGAAGCAGCTTCAGACTGGTGATCTAAAGGAACCATTCCTGTGTGAAGTTTGATCATCTGACGGAGAGGCTCTAGGGGTTCCCATCCCTGCTCATCCAAAGTGATAAGATCAGCTCCTCAAATCATTTCTTTTCTCCTCTGCTCCCTTGCCTCTCTCACTCTCTGGCTTGCTGAGGTCTGTCCTGACAGCTCCAGATTTAGTATAGCTGCAGTGGTCCTTAGGCAGTGGCGGTTACCCAGTTCCTTTCATTTTGCACTCTTACTTCCTCTGTGCTTTTCTTCTCCTCTCTGCCTCTCTTCATTTGTGAGTCTACCTTGTTCTCTTTAACACACGCTCTTTACACCCTTCCTCTCCTCTGTGAAGCAGAGTCATCTGCAGGATGCTGTAGCTGTGGATGCTGTGTTGCTCTGCTCAGCCACTCTGTCTTGCTGACTACAGAGGTTGAATGAGAGAAAGCAGAAGAGATGGAGAGCCCCCCGCCTCCCTGCCCCCTCTCAGCACAGTTTAAAGCTCTCTCCGGAGCTCAGCCAATGGCAGCAGACAGCATTCATGATTGGCTAATACATCCAAGTGCAGCACATACTTGAATATGTAATAGGCCACGTCTCAATTAAAGTGACAGCCATGCTCCATAAGAATGATATATTCATCCACGGCTTTGCTTTCTGTCTCCCTTATCTGAAGTCACAGCATTCAATTTATACCTAAGTAAATACAAGCTCTTCAAAAGGGTAGTGTAAATTTACACGGTCTCTCTAAGAGCAGATATTGTTTAATTAATAAATCATGTGATTATTTTATGTATTTTTAAATTAATATTTCATGCATTTAAGAAAAAAGTGAATTTACAGCCTTTTATTCACTTGACTAGTTTGATTGGACCTGTAAACACTTTCTATGATTCTACAGTGACAGAACATTTAGACTGAAATCTATATAGGGTTCATAGTAAAAATAAACCTCATACACAAGCTCGTACCATGCTTGGATATAGACATGAAATATATTACAATTTGCTCATATTCCTGTATCTCTGAGTAGCTTTGCCTGATATGACCATTTTGACAATTTCTCTATTGAAAAACACAAAAGATCTCCAAACATGTGCTGACACTTTTTGCTGTCACTGCCTCAGGAGAGTACATGGAGCTATGAATGTAATGCACTCTTTACACAATGTATTATGCATATGGTTTATGTGCTCTTCTTGTCTGGTTGGGAATGTGTACAGCAGGTATTCTATTTTAAGTCCATGGTCGGTTTAACTATTTGGTGGGAGTATAATAAGATGTTGTCTAATGTTGCAATATGTCTATGTAACAGTTCAGTATTGTATCTGTTTGTGTTGTGATTTTTTAGTGTTACTCCTGTTGTTCTGCAAGTTGCATTGTTAGTAGTATAAACATCACTGTTATTGCTATCAAATAGAGTCTATCTGTGTATATAACATTATAAATCTATTAAAGTAAAAATAAAACAGACAAAAAGAGCATGTTAAGGTAAATAAATTTAATGGAGAAAGTCTTCCTTGAACCACTGTCACAATATTGATTTTTCCATAAACCCTAATTAACTGTCTCAGTGTTTGCTGCACCGAGGAGCATTAGTCCACTAAGCCCCCTGATACAGTGTACACTGTAGAACAGAAAAATTTGCTATGGCAACATGGAGCCAACATTACAGGGCACCATACTCTGAAATTGCAGGCCACTAGAGATGTTACCCTGGTAACCACATCCACAAGCAAGCCCAGAACAAAAATGTATTATGCAGACATAAAAACAATGATGATGGTACAGGAAAAGAATATTTCATTTCACGGTGTTACCTCTAATCACTAAAATTCAAATTGTAATGTTAAAGATGTAAGTGTGATAACTGGTGACAAGTTACTCACATTTAATCAAAGGTTTTGGGATTTATCTCACATTGTGTTGTAGCAGCTGCATAGTGCATTTGATAAATAGGATGTCACTATAAATCGCCTTATATGGCTTAATTGCGTTTTCTCTCCATTCATCAGCAGAAAATGTAATCTTGTTATTCACACATTCAGAGGTAGGAATGAGGGGAGGAGGTAATGATGGTGCTGTGACAGCGTCAACATCACGTTTGTCTCACACTTTGTCACCACGTATTCACCAATTTTCACAGATAAGGAAAACATCAGCATAACTGTAGGAGCACGGCAATTAACATTGTGTTTAACAAAGGCTTGTAGTTCTTAGGTGCAGCAATTATCGTTTTTTATTGCTATAATCTTTTTAAACAAGTGCAGACTGACACATGCATGCAAAAAATGTTTATTAATCATCTTAATATAGTCTGTGCTTAATATAACTTTACTGCTGCTCGTTTGTGACATAGCAATGATAGTGCTAAGACCATGAACTTGAAGATATTAAATCACTTTCAGTGCACATTTTAAACTCCCTTATATTCCAAGGCTCTATAGTACTCTCGTCTTGACTTATAAACTTCAAAAGGTGAATTTAAAAAGCAGCAGAGGTCCAGCTGTGCCTTTGTTGATTGCTTAATGATTTCTGTCAATGAAAGATTCTTAATCTTCAAAGTAGTTATACCACGACACCTTCATCTTTTAACAAGCAATTGCAGATGGTGTGCAACGCATATAAGCCAGAAAAAGCGCAGACAGCAAAAAAATTAGCTACTTTATTCATACAGAAAACGTATAATCAATGTTCCTATGCCTCATTACAGAAAAAAGGTTTGTTTGCAATGTGTTTTCTATATCATCATAGACTGTTAGATTTTGTTAAGATATATTTACTGGTTTGTGCTCACAAAGCTAGAAAATTTCAATTTTTAATTCCACAGTAGTAGAGTAGAGTAGGTTTTCTATGTAAAAAAAAAGTTTTATAAATGACTGAGGTTTGGTGGGAACGTTTAATTACATTTTCTGCAACATTCTCTGAATTCTGAGGTCATTGGTTGTGTTGTGGAGGTGGCTGCTTGCCATTCTAAGTTTTTGCACAGAGATGCAGCCCTGTGTGGTGACAGAACTCCTCTGCAGAGAGACACCTGCTGAGAGGCTTGGCTGAGCACAGCGGAGGAGAGAGGAGGCTGCGAAATGAACTGTGATGCGGGTCTGGCACACAGAGGCAGGGACAGGATCCAGCAGCTCGTCCACTACTCACCCCCCACACCCTCTCCGCAGCTTTCCCTCTCTGCTGCCACCATTAAAGCAGGCAAGGGCACCTGACAGGTGGAAGGGGCGGAAGCGATAGTGTCTGCCCAGACATAGGGCTTAGAAGTCCTGAATAAGAGAACTGTCAGTCAGTGGGGTCTTGGAAAGAGCTGGAAGTCACAGGAACAGTGTGAGTGTTTGTGTGGATGTACATGTGAAATTATATACCCATATACAAATAAATCCATGTTTAGGAGACTGAGACTTTTGGTTTATCCCAGCTCTCTTTCGGACACCTCACAGTTTCTCCATTTTTTTCCCGAGTGCTAGTTTACATCAAATTTCACAGTATTAATTTAGCCAGGCCTCTCATATTTTGTCATTGTTGCATAAGAGGCTCAGTAGAATTAGCAACTTCTTGAAAAAGACAGGAGAAACATTTTATCAGACAAAACAATCATTGATTAGCAACTTAAATTTATAAAAGTGTCTTGCCCAGTAAACAGCCTAACACACTTTTACTGCTCAGAAAAGGCAACAACACCCTCGATGAGATGATAGCCTCTTGTTTTGCTTACAATCAATATGTCACACTCAGAAGATGTATGGGGGTAATTTTACTTGCCGGGAAAGCACAGAAAAATCAGTAAGTGTAGGCGGTCTGCAGGAGTCAGAAGCTTCTCTGGGTCACATGCACAAGAATGACCGCTCTGAACAGAGGTGCCTTCCTCTGTTCATGTATTCACCCATCTACCTGTCGATAAGTCTCTCTATATGCATCTATCTTGTGGCTGCGTATGTTTGTACATGTGTGCTGCTGCTGAATGTGTGGACACGGTAATGACAGTGTAGCAATGACCTTACAACCCTGGCCCACCACATGCTCGCACACTAACTCCCACACATTTTCCTCCATTGCTCACTCTTCGCCCTCATATAAAACTCAGTCGGCATAATTTTCACTGTGATTAAATGCTTTGCATTCGGTATGAAAGGATCGATGAGTCATGACATATTGTGCCCATATGCGTAACTTTATATTGTAGCTTGGTGCTCCCTTAATCACAGCATTTTTCTCTGGCTCATTCATTCTGCTAGTTACTGTGTCTCTAAATATACTTGGAGAATATATATGTTAGCAACTGAGAAACCTTAACAGATCTGATTTAGAGGAACTATATTCAGGTTATATAACAGGACTATTATAATAATTCAGAATAAACACAATATTCAGAGACTGACAACTTTGAACGCTACACCAGTTGTCTAATTGAGATTTTCCATTAAATATAATGTCAGAAGCCAAAGACTCATTGTTTTTTATGTCACTGATATCTTCAGTTTCCTTAAACATATGAACACATACACATTATATACAATCGTTTTCGGTAGTACACTTAGTTTTTTAATTGTATTTCATTAAGGTGTCATAGGAGATAGAGCTGTCACTCTTTCGTCAAAGTTTGAACAGGAAGGAAGTTTGAACTCAAGTGTCCAGTTTGAATTAGAATACTACAGACTGCGAGTGCCTCTGACCATAGGCTGAGTGGGTGCATTGGTCTATTAGAAGTAGTTTACCTTGTCATCCATCAGAAGTACTCTAGTTTCAGCATGACCTAATTAATGTCCTAGGAACATCTCCTTATAAAAAGGCCAATGTTATATGGAAGTGGAATAAACTAACCCTATGCCATCCAAAGAGGGCAATAATGAACCAAATAATCCCAGAAATGTTTGGAAGTATTTTGGAAGCAGCAGGCCCCTTGCCAGTGGTTTATCAAAATACCATCACTGACAAGAAGGTAGAATTAGCAGAATATGCATAGATATGCTGTCCATCAGTATTATTTCAGGAGAGTGATTTCAGGAACTGTCTGACCTAGAGTAACAACACAAAATTCCAGTCACACTAAAATCTCGTCACATGTACAGCTAAAAGACAGCACACTGGAAAACATTAAGATCACATCATGAGGACAAGACACATGTTCTAACCAAAGACAGATAGCTGGCCACACATGCTTCTGTGACAGTTACAGGTCACTATATTTCCGACTCATAGGATCTTGACAGCTATGTCCTGTGTACTAACGAGCTAAGAAGAGGCCACACAGCTGTCCATGTTGTGGAAAACATCAGGAGCACACTGGATAAAAATCTGCCATGAAGCGGTTGCAGTTGTAGCCACTGACAGTGCTCAGATCAGACAGTTTACAACATTGTCTTGGTGGGGGTGGGTATTCAAATACATTCAAAGAATTCCATGGTTCTGTAAAATGAGTTCAAACCTGATATTTTTAAAAAAGGTGACATAGATCTAAATAAGATCCCCATATACCCTGTCACAAAACGCAGCTATCAATAGTAGAATCTTTTATGTTAGGCAGAACAAAGAGGTTGAAGTTTGTGTTTTACATTATTTCCAGAAGGAGGTCTGTCACAGTATTCCACAAACACACATACTGTGACAGAAGTGGCAGCTCATGTGGTACAAGCTCAGAGTGGTAATGGAGACCCTTATGTTTTTCTGAACCTTGAAGAATTTTTGGTAAACTATTTTAGGAGTGAAGATATTACCTATAGGGATTCAGATTTCATTGAAGGTGTTAGGGGAAACGTTTGACAGGCAAAATGAGAACCTTGAACAAATCCTAACAAACATACCATCTTTAAGATCGGCAGGCCTTTAGCTTTAAGTTTCTGAAAAACACTCTCTGAAAGTCTAACAGTTTTTGCAGAAGTCACAGAAGATGTCATAAAGCTTTGGAGTGCAAAAGCTTAATGTTCTGTTGACATGAATGTTTGTCAGGATCAAATTCCCTGAAAATTCAACAAGAGATGCTATTAACAGTAAGTGTGGCTGCCAAGGAAGCTACTGTACTGTAATCTAGATAGAGATTGCTTTATAATGTACACTTATGGTGGGAGCTGCTCAAAAATATTTAGCAAAATCTGTTAGCAATTCCAGTTCAGATTCAGAAGGATTTTCACTGACAAATAGCCTGGTGGTTCAGAATGTGTCCATTTTAGCATCATTTGAATGCAACTGCCAATGTGTCCAGGGGTGTTCTGGCACTTATGCGAGGAGGGATCAGCAGTCTCAAGTGTTTTCAAGTCTTACAAATAGTCTCTTATCAGTTTTTTAGGCACTTTAAGAACACTCAAAGTAATGTCAGGAGTTCTGTTGTGAATATTATTAAGGTACTTGCAACTTTTAGTTTGTGTAGTTTATGATTTGGCCAGTTTATTTAAAATCATCCCAGGTCAAAAAATCTGACTTTTAAATCTTTGATTGTGGCCATCTTTGGCAAGTACTAGTGAAAATGCAACATTGAAGCCACAACAACCAAGGCACCTCTTGTTGCAGAAATGACATCTCATGTAAGGTTCAGAGTATCTGTTGAATCATTATAGGAAGCAGGATATAGCTCAGTGGGAATCTTGACAAAAACGTGTCTGCAGTGTAGCCTGGGGTTTCTTAAAAGCTTGCTCTGAATATATTAATATGTCACCAACAATTTGACAAATTTCCGTTTTTACTGATGATTGCTGCTATTTTTAGTCCTCCGAAGATGATGAAGCTCAAGACTTTTGTGATTCATTTACTATTTGTTCGATGTTTCCTGAATTGGTTGCAGTCAACATAATCCCAGTTCGTTTTGTATGTTTACAATACTAATAAGATGTATCTGCTCTATTTTGTCTTTTTCAGTTGACTGGTACAGCAAAGCATTCTTGTCAGTTATTTCTACAATATTCCGTATGTCATCATCATTACGTTACTAGCATCCAATACCTTTTGAGTTTCCCAGTTCTCACTTTCACTTTCACAGATTCAACCGCACCATCGCTCAGATATTAAATTTCAAAAACTTGAATCAGTGACAGAGCTTAAATTATGCAGGCTTCCATTGCAACTAAACATCACATCAGCAAATGAGTTCACTAATTTGCATAATGACAGTCAGGCAGGAGGTGCTTGTCTTATAGAATCAGCTATGTAAAAATTGAGAGCTAAAACCTGAGTGTTCTCAGACTTCTGAGGAGCACAGATGCTTATTCTCGCAGTACTGTACCAGATACGCCTGCTACGCCTAAAATATGGAACACTAGGTGTTGACAAAGCTGTTATAGCGTTGGTGGGAGTCCCGCTGGTGCTCAAAAGGCTGACCATATGGTTCATCCTGTGATGAGAGTTAACATGTCTGCAAAACATGCAGATGCAGAAATCTGCACATTTACACAAGAGACCCAGTCAGCTTATGGTATCTGCTTAAACATATTTGAACTGCATAATTCCATGATACTTCTGTTGTCTCAGAAAGTGATAAATATTTAGATGAATATTAAAACAGACTCCATAAGTGTTCAAGCTGTGCTAAAGGAGCCCCAGAGGAGAAGAGTGCTGACCAGGCACATACAAGCATGGAGAAAACAGAAATAGGGGACCAGACAGATGGAACAGGGATATAGAGATAGTTTGTTATGAGGGTCCTTTTGTTAAGAAAGGAGGGGATGTCTCTATTTTTTCATAATAAAGCAAAGATGTACCCAGCTTACCAAATCATACCCATCACATTTCTACCAAAGTAATGGAGGAAGACACATAAACAATGACATTTACATGTACAGTAATGTTAATAAATCTTAATGTTCAACAAGATCATTAAAAGCTTCATTTGAGATATTATATATGTGGTATATGTACAAAATAGAATTGAATGCTGTAACATTGTGGTCATGCTGAAGGTTGGTGCAATGTGGATACTGTCAGAGGATCCAAATACTGTAGCATGAAATTGTATGAGGTTGTGTGTGTGTGTGTGTTTGTGTGTATATTCCTGTGTGTGCGTGTTAATCAGCAGAAACCACTGGGCAGGAGAAGGTCAGACAGGAGATTGGGTTTTCTGAACTGAGTGAAAACAGTCCCTTTAGAAACCTGTGGAAAAGCTAAAAGTGAGATATGCTTCTGTGGAGCACATGGAAGAAGCCCCTCAAAGCTGATCCTTAATCCTTTTTCCTACCCTACTTCCCCCTCCTTCTCTCAGTTTAATCTCTGACACTGTATTAACATTTACATTTTTACAGGCTTGTGAATCTAGTGTATGCTGCAACATTTATCCATTTACACTAATTACGCACTGCTGAGATGGGAGTGGATGGCTTAACCTTCTCACAGCTAATTTCTCATGATTTTTCCAAAGCTTTAGCACAATCCCAGAGGGGTAAAATATGACCTTTTCCAGTTTTATTATCAGCAATACCAACAACGTGACACTAATCAGGATAATATGATGGCATCTTTAAAAAAGTATTGCATTTCATTTCAAATAGTCGCAGATCTCATTGATGAATATTGTCGATATAATTTTATATAGTCTAGTCTCAAACATGTTCTCTGGAACAACAGAATAGTCTAACTGGTTGCAGAGATTAATTTGGAAGGTCCTGCAGTTCAGCTGTGTAATTATTGATTGTTGCGAGCAAAGCACTTTAAGAAGTGAAACAAAGAGTTGTTGAAATTGAATTCTTTTTTTGTACTTTGGAGGACTAACTGCCAGATGGACAGTAACACTGAGCAAGTCCTCCTGGCCAAATGCTGATTTAGGTTACTTGTCATTGCCTTATTTAAGCAATGTCTTATTTGATGTCACTATTTTGGTCTGCAAATAAGTTTTTTTATCAACAGTAGTGAGCAAAGGTTTTGAGCCACGCCTAATTTATTATGTTTATGTTTAGTGGCTTGACAAAAAAAAAAAAAAATGTGTCTTTGAAAATGGTCAGGTACAAGGACTAGACCTGAATTAAGTGAAAAAGCAACCAGGGTCCAAAGACACACATTAATATATCTTCAGAAAGCTTCGAAAGCCTATTGCTCAAGACCACTTTCAAAGATTACAAGAAAGTCTGGCTCCTTGGAAACAAAATATGAAGAAATGAGAGATGGCTCAGGACTAGCACTGCAATTCAGGAGCATTCTTACGTGTTTGAATGAAAAATTCTCTTTTGTGGACACTTTTGACTTTGAAACTTTGCAGACCATTCAGATGCAGAAAAAAGCTATGACACAACGCAGTGAAACGGAGAAACCTAAAACAAAAGCATGGCTTTTACAAATGACTTTCTTCAGAGGCATGCTGGAATAATGCAGCTTTTTTCCCACTGCTTCTCAAAGTGAGGTAAAGTGTTTACTTGAACTGCTAATAAAGGTCTGTTAATGACAGCAGATTCTATATTAGTAACTCAACATCCTATGGTTCAAGTGAAGAAGAAACACCAGATTCAGGTACACGTGAATGAAAACAAACCAGGGATGATGACACAAAACTACAAAGAGTCAAGTTGACTTAAATATATAAATAGATAAAAATACTGAGAGCTGAATACCCAGTAGAGAGATTTTTAAAGATCCCCAGCACAGATATGCATGAGTTGAGCCTACAAAAACGTAACTAAGACAGGTTCATGGTTCTGTTACCCCTGCTAACAAACACAACCACAGTGTCCCCTCTGTAAGGCTGTCATAGAAATGAATGTCGTCAGGGTTTGATTTGGATAAGCGGTATTTGAGCTTTATATTTCAGTTTCAACAGGACTGATGGAAAAGCCCTGTCTGAGACTAAACTTTCCCCTACCTGCATATCAAACATGCACAGCGCATGTTTAGTTAGACTGATGTCAGCTGAAGATCATTTTTTTTCTTTTCTTTTCTTTGTTGTGTGTGCTCACCCTCAGGGAATCTGGCCATTTCTCAGCACAATCAAGTTAACAATTTGAGTAAACTTTGTGAAAAGGTCAGCAGTGAATGATTGATTATGGATTGCTTTAATTAAGATTTTCTAATCTGTGACACAATTCAAAATGAGATTATGAGCAAATACAAATGTAAAGCATTTTTTACAATAATTTCTACCTGGCAGGAGATGTTGAATTGATTAAATCTCTTTACTCACTCTGCATTCATCATGTCACAGTTCACAACGAGCAATACTGTGCTGAAACTATGTTATATTTGTGTTTCAACACTGTTAAAATTGGCAATGACTGTCCAGGTTGAACCACTATGGGACCAAAGCAGTTCACTGAGACTTTCAAATCTTAATTTCTTTCTGTAGAAGAGCTAAAAATGACTAATTAGAATGATGCTGCCTTTGGGGTTGCATACTACTATTTACCTCTCTAATTTTGGATTTATCTGACAGTGGTACAGCCCTTGTGGGAGGCGTTAAAGCCTTGCAGCTCACATTCAACATGCCAAGAGAGAAGACTTTAAATACTTGAAAGAAGATCACAATATGATGATGTATGAATATTTATTTGTCACGTCTGGGGTAAATCTTTCAGAACGAGTCTCGTATTTATTTTTTTCCACTTCAAAAGATTGTACATCCAATAAAAAAGACTATACATGAGATTAAATTCCTAATGGGATGGTATCTAAATTAATTATGGTGTACTTATTTTATACATAGAATATACTTTTAATTGAAAATGTCAGTTTACTGCATATTCACTTTCAGACTATGACAATATTACAACTTAATCTATCTGCCAGGAGAGACCAGTGAAAGTGCTGCTTTCTGCAGGGTTTTTTGTACAACACAGCTGGTGTTGTCTTAAGTTTCACTGCTGTATTCCATCCATGACCGCTGGGAAGCTGCTATATAAGTGGGAGGAGCCTGTGTGCTGCAATCAGCCCATTTCCATCAGCATTATAGCTGCCTGACAACATCCAGCTGTCTTTGATGTGCAACAGAGGGCTGACGGTGATCTTTTCAGCTCTGCTTTTTTGCTGTAGTGCTCACTGACATGAAAACATATACACATGCATACTTGTCCAAACAGTAAATCATGCTGGGAAACATACTTCACATGTAGAATGAGGAGTAAAACTCTTATTTTTCCAATTTACGCTTCTTAAATTATGAGCTTCACATCAAGGTTAGAAGCAGTTTACAATGAGGAACTTAAAGGAATTGTATGAGTTTTACAGGATGATACTTCAATTTTCTTTCTGGCAGAGAACACACCAAATCAAATCATAGCTCAACAATGCATGAGTGTCAACCTTTATCTGAGCAATCTCTGTCTACTGTTTTCTTAATGGCTCCACTCCAGCTGGTTCCCCTAACCTATGATAATGACATTATAGTTTAACCTGATAAACTGCGAACCTGCAGGGCTAAATCAGATTTTGCTTTTTCAACAGCTGGGATGCTTCATGCAGTGGGCACTCACCAAACTGCTGGGGCAAAGCATGAAAACCAACAAAATAACATCTACCATTTTACATCACCCTTTTTAGAAGTAAGAATTAGTGACATTATTCAATGATTAAGTACCATTGTTTGATGTCAGATAAGGAGATATAAGTTCCTCTCTACATTTTAGATACTTACTACTTAACTTAGCAGTGCTATTTCTGACTGCTTATTCTCTGATATGTGTTACATCTTTAATTGTATTGTATTGTTTGGAGACCATTACACAGGTTTTGTTGGGTTGCTAATGTACATATTCATAAGCATTCCACTAAAGGTTCCTGTGGTCCAAAAGCACCGTATGCAGGGTTGGATGATCAGCTAATAGAATATAAGTGTTGAATAGTCTACCAAGTGAAAAAAAAAAAGGCAGGGAGTAAAACTAACTGGAATTCACAAGGAAAACTGGCTCTCGTTAAAAGTAGACCAATAATTACAGCCACTGCCACATGCCCTGATCAGCCTGACAACTAAAGGGAGGCTAACTCAGGAAGAAAAGCAGTCATTTGCCAATTGGAAGGTTGGTGGTTTGATTCCTGGATTCCCAGACCACAGTGTAACTGGGTAAGACACTGAACCCCATGCTGCCTCAGATGCTTACCTTAGTATGTCAATGTGTGTAATAGAGAAAAGGCAGTGTGTAGCCTGTAATACTGTAAAGTCAAAGTTTGTGTTTGAATTAATGAATGTGGCTCGCAGTAAAAACAAAACTGTGATGAGCTGTCAACTAGACTAGGAAAGCTATATACAAAAAAACTGTCTATTTACCATTCCCCCTGCAGGACATTTAGTGGGCCCTGCAAAAACTGTTGCAGGAAGGACTCAAAGTACAGAACAAAGAGGCTTGGGTGTTCACCTGGCCTCAAAACTCCCCCAGGTAACACTAATGGGATTTGATTGCATCTGTGGGAAGGATGCTCAATCCATCAAGACCCCACCACACAATCCAAAGGATCCAAAGGATCTACTGCTGACATTGTGGTAAAGGATGTCATTTGTCAGTGTCATATTCCCTAGTCAGAGCTCTTTTGATGGCATGAGGAGAACTCACTCAATATTAGATGAGTGGTCATATTCTTAACACTGTATAAGTGATTATAGTATTATTTCATTGCATCTCTTGGATTCCTTTTGCTGAAGCTCTTTTTCAGGCCAATTTCTGGACCACTTCACTGAGTAAATACTTTGGTGAGTGGAGGAAACTTTTACTGTTTTGTAAATGTTTAGGAAACATAATAGAAAAACAATAATTCTTTGTGGTGTGACACAGAAAAGGTACAACATTTTATGTGTCTGGAGGCCGTAATCAACGGATCGTCAGATACTAAGCTTAGCCAGACAAAGAAAGCATCTTATGTTTTCATGATATCCTGGATTCATTCTATAGTCTCTGAATATTTCCTATTTAGACAGAGCATTACATTTAGTTTCATTCTGTTTAATCACTTGGTTTTTTCTTGGTCTGTCAAACCAAGTCCACTAAGCTGAGGAAAAGGGCTGTCTTTCTTTTCTTTCTTTCTTACTTTAATTAACAGGTAATGTTTAGTTTGTAATATTGTTGCCACTGTTATGTGATGGTTGTTCAAATGTTGACTCTCAATCTCACAGAATAAAGAAACCAGAGAACTTGTTAAATTGTGAATGTTGAAATATTACATTAGGATTTAAAGTGTTCATGCATTGATGCAATAACATCTGTTTATGTACAGTTGAGTTTTGTCAGCAATGCTTAGATTAGATGCCAGAGTAAATACATTTTAAATAGATGCCTGAGATCAAAAGCAACAAACAGAGGTTTGCACAATTTGGAAGACATTTAAAGCAATTGGTTTTAACCATACGGGGAATATGGTGGTAATTGAAATGCACCGTCATTTGGCAAACTGCTGATGTGAGACAAGTAACAAGTGAATGATAAAATAGTTCCTACCGTCTTTTCTTTCATTGGTATTCATTTCTTTGTTGCCTCTACAGAAGAAACCTATAAAACAAAGACAGTATTCCCCTTTTTTCAAAGAGGGACTGGGCTACAATTTGAGTCCTGATGGTTCCTTTTCTCCTTTTCACAAAATAGTACCAATATGTTGTTCTGTAGCTCTTATTGGATAGATTGGATTGATACTTTATTGATGGGGGAAATTCTCAAGTTCCAGCATTATTGGCCCTGAAGATGTAGACAGAGTGCCTTTCTCTATCTTCTGCTTAGTGATACTATAGGCGTGGAAATGTTGCAACATGCTGTGGGAGGGAAAAGGTCAGTTATAGCCTATGGGCTCCTTTTTGCGCCAAGTAGGAGTTTCTGATCAACACAAACACTGATTAAATCATCTGTGTCTGGATAAAAACAAAAGTGTTCTCTTTAGGTTATTTTGATTATTTTGTCTGAGTGATTTTGGCAGATTTGTGGGATATTGCTCTTTCCGCATCTTACATTTTGAGACAACATGTTTGGCATTTGGGTGATGTTTTTACCATCCGAAGTGACAGATTGTCAGAGAAGCATTAAAACCATATAAGATTTCTGTCCTCTTTCCACCTTGAATATCATCACACAGATAAGGAAAATCCAGTGTTTTCAATGCACCACAGCTGCATTTGCTGGGTTATTTCTAAAAATCCCAGGCTTTTGAAAAGACAACCTGCTCTGCTCTGCATTGCTTGTGCTGTTTGGGCCTAATTCATACTCTTCATCCGTGGCAGATTGACTCACAGGGGCTCCTCGCAGACATTTGAGTTAAAGCTGCAAAACTATTAAAAATGTATGCTCTGTATGAATGCATGACCTATATTATTCATGCAAATAAATAAATAAACAGGGGTTTAGAGGGAATGATGCAAATCTTCAGAAGTGTGCCACAGGATGAGCTAATAACATCATAACAATAAAGAGACACTGAGAGCGCAATGATGAGCCTGCCTTACTCATTGCCTCTCCTCCTCTCCTCTGCTTCCCTTATAATCAGCCTATCCCACAAAGCTGCCTACAATATCCATTCCAGCATGGTCTGTGTTTGAATTGGCCTCTCTTGGTTTAAGTGTATGTTGTGACTCACCTCTCTCTTTGCACTTCAGGATAGTGCAGAGAATATTCTCGCTTTCATGTATTGGTGTCTTTTCCAAGAACCCGGACTGTGACAGAAGTTGGCCTTTGGAGTGTTGATTCTTATTAACCATGGTGTGGCCTTTCTCCTACATTCTTTCCCAAGACCATGTCTGTGTATCTTCTTTTTCTGCCTCTCATCTTTGCTCCACCACCCTCATCCTGTCTGCCTTCTCCTGTTGTCTCAGTAGATTTCTTCTTCAGTCTGCCATTCAGCCAGTGTCAGGGTAGAGATCGTGGTAGTGAGAATAAAGGCCACTGGATTTTCTTGCTTTATGATGAACTGCTGCTGTCTGACTGAAGCAGCCTCCAAAAGTCACAGAGAGACATTTTAAAAAAGGAAAACAGAACCTGCCAGCTATCAGTAACAATTGATTTGTGCAAGACTTTCTGTGGTTGAGTTGCTTGGGTTGGGCTGCAGAACTCACTCTTGTTTAGAGAAATGCAACCGCAAAGCTGCTACATGGAAGAAGAGTCAAGGCATTGTCATTAATTTGTCATTCAGATCCTGAACATGAAAAGGTCATCTTGTTACCTCTCACATATTCATTCTATGTGGCATTAGTCTTTAGCCTAAAATCTACCATTCTAAAATCTACCATTAGGCCAATAAAGCAGAGATGTAACACTGACCCTCGCACAGTGACAACGGAATAACCTTTTACCTCCTGTTTTCTGCTAAGGCCATCCTGTCTCAGAAGCAACTCATAAGACTGAATCATTTCATCCCTCGTTGCATATGTGCATGTGTATATCAACTCACATGTGTGTCTCATTTTGTGTGTGTGTTTCTAAATTGAGGAAAGCCTGTTGGCTGTTTACATGAAGCAGAAGAGTGTATCCATGCTGAAATGACTAATTGGGAAATATAGTGTACAACCTCATTTAAAGCATCTTATTCCCCTTGCATGAATAACTACAGGTTTATGTCCTAAATACAGTACTTCAGTACAAATGACTTCAGTACAAACGCAATGCTAGATTATGAGAATCTCTACACAGCAGTCTTTTTTAAATTCTTGTTTGCATTTGTTTTCTGCCCCAAGGGACTTCTTCCCCCTCCTTCTGCACCTCTGCTCTAGCTACTGCCACAAGATTGGCATCCAAGGGCCATTAAAAAGGCTTCTTGTAAATGAACTTGACAGCAAAGCCAAGGCGTGGTGATATGGGTGGACATGCAAATCAATATTTCACATCATCAGCTGCTGGTTGGTGGAGCATGGGGACAGGACAAGAGGTGCAGCCGATACTGTCAGTGATTTAAACCACAAGAAGAGTCAAAGAAGCCCTGTTAGTGGCTGCATCTTTGTTACACCTACACTGTATGTATAATGTATGTATAAAATATATAGAAGTAAGGTTTTATAAGGTTGAGTATCATTCTGTTTGAACACTGAATCCACATAAATGCCTCAGCTCTGCAGTGTTTGAGCTCACAGTTTACTGGAAGATAGTAGGAGGTTGTTAATTACATTCATCTGCACTTTGTTTATCCACACAAACATACCATAACTGTTTCCAGAAAAATCATAGAAAGAAAAGATCAGTGTAAGCAAAACATTAAGAGGGCATATGTATGCAATTCCCCAATCCTTGAATTGTGTCGTTTAGTTTAACGGACCAGCTAAGCAGCTTCTCACAACACTGCTGCCGTTGATACAGCCTGGCAGACGTTTGAACAAACATGTCATTCAGTTGTAAATTATGTTCCACGCAAGGTCACCTTGTGTAAAGGTTGGAAAGGAGGAGGAAATGAGCTGAGGGTGTAATTCATCTCCACATGTCAGAGATATATATCAAACGAAGGAAATCAAAGCTCATGCAGTTAAACTCGGGTATAACACAAGCACAAGCACGGCACAGATGTTCATATTTATTGCTCTGTTAAACCATGCATCTAAAAGATGTCAATTCCATGTTTATTGCTGTAAATTTCAACTCTAAACTTTTCAGTGCATTTCAATGAATTATTGGGGAACATTTAGTGGTGAGTACTTTGTAAAGATTTCTTCATAAGGTGAAGCAACATTAGCCAGTGTGAACACAGCTTTTTAAACTAATTCATGCAGATGCAGTGCTATATGTCACCCAGGGTTTTTCAGCTGGTCTCCTCGTATTGGCATGGCTAAGTCTGTGTCCTTGTGTGACTTTCAACTCCAATCCATGCTCCCTCAAGGATACATGTCTTAGCATAATACAGACAGCTTAGGAGTCATTGAGATATGGTCCCTCTACTCTAACAGACAGCGTCTGCCGGGCAAGGAAACCCCCCTACTGCAAAATGAGCTTGTTGCTAGCACAGTGCCAACTCTGTGTCTTTCCAGCTTTGGCACCCTTGACCGCTCACTGTTTGATTAACACCTCCCTTCCCCCAAATGCACAGGATACAGAGAGACACGGAACAGTTCACACTGACTTTAACCATCCTGCCAGTTACATTTAATGACAATAAATGTTTGTGACATTTGTTCTCAATAAACCATACATTTTTGATGATCATCTAACAAAAAATGGTTTGGTATTGTGCCAGAAAAGGGTAGAAAAGCAAGGTCAGATCCCTCCATACAGTCCCCATCTGGCACTAACCCCAGTGACAGGGGTGTCTGAGAGAGGGAGAGGGATTCACGTTGGTTGCACAATTTATCCACAGTTTGTTCTTCAGTCCATTTGCATTACAGTAGACCTGGGTGGTATTAATGTGATGCCAAGTTCTTTAAATCAAGCTTTCATGATTTCAGAAAATCTGTAAAATGCAGTCACGTACACTCAGTATATGTATACATTTTTTTAGGTTTAAGGACCCTTCACTGATGACAGTCCCTTTCTAACGTCAGTCATCACCACTCTATATGCAACAGTACCAACCTAACCCTAATGTAAACTCAGGGGCATAAGTCTACATGTGTATTAGAAGAAGAGCAGATTACAGCAATGTTGTGTACAAAGACAAGTGCATTATTCCTTTAACAAGTGTAGTAACTTCCTGGAGCCCAGCCAATATGAAGCACGTAACAGATTCACCATCAAGCTTAAATGAATAAGATATAATGTGTGAAATTAGTTGGCAGCAGAGATTATAGTAGATACATTATTTTATCTTTTGGACTGATCTGAAAGTTTAATATGCATCCAGTCTTAATGCTTAGGTTACCATCTCCTGGCCACTGCCTCTAGTTAAGACTGACAGAAACAAGAGGGCAACTGATTTTCTCATGTAACCTTAGACAAGAAAGCTACTGAGTAAAATTTCCAAAATGCAACACTATTCCTCTAACTCTAAAGAAAATACCTAACGGTCATGACGGAGAGAATATGGACATAGAATACATATTTTGACTTTGAAGTGCTAAGACAGAAATTGGGAATTGAAAGTGCACGTGTACATATGTTCACTTGCACTTATTTAGGCACTTGAGAAGTAGTTTGGAAAATCCAAAAGGCATTATGAGGTCTCTTCAACTCAAGAGAGAGAGAACTCCACACTCATCCACTCAGGCATCTTAAATAATTCTGAAATAAACCTGTTACATGTCAAAGAAATTAGTCAAGACATGCTGCATTATTTCCCATCTGAGCAGATTATAAAGATACAACACTGTGAAATTGGCTCACAGACAGATACAGTTTTTCCAGTTTAAATGCTTTCAAGAAAAGCTGTTTTCATTTAAAATAAGTTCAGCTTTTTGGGGAAGGAACATTCTAAACATCTATACCTGAACATGCTCATGCATATGACATTCAGGTTTGTGAAATAAATGTGTTCTGTATCTTATATTACATAAGCGCAACGGGGTTCCTCAACCCTGTTTGCAAGTACAGAGTCACACCTGATGAAGAACAGAATGACCTGATTTTCTGTATCTCTGGAGACATCTGTGCAGATGAAGAAGCACGGTGCATCAGGCCTCACTTCCCTTCTACAACCTGTCATGGCATCAATCCTGCCTTTAGATGTGCCCTCTACAGGGAGTAAATCAGAGAAGGTACTGTGGTTTAACCTAGTCGTCGTTCTATTTCTGGGCCATCTGTGAACCTTTCTATCCATCCATCCATCCTCATATTTTGACATCCTTTCTCTTCTTGTCTTTCTCAGTACCTTCCTCTCATCTCTCTGCCTCTCCCTCTTTTTTATCTCTTCTTGCTTCTTCCCTTGCTTTTGGTAGCACAGAAGCTCTTGGTGTGCAGGGACTATGATTAGGACAGAAGAAAACTGGCTGTAAGATGGAGACAAACTCAGAACTGGGTCATCATTGTTTCTGTGTGAGGGCCTGTTCTGCAGATAAAAAGCTTGAAGACAAGAGAAGAAAATGACACTCAATACAGTACTGGGGAGCCCTAGACATATCTGGGCTACAGAAATACTCATGCAAAGGAGGATTTGGAGCTGCAAGGCATAGTTTTATGTAATAAGCGCTGAATAAAACATGCTGCTGCCCTGCTTCTCTGACTCTGAAACCTTCAAGTTAATGATCATCCATTAGTTGGCTTTAGCCATGTAGCAGGGATGTAGCACAGTAAAGGAGAGAAGTGTGTGGTCATGAAGCACACAACGGGGAAAATCTTTCTTTTCACAGAGTAATAGAATTTTGTCACTTATCATCCTTTCTCTCCTCTCTCAGTCTTGTCTCTCTTTCTTCCTCTGTACAGTTCCTCTACAGTTGTTTCTTTACGTCTTCCACCCTTTTAGCAGACAGTCTGACAAGGTCTGTCCCACTGGCCAAGCATTCAGCACTCATCATGCGCATCATTTCCTCTCATCATTCTCCCCGGTGTGCTTTTTCCATCTCCTCTGGCCTGTTCACTTGGCATCAAACACCCCACGTACACCCTTTTATTTGTCTGTGTGTACTTGTGCCTCAGTCTGTCATGAATATGAATATCATTACTTTAAGCACATGCATTTGTGCGATCATTGTTGTGTCTTTTTGAGGCTACCACATGGGCAGAGAAATTGACTCTGTCACCATTTCATGACTGTTGTGTTTTTATTCAGCCTTTCATACATCACATTACATCATGTGTTGAAAACAACAAGCATTTCACATGTGGTCTGTAGAAATGTCCTGTCTACTGCTGTTAGTTATTTAGGTGGCTTAAGTATGTTTTCAAATCAGGAGGCAAACAAAATTTAGTGCAGTCTCAGCTGCTCCATTAAACGGCTCTCTACGATAAATCAGTAGAGAGGATGAGCCCTTATGTTGGACGTGACACAGTCATCCCTTCAGAGTTTCCACAGACATGGCATCAGACGGAAGATTCCACATTCATATATTATTCTGGTCTTCAACTTGATGCATTTTCTGTTGCTTGTGTCAAAGCTTTATTGCAAATGAGAATCGGTGGTGCCTTGGCCTACTTTCCAAACCATCGAGGAGCAAATAATCAGCCTCAGCTAAGGATTTGCTTGGCAGTCTTTCAAATGTGAATGCTTGTGAAGCATCTTTCAGTCCAAGTGTCGGGTTGCACTGAGAGAGTGTTGGTGTTTCTTGTAGCAGACAGGGTGAATTCTGAGACTTCTACTGCCATCTAGAGTATTATCCCCAGATTGTTTATGAAAAAAAGAACTGTGTGGCTCGAAGGGATTTCTAATTATCTTTACAATACCAAATTTATTAACATGTTATATCTTATTACTTTATTGGTGGTCATATATAGGACATGCACAATGTTCCAGTGATAACTTATTAAATCTTAATTAATTCCTTCAAAATAATTATATATATATATCTGTCCCTCCGTTCCTGTTTTACAAGCCCACCCCCCCAGCACAGAAGTAATGCCAACATTTCCCACTGCCAGATATTGCCTGGAGGTTTATAAATGAACTATTTGTTTTTCAGTGTGGGAAGATATTCCTTTTTATTATACACGTAAACTCGACACCAACAATCAAAAGAACACGAAGCCATGAATCATCAGAGGCTTAAAATTCTTTTGATGCATCATCCAACTCATTTTGTCATTCGATTTATTTCTCTTGTTATAAATGTTTCTTCCTTTGTAGTCACATTATGCTTCTACCACACAATTCAACATATTCCAGCCACTCATTGATATTTAGGTTCTACAATGACTTTTTTAATCACCATTTCAATTTTGCTTTAATTAAACCTTTCATCGGACAGAGACTTGGACCATTATGCTCTTTACATTTCAGAAAATAGATTAAAAAATTACTAATACCTTATGCTGACCTTTCTCAGATGCTGCCTGCTGGCAAGGCTATGCAGGGCAATTTCACTCACATATTTATCTCATCCAAAGCACACCTCAGACTTAATCCTAATGGCCTTTTCATTATCCCTTTAATTGAGCTGCGCAAAGAGTGTTAAAATGTCTCTCAGCAGCTTTTAAAGAGTTGCTTCATGCAGGATCCTGCCTATACACATTAATTTGGGATAGTTAAACCCACATTAAACTCAATGCGTAGTCATCAATTATTAATTTTCCACTTATTTTATTCTTCATCCCAATGTGTTGAATAGTACATAACCTGAAAATGAACCTGGTACATTTACATATACAGCCATGCTTGGGTAACTGGGAAAGCAGAAAAACAGTATAATTACTAGATTTTACTAATCTAAACAAATTTTGCTGCAAAATGCTGGCTAGTTGCTAACTTTGACATGTGGTGAACTGTTTATATACACAGATGTATTCTTTCTTTTTTGTAAAAATCTAGATTGAAATTATGATGCAGTAAAGTAATGAACAGACAGTATGAATATTTGACTACATTTTATTTTATGTGGAAATTAGACACTCAAATCAACTTAGAGCTATTTCAAAGGTGGTTCAGTAGTCTTGTGAGCACTTAGGCAGAACCTGTCAATTTGTTTCAGACTAAGAGCTTGGATAAGAAAGATGTCTATGTCTTTTGCAAGTTATACATTTGCTAGAAAATTACATCACTGATTATAGTTCAAAATGTGTTTTTTCTGGTCTTGGGTATTCATCCAGACATGGAGAATAATTATCATACATTGCTTGCTCTATGTGAATAATAGGATCTAATCAGAATCACTCCATAATTTAAGAGGCATTATCTCGTCTGCAGAAACCCCAGACAACTGTGGGAATAACATTGGGGTTTGTAAGACAGCCAGTAGATGGCAGTGCTTCCTTACCCTCTCCCGCATGGTGATGAATAGAGCAAGAAAATACCAGGTGCAAAGGTCAGATAACAGTGCAGCGTCAACCAGGAGAGGGCCATCTCATAAATATTTCTGGGGACTCTGTCGAGCACCCAGTGTAGCTACTTAGTGTGAGATTTGCCAGAAGGCATAAGTTCCATTTCCACAATAGCAAAATGAAATCAAAAGCCCCTGGGATTTCACGCTGACCTTCCCAGCCCTCACTCTTCCTGAGTGATTACTGAAATATAAGGGGCTAGAGGGTGTAGAGCTCTATTAACTACATAATGCTGTGCAGCACAAAGGTGCATGAACATCTGATTGTGAAATAGTTTAAATTTATAAATAATTATTTTCTAATTAACGTCTCACTGGCTGCCTAATTAACTGTAATTAGCTCTCATGGAGCAGACAGACAATCACAACACAGAAAGGGGTTATTAGAAAAACAAGTAGAGTAATTGTTTCTGTATCAAGCAACACTCCTTTGTATTGTACAGTATAATTTAGGGCTAAATGCCAATCCTGTTTGTTTAACATTTAGAGAACAGGAATTCCTTTGGTTCACTTCAGACCTGTATGCATTTTATTGGCTTGTGTGGGATTTGGGCAGGAAACCAGAGCTAATGCCCCCTCTCCCACTTCAAACGGATGCCAGGCACCCTTAAATGTCATGGAGTGGTTAGAGAGTTGAAGGAGGTGGGAGGGAAGGGGATTGAAGAGTGAGAAGCTGTGGTTCGCAGGGTGAAAAGGAGAAATCCAGCCACACTGGACTCTCCTCTATGGCTTATCAGTATATGCTGGATGTAGTTTTACCGAGGCTGTTAAGCCAAACCAGATGCATTTAAAGTTGCTCTGTGCCACTATGTGTCAGGTACAGAGCCAGGTCAACCTGAGGCGCCCTGGGTGTATGGGAAGATACTGCTGTACAGTTCAAACTCACTGCAGATGTTCTTGACTTGATTACTTAGTTCATCCTTTTGACTTAACAGCTTCTTTGAAAAAAGAAAAAAGTTCTCGCATGGATGGATTTCTCCTGCTTTTTCGTTTGACAACTTGCAGTAGTTTATAGCAAAAGTATCAAAGTCTGCGAGTGTGTGTTCTGGGGTGTGTTGGTCATTGGGAATCCCATGGTGTCTTTCTACTCTTGCCAGCAGTAGCGTTTATAGGATTTTGTCTCATTTTCTCCAGTGTTAATTTGTTTCCATGAAGGCAGCCATGACACATTCTCTCCTTTTCTGTTTCTGTGTGGCTTTATTTTACTGAGCAATGAATTTCTCTCTATGTCTGTCTGCACCAAATGAGACAATATACCAGACTGACCTCAGTTGCTTCTACATTGTTGTTTTGACATTGAGCATGATCATCATTGGTATTTTCTTGTGCCTCTCTTCCTCTTTATGTCTCCTCCTGCCCCCTCTGTGTCTCTCTAAAGCTATATGTGTCTACGCCCTGCTATTGCACTGCTTTGTGGTTTTGGATATCTTCTCACTGTATTGTTATACTTTATGAGGTATGTCATTATGGTTCATCTTTGTCAGTGGATAAATGAACATGTTGTGGCGTGGTCAAATTCAATTTCCCATGCCAGTGACTAAGTCTCTCAAAATCCAGCGTGCCAGCATCATACTCCTCCCTCCCTGTGGCTCTATTTGGCAAGCAGAAAATGCCAGCTCTCTCGTCATCAGGATTATACGGAGCTCATTTGGCTTTGATTACAAAACCATTAAGACACAAATGTTTTGGTGACTGACCTGTGACCTTTCTCATCATGTGACAAGCAAAACTGGTCTCATCACTTTTCCTCTCAGGCTCTTTGGACCTCAGGGGTCTGGGTCAGGGTTTGGTAGTGTTTGTGCTGTCTTTCTGTCAGACATGCATGATCCACTGCCACTTAACGAGGGAGAACTAGGCTGATAAATGAGGCATTTCCGGGCCCAAGGGTTTATTCCTATACTACACAGTGGATTACATTACATCTTACAAAGAGGATACTTGAGTCATTTTTTAAGAAATATTCTGGTCAGAACACCATTCAAGCTCATCTCTGCGTCAGCTCTGTAAAGTTTACAGACAGGATATACAAACCTTTTTGATCTGCCGTTACATTACATCATTTTCAGAGTTCAATTCTGTCTCGACTTAAAAAGAAAAGAAGAGAAAGCTCATCAGGCTTACATTGTGGCACCCTCAGGAATTACTCTGCTGGATGCAAAAAAAATCTTATCACTTTTCCAACAGAGCAAAGCTCTGTCAGGCTT
Organism: Leuresthes tenuis; assembly: GCF_036924035.1. Classification (NCBI taxonomy): domain Eukaryota; kingdom Metazoa; phylum Chordata; class Actinopteri; order Atheriniformes; family Atherinopsidae; genus Leuresthes; species Leuresthes tenuis. The sequence continues at coordinate 19,221,482 of NW_027325362.1, forward strand.
TCATTTTTCCATTTTCTCCCAGTATTGTATTGTAAAAGTATTGTATAAAACAAAGAGGGGTCCAGAGACATGATGGTGTGTTTTTTCTTTTTTTCTTACCATGGACTTTGCTCTGCACATACATTGAAGCAGAATGGATTCTTCATTAATAACTACCAACAATAACTACTTTGAAATTTGAAGGTAAATAACAAACAAAATATTACATTGTATTTTACATTATTTCTCATTGTCTTCACCATTTTTTTCTTTTAGTTATCTCTTGAGTTCTCTTCCTCCTACCATCAGATGGTCATCAACTTACGCTGTGGAGGGGTTTCCTTGGTGACTAGATCCCTTTCTGGGCAAATTGTTTGCACATTGGGGCTGACTGTCTGTTGCAGGATCAGAGGGGAGGTCAGGATGGGCGGAGGCTGGCGAAGGACAACAATTTGAGCACAGGGTCCCTGCAGTAGGAGTTCAGCCAGCTCCTCAAGAGTAGAGTTGACTACTGGCACACCATTCACCTCCACTAGTCTATGAGGTCAATGACACACACATGCACAAATATAAATGTGTCAAAGGGGCAATGCAAATAATTTAGGAAGAATTCATTCTTAAACTTTAACGAAAACATCCCCTTTGCACAGAGTTCATCAATGATTACCTGCTTTAGATCTTTATTACTCCCCTCTCCTACCCCTACCCCTCACGCACAAACACACACACACACACACACACACACACACACACACACACACACACACACACACACACACACAAAACCAGATTTTAAAATAGTAACCCTGTATTCTTTCGTTAGCTATGGAAAGAGTTCTGGCACATATGCTGTGATAAGTGAACTCATTGAGCCTGAAGAATTCTTTTCAGCTTTTGTGGTTCTGTCTTTGCACTGTCATGCAGACTTATGCCATGGCAGTCTCTAAGAACCATGTCAATAGCTCTGTGTGTGAGTTTTTGTGTGCTGTGTCTCTAAGTATGTACTTGCTATAATTCCATAATTGCCTAATTATATGAAGTCCTTTTGTCTGCTCCATTTCACTCTCCTCTGTATTCAAGTATTACGTTACCCTATTGATTGTTTTGGGGACATTATCTGATGGGTTTCCATAGCTACACTGCATAGACGAAAATGATGATGAAAGAAGTGGAGGAGATGTGTAAGATACCGAACACCACTCTCACTATAGCTAGATTATTGCAGTTGAACCGACATTAACTGATTGGTTAAGAATACTGTTGGAATTGTTCTTGTGTTACCTGTCCTCCACACACAGGTCAGAGTTGTCCACCGTGACCACTACCAGCCCACCGCCTTCTCTGTAGTGACAGGTAAAACTGTAATGACCACCAGGGTTCTGGTTCTCATGCACAACTATCAGCATGGCTGGAGATTGTGGTGACACCAGCTGGCTAAGGCACCCAAACGCCAAAGTCTTTTGTTGAGCTTTCTCCTGAAAGAAGACAAAGTTAAAATTCACATGTTTATTCACAAAATAAAGGGCACAAACAGCTTAGATGTAGGTTTGGATTTTAAGGCCCAGTTCATTTGTGGCAGACTGACTTTATTTTTTTTATACTTTTTTTTATACTCCAGGTTTTCCAATTTTATGGGACCTATTGATAACAAGACTTGATGTATTCTATAGTTCCACAGTTTACTACGGATGAATTTTCAAAAAGATATTGCCAAATTTCCATGAAAACTGCACAAGTTATGTGGCATTCTGATCTGGATCCAGCAATATTTTATTCATCCAAGGGAGAAGTATAATGTCTTAGTCTTGTGTAAACAGCAGCTTAGATTAGTTTCTGTGCCACTGAATCATGAAGCAAATCCAGCTGACATTTTTTTGAAAATTACTCATACCATTAGACTACATGGAAGTCCTCACAAGATAAAGACTGAGACTGTGTCAAAGCCAAGCGACCACCAAGATATAATGATTAGCTTTAGAAGAGATCACACCACAAGTAGCTTGCAGGGATCAGAAATAACTTGTGAGTCTGACCACTGAATTCCAGTGTTCCCTTATCCAGCCTCTTGGCATACTCCCCTCTCCCCCCACATGGCGTGTGAATGCCTTGCAGCAAAAGCTGCCGCCTTGCAAGGGTCATGGGTCAAAGCTAAGGCTTCTCTCTCTTCAGACAAGTGGGCTAGACAGGATATATCAACGGAAACTCAGCCGAAACCCCTTGAGGAGCAGACTCTAATATGCATCGTTTTTCTTTCAAGCTTGCTCAATTTTGGACACATGCCAAGAACCCCAGGAATTTTCTCTTCATATTGTACCTGTTTATCCACAATATCTGATCAAATCCTAGCCTGTATGGGCCAGACACAAGGCACTTACCACATATCCACACCAAACAAAATTAATGAATCAGTTGTAGACTATTAATGCTCTCTGACTCAAGATCAAAAAGGTTATTCAGAGATTTCACTCACTTTTCTTGCCAGTAATGAAACATGCCACACCACACAGGGAATGAAAGGGACTGCATTCAATTTGTAGTGATGGGTGGGTTTTTTGTGGATTTACATTCAGTGTAGTCTCTCTAGATGAGTATGTAGTAGAGTAAGTTCATAACAGCAGAAAACTTTGATCTTCAGGGAGAGATAATGGACAATACAAATATGGTAGACAATCTGACCTAGTAAGGCATTAATCCTAACCCTATTTGTTTCTTAAACATAAGAGCATGTCATGGCAAAGAGGTAGTGGATTCCTCTTAAAACTCATTCCATCCTTCAAGAACATCTGAAATAAAAGAGTGGGTTTCAGTGGGTGAAACAGTCATTTCCCAGTCTTAAATTTTTGGATCAACCCAGCGAAACAGCTTGTTTAAAGTCATTTTTGCCATTTGCTGCCCTTCCCCTCCTCTCAGTCCCGGCTTCTGTTTTCCTTTCTCCTTCGCTCTCAGCTGCTTTATTGATGCTCTCCAGTTGCAATAGATCCTGGAGATTAGACTGCCGATGATGAAATATTTCCTTATTGTCTGTAATGCGAGGCAGCCTACAAGACCAAACACAGGGCAGTCTGTTCCTTATTTGAGCAGCAGCTCTATCAGTTCCCAGGCTGCTTCTCAGCTCTGACCTGTGTGTTAACTCTGATTAGGTCATATGATAAACATTAGCGCTGCTGCTTTTCCCACAAACTCAGCACCTAAAAAAGCGTGGCCCCAGGGTGGCAATGTGACACGGGGAACCTTTCAAAGCCAAAGCCGCGTGTGTCCTTTCATGGCACCTCGTTAGGGCTTCTCCGACAAGATAAAAGAGCCACATTAAAAAAGATGTTGGCTCCTCTGGGTATACATGGAGATAGTTTTACACATGCCGGCCCATTTCTCCATTGCACTCTCCCAGTGGCTTTTGTCACACACATTCCATTGTTGGTATGGTCACAGACTCTCAAATGTCAGCACAAAACATCATTTACTCAAAAAAAAAAGGTGCATGTTCATCTAAAGGACTTCAGTCTGCCATGTATAATCATTCTCACATTCTAACTGTACGACTTAACGAAACAGAGTAGACTGACTTGAACTTTGTGTCAAATAATAGTAGTGTCAAGTGCTAGTCTGTAGTACCTTCTCAAATATCTGTGACCACTTTTCTTAAAGTGTGCTAATTCACTCAACAACTGACCTTGTCAGTAAACAAATATTCTTTCACATGTTCTGCAGATTATTTTAACCTTCAGGCCTTTGAATATCTGGAAGGAAATTGCCAGTTACACAGCTTGTTCTGATATGGTTAAGAACAAATTAAGAACTGTGTTTTGTCGTGGCATCTGTCTCCAAAAACACCAAATTTGACTCTGTTGTTTCTTACGTAAAAGTAGGATTTTATTAGTCCATACCAAACATGCCTCTCTCAGTATCTGGAGTTGTTTTGGTGCAAAAATCAGTTTCTCAGTGTTATTTTTAGAAGTCAAAACATTCTCTGTCTCAGACATACAGCTTTCCCACATATTGGTGTGACTGTGTTTCACATGCTGTCGATTAAACCCCACTGACTGACCACCAAAGCTTCTGTGTGCGTTTTCAGTCCTGCACTTGTGCATATAATCAATGAAAAATGTTCATTCGATCAGCAGTACCTTAATATAGCTTTCAATGGCATTTTGGAGTTGAGTTGCCTGCCGGTTGAGATGTACGATGGAGATTTCCTCCTTGAACACTTGGCAGTTCAGCTTCATTTTCTCCAAGAGACGAACCTCTAACTGTCTGAATAGCACACAATGACATTTTAAAGAGGGTCTGAAAACAAACCATGCTTTGTGAAATATAGTAGCAATTAAAGTTCTCCACTTCTCATTCCTCAACAGGTCAAAGCAATTTAATAGTGACAACTATATCACAACTTGTGTGTCACTTTTCATTATAATGTTACAATGCACTACACAAGAAATAACACAACACAGATAGAATGATAAAGACAAACTAAAATGAAAAAGACAGATAAGGAAGACTTAATGCACCTGAGTTCAGAGGGCAGATAGCTCCATGTCATATACGACACAAACAGCAGGAAGGTAAGTCTGAGATGTATTTTAGGAGAAAGGCTTTACAGGTCAGCAGTAAGATTTCATAATCAATATGAGATCGATCTGGATGCAAGTGCAGTAAGGCAAGTGCTTTGAACTACCCAGCGATGGTGAAGGAAGCAAGAGTGGATTTACAGTAACAGGTACAACTCTTTGTAAATAAGCAGTTGAAAGAAATGGCCTGATCTTTTAGATTTGGCATTGATTTCCACCATCAAAACAGAGGTTACATTGCATAGATTAACACGAGTATAGCTAATGGAATAAGGCGGACCAAACCGAATTAACTTGTCACCAAATATAAGGAAACTTTGGGCTTTCCAGGAAGTCAAGCTGTGAGAATTGCAAGGCTGCAAGGATCTGTGGTTTTTGTAGACATCTTGTGTAACTGAGTGACGTTGGCATTAAAAATTGTTTTGCTCATCATGATCTTCAATAAGCTGGCCTTGAAGCCATATGAAAGGGTGGCAAGAACCAACCCCTGGATCATGGCACAACTTAGCTGAGCTGTTTAGAAGTGGAAGTTACTAGAGTGACGGAAAAGGTTTTGTTGGAAGGATATGAGCACAATAAACCAACTTGGAATTGGAATTCCAACCCAGGTCTCTAAATAATGTCAGAAGATGTTGGGATCAGTGGTAGCACAGGCAGCACTTAAATCTAACAGAACTATAATCAAGCAATCATCTACATATGCTGTCAGCAGTAGGTCATTGGTCACATTATTATATGCTGTGTCTGTGTACCATGAACTATGTCAAACATAGCTGGAACTGTAAAAAGCACTGTCATTATTGATCTAAGATAAATAAACTAAAATGAAATTATTCTCCCCAGCACCTTGAATAAAAGAGGCACATGGTTTTACTGTTATTCCACAGCTGATCAGGGTATTTAAGTGTATCTACTCCATAATAGCTATTTGAGTGAACAATATCATCAATTCAAAGAGTAAAGCATCTAATTTGAGTGCATTTGGGAGGTGGGGAAAGTGATTTTATGCACTACTGAACAAGCTACTGATTAACAAAGACAGTGCACGTACTTCTTCTTGTGAGCAGTGGAGTTGTTAATGTTGTCTCTGAGGGTCTGTAGGCTCTGCCTCTTGTCATTAAGTTGGCTGTTAACCATCTCCAGCCTCTTTTTCAGCTCAGCAGAATCCAGTCTGTCCAAGTTCACAACTGTATCCATGTTCTTTAACTCTGAGCAAAATGCTACTAAGTCATGGTGGAGCTCCTGGACCTTTTAGATTGAAAAATGTCAACAGTGTTCTAATTTTTTATTTCAAATGAAGGTGGAAATTCTTAGCCTATCACACATTTTTTACTTGAGATACGGACCTGGAGGATGACATTTTGTAGCGAGTCCACCTGTTGGTTTAGTTCCCTGATCCTCTCTTCTTTAGCTGGCTGGTCCCCCTGGACATTTTTGTTGATGGTACCATTTTCACTGGCACTGTTGACTTCAGGACTATTTTGGGGTGCAGCAGTTGTTGGTTTGTCCTATGATGTAAAATTATGCAGAAACCTCCTTTGTGTGTCTTGTTATCTTGCATGCAGTATGAATAATACATCAAAGAAACCTACCCTTTCACACAGGTGCAGCTCTAGCTGTCTGTTCTCTGATGCTGATGTCAGTAAAGTCCCAATCTGTTGGTCTGGAGTAAGCTCCTGTAGTGAGTCTGTAAATCAAAATAAGTCATCAATATATCAACACTGTGTGCATTACAGCTTTGTGTTTTTGCAAAGATAATAAAAGGAAGGAGTGTGTAATGCCGATTGAACATTAAAGAAAAGCACCTTGCTTTTCCTTCAGTGCTACTAGGCTCTTATCGTCAGTCATTCCCAACATTTTGATACACGAGTCCATGATTTTTCCCACCGTTGTTTCCTTTGGGGTTCGGAGATGAACTATCCGCTCAGATGCTGCAACAAAACAGTAACACAACAATCACTAATCATGTAGATGCAAGATTGACTCTGATCCTGATTTATCTGCTAAAAACAAACAGCATAATGTCATGTTTTTACAGTATCTTAGTTACTGCACATAGTGTTATTTCTTTCTTTCTGTTTTTTTTTAGTATCTTAACATCAAAACACTTTGGACTCTTACCATTAATGGTAATCTCTATCATTTGAGAATTCCTCTGTACCACATGGTTTTGGCTGTTGTTTCTATAGTGAGGAAAGGTGACGAGATTAAAGTAACATGTTTTTTTTTCTGTTTTTGGTATGTACAGTATATGAGCTTTACCTTAGCTTAAGGGAATGACGATTCATACTCAAGCAGCTCACGTGAGGTGAAGACTTGGACTTAGTCATTGACATCAGTGTTGATGTGAAGGCCTCCACTTTATTTGGTCCTGATGATTCTACATAAACAAGGAAAACATCTACAGTCTTGTTTTCCAAATGATTTAGATGATGATGTTTATTTGTCATGTTAAAAAAGGTAAAGGCATACCAATCAAAGAGTCAAGCGTCTGAGTGATGGTGCTAGGTGGGTGGAGCTCACTGTAAATAGCTGACAGTAAGCGTTCCCTGTCCTCCAGTGTAATGATATGGAGGATGTCAAGAGTGTTTGCATCCACTGAGGATATGTCTCCCCCACAAAGTTTTGCCTCTGAGAAAGAAACATTTAATTGTAAAAGAAAAAAAACCTACAGCAAGAAATCTGAGTCATGCTATGTAAATGACAAATGCTGATTCACAAGCATTTGAAAAAGACCTAGCAATCTAAAAGAAGGCAGTGTTGTCTAACAGCAAAATAGAAATGGAACTTGCAAACTAAGCATATAACCTGCCATTCTCGTGAACATCAAATACGAATGGTTAAATGTAACTTTTCTTATGTCAGAATAGCTGTTATCAAGTAATTTCAAACTGTGACTTGAAACTGAAGAAAAGCATTCATTTAATAAAACATCATAAGTTTTTTGCAGGTCAACAGAAAATATAATAGTACTGATATTTTAACTAAGACAAGTTTTTCTGTGTCAAATTCAAGCTGAAAGGCTGCAGCCCTAATAGGATTTATGCTCTCTCTGTCTGGTTTAATGTTCTACCATTTCTTATCCTTAATGTTGCTTATTAAAAATCTGATTATGTGAAATGGTGTCAATCTAAGGCAATCTGCCAATGTTTGATTGTCCCATGCAGCAACAGGGTTGGGTGATTAGAGTTACAGTTGAAAAGTTATGTTTTACCTCTGATGAAAGGAAGACATTTTTGCAATCCGATGTCGGTAAACCATTGACAGACTTCTTCTGTGTTCAACTCGTTGAGGGATTTGGTCGTTTGCCTCTGTACATGCTGGAGAGAGGGAAATGTTTTACATGCTGTTTTTACAATAATCTACATGGACATGGACCATGTGTCACAAGGGACTTTTGTAACCATAACCTAAAAAGATACTAAGTATAATGTCCTATATTATAATGGCATGCACAGAGGTAGTAGTCTAAGGTATTTACATTGTGTACTGCATTCATGAAAGGCACTCTTTCTGTTTTCATTAATACTTAAAAGAAAAAACACAATTATTGTAGTATGATCATTTTGGTTTTGTTGTAAATGCTATAAATTCATATTTTGTTTTCTTAGACAAAATGTAAACAATGACTGGAAAGAGGGACAGATGATTCTGACTAAAACTGCAACTTAAGCTTTAGTCTGTGGCAAAACTTCAAGACAAAACATGGTTAAAGTCCAGACCTGTCATTGTCTGTGTCACTGGCTTGCTGGGAATACAGTATGACTTTGCTGGATATTCATGCTAAGACATGTTACAGCAAGTAAGCATATTTGTGTCTTCATACAAGTCAAAGACATGTTTACTTCTACTGGAGAACCTAAGCAGCACTTTCTATATATTTGTTGCCTTAGTAATAGATTCTCTTTATAGTGTTTTGGAGGAAAAGTAATTGATGTTCCCTTCTGTCAGTCGAGGTTTTCTAAGGGGACTAATGGGTAAACTGGTGTGTGAAGTCTACTTTGTCCTAGGGATTTTGTCATGCTGTTAGATAGAGAAAGCTTCAGAACAAAAATTGGAAATAAACCTAACCTAAAGCAAACATACAATCCACAGATTTAACCGTTTTGTGTTTTGTAAAGGTGGATGTGGCAGCACAAGATATACGTAGCATAAAGTAACTTCCGATATTACTCACATATAACTCATGGGATACAACAGGAACTTTGACAGTACATTAAGATAAGAAGTGCAACAAGTGTGCAATTTGCCTTCATGTTTTCTTTTCTTTTCTTTTAATGTTTTGTGTTTCAACAAACACACAGATCACTAAGGATACAAGCAATCTTGCTTTGCAAATCCTGGACACAAAGACTAAAATCCTCAGATTATTTGCAGAGTCGTTGCTTTGACAGATCAAGGGAGCTGGGAAGTATAAACAGAGTATATTCTGTAATTGCAGCAGCTCTCGGCTTTGTGCTGATGCCACCCTGAAGGCCCTGCTTTGATGGTTTACGATACCTTTACAGGGAAGTTTCCATTCTGATCTGTAGAATGAGGCATATATGATGCTGCACAGGGAGCATAAAGCAAAACAAATTATTTGTAAGATAGCATTTGAAGTATACAACAGTTAGAAATACAGTATTAAGTAGACAAGTGTGATACAGAGAACTTGTTATTCACTGTTATGTAACACCAGACTCACCAACAGTTATGCGCCGTTGCCGAGGCAAACCTTTCCCTTCCTGGCATTGATTCGTGGTCTGCGTCAAAGCATGAAAAGTGGCACTCCTGGTTGTCTCGTCCCCAAGACTGCAGGAGCGAGTTAGTGGCCGCTGTCACATAAAAAGATTTTAAAAGACATAGGCCTACACTGAAAACGCTAGTGCTCTGTCTTGTCAATTTACAGTCAGTAAATGTTCGCACCTTCATTATCTGTTATACACAGCTAAAGCCAAAATCAGATGAAACATATTTGTTAAAGAGATGTGAGGTCAGTACATTAAAGGTGCATTAGCAGGCCTTGTTAACCTCACATATTCCTATTCAGTCATATTTAGTATGACGAGATCAGGGGAGAAGCTTCAGGAGATAGTCATACCTTTTTGTGAGTAAGTGCATCCATCATTGCTGTGCTGGGAAGCAGGCAAAGTTCAGTCTTCAGCATGTCAGAACAGCTCCAATCGCTGTTGCTTGGATCATCTGCATCACAGCACACAAAGTAAGTCAATAAATGGAAACATTAATCCTGATGAGATCAGTTTTAAGCTTGTTGGTTCTTGTGGTTTTGGGCCATTTTTTGCCATTTTTGAGAAGCCACCAGGTCAATTTGCATTGTATTAGCTGATGCTGATACTGGACTCAACTTGATGGAGTTGCTGGGCAACTGATGAAACACAGTAAAGTGTGTCTGGCTGACGACATGCTTCTCTGACAGCCCAGAGTTCTTTCCCACAGAAACCACATATTCTTATATTTTCCAAATATCACTTGATCAGTGAGCAAATATCTTTATTTTTTGCAACCATAACAAGGAAGATGAATGAGGCTGGGATAATGACATCAACCTAGGCCCTGGCTTTTTCATGCCACATATGGCAGTGATAGTGATGTGATGGTGACTACGTTAACTTTTAGAGATGGAAGAATCCTCTCTACAATTCAAAAAGCAGCACTCTTTTTTTAAATAGTTTACCCCACAAAAAAAAAAAAGATCAGCATCATTCCTTCAAGGCATGTTTTTCATTTCAGGCCCTGTTTCTGAAAAGCTGGTTTGACATGGATGGGGGTTTAGATGGAGTCAGAATCAGATAAGACAGTGTAATTGGTTTATGTGTGTCAGCAGTGGAATCTCGTCTGGGTCCCAGAGAGGCAAGGAGTGCAGAAAGGAGGGGCAGTGAGCTAGCAGGCTCTTCATCACCTGGCTGTTCTGTGACTCACCCTGTGAAGGATCATGGAATCTGGCCTACAGCTAAGCAAATTCAGAACACTCACCATGCAAAGCAACTATCTTGACTAGAAGAGCCACTGAGAAAAACGATGAGTCTTGGCTAAATATGAGGACACGTAGGCGCAATCTCCTCTAGCTGACCTCAGACATAACAGTGTGTCTTTGAAATCCTGAGAAAATCACTTCCAGTCTTGCTCCATGACTTTTTTCCGCCAGGCATGGCAAAAGGAGCACAAGATGGAGAACTGTCTGAAAATGGGAATGGAGGGTAGCAATTCACCTCCCCTAACACGGTCCAATCAAAACAAAGGACAGAAAAGCAGGCTGAGGGACAGAGCCTAATATTGCCTTAAAGGGTGAAATCACCAGTAATGGAGAGATGGACATCATTCCCAGTCATTATTCTGAGTCTGTGAAGTCAGGACACATCAAAAACACGAGCGAACCCTCTCACCCCTGACTGGTTAGTAGAGACAGACTGGCAGACACTTTGAGCATCCAGGGTTTGGTGCGTGACACAATAACGCAACTATTCGCGAACAGAGATGCACACATAGTTAATAGCAAAGCAAAGCTTTAGAGTCAGGACATTTCAGCACATTTGTGTAATGGATAGGCAAAAGTGATGCTTATCCTTTCCAGTATTATTGTCTTGCTCTGGTTTGAAAAGAAAGTAAGCTCTTTGAGAGAAGACTGAGGGAGGAGAGCATGCTGAGTCACAGGAACCCAAAACCTGGGAAAGAAGTGACCAGCCACACATAGGGAATACACACAATAGCTAAAAGGGGATTACAACAAAGGGGAACTTCTGCAGCTCCCAAAGGAGGCGTTCGAGGTACTGTAGCCATGTCACATAATGACTGCAATTTCATCTGAATGGGGAACTAAGATCAAAACGAAGAGGTAACATATGAGCACAACAGCTGGATGAAGCACTTCATTTACCATTTACCTCTTACCTCTTTTCCGAAAAGGAAAAGAGAAGTTTGAATACAAATATTACAGCAAAAACTCACCGAGGTTGTGCTCAGTAAATGATAAAAGATTTATTCCTGGGTTGAATCCACCTAGGACAAAAAAAAGGGACCAAAGCAAAAAGTTCTTATACAATAGATAATCACAGCTTTGAAATGAAACACATTGCTAAAGTCAAGCCCCGATAGTTTGGCAGATAAGCTTGTTTCTTTGTTTTTCAAAGTTCATTCACCCATTACGACTTTTCAACTGAGGCACTTCTCACACTGATTCTGAACTCAACCTGCCCTTTGTATTTTGTCCACCAAAATCTTGTTTATTATTTCCAGAGAGGTGTAAACTTTTTCAAGGTCTTGTGCTGATCAATAAGACCAACTAAAGATTTGTGAGTGACTTGTGAGTAAAAAAAAAGATTCTAATAGAATTTCTAATCTGATTTATCAAATAAAGAGGAAGACTTTATTCAGTGGGTTTGTATGATGAGATTAACTCGATTATAGCTATAGTTGTGTTATGCTCCTTATCTGAGCAAGGGTAATTATCCTTTGTTACATGGTGGTGAATGAATCGAATCACTGGCACAAAGCATGCAATACCACAGTAAGATAGGTAGCTCTGTACCCATTTCAACTATTGCTAATAGAGCCACTTCCGGTTAACGTCTTCACCACCAACAACAACAAAACTAAGGCATTCAAGAACGAAGAGCAAGATGAAGCTACATCCATCTACACTTGTGATGAGCATGGTTATGGCACAAATGCGATGCACAACGGTGCATTATCCATCGCCTTGTTTATTTCTTTCTGATGGAGGCGACAACAACAGTAATATCGTCACCTTCGACTTCCGGGTGATCGCGGGAAAAAATCTCGAGCATGCGCAGAACGCTCGATCCGATCCACTGTCATCTCTAGGCACGTTAAATGGGCAATCGGATCGAGTCATCCCGGGGTCTTAATTTGATCGCAAATAACCCGATCCGATTCGATTTCTTGATTAAACTTGCCACATGAGCTGAATAACTCAAACTTATTGTAATTTAGCCATTAATCTGATCCAATTGAAGTGAGTGTAAGTGAGTGTGGAGGTCAAGATTAACCAGCAGTCAGTGCGGTTACATGCGGGCAATCGGATCACCGCCGATACATTCACCGCCATGTAACAAAGGATGTTTACCCTTGCTCAGATAAGGTACATAACCCAACTATAGCTATAATCGAGTTAATCTCATCATGTAAACCCACTGACTGTAAGGGAAGGTCATTATTTGTCACATTTTCCTTAATCTTTTTAAGGAAGTGCTGCTCCAAAAAACAATTATGAATACCGCCCTCTGTATCACATGAGCAGTTTTAACACATTAACGTGAGAAAAAATGGTGAACAATTTCGTGAATTGCAACAGCAGTTTCTCCAGAGTTACTGTGTATTAAGGAACTTTCCGGCAGGAGATCTTGATCTGGAGTTGTTTTCTAAGGCCTGGAAATGCAAGAGATGAGCATCTTTTTAGTATCACAGAAGGAAGGGACCTGATAAGAAAAGAAGTGTTCAATGGAAACTGTCAAAAATGACAAATGATGTGCTTTAATTAGTATATGTATTCAAATGTATTCAAAATATTGTTGATGACATAGAAGGCAACTTTGGTCACTTTAAAATGGTAAGAGGCAGCAACTGTTATCCAGTTATTCAGTCCAGTAAACCTTCTGGAGAGTAATCTGCTACCTTCACAGATTGTCTCACTTACAGATCTTCCAGAAATATTACTAAGGAGCTTGCAAGAAATTCTCTGCAAGAGGGAATTCTCTAGAAAATTGCTGAAAATGAACTGCAGCGCATGAACGAAAATAGTTTACAGTGGTATTCACAAGCAATGGGGTTGTCACCATCAATATTGTAATATTTTGATATTGCCAGCTGATGTTCATAAACTGTTTTATTATTATTATTATCATTATTTGTTTTAATTGTAAACACAATTCACAGCATGGAAAATGAACCAAATAATATGATAAGACAAAGAAACATGTCTTTGAAATGTGGTCTTCTTCACAGGTTCAGAATAGACTGGAGTTAGCCTCAAAGTAAAGAATATGGTCGTTGTAAAATACAATTATCTAACTGTGGGATTCTTTGTTGCCTCTTTAGCCCTTTCAGGTTGAACCTATTCTTAACTGGCTCAAGCACCAGCCCAGAATTAGCACAAAGTTTCACTTAATCTGAGAACAACCCAGTACAACGTTCCTATTGAACTTATCTTCAAACTACAGACATAAATTCACAAATTTTCTGAACCTTTGGCTTTGATGCATCAGCTTAGGCAGTATCAACCAGCATAAAAGTAAACATCAGGGCATTGGTATGGCGGTGGTGTAAAAGGTAATCAGACATTGGTTTTTGTCTAGTGTTAGATCATTCATTTTCAATTAGTTTCTTTTGGGACACTGATTTGATTTTCTTGTGAGTTGTGAATGACACCAGTGATGTTTTTATCATTTGCTTGTTCTTTTTCCATATTTGATTTGCTGAAGAGGCAAAGCAAAAACAGGTAAGAAAATAGGTGCTAGTTAAAAAAAAAAAAAGAAGAATTCTCTTTTAATATTGTCTTTCACAATATCCCTGACAAAACATCAGTGAGCTGACTTGGGAGTTGAGCTGACCAGGCTATTTTGGTTCAGAAATATTGGGATTATTGGTTTGCTAGAATTATGTCATTTTATGTTAAAACAGCCACTGAGACTCACATTAAATTTGCTTAGTATAAACATATCAGTTAAAATGGTTTACATTTCATCAGTTGTCTTGTTGCTTTATGCAGACTCTGGACACTGTTGCTACATGCTTGTTAAATCCTAAATTTTCTCCTTCTACACAAATCAAACTCAACCCGTAAATGAAGAATCGGCTTTATCTGTTTTGGACTTGTATCAGCATATGTTTGACTAATCTAAGATGGCCGCTTCCAATGTTTTGCCAAGCCAGGCTACACATCGCAAATCTAACTTGCCATTTAACATCAAGTAGCACGTTTGAGTCAATATTATCTTCTTGAAATTAAAAAGAAATCAGAGGACTGAACACCCTAAAGTGTGGATTTAGATAAAAATGATTACACTCACTTTTATTTGGATACTCGGGAAGAGGAGCCCCTCGATAGGCACTCCATAAGAACCTGGGTTTTGTTTTCTCTTTATCCTCCTTTTCAGTTGGCACTGCCTCTCTTAGTTCTCCAAGCACATCACGTTGTTCGTCTTCACGCTCAATTCCGCTGTCTGGACTGGCCTTATTCTCAGACAGCATGCATCCCTCCGCTGACTCCTTTGCCTCCACACTTTCCATTTTTTCCTCACAAGTCCCCTGGTCACCAGCAGCATAGCTTCCATCACTGCCCGATGTATGTGCCACACTCTCGTCTGAATTGTTGTCAAAGAACTGATCATCATCAACAACATCAGAGGGAGTGGGTGGGATGAGATTGATCATAGGTGGTGTCAGGAGGCCTTCTGAAGCTGGTGTGCTATCAGTGCCACTTTCAAACAGTAAATGATAATCCTCCTCTTCTTCAGCATCCTCTCCATCACTAGGAGTGCTTGTCGGTTGAACTTCGGGCTGTAGAGGGAGTGAAGACAGAGGCTTCAGTCGTTTCTTTTTTTTCAGAGCCCTTGGGCAGGCAGACACAGAGCTGGCTGAGCGAGCCATGCTGTTCTTTGGGGTCAGGAGGTCCTCGTCCAACAGGCTGAAGCTGACGTTAACTATCCCCAGATCCTCCACTGTAATCTGGATAGCCTCCCTCTCACCTGATCCCCATTTATCTGTGTGTTGATGCAGCGAACCCTCATTAATCTTTTCCTGCTCCTGCAGAGGCTCCTTCTCATCACACAGACACGAGCAGCAAAGTAACCTGCATGGAAAACGGCGGGTGCCCTCTCTCCACCTTTGCCTATAAGTCCCCTTTTCCTCTGCCCTTGCGCTTGCCATAGCAGTAGTTCTCCAACCGTACACTGGATTTACTTATAAAAACACAATGTTTCAATCAAAACCTTTACACACTGAAAAAAGCAAAGCGCTTCTCTGTGATAAATACTGCCCTGAAATAGAAGCCACGGCATCTGCATCATGTGTTGCTTAGGAGAATAGTGACAAAAGAGGAACAATTCACGCTCTTCAGGTCAGGTGGACACTTGAAATTAATGCTAGCCGTAATTTGCATGCTTTGATATGATAAGCAGCAACACTGTAGATACTCTGGATTGAAAGAGCTGGTAGGACAGCAATATCTAGCTAAATATTTTGATACAAATTAGAAAAAAATACATTGATAAAAAGCAATCATGTATTTGTAAGCTTATAGGGTGTATATGTCCTGTGTATGGGCCTGGGCACGTGGTTATATTAATACAAGACAGTGTTTAATTTTTGTGAGGGTCATCTGTTGGGGAGTTGTCAGAATATGGGCTGGCGGATGCATGGCTCACACAACCCGTACGGCATCAGATGACATTTCCCTCATTCCACAAGTCCAGTCTTGTTTCCTGCTACTTGATAAATCATCCAGCACCAGCCTAAAACCATTTTACCACACCACCCACACTGAAGGCATGTATGAAAAGATGATATCCATACCTTTTTCTCACGCCCAGATAGTGACAGCAGAGTGATAGGAATAATTACTCCTCTACCAGTATCCACCTATCACCTTGCAGTGTCTCTTTTGGGGTGAAAGGAAGCTGCTGCTGTTTGCTTCTTTAACCGTGGCATTTTTTGCTTCAGTTGCCTCAATTTCTGCACCCGTTATTGTGAAATCTTAAGTTTTTGCTGTGTCTCACATTTAAGAAATGTGAAACCACTTTTGAAAAGGCGAAATGTTGATTTTCCCAGGGTGTATCTTAGTTTTAAAGTTAATCAGCAGATCCTCCGCCTGTCATAATGTTAAGTTTCCCATCGTTATGTGGCACCCGTTCACATAACAAACTCAGTTCTACATTTAAATTAAAATCTACCAGTAGGTTGCCTTAATTAAGGTTTTATCCCCAAATAAAAGCTAACCTCACACGCAAACAGTAACTATTCATAACTACTAGGCTAAATAGCTTTTTGGCTTGCAGAAGTGTAATTTCCACTAACTGAGAGCAGATATTTTCTAAATGCACTGAGCACAGAGTATATAGTTCCTGAGAGTTTTTCTTGCTTTGCAGAAATTACAGCAACTTCAGGCAATTTCACTGGGAGGCCAGCCCACCAGTGACAAACTCTGCATCCTCAATGAGGAAGGCTTGAAAGACTAAAGTGAAAGGTTACCCACGTTACTGAGAGGCCCATATGGTGGTGGCTACTAGAAGAAAGCTAATATTAAGCATTCAACCTGACCTCTTTAACCAACTTTGATTACAGAAAAAAAACTGGGTTCAGTATACTGTAGTTATATGAAAGCAATGCTGCAAAGCCCAAATCTAAGCTTAGAAATCCAGTAAATATGTGGAGTGCAGACAAAACCACTTGAAAATGATCATTTTTGGGATAAACCATTTAAAAATTCTTTAAAATTAATGTGAATTGTGTTATTGTAGTTAGGAGAACTCACAGTCCACATCAATACTTTGAGACCAACAAAGGGGGGCAGCAGAGAACAGATACGCAACACTGACAGGACATAAAACAGAGCCCACCACTTCTTAGCAGGACCTCCACTGGTATTTGCACGTCTGGATAAAGTTAAACCACACAAGTGCTTTTCATTCACAGCCTGATGCGGCTGGCTTTCAAGATATCTTGATCTGGTATTTGCAAGAATATCAAGTTTTGTCATAATCCTCTGTACATGTTGTTTGAATATACATAAGCTGTAGGGAAATGAAAAGATATTTGTAGGATTATTGTCCCATCTTTTACTGGGGTTGTGTTTGAAATTAGCTAAAAATCTGTAACCTTCCCTTCAGATATATGAGAAATTAGTTGTTTATGATATTGGTGCAAGACTGTGTAAATGACAGAGCAGACAAAGGTGAATGCTTCACAGCTGCTGTAGCCTGGGGCAGTAAGCAACAGAGATGATCGGGACAAACATGGAAAGTCACCAGTCTCATCCCAACAGCCTCATATCACAACAGAAATCTTAAACTATT
Organism: Leuresthes tenuis; assembly: GCF_036924035.1. NCBI lineage: Eukaryota > Metazoa > Chordata > Actinopteri > Atheriniformes > Atherinopsidae > Leuresthes > Leuresthes tenuis. The sequence continues at coordinate 19,239,057 of NW_027325362.1, forward strand.
CTAATTATTTGTCTTCAACTTACCATCTTAAGTTTGTTTGACTTTCTCTTTGCATTCAAAAAGCTACATCACTGGACCTCAGTGAGTTTGTCTACATGTCCAAGCATAGGTCTGTGAGTATCTGAGCATGCTCTGATTGTGTTTTTAATGGTCTCTCAAGCAGAGAGCAGTAAACTCTGGCCAGCTCAGAGACGGCTGTGCAGCCAACATCAACACGAGCCCTCCTTTCTAAAACACTCTCACCTCTTGCTCTGCTGCAGCACTGTGAAACATGTTGAACATTTCCTGTGACAGCCATGTTTCCATAGGCATCAGTACTCTGCGTCCACAGTCAGCAGTGGGTTCTGTGGTGAACATGACCCTGTTTGGTCATACAGAGAACTCACACAGGCAAACACACACCCTCCAAAAGAGAAGCTTTTTCTTCACTCTAATTCACAGAGGAGGAGAATGCTTTAACCAGTTTGTAATTGCATTTACTAAACAAGACAGCAGCATGAGTCACTTTCCAGGGGGAAGGAATGTCACCTCTTCCTGTGAAATCAGGAGAGATGGAGAGAGTGACTACTTCAGAAAAACATCCTCAAAACTCTTTATATTGTCAAGGATGTTGAGCAGCCACAAGGGACCAAACATTGCGGTGGCACTCAAGCATCAAAGGGGGTCTACAAAAATAAGCATCTTAAACCAAAGATGTTGATTTCCTAAATCAACACATCATGAATCAAGCCTTTTCACCATCATTTCCATCATTTCCCTCAAGCAGATGCATCCATTTTGCTTACACAGAGCTTCCTGTTTGTTCTCGCCACAACCAAACCTCTTGGAAAGTGTGCCAAATACTTGCAGTTTCCCCTGTGGCTGATACCTAATAGCATGAGAAAAGGAGTTCAGAGGGGAGAAGAAAAGGCCAGTGACCTTCAGAACTTCTAGGCTGAACTCACCCTCCTTTCCTCCCCCCACGTCCCCATCAACAGCCAGTCCCCCTCTCCCTAATCAATTACTGTTGGCAGTCAGGAGACCACCAATGATTAGCAGCAGCAAGACAGACAAGGTTTGGGGGTTGGAGTGTGAGATGTGGGAGGGTGGTGTGTGTATGTGTGTGGGGGGTGGGGGGTGGGTAGAGGGTAGGAAAGGAAAGAGATCCTTTAAATGGCTTTGATCAAAATGCTGCCTCAAGAATGCGTAACTCATACCTCACTGGTTTGAATGATCCTTCGATGGTTTTATTTATCTATGAGAATGAAAGACAGCATCCTTTTGCATTTTGTCTCTCAGACTGTCACACGTGAAGAGGTTGCACTATATCCTAGTGTTTACAGTTGCACAAGCATGGCAGAAATGAGCCCAGGCTGACTGACTCAAAGGCAACAACGCATATAAATAAAAACCTTTTTTGTTGTTCAGGTCTTTGAAGCAGGAGGGATATAATTTACTGGCTTTTGTTTATGAGAATCCGTCCTGTTCCCACACCCAGTGTGGCAGGAAAACTCAACAAAATAATTTGTCTTAGATTGGCTGATTGGTTTGCAGGAATCTGAGTGTGTCTTTGACGGTGATGGAGGTTTAATTTGATGAAAGGAACTCTCCCACTATGCCCCCAGCCAAACACACACACCCACACACATGCACACACACACAGTTAAACTACTCTGTCCTCACTTTTACTCTTTATCTTTGAGTCTAAAATCCCTCTCCCAAGCTTCTAGATTTATCTCTTTATGTAGAGTGAAAGTAACACCAACAGATGGAAGTGATACATGCTCATTAACGTCCGTCTCTTCTTTTAGGGTTGACAGAAAGACAGTAAGAGACAGTTTATGTGTGAGGCAGAGATGGGAGATATAGACAGAATGATTTTAAAACAGACAGATTAAAGGGAGAACATAAAAAGACACAAGATATGAGCCAGGGAATTTGGGACAGAACAGCTCTGACTGTATACAGCACAGCAGACTACAGCAAGTTCTCACAAACCATCTTTACAAGATGTGGCTTCCTCTGGAGCTCTCTGTGGCTCGCCCTTTCTCCAATTCTCCCTGCACACAATTAATGGCATTATGAGCACCACTGGAGAGCTCAACAAAAACAGTTGTGTCTGTTATTTTCCCATGGGAACACCATTTTGTGTTGATGCCAAGCACTCAGAAGTGATATGGTTATCTCTTTTCACTGATGTCCTTTGTGAATTGCACTGTTGAGATAGCTGTGAGAAAATAAAGCAAAATCTAATGAAATTTTATGTCATTTTAGAGCCAACGAGAATAACCACACTACGTCACAGAGCAAAGCAGCCTGGACTCAGACTGGCACTTTTAGAATCTAATCTGCTTTACTTTTTGCTGTGCTGAGTTTTGCCTTTGTCATGGGATGTTTTTCAAAGAAAGAACAAGTATGGTCACTGCAATGTCAACAGCCAGAGCATTGAGCCTCATCAGGCAGACATTTCAAAGCTGCTGTCATGTGTATTTAGAAAGAGGCAGGCAGAGGACAAAAGCCCACCATTGGCAACTTGTCCAATTGTAGCCCCTTTGAGGTTTCCTAACGATGCTTGCTCCCTCATAGACATCAGCGCAAATTAATTTTAACACTCAGTGAAAAGACAGATTAGTGCCGAGAGGATGGCACAAAGAGTGTTAAATATGGCGAGAAGCATGCTGGACCACAGGGCAGGCCTGGGACACATTACCTACAGCTGCCCAGTCTGACCTATTTTCACCAAACCAGCTTAAAGATTTTTTAGCATCCTCTATTGTGCAAAGGACCTCACAAAACACTCCACTGAAGTCTTATGTGCATGACCCCCTTTGGGCATGGTACCCTTTGATGCATCTCATAAAAGCAGTGACGGAGGGTTTAATTGATTGTGGCAGGTGATTAGATGGTCCCTATTTATCTAAAAGGTTTGGGACAGATGTTGCAAGAGACAATCAGGAGGAAATAGCTCTGTAAAGAAAACAGAATTATTTTGGTGGAGATCTCAACAACAGGCATAACCCTTCAGAATAAAAAAAGTGATTTCAGATTTACTTAGCTTCTTTGAAGAAGCAAATATTAAGCAGATGGCAACAATAGTCAGAGGCCCCACTGAATGAGCGTTGCTTGTGATATTAGCAGCAGGAGGGGAAGCTTGCCAACAGGTCAAAGGTCTTAAAGATATGACAGAGGTCCAAATCATCAGAATATTTTATGTAACTCCCTTAGACAGCGTGCCCTCTCCATAAAACATTTGCTTTATCTGCTTGAAATTTGTTTGATTTTTAGGGAAGAAAGTGATTTTGTGCAGAAATTGTGCTTAATGTTCTTTTCGCTTACTTTACTGCACATTTTTGTTTATAAAATTTTAAGCAACTATTGACCTTTATACATGTCACATATTTACATATTTATATATGTCACCACACAAGTCAGTAAACCTAAATTGTCCTCTGAATAATGTAAATATTACCCTACCAGTTTCAGGTTACAAAGGTTTGTGATTGTTTTTATAGTTTATACAGGGAGAAACCTGCAAAGACCAAAAAATGCCTGAATGCATCAGTGGACTACAACTATCAGAGCAGAGACAGAAACATATTTTGTTTTTGCAAAATAAAAAAAATATCCTCATTAAAGGGTAAATAATCAGAGTTTTTGGAAAGGCACTAAGCCTTCTGGGGGAATGCATTAAATATCTAATTAGATTTTTACTGTGGTCAAATGAAAAGAGAATGTGTTTACTGTTTGCTAATAGCCATGAATAAAACAACTAGGACCAATGAGAAATTCTAAACCTTCTTGTGACTCTGTTTGGTACATTTTTAACGTGAAGCCACCAATAAAGTACAGCAGCGAAGCGTAAATAGTATATGTTTTCAGCCTAATGCTTCTTGTGGATTATCACTTAGCCCACATTTTGCACTTTCTGTCATATGTCCAAAGACTGGTGGTGTTCACACAGACAATTGTTTGGTTTTACTGTGAGCATATACATATCAGCATGGATCTCAGTCCTTAATTTGAGCGATTTGCATGTACTATTGTGATGATTGTTATAGTAACACTACTGAAACATGTGCTTGAGTGTGTGCCTTAAACAGTATCAATATGAGAGAAAGTGATTACAGTTAAAGTAAAGACAGAATTATGGAAAAGTCTTATGAAACTCGTTCAGGCCAATTCTAAAAAGAGATGCATCACTTGATAAGAGACGTTTGATTTTTCACTTTCACTGTACCAACTTGTCTGATGAGTGCAATATGTTCTATGTAGTCAGCAGCAAATGCAGTACATGCTGTTTCATCTGATATGTTGGATTTTTCCTCTCACAGGCGTATCAGTTTTGATTCTATTTCAGTCCCAGGATATTTATTTGATTTGTTTTTTATTTCATTATCTAGAGCATTTTTGCATTTTACATTCAACACACACAGCCATTGTAGGGGGTGCATATATGTGTGTGTGTGTGTGTGTGTGTGTGTGTGTGTGTGTGTAGAGAGAGAGACAGACATGTGGGTTGTTCTTTATCTGCACGTATCTTTGAGGAAGGGGAAGCCCATTTAATATTAGAAAACAAAGATAATACAAGACAAAATCTTTATCTTACGTGTCATACAATAGAAAAGGAAGGAAAGGAGACACATGCACACACACACATGCACACACTTGATTTTTCTCTTCCCCTCCATATCTAGTGGAGCATTTCTAATGAAGATACCAAGTGGAGATCCAGAATACCACAAAGGCCACTTTTACCGGCATAATATCACAAATAATCAGCACCTCTAAATGACTTGAGCAAAAACCTCAGAACACTGTGGGATCAAATGTACTCGTTTCTTATTAGTCACCTGTGCCTAGCGCCGGTGCCCATGCACATTGCTGACATCTGACGAGCTATGGCAGTGATCCTTTGATTTCATAGACTGAAATGACAACAGAAACCTGAACCTTCTCTGCAGCTAAAACAGAAAAATGCAGCACACTAGTTGCTCACTTCCTGCTCTGAATGAACTCTGGAAAATACCACAAGCTCATTCATTAAGTTGCCGTGACAAGAATTTAACTGATATAAAGTATAGTTCTTGCAATGTCTTATAGATGCAAAGTTACGTAGAAATGGCTTTGTGTCATCTTGCACCATCAAAGAGCCATTGTTGAACATCCCAGGCCAATGGGGTACGTTGTATAATCCATTTTAAACTATAGATTGACTGTGGACCTAAAAACCTGATGTTATACCTTGAAGCACATGTTGTATTGTGTACCTCACATACAATCCTGTCTCTCCTTCTTCCTGCTGGGATGATAGAGAGGAGTATTTGTGTTCTTTTCCTCCTGTGCTCATGGTCCTCTCAGGAGTCCATTAATGCCGAATGCCTTGTCTCCGTTGACAACAGCAGGCTGTTTTAGTACTCAGGTTGCTGAAGGTTGCTCTCTCACCTTGACCTAAGTGAAACAGGAGATCCTACTGTCTTCCCCTATTTCTTCAAATAGTAACATCGGTGTTTACACCAGAGGAGTCAGCTATTGCAACTAGAATTTACTCACTTTTGTATATTTGTCAGAACTTGTAAATGTATAATTATAATAATAATAATAATGTATTTATACATTCATTAATCATATATTATCTATACCTTTATCATTATGGCATGTTTGCTCCTTTTTCATCCTGTGTCTTTAGATTGGGGGTTAATCTGCTGACTGCAATATTTTTTTGTGTCATCAAGAGCTGCTGGAAACATTCCCTCAGAGCCTCCAACACATGTTTTTCTATGAGTCATTTACTAGCTGTACAGCAGCTACTTTGAAACGAGACTAAGGGCAGAGCCTTTGTAGAAATGCTACATCAGCACAGTAAAACAAGGCCTTGACAATCAGGCTCAGTATCTCCCTGAGGCTGTCTCTGCACAGGACACCAGTATATGTACAACTTAGGCAAATTGCAGCCTGTTATAGTTCTCTAACAAACAGCAGCTCAGATTGAGCATCAGCTTGGGGTCAAAAGAAGGAAATAGGTCCATGTTGTCAGTCTGAATAGGACTCACACTCTCTCACTAAACCATGTCCCCTGCAGCCTTGTCGCCTCATCCTGGGCCTGGGTGGAATGCTGGGGAATTTGATGGCAGACAGGAAGTCTTTATTGTACTAGTGTAGAGATCCCGGAGCCAGACAGCATACAGGAGCGATGTCATCCCTGGCAGGGCCAGGCATATCTTTGTGCTTGCTCACCGCGAAACAAAGACGTAAATAAACACTGTTACCCCCACTGGTCTTCAACTGTCATTTCAATTAGGCAGAGACGTGATCGAAAGCCACTGCCTGTGTTTTCCCAGCCATGCTCTTACCTCTGACCCCTGTGGCTCGTGCCTGAGGTGATTTTCTTTATTAGTCTATGGGGTCAGTTTTTAGCCCCATGGCCATCAGTAGCCAGCTTAAATCTGCAGCGTCAACACTCTGCCTTCCTGGCTGTTAGCTGCATTAGCACACTGAAGCTGCATAGCTCTTCCACTCCTACTCTGCAAACATCCTCCCTAAGGTCAGATAACATCTCTGTCCCATTCATTGATTTGCAAGCCAAAAGCCTGCGTTCTGTACCCAGATAGCTGCACATGCTGATGCAGGTGAGCTTTCTTGGAAGTTTTTATTTTTATTTTCCATATGTAAAACTAAACAAAGCTTTTACCAACAGTAAAAACAAGTTTAGAATGGTCTTCAACTGCTTTATCTTGCCTTGTAATAACTATGTGTTTCTTTCTGTGGTTGCTGATCGATCCCTTGCCTTGATTTCTTTCTGAGCATCCATACACAGCATAATAAATGTAATTAATATTAAAATTGCCATATTTCAGGTCTTAACTATTGTCCAAATGCTGAGTGCAACCCAAACTGAAGCAAATGAGTTAACAGAGTTGAGACCAAATGTTACATTTTCCAAGAAGCCAATCCTTTGGGATAGAAACAGTAAATGTTTTCTTACTGACAATAAATCATGACATTGTTTAATTAGCATCCTCCAAATTCTCATTCATTGTGGTGTGCCTCTGGGATGTTTCCCTCTTTGGCTTGTATTCGCATATTTCTCAAGATATTCCACCCATTAATTTTGCTACTGAGCGAGATAGAGGCAAACTGCAATTATGCAGGAGAGAAATATGGTGAGGAATAAGATGAGCCATTGTGATTATCCTCCACAAGGGATTTACAATCGCTACCAGATTAAGAAACAGTCATATGCTTATCTAGCTTTTTTTCTCTTTGTACATTTTCTTTATCCTCCAACAGAACAATGTTTGTCATTGCAACATCCAATGAAGCTAAAGCTCAATATCTATTATTTAAACAAGTGCTTATTTATCTAACTGTCCTCTGTTCTCTCAGAAACAGTCTAAAACAATGATGAGTTTTCTGTTCCTCCCACTCTCTTTTAACTCTGGGCTTTACCTGAACCTAATCTCTCTGGGCATCTTAGGTATACAAAACCCTGTCAACCTGAGTAAGATGATGCCATGTTGGTGGTGGTCTCTAAAGACCAGCAGGGACAATGGATCAAATGCAAACCAAAATACAAAGAGGCTTTGAACCATTGTTGTAAGTCCCTTTTTCTCTATTGCTCATGTCCACCACAAATCCCTGATCCTCCTCTGCTCCTGATATCTGACCCAGTGAAAGTGCCCTATTCTAGAGGAGGAGGAAATTTCTGATTTACCTATTTCTTCCATCTGTGACCTAGATAACAGTGTGCTCTTAATGAATAGATGTAGATTCAACTGCATTCTTTTTGGCTCACCGACCTTCTTAAAACTCACAATCTGCCCAGAAATCCCCCTCATCCATAGGACTGCAGAGTCAGAAAATAAATGGGGCTTGGAAATCCATGGGTGTGTAAGTATATCACAGTGATTTTAGAAGAAAAGCAGGATTTAAGAAATAAATTTTTAAAAAATTAAATACATTAGGATTACATGTAATCCAAATGAGTATCATTTACAGTGTAAGTAAAAAAAATCCCATACATTTCTCAGACTTCAAACAAATGCTTTTTGTAACTATGTTGTCTTTTTTCTTTTCTTTTACACACTCTTTAAACATGAGTTTAACATGAGACAATTAGTCATCCCCAAATGCAAATATACAAATCAGCAGAAAAGCTTTGCAAATAGGGTTTGAGTTTTTAGCAAATAGATTCCCAGGATTGTGTGTCATTTGTCACAGAAAAGCCATATGTTATTGTAGGTTTTCAGAAATAAGTGGCACATTGACAACTGTCAAAAGCCAACTTTGAAAATCAGGACCTTATTCGTGTGTATAAATTGTACTGCCAGCTTTCATAAATAAGACAATAAAACTGTCGAATAGTGTGACAGAAACATTTCAAGCTTCCAAATGTTTGAAAAATTGGACTTTCTTTTGTGACATGAATCCCGAGGAATCTGATCGTTGGAAATCAATCCCTGTCTACATGATAAAGACACTGATGACAGAGGAGTTGATCACTGGCCTAGGGTGGGGTCCATGCATATTTGTCTGCACTTCTACTGTAAATGCTGCTGTCTCCACCCAAACTCAAACCACTCCACAGACTTGTCTCTCTTCCCAAGCTGTCAGCAGACACGAAGTCTAACATATTGTACACATTGTGTTTACCTTCATTCCATAAAATATTTCCATAAGACAGGACCACGAGGAGCCTTGGCTAATGGGAAAAAAATATGCATGTAATCAGCTCGAGAGAGCAGGGAGAAACTTCAGACCTCAGTAACACTATCGCTGGCAGAGGCTGCTTATGATACAGGGCTGTCAGTTTCTGCCAGCTGGCACAGATACCCTGGCAAAACCATGCCTGGTGGTTAATGGATCATAAAGGTTTGCTGGGAGCCGCTTCACAGCTCGATTTGATTTAGCAATGTAACACAAACCCATTAGTACTGCTTTTCTCTGTAAGCAAGCATGGCATTTAGACTACAAGCACCATGCAGTCTCCATGCAGCAAAACACAGACTTAAAGCTGTCATAAATCATCAAGGCTGGGCAACTCTCACTAAAAAACACTTATACATTTCTTTTACAGCTTATCACATAATCAGGAATCATTTTTTGGCTTGCCCATAGCAATTATTCTCAACTGCTTTGTGGTAATTTCCTAACCATTTTGTCCTCCACAAACAAACTATTGAATTCAAATATATACCAGTGTTTGTAACTTACAATGAAACCTGCAGTGCTTTTTCTTTAGAAAACCAACTGTTGTTTTGCCTCTTACTGTTATAACACTCAGGATATGTCCTGCAGAAACAGATTCAGGCTTGCAGGATAAACACGAAGGGGAAAAGAAGGTTTGGTCTTACCTCAATACAAAAGGTAGCAAAAACATCATTATTCCAAGAGTGTGCAGTTAACCTGAAGATATTACTGGAGGCTCACTTTCTCTGTTTGAAGACAAATGACACTTTATAGACAGTGTGTTGGCTCAAGAGCAAGCCTGGCTGGCTGACAGAGAGGGATTAAACAGTATTAAGAGTGTCCAGATGCAGGGCCACATGCACACTTGTTCAAACTAATACTCTTATATACTGACACACTACACTGGAGGATCAATAATAAACAAAACCATTTTATTGCCTCATCACTCAGAGCAAATACAAATTCATCCACTGTTAATATTTGCACATTGGATCTGCACAAGGCAACAGAATCAAATGGGATGTTAGCTATTCTGTAGCTAACACTTGAACCTCTGTTTATACACATACACCCTGAAGTATTCATCTGTGTAGCTCCGTTGTCTAAAGCTGATTATAGTTTGCCAGATGGGCTCAAGTGGCCACGCCCTGTCTGCCTGTGCTGCAACTCCTCCCCCAACGAGTGAAATACATCTGTATGAGTGGAACACAAATACATGTAATCTGGGTCATGTGTGTCTTTACAGATGATACATTTAGCAAGAATTACATTAATTGTTTAGATATTTTCTATATAATAATTGCTTTGAAATGATTAAACTATCATTATAAGACAAAACCCCAACATAAAGGCCCATTTAAGTAAGATTTTTCTATAAAATACATATTCATTGTAGGAAGGTAGGGAATTTATGAATCTGCACTGTATACATATTAAAGATAGAAATTCCCCAGCTGCATATCCAAGGACAGCCTTGCTCCCCGGACAGCCTCCCCTGCTAGTCTCCTGTGACCCTTCAGACTTACCATAAATCTGCTGAGTGATTGCGGTGGTCAATTAACACTCCATGAATTGCTCCCAGTGGAGAGAACGGTCACATCCGTAACAGCAAGAAACCAAAGCCGCAGGTTCAGTCAGAGTTCTGCAATAATAACACAGTGGACCTGGTACAATGAAAAATGGGTTGAAGGCCCAAAACTATAATAGCAGCTATTGTACTGGTGGTCACCCAGTCACTCAAGTGCAATATTCAGGAAGGCCATTTCATTACATCCAATAGAGCCTCAATCATGTGTAAAATTTGCACTTTGAATGGGCTTGCTATCATATCAATCATCAGTGGCCACAGTTAACGCTAATGGAGGCCTTTTCTTCCTGCTTACTCTTTGTGTGTTTTGTTCCCAGTCGCAGTATCAGAGTTTAGCTCAATTTAGACTTTTTTTAATCTAGACAGGACTTTGAGTCATTATTGCTGTGCTGGACTAGGTAGCTCACACCAATATGTTTCCTCAAGATTAAGAGAAAATATAATTTGTTCTGCCGGAAGAAAGAAATCATTCAAAGTGCAGCACTTGTTTGATCTTAAATACAGTATAGCAGTTGACCTGCAAATAATTTGTTTCCTTTTAAAGAACTGAACAGCAATACACTTGGCTAATCTCTGAAAAAAAAAGAACAATTTAAGTCCTTTGGGATTTCAGTACATCATTTCTAGTCACACAGACTGCTGAGAACCAAAAACTTTTTATCAGTCTCCAACTCTGGTCCACATATCAGCTACTTGTGACACAATTATCAAACTATGAGCAATTCACAATAACTTCATTATCTACAGACAATCTGAAAAACGCAATGATAAGGAATCTCTCAATCACCTCATTATTTCTTTTCTGTGTGTTTCGTCTCTATTTGGAAATTTATGACTACATTCCCTATAAGGAAACAGAGAGACACTTATTTCTAATGAACAAAGATGCAACTAGATTAACTGAAAAACAAAAAGTTGTCTGTGTCTTGCATCTGCCATCATTACAATGTCATCTGAAACAACATCATTAAGAACAGTAATCAATTTTAGAATATATCAGTTATTGTTCATATCAGTATGTGATAACTGAAATACCATGTACTAATAACTATTGGAGGGACTACTTTGAAATTTAAGTTGAAATAACTTTTGTGATATTTGGCATCTATTTTCGATGGGTCAAAATTTGATTTTATTGACCGCAAATTTTCTTCCATTATATGTCTTCTCACAGACGTTTATATGGAAAACCTCCAAACTACACAAATAAATGTCAATTAAGTTAGTTTTATGATTGGACATTTATGCAAATCATTTTACATTTAATGAAATAATATTACCAATAATACCCCAGAGCCTTGATGGTGATCGCTGGAGATTTCAACCATACCTTTTTACTATTTAAAGACTCAGTTAAACTCAGTTAATATATCTAAAACACAAATTTCAGAGCTGTATGTTTCATGATGTTATATAAGATTATTACTTTAGTACAACCCAAATTTGGCATATTCAGTTTATTGCACCACACATAAACTCCTGAGAAATGAAAGTTTTAATGAAAAAATAATCATAAAGACCCCAATTTTAACTGAATACGCTAACTGATCTCATCTCCAAATTTTTATTTTACACTGGAATGACATCATTTGTGGTCATGCTTTTGGGTGTGTTGTTGGTTGCACACATTTACTTTGTTTACAGATGTTGGGACTTGGAGTTTGGAAAATAGGTGGTCAGCTCCCCTACAAACCCTGTAATTTGCACTTTGTTGGCCTTGTGTTTTTTATGATGCTGCAAACAATTATGTATACAGGGAACATCCCATAAAAGACACTAATATAAACATTTTATGACTGCAGAGAGTCTTCTCCCCATTGAGTGGATGTTATAGGAAGTAAACATATGACTTCATCAGCAATTTTTTATCTCTGGAGCTGGATATGCACCCTGCAAGGTCCTCGGCAGAAAATCCATTACAGACACTTGCTCTGGCCCCACATGTCATACAGTGTTTTTTGGAGGGTCTAAGTCTAGCCCAGCTTTGCAGAACTCAGCTGTGGCTTTTGGTTGGTAGTAAAATGTTTTTATGTCTAGACGTTACACCAAAATAGAAACTCTGAATGGATTTAGCTGAGTGTTAACCCACATGATGAGTGTACTTTCTCATGAGTGAAAAAAGCAGTCTGTGTACAGTTCAATGGGCCTGTAAGCTGGAATAATGTGAGAATATGTGAGATGGTAATAATATCTGATATAGATTTAAAGACAAGGACCACTGAACTGAGATATCTATAGTGAAGAAATGTAGATTTAGATCAAGAGAAAACGTTCATATCAATGTGAAAATAAGATTTACATGATTGTTTGAAACATTGTGTGTATAATTCCTCCCCAAAACAATCAAGCCTTTAACCTTATTACCATATTCAGAAAATATGCTTCATGTGTTATGAGATATATGAGTAAATTCAGCCCTTGATACTATGGTTGGGAATATCTGCTTTGAATCTGAAGAGGGCAACCTACAGACTCAGAATGGCAAAGTCAGACAGTTTGTGTGTTCCATGTAGAACATTGGAGCAGCCAGTACTAACTACTCTTTTCATTGGCCTCTTTGACTCCTTGTTAAATTCAGAATAGAATTTAAAACTATCACATATAAAGCGCTCAATGGCAAAGCTCCATCATATCTTAAAGGTTTCATAGTTCTGTGTTTCCCAACAAAAGCCTTTGTTCCCAGACTGCAGGCTTACTTGTGGTTCATTGAGTTTGGAAAAGTGGAATAAAAGACGGAGCCTTCAGTTATCAGGCCCTTCTCTTGTGGAACCAGCTGCCACTTTGGGTTTGGGAAGCAGACATTCTCTCTACTTTTAAGATTAGGCTTAAACTTTCCTTTTTGACAAAGCTTATAGTTAGGGACTTGTGTTTAACTCTTTCTCAGCAGGTATCCCTGGCCTGGTGTTAAAATGCCTGTTGACCCTTTTTTCCTGTGCTCTCAATTGAGCACATTGTCACAACCATACTTTGTGTGTGGACTTTGATGTATTTTTGCTGAGAAAAAAAAAAAAACGCTATGTGGGACAAAAATAGCTGAAAGTTGATCCTGCCTAATTAACATTTGGTTGAGCATGCTACTTTGCCTCTCTCAGTGATAAAAAGCAGAAAGTACCTTCATTTGAAAAATTACCCACAATTATTTTATTGGCCCTCCCGCAGTCTATTCCTTTTAAACTGCTGACACATTGTGTGCGCCAAATGTCTTTGGCTTTTGTCCTTCTTTTAAACTTTAGAGAAAATGTCAAATGTTTTAAAAGGGTATGCAATTTACATTTCCAGTTGACCATTTCTTGCTAAATTTAATTTGCAAGGCTTGCCTGAGCAGCTCAGGAATCTGCTCGTTCCTTGCTAATGCACAGTGACATACAGTAAAGGCGGATCAGGATGTCAAAGCATTCATCAAGCAGTCAGTTTATCATAGGACTGACACAGCGGTGCCAGGGGATGAGGGATTGATGGCCTGACGAAGAACCATGAAGACAAGCCATGCTAGGTGGTTTTAAAGTGATGCTGCCAGGCTGCTGGTGGAGCAGAGTGGCACCATCAGTAAGATTAACGAGGAATACTTGTGAGTGACGTAGCTACATTCTGAGAATGGTTTGTGGAGTCTGAATGGTCTGATCTGCATTGTGTTGATCTGCAAGAGAGCGGTGTGACTCTGGCAATGATTAACTCTAACAAATAGCAGCTTTAACTGTGAAGAGCAGATAGACTCCTCTCTTATTCTGACTAATGTCTGCCTCTCGTACACTGGGGCAGTGCATAAAAAGTTTGTAGACACTGGGGCCATGCCAGAAATGACATCACACCATATTTTCTTCTCCTGTGAGACAGACTGTAGCAGGATGTTAAGGAGGATGACATGACAAAACAGCCTCTGCTCAGAAAATGTGTAGGGTGTCTATGCTCTTTTTACATATGAGGCAGTACCTGCATGCTCTTACTTGTGCCAGATTGTACATGTTTATGATTGTGCGTGTTCTGATGATGGCGCAAGTCTGTATAGTAGTTTTCTGCGAATAGTGAATGTAAATGGGGTAGCAGTGAACTGCTGTAATAAAAAAGATTTATGGGACTACTAAGGCATCATTCTGTTTCTCTGAACTTTCCTAAAGAGGTAAAACAACTTATTTCTGAGGTCTACATCCAGAAAGAGACATTGATGAGTAGGGTCATGATATATGCGACTGCAAATTATACACATGCCACACCAAAGGATAAAATTTCCCCTCTTTGAGATATACTTATGCAACCTATGTTTTCAGTTAAAAAGCCCATTATATGCTCATATACAGATTTATAATTTGATTTTTAGGGTATGCTAGAAAAGTTTGTAAATTTGTAAATGTTTAACAAAAACATTATTGCAGCACCTCTTGCCTCCTGTCTGAAACTCCCTTTTTCAGCGTGTAATGCCAGTCTTCTTTAAAGTCAGAGTTTGCTCTGATTAGTCAGTTGATTGGATGAAAATACTAGAGAGTGAGAAAACAGTAGCAGTGGGTGATGTAGCGGTGGCTATGTCCATCTTTTACATACAGTGTGTGGTTAGAAAATGATATAGACGAAAATAGAAGAAAAGGCTTGACCACAAACAGGGCATTTCATGTAGCTGTGGAGCATGTCTGTGAGGGATTTTTACACACTAAAGAAAATGGAAAATCCCCAAAAGCAAAATATGACCTCTTTAAATTAGATTGTCTGACAGTCAGACTTAAAGTTTATAGTATGTAGTATTAATCTAAATTAAATTTGTTTGAACTGAAGAATGCATTGTTACGGATCCTTTAATATAACTATCATAGCCTTATAATTTTTTAAGCCATTTGTACACCACATGTTTTCTTAACTCGCTGTTGGCAGTGATTGTGATTATACACTTTTATGTTCCATCCATTGTAAGATTACGAAGCCACTCCGCAGTATAATTTACATGTCAGCACAGAGTGCCGATAAAGACAAGAGTCTTTGTGTCTGTGACAGATGGAATGTAACCAGGAATTAACTGAGCTTCAAATGGCCTAATACTGCTAAATAATTACGCATGTTGATTGCTCTGTGTTTAAGCACTAGATGGAGTGCTTCAGGGGTCTCATGTTACAAAACAATGTTGCATCACGATTTCTTGCTCTGATCATTACTTAGGCTAGACTTGCGGTAGTTCCTGTGGTTAATATATGGAAACAAAAGACAGGCATCACACCTACAACTTCCCCTGCGCAATCAGGGCTTGTCTCTGTGGTTGTCATGGCGGTTGACTTTTGAGTTCATTGGTTTAAATTCCCCTCCTCACTCCACATCATTTAGTTATTAGACTGGGAGGGAGAGAGTGATGTAGGAGGAGTGAAGATCAGGAAGGAGGAGTGTGTTTGTAAGATTTTCCCCCTCAGCTTAGCCTCTCTTCTGTGCCTTTCTGCTACATACCCTTGTCCTCACTCTGCAATCTTTAACAGAAGAGGGCTTCAAGAAGAGGCTGTTCGAAGTCAGACAGGGATGGGCCTGAAAGAGGCATATTATGAAGTCACATTCTTCCCAAATGCAGACAGGAGCCAAGTCAGTTGCTGGTGGAATTACCCCCATGAATCATGCCCATTGTGATGCCTACCCAGGATGAGAACATGGAAAGGAATTAGGTATGGCAGGACTTTATCAGCTTCCCATTCGGAACTGGTTGGCCATTCGGTGCAGCCTGGACAGCCTTTCCCATCCTCACTCATGCAGAGTGTCCATGAATGTGGAATTCCTCCACTACCATGTGTTGTTACTTAAGCGTGTGCAGCAGCCAAGTTACTGCGCACTTTTCCATCCACGCCCGTCCTCCTGTCTGTGCACTTCCTTCCCTCCCATTTACCCAGAGATCTTTGTGGTAGGTCCTGGAGTTCAGGCAATATTAGGTTGCACCTCTTAAAACATGTCAGGCTTTGTGGTGAAAATTAAAGAATGGAAAAATGGTGAAATGTAACATTTTGTTAAAGGATTTTTTCACATGCAAGCTGTTAGAAAAGGGAAAAAAGATCAGACCAATGGAAACATATTGACAAGTTGTATCACTCTGGGTTTATTTTTCAAGTAAAGTTCCATTTGCAGAGTCACATTGGTGGCATATTTTGTTTTGAGATTGATCAGTTGTATAAGGAAAATTGAAGGAGATTCTTGAAGCAAAAAAAGTTTTCATGGCACTGTAGGGATCTGTTATGTTGTTAATGTTCCTCAACTTTCTTTTTGCAATATTCCAATTCATTCACAAGATGCTGTGTGTAAAGGAACCCTCCCCATGCTGCTTCTCTTTGTGTTTTATTACATGATATGACAAATGAAGTGAGTTTCATGGCAAACAAAGACAAATGCTTGTCAAGAAGGATAAAAGAGACAGTGAGAATGAAACTCAGTGATAGAAAATACTACACAGCAGAAAAGACACAGCACAGAATAAGCGAGTCTTCTGCATGATAAACTATTCAATGATGATATTGAGGTTATTTTGCTCCAGCTATAGGTTTTAGGGGCTTCTCCTCTGGGAGCTTTGTGATAGATGATATACAATCCTAAAACTTTATAAGCTCATATGAATGATGTAATGGCAGGGAGACAGAAAAAAAGCAAGTCTCCTCTCAGCATTTTTAAATGACCACAAAGGCAAAAGGGCAAAACTCTTTTTAACTGAATCCAGCCCTGTTATCTATTTGTGGTGTTGTGTGTGTGTTTAGTTTTCTATCAACCCCAGGCAGGACAGGACAGGGTAAGAGCAAGAGTTACCCCTTTCCAGCCTGCTTCAGCCCCTCCTCCTTGCCCTCTCTGCTTGGGAAGGGCTGGGCGGGTGTGGCTGGCAGGGCCGTGAGGGCCCTCATACCTCATAAGGGCATGACACAAGCACTGACTGCATACATCCGGGGAGTGAAGGCTTTGTCATAACAAAGTTCTCTGCAAAATAAAATAAACACGAGAGGAGAGGGTGGAGAGAGATAAGGACAGCGAGGGAAAGCAGGTAGGAGGGTTAAAAAAAAAGGAAGAAAAGTTTTGCAAGACAAAGAAAGGAAGTTTTGGAGAAAGGTGGCTTATGAAACCAGGCGACAAGCCCCCCCTGAGCTGGTTACTATTGAGTGAGTCCCAAGTCCATTAGCCCAAATAACATCCAGGTGCTGCTGTGGCTATGGTGGCTTTTTTCACCATGGTGTAAACGACCTGCTCCTTTTCATGCTCCAACACGGGAGGCCGGGAAACAGGCCAGACAAGCGTCACATCTCCTTGGGCTATTCCTCTCTCCCTTTCACCTGAGTCCCATCAGAAGACCCGCTGCTCCTCAAGACATGCTCTGTTCATCTGCCACCCGGAACATCACCCGAAAACATTGTTGCTCTCTGATCTATGTGTGTGTTGAGTGTGGGTGTCTTCTCTCCCTGCGTGAGACCTCCCTCCATTAACTGTTACAGTCCCCTTCCCACAACTGAGCCTGGGGCCCCTGAGCTCGCACTAAACATGCTTTCTTCTTCATGAGTTTAATGAGGAATTGGAGAAAGAGAGGGAGAAAGAATGTTTGGCAGAAAAAAGGTGGGATTTTTCAAAACAGCCACAGAGGATTTATTTGACAGAGGGAGAAAGAGAGAGAGAAAGCAAGTCAAGAGACCTTGTGGATGTGGAGACAAATATGTGTGCACGGAACCGCATTACACCCATGTTACCTCTCATTACCTTCAGATAAGCAGCAGTACACCACAGCTGGCTGCTGTCTCTCAGTAATGACCACTATACTACAAATTATTGGCTGTAGCCAAGACCACTTTCTTAGGCTATTAGGTTTGGACAGTTTGAGTTTCACAACTGAGGACCAAGTATTAGAGTTCGTCATTATATCCCATTTGAGGCCATTGGTCATTTAGGCAATAAAATCCCTTTTATTGTTATTCCCGGTTTTCCTGAAGCAGTAAGTATTATCCATCAGAAACAGAATCACCTACATTTCATGGCGGTACATTACCAACTTTAATAAAGAGCATGTCTTTTTTTTAAATAAAGATCCTTTATCTGATGACTTTTCAAAACAAACAGCTACTGGTCTGTGTTGCCCACAGTTGTTTATGTTCACTGAGTATAAAAGGGTCCTTGGAGGGCTGTAGGAGGTAGGGGCTACTCCAGCTGACATAAGTTGAGAGGCAGGGCATATCTTGGACATGTTTCCAATCACTACATATATGCGCTCCGTAGGTCTTGTTTTATGATGTATATAATAATAATGATGCAATAATATTTATAAAGCAGTTTTTAAGGCACTCAGTAACAAAGTGCTTACTGATGGGCAAAAAAAAAATTCCAAACCATTACTTTATCCACTTAAATACATTAGTATGGCACTAAGTCAGGAGTTTCATGGCGTACGGTCAAAGCAGACATAAAATAAGATCATATACAGTACAAGGAAGAAGAGAATAATTCTGAAAACGCTGACCTGTAGAGATTAATTCAAGCATACCTGATAAAATGAGGAAGGTTTTTCCATAGTATAAGAGCAAAAGCTTAAAACCCCAGTCTTATCTGGACTTAAATCTAGAACCAGGAAAAGACTAGAAGACTTCATCAAAAGAACAAGCCTTCATATGTTAGCTTTTATAGAATTAAAATCTGACTGTCAGTGGATGCCAGTGAAGGACCACTCGCTAGTTTTTGTTGGCAGCCTAGCTGCTGCATTCTGGATCAATCAAAGATGGGCTATATCATGTTGAGTAAGACAGGTAAAAAGTAGATTCCAGTAAGTTATGAGACTAGATTAAGGTATGTACATCTTTCAAGTAGTGGTATTGTTTCTCTGGAAGAAACATGACTGAGGGACTTTTGTAATATAGAGTTAGAATTTAGGTGTTGATCACAATTTTTTTTCTTATATAGCTTTTAGAGGTGGCCCTGACATTCACAGTGAAGGACCAACATAGTGACTGACCTTTTTGCAAAACAACTAGTGCCAATTGCAAGGACCTCAGTTTTGTCAAAATTCAGATGGAAAAAAAATAATTTTGAGAAACTTTTGTCCTCAAAGTTTCTCATAATGGTTATCTCCACAAAACCAGCTTAGCTTGAACAGTTCTGGTAGGGACCTTTTGAAGACAGTTCATAGCATCAAATATAGTCATTTAGCATATCATAATCTGCTTTGCGAAGTCTAAAAGTCAGCCTGAAGGAGACTGAGACTGTTTCACCAGCTCACACCCCATAAAACATACTGTTATATCTACATTTAAAAGATAAAACTGAAAGTAATCCACTGGTTTACCAACCTAGGGATGACATCTTGAGATGAAAGAGGTGGATAGAAGACTGCCCAAAAGCAGTGCCCTTGGCAGACAAGTACAAGGACATGTGGAGGTTTAAGAATTGGCCCAAATCCTTCCTTAAAGCTTATCTCATTGACTCCCATCATTGGTCCACTATGGGTACAAAGTGCATGATGCAGAATCTCAGCTGATATCTGTTGTATGTGTAAAGTTTCCCAGCTACCATCAATTTTGAGTTAATGTGAACAACAGTTTTCCTCTATCTTAACTTACAAAGTGAAGCCGGTGAGAATCTTGAGTACATCTCTGATTGTTACATCTTCCATATACAAATACAGAATACGGAACTGAAGCTGAATCCATTTCACTGAATTGGTTACTGTTTACTTTAGCATAGAAAACAAAAAGTACCACCATTACATTAGCTGCATTTAAAACAAAGTCCCAATCATTTACAGCTTGAATTTGTTATTAATTCTAATCTTTAAACAGTTGAGAATCTTGCAGATTAGTGTCAGTTTACGCAAGTATTTCAGTCCATTTAGATCTCCGTGTGTATAATGTTGACACTCTTGACCACGAAACTCTGAGCACAAAACTAGGATACATGAGGAGTCATATTGTGGAAATTCACCTTCAAAAGTCTAACCCACAAAACCTTATAGTAAATTAAAATACTTGACCGAATGCATACGTCCATTCCCACAAAACCGACTGGAGATACCTTTTGTGGCTGCCACATACTATCTGTCTCTTTCAACTCACACTACTTGGTACCACCCATATTCATCGTTAGCTGAGAAGTTCAGAAATGCATGTATGCTTGAGTTCTATGTTTTTTATTTTATTTGAATTATCTATTTAGGATGCAATATATCAGTCACATATGTGTTTTGATGCTTAGGAAATAACGTTAAGTGTCTATGAACCTTAGTTGATCAGTGTTGTGCTGTATGTTAATTACCGCCTGCTGTCTTTGACTCTCCATGGGAACAATACCCACATCAACAGTCCCAAGAGATTTGCCTCGATCAGATATAGTTTATTAGCTGTCATCTTTAGATCCAATAAATAGTCTCTTAAGCTTTTAACTTCTATCTCATGAACATCTGCATGTCCTTTCATGATTTTTGAAAAGAGACAGTTTGTCTTGTTACCACAGAACCTCCATGAGTGATATGAGCCATAAATAGGTGGCTACTGCAGACTCTGTTGAGGGCTTTGTGTGTGTGCTCAGGTGATCATACACAGGGTGGAGGTGCTCAATCACTCCAGCCACTGCATTCATGTATCCAGTATTTCTCTCTGGGGTATGTATTATACATGTTAAAACAAGAAGCTGAATCCTGACAGTTACTATTTACACTGCTGTCTGTTGCTTTGTGTCCATTTTGGTCTGCCTTTCATGTAAAATAGATTGTGTTGTGTTACAAGCTTTGTTTTAGTTTCTTTAAGTTCTCCATGATATCTGTGAAACATTCACTCGACAGAAATACAATGGTTACAGGAGGCTGTATTGGGGTCAAACCATGCAGAAAATCCACTCATCCCTGGGGTGACCATTAGATACGGTATGCTGACATGATATGAAACTGATTGGTGTTTAAGCTGAAGAGGCCTCGCCAAAAGACACAACTCACAGTCCTGAGGATTTCAACCTGAAAACATCACGACAAGGGGACAAAGCCAGAGCTCTGATCCTTAAGTTGTATAATGACTTGGTGCATGTCATCCACATTGACAGATCTCATTTATGCTTGCAGTGTTGAGGTCTATGATCCTTGCGCTCTTGACTGAACCCTATAGTAGTTAAGCACAATACAAAGCTTTGTTGAAGAGGAGCCTGTTCAGCTCCATGATCATCACTGGAACAAAGCTGTATCTGAATCTGTAAGATGAAAAAGCCTGAAAAATGTTGGGTTCTGATCACACAGGTGAAAATGTTCGTACCACATGTCATTGTTAATAGTTTTGTTTGTAGATGCCACATTGACCGAGATCCAAGTTTATATGTGGCATTTCTCCCCTGCTGGAAGCCTCTTGGGTTCGAGTCTCTACGGGGGCCTTTCTGCGTGGAGTTTGTATGTTCTCTCCCTGAATGCATGGGTTCTCTCCGGGTACTCCGGCTTCCTTTCATCGTCCAAAAACAGACATGTTAGGTTAATTGGTGACTCTACATTGTCTCTAGGAGTGAGTGTGAGCGTGTATAGTTGTGTGTCTTGTTTGTCTCTGTGTGGCCCTGTGATGGACTGGTGATCTGTTCGGGGTGTACCCTGCCTCTGGCCCAATGACAGCTGGGATAGGCTCCAGCCCCCCATAAATCTGACCCTAAACTGGATTAAGCGGGTATAGAAAATGGATGGATTAATTAATGGAATCCTCCTGGACAAAATATGCTTCTGCTCTGAGTAGATGTACTTTATGGCTACTTTGACAGATTCTCATTCAAAAACTGTGCACACAGAAGCCAACTTTATGTAATTGGCAAAACATACGAAGAGGATAAATTCTTGTACAGAAAGCTACATAAAATTTCGTTAATCCATTTTCTGACACTTATCTTTGACATTGTCACGGAGGAATCAGTCTAAGAAGAGATCCCCAGAAACTCCTTAATTCCCGGCCCCCTCCTCCAGCTTTTCTGAGGAGACTCTAAGTCATTCCCAGGCCAACTGAGAGATATAATCTCTCCAGTGGGTCCTGGATCTGCCCCTTTAGGCCTCCTTCCTGTGGGACAAATGCCCGAATACCCTTCCCTGGAAGACACTCAAAGGGCATCCTTGCCCGAACCACCTCATTTTGCTCTTTTTGAGGCAAAGGAGCAGCAAATCTACCTATACCAGATGATGATACCAGTCTTCTCATCTTATCCCTAAGGGTAAGCCCAAACATTCTTCAGAGAAAGCTAATTTCCACTACTGAATTTCCAATCTCATTCTACTGCTCATGACCATAGGTGCAGGTTGGAACATAGATTGACTGGGAAAGCAACAGCTTCTCCTTCTGACTCAGCTTTCTTTTTACCACTACAGACGTCTGCATTATTGCATATGGTACTCCGATATGCCTGCCAATCTCCCTCTCCTTTCGACCCCCACTCAAGAGCAAGACAGAGATATTTAAACTCCTTTACTTGAGGCAGCAACTCATCCATAACCCTGAAAGTGCAGGAGGTGATCATTTGCAACTTTGCTGCTTCCCACTCAGCTTCAAACTGCCTCATTGTGTTTGAAGCAATGGGGCAGGTCTCCACTCAATGAAGATTCAAGATTCAAATGTTTTTTTGTCATATGCACAGTGATATGACATATGATAAAATGTGAAAAAATATGCATTAAGAGTGACACAGGAGATATAAAGATATAGCATGCCTAGTGGAGGACACAGAAATCAGAAGTACTGAGCACCCCTAAAACATTAAGGGTTATAGGCAAATTAACCCATTAATCCTGTTTGTCTTGCCCTTGTTGAGTGTAAAATGCATTAAAACAGAAAATCCATAGATTCAGTGGAAGACCAAACATGTATTGACAGCTCAAAGTTATTGCATGTCAGTTTTTGCCAAGAGCAAGAGTCACTCTTGGCATGAGGACAAAATAACAGGGATGGGACTGAGTAATATTTGATCATCATATTATGTGATTATTTTCCTGTAGGCTCCTTGTGATTATAGCGTTGATGTCATATTTTCACTATTCAGTTTCTCATGCAACATACTTGGAGGCTTTAAGAAAGCTCAATAATTTCACAACACAGAATTTCGGCACAGACTCAACTGCACAGGAAGCTAAATGTGCACATGTTTAGGTATATTTAGCAACCACACGTGTGGATCTTTGCCTTGAACATGGTGTTTTGGGGGGGTTTCGTTATTTTTGCCACTATAATGATTAATTCTTTGAGGTGTTCTCAAAGTCAGTGTTGGGTGACGTTGCTATGTCTTTCTGCTAAAAAACAAACTCTACTGTCCCATCCTGGTGCACTGCAGTCTACTGCAGTACACTAGTGTTCTGTATTAGCCCACATTATTATACTTTATTATGTTTGATTTGCACAGTAAAACATAGTTTCCATGGTAATATAGAGGCTCTACAGTGAAAGCCTTATTTGTTTGCCGAATGGTTTCCTCACCCTCGCTGGTTCAGTGCCCTGGGTTGGACTCACATGTTTGGTGAGTTTGATGAGCAAACAGCAAAGGTTCGCTGTGTTTTGGAACTCTTTCATTTCTGACCCAGGTCTCTGGTCTACAGTGTTCGCTAAAATGCCATATCAAAAACAACTGCTTGTGGTGTAGCAGGGTCATTGGACACGTACTGAAAAAAAGGTGGGTGGCATTTTGTCTCAATTGAGTGCATTCCTTTTAGTTTCCAAAGTGCAAAATTTCCTGGCCTTAAGCACATGGCAATGATAGGTAATGTCCTATACTCAAGCTCTCTTTTAATACCACAGGGACCATTATCACAAACCATGCATGCCATGATGCCCTGCATCTTTAACAGAAAAATGTAAGACAGCAAGGTATCAGATCAAACTGGGCACCATTGTATTCTTAACTGATATAAATAATAAAACAACAACTGACAAGCATTCCCAATGGACTATTTTTCCAATTACAAAAAAAAAGAATGCATCATACTATTTAACTGCTCCAGTGGGATACAACATCATTAGCAAAAAGGTTCTCAACCAAGCTACAGGCCTTTTTACAGTGGGATGGTTTAATAAATCAGCTCTCTTGGAGTTCTCAAACTAAGTAGGTTTTACTTAGCTGCTTTGATCTTAGCAGAGCACCTGCATCCAATGTCTCAAGGAAAATCCCTTAAAAGTCTGGGGCATGTTTATGTGGCTGCCACTGAGATCTGTTTTCTCATCACTTTATTATCAAGTCTTTTAACTCTATGTCTAAGAAACCAGACTGAAGTTCCAAAGCATGAGCATGAGGAAATACCTAAAGACATAATAATCATTAAATGATCAAACCAGGAAAGCAATCAATGAGTCATCTCATGTGTATTCAGCATAAATGCTGCAACTCTCAGGAGGCACCTGTGTTCCATAAGGGTGCCATTAGAGTTAAAAAAGATCACGTTGGGGAGTCTGCAAAAGCATCCTGTTTCTCTTGACTCTATGTAAGTGAGTGTGTGTGGTGAAACAGGGGGTGGGGGAGATCATAGTCCATATGTACTGTGTATGCATGCAGGATGGGGAGTGGGGGGTTACTCAGCTAAGTTGTTTTTTTCAATCAGTTTCACCTGTAATCACACTACTCAGAACTGGCACCCGACAAGATTGGAGATGGGCCAGATGTAGGTAAAATTGCTTCCTGTTTCTTGCCTTCCTTCTCTTGCTCTTGCTCTCCATAAGCTGACTCATAGCTGGCCATGCATGTTAGTGTGAAGAAGAAAGGAAGTGAGCTCACTTGTGGGCCGATCTTGCCCTCTTGGGGCAAAATCACTGGCCGCTAATTAACCACAGTGTGGCCTCTTCCCAACAGCACCCAGCAGGAAGTCTGTTCACCACAACCACTGAGCTAACGGACTCAGCAATCTTCAGTAGCCTATATGTAACTGTGCAGTATTTTTCTGCAGACACTTAAAGCACAGACAGAATCATCCAAAATGTACCTGCTCAACACTCTGACATCAGTTGTTTTCTTTGATCATCAGCATCAATGATGTGACTGTGTTCCTGGAACCATATTGTCTATGTTGCCATGACAGTGTGTACATTGTGCTGTGCAACGTGTTCCAGATGGATAGGTAAAACTGAACATACTACATTTCACTAGAATCTGCTAGAATAATTTTCTTCCACCTCCAAAATGCTTTCCTTGGATGTAGAAAGGAAGTGATGATCACGATTTACAACAGTCTGCTTTGATTTCTGGAAATCTAGACCACCACCTTGTCTTGGCTGGCTGTGACTTCTAAGCTGGCAAGATTGTTGTCTGTGGCTTGAAGATAATTGGCTGACAAAGAGCCAAGCCCACCCACACCTGACAATCCGGGTTAATATCCAACAAGAAAAAAAGCAGTCTGTAGGCAAAAAAGGATTTGCTTTTTTGATTTTTACGCACTAATGTGAAGTCAGGGTGACTGTTCAACAACTTAGCTTTGATTTTGAGAAATATTTTTGCTCTAATAACAGTAAACACTATATGGTGGTCTGGCTCAATAGGGATGCAAATGCTGATGAACAGATAGTTTCCATAAGAAAAAGATCCAACAAGAGCTCAGGGATGATTAATGTGGTTAAAAAGAATAATTTTATGTTTTCTTGGTACTTCTGGAGTGGAACAAGAACTTGAATAAACTCTCTTCCAGACTGATTCTGTTGGCCAACATTAGAACACTGTGGATCTGTAAACATACGAAAGTAAAACACAGGATTTTTTATCTTTCACAGACTGTGGTAGATAGAGCTAATTGAAAAAGTATACTATAAGATTGTTTGTTTGTTTATTTGTTTATGTATTTAGCAGACGCTTTTATCCAAAGTGACTTACAGGTAGGCATGTAGGGTAAGGGGGTCTTGCCTAAGGACCCCTACTGGAGGTAGTACCTTTCATACAGGGGATTTGAACTCAGGTCTCCCACATGGAAGGTGGCAATCACCTTCCATAAGAGCAGTCATTGTGCTTCAGCCTTGAGCCTTTAGCCTCTCTGTTGTCAGTCAATTGTTTTTCTCTTGTCTTCTAAAGTATCATTTCAAATTTCAAGGAAGCTCTGAATTTGGGGTATAGATAATGAGGTAGACTGCCTTTTGGGGAGTGATAATCAAGACTGTACTTCACTGGCATCACTTTCGTTACAAGAAAAAGGCTTCAAACTGAACCATAACATGTTTTATATATAGCAATCACTTAAACCGTTATGACGTTTTGAAGTTTAATTTGTTTTGGGGGGATATTAGCTCCTCCCATGGCCCTTTTGTGGATAGCTTTTAGCTTTAGCTTGCCCATCAGAAAAGTTTCTGATTTTCCGAACTCAGAGCACTCTGGCGTCTGTCTAATGCAGGTAAGACACTGCTTGAAAAAAATTTATGTTGATTCCAAGCTTCTCTGCCTCTAATGAAATGATGAATCACAACTCTAAATATTCTCCCTACAGAATGTCGATCTCTGTTTGGCCACATAAATTTGAGATGTTGTGGGTCTCTCGTTGCTGATGGCCTCTTTTTCCTTTCGGACCACACATGAAGTAATCTGATATAAAGACAGTATCATTGGAGATTTATAAGACAGACATATTCACTGTGATATATGTTTAAGTAAAGACCAGTCTAACACACGTTGAATATAAAATAATGTCTTTATAATCCCCTTTGGGATCCCTCAGAGCTTTAAAAAAGAAATATTGTGTAACTGTCTGTTGCAACACAGCTTGAGAAATAACCAGTATTGAGAGCCTTATGACAACCATTGATGGGAAGTGCATATAAGCTTTGCTTCATGAGATGTGTCATCAGTTCAGCATTTGGCATGGCACCATGTTGATGTAATATGGCAGTTATTATCTTCCATAGTCCCTGCCAGAAGAGGGATACCCTCTCAAATGTCAAGTCAGATCATCACTGTGGAAGACTGCCCTGACTAAAAGAGCCAATTTGTCACACATGCAGCATGTGGCACCATGTCAGCTCCAGCAAAATTCATTATTATCCTGATTTGCTCATTGAGAAAGAAATTAAATTAAGTGACTTTTACCTGGTATCTTATTTTAATAAGATACAACTTTTGGCCTGGCAGTTTTTTGCTGTGACTTTTCACTGTCTGAATAAGGGAGGAACCAAAATGCTTTAATTGGCAAGTGAAATAATGTACAGCATATTTTCTTAACAGAACTTACTATGAGACATACACTGGAACATGGTCAACACATGCAATGACTCGTTTTGTCTACTGACAAACTTCATACAGAGCATTTTCATCAGTGCACTCGACTGGTAGGTTATTCAGGATTTTGAAAAACTTGTCAGACTTCTCCTGTTCTGCAGAATTAGGCTGAAGCGGCTTCTGTTTCTTCATGTAACCCTAAACCTACTGTGTGATGTTGAGGTCACATCTCTATGTGGGCCATCTGTTGCGGGACTTGTGCCTCTTATCACTGAAGATCTGACTTTAATTTGGTGTTTGGCATCTTTTTCTATGCTACAGCATGAGTTTGAAACCAATCAGATGCACTCCTGATGGCACTGAATGATAAATAAGAATTTAAACATCTGATATGCACAGTACAGTATGTCACAAGGCCTTAGAAAAGTAATATTTTACACAATAATCTATGTACACTACAGTTTGTTTTTGATTTATAGGCTCTGTTGAATGCACATGGCATGACCCCCTATCGTGTTTGCTGCATTCAAAATCTGAGCAGTCAAGCATTTCTTTTATGTATGTAACATAAAGATGATATCCGTGTGCCATATGGATATACTTCACTTTGTAAACAATCACTGCTTTCATTTGATGTTCTCATTTTTGCTTTATATAAGTTTAAATTACAGTGTTTTCTTTTACCAGTGCAAAAACTCTTTATTGTATAGGTTTTCTATAACCAGAGGGTGGGGATGGGATCACTCTAAGAAGCATCCGGAACATATCTTTCTGTCATGATTGTGCTCAGATTAAACTACTGAGGCTACAAACACAAACGCGGACCGCGTATGAATTAATGCAAACTGCAACCATATGAAGCTGATGGCAGGCAAATGAAAGAAAGAGAAAATAGACAATGACTCCAAGGTTTATTGTAATTACAAGCAGTGTTCTTGCTGGAAATACCCTACTGAATTGATGAGATTGATTTTGTCTCAGTCTGTGCACACACACATACACACACACACACAACTATAAGTACACCTTTGTACATTTGGAGTATTCATGTACAAGCTTGTAAGTGCATTCACAGAGCTCTGGAGGATTTACTTTTCCTGGCATGACTACTATACTAATACTTTTATACAGTGAGGTGAAAAAATAGCTTGTAGCCGGACTCTTTTGCCAGAAGCTATTGCAAGAGTGAAAATTTCAGCTTGGAAATATGAGTCCACAGTGTTATAGCTATACACCAAGTGGGCACACCAGATTTATCTGCAGAGCCAATTCTGCATTCCTGAAACCCTTTAATCCACTGAGCAGTATTTAATGATAATATGGTATCATGTTAATTGGAAAGTACTGTATGACACAGCTAGAGCATCTTTAGATTAAGTGTGCAACTGCTTGGATCTGTTTAAATTACTGTTCAATTATGTCCCTCTTGTGAGTACTTAGACCAAATTTGCCCTCATTCCTTCAGTAAGACATGTGTTATTATCTCAGTTTACTGATGTAAGGTAGGGTGGGGTGGGAATGTGGAAATGCAGAGCAGATGCATTCTTCCGAGGATGCACCTCGGTTTTCAGAAAATAATAAACCTAAGTTATTTTTGTAAAGAACTCACTCTTCTTGTTAATGTTTGAGCATACACTGAAGCTTTCAGTCTGCTTTCAATATTGTTCCACAGCAGCTGGCAAGCTGCAACACACACCTGGGTAAACACACTGTGCTCTAGCTCTTGTCGAGTTCGTTCTCTGTCTCTATGTGTAACCATTGCAGATCACTGGCTGCTGCGGGGGCCTTCATTTGTCTTAATTTTTCATTCTGTTCAGTGTCAGACTCACAGGGTTTGGTTCCAACCACAGATCAATCTCACTTCACCAGCACTGTCCATGTAGACACGAGAGGGACGCCACGACAAAAGGCCCACCCAAAATCCCCTCAAATCCTCCTCATGCAGAGCAAGCAGGACACAGCAGTGTGAATTACCTCAGGAGGTTGACATAGCCCAGCCCCTCCGCTGCAGATTGGAAGGCTCGTTTACAGCCAGTACTTTGATTGTATCAGCTATGGTGATGTCAGCCTGTTCTGCTGCTAACGGCTTTATCCCAATCTCTCCCTATTGCCCTTTCACTCTGTATGTCTGTCCAGCCAGCAGATTAATCCATGGCTCTCCACCACACACTCATTACTTTCTCAACAACATGCACAAACTCAAGCTGCCAATTCAGGATGTAGGCCATTAATGTCACACCTGACTGAAATATAAATCTTGTGAGCTCCTCTCACCCACTTCAACATTGCTATTTGGTTCAGCAATCTATTTAACAGTACTGAAAAAACCTGCTCCTGCGCTGACCTTCCCTCAGTTGCTGCATGGGATTCCAGATGCTAGTGACTTAACCCCTCGCCTGTAAAACAAGAGTAAGAAAAACACCCTGGTTATGATGACTATATTGGTGGCCTTGTTCTCCCAGGGAGCAGAGGTTTGGCAGAAGTTCTGTGCAACTACAGAGGACCAGTGGGTATTAGTGGTTGCTGTAAAGTTTTTTTTAAAGTAATTCAGTTTGGTATCTGACCAGGATGTCTCCTCTGACCCTTCCGTTTCTCTTGTACCCCTTGTGGTTCTCTCTGCCATTCCCCCTCAGGAGTGGGGAACTCCATGTTAGGGGTTTGTAGAGCTCACCATTATTTATTTATGAGAGTTTAAATGCCACAGCACCCTGGCAAGGACTTTAATGGAGGTGAGACACTCCCATGTCGCACTACTCCCCTCAGTAAAGTTTTATAGCGTCCCACCACACTCTCCAGAGAGGCTAGGGGAAAGTGACGCCATAGCCTTGGAAAATACTCAGTAGTCATGCATGGACTGGCACTTGGGCACAATTGAGTTGGGGGCTTTGAGAGTGTGTTTCATTTTTAAATAGCCTTTCTTTCTACTATTCCACATATTGCTGTAGTCAAATATCACCCCTTAAAATATATCAAAGCTAAAATGTGATCCAAACAAAGGGGTGCACTATATTTGATTGTGATTATCACAACATAATCTCCCTCATGTAATGTCACCCCATCGACTTGTACTAATCAGCCCACGAGCCAGTTGTATCTGTCAGGCCTCACCACCACTGCGGCTAATGGATCGGTTCTTTATCATGTTGATTCTCTCTGTAAAGCCAGCCCTGCTGTCAACCCACCCACCTTTTCCCTTTGCCTCATATGGCCTTGATGAGATCCAGACCCTGAGTGGAAGCATATTAAAGTGGCCCAACAGTGTCAGCAGGAGAGCTAAATGGAAGGTAGTGAAATCTTTTGAACCTCTGTTACATTATAACAGTTCTAAACACATCCAGCTGGGTCCAAAGTTCAGGGAAGACATAAAAGCACTGCTGCATGTTAGCTCAGAGGATGATAATAACTGAGCACCACTAAAACTACTAAGACAGTCCACAATCAAAGGGCCCAGAGGAAGGACTCCCCGCACTTCTTACTGGCTGCTAATGGCCTGCATGTATCAGACACAACCTGTCTGACAGTCGTTATATCTCCTATAACACACACTCCAAGCATTGTAAAGAGCGGGAGCTTTTTCTGTGTTAGTGATTAAACTCCATTAACTCTAGGTTAATTAGAATACAAAAGACTTAGAAGAGTAGTAATTACCATGTACCAGCCTGGTGGGTCACCCTTCAAGGAAGTTACAATTTGTTGATCTTGATGGGAGGCGGCTCATATTGTGACTTCACAGCCTCCAGATGTCCTTGCAAATTTGTTTTACAAGAGCTGGACTGCTGACATTGATAATATTACTGATACTGTCTGTATTAAACAGGAGAAGAGCTTGACAGACATAATGGAGAGAGGTCAGGCAGTGTGTGTGTGTGTGTGTTCCTTGAGCTATGTGTTTGCTGTGGGCTGCTCTGTGGTGTTTGAACCACACACGATAAATATGAGCTTGTGGTGAAGCCGTGGTGCCCCAGGAATGCTCACATGTGGTGGAGCGGCTCTCACCACCATTGACAAGAGAGTTAGATGGCTTTTGGTCATCAAGATTCCTCCTGGGGAGTACTGCAAAAGAGGCCAATCGACTTTAAGACTTGAGGCCAATGCCAGTTTCCTTTCTGTTGTTCTCAGTCTTTTACTAAAGCGTGTTATTTGTTTATTCCGTACTCTGACGGCGCAGCCAGTCCAACTATTGTTTACTGGCTGACTGATCTTGCTTGGAGCCAAAAATGCACTTAATCACCAGTTACCAGCATCTGAAACAAACATAAAATGGCATGGCCGACAGTACAATTTCCCAGATCAAATGTAATTCTATGAATGTCTTTCTATATTTATTTATACAACTGAGAAATGCTCTCACACCCTCAGTGAGTCTGAAGTCCCGCAGCTTTTCTGCCTGGCTTGGATTATTGTTGGAATTGGCCAAAAATTTACTTTTTTAGCCAAATAAAACATGAGCACCAACGAGATCAGTCTTAGCTGTAAGAGCACTAATCACTAAGACTCTCAAAACCCGAACTACCTAGACTATACACATGCCTACACACATTATGCAAACCAGCATTCTGCACACACGCCTGTGTTGCTTGCCATCTTCGTGCACTTTGATAGAGCGGGACAGAACATGACCTATCCCTCTGAAGCCAAAACTGATAGCATGCCTAAATTCAATTACCTTATCAAACTGGCCCAGCCTGAACAAACTAAATACATCTATAACTTATCATTTGAAGTACAGCAGACACTGTTCTAGCTGCCTCCCCTCCAAAAGGAAAACATTCATCCTGACTGATGTAGCAGCGATTGGACTGTGTGGGATTTTATAATCTATTGTGTAGTGAGACAAAGCCAAAGTAATTTGTTACCATTAGGAATTGTGCCAAAATATTCATATGGATCTGTTGTCCATTCTTTGAGAAGACATTCTCAGAATGACACTATTTATCTCTGTCCACAGCTTTTTATTACAGGCTGGTTTCCAGCAGTCTTCTTCTGTTTAACCTTTTAAGTGCTGTTGGTAATACACTAAAATGAAATGGTAATCGTCTGATTTTATCATTCCTTTCAATTCATTCAATGCCTTCTGTACCAGTAATGCAGCAAAGCAGCCTCTAAGCAAAACCTCTACCATAGGCACATTCAAACCAAAAAGTTCTAGGGGCTCTTTCTGTGGGTTGTGGGGACTTGGGAGCTGTCTGACAGACAAGACACCTTCCTGGGTTTTTTCTTTGGTTGCATTCGCAACGCAAATAGGAGCACCAAAGTGGCAGTGGATTCAAACGACGTGGTGGTAGACGACAGAGTCAAAATCAAGAAACTACTTCATCATATATCAGCTCCATAAATTTCAGGCTTTACTGTTGGTGTCTTCCTCTATGTTTTGTTTAGGGTTTAGGGGATGGCATTCAGAAATGTTATTTATATGGATGACTCACTAAAATTGTGAAATAGGATCATTTATCCATACATCCCATACTTAGGTAGTTTTGCAATCCAGGCTTAGACCTGATGGGATAACAATGTTTTGGTAAGCAGTTGTTTTGTGTAGGGTACCATCTGTCACAATCACAATCCATGACTTCCATGACAATATATAAGAAGATTTTAGCGAGTGATCTCTCGCCTTAGGGTCAGGCATTTAACATCACCCCCTGACCCTTCCTTTAGTCTTAGTCAAGAGTGGCAATTCATGACATCATAATGCTGAGAATGTCAACGTTGCCACATGTGATAGGACTGAAATCATCAATAGTGCAGCAGGAGCTGAATCGTAGTAAAGAACCGAGGAAGGAAAACGTAGCTATTATACAATTTCTTAATGCTTAATGTGGAATTGTTACGTATTTTTCCATGGACCAATGTACATATTTTATAGTCTGTCATGATATCACATTTGATGATTACAAGTTATTTTTCTTTGGTAATAACAGATTCAGGTGTTGAGTTTGTATGTTCAACCAATCTTTGTACACGTGTAGTTAAGACCAAGAGCACATTCTCTGGAGGCTAACCTTGGAAAAAAAATCTTCCAACTATGAACAGCTCGGGTTGAGGAACTGCTACTTGTTACTTGTGGAAATTTTTGCAATTCTTATGCTTGACTATATAGTCTGTGTTTGCATGGTGTTACAATACAAGTATCTTCCTTGGTTTGTCTCCATGGAACTCTACTTTGTTTAGTGTCCAGTACATGGTAAAGGCTTTAGGCTTTAATCTCTTTGGTTGTTCGTGGGGATTTTTCCACAATTCACACCAACTTCTGCAGTCATCTCTTCTTGTTCTTCTTGGTGCTCCATCGTGGAAGCTCCTTAACAGTTTTACAACTCTTTAAAGACAATATGTAAAAACTGGGACCTCAAGTCTTTTTATTATTTAATTTCTGATTAATTGGTTAATGATGTTTAATCAATCCACTTTTCAATGTATCAAATCTTTCTTTTGTTGCTCTTGTTGTTCAATAACTTTGGAAATTTTGTTAGATATTGTGATCATACAAAATGGCTTCACTTGTACATATCTAAAGATATTCTCATATCTGTATTTGGTTGCCAATAATTTCTGTTGTAAAAATAACAAATTCTTCTTCTAGAAAACATTAGCGGTTGTGTGAATAAGTGAATGTAAATTATGAGACTAAGAAATGTCCTTTCCTTCCACATATCCATCATCGGACACCAATCTGTTGTCCCCCATAACTTCATGGTTGACAAGGGTCATTTGCCTGAGGCCCAGTTGGACACGATATCCCCTCTCTGGACAGATGCAATGGCATAAGGGGGCCCCGGATGCCCCCCTCTCCTCCTACTGACCTCTCTCGCTCTTCCAGTGTCTGAGAAAGAGTCCTGAGGTTGAGAAGGTCCTGGGGACTGGACACATTGCAGCATTAATTACACACTCAGTTACCATTGAGCCTAATGTTTGGCCTCCCCCCTGGGGTTAACTCCTTCCTGACAAGCAGGGAAAGTAATGGGGCCTCTGTGGCTCGTTTACCAGCAGTCAGCCAAGACAGCTCCTCTATGTCCGCTTCCATAGCTCTGCTCTTGCTGACTGACAGCAGCTAAATGCTTCAGTCCTGCGTCGCTGTGCATGGGAATCACACATGGAGAGGAGGAGACAGAGATAATGGGAGGTGTGAGGCGGTGGGTGACAGGCGGGACACTTCATCCCATCAAAGGCTTTTTGCTGGTTGTCTTGTGCGGACAAAGAGGCTTTTTTGGAGCGTTATCTATCAGAGGCTTCTCCTGCTGACATCCTCACTGCAGCCGAGAGTGTGACTGGCTGATGAGACAGAAAAGAAGAAAGAGAGTGTGCACTGGCAGGATATCCCCTCTGGCAAACAGCAAAGTAAACACAGTAGAAAGACAGAAAAAGGAAGTCTACCTCTGTCATGCAGACCCGAGGTGAGATGCTTGCAGATGTTGTTCGATGTATATGATATTAGTTCCTGAACTTTGGTAAAGCTGGCGGTCCACTCCAAAGCGCTGCTGGCTACAACTATAATCACAAGTGTCTCTGCCTATTGCTGAAGTAATCCAATTTCTGTTGACAGTTGGTAATCTGATAGGAGACTACTTACAATATCAAGGGTTGTGTTTCGTTTGATTAATTCATAGCCTACAGGGTCTGTGAGATAGAGGGAGAGCACAGCATGAGATCATGACCCTGGAATTCTAAACAATGACCATCTGTGGTGAACCACACTGAGCACAATCCAACTCTCACTTTTCCTCTCACTTCCTTTTTCTCTTCTTCCCTTCTCCTCACAAACATTTAACACACCCATACGCAGAGTGCACACATACACACCTGCAGCAGGCATTTTGCATGTGCCATTAACAATGCATCTACAAAAAATATGTGATGACATGCCCCTGGTTGAAAAGGGCATACCTCGGAACCCTGAGGCACACCACCATAACACCTGAGTTAAAACAGAGACTTACTGAAACCGTGAATCATCTTGAAAAAAGACTACTGGTCCAAATTCCCTTTATAAAAGTAATTTAAGTGTTGCAAAAAACACAACCCCTTTGTCAGCAGTTCTTTACCCTGCAAGCTGCGGAAAAAAAGCAATGCAAAGACAATGATCCCAATCCACTGTGATGCTATAGAAGATGCATCCATGTTTCTACATGCTTGAGTCTGACATTTTAAAAGAAGGATGGTCTGTATTAAGCATTTTGATGAGGTTCTTCTCCCTTCTCCACCAAAAGAGAAAACAACATCTCTGTAAATGTCAGCGCTCTTCTAGAATCTCCTTTAGTGTTGAGAAAAAGTGACGTTGTTCTCTTTCAGCTGGTTGCCACAGGCCCGAAGATGATAGATGAAGTGTTACTTTGTAGACTATTTTTAACTTTTCCAAACCACAGCTCAGACATCACATCTGGACAGGGTTAGGGGCAAAACAGTATTCAGTCCTTTCCCATTAGTTACAGTAACAGACACCATAAGCTCTCCTGAGAGGTCAAAAAACAGATTTTATACCTGTTTATATGCTATGACATGATGAGCACTGCTTGCTAAATATTTTTTAGAAGGTGATGTGTGATCATTTAA
Organism: Leuresthes tenuis; assembly: GCF_036924035.1. Lineage (NCBI taxonomy): Eukaryota > Metazoa > Chordata > Actinopteri > Atheriniformes > Atherinopsidae > Leuresthes > Leuresthes tenuis. Next base: position 19,274,950 of record NW_027325362.1, read on the forward strand.
TAAGCATGGACAAAGCTGTGTTAAATGTTGAACATGGTTTAAACTAATAAAAGATGCTGTTAGGCCAGATTGTCCATTAGATTATCATATGGAAACAAACAAGGTTTTGTTCAAGCATTGTTCAAGCAATGAATTAGACAGGGCAATATGTCTTATATGTTTTATACTTGTTGCACTGATCCTATGATTACATAACGGTAATTTCAGTCTCAAAGACTGTGTCTTCTGTCAATATATGTATTCATTTCACATGCACCTAACACAACATGATTTATCATCAAAAAGACTATTTAAAGAGTAGGGTTTTAAAAGAAAAAAAAACTTGGTTTAAAATGTTATCAGTAAAGAGGGCAGGACTCAACAGCCAGTCATAATGTTTAAAACAGTGACAAAAGAGCAGCTGAAAGTTCGAGGGAGAAGCTGAATCCTAAAATGACTTTTAAAACTACATTTAACATATTAGTGGTTGGGACAGGAGTCAAACTTGCCTGTTGTGGCAATAATTCACAAATACAGTTCAATATGTAGTCCATATATAAATGACTTCTTTAAGGAAAAATTATGTTCTTCAGTTTTTGATTAAAAAACATTTTAAGATGTTCCATTTTTCATTATTTTTTATTTTTCCAATAAGAATTATATTGCATTATATTGCATACATATTTTTACATATATTTAACTTATGCTTCTTTACATAAAATTAAATTGTTTTTTAAATTTTTCAGAAAGGCACTTTTATTTCTTATTTATTTTTAAAAAGAAAATGCATGTAATTTTGAATTTGTAGATATTATGTGAATATGAAATTTAAACTCTTATTGAAGACTTATTGATAGATTCAGTTTTTGTGCTTGGGGAAGATTTTAAAAAGTGAATAAACCATGTTCTGCAAACACCCAATTATGGCTTAATATTCAAGTTTTAAATTAAATAAAATAAGATAGTCTTTTTTTTTTGCCGGCCTTCTCACAAGCAGATTCCTAAATTTGCATGACCTGCAAATGGCCTCCAAGGGCTTTGCTCTGATCTCTGGCTGAACGGGTTGAATGAATTATGAAGGATGGCCTTTCAAGAGAAAGACTGTCCAGTTATCAGCCTGAGATTTCCTAATGTTTATGCTTTAAGGGGTGTGTCAGGATGAGAGTGTTCCACTGAGATTCTTCTAGAGAAAGGGAGGTACACCCTGCATTCAGTACCAGAGTTGAATGTCAAGTGTAGATATGCAGCAGAACAATGCAGCAACAACACCGTTTCTAATGAAAAATGTCCTCCCGCCTGCAGCTGGAGGAGAAGTGGCCCCATAGAGCTGCTCTAATACCCAAGATTTCCATTCTTTTTTTCCAGACTAACCACAAGGTTCACAAATAACTGCATTTTATGTACAGAACACTCACTTCATGCCATTATTTTTGACTTTATAGCAAGAAAGGGTGTTCCCTTTATTATGGTTATAGAGTGAACAATAACTGGAGTTAAGTTTCCATCTGTGCCCTGTGTGTCTTAAACACTGTGTCCACCACAGAGAGTCTTGGGTTTTCAATTACACTCTTCAAGTGGTCCTCGATTATTCCCCCTGTCACAGGTGGCAAGCAAATCCTAGTTTTTCATTTAGAAAATATGTGAACTTGAGCATTCTTTGTTTGGAGTATTTTATGGTTACTGAGCAAATGAAGGCTGTGCTTCTCTACTTGCTAACAACAATAATAATTCTACTTCTGGATGTTCAAGAAATTGGAATAGCCAAAAAAAATACAAAGACTTACAAAGAAAAACTCCCTATCATTATTGCTCACACAGTCAGTAAGTAGTTCATTTTTGTCACCTCGTGCTTTGCTGTTCCCCGGGTGGTCTCATACTGCCTTGGGGGGTCTTGGGCTACATAATTTTATAAAAGTCCCACCCACCTTTCACTATCCACACTCATCTGTAATACATGTGTTCTTTTGGGGTGGGAGGTGGGCAACAAGCCACCAGTATGGAGCACATATTTCCCAGTTAAGGATTTTATTCTAGGAAATAAGAGAGACAGCATTGTGTCTGTTCTCCTGATCCTGAGGACTCTGCAGGGGAAGCCCACACAGCAGGAACAACAGCGCTGTACCATGTGATGGGAAAACATCCTCAAATTGATTTTCATCAGTTAAAAAAAATAAGGAAACAAAAAAAGAAAAATATTGCTTGCTGCTTTCTTTGCAACGTGTCCTGTGTAAAGCTATAGCTGTGGTTCTGCTTGGTGGTCAGGCAGAGTGGTTGGGGAACCCCTAGTCCCTGACCAGGACCTGGAAGCAAACATCAATGTTTACTTTAAACCATCAACAGAGAAAAGAAGGATCATTCCTTTGGCTGGGATGTCAGCTCAAAGCCTTTTAAGAGCACAAAGAAATTAGTGAGGCCTCGTGTGTGTGACATTAGGGGACGTATAGCCAGCAGGGAGCATCTCATGTGTGCATGCACATAATCCAAATTGCTTGTTGTTTTTTTTTTCAAATCCCACACAAAAACTGACATATCGAGAAGCTGGCTATATTTTACTCTCTTGTCAAAATAACAAAATGAATGCGACTCAGGTACACATAGATACAGCCCCAGCAGTGTGGATGTGTGGAAACAGGCTATATGATCCCAATACAGCTCCTCTAAAAGTCATTATTGCTGGACTTTTACTAAAATGAAAGGCAAAAATGACAATGTGCTGTGTTTTGTGAGGTTACGTGCATGATATTAACTCTCTTTCCACAAACATCAATTATATGTGCATTTTGAAGTGACATTAGAAAAGGTTACCGGATAGCCTTTTTTTTTAGGATTTGTCAAGATGAGCAGCAGGAAGTGTAGAATCTGAGAAAACAGTCCCAGGCAGAAACTGACCCTTGAAAAGGAAGACGTGCCCTTTGATCCCATCAATGTCTTCTCAGAGGACTGCGTTTCTACACACGAACAGAAACACACACTACTTACCCTCATTAGTAATTAGGATGCACCAGAAATTGGAAATTTAATAATGGTTTCAGTTTGTCAACGGCTTGCATTTCCTCTGTCTGAAAGCCAACCACACAAGCAGTGTGATGTCTAACGCCTGTTGGCAAAGAAAAAAAAAGAGTTTGAAATGGAAATGCTGTTGTGGTTGGCCTCCACACCCCTCTATCATTTGTCTCAACCAAACCCGCCCAGGAATAAAATCACTCTAATGCGAGGGTAGTTTCAATCCTTTTTTTCCCTCCTTGCTCACTTACTCTCTTGCGCTTCTTTTTTGCAAGTGGAAAAGCAGCACGCTTTGTGGAATTCAGTCGCCCACGCACTCTGTCAGGACACTTGATTCCAATTAGATATTTTTCTTTGCTTTCTTGTTCTAGCCTGTCTGGGCCTCCTTCTTTTATCCCTCCCTCTCTCTGCTCTCCCCACCAGCTTCTCTCACTGTTGAACTCTCCCCTCCTCTCTCCCACTTCCTTGCTCGTGTCCTCATTCTCTCAATCTCTATCACAATATGTAGTTTTGTGAACCACAGTGCCCTTCTTTGCTTTCATGTACTCTCTCATAGGCACATTTCTCACAGCTCGACATCCTGTGTCCATTTTTAAACTTTGACACTCTCACATACAATAAATGAGGTCTATAAAACACTCTGGCAAAACTATTATAGTAGGAAAACCCAAACAGTTTCTATAATGATAAAGCGGGGATTTAAAGGCGGCTTTAGAAGTTTGAAAATTGCCTTTGTTTTGCTCCTTGACAGCGGATATTTATTAACCTATAGATGCATTTGATTACAGCGTGAAGTCAGCTCCATGCTGTAAAGGTCTTCCCACACATTCGCAAATGATAGCCTAACCATGAAGTGCATACAATGCCTTTTACCAGAGCACAGTAGCCGCATGCAATTCCTCATTCAAATTACTGTAATTAAAACATTCCACTATCCTTTATGTGTCATTTCTTCATTCATGTGCTGTTATTTCTTGTCTCTGCTGTGATTTTGGACAAATAGAAGAAAAAAGAAGATAAGATTTGCGTTTGGAATTTGTAGTATTGCTGGCTCTTGTTTTACGTATGACACAGCTAAAGTAAAGAAGAGATAGATTCTAGTGTTATCATTAGTTCAAGTAACTTTCAAATGATAGGCAGTATAGTTAGTACACAGAAAAGGCCAGCACTTGTTAGTATTCTCCTTTCTTGCAGGCAGATAATTTAAGTGCATCTCTTCAGTCCAAATTACTTCTAAGCGGGGGGTTCCTCTGCAGCGTCCAGCCCATCTCCTCATGACTGAGACCTCAAGGTCTCTGCTCTGTGTTGCACTGAAATTTCCAAGAACCAAGCCATTGTATGTGTCAGAAACATTTATCATGTAGTTGTACAATCCTGGAAAACTTTGTGCTACATTTTGCAATTTCATGGTTAACCACAATAATAGAATGAGCAGAATATCTGGTATATCTAATATTTTCAAGAGTTGTATCATTGGTGTTGGGAGAGGGAAAGCATGCAATTCTATTTGTAATTGAGCTGGCAAGGTTGTGTTTCTTATTATGCAATCACTAGATGGCACGCTACATTGATTTCTATTGAGAAAGCTCAGCTTCAGAGTCACCTCTGGTCATCCACCTTCAATTAGTCCCAATTCAGAATAGGATTATGTTACTGATGGGGCAGCTGAGGCAGTGCTCTCTAATTAGGACTGATACTCAGGGGAGAGATTAGTGCTGAAAATGCACAGGCAAATTAGGTAAATGCACATTTGTTTATCCTTCACTTTCTATAGAACACAGACTGCAGGAACTGCTGTTGAGCAATAACAGCTACATGGGGCCCTAAGAGCTGGGCACCACTTTCAGCTATGAAAACTACATATTGCTCACTCGGGGCTAAACCATTCATCACAATGAGGAGAAGGATGGATGAAAGCGTATCCCCTGGTCAAGGAGAGAATACATTCAGTAAGTCAAAAAATCATCAGATTGCCTCCAAACCCAAAACACATCCATCTCATCCGGAAGATAATATCTAATGTCGTGCCTGGGCTGGATGTAGATAGCAGATGGACCTCGATTATGCACTTTCCAGATGACAAGATTTACTCGCAAATTCAAAACTCACATTTTACAGTTAAGCAGCCTGCGTTTGGTAGATTTACATTCAAAAGATGGGCTTTAAAACTGCAAATTAAATTAGATAAAAAATAATTTAAAGAAAAGACTTTAGCTGGTAAAATGTAACGTAATATGGACGTTACAGCTTGCTACAAGAAATTCATGAAACTCTAAAACTTGGTGTATATAGATAACTGTGTTTATTAAATGTTAATGTCCTCCTGCAGCCTTTTATGCAAATAGATTAGACTGAAAGGGAAATAAGAATGTTTCCAAGGCCTTCCAAGGGTTTCAGGATTTCGGAAGCACCAGCATTTGGTTTATCACTGAATATCATCTAATCTAAACAAGGAACACATGTTTTTAACCAACAGTTGGTTCAAAATTGTTAAGAGAAAAAGAGAAAAAAAAAAAGCCTAGAAAATCTTGTTTCTGTGCACTTTAAAAACCATAGGATATGTTGCATTGACAGCTGTGTCATCAGTGAGAGCTGGGACCACACAGAAAAATCCTTCATGGCTCTTCAAGGCCAGAGCCATGCAGGCATGAAAGATCTACAACTGGAGGAGAAACCTAACCTTGCACCCTGCCTGTTAAAAAGCACCCGCTCTCCTTGAGCGTCTCCAGAATAGGGCAGATGCAACAAGGCAAGGCGACCTATTTGAAGGGTCAAGGATAAACACAGGGACGTCAAGGGGAGGGGTGCTGACCTCACTGGAGTTGTCTGTCATTCGCTGAAGATGTTGGCATTTCACCAGATACGCACACGTACACTACAACATACAGAAAGAAATGCCCCCCAACACACACTTGTCTATCCTCTTTTTCATGTCAGGATGTCTGTAATGAATGTGCCACTCAGAAGATCCTTGAGAGGAAGCAAGGCTCTCACACTTCTGATGCCGGCTCTGCATGCCACAGGGAGCCTCTCCAATGTCGGCATTTCACAAGCTGACCAGACTGAAAAGCTGCCCCCAGACAAGTGTGCTCTGTCAAGGGCTGAAGGCCATTTTTATGCCTCCGTTTCGCTGTCTGACAGAGACGTAGAAGGTCAAATCTGCTTGTTCACGGCTGTTACAGTCACTCGGACAGTTTCCCTGAGGGCATGACAATGCCCACATTATCCATCACTCTTTCTCTGTCTTTGCAGAGCACCAGGCAGTCTGTCTTAATATCCAACACACACTGTCAGCGTGCTATGGCCTCACACAAGTGACAGTATAAATTGAGATTATGGAAGAATTATTCTAGTCTGTCTGGCAATTAAATACACTTGTGTGGCTTTACAAGGCAGCCAGCCAAGATCTCATCGGCACCGGTCCTAGTCTGATCTAATTCTACTAAGCATCTCCTTTTGTCTGTGGTGGTCCTTTTTTTTAATCAGAAGGGACTGTGCCTCATAGGATTGAGATCTATCTTTCCACTCACTCATTCTGAAGCTCTCAAACTAACAGCTTCAAGGATCACTTTGGTCTGTGTGGCTCTGTTAGTAAATCCAAACAAAATTAGGCTGTTCAATAGTCATCTGATGATTTTGTGACAAAATAGATTCACCTAACAGTTATTATAGTAATGGAATTAGCCAAGGAGATAAATCTTTCTCCATTTTTGACTTGTCAGCTGCAGAACACTTGCTGGATGGAGGGTGTAATGAACCACTGGCATTTAGCAAGGCACAGTGGAAATCTGTTAAAAGGCCAAGTGGATATTCTGAGACATGATGCAGATTAGTCTCTGGGTGTATAGAAGGTACTTGTTTATTTTGGACTTGAGGGACAGTGAACCCAGCATAAGGTCCAGACTTCAGAGAGAGGCGACATCACGTCAGAACCCTCCTCACCGCGGTGGGAGCTACTAACTAAGGCTTGCCCTTGCTAACATGCCTGAAGTGCACACATACTCTCGCACCATCACCTTCAGTGGGGACCCACCACCCTCCAGCAGTGCCTGGCACCTCACCAGTAGAGTGGAGGGAAAGGGGGGGTTAAGGAGCCTGCCCTCTCCCTCATTCCAATCCCACAGACCACTTAAAACACATTCCTGCTGCTATTTAACACAACGGTTCAACAGAGCTCAACAGCTGAGGTCTTACAAACTCAGAGAGAAGTTGAACTGTTGTGTTGAGTGCAGAGGGCTGATGCAGTGTAGGGGCTTTGGGATTAAGCTAAAATCTTAACCACAGTAAGTAGATTGAATATGAAACCAAGAAATTTTCCCAAACCTCTTTTTGAGTTGTGTGTTCCTGCATAGATGTTTTTTTTTTTTGCTATACTGTCATCTCATACTTAACTGTCATCTCCTGGCAAAGGAGGCATCGCATGAGGAAAAGTTGGCTATATATAACTTTTATTATGTTATGTTATCTGGTCGCATCTGGATCCATGTGAACTCACCTTGCTGCCTTCGTCGTGAGTCACAGCACATTGTTACAGTGCCTGCACCCGGGAGACTACCAGCATGTTTTTGTTGTCACTGTCTTCACATCTCTAAACAGTTGTCTGTTTATATCTTAGCAAGATTATATAACAAACATTTTCATACAACTTGGTGAAGAAGGGGAGTGGGGTAAAGGAACTGGGGTACTGAAGCTTAGCATAGCACCGCCAATGAGTCAAAGTTAGAGCTGCATTCACCTGTTTGTTCTTTTGAGTTTGTTGGATTTGCTGGAACCAGAAAGTATTAATGTACCCAATGATGCAAATTTCTGCCACACTGGATTTTCTGCAATTTTAATGCAAACAACAACCAAATCACTGACCAATTTAAAAAAAAAAGTAAGCCTTTAAACCAAGCCTTAAGAAATTAATCATATGGATTTTTTCTCTATGAAAGCCTTAATTCGCCAATCGATACTGATCACAAAGCTGCCGAACAGGATTGATTGCATAGTGAGCAAAATTTAGTTTTTCTAAATATCTGTTAATGAATAAATTGATTATTCTTGTTTCTGGTCTTATTGCAGGATGTTCCAAGACCAACACATGTTAACTTGTCATGTAAAGAGTCAACTGCTGGACATGGCAGAGATTTGTACTTCCCACCCAGGGTTAGGGTTAGGGTAGAAGTAACGAAGTGAAAAGGATAATTATTATCATTTGTAACTGTAATTTAGTGCTATTTTTGAATGGACAAATTGAAATTTTGTTTTCAAATTATTACTTTATTTGTGATGTTGTCTGGAGAAAAGACAAGTTTTAACATCAGAAGAGCTTTTACTTCTGTCCAAATAGTCCCTAAGGTAGAAAGGTGTACCTTTCAACAGTTTTTGTGCATGAAAATACATGTCTTTGCATTCTTCTGCCGATCCATGCAATCTTCAGTATTCCAATTTACCGCAAATGATCACTGAAAATGACAGTATAGCGTACAACTTTTGCCATTCATGGGAAGACTTCAAATAGAACATTACGGTAAAACACCTCCGTGAGCACTGTAATATCCCTCCTTATAAACATGCGGTCCCACTTTGCTGATGATGAGGCTTCCTCAGAGTGTCACACTATTAGGTCTCACATGGACACACACAGAGGATGGTACACAATCTCCATCTTGTTGGGGAGGCAATCTGAAGTCACTATCTGGAGACAAAAAACAAACAAACACAAAGAAAGTCCCTTTGGTTAATCCGACAGAGATGGTAGTTATTATGAGGACAGATAACACATGGGTGCATGTGGAAAGAATCACAATCACAGAGTGAAACACACGCGAGCACACAGAACACAAACTTCCTGACACAAACACTTGTTCCACACAGAGTCTTTCGCCAAAATGTTTCCGAAAATTTTGCTTCATAACTTGCTTCACATGCATAAAAACCCTTTTCACTGTTTATGTAATATGATTTGTTATTTAACTGTTTGCCCGTTTGCACACACACACAAACACACACACATAGACATGCTGGGCAGTTTTTCCCTACCGCACTGGAGCATGGACAGGCCAGAGCTCACTTTTCAAGAGGGGATGCTTTGAGTTCCAGAGGGGTGCACATGAAAGAGCAGCAGAATATAAAGGAGTGCCCAAGGATACACTGTGGCGCTCAATGTGAGGACAATTTACCCCTGATGGAAAACCTGGATCAAAGGCTTGGCCTCCATAATTGCACATTCCCCAACAAACACTGTGCCATTTGAAGAGTGGGCCAGACCTTCGGACTCCTGAGACTTGCTCCTGTGCACAGACCCAGGCAGCACGGTTCCTTTCACCTTGCTATGTTCTCTATCTCAATGTCTCGCTAAGAGATTAGAGAAATGCTTTCATTCCAAAAGTGCTCACAATTTCTCTTTGAATGTCAAGATACTGACAGAGACTGAGGCGGCCCTCAAAGTTTCTCCTCTCCTTTGTACAAGGTCGCTATGTCATGTTATCACCATGACAAGCCACAGCAAAAAATAAGAGTCAAACTCATAAACTCTGCAGAAATACTTTAATCTTACTCTAGAATCCTTTCCTAACTTAAATTTGAATCGAACAAACTTCACCACAAAAGACGCTTCAGTCTTTTGGTTACATAAGCAGCTCACAAAATAATGACTGCAAGCCTCTCTTCCAAAATGAGTTACTGACTAGCTGATTCATTCTTACAATATTAGGGTGATCCGTATTAAATCTAAGGTTTATCTTTATGAAAGAATCTTTTGTGCAGAGGCTATAGCTGTCCGTGTCCTTACCTGCAAATAGATGTTGGTACAGGAAATTGTTTTAAAACCAACAATTTCTTACTCCCTTGAGCCCTGCCTGTGGACTTCTTCCTGTTTTGAACCACCAAAATTTAGTTTCAGAGCTTGTAAATCTTGCTTGAACATCTTCACTATACTGCAGGATACTGTGCCTCTGGATACTGTGGAATGTCTTTGATATACATATATATATATATATATATATTCTGCTAGATTTAGTCTTTTGGTTGTTTACTGTTTGTAATATGTTTAACACCTCAAATCATTCCATAAAACGGTCGGACAACATTATGATTTGGAATTTGTTTGTGATGGTAAAAGCTGGGAAGACACCTCCTTTAGCCCTGTCACCAACTGTTACGATCAGTGCACAGCATCCCTGCTGACACTTCACAGACAGCATCAGAGAACCAGCATGGTTGAACAGACACTGACAGCTCTGTGCATGAGAGCCTGTGAATGCTTACTTCAGGACTTCTGATGGTTTTATGTTGCGTCTAGACTTTAATAAGTGGTTGTGTTTTCCTGAGAGCACACCCCAAATCTACCCTAAAAGTCCTATTGCGATACTTTAGTAATAAAATACTATATGCTTGTGTTGTTGGGGTTGGACTCAAATAAACACACTCCTCTGAGGCATGATTGCGGTAAACCTACAGAAAATGCTTTGTCATCAGAAATATTCATCAGTTTGTGTTTTTTCTGTGTTACTACATCCTCGCACATGCTTGGAAGGTTGAGGTTTCCATGAAGAAGACATCATATATGGAAATGCTGTAATGTAGACAACGTGAGCAGAATAGTTCAAAGCCGGGAACACTGGGATGCTTCCGCAGCTCTGCTTGGACTACTGAGATAGTTCAGCCATGGTTGCAAATGTTAGAAAACTCATCAGGTACTGCTGTAGATCTCTTCTTCATTTAAGTTGATATTAGAAAACCCTCTTCAGTGTCAAAGCTATTGTGAAGTGTAAACAATGAGCTGCTGTGTAAGTGAGAACATTTTCCTCTGATTCAAATCCACTCTTTGATTTATTGTCTTATGTGCACAATCCAGTCGATCCACTACTGGATACTGTGTCAGTGTCACATTTGAAATCTCCACAGTGCTGCCCAACCTTATCAGAATTGGAAAAATGTTTGGTTGTATACCAGGATGGAAGCAACCTATGACAGGTTCTAATTCATTATAAACTATGATCTTTACCTAAACACTTAAGTTTCCTAAGAAGAACCAAACTGCAACTAAAAGCAAACTTTAAAAGAAAACAGGCGAGTATAAACTTTGATTTATGTGGGATCCATAAGAAGCATTCCATTAATTACGAAATTAAATACCAGATATATTCTCCGATTTCATAGCAATCAAATCAATCAAAGATTGTAGAGTGAGATTCATTGACTGCATTTACTACAAGAAAAAAAACATGGTGCTGTTTATGTGTCATATTCCTGATGAATGTAATAAGTAGACTTGTTATAATGCTACTGATTACACGTGCATTTTTCATACCAACAGTAAGCCATGCAAAACTTTGACAAGTTCTCCTGATGTGGAGTCAAATTTCAGTGACATTGATTAGTGCAAAATTGGTTAATATTGAATTTCTTATATTGTACTGTACAAGTATATTGAAAAAGTTAGATGAAAATCTTGTTTACATGTAAGGTGCATGTGAAAATGGAAAAGAGCCAGATAAAGAGTGTAAGCTTTCTGATTCTTTGAAATATAAGACAACTGCCCTCAAATAGTAGTTTATGAATCAATTGGGCCTTCAAGATCTTGACATTCTGATACACATACATCAACCATCTGTGCCTCACCTGTGACCTCACCTTCTTATTATATCTGCTAACCAGATGAACCATCAGATAGCCCCTCTCTCGGGACTTGGAAATGCATAGACCTGAGTTCTCCATTCAACACTGACCTATCGTTAACCTGTGAGGATTTTCCTCCGTTGTTAGTGAAAAGCTTTCGAGTGGGATATATTAAATTTCTCCTTTTTTGAAATTCAAGTTCAAAGCAGTCGTGTAGAAAGGTCCAGGAAAATAACCTAATATAAATGCTGGTTTGGACATGTTTCAAAAGAACCATGATGGAATCATGTTGAAGCTTGATAATCACTTCCTTGGTAATGTCAGCTTTGAGTAGAACGGGATGGGGGAGGGGGTGTGGGGGTGGGGGTGGTAAACAAGATAAACGTGATAAACTATGTTCAACTTTTATTCCTCTTAGGCTCTGGGAAAACCTGTGGAGGTGCAAATTACAAGAAACAGATTGTCCACAGATCAGATTCAGTTTTGACAAGTCCACGGTTTCCATTTCAGTCCAAGGGCTGCTCGTGGCAGAGATGAAAGCAGAGAGAGGAAGCAAGCGGGCCTTTGGTGCTAATCACATGCTGATTGGTAGCTATGGAGCCTATAAGTTTTGAAAAAAGGGTCATTATCCCTGAGTGTCACTTCATTGTTGTCTGTGGCAGCACAAACATCTGGAACAGAAAAGGCATGTGTCACATACGTACATTTTCAACGTAATTTGTTCCATCATTTTCTTGTAATTATAGCACCTCCCACGTATGGGTGTGTAAATATTTAGTTCTGACACCTGGCTTGGGGCTGATATAATCATAGCTTTGCTCCATCTGTGATTTTGACACCCTAGTACACTGCCTTGTGATTCAAATAACAGAACAATAGAGGGCCGAGGTTAGAGTTTTACAGAGATGTACATCTTTCAAACACTGACACAGATCTGGTCCGATTGAGAAAAATTTTGCTGTGAAACATGTTCTCAAAATCTTTAAGGAAATTGGACACAAGTTGGCTAATTAGAGGGGTGGCAGAGGTTAAATACTTCCCTCAGCATTTCAATCTATCTCTCCACACTGCTGCATGTGTGGACTTTAGACTGGATATGAATGTGGGTCCGTCTGAGCCTGTTGAAGGCTGTTAAACGTAGACACCCTTAAGAGGCTGCCACTGCAGCCTCAGAAGAAACACACAAACCAGCTGTGAGCCACACACACCCAATCACCCCATCACCTCAGTCTGGGCAGTTGTGCTCCTTCTGATGGCTGTTGAATTCATCATTCGGTTACTACACTAAAATCTTCAATAAAAGTGTAATATCCAACTCAAAACATCTCTCAAACTTGAAATGACACGAACTTGAACTAACACATTTTTTCAATAACAGCTCCATTTCCGTCCTAACTAATGTCACTCGCAACATTGAATTCTCCCCTTTATTCTGTTGGGCCTCATTGTGATTGAAGTCTTGTTCATGTCACTAAGTCTGCCTGTTTAACCCCAGGCCCTTTCAGAATATGGCATGAATTACATGTGCACTCCACACTGCTTATGTTATAGTTTTTCCATTATATATCGCCAATTTCCACACTGCGACATATAGCTTTTACAATATAGCTGATTGGTGCAGAGTCAGAAGAGCAGTCCGAGCCTTCAGCAGGACGAATCCCAGTGTTGCAGTATAAACAATCAAATAATGAAGCTTTTCATCAGGATGCTTTGCGTAAGCTTCTGCTTCCCACCATGATGTCTCACAGACTAATCATTGTTTCTTTTTTAATTAGGCAAATTCAGTTCTCTGTATACACAACTGCACATCTGTAATTTACAGTTTGATTAGTTTTCCATGGAGATGTTGTAAGATAGCTATGATTGCTATGTAAAGAGGGGGCTGTCTCATATTTGCTGCTGTCTTTCAGCACTAAATGAGGGGAGTTCTCTGTCTTTGGCGGTTTGTTTAACCGCTTATATGATTGGATCGTTCATTAATTCTCATTCTGTCATGTCCCAGCATTAATCATTTTTTTAACTGGGCCTTTAAACTGCCTCCCTCAACATCTGTCTAATGATTTACTGTGGACATATTACACTGAGAGTTGTTTTTCTGCCACTGATACATTCTGATGCCTTAATGCAATGAAGTGTTGTAATTCATTTTAACCAAATTAGCGCTCTGAATCATATTAGATTTGATATGGTGAGACTCAGGCACTTTCTGTCTGAAAAGTCAATCCACAAAAATGTGTGCAGCCCTTTAACAGCCACATTAATGGCATTTCTCTTTTATGTCTTGAATTACCCAAATGTGTAAAGTATTGCTGACTAAAGTTCTTTTTATCTTGAACACAACAAGCCAAACAGTTCTCACAATGTCTACTTTTTAGGCTCACAAGATCTTTCTCATCATTGCAATTATTTTTCTTCACCTCCCCCTTCTCTGCCACGACATCCCATACTTTGTAAGGCTGTTACGCATTTGCTATTGTGCTGATTTCCCAACATTGTAGCCAATAACCTCGGTAACCACAACTCAGCTGACTGCTGGTCACCACTCCTATAGGGAACACACCCAACAGGACATTGTTTGTACCTCAAAATATTGCAAATATTATCATTATCCATGTGTTGGGTAAACAGATATACCACAGCCCCCCCCCCAAAAAAATAGAATCCATTCCTAGACTTTCGAAACAAAATTGACAAAGATTGCAACTCATTTTCTAATTCTGTTGAAAGAGAACAATAGTACAGGTCATGAAGCGCTTATCTTAGTTTTTGTTGATTAAACTATTCATATTTCCAAACTTATTTTTATTTTGCTCTGGGTTTTACCTCAAAACTCTTGCAAATTTACTTTTAACAAATATAATCAAAATTCTACCAATAACAAATGTTCATAAAACAAGTAAAAATGCATTCATTCAAAAGCCATTTTGTGGCTGACAGAGGACATAACAGTGTACACATTTCCACTGCATCTGCCTTTTGAATTAAACAAAATATGTTTTGCTGTCACGATCAATGCTCAACTCCGTATGATTTAGGTTTACTGGCTACAGCCAAACTTTGCCAATGAATGTACATCAGATGGTAAGTTTTGGCAGGAGTTGATGATATAATAAATTAATTTGTTGACAAATTGCATGTTTAAGCCTTAACACAAGTATAAGAATGATTTGACACCTTGGAAGGATGTCAGCCAGCTGTGGTTCTGATCCAGCCGTTCACATGTGTGGGTCCAGACAGATTCGAGTGAGGGAGGGTTTGCTGCTGTGAGGCTGCTCCACCTAATCCCAGGCCGCATTACTCAACCAGTCCAGTCAAACAGCACACAGACATGGGGACTTCCCCTTCTCTCCAAAGATGTAGAGGAATACTGTACTGCCTCATGCACCGCTGAGGTAATATCATAACTTCGACCAAATGCTGTAAAGTCTAACCTACATACTCAAGTCTCAAGTGTCTAAACTACATTGTGTGAGAATATAGGTTAAATACACAGTTTGTTTGTGTAAGACTATTATATTGCAGAGCTAACATTGCCATAATTCTGGGATTATGTTTGCACAAACTACATTTCAGTGGTTTGTTCTGTTGCAACATTAGTCTGCAAGAGTTCTTAAACACAATGCAAACCTCTTCTCTTGCCAAGAGTATAAAACAATGATTTTAGTCATTTTTCCCCTGATAAATACCAATCCAGTCTTCTTCAGGGAGAAATACGTTACGAGGGTGTGCTACAGCTCCACAAGGTATTGTCTGCTGCACGCAACTCTAAAATGACTGCTATCTGCTCTTACTGCCACACCTTTAACACCTTAGGGGTATTCAGAGGTGTCATTTCTTAAAAGAAAAAGACAGAAAAACAGATCCAAACACTGCAGGTAACCGCCTTTATATCTGTTGAAACATGGCTCATAAAGTCCACCGCCTCTCATCATATGCATTTCACACAGCTATAATTGTATGTAACTGATGTTCTCATTTTAGGTTAAACATATGGGCAAGATTACGTACTCCTCTTCAGTAGCTCAATGATGAGAAGAGACTGCGTAATAAGTACAAACTGGATCTAGGCGAACATATTTCCCTTGATAGATAAATATGAACTTGAAGCAAAGCATTGGGTCTATCTCTGAAAACAAACAGGGCCATATATTTCACTTGGAAAAACAGCGATCAGCTGTATCAACACTGATCCTCCTACTGCAGCCAGCCACCTCAAGTGAGAAACCATCGAGTTTGAAGCTGTCCTTAATGTGTTTGGGAAGCCATGAGACAAATGTTACCATTCAGCTGAGTGGGATATTGAACATATCCGTGTTTGATATTTGGTTTGATGATCAGTTCTTACTGAATACTACTGTCAACTCCTGCAAAATGCTCAAACAAAAATAAAATAGCAAATCTCCAAAGAGACACAGCTGAAGAGCACTTTATAGCTGCTAAGATTTGTTGGCAGTATTATGATAGTGAGGCCTGCCTAACTTTTCCTCATGCAAATAATCTGTCTGCTGTTTGCACTGGCACAGCTGTTTGCACTGCCTTTGTTCAGCTGTCTGTGCACTCCCTACCTTCTCCCAGTTTGATAACATAATACTCCAAGCATGTTTCCAAAGGCTCATAAAATGAGAAGGAGCCGCTATCTGCTCTTTGATTGAGCAATAGCAAATTCAAGCACATCCCATGAACCTGGAACATTTTACCATCCAGTGTTTTCTCTCCCTTTCACACATCCTGAGGACGGGGAGCATGCAGCAGAGTTGAAAGGCTGAGAGAATTATTTTCTTTGCAACCCTCAAAGAGATTCAGAATTGTTGTGCCTTTGATGTTAAACATTTGTCATTTGATAGCAGTGAATATAGACTGCTACAATGCCAAAGAGCAACAGTTTGAAATGCTCAAATTCTAACCCGATCCTTCAAGAAAAGACCTTGAAAATTGCATTAATGCAACTTGTTGTGCCTCTTAAAGCTGCCCAGATATATTTCTATTAACATAACAAGGAAGCAGTGACTTTGAACTTTTGAGATCTTGTTCAGCACATTTTTTTCTGACCAGCTTATGTACAGTCATCAGTCAGTTTGAAGTGAATTTGGATGATCCACCAGCAAGTCACAGCCAGACATATAAAGGTACTATCGGCCTCACAACTGCCATGTTGATGGTTGACTTGATTACATGTAAACACAAAACGTCATGATGACATTTTATTCATTTCCTGGTTGGATCTAGGTAATAACATCACTTGGTCTGAGTTAAAAATCAAAACTACTTGGTTAGGGTTAGAAAATGATCATGGTTAGGCCTAAAATACATTCTCATAGACACCGTTTTTACACTTCACATGCAGTTGCTGTCACGATCGCATATTCTTCAAATGTAATCATACAGAAGGTCTTGTCTATCTGCATAGAATCCATGAGGTTGTATTTGGGGAGGTGAACAGATTTTTCTTGCTTCTTTAAATTGAAAAAAGTTCCCAAATGACATTGGTGGCAAGAGGGCTTCAGCATTAAGAACATCAAGCATTGACCAAGCATACCAATGACTTGGTAAAACTTTTATTGTTAATGCGTCTCCTCTCCAAACCCCAGCAAACCACTCATTTTGACAAACTGTCTACACTTAATCACCCAGCATGGGACTGAGATAAAGACTTGCTAATCCTGATTTTTTATTTTCTTATTGGTCCTGCTTTTTATATTTGTTATGGTTCTGTGATTTTCCCAACATTGTGGTTAGATGATGGCCACAACCAGCTAAATGCTAGTCACCACACCTATAGGAAATACACCCACAGGACATGGTTTATACCTCAAAATATTGAAAATATTGTCCACATCCATGTGCTGGGTAAACAAATACTTTACTGGCCAGAAAAATGTATCAACTGTACTTTTCTCAAACTCTGAGTCCTCTTCTTCTTCCCACTTTAATTTAAGTTACCTCTATGATATAAGTGACACTGACAGTTTGCGTCATCTGCATTTGTTTTCCCACGTCAGTTAACCAATGGTAACAAGATGAAAAAAAACCATCAAAACCCAAAAAACAGAGCTTTCCCTAATACCACCTCTCAAAAGACCCATTTACACAGCTCAATCCCTGAATGGGATAAAACAAAACTACAGTTCATTCAATCTATACAGCTATTGTATTCCCTCCTAAAAGTATTAATCAAGTAAAACTAAAAGGATAGCCATCTTTTATTGGAGATATGTAATTAATCGCGATGATTCAGAGCTGATTCATTAAAACAGCATTTATTTCAGAAAAGGTCATAGACGTGGGACCCAGCAGATCCACCTTTGACCTCACAGTATCACAGTCATTGTCAAGACTGTCTGGTCTTCTACTCGTCATCAGCAAGGCAACCGCAGTTCGTATTGATTGATGACAGTAGACTTCATAGTGTGTCCTTGCTTCGTAGTTTTCATGCAAGTTGTTAACGTACACTTATCTGGACTTAAAACATGCAGTAAGAAATTTGGCTAAAACTCTCAAACATTGGTGGCTGCAGCCTTTGTGTAAGCAAGGCAGTATGCTTATTCACTGATCTGCTGGCAATAGTCTGCGGGGACTCTGTGTTTTGTTTCAATCATCAAAGCTATAGGGTTAAGGGTCTCTTCTCTCCTCCTATCACTCAGCAACACTCATGGCCACTCGGACCCTGAAATCTTACTCCAGGCTGCTGAGAGGAGTGGGTGGTGGGGCTGAAGAAACGTCTCCCTGGCCTTGCTCGGCACTGCCGGGGGTCACTCTGCCATTCTTCTGTTACACAAAAGACTTCTTCAAGTGCCTGTGTGACAATGGCCTTTAGATCAGTGGAGCATAATGATTGCTGGTTAACGTGAATGCACTCTGGATTAATTGAGCCAGAATTAATATGAAGTTTTTAACGTTTTTTTGTTGAGAAGGAAACTTGCATCCTTTGCATCCTGTAATCATGGCTAAATGTTCATGTTGTCCCTCATTCCTTTATTTTTTTTACATAGCAGACATTATTGAGGTGGATGATCGTTAAGACTGGATGAACTTGTCCCAGTGTCTTTCTTAGCTTGTTAATGAGCACAACCTCGCACTTTCAACCTTAAGCGCCAACATATAAGCACAGGCTGCTTATAAGGAATGTGCACAAACCACATCCACAATATCAGTGAAGCATTATTTCACAGGACAAGCCTTTAACTTAATTCAATGGAATGTCAGATGTATCGACACAAAAGATCTCCCCTCTTTCTCCTTGATTTACATAAAGCTTAATACACTGAGGGAGATGAGACATTCAGGCATTTGCACACCACATTAAAATGAATACAGGGATTCTGATCGGCTCTGAATGAAAAACATTATCAAATGAGAAGTAATTAAAACAAGACCGTGTGTCTATGGTTTCCAGACTGCTTTTGTTTAGCAGTCGTAAACAGAGTTAGCTGTGTCTGTCAGGGAATTAAGAAAATATTGGACCCCTTCTGCTGTGCCGACCTTGATTCATAGATCCTGTGAGACTTGCCAGCGCTTTGCTCTCTTTCAGCACAAGTCGACTTGGCCAGTGACAGACATGCACCCTCATGTCAAAACAGTGTCTGCTTCTGCGAGCCTGCAGACTGTGTGCAGAAAGGCCCAGTTACTGTCACCCTCACATATTTATGTATGCAGCACATTCTTGTACACATGACAACATATGCAATATATTAAAGAGAAACTATGCCTTAGAAAAAGCAGACGAGCCTAATTAACAGTCATCAGTGTTTACTGTTAAATAGTTTTACAGTTAATTTCAATCTCTGCATTTAAAGATTTTGGAGCCTCGTCGTGTTCTGCTTCTGCTGACAATTACCCCCATGCATCATAGCCATAATATGATTTATTTTTCTCTGTACCATTTGTGGCTAATAAGACTATTTTCTTTTAGTCTTTTGAAACATTTTATGAGGAGTTTTTGCAAGAAAGAACCAGACAATGATTCCAGTTTTTTGAAAACTGACACCTCTTCAAAGAGCTGTGAATCTGCCAACCATGCGGAGGTATCCTCTGTGGCTGTCACACATAAAGCTTTTAGTGCAATGAGTGATGAACAAGCAACATGTTTAGGCTTATAGACACTTTCCTAATTGTTCGCCTACATTTTCAGTTGTACCTGTGTATGCCTATTTCATATCTCCCTCAACAGTTGGAACTTTTTGAGGTACACAGAAAAGGAGAATGTGAATAGTCCCATATCTCATTTTTAATGAAGTCTTGGATGCTGCTGTGTTCAGAATTTTCTGTGAAGTAGGGAACAAAGTCCCGTTACCAACATGGTGCAATAAAAACACATGAGGGGATTTTTTTGAGTTGGACAGATTGTCTAAATAAAAAAAGAGATGTGTTTATCAAAATGAGCTGGCTACAAGAGAGCATTTTATCTAGTTAGTTGTTTGTGGCTTAAATAAAGAAAACTTTATTTACACTGAACCAGGTGAGCCACACTGATCATTTGAAAAAACATTGCAATCACAATGACACCCAAACGTGTATTGCCTACATGCAATTTGTCATCGCGCTGTGTGGAAAATATTGCACCCACTGACAGTTTTATGACGACTTCATTTGGAGAGTCATGGCCAAGAAAAGAAGAAACATGGCAATAAAACCCTTCTGTAGCATATCAAGGCTCTGTGAAATTTGACCATACTGGGGTTTACCATTGACTGTTTGTCTCTACTGATTTTGTACACTCTGAACGGCAGCACTGCATCTTCTGTGTCCTCAAAGATTTCCTGAAAAATATGTCATTTATGTATAAGCGATGACACCAAACAAAAAGTCTGCAAGCTCAAAAGAAAAAAATTATATTGCAGCTTTAAAACAATTTGCCAAGGCTGAGCGTCATTTTAGTGTGTTAACAAAAGAAACATGTTAATTGTTGACTAGTTTGTTGCCCTTGACCTACTGAACCTGCTAACCAAAATGGCTTTAAAATTTAAAGTAAAGCTTCATCAGTACCCTGAAAAACTATATTGATCATATTCTAAAAAGTAAGTTTATTTGTATTTGGCTTTAGGAATGTAAGTATAAACATCTCTAGATGGAGATTCGATGACTGTCTAAAAAAGCTTCAGTTAATCCAAGAGTGATCTTTATTTTCTTATCAACAGTGGACCTTATGACTTTTTGCAACTGAAGGAAGTCACTGACGACTTACCAGAAATTATCAGCTGCCTCTAAATCAGTTTTAAGGAATAGGCCAACGTTTTGCTGTGCAAACTCTAGATGTATTTACTCTAATTTCCCACAAATTAACAACAAAGCAAGAGGAAAATAACTATTCGTGTACTCATTCCATCTACCATCGCAGATAAGGCAGGGTACATTCTGAATAGCCCATTGGTCCAACACAGCAAACATCAATGGTCAATTCAGAATCCCCAATATAACTAATGCACATGCCTTTACGCTGTCATGCAGGCACCTAGATATTATGCAACTCCACAAAAGTGCTCAATGAAATGATACAGTACAGGAGAGGCTCCCTCCAATGCCAATAAACTTCAGTCACCCTTTCAGGCAAAAAGATAGAAACACTAAGGACGTTTGCTGCTTTGAAAAGCAAAGGTATGTTGAGCCACTCTCAGGCTCTGAGCTCATGTTAAGCATTAGACATGAGAGTGATGCAAATCCTCACATCAGAGGATTCATTCAGAACACATTTACACTTGCGCTTTGTGATGATCATTGTGTGTCAAATGTTTTACACTGGCAACACATTCACGAAGGGAAAGGCTCATTAGTTTAACATTAACAGGTAGTTGATATGCTCCAGTGAAGTGGGTCTGTCCAATTTTCAGCTTCACCATGTGTCTTATAACTGAGCTGTTCCCACATATTTCCATGTTCTTAGTGACTGCTCCGCCTCTCCTGCAGACCAGCCACACACACACAGGTCTGTAAACAAATGTAATGCTCTCCCTCACTTGTTAGTTGACACTATAATCTAAGTGTATATATAAGTGTAGACTCACTTAATGTTGGTATTTGCTTTGCCAAGAACTACTGTAAATATGACAAGAAATGTGTTTATTGTCACATAGAATTAACAAAGCTTGCTTGAAGTGTATTTCAATATATGACAGTGGGGAAAAGAGTAGGGCAAACATTCTGCCAAACTTCTTCTATTGAAGTAATATCTCTTTTTTTTCTTTTCTTTCTTCTTTTTTTTACAGCCACCACATACTAGTGTTGAAATCCGTCTCTTGGATTTACATCCAGTTTCCTAAAATAACATGGTGTCTTTCGATCTACAAACTTACAAAAACAGCATCAATTCAAACTGCTTCACTCACAAGTGAGAAGATTGAACATGAAAACATAGATCAGCTCGCGAATGCCTGTTTTATCTCACGGCTCATTCCTGCTGTGTGATCATACATTATATACGCGTGTGTGGGGGAGCCAGTGGATTTTGTTTACTTTAGAGGAAAGTGAAATGCTGGGGTCATCTATATTAAAACTGACAGGCCCATTTGGAAGCAATCATCAAATGTGTCATGGAAAAACCGCTACGTCATGGTGCAAGGGACGTTAAGGGGCTGCCAGCGTCAATATTTTCCCTCAAGGTTGGCAACGGATGTCGTTATGACAGGGCTTATGTTCCTCTCGGCAAGTCTACGGGGTCATTTTTCTGAGAGAGTTTGCATGTCCAAGAATAAGGGGATTTCTCAGAGACACTCATCCTCATAATCCAAAGTGTAACATGACAGACAACAACAGGGACAAAGAGAGGAAGAGTTTTATCAGTGTCACCTCCTCCAGATAGGAAGTTCAGGTAATTAGCTGCACTCACCTCAAGCGAGGACCTATATCCTGTTTGAACAGAGCACTGATCTGACTCACTGATCCCGAGGGCAGCATGTAGGCCCTCCTAAGTTTAGGAGACCACCTGGGATGGTGCGATATGCAACGACTCTAATCTTCTTGCCTGGATAGTCTTCATCCTCCCACCTTAGAAATGGTCACATTGATCAATGATTGAAGCTGTAAACATTCCTCTGCCTTCTGGCTCATTTTCAAACTGCCTCTTCCACATCAGGGATAAATCTAATCAAGCATGTATGACTCCACAGTAAAGCAACCCCTCAATGACAGCACACATAAATGATTTAATCATATGATCACAGGGTCATTTAAGCTGTATGAGACCTGGTGTTGTAGATCCGGTGGAAACACTGGAGTTGCAGGCCACTAGCGTAAGACCGGATAATCTAGACCTCCCCTCAGAGGATCAAATACCTCTTGCTATTAAGGATGTGAGAGGATACACACACACACTAACAGATTGATGAGCCATTCACTGGCTCTTATCCTCACACGTGTGCTTGTGCAGAGTGCTGATCCAGCCATCTCTTATGTTGTTGTTGACATTCACTCTTCGAGTAACTATCTAAATCCTTGTGCAGTAGTTCCCTAGTGCCACTTTGACATATGGGGAACCATTTCAGGATAAAAAGAGAGAAAGACAACTACAATAAACATGACATAAATGAGTCACCCACAGCATCACCACAGCAATTAGGCACAGTTTGAACCAATGAAAATCAAAACCCATGCTCTCAACCAAATCCTCTACAGTATAATCCAATTTTTACTCGACCTCTTCATATAGCAGCTGGACTCCCTGTGTTTTAACCACATTGAGGTACTCACCACATATTCACTCAGACATCAAAATACCATCACCTCCCAGCACATGCTTCGGGAAAAAATGTTGAAATTAGCAAAGTGGCCTCCTTTAAGAGTAGTAAATGCTAATACCATCTGTAACAAATTTAGTAAAAGTAGTTCAGATAAATGCACCATGTAAACATTGTGATGTCTTACATGGAAAAAACACTAAACCACAGAGGGAGTCTTTCTTTTCATTCTGTGGTCTGAGCACTAATCTCTACTTCAGACATACTTCTTCACCTCAAACCTTTGTCTCTCAGATCAGTATATAGTATATCTCTGTGCCGGCACATTTCTGGCTTTACCATCTTGACACTTTGACGACATGGTAGCCTGAATGATGATATTAGTTGCTGCACACCAGATTCATGGCCTGTGTTCACTGTAAACCAAAATCAATTTTATTCATATCATATGATATTTATCATTTAATTTACTTTGTGATTAACACTGAGGACAGTGTTTGCTAAACAGTCTTCGCTAAACAGTACAAATGCTGTATTTATATGATAAAAAATGATATAACTATTGATTTGAAGTCCGATAGGATCCCTTGAAGCCTGCTTTGCACACACACTGAAAGCGTACTTTCAGACATCCTGTATTCAGCAGTTGAACCTGGTCTATGACAGAGTTGGTGTGAGTGACATTTAAGAATTCTCTAACGAGAGAATCAAACTTTTTAGGGGAAAATCATATCAGAGAATTTTGATATATTTGAAAACATGAGAATGGTCGACTTTTAACCTCAGACTTTGTGGTGATCATAGAGAAACTTGACCAAATTAACATAAAATGGCCTTCAATGTCAAACTCTATTGGGCTGTGACTGATCGCAGCTCAGGAGCCCCCATAGCTCTGATACATAGATGTTTTTGAAGAGCACCTGACTTACACATCATTCCTCCTCGCTCTAATGCAGAGGGGTAAACTGTGTCATGTGGCATTTTCTTGTCTTCTCACTGTTGCCTGCCTACAACATAAATCCTTTTTAAAGCAAGACTGCCATGTCACTTTGCCAATACAAGAAAAGAGACATGATCCTGTTTCTTTCTAGCCTTGACAAAAATGACAGGATAATTGAGATGAAATTCTAAAAAGATAGTAGTTGTTGAAAATCTCTTGCATCTCAGATTTTAGTGAAAGTATGAGGGGGAGTACTCTCTAAGCACCTAATCCACCACATTCTTGTTAGAAGTCTGAATTCCAGCAGCTTCAATGCCATGCACAGCGATAGGAGGGGGTGCAAAAGGCTGAGGTAATTGGATTGGAACACGGCATTGATAACCAGACAACAAAAGATATCCATCTCTCTCATGGCCGTTCAGCTCTTTTGTTGCTGGTTGGAATTTATTTGTTCATTCATTTGTCTCTTCCGAGCTCAGCAAGGAAATAAGAATAGGAGAGGGCCACCAGGACTGGCTGATTCTGGTGGTCTCTTCTGGAGTCAGAGTGCCTGTGCAGCCTATGTGTGAGGATGTATGAACCACGGATCCCCCCAAAGCCCAGGGGTCATTTGTGTGATCATTACCATAATCACATTAAGGCTGCAGGAGATTAGCACCACAGTCTCAGAGGAGAAACCATGTCTGTGCTCCATGACGACTCCACACCATACTGACAGGGAACAGTGAATATGCTGCTTACATAACTATTAACAGAATGAAAGATACGAGAAGTAGCTGTTAAGTGCAAGACTTGTAAGTTTTCCAAAAAGGCACAGGAAACGCTTTTTTTTTTTTTTTTAATGTGTGCAGACATTTTTGGACAAATCAAGAAAAAGGCTACGGTTTGTAGCAGAAACTCTTTGGCATGTCAAATATTTTTTCCACCCAAAAAAACGTCACCACAGCTCTCTCTCATTCTTGTCATCGTCCCAACACAAGCATCACCTCTGGGCACATCATGGGGGCATGACAGACAGGATCCTGACCCCCCCCCCCCCCTACAGTCGCTTGGCTCAACTTTGGCTTTAGCCATCAAGGAATAAGAAAAAAAAATGCTCCCAAGGGTTAGAAACTTCTCCAATTAACCCTAATTACCCAGGGAGAGAATTTCAATGAGGCCTGTAACCTGAGATGTCTATCAGCTCAGTTACTTAGGGCGAGAAGGAGGTTGCATCTTTCATCTAGAAGTTCAACCACAGGAAATGTGACATTTAAATATTGACTGCAGTGATTTAAAATGGGGGGGGGGGGGGGGCACTTAGATGTTTTCCTCCTTGAAAATGAATGCAACCTTTTTCATCAGTACTGCTCTAAAACAAGAAAAATCCATGCTGACCAAGCTTATCTCTGTGTCACTGATGTGCCTAAAGATAAGATAAAGTGTTAAGCTTTCCTGTTGCAGCAAAAACAACTGAATACATCCTGGCTGAAAAATTTTACACCGCTTCCCTTATCAGATGCAAACGCATATATCTGAGACGTGCGACACCCTCATAAACTCCTATAAAGTGTGATGATGAAACATTGCATTGTAACTGATTGATTTGCTCCCTCACTATGTAATGTTTCCAACTGTGTTTCCATGATTGTGACCCATTGAATGACCTGTGTAATTGGTTTGCACAAATCACTAACGACAGGGGCATAGGAGGTTCCCATCCCTCATATGAATGTGTGTGTGTGTCCAAGTTACTGATCAAGCTCATAGATTATCTTCAGAGATACACCTGGCCACAATTATCCTTTGACACCAAAAGGCGCATTTCTGTGACCACATCAACTTAAACTGTATGTTCAAGCTGTGAATCTGGTCAGCGGGGATTTCATTCAAACCGATATCCGTCTTAGCAGCACATTATGTTTGACCGTAGACTGCAGGTTAGTTGCTAGAAATGGCAAGTGATTTAATATGTGTTACATTCTTCAGGCAGCCATAAAACCTGCAGGTCTGTCAACACTGCAGCACTTTTGTACACCCTCATGATAGCTGTGAACATTCAGTTTGAATTTTTATTGACATTCAGAGAAAAAAGAGCCTTTTTCTTCTTCTTTTTTTTTTTTTTTTTACTAGAAAAATACATTTAACATTCTTAGATACTGAGCATTTTTCTACCGTGGAATTGCATGCTCTCCAAGGCTTTTTCTAACATAACACACTTTTTGAATATGCCCCTGACTCAGCACTGGCCTTGATGCAAGCTCTTTTTGCAGTCCAGATGATTTAGTATGCCACTTAATGGCACAAAGCTCGGAGAGTAAACCCCAACTAAACTCGGTCTATCCACCTTTAAAAAGCTAACATAAATCTTTATGAGGTAAAATTACAGGAAAAATTGTGGTGAGGGCAGTATGCAATAATGCAAGATGTAGAAAGACACAATCTCTTAAAAGAGGGGTGGGTATGAACTGAGGCATGTCTGAAAATATAATTCATTTTTGTTTAGGTTTGTGGTTGTGAGGAGTTATGTGCATCAATATGACTTCAGGTCATAGAATATTTCCACTTTTATTTTCCACCGCAGCCCCGCCATAAAGTTCTTTAAACCAATCCTGAGTGAGTGTATGATTATCCTCATAACAGGAGAGGGGCGGGCTCACTGAGATGTGCTCATGAATATGAAAGCCGGGGGCCCCGCAGACACTCCCTCTCCGCTGAACTTGTGTAGCCCAGCTCCAGCTCGGACCAGCAGTCAGTCAGCAGTGGGCTCGGCCGCCGCATGGCTACCGTGTAAACTTACTTCAGCAACAAGTGGAGACTGTCGGATAACGGAGAAGAGCAGACGCTCGGAGTGGTTGAGGGACATACAGGGAAGAGCTCTTCTATGCATCGGGAACCCGTGCTCCGCTAATCAAAGTGTTGTTTTCCCCACTCGTGCATGTTTAAACCAGAGGACAGCTCTGGTGCCGTGTGTCGGCCGGACAACTAGTACAAACGAGTGGCAACAGCAGTCCGGAGGCATGATTTTGAGACGGGGCTCAGTCGTTGCTGCCTTTTTACTCTGCTTTCTTGTGAAGGTATGTGGACCACTCGGGCGAAAACAGCGGGAAAGGTCACTCGGTTCAGCCGTGCGCGACTGGACCGTGATTGCATGTTTCTCCTTGTCTGTGCACGGCTATGCTAACGCAACATGTAACCGTGCCTCACGCGAAATTGTGCCCACGGTCCGCATGCTTGCAAGGGCTTGATAATGTGGAGTGGGAAACTTTTTTTCTGTGTGTGTGTCAAGTTCAAAGTTTTCCACTGCATTCACTGTTCTGTCTCCCAACAGGTGTCGGAGGGATCGGGACAATTCGAATTGCAGATCGTATCGATGCACAATGTGAACGGAGAGCTGCTGAACGGCATGTGTTGTGATGGCACACGGAACACGGCGGATAGAAAGTGCGCACAGGACGAGTGCGATACGTTTTTTAAAGTTTGTCTGAAGGAATACCAGTCCAGGGTTTCTGCTGCAGGGCCCTGCAGCTTCGGAATGGGATCTACGCCTGTCCTCGGAGGGAATACGTTTTCTTTCAGTAACTCTGTCAAGAATGACAAGTCCAGGATAGTTTTGCCCTTCAGTTTTGCCTGGCCGGTGAGTGGAGACTTTTTTTTCTTAAACGAAAAGAAAACAGAAATGGTGTCCTGACGCGCATCTCCAAACAAAATAAAGAGAGAAAATGTCTGTTTGCATGGTAGTTATGTGCAATTACTGCCCGTCAATCACCTTTACCCCCCCTCCCTTCAAGAAAAGTGCAAAGAAAGCACAACAAACAAGTTTCTCTCTTGGTACTTTTTCTTCTTCTTCCCTTTAGATAGCCCCCCCTTGTCTCCTCATTATCTGCACTATTTTACCAGGTGCAGGTATTTTCCCCCATCGAGACTTGACTTGTCCATCAGGGTGGGTTTTAGGATGTTAAACTACTTTGCCAATCTTCGCGCTTGAGTTGTGGAAATTTGGCTCGGGGATAAGTGAGAAATCAAGAAATGGTGCCAAAAATGTGATTGGAAGGTAATTTAAACCATCAGACACCCGTCGTTATGCTTAAAGATAAAATATTGCAAGAGATCAGTTGGGATCTTGTGTAAGTGAGTTGAGTACAAATGTCTATCATGAACATTTTTTTTGTCTTTCTTGGCTTCAGTCAACAGAAGTTGGGATGAAAAAGGGGGGGGGGGGGGTGATTATTATTAATTTTTTATTTTTTTCCCCTCCTCTTCTGTGGCCACTGGTGTTGCACAGTACAGCAACTGCAGAGTGAAAACCAACTTTCTGGTTTCTTTAAATGTCAGCTCTTCTTCCCAGGGTAAATAAATGGGCCTGACAGGCCTGTGGGAGTGTTGGAGCTCTGTGTGAGAGAGATGATTTGCCATGCTGGAGCACATTTCTGTGTAGTGAAGAGAAAAAAAAAAAAGAAAAAACTGTGCACAGACTGACTGGCCCCACAGCTTGGGCCGCAAACTCCTCCACTGTGCCTGATAGCTGAAAGGCACAGTCTGCTGGTATGTGTGTGTCCAATTACATCAAGGCTATTTTTACTTCAATCTCGATGGAAGTTCTTGTTGTAATGTTGAGTGTTGTCTGCGCTGAGTCCAGAAAAGTGAAAAAAATCTGACACTAATTTGTGGCTTTGTGTTTTTTTGTGTGTTTTTCTTCTCCTCATGTGGTTCATTTGTGTGTATGTTACCTGTGAGACCTGTTAGTTTGGACTCCTCATGATCTGCCCAGTAAAACGATGTTCTCTGTAGGCTCGCATGCACTTTAATTTTTTTAGATTTGCACTCCACTTAGAAACTAGCGCCTCACATTTTTTCTTTTTTTTTTTTCTTCATCAGTATTTAATAACAAAGACTTCTGTTTATGTTCAAGCTATGGCAACACCGAGTCTGCTTGAACCCTTGCAGCCACACTCGTTTCATCTTACTGGTTGCAAATCAGTCCAATTTGCTGAATGGGCATGTGCTGCTAATGATGAGGAAATTGGTGCCGTGTTGAATTTGAAGACTCATTTAGTCTCTTACATTCCAGCACACATCGCTTTAAATCAGCGACGGCTGTTTGGGTCATGTTAGGAGCTCCAGATTAGTAGAAACATCCAAATTAGATCAGATGATAAATAGATAAATCGGATAACTGCTTTAATGCAACTCAATTGTGCAAAAGGATTTGAATTGGGAAAGACCAGATTCTCTCATCCTTCACTTCAAGTGCTTTACTTCAGTGCACATTAACAATTGTCAGGTTAGGTATGATATCACTCTTTGTCCTTTTCATCAGTTGATTGGCTGTTGTGGACAGATGGCAGTGTGGTGCAATTGGGTTGTTGGGTACTCAGAGTTCATGAAGCCCCCCCCCTCCCCTTCCCTTCATCCTCTCTTGTGAGCTGCATGAAGTTGGCCTCTTGTCCAGGCCAAGGGCTTTGTTTAAGTCACGCTCGGTTGGACCCCAGGCATTTCATCGCTTTAACCTTGCCACCCACGGTAACTGCGGCACTTAATGAGGCTACACATGTGTGCTTGGATCAGGTAGGGCAAGAGCCAGGCGTCCAGTTGAAGTGCATGATGTCGCCTGGGCATCTTTGACACGAGTGAGCTGGGTTTTTTTAGAGCCTTGTATGGATCCATAATGTCTGCTTCGTGCTTTTATTGCATAGAGGAGCCCAGCTCCACTGGCCCTCACAGCCTATCAACCGGGGACAATGGTATGCCTACAGTGAGGATTACAGAGCATAATGGAGGCAATGCAGCTGTAATGCCAGTGCAGGGCAAGCAACAGGAAGCAGTTGTCATAGACTCAGCAGTGATGAAGCTGCTGGCTCTCAGGCGAACTGTGACCTTGCCTGTGGCTGTTACCACCTGAAAAAGGAAAGAGGATTGATTTAGCTGTCCCAGAGACCGAGTTCTCGTACCGTCAGAACTTAACTTGCCAACTCCTTTTTTTTTTTTTTTTTTCTTCAGCAGTTTCTGTCCTTTTATCTCAGATTTCTCTGATCTTCCACCTTAATTGTCTGCTCCAACTGTGCCTAAACTAAACGGCATAATTATCCTTCCTCCTTCCTTTTAAACACAATGCTGTCGCATCTCTTAGACCTGAGATGTGTTCACATCCGCATGATTGATTTTTGTTAACAGGTCAGAGTAGTCTGAGAACTTGAATCAGGTGTGTCACAGAACAATAGTCAGCTCAGTCTCTGGGATAAGTGCTGGTGCTTGCGCTGGGAATAATGACATGTTTGTTTTAAATAGACAGTTTTGATGTGGCAGTTGGTGCAAATTACTCAAGTGAAAGAGAAAAAAGAAATGTACGCTCCCCCCTCCCTACCTCACCCTGTTCTCCTTTAATATGGGGTACATGCAGTGCTTTGTTGGTGTGACGTTACATAATGGCTTCTGATGCTTTACTGCTCATCAGGCTTGTCTTCAACCTGCATAAAAGCGTGCTTTTCTTCCCTTAATGATTAGTGAGATTACCGCTTGTTCAGTTGAATGTTCAATGCGACTTTCATCTCTGGTTTCGGGTTCATGTTTTGATCTTGTTTGCTTTGCTAGAAATCTGTTTGCCGTGTCTTTGTTTTAGTTGGCAAAAGGTGAGATTCTTTAGCTGGGGGAAGGATTTGGTTGATGTACCTTTTACAAGATATTTGATAAGGTGTTGATTGTACAACAGTATTTCTCAAACTCTTGTTGAGATGGTAATTTCTTGGGGAAACAAAACATTCCTTCCCTTTTTTTTTTCGTGGCTTTGAAGGCGAGAGTTGGCGTTTTGTGACAATTTGGGTTTTTACTGCAAATAGGGTGTGATACCGAATCGTTGGTCAAACTGCAGGTCGATACTATCGAAGTGACTGGTTTAGGAAAGCTGATACAGAGGGTCAACATATCTTTGACCGCACTGTTGACATTTCCTCTGTGCTGAGTGAAGGCCGAGACCGGCCTAATCTGCTGTGCCTCGCCTTTATGTCAACCTTTGGCTTCTGCCTGTTATTCCATGAGACATAGCCCTTCTTTTTTTATTTGGTTATATTTCCTGGTACATCAGATGGGTCAGTAAAGGATAGAGTAAGAGTGTATGTTTGGAAAATTCCCCTACTGAGGGGATTCAGTAGTGTTCTTTGGCAAATAAGTGTGATTTAACTGGAAGGGTCTTTATCGCTTATGTTGCTTGTCTGTTGCACAGTGTCTGCTTGGCTAGGAAAGATAAGGAGACATATGGCCACACTTATTACACATGGGAATGTGTGTAGCTGAGAAAGGAACGAGAGGGAGAAAGGGAGTGTGCTCTCGGTAGTTCAAAGAAGTAGTGAGTCAGCTGGGAGCCTGGGAAAAGTGAACCTGGCAGTGGCGGACGGTTCCAAGTTGATAAGAGGCAAGGAGTTATGGCGTGTTAGAGAACGAGGAGTCGGGCAACGTCTCGCCCTCTGCAGGCAGTTATTTTGTCTAAAAATGAACACCCAAAAAATGGTGAGGCAACTCATGACATCAAGTACACGTGCCTTTTAATGTATTAAGACATCAAGGCGCCCTCTAAACATGGTGAGAGGTGTGCTGGAAGGAACTGGCCAGTAACCTTTTAATGGAGTCTGCTACAGAATGGGATTTCCCACTGCCCCGTCGGTTCTGGCCACCGTGTGAAATTTCATGGTGTGGCAGGTGAATCTGGCTTTGTTTATTTCTTTATTTATATTTGTCTTTCCCCAGTTGGCTGGGATCCAGTGCTGTTCATGGTGTAACTGCCAGTAAAATGATTGTGCAAAGCAAAAACAAGACGTCCCAGTTTACAGATCACTGAAGGGTGACCTACCTGAGGCATGTCTATTAGTCACAGTTTAATGTTGCAATGATGACTTTATGCAAAACGTATGGAAGTCCCACCGATTATTTTTATTTTTTTTTTTGCATTTGAGTTCCTGTTTTTAGGATGAGGTCAGATCAGTACTTGTGACTACACTGCCAGCGAGTTATTTTAGTTCGTCATCCCTACAGCTTTCATAGAGGTTATAGAGAGTTCAAAAGTCATGGAGTAAAATTTGAGGGCCATTGTTTTTGTCTTGAACATTAATCCTCTAACAGAAGGTAAGCTGAAAGACTAAAGCTCTCTTGTAGCTGCGTCAAGCAATGGGCACAAGAGGTGAAACACCTAAGCATTAACATGATGCTGAATGCCTAAAGGGAAGCCAGCAGACTCTGCTTTTTACTTTCTGTAGGTTAGGGTGAGGTAGTTGATGATTGGGTGTCACATTACCACTGACTCACTTGCTGGGGTTTTTAGTCAAGTGATTTCAACCAGTTGTGATTCAGAATATACCGTGAGGTCTGTTGCTGATGAGCACTGGATTCAAATAATAGCTGCCCTGATTGCAGTGAAATACTGGCAGGGGATGTGACAAATGTCTCCTGGAAAGATGGAAGATTGAATGCCTGAGAAAGCAAGGTGAAGCCGTGAAATAGGAGGGAGGGGGTGGCGGGCGGTTTTAGGAGTGAGTCATACCCCTTTCTTCCTTTCTTTCTTTGTGTGGAAAGAGAGCAGGGGTTTTCCTTTGAGTAGGTTTGTTTACCATGAAGTCATTGCAGCAAAGAGGGTCCGAGTGGCACTGCCAAATTTCTGAAATGCCTCAATGCAGGAGCTGCATGAATATGACAGGCGGTATTCGAGTGGTTGTCAGAGCATGTTTCTTTACGTTGCCACCCCGTTTTCTCTGTGAGCCCGTTGTGTGCACTTGCAAACACATTAGTTCCCTCGTGACTGCAGCGCAGCGCAGGGCAGGGTGACTGTGTAAGCTGATATTGGTGTGAGCGCTGCCGACCCTGAATCGGACAAAGCGTTTTTTGGGAGTGCTGAAATCTAGATGGGCTCTTTGGTGTGTCGCACTCGTTTTCGTCTCTCTCTTTCTCCCCTTTCCCATTTTGTTGCTTTTCATACACTGCCGTCCATACTGCCTTCAGCAGTGTCCTAAAAGACTTCTGCCTCGACCGTCGTCAGCATTTGTGGCATCACGTCAGAAGCTGAAATCCCCCCCCCACACACACAGGGCTAACAGTGAGTTCTCTCAGAACGCTGGAAATAATTCACTCACTTCTTACATTTTATAAACGTGGAAAAAACGTCTCTGAATGGCAATATTGCAGAGGCTAATATGAAGTCATAAGCTTGGCTTTGCAGGGTAAAGTGTCCGCTTCTATGTGCATTTCTACATATTCTTTACTTAAAAAAGTCCTGTGCTGCTTTTTGGTGCATCAGCTATACCAGACCACCGGCCATGTGTCTGCCAATTGTTGATAGACCTTTGCACCACCACAGGCTTATCCTCTTTTAATCAGATCAACTGAGCCATTGTTGCAAGTTCACTCCAGATTTTGTTCAAGGCTTTGTCGTAAGCTAGCTGAGAGGAAGATGGAACGTCACTGGCAAGACGGGTGAGGTCATGGGAAAAGGGGAAAGTTCTGCATTTGGAGTCTCTTTTTCTTTTCTTTTTTTTCTTCCTGAGGTTTTAATTATTGAAAATGATACATTTCTAAAGGAAAAAAGTTAATCCTTTGGCGTTAATGTCAGACTGATGTTATACAAACAGGACTCCGTTGGTTCTATGTTCTAAACAAAGATGCGTGTGAAGGTGTTTGGTTGCACGGGTACAAAAACAAAAGACTGTTATCATGATATTTGAATGGTAATGTTTTGCTTTATGATGCAGTGACGATACTGTTCTTCACTAATCCTCCTTTTTATCTGTATTATTTCCCTCAGAGATCCTACACTTTGATAGTTGAGGCCTGGGACTTCAACAATGAAACCAGTGGTGAGTATTTCTCCTCGTCTGGGATCTCCATCTTTTCTATTTCTCCCCCCTTTCTTGTGACAGAGCCTGTCAGGAGTTATGTTGAATGTCAGTAAAGGAAGTTTATTCTTCCTGAACACCCTCCCACTCTCTTCCACAAGGTCCACGGAGCGTACATGTGTGTATGAGTGTGTGTGTGTCTGTGTTTAAAGTGTGCTGACAGGTGCCTGAGAGGGAGAGAAGGAATTTTTTGGGAGGCAAGGGAGAAGAAGGTGAGGTAGAGGAGAGGAGGGCAAAGGAAAGGAAAGGAAAGGAAAGGAGAAGCTTTCTGCCTCCACCAGCCTATAAAAATGTTTTTATTTGGCCGATGACTGATGGCAGGTGCTGCCAGCCGGGGTCGAGGTCACAACGTCTCACTGTCAGTGAGGCGTGAAACACAGAGTTCATCCAGACCCTGCAGCCTGGCGCTGCGACCAGCCTGTAGTCACCGTGCAGGGGGCTGAGGCCTCTGAGCTCTGGTCTTGTTGGTTTAAGTTCCCTCTGGCACAGGTGAGCTCTGAGTGTTTGCAGTGGAAGACTAATAGTGTTTTGTTTTTTTTTTTGTTTGTTTTGTTTTTTTCCCTTCATGAGCGTGGAAATAAATAACTGCGATAACATCATGCTGAATCTGAAATCCTAATTCTAGCTGGTTGCCAGTGAGGTTGGCAACAGCATGCTGATCCCAGATAAGGGCAGGGCCTCGTCCCAAGCTTGTTTATGTCTGTTTGAGCTCAATAAGGTTTCGGTCTTTTCTGCTGTATTTGCCATTCCCCAGAGAACTATTAGGACGCTGGTGTGAAAAGCCCCTTGAATGTACACTCAGTGGTGGTTAAGCCTCCCTGAGCTCCACCAGGTTAGGTCACAGCTCCACTTGCTTCATATGTTGTGACTGTCCTAACAGAGGTTTAAACAGATTCTTCATCAAAACAAATGCTTGGCTTTATATAAATGTAAAAGTGAAAGTTTTTTTCAAAATGGTAGTGTTTGAGAGAAGGCAACGCTTTTAGGCGGTTTAGATTAGTTTAAAAAATCTTAGAGAGGTCACGCTTGAGAATCAAATTCACTGAATAGAGTTTGTTTGATTTATGTGTAGCTCCAGGCCAGGCAGCAGGTAGCAGGGGTCTGCTACTCCTGACACTGCAGGCCAGCAGTCGGTAGAGAAATGCCACACCACTAAACTCTGGATTCCAGACTGCTGCGAAATGTTACCGGGCGCTGCGATTTCAGAGCGCTGCCACGACCTGCTCCCCTCTTCATACCCACCAGAGCACAGTAAATAAATGACAGCACCATCCCCCTCTGCATCGCATTGCATCATACTACACAGAGGAGTGATTCGCCTCGCGGTCAGCCACCTCTGCTCATGTGAGCCACAGTAAATAATGACTGTGACATATTTTTCATTCTCTCCCAGGTGGAAGATTTAGACATTGAGTAGTGAGTGCTACACGTTCGAGCGAATAGGCAGTGCTAATGTGCAGTGGGCCTGTGAGTAGACGGCGTAGTGTCTGGAGATCGGGCTGAGCATGTTTGCTCAGTTCGAGTGTGTTTGCTCTGTGCGTGAAGCTCATTACAGCCCTTGGCTCTGGTCCTTGCCCGTTTGACAGAGCTGTGACCTCTTTGTGTTTGACAAGAAAATAAGTCTGGTTCCGAGTCTAAGTCTGTGTATTTTACAATCACAACATGGGCTGTGTCTTTGCTTTACATCTGAAGTGTAGATGGGTCCTTCTCAGTGTGTGAAAGTGTTGACTTCAATACCATTTTGACTGCTGTTAACAAAAATGCATATGAAAAAGGCCGGAAAAAAGTGCTGATGGCACGCTGGCGGGCCTCCCAGCAGTGACTGCGGCATCACACTGTAATTTATGGCGACTGCGGTTCTTTCCTCGCCTGAGCAGATGCAGAGAGCAGCATCAGAGACCAGCTTTATCCTCGGGCTGTAAAGCTCAGAAACAGAAAGTTGGACGGGGAGCGTGAGAAAAAAAGCAGTTAAAAGTGCTCATTACAGGCATCCTTTTCCTTTTTTCTGCATTTCCTCCTTGTACTTTTCTTCATCTTCAGCACACATAGTTGCCTTAATTACATGTAATCTGCTATCTCGGAGATCTTCTGCAATTTGTGTCAGAATTTTTGGGGCATTTTTGGGTTCCCAATTTATGATCAGGGACATTGCAACACCCAAACTTATGCTGTAGGATGTTGCTCTCCCCTCGTCCCTCAAACACTTGATAAACACTAACATAGTGACTGGGGTGGGGTATTTAATTTGAAGATGCATTTGAACGTGTCTAAATTGATGTTTTAGGTGCAGATGGGAAGTTGATAGAGAAAGCCTCTCATTCTGCCATGATCAACCCCAGCCCACACTGGAAGAAGCTGACTCACAACGGCCCCGTTGCCCAGTTTGAGTACCAGTTCCGCGTCAGCTGTGATGAGCACTACTACGGCTTCGGCTGCAACAAGTTTTGTCGGCCCCGCGATGAGTTCTTTGGGCATTACACGTGTGACTACAATGGAAACAAAACCTGTCTGGAAGGCTGGTCTGGACCTGACTGCAACACGGGTAAGCCCTTCTGACGTGGCAGCATGAAACACATCACTTTTGGAAATACTAATGAGACAGCGTCTTCAGACAGGTGGATTAGTACTTATGACTGTGAACAAGTCTTCTCAACGTACCCAGCCAGACTGTAATGTCTGTGTCATGATCTGCATTGAAAAACACTTTGTTTCTAAACTCTCGCTGCATTTTCTGTCCTACATTTTTAAAAAATTTTTTGTTTGTTTAATCTCGATGACGAGGAATCTAATGATATTGCAGTAAAGCTGATCTTCTTTTCCTTCTAGCTATATGTCAGCAGGGCTGCAGCACTGAACATGGATCGTGTAAGGAGCCAGGTGGATGCAAGTAAGTGGCCAGAGCTGCGTTTTTGGCAGACGTTGTTTGTTCGAGTTGCCATGGAAGGATGGTGCCAGAAGCCTGTGGTGTGGATTGTTCAGATCTGTAGGGATTGTGTCCAAGCAACAGTTCTGTCATGGCACTGATCCTTTCTCCTACTTGTTTTATTTGGCCAAAACACTATCAGTATCTGGGCTTTAACAGAGATGCAGTCTGAGCTGCTTGTAAATCTCTTATAGTGGTTTTGACCTGATTCTGCGCAAAAGAGAGGCTCGACTGCCACAATCCAATGTGGAAAAAAAAACACGACCAACTCTCTGAGGCAAGCGTTATCAGTCAAATCATGTGTAGCGTTCGGATGAGCCTTAAAGTGTATTGTTTATGTAGCTAATGGCTTCCTAATTCTGTTTATGCACACAGCCAGAGGAAAAGCCAGGCACAGATGGATATCAGAGCTGGGGCATTGTGTGCCGTAACAGTTGAATCTCCTCCTCATCCTGGACTGGATGAGGCCCCTGCGCTAACTCTTCCCACCGTTCAGGCATTGGTTGCTTTATTCGTTGTCTGATTTGGCCATGAATCAAGCGTAGGGATGATATATATTTTTTTTCATTTTTGTGCTGCAGCTTTGTTGTTTTTCCCAAGCTTTTGACTTGATCAGATTTCATGTAAGAGCTTGTGTGGCTGCTGGCAGAACAAGAGGTTGAGTTGGGTTAGTTTCGGCACAGGTGTGTCTTAAGTTTAAAGCTCAGGGTTTATCTCCTATTGAACAAGCTATCCAAATAAGCGCTTGTACCATTGTAGTCAATGAGCAGTTTCCCACCAGTGGGCTGCAGTGTATTTAACAACAGCAGTGGCTGCAGAGAAGGGCAACCTGTGTCACCACAGCTAATGATGTTTCTCTGCTTTTCCCTCAGTCTCCTCAGGTTTTAAGTGAGACTCAGCTTTCATTGTTGTTAACGGAGTAATAGAAATGCAACTGTAGGAAACCTTTTTATTAATAAGCTCTAAATAGCTATATGTGGAACAGCAGTGCTTCACAATGTAATGTTTGGCTGTGCAATTACTGAAAATGATTTGGGATCCTGCTGGTGATTTCTGCTCCACTTCTCATGGAAGGGATTAGCGCACTTTTAAAAAACGGCCTCTTTAATCACAAACTGAGGTTTACTTAAGCACCACGTTTATTTTTACAGTCCGTCCGTTTCTCGGGGCTAATCAGTGTGCCGCTCCCCCCAGAGGGACTCTGTGTTTCCTGTCGCTGGGCTCCACAGCAGCAACTGTATCACCACTTCACCACCTCTAAGGAGCAGACTTATCAGTCAGGCCGGATTGCTGTCTTAATTATGGAGCAGAGCAAGTAAAGGGCAGCGTTATCAGTGTAATTATGGACCTGGACAATTCAGTGGTCAGCAAGCTGTTCTCTCCTCCTCTGCCTTGGGGCACAAGCCTGAATACTGACTCATGGGAACCAGGGCGAGCAGCAGTGTAACAGCCACGATGAGGGCTGAACACTCATCTCTGCAAGAATGTCGCCACTGTCAAGCCACAGGCACAGTGTCGTTAAAGGGAGCGTCTGGCCACATGCTAATGTTAGCTGTGCTAAAGGTCCCATTGGAGCTGTAATTTAGAGTTTTGTTGTGTTTTTTTTGTGTTTGGTAAAATGCTAAATCCTCCTGTTTTGCTTGTCCCCAAGTATTGTTAAAAAGCTGTTGCATAAACACGCTGCCGCTTTAAATGAATGTGTGGGCCTCTTTGTTTAGTTTTTTTGCAGCTCCATGCTGCATATGCTGATGTTTACCTCATTAAGTTCAGATTATCACTTCTTTGCTTGTGAAGGAATCTGAAATAAGTGGAGGATTAAGATATTAACATGTTCAGATACCGCGGGGATTATCTGGTTTTGTTGTAATGGTTGTGAATGTTCTGCATGTGTCGCTGATGCTTATGTTTGTATTTGGGCTTATTGTTTGAAACTTCTACCCTATGTTTTGCTGATGGCATGGCTCTGTGTGTGTTGCAGGTGTCTGTATGGCTGGCAGGGCCAGTACTGTGACAAGTGCGCCCCCCACCCCGGATGTGTCCACGGCACCTGTGTAGAGCCGTGGCAGTGCCTGTGCGACACTAACTGGGGTGGCCACCTTTGCGACAAAGGTTAATTTTGCTTTCCTTATTTCGGTTGCAGTTACAGTCGGAGCGACCCATGTTGTGTCCAGACAAACTAAAACTGTGTGAAACGCATATCCCCCCCCCCCGCAGATCTGAACTACTGTGGGACTCACCAGCCATGCTTGCATGGAGGGACATGCATCAACACAGGACCAGACAAGTATCAGTGTACCTGCGCTGAGGGTTACTCAGGAACAAACTGTGAGAGAGGTGAGTGTTAAGATTACATTTAGGAAGCATAAAAGGGCACGACACCATTTGTTCACCATTGTTTGTCTTCTGCTTAATTTTTGGATCAGTTATGAAAGGGTTTAGCTTTGTAACTCTGGCTAAAACTTTTCACTTTTTTTTTTTTTTTTTTCTTGTTTGGTTGGCTGAGTTGCTCCAGGAATCCCTGTAATCTCATCCTTTAATTTCAAGAGCAAGTCTATATATACTTAAAGTAAGATTTGATCTCAAGGGCTTTTAAAACCATGTTTGCAGTTACAATTAGTGGGAAGGTTCTGGGCTCACTGAGCTTGCAGGCAAAAGGTCAAAGGTGCCTTGAGTTTGTAATCAGAGGAGGTGATAACTCCCAATAATCTGTTTCCACTCGAGTGTAAGTGGCCCCCCCCCCCCAAGTCAGGTAATCCACCGGTTTGATCTTCAGAGGCCGGTCATCTCTTTGCTCCTCCGGACTGATGGGTGTGGTGCTGAGGTTCAGCTGTTGTGAACACTTACCATAGAGATGATGTTTTTTTTCCTCATTAAATCTGAGCCGAGCAGGGTGCTGACAGCTTAACTGCAGAGATGTCAGGAAACCATGCCCTTTGCAACAGGAGGTCTGCCGACCAGGGGATACGTCAGGCTATTGTAACACAGAGGCCCCAGGGTCCAGTGCTGCACCCCCCCCCCCCCCGTTCTCCCCCTTGGCATACCAAGAGGCATCCACTGATCACCTTCAACTGCCTAGTTGTTCCTTGAGTGAATCATTCATTTTTGATTAATTTGGGACCCACTCGTCCTTAAAGGAGAAACTGCAGGGCCGAGGCTGCCCCTCTCCCGCCGCTCTCTCATCTTGTGCCGCCTCCCAAAAAAGAATGGCGGGAAGTCGCGGTGCATTGGTCAGGTCAACATAGCATGAAAGATAATTTCCTGGTGGTGTGGTGTGGCGGGGCGGGTAATGAGCGCGAGACAGTGGGAGATTTTTTTTTCTTTTAAGCGGGCTTTTGGAGCAGGGGAAGATGGGGTTTTGTTAGTGGGTGAGGAAAGGAGTCGAGCTGGATGTTTTGTGGTAACAAAGTGGAACTGCGCAGAGGAGTGAGGTCATCCACAGCTGAGACTCGGAAGCTTTCCATTCTGCTCTGCAGCGGGACCTATTCACACAAAAGCCACTAGAAAATCAATGTTTTATATTTGTTTCATCTACTTTTTTTATTTATTAATTTAATTCAATTGTTCGAGTATCATAAATTGGCAATTCATTGTCCGTCTCCTAGCGGAACACGCATGTCTCTCCAATCCGTGTTCTAATGGAGGAAGCTGTTCAGAAACCAGTCAAGGCTATGAGTGTCAGTGTGCGCCAGGATGGAGCGGCCCCTCCTGCACTATCAGTAAGATTGCACCGAACCTGCACCCACTGACTGTCAACACCCTCATAGATGATGTTATTTCAGTTAACATGATTTCACCCCTCTTGCACAGATGTGGACGACTGCTCTTCGAATCCCTGTAATCATGGAGGCTCTTGCCAGGATCTCGTTAATGGCTACAAGTGTCAGTGTCCTTCACAGTGGACCGGGAAGACATGTCTAATAGGTGGGTTAGCCAGCCTCTTCCCACCATTCCATGCCTGTCAACTGTATGTGCACATTCCACTGACCCCCTCTGTCCCTCATGTAGATGCCAACGAATGCGATAGCAAGCCCTGTGTCAATGCCAACTCATGCCGCAACCTGATTGGTGGATACTTCTGCGAGTGCCTCCCTGGTTGGAAGGGGCAGAACTGTGACATCAGTGAGTTGAAAGCTGCAGCTGTGAAGCAGGACACATGTTTCGCTCCGGCTTTCCTTATTCATGTATTTCCATTCCGTCAGTTCATGCCAAACGAAAGCTGTGACATGAAAGCGTAAAGCAAACCAGTTGTTCTTGTGCAGTCTTTTCCTGCAGTGTAAATTTGTCTGCTGTGTGATTATTAGACCTGTGTGTGGCCAAGGCTGCGGTGATTAGGGGTGGCTCCAAACAATCCCAGCTCTAGTTTCGCTTGGCAGCAGACAGGATTGCTCAATACTCTGTTTTACTCTGAGTTTTCAGCCGCATTATCCAACTGTTGCACTGGATTCTCCAGCTCCAACAATGTTTTTAAAGGCCCCTAGCACTGGAAACAGAGAGCGCAGACTTGTTTTCAAAGACAGACTATTTCGTCAAGCTGTTCAGAATTAATCCTTGGATTTGTTTTTCCCATGCAGACATAAACGACTGCAAGGACCAGTGCCAGAATGGGGGAACTTGCAAGGTAGGTGACGGGTCAAACTTCATCTAGCTTTATCGGGTATCACTGCTTTGTTTGCCAGCTTGTTTGTTTGTTTTATTGAGTGTCTTTGTCTCTGCCAGAGACATTTACAGTGGTTATATAAATAGCTGCTGTAAACTGTTCTCTCCAAACCAGCAGTGGAATTGTTGTGGAATTCTTCTGAAATCAAATCTGAGAGAAATGGCTTCAGAGGGGTTTCTCAGGGAAGGACACACAAGTTTCATGACCACACTAGATTGAATTACCATAAACATTATTGTGTTGAGCCAGAGCCAGGAAAATGTGCTGAAATAATTGCAGAGCTGTGATAATACCCCCGCTCTCCAGTCC
This sequence comes from Leuresthes tenuis, assembly GCF_036924035.1. Taxonomy (NCBI): domain Eukaryota; kingdom Metazoa; phylum Chordata; class Actinopteri; order Atheriniformes; family Atherinopsidae; genus Leuresthes; species Leuresthes tenuis. Next base: position 19,316,885 of record NW_027325362.1, read on the forward strand.
CCTTCATCTTGTTCCCCGGTTTGACAGTTATTGTTTAGACTCTACTCTTCTGAAGTTAATCAAATATGTGGTTGTGATGAGGTGGATTTGTCTTTCTCAGGACTTGGTAAACAGCTATCGCTGCGTGTGTCCCCCCGGCTTTGCCGGCGAACACTGTGAGAGGGACATCGATGAATGCGCAAGCTCGCCGTGTCTGAATGGCGGCCGCTGTCAGGACGAAGTGAATGGCTTCCACTGCCTGTGTCTGGCGGGCTTCTCAGGGAATCTTTGCCAGGTGAGATGCATGATTAAGCACCCATGCAATCGTCCTTCCTTCTATCATTCAGCATCTTAAGCCTCTCTGCTTGGACTGCTGTATCTTCGGATTTGGTGTAAAGTTTTCCTGCCCCACCCTGTTAAATGGCTGTTGTTCCACAGTCCTTCTTTTTAAAATGGAGTGCTTTGTTGAAGCTGCTCCTGGCTGCAGTGGGATGCATTCCTCAGCGCTGAAGCCCAGACTCAGAGGACGGCTCCTATGTCTCTGCCTTGTTTTTCCCCTTCCTCCCAGCGCTGTGCGTGTGTTGTTTCCTGGCACGGCCTGTAGGGAGGATGCTGTGGGTTTTGCTCTGTTTTCTGTAGAAGAAACTATGTTGGCTATCAGGTTCACCGCTCTCTATTCAATACCTTTCTCCCCTAGCTGGATATTGATTACTGCTCACCCAACCCGTGCCAGAATGGAGCGTCCTGCTTCAACAGGGACACAGACTACTATTGCGCTTGCCCAGAGGATTACGAGGGCAAAAACTGCTCCCATCTGAAAGACCACTGTCGCACCACAACTTGTAAAGGTAACTCTCCTGCTTGCACTATGCACACATTTTTTCCAGAGGGCCTCTGAAAGATGATCTGTGTAGCTTGCTGCAGTAAAAGATTGAATAAGCCCAGGGTTTTTCACGATTTGCCTGAACACTTTACCCATATTTTCCCATGAGGGCAATACCTGTATTTTAGTTTCATGCAATTAACTTTTTTTGGCCAAGGTGAGCAGGTTTGATGACTGCCCCCTCCTTGCTCTCTTGAGTAAAGCTTTTCCAATGATTCTCCACTCTTCTAAATTCCCTGAAAATCTGGCAAAAGACTGATGGCGCTGTGTGTGTTCTTGGTCATGACTTGGTGGGCTACCTCTTCTTTTCCCCCTCAATGAATGTGCACATTTTTCTGTGAGTGAGAGAGTGTGTGTGTGTGTGTATGTCTAATTGAGTGAGAGGACCAACCACAGAGTCAGATAGATGGTGAGATCCTCTCTGCTCTTGGCAAGAATTAAATGATTACAGGAGAGCAAATTCACCCAGTTCGCTTAACCTGATCAGACAGGGGGAAAGGAGGGGATTTTAGTGCTCAGTGAAGAAAAAAAAAAACTGAATCACTCCAAATTGCTTATGAAAGCATAACAGCTTATTGCTGTTTCTCCTATAATTTTCCCCCTCCCCACTAGTTCTAATCCTGGGATCTGTAAAGGCTCCTCTCTCCTTTCTCACTCTTTTTGAGCCACCTTGCTATGCCAATCCTTCCTTATTACTCGGATTTGGAGTCGGTCTTTAACATGGCTCCCCTCTCTGCAGTGATTGACAGCTGCACTGTCGCCGTGGCATCCAACAGTACACCAGGAGGAGAGCGTTACATTTCCTCAAATGTGTGCGGACCTCACGGCCGCTGTCGGAGCCAAGCTGGGGGCCAGTTCAGCTGCGAGTGCCAGGAAGGCTTCAGAGGCACCTACTGCCACGAGAGTAAGGCCCGGCTCATCTCGCGCACGGTACTCAATACAGGATGGAAGGCACACCTGATTAGCACAATCTCACGCTCTTTGTCTTTCACTGTCAGACATCAACGACTGTGAGAGCAACCCATGCCGTAATGGAGGCACCTGCATTGACAAAGTCAGCGTGTACCAGTGCATCTGCGGCGACGGCTGGGAGGGCGACCACTGCGAGATCAGTGAGTTCCCTCATGACACCACTGAATCCATGTCTTGACAAAAAATGTCTTGTTTGATCATGTATTTGATATGGCACACATAAATCATTGCACCATCTAATGTATCCAGACATTGATGACTGCAGCACCAACCCCTGCCATAATGGAGGGACATGTCGAGACCTGGTGACGGATTTCTTTTGCGAATGCAAAAATGGCTGGAAGGGAAAAACCTGCCACTCCCGTAAGAGCCTCCCTTTTATCTTTTTTTCTTTCCACACCCGTGTTGTCTGTCCATGCAGGCTTATGGTATGCGCTCATGGCTGTAAGTCATTATCTGATACCTTAAAGAAACTCTGAGATTCTCAATGCTTCATCCAGGTGAGAGTCAGTGTGATGGAGCCACGTGCAACAATGGAGGTACCTGTCACGATGAGGGCGACACTTTCCAGTGCAAGTGTTCCCCGGGTTGGGAGGGTACCACGTGTAACATAGGTGAGTCATGTGGTCAGAGCAGTTTACTCTAATGTTTCATATTCATACATACACAGAAGATCGCTTGGCTGTCTTATCTCAGATATTAATCTGATCTGTCAGATCTGTCAGATTTTTATCCCTCCACTCTGTCAGCGCTCCCTTCTCTCTCCCTTGCCCATTTCGCCATCCCATCCGAGTGCTGACAGATATCCGCTTAAAATCCCTCATTGCACATCAAAGTGGTGGAATGTCAGGGGGGGAGTCACAAAGAGCAAAGTCAGCATTTGTATTGCGATGTTTAAGATATGCGATTGCATTTCTGACTGTGTTTTAATGTTGGGAAAGCTCACTAAGAGTTTTTCTTTTCTTTTCTTTTTCTCTTTCACAGCCAAAAACTCAAGTTGTCTCCCTAACCCCTGTGAGAATGGAGGTACCTGTGTGGTGAAGGGAGAGTCCTTCACCTGCGTCTGCAAGGAAGGCTGGGAGGGACCCACGTGCACCCAGAGTAAGTGGAGTGGATAAAGATGGACAGTTACTGCTATTAAATGATAAAAACCCATGCTACGCAGGGCAGAGGGGAAGTCCTGCATCTGATTGAAACGGACTCTCTCGTCATCTTTTGATCTGTAGCTTTTTTTTTTCTTTTGAATCTCTCTCCCCTTGCTGGCTGCTGCTGGCCATGAGATGAGAAAGCGAAGGAGGAGGGAGAAAAGGGCTCAGGAAAGTGGAGACAGATGTTTCTTCCCCTTTCTTCTAGTCCAACACACAAACACCCCTCCTACCCCCCCCTTTGTCATACATTCCTGTCCAAACAGTGACATGTCTGCTTGTTCTGCAGCCCTCCTCCATTTTTACCCAACTTTCTGGGATCCCTGGCCTTTACGAAAACACAAGTTCTTCGTGTAACTAAGCATGTTAGGGAGAAACGGCAGAGGTGATGGTGGTGGAGAGAGCTGGAGCTCATTTTTAAGACTGAGTTAGTATCACAAATAAGGCAGAGTAATCAGGTAGAGCGGAGTCCTGGCCTACCACACCTCTGCACACACAAGCTTAGACTTGCTCTTTGCTGTCATTTGCACTCCTACGTGCGAGAAGGAAAATAAAACACACTCACTACTTTTTGTCTCTCCCTCCCTTTTTAATTTTTTTTTCTTCTCTTTTTCAGATACCAACGACTGCAGTCCCCACCCTTGGTAAGTGCAAGCCAAACATTTCCTGTAGATTTCGACAGATGTAAACAGGCTGCACCTCCCGTGTTCCTCACCTGCATGCTTTCTCTTATGAGAACTGGGCAAACGCCCTTCCCCGTCTGTCATTCCTGAGATGCAATCGGCTAACCCTGTTTTGGGAACTCCCACATGTGTCTCCTATTCAACCAAACACTTCTGCCGCTGACTTCCAAAATACTTGTCCAATAAAAAGAATAGAACTGATTTGCTTTGTCTTTGAAAAACTGTCGTTACGTTGTCTGGTGAGAAAATTCTGACCTGAATTTTTTTTTTTTCAGTTTATAAAACAAGCATCCAGAGAAACAAATTCTCTCTTCTTTTTGCAGCTACAACAGTGGAACCTGTGTCGATGGGGATAACTGGTACCGCTGCGAGTGCGCTCCTGGCTTCGCAGGCCCAGACTGTCGGATCAGTGAGTATTAGCATTTTCACCAGTCCCCCCCGTCCCCCCAAATCCCAGAAAGTTTTAGCCAGAAAGTTACTGTGCCCAGTCGGCAAGATCCAGTCCAATTGGAAGGTCTAGTTGGCTAATTATCTGCACATTGGGCCTCATGCCAAGCAGAGCCATTCCGGTGTCACTTCAGCCGGCCATGCTGCTGTCCCTGGGGTAAACCAGCTTAGCAGGCCAGCATCTAATCAGCCATGCTCTCTGACACTGATTACACAGATTGTTTTTCCTCTTAAAGGCTTTCATATGGCCACATTCTTTCCCATTGCACACCCTTTGTTCTGCTAAATCCAGCCTGCATACCTGCTAATGACGCTGTTTTTATGAAAGCTACAAGGGAGCAAAAACGTCCAGCCAAGGCTGATTTAAAGCATGTTTGCTTGTTTCTTATTAGCTTGTGTGTATGCACTGTTCAAATGACACATGATCTCTGTGAATGTAGGCATAGAATTAGATTTGTGTGCTGATTTGCTTAACCCAATATTTGAATTCGGTCTGGCCTGTGCTCTTTATTCCATGAAGAAACAATTTCTTTGCCGTTGTGCGTCTCCTCTGTGACAGATATTAATGAGTGCCAGTCCTCTCCGTGCGCCTCGGGCTCCACCTGTGTGGATGAGATAAACGGATACCGCTGCCTGTGTCCACCAGACAGGAGTGGACCCCACTGTCAAGAAAGTAAGACTTCACAAGATGATTGAAGGAGAAATCCACACACAGCAAACTTATGTCTTGTGTATATTTCTAACACCATGATGCTTTTCGGCACAGTGACAAAGAAACATTGCTCCGTTAATGGACATGTCGCCACTGATGGAACCGCTTGGGATGAAGACTGCAACACTTGCCAATGCACCAATGGGAAGGTTGTATGCACAAAGGTACGTCTGAACGAACCCTGCCTGCACTAAGCATAGACACATTGCAAAAATTCATTGTATTTATGTTGCTCTGTGCAGCGGAGAAGTGCATGATATCACTGTTGACCAATGGGAGACGAGCTGTGGAGAACCTCAGACAAAATGGGTTTTTGATTCCGGCGTATAACGTTCTAGGGCCCCAACAACACTGTGTTGTACACGCGTGTCGGTGGACTTGGTTTGGATGTGTTGAATTCTATGCAGGGATGATGCAGTTTTGTTTTTGAAAAAAAAAAAACACAGCGCTGTGAAGAAAAAAAACCAGCGGTGTCGGATGCCATTTCAGAATCTCCCACAGAGTTCATTTAAAATGGGATGATTTACAACTGCAGCTTGAGGTGGTGTTATCATGCTCATCTAACCACCAGTTGAACAGTGGTGCCTTACTGATGCAGCTCATGGTGAAAAATGATCCGGTGTTGTAAGATGCACTGGAGGCTACCATTTTTTTTGTCACAGCCTGATTTTCCTGTGTTTTTCCAAACATGAACTCATGTGTTTAGTGCAGCATGAAGGAGATCTTTTGGCACACGTTGGGGAGGAAAAAAATGTATACCAAGGGAGGAAAAAACTGTACCCGTTTGAGGCTCAGAATAAATGGACAAATGCATAAAAAAGAAACGGCAAGGAGTAAAAACAGTTGAAACCGTCAAATGGCAGGAGGGGAAAAGGGTGCGGCAGGAATACCTGCATGACAGTTAAAAAGAATAGTAAAGTTGATCCAGTCAAAGAAAACTGAGCGTTATCATCAATACTACTGTTTTCCTTTGCAGATGTGGTGTGGTCCCAGGTCATGCAAACTGGGTGCCAAAGGTCGAGGTGGGTGTCCTCCGGGCCAGAGCTGCCTCACCCTCAGGGAAGGCCACTGCTTTGTGAAGCCCTGCCTTGAGCTCGGAGAGTGCTGGCACTCCAACCCTCCCCAGCCTCCCATCAAATGTCACCCCAGCTCCTGTTACCAGGACAACAGCTGCGCCAACATCACCTTCACGTTAAACAAGGAGACCATGCCCTCGGTGAGTTACCTTGGCACCGGGGTGGAGGAGATTGAATGAGCAGGTTTTAGGGAAGTTTTTCACGCCTCTCCTCCCACACTGCTCATAAATTAATTGGACCCGTTAACTGTGAAAGATCATGTTTTAGAGGAGACTTCTGAAGAATTCAGTCATGCATTTAATATGATTTATCCATATGGAATGTGGTCTATTGCTCATCTCATTATATCCATTTATCTTATCTATTTATCACATTTTCTGTGTATCTGAGAATCTTGATTTTTGCAACTCATCGCTTTTTTTTTTTCTTTCTTTTTTTTTTTTTAAACTCAACTACACAGAAAGATTAAATTTAGGAAATGACTGACTCTAGCTTAACAAGAACACTTGCGACTCTGTCACCACACAGAATGTTCACTCGCCAGTTGCCTAACAAGCATCACAGCAGATGGTGACAAGCATATGAGCCTGTGGTCTTTAATCTAAATAAGGTGGATTTCAGCCCGATAGGATGTTGAACCTACTGCCAAAATGCAAACCTAGCACTCCGCTTTTAGTCTGGATCCATATGTGTTAACATTTGCTTCGTCTCTTCTTCGTGTGCAGGGATTGACTGTGGAGGCAGTGTGTAAGCAGCTGAGGAACTTGAACGTAGTTAAGAATTTCTCCTTGGAGCATTCTGTGTCTATAACCTGTGACCCGTCATTCTCAGCCAGCAACGAGATCCATGTCTGCATTGTAAGCTCCTCCCACTCTCAGTCTGCCATATGTTTCTCTACTGATGCATACTCACAAGAAAAATCCCTTTGATTTATAGCCTGCAGCATGCATTCCTAATACGTAAAGATGGGTTTAGTGGGATATGTGATGGATTTAGGTGTGGTTGTTTGTGTCAGTAGTTGGCAGCAAGTAAACCTAATTTTTTTGCAGACAAGATGGAACTTGAGCATAAACAAATAGATTTGAAACCTTCTTCTTTGATCTAGTCTACTGAAGACCATCGCTCAGATCGCAGTCCCATTAAAGAGATCACGGACAGGATTATCGACTTGGTTAGCAAACGCAACGGGAACAACACCATCATCTCCTCCATCACTGAAGTGCGTGTGCCAAGCTCAACCAAAACTGGTAAGCACCAAATCAATCTTTTCCAGACTTGCACACACTCGCATGAGTAGATCTGGGTGGGAGGATTGTTTTTTTTTTTTTTTTCTCAAATATCAGTGGAGATGGAGCTAAGAGTACCAAAGACAAATATGTTTACATAAAAAATAATTTCCTTAGTCCTCCATGCCACACGGACTGCCCCTCGCATGTCGGTTGAGACAGAGCTTTAACACAATTAAGCCAGGATTTTGGAGGGAGGAGCACAGCAGTTTGGCTGTGTGGCTTTAGATTGGCTTGTGTCCACCACTCATGAACATGGTGATGGTGGACTACTGCCATTGTCAAGTAGAAGCAGCCTCCTCCTCTGCTCAGAGGTCAGGTTGTACTAGCAAAGGTTTAGTAGAGATTCAAAAGTGTGACATGGTAATGCAATATATCTATATCTGGAGGTCAACTCTTTAAGACATGGCATCTTTTTGACATGTGATTGTCTTCTTCCATCAGACTACCTTGTGCCCCTCCTCAGCTCCGTCTTTATTGTCATCTGGGTCCTGGTGCTGGTGTCTATTTTGCTGTGGTGCATGCGACGCCGGCGGAAACAGAGCAGCCACAACGGGACGTCTGCGACCGGCTCCGAGGATAACACGACCAACAATGTGCGGGAGCAGCTTAACCAGATCAAGAACCCTATAGAGAAACACGTTGGCCTCACGGTGGCCATCAAAGACTATGAAAACAAGAACTCCATCATTGCCAAAATAAGGACAAATCATCCGGAGGGGGATGAGGACGACAAGGAGAGGCACTTACAGAAGAGCCGCTTTGCCAAACAGCCAGCATACACACTGGTGGAGAGGGACGAGAAGGCGCCCGTCTCCAATCCCAACTCAACATCCAAGCATCCGAATTGGACTAATAAACAGGACAACAGAGACTTGGAGACGGCAAACAGCATAAATAGGATGGACTACATTGTATAGCAGACAGCTGTGTTGCTGTGCAACCAAGCCTTATGCCTTCACACCCAGGTGGTGGGTGAAACCGGGGAGCTTTGGCATGCGTAGTTAGTAAACGACCATGTCAGCTGTGACCCCACAGTATTTTCAGATATTCCCCGTGTTAATTTAAGTTTTGACAAGCTGGCTTACACTGGCAGTGACAGTTGCTTTGGTTGGCTGGAAACACAAGGCACTGGTCTACATTTCACTGTAGAACTACTCTCAAAAGTGTCCTCCTGTGCATTTCATTTCCCTTTTTTTTTTTTTTTCTCCTCTCTTTAAATTCAGTGGACACATGGAAGCCGCTCCTGGTGTAATTGTTGTACAATGACTAAAACTGTTCGACGTGTTCAACACTAGAGCTAATTATTTTTTAGTTTGTGCTTGAATTCATTCTAGTTCTATTTGGAGAAAGTGCCTTTCAGCTTTAGACTTCAGCAACTGTCAAACAAGAAAAGAAAAAAAAAAAAAAAAGATCCACTTTATTATTTATTTTTATTTTTGCGGGGGAGGGGAGGGAGAAGAAAAGGGTTCAATGTCAGCAGTTGCTGCCAATATGAAGAATTTATGTGACAATTTAGAACATGTAGATATGTACATTTTTTTTTATTAATCATTGTGTATATTTGATTTATTAACTTAATAATCAAGAGCCTTAAGATATCATTCCTTTTTATTTATATGTCCTGTCTAGTTTGAAGGTTTTGATAGTTGCGCAAGCCTACCATTTCTTTCATTGACTAAATTTCTTTTTCTCCAATTAATTCAATAAAGGCCAAATTCAAAAGAAATTTTCAGAGGACAAAAGATGGGCACTTTTGGCCTGACAGATCTTTTTTTTCTTTTTTTTGTTTCTTTTTGTTTCTTTTCCAGTACATTTGACATTTCATCATTTGTTGCCAGGACCTTAATTGAAGGCAAGTGAGGTTAGGACGACAAAAGTTCATGGCTGCTGCAAGGGTTGGACATGGTGGCAGACATATTGCTTGTCACTAATGGATAAATACTTAAGGGAACAAAAATTCTTCAGCAGCATCAGTTCAACTCTTTGACATATTGTAAAGGCTGTCAAACTCCACCGACTTGCAAGGCAAGACGCATCCACATGACACACCAGAATTCCCATCTGCTTTAGTCAGCATAATGTCATAAGACCAATGAGTACTTGAACAGTTGGGGGGGCAATGGGAACACTGTAGCTCAGATAAAATACACTGCCTTGCTCTGCTCGAGTCAGCTTTGTTTCTGTGCAAATTCGTTTCTTTTTTTTTTTTTTAAAGAAAAAAAAAATGAGGCTCTTAAAAGACATGTTTTATCTCATTTGTTAACCCTTTGAGATCATGGCAACATTTCGTCCTGTTTTTTGATTTTTGTGTTATGAACTTGAGAATTCTGTGTTGATCTGGCAATATATTTTTGAAAGTCATATTTATTAAATATTTTGTATGAAAAGAGAATTAAAGTCGTCTTTGTTCTGGAGAGTGGGTGACGAGTCTGTCTGTCTGTCATGCGTCAGGCCAAACATGTCAGAGCACATGAAAGCTTTCTCAGGCAGCTGCCGTGGGAACGAGCGGGAGAGACATCGTAGGCTCAAGCGATGTCCCTGTCCAAATATGTTTACAGCTAATTGCATTGTAGCTAGACGTCCTTGTATTAGGTCAATACCAGAGATAAAAATACCCTCATGCCTCATGATCCTGAGACAATGTTTCTCTTGTTGGTCTGGTTTAAGTACCAAGCCTTCCTTAAAACCTCTCTAACTAGCAAACCTGAGAAGCATACACTGTAGAATTTAGAACAAACTGCCCTTCAGAATCTGTTTGACAAGATTAGAGGCAAGGCAATGGATTAACAACACCCCTCGAAGATGACGATAAAACATTTGGATCAAACGCGCTAATCTACCATATTGTCTTGATAAGAACAGAATAAGCTCCTGGTAGTGACTCATCTCCTCTCAGGTTACGGCTGCTTAAACTGCTGTTGGACAGACCTCACTGTCAAACTGCCACAAGCGTTAGCCAATCTGGACTGTGTGCGAGGAAATCAAAGAAACGCAATAAGATCTACGTGTTATTTCAAGCCATCTGGTTTGCAAACACGTCAGCCTTTTGGAAGTTTATCCCTTGGTGAAAGCAAATTTATTAATATCATAAAATGAAAAAAAAAAAAAAAAAGCTGAAAAAAATGAACATAATATGTTGAGGCATTAATATGTCATCAAATGGAACATGTCGAAATTTGAATGAGTGTAGCTGCTCCATCAAATGCTGGGGCAGTGACAGCAGCTACATTTTAACCTGTGGTACTGTAGCTATTTCAAAATAACACCACCGCGGCGGCTTACATCGCCACAAGTTTTTGGTTCAAGTCCAGCATAAAAGCTGCATAATACCTTCCAAATCAGAGATTACTTTCAGGTGCTTAGCAACCGAGTATTGAGCAAACTGTGTCCGAATGAATTGAACTAGAAAAGCACATTTTTGAGAATGGGTTGATGAAATAAATCTGGAAACCACTATCAATCACATCAGAGCTTCAGCAGGGATACTGGACAGTTTTCAGACGCGTAGGAGCCAGTATTTCAGACTGAAAGCCATGACGTACTGCTCGGCTCCTGCCTGTCTGAAATCCCCAATCTTTAACACAAAACCAAATCTAAACTCCAATTAAAGGTTTTTTCGACTTACATTTGCGAGCCTCTCTTGACCACCACTACTTAAGGGTGGAGGCAAAGCCTGTTTCAACTATTTGACAAAGCATAACTCAAATGCTCATGTATCAATTGACAAAGTGTTCAGCATTTGATCCGTTTGTGTGTGCCTGCTATGAGCAGCATATGTGAAAAAGAATGGATGTTGTAGTTAGAAGTGACACGTGTACAGTCATCTGAGGAGACCACATGAACTACAAACATGTAGCCTGACAGAATATCATCTGTATCTCTGTGGCGTCAGGGATCTTTACTGTAGTTTGTCTCTCCCTTTCAGGACCTCTTCAGTCGTCGTAATCTCGAGGTTCTGGGCACATTTTCACCCCCCCCTTCTCTGAGAGTGGATCTGGAACCAATAGAGGAGCCCGAGGATGCAGGCTTGACAGATAGGCCCCTCAGACTTGTGGCCAGCCTGTTTTGGTTTGTCTCTGCTGTGTTATTGCTTGTGAGGGGGAGCCTCTGGGCCTGTTTCCCTGGAGTAAGCAGCTCTACTTCCAGTGTGGTTTTCTTGCACTCTGAGACAGGGAAAGCCTTGGACTCTGCCTTGGCTTCGACTGGATGATGGGGCAGCAGAGAAGGAAGGTCATGCTTGGATGTTTGTGCGGAGTGCTCGATGGAATGATTTTGCGTTGTAGCTGGAGGTCTTCCAAGGCACGTTCTCTTGGCCGGCTGTGAGTGAGGGTCTTCCCCTGCATCATCATCAGGCTTGCACCTCTTGCTCCTGCTGATTTCATTACTTATTTCATGCTCACCCTCTTGTTCTTGCTCTTGTGTATGCTGTATTTGAGCCTTGGATTCAGTTAAGGCACTGTTGCAAGGCACTTTGTGGTTTGCCTCTGGTGGGGCTTTCAGTGCAGACCTGGCCACAGCCTCTGAGCTTGATTCTGACTCTGCAGCTTGAAGTTCAAGTCTCTGGTTTTTGGGGCAAACCTTCTGGTCAATTTGCTTTATCCCAATGGTGGAGCCACAGAGCTCTCGCTGGACACTGGCTTGTTGGGCTCTGAAAAAGTTGAAAGGATAAGAACAAATGCTCTCTGACTTGTGGGGTTGGAAAATTCTGCAGTAGATCATACTTACATCTTTTGAAGCACAGACGTCTTTGTTTTTGTCGGGCTGCTTAAAAGCTCTTGGGTTTTTCCCACACTGGAAAAATATTCTGATCTGCTTTGTTCGCTCAGCTCAGTCTGGAGAGGACAAACAAAATAGGTGTAAACATAAAATATTTTTCCTGGCATCCATTGACTTTTGGTTCTATCATCAGATGGCATAGTTTGACAATGAGAGACATTTATTATGCTACTGTAAAAATGATTAAAGTTCACACAATTCAGTCCTCTTTTGATTCTGCTGTATTCAACATAGTGTTGTCGCCTCACCATTTGAACAATGGTACAAAATAAGGCCTTCAGAGGCACTTCATAACATTACGGGCAGCAGAAAGAATTGGTCCTCCAAAGCAGCCACCTAAAGCCATTAAAATGCATGAAAATGATTCGTCTCATCAGTGTGACAAATGTTTATTGTCTCTTCTGTCAGATGTCACGCTTGCAGTCTGAGGATAATTACTTAACAGCGACCATGCTGGCACTCTAAAACAGCAAGTAAAAAAGACTCAATAGGATGATGAAGCATGTAATGGAGAAATGTGACACTGGATAACAAAAAAGCAAAAGAAGGTTAAAAGCATCTCAGCGCTTGTGGATGTAGCAGAACTTTGATTCAATTAAGTAAACGCACAGAAGCAGAAGAAAAAGACAGCAGCCCTCTCCCCACTTTCGGTCACTGCAGTTTTCATTACTAACACTACACTATAACACTGATAAATAAAACAGTGTGGTTACCATTAGCTTCATCTGTGTCCTTGCTTGTGTAAAATATTGACTCCAAATGCCGCCACACATCAGAGATTCAGTAAAATGATTACTATTCGTAGCTTAATTTGGTTAAGGTGGAGTGAAAGTTCAACATATCCGCACACGAAGGCGAACCTCTGGGGCAGAACAAGGTGCAAGCCGAAAATTGGATCTCACCAACATGTGCCCTCAACAGGCCACTAATGAAGGTTAATCACTGGTCTTTTCCTTGGCTGACCGAGAACAAACTCTGGTTTTATGAGAGAACAAGAGACGCTGGTGTTAAATTGAGCAGAACTTTAAGGTTGAAAGCTTGTCACATTACCTTGAATTAATTAGATGCCACTTTGTATAGTGGCCATGCTGGAGGATCTATTTACATCAGAGGCTAATGTGAATGTTGGAAGTTATGCAGACGTATATGCAATAGGTCAGAGAGTTTCACATATCAGAAACGTTGCCAAATGATAATGATTGTTGGAAAGAACCCTTTTTCTTTTTTATTATTACACCCTGAGGGTTAAATGAGCATTGGTGCCAAGTGTCCTGCCTGGCCAATAGCTCTTCAGATATTTCAATAAAAAAAACACAAATTTCAACCTCATGGTGAAGATTCCGTGGATTAACAAGTCAGTAAGATTAAGTCTTTCGGGACTTTGGATGTCTGCACAAAATTCAGATATTTGACTCATGAGTGTAAAACCTGACCCACTGATGGTGTAAAACCAAAAGTCAAGGATTTAATTCTTTGGCCAAGTGTAGCAACAATTCATCCAACAGTAGTTAGGTAATTTCACTCTAGACTAAAGTGTTGGACCAGCTGCTGATGCAGTTCACAGACCCATGCCCCTTGCATGACTGAAAAACTCTATACACTGTTCTAGTTGGGAAATGCAACCACACAGACATAAGATGCTGGAAAATTCAACATTGTAGCCACTATGTTTATCTAATATAAGTCATTTTTCAGATCATTGGCATCCTATAAACTGGTTTGTAAAACGGTCAGTGCACACTTTAAGATGAGAAAAGCCTATGTGGTGAGCTTTGGCAGCCACCAGTTGTTGTTACAACTGAGGAAAAAAATGTTTTCCCCCCACATGTCATGATACTAGTGACAACATATGACCCGTCACAAAAGGGAGAAAGGACTAATTGTCCCAAGCTGTAAAGGAAAGCTTGGGCATTGGCTTTGCACTGGGTGTAGAGACCTAGCAACTGCTCTCTGGTCTGTGGTGGGGTGGAAGGGAGGGGATTGAATAAGGAGGCCAGGCAACAGGCAAGTAATGAGGAGTGAAGAAGAGACAAGACAGAAGGGTCTGAACAAGAGACAGAGAGAGTGTTTAGAGGGGAGCCCAACAAAAGCAGAAGTATCTCCAAGAGTCATACTGCCTGACCTCAACCGTCTCATCAACATGCCCACAAGTGTAAGAATCCTCACACAGGAAGTTCTCCACAAGCTCCCCTTTGTGCAGAAATGGAGTCATGCTACAGTGTGGGCAGAGGTTCAGTATTTACGCTCTCTCACAGCCCGAGCTACAGCTGGACTTGGACTCGGGACAGTGGCACATGTATAAACTCGCATTCACCTACACAATCACACACCCACCGCAACCAAAACAATTCTGAGAAAAATGTGGGTGCCACCATTTTGCATAGTAATGCCTTGATGTGCATTATCATCTGTTTAATATTGATCAATCCTGCTTGAAAATGAACATGAAAGAAAAGACAACAAGAAGGAAAAGGGAGGTTCTCTGGGAAAGTTAGTGTCTTTCTGTTCCTGTCGGCACGACTTCAAAAGACCAAGAGCGTGAAAGAACGAAGTCCTGGAGAGGAAGAGGCACGAAGAGAGGAAGAGGTCAGATTCACAGAGCAAGTAATAGAGAAAAAAAACTGGTCTAGATTGTTTTTCTCCTGTGTTTTGTTTTGTTTTTTCCTCACATACGGTTTGAACAAGGTCCTTTTCTTTTTATTCAACCTGTGAAACCCCCCCCCCCGGCTCATTTTACTTAGTGTTTGTTTTTGTAATTCTCAATTCAGACACAAGAGGGTTAAATATGTCACACGTTCCAAGAAAAAGAAGAATGATATTAAGTTATGACATTTTATTCTCATCTCATTTTTTGCCAGTAATCCCCAACAACTCAAGTTCAAACAAAACATAACTGCTATTCAATTAATGGTTAAACAACAAATTGTGCCAGCTCTTTCTTGTTTTCACAGGTGGAAAAAAAAAAGAAAGACTTGATCACAGATGAAAAGAAATTAAGAAACTTTGCTAGATCGTCCCTTTAAAACCCTCAAAGGAAGGGAAAAAACAATGTCCTATTTACAGTACAGAATAGATCATAAGAAATTTAAATGTTCCCACGCCTTTTAGGGCTTCACTAAATTGAACATTTTGTGTGCAGCAACTACAGAAGAAGGTACGAGGGTTAAAGATTGTGAGAAAGAGAGACAGCGCACCGACAATATTGAAATTATCACAAGTCATGTGGATAAAACAGTAAGTATTGTGTGGGAACCGAGGTGGCCTAATCTTGCACGGAATGATGCAAACAGCAAATAGCTGGTGAGCTCCATGAAAAATGAGGGAGGGATGGTGGTAAGTAGAAACGTCTAACCGCTGCCACCTCTCCCGGGGCGAAAAGGATTTAACCCCCCCTCTACCCCACCGCCAGCCAGTCTGCTCGCCCCCACACAAAGCTGCAAAATTCTCCTCGTGATTTAACATGTAGAGCAGACCAACAGTGCCCTCCCACCACAGGCCCTTGTGCCGCCAGAACAACACAGCTCTACCCCAGGCAGCACATCTGGATGTCAGATTATAAAGATAAGCCTGGCAAAAGGGCAAGGAGAGCAGAAAGAATGAATCATTTGGTTTAAAAGGATACCAGTGCAGGTTCACGTAGCTTGCCCCAACTCTGAATGGCTCCTGGAAACAACTTCAAAAAGATAACAAACAAGAGACTCCATAAAATGCCAGATTTTCCACTGTCACCTCTGATAAGGTAGGAACATAGACAGGGAGCTTATGCTGGTTATCTTCTAATGCAGCTGCACTTGAAAGTAATGCGCTGATATGGCACAGTGTTCTGTGACTGATCTTCAATCCTCCGCTGCAGCACAGGATAACTAAGTTCTGTTGGTATTTCAATACATTTCTTATAAATTATAGTAAGATAGACTGATACACAGCAGAATTTGCACAACATGTTCCACA
This sequence comes from Leuresthes tenuis, assembly GCF_036924035.1. NCBI lineage: Eukaryota > Metazoa > Chordata > Actinopteri > Atheriniformes > Atherinopsidae > Leuresthes > Leuresthes tenuis. The sequence goes on from NW_027325362.1 coordinate 19,332,798, forward strand.
CAAACACAACAAGTATTCATCTAACAATTTCCCATTATAAAAAAGGGCGGTAACATGCACTGTTGAGTCAAACTACAGTTACAGCTCGACGGAGCAGTTTAACCTCTATCACTGTCCCTGTAACACAGCACAGGAGAGGATTCAAGTTATTGAGCAGTATGTTCGACCCGGCTACGCTCTGGACTGTGTGAGTAAACGTTCAAGACACTCTGCTGCTTCTAACTTTATTCTTTCGGAGGGTTAGCGTACATGTAAGCACAGAGAATGCAAAGTTGACGTCACGTCGGTTTTGTCAAGTCACAGTGTTCTCGGATGCTCTTCTTTTGCCTTTTGTATGTAGAGACCCCGAATTCTAAGTTCAGGAAAGACTTTCCACAGTCAACCGTAGGATGAGCCTCTAAAAATCACACCTGTCCCTTTCTAATCCTCAGAACCAAATTTTACACGTCTGCCCACTCCAAGTAAAACACAACAGGTGTTTTGCTTGATTAAATGTGTTGTAAAATTAAAATCCGCATTTATCATCAGTATTGTGATAAAATCCATTACAAACACCTCCATAAAATGAACACATCGCTTAAAAAGAATCTGGGCAATATTGTAATTTGTTTATGTTGATAAATTAGCCAAAAAACCCGGGTCACTTTTGATAGGGATCAAAGGATTTAGCAAATCTTGCATTCGGGGGTGCAACACGACAACTTCCCGGTAAGACCTATCTTTCTCCATCTCTTCCCTTCCCCACTAGATCTGACTGTTTTTAGCTAAACAAAACAAAATCATACCAGGCAACAGTGGCTTTGAAAGGAGGTAAAGGAAGCACATTCCTGGCAGGAAGGCACTCCCGTCTCACAGTACAACATAGCGTGATGTACCCTCACATTATCTATAGCTGAATTCACTGCACAGATATTGTCTTTAAGTTAGCTGAATGGTGATTTTGTCCGATGATACCGCAGTTATGAAATCAGGTTTTTATTACAGCAGAGTGTGTCTGGTCACAAAGTTTAGCTGTCTGACAGAAGAAAGTGAAAAACATGTGACTGAGGGCAGCTTTTCTGGGAATTCAGCTGGATTAAAGTTACACTCGAAACTAATTTGCTCTTTGGCTCAAAGTGCAAAGTAAAATGTTGTGGCGTGGGGCAGTTTCAGTCTTGTATGTATGTAAGTACGTCACAACCACGTAGTTTTAAGGTTCACAAACTTCTCAAGTGTTGCTTTAATACACTTTAAGACTGTTTTAGCAAAAAGATGCAAAAAGCTGAAACTTTGGAGCATGTTTTTTTTATCTGACACAGTGAAATCCAGATTGATTGCTCTTGGGTTACTCCAACGTTTATATATCTTACCTATTATGCACCAAACCAGTTAGATGTCATCCAATAAATCAAATTACTCACTCATCTGTCACAAGATAATAATTCATGTCAACAGCAAATGCCTTCCAGTCCCTCCAACCATTCAAATTATGACCATTGAGTTGTTCTTTCCATTAGAAGGAAAAGTTTGCAAAATCCTCAAGCTTGCACCAAGAAAAACAAGAAGTGCATTTTTTTAACTCACAAGGCAGAAATACCTCCTGCAAAGATGTTTGTGAATTTAGTCCACAAATTCCACCCATCATCTTCCACCCACCCTACTCTCACAGAGAAAATGCCCTGTTTGTCTAAGCTTACCACATCATCCCTGCAACAAAGTCAACAAACATGCATGGGCACATACTTCTAAAATGGAGAACAGTTCTGATCCTGAAACAATGACAAGTTTTTGGATCCACCCATATGGAGGATTAAGAGAAGCTGTTAAACGTTTGAACACACTTTGTCGAAACCAATGAAAGCAACTTAACACCGGATGGAATGAGGGGAAGTGATGTACTGTAGGAGATCACATCCATCTATATGGCCTTGGTGTTGAGGAGGACGGCAGACACGGAACACTTGGGAAAGGACTGCCACTAGCTGCTGCGAGCTGTGAAGAACAGAGGCGTGCTGAGGTCATGAATAAACACACAGGCTTGTCCAGAGCTCAAAGGCGGGGGGGGGGGGGACTGGAAACACATCTGCGCTCCCTTTGATCCAAACTTCTGCAGCACAGCACGCCACTCACCTCAGCTGCCCACTCTTTGCCTGACTGGAAAACAACAGCCACAATCCTAAACACTAGCTCTTCCTTCCCATGCCGCCCTGCTCACTGTGGGTGCTGACCCACAAACAACAAGAAACTTTTTATGCAGGAATTAAACCTTCAAATGTCATGGGAGAAAAAAAAAAAAAGAAAGAAATTGTGTAACACAAAGAGTCTTGTTTGCCTCCCACTGGCTCATGCAAACAAAGTAGTTTCAATGCGTCTACCTCAGAACCACATTTGTTTCTAGGTTTCTGGGTCATAGCAGATGGAGTGCATCAGACCGATATGGATGTCACAACTGATTTCAACTCAACTCAAGATGTGACAGCCACAACTTTGAAGTCTGAGCAAAAACTGAAATAAAAATTCACTCATCTTGTTTGTCACATCACAGGAAAATGTTTTATGAACCACCCGGCCAAACATGAATGACTGAAACAATAGCCAAGCATATAAAATGAGGCCTTAAAATCATAAGAAAATGTGCAGCATTCCCTGTTCTGAAACGCTGGGAACATGTCCACCGAGGAGAATGACTGACAGATCTCAGAAAAACTTAAAGGAACTGTACTAATGCAGCTGACAGAGGTTAGTTCACTTTTTCGAGTCAAACTTTTGAATGTAAAATCACAAACACACACTGCGGATATCAAATATCTATTCCACCAACATTGTTATGTTGAGCAACTCGCAGTCTCATTGCAGAGATGTTCTGCCAACGATGCAGCCAATATGTTAATGTGAGAGGGAGCGAGTTTATCCAGCTGTCACAAGTGTGTTTATTAATCCCAGTTGTCTCTGCTGAAAGTTTGTAAAACTGCCAGGTGAAAGAATGAGGCAGGTATGGACGATTATTTTGCGCTGTCAATCACTGAAGCTCAGCAACATCCCAGTGTTAGTTGTGGGGTCTGCTCCTGCTTCCTTGAATACCTGATCCCCTGATCCAATCCATTATAGAGCCCAGATTTCAGACCTCTCATAAAAACCCTCAACAGAAAAAAAATGAAAACTTCAAAGTATAATATTCAGTGCAAAATAGTTCTCAGTTTTTTTTTTACAAGTTTTAAACAGTCATTTTTGAAAGTGTATCATGTGTTTGCATGCAAACTTCTGCACTTGCTTTAGTGACTTTAAAGGCATCCGACTGCTCAAACCAAAGCATTTGTTGGCTGGCTAAACAGAGCTCGAGAGTGTGCACCCATCAGTTTCAACACATCAAATAAGGGCAGCTTCATTCAACAACTTTTGAACTGTGGAAAGCGTTCAAAGAATCAGGACTGGACCTGGTCCAAAGTTGCCTCTCCACTCAAGAACTAAACAAAGAACAATTGTTCACGTGAGATGCGGTGGAAATGGCAGGGTTTTGTTTACAGCATCTTCAGCATAGTGGACGAGGCCCCAGATCTGCAATTATAACTCATTTTGGAGTGGTATTCATTTTAGAGCCTTTTCAAAGTAATTCCAACGGACTCTAATTCAACTAAAACAAAGGGCTGAAAGAGATTCTACATACAAACACACCTTGATGCTGTTTCACATAAGTAGACCTGCACAAAACCTTTATAAATTGCCTTTGCTAAAGTACTGAAAATCAATAACTGCTAGTATAGTCTGTCCTACCCAAATGGAAATCTCTAAATCAAACCATCTTGTCTTTTGACTGAACCACAGCTAAAACATGACTAATAGGAGAGCACACTAAGCAACTGACATACAATATCCTCATGCGTGGGAGTGAGAAATTGGCTTTTATAGTACAAAAGGCCAACTGTGATGTTACCTAACAACATAACCCCCTGACCTTACAAAATGTTCCCATTTGATGAGTCTACATTTCCACTGTGGTTAGAGATTTTTGTTCGACAAGTCACACAAACTGAATCCTAACAAACTTAAAACCTCTCTAAACACAGGGAAATGTAGCATTTTTTGGGACAAGCATGCTCACGCTGTCAAAAGCAGTGGAATAAAAGATGCGCTTTTAAACAAGGTATGAATTCTGACATGAAACTCCAAAGATCCCACTATTCTTAGACAGCAACACTATTATACCTTACAACACCATTCAGATTTTCTACGGTTTTGGCAACATAAAATAGGCAAAAACTTTCTCTCTGACACATAAAAACGGAGAGAGGGATGTAAACAAATTATTCTTTTAGTCATGTGAAAAACCTTCAGCCACTCTGTCTGGTATCTTTCCCTTACAAACCAGGCTCGAGGTTGAGAGTTGGTGAGAGCCCCGCCACAAGACTCCCACCCTCCAATTCCCTCTGCTTGTACTGTATGAGCTCAAAGAACCACATCCTGAGCGGAGGAACGCAATCGACAGCAGTGCCTCCTTGAACTGGAAAATTGGTTACACAATCTGAACTTTTCACTGACGACTGTGTTGCTCCACTAAAAATATTACAATCACTGCTTTCATTGGAGGCCAAACTATGGAAAGTGTAGAGATATTTCAAAGGGAAACAATAGCAAAAGCCCACAGAAAAACAGCAGGCCCCTGATCATGGGATGTGATGGGAGAGATGTCTTTGCTTGATGTGAGTGCCAAGGTGAGAGGCTCCACCACTGTTTCCCAGAATACTCAGGGGAGTTGGGGATCAAATGAACACTGACCAAAGGATATTTGATTATAATGGAATGGACAAAAAGAACTGCAGTACTAGACAGCAAGTTTCCAGCAATACTTTATCTGAGTCCAAGGAATCAAGGCACACAGAATTTGACTCCAAACTATCAAGTTAACTAACTAGCAGCCTCCAGATCTCTTTCAAAAACCCAAACAATGAGCATGTGACAGAGGAATGAAGAAAGCTTCAGGAGTTGTCTTAATTTAGCCAAAAGTTTTTGATAAATTCAATAAAAGATTTCTCTATTCTGACAGTACCAATACCGGCTGTGGTGCTCGGAAGAAAAGAAAAACTCTGATCAAGTTGTGATTGCGTGAAATTTTAGTACCCAGATTAACAACTATGCAGTAAACCTGTTTTTCACAATGAGAACTGTGGGGGTGAATTTGTGAAATGTGAGAATAGGAATTTGTCTTGAGGGGGGGGGGTGACTCTGCTGCTTTGGAACCCACTTCACCCCCCTTTTCTCCATCCTGCTGCCATCCTCTGCATAGGTCTCTGAGCAGAGTTCAGCTCTCACCCCCTTTGTAAACAGGACCAGCATATATAATGTGAGAGCGCAATTTGGCAACACATCCCTATAATAACACAGAGACCAATACCAGACTTTTTGCCAAGCTGCTCGAAGAGGAAATAATGGAGCATAAACGGCACTCACTGCGGCCAGGGTCGGGTTTCTTCGGTGCGCTGAGGCGTCCTCTGGACAGCTTACACACACTACATATCGTTCAGGAAACAAACGCAAATCTGAAAGCAGGCAGGGAAACAACACAGACCTTGCTGGTTAATAATGTGGGCGTACCTCTAATTATGAGCCAAAGTCAGACAGAAGAAATTGTGGCGGATGTCTGAATTAACATCTACAAACACCAAGTATTTACTATCCCTCAGACCACAGAGAAAATGGCAGTTTACATAGAACTGCTGAACTTTTATAAGCTGAGTAATAAGGCTGAAATATTAGAAAATGTTACATTAACAATGGCTTTGGGGAATAATATGGCTGTTTAATTGACTACAAAGGGAAAGATCTTTTACAGCACAACAATAATATTATTACATGTGCTATATCATTATAATAAATCTGTCTTTAAGAACACCAGATTAAAGGACTTCAAATAGACAGCCAAGCAAGAAAAACTACAAACTGTTATCTGTCATATAGGCTCCTGTTGGTAAAATAGTTGCAGCAACATAGAGGCCTGTCATCTCCATCATGACTCATGATGGCAAGCTAATAAGTATGATAATATTCCTCAACTTGGATTTTATCAATTCATCCAAAGGCTTTGAAGGATTCTGAATATTTTCTAGAAAAGCCCAAACTTCTTAAACTTTTTGAATAGTGTATGTTGCTTTTTCTTCCTTATATGGAGCAGATATACAACTTGCATGTACTTGCATGTCACTAAGAATGATTATATTGCGAGTATTTTGGAGGGGTTGAATAAAACGGCTGCGAAACAGCAAGAAAGAATATTATTTTGTAATGCACAGTGGAAAATGTTGGCTTTTCAAGAATAATTTGTCATTTTCAGGCTAAATGTTTTAGTTGAACACTAAACGATAAATAAAAAGCAGGAGGGGCAGCCGGAGAGTGCGTGCTCCGTAAAGACCGAGGCTCTATATCTCAATCAGATTACCTGGATTTGCACTTAAATGTATTAGCTTCCTCCTTCGAGAATGTTCTCCCCTCCACAAAGCGTAACAAACTTTGGCACAGTAGTTTTTGTGTAACCTTGCTAACAGACAAATGGGCAATGATTAAACTCCATCTTCACCAAGGCGGAAAGAAATCATTTTAAAAAAGCAAAAAAATCAAGAGCACATAAATAAATAAAGAGTAAAAGAAAGCTTTCAATGGGATGAACTTTTATTTTGTTTTCCCAAATGACAACTCATAACTATTCATCCAGTTTGACTTCAAAATTCATGAGCAAACTTAGCCACTGAACGGAATACAGTATTCAATCTTATTCACTTCACAGCTGTTCATGCCAGCCAGCGGACTAACTTTGTTTGTTTTTTGGTTTTTTTTGCTTTACTAATGACGAGGATATCGGCTTTCTGTCCCTTTGAAGATTTTTATGTTGTAGGGTAAAATCCCATTGCATTCTGGATGACAAATTAGTCGTCGTAAGGTTTAAAAAGTCTAATTGTGATTTATCTTTGTAGTCCTCCAAACAAGTTCCAGCTGAGGCTGAACATACAGACGTCTCGCCATAAAAGCTTTTGAACCAATTTGAATATAAAATCAAAAGTTTTCACATCTTCTAATCACATATGTAGGCTACAGAGAACTCAGTGGACTGAAGCGCACAACCTTTGACCCCAAAAGGCCGGGCCTAATTTGATGTATAACGGACCTGCTGAGAGAAGCCATCATCTCACTCTGCAGCAGGTCAGAGCTGCCTTAACATCCAGGCCTCGGCCCTGAGGGAGCAGATATTAACTTTACTGACAGGAAGAGAACCATGTTGGTCCCATGAAAAGGTGACCAAGGGTCACAGGCACTAGATGGGCCATGGAGATAGATTCTCTCTGCCCTCCATAGACAGCCCCACAGTCTTTCTCTCCCACTCCCAGTAGCCCCTCAAGGGAGGCACTTTAATGGCTGCCTGTTCTCAACAGCACCCTGAGCAGGTAGGGACAGGACATAAAAACAAGTGAGGGGGAGAAAAATCAACATGCGGACCACAGATGACTTGCTTTTTCTGTGGGAAATTTGTCTGCATTTGAACCATTGAAATGTCCATTTCTGATGCTTTTAACTGGAACAAAGTCACTGTAAACGTGTAGATCACGTACCCTGTTTGACAATGCATCTGAGATTGTAGTGTCTCTTCAGAAAATTGGCCACTAAGTCGAAGTTTTCGCCTGTCAAAAAAAAGAAAAAAAGACAAAGAGTTAATATTTAAACTGCACTGATGATATTGCCAAAACAAAACAGGATGATTTTCTTTTCTCTCTTTTGTAAATTAAACTAATTCATCAATGAACATATTCTCCAAACATTTATAGTCCAATATAGAGCCATGCATATGATTTGTCACACATTTTTAGTCATATAATGCAGAATAACAACGTCAATTCCATGACACCAAATCTAACTTCATACTAAATCTAAAGCCCTGCATAGTAAAAGGAATGAAATCATATGTTGATTGTGAAACAAGAGACTATCTTAATTACCTCACTGTTTGCCCAAGCAGAGAAGCCGCGTCAGAGTTCTCTTCTCTGTTTCTCATGGACTGTTTGTCATGGTTTGTAAGATGTGCTGGGCAGAAACAGTAGTCTGTTGCCTAATCTGCCAGGAATTTGTTGACTAAAAGCAAAGGTCTGGCTAACACGCTACTCAGTAGCAAACAGTTCTGGGAAGCTGACAGAGCTTGCTTTCTTTTTGGTAGCTTCATGAGAGCCTTTCCTCCTCAATACCGTGACTGTGAAACGACCACTGACTCTCCTACTAATTCTAAATCATTTATTATCCTCATTTTGCACACTCTCCTGTGCTTCTGTTAATATATGAACACCTCCTTAACAACAAACTGTGGACTGTTTAGAAGGATTCTAGTGTTTGAGCTTCAATTAAAGGATTATATGTTCTCCAAAGTAAGAGAAAATCCTGACCTCTTGCACTCCCAGCTCTTTCAAAAGCCCCTGGATAATGTCAAATATGTGCTTCCATCGAGATAAAAACTAGGCCGTCTTCAGTTTTGAAATGCTGACATTTTGGAAGTGGGGAGGTTTTTGCCCCTCGGCAACAACACTGACAAACACACATCCATAAAACTTGAAAAAACTTGGACAAGTCTGCTCCTAAAGTTGGCTCACAACTAGGACAAATATGTCCCACATGGTGAGTTAGCATGAGCATTCGACACAAAGAGCAGACAGAATATTAATTGTGCTGGCCTGGACACAAATGTTAAGGGGCCTTTGTGAGCATTTCTCTCTTGGCTGATGGAATCTCAGAAACAGCTCCCAGCACTTAATTACCCTCTTTAAAAATAAGCTGTCTTTGGACAGTGACGTGCAATTACAGAGACACAAAACTGTCACAGGAATAAGCTCGACTCAAGTGGCCAGCAATTAATGGCACCAGCTCGGTTTTCTTCTTCTTTGTGCGTGTGATAATAAACAGCAAGTAAATGGTTATCAACATCCTGAGCTGAACTCGAATAGAACTAGAACTCCACCTCCACACACACATTGCTTTCTCCACAGAGTACTCACCACATGCAGGTAAAGTAAAAAAAAAAATGTTATTCTCAAACATTGGAATGTCCACAAAAGCAATCCATCTTTAAATAACATCAGCTCTGTGCCCCCTCTGATCACTATCAAAACTTCTAGTAACTCAAAACAATCACTGAACGACAGCTTGCGGTTCTCTAACCAACCTACAGGCTTTTCTTCGCTGTGGTCATTGTGTGCACTGTTCTAATTTGTGAGACACCAAAGCTATTTACAGATCTACACACTGGTTAACAAAAACAAAAAACTTTATTATATCCTTCACTAACTGCAGCAGCACATGTGAGTCTATGTTGAAATGCCCTTGCGGTCGTTTATGTGGGACAAACAAAATGAGCGTCAAACACCCTCATATCTCAACATGAGACCATAAGTACATTAGACAACAACTTTGCGCTTTTGGGGAGTTTTGGGGAACAGGAAAAAAACATCTCAAATCTCAACATTTCAAGTCATTGCTTTGGAGAAGAGAGGAGCGTACAATGTTCCATACTTTGAGCAGTCGACCCTTTCGGTATCAATAATTTGTCACACCAACATCGCACGTCAAATGTTCGTATTGCTAGTCTCAGAGAGGTCAACTTTGTTGGGGGTTTTTGTTGATTCTGCTGCTCCTCCAGCATTAACGAGCATCATGGTGGGTAATGTCACATTCAAAAGATATTTGTTTTGTCGCTTTTGTAACTTCCAAGGATATTCTTTTTCTGTCCGATGGTGTTAGGGATGTGGGATTTGGACACTTATTATGCTGAGCCTCACCTTTGTGTTGGCTGTCCAAAAAGTATGTAATTAGCTTAAACAACCTGAACAATGGCTTTTGCACACTTGTTTTAGAACCATGTACACATTGTTCAAGATGAGATATTATCTGCTTTTTTTCTGGGATTGGATTAAATCCTTATTATATTACACTAGCCATCTTAATGGACAGCTTACTAAGGTCTGAGACACAAAGTTACTTCAACATGGAGAAAATAAGTGAGTAAAGCATTCGCAGCCTTGGATCACAGTCTCCAGCCTCGCAGCAAGAAGGCCATGCAAGCATCTAAATGACATGTTTGGTGAAGAATAATTAGGCCTTTATATGAATGACTTTACAAACTGTTTTATCAACCATAATCCTGTAACTCTGTAATTACAGCTCATACAGTGTGTGACATTTTTTTGTTGCATTGGGTGTGTGCCACGTCACACTGGAACAGCGAGGCGTTACAGCTGGTTTATATCCGTGATTAATTCACAGTGTAGTAAACGCAGATCATTCTGCCCATAACGAACACCAGGAGATTATATTAAGTCAAATGCTTAATATTTTGGTAGAAAATTCTTTGCAGTTAATGATGCTTGAAGGGTTTTAGCCAGCGAAATCCGCTGTTTAACTTCCCTGGTGGAGTTCTTCCAGGCCTATAATGCTGCCATTTTAAGTTTTTTCTTGTCTGGGGGACTTTTGGAACTTAAATCTGATTTTCAGCAAGTTAAAGACATATTAACGTATTTGATTGCGGTCAAGTAATTCCAGGGACCACTTACTAAGAAGCTACTGTTCGGTTTCAAAAGGAAAAAAAAAAAAAAACAACTACAGTCTGATGCTAGTTTAAGATCAGTGTTTTGCTGCAGGATGAGGCTAGGCCAGCTGCAGGTGTTTATAAATGAATAAAAAGAAACAGCTTTGCAGGAAAGATGACTGTGTGGCCCCTGAAAACATGGAGAAACTATGAATAAAATGGTTGTATGTATATATAAAATATAAAAATCTGAAACTCTCCCTTGTATAGACTGCACGGTATTGGGCAAATCTTTCTGAACCAGCAGACACACTTAAATGCTAGATCTAAAGGAAATGTTAATGGGATGCCGTGTCATTAAAAACTGCCTGTGTTGAGCTTAGTGCTCTAAAGTATCCAATAATAATGAATAAGCCAACAATCTTAAAATAGATTGTTATTAATCCAAAGGGAAATTGCATTAGAGCACTCTGTGGGTATGTTGAGCATGTTTGTAGTTAATAGAAGCATTCCTTTATCAGGGAAAAGAAAAAAATCTGATATTCTGTTACTCCTTAAATAGCAAAAGCAGTGGTCATATATCACTCGTTCTGGATATCTACCCACAGAGGAATGCAGATCTCTATCTTTGTTTTGTTTTCTCTGTCCACTCTGGGTCCAGAAGGGACCAGGACCCCAGCATCTTTCATTGCGCACCCATGGCTCTTGTGTTTTTAGAGGCTATGATTCAGTCTGTTAGACTTTTAGCCTCATGTCTAGCTTTACAACTGTTCTCACTGCTTTCCCTTGGTGGGTTGAGCTTGCCAATTCCCAGGACAAATTTGACAGGGATGTCTGGACACAGAGTTGGGAACCAGTGCAACGCCATGGCCTGAGACATCAGCTGTTGCTCCAACTTCATAACGTCCTGCACAGTGCAGAGTTGCTTTTGGCCCTCTGCCTGGGCTCTCATTCGTGCTAAGCTTACATTCATGTTTCTCTCACAAACCGTTTGTTGGTGCCTCCTCTGGGAATGAGTGGCCTCTTTTAGTGGCAACTCGAGCCTACAGTGGTGCAATAACCAAATCTGCAAAGCAGAGACTTTAAAGGCTTTCGTTTGTACTTCCTTATAGAGAAGATGGTCTTGCTTAATTGTTTTGAAATCCGATGCACAACAGTATTATGACAGGTCAATTTAAACAGCAAACAAGCCAGCATGCTATGTTTTCAGAAATGCGGTAGATAATATTGTAACCACTTGGTTGGCAAGACTTCTGCCATCTTGTAATATCCCACAAGACAACTGCAGAAAAAAAGACTTAAGACTCCACAGGGTGGGTGCCAAAGCTAAAATACTGTAGTTTCAGCACCAACGCACACACGTACACACACACACACACACATACACACACACACAGTGCAGCTTTCACCACTTCCTGGGAAAACAATGAGAGGAAAGAAAAGTCAACAAACCCAAAAGACATCCAGAGTGACTGAGACTGTAAAATGGAACGGACTGGGGTGAGAGGCATTCAGTCCAGGGTCAAAGGTTAGCCACCACCGAATGGACTTCATTAACTTCCTTCATATCCTGACGAGATCATTAAAACAGCCATAGAAAACATTGTCTTTTTCTTTTCACCAACTGTCAAGAATCTGCATTCCTGGCAGTCAGTGCTTTTGTGACTCATGCGAGAATCCATAAGAATTTCTGCTCTGTTATGGAGGATTTTCTTTGCATGTCCTGGCCATGTGTTAGCCTGACCACAGCAGGGCCACGATGAGGAATGCATCAGTGTTTGTTTCTCATAGTGCATTAACAGCAAAAGCCCATGAGTTACATGGTTACTCAAGACCTGATATCATTAGGGTTAAGTCAAAATAGAAAACAAGTTTCCATAATTAACACGATTTACTACAGAAAATCTGTTTACCATCTGTGTATGGTAATGGTTCTGGTATGGAATAAAACTGTTATCATGTCAATTGTGCCCAAGAATGTAAGAAAGGGTGGGAAATCAGTTGATTTCCACAAGTTTTGAAATATTTAAAGTTATATCTCATGTGCACAATTTGGATAAAAAGGGAGGTTTTTCAGTCAGTCACTGAGTCCAAATGTGTCCGGAAAAAATGACACAGACTTTTTTTTTCTTCACAGTATTACGTATCATTATTGCACTTTATTTCAAGAGTGCTTATAAAGCAATAAAGAGCGAAATCGGATAACCCACCAGCTGCATATAAAGGCACTGTCCAGTTTCCTCAAGTAACCTTATTTCTCTCATCAACCATGTTTCTAGGGTGCACGTCAATGCAGTAAATGACGGTCAGTAGAATGATAATTCCCACGCAAGCCCTTTATGAGCAGGAGTTGAATCAGCAAGACAGTCAGACATCAGTGCCTGAGAATCCTGCTCTTTTGACATCTCTGCTTTGATGTGGACCCCCTCCCTCTGTCCTCAAGTGTGGGTGGAGAGTTGGGGCTTAGAGCGAGAGAGTGGGGTGGAGTGGCGAAGGATGAGAGAGCCCAAGGAAGTTACCCATATGTAAGTGGGGGCTTTCCTGGAAGGACATCACTCTCTGTGTGCAACTGTAACTACGGCCGTAGCAGAGCACTGCGCCTTATCATCCGGCACAACGTCCACCTGAAACAATATTTGCACATGAGTGTTCAATTTAACATTTGGGTGACCCCTTCATCGCAGTTACAAAATACGCCGCAGCATGGTAGCTCAGGCCAACCCATAATCCAGCATGTGACTAAAGTGGTCAAGAAGGGAGAGGGGGAAGAAAAAAAAAAGTGTTTTTTTTCTGAAGCTTAATCTGATGAGAGAAATGCACTCACAATACTAAATGTCACATTCAATCATAATTATACCTTAATCAGCCTAAAAGGCCACAAATCTCCCAAAGTGCAGCCACCACTTATGTTTAAGAGCATTCAGAGTGAGGAGGATACAATTCTGCATTAAGATCTTTTGGGTTAGTGGTGTGCAGAGTACTTTGGGGACTTGAGTTATGCAGTTCACTGGCCCTTTAAAACCCAGAACAAAGTCTCACTGGAAGCTGCCTCTGCTTTTTGAGTCTTCTCTACATCTGCTTGGCTGTATTTAGAAATTCAAATATGAACATAGCAAAAATAATAATTGATCCTTGGCTTTTCCAAGTGTGTTTCAATGTAAGGCAAGGATTAAGAGGACAAAAATCTGTATTCATCTGACTGAGTCATTTAATGATTTTAATAGACTAACCTTGCATGAATCAAATGCTTGGAAACCATTTGTGCCTATAATAAACTGTACTTGTTTTGGTTAAGATCATACTAAGCTTACTTTTCGTGACAACACAAGACATATTTGGCACTGTAATGGCACCTGTCTACAGAAAAAAAAAAAATAACTTAAGCAAAGTGGAGCAGAACAACAATGGCACCCTCTGAAAATTTAAATAATTCCTGAAACAGGGCATTCTGGTCAGGCTGAACACTTAGCTTGAGTTCAAGAGTGTGTGCTGTCTCCCAGACCAGATTGTGGTGAAAGGGAACAGTCACATGAATGCGATCCATGCTCAGGCTCAGGCTTAGGCCCTAATTATATGGGAAAAAGAGTGTGGTGTGACAGCTATGGTGGGGCTTGCGGTCGTTTCCTTAAAAGACTGCAGCTGACCCTGCTGAGAAGAAGAACTGAAAGTGAGAAAACGTTTAGAAACGATATGAGGAGGGCCAATATATATATATATATATATATATATACACACATGTGTGTGTGCGTGTGTGTCTGCGCAATAATAGGGAGTGGGGTTAGCAGTGGAGTCAGACTGTCCTATGTGTTGCTGCTGAGTAAGGCCAGGGGCTTACAGGAAGGATTTAAAGAGCCACAGCAACACCACAAAGCACCAGGGGGAAGGGGGTTGCCCAGCAGGGGCCAGGGGAGGGAGGGCAAATGGGGAGAGGGGCAAGCTGGCTGGAGCGGCCACTCTGATCAGGATCCATTTCCAGCGAGGGCCTTGGAATTCCTTTGTTCCTGTTACAGGTCTCCATTTCCCTCTCGCCTTAATCCTGGCCTGCCTCACGCCCAGTAACAGAGCAGGGCAGGTAACTCTGCCACAGGCATGCCTCTCTATTTACAGAGCAGTCCTCACAGAATAGCTACTTGCATAAATATTAATAGTCGAAGCAACTCTAAGAAGAAGATGAGTGCTTATACAGCTTGACACTAAAAAAAAATCTGCTAAAGACAAACTCATGTCAAGATCGTCTGAAGAGAAGCACTGTGAATCGTCACAGTAGCGGTCTGAAAGATTGGCAGATAATGATTCTCTATTAAAACAAACATGTGATGGATTTTTGTGTATTCTGTCCACTGAGTAAATCTCCCACTATGACTCAGAGGCTTTTCCAAATTACATAAACTGTATTAACTTGAGGATGTGTGGCTTAAAATGGTCAAAGGAGCCGAACAAAGACAAATCCAGAAAAGAGCACGCATTAACCATCTCCCTTGTAGACTCTACACATCCTCCACATTCTTCTTTGGGAGTAAGATGGTCATTCGTAAACACATTCTCCAAAAGTAAAGATATCCAGCAACACTTGAGCTTTTCTTGCAATGGTTGTGGCCAGGCTGTCTTAAGCCCCCTTCATAGGCCTGCCAAGAGGAGTCAGTGGTACACTGTGCAGCACTCGCAAAGCCCTCTCCCACGGCTATTAGTGACCATTCATCTGGGGAGCCTGGGAAAATGCTTCTCCAGCCTGCCGTGGCCATGGGGAAACAGGCTGGCAGGTGTTCCCTCCTCCTAAGCCCTGGCACCTGTGAAGGGAGAGGAAGAAGGAACCAGCTCTGCCATGGGCTCAAACATACTCTAGGTACAAGTTTGCCAATGCTCCTCAAACCTCAGACTGGTGCGAAGACTCTTAAACATCACAGTAAACCATATCTGAGCACTGCCTCACACAGACAGATCAATATGGGCGTATCAATATACTAATAGTAGGAGCAAGACATCTGGAAATGTGCTTTAGCAATTTGAAATGGCATATTAACTAAATCCGTGTAAAATGGGTCTTCTCGGTTTACACTAGACCCAAGCAAAAAATATATACAGCTTTGTGAACTACAAAATCAACCCCGCCCCAGATTTAGAACAATCCTACATCAGGATAACACACTATCACTTGAAATAATGCAGATAATATAAACCAAACAAGGAAACAATATCTAATGACACCGTCCATTATTCTATACAGCATGTTGTTTAGTCCAAACACCCACAGCTGATGTGAATGGAGTTCTGCAGAAGGAGATCGTAAAGATAACTGTGACACTCTTTTTATCGCAAAGCATAACCACCAGTTCCTTTTACTCAAATATCATCTTGAATGACAAAAATGTCTTCCTCAAAGCACAGAGAACCCATTATCCACTCATTTCCAATCTGTAATTACTCTGAGAAATGTGGGTGTGTTTAACACGGTCTACCAGTGAGAATGCATAAGGGCCTCTCCCAAGTTCCCCTTCCCTGGACTTCTAAAGTCTAGCATGTCCATTCTGCATGTCCAGAGCCAAAATGTTTGGTGGGAAACGTTCCCTCTGTTCATCTCTTTAAAAACATAAATAAATCACGTAACTATGAGCTAATCATGAAGTTTCAAGTAGCTGGGGTAAAAAAAATAAATAAATAAAATGTGGGGAGATAGAGACTGACATTTGGAAATTGGCTTCTGTAGCGGAGTTTTAAAAAAAAAAAAGAAGAAAAAAAATGGTGACATTTTCGTTGGCAGAAGAAATTAGATAACTCCTCTCTGGCAAATTCATAGGGTGCTATAAAAACACATACAGTGTATGTATCCAACACAGCACATACACACACACACACACACACATATATATGCATATATATATATATATATAAACAGTATGTTGATACAATAACCCATAGAGATAACTCGG
This sequence comes from Leuresthes tenuis, assembly GCF_036924035.1. Taxonomy (NCBI): domain Eukaryota; kingdom Metazoa; phylum Chordata; class Actinopteri; order Atheriniformes; family Atherinopsidae; genus Leuresthes; species Leuresthes tenuis. Next base: position 19,349,253 of record NW_027325362.1, read on the forward strand.
ATACAAACACTTGAACTTAAGGGCTTTGGAATGCTAAAAGCTGTTGATGGCTCATTTGAAGTGCCAACAGCTGAGGCTGTTACGCTGTCTTTACTTCTGTCTCTTGGCGGAAGCCCCTGTGATTTCACACTGGCACCAGCTCAAACGGTGCTTCACTCAAGGCCCACAATCCCCCTCCCTCAACATCACCACACATAGCACCACGGTTCATCTGCTTATTCTTGGCCTACACTGCAGTTCTTTCCTATCTGACACATATTCCCACCCTGCAACTACATACAGTGCATGTGCACACGGCCACTAAACACGTCTCACGCCACATTAATTCCATTATTAAATAGCAACATGCAAATAGAGCTTTCTCTTTACAAAGAGAAAACCGGTTTTTAGATCGTCCCGAAAAGATTAGCAGGTTAGCATCTGACAAGCAGAACAGACGAGCTCAAGAGTTAATATACACCCTGAGGTTTGTTAGGCTTCCCTCCCTCAGCCTATAGTCTACCCTCCCCTTTTTATGGCTCCTGCCTGCCTGCTCACTTCTCAAAGTCACCGTCTCTACCTTTACTGCTGCGCCGCCTAAAAAGACCAAGAATGTCATTACACTCACTTAAGACCTTTAATAAGACTGGAGCACATGGATTGTATTGGCCTATTTGAGGTGCTATACCTTTCCATGCTCTGAGGGGGGAAACTTCTGCGATACAGAACGGAATCATGTTCCACCGGTTAGCTTTGTTTTGGCAAAGCTGCAAGGGGCTTAATCATTTTTACATGCATATTTCACTGCTGAACTAGTGATAGCTCCCTTGTTCACACAACGGAGTGGATTTGTGTGTATAAGTGTGTTGGTGTATGTGGAGCCTCAGTCTGTGATATCCATCATTAGAGATGTCTGTCTCTCCTCAGTCTGTCACAGGGAATATGAGTAAGGCGTTTCGGTAACTGTACACTGTCAGCCTGTTCACACCTTGCCCAGGGGGAGGATATAGCTCTCAAACACACTGTCGCTCTCCTGACTCTTTCTGATTGTGACATGTATTAGCTCCTGTGTGCTCGCGCATAGCATGCACACAGATTTAAGATAAGAGCTATATGTTTAACAAGAAAAACTATAAAAGCTGAATAATATGAACATGTGTGTGAAACACTGAGAGGATGGTTCAGCTAAGTGAGCGTGTGGGAGAGAGTGGGCTAGCGTGAGAGGCAGAGCTGCAGCCACAGGAGAAACTTTATGAGGCGGACTGCCCTGTAATCCCACTCTCACAGTCAGGACTGCACTACTGAGTGAGCCCAGTTTAACTGCTCTTAACTGCTACCTGTAACAAACCTGTCTGTCTTACAGCACACAGCTGGAGGTTCCTCAGATGCTCACTTTAAAGTGCTTCAAAGTCAACTGTATGAGTGTTTGAGTGAATGTGGCCACACTGAACAAGAGGGGTTGATGATCTGAACTGCTTTTTTTTTTTCACGTTGCAGCCTAATTTATCGATTTACGTTCGGGCATGTGGGTAACAGCAGCTGTTTTTTAAACTATCTACTTAAGTAGAAGTGCAGGAAAACAAAGGTGTGCCGGAGTCTCATTAACAGGAGGGAAAAATACATTAGCCATTTTAATGGTCTTACATCTTCCATGTTCGAATGCAGCTGAGATGGGCCAAGTTAAACAGCGCAGAACAATATAAAAGCTCCTATCAGCTCTTGCCTTCACAGGTCACACCCTGGGTGTAGGACTTGTCCTTCCACCCACTTTCTTCTCAAAAAGGTGGACATGAAATACATTTTTTTTTTATAACTCCATTCTCATGATCCTAACAAAAGCGATCTAAAGTAATCAGTAGTTTGAGTTCATTGCCAAAGTAAATCATTTTAGTTATTCTAAAGCTCATGATAGACACACCTAGAATAAGGAGGAGGAAAAGAAAGATGACTTCATTCCAGATGACCAAAACTGAAGTTCCAAGTACATACATGAGGAAGTACATGTTACATGCAGCAATTTCATCGCACAGATCAATGCTGAACTATTTGGTTCTAAAGCAGTGTAAGAAGTGTCACAAGATGTTGTGTTACCTTTCACAAAAAAGGCCGCAGCAGGAGGCAGCTCCTTCTTCTGCTTAGACCGTCTTCTGCTGTGCAGGAACTCGGAGTACTGCATCACCCTCTGCTCCACAGCATCTTGAACCAGGGCTGTAACCTCCTACAAACAGTGTGCTGACGTTTCAGTAAATCGACGTGTTGTTAAGAAGACACAGATTTTTAATCTGACTTTATAAGCAAAGATTTATGATGAAAGGCAGGAAGTCCCAAGTGACAGGCCAGTACAGCAACTCCACAAGTGCAGGGCAGAGAGAATGGAACGGTTGTGCAACAATGAAAAGAGAGAAAGCTGAAAGTCATTTTAGATTCAGTACTGTTGTCTTTTGAAAAGCCCCCCTGCAGATTAAAGGCCATATATTCACACAAAGACACTTTTTTTTTTTACAACCACACCCTTCTCCCTGTGTCAGTACCTTGGTGTAGCCTGTAGTAAACCAGCTGGCGTCTCCTTGGCCGCCTTTGGGCAGAACATGGAGATCCACCAGCACAGCGAAGTTCCCACACTGTAATACAAAGGGGAAGGACAGCCACAGGTTGCTGATGGGCATTGGGTGCACAGGCAACAAAGAAAATCAGAGTGCGGGTGATTGACAGTGAGACAAACCACAACGACCCCCTGTCTCCTCAAACATCACCCCGAGGCCACTCACAGAAGTCCCCTCCCACCCATTTCTCTGTCTAGTCATCTCTCTACCAATCTCTTTACTAGAAGATATGACCCTGTCTGCCTCTCACAGCATAAAAAGATCTGTTTGAAAAAAAGCTCTCTAGTCATAGTCTCAGGACAAAATATTTAATTTGCATTAACCTATGCGATTGTAAATCCACAGATACTTCTTTTTATAACCCACGAGTGCTGCAGAGAGTAACGTAGAAGCTACAGAGTGAATAGCTATGGGGGACATGGAAGTGAAGAAAGCCGCTGCTGTTTAAGTCGCTGTTACATCTTTCTCAGGCCAGCCTGATTATGGTTTACACATGAGTGCAAAAGCTGCCCGCTGCAGAGAGCAAATAAATGTGGGTCTCGTGTGAACTTCGCCTCTCAGTGGACAAGGAAGTAATGGATGGACTGAGACCACCCACGGCACGATACAGAAGAGTAACAAGCACTGCCCTAAAACCAAGAGTGATAATGCAGCAAAAAGCGCTGAATTGAATGGGGAGCAAAAACGCAGTCATCAAAAGCCTGGCACAGATCTTAAGCTCACACTGTCGCGCTTGAAAGGAATATATACGAACAGCAGAGGTTACTCGTGAAGTAACGGGGAGTATTTCTACACACTAGACACTTTGTTCTGAGCCCTCTGGATTTAACCATTACAGACAGGATGACTAAACGTTACAACCCAGACTCGCAGAATGTTCCTCTAACCTTGTACTCAGGATGATGCAACAGAATGAATAAAGAGGGTGTGTTGGGGAAGGTTCTCATTTTGGGCACAGGTCTGCACTACACAAACTCCAAACTTTGTCCAGCCTTCTCCTCCTCTTGCTTAAAAAGCAAAAAAAAAAAAAAAAAAAAACCTTAAAAAGTTCTAGAATTTAAAAAAGGAGGTTGACAAAGTATTATTTACTGTTATGACACTAAAAGTTGGATTGTGAGTTTTGAGCCAAGTGGTGCTGAAGGGATGCATAATCGTTCTGCGCAAATCAAGCTGCCAAATATTTGGCATTAGATTTTTCCCATGAGACCGTTTCTCAGTCTCATTGTCTTCCCATTAAAAAAAAAAAACAGAAGTTGCTTCCTTACAGAAGTTGCACAACCAGAGGGGAGAGCGCCCCCATTTGACCGATCAATGAATGTTTCTAATAGTGTCTGAGCTCAGTCACATATTGCACGGTTCTTCGAACAAATGTGTCCACTCGTAAAGCGTAAATTCATACAAAAAAAAAACCAACAACTGCTATATGTGTTCAAAAAGATAAGAATGCAGTGGAGAGAACAGCCAACTCTGTGTGTATGTGGCCTGTCAAATTCAGCTCATCCTTGCAGATTAGCATTCTCTTCATTTTGTGACCTTTGTCTCACAGCGGCCCACCGATGACTGGTGGTCCTCTACAATTACCCATGCGTGGGAAACCCTAGCAACAAGGGGTCAGACCTTGTCAATCAAAACACAGAGCCCAACCAGTGGACTTGAAACAAGCAAAAAAAAAAGGTCTTTGGTATACTGACTTTAGTCCCTGATTTTTAAAACTTAAAAATGGCTTTAAATATGTTTATAAGGATTCAGTCATAGATAATGAACTGATTAATCATTATTATCATTATATTCTATCCCCCAAAAATATGCGGTTCCTGACAGAGACCACAAGATCTGGAATAATTGCACAAGCTACTCCGAACTCTTAAAAGTAATGTGATGTCAACCAGTTAAATCTCTTTAAAGAAAAATAGCAGTAAAAGTAAAAATGGGATCCTGATGCAGTGGAACAAGCACTGTGATGGTTTCTGTGCTTCTGACTGAGTGAGTGTTTTGGGGCCGAAAGCCAGACATCTAGCAAGCCTGAAATGAACTTCCTTTTATCGCATTAGAAAAGCAGACAGGACTCGACTGGGAACTGAACGTTAATGATAAACAGTGATCTGCCCCTTACACAAAAACAGCATGTGATTCTGTGGGCCTCTCAGAAATGGGGGAGTTTGTCAGGAATGCAAACTAATGAAATCATCCTAATGAGAGCCCAATTAATTTGTCCTGCAAAAAGTGCCAGTTAATGCATGGAAACAGCTCCCCTGCAAAAGTGTCAATCGAGGCTGTGCTGTCTAGTTGCAGGTTCCACAGCTTTTACCGAGGACATTTGTGTTGAGTGTGGCAAATAAGACAAAAAAGCAGCTAAATCTAATTCTACACAAAGACTCCGTCTGCAGCCAGATCATGTGGTCTAAATTTTTCAAACTACGGGCACAAAGTGTGACCAGTGATCTCCCGGCTGAACTATGACCCTCGTGTATCCCCTTCAGCTTCGGCCACTCTTCAAATGAAATCTCTACAAGCAGCTTAATGTTATTGTATATTAAACCGGATGCGCCTGAAAAAAATCATGTGCATGTTGAAAGGATGAAAACCAGAAACCACAACTTCAAAGCAGGACTTATCGGCAAACACACAATATAAATTTTCTCAGAGACATGACTCTGCAGGATTTTGTTAAATCGGACATGTTGCATCAAATCTGTGGGCATTGCCTCTCTGTGAAGTTGATTTGAGACATTTGAAGGCGATACTCAGAGCAACCGTCGCTGTTGTTGAAAAGAAATGTTTAGATAAAGCGCCAAGCTCCAGAGGAAGTTACTCTTCTCATACATACTAAAATGGGCCAGCAGTACTTTGTTCTCCATGTATAGAGGCTGAGGCAGCCAGAAGCGCTACTTAATACCAAATCCTTTATTGTGCCATCTTTTGTGTTGTCACAAAGTAGATGAATAGGACTGCGTCTTCCTGCAGGCTAAGCTCAACCTCTCCATCTGTTCCCCTGCTGCCAAAGTGATAAATACTACCTGCAAGAGGGAAAGGAAAAACTTAACAAAGACAAAAAACATCAGGGGGACCGAGGCTAAAGGTGCCCACAGTTCAAAGAACCACATGAGAAAAATCCTTTCAATTTTCTGTCTATAAATAAACAAGTCTCGACTTAAACCCACTGACATCTTCTTTGCCTTTTCTGGTCTTCAGGGCTCTGGTCTATATCACTCTTAGTTCCCAAAACACTCTCCACCTTCCCTTATCTCTCTCCCAGACCCGTCTCTCCATCCTCCCGCCTGTGCTGCTCCAAGTTGGGCACGGGGCCCAAGCTCCTTGAGCAGTTTCACCCGCCTCCCCACCTCACTGCCCTTTTGCCATCGCTATCGCACAGTATAAGAACCAGACCTTCTCGGACTGCACTTAGCTCAGAGGCTAACACTAACCAGCCACAGATGTTTACACTGGGAGAGAAGGGGCAGCAGATGCGGTCTCACTCAATAAAACTTGCATCTCTCCCACTATGCCTTTGTGTCTCTCTTTTTCGGACTCTCTTTCTGCAATCTGCAAAGAACCCAGGGGAGCTCTTTAGAACTGTGGGTGTGACGGCCTCGCTCTCAGGCTTTATTTGCCTCATTCCCAGCTCTCTCAGCGCTGTGAGTCACCTGGGTTTCCCCCTTAAAAAAAAAAAAACACTTCTCTTTTCCAGCTTTTCAAATGGTCAGATGCTAGGCACTAAAACTCGAGACCCGATTATTAACTGAGGCAAATGTTATTCAAAAACACTGGTCGGAAGCATGCGCCACGCAAACCTCCCCTCATTCAGGTGAATGTTAGCACACCTGAGCCCTCTTTATTTGATGACAGAAAGAGACACAACCCAAGAGTGGAATTTGAGCAGCAAGAACAGACAAGAATATCTCCAGGTAACACTCCGCAAACAAAGCTCAGGCAGATGCATCCTTGAGAAATTGGTAGATAGATGGAAATAAGCTGAGAAGTGTTTTGCCTCACCGGGAAAGATGAATTCTAGGCAGCAATGTAGGACAATGAAAATATTAAAAAGGGGCCCGTTTTGTTTGTTTTCTTAAAGCTCTGACACTTTCTTTTGAGAAGCTGGAAAGTGTCAAAACGTTTCTAATCAGAAATTTCAATGATTTTGCACAGATGCGCCATGTGTGGTCCTTTCTGAGCTCATCCACAGAGTGACAACACTACACAGCACATAAACCCTTGACATAAAACTGCTCTGCGATAACTCAAACATTTTGTTTCTTAAAAACACACAAGTCTCTGTTTCAGCCTCTTGCTTTAGATGGTTAGAAAGCCAGCAGTGAATATTGCTAATAGAAGGCAGATTGCAGGGCTCTGCTGCAGTAATGTCCTGGCAGACAACAGGCACGTCGGTGGATCAGCGTTTGAACCCACAGGCCCTTTTTGGGAGGTCTGAGAAGTGGCAGGTCACTACATAGTCTAAGCTCCTTTAAGCAGGAGCATACCAGCACCTCCTGCAGTCCCACAGATCGCTAAGGGAGATGAGAACACTTCAGGAAACTGGATCATAAAACAAACTGCTGAGCGGCCTACTTAACATGGAAAAGTGAATCCTTCGACATTATTCATAACTGCATTGATGATCCACATTCTTTGCACAAGCCAGCAAATAAAGTCTGCAGCATACCTTTGGGATTGTAATATGAACATTTTTTTCTTCCATCATATTCTAAGTTAATTAATTCTTTAAAAAGATCATTTTTTGCATGAGTGTTTGTTTTGTGAAAGAGAGGCCATGGGTAGCTCCTTGAATTCTATTGTTCTGAGTGATCCCTACATACTTGTTTGTGGTTAGTTGGTTGAGCATGGTAGAGGCTGTGAGCATTTTCTCAGGCAGAGTAACCCAACAGTATCATTATGTGCCCAGTGGGAAGGAACCTTCCGTGAACCTTCAGGGTTTTACTCTCCCACAACCAACAAAGGGGGGCCAGTGGAGTAGCCCGTATGCAGGCATGCATATGAAACAAATAAAAGGGAGTAAAGGCAATATCTGCTCTACTAGGCACACATGGCATTATGGAGGATGTGAGAGATCAGCGCAAACGTCTGCAGCCCTCGTCCAAAACTCTCAATAAATGAAACATCAACAAAAGAGAGACCGGCAGCTTTCCCTACACTTAACAAAAACATCTGATGTGCATTATTCCTGACAGAGCAACAGACAGAGGATGAACAGCTCGGCTTTTTAATAGAGCGAGTTTCCTCTGCACTGTACGGCTGAGTCCATTAACAAAAGGCTCTCAGGGGGGCAGTCAGTTAAGATTTGCAAAAGGTGACCGGAGACTCTGAATCATTTTTACTTCAGAATAAACAAAAATGTCCCAATGCGGAGCTTGGACAATTGAAACACGAATCTGTACTCCCCTCTAGTGGACAAACATTTGTGACGAAGAAGGCAAAAGTAAAATGTTGCAATTGGACATTTTCAGTGGTTTAAATCGATTACAATAATCCATGCCACTTGCTGAAAGTCACGCCTGTAGCTGTTTTCCTGTTCGACAGCAACACTTGTTCAACAAGGCAGCCGAAAGGTTTGAAAATAAGAAAAAATAAAAAAAGAATACAACTCATCCTATACTTCAGTGTTTCACGTGGATTGTAGGTGGTTAAAAGAAATGATGAAGTCCTGTTGTGAGTAAATATGACAAGAGAGTTCCTTTGCTTTTTTCAAGGTCATGTTTGAAAGTCAGCAAAAAATGCAGTGAACATTTGACTAACATTGCTTTTGAACTGTGCCGATTAGACTATATTTCTATCCTATAATTGTTTCCATCTAACTGAATAAACAATAAATAACTACCAGCTTTTTGATTGTCATGTGGGTACGACATTGAATTCAAATGTTAAAAGCGCTTGATTTTAACATCTTTGGAAATATATAGGCTCTGTGTCTCCCTTTGCATCTTCAACTGGGCCTTACAATGGCAGCGCAAGAGTCTTTAGTTGGTGCATGAGTTTTGTCATCTTTATCATCTTATACAGTCACACCTGCGATGTTGTGGGTAAAAGGTTGTGGTGATGTTTTATTACTCTTGCTGCCACTCAAAATTTATTTTGCCATCATGTCATTTTCCCCAGTAAACAAAACCTTATATGTAAAGTGTGTTGTTTTTTTCACAGCCCACATGCCAGGCTGTAACATGTTCATTTTGAACTGGATGCCAACAAGACATTTCCAAAAAAGTTGGAGGGGGAGCAACAGGAGACAGGAAGAGTTGGGTAATTGTACACAGAGAAGCCCTTCTAGACATCTTAGTCAAGAAGAAACAGGTAAGTAACTTGACTAGGTATTAAAAAGAGAACCAAAAAGAAATAAAGACCTTCAGGAGATAAGGCAGGAAGAAGTTTACAAATAATGTTTAACACCCCCACGCTTGTTATAAACAGATGTTTAAAGACTAGATGGTCTGCAGAGGACTTATAGCTTGTGGTATAAATAAACCATTGCTGCTGAACAATATAACTATAGAGCAACATGAGCAAGCATGTTTTCCAAAAATGTTTTTAAAAAAAAAACACTTTTCTAATGCTAATTCCATCAATGTTTTTTTTAATCTAATGAGGAACGGAGTTTGCATAATTAACACATAATATACAATGAAATGAATAAATACAGCATACATCATGCTTTAAAAAGTACTGAAAGCTCACCAGATGTTTTTGTTTTTTTCTCACCTACCTTAATGACAAATTTGAGAGGGGCCATTGTACAATGGACAATATATTTTACCTGAAAAGAGCACAGTTATGTGTTACAAATGAGGGGTTGGATTTCATTGATACTAAACTTGTAAACCTAATACACTGAAATGTATCCCCATTCACGTCTATTAAAATAGACATACATTCACTGAAAAAGCCAAAAGATAAAGAGTTTAACACGTTTAGTGATCGGTTAAACTCTAAATTAGCAAATAGTATCTTGTCAGACGTTCAGTTAATTTCACATTTCAAATCACGAGACAAATGATAACTTCAAACGGCTTCAACGTATAGCCATCGTTTGTAACTGGCATTACAATTACACAAAAGTAAACAAATGCATATGAAACTGTTGTCGGGAAAATATGCCCTATCACAAATTTCAAACATTTCCTACCGCCAACAGCTTTGTACGTTTGAATCACTACCAAGGCGCTTAGAGATGACGTCACATTCTATTTGTAGTCCAAGAACTACTTCATCATTCGTGTGAGAAGCTTTCATGAAATTGCTTCGGCAAAAAAAAAAAATTATCTAAAATATTTACCACTGACCACTTGATACTTAGCGGATAATTCTCTCTCATTTATAAAGAACGGAAGATGACCACTACAATTATTTTCACGAGTAGCTTAAAAGATGCGACGGGTTGTTGCTTAAGACCGTGGCTAAGCTATAACGCCGTGACTGGTACCATGGAAACGAGATGTATCTTTATAAAGCCTGTTTAAATCTTCATAAACTTGTCATTAAAATTAATTCGAATAGGCTTTCTGTTATACTAAAGCAATTTATTCGGTTATTGTTGATGTTAGATTTAATTTTTTTAGTTTCTTTTAAACACTACAATTAATATTTATTTATTTTAGTTCAGTCAGTATTAAGGACCGCTGTCAGGATGTAGTACGCATAAGCGCTTAAAACGGCTTCAATTTTAACCACTTGTGCTGGAACGTTTTGCATCAAATTACCTCCAAATTGCATTATGAATTAGTTCTGTCGTTATTTTTTTTAACATATGTCGGTCACTGTCCAATTCTTAAGAAGTCTTAAGTCTTTTTGCGAATTGAAACTACTTTGACAGATCTTTTGGAAAGTGCTGTTCCAGTGATGTCTCGACTCACGAAGAAATCCCCATCTCTTTGTATGGATCTACCACTGAACAACGCTGATGTTTGTAACAAGCTTCATCTGATTAGGGAACTTCTGAGATCTTGTTACGGACCGACGGCTAGACTGAAACAAGTTCATAATAACATTGGCGGGCAGGTTGTAACCACCTCATCCTCCTCAGTTCTACTTCCAGCCATTTCCTCCTCTCAGCCCTACATCAATCTGATAAAAACCTCCATTCTCAACCACGTGTGCCGCTATAGCGACTGTGGTTTGTTTGCTGCTATTCTTTGTCTGTCCCTCATTGAGCAAGCAAAGCAGTCAGGACTCCGAGAAAATGTGGCTATCAGAGTTAACAAACACCTGCTGGCCGTGTGCACCAGTTACCTACAACAAGATGACTGTGCTTGTAAAGTGAAGCTCGGCTTCTGCAGCAGTCACAATTTGATCACATTAGCTCGTAGTATTATCTCTAGTAAACCAACATGTGTTCTTACAGACACAGAGATGCTTCACATCAGCAAGATGGCTGTGCGAGCCTTCCTGCTCACTGTTCCCTGCAATGTCCCGGGCACGGTCAGCCTGGGCAGAATAGTGACTGTTGGTGTTGAGGGTCATTCTGTCCTAGATTCTGAAGTGTTCCCAGGCTTACTGGTGGATGTGCCTGAGGACATTTGCCTTAACAAGGTTGACTGTATCTCTAATCCTCTGCATGTGGTGCTGTTCAGTGCATCTCTTGCTGGAGACCTAGCTGAAGTAGGAGATGGTGTAATTGAGGTGTACCAAGGTCTGGACACTGACTCACAGATCCTGGATTTGCTTCTGGAGCTTGGTAAACGGGTGGTTAAAGATGGATTGAGGTTATTTGTCTGTCAGAAAGTCATCCACCCAGTCTTACAGCAATACCTGAGAAATCATGGTGTCATTGTGGTAGAGAGACTTGGAATCGCTCTCATGGAGCCACTTTCTCAGCTGACAGGTAATCACTCTAATGTGCAGGAAAGAAACTGATTAAACCTAGAGAACTGTAGTTTAAATGACTCAAATTACTACACTACAATATGGGTTCATCATAACAAATCTGAAAAAATATTGTATCAATATATTCTCATTCTGTGCATATATTGCATTAAAACATCAGTCAAGGAATTACAAATAAGAACAAGCTGTACGTAATATTCTAGCAGTGATGTGCAAGAAACTTTGCAGCTGTTCTGCTTTATATTATATAAGATGTTTCTGTGTGTTTTAACACATAGGTGCTAAACCTGTGGCCACATTACATACCAAGATTCCACCCTCTGCCTACGGGAAGGTGAGGGATCTCAATATGAGGCAGTTTGGATCCAGGAAAATGCTGCATTTACACCCTGTTGGGGAGTCTGTGATCTGCACCATGATCCTCTGTCACAGGAATGAGACCATGTTAAATGAGCTGAAGGTAAATGGAAGTTGCTTATAGAGCTGATTTGATGGCTGTGGGGGTTTAATAGAAATAGAAGGATGAAAAATACAAATTTATGTGTAACACATTGTTATGACATTGTTTTACTAATTGTTTGCTTGCTGGCAGATGAAAATTAGCCCTTGTGGTTAAATTTGACACATTTACTTGATGGGCCAAAGTACTAACGCCAAAAAAAGGACCCACATAACCAACATAAAAATCATTCTCAAGGACAAACCAGCCAACTTTACTGTTAACATTTATAGTTACATTCAATAAACAATATTATGATTAAATGACTATGTCTCCACATAAAAGCATCCATTAACTGGCATCAGTTATTTTTCTAGTATCAGTTTTGAAATATAATCAATTTATTTGAACTCTTATCAGAATATATACTCTTATCTTAGAATATGCTATTATGTAAGGTAAATGTGGCGTATTAACAAAGGGGGGTATTCATTTCCTTATATGCTTTGTGATAAAGGTAGTTTGCCAGAAGACTGAGCATGTGTTGAGGCTCACCCTCAGGGAACCATGTGCTTTGCTTGGCGGTGGCTGTACTGAGACCCACTTATCTGCTTATGTCAGACACAAGGTCAGATCCATTATTTAGCTTCAAACTAGTCTAACTGTATAACGTCTTGATAACTGCCATGACTGTGCTATTCTTATATCGCAGAGCAAGAATGAAGCATCAGAAACCGCATCAGTATTAGGGTGCTCACAGATGGAGTTCTTTCTGGGTATGGAGGTATTCTGCCGCTCTCTGGAGTCTGTGGCGAGATCTTTGGAGCACGACGGTGGGACTTCTGCAATCGATCTGATTCATGCTCACCATTGGACTTTCCCTTCAGATGTCATGAAAGAACACCTGGAGGGCTTCTGTGGCTGTGGACGGGTGAAAAGTTGTCCAAGTTACAAGTGGACTTATCTAAAAACAGAGTATGCCGAGTTCTCTCCTGCACCCCTGTTTGGAGACGCGTCTGAGCAGCCGACTGTGCTGGACTCTTTCACAGCTAAACTCGGTGCTTTACAAGTTGCTGTGGAAACTGCTAATCTTGCACTGGATGTGAGATATGTAATTCAAGATGTGAACTAACAGCAGCACGAAGATCTTGGTATCTTGCTAAATCTAAAGCATACGTTAAAATTCCTCGCTGGCACACTTGTCAGTGAGTTACGACAAAACACTGGACATGTAAACCAGAGCAAAGCTTTTTTTTCCCATTTTCAAAATGACACAGACAGTGTTATCAGTTTTGTATTATGGTAATATTTATAGACATGGTTCAGACTGGCCAGTTACTGTGCTCATCGTTACATTGTGTATGACAGGGTTGAAAGGGTATCTCTTACAGCAAAACTTCACAATCATTGGTTTCTTTTTGTTCTTTAAGCTCTAAATGGCAATTTGCCATCATACACGACTTCTATAATTACCGTATATAGTCCCGTACTCATTATTCACTTGAAATTAGTAAAACTGCTTGTAGTTTTTCTTTTCCACACACTTAGAACAGGTTGTAACCCACATTAAAATTTCATACACTTGAACATATACCATGACTACAATCTATTGACTGCTACCATTTTAACTCTGTTCTTTTCACCTGTTTTTCTTCTGTAACTATTCTGTTATATACTTGGCATGAGTGAAAATGGTGGCATGTGAATGCCAGGACAGGTTGAATGGATGAATTCTTTACAACGTGTACACTGTCAGTCTTGCAGAATACTGTAGCTGAGTTCAGTGATGATTTAATCAGATTCTTGAGCAGGACAATTAGTGTTTTTTCTGTTTAACGCTACAACAGCAGATTCCTGCTCTTGCCTTCTGCTGTTGGTTTATTTACTCTTGTTCAACAAGGTGACAGTGGCTTTTTCTCTCAGAAGATAAATGGAATCAAAGCCTTTCGAAACTTGGGGTATTCCTTGAATTTCTCCTGGTAAAACCTGCAAGACAAGAGCAGAGAATAACAACTACCACCTAGAAACAGAAGATGGCAAAGTGCCATAAGAGGATTCCCAATCTTTCCATTAAAATCTTAGGCACCTGTGATGGTAATGGGCCCTCGGTCCAATAAAGCAGAGGCTAAACACAGCAAACGAGACTGTTGGAACAGACCAGGTTGCTACAGCATAGCCAAACCACTCCACTATCTCTCCTAAGTAGTTGGCACCAGACACGTATTCAAACAGACCTCCTGTAAGAGATTAAGATCACATGTCACTACAAGCATCGACAGGAAGAAATGTTAAGTGTAATCTGTTTCATACCTGTAGGAATTTTGTAAACTACTTCTTTTGGTTTCCTCAGATTGCGCAAAATATAGTCACTGTGTATATTGACAGCCATTCCAATATAAAACACCAGTAAACCTAGAGGAAATTCATGATGTGTAATAAGCCTTCACATTAATTACATTAAATGTAAAAAAAAAAAAAAAAAAAAAAAGGTATTTCATCAGTCCTCTTCATGTTTAAAATAACTGATTTTTAAAGCAAAGCATAAATAGCATACTTACCAAACTTATAACGAAAGCCAGATGACCATTCTTCATCGAAGTGGGCGCAATGCAGCAGGTGGTGGCCCTGCAGGAAACCATTTATCAGGCAGAAGAAACCTGCGGCTAGCATCACACCCAGTGGAAAAGGCTGTCCTCTGGTCAGTAATGAATAGACAAAGGTTCTGCAATTGATAGAGAGATAGTACATAGAACAAGAAGTGGATAATGTTGCTTTTATCCACGCTGCTACATGCAAAAATCATGTTTTACAGCTAGATGGAGGCATTCTTTTATAAACCATATGGTTGTAAAAAGGAAACCAAAAAGGTGCCAGAAAACCCCGTTCTTCATGGAAAGTGAACTGCATTCCTCCGGGTGTTTCAGATTCCAGCTGCAGGAAATTATATAAACACTTTTCTTTTCAGTCATCTGAAAAAATTACCCCGGTTTTAACAGTAATTTTGTAGTCCTCGTAGATGAAAGGTTCAAAGGCAAAATGATAATAAAAGATGCTAAAACCTAAATTTTGTTGTTTCAAGAGGAAAAGTCCAATAGCGTTCAAACAAAAAAAAACGTTGCATGATTCGCAGTGAATTCGCAATGAACCACTATGGGAAGACAATACCTTCATAACGAATGCAACTAGAAATAGGATCTATAAGTTAATCTATAGTTTCAGTTGTCCGTACTGCTTCTGCTTAAGAAAGCCTGAGATAGTTTGGGACTAATATAATAGTTACTTTGATTAAGTAACATAGAATAAAGATGATTATTACTTAAATCAGAAAAATACGACCTGCTTGCAGTCTCATTGCTTGTATTCTTATTCTACAGAAAAACGTTCTTTTCTCACCAAAAAAGGTCAAAACTGTGCTGTCTCTGCTCTTACCTTTGGAAGTAGTGCAAGCAAAAGGTTGTTAGCAACAAGTACTTTCCCACATCGGAGCTTTTGTGTGACGGTAGCATTAAAAGTAGGGGGACCAGGAGGGCAGGCATCTCCTGGAGGAACCAGGCCAGTCTTGCAGGTACCATCTGAACTGGAGGACACAGTGCCATATGGCGTCCATAGGAGGTCTGTGCCTTCTTATGGTGGACCAGGTGACCAAGTCCTGCCAGGATGATCCCACAGCTGAGATAATTAACAATGTTCTCTTGGCAGTACATCTTGCAGGTCTGTGCCTCCGGGATACTGAGCGTTGCAGTAATCCTTTTCATTTATGAACTAATCTTGAGCATCTGTATGACGCTCAACAGATGCAAAACAGCCTCTCTGACTCCTCCCAAAGTAACAAAGAGGTGTGTCAGCCTGCTGAGACATGTTCCCTATTTCACAGCTTGCGTACAAATACTGCCAGAAACGAGGGTGTGATTATGCAAACCTCCTTTGGGTACAAAAGTAGATTTCCCAGTTTAAATCAGCTGTAAAAGATTACTTTTGGTAAGTGTCAAATAGTTCCTCTTTGAAAACCTTCTCTACCTGTCCATCCTGTTAAAAGACACAAAGCAACAGAGAAGTAGCAAATTATGTAGGTGTGTTGGTATTTACAAAATGTCCCTTCTGGGCATGCGCATTTACTTGCAAAGTGAAGAGAGACCTATTGACCTTATCAGACTTTTCTGGTGCTTAGAAGGAATTCTAAGCATCTGGCAAAGACACCTCAGCCTAAATAAGAACATAAATCACACAGTCAAAAAATTACCACCCTGAATCAAATGGCTAACTACAAAGGAGTGTTTGCATTATAAACTGGTGTTGATGTAATAATCTGAAGAACAGCAAGACAGATTATTGCAAACTTCAAAGCCTCGCTACTGAACAAATAAATGGGTATTGCTTTATTGTATAGCCTGTATAGGATGACAGATGACTAAAACTATGAATCATCAGCTGCAGCATTTGATTTTTTTTTTTTTATAAAAATCTAGCCTGAAATGCTAGCGATTAAGCTCACTTCATCTCTTGTAGCTTTAAGCACAACCGGTTGCTTTGTTGGGTGTGTACCTTGCAACAGTAATGCTGTAGTACAACTGACAAAAATCAAAGGATGTGATACTCGGATCTCTCTTTAAAAATGTTTTAGAGAGGTGGCGTTTATTCAATCAATCTTTACTGATGTATAAGGAGTGAGGAGGAAAATGGTAGAAAACTCATGTCAGTGTTTAAAACAGCTCCACAAGTGCTGAAAATGACCATTAAACTAAATCAGTATTTATATTAAGTTTATCTCATCAAACTGCTGCAGTGCCACAAATAGAAGAGTTTTTTTTTCTTTACTGATGTGTTGGAGGAAATAAACATTTAGTTCAAATGTTGTTTTCAGTGAGTGCGAGTACGAGAAGAACGAGACACAAGAGCAAACGTGCTTTTTCAGTACATTTTACTTCTTTTTGTAACATGAATCCTCGGCCTTTTTCGAAGAGCCTTTTGGGATGCTTTGTCAGTGGAACCTGAGATCAAAAAAACTCCATTAAGGGAGTAGTTAAGCAGTATATTTTAGGTTTATGACGTGTAAGTTCCAATTCTCTAACCAAGAAAAGAAAAAAAAATACATAAACCATTTCTAGAATAACAAATATCCATCGACAGACATATGAACAATGTAAAGGTTTAGCCTTCATCTCTACACGGGAATGAGGTGCTGTGTGACAAAACAGAAAACCACTCCCTGCTGGAGAATGGAGATAACAGTTGGTGCCATTTTAGACCAACAGATGGGGTCTTAACACTCGTGGTGTGCTGGACGAGGTGAGGGGTGCACATGGGAAACCAAGACCGAAGAACACATTCTACCATAAGACTGAAAGTGAGAATATGCTTTATATGGTAATGTGCAACAGTGATAAAAGGCACAATAGCACAGTGTGTCATGCTTCGCTAGATTCCCTTAAATTAGCATTAGAGGTCAAGTGAGTTTGGTGATTTCAGTCTGTGCCTACTTGGTTTGATAAGGTCTTGTAGCTCAATGCTAAAATTAGACGACTCATTCAGTGCCAAGAGGGAAGAAGTGATGGCAAGGTGCCTGCATTGCTAAATGGGAATACTTAAGTGGCTAAAGTCAGAGATGAGTAACATTTTAAATCTCACATGACAGAATGGCATACACTGTGAGCTGCCTGTCGTCAACAATCTTTCCCCCTTTGTTCAGAGCGAAGTGTCAGGCTGAAACCACTTCTTTTGTTAAAAACTGTGATCCTGTGCTTAATTAGGCAAATATCTTCTTTTTTTTTCTTCCATAAATTAATTCAATAAATCCAACATATAGCAGGGAACCACATGCCACTGTTATGGGTAATAATTATCATATTAAGCTAATATTTATACATATGGCATCCTTTACTGGTTTTATCTATCTACAGTGAGCTCGTCTAATTGATATTCCTGCTGTGTGGAATCGTTTTTTAAGCGAGTTCCTAAAACTTGAAATCAAATGCAAGGAGGAAAAGATAAATCTTCCACATAACGTTTTTTGGCATTCTTCAGTCCGAACACAAACAAAAAGAGCTGTAAAATGACCATCTTACAGCACAGATATACTTCCTATAACATAAGAAAATAGTCTTGGAATTTTCATGATTTCCATCTTTGTTCTGACAAGTAAAAACCAAACAAAAGCTTTGCTGCTCTTACAGAGAACTCAGTGTGTAACAGAGGACATTTTTATACAATCTACAAACGAACAACAAAAAAAAAAAACAAAGAAGAAGAAATAAATGAAATCATCACTCAAGTCTACAGACAAGTCGGTTACTACAGAGATTCAAGGTGGCAGTGTAAACAAAAACTAGAGGTGTCAGTGTTGGAGAAAAAAATAACACAAGATCCAACTTTCCACAGCAGCAGTCTGGCCCTCTCAAAACCTTTAATGCTGTATGCATGTGATGGGAATCCAGGATCGGTGTTGCACGCCTTCATCTACTGAGCAGACCATGTTGAGCGCTTCAGAGCTGAAGTGACAGCTGCAGTTCAAATCCACACATTAACTGAGTAAATACTACCATGTCTAATTCAACTAGCAAAGATTCAAAAATAAGGAATAAAATACGAATAAAATATATTCAATAAACCAATCTTAGGATGAATACTTTGTTTTTTGTTTAATCGTGGGGAGTTAGTGAACTTTGTTGGGTGCAGCCCTTTATTAGCAACTACAACATATGCTGAGCACTGGTAGAAATTACCTATGACACTATTTTCAAAGTTTAAGCCATATGAAGCTTGAAGCAATCAAAAGTCTCATTCCGTTTTTAATCAGGCAACATCGGAATATCATCCGTTCTCCATAAATATCCGTAGCTTTATTTTCTTTACTTTTCAGAGGCAAATTACAAGAGAACAGATTAAAGCCAAATATAAAGCCTGTTTTTTTGCAGCTCACACCCTACGGTCCCTGCACAGAATCCAAATAAGATGCCCCCACCCAAGACTTATCCAAAGCCAAATCAAATGGACTTTTCCCCCCCATCTCCTCGAACCTTTTTCCTCCAACAAAACTGCACTTCAAGCTAAACGTTTCAATCAAAAACCTCTGTGAGACACTTCAAGTTGAGAGGAGGGTGAAGGAAGGCAGGGAAGAGCTGTGGGAAGGTCGTAGAAAGAATTGTATTGGCTTAAAGTGTCAAAGTCCTTCCTGCAAATAGTGGGCGTAACTGGGAGTTGGGGTGAGAGGGTATGGGGCGGTTTATGGCGATAAGATAGTAAGAGCAGGGTGGCGGCGTTGCAGTGGCCCCTGCAAAAGTTGACCTCAATGAACGATGAGCGCCCCAGCAGCGTAACTCACAGAGCTGTCCTGCCAGTTCCTGCACTGGCTTGACTGGGCGTAGTTCAGGAAAGAGAAGTTCATTTCTAAACCAGACTTCCTAAGCTCAGCCACAGCCTGCAAAACAATAACATCCAGTTAGCTGTTGATTAACAGAACTCAGCGCGCCAAAAGGATAAAACACACACTACTTTTTTTTTTTTTACTGTTACAGAAGAGTTATTTCTCGACAATTGCGGCAAATAAATAATGATATATATTTAATAAAAGACCAGATTATCACAAGCAATTTAGCTACTTCATAGCAGAGGAAAAAAATGCATTTGACAATTATCGTTTCATACTTTATTTAAAAAATAGTCCAACACACATTTGCCAGTGAAATACTTTCTGGTTGGTATCTTTTACCTCCGCACCAAAGATTCTACAGCATGAAGTCAACAAAGCAATCACACTCAACCCCACTGTAGGTTTGTAAGTCTTAAGCAATAAATCGGGCGACAGATGGTGCAATTTCCATTACCCTTATCGATTTGCGTCGAAGTTACGGTTGGAAAAAAACACTTTAAAATCCATCACTTTAAAATCCATCACTTTATCTCTTGTTGCTGTTGCTTGTGGCAGCTCGTATCAGCTTCCAGGGATCCACCGTAACGTCTCACCAGGTGAGATTTGTGTCGCTACCCCACCGAGGCTCGACAGACTGTTTTTCAATGTTCCCTCTTTTGCATAAAAATTCAAATGATGTCTAGACGTAGATTTGATGGTGCCCTGTGAACCTCATCAGCGCTGGCCATCGGACATGTTTGGTACTCGCCTCACATGTTTCTGTTTATGCATTTGGCAGATGGTTTTATTCAAAGCAACTTACAGGTAGGCAGGTAGGGTAAGAGGGTCTTGCCTAAGGACCCCTACTGGAGATGGTACCTTTCATGCAGGGGATTAGAACCCAGGTCTCCCACACGAAAGGTGGCAATCATACTACTGTGCAGATTCAACATTTTATTCTGACACTTTGGCACTGAAACATCCGCAGCAAAGCTTTGTAGAACCCGTAATAAATGTTAAACCTACCCATGTAATTACATCTTTACTGCTAACATCGTCTTCCCATTAATATCAGGTCATCTTTTCACCCCTAATGTCTTCACATAGTTAAATTTTGACGCATCAACAGAGGCCTCTCTTCTGTGGTACTTACATTTAGCAGCACTCCAATTGGGTGACGCCCACAGATGGTGTTGCGGTACTTCTTCAAGTAGTTGGTGAAAGACATAGGATCCAGCTGTTCTATAATGCCCATCCCCTGCACAAATAGAAAAGAAGCTGACCTCAAAGTAAAGACACTTTACTATGCACACATGTCCAAAGAGGACTGAATATTGTTATCAACAGGCACAGACTTTTTGCCCTTTTTGTGCTAGATTTTTCCCCGCAGACATTTAAAACAAAAGCATGTGAGACACAAATGACAGGTCACCTCCGTTAAGTGTCCCAGAAAGGAAAGACTGAAACTAAGCCTGCACCAGAGCAGAACCTGCCCTTATGTGACCAACACTGATGTAGCCGGGCTCTTTGGAGCTACAAAAACTTTCACTTTTTTCAATTTTGGACACGCTTTTCGATGTTATAACGTAACCACTGGGAGAAATTCATGCCTGTTATCCCATCATGTTTCACAATATAACTGTTCAGTTTGGACGTGAATCAAATTCACTCCAGAGCTCGTCTTTTCTCATGATCCAACAGCAGTAAATCCTGCATGCACTGTCCTCAAGAAAACAAACTGCCTCATCCCAATCTTTTGTGACTGTGGGAAAAAGGAGAAAATGAAGAAAAAAACACCTTCTTTGTCCTTCTGTATAAATCTGGCTGTCTGTTTCATGTGCTCTTCTTTACCAAAGCAGCAGTAATATGAACCAGATATAGTTAAAAAAAAAATAATACATTCTCAACACACTTTATTCACCTAAAGTTTTTGCATTTGAATCAGAAATCTTTCTGCAGTTACCATTTTATCAAGATGCTCAATAGACCTGTAGATCTCCCCTTGAGATTCATCATAGTATGTGTAACGAAACCGCTGACCTTCAACAGAGACACAGACAATTGCACACAGCTAAATTCAGTCAGATTAGATTTATAACATCTATATCGAATCATCATGAACTACAATTAAATTGCCAGAATAATCTCAAAGAATTCGAAAATGCTCTTTTTTTTTTTTTTTTTGCTGGAACCTACCCCAGTGGCAGAAGTCGGATGAAATGATGAAAAGGTTGGAAGGGTCTGCCAGATACTTGCTGAGCAGCTTCCCATATTCCTGTTCCTTTGACTCACTCAGTGCACCAACAAGCACAGGAACGATACTGAACTCATCCTTGTGGCTGCAAAATCAGATGAACAATTTCAGCTGAAATTTCACCCTCTATATTCAGCACTTATATGAGTAATCTTTATGGTCAGTCAGCACCACAGAGTTTCCTATTCATGCTAATGTGCACCGTTCAGCTCATGCAAAATCCCTGCTTCTCCCTCTTTTTTCTTTTTTAGAACCAGGAAAACGACTATGTCTCCAGCCAATGTAACAGCAGGCTTTATCAATTATGCATGTTACTTTCCATGCGTCCCTGCTTTAGTGCCATTCTTTTTAACAGTATGTAGGGGGTCTTGTCCCATCTTCGTCTCTTCCAGTAAGAGTTAAGAAAATGCTTCAGTCTGAGACATGGTTTCCCTCAGAGTGCATTGTGCCGAAGCTTTGATTTGATCAATGACATTACCTCTCCATGGCTTTAGCAGTGTAAGGCAAGTGCATTTCAATACTGTGCTCATCTTCATCTGTCTGTAGACTCATCCTCTCAAACAACCCAGTCTTCCAGAGGTCAGCATACACTGCAAAAGACAGGTTTCACCTTCATTTGTGCGTGTTATTAAAACCATGTCCACTGATTAAGTCATTTTTGGAGAATTCTGATGAGTGGCGAACAAAGGAGGGGGGGGGGGGGCACTGACAAAGTCCTAAGCCAAAGGGTAACAGGACGAGGAAGACAATGTGTCTGAGACTGTTTAGGTTAGGCTATAACAATCAAAAGAGTTGGTCAAACTAAGCTCTTCCTTTTTCAGTGCAATGATGCAGAATAATCAGGAAAGTGTACTGCATGTTGTTTTGTTGACAAATCTTACCAACCAAACTGTAGTTGCAATACTCCCCAAGTAATTATATCAATTGGTATTAGTTCACACAGAGATTAACACACAGAAAACCACAACATTAGGTGTGAAAACAGTGAATACCCTTCTGGTCGATTCTCAGGTCATAGAGGGGTGTTCTATAGATGTCTGCAGGTGACAGGGCACAGCGGGAGAGGGGCACATGGTGTGAAGGTCCCAGGATGAACACCCTACGACTGAAGGGCAACACGGCTTTATCTCACTCACACTGTTCACAATATGATATACCACCTGCACAATGTACTGCTTTCTACACTAGCATATGTTCATTCTGTGGGAGGAAGGGGACTCACATAAGAGACAGTCTTCTCGAATATTTTTCTTAAATGAGAAATGGAGCAGAGGGCTAAACAACTTACGTGATAGAGGGATCAACCTGCTTGTAGGCATGCGCAGCACAAGCACCACAGTAGGTATACCCAGCGTGGCTGCAAGCAAAAACATGTCAGTATAGAATGAGAGGATGAGAGGGATGCCTCTCTTCTGTTTGTCAATGTGTTCTTACGGCGCTATGATAGCTCGCGCAGGTCTGATTGTGGACTGTGCTTGAGACAGCCAGCCCTCGAGTTGTGCATTCAGCTGGGATCCTGCATACAAAAAAATCCAATAATTCTGTTTAATGAAAAAAAAAAACTGAATTTCAATTACTAGCATTGGAATAAAAAAAAAGATCAGCTAACCAAAAAATGACATTACTGTGACTGACTACACTGGAAAGATTATTGATGTTGGTGTCCAGAAGTGCTAACGTCGGTATTATTGGTCAGTTTAGGTTAGCTCGGCCTACATATGCAGGCAAGATTTGCAAGCAAAATATATTTATATAAGAAAAGTTAAAAGAAAACTAAGCAGTTAGGCAAGCTGAGAAAAAGGAAATCTGTCTGACTTGGGGGGGGGGGGGGGGGGGGGGTTAAACATCATCGCGTATAGCTTGTGAAGTGGGGGAAGGGTTGCAACATGAAACTTCAGTTTTGTGCCCAGCCCTACCCAGTCCTTTGTCTAACGGCAGGGAGTATTTCTTTACATAACTTAAGAAAGTCAGGGTCAGAGACCACCGAGACAACAACAATAATAGCAGCCGAAGCGAAAATTGGTTTAAAATGTTTCGGGATTTGTCTCATACAGCGACTCAGTTAGCATGTAGGCCAGGAAGTTCTCTAAAATTAGCAAAGTTAGCTTTAATTGACTTGATAGCTTGCTAAAAAAAAACTGCCTAACAGCAGATGCCCGTTTGTTTTCTGACACTGTCAGATGATGAAGTGCTGACTTAAATTAAATCAATGCACCACATCGGAGGAGACAGTCAATATCAGTTAAATCTTAGCTATCCGACTTTTTTATTCATCTGGATTAGCATTACAAGCAAAACGTTGTTCATGAATGTCTGTTGTGTCGATCCATGAACAAACTAGTTATGATCCCTGAATACCTGTGATAATGCAAGCAATAAAAAAATAAAGGCAGCTAAAGCCACTAAGAGACAGTGCTATTAGAAGATCAACAACATCAGCTAGCATTCGATGTGCTAACGGGGACCGTGCTGTTTTGACAGTTACCCGAAGCGGAATACCAGCTCCCGGCGTGACTTGCTTCTCTGCACACCACTCGGTTCGACATCTTGCTTCCCAAGCCGCCTATCTTGGTTTACTTCACTCTTGTCAATCAGAAAAATAAAATGAAACAAAATTGAAAATCCGGCTTTAGCTGACAGACAGGAAACAACGCCTGCTAGCTGACTTGCTTGAAAAGACAAAGGGGCAGTTCGAGTGTAGTCAGCTGGGCTAGCTGGCTAACAGGCTCAGAGTACAGTCAGCTGCTCCCTGTGTTGTTACCGGTTAATTAAGTTGTCACTTTGTTCGACAGCCTTGCGGTATTATCTCTTAAATTTGGAAGGGCACGAATGACAAAACTGTAGTATTGTGCCAACGCTGAGCATCTAGTGCGCCGATATTATAACCTAGAGCTGTCACAGTCGGAATCTTGAGGATTACTGATCTGTCTGCCGAACCAGGTAAGGGGCGTTTCTGAAAGTGTTATCGAAGTGACGTCGAGCGTTTTGGTTGGATAGTCGATCTTTAACACTGTGTGGTTCGTGAAACTACGTCACTTGGGAGGAGGAGCGTTTATGAAAGCGATTGCTTGGTTATGGAATTGCATTGTCCGCCAGGTGAGCGGGTAGAATGCGGTAATGGAATAAAAGATGTGAAACCAAAGAAAACGAACCACCTCATCCTCCCAACAGTTATATATTCCAATACGGAATATGTACACATGAGATGCCATCAGTTGTTGTCCTCACTGGTCAAAGGATACACACATGACACTTGTACGCAGTTGTGTCTTTTATTGTGTTTATTACTTTATTTCCTACAACATTACACCATGTAAAAAAGACCTCTTGGAACAAGTACTTGAACAGAACACCAACATAGTTTTTAGTTTGTTTGTTTTTTCTGAGAGAATGTTATGTCCAGCCCTGAAACTGTCACAAAATTGCCATAACGTACTGTAAAGTGCACAATGCACATTTCATTGTGGTCTTCAGTGAAGGGCATGTCAGCCGCATCATATCTGGGAGGGAGACTGAACCCAAACATCAGCTGTGCTGTACAGTAGTACCTTAGGACCAAATGTTGTTGAATGTGTTTTTGAGCACACTTGGTTGTCTGTTCCATTTGTCTTTGTGCTGGTAATGCGATAAAGTGACAACCTGTCCAGAGCTTACTTTGCCTCTCCCACACTGGCAAGGAAAGGTTCCAGCAACCCTGAAAAGTATGAAGTGGCATGGAAAATTAACAACATTTGCTAAGGTGGTTGTTTTTGCTCTCAAATAGTCAGAACACACTGTGGTATTTCCCCTAGACTAAATCAATTATTCATCCGTTGCAGATACATTATCAGATTTTCTGCAACATTTATCATCTGCTGATGTCCTTTCAACCTGTCTTCAAAGACAGAAATCTGTGATTGTTAAACTCAGGCCAGCAGAAGTGTTTGTCAGTGTGGCCCAAGGCACTTGTCCATTATCATTTATAGCATGCAAATACCAAGAGTAACTGAACTGTACATTAACTGTTATATTATACTGGATTAAGTCTTATTTATTGTCATAATTTGTCAACCACTGAAGTTGCTAGTCAGATTTAAAAGCTGTGTAAACTGTGTAAAATGTAAATGAAGGCAGAATGAAGTTGTTTGTAAAATAACTGGGATGATGACAGCTAAACCTGAACATGCTTTCGGGTCGTACAGGAGACAGTTAAAATGCTGAGTGCTAAATGGAAGAGGGATAAGATAATACAATTAAATCAAATTAAATAAAGTAAATGAAAAATTATATTTATCCCAAAGGGAAATTGTTTTGCTGGTGTCATTTCTTTTCTCATGATTATAAGCTTTTATTATGTATTGTTACTGCTGCTGGCATGAAAAACCCGCTGTATTACTCTTTGTTACATCATAATTGAAGAAGTCTATCACTGATCACATTCTGTTGTTTTAACACAGTCTTATGGAAGGGGTGGTCAGTGTTGTTCTTTATGTTCTAAACATTAACTTGTGCAGCATACTTCTTTAGACAGTCAGGTCCACGGGGCTCCAGAGCGGACCCCAGCACAGAACCAGCTTTCTTTTTCAGCTTGTTCAGTTTCTTTGAGTCCCTGGCTCTAATGCTGCTTCCCCAACAGATGGCTGCAAAGCAGATGGCACTCTCTACCACAGACTTGTAAAAGATACACAACATCTTGGTGCAGACAACTTCCTCAAGAAGTACAGTCTGTTGTGTGCTTTCTTGAAGACAGCATTGGTGCTATATCTGTATTCCTCAGCCACCTCCACCTCTTCACCTTGAATGGAGACAGTGCTTGGCTTGCTCCTGGTTATCCTAAAATCACAGTCATTGTTTGTGTGTGTTCAAGATTTGGTGATTGTTTTCAATTCTGTGAGGTGAATATAATTAATCTGGTCTAAATAACAGATTTTTTGGGGGACAGGTGGAGTGGGGAGTAGTCACGAATATATGTTTTATAAAAGAAAAATTGAAAATATAAGGACCACCTACATTGTTCCTGAAGTAATACAGTTACTGTTGTTACTGGAGTAATACAGAAAGTGTTGGGTTGGAATCTTGACAGATTGGAAAGTCTGTCAAGATTTAAATGTTGAAGGCATCATAGGATCAAATGGAAATGGGGATTATTTTTGGAAAAAAAGTCGTTGTTACTGCCGCTTTCTAAAATAGCAAACTGGATAAGTTTTACGTGAAGAAAAAGAGGGACAATGGAGCAAGTATTCAGTTTTTTTTCCTTTTTCTTTTCGTATGTTTGTTTTTTTTTTCCCAGCCCAGCTGCTCTTGTGCTGTTCTTACACTCCGCTACGGTAGGTGGCGGTATAGTTCTCAGAGTTGATACCGCAGAAGAGAACAGGGCGGAGGCTTGTGTCAGACCTGCGTACACAGGGGGAAATAGAAGCTAGCGGTAGCTTGTTTTTAGCCTATAGTAATAGATCACAGTTAGAACAACACATATGGCTTCGAGGATGTTATAAAACACAGCGATATCAAGCACATTTAAATGTGTTTAAAAGCTATATGTCGCCGTGTTTTATTTATTAACGAGCTAACCGATTTAGAAGTGATACTGAGAAGGCGATAACCTGGGAGTAATGTCTGCCAAAATAAACGCAACCAAAAGCAAAGACAGCGGTGAACTTATTAAAAACCACCACAAGCAGGCGTTTGAGTATATATCGAAGGCATTAAGGATCGACGAAGATGACACAGGTTTGTTTATTGTGTGTATGACTCATTAAGTGGCGTGTGTGGCAGCTCGTGATAAACCCGATTTGTTTAAACAGGAGAAAAGGGGGAAGCTGCGCAGTGGTACAAGAGAGGAATTGCTGAGCTTGAGAGGGGCATTGCTGTAGAACTCACAGGACAAGGTATCCAAAGTTTAAGCATTCACATATACACGATTTCCAGTGTCGGCATGTTTTAGCTTTATGCTCCGTGTTTTTACAGCAGGAGATCAATATGATCGAGCGAAGAGACTCCAGGATAAAATGGTCACAAATCTGACCATGGCTAAAGACAGGCTTGCTCTGTTAGGTGGGTGACATACTGACAATCTTATATGCGAAAGTCTTTTCTGTGTTCACTGCTATTAACAAAGTTATGTTAACTTTGTCCTGTTCTTTCTCCACAGAGACCACGTTGGCATCCAAAAGGAGAAGCGATTCCCAGCCCACCTCAAATGTCCTTCCAAAGACTAAAACCCCCCCTGCAGTAGCAGGTGTGTCCCCTAAACCCAGGCCCTCCCATGCTGTGAGACCCCCACCAAGACTTGCTGAGCCAAAGGTGATTTTTGTTGTGTTGTCATTTTATGTCTGGTTGTATGCCACTGAGTGGCGCCTGATGCATAACTCAGCCTGAACGGGATTTCCATTCAGGTGACCCCCCGGGCTGGAAAACCTCACAATGGAAAATCTAGTGCTGTGAAACAGCCCGCAAAGAGGGACATGAAAAACTTCAAGAATGTGGACAGCAAACTGGCCACCTTGATTCTGAATGAAATTGTTGACAGGTATCTGAAGCAAAGTCACTGACATGCAAAAAAATTACAGAAAACACATCAAGTTCAAAGTGTCCTCCTCTCTTCACCACAGGGGGGCAGCTGTGTCCTTTGAGGACATTGCAGGTCAGGATCTGGCTAAACAAGCACTCCAAGAAATTGTTATCCTTCCGGCCTTAAGACCAGAGGTGATCAGTCGGAAACCTTTTGCCTCTGCTGAGTAAATCAATGCTTTTTAATTTTTTTTTCAATTGTAACTGTGACGCCATTTCACAATTTCCTTGTAGCTGTTTACTGGCCTGAGGGCGCCCGCACGTGGTTTGCTTTTATTTGGCCCTCCTGGGAATGGGAAAACCATGCTGGTGTGTTAAGTGTTCATCTCAACACAACAAATGTCCTTCAGATAAATACATCATTTGCATGTATGACTTATAATCTTGCCTTTATTGTCAACTGAAGCGCAGCGTCTTATTTCCTCACGGCAGGCCAAAGCAGTCGCTGCGGAATCTAACGCCACATTCTTCAACATTAGCGCTGCCAGTTTGACATCGAAATGGGTGAGAAACATCATTTTAATTTTTCTGCAGTCGGTCTCCACGTTGCACGATTCCTCTTTTCTCCTCTTAACCTTTTCCTTCATCGCCGTCACAGGTGGGAGAAGGCGAGAAGCTTGTGCGAGCACTGTTTGCAGTTGCCAGAGAGTTGCAGCCTTCTGTCATCTTTATCGGTACGTATTACCCTGCTCTACAGCCTAACTGTCAGAGCTTCAGCTCAGAAATAAACCTCCCTCTGTGTCTTCCGTTTGACACACAGACGAAGTGGACAGCTTGCTCTGTGAGAGGAGGGAGGGGGAACACGATGCCTCTCGTCGGTTAAAAACCGAGTTCCTCATTGAGTTTGATGGGGTAAGAACGATTCTCGGAGCGCTTCAGTAACCTAACGCATGTGTCATTTTCACATCAACGCTTCTGGGTTTCAGGTGAATTCCGGGGGGGATGACAGGGTGCTGGTGA
Organism: Leuresthes tenuis; assembly: GCF_036924035.1. Taxonomy (NCBI): domain Eukaryota; kingdom Metazoa; phylum Chordata; class Actinopteri; order Atheriniformes; family Atherinopsidae; genus Leuresthes; species Leuresthes tenuis. The sequence continues at coordinate 19,378,211 of NW_027325362.1, forward strand.
TGGGGGCCACTAACAGGCCTCAGGAGCTTGATGAAGCGGTTTTAAGGTACACGATGCAAGGCTGTACATAATTTTTTTGTTTTATGTTGTTATTTTCACATGATCACAGCTATTTGACTTGTTTATCTGACAGGCGCTTCGCAAAAAGGGTTTATGTGGCTTTGCCGGATGAGAAGGTAGCAATTTAGCAATGACTGTTTTTACATGCGAATGAAGTTTACTCTTAAGTCTTTCTCTTAAGTCTTACTCTTGCTGTCTAACTGCTGTTCCCTCAGTCAAGATTCATGCTGCTGAACAATCTTTTGGGAAAGCATGGAAATCCGTTGAGCACCAACGAGCTGTCCTATCTTGCAAAGTGAGTGTCACATTAACAACGCCAACAACAATGGGTTTCATTTAAGTGATTTATTTATTCATTTTTTGTCTTAATCCACAAATTTGTTACTTGACAGAGTGACTGAGGGGTATTCGGGAAGCGATCTGACATCTTTAGCCAAAGATGCTGCGCTTGGACCAATCAGAGGTATGATTCCTTTATCTTCTCGTCATTAGACATTTTTCTAGAGACTATTCATTTTCATGGGAAATTTGTCTTTTAACAGAGTTGGGAGCAGATCAAGTCCGAAATATGTCTGCTAATGAGGTGAGTCACTAACTCCAGCCCATGATTCAGAAGCATGTAGAATCCCCTTTAGCGCCCTCTGTTCTTTACATTGTGTTTGCTCACACTGTCTGAATGCTGCCCATCCTCGTAGCTCCTATGGAAGCAGTAAGGGCGCTTCCACACCACTTCTGCATTTTTCTTAGTTTTTGTTAAATATATAATAACACAGAGTAATATGTCATGTGTTTTTGTTTACCTGAGGTTCTATCCACACGATTTTAAGGTCTGATGAGGCCCGGATGATTGATATGGAAAAACTTAGAATTGAAAGGAAATGTACTTTTGTTTTAACATGATTGTCGCTGTGTTCGTGTTCACAGATGCGCAACATTAAGAAGAAAGACTTTGAGGATTCCCTGAAGCGCATTAAGCCTACTGTTAGTTTAACAACTCTTAACATGTATGCCAAGTGGAACAAAGATTTTGGGGATACAACAGCTTTATGAGCTTAATTTGGGGGGGGGGGGGGGGGGGGGGTTGAAAGAAAACCTCTTGTAGGTTGGTGAAGCTAATGTGAATATTTGGAAGCACTATGGGATGATATCCTGTTTTCTGGAAAAGCTTCGCAAATGCAGCTCTTACAAGCTTCCTTTATTACTAAATGCACTGTCTCGCTGTGTGATATTCAGACTTATTCTGAAGAATGTCTCACAAAATGACAAGTCTTACAAGTCCTCTTTTCTCAAGAGGGAAGCAAGTTTCTGTAAATTTTTACTAAACATTGTTCATCTAGATTATTGCATACGCCCCCTTAGTGATCTATACAGTATATTGACATTTTGATGGGATAAATCACCAAGTGCTCTTTGTACTCAGGCATACCTACAAGAGTGCTAAAAAGTGGGAGTTGCATTACCAAAAGTGTGTTTTGTTTTTTTCTTCTTTTTTTAATATTTAATTGTAGAGAACTTGCCATTTCCATTTGCATTATTTGTTTGTAGATACCGGTACTTTGATTTGCTAGGAGAAGACCTAATTTAAACATTTATAATATGTAGCTCAAAGTAATGCCTTTGAAAAAAAACTGTAATGGCTTCCCGTCTCCTCATCCATCAATAAATGCATTCATTAAAGTTTTCTCAGTGTTTCTCTTTACCCCCCTAAAGCAGACGCCACATTTTCTTCATCTTTGTCTGAGTCACAGTAACGAAAAAACACAAAGATCTAAAGAACAATAAAGTCGGATAAAGACGTATAGCTGAGAAACTCATTTTTACGACATGTATAAAGCATTGTTTTATTTAACATTATTTTTGGTTTTCAATTCAATTCAGTTAAATTTTATCTATATAGCGCCAGATTACAACAATTGTCATCTCAAGGCACTTAAGTAATATAGTCCAATTCAAGCCAATTGGAATTCAATTCATTGTAATCATAATCCAATTAATTCATATAGAGCCAATTCAAAAATTAATATCCTAGCTAAGGAAACCAACAGATTGCACCGAAACTTGTCTTCAGTCCAATCTCCCGTCCTGAGCGTGCCTGAGGCGACTGTGGAAAGGAACGACTCCCTTTTAACAGGAAGAAACCTCTGGCAGAACCAGACTCAGGAAGGGTGGCCATCCGCCTCGACCAGCTGGGGTTTGAGAAGACGGAAAAGAGGGGGGAAAAAACACCATAACGCCATTCAAAGGATATCTGTTGGAACAGGGAAACACAAGTTAATAACCACAATAATGTCACATGTACATAATATCATTTGAGAAATTAAACAGGGAAAAGAGAGCAAAGTGAGGAAAGGTGTGACAGATGAGGTCCCCCAGCAGTCTAAGCCTATAGCAGCTTAACTATGGGATGTTTCAGGATTACCTGAGCCATCCCTAACTATAAGCTTTATCAAAAAGGAAAGTTTTAAGCCTAATCTTAAAAGTGGAAAGGGTGTCTGCTTCCCGGACATTTACTGGCAGCTTATTCCACAAGAGAGGGGCCTGATAACTGAAGGCTCTACCTCCCATTCTACTTTTAGAAACTCTGGGAACAACAAGTAAACCTGCAGTTTGGGAGCGAAGTGCTCTGTTAGGAAAATACCTTACAATGAGATCTTTAAGATATGATGGAGCTCGGTCATTAAACGCTTTATATGTGAGGAGAGGAATCTTAGATTCTATTCTGAATTTAACAGGGAGCCAATGAAGAGAAGCTAAAACTGGAGAAACATGATCTCTCCTGTTAGTTCTCATCAGAACTCTGGCTGCAGCATTTTGGATCAGCTGGAGGCTTTTCAGAGAATATGTGGGACAGCCCAATAATAAGGAATTACAGTAGTCCAATCTTGAAGTAACAAATGCATGAACTAGTTTCTCTGCATCACCCTGAGACAGGATGGTCCTGATTTTAGCAATATTACGAAGGTGAAAGAAGGCAGTCCTAGAAACCAGTTTTATATGTGCGTCAAATGATAAATTCTGGTCAAAAATAACTCCAAGGTTCCTCACTGTAGAACTAGAAGCCAAGGAAATACCATCTAGAGTAACTATATAACTAGACAATTTCTCCCTGAAGCACTCTGGTCCAAAGAGAACAACTTCAGTTTTGTCTGAATTTAAAAGCAGACAGTTCTGAGTCATCCAGGTCTTTTTGTCTTTAAGGCAGGCTTGTAGTCTGACCAACCTATTGGTTTCATCTGGATTCATAGATAAGTACCGCTGAGTATCATCAGCATAACAATGGAAATTTATGCCATGCTTAAACTTTTAATTTTCATCTTCTAATAACTGGAATTCTTGCGTTGAAGTGAGAAGGAGGGTGGTGCCTTTCTTGTAGGTAGATGGTGCTACAGTTCCATGACTGCCGTCAGTAGGGGCAGATGCTTTGCTTGCAGCCACAGATGTGTGGAATTCAGTTGAATGCCATAAATAAAAAATAAAGTCCATGTTAAGCTGTGCTGACTGTCAGTTTGAATTATGTATTGACTAAGCTTTCAGTTTGGGGTATATCTGACAGTTTACACTTGGCGTGTTCATGCACCTACATGTATGTGCTGCAGTGACATTACATGATGCAGCTGTTTTGGCTGGACCCTAAAACTGCCCACCTCATATTAACATGGCATGAAACTCATGCCAAGCGTGAATCAGTTTTTTGTTTTCTTTTGGTGTCCTCTAAACTTTGCTTGCATTCCCAAAGCTCCTTCCTATGGTTAGCTGGTGGCGTCGTGCACGCTTCATGAGGCCCAGTGGCTGCATCATCTGTTCCTTTGGTTTTGTTTACAGATTTTACAAACATTTTCTGCAATTCGTGAAGTCTGTCGAGTTTGCCCTTAGAGTTTTACTTCCCACCGTTTTCTTTTCAAAGGAGATAAATGTGCAAAGCGCTCATCCTCAGAGCTGCAACCACACCTACTCAGTTTTTCCCCCAAGGGAGAGATTGTAGATGGAGTTTATTTTTTTTAACATGTCACGACTGAAGAGCTTCTTTCATGACGCCAGACAGGAATGAAGAGTGTTAGAGGTTAGGGTTTAGTCATCGCCCTTTCTTCTGTTTACTCTGCCCTGAGAGCATCCTTGGTGATAAACAAACCGTCTTTATGAGATACGAGTTGTATCACCACATAGTTAAGTTATTTTCCCACCTTTCAATATAGATGTCTGCGTAGAAAATAAAAGTTTGCCGGTGATAAAACCTCCCCACAGAAACACTCTTACAAGACATTTATTTAAGTAGTGTGTAATGACAGTAGAAAGCAGTTAACAGATGCAAACAATGTGCTTCACATGCTCAAACTGACAGAAGATAGTTATTGAAGTGATCTAAACTTTGTAAATGACTGACAGTTCCCCTTTCTGGCTGCTTGTCTGAGTCCTGCACCTCCACAGTGGCTCATTGATGTTTTGAACACTACATCCACTCAAGTCAGAACAGAATAGATGATCATTCGATACCTCCAGTGAGACAGCCCACCCCGTTGACTGTAGAAGAATATTCAACATGGCGAAGACCTCTCTGACTGAGCAAACACTTAGTGATTGTTTCTTCAAGTGGCCCATTATGAGAACAGCATGTGGATTGCGGCGTTAAAGTGGCAGCACGTGTCTCACTTTAGGGCATGTGAAGTTGTTGTGATTGTGCTTTCGGTCCACGGAGGTGTTAATTATAAACTTGACACATTTGTCAATTGTCATTCCTTACACAGAATGTTAAAACTCCAAAGAGAGAGCCGTCTGACAGTGTCTGACAGTGTTCAGCACCATCTAGAGTCGCTGTGGGCTCGGGTGTTTTTAAGAAAAGCTTGATTGTAAATTGGCGAGTCTTGGAGAAGAGTATTTCCATCGGGATTTGGTCTTTTAATCACCCCCGAGTTGAAGGATGTGGTTTTGGGCTCACGTAACGGAAAGCCCTCAAGGGTTGAATTGTGTCCACTTTCCAGGACTGGCTGCTACTGTTCCACTGGCCAGCACACCCAATACATAACTTCATTTAGCACGAGAGTGTTATCTTTATCTCTTGTGGGAGGCTGGAAGCCAAGACTAATGCTCTCTCCGATGGCAACATCTGTCTTTTATGAGCCAATTTCTTTTCCTTTTTTACTAGTTATTTGTGTCAGTGTGTGTGTCAGTGGGCTTCCAAAAAAAGGGTGTTTGTATGTAGATATAGAAGTACAGTAACCTATATAGTGCACATGTGAACATGGGCCTCCTTTGTGCCAGGTCAGCCTCAGTTTAGACCAATAAGCACAACTGGGTTAAGAATTATAAAGAAACATTTCAAGAAAAACATTACATTAGCTTCAAAACAAATTGAGAATCGTGTATTAAGTTCGTGTTCAGGACATGTTTGCTTTAGCCTGATATGGATTTGTAGAAAGAGTTTACATTACCTGATGTTGGTTAAATGTTTGCTCCAGCAGACAAAAGAGATGTGGGGAAGCCAGTAAGGACTACTCTTACAGTCTGTCTGTCTATCACTGTAACTATGCTTGCTAGTCCTTGAAGGTTGCGTGTAGCTGCAGCCAATCACAGCTGACACCGGTTGACAGCAGTCAACAGACATTCAGCTGGCAAAAAAAACCACGGTTAACAATCCATGCTCACATTCATGCTTATGATATTTCTATAGCTTAACAGCATGTTTTTGGACTATTGAAAGCAGAAGGATCAAACCCAGAAACCCTTTGCTGTGAGTGTATAAGAACGATCACAGTCATGTCATTATTTTTTTTCAGGCCATTGTGTGGAACAGAAACTCCTTTTTCTGTAGATTTTTATTTCTAATCCCCAAGAGGAGATGCATCTACCTGCAGGTTTTGAAGTGACCAAAGCCAAACTCATGTATTTTCACTCTCACTGCAGCCTGCTAAAGCTGCAAAACATCAAGGTGGATGGAAGGGAGCAAAACGTCTGTCATGCCTGCACATGACCTGCAAAGCCATTAATCTCAGTAACCTCAGGAGCCACACCCTCGCCTTTCACTTCTCAGAAACAGATGTATTGGACTTGACATCAGCTTGTCAACGCATCTCTGCAATGGTCTATTTTCAGTATCACTTACAGATGGCCAAGAAACATTCCAAGATAAGTTTTTAAGCTATACAAAGCTTTATGTATAATGCTAGAGAACAGTAATATCCTCCCTTTTCTTAGGACAAATATCGGATGATGCTCAGGATACGTCTTGGACTAAAGTGGACATGTTAAGACGTGGGTTGACGCAGGGAGGGGAAGCGGAATGATGCACGGTCAGGGTGAGCGGCAGGCTGCCCCGCGGTGCATTCCTTCAGCTTAAGTGCAGTCAAAACGCTTGATGAAAAGTGAAAGTGCAGTGAGGACTGAGCAATAATTCCCCTTCTGTCATCATGTCTTTTTCACACAATTTCCTTCCCTTTTTTTCCTCTTTGTTGCCCCTCCCTCAGGACATTCATGTGAGAACAGGAGCAATAGTTCCACTCCACCCCTGAGCCAGGTCAGGTTCACTGAGCATCAGTTTTGTCTGGTTGATCTGAAGTGCTCCCACAAGCAATAGGACTAAACACCTGTAAGGTTTTAAAGCATGAGCGTTATTACTATTAGATTAAAAATTTAATTTCAGTCACTTGGCATATATTCCCTACATGACCAGCTGCACATTAAAAAGCTGTTTCAATAAAAGTGCGTACTCTTTGTAAAATATAAACAAAAATTCTATGCATTGATTTGCAAATTGTTGATACCCCATATTTATTTCAGAGGTAAAGATGGGGAGGGGTTCACTACTCTGTGAAAGAAATAAAAATTCTGAACGTCAAATTGCAAATCATTCTGGAGTTTCATCATCTGCTCTGCATAATATCATTAGACCACTCAAAGAATGCAAAGAAGTCCCGAGAGGCAAGGCCAAACATTGAATGGTTGTGACCTCAAGGTACAAGTCTGCAGTGGAAATTATTGCCTTGGTTCAGAAAAATAGCTGAAAAACAGTTCATCACTGCATTAAAAAATGTGAGGTATAACAATAGTGCAAAGAACTAACCTTAAATGAATGCTATCTCTCAGTCCAAATCAATTCAAGATGCCTCTAGAAAACAGTGTTGTCTTTGTCCTTACTGTATATATAGCGTGTCCATAAAACATGGGTGGGTGTCAAAGTGGCATTGGCTGATCCTAAATATGATATAATATCGCATCCAGCAACTTTTAGCTCTTTGAGTCGCTGCTTTGGTAAAGGGGTGTCCTGGTCTAGTTGCTAGGATCAGTTTTCTTACATGTTAACATTTGTTATAAGCAACTTTTATGATGTTAACCAGTTTAAAGTGGTTTAGCTTGGTAGTATCCCAAAATCAATATTTGACCAACAAATTATTTTTGCAGAAAAAATCATACATTTTGTCCATGTGGTGGTGCTAAAGTAAAAGAATCACCAATGTTATTATTAATGACTTTACCTATAATGGACATCCTAAAAAAAATAAATCATGATTATGAAAGAGGACCATGGCTAGGCAAAAAATCCAATATAGTTGTGATCAGTGATTCCACTCAGTGAAAAACCCTCCTGGCTGTACAGTGGTGTGGTAGTTAGCATTGTCGCTTCACAGCCAGGGGTCCCAAGAGGGTTGCTAGTTTGACTGCCAGCTGGGGCCTTTTGTGTGAAGTTTGCATGTTCTCCCGGTGCATAGGTGGGTTTATTCCAGGTACTCAAGCTTCTTCCCACCATCCAAAAACATGCATGTTAGGTTAATTGATGACTTTAAATGATACCCAAGAGTGAGTGAGAGTGTGCATGGTTGTTTGTTTCTATGTGGCATAGTTATGGACTGGTGACCCGTAAAGGTTTCACCCTGTCTCTCACTCAATGGCAGCTGGAGCAGACTCCAGACCCCCCGCAAATTGGATTAAGTGGGTATAGAAAAACCCTCCCTTTCCTCTCCTTTCTCCAAATCCTATACCAAAAAATATTTTCCACATCACAGCAATACGACTGAGTTGATAAGGACAAGGGAAAAGTTCTTCTGCTTGATGAAACAACATCTTAGGCAAGTTCTAAATTGCTTTTTGGGTCTATCAAATCCCAATCACAAAGCACACATAGCTCCTCCTATCCAAACATTCTTTTGAATGTGGTGGAGTAAGTATGTGCAGATTATATGTAGGCCTTTTGAAAGTAATTTGCTTTGGCAGGTATAAGGAGAGTTAAGCACACATTCCTGATATGGCATTAAAAATAAACTTATTAGAACTGACGCAGTTTCCAAATTTGCATGTTTGCCGATCTGAACACGTTGGCCTACCTTTCATAAGCTCCATTCAGCTTTTTTTTTTTTTAATTAAACATACAAAGCTTATTCGTATTAAATATGGCATGTGATACAGCTTCAGTCAAATAAAGCTCATAAATTTATGAGGCGAATGTCAAACGCATTTCTTTATTTGATGAAAGCAACATGTCATTTCAGTGTCTTTTGTACGAGACATCAAAAAGACGTCTTGTTTATATTTGCCTTCGGTGATTCTTAGTTTCATCAGGATATTTCAAAGTAGAATGTCTTGGCCATGAGCTCAGGAGGAGGGCTAGAGAGCTTTCATCTCTTTAAGTCTTACAACATCTCACAGTATCTCACAGCGCCATTCACAACTAAATCTAACACACATCTAACATGCTGTGGTTTGTTTTTTATAGCTCTTTTCTATGCTGTACGTTGTATCACTTTGGGACAGTGTTTTGGAAAAAGACATTTGAAAATCCATGGCTTTTCTGTGCAAATGTATATTTGTGGTAACACTGGTGTGAAGAAGTCTGTTTTACCTTGACTGGCTGCCAAGAAAATCACACTGCTAGATTGGTTTCTCTCATTTAGCCTGAGCCTTTAGCTGAACTTGTCCAGGAGCACTCTGCACAGGAGCCAGACTGTCACATGAGCTGTAAAACAGAGGTTTCCTTATCCAGGGCCAAGACCATGGCATGAACTGCACTCTGTTTGGGGAAAAGGGACAGAGAGTTTGATCAATCTGGGAATGGTGTTTTGGAAATATGTCATGTCAACTTCTGCTGATTTTCTGAGAAACACCACAGATCGTATTCTATACATTCTTACAAATAGCTGTCTTAGACTGTCTTAGAGTCACAGAAAAAGCTGCATCCATAAACAACTTTTACAGTGATTACGTTTAGGAAACTCACATGGAACAGGAAGAAGACTGTGGTAATGATTAGATGTTTGAGATTGGGATTCTGAGATATGACAGGGCAGCTCAGCACCAAGAATTACAGATTTAATGAGCACCATTGCAGCACCCTCTGTAATTCACTGTATGATTAAAGTAAAAGTAAAATGTGAATTCACCTGCAATGTGCTGTGTGGTACTACTTATATCTAGCCTCATATTGCATATCCATCCAAACCTGGGAGTTCATTACAGCAATTTAAGGTGTATTTAAAAAATAATGATAGAGCATAAGAAGACATGGTGAAAGAGAATAATCACTTGACCCCAGTGAATCTGAATCTAACTGCATTTTTAAGGTCTGTGTTTAGTTGTCTGGCCCACAACATTTATTTCTCTTTTTCACTAGGTTCACTCTCACTGCTTTAGTGCACCTAAACAACTGTTCCACACCAAACAGTAGACATAATTATCACATAGCTCGTGAACTAAATGGGACATTTAGCAGCAGTTAATGTACCTGATTTTTACCTCAGGGCATACATTAACCAGTGGAGCCAAAGACTTGACTCTAACTGAATCATTATGTTGATCCATGACATTTGGCTGGCTGAACAAGCAAATTTTTTTTCAAAATGATAAAATAAGCTTTTAATGTTTTTATTAACCTGCTGTAGCTTGTTGGCTTCTGTTAGTACCAAATCTCTACTCGTCTAAGTCCTGCCACCACTTTTTAGCACAATGCTGAGGAAAAGATGAAGTTGCTGGCTGTGATCACATTGATAAATGGGCTGACATGATGCAGCAAACGTTATTTACTGAGCATATGCCACTGCAATTCTCAGCAGATGAGCAGATTTGTAATGTACTTGCTCACTCTCCTTTCACCACAGATTTATGACTGCTCATAGTTTATGTGGTGCTATTTTTCGCTTTGATGAAAACTGCCTGTGTCCTCTATCAGTGGATATTTCAAACAGATTATACAAAGAAAATAGCTTTGCAATGCATGTGAAAGTAACAGGTTAGATTAGGACATGTACCTCTCCTTCTTGACTCAGCTATTCTGTCAAATGCACACACTCAACATAGAGAAGAATTCCACTGGGCTGTTATCGTGAGAGAAAGGCTAGGCTTTGCCAGGTGTTCTACAGCTGGGTGATGAAACACTTAAGTGAGTCACTATATGTACTGTCTGTCTAGTATGTTGTCCAGGTGGTCAGGAAACTTCTTCCTTCAAAGGAAGAGCACGTCTCAGATCTTCACATATGGAACTGAGTTGGAATGAGGTGTTGAAGTGATTTGTAGGAACATGTTCCTGTGCGAAAACTATAAACTATGTATCTGTCAATCTCGGTACATAAGTCATATTTATCACTTATCATTGAAAGGTCTGAACATATTTCTGGACATTGAAAGAAACCAGTTGATAAATGTACTAAATACTTTTGGGAATGAAAAGTGATTTCATTTGAACAGTAGGAAGGGATACACGTTTGCATGCCAAGTTGTTTCAAGCTGCACCAAATCCTGTCAAATACTCTACTAACTGTGTGACACTTTTTTGACATTTACTGGGTAGGCATGTGGTCATGCATCTGTGAGTCCATAAGTGTTTTAAAATTTTTGAACATGCCAATGTTGATTACCAGGGTCCGATCAGATTACTCCTAAATGTAGCCAGTAACTGATTAGAAATTACAAAGCAATTTTTGTCGATTCTCAGGACAGAAAAAAAATACAAATAATTTGAGACAACTTTCAGATTCTTTTTTGCAGAGTAGGTTTAAATACTTTATTGTTCACAAATCAAATTATTTATCTCATTGTGCGCATGGCATTACCACCTCTTGTTTTCCATCTTAAATGATTTGTATTTTATCCTTTTTTTTCCAGGGTGCACCACTAAGCTGGCATTGTCCAAATGTCCAGAGAGAGAAAAGCCTGGACTATGATCAAGGAGTTTCAGAAGAGCACGGTCCTCTTTGGGCGCAAAAAATAACTCCCTTTAGCATATAATTTATAACTTTGTGCCCTTTTTAGATTCACATAAAGCTTTATATGAAAGGAAAGATTGTAAAAAGATTATATTACTTTTTATAAAACAGCTCGCGATATGTTCAACACAACCAAAATAAGAAAAAGTAACATTTATAGTTGGCCTTGTATCAAGAAGATCACTGGCTCAAAATGTTCATCTTCCATCAGGCATAAATAGTTATCTTTTCATTAGCCATACATATTTTTTTGGAAAACAAAACGAGGTCACGATTAACAAAACTGGCCATCTGTTAATTAACATTATTTATTATGCACCAGGACAAATTGGAAAAGTAGAAATGGACAAATCAAATTACGCTCAGTGAAATGTGCTTGCATAAATGTCTCAGGTTTTCTTTGTTGTATATGTATTTGCAGTCTGATTATGTTATTCTAATTGCATGTAATTTATTATTGCCTAATAAGCCTGTTGATAATTAGATTTTAATCTATGAACTTATTTGAATGTGATTTCCATGCTGCTCTCCAGCAGCAATGCTGTCCCTACAATGACCTTGTTTATCCACAGGGATCAGTTGATCAATGTGTAATCAATATTCAGAGGGCAAAATGCATTGTTTTCCATGAGGCCATGCATGACTTGCATGTAGAATGTGTTTCTTATTTCCTGAAGGAGTGATTGGACTTAAATTTTTTTGCTTTATGTCAGAACTTGATCATGATAATTGTAGCGTCAGTCATCATCATTGTACATTGAAATAAAAGTTGACAGCAGCTCATTGTTACCCAGGCATTAAAAGTGGAAAGAAGGAGGGATCTGGCCTTGAGAGGGAAATTCCTCCTCTTGTAGTGGACAGCAGGCTATAGGTCAAGAATTTAAGCAAAGATTCACTCTGTCTTCTAAAATGGCCCTTTCTTAAGATAAGATGTCTCAAGGCCTTCGGGGCGGACATTTAAGAAAAATTATTTAGTGTCTCAGTGATGTTACTACATGATGTATGGATGGGTTAAAAACTCTGCACATGTATCAGCATGGACGTTGGGATATATACTCAGTGCTGGAAAGGAGGTCAGATGTCAGGCGACACGAATGTTGATCACTTGTATCAGTTCATTCATTTAGAGAGTCACCTAAGTCTCCTGAGCCCCCTTTACATCAAGTGATTTCATCTAGCCTATTAAAAGATTTCCCATCACAAGCTTGACTTTAAAGCTCATGAATAGTAGCCCCTCCAAAGCTCATTATAGCAGGTTGTTTACTAATTGTTTAATGATTATTTCTGTTAAGAAGGTTCACTTCCCAAGGTTATATACCTAGCTATTCATTCTGTGTAAATTAAACAAAATATTTGTTCTGTGTCATGCTGTGGCATGCTTTGCCGCTCTGTGACTCTGAATGTGAAAAGTCTAAATGTAAGCTTAATGTCAAAAGGCATGGGACATAAATAGATGAATGAACTAATTAATGGACGTGTTCAATTTAGTCAAAAGTATTTGTATTCCTATGGCCTTCAAATGTTCAGAGTAGCTCATCCATCTAAATTGAAATTTAGTAATTAAAACCCAGACGCTGAAATGGGGCCTGTGGCGAGCCCCTTTCACTCAGCAGTCAACAGGTCAGCATGAGAGTTGTCATGATCCTTCTTAATTAAGCCCAAACAGGTATGTGTCATGGGTCATCTGCTATAGTAAGACTGTCATCTTTAAGGTTAACAGGTTTTGCTGAAGGGGAGGATAATGGTATGTCCCACTGGCCTGCTGTCTCACACGGGTCAACTCATTGTTCCTGATGAGGTTTCTGGACAGCCAAAAACAACAATGTTGCTAACAGAGTTACACTTTTTTTAAAGGAGATTAGAAAAGCTTGTCTAATGAGACTTTAATCCTCAGTGATAGTTTCATTTTATTTCCTCTTTTTGTCCTTTGACAGACTCATCCAGGTGTCACAGCACATCAGGCTGATAGATAGCTTGGCTTTCCAAGATGCCCATACAGATGTGCAGCTGCCCATCAGATGCGCAAACTCACTAATCCCTTCAATTCCAAAGAGGTCGAAGGACAATTTTAGCATTTCAGTTTCCCTACTCTTTTTATCGCGTTGCAGCAAATCCTTTCACAATCATTAAGAAAAGACTGCATGTTTTATCTGTCCAACTTTGTCCATGTCCAAAAGGCATAAACATTTTATGTGGATTTTTAAAACCATATTTTGGTAAAGTTTCCCTGCATGGCAGCAGTAGGCAGTGCCCAAGGTGTGTACTGTCCCCTGAATGTTATGTGCTTATATAAGTTACCTGCTCAAAACCAAGAGCCTCCGGAGGAGAAAGTGCAAACAGTACAGAGTGCCCAAATAAATGTTTGCATGTGGTTCGTAGCCAAAGATCTTCAGCCACAAAACCAATCCACATTGCTCTTCGTCTCCACACAGAGCCTGTGTTCACTTGCTTCCAAATACATACAAAACCATTCATCTATTCTTTACCAGTAGGGTTTATTATGAAGTTTATTTCAAGCAGTTTCAAACTACAGTGCAGCCCTTTTCTTCTGAATATAACAGCTCCAGATAAGACCAATAATACCACAAGTTCTTTTATTGTCTGCTTTTTCATGATGCTCAACTGGACGGCATATCTAAAGCACTTTAAACCCATGCACTTATTATGATTTAAACAGCAAGCTAAGCTGAGCCTCAAAGTTGTTTTGGTGTAGTGGAAAGAGAAAAACAGTTTGGTCATTGTGCCTGTAGTATAGTCACTCCATGAACTGAGGTCTGCCTTGGCTTCGAGAGAGCTGCACCATGAGTTTTGTCTATCTAACGGACAAATAGTTATATCTGTATTACATCCAATGAAATCAGACAATTGACAGTGGCTGTATGAACTTTGCATGTTTTGCAATAGAATGCAAAGTTATCCTCTGGTAACTAAAGATGAATTTTTCCTATGATATTCAGCACGACATAAAGAATTTGTTTATCATTTTTTAACATGATATCATCTGAACTTTCTATTTTTTTAGAACTAACTTGCTTAGAAGCACTGTCACACGTCAACAAGCTAGTTCAGAGGCAATATGCTGTATACAATTCTGACACACCTCCTTTGTTACTGGTCCCCTCTGTTAAAGCTCTGGATTATGTTTGTTAAAATCCTTAAGGAGTTGTGAACTACTAGGAAGTATAAAACATTTTCTAAAAATGTAAAGCTTCAAATATCATGCAGACTGACCTCAAAAATGACAGACAGGCCATTTACCTCAATACTGTGTGGACCCTTCATACAAGCAGTCCCTGTGTCTCTCGATTAGTGACAGAGAGAGAAAAAAGTGTGGACCTTTTTTTTCTTTTTTTTTTTGCGAATCCTGCAATGGTCTTTTGACCTGGTCTATGTCCTCTGTGAAGAGAGACTTTGTTACCCTTAGACAGACTTGTAGACTTTAACGCACACTTTCACAATAGTATATGTGTCTGTGATTTTCCATTTGGAAAATTGTGAGTTTTACCCTCACATCCCAGGCTTTACTTGAGACAGAGTAATCATCATGAGCCTAATGATACAGTGGCCCTCTGTGACTGTGCTGTGATTGCCCAGTTACACATATGCACATGCACACATGCCAACGCGTGCAAGCGGGAGTTAGGCTGATCTTGACCTGTTAACACTTGAGACACTGCTTTGTGCTTAGCTTTGTAAGCCTTATATGTAAAAATGTTTAAGTGTGCAGTTTTTCCAAAACAGAGCACAAATGTCTGCACACCTGTAGAATATCCTGCCTTCACACACTTGTCCCATGTCAGCTGTTGACAGATGTTTTGTTGTACTTTGCACCTGTTGAACGCAGGGTTTTCCTTAGCCTTTGACCTCTTCACTTAGCGGTAGTGTAATCTCAGTAGCAGCTGTCACTGACATTGATGGCATGGCACGCACCACTTGCTTGTTGCCAGACAGACTAATCTTCTCACTTTCACTGTGAGAGGTTGCCAATCTTAGCTCCTGTAAGCGCTGCACCATATTACCCAGCCCTGTCAGGTGTGAGGTTGCCGCACGATGCCTCCCCGATCATTATCACATTATCTGCTTTAACCAGAGTCTATACCACAGCAGCTTCACAACACCTCTGCGTTGCTGTGGGCTGCATACTTGGGGATAACTGAGGCTAAAGCTGTATCATGTGGCGTCTTTTGGTTGGAGGCGTGAGTGAGCAAAGACTGGGTTCAGTGTTTGCTGCTGGATGGGTGACAGTTTGGGTCAGAGGTTCACTCTCTGCACAGCTCTGTCTCCTTCTCTCCAGACTCAAAGAAAGGATTTGATGAGGAGGACTCGGAAGCAGCAAAGCATCTGGCAGTAGACGCAGCACGCTTCCCTCCACATCCTGAGGGCCAGCGGAGCTGCTCTGTGGCAGCCAAAGGAGAAAAACAAGGTGCACACTGTGAGCTAAATGCACGCTAAGGGCAGTGGTTCAGGTTACCCCTTGGGTAGGTGCACCGCCACAGAGAACCTAACTGTAAAGAGTGGAGGAGGGGAGATGTGGTGCAATTATAACTTTAAAAACATTTTAATCAATAACACTGGACCAGAATCTGTTTGTGAAAACCCCCAACAAGCCACAAAGGGATTGACACACCCTTGAAGTGCCAGATGCTCCAACACATTGAATTTGGCAAAGCACACATTAGGTCAGACTAACTTGATTATATCTTATATAATACGTCAAAATTCAGTCACAGTTGTAGGACTAACAGGATCACCTCTATGCCCTTTTTATAAATGGAAGTGATTTGGGAAAGTAAAACTTGTCTCTGGAAAGTTCATAGAAACTTTTGAAGGGGTTCTGCTTCAAATAAAATACTTTTTTCATTCGTCACAATGTAAATTGTTGCCAGACCACATACTGTACAACATGTTCAACATGAACACTATCAGCTGCGTGACAGGCTGTTGGAAATGCCCTCATATTACTCTGCCTAGTTAAACTAGTGCTGTGCAATCTTGAATCGTGCCTTTTATCTTTGCTACTCTTGCAACACTATAAAACACCATACTTTGAAATGAGGACTCTCATCCAAATGACGTCAGTCTAGACTCGGCACATTTTTAAGCCCTCAGTAAAACATATAGATAATATGGATAAATATTGATAACATATGGATAAAAACTTGTTAAGATGAAAAGATATGTTCACTGAAACAGGATATAGTTACAAGTTTACAGAGAAATAGCATTATCTAGAATTATCTTTGACATCACAGATAATGTAACCTTACAGATGATGTCACAGAAGTAGGAAAGATCCTAAAAAAATTATCATAATTTACACCTTCAAACTGATTTCTGCATTATTCTGGTGGACAGCAATAAAGTAATAATAAACAGTAGTTTAAATAAAGCAGAGGAGGGACTTTAAGAGTGACTGATGTCACTGGAACATCAGTTTTTATCTGTATTCTGATATGCTCAATATGTAACAAAATATTAGTAACATATTGAAAGTTGGACATGTTCTTGGTGGATAATTTGACTGACCACAACAACAAAATTAGTCATCAACAAGTAACAGAGAATTCTGAGTAAGTGCTCTGGGATTGGATCCATTTTCAGCACTGTTGTATGTTTGCAATCTGCTGAAGACCCCTGAGTCTTTGTCTGAGATTAGTTTTAAGACTCTGCTTAATTCAGACAAAATGAAACCCTCCACAATCCGTGGACAAGCTGACTGGACATTTCCTTGTTGGGTAGGATGTCTACCCAAAATCTCTATCTTCTTAGTTGTTAAGAAATAGATAGGATTACACTTGCAGTCATTTGAACAGTGAACGGTCAGGCATTAGTGGCTGCGTCTAAGCTGGATTTAGAATGAAATGACCAGTCATCCCTGTACTGGTTTAAGACTGCAGTGTTTCCTGAAAGCAGAAGAGAGCAGAGCTGTTGTGGAGGACAGGAAGAATTAATGAGGAAGCATCAAGTCAGGCCATGGAAATAACGCTAAAGGCTTTTCCTCTGAGGGTGGTGAATATTCCATGGAGGAATAATAATCTCAGCACTCTGCATGCAGACCCTCCCCTGTCTGAACAAGGTGAAACTATCATTGGAGTCTACCTGTTAGTGCTGGGTAAGTCATCCATCATACAGACCAGTTTCCTGTATAGAATCTGTACTAAAGCTGTGGCTAAATATTCACTGGGAATACCTATTTTGCTGGTTTTGTGGTATTTGAGAACTATTACAAATTAATTAAATATCTCTACTGAGTTTCAAACTCATTCAGCATTTTAGTCAGCACTGCAAAAAAAAAAAAAACTCCTTCATACGGATCATTTCAATTCCTCCAGTCAAACATTAGAATGAAAAAGTCAGTGGATTTTGTCAGAGGCAGAGACTGAGATATAAGGGAAAAATGTGCTTGTTCTGGATTATTAACATGCTTATCTAACCACGAAGTAAAATGATTTAGCTTTAAACATCATCAGTTATTTCCCCGACAGCTCAGGATCAGGTCAGTCACTATGAACCACAATATAACGATCTATAATACTCTGCTCCATGTCACCACTTTATTCCTGTCTCTTTGAATGTATTCTTTTTCACTCTGATGTGCTTTACTCTGCCACACAATGCTAACTCTACAGTGATATTGTGTTATTATGCTACACCATCTGACAATCAGACACTCCACTGTATGCTCTGCACTAAGACCCTATCTGTATACTGTACTGTAAATAAATCTATAGCACATACTGAGATATGACATGGTGGACATTGTGACACTCCACCCTATTCTATAATGAATTAAAAATGTCTCCAATTGATCCTTTACTATACCACACAATACTGAAATCTACTAACATAAATTTACAGTGAATACTGCACACTACTTAACTCTTAGTAAAGACACTGTCGGTTTCTCTCTGCAGGATGGCTGTCGTGGTTTGGAAACAGTTTAGTGATATTTGTCCTGTACAGGCAGCGGGCCTTACTTCAACCAACAGATTTCTTCACTTTGAACCTTGCCATCTCTGATGCTAGCATCTCAGTGTTTGGCTACTCCCGAGGAATCTTGGAAATATTCAATATCTTAAAGGATGATAAGTATTTGATCACCTGGATCTGGACTTGTCAGGTAAAATTCTCACCAAGTCGACATTCAATTTGAAAGAGTTCAATATAAACTATTCTCAACACCCTAGCATTTTTCCACAAAATAGTGATAAAAAATGCAGTATTATTCAATTTTAGTTTGGTGTTAAGGTGATGTGCACAGTTGTTAAAAATGCACGTGTATGTATATTTTCTCTATATTTTTTCTTTAAAATAAACTACAGACATCATGCAATGAAGTGAGTATGTGTGTCATTGAGTATGTGCAAGGGATTATTCTAGTAACCATGTGGGCTGGAGGTAAATCTGTAATAAGATTACATTGGTGGAGGCCTTTAAATGGGTGAAACTCTTCAAGCAGTATGTCAAGAACCAAACGGAGAACAACTCAGAGCTCCCAGGAGGAAATCTATTGTGCATTTTAATCATGTTCTCTTACGTTGCTGTATTTGGGATATTAGTTTGTAGATACTTGATGATGATTGAATTAAAAAGGTTAGTTTTTGGGTACCAGTTCTGAAGAGCTCTAATCGTTTTGATGTTTGTCTCCTCTCCCAGCCTCAGCTGGAACTGAAATAGCTGTCATACTTTTGCTTGGAATTCATCCAGGGTGTTTTTTTTGCTCAAGGCTAGCTTTGGTAGCAAATGTGATATGTGTGAGGGAATGAGTAAACTCTCTGAGAAATCATACAAAAACAAGTTGCTGTAACCAAATACATTGTCAATCAGAGAAGTGTAAACTCCAAAGTCTGAGCCACAGCTGAACCACAGCCGCTGCTATGATCTCATCTTTTGTGTGTTCAATCACAGGTGAAGGAGAAATATTGGAATAAAAGTTAGCTGCTCGATACTTTATCTTACCCTGAGAGTTTGGCTGAGACAGGGAACATCAGAGGTAAATAAAGGGAGCAACTAAGAGGTGCAAGAAAGCGAGGAAGAGAGAAACAGAAAGGAGGAGAAGACATTCGTGTGAAAAACAGATTACTGCAGGGAGCATGATGGGACATGAAGAGTTTCAAGCTAGGTCTGATCCTTCTGTTTTTTCCCCAGGACATGAGTCAGTGGGACTGAGCCTAATGAAACCTTACATGGGGAAGCACGGTGTACTAAAACCCTCTGATTTGAAATAATCAATTTACTGATGCTTGTCCTGTCAACCAAAATGCATCATCATGTCACCTTTTGCACTAAAATAGAGATGTAGCTGTAACACTACACAGTAAGATGAGCTGGGATGATGAAATCACACAATTTTAGGATGCCAACCTGTTGATTTATCTTGGTTTAAGATATTATATATATAAATTTTACAAAAATCAGTATGTCTTAATGCTTGTAAGTCTTGTAACCTGCCAAATGTGAGTTTAAAAAACGTGATGACCGACAGTAATAGGATTAGGACTAAGGAAGATCAAGAAAGTCATCAGTGAGGGACCTTAAATGAGCTATGTCACCTGGAAGTGGCCCTGCAGGGTGCAGGGTGTCGCACAGTTGGAGCCAGACTGAAGCATAGTAACATAATTCCCCTTAAGAGAGGCTGGATTTAAAAGATAATCAGTCTTAAACAATGGCCAGCCAAAAAAGATTTGTCAGCAACTGGATTCAGCCGTCATTTAAATGTTTTGCTGAATACATCAAGATAAAATCTAATGGAAGTTCACATTTTAATTTCCTATTGCTGATCCTGTAAGTTTGATAGCCTGCAGCCAGGGAAATGTTGGTCAAAAGGCAGGAGGAGCTCCTCAACTGTACGATCTCTATTTGACCAAATTCACAGTGAAAAAAACTCAGCAGATTCATGTCTTGAGGCCTCAGCAATTACTTGCCAGAAATCTTAAAGATAAAATTTGATCTATCACCCATCACCTCTATCTGTATTCTTTTCCAGGTAGACGGCTTCCTCACCTTGCTTTTCGGCCTTGTTAGCATCAACACCTTGACTGTTATCAGCGTCACCAGATACATCAAGGGATGCCACCCACAAAAAGGTCAGAACTAACTCCCCAAACTGAAGTGAGGAAACACAAAGAAAGCTTCATACCAGAGTGGCTGCCTCCCTCACATTCCAGCAGGTCTTATCTGACAGAAAAGTGTGTTTTTCAGCTAATGAAACCTAAATACTGACTTCAGCTGTGGAAATAACCACCACTTGTCTCCAGCAGCTCCATTTTTATTTCTCTAGCATGTTATTAAGTCAATTTGAGGTGACATTTTCTTTTTTTGGTGCTGTAACTGATGCTGAAGAATGTCTTAATTACATGGAAATTAGGTTGAGCAACTGCCTGGTTTTATTGTGTTTGCGGTTGTTCATAAAACAGAGTCTTTATAAACCTGTGTGGGTTTTTTTTACATTAGTGGTTGAACCATGAACATTAGCGGTGAGTGTGGGATATATCCAACTTTATTAAGTGCCAGAGCACAGCAGCTGCAAACAACTGATATGGAGCTAGATAAAGAAAGTTAAACAATACAAAGGGCTATTAAAGGAGAGTTAGGCCAGCTAGATGGGTTGGTAGCCAGTTACCCATAGCAACAGAGGCACTGTATCTTGGCAATCCTTGGTCATTGTAACTCACTTGGAAGTGTAGCATTGAATATTGACATAAGACATTTGAGCACTGCTTAGAAACAGAACTGCTTTTTTTTCTTCCCCTGAATACAAAACTATGTGTACTTTGTCAACAGAGGTCCTTTTCAGTCTCAGATGTTTGCAAAGGCTGTTAATATAAGAAAAGACCTCATTGTTCGACAAATGGCAGAAAATATTGACATTCATAGCAAGACAAGAATTTCGTTTGAAGCCTCTCAGTTTTTCTGTTCTGTGTTTGCCAAAGTCCTAACATTTAGCAATCCCACAATCAGTTCCATGACTGTCGCTTGTCCTTGTTGTGTGTTTTTCTAGCTCACTGCATCAGCATCAACACAATTGCAATATCACTCATCTTCATTTGGACTGGAGCATTGTTTTGGTCTGTTGCTCCACTGCTGGGATGGGGCAGCTACACAGGTCATTTCTATTCAACTATCCAAATAGAATATCATAATATTTCACAAATCACTGAGTGACCTTTTTTTTCCTCACATTTCTTAGATCGAGGTTATGGCACCTGTGAGGTGGACTGGTCCAAAGCCAACTATTCCACAATTTACAAGTCATACATCATCTCCATCCTCATCTTTTGCTTTTTCATCCCTGTGATGATCATGCTCTTCTCCTACATCTCTATTATCAACACAGTGAAAAGCACAAATGCCATGTCAGCTGATGGCTTCCTCTCTGCCCGCCAAAGGAAGGTGGAGAGAGATGTCACACGGGTAGGCCAAAATGAAATAATCGAGTTCTTTTGTATATCTGAAACATTTTTCTGCATAAGTAAAATGAGACTTGTTGAGATTCTACTTAACACTTTCCTCTGAGCAATAAACCTCTTAGCACATTCCTCCAGTCCTGACAATTGTTTCCTCATGTCCCTCTCTAGATTTCCATTGTAATCTGCACTGCTTTTATCATGGCCTGGTCGCCATATGCAGTGTTGTCTATGTGGTCAGCCTGGGGCTTCCATATGCCCGGCACAACCAGCATCATCACTCGCCTCTTTGCCAAGTCTGCCAGCTTCTACAACCCAATAATATACTTCGGTATGAGCTCCAAATTCCGCAAGGACATCTCTGTCTTACTGCCTTTCACAAGAGAGAGCAGGGAAGTGGTGCATCTACAGCACTTTAAAAATCTCAAACCTAAGGTCGAGACCCCTGCATCGCTTCCTGTCCAAAAGCTGGAGGCGAAACACGTAGCCGGAGAGCTGAAGCCGTCCAATCCTGACAGCGACTCAGGGGTCAACAGTCCTCCTCAGACACCTCCAGATATCTTCCACATTGATATGCCATCGCAAATTGAAACATCAGAGTACTGGTGTGACAGACTCTGAAGACGTTTCCATTTCACTTGAATCAATACTTGAAGTACAAGGGGAGATTAGGAGTATTTTTGTATTTTTTGGTCTTACCCATGTTCATAAACTGTATCTGTAACCTGTCTTAATAAATTATTTTATGAAACTCAAGCAGGCTTTCCCAGCAATCTTTTATTTTAATTTGCTTTTCCAATAAAGACATTTCAGAATATGATTAAATCCAAACTGGTAACTGCTACATACAGTGTTGAGCAATGATCTGTCTGAATCCTCTCAGAAGGTATCCAGTTCATGAAAAGTGTAGGCAGTAAAGCAGCAGGACAAGAGACGAGGGAACATCTGGAAACACTGAACCGTCCTTGACTCAGTTGGAGCACGCGATGGTACTGTATTCTGTCATTTCCTTCTTGTTGCCTCTGAGGTCTCTCATGACATCAGATCTCACATATACACTGCAGATTACATTCTGTCAATTAGCTGTCTATACAATTATGCCATTTCACATCTCCTATCACTTAAGCATCCCAGTGTCAGGTAACTAAAAGCCAACTGGACCAAAGGTGTTCTTCACATGAAGCTGAGTGGCTCTGTTTTTACAGAAAACCCAGCAGGAAACCTCCAGACCATGGGTTCTGCAAGTTAAAGCTTTCGTCTGCTGACAAGCTGTCAGACTGGAGGCACTGCTGAAAGAGAAATGAGTAACCTTGAAACAACACCTGATCTTTTTGTATTTTTTTTTCAGTCTTTTTTTTTTTTTTTTTTTCAAGCAACATCAATGGGCATTTATCTACTCGGGCCGTGAAGATTTAATCTTAAAGTTCCTGGTGGTTTCTGTAAAGACCATAATCACATGCACAATGAGCTCTTTTACAGCAGCACTTAAGACCTTTAAATCCAAATGGCAAGCAACCATCCATATAGCGCTCAAAGGCAACACCTTGTGTGCCAAACTCCGTAAACCAAGTGGCTCAGCCTGTAAGTAACAGAGGCTGACAGGAATGTCTGTGTTAGGAGAGGTGCCAGGGGTACAGTAGCACCTCAAAGTGACAGTGGATGTGACTCTTTTTGTTCTCCAAGCAAGTGTTGATTGGTTTATTTAGGTGGAGAAGGAGTGATTGCTCCAGTGTGGGCTGACACCCTCCTCTTAGTAGTCTCATTCCTCAGTCAGAGGACTGAGCTGAGTAAAGCACAAAACCAAATCAGCTCAGTTTTTTTCTTCTCCCTTACAAAACAGATCATGTGCAGCTAAGAGTGTGAGTGTTTTGCAAATAAACGCCTAGGGTATGCTAAATTCGTGAGGGAAAAGTTTCTGTTTCCTCTATCCTCTCCCTTGAGTCCTCTCCTGATGGCCTCGGGTTGCTAATCTTTTTCTGCCTGGGTGAAAAACTAGGAGCCTGAAGTGGGACGGGCAAGCAGGGGAAACTCTGGCCCCATCCCGTTCTCCACTTTTAATGAGCATTGCGATCCATCAGACGTAAAACTCCAGGTGGAACGGGAGCTCGCACACGCGCCTGCTGCTCCAAAGTGGTTTCAGTGAAAGAATAAAAGGAGGGGATTACTTTTTTTTCAACGTATACGGGATTATTTTACCTTCTCAGGTGAGTACACTCTTATTTCTTATTTAGGATGAAGATTTTCAACAGAGGACTGATAAACTGCTATACATATGACCGCGGGATTATGTTTAGGCTTTTGCTTAGTGTGAGTAAATTATCAGCTTGTCAAATGATGCGTAATTGCGCAAACGTCCATTGCGTCTTAGCTGTGAAAAACGATTCTGCGTGAAAGTTTGATGAACACTGCTAAAAGGTTTTGCACATTTATTTGTTTTGAAATACACGTCTCATGTTAATTCAAACTGATGTTGATATTTGACAGTTTGCTCGGGGGGGATATCCACCTCTTTAATGTTTAACTGTGAGTTTGTTCTGTCTCTTTCTAGCAGAAACACTCCCGCACGTCAATAAAATTAGCATGAATATATATGTATATTCTAATATACTAATAGGATAATTATATATATATATATATATATATATATAATTATTCTATTAGTATAGGACGACTCCGTGGTTGATAAAATTAACATTTGTAATATTATTCAGAACTACACAAGTCTTTATTTTTAAATGAATCATTCCTCTCGTGCTTAAGATGTGAGGGTTTTCAACCTGTTTCACTGTAACTTTTGTAGATTATGTTTGATATTTCCTCGTGTATTCCTTCTGACTATTCTGCACGGTTTGAAGGTCACTTATTAAGCACAGGTGGTCTCTATTCTTAAATATGTCCAACAGCAAGCTACAGGCTGTGGCTTGAACTAAAGTTGGTGCCAAGAATTAAAATAATTCAGCCTGTGCTGTGCTTGATAAACAACTACTGTGTTAGTAGAAGCAACAGTGCAAAAAGCTTTAGAAATGTCCCTGTAGAGACATGTTGGAACTTTTTGTGCTTGGTCTTCTATGGTCTCTATAGTCTACAGTCTGCTTTTTGCTGAGGCACTTGGCACATTTAACATGCTTACAGCACAGTTCTGACACCTGTGAATGGTGGGATTTAACACTCCATGGCAATGTGCCTGTGTGGGTGTCTGTGTGTGTGTGTCTGTGTGTGTGTGTGTGTATGTAAATAAAGTCTCACTTCTAGCATGCTTCCCTCAGGAACATAGAGAAACTAAGTTCCTAGCTGGTCATGATACTCAAAAAAGCTCCAATCTCCTTTAGTTCTTACCCATGATGCATTGGTATTGGTCACCTCAGACGAGGAATGTGGCTTGAAATACAGTCCTTGTATTAAGTGTTAAGCTGCATGTCTCTGAAGTTCAAACTTTAGAGGCACACAATTGTAGGGATGACACAGTGTTTTTCATGCTTATGAATAAACACTCTTAAGCACTTTTAAGACTCTGCTGGTTCATTTGCAGGTGTGTGTGGTCTGCCCATGTTTTGAGAACCTATTGTGAGCTGGTCTTTGAGATACTCATGCATAGCCTCTGTACATCCTGTTTACATTGCAGCAATGGTATACCTTTAAAGACTCCTGCCAGGTGTGTCATTCTTCCCGCATTATCAGATTTCTTGTGCTTATGCACCAAAAATAAAAGAGATTTGCTTGAAGCTGAAAATGCTTGGCCTTGTGCAAGCTTATTTAAGGTTGTGTGGTGCATGTAATCCATATTAGAGTGACAGGAATTTCTCAAGCTGAAATGCACTTTAATTCCTCAAACTATGTGACCTGTCTGAGCGGGTTTGCTTTCTACCAAAGTAACCAAGGCCGATGCATAAAATCTGGCTGTAGAAATCACTTTGGTTTCCTCGAACATTTTCTCTGACAGTCGTTTTCATGTTGATGGTTTGTTTGATTTGTGTCCCCGCCCAGCTGAAATTAGATTTTGTAGTTGCTCAGCTAAATAAGAATATTGGTGAAATGATCTCAGAGGTAAGCTTAAGCTATGCTGCTGAAACAGCACATTTGTGTATCGAAAGTTTAAAGTAGGTAAATAGAGGATAAATGCAACTTACACAATATGTGGCCCAGTGTGTTTAGGATTTATTGTTGTGGAAATGAAAAAGTCAATAGTCATAACAATCTCCAAAGCTATCTGAGTGTGTGTAAGTTTATCATAGTTCTATCTCTGTTTATTCTTCATCCTTTTGTTTAGTGTGTGTGTATGTGTGCGAGACTGTGTCTCTGCGAGTTCCTGCAGGACATATTATCCACTTTGCAGGAAACTCCCTGCTGTGTTTGTCAAAGGACATAATTTGCTCTGTATGTCACTGCTCTGAGGAGGCTGACTCCAAGAACTCAAATCAAGATGTCTCAAATTATTGTCCTTCCTTTTATCATTTCATTCCCTTCTGCTATGATGTCATTCTTTCCCTCAGAGGAATAAAGTCAACAAAATGAAGTTTGATTTGTAGCATTTGAGTACTTAATGTGTATGTGCAGTTAGGAAGCTTGAAGCTCAATGTTTCCTGTAACACAGTTGATCTCTTAGGTACGGGTCAGGTTTCCTGTACTCCTTTCTCCTTTACTGTAGATGTGCATATCTGTTCCAGCTTGTTCCCTGTCTCAGCCTCCTTCCCCCGCAAAGACAAATTGTAGTCCTTACTGTGCAGTAGTCATCTACCTACCTGTCAAAGCACAGCGCAGTGGAAAAACTATGTCAGTACTCACAAATGCAGCACTGGGGAACATCCTGCCAATGACAAGTAGCTAAATTATTTCTTAACATTATATGTCATGTTTGGGGTGTATATTCACCTTAAAGTTACAGATATAAGAAACCAGAAACTTCCTAAATGACAAGCTAGTGGGAGATAGTTTGTCTCATTATCACCTGTAGGTTGCCAGGTAACCTGCAGGGTATACAGGAAGTTACACGATCCAAGTAGGGAAATAGTCCAGCCGATTTTTCAGTGTTCTGGGTTTTGTCTGGATGGTGCATTAGGTGTTGCTCAGTGAGGGGTCAGAGCAGCAGCAAACCTGAGTGTTGTCTTAAAGGGATTCTTTTTTCACGTATTTACTTCAGTACACAATAATGTGTGTGTTAATACAATAAAATTCAAGATATATATTGCACTTGTTTTTTGTAAAGATCCAAAGCTGTGATATTATAAATATGGCAAATAGTAAGGAAAAAAATAGACGTTTCTCTTAAAATGTGGGTAAGTTATAAGTAACTGTGGACACCAGCAATTGAAGCCAATTAGTGTGAGAAAATCAATAAAGTCTAAGAGAAACAGGCACCATTCTTTTTAAACCTCTACCCACAGAAGTTGTGCTGTTGGCGATTTCTTTTTATACAGGAATGCCACGTGAAAAAAATCAACTCTGCCATTTGGAGCAGTTAGACGTAATTGGCTTTTAGAGCAACTGGATGACTGTATGAAGGTACAGACAGTCACCGCAAATACTTCCAAGTAGTAGTACTTGTCTAACATTGCTTATTCACAGTACATATCAGCCTGAATTGCAGCTTATCTAACCCAGCTTCAAAAGACACATATGATCACAGGTTGGCACAAGATGAGATTTAATCTTATGTGCTACTGTACTACTCATTTTACTGTGCATTGTAGCAATGACAGACAGAAGTTGTCCTCCTGGGTGGTACAGCAGTCGTCTGTCACACTGCAGGGATGGCGGTGGCTCTAATTTGCCGTATGTCTACGTCAACGCTGTGTAATAAGACTTCCTCTGGCCACGTTGTAGTTCAGACTTTGCTTTTGTCATCAATGCTAGTGCTGCGATTACATAGAAATGTTGCATTACAATGTCTGGTGGGAAGCCTCAGCCACCTGCTTCTTATCATGTTAACATAGGCTTCAATTATGATTTATGTTTTTACATGTGTACAACTTCTGAATCTGAATTACAGACACTCGGAGAGATTCTTCCAGTATATGTAAACAGACTTAATTTTAGATACAATCCAGCTTGATGTAGCAGTTTACCTCAAACAAAGAAACTTAAACAAATCCCCTTTTCATACCCATCAAATTATGTCTGTGTGCTATCTAATAAGTCCAGCTCCATGGATATTAGTGGCATGACTTCTATACAGTTTTATCTTCGAGACCAGGTGCAGAGTGGCTACAATGCCGTCTTTATCTGATCTGACTGACTTGAAGTGTGACACAACACAACTTGATATTAAAAAAGTTTTAACAGGCTCGATGAACACAAGATAAATAATTTAGCCGTACAGTTCCTGAACACACAGCCTTCCATGGTATGTATCCAACAAAGCACCACCATTTTTTTAATCTGTACTATTTTCAGCAGACACAATACTTCACATTCTTAGAAATTTGTCTCGAGTTTCTTTTTATGAGAAAGCAGAGACCAGCGACTATGTTTCAGAGGGTAATAATGAAAATCTGCTCCTTGTCCTTTCTCTGTAATGTTGTAGGTGGTTCATTTGTTATACGAGGACACCTGGCTGAGCAGTTGAACCAAGGCACCACCCATCATGATCAGAGTATCAGTTACTGTCATCATCCTTGGTGAGAAAAGCAGTCTGTCTGTTTGGGGTATCCTAGTAAAAAGTATACTTTGGAGCGCACTGGTTTTCAATGCATTATTCTTTGCAGTGTTGCATATTTCCATCAGAATCAGTTTGCTTTACATTCACACCATCAAAGAGCACTATCACTGAGGTTTTGGGTGTATAGTATACACATGGATGATTATGTTACTTTCTCTGCTATTATGTGAAACTCCCTCTTCCTCACCCGCAGCGCTCCTCTTGTTGTGTGCATGCTGGGCCAAGCCTAATGGATCAAAGAACAAGAAACCAAAGCAAAGTAAGCAGCCCTGTAATCTTCATCAGTCCCAGTGTAATTGTCTGCATTTCCATTCAGTTCTCTCACCCCAATTGAAACCTTGGGATTCATTTGACACTGCAGTATTTTTCCTATCTGTGTGTGTCAGCTCTGAACATACTGCTGTAAAAAAAAAAAAGTTGTCAATATAGAGCAGAGGTGAGTACAACTCTGTGTCACACATCAACATTGTACGACCACTCAAGAGTGTTTTTTTTCTAAGTGGACAAGTCAAAAAGAAATGCTTTACAAAAAATTTGAAAGAATATGGGATCCTAAGCAGGAACCCACAATAACTGATGTGACTCCATATATAATCCCTGATATACAAATCAGAAAACCTGCCATCACTGAAACAAAACACACCTGTGAATTCCAATGATTCTAAATACTTAAACAAAATCATAAAATGATGTGTGAGCACTACACTTTCTCTTCTGGACATGCTCTGTTTTGGAGCTACGGTTTGGTTTATTTCTATGTCTGCTTAATGAGTCCACTTTGAAACAAAGTAGCAGAGTAATTAAACATTTATGAATGTGAGGATTCACAAATATAGAAAACGAGGAAGATCTGTGACCAAGACAATAGCCCCAGTGATTAGGTATAGGTGTAGAATGCGCCATTCTATTGCAAATCAGAGCCACAGTGGTCATCCTATGGCCATCCATATGATGCCATAGATCATATGGATGCAGTGAAAGACTACTTAAGAGAAAAGTGAAAACAAGGAGCAAGTCAAGTCTGCATTTGACTTTAAATTCAATACTGTTTTGGAGTAGAACTACTCACTAAATCACTCCAACAGCACACGCCAGTGCTTATTTCTAGCCAGGCACATTAAAGAGTTGGTAGAGATTTTTTTTTAAGAAAAAAACAGAAGAAGAGAAAAAGAGAATTAAAGAGAGAAGGAAAGGAATAAGAAACGAAGGGTCGCAGAACACCTTCCTACTTCACTTCTTACTTTGGAGCTTTTGTTTTTCTTAAATAACAAACCTAATAGTTTGGTTTTTAAAAACAATCTTTCTTAAGAGCAAATAACAATCTATTCAACTTGATTATAATGCCACTACTGAAGGTGCTAACTTTTTTTTTTTATCCATCTATAATTCTGTCAGTGACCATCTTCCAATATTTCTTCTTCTGTCCACAGTTGTTCCAGATATAGATTGTGATGTCAGAGCAGGAAAAATCAATCTCCCAGAGTTCATAGTCAAATGTCCTGCACAGTGCAAGGAAACCAGGCAGCAGGTCTATGGGACAGACGTGTTTGCCTCCATCTCCAGCATCTGCAACGCAGCCATCCACAGGTTAACAGTGGAGAGATGATTGTGAAGTAATCTCACCTCAAACATCTGGTTAGATCTGATGAATATGTTGTCTCCACAGTGGTGTCATCACAAACTCAGGAGGAAAGGTGATTGTAAGGAAGATGGCCGGGCAGAACATCTACAAAGGAAGCAATTCCAATGGGGTGCGCTCGCTGTCCCTGCCCAAATGGAGGGAGTCGTTTGTTGTGTCAGGTATCGACGATGAAGAAAACTATGCTAAACACAATTCTTTTAATTCAGCTCTCACACCAAAGGCTTGCTCTGTGGTGTTTCAGTGGGGAAGCCAAAGAAAGGAGTCATTTACCCATCAACTCTGGACTACGTTCCTTCAAGACCAACCTATGTGAAAACAAGTAAGAGGAGGGTTATTTTTTTACACTCAAACCAATTTGAATGTGAATGCATTTTGATGAATTACATTTAGTTTGTCATTGTCTGGACAGAGAGATATTCAGGGTTTTACAGTGGCAGGATCCTAAAAGCACAGGTTTTGGTATTTGTAACTGAAAATGGTATTTGCATTTTATAAACTTGGGAAAAGTAAAAAAAAAAAAACATGTTATTTCAGCAGCCTTTATTTCACACTTTTACCATTGTTTTGACTTTAATTTAGTACTTTTTGATATGAAATGTTGTTCATATGAAACCTGCGCTACACATATAGGGATATAGTAATGGAAAGAATGTTTGAAAAGAGTATTATGTAAACCAGTCATCTAAAACTTTCACTTTCCAATGGATTCTAGCAATTTTTTATCAAGCCATCATGATTTCTTTGAACTACACATCACTAGTTCAGTACCTTCTAGGGACAAAAAGATAAGCATCCATGCGCTTGACTCTGGCATGTTGAACTTCGCTCGGCTTGAACGAGGAGCTGGATAGCTGTAGTGTGCTGAAGAATGACAAGAATGCATTACAACACTGAGGTTACTGTAGACTCTCTTCCTCCCCATCCATCCTCTTACATGACTGACTGACTTAACCTTTCATATCCTTTCAGGTCAAAAGGAGGCCAAATCCCCTGCAGTCACCACGGTGCTGCCTGCAATGCCGACACCTGAAGCCACCACTACCACTCCTGAGCCGACAACAACCACACAGGCCCCCACTACCACCACCACTACCACTACACCTCCACCACCTCCTCCTACTACCAAGGCCCGAGCTGCTGTCCATAAAATCCGGGATGCAGGTGAAAAAAAAAAGCACACAGTTGCCACCTAGTTGACATCAAGCTAACAATATCAGCAGCTTGTAATTAGAAATGCTGTTTTCCAGAACAAGCTTTCTTTCATGTGAAGATGAAGATGAATGATTGCAGCTGGTAATCACAAGTAGTTACAACTATAATTATGAGAAATTACAGCCGGTCTGTGATGAAGTGAATACAATTCTGTTCGGTTGCTTGACTGACTTAACAGTGGATCAGCAGACCTCTCATCACTGATTAAATGAAAGCACGATCAGGGTGGTAATCACTGTGTGTCTGCACCGTTTTAAATGGAAATGCAACTACAAAGAGTAGGCAGTGCCACAGTATCTTCAGGTATGTGTGCAAATGAGACGGGCACCGTGCCAGGCAACCTCCCAAGCGTTTCTCTTCCTTTCATTTTCTGTAACACTATCTATCCTCTCTCTACATTGGCACCCCATTTGTCTTTCTTCTATCTAGGCAGCAGTCACCCGTATCTCACTCACATGGCTGCCACAAGTTCAAGTAAGTGAAGCAAAACAAAGACAAATTTTCCTTTGAGTTGGGGGTCTACGTGAGGGACTGTAGTGCTGTTTCTCAATGCTTGAGCATTTAGGAATATGTGTTTACGCCAAGCATGGGGTATTTTCAGAGGATGGTGTGTATCGAGATTCCTCGTGTATTTCATGTTAAACGTATCAATGGTGCTGTTTCCAAAGCAAATTTGTCACTGTCAGAGGCACAACTTGCATGATCAAAAAGTAAAAGAAAATCTATCCAGTTTGCTCGTTTTAATCTGCAAACTTCAAACAGGAAAGTCATGATTGAGTCTGTTGGTTTATACCTACTTCAAACTCATTTAGGTTTTGCTATTCCGATTTTTCTGTAAATTTGCCCAAATTGTGTTATTGGTGTAGGACAGTCACAGAATGGCCAAGGAAAGAGTCCCAGCCAAGGTATGTCATTATTTTCCTTAATTCTACAACTGTTGGAAAGTTTTTTACGCGAGACATACTGTAAATTAAGTGTAACTAAACAAAGGCATTTCTTCAAAGTATTCAGAGGAGGCTCCTATCCAAATAGATTCCCACAACGTGCCAGTGCAGGTAAATCAATGCATATTTTATTTTTTTAATGTGTCTTTGTCCTTTACTTACTTCTTTGCTTTACACTGATGCAAATGAACTCTGCATGGCACCTCTGTTCTGTATGTGCAGGGCTACTTCAACTTTCTTTGATTTTTGTAACGTAGGCCGTGTTCTGTTCTGTCATCTTTCAAGTAAAAACAACACTTAATCATTGTATGAAAACCACATTCACAGAATTCATTAGAAATAATGATTTTTTTTCATGAATATGGTGTAATTTTACAGATAAATGCATATGTTGGAGTTTGGCGGTTCATTGCTACAGCCCAAATGCATCAATTGGTCAATTTTCCCACTACAGGTGGATATCACCTATGTAACTGGAACATTTTGAACCAGTAGCACAACAGTAATAAAACAGACCAACAAATAATGGATAAAGTTAATTGCCCTACAGCCTACTTGTGTTAGATCAGTTATTTACTCAGTTTTAGCCAATTTGTAAGTTTATTAACTATAGTAAGTATTCATAAAAAGACAGAGGACACAGAAGATAACTTCAATTTTCAGCTGCTGCTGGTGCTTGATGAAAAATCACCAAAATACACCCTCAGGGCACCACAAGAGTATAAATCATATTCAATAATAACAGGAGAAAATCGGTAAAGTCAGGCAATTACTGAAATGATTTAAGATCCAAACTTTCAAGAACGATGACTCCTGCAATTTTTTTTAAGATAACTGGAAGAAGTAATGAAATGTTTTGCCCGAGAAGAGGAATTCACACTTTCAAGCTGTTGACACATTTTAATATTATTGTTATTTTTTTATGTATTAACTCTACGTGTGGAGTTGATACTCACTAACTGTGTCCCTGTTTGGGATGTTAAGCCTATGAGGATTTGTTTAATAAAAGTAAGCCATCTGCAAATATAATAGATAATAGAATAGTGTTCAGTGTAGTCATATTCACATAAAGCTCTAATGCAGCATCCTGATTTGAGAAGTGTCAGACAAGTGTTGCATTTGTGGCAGCAAAGGTAATGTTAGCTTAAAACCACATTGGAGCTGTAACCATGAGAGAAGTGAGTTGCTAAGATATTATATAAATGAGAAGTAGCTGGTGGGATACATTTCATGCACGATTGCTGATCCAAGTAAAGAACATGCCATCACTTACTATGATGTGAGATAACTGCAAGTCAACAGATTGTAGCTGACTGATATAAAACTAGTTTGACTTATTTTGCATACTCTCAGGAGGATTAATGCACTCTGCAGCAATTGTATTCTTTATAGTGATAGTTTTATGATTCCTGATGTACTGTAGCGTAACTAACTGCAGATGTAGCGGGTTGAGGTGGTATTGTGAAATGTAAATACTCAAGTAAAGTACAAGTAACTTAGAAAAGTACCCAAGTGCAATACATACACAAATTCATTCAGTTGCTTCACACAACTGGTTGACATCCAGGATGTACCAAAACGGTGGATTGCATTTCCAAAGCCACACTGCACAGATGGGCAGTAAAATTGAGAATCTCAGAATCCAAGGAATTTTTTAGGACAATATTTTCTACTTCAGTGCTACTGTAATTATAGGGCACTCGTGAAAAAAGCAACCTTGCTCTTAGTAAAACTGTCTTGGATGAATAAATGTTTAAAAACAGCAATAGCAATAAGTCTTTATTGCATTTTTATTCTCAGTGGCTGCAACTGCTGGACTGAGTCAACAAATCTGTTTCTTAAAGGAGAATCTCCAAATTCTTTATCTTGATTGTTTGTTACACAGATCTGATTTATAGTATTGTTCTACAGATGCTCTTTAGTACTTAAGGGACGTATCCTGGCTACCATCTGAAATATTACACATTTAACATTTCCTAGATAACTTAAATGTGCATATTCCTTTATGTGTCAGTGTGAATAAACTATGTGATTTTATACTGTCTTATAATATACCTTTGTCCAAAATCTTGGTTCCAGGTATGCGCAGACCAGAGGCGGGGTCAGCCATCAGGAGGCAGCCATCCTCTCCTGTCGGCCCAGGTCAGCCTCATCATCAGCACTCTCACACACAGTAACTAACAGGTAGGCATGGTGGGGCTGACAAGGAATGTGGGTCAAGGGCAGCTTTCGGGGACAGATGTCTATTGAAATGAGAATCCAGGAGACCCCAGTGTTCACACCCATAAGCCCCTGTGATCTTCACCCTGGGGTCACCACTAATCCGCTCCATCAAGCATCTCAGCTAACATTCCTCTTGAGATAACTGCTGTTTTCTGTCATTAGGAACATCCTCTCTGTCATATTTTCATTTTACGAGATGAAAAGTGCCAAATTAAGCAGAGTTAAGGCCTGTAAATACGCCCAGCATATATCTGTTGTTTTTGATATCATGCTGTGGAGAAAATGCCTTTAACTTTGCTCAAAGCGAAACAGCTGGGCTGCATTTGTGGATGGAGGCCCAGAACTGAAGCTCTCTTCTGCCCCCCTCTTCTTCCTTCTCTACCTCTCCTTTTCTGTCTGCCTGTTTCTCATCTCTACAAACAGCCTTCAACAGGGTTCAGCCTGCCACACCAGACCGGACTCAAACCATGAGCCAGCCCAACCCTGGTAAGTGTCTGCAGACCAGGAGCATTTAACCACACTGACGTACACAGTTCTGATCAAACAGGAGGATAACAAGGACCATAAAGCCCCAGTTAGAATGTTTTATAAAGCAGCACTAATGTTTACCCGCTGTGGGGAGCTACAGTTCAAGGCATGGCCAGTCTTCTATAAAGGTTGAGCAGAGATACAGGCAGATACTCAAATTTCACTGCAGAAAAATGAACATGACAATATCCCTCAAAGATCAAGGTTGATATGATAACATTGTTTAAATAAATCTGATATGTTTCAGATAAGACTCTCTCTTTTGAATAAGGCCATGATAAGAAACCTGCTTTGTCAGTACAGTCATAAGATCTTATGACGGATCCCATGTGGTCTGGTTCTGACCCCTCCCTTGAAAAATCTGTGCAGAAAGAGTTAGTGAGATGAAAGCAGCAGTAGTGGTCCAGTGGTGCTCCCACAGAGATGCATGACCCAGCCCACAGCACAGCAGGATCTGGGTCCACTGTCTTCGCTTGTCAAGAATAAAAAGCTCCTCAAACTGGGCGAGGTGTGGCTCACAGAGGAATGCGCTTCTGTTTTTCTTCTGTGGAATGCAAAACCATGGATCCCCTCAAATTAGACAGGCCTATATCTGTTTAAATGATGACCGATGGTAGGATTTGATTTCTAAAACGCATGATGAATTGATTAAATTCAGTGAATCATTCATTCGACCGACCTTCAGCTGCCAGGATGCTGCAGAAAGTGGGTATTTTCGATTGGTGGATAACAGTGTGATTTTTAAAAAATGTATTGATCCCCTTGAGCTAATTCTTCAAAAATGGAAGTCAAAGTTCAGAGGTGAGGGTTAGCAGCACCCCTGGAGCCTGCAGGGATTCTGGCTTTTCTCAAGGACTCACTTGCAGGAAGGATGCTTGCCAACATTGGCGTTTCAGACTGTGATTTACGAGTTGAAAGATTTTCTCCCTGTCACTTTGTCACCTGGCTCCCACAAACAGATGTTTCAGTT
Source organism: Leuresthes tenuis (assembly GCF_036924035.1). NCBI lineage: Eukaryota > Metazoa > Chordata > Actinopteri > Atheriniformes > Atherinopsidae > Leuresthes > Leuresthes tenuis. The sequence continues at coordinate 19,414,034 of NW_027325362.1, forward strand.
TATTGCTTTAAGTTATGATCTAGTTTAACCTGACATTTTGTTATGAGTCGTGTCTACCTGACAGTCAAAACGGTGCATGAAAAACCTCTGTAAAAACGTGTTGAGATGACGTTATATCACCATTTGCTTTGGCATGTGGCTTTCAGCAAAATTACACATTACACGAACACTTACTCAGACATATATTAGCAGTGCTGTAGCTGTTTTGCAAAGGGAGCTCTGCTGCGAGATGAAGCTCATTATCCCTGATCCTGCTCTGACCTTCTGGCCTCAGTGATAACTCAAGTGGCTATGATTGAAAGAGTTGAACTCAATCCCTTTAAAGCACCTGTTTTAACAGAAAAAAACAACACTACTGTCTGCTGTGCACTACTGGGCCTTTGACCAGCAGCAGATTAGCCTAATCTCTGCACCCTACTATCTATACTGTCCCTGGTTTGACACCAACTTTAGAATTACACTCCCACGCTTCAGTGGTCAGCAGGCTTGGCCCTTTGAGCCCATCCTCGTAAACAAAAGGCCCAGCTCACTACCTGTCGCTGGATGGGAACCTCAGAGCTGGGGCTGTGTGTTTGTTTAAGCTACCCATCCACCACAGAGAGAGGTTAACTGAAGTGTGTTGTCACGGTTCAGTTAGCTCAGACAGAGGGGACGCACTATTGTGGTTTTGCTCAGCTGTTTCAGCCTCCAGTGTTCAATCACAACTGTCCATCATCTATGTTTTTCTTTTTCTTTCTTTTTTCTATTTTTTATGGCAGTTTTGAAGTTGAAACTTTGCATTTGCTTAAGAAGCAGTCAGAAGACGGAAAATGGGAAATACATTTTCACAGCTCTTTAGGCTTCTTCTGTCTTTCTACCCTGAAGGTAGAAAGAAAAAGGCTAAATTTCACTTAAACAACCCTCGGTCACTCAGTCTCTGACTGTATGACTACTGTATGTTTAGTGTCTGACTGAACACCTTGTGCATACCCCACTAATAACGTGGTCAGTTAAGTGGAGGTCACAAGTACGCCCCTCCTCTGTGCTTGTCCTGAATGCAGCTTTCTAATCTTCCCCTGCACAGCTTTTCCCAGAAGGGATTGGCCTCCCCCTTCTTTTCCTCGTTCTGATTGGTTCCCTGGAGCACGACGACCAACAGGTACTTATCCCAGCACTGTTCAATCCTAATTTGGACATTTAAATGATAATCTTTTGATTAATTGAATGCTCACAAAAGCTAAGGTAAGACAGGCAGCATGCTCTAAAATAATTTCCTATTCAACTGTCATTTTGAATTCATGAATGCATCACCAAATATTGTAATTTACAAAACAGACCCATGGGATATCTATGCAGTGGTTAAAACTTTACGACTGAAATTCTGATAGTTGCTGATGCATCCACCTTCTCTGCTGTACATTCAGATGTTAGTTATGCAGGTCCAGACACAGGATATGCATGGAGTGAGACAGACACACCTGAATATACAGGTAAGTTAGCCCACCTCCTTCTAAAACAGCCCAACAGGACAGTTTGGAGCACAATGCCCCCCCCTTTACTGAACACATGACTACACCTCATGTCCATTCGTGTTGCATGTGGAAACACAGCATGCTCAAGCGACTGATACAGTTCGGTGTTTGCTGACCAAAGATGTGTTCAATAAACCTCAAGTGTGAGTAAATGCAATGTGTCCCAGGACACTGTGTTTACATGCCATCTGCCTGAAATATGTGTGATTCTTTGAAGTGTGGACGAGGAGCACGGGGCAGGATTATGGTGCATGTGAGAGTGATATACTGTAAGGTGATAATTGTACAAAAAAGCCGTAGTTTTCACTGGTCTGCAATTGGTTGGGTAATGATGTGTGACCAATCGCAACCATGAAAATGTGTGCTTTTCCCTCTGACGTTTCGTCCACACTAATGGGTTTCATAACATCCTCCTCTAGCTCGGGATCACAGGCCTGATATCTCAGATTTTGAGCGCTGGTTTTATAACTTTGGACCGTACCGTAAGTGTTCTTGAATTTCTATCTATTGGGCACTAACAAATCTTCAGTTTGTACTGTTTGATATGAATGGGTTGGGACTACATTCATGGAAAACTTGTTTGTTGTCTTTCTGTGACATAATAGCACACAACTTCTGGGACATGACCATGCTCCTACTCTCTGATTTGTTAATTTAATGTTCACATGAATTAGTTGGTGCTGTTAGGTTAGCTGTGTCCCTATGTCTCACACACAGACATTAATGTGGGATCAGTTACCATCTGGCTGGGCATGAAAACAAACAAACCAGAATGCTAAACTATTTCATTAAATGCTTTAAAAAGCAGTCAGTATATGATTTACTTTCAGTCCTAGCCTTCACTAAAGAACACAACCCACTTGCAGGACACAAAAGATCTGCAAAAGCCCTCATTTTCAGATTACAAGCCACTCCTCCATCTCTTTAAAGAAACAGCTGAGCTTACAAATCTAAAGTCTGATCCCATGTTTTATTTGATCACCCCACTTCCGACTAAATGAAGCATGGAACCTGAGAGGAGATGGGCTGCGATGCCATGGTGTGTTTGTATTTCTCATGTCACAGTTTGTCTTCAATGATGATGCCTTTGTTTTTAGCCCCCCGATCCACTGACTCAGATGGCAGCCACAAAATGCCCCTGGATACAACCCATACTAAAGGTGAGCAGCAGTTACCATGGCTACAATCCAAGAAGGCCTCATATAATATAGAATCTACAAAAAAAACATTAATTTGCATTATCCTTTCATTTGCTCTAAGTTGTGAGATGCTGCTAACTGCTTGTGCTTTCTGCTTTAGTTTTCTAATTCAGAGTAGAATTAGAAAAGAAGATGCTGTCAGGGTTATTCATGCCAAACAGACCCTCTTGCTGTTGGTGCTGTGAAAGTATTACTTACTGCTCTGTAGTAGAAATATGCTAACACAATATCATCCGTGCAGTGGAGCCAGTGGATGTCTGGAAGCCAGAAGCAAACCTCTATGAATCTGGTAAGACTGCTTGTGCCGGTTCTTGTTCTGTCCCCCAAAAGAGTCACTTTGCCAATAAATCCTCAGTTCTGACTGTAAGTACAATCCAAATCGAGTCTATCCAAGAAAAAGACTGGGTTTCTGCTCAGCCTGTAATTGAAGGGAGCTTGGGTGAAAGTCAAATGGCACGGTTGCTTGTGGCACAATGTTTGTCACAACAAATACTTTCCAACATTTGGGATCACTGAAAAGTGGACAGCTGCAGTTCAGCTGAATAAACTCGAATTGATTCTGCAAAAGGAGACATTTGCTCTCTCTGTTGTTAGAGGGTTGAAGTTGTAGTTTAAGGTAAAGGAGAAGTGCTTTGTATTAATAATGGTGGTCCTAAATAGGTTAGTATCAAGTTTCCTATCATTTTAAGAGAGCACATTATTGGAAAGTCAACAGTGAAATCAGCTGACTTTTACTTGTCACAGTTAAAAACCAGTAGATTTGATCTGATGATTGATATAATTATTGTTTTCCAGGTTTCAGTGTGAGAGAGCAAGACCCTGTACCCAGAGCACCAGAGATAGTGTCACAGGGAGACCCAAGTAAGTGCGTCTTGGAAGAATTTACACCATCTTTGAAACTAGTACTGCTGGATTGTATTAATTCAATAGTTCTTGCATAAGAATCTGAGGTACATCTAAAAGCTATCCAGTAGAATATTTTTTATTTCATCAAACACTAAGTATTTAAGCATGCATACTTGAGAATTAATGCATATTTAATGGATTTCCTTCCACATGTAACAAATGCAAAGAAGTTTTTTTCTAATCCTTTCTACCCTGGCGGTCCCATGTGTTACAAACTGTGCTTTATTTCTCTTGCGTCAAATTTGACAGATGAAAGACAAGATGCACTAAGCCTCACCTGAAACTGTTCAGAGATCCTCTTTGAAAACTCCTTGTTTTACATCTATTTTCTTAATCGATAAAACTTTAAGTTCTTACTTGTCCTTGAAAATTAAAAAAAAAAAAATTCCTAAAACATCAGATTTTCACACACATCCTGAAAAAGGAAAAAAACATATGTAATGTAATAAATAGAAAAATTCAGTATCTCTGTAAATTATGCATCTGTAGGATTAACCGTCATTTTGAAAGGGGAATTAGTCCCATGTTTTCAGTCACTGTGATGATGGTCAGGTGCAAGTTGGGAGCCTGTTTCAATTAAAGTACAGGGATCTATCAAAGTCTGATCTTTACAACTTGTGTTTGTTGAAGTGTGTATTATGACATAAACACAGGAAATATCCGAAGACTGGAGCAAAAGATTTCTCTCATATTGGCTCATGTTAGCCTTCCATCAGAAGAGTACCGAACAACAATGGCGCATACAGCAGGAATACTGCTCTCAAAAAAGAACCCTGCAGCCTGTTTGAGATAATGTAGACAAACATCAGGGATGTTTTTAAAATGCTTTGTGGCAGATGGCAAATAAGTCTTTTTGGTTTAAATTAGAAGGGTGGTGTTTTGAGTAAGGAAAACACTGCATTCCACCATAAGAACCTTATCCCATCTGTAGGACTCGGTGGTGGCAGTGTCATGATTTGGGCTGTCTTTGAACTGAATCTGCTGTGCAGTGCATGAACCTTATGATGTGTCTTTTCTTTGCAGATTGTAAGGTAGACCTTGCCTTCTTGATGGATGGGAGCTGGAGTATTGGGAAGCGGCGTTTTAAGATCCAGAAGGACTTCCTGGCTGAGGTGGCACAGGTCATCAACGTGGGTGTCACTGGACCCATGATGGGCATCATCCAATATGGGTAACCTCTTTCTTTCTGTTTAGTTATTATGTGCCAGTTTGAGAGAATAAATGTCATGTGACTGTTTGTTGTTTTGCCTGAAGCGATGATCCCGTGACGGAGCTCAGTCTGAGGACTTACTCCAACTCAAGAGAAGTGAAGTCAGCCATAGATAAGATTGTGCAGAAGGGAGGCCTCTCCAATGTGGGTGAGTGACCAGCTGCCAGCTACAGCGAATGCCTCGAAACACAAGTGTGAAAGTGAAAGGGGTGCAATAATTGTATGCTTTACAACCCAGGCACATTTTCACATGCAAGGGTAGAATTAAATCTAAATCTGCTGCAAGACACTGTTTGCTAAATTACAGTCCTGCTTCTAGTAAGCCATGTTTTTCCTCTGTGCTGACCGAAAACCTTTTGCTTTTACCAGCTCATGGGGTTGAGCTTTCAGGGAGCAACTGTTGTTTGTCTGCTTTGGTTGGTGCGTCACTACCACATGCGTCTTTAGGACCTGCTAAATTTTGCATGCTGATACAAATAGTGTTGTTTGCGTTTGCTCAGAAGTGCTTTTTAATCATACAGCGGTGTGTTGGAAAAGCCGCAACAGTCCCCAACGGAGCCTCTCCAGCCATTGTTAAGACCACCAGCAAGACAATAAAAGTGTTGGGATATCACTTTATTTTGTGATGAAATACTGCTACAAGAGTTTATAGAGGTGTCTTTGTATACAAAATAAACAGGTTGGCCTGTTACGTTTTTATCAGGTATATAGTTTCTGCCTTCCTCAGCCTGTCCAAAAATGCATTTTCTCATTTCAACCACAGACTTGTATAGAATGAGGATGTAGCATCCATCATTTAACCGTCTCCCTGTTGCCCCCTGGTGTCCTGGCAGGAAAAGCCCTTTCCTACATCAACAAGCAGTACTTCAGTGATGCCAATGGGAACCGAGGAGGAGCTCCAAATGTTGCCGTGGTGCTTGTGGACGGCTGGCCCACGGACAAAGTGGAGGAGGCGTCTCGACTCGCACGCGAGTCTGGCATCAACATCTTCTTTGTCACCATCGAAGGCCCTGACGACAATGAGAAACAAAACCTAGTTGAGGCCAGCTTTGTTGACAAGGTGTGACCATTGCCACAGATATATGTCAGTGCTTAGTGACACACATCAAAACAGTCTGAATCACTGCATGTTGTTTCCTCCCACAGGCTGTGTGTCGGACAAATGGCTTCTTCTCCCTTCCTGTGAACAGCTGGTTTGCCCTGAGGAAGGCCGTGCAGCCCCTGGTGAAGCGGGTGTGTGACACAGACCGCCTGGTGTGCAGCAAGACTTGCATCAATGCCAACGACATCGCGTTTGTCATCGACGGCTCCAGCAGTGTGGGAACTGGCAACTTCCGCACGGTGCTGCAATTTGTGGCCAATGTTACAAGGGAGTTTGAGATCTCCGACACGGATACACGGGTCGGAGCTGTGCAGTACACCTATGAGCAGAGGCTGGAGTTCGCCTTTGGACAGTACAACAACAAGGCCGAGTTGCTGAATGCCATCAAACGCATCAACTACTGGAGTGGTGGAACCAGCACCGGTGCAGCCATCACCTATGCAGCAGAGCAGCTTTTCAGCAAATCCAAACCCAACAAACGCAAGATTATGATTGTTATCACAGATGGGCGCTCTTATGATGACGTCAGGGCGCCCTCACTGGCTGTACACCGCCAAGGTTAGAGATGATTTATAACGGAAAGAAAATATAATGACATTTTTGACAGTTTAGCCCTAAAGTCAATAAAATGTTTTCAAATCCCCACTAAATGATAAAACTATAAATTGCATAATAAAAATGATTTTAGAACAGTTTTAACTCTTTTACACTTTTACGGGCTTTTAAGGGCTTTGGCACAACAACAGTAGCATAATTATCTCTCTGGTCTGTGTCAGTCCACACTGAAGTGTCAGAGTGTGTTTGATGTGACAAACATGTATCAGGCACGTGTGTGTAATCTGCTGTGCCCCCCCCCTGTGATCCAGGTGTGATTGCATACTCCATCGGCATCGCCTGGGCTGCCCAGGATGAGCTGGAGTACATCGCCACAGACCCTGACAAGGAGCACTCCTTCTTCGTGGACGAGTTCGACAACCTCTACAAATTTGTGCCCAAGATTATCCACAACATCTGCCAGGAGTTCAACTCTCAGCCCAGAAACTGAGGACGGCCGTGTTGAGGGGAGGTGTTGTGAGGGACGTGTTGGGTCTGGACTGTATTAACAGAACCCTGAATGTAAATTTACTCACTCTGTTGCCCAGATGGTGGTGCTGGATTGGCTGCAGTGCCACATATTTGTAGAGGGAGGGGTCGGAAATTAGGGGAGGTTTTAAGATCTATCAGAATTTTGTCCCAAATACACAGACGGTATTAATGGTTAAGCATATGAGTGCACACCTCTAAGCTGACAGCGCTTCTGTAGAGTGAGGCCAGCTGTTGTCACAGAACAATATAGTCCTGATCTGTTAAACTAATGCTACCAATAAGTCAACCATTACAATTTTAAGTTTATTAGCAAATAATTTACAAGCTTTACAGAGGAGTTATTAATATTCAGTTGAAATGTGGGTTGCCAGATTGTGGGATAACCCTCTAAATGGCATTGGTTCTCCATTAACGTGAGACCGATTTTGTTTCTTAAGCTTTTTTTTGTTAGGACTGCTTGAACCTCTGCTCAACATCTGGGCTGAAATGCATTCATTAACAAGTTTCCCATGTTTGAGTGAGGATTTGATCAATTTAAATTACTTTGAGAACCTTTACCACCTGCAGCCCACAAGTTGTTTCTTGAAGCATTAGTAAACGATCTACAGACCTCAATTAAGCTCTTAAGTACAGTTTCGTACCTTACAAATAGGGGATACCGAAACAGTTCTATACATAAAGCTGCCTTACTGGGATATGGTTCTTGAAGAGAAACGCTGGTTTAAAGCCTACCTTGCACTTTCTCTTACGCCTTAACATACATTTCTAAACTTAATAATGGTGCTTCTGTGCAGTTCTCTGAAAAAGAGGATACATTGTCTCATAGCTGGTGAGTTTGGATCCTCTTTATAGGGGGGATTTGACAGTAGGGTCATTGTTGAAGTTCCTCTCTTAAGACTGTGGTGCTAATATTGCTTTTGATACGATTCTTACGTGCAACCAAGGGGTGAGTGTAAAAGGCATGGAACAAGGATGTGGACTTTGTATGGAGTGACAGCAGATCAAGAAAGTGCTTTTCAGGGATAAAGCAAGTTATCTCATTACTCTGTCCTCTAAAAGTGGCTGCTTCTAACGCTGCAGGCATGACTCGGTGTTGTTGAAAGAGTATTTATGATTTTATTCCTCTTATGGCCTGTTTGTACATATACCTATTAAAAGCCTTTTTGCTTATAATGTTCAGATAATTTTTGAGTTTTTAATAAAATAAAGAAAATGAAGGTAGCATAAAGCAGCCGACTTGTGCCTGGAATTTTTTGGGGATCAAATTAAGCTCCTTACTTTGTACTTCAGTCACAGACACAAAACACAGATTTTTAGAATTAGTCTGAGGAGGTTATCATTATCACAGATTTTAAACGTGCAAATCTGGCAAGAAACAATTGGGACAATGATGCTCACCGTCATTCTAGAGCTTTTTAAGGAATTTCCTTCTGTATCACAGTAACTCAGATGAAAGCTGCCAGTACATCTAATTTATGAACATACAATAGCAACAACAGATTCTGCATCTGGGGGGGTATAATGTGTGAAATGTGGACAAAAGAAAGTCATGGTTTAAGTTCCACAACACTTAGTGGATCATCGCAGTAGTATGAGGCGGGACGTAGAATCTCATCCGCTGAGGACCCATTCATCTGTAAAATGACCAACATCAGAGCCCGATTAACATTTTACAGCAGGTTTTATTTTGAACATACTTTCATATACAAACCAGTGACTGAGAAAATGGCTCATCTGAGGCTGTACTCTCCACGTACAACACCGTGATTGACTCTTTTTTTCTTTTTTCCTTCCTTTTTTTTTGGTCTTTTTCAAACCTCAGTTTACAGTAAACTGGAATCGCAGGACATTTTTCTTCCCTCAGTGTTGGATGGTTAACTCATTATTTCAAATAGTCCTAAAGTACTGCACTAATCTCCTGCTAAACACTGGACTACTGTAAATATCAGGACATGATACATCACATTGTAGTAAAGCCTGTCCCCACAGCTTGGGAATACTACATACAGTACACGCCATCAATTCATACAAGAGCAAACTGGCCAAAATCAGTTAGTTACTCCTAAAATTGACATCTAGAACCAAGTCTGAGCTGTAATCATATAACCAAGATGGTTTACTTTGGACACATATGTTTGTTATCTTACTTCTGAAGTGTACAGTTACTTGAATCTAACAAACAGGCAATATATTTAATGGTCTGTATCACTCTGCCAGCTTCGCCCTAAAATGCACAAAACTGATTCCCCAACCACACTTATCAAAAAGGACACTCAAACTCACACTGCACAGTAAATTTTAAGACTGAATATATATTTTGTTTATTATAAGCATTTGTAATTTTACATCCAATGTTAAAATCAACAACATTGTGACAACCAGCTTGAAATTCTCCACCATCCCCCTCCCTCCCTGTTCCCCAAAATAAGCTTGTTAAAATAACATTTTCAAGACCTTTTTAAAGCAAAGGCACATTTGTCAATATGGGTTTTAAAAAGGAAAATAAAGGCAGGCCAGCAAGTGGAGTCGGTCTGGGAAGCAGAGAAGAGGAAGAGAGAGGCTTCTGTGACAGCTCCAGTGAGCCTTCAATACCCCACGTTTCTGAAACACAACACAAAACCTGACTTGGAGTGAAGGGCTGGACCTGGTTTGTCTGAGAGGGAAGGTCGAGGGCCTGAGGGATCTGGGATGAGCGTGAAGCCACAGGGGCAGAGGAAGAGGGGGCTTAAAACCTCATTTCTCCACTCCACACTAACACTTGTCCTGAGCCTCCTTTCTGTGGAGGTTGAATTTAAGTCTGTCTGCAGGGGCGCTGTGGCCGGTCACACCCAGGCCTGCCTGGATGGTCGGTGGGGAACCAGAGAGCAGTTCTCCCTCTGACTGGCCTCCCTGCCAACCCTCTCTATGGAGAGTCACAGCCTGTTTGAGGCTATCGGCTACATAGTCTGCAAGTCCAACAGGAGACCAGAGGGCTGTGTGAGGTGGGACTGGACCCCTGCCTGACGGTCCTTCCCCTGCTGTGTCTCTATTGGTCCCTGATCATGGGAAACTGAGTCAGAGAGCAGGGCTGTGGGGGGACACGCAGCTCCGCGTCATACAAACACCTTTGCGAGAGCATCTGCTCCGGCGCTGGCGATGTAACATTTAGATGGATGAAATGCCACATCATGGATTGACTCCTCAAACTTCTTTCTGTGAGCTGTGAATTCCTGGATGCAGGTTTTACTCTCCAGGTTCCACAGACGGATAGAGCAGTCATGACCTGGGGAGAGGATGACAGGTACGGCATTAACTGTTTCATTTACTTTCACCTAGAAGAAACGTAACTGTGTCTATGGATGGATACTGTAACAGCATCGTTCCTGTTCCCTTAAGGCTAACTGAGACTGAACCCGTCATCTCTTTATATGCCTAGACGATAGACAGTCGTTGCAGGATTTAAATCATCATTCTAAACACTGTATTATGCTCAAGGCAAGATTGAGTGTTAAGAAACAAAACCATACGTTGAGTTAGGCAGCACAAGAAGAAGAATGTGGCTGAAAGGTACTCACTGCCTGACATGAGGTAAAGTCCATTCGGGTCCACAGCTAAACTGGTGACAGCATCCAGGTGGGCCACCATGGAGTGAATGAGCTTCCCACTGTTGTTGTCAAAGAACTTGATGTGTCGGTCCTCCTGTGCAGTGATGGTGATGGGAAGCGTGGGGTGGCTGAGGACCTTGTTGATCTGACAGGGAGTGCCTGGTTAAAGAACAGAAGAGCACATCAGACTTCACACAGCAACAGAGAGTTTGAAGCACATCTGAAGCGACAGTCATTCGGAGAGAAACTGGAAAAATCGGATTTAATGGCTTCATGAAACCTGATTAAAGTGGTATAAGATGTCACAGGATGATAATCATTTACATGTAAATATATCATGGGCACATTAGATGGTTTTAAACATTTTCTTAATCATTCGGGAGTAAACTGTTTGAGCTTCACCTTCGAATGTGAAACAGGGCTGGGAAATAAGTAAAAAAAGTATTTTTACACAAAGTAAAGATAGATTATGTGTATCTTATCTACTATAGGCAAATAACAAGATAGACATCATCGTGTACAAAATCTATCACCATTCTACACCAAAGGAGCTTCAGTTGTAAAAATTAAGAATTTATAGGTAAAAGAAAAGAATAAATATTAAACTTAAACAAAGACAAATTCAAATGAAAGACATTTCATGTCCATTTCAATTCACATTTAAAGACAACACACCATAAAGACAAAGTGATGCAGAGTTCAGAATTTACATGTTCCTTAAAGCACCATCAAATCCTACTAACTGATATTTTTTTCAAGCAATGTTGATTCACCATAAGCTTTTAATTTTTTTAAGTTTGTACGAGTCGATACGTTGAAAAAAGTATACAAACTAGTTTTCAAATGTCATATCTCATTTGCATTAAAGTCAATATATCGCCCAGCCCTACTGTGAAACCACTGCCACTACAACCATAGTACCCCGAACAGGTGTTACTGAGGAGAACTGTTTTCCACCATGTCGTGTTCTTCCTCTTGCCACCACCAGATGTAAGTAGAGAGCTTTTAATGGACAGCTACTGAATTTGTCTCCATTTCAACACAGTAATTGAATTGACCAGGTTGTGTACATAAATGCATGTTGTTATCATTACCCTGAACATCAATAAACATTTCTATGTGGTCTTAATGCTGCATCAGTTGCTTTTCGAGGGCAACCAAATACTTCATGGACAACAGTAGAACTTTCAGCCCTATCCAGCTGCTGCCAGTGACCCACACCTCCTCCTCCAAACCTACCTGGCTCCAAATTGGATTCCAGATTGAGGACCAGCTGACTGGTCTCCATGTTGAAAAGGCCAATCTGTCCATTTGTGAAGGATGTGACCAGATGAGCCGGTTCACTGCACACCAGATCTACAGAGGAGGGAATTCCCAGCTCTGGTGCAGAAACAAACACAGAAAATAATGTCTTAACTCTCTAATTCAAAAGCAAATGATAAAAGGAAAGCTTGAGACACACGAATCAGGTCAGCACTTTTGTTTTCGTTGAACACAGCCAGGGCGGGGGAGGTGGTGTTGGCATCCCACAGTCTCACAGTCCCATCTGCAGAGCAGGAGAGGAGGCGCTGGTGGGCGCTGCTGTACACCAAACCCCACACTGAGTCAGTGTGTCCACTTAGCGCTCCCCGCAGCACGGACGGGTCTGTCACAGACATCACAGGACAACCCAAGTCAGACACCACCACTTCACTTGAAGTCTTCACTCCGATTCAGTCAAAACAAAAAGAGCATCTACCGTAGGAGTCGTAGGGGTCGATGTTGGGGTTCGGGGTGTTCCAGCATTGGATGGTCCCGTCAACCCCTCCGCTGAAACACTGCTCCCCTGTACTGCTCATCACCACACTCAGCACGGCTCCCCTGTGATTTCAACAATAACGAATCATCACACGTCGGCTTTTAATCAAACAACAACGAAAATGGACGAAAAGCTTTGATTCGAGCGCAGTAGTTTTACCTGTGAGCCCTGAAAGTGTAGATGGGTTCCACATCTAAGGATGTACTCCTGCAGACAAAGCGTCAGTTAATGCAACACCAAAGCAAACAGCTGTGCCACGCTGATGTCAGTGACTTTCTTAAAAGTTATTGCAGTTGCCCCATCAGCTGAACATGCTTCACCACCTCCTTTTATTGTCTTAGTCACAGTTGACTGGACTTTGAAATCCCTCCTGTGTCTATTAATAAATGCACAGCATTCCTTCCGCTGTGTGTGGGCTGTGGAGCTGTGACATGACATAATGAGTGACATTGAGTCTTTGTCACATGGGGGCAGTTTTCTGCAGATGAATCATATGAGAATGGTGCAAGAAAAAGCCGAACTACACTCAAAAAGGGGATGTGACAAAGAAACTTGGATTTTTGTCTCTTGAATAATGCTATAGGTGCAAAGGGTAAACATTGCACCGATATTCGTGTGTTTCTAATAGAGCCAGTGTAAAAATAACAAGGTGACCGTGCTCATCTTGAGGGAAGACCTCCTTACTTTTTGGCAGGAGCGGTCTTTTGCAGGTTCCACATCTTGAGCGTGTGGTCCTCTGAGGCAGTGATGAGTACTGGCTCCACGGGGTGGAAAGTCAGAGCTCGAATCCCATCGAAATGACTCCGCAGAGTGAACTTTGGGTTCCATGTTTTTCTCATTGCATCCTTGTTGTTGCCAATCTGAGGAGAAAATCACAACTTAACATCCAATCGGCCCTGTTAACAGCTTTAGAAAATGTAATCTGCAGTCCAGAACTAAGCTGCAATTAAAGCCTTTTCACACATTGCTCGGTTATTTGGGATTTGTACAGCACGGTCGTTGCTTTGATAAGAATCTATTAGCAGATGTAACAGACAGTAAAACTTAACACAACCAGCGCAAACAAAGAGGAAACAGTTGGATGAAACAAAAAAGACTTCTGCTGACCACCTAATTATATTGTAAACTTTGATGATACATCTATAACCCACATTTTTGAGTAAAAGCCGGTATCACACTACAATCAGCCTCACTTAAAAAGCAAGCTGCAGCACAACCTCCTGTGATGCCTTTTTATAGCCATGTGACTTTGTGCTGTACTCTACGGTTGTAAAAGTCATTAAAGTTAGAAAACAGCTGGTGTAATCTGCCCTCCCTTAAAAATAGTGACTTCAGAAATTGGTCTCAGATTAGTGGAGGAAAGTGAGATGGATGCCTGTCATAAGTTTCTGCTGGTAATTAGAACAGAAATAGTTTCCTAAAGCTCTGAAAACGCATTCCGTCTTTTCCCCACTCACATCATATGCCAGACTGTCGGCCTCGTTGGCCACAGTGAGCCCGGCCAGCTCGCCAAGGCCCAGCTCGCTCTCCATGGCCTCATCTGTGCCCATAATGAACGCCTTCCCTGAGGTGGGTGGGAAAGTAAGCGCCTCAACTGGAGAGAGAACAAACACAAGTCATCACAAGTAACAGAGGATAAAAGGAATCTAATCCAAGAATTAAAACTTCACTGATGAAATGTTTTATTCTGAAGCACCTTCATCCGTTCGGTTTCCCTCTTGCTCACTGAAGCGGGCCACGTTGGGCCGGGACTGGGGGGCGGATGGAGGCTGCATGTGGGACAGGTCCTCTGCATCTCTCAGGTTAGCCAGCATGTTCTGCAGCTTGGACCGGTTCGGCCCTGTCAACACGTCATATCAACAGTTACCAAAACGGATGTACAGTGAGAGATAGAGGGGAAAAGAACAGAACAAAAACTACTCAAATTTTTGTTTAGAAAACAGCGCAGACAGGCTGAAAGAGAAAGCATAAATGAATACGGAGGGGAAACAGCACCGAAAGGGAATGAAAAGAAATCAATAAATACACATTATGAGAGAGAAAATTAAGAGAGGCCAGCGGCAGAGTCCTTGTTAAAAGAAATGGCAGGAAATATGAGGCACATTTAACTTTGAGAGTGGGCTATGTGGAGAGAGTCATCTAAGGTGGATTTTGTGAGGTCTCAGCCAAGTCTCAAATACTAACTGAACCAAACTTTAACACCAGCAAAATCATTTCAAAATGACATTTCCATAAGTCTCTGACAGAGAGTTACATAAATCCAGTATGACGCTATGGCCAGCAGCCTGTTAGCTTGGCTTAACAGACCGACTGTAAAACAGAGGGAACCTCCCGAGGGATCAATAAAGTTCCATCTATCTATCTATCCATCATCGGAAAACTTTAGAAGGTTTACTGGAGCTGGTCGAGAAACAGTTTGTCAGGTAACAATTAGTAACATAATACAAAGCCTCAGAAAGCTGCCTGTTGGCAAGAGATGAGGAAATGGCTGTGAAATGGAAGAGGCTGATTAGAAGGCTTCAGAGACACACGTGGGTGGATTTTCTTAGCTTTGGTCAGACGGGGGCAAACTGTTGCGTTTCTTTTAATTTAACTCTCTGCCAGAAACGCAAACCACTCCGATCCCTCCACAAACCCACCAAAGTGATAAAGCACAAACACAGCGTGGAAAAAAGAAGAAGAAGAAAAAAAGAGTTCTGCTAAACCACAGAGGAGGAGAAAGTAAAGAGAAAAATGTGGTGTAAGCTCAGGTCTCATAAATGTCAAATCTGAGAGCTCTGAGCTGCTGAATGAGACTGAAGTGGGCTGCCATTCAGAAAGCAGGAGTATTCAGTTGAGTCACTTCTCCGAGTCAATGAAAGAGCTCTTATTTGCCATCAATTTACACCGGGCGCTGTTTTGTTTCTGTAGCATCAACGTGGCTGACAGATGAGGATAAAGATGGTGATCATTACGCTATCATGACTGGAGAAGACACAGAAACAGATGACTGTGGAAACTATTGCTATCCCAGATGGGACACAGATGGCTTTATCATCACAGTCACATTAATCTCTGACCGTTAACAGTAAGGACAAGATGATGATGTGGACGTGGATATAAAGGAATAAAAACACTTAAGTGGGACAGGCATGCAACAAGCATCACAGTGTGGGGGGGGGGGGGGGGGGGGTGAAGACAGCTTCTGTTGGTGCAAGCACTCACTAGAAGACTGAAGAGACTTCAGAATGAAATGTAAAGAGGACAGAGAGAGGTAACAAGGAGCAGCTAGAGAAGAAGATGAGAAAACAATAAAGATGTTCTGTTTCTGATTGAAGGCTTTTTGGCTGAACTCAGGAAAGTCAGACTCTACAAAGAGAGGAGAGGGAGGGAGGCAGCAATGCCTAACAGGACTTACTCTTCACCCCCTTTTTCCCCTTGCGCTCCTTTTTGTACTGCTCCTTGAGTTTGGTTATCAGGCCCGGGTCCACGTCCCAGGCCTCAGAAATGGGACCTTGCTCGTCCTTCTCTACACAGGGGGAACAAAACCAGACCGAGAGGCTGTTGAGGAACTGCCCTGGTCGAGGTACCAGTGGCCTGGCAGAGTGGGTAAGCTGTTGACACCTCTCTCACACTCTTACTCTCCTGGAGGTTTAAAAGCGTCCAGGAGAGTAGCAGGTTTTTGGGGTTTAACATAAGCATAACTACGGTTTATCCTAAGGCCACTACTCCGACAGGAATGCTAAATAACTAGGAGCAGCACTCACAGGCCTCTCCTGAATGCCTTTAAGATTTATTTTCTACTGACATAAATGAGAGCGGCGGGAGGGAAATTAATGCCAAGTGGAGACTTCTTTGATTTTGACCACTGCCTAATTATAAAGTATTACTTATGCAATCTTTAAAATCATAGAGCTATTCTAAGCATGAGTCAAACACTCAAAACTAGGTTCAAATTCAAAGAATCCGCTTCAGCTTGGCATCAAACCCAATTTTTCTGGATTCATTCTAAAGATCGGTGAGACTAAAAATAAAAAAGAAGAAGAAAATCTAAAAAAAAAAAAATCAGGTTGATCTACGACGCACGTGTGGAAGACACATTGTGGTCACAGGCTGGCTATGGGAACACACAGTGGAAGAGATCACAAACTATGGGTTAAACACACACTCAACATCATGATTTATGACCACAGCATGATATATGAATGACAAATCTATGAGTGAAAATTAGAAAAATTTCAAGATTACTGCGTTAAGTAATAAGCATTCTTTTCTTCAGCTTATCATCACAAAAGCAACAATAAACAGTGCAGGTTCTGTATCTGTGCTGTCTGAAATGTACTTGTACGTATTCACTCCCTGCTCCGCACTTCATGTCCTGTTGGTGATAATGTGGGACTCACCCCAGTCTGTGCCGTCCCCGGTGCCTCGGAACTCTGATGAGGTGTCCATCTCTTCCAGGCTGGACAGGAAGTCAAAGTCCTTAAGAGCTTCCTCTGTGTAAGAGTCCTCACTGGTGTCCATATTAGCAGGCAATGATGACGATGCAGGCTTCTTTCTCATGATCTGCGGGGGGGAAAAAACGAGGGCAGTTATTTTTCATTGTACAGCAATGACTTGAACTTAGCTGTGTGAGTCCAGAGTCCAGGGCAGAGTGGTTTCTTACAGTCCTGGACTCCACATGAGTTCTGTCTTTCCCCTCGCTGTCCTCGTCGTCATCTTCATCGCTGAACTCAGCTGCTGCATTCTCAATGAATTTGAAGGCCTCCAGAACAGCGCTAGTGTCAGAGAGCTCAGCTTTCCTGTAGGGGAACATTGATGATGCCATCATCACACAGTTAAATCAACTACCTGCAAGAGTATTTAAAATATTCACCTCTTTACATTGTGTGTAGGCTTTTGTTTTCACCAACATATCAGCATGTTATAGCATTTATGAGCGTTATAGTGTCTCTGTTGCCCTTTAAACCAACAAGTAACATGAAATAAAAACCATGACTGACTTAGCCCCTATGCTTATCTGTTTCTTTAAAGGAGATCTTAATATCAAAAGAACAATAAAATGGAAGGTAAAAGCAAGTCTGTTTTAAAAACTGTAACCTTGAGTTTACTAGAAGAATTTTGCACAGTATGATGAAACTGAAATTAAATTGTTGCTATGGTGACATAGATAGCATAAGCGGTGCATGCTCACCCCCTGGTTCCCGTGCCCTTTGTTGTTGAGTCAGTCCCATTGACCAAAGGCTCAGTACTGCGTTCACCCGTCTTCCCACCGCCATCCCCAGCGAGTCCAAGCAGAGCTCGGACTCTTTGGGACTTTACATCTAAGATGGTGTCTGTGTAGCCCACCTCCTGCAAGTACCTGCAACAAGATAAACGGACTTTAACATGGATCATGAATAAGGCAGTCACGTGCTTGCTGCTGATTTACAGCAGGTTGTTCTGCTCACTACACTTGGTTGACTGTGCAATAAACTCCATTCCTGAATTCTCTTTAACCTCTGCACCCACATCCACAGCTTAGACCTACATCAGCCCCCCTTTGCAGACAAATCCACTTGCACTTCTGCCCAACCTCTTTCTGTTCCTTTCCTTATCACTGATAGACACAAGTGAACACCTCTCTGTCTCACTGCTAAACCCAGCTTTTCGAGTGGTGTGTAAATACTGCCTCAATCTCAAAGCATTAGAATTTAGTGGAAATATAAAACATTATTTAACGGTTTTGTCTTTGATGTAGGATTTCCGGCTAACAATTGGACACGCCCTCCAGCCTTGAAGAACTGAAGGACGCATCTCGGATACGAGTGCATCGGAAAGTGATTGGGATTTAAAGCAGACAAAAAAAAAAAGACAGAATATGAGTAACAAACAGTGTTTCGCATGTGTTGTCACGTTGCATTCGACTACAGTAAAGCAGCGGCAGAAGAGGAAACACGTAGCTCCAATGTTGTGCTAACGTTACTGAATGTCATCATCAACATCCCTTAGATGAACCTGGAAAGCATGAATTAAATCCAATGTGTGTAAAACCTGCCACATAAAAATGTATTATTATAATACAAGTAATATGAGCTGTTATTTAAGCTGTTTTCGCCTGACCACACACTGACAACACAGCCAGTACAACCACTCAGTTAGGAATTAATGAGGCAACTGAACATTGTGCTCCATCTCCAGGAGGGGGAAGACTCACCAAGTCTGTGGCAGCTTTCATAATCATCTATGAAAATATGCAGCTATAGAGAACCTCGACTCTTGAAAAGCTTTTGAAAAACTTGAAGCTGCAATGTGAGCAGACGAAGACGAGTCTGCATATAGACGTACAGCCAAATTAAAGTCCAGGTGACTTATTCAGACAGTAAGGCTAGTCCTTACGTGAGCTTTGTTGACTTAAGGGGTGCATGTAACACTCAGTATGAACAGTACTGAGGTTGGACATGATGCAGCTTTGAAATTTGAGAAATTTGTCAAACGTTTGAAGAAACTAACAAAAAGGCAATTCAGACCAATGTGACTGCCTTTAATTACTAACAAAAATGTAGCTACGTGCGGTAATCTAAAGGTGCAGGACACTGCGACTGAATCAGGTACTTTATTCATCCCAAAGGGAAATTGCAGGAATGCAGCAATTAAAATCTAGCATTTACAAAAAGATTGTGAAAAAATAAAAATAAATAAATAAACATAAGAAGAATAAATATATAGGCAGATTGTGTAATTCATCTCAAAAGGAGTTCCATCTCCTGGCATAGCCTGGTAATTATAAATGAAAATCAAGACATATACGAATTGTACTAATATTTATTGTGTAGAATTCAATATGATCATAGAGGAGTACTTGCTAATGTTGTGTCACATCCTCTGGCAGTGGTCTAGTTAACACTATCCACTCTGCTGGGGAAAGATCTATTAAATATTATACCAACCCTGACTGAGTGAAGAAGATTCAGCAATTTTAAACAGCAACTAACTGAGAGGGAGGGGTGTTTTGGCACGTTATTGATCCATCCTTTGACACACTCGTGAATAAATTGGCTGCTTCATCTGCCGGCATGTTCGGGCAGATGAGGTGTTAGGCTGCCTGATGATGTCAGGGATGGAGCCCAGTTTATTTACACAGACTGACAGGAGAGGAGGACGATATTATAACCTCACTCCTGAGCCCTTTGGGTACATAGGAGAGGGAGAGGAGATAGGAAAGAGAGATGAAAACAAAGAACCAGTGAAAGCAAGACTGCAAAAAAGGAAAAGAAAAACCAGAGCAGATAGTTACGGTGGCTGCCCATGTGAGGGTGCACTCTCCCATAGTTTTTTTAGTCCCACAGCACTGCGGGCCCTGTAGTCTATGTCAAAACCTGTCAGGCTGACAAAGTGACAATGCAGTTGCACTGTGGCATTTCAGTCCTGCTAATTCTAGTGGACTTAGTAGGTTTCTGGGTTGAAGACAGTTTTCTGACCTGGGGGACAAAAAGCATGAGCACTCACTGTCTGAGGAGCTGTCGGCCTTGTTTCCAGGACAGCTGATTGTTAAGCGATCCAGAAGTCTCGTTCTCATTGGCCTCATCTGGAGGAGAAGAGAAGAACACAAATCAGGGCTCCACAAACAGCCCACCCTCCGACATTATGTCCGCTGTGTAAACACAACCAGAGCATTCCTGTATCATAGCATCGTGGAAACTAGACACATTCTTTGTCGACTTACTGAAAGCAACTGTGAAACACAGTCAACGTGATTTTACAATAGCAGCAGAGGCCTTTAAAAGATTCAAAACCAAACTAATGAGCAACAGCCTGATGCCAGGACACATTCGATATCTAATCATGTATTCTGACACCTACAAATGGCTAATCTCTGCTCCACCTGTGTCACATTACACACTAGAAAGAGCAAAGGTGTGTCGCTGCCTGCAGCATCCAGAATGCCACATGCTCTTTTGACCGTGTCTGTCAACAAACAAACAGCCATGGCGCTCAAAGCTCACTCTGATATTTAAAAACCATCTTCTCTCCACCGCAAGCTGGCTGAGAATTTAGCGCCGAGCAGAGAAACGTGTTAATAAGATTTGGATTGGATGAAAGAGTTTATTTGACGGGGCAGAGAGATGAGGATCCCTCAAAAAGTGGGTCATGCTTAATTCAGAGGGTTGACGAGCAGGCAGGTGCACCACCATGCCAGCAACACCTCCCACCTCTTCTCTCCCTCTCCTTCATCCCCTTCACCCAACACCTCTCCCCTTCACTTCCCCTAATTCATCAACACTTCAAGGGCTTCTTGCTTTGAACAGCCCTCATGAATAATAATGAGGAGAGAGAAGAGGAAATATCGCAATCTGACTTAATGATCGAGGAGGCCAACTAAACTAGAGTAATACAACGAGAAAGAGGCGCTGTGCTGCTGCTAGAGACACATGAAGAACAACACATATATAGACTCCCTTGAATGTGAATTTATTTGGTTAAAATGGACATTGTGCGATGGCTACCAATGACAATAAACAGAGCTCTGAGCGATTCAGCTTCTTATAAAAACACTGAACAAAAACCCAGCACACTGGTTTTTCTGCGGCCGAATCAAATTATCCTTTGATCCACTGTTTCAGCTCACATTACAAAATTCAACGATAACACTTTCCACAGACAACGATCCCATTATTGCGAATAATCTACAGAGCACACTGAAAACGGCTTCCACACACAAAGCGAGGAAAGCTTTTACGATCTGTCAGGAATGTTTTTACGTTTTATCTGCAACAAGTATTGTTGTTTCGCAACTCAAGAAAAGAACTCAGGAAAGAACAAACAAGATTCAACACGAAGGCAAGCTTCAT
Source organism: Leuresthes tenuis (assembly GCF_036924035.1). Classification (NCBI taxonomy): domain Eukaryota; kingdom Metazoa; phylum Chordata; class Actinopteri; order Atheriniformes; family Atherinopsidae; genus Leuresthes; species Leuresthes tenuis. The sequence continues at coordinate 19,435,240 of NW_027325362.1, forward strand.
GTGCGCAACAGTCCTGTCTCTGAAGGTATGTGAGCTCAGCCTTTTCAGTGATTTAGTGCGAGACGGGTGAAGTAAGAAGCTTGAGCCTCTGTAGACTTACCAGAGTCGTAGCTCGGAGGCTTCATGTCACCTTGATTTAACTCCGTCCCATATTTTAACTTGTGGAACTTTGCTCTGAAAGCAAAATAAGAAGAGAGGAGGCAGACAGATAAACAAACAGGACTGACAAACAAAAAACACTGGAGAAGCAGCTCATTATGAAGAAACTTTATGAATAATATCACAAGATTTGAAAACAATCTCCACATCTCACAACAATGTTAGCTTGTTAAAAAATTGTGAAAATGATTTAAATTATTCCCCTGTAATACAAATGTCTGTTTCCCTCTGATGGTCACTAAAAAAAAAATAAATAAATAAATAATTAAAAAAAAGAGTCGTAAGAGTAAAAAGCCAACAAATATTTACACCTGAGAAGCAAGGAAACACATCCTTCCCCATATAATAACAATAAATGATGAATTCTCTGCTGACTGACAGATCAATCGGATGATAATCTAATCTATAGGATATAATCGGATCCTTCAGATATGAAAAAAGTAGCCTAACTCCAACTGAAACATATCATTACAGTGTCATTCTATTGGAAGGTTTTTAGAAACTCATAATAAAGCAAAGGACACGTATGAGAAATAGTAAATAAACAGCAAAGGGGAGTCTTTAACTTTAACTATCCTTCAGTAACTTCACACACGTTCACAACAGAGACAATAATAGTAGCCCGCTCTCCCCTTTGAGCTCAAACAGCCCCCACCCACCTCCTCCAATGATGCAGAAACAGCAACCCCCATCAAGATCAAATTCATTTTAAACTGGGAACATCCCAGTTTCAGAAAGCCATCTCCGATATTACTTTCAGACACCCTCGGAGACACGACCCGTTGCTAAGCAACCGAGGGAAGTGGTAGCAATTCTGGGTTAAGTGTTGCTCGTGACGAGAGGTTTTCGGAGAGCTCCCTGGTGAAAAGTAGTAAGATTACAAACAGCCCAGAGGAGGACTCCACGTAAAGCAAAGCCAGAATGTTGTCCCTCACAGAGGATAGCACATTTTAATTGAACTTTGTGCAGACTGGGGCAATGACAAAGCAAAAATCAATCTTGAGGCTTGGCTGACTCGGTTGTTTTCAGGCTTTCATTAGTCTAATCTCCCTGCTTCAAGATCTTACTAAGACACCCGAAGCCAGTTGTTTCTTTTGTTACCCACGTCAGTTTCCAATTTCTAATGCTTAACCTTGACTGGCAGCAATTACCTCAGCAATGTTTTGCACATGAGCTTAGCTCATGTTTGTCCAGTACAATCAGAGTCTTCTACTCTTAGCCACAGAGATGTTATTTACATCCTGTGTGGTTGCTGATACAGTGAGAGGCTTGCCTGGCCGCACAAAGACAGCATTACAGCAAACCGACAGGAAAGGACTGTTTCTCCAGTTCTGCGGTGAGCTGCAGCTTTCACTCCCTACGAAGGAGTGCTGAACATTAAAACAGACATGTTACAATCTCCAACATACTGCATCTCTGTTCCAAGGTGCAGTCACGTGTTACAGAGGATGGGAGATGCTCAGTGTTATCACCCCCTGTCAAAGGGACCTCTTGTAGTAAGGTGACAGGATGGTGAGAATGAGAGCATTTCTCCTGAAAGACAGTAGGGACAATGGCCATGCTTGGGTGGAGATAGGATTCCTGTCCTGTCCTTCAACTGAGAACTGTGCAGAGTTCCCAGCATCCGACAGCAAAAACAGTCTTAATGCCAACAGACGCGCTTGTCCAGAGATATCGCACCAGCTGGACTGGAGGGGATTCCTTCTGGCACTCTGCTTCAGCTGACACCAGCTGAGACATCAGACTGGTATGATATTCAAAATGATTCACATCATAAATAAAATATTGCTGCAGTCCAAGCTGTTCAAGCTCAGTGAAGGCGCAGCTGATGTTGATTTGTTGCCTAGTGAGAAACTTGCACAGTTGTGGTATCCCTTCCATATTTCTCAGAGGCAGTAACTTATTTTCGGAAACACCGTAGTTGCTGCAGACGAGCTGAAGTACTCGAGTGTTGTGGGTGGGCTGAAGCATCAGCAGGCAGTGAGCCACTCACCTCTCTTGCTTCAGTGCATACTCCAGCATTTTGATCCTCCTGACAAGGTCCTTCTTAAGGTTCTCCTGGCCTTTCCTCTCCCCCTGCAAGAAGGCAATCTGAGCCTGAAAACACAAAAATAGAACTGTCAGATCTCACGTTGAAATGGTTGCTTTTATAAATAGAGACAATCTCAGGAGTTTTGGCATCTTAGATACTAGTTAGCTCCCAACAAAGGCAGGACTACAAAGACAGCCTCCTTCAGGCAACATCTGAAAACATCTACTTCTGTGGAGACTGAAATAGTATTATGTCAAATCAATATGCGTGGCATGATGGGAAATAAAAAGACCATCTGTACTACTCTATTTTAATCTAACCTCCTCACTCCCCCACGCACCAACCGTCCCTCTCACTCTGCACACCGCTGTCTCTCTTCAGTAACATGCAGCAGCTGTTGACGCACTCCGTCTGAGTCAGCATTACATTACATTGCTGGGTGACACACACACACACACACACACACACATACACACACACAAAAACATGCATGTGCTGATACACATTATTAACGGCTTACAGGGCAGCACACCTTAAACAAGCTGAAACAGATTAATCAAATGGAGCGAAGCATACAACACACAGAATCAGACATTGTGTGACTGCAACCTATTAGGAATCAATCAACTGCAATTATTTAAGACAATGGAGCTCAGCGTTGGACAGTCGTTATGATTGTCCTCATTCACCTGTTCTGAAAACAGCTGTGGACATATCTGCCAAGTGCAATTTTATGAGAGTGGCAAAAAAAGATAAAGAGCAAGCAATTTAATCCTTAATGGCTTTTATTTGTATGAAAATCAAACATATTCTGCTAAACTATTTAATATAATAAAGGCTACAACAGAAGCTGCAAAAGTCTGGAAGAAGTGGGCGATTCCTCGTCAACGCTTCATCAAGAGCACTTTTTTTTTTTTTTGTTGCTACGAATGTCAAACAACTTTAGATCTGTTGTAAACCAGGATTAGGAACAGCACCGTGAGCCAAACCACTCGCGTATGACGACAAACACGGAATGTAAGGTTTTCCTAAAAAAAGAACACAGGTTAACCCCCTGAAAGGAATAAATACCGACTCGATCCCCGGCATTTCGCTCTAAACCCAGAGGACTCTAAACCCAGAGGAAAGTGCGAGTTTGAGTGGGCCGGATCACAGCTCCAAATGGATAACAAGAGGCAGTGCTCCTGCCTTCAACAATGAGTCGTGACAGCGCTTTAATCTGCCTTGTATTAATATAGGCATTTTCTTAGCATCGTTCTCTGCACAGGAACTCAGAACAACCCGCCAGTAATATTAGGATTTAGAGCGCTGGTTTGACACGCTAAGAGTCTGCACAGATGTCAGCAACTGATGCTTAAGAACGGTGGATCAGCAGAGCACTTCTATCACTCCTCTCAGCACATCTTTACAGTCTGCTGTTCCTTCATCCATCTTTTCCCGGCTGGATCTATACTAAAGTAGTTGGGATTTTCAAAAAGAAAAATAACTTTTAGTCTGACTCTGGCTTTCGAACATACTTAATCCAGTTTTGAGTGTTTAAAACAAATTTGATTCGATAAATAAATTTTAAAAAGTAGTTCCAGAAAATGTAAAGACAACACAGAAGAGGGCAAATAATGAGGAGACACATTCCAGCAAAGTCCAAGCATTCATTTAACCAATGAGAAGTATTTATTTGTCATTTTGGGTGGATTCACAATGAGGTTTGCAGATAGGACAGGATGGGAAAAAGCAGTGCAAGGTGACTACTTAAACTGAGTAAACCAGGTAACACTCCATTGTTCCGACTCTGGAGGGTGGGAGAGGAGGCGCGAGAAGGGGCACAAACAAAGCATTAGGAAAATACTGCCCATGGAAAATGATCAGGGCTTGGATTGGACGAGCCAGCGCGACTCTGAAAATAACTCTAAAGTCTGGCTAAAGAGGACCAGGCCAAATATCAGTGGACACAAGAGCCTCTGGGCAATTAAACTGTATCACAAGTCACCGGGCCTACTAATAACCTCATTAGGCCAAAGCTGAGCTGCTTTCTATGAAATTCCGATCGACGTCCAGCAGAGCACACGCACATTGTTTAGGTAGAACAGTGAAGTGTTCGCTCCCTAAAATTCTGCCCTGAAAGTGCTGCAGACATCTGATAACATAAAAAAAACACAAACACCAGCACGCATACTTCTGTGATGAGGCAACATCATGCAGAATGTCTGCCACCAACACAATGACCTGGCTGCACCTGAGAGTTTGTTCTTTTGGTCAAACTCAAAGCTCACTTCACTTAAGAACGCCCTGAAATGAAGGAGACATTTTCACTGTAGATGAAACTGCGCATCTGCTGTGTTTGAGATAGTGAGTGACCATTCACTTCCCCGTCCACAAGATGCGCTGGCTCAGGCACCCCTGGCGTCCTGTCGTGCCAGAGATAAAGAAGAGTGCTGCTCTGTGGATCTCTGGCTCGCCATGTCTCCTCTATCAAACATTAACCTTGGGAGGAATGCAATGAGTCAACGCTGGCCATAAAGAGACACAGGAAGCATTTAATTCCCGGCCTCACACTGACTGCATTATTGCGCTGCTGGATAAGGGCTCCTTAGTCCTGTCTGAGGGAGGGACATGTAGAATGGGGCATCCATCTCGTTTGCTGGGCTTTTCAGAGACAGGAAAAGGAGGCAGAGGAGATGAGAGGCTTAATGCAAGGGAGGAAAACAAACACCAGCCATCAACTTCTATGCTGTGATAGGAAAGACGGTCACGGTGGTTTTTGCTTTGGTTAAATCCTTATTTGGAAGGCAGGCACAAAAGCTATATATACAGCTTTATATATATATCAAAAGACTGATAAAAAATAAACATAAAACTGAGTGAACAAACAATAACTTGCACATTTATTTCAAGTGAGTAGTTTTTCTAAACTTTTATTCTAAGCTCATAAATAACTGATGACGGAATCCTGACTTAATTTACAGCCTATTTTTAATTGGAGAACGTCTCTAAGTATGGAATTTCAAAATGCCAGACATGCTGTCTTTCAGACTTGTTCTGCGTCACCGCCAGAGAGATCAACACAACACAATGTGGCCATTTAATCTGGACAGTTCCCCCTGTTCGTCTCTGCAGGAAGACTGAGCTCCCTGCATTTGTGAAAGAAATTCAGCCGATCTGCATGCAACCGCAGGGCTCACACAGAAACAAAACGGTCAAACATGCTGGCCTTTGACCGCAGACCGAGCTCCAGAAAGACAGAAGGGGTTGGCGTAAATCCCACATTTACAATGCAAACATCCTCCTTTCAAAGAACACAGGGTTTACTCTTACCGTTACCGCAAACCAATGAAAAGCATGATGGCTGACTTGATAACTATCCAAGTACATTCCACACATACCATCACACTAGAAGCAAAAGAGGAAAAGTTGCAAAACAACAGACGTCTGGCTGAAGTTTCCTTGAAGATGCACAACTGCTTCAGATCGTCATGTGAACAAATGGGCAACAATATTCAAAAGCTCTAACAAACCCTGTAATTTGATATGACAACAACTTGTCATGTTAAGACTAAATTCTTTCACTTAAATGAAGTGTTACACAAATCAATAAAAGCACAAACGTGAAAGCATTCTTAGGTGTTCTCCTTAATTACAGCTCATAAAATATGAGAGAAATACAGCTCGCACCCACAATAATACAGAAATCATAAAATCCAACATCAATTTAAGGCAGAGTCACTGACTTGCAACACTCCTCACAGCAGATCTGACAGATCTTAACTTACATCAGTGACAGCATGGATTTGAGGTAATGTTTCTCATGGAAGACGACTTTTTACCACCTCACAGAATAAAACATTGTGACGTCTACCCATTCTTGCAAGGAAGCAATTATTTCCTAAGACTGATACATAAAAAATAACGTGAGTTGGATCGTCCTTTTAACCTTCCAAAAAGGACCTTCAGTCTTTTATTGGCCGGCGTCTCTGCCGCAGTGGCGCTGGCAGTTTGGACCTTTAAACGTCACGTTTAACAAATCAACTTAAAAAACGCTGCACTCACAGTAGTGTATGTGCACTTACTTCAATCTATCTGACTGTCAGATATTGTAATAAAACTAAGTGCTTAGTTTTATCCTGCGCGTAGCGTTTCTCCTCTACAAAGGACCTCAGATCGCTCCTTGAAACGCAGAGACTGCAGCTCATGTCCATAAGTTACGGATTTCTCCGTGGGGCAGGCTTATTTTGATTTCTACTCAGCTACCTGAAATAAACAACCCCTTTCCCTTAAGTTTTAGATAGAAAGGTTTGTTTTGATCTCATCACAAGTTCCACTTGAGCGTCATTTTACACCTTACCGTCACAAAACTCATGTCAAGTTGACACAACAGTGCTAACAGTCCTAACACAGGGTGCAAGCAAAGACACAAAGTCGGCCTTCTTTAGGACAAGGATGCTCCATACCATGCTACTGCATTGAGATTACATAAGCCTGAAGGGACGCATGGTTACATGCAGCAACGTTTCTGAACATCAGCATTTTCTCAGGCCAATAGGTTGCATGGCTTTAAGGTGTGGTTCTTTCAGAACCGTGCTTAAACAAGCAGCTTCTGCGGAGTAGAAAAGCACAGAGCGAAAAAGACTTGACGCTGGTGTAAAATTACACAACAAGGATGAAGAGTGATGATACAAAGTCTGCAAATGGTCGGTCTGAGACAGTGCTGGTAAAGTGCTCCGTCTCTGAGAGAAAGAAATGAAGCAGCTGAAGCCCTTTCAAATGGCCTGTGAGCATGTGTGTGTGTGTGTGTGTGTGTGCAGCACAAGATAGAAAAGCACAGCCAGTGAAGTCTCAATTTTCAACGCCGCTCTGGTATTTAAGGCATGGGAGAAGTACCTTTCCATGTCACTACTACAAACAAAATACACACACGCTTCTGTAGAGGAGCAGAAACTCTGAGTTAAGCTGTACCCCTGCGTGTGTAAAATGTTCACTGTGAAATTCTGCTTTCCGGACAACATTTAATGAGTTATCAGTTTACACGGCGAGGTAAATGAAACCAAAACAATGCTGCATTAACAGAGAGCCAAGCTGAAAAAATGTAGTTCAATTATGTCGCTACATAAAAGCCAAATAAAAGTATGAGAAGAAATCTAAAGACTGGGAAACAGAGTTCCACCAAAAAGTTGGAAAACAACAAAGCGGATGAAATCACGCCAAAACGACGGCAATTTGATCTAGTGTGAGCAATAATTTACAACTCTGGTTGACTGGCCACTTCAGATTTACTGTAAAACTGGAGGAGGGTGGCGACTTTGTGACAGAACCAGGCAGCTGTCCCGCACACCCACGTAGCCAGATGAAGGCTGTAAGTGTGAATGGAGGAAGGAGAGAGGAATTAACAAGCTGACTGCGAGGCTGCTCGACAGCATCGAGAAAGGCTCTGGTGCGAGTCCAACGGGGACAGTAGAGCAAAGCTCAGAGGACGAGGCTTTAGTTAATAAACACGGGTCCCTTAAGGCTCTCTCTCACAAAAAAACCCCACAAAACTGTTTTAACATGCTTTCCATCATGTGGGAATATTTGAGATGAGGTTTCTGAGAATAAGGAAACTGAGAACGCAGTCCTCACACTACAATATTTTTGGTAAAGAAGCATGTGCTTTTTTTTTTATACTTTCCCTCTGCGAGGCGCACGCTAAGACGGCAAAAATAACTGCGGCATGGGGGTGGACGTGGTATCAACTGAGGAATGACGGTGACTCCCATTTCTAAATTTCTCAATGCCATGGTATGTGAATGTGCGTATTTGCGAATAGTTCAGTCCTACTGCCACACCGTTGAGCTAAATATGTTTCAGGCTTTGCTTTAGTAAACAAAAGATCTCAGAAATAAGTAATCTTACGAAGGTAGGATAATTCACAGCGTGCTGCAGTCCCCACGGCAAAGAAGAGTCAAACAACACAGCAGACACAGCCATTGCTCTCTTTTTACTTTAGAAATGCACTGAGATAAGCAGCCCCATGTGTCAGTCTTCACCCACATAAAGCCACCTTACACCCCAAGTCACCTTCAACCTTCTCTCGGTGTCAGATTATCGGTCCTGACAGATACCTCTGGCAAGGAGATACCCCTATGGAGCAGGGATTTCCCCATAACTGGAGAGCTGATGAAGCACAGTGGAGCACTGGCTTGACAAGCAAGTTATCTGATACAACCTCAGTCATCGGGCCTGGAAAAGATCTGCACTAATCAGTACAGCAGGGCAATGTCAATTTCATCTCTATGGCACTATGAGTCAGATTTCTCAGATAAGATGCTTTATTGCATGCCAAATGTTTGCAAAGTCCAAACAATCAGCACACATGCCGTCCAGATTTACAGCAAACATGGTTACCGTGTGCGCTCATACAATTAGTCAAATTATTGTTCAGGCGTCTATCTGGAAGGAAATCTACAACCATTTTAACAATCAAAGGAAAGCCGAGGTAGTTGGCAGATTAATCAAATGATAAAGAAGCAGAATATTTATCAGCTATTCATGACACTTGATTACCATCTCTACAATCTAATTATCTTGACAATCAGGAACTTATTCATTTTTTCTTTTTTTTTTGTTTTTAAATCAGATGAAACTGGACATTTAAAACTTTTTCACCATCTTTGTTTACGGATTAGAAGAAGAAGAAAAAAATCTTTCTCTGCTGCTCCGTGGCTTTTATTCCCTAGATAACATAGTGTAGACAAACAAGAGCTGGAACCTTCAACTGGAATCTGCACATCACTTTGATCGAGTCCATCAACCGATGATCAATGACCACTCGACTGGAATCTGATAGTGAACGACAGCAGCCTATGTATTACCCAGAAATGAGCGCAGCAACAGCATAAGCTGGCCATGTACAGTTTCTGTGCGGCTCCAGTAAAGAGGAGTGGCCTTGAGCATGAGCTAACAGGCTGGCTGGACAACATTCCTGCAAGTACTGGAAGTTGCCTTCCTCCCAGACACAGACACAACTTCGCCTGTCTCCATTTAGACGACGACTGTAACCAGCAATAAGATAAAGAAAGAAAGAACTCCTAAGGATGGAGGATTTGTTTTTATAACACACAAGCACACAAAAAAACAGCATATATGGACATGATGCATAAAACTGTGAGTGGGTTCTTGCAAAGAATGAACTAAAATAAAAAAAACAGCATACTGTTGGTGTTGAATAACATCTGCCATTGCAGCATCGTGTCTGCTGGAGCCTTTTGTTATTTATCAAAGTCAATTTCAGGTCCTCCAAATGGCTAGACATCTTTTCTTCCTCACTGTGGTCCTTTCACTAAAATTTAATCCACCAATATCCTCTGTGTAATACTAATGTATATGAAGGCATATCTCAAGGACAGCACAAGGTTATAGTTCCTGGGTAAGCTTTACAGTATTTGATATAGCCTTCATGCCCTGGTTTTGTGGCTCCTGGCCCTCTAAATGTCTGTGTAGATACATCCTCTGCTAGAGTGATCAGAGAGCAATCGTGAGTAAGCCGGAAGTAGACAGTCGATTGATAAGCAACACATAAATCGGCCTCAGGTTTAAGGTTTAGAGCAACAAAAACAAGAACTCAAACTGAGCGCACACCAATTTGCCGCCACAAACAAACCACCCAATAGGCCATGCAGCAGCCTCCCAGTGCTTTTCCGCAGCTGCTGCAGCTTCTTCGCTGATAAGCGCGTTTCATGACACCAGACAGGAAGCAGTGTACACCCGTCAGACTGAAAGTGCTGCATGAGGCTGAGTCAAAACCCTACTGCACTGATCAGGCATACGTCACCAATGTACAAACCATGCCGTGTCTCCCTCTGCTCCCTTTGTTATCTGAGGTCATGTACCCATACAGTTGCCTATAATCAAAAGTGATTTCCCTCCCATCTGTGATCGTGCAACTACAATCCCACTATTGAGTCAAAATTATGAGGGGAAAAAAAAAAAAAAAAAAAAAAATGATGTTGCCCTATATAAGTAGAATCAATGTAAACTGACCACTTATCTCATTATTTCAAACATAAAAGAAAACAATAATCTGAAAAACCAAAACAAACCAACGAAATAAAAACTATCAACAATGCGGGTTCACTTTAGAATTAGTTTTGAAACCACATATAAGGATTCAGACAGAACATTGTAAGAAATTAAGTTTTAAGCAAACTAAACATTAAATATCCCAACTTGGGTTTCCTCCAGGAACATTCAGGTTCATGACAGGAAATTCAATTTGTTTCTGTCTTTATGTAAAAAGCAGACTACCTAAACTGGTTGGGTACTAGGTAAGGGTTAGACATACTCTCAAAAAAGTCGTTTAGTACAAAGATCAACCAAGGGCCTCCTACTAAAGACGCAATATTTTCAATTCTGTCCTCAGGGGTGGCAGTGACATGGCAGCTAGCTTGATAAACAATACTGATTCCATACTCTTACATATGTGTTGTCTGTCACTACTGACAACTCCCAAAAGATCAAACACGTTGAAAAAAATTATTTTAAGGTTTAAGATAAAATGCAATACAAACAGGGGTGGTGGGCAGTACAATTAGCATTAAGAAGCAAACGTTCTGTTGCTACACAACGTTGTGTGCTACACAGTAACTACAATACTAGCACATGTAATAGTTACATGTTTTCGTTTAAATTAAGACCAATTCAAAGATAAGTACGTGTAAAGCTTGTAACCCAAACCCTAACGGTAGGAAGCAAGTTTAGTGGGTTCACTAAGAGGAAAGAGGTCGCAAAAAGTCGTCGTGCAGCTGGGACAGAGGGGCGCTGCAGCTCATTTAGCTACCAGGCTAAAGCTAACAATCTAGCCTGGTGACCAGAACAATCGAACACAGAAACTCAGCGCGACTTACTACAAAGGAGCGGCGTAATGCTCCAATAGTGATATTAGTAGGAGACGTGTACATAAAATGCGGTCATTTCACCTGCAATTCGGCTCGCTCCACCTCCCATTGTGCTCTTTCTACTTCGAAACGGGCCCATTCGTGCTGCAGGAAGTGCAAGATCCCCGGGATACTGTATTGCGCCCTAGCCGCCTCCCCGGCGTCGCCATCGGGCAGCGGTCCTTTTCCACCTCCGGGTAAAACAGAGTTGTTATTGTTGTTGAAGAACACGCCGGGCCCTGCCTGTTCGTCCATGGCCGGGCTCGGTAGAAATGTCGATCCGTTGTATCTTTGACTCAATGTGCTAGATACCAACGGAAGGGCAAAAAAAAATCTATCGACGGCGCTCCGTCTCCTCGGCTTGGGGGAATGAACTCACTTTCTGACAGCTAGCTGTCACCGAATGACGTCAGTAACAAAGCCGCGCCCACAACATGTTGTCTGGGGACGCTCGATTCACCTACTGGATTGCCCGGAGGTTCTGACTATCATTATTTAGCATATTCTGCTAGTTGCAAATCAATTTTACACTCCAAACATGACAAATCCATCAAATTCTGAAAACAGTAATGGGGTCCGAGAAAATTTATTCAAATTGAAAAAAAATTAGTGAACTTGTACATTTCAACAAATCTGCAAAGTTGATGGTCAGATGTTGTTAGCAGTACACATAAACAGGGGGAATTAGTTATAAGCAAAACAATATGATATGCATTGAATTATGATGCATTTCTTTTCTCTATTTCTCTTGGCCTGTTACCCCTAGATCAAGTTATACAATGCATTTATGTCTTTATTAGTTCTAATACAATCTCATTACTGGCTCAATATACTAATCAAGACTATTTTCTCACTTTTGTTCAACAGCTAATAGGAGGAATGTTGCAAACATAATTCAAAAGCAAACAAAGTTTGCAAAACAGAATTTAAAAAAAATTCTATCAGTCGAAATCAGCAGACCCGAAGGCCACATACTGTGCTATCGGCAATAAACAAACACACATAGTTGCAATTTATACAGACATCATGACTGCCGCATTTATGACGCCGCAAAATCGCAAAGAAATTGACACATCAAACATCAGCTTTTGAAGAGTGGGCAGGAATGACATGGGAAAGACGAGATAAAGTCTGGATGCAATACATTCTCCAAATCAAAATTTGTTGAGATTATAAATCAAGCTTTTTGAAGTGAACATTCAAAGGCTTTCTCATGATATTTACATAATTGCCTTTTTACTTCAAGAAGAAAGATTATCTATTAAAAAACAAAGATGTGATGTAGTATAAATAAATACATTTAATAACCTGTAATTGGTACAGATATGGCATGTAAGTACACTGTTGACAGAAAACAAACAAAAAAAAAAGACAACATAAAACTAAGTTTTGAGAGTGTACAGTAAATTTCTGTTGCTTTCAGAAGAAGCTAGTTTTCAGTTTAATGGTTGGTGCAGCCTGCACGGTTGGCTGAGCTTGCCTGGCAGCAGCTTTGGCTTTGCTGCTGGCCTGGTTGGCCCGTATAGCAGATTCCAGACGGGTTTTAAGCTCAGGTGCTGCACCAATTACTATCTTGAAGGCAGCTGGATACAGAGGGCCAATCCGCATTAAGTTCTGAAGGGCAAAATCATGCAGGCTTTTGGAGACTTGGGGCGCAGAGGATATGGCATTTTCATCCAAAAGGTAAGACACAAGAGTCGGTACAAGAAGAGCCAGAAGCTGCACCCCTATTGAATGAATAAATAAACTCATTAAGGGAACATAAATGCAAAAACACAACCTCAAAGCACATCTTGTGGATTATAGACTGACAGTAATCTTTGTAAAACAAAAAAGGAAACAGACTTTACAGTATGATGTAACATGAAGTCAAAATCGATACTAAAATTGACAGTAAACCAGTGCAGTGATTCTAAATTTAGCATCTAATGCTTTAATGCTCTTGACAGCAAACATCTAGAGGCACAGAGCTAAATACTTTAAGAGACCTACTGTAATGGAGCTAAACACTTTTGTGAAACAAATATGGTACTTTATCGGTCCATTAGGCCGAGGCACACTTACGGTTTTTCTCTTCACCCATGCTGACCAGATTTTCCAGGACCCTGATGCCCTCCTGCACGGCCTGCAGCTCTGCAGCAGTCCCTGGCCGACTGCGCTCCACCGCCTTTAGCTTCTCAACCATGAGTGGAGCCAAGGCGTGGATGTAAGGAGTGGAGAGGGCACGGCTGGAGTGTTGAAACACTGACAGCAGGAGCTGATAACAACGGGCCTGAACCTGTGGCACCAACAAATGACATCTCTCACTTATCAGAGCCTCAAAGGTCTGGATAGTCTAACACAGCTTTTGGTCAGACGTCCAACATCTGTATCTTCACCTGCGTTTACACAGTTGCTTACCCAGGGATCGCTCGAGTTGAGGCCGTTTCTGAAGCGGTCCATGCAGCCCTTCTGCAGGACGACAACTCCTACGAGTTCATTGCTGGCTGATAGAAGGAAGAGTGTGATTGCTGTCAACATACTGACCTCATCCATGTCAGGTCTGGACTCGTCTACAAAAACACACGAACAAAACTTTTAATGATTAACAACACAATGTTTTCCTCAATACGCCAAAGAAAGCGCAGAGATCCCATGTGCGCGTGTGTGTTTGTTTACCTGGTTGTGAATACTCAAGAACAGATGCCAAGCTGCTCCTCACAAGACCAGTCCACTGCGTCTGAGTGCTCTCTTCACGGGCCATTGGTGAGGTGATGATGGTCTTGATGCCCTGCAGGGCAGCTGCTACAGGAACAGGCACGGAGTTGTCAGCCGTCTTAAGTGCAGTTTCCCTCAGGACCCCGGTGATTAGGAACAGCACAGTAGGGAGGATAGTCGTGCCTCCTGTAAAGGCAAAAAGAAATTGTGACAAATCGGCTCTCATTTCACAAAGCAAAAAAATATTCCCATTTAGATGTAATCTATCTTGTACAAATGTATGAGGCTGTTTAAATGTCATTCACGAGTAGCTTTGTCAGGGAGTTTAACTACACACAGACCTGAACAATGCAGGCAAAGCAGGCTATTTGTTCCAAAAGTCAACATATGCTGTCATTGTATGCGTTTGTTTCTGTACTGTTTGTGGACTGCTCTCATATTTTCCATGGAGTGCAAATGTTTCTGTTTGCCTCAGGCCTCACCAGCAGGAGAACAGAGCGAGGGCAGCTCTGCCAGGATAGAAACTGTGTTTGCCACCAGGCGTGCGCTTTCTTCAGGTAGTCTCTGAGGCTTGAGACGTGCGTGGCTGGGTGACTCCTTCACCCGTGAATTAAGCTGTGGTATGTGGCGGACCAGGATGAACACAAGCAGCTCCATTGCGGCGTACACTAGAGACTTTCCCGGGATGAGCTCCCCTGTGTCTCCCCCTTCCCCCAGGCTGGCCTGAGAGTCTTTTTCGCCTTCTTCCTCTTTGCCTAAGCAAAACAAAAAGTGACCTAAATCACTACAGCCACCACAAAACTAAAAAAAAAACTCAGACAGCAGGACTATGAAAATGAAACACGATACTGATGTACAGTCTGCGTTCGGATGAAGACAAACAGTAAACAACAGTGCTGAGACGTTCCTGACCTTTCTTGGTTCGCTCTTGCTGCAGATGTTCCTGTGCAGCCCTGATGGTCTCCTGTACAACTGCTGTGACTTGGAGCTGCACTGCAGGGGGATCCCGAGTCAACAGCAGCCTGTGGAGCACATTCAGGAGCTCCACTGCCAGCAGCTATGACAGGGAAATAAACAGCGACAGGAATACCCCCGTGAAACACAAGGAACGTAGACATCGATACTTAGAAATAGAATCAATTTTTCTTCTACAGTATAGTGATCATCTGTTCTGAAGGATTTCTACAATCGACACCACAGCTGTTTGGTTCCACTATTTGAGTCTATTTCTGTTAAATCTTAAGATTCAGTTTCAATTCAAACACCCCATCTAATCTGTGTAGAAAACAGCTTCTAAAATCTACAAAACAAATACAAATGATGGCTCTGACTGTGCAGATGATAAATATAGCATGTTATTTCATATCTTAGTGTGTATTTCATTTCAAATTCTTTTGATATAAATATCATATCAATGTTTACTTTAATGGTCATTTTGACCTATTCCAATTTACGACTGTGATATAAAAAACTTCCACCTTTACCTGATCTTCTGCAATGTGCGTCTTTGCACAAGGAGATTCTAGTAGAGTGTATAGGGCCTGCAGGCAAGACAGCACATGTTCGATGGGTTCCTCTGGTCGAGGGAAGCAAAGAAACTCTATACTGACACCTGAGAGACAGAACATGAGAATCCACTGAGGGTGTGTTCAGATGTTTTTTTATAATCCATAACCAGTCTTTCACAGGTGGCAGATGTGAGATGGACTAAACACTTTAAGGTCAAAAAATATATAAAGTTGATGTTTTTCCTCTTTCTTTTCATCAGACCTATTTGTCTTCACAACACAGATGTGGACTACAGTGTCTTTACCCAACATTAGATGCATCCTGTCTTTGACCAACTCTTCAAAGGTCTTTGTTGTAGAGGAGCCTCCCTGAGGAAGGCTAGCAGGCTTGGAGGAAGCCGAAGAGACCTCCTCTTGATCTTCACCTGCCCCAAACCCAGTGCTGTTCAGCCAGAGGGCCACTGCATGCAGGACAGGAGCCCAAGAGCTGCGGTAGTGGAGCCTTGCTGTGTCTATCGTCTCTGGGGTATAGAACGCTCCACCTGAACACAGATACACACCAATGGGAAAAGTGTTTAGAGCAAACATCTTCACTCAATTTAAATTGGCTTTTTATAAAATACATTTTTGTAAATAGATAATGTATTACAAGTTACAGTGTAATATTCTAGGAGAAGCGTCACATTATGACCATACATGGAAGAGACTGAATCCCAACCTCAAATAAAACAGGAAAAAGTAGAAAGTCTCATATACAATTAAACATTTCTACATTACATGTAGAGAAAAGAGAATCAGTCTTGTACCATCAGGTGGCAGCTGACTGGAAAACTCGGCAGGCAGAGTGAGCAGCGCATAGTCTCGCAGCATGGCCAGCCAGAGGCGGCTGAGCGATGGCAGCTCTGGCTGCACCAAGGTGATGAGACTGTCAGGAGGAAGCACATCAGCTCCCAGGTCCTCCTCATCCTCATCCTCGTCTCCATTCCTAACTGGTTTGGCAGGCTTTGACTCCGCCTCCTTCTTGATCTTCATTGCCACCACATACACCTGAGCATGAAAGCCAGCGTGCCCGATCAGGTTTTTTTATCTGCACGATTTGCTTTAAAATACAAGCGGCGTTGGTCGGATTTTCTTCAGTCTCACCTCAGCCCAAGCCTTCAGCACAGCCAGCTTCTCCATGGTGGTGGCACTCTCACTGTACAGCTGACTGGATGAGCTCTTCCCAGCCTGCACCTTGTCCAGCGATGACACAAGCAGGTTGTGGACTCGTCGCAGGTCATTCAGGTCACTGACTACGCCGCTACCAATCCACGTACTGCACACCTGTGGACACACGGGGTTCAAAGTAATAAATGATCAAAGTAAGGCACGGCATTCTTTTTTTACGTCACTCACAACTAAAGAAATATAAAACACCTGCATTACATATCAGAGTAGCTTGACAACCTCGCCATTAGAAGGTGCGGGGGTGTCAAACAGCAGTCATCAATACATGAGCCTGACTTGCTCGGGCTGTAAAAGTGGGAGCGCTCATTTACGAGATCACATTCTTCTGGTGGGAACTGCTACTTGAGTGCCATGGGATTAAGCGCAGCCTGTTTTATAGAGTTAGAAATGCACTATGATTCAAATTGACTAAGTGAGACACAGCTGTTTGCTTATTCAAATTATCAGTTCATTTTCTCTGTAGGCCAGGTCCACAGGCTCATGTTAAGTAATACGTAACTTTGTTTTCCATTACATTCTGAATTAACTGTCTCCCAGTCACACACACAATGGTGAAAGAAAGAACAGCTTTTCCCCCCCCCATGAAAGCGCTTTAAGGCGTGCGTATTTGACCCTCATTCCTTAAAGATCAGTCAACTGAATCATTAAGCCAGAAAATTAGACGCTGTTGACTTCAAGGGGATAGTGACTCACTTTGCAGTGGGTCATCATATCCCCTCTGGGTCTTCTTTCACGGTGTTATACATGTGAGGTAATAAAACTAAATAAATGTACTGTGTGTGAGGGCTGTTGGCAGATAAAGCAGAGTGTCTTACCTGGCATGCTTTCGCTGTTATGTCAGATGGTGTATCAGGTGAAAATGCAGGTCTAAGGGCAGCTCCGACCTGCATGCACACAATTTTCACAAAGTTCTGTCTTTCAGTCTGTTTTTTTTTGGGCACTTTACTGATTTAGGACTTTCTCAGCATGATGCAATTTAATGAGTAGTTAACTCACATTAGCCTGGTATTGTTCCAGTATAACATGTCCTGGAAACTCCGGCTCTGGTACGGATGCAAACTTTTTAATAATGTCTTCCAGGGCCTGCAGACCAGCCATCCTCAGCTGGTTACTGTGGTCTGTGGCTGCCATGAAGGCCATACGGATGAGGTCAGACAAATGGAGCACCAACAGATCTCCTGAGTGGACAGAGATGGGATGAAAAACAAGGACATATGTGCGAGAAATGTCTCTAAACTTTATGAGGAATATGATCACAGTGAGCAGCGATGAAAATGAAAACTGTCAAAGCTTTTGCCTCTTCCAAAATGTCACGCTTTCAACATCTGTTGAGAACTACATACAACAATCCAGTTTTCAGAATTCGAGTGTGACAGAAGTGACTGAGCTTTATCTGAAATGCAGCTTTCAAGGGATTAGTTGGATACATCAACATGCACATGAATCATCCACTCAATCCCAGTCAATAAATTTGACTCTGCTGTTTTAAGAGCTACTAAATCACACTATCCTACGACTGTTTAGCCTGTAGTATACTTAGTTATTTCAGAGAGGCTTATATAAATACAGGATCCTCTATCAGTCACAGCGGAAAAAAAAAAACTAAACTTCTGCTTACTCATCTCTTGCTTTGATCCATCTTTACACAAAAAAGCTCATGGATCAGCTTTTCCGGGAGATGACCCTAGAATTGTCTGGCTGCTGCAAGATGATTTACAGTATGAACTAAGCTGGAAGATATACTAATATTTAACTAGACAGACCAAAGATCAGGAGGTTATAAATCAATCACACATCTTTAGGCAGACTCCGAATTACTCCAACTTGGCAGCTTAGTGAATGGTACCTTTAGGGTTTTTGGCCTTTGCAGAGCGTGCAGCTGCCAGATCGAAGTGCGCTTTGTCTGCATTCTCGCATAAGAGGATGATGCGGCACAAGCAGTCTGCGGCAAACACACGCGTCACCCAGCGCGGTGCCACCGACGGCTTGGACTTGTCATCATCTCCCAGGCCCGTGAACATGGTGTCATCATCTATCTCATCTTTTTTCTCAGAGTCTTCCTCATCCTTTTCCACCTTTAATACAACAGTGCCCCCTACATCTGAAAGAGGAGAGGGACGCATTCATGACACAGGACCTTAAAGAAGAACATTTTTATTGTTTTGCTGTTTTGTAGACTTACCTGTAGTTGCTGCAAGGACATCCTTGCAGAGTTTCAGCCAGTGAGAAAGCTTCTCCACAGCAAGAGATGACAGCATGTGGCCCAGCGTGTCATGGATGTCAGAACACAGCTTCCTGTCTGTCTCCCGATCCAGCATACCAAACAGCACACCTTCCAGACCGGTCTCTGTGATGTTCAGATCTGAACCATACACCAAACCAACACAGTAAGAGGAACAGTGTCTCACAGAGGTGAATTAAACAAAGAGGATGCTTTATGATTTGTTCTCATAAACCTGTTTATGATCTGTTCCCATAAACAGGTTTATGAGTTTTATTTGTTCTCACTGATTTTAGTGTTGTCTTTGCCATCTCCTGCTCTCTTTGCTAGGCTCATGGCATACTCGCAGACCTCGGCAGCTTCTCTCTGGGCGAGCTGTCTCAGACAGGCCACAGCAGCCCGACGCAGCAACAGGTGAGAGCTGCACAGGTGCACCTGCAGCAATCCCACAGTACAGTGAGAAATCGTGACTAAGATTAACACCAACTATGACTACCAAACTTGCAGTTTGAAACTCATATCTTACACAGAGACAGGGCACCAGGCTGGACAGGTTGACATGTCGAGGAGCGAACATATGCAGCTGCTGCAAACATGAGATGGCAGCTGCCTGCACAAGGGAGTCAGAGTGGTCCTGCATGATGGCACAACCAACCAGGCAGGAGGAGCGGATGGTGGAAATGGTGGCTCCATTTCCTAGCAAACCCAATCACACTGATTAGAAAAACGAACATAAACAGGCTATTTTAGCAGCAAGATGATGTACTATATGTCTCCCAAATGTGTCAGTGGTCTGCAAATCTGATATCACTCAGACTGATAGCTTTTTTTTTCATTTTGACAGAATACCATACAATCATCTAGGAAAGTACCAAACCCAGCTTGCAGTGACAGATCACGTTAGACAATAAACGCTGTTAATGTATTGTTTGTAGAGCTTTACAACCTGTTATTGAGAGAACCAAACCTTCAACAATCCAAACCTTTATCAAAACATGCCATTTTTTTGCATGTCGAGCAGCTTGCAAAAGTCACAAATGGCAGTTTCACGTGTTTGGAATTTTGAAACCAAAGCAGTCTGGTTAACTGAATGAAATTACCTGGAATTATTTAAGCGGCAGCCATGATAAGAACTAGATGAATTCTCTAAAGCCTAGAGAGGAGCCTCAGCGCCTCCTTTACTACCACTATCAATCTTTTTCTTCTCAAAATGTCCTGGCTATATCCAGTTATGATGAGTTCATGATAATAATAACAGAAATTCTAAATAAATGTGACAGGAGTGTGAAAAAAACTGTTTTATGACAATAATAAAATTGACTTTTGTGGCTTTTTCTTGTCTTTATTTAATTTTTTATGAAGATTTAATATTTTATTAAGATGCAAACCTGGGATATTTTCCCGGTTGTTCTCATTTCTATTATGTATCTTAAAAGCAACACGGTAAGAAGACATTACGCATGGTATCTACTGCTCTTTTTAAAGTCTAACTTTGGAGCAGTTGTAGTTTTACCACAGCTGAACCAGCAGAACCAGATCTTAGATTAGTTCAAATGTCGTCAAATTCTCTTTGCAACTGTCTTGCAAAGTCTTTAAGAACTCTTCCCTCCAAACTTTTACCTTCGGTTCAAGGAAAAGTGTTTCGGAAAAGACAAAGCACTTGACTATTGACCTTGTAGAGGGTTATAATCTTTCTCACTGCCACCTGCTGGCTAAGAAATGCTATATTTTATGCCTTAAAAGAAATGTAATTTAGACAAGAGAGTCAGAGTTACACAAGAAGATTTGTGTGACAGTTACCTTGTAATTCTGGTCCCACAGTGGTGATGAGGGCTCCAAGGCAGCGCCCCAGACACTGGTGAACCTCTGTGTGAGAAGGTGGCACGGTGAGGAGCAGGGTGAGAACCAGGGACAGCGTGGGCTCCACGTAGCCTCTGTACATGGGACCACTAGAATCCACAATCAGAGCCAAAGAGTGCAGAGCCCATGTCTGGTATAAAAAAAAAAATAATTTAAAAAAGAGATGAAAAACAATTGGTTCTAAAAGCAAAATAAATCCATAAGAAAAAACTAAAAATCCATTTCTGCTGGGTCATTTACTGTACCTGGACCTCATGAGAGGACCCGTCCTGGGCAAGAGCCAAAAGGATGCTGACACTGGTCTTTAAGTGCTGGCCAGAGCCAATTCCTCCTACATATCGATGCAGACAGCCAAGAGCCAATGAATGGCCGGTTCTTGAAACTACATCACGGGCTGACTTCAGTCTTTAA
The DNA here is from genome assembly GCF_036924035.1 of Leuresthes tenuis. Lineage (NCBI taxonomy): Eukaryota > Metazoa > Chordata > Actinopteri > Atheriniformes > Atherinopsidae > Leuresthes > Leuresthes tenuis. Next base: position 19,456,258 of record NW_027325362.1, read on the forward strand.
CAGAAAAAGGACAGATCAGATGATTAAAGTCAAGAACAGAATGTTTTATTTTCCTGAACACATCTATGTCTTCAAATAAAATATCTAAGTTATCTAAAATATTAAATTATTCTTATCCTTTTTGTCAATATCCTGATGCTTTGACAAATTAAAACAAAAAACAATACAAAAAAAAGAAAAAAACACAATACATATATACAGTAATTCAATTACTTGTCAAAGCTGGTCTGCGCCATTCTGGCAATGAACGTTGCCTCTCCGACAACCTGAGCCATCCTGCCCAGGGCCTCTCCAGCAGCGCAGCGCAGGATAGGATTGGGATTGTCCAAAGCCCCCATCACCAGGGCCAGGGCCGACTTACGCACCTCCTCCGGGCCCAGAGTGCTTTTATTCTCAGCCAAACCCTTCAAGAAGGAAAAGAAACATTATTCCTAACTGTGTGTATATACTCAGAATGATTCTTGTCCCAAGAGGATATGTCATCTGTTTTGCTACCTTGAGGGCGCTAAGCACTGCAGTAAAGATGTTCAGCTGGACTGCCTGCTGTCGAACGCCTTTAGCCTGCTTTATGCACTCTGCAAAGTGGTCGAGCATCTGCAGCCTGCATCAAATACAAAGTGCAGCAGTGAATATGACACATAACAATCATTGACACAAAAAGTGTTAAAACCTCCATCGCTGCAAAAAACTGAACTGCTCACCTGTGCTTAAATGAGACATGAGGGAAAACCACACCAAACAGCGCCACTGAAGCATCGATAACTGACACACCCAAAGGGAGAGGCCCTGGAATGGCCTCGCCAACAGGGACGCGCAGGTAGATCGAAGAGGGATCGTGTTCCAGAGCTCCGCTGCCAGACGCGCTGTTAGGCTGCAGCTATTTAGGAACAATGTTATTAATACCAATACTGCAGATGGAATACTGTGAATTTCCCAAGAAATAAATGGAAATTGTGGTAAAACTTTGGCAAAAAGACAGTGGGGATGTCTGTCCGAATATCTTTTGTACAGAAACAGTCACACACAAAACATCTACATTTCATATAACAGTTTAATCTAACTAACTTGATCCTCGATGGACTTGTGGTCAGTTTCTTGCAGCCAGGAGCCCATGAGCACGCTGTCATCATAGTGACACAGAGAGCGCAGCAGAGAGGTGGTGGTGTTGGCAGAGTTATCAGTCAAAGTAAACTCTGCCACCAGCTCCCTCAGGAGGGCGTTGAAACTGCCTAAACGGAAAGATTACGGATTTTAAAACATAAATTGTGCTTAACCTTTGTGAAAAATAATCCGTTTGCGTCTGTGTTACCTTCGTAAGTCTTGGGAGGCAAGAGAGCCAAGATGTCGTACAACCTGAGCCTCACCATTGCTGCACTTGCTTTCAGGTGAGCACCATGGACCTTAATAATGGCAGGGACACTGAGAAAAGGACAACATATCACAATCAGCTGATGTAGTAACAAAAAAAAACTATATTTTTCAGGAAATAATCATCACACAGAAATGAAATCCGACTCCGTCTTTAGTCAACAAAAGATCATTAAAATTGAAAGCATCGCACTCACTGAGACATCATGGTCATGGCACATTCGATGGGAGTCATCAGTCTGCGGATTATATCTTCAGTCAGAAGCTCAGGGCAGTGAGCCACAAAGCTTCGCATGGCTACAGAAAAAAGGAACAGTATTTGTCAGAAGTGTGTATCCTGACACCATGGATCATGTGCAGATTCACAAAGCACGGGATTCCTTACCGCACAGAGCTCCAGCTCGGCCCTCCAGGGTGACCTGCCAGGTGAAGGAGTCTCCTCTGGCCTTTTCTGCCTCCAGCTCCTTTTGGGAGCGAGGGAACACGTTCCTCCACAGCAGCAGCATTTTGGGGAGGTGGTAGCGCACGAGTGATGAACCTGGGAACACAGAAACACAATAAGTGCTGGCAATGCTGCTGTGAGAGGGAATTGTTGACAAATTCCAAAATGATCCCATTGGGGAGACTCACCTAAAGTCATGAGGGCCCCCAGCAGCAGCCACCCAGCCTGTGTGCGCTGCAGGGACAGCCGACTATTCTGAGCAGCTGTTCGCAGGAGATCTTCAGCTATACTGACCACCAACTGCAACACAGACCATTCATTCTTTAAATCATTCATTCAATGATGCTGTACTGGAAGTCAGTGAAGACATAAGTGACATATGCAGAGTGACCTAAAACACAAAAACACGGCTCTTTCTGAGGCTATGTACCTTGCCCTTAGAGTGAGGGATACCCAGTGGACACTGGTGTACACCTCCTAGCAGAGCTGCCATTGCAAAGCTGTAGCCGCTCACAGCCTCAGGTGAGCTCTTCAGGTTGTTGATTCTCTCTGCACAGCGGTCCAGCAGCGGAGACAGTTGATAGGGCAGAGCCACAGCCACACAGCGCAGGCACCACGCGGCAGCCAAACGCGCCGCCATGCTTGGGTGCAGCAGCACTGAGGTCACGGTTTCAAGAAGTCCTGGAAATATGGAGAATTTGGTGCCATTTTTTTTCATTTATTTCCAGGCAACATCAAACAGAAGTGGGTGTAAGATGTTTGGTTGTTCTTTGAAGGCCGTTTGATCTCAGCCAAAGTTAAATAATCAAAGTCCAGTTTCATATTTAGTGCGTCTCACCGATAGAAGGCTCCTGGATGAGTGGTGAAGCTGTGGCACTCAAGCTCTGAACCAAACTGCCCAGCTCTTTCAGGGCGCACACCATAACGTGCTGACTGGCAGAAACATCAGCTGCACCGGCCTTGTTCTCGCCACTGATGTCATTTACGACTGCCTCTGGAAAAACATGGCAGAAAAAGAGAAAAAGGAGCAGAGACTTGTTGGTATAAACATTTCAAGTCTTAAACATTTTTTTGAGATCACAACTAAACATCTGAAAATGCATTAAAGACAAAGTAACATGAAGTACTGAGTAAGTGATTCAGGATGTGTGCAGCACTGATGGATGACATGACTCAAAATTAGGACAATTTTTGTTTTTTTAAACTTCAGAATAATGGTCATCTGGAATTATTGCAATATTACAATAACTGACCAAAAGAGGCCATGCAGTGCTGTCACACATTAATCTGTAACAATCTGCAACGGCAGAGTCTCCTCCTTTAAAATACAGCACACTGTCACACAGCTGGGCTCAGAAGTATTTGGGCACTGGCAGAGTTTTTGTTAGTCTAGTAAAGTTATATGGAAGAACATTGAAGTTGGAATTATTGAATGAATATGGGCTTAACATCCTAATTAGAGGGTTTAAGAATTAAAGCGATTCCATGTGAAGAAACCTCTTTGGAAAAATGTATTTAGCTAAAACTAATAACGTTCTTTTTCATCAGTCGTTTTACTTTTGTGAAGACATAAATAATGATGATGAGACAGGAGATGAAGGTGAGTCGAGTCCAGTCGTTTACTCTCCACAAAACAATAATAATAACTGTAACTTGCACTGTTACTAGGCAATGTGTAAACTGAATAGAATCCGGAACCGGCATATCCCATAAGCCCTTGCTCTTAAAGGTACAAGCCCTCAGGTGAATGTCTCTCCTAGATTTCTTATCGCCAAGTAACAGGTTTCCTCATTTGTGAGGTTTTGCTTGACGTTTACCGAACCAGTCTTCAGTTGCTGTTGACCCTTAACTTTGCTGCAATGCGTTGAATCAGAGCAGAGAATTCTGTGTATGGGGGAGACACACACTTCTCACTTCCCATCATTCTAGTTCAAGCTGATCTTAGTTTCATGAGCTCATATAATCTTGCTCCACAACTGCTCTGGCTTTGTAAGATCTTTTTCAGCTTTCTGTTGTTGCAACTTATCAAAGGTGGTGTGAGCGTACTTTCATCCCAGTGTTCCTCATTTGGTTGGATGAATATTTTGTTTTGTTTTTGCAGTCCAACGGTGGCCTGCTTCTCTTTCACTACGAGCTTGTCTGACCAAATGCTGTGGATTTAAAAAAAAACAGCTGGTAGATGAAAAGGTTACACTTGGATTTAACTTCAAACCTTTAAACTTATCCGATCACATTTTGAGCCCCTGACAAATCTAGTGTCAGTGTCCAAAAACCTCTGAGTCTTACTGTTTGTACCAAAATTTAAGAGCTCAGAGGGATTTTTTTTCATTGAAAATTAGTTTAATGCATCTAAAATTGAAGTCATTGAAGGATAAATTTCACAAAAGAGAAAAATCAAAGAAACACAGATGGATACGTTTGATGCTCATTAATCAAGAACTGAAACCCTCTGAGCTCTACGAAGAAAATAGTCAAGAGAGATCACGTGAAAGAAAAAGTCAGTCAGATTTCTTAAAGAATAGACTTAAAGCTGCTTCTTGAACTGTGGCAGTCATCCAGTTTCATAAACTGGAAACTAAATATAGAAGAAAGACAAATTTACAGCGGGAGGTACAACCTCCACCGGGGCTCCAGATATCAATTTTCCAGTTAATCTGGCCACAGACATTTGTCAAAATTTCATTTCAAGAAGTCTCAGAGATCCAGCTGGTTTGAAAAGCCACAGCAGAAAGTATAGCGTGAACAATGAAGGGCCCGGGATCACAGTTTGTGTGACACAAACATTCAACATGTCTTTCAAATTTGAGCCAAACATCAAGAAGAATACAATCATGTTTTTTGACATAGTATACATGAGATAAAAGGTTGCAAAGCAAATCAGAGTAAGAATCATCCCTTTTTGAATGAGACAAATGTGACTTTACGATGTGATGATGTCAAGCCAACAACAAAAAAACAGAGAAATGTAAACTTGCAAATACATTCTTGTGGTGCTGTGGTGAAAATGACTTCCTCTTGTAATGTGTCTGTGAATTTAGAGGCACATGCTATTTTTTTTTTTTTTGCTGATGTAAGCCAGATGTCAACAGTCAGAAAATGTTATCTGCTCCTCAGGGAAAGGAAGGCAATAACAGAGTGTGAGTTCAAATCCAAGGCGGCTATGCAATAATGCAAGAATGAGTCATTCATAAGCTGAGTTGTCGATGGATGATTTTACTGACAGAACGATGCAGCTTTTGCTTAAAAAACAGATGAAAAGAAAAACAAGAGTGATCCAAAAGAAGCAAAGAGAGAAAGCCAAAGCAGGGCAAGCCATTACCACACGCAAGAAAATAAAAAAAAAAACAACTCTGTATACAATACAAGCACAAATCATGCAAGAATTTTAGAAACAGAATGAAGAGTAAATGAAATATGATGATGATGGATGAGTACTTACTCTGTAATGCTCTGAACCGTGATATTTCCCCCCCATCCTCCTTACCCACAGCCCTCATTTGCTTGCTGATGGCTTGGCAGATTTCTTTCCCGGCAGCAATTTGTGCTTTTTCCCCAAGTAAGCCACCCAGGGTGGCGCGCAGCATGAAGGAGACACAGCGGCGCGAGTACACGGCCTCGACATGTGTCTGTGTGGCCCGTGGGTGAGACACTAGGTCCAAAACGTGGGACAAGAATGTAGCGAAGTTGCGCTCCAGCCACTGACCACCAAGAGTTGTCACAAACACAACATACGCCTGAGGAGAAAGGAGCAGGATTGTGCATGAGTTTGAGCAATCAGAAAACATCCGTTTTTTTTTTAACCGTCAGAGAAGATATCTCACCTGTGTAACGCCCACCCGCACCTCCCTGCTGACAGAGCCTCCACCCTTCAGCATCTCGCCACCACTCTTTAGGAAGCCAGATCCACCCCGTAGAAAGCCTGTGGCCATCAGCTCCAGCACCTCCTCAAGGGTAGCTCGCTTCACATTCTGACGCATCACTGTGAGGAAAAAAAGTCTGTTTAAAGTCTGTTTAACTTGAAAACAGCCAAACATGAACTGCACATTAAGCCAGCTAATTCACCTACCAGCTGCTTGTTTGGGCATCAGGGCGGTGGCCATGACCGTCCCGAGCAGTTTGGCCACTGCTACTCGAACACCATAGTTGGACCCTTCCAAGGCTTTGAAACACAAAGTGGCGATGTTCTCCAGTTCTGTGGTCCACATGAATACTGCTTCATTCTGCAGCTCCAGCAGGCACTAATTGGGCAGAACCAACAGAAATTGTTGTGCTTTTATTAAATACTACATTACGCTCCGTTGCAGCACACGGTAAACACAGCTTGAAGCTTATAATGCGAACCTGTTGTCATGTTTTCTAAAGAGGAAATAATCTTTTCCTCCAACATGGAAATGGAAAAATCAACTTGCTGTCTAAGCTGGGATCACAAGAAATCACCTGGCCATTTTATTTCTGACAGGAGGAAAAACTGCATAACAACAGACGTTAACAAATTTACTACACCTGCTCGTCATACATTTGTTAAACAGTTTATGCCCTCGTCTAAGTGTTATTCTGAGACCAACCTTAGCTACTGCACAGCGTACAGCCATGGACCTGTCTGTGAGTAGAGAGCGGGCGTTCTTGTAGATATCTCTGTGACATGAAGCTGCAGCTCCACCCAGTCCACTCAGCACCTTCTGCAGGCTGAGAAGGATCTCTCCTCTGCCTTGGGACTACATTGTGTTGGGAATAATGTATAAAAACAGATGTCACAAAATTCACTCTTTGACTATCCATTAGTGTTGCTCAAGTCCAGAATACTATATGATTCCGCGCACTGAAATTGTATCATACAATATTCCAGTTTAGCTCTTTTAAAAGTCATACCTCCGCACTCTTCAAAGCCTTCAGGAGATTATTAATGGTGTCTGGAAAGGAGCTTCCCAGCATCCTGCCCATCTTCTCATAAAAGGCTCCAACACATGCCACAGCAGCGCTGGAAAAAAAAAAGTGAACATTAACATGAACTTATGTCACACAGTCCATCATGAAAATTCAAAAGGATTCAAATAAAAATACACAATGGGTTATTTCACGATATTGAACGTCCATGACTATGTTATTTCTGACATTCATCAGTGTGCTCTTGGAATAATTCAAGGTGGCATTCGTCTGGCAACTGGTGACACTAGCATCAAGCAAAGTTTAATTTCACAGCTCATAACACAACAAAATCAGTTATAAAACTTGGCAGTAGTATTGCAGTGGCTCAGTGGGCTAAATGGAGGTCTATGACATCTCTATGTTCCCCAAATCCCAACTGATTCTACACAGAAACAAGCAGGTATAGATGTAGGATTGCACCCTGCTGAACAGCACCGATGCAGCTTCATCTGCAGACCGAATCCATTTATGCAACAAATAAACACAGCATATTATCTGCTCATGTAAAGTTAATCCTCCCTTTTAAACATTAAAATGTCATTCCGCAGATTAATGTTTGGCTTAACTGCTAATATCCTTGAAGGTGGGCCCTACTGCATATGCCTGAAATTTTGAAGGCAATGCTGAATGGTTTACAACTTGTAAAATTGTACAAAGCTCAAACAGAGTGTATTATTTTTAGCATTACCGTGTAATTAGCCTGCAAAAATACACAGCTGTGATTAAACGGGAACTTACAGTTTTGTTGGTAAGTACGCAGCTGTGTCGTCCTTGCTTTTAATGATGTCATTGCATTTATCCAAAGTCTGGAAAACGGTGAAGGTGTCACCAATGCTGTAGAGAGTAGCAAGGTTTTTGGCTAGAAGTTTTCTGGTTGGTGGTCCAGGGGCGCTGCTGATCAGTCCTGTCAGCTGTTCCACCAGCTTCTTCTGTTTCTCCTTCACATCCACCTGCCATTCAAGCGCGAACATAAGTCACAATTTCCATCTAAAGGCAACTACTTGACAAAGCAATACTGAAGTTTGAATATAAGCCACCTTATTTGCTGCTACAAGCACTTTATCCAGAAAGCGCAGCCATTCGAAGATGAAGACAGGCCTCTTTGCTTCAGTGATCTGAGCCAGAGCATCTTCGTTGAGCAGCAGACTGTGAGCCAGCTCCATGGCGAGGTTCTCTGATCACACTGCTGTACACCCTCGTGTCTGCAATGTTAAAGTAAAGGTTGCACCTTGTCATTATTTGCCTCCTATCCTACAATCGCTCTTCCATCCAGTCACACTGGCCATCACCTAGATTGCTTATAAGAGCAGCTTAGAAAATATAGCTCTGTGGTCATTTACCGTACTTGAAATTAGACATATATGTGCTTATGTGTCGTATTAAGTTCAGCAAGCTAAAATGTCAAAGCTGAGTAGCGTTAACACTTTCTTGTTTCGTCTTGACAGTCTCCGCCAGCCTCCAGCTGTTTACAGGCGAGCTGGTTAGCAACTTCAGTTAGCTAGTTCCTACTAGGAACAAGCTAAACTCTGGCTACACTCTCATACGGACTTTGTTTTAGCCATTTATTGCACTCTTGTACAACTTTCAGCTGTTAAATAAACACCCCAACAGAAAACATCTTCCTGACATAAGGGTTTAACGGGACCTATTTACCAAAATATTACCTGTGTTTCGATGACACAAGATGAATGACGACGAGTATCGGCAGTGTCGCAATGAAAGATTTCCGATGTGAAACTATCTGAATAATTAACACAACTAATAGATTTTCGCGCAAGAAAAAAAACCGTTATTTAATCTTAGTATGTGTATCTATTGTTACAGTTATTTCCGTATAGTTTTTCGTAAATATTGTCTCCAGAAGTGTGTATCAAACACAGCGGAACTTTGTACTACCACTGGTCCTTGCGCCTAGCCGGAATTTGTCCGTGAACGAAAAAAACTGCGGAGAATTCACATCGGAAAATTGCTTAAACTGTGTACCTCTTTATTGATACATTTTCCCATTTTTCTGTGTACAAAATGTCAGACGAGGAAGAGGACTATATGTCCGATGCATTTCTTACTAAAATGTAAGCATGTTGTGGGTTTATTTGTATCAAAACCTCTAAACGTGGACATTGTGGCTTTGGTAGCCAATACGGAGCTAATTTGGCAGAGTTCATTAAAAAGTTGGCTATAAAAATATTAAATATGTTTTTGTTTTTAGAGTAAGTATGCTTTTTTAATCGTAATATTTTTTCGTCTGTTAGTCAAGATGTGAAACCTGGTGTCAACATGGTGAGGAGGGAAAAGGAAGCTATTAAAAAGGAAGCGCTGCACAAGGAAAAGAACATCAAGAACCGCCAGAAGACCTACAAGGAGCAGGAGAAGGAGAGCCGAGAAGCAGCATTGCAGAGCTCCATTAGCAACGAGAACAAGGGCTTTGCACTTCTTCAGAAAATGGGTTACAAAGCTGGCCAAGGCCTCGGGAAGGAGGGTAAGTTTCCTCTCTGAAATAGCTTTAATTTTAATCCCTTTTTGCACTGAAGTGAATAGTAATTCTAATATCTGGAACCTCTTCAGGAGCAGGGAGGGTTGATCCAATTCCACTGAATATCAAAACAGGTAGGCTATACATTGTCTGTTGACAAAGGCACGTTCAGTGCAAACAATGGCCAACAATGTTTACGTATTTTTCTGTATGTAATTCATTAGACAGAGGGGGCATTGGACTGGAGGGGTTGAAGAAAAGAAAAGCTGAGGAGGAACTTGAGCATTATCGTCAGAAAGTACGGGCCAAACAACAGAATGAGACCAAGTCCCTGGAGGATTTTAGGTTATTTTTTTTATGCACAAAATGAGATGCACAAAACCTCTGAGGATAGCCCTTTACCATAAAACAAATGTCTGTGTGTATAATTTTTTTTTAATTTCAGGTCAAGAGTAAGAACAGAGAGAGAAGAGCGAAAGATTGAAGGAGACCTAAGCAGAAGTCAGCGTTCTTGTGAGCAGCTTGACAGTCAGAAGGTTGGAAGATAGCATGAACTCATCTGTCAACATCACAATGCCATGCCAGGAATATCACCTCTTGTTAATGCAGACAAACATTCTGGATACAGTTCAATAAACTGTAAACTCCACATCTGTAAAGAAGCAGTCAGTAGAGGTCTATGTGTGTGCCTCCTACAGCTGAGGTGTCTTCTTGTTTCAGGGCATAACCATCCCCAGAGAAGCCTGGTACTGGCCTAAAGCCAACCCTGATGATGAGGACGATGATCTTGATGACAAAGATGAAGAAGAGGATATTGTAGAAATTACAGTTAGTATTCATTTTAGGCTCATTTTGGTGTGAGGACTAGCAGCCAACGTGGAAATATACTGTTGGACACATTTAATACAGGAATATGCTACAATAGAAGGATCTTGTAGAATTACAAGGTGAATAGTCTAATACAGTAAATAAGTGTATTTGATATGTACTTCTCTCTTACAGTCCTTTGATAAACTACAAATTTTAACATCTTATTTGAGAGGAATCCATTTTTACTGCATATGGTGCGGGACTGCCTATAATGGTAAGAGCGCTGACAACGTACATATAGTTTCAAAGCTGTTTTATTGTTCTTTGCTCATGCGTACATTTAATTTTTGTAGATGAAGAGGATTTGTGCTCCAACTGCCCGGGGGACACAGCAGCAGACCACGACTGATCTTGACAGAAAACCATGTGGAGTTGTTTCGGGTGAAGAGGCTAATGGCAAATGTTTTTGCTTGGAAACATTATCTGCATAGGACAGCACAAGAGATATCATTTTTCTGGGTGAATCAGGCTCAACAGAATATAGTAAGGAGACCAGACAATAAAGTGATTAGAACTGGAGTAAGGTTCACTTTACATTCTGTCTCAAGCTGCTGTCCATTCCTAAGTAATGTCACTGTGTTTTTGGTGGTGGCCCTGTTTTTGGTTTAGGAATGTAGAGATTTCAGGAAATTGGGAAGAATTTCATTATTTATATTTTAAAATAAATATGTTTTTGACATGTTTTTAGAGCAGTTACAGTACATACTCATGTTTTCATTAAATGTTTTACGAAGTCATGCTTTTTGTCCTCATTATTTATTTTTTGTTTTGGAAAGCTAATGTAGACATATGTCGTCTGGTGTTGACTTTCTTTTGTTCTTTTTCCCTTTTTCCTTGAAATGCTTAGAAAAGATTTTTTAGGAGGGTTCTTTTGTGTTGAAATTTGTAGTCATGTCCAAACCATGGGGCTGCATGGTGATGGGGTGGTTAGCACTGTCACCTCACAGCAAGAGGGTTCCCAGTTTGAATCCCAGCTGGAGCCTTTCTATGAGGAATTTGCATGTTTTCCCCTTGTGTGGTGAACTCTCTCTGGGTACTCCGGCTTCCTACCCCCTCTTTTCCCTCTTTTCTGTCTTCTCAAACCCCAGCTGGTCGAGGCGGATGGCCACCCTTCCTGAGTCTGGTTCTGCCAGAGGTTTCTTCCTGTTAAAAGGGAGTCGTTCCTTTCCACAGTCGCCGCAGGCACGCTCAGGACGGGAGATTGGACTGAAGACAAGTTTCGGTGCAATCTGTTGGTTTCCTTAGCTAGGATATTAATTTTTTGAATTGGCTCTATATGAATTAATTGGATTATGATTACAATGAATTGAATTCCAATTGGCTTGAATTGGACTATATTACTTAAGTGCCTTGAGATGACAATTGTTGTAATCTGGCGCTATATAAATAAAATTGAATTGAATTGGAAAAACATGCTTGTCAGGGTAATTGGTGACTTTAAATTGTCCCTTGGAGTGAGTGTCAGGTGCATGGTTGTTTGTCTTGTTTGTCTCTGTGTGGGCCTCTCCCCCAATGACAGCTGAGATAGGCTCCAGGCCCCCACTACCCTGAGTTGGATTAAACAGGCATAAAAAAAAAAAAAATTAAATGGAAGGAGCACATCTGTGATCTGAGGCGCTGCAGGGCAGATGCAACCTAATTAGCTGTATTCTCCATATAAGTAGGCTTCTGCAAGTTGGGAGATCTGCTGGATACTGCGTGTATAGCAGTTGGTGTCAGTTTTGCAAGTTCTGGGCATCCTGAGACAGTTTACTTACACTTACCACACGTCTTGCATTGTGGCGTTGCCTGAGACAAGATTCCTGGATATGTGCGGTAATGATGAGCCATTGTATCTGTTATTGCCTATCTTACCAAAGGTGTGTCTTTATCAGTAAAAGCTAAATTAATTGAGCTATTTTTTTTTATTTTTTTTTAGCTCTGTATGTCTTTTTGCTATTTTAAAACGTTCCATTGCGTACATAACGCACCACATACATTGTGAATTAAGCGTCCCTGAAATGTTTCGGGTTCAGACGCACTGACTACATTTCCCATGAGTCTCAGTAACGAGGGTGGGATGCAAACCTGCTGGGGCTTGTAGTTGTTCAATTCTTAAACGTTTAGCGTTTGTCCAGTAGTTAGTCATATACTTTACTGAAGCTACCAAAGAGTAAAGTAAATAACATCTAAATATCGATATAATATATATTATTAGAGTAGCCTAAATAACAACAGATGTATCGCATGATAGCAGCTTGCTAAAGAACATTTTTTTACAAACATTTTCCTCATAACAACTGCCCCAGCACCCCATTTCAAGTTTGCTGAGCCTGGCCTGATATTTAAGATATTTTTTTATATTTAATAACTTTATTGAACACAAGAGAATTGGATATTTCAGACAACATTGAGGGCGTTACGTCTGTGTCACGTCTGGTTACGTAGGGAGAAATCGAAACTTATGACTGTCATGGAGGCAGTGTTGGGGAAAAGCAGTTATATTATGTGGTCTACGTTTTGTTATATAATTCTCTGTTAATTTTAGATGGACTTTTGAATCATATATGATGGAATCGGTCAATTTCATAGCTCAGCTGAAAGAGTATGCAGACAAGGAACGGCTAGTGGTGAAATATGAGGACGTTGATTCTGTTGGCCCTGACCACATTAAGACGTGAGTTGAACAAATGGTGAAATTTGTCTGATTTGAAGACACACGATAGGACGAAGCCTTTATTAGATGGGCTTGTGCTTTTTAGCCTGGACCCCTGGCACTGCCTCATTCCAACTCACTACTGTCTGCCAAACTACGTACGTTTACCTGCAGGATTAGTTTTCGGTCTCGGCGCAGCTGTCAGGTTGCGTCCTCAGGTGTTTTCACAGTGTAGTTTGTTTTTGCATCAGAATGTGATATCAATATAATATCATCGGTCGATGATCTAGTATGATAGTAACACAGTGCATCATAGTCTAACAGTGATTGCATAGTAAAGTTGATATGTCTTGTAATGACTTTCCAGGTTTACATTAAGAGCTGTCCTGAATGGGAAGGCCTATCCTGATGGTGTGGGAAAGAACAAGAAAGAAGCCAAACAGAATGCTGCCAAAAATGCCCTGGAAAGCTTGTCGAAGGAACCAGCTGTCTCTGTAAGATTATGCCACAGTCTTATCCACTTGCTGTGCACTTGAATTTTTGTATTGACTGAAATGCATGTTCGGTGTTTTCATTCTTGACAGACAGAAAAGGGAACAGAAGTTTTTCCTGCCCGAGTTCAGCTAAAAAGTACCAACTACACGTGTTGGCTCAATGAATATGGCCAGAAGAACCGGGTGTCTGTAAGGACCGTGGAGACAACCAGGCTTGGACCAAGCAGCGCATCGCAGTAAGTCTCCTCCCTGTACGCAGTTTCATTTATAGTTGTGCATTCACCAATTAAAAAGTTAATTCAGTTTCTTTTTTGTTTTTAATAATAGATGGTGTAGATTTGTGGTTGGTGACAAGGAATATCAAGCTGCCTCAGGTAAAACAAAGAAGGAAGCTAAGGAGGAAGCTGCCAAGCTAGTGTATCATGAGATAGTTGGCGGTGAAACCACACGTGTGAGTAGTGATTCATACCAATTTACTGAAGTCTAGAAATTCAGAGATTCTTGGAGAAAATGGAAATGCTTGTTTTTTAAATTGTGTTTCAAGACTGAAGATGGGAGAGACAGTGGCACATCAAGTCTACAGAAGGAAGAACTGGATGAAATTCTGTTAGACATCTGGTGAGCCCCAAACAGTGGCCCGACCTTTGTTTGATTTAAATTCTTTGTGACTGTGAAACATTGTCTTAACTGTCATTTGCTTTTGGCGGTAAAAGGTCTTAATTAGTATATATTTGGACTTTTTCATTGCAGTGATAAGACAAAGAGCTTGAGCATACAGATTGAGGACAGCAGCCCTGCAGAAACAAATTTTGTTGGAATTGTCAATCAGTACTGTCAGAAACAAAAGCAATTATGTGCATTTGTTGAAGATAGGAGATGTGGCCTTTCACATACCCCTACGTGAGTCTTACTGAACATCTGTAACCTGAATACCCACTATGCGAAAACTCAGTTTTTGCAGCGCACTGATCTAGAATTCTTTCCTCCCTGCCTAATAAATGCAGATTTTTCTACAAATTAGTGATCGACAAGAAGGAATACCCCGTGGGTGAGGGTAAGAGCATCAAGGAAGCCAAACAGAATGCGGCTCAGTTGGCTTGGTCTGCACTTAAAGAGCAGCCAGATTGGGACAGCAAGGTATTCAAAAGTTTCAGGTATTTCTACGCATACAGACTGATGTGTGATGAGTCAGTTGTTGACCAAGTGATATCTGTGAGTGGGCATCATAGAACCCAAAGCATAAAGTATGCAGCCGATACCACAGTGCTGTAGAAAATGAAGCATGTTACTGGTAGAATACCTCAGTAAAGCAATAGAAAAGAAGTTCAATAAAGCCCAGGCAAAGTTGTTGCGAACATCTGTGGTTTCATAACATTACTCATATCACTTGAATTGCTCGTTATTTTGCTAATGTTGCAACCAGCTGCCAGTTGTAACAGCATCCCGACACCCTTTATGATTCCAGGTGTGTGATGGTGCCCATGCCAAGCAATCCCCATCAACAAGTACACAGTAAGGCACGGGCTGAGCAGCAGAACACATGGTCGAGTTAATGTTGATTACGCTGCTAGCAATGTGTCTCATTTTGTTTTTCGAGGGACTCTGGTCATGTCAAATCAAGCAGCATAACAAGCACTAGTACCCCGGCTGTTATCACTCCTTCATCAAAGCATCCGGTATGTTATTTCAGATGCTTCTGTCTACTTGACTCTGCCACGGTCCATGTGGCCATGTAAGGATCAGGTTATTACAGGAGTTGAAATACGTTGCTTTAGATAAGTCTTTAAAAGATTGGATCAGTTTTATTAAGTTGACTTTGAATGACAGAAATCATGTAAAACATTACTGGATTATTAATTCCTCGAGGGACTAAAAGGTATTTGGTGAAGCAAATGGGTCAGCAGGAGTGTTAAAAGATGAAATATATCAGGGATTTTTGGCAAGTCACTCCTTAAACACCTCTATATCAAACCAGATTTGTATCTTGAGCTCTGAAGAATTAAAGAAGGGCTTTGTGTCATTTTCCATATTTGATGGATTTAAATGGGTGTATGCGTGATAAAACTGTTGTTTCTCTGCCTCCCATTACAAAGGCTCCAGGTACTAACGTGAAGCCCAAAATAAGGTGAGTCATCTTCCTTAAAGATAACGATGTAGATCATTTCAGCAGATGTTACAGATGTGCTGATTATGTTTTTTTCTTGTTAGAATCGCTGCAAATTTCCAAAATGCTTGTGATAAAAGTAAAGAGGTAAAGTAATGAGATATTAATCATGCCAGTGTTTTTCTTTGACTCTCGTTTGAAAATGTCAACATCTTTATGACTTTTTCCTTATTAAGGATATGATCAATTTCAAAGTCAAGAGTAAAGGAAATACTCAAACTGAGAAAACACCAACACAGTCAATGATGTCAAGGTATGAACATTTAAGATGTTAACTTAAAATACATGTTCTGTAATTTTTTGATTTACTTATATACTGTGCCTTGCAAATGGTCTCTCCCCCTGTTGTTTTTCCGTTATTACTGCATCACTGATGTGATTTTAGATGTTTTTTGTGTTTTGCACTGTGCGATGGCACCAGACAACATGCCTACTACTTTTTATGACTCCCCTTTTATTTTTAGAACCCCCAGTTGTTGTAGTCGTAGCTGCAAAGCTTCTGTGGTGCCTCTTTATTGACTTGACACATGGAGTTCCTGACATTTGACGCATTCATAATAGATTGTTAAGATTTTTTTCCTCACCCTGCTGTATTGCAATCTTCAAATCATGCCACTTATTTTTAATTGGCTTGAGTTTTGAGCTTTGACTTGATCATTCTAAGACATCAAAATGTTCCCTTTTCAACTTCATTGTAGCTTAAGCAGCTTGTTTAGGCTTTGCTGTCCTGCTTGCCATCTATCCCAGTCTAAAATCTGTATCTAAAGAATTTCCCTGCTTTTAGTGCAGCCCACAACCCCAAAGAGTGACAAGTTGGTAACACAAGAGTGTGTTTTTCTTTTAGTGCCATATGTCTTTTATTCAATTCTGAGCTGTTTTCCAGTCCTTGCTGATGAAAAGCTTCCTCACAGCATGATGCTGCCAGCACCATGCTTTACTGTAGGAATAGTATTCGTGCATAATGGAAGCTTTGGTTTCACAATGCAACAGCGTGTTCCATGATGGGCTAAAAGTTAGCATTTCTATTTGCCTATTTGAGTGTGCCGCATGCTGTTTGGTGAACTCCAAGCATGGTCTCTTCCTCTTCCTGGTCATTCATCCATGATAGTTCACCATTGTGGAGTCATTTCACACAGAGTAGCTATGTATAGATAGTTCCATCTCAACATTCTTTGCAGCTCCCTCAGTGCGATCTTTGTTGTCTGTTGAATCTCTTGTTGAGGCCCTCCTTGTCTGGTCTGGTCTGTGGATATAAGGGCATAATTCTGCCCGTTGGGATGTTCAAAGTTTTAGACATTTCTTCATAACCCAAAGCTTATCTACTGTATACAATTCCCTGATCCATTTGGTGAGATCCATGTTCTTTATGTTGCTTTCCTTGTGTCGTGTCAAGGACTATCCAGAACAGGTGTGCTAATGCTGACATCATGTTACAGATGTTGTGGTGGCTGGATTGCTCATAAGTGGACCTTAAACAGCAGGTTATGTGACTTCTTGTTGGTTTGAGACTTTTTGGTGGAATTTTTGTAGCAAAGGTGGTGAAAACAGTTTTTAGTTTTGAACTTTATTTTTTCATTTTTCATCTTTTTTTTCTTTTTCTTAATCCACTTCAACAATTTGGACTATTTGTTGAATAAAATCTATGTGTTTTAATACAACAAAACAGTAAAAACAAAGGGGGGGGCATGTTTGCAAGAACTTGAAAAATCAGAAAGAAATGTTCATATTTACAGCTTTTAGGCTCAACAACATTTGTTTTTATTTCACCAGGTTTACATTAGACTATGATTCTATAGAACGCCTGGATAAAGGATCCTTTGGTTATGTTTTCAAGGCAAAGCACAAACTGGAGGAAAAATATTACGCTGTGAAGATTGTACGCTGCAAAGACAATGTCAAGTATTAAATTCAGTTACTTTTTGTCTAAGCACTGCAGGTTTTTATTTAATTTTTTATTTTATTTAATGACTATAGATTCAATGTAAAATAGTTTGAACTTTTTTATTAACTGAGCCATTATCTTGATTTCCTGTGGATTAGAAATGCTCTACCAGAGGTGAAGGTGTTGTCAGACCTCAATCACTGTAACATTGTTCGATACCACTCATGTTGGATGGAAGAGTCAGGATACCAGTGGGACAGTTCAACTGACAGTAGCAGTGCTTCACAGTAAGTCCTTCCCATTCTGTAGTCTTCTTGTTTTCTGGAGACCATGATTATTCACCATTTTGTTTGTTTTCCCTCACAACAATGCTATTCAGGTCCTCCAGTGATTCATCTGCCAAGTACCTCTACATTCAGATGGAGTTATGTAGCATCAAAACACTGAGAGTGTGGATAGATGAGAAAAATGTTCAGAATCCAAAGAAATCTCTGCGAGACTCCAAGAGAAGGAAAGAAAGTTTAACCATTGCCTTGCAAATAGTCAGTGGTGTTGACTACATTCACTCCAAGAGGCTCATCCACAGAGACCTGAAGGTGAGAGAAGGGGTCAAACCTGCCTGACGCCAAATCTGTCGAGAACAGTGATTTTTGCTGCTGGTTTTGAATAATGTATTTATTGAAGTTCCCATTCAGAGCGGAAATTTCAAGGAGGAGAGTATTTCAATGAATCACAAAACGTGATTTAGTCAGATTCATGGCATGCATTTTAATACTGATATGCTATTATTTCCCATTTTTCATAAAAAGCATGTCTTTAATGTTGCTCTTTCCCACACAGTGATGGCTGCTGTGAATCGAGTGTTTTAAAAGTTTAGACTTTAATGAATGAATTAATTAATGATAACTATATTACTGTAGCACTTTATTTAAAACACATAGTGAAGATCACTCACTTTCATTTGCTGCCCATGGCCCTAACATTTTTATTTAACATGTATTATTTTTTCATATAAGGAAATTTTTAAAAAAGTCAGTATCTTAGCAGTCCCCTTTACTTTGAAACAATAAATTGATACAATACAATCACAACAGGTAAAAGATATACACAAAAAACAAACAATTAAATTACATATTTTCTAAAAAAAAAGTAAAAGTAGTCACACAGGCTTGGTATCTAATGAATCTTCTGTGGGAAAAAATAAGTTTATTGAATGAATACATTTTTTTTTTAAAAAGATCTCTTTTTCATCAGAGTCCAGTGCAACTCAACGTTTTTTTTTCTCCAACAGCACTGTCATCGTCTTTGATATATTACTCACACCTTACTATCAACAAGATCCGTTTGTTTGGGATTATCTGCTAGTTGATAGACTGCACCACTGGTGCATTTGTTTCAAATCTAATCTCTAAATTGGCAACTACACTGTAGGTGTAGAGCAGTGGTAGTAGCTCTTCCACAGACCTATCCACTCCCATTGGCTCGGTTTCTGAACTGCTGTCGCGCAGTGATTTTACCCGCTTAGTAAATCTGGCCCTTGGTGGTTAAAATCATCAGTTGCTTTGTTACATGTATCATGAAGCTGCATATCTCCTCCTTTCTTTCTTAGCCTGCCAACATCATGTTTGGCCAGAGTGGATCTGTAAAGATTGGAGACTTTGGTCTTGTTACTGAAGAAATTGAGAACGATTCTGAGAACCAGAAGGAGAGAAACAAGTACAAAGGAACCCCATCTTACATGGCTCCTGAGCAGGTGAGATCAACTGTACTTCATTTACAGTTAAGTGTCACATTACAGGTATTCTGTGGAGCTTTTAATCTCTTCAGTTTCTGCTGCACATACATGCCTGTTGTCATGTGTTTTTTTTTTTTTATGACAGAGGGAAAAAACTCTTTACATCCATAAAGTGGACATATTCGCTTTGGGGCTGATATATTTTGAACTCCTTTGGAACATCCCTACAATCGATGATAAGACTGAGGTGAGGTTATTGAAGACCTAATTCCAAATTATGTTGTGTTGTAGGTTTATGCAGTTCAGACCAGAGGTTTGCATCTATCAATCCAGGACATGAGAAGAAATTGGAAAAAATTGAGTTTTGCTGTAACATTTACTTCCCTGACAGAAATTGTATCTCAATATTAATTATTTATCAATGATTTGTTTTAAGATTTTCTTGAGATGTAATGCAGAGGCTTACGCAGATGTCAATGCATCTTTCCTGACATCTGCACGAAGCATTTTGTCGTCCATTCATGTTGTGATATAAAAGTGCCATTGGACAGCTTTTAATGCATTGCACAAATTCCAGATTTGGGCAGATGTCAGAAAACGGAAGTTTCCTCAAGGATTTTGTCAACATCATCTACAAGAGGTACATCAGCTCTGTCAAAAAAAGTTTTCCCTTTGGCTGGTCATGAAGTTACAAGTCCTTTGTACTATTACAACTGTTCATCTCTGAAGCCTCAAAGGATCAGTAACCATACTGGTGTGTGTGTGGGTGTGTGTGTGTTTCAGAGCGAAATGATACAGTCAATGCTGAGTGAAAAACCAGAAGAGCGACCAGAAGCAAGTAAACTAAAGACGGACTTAGAACATTCACTGGAGATCCTTAAAACTATGCAACTCGACAGCAAGACCGTCTGACTACTGCAGAGAAATACTGAGAAGTCATGACATGCATGGTTTAATTATTCAACATCACTCTCTGTGAACCTTGGAAGACTTTAAATGATAATTCGTTGTCTTATACATTTTTATTTCAATGAAGTGATTTGACAAAATGTGTCATGATAATGTTATTCTGTGTAAGGTACTGTACTCAATGGAAGAAAACACATTACTTAATCGACTCTGTCATCGGTGAATGCTAAATGAATTACATTATTCACTTTTAATCATGTTCTGGGTTATATCAGCCAACATTTATAAGATCATTAACTGGATACTTAACTGTTTAAAACTTTTTTTTAATAAGGGCGGTTGAATTGGAGAGTAAAACATTGAGAAACTACTGGTAATGGTTATTCATCTTCTGTGTCTGTATGCTCTTTTTGTCGCTCACAAATGTCATGTCTAAGTTCCGGTAGCTTTGAATCGCTCCTCCGTTTGTCTGCTTTGTCTCTATAACCACATGAGTAAGTCGGGGACCTTTATCATCTCTGAAGAAGGGAATGTTTCATAATTTTGTAAAAAAAAAAAAAAAAACTTTAAAAAACTTTTTTTTTGCACCAAATACAGTACTGGATTGTTTTGTCACTGACTCGCACAACACCTGTATTCAGGAGTATTTCTTTCAAGATCCACCTGATGTGCAACACTTTACTCTTAGAATGCATAAAACAACAAGTATTTAAAGGACGTTATTGCCTGCTGAAGGTAAGTTTGTCACGCAGTATAAGAAACCTTGTGAAACTAGATTCAGGAATGAAGCCGGAGAAGTTGTATTACTGCTGTAATAACCTGTAAGGTGACTGTCTTTGGAAATTACTCATGAGACATGTCAAGACTCTGGAATAGAAAAAAAACTTTGGGTGTGTTTGCAATACCTATGGAGATGATTTAAATTATTCCTGATGATAATATTCCTGATGATGAGCCAGAAGAGGTGGACTTGGTTAAGCTCTTGAGAAATATTCAAATGTTTTCTCACGAAGTGGACCCACGTATTTTCTTAAAGAATATGTGTTGCATATCAAAATATTTGATACACTGTAATTACGACTATCTTTATAATATCAGAGGCTCCAGCGTAACTTGAAAGTGTTAAATACACCTCTGTCTAACAAATGGAAGAGATGCCCCTTTAGGTAGCTCCCACCGAGCCGAAGATCTTCTGTGCACATCGCGGCATATTAACTAATATATGCACATACATGAGTATGAACACTAAACAGCAGCAGTTATTGATGACTTTACCGGATGTTGTGCCTTTTTTGGTGCTCAGTTTCAGTTTCTATTGCCCGGCGGAGTTCAGCCCAGACGTGCGCGATACAGAAGAATCGAAACTTAAAAGACATTTAAAAGACAGCTGAATCGAAACAGATCACGGACAAGCGCCGACAATGGAGTAGAAATAAGATGCACGGAAAAAACAGAGCAGTGTTTTGAGTTTTGTACTTATTTCTACAAAGCTTATATTTGCGTACTTTTACATAATCGCTGCGTCATTGCCATGGCGAGTGGGAATTATGTCGCTAAAATATGTGACTACGCACAAAAATCTGGCCTGTTGTGGACATTTGAGGTGCTTGACTGTGATGGTCCTGATCATAATAAAAAGTAAGTAGAATATTTTCTCTGCATGGATATGGGAACACGTACTTACCATAGGACGACCTGAGAAAAGTGAGGCTTTCAGCAAATCAATGCATTTCATAGGAGGAGGCCTGGTAAATCTTCAGACTCCTCAAACACCAGGAAACTACACGATGGTTAGATTCATGAATTCAGCCAAAACTGAATTTTTGTCTGAATTTAAGGTTTTCATGTTTGTCAATAATAGCCATTTGTCATAACTTCTATTCTCAGCACAGCTCTGCTGATGAACCCTGAGGTTGCAACAGTTTAAATAACTGGAATAACCTGCTTTGAATAAAAAATTGAAAAACTGCTGGGGAACACTTTACTGTATTTTGACCGGTGTTGTCTCAGTTTTCTGTTTGTGGAAATCACTGGCTCTTAAAATGACCTCAGAATGAGCTGCAAGTTCTGATATTTCCTCTCACAGACTGAAAGTCTCTAGTGTAAAACATGTCAAGACGAATCCATCCTCCACAGATTCTTCCAGAGAGTTGTCCTAGATGGCAAAGCCTACCCCACAGGTGTTGGGAAGAGTAAGAAGGATGCCAAGCAAAATGCAGCTGAACATGCCTGGAACTGTCTGTTAACAGGTGAAGATCAGAGCACGGTAATATTATTGTTCATCTTTCTTTAACTAGAAGTTATGAGAAAATAAAAGTCCAGCTTTTTGCAGATGTTCCTATGCTGTGATTAATGCTAAATGATGTTGCAGGCCGAAAATACAGCTGAAGCTTCTGCAGCAGTTTATGTGACAGATATAAACTACATTTGTTGGCTCAATCAATACGGTCAGAGGAATTCGTTGAAAATAAAGCCTGTGCCGACAACTAAACCTGGACTGCACAATGCAACTTGGTAAGTCTTCACCATGCATCCAGTTCCATTTATAGTTGTGTACTCACAGCTTTCAATTCATTAAATACGTTTTTTTTTTATTAAACTAGTTGGTGTAAGTTTGTGGTGGGTGACAAGGAGTACCCAGAGGTCTCTGGGAAAACAAAGAGGGATGCTAAGGAGGCAGCAGCCAAGCTGGTATATGATATCATTTGTGGCGGTAATAGTACAGAGGTAAGAGGTGACACACACCACACCAGACTTAAAACATCCTCAGCAGGACACTCTCCCCTTTGTTAACCATTTCAAAATTGTCTTTTTTTACAAGACTGCAGATGCATCAGGTCCACAAAATGAGAAATTAGATGAAAATGTTGCTGATATCTGGTGAGTGAATCGTAATGGCAATAGATTGTTTAATTTTTGGCATTTGCACCAGTTTAAAATGTTGCCTCTTTACAACAGTTCCAGGACAAGCAGCCTCAGTGTGAACTCTGTGGACAATGGTGATAAGGAGACAAATTACATTGGATTTATCAATCACTACTGTCAGAAGAAAAATCTCCAACCTACATTTATGGAAGTGGACAAACGTGGCCCTCCTCATTGCCCCGAGTGAGTGCAAAACTTATGATAGTTTCTATTAATTTTTCGTTCATCAGCATTGATGTTGTTAAGCTCTAAACCATTTCCATCTCACTTTCAATGAAGATTTCACTACCGATGGAAAATAGCTGACAAGGAATATCCTGTTGGTGTGGGTAAGAACAAAACAGAAGCCAAACAAAATGCAGCTAAACTGGCCTGGTCTGCTCTTCAAGATCAATCAGACTGGGACAGTGAGGTATGTGATGTGTTCTGATCCTTTTTATCATTAAATATAGATAGATAGAGCAGGACATGGTTGTAGACATGTTTTCAGTGATGATAGCAGGTATGGAACTCCTTTCTCTGATGTCAAATTAATGTGAGATTTGAATGTGTTACATGTTTTCAAATATCTTTTGTGTGCATTTTAGGTGTCTGTCAAGTCAACTGTGTCTGAAAATGGAGCACCATCCACAATGTCCACACAGTAAGGGACTCATGGTCACAAACAGGATAATAGATATAAGAGACAACACTTTGACACCAATAAAGTTGTGACTTTGTGTGAATAAAACAGAATGCAATAATCTGCATATCTCATGGACCAAATAATTTATTCCAACTAGAACATAGAAAAGACACTGAATGTTGAAAGTGAGACATTTTCCTATTTGAATTGATTCATTCTGAATTTCGTGGGCCTGCATGGTGGAGTTGGCATGTTCTCCCCGTGCATTTTTTCTCTCTGGGTACTCCAGCTTCCTCCCTCCGTCCAAATTCAAGATGAGATATTTATCATGAAACAGTAAAATGTCTCGCTTTTGACATTTGATATGTTTTCTATTTTATTGTTCGTGAAATATTGGTGAATTAAAATGTAAAATCTTTGCATTCTGTTTTTATCTCCATTTTACACAACATCCCAACAGTGAATGAATGCACATAAAAACCAGGGTTGGAACTGGGTGGGTCCAACTTTATGTCAATATTATTGGTTTTGTGTCTTTTGTGACTGTACATACTTGTCTGTCCTCTTTTTGTAGGGACTTGAATGAGTCATCATCACAAAACTTTCAGAACAGTGCCAGTGACTCCGTAGTATTTGCTGATTCATCAAACCTGTCCAACGCCCAGGTTGGTTCCCTTAGAGTTAAATGAAAAATTGTTTTGGGGGGTAAACAGTGAAAAATGGTCTGTTATCTTAAGTAATATCTGAAGACTACAACTTTCTCTGTAAGCAAAACATTCCTTTAGGTATGTGTCGCTGAGACAGACTTAAGTGAGGGATGAACATGGCTGAAAAATAACCACAAGATTAACTTGCTTTTATTTTGAAAACTGCCAAAATTAACAAAGCATCCTTGTCGGTCCTGATGAAGCAGATCTAACTGTAATCATTCTGTTTTAGTAATGTCACCATGTCTGTAGACACATGTTAAATGATCACCATGTTACTGTGTTTCTTTCAAGCAGAACAACAGCCACTGATCTGTTTGAGGCTGACCTAAACTGACATTTAGGCATTGTGCAGACATCTGAGAAAGATTTCATCTTGTGGTCATTTTTCCAGCCCCGTGCAATTTTTAGGAGTTCTCAAGGTGCTCTGCTCACCTTGAAACAAAGACATTTATAATTTCTGTTGGAATTCATTGAAATAGAACAAGAGAAATTACTAGAAATTCTTTTGCTTTGATGGAGAAGTGCTGCTTTAAAAGACTTTAGCGATAGTATTTATATAGTTTTATAAATCATTATAGTCAGCAGGGCTTTAAGACTACAGTTATTCTTTCTGACTTAAGACTTTTTATGATTTAAAGCTTTTGTACTCTATTCATTTATTCTCTTAGAATGACGTCCAAAACAGAGATATAGAAAATGCGAGTGGTGCATCGAACCGGCCAAGGTATGTTAAAGCAATTAAGAACACTGAAAGCATGTCCGAGGCATTACTTTTACCTTCATACCTAAACAGTTTTATGAATGTCTGCAGATTTACAGAAGAATTTCACACCATTGGAGGTCTTGGCAAAGGAGGCTACGGTCGAGTTTACCAAGCAACAGAAAAACTGACGAACTTGGAGTATGCTGTAAAGATTGTGGAGGGTATAAAGTAAGTAAAATATGCAGAGCTGTAGAGAGCACGCTGTTATATTTCAGTTATAGATGAGTTACAAAGAATGAGGGAAGAATTATAGCTTGAACGTTTTATCGACTGAATGATTTTACTATGATTCTTTGATCAGAAAAGCTGTTCAAGAGGCAAGAGCTTTATCAGAACTCCAACACGATAACATTGTTAGATACTATAATTGTTGGATGGAGGACTCAGAATACCAAGATGACAACCTCAGCCAGAGTACCTCTGAGTAAGTCTCCTCATGAAATGATACCATATTCTGCTTACAGATGAACAACCATGTCACCATTTTTTCTTCTTTTGTAGGTCCACAAGTAACTCATGTCCACAGTACCTGTATATTAGGATGGAATTATGTAGCCCTAAAACCCTTAGAAACTGGATTAAAGAAAAGAACAAGAATGATGTGCAAGGCTCCCAGAGAAGTGCCGAAAGTCTTCCCATCGCTCAGCAAATAGTCAGTGGAGTCAAGTGCATTCACTCCCACAAGCTAATTCACAGGGATCTTAAGGTGAGTCTTTAGTTTATTATCCACTAGTACTGTAGTGCTAAAAATGTAGAGTTTTGCTCTACTACCTTCTGTTATTGTGTTACTTTTTAAAGCCTGGCTTCTGGCAGAGTACTTGATAGAGGTTGATAGAGGTTTGATAAACAAGTTAAACCCACCTGAGTTAAATTAAGATTCACACAAAATATTATCAACTTCACAGTCAGCAAAGTCATCAGACGGATCAGTCCTTTATATAATTTAATATACTTCTCTCACAGTAGCTATCTATCCACCCAATATGGCTTTAATACAGTTTGAAGTCTGTTTAAAGTCATTTCCACAAAGTACATCAGTCAAGCAACTTGAGATGAATTGGTTTGAACTGCTGCATTTGCTTTTCATCTGTCAGCCCGCCAACATCATGTTTGGGAAGGATGGGAAGGTGAAGATTGGAGACTTTGGTCTGGTCACTGCAGCAACTGAGGGTGATGATGGAAACCTGATGAAGAGAACTATCAGGAAAGGAACCATATCTTATATGGCTCCTGAACAAGTGAGACGAACTCGTGTTATACTAAGTACTGACATGAGCATGTATGTTTTCATTTTCATTTTAAACAACTTCATTTTCATTGTCTACTTACTCGTGCTGCATATGCCCAGCACACAGCTTTACTGAGTTCACCTGAAACGTTCCAACATCCTGCTCTCTTTTTGTGCCATAAGTTCTCCTTAATGGTCTAATGTTACTAATTGTTATTATTCTAACTAACAAAAGTAAACAAAGACACATGATTCCATTTATTTACCTCATATTTTTATCACAGATGAGTCAGGAATACGACCACAAAGTGGACATGTTTGCTTTGGGGTTGATCTTCTTCGAACTCCTCTGGAAAATCTCAACTGGCCACGAAAGAGCAATGGTGAGTGTTCCATAGACAGAGTGTAGAATTACTATCACGATTTCAACAGTTACAATTAACATGACTGTGTTAAGTTATTACAAAGGATTACATTTATCATACTGTGGCTTTCACAATACATTTTTCATTTTCACACGTGACCAAAAACCATTCATGATGTTATCGCAATATCAATGCAAAACTTTATAAAAATGTATTACTATCACAATACTAAACTTTTTAAAATGTATTATTTAGCCTCATTTTCTTTTCAATTCAATAACATTGAAAAATTGTGAAAATGTGAAAAATCAATATGTGTATAATTTACATACATCTATATGTATGTATATATATATATGTGTGTGAGTTATTTCTTCGCTGTGTTTAATGGACCTTAAACTATAATGAATTATAAACTAAAACGCTCTTTTATCTGTTCATTACTACATGAATGCCAGATTTGGAGAGATGCAAGAAGCAAGAAGTTTCCTGAAGAGTTTTCTAAGACTTTTCTCCAAGAGGTAATTTGTCATATTCTTACTATACCAGCTGATGTATAAACAAACAGCATGTTGCAGGAAAAACTCTCGGTGAACTTTCAGCAATGTGGAGTTTAACTGTGTTTAATATTGTTAATCTGTATTTTCATTTTCATTTTTCAGAGCCGGATAGTTAATTCTTTGCTCTCTGAGAAGCCAGAACGCCGACCTGAGGCGAGTGCAGTGGAGGCCGAACTGAAAGAGTGTGCAGAGAAAAGAATGCACCTTGAAAACCAAACTGTCTGACTGTCAAGAGAGGGCTTCAGTGACTTAATGACACGATATGTTCCTGTCGTTTGTTGAAGGAATTAACACGCTGCACTTGCATCTGGAGAAACTTAAATCAAAAATACTGCAAGCATATGACATCATGAGATTAACCATGAAATCAAACTGTATCATGATTTTAATAAGAAACTTTTACATTAATTAGCTTCCATTATTACTTTTTTTTTTCCTGTATCATGTCTCAGAGCATTTTAAAAGTTGGTATTTTATCCTCTGCAAATGTTTTAATCCCGTAGGAGCAATTGATTTATTTGTTTGCCTTTGTATGATTTCTGCTGGGCCTGGGATATTATAGGGATGTTGATACAAGTGTTTTGCACGTGTGTTGGGTTGTACGTTGTAAGTAAAAAAAAAACAGTGTTTGGACATTCTAAATGCTTATGAACGTTAAACCGCAGATGCCTCCTTATTCACCGATGTGCAGAAACTTATCAGAATGATATGACAGTCTGTACTGACAGAAATGAAATGATGGTTGTCCATTGTAAAGTGGTCATTTATTTACAGTTTTTACTTTGTGGAAAGACAACTATGTACTATTGTGGAAATGATTTAGGGAACCAAGCAGCAATTGCACGTTTGGCTTATTGCTGAGCTGCCAGATGTGGGACAATGCGAGAAAGTACTTACGACTGAAGACGTGTGATACATTCCCATTTTAGAATATGAAACCTGAGAGCAACAACAACCACTGAAACCTGTGGTTATGATTAGGAATTTGTCTTCTAGCGGTATCAGCTTTATTGACCAAACCTGCAAACAGATCCACGTAGGTTGTTAAGACTCTCAATTTTCTGACTATACAGTAGACAGCAGAGCAGCAACACAGCTTAACGTCAAATCAAATTGGTGTTGAATATATATTACAATGTAAAAAGTTTGTCTTAAATGAGAACATCTGTACTTGGACCTATGACCTGAAGAAGATGCAACTCTGATTAATGGGCTATAAACATGGACATAGACTGGGCCTTCACTGGCTGGAGGAAGGCTACAGCCATGAGACTGTCATTCAAATGTTCTTCATTTAAGTGCAGTTTAAATGTGATGCATATGTGGGAAAAGGACCAAGAATTGTTTTCCATTTAAGCTGCTAACATGAAAAGATGTAGAAAAACTTTTTCGAAAGTGATGTAAAGCGAAATAAAATAATAATTTAAAAAAACAACAACTTGTGGTTGGTGGATGTTCACTGATGGCTCAGTGTGTGCCTAAACCCTCTGGATTTTAGATAATTAGTCAGGTGACTGAACACTCTACTTGTATAAAGTCTGTTCCCTCATTCACTCCCTCTTAGAGTGCAATAGATATGAGATGTTATTCAGGTCTCAGAATAGGATTTTAAAGGGGAGTAGTCTTGAAGAATCCCATTAAATTGGAAGATTATCAAAGAAATTGCATTCAGCCCCACCAAAAACAACCCTATGGAAAAACAACATCTCGATGGAAAACACAAGTTTCATGCTATTGAGACGGACACGAAGCGCAAAACTCACTGTTAAACACATGATCTGTGCGGATTCTAGGTTTACTTGATTTTATGCTGTAGCACTGAACTCCTCCCTCCAGCAGGTGGCGGTGTGGAATATAGCCTAAGGAGAAAGTCGGTGTGATGGAGTAATGAAAAGAAATGTGAGCGAATTTCAAAAAAAAGTTTTCTCACTGGAGGAAGAGATTCATCGTGTAAAGCACTTTGAGGTGTCAGGAAGACTCGAAAACTGCAGAACGAATGCAGTCCATTGACCACTTGTGCATGCTCTTGGTATTTAAGTGAGTCGAGATGGTCGGAAAAAATTATCTTCGAAAACTTAAAAAGCATGCACATAAAACCGGTGCGCAGCTGAAATTTGAGGAAATCTCCAAAGACCCGGAGAGGAACAGGTGAGTAGAAAGTGTCCAACGATAGTTTGCCACACGGTGGAATTTTGGCATTTTTTTCTTGTCTTTGGAAAACAAAATCTTGTGCATTAAGTTTTTTAAAAAACTTTTTTTGGCACCGCAGCGTAATGAAACAATACCAGGATGTTATGTTCGGATCATATGCACAGCCATGCCAGCTAATGGGATCAAGTTGCCCTCTGTAATGAAATACGTTGTAGCTATTATTTAACTTGCACTTGCTGGCTTTAATTAAAAAGGCAACAAACATAAGTTTAAAGTTCATAATTTGTTACCACTCTATATATCTTTAATGGTCAAGGTTTTGTAATTCTTCCATAGATTCATCGTGAGGGCTGTGCTCGGTGGTCGAGGCTTTCCTAACGGCGAGGGGTCCAGTGCACAGGAAGCCAGGAAAAATGCAGCCAAAGAAGCCCTGAGATGTATAAATGAAAAAGAAAACCAGGAAACAAAAGTAAGACTCGTCTTTCTTAAAATGGATATGTGCACATGTGACTCTGGGATACAAAGCAGCATGTTTCATGGATTCATCAGCTGGCTGATTAAACCGGAACACACAAATAATTTTCTTTTTCTCTATCAGAGAGAAAATGCTGCAAAAAAACCTGCCATGCCTCTGTGTCAGAACAGTAGATCCACAGCTACATTTGATCAGCAGAGCTCTGTGGTGTCAACCGCAGTGGGACCACAAGCATCTGCTCCGTAAGTCCACGCACTGCCTGATAATCTGTTATCGTGTGTTCACCTGTTTAAATGTATCAAATGAAACTGATGTGATTTTAGATGCCCCCGCTTTGAGATTTTTGACGAGGAGCACTTGACTACCCCTGGGAAAAACAAGAAGAAAGTAAGGAGGGAGCTGAAATATAACCAAAAAAGCAGAGAGGTAAGTTGTTAAACTAAAATAAGGTTTTCATGTTGGTGTACTGTTGGCATACTCGATACTTTTGAACCTTTAAGAAGCTGGCTAATTGTTTTCTCTGCAGAACTGTAGGCTACTTATTATCACTCCTTATTATTATCAAAATAACAGTAATAAAGTGAAAGTTACATGATGCAGAAGTTAACAAATCTCTGTGTTTCAGGTGTCGTCTGAGTCAGCTGTGTCTGAGGGTGGCTTTGCCAGACTGTCCCTTCCACAAAACACACAGTAAGACACTGACTGACGGTCGGGTTCGGATTTGGTCAAAATGTTTTGCTAATGTTTGTTGTTGCGTTGTCTCAGGAGTTTCTGCAGTGCTAAATCAAAGACTGTGGCAAAGATCCTCGGTTCGTCAAATCGTCCCATTGTTCAGGTTTGTTATTACGCTTTAATCACTGGATGCTCCATTGAGTTAAGGCCCTGAAAGGGATTCCCCTTTAAGCCTGAGCTGACTTGAGACTAAGTCTAACCTCATTCTTTGAAGAGGTTCAATACAATACAGAAAAAAAGGTAAAGTTTCAGGTATCCAGGGTGAAAAACTTAGGACCTGAAGGGGGGGAAAAAAGAAGGCTATTAAGGGCATATTGATATGTTTTACATGTTATCAGGATATTATATTATTTATAGCACCATTAGAGGGATGTTTCTGAAATATTTAAAATTGGTCAGCAACATTTTCTCTATTGTTTGTCCCTGCTATTTAACTCATTAATCTTTTCCACCATGTTTGTTTTATATTTATAAATCTTACTTTTTTTTCATTCAGGATACAACTTCTGAAGGAATTAATCCCAGTGAGATGCCATCAGTCCAATTGCAAACCTTCTGGTGTGGAGATTTCAAAACATGAAATGTTATCCTGTAACTATGTTATGCTGAATTGCAGGATGTCTTATTTAATAATCCTTTTTTGTTTTGCTTTTGTGGTTCAGCATTTCATTACACCTCTGCCATTTCCCATTTAGTTTGTGTATGTTGTTGTGAATTTCTTATCATTTCTTGCAACAGCAACAAGTCAGAATTCGACTGCTTGGATTCTCTTGGGAAAGGAGCCTATGGACGAGTTTTTAAGGCAAGGCATAAACTGCTGGACATGTATTATGCAATAAAGATTGTTCCATTTAAAAAGTAAGTCACATTTTTCAGTAAAACTCCATCGTGTAAACATGCCAATCATAGACTAATTGTTCCTGGTGTAAAGCAAAACGAATTGTTTAACTGTTTGAGGTATTTTTCCTTTTGCTCAGAGAAGCTCTGCGAGAGGTGAAGGTATTGTCCAGCCTGGACCACTGCCACATTGTTCGGTTCTTTTGTTGTTGGATTGGAGAATCGGGACCCCAGTCGGACAGTTCAGACAATAGCTGGAGCATTTCGCCGTAAGTCTAATCTATTTATTTAAGGTCGGTGTTGAAGGAGTCACTGCTTGTTTGTGAACACGATGTACAAACTTGGCCCCTTCTCGTTGGCTGAAGGGGGAAAAGGGACCAAAGAGGTCCCAACTTTGTTTTAAAATATGTTCAGATTACAATGTTTTTGACTCTTGGTGGATCTTTGTATTGTTCATACTTCACAACATGTGTTCTTTGTGATCAAGAGTTTTAAAGTCACGCGAGAAGATTTTTGGTCAGACTTAACCCCAGACTTGCAGATCCAGCTGTCGTGCAGGCAAACCTCTTTCTTGTCGTTAATGTTACTCTCTGATAAAAGTAGCTCCTGGTTAGTCGATCTGGTTTGCACACCTGGTTTTGAAATATAACTTTTCCTCCACGATTGACCTCGTTCTGCTGTAAGGTTCATCCTACCGTGTCCCCTGACCCCGTCTGTTACACTTTCATGGGCTGTAGCAACTCGCAGACGGCTCACTCAGCAACTCCTTCCCCTTCAATTCTCTTGCTAAGCGCAACAGAATCAAATCTCTCTAAATCGACTCTCTTACTCCTATTTTACGCTTTTCAGATTCCAGGGTGGTAGGTACTTTTTGTATGAGCATCACAGGACATGCAACCTCATTTTAATCAGGCTCACAAAGCAAAATTGAAGGACGACTTTCCAGAAGGATTCTACCTGCACCACGTCTAAGTGTAGAAACTATCCACATACCAGGAGAAACGGAGCTAGACTACATCAGTTTGGAAACTCTGTCGTGCAGTGGCATTGTATTGTGGAAATTAGACGAACATGTGCTTGATACCGTCGAGAGCGACCACTCGTGTCTCTCAACCTGTTTGCAGACATTTAAGGGAAATGCATTGAAACAGCAAAAAGCAGAGACTTTTTTTTCTGATGTTTTTCAAGCATCTCCAAATCAAAGAATCGAGTGATTTTACTCACAATTCATTGATATTACAAGTTTTCTAATTCCTGTGAGTAGTATCCAATTAATCCTATTGTACCTAAAGTATTTGCTTTAGGGAGTGAATTAATTATATTAAAGTTATAGTTTTTGTCTCATTTCTTCTTTTTTTTTTTTTTTCCTTTTTTAAACAAAGAAACTTTTCTTTGCATAACAACCATTTTGTTTTTTGTCTTCTAGGTCTTCCATTGATTCATCTACGACATACCTTTATATTCAGATGGCCTTATGTGACAACGACACTCTCCGTGAGTGGATAGACAAGAGGAATAGCAAGGGAACTGTTGAAAACGCCAAGAGACGAAGAAAAAGTCTGACTTTCATGCAACAAATGGTCAGTGCTGTTGAGCACATTCACTCCAAGAAGTTCATCCACAGAGACCTGAAGGTGAGTCAGAGTCACAACCTTACGTCAGGTGGCCCAAGATGCATGATCTATATGGGATGAAGACTCCATAGTGTGATATTGTTGCTGATTCTATTTATGAATATTGGAATGAATGTTGTTTTGAAAATGTAGTATGATAATAAAATCATTTGAATGTTTTAGAAATTCTAAGATTAATCGGTAATGTGTGATGACACGATGACGTACGTACTCTGGGGGTTAAACGCACTGTGCCATTTTTAAAATGGAGAAGCGGGCGCTAAAAGAAAACTTGATAAGTTAGTCAGCTGTCTCAGCCCCAGAATTGATGCATACAAGCACTTGTGTGGTCTGTTTGGTGTTCTTTTCACGCTGGAAAACACATCTGACTGTGAGGTATCTGACAAAGCAAACACTTTGCCTTTGCCTATCCCGCTGAATTGGACAGCAATCTTGGAAATGAACTGATTCACCTCAGAGCTTTCATCAGATCAGACGGACAGAATGTTCCTCCATCGAAATGGTTTTAAACATTACTTGATTGTGGATTACAGTCAACATTTCCTAATGTGTACACTGCTGTAAGACTGTATCTGACGCTTCCTGTCACAAACTGCGAAGGAGAGCGGTCATTTTCTCAAATGACCAGGATAGAAAAATTAACTAAGGACAAAAATGACCCAGACATGCCGTAACAGTGCGTCACTGTTCGAAACTGGTTCGAAAGAACTTTTCCTCGAAGATGGCCAGGTGTGTGGTGGGTTTCTGGTTCTCTACAGTGTCATCGCAGAGGTGCATGCGCAACCAAGGAGCATAATTGTTCATTATTTTGAGGAGCTCCCTTTGTTAAGAGAAGATGATTGCAGATCCAGACCAATAAAAGGACAAACTGAGGTCCCAAAGGCAACCAATTATATCTGCATTCCCTGTGTCTGAAAATAACACTGTATGATCACCCTTAATCTATAAATCCAGTTTTAACTGAAGTCGACTTTTAAGAGTATTATATAAATGAATCATTACATTTACTACTTGTGACTTTTTTTCTATTGCTGTTTGCTATCCTCTTGCTGCTATAACCTTGTAATCTCCCTGCTGCAGGACTAAGTAATGGCTATTATCTATATTATAGTATAGTTCAAGTAAATGATTTTTGGTATTAGACTGTATTGTAATGTTAGGCGTCTAAATTCAGGCATCTGAATATGATCGGAACCCAAACTTGGTGGAATGATGCAGAGACACATTGGTCCATGTCTGTTGACGATGGTCTCCATAAACCAAAATTAACAGAGCAGTTCCTGCTCATTTGTCTGATTATTCCAGGCTAATCTATCACCAAATAAGTTAATTGTTGATCACTGCATGAGTCATTAGGCCACATTTGCTGTTTCATCTGTTTAGCCCAGCAACATCATGTTCGGACAAGATGGGAATGTGAAGATTGGAGACTTCGGCCTTGTCGCAGTCGAGAATCCTGATGATGATGATGATCGGATGGAGAGAACTTTGTCCAAGGGAACTGAAAATTACATGGCTCCAGAGCAGGTGAGATCAGGTCACAAACCCTATAGCCTATTGTGAAGGCGCGAGTTTCTTAGTGTGGACTCCTAAATCCTCCCTTTGACCTTCCAAAGAAAGAATCAACTGACTCGTAGAGCAGACTGCGGTCATGCAGTGATGCTGCTGACACTGATGGTAAACCAGCTGACTGATGACCATGTTTTCTCTGTGGCAAAAATTATTTTAAAAAAACCCACAAGGTTCATTGCTCTACAAATGGCTGCACTTTTATCATTACACCATGATATCTGTGTTATAAAGCGGTCTTAATATAAATTATATCAGTTATCAGAATTATTTCTGGGACATTATACTGTCCAAAGAAAACTGGTTTATCCCTGCGTATAGCCACACTTTTTGTCTGAATTTTTAACTACTTGAATAGCTTCAGAGCCCGACTCAGGAGGACAGTGTCACAGTTAAATGTTGTGCTATTTCGTGTTATGACATACAGCTGACCCATGTTGTGTTCGTTCTGCTTCATTCATATCAGAAGAGTGAGAAGTTGTACAACAGAAAGGTTGATATCTTTCCTTTGGGGCTGATCTACTTCGAGCTTCTCTGGAAACTCTCCACTTACTTTGAAAGAAGCACGGTGAGTTTACCCACAGCGTGTGAAGTGTTGTGTTCACAGTAATAGAATGAGAAGTTCAATGTAGCACAACTGCTGAATATTATGTCATGTGTACCCACCCCAGCTAAATGTTCTCTCATTTATTCATTTATCTAATTATTCATTCATTTTATCACTGCACAAATCTCAGCTTTGGAGCAGCGTCAGACAACAGAAGCTTCCCGAAGGATTTTCGCGCAGATTCATGGAAGAGGTACGCAAACTTTTTCCCAGCATATTGGCTAATTTGATCCAGTGTTTCTCACTGGTTTACCCTCAACACGACTCCCACCTTTTGTGGATATTGAACCCTGAGGATTTAAAGTATTTAGTCCAGCTCCAGAAGCATTTCTGTTTGGTTGAGTTCCTAAATATTGCAGTGTAATGAATTTCTTTGCTTTTTCATGCTTTAGTACATCATCATAAGATCAATGCTGAGTGAAAAGCCAGAAGACCGACCTGAAGCAAGTGAGGTCAAGACAGATTTGGACAACTACACTCACAGACTCCTCACCCAAGAAATCAGATGTTGTGGTAGCCAGAGTGACTGAATATCAGTCGTACGGCAAAAATTGTTTTGACACACAGTGTTGAATATCCTGAAGATAGTTTGCTGAAAACCTGAAAATAACTAATATTGTTTTTAAAAAATTTTTTAGATCATGCATTTCCGTGGTTTACCTAAACCAGCAAATCAGCCCTCTCTAATCTCTCTCTCTCTCACACACACACACTCTGCTTCACTAGGGGAAAAAATTTTACGATCCAGTTTTTATCTTGTCCTGTTTGTTATGTTTTTTAAGACCATCAACAATGTTTTCATAGCGAGAGATGAATTTTACACCTTTTATAAAGACGGCTATGGACGCTGGCGTTTATGCCTTTCTTTGTATGTTCTATAACCTCCATCTGCCTCTGCTTCATACTACTGCAGGAGAATTGATATATTCGCTCACACATTTTAAAGCTTTTCATCAATTAACTGTATTTGCAATGAACTGTAATTCTTTTCCCCGTAGCACATGCTGTGTCATAAAGTGTACTGTCCAAAAATAAAGCACTTTGAGTTCTGCATATCTTTCATAAGCTCACACACTGTAACCTTGATGCCACTCTCCAGTTAATTAAAGGGAGACGTGTGAAAGATTATATTTTAGCAATTTTACAGGATCAAAAGTACCTGCCAGGTTGAAATCATTTGAATTTTGTTTGATTGGCATTATTATTATTACTAAATTATTGTTAAATTCCTAAATCATTCTTAAACTTGTTGAAAGCAGTAAACATATTTTATTAGAAGAAGCCCATACAGTATATATTCACTAGTGGTGCAGGGGGAAATTCCTGTGATTTGACATAGATGATGAAAACAAACAAAATGCTAAATTTGGTTTAAGTTGAAGGCAGTTTTCCACTGAATTTATCACTTTAATTCACAGCTGCACATGCTATATGAGGGAGGTTTGGATTTGTGATTTTATACTTGTTATTTTGTAATTCATATTGCACAATTCTGTTTAAATTGGTGTTGCTTGTTTGATGAGAGAAACTAGAGGAAACCTTTAATATAAGACTAAACACACAGTGGGGTTTGTTTTTGGACAAGTGATACAAGAATGTCATTACCAGACAATAAGGTCAAACTTTTTTCATGATCATCTCTGTCACCCCATGACAATGAACAGGATGAAGCATCATCATGGCTCATCTGTGTGATGACTCAGTTTGGGTCGATTTCAAACAATTATACTAAGCACATGGTCATTGGTGGTCTAACCAGTGGGTGGAGCTGTTGCTCTGCAGAGCTCTTCAGGGCCATGCTTCCTCAGCCTGTGGGTGATCCACGTTTATTCACTGTGAGAGGGCCAAAGCAGGGGGAGCCGTGTGACATTTAATCATGCTTCCGGCACATGCTGGATGATTAGCATCTCTGTGGCAAACAAGAGTCACAACAGCCAGACACAATATCCGACATAATCACACAGGTACAAAGGCCCTGGTAATCAGCACAAATCCAATCGAACGACCCAGTATGTTATCTCAGGAATCACCATACAGCATGGTAAATAGCCCTAAAAAGCTTTATGGCTTTGGGTCGACTTCAGTGTTTTGAGCCTTGGCCTTTTGTCATGCTGACAGCAGCAATAAAGGTGGGTGAATGGTTTCCGCATCCATTCGGCAAATCGACTGGGACTTGGCCCTATACATAGTAGCTATTGGGTCAGCTGAACAAATCTTCCCATGTATGGACATGTAAACAGTCTTTACAAGTGTGCATGATGACAGTTTTCCCACAAAGTCTCAGAAAAATAAGTGATGTGTTGTTCTTCTGCTCCTTGTCTTCGCTGTTGTTATTCTAAAACAAGATTGATGGAGGCACACTCACTCTGCATGGTTATAAGTTGGTGGGAATTCATGGGGTACAGTTGAATAATTCTTTAAAAGTTTCTTTAAATAGTTCATATCATCTTTTCCTGAGCTTTTTTTTTTTTTTTTTTTTTTTTTTTTTTTTTTTTGCTGTTGTCGCTTTTTTCTTGGTCTGACCTGCCAGATTTTTTTGTATGAGGCCTTCACTCTCTGGTAAATTCATGGAAATCTTGGAAAATCCAAGAAATAAAGTGCCCCAAGTTCCTGTACAGAAGTATCTGTTCAAAATACAAGAGAAAAGGTACATAATCCCTTTATGCAACAGATAGGTCCTTAAGCTTTTTCTCTTTATCTACTCACCTTTGTTGGGTAGAAAAAGCTTTTGTTAGCCCTGAAAATAAATAAATAAATGAATAAATAAAGTTTAAGTACCAAAGCTGTATTTGTTGTTGAAATTAAATCTGATGTAACACGGAGAAACAGGAGAGTGGAACAAGAAACCTGAAGGATGTTGTCAACAAATGTGCAAACACTTGAAAATGATTTAAGTGATTGTGGCTGCTGCTTTACAAACGGTGCATTTACTCATAGAAACAAAATCTTATCTTATCACTTCTAAATTGTGGGACAGAATTCTATCCTTTCTTTCATAAATGTGGGGTATTTACTTTCTAAAGGAGATACTTTTGGGTCATTTCACTCATTTTAGAACCTTCCTAAGCACAAAAGATTATTTGAATGTATATATATATATATATATATATATATATATATATATATATATATATATATATATTTACATACATACATATTTATTTACATACATACATACATACATACATACTTTAGTTTACTTTTTATTAGGTGAGGTGCTGGTTGACCATATTCTTATATATAGAGTAAAAATTGTCATGATTATTTGTTCCCTGAAATCATCACCAAAAAAACTTGGCAACTCATTCTTTCATCTATCACTTCGATCTCAATTATATTGGAAAGCTTTGAACCATTCCTCCCCTGACATTTACACAATCAAAACAATGTACTCACACTTTAGCAGTATCTAAGATAAAAACTTTTCTTTTTTTTTAAAACCTGGAGTGTGCCCAGTCCTCTGCAGCTGTCGCGCTTCTGCGACTCGGGTTATTGGATGTATTGAGGTCACTTCCTCTGAGAGCAGTGTGGGCACCGAAGCAGAGCTCCTGGTCAGTGGCAGAAAATGGACTCACAAGCCAGAGTGTCTGCCCACAGTCCCTGGGGTCACAGCGAGCGATTACTCAGTGCATAGCCTCATCTCAGAGGCTGCAACCAGAGTTTGCTTTGTTTTAGAAACCAGCCTTGCCCACCAGCAAACTTTGGACTCAAAATGAGTGTTTAGAATTCACGTGAGCTGTCACAAAGCGTTGTCATCCTCCTTGCATGTACATGTATTTCTGTTACATTTAAACTCACTTAACCTCTAGTGAATTCCAGCTAACTGGAGCATGAGCACATGCAGCACCTCACCACAGGCTTCTTTTGGCTTTTACCCTGGACTTTCTACCTTTCCAGAACCACAACCTGCCCCTGATCTTTCCACTTAAGGCTCACAGCCAATGTTGTTTAAAGGGCAACACCGGTGGTTATAATTCAGCGGTGATGCAGTTTAGTTTGCTTTCTCTCCTCTTCTTTAAAAGAAAAAAATGTTAAGATTGGCACGAAACCTGACATCCCAATCCCAGGAATTTCAGGAGCTAGGTTTGATGCAAGGTTCAAATTCAAATAAGTCTTTTAAAGTGTGCTCTCCACACACAATGCTCAGTTCAGCATCCAGAAGGTGCTTTAAATGTTTTCTCTGCTATTACTTTTCTTTTTTTCAGGAATATCTGAGCCCTTACTTACAGAAAAACACCTCACTCATCAGATGC
Source organism: Leuresthes tenuis (assembly GCF_036924035.1). Classification (NCBI taxonomy): domain Eukaryota; kingdom Metazoa; phylum Chordata; class Actinopteri; order Atheriniformes; family Atherinopsidae; genus Leuresthes; species Leuresthes tenuis. The sequence continues at coordinate 19,495,590 of NW_027325362.1, forward strand.
ACATGACTGGGCTGCAGTCAGCAGAGGAGATTAGATCCTCTTCAAAACACCTACAGTACATCCTCCCCCAAGCTCTTATACTTTGGTTACATAAAACTCATCTCGCATGAGACCTCCCAACCGGTCCATTTTAAACGCACTGTAAATCTGAAATGACTTCACTAACTTTGTTTTCTGCCAGCCGAATATTCTGTGGAGACTTTCATCTCATTTCACTCCTTATATTTACAACTCCAAAATACCAGCCAACTGTCTCCTGAGAGCAGGCCTGTCAGAAATGATGTTACACATCACAGGGCTTTTTTGCGTAGCTGTTGCTGATTATCACTGCTGCACAGACTGTGGCAGCAGCTGCTTCTGTTGCTTTTATTATCCTTTCCTTGTCTGCCATGTTATTTCAGTGTCAACAAAGGAATGTTTACTGTAATATCAAATCTGGTTTTCATTGGCCCATTTAGACTCTATGGTTATAGAGACAACTGGGAGAATACAATACGATTTTCACTTCCAGCTATTCAGAGCAGTAAACTAAGGGAATAAAGGACAACCTGTTCTGATTATTCCCACACATACCCAACTATACTTTACATAAAGCATAGTGATCACTGATCAACTATAAGATCAGGTGACCTCTTCTGATTGTTCCGGGCTGAGAAATCTTTAAAAATAAGGCATCAGTTGCATTTTTTTTTCATAACTTCAAGAAGAAACAGATTCCATTCAGTTTTATCAGAATCAAACAATTTCCTTCATGAAAGATGTATTTTTATTTTTTTTGCATTGTTGGGAGTTTAGGCAAAATCTGTAGGTGTGTGGGTTTTGTTCATCTTGTTGGCAGAGGTACGTAAAAGCAAGGACGCGTGTGTTGATATGTTCTCTTTTCTTGACAGGTGTGTGCTCTGCAAGGCAGCAGCAGGAGCTGTCAGAACAGCTACACTGTTACGCTGTCTTGTGTCACTTTGTGTGGGCTGGTAATTTACTACAAATGATATTGCATTCTCCCTTCTGACAGCCTGCCAACGGTGTCGACTGGAAAAGCCAGCAAAGTCGTTTGTCAACTTCCTGCCCCCCGTATCCCCAAACGCTCACCGTCTTGGTGCAAGCACAGCCCCACCGCACTGCGTTGAAGGTCAGGGGCGCGATGACAGACTCACCTGCTAAATCTTTAATAAGTGAAGGAGTCTGACCCAGCTGGAGTTGAAGAGTGCAGCAGAGGGTGTGGCAACGTATCAGGAGGATCCTCTAAAAGCCTTTGCAACCAGTTTTTCCCCTGTTTTCCTCTGCAAAGATGATACCTTCTGACAGGCCAGCTGTTGTGCTGATTTCATGCCTGCAGGAAAAACATGTGTGAGATGAAGCAACCATTGTGTCAGTGTGAATTTCAAAGGAAAAAAGCATGGAAAAGAAAAAATGGTTTCATTTAGATATACACTATGACACTTTGTAAAGAAATATAAGTTAAACACTTAGCGTAAGAGTTTTTGCATCTTTATTTGTGTTGGAGCTGAGGACTACAATCTGTACCCAACCCAAAGAGCAGTGTTAGTGTTGTTTATTGCTCGATGGATTATTTCACATCAAGGACAGGGACATCTGTCCTCCTCACTGTAGTCATGACTATACCATAACCATGCTAAATGCAAGACATTTTGCACTTTGCTTTTAAATGATTGGAGTGGAAGGGTCTGTACCTACAGTCTGCACCTGCAGAGTGAAGTTATGAAAAAGGATCCATCCTCCACATGCTATTAAAAGCTCCATAGTGACGTGTTAAAGTCAACAGATCAGAATAGTTAGAGCTAAAAGGATCAAGCAAGTTGGCTTCATTCCGTAATTGAATGATAAATCACAGTAAATTCAGGTAATGTGATGGCAGTGGTGATGAAGTGAATCCAAAGCTCTGTTTTTCTAACTGCAACGCAGGGAAATAAGTGAAAAGGCAAGCTCGTAATGATGGCAGATGAACGGAAAGATAGAGTGAATTGACAGGAATTAATTGCTTGTGTAATGTTTGTGGCTTCATGTTTGCCTCTTTCTCTTTGTGTCTGTAGTGATTACGCATGCACCTATCGGAGAGGCAGGGAGAGAGATGAAAGCTGTGTGAAACCAGGACATGAACAAAGCCAGAAAAAGAAAGAGGGGGCCAACGATTGAACACCATGCCATGACAGACAGCCTTTGGGGCTGTTTTATTCAGCTGCCAGGAGCTTTTTAGGATTCGTTTTATCTGCTTTGCCTTCCCATCCACCCACACGCCCGCCCCTCTGGATGGTGCTCCAGATGATTTGCGTCCAGTTAGGCTTCACTTGAGCCAACACAGCCTCTAAAAGCAGACACACTCTGCCTCCCTCCCTGCAATCAGCCTGCATGTCTGCTGTTTGAGAGCTGTTAAAGCTGTTTTCTGCCTGAGTGGGTTTTTTCGCATTTAATAGAAAGGTTCCTTTAGTTTTCAAAGATGAATTCAAAATATACTTTGATTTTTTTCATTTTCACATCTTTAAATTTTCCTTTGCTTGAAGGCGCAATCACGGAAAAACATCAAGCTCCATGAATAGAAACACTGGTGAGATTTGAAGAATGGCTTGAAATACCATCAACAGAGTATGATAAAAATTAATTATGGTCCTTTCTCTTAGGATCATAAATTTTACTGAAAAAAATCACAGCAGTTGAAACTGAACCGAGGTGGTGGATTGACAAACCCAGAGTCATATATCTAGCATGGCTAAAAATACAGAAATCAATACATAACAAGGATTAGGGATCTGATGATGCTGTCCTAGACACCCGTATTGATCCTAATTGGAAAGAAGACTGTTCTGTCTGGTGCCTCCAAAAGAATCAATACCGGTCAAAGTTGGTGAACCTTTTGTCAGGCAAAATTCAGTGTGTCAGGATTTAAACAGGCAGAAAATTGGATTGCAGGTTTCCATTCTTTATCAGAAATAGAGTTATAACTCAGAAGGTTTCCTGTTGTAAAAGTACAAAACAATCAATGAATCAAAATATATGTTTAGAAACCAAAAGTTAATGCATATTCTATCCAACCATTTTCTATTCCCGCTTAATCCAACTCAGGGTCGCAGTGGGGCTGGAGCCTATCCCAACTGTCATTGGGCGAGAGGCAGGATACGCCCTGGAGAGGTGTATCATGTATTCTTTTATTTACTAGAAATTCTCTATTGTTGACTGAGAGTTATTGAGTTATGTATACATAACGTTAACATTGCATCTGATTGTTCTTCTTCTCTTTTTGAACTTTCTTAATTCTTGCTCCTTGTGTTCAGCTAACAGTCTTTCAGTTCTTCTATGTGGGATTTTCTCCCACTCCTTTTGCAAGAGGCTTGTACTTCTTTAAGATTCTTCACCCACCTTGCATGCAATGCTTTTTTGAGGTCTATCTGCAGATTTTCAATTATGGGTTCAGGTCAGGGCAGTGTAGTGTCAGAGCAACAGCAAAATCAGCTGAAGCCTCTTGAAGTGGTCCATAGTGGGTTTTGAGGTGTGTTTAAAATGATTATCCTGTTGTAGAAACCATTCCCTTTACACCTTCAGCTTCTTACCAGATGTTGTGTTGTTTCCCTCCAGAATTCTTTCTTCTGGCAAGTGGAGAGTCTGCCTTCCACTGACTGCAGCACAAGCAGCAAATAATGATAAATTCACCCCCGTGCTTAAAATCAATAAAGGTGCTGCTTTGCACGTTGTGTTCAAAAAGTTTGTCAACCACTTCTACTAATAACTGCCAGTGAAGATACTTGTACAGCTAACATTCTGATTTCCGGAATGTTACACAGCTGATTGTTAGGACAAGGCTTTGAGGAGTAACACATTTGAATCTAATTCATTGCATGTCACATCTGGCTTCTTGTAAAATCCTTTTAGAGATGGTTGAAAGTCCCCATTGCTGGTAGTTGGCTCCTGAGTTCTTCATCAGACCCAAATTAGCGGCATTACACCCGGAGAGCTATCCAACAAATGGATTTCTTGTTTCGTGTGAAGCCTTGTAGGAATAAGCACACCATGCTGCCATCTGTCTTCGTGCTTCCAGCCTCCGGAGCCACGTTCTCAGGAATCAACACCCCGTGGTCTGAATCACACTCGCAATCCTGTCATCCACTTCTATTTTTTCTATCAAGGTCTGTAGGCTCTATCAACTGTTATGCCCCTGAGTGAATGCTGTGATCGATCATTACAGACATGACAATCTGAGGAAAACATTACAGATAATGATGTTCTCAAGAGCCTTTTGGGCTTTATATTATCACCAGTGGACCACATAGCACAACATAAGTGGCACCTTGTTTTATTGCTGGGGGATGTTGAAATCAATGTAAGCCTATCATTCTTAACTTCACATCCATTTCTTTATGGTATATTCAAGGATCATTACATGCTTACCTTAATTTAAGAAGTTCGATCAGCATATTCTTTATGACTGCTCTGTGCTTGATCAAAGCTCAAGGCTCTAGAGGTAGTAGCAGATGCATAACTGATGGGTGAAGTTGACAGTTGCACACTAGAGCCTTTTTTAACTTATATTTGATATAAGTTTTAATAGAATAGCTCAACGTTTAAGGAAATGGATCTATATTAGAGGAGATAAAGCTAACTGGCTGATTTAACCATTTACATAATTACTGTACAATCATGAGAGGGTGCTAGTCTTCTTATCAGTCAGTAAGAAAGCAAAGACGATTTTCATAAATGACAGTTTCTTTAGACCTCCACATCACAAGTATGTAAAACCTTGTAAAATTGGGTAAGGCAGTTTTACATTTTTTATATAAAAAGTACAAAAAGTACTATTGATAAAGCATCTCATCATACGTTTAAAATTTCCTCTCATGGTTAAATATTATCAATTATGTTACTATGTCATTACTCTGTCAGAGACTTTTCAGCATCTGGCTATGTTCCTATCCCATCTGCCGGCTGCGTACAAACACAAAGAACAGCCGTGCAAGCCAAGTCAACCACCAAATTGGCTTGCTCCATTTTAAGCCACAGAGCAACTTGGCCTCCCTGTGGAGTGGCACTCGGATATTTGGTTGACTCACTCTTCTGCTCCTATATGTGTGGTAGCAAAGAACACTCAAACAAATGTGCTTCTCCATCACTTTTTGACAAAGGCAGGTCTGGACAGTTTTGCTGCTCGCCTTTTTTTCTTTCATTTTTCTTTTTGCGCTTGGTTTGATGTGACTTCAACATTCATCATTACAAAATATGTTCAGCTGAGACTGGCATGCCGCATTTGATAGGAAAAATGAGATAATTTGTCAAATTTTCAAATTATCAGTCTAAAAAGTTCACTGACACTTTTACCAGCTTTACAAATGACCACTAGGGGGCACTGTTGGACCAGGCTGCATCTCATTGTAAAAGCTGTAGGAGGAGGGAAGTGGCTGAGCTTGTCTACCATGCAAACTGTGTTTGTGTCCTCTTTGTAAGACAATGACACCATATTCTTATCAAATTTAACCTCTACTTGGAAAAGACGACGGACTGCACGGCACTTTCCCTCCTGCAGCAAATTAGATCAGAATGCCATTACGGAAAAAAAATAACCATTCTACAATTCAATACCCCATTGTATGACTCAAACAGGAAATATGTTACATGTTGACTGCAGGATATAAATATATTTTATTGCAGAGAAGAATAATGGAACAGTTCTCATTTGAGGAAAGTCTATTAATCAATATTATGCATGATCCCGTTGATAGAAGTGACAAGCTCATTTGAATCATGGCTGTAAAACTGAAGAATGTTGATCCTGTTGGGAATAATAGAATCACTCCAGAGAACATAGCAGTGCTTAAAGTATATGAAATTAGTTAGAGCGTACATGTGTTGTCCGTATTATAGAAGTAGAACTTGAAGCATTAACACACTGCATAATGTGCTGCATAATTTCATTGCCCTTGCCCAAACTAGTTTATTGCACTGCCCTTCTCAGACTCTTCGACTGGCCTTACCCTCACATCTCCCCTTTGCTCTTTTCACTACAAGTTAAATCCACTCCATCCTCAGGTGTTTAAATATGGGCACTATCGTTCACAGACATTTGGGTCCCTTCTCCCCTCCTGTCCTTCATTACAAATGATCTCTCAGCACTAATGAGTACATGTCTAAAAATACCCTCGTTGTTCAGAGACCTGGATGTGTCGTGGTGCTAAATGCACATTAACATATGTTAATGGATATAGAACACCTGAGTGGTGGAATGAATACAGGCACAGCAACTCTGACTTAATTTAGAGAGATTATTTTAATATTCAACATGCATCCACAGCCACCCACCAAAATTCCTCAGCCATAGATTCAGTTTAGACCTCTGAAAGCCCCCTGAAACCCCTTTGCTACCTTCTTAACATACTGCTGGTGCTCCCCATTGCCATGGTTACATCGAATGACCTTCTGTTGGGAGGTCGGGCTCATGTCTGTGTGTTGCTTGAAAGATTTAATTCCAGCTCTCCTCTCATTTGTGGTCTTTGCTGTTCCCCGGTTTGACAGATGGGGGACATTTTCCGACAGGACTCGGTGTTGATGGTAAAGAAAACGAAAGGTGATGGATGGAACTCTCACCGTCCTCATCTATTTACTGACAGGGTCAACTCATTGTCTCCAGTGTCTCCAGGTCAGATGAGGCAGTTCATGGGAGCAAAAAAAAAAAGTGTAGCCTTACAGTATTACCTTTTACCATCCTTCTACTATCAGAGGAAAAGTCTATCTTCACTGCAGTTACGGAATTTAAAGGGTGTAATGTTGGTCAAACTTTATGGTAAATGTGCTTCTTTTGTCAAATTAAAGTACTCTTCTTAAGGCTTCTCTCTTCAGTTTGGAATATGGATTGTGGGCACGTTAGTAACATGCTGCATTTTGATGGTTTTATATAATACATGAAGTAAAGTATAGTCAAAGGAAGCCAAAGATACTGTGAGACGTAGGTGAAGTAAGAGCCAAAACTGTTTCATTGCTAACAGCAGCAGGGCACATGCCTTACATCGCCTGACAAAAAATCTGTAAATTGATATTGGTCTGAAGGATTCAGATCATTTTCAGTTTCATGGGGAATTTCTCAATTGACACAAACCAAATTGTCACTGGATACAAAAAGATAGATCCAGAAACCAATCAGATCAACTTAAAACCTAAATGAAAGCCCTGAGTGACGGTGGCTATTGATAAGCTAAAACTTTGACCGGATCCTAGCTGAAATACGACAAGCATATTGTCCTTATCACCAGCGCCTTAAATGCAGTTGTTTATACTTCTTGAAGAGAAAACATACCTTCCACTTCTTTTCAAAAGACTGTTCCACATCATCATATCAAACCAGCGGCATGTCAGATAAAAGCTTGTGATGGGCAAGAGCCTAATGGAAATCTGCTTTCACAAGAGTCGGCCATTTGCCAGAAAATGATTCATCTGGCTCCGAGTCTGGGTTTCTGTTGGTTTCAGCAGGAGAATTTGATACCTTTGAATATCCTAAAGAATGGAAATCAAGACAGTTTCTCTGGCCTATAAATAGTCTTGAGGTTTTGGAGCAACACATGCTAAAGAAAGAGACACTGCAACTAAGTGTTCGAGAAATCCATTAATCTATTGGTAAGGAAATAGTTACTGCACATAATCACAAACTGACATTCTCATGGAAGAAATTACATCTTGAATTAGATGTAGATGTGATGGGAAGTGGGTTTTGATGAAAACCAGGGGAGTAATTCTTTTGTTCTCAAGGTCCTATGTTCCGCTGCTCTGTACGGCACATGATGGGTAGCTGCTCTTTATTCACTTAGAGTGGCATATGTAAAAGTTAAGAGTTGACCCTAAAACAATAGGGGGGTCAGTGCATGTTAAAAGAATATTCAAACAAGGAAAATATATCCCTGGGAACATAAAGTGGATATGCTAACAAATGATGCTATGTTTTCCCTAGGGGTCTCATTCTTTATGCTAAGCTAGCATAAAGTGACAATATTAGAGGGGTTTAACATTGATGGGGGATTTTGGTAATAAATACAAATAAACTGCCTGCTTCAAACAAAAGTTACCACAGCTACCACATTTGTTACACAAAATTACAGTGTATTTTGCCCCAATACGTGAGAGTGGTGATGATCTTGTGAAGAAAATGCTTTTTTATATGACTGACACAAGAAGTGACATAGGAAATTACATAAGAAAATACATAAGAGTTAATGTCTTGGCTGCTAGTGGAGATGATAACATGACTTTGTATAGTTGAGAGATACTGGATCAATGATTATTACCAAAATGAAGTTATTGGAGTCAGATACTTATAGAGGACACACTAGTAAAGACTTTGAATGAATGTTGAATTCAAATGTTGATCGTCTACATCTACCTGGACTTACACAGTGCTGCATAGTGACTGTGTGACCATGTGAGCAGAAACTGTCTCGATGATTTCATGGCACCTTTGAGTTCACCATGACTATGTCCAAAGTGCCAACCCAGCAAAACATTTGCAACATAAGAGTCAGCTGTAAGAGGGTCCCCACACCCTTTCCTCCCTCTGTGAGAAACTGAGGGCAGACATGGAGAGCACCCCCACCTCTACAAGCTTGTTCCTGCCCAGGGGTTAAAGTCTAATTCAAATAAGATGTTGGATGTTCAACAGCCTCCTTTTCTCATTTGTGGAGCAGCTCTAGATGAAAAGGCGGTAAGCAGTAGGAGCAGACCTCTCTGGAGGGGTTTCATTAGATATTACAATCTAAGCTTCCTTCAAGGCCAAGGCCAAAGATGGCTCCTATTTGCACCTTATTTCATGGCCAGAAAGATAATCGGCCCACGCCAAGTCCATCTGGTTCATATGGAGGTCTTCTTTGGGTATGGCCTTTGTAGCATGTAATGCACAACAGCTCACACAAGACCTTAAGTGAGAGGCAAATAGCGACAGTAAGAAATTAAACAAAGACAGATTTGTTTTCTTTCCCAAAGAGTAACTTCATCTTCAGCAGTGTGAAATGAAAACTTCAATTCTCTGAGCTTATTGAGCTCAGGTTTACAGACTACAACATGTGACAATCTCATGATTTTCCAGGCTCCAGTTATCAGTGCGTCTGTTGTCTTTGTACAGTCTTGCTGAGCGTTATAATGCTGGTGTAACCTCCCCTTCTGTCCTCATGGTCTGCTTTGTGTCCTTCACAGGCAGTAATCAGATACAGTGAACTGATTGTGGAGCAAATGACCTGGGGCAGTCCAGCTGCACAGGAATACTTTTTCAACCCTTACATGATGATGTCACCGCTCCCATGTGACAAGGCTCAGTTTCACTGTCAGATCAATTATTCACAGCGTTTAATTGGATCAGCTGAATCCAGATCGCTCCAGGGATCCATTTCCAGTAACAGCAGCTGCAAATAAACCCTGAGCCAGCACACAAGGCATGAGGCTCTAGATCAATAAAGGCACTCTGAAACACACTTTACTGACTAAAAAAAAAAAGCTTACATGCAATGTAAGTTTACTTCAGCTGAAGGGAATAACCAAATGTTTAGGTATACATTTCCCTATTTTAGATAAAACTCAGGCTAGAGGCAAGCATGGAGGTGATGATCTCAGAGCCTTGTGTGAAGGCTAATCTGTGATGATGCTGCATTCATTAATCACACAGTTTGTGCAGCAGCGTTCGCAGCCTCTTAGTCATCAGATATTCCCCTACTCTACTCTTTTCTCCAATTGGTTACAGGCCTCCCAGTCAAGGGTAGTTTTTGTGCTGGGTGGTGGCGAAAGGCAGATTTAGTGGGGGTCAAAGCAGACAAACACAGTCCTACTGCTATTAGATACAGAGTATATTGCAGAGATCCCATTCACAAAGCAGGTACAAAAACACAGGATCTATGTATTTGCAGAAGAGGATAAAGAGCAGCCCATTAATCTTCAGCAACATTGTAGTCACACACATGAACATCTTAGACAAGTTGCTTTTCCAGCTAAACACAGTCATCTCCTTTATTTCTTTACAACCTATAGTGTATATGTTATATTCTAATGCTCACCTGAAAAACGATACGTACAGTGTTTGCTATTATTTTACACCTAAATAAGTCTTCCCCTAAATCTGCTGCAAGAAGGGGTATGTCCATACCACTAAATGGTAATATTGGTCAATGAAAGCCAACACATTGCTGAGTGAAAAGGTTTACAAACCTCTGGTCATGACAGAATTACCCAAAAAGCCAAATATGTTAGCAGCTTTATCTAACCAATAAAGGCAATACTCACAAACTACTGACTATGTCATGGTAACATTTAAAGCATGTTATTTGAAACCATTTTGAGTCTTGCTATGACTTTCATGTGATAAACCCTTTCATATCCTTTGTTTTCTTTGACTGTTATAGACTTATCTCACTGATCATCCTCAGATGTCTGAAGAAATTACCTTGAGAAAAAATGATTGCACGCATTGACACCAATAATATGTTTACTCTTTATTACTTCAAATCTAGAGGCTCAAGTGGTTCCTTTAAACTTTAGCATTAGCAATAGCGCAGGCAATTGTTCCAAAAAGGAGCAAAATAGAATTAAAAATCAATGTTTTTTTTGCATGGATCAGAGCAAGCACAGAGAGTGCTGATAAATGTTTCCTTGAGTCTAATTCTATCAATCATATGTGCTGAGAGGTTGAGGGTTGCCCTGGTATGTACAACTGGAAGCTCCAAAGGGTGCAATGACCTTGTGACTGGTGACCCTTTCTGTTTTTCCCTTAAACCTGGGGGGACGTGCTGTAGAGACTCAACTAATCGGCTTTGTTCACCACTCAGCTGCAGCTCTAATAAGCCTATTGATCTGGATCTACATTGATCCGATGTTCAGGCAGGAGCCAGGCTGGGTTAGCAGGTTATGTGGGTAAATGACAAGTTGAGATGGGTTTGGCTTTACCGTTTGATGATCAGGCCTTTTCTTATTTGGTAATTAGTATTGTTTATTTTTAGGGAACGAAGAACAGAGGATCAGCGTTCCCTTCAGCTAGCTGCTTAACATGGGCTCAATAGTCCAAACAAACTCTTAAAATCACAAACAGTTTCTTGCATTAAGCCTTGTGTCCAATTATCTATGAGTAGGCGAGGACATCTCAGTGATTAAGAGCTCACAGTCTATGGCTTTCACAATACTAAAGATGCAGAGGATGTCAAGTGTAAGGCAGTTTCTATATTCACTATATAGTATGTATGTGATGAAATAAGCATCTTGTTAGGTCAGCAGAAACACCCTTGTAGAATTTACTGGCTGTCTCCACAATAATAAAGCGGTGTATGAGATGCTGCGTTTGTCAGATGCTTCTGTTCATTCGTGTCCTGAAATGTGGGACATAATTTAGCTCCAAAAATGACCAACTTCAGCTTTTTTCTGGCTATCTAGGTAAATTTATACAAATGGCACCCTCTGGAGATTGTACTAAATGACATTTAATTCAATTACATACTGTCTATGTGGCTGAATGACAAATAAGTTGAGTTAACTTTAGCAGGTTACAACATTCAATTAGGATGGCCATCAGCGTGGTCATCAGAAATACAATCTTTGATAAATGTCACCACGATTACACTCAATTATTAATATTTTAGCATTTTGACAGTGGTGCTAAGCAGACTGAGCAGCCAGCATGGCAGTATTTTGAATTCATTCTTACTCTATCTGTCAAATACCATTATTTTGACCAAAACAATTTGGTCTCACAAATAAACACAGGGCGTACCCTTCAGCATGAATCTTCAACATACTGGGTTGTAAGATTGTCTTTTTTCCTACTCCTAACCAAGTAACTTCAGTTCCTAAACCAAGTTAAGTGTCTCTTGTCTCTTTTCCTAAGTAAGTAACTGTGGCACCTAAACATACATAAATGAAAGGGAAAACAAAAGAGCAAGTTTAAGGGAAACATAACACAATAAGAAAGTAGATGAAAACAATCATTGATCCAGTATTGAGTCAAAGGCAGGATTCATGATTCAAAGTTCTGCAACTTGATCCTCCACTATCCCTCCAAACTCATTACACAGACTTTAATTTGTTTACAATAACTCTCCAGAATAACCTTGGAAGGTTTTCAGTATCTTATACAGCTGCAACCAATGCATCATGGTCAAAGCTGTTCCACTGGCCTTTAATGGGGTCCTGATATTGTACTGAAAGAGTTGGTGAACCCATGACTAACAACAGACCTGACAAAACGTGCTGCTTTTTCAATTTCTTACATAATCATTGGCTGAGCCCTGACAAGTTTATTTTCCAGCAACCTACGAGAAAAAAATTACACTTCACTACGAACTGACAGCAAGTTCTGGGACAATCCTCAAAAAGAGATTGAATCCAAGACTAATTGTCAGGGAAATTGCCTTCTCTGAAATCATCTCACCAGAGCCACACCTTGTTTACTCACGTTTGAGCTCCTTTCTCCTGATCGGCTCTCGGAGTGTACATAATTGCTTCCTCACATATTGTAACTCAGCCATCATCATAGCTCTGATGTTAACAGCACTTCCTAGATAAAGAAAAAAAATGCACTCAACTCTTTCGTAACAAACATGACCTGACAGGAGAAAAGGCTGGGATAAGGGAGCGGGGCTAGTCAGAGCTGACACTGGGTTAAATGCATTCGAGTTGCAGAAGTGAATTAGGGCAAAAAGGGAGCTCAAATGGAACAGACAAGCCTCGGTGCCTCCAGGGCGATTATGAAACTAGCCTTTACAGTGAAATGATTCTTCATTCTGATGTTTTCGTGACACATTTCTATTTCTGGACTGTCCTCCTATCACACTCCCTAGCCAAGCTCACAAACATCAAAACATACTCAGCACACTGGACATCACTCTCACAGTTATTATGGATGACAGATGCAGTCATCCAAACATGGAAAGAGTGCATAAGACTGTGTTCCTCTGATACACGACATGCACTCCAATATGAGCGTGCATGCATGCAAAAATAAAGTACTAGATGTAGAAAAACTTTTTTTTTTCATGTGCAAAGGCCAGTATCTTTTACATTTTGTTCATACTATAGCCCTGACACAGCAGCCCTCCATTTCCTGCTTTTCACATGGAAGCCTGTAATCAGGGTTTAGCATTGCGTAATTCTTCTTTGTTTTCCCTGAGACCAATGTAGAAACTGTGCTGAAAAAGAAACTCATATCACAACTATGACTAATTCCCTCCCATCTCCCACAAAGCACAACTTATCCCCACCAACCCCTCTTTCTTGCTCTCTTGGCCCTGTGGCAACAAATACTTCATGTTTGCCTTCCCTTACACAGTGAGATCACCAGTCTGTGTGTGTGTACGTGTTGCAAATATTCTTGTCTCCCCCAGCCAAGTCTGCCCTGCCCCCGTCAGACAGCAAAATGCTTGCATGTGTAATTTTTGGCCCGGAGGGCTGATGAACAAAAAGTAACAGTTGGTGTGCATGTGTGCGTCGTCTGCTTGTGCCAACATGTTTTCAGTTTCTCCTATTTGTAGATGTGTGTGAGCCTGGAATGCTTTGTGTTTCTGGTCAGCGAATCCCTGAGTGCTCTCTAGCCGCCGCCTCTGAGCAGGGTCAAAGGTCACAGTGCATATTGTTCCAATATGGAAACTGCTCTTCCAGCTCTTCAGCACAAAGGCTGGTCACACTGTGCTCTTTGTCAGCACTGCCAAAGACCCCAGTCAGGTCAACAACACTGTCTCCAAACCATTTAACAAAAGAGTTTCATTCGTGTCCCAAATACACATGTTAAACGACTAACATATTCTACACTGGCTGCAGCAAAAATATGAGAATACCAGAGTCCTTTCCTTTTTGTCTGTGTAATCTTTAAAAAAGCATAAAAACTATCTGGCCCAGCCTCAGCTGTTATGAGAGGATGGAATGAAAGAGATGGAGTTGTTTTGAAGAAGAGGGGGGCGCAGTGCATAAGAGGATGGAAATAGAGGGAGAGACATGGAGGAGGAGGTTTCTGATGTAAAATCCTGTTATGCAACCTCTTTTCCGTGGCTGGCGTGTTGCATCTGTTAAAAAATGAAGGAGAAAAACAGCTTTGCAATTAGTGCTCTGTGTCCGGAGGGTCCTGGTCTCCCCCAATCACATCGCTCTGTCCTTCTCTCCCCAGCGTGCATGTTGCTAAGCAGATGATGTGACTCAGGAACACACACTTACGGTGTCAGCTCAGAGCAGACACACTGATAGCAATAATCTGACTGTGCCTGCATGCACAGGGATGTTTACTGGAACAAACCAGTCTTGCAAATTAAACCAAGCTGGGTTGTTGTGCTCTCTGCTCTGTAGTGCTGTGAGAATAGTAGACTTGGACAAAGGTTTAGGTCTTTTTTTTCCCCTTAAATTTTTGGGCGCAGTCGAGGTTTACAGCAACTTAGGGTGGGGTCTTCATACATGGGCGCTTCCTCTGCGGTGAGTGGGGTGTTTATGGGTCTGGCCCTGTTTCCTAACTCTCAAGATAAGGACCACCCACCAAGGCCTCATCACTTCAAATCCATCAGCAGTTGATGATCACTGGGGAGGATCCAGCATTCTTATGGCAGAGAACTGATGTAATTACTCAGCATTTATCAAAGTCTCCAGTAACATGATCATTATGAAAATCATAAACAGTAATATATAATAGAAGAAAAGTGTTTCCTTTTGCTTGACACCTTGTTAACATATGGTTTTATCTTCTGTGGTAGCCCTTTTCATCAATCCAACGTGAAGGCATGTGTCCCCTGTAGACATGTTGTTAAAAGGGGCCAAATATGTCATGTTCAGACAACCTAGCTTTTACCATCATTGTTCCACTAATTGTTATGGAGTTCTTTTCAGAGGTTAATCCAAGCTGAAACTAGGTGGGTGTGCAATCTGTGCCTGAAAGGATTGGATGTTGAGGTTGTTCAATTAGGTCAGGCAGGACTAAAAGACGCACTCAAGAGAAGGAAAATGCCCTATGTGCTGATTGTGGAAATAGAAAGAAGATGTAGAAGTTGTATTCCATTGTTTCTCATGGCCAGCACTAATGGTGTCCATCCCGAGTGTGAATGGAAGGGAGTTTGTGCGAGTGTGATGCATTATTTAAGAGTAAACACAGTGGAGACAGGGAGGCCCAGCAGTGGTGAGGTGGTATTGATTGTGAAAGGCCAGAAGAGACATGCACACCTCTCTTAAGTGTCTGGGGCTTCTCACAATGCCCCCACAAATCAACTTTTATTGCTCGAGCTTTGGAGTCTCCACAGTCAGCAGCCTATAGGGCAAAGCAGCTTAGTAGAGATAGCCTGCAGCAGTCCCACAGTGGGCTTTAATGCCATCAATCGATCATTCATCACTAGTCCCCAAGAAACAAAAACAAGCAGCCAAAAGACAACCAGGGGAGGGAGGTGGCTGAACTGGACTGTGTCACACAGCTCTTGGCTGAGTGGAAAAACCCTGTCAGGTTTTATTTGTGAACAGTCCGCGTCCTGTTCTGTGCTGCAGAAATTGAAACATTTGAGGAGGAGAGGGAGAAGAAAAGTAATGAGAAAAACTTTCTGAAAGAGGTCTAGTGAAATGTACCCCCCACCCCCCCACCTTCCAATGCCCTCTGTCTCCTCCTTGCTCTCACTCTCCCTCCTCTAGCCCTCCTGCACATTCCTCTCCCCTCTGCAGATCTGGCATGCCCCACAGGAGGCGGTGGCAACAGCAGCACAGTAATCTTTTCAAAAGGGCGGATTTGAGCGGCCGCCAGGGCAGCCGGCCAACTATTTCTCATTTGGAGCTGGCCTGAAGATGACCCTCCTGTTGGAGCCCCACTCTCAGGAAAAACAAAAACGCCAGCACCGAGTAAGGGAGCGCCTTGGCAACGCTGGAGAGCCAAGAACAGACCAGCAAAAGGAAAACAGGGAAACCGCAAGCCTGCTCTCGGGAACATCTGCACCGCCTTCCTGTGTAAAAAGAAAAAAAAATTAAACATAATACTGTCTGCTTGAGCCCAAGGGGCTTAACAAAAACATGGGAGGGCTGTGTTTCATTCTTTTTTTCTTGGAACTCTGTCTGCATGTCTTTTTTCCCTCTTTGTCCATTTCCCTCTCTGTCTAACAAATTCCCAAGCTCCATACCCCCCCCACCACCACCACCACCATCCTGTCTTCCCTTTCCACAGCCCTCCACAGAGCCCTGGCCTCTTGCACTTTCAATAGAAGCCCATCTTTGGCTTGGGAGGAGCTGGTAGGGGTCTCTGTTATGCTTGCTCAGTGGTGGATGGACAAGAAAACTAAGAATTCAAGTACTGCATTCCTGCTTTTACAGTGGGAAGTGAGGTGGGGGGAAAGAGGGATTCCAGCATGTCTTTGTAATCACTATATGACAGCAGCTGCTGTGACCCTCATCCAAAACTGTGGTCGACCCACAGACAACAGTGCCCAGTAATTTTCTGGGTGTTTCTGCAAAAGTAACAAAAAAATCCAGCTTCCAGGGGGAAAAAAAGTAAAAAAAAAAGTAAAACAAGAAAACGAAAAAACATGTGGAATCTTTTTTGGAGGCTTAAAGGCTTTCTGAGTCTGACCTAAGACATCAAATTCCACATGCTGGGCTCAGATATCGTGTCTGTATGCAATGTTTACTGCCACAATCAGCCCTTGCTTGGCCAATAAGACACCCCTGTGGCCAGCTTTAGAGAGCGAACAGGGATGACAACAAAGAAAGCCCTTATGTTTTCCCTCTAAATCCCCTTTCTCACCCCCCCTTGCACACACACACACACACACACACACACACACACCGCTCCAAAAAAACAACGCTCCAGTAAAAACTCATCACACATCTGCCAGATCCGCTGAGACCTGCCTCCAATTATCCGCCCACCACGCTGGAATCCCAGGAAGGCTCTGTCCGGCAGAGCGTTTGATGTTGCCACGCAACATTTGACAGAGAACAGGGCGGCTTTGAAAATCGGAGTGTAAACTTGGCTGCCAAGTTTGACGTGAAGAAAGAGGGGATGGTGGTGGAGGAGAGGGGAAGGCACTGAAGGGGGGTTAGACAAGGAAAATGCTACTAGATGGAAAGCAGCTGCTGACGGTGGGGAAACATTGCTTTAAATGGGCCCAAATGTGGCATAGCCTCACCAAACCTCAGCCAAGTGGCCAGTATTTACCCTCTTAGGGCCTTTCTCTTGTGCGCACAGAGGAGAGCTGAAGAGAAAGTTGCAAAAGTGCTTACCAAAAGTGTACACAAAGTACAGCAAAGTGAAATGCAGAAAATCATTGTAGGAGGGCTGTTAACACACATCCAAGCAGACTAATTCCATCTAAATCTTCTCTATCCATCAAAATCTATCTTTCATACTAATTTTAGTTTCAGAGCCAGTGATAAATGTAAAGTGACACCACAGCTCATGGCTGTGAACCTCCCAAGGCGAATGAAGTCACTTCAGCTCCAGTTTGTTTGGAGTCTTTCCTCATTACAGTATCAACACACTGATCTCGAAAGGTGACACCTGGGAGGCATGGCTGTCACAAGAAGCGGTGGCAGCATTTCACACGATGACCCGGCCACACCTCCTACACAAAAGAAAACAAGTACAGTGGAGGAGCTGCATTCTTTCCCACGATTACTGGTAGAGCAAGGTAAGGTGAGCTGTATAAGTTGCAGTGCAAACAAACACCGTCGTGCACACACAAACCCACACCCACCTCAGCCTTTCACTGCCATCAGGTTAAGGTGTCACACCACAGATACATCATTCCAGTGCATTGCAAGTTATCAGAAGTCTTACTAACTCATACCAAACATGCTAACTCACGAATAAACAAATCATGGGAAGTGCTGCAAGAACTTGTAGCTTTGTTTAGCAAAATCACCTGTAGTCCAGACATGAAACTATGTTAGGCTAATTCAGGACGTAACAAAATACTTGCTGTGAAACCACATAACATTGCTCCTATTGCTGCTGAAGCTTTATATTCCCCGATAATAAGGTGGGCTCAAATCACATGCTGTAAGAATATCATTCATGACTTGCACAAAACAGCAACTGGAAACTGTGCGATGACCCACACCCACTGTTGTCTCCTGCAGTATAGCGGCAGTATTGATACATGACTCTTTATCTCGCTCCATTTAAGCTGCAGATAGGGTTACGCACTCTCTTCCGGACCAGAAAAGATCTCATTGTCCTCTTCGACGTGCTGGGCCGCATTATCTGTTCAAACGGGTCCAATTCACCACGACTTGCACAGACAGTGGCCTGTTCAACAGAGACACATAACACAAGTAACATGTGACTCCCATGGTGACATGCTGAATACATTAACACGGAGTGTAACATAAGGAGGGTTTTTTTACCAGAGGCTAAAAGAGCACAGCCGATGCAGACTTCCAGAGCCAAAGGGGACATCTTCAAAATTGATATTGTCAAACTTATAAATCAAACTCAATGATCTTTCATTTTAAAGTGAGATAAATCATAAATCACTTGCATTTAGGAAGCAGGAAGCTACAAATGTTTGTTTTTTTGTCTTTAAAAATGACTTAACTCCTTTTACATCTAAATGATTTGTTTATGGCTGCTACAGAGGTGATGTATCATGCTTTTCAGCATCAGAATTATACATAAAGCCAGGTAAGGTGTGATGCTGCAGCTTTACACCCACATGCACTGTGGATACAAAATGGCGGAGGCAATTTGCGCACCCTGAGAGGCTTTTGCTGAAGTGAAAGTGAAATAAATAAAGAATTAAGAAAGTCGTGTTTGAAAGCATTTACCCAGTGGGCATCAGCTGACTGCCCACAGCTGCTTTTGGGCCTTGGAGTGGTCTCCATGGCAACAGTCCTTCCAAATCTGGCCACTGCCTGCCTCGCTTCATCATAACAGCAAATCCCATTCATGCAGTTCTGGAATGCGTCGGCCCGCTTTTAGGAGGAGACCTCAGGCCATTTGTGCAGCTGCTCAGCACTGAGTGAATGTACAGTTTCAGCTTTGACTCACTCTGCTGGCAGTAAACCACACAGAAAATACAAAGGTGAGCATTTGACATACTGACTGACATACTTGAAAATGTCAGAGAGTGGTTTACTTTGCTACCTGTCTGTTTTCTTACTGCTTCCCAGCCATTTCTAAAATTCATAACTCATTGAACTCAGTGCCACCACATAAATCACACTCAAAGATAATGTTCAAAGATGAAAATGTGTATTCAGCCCACACGTGTTGTCATATTGGCTTTTCTATGGGCTTAAAAGCTATTTAGCACCAATCCAACTGCATCTCAATCATTTGACACTAAGCTTTTCACTCATTAAGATGTAATTGCAGTTGTCAAGCAACTGGCACATCATTAGTCAAAAATTAATTACTTCTCTGTGTAAATCAGCCTCTCAATATTAAGTCAGTAGGTAAATAAAAACTGAAGGGGGCTGAAGTGAGGGTGAGGTACATACTGCTGATCCACTAAAGGATAAGTGACAAATTACAGCAACTAAGGAGAGAAAACGTACTCCAAAGCGCTTCAAAGATGGTTTGTTTCACAGCTGCAACATGTATAAATTTATGTCTGTACAGTTAATGTAACCTGCCTCAGAACTCCAAGGAGAGTACATTCAACTCTGTTGCTTCCTTTCAATGTAAGCTATGTGATTGCAGCATGAGGCTAAGGTAAATATCTGTCTGTACTGGGAAGGATGAAGTCAGCGCAACATTTAGAAGTTTATTCATGGTGTGTGGAGCTTGGCAATGACTGTGTCTGCTTACATGAAAGATGGACAGAGAAGGTCTGATATGGCTGCTCTAAAAGCATCTCTGGAAACTTAACTCGTAATATTGAGTTACTCTAATCAACTACTTCATGCTATTGATCTTGTTTCCCTCTCTGACTGCTCGAGCAGTGAATGGATGTGAGGAGAACAGTGTGGTCTTTGTGTGACGTCCCCCTCCTCCCCGCCGCTCGACCTCACTTCATCCGCCGTGGTTGGTAACCCAAGCTTCAAAGTCACGAGCTCCCCTCCTCCTCCCTCCTGTGAGCAGGTAACAAGACCAGCCGTCGCCATGGTTACAAGCCACCACCAATCTCAAGATGAAGGGCGAGAGGACGGGGAGCCAGACTCCAATCACAAGGACGACTCAATCACATCCAGTAGCGGCTGGGCTGCATGCAGGCAATCTATTCCTTTGTTCAACGTTTGTGCAATACAAGATTTAATCATTTTACTGCAATCCTGCTAAACGCTGTGTATCAGCGGAAAGGATGAAACACCTGCCTGTGGCTCAGAATAGCATGATTAACAGCCTGTAGTGGAGAGCAAAGACTCAGCTACCAGTTACTGTGAGTCAGCTGTAGATGCACACAGGCCATCTGGCTGCTAACTCACTGGTGATGCTATCAGCCAAAAAAGGGAAAATATGAAAAGGGCGTCATGACTTGATGATTATGCAGTAGCTTCACAAAATGTTAGTTCAGCTATGACTTTGACTAGCTTTTTTTCATCATATTTTTCATGGAGCCTAGCCCAGCTGTCATTGGGCCAGAGGCAGGGTACATCCTGGACCGGTCGCCAGTCAATCACAGGGCCACACAGAGACAAACGAGACAAACAACCATGCACGCTCACACTCACTCCTAGTGACAATTTAGAATCACCAATTAACCTGACATGCACATTTTTGGACGATGGGAGGAAGTCAGAGCACCCAGAGAGAACCCATGTGTACATGGGGATAACATGCAAACTCCACACAGAAAGGCCACAGCTGAGAATCGAACCTGGAACCCTCTTGCTGTGAGGTGACGATACTAACTGCAACTGTGTTTCCAATAATATATGCTTAAACATCTCCTTGTATCCTTCTTCATCTCTGTGAAGACTCCCAATCACACTTTTCATAGTTTTTTTTTTCCATGTTGAGTTATTAGGCAAACATGCAGATGGACACAGTCCATAGGTAAAATACTAAAAGTTTAGGTGCTCACAGGTCATTAAACCACTTCTAGAAAGGTCTTTAACTTGTACTTCAGTTCCCACAAGTGTCTTCACTTTAGTAGTTTCTACTTGACAGCCTGTATTTTAACAGTAGTTTAACAGAGTATTTCAAAAAGCCTTTTTTTTCCTCCATTGTTTATCAAAAGAATTGTAATAAAATGTGAATGTTTTAATTTTGTTTTAATTCAGCTTTTTAACTGATTCTTTAGCAACATAACAGTGTGGAAAAACTAAGAAAACGATTTCAGTTTACTTTCTCAGTCATGTAATTTGAAGTACTCGGTACTTGAACAGAAGGCAACTTATTTTCTTAGTTCTTAGTTCTCTCATCAGAAAGGTACCACTTGCTTTCTGTCAAACAGAGAACTTTTTGACAATGATCCAAATTTGATGATCCAGTGAGTTCAAACATGTTTTGCTGTTTTGTGCTTGACACATTGATGCTCAAGCAACAAAAGTACCTGGTATATATAATAATAATGAAAAAAAAACATCCCTATATTCTGCCACATTTCAGCAAACATTGAGCCACATCTCTTTGTAACTGGTATTTGAAACCACTTCTTCGGGTCTTCCTGTCGTCCCTTAATCCCAACAGGCAGAGGCATCATCATGGTATCCAGTTTCAGATGTGACAGGCTCTATTACGACGTCATTTATTTCCCACAATGCTCTAAGAAAAGGGCGGACATCTGCTGCACCAATAATTTGCACAGGGTGTAAGAGGGTAGGGAATAATGTCAATAAGACTCGTTGATGTGTATAATCATACAGCTTAGAGACACAAACAGAATGTCTATGTATCTTCTTGCAACTATGACATTATAAGGTGTTGAACATTGAGTAAGTGTTTACATACGACTAATAAATCTTAAATGAAGAGACCTAAAATCAAGTGTTGCCAACATCTGCAGTAAATGTTCCCATTTTAAGTGTGTCTGTTCACGCATCCATTCATCCTAACCCTAGCTCTGTTACACTGTTGCTATGGCAACTGGGAGATTGAGCCAGCTTTGAAATGTGATCTCTCTGTAAAATTACAATGAATTCTATTCGTATGCACTCCTCTTCACTACCACAGCATGTGACGAGAATACACATCCATCTGTAGGGATGATCTATATTGAGGATGTAATATAAGAGGTGGGGGGTGTGTGAATTCTTATGAGCTAATTATCTGGGAGCCTGTTTCACTCAGTCTTAACTGGAGCATCTTCCATCCACCAACAGCCAGCAATCCCTCCCCTCGTGACCAAGAGTTGAAACTGAATTTCATGGAACAAATACCCAATGAGGCCGCATTAAATATTACTAAACTCTAAAAATCCCCCCTTCTAATAATTAATTCAATCCCACAATTAGCATTGGTTAATTAGCATCGGTAACATTCTTACATCAATCCTAACATCAACAATACAGCAATATCTCTTTGAAATGCAAAACCTCTGGAAACGCTTTGTCCTGAACATGAAAGACACTTAGACAGCAAAATAATAAATTCCCCATAATGCTTGCCTCATCAGTATCATCATTATTCTTGTGAATAAGAATCTCAAGCAGTCTCTTGCCGACGAACATGAGGGATGAGTCACTTCCATTCCCAGCCCACGCTTCCACATGCATAAATTCTCATTTGTTCCTGCATTAGGGTCATTCTGCAGTAATTGTTTGTTTTACTTCTGATGAGATTGAATAACAGCCTCGCGGCAGTGCCATACTGTGTTTACCACATGTTGCTATGGTTCGTGGGCAGCTTTAATTGGATTTTGTTGTTTCCTGGGAAACAAGGTAACCCACTGCATTGCTCAGCAACCTTATCGGTTCACCCTGTGTGTTTCAGATCCATCTTGCTGATCCTAAATATAACTAAATGAAACACTGCTGGGAAATAAAGCCCAATATTTCTAGCACTGAGCTGCAAATACAAGGCTGAGTCCAAGAACTTATTTTTAGCTCTGTACAGTGGGTGAATTCGTACAAGATCATAGGTGAGTTTTTTGTGTGCAGGGAGACAGAGAAGTGTTATGTCCAAGTGAACTGATGGGTGAATCATTACAAAGATAACACAAGCTGTTGGCTTTTTGCTGGCGATGGTTAGGGCAAAGAGAGAAAGCGTTGTGACAAGTGGCATGTAATTACTACAACTCACTGCCTTGGCTCTGTCCCAAAGAGATAGACACTGTCAAGCAGCCATTCCCATAAACAACTGCAACAAACAGCAACCATGACACTAAAACGTCCTTGAGCTCGTCATTCGGACTGCGAGCGCTGCTCTATCAGAAGCTTCCAGACTCTTGGTCCACTCGATGCCTGAGTGACTAATCGCTTTAGAGTCCTGGGAACCAGCAAAGCCCAGGGGCACTGGGTAAAAGTAATGCCTCACTGTGGCCCACTAGGGGGGGAAGCACAAGGATAGTGAGAAGCATGAGTGACAGAGAGACTCTCAAAGATGAAGGGTTGGCAGGAAGATGGGGGAAGATGAGTAGGATATGAAAGGAGGGACTGTTCGGAGTGCCAGCAGCATATCAACACCCACCTGACTGCACAATAGGTGATATCTGCCCGTGCAGGAGCTCACTTCCTCTACACTTTTCCCCTTCCAATAGTGCCCAGGTGGCTCACTTTGAAATTGGTGCATTCGTCTAAGGAAAAAAGGAAAGTCTGTGCATGTGATAAATCATGCAGGATGAACCCCATGCAATATTGATAGAGCTGGCTGCATTCTCTTGAATTATATAAGTTTCCCTGTATGTACGAATCTATTAATATGTCTGCAGTGCTCTGTTTACAGCTTTGTATGCATGTGTGGATGTCTCACAGCTCTGCACAGCTGGTGTTTTTAGAGATGAAGAGGAGTCTGTCTCTCCCCTTTATCTGATATAGGAGATGAGTAGAATATTAATGGACTATGCAGAGTGAAGGCAGATATATTCAGCAATCACAAGGATGAATGCTAAATAAGTCCAACACTTTTGCTAGCTATGTTAAAACTTGTAAAACTGTGTTTCATGGTCTTGTGTCAACATTATTTTTTGACAAATTATACTTATAACTGGCACAGACCAAATGAAGGACCTTACTTATTCCTCATAGCCTTGTACTATTGCAAGGTTGTTTGTGCAGCAACGCAAAAACAAAAAGTAAATCATAAATTCTTGAGATAGGTAACATTTTCTGTGCATAGGCCTTTTTTCATCACCTATCTTGTTTATCACATCATTTCGCGACACCTCGCCCTCATTGCTCCATGGTGTGCCAGAGCCGCCGGGCCACCGATATCAATCATCCACACTCCCACACACCACTCATCCCTGCTGAACCCACCCTGCATGGAAACTCGCTGCTGTCATGACGGGCAAGATTAAATGAAGGGGGATGAAAGAGTAAAGCCTTCAAAAGAAGCTACGCAGACAACCCGGACAAATGACACCACTGACATGGATAGGAGGCTAAAGTACAGCTGTGCTGACAGGATTTCATTTGTTACCTCCCGTCAGACAACACAGAGTAACGCTGGTGATGACTGAACATGCAACATATTGCTAAAAAGTCATCTGTTTCATCTGTTTCATGTTCTGCCCTATAAATCTATTCATTATTGTTACACCTCACATATCTATAAATGCAATATGCCAAACTAACTGTGTTTATCATATGCACACATTGTACCAATGTAGGACTGTATCTGTATGTGATTGAATGGTTTTGCTTTAGCAACCCCCTCTGAAGATTATTTACCTGTTTGTCTATATTTCCTCATCCTTTATTGTTTCTAACGAGAACATTAATGAAAGCAACTATGTCACTAGTCTTTCACACAAAATATATTTACTCATGTGAGTGTGTTTACCATGGCAACCATCTTCTCATTCTGCAGCATCACTGCTCGCCAGTGACCCATAACAACAAGAGCTGAAATGAACGAGCAGAGAACGTGCTCTTTGCTTGAAGATTTTGCAAGATTACTTCCTCCACTTAATGTCAGTCTCTTTGATATTGACATTGCAGAATTTATCAAGCAAATATCAGGTGTAAAGTTTCATTGAACCAGTTCACGAAGCAAACACCTAATGTTAACTGACAAGTTTCAACTTCACATTTGACATCAATAAATCTTGTTGTTTTTTTCCTCTTTTTTCTTTTTTTTATTACACTGATGGACAGCAGCCATGTGGGAACATTAACAACTGTGAAATGATACTAAATGGCATCATTTAACCATAACACTGTATTAAGCTGCAGACTGACAGCAGACCAGTGCAGGGTGTGTATGTGCGTGTGCATGTGCGCTTGCATGTGTGTGTGTGCGTGTGTGTGCATATGGTGCACTGCAGAGTGATCTGGCTTCATGGATGCTATCCACTGCATTGGTCGGTGCTGGAGTGAGGCCAATGTCATTTCACAGAGCTAAGCCTTGTAAGATAAGATGGGGGACATCGGAGCCTGACCAGCTCAAATGAATGGGATGTCACTTCTGCTTAGAAGCACAAGGCTTGGCCTCTACACCGGTGAGCGTGTGTGATTCTGTGTGTATGTGTTTGTGTATGTGTGTAGACTTTAAACAGAGAGGACACATCCAATCCGAGGGAAAGGCTTCCACTGTCTCTACCCTCCTGGTGAGATGTAATAAGATTTCCCCTCCATGTCGGGAGAAATAGCCAGGACATCTGCTCAGTGATAGTTGATTTTTAATCTGGCCTGGGTAATTGTGTTGAAACTTGTGCTGCCCGAGTCCTGCGGGAGTTCACGTAGCCTTGAGCAAGTGTGTGAACAGGTGTGTTTTCTCTTTTCTCTTTTCCTTCAAAAGTGAACACTTTTAATTTCAGTAATCCAAAAGCAGATCTTTACATAAAACAAGATTAATGTGAATATGGCAGAGGAGTAATTAGTCACTTTGGTGGTGCCAGCCTAACCTGAGCCTGCCCACAGAGCATCTAAAGGTTACTCTCCTCAGATGAGGTTGAAAGGTTGTTTATTTCAGACTGTGGGCTGGGGGTGTTGCCTTGGCAACCTTTCATGGGTCTGGCACTCGTGAGCTCTTGGGCGGAGCTTGGCGTCAGCTTGGGAGGCAGCAGGCACACAGGTGCCCTGGCCCAAGCAGCTGCCTCTCCTGTCAGATAAAGAGCGGTTTGTTGTCGCCCCCCCCCCCCCAACATACACGTCAATCTCCTTCGCCCTTTTCACTTCTCTGTCTCTTCTCTCTTCTCTTTCCCTTTTTTCTCCTTGGCCTTTGATCAGGGATTGGATTTGCTGGTAGAATGACAGAGGCAGGAAGTGCTCCGAGGCACAGGAGGGGCTGAGGGGCCCCAAAGCCAGGGCCATTGCTGTCCACAGTGCTCTCTGTTTACCGGAGCCAGCGTCATCCCTGGCCTGGCCTGGCCCTCCATTCACAGAGCCTGGCTTTCAGCCTTGAGTCCCATCACGGTCTATCTGTCAGACTGGCGCAGTCACAACAGCCTACGCCCACGGATTGCAGAGAGGGAGGGAGTGTTACAGATTGAAGTCCTGCCTGGATACAGCCCAGGATACAATACAATCATGTATTTATCCACAAATCACAAAGATGACCTTCTCCATGTCTTCAGGCTGGATCTTAACCCCTGCCCCCCATCAGTTCTGTACAGTTCAACCAACTGAAAAACCAGCAGCTGCCATCTAAAAAGCTACAATAAGAAGCTCTAAACATAATACTGACATGGATTAGATTAACAACAATGTGATAGATTAACAACAATGTGACTCGAATTCAAAGAATTCACTTTTAATTTCAAAGACCTAAGCAAAATTCATCATCCTCCTCACAGATGTATACATATTCAAACCATAAACATACTAGAGTAATTTAATAATTCAGTGAAAGGGCACATTCTACTACAATTAGACTTCTTTTGGTAACCAGAGGTATTGGACATTAGAAACAATGGAGGTTTTAGAGTCAGAAGCTTGGTCCATCTTTTGAATGCCCTCAAGGTTCTTACTCATGGGCTGAACTTCAAGAGAGATACCATCATTATCTAACTCTCAAATGGAAATCTTTCATTAAAATGTAAAGCTTTTTATATATGGAGCATGGTTGCCACTGTCTTAAAGCCTTCTAACGGCTCAGTATACCCAGATATTTAAATGTCGATGCCTGAAAACAAAATTGTTTCTTATTATAGTATTGACTTTTAGTTCCTTACATGCACAGCAGATTGGTATCTGTAAAGGGAGATATTCTGCATATGGGCATTACAAAAATGTCCATGGACAAGCACTTAGGAATGTCCAAGTAGAATAATGTCAAATGGCGGCAACTCAACCCTCATCCTCCTCATCCCAGTGCACGAGATGTCCTTTGGCATATGTCCTACTCACAATATTAGACACTGAGAGTAAACGTGTCATTCAAACGATAAGATACTTAATGGGGGAGGGATGATGATGAAAAAGTCACAGTTTGAGTTTCAAACTAGTTTGAGAAAGTCTTCTTTTCAAGGCATAACCTAGGGTTGTAACCCTAGGAGGAAGAGGAAGAGCAGTTGCCCACCAATCGGAAGGTCGGTGGTTCAACTCTGGCTTCCCCGGGCTACATGTTGAAGAGTCCTTGGGCAAGACACTGAACCCCACGTTGCCTCCCAGTATATCACTGGGGTATGAATGTGTATGAATGATTAGAAAAAAAGCACATAGTTAAGTATCTTAAGACGTCCTGTATGAATGTGTGTGAGTGGGGTGAATGCGGCATGTAGTGAAGCGCTTTGAGTGGTCAGTTAAACTAGAAAAGCGCTATACAAGTCCATTTACCATTTACCACTTCCTTGTTTCCATCATATTTTCCTCGTTTGATTTATCCTCAGGCATCCTTAGGCATCATAGCTAAGGATGCATAACATCAACCTAATATCAGAAGCCTTTATTCAGCTTGTTGACTGCAATTGGCCTATGGGCAAGTGGGATAACATCAACTAATGGCAGTGGTCGATATTTATCTGGTGTCTCCTGATTGTGTTGCATTGACTTTGCCCTAAAACCAACAAGATGTATTAACACTTAATTTTGTGGGTCACAAAATAAAAAATCTTATGAGACCATGTAAGTGAAAATACATTGAGTTGATAGATGGTTTAACAGGCTAAAAAGTCTTAAGAAAAAGCTATGTTTTTACACAGTTGTTTTTTAAAACACATATCTAGTTGTTTTCCTTGCAGTAAAGGGAAAATAAATTACAAAACACAAACAATACCATTTATCAGCCATTAACGTACTAATCAGCCCAGAATTTCACAATCATCAGTGCGTCCCTTGTTAAAATCAGTGGGTTACGATTATATGAGAATGGTGGTTTAGTTTAAAACACAATTTTGCATAATGTTAGTCTGGAGTGTTGGATTATGATGAAGAAATACACTATCATAACTGTGCTTGCATTTGAAAATTGATGCTAAGGCTTCCATCTGTGTTGATGTGCAATGATATAACAGCAGCATATAAAAGGGTAGAAATGTCCATGTGTATAGTATGTATTAAGGAAAACATCATGCTGTTGCTACGTTATAGTGCATGTGCACAGAGCTGCTGACAGCAGGGTGGCAAATCAACACAAACTGTGCACCGACTGCGGTGGTGGGCCAACACCTGAGGTGCCTGAGATTTCCTGCAACACCCTGCTCTCCTTCTACTGTTTACTGTCCAGTTTATCCTGTTTATTTGAGTCAATTACAAAACGCACTCTGTGAGTGATCTATTTAATGTGGCCCGCTGCCAGGGAAAAAGTCATGTTCCCAGCAATTCCAAGAAACCAAGCATAATGGTCACGGAGGCCACGATGATGACATGTCAGTGCAAGGCTAACACAGCACGCCTCTCATAGTCGCAGCTCTTCACAAACTATAGCCTTGACATTTTGCACAAGCTGTACTCACATGTGCTTTCGCTGATTCGAGTCAATAAGAGATAAAAGGCAGAACATAAATGGATGATTGAGATGAAACACTTATGAAAATAAATGCATGACCCACAGCGTGGTGATGTACAGCTTCACTTAGCTTAATTCTGCATTTATTTGAGCCTTATAGATTTTGGCAGCAACAGTGTCTCTGTTTTTCTTCCCTTCCTCTGAGAGAGGGTAAAGTTCACTTGATCTCCCCTCAAATCGCTCCAAATATCTTTGGAGCCACTTCAAAATAAGCATGAAGCACTCCTGCACAAGCATTGTAAAAATCCAAGGCAGCTGTTTTGTGCTTTTAAGGCTTATCTTCCCCATGTAAAGACATCTCCGGGCTTTCAGCAAACACAATAGCCAGTTGTGGCCAAGTTAAGATAAAAAAGCTGCAGTTTTGAGCTCATGGAAACACTTTTCTGTCCCCTCAAAAGCTGTCCCAAAGAGTGAGGTGAAAACACTATAGTTTATACAAATGTAACACTCGTACTGCACAGTAACTTCTCTGGCAGCCATGTGAGCTGGTGTGTTTCTGAAAGTCATCTGGCTGCTGCAGGATTACAAGCTGTTCAAAGCCTCTAAAGGTATGTGGGTTTGGATGGCTGATGTTTTTCCACAGCAGTAAATGGTATTGCAGTTAATTCTGTACTTTGGCACTGAACTGCAGCTGGGAAACAACTTCTCCATGCCAGAAGCTGTTTATTATTGCAGAGAGCTTTTACCCAAAATGGCTATTCAGCTACTGTGGTGTCCATGTTATTCTGACCTGGTTGCATAGTAACCAAGCAAGTGGCAGACTTGAGGATAACCATGCGCAATAGCTCGCATGTGCGCCCACGCATGCACACATTGTTTGTAAAGTTTACTAACAAAGCAGGTCACATGTATATAGGAAAGAGTAAATCTTCACAAACAGCATAAAGGGGAGGTGACATATGACTTTATTTCCAGCTAGACACTGACACAGCACTTTTCCAATGAAGTCATGCATGAATATCCCAAGCTGCACATTAAGTAAACCACAGTTATTATCTTGACTAGTGCTGTTGCTTTTTCACCATATCCAAATTAAAGCAGCTGAAATGTGCCTGCATTTTTAGATAAATCCTTTATGCTGATTTTTTTTTTCCTTCACACCCCAAAACAGACAAACAAGTATCCTGATAAAGATAAAAGTCATAATCAAAGCAAGTGACACAACAATGGAGCAAAGTGTAAGGGATGGGTTAACAATGCACTCAGAGCTTTCATTTCCTCTTCTGTTCCATCTGAGCAAACAAGTAGAGTGACCTGACAGAGCACAGAGAGGCGGGGCGGGGTGGGGTGCCGTGACTGGAATATAACCAAAGAGAGGGGGAGGAAGGGGGATGGAGAGGATAAGCAGACCACATGATTGTGAAAAGCCTGCAGGCTGCTGTGCTGGGAAAGGCAGACAGAGACATCCCCCCATATTGACGCTGCCGTTTCACCACACAACAGTTCTGGGAAATGGCCGCCGTCTGTACTGTAGCTGCTATTTACATGGCACTGATTCAGCATGCTTATCGCTTTCATCACCAGCTATGGTGGCTGGTCTTACTCCCACCTCGTGCTGCCCTCCTCCGATTGATTCTCTCCTGTCTTTGTCAGTTTTTTCTCCTACACGGTTTTTATGTTTCGTTAATAAAAGCATATGCAGATAGATACAGAGCAAACAATAAAAACAAGAAGGGAGTGATGGAGATAAAGGCAGTTAAGGAAGGGGGGAGGCAGTGATGCTCAGGGATGAAGAAAGGGGGGCAGTCTGGACCAGAAGCACTGGAGACATGAGTCATAGCGTGCAGTCTCCCAGGGGGCTTGTTGGTGCAGTCTATAAATGGAAATAGAAAAACAGCGGCTTCCCTCGCCCACCCAGGACTAGGTTATGCCTTATTAGAAACTGATGGCTTATGACAGCAGCTGCTTTCTTTAGCTCTAGCCTCATTTTCACTATCCTTTTTTTCTTGACCTGGCAAAAGCAATGGAAAAGTGAATGTAAATGAATATGTCCAAAGTAAGCTGGTTAGTGTCAGAAGAGTTATTCTGGGATGTGGGAATGCATAACTGAAAGCAGGTCAAAAGTAGTTTAAAGTGGAAACTCTTCTTGGGAGTCACTGCCTTATTTTCGCTACAGTGAAGGTAGCCTATATCTGTTAAAACAAGTTGATGAGTGACGTGAACTAGTTAACTTGGCTCCTTGGTTTCCCCTTGGCTACCCTGCTGTGGAGCTGCCCTAGATCAAACACCGCCACATATCTGGGGCAACCTCTGAAACAAAAAAATACTGTCTTGTATAAGTGACCAAATGGGAAGCACTATGTAGAAACTCTGTATAATGAGTAATAAATACAAGCTCAACTCTAAGGAATTCTGTTTCAACTTTACTTCTAATCCGCTCTATATGCCAGTTATGTGCACACATACAAGGAATTTGACTCCGGTTAAGTTCGGGAAAGCATCAGGATAAAGTGTTGGAATGCACAATAAAATCCATTTTATTTCTGATACTTTCAGTGTTTCCATAGTGATGCACAGTGACACTCTCACATTAGTAGCTCAGGTAACCTTGCACTTCTAAAATTAAGTTCAACACTAACACAAAGGGCTCTTGACCAAAGTGTCAGTATGTCACAAATGGTGGATAAAAAAAGATCATGTCAAACTGCTGCAAAGTAAGCTGTATTCTTTTCTTTATGCCCTTTCTTTGGGTGGTTTTCTATTTTTTTGCAAAGGAGTTAATGCATAAAAGAGATGTGAAAACTTTATCTGCATAGGTTCTGATATAGAAAGCACTTAACTCTCATGACCGATCAGAAACATGCTCACTGACATAAAGAAGTATTTACAAAGTAACACACAAAATAAACTGAACACTTCTTCTCATGTTTCTGTTGTATAGAGCCAAAGCAAGTTTTTTCAAAATGTTGTTTACTTTCTTTATCTAATTTCTTTCTTTCTTTGTTTTTCTCCCACAAGATTTTGTTTCAGGTCAGCTACAACTGCTTTGTTTATCATAGACAGTAGCTGGGTTTTCATGCAGTTGCAAATGCTAAGCAATCTTTTGAAAAACCAGAAATAAAAACCTCAACAAAGAAAAAACAACAACTGCAGAGGACATCCACAAAAGGAAAAAGGAGAGAACTCCTCATGTGTCATGTGAGTTTATTGTTTGCCTGCTCAGACTAGAAACAGCTGGTGAGTCATGTCATTTTAATCTTTTCTAGGTCAGAAATCATTTGTAAAGCTGTTTCGGTTCACTGTGACACATACAGTCCCCACACAGGCAAAAACCACTTTGAGATAATGTATACCGTTTTTTGCACATCAGAGGAATATTATTCGGTTTTTAATATTTAATTTTTAATATCTTCTAAATGTAAATCAGTCATTGATTGAAACACAGTTAATGTAGTTTAACATAGTGTAGCCTAAAGCACCATCACAATGTCTTTCTGAGGAAAAAGCACTACTGTGTTAAGAGCTGGCGTAGATTTTTTTAAGAGGAGTATCTGTGAAAAGACGTGTTGGGATGTTAAAGAGACATTTTAAGTTTTTTGAAGTCGGTCGTGTACTTATGAGTAGCGTTTACCTTACTTGCAGTTGTATTTTCTTTTATAATTCATTACTATTGTATTGTTTCCTTTTTTCCTTTTTTTTCAATTGAAGAACGCCGTACTGCTCTGCGTAACTGTGTGCACTGCGGCTTTTACGCTGTTGATCAACTGAGTCCACCAGAAACTATATCAGACTGGTTCCTCCTGCGTATTACTTTTGCAAAGATTTACATGACAGTACATGTTTGTGCTTTTCCAGATTATTCGGTTAAAGATCATCATATAGATTTCGTAACCACCTACTTCACTGTCTTGTAGCTGTTGTCTTGGAACTAAACCTGTGGAACTGTGAGTCACAGCTGATCAGCAGCAGGATACAAGACAGTGTTGCAGAGCAACAAAGAAAAGTTGAGAAAATGGTCACAAAGCAAAGAATGGTCTAATGCAATAGTTTGGTGTAAACGTGGTGATCACTGAGTCACTATGGAATTTTTAAAGTTTTAGTTGTTTTACATCTCTCTTGTCCCTGCTCTCAGTAGCTGTCTGGTTTCCCCATGATGATTTCTCCCTGCTTCCCCAAACATGAAGTAGCAATCTACTGTAAGGTACTTCTCATAAGTATGTTACACAACCCCACTTCAAAAAGCCGAAACTATCTCTTTAACCTTTCACATTCAAATGGCTTTTCTTTGTCTCTCTTGACTGCCGACACAAAGCGTCTGTGGGATGTCTTCAGAGGCGGCATCATGTCAGCACAGTCCTCCATGGCTGTTGGAGGTGAGCCAGCACCACCACACCACCTGCTCTACCTCCCTCCCTCCTACCTCTGCCCACCTGCTTCCATGGTAAACAGACACACCCTACCCATGGTTCCTCCCTTCTAGCCTGCAGCTAAATCGGAGCTAGTCCGCACAGGAGCACAGATACAGACACAACTCCAGCATGCCTGCCACCATACCAGAGGAGGGAGGGATCTACGATGCTGTGGGCCTTTTGTTTAGCAGCCACCACTAAAAACTCCCCGCCAGGTCCTGTTTGCTCTTTTTATTTTCACCTGTCATCACACTACTCTCTTTCATCTGTTGGGTTCATTCTAGTGATCTTTCCTCGAGGCATTGAGGACATTATCTCATTGGGATAAAAGCAAGAGGTAAACCGACTGAGGTAGTTTTAAGTGCCTCGCTGAAAACACCACAGAAGTCCTTTGGTTGAGTTTCTTTGTGAGGCATAGCAAAGTTTTAAGGTTGGATTATGATAAACAGAAAAGGGTTTCAGGTGAGGAGCCATGGCTCCTCTCTGAAGAATACCCCTATGCTTGTTGTCGGGGTTGTTGTTTTGGTGCTAATATTGTGTGTTTATCTGGAGCTGATGCTGACATTCCCTTGGTGACTGACATTATACAGTCGGGCTGTTTCATAAGTGGCTGGTGTAACATTTTGGGCAGAAGATGAATAAATTTGCAGAATACTTTGCCAATTCCTTCTGTGTTTGTGTTTTCATCCTATTTGATCAAATTCACTCATCTTTACACCCATTCATCATGGCACTGATATTTGGGCCTAATATAAAAATATTACAGAAAACCGATTATTAAAAAACAGCGCATAAAGGTTAACCCCCTTGCAAACAAAATAGAAAAAAATAATAATAAAAACACACTAAAAACATTTCCAGTTTCATTTATTAGGAAAAGACTAAACGTACGAGTGAACGGTCACTGATGTAATCCAGTTTTACAAATTTCCTGGCACTTACTGAACTGCAAATAATTCAAAATATTTCAGCATATTTGGGGGAATTTCTTTTTAAAAAATCCTATGAGTTGTTGATATAGATTTTTTTTTCAGTGAAATGTTGACAAAATGTTGCACTAAATAGTCAAACAACAAAAATCTGGAATGTCAATAACTCAGAGCAGCACTTCCTTTTAAAAGCATATCTTCTCCTGTCAGATAGCAAACACACTTTATACAAAAAGGCATTCAGTTTGTTTTCTGTGTGATGCAACCAGCAGCAACTACTAACAGCCGAGCAGCGCAGCAGTAATAGAGTGTTTTTTAGTTTCAGTTTATATTTGTTTTTCCTCCAGCTAGATGAGAGTAATGCTGCTTCAGCATGGTGTAAACAGCCCATGGGGGCTCATTCTTAAACATAGTCCTCCTCCAGAAACTGATTTCACCGCAGGGCCTTGGCTCTCCATCCCAGCAGCCCTCTGGCCCACATGACAACAGGCAGACTGTTTTTCCCTGCAACATAGCAACAGTGCCCTGAGCTATCTCCGACTCTTGACAGTCAAAACATATTACTGGCCAAGGTGACGGGAGCGTTACACCAAGCAATATAAATGCTCCAGAGGTAGGATGCTCTAAGTGTGTCACACTGACACGATGTCATTGGAGATTTGAATACACAACGATGAGTGTATACCGCATATTTGTTTTGTTGAAGAATAATTTTCCAAAGAGGAATTTTAAACAAAAGAGCTCAGAGTATGAGGTCACAACCACTGGGAAATCTGCAAAACCAGGCGTTTGAGTCTCATGTTTCAAAACCACAGAGGCAGATCAGGCCTCTGCAGGACAACATCTACTGTAAGTCAGAATATTTTTTTTTACGAGGGGAAAGAGTCAGGAAAACAAATCTACAGCCCTTTAAACTCAGGCGTTATCCAGCCAATCTATGGCTACGGAAAGATGGAGTTGTTCTTTTCCATTATCGCCTCGGGGGTTTGAGTCATTGCTGAAGACATGTGGCCCACTGTGGAGCTGCGGCAGTAGCGTAAGTCAAGGAGTCACAGAAAAGACAGCAGGACGGGCGATCAACCACCACGTCCTTACATCCCCTTCAATAGTGTCTGCTGTTCGTCCTCAGAGATACCATGCTTGTGTTTATATGCCCTCATACATATCAATTACTTATGACTCCAGTAGCGTCATCTTCAAGGTGCCTGAAAATTAGGTTTCAGTGTCAGCAGAGAGAAACATTCCAGACAAAAATAATGTTGTTTTCACCTCCGGGCTGTTCAGCTTCCTTGTCACGACGCAGTGACTAAACTTGAAACTCTCCCATCTAAATAACTCTGAAATCCAGACTTGCACAAGCAATACATTCTTGTTGCATCAGCAAACTAACTTCTTTCCACATAACAGTTGAGCTGTCAGCAGCTCTGATGAGTGTTTATGGAGCAAAACGAAGGGGGGAAGTGAAACCTCTTTGTTGCCAGAGCACATGTGGGATAGAATTCCTAAAAACTCGGACAACAAAAATGGCGTCACCCTCACTCTGAGTCAGAGACGCAGTGTGCCCTGGATGAACTTCCTGTTTTACTCTGCCACAGATATAAGGTTTCTCCAGCCCAGCCACACACAGGAAGTGAGTCACACTTATTCACCAGTCGTCTACAGGCTGTAGACTCTTCAAGCCCTAGAGTGACAGGCCGTGGAGGGGACCAAATTAGCTTCTGAAACTTTAATCTCCTACAACTCAATTATTTAATATCTGAGCCACCCACTTCAAAGGAATACCTCAACTCCCTCCTCCCTGGCTGCCTTGATGGAGGCTTTCAATCCCGTCTCCTGAAGGACTCACCCATTTTATATCTCTACCCTGCGGTTTGAATGACGCTCTGCTGAATTCTTACAGCGTTTCCTAAAATCGGTGATATACAGCACTAATAAACCACATTGCATTAAAAGCTGTGCAAGCTTAAGGTGAAGTTATAAAACTTCAGATTAACCAAAATGTATTTACCCCATCTTATTTTGGATTTCCCATCAAACTGTGAAACAAAATGATTTGCAGCTGCCGAGCATAACCTCTTCACACTCAAAAGGGCAAGAGAGGGAAGCAATTACAGTGATTTGGAATGGAGTGTGATTGCAAAGGAACAAGTGGAAACATGCTAAACAAGCCATAAGGTTAAAATTATATTGAGCACAAGGGAGAAACTTGTGAATATATGGGATGGCTTTATTTGTGTGCTAAGTTGAGTTTCTGTAAAATTAGGAACATTTCCTGTTTACAGTACAATTCACAATGGATATAAGGTCATAGGAACAAACAGGCAGCAAAGGTAAACCTTGGGGATGAGGGTCATGAATTATTTTTTAATTGGCCTTGATTTTTGTCTAGCACAGCCACATAACACATTTCCAGGCCTTGGCTCTGTGGAAAAGTGGATCAGAGAAGTGGAAAGTTAATCCCCAAGACCCTCCCAGCCAGAGACAAGAGAAGGAGGGGGTGCTACTGGCAACCGCAAAGAGGCTAGGAGGCTTTCTATCTCTGCGTATTGGCATACAGGCACACATCCTGCTGCAGAGACACATGCACGCACAAGCAGACAACACAGACACACAGAGGTATGGAACACCTCCCGATATACTCCTCCTCATCAGTGGATGTTTAAATGTAATTAAATCAAAAATGCAGAAACTGTATCCTCAAAGCAGCATATAAATAATGTTATAAAATCAAGTGAAGCATGATGAGCTAATCATTTCACACTGTGCATCTTTTTATGAGTTAGAAATATTCTGCTTGTTTTACTGTTTTTTTGTGGCAAATATGACCTTAGTTAAATGAGAAATGATACAGTGTTCCTGTGCTGTGTTATTTGTAAGGCTACTGTTGACTATTAATGCTTAAATAAAACATATACTCTCTTAAGATAAAATATCTGACAGAAACACATGCTGGTTTGCTAATCCTTACAAGAAGCTTGAAACGTTTTGTTGCCAGTTTGAAGGTTAACCAACTGGCAGTAGTTAACAATTACCATTAAATGAAACCTAATCCAGTTTGGAGCTTATTCTGTTCGCATATAATTCATGTCTTTGCAAGAAAACAGAGACAAAAATAACTAAATGATGGGAAGGTGCTAACACCCCAGATTGCCTTGTCCCAGCTCCATAGCTGCTGTTAAATAAAAAGAAAACAAACATTTAGAATACGGATTTGCTATCGGTCGTCAATATAACAGTTGTGTAAATTGCCATTTCATGCTGTGTATATCTGCAAAGCTCACATGGGTTATATATATATATATGGGCATATCTGTAGATTTCCTCACCTGTCCAAGTCTAAGCATCTGTGAGGAGACACCTGCAGGGACCATACTAACTGGACACATTGTGACCGCATCTACAGGAAAACAACACAAATGTGTGTTCTTCTCTTTCTTTTTGTTGTTCTTCTGTTTTCTTATTGTTATCCTTTCCATTCATCTTAGGTTACTTATACTTGCCAGACACTCGCCACCTGCTTCCTGTTTCTAAATAGCAATGTCAACTAAATATCTCTCCCAATCTAAACACTTGTTGGTTTCAATTGTTCTTTCTTCAATCCTTAGTGTAGGTTCAGTCCATCTATTACCCTTGTTCCTGCCTGAGCTTTTGTGGTTTATGTTATCCTGTGTGGATTTCTGCTTTGTTGATTTTCTTTCTTTCCTCCTGTGTTTCTGCATTTGGGTTCTCCTGAAAGATTTCCACTTGTTCATGATACATCCTGTGTTTGCTGAATTAGCTTTGTTCAGGTCAAGCCCAATCTGTAACCAGCTGATTTAGCAAATTTCCATGCTAAAAATACAAAATGACAGCCACCATTTCAGAGACACCCACCATTTTGTGCATGTCCACATAGATCCACATGCACAAGATATTTGAGTGTAAAGCTTGTGCAACAGTGAATCTAGCTTAGCTATAAGATTACTGATCGAAAAAGAATTATGACTAAGACCCTCTCAGACACAACGGCTGAGTAAGGCTGTCACATCATTATCAGCACTGATCTCGAAACAGATATAGTACCTGCAGAGAGTCATGGCAGCAGCACCGGTGTGCACCAGTGTGAATTGCCTGGCACAAACAAATAAATAGTTATGCTTTTGAAAGACACAGCAACAATAACCTGGTGCAGAATCAAGAATAAAGGCACTAGTCTGTATACAGAATACACGTCTATGACCCCAAAGAAGGCATAGCTGTTTCATATTAGGCCTTGAATTACTATGGTTTCACACAGCTACTATACAATACAAATAACATTGTGTAGAACTGAAATATCACATCCAGAAAAATCCTGTTCTATATAAGTCTTTATAAGCTAGCTATCAGTCATAAATGCCTGTCTGGGGATCTTCTTACCTTTTTTCTTTCAAAATTGTTATGGTGACTTGAATTGGGTTTCTTAAATAAGCAAATTTTTTTAAGATCAGTCTTGCATTATCATATGACCATTTTTCCAAATGGTAAACAAGAACAACCACGGCTCCCAGCATTGCATCATATCTGGCACCATCCGCCTGGAACAGATGGCTTTTCAGGCAGACTATATTAAATGTACCTAATGAGCCAGAGAGCGCATGATCTCATGCTTAGCCCACTTCCATTCTTAATCTCCCTATATATCGTGCACATGTGTGCGGGTGTAGGAGAGTGTGTTTGGGTGTGCACTAAATCGAAAGATATGTGTATACAAATACAGATGTGTCTGCACTGGTGCAGGATGCAGGATATTCTCTGCTCTCTTGAAAGCCTTTTCAAAGTGGAATGACTCTATCAAGGGAACAATGGGTATTTTGGGCCCAGCAATGTGACAAAGGTTCACACTGACACGTTTTCCTAAATTAGGCTGTTCATGCACAGGAGGGAAGTGAGCCCTGCTCCTATTCTTCTGCTCCACTCGAGGGTCATTGTGTAGACAGGAAAGGCTGCAGAGACATATGACTTGACATGCTCTCTAAAGTAGGTTGAGGGCACTCTACTTGCAAATGTGAAAATGTAGAGGAACACTGTTTTTTATACTGGACATCTGAGGAAAAATGACTGCGACATGTTCAAACTAAAGGAATTCTTTGGCTAAGCTGGGGTTTGTTGTTTTGATTGATGTGTTTTCATGCTGAAATGCTAACGTTTACATGGATGTTTAATACCTATAGTATGTCCTTTTTAGTCATGGATTAATAATTCTTAAATCATCAATAGTTAAGCCATCCCGAATTGTGCATCTCTCTGACTCATGTCCCATTTTTCTCTGACAGCGGTGGGAAGAAACAGTCCCTCCTCCACTTCACCCTTTCACCCCCAAACACATGGGGACCTTCAGCATGTGAAAAGCATGACCTCAACTGATGTCATTATGAGATAGCTTGCGCTACAGGAAATCCTGTTTTGCTACAATGTATATTTTCACCTACACATAAATAACGGCTGCTTGTGAAGATGTTGCAACACTGTGGTGGGGAGCTGCAGATGTGAGGAGTGAGACTTGTGAAGGACCAGAGTCCCGGCCTCCTTGATTCCACTGCCTTCCCTCCCTGAACTCACACCGCATGAGCCTGCTTCCAGGAAACCAGCTGTTGGGAAAAGGGGAGGAGGTGATATTCTATATCAGGGCTGTGAATCACAGTTCCATGCTCTGTATTTTTCCTATGGTGGTTTGGCTGGCTGGCTGGTTGGCTGGCTGAGCGGCTGGCAGTGTGTACGATGAGGAATGTGTTATGGACCGGGCCCCACTGTTGAGGGACTGACTAGGAGACTGAGACAGGGGGTTGCTGGGTTTATTACATGGCCTGGGGAATGATTATTTAAACCTAAATCCTGTCTGGACTTTAGCACTCAAACACTGTTATTGTACTGCAGCTGCCTGAGACACAAAGGCAGGGATCTGGAAATATGGAGGAGGAAAAGGATAGAGAGAAAGAGAGAGCTGCCATGGCAGGGGGAGAAGCAGGATGAGAGAAAGGAAAGTGGAAATCTGGACAATGTCATCCATCCTTTGCAGGAAAAGGCACAAACAATGAGTAAAAATGAAAGAGCCCAGTGGAGCAGAAGAAACTGAGCAGAGGCATGCCATAATTAGGAGCTAGATGGCCAAGGATCTCATGGTTAGTTAGAGCAATGTTACAAAATATCTTCATTCTGTTAGATATGTTACATTTGAAAAACTACAACTGCATGTTTGACTGAATATGTAACACACATTTGAACTTAGAAAGATCATTATTCAGATGCAGCACAAAGAGCAACAGCTGGGCCAGCTGGCTTAAAGGAAGGAGATCTGTTTCGGGGATGGGAAATTTCATGTCAAGCAGCATTGGGAGCGGCGAGCATCGGTTGAGATCAGAGCCGGGAATTCGTGCGAAGTGGAGAGGAAAAGTCAGAGAGGCTGTGGAATAGCGGATATCCTGATCTGATTGTGCAGCGCTGTTTGCTTGTGCTCAGACAGCTCCTAGGAGAGGAATGTGTGGCCTACATTCCCATTCAAGCCCCCACCTCCTCTTCTCCAACAGCATGACCAAGTTTAAGAAGCTTCAGACTAAAAACAATAAAGGAAGGAAACATTCAAGGCACACAGTTCTGATTAATTGTTCTATTCCAGTGGGTGACAGAGATGCACATGCCATAAAACAGTGTTTTCTTTGCAGGATTAAGGCTCCCTTATTGTACCATTTCACTCTGTCACAGGAGGCAGGAAGGGGTTAAGTCTGCTGCATAGAGAGAAAGAAGTGAGTCCTGACGGTATGGGGAGACTGAAGGGTTGGGGGGGGGGGGGGGGGGGTCAGCGCTGCATTCAGATGAAATTAAATGGAGGCTAAAGTGCTGACTCATTGTGTTCAGCCTCTTTATTACCTGCTCCGTCACCCAGACTTTATGGGATGAGCTACCAGAGGAAGGCTGGGGGGATATAGGCGCACAGGCAGGCAGGCAGCCCTCATTTACAGGAACACTTCTGGAGGCAATAACACTGCAGCCACTCAGCCGGCCAGCTAACCAGGCCAGGCAGCCTCGTGGCTCACCTGCACTCTGCTAGAGTACGCTTTAGGATACCCCCACCCAAAGCACACAGACACACACAAAAATGCACCCACCCTCCTCCCCCAACAATTTTTTTGGCTTCACTGGAGGAAGCCTGTTTTTGCTGCTAATGAGACTTCAAGGGGAGCTGGGGAATCTGGGCTCTAGGTCTGGTTTATCCTGCTGTTTGTGTACGTGAGTGAAAAACCTTTGTTAGTCTGTCTGCACTCGAGGAAGCATGAGAAGCAGCATAAAAAAATGCTGAAAATGCATTTATCTTGTTCATCTAAAAAACTGTCAAACTTGCATGCGTCACTGACCTCCAGCTTTGATCACATTTGATGTGTAAGATATCGATCATTTGCATTGAAGATGACACTCGTGTAGCAAAATGAAAGGGCTGTTTGCAGTGTGAAAACGGAGGAGGAGTGTTGACATTAGACATTCTTTGAGCGGCAGGCAGCAATTATTTTTCTTCCAAGAAACAAGACGTTTCTGCTGGTCCAAAGGAAAGCATGTTTTAACTTCCAGTGTTGCTATATCACAAAAAACAAACAAACAAAAAAAAAATGACAGGCTGGTTCAGGGATATATTTCCAGTTTGCATTTGAAATTTATGGTTCAAGATCGTCATGTTTGAAAGTGAATCTGTCTATGTTCGCTCTCACATTAGGTCACTTGTATTAATACTAGGTAAACTGACATAATTTGAGTGGTTACACAATGTGCATGATGTATGGCTGCGGCCAGTCTAGAACACACACTAGCCGTGCTTATTGCTGCTGATCAGACGAAATGGACTCCAGCACTGTGTCAGGCTCCAGTTTGTCTCAAATGGTCTGAGCAATCAGAGCATACAGCCAATAAATGGATGCATTCTCTCTGTCCTGGCGCTGCTTCTCCATCTCCCTCATTACTCTCATTACTCTGCAGCTTGTGGGTTATCTAATGCTCTCCCCATGGCTTACGGTTTGGCCGGGGATTAGACTCATTTTTCCAAGGGCATTTTATAAACAACCCCGTGTGCCTCCCTTTCTCCTGGGCTGAGCTGATTTAGCAGCAGAATTTACGACCTAAGAGGCCTTGTGGCCTCACTCCTGTTGCAACACATTATTCAAATTCATTCTCTCTCACACAGCACAGAGGGCAATTATTTGAATATCCGCAGGAGTGCAGCTGGAGTGTCGCGGCTCATCTTCAACAGCAAAGATGGGGAAATTACCTCACTCCGGTGGATCAAGGTTGTAGGCAATGAAACACTATAATTTATGACGCAGTTTGATATTTCAGTGAAATCATTGATTCCCCTGTGTCAGACCTTGGTGAATATGGCCACAGAATCCACAGAATGCAATTTCAACTCTGTCTAGATAAGGATTTTTACTTTTTTT
The DNA here is from genome assembly GCF_036924035.1 of Leuresthes tenuis. Lineage (NCBI taxonomy): Eukaryota > Metazoa > Chordata > Actinopteri > Atheriniformes > Atherinopsidae > Leuresthes > Leuresthes tenuis. The sequence continues at coordinate 19,538,206 of NW_027325362.1, forward strand.
TTTTCTTTTACAGCACTAATTGGGGACTTGGCTGGCTGCACATCTTGTAAAACGGGTTTTCCCTTGAATCAACAGAAAAAAAAAAAAAAACCTCAGAATTTCAAGATGGAGCCACTGCTGTGCAAATTATTTTCAAAGCCTCTATACAAAGTGCAGTAAAAGAGAAGTTTGCCTGAAAAGCAAATTTTAACAAACCCAATGAGAAAAAGCTTGACAGATATTGTGTATTCACAAAGTTACTGAAGCTGTAACACTTTCAGTCATTAACAGATGCGGTGTCCTCATTTCTTGTACAACGAAGCTCTACTGTGTCACACACCTACATCGTGATGCAAGTGTTATTCACACCACAACAACACATGCGTTTGTACCATTCACAGATTCCATCGCAGTGACACACTGAGACAGACTATAAGTCACACTTGATGACACACCCCCTCCTGCGTGAATACTTACTAATACTGTGCACTCTTGAGTGTGAGCAGAGAGGGAACTTGCTTTAGCCTTTTTTTCTTTTTTTTTTATTCAAAATTTGGATTCACCCTCCAAAACCTCACTCTGGTTTCTTCACAGAGGTTTAGATGAGTTGACAAACTCCGATGTATTCACGATTAGCTTTTTTCTAGATGGTGTCCGTTGCAATTTGAAAAGATTCTTTCACCACCACATTTTCAAGCATGTCATGTTGATATTCATATATGTTGACTGAGCACAAGTTGGTATGGTTTTCAGTAGATTGTTTACACACCAACATGGTGCAAATTTAGCCGTTATCTGAAGTTGCGTCTCTGCCACCTGAAGAGAGGAATGACTATTATTATTTTAGCTCTGTTTTGATCGTCACCAATCTCTGAGGGGTAACATTTGACTCTTTAATCCTCTCTGCTGTTCATAAGGTAGTGTAGAGGGAGTTTTTAAAAAGCTATTATGAGTCAAGTGATATTTCTTGTCAGGTTTGTCATTCAGCAACATCTTTCACCACACATAAAGCTTATTAGAATTGTAAAAGTGTTTTTGTCTTATATACACTGTTTCTATTTGCTTGCCAATGTTCCAGTAAATGGCTTCAGCCATTTCCCATTTTCCTGGCAATACAGAAGTGACGGATAGCTCAGGATTTTTGCACGCTATAGTATAGTTATCTCATTGTCTAGTCAATTGTTTTTTTAAAAAATACGGATGAAAAGTAAATAATAAACTAAATAAATAAAAAATAAACATTTTATTTAATTTTTATCTGAACAAATATTTTGCAACTCAAGTCTTTCGTTACACTAGTGAAAGGAAATGGTTCTGTGTCAATGCTATTCAACCAGCATAACCACACTTTATTTGTTTCTTGTTCATACACCAATTCTGCTGAGGAGGCACCCATTTTCAGAGCCGGTTTAGCACAACCAGTTCCACTCTCCAGTCAAGTGTGTTGTTTTCAAAGGTTTAGTACACGTCTGCTCTGTCCTTCAACAGATCTTCAACAGATGTCTTATTCTTGCTAGAATTCATTGAGCTCTGACATTCCTTTTCATTGTTAACTGTGGGTATGTGTACATGTGTATTTGTTAGAGAAAGGGATAACATTTCCAGAAGCGCATCTTCCTCAGAAAACCTCCTGTGGCTGTATTCAGTTCCTGTCACTGATACTGTGAAAGCGATTGCAAAGATAATAAAACCTCATTCAAATACTAAATGGACAAGGACAGGTACGAGCCGGATCACTGTCTTTCCCACAAGCACAGATTTTATACCCCTTTGGGTGTGCCTTTAGTGGTAAGTGATGAAAACTACTATGATGCAACTATGTCTTTATTCATGACAGTACACAGTGGGAGGGTTTAGCTTCGAATGCCTCCGGCTTTGTAAATAAATCATCTAAAGTCACTGAAAAGAAAAGCTGCAACTAAAAAGGATTTTTCTTCCCCCGACGAATGAGTCACCATTCAAAGGAAAAGAGGCCCAGATTCTCTGTCGTGGAGCATTCAGGCATCAGTTTCACTAGTGTGAAAAGCCAGCTGACAATAGAGCTAATTGATGAGGATTATCCAGCAGAAAAACGAGGAAGCCTTGTGACGTGACTCATCGCGGCCATCTGTGCAAGTGTACTGTATTTTCACAGCCACGGCTCTGAGAGCAGAAAAAACTTCCTCTTTGGCTCAAAGCCCTAAGAGACGTCATCCTACCCTAACTGGTTCTGCCTCTGGCTCGATAATACTTTCACTTGCACCTGTGCTTTAAACACCCTCAGTGTCTGACAAGCAGTTGCTGAGGGAAGGCAAGTACACCCACTGAGTGCATTATACTGAGGGAAATGTGAGTCATACCGAGCACCAAAACACTTCCCTTAAAATGCTGAGACTTGAGGTCACAGTCACATATCCAAACACACACACACTCTCACTCACTCGGTGAAATTCCCATCGAGTCGAAAAGGTCATGACTTTTCTGCCTCTACACTTAGTTCAAACGCAAAGATGTGACACCCACAGGGAACTTTTTAATTAACAATCATGAGACGTATAACTTGATATTATTTTTTTTTTCTGACTGTACAGTCACTCCATAATGACATTTTACCACACACTGGTAATGTCTGTTACTGCGGTTAGATGATTTGGCTTGTGAGAGTGATGCTTCTCAGTTTCAGAAGTATAAGGCCATCCGGCCCATAAGTATATGTCTGAAACAAGTGTGTAGTTGCTACATATGCTACAGCTGGCTCTTCTCAAGGGGAAATTACAGTGTTCAGAGGGTGATTTTCTGATTCAGTCAAAGTGAAAATACCCTTTAACTTCAAAGTTACCTTACAGGAAGACCAAAATGAAACACTGGAGGAGGACTTTGTGTGTCTGAGCACTTAAAAAGATAAACACACACATCATAACTGTTAATAAGAGAGAGTGAAAAACTAAGATGTATTAAGCTCCACCGGCCTTCCCCGTGCACAAATGTAGACGCACACGTCTCCCCTCCCCCCAGCTGCTTCTCTTCTGACTCATGGGGGATTACTCGTCTGATCACTTTGATCTGCTTGCCAGTGCCAAAGCTATTTTCTCCATCCAGCAAGCAGTGTGCAGGCTGCATTAGCCCACAAAGAGGAGACACAAATTTAGGTTAGAACTGCCTAGTGACTCCCGGACCGCACCTACTAAACCTACCAAAGCACAGTTTAGAGCTAACAGGAGGTGGAGTTCAGGACAAATTCAGTTAGGATTGCCAAGAACAGTATCTGGCTATTTGAGGATGTTGCACAACAGCGATAAATAACAGTCACTTCTAACCACAAACTGTTTGCTCCTTAGGCAACACAATCTTACACGTGATAGGTTCTCTGACATGAAAAGAAGGTCAAAAAGCTGACACAGAGGGTTTGTGTACTTTGGAAAATATAACTTGTATCAGCGCTGCTAAATGATTGTAGACCAAGTGGCGTGAATGCAAAAGAAAACAAGGAAGTACTTTAACACTCTGACACTAATCTGTTTGAGGACGTAGATAACAAAAAAAGTGCAGCAGATGGTGGTGCATAAACAAAATTTCTCTTGCCCTCACAAGCCAAGGCACAAACATTTGATGACACCCTATTTTTTTTCTTTCTTTCTTTTTTTTACACATAACAACACATAAATCAACACAAGGCGTGTGAATCATACCAGCCCTGATGTGGCTGAGAGCTGTGTCTGCTACGCCTCATCAGGTTCACAGCATTCCTTTTGTCACCTGCTTTGGGACCAGGTAAACCACTGCAGCTGGGAAAAAATTCGAGAAGTGATGTGGTTACATGACTCAGTTTCAGGGAGGAAAAAAAACATCTTTCACTATTTCTCCATAATTTATCTTTGCAACCCCTCCACCACCATCCATCCATCCATCCATCCTCCCTTTTGGAGACACGGAGGAGCAGGCGTTATCAGCGGGTGTCATTTCATGAGAGCCATCATCAAAGGCAGCTGCATGGTTTCCATGGAAACAGCCCACTTCAGGGGAGGCAGATCGGAGGAGGTATGTGTTAGAATGTTGCGGGTTACTATGGAGACTGGAGCGACAGCTTACATAAGTATTCACTGTGTGTGTCTGTTGCACCAAGGCACATTCCACCATATAATTAATGCTCAGAGAGTTTGCTTGGTGCTGTCGAAAATTACAACAATGTCATTTCAAGTGGCAGAGAACGGCAGCTCATCGGCCGCGCCACCACAGTCAAGGTCAGGCTAATTTCCCCGCCAATTAAGACCAGCTTGTGCATGAAACAGCTGTCAGCTGCCATCTCCAAGGTGACACATCAAATTATCTTTTTTTTTTTTACCTTCACAAAGTGATTCATCACTAACCATCGTCTCAAATTTGGCTTATGTTTGCTTTGAATGCCACCAAACGCTCCACAGAAGATGGCCCTCGTGAAAATAAGATCTAAGATAGGAGAACGTGAACCATTAAAGGGCTCAGTCAGGAAACAGGATGTAAAGGTGGACACAAATGTGTTTTATCGGCCCTGAGCTTTTCTGCCAATAAGTAATGGATCTATTTTGGAAAGAAGCACTGCAGTAAAATTGGCATGGACGTCTGGATCCAAATGGAAGCAGACAAATGATGTCCATCTTATCTGAATAATGCATAATACATTTCTTTCTTCGTCTTTGATTTATGCACTCATCACATCACATATTCCACCATATCCTTTGAGCTCCAGTCTTTTAAGTCCTGATTGCAATTAGATGCTGTGTATATGCGTAACTCTCATTGCTAGTTAACCAGAGTACTGATGCAGCAGAGGTAAAAGGTCAAGAAAATTGCATTTTTGCTTTTTACTGCATGGGATCACAACTTATGTTATGATTAAAAAAGAACTCATTGTCCTGTCCTTTATTAGAAAATAAATTTCTAATTAATATAAAACGTACATTCATGCATTTTATTTAAACTTATAATAGTTTCTCAGCAACTTTCACAGCATGAAATTAACATATATTTAGATTAGTTTCAGTTTCAGTTAGCTGCTATCATAAACACATACAGTACTTTGAAAATAATGAGTGTGTGGTAATTAAAGCAGTTGGCACTAAATCTCACCTTTTACCCACTTCCTCTGACTCACGTGATCTTGGTCACATGTACACACAAAACAACACACAGCATCCACACATACATGTGACTGCATGCACAATGGGTATGAAATATGTGATATACTTTATACTTTTATATTTCACTCTGCTTATGCAGATAGTTTGGCCTTAAATAAGCTGCACACACTGGTTTGCTGAAAACCATGCTGCATTCTGGCTGTAACTGAAACCATGTGCTGTGTGCAGCATACCATGTGGTGCCTTCTCAACAGCTTCAGAGACTGTTGGAAGACAGGAGGGTGGGGGTTAGAAAACCGCAACATGACAAATGTTGTACTAATAACACTGTCACACCAGCCAGGGGAAGACTCAGTGTGGGGTAGTTATTTGACACATAAACTGCAATATCAGGAGTTCCTCTTTCTGCATGGCTCACTGTTGCCTCAAAGTTAAACAGAAATCAAACAAAAGTCATAGTTAGAGGCCAGACCCTTGCCTGTATCACTTCTAGATGTTTTTTTAATTTACTCGATTGAGGTAAAACCAATAATATCTTTAGTCATACACATTCATGATTAAAGATAATGGCTGTTGTCTTTGTGGCATCAACAGAACACAGTAAAACATGTAGGCAAACCTCAGATAAAAGACTCTTGTGATCTAAGTAACTATTGCGGAGACAGATGGTAGGAGAGGAATGCCGTCTGACTATGGCAACCCGGAGTGTGACAGGGACATGCTCCACAAAGTGAGAAGAATGCGTTGTGACACTTCTCCAGGGCACCTTGTGAACAGCGTGACAGTGGCATGAAAGCGTCAACATGCCAGTTTTCACAGCACACCCATCTCTGTGCAGGCCTGCCAAGACTACCGACAATTCAGCACCACTTCCACACCACAGGAAGGACTGGTGCAACATCAGGATGCGGATCTGTTTTGCCCCGTGTTAAAGAAATATGGTTCTGTTAGCAGTGTGGTAGCAGATAACCTCATCAGTTGCTCAAGTCTGTTGTTAGCCTGGTTTCCGCTGCAATTTCTGATTGGCATTTAGGAAAGGTGAATGAGCAAAGCTGAATGGCAACTATGAAAATTGAGTATGCATTATGGATTACTATATGCATTATGGCGAATAGAAAAAGCTTTGTGAATAGCGCCTGACATGGAAAAAATGACCTGCTGTTTATGCTCTTAGCTAGCAAAAAGTAACACAACTGTCTAGCTTCTTCACAGATTTGATAAATCCCAGATTTGAAGTCCATCTTCCATTTAACATCTTAGGGATGTCCCGCAGCTGTTGTTGTTTTCTCCTCCTCAAGATTTGTTTCTGGCCAGGACAACTAGGCTACTTCTACTGAAATTTCACCCAATAGCAACATAGCCTACACCGCCACTCTCTGCCAACACTATGCAATCAGTTTTATTCACTTCAAACCAGTTAAATTGTTTCTGTTTCACATTCCCTTTTGCTACCTTTCAAAATGTTGCTTTGGATTAGTTTAACTTGTTAATATACCTGGCTATTGCTTAGAATGTTGCAGATAACTTGGATTATTCAGCCAATTCCTCTTTATTTGCATTGGGATTTAACTCTCTGCTCCCTACAAAGAACTGTTTTTTTTTTAAAAGAAAGAAAGAATAAGAAAAGCTGTTTTATTGTTGTTTTGACCAAAATTCCATCACAGAACTTTCTAAGTCCAGCCCTTGCAAGTTTAAGGCTGCTTATTTTGGCTTAGAGGGCATATTTTGGCAGACAATGACAATCCCTCTTACCTGTAATCATATAAAAAAAAGCCAACACCCACCTTTCAAGTTTCTGAGTATTAGTCCTTGTCTGTCTGTTGGCTACACATACACAAGTGATTTCCAGCTTTACCTAATAATCAGTCCTGCACAGCCTATTTAAGTTGGGAAACAAAATGGCCATCAATGTCATTTACAAAATAGTGAGACTAGTAATTTCCTCGTCTTTCCTTCCAGGGGAGTGGCTCAAGAAATAGGCTTCATTCTCTCCAGATGAATTATTACCATTCATCCTGACACCCTGCGGGCAGCTTACACATCATACAGGCCCGTATTTCTTGGCAGGAAACATATTAGAGTTTAAAACCCCTGTCATGCCTACTCTGCAACCCTACCGACACCCTGTAAACACCTCCAGTCAGACTGGTGCAGTGAGGGTGAATAATTAATACCGTGTCTTTCGGGTTTGCTTATTTCGGTAAGCAAAAACGAAGTTTCATGCCTTCAGTGCCTGCAGGCAAACACTTAGTTTGCAAGGCGCTGTGTTCATTTTCTAAAGGCGTGATGCATTGCTCAGAGAGCTTTTTCTTGCCCGACCATCACATACGATTTGACACAGAACAGACAAAGTCGTGCAGGATTAAAACTCTGGATGAGCGCTAAAAACAGGAAACAGACATCAAAGCAGTTTTGCTGCACACGTAAACATAAAGCTAAATGATGTCAGTAGCCCGTGAGATGACATTTTCTTGTCAGGAAAACACACAGTTTAGTAGGTGGCTGTGAGGCCGAAGGGTGTCTTCCACGGTTTAACACTTTTATCCAGACCATCAGACAGACAGTCGGCAGATAGCAGCTCAGAGCTGAGAAAAGCGGGGGTGCCATGTTTGTTTCCATGCAACCTGGGAACTTTGGTCCATTCCTGCTCATGTCCTACAGCCTTTCCTCTCCCACCGTGGAAAAAAGCTTTATTCACATCCATCAGCTTAATGCAGCCAGATGAGATGGGACTTTAGCCATGAACCACATCCTCCATGAAAATGAAAATGTTGCAGTTGACTATTTGCTCAGCTGTATCGTGTATTTTCATTAACTATATCTGTATAGCATTTTTTTGCTATCTTTTCATTTACGTTAAACCACCAAGGTTGCAAACCTACAGGTTGCTCTTTAAGATCTTTGTTAAGTAATCATTCACACTGGTAATACCAGTTATAATATATGTATGTTACTGTCTTGATCATTTAATCATCTATCTATCAAACTGAAGCTAAATATTCTTTAGCAAACAAAACAGGTCTACAGACTTTGCTGTTGGTTACACCAACAGGCCTTGTTTGTACAAGTCAAAAAAAGATCTTCAGTGTAGCTAATGACTTGCAATTTGAACTGAAAAAGCCAACCGTAAAAATTATACGGTATGCTATTTTGACTGGCTTTGGTCATTGGATTCAGTGATAACCTGTACATTTACATGACGCTGTAAGAAAACAGTTAGACTGACTGAATTCATACTAAATTGAATTATGTACTGACTCATCTAAATGATATCAATGATTACTCTTGCATGTATACATTCAATTGGATTCAAAGTGGCATAAGCACTTTTAATATGCTCCACAATTCCTGTCATTGGCTTTGACCCAGAATCAACAGGTCAATCTGGTATGTGACCTGATCTGAGTCAGTTACCCATATGCACTAGCACTGAGGTAATGTAGATTTATAAAATAAACATACTGGGTTTTAAATTATTTTGAATTTCGTTATTACTGTGGTTTCTAATCCCCTCTGTGACAAATCATAACCCATTTAAAAGCAACCACCATTAATAATGAAGAAAGAATTAAAATAAACCATGTTTCTGATCGTGTTTCTATAAAGAGTTCTCAAGGTGTTTGGACAAATTGACTAAGTGTTTTTCTTTTAACCAAACTTTCTATTTAGTCCATTATTACTCCATCAAGCAACTAAGAGGTACAGATTTTCAAAGGAGCTCACAATGGATGAGATACTAATTTTTTTAATAAGGCTCAGCTCACACAAAGCTCTGGCCAAATAATAGGTATATTAAATCTTTCCACAGCAATTTTGTTTGATTCCAAACAATAATCATACAGTTTTATTCAACAGATGCATGGTGGCAATATACATCAGTACCCAAAGAAGGCATTGTAGTGCTCTGTTATTGTGGAGTTACACTGAGCATGTAACATATGGAAGTTTTGCAGTCCTGCCACAACTACACTAGTTATCAAAATCAGTGCATAAATGGGGCGGCCGTGGCTCAGTGGTTAGAGTGGGTTGTCCAGTAAGCAAAAGGTTGGCTATTTGATTCCCACTCTCACCACTCAAGAAAAAAAAAAGTTTGGTGAAACTGACAGCTCTTGGAGGGGTGTCAGTTCACCTCCTTGTCATGGTTGAGGTGCCTTTGAGCAAGGCACCATACCCCCATGCTCCCTGGGTGCTGTGAATGGCTTCCCACCACTCTAGTGTATGGCATCTGTCTCTATGAGTGTGTGACCCTGTGCATGTGTGTGCCAACCTGGATGGGTTAAAAAGGGAGGGCAAATTTTGTGTGTATGCAAGACAATAAATCTGATCTTAACCTTGATAAATGTACTAAGCCTTTTCTTTCTTTTTTTTTCTTTTTTTCTGCACCGTACAACCATCCAGACCTCTCAGAAATATGAGAAATAAGAAGGTCATAGTGGCATGTACTATGTTGTGAAATTACCTGCTGGCATCACGGAAATAAGCCAACAGAGAGACAATTAGAGAATTTGTTATGGTGGGCACTCAAATTTGTCATGGTGGATACACGACTTGACTTGTCCAGCTGGATACAAATTCCCTTGATCTGTTGGGGAAGTTTACAGACCCAAATATCCCCTTTACTGAAGAGGGGACAAAGATTATGCAGAGTGAGTTTGAGACATTCGCCCTAAGATTCCCTAGTTTGTTTCTTGATTCAAAAGCATTTTCTTAACTTTTGACAAGTTATTGAATTTAAAGCTTTACAGGAGTGTTGCACCTACTTGTTACACTATGATAAGTTTTGATAATCACTGTTTGAAATCATATCATCAGAAATTTACTAAAAGTGTGTTTTTTCCAGCCATATTTCTTGTTTAAAGGCAACATATATCCAGAAAGAATTGGTCTTAGAAATCACTCCCATCTCAGCCAGTGTCCTAGAGCCACACCAATCACAGCTTTTCTTTTCTTAAGACAGATGCTATAGTTAGCCTCTGTAGCCTTATCTACAAACAGCACCACACCTTACTGTCTTTAGTTAGCACTATCTCCCTCTTTACATGATATAAAGCACCTGCTGCCTGTCACAGATAGAGTAAGCCCAAACTAAATCCAGCCAGGATGTCCACATTACAGCATACACACCATAAAGTCCAGCAGCGTTACATGTTGTGGCAGGAAAATCAATGATAAATCATGGTTTTCATGATGAAAAATATTCAAGGAAGTACTTAATGCAGAGCAGTAAGACTAAGGATGTGTTATTGTATTTTCTCTATTGATCCTGCAGATTTACGCACCCATTCTTGGATTTGTAGTCTGCGGCTAAAACAAATAAAATGTGCCTGTCCTAGTGAGAGAAAGAGTAACCTCCATAGCTCTCAAGGTGTTTGATGTAGGCTCTTAAAATAAAAATCCACTGTAAATTCAAACTCATCATCTTAATGTCACTGTCCATCAGACAGGCAGATCCAAGTGTTTATCTGTGCTTACCATACGTCCATGAGTCAACATAAAAACACAACCTCAGCTTGTTTGTCAGCTTGTCTGGGTGGGTCTTAAAATGGTGTCATTATCACAGCAGGCTCAAATCCTCTCTAAGATTGCTTGCGTACCTAAGGCCACCCAGTGACTTTCAAAGCCATAAACTTATTACAACAGGTGCAGAGTGATGCATCAGTCAGTGGGCACTGGGACGTGCTGCTGTGTGTGTGGACTAGAAATCTGTATGGATTTGTGTGAGCATTTAAAATTAGTTGCTTCTGAATGGGTCACATCACAGTCACATAGTGGTTCAGTGCCGGTGAAGTCATATGACTTGGGTTAGTCAGTGTATTTAACCCACATGTTTGATAATTGTAATTAATTCAGCCATTTTCAGAGGGACGCCAGATTGAAAGACCTATGGGTATGTTAAAAGTCTTCAACTATGCAGAAATGCAAGAAATTATGACCAGGAAATATTTTTAGGTCTTCCTTTTGACTTGTTATAACTGAGTTTAGTGATGTTTGTACCCTCCAGATTGTCACTACTCTGCACACAATTCAGGACAAGCTCTCCAGCAAAAGGAAAATAACAGAGGGAATGGAAAGTACGCAAACTGTACCTAATTGTGTAATTTCTACAATTACATGACTAGCTATGATGAAGTCAGCTTAGTGTCGCATGATGACTGGTCATCTGTTTGAGATGACGTCTGCCGCAGCTTCTTCAGAACAGATATTGAGTCATCAGGCAGAGTCCAAGCCCTTATCCATGAGTCTGGTTTTCTATCTGGATAGTTTGTAAAACAATTTGTTTGAAATTGTCAGCAGAAAATAAATAGATAAATCAATCAAGAAGATAAAATACGATTATTCTATTTGCAGAGTAATTTTTAATAAATCACAATAAACGTCAAACAAAAAAGGCTTAGAGCACAAAAAAGAGGAAGGAAAAATCCCAAAGTATTATACAATTTGGGATGGTGCTATTTGCATAATTTTAATGAACAGACAAATGCACATGTTACGTCTGTCTTGACTCTTGCTAATGGTTACATTTGAATAATATTGAAAATATCATTTTTACTTGCAAATGTAAATCAACAGCTTACCATGGGTGACTTCAGTATAGTTGAACAATTACAGGTCAACTTTTCTGTACCACTGCATTTTTACCAAAACATATTTTTGTTCAGTCCTCAGCCTCATTATGTATACTGTTGCATCTTCACCTGAGTGCTAAAGCTGTACACTTCAACACAAGGGTGGTGTGAATAGCCTTGGTTTGCGTGAAGGTGGCTGGCTTTGTGTCTGAATGAAATAGCATGTGAGAAGAGTGGGTATAAGGAATAACATGTTAAGCTTTTTAGCTGAGAGACCTCTTGTGCTGATGAATAATTGAGCTGTAGTCAGGCAGAGAGATGTTTCATGAGCCCCTCTGTCTCCGAGTTAAAATTAGACCCTTCTTTCTATGCAGACAGTCTCTTTGAACTGCAACTGTCTTAGAGCATCACTCAGCTCTCTCCACAGCTCACTTGCGCCTTTTAGAACTTTGTGTCTCAGTAGATACGAGGAGAGACATAAACATGCTTGGCGAACAAGGTAAAAATGTGTGTTACAAAAATCAGGCAGCGTCAATGTAATAACAGAAATTTTGCTTTCCACCAGACTTTGTTTTACCAAAAATCGAGATTGGTGCAAGGAGAATAGATACAAATGATAACCTGAAAGCACAAATATGTTTCTTGTGTTGATTTGGGGTGCTAATTTTAGAATTGGAGCACCTTTCTGCGCCAGTTATAATGAAGCTCTGCCTCTCCTCTGTCTACTTGTCATAAGATCCCCCAGGCTTTACTGTCTTTGCTTGGCCTCTGAATACCCATAGCACATCTCAATCTGTCACTCCTGTCCAGCCCACACCGACACCAAAGAGCCCAGAAAGTAGGACACCGAGAACTCATAGCAAATACACACACTGAACACACACACATACAGAGAGAAACGCTTTATAACTTGTGGAAAAATATGCACATTACGGACAGTAGCCTTGGAGTCTGTCGGCGTAACGTGCTGTTATCTATGGACGGCTACGTCTAAATGGGGCATTCAGTGACTCTTAAAAACCCGTTTCTGCAGGACGACTTTGGCTGCATTGTTACTGTTTTAATTAAAATTGCTTCTTGCCTGCTCCCTGAGATCCAGCCAGCTACAACATCAAAGTGCTGCTCTGAATAATGATGCACCCCTTCATGCCTCAGGTACAGCCTGAATCTCAGATGCCCCCTCTTCTCCCCACATCCCACAGCATCCCCCTCACTGTCTCTTTGTATTTCACCGTTTCAAATGTACTGCTATTTCATTGTGTTCAAGGCAGAAAGTTGTCAGTAGGCTTTTGTGCGTTTGTGTCACCAATGTGGCTCGACCAACCTGGCCATTCTCAAAGGACAAGTTATTTTCATGTGTGTGCTGTACTGTTGGATCATAAAAATCTGTTATACTGTAATGCCTTTTCGAAACCAAAGACACAACAGTAATGACAGCACATAAACTTATACTGTTGCTCATAAACACTGATTTTGCATTGGTTCCTTTATGTCCCAATAAAAGAGGAGGAGGAAAAAATAAGAAAATCTGCATGTTATAATTTACACCAATATTCAATCAAAGCAAAATATAAACATGAAAATTTTATATTGTCTTTGGAAATAACAGTTAATGTTAAAAAAAAAAATCTAAACTCAGCATAATTCTTTTTTTCAGGAGCTTTCAACTGCATAAAATTATCTTCATGATTCTCATCTTCATCTGTACATAGAGTTTGTTTTTTTATTTTCAAGGTTTGATCTGCTTCAACACAAATCAAATAAATATAGCATAGTTTAAAGATTAGCATTATTACGAGGTGTAAAGCCATTTCTAGCTGGATAATAAAAGCCATCAGATTAGCAATGAGGACATTACAAGGACTCCTCAGTGACTATTTTAATGAAAGGTATTATTTCTTTCCTGATGACAATTTATCAACTGCCGACATATCAAATATAGCAAATCAATGCAGCGAACCTCAAAAGGAAGCTACTTAAATAGAAGCCATGGAATCCATTGAAAGTTTCACTCACAACAAAACTTTTTTGGAATTATTAAAAATGAATCTGTACATACTGAGTTTATGATGTTATCTCTTTCAATCACATATCCAAATACTGTCTCATATTAACTCCATTCCACTGTGCTTACTCAGACCTGCAGTCCTTATACAGTTATTTTGAAACCACACACAAGAATGAGGTAACAGCAAAGACGTGTCATGAATATACAGGTTATGCAATTGTAGACCCTGATTATTCACTAAACATGTCACCCATTATGGAAAATCACATCTAAATGGGGGGAAATCATGACACCAATCTTGAAAAAAATGTTCAATTAGGTAATTATTTACCTCCCCTGTACTGCATCGTGTGCTTTATTCAAAGCAGGTTTCGGATTGTCCTCCAGTTAGAGCTCATTGCAAGAGCTAATTTACAAATCTGATTTACATAAAACTCTAACAGTTGCTTAAAATGGCAGAACTTACTTCGATGTGGGACTTTTCAAAGTCATGCAATCCTTCAGCTAGCATAGTGCAACATACAGTATGTGACTGTACAGTAAAACTTTCACAATACCACTACAATATATTTCCTTTTTTCCAATTAACTTTATTTCTACACTTTGGTGTGAGACTGTAAAAGAACAACTACATAAAGTACAACAGCTCCATGTTTAGGCCACGTGTTCTTAAATAATTTCTAATACTGAGTTTTGTCCATAAAGTTTGGTGCTTTTTTCGAAAGTTACTGAAGCCGGTTAACAGGCCTGGAAGTGCATTTCACATGACAGTCCAAGCATAGAGGGGATGTGTTCACAGAAGGTAGAGGGTTGGTCACTTCGCTGCGATAAACACATGATAGAGGCATGAATAATCGGGTAAGGACATATAGAAACTAATAGAACCCACCCAGTCTGCAAACATTTCAAAAAGTCGTCTTCCCTTCATGTACAAACATGCACAGCCCAAAAGGCTTCTGAATATCTTCACTCTTGTAGGTTTCCCAAAACAGTGACCTAAAAAAGCATTATGTAGGAAATGGAAAGCATCTGCTATCAGTTAAAAGAATCACACTATATTGTTTGTTCGCTAACTAGCTGGTGAGTAATCTTCTCAAGGTAGCGAAGGCGTAAGACTTTTTTTTTGTTTCAATAATACCTTATAAATTTGAGCAGTTAAATGAGCAGTTCCACATTTTGGGAAATACAGTTCTTCAATTTACTGCCAGAAATCAGATGGTGAAGAAGAAGTTAATACCACTTTAACACATGTACACTGGAACCTGAAGATGATTAGCTTAGCTTAGTATTATGACTATAAGTAGAGAACAACAGTTAACCTCCCTATTTAACACCTTCCCTAAAAATAGACATAAACCCTGGAGATATTGCAACCTCTATTAAAACAGTAAACCGAACAATTTTATTTAGAGTCAATGCTGGGAGGCGCAGGACAGCTACCTGTGCGATTAGAATTTGTGAGATGATTAACCATATCCTGTCTGATGCTTCAATTTGACAAACATGTGAGAGCATCTTAATCTTATCATCTAACCCCTGTGAAGAAAGCAAATAATGTTTCCCAAAATATCTGACTAATCCTTTAAACAAAGATATTTCAGTTTCATGCTCTGAATGTTATATTACAACATGTTTCAACAGCTTTCACCACAAATGTGATGGAAATTAAAGCTGACTAGCATGGCAACAAGGTCAAGTAAAAAAAAAATGTCCCTGTGTAAATCACACTAATAAGCGTCACATACGAGGGTGAAGATACATCATTTTTCCACCCTTCTATCTATTATGTTGTTGCAACAAGCTTAGCACAGTAATCCCACTTTGATCAAGCTGCATTTGAAATCTCAGGTAAAGATGGTGTGCAGCCCCACTACTTGGGCGTTAACATTGGAACGTCAGGCCCTTGCAATTGTCATCAGGCAGAAAAGTGACAGTTGATTTCTTTTTCTTTGTCTCAGCTGGTTACAAGGCTAATATTAACTACAACAGCTGAAATGATGTAGAGCTTTACATGGTCATATATTGATGGGGGTTAGCTTTGGCCCATTTAGCCTGCTCGGCCATCAGGGAGTTGAACATTAAGAGCAACCTAAGGCCAAAGCCTGACACATCTGTCATGAGTATTACCTATCACCTACATGGCCAAAGGTTGCCTGCATTAGGTTTGCACAA
The DNA here is from genome assembly GCF_036924035.1 of Leuresthes tenuis. NCBI lineage: Eukaryota > Metazoa > Chordata > Actinopteri > Atheriniformes > Atherinopsidae > Leuresthes > Leuresthes tenuis. The sequence goes on from NW_027325362.1 coordinate 19,554,027, forward strand.
GTTACAGTTTGAAAGAATAATGGCAGCTTCCAAGCCTGTAGTGGTTTTAGTTTACTTTAGTCTATTTTGAAATGTCTAATTTGCTATATAGTCATTTGTGTGTCTCACAGTCTCTCTTCTGCCTCAGATAATGATGATTCACTGACAATACAGCACACATCAGAGTTTTGTAGAGCTCCAGCTAGTCAGCGTAGCACCATTTCCCTCAAAAACAAAAACAATCTAATCCAAGAAACAGTGAACTCACTGTATTCTTTCTGCATTATTGGATGAATACACACATGTTTATATTTGTTATAACTGTGGGTGCGTGGGTGTGACTTTGAAACAAAATCAGGGACTGTAATTGGTGTACACCTCCTGATGAAGTTATTTGAGAATCATTTCCCCAGAGGTCACAAAGAGGATGAACCATGATGATGACATCACAGCCCACAGCACAAGAACAAACGCAGGATTGTTGTAGCAAAAACAAAGAATGGTTGTTTAGGGCTCTTTTTTTCTCTTTCAAGATTCGTCCTTTGAATTGAAAATGTGACGACACAGTACACTGACCTTTGTGTCTTTGGTAACAGACTCTCTCTGTCAGTCTGTGGAGGACTGGCGGGGTGGGAGGCTGTCAGTGGACCTTTGGAGTTGAGTACTGATCACATGAGTGGTAAAAATAACAGAGCAGGCTGATTTGGCTCTTTGTCTACACATAGTCATGCGATTCAGATCTCAAGAACTGAACCAACATTAATGTGTAATACGATAAGGAAATGCTGTATCCAGGGAGTGCCAGTTGCAAATTTTGCTGAAATTTTTCATCATAATAATGTGGTCAGAACTGTTGGCACCAAATAAGTTCAAGTACATAATTTAAAATATCCTTACAATTATATGCAAGTATAACTTTATCTGCATATTTTCAAGAAGATTTCCAAATCACGTTTCCATAAATGTTACTGGGCAAAAAAAGACAACAATAATAGCTTAAAATTGTTTCTAAAAGCTTTTAGCACCATGTCCTGGTACTTTCTGCCCCTCTCCCAATGCTCTGTGTTCAAGGTCTTTTAAATGGAAGATTATGTGTAAAAAGACTCTCTCTTTCTGTTTCTCAGAGCATATATTCGGGTGTTTGAAGTTCTCAAAAGTTTGAGTAACGCCTCCCATCTTGGCACTTTGTTATGCAGCAAAATCTTTTTTAACCCACTTTTTATGGCTAAATTGGGCCATCGACTGGTTTATGACACATTATATTAGATCTAGGGGTCTGCCTAGTGATTTAATTACATCTTTTAATGTTTAATTTGGATTCTGATTTGCATTGGTTAATCTTTATCTTTACACCCCTGGTAATAATGTGCTTGAAGGGTTATTAGGTACTACCTATCTCAATAGAGGCATCTCACAAATACTAATCGGACCGGTGGAAGAGAGGGTCATAATGAATCGGCAAGTAAATTCATGTTGGAAAAAAGAGCTGCTGGACTGTTGTTGTCAGGCATTCAGACCAAACCATGTCACAGACATCTCATCGAGTGAAAACACGTTTGCGATGAGTGTTTTTAGTTGTTGCCCTTCTGAAAGATCCAAAATCTTCATCATAAATCAGGATTTATTTACATACGCGGCAGCACATTTCATTCTAAAATGCCCTGGTAATCGTTTGTTTTATTATTCTCATGATTCATTTGATGCCGCTAGAACCAATCAGTCCCACATTGTGATAGAACCTCCACCATGTTATATATTTTAGTAATATTTGTCATGCATAGTTGTGCCTTTTGTCCTTGCAGCGTATGGTACAGGCTGAAAGCACCACTTCAGATTCTTGAAGTCATCATGGCGGTCTTGTGAGGGTTCTTGGCCACACCAACCTTACCTTTGCAGACTTCTTTTAATAAGTTTCTTCTTAGTCCTGAAAGCTTTTTCACTGATCTATGACAGTGAAACATCTTGTTAACAATATAATGCATACTGCTGAAACCGGGATCTCACGATCTTTTAAAAAATAAAGTGAGTCTTGATTTAGTTGTAGATTCAGGTCATGTGAACTCAGATGAGTCCCTCAGATGGCTCCTTAATTTCCCTGCAGATTTTTTTTTTATTCCATTACACAAAAGTTAAACTGAATTACTACAATGTCTGACATGTCGAGTATAACAACATGAGAAAGTGGAGTTTACCATGCATCTAAGATTACTGACAAACTCCTCATAGGACTACGTGACAATGAAGCTGTTCAACTTTTCTGTCTCCTTCCTCTTCATTGAGGTGTGCACTATTATGAGGGGAACAAGATGCAAATTGCAATGTTAGACCAACCATGAAAATGTGAGGGGAAAATGATTTATGAGGCAATCTGTGAGTTTCCCTCTTAATTAATATAATGTCATATTGTACAAGGGCCAATCTTCCCCATATACAGAACAAGAGGACACTGGGAATCTTGGGCAGTTTTTTTGTAAGTGGCAACAAAAGGTATCAAGTAGTTTTCAAGGTGTGAGCCGTTGGGGATGTGTAATTGAATAAATGACATGGCACCTTCCTCTCATGCACCACGCGCCAAACAGGCTATAATATTACAGCCGCATGTGCTTTGACTGGAAATGGGAATTTTACGTCTGAGCAAAGATCTATGATAACATTTACAACCAGCGGAGAGTGTTAATGATGGTGTGATTGCTGACATTAACGTTAGAGGCATATAGCAGCTGCTCACATACAGCTGGGATTCTGGCAGATGCGCAGTGTTGCAAGTTAACATAATGCACAATAAGGTCAAATTCATACATGTGTCACCAAAGTCTAAATAAAATATTAGCCCACAGATGTGCACACGATAACCTGCAAAAAAATCTGTTCTTTGTTCCTCCTTGATTTGTGAAAATCCCTTCTGGTACGGCTCTTGGATTCCTCAGATACTCAGAAAACGACCAAATGTTGAAAAAAAGAGTTTTTTTTCTAATTTTATACCAAATTTTGGTACTTATTCATAAAGAGAAGAAACAACACAAAGTAACCTAAACAATAACAGATATATGAATTACACTGAGGGGAAGTAAGAGGGGAAATTGTAGCAACAGTTAGTTTACTTTCTCTTTGGACAGAGACGTTAGTGCTTTGCTGAACTGCTTGCTCTTTTGCAGCCTAAATACAATGCTGTGCGTTGATTTGGCACTTACGGATTTGCTCCAGTTACTTGAACTAGAATCCTCTGGCAAATATGATGATGATCATGATGACATAATAGCATGCATCCACTTATCATCTACAGTAAATGTTTGTATTCAAATATGTAAAAAAAAACAAAAAAAACAAACAAAATTTGAGTCAGAAAAAAAAGAGTGGAAAATGTGCTGAAAATATATGCATTTTGATACTAATTCAAAATGTGAGGGACTGCAATATGAGAATGACAGCGTTATTAAAGATTCTTTGAAACAACAGAAACACGTCAATGAGCTAGAAAATTAATAATAGAGGTTGAGCTGGAGGACAGAAAGAGTTTCAACTTAGAGTAGAAGTAAAGACAGAATATACTGAAAAAAATGCCCCAATTACAGTATACAGAATTATTTACCTGAAGAAACACATATCGTGTCTTTTATGAAGAATAATACAAATATTAGTTATGATCATTTCTTGAGTTGGAAGTAGAGTAAAAAGTGTCTGTCACATAGCTGTATCAGACTGTCACAGATGATGCTGTTCCTCTTCTTAGTATGACATGATATACTGTATTATATAAGGCTACTTATACAGGATTATCTAAATAATGTAGTCAAGGTTTCACAGATAAAGTTTAGATGACAAAATATCCTAACCCAGTGTCGTTTTACTAGCTTTAAGAGGCTATCAAAAAATACAGCTTCAAAGTTCAAACCCTATCTGTTGATGAAGATAATCCGCAAAACGCACAACTAAATGGGCTTTCAGGTCAGTCAGATTTGAATTCTATATCAAGAATGAGCTTTGAAACGTAAGATAAAATGTGGTTTGGATCATTGTAAAAATTCCAAAGCATGACAGGCCATCAGCAGCCCCTACTGTCATGAACAAAAGGCAGCCAGAAATACCGCCAATCATCAGAGAGACAGATCACGTCTCGGCTTTGTGCTCATGTCTGTGCCCATCGCTCAGCCTGGTACTGTCAGCAGTTTCACTTCCCCATCCCTCAGGATTCCCACAGCGCCATGTGGCAGTGGGAGTCGCATTGCATTCTGGGAGAGGCTCTCTGCTTAGATCCCCTATGGGTAGACTCCACCCGCCACCCTCCCACCCCCATCTCACCCTCCAACAATCTTGCCCGGTCTCCTCCAAAAATTCCTTGGCCCCCGAGGGCACCGCACAGCCTAAAATAACAGGACACATCAGCACTTTCATCTGCATCCCCGAGCAAGCTCAGACACTGCAGCAGCTGTTAGACCACTCGCAGGCACAGATAGAGTTCTGAAAAGTACTAAGGCGCTATAGTTGGCGCACCCCCTTCCCCCTGCGGTGATATGAGCATAGACGGAGCCACACTTGGATAAGAGTGCCAAGTAGGTGTGGCTGACAGACAGCGTTGTCCTTTAACTGTCCTTCATCTATGCTGAAAAACATACCCGAATAAATGTACAAAGTATGTATGTAAGCAATGTTGGCAATTGCTCTCTCTGTATCGTTTTCAAGCTGTCATCAAGCTGTTAGATTATGAGGTGACCATGGTATCCAAAAGCTTATGGTCAAACATATTTAAATTTTTACGATGTATGCCCTATATGAGGTGTCTATATTGTAATTTTAAATCTATTTTCAAATCATTGCATATGATAAACTGTGACAATACAGACAGAGCTGAAAACAAGCACAGACACAGAGGGGAGACAGTTTCTTTCCGTGGTCACTTTAGATGGCTTGAGTTACAAAGTAAATGCTTTGAACAGAGGACAATACAGCCTGTTCCAAAGTGCCATACTGAAAGCACAATAGAACCAGCGAGATAAATATATTTTTAGTTTATCAGTATCAAATGAAAAGTGTACTGTAGTATCCGTAAAGAGATAAAGGAGGTAGCTTTGATCGAGGTCACAGCTTGAGACAGGCTGATAGGTTGCTGTGACACTTTGTGGCTCAACACACTAAAACACATGACTTATGTTGCAAGTTGTGACTTTGCAACAGAGCCACTGCACTGCCTGATGTATCTGAGGTCATTCTTTCTCAATGTCTGACAGAGGAGTATGGACCTGCCAGTAATAACTCACAGCCAAGCTGTTTGCCGCAGGGTACAAATCACCAACCCAATAATATGTGCAAAGAGGACACAGATATCCGCATCCAACAAAGCCCAAAAATGACATATTTACATCAAAGAAAGACAAAGAGAAAATGTATATTTCCGTAATATCTCCAGACAGTATTCAGGTTGTTTTGTTTGTTTCAAAACAATTTATGCACAGTGATCATGAACATCAAGAATGTCACTGTGCCAACACTCCTTACATTTACTCCAGAGGCTATATTCTTTTTATTCCGTGTAGAATATTTCTAAAAGCATCCCCTGTAGGTGGCTGAAAATACAGCGTACATGTATGGGTAGATTAAACCAAATCCAAGCCTTAAACCTTAAACCACCGATGCAAGAATGCCAAAAATCAACTCCCACTACGGATGTGTTAGGTTTGATTACAATGAAAACCTGTAGGGATCATGTCCATGCCATAGCCCTTGTTGCCGCTCTTACGGGTTTGTCGTGGGTGCAGAGGACGGTTGAATTTTGTGGGCATCTCATCATGACCTCTGGGTGACCCCATTTAGTGGACAGGAAAGCGCTACCGTTCTGTTGAGCATTTAAAATAAGTGGGGGAAAGTGTAGCGATATGTTTTTCTATGGACTGTATTGGTGTGTTCGCTCTTCCTGTTTCCCTAGCAACGGACATATTGACATGCTGCAGTGCTGCTGCTGGAACTTGGCAGGCAGCCAGGAAGCACCCTGCCTGCACGCAATCTCACATTCTGTCAATTGCCAACGCTATCACTCCAACTTCACGCAATTCCCGTTTCACTTTTTTGTTCTCCATCTTGGTGGGTTTCTGAGACCAGCTGAATGCCAATCAGAAGATTAATGATTTAGGTGGGTTGTGCGATGTGTGTTTGTTGGGGGTTGTTAGGCAGAGAGAGGAAAAGAGAAACAACACGACAAGGAGGAAGAGAGTGAGAGCCAGAGAAAAAAATGGAGGAGGGAGGGGCAAAGTCTGTGCCATGCAGCGCTTGCATGATAAGATGAATAGAGGAAAAGGCGAGCCTCGTGTTATGTTACAAGAACATAGTAGTGGTGGGGGGGGGGGGGGCTTTGCTTCAACAGATGGATAAACCCGGGAGAAGAATGCATGCCAAGCGCCAAATGTATCAGTGGCTTGCTGGGGCATGAAAATGTCAGGTGTCAGAGGCGAGCCACGCGGTTGCTGTTATTTATATGATCCACCATGTGCTGAATGTACACATAAGGCCTTTTGAGCGAGGATGACGGGGGTGTAAGCGGGTGTATTGCCAGGCAGAGGTGGAGGAAAGCGGGATAGATGAGTGGCTGACTCACCTCTTTATTGGCCACGGATACAGACAGCCTGAGAGGAGCCTACATTGCCCTATGTGTTCACATGGGTTGGGCAGGGAAATGTCAACACCAGAGAGGGTTGTGCGTGGCTAACAACCTCATGGATGGTTTTATCTCATCTGCAGAGCAGCTTTCATACACCACTCATTGCTGGTAAGGCTGTGCTTAGATCCACAGCAAGTGTCGACTGGTCATGTTACAAATATGGCACACACCAGCAGGCACTTACTTCATTTTGTTACTCCCGCCTTTAAATGGTCACAATGACACATGCAGCATGGGAAGGAAATTTGCAATAGCTCTATGCTGACTCAAAGCAATTTAGTAGGCTCTTACTCTCAAATTAGTGACTGGCTGGTGAGCAAGAAACCCCATCAAAACACATCAGTTGGCATTTTGTAACACGGCCTTTTGCAAAGCCCTCAGGGTCTGTGTCAACTGCGTTCTTGTCCAGACAAAGCCTTCTAAACCTGGGATTTCATTTCCACATTGTGCCCCGGTGTCCCCTTCATTGTTGATTTTTCCACTATGTGCAAGGCCAGGGCATTTGTACCAGTCTGTTAGGCCCACGTCAAAAGAAAAAGTATTCACTGTTGAAGGCTAGGCCATTCTTGTTATTCATGTCATGCCTGGTGGTTTAGTAGGGCAGGGTGCAGAATTTTCCAGAAGCAGCTGTGTGCTAGCGAAGCTGACAGTGCGCCAGCCTAAAAGCGTTTCTATCTCTCCTCTCTCTCTCCAAAACCCTCCTTCCCCCCTCCCTTCACCTCTATCGGCATGCTTGGCTTGCTGCCCGGACTTACTCAAACTTACACTCAACCAGAAATATCCGCTCTCTCCCTCACCCCCTCCCTCCGCTGAACATATCCCTCTGGCTCAACAGAGAAGCTTCCATCATTCCGGATGACATTGGATCATTTTTTCTCCCCCTGCACATTCCAGCCAAAGAGGAGGACAAGGGAGGGGAGCAGCTGCTGTTGCTGCTCTGTGATTATATCATTACAGAGCAGCAGACATGTATACAGTATATCAAGCACAACCTGTCATTAGCATACTTTATGTCATGGTAGCTAAATACAAGTGTGCTTTTGTTGGATCCAAATGGTTGCATTGCCTTTGTGCCAGTACCGCAGAACTGAATTTGTGAATGCCATCTCCAAGCTCCCCGAATTTCAATCTATCAACCTTGAGCTATAAAAACCCCTCTCTTATTTACAGTACCATTATCCCCTTCCGACACCTGTTGGGACATGCTCTGCCCAAGTTATCAGATACTCTGAAGGCTGTGCCAGCAGTCTAAATAAACCTGTCCGAACGACACAGTTGTGTAACGCACTCGAAGTCACCAGCTCCAATAATAGAACACACCTGTCAAACACAGGCCCTGCTTGTTCTCTCTGTTGACCTGACCTCCTCTCACTCCTTACTCCAACTCAAATGTTCCATGGCTGGAGGACAACATAAACAGTTCTCAAGTAAATTAATTCTCAACAAGCGCAGAAAACGGTGGAGGTGAAAGCAGTAGAATAGACCATTTTGACTGTTTAAAAGCGAGAAAAGCTTTATTCTGCCTCTTTGCAGGCTGTGCAGTGGCTTCCACTGTAAGCCTTGATTGACAACAACATTAGTTCTCAGAGGAGAAATAGCTCCCACTCACTGTTATGTAATATACAAAGAAACTGCAGTGAGTTTGTGGATGGGTACGGCTATGTATGTGCTCATGTGTTTTTATGTGTGTATCCATGATGTATTGCCAGATAAAAAGTGTTGATCTTATCTTCTGACAATTGTGTGCCTTTTAAGGAGATGAAAGGTGATGTACAACGTTTTGAGGATCTCTCAGAAATCCTGGATTCATGCAGCACATAAGAGTACTTTCAGACATCCTCTGTGGTGTGTTGTTGTTTGGCAACGCTAAAGTTTAATTGCGCGGTTGTGGTGGAGGCAGCTGATCTCGTTGCGTGCAGACACTGAGTGCTGTGTCCCAGCTTGAACTGATGATATTTGTCCGTGGCCATAGCCCTAAAGAAGAGAGAGCACAGAGTAGAAAGAGACAGCAGGAAATGAACGCCCCATAATACATCACTACAGATCTGCTGACACACCCCAGAAACCGAGCCATCCATCAGACCACCAGCCCATACTCTCACCAGGACAATCAGATGTAGACCAGCAAAGCAAAGTCAGTTTGAATTCAGATGCTCAGCTAAAACGGTTTTGCGGCATCCTACTGCTGTAGTTGTTGTGTCTCCTTTTTATCTTGATGTCTGTGTGGGTCTGTTATATGGAATTATCTGCTTAACTTCCTCATCGTGAGCTCAGGCGCACTCTGCATCTCTATGCATGGGCTTTGCATCATTATTGAGCTTTTAAGGCAGAGCACAGATGGCCCTCACAAGAAATCACATATTTTAGAGTCCAGACTCTAAAATAGTTAACTAAACAAGTATCTAAGGGGTGCGCGGACAGACAGTCACCTACCTCACCCAATGCCTTATCACACTCATTACTCACAATGTAACTTTGTTAACCTCACAGTTCAGCCATTGGCTCATTCACCAGCTATATGCAAGAGGGACGCCAGTGACATACTGGCTGACACTCAATCACAATGACTTCATTAGTGCTTTTGGAAAGATCTGGCTCCCTGTCTTTCAGAATACACTGCTTGTTGATGAAGTAGTTTGCAGCGGGTCGGCTGGCTGAGGATCCTTCTGGATCGAAGCTGTGCTAGCTGCTCGCATGCTGACTTTTAACACGGCTCGTATCGACGCCTACATCTAACTTTAGCTTGACATGTCAGAGGTGGCAGCAAGAATCTTACTACTGTGACTGGCATGCACCTCCCAGGGGACCAAAATATACATCTTTGAGGTAGAGTTAAGTCAGAGAAAAACCAATGGCAAAACCCACAAATTAAGCTAGTTTGGAGTGCTTTGTGGGTTATATTCTACTGTCCCGCTGTTATGTGCTGAAAATTCTTGATAGCAGGCGATAGCACTTCCCTCACTCGCCTCCTATTTTTCATTTGGCATAGTCGCAGCATGCCATCTTATCAGCTGATTCTGAGCCAGAGGCTTGGAGTAGTTGCTCAGCAGAAAAAGCAGGGATTGTGCTGGGCTCGGCTGTAAAATGAGAAAAGGCCCAAATGGTCTTGGATCAGACCCATGCTTTGTTCTCATCTAGCACATTGCCTCTTTCCCTTGTTCATTTTTCATCGTCTCTCCTTTCATCTTTTTTGTCCTACGCCTCCTCTCACTCCTCTGAATTCTGCTCACTCTCTTCCTCCACCTCTCTCTCTCTCTGCTCCACTTATAAGATTTGGCAGCACTCCAAGATCTGAGAAAAACATTGGAGGCACAGCCTCGTTCTGATGTCTGGAAAGAGGGGGAGACTCAGAGCGAGAGCCCTCATTTCCATTTCACAGACTTGATTTGCTGCAGAAAGAAGGAATACAGAAATATAGCGAGGTTGAGCGTAACCACCAGTCAAAGAGAAAAGGAAGGATGGGAAGATAAAGCAGAGACAGAACTTAGATCATAAGAAAATGAAAATGAAATATTAGGATCTCAAAATGCCATGTTGTTGTATATGAAGGCACCCAGAGACAAACATGAAGGACAAAGTGGGAAGAAATAGAAAGAAACACATTTCCAAAAATGGTGATCTTGAAAAAATTGTTTTTCAGGGACATCTTAAAGGCAGTGTTTTTGTTTGTATCCGCTGCTTTACATGGAAAACAACAGAGAAAACACCGAAGTTTGTGCGCCTTTTGCAGTAACTGGGTCTCATAGCAGTCTGAGTAAAAACACATTTGGCACTCAGCACTGTAATCATCTTAACTTTGCAGGGCTTCGTGGTAAACAGGCCAGTCAAATGTAAACCCCCTCTGTGGACCAAGCCAAGAATCTGAAGGGAAATTTTACACATCCTGCGGATTCAGCCTCGCTCCTCCTAATTGCTGGTTGGAGCTCCAGCTTCTCCCTCGGTGCCGAGAAGAGAAACCGTCATTACCAGTCTCACAGGAGCCCGAAGCTCAGCTCCAAAGGGAAACTTTGATTGATGAAAAGAAAAGGAGGCAGATCTGAGCATGCCCTCGATACAACATTTGCTGTGACCTTGTTTTCCCTGACAGGTCTAAAATTAACCAAGTGGATCAGTTAAACTGGGAGTGGAGAAATGTAGACCAGATTCTCCTTTTGGCGCGTCCCTGTCTCTGCTCGCTTTCAGGGGATTACAGCCGCACGAGCATGCCTTTTGATTTATTGTGCTAAACATAGATTCATTAGTGAAACAGCTGGCTACATTGAGTGTTTCACTGTCTCCCTCCTTCCTTCCACCCACCCACTGGACCATATTCAATGTTTTAATGTAAGATAAATGCCTCAGGATTAGAATTTATGGTGTTTTTTAGTGAATATGCTGTCAGCACTAGTGTTACGGCTGGCTGCTCTTTTTAACAAAATGAATGTCCATAAATATGATTACCGTTTCTCCAAACACTGAGGTGTTGTAATCGCAGGAGAAACACACATACACCTTTATCTGAGCCGCCAAGTGCCAGAAAGAAAAAAAAAAAACAAATGTGAACTCTGAGTTACGACTGTAACATCAGCATCTTTGTGTAACACCACATACCAGCCTACAGCCGAGTTAAACATTACAAATAGAGGCAGCAAGGCGGCGAGACAACGGACTCTCCGCTTCACCTATCTGTTACTGCCTTGCACTTAGCTTGATTAACAGGATTGTGTCAAGTAAATCAATCAGTCCATGAAGGATTTTTATGGTCATTGATTGGGGTATGTGTTGCAGCAGCCTGATAAAGAATGTCTGAGTTTGTGAGACGTTTCAAATACTTGACTCAAAGCCAGCAAACGATAACACATAAGCTGGAAGACAAAAGCTTCTGTCATAAAGCAGCAGAACAAGGAGGAATGTGACTTAGTCTTTGCCTGGGGTTTCACCGGGACTTGCTCAGACTCACATGAAATGTCTTAGCGGCTTTTCTAGAAGGTAGTTTCAGGGTAAGAGGACATCAAAGCCAGGTTTGCCTGCTAAGCAGGAGCTTAAACATTAAAAATCCCTGAAGGTTCTTGTAAGTAAAAACAAAATGAAAACCTGTGAGTCATTAACCACAAATGGCTCCTGCAAGAGCACACTGAAACCAGAGGAGCCGATTCCCTTCAGCTGGGATATAAACCAAAAAATGTATCTTAAAATAAAAAGTAAAGCCGAACATGACGCCATCAGGTGTGCGTGGGTTTGTCCTCACAGGATAGTTGTTTACCGAAGTTCCTCCTGAATATGAATGGACAGGTTGCAACGGCGCATCTGCTGAGCACTGATTTCACTGGTAGCTATGCAACGCCAGAGTTTTGTGTTATGACAGACCCACTTCCGGGGACACATTATCACTGTATTTGGTACACCACCGGCTATCTTAACGGCTTCTGAGCAAACAGGTATCGACTCTGCTGCTATAAATGTTTATAGGAAGAGACTGAGAAAGGGATGGCCTTTTATGTCTCATTGCGTCAAACGTCCAAGCTATCTTATGAAAACCATGAGCTGGTCTCTGTATTTCGCGGATGTGGTATTTTCAATTTGGCTGCCAGCTTGGTCTGATAAGGAACAAGTAGGTCAAGGAGCCAACCAATTAAAAGAAATAATAAAAATCTCTGCCAACGGCACGTAAGATGTTTTATGGAGTGGGTGGTGTGTAGAAGATGGGTACACTAAAGTGTCACTATCAAAGTAGGCTTCGTTTCTGGTTTTAAAGTCCAACTGATAAGATAACTTTCCAAAGAAGGGAAAGGCACACATAAACAAACATCTGCCCTCAAAATGTGAACTCAGGAAAAGCTGCTGCTCTATCTTTTAGGATAGTCAGCTTCAAACTGCTCTGTAGAAGCTGTTATTGCTCTAAATGTTTGAGTTATTTTTGTCCATGGTTCACTTTTGACTCTTTTCAGTTAGGAGGACAATAGTCATCCCTGCCCTCCTGAGTTGGCTTAACAGTGGGGTTCAAAGGCTATGTTTTCATTCAACATCATGAATCAAACAGTTAATCAGGAGGCCGTGCAGCTTATAAAGCAGCCTTTAGATCCCATGGAAAAAAAAAAAAAACATTTAAAACAGCGCTCTTAGAGCAGGGAGGTCAATAAATTCCCAGCTGACAAATTGATTTGTTGGCAGCGAGTGAACTGAAATAATTAAGCAACAATGTAAGGGGGTGTGTGCAGGCCTTAAATTCAGATAAATAAATTGGAAAGATAGCGTCTGTTTTTGGATTCATGTTCTTGCTGCAAACCAGGGGCAGCATGACTTAAACACGAGCAAGATGCAGATTATGTCTCAAATAATTACGCAACCGCCTACTTCACAAAGTTCTCCTCTCTGCTAGATATCATATTCTCCATGTCAGGGTCCGCTTGGTGCAGCGTCAGCTACACGGCAGCGAGGGTTCTTTGTCTTAAGAGGGCAGAAAACAGCCTTGTGATTGCTTCACTTTTGCAGAGACCGTCACTGCAGTTTGTCACTTAACGACCCCATAAGCCCCACCGCCGCTTGTTTAGATTAGTCTGGCTGCTTACTCGCCATTACAGAGGCATAGCTGCCGCTTTTATGACCACGCTGCCATGAATCTGCAACAGTTAAATTTGCATTTGAAGGGATACAGAGCGTGGTTGGCATGTAAGGCAGCAACAGCGGTATTGTTTGCTCTGAAAAGGCACACATTACATACTGAGGCAGAAATCTGTTCTTAGTGTTTGGCAGAATGTTCTTGTATCGGGGACAGTATATGTCAGAGTTGCACAATGTAGCACACAAATCAAGTGTGTGTGGCGGGGTGGGGGGGGGAGTGTTGTTGTTGCTGCAGTGCTAATGCACCTAAACAGTGCCATGTAGTTTGTAATGCAGATTTTATTCATTATTGGTAATTCATCTACTGCTAAGTGCATCAGAAGTGTTTGGGGAAATGCAGGTTTGTCAACAATAAGCACCTTTATGAAGCCAAACACAATTTGCACACAAGCTTGAAAATATATGGCGCCCGTTTAAAAGCTAAGATTCTGGCTGAAAACGGTTCATTTGCTAAAGTCCAAATTTGTGGGCAACACAGTTATGCTACAATGTTGACATCCATCCACTCTCCCAATTCTGACTCAACATATTCCAGCTGACTGAACATGACTTGGCAGCTGTTTCTATGCTCTGCAGTCAGAGATTGAGACGGACAAATTAGAGCAAGGTTGGGACAATGCGTCTCGTCTTTTCTCCAGCCACGGCTCTCCGAGAGTCGAGAAAGACGTGTGCAGAGAAGCCGCCGTCCTGCAGCCTCAAACAGTAGCCTACTTATGTTGTGCAGCGTAAATCAAGCCTCCTGAGCCGTCACAACAAGCCTGCGTGTCAGAGCGGAGAGCCCTATCTCGTCATCTGTCCTCAGCCCCGTGTAACTCGAGTCACCAGAATGAAGCAAGCTCAGACAATAAGTTCATACAAGATCAGAAATTGTATTTGGCAATTTTTAAACAAGTGCATACAAGTACAGCTAAAAGCATTTTAGTTTTGCCAAGTGCTCGTAGAGTAGCATTAGTCACATTCTACGTTAAACAGGAACTGCCACCAGACCTAGAAGTACATCAAGAATTTTGTTAAACATCAACAAAGAGGAACGTAGTTCATTATGATGAGTACATACCTTTATCTTCAAAAATATAGAAACACAATGTATTCAAAAATCAAAAATTATACAACCATGTTTACGAAGTATACTCTTCCCTTGGGTCCAATATGTACATGTCCGTTAGTTTGTTTGAATGGTATGTATGTGATATTTATATATTTATACTCATATTTTTGCCTCCCCTCCCCAAAGAAGTGTTCAGACAAAATCAAGGGTCCCTCTCCTTTTTTACTTTGACATCTCCTGCAAGGATGGTGGCGATTTCACCTTGCATGAAAGCCCATGGTACGTTTGAGCCAACCAGGGGACATTTCTCTCCACTTGGACAGTACACTTCACCCGTGGCACCTTGCTGCTTTATGCTTTCCCTCGAGCATGGGAAGCAGAACTTGTGAGAGGGCACAGAAGGGCACTGAACAAAGTGTGTGTCCTCCAAACGTTCGCGGCACAGCGTGCAGCACAGAGGTATGCTGCCCGGTACCGAGGAGTCCGGAATGCTTTGGGGGTGCACTTGGTCCATGCCTGGCACATGGGGGGTACCTGCACCGGAGGGCTCTCTCTGTGCAAGCCTCCTCTGATTCATGGAGGACGGGGACAGGGGACTGCTGCTGTTCCTCCGGGTGGTGGAGTGGACTTGGTTGCCGTCCTTGGGAGAGCTGTTCCCACCTGCATTGTCTGCTGCCATGATGAGTGCCGCCATGGGTGACTGGCCGTTCTGGGCCACCTCAGGTGGGGTAGTGCGGGGGTGGGGGGATATCGTGGAGGGGGGAGAGGCAAAGCTCGGTGGGGGAACTGGAGGCATTTTCAGTCCTTCACTGGGTGGTGGTAACCACTGTTGTCCCTCCCCATTGAGCTTGGCAGCGGTGCCTTCTCCGTCTGGTTCCGGTGATGCTTTTCTCTTCATGCGGGGATGTTTTCCTCTGTCTGGAGGAGGGAAAGGGTTAAAAAGAATAGTTGAGTTGCACAGCTCTTACTAGGATCAACAATTTCACTGGAAGGGGGATGTGCATTTTTCCGGTTCCCCGCTGCACCACAGGCAACAAAACAATGGCACACAGCACACAAACAAACAAAAATTAAAACAATTCATGCAAATTCGTTTACTTAGACGTGGCACATATTTGTTTTTATGTACTCTACTGGGATGGGAAAGAAAAAAAAACGAAATAAAAATCGACTTTGTGAAGAAAATAAGCTTGTGTTTTCACACTTAAATATTTACCTGACTTGGATGCCGAGGCGCTGGTCTCGTAGCCCATAACCCTTTGTTGCATGGGCCCATGGTCCTTCTTGAACCTGTTGTCGAACGTGTGCAGAGCCATCAGGTCCCTCACCGTTTTGCCCTTGCCGCTCCACTCCTGTTCAGCTCTGTTTTTCAGGCTCTCCGAGATCTCCGGCGTGAGACTGTCTGGTCTGTGCTTCTCCTTCACCTCTCTGTCGTGGTCGGTGCTAGAAACCGATGCGGGTCTCTTGCCCAGATCGGCAGGACTACCGGCCGCCAGTGCGGAGGGAAGCCCCATCTGGCTCGATCTACCGTTGACCGCGTGCACCGGGGGCATGCTGCCGTTAACCAAAGGCACAAGATTCGGTGGGACAGTGCTATTCCTGCGCGGGTTGGGGCTCTGGCGGTTTAGCTCTGGTGGTTCGTCAGGCTTAGGAAATCCATTTGGGACCGGAATGCCGTTCGCCTGTCTGCCTGACTGGTATTCTGGACCCAGCCTGGGCGGTCGGTCGGAGGACAGCGGGTAGCGGTCCAGGGGCTGCGGCGGCCGTGAGCCGGGGTCTCCCGCCGCAGCGTGGTTGATCGCCTGGATGTCTTTCCCGGAGAGCTGCGACTTCCCCGGCCCGGGAGACCTGCCCTCCTGAAACCCGTGAGCCCTCTTGAGCTGCCGGGCAGTCTCGATGACAAACTCAATGCGGTCTGCTCCCTCGTAGTTGACACATCCCCTGCAGACGGGCTCGGTAAAATCCCAGATCATGGCCCAAGGCATACGAGGCAGGTCGCATAAATAACACGACTGCCTTCTGGAAGAAGCAGCGACCGCCGCGGACGACATTGCGCTCGTCGTCAACCCTCCGAAAAAGAAACCCAAAATGTGTCTTTTTCTCCTGCTTTCCTCTCGGCTCCTTGTAAAAGCGAATAAAGAGCAAGTTCCGTTCGACGAAAAAAAAAGCCCGTAACGTGGTCCTCTCCCGACTTTTCGAGCAACAAGGTTGAAGTTTTAGAGGGAGAAGTTCATGTCGGTGTGTACTTTACTACGGCGCTCCTCTATCTATCTCTACTGACTCTCTACTACTGGCTCAATGTGGAGCAGTGACGTCACCACGGAGCTCTAAACGCCTGCTTCCACTTCAGTTTCTATTGACTTGATTTCTTCGACAGACCCCCCCACCACCACCACCACCACACCTCTCCCCCTCTTTACTGCAGCCTCTGCCACTCACCGTTTCTTTTTTAATTTTTTAATTTAAGCACTTGAGCCGCTGCCAAAAAAAAAAAAAAAACTGCATCCAGCTCAGCCTCACCGACCGACGGGAATAACGCCACGAGCTCGTGTTGTTGTTATCAAACCTGTAAAAAATATCACTCCAGGTCCGCCGACCCCAGCCCGCGCTCGACGAGAAGGAGATTTTGATGTGGAAAAAAAATGGCTGTAGGTTAGCTGTAGACCACCAGGGGATAACGAAAAACGACTTTCAGGCTCCTCCGGCTGCCTGGCTGCTGCTTTGTCCTTAATTCAGAGCATTATCCGTTTCGGGCTGCGGCTTGCTTTTGTCAATGCACGGCGCCTCGACGCAATGAGCTGCTACTACTGCTGCCGTGCAATGAATGAGGTGGGTCGACCTTAAGAAAAACAACAAGGCTGCTGTAATCCAATGGTAAAAATATGTGCATCGACATAATAGTGTTTCCCTCTGCTGTAGCAGCACACGGGCAAATATGTTTTATAATATATATATATATATATTATATTTTAGCATTACTAGAGGAATATTACAGCCCGCAGTTTTCCCTTTACAGTTCATGTTTGTGAATTAATTAAGTGACCTACTGACTTTGGCTTATAAATCACATTTTCCTGGCGTGTTGATATAAAAAGAGAAAAAGCGCCTCCATTAGTCAGTAACCAGGAAGCTCTGTCATGAGGTGGGGATTTCCAGCCTGTGTTGTAAACTTGAATGGATTGGGGTTACAGCACGCATACACTGCCCACATGTTGACGTTCAGTTGTCCGAATTGATCAGCGCTAAATAAAACAACACTTGAGCGAATGAGCAAGACTACAGACTCTTAATTTATCATTTTTTTGTTTTCGCAGTCAAACAACTCCAAAGATAGCAGCCAGGAAAGTTTATTAAGATTAATGACTACACAGTTGTTTTGAATGTTTCACATCTATGAGAGAGGAAGAAAAAAAAGTTACTCAAAGCAAGCCATATACCAAAACCCCAGCCAAAACCCCCTGAAGTAAAAGTGTAGGTTTGATCTGGAGGAGTGCCCCAGCAGTTCAGATTCCTCCCTCTTGTCTGGGCTCATTCCAACTCATTGCAGCTTAGCCTCGGCCTTTGGGTGAGGCAATGCGTCTGAAACCTGCAGACACAAAGCAGGATATGTTTGTACAAGTCCATGTGACGTTGGAAAGAGGAAGCAAGATGTTTAGTCACGTACCCTCATCCGCCTCACCCATCAACAGAACATGAGGCCATTTGGCTCCCTGCCTGCGGCCATGATCATGCACAGTTGCATGAGGCTCTTCTTCGAAGAGTTTTCATGAATAAAATGAGCCACTTGTCTTGCTGATCTGTTGCCACTAAGCACATGCTAGTCATCATAAGTTTTTTTTGTTCATTTTTTTGCCCCCCCCCCCCCCCCCCCCCCCCCCAACATCCTCAGTGTTACCTCAGCTGTACAGTACTGTATTATTAGTACACAGTTTCCCAGCACTGCTCTCTCTCTAATCTGATCCCTTGTTGGGTGAACAACACAAGGAAGTGTTGTTGGGCTTTATGGCACAGTTGGGAAATGACTGTTGTGAGGGACAAAATAAACAAATTCTTTCCTTGAGATTGGTGGGAAACAGTTGCCTAATGCTTTGATCCTTTGCTTTTCACTCGGCCGATGTTTGTGCAAGCAAATAGCTGCAGGGCCAAATAGCTATTATGCAAGATGGAGGCATGCTGTGATTCATTTAAATCCTAAATGACCTGATTCTTTAATAGGAAGATTCACTTGATGGAAAAAAGAGAATGCTGCAGTGGCTGCTCAGCTAAGGGAGAGTTGTGCTGAACAGAGGAAGCCAGATAATCACAGATGGCTTTGATTGGCAATATAAACCATGTATACAGTAAAATCATTGCCGCATGACCCGGACGGTGGCCATCTCACTTGAGGCTAGCCATCACACCAGATGGAGTTAGATGTAAAAGTCCTCTCTGAATTTCTTTTACAACGTAGATCGAGACATGTAGCTAAAAAAAGCCTGTGAGGTAGGTGATGGCCAGGGGAATACCCAGCATGTGACAGCAACGCCTGCCTGATGAGATGACGTTACTTTTGTTTTAGCACTTTCTGAGCCTGATAAATTTTATATCAGACATATTTTATTCATGGGGGCGAATCATTACAAATTCTGTGTGAAGTTTCCTGCTTAAGCAGAGCACGGCTCTGGGTGTTTTTCTGTGTCTGCTCTGTTTCTCCCCACCAACATTTGTGTTATATAACCTTTTTAGAACAACTGCTGAGGCGAGCATCAGGCTAAACTGCAACATTTTGCTCTGACACAAAGGGAAAGAGTGAGGACATATTGCTGAAGTTACGCAGCTGCTGTAGTGACCTATCTTCGAGATTTATAGCTACTCGCTGTGGCAAAGGCTGGGGAATATATGGAGGGTAAAAGTAAAGACTAATGTGCATACATTACTCTGTTCCTGTATGAAAAAGGTAACCATGGAGATACTACCATATATATCCTGTTTACGGTGCTATTTTTAGCTGCACTTTTGCACTGCAAGGACTGGAGCTCTTATTTAAATTTGTGGATCTCTGAAACATAATGAGCACTCCTCTGCTTTGTTAGTCCTTCCTGTTTCTCAGTGAAGTTTGAATGTTGTCTTTATTGATTTTTACAATTAATTCCACATTCTGGTAGCAGACAAATGATGTGCAGCTAACAGAGAAAGATCACATTTAAAAGCTGAAATAAGGCATTTTATGGAGTCAGCTTTGTAAAGGTATGAAATAGTGGAATTTAAATAAAATGGAGGGTCGACGGCGAGAGTGAAAAATGTGCTAGGCGGCTGGAATCTGGAGGCTGGAGGCTGCAGAGGTGATGTCATTGGGCCAGAGCAAGAGGCGAGTGAAAAACAAGTCTCTCTCTTTATTCTGATCCTCTTTGCAGTCCCAGCAGGGGAAGGAGGGGGGGTGGGGTGGGGGTGGGGGGGTTGGCTGGCTGTCGGCCAAGGCAAGGGCTGCTGGGAAATGGCAAAGGATGCCAAGCAGGCCCCACCGCCAACATTAGAAGCTCACATCTTTGTTCTCAGAAACCTGGTGTGCTGCCAAAGGCCTCATTTCAGCTCCATGGCATGATTACACTGGATGTAGGCCAACTACTGAGAGCTCTCCCTCCCTCTATCTCCCTCTTTTTCCACTGCCTTCTAAAGCCTCCTGCCAAACATGCAGCAGTTGCCATGGCTGCAGAGAAGGGAAACATAAAAAAAAAGTGAGTAATGAGTCAGGCTTGGACCCAGATGTGCCACATGTGTATCCATTTAGAAAAAAAAAAAAACCAAGATGGTAACATATCCCCTTAATCTGCCCACCTCGTCAGGGGACAGACGATTCAGTGAGTAGCGCGGGGCTGAGGGGGAGAGAAGAGGAAAAAAATCCCCGCTGAAAAAATGTAAATGAACTGCATTGTTTTCACTTCCATTTTTAAACAGAAGGTAGTTTCAGTGGCTTTCTGTGCAGACTCAGTTTGGCAACAAGGAACAGAAAGAACTGAGGTTTGCTTCTGTAATGCTGCGCTTAAGTAAGCCTGCATGTATAGTTGGGCAACGACATCATTTCCTGTTCAATGGAAACCCCCATATATTCTCAGTCACAACCAGACGTCAATGTAAACAACCGTTGGGGATCACATGGTCCAGTTCAGGAGCTGCCCTATCATCGCTTTCTAACTTATTCCCCTTAAAAGGCAGTTTCAAGCCTGAGTCATGGTTGTTATGCTTAAAATACTGTACTGACTTTGTGACTTACACAGAGAAAATGTTGAAAATGCTGTTCTGCTGCATAACCTCTCTCACGCTTAATACGTTCGTAATTTCCAGAAGGACAGCAGCATCGCCTACAGCCACTCCTGCAGTAGCACTGCAGGAGTGGCTGTGTGCCTGCTTAGCTTTTGCGCCTTGATAGTTCTGAATATCACATACACTCCAGAACTTGACACATTATAAGGATGTTTGTGTGCATGTACAGTATCCTAATGTGTTTATCTAGGCTAGAGGGATGTTTGTATTTGGAGCATTTTTCTTGACAAACATATAGATATTTCTTTTCCTGTACTCGATCCATGAAGAATGAAGAGTATTTCACGGGTTATGTAAGCCTCTTTCTCTGAGCCAGAAAAAAAACTTTCCCAAAGTAGGTTTATTTCTCGCTGTACCTCCTGTCTATTTTTGAGCTTCCTTTTTAGAAAATGGACTCTGACACTCCCAGTGCTGCAGTTAACATGGCATTCAGGCTCAGCTTGCAGATGCAGAGGATGCGATGAATTCAATAAAGTGTGGGTGTCAATTTCACAGTCCCGCTGTCCTTTTCTGTTATTAGATGGAACACACAACTGCATGTTTTTGTTCTGTCAGCTCGAGCTGCATAAAAGCTTGGTAAATAATCCTAACAGGGATGTGTGCATATGCATATTTATAGCTCCTGCATGTAGATGATTTTCAGCATTGCCATTGGAAGAAGATCAAAGCTGCTCCTTTGCTAGTAGCGTTTGCCTTGAAAGCAAATACAGAGCAAGTTCTGTGATGTATAGAATACAAATAATATTACTGTGAGAGTAGAAAGACATAAGGAATAAAACAAGAATAGCAAAGTCTGACCTAATTGGAAAACCTCAAGTCTTTTCATTTTGGAGGAAATTGTTCATAGACAGCATGTGGCTTGTTTGGTTCAGGAAAGTAGGGAAGATCATGGATAATGCAACTGTGCTGTATCGGTTACAGATGTTGCGGTTACATTTGGAAAGTGATGTTTCTTCACTTTTTCCCGCAATTTAGCTCTAAATACATTCACTTGGAAAGAGCATTTTTTCAGTAGTGGTCATAAATCAGCTAACTTTCCTGTCACAGATTCCAGAGATGCCTCACTACCCTCTCTTTGATTGTCTGGTTTATGGATGATGTTCGCTCGTACACTGTGAGTGTCTGTGCCAGAAGTGTCCTTCCTCGCCTTTCCATAAAAGTGCAAGTTGTCACGATGGTGTGGCATTCATTATCCGCCTGCGGTTTTGCAGGCCTGGCCCCTGAGCAGCTGTGGAGGACTGGCTGTCACGTTCAGCCTCCTCCAGTGAACGATGGGAAGGCAAAAGATGGGCGCCGTCTCCCTGTCTGTGTGATAAAGTCCCCATAACCGCGGTGTCCGGGGCATCTGGGCACACGATGTCTAACCCCCTTCATCAACTTCAAAGCCTTGTCTCAGAAAACAGCTCACTGTGAAAAGCTGAAATAGAAAATAGAGCTCAGATGATAAGCGCAGCCATGTGTATGTGAATGTGAGGAGAGTTAAGACTTTGGTCATACATTGGACCAGAAATTACTTGACTTCTGGCAATTTCCTGTTTTTTATCTAGGTTATCTGTGATTTTGAGTGAAGGGGAAAGTGAGAGTCCTGGTAATCTCATATATGATCAGGTATCGCCATCAAGTACAAAAGTACAGTGTACCTGTTGCGCTATAGACAAACAGAGCATGGCTTTGTTCAAACCAATGACGAAAGACCATTGTAAGCAATTACAATATTATTCTCATTCAAAAGTTTTTATGGTTTCAAGCCCTTTTTTCTGCATCAAACGGAGGAGAACATGCCCTTATTTAGGAACGGTAGAATACGTTACCTGACACGATGAACGTTTGTGACAAACTGGTTTTGCAATAGAATGACGAACTCAGCACTCATTAGCTACTCCTAGCAGCCACATAGTGGATAGTTTAGTCACCCAAACAGACTCTGCTGAAGGCGCATTGGAAAGTCATGCTGTGGGAAGCACATGGGCTGACTGTTAGAGCCTTGACGCAACAGTAAAGTCTCAAAGGAATATAAAAGGACGGAGCGGGGAGAGCACTGTGGGAAAGTTCACTGCCCTTGAAGGAGCCTGATAAGGGGATAGGAACCAGCGTGTATGTGTTGTGCAAATTTGTAACGACTGCAAGCATTCTGCTGATACAGAGGAGTCTCACACCATGTACTCATGGAAAACCTGCTTGTCCAAAGGGCATGTCAAGCTGGGTGTGGTGAATGTTATCAGTGTGATTTCAGTTTGTGATGGTAATGCTCTGTGTGCATTTGCAGTCGTCATACAGGTTTGGGCACAGGCTGTTTTCAAATTGCTTAAACATCTCAAAGGTTAAGATCCCCCTCCCCTCTTTTCTCCTTCCACAGTCAAGTGATGAGATGCACACTGGTTAGCAGACGCACTCATGAGTAACCTGATCTTATTCTATGCAAATCATTTGAAAGCTTTTGAAAGGGATAAAGTTCACCTACACTGTGTTGTAACACAAAGGCAGGGAGGAGCCAGACAGCCTTGAAGAGGAAACGGTCTCAAAGCAACTGACAAGTCTAGCTACACCCAGGGTTGCCCTGAAGGACAATGTACAGCCCTCCCCCTTTTCTTCACTCTTATATGCACAGGAACATATCTGCTTTGCTCATCAAGAAATATCTTTGCAGAGTACTGAAGTCATTCTTACTTCCTGAGTGTGTGAGGCGCTTTGCATGCTCCTGATGATAAAATCACTTCAATCAAACATGCCATTGCCCAACAAGAAGATGAGTAAAGTTCAACCCCTCTTTGTGACTAAAAAAAAAAGAGGCCTTGCTCCTCTCACATGATCCTTGCACAGTTATTCATTTACAGCGTGGAGGAGGAAGACAGAGTGGCTCACTCTGGGTAAACAGGGAGTTGTGTTTGCTGTCTGTGCGAGTTAACCCGAGTATTCACCACATCACCTTTCTGCTCATTAACGCTCAACATGCAGGAACATGAAACTCGTCATTCTGCACCAAGACAAAGCTCCCTCTTCCTACAACAAAACAATGCATGCAAGCAGTCAGAGCTGTGCTCCCATTATGAAACTCGTTCTGTCACAAGACCAGTGCCTCACAGGAATGCTGTTGTGACACATGCGCGCTGTTGACACAGGGGTTAAACATTGAACAACTGTCACACACACATCCACACACACTTCAGCTGCCAAAAGGGCGGGATCTTCAACCGCTGCCGCACCAGTTTCTATTTATCTTTCCACTTTGGTTGTCTGCGTCCTCTGCCACCTCCTAACAGTTCAAAGAAAAGGTCTCCTCTCTGACTGCAGCCAGGTGCATTAAAGTGTAATGATTCACACTGCACACAAAGCCATGCACAACACACCCCCTCGCATGTTTGGAGATTTGCGGAGGTCACCGGGTGCGTGCGTGTGTGTTGGATGTCATGTGGTGCAGATATCTGGCTTGGTGCTGCTGGTGCAGAGGGTTCAGCGGGAGTTCAGCACAGATTCATTATTCATGCTTTTCTGTGCACCAAATAATGGCACAGAGGTGCTTTTGAGAAAGGTCCAAGCGCTTAAATGTATTTTTTCCCCCATATTTTCCTGCTTATTTAACCTTCAAAAACGGTTTGGTATCTGTTTTTTGGATTTGGTTGTTGCCATGTGCAGAGAGCAGGAAACATACTGGTGTAATTCTTTACAGAAGGGGGTGAAAGGGGAGGGGAGGGAGCGGGGTCTTCAGAGTAATGTGTGTTGGCAATGCTTTGAAAAATCCCTGCTTAACAATTCTAGGAAAGCCAAGCCACCTGGAAATCTCATGACTTCCTGAATCTAATTCCAGGCTGAGCTATCAGACTGTCTGACTAGCAGCTTTCATTGAGGGGTGTAAACACTGAATGTCAGGCATGTTTGCCAGAGCCAGGCTTGAATTAGGCATTAATACTCACGTAATGCCCGCAGTGAACTCAGATGCCCCAGCAAAGCCCTGATTATATTTTCTCCCTGTCTAACAGATTTATAGTACACTGTGAACTCCAAGGGAAAGCTGGCACTGGCTGCACCCTTGAACAGGAACACTATACAAAGTTCCACTCTAGCTGTTTTTAAATGCAACCTACACTTACTCAGACCACGTAATGACAGACGTTCGTGACGGCTGCCTGTTTGGATAACCTGCAGTTGCAGTCTGAATCTGCACACAGAGCAAACAAGACAGAGCAAAGGTATGACACCACCAAGGGAGAATCCAGAACAAAATCCCCTCTCATGTCACAGCGTGCTGTGTTGGCGGACCGTGACCTCATCCAAAGTTTACATGCAACCACCTCATGCTGCTTTGTTATCTTCAAACCAGCACATTCCAGCCCTCAGAGGCAACAAAAAAATGTCACATGCAGATCCTGCTGCGCTCTGAGAAACACAAGCAAACAAATGGCAAGCTCACCAATTGAGCTGTAGCAGATTTCATAAAGTGAAAACACACGGGCATGTCAACAAACTCACAAAAGCAGAAGGGTTGACATGTATGTAGGTCAGCGGTGGACTGATTGGAGCTTTGCATGTGTGCTTACTCAGCAGCCTGCACGAAAGCGCAGGTCGCTTTGAGTCTTTTTTTTTTTTTTTCACACAGACCACAGGGTAGTAAATAGCTACTAGGAGGATCACTGCCTTCACAGCTGATTGGCCTGATGCTGGCCTGACATAAACAGGAAGCCGGTCGTGCAAGTCACTGAGTGGAGCGGACACAAAAAGAAGAACGAGAGACGAGCTGCACAATATGGTGGCAAAACAAAGAGAGAATGTGGAAAGGCTTGAGGGATTTAGCTCAGAGAAAGAAAAAAAAGGTGTTTCTGTTTGTAGCTTACCATGTGACTCATGAAGGAATGCAGCCTGTGATTCAGTTCTCTGCATTGTCAGCAGGCCGTGTGCAACAATGGTGACGACGTGTGAAGTATGGTCTGTTTGTATTGGTAACAGTAGGACAGGAAGCCGCGAAACGATGCCACCAACACACCACGAACACAGCACGATCTTCACTCTGGGCCTGCACTTCCTTTACATCTTTACTTGTTCATAAAGGGAGAGTTTTTCTATCTTTGAAACCGGAGTGTTAAGCTGTGAAACTTGACATGTTGGCTGTAAGTTTAGAAAGCAGGCTCCTGAATAAATGTACACTTTTTTTAAGTGAGGTGTGTGCACTTCTCTGCGTGTGAAACTTCAGGAAGTGATTTGAATTTGTTCCTGTTTTTATTTTTTCATCAGGTTGCACAGATTACGTAAGAGAAGCGTGCAGAGACTACAATAATTTCGCTTCCTTGTTATTTATCCGTTCGGGTAAGCACTATGCATGTTCCCTTTTGACATCTGCTTATGCTGTGAAGCATGTTTCTGATACCAGGTGAAGAACAATTTATCAGGCAGCTTATCATCTAAACACCAAATGCCTTATCTCTACTGTTGGGTAACTGTTGTGTAGCCTCTGCATGTGATGTGCTGTGACAGGGCAAAAGCACAGAGTGGAAATAATGAGTGACATATCAGCCCTGCTACCCAAAGAGCTTTTAGAAAAACAGCCCTCCTCCCTTCCTCCCCTGTCAGCCTACTGTCCCCGTTGCCTAGCTGTGAAGGTCAGATGACAAAAAAAAAAAAAAGAAAAGAAAAACAGAGAGAAAAGCGCCAATGCCACCTCCAACTGACTGGTTCAAACAAGCCCTGGGAGGAATGGGGGTGGTGATGCGTGGGGCGTAGCCCTCTGAGCATGCCCAGTAAGGAGGATTGCTGTGTGATGGCAACACATTGGGCTCTCCCATCTGCTGATGCACTTCTCGCCCCAGGCCCTTTACCATCCAGTCTAGTGAGCAGCCAGATCAATTTACTGTGGAATGAACACAAAGTCAGTGGCTGACGCATGCACGCAGATATTCTCACATTCTTTGTGTTCGACGGCAGCAGCAACGCCGAGCCTCACGCTGTTCTGCTCTGCTTTGCTCTACACTGCACTGCAGCAGGCTTTCGCTCAGATGAGCACACATTAGATTTTACTCATGCATGCAGAAAAATGGAGAGGCAGGGTATGAAACAATGGGCTGTTGTATTATTCAGGGAAACTCTTCCCAGGCCGAAGCTTGCGACGCCACAGCTTTGCACATAGCTGCATGCAACTCTGAAAAACGAGTACTCGTATGCTTGCTACTTCCCTCATTCCAAATATCTGCAAAATGTTGCTGAGTCATCTGAGCCACACTCACACACACGGAGGAGCCTTCAGTTATCACAATGGCTGTTTCCACCACTTTCAAGCAGCAACTGACACATTAGTTATTTCATGGCCTCTGTCTGGCAGAAATGCCAGAACAAGAGGATCATTTGTAGAAAATGCTATTATCTTTATAGCAAAGACCCAGTGTGTGTTTCCTTTTGAATAATTGAGAATCCAAGTCTTGTGCATTTGAACAGCCGCTGACTAGGCATCCAGGCCGGCATTCTCAACTACTCTGACAAAATGGTGTCGCTTGAAAAGAGACATGTCAGTGACTTATGCTCAGGAGTATTGGCAGGCTACTCACCAACCCGTGTGAAAACAAGCAAACACACCTGGAAGACCCTCAAAGTGCAATTGAAAGCTGGAAAAATGCTAATTTCCTGAGCGAAATGCAAGTCAAGGTGTGACTCAGTCCTATCTGCTTCCCCTTACATTGTATGAATAATTGAAACATATTGTGTGGGATCTAATGTGTTCTTTTATTTGCAGAGTCACGCCTGCGCTTTGTGATATGCTAATGAGTTCCCCTTTAAGTAATTGAGCTGTGCTTTAGAAAATCAGCCAAGGCCTAACGGCACATTGTCTGGAGGATGATCAAAGAAGCATCAGAGATGAGAAAGAGATGTTCTCCAAAGATCCTCAGATGACACTGATAATGCAGCACTTGATGGAGTTTTGAGCCGTGACGGACAACGCCGCCATTTCAGTCACGAACCTGCAAAGAGAGGCAATCAAATTCCTTTCCCAGATTAATTTCTCAAGCCTCAATCAATTTTTTTTTTATCCAGTCAAATGTCCTCCACAGTCCCGACCTTCATCCTCCTCCCCCACATTGACCATCAACCCTCAAACTATTACAGCCCACTCCAGACTGAACACCGCAGCCTCTCTGCCACCTCTCCTCATTCCTGCCTTTTGCTTGAGGGTTTCTAAATCAGGAGCAACATCTGACTTGCCACCTACTCATGTGTCTCCCTGCAACTCCCTGTGACCTTGATCCACCCTCTCACATTTGAATATTGTACACACTAATCTTCCTACGACTCTTTATCATTGCCCCATGTTCAAACACAATCTCTGTTATGTACACACAAACAATGCCAATAACAGACAGCTGCAGTTTAAAGCTCAGGAACAGCTGTGTTCCATTGTCTACCCTGGAAGTGACATTTGAAGCCAGCAGTGGCTGCCTTTAAATGCTTCTATTATTTCTATCGCCTTCCCTCTTATTTGTTCCCTTCATCCATCCCTCTTTGTCATTCCTGTGATGTTTTGGGTATCGCTGAGGTCTGCCTAGATACCGCACTGCCTTGGATTCTCACAAAGTAACTGGGGGATATGCTCCTTATTTGCCTCCCACTGAAGGCAGACATTCAATCCAACCTCTTCGGTGTCAGAGAGGCGACTGAGATATACTTGGCAGACTGTGTTTTGAACCCCTCCTTCCCCTTTCCCAGAGTGTGTATGTATGTATCTTTCAAGCCCTTCATTTCCCAGAAAAGGGTCCAGGATTTATGAGTGCATGAGCTGCCGCAAGCGACATCTCCAGAGAAGGATGAGTATTTCCTGCAAAGAGTGGGGCGGGAGGCACTGCTTTATGTGTGTCTGTGTGTGAGTGGGTGGACAGCTTCCATAGAAACACTATCCAGTAACATTTGAAGAGCGTCATCATGGGGAGGTGTGCTGCGTGTGAGCACAGAGGAGGCATCTTTCTGAGAAAAAGCCCACGAGGCCCTCAGACCTCTGATTGACAGTTAACTCTGCTGATTACTGCTCCCTCAGGGAGAGACTCTTGACAACAGCTGCTGCTTCAAACTCTCCCTGAACTATTGCTAACATCAGCTTCACTAAATATGTCCAAAACTGAGTTGTCAGCTGGAGCACAGCATCCACATCCCTCTCGCTGTCTGTTTCTGTCTTTGCAGAAATCTAACACAAGAGGACTGCACAACCCCCTGCTGAACCGACAAGTATTTGCAAAGTAACCGAGCCCTTCAACAACGCTTTCTCTTCAACCCTCGCCATTGGGTGTGGACGTGAGGAGTAACAGTGACTTCATGGTGAGTTGTGTAAGAGCGGGGTGAGGCTTGAAAACTGAGCCATGTGAGACAAACGAAAGTGCTGATGAGAGGAAAACAGAGCCAGCGTTTCTAGAGGCATGCAGATACAGAAACCCCCGGCAGAAGTCAGATGTCAGAGAGGACAGACGGGGCCCGAACTCATTGGAGGGGGGGCCGCATGGACAGCGTGTGGCAAAGGGGTAGTTGTGTAGGGGAGGAGGGTATGTTTAGAGGGTGGGAGGGTGGCGGGGGATCTATTCCAGTAGAGAGAGAAAGGTCGCAGTGTAAGCTGATAAAGGCAGGAGGCAGAGCTTGGGTCTGCTTCCAGGCCAGCTAGTCAGCTGACGCTTGCAGCTGTGTTTGGAACATCAATATGAGCCTTGTTCAGCCTCTCACCCACCCCCCTCCCTAAATCTCCCTTTCTCCCTCCCTCGCCGGCTCACTTGGCATCCCCCCTCCTCCTCTCCCCATCACGCTGTTTCCTTTTTTTCCGACTCTGATTTATGAAAGTAGGGCATGTGCCCATAACTGCTGCATCAAGGCACATGGCTTAGCCTCCAGAGGCACTAAGGCTCTGTTTACATCAGCCCAGACAACTGCACTGCATTGCACAATCGCCACAGGATAGCTCTGTTATATAAAGCAAGGGGCCATGTTGGCTGCATTGTTTTGTTTTTCTGCTCTGCCCTTTCTCCACCTGAAAAACCTGAACTGGACAAATCTGTCCTCTGTAGTTTGATACTTCACTTAACCCATCCGTTAACCAGAGACTAGATGTGTCAGTCAGGTTCAAACACCAAAAATGGAAAATTCATTAAGCATATTTGGATCAAACAGTTCCAGGGACTTCAATAACTTCAGTTTGTTGCTCTCAGCTATTCAATTCACTCTTGCACAGGATTCTGGGGGCCCCGGCTCAGAGGTTTATTGTTGAGAAGTAGCAGAGCATGAGAATATTCTGACAAAGAGAGCAACAAACGCGTTTTCAGTGGCGAGGGTGAGACCGAGAGATGCTTGTTTGTTTGGGGATGACAATTAGTCCCCAAATGAAGCACAGAGGCACTTCAGGACCAGTTTCCATGACAACAAATCAGACTGCTCAGCCACTGGAAGACTGAAAAATGTGTTCCTAATGAGAAGATAAAAAAAGAAGCATTTCAGCTGAAGGCCTTAGACAAACACATATACGGCAAACACGTATGAACGTGTTGTTAGGATGTGAATGGAGTTGGCCGAGGTAGGTTGGCTCAAAATGATTCATGGCAGCATCTGTTTGCATTAGCAGGTAAGAGGAGTAGATGGATTGTGAGAGGACTTTGTTTTTAATCATCTTACAAACAGGCAGGGAGTAATGGGTGTAACTTGTCTCTAAAACAATCTTAATGGACAGTGAAAAACTCCACCAGCTGCTGGCATCACAAACCATTAAGCATTTAGTTCACTATCCTGCTTATAAGCCACATGTGACTGCGTGTAACTAAGCTCAGGGGTGGGTTCAGTGTAACCTTCCCCGTCTGTATGCACGCTAAACCTGTGCTGACTCAACAAAGGGCTGTTCGCTCAGGCTCCACTCAGCATCATGTTGTAAAGGCATGCATGAGCATTTACAGCTGAAGGCTCTGAAAATGTCTGATATTTGTGCCTGCACGTGAGTTGTTACAAGCTGGCTTGAAAATGATTTACTGATGATGTCCTGCTACCGTGCAGCATGGGGCCCCAGCTTTACTTGTTTTTGTGCCTTTCCCAGAGACTAGAGCTGCTTTGAGATGCCTCTCCAAGTATTAATATTCTGTGGCAGGAAGTCACACAGAGAGATGAAAAACGTCAAATTTTTCAGTCTAGAGCCCTAACCTAAATAAACGCTGCCTTAAAGAAATAGAAAAAAACAGCCTTCAGAGATATTTTTCTCTCTCATGCTTCCAGTCTTTGTTAGCGGCTGTCGCCTTTGTAGAAGTCCCCGTATCCTCAGCGATCCCCTCCACCCACTCCCCCTCCCAACGCCCACACTCCTCTGCTCTGCTCTCATAACTCAGCTGTTACTTGGCAACATGGTCCCAGCTGGACCCAGCATCAGCCACGTTGCCATGGCAACAGAACGCACACAGGCAGACATGGTAAACATGTTTTGTTTTTTTTTCTCTTTCAGAAAGCAGGAGAGCAGCGCCACATGCACAATAAAACCCACATGTGTATTCAGCGCGGTGCTAAAACATCCATCAAAAGCAGAGCGCTCAGAGTAATCAAAGTGGGAATAATCTGCAGTGTGATCTCATGCACCTGCAACATCCTCACATCTGTGGCCTTGGCAAAAGCTGAAGGAATGATAGGATGTATTGCTGATGCTGCTCACTAATTCCAGCATTAATTTAACCACTTAATATTTTGTGTTTTTACCCTTTATATTAATCACGTCCTGCATCATCATGCATTGAAAGCCACGGCCCACTCATAGCCTTGGCTGTAGGATTCAGGGAAACAAACCTCCTCTCCATGCTCTGGGTAACACTGCATCTGTCGTCATAGCAACCCGATCCATCATCTGCAGGGGGATCAATTGATTCATTATTGAGTGAGGCGCAGCCCCTTCTCTGCTTCCAGTTCACGTCTACTTACTCTGCCTTCAAGCATCCATTATTGACGTTGATGCCTGCCCACTCACTGGGCTGAAGAATAGAGAGCTGTCAAGTCTCCCTCATAGAAATATAATTCATATTCTACATTTTCTCTGAAAAAAACAGCCTGTTTGTTGAAAGACACAGGACCACGACCTGAGACTGGGAAAAAATGTAATTTGTACAAGATGCTCTCTTCATTTTGTCACGCATGTTAACACAATCAAAACTCAGATCGCACTGTGTAAGAAAGATAAATTCAGATAGCTAAACTGAAATCCTGCATGCTGTAAGAACTTAGAAATAGAAAAAGAGGCTGAGGCAAGAGGCATTGTGGTGTGAGGTTACCTTTGTACAGACAAGATAAATTAGCATCAGATGAAGCTTAAAAAAGGAGGGGTAAATATAACGTGACACACATAGCCTGTTCCAAAACTTGTTTTTTCTGGAGCAGGGCATTTATAGCTGCAGGGGAAGACGTGCTTTGATTCTAGTCTGTCTTCTGCTGTGAGGCTGCACACCTAAGCAGAGCCCAGAGGCACTGGGAAGGGCGGGGAGCTCCAGTTTCTATGCAGGAAGGATAAGCACGAGACAAATGTATGTTATAGGAAAATGTGTGCTAAATGGATGATGTCAGCTGCGGCACTTTGACATTTTAATGTCATCTCTGAGGGAATTACATCATTAGCCCTCTTTCCTGGCCCAGCTCGATGCTAGGAAACCTCCTAATGGATGTCAACAAGCCATCCCTCTGGAAGAAAGGGGCAGAGGGGGTTGGAATGGTAGACAGGGTGTGGATGGTGAGGTGTTGGTGGGAGTGCTTTCTCAAAACTTCTCAGCCAGCTACTCAGCATCCTCTCAGCTAAAAGCACTTAGTGCATTTCTCACCATAAGATTAAATCAATCTTCTGTTCATATCAGACAAAGTGAGTTCATCTGAAGCTCCACTTTGCACCGGTGCCTTCCTGTTGACCCTAAATGACTCAGTGAGTAGGAACCTTGTAGTGGAGTTGTTCTATCCTGCATTTATAATTGCAGAAGCACATTGAGTTGGCAGTTGGCTGGTCTTGACGATGACTGTGACCCTTTCAGTTTGAAAAGCTGTCAGTGTTGCCTCCGCAGCCACCCTAAGATGCTGTATCCGATAATTCATCAATCATCTACGAGTCCATTGAATTTAAATCAAGTCAAGGAATATGGACTTTCGGTGTTAAACTAAATCATGAAGACATTATCTGTCTGATGGACTCTATCAGCTTGTGAAATCAGTGTGGAGAGAAACAAAGAAGCAATATGTTTGCACAGCAGCATATTCTATACACCAATATTAACTCATCTCAACAGATACTCACAGATAAAGGATATTTCTGTCTCTCAGTTAACTCTCTGAGCAAATAGTAAATATATTTAGTACACTGATAATTGTGCAAACTCTCCAGTCAATGACACATCAGGTGATCAGACAGAGGATAGAGTCACAACTGGTTTATTCAGCGACTGCTCTCATCTCAGACTGAATCACAGCTGCAGAGTGGATAGGCTCAGTCCTCCCAAGTATTTGTTGGTGAGTTAAAT
Organism: Leuresthes tenuis; assembly: GCF_036924035.1. Lineage (NCBI taxonomy): Eukaryota > Metazoa > Chordata > Actinopteri > Atheriniformes > Atherinopsidae > Leuresthes > Leuresthes tenuis. Next base: position 19,587,076 of record NW_027325362.1, read on the forward strand.
GCAGGGTTGAACGATGGGAAAGAGTGGCATGGCTCTGCAGCTTAACTTCACTTAACAATTGCGAGTTTGACCTGTATTTGAAATGGAAAGAGGGCAGAAATAAATCACATTTCCAGATGGGTGCAACAAGAGCTTCAGTCGCTCTGTGAGACCTATTTCTTTTCGTCGGGTGTTATCATCCCCTTGAAGACTTTCATTTGAGAGTCAAAGCCTGACTCGCCGTTATTATCTCACTGTCTATGAGCCTGTAATCTCCCTCCCCAGTTCATTGAGAAAAGCAGATTGGATGTGACAAATCCAGGGCCCCAGATGACAAATAAATCAGGAATTTGCTGTGGTGAGTACGACTCATTTTATGATGCAGCTCCTGTATATTGTGGTGAATATCTATTTTTACTCTTATTTATATCTCTGTCATGTTGAGACGCGACTTGATATCAGAATGAACCAGATGTACCCCCATCTGCCCAGACGTGATTTTGTTTTTCTTCCTCAGGCACAGCTTTAACTTTGATGCGAAACAATACAAACTGTGCTTTTAACGTAGGAACAGGCCCCTCACTTCTGATGTATCTTACAAAAGCAGCCAGTGCTTTCTGTCCCTCGTGTAAAAATAAGAAATTACAGTACCAGCGTCTCTAAGCATGCAAACATCTGTACACAGATGAAAACAGTTGCATAAACAACAAAAAATAGTAAAATGTTTTTTCAACCACAGCCTGTCACAAAAATAAAACTGCATAGCATTAAACGAGTGGGGCAGATAAACTACCCCCTGTGTGCTCGCCTCACATTCAAATTTAGCCTTGCGTGGGGAATTGATGAGACACAGAACTCAAAGCCAAAGTCTTCAAAGACCGCGGTTACACAAGATGCAAGGCGTCAAACCCACTTTGTAGTTCCAGGGTGAACAAGTGGGTGTGTTAGCTGCCAAGCTGCTCTAGGTGAAACAGCTACAGAGTTCTGCAAGACCTAAAAAGATGATAAACTACAAAAGTTACACTATAGTTAGCTCCGTGCGTAAAAAGGACACACACACACACACTCACACAGTTTTAGATTATTGTAGCTGGGGTTGTTTTATCTTTCAAGGTTGAGGTCTCTTTCATAAAACATAGCAGGCATGGGAGAAAGGAAAGCACAGGAACACCAAGGGAGTGTGAGAATAGAACAACATAGAGAGATAAAGAAATACAGAGCTGATAGTTAAACAGAATGGTTTCATCACACTTAAACTGAGGCACTGTGAGCAAAATAAAAATGTTTGCATTCATGCAGAGACTCAGGGAAAACTATGTTCTCATTTTTATCTGCCTTTTAAAAAAAAAAGCTAAAGTCAGTAGCAGAAACAGCTGGTATAACTCTGTCCAAATATTACATCATTCAGATATGAGCACCAGGGTTACAGGTGTGGGTGGGGCGGGGGGTTTAATCTGAGTCTGGTGCGCAGTGCTGGTCGAGAATTGATGCAGTACACATCACCCACAAAAAGACAGACATAACACGGAGTGAATTGTTTCCAGCATCTCACACTTATCAACCGTAGACACACCAAACATTTGTTGGGGCACGCATTACTAGCTAACACCTGTACAAAAGGTAGCCCTAGCATCATGAGGGAAATAAACATGAAGAGGTGACGATCTTCTCCCTTTATGTAAACATAACTTTAGACGTATTGCAACGCCACCTTTGAACAGAGCTTGGCTAGCTATTCTGTTCCTCGTGCTATGCTTTGTAATCTTCCTAGCATATACATTGCTGTAATAAACATGTCAGAAACGTAAAATAGGGCAAAATTTGGCCTCAAAGAAGACTAAAAACACAGCTGAGAAAAAAAGAATATATGATTTTAAAAGCCTATTTTAAATCTGGGGTCAGAATGCCCAATAGCCATCTCAGGTAAACATAAAAATTTTGAAATTCAGTAATGTACTACTATGTAGTGTACATAATCAACCTTGATGAAAATACAACTACAGCTAACTGTCGCTATGATAGACAATACCATGCATAACATAGCTCAATACCTACAACAGTAATTGCATGTTAATATTTTTAGATCATATTCAAGTGCATGTAGGGACCAAACCCCTGACTCTATTGTTTGAAATCAACAAATCTATCCACTGAACCCCACATATTATAGACATTGCATTCTGTATTACTACATTATCATTAAAATTGCATTATCAGTGGCATTCTACAACAGCCAACTATATTTGTAATACTAAAACTGAAAGAGAAGAGCGGAAGTAGAGGATTGCCACATTCTTGCGGAGGCCCCACATTCCCCAGAGCACAACAACGCTATAGCTCGCACAGTTCCTCCTCTGCCCCCCACCCAGTTGCCTTCAGCCCCCTGCTTCCTGTGCAACAGCATGGTCGCTCAACCCCTCCCTTCACTGCTCTCAGCTCGGTCAAGCTCCATCTCCCTCTACCCCGCCACTCCAAATACATTATTTACACTCCACCCCTCCCTTCAGCTCAGCTACAAAGAATCAGGGCAGAGGGAAATAACACCACTGTATACCCCCCCACCCCCCCGCACTAACACACACATTGCACACACACAAGCGATGTGTGTCCCTCTCCACCACCCCCACCTGCTCGCTCTTTTCTCGCTCTGCGGGATGAAAATACAGAGCAGGGCTGGGCTGCGACAACGGGAAACTCTGTGAGGCCCCGGCCCTCCCATTAATCCCCTCTGACGTGCCTCCCGAGGGCAAGGATTTGCTACAAGTCAATGCAGGAGACCTACAATATGCAAAACAAGCCTGTCTGACTCTCTCATGATGTTCAAAGCCTCTGCACTGCACTGCTTGTGAGACAGGAAGGCAGATCAGAGACAGAGAGGGGAGGAAAAAAATAACTGTGCACACAGTCTGCTCAGTTAACCCTTTCCTCACCCTTTTGTTCAGTGTATGTGCCACTTTGCTCCTCTGGTTTCACCCTTGCCTTAATAGCACAGATACTGCTGACGACAGATGACAAGATGATTGTCTTTCTATCATTATCCCCTGCTATTACCTACCATGTCCCTCGTCACAAATTCCGTTGTAAGACGGGCTTGTTATGAGACCAAAGTGTGAAAACCACTCAGCGTAAACAGGAATTCACTGGTCATGTGATGCACTCACTTCTCTCTGGCAGAGTGGTGCTATTGAATTACAGCCTTATCAGACATCTAGTGATGAGGAGATATGTGGAAGCTGGAGGCATGGTGGGTGGGTGAGTGGGGGCACGGCAGGCTGACATTATTAGAGAGAAGCAATCAGGGTGGTTTGGTGCTTTGTGGGGGAGCTGCTGTCCACACCCTTGTGCTCACACTCACAGGGAATGTAAACAACAGAGCTCAAAAACACACAGAGGAGAAAACTTGCAAGTAGGAAGGGCAGCAGAAGAGAGGAAATTGCCATGGGGGTAGCAACAGAAGAATGGAAAAACAGATGACGGTAAGGCATTACCCCACAGAGGAAGAGAAATCCGCCAGGATTTGTAGCCTGCTTTAGATTCACGTGATTGCCCCCCCCCTCCCTCTCTCTCTCTCTCTTCTTTCCACCCATCCTCAGACCCTTTGAGATGGAAAAATGGGTCATCTGTGTGAAAGTTAATACTCTGAGCACGTACAGCCCTGCTTTATTTTTAGGACGTGCCTTGGAAATTTTTCTCCCCCCCACCCTCTCTTGCTGGTGAATGACACAAAAAAAGTGCCGGGTAATTAGTATACCATGTTGCATGCACACAAGTGGCAGCGTGGAGGAGAGCAGCAGCTTTCCATGATAGCCCGGACCTGTCTCATATTTCTCCACCGTCTGCCCTTTTCTATGACAACGTACAGTAGATTGCAGACTCTGGCACCACAGCTATGACATCAGCCACAGGACACAGACAGCGGGGGTTCTGAGCTTCATCAGGCAGAAGGAAAACATGTTTCAAAACATAGATGCTGGAGGACTCCGGGTCCCTGTGGACACCAATAAAGTCACTGATCTGCAAGCCACGAGCAGCAAATGCCTACCTATTAAGAAGTAAGAGTCAGAGGCTGTCAAGCATAGAGCGGGTGCAGCAAAGAGTCTGCTGCTTTGCAGAGCTACGTGAAGCTGCCATAGCAACGGCATACAACCGAGTTATTTCTGGCTGCTTTAAACTCCCAAACACAGCTGCTCCTACATAACCAGACATCTCCACCACTCAGATGGCACTTGGTATACAGACGTTGTGATCAAGCTATGACATTCAAACTCGCACTATGAAATAACACAGCAAAGGTCATAAGTGTTGTGGATAATTTGTTGACAGGATTTCCAGTAATGAGTTGCGGAGCCCAAATTATTACAGTAATTATGATATTCCCAATACACTGCTTGACATGTGATCCATGCTCACAGAACACAAGAGCAGCAACTATTCCGTGCTGCTGACAACCTTCAAAGCTTTTTACCCCAGAACTGGAATATTTTTAAAAACGGGCTTTTTCTAGGACCTTCAGTGAAGTAACAGGTTGCATTTCATCGAGTGCAAGTTGGGGGGGGGGGCATTAGAAACAGTTAAAAAATCACTCCTCGTGAGCACACGGTCGATGTGCTGCAGGCAAAAGCATTGTTATTACTGTCAACTGGAACTGTTATGTTCTCAGTTCTCTCCATTCAGTCACCCTTCACAGTAAGGCCACATGTCTGCGAGTACTGCCTGGAGCAACAGCGCCCCCTACTGCAAGACAACCGCCAGCTTCTTACTTTCCCCTCATTTCCCTGTTTGCTTCATCAGATATAAAGAGCTGACTCATAACCATTCATTCAGCCTAAAATAGAGCCGAAGCATAATTAAATGAATGACACCAAATGAATAGAGTTACAACAAACATCTCATTGATGAAAGTGATATTTGATGCTGAAATGAGGACAAACAGCATTCTCTTTTACACAAAAACGCAAGATTCGCTGTGTCATCCTGAAATATAAGCGTCAGCCTGTATGTCCAGGCCTCTTTCACTATTTCTAACCTGGCAAGCAGTTCTGGTCTGCTGTGCTTCAGTGACATTTCAGCCGTCTCTGGTCTGCAGGGGACTGAGTACAGAGCGAAGTGTTTTATTTCTACAGAAAGTAGGCCAGTGACACACAGTCTGGAGGGGTGTAAACCTGTTCTTACCCCCAGCGCCAGCAACAGACTGCAGCTACAGCTTGACCTCCAGCAGTCTGTTCATTTTCTCCTCTGCCTCCCCAAAAGGATAGATTAACAATGAGTCCCTTCTCCTGCTCACACACTTGGGGCCAGAGAGCTCTACAGGCCCCTGACAGGCTTCTCCGGTTCCACCAAATGGCAGCTCTGTAGCAGGGGTTCAAGTACATGCACTCACGGAAAATGGAACAGTGTCCACCATTTAGTCTTCACTTGACATATCTGGGCCACTGTTTTTCATTCCTTATGAAGAAAAACTACCCCCCCCTTCCCCTCCCCAACACACTTTTTCCGTTTCCTGGCAACCTCAAGGCCCTGGGCAGCTCTGGCCAGAGCTCTTGGAATAACAGCTGCAGACGGGGATAAAAATAATTACAGCTCTATTCGTCTTCCAACACACACACTTCCAACTAGACCTACTCCCTTCTCTACTATGAGCTGCTCTGCTTATGCTCTCCTGCACACACAATAAAGCCATTCATGATACGGCCATTGTGGGTCAGTGGAATCGTACAGCTCATGTTTCACTGAGCTACTTGGAAGCAGAAATACTGTACTAATGACAGCAATTCAAAACATCTGAGCCTGGCTAGCGTTACTTTTCCTCTATGTTCATTTACATTTTAGTGGTAAACATCTCATTTTACCGTGGCAGTGTTCCTTTAATGTACGGGGAACATCTATCCTCGAGTTAATGCACATAACGCCTCCCATTCAGCAAATTCTTTCCCCGGGTTTCCGACGAGACAGAAGCTTCAGATTTTCCTGTGCATTGCTGCTGCCATCTACTGGTGGATGAATTCTCAGAAACTCAACATGTGTTTTCATGTTTTATTACAGGGTTTTTCACAGACAATTTAAACTGGAATATATATAAATAACCAACAACACAAATGTATTTTCAAATAACCTAATGGCAGTATTCCACAAACACGTTTCACATGTATCAACTGTGCAAAAATATGTAACAAATATAAATTAATCTTTACATTTTAAATTAATACATACAATAAATAGCTAGAAATATCATGATATCTGGTTGTAATGAGGTTACGCAGAACTATGGAGGAATCTTCATTCTTAATGAAGCTCACAACTCACAAGTGCATCAGGAGTCTGACATTCCTTTAAGGAATAATATAAAAGCAGCCTCACACTCCAACACACATTCATTCGACGCCATCTTCCGTTAAAGGCTGCGAGCTGATGATTCGCTGAAAAATACAAGGAGGGAAAAAAATAATTCAGAGAAATATAGAAGAGGTCTCATTCACAAACAAACACAGCTGTTGTTCTTTGTCTCATTATCAATGTCTTAGAGGTGAAATAGCTAAGAGCTACGGTCGCATGGCTCTCAGCTTTGGATGATTCTAAGATTTATATTGCATCCTTTCTTGTCCCAGAGGCCACAAACATCAACTGGGGGGTTTATTAAGGATGCTCCGCCACCAAAACGCTCTGCTATTTATGAGCGAACATGCAGGAAGTGCTTACCTGGCTGATTATGGGTAGTTTGGTAAGCAGCTTTTGGAAGACTGGATGAGGCAGCGTCTGCTGGAGTACCTGAAGCAGCTGCTGAGGTTGACTACATACTGCTATGGCATTGGTCAGATGGTCCACACCTCTGTCAAGTTCACCTGGGTTAAAGATTACAAAACGTAAAATATCTGACATCCATGAAGGCAAGTTTATGTAATGAAGTGCAAGTTAAATGTAGAAGGGTAAAGCACTTGGCAACAAATATGACCACTGAAAATCACATAACAGGCTTATAAGATCTATTTTTATTACCTGCCAAAGCTATAAACTGCTGCTCTCTAAGCCGTCGGTCCACGAATCTTATGTGCATCAGTGCACGAGGCATGCACGTGTTAGGTGTGAATGTAGCATGAACTGGCATGTGACTAACCTTGTAACAGCAGTTCCTCTCCCAGCTGGATTTCCTCCAAAAAGTATTTCTGAACAGCTTTTGCGTTTGTTAAGTCTGGCAGCTTCAATGGAAACAAAGTGTCATAAATGCACGTTTAGGCTCTCATTGAATACAAAATTAGCCGGAGTTGGTGGTTCTCCACGTGTCCTACCTGTGCTGGTCCAGACTTCTCCCTACAAATCTTTTTCCTTCTACCTGTAAGGAAAAAGAGAAAACGACTTTATACAGTACTAGGTTTAGTTTTATGTTGTAACGAACACGTTGAAACACGTGGTTCCGTGTTAGATAAGCTTTAATCTTAAGCATATTTCTTTAACGACATACATAACAGGACACAAAAATAATCAAGTTGGGTTATATATTAATTCCCTCAACGATTTGAGTAACTGAATGTAATTGAAAAAATTCAGGATGGCGAAACCTCCAACAACACACACAAAAAAAACCTTTGAGTGAAGCTTTTGCCACATGGGGGTTAACGATGCTAAAATGAGAAAACTTCCTGTTCTACGTCTACTAACTTACATTGTCGTAGCTTTTCCTTGAAATGAGGGTCACTCCGTCGCTTTCTGTCGAAATAGAAACAGTACGCGACAAAAACTGCTCCACACACCCCAGCAATTATCGCATTCCTCTTACCGCTCATCATATCTGAACCACGTCATGTACAACTACGACTGATAGCAGAATAGCTGGCTAGCAGCTAGCACACTGCTAAGGAAGTGACATCATGTACGTAAATCATGACGCCGGGCGTGATGTTGAACAAGGCCTGTTGGATTACATTAAAGAAAAAAAGGTATTTACACTCACACGCGGGCGCGCGCGATTTCGTTCTTTCATCTTTATTATTTTTAATCCAGTTTTTAAAAACTTTTTTGCTGTTTTTAAATCAGATAACTCGGTAATACAAACGAAGCACTTGATGAGAATTTTCACATTTTATTCTCAGCGTAACAGAAAAAAGCCAAACAAATAAAACGACTATCCATAAATCATGGTTAAAAAGGTTTAGTCTGACTTAAGTTTTTTTTAAGACACTGTTTTTCAGCACTTTGTTTGTTTTAAGTCACTCCTTTAAATGCAGTATATAAAGTACAATTCTCCACTTGGTAACCAAACATAAAACTATTGAACCTGAATTGAACCATGAACCTATATATTATTCACAATAAAAATTTAAATATCAAACATTAAAAGTGAGACATTTTACTATTTCATCAAAAAATAGGAACTCATTAGGACCTAGATGGTATGAAATTGTCTCAAAATGGTTGGGACAGGGGCAACGAAAGGCTGGAAAAGTAAGCTGTACCAAAAATAAACAGCTGAAAGAGCATGTTGCAACTAATTAGGTTCAATGGAAACAGGTCAGGTATAAAGAGAGCACCTTAGAGAGGTAGAGTCTCTCAGAAGTAAAGACATGTTGGTTTTCATGTGGATTTCAGAATAATGTTTCTCAACATAAAATTGGTTCTGTGGTCAAAAGAATCAAAGAGTAGAGGACCCATCTGGCTTGTTATCAGTGCTCAGTTCAAAAGGCTGCATCTCTGACCGTATAGGGGTGCATTAGTGCCTTTGGAACTGGCTACTTGTAGATATGAAAAGGCAACATCAATGCTGAAAGGTATATACAGGTATAGAGCAACATCAGTCACATCCAAACGTCGTTTTCAGAGATGGACTTGCATATTTCAGCCAGACAATGCTAAACTGCATACCTAATGTATTACAACAGCGTGGCTTCGCAGTAGAAGAATTCAGGTGCTCGACTGGCCTGCCTGCGGCCCATATGTCTCACCAACTGAAAAAAATTAGCAAAAATTGTGCATCATGAAAAGCAAAGTTTGACAAAGAAGACCCAGGATGACCGTTGACCAGAATCATTTCCAAGACAGGAATGAGACAACATTCCTCACCCAAAGCTCCAGAAACTGGTCCCCTCAGTTCCCAGACATTTATAGACTATTGTTTAAAAGGAGAGTGGATGCTGCACAGGGGTAAACATGAAAGGATTGGCATATCATTGCATTCTGTTTTCATTTACAGTGTCGCAGCCTTCGAGGAGTTGGAGTCGCACAAATTCGCGTTGGAGTAAGAATGAAAAGAGAGACATTTTTCCTCGGAAATTGAGTGAAAGTGTATATACCTAGAAACGCTCAAGTAATGACAAAAGTGAAAGCTGCATCGAAGTGTAGCATTTGAGTAAAGATGACTTCCCATCACTAATGTAAAGAGACACACAGAGTACTTCACAAACTATGGCATTTATTTCAAACAGAGGCTTCTGCTTTGCTTACATTTTTACAATAAATTACACAACGACCATCATCCGATGAGGATAATAAATACTATGGAGCATTTTTTCCAATAAGCTCCATTGCTTTCTCTTAATCTATGACGGAGACTGTTTTCCTCATACAGGTTCGTACAGCTTTAGCTTTGGGCCATGTACAGGTTGGAAAAAAAGTTCAGCAACATCCAAAACCACCATTCCTCTCTAACACGCCCAAACTATAGAAAAACAAAAGAATACGAACTAAAGCGAACATAAAATTAAAAGAAAAAAAAAGGAGAAAATAGAAAAAAAAAAAGAACAGAACTACAGGAACCAACGAGAGGACAGGACAGAATATAAAGAAACTCAAATCAAAAGAGGGGAAAGTAAGACCAGGAACAAACATGCTGTAACCCTCGGTATTTACACTCAAAACTACAGTTAAAACCGTAAAACTGTCTGTACAGAAAAGTACATGTTATTAACAGTGCAAGATATTAAATAGCTTGACTCAAAACACTTCTCAATATACAAATGTATAACAAAAGCATACAATTACATACAAGTGCCGAACAAAACAGAACTTCAGGTTATCATACAGTGGGGGATCTATACAAAGGAAACACCGGAGATGTCTTCAGAAATGTTTACACATACGTCACTTTATGATATAAATGCACATTAACAATATCTCTATTATTATTCTGGTCATAGTATAGGAAACTGTTTTGGTGGGGATGCGCGTGAGAGGAAGCTGGCATATATCGTTTTTGATCATGAGTAGAATCAGAAAAGCTGTGCCAAAAGAGTATGTGTTGCTTTGTGTAATGCAGCAAAAAAAAAAAATATATATATATACTTATTTTTAAAAACTTCATGTTGTTTGAATCACTGCAAATGTAGGATTCCGTCTTTTTCTTTTTTGTGTCCGGCAGTACTTGAATAGGCAAAGTTAAGTTGATCCCGTTGCACATAAAAATCTTCAGTGAAGACGGTTGGTGTTATTGGTTTAAATGGGTGATGAGAACGTACTGAAACAGAGCAAACAAAGCTTTTAAAAAGCTCGTGAACTGAAGTAATGTGACCATTTACAACATCAGTCATTGCACGTTTTATACTGCCAAAACTCAACAGTAAAACTCAAACTGGAAGAGTAGTCAGTAGTAGGTTAAAGATGATTCAGTATTGTTCTGCTTTTGCAGCTTCTTACTCTTAAATATTACCACACGCTGAAAACATCCATCATTAAGTGACTTAGTCAGACTTAGCCCTTCACTGCCTGCTCACTCATACACCATTCTTCAGTCTGTTTTTAATAAAGGGACACATTATTCCAGCTGACCCTCCGATTTGAGACGAGGATCAGGAAAAAAAAGAAGAAAGAAAAGTGCTGTCCTTTCTCAAAGTGCCTCATGGAGACAAACAAAAAGGCACTACAGTATCATTTCATGGTCATCCACTGAGGCCATTCAGAGGAGCCAAGATGGTCTGAAAGCCAATCACCAGCCATATGCAGACAAGTACAGGATCATGTGCCTGTGTGTGAAAGGAGCGACGTCAACCACTTCAGCTTTAACCACGTGAAGGTTTGTTTTTTTTCTTTTTTCTTTTAATGAAGGTGAACAGAGAAACGTGGCAAAATGACCTTTTGTATGCCCTTAATGCCAATGTGGCAGTGTTCCTCTCAAGTTCTCGCATTGACACGGCAAGCACAAGCTGGGCCGCGTTGAGCTGTGAGGGCGGATCACAGAGGGGGATCCTCCACCAATACGACTTTATCAAATGGAAACAATTATTGCTTGCAAAAGAAAACAAACAAAAAAAAAAAAAACACCTATTCTTGGAAATGTTCAATTAAGGAGAGCGCAAAAGACAAATCTGGATTTTTTTTAGACAAATTTCACCCCCCTACACAAACTTCATAAAAGTGCACTTAAGTGCCATTAGCTTGCCAAGGAAACAGTTGTCTGTAAAAAATAGTGCTTGTTTCTGTTTTTTGTCTCTGGTCTGGTTTTTGTGCCCCAGTAGTTACAGTATGTAGGTTTGACTCGTCCTTCCCGTTGAGCAGGAATGAGCGCGGGGGTGGAGACCCCAGGGTGCTGGTTAAGTGCTTAGTGCGGTGTCTCCTTACAGCTGCGTCCTGTCACCTGCACTCCACTGATACCCCAGAGTTCTGAGACGAGGAGGATGAGGACGATACCGGAGGGTCGGCAAGCGTCAGCATGACCGCCGCTGTCAGCGAGCTGGAGGACGGGGAAGAGGAAGAGGAAGAGGACGAGGAGGAAGCAGCCACTGTGCCTGCGGAACAAAAATAAAAGTTGAAAGTGTTTTTATGGCATTTGGGTTTGTAATTTCTATGTCACAACCTTTTTGTCATATTTAAAAAAAAAAAAAAATCCTCTGTTTAGAGACAGTAAAGCGCTTCAAGCAATTAGCGCCGACTTACTTTCTCGTTCCTTCTTCTTCATGCGTTTTCGTCGTCGGTCGATAGAGGCCACCTCAGACTTGAGGGAGAGGTAGTGGTTCCTGATGTCCTGGAGCTTCTCTTGAAGAAAAGAAATCCTGTCCAGACTGTTCATCTTTTCCAGATCAGCTAAGTGGAACCAAGACGATTCATTTGGGGATTTCAGATTTAGTGAAACAGTGGAAAAAGGTTTCTACTGTTGACATTAGAATGCATAATGATTTGTTATAATACTTCATTTTTCTGTTCTATTTTCTATTCTGTTCTATACAACCAAGCGTCACCAAACAACAGCTCAGCAAAATCAAATAAGGAGCCAGAGTTTGACAGTTTATTTTGTTTCAAATTAGTTACGATACCAAATTTGTCCACTTACACATTTGGAAGCTCCACTTGTACACACGAGGCGATCTTCCGTGGTTGTCTCTGTGATGGGTGTGATCTGTGTCACCGTGCTTGTGGTACTTATGGCTGGAGGGGGGGGATCGTCCATGACACTTAGGTGAAGTGGCAGCCTTCAGGTCTGATGCGTTGTTCTTAGAGACAGATGATTTGGCAGCGCCCTCAACAACAGACTGGTCCTCACTGTCACTGCTGTTGGCTGGAGGGAAACAAGACATGAAATGAAGAGATGGGGGGGGGGAGACGACACACGACATAATTCCATCGCCCACTTTCCTTTGTACTATGATATTAGGAAGTTACGAAGTCATACTTATATGGCTGACATGAGCTCTGCAGGCGTTTGAAATGAGAGGGTGTCAGCTGTTCCATCCACAGCTGTTCTTACCTGTTTTCCTATTCTTTTTGGGAGGCACACCGAGGCTCTTTCGGTTTGGCTTGTGTTTTTTCGAGGCTCCACCTGTTTGTGATTCTTTCTGCCGTTTCTGACTCACAGACGCTACAAGGAAACGAGTGAAATTAGTGCCTGTATGATGCGTTGTAGACTTGCGTTTCTTCAACATTCCAGCCTAAATTAAAATAATGTTCACTTTATTAGGATTGTTTTAAGAAGTTTTGCTAGTACTTTTACCTTTGGACTTCTGCTCACTCTCCTGTTGGCAGCTGCTGCTCAGCTCTGGGCTGCAGCTGCTGCTGCTGTTGCAGGAGAGGCTGACGTCATATGCCTTTGAGGGGGAACCTGCCCCTTCGTCCTGTGGGAGCTCTTGCAGCTCCCCACCCAGACTCTCCACCTCCACTGTGCTGCTGTCCGTCTCGCTGCGCCCTCCTGCCACCTCCTCCTGTGCGGGACCCGGGGGAAGAGGGTCAGAAGCCGGCTCTGAAGGCAAGGCGGGGGTCAGAGACGGAGGCGGGGAGCAAGGCTGTGCTTGACCAGAGTCTTCCACTGCGCTGCCTCCTCCTAAGGGGGACTCGGGCGTTGTTGGTGGTGTGTTGAGCACAGAGTTACTGCCACTGCTTGGGAACTCCTGAAGTTTGTCATTTTCCATCTGCTCCTCTGAGGTTTCATCCTCAGGTCCAGCATCCTGTTCCACTCCGGGCTCCTCCAGACACGAGGGTCCTGGTGGGGGAGGAGAATTGGCCGCCTCTGTGTCTGAGTCAGAAAACAACTCTTTCAGAGTCTTCTTTGGCCACTGAGCCTGGATGCTGGACCACACATCCTTTTGTCCTTTAGGGCGAACAGCAGCCCTTTCCTCTGCATTCCCAGACACTTTGGCCCTCTTTTCAGGAATCTCCCAGAAGCCTGCTTGTCTGCCTGTTTTGGTTTTCTCCTTCATCCCATTGTACTTCTTGGAAGGTGAACCTTTTGTTTTTGGCCGGCTTCGCTCACTTTCCTCTGTCTGAGACTCAGCTGGTGCTGCGCTCTCATCATCTGAACTGCTGCTAGAGGAGGCTCCCCTCTCCTCTCCAGGACCAGCTGCTCTCTCCTCCAGCTTCCTGGGTGAGACCCCAGGCAACCAGTCAGCACTCCTGGTGCTCCTGGTTTTAGCTCTGGATTGACCTTTTGGGGTCCTCTCAGCTGCACTGTCAGATTTCCTCTTCCTGGTGCTCACCTCTCCCTCCATCTCCGGGTGGCCTCTGCGCTTTCCAGCGTCTGCGCTCTCTGCACTGACAGCATCTTGGCTCTTTCCAGAGACGGACGCGGGTTTGGACCCCTCAGAGGGGGTTCCGCTCTCCCAGCGCTCTGATGTTTGCAGTGGCTCAGTTGGGCCTTTTCTGAGGCTGCCACAGCAACCTGGCTGATCCTCTTCATTGTGCTCTCCCTCCTCATCCTCATGCTCACTTTCATCTGTGGACATCTCAGAGGCTGTGGCGAGCAAGACAGAACCTCTGTTAGTTTCAGCAGGAAATGAAGAGACATAATAAACCACTTAAGAGTGAAACAATACTAATCTGTTGCTTGTGAATGCTCGCGAGTGTCGCTACCTTGCAGGCCATTGAGGATAGAAGTAATTTCTATAGACTTTACGGGAGACTGCTGAGTCCCTTTGTCCTCTGCCTCATCAATCTTGGCAAAGACATCCTGGCTCAGGCCACATTTGGAGCGTGGGACGCGGTGAGTGTTGGGCGAGGGACCGAGGACTTCTCTTTCGTTGAGCCTGTCCAGTCTGTCTCGCTCCCTCTCAGCTTTGTTCTGTCAGAATTGAACAAGAGTCAGTGATTCACTTCGTGCTATCGAACCAAGTTTACGCTGAAAAGTGACCACTCTCCAAAGCCGTACCTTTATTTTTTTGCGGTGCTTTATTTTTGGTACGTTCTTATTGGCTGGGCGCACGATCTTGTCTGCTTTGATCCATTCATCATATCTAAAAAAAAAAAATCAAGTACAAAGACAGGGCAGTTTGGTCATTCGGGTCTTTGAGAAGCGCCAAGAAATACTCTCTCACAGCACCCACCACACAGACACCTCTACTGTCCGACCCCAACATGTTGCTGTTACACAGAAAGCCTCAACGGCAAAAGGAGGAATCCGATGGTATTAAGTGGAAAAAGACAAACCTTTACGATGAGGAAAGAAACAATATACACACCGACCACAACACAAAATCATATTCAACGGAGTTCCAACAGTACCAAGGGAGCTACTTGGGTCGTATGAGTGGAAATGAAACGTTTCACAACATCACACACACACACAACAGACACAATGCAGAGAACATCCCACTGTCTTTAATAGAGTGCTGGAAGACCCACACAACAACATTGAGACAATGAAATGCTGATTGCACCAGTTAACCACTGTGTCATGGTACCCTAACACTCCTCTTTAACGCTGCATGAACCCTGACCCACTGGGGAGGGGGGAGAGGGTTGAGAGGTAGAGGTGAGTGTAGCAGCACTTTAGTTGGCCATTCAAAGATCCAAAGAGTGGTTCACATTGACAGATCTCACTGCGGGGGTTTAAAAATTGTTTCACCAAAACCACTGGTTGATCACTACCAGAACTCTGATTGGTTAAAGGTCAGCTTGTCTGCGGGTTTATTAGAGAGACAGACAGCTGGGGGACAGACAGACAGACAGGGGATTAAGTCAAAACTGAGCGAGGAAGCTGTGGAGTGGTCCACATCAACCCAACATTCAGTTCACTTTCTGCCACTAGATGGCCCAGTGTTCTCCATAATCAGAGTACTGACCATGGGAAGCAGTTGAAGCAGAATTGTGAGAGAAGGATGCATCTGTTACTGCTGCAGGGGACACCCATGTAGTGGTGATCCCCTGAGCTCAATTTCAAGTTAAGAGAAAATTGGTTTGATTTGCCTTTTTTTTCTTAGGGTGAATATAGGCGTTAGGTGATTTTTCCCCAGGTCCTGTCTTACCTGACGTTCCAGCCACAGTAGTGCACCAGGTAGAGCACCTCTCCCCCCTCCACGTCTGCCTCTTTCACAGTGGCCTCGTACGTCTTCAGATTGCGGCCTCGCCCATACCTCACCTGCACCTTCATCCCCGGGGGGTAACACTCAAACTCCTCCCCTTCCTCCCCCTCCTGACTGCTGTCATCCCTGCAAGAAAAACAGTTCAGCACTTCCTGGCCCTAGGCTGCCCCATAGCACACCACAAAGCCCCGCCCCCACACCCAGCCACCCAGCTCGCTGCCTGCTGCAAAGAAGCCTGAGTTCTGTTTAATAGGCTCCACCCCTGCCTGCCCTGTCCCATTACAACACTAGACCTTTATCTATAAAGAAACATTAACTCCCCGTTTTTGTGCTAATCCAGAGTTACCTACAAACTGCAGGATAAACAACTGCATCGTTAACAGTAAGCCAGTCAGAAAACAGTACATGAAGTGTTTCAGCAAATAAAACATCATTCTTTCATGGCAAACTCAATGATGGGGAGTAGCACTACTGTTAGTCTATCTAACCCTATATCCACAAATGGAACACTTGGGATTCTCATTTACACACAAACACACACACGCACACACACAGTGAGAAACAAAGCAGCCACAGGAAGGAGCTAGTGGGAAACGGTGAGATGTCGAAGCTGGAGGGTATTCTGGCGGTGCAGTAAATGTTTTAGGTGCAGGGACCATAGGGGGAGGTTAGCATGGCAAAGCACAACTTTGCAGCGCAGCAACTTAAAGCTGGTCTACAGAACTGAGAGTAAGCATGGGGTCCAATTTGGTTTGCTGCCACAGAGCTCCATGCAGCCCCTCAGGCAGCTCGCTGCTCAGAGCATGTGTGTTCTGTCAAGTTGTCAGAAGCCCCAAATTTGGCCCACCTTAAGGTTTTAGAGGCAAACTCCACATGGCATATTTGATAGGTCTGTGAAACCTCTGATGAGAAAACAACAAGTGGACAATGAAAACCCATCAACTAGTTTAGCAACTGCACCGTACTGTGGGTGGGTTCAATGTTCCTAAACCAGGTAAACTGAACACCTCAACAGGGTTCAACAGTAAGCTAATCCCTGTAGAGCAGTGCTTTTCTTGCTATATAATTACTTTCAGTCATTAAATTATATCAGTTTCCCCCTTTGATCAACAGGGAAGTACATTTCACAGGCTTCACACAATAGCTGCCACTGCAAAGAAAGTTTTGATTCTCACACACAGGCTGTAAACACGGGACCATCTTCCCAGGAAAGCTCAGCTCCGATCACCTCCGCAGAGGGAGTCTATGAACCTGAACAATCTGGGATCCTGACAAAGCCAAAAGAACTGAGAGCAATCGATTGCTACTAAAAAAGCATCTAGAGCAGTGTTTTGTTTTGTTTTCCCAGCCTGTACCCAACAACCAAAACCCCTTTAACACAACCATGACTCCGAGGTTGAGCAAATAAAGATCTAAACCAAATCAGCAAGTCCTGACCTAGGCACTGAGGAAAATAAACCTAGTGGGACAAAAGCATACAACTGCTGACAACTACCATTTACCTGCACTACAGAGGTACTCTTTCTTCTGGGGGCTACTGCATCTGAAGCACTATCTTACAGCTGAAGGGTTAATGCCTCAGTGACAATATTCACACACATGGAACATTTAATAAAGCTGAACATCAAAAGCCAAAAAAATAATAATAAAAATGAGAGGAAAGACAGGAAGAGTGGGCAGAGAGACAGAGACAGAGATCTGCAGAGGGCGGAAATTGAGAGGAGCACAGCCATGTCGTGTGCACTGAGAGAGTGAGAGAGGCACGCCACGGCGAAACAGTCCCAAACGGAGAGACACAGAGAGCACACGGCGTGACAGGCCAGGTGAAAGGTTACAGTCAGGCTTTGGTGCTCTAAGATGTCTCTGCCAGCTGATGCCAACCAAGCCATGAGAAATAATAATAGCACAGAGGGCGGTGGGTAAGAGCTTAGTCTGAGGAGAGAGAGGAGAGCTCTCCTCTCTCTGGTTAGCAGGTAGAGGTGGATTGTGGGTATTAGTGTCATTAAGGTCACAAGGATCACTGCTCCTCATCTGCTTATAGTCTTGTAGCTTACACACATGAAAGTGAATGCCTCAGGTCCTTTTGCCAGCAAAAACTTAAAACTTCTTTGAGATTGATTGGCTACAAACATAGTCTGACCATGCTGGAGGCCTGTGTTTGTGCCATGAGAATATTTCTTTAACTTTTGCGAATGTGTGACGACCCTCAGAGCACCTACCCGGAGTTGTCCTTGCTCTCCTGCTCGTCGTCAAGCTCCTGCTGCGCGGCGTCGGCTCCGAGGCGAGATGTCGACGAGCCCTCGTCTGCGTCTCCCTTCAGGGGACCATCTTCCTCCTCGTTTCCGCTGTCTTGTCCTTCGGTATTTGATGGCTCAGACTCCATCTTGTTTTGTGTCAAATCTGGTTTCTCATCCTGTGGTGGAACGATACTCTTAATATCTATCTGATGGGACTACTCTAAGAAAACTGTGTGTGGAAAAAAAAGTTACCTTGCAGATTATCGACTGTACACTGCAAGGTTCTCCATCCACCTGAGTTTTCTGCTCTTCTGTGCTGGATGATGTGGGAGCTGCGCCTCCTGCCACCTCCTCAGACTTCACCTCCGCCTTGGGACCCTGCTTTAAAGGCAGGTCCATTCTGAAAGTGATGGCAGTGGAGGTGCAGTATTCCTCGAATCCATACAAATACCTGTATAATGAGAGATTTCTCATCAACATACTCAACAAAGTTCCACATTTCACTTCTCCACTTATAGATGGAACACACTCCAATCACACCTGCGCTACAAAAAATAAACTCGTACAAAAATAAACATCTATTTATTACAGAGGAGTTTGCTTAAAGACAAGGACAAAAGAGAAACAGAAAACGTAAATCAGAACAGAAGCTGCATGCTGCTTTTAGAAGGCTTTAGAGCAGTGGAAGCGGTGCCTGTACGTACTTGCGGTAAGCACATTTGACATTGTAGCCAGCTGCTGAATTGAGGACAGGGATGCCCAGATCCTGGTAGACTTGCTTCCAAACCGAGCCGCTTTCAATCTGCTCAGAAAAGGACACAGATGACCACGGCTTCAGTCAACGTTCAGAGCAACAAAAGTGCTCTGAGAGGAATCGCGGTCAAAGGGACACTCACATTGTCGAAGCCTCGTAGTTTGTGTACCAGTCTGTAGAGCTTGAACAGGTTCAGGTTCCTGTAGCCAAGAACAGGCCGCTTGTTGATGGGAGTTCCTACCAAGGAGACAAAGTTCAAGTTAGAAAATCCAAAGAAAAATAACTACTGTGTTTTCAAGAAGCCCTAAACACTGGATTTTAGCAGCACCTCGAACTCACCTCTGTCCTCCATGAACTTGTAGAGCTGCTGTAGAAAGTTCTCCCTCTCCTCTGGAAACGGCTCCACCTCCTCCTGCACACAGGAAACAAGACATTAGCCGAGGATCATTCCTATGTGGAGGATATGGGGGGTGTGTGTGTGTAGCGTTCTGCCTCTACCTCCTCCTCTTCACCGCTGGCGTCTTCCTCCTGCTCCTCCTCCTCGTCCTCATCTTCGTCCTCGCTGCAGGAGCTTTCCTCTTTCACCTCTGTCTTCCAGGTGCCGGGCACGACCAGCTTCTGCTGGAAGTCCAAGGCTGCGTCCAGCGCTGTCAGACACGCACACAAAACACATTATTTCCCATTAACCACACCCAGTGAGGACTGCTCTTCGTTCCCTGCAGCTGTAAGCTCCAAAACTGCTCTTCAGGACTGTGAAAAGCAATTTAGAAGTTCAAATTAAACTAGGGCATCCTCAATACTTGTAATCAGTATCCGTTTTCAAAGCGATCCGTGATGAAGAAGTGTTTTAAACCATTACGCTATAATTTAACAATAATGTTAGACCTATATAAAATCTGGGACAGTTTTTAAAAGACTTAAAGGAGCAGAATGAAAATCTGTCAGGAGCTGCATTAGGGCAGAGCAGCAGGAGCGTTCGACCACAGTGTCACAGGTGGCTTTAAGCAGCATCTAAACATCTTGGCAGACGCTTGTTTTTACGTTTTAGCGACACTGAACATATCCCAGTTGTGAGTCAGCTGCCGGTGATGCGCAGCTGTTTCCTAACTGTAATTCTGAGAGAGTGCGAAGCTCTGCAGCAGAAAAATGGGGGCACTACATAAAAAGCCTGGTGAGCACAGACTTCAAATAAAAATAGACTCGGCAGCGACTTGAGCTCTTCATCGCTGTCCTTCACAGAACAAAAACAAAAAACAAAAATTCTTTTCTCGGCCTGCCTAGTAGTAACCCACTCTTTGGAAGTTTTCTGTCCAGTGTGACAACACACAGACCATGGAAGTCTGGGACTGACTGTGCGCTATGCACCAGTCCTGTGAGATCCCTTAAAGGGTTACTGTACACTCACCTGGTTTGAGCGTTGCGTCAGCCTTCGGTGGGCAATCGCTGTTCATCTCACGCACGTCCTTCCGGAGCACCGTGTAGCTGCAAAACACAGCAACTCTGATTAAAATGTGCATCGAAAACACATCGTAAAGGGTGTTAGTGAGTGTTACTAAATCAACATTCAGTCGTGGGAGGAGACTGTATATTTATGCTAAATAAATAATAAATATGAAGGATATCTGTTATCACTAACAAAGAGGGAAGCAGCTGCCCTATGGTCACGTTTCGGGAACATTGTCAGCCTCAGAATCTGAACGGTTATGACTGGATTCACAGACTTTACACCTTACAGGATCAGGGCTAAAGTGTTGGCAGTTTGGCAGATAGATGGATCAGTGGAGCTTGTAAGCTGAAAGCAGTCAGAGCGCCTTGGCTGGTGTGCAAGGGAGACTATTTACTGTTGTATCTGCAAACAGCTGAGCTGATCCAGCGGCCATGGGGTGAAATTCTGAAGTAGCAAGTTGGCACGTAAAAAAAAATCTCCTACCAAAGAAAACTGACACATTTTGGTTTCCTGACACTTTCTTTCTTTTATAATTAATTTAAAAAAAAAAAAAAAAAACTGTACTGTATCATAAGTCTGTGTCATTCAAATGTGAAATGAGGGTTATTTCTTTATTTGTCCAATTAAAAAGAAGTCAAACATGGTCACGCTCCTAGCTTTGTGAGGCTGGCATACTTCCAATAGCTAAATGCCAATATCAACAAGCTCATCATTTACTGGGAATATTCAGAACATGCTAGCGTTTGTTCATCGGCACCGAGCGTCCAGATTAAAAATGGAAAAGAGAGTCGTTTCGCAGATGTTTGATCATAGCCGCTGCTCTCTATAAAAGAGGTATTTTGACCTTATAATGATGCTGTGAGGAGAAGTCAGAGGATCTGCAAAGTCAGCAGATTTGATCCTCTGCAGGCACTAAAAGGGACAGTCTAACTCTGAAACAGCACTACTTCTGAGCTCAGCTGTAGCTTTTTGGTCTCACCAAATAAAAGAAACTTAGTGGCTCCCACAAGGACTCCATTCAGGTTAGACATCTTGCACGACTGAAATTCAAAATGATTATTACTGTTTTTAGCTTGTTTTATTTTGCTGCATACTCAAAGGGGGGTACTCCCTTCTGTAGTTGCACATTTCAGGACATCTAACCCCCAACCGCAAATGTCAACCTTATACCGCTGCCTGATGAAAAATCAATGGATCATAAGACGGTGAGATTCATCCGCCAGGGACCGTCAATGTCTGTGCAAAATGTCACGACTATCCATGTTGTTAAATGAGAGAGGGAGACTGAGATATTTCAGTCTGGAACAAAGGGGTTGTCTCACTCGCTGACCAGTGAACGAGTGGAACCCACATTTTACCTACGGTCCCATCAGGTGTGGTCTAATTAAAGCTGTGTGTTGGACATCACTGCTTTTACTAATATTAGCTCATTTAATATTTAACCAAGTTTCTTAACTAAATGGTTTAGGGATGTGTGTGTTTCTGTTTACTCAAAAAGACAGAAGAGGTCTTTACCTCTGACAGGCTCTGCCCTGGAGACTCTAGTCTGATGTGTGTGCGACCTGTAGGCTATTCCAGAGTAACATATGCTAGCTACTGGTTAAATGGAAACAAATGCTAGTGACCGGTAACTCAAGATGAAGAGAAGCACCTCACAGCATGAGTGGAAGTGAAGTTAAAACCATCTGTGCTTTCCTGTCCCTGGTAAGAAAGCAAACACTTACTTCTGCCAAATTAAGATAAACAAAGATATACATTTTGGAAAGCTAAGCTAAGCTTAGATATGACAAAATGTCATATCTAAGCGTGTTTTGCACGGCATCTGTTCCAAAGAATGACTGAACTTAAGTCACAAATCATCCTCTTCACAAATTTTCATTTTAATTTTGAAGCTATGCTTTATCAAAAAAAAGATGAAGATTTAACTGCACATTTAATCACATTTATTGATCACTTGACAAAATGGTAACACTTGAAGTGTATTTTTGTGATGGTGAGGGCACCGTGAAATATTTGAGGGCACCTCAATGAAAAAGTTAGTCTGGAGCAACGATTGTGCTTTCTGTGTACATCAATTATAGCACAGACAAGTTTGCAACAAGAGGAAAATAGGAAACAGTGTCTGTTTCAATAGTTGCTATGGTAATTCCATCTAAATATGCATAACCGTTTCCTAAAAACTCCCACGTCTGAAAACATGCTCAGCAGTTATCAGTAGCAATACCAAACTCTCCAGAGGAAGGTGAACACACTGACCCTGATGTCGTACAGGAGGGGTCATGTGACCTATGGACGCAGCCTCGTTTCAAGTGACAAAATTACACCAGGAGCGGCAAATTAGAATAGCTCAATAATAATAATAATAAGAGCCGAGAGGACGACCAATGACGAGTGGTGTCTGCGTGTGTGGGCAGAATACTGGAGATCTACTCGAAAGCAGTATAAAATGCAGCACTGTAGTGTTTTTACAATGAGGAGGTATTCTCTGCAATAATATTATGTAGATAATTCTACAAAAGTTTCGTCTTGTCAGGAATTATTCCCATCATGCACGAGTACCTATGATATACACTTTCATCTTTGCTATTCCAGCCAAACGCAGGCAGGAGGATTGGAGGGAAACAAAACTGAAAATCTCATTAACAGTCATATAGATTTTTTTTTCCTTCCCTCTTACATTGACATTTCATGCATCCACCCCCTGATCCAGAGCTCTGATTTAAATCAAACTGTTACGGAGCAGCAAGGCTGCTACAGAATGATTTAATTTGCAAGAAAAGCCAAAGATGTGGTTCCCCCGGGTAGAGAGGAAATACTCAACAAGTAGACAACTTAACTAAGTTATTCTCCAATTTATCATTCCTTATCGTATCACTCTCATCAGCTCAACCCTTCACCTGACTGTTAGCCAAAGCACAAGTGATAAAACTTCTAAATAAACCATCTGCAGCTGAGTGGGGGTCAGGCCGATGACTTTCACAGGATAACTATTAAAGAATGCAAGGCTGTGCCGTCCTCTGTGTTATTTAAACAAAGAAGGAAGTAAAAAAAAAAACGGATTTAATTTACATTATGTGGGTCTATGTTTGTACCCAAACAGCCAGACGACAGCAACAAATCTCTGGCTCTCATATCTCAAGACGCAACCCATTTCTCTCTTTCTACAGTCAAAACAATCTGGCTGTGTGGATCCAAGCCGGGGGCAGGCTGCAGGGAAGCTGCACCACCTCACCAGCAACGTCCAGCCTTAGGACAAATTAAGTAACACAAGCCAATAAAGCCACACAGTAGGTCTTAAAATATGCTGCTATTATCAATCCAAAATACTCTGAAACAAGCAGAATTAATTTGTCAAGAAGTACAAATGTTATCCAAAAGAGCCACAAAACAACAAGCACGAATATATATACAAAAAAAACAGTAGTTCACTCAGAACGATCCCACTAAAACAGAGACTTCTGATGGGTAACGTTTAATGCCACTAAGTGATTAACCCACCCATTTACAGGAAATGTGTCAAGAACAAGTCAGACCATTTGCCAGTCCCTCAGCTGTCGCCACTTACACAATCACTTCATAACAAGTTGAAAACAATGGCTAATAACCCAAGATTCTCTCCCGATTAGCGCCAGCTTACCGCAAATACTGTGCAAATCAAGCTTCTGGCAGTTTAGAAAGGACTTACAATTTTCCATCCTTGAAAGAGCGGACGAAGATGTTGTCCTTCTTCACGGTCACGTCTTCATGGCAGTCCGGGGAGATTACCTTGTCGCACAGAGACGAAAGACAGTCAAAAGGTCAGATGGGGTGGTGCCGAGTGTGTGAGAAGGAGACACTGAAGAGTCAGAAGTACAACACAATCAGTTTTGTACAGATAACAAAACGCGCCATCTGATGAAACCAAAACAACAACCATGAATGTTTATGTGGGAGGAGTTCAGACCCGCTGGCAGCCTGAGCTTTAGCTGTTTGCTGTAGTGAGAACTGCTCCACTGTCAGGGTCCGACCCAGAGGAGGCAGCATTACCATTGTGGAGATCCGATTTCCACCACGGCTGCACTCTCTTTATAAAGCACACATATGCTTGCAGGGTGGATGCTTTTGCTTCAACGCAATGACTCATACGGAGCGCTGCGAAGGTAAACACCCAGTTCACACATGCAGCCCCGTTTCTTCCGACTTCTATTTAACGAGGAAACTCAAAAGCACATTGTTGTAGCAGTGCATCATCTGTTGCATGAGACTTCTAGCAGTAAATCACTCCACCCCTATGCCATACAGTACCAATATAAACAGTGACAGACTACTGTGTAATTTCCTTCTCTGGGCTGTCGCAGGGAGGCAGCATGGAGTTCAGCCAACAGCAAGCCAAGAACAACAATTTTGGGAGGCGGAGCTCTGCAGAGTACAGTTAAAAGGACACATTTCCCCACCCTCTGCCATTCTAATACTTCTACTTGTAACACTTGCGCAAACAAACACGGCCTGTCATCATCCCACTTTGTTCTAACGGTGACAGAGTCAAGGGGGGTGGAGATGAGAAATTGAATGGAAAAGAGTGAAAACACTGAAGTGATGTTTGTGCTCCTCACATCAAGAAAAACACTCATGTCTGTTTTCTCCTGAATAAAAGTCTTGAGCTGAGTTTCTGTGAGAGAACTTTGGAAAAAAAAAAAAAAAAAAAAAAAATAGTGCATGTTACAACATTTCACGGTGGTTGAATTCTTGAAGCAATCACATAATCCTGCTGAGTGTTGAGGTTACATAAGCAGGCATTTTGATGAAATGGCACAATGCTGTGACTGTGCCGTTAGGCCAGTGGCAGCCTCTGGCTCCTCACTGCGATGCCGTGGAGGAAGGAAACAGTGCACTCACCAGAGCAGGATACCACGTCGTCTTCTTTTTGTCGCCGGTGGCAACCCCCTCCACACACACCACCTTGCCAAACAAGTCTTCATTCAGCCGCTGATCACTTTCCTCTTCCTCGCTGGAGGAGGAAGACAACTCCTCTTCTTGACTACAAGAGGAAAAGACAATTTGCTCAACAGGCTGAACCACAGAAAGTTAGAGTCAGCATGCAGATGTTCATAAACACTTCTTGTACACTCAGTGCAGAGATCCTTGATGCACACAAAGCGGAACGACACATCCATGTCATCCAAACAATAAGGCTGCTGCCTCAAAAACAGAATAACAATATTGCAGAGAACATTGACATTTGATTGAGGAAAAACCATTAACTTGTCTCCCTTTATGCACACACACACACACGACTAAAACTGATTCACAAAAGGGGGTGGGAGGTATCACAGTGAATGGCATTTTATATGTAGTATAAACAGATTAGAAAAATAATAATGAGTCTCTCTCGCTCAATAAAAGGCAGGCGGGAGATTTCTTGCACCCAATCATCTTTTCATTTTGCTGCTCTTCTGCTACAAAAACATCAACGGTCTCTGGCTAACAATCCACAGCATAAACCATCTCCCCCCTTTGTAGCCTTATCATTGTGTTGCACGGTGAAACACACAGCTCTGCTGATGGGCCCACTCGTCCTGATGCTCTGCGGCCGGCACAGTGTCTCTGAGTGATCACGCGAGCAGCACCAGCAGCCGAGCAGATCCTCTGCCCTCTTTTTATGCCTCACAAGGGGCAGCACCGCACACACACACACACACACACACACACACACACACACCGTGCCTGGCATGACTCGGGAGCAGTACATCTGTCAGGCTGCCACTACGACGACGACAATGACAGCAACGTTAAAGCTGTGAATCAGTCATAAACAAAGCACTTAAACTCCTCGGCTCTAAACAACACACAGCTGCTGATGCACACAATGAATTAAAGTCATAGTTCAGCAGCGTGAAAAACATGCTTATTTGCTTCCTTACATCAAGTGGGGATGTCTGACCATAAGCAACAAGGAAAGCTTAGCTTAGCACAAAGGCTGGAAATGGACACGCCCTCTAAAACTCACTAATGGACACATTAAACTGCATGTTGCTTCCTTATTATGTGCAAAAACTGAAAAGTATAAAAGGCACGTGGCTGTTTTAAGGGGTTTAACTGACTGAACTACATCTTAGCCAGAAGAACTAACATCTTACAGTGTTTGCCGGTCGTCTGGCAAACTCACAATAAAACAAAACAAAGTTTAATATGGTACCATCTGGCCTAACCGGGATGTTTGTTCCTTCTGTTTCCGCATTCCCCAAAACGTCAAAATATTTCTTTAAACGGGGGAGAGAAAAAAAAAAGCTCCTACCGAGCCATTGTAACGGCCTTGTTATTCCAGACATCTCAATCTATAATCTACTGCCAGTCCTTGTAATTCATGTCATAAAACACGATTAACACATATAGGCACCTGGGGTTCAGCGTGCTAATGTGCATCAGGGACCATTTCAACTCAATATTGCATCAATGTTTAGAGTAATATTGACTTTTCCGTGCAATTAAAAAGACGAGTCAGGAGAATAGGATTATGTAGCCAAGTGTCCTCTTTATAGCAGAAAGGAGAGACAATTATACCCAGAGCCAAATAAACCCCAATAGTTCCTATTCCCTGATGAAAACTGTGCTGTCTCTCAGGAGCAGGCGCACCACAGCATAAAGCACCTACTGGAACATCCGAGTCAAAGAAGGGGAGAAGAAAAGAGATAACATTCAACAGGACCAGCGCGTGCTCACACAGCCTGTGCAGCACGCATGCATGCACACAGCATGATTAAGGAGCTGGAGGAGGTGAGCAGGCTCTCCTCTTCCAGGCCTCAGGGGCTCAGTAAGAAGAGATTGGAGGAAAAGTAAATCTGTCATTTCCAATGCTGTCAGCATAGTTAGAGTGGGTGTGCTTGCTACTAACGGCAGTAGATGAGGACAGAAAATCCCTCCCCAACAGCAACACAGATCTCTGACGAATTAGGTCTGAAATGAGCCCTGCAGGATGCAGAGAGGTGGAGGGCTATGCTCACATAGGGTTTGATCGTCGGCCTCGGTTGCCCTTCTTGCCTATGACAGGTGTGCCAAAGTGCTCAGGGTTGGTGAGAGGGAGTCTGTCGAGCGTCTGCAGAGGAGACAAAACATTATCAAAGCTTCAGTGGCAACTTCAACCAAGTGGGGGAAAAATGTCCTGTATCACCTGTTACAGAAGGATTTATTTAGCAATAAAGAGGCTGTTTTTTTTTTTAAAAAAAAAAAAGGTTTTTGTTTTTCTCCCTAATATTTCCAAACCCCAGTTTCCATGCTTTGTTTCACTTTAAAGTGAAGAAAAGCGGGAGCTCCAACACTGCAGCACAGTCCTCACCTCACTTTCCGCAAAGTGACGTGCTCCTTTCAGGCAGAGAGAGGAACGCCTAAGGGTCTTCTCGTCACCATCGTCAAACACTGCAAAATTGAGAGACAAAACCATTAACTTCCGTATATAGGCCAGGACTCTAACAACACACACAAAAACACATAATGTTGAACACACAAGCCATTTTCTAGAACCTGAGCACCAACATTCCTTTTAGCTGGAAGGAGCATAGAGGTGGATGATTGAAGAGGAAGAGCAGGCAATTTGTTGTTGACTCACCAACGGTATATATACTGGCATCAGTCAGCTTATTAATGGTGGCCTCCTGGTAAACTCCTTCCTGATTCTTCACCTCCACAACTACACCAACCTGTGGGACACAAACACTGCTGTTAACTGGCTCGACAATATGTTAATCGTTATTTTATAATGAGGTGTTTTCAAATAGTGAGACGACCATACTGCTGCTACAAGATTCCACATTAGGCTGAAATTAAATTACAAAGCTGGGTGTGTGTGTGTGTGGGGGGGGGGGGTTACACAAAAGGGATTTGTTACTAACAGATCTGAGACAAAAAAAACTCAAAACAAATAAATTACAACTTCATTAAGGGTCACATAAAACAATTAATAAATAATAGATCAGTCTCCTCAGTCCTTCCTGCCTCACCTTTAGAGGCCCTTTGATGTTCTCATCGTGGACCTCAGCTGTGGACAGATCTGATTTAAAGGTCACCTGGGAAGGCGGGAGGCAACAGCGAAGGAGAATTAGTAATACAGAATAATTACATAAAGACCTGACCGACATCACTGTCAATCATCACATTTACAAAAGCAGCCCCTTTCAAACCCAAGCTGCTGGACTTTCAACAGCGCCGACGCAAGAAATTTGTAAAGAATTTGTGGTGTCAGTGTACAAGCAACATGTGTGTGAATATTTAATACCATGACTCATGGCTGTGTTTAGCGACTGATCTCCCCCGGAGACAACCGCGCTGCATCTGCTGGCGCCAACTGTTGTGGATTTCTGATATACAGGCCACCCTAACTGACCACCACCCCTCCCCGCCGCCCCCGCCTCTATGTCCTCTCCTAAGTGAACCACGCTAGATAATAATCTGATCATGCTGAGCTAATCTTGCTTCTGCGTGGCAATCTGGCATGACTGTGTGACGGCGAGGACCAGACAGCAGACACACACACACGGAGCCATCCACTGTCACATATTTTCCAGAGAGCATGTGCGAAAAGTCCAAAACCAGCCAGAAGCGCAGGACCCGTTTAGCATTACCCTTCCCCTCCCTGCTTTATTTATCAAAATGCTCATGCGCTTCCCCCTCCGTTTCCTGGGAGAAATTAAAAGTCATTTTTGAGAGCATGTGAACGTAAAAGAGAAACATAATTATAGTGGATGAGTGAATTCAATTTAATCCCCTCCGATTCAGCTTAGGAAAACAACCGCCACCAAAAAAGGCAGAACAAAACAAAAAGTGCCTCCAGTCAGACAACAACCCCGCAGGTAACAAACTCCAACAAGGAGATCGAGCCAGTTCCAAATACAACAACGGCTGAAACGGCAATCAAAGTCGCCCCGCGAAGGCAGAATCAAGGCTATGAATGAAAGAAATATGTACCGCGACATGTTATTGGATTGTCAGGTCATAAAAAGGGGGAAGAGAGAGGAATAAAAAGCTTACTGAGGCAGCATTTCATCAGTTACTGAGATAACAATGTTCTTGCCTGGTGAAACACAGGAATTTCTTTTTTCACAGGGACATGCAGCAGGCTGCGACTCCTGCTGTCCAAACCCCTCACCCAGACAGCGCCAATAACACCTGACCCCCCCCCTCACCCCGCGTCAGCCTCCTTACTGTGGAATAACACATACATTTTTATCTTTGATAAAAAACAGAGCCTCAGTCCAGAAACTGTGTGAGATGTGAATAAATTCATTTCGTTTCATTTTGACAGTCTTTTTTTTTTTCTTCAAATAAGCAATAAGAGAGCTGCAGAAAGTTTGACCAACGGGAGGTAGTGAGCATTTACATCTTTTTTTTTTTCAAGATGTAAATGCGAGGCTGTTCGGTTTCTGTCTAACCACAGAGCAGCACGAAGAGAACTTTTTATTTAGCGTAGTTTCATTTTTATGCTTTTCTTTTGTTTAGCTTTCAGGAACAGAACAAATGAAGTCTGTCTGTTTGGGAACATTCTGGACAATTACAGTCAAGACGACAGGACACATGAGACGGGCTGTTATCAGGATTTATTTAAGCTAATTTGACTGCTGAGTTGTAGTCTGGGGCTTTTGTCCATTAGGCTCCTGCCATCCACTGTCCTGATTTATTACCATGTTGTTTACTTCAATGTCATATTAATAAGGAAAGTAGTTCAGGGACTTTTACTTTGCCTGCTTTTTTTTTTTTCAATCCTGTCAGAGAATAAATAAACAATAAAACATAGATAGTGGAGCTTTTTGTTTCCTTTTGGAAAAACACAGCCAACAAACCACAAATAACAGCACTTGAGTTAAACAGCAAAGCAACAGATGCACCACAAACAAACCAAGCTTAGCTTCAAAAACACAAGTTGGGTTACAAGGGTTGTGTACAAATGACAGCGTTACGTCATCATGTGTGTTTTCTCTCTGTGGGCCTGTACTGCAAATACTCAGAGAATTTGATGTTTGCTTTCACAAGAATGGATCTAGTGCAGCCATGTGTTTTATGTTCATGGTAAATACACGTAGACTGTCTCAGTGCTCGTCCCCGTGACTCGGAGCTACTCCTGACTGATCGTAGATGTGTCGAACCCTCACAGTGAGCGCTAATGACATGTTTCTAATCCACTGAGATCATCATCACGAATCAGAATGTCCCACAGATCTGTCACTGTGCCTTAAAATCACTCAAAAGACGCCAGCGCCGTACGCTGCCACCAGCGACTTTGTTAAACAAGCAGACAGAGATTAATGAACCAAAGCGTTTAAAGAGGAATCCATTACTATGGGATATTCAGACTCACAACAGCCACGTCTCAACATTTATGTAGCAGAGGTCATCGTCACATTACAGGCGCCCCCCCCCCCGAAAAAAAACAAACCCGACACTCAGCCAATTAGTAGGATAATTAACTTATGAGCCGAGACTGCAGTATTAGCTTCATTTTAGCCCACGTTACTTAAACTGAGAATGTCAAATGATCTGCTTTGTCACGGTGTTTGTCTCTGTCCACGAGACCAAAAAGAGACGACACATCATTAGACGATTTCAGCTGGTGTGCCAGAAAAGCAGAACGTCACTGCTCTTTTGTCTGTTCAGAGGGAACTACAGCGTATCGACGGTGAAAAAGACAGAATCCAATGTTTGTTCCTCCCACACTGGCAGAACGGGAGACAAGCGATCTCTATATTGCATTATCCAGATGCTCCAGCCCCACTGGGAAATGAGATACTGTCATACGTGTATCATGCATTGCATTCATCAGCAAGGCATAAAACCAGCGGGGGAGCAGTAGTCGTACCGTCTCTCCCCACAGAGTGTGGAAGCCACAGATAAGATGGATGCTTGAGGATACGATGGGTACTACCGAGTGGGCTGGACCAGAACCCGCCTCTATCCCACCTGGGCTCCTGATCACTCCTTCAGCTGTATGAGCAACACGAACAACTGAAACCAGGTGGTACAGCTTCACACAGCTGGATTTTTTAGCAACGATCAGCGAAGGGAAAACAACTAAAATGCTCATCTAATCCCTTCTTGACTCTGATATCTAATGTAAGCACCTTCTACTCATCTCAACAACCTGGTCTCTTCAGGAAAATTGTGGATGACGTCTTGTAAATGTGGCCATCTCCAATCTAACAGCTTTGGACGTACAATAAAGCTGAGCAGTGTGATCTTGTCGCTCCGAACAAAGGCACGAGCCCGTGGGCCTGCTGCAATCCCCTTCACGCACACACGACACAGACAGACGATTCATTTTTAATTCTGGCTCATGAGAATTTAAAAACATGACTTACCTTGGCCTTGACAAGCCTCTTGGCAGTCTTAATCTTGGCTTCACAGAAAGCCCCTCTGTACTTGGCACTCACATCCGTCCCCACCGTCAGGTAGGGGGGCTCCTCCAGAGTCTGAAGAAATGAACATAAAGGAAAACTGAGTTCAAGGGCTTTGATAAATATATATGTGCATTCTTGCAGCCAAGACTGGAGGACACACATATAGAAGTATAACATAGTGTCAGCCAGCAATGCAAAACCCACCCAGCACAGTGATTCATCCATGGAAAACACATACCATCTGCTCTGGGTATTGGAAAACAAGCCTCTGAGGAAGCAAACAAAAAGGCCACTTTGCTGCAGCTTTGATGATTGCAAGGAAGAAGCTATCCGAAACACTAAGCACCATCTTGTGTCATCACTGGATGTTTATCAAACCTTTCCCCCACGACAAGAACACATTCAGAGAGGGTAGGGGACTAAGAAAAAGGAGGAGGGGAAGAAGAAAGAAAGAAAAAAAGCTTTCGGTGTGTGCAAACGTGGGCAGATGATGTTTGCGGTTCGTGAAGTGTGGATATAGATTTACTGAAGGTGTTTCACCAAGACCTGAGCAAAAGCCTAATCTTAATGGCGGTATATTTAGACATTTTTTCTAGAATAAAATCAAAAGTAGGCCACACTTTTTGCTACTTCTGAGAGCAGGTTTGAACCCAAGCTTTACTTACAAGAAAACATTAGAATGTCCCAAAATCATTTAAAGCACAAATGTGCTTTTTTTTGTAGAGCAATAATCAAGAAAATACTTCCTTTTCCTCTGACTAACTGAGCAAATGAAGCTGCCCAGGGAAAATGCTCATAAACAAGAACAAGTAATTCAACAAGTTATCGACAAAATTCCCAAAAAAAACAAATGTGTGCTCAGTGCTCGTTCCTCTAAAAACTATCATCAACTGAAAACACTCAGTGTGTTTAATTCTGAAAGGTTTTTCAAAATGCAAATACATCAGGAAGTCGATCACAACAGATGATTGTTCCAAATAAATGAGCAAAGAGTGCACACATTGCCACGCAATGCTACAAACTACACCAACAGTTAGCAGTCGGGAAGCAGCGAAAAGGAACTAATCACTCGCACCAGATGCCTCAGTTGTACATACTGATGCCATGATGAAAACACTTCTGGCATATAAATCAGCTCACATTTGAAAACTGTAGCCAGCACCGATGTGCTCCATCAAGGTTTAACGGTTCAACCTAAACCAGTTTAGATCCAAGCCTGGTCCGTTTGATTGTAACCGGTGTGGCTCAGAGCACACCAGCTGGCTAAATGACCCTCTGCCTTTGTGCAAACACTTGGAACTTTTCCAAACAAACTGTACGGCATGTGAGCAAACGTCACAGTAACATGGCAAGTAAAGAGCAGCAAGCAGTTTGGCAGACAACAGAGGGAGTGCACGTGGAGAAGTGAGCACAGCAGCTATGGGGAAAACACAGGGAAAAATGTTACTTTCTGTGTATTTTAGGCCTTTTCGCAAATGCTTTTCAAGCTGAGAACTGATGTGCCTTCATTGGACACTGGCATCATGTTTGAAAGTACGACTGGGAGCCAACAAGGAAGGTAGTAACAAAGGTAACATGGGATGTATGTGGAAGGGTAAGCCCGCACTTCTCTGACCAACGATGCTGTTGTCACGGCAGGTAACAAAGACATTTTTTTTTTCATTCACCCTTTTTCATTTTTAAGGGTTTAAACATAGAGGTTTTAGCCTTTTGCTGCCACTTGGCAGCAGTCTCATAAATATGTGAAACAGTCAGAGCTGTGGACAGCTCTTAGTAGCATTTGCGCTGTTGTTGTTCCTTTAGCTTTGCTCTGCAGTGGAGTCAAAGTGGACAAAGATCTGCTTTGTGATGGAGTAAAACTAAGCATTAAGATAATGAACCAGTCTATCTGACAAAGCAAGAGAGAAAAATAATAGCTGTAGAACTATGATGCAAGCACAATAAAAAACTAATCCTTTAGAGATGACGCTGGCATCATTATTCAAACAAGCATTCGAACATCCATCCAAAACAAGCCAAACCTCCTGCAAGTATTAAAGGGTAGGGACTTCTTTAATACAAAGAAAAATATTCCTGAGCCGTGCTAGCCGACATTACTTTTGAAAGTCTCCAGTAAGGTCACAGGATCTCTAGTTATGTTATTAAATTACCTGCTGATTTAAGTAACTTAGAAGGAGAACATTTCCTTGCAGCTCTTTGTACACATAAACTGTGCAGACTTTCAGCACAGCTGATTCTATGGTCTATAATCTATACCTCTGCAGGCAAATAACAGGAATGAATGCTCCAATATCTCATTATTGTGTACAAATGCACATAATCAAGCATGTGGAGCTCAATCGATATAGCCTGACAAGTTGTTGCAATTTTACAGTCGATATTAGGCATAATTTGCATTTTACCTTGTTTTACCTTGTCCATAAATTCAAGCTAACGTGAGTACTTTCACAGTATAAACTGATTATTGTTTAGTTGGAACAAAAGATACAGTAAAAACTTTCATTTTGAATTACAAGCCAATATGAGACAGACTACAAGAAAAAGTAACCCGAGTCCACTAAGTATTCATTTTGTCACACACTAACACAGACCGTGAATCTGTCATAGTCAAACCAGGACAGCGTGCTTCATCTCCAGTGTCTTTGAGATTCTGACAGATGGATTTCAGGGCTTCGAGTCCGGTGCACTTCAGCTTCCCTGCCTCGTTAGTCTTTGGTGCATCAGCTTCTCTGGACAACATCAGCTTCACGCCGCAGCCATTTCCACTGGCTGACCAACTCTCTTGTCAGTCATGGCTGCAAAACAAAGCTGGACTGCTGCTGTGTACAGACCACTGTTCCCACTCCTCTTTCATGCTAATGCTCGTCTCCTTTTGCTGCCCCAGATTTAAGCCGGAACCTTTCTTTATTCATAAGAGGAGTCACAGTCCTGAGTCAGTGAGGGCAGCTTGAGTTAGCCTGACAGCTGTGGTTGCCAAAACCTACACAACCCTGCAAGACACGGGTGATAACAAACTACTGAGGCCCGAGTTACATTTGTCACAAGCCAACACAAACAAAGAACAGTTTTGTTGTTTCCAGTGATAACTCCCCTTCGCCCTGCATTCAGTTACAACTATGAAAGAAAATTCCATTCCCTGGATAGATTGCCATTTAGCCTACAGCTGTCAGGAGAAAAACACTGACTAGTTTCATTGCTTCTGCCAGAGCCAAATGGCAAACAAAGTTTCCTCCTTCCACAGAATGAAAACTAAAAAAGAAAAAAAAAAAAAACTAGTCAAGATGACGACGATCAAAGGGCCGGAATTCCTCTCATTAACTTAAAATAACGCCACGCTCCTCACAAGAGCTGCTCTCCAAAGATTCTGTGAGAAGAAAAACAAGAAACACTATCTTTTATAAGGCTGAGGTGCAGCCTTAGCTACCAAATGAAAACAATTCAATGCCACAGGAAAAACAGCACAACAACCGAGATTGGCTCTCTGTTCGTGTCGTGCTGCTGATGTGGAAAATACTCCAGGCACATGTTGCTAGATAGAACGTACAGATGTGACTTGGCGTTCAGTCACAAAACACACCTGAGGCTGGCGTGGACGGAAAAACAAAACAAACAAAAAAAAAAAAGCTATTTAAACAACTGTAGCATCTTTTGCTGCAGAAAAGACTCAGATTGCATCTGAGCAGAGATACGGATCTAGGTTATGATGATGGGGGATGATCCACCTGGATATCAGTCAAGATGTGCACAGACAGAACAGCAGGCAAAAAAATCTGTGTGTATTCAATCCGAGCTTTTCCCCTCCACGAAGGAACAAACGCTAAAGGTGCGGTAATGAAGCGCTTTTGTCATTACTGTCGGAGAATACACACTGCTTAAGAGTACATTTGCGTTGCCAATTACGGGTGATCAAGGCCTTCTCGGTGTCAAAGCCATTTGAGTCTGGGATGAAAACAGGCAGCGCTGCTACATTAAGTCACAACTTTAATCATCCCAGCTTCACAGAAACAAAACATGCTGGTGTGACACCGGCAGCAGCAGAATGAGATCGGTTTCTGCTCAATAAAGACTCTCAGGTCATGAAAAATTTAACAGCCGACTCCATGGTTGAAAATAAGCTCCTGCTTATAGTGCATTTCTTGGACAGCCTGAGTGACTACAGCGATTTCATTGTAAGGCGCAGTACAAAGGTGCTTCCAGGCAGCTACCAAAAGGTTAAAGCTGGGGCACTGATAGCACAGTTGTGGATGATGCATACGGCCTCACGTGATAACAGTCATAAAAGGGACTCTTTAGGGAAGGACTCCTTTGGGACTGACCCAAATGAGTCAACACTTTCACTATTTTCACTTTCCCCCCCCCCCGTCTTATATGCAAACCCAAGATATAAGAAGTAGCAATCCGACGTTGTTAATTAACAAATTATTATAACTTTAAACTCATCTTCAACAACACCAATACAAGAACAGCTCATTTGGTGCAGCCCCAATCGCAGGCTGTAATCTTGGGACTATACAGCGTGTGATTGATCGCATTATTGCTTTAAATAATGGATTTCTGATGGATTTACACCAAATCTGACTCCGCTGAGAAAGCTATGAGCCTCTTCGAAAACATTGTGCTTAATGTAGTACGTATCCTATGATAAGTACTACATTAAGAGAGGAGAAGTTAGCATGATTTGACAGAGATAAAGACATGTTTAGGTATTATTAATAATTACATGGTTAATGTTAGAAACCCTGTGTTAACATATTGCATCAAAATGTCCTTTTCCTGGATTACAGGCAGCCGTGCCCAACCCTCTCGACTTTACACACGAACCACACGGCCTGTTCAAACACAGTTCTTCGAAAGTCGTGCTGGATGGTACGAAAAGGATACAGATTTTCTATTTGTCAGCACGAATATACAATTTTCAGTGAGTCCACTGCCCATCAGTAGTTTAGCTGGACTAACCCTGGACAGGAACTGCAGTTCTCCATTAAAGTTATTTTTGCCACGTAATAAAGATGTCATCAACTTTACTGATGTCATCTGGGCTGACAATGCACACATTTTTTTTTTGTGCTATTCAAAGTGATGAAATCTACTTCTGTAAATCCAACAGCAGCTCTTCACCGGCCTCCCACCCCTGTCTCACACACACGGGACATCAGCCTCTCCCTGCTTAATGCAAACACACTGGATCAAGATGCAGTCAGGATTGAAACACTCGCTCCTGTCGCCACCAAGGTCTGCCCACTTTTAGACGTCTTACGCAACCTCTAAGCAAGCCTTTTTACAAAAAAAAAAAAAAAACACTGAAAAATTGAGCTTTTTATCGGTTTCTGTCACAGATGGACAAGCAGTCCCGTCGCACTGCTCCTCTTTGCTTCGAGCGCAAAGAGTGAGCCCTCGTATCACTACATCACCGATGAAAATACAGACTTTTAAATGTGACGGCTGGCTGCTCGACCACAGCGTGTTCAGCGAGTGGAAGAATCAACAAGGACCGCACGACAGCTGACACTGAATCAACTGCAACATGAATAACGAGTGAATGAAAATATTAATGTAGCGTTCCCGTCCTGCTGCATTCAGATACACACATGTTGGTTTGTTCTCAGTTCTGTGACTGCACACTATAAGAAGTTAACACCACAAAGTGCTTTACATTTAACTGTTGGACCACATTTAGTAAAGTCTAATCAAGAAGAAGTCATATATGTTCAATGGTGTGAATGATACTGAACTGCATATTTTAAAAACTTCACATTGAGGAACTTTGCTTTACTAAAATACCATATAGGAGGGTTTTTAATTCATTATATTGTTCTACAGTGAATAGGCTTGTAGGCCGAACAAAGGAACATGTAAGAGGCATGCAGGAAAGAATTAAGCTCCCTCCCAGCCTAGCTTACACATACAATAATCCTGCTGTGAATCACCTCTTTGTCCAAACTAGAGTGACCACAATTCCAGTGACTGGTGCTTCAGTAGGAGTTGCCTTGGCAATGCCATGGCAGCTTTAAAGTGGGAAAGAAAGAGCAACAATAACAACTTAAATATCTCTTGTGTCCACACTTGTTCTCAAAGATTTAGGGTAGTCGACATATCCACTCCTCTAGAGGAATCAGCCACAATTCTGTGGCAATAAGTTCTCAGCAAACCTAAGGCCTTTTCACGCAGGCCTTTCAAACCGAGCCTGATGCACCATCAATGCCCACTGATGTCATGTGTGAAAGTATGGAGGCGGCAGGGAGTTGATCCGCCACTGAGCTGCCAAGGAAGACAATAACAGTGGCAAAATGAGCTATGTGTCTAAGGGCAAGTTAGCATGGCAGAAAACGCTGCTCGAGCCAACAACTCAGTCGTCACTCAGCTGACTCTGTGACGCTGGCCTGTTACTTGTAAGGACACAGTGATACGGGGCTGATCCCCCTCTCTGGCATATGTTAATTACCAAAGACGAATAGCATTGGTTTAACAAAAAATCTTTTTGGTGCCAAATAAGCCCCAACCGATGTGTGAACAGGTCTTTAGGTTAATATGTACCAACCAAACATCACACCAACCATTCTCCCCCTTTAATCCACAAGAGCTGTAGTGACCTTTATTTGCATTATAACCTCAACATGGATCTGATTATTAACATTAACATTATCATTAACATGTTATCTTTGATGGCCTCAATAATTTAACGCCAAAGTTACAGCTGGATTAATTTCACAGTTCTACAAGTTACATTTAACACTCAAACATAAATGATATACTCAAATATACACGCTTTGACATACTAATAGATTGCATCCCACTTTGAAAAATCCATTTGAACAAAGTAGCGTGTTACCATGCAGGGACACATTAGGGGGACTAATGTGTCTGACCTGCTGAGACCCTCTTTCCAGCTGCATGAATATGTAACATATTATCACAGCACCACATGCTGTCAACTGTCACTACAGCAGCCAACGCTCGTCTAAATGCTGGAAAACTTCACAGAATAAGTTTCAATCTCACAGCAAAGTAACAGTCATTTCATGAACAGCGCTGCCTCGACAACCGCTGCTCTGACACCACGGAGCAACTCGTTAGTAGGTTAAGGACTGTTTTAATACGGTTTAAAATTAATCAAACGGATCACAAATGAGACATAGATATCCTAAAACAACAAACCCCTCGATTACACAAACTGCTGCTCCATAGAATCCTTCATTAGGCCTCCTCTGTCCCCTCACTACAAACCTCACACCTCTTCTTGCTTACATCTCCAGCTTCTACACCAAGCCGAGTACATCTTCAAGATTACTCCTGGTAGAGTAAGACAGGAGCTTTTCGACATTTCGGATTAAACAGACATTTGCTTAATGAAAAATGTATAAGATGGACTTACAAGATTTGAGCAAACCTAATGATTAAACCATTTAATCCAGCATACAGCGTTAAAGCAGCATGCATAGCTCATTAGAAAAAAAGGCTGTGGGCCACAAGGCTAAGTGACAGGGAGTGCTAAGTGAACACGATGAAATGTTATCATACAGTTGAGCCATTGAGCAGATAATCCTACACAGAGCAGTGTATCAATAGAGCACTATAGAAACAAGAAATTCGACAACATTAAAGGGAAAAGTCAAAGTGGAAACATTGCTCCTACCCGCAGTTATGTGGATAAGCGAGCGAAAGCAAAACACTAATGTAATATAGATCTGCTGCAATTTGTTGAAGAAAACTAAATGAATAAATGCAGAATGTTCATGTGCTTCACTGCAAAGTTAGCCTGCAAGTGAATAAAGTGTCACTAGTGTTGCATTATCATCTGTGCCTTGGCTGAAGTGTATGATGTGTGGTTTTAAGTGATGGCAGTAAGAACTCCACTGCCTTCCTGCGACAAAGTATGCGCCACATAACTACAACCCGTCCCATCGGTCGAGTCCGAGTCAGTGGGCAGCGGGAAAAGTATGGATGTAGGTCAGCTGAGCAGGTTCGGAAGCAAACGAATAGCTTCGTTTTTCTGTCAGATTTAAATTACTTCCTCGTTTTACCTGGAGAGAAAGGCAACATTTTCCCATCCTGTGATGCTTTCGGCTGCACTTTAATTTGATACTTAAATACACCGATGACATGTTTACTTGTGGGTGGTGGCATAGATTGTATGAACCAGAATAAGCAGGGCTCCGTTAAAAAAGACAAAGGGACAGACTACAAATCATTACTACAAGAGATTCCATTGTGTGCGCCACTAACTGTCCAATCACAAAAGCTTGTCAACACGCTCCCTTTCTTTTCTCTTACGCCATGTCTTACGTGTGGCAAATAACAACTAAATATACTGACACTCTGCCGAGACTCCTGTCTGCTGCCGTGATTCACGTGGCAACAAATTACAAATGAAGACACACAAGCCTGAAGGCATAAATAGAAGAAAGAAAAAAAAAACAAACACAGGATGAGAAAAGAATTTCCAGAATCTCACTCCAAACAATGACAGCAACTTTTCACAGCTCATTAGGTCAGTATTAAAAAAAATACATTCCACAGCCCGCTTGCTCTGCCATTCACTCACACACAGCAGCTTTTACATACCAGCATATCAGGGGGCCACGTCAGCATATGATTCAATAACACAACATGATAAGAGCATAACATCAACATTACAGCCCCTAAATCCTGTTTGCATACAACCCTGAGAACCTAAGATCGTGCACATCAAACAAATGTAGAACTCTGGCATATGTCCAAGAGCCTTTGCCTGGTCATGACGCCACACATGAAAAATACAGCC
This sequence comes from Leuresthes tenuis, assembly GCF_036924035.1. Taxonomy (NCBI): domain Eukaryota; kingdom Metazoa; phylum Chordata; class Actinopteri; order Atheriniformes; family Atherinopsidae; genus Leuresthes; species Leuresthes tenuis. The sequence continues at coordinate 19,627,321 of NW_027325362.1, forward strand.
ATAGTTTAATTTGCCATATATAACGTAGAGGCATGTTTCAGTGGAGCTGAACGAGATAGAGCTGCAGAAGTAGTAGTGGGCAAAGAGTTTTTTTTTTTGTCGTGGCACTGGATGCATGCAAGAAAGAAAAAAAAATGAATGAACATACCTTCATCTCTCTATGAGTCCTCGAGGTGACCAGCGTAACGAATCCGAGGCTGAAAACAGAGGGCGAAGGGGCTGTTAGAGATGACAGAGGGTGCCAACTTGAGTCTGCCACAACAACATACGATCGGTGTTATGATGACATCACTTCTACTGCCACACTGGTGGATGGCGTGGAAAAGCTGGGCGACAGGCGTAGACTTGGATGAACGCGGCGTCTGCACACGGAACATCCCTTCGCCGCGTTTCTTATCGCGAACATCCCGAATTACGACTTCAATCGACGGGTGAATGGGCGTGCGTGCCTCGGTGTGCAAGTCCCACTCAACAGTGTTGCACAGCAAACCGTGGCAGACTGATCACTCTCATCCGCCACAGTCCCTTTTAAAGCCGTTTATGTAATGCCTGGTGCGCTGCTGCCAGTCAGTCACCAGTCAGACTTGGTTAGAAGCTACGAAGGGCGAGGACACACAAAGTAACTAGTTGCTGTTATAGGGAAGATGCGGGTTTCCTCTGTCGGTCAGGGGGGGAATGCGTGGATACATAAAGAGCTCTTAGTTAAAGGGATAGATAGTGAAAACGCCGTCGGTTCTGTGGCTCAGCGGCGTGGTGTGCCTGCCGTCTGCACCGCACCGACTATACCAACAGTACAGCAGAGGATGACGCCATTTCTGTAGCTGACAGTCCGATAGGAAGGAGAACACTATCGCACAAATACGGAAAAATTGCGGGGACTACAGTCGCAATTCACTTGCCCACGTCAGAGCCATTTCCATCTCGGAGAGGAGTCTCTTGTGTGCTTTTTTTTTTTTTTTTTTAAAAACAGGAAAACTGCCCAGAGACCGCTTTCGCTTCTCTCCCTTGTCTCGGTGAGCTGCTCTCTGCAGAGAGTACACCCGACAGCAAAAATAAAGCGATAACAACTCCGCTTATGAGCAGGCAACACTGCCACTAAAACCTTCACAGAAATGTCACGCCAAAGCCGTGCCGCAATAGCAGTGTTAAGTTGAACAAAGTGAGACTCCGACGGTGTTGCCAGATAGAAAGTCACTTTCTTTCCCGAGAAAATGTTTCCTTTTTGGCTGGTCTGACATTTCGCTGACTGTTCACTGAGTAACGATGAGTGAGGTCGCTTCTGACAAAGGAACAAGTCGACGAAACGGCTCGCAACAAGGTCAAGCTCGAGGAAGACTCGCACGGCTGCGACGTCTCATTAATTCCGACAACATTTTTTTTTATTGTTCTAAGAGGACCCAAGGTCGCAGCCCGCATTTGTGGCTCTGAGTCGCGTTAAACGACCGCGGAGGATACAATGTCATCCGCCCCAGACTATTTACGAGACCAGCCGCTGCGAGAGTGACTGACCACCTACAACAATAATGCACTTACACAGCCCGAGTCGAGTCTCTAACGCCCCCCCCCCCCCCCCCCTGTCCTGAAACCTGCAACCGTGGCTAACTACGGCGTCGAGTACATTTAAACCCTCTTTACTATAATCCCGTCCAGACAGTTTGTCAGCGGCGATGTTTGCCAGTTACGGAAATGTGCAAAAACACTGGTCACGCACACATAACACTGAGGATAACCTGGGTTCTCTCCGGCAAGGGGAAAACAGTCCACATCAAATCTGCTTTTATAACCACCACAGATCAAGCGGACGAGTTCCTCTATACAATGTGGCCCATCTGGTCCAGTTTACGCTGGACAAGTCGATCGTGGGAAGCGAACCATACTGATGGCACAAAAGAATGGCCTGACAATGCAATCTACCTTTTAAACTATACCGTTTGTTCGGTGGTCGACGAATCACATCCCGCAGCGATGTCAAGCCCGAGCAAGTCGCCTATTGTTTCAAGTAATATCACTTTTCACGTCCGTTAGGGAACACCATGACAGGCGCTGCTCGACGACAAACCTCCCCGAGGATTCCTCCGCTCAACAACACAACACTCCGGTGCCCGTCCAGCACACTTGAAACTATTCAACCTCGGAGGAGCGTAACCTTTCGCTGCGCTCATCAGATTAATTTGGCTGGCTAAGGAAGAACTTTCTTGAAATCAAGTTTTTTATGCATTCTTAGACGACAGGTCTTTGTCGTGAAGTCACCTAATTCATTCATTCCCTCAAAGCCCCCTAAACATAACAGATTCTTAGTTAACAAGTTAGCTAACGTCACGGTTGGCTTGGTAGCAGCAGGGAGGCATGCTAGTAAAAAATGTTCAAAATAGCGATTGGTTTGCCGAACAAAAGCAGGCTTACCTATGCTGTCAAGTTGAGAAACACTTCTGTTTTTCGACGAAAGTGTATTAGTAATCCATAGGAACATTTATATGAAAGAGATGACAGGTTTTAACGTCGTCCGTTGGCTCCTGGTTGATGTTGGATGCGGATTGGTAAAGTGGTTTTTGCAGAGAGCTGCTGTTTGCCTTGTTGAGTAGCTCCTCTAGCCTAGCTCTTTCTGCGATCCTCCCCCCGCCTCCTGAGAATGATTGACGGGCATAGTCATCCCGCCTTTCTTGAAAATACGCTCGTTCATTGGAGGACACGGTTCCCAGTAGCAAAGGATTGGCTGTTCCGGGAGAAAAATATCTACAGTTAGGAGTACCAAGTAATCCTACTGGGTGGTTGTCACAAAACAGAGAGAAAAAAAAAAAAAAAAACTACAAGCCCCAGTTTTGAAGAATATTTGTGCGTTCGATATATATTATAGAGTAGTCCGTCAGGCCGTTTTACGTTGTTTTCCCCGTCCTCTGAAAGGTCTGCGGCGTTTCCCGGGCAATGTAAAAATATAACCGCAACACACATTTATGCCAGATACTCCCATTACGTTTCCCTCCTACTCTGCGCCTGCTCTGTAACGCAGACGAAGCTTATATAGGTAGCTCATCAAAACTGGCTCGTGTTGAAAAGCGGTTGTACAGTGCGCAACACAAGCGACGCTGGCCTAGCTTAGCATCGAGCCAATCAAGTAGTAGCTCACGGACTCAACATGATTTGAAAGTGTGGATGTCACGGCCATATCGCGTGCCTTATTCGACCAGCGTGGAAGTGGGAGATTTTATTTTGGAAAAGGAAAGAAGGAAATGGTCAACGGTGATATAGAGGTGCGTTTATGTTAGCCCGCTAACGCTAACTAACTAGCAGTCTGGCTAACCGGAATTCGGGACCGGCTAGTCAGCAGAGTGACACGAGACGACAGCCAAGGTGGGTGGGGTTGAGAGCACATCAAGTATCACAGCAACATTCATGTGTAATCTTAAAGTCCTTAATATTGTTTAAAGTTTACGTTTTCACTTGAAAGAATATCGCATCGTGAGATAAATTACTGCAAATATAACAGTTTTCAAGAAAAAATACTACCTATGATTGTAGAAGATTGTAGAAAAAAAAGTTTTTTGGGGTTTTTTTTAAGAAAAAAATCTTCTTAGATTTGAAATATTTATTTGGTCCTTAGAAGTGTAAAATGAAATTACTGTCAGTAACCTACTTATTGGTTAAAGTAATAAAGTAACTTTCACATCATACAGAAGAACTGACCGTTGATTGACTTTACTCCGGTATTATTGTAAAGTAAGGTACTTTTATTTTAATGATCAACAACAAGAACTGCGACACTGGGTGTTTTATTTAGTCATGTTAGGGATTTAATAGCTCTGCATAGGGGCAAAGTTCTATTGGGACACAGATCTCCCATTACTCTAATCACATCTTTTTTTTAATTATTATTATTGTTAAGTCTGCGAGTGTATGACGTGCAAAAAAAGTTAATGTGAACTGCCATTGCTAATCCCGCTATTACTGCTACTGCCATACAGCTGCTGCTTATACTGAAACTAGTGGTTATGGTAAACATTTGTGCTAGGGATATTAACCCTCAGTATTAGCTCGCTGTTTGAAATGCAGTCGGTGAAGGTGTGATCCAATACTTGTCTCGCCGTTTTTTCCTTTATTCAAGTCTTCCTACAACTGACAGTTACAGGGCACACATGTTGAAGAAAAAAGGTCCTGCAATGCAAATGGCTCTTCACGTGCACCTGGCAAGGGTTTTTTTGTGTGAAGTATGAAGGTAGTATTGGATCAAAACAACTGAGCAGATGTCCCATTGGAAATGAGTCATGCATGTGCATCTGGAAATCCCAAGTTCCAGAAGTGGGAACTAAGTGGAAATCTTCTTTCCTACCAACATAACAGGCACACCTTTTCAAAGCTCACACTTTTGTTTTTCATTCACTAAAAACACATCTATATCACACTCCTACTGAATAAGGTGTAGTCAATGACAACATTTCCACATCAAATTACATTGAGTTTTGTGATGCTGTAACAAAGAAATGAGAGTTTCTGAACATGAGCTGTTCACAATGGGATTCGTGCACCTGCAGCGAAGAATGTGGAAAGGTCTAACTGTGTGGTCTTTGTGTTTGCGACTGAGGAAAAAAGATCCTGAAGAAGCAGGTGCTCAGTTGTTTAGTTCCAAATATTACGCTCACATTGAAGCTTAATAAACCTGTTTTACATGTCTCGGTACAATTCTGGTATCTCATTTGGGTGATTATGTAAAGGAAAAAGTCAGTGAATTGTAAATTGCCTTAAATTTTGTATCGAGAAACCACAAATTACTTGAGATGAACACAGCCAGCATCATTAACCCAGTGGTGAACACAATTTTGACATATGCTGTGCACTCTAGTGTGAAGGAGCCAGTAATGCCACCATTATTTCTGTAAGATACTTTCTAATTGCCAATGCTCTTAGAGGATGATGATGCTTGAAACTGCTGCATCTGAGGCTCTCACCTGATAATCTCAGCACCACAAGCACTGGGCAGATGTCACTTCAATGCACCGCTAACATAACTTCACTGGAGTCGTGTCCTTGTGTTGCCATAAGTTCAGTAAACATTCCTGAAGGAGTAAAACCAGCGATGGGCAGACAGGCCTCCGTTTTTTTTTGTGGCTTGAATCTATACAGACGTGTGTAAAGTTAACAAGCAGATGGATAATTGGTATATAATGCAGATAGCATTATCCAAGCTATTTTTCAACTGCTGCAGCTATATTTATGTTTCTGTCTATGATATATATGCACTGATCTTATGGAGAGAACCTCACTAAAATAAGTGAATCAGTGGGACACGGGAGCACATCCCAATGGGGCCCCCAAAAGTCCTCACGCTAACCAAATATCAAAGTACCAAGCTTCTTTTTTCATTAACCATTCTCAGCTTTTTGAATGAATGGACTAAATATTCACCGAACAGAAATCTTTTCTTTTATGAAACGTCTGTCAAATTGTTCAAAGCGACTCTGCCGGCTTTTTGTTTTTGATCTTTTGTGGTTTTGTGAGGCTGTGTAACTTACACTCAAACAAACCACTTAAAGTTGTTGCACACTCGATGATATTCTGGAGAGGCGCTGTCATCGCTGCGAGTTCTTTCAGTTTGACTTGCTCTTGTTTTGTGCTCTGTCTCCCAGTGTAGAGTCGAGTGAACTTGAAGCCATGGACGGCGCCTGTGAAGCCGCCTCAGACCGAATTTTGCTGGAACCATACAAGTACTTGTTGCAACTGCCAGGTGAGTCCTTTTCGCTCAGAGTGGCTGCAGGGTTTGGGTAGATGTGGAGAAGCTGTACATTGCTTATAAGTACTCCACAGCGATGGACACCATTTTGATGTTTTGCAAGTTTGACTCTTTACAAGAAGAGGGAAAGACCTCAATAATGAGGACTTTTCTCTTTGGATCTACAGTATTTTGAGTTATTGAATGAAGTATGTCTGATGCTGCAACATTCTGGACTGTTTGGTGGGGGGGGGCACATTCAGGATATTTAGCTTCCTCCATCTTCTTCTTTGGCAGATCATCATACATGTCAGTATAGCTGAATTCACTGGACAGAAGTTGTCCTTCAGTTAGTTGAGTTATGAGTCTGTGGTTATGGAATCAGGTTTTTCTTAGAGCCGAGCATATTTTTGGAAATGTTTCAAGCGACTGCGAGATGACACGTAGGCTGATTATCAGTCTTAAATTCTGATGCCTTTGGTCATCTGACAAGTGAAACAGAAAATTGGAAATTCAGCTGTGTTAATACACACTTGTTAATACACGTTTTCCAAAAAGATGCCAAGAGATGGATCTTTCACATATGTACAGAGCCCCGAGGCCTATTTGCATCTAGCTGAGCGTGCACATAAAGGAGTGACTTGAATCATTACCGCTAGTGCTTCTCGAGTGTTTAGCGTATAAGAGCCCTTTTATGCTCATGTTACATACGTAAATAGGTTTGTCTGTTTCAAACGACTGCTGGGATAGGCTCCAGCCCACCCGCTACCTGATTGACGGTCTAGAAAATGGATGGATGGATGTTTCAAACGACATGGAGCGTCACTGCCCACATGCGTGCTTTACGTTGGCACGGTTGTTAGGCAACACATCCACCAGAGGGCAGTGCAGAGTTCTGATATCGGTCTCTGTGCCGAGGTGAGCTAACATCATAGATGTGTTTGTGGTTCAGTACACATTCACCCAGACTCTCTTCAAAAAGGTTCTGCCATTTCTGTTTTTGTCTTCTTCTTGTTTGTTTTTGTCACACGTGAGCAATACTGCACAATGCTGCCCCCCCCACGGTTTCTGATGGTACGGCGGACAGAAGCGCATAAATGCGACCTCAGCCTGCCAAGAGTGAGCTGTTAAAACATGAAGGCAGTGGATGGAAACACTTTTCTACTTTCACACACTTTAAATCGGTTTTGTTTTCTTCATTTGGCTCAGACGCTGTGAAATAACCACTTGATGATGCAGCAAATTATTGTAGATAAAACTGTGGTGGTTAGCTTTTTTCAACACCACAGCCTGCCTGATTCCTCTGAGCTGCTGATCATGCGTCAGATTAACGCACCTCTACTGGGTGTTGGTTAACTTTAATGCAGCTGTTCACACTAGTGCCGTGCTGAAAGTAACGTACATGTTACAAGATCCAACTTGGTCACTTTTTGTAGGCAAATTGTGACGGAAAAGCACCAGAAGGTTAATTCACACATGACACCAACACTCTTTACATTGTTGAAAAGCAGGACACTAAAAAGTTTGATTTTAAAGCCTTTTATCAGACCATGTCCAGTGTTTTTGTCAAAGTTTGCTCATCCGGGCCCTGTGTGTGAGGAGGCTACGTTTAAATAAATAGATTTGGGTGGAGCTGGGGATCCCGTATGGTGTTGTGGGTGGGGGTGTCCCTCGCTGGCTGCAGTGTCCTCCCGCTGCAGCTGGTCGTCCCCTGTGCAGCCGTGTCTGGCTCTTGTGGGCCCTCCCTCCCTGCTGGTCTGCTCGAGAGTTGGGGGGGGGCACACACACATAGGGCACACACCATAGCACGATAGGGTTGGAGGTGCTTGCTCGAGGGTGGGGGATTGGTGGTGAGGGGGGGCCTGCGGCACAGGAATGTGGCGCTGTCCTCCCTTCTCCTGGCCTGCTGGGGTGGGGGGATGCTGTGGGCTTTGCCTGGGTCGCTCCCTCCCACTGGTGCTTTTCCACCAAGCCCTGCCAGGATGTTTACCAACTGGATCCCCACGGGGTTTGACGGCCCCCTCCTGACTGGGGGGCCGCTGTCGTGCAGCTCAGCCCTGGCTGACTCTGTTGCTGGCAGGGTCGAGCTGGACAGCATGGTTCCTGCTGGCACTGAGGGGCAATCCAGAACACTGACCCAACACACCAGCACCAGCTGTGATCCAGCAGGTCACTGGCTGTGCTCACTGGTTGATGCTGAGTAAGTGCTGAAGGTCAACATCACTGCTTTATATTCGACTGCTGGAAGGCTTTGTTTTTGGTGGATAAGGAGGTTACTTACAGAGCACAACACAAACTTCCACACATTCATCTATACGCACCACAGCACACCTCACACACACACACACACACACACACACACACACACACACCTGTCATTGTCTGTTCTCTGTCCTGTCCTTTTGCGTTCCACTGTCGACGTTTCTAGTCTTCTGACTAAATCGAGGGTGTTTTTTAATCAATAAAGCTGGTTAGATAAGATGGTCGAAGAGAGCTGGTGAAGAGCACAATTACCATCACTTGCACCTATGCACATAAAAAGTTTTTTTTGTTTGTTTTTTTATGTTTTTTTAAAAAAAAAAAAAAGTATGATTAAATTGCATATGTAACAAAATTGTGGTGGTCAGCACCGTCACCTCACAGTGAGAGAGTTCCAGGTTCAACTCTCTGTGGAGTTTGCATGTTCTCCCCGTGTATGCGTGGGTTCTCTCAGGTACTCGGGCTTTCTCCCAGCGTCCAAAAACATGCATGTTAGGTTAATTCCTCCCTAGGAGTGAGTGATGGACTGGCGACCTTTCCAGGGTGTACCCCGCCTCTCACCCGATGACCGCTGGGATAGGCCTCCTGTGAGATATCACATGTTTAATAACTGCTGCCCAAATGGCACAGTCTGAGCCTTGCTCAACAATTCAACCCCCCCCCCTCCCAATAATCTTATCGCTGTTTAGGCTGCGGCTGTGAGCAAACAGTGGAAACTGCTTTGCTCGCGAGTTCAACAGAATAAAAAACAAAAAGGTTACAAGACCGCTGGTGTTTACATCCTGGTGTTCCTGTGAGGTAAAGACTCTGATGGACTTCTGCTATGGGTTTAAATGTTGAGTCTAACTCAGACCTTCAAGTGAATGTTTTTCATAAGAAGTAAGTTAAGTTAAAATATAGTGAGGACTCAGGAGTGTAGGAGGCTGATGTCTTTTTGTGAGTTCCTATATCTAGAGCTCTCTATGACTACAGCAATAAGGGCAAGTCCCTGGTCACATTCATCTAAAGAGTATAGGATTAAAGTCCTTAAAGCCTAAGTAGTACGACTCTGTGTTCTAATGCAGATTTAACTGACTCTTTTTCTTTTGTGTTAAAACGGTACATTCTTCTTTTGTTCTCTCTGCAGGAAAGCAAGTGAGGACAAAACTTGCCCAAGCATTTAACCACTGGCTCAATGTTCCAGAAGACAAACTGCAGGTGAGAAACTTGCCCATTTCAAGCCTCTTAGCATTCAAGTCCTCTGGTGTTTAATGCTGCAGAAGGCTCCAAGGTGGTGAGGAGACGCTGAAGCTCATGCTAAAGAGCGTCCATGATCTGACAACGGAGGTTGTTTATGCAGCAGAAGATAAAAAGGAATGATTTAAAAACAAACATCCCCCGTGGAGATGCACTTGATTTGTCTTTAACATTGAAGAGAGGAGGAAGACCGCAAATTGATGTCGGTAATTAACTGCAACAACTGTTGTTTGACCTCCAGGAAGAATGTTGAGGCACGTCAACAGGATATCATGTTTACTGGATGCCAGCATTTCATTATAAAATGCACTGAAGTCTCACCAAGTACCTGTTTTAAAGAAATCTATGAAGTTCATTATAGGTGAAACTCTTTAAAATGCACAGTAAAGGGTCTGGTGAAGGCGATGGTTGATACTTGAGCACTGTTTATGTGTTTTAGACATATCCCGCTCTCATTCATCTCCACAGGGAGAGCGCTGCTCGTTGTGCTCCTGATCAACTCTGAGAGCAAAGTATTGGCACGAGTAAAGCGACACACAGCAGCTCAAGCCAACCTGCAGCTCCGCTCAACGGTTTCAGTGTGTTGTAACGCAGTCTGGCATGTGGCTGATTAGCCTGCAACAGACACACAGAAGCCCAAACAGGAGGCTTATTGTTTTTGCTCTGTTAGATTGGTTTCAACTTGGCCATTCAGGATTTGTTGGAGAGCTCCGACTATTGACGTTATTGTACTGATAGCACGAACATTGTTGTTACTCGGTAACAGGCTTGTATGCGGTGAGAAAGATATTGACTCATCTAATCTTTGCTTTCAGATTCTACAATCTTTACATGGTGCGGAATGCTAAGTGCTGAGCCTGTCAGCTCTCATTTGATTTGCACTGCAACAGGTCTCCTTTTGTCCTGAATGTTTCATACTCCCCGAGCAGAGTAACAGTCCTGCAGCAAAGCTCCGAGGTCACACGCTTGTCCCCTGTGGTCATTTCATTATCCAGTCGACAAAGAAAAGTCTTCCCCTCTCCGCTGCCCTTTTTCAGATAGAAAAAATGGGTTCATATGTGTGAAGGAGTAATAAAGCTGGAATTATCAGTCAGTCCTGTCCTGTCAGCCCCTCCCCAACAACATTATCACAGCCCTCTGTTGCTGTGGGTTGTTCAAATGACTGAATTCAGATTGCAAAATTAACAAAAGGAGCGACTTCACATTCAGAACTAACATTCTCTATTATTTTCACGTTAGATGGTTTTGTTGGGTCTTGATTGAAGTGCTGACATTTTCTGTTCAAGAGCTCACGTTCTCCCTGAAGCTGAAGTGACATTTTACTTCAGAGTTCTGAGCTTGATCAGTTCCTGTGGCCTACATTCACATGCAGATTGTCTCCAAATCAGCAGCCGATCTCCCGTTAATGGCAGTTTAGACAGAACCTCGCTGTTTTGGTACAGATCGTAGTTGAGCTTTGAATCCGTGTAGCAGCTCGGCAAACTCCCGCTGAACCTGTCACAAGGACGGAGAGCGCTCCCCGTCGTCATCGTTAGCACACTACTGCCAAGGAGCCGATGCCATGGAAACACCCGTGCCTTCAGATAGACGGAGGCAGCGACAGTGGCGCTCTCACTCATTTAGCAGTGTTTTGTTTTTTTTCTTTAATTATCAGATCTCATGTGCTTTACAACACAGCAAATATCTGTAGCGCATTCAAAGGAGCACCTGCACTCCCTGAGGGACGTCTCAGTGGAAGTAGCTGCTTTTCTCAAACGGAGACCGATTAAAACACTAAAGCTCGTTGACCTTTCAAAGGTTTGACAGCGACATTTATTGATGATGTCGTTAAACCCACCGAACAGAAGTAATGAGTCTTGTCTGTTGTCTTGTAGTCCAAAATCATCCGGTGCCCACACTGTCCCTTTCACATGAATGTTTCCATACTGAGAGGACTTACGAAGCTGATACCCAGCACTGCGAGACTGCTCAGTGTGAGCTCCGTTGCTATGGTTATTAGTATAGATGAATGACAAAATGCTACCCTGGGTGTGTTGAGCTTGCTTCGTGGTACATATGAGTCTAAATTATAGATGACAGCATAAACAATAACCTGGCATAGTAACCATGTTGTTTGCCTAATGAAAAATCTCCTCTGCGCCTTTTTTCCCTGGCTGTTAATGTTTTGTATCGTTGTGTTGACAGTTAATTAGCCAGCGGCTCCATATCTATATTGTGGAAGTTTGTCTTTTGACTTCAGCACCGAGCATCAGGGCACTGCTGCCATTTTCAGTTCAACTGCAGCTGAGGGTGAAAAAAGAATAGATTCCAGAAGAGGATGCCGCAGTCTTGAATACTCCAGTTGATGTTGCTTCCAAAAAAGTGTCAAGGCTCGTGGATATGAGAAGAAATGTTGAATATGAAATCTTGCCTGGGCTGTCCTCTTGTTCCATTAACCCGACAGGGACTTGCAGTTTGTAAATTTGACATGCGCTGGATGTGTGTGTTCACTGCAGCTTCAGCCACCACACTGTCTTGAAAGTGGCTCACTGATGCCGCAGGGCGAGCAAGTGTCAGGACCCTGCTGAAGGAAAGGTTGTGTTTGGCGGATAAACTGCTCAACTGACACAGCCTTGGCCATCTGCCTGACCCACTGAGGCTCTCTTTGTGCTCTCAGGCCCCCGCACAAACAGCTTTCATCACCAGGCCACACCACTTGTCTTTTAGATCAGCTCCAGCCAACAGCACAGCCAACTCAGGACAGCAGACACCTGATGGCAACCCTGACTGTTCTGTGTTGGATGTTGACGTGGAACAGCCAGCGTCTCCCGGTGGACAAAAGCCCGTTTACAGACTGTACTGGTGAATGCCAGATAAAAGCAGTTCCCATTTTTCTGTAGCAGGCGCTGCACTGCCTCCTGTTTGAGAGAAAGTCTCAAGAAAAATGTACTGCCAGCCTTTCACTCACCACAGCAGTGCAGGGGTGGCATTTGATGGAGGGTTGTACTGCATTAAACTGCTGGAGCTCGTTGGTACACCTGTCAGAAATGGCTGAAGCAAACTACTCGGTATTCGTAGCTCCATCAAAAGTGAAAGTGCTCTAAGCTCTGCAGTGACGCCTTTGAGTGCTTTACCATGTGACCAGACTTCTACTAACTCATCGAGCCACGGGTGCTCTGTCGGGTACAACATCCAAGCGGACCAGAGCAGCTCTATCAGACTCAGAATTTGCTCCACTGTGGAGCGCATCTTTGCTGAGCTCTTAAAAACTCAAATTGCCTGCTTTGTTTGAGCAACAACCGTTTTGTCCCTTAAGGAGAGCTGCTGCTGGTGAGGCGGTGCAGGCAAGAATGTAGACATGGCACCCTCTGCTGTAAACACGCTGTAATGCATAATTTAGTCCTAACTTCTATGAACGCGTTACTGTCTCTTTAAGTAGTCAAAGTGTTGGGAAAAAATGATATATTTCCTCTGCCTAACTATTTACTATCAGCTGCAATCTCTAAAAACTGCTCAAGTAATTCCAATATAATGAGTGAACTAAGATACTTTTTTATTTTTTTAGGTGATCACTGAGGTGACGGAGATGCTGCACAATGCCAGCTTGCTGATAGACGACATTGAGGACAGCTCCAAGCTGCGCCGTGGCTTCCCCGTGGCGCACAGCATCTATGGCATCCCCTCAGTCATCAACTCCGCAAACTACGTCTACTTCTTGGGGTTGGAGAAGGTGCTGACCCTGGATCACCCCGAGGCTGTCCGAGTATTTACCCGCCAGCTGCTGGAGCTGCACCGCGGGCAGGGCCTGGACATCCACTGGAGAGACACCTACACGTGTCCCACTGAGAAGGAGTACCGCAACATGGTGCTGCAGAAGACCGGGGGCCTCTTCGGCCTGGCCGTGGGCCTCATGCAGCTCTTCTCAGACTGGAAACAGGACCTGAAGCCCCTCCTGGACACACTGGGCCTCTTTTTCCAGATCCGCGACGACTATGCCAACCTGAGCTCCCGCGAGTACAGCGAGAACAAGAGTTTCTGCGAGGACCTGACTGAGGGCAAGTTCTCCTTCCCCACCATCCACGCCATCTGGTCCCGCCCAGAGAGCACCCAGGTGCAGAACATTCTGAGGCAGCGCACTGAGAACATGGACATCAAACGGTACTGTGTGGACTACCTGGAGAAGATAGGCTCATTTGCCTACACCCGTCAGACGCTGCGGGATCTGGAGGTGGAGGCATACCAGCTCATTCAGGAGTTTGGAGGAAACCCTCAACTGGAGAGCCTGGTCAAACATCTCAGCAAGATGCATCACGAGGCTGAAGCCACAGCAGAGTCCACCAGTGAGGCACACTCCAGCCAAAGCTGCTAATCCTCCACTGCTACGCGATTGTCGCGCTGATGTAGACACACACATTCCAGAAAAGCTGAACTGATGGCGGTATGTCAGAGTCAGAAACGCTGAGAGACAGCACAGCAGCCCCAAATGTTGCCTTTCTTTTTCGTGTTCCAGACCGCATCCTCAAGTGTTGCTTAACAGCACGCACCGGTCGTTTTTGTATCTGAAGCGTGGTGAAATGGATTTTTTTTTTAGCTTTGCTTTTCGAATAAATGAAACTGAAAAAAGCCTGAAAGCTTTCCTTTTGATCTGCACAGCATAAAATGCATTTTCCTCCGTTTCAATTAATTATGAGTGGCTTTTTTCTCACTTCCCTTTTCTAAAGACACTGGAAAGGTGTGTTTGTTTGTTTGTGTGTGTGCGTGCGTGCGTGGATTTGAGTATCTAAACTCAGTAAGTCACCAGAGTGCCAATGCTGTAGAACGACCTTTGGAACGGTCTGATTGCTATGCGACGCGCTGGCTCGCTTGTGCAGTAAACTCCTGTTGATACGTTTGCTTCATTTGCAGCTGTCCTTACAAAGCAGTTCACAATCAATACAGGTTTTCACATCTCTAATATATTTATTAGTGTGATGATCATATTTATTTTTAGACACTGGTGCTGGTTTGCATTTATTGAATAAAACATGTCTAAATATCCACTCGCCTCATCTCTGAATCTTTGTTGTTGCTGTTGAACAGCACCATCTACTGAGGACTCACGTGTATTTCCAAAACAGTTGATTCTGTGACTTCCTGCCTCCCTCAGTCTAAAGCAGATCTGATGTCTTATTGAGGATCCTCCTCTCATTGATTTGATTTTCTTTGTAACAATGGCCCAACACACAACCGCCTTTATGAGACATAAAGCCATCACTATCCATCACAGGAAATGTGACACTCGGACTTATTGTGCTGCACTGAACCCGTGTTCATTCTTTCCTCTGTGGCCAGCCAGCTTTTCCGAGTTCATACAGAGCAGCCTGCCATGTGCTTTGTCTTGAGAGACCTTAACTGAGCACAGGGAGGTGCGGGGCTGTGCTCTGCTGGAAGACTGCTGAGAAATGTTTGGCACTACTTGAGGCTGTCTGTCCCAGACAGCTCCGTTGACTCACTAAAGCTCCCGCTCTTGACAGCTGCAATTCAATTAATTATGTGTCTTTTTGGATTGAATTGAGCCTCCGCTCAAAATGCATCTATTCATCAAAATGTCAAGTTCTCGAAAACCAATGGGGGGGGGGCGGCTCCTCGAGAAATTTTCCTGCGAGAAAATGTGATGCAAATGCGTTTCTGATTTGATAAACAGCAGAGGCGCGCGGACTGGCTCTCGCAGCGCCGACTTTAAGTCCATCACAATAATCAAAGCGTCTCCCGGCTTTCATTTCTTCTCTCTAGGTTGACGAGATTGATTTTCTTCACCCCACAGTGTCTTGAGTTTGTGTTTGAGAGTGAAGCGGAGTGAGCTTTTGTGTAAAGAGCGCCGTGGCTCGCTCACCGTCCCCCTCATCCTCCGCGTGTTACATTATTTATCACCGAGCTTTGTGCTGCTCGGTGGATCTTTCATAAACGCTCAAAATAAAAAGTGAAAACCTTCTTACATGGATTGCAATTAGTGGCCGTGCTTACTACGCTCGTGCTCCTTTCCCGGTTTCTATGGCGCTTCTGCTGAACTGAGATCTTACTCTTGAAGTTTTCATGGTGCACTTGGCACACATTTACTGCTCCAGGCTGGCAGAACAACTGCAGTCCCTCACCGGAGGACTGCTGAGCTGCTCTACTAGACTTCCCGGCTTGGCATTTCATTCCTTTAACACCAAGCGAACACATGGAGAACACCTACATGACAGCTGAATGCTTTCAATGCAACTTTTTAAAAAAAAGATGTAGGTGGATCAAAGGTCAGAACTATTAGTTTACAGCTTGGCGTTTTAACTGTGCCACTGCGTCCAGGGATGGCTGAAAGCGATGAAACTTCTACAACAACTTGATACCTGTTGGGGGGCTATTTCAGCTGCTTGTGAGTGACTAACAGCAACGGGGGAAAAAAAGGAAAGAAGACACACTCATAATGCTCGGGTGGTTCACGGTAATGAATAAATATGTCAGAGGGCAAGAGTGTGTCACTTTTTCGTCCAAGTTTCAGACAACGCTGCGAGAAATCGGATACACAGAAAATCCTTGTAAAATGGGATCGGATTGGCCTTTTTCGTGGCATTTGTTGAAAAGTGGGAAATTACCCATTATCAGCAGACTTATCCTTAAATGTCACTCGACACACGGACTTCACCAAAGACCAAAAAAAAATCTAATAAAAAAGGCTTTTTTCAGTTTAAAATATTAAAGTCTGTCATACTGATGTCGCTGCTCCCAGAGCAACACGTTCTCATGCATAATTCTGCCCGCACTCAGCTGTTTGCACCTGTTTGAAACCTCTGAGTCTCCGTGTCCTGTCGGGGAACCAACCAAAGACAAGCACCAACTTTTTCCTTCTCCTACAATTACTGTAGAAAGTAGTGAGAGAGAGAGCTTAAAATGACCTTTTATTGTTCATTTCATGACGTTCATCACTGTGCCTAAAGGCAGCTGCGCCTTCCATTCTTTGGCTCTGAGGGTAGTTTGGATTTTTTCCCCCCCGACTCACAGTCTCCCTTACAAACAGGGTAATGAGAGTTTCTAGAAGATGTAGTGCTGTCCTGGCAGGGGCGATCTAACGAAAGACTCAACATTGGGAATGAACATCTGAAAATGGTGGTTTTTGCTGCATTTGTTTGTCTTTTCATCCAGTCCGTCTCCTGCAATGCTAACTAGCTGTTATCAAGCCCCTAAAACACAGACATGTGCTGCTAAAAAATGTTACAATTTAAAGTCTACACCTTTTCAAATATCTACTAAATGGGGCTCCATTTCCTCTATGCTATGGCCAATTCTAATACTGGGGTGATTCAGCTGAACATGTTTGAACCAGAGAGCCATTCTCAAGAAGAAGGGAGCTAAATTGTGCCAGCTTGCCTAACACAGTGGCTGATAGGCATTCCCATTAGCATTTGTTTTTTTTTTTTTTTGGTCAATGACATAGTAAAACATTATCATTCTACATCAGTGTTTTTCTTTTCTTTCTCAGCAGGAATCCCTGGCCTGGCGTTATGGTGCTTGTTGACCTCTCTTTCCCATCTTCTCAACCCCCAACAGGTTGAGGCCAACGGCCTCCCTTCCTGGAGATTTCTCCCTATTAGACAGGGAGTTCTTCCCCACAGTCCCCTCGTGCACACTCAGGACTCTGTTGGTTTCTTTAGGGAGGCACCTTTTTATGACTTGGCATAATCTGAACTGGTTTAATTGGGATTCTGATGAATGCTTTGACGTGACAAGGCTACAATTAGTTAGTGTCAGCTCTGTTAGTGTCAAAACAGCTGTTTTTCAGTCTTATTTATGAAACAACTGCTTAAAAATGAAAGACTGCAGACCTACATCATCTCTAAATAAATTCCTGATCTTCGTATGAACGCTAACTGAGCCAACGGTTCCCTGTCAGATGAGCACATCTGCAGACAGAGGGTCACCATCCGTTAAATCAAATGACAGAGCGATGGAGCTTATTCCCGATCCTCTGTGGACAGAGCGAGTGTCAGTAATGGTCCAATAACAACGGCGCTTATCATCTTTCACGCACGCGGTCGTAGTAAATCTGCCATGTTACTGCAGCTGAGGTGAAGTGAGCTGATGAAACTCAGGCTCACTCAGGGCTGCCGTCACTTGATCAAAGTGTGCAATAATACGTACTTTCCGACGCCCGACCTTCCACCAAATGTGTCATCAAACCCATCCACAGTGTCACTCATTTCACAGCTGCGTTCCGCAAATGTTTGCAGACAGAGGCAGCAATAACCCCACCGGGCTGACACGCAGTAGCTGCTTTGGAAATGAGACGGAGAGCTGTGGGAGCGATTTCAAATTGGGAAATGAGAAGCGTTATGCATTAGAGCGCAGTTTTGGGTCTAATAATATCACACGGAATCCTGTGAATCAGAGTCAGTCAGAAATGCTGGTTTTGGATGCCGAGTGTCATGAATAAATGATTTTCTCCTCGACTTAGTGCACACAGAGGAGGACGAGCAGGGGGCCGCTGGAGAGGAGCAGGTTGACTGACAGCCATGTGTAATGCTCTGCGAGGAGAATCTGGAGTTGTCTGAATGAGGATGCAGATGCATCAGAACACAGCACAGCACTCCACGGACTGTAAGCCGCTCTTATATCTGGGAAGGCTGCGCCGGATCCGAATCGAGGCGTCATCACTCCGGCACCAAGAATGAAATTGCATGAGTTTCATTCATTCCGAATGTGCTGCGTGTCACACAGGCATTTACACATCATGCTTCACATGGATTCACTGCTGCCAAATAGTAGGATCTCAGTAAAAGTGGCTTCAGTAGCTGATTCTAATCAAACAACAAACAGCATCTCTGCCAGGGTCTCAAAAATAATGCCGCCAAGCCTCGTGAAGTTGTCACCTTTTTTTTTTTCCCCAGTCGAGAGCAAAACGGACTCACCCCCATCAAGGAAATAACACTCAAATCAAATTTAAAACAACACATTCTTCTGTTTAGTGGCAGATTGAAGAAAACGAGTTTTGGACAGAGACGAGACTCTACATGGAAAGGATCTTATATATACAATTAACTCCAGCGCACGTGCTGCCTCGTCTTTTTCTTTTTCTAAAATCGGTGCTCTTTCACTGGAAAATCATAATAGCTTGAAAGCAGTTTGAGGAACTGCACTCAGGAAATATTGCACATACGCCCGAGGACATGGACAATTGAAAATAAGTGGGGTGCATTATCGTCAAACATAGGGATGAATCAGACTCTGGGTCAGTGGGGTTAGATCATTTCACTGGGCCTTGTTTTACTGTCGCTCTTCTTCTCCAGTTCTGCTTCTTTAGTTTTTGGAGAATGTAGCTTTGGGAGTGACTGCATGTTCACAAGTATTGATCTCTCAAAGATCAAAGGAATTCTTGAGTGGTGTTCTCCCTTTGAAATGTTATTCTACACCCTCCTACTCTTACTTATATAAATATATGAACCCTTTTTCCCCTCCAACTATGATGAAGTCTCACATCCTCGAAACACACGACTATTAGGTTCAGTGGCAGGAATAACGTAAAAAAATAAAAACTGGTTGGATTGGTATGTATGACAGAGCAGAGCTAGAATAATGGATCCAGGGGGATTTGGAGCTTGTCAATGAATGACAACATCACCATAATGCTCATTAAAGTTGAGACAAGTTCGATAACTTCATAATCTTAAGAGGCTTTCACACAGAAAATGATCATCTGCGTGTTATTTCATGCTACTCTCCATTCACAAAGAAGGCTGAAGGCCTGAAAAAATGGCGTGTTTATCTATGAGGGGGAGTGGAGCAGATGCGGCTGCGACTTAGTCATTATGCGGCTGACTGAGCGAGTGGAGGTGAAAGGATGAGATTGTGGGAGAGGGAATCACAGGAAGAGGAATGTCAGCCTCGCTGTCGAGGTAATTGCGGGAGCAGAATTTTTGGCAGGTCGAGCAATTCGAAACGGCCTCCGTCATCCTGCGTTAGTAAAATAACGAGCGTCATCTTTCTTTCAACAAATGACCAAATCAACGAGAAGCATAGCGACCGCATCTGGCCTCAGTTCTATTGATTAATAATGATCAGTTTGGGGATAAAGCATTCCACAGGTTTCCCCTTCTAAAAAAAGTCCAGCAGCTCACAATCTCTGGAGAAAAATCAGCAACATGATTTCATATTTCTTGTTTGCCGACCGAGCAGCACTAACAGCTGAAATAAGGCTCGACACATTATGCTGCATCATGCCCCAAGTAAACAACAAGCAAGTCCTTCATCTCTCTCAAGTGTTCTTTATTATCTTTGAGGAGGGCTTCAGAAAACTGTGGTAAAAGTCGGTTTCACAGTCGCTTCGTCGAGTTCCAAAAGTCTGCGTCGATATCCCAAATGTCAACATGTATAGAGAACGATGCTTGACAAATACAGTAAGGCCACATCACTATTTGCACAATAACAGTTACAGTACAAAGTGTGTTTGTGAGAGAGGTCGTCGTAAATCTACAAACAGTGAAGAGGATGAAAAGATGGAGACGGCAATTTACAAAATATAGCGATGCAGTGCATTCGTGTTTAAAATGCCATTAAATACCTGCTTTAAACCCGTTTTACTACCAGGATTAACGATGATCAGAATATGGTAAAGTACTCCAGTCACATGATTCTGTCCTTTCCTCACCGTCAGCATTACTAAAACATATCTTGTTCTCTCGTATTTTTCTGTTCTTCTGAAGATAAAACTAATGAGAGACAGGAATTACGGACGTGATGCCACAGCTTAAATATGACATCAAAACAAATTCTGAGGACGAGAATGACTCACTTTGGTGCAGAATTTGTTAATCATATGGACCCAGTTTTCAAGACAGTAAGTCCCACATTTCAGATGTTTATACTGAATTAAACTGAATTATAATTTATTAATCCCTCAACTGAAAATCATCAATAAAATATCATAATACCCAACTATGGGCTCAGTTCAGAGTTTGAAGAAAAAACACAGAAACTGAGCTAACAACCGGAGTTGAGTGCATTTTACCCACAGTGGCACGTGGTGGGGGTGCTGTGGACCACATCCGGTGGGTCAGTCGTTCCAGGGACAACCGCAGGGGTCTCCACAGACCGTCTTTCTGCCCCAGAGGACGCGCAGCTCCGTGGCTGTGTGTTGCGGGGACGACAGCATGTCTAAATAGCACTCTTTCTCACACAGCCAGCCGGGGTCCTGGTGACAGCAGAGGAGCGGGACAGGGACTGAGCAGAAGTCCACAGACTGATCCTATTGTTGGCCACACACTTTGTTCACGTCTCACTCAACTTAAAATGTTACCGTGACCTCGTGTTCTGCTAAGAAATGTAGAATGGCACATGCTTATAGACTTGGAAAGGGTGTTGTAATAAACGACTGTTCTCTGTGTTATAAAGTACACATATAAGTGCATGATACAACCACATGGGAAAAAAAGTACACCCTCTTTCAATTCTAAGGTTTTGGTCTTTATCAGGTCTTACAACTGGGTAAAAAGAACTTCAGATGAACAGTAACACATGACATGTTACAATGTCCCGTAAAGTATGCCGTAATAACTAAGCCAAACTACAGAAACAGTGGGTGGAAAAACTAAGCACACCTTTAGCAGTAATAGAAAGCATTTTGATGTCCGTACGATGTTCTGTCTCTCACGTCATCATGGTGGAATTTCGGTCCACTCTCTTTACGTTGCTTGGGTTCATTAAAGTTGGATTATTCACAGTTCTCTTACGGGAACATCACAGCATCTCAACCAGGTTCAGATCTGGACTTTGACTGGACCATTACAAACACCTTCACCCAGTTTCATCCCAGTTGTTTGGTTTCTCTGAGCCTTACAGACCGACCTCGGGGTGAACAAGCTGGGTCTCCCACTCCTTGGACGATTGGTAACAGACTCTAATGCGCTCCACATATGAATAATCTTTCTCACAGCAGACTACTGGACTCCAAGTATAGTTTGGAAATGACCTTATAACCCCTTCCAGACTGATTGGCAGTAACAGTTGCTTCTCTAAGATCAGGTGCTCACACTTCCTGATGATCAGTTAATCAAGTGCATTTGATTAGCAACACCTGGCCTTTACTTCCCCTCTTCAATCCCTGTGGAGGCAGTAAGGATGTTCTTAGTTTTTCAAACACTGCGCCATTAATAAATAGTGAAACAGTCTCTTATGAAACATGTTGTTTGTCTAAGGTTGCATTTACTTGCTTTTAAGATCTGATAAAGACCAGATGATTTTTCAATTATGTGTTGATACAGAAGACCTAAGAATTTAAAGAGGCTGTGCTTTCTTTTTCTGACTGCATACTTGCATAATTAACTACTAAAAAGAGGGAAATTATCATTTTTCAGTCCTGTATGCTGCAAGGCTTTTTATGGAATTAAAATCCTGAAATGACCCGACAACAAGGATGAGAGAAGTAAAAGTTCTGCTCACAATTTCATTTCATATTTCATCTTCCCATTCATGAAGTCTGAAGGTTTTGTGAAACCATGTATTAAACAAACTTTATTCATGGCTACAAAATTTTCAGAGATTTTTCTTAACAATAGTCATATAAAAGCTGGAAAGCAAGTCAAGCTCGTTACCATACCTGTGTCACTCAGAATATGAACTCCAGCAGGTTTTCAGGCCGAGCAGTTTAAATCCACACCGTTTCAATAACTGAGCGGGAGTCTAAGAAACATGTTCTCCTTCTTACTGCATTGATGTTTACGTACTGCTGTGCTCTTGCTGAAGAATTTCATTTTTTCCCTTTAATATCAGACATTGACCTTTATCAACTGAATGTTAACAGTCAGTGTGCTGTGAAAACACTGGGGACAACAATGGAACGAGTAGGACTTTTTCCATTCCATCTCAGAAAAAAAATATCTTCTGTATTTTACAACTGTACCAGAATTATGCCAAGAAGCCCATTTCCATCATAAGCTCAGATCATTTGTGTTCAACAAGCTACTTCTTACCTGATATTTCTGTGGTCCGACAGCAGCCATCCATATCCCCATACTCACATCTTCCCCCTGTAATGACACATCCAGGGCAGATTGCTCACGTTATGATCAGAATTATCTGCCACAGCTGCTTACACTCAATACTCTACCTGGTAAGCTTTCAATTTCTCTGCATTACTAGCGAGCCATTGGACCAGGTCACGAGAAACCACGTAGCCTGAGCCGCAGGCGAACGCCGGGTAGGCTGGACTCGGGTACTCCAGCTCCTGCCACTTCCCGATACGATCCACTGCCCAGCTCTGCCTGAAACTGGGTCAGGAAGGCAGACGGGTTATCATCAGACCCTGTCTTTCGTTCCACTCCATCAACATGACCACACTGAGCATTCCTGTTTCTTCAACAGATCAGACACGAAGCGGTACTTACTTCCCCCACCAGAAATTGCTGCGCTTGAGACCCTTGTGGTTAATTTTCATTAATACGGCGTCCACGTCAATGTAACAATCATCATCGGTCTTCAGCAGCAGATTAAAGTCAGCATTTCCCACGGACCTGCCGGAGAGGGAGTTTGCAACATTAATTAAAGCGCACCACGATTGTTTGCAACATCTCAGAGTGAATTTACTTTCAAATACCACCAAGAGCTGAGGGCAAGAGGTCTGCAAATCACTAAAATACTTGTCAATTCAAAGCCAAAGAATACCCTGTATATTTTGCTATTTGATGACTCACAACAGCACTTCTCCCCCCCCCCCCTCTCACTCTGAGATTGCAATCGTAATTCTAACAAAGACATTTTGAGGTGACGGCACACATTCATTTCAGGTTTCTGATTTCCTCAGAGGGCTCAGGCAATTTAGAGACAGAGAAACGAGTCGTTAACACTTGGCATACCATTTATAGAACTGAAGCAGTTTGGAAGGCACGCTCCTATAAGTGTCTACCACGTCCACGAACACCATGTCGCCATGCCTGAGGCTCTCCTCGTGCAAACTGGCATCCTCCTGCCTCAGCCTGGAGGCATGGTGCTCCATCCTGAGCGGGCGGCCCCGCAGGAGCCCCGACAGACCTTCCCCGTCTGAACAAAGGGCCGCAAGAGCAGGAGTGACATAATGGAGGTAATCAGAGAGGGAATAAAGCAGACAACAAGACAAATAGAAGAAAAACATTCAGGGAGATCGTTGATAAATTAAGCTTTTCTTGAGAGATCATAACTAATCACTGGTAAAGAAAGAAAAAGATACTGTTAGAATATCTTATAAATGGGATATCAAGTGATGAAGATTAATTTAGTTCTTAACAAAACAGCTACAAATCCATCCTCAGATTCAAACACATGCAGGTAAAAATCAATAATCTAACACAGGCGGGTGGAAGTGGACAGAATGCTTATTGTCCACTTGGCATATGTGCAAAGAGCCCTGAGGTGAAAAAGGGCTAATCTCAGAATGAATTAGATTTGTTTTTACATGGGGATTTCTTTCATAACAGTTGGCTCACACGGCCATTTTGATCGAGCCGTTTTCATATTAAGTTATGAATCAATTCTGCTGCCAGACCAACCATAGATGGTAAATGTAAAGCCTCCAGCCAAGCCGGGAAATCCAAGCGCGCTTCTGTGAGGCAATATGCCTTCTGCGATCTGCAATTCCAAGAAGAGAGCAGGAAAACGTCTCAAACCTTAAAACTTAAGAGTGTTTTCCCACCACAGTTATTTGTGACATCACATGTGAACACGTACAGAAGAGAACTTGAGGACGCCTCTGCCATCACTGAGCTTCACAGAGGTGGAGTTGACTGTGGTCAGTGCAGCAGAGTCCAGACTCTCCCACACCAGCGTCCCCTCAAAACCCTGAATAAAGTAAAAAAACACGGCAGTGCTGTAGAGCGCTGTCAAACACCATGAAAGCAAGAGCACTGATGTCATGTTTCATTTACTTTCCACAGTTAAAAACCTAAGTGGGTTTTTCTATGACTTCTAACAAGTGAGGACAGAGGTATTAAGGTCTTTTGTTACCCCCCAAGAGGCAATTTAGTTTACAGCCAGCAGTAATACAGAAACGTAAAACAATAAATCGGCACATAGAAACATACCAAACAGCATACGCTTACACGTTGTCATTAAAAAGGCCTCAATGGCCACAATAGATTTTCTTCTTCTCTGGTTTGTTCTGTATTGTGCCAGTAAATATCTGCACCCTGAGGGCAGCGAGACAAAGACAAACCTCAGGGATGGTTGGAGTGCACTTTTTACAAAGAGCTGAACTCAAAGGTTGCCAAGGTCATTTTGCCAGGATGTTCCTGCAATTCTGCTGCACACCTTTGCAATACCCTGCAGGCAATTCTTTTGCTTAACAGAATACAAGGTCGAATAAGCTTAAAAGTTACATCCTGGAGGGCATCAAAGTGAAAGTGTATTCCACAGGCTTATAATTTTGCATTAGTCATTTTATTTCCCGATACACTTGGATCCTGTGAGCTGGTGCTGATTATCCAACAACAAAAATGTGAATCAATGTTAGACTATTGAGGTTATAGCTACCCGTGTTGAGCTTAGGAGAAAAAGAAAAATGCTTAGTTCAAACACAGAGGAGTCAAAATTTAGTTCAGCAGCTATCTATGAAAAATTTTTTAAACATGTTTGAGCCTGAGGAGCTTTTATTGATGACCCCCTGGATTTGTGCAACCATGGCAGTCCTGGGGATATGTAAAAAAACAAACAAAGAAAAAAACTAACCTTGGGCAAGATGAACTGCTCCACTGGTTTGTACCAGACCCAGTTCACCATGGTCCCCGTGCTTATGGAACTGAAGCGAGCAGTAATCACAGCCTCCTGAAAATAATTATTTAAAGATCACAGGTTTCTCTCCACAAAGACTTCAAAAAGGGCATGTTTCCAGTGTAATTCACACTGTATATTACACTACACCGTCAAGTTAAAAGCGCTAACCCAGAAAGAGGTGAGGTGCGTCTCCAAAACAAAGCCCTACGGCTGGCCTCAGGCTGCGTTTCCAGCAGACTCCACAGAAAAGTAGCCTCAACTAAAACATTATGCTCACAGACTGAGGCTCTGTTACCTCCTGGTCCAACTGGTGAAGCTTCACCGTCACATTGGTCTGAAGTTCATGCAAGGTCTTGCTGGGAAACACCCCCAGCTTGGTTATAACCACTGGGTGGAGGACCTTGAAATCCAGCGCGATGGCGGACACGTCAGAAGGGGCGAGCACCGAGGGGTCAGACACCGTCACGATCTCTATCTCTTCATCCTGCCCAGTCACTGGGACACAGAGAAGTAGAGTAAGCACATCTGAAATGTATTCAAATTCCAACATGCTGACCGCCTTTTCTTTAAGTGAGGCAAGGAGTGTTCAGTGAAGAGAACAGACAGGTAAAGCTACACCATCAGCAGTTTGAGGAGCTGCTGTCTTTAGAGTGAGCCTCGGCTCGTGAGCGTGGTTTCTTAATTACAAAAAGGCAGTTTATTACCCTTGAGATCAACGAGAAGATCAAGGCTGTTAAAGAGAAGCAGGCCTTATACTTCAGATGTGTTCTACACAAGTTCTACGGCTCCTCCCGAAATGAAGCCTATTAGAGACAAGGGATCGTGATTTGCAGATGTTTTCCAAACCATCTCTGCAGATTGCAGACATCTTTTCCAACTTAGGTGCAGAAAACATTCATTCTCCCAGTAGTGAAATGAACTTCTTATGTCAGTGATTATTGTGACGGGCCAGCATGTAGCATTCACCGTAACATAATGTGTGCAGCAGTGCTAAACATGCTGTAGTTAACTCCGGTCTAATGGTGTTCCACGCAGCTAACAAAGCTTCTTCACGTGTACTTCTTTGACAGTGTGCTATCTGGTGAGTTTAAAACTGCTGCCACGCAGCAGTGAAAGCGTTTATTCGTAGAGCCGGAAGGCAACCACCCGACAATCAACGAGCAGCTCGTATAACTTGAAACACAAACAGTGTGTGTGTGTGTATGTTTTTAAAGTGTCTCACTCGATTGTGTCCTCTCAGCCAAGAGAGCTGAAGTGGCAAAAGCGACAACAACAAAATGAGCCAATTCACTCGGCATTAAACTTTTCTTCTCGCGAACAGAGTGGCTGAACACACCTCTGGAATGAAAATGTGGGGACGAAGTGATCGGCCGTAGGCTCTTTCTCTCTATGGTCCTGCAACTTAAAGAAGACGCATCGTGCCCTTTTTCACAGGTTGACACGATTTCCGGATGTCTTTATGAAGTGTCTGGGTAAATTTTTTCCTGGTCAAAACACCCCAGAAGGGCAGGATAAAAGCTTCCTTTTTTCCGCCACTAATTTACACCTCCACTCACACAGACCCGATTTATGGCGTGAAGCGACCCACACACTCCACTCCACCACTGTGTTCTGCTGGGCCTGCTTCTTTTGAGATCAGTAAAAACCCTTGAAGCACACCGTACGACAGAGCAGAAAATAAATAGTCTGAGCGCTAACAGTGGCGCGGGCAGCATAACCAGCTCAGAGCCTCATCGAGTTAGCTGATGAAAGACAATCCTGACTGGGTCTGTCACAATTATTAGTTTAAAATTTATAGCTGACCACTATTTGTCATACTTGAGGTTTTCATTGTCCACTATTATACCCTTATAGAGAGTGACAGCCATTTATTAAAAATCACACATGATAAATATAAGTGGACACCATAGGACAGAAAAGAGATGATTGTGCCAAAACCCGACTCCCAATCTATGGCTCAAGTGAAAGAATTCTAATACTTCCAAATGCATTCAGTGATGTGTTAACTTTATGGAGTCCCATGTAATGAGTTTCATGAGTCGCTGTTTTGATAGTAAAGATGTGTTTTACTATTGAAACGCATTCAAAATGTTTTGCTCTTTTTCAAAGCAGCAGACAGATACATCTAAGATTTGGTTGCAAGGGTTAGAAAAATTCATTTTTATGATTTTAGAGGATGATTTTAACGTTAAGTTCAAGAAAAACTGTCCCGAGGTTCGTACAAATGACTGCCAGGGTCGTGACAATAAAGATTTAAAGTAGACCTGGTAGGGCACGGCTGTCTCATTTCTCAGCTTTTGAGCTGGCAGTTACTTAGATTCACAGATACATGCAGAAAAAGTGACTTTTACTCGATATGATCAATACATAAAACGATCATTGAATGATGATTATCTATCATCAGGTTTGAGGAGTTTCAAGAGTGTTCACAAGCGCGGCCCAAAGGCAGATGCAGACGTGCAACATGATTCAAAAGTACACCCTCACTGATTGAAACCTTACGCTGAGAGGAGATGTTACCAAAAGCAAATCTAAGAGGGTAAGTGGTGTTCACCTTTTTGTGGCCCCAGAGGAAAAAAAATCCCTGTGATCGGCGACGCATAAACAGCCACATTTCAGCAACAATTAATCGCCCGCTTTACATGTGCTTTGACCTGAATTCTGAGTCAGGTACCCAACTGTGGAGACAGCAGCCGCTGTCTCTTTCTCTTCCAATTACACCAAGCATCACGCACCGAAGCTGCCCGCCTCCAATTCTGAGGCAAATCACGTCAACACTTACGTCCATTAACATGAGGGAGAGCGGCGCGACATAAAACGCTGACATGACCTTAAGGCCGTCGTCTGAAAAAGTCTATTCTGACGAGTAGTAATTATGTTTTCCTGATGGCTGCAAATGCAGAGCTGACAGGGAGAAGTGGCGACGCAGCTGAGCTGGACCGACCCCATGAAGGTGAAAGACATAACAATTACCACGGACATTCAACGCGACGGCGAGCGTGTTCAATTATTTCATCTATGGAGCATCAGTGGCTCATACAGCTCCCACTTTTCACGTGTTAGTAGGCAGTTTCTAAGTACTCCAGCAGCTGCCGCACTGACTATCAGACATTTCTGCCTTGGATACAGAAAGGAAAAGAAAGTTGTCCTTGAGCTGTGGGTGAACATGAATAAAGGTGCTTCACTTTTCTTCTGAACATTCATTCTTTTCATTCTGCCAACTGTTCTGCTGTTGTTCTGCCTCCGCTCCTGACGACTGCACACACACATGAGCACACTGCAAAGAGTGCTGCTCAGCATGACGGCTGCAGATGCCACTCATTAGTGCATTTCTTTCCTCACCTGGCTCGCTGAAGTTCAAGAGGGAGCAGGAGTAGGGATCCTCTCTGTCCTCCTCCGGGATGGGACATCCATGCTCGCCCACGATAAACTTCACCCCCACCCTGAAAACAAGCACAAACACGACTGCATTCATCCGTCTTGTGAAATATTCAGCTGCGAGACTTCTAAAGCCAAGCTTGTCCATCTATCCACCCCCCGTTGCCATGGTTACTGAGGGTTGCTTAAAGGCCATCACACCTTATCTGTGCTCAGATCGCTGAATGAGAAGGAAATGGACAAAAAAAAAAAAAAGGAGGAATGAAAGAGAGAATAATATTGCCCACTGGTCAGGTAAAGATAAAAGGGTGGATGCAACAGTCCATTACTTGCTGCCAGCTGCAGGCTCCATTTCCACTATGTGAATTTGGCCTGCCAGGGGAAAAACATAAAAAATAAAAAGGCAGTGGTGAAGTTGGAGCTCCTCTTTACAAACCTGTGCTGGAAGTGGGGGTGATCTCGGATGTACCCCAGCCAGGTCTCTCTTATCGCTTGTCGCAGTTCATAATTGTGTCTCGCTGACAGCACTCCCACCAAAACTTCATAGAAAGGCAACGGTTCATCTGCATGAGAAACAGAGAGAGGAAAAACCTCACACAACACGATGCCATATCTCATCTTTTCCACAATTATTACCCAGCGATTAATGTCATGTTGGACCTAAGATAGGACCTCACAGTAATGACAATGACATGGGAACCAGCAGATAAAAGGGTTTGCTTGATTTATGCTTTTCATTTCTGATGCTGACAACAGTTTCCTCTGATATTCAGTTTGCAGAGACCTAAAGGAGAAGCATGCTATAAATCACCACATCAAAAATGCATGTTTTCATGCATTTAAAACTGGTTAAAGTGTACCAGCTGATGAAAAAGCGGGTTCACGCATCACCACAGCCGTACTTGTGAAATTGAATCTCTTCGAAATCAGCACAGAGCACAAGAATAAACTGTACATGGGGTCTGATAGAAGATAGTTCATATCTACAGTCTGTGAGCACATCCCATCAGTCTCTGCTTCCAGACGTTAGACTATCCCAGCAACGCCCAACACCGCTGAAGTGTTACATTCACATGTTTGTCTTCTAAAACACGTAGAAAAACACACACTACGCCACGCGACAACACGGCACAACCGTTTACTACCTGTTTACACACAAACTAACAACCACAACGGGCCGGTAAACGCAAAGTTAGCCAGACGCTCGAATGTGAAAAGTTGCGAGGTTTTGAGGAGGTGAAACGCGGGGTTGTGGCAAAAAAAAAGAAAAGAAAGTACCAGAGTCTGTGTTGTTGTCCGACGCGCTGGAGGAGGGTCGTTGTGCCAACCACAAGTGCACCAGGACGGCGACAGCACAGGGCAGCAGAATGAGCGCTAGCCTCCGCATGGACGGAGCCCTTCATTCAGCCGGAGCAGGCTTCTGCTTTAGCGGAGCTGAGCCTCTTCCTGAGCCGCACAACACTGCACGGAGTGAGCCGCTCTGCGTGCGCGCTTCATTTCAGCTCCTCAGCTCTCCGCCGGACTCGACACTGCCTCATGTCTGCCTCCGCTGCCTGCAGAGCCGGACCAATGGGAGACGAGGAGCCCTACCGTAGTGCACCCTGGGAGGTGAAGTTCGATACTGTAGTTAATTGAAGCGAGAAGCAGATAATTGGGGTTTCATTAATACATTATGGTAGGTAAACAAAAAAAGCCATTATGATTATTGTTATCATTACCATTGAGCATTTAACACATGACAAATGAAGCATCCACATGCAGGTTCAATTTGGGCCCAATTAAAGTGAAAGAATGGTAATGTAAGCACAACAATAAATTGTTTATCACTTGTCCTGAGAAGAAAATTAAACCTCATCACTTATCGCACAACACTGCCTTTTTTCTTTTAGCTTGTTTTCCTTCAGTTCACCTCGTGAATGTCTAATTAAGCGAGGAAAACATTCTGTGCAGGATAGAAAATTAACATATGAATCATTATATCCTCCTGAAACCCTGGTGATATGTTTTAGCTTTAAGATTACAACAGAACTTTATCAAACCTGTTAGTCAGTGTGCTACATAAATCATTGAAATGGAATCTATTGTGCATGGAAATGGATGCGTGAGGAAGATTTCTTCTGACTCTGAAAGCATGAGTGTTTCTCCTGGAGAAGAGGGGTGGGCCCCGCCAGGAGCAGCATCTGCTACATACTTGTAAACAATCCATTTGTATTGATTTTAATAGAATTCCAACGTTGCATAAATGTAATTTCAGAGACCTTACCGCCTTTTCTTTAGAAGAAGAAGAATGGGGAGAAAGCATTGAAAAGTTGCTGCAAAGCACTACACTGCCCCTGTAGTTAAATACTCTGATCAGAAATTATTACCATTTATTTTTGGGTGCACTTTGAGGGCTCCTCTGTGCTCAGTTTGCAAAATTACTTTTAGCATATATTTTTGGTATGAGATAACCAACTGCCTGAGGGATAATTACTTATGCTGTGCACTTATAATTCCTTTTGGAGTCAGTGCATTCATAGATATACTTATCACATTGATTACGGTATATTGGTCTCCCTGCAATGCATGTTCAAGGTTTCTTGAAATCCATCCAGCTTTAAAGTGGCATCCGACCCTTGTTTATTGTCTGTGTCTCTGAATTCACTTTTTATTCATACGCTGAAAAATTCTAACTCGTGTGTGTGTATTTTCTTCTCTTTCCATTTTTCTCTGCAGCATTCTGAACACTCTGGATCTGCAGCACTTTTCTCTAGATCTATACAGACCCCCCCCCCCCCCCCCTTTTTTTTTTCCTTTTTCAGGTTCCAGCTGAGAACAATGCTTCTGCAACTTATAACCAAGGTCTTTTTCTTCTAATTCTAACTTTAGGCTTTAGTACATAGGTTTTCCTCCCATGTATTCTTTTTTGGTCTCTCAGGACTGAATGTCCGAATAAAGAGGGTACTGCAGATTGCATTGCCTTCTGGGATCAATTTCTTTTTCTTTTCTTAATATTTCTGATTAATTTTATTTATCCATGGCTGAAGGACCAATAACCAAATCTAGCAATCATTTGGAAAATACACTCAAACTCCCTGCTGCTGGGGACAGTATGGGTGACAATTGATCAGAATTTGATTTTCAGTGACCCCCCTCCATCATTCACTGTGAGGCATACGGTAAAAATCTACTTCAAACGGGGAACATTTCATAAGAAATAGATCTAGATGACAATCCGCAACACAGCTGGTCAGAAAGCTTCAAAGACACTCCTCTATAACTGTGCTTGTTTTTAATTACATCCTGATCCGTTGGGATTGGTTGAGAGAAATCAATAAGAGATACCTGGCTTTGCCTTGTCAGTCTCACTCACTCAGACTGCCCGTGCAATTTTGTGCATCGATGTGCACCGATAAACTTGATATCCTTGTTTTTCCTCGAATAGTGAGAAGAGGGGGAAAGAAAAGAAATTGAAAAAAGAAAAAAAACAAAACTTTTTTGACTCTGACATGAAACCGACCCTAAAGTACAGTGAAATATAGTGGTAAAAACAAACTGTTGGATATAAACGAGGACTATCGACCAACTCTGCTGGAAAGTGATAATTTCACACAATTCCCTGGCGAGGCTGTAAATGGATACATGGATGGACACATGAAGGAGCAACAACACACAATATGAATGCTGATATTAGCAGCTGAAACCTTGAATGATTATTGGGGCCATCCTTCATGGAAACAGCAGAGCCGGCGCATGCATTGCTTACTCATTTGATGCATATGGCAAATTAGCTCTAGCCAAATTGAATAATAATCCTGAGAAAAACAAAATGCAACAACAGTTGATGAGTGCATGCAGATGGCCTGTGGCTCCGCTCGGCCACAGGAGGTCTCCCCTACACATTAGTGTATCTAGCTCTTCTATCAGACTCACAAGGATTTCCAGTGGCCTTCGGTGTTCTGGGTTTGAGCAGACTGTAGCTCAGCACCTCAGTGAGGAGACACGAAGCAGAAAGACTGAAGACACAACACGTACGGGTTACCGTTTTCCTTTTATTCATTTGTTCCGTCAAGGGTTTACAAAGGCTGCTATTTAAATGCGTCCCCACCCACCCATCCCAAAACGATAACACCATCCGAGAATAGAGCTGCACATTATCGACATATCTGGACTCCGGTGAGATTATTATGTGCAGAGCAGCACCCAGAAAGTCAATGAAGAGGCAAAATTTCATATCATAATACTTCACTCTGTTAGAGATAGAAATAAATCCATGCAATATTCATCTCTAGTTGTGTATTTCTTTTAAAGATTTTGGCACCATCTTTCAGATGAGGTCAGTGAGAGTCCCCTGAGGTCAGTCTCAGGTTTTCTTAGAGGAAATCAAGACAATATTTATCCTGCAATTAAATTGACTGCACAATAGTTTGTGTTTGTGACAGTCCACTATCAAGAGTCTGATTCCTAACATGATGGCTATTCAAGTATCAGGAGGGAGCAAATTTCTCTCAGTTTTACTGAGAGAATGATGCAAAAAGCCTGAACCACCAAAGGGATCATATTATGCAAACAGCCCTCACCACTGTTTTTAAAAAATACTTAAGATAGTATCAATAATTGCATGATTTATAAATGGTTTTCCTAAGTATCATACAAGCTCAGTAGCACTACACGTCATGTAGCTGTCAGTGCTGTGCAACAAATACTCAATATTACTACCGATAATAACCATATTAATAATGATCATAACAATTCATCATAAAAATCAGCATATGCTTTTCAACTACCATGTAAAGTAAATGTTTTCGACAGTGTGCTTTTTCTTCCAAAAAACAAACAAAACGGAAAAAGGCTGCAGGGGCCCCAGGTTGAGGACCACACTGCTCTCACAGAAGTTGGCACTGAAACATACTGTACACTCTAAAAGACTACAGTCCCTGGGAAACAGAGGAGACTGTCAAAAAGGAGCAGAGAAACATGCAGGCCTCCGGTTTGGC
The DNA here is from genome assembly GCF_036924035.1 of Leuresthes tenuis. Taxonomy (NCBI): domain Eukaryota; kingdom Metazoa; phylum Chordata; class Actinopteri; order Atheriniformes; family Atherinopsidae; genus Leuresthes; species Leuresthes tenuis. The sequence goes on from NW_027325362.1 coordinate 19,660,600, forward strand.
ATTTACGTCAAAGGCCTTGCCATTCACTCTATGACAGGCAAAAGGAATCAGGCTCAGGAAACATGCCCACTAAACAAATGAGAAAGTCAAGAAAATTAGAGGGGAAGATGTTCTACAAGTTGTAAAGATATTCCAGTTGGGAGGTAAAGGACCAGCTGAAAGTATCTCAGATTAGGAGAACGAGGAGTAAATCACACAGACCAGCCAAGGTGGCCTGCATTAGAGCAGTCTATGGAGCAAGTGGAATATTACATTTCAATCATAAGGAAAGCACATTTTAATTATTAGATTCTACTTCATTTGTTGCTGTAGGCGTGATGCGGAACGACTTCCCTCCTCTTCTGACTGAAACTGAAAATCCTTTCACTGCGAGAGATAAAGTCTCTGTTTCTGTTCTTTAATCGCTGCGGCACTAAAACAAGCAGGTTAATTGTTGGTGACTTCGCAGTAAAATTCATACAGAGACCACAACTGAGGGAAGAGTCAAATTTCAGTGGTGCTTTCACAAAGTGTTGCTACAAGTGGGCTGACCTCTGCACGGGGAGAAATTCAAGGGAAAAAAAAAATACCTGTTCAATATAAAGAAAACTACTGCTTTTTATTGAGATAAAGGGAAGGGGAGAAAAAAACTGGGCAAACTTCTGTTTCCTGAGGCAAGTCAAGATCTAGCACAATAAATTATAAAGAAAAAAAAAAAGGAAAAAAAAACATCTCTCATCTCATTAAGCACTGAGCAAGGCTGTTCTCTAATAACAAAGCAATAACAAACCTATTTAACAAGACATGATACGCTCACTGGGTTGCCAGTTTTGTAGCTGACTCCCCCAAAACCCTCAGCCACCAGGACAGAGCCGACCAACAACAGAGTGTCCACCAGGCAAAAATCAACTCAATGCCTATGGCCAGTAGCTTCAGGTGTGGTGAAGACAGAGAAGCCAGGCAATGCCATGCCTGTGCGAATACAGCTCGATCTGCGGCTCATCAGAGGATGGTGCAGAAGAACTTCTTCTCCCGGAAGGGATTCTCAGAGGCAGGGACGGGCACGATGAGGGGGTCCTCGCGTATGTGGGCATCACAGTACGCCATCAGGTCTGCGGCTGCTTTGGACACCTGAAAAGTAGAGACAAAGTACAAGGATGTGCACAGGTGATCAGATCTTTATTTTATTTTATGTTCGAACCAAGGACCACAGAGATGCGTCTTTTGTTTGAATCGATCAGAGTTTTGATCTATTTAAAAAAAAAAAAGAGAGATGTTTTACAAGTTCAGAACTTTACTTCTGGAGTCCACTTGAAGAGGTTTACAGCTTTAATGTTGAAAAATATACCTTATATTATACCTTACATCATTGCACTTTCTTTCTTAACACTCCATTTTAGCTCCTGTCTCTTTAAGGCAGAGCTAAAAAAATTTGAATATTGTGAAAAAGTTCAATATTCTTCCATTTCAAAAACTCATTATATAGAGTCATTACACAGAGTGAAATATTTCAAGCCTTTATTTCTTGTCATTTTGATGATTATGGCTTACAGATAATGAAAACCCAAAATTCAGTGTCTCAGAAAATTATAATATTACACAAGATCAATAAAAAAAAGAAGGATATTTTAAACAGAAATGTCAGGCTTCTGAAAAGTGTGTTAATTTCTGTGCACCCAATACTTGGTTGGGTCACATTTTGCATGAATTACTGCATTAATGGAGCGTGGCATTGAGACGATCAGCCAGTGGCACTACTGAGGTGTAATGGAAGCCCAGGTTGCTTTCATAGAGGCCTTAAGGTCATCTGCATTGTTGGGTCTGGTGTCTCCTCTTGACAATATCCCATAGATTCTCTATCAGGCGAGTTTGCTGGCCAATCAAGCACAGTAACACCATGGTCATTGAAACAGCTTTTGGTACCTTTGACAGTGTGGGTAGGTGCCAAGTCCTGCTGGAAAATCTCCATAAAGCTTGTCAGCAGAAGGAAGCATGAAGTGCTCTAAAATGTCTTGGTAGATGGCTGCATTGACTGTGAACTACTTCAGAAAACACAGTGGACCAACACCAGCAAATGACATGGCACCCCATAGTCATCACCGACTGTGGAAACTTCCCACTGGACTTCAAGCAACATGGATTCTGTTCCTCTACACTCTTCCTCCAGACTCTGGGACCTTGGTTTCCAAATGACATGCAAAATTTACTTTAATCTGAAAAGTGGACTTTGGACCACTCAGCAACAGCCCAGTGCTTTTTCTCCTTAGCCCAGGTAAGACGCTCCTGTGTGTAGTGGCTCTTGATGCGCCGACTCCAGCCTCAGTCCACTCCTTGCAAAGCTCCCCCAAATTTTTTAATGGATTTTGCTTGACAATCCTTCTCAACGGTGAGGTTATCCCTGTTGCTGGTGCACCTTTTTCATTGGAAAGGAGGCATGCCAGTCAATTTGTCACATGAAGGCTGGACTACTGCATTTTAGCTAGCTGTACAAGTAATTCCCTGAAGATCTTTCAGTTGATCCAAAACTCTGCAACCAGAGTACTGACCGGTACCACCAAGAGAGAGCACATCTTTCCAGTTTTGATAGTTATAAACTGGTTTAAAATCCTTCTCATTACATGTAAAGTCCTTAATGGACAAGCTCCTACTTATCTGAAAGGTCTCACTATTTCTATCAGTCCATAAAACACTTTGCAACACTTTGAGTTGAATTCAGGAGCAGTGTGTTCTGTTGTGGAGAAAGAAAAAACCTTTGGTAGTTGGTTTTTACATATACAAAAAGCACAATGAGGAAAAGAGAAAGCATTTAGTGGAACCGCTTTCTAACTTGACTCTTAAGGAAAACAAGAGGTTCAAATAAGTGCTCATGTCCACTGTATAGTTTTTAATCTAAAATGATTGAATGATTTGAGCATAATACATATTTGAATAAAGACTAAAAAGTTACCTAATCTTTGCTACTAACCCCTCAACCCTTTCACCTGGGGTTTACCTGGACAAGACTGAACTGGAAAATGAATTTCTGCTGCAACAAAAACAGTACAGGAGGTCATTCCTAACAGCAGCAACAGCCCTTTACAATGACCAATGATTAATGACTATTACTTGTTCATTTTATACAACTGCAACAATATAATTTCACTTCAGGGATTAAAGTATCCTTCATTAATCTAATTAAATTACACTGATGAGTTCTCACAACAGCTAATTGAGCAAATATAGAGCCGATGAGATAGTCGATCATTGGAATTTGAAAAAAAGAAAAGAAAAAAAGAAAAGAAACAACTGTCCCCTAAACTTAGAAAAAGGTCCCCGCACTCACACAACTTAAGACTAAGACACATGGACAGAGAGAGACCCAAAACAAAAAAAAAGATGAGATTTGTGTTTTTATGCGTCTCAAACCAGAGGTGCTGTAATATTTCATGCCACTTTGTGGTCGGTTTGCATCTCCTCACTGCTATTTTATGAAGCACATTGGTCATTTTGTGTCTTCTTTTGTTGTTGTTTTGCATATCTTTGTAACCATTATTTGTTGGTCAGGAATAGAAGATGTACAGCTGGATGAATGGATGATGATAGCTTTGCTCCGACACTCGTTAGCGACCGCCTCGCGTTCATTCTCACAGCAGAAGTCTTAAGTCAAACCTTAACACAAGATGCGACCTGTCTGACTGTTGTATGATTTATATTTTCTTTGAAACTGATTGCTGTATTGTTGGTGTTCCCGATTTGTCAGTGCCTGTGGAGACTCCACTGATGTCTGTTACGTCAGCCTCGGGCCAGAGGACGACACAGCTCATCAGGGTGTCTGACAAAGTGGAACCTTGACCAGCTCGGGGGTAAAGAGGAATGAAACTAACAACGCACTTCTTCCAATGAGGTGAAAAGTTCCATACTGCTTCTTTCAAAGTCAAACAATCACTACCAATTTTACAGTACAGCCAGACTGCATGCAAATGCAGGCTTCCACTTGGGAACTGAGTGGGAGGTTACAGGAGGGGAGGCAGCAAATGGAGAGCAGAGGAGCAGCTGCAACACAGGGATGGTGAGGGCTAAGGGATCTACATGGAGGACGAAGCCATCTGATCTCTTGCCTGCTGCTTCACCTCACCCACTGCTGCTCTCACAGGAGAATACAATGTGCAGAATCCGTCATACCTCCCATTAGCGTTGCTCCTGAACACAGACTATTGACAGTTATTTCAACAATATTACAGCATAAATGGAAATGCGTGTCAAACGTGGCCTGGAATAAGACAAGCTTGAAGCCCTGATGAGGACGCTGCAGAAATATCAGGACAGCAATATCATTTTTTTTCACCGAGACATGGCTGCAGAAACACCTCCAACACACCCTGTCCTTAACTTTAAGTCTATATGAGCATAGACAGACTGCAGACAGAGAGGTAACAGTGAAAGAGGAGGGACTGCAGTGCTCGTTAACAACAGATGGTGTAATCCCAGACATATTACTGAGAAGGAGCATCTCACGGACTCATGAGATAAGTTATCGTCAACATACGAAAAACAACACCCACACTCATTGACGACAATCTCTTAAGATTTCTACCTCACCTGAATGAGAGGACTGCTTAAAATGGACTGAAAGTGGAAAAACTTCAGTATAATATACTAGTATATTCTACCAAAAAAAAGCAGAGGGATCATACAGTATTAGTGCACATGCAACAAGCACATACAGTATGTGAAGGCCCTATGAATTTTAAATTATATTTACAGGTTTTGGAGAAACATACACTTTCATCCAGACAAGATCTTTTCAGGGAAGGTCTTGCTTATTTCAGTAACAAAATGCACAATTCCATTATTCTTGTATGTCTAACATGCTAACAGCATGCCTTTGTAGAAAAAGAGTTCTGGTGATATGCGAGCCGGTCTAAAGTCCAAATACAACAAAGGAGAGTCCCAGCTATAGAGCACTGGAAATCTGCTACCAAACAAGGATGATTAAACGTTTCAAGACTTTTCGAGGGTTGATAGAGGGAGCAGAGAGCCGACATGGCAGCTAATGTGCCCCTATCCCAAGGATTCAAAGTTTTGAAGAACATTTTTATCAAATCCATTTTTAAATTTTAAATGAAACAATAGCATTTCTGTGTGGCAACATTCGTACTGTTTATACTTAAATTTAGGTTTATATTTGCAGTGTAGTTGTAAGACAACAACGAGCAGTCAAATGTATTAAGCTTACAAAATACAAAAAGGGCAAACTGGCAAAGCCACAGCATCACACATGGTTACCTCTCTGCATGATGCGGTTGGTTTTCTGCTCTTCCTCTGCTTCTTCCAGCTGATGTGTTTTATGCCATTTAAGTTTGCTACGTTACACCTGCATTGTGGATTTGTGTTCTTCTTCCTCTGCCGCTGATGAAATCTAACAAATGTTGTCACTGACGATCCAGTGAACAGCGGCATAATTGCTAAAACTAACACCCTCACTTTAAACAACACCGAAAGCATGCGGATGTGTTTGAGGCGGAAAGTAAATGCAGCGAGATGTCAAACTGTCCGTCACTAAAAGTTTACAAGGAGCCTATTAGGTCAAGGTAATACAAAGAGCAGTCTTATATTAGTTGCACAGAAAATTATTTACCAAAAAAGACACAACATCGAAGGTATTTTTAGCCCCACACTTTCTGACCAAAGTCAGGCACCCATCACAGCATCCTAGCCTCGCCTTGTAGCGCAAGTAAACAGCACAATTATTTTCATAATCAACGTAAATGCAGTAATTATATTAACGACAGTCAGGGTTTCTGCAGAGAATAGGAGCCACACAGGACAAAAAGTGGTACTGCACACTGTGCGTCATTATACCCAGACTGATTGTAATTACACTGCAGCCCCATGATGGAAGGAGAGCCCTTCTAATTAGCACAGATCACATTCCTTTGGCTGATTGAGCAATTAATGAGAAAGTGGTGATCCCTCAATCAGCAGCACGGAGACCGCTGTTGTGACCGATACATACTCTCCCTCGTCGGATCCCTTAATTAATTTAAAGGATCACCAGTTGCGGCCAACTGTCTGTTTCTGCTGTGCTCTGCTCCGTTTTTAGTTCCAGCCACGTTCTTCTTCAACAGCCCTTCTGTCTTTCAGGTCTTATGATGAAAAATTACTTGGATCTCCACATCTGATGAACCAAGTGGTTACAACACACAAGCAGCTGTCTGTTTATCAGTCATCCAGCGACTGCTGGGATGATACAAGGCATGTGAAATTATACAGCTCTAATCATATTTAGAGCTGCCCATGGCCTAATGTAGCCTGCTGTCTCAGTCAGCTGATTTTTCCCTTCTTGAAGCATCAATGCATTCATTTATGTTTTTTTTTCTCCCCCCGCTGAACATTATTATGGCTTATAGGGAGAAGAGTGAGCACTGATTCAAAGACAAAATTTGCATGTGGACCCGGTGCTTCTTTCCACACTTAGCAAAGACGTCATCAAGGCTGTATGAGAACCAGATGCTGGCTGCAAACAGATAATGAGGATTAGGTTTGGTGTAAAAACGGTTTGCATCAAAGAGCAAAGTTTCACCCAAACGAGAGCACAAAAACTAGTCAAACTTTTTCAAAAGAGCCATCATGGAGCTGAGCTAAAGCCACTTGGATATAAAGTGAGCCTGACATTTCAAAACCATTAACATTCATGTCCGACAAGTCAGCACCTCGTTTTCAATAAATACTGATTTGATACTGAAATAACAAATCTATTCCAACATTATGTGTGTTTACTGCGTTGGCTGCCTTTTTTGGGAAACCAACAAATTCTACTGGCAAGGAATCATAACTTCTAGAATCTTAAATTGGTCTTTGTATGCAACATCGCAGTGACAGATTGAGGGAGTGGCCAATCACCGAACAAATCAATACATCTGATGAATGAAATGTAGTTTACAGAAAGTTCAAAAGCACACATTTAAAAAAAAAAACACTCCACAAAACCCAGTGGGAATGTGCTGTAGTAAAAGTCCACGGAGTGCAAATATACTGTATGTGTGTGTGGTAGTGATTTAAAGTAATAACTGCCTGTGTTGTTATGGTCCTCACATCAACACACTGTGGCTGGCTGGTGTCACACACCTTCTGTCCAAAGGTTGCAGCTCAAAAATGTGTAGAACACAGCGAAAAGAGAAGAAGAGAAATGCCAGAAGAGGGGGGTTTCCCTATGTAGAAATACACCAACATACACTTACACTGGGTCATTAGACGTGAATGAGGGGATTTCTTTGGTATAGCTATCTATTTTGCATTTGGAATTAGAACGCCTAGAATGCCTTTAAAGTACATTTTAACTACAAACGCTGCTTAATACAGCTGCCAACTTTCTTATATTATATGTTTGCCTTGAATTTTGTTGCCTATCAAGACAGAAAGCAGGAGTCAATGTCCATTCAGTATCTACAATGGACAGTCTGATAAGAATGGCTTCAAAATTCCTGAATGCTTTCAACTGACCAAGTGCTGTTGAGAGAACCTCAGATTCCTTGGATACTGGAGCACCTCATGCTGTGATCCAAAGCCTTGTCAGTACACCAATGGGACAGCAAAAATTCAAAAACGCCTCAAGCGTATCAGCTAATCCTGGATTTCTGCTTTGTCTTCTCATTTGCCTGAACTTTCCTTTTATTTACATCTACCACGAACAGCCAAGAGGTCAATATGGAAACCAAGCAGCTATCATTCTAATTACTTTTAACCTCTGAGGCCAATATTCAATGTTTAAGGGCTTCAGGTTTTACCCTGCAGGTATCCGGAAAACAGAAGTCTGGGTAAGACATACTAGAGCAGATGAGTTTTAAAATTGCCTGGCATCCAACAGTAGCTGATGGTTTTCTGATTGGATTTTGGTCCATGTCTTTGGTCTCTTTTGCTCACCAGACAGGCTGTTTACCTGTAAACAACCAGAGCCCGTTCAAACACAATTGGTCAATACTACTCAGATTACAAACACAAACCAGAGGGCTTCTGGTGCAAAGCTCCTATTCTTTGCCAACAAAGTCTGCATATTCATTCAGACATCTGTCCATAGAGCACACAGAGATCAGCTACATCCTGTCCATTATGCTGAAAAAGAGCTTTACTCTATTCCTTAAGCACAAGAAAAGATTTTCACTTATGGTAAGATTTTGTCTAGCCAACCAAAATCTATTGGTATGAGCCCAGTTTTTTTTTGTTTCTTAAAAATACAATGTTTCACTCTTGATAAGTCTCCCAAACTCTGATCACAAGGTGGAGTTAAATCACTTTGCTTTCTTCAGCGGAGCGGGGTTTCTTGTAGACGGCCTTTGTTGAGCCGAGTAGGGGTGAAGGTGTGCGGATGACTTCCCCGACCTGCAAGAATGCTGATCGTACAGCCTCTGGGCTGATGGGGCTCACAAGGAGCTTACCGAACGACACAATGATGCGGCTGTTTAAGTTGCACAAGACGTGCCTCATGTGAAAATGTTGAGGAGCTGCCCTTTCACATATCAGAGACATTCATTATGAAAAGAAAACAGGCGTCTATTGGGCTGAGTGCAAAAAGACAATAAGTCACTTGTAATGAATAGTCCAAAGAAATCTCAGCATCATGATGTTTTGAAGCACAGAGACCAACAGCCACCATAAAGAAAGCAATGATCAAAAATCAGCATTGCGAGGAGTTGCATGATGAGGAAAAAGATTCTTTATGGTCCACAGGAACAGTGTCATGGGGCTGCTACAGGTTACGGGTATGAGGAATATATGTAATGTAGAGAAGCAAGCATTACATTATTCAAATGTTCATATTTTGAGTTTCTAACAAAAGACACCGTCAGCATATAAGCCAGAGGATTCAAGACAAGGAGAAAACCGGCAACCAGCTGACCCAAACTGGTAGAAAAATCATGTCTGAGGTCAGCAATCAGGATGTCTCCACATTTCCTATGGATTCAGTTCTCAAAGTTTCCCTCTTGATGCTATCTGGACGCATCAGCTGTGCACAGTAGATACACTCAGACTGAGAGGCCACCACAACAGGGCTTCCAAGGTGATCTTTGTGTCACCTGTCTTGATGTGGCTTGAGAGGAAGTTCTCAGGTGAGGTCACGTAAATCGGCGCCAGACTGAAGCTAAAACGTCTGGCGATGAAAAAAGAAAGAAAGGACCCTTGAAGCCTCTCTGCTTGAGACAATATTTGGTTGAATAGAATGGATACTGTTAGCAGCAGACTTTGAAAGATCTCCATGTGCCCATGGATAAGTGTAATCCCAGTTTTGAAACTACAACTCAATCTGCTGCTTTGAAAAAAAACACCGCACACCCAGAGAGAGTTTCATTTAACTGAAATAGAGTGGAAGAAAATGCACGTTCAGCTCTCCATATGGTGAGTAAAACCGGGTGGTGATACGTATCTAAGTCATCTTATTCTTGCAGTCTGGAAACTTGTAGACATAAGCAGCTGCACCTCCAATGGGAACAAATGCTGAACAGGCTGCTATCCACAACCTTTAGCATATACGCAAGCTGGGATATTTGAAAGAACGTCAGTGATACGGTCTTCCACTGCATAAACCTGGATGGGGATCCCGGACGCAATTAGCAAATACAGTATGTCTCCGTCACGTCACAATCTGAGAGTTGCGAAAAACATGCACTTTCAGCTTGATGGTGAAACCTGCCTTTTGGGATTATGTTGCAACCATTTTGTGGGTGCTGGTTATAGCATTTCCCCTCGATGATGGACCCATTTCAGTTAATAAATCCAACAAAATAAGGCACACGTTTATGAACACCAGACTTTTTCCTTCAATACATTCATTAAGGACCATGATGACAAACCTTGCACAACAGTAACCACAGGATTAGACACAGGGCTCTTATTTGAAATATTTCTGGAGAGTTGAGATGATGCGCTTTCTTCTAAATGCAGAGAGAGTAGAAGAAGCAGGACTAAATAAAAAAAATCAGTTTTCATTTTGGAGCTTCGATGAAGAGTTTCGACAGCGCACCTCGTGATTAATCATATTTACATGACGCTCAGTAAATCTCGTGAACTAATAATGACACGCTGGCGGATATTTAAAACAGACATGCATTTATTGCAGTACGGTTTTAAGTTTCGTGTTAAATAAATGAGTATTCAATATGATGGTATAACATCAAGCTGGAATGGTCATATGTGCCAATTCTGTGCACAAAAAAAACTTTCTGTGCTTTATCTGGACAAAAAAGCAGAAGGAATAAAAACTAAACTACAATTATTTGCAGATAACAGCCCGTCGAGAAGAAAGTGAGAAGTCGGCTCTGAAAGCTTCATGCACCTGTACCAGCAGAGACCTGAGATGCATCGAGAGGAGTGATAACTTTGATTCATACGGGTAAAAATTAAGTTCCTTTACCTTTATCCTGTCCATGCAGGCCTCCATCTTCAGCTGCTCCACAGCTTTCCTGGCTTGAGAGATGCTGGCCGTACTGTTGTTGGCGATGCTGTCCTTCATGGTGCCTCTGTGACGCCAAAAAAAGGGCACACAAAAGGGAACAGAGTTAATGAACATCACATTAAACCTTGAAAGCAGGAGCACCATAGTGAGATCTCTGCACCCCCCTCAGAGCACACCATAAAGCTTTTTTTTTAAACTCAGATCATTATTATTCCAAGGACCCATTTTGTCAGGGTGAATCTGTTTCAACCAAACTTCAGTCAGCGCCCATGCATCATTGTTGTTCTTTTCTTCTTTTTACATTGGATGTTTCAAGCATCAATTTGCTTGTCTTGAGACTCCCCCAAAGCAATGAGACCTGCAACGTGCCTCCACCCATCACAGGATCTGCAGAGTGGAAGATAGGTCCACTCTTTGCCTTCATCTGTGCAACTTTCTCCTGAAAGGAAAATGTCATCAATACAGCCACAGATCGCGCTCTGCTGCCATCCTTGCAGGTGAATTTATGAAATGACTAAATGTTGCTCCCATTTTAGGCCCATTGACCCCCCTATGTCGAAATGCCCCAGTTTGGCAACCCCAGCAGTCAGAGGTGGCACCTGACCACAGATGCGTTTTGTAACAATGTGCAGGAGAAAAAAGGACAAAAAGAATAGATATGAAGCATTTTTGTTTGCATCATGTGTTTGTTAAATTTCCGTCGACAGAAAACTTGCTCTTAAACGGACACCATGAAGCAGATGATTTGTAGAGGGAGGATGCAGACGGGCGAATGCGTTTTCCTATGCAGCCTTCGTGGCTCTGAAACCAATTTATAGCTTTAAATCACACCCTTGCAGGAAGCTACCAGGCCTTTTTTTGCGTTTACGTTTCCCCGCGATTCGTCCACCCTGAGGGCTTCTCGGCCGGCTTTCAGGGACTCTGTGCCGTCTTAACCAAATCTAACGATGCTAATTGTTGATGCAGATCTGTCAAACACGACCGACTCTTATTTCTGAGGAGATAAAATTGTGGACAGAGCGAGCTGCGGCCCTGGATAGAGCATAAAACAGAAAATCACACATCTAAATAAAAAAAAACAAAAACCAACCCAAATCACAAGCTTCTCTTTCTCAGCTATGTGCACATTTATAGAGGCTACAGCCGCCGACCTACCTGAAATGTGCCAATGGTTTTCCAATTTGGAGAATTCCGGGTTGACTCCACCCAACACACACACACAGACACGCGCGCGCGCACACACACACACAAAAGGAGGATCTGTCAAATATCAAATGATAAGAGGAAATCCCAGCCTCGCTTCTGCTCTGGACTGAACTCGAGGAGGTGAATCCTGGCGTTTAAATTTCGCCTCGGCGGCTCGCTTAATGTGAGTCGTGCGTATTTTCCGTGAAGGAAGATGAGATCCAGGCGGTGAGGTCTTGGTGAGCACCACGAATGGACCTGGAGAGATGTTACGCATGCAGCAGGGGGGGAAACCTCAGTGTGACGATGAGACACAGGCTGTGGGGCAGGGAGCACTCGATCAGCGGACCGGGAGCTGCAGCATCAACGAGCCACGACGCGTTTCCACTGAACAAACTAAACGCACCGACACGCTGCCTGTTAATCAAATTAGAAGCTGCTGTTTCCCCTAATTTACTGCTGCAGACGGCACCAGAGATGTGCACGCTTCCGAGTTTCTTTTTTTTTTTTTTTTTTTTTTTTTTTTTTTTTTTAAAATCAGCTTTGACATCACCGGGTCCCCCCACCCTTCCAACCCGATGGGCCTCATCCTTCACGGAAGCACTTTTTGGATGAAAAGGCATCGATTGAAAGCCTTCAATTGTAATAATAGGCAATTCCCTAATCACGTTCCTCATCAGAGCAGCAACCGGCAGGTTTCTTCTTATTTGTGTTGTCCCTGAACGCATCTTTCTGCACAAGAATGACCCAACAAGAAGAAGTAATGTTTCTTCAAATAATTTTATATATATTTATAATATACTTATCACTTGGTTTCCATACATACACACACGCACATATATACAACCAAAAAGAAACGTACAACATGACCTTTGAGAACCTCAGAGATGCCAATCTGTAAAAAAAAAAAAACAGCCCGGAGAGGTCCCAAAAAAAAAATACATTACACGATTTAAGCAAACTAAGACCATGATCTTAAATTATGCATAGCTTAAGTTATCAACAGAAAAATAATACTTCCTTCTGTAAGAAAAGCCCGTTATCCCATTTCCTTTCTGCTTTAATTTTCTCCCATAAAAACAAAGAACAAACAATCGCACAAACTCCCCTTTGGGGTGTTCCAGAGAAGAGGAAGGTTACATTTTCAGAAATATCATGGAGGAAATGTTTGTATGTATTTAAGTATTCGTGACAATGAGTAAACAAACACAGCAACGTCACACCTTGCACAAAAGGCCGGAAAGGTTGGGAAAGGCAGGGGGAGGAAGAAAAAACAACAAAAAAACCAAACATCCAACCGATGACACAAAAAGGAATGATACATTAAGAAAAGTTCCCTTTCTCATAGACGAATCAAAATGTGAACTGTAAGACGTCCTTTTCCTTCTATTTGCAGTCACTACAGAGGCAGAACAATGTGTTCCCCAGCTGTCTAAAAAAAAATAAAAATACATAAATAAAACACGCTTCGAGTTTCCTCCCATGTGGAACATGATAAAAACATGACATTTCTTGTTTATTTTTGATATTGCTTTCTAGGTTTAAATCATTGGTTGCATTAAATCAAAGCTCAGTTGGTGTTAAGACCACAGATCATTGGCTCCTCTTGAATCAAACAGCAGCTGATAAAAAAAAAAAAAAAGAAGAAAAGAAAAGTGCTTCCGACTACCATTTGACTCATAATAACTGAGCTGTAAGTGCAGTGTGGTGGGAATGTAAATGTGAGCTGAATGTATCCTCAGGTGGGTTAAGGAATGAAATGGCTGGTCGGTTGTTCTCTGGACTGATGAGTGTAGTGTGTGCGATTCTGAGAAAGCTCATCAGAGTGGGGAAAGCTTTACTGCTCTCCAACTGAAGTCTCCTGGACATGATGCTCTTTAACAAACCCTCCCACCTTCCACCACCTTTTAGTAACGCTGCACAGGTCCCGAGCATGTCATAAACCTCCTCTCTTGCTTCTCCTCCAGCTGTAAGCATCGAATGCTGTTTTGGTAATGGCCTTCTTAGAATTTCAGGATAAAGTGAAAGCAGTACTAGTGCATTAAAGCGGCAGACGGCTTCAGTCGGTAAAATGCGACAGGCAGGAGGAGGGAAATACGAGCCTCCGGGGGTTTTTCAAATAAATAAATGGAGTATCAACAATTCTAAATGCAAAAAGACAGGTGCAGCCAAGGCAGGCTTTAAACAAGGAGCTCATGACAGTAAATGTCATATCCACATTCACACAGTCAAGGTCAGCATCATCCCAGCATGCAGAAGTAGGACAGAGCAACAGGCAGCGCAGGGTATAATTCAGTCCCTCCCCTCAGCTCAGACACAGAGCGAAGCAGGGCAGTGACACTAGTGTTCAGACAGGAGCGGAGCAGACAGCTCAGCAGAGGGGCATCTCACTCCCACAGAGCGGGACGTCTCCCAGTGACAGAGGCGAGGAGGGGCTCCCACCCTTTCGGCGACTGCAGCGTCAGCGGGACACGCTCGCTGAGCTCTGGCACAAACCTGTCAGCCAATGCGCTGCGGGAGCCCTGAGCGCCGCCGAGGTGACAGACCCGGGGGTCTCCACACTTCAGCTCTGGCTTTGACCAGACGATAGCAGCTTTCAGGAAACAGTTCCATCAATCTCAGGTAAGTATGTTTGCACAAAACAAACACAACAGAGGGAAAGAATTTAAGACTAAAATGAAACACGCTCTCAGAAATATACTTTGTATAAAACGTATGTTGCAGTCTCAGCCAAATATTCATCCATTCCTCCATCATTCCGCTTCAATATGTTTATAAATATACATTTATATACATATAATACTATCTTCATATTCATATCTTAATGCTGGGAGTTGGAGAGCTTGCTCAGCTGGGGGTGGCATTATTAAAAGTCAGGGCAGGTTCAGAGAGGTAGAGGCCATGCGGACACGTCCTCCTCCCCCCATCAGTGCAGACAGGAGGCGAGAGAGGAGGAGGAAGGGGAGGGGAGGTCCTCTTTCTGAGAAGTGGACTGCGGTAAACATCAGATGCACAGTCAGCCTGCGGCGTAACTGCTCAGGAAGGAGTAGAACATGGGCAACTTCATGCGCTGTTGGTCCCGTCGACACCACGCCATCACTGTGCCCTCGCTGTTGGCTGTGTAGAGGTGGTGCCCGTCACACGAGTATGTCAGGCTGAGGCCGAGAGGGAGAGGGTTCTCATGAGTAACACCGACAAAGATGTGAAGGAACAAACATGAGGCAAACAGTAGCATAACGTGTACAAAGTGCCTGACGAAATACCTGATGATGGGTTTACTTGACTTTGGAAAAGTGATCTCTCTGACTGGCTTCAAATCCCAGGTGCTCCACAGCCTGAAAACATTCCAGAGAAAAATCCATCCATCAGTGTAAAAGCAGGAGAGGCACGCATCGAAAAAGAAGAAGAATTTCCCTTACCTGACCACACCGTTCTCCAGACCACCGGCGATGACGTTGACAGACACACCCTCTGGCTGGTTGGAGAAAGCCACCGAGCAAATGGTCTCTCTGCAGTGGACGTGACCAATCAGGTCGCCATTCACCGTCCACAGGCGCAGGTCGCTGCCTCCGCCCTCTGGATAGAGAGAGAAAAAAAAAAAAGAGAAGAGGACTCAGAACTTATTATGGACAAATAGAAACATAAGTAATATGCAGATGTGACACATCTAATTGTAAAGTTATGGAACAAAACGCCACTCACCTGAGTCACAAACTGTCGCGATGTCACCCGTGGTCTCGCTGGCAGAGACGGCGGTCACCGGGCTTTTGTGGCCTGTGAGGCTTTGTACATAACAGAGTCTGAAAAAAAACATGAAAAAAAAGGAAGATGAGACAAAGAACACTTCAGAAACAGAACCAAACCGCAAAAAAGCGAGCATTTCCTTCTATTTTCTAACACACTGACCTGTTGAGGTCCCAGAGGATGCAGGTGCCATCGCTGCTCACACTAATCAGGATGCTGTACGGTTTGCAGACAAACAGGCCGGTGACTTCTCCCGTGTGGCCGTACAGGTGAACCTGTGATTCCACCTCCATCTCTGACGGCTACAGAAAGACATATTCCAAATGTGTTCACAGCTAAATATAGTCAACTCTCAGATCTAAATGTGTCCGTGCTCTGCTCGGGATCATGTTGTTTCTTGCTTTTATCTTGTCTTAAAAAAAACAAAAAACTTCATGAACCAAAGTTCAACAGAACTCTGCGAATGATCTGCTACAGAAAAACCCTTTTAGCCACAGAGAAGCAGGAAATATCTGCCTGGTGGGGACAACCGATCAAAGTCTGAAGGTCTCTGAGATGACTGAACTCCCAGACCTCTAATCCCACTTACAGACTCGGTGGAAATGTGTTTCAGTGCCTAATGAAGCTGAGTGTTTGTGTACGGTGAAGCTGTCTAAAGAGGAGGGGGGGGGGGGTAATGGGTGGGTGGATTCGGTGTTCATGTAGAGGCAGAAGGTTAGAGGGGGACGTCGCCATGGAAACCCACCGTGGTGCTGGTGAAGCGGTTGCTGTAGGCGGTGATGACTCCACACTTGCTACCCGTAAATAGCTGGCAGCCATCGGGCACCCAGGCGCAGCTGGTCACCTGGAGGAGGGGGGGGGGGCAGACAGTTGGAGACGAGAAATGAGAAATCAGCGGCTTTTTGGCTCACCCTTAATGCAGAGTGGTGGGATATATACAAGAGGCCAGTGATTATCATTACCGACAGGTTTACCTGGTGAAGTTGTGAACACTGAATGAAGTTGATGGGTGGTTCGCTCTGCTTGCTCTTCAGCCTCAATATGTTGTCTGCATAGCCCCAGCTCAAGATGGCTGACCACTGGATGTCAGTGCTGTGCATGCTCCGCACACCTGCAGAGTGGAGCACATGCATTTAATGGAATCGGCAGGACTCCAGCACTGTGCGTACAGGCTGACGTGAGAATGAGCGTTTGGCCTTCCCACCTTGCTCCTTGCTGTAAATCATCATGAGGCAGAATTTGTGAGACAGGCCGCAGATGGCTCGAGTTGGCAGAGCCAGCAGGGATCCGAACCTCTCCCCGTGCGGCTGACTGAAACACACCACTGGGTCCGGAGCAGAGGGCGAGCCCACGTACTCACCCCACTTTAGACCCTTGATCCATGGAAGCGGGCTCTGAGGGTTAGGGAAAGAAAACTGTCAGGTGAGCAGCAGATGAATTTCCGGATGGGGCATTGCGTCACGTTCCGCTCTTCCTCAGAGCACAGCGTTTCTACAAATACAGAACGGATTACCGGGCAGACGATTTCTTTGGTCTGTTCTCTTGTTTCTCTGAAGGCCAGGTGAACCAGGCGCCCCATGGCTGCCGGCAGCTCCCCTTCCATCAGGAGTTTGGGGCCCGCCCTGTTGATATGGGAAGCGTTGAAGAGCTGCCTGGGTGTCTGGCCGTAAGTTTTGATCATCGTCTCCAGGGCCCGTCGCTGGACTGGGTCTTCCACAGCCGATACGTCCATGCCAAAATAGGTCTGTGAAACATCATATGAAGCTAGTGTGAGCTACATGTTGGAAAAGGTCCTCCTTATAGTACCCAACACTTGTGATAGACAGCAGCGACTTACAGCTGGGTGGAAGACGTTGATGGCCTGAACAGCAGCTTTGCCTTTCTGCTTGAGCCCGAACACCAAGTCAATCCACTGACACAGAGTCTGGGACACATTGTCGGACTCTAGTGCTTGCCGGTGGATCAGGATGAACAGACGTGGGTCGTTGCGAGCCCAGGGGGGTAAATTGACATGATTCACCCTCTCGCCATTCTGACGAACCCCAAAATCAAAACCTGTTCAAGCAAATATATAATGATGACAAATACATGTCGGTACAAAGCAGTGAGAAGGTGTAAAAGAAAAAGGACAAATGATTACCCTCTCTGTTAACCAGGAATTCTGGGAGGTAGAAAAACTCTGGGATGAGCTCTTTCACATCAGTCATGGACTCATAGGAAGAGAGGCGCCATGTGGTGTTCATGGAGTGAAACGTCCGGTCCGGGATATCAAAGCTCTGGTCTAATTGGGGCCAAAGAAAATCTAATTACAAATTCGACCCACTGCTTGAAGACACCTCCTTTCATGACCTTAAAGACCACGCTTGCTGAATACATTTGCAATCACATAAAAGGATGCCTCGAAAGATCAGATGGGAGAGGCAGATGAATAAAAAACAAACTCATATGAAAAAGGCAGAAAAGGGGCGAGGTGGATCAGAGAAAAGCAGAGAGATGAAACAACCTTTCATGGTGAAAACATGTAATGCAACACGGCTACGGCTGCATGCTCCTCAGTTAGAGCGGGACGATCCATTTTGCGGCTTGTTCCAGGTTCCAGCTGTTGTTTCAGCGTGTTAAATCCGTGTGCTTAAGCTTTACATCTCCCCCTTTTAAATTTTAGCGAAGCTGCACGTGTGACTCACCCTGGTAGGCGAGGAACATCTTGGTGAAAGGGGGCATTCGAACCAAGAAGTGCAGCACAGTGCCGCTGTTGGAGTAGTGTGAGCCATAGTGATAAGGCTGGACAGGAGGCATGGGGTCGTCCTCACGAATGCCCTTTTTGTACTCTTCCTCCAGGTACTGCGAGTGAAACACACGCAGAGTGAATCTTCTTTACTCACTCCTCCAGTGCACTCAAGTAACACAAAGGTGCTAAAAATGTGCTCACTGCCTTACCCTGTAATTATCCACATAACGATCCTCTTTCTCTTTTGACTGGACTGCAATGGGTTTGCTTAGGTTCCTGCATCATGAAAAAGTAAGTAAAGCATGAATGAGACACACTGTGAGCCAGCAGGGCAAGAAAAAAATAGATAGAATTAAAACATGCTGACCTGTAGATGGTTGGGTCCTGCAGGTCGAGTGTCTCGCTGATGTAGTCGCGCAGGATGAAGGGGAACACCGGGTACTGCATGAGGTCGTTGAAAGAGCGGCCTGCGTGCTTGTTGAGGTGCGTGAGGTACTCGAAGTTGGTGATCTGACCTGAGCCCCACAGCTGTGTGAGTGCCGTGATGTTTCCGTGCTCCAGCAGGTTGGGAAGGTCAGAGGTCAGGATGTTGTGGTAGACGTCATCTCGGAACTGAGGCCGAAAGACACAGACCACGACATCATGTAGTGTGAGGACTAAAGTGAGGCGTGCAAAATCAGCTAATATGCAGGTGTCGTGTGAACGGTACAATCTGAAAACAAACCGGTACAAGACACCCCTCGAATCATAGCCAGTTGCTGCAATCAAAGCTCAAAACACATTCAAATACTGACATTAGCTTTTAAGCATGAGCAGAAGCAGGAAGTCAATAACAAAGCTGAGCTTTACTACCTTGAAGCTGTGGTTCACCAACCACAACCTCAAAATCACAACTTTTTTTAAAAAATGTTTTAAATGCAACAAACACAAGGAACCAATCCTGTGAACTTGCAGAGTGGGACGAACTTCTCAGGGCTCGTAATCAGGAACCGGTTTGTTGATGATGAGCATTAAGCAGCACGGTGTTAGCTGTGTGCTAATGTAGTTAAACAGAAGGCCCAAAACGATCTGTGTGCACAGCTCCGGGTAAAAACTCTGGGTAAACATCCACGTGTGTAATCTGAACAACAGACATTAGTTTTTATGTGTTGAATCAATGCCTGGTAGAATCAGTGGGTCATCAAAATGAAAAAAATCTGTTTTATTTGATCATGGTTTTTACAAGCCAGCATTTCAGTGAAAGGAGTGCAAAATAAACCATAGAACCATAAATGCAACACAACACTTTATGAGTGTGGCCCTGTCAAGCCATCCGTGTTCACATGTTGTCTCTCTTCCACTGAAAACCTGCTCCTTCATTCGGATCCCATTACAGTTTTTGCCTCACCTTGGTGTTGTCAAAGGCCAACAGCAGGGTTCTGCCGTTGGTGAGGAATATCTCCACAGCATTGTCTCTTAGCTGCCACCATCGCTTGTGCACCTCCTTAATCTCCTCGTAAGTCCAGGAGAAAGAGGGCGCCTCGGTCTCCCCATGAAGGCTCTATTCAAACAAATATATTTCATTTTAAGTACACAGGTGGGAACACACAATGTACAGTACGCCCTTCCACTGGCAGACGATAAATAGGCCTCTGGTTTTACCTGACTCTCGTGAGCATCAGCAGCATTGTCCTCAACAAAGTACATCCCAGACTTTCCTGTGAGAGAGGACACAGCGAGGCCCAGTTAGTGCACTAACAGAAGATTTCCTGGTAGAATAAATAGTAAACACTTGCACGTGAGGGCAGAGTAACACTCTTCTGCCTTAGAGAGAGCAGATCAATCTTTGTGCCTTACGACCAGCCGACTACAATGTGCACGGAGCAGCTGTGAATGCTGGTCACCGTCTTACCCAGAAGTAGCTCCCCTGCTGTCTCTCTGGAGGGGGCAACACTGATGCATCGTCTGGTGAACCTGAGGGCACAGAGACATTTCTCATATAAGAGATACACCATCTGAATAAAGCATGGATGCAATGAAGCACGAGGCACTCAGTTATCTTTCTGACACAGATATGATGCGTACAGGTAGGCAGAGAGCTGCAAAGAGCTTTACCTTATGGACTCGCTCGTGGCTTTGTCTTTGACAGTGGAGGAGAAGGAGGAATGAGTCTTATCCTCAAACAGGAAGGACAGTGCTGGCTTCACCGTGTCTAAATGCGACATGGAGATCAGATTAAGGGAGGAAAAACACATCAGGGCTGGACCGAATTTTGACGGAAAAAGCTTATCCACCTTCAGCTTTGCGTCTATCTTTGAGTAGGTATTTGTTTGGTATGGTGAGGTAGCATCTCTGCAGGCGTCGCCGCTCTCGGTTTGGCCCTTCAGTGGGGTCCAGCTGCCAGGACGTTGGATAGGATGTCTGGTCATACCAAACCGCACTGAAACAGACCATAACAGCACATCTTGACTCTCTACAGGTCTGAGATTCAGATCATTCATTCAAATGAATCAGTCAGTCCCTTCCTTCAGTTTTATTCACATGAAATTACAGCCCACACTGAAATGCAGCTTTAAATAAAGATAACATCAGAGCCTAAGGAGAGGACAATGATAAACACAAGATAGTGATCATAATGAACAGAAATTAATTTTGTCCTTATATTTCTAAAGCAGATAATAAGCAGACAAACATCCACACTCACCGGTCATGCGTGAGTTGCTGCACCAACTCCTGCCAGTGGCGGCTGGCGCTCAGGTCGGTCTTGTAGAGGCCCCTGATGTGCTGAATCACTTTCTTTCTCTCCATCCCTTGCCGCAGAGATACATTCTGAGTGATATCGGCCGCAATCTTGGAAATGTCTTTGGACTTTCCATCCAGCCTCTGGATAAGACTGTGTGGTAATAACAGAGAATGGATTGAAAAATTAAACAAAGACTCTTGCCAACATGTTCTTCTACTGAACACGAATCTCACACCAGAAAGAGAAGACTCACTTCTTTTGAGTGTTGGCCATTTTCTTTTCCCATGCCACTTTACTTGTTTTCTCTTCTGCTTCATACTTGAATTTTTCCTGTGAGAGTAAAGTTAAATGTGTTTACCTGCCTTGTAGGGAAACGAGTCATGTCACACTTTGTGTATGTGTACCTTCCTTTAACAACGAGCAAGCCTATGTAGGACGTACCTCTTTTATGGCCCTGAGCAGGTCTTGTTTGTGTGGAGCATTGGGTGGGATGCAGCGATGTCCGCAAAGCTTGAGCGAGGTCATGAACACTCCAACGGCGCCTTGCTCGTCTTTAGTGAGGTTGTCTTTGTGATCATGCAGCATCTCGTACAGGTACAGTACCAGCTTTGGCCCGTGCTGAGTGGAAGTCAGAGGGAGAGAGTGATGGAAAGTATAGATTGAAATTTGTGTCTGAAGCAAGTGAAGGCAGTGATGAACATAAAAATCTTATATCACAGGATTTTAAGTAAAGTGGAAAGAAGTGGAAGTCGGAGCTATGGGAAGATTTTCTGATGGACCAAAAATGACAAAACTATAAATTGCCAACGTATTTGCGCCGTATCCTAAAACAAGCCAACACAAAAAAGGCCTGCTGTATTGCGTAGGCGGAATTAAAAAAGTAACAAGCAGATTTCACATTTACCTCTAGACCTGGACTGAGACTCTCCTTGAGGATATCCAAATGTTTGGGGTCGAACACAAACTCAAGCGCCTCCTTCCTCTCAGACAGGGGAAGTGCAGGGCTGAGTGTGTGCACCAGCAGACGGCCAATTTGGACCCTAAAAGTGTCCCGACAGGACCAGAGAATCCTTCGCCACTGATGATGCGGGGCTCCACCTCGACCCGTGCTGCCCTGTGAACCCAAAACAGCAATGCTAGCTTCGTAAAGACAGCAGTTTACGACAGAAGCAGAGGTCCTAAGACAATAGCACACTTCTCTGTGAATGTTGCCATACCAGGCTGATTTTGATCCCATCCATCATGAGTTTGAGGATATCTTTTTGAAAGCTTTTTTTGTTAGCTGGGGGAAGAGTGAAGGGAGTCGGAGAGTGTGGGACAGAGGTGGAACCACTCTCATCGTGTGGCTGATCACCAGGATCTGGTGTGAAGATCTGATGGTCCGGAGAGTCGGGGATATTCAGCAGATCAAATAAGTCCTGACTCACATCTGAAACAAAAAGCACATTCAGAATCAAATAGAATCAAAATGAGACAGCAGACAGAAAAAAAAAATGAAGTATGGATTATTTACCATAGTAAATGAGTCTGTTGACGGCAAGAACCACAAGCCTCTGCAGTCGTTGGACAAACTCAGTCTCGCTGGCACGAATGGGGTTTTCCTGGCTCATCCTCCTCTGCATCATCTGGTTGAGTTCGTCACTCGCTACAGAGCGCATCCGCATCAGGAGAGAGTCGGTCTGGGCCAGAGAGAACCGCCGCCTACCTGCAGGCACGATATTGCAACGGGCTTAGTTGAACTGCTTGTGACGCCATGGTGATCATAAGAACCTCTTTTGGAAATGGTTATGTAAATGGGAATATCTGGCAGAGAGAAGGTGATTAGGATTCAGTGGTCAAAATGACAACTGTGCTGAAATGCTTAACACCCATTTCGTTAAGCATTCAAACATGCACACACAAAGGCACCAGTAGAGCACAAGGAGTACTGGGCAGATTAGCCCCCGAGGTGGGTGTCGGGAACAGAGTGAGGTCACTGCAAGAATGGGAGACATATCCCATGATATGGGAGGATGGTCTCCACTGTGGACCGCAGTCCGAGCTACCTGCATCACAGTGGAGCATGTATGATGGAGCGCTGGAGGGAGAGGGGAGAGGGGAGTCCTGGGACAGGAAGCTGAAGGGGGGGGGCATGGGGATCTGGCCATAGGAGCAGTAGTGCTGTCTGGGGATGCGGGGAATAATGGAGTCTTTCATGGCAATGGAACCTTCAGATGGGGATGAGGAGAGGATCAGTAAACTGACACATTGCTACCTCGACACTCAGGAAGACAGAGGCATTCTGCATCAGTTTGCAGTACTTACCTGCAATGCTCTTACGCTTCTGATAGATGGCGTGATGCGGAGAAGTCGGTGTATTGACGGAACTGCTCAGCTTCTGAGGCTCCTGGTTGGCTGTCGTTTTTATGAACTCAATGGCTGACTGGAGGACTCGGAACTGCAACGCCACAGCCATCTCTGGGAAAATAAAACAGAACGCGGTCGTTTAAGTGGTTGACTTGATACTCTGGATGACCGACTCATGCAGTCCAAGCATGAACCAATCCCACAAACAGGTTCATTCAATTCACCAAAACAAAAAATTTCAAATAAGACAAAGGATGCGGTCTCGTCAGTGGTTTGTCGTGGGCCGGACTCATTTGAAAGATATGTCACAATCTTATTTGCACCAATAAGAGTTTCGGTGGTAAACTAAGTCTGTCAATCAAATGTAACGAAACAACGCAAATGCAGTTTTCGTTCAAAATTGCCCAAAACCAGAACAGAACAGTCTGCAACCATCACACAGAGATGTGCAACTTAAGGAATAAAGAAATGGCTTTGCGTACGGCCCGGTGAATAACACATTCCCCTTATAGGTACAAGAATGACGAAAAAATGAAAGAATGTTATCAAATCACCATCTTGTTTCTGTGATCACATCACGATGACATCAAATCATAAAAAATAGCATGGAAATAGGCGCTAAGTGGGGAAGAGAGCGCAGATATATATTTTCAGAGAGCAAATTTCGAGAAAAATGAGAGAAAGCCATTTAGAGACAAGATAGAAATGTGAGATATGAATAATATGTTTTTCCACTGTCTTTCAACTCTGCCGTTGTAGATAAAAAAGTGACTTTCCAGCTTCTTCTCCTGCAGCAGAGCCTGACAGCTTGATATCATCGACTACAGTAGAACATAGATAACAAGACTGATGTATTTTGCATTTGTATTGAATTTCAGAAACCCATTGCTCACCCTGGGTGCGACGTGTCTTGCTGGTCTGCATAAAACCCAGCAAGGTAATGAGGTCTTCAATGATGCGGAAATACTGGGACCCTGAAGAGCTGCAGGAGTGGATAGTCACGGCTACTAACATCTGCTGGATGTCGCACACCAGGAGCTTGTAGTCATTCAGGGGAATTCTGCAGAGGGAGGGGAAAAAAATGCAAGAGAATATGAAACACAGGAAGATCAACCAACAGTAAGACGATTAATGATTTATTTCTTGTCTCAATGGCTCAAAACAAAAATCCATGAAGCATTGGAGGTGTTTGAATGAATCATTCTCTGTTCTGGCAGCCTTACCCGTTCTCCATGCCATTGAGGGTGGAGAGGGTGTTAAAGA
The DNA here is from genome assembly GCF_036924035.1 of Leuresthes tenuis. Taxonomy (NCBI): domain Eukaryota; kingdom Metazoa; phylum Chordata; class Actinopteri; order Atheriniformes; family Atherinopsidae; genus Leuresthes; species Leuresthes tenuis. Next base: position 19,684,996 of record NW_027325362.1, read on the forward strand.
GCACGTAGAGCAGCCCGTGGTCTAGCAGGATGTCTGCCAGCTTGGGGCAGGCATTGATGAGCGGCAGCAGCATACAAAGGATGTTGTGCACCAGGGAGTTCTCATAAAGAGAGTTCTCAATAAGACCCAGCACTGGGATGATACAGCGCTTTCTGAAGGGTGAGATGTTTTCCATCTCCTCCAGGTCCAGGCTGGAAATAAAAGAGAAAAGAAAAATGAGATTCAGAATGAACAAACATCCTCTATATGCATGCAGCAAACATTATTTGTTCGGTAAACAACACAACGTATATAATGAGTGAGATAACGTGCTTGTATTGCTATGGTTTGACAAGCATATTGTCTCTGGACTCACTCTTCCTCCAGGCCCATCGGGCGTCCAAACAGCATCTCCAGGAAGCATTCAAGCAGCCCCTGGCTGCCTTGGTGGATGTACAGCTGGTTGGCCAGCAGCGAGAAGCCGTGGTTCTTCAGAAATTTCTCCTTCTGTTCTTTGAGAGCTCTGCTGAAATAGGCGTCCAGCAGCTGGAAAAGAGGAACAGCACAAATTTGATTTTTAAGTGTGCTGGAGTACAGGTCTGGGGCCTCCTTTATAACCTTCAGATGCTTGGAAGATGTATATGTCTCAAAGCAGGTTGAAGAATGAACACATTGTAATCGGTAAGTGTGTATGATGTGATTCGATGTGTCTCTCTAAGTCACAGATGTTTAACAAATAAATGGTAACCAATGAATTAAAACAGAGCTGCACAATGCTGACTCATCAAAGAAAAAAACGAACCTTCATGACACCTTGCTGGATGAGAGGTGATGAATGATTGACCAGCACAATCAGTGCCTCTGGCTGGATGAGTTTGTCCATCACCTCCTCAAGCATGAGGTCAGGCAGCAGCAGTAAAACACCCCTCAAAAGATCATAGAGTCCACAGCAGATCAGCACCAAGCAGTCCTCTGTGCTGGACCTGAAACATATCATTTAAACTTTAGCGCCAAATTATTGTGCGTAATTCTACTGTATTCTACTGTATTGTTGCTGACAATGAAACAAGCTGCCATGCTTCCAGAACTATGGTTACATACCTGTCATTGGACTCAGCCTTGCTTTGTGTCCTGTCGTAACCTGGAGAGTAGGTGTAGCTTTCCCAGTCTTCAGGCATGGAGGCTCGGTCAGCTGCACTGGGCCAGCGACCAACTGCCAGCGAACCGTTTGGAACTGGGAAAGCCAGACCCAGACTGGCCAGGTTGCTGTGGCTCCTCTGGAAGGACTGGATGCCTTTCAGACTGTCAGGGCGACGTGGTGCCTCATCGCTGGCCCAGTCAAACCTATCCTCAGACTCTGCCACCCCCACGCTGCCCTCTGCAAGACTGTCCACCTCCGCTGCCTCGTCCCGCTCCTCCTCCACGCTGATGGATGGCGTGCGCAGGGCAGCTCCCTCACCTGCGTCCTTAGAGTCACAGATCGTCTTGGCTGACTCACAGCTGCTCAGGAGCTGCTCATCACCTCCGACCTTCTTGAGAGTCTCGGTACTGCCGAGAGTTTGCTGAGAGGTGAGGGAGACCCCGTCTCCTTCACCCGCTTCGCTTGAGCTGCCGTGTCCGTGTCGAGGCGTCAGCAGGGGCGAGGTGTATGGGGACGGAGCAAGACTAGGGGGCCGTAAAGACTGATCATCGCCCCCATGTTCAGTGGAAGGACCATGCAGATGGCCTGGAGAATAAAGAAAGAAAATAATTAAAGGCAGCATAGGGCCAAGCAAACTGTACGACACCTCCACGCTTTTACAAATCAAACAATAATCATGAACAAATATTTGGCAGTGATGTGGCTGAACAGAACCAGGACAGCTCATCGACAAAAGTAGACATCTAATTGTGGTGGGAAAGGAGACCAACTCTGTTTTAATGAGACGAGTGAGATGCCAGATGTTTTTGCTCTGGTGAAGAAGGGGCCTGCAAGCCCTAAACTAATCATCACAGCTGGGATAATCGAGGTAAAATAAAAAACAAAGAAATAGAAATATAACTAGGAGAGGCTCTGTTACAACTACAGAAAGCTGCTGTTATATCCACTGACTGCATAAATGATGGAAGAAGCCATCTGCTGAAAGAGGTGAAGCTTTTGTTGAACAGCTTTCAAATGCAATACCACCAATGGCTCAAAGAAACAAACTTCTGGCTCCGATAGATAACAATTAACTTTTCTAATGAAATGCTAAGTAAATACATTTTTCCCACAAGTCAATATTATCTCATTAGCTAGATTTACTCCCTCTTATCAGTGTGCCGGTCGTTTTTATGATAATTATTTCTTAATCAGAAGTCCTTCTTCTGTCACTTCTGGCAGCAAAATTCAACAGGCGAATGCTCAACTTGATGCTTTAAAAAGTCAGTCCACAAACCAATGGGTGACTACACGGTGGGTTAGTGCATTCAGTGGCACACAGCTTATTGTTACAATAAATCTTTTTCAGAGAAAAAAAAACAAAGGAAATCGCAGGGAGTTAAAAAAAAAACTAAAACTAAAAACTTTTCTCTGAAGTAACGCTGTTTAACATTTTTGTTAAATGCACATATAGTCATCAAAGCACTGCTGATCCTTCCATTCATAATGTCATTCTCAGCAGCAAGCTGAAGATTTAATCATCTTCGGCTGCCTTTTGTATTAAGGTCAGTGTTACATCGCTGAAGCAGATGTACCTTCATGGGGAGCATCGGTGAAAACAGTCGGGGAGAGTGACACCACAGAGCTGCTGGCAGACTTTCCTCCACTGTTGGAGTGTCTCAAGTACATAATGGACTGCACCTTTTCCTGGTACAGCTTCCCATCTGACAAACAGACACATCAAAAGCATTAAATTAATGATAGTTTGATACAGAGGTGCTCGATTCAGCTACGCTGCTTCCTCACCTATGTGTAGTGAGAAGTAGAAGCTGGATGGAGTGTGGCAAACGTAGGTGTTGGTCGGAGGGTGAACTGCCAGCAGGAAGTTACAGATCAGTTTCAGTAGATCCATGTCCGGAGGAGACCCGAGTACTTCCTGGATGATTTTGATGAAGGACAAGCAGACGTCTTGAGGAATGGCGGTCAGATGTTCGTCCCGATGCTCCTTAAGAAAAACGCAACGCTCTTAGTAACCTTTTATAAGAGGAGGAAGGGCATCACCACCGGCCTTGTTGAAATAGTGACCTACCTGTAAAACCTGGCAGGTAAGCAGGAAACGATGCACCACTTCAGCGTTGAGGAACTGGCGGATGTTGAACACCTGATGAGGATGGTGCACCCTGATGAGGATCTCTAAGGCGGCGAGGAGTGTTTCCCAGACTCCACACTAGTGAAGACGACACAAAGAGTGATCACACAGAGTAAGAAATATTAACAGGGCCGAGAGCACAAACACCACTCAGCAGAGTAAAACACTTCAAAGCAGAGAAGTCAAAGCATGGACAACTCTGAGTTTAAAAGCAGGCAGACTGAATGATTAGCAAATGTGCTTCCTCCCAAAACCTCTTTGTTTGTAGGAAATGTAAGTCCAGGAGAAACTGAGACTAGACCCTTCATATATATGTATATATATATATATATATATATGCAGTTTCAGGCAGGCATATATAGGCATATATATATAGGCATATATATATATATATATATATATATATATATGACACTGAAAGTTATTCCTGAATCAATTTTCATCAATTTTAAACTAACTTATTACTAGATGATGATGTTTTAAGCTTTCTATCCCTTCAATTTTAATACATATCAAGACACAAACACATTTTGAGAAACACAGCTAGTTGCACTGAGATTCAGTCAGTCCATTCAGCACTTTTTCTTATTTTCTCTACTGTAGCCTCAAGTTTAAGGCTAATGGGGATTATCATATTAATGAGAGTTTGGCACAGACTGAAGTACTAAATATTACACTGGATGGGTGGGGGCATCTAAGCAAGCCTGATGCATTTTGAAACAAGTCTCATGGACTAATAAGGCCAATGTAGATTTCATCAATGGTTGCAGAGATTTGTCAAAAGAGCACAACCCCAACTGTTAATTATGGATGGTGGCACAAGAAACATTTCAGTCAATGCAAAACCATCAAATTCTGGAGGCAAAAATCATACCAGCATACCAGTTGTAAAAAGAGAAAAAAAGTTACAGATAATAAACACACTCCACTAAAATGCATAAAGGATGACCCCAAGAGGTCCAGGCTGAAGCTTGTGTCAGTGTCACAGATTGCACGTCAAAGTATGAGTTTACCTCAGCCCTGGCCCAGATCTTCCAGTCCAGCAGAATGTCTGAGAGCAACCTTATGTCCTGTACCACGGCGACTGACTCGGTGTCCAATCGGAATTGACCATCATCCCCGAGGATGAGGATGGGTCCACTGCAACACCCGTCAAGTAAAGTCTGGACAGAAAGGACAGAATGAGGACGCCTTCAGAAATACGGTCGCTGTTGCAATGTTTCTAAAACAACTCGCAGAGTGTTTTCCATCCCAATCAGGCACGCATATAAACATATTAATGTGTTTGACTCCATCGAAAGGGATGCCGTTTACTATCTAAACAGCTTTGTCTGCTTCTTTAAAAAAAATAAAATGTGAGAAAGAGAACCATAAAACTGTAGCACAGCATGCTTCAGTGTTACATCACTTATCAGTGTAGCTCTATGCTTACAATACGGACCATGGAAGCCTAGAGTGAGAAAGGCAATCAGAGGTGCTGTGTGAGTCTGCAGGATCTAAATGTTTCATCAAGTGTGACAGCATCCATTTCAGCACAGAGCCAACACACAGCTCTATTACAGATATGGCTATAGGGTCAAGTAACAGCAGTATCACTAACTCCAGCTCAGGGAGGAACCACCGCAGCGCCACCACTACAGCAGAGGCTGCATGAACCGAGGACGGCAAAGAGCCCAAGGTGCGACTCACTTTCAGCACATGATATCCTACGATGCACTTGGGCTTGATGAGGACCTGGTGGATCATAGAGTAACCATGGTAACAGTCCATTTCATGGATACGGTGCTGGTTAAACTTGCACAGAGACAGCAGCACTCGGAGGGCCAGAGCCTGGGTCTTCTCACAGTCACTCAGCTCCACCGTCTGGATGCCGCAGAGCCAGAAATGAGGGACAGACAAAAGGACAGAGCAACTGTTGAGCACGACAACAACACGTTTGCAGACGCAGTCATGCCAGTGGCAGCCGTAACACAGCAAGTCGAGTCAGATTTTCAGAATTCCATTCCATTGTGTTTCATCAAAAACAAAACCGCTAATAAATAATAATAAAAAAAAGATAAGTTGAGAGTTTGGCTGAGAAATTCACTGTCTTGAAGAGCGAGCCATCTGCAGCACATTTATACAGCTGTGTATGGGGCAGCATACATACATTTATTTATTTCCTTCCTTTGTTTTAAAATAATATGCACATTTTATTGACATCCAATATCTCTCTTTAAATCAGTTCCTTTTCTATTTGTTTCTTCACTTGAGTAATTGTCCTCCGCCTTCTTCTACAAGCACAATTGTGCATTTATTTAGTTATACTGGGTAAGTTGTACATTTCTCGACCCACAATCTGCCTGAAACTGCATTTTTAATGACTCTAAAGTGCCTCAGAGTCCGGAGCGTCAACAAAAATATGGATCATCTGACCTGTGCAAAGAGAAAGACAAAATTTCCTGTTCCTCCGATCTTGTGCAGGACGCTCTGCAGGCCCAGGGTTTCGGTGGGGAGCAGAGCTCTGAGAGTGCCGGGCTCGAAGGAAACACTCTGCACCTCTTTGGAGCTGAAGGGCCTCTGGGTGACCACCATCTTAGTCTGACCTTTCAGTCTGATCACTGGCTCATAGATCGTGTAGAGTCTTGACCTGCTGGGGGCATACACTACTGCCAAGCTCTCCTGTGCAGACACAAAATGCATCTTTTCAGACAAACCAAATCTCTTCACTTAGGAAAATGCATATTATGAAGGATTTGTTTTAATGAAAACCCTGACTTGAACTTCCCACAGATTCAGACTTGATTGGACTTAAGAAGAAGCTACAAAGATGAGATGAAATCATTCATTTTTCTCATCTTTTATCGGCAAAGCTATTATCAACAAATCCATTAGTATTTAATGAAAGACAAATCCATTTTCATTCTCCATGAAAACTCTGCAGCTTAATCACGGTGGCTTTTTCCCATTTGGGAGACATGTCTTCCAGCCTTATCATTTGTCATAGCTCATTGGAGCAGTACATTACACAGATATGATGAATTGAAACAATAAATGAGACATAAGAGGGGTTTCTATTCTTACAGAGGGTTTGAGTGAGAGTTTTACATCAGACATGCAGAAGTTGGGCAAAACACATATAAAAAAGAGAATTTGATTTGTTGTGATCTTAAACAAAATCAAACTTACAACCAATGCTGTTGTGTCTATGTCCTTGTTCTTCATCAGGATCTCTCTCACATGCTCACACTTCAGACCTTCCTGAGTGACAAACTTGGACAACGATCCTCTTGGCTTGCCATACTTGCAGGGCATGATTGACGTGAGGTCGGGTCCACTAGAGTAGAGGTAGAAGGCCTCATCCGAGTCTATTCTAGATCCTAACGTGCGCATGCAAACGTAGAGTCAGAAAAGCAAACATTGCAACGTTTATTTTTTAAATTTGACTTCTTTCTGTTAAAAAATATATTAGCCACTTGAATGTTTCTTTCGGTGGATCCGTCAAGTCAAGGCCTCGAGTTAAAAATTTAAACTATTCCATTAATAATCCACAAAGTAATAGCACACAAAGTCATGCAGCGCTAGACTTGTTAGGTACCATGTTGCACCTTGATGTTATGCTTTAAGGTTTTTTTATTATTATTTTTTTAAAGACCTTGGAATCCCACAGTCTCTCTTTTCCAAGAAGAGACTGAAACCCGCACTGAATTCCAATGACACCGGAGAGGCAAGGCTTGTCTGAACACATCAGCTGGGTTCACAGGTTGAGATCGCCGATTCACGGCCAATTAACAGGCAACAAGAGAAGCATTCAGTAAGCCTTAAGACAGAATGCTGAAAATCCACAGCATGCCACACATCCCACCGGGCACAGCTGTGTACAGCTAGATACGCTCTTAAAATACAACAGTATCACAAACCACTTATGTACAGTACTGCAAAACTTGCTTGTTAGAATGAAGATGGTAATTATTGCACCACCAGGGGGCGGTGCTAAGGAAAAATAATTAAAAGCTGCCTGCATGTAGAGTAAGAAGATGACCGACAGGTTTAGTGTTTGATAACTTATGGACAAACGACAGGTCAACGGGAGCCGTACCGTTGAAGAGAAGAACAGTGCCCATGCTCCAGCGTGTGCCCTGCCTCAGCAGCTCCTCAGAGGGTGGCGTGCAGTGGCCCAGCATGCAGAACGTTTTGTTGCTGTCAGATGATAAACTGGACTTTCTGGGTAGGGTGTAGTCCAAAGAAACCTCACATTTCCTGAAGAAAAGAGTCATTTTCCTTTTTTAAGTTGAATTTTTGCTAATTCGCCAGAACGACCAAACTGCATATTTCAGGCGAGGTTTCTCACCAGATGCCACACACCCAGACAACCACACGACCGTGGATGTTTTTCTTGCCCTCTGGCTGCTGGCTGTAAGTGAGGCTTAGATGTTGCCATTCCCCCCGTTTGATCAGCACCTCACCAGAGTCTGCCTGCGCCAACAGCCCTGCTTTTATCTCATCATTTGGGTCGATACAAATCCTGTGAAAACCCCAGAATGCAAATCTTTAAGGCCCATATAGTGCGAATGCTATGAACAGCATTACTAAGAAATAGCAACCCTTTTGTTCACATACATCGCTCAAACTGTGGTTTAAGCTTGATCTAACCTGAATGTCAGAGAGCCTGTAGAGAAGTCTGCCCACACTTGAAGCATCAGTGCCTTGGAGCCCATGGACAGAATATGAATAAGGCCTTCCTCTACTAATCTTGTCCCGACCTGAGAAGAGCCATGCTGGGAGTCAGCTACAGGAGGGTTACTTTCTTCTGGGAAAAAAAAAACAAGGCTCTCAAAACCCTTTCATGTTTGAGGAGGTAAAAAAGATTGCTGAGCGATCTGTATCTCACCCTTGTCTTTGTCTCCATCGTTCTCCTCCTGCTCTGTCACCCTCAGCCACATAGAGGCACTAAAGCCACTGGCCATATGGGGCCAGCAGTTCTGCCCCACCAGAGGCAAGTGTAGAGGAGCGACGTGCCAGGGTGACGAGCGGAGGTGGCTCGGTCTGTACTCAGCATCACCATCTCTGCGACCGGGAGACAGTTTGCCCTTCCAGAGCAAACCAACGCCTTTTCCTCCAGGAGCAGAGTTCTGTCTGGCACCAGGGGACAACCCACCCAACGCAGACCCCCCGAGGATCATGGGAAATGTCAGAAAGTGAAGAGGTTCCATGTTTATGTTGGCTTCGACGATTTGTAAGATGCCCTTCAGTAAAATATCCTGGCAACAAAATAAATCAAAAGTTAGGGTAGGAAATAATGAAGTAAAACAGATCTGTGATCTTTATAAAACAGCTCAACATTAAATCTATAGCAGCCCTTTGAATCTTGATAAATAGGCAACAAACCTTGCCGTCGTTAATATAAATTAATGTAGCACCGCGCAAGATTTCTTAAACAGGAAACCCTACAACTGGGCAGCTGTACAAGAGTAACACCATTATGTGTGGCAAATGTAGCCGCTCAAGTGTCACATTTTTGTAGACAGAAAAATGCAGGTCATGTGTCATTATTCTGACATGGTTAAAAATAAAACTGTTCTGTTTTGGCAACACTTGGAGAAAGCTTATCGATGATGTCTGCTGTTGGTTTCCAATTAAAAACCTGACGCGTTCTAATGAACTGAAGAATCACACCTGATATGCACACTTCCGTGTTAATTGTATGTAGCAATATTATTCTAAAGAACCAAGAAGTGAGAAGAGAGCGTGTTAGACAGGATGTCTTTCAACCAAGTCCTTGTTCCTGTTAATAAACCTAACGCGTAGACTGTGAAAACAAGCTGTCATGAACGTATGCGAACAGTGCAAAGCTGAGACTGATAGGGTTTGCTATTTACAGTAGGTGGGTTCTTCTCCAGGAAGAGGCGGATCACTAGAGCCAGTTCCTCTGCCGTGATTCGCTGGCTCACCATGGCAACCAGCAGCTCCACTAGCACAGTCTGGCAATCTGAATGTAGAGCAATAAAGAGCAGATTGCATAAGTAGTTTTCATTCATTCTGACATGTACCTGAACACAACAGGTGCCTGCTTTCCGCCCAGCAAACGAGCGTCGCAGGTAGATTTAAAGAAAAGAAGCAAAAAAAAAAGCGACAGACAAGCGAGTAAAGTACAAGTGGAAAACAGATCAACCACGTTCAAGAATTACAAAAAGCAGCTTTACTAAATGTGACATTTGAACACTGGAGGCCAAGTTTAAATGTCAGGGGCAGAAAAAAATGTACAGCAACAACAACTGACTGTGTTTTTTTTGTTTTTTTCCCCAGAGATACCACACTCAAAACATTTCTGCTAATCTCAAATAAGATTCAAATGAGCCAGGATAAATGACAGACCTGTAAAGGAGGGATTCGTTTGGCTGAGGATTTTATAAAAGCCACACAGGATGGTTTTGACTCCTCCCTGTGAGAAAGGAGAACAAGAGTTTAAGTAAAAGAGCAGTAAAGTAAGACAAATATGGAAGACAATTAAGAGCGGCACAAAGAGGAATAAGAGGTTAGTCTGACCTGGTCATACAGCAAGGCAGCATTGCAGTGGTTGGCGTGTACTGCACCCAGGAGGCTGTGAAACACATGACTCAGAACCTCCAGATCTGGGGAGCCAGATGCAAGAAGCTGCAATTCCATTGTGCAGATCTCAGGGAACAGCAGCACACCACGCCCAGGCCCGTCCGCCACCGCCGCAAACTCACGCAACCCGGATGACTCCACTTTGCCTTCTGACAGAACAACCAGTGTCAACAGGGAAAGATCAGAGGCACAAGAAAAACACCAGCACACAGGAATGGAGATCTTTAGCTTGCAGCTCTGACTGGCACCCAGCGCTTGCTAACACATGGACACAGTGTGACAAGCTTGTGATGCCTGAACAGCTTCATGATCCAGGCATTCTCTCCTTCAGCTCCAAGCTCCGGTCTTGGACGCAGCTCATAAAAATGAATCAGCCTCAGCCTCAGAGCAGCATGGGAGCTCCCGCATGATTTACAGGAGTGCAGCTCTCACACAGCTTCTGGGACCTCCTTTTACTAATGAAGCTTGGTCACTTCCCTATGCATGACTACACAGTTTGCCGCCATCTAACACTCACACACGCAGATACGTACTGCTTTCACTGCTGAAATTGTTCGAAAGTATAAACTAAGACAAAAACAGACCCACAACCCTGTGGCCCTTAATACCCTGTAGTGCAGATACTTATGTTCGGTCTGTGGTTAAATCAAAGCGAGCAACCTCGTATCTTCCTCCATTTTCAGAAACAGCTATGATTAAACCGTTGAAAATAACTACATGACAATGAATAGAAGAAGCTGGTAACAGATTTAACACTGTTAAAAGATCAGGAAATCTGACAAAACAGAAAATACTAAATTGGACATATAGAGTAAATGTAGAGAGAACAAATAGCAGATCACACAGCTGTTAGCGACAGGCTGCCGATCAAGCCCAAATTCTCTTCACTAAAATATCCCTGCTGGCTTTAAATCAGTATGTGACTAAAGTAGCAGGCTATTCATAAATGAACTTGGATGTTCAATAGTACTGGGTTTGGTTTGAGAGAGGAACAAAAAAGAGATAGAAACGATAACGGCATCGATGGAGCCCATTGGTTTATTTGTCAGCATGAGCTCAAAATGAAAGATTATCCATCTTCAATGATGTGAGAGTTTTCCAGGAAGTTACAAACTCCATTTCATTGGGACTTCAAGTCACAAGATCCAGCTTATGAGGCCACAGAGGCTTGCTGCTCGCAGTTGTAAAACATTCAACAATGACTCTATTCTGAGGGGATTAAAGTAAAAAACAGAGTAATCAGGTCAACTGCAAGACTATAGTGGTGAGGCAGTGCAGACATGAGAGACTCAGGGCTGTTTTCTGCTGTGTCACACATACGCAATGAAAATTAGCCACTTCTCATTGCTAAACATCCTCCAGAGACCACCAAAAGAGGATGTTGTTTTTGACACGACACAACCGACCTGTGCATGAACACATGACAGCAAAATGTCCATAAAACATGATATTCAATTCACGCTTTTCAACATAAGAAGGGAAATTAAATGCAGAGATGTATGTCACAGTGAACAACTATTCAACGAACAGACGGTTACTTCACTTGGACAGTGTGAGAAGCAAGATTTCCCAAGCCCTAAGAACAGCATGTTCAGAGTTTGAGATCAGCAGACGACCTCTCAATCCATCAAATTTAGCACAACTAAAACAAGAGTATGTGAATTAGAAGTGATTTACAGCGTTCTAAAAATAACCCCAGTGTTGAAAAATGAGTCTCCAGTGGGAAGTCACAAGATCTGTAGGTGAAGCTAACTGTGCAAGTAACCAGTAAGCAACAGGTCGACCAGTCAGTGTGTGTGTGTGTGTTGTGTGTGTGTGTCTGTGTGTGTTGTGTGTGTGTTGTGCGGCACTAAGTGTGGACCTACCCTCTTCCTGCTTGGCCATGTTCTCGGGGTTGCTTTCGCTATCAGCGTCGTAGCCCTCCTCCTCCCCCGGGAGCTTGACGGTACAGCTCTGCACCTCATCCACCTCCTCAGACAGATCGCCTGCTGGGGCCACCCCCTCCGCCAGTACCTGCAGCTTCTAGCAAGAGATGAGGGGAGGCGAGAAGAAGAAATCAATTTCAATCGCACGCATTTCAAATGCAGACACAGCAAGATACACCCCCTTGTAAGTAGTTGGTAAGATAAGATTAATTTGGCATGAGCTTACCCAATCCTGTTTATAAAAAGGTCTCAAATCTCCTTAATCAAGATTGTTTTTTATGCGGCACGACAACCAGTGGTCTTTCCACTAATGTAGTGAATAAAGGAAGGAGAAAAGAAGGGCAAGATTTCGGTCATAAGACAAATATCAGCTGACTTCCACAGCATTAGCATAGTCCAGTTCCTTTGCTGTTTACAGTCAGACATCATATATGCATGTGGACAAACACCGCAGCATTGTAAATTATTAACAGCGTTGTGGTTCAGAGAGACTGATTGTAATAGCAGACAACCATTTGAAAGAATAGTCAAGTTCTGCAAACAAACTTTGTTGAGGAAGACTTATCTTGGAGCTTCAGAGTACATACTTGTAATGACTGAGTGAACATCACACTCTGCTGGGCTCTTGGGAAATAGGTAAATCTGTTATACAAAATGCTAAATCCTCCTGTGCTGGAACAAGCATGGCGAGACAGGCATTTTAAGACCTGAGAGAAATCCAAGAATGTAAGGCTGTGAGAAAGGAGGCACCCACTACGAGGCAGCTAGTCTTTGAAAATGAACAGCCTGGAAAAAACCAGCAACCTGGCATCAGACACACGGTTCTGGGTTCCTCCTATTTCTTGGAGCAAGTAAAAGCAGCAGCATGCCAGCTCATAACCATATATGGCCCTATGGTCTTCCCATAATGTTGAATAAAGCCTGGTGTGACAGTGTCCCCACAGAGGAGCTGAGAGCGGCTTCGGCCTAAGCATTTTCTTCATCATCTGTATTGTCTTGGTGAGAATTTGTCCATACGTGTGAATATCCCAGATTAGATAAACATTGCTCGTGGTTGTATACACTGCTAGTTCTTCACAAGAGTTATCACTATTTATGTTTGCTGTTATATTGTCCAGCGGGCAGATAAAGGCTGCTTAGCAACATGATGTGATTTACACAGCCGCCCTGATGTCTGACAAAACTATCCTCTTGGTGGGCGCTCCTTCGGCATGTTGGAAGATGTGTTAATAACACTGGTTCACATATGACAGAATGATTCCTTTTTGTGTGATCACACACGCTTGTTTCATGATCATGAGCTCTCCACTTCTCGCCCGTCTGACACGTTTGTTTAAAAATAACAGAAACAGCAGAAACAGAAGTAAAACCAAACAAAAACCCATCCTAACCTCATGGAATTTCCAATGTGATTGTCACTTGAAACAATGAAAGCAACGGGAAAGACACTCAAAAGCGGTTCCCCAGATCACTAGCCGCCAACTCGTGGCTTAACGTAGAAACCCTCTTGAGAAAGTTTCAGCTGGTTTTTAAACCTGGGTACACCTGCTAGAACAGGCTTATTAAAATCATTTCCCACAACAAGTAGTGGCGTTTATCCAAAGTGATTGGAGGGGCGAGAGCTTAAATTCTTGCAATAAAAACTAATTCATCTCTTCTATTTTTCTCTGTGACTCGTTGCTCTCGGTGTCAAAGCCTCCACTTGAGACGTTACTATCAGTAAACATCAAACATCAGTAAAGAAAGAGGGTGGGTCTATGCCCACTGTTGTAACCCCGACCGCAGAATGCCCCAGTGAAAGTTAACGGGCGCACTCGGGTGCTGTGTTCTTACTGATGCCTTGTCGAGCAGAAGCTGACAGAAACTCGTGACTGCATGGCAATTTGTCCGGAAGGGAAGCGGATTAAACACTTTCCAATTGCCAGATGTTAGTGGGTTTTTTGAACAACGTCAAAAAAAAAAGAGCGCTTCAACACAACCAGTTGCATATAGAAGAGCCATATTTTCAATTGTTCCCAGCCACCAGCAGTAAGCATTATACAACCGTAGTGCACCTCTAAGACAGACACGAATTGTCCCGGCAGCATGACTCTGACCTCATTCATAATGCTTCACTTTAGGTCTACTCCATTCCAGCATGAAAGTCCTGCACTGATACTGTTGCTGTCGGTGTTGTAAGCATGTGTGAATGAAGCTGTGAGAAACAGTAACGTGTTAAAGCCTTTCATGTTACTTATCTCATGAATACAAAGGGTTACATTTCCGTTCAGTATGGCCTCTTTTGACACTTTGTTACACGAGTAAGAGGCAGCAGACGCACGAGGATCTTGATGTAACAAAACGAGATTTGTGTGAAATGTGCACAAAAACATTAAAAGTTTTAATTGATTTTTAACTGACTAATTTTCAACTCAAAGCCGAACGGATAATGGTTACCAGAGAGGCAACTTGCCAGCAGCTTTGTACTGTGATGAACAAAACAAACGAATATACCTTCAAAACTCAAGCTTATAAAAACAAACGTGAGCGAGCTGCCTTCAAAGCATCCCAGAGTAGGACTCACCCTGTCCTGCTTCTCCTCTGGAGGATCAGCACAAGAAGACACCTCAGCCAAGGCCACTCTCAGGAGAGAGTCGAACAGGGGTACAGCGAGGTCAGAGTTCACCACCCCTGAGCGAGCCAGCTGGTCTCTCACCTCAAACAGAGTTTCCTCAACGGACTGGAGCTGTAAGAAAATTGAGGTTAGCCAGATTAATTAAAGTCACGATGAATGTATTCACTTTATGGTTGATGTGCTTTAGGGATTCATTGAATAGATGGAAACATATTTTGGTTAACATACCTGATGAGAAAGCTCGGGCTCTATTCTCTGCAGGGCTGAGTTGGCGCTATGTAGACAGATAGCCAGCAAGGCCTCAAGGAGACGAATGCTTTGTAATTGCCACTCTTCCTCGAGCTTCTTTGCAGGATCTTTGGTCTTTCCCTCGCCGTGGATGTCGGATGAATCGCGCGAGTTCTCCTCTAATCCCAGTGAAGCATGACTGTGTGATTCAGGGCTGCCTTTGCCTTTACCCTCTCTCTTCTTCTTTGCCTTTCCATCCTTGGTTTTACAAGAGAGTTTCTGGATCACCATGGCCATGAGGCGTAAGCACACATCAAGTCCTCCGAGCCTGAAGAACTGCCTCTGGAACAGAGGGCTGGCCATATATATCCACCGACACACTGACCAAACATCTGCAGCGCGTCGTAACTGCTCTTTGGAGGGCAAAGCTACACTGTCTGGGGACAGATAAGGCAGCCGGCCGCCCAGGGGTTCGCTTGCTGTGCTGTCATAACCTGAAGTGTCCTCAGAGTCGTTGGCTGAGTCCCGGTCAGAATCAGCCTCTTTGCTGACGCACAGGAAGGCCAGACACAGGAACAGGTTGATGACATGAAGGTGAGTCTCCGTTCTGCTGCGCCCTGGTCCGCGCCCATGCCCACTCCGGCTCTTGTGATGCGGATAAGCCTCCTTTAGGCCTTCGTAGAACTTGGTGAGGCTCTGTGGGCCCTCCCCGACCCCCCGGGACCCCAGCTCTTCTGCCAGGCCCAAGACAGCCTCCCTTTCTTCAACATCCGCGTTCTCTAGCTCCTGAAGAATCCCATCAGCTTGTTGATGGCCAGTGCCTATTATTAGAGTTTCAAAAACCTTCAAAGCCAAAGAACGCGTCTGGTCCAGGTAGACGAGCTCCGTAACCTGGTTAAGCCCATTACAACTGATGAAAAGGTCTCTGATCACCCTGTAATACAAAATATTTGAAACTGTAATGAATAAAATAGCAAAGCAGAAAATGGACATAAATAGAGCACCTTATAGTCTGCCATCCATTTGGCTAAAAAGAAACAGCCTCTCGGAGGGATATAACTTCTCATCGCTCAGTGAAATAATTACTCATGTGAGAAACAGTGACGGCGCATACTGGAAACAGGTTTTCCTGCAATAATACAATACAGTCTTCTCAAAGGCACCTTCCCCCCTGAAAAAGCAATTCCTCCATATACTGTGTTGTATGCAGTATGCGCATACTGAGAAAATTACAGATACCAAGATTGTGTAGGAACACACCTGCGATATTTGTACAGTCCCTTCTTTTCTATTTCACAAAACTGAAGAGATTATTACCTTTTTTACATTTTCTCTAATCCAATCCGCCATTAATTTTCTCCTAATGAATGTCGACCTGATTAAGTTCCATTTTCAGAACATTGCCTCTTTTCATTAGTGGTGTGAATCAAGATCACTTATAATCAACTGCACACTTTACTGAGATAGATAAAAAAAAAAAAGGCTTTAAAAATGGACGAAACAGAATAATTATGTTCAAATCTGATTGTCCTGACTGGCCAAACAAGTACAGCTGTCGAGTATAAACCTGCAAAAACGACCATGCAAAGGAACAGTTCAGAAGCAGTGGCTCAGAGATCCTCATTGTTATCACTTTGATCCTGGTATGTAGTCCATATTGTACCATAGCTGCCAATGTGTTGGCTTCAGATGTGTTTAAGAGAAAGACCATATAACAGTACAAGGAAGCTAACAAAACAACATTTACATAGGATTTAACGAGGTCGCATAACTTTAGTACACCAACTCCAAAGGGTTGCATAAAATCTACACAACTCAATTAAATGCGACACACATTTCAACCCTAACACTTGTTCTGCTGTTCAAGACAGAAGCTAGACATTCACGCTCTTACAGTATACGACTTCTATTGATCGTGCTAGTCTTGGTTACATTATATCTCTCCATTTATGCTTTTAACGCGGGTGAAATGTTATTCTTTTACACCTGAGAATGACACAAGTAATCTCTTGCATTATGCATTATACACTTTATCCTGCGACATTCACAGATATCCAGTCATAATCTTTTCATAAAAGAGGGCAAGAAGACGAGATAAAAAAACAAACAAACAGAGATTCTGACAGATACGTCGTGCTTTTATGAGACTATCAAGTGATTCTTTTTTCCAGCTTGTGATGGCTCTTAAATCGTGGATGGCCAACAGTGAGTGTTCGGTCAAATAACGTTGACGGTTTAGGAGCACTGAACTACGTCAGTAGGGTTAAAGTAGGGTTAAACAGCTTTTCATATTTGCTCATTTCACATTTTTCCCCACGTGAGACAACCAAGTCCTTTCTATGTCTCTGTTTTATATGTTGTGATCATTGTGATTTGATAATAAGACAAAAAGTCATTTAAAACGCAAATCCTGTGGAAGATTTTAATATCAGTCATAAGGACCTGAAATTGGCTCAATTAGCTGATCCTGTTTATTACTGTGAGGGGATATGACATATCATAACATGCACTATACCTGCCCAACGATACAATCTTGATGGATAAAGGGACAAACACCTTCATAGTTAAATTCACATGTTGTGAATGAACATGCTTTGGTAACTTAATTCTACATTGAGCTGACAAGAACCACAAAATAAAAACATTGATAAAACAATAAAATTAGCTTCTGCCAATATCAGATAAATACGTACATACATGCTTTGTTTTTGCCTGAATACTATACTTGTGACGGTGTTGCATAAAAAAAATCATTAACCTCTCGCTTGATTCACAAAGCTATAATAAATTGTTGATGAGCATCAATTAGTAATGGCCTAAAGGGACAGATCTGATGACAAATAATGTCCAGATAGATTAGATATTTTACTTTGAGCTGATTGATTTGGCTTTAAGTGACTGCAATAATTAAGCAAAATACAATTCTTTGAGTGAGAAATTAGCATATCTTTTCCTGCGATTGGAAAAGCTTGCAGCTAGAAATCTTTAGGCCAACTCTTGAAGGCCTGGTAAAAACTAAAGAAAATTAAATGAAGGCACTTAGTGAAGACGTACGCAAGGACATTCAGGATTGAAGAAAATCTTATCTTAAACTTAGAGAAGAGAAGAGCAGCTCACCTTGATTTGAGAAGTGCTGGTAACGTTTGCAGGTAGACGAGTAGAACCTCCACAGGCAGGCACTGTGTGTGATAGCTGCAGACCTGAGTGCACACGGTGGAAACCCCCAGCTGCTGGGCGTGGTGGGCCAGCTCTACCCCTCTCTGCAGCACAGGGCTGAAGATGTGTGTGTAGAGCTTGCACTGCACAATAGCATTGCCCCGTAGCGTCAGGTGGCACACGTGGCCAGCGATCTGCTGGCTCAGTTGCCAGTCCTCACCAAATACTAGCTCTTGGTAGGCCTCCAGAGCGTCCCACTTCCACAACATGTCCTCAGTTCCACCTCCACTTGGCAGTATACCCTGGGAGCGGTAACATAAACTGGTAGAAACAGTTGAAGTTTCTCCTTGCTGCAGTGTCTCTTCCAGGCCAGGCAGCTGGCTGCTGTCCAGAGTGCAAATGTTACAGGAGGCCAGCTTGGCTTTCTCTGAGGGTTGACCCCCGCCAAGCTGCTCTAGAATCAGTCTACCAAGCACACTGAGTACATGAGACTGGTAATTACGCAGACCTGGAGCCTGAAAAGCATGTAGCAGGGGCCCTACAACTGAGTGAGGATCCATACAGCAACAGATTCCTACAGCTTGAACCCCAGCTAACACCTGTAACACAGCTGGCCCACTCGGCGACAGTCGCTGCAAGAGCCGCAGACACTGATGTGCACAGGCAGCGAGGCAGCAGCAGCGCTCAGGGTAACGGACAACATCTCCCTCAACCCCCTCCACACCTTCTCCGTCCTCTTCGAAGGGGTTGCGTCTTGCACCCTGCTTGAAAGCAGAGACAGGCAAACCTGACAGGTCTCTGTGGTGATGAAGGAAGTGGGAATATTCACAGCGACGGTGGCGGCGACGGGCACATACCGACTGATGCAGCTGCTCTGACTTTGCCTTCTTAATAGCGCTGATGATCTTGAAGACGCCAGCAATTAGACTGCGTAACCGCTCTGAAGCTTCTCCCCCTACTTCAGAATCCCTGGCCCTGCTGAGAACCTCTAGTCGAAGAACTGTGGCCTCAAAGAGCCCAAGTCCACCGTGTTGTACAAATTCATGGATAAGCTCCAGGGCCTGGCTAAAGAAGAAGGGGTTGGATGTAGAAGCCTGGAGGCAACTCAAAAGCACTTGTAATACTCCCTCTAAAAGTTCCGGAAGCAACAGCGCTCTGTGACGATACCGGGAGAATGAGAAGTCTTCCTGGACCTCTTGCAAAGTCTTTTTGGGACGCGGAGCAAAAGGGTCACTCTGTCTGTCCAAGCAGCTCCGGATTTTGAGGGTGGCTCTTAACAAGTCTGTCAGACTGCGTCTCAGGCTGTCTGGGAGTCGGTCGATTTGACTCACGTCCACCGACATCAGGTGCAAGATGGTGCGTAGCAGCATCCTCTGAACCAGTGCTATCGGCTCCTCCGTCCAGCCTCCGGCAAGCTCCTCTGCGCCTGTTCCACCTCCACCTCCACCCCCTGGACCACAGCAGTCTCCAAACTCAGTCAGGATCTCTGTGAGCGTAGGTACGACACTGACAGCCAGGCCAGGGTTGTGGTTAATGCTCATGTCAAACTTACACACCTTCTCCAGCAGGGACAGCAACACATGGCAGAGATCAAAGGGGGAATTCTCCATGCGGTTGAAGATTGATATTGCAGCTGGGTCTGTCAGGGTGTCATTGTCAATCATCTGGGACCCAGGGGCTCTGGGATGGGGGTATGGAGCACTCATGGTTTCTGTTGCGTTGGCGGCAGTGGACGATAACTGTGAGGCCTCTGAGCGATGATGCTGACAGCTTACCTGGATGGTGGAGCCATGAGATCGTCGGCTCCTCGCACCAGTTGAGCCTGAGACAGCTCTGTCTTCAGAGTTAGCTTCTGAATCTGAGGTAGAAACCTGGGACTTGCGAGCATCTTTTACTGAGTATCTCTGCGCTGTTCTGCGCGACCTCCGTGACTTCCAGGTGCCGCTTCCAACACGGGACCTCTTCCCAGAGATCTGCTCATCTGCCACGGCCTTCTGTCCAGCTCTTAGAGGGACGGTCCTTACCTCCCGACTAAGGAATACCTCCAGTAGGGACGGCAGGGTGAAATCTGTCAACAGGCAGAAAAACATGACAGACTTAAGTATATTTGTGGACACAGACACAAATACTAATTTTAAGGTGAAATAATATTACATAAAAGCTTGGTTATAATATTTGAGAGTTCATGTCACGAGGAAAATGAGGGTCTCCAGTCAAAGCTTTTTTTTTCTTGGAACACTTAGTAGGAAAAAATTAATTAAAGGGAAAATGTCTCAGGTCCATGTAAGAAAGGATCAGCAGCCCGGTACTAAATGCCGGTGTCATCGTGAGGTCACAAGCCCCTGCAGCTGCTGGCCTTCTCCTGTTTGTGCCCGCTTGTTACACTCACATCTATCATAATAAGTGGTAAAATCCATTCAACTGTTGCAAATCAGTGCACTGCAGTATCAAGAAGTATCCTCAGTAAATACGTCATTTGACGAGCAATTCGCAAACGAATGTGAACAAGTTCCAATGCCTTCACGCTGAATGCTGAAACGTTGCTTGGCGATAAAGGACTTGGAAAGAATTAAAGATATAGAAAATAAAACAAGTGAACACTACTACCACCTGTACGACAAACTTAAACTGTGATGCATACTAATTTTATACTCGAAAAGTGAAGTGTGTAAGTTGAAACATACCATGAGTAAGAAGTAGTCACATGAGGAGAATGAGGCACATGGGGTCAACGGCATTAAAACATCAATATTTAAAAGAGCAAATAATGCAGGAAGAATTGCAGGCACTAACCTGGAGCTTTTTCCTCCTGCACAGGAATCTTCCAGACGAGTGGGAGTAAAGACAGCAGCAGCGTGAGCAGTTCTTCCCGACAAGTAAGCTCCTGAAGTGCAACAAAACACACTGGGTTACGTCGAGAAGCCTCGCCTCACTTATCACTTTGGTCACACTCTGACGTCACACCAAGACACTCCCACTCTCGTCAAAAGCTAAACGCCTTTTTGTTATTTTCACTCGCATACGCTTTGAACAGTGTCAGAATTAGAATTTTTTTCCCCAGTGTTTATTTCCAGCAGGAAACTGTTTATTTCTACGCGTATTTAATCAGTTCAGTAAAAAATGTGACAGGGTGCCATGTAGCAGCTACGTGACAGCCTTACTTCCGAGACTTTTGGGATCGCATGTGTATCCAGGGCATTCCTCCTTCGTGTGTTAATTAAAAAAAGGATCTACCTTGACCCTCCATAAAGCATAAGAAGGTAAAGCGGAATGTCCAAGAAAACATTGCATTGTCCTGACCGCAGTGAACATACAGATCAACACAGATAGTTGTTAACTTGGTGCTAAAAAGGACACTACAAGTAACACTTACAAAGGTAAATTGATTGTAACATTCCTGCATCTATCGAGGGAATTTCTGCATTTCCACATACACTAAGAGAATATTCCATCTAACAGAGAAACAACTTTTATAACAAGGTAAAGGGATTGACAGATACATGGAAATACATTTTGGATACTGAACCCTCTGGACTGGACTTAATTAAGAAAACTGAAGATTTTTTTTTTTTTTGGGGGGGGGGGCTTCTTACATAGCACAATGACTTTTTGTGAATGTGTGTGTTAGAGCGGGTAAAACACCAAAGAAAAGGAGGTTCTGACGGTTGTAGCAGCAGCTGCCAGAAAGTTTTCACAGTACAATATGCATCGCTTTAATGTGCATTAAATCATTAAATGCAGCTGATTAATCATTATGACGGTTTTAAAGTTGGCTATTTTTTTTTTTTTTGTCATTATCCTAATGTAAGTGAGACTTGGAGGAATGAACAGCTTCATTAATCATCTGATGGCCATTTACTGCAATCATCAACAGCGATGAGAAAATGGGCTGTTTCCTAAAGGTAATGGGTTTGGCATATTTTAGGCTTTATGCGTTGCCACGGGCTGTTAGAAAAGACGGACCCCGTCTTGTGAGTTGCTTATCAAGCTCATATAAACCACTGATCAAGTACAATGTTTTAGTCTCTTCACAAAGTAATTCACGACTTTTACTTTTGGTAATTCTAACAATACTGTAAGTCACTTTGTGTGCAGTCTACTCACATCTGACTTCTAATTACACGGCCTTTTAAGAATTACCATGTGCATAATTCAAGTTAGATGACAGAAGGCTGACATCTAATCAATTGAAATCAACAATCCAAGTCAACGCATTTAGCACACACTGACACAAATCATTTGATCTACCAAAAGGAGTCAAGGCAATGCTGGCAGGAAGGATCAAACAACTCAATGGAACAAATACAACACAAAATATATTTTCTGCTGAAGTCAAACACTGGCCCTTTGATATGAAAACAGGCCTTGCAATACCCAAGTTCCATATGAAGTGTCTCCGATTGTCATTAAAGGATTCTTTCCACCCAGGACACAGCTGATGCACACGCTCAGGGCTTGTGATAAAAAAAATTGCACGTGAACGCATTACAAGCTTGTGCTTAACGCTCCTACTAAAAGGAAAGCGTAAAACTGGCAAAAGGTTACGAGCACCACAAGGCCATCAGGATGCAGACACATGGCGTTCCATTTAGTCTATGACAATATTTCCCTTTAAAGTCTTTGGCAGAACATGACAACTAGCCTGAGGAAATACTGAGGTCTGTCAGAGCCTGGTGCAGGTTGACAGAGCAAACAACACCTGGCTCTTTGAAGTCATTCCCATCACTGAACACAACGCAGCGACAGGTTGCTCCCAACAGTCAGAGGCAACGTCAACTAAATGGAGAGGAGTCGGTTTGCATTTCCGTTGTGTTGAACTGTTATCTGTACTGTGCAGCAATAACGTAGAATTAAAAACTTCTAGTAGACTGAGGCTGTTCTGAACAAATTTGCTCAATATCTTGTACAGACCAGAGTCAATTATTTTGCAGAGCATTCATTGTCAGCGCTCTGAACTCTAACTGAATCCTTAACGATCATTAAACTGCTGGAGAAAAAAAAAAGGCTCTTGAAATATGCCGTATATTTCACCCAACAACAACTTGTTTGTTTGTGACATAATATTGCGTCAGATCAGTGCACAGCTTGTGATCTCTGTTGGTTTTTATAACTCTTTGATCTCACCAGCTGATATGCGATGTTGGCATTAGGTTTGTTGCTTTAATCGTGTGTTTTCATTTCACTGCATCCTTGTCTGTCTGCAGTTTTCTTTTGATGAGTGCAATTAGTTGAGGCAGACGTTCTACAGACATATGTCCAGAAATGAAAACCTGCCATGCAGATGTTGCATGGCCGCATGAAAAAGCATGGGAAATTATTCAGGACGTGGAGCTGAACCTTAAAAATGAAAGCAGATTTGATGTGAATGTTATTGAATTCCGTTGCGCTTAAAACTAAAAAAACATGTGGCTTTTTGTGTTCTTTAAGTGTCACGCAGCAGATTTTATTTTTCAACCAAACAGTTTGAGATGTGCTGATATGTCACAACAGTTCTATTTTTAACTAAACCGAATGAAGTGATTTGTCTTCAGGGGATAAGAGGAATATTAGCAGCTTTTCCTTACCTGGTCAATGATTGAGTCCAGGGTGCTGAGCAACAGAAAGCCCCGTCCCCTGACCAGGTACTCGCCCAGAGCCACCATGTGACTCTCCTCCTCATCCTCCTCCCGTGCCTCCGCTCTTTGAGCCACCGCACTGCATAGTTGATGTACATCAGTCAGGAACTCTCTCGCCAGTGTGTTACTGGCCCCACTCATGTCTGAGCTACAACAGAGGACATCAGAGGACAAAGCCATTATATAAATGATCTAATACTGTATGTGCACAGATACTTAAAACCACAGACTTGAATGAAGCTGCACGACTTTTTAAATGTTGAAAAAAATATATAAAAAAAATGTGTAATTACAGTTTCATGATGAGAATAACTGAATTTTCTTACACGTTTTATCTTAATTGAACGGATGTGATAGAACAGGCGCTTAATTACATTAGTTATCCTGTTAGTGTTGAGCTAATATTGTAGTCTGGACATGAAGGACAACAAAAAATGTAAAGATCAACAGCCAACTCCCCAAGAAAGTATATGCTGATAACATGGTAAGTGTAAGTATGTGAACACAAAGTGAAAACAAACACTGTTCCCAGTACGGACTTTAGCATCAAACATCCAAAATCTGGAGTCGTAACCGATGGAGCGTGCTTTTAAGAGCGATTCAAAGCTGGCGTGCACTTGTGTCTGCAACATGTCATGTGTTCCTCAACTAAAACTGAACATCTGAATGAAGTGCACACACCTGACTCCTCTTTCTACCGCATCACAGAACAATACCTGCTGTGTCTCATTCAACCGGACAAGAATTCAAGACACGGCTTCAGGACTGAACAGACAAATATTAAATGACTGCGTGTTAAAGCTTCCGTTACCTCGCCGACAGACACCGGCGTACAGCGCAGTAACCATTCAATACACAGAGGAAATCTGAATGAATCAAACCTACACACACACATATAGTTCTTGTCATCTTACCAAATGTTATCGGGCAAAACCGCTTCCTTGTAGGCATCTTGTGTATGCTCCAAACTTGACTTCAGCTCTGCTAGCTGGATCTGCATACTTCCTCACATGACTGCTGACTGAATTCTCTGTTCCGCAGCATAAATTCCATTAAATTGGAATTTCAAATGGAAGCTTTCCAGATTCGCAGCAGATCAGCGTATCACATGAAAGCATGTGATGTCACATGGCGAGAGGACGGGTCTTGGGAATACAGACAAGCACCCAGTGCCCTGTGAAAGACCTCAGTCAGGAACCGTCATTCACAGTCACTGCCTTTGTATTCTCCACTACAACAAGGGGGAGTTTCCTTTAATGGAAAAAAGGCCCATGAGGGATAACTGGAAAAGGAGGCAAACTGTGATGGTTTTGAATCCACAAAGATAAAGTAGTTTTGGTGCTTTCATCTTTAAAAACTGATCTTGTGTGGTCTGAAACTGCAAACTCACACCGATTTAATTCTGCTCCTCTGTTATTTGTAATTCCTCTTCTCGACTTATCAAGGTTGCCTGACTTCCAATAACATGGTAATTCCATCAAATAGGAGAAGCATTGTGTAAAAATGACATTATTTATGTTTTTCAAATCAACTTTGTATTATTTATCGATTAATTGCAATTCTATTGGCTCTAATTGAGGCCACATGGTTTCCAAAAAATAGCTTGCTCAAAATGTTTTGTGAAAAGGTTTCCGCTCTTTTAAAGATGTTTCAGCAATGGTGAGGCCTGGACTAGATTTCTTCCATCATATACACACACTTTAGTGTTTTGTGACATCTTCGCTCCAGTGGCAGCTGTTTTACATCAGCGTGCCGTAATACGACTGACTTGAAGACGTGTGGCATTACGTGGCCAACATGTCAGCTGTCTGGACATAACTAAATAACTAATCTGCAATTTGAGTATTTTGTAAAGCTGTCGTGGCAGAGCGTCATTCAACACCACCAATTTTGAGAAGACACCAAAAGTTCACACGCTTGGCCGGATACCGCACGCTCGATTAGCCAACCGGGGCTACGGCTCAGTTGAAGCAGCCCTCACTGGAGGAAGCTTAAAGTGAAGAGATACATTTCCACAGGACAGTGATGAGGAGAAAAAAAAGGATTACAGAGAGGGTGACTGAATTAGTCGCTCTGGATGACCAGCCAATCCCTGTGCTTGACTATATGGCTTATGTTTGCCTTCTGGAGCTGAGGATTGTCCCAACCTCTCCACACTACAAATGAGACACAAAACCACAAGGTATTTTATCTGATGTGGCAACAGACATTTGGAGTTCTGATATTTGCTCGATGCCACCGCTAAGCCTCACAGCATGCTGGATTGATTCCTCGTTGCATCAAATCTTTAAAATTCATTCTGTAGATCTGACACGGTGCAGCACGTAAAGCGGCCAACTGGGGACGCTTTAGAAGTATGGGCAATAAGCAAGCTGCTTGTCCGCATCATTCTGCGTGACAATGCAAGAAGATAAGGAAAAAAAAGCTCTGTGTGATCAGGGGCCGCACCGTGCACACGCTTCAGCTGGCCGTGCACAAGGAACGACACGCTGAGCGCCGCATCGCAAACTAATGCGAGGAAGACAGTGGATCGTTTCAAGCATATGACACGTGTGTGCACAATTAATATGATTAATCTGCACAACAGAGCTCCATAAGTGTTAAGCATATAAATAGCATTGACTATGATGTGTAGTTTGCAACTGTGTCGATGCAAGACTCCATATTGGTCTTAAATGACTCAGATTGGAGTCAGGAAACATGCGGGTGCACATTAGGTAAAACCAGTTTTTTCCAAGTTCAGAGAAGAAAAATAATCTAATGAAAAATATATACAGTACATATTATGAATAAATAAAATCCAGTGGCCCTTATGTCTGACCAAGAAAGGGAGGGACAAGAAACTTTAACTCCCAGCTTACATGTATTGTAACTATTACGTGTGATAAGGGACAGAGGGTTGAAGTTGAGGCATGCATAGATAATGAATGTGCAGTTCAATCACATGATACCTAAAAGTCACCTTCACATATATCTCATTCTGAAGCTCTTTCAATATTCCTGCCATCCACTGCAGGGTAAAAATTTGTGCTGTGACGACATGTTTAGTAACCCTGATAATTCTGCTTAAGTTTGTGTGAAGTGATAGGTCCCCCTCAAACATTCAATCAGCCAGCATGACTAGATTCCAATAACACTGGCATAAGATCACTTTGCACTTAGTGCATATTAGTGTTAGCGTTCACGTAGTTTGGTGAATAAGCATTCATTCAAACATAAACTTCCCCCTGCTGCATCCTCATTTGTGGTGGCTAAGACTCAGGCTTTATCAGCTCGGGGCTACAACAAATTGATTGCGTAAACATGTTATACAGCTGACATATTGAGAGTTCAGCACGCACAGCTTAGACATGTAGTAAAATGAAGTAGAGAGGGATATCATAAAGCACCATAAAGAATTTTGTTTTTGTTTTCCACAGACAACATTCCATGTTGTTGGAACTATTAAAACCATTATTCTTTTTGGACTGCTTCACCAGCCTTGGCCCCTCGGTCCTTTCATCACAACCACAAGACACTGATTAGCGACTTAGCAAACAGAGATAATGGTTTCCATCCAAAACACACACACAAAACACTCTGCTGCAGATCTCACATTTTGTGTTGCTCGTCGAGCCAGTTGTTGTTGTTGTTGAGTTATTTACAGTAGCGGCTTCATTCAGCTACGCTCGAAGTAATAGATGATAGTCAAAGACGGGCGAGGGAGTTAGTATTGGTTCACCAGTCTAAAACCTGCAACGTTAGAGCTCGGATACCTGTGTACGGCACACAGTCAATGGAAAGTCAGGAGCTACAGTGATGTCATGGAGACAAACAAGGTTTAGCCACTGTATCAACACATCTGGTTCTATTGCAAACAATACAAAAGTGCACACACACAACGTGTGAGGAAAACTCCCTCCCTGGATGTTTTTACTCACTTAAATGAACCGGATAGGTAATCTGATCAGCAAAAATCAGCGTCACGATTTCAAAGTTGAAAACATTTTTGCTCTTGTTTTTCCTGCTCGATGTGTTCTTATTTTCTAATCAAGTCCAACATCACCCTCTCTCACTTTACAACAAACACAAAGCTGCAGATCTACCCGTGTACTACCTTACAGCATCATGACCAGAGGACTTTGTGTCTGTAGGTCAGTTTTTGCCACCGTCGGTCATTCAGTGGCTGCTTGTAAAGAGCAACATGAACCTCCCTTAGGTTTAGAAGTAAAAAGAACAAAGAACACAAAGAAAAACAAACAAAAGGAAATTCATTTTTGGCATTTAACCCGCATCCCACTTTAAGCTTGGCTGAAAGACAGCAGAGCTCCTGCTAATGTATGCATTTGATGTAGGTGTGCGTGTGTGTGCGTGTTATCAAGATTCATTGAAAGACAGTCAAGAGGTACTACGCCCCAGACTTTCCACAGCTCAGCGGTGGGGTGGTTGGCACCGACTCCAAGCAAGAATGTTTCCGGTCCGAATCTCGGCTGGAGCGTTTTCTGCAGAGTTTTGCATGTTCTCCCGCGGCTCGGTTTTTCTCCCAGGCTTCCTCCCACAGTCCAAAAACACGCGTGTTAGACTAGCTGGTGATTATAAACCGATTGTGTGTGAGCGTGCATAGTTGTTTGTCTCTGTGTTAGACTCGTGATGAACTTGGAACCACCCCCCCCCCCTTTTTTTTTTCTTTTTCACAGCTGAGATAGACACCAGTCTGGTTGACAACAAGTTCACTGCTAAATCTAATTTCTGCGTAAAAGTGACAGAACATCAGCTGATGAAAATAAATCTGTCAGTTCCTTGTTGGGACAAAACAAACAATAAGAAATTATCTTGAAGTAACTGAAGCTATTACTGCATAGTCTAGTATCTAGTCCCACCTAGTATCAGTTTCACATGTACATTCAGATATACAATCTGCTGCCAGTGTCTACAGTTTTGGCTCAGACAGCAGTAACTGCAATATTTGCCCTCTATTGTCAAAGAAGGTTTAATGGACCTGTTGCTGCAATTCCACAATTTCAACATTCCAGCCAGTGATGCTCCTGTGCTAGACTTCATTACATTACAAAGGTTTCAGCCACAATGAGACAGCACCTCTCTCGTAGTGCATGTAAAATGTTAACACAATGAGGAAACCTTACCAGAATTTCAGTGCATCTTTGGTGCCGCGAGTGGAGCTGTGCTGCACATAATGGAAGAGACAGAGGAAATTCTCCAGACTCTGAAGGCTGACCTGATAAGAGACACACACAAATAGGAAACAAGAGTAGCTGTGAGTATTAATTCTACGAAAATGAAGAGGAACTGAAATGAATGTGCACAGCAAAAACACTTTTTTTAAACAACGGTCCAGTCAACAAACAGATGATGTGTTATTATGTATCGACTTTTGCTCCAGTATTGATTTTTTTCAGGAGCAGTGCAGTGCTGCAAGCCTGGTTACTTAATCTCCCAATACAATAAAAATAACTCTGTGGAAAAAATAAAAGGACAGCAATGGAGAATCCTGCAGTCCGAGGAAACAAAGACCACAGTGGAATGAAAACAGTCTTGCCAGAATGCAAAAGAGTCTGATCTCAGAGCAGGAATATCTTACCACAGCTGACAAAGCGACAGGGACTTTCTTAACAGTGAGATGAGCCACCTGGCCTCACATAACTAGTTCCAGCGTAGTGTGTTAATACCTTCCTGACGGACTTGGGAGCCTCTAAGCCGGCGTGCTGCTGTCCCTCATACCACACAGGAGCTACCTTTACGCTTCTGCTAATCTGACACCACTGAAAGGATCCATTCAGGCAACACTGATCCCTGACTGATGCGGCTGCCCTGAGTGTCTGGGTCACGACGGCAAAGAACAGACACCACATCGCACCAGGCGCATAACAAAGGAAGGCCCTGACACAATACAGAAAGTGGACTGTGAAAATGAATAAGCAGCTGCAACAAGAGCTAAAGATTATCAGAATAATAGCCCAAAGTTCAGGAAAATGTCTGCAATGCTTCTGTCTGATTGGAATATAGAAGTTCTTTCTGCACATGTCCGAACAATATAGTGATAAGGTGACATGCTAAGATGCACTCTTTCATTTTAGCAGTCTCTCAACAAGTTGTTGGACTGGCGATGAGTTAATTAATTACAAGCCATGTTCTTACAAAAGAAGTACACTAAATGTTTAACAAAGCCACTGTGGATTTCAATGGACCTGATTCCTCACAGAATTCCACGCAGCTCCCCGTTTTGTGCAGTACGTTTTGCAATTAGCACGCTCTCACGGTCTTCTCCTCTGGGGCCATTTGCACCTCCGCTAATGCACACAGCTTCATGAATTCACTGGGAGGTTTTGCTTCCGTCTCTGAAGGCGACGCGCTCTCGTCGGTTGTTACTGTGGCCTTTGACCCACAGGTTTGTGTTCTTTGGAGGAAGTAGGACAGTGTGAATGATATTAGTCTTATGTAAGACATCCACTTCTTTGGAAGAACATAATACTGCTCCCTCTTGATAGTCTAATTTTCAAAGAACTGAATCTTATCAATAAAGCTGGGGAAACAAACATCTTCTTCTTCTTTTTCCATTACATTTCCCACAGATTAGCAGGCAGGCCCACTATGTGCATGTCAAAAGCGTAATATTCTGATTAAATGTATTAAGACACATGCTCTATTGAGTGGGCGCTAAGTCATTAACACATAAGACTGCCTTTAAAAAGTACCCCAAACCCTAACACAGCACACTTTAAAGGGTGAAATGTTCTACCTGCTCTGAGAGACATATACCTGTGCATTTTGCATTTGATCTTGATTGTGTGATCTACATTAAAATAAATTATCTTGCACAGCAAAACACCCGCAGAGCTCTCTATCTGAATGCTTCAAGACAAACGGAAGGAAAAGTGTGAATGTTTCTTTGTGCCCTGAAGGAAATCCTTCTCTCAAAAAGGAATGAAAAGCTAAACCAAGACTAAATCTCATCTGTGAAGCATGATGGAGGGAGCGTCATAAGTTAAGTTAAAATAACAAGGAATTCATAATTGTATCGAGTTTTATATTAACATGCAGCAACCTAAAGATTAGGTCATTAAACAAACTGGACACAGAATTAATGTGCGTTTTGAAATGTCAAGTCAGAGTCTTGACTTTACTCCTATAGAGATGTTGTTGACTGGGCTGAGGAGGGAGTGTTTGATTAAGATGTTCTCACTAAATGAATTAACTTAAACCATTTAGAATCATTCAGAAATTCTTCTCATGGCTGGGGAAGTTTTGTGAGCAGCAGGAAATGTTTGATGGAGGTTTCTGCTACTGACGGAGGTTGAACCTAGTCCCAAACAGTGTGTGCTTACAGTGTACCCTGTGGAGATTTTGGTTATTAGTACTTATTGAGGATTGTGTCTAAGAAGCGAGTCCCAGTGCATTCGAATCATGCAAGCCACAATTTACACACTCGGCCACTGCCCTGTGCTAGATTGAGCACTGTGCAAAGACTGAATGTTATATGGCGAAGGAAATTTGATCAACGGTAATCTGAAGTACGCACGCACACAATGAATAGTGTGAGAAAGCCTGGACGTAAACACAATGTTTCCTTTTCAACGAGAAAACGAGAAATACCTTTAATTCTCTATTGCTTTGAGGAAAGGTTACAGCTTTGCTTAAAACATCAACAGACCACAACATATTGATCTTTTTACATCGAGGTCAGCATTGGTACATATCCTTGTCGTTTTGTACAAAACAGAATATCGTCATGGCGACACAACAGCAAATCATATCGCTGCATGGACACAGATCTCTATGCAACTTAAAAAGTATGGCAATTTGCTTCACAAGCAGCACAAAACATCAGTAAAGCAAAAATAATGGTAAAAAGACACCTCTTTAGAGCATAAAAACAGCGTCAGCCATTAACAGCTTACAGACCGATTTTCTTTGCGGCCTGCTGATTCGTTACAGCTCAGCTTTTGCTACAAAAACTGCACTGTTGAGACGACTTCCGTCCTGTGTCGCAAGTGCCAAAAGAAACTTTCTGGTTTCCAAGTCACTTAATCTCTTACCTCATGATTGACATTAAAAGAGATTTATCTAGCGTCTTACAATCTTTAGTCAAATTGGACACCAAATGAATGAAGATGAAGGTGCAGAGTTGACCACACTCACCGGGGTCAGGGAGGGGCACAGAGGGGGTGACACTTCAACAGCTGAGACAAGAACCCAACCCAAGCAGTGATGGGATTGGTGGGCGGGTAGGAGGCTGCAGGGTCACAGCACATCAGGGAGCTGGACAACGCCATACGCAGGAGACGGGAAAGGGGAGAAAAAGAAGGGAATGGATCATGAGAGAGACAGGAGAGGAGGGGGGGGGGGACATGAAAGCTGACAAGAACACAAAGGTGGAAGAAATAAATGCAGCAACAGATGAGAGCAGAGATAAACAGCAGAGTGTGACTGGCATGAGATCAAAGCTGCAGGGTTGCCAGTACTGTTTTTAGTTCAATAAATAAGCCATGAAGCAAAGCTGGAGCTGCACACTCAGTCAATTACTCCTAAAATGAGTATCTGAAATGGCGTGGTCTGTCCTTGTGTTATCTTTGTGCCCGTGTCGTGGTCGTATTCCTCACATGGGAGAGGAAAACTGAACGGTTTGAGATAACACTCATTTCCCAGCAACGAGGGCTTGTTTTTTTTTTTTTCCAACGAGGTTCTAATCCAATATTACAATGCACTTGGCACCATCCAGCCAGCATGAGTTGATAACGGAGAGACTGCCAATACTGATAAATACAGCTTAGCAGGGAAGTCAGCAGTTCACAAAGCAGTGACCATACTTCACAGGAGGGAAGTTTGGACTTTTCCTGCTGTGGTTGTTATCTACTTCGCTCATTTATCACATGGGCATACATAAGTCATCTGGGTGGGTTAACACATGCAGCCACAGATTTCCATGGCTGCTCTTGTAAATGGACGGCACAGTTTTCTCTAGCAAATGTTAATTACAGAATTCCATCCACTTTTTTTATTTCATTTTGGAGAGTCCAACCTTTCCTTTCATTATCCCGGATAAACCGTTTGGTTAAGAATAAACAGACACAAATGTGTATGTAGATGATAAGACACAGAGCGTAGATTTGTCCCAGAATTAGGGGGAAAAAAATACGACTCGCTTGCTTTGCTTTGCATGAGAGGGATGTATTTTTGCAAACCGTAACCCTGTTCCCGTAACTGATTGACCACAGTGGCCGTGCCCTGTCTTCGCCCAGCGTGGCAATCATGGGAGACCTGGTCATGGGAGTCTCATAGCTGAGTCACCCATGCTGGTACAGACTCTCCTTTCAAGATCTCTGTGGATAATTGGTTAGACTACAACTTGGCAGAGGCAGGAAAAAAAAAAACGCAGCGATCTCATCCTCCTGAAAGGGAGCGTGGGGCCATGGTTATGCAATGTTTTTCCAGTTTCAGATCCCTACTGATCTAATTTAATGTTTGGGTGATGAGCATCATGAGGAGGCCCTAACGCTCTACATTTCCTCACAAACTATGAGTCACAGAGCAAAGTGGCTTCAAACACCACAATAAATAGTACCTCCCCACCCCCCCGAAAAAGCCAACCCAAAAAGCGTGTTTCTGTTTGTGCCAGTGTCATCTTAAGCAGTGACGTTTGCCAGAGCATAGCCGCTAAGCAGAAAATAGAAATGTGTTACTCTCTGCTTCCTTGTTTTCATTACAGGGAGATGATGTGCAAGCTGTTTTCTCGTTTAAGATTACAACCAAAACATCATCTTCTGCCCCCCCGTCTCCTCCAGAGGTCTGATAGTGTGCTTTTCTAAAGGAGACGTCTGACTTAATAAGCCGTTGCTGGATGGAAAAAGGCTGAGGCAGAGGTCTGACTCAACCGAGAACAAGAGAGATGAATTATTCATTCAGTCAGCCAATCGTGTGGAACGGCATTGGACAACGGAGCAAGTAAGAGTTCGGCTGAAACTACGAGCGGAACAAGAAATGCGGAATGTGAAAGAAGCCCTGTGGTTTACAAAGCAAGTTCAACTTTGAGAAGCAATATCGTGGCACGGTGAAAACCACGAAAGTCAAAAATAAAATGATTAATTGTACTTTGTAAAGAGTAGTGAGATTATCTCAAGACATCAGGATGTGAGCATGACTGCACATTTCTTTATGTTTGGCACGTAGTGCTTAAATGTCAATAAAAGCACAGAAAGCCTCGTCATGATGAATCCACTAAAGAATGTGGAAGCAAATCACTTTGGAAATCATGTAAAAACAGATTCACATTGACGCAATTCTGCCACATTATTCATTCGCACGGATAAATAAACAAGGGTTAAACTATAACACCGTCAGACAACAACCTTCTAATTACAGCAGGTCATGGATCGGTCGGTGTAATCCAGCCTCGACGTTAAGAGAGATAAATTATGAATACATTTTCCAGTTTTACGTGACCGCTATAGGACAGATAAATTCAGGACCACTTGAAGTCGCAAGAAGTTACTTTTTTTATGTGCAAAGATTTAGAATGTGAGCCCACACAATATCAACGACTGTTTGGATAACTAAGCTTTATTGTGCAGTATTGCATATAACAACTGATCTAAAAGTTCCAGTGAGTAACATTTTTGGCAGTTCATTGGTAGAATAATAACTGTGCAGTTTTGATCCAGAATGATGGGGTGGGGGGGATAAGTATTGGGTTTTACTTACCCTAAAACCAGCCTTTTCTATCCACTTAGCTGTAAAAACCAAGTTATATCACCACGATGATACATGACACCAAATAGGGTTGCCTTTCATGTTTTTGTGACCGCAGTTGTTTCGGTATGGTTGGGGGTGGTTTGTAATTAGTCAGTTTGTACAGTGACACAGTGGACCTCTGAAGAGAGTTAAACTGCACTGCATAATATCTTGGTTAATAGATCCTTAGAACTGCACGATGTGCACACAGAGAAATATAGCATGGGCGCACGTTTGATATGAAGGTGAAGCTACACGACCATCTTCACTGGCTGCTTAGAATTCTCTACATTTTGCAGGACAAGTTTAATCATATTTAGACAAAGAATCAGCACTTCATAGCAGCAAAATGTAAAGAAGAGAGCAGAGCGTGGAGAACATAGGCAAAAAGTGTGGGTGGAATGTGTGTCCAAGGTTTGTCGGATGTAGAAAATCACAACATTCAGTCGTCTTCACACACAAGAGCCCGCCGGCAGAAATGAAGCCACGCCGTGCAGACAAATGAACATTTACATTACAACTCATCGCAACTGTTAACTTTAACCAAAAAACGAGAAGCCACAGAACGATACTTACAAGGTAAGGCCAATCACAGCAGAGGAAAAGACTTGTCATCTATTATCATGCAAACAGTAAAACTGAGCAGAGCTGAAAAGCAGTCCAAGTCTGTAACCGTCTTAGGTTTGATGAAAAGAAAATGTGACTCACGCAGAGGCCGAGTGAGATCGATTAACTGGGGCACAGAGGTACCAAAAGACAGGAAAAAAAAAGTGCTTCAAACACGCCACTCTGGTGTTTTGAAACATCCTGTTATCTCATAATGAAACTGAGCAATCTACAGGCAACAGAGCCTGCTCTCTTTCTTGGCTCGTGCCCAAACAACCATTCTACTAAATTGACTCTGCTCATTAGGATACAGACAGAAGGAACAGAATGGAAACAGTCCCCCACAAATACTTTGCCCGTGGTAAATATCCTGCAGTAGCAGAACATACTAAATCTACAGCTTGGGGCCCCTTAGAGGAAGAAATTCTACAGGCTGGAAAGAGGATTTTCACCTCAGTAATCCATTCGTACTGTAGCAGTAACAGGAACACATTTATTGTGTATGGAATGACAGAGTGGCATAAAAAAAAATCCATCTGTTCATTTAGTTTTTTTTTTGTGTGTGTTTTCCCTCCAGAAAGGTGGGAAAATGAAAAAGAAAAATGGAAAGAAATAAGAAAAACCAAGCCAAATGTATCCATTTCTATATGTATATTTGCTTTCTTTTTTTTAGTCTTTTACAGATTTATTAGCAGTGCCATTTTCCGTGGCACTCTCATCATTCTATACATTTACTTAAAGTAAATGCTAAATATCAATACAAAAAAGTGATGGTTGTTAGAGGGACTCCATACATTAGTTGTGGTTGTCGAGTACGAACGGAACAAGGCAGCATCTCGATGACACTCGAGCGTACATGTTCTTTTGACATGAGCAGGATGAAGTCACAGCACTGTTTTTTGACACCTTTTTTCAATGTTTTCTCATCAACTGCTGCAGGAGGTGTCTGTTGGTCCCCCGCCACTTTCAAAGTGAAGTGTGATCAAATAGCTGCACATAGTACAGCAGAGCCGAGTGGTCAAACAATTCCCACGATCACTTTGTTTTATCTGCTTGTTGTCTGCCACGAACAGAATATATCATTTTGAAAAAGATGGCACAAACAGGCTGCGTGCCCTTGTGAAGAACATCATTTGCAAGCAGTGCAACAGTAGCCATGTGAGTGCTACAAGCTGTCACTGCATCCCCCATCAGGCTCAGTCAAGAGGGGAAAGCTACCATATCAGCAAACTGGAGAGGACCAGCTGTGCTCACTGAACTGTCTTTGTGTGTTTCACGCACACAAATACAAACATGAAACTTTGATTGCTGTCAGGCTGACAGGTGGTAGAGGAAACAGAGCCGTCCCCGAGGGAGCCGTCGCAGCAAATGTGACAGAAAAAGTTATTGTTAATACAAAGCAAAAGCCTGCTGAGTGTGGTCAAAGCATGATTGCTATGGCAACTCCGAAAAAGCCTAATGCAGACAATGCATCTTTTTGCATTATACAACCTGTGATGCAAGCCAGTTTTAAAGTAAAAAAGACCAACAAAAAAAAAAGTGGCACATGGATATGTATTTATCCCCCTGCAATTCTCTCAGGATATGTCTCAATGAACTTGGCACATAGAGCCAGTGGGATTTTAGTCCATTCTTCAAAGCAAAACCATTCCCGCTCCTTTAAACCGGATGGGTTCTGCTGGTATACAGCCGTCTTTCAGACATGCCACAGATTCTCAGTTCGATTGAGGTCTGGACTTTGACCGGGCCATTCCGACAGATTTAAAGATTTCCTCTTAAACGACCGGAGTGTTGCTCTAGCAGTGTGCTTAGGACCACGCGTTTGGTGATTCAGGTCAGTTTATAAACCAAAGCATGATGCTGTCGCTACCATGCTTCACTGTGAGGATGGTGTTCTTGTGGGGATGGTGTTCTTCCCAGCTGATGGACAGATACACCAGTCTTCTTTCTGCAGCTTTCCAGCTCCTTCAAGGTTACCTTTGGTCTCTTTCTTGTTTCTATGATTAATGCTCTCCTTGCCTGGTTTGTGAACTTTGGTGGATGAAGACAGGTTTGTCGCAATACTGTCTCCATATTGTGATGGTGGATTGTGGGGTCACACACTCATGGAGGCAGATGTCATACACTGGAGCAGTGGGCAGCCATTCACAGCGCCCGGGGAGCATGGCGTTACGGTGCCTTTCTCAAGGGCACCTCGGCCGTGGCAAGGAGGTGGAATGCCTCCTCTCCAGCTGTCAGTTCACCAATCTTTGAGTGGCGAGAGTGGGAATCGAACCGGTTATTGGACAACCCCAAGTTAACCACTGAGTCACAGCCGTCCCTTAATGATGCTCCATGGCATTATAAAAGGTTAACACGTATACTTATATCTTTTAAAACCCAACCCTGATTTCCACGGTATGTCTCCACAACATTGTCTCTGACCAGTTAGGAGAGCTCTTTGGTGTTCATGGTGTTGATGGCTTGGGTTACTATCTTTATAAGTCAGTGTAACTAACAAAGCAACTGTTTCATCCCACACCATCACAGGCATTACATCTACAGAGGAAGCACATCTGTATTTACAAAAAGCTTTCGCAGCACTGACTAGCTTTAAAAATAAAAGTAGGTCTGCCTTTAGAGGACAAAACATACACGGTGTAATAAAAGTGATGGTACAACCGAATGCCTAAATCAGCTCGTCCAAGTGTGTATTTCTGTGTGTGTGCGTGCATGTGACAAAGCACTCATAAGCCTTGCAGTCTGATCCTAATCTAAATCTCGTGATCTGGCTGCTGTTGGCTCTCTGACACAAGGAGGGGGATGAAAAGAGTAGCAGAGATCCGACAGCGATTAAAAAAAAACCTCTGCTGCACAATCCTCTCATACGCTGACGTAAGAAATGAGCAATCTGTGCCTGACTCACTGTGGAGCCTGCTCGTGTTCATGCTGCAAACAGGTTAGAGTTTCTTCCTCCAAAAAAGTCGCACATGGGGGGGCTGCCATGATTCTAAAGAGGGTTTAAAGCCTCAGGAATACTGACTCTAAAACAGCTATGACCAAAACAGCAGGTTTGGAGAATTCCCTTCAACAATGTTTTCCATTGTTGGCTAACACAACTTCAGGCTTGAAACCTCATAACAGAACAGGGAACTATGTACGGAACATTTAATTATTCAATTATTTCTATTCACAAATAGAAAGATTAAAATACTCAGTTTGTGTCCATCAGAGTAAACGAGATATGGTAGAAATCGTATGTATTCATCAGTATTCAAGTCTTAACAGATGTGTTTTGATGCGCCTGAAGGCATTTTCAGGACCGTTGCTTTGTAGTTCTGGATAATTATGCATCACTTGCACCCTGATAAAGACCTCAAAGCTGACTCTGCATCACAGCAGCTCCTGCCCTGATCCCACCAGCAGCACCTTACCTGTAGATCCGCTCCTTGCAGCCTGCAGTCCATGTACTTTTCCCACGCAAATGACAGATCAGGCTGGTGTGGGCAGGCCATGTCGTCCACACCTCCAAGTAGTTCACCAATTTGGGCAGTTAGGCAGTAAGGAATTACAAAGATCTCTTCCTGGTTTCCTCTCTAATGCCCCAAGTGGCTGTAAGTGCCCCGGAGAGCCGGAACGAAGCCCCAAATGCTCCCCCGAGTCTTTCATTGCAGGTTCATGATTCACCGTGCCGCTTTGCCGCTTTTAAATTTGAGCTTCTGCAGGGAAAAAAACACAAGGTGTCAAGGGTTAGCAAAACAGAATCATCTGATAAAGGCACTTTCGCTTTTGAAATCGCACTCAGGTATGCAGAGGGGTCAAAGTGAGGCGCTGTAACCGGACTTGAATCGGAAACTTCGGTCAGATGAACCTGACACACTCACAACCAAAACAAAACGGAGCCTTAACAACATAGTCAGCTAGCTAACTGGGTATATAGCAGAGCCTGCGTTAAGCTAACAGGCAATTTGTAGAAACTCATTTCCGGGAGGGTAATGGCCTTTCAAAATAAACCATATTTACATTGAAGCCTATACTCATTGTCACTCATTGTTTTTGTCATTTAATGACTATTTTACCCTTAGATATATTAATAATGAGCTGAAGAGGACCCCAACTCTAAACAATCCATACTTCTCATCAGACCAGGTTAATCTCTAAAAATCATCATATATTGCCCCCTTCTTAAACCATCAAACCGTTATTTATGTGATTTAAGTGATATAAACTTACGGTTTATCTTACGGTAAATGCACAATACAGCCGTATACGTCATTGATTCTAATCAACATAATTCATTTGAGCATCTAGTTTTCTTCCAGCTGCTGACTGAATTATTAACCGCTGCACTTGATGCTTTACTTTGAAGGTTCTGCTATTCCGCTGCGTTTAATATTATGGTTAGCTTAACCGCGAGGCTATTTGCCAACAGACGATAACTTCACACCAGAATATTTGGATAAATAACATTTTAGCCTCAACGCATAACACCTAAAGGCATCTGCAGCCCTTTTAAGTAGCGAGGTACATATTTAACAATTTAGCTCTTTCGCAAATAGTCATAACGTAAAAGCAGCTCTGCTAGTTGTTGCACCGCAGCGTCCTGTGTTTGGAACCTGTCAAAACTGTAACAAAGAGAAACGAACACAACCTTAATGATGTTTGGTAAAATAGTCACATTGTGTGGGAGTAACTACCTATTTCTTCTATTCACAATATCCAAACCGCAAGAATAAGTCTTTAAACATACCTTGGTTTCCAGTAAATTATAAGCCAGCTACATTCTAGCCTTCTTACAGCGTTGATGAGTTTGAGTGTTTTCCCCCTCAGCGCTGACTGTCAGACACTGTCCCACAATGCTGCTTTCCCCCTTTCGTTGCTTGCAAAAAGGTTCCTTGAAACGACGACTGAGGGTCCGAAACTATTTTGTAATAATAATACCAAGCACATTCATCAGTGTTGTATTTACTCTGCGCATTAAAAATAAAAAGCTAAAATGTGTTGCATTTCTGAGGACTCTAACTCCGCTAAAATAAATAAATAAAATAATTCATCTCGCAGGCCAGAACCCACTGAACGCAGAGGAAGCACAGTCTAATTTGATATATTGAAATAAATGTCTTCAACAAAGAAAATGATAAACTTTCCCCCCCAAAAAACTTATTTTATCCGTTTTATCTGCGTAAGCCATCGAAGAGTATCCCTTGCAGTCAAATCTGAGGGCTAACAAATTTTAGGATTTTCTTAAAACCCGTTCAGCCCATGACGTACTTACACTCCTGCCTTGCTTCCCATTGGAGAACGCATGAAACATTTCCCAATCAATCAAAGCATTGGCATTTCGTTCAGGGGATGGATGTGCGTTTGGAGAAGCTCAGGGAATAGTTACGGTACCAATACCTCGAGTGTGACTGCTTGCTGCTGGCAAGGGTTCAATGTGTCAGTCTGAAATTAAGAACCATCCTGACAAAACTGAATCAGACAATTTGATAAACTAATAATTCGAGTTCTATCTACAGTTCTAAGTTTATTGCTTTTGTAAGTCAAATGATGTCAATATTACATAATACAAAGTGCTGCATCTGAAATATATGCTTACTTTGCATCGCACATCGAAATTTTTTCCTGAAACTTCCTGAAATTGGCTTTCAACAGTTACTGCATAGATTAATTTATTGCTACAAGACGCAATAATTAAGTGGTCTTAATTTGTATCAAGCAATGATAATTGGAAATCTAATTTCACTCAAAATTAATCAGAATTAAATAGCATCATGTGGAAATTAAATATAACTGCAAACATATAATACATATAACAAAAAAAATAAAAAAAACAACAAAAAAAAAATATATATATATTTAACATCCCCTTTAACTAAAGGGGACTTTGAATCTTGGTGTGATTGCTTCTTTTCATAAAATTAACTGTAATCTAATAAAACTGGTGTAAAACAGCACAACACTGACTACTGCACACAAAAACACTTTCAAGTGACTGAAAACACACCAAATACGACTATTGCTTTACAAATACAGTGTCACAATGCATGCTGGGACGGCTCTGCCCAGATACTTCCCCCAACGCAAGAATGTAAATTAGAGCTGACATAACAAATTAGTTAATGAGTCAACTGACGAAAAGGTGAAGCAACTAGCCAACATTTTTATACAGTTTTTGGAGAAAAATAACAATTTTCCAAGTTCTTTCAAAGACAAGCTACTGCTCCTATTTGTTTTGTGGTAAATGGTGTTTACTTGGTGTCAGTTGAGGTTTTACAGGACATAAAGAATACATT
Organism: Leuresthes tenuis; assembly: GCF_036924035.1. NCBI lineage: Eukaryota > Metazoa > Chordata > Actinopteri > Atheriniformes > Atherinopsidae > Leuresthes > Leuresthes tenuis. Next base: position 19,725,976 of record NW_027325362.1, read on the forward strand.
AATGCACCGTGCATCTTCCCTAAGAGGGCACTTATTCAACATCTTGATCTAATCTGCATTTGACTGTCATTGATATGGACTGATTAAGCATCAAAGTTCCCCTGTGCTCTGACATGTAAAGGCCCTTCTCTTGTCCTACAGACTACCAATACCCAGACTGAAAGAGACACAAAACAAAGACAAATGATTTACATACAATTTATTTAAATCAATGGTATAACTTATGCCGTAGAAAAGTCAGGATATTTTGTAGCTTTATTAAAAATGTATATATCAAATCTGACATCTACTTGTGCACAGTGGCCCTGAGCAGTAACCTCTTCATGGTTTATTTCAGTTTATGTCATCAAATTATATTCGAGAAACTCAACAGCATCTGCAGTTTATGCAAGTTAACACATGATGGTGCTGTTGCAATACTGCATAAAAAAGACAAACACAAGAGCCCGGCATGGTAGAAAAAAGTTTATTCCTTTCCTGCCCAGCATATAAAGTCATCCCACCAGCCCGTACAGATGTTTTCACCCCATTACTCAATGACAGCTCTGTGAGATAAGCTAAATCCAAACATCCCACAGTGTTACACAACTGCCATGCATTGCTGTGTTTAATTTCACATTAAATTATGTATCCCTTGAGCTTTATTCTCAGTTTATGTGCATTGGAAAAGAGTCAACATGGCAGTGTTTATATTTACAGATCCCAGTGCTGGGTGTGATTGTGTAAATGTGAAATATTTTTGTGTTTTTTTCAAAGAAAATGTAGATAAGCATAACACTGACCATTAAAAGGCACAGATAAGTTCATCTCTGGTTTCAGTGGCATTTCCAGCAGTTAGAATTTAGTAATGCTGAGTGGACCCTTTTTTTGTTGTGGTCAAACATCTGAACAGTGTTGACTCTCGAGAGCACGGCTGCCTCTTTTCAGTACCCGGCGTCTATCTCCACGCAGCCCACAGCGTTGTTGGGACACTTGCAGGAGCGGCCCGTCGGCGTTGCTAAACAGAGGTGAGTGCAGCCTCCGTTGCTCACAGAACAGTAGTTTTGCCCTAATGGTGAGAAAAGATACTCTTAACAACGTGGAACAAGAGAGGGCACTTGAAATAATAAGCCACCATAGCGTGGGGCAACAGGAAACAGCCTCTTTAAATATCCTAAACACATCTAAAGGAAACACATAGCAGTTCCAGATGTTAGAGGCCCTCTCCCTCGACTCCACATTCCCTGTTTTTTTTGTTTTTTTTCTGCATGCAGCTTTATCTAGAAGGGAAGATGAAGTCTGGTGCTTTACTCTAGCATAAGTCATCCCTTCAGGTAATAACAAATATGAGCTGCAAAATTCCACATGTTACTTTGAGGTCAAGGACTGAACCTGTGAATTTTCTTGTTTGCGGTGTGGTCATCGCATTCCTCGAGATGCCGAGGTCACCCTTCTCTTGCCAACTGCTTTTTGTAACATTTTGAGGAATTCTGTAAAAACTCCCGAGGTGGTTTTCATTGGGAATTAGTTACACCATTACAACTGGAATACTACCTGAGGGACATTGGGAGTAGACTGAGGCGATCCCATATATCTTGGTCCGTTTCAGTGGCTGAAACTCGTCTGTCTCCCTGCCAGCCGACACGTCCACTTTAACCACGGCGTCCCTGTTGTAAACACAGTCAGCACATGAATTTTGCAATTTGGGACTATCTCAGTTTAAAAGACTCCTCCTGGTGGTTTTGTATAAAGTCTGTTAAGCACGAGTAAGAGTTAAGGGTCAGTTTCAGAGGCATTGCTGACATAGTCTGTTGTAAATTGTGTGCCTCCCCCCACCAACACCTCTCAACCTTCTCTTGTAAGGTCCTGGTGAGATCACAGGGGCAGGTCACTCACAGATGCCCGAAATGAGAAATTGCAAGCAGCTGTCACTTTTTAAGGATCCCTTCTCACTCCACATCCACACACACACACTCACACCAAGACACCCCAACCCCCGCTTCTTTCAGATATAAAGACAGCTCCACAGTTTCAGTGTGGGAGCGTCCCAGCCTGCGAGATCACGAAAGACTCTTGCTTGTGGGGGAGATTTCTGATCCTTGACCTACCCTCTCCTTCCTCTACCATGACGATCTACACAGTGAAAAGCTGCATTATGTTCTTGATGTTACAACACAATTAGACTTCATTTATAAATATTATTCAAATTACAAAAATGCAAATGCTACATCTTGGTACATGAGAGCTACACCTTTACCACAAATACTGTGTGTATTCTCAAATAAACATGTAAATTGAGTTGATTCCACTGGAATGAGGGAGCACTTTATTCCTTAAACACAGCAGAAAACATTGCCTTGCTTTACAAAGTAAAATTTTACAAATGTTTCAAACCTTTTCCAGTCAGTGTAGTAGATTATCTGCCCGAATGATATAATTCCAAATGGGTACTGAATCCCTTCCAAGACCGTAGTGCGGTCACCCCGACCAGGATGCATGCATTCCATTTTATGTGTGCCTGCAGGCGAGAGATTATACGCAGTGCTCAACACACAGCAGACATCACTTCAGAGTTTAGTCATCTGTCTGAAATCTGCATCTGTCTGAAATCTACCTGCATCTGCCCAACATAGCAGAGAACTCTGAGAGTCGAAAGTCAAGCCATTTGGTAGGCCAAGGTCATCCTTAACCAGCACCCGTCTGTTGGATCCATCCATGTAGGAGGTTTCAATCTTGGGGGCATCGCGGTTCCAGTCAGCCCAGTATAAATTACTGTAAGGAAAGACAAGAGTGACTCCATAAATAAATCATTTGAACAGATAGTATCATATCTTTATATCTTACCCACAGATTAAAGAAAGTAAAGAACAACAACAAAAAAAACAACAGGTAAATGACAATAGAACCAAGATAAAGGTTTAATTCTTTAGTTTTTATCCTTCATGCCAAGCAAACTGACCTCTGGCTGTAGCCTTTAATATTAATCACAGAATAAGAGGGGTTGGCTGTCTAATTTGAACTACAACATAAGTCAATCAAAATCAATACATGAATAAATAAATAGATCAATGCAAAAATATCAATTTAAATTAAGTTAAAATTATCGAACCTTAGTACAAAGACAACATAAGAAATGGTCAAACTGAATACCCGTTTCAAATTTGAGCAATAAATTTCTCAAGGGTTGTGACAACGGCATGTTAACGTGCGTTTTATCATCATTACTATTCTTTTAACTCTAAGTGTTGCTGAACCATTGCAGCGAATTCAAAATGTTTCTTTTGTGGATTTTTTCCCCGTGTGTTGTTACAATATCAAGGCTTTTTTTTCTGTATGTTTACGTCATAATACATAAAATGTCTCCAACATTTAACAGGTCTAAGCAACAGAAACAGGAATTGGTTAACTATGAAGCCAGCTGTTGTAAGATGTGCAGATGTGGCATTATTTTGCTGAATGAAGGAAAGCCTTTCTTGTAAAAGATGTTGTCTGCATGGCAGTGTATTTTGCTCCAAAACCTTGTATATATATCCCTCATACTGAATGGGACCTTTACAGATGTGCATGTTATTGATGCCATGTGGGCAAATGGTCCCTCTCACGGTCATGGATGCTTTGAACTGCGTACTTTTAATCAGCTGGATTATCCCTCGCCTTAGTGGTATGAGGCACTAGTGATTTTCAGGTCTTAACCCTTAAAACCTGAGGATAGGTTTTTATTGTAGTGGATCCGAAATGAGCTTGGGGCCAGAGAAGGCATCTGTGTTTCTGGATCTCATTTTGATGTCTAGGTTTGTGAGTATTTATCTAACTCGTAGAGTTTTAACGATGACCTGTTTTCACTGAAAATGGTTTTGAAGATGATTCAGCTCCTGCAGTTTTTTCTACCACAAACTGGTGCCTGTTTTTAATGTGGTGTCACCAAAGGACCCGGAAATCTATGTATTATGTAATATGTATTTCTTTTATTTTCAATTTCTTTAACTTTAGCATTTTACTGGCGTCAAATGTGTTTTTGTCTTTGATGAGTCTTGACTTTTTCAGTTAGATAAGGGGTTGAGATCATTTGTATGTCATTTCCATTCTATTTTTTACTTAGATTTTACACAGTGTCCCCCCTTTTTATTTGGAGATTGTATTTTAACTTTAAAAAAGTTTAAAAAAAAAAAAAGTAAAGCATTACACACCCATTGGCAGGGTCAGCGATGATGGCTCGTGGGTTCACTAGATCGGAGTCTATGATGATACGCCTCTGAGACCCATCCAGAGACGCCACCTCAATGCGATCTTTCACAGAGTCCGTCCAGAACATAGTTCGCCCCAAGTGGTCAATGGCAATACCCTCTGGGCTGTCCAAATCTGTTGGGATATAGTTCAGTTTTACTTATTATCATTAAAACCAATCTCCTGATTTATGTTAGAAAATGAAAGAGAACCTGAAGAGTGAGCGTAAAACTACCTGATCTAATAACTGTGATGGTCTCTCCCCCTTCAATGCTGGCTTTGCTGATTGAAGGCGATGTGATTTCCGTCCAATAAACCATTTTCTCCACACAGTCATAGGCCACTCCAATGATCACCTTCTCCTATAGAAGGGCCGGGAAACAACAATCTTTTTTCAGTGAGCTTCCTGATGTCAAAACTTTGAGCAGATGTGTTCTTTTGACGTCTAGACATGAATGCAAACAAACTGAACTGAATACCCAGTCACGGGCTGCTAAACCAGACTTCAGGCCAGCTGGTTTGGAAATCAGCATAACACAAAATGCAGGCTGCATTTCGAAAGAGGTTGGACTCGTGTTAGTCATTAGTGTGAATGTCACAGTGTGACTGCAATAAAGCACAAGCCTTGAATGCACTAAGCAGACGGGAAGATCAAGCAATAGCGCCAGCAGGAGGACAGATTAGAGCTGCAGCTTGAGCCGATGTTAGTAGAAATAACTTTGTTAGTGCATTTGTTTGATTTATATCTCTTGTGTAACTGTTATGGAAAACAGGCATGACTGGAAATTATGCCTGAAATGTCTTTAAAAAAAAAAAAAACTTACAGGGAGATAGAAAATAGCCTTGGCCTCATCTTTTTTCATGTTGAAACCATCCAGAGGGACATGCTCTATCCTGCCACTCTGGGCAAACAGCAGGTGTGTCGTTTGGGGTCTGACAGGTGGAGGCACACCACCATGGTCATGGCCTAATTGAGAGAAAAATCAATGGTCAAACTGTGGAGGGAGCCAACCAAAAAAAACAAGTGAAAACCTTTTAAGCGGCGTTTGTGATTGGGTAGTTTCGCTTTAGCTATGGTCTCTCTTTTACTGTGGTCTAATGTTGCTGAGGGGCAAACACGTCCCATTTACTCACACACTGGCCTGCTGCCAGGTCCAGACCGAGTCCCGTCGATCTCCTGTCCATATCGGTCCACACACCAGCAGTTTCCTGTGCTGTCGTGGCACTGCACGGGCTCATATTCCCCATTCTCATCACACGTGGGGATGTATTGGCCGACAGGAGGGCGGGGTCCCCGAGGTCCAAACTCCGTCACACCCAAAAGATTGTCTCTGTGGACCTCACATCGCGTTTTTGTCCTTCCTGGAGAGAAAAATGAAAAACAGGAATGAATAAAGACTCAATGTCACACATTTGCTCTAAAGCTCACTTTGTTTTTTATGTTAAATTCAGCTATATAAAAACAAAACAAACAAATAAACAAAATAATCCCACATCCGTCATAAGTCAAGACAAATTCCTTTAGGTATCCAGACGAAAAGGAAAAACAGGTTCCAGATGGCACTAATATCCTCTGGTGAGGAATTCATTACCAAACACTCCTCTTTTCCAACTGGATGGGGAAAAAAAAACTGCTCAGATTGAGGATCTGTTTCCTATTCAATACTATAAAAGAAAGCAATCAAACTGTCTGAATGACAGATGCCCAAAATAAACTTACAGCAGCAGGGGCATCATACTCAGCAACCGTAATGACTATAAAAACAAGCCAGCTGACAACAGTGCACTCTTATTGGACACTGAAAGCATTCGAGCCTTACCTGAAGAGCAGTAGAAGCCGTCACCGCTGTAGCCCTGCCTACACTGGCAGGTAAATGATCCCGGGGTGTTAATGCACAAAGCGTACTCATGACACCTGCCTGGCTGGCACTCATCTATGTCTTCAGGCAAAGTTTGAGAGCGTGATTGAAGGCAAAGCAGAATCGTTAAAAAAAGGCACAAAACACAAGCATTTTGTATAACTTTTAATGTACATTTTTCTACCTAAAAACAGGACACTTTGAATTAAAACACAACTGAGGACCAGACTCAATAAATAAATGTAAAAGAAATGCCTATCTGCTTTTAATGTTTCACTGTTCAATCACTGATTACGTAACCAGACTCACCTCCCACAGTCCTGAGCAGATGGCTTAACAATTACAGAAATTAAAGTCCTGCTCATGAGTCTGAAATGTCACGTCATTGGTTTTACTACCACATAATTAGATTTTTGGACATATAATGATAAAGTAGTTGTTTGAATAAGTCTCCATTTATTCATCTGTTTTATTTCAGTCATCTAATCAGTTAATCAAACAGTGCTAAAGGAAACAAGGCCTTACCACAAGAAATGGAAGCATTAAAACCTGAATAATAAAACCTGACTTGAGTTTAATCATGCTCATGCATCATGTGTCTGTAAGTTTTAATGCAGCGCTGCAGGAAGAACCAAAGTTTATGGACGATCAGTTTTTATTTTCAGCCTCTTTTGACCCATTAAGGCCATTTGAAACATATAAAGGTACCCCCCTTTCAGACTTGATAACAGCAAGACTGATAATTTACAATAAAAGCTAAAAGGTTCAGCCTCTCATACCGTTTTTAGTTAATAATTATAGTTTTGTCCAGAAGGTAAGAAACAAAGGTTTTAGAGGACAGTTTTTCAGAGAAACCGTACTGCTGGTATCAAGTTGAAACTCACTTTTGTAGTTTACTTCAATTCGATATTTAGTTAATTCCACATTTTAAATAATACTAATATTGTCATTTCATTCTGTTACTAATTCATATTTTACACACTGTCCTAGATGTTTAGGAAATGGCTTTGTTGGGATTCGTCTTTTTTGTTCATTCATTTTCTTAAAGCTTTGTATGACAGCCTGTATTAAAAATCTGGAACAAAGACCTGAAAGTATCTACTGTATCTCTTGTCTGTTTGGAGTACCTTGGCAGTTTCGGCCATCTCCCGTGAACCCTGGCAGGCAGGAGCAGATGTAGGATGAGCCTCCTGTGTAGCTGCACTGAGCGCGCTCAGGAATGTCACAGGTGTGGGTGCCTTGCTCACAGTGGTCCACAGGTCCATCGACCTCTATGGAGAAGAAGAAAAGCTGGTAAATAATATCACCTTCTTCAGCTTTTTGAGCAAATGAAATGCAGTGTGATGACTGGTTTATTCAGATGGATCCTTGCAAATTGTTTTAAGTCTGTTCCAGTCTTCATGTTAAGATAAAGTCAGAAACTATTATGATATAATGTTCACATTTAACATAAAGTCAAGGCAGTAGTATTAAAAGCCTAAAAACATGTTTCGTTAAATTTTGAGGTATCCCTTGAATAATCTTGGGTTACAGCTGAAAACAGGATAGTTTGAAAGGATAACTAAGGTTGGAAAAGCTTTAATATTCTTTCTACTCCACAATCTCCATAGTCCGTACGTAGTACTTATTCAGTATACATGCGATTATCTCACTCACCTAGGGCTTAATATTTTATTGCACAGTTTAGAACTTTATGTCTAAACCTGTACATCCCAACCACCAGGTGAGATTTGCCTAAAATGTTCTTTTACCTGTAAGCACACAAGAAGCACTCACCAATGCAGGTTCTCCCATCACTACCGAACTGGTACCCATCTTCACATTCACAACGGAAGGTCCCAGGCTGGTTGTTGCAGATAGCATTAGGTCCACAGACCTGAGGATTCTCTCTGCACTCATCAATGTCTGACAAAGAGAATAAGCTGTTATCACATACGAATAACTCCCCCATTAAGTCCTAGTTTGACCTCTTGTCTGGATTTGTCAAATCAGAGTACTTGATTATCAGACGTTGGCAGATCAGAGGCAGAAGCTTGATTAGATTTCCTAATTGGTTTCAGATAGCATCTGTCTGAAATACTTCCTTCCTTTCCTTACTGTGTGCGCTTCCTGTTTGGGTTCTTGTGAAAAACACTGTTGGTAGTAAAGACTGAGGGCTGGGAATAAGGGCGACACTGGATATGTAAACCTGGTCTCAGAGCGTGGGACCCAATTAGCAAGTTGTGCTGTTCCCTAGGAAGGAAGACTTAAAAGCCTGAGTTAATTAAATAATAGGTCTGAAACAGCTATGGAAACTGTTTGATTTACTTGAAAGTGGAAAATACACTTATGAAGGGTGCCAGTTGCTGCAATAGTATCTTTACTGCCTAAAGCAATGTAAAAAAAAAAAAAAAGGTATCATAGTGGATGTCATTCTTACCATAGCATGTACGGCCATCGCCATTAAAACCAGCAATACACTGGCAAGTGAACTGGGTTCCCTGGCCAGGTCGGCAAACGGCACTGGTGTCACAGCCGTGTCTTCCAGTGAAACATGGGTTATCCTCTGGCTGCCCTCCTAAGAAAGGAAGGTTTTAAAAAAACTTGATTACAACACTATTATCCTGTTAGGAGGAAGCACTGTAAAAATAACTCAAACTTTTGTTCAGACCCGTCTTGGTCAAACAAGATGTTTCAATGCAGGAAGGAAATTAGCTCAGACCAAAACAGGAGGACAAAATAATGTCCTTGATCTCACCGCTGATGTCCCCGATCTTGTTGCTCATGGCGAACCGCATAAGTTCATTATTAGCGTCATACATGGCAAAAACCTGGTCCACGTTGAGCATCTGGCTGGGTTTCACATCTCTTAGAGACTCGCCATACTGGCAGCTCTGGAATGTGATGGTCTGACGCCACTGATATATTCTAGTTTCAGTGGATCCGTCAGGCATGTTCACTATGTAGTTCCGAGTAGAAGATGAGGTGATCACTGAAAGGTAAAATAGACAAATAAGCAATGAAAAAAAAACTGACCTCCTGGGGGCTTCCTCGGAAGAGGAAAATAAATATAACTTCTGAGTTGAAGCTGTGTCTTACAGTTACTGTTGTACTGGTAGACCTCAGAGTAAGGGTCGATCTGCATAGTGGAGCCACTAGGTACCTCAGGGACCTGGCCATCTAGGGTGGTGCGTACCACTAGGTGGTCAAGCTCATCAGTGCCTTTGAACTCCTGCCTGATTGTCAGCTTCTCATTCCCTGGCAGAAAGGTCACTTCGGCCTGTCGTGTAAACTCACCCCCTTCAGAGGACAAAGAAGAGGAAGTTAACTCTTAGACCTTAGACCTGGATGAACTCTGGCTACCTGCCTTCTGTCGCAGCTGTGAGGATGTGTGAGGAGCTGAGCTGGACAGTGAATAAAGCTGCAGTCGTATGGTTAAGTTATTCTGTCATTTATCTGCACATTTGAAGCCTGTGAAAACCAAAGGAGAAGCTGCTGAGTGTCACTTTGTTGTAACTTTTTTTCCCCCCTTACCAATGATACTGAAGCCATTCTTGAAGCCAGGCTGCTCCAGAGCAAACGCCCACCCAATCACCCCACCAATGGCTGACAGGGGGGCCAGAGAGGGCCCGACGGTCTTGGGAATGTCACTAATGGCAACATAAGATCGGCCATCATTTACCACCACATATGAGTGGAGATCATTGCCGGTGAACTCCACTGGGGAGGGGGAGTTTCCCACAAACACTCTTCCATACACTTTCCCATTCATCCTTTGAGGTTTTCCTGCAAAAACAAACCAAAACAATCAAAGTTAGTCTCCAGGAGAAGCAAATAAATCCTATGGCTCAACCCCCATTTGTCCCAATAGCTCTAATGAATGTAATAAGCATGTTGTGAACAATACACAAGAACTGGGTGAGTGCAACTGCTACACAAAAATATTTTTACAGCACTTGCACATTTGTCTCCTGCTACGAATGCTTGACTTACTGAATCCATTCTGCAAAGTAACTGCTACACAGTTATTAAATGAAAGCATACTTCCAAACTAATTTCACTTTGTTGGGTTGTGGTACAATTTTGTATAATAAGTTGAACTGAACCATATTATGTCTTTAAACAGGTGAGGCAACGATAGTTAAACGATATTTTTCTTATAGATGAGTGCAACAATGCAATACAAGTTTCGCCCACAGTAGAGTTCTTCAGCAAACAGCAGTAACAGAGATAGTTGCATACCCTCTGCCACACACTGTATTCCACTGCCATAAAAGCCAGGTCTGCAGTGACAGCAGTATCCATTCGGGTAGTCCCTGCAGTCAGCAAACTGGGAGCATTTATTTCTGTTGCTGGCACACGTCCCAAGGTTGTATGAGAACACTGAAAACACAGGAACAGCATTATCATGGAAAAGCTAATTGTTTGAATGACTGTCATCGTCAAGTGATGAATGTTAAATTGTGCATCAAATTATTAGTTTGTATCACTGACAAAACACTTTCTTTGTTACGTAAAAATACTGACTTTTAAAACATTTTTCTTATACTGGGTTTAATGCTGTGTGGCTGGAATGATTACAAATGCTACAGACATTTGCTTCCACCCATACATGGGTGAAAACAGCTGAAGATACCACACATCCAATACCATGTGTTTCACCAAGACATGGCTGCAGGATCATATTTGGGACTGGAATGTCCCTCTACATGACTTTCAAACTATATGAGCAGACAGAGACCTGCAGAAAGGGCAGCAAGCGTAAAGGAGGATGTTACTGAGAAGGAGGCTCTCTGCACCCTGGATTTTTCAGCTGTAGGTTTCACCTGTGTTACTTATCGGTGCTGCTTGGAATATCATCAATTCAGTAATTGCTAAGCAAAAAAAAAAAACATCCCAGTTGAATCTTTATGATTGTTCCTTTCAGCCTGTGCTGTTGATCCCAACATCACCCCATTTCATGTTTAATCTAAATGAGACTTGGATAGAAATATAAAAATACATAAATGCAAGCATCAAATATACTATATACAAAATTGCATTTGAGTCTTTTTGTCATAGACTCACCATCTACATTTATGTCTGTGTCATCCACCACCACCACTTCTGGGTTATCTGGCTGATTTGGCTGGTACTGAATCGGTAGGGTTTCAATCTGTTCTACAACTGGCTCATATGGAGAGTATTTTACTTGTCCATTAGTATACACATTCTGCTTTTCTTCCACAACTTGTGATGCGGCCTCAGTGGGCAGCTCAGTGACCTCGCCAGGAGCCACGTTGGTGAAATAAGGGGAAGTTCCGATCTCGTACACCCATACACCTCGGCGGCCAGAGTTGGTCTCCCTATGAGGAGAGAAAGTTTCTGATTTGAAAACACGTTTACAGTCACATTTCTTAAAATGTTCATCAGTAAGCTGCATGTCCTCACAAAATGGTGATTTTGGCTAACAGCCACTTACTCTGCTAAAGCCCTCACAGATGCCTCTTCATCAGTGGTGGTGCGGTGGTAATGTCCCTGACTGTAAAACAGGAATCCTCTAACCAAACCTTTGCTGAAGCCAGCATGCATGACCACACTACTGTCTCCCACAGGTGTGGAAGAAAACTGAATCCCATCCCTTGCATAGAAGACAATAGCATATGATGCAGTCTCCAAAGATGCAATCACCAGCTGGAAGGTGTTTCTCTGAGTAACAAAACATTAGACAGGATATAAATGATTAGCTCCACCACAAATGACTTGAATAAACATGTGATGCTCACCTTCTTGTCAACACCATCCCCTCTGCTTTGAGATTCATGGGTGGCGACGTCAACCCAGGTGATCACCACAGCATGGGTAGGATCAACCTCATCGTCCTCTGGGAAGGCCCTATTGATGTGCTCGGCTGCCCGACGCAGGACACTTGGACTGGAGTCTTGACGGAAGAAAACTTTCCCCACACCATCGCTTGTGTCCAGATCTCCTTGCAGGGCTGCAATCATGCCAAATTTTGGGGGCATTTTGCCAAGATACGTCGACTCGCTCGTCGGCTCCGTTGTGGCAACAAAACCATTGGTGCTGATCTGAAATGAAAAGCGAGTTAGTCATTTTCAGGACAATAAATGAAATGATTGTAAGAGCATCTAACCTTCTTCTTGACACAGCTCAAACTGTTTCACAGCAGAGGCAAACCCAGTTCAGCCTGACCCACTTTGATCGCTATTCCAAACTCATTAGAGTAATGATCTAAGTCAGCTGCTATGTCTTTCCACAGTGCTAATGAACAATCAAGATCACTTCAAACACAGCCTTTACACAGGTTATGTGCTTTATTATGGTCAAATGCAAGGCTCTTAAAGAAAAACAAAATCTGGAGCTAGTGGCAAAATCATACACATACTCCTTCACTTCCTGACCAAATGAAAACAACAGAGCTCTTTCTGGCCCGGGCCGGACCGTTTCCTGTCCTTGCCCTTGACAAGTAGTCCCAGGGAGCCTGAAGATTGTAGACTAATCTGCATTACAGAAACTTCCTGCCAAAACTGCAAGAGCTCGGAAAATGATTAGCGATTCTGATCTCACGAATGTGGACAGAGAGATCCTCACAATCAGCGTTTAATGTATGCAAAAGCTGGGTAAAACCTGAATCATACTCACACAGAGATGATTAAACTTTCCGAAGTGATTGGTAAAAATATTTTTTTTCAGTAATCATGTCTGGACTAAAAACCCTGAAAAACACCCACAGGACACAGATAGTTCAGGGCAGACTGTCTCGTAAATCAAAACCAAAAGTCTTTGAGCAAGCATAACAGCAGTGGTGAAATAAGTATGAGGTGGGTGATGCAGGAGCTCCTCAGCCGAGACTGATTGTTTAAACAAGGAATTCAATAATTCATCTCAGCCACAGTCTGACGAGTTAACCACAGCTTGTTTGCCTCTGCACAACCTCCCCCAAAATATCTGCTCTTTGAATAACATTTACTTCTGTGTTAAGTGTCAAATAAAAGCCATTGCTTAAGGAAATCGTTGCATTCTCGTGCAGTTATCAGTTAAGACTGGACTCATTTAAAATTTATTTGCAAAAATAGAAATAACCTCTCTCTTCACTGTGTCTATTATCCAAAACACCCCGAGCGTTTAGTCAGAGAGGGTAAAACTTTGGCAAATGTTCAATTTCTGTCTCTCAGTGTAATCACGCTCTGTTAGCACATCATTCACACGCAGTACAATTAAAAAAAGAGATGTAGCACTTCTTTTGGAACAAGGGTTGTTTGTCCGACAAAATGGTCCACGTCCATTTACAGGCAACAAAGGGTAAAGTTAAAAACCGTGGCAAATACTAAAAAAAGGAAGTCCTGGAAAACGATGTGCGCTCTCTAAAAACATGTTTTAGAGACCACTTTTATGTAACATGAACTCATTAGATATTTTCTGGGTGGGTTACAAAATAGGGAGCGTTTTTTTCTCAGTATGAACAGTAAACTGGTCAACTTAAGGGACGTCGTAAGTATGCGTGAATGTATGCATTCCGCAACATACAACAGTCTGTATGATAAGTAAATCAATATTTAGAAATGCTCCAAATCGACACAGAAAATGACACACGGCCCAGCAACATTTTGTAACATCCAGGAATTGTTTAAGGATGTAACTTCTGTCCCCTTTCCATTTTATTTGCTATGCGCAATTGCGCAAAACAGATGGACAGTCCGCAGCGCCGATTAAATCCCGCGCGTTAGTATTATTTGTGGGGAAGCACGTCAAAGCTGTTGGTTAACTTACAAAAATGCTGTTGAAAGAGCCATCATAAAACAGTACTGGCTTGTTGAGATTAAGTTGGTGCGTCTGGTCATTCCCTGGCTCCAGTAACTGATCTCTTGCGCTCTGTCCGAAGGGGAAAAACTCGTCTCTTGTTACACTCCGCACCAAAGCCACAAATCCGAGAAAACTCGCACATACGAGCCATCCTTGTTTCTGCCAATCCATTGTTCGCCTTTCGGAGGCAGCTGAGCGGTCAGTCCTGTGTTATAAGAGCGAGTAAAAGAGGTTGTAGAATGATCCGTGTGGGCGGAGCGCAGCTCCAAAATGAGGAGAACCCTATACTTTTCTGTCCGTGATAATTCTTGAACAAGTTCTTGAACAAGCAAGAGTTAAAAGGGTTTTCACATGCTTTTTGTTCAAATTCTTGAAACTAGTTGTTACAGTGTTGTCATTACAGTAGAAAGTAGCCATTTGTGTTTGGATGATAAGGCACTGTAATACGGGGCCCACTGTGTATGAAGCATCCAGAGAAATAACCCTATACAGCTCCAAATTTGGAGCTTTGGAGACAGGCCAATTGACCATCAGAGCATGGACCAGTTACCGGCAATTGAGCCCAGTTTAACTGAAATGTTATGTAAAGGACAGCATCACAAAGCACAGTAGCACAATCGTTGGAGGCTATCAGACTTGACTCCAGCTGGGATAATGAGGGGCATACTGATATTATGGTTCAACTTGGAGACACTCTGTCCCACTAACGGATGGTCAGTCATCCATCCAGCTCTTTGATCCAACTGAGTAGCTGTTGGCCATATTATCATAAAGCTCTGTATCTCTGCCCCCACCCATTATATCTAATGATTTTAATAAACTTTAATCATTATGTGGAGCTACTACCACCCCAAAAGATTTGGCCCTCATTAGAGCATATTGAACCAAGATGTTTACAGTGCTTAACATGGGCAGCCACGATGCTCATGATTCATAGTGTTTTGGGTGATCACATGACCTTAATCAAGTCAACAGCAGGCCAGGATTTCAATAAACAAGACATAAAAGATAGAAGTTCAGCTCAAGCTCTGTGGGGGCTAAATTTATTCTCTTTCAGGGAAATTCTTTCTCAACACTGAGTTCATCATCAGGAAACATCCTATTTAGTTTAGATAAAAAGTTCAAAGTTCACACAACTCATGTCCAAACTCAGGCCTTGGAGAAATTAAGGTCACAAACAGACACAGATTTGTTCAAAAGGTTCACAAGAAAAAACAGGCTGGGAACAGCTGTTCTTTCAGGAAAGTCTTTCCTAAACTAGATAGTCAAAGAGCAATCTTCTTGCACCGCCTTCAGGCCCAAGTTTAATTTTTCCACACACAATTTAATGTTAACATTCTGTGATAGTATATCTTTCCTTAAAACAAAAGTGTATCACTGCATTTGGTGATATCCTTCATCTTTCTTCAACCTGACGTTACAAAAAAAAAGAGATTCTTCTAAAATATCCCTGCTTAAACATATAGTTTAATTTGGAATCATTGGACTGCATGTCAGTTAAATCCAACATTTTTACACCCACATACAGTATACAGACTGCAATATCCAAAGATAATGTGCCACAGATGGTAGTCTTGTATTGGTCACCCTACAAGATAATGTGCCACAGATGGTAGTCTTGTATTGGTCACCCTACAAGAAACTTTGAACATTTTTACCACAATGATAATATTTGCTCTATGGCTTTAGAATAAGAGATTTATGCGGAATATCTGTGATTACAGGATCACATAACTGCCATGCCAGATGATTTACTTAGTTATTCGTATTTAACAAGGTAAAAAGGGCCTTTTAAGTTTTAAAGTCTCTTTCGTAAGCGAAAATGACAAATAATGGTGAGATACTCTAAATTGGGATGTAATTGTGCACATCTCATCACAGTCAATGAAGTCCGTTTGTCCTTTTATATTGTTATGCATCCAGTAACAGTCAAACGTTTGGACTCATCTTCATTCAGAGACTGAATTGCATTTTTTTGCATTGTAGAACAATAAGAATTCACAAAGAGTAGTGAAGCAAACGAAAGACTATTTTGCCTTAATGAAAACTTTGCACTGAAATTGTCTTTCTGTTTTGTAGTTGAAAGGTGCCACCTTCTGGTCATCTCGTGAAGGTTGCAGTATTTGTAGCTGCTGAGGTTTATATTCATTGATATAAACCACTAAACTGACAGAATGTATGTTGAAATAATAGATACATGTATTCAATCTGTTTTTTCTTTTTTTAAAATCTATATCATTAAAAAGTTCAGAGGACGTTCATTCAGGGGGAAACTACATGCCTCTCTACAAAACGAAACGTAGGGATACTTATAGTGATGTCAGTAGCTGTGATTTGTCACTGATTTTGTGAGTCTGTTTTCTCTACCCGTGTTGCCTGGTAACCAGCATGCAGTTGTCTGATATGTCCATAATAGGATACTGTGGCCTGATAATAAGACTGAAGTGCTATTTCAGCATCACCCCGTTTTTTGTAATTTTTTATTTTCTGGCAAAGCCAAAGACGTGGGTGATTTAAAGGGCCAGAGCCAGGCAGTGGAAGAAAGAAATACATGTTAAGACGAATACCTGATGAGTCTGAATATGATTATATTGGTGTTCATTTTTATAGTCCACATCTGACAGGCCAAAAAGAACACAATCAAAAATGAAGCCAAGAAGGAGGCCTTGTCACTGACAGCCTCCTGTTGGCTGTGGCGTCTGGGCAGCTGTGTCGCTGTGTGGTAAGAGATGAATGTATCGCAACAGTCAAAGGTGAGTGGGAGTGACCTCCATCCTTGTCCTCCCTCATGTTCACATGCCCCAGTCCTGTAACACAAAAACCCTATTATTTATGAACATAACAAACTTCACATAACAGATAAGCTTCTTCTCGGGTCATAAACCAGAGTTTGCCTCTGTGAGCAGAAGTTCTCTCTTCTGGTGGAATTAAAGGGAAATCCCAGTGATCTCATGCAGTAATATAAGTTTGTGTGTAACCATATGTTCTTTTCAGTCAATGAAAAAAACAAACAAACCATACAAAAGCTTCCGTGGCTCTGGAGAAGCTTTATAAAAATCTGATGACGTAACGTGGGCATCACCAGAGCTACAACGCTCCACATTTGTATCTGAAAACCTGCATTTCAAAATGCAGCTCTGAAGTTAGGGCGGCGTGGATGTGTCAGAGAACAAACTGATGCGTTGTACAAAACTTGCTGGATTCGTTATTTTTGGACCGTGACTCAGAATAAGAACTGAAACCCAGGATGAGTGGGCTTCGGCTGAATCATTCTAATGCTTTTATGCAATTGAAAATCCAGGTTTTATTGAGGCTTGGGGGCCGGGCAGGTCAACACATTGACATAAACCAAAAAAATCCATCCATTCATCCATTTTCTAGAACTGCTGGATTATACAACCGTGAGTGCTGGAATTCTGTTAATGTTATAAATAGCTTGTAGAATCACTTTTGGCAGTAATAACTTTATAACTTGATAACATGGTATTTTTTCTGTATGATGTTTCCAGTCTCTCACACTGCTGTGGAGGAATCTTGACCCACTCTTCTATTACAATGTTGCTACAGCCCATTGACGTTTGTGAACATTTGTTCATTCACAGCTCTCTTAAGGTCCCATAGAAGCATTTGAATAAAGTTGAGGTTGACTGGGTCTTTACACCTTGATTCTTTACTTTTTCAGCCATTCTGTTGTAGATTTGAGGCTGCGTTTGGGATCACTGTCCTGTTGCGTGACCTAGTTTCAGCCAAATTCGACCTTTTAGACGTGGGGTCTCATCTTTGACTCTAGATTACTTTGGTATACAGGAGGAGTTCATCGTCGACTCAGTGGCTGCAAGATGTGTTGCAAAAGAAGACCATCACCCCTCCACCACCACGCATGAGACTTGGTATGAGATGTCTGTGCTGAGCATGTCTTCGGTTTTGTTAAATAAACACTGACATGTGTTGGTTTCTATCTGTGGTTGTATTTTCCTCATTTTAAGACCAGGTGATTAAATCTATATACATCATTAAAGTAAACTTTCTTTTTTACATGACTTTACACACATCGAATTCTAATAATCGTTACAATGACATTAGTAATATTCTCAAATGTAGTTTTTGGAGCTCTGTTTACTTGACCTACATGTTTCTGATGTTACATGGTGATTTTGCAGTACTGACCTGTTTCTAAGATGAATGTGAATTTTCTTTCGCGCATCTTCATAAAATGAGAGTAAATACATGTAATAGCTCGGACCTGCCCTCCTGGGACCAGAGCAGCGGTGGGAAGCTCCATCACAGGGTTAAAGGTACAGTAGTGTGCGTCAGCTGATGCGTAACGTCACGTAATGAGCGCGCTGGGAGGAGAGGGCTGGTCCTCGCACGGAGCTCCAAGCTGCAGCAGCTCTCATCGGCTTCCTGCCCGCTGCAGCTCTCGACAAACGGACCTTGCTCATCGCAGATCATGTGCCTCCCTCTCTGGTCGTCTCTGGCTCTGCTGCAGGAAGTTGGACTAGTTTCCTTCTCCGTCACTTTTTTCCTCTCGCACTCCGTGACAGCCGCATCCGCAGCCCTGTTTTCTCTCCCCATTTCTGCTTTTTTGCTGCGGCTTTCACCTCTCCTCGACCGGGCCTGAGTGCCCGAGAGGCTGGCGCTGTGAAGCCAGCGATCTGCAGCCAGCAAACACACCTCCCACATCCCCTCACGTTCGGGGAGAGCGGGTCATGGAGGCTTTGGTGGAGGAGAAAGAGCCGTCGCCGATGGACAAGTCCCTGCCTCTGCCTACTCTGAGCCCAGCCGTACCCCCCTTTGTCACTTTGGGGCTGACGGTGGTCTACACGGTCTTCTACTCCCTCCTCTTCATCTTCATCTACGTGCAGCTCTGGCTGGTCCTGCGGTACCGACACAAGCGCCTCAGCTACCAGACTGTGTTCCTGTTCCTGTGCCTGCTGTGGTCAGCCTTGCGCACCGTGCTCTTCTCTTTTTACTTCAGGAACTTTGTCACAGCCAACACTCTGGGACCCTTTCCCTTCTGGCTGCTCTACTGCTTCCCAGTCTGCCTGCAGTTCTTCACTCTGAGTCTCATGAACCTTTACTTTGCACAGGTGAGTTAGCAGGATTATGGAGGATGCTGTGAATGCCATCGCAGATTGTCATGTGGCGTCACTCATCTGCGCCTTATTCTATAGTATGTGAATACAAAATGTTGATCAGTCTCCCTGAAGTCGGGTATGATGTATGTGCAGAGATTGACATACAGGCTCATTGGATGTGTGTGAGCTTTGGGAGAAGTGTGTAGGCCAACTGCAACTTCCAGAGTTGTGAAACAAGAAGCCGGATACACTGATAACAGACTTCACTGTGAAGAAGGAGACCATTTCTGACAAAGAAAATACAGGAGAATCTGAGCGAGAGAGAGTGCACATAACTTTATTTCAACAACGTAACCTGATTACTTTTAAAGGATGTTCAAGTCAAGTATGTTCATGTCATGCCTGAAGGGAAACTGTATCGTCGGAGCTGAAATCTTCTGACATTTACTTGGCAAAATATGAAATAACAAACAGTGGTTGATATGTGGTTGACAGCTCAGGTCTACCATTCTCATTTAACAGTAAACCCAGCTGAAAAACAAAACAAAACACGTATCTTGGACTGAGCATATAATTAGTTATGTAGTTAAAAATAACACAACAAATAAAAAAAGAGCCACAGCTTCTGATTTTTTCCATAACTGGTTCATTTCTAATTTCAGGGACATGAGGTCCACTGCATAAAGTGGGAGAAAGCGGTAAAAAACCTTTTAAAAAGTCCATCAAAAGCCCCTTGAGCACATCTTACTGAATTAAACTCATAAAATGGTGGCTCTAATTGTCATTTCAGCTCTCCCCGGAGCATTTTTCAGGCATATATGCAAAAGGAAAATGCTGTCAAATTGATGTGCGGAAGGATCAAATAACTTTTACGTGACTACAAGTGTGAGAGGTTGATTAGAATTGGTCTGGTTTTCTTTACAGTTTGCTGAAATGAATGAAATGTGTGAAACTGTCACGATGAGTGCCCCGGAACATGTTTGAATGCCTAACCTGCTGTCGCTAAATGCACCTGATAATAAGGAGTCGGCCATTCAGTGAATATTACACGTTGCTATGAGTGTAACATTTAGATCAGCTACAAAGTGGGATGCGGTGAATCATTTCTTCACCTGCTTACATAATCCACATATCAACTAATAGCTCCTCTGGCCTTTGCCTGAAGCTTATTTTTAGTATAATCCTCTCACGCTGACGTGAACCACCGTTGACAACTTAAAGTGTGTCTGAAAACTCTGTTTCACTGCGTTGTGAGACCATTTCTGTTCGTTTCAATCGCAAGCTTCCTGTTTTATAAGAATGTCTTGTTTTTCTTTTTCATACGAGACCAAGGAATAGAGAAGTGAAAACAGTTTACCAAAGCAGCGTGACGCATTTGCATGATGCAGTGTCTTGTTTTCCTTTCACAGGTCGTATTTAAGGCAAAGTCAAAGTATGCACCAGAGCTGCTGAGGTACAGGTGAGCGCCGTGCTGAATGGTTTTCAGTTGGTTTCTATCACAGTTTATTTTTTTTGGTGGGGTTGAACGGTAAATGTATTCTTTTTTTCTCTCTCTCTCTCCCTGACTGCCAGGCTGCCACTGTACCTCCTCTTCCTGTTCATCAGCCTGGTGTTTTTAGTTGTGAATTTAGTGTGTGCCCTCTTGGTGAGGATGTCCTTTGCGGAGGCACACACCATTGTCCTAGTGAGGGTTACTATCAACGACACACTTTTTGTCCTGTGTGCCATCTCCCTCTCCTTATGTCTATACAAGATTGCCAAGATGTCGCTGGCCAATATTTACCTGGAGTCCAAGGTGAGACAGAACTCGTTGGGCCTGATGTGACTCTGAGAAGTGAGCGGGAGGAGTTGCCACTCTGTAGCTTGCATCGACAAGTTTTGCGAAGGCTTGCATGAATTTGCAGTTCAACACATTATTTATGCTTTGTACATGTTGCGTACATAGTGTAGTATAGTTAATAAGACACCATCCTTTGTGTTTTATCTAACAACTAACTAAAAAAGCCTTACCTCATTGCATTTAGAAAGTAAGCTATTCCCACCAGTTTTCACTGTTTTCACCAGATCACATTTCATTTCAGCCTAATTTGGAATGTCTGGTTGATACTATGTATGATCTTGTGCAGGGGACGTCTGTATGCCAGGTGACAGTCATAGGAGCCATCGTCATTCTCCTGTATGCATCCAGGGCATGCTACAACCTGGTCGTGTTGGGACTCTCAAACAAGAATATTAACTCATTTGACTACGACTGGTACAATGTGTCGGACCAGGTGAATCATCAGATGTCATAAAGCTTTGAAGGAGAAAAAATGATTGTTCTGAGCTCCACTTTGGCTGTGGTCAACAGCCAGTTAGCTTAGCATAGCACAATTAGATTTCCAGGTTACCAGGTGGTATTGACACGGTGTGTAATCCACTGCCAAACACCTCTAAAACTCACTAATGCAGAAGTTACGGTATTTCTCGTTTGATTCCAAAAACCAAAGAGTTGAAAAAAAGTGTGTTTTCATTGGGATTTACAGGCTAAGCTAAGCATTGCTCTGCTAACTGGCTGATAGGCCCATATTTATGTCAATTGTCTGATTTAGATTAGCCCCAAATTAGTTTCAAAATGGCAATCTTGCAGATTTCAGTTCTGCTTGTTTTTCATACCTGTAGTTACTTGGGGTCACAGGCCACTCTTACCACTCCCTGCATTATTTGACCAATCTGCTGTAGAAAAATACACACAATAAAAAAATATCCCCTTGTTTGTTGTTGTAACTCAGACACGTTACATTTCCTGTGACTATTCATAGTGAAAATTTGGCAGATTTGCAATCTTGAGCAATCTTAAACAATGTGGAGTGGGGCTGGAAAGCAAAGTTGTAAACTGCGGTATCTTAGCCGTCGGGCGCTCTTGAGCAGTTTCAGGCCTGGGAATTTGCATAACAAAACTCAGCGTACTTCAAAACTGGTCACAAGAGCACATAGCTTTAAGGTTCACAAACTTCTCTGTTGCTTTAATTAATGATTAAATGATTAAAAAAGATGTTGCTGTGACCACTTATAAGGTATGAGGTAATCTTGCGACCCAATTTGAATAGTTTTACGAAGACTTCACTCAGAACGTGTCATGTTTGTGCTGTTGATTCTTTTTCTTTTCTAAAATCTTCTTTTTTTTTTTTCCAGGCAGATTTACAGTCAACTTTGGGCGACACTGGCTACATCGTCTTTGGAGTGATTTTATTTATATGGGAGCTGCTCCCTACTTCTCTTGTGGTGTTCTTCTTCAGAGTTCGGAAGCCTAACCTTGACAGGGTGAGCCAGCAGTTACACTGACCCCAACCTGGGGATCAGGTTAGGCTCACGGCATGAGCTATAAAAAGTTCAGTCAAATTAAAAGCGAGTTGTCATAGACTATAGAGTCATAAGCAAACAGGTTGGGAAGCTCTGCTTTAGATTATCTGAAACACACAAGTTTTTGTACTGTAATCACCATCATCACTGCCTATGCTGACTTTGTTGTTTGTTTTTGGCTCCTGCAGAGCGGCTCTGGCCTTCCTGGTCATGTCTTCTCCTCTAGGGCTTATTTCTTTGACAACCCACGGCGATATGACAGCGATGACGATTTAGCGTGGAGCGTCATGCCTCAAAACATTCAAGCCAGGTAAAAAAAAAAAAGAAAAAAAAAGTCAAATGCCACGATCCTACCTGCCCAAACCTGCCATGCACGATGTAGAAATGTAGTGAGATGCAATGAATGTTTTCTTTTTTGACTCTCCAGCCTGGCTGCCGACAGCTACGAATGGGGGAGCCAAAGCAGCGGCATCGGTGCCTACATTGGAGGCGATGACAGCTACAACTTCCCTCCTCCTCCTCCGGAAGAGCTCAGCCATTACTGAGTGGAGCTCGGGATGACTCCTGTGGACCTGCGGCGTTGCTTTTCATCTGTACATTTTTTGCACAGCCTGCTACTGACCGAAGCACATGTGGAATAAAGGGGCTCTAAACTTCATTCTGGAGACAAACTAACAGACTTCTCTTTGCCAGTAAACAATGGCCAAGTAATGGGACATTCATTTTGCACACCTCCTGTACAAAATATGATCTGCTATTAAACATCTTTGACTGTATAGTTTATATTGAGTACAACTTAATATATTTCTTGACCTTTATGATATGTACTGCATTATCTTTATGTACTGTGTATGAACATACTCTTTTTCATACAGATGTGTTTATATAGAGAAGATATTCATTTAATTTGAATTAAACAAAAGTTGAATTACTGTAAAATTAATTTGTGATAAAACACTTGAATGACGACTTGGCACTGGTTGACGTTTTCCCACTTTCAGTCGATTTGGGTTTCAGTGAATTTTAACATTTGTTGGGAAGTTCTAAAAGAAAACCAACAATTTATTCATATTTTTACGACGCGACTGTGTCACCACACAGATAACTTCTAACAAATCCCAAATTTTCCAAAGCAATACTAAAAAAAAAAAAATATATATATATATATATATATATACATCAACTTGCAGAGCATTTAATGTAATTTTCTGGATGTCAGTGCCACTACTTGATTAAGGTAATACAATGTTTTCATTAGTGAAGCATTGCATCTACAGTAATAATCACAATGTCATAGTTGCTTAATTAATATCTATCGGATATAATGCATCAGATCATTTTCATATGGTTCCTGAACTGTGCAACAACCTCCCTTCATTTACCCACAGATCCAAAAAGCTGTACCGTAAGCCTCCTGCAGAGGGCGCACGGACCTCTGGATAAGAGCAAGTCAGACAGTGGGAAAGAAGTGTCCCAGTCACAGATACTGTTTTATGATACTCTCGGTGCTCAAAGAGTTCACATATCCGAGCATGGAGCAAAAACGAAAGCACAAAAACCTCAGTTGACATCTGCTGTACAGCAAGACAATGAACTCAAAGCGAGACCAAAGCAGTTCCGTTAGAAACAGGGTGCTTTTAATTCAGATCATTCCTCAAATGATTGCAAACTCAAGCAATTACAGTAGCTTATATAAACAGCCCATTCCATGTGAAAAGCATAACATGACGCATATGCAAAACACTGTACCTTTAAGGAATTAACTGGGGAGGGGGAAAAAAAACAAAACAATACATAAAGGATGAAGACTTTCTTGGAGTTTAACACCTTTTTGAAGCCTTTTTCTGAAAGTGTCAGCTGTAATGTAAATGTTTCATTCTCTGTAGGTGGCAAACGTACAATCCCTTTCAGTACAATGTGATGACATTCGAAATCAGCTGGGTTGCCCAATTCCTGCGTAAGTTTGTTTTGTTTCCATAAGGATAAATCTTGCACCCATTCAAGCAAAAGTCTGCTGTGTCGCTTTGTAAAACACACACTCTCACACACACACACGCACACACATGCTCTCCAGAGGCCACTTTCTTCAGACAGAGCACTTATTGGCTGTTTGCCGGGGATGCAGTCGTCCTACTAGCTGGGATCTGATGATTTGCCGAGTTCAACTTTAACTCCTTTTTCTCCTGCACCTGCAAGCAGAGGATCAATTTTAAAAACAACAACAACAACAACAACAACAACAACAACAACAACAAAAAAACTCGATTGTGCGGTCCATCTGTCAAATCCTACCCGTTAAGTATTTTTCTTTAGCTCTGGCTCGCTCATCTGCATCAAAATACCACACTGTGATGGCATACCTGCAGAGACAGAATTAAGAGGGGTGAGTCACTGCAGAAACAGGCGGGATTCATCTGAGCATGTGCTGCGAACAGACACGGACGGTGACCTTGTAGCAAAAGCGGGCTGAACCTCGTGAGGGTTCCGTCTGTCTGACCAGAACAGCAGCAGTCGGTCAAATTTTGGCTCTATGTCGGCAAATTGGGCCTTTCCTTCAGGGAAGATTCGAAGAAGGCCACCGTGTTCCTGGAAGAGCAGAGCAAGAAGAAACAGCCTCATTACGTATACAAATCAGGTCACTGCGGGAGCAGGAAGGTAAAGCGGGACCAACACTCGAGGAGGCCTGTGTGGTGACAGCCTTTTTCAAAGTAATCTGCATTCACATTACGGAGGTTTGCACGCAATCACAGGAGAGCCGGAGGGGGAAAAAAGTTTGTACCAGTCATAAAAAAAGACACTTAAATCACTAATCACTTGTGGTCTTTTTTTTTTTTTGCCTCCCCCCCACCAATGATCAAAGTGGAACGACAATGTTTAAGGCAGAGGGTTGTCTAACCCCAGGGGCTAGGAGGAAAGCTCAGGATAGGAAGCAGCAGCGGGGGACGGCTTTCCTGTGGAGGGATAGGAAGAATAACCCACAGGAAAACTGCTCTGGCTGGATAAAGGACCTGGAGAGTGAAAAAGCAGATTGCTGCAATCGTGCCGCTTAAACTCTCACACAGCTGATATGATAGGCCCCTCTCTTCACACGCAAACTCGCTGCGTTAAAACGGTTCACACCCTGTGCTGGAGAAGCAATGCTATTTCCAGTTAAAGTGCGCTGAATGAGGGGGAATGCCAGTGGTGTAACAAAACCAAATAAAACACAATAGGGTCAAAGAAGACAGGAGCGATGGGGTTTTTTTTTTTTGGCAGCAGCACGTAATCAGCTCAAAGACCACAGATTTTTACCAACTGTTCAAACGGCACGTATGTGTCAGGACAGTTCAGCGTGCGATCCTGCAAATGAGGATGCGTGGATTAGAGGATGTGCAGGATTACGGTTTCCTCAGGTCTCATGGCCTACATCACGCTGAACTTGACTGATGTCGAATGTAAAAATGTGATTGATGAGATAGATAACAAACGTCACCATTGCTGCAGACACCTTAGTCGACAAAAAGTATCAAAAGAGAAAAAACAATGTGTAGGCCGAGTCCATAGAAGCCGACATTTCTCTGTGTTTTCAGGCATAATTTTGCTTTGAAAGGAAACGTGTTCATTTGCAAATATGAACATAATCCTGACTAACGGGAGTGTCGCAGTTTTGCGAGTTCTTAACATCTCATCTTCGTGAGATCCGGCGTCCTACACAGCTTCACCAACATAACCGAAAATGTTCGGGCCGCGCGATCTATCGCATACGCAAGTAAGTTCCCCAAAGCACTTTATGTTCTCCTCCTTCCATAACAAGGCAAGCAGGGAAATCATTTTACGGGAGAGTAACACTAAAAACAAAGATCTGGCATCAGAAAGAAACGGCAGTTATATAAAGGACGATGTTTACCAAACACTTTATTAGCAGAGCCTTGCAGCTGTTGACACAATACAAGTTAACGTCACTAATTTGCTCGATCGTTCAAAATCCACATCACAGAGTTCTGTGTGACGACTTCAACGCTGGATCTGAAAACAAAACGTTATCATGACAAGTGAGATCATTGGCTTCTACCAAACTGTATTGTGTTAAAGTTTAGTAAAAGCTGTCTGCACCCCGTAAAGAACCCCCCCCCCCCCCCCCCCCCCCCCTTGTTCTGCAGCTTATTGCAAAGTCAGCTCTTTCCAAATCCACCCTTTTAAATGCTTAAAAACACAGACAAAAACTGAGGTTGTGGGAGGTGGAAACTTTAAAGAGAAGGGAATTTTTTTTTAGACGCTATCAAAGGTAAAGAAAATCTTGCTCAACCGAACACCCCCATGAGAGCACCTTTCGTAAAAGGAAGTCACACGGTGTCAGTGCAGAAACCAGCAGGACTGTTTATTACTCACAACAAACCTTTATGTAAATCAGGGCACGTTCTGCATTGTTCAGACTATATTCAGTGCGTAACTGATGGCTAATTGAGATGAACCACACGATAGAGCCGCGATGTTACAACTCACACATCTTATCTCATTTAAAATCACGCCTTTGCACTGACGAGCATTAGGTGAAAGGGTACTGATGGCCGACTCATCTCCTTCCATCTGGATATGTGCTCGCCTGGACAACAAAACTGGACATCTTTATGCTGCGCTATCATGAACATTTTCTTGCAAAAATAGACACAAAGCAGCTGAACAGAGATGATGAAGTAACTGGAACAACTGGACCTGAACATTCCAAAGCCATGCCATTCTTTCATGGAGCCCTGGTATCCAGGCAACCGCGTTCTATACCAGATAGCCTCACAAACAGCCAATCAGAGAGCAGATTTAAAGTTGTTCGCATGACCGACAGGGTTCTATAACAAGACTTGTTTAAAATGACCGGTGCATGAAAATAACAAGCAGCATTTCTTGACTGATTAAAACACGTATTTTTTTCCGTATTGTTATGGATACAAGTATCTATGTGAGAATATTTAAAACACACATCAACGAGCAAAAACTTAATGTAGCTACAGAATATACCAAGGGAATCTTAAAAATGACTCCTTATACCCAACAAACTGCATTAACAAAGAGAATTGCACGTCATAGGCTACTGACATGCAGAACATATGTGCAGTAGTTCAGAAAACTGCAAGTTAGTCCAAAAAGTGTTGAATTAGAAGCTGTACCATCCTCCCCCACACAGAGGACTGGTCCCCAAAAACCTGTGTTCTACTTCCAGCTTTGCTGATCGACCTACAAATGTTCATGCTCTTTTTAGGACTCTAGGAGTGATAAGTAGAAAGCAAACACACAGCCCGCACTATACCAAGAAATAACATCCCAAGACAAATTAGTTTTTTTGGGGTCAGGGAGGTCAAGTTTGTGTGGAAGACCTGGCAGACCAGGTTCTCTGTACTGAAGTCTTGTCACATCTCCACCTCCTCAGAGAGGCGTCAAAGTCTACCAGCTGCTACATTTTGTTATGAAAGCTGCTGTTGCTTCCTGGTTCTCGGCATCCTGTTTATTTGTCTCATATCAAGAAGTGAGTTCCTTTACTGCTTGTCCGATGGCACTGAACGTCTGACCTGTGACACTCTAGCCTACATTTCTGATGAAAGAGTGTAAAAAAAACAACACAGTCTCCTAATAACACTGTTTGGTGTAGAACATGCATGGTATAAAATACTTTTTATCTACCTATTTAAAATTAAATGTATCTAATGTAATATAATGTAGATAATATGTAATTGTATTAATATTTAACATAAAATTGTATTATAATTGAAGTGTATGTCTATATATGTATATGTTTCAGCAACAATGATTACCATTCATACCAATAAAGCAAATTTGAATTTGAGTGTTCTGATCCCCTACAACTGAATCATGCCTCAAATGCATCAAAAGCCCAGAATGACTGTTCCGAGTCTTTCATTTCTCTGCCTGTAAATCACTTTCCTGCAGAAAGAGCAAAACGTGTGGCAGGTGTCACAGGGTCGCTCTTCACCCTGACTGAGTTAGACTAGATTAGAGGGATCTCTGCATTTTAATGGGATTACAGATGGGAGGAATGGTCATCCAGCATGTGCTGACATGTGACCACAACCATCAACACCATTGCTGAGGTGTGGGCTATGGGGTAAAGCAGGATGGAGCGCGTCGTGTGCTTGTGACAGCAAACCAGACTGAAACATGACAACCTGTCGCGCTACCATTCTGCTCATCATTTTCCTTTTAACAGTTATTTCACCCAAAAAATGACTGATTCAGTATCTTTTTTAAACAAAAATAAAGGTATGCTCTCCATACATTACTCCCATACCTTGGCATTCCAATCTTTATTAAGGTAATATATGCATGTGACACACCGTCCATCGCCGTTGGGGTTATCCACATGGCGCACATAGCCTGTTCCGTTTCCAGGGTAACATGCCACCATTGCCTGAAGAGAGGAAGATGAAAAAATGTGATTAGTAAAAACAGATACGCAGTGACACAAGCACAAACGTAAGCAGACACAGTCTAGATCTCACGTGTCTTAAAACAACAGACTGAATGGACAGAGAGAAAGAGAGAAAGAGAGAGAGAGAGAGAGAAAGAAAGAAAGAAAGAAAAGAGAGAGAGAGAAAGAAAGAAAGAGAGAGAGAAAGAGAGAGAAATAAAGAGAGAGAAAGAAAGAAAGAAAGAAAGAAAAAGAGAGAGAGAGAAATAAAGAGAGAGAAAGAGAGAGAAAGAAAGAAAGAGAGAAAGAAAGAGAGAGAGAAAGAAAGAAAGAGAGAGAAAGAATGAAAGAAAGAAAGAAAAAGAATGAAAGAAAGAATGAAAGAAAGAAAGAAAAAGAAAGAAAGAAAGAAAGAAGTCAAAGCACGAATCCAAGCATCAGCGAGGGTGGAGTCAGCCAGAACCAGAGTCGTGGAATTGGATTTGTCGGCCCACAACGTGGAAGCAGCACAGCATCTCATTTCAGCCTCACCTGCACCCAGACTGACTGAAGCACAGGCCGCCGCTTCATAAGAAACGTTCAACCCGTGAGAAAAGAAACCGGAGATATTGTGCCACATGTCAGCTTCCCTTCGCTTTAACTGCTCGATTAGGACTCGCACGATCTGCTTGTGTGTTGGCAGCGAACCCCGTGAGCTCTTAAACTTTTTGGTGTAAACAGCAAGCGCAGGGACTCGTACGGTGCAAAATGCTCCTGGGGAATAAGGCATCGGGAAAAAAGTGGTGACTCGCACAGGGCTGGGTGACAGACAAACAAATAGTCTGAAGATGACATGATTAACAGGAGAAAAGAAAAGAGAGCGAAAAAGAAAGAGAAAGAAAATCCATCTATCTCCATATCTTTAAAAAAATAAAAAACTGACTTCTCACACTGTCGATTACAACAAAAACCTGGAAACCATGCACTTGTATGACTTGAAAGTGGAGGCAAGGTGAGCGTCAAACATGCACAAACAGAGGGCAGATTCAGCCCTCATACAGCGGCGTCTACACAGTGATACGACCGGCAAAAGGCCAGTTCCTCAACATTCTTTCATGAACTTGCATCAACATAAACCACAAACATTATTGTAAACACTAAAATCTGACTAAACGTCTTCAACAGGTCTTGTGCCATAACCTGATCATCATGTATTGATGTCTGAACCATAACAAAATAAAACTTCAGAGAAACATAAGGATATGCTACATCTCAAAAACACTCAAGTCTCACAACATCCAATAAGAGTGATCAAAATCATTTACATCACACACACGTCCGAATCTTATTTTCCTGAAAATCTGATGGTAGTTGCTTGCGTCAGTCCACATTGTGCACACATCTTCTGCGTGATGCAGGTTACCGCTGGAATGCACAGTATCAGGGCTTTCAAAGCTGGAAAACAACAAAACTCCACCATAAAGATGGGGGGGGGGGGGTATGTGTGCATGAATATACAAAAAAAAAAAAGGGGGTGGGTCTCAGAAGAAACGGCTGCTGAGTGAGGGGGATGCACACTGACAAAGAGCTTCCTGTCTGCAAGACGCAATACAGTATGCTTTACTGTGTTTGTGTGAGAGAGTGTGTGTGTAAAAGAGAGGGACGGAGAAAGAAGGAGAGGGGCACAGACACAGAAAGCAGAGGGGTGGGGCTCCAGCAGAAGAGAGGAGTGAACTGCTGTAAACTTTGACTCCTGGCCTCCCTCCAGAGGGAGCAATATTTTAATGGTTGTGCTACGTGCAGAGCGTGAGGAAGGTTGGCTGATCCTCGGCTATGTCACCCCTCCCACCCCTTAACTGCTGAGCATGCTGCATGGCTAGAGATGGGTAAAGTGTGGATTAAGTGTGTGTGTGGGCTGAGTTAAGGTGAGTGAGCCTCAGCTCTCTGCAGAAACCCAAGACAGCTGTTTCACCTTTCACGTCCCTTAACCAGAGAGCTCTGGAAACTTCATAAAGCTTCACCTCCAGCAGCTCGTCTCCCCCACACACCCATTTATGTACCAGTGAGTGCGCCGCGTGTTGGATTTTGTGACCCACGTGCTTTCTGACTAGCTTGCATCTTAACACATCACAAAAAAGTTAGTTAACAGAAGTTAGCAGAAGTTGACATGTCACTTTGAAAAGAGGTGCACACAAAGGAGCGTGTGCATAAATGAACCACACAAAATACATGACACTGGAATGCAGAACAGCTGTTATCTAGAAATGCCAACCTTGTATGGAGTGCTGTTTAATTCCAGTTTGCCTTTCTTGTGATCTGGTCATGAGAACCGAACAAGCTGAAGCACACAGAAGAGACACGGCTTAAGATAAAAATCCTCATTCAGACAGAAAATCTTGATTAAGTGCAACATACAGACAACCTTTAGAGTGTAGTCATTTCAAATAGAAGATTCTCCACAGTGAAAGACATGCAATAATACTGCATATGCTCAGGCATGTTAATCCCAAAGATTTC
This sequence comes from Leuresthes tenuis, assembly GCF_036924035.1. Classification (NCBI taxonomy): domain Eukaryota; kingdom Metazoa; phylum Chordata; class Actinopteri; order Atheriniformes; family Atherinopsidae; genus Leuresthes; species Leuresthes tenuis. The sequence continues at coordinate 19,757,133 of NW_027325362.1, forward strand.
CTCTCTCTGCCCTTATCACTAAAAAAGAAAGTGTAGTATTCCGAAATGCTGGAGGCAAAACTTAATGTTCCCAGAACAGATAAACAACCACTTTGACATTAAGAGTACTTCTACATCGTGACATTACTCTTTTCCACTATTGTTGTTTTTCTTTCTTCCTGCCACCGTCACCCCTGACCTCTACATCCATTTGAGCCTCCATTCTTTCAGCCACTTACTCTTCCGCGTTCCACTGTGGCCCTCATTAAGAGGCTGACCTTGCTCTTCATGTTGTTTGTTTACATTCCACAAGCAGAGCTTCAGAGGCCAACTGGCATTTACGTGCAGGGAACGAGAGGAATAGAGGTCACCAAAGCAAAGCTCTGAGGGGCCTTCAGTGAGGCCAAAGGAGAGGCGTGAAAAAATTAAAGAACAAAGCAAGTTTGGCGCCGTTTATCAAAGGGTTTTCACTCAACGTTATGAGAATGCTCCTGGAGTTTCTCAGCTTCATGGCGGGTGCGCAGAAGAAACTTTCCCCACAGTTCGATGCAGGTGTTAACTTTCAGACGCAGAGGTGAAAACTCATTTTGGTCCCATAACTCAACAAGCCGCACTTTTTCTGACAGAACAACCGTAAACACGAGGATTCCCAGGAACAAGAGGAATCTTTTTTCTTCTTCTTTGTGCCAGTCACAGCTCTTTTCTTCTTCTTCTTCGTCTTCAATCGTATTTTGTCAGACAGCTGCGACCCCAACATGACACGGCTGAAGCTTTACCGAGCAGCAGAAAAAAATAGCACTCACGTGACGTCAGCCCTGCTGATTCACTGTAAACTGATTTTTCTTTCCTTCAAACATTTCCAGTCCAATCCAAAGATACGACTGTGTATGCACAACAGTATCAGAACCAAATAATCACACGAAACCTAATAAAAAAACTAAATCTTCCATTTAACCGCATTTGATATGTTTCTAAGGAAGTAATTCAGTTAGTGTGCAGTTACGGTCTTGCTGTACTGTGAAACCGGACAGCAGCGGGTTTGATGATTTTAAATAACTAGCTGTGTGACAGTAATAAGAAACTGGTGGGGAGCATCTCATGTTCTAATAAAATGCCTTCTGTTAAATGGGAAACCATCAGTGGGGCAAAGAACAGCAGGGAAAACCCTAAGCAGGCCGGTACAGTTCCAACATATCACTTACCGCAGCTATTAATAATAATACTGAGGTTGCTTTTTTGCACAAAGTGAGTTGTGAAAGTTACCGAGGAGCTCAGCTATACTCTGCGGAAGCACATGAGCTCCACATGGGTGACCGTGCCCCTGTAGACCGGCAGCTATATAAAGGGGTGTCACACACACCTGTGTGAAAAAACCTGTGATTGTACGCAGGGGCCATCAGGTTCATGAAATTTTAGCTGAGCCAAAAAAGTCTAATTTAACAGCAGTGGAAGGCTGTCCGCTCAGAATTGCTTGTTTTTGCCTAAAACTGTCAACTTTTTATTATTATTACCATGATCATATAGTTTTATCTGGCAGAACAAAAAAACATTTCATGAAAAGCTCTGATGGTCGTGTGGGTGAAGAAACACGAGCAGCAGACTGTAGCGGTGAATCTCCGCACATTCAGGCAACCGATATATTTATCTTAAATAGAACGCGGTTCTTAAAATAACTGCGGTTCCTCATCACCACATCTACTGACTGTACCTGACTCATTACAATCGTCCTAATTCTGCAGAAAAAGATATGCGTAAAAAACCTATTTCAAACCAGAAGGTTCGTATAATGTTCAGAATTATTAGCATCACTGCACTCGAAACAGACCAAATCTGTGATCGTAATCTCCCTGATTCATGGGTCCTTCTCTCATGCTGTGATTCCCCTTTCTTTCAATGAGCTACTAAGGCTTCCCACCTTTTCCTCTCGGTTAACAGCTTTGCCTTGGCAGTGCGCCTGCATGTGCACCGATGACTATGCTTTTAACAGTCTTTTATTATCTGTTCTTTTTGTTTCGCTTCGGAGAAAGGCAGTAGATTTATTCCCTGGGCCAAAATAGCGTCCACGCCACCAGCAGCAGAGCTTAAAGCCTCGGATCTTCACCACCATCTGCAGATTGAGGCCTGACACCCAAGAGAATACACATTTAAAAGAAAAACAGGGATACTGGTGAAAGTACAGATAAGAGGACAAAGAAGAAATTGTGGAAGCGTTCTGAAGTGCCATGGAGAATTACCCCTCATTTCCAATAGACAATAGCGTTCTGTTCGGTCCCCCCTGGCTTGGCTACACATGGCGTTTCAGAAGCAGGACGTACGTTCTGCCTGACTGTACGCCACATTCAGAGGGGCAGAATCCCTCATTTCTGTCAGAACCAATTACTCAAAGCAGTCAAGTTCTTACAGGCCATTTCCTGCTGTGAGAACACATCACCAAAAGACAATGGTTTAGACTAACTCCATATGTTACGGTCGGTTAATGGACTTTAGACTTTAGAGAACTTTCCTTTTGCATTGACCTGATCACTCAGTGGGATACACTGATCACTGTGATGCTATCAGTTCATCACAGCACACACACACACGCACACACTGATGTGAGCCATGAACAGGGGTGGAGCAAAACGGAAAAGCTGCAAGGGGTCTGCTCACTTCACAGACGAGATGCTTATCCAAACACGAGTACAAACAGTTGGGATTGAGACCTTGTAGCGCAGAGGAGTGTGGGAACCAAGACGGTTTGTGTCCCAGACCGGGATAGCTCACCGTTTTATCTGGAAGACAGTGTTGCTGCTTCAGAGGAAATCCTGCTTTAAAGAAGTGACCTATTTACAGTAGGATGTGAACAATAGAGGGACATATACAGCAGCAGTGTTGCTCTTTACATGCCGCAGCGGAAACACCAGCAATATCTGGAGTTACACACATGCTCTGAAGGTGGCAGCGTGAAGGCACCAGTCTTGTATATCCCAATGGAATGACAGACAAACCCAAGTTGATCTCAGTCAGCTGCGTACATCGTCATCTGAAACGTACTTAATACTGAGATCCTTATACAGCCAGGCACTACCATGTAATGTCACCATGTGACTTGTTCATGGTGCAGATTCCCACAATGCAAAATCTGCACCAAGTCCCTTTTGCCCTTCAAATGCCAGCCCCAACCAGCTGAAACTATAAGGTAAAATATGAAATCGTAAAAGGTTTTGACCACAAGAGACAACCAGGGGAGCAAGCAGGTAAGGCAGCCTGAGAGGTGTCATCCATGTTTGTGTTAAAGTGAAACAAACTTGCTCTGGAACTGGATCAGTCACAGAGAGTTTCTTTGCAGCACTGCTTGCAAAAAGCTGCTTGAAAACGCTACATGTTCAGGGCATTTTGAGCCAAAGCACAAAAAGAATGGCTGGGTAAAGAAAAAGAAAACAAAAGGAGGTGGGATTCATCACATGTTTAGGACGAGAAACCAAAACTTTTTCATCTCATATTGGTTAGACAACAGCTGGATTTCTTTTTCAGTATGTCAACAGGTCAGTCCGAATCATTCAAGGGTTAATGATGCTAAATACAACAAAAGACCTTGTTGGTATCATTCAAAAGCACTTCATAGCCAAATTATTGAAGAAAAACTATCAGAACCTCTCGAATGTCATGCTCTATCCACCGGAAATCCTCCAGGTCAGATGAGTCCAGACTGTTTGTTGGAGATGTCATTGAGGCAAATTATCAGCATACAAAATGACCTCAGCATCACCAAACCTCCATTTTAATATATATAACAAGAAAAAGCACCCAAATCTTAAAGTCAACCTGTGCCTTTACTGTAGGGGTAATGACTCCCACCTCCCTGGTCTTTTACCTGACATCAAACCAATAATACCATAGTATTTTGCTATATTTCTAGATTTTCACTGGATTCGTGCCAAAGAAAAGTTGTAAGAAAAGTTTCTTGCTCAGTGCAGATTGGGGATGAGTGATCAATGAATATTACTTCCATCCAATCATCCACAGTTGCTGCTTCCCTTTAGTCCACTGTAACCTCGTTCTTTTTCTTCTTAGGTGTTAGTGACGTTTACGTTTGGCTTTTCTGGATGGAAATACCATTTCCTTCAGCCAGTTTCAGAGAGTTCGGTCACAAACATTCACTCCCATTGTTTCCGCTGACAACTCTCTTGTTGGGAACGTGTTTCCTGTCAATCAACCAGGTGAAAAGTTCATTGAGCTCCATGAGTACTCACTTAACAGCGGACTCATAAGCATATTCACACCTGTGCAGGACAAAATGCAGCTGTCCCCTCCCCCCTAAAGAAATGCATAGTTAGAAGTAATTCCACAATTTACTTCAATTATTTTTAGGTATGTTTTATGAAGGCAGAATATTCAGCAGTTACAGGTAATATCTAACAGGGATTCAGCTATTATTATCGTTTTGTGACTTATCTGCTGTTTTACAAAAAAAAAAAAAGCTTAAGGAACATCCTCTATATGTTGCCATGTCATCATTTGTGCGAGGTTCGAACATTCAAGACACCCACAGATGGATCACGGAGGGTTTCAGGTCAGGAGTGTCTGTACGATGATTCATATGTGACAATAAACGATAGGTTGGTCTGTTCTCTGACTCCCGATAGAACAAGAAACTGGAAAAGTGTGGCATGAAAGGTGCTGCCTTAGTTATACAGGTGCTGTAGATGGATGGAACAAATGTATAAGCCCAGTCAATAGAAAAACGAACAGTCGGCTCCAGCACTCAGAGGACCGCCATCACATGACTTCCTCTCGTCTACTTACTCTATAGAGCTTTAAGATGTAGGTCAACGGTCAACTTCCTCATGGTAGCGCACATTTTCACAGCCACCCTATGATATCGTAAATCAAATGCACCAAAAACTACTTCTTAGGATCAGTCTTCAATTTCCACTGAAAGTAAGACAACTTCAACGTGACTGTATATAAAGACAATAATTTCTGTAACCATAGGCAACAGGTATTTATTTCTCCAAAACAGTCCCATATTAGTATTTAAGCTTGGTGTTTATCAAATGAATTTACATTACATTTGGGAGGATTTTTTTTAATCCTCAGTAGTAAAGGCTACAACTGGGCAAACTGGCATTCACACCCGAGAAAAACTCCCCGGCAGTAATCACAAGTATTTATCGGCTGCAGCTCCAATTGGAAGTCCTCGCAAACATGATAAAAACAGGGGTTGGATTTCAGGAACTGAACTGAAGCACACATCTGAAATGTCAGCAACAAATGGTTTTGGGGGGGGGTATATCGGCTATGTCCTGCTGTTTTGCCAGATGGTGGAAGTAAACGTTGCCTGCTGAGCGTCGAACAACTGAATAATTGATTTGATATCTTACACATGAAGAAAGTGTTCATGATGACTAATCGGGTATTTATCGTTCCACGACTGTTTGTAGAGTTGAGTCTGAGATGATCAAGAAGCAGGCAGGTCTGACTGAACTGGGTACTTTTCCATGACGCTCTGCGATACGAGTTGTTGTGGTGATATGACTAAATGTCGTGAGAAAACTGGGAGGATTTAAGTGTCTTAACTCGCTTCATGTATCAATCTCACACAAATGCTAAATACGGCACATACAGAAGCTCTCTGTTACTTTCACAGGAAAGTCTGAATAAAGTAGTGAGGAACATTAACCATAATGTGACATACCGCTCCATGACTGAGCAGTGATAAAGCCATTACTGTTGGGCATATCGTGTCTGAGATGACGTAACTGTGTTCCATTATGCTGACAGGAGCACAGTCTGGGAAATACTCACCAGTTAAACTGTAAACTTTACAATCTACACTTAAAGGGCATGCAAGATACAGTCATCATCTTTTATATAAACACCATATGTGTGGAGTGTAAATACTTATTATGCAGTCTTGTTATATGCAACATTGAGTGCACAACAATGAGTCAGTGACAGACAACGCTCTTCTTTTAGCTTCCTGATAACACTATAATGGAATCATAGAGCATTCAACAAGCTGGATCTGCAGAGAAACGTGTCCCACTGTCTGCGACGTCCCACAGTGTTGCCGAGTGAAAAGGGGAAGTGGAACAATGACATTTAATAACTATTTGGGCAAAATCATTTTCCTCCGTCTCTGCCAATGTGAAATGTGCTTACATTGTGTTGTATCCTTTTGAGTCATTGATACTTGTGGCCCTCATTTGTGCAAGTCATGCTGATTTTCACTGGTCACAGTCCAGCCATGTGTTTGCCAATACAACTGGGGCAGTAGGCGAGGAAGACCAGCCCTCTGCAGTGTTTAACGTAGTGGAGAGCTGCTTGGATCAACAGCACAACCTGAAATAATGCCCTTTCTGAAAAACATTTCGTGTCTACTGAGAACCAGTCAGGGGAAAATAACATAACTGGACAGGAGGAGATACCTAAAAATAACAGTGAACAGCAGTCGCAGCTTTCTGCCAGCACAGAAAACCAAATGCCTGAAAGCAGTAATGGGCTTCGATCCAGAGCGGACTCTGCCACCAGAGACCTTAAATATCAAGCACTTTTAGAACAAAACATGACGGCGAAGTTAAACAGTGAGCTCTTTTAGTGACGTTAGGTTACTCTGAATGTATGTGTGTGTTCTAATCTAGTCTCTCTCTAGCTATAGACTCAACCCCGACCATGCCTCAATCTGAAAAACACGGCCATCTTTAGAAACTCTCCATCGGGTTCACGTCACTTTTCTTTAAATGCCTACACAGGTAAAAAGAAACACAAATCCATTTAACAAATAAAAATTATTCCGACAACAAAAAACTATAGATATGCTAAACACAAGTTCACAGATGAACTAGTTACATAACTGTAATAACTATTAATCTAAAACTGCGATTAAAGTTTATTTGATCTACTAGTTTTTGATAACACACCATCAACAGAAAAAGAAGATCTGACTTCAGGAGGCTCACGTGTTTAGTTATTGTTTGACTACCCTTTACCGATATCGATTCATTTTACAATTAAAAAAATCACTGGAAACAGGATTTATCCAAACTTCTGCTCAATTAAATAGTAACTTTCTCCCAGTAGAAGATGAAGACTTGAGATGAGACTGGGAGCAGCTCAGCTCCTCCTGGGATACTCTCATGCTACGAGGTCATGGTGACGGGATCTGGTTAAAAGAAGAGCTGGAGGTCACACGCAGCTGAGATGGAGCAACGTCGACATTAATTTGGGCTGACGTAAAGTGCCTCACGCTCATCGGTTTGATGCGAGAAGCTCTCAAACAAGTTGCTCACTGCAACCAGCACGGGCCCGAGGACACTCAATTGCGTCATTTTCTTAGAAATAAACCTCTCGGTGAAACCGAAGCTGCTCGTGGTTTTTTCTCTCACCTCGCACTGCCAACTGTGAAACCCACAGACCTTCCTCTCAACGTGGGAGTGTTCCATCTAAACAATTAAGCACCTGCAGTTATACTGAACTGATATCCCCACGGCAGCCAGCAGCATCACCACTACCTGCTCAGAATGGATCAGAACCCAGTAAATGATTAACAGGCCCATCCAGCTTCAAGGCATTTGAAAGCTGTTTTACAAATGGCTGCAGCATCTCCACACACATCCCTGCCACTGAACGGTGATAAAACTGAAACAGTGTGGCTTTGACATGTGCTTGTGCACACCAAATGTGATTTAAAACTAACTAACTTTATCCTAAACTTCTTCTAGTATTTTCTTATATTAAGACTTTTTATTCAGTGTTTACTGGCTTCTTTTTATTTTGACTGTGTTGTTAAGGAGAGCGAGAGTCACAAAGTTTATATTCCTAATATGTCTGAGTACGTATTACAGAATTGACAATAAAGCTGACTTTGACAAAACGGCATACGCTTCACATTTATACTGCTCATCTGCAACTGAGGGGGGGTTTAGTTAAAAGTTCATTCAACTGGTCAACTTCATAGTCAAGTTGTTGACCTTAAGAGTGTTCAAATGGACTGCTTTATACTAAAATAAATATAATACAACAACTTAAAGGGGTCTGCAGTTAAAACGTGGCCCATTCAACACTAGTTTCCAACTGTGACCGCGTGCTGTTCATGAAGTTAGTGGGTCCAATGCCACATGGAAGGATCTGAAGTATTTGCATGCTGTAAAATGGATTTTTACTCCGCTGGAAAGAGCGCTGTCATTACTGTTAGTTAATGAGTTATTACTACAGGCCAATGAAACACGTTATAATGCTACCGGTTGCTTTGCTTCATACATCCCAGTCATTGGATTGCACCTAAGATTTATTTGCAATTCCGCTGCACAGACATTGAACTTATCATGAATCAGACATTTCTCTTTATGTAAGTGAAGAGCTTTTGTAAAATCAACTTTGTGAGTGTCATTTACTGTGTTACGATCACTATGCTGGTATATTAACACATTAACACGACTTGAGCATCACTCTTATGAACTCCCAACATTATCTGTGCACACACAAACAGAATGATTAGACCCTGGAGACCAAGTGTTTTTTTCTGTTAACACCTGGTTTGAGCATCCTGACTTGAACCTCTGCTGAAGCCCACAATATTCTGGGATACCTACAAAAGTTCTGCTATTTTTCCCCACAGGGACAACAGGTTTACTGACCCAACTATATGTGTTATGGAGGTGAAAATCATCTGAGCAACAGCTTTCTGGTCTCTGATGGACCAAATGAACTCAATTCAGAGTGCTGATTACCTGTTGCAATACTTACTTTTGTCCTTCCATTTATAGCGTAGTTTCCCAGTTTGCCATTACAGTGTCTGATTAGGTCGTCCATGCGACTCATTAGAAAGAGGATCTTCTCGCAGCCAGGCTCCCTCCCCTCTATCCATACGATTTTGTCCCCTCGTATGTCCTTAGTGGAGTCGCTCTTTTGACTGACCAACTGCCCGTCAGTGAATTTACCCGTTTTGTGCAGGGCCTTCACATTATCCAAAATGCCCACCCCAGTCTCTAAGCCTAAAAAATTGTCCACAAAACAGATACCGTGCTTGTTCATGCAGGGAATGATGTACTCGATAGCAAGTTTCTGAGCGGATGAGCTCGTTTGTCCGTTAGGTGTGGCGGGGTTGTCGGACTCGTCTTCTCCCGCTCTATCCACGACTTCACGTGTTTCTGTGTTTGTAGTTTGCGGTAAGGATGCGGTGTCCGCCAGCTGGGAGCTTTTCTGCTCTTGGGATTTCTCCGAAGCCTTGTCGTGTCCCGACGGAGGACCCTGTCCAGGATTCTGTTTGGGAAGGAGAGCCTTGTCCGCCTCTTTACAAATCAGCTTGTGTTTCTTCCAGTGCTGTTTCTGGTGTTCCTTGCTGCAGTAAAAGGAGTTCCGGCACCTACCACACTTAAGGAGGTTCTCCATTTTCCCACAAAGTTCACAGTACTGTCGCTCCCGTTCCAAATCGCTCTGCTCCTTTTCCATGTTGGAGGCGACAGCGGTTGTACTGCTCCTTTAATTCCGATCCTTCACACGCGCCCTGCTAACCGACAACTTTGGAAACGACCCACTGCCTCTGCCCCGCTACACTGAGCGAAACGGGGAAATAGAACTCAAAACCGCGCCATTTCGTCACACTCATTCCGTGTTTACATGTACTATCATTGTAGTAACGCGACTATATGCGCCCGAGAGGGAGCATTGAGAGGTGGGTCGAGGTCTTCGGGAGGCATTTCTGCAGGCTAGCTAACGCTGTTCGCGTACTGCATGGCGTAGCACAGCTCCGTTGTGCTATGTCTTCCCGTTGTCCAGCCCACTCTGACGCCAGAGCATAAGCACCGCCTCTCGCGCTACCTTCACAAGCTGTCGGACAAATAAACAAATATTTCAGACACGTGGAAGTATCTCATCAGATCATGTCATGGCTGCAAACAGCAATCGTTTTCCCATGTGAGATAAAGTAAATAATTAAAAAAGGAGTTATGTTGAACCGACCCATCTCCTCAGTCGTGCTGCCACAGTGACTCTTCTCTATGAACATTGTTTGCTTGTATATCGACACATTTTAGCACCGTTGCTACATCTTGTGTTGTACTTCACATTTATTTAAAAATATCTTTAGTTGTTAACTGCTTAAGCTATTAATAATTAAATTACTTTTTTAAATTTTTTTTAGTAAATGTACACATTGCCACCCAATAAGGGTTGCAGAGCTGAAGCCTATCTTTAAGTTGCCACCTTTTATCTACATTTCACTAGAAAAGCATAGTTGTGTGCAGGAGACAAGCAGCGCAAGGACATGCGCAGCAGCTTGTTACAGTTTTGAGCTTGATTTCTAAACTAATAGGCATATTATGAGAGGCATTATAGTGCTATAGCTGTTACTATCATTCTATAACAGAGGATTCTGAACACTAATTAGATAGAGATGTACACTGTGCTCCATCTCGGTGCCATGTGCTGAAATTCTACTGACACAACGCTAAGAGCCAGGAGCCCATTTGATAGTCTCACCAGTAAGTGTACGGTTTATAAAGATAATAATTGCTGAACGTTCGGGCTTATATCAACAAGTGGAACGTATAGTGTAATAAAGATATTAAAGTTCCAAGATGTGTGAATATATTAAGAAGGCAGGCACGATTTAACGCGTGTTGCTGAAGTTTGTCACACACAAATGCACCAGCGTTGCAGATATCTTGTTGAGTTGTGCGGGGGGGTCAAGGCTTAAGATCCTATTGGCACCACTCATGCAGCACGTACACAGCACAGAAAATAGAGGGAGGGGCCGCGGTGGGAAAGATCAGGGTACTAAAGTGTAATTCATTTAAGTGACCGAGATAAGTAATGTCAACAGAACCAAAAAAAAAAAAACCTGGATAACACATACTTTAACAAATACAGGCCAATCTAGCTGCAGGGCTTTGGCTAAGGTCAACCACATGTGCAATAAGAAAACTTGTGCGAAGCGTGTAATGTAATGAAATGAGAGTAAACAATTGAATGTGGTCATAGAACATAGTCTGAATTATTTGTAAATGTTTTTGAAAACCAAATTAGAAAATATATGTTCTCAGAATGCTGGGATGTCACCTTTTTGAAAAAACAACAACAAACAAACAAAGAAAAAAAAACACCTTCCATCGTGGCACTACATCTCCCGTGATGCACCTCGCTGCATTTCCTGCTACGCATGTAAATAGCGCAAAAGCCCCGCGATGAACGAGGTTTGCATGAGTGCCTGCTATTAAAAAAACAAGTTAATTTCTTATGCAGTAATGGATATACCCTCTTTATTAAACACGTTTACCAGCTTGTAGAGACATTAATGCTCTGAATGAGTAGAGCTGTTTTATCTTATATTCTTGACAACAGTCTTCGTGTGAAATAAATATCCTACCTTGTTAGAGTTGCTTCAGAGCTGGGACGTCGGGGGCTAAACCAGTTAAGATAGACCCCCACAACAGAGTTTAGGATCTATTAAACGTATAAACTGCAGCGTTGAAGTAATGGATAAGCGAGAAGGTCAGTCCAGTATTTCACAATTTAATTTGAGTAATCGCATTTTCAGTCGAGTTGTTTGCGATACCCTGTTAGCTATGTGGTTAACTTTAGCTAACGATACTTATCTGAAACCACCATTTCGAGCGAGTTTAATTAAACTGCTAGGAGAAATTCTGTAAAAATGTTTAAATGGCCAATGGTTCCTATTGGAACAGTGTTTTCTGTGCCTTTTACCTCATCTTATAGCCAAACACCAGCCGCTATTTTACTGACTATCACTTAAAAACACAAATGCAGTCAGTTAATTTTGTTTCTTGTCAAAAAAGACAAATAGGGTCGAGTTTTCTTGGTTAAAATTGACTATACTTGTTCACTAAACTGTACTAAACTCTCGGTTTAGCGTTAGAACTGTGTCACTGCTTGTTTGGACGATGTATTTATTTGCATGTATTGTTATTCCATTGATATGAACGCAATGTAATAGTATGATATGCAAGTCCACATATTCAAAGAGCATTAGCATTTTTATTTTCTCGGGAATGTGCAAAAATGGAATTGTTTACATTAATCAAACATTAATTCAGAATCCACCTGGCACATCCAGCATTTTGGGTGAAGTGTCCCTTTATTTGTTACATTGAGCTCGAACAAAATGGCAGCAGCCCAAGGCTTTTATGATTGAACTCATACTACAACATCACCTGGCTTTTTCGGCATTGTCAGGTGAGCGATGTTCACGGAAAAATGCCGCTGCAGCCCAGGAGCGCGAAGCGAGCGCCAACCCTTCCTCACCTGTCGTTGCTGCCTTCAGAGGTAACCGCGTCCTAACTGCACTCTTTTTTTTCTGTTTGAACTAGTATTTAAAACTTTCTTTGTGTCTTTTAAGTTTTCCAGCAGGAGCTCGACACCAAACATGACAAACACGAGCGTCTCGTTAAGCTCAGCAGAGACATCACTATCGAAAGCAAGAGGACCATTTTCCTTTTGCACAGAGTAACCAAGTACGTTTTAACTTTGGAAGAGATTTTAGTATAGAAAATATAGATATATTGACTACTTCAGGGTATAAAGAAAATAACGTTAATTATAAATGTCTCGTCAGAAAAGATAATTCTGTTTCACCTGTAGATTCTAATTCTAATTCCCAGTCAAAGTTCTTCTAATATCTACTCTCTTTTGGTGTGAAGTGTACCAGATGTAGAGGGTGTTCTGAATGAGGCCGAAATAAAACTGGACGGAGTCAGGCAGAAGATCGGTCAGGTGGCTGAAGAGCTGAGAGGAGAAGATATTTTTCAGTTTCACAGAGCCTTCACTCCAGGTGAGTTGTCATACAACTTGTGAGAATGCCTTCGTAAACTTCATCCAGCTGCTTTATTATCTGCTAATGAGAGTGGGTGCAAAGATGTTTGAGTCTAAGTTGCCAGAAACATAACCATAGAAATGACAAAGATACTGCAAAGGCCATTAAAGAACTGTGACCTTCAGAAGGGAGGCGCATGCATCAAACACTTGTATTAAAGCCACACAATTTGCTGCACAGACAGATTTGGTATAAGTTTAGTGAAGTGAGCGCTAGTTTATTGTTAACTTCTGTCTGACTTGTTGGCCGGTCTTGCTTTAAACTGAGGTTAAGGCTGTTTATCCAGTTAACATGAAGACACGGAATGATAGAATTAAAGAACTAGAGAAATGTAAGCATACAGAAATAGATAGCAACTCAACGCGTAACAAACAAACATTTGATTGAGTTTGTTTATTTACACTCGGGTCATATTTTTCGTCCTCCATAGTTGAGCTTGAAGTCGCTGATAGTGTGAGAGCGTGACCTTGATGCAGGCCTGGATATGATAGACACACCCTCTGATAACGTTGTTTTCAGACTAGCACCAGTTTTTGTCAGCGTAGCCATAATGTCTGCAGAGTTTAGAGAAAAACTGTTGTGGGAGTGAGGGTGAGCTGTTATCTAGCAGCTGGGGAAGTCATTTTTAGATTGCGGTCACGCAGGAATCATTGCTGCATCCTTCACGACGTGACCAGTGGCAGTTTCCACCAATTAGTGGTTTAATTTTCTTCCTCTTTTTTTCTTTTTTTTAAACCTTATTAGATTGCGACTGTGCTCACTGGATTTGTTCCCCTGCAGGAGTCTCTAGGCATGTGTAATTGGCCAGTTTTTAAAAGTTTTTTTAAATATATATATATTTATGGACCATCAAAGATATTGTGGGCTAAATCTGAACACAACTGCCACTGATAACAGGGCAATGTGGCACTTTGATAAGCTCTTTAGCTTGACCGCTGCAATGAGGCGGTGAAAACAGAAATGTGTTTTTCCCATGATTCGCCTGCAACTCAGTGAACCGCTCTGTGATCAAACATTAAGCTCAATTAACATTTAAATCCTTGGTATTCTGAGTCGATGAATGCGTTACATATTTTTTTCCAGTTTTTAATGCAGTATGCCAGACTGTTTTTAGGTGAGCCGCTCCAGTCGGGCCTCGCACACACGCTCAGCTCTCAACTTTTCCAGACGCCGTGCCAGTAAAATCTCTCCTGTTTCCAGTTGTTTTTCTTTTTTCTTTTTTTTTTTACCCCCCTCGTCATTGTTTGGACATTATGTCCAGTAATTCTTTTCTCGGTTTGACTGACCAAAGGTAACTGCTGCTTCAGAGTAAATAACACGGACTGCTCCTGGCAGTAAGCTCAGGAACTGAACTCTGCCTGCCTCAAAGCTTGTGTAACCTTCTCATGTCATATCCTGTCCACCTCAGATTATGTCATGTCCTCTTCAGGTCAGAAGCACAGATGTGAACCACTGGCATTGTTTAGATGCCTTGTGGCATTTTTTTTTTTGAAAATAGGGGCTGGGCCTACAATATATACTTGGCTGGTAGTATGCTGCACTAGGGCTGGATTTAATAGGTGTAATTTACTTGTGATTTAAATCTATGACAGCTATTCTGATTTGAGGCATCCATCATTTTCTCTACTTGGGTATAAAATGAACTCATGCACATGCCTTGCTCAGAGTAACACAGCTGTTGTACATTACATGCGCACACGTTGTGACATTTTATCAGTGGGTCCATATAAAGCTCCGGGCTCTTGTTCACATGTTTGCTAGTTTCTGTGTATGTGTGCCTGTTGATCTCCTTGTGCACACGTGCAGAGTACCTCCCACCATAGATGCTGTTATCCTGTTGATGTTTAAGCGTGTTTTCTTGGCTGACTCCAAATACAACATCGAGACATCACTGATTCCTGCAGTTGTCCGTGTGCAGGACCAAATCTCGCCATTAGAAGCTGGATGGGAAAATGGATAATGAGGGCCTTTATTAATCCGTAATGAGCGAACCATTAAAGTTGACAGACGAGAGATCCTTGTGGTGATCTGAGCAACTTGAGCAGCTGTGATCTTGAAGTTCTCGTCCCCCTCCTCCGACTCCTCAGAGTGCAGAGCAGCTGATTGCTGCAATAGCTTTGGCCCATGTAAATGCAAATTGGAGTGTCAGAGTGAAAGAGCCAAGTAGATATGAAGCACATCCTCCTGATTCGCTCCACTGCAGGGACATAGTTGACCCTTTGAAGTTGAACTGCAGCTCCAAAGGTAAACTTCAGACACAAAGTCTTCCGTCCTGTGATTATTTGATTGTTGTTTACTCAGGAGCTGAAAACAAATGAGAGGTCATCTCAGCCACGGAGACAGGAAACAGGTTTTATATGAATGATTATCTTCATCTGTCATCTATTGTGTACAAATAGCAGGTAGTGGTTATACATCTGCCGTGCCCTTTGATAGGCGCTTGACCTTATTTTTAGTAATTGCGGTAATTTTTTTTGTAAATTGCAAACAAATGCAGCATCTGCATCAGTTTCAGCAGCTCAGCCAATGAAGTAACTGGGTGTACTTGCTGGTGTGTTGCTGTGATTCATTACAGTGGAATTCTATGCTTTAGGGATTCAGGAATATGTGGAGGCCGTCTCTTTCCTGCATTATATCCGTCATCGCAGCCTTATCAGCCTGGAGGAGATTAATGCCAGACTGGTGTACACGACAGCAGAGAAGGCGGATCCCAAGGTACGTTTGATCATGACCTCATGCTTAAACTGCTCGTCATCATATAACACTCTTAGTCAAATTCACAGCCATGGGACGCACTGAGAAGATTGAGGAGTTCTTTTTATTTTTGTATTTTTACTTCTTAAAAGGCACAACATCTTATTTTCTCTCTTGCTGTCGGTTAGGTTGATACCTCCCTCATGTCCCTCTGCACAAATATGTCCTCCTTAGCTTTCTATTTAACGTACAGCTAAGAGACTGCGATCAACCTAAGAAACGATGTGTTCATTTGTCCATTATTTTCTTTGGAAGCCGTGCTAATTGCTCACAAAGGTCACGTTGGATTTTACTGTGTCATTCATGAGCTTCTTATCTTGATAGCATTGTATCCACCCTGCTGCTACTTTCAAAGTTTATAGGTGATACAGACTAAATTCTTTTCCAAACAAATAGACGCACAGCGCATCTTGTAACAGTTGTCATCGTTGTGGATGTTGTGTCCTGTCGGGATGAGAAAGTGATTGGTGTCATTTTAGATTGTTTCTCGTCACGCTTTCACCTCAGGGTTCAGATGAAGCCCCTCCTTTAGGAGCTCAGGTTCTGACCTTCCAGGTCACGCCATCCGACTACCTGCTCGGCGTGGCCGATCTGACGGGAGAGCTGATGCGAATGTGCATCAGCAGCGTGGGCAACGGCGACATCGACACACCCTTCCAGCTGAGCCAGTTCCTGCGGCAGATCCACGACGGTTTCTCCTACATAGGTAACACGGGCCCGTACGAGGTGTCCAAGAAGCTGCACACGCTGCGACAGAGCCTGGGCAAAGTGGAGGACGCCTGCTACACCCTCCAGGTCCGCGGCTCAGAGATCCCAAAGCACATGCTGGCTGACGTGTTCTGCAGTAGGACCACACTCATCGACCCGGAGGAGGGAGCGGTTTAATCCTGAGCTGCAGCCTCAGCAGCACTCTTCATGTTCTCAGTGCCGTCGTTGTCTGTTTCAGTGTTGTTCCTCTGTGATGTTTGCATTTTTACTGGAATTTGAAATATGTTTGGCGACATGTTTTTTTAAAAAACTTTTTTCCCCCTAATTTACAGTAAGAGCAGTGTTACAATAGACAATGTTTTTTCTTGTTTGATAAGAATCTGGTGACTTCAGTTGTTTTGCATGAATAAAAGCTCTGTGCCAAATATGCCATGCTCTCCCAATCTTCGGCCTGCTTTGATAGTGTGTGTTTATTTTATTTTCTCTCTGCCCTCCCCTCGCTCTATCACACACAGATAATCTAAGGTGGAACCATTGGCTGCCTGCTCTCACCACATTCTGTGTGGAGGAGGAACATGCAACCTTTGTACACTGGCAGCTATACACACACACACACACACACACAACCCCTTTGCCTTCTCATTCTGCCCTCTGCTCACCCAACTGCAATGACTTGAATTCAAAGGAAGGCTCTGAGCATACGGAGGTATATTCCTGGCAGAGAACTGATATCCTCCCGCTGTTTCCTCCTCACCTGATGGTGTTTATTATCGCTGTCCAGATGGATGTTTGACGGGGTGAAAAACAGCAGAAGTAATGATTGTTTTAACTAATCAGTAATAGATGCTTTTCATGCTGTGTTTTGGGAAACTAAACTAAAAGGAAGCGTCGCTTTATGAATGAGATTATTCAAACTTTTACCTCCTTGACAGCTCCTTAGCTTGCAGCAATATCATTTCTTATTATAAATGATCTTATAATAAAGACTGCTTTGTGACAAATGTAAGCCATTAGTTGTATGTTTGGTGAGCAGTAATTTGTATCATCAACGCGTCCCACATTACTGTTTTGTTCTTGATAAAGAGAACCTCAGTGGACCAGACTGCTAATGAGATTTAAGTCTGCTCCCTGCTGCTCACTTTTTGCACTACATTTTGACACCTTGACTCGCCTTCCACTAGAGAGTCACGTACACCCATCAGCCATAACTTTATAACCGCTCACGTGATGTTGAGTAGGTCATCTTCATTCTGACAAAAGAGCTCTGACCAGTCAGGGTGTGGACAATGTGCAGCGTGTGATCCACTCTGACTCTTTTCTTGCTTTTTGTAAACAAATTTGATATGACATGGTGCACCTTTAGAAGCATAGAAAAACCCAACTACAAATATCACTATGAACATCACTTAAAAGTAGTGATCAGAATATGGGGAAAGTTTATTGAACAAAGCAAACTGAATATGAAGAGCAGTGTTGACCCCAGATAACTTGTTCAAGCCTTGAAGACATGTAACGTGAGCTCTGAAGGTGACTGAAAGTAAAGAGTGAGTGGAAGCAGACCTGGAGATTAAATCTAGGCGAAGCCTGACATCTGCTGGTGAAAGGAGGATGTGCATTCAGCATGTCACAAGTCAAGCCCAAAATAATTCATGCCCTAGATTTTGATCTGCAGTGAAGCTGTTGCATTTGACCTGTATGTTCTTCAAAACATAGAATAAATGAATAATTAAATAGATAAGGCAAATGGTAAGACACTGCCATGACGCAAGTGAAATTTTTTTAAAGAATCTGTATATTGGTTATTTTTTACAGTACTTTTTTCAGAGCCATGAGGTTGAAAAGCCTACAATGATTCTCAGTTTGCTCCACAGCTCCTGGATGGTATGCATGTACTATATACATTAATCTGTATATAATTCAGATTGCCCAAATCCTGATGTTTCTGTGGACTCCCTGGTGTTTTCCTTGAAAACAATGGTGTAAAATATCAGGCGCATCCAAGACAAATGCATGTACAATTCTTTCTATTTATAGATAAAACACATCAATCATTTTGTGCATTTTTTGCAAAAACACTTCTAACACTGTTACTGTGATTTGTCACCTGTTTGCATTATTCCGAGTTTTGAGACAAAGAAACATTCAGCATAAATCAAACTTTACCACTGATTTGAATGAACTTAGTTTTAACTGTAACCTAATAACAGGCGATGTGTACATTGAGCTCCGGATGGATTCCAATGAAACCATCTCTCCTACACAAATGCAATCCTTTGAGCTGGTTTGCAGTTCACATTGTGACATGTCACAGTGAGCAAAGTAAAAATACATCCCAAATGGCTGCTGGAACTGCTAAGACCCATTATTTGCATTTTCTATGGGAGCAGATAAAGAGGCAGACTGGGCCAAACCTGATGAGTAGGATGTATTGCGGATGTATATGTATGTAGGATTTCTCATTTTACTAACTCATTTTCTTGTCAGTTTGTGTCGCTGTCGTTCTGTTGTTGGAGTCGAAGTTCTAAACCTCTTTGCCACCTTTACCAAATTGACATATTTTCTTTTAAGAGACTTCTCCTGGCAGTCAAACACTCCACTCACGGCAGTTAGTTGATTTGTCTGCCTACATACAACAAGTCCATCAAACTTTTCTGCGTTCTTTTCAATAAAGCCCATATTTTCATCCATGATAGGATAGCTTGTACTTTGCTACACTCTGCTTTCTACTCAACTGAGCTTTTTTTTTTTTTCATCTTTAGGAGTCCTGTCCATTAGCCAGCCAGGCTGAATGAATAGAACCATTGGGAGTGTGGGAAGGAGGATGAAAAGACTTTGCTCTGTGTGGGGTCTGGAGCTGTAATCCTCCCGTAGATTCTGCAGAAAGAATGGAACAATTTGTTGAAGCCCCAACATGTGCATGGAAGACTGACGTTAAAAAAAAAATCAATTCAATATACTTTTATAGCTAATCTTGAAGTTACAGCAAAAAAGCTTACAGCACTATACATGATTTGATTCACAAACTAATTTGCGCATGTGAACTGTTATATAACTATTTACGGGATAAAACTGATCTTCCTCTGTTCCTCTTTCCGATTCAATATGGTCTTAAAATAAAGCATGTTTAAAAATTGAAAAAGTTGCTGTCTCGTTTAATCCGGATATGTGTCCGCTGCAGCGTTCATACTGTAGACTGCCCGCTGTGGTAATGAGGCGCTCTGAGGAGTCTGGAGTCAAATTCCTAAACACGTAGGAGCTCCTCACGTTGCTCCAGCACGACGCGTGACGCACGGGCGCAGCAGCTAACGGATTATTGATCGGTGATTTATGTGTCGACAAACAGACTTTTCTCGGTTGCACTTGGACCATCACACCACACAGCGGGATGTTTCTTTTTTCTCTTTTGCCTTTAAGAACATGACATGAAGACCGTCTTTTCTCTCCAGACCGTGAATGCGCAACTGGACCCACTTGTTTGCCGCAGAGGGGGAAAAAAATTAAGAATCTGACGCGATGAACGATCAATAAGATTCTGGTGCCAGGATATGTTTATTATAAGCAAAGGAGACCGCGGAAAAGTCGCTTCCATGCGTTACTCAGAAGTAGAGAGAGAGAGAGAGAAAGAGAGAGAGAAATCAGCTTTGGTTCACTTTCCACAACGGAAATGAGATCAGTCCTTTTGCCTGGCTCCGCTTTTTCTAAAACATGGTCGATGTAACTCTACAGTACCGGGATCTGTTCTCCAACTTCTCAACACAAACCGCTTTTTATTAACAGAAAGATGTTTGCTGGACTGATGGGACTCGAATGTCACAAGAACTCATTGCTTCAACACTGCGAAGTCACTGAAGGTAAATCGACTATTTTATAAAACTACCATCTGCGGTTCTCACATGAACTTGAACCGTAATCTGTTGCAGGGACTTGAAAGGCTATCCTGAGTCGTCATTGGCAGCTTTATATTATTGTGTTATAACAAGATAAGCTTAAACAAATAATGACTTTACCAGAAAGTAAAAGTTCTTTAAGGGGGACTCCAGAAGAGTTCTCAGTGAGTATTCAGAGGATGTTTATGTGGCTAAGTTTTGAAACTGTTCCAGCTCAATAAATAATCAGCTTTTTTTTTTCCCAGACTGAGAGTCACTCACATTGTTAACTACAGTTTCTGGAAAATGTCCACGAAGGTTCCCAGTCACCCAAATGCTCCCTACCAGCCAGCCTGTAGGAGGAGTGAGGAGAGGTGATGAGTTGAAAAATGACTAAATCCTATTTCTGCAATATCTGGACAAAGTGGAGATGAGTTATGCTGACATGTTCCTATCGATCTTGCACATCTACTCCCTTACAGGCTGAAGCTGCCTGCAAGCCAGTTATGCTCATACAGGATGTCTATAGGCCAATGGAAAAACATTTTTCTCCCTCCTTTCTATGAAATCTAGCAGAAGTGTGGACGAGCTTCAGAAATAGCTTCCCCTATGTTTTGTGATCTAGTAGCTATTTTACTTAAAAAAATGTTCCCATTTTCCACACATTTTTAGTTTCTAATTGATGCAGAAATGCAGAAATTAAATGACCTTTTATGAAGAGAATATGCAGCATCAACTCTATCGTACTAAGCCTTTTTTATGATCCTCATGTGACCGTGCAGGAAATGGAGCAGTTTTTGTATTATAGTCTCACAATAGCACAGGAGAGATGCAAGTCTGCAATCTCATATAGGATAGTTAAGTTTCCTGTCAACTAAACAGTGTTGTTTTCAGATAGGTTAATAGATACTCTCGCTTCCTTATTTCTGCTGCCGTGGCTGGTCACAAGTGGCGTGATGTTGCGCATCTGTTGAGCAGTGCTGCTTCTCAGGAGGTTGCTGACATGCAGATCTGCTTGTGTGTGCCCCCCGGTGCTGATCTTGTTCCTCGAACGTTTGTGTTTTTATGAGATCCTCTGCATTCCTCTGCTCTTTGGCTGAAGCACTTGAGCGGCCAATAGGACGCCGTGTTTAACCTGAAGGCCTCTGAGGAGGGCCTCTTTAATCTCCATAGGTAAATAATTGTGCCTCTTTTGGGTCTTGCGTTTCATTTTCTCAGTTTTTACAGCTTTACCTCAAGTAACAAGTTACAGTGGGAAGGCTTGGGATTGTTTTATCGTTTGAACCGCTTTAGGGGTCCTTCTGCTTATTTGTGTTTTCTGCCGGAATTCCTGGCAAACTGTATGAGCTCAGAGCCTCACAGGAAGCAGTCAGTGACATACCTCTTAAAGGCTGAGATGTAGATGCCCCTGACAACACACACTCTCACACAACAGGAGACAGACAGACACACACACACAGACAATCTGACAGAATGAGCCCTTAGGCATTTCCTTCCCCTTTACTGGGAAGAGCCGTCTTTGTGTAATTGCAGTATGGCGAGGATTTAGTAACCCCATCAACAAGTCCCTCTCCTTTCACTTGCCAGGCTCTGTGACTACTGAGAGGGTGCTCAATATAATAAACACAACCGCACCAGATGGCGGGCGGTGTACAGTTGTATTTGGTACCTCCAGTGAGGGTTGGGTTTCTGAAATTGGCTATGGAACAGTAGCCACGTCTGCAAAGCAGCGCTAATGGATGGAGCCGTGTGTAACTTGAGCTTTTCTGTGGTGGTCCCAGTGGACAGACAGCTCTTATTGAACAGGGTCTTCTGCTCTACACTTATGCTGCCTAGACACAATAGGAACTCCCCGATGTCACTCTCGCTGTAAATCCTGCTCTCTATGCAGGCTGACATTCCAACTTTCCTTTAAGTGGTGTCTTTTTGTGCCTCCTCCTCTTTGGTCACATGGGATAGTTTACAGTTGACATCACTGAAAGTCACAGTGGCTGCTTCATGATCATGATTTGTTTGATCCCCTGCATTCCTGTCATGACGCATAGCTGCAGAAATATGATACACTTCAGCTAAAGATACAAATGAGGAGCATCAGCACAGATAGCTGTCGCGAATTATCTTGTTAGTTTTTATCACTAATAATGCGGTTGTGCTGTCAGGAATTTTAAAGTGTCTTACAGGGTTCTACAAAGGCAGTAGTATGACTGATCCCACTGTTTTCAGCACAAAAGTGTCAGTGTGTCTTTGTGTGTTTTTGGTGTGTGCATGAGTGGGGAGAGAAAATTGAGAGCCAGGAGTGAAAGAGGGGGAAGCAGCTGTACACAAAGAGGCTGTTGATTCCCATCATTTCAGCCTGCCTCCTCCTCTGAATCCTACACATTATATGTATTAATCATGTGGCACTGCAGCAGGTGTCTAGCTCCCAACACAAACTGGCCTTTATCATCATAGCACAAGCCTTTCAAGATAGGCTTAACGCTGGACAAACTGATCAGGCTACTTTGAGTGTCAAATCCAATATAATTATCGCCCAGCTTTGCAATATTATTTAGCTGATGGATAGGCATCTATTTGTCCACAAGTTGACAATGTCAAATTTATAGGGAGGATACAGTAATGTTTAGAGGTCCAATCAGCAAAATCTAATGTTGAGACACAGCTGGATTCTCATGAGGTCACAATCATAAGCCAGTGTCATGACAGTGCCCTGTACTGCCAGCTGTGGGTGGATTTTATGTGTGATAATAATCAACAATGGCAGCTCCTATTCATTTAGTGGTTCGTTTTATCCAGTCACCTGCTAACTATTTTGTGAAAGTGGCAGCTTTTTCAAATCGGCTTCGACTGAGGACTTTTTTGATGCTTCTGCAAAACGAACCCTCCGGCACATCAATTTCTCAAATTTCCACTGCTACCCAGAATCCAAAACTTAAGGTGCTGCACCCGTAGTTGGCACTGGAAAAATCAAGCGTGTGTTTTTAAAGTAAATTTAGAATAAAAGCGTTGGCCTGGAGTCAAGAATCTTTCATCACTTTGATGTGGAAATGTACCT
This sequence comes from Leuresthes tenuis, assembly GCF_036924035.1. Lineage (NCBI taxonomy): Eukaryota > Metazoa > Chordata > Actinopteri > Atheriniformes > Atherinopsidae > Leuresthes > Leuresthes tenuis. The sequence goes on from NW_027325362.1 coordinate 19,780,303, forward strand.
ACATCTTTCTCCATTGGTCTTCTTTTACAAAATGTTTTCTTACCGTTTTCTTAACTTTCTTTAAAGATCTGTTTTCAAAATCTTATCAGAAACCGCTCAATGTGAGACCGACTCAGCATCATCTAAGGATTAAGTCATTCTTTACTTGCTTCAGTTGTAACGTTTTGATATCATAATGAGCCTCATGAATCAGTGCAAAATAGCTAACGTTAAATAAGTTAAATATGTATATTTCTTTTCAAGCATATCCACTGATTTTTCACAAATGTTTGCCTCAGTGCAACCTGTGACCAGTTCAGAAGTTTATCACTATACATTTACCAAAAATACATCAGAATTTCTTCAACAAAAAATCTTTGACTGTTGGGAGAATTGTGAAGCTTATATAAACCAAAAAAAATCCCCCAGTTTTGAACATGTATTGTTATATGTCATTGCCCTAAATTGTAAGAAGGTGTGGAAATTCAGGTCGCCTCTGTGCCACAAGTCATCTTCTCAAGGGGACTACAGTTTGTCTCCCGTGGTGGTTAACAAAGTAGCAACAGTAGCTGTGTTTTGGGTATGTTTTCAAGTACTCACTGAGGTCATCAGATGCTAATAGTTGAAATACTTGCAATCTGCTCAATGATTTCTACTTCTGCTGTTATTTCAGCATCGGGTTTGTGGAAGAAACTTTTTTTTTCTTTCCTCTGAGATATTTGTACTTTTTGTAATAACCAAGTGATCTTTTGATTTTGCTCTTTGGTTTAATAGATCTTGCTAGCATCTGAGTAGTTTTCATCTTACTTGAACATCAGACTCATTCAGATTCATTTGTTGAAATAGCCTCAGCATGGTTTGAGAAGCAGCTCTCTGAAGCAGTGCGGCTGTGTTTTTAAAGATAAACAAACTCAAATGTTGTGTCATGTGGCCACTTTTTCCACCGAGGGGTGTGTCTTAACTCAAATGTGACTGTGTGGCTTTGGTATTTCCCAACAACTGGAGAAGAACTGTGGGAAATGTCACACAGCTGCCCAACTTGTTTTTCATTCAGTTAGCAATAAGAGTGCTGGGCTTGGACACACTGAAAGTAATTTTGGTCTTGTTATACCACAGTGAGTGTAGCAACAATACAGTGTTTTTCCTTTTTGTGTAATTAGCACGCTTATTGTCACATTTTCCTGCTGCAGTCCATGTTTGCATTGTTAATCCTGCCAGCTCGATGAGCTCACACTTTATCTTCCCCATGACCGTTTTTTTCCAGCTTAATGGTTAATCTCTGCATCGACAGGTGGCAGAGCATCAGGGACAGCTGGCAGCTCCGGCCGTAAGAGGCTCCACCGAAGACCAGGGTACATGAGAGGAGAGCAGTCCAGACTACAGGTCTCTGCTCGTGGTCAGGAGGAGGAGGAGGAGGAGGAGGAAGACGAAAGCACCACTTTTATTAGGAATGGAAAATCTGGACGACACACTGACATCACTGAGGCAAGCAGTGTTCAGAGGCTTAGTCTAACTCCTGCTGTTCAGGTGTCCTTAATGAATCAGCAACGTTATGACAAACCAACATGTAGCTCCTTGAAGAGTAAGAGTAAGAGCTTTCCCTGCTCTGTTACCCATCTTCATCCCCCTGTGGACTGCAGTCCTCTTCAGAGTGTATCCAGCCGTGTAGCTGAGTCCTCACAGCCACAGAATGAAACCAGGTTAAGCTCAAGCCCTGCCCTCCAGTCTTCACCAGAGGACTCTTTTAACTCCAGTTTCAGTTTCATCCAGCAGTCACTTAGCTACAGTCAGAGGACAAGCACAACTACTATGCCAGTACAGGGACCAAAGCCACTAAATCAATCATCTAAAGCACTAAACTTGCCTGAAACAAAATCAGACACTTTCTCCATTGAGCACAGTTTTTCAAAGCAGTCAACTCCTGTCCAGTCTCTGGCCTCCTCTGCTCCAGGCAGCCAGATACAGAAAGAGGAGTTCTCAGTAGGCGGGAGATTTTGGAGGGAATGTCTGTGGGGTGGCAAGGAAGAAACGTCCCACCTGGCCGACTGCGAGTCCCGGACTCTAGACTTAGAGGTTACCTCCTCGCTGTCGGTGGACTCAGACACGGCCTCCGCCTCCTCTGTCACCTCCGGCTACGAGAGCGCCACACCTGCCTCAGAGCAAGGCTGGGACAACCTGGTGAAGAAGTACGAGGGTGTGCTACAAGACTGCCTCCAAAACAACCGCACTCACACGAAGGTGGGTATTCCTGATGTGGGAATGACATGCAGAGCTGCAGTCACAGTCACCTTTAAGTCAGTTTCAAGACTACTGTCAGACAATAAGACCAAAGCACTTCAAGATGTCCTCTTGAAGAGAAATAGGCCTATTTTTTGCCTACATTTTTTAGTTTTTGTGTTAAGATAAGCTAACAAGCTCCTGGCCATAGCTTCTTTTTTACAATGCAGACAAGAATATTGTTGTAACATTTGGGAAGAGCAAAGGTGATAAGCTTGTTTTGTTAAGAGTGAAAACACCTCTCTAAGACAAACAGTGAACTACAGAAAGCATAGTTCACATGTTTATCTAGGGTTCCCAAAGTTTTTTGACACATGCAGTTCTAAAATCTATTAGTTCTATTAGTTACTTATCTTTTCTGTAATGTATACTTTAACATTCAACCTCTTAAAAATCCTTTGTCAAAAGCAACGTGTGAAAAATTAGCTTTACCTTCTGAAGTTGCTTTATTTAAGTAATTCAGGCTGGAAGATGTAAAAAGACTTTTTTTCAGAAATAATTTTTCAACTGATTGAACATATTTGGGAAATTTGCCAAAATATAATTATTTTATGAAAATCATTTTATTTCTATTTTATGAAAAAATATTCAGTTTTGAAAATCTTTCCACTCATCTTATCCCCAATTTTAAAGTAACAAAAACACAGTACTGGTATTATGGCTCTATTTTTATCGTGTCACACACTTCTTAACTTGCTGACCACTTTGAAACGGCGGTCGTTGCACCCACGCTTCTTTTTTTTGGTCTGTAGTGACTGTTTAAAGAGCATTGCCCTGTGGACTGACTGTTCTGTCTTCTGTCCCCCTCTTAGATTGAGTCCATGATGTTGAAGCTGCAGAGGCTCCAGCAGAAAGCCATTCTGGATGACGACTATGATGCAGGTGAACTTTGAACTGAGCTCTTGCTTTAATAAGTAGCTTTGAGTTGACAAGATGCTGCCGAAGGGAAAGGTTTGATGGGAGGGTAACACTGGACTAGCTAGAATTTCTGTCGTGATATAATGCCATTATTAACTCCCGGTTTACGGCATATTTGCAAAATGATGATGAACAGGGCAGAAACTGCAGAAGCACAACATCCTTCTAAGTCATTTTAAGGTTTTACTGAGTTGTTAGGATTTAGACATTTATCAGTTGGACGTCTGCTTTTAAGTAGAAAAAGATATGGCAAGTTGCCCTGTGGCCTTTGGTCATTCTGTTACAACTCAACAAAACCTCCCAGTTAATGTCATAGATTTTTTTTTCTTTTGGAAAAAATCCAAGTAAAAACTTCTCCTGTGCTCTTTGAAAAATTTCTTAATTTTTGTAGTTCTATCCATGGTTTCAGGTTTACTTTTAAGGTTACAGTAGGTTGTGGTTTATTAGATTTAATTTTTTGTCTGCCTTGTGTACTGAAATGTGATGAAATACTAAAAATGCAGACCCTGTATACAAATTTTATGGCAGAGCTATTTTAACCTTAATTAAATTAGCTATATCGCACATATTTCGAAAAGTCATTGTTGTACAGATTTGACCAATGAAATAAGCTTTTTTGAAATAGCTGCCAGTTGCACAATGAAAAGTTTTATATTTCCTGTAAAGGATCATAGGTTGCAATATGACATTTATATTTTTAATATATCAGCAGTGACAAGTAAAAATGTACAATACATTGCTTCAAGTCAGCTAAAACAATCCATCTTGGAAGAATATCCAGTCAAAATACCCTTCAAAGCCACATTTTTATTTGGTACTTTGCGTAAAGTCGTATTTATTGATTTAATCTGTACATTTTGAGTACAAAATCTGAACCCTAAATTCAGCTTAAAAAAAGAGCAAAAATGACTGCATGTTGCCTTGTGGCCTAGTTTAATAAAATCACAACTTAGAGAGGGCATCAAATGGTTTGTTATAGAAGAGGAAGATTCCACTTGATTTTTTACCCCCCTAAGAAAATCAATGACAAGAACTGGGAGAGTCAGGTGAGTTGACATAGAACTAACCTTTTATTAGATTTCTTACTAATTAGCTGCTGATCATACTGAAAAATTTGATAAAGCACGTGAGAGCTGAAAGCCTCATATTAACAAGAGCTGAAGACACGCTTTGTTGTTTACAGAGTGACATCCCCTGAACTTACTGCACAGTTGTGACTGGAATAGTTAGGTTAGAATGTATGTGAGGCTTCTGATATTTAGCATTTCTCTCTTCTTTTGGGGATTGCATATGGAGTTGGGTTCACTTTTAGCAGAGCTGGTCTTATCTTGTGTCTCCTGCTGTATGTTTGTACTTGAAAGTGCTAAACTCAACATCTTTGTCAACCAGTAAACTCATAGGTAAAAACAACAGAGAACACCAAATTAATGGGGAAAAGGAGAAACTTGAAGCTGTCGACGCTTTGTGCACACATTTTCATGTGTCATCACACACATTTATCTTGTGCTGTTTTAGATATAAAGGCTGCATTAAAAAAAGCTTTCTGAAGGTAACTTTGAATCTTTGAAGACAAAACTCCTTTCCTGCAAGACCCACTTTGACCTGAATGTTTTTTCGGGAGGACCAGAGGAAAGTTTATTTTCAAATCAAGATGGTATTCTGACCCATTTCCTGAACCCTTGTGACAGAAATACTGTAATTACATCAGCTACATCTGTTGTCTAGTGGAGCTGTGTGAGCGCACTGATTATTTGGGTCAGTACAACATGCCATGTCAGGTTTTCTGTTTGCCTTTAGATACGGTGCATTGCAAAGTTCTCTCTCTTTTTAAACAACGTTAACTTGATTTTCTGTGTGCCTGAATAGCTTAAGAACAGCTTTCCATGAAATGTTGCGCAAGCAGAATGAAGGTGTCCTGTACAACTTCACCTACTTTCTACTTCCCATAAAGTTTTGTACACAAAAGAAGACAGTTGATTATTGTTTTTCTGGTCATGATTTTTAAATGTGACCATGATCCTAACTGAAAAGGGTCCATTTCAATTTTTAAGTCAATCTTGTTTTTCAAGTAAAAAGAAATGCATTCTTTTTATTTTCAGATTTCACAGAAATTCTTAAAAACAGGAAACTCTGAACCGATCCGTAGCTACATTAGTGTCCCCTCTTTAAGAGCATTCTCCTTGAGGGAAAGTTGAGTAGTTAAATATAGAAAAATGAGTGGATTGTCAAACTACATAAACCAACACCAACTTCCTGCTTGCATGAAACAATGCCTCCATGGAAACTGAAACCTGCCACACTGGCTTGGAACAAGCTGCTGGTGAACAAGTGTTTTGCAGATGTTGCTGCTTGTTATTCAGCCTGTTTGTTTGTGTGATTTTTAGCTGAGCGTTTTGGGAAAAAGCTGGAGGAGCTCTGCAGAGAGCGTGGAGCTCTGAAGCTGGGTTTACCGTCCAGACAGCCCAGCGTGGCCTTGTTCCTCGAGAGGCTCAGACAGGTGGTGCACAGCGCCCTCCAGAGGGCAGACTGCAATCAGCCCAGGTCAGTCACACAACACACTGATAACTGTGACCCACTTCATAACAACTGATGTTAATTGTTTTGAAGTGGACGCAGCCGTTAGCATTGTCGCCTCAGAGTGAGAAGGTCCCTCGCTTGAGCCTCTGCTGCAGCCTCTCTGTGTGGAATTAACATGCTCTCCCTGCGTGGCTTATCTCAGTGTGCTCCAGTTTCCTCCCACAGACCAAACACATGCATGTAAGACTAATTGGTTGTGATCTAATTTGCCAGTAGGTATGAGTGTGACTGTGCATGGTTGTTTTTTCTGTCTGTGTTCGCCCGGTGAAAGACTGGTAACATGCTCAGGGTGTATCCAGCACCTCCTGGCTTCTGAAAGTAGGTATAGAGAATGGATGGATATAGTCAAGTGAAAAGTATCACGGAATGTTTTTAAATGAGAAACTCCCTTCTTTATGTTCCAGACATAGTGTTATTTTCTATTGCTCTAACCTGTTATTGTTATTCTTATGCTATTGTTACTGTGATGATGCAAGGGGCAATGGGGGGGGGGGGGGGGGGGGGGGGGGGGGGGGGGGCTCACAGAAATAGCTCCCCTGACAGGAAGGAAATCAGGTGGGGCCTCTGCGGAGGGCATCCTGAACAAATGGGACCTGAAGCTCATGAAGCAATTTTGTGTTTCTATTTTTTCCACATTTTTATTTGATTATATCATAATAATAGTTAATAGTTGATTTTTTTGTGTGTAGTGGCATGACGTGTGATAGTGGTATCAGTATTTTATTGTAACGTCACAGTACAAAGCTGTCATTTAAATGGACCAAAGCGGTTTTGAAATGTAGATAGAGAGATATAATTGAAATTAAAACATGAAAAAGTTCTCATTGTCTTTTGTAATATCTGTATGTAACGGTGTGTTTTTGGCTGGTTGACAGAGAGGGTGCAGAGCCTGACGCAGACGAGCGATCCCACTCATCGCAGGGTCCACTGCAACGAAGAGACCGTCTGATTCAAGAGAAGCGGCAGGTTGAGGTAACATTCAGCTTTCATTATGTCATTTGCGTCACTTCGAGGCACATCAAATGTTTCTGTGTGAGTGTTGCAGAGGAGTTTTTTTTTCTAAGAAAGACTTGGCTGGTGTGGTGGTTAGTATTGTTGCCTCATAGCGAAAAGGTTCCACGTTCTAGTCTCGGCTGTGGCTTTGCTGCGTGGAGTTTGCATGTTGTCCTAGTGCACGTATGGGTTCTCTCAGGGAATTCAGATTTTTTTCCACCGTCCAAAAACATGTATGTTAGGTTAGGTTAATTGGTGATTCTAAAATGACCATTGACATGAGTGTGAGTGGCCTGTCCAGGCTGTACCCCACCTCTCCCCTGGTGGCAGCTGGGAAAGGCTCCACAAAAACATAGATTTTTTTTTTGTACTGTTGAAAAACTATGTAAAAACTATTTACTATAGAAAAACTACAAATTAAACTAATTCAGATGAGAATAATGCTGACAATGATCCATGTGAAACCTGAAACCAGGGGGAAATCGCAGAGCTTCAGCAGAGGCTGGGGGAGCTGAAGGATCGCAGTCGATGCCTGGAGCAACAGATCCAGCAGGAAGAGCAGCAGGTGGAGGCTGAGGAGCTAGAGGGCTCCGTGGTGAGGAGCTGCTCCATGGCCCAACTCCGGGACATGAGCCGAACCCTGCAGGACCTCGTCACGTCAGAAAACCGCACACAGATCTCTGTCTCCCCTCCATCCTCCATACTCAGGTCAGTGTCACATATGTGCAGAACATTTCACCCTCTTCTCCTCTCAGAAAATGAATTGTTTATGTAAATGTTACATAACTGGATCTGACCAGGTTTGGGGTCCAAGCACACAAAAATGTTAAAAGAACAGAAGGGCTATATTGGTCTAGATGCTTATTACGGTTTGAGTGACTGCATTAGGCATCTTATGATTCAAATAAGCCATTTTTAAAGAGATATTAGCTCCATGCCAAAGCTCCAGGTAGCTTGTAAATCAGACCTGGTTCTTGAAAAAAACAAATGTTTTTGCATGCTCCAAAGCATTCACTGCGGGTCTTTCGGCATATTACTTTCACCGTCCACCATACAAGTTTATAGGCTTCTGCCATTCGCAGTCCAGAATTGTTGCAGAAGATTCAAAATGTATGTGGGCAATGAAAATGAGTGTGTGTTCAGACCTTCTACATTTTGTATTAGACTTGTCAGTGTGTTGGTTTTTCATGTTGGTTACCAGCAGTGGAGAAAGTGTAATCATCCTTTAGTAATACCACAGTGTGAAAATCCTGCACAATGTTGTTTCAATATTCAGTGCAAAAACCGGTCCCATTTCATTATCATACAGTCAAAGATTATTGTTTCTGATATATGAACCCAAAATCAGGACGTTAATCTTCTAACTTGTTGAGGCGCAGCTCATTCTGAACAGTTTTTTCCTTCAACTGTGACATTTTCATTCAGTTAATTTTTTCTTTGTGTGTGTGTCTGTGTAAATATATAATTACTAACTAAGTAACGGGTAACAAGAGTTTTAACAAGTTTAAATTGCCATAAAAAGAAAAGACTTCACTGCAGTAGATGTGTACGTTGTTGCATTTCAGCACCTTTGGTCGCTAAACCTGAAATTAGATTTGTTGAGCCCAATTATTGACCTTTATTTATAGCACATATGTATTTATATACATTGCAGCTCCTATGCGACGCACAAATCAATCGTCATCGTATTTGCTCACAAGGATTCTAGGTCAGGGATGACAAAAACAAGCACTGACACTGACATATCGAGGAATCACTGAATCCTTCATGTGAGCCACAAAGTTGTTTCCTCTTCTGACAGCCAGAGAAAGTCAATAACTTTGAACGAAGAGGAAGGTTTTCTTTTAAGTGAAAGTTTTTGAGTGTGATTATTGGTAGTTAAAAGAATGGTAGTTTAAAAAAGAAAAATTAAGAACAGAGTGCAAACGACCTCCTAAATCTGCTTCTTGTCAGATGGATTCCTTTCTCAGGTGAGAGCTCCTGCAGTGTAGTTATTCTCCAGGTGGGGCTGCTAAAGTGCCTTGAATGCCACTGACGCCACAACCACCATCTATCCTTGAAGGTTTTTGTCTTTTGACATGTCCTGTCTTACATTTGAACTAGCTTATTTAGGTTCTTTTAGTTTTACTGAATCACGCTTCCCAGCTTCATCTGTCTTCTGGCAGAGTAGCATTTCATACAATGTGACGGCAGGAATTGTTTGTGTTTAGTGCAAAGATAGTACAGCTGATATCCCATCATCATATTTTACCTGAATTACCAGCAAACTAAATCAAACAATGCTAAAATAAATCCAGCATCCCATATTGGATATGAAACATCATCTCAGCTAGCAGCTAAAAATTCTCATTCTCAATGAGGGGATGCACACGCAGCTTTTTGATTACATCATGCTTTTTTCCCTCAAGAGGCTGAAATCATTTATTGTCTCTATAAACAAGGGCCCCCTGACAAATAAATGCAATATGAAGACTTAAAAAAATGTTCTATTATTTTTGAGTTTTCAGGTAGGGATGAATCAAGCAGCCTCAAGTACCCTTTCTTTATTCCTACCCTCCCTTGTATCTTCAATCCTCTTCTCTAACACCTGCTTGAACCTACTTTGAATTTTAATGGTTTTTCTCAGATGCTAATGATTACTTTGCATCATATCCTCTGAAGTTAATAGCTTGCGAGGGAGCCCGGTGGAAAGCCTCTCAGTCTTGATGCTCGTTAGAAAGACATATAAATATCACTGGCATAATTTGATATCTGACATACTCTCACCCCAACTGGAACACATTTATTCCCGCTGCTGAGCGAAATTGCGACTTCTGATTGGGTATTCTGCTCCACATCTGTGGTCATCACGATGATTGTGTTTTCAGTTCCATGTCCAGATAAACCAGGCTTCTCCTTTTCCATGTCAGTTTCGCTTAATAGCTCTGAATTAAAGAAATTCACTTAATCTAGGTTAGGTGTGTCCCTACAAAACAGAGGCGCAGTAACACTAATGATCAAAGACATCAGTTTACTCTGACTCTTCTTGAACATCAGCTTGAATAACATGTAAAGGGCGTACTGATTTTTGTGAAGTGAGACGGCTGGGACTACCTCAAGGTGACTGTGTCACACATAATGGATTTTATGCTCCTTTTTCCCATCTTCTAATTGATTTATTCCTCTGTAACCATATAATGTGACCTTAATAGTTAGCTCTGTTTGCATGTTTGCATACAAGTGCAGCAGTATCATCACTAATATGATATTTGCCCTTCATATTTGAAGTAATCAAGTAGACAGTTTAGTGAAATGGACCAGTTAATGAAAAAATATAGACCTGCTGTGTATAAATCTATGTTTTCTGTTAATGGTATCATGGAAGCTCCTTTACAGGTTGCCATTATTCAAGTAAACTCAATATGACTTCGGAAATGACACAGTGCAGCAATTTCTAAAATGGCTGGTTAAAATATGGCAGGTTAAAGTGTTGGGCTGTGATTCAGTCACTGTCTTATACAGCACTTGTTCAAATAAAAGAAAAATATGTAAAAAATAAAGAAGTACTTTCTTGGGGTTAGCTTGTTCTTAATTATAATACATGTAAGAACAGCGCACAAACAGATGCTAGCAACAAATGCAAATGTTACACAAGGGTTTTTTTTTTAATTGTTTTGGAGTTATTGGCATAAATAAAGTGCATGCTTGTGTTTGCTCAGCCAAGAAAACCTCATATGACAAATTTCACTTGTAGCTGAGGGATTTTAGAGAGTAAACAGCAGCAGCTCTTGAAAGGAAATAAGAATGGTGGATGACAAAGCAGCTGCTTTCTTAGAATATAAAAGGTCAGCTCTATCGCGTATTCCTGTTCGCCCTTCACAATGAGGGTTTTTGGCTTTGATGACACATCTGGCTGCAAACCTGAAGGACTGATTTAAAGATGCACTTTCTAAGGTGTTGACAAAGGAAAGAAACAAGAGGACGGTATTTGATCTTTTCCCACTGGAGATGTAAAATTTGTCAACAAAACAACGAAAAAGTACATTTTGCACATCATGGCATCTTTAAAAGAGCTTGCAATTATGGACTGGATTGAATAAGGAGAAATCAAATCCTGGTATTTAGCAGTAAAAACTAATCCTCAAAGAGGACAAGGCTTACAATGTTTAGCTGGGTGTGAAAATTCAGGCAGATATTGTGTGCAAGCATGGAAGAAAAGACCTGATATGATATTGCAGAGTTCAAGTTTCACATTTGGAGTCAAAAACTCTCAAGTTGGAGACCTGAGTCAACAATGTTTTTGGTTAATTTAGGGGTAACAACTAGTTTATGGGGCTTATGTGAGGTTTACCGTCACGCAATTAGCTGTTTTGCTTTATGTAATCATCTGGTACTCGTTTTAGTTCACTTGTCAACAAAGTCATAGACAGGGAACACAGATTTGTGTTCACAAGCAATCAAAAAGGTATTTTTGCATACATAGTCCCCTTCAACTAAAATTATCCTCTCTTGATAGCTGGCAAACCATTCGGCTTGGTAAATGCCTGAATAAACAGGTGCACCTTTAATCCCTTTTTGGGCCCCCTGACAATTTCTTAACGAAATAATGACTTTCTATGTTTTGCAGACTCCAGGAACAAGAACAAGCACTGAATCTGTCCATCAAAGAAGCTACTGCTAAAGTAAGCCACTGCTCCTGTCACCTGATTTATTTTCTCTAACAGCTCAGGCTCTCCATTGCATGCAAACATTGACTGACTGTGAATGGAAATCCAATGAGTAATATGTAAAAAAAACAAGACTACTAGTATGTGTCATGTGCCAGTTTCAGTGAGCTTAAACGCATACCAAATGTCAGTGTCTGTATGCATGTACTCAATTCTACCTGACAAGGCAGTAAGTTGCGTGCAAGAGTCAGAGATGAGCGTGAGTTGTCATTTTGAATAAACTCTACCTGGATTCTAAATCCTCTTTAAAATATTGCAGAGCCAGTAAAAACTATGGTTAATTGACAGATTTTTTTCTGCCTTTATTATGAGAAATAAGCAAATGCATAAGCAGTGTTAGGATTCTACTCAGTTTGGTCATTTTCTTGTGTGTCAGTGGTGTGTTTTTATGGGTGAAAGGCTTTATATGCTTCCCCTACCCTGCATGTGCTGTGCTTCTGCCATTCCCTCCTGCTCCTCAGGGGTTTATGCTTCCCTCATGCTGATCTATATACATAAATTTCTGCAGCTGGAAAAAGCCAAAGCCAGCAGAAATCTGTTGTAAGTATTGGTTTAAGGACAGAAAGAGGAACAGCAGGGGTCGTATCCCACAGTAAAGTCCTTTTTACTGTCACAGTGTCCTTTAGAAACCCCTCATCAAATAACTGGTTGAAGCTGAAACTGCACCCCAAAGGAGCGTGGTGGCGTTTTGCCAAGAAACGCTTTCATCACAGTCACAAGAGTTTCATTGTCATGTTGAAATGAAAAGTTTACTGCTTAAATGAAACATCCACACCTGCTGTGACAAAATGATTGCCGGCATGAAAGTAACTCCCTCTCACCATGCTGACTTTATCAAAATTGACAATTAGCCGGATGTTTTGAAATTTAATCAGCGGTGTCTCAATTTCAGCACTGTGAAAAGCACTCCAGAGTTGTTTCCAGTTCATGTATTGCATGAAACAAAAATTCAAACCTGTTTGCCAAATTTCTGTGGGAGTATAACTCCCTGGAGATGTTCTGCCTCCGAAATGCCTATATATTTTACAACCTTAGCACAAAACTGTGTCAGATCCTAGAAGAAATTTAGTAAAAAAAAAAAAAAAAATCTCCATCTAGACATCCCTTGGAGCCGTGAAAACAGTTCCTCTAAAGAAAGTATGGCATCATGGGGATTGTATTGTGTCTGATGCTCAAAGCATATACACAAAACAGAGGTTTAAAGGACAGAGTGGGAACAGATGGGGGCCATACAGGCTGCATGTGAAGCCAGCAACTCCGCTGTGAATTCTGCCCTTAGCTATGGTGCTCAATCTCCATCAGGCAGTGACATTCAGGGCCTTTTCCTCTCTGACCTTCTAATGATAACTTCTATGGTGATTTCACATTTTCCTGTCGGTGCCTATGAAAGGAGAGTCACTCTTGTTCTTTTTAAAGGTTATAGACAAGGTAACAAATCAGTGTTGATGCTCAGTTGTGTAGTCAGAGCAGGAAGAGCAGAGGATACAAATGAACCCGTAAGATCTTGTAACAATGAGTGTCATGAAGAAAATGAAAACGGAATGAGAAATGAGCTATGCATCCGGTGGGATCCATGTGTCTGCAAAGGTTTTGCGAGTTACTGCTCTCCCTCAACTCTCTCCTCTGCATCTTCTTCTCCTTCGTATCCCCAGGTGGTCATGAGTCAGCGGCTGGGAAGCAGCCTGAGGAGGAAAGTCAGCGAGACTGAAACGCAGCTTTTGGCGCTACATGAAGCCAAACTGGCGGCTATCTCTGGTAACTTTCCTCTCAGCTCCTTCCCAACACATCCCTGCTACATTACACACCCTTTATTTACCTCATTTACTTGAATCGATCACCATTAGCCTCACTTAATTACGGCATTAATGACCAAGGAGCTCATTAATGGGAGGTGGAAGCTTAATGTCCTCCTGTGGTGCAACGATGCAGGTAATGACTTCAGCAGCGCCAAGGAGTTAAAAGCTGAGATGAAGGCGGTGTACCTGGAGCGGGACCGGCTGGAGGCTCTGTCCAAGAGGCTGCACAGCCTCAGCTCAGGGAGCAGCCAGGAGCTGGCCAGGATGAAGGAGCAGCGGCAGCAGCTCAGGCAGGAGCTGGAGCACCGGGAGGCTCAGCATGGTGAGTTAGACTGAGACCAGCAATACCCCCCTGTGGGTCATCTCATCTTACTAAAATCAACAAATTATTCTATTACTTTAGAGGGTCAACAAATAATTACAAGTGCACTTTCTTGCAAAGAATTTGATGAGAAAATCAATACAACTCAGATTTTACTATTAGCCCATGCAGCTTATATAAGGACTATTCTTTTTTCCTTTTAAAACGTTTTAGTTATGTTTAGTTACTCACAGTTGCTGCATCTTTATGGCAACATGAAAATAAGATCAACAGCATGAAAGAAATGGTTGTAAATGTATTTTTCTTTCATAAAAAATAATGTTTGCAGTACATTTATATGTACTGGATACGGAAAATGATGGTACTAAGTAAACTGAAGATACCACGCTTTGCTCTCTGCTGTAACAGTGAGGAGATGTGGTCTGTTGCTGCTGGCTAGTAATACACTGACTGGTTCGCTGAGGCCCAAACAGCTGAGACTCACATTATCAGAATATTAAAACTCTCAGAAACACAGTTGGAGTAAATACAGATAATGGGTTATTTGGACTTATTATAATGGTTTTTACATCACTCATACACTGCATTAAAACCACTGACAGTTAAATAGTATTGATTATCTCATTGCAATGCAGTGGTTCTGCTGGGAAACCTTGATTGCTGGCATTCACATGAAAGTCGCATTGAAATGCTCCACCCAGCTAAACTTGGTTGTAGACCAAGCACAATCTCCCCCATGGACAGCGCTCCCTGAGGGCAAAGGCCTCCACCAGCAGGACACCTGTTTACACCACCGCACTGCAAAAACATCCCAGGAAACTCTCCAGGAACTTAGCAACGGACTCAAGTTGTTCAGCTAATTTCCCAAACTCTCCATTCTAATTAAGAATCAGGGGACCCAAGTGATCCACTGCCATCATTCGCAGGACACAGTGTCTTTGCTCTGACTGGTCAGAGCCTTTCATAAGCTGTTACTTCATAACAGTTTATAACAGTTGCTGTTTCTGCCCCTCTGCCAGAAGTGGCTAAATTATTATTTTTTCCTAAAAATGATTATGGGGTGTAAAATAAGAGCAATCATGTTATAGATGATTATAAAACTTTGTGGCTTGGAATGGGCTCTTTAAAACATGAATATGACTAAATGTGCATAACCTGAAAGAGAGGCTGCTGGGGTATTTCAGCTCCCCACTTTTTTTTTTTTTTTTTTTGCATACTTGAAAGGTGTCTTTCTTCCTCTTTTAAATCTAAATTTGAATGTGAGTCATGAAACTCTTTAAAAGACCAGTCCTCACTTGATGTTGCCACTCACTGTGAGGACATCAATGACTTTTTTCTAAAATGAAGAGGAAGTGATCTGCTGTCAGTGGGAACTCTGCTTTTAAATGAGTTAGCAGCAGGATTGGCAGTTGTTAAGAGGAGGGCTGGTGGTGAGAGAGTGCGGGGGGAAATCAGCTTTAGATTGTGTGAAGAGGCGAGTTACCTTCAAGCCATTCAGTGCACACATGACGTGTCAGGGTTTGGGCACTCTGCATCCAGGTCTTAGACCTTAGCGCTGCATAAAGAAGTGGCTTGCTTTTTAGGGTACTGATTTAGCGTGCTGGCACTGGCTGAGATCTAAATGGAGTTTGACGGCACCACCTGGAGTGCTACTTTCTGTGGTCCATCAGTCACAGGGAGTTTATAGAAAAGGTCACTTTTCTCTCTGAGGCAGGAGCACAAGGCGAGAAGAGGGTAAGAAGGTAGTGAAAAACTGAGGACAGGAGCTTTGGATCTGGTGTCTGCTGCAACTCCAAGGCATACCATCTAAGATGCAGTTGTATTTAATGCCTTAAGGTCTATAGCTACATCGCCATGCGTTCCATTGTTTTAGACTTGATTGCACCCTTTCCTGTCACTAGGGGGCACCATTTTATTGTTGGATTTCATTTCCCTGGCTGAGGCTGATTCAGTTTTTGATTAGATGTATGATGATGCAAAAACCTGATATTTTTGTTAATTCAGAATCCACAAATCTGTATTACTGTAACAGAAGCCAAATGCTTTGACTTTAAAGCCAATGTTCGTCATCTCATTTTCAACCTGTTGATGAAACTCATCTCCCGGGATCGTTGTTGCTAAAAGCGACCACCGAGCATCAAAGACATGTTCAAGTTCAAGTTCACCTCCATGCCTTGAACGCAGTGTATGCTTCACACAAAATGCCACTGCTCTCAGGAAATACAGAGGCAGGAAAACCAGTGACATGCTAATGCTGCAGCTAAACAAAGAAATGGAAGTCAGGTGGTTGAATCATCACAAAGAGGACAGGGAGTTAATGATTGGTTGTGTAGCTTGATTAAATGCACAAGTGGGCGTGCACAATATGGCAGAAGGCTCAATTTCACAATGTGTTGCAGACACCAAGAAAGGGGCTCATTAAACTGTCATCCTATTTGGTAATAAGAGGGTTGGCACACGCTGGTTGGTAACTGATAGCCCGCAAACAGCGCATTCCTACTCTTTAGCTGGAGGGGATTAGAAATTACTGTCAACATCAGAATGGCCAGCCTTTTGGTTTCGAGCTATCACTGGTGAAACCAGTGTCATCTTATGACAACAAAACAATATGTTTGCTCTTGAAAAGGCCTTTTGACATTTCACGAGCTTCGCAGCATTGTATTTTTCAGCCAGTGACCAAGTCTAACCACATACATTCATTCAGTGAAACAAGCAGCTTTAGTTTGTTGAGTGTCTCCGCCCAGAGTGCTGTGTGGTGTGGCGGCACTTTGGTCTGGGAGCCATTATGTCCCTAATTACTGCTGGCGTGAGTGGTGATGAATACCAAACTGGAGGTTTGATTCCCTGCTGGGAGTATAATTTCGTCCCTAAGGGTGAGCTCTTGCAATGCTAAATTTTACAAATAAACAATTGACGAGCTAAATAAGATGAGTAAATGACCCCAGGAGTGAGGACATTCAGATGAGAGGGGTGGGGAGGGCAGCGTCGGAGTAGATTCTTGATTCATTCAAGTGTTCTGGAAATGCTTATTTAATGCTGTTGTTAGTATGCTGGCAGTACATTGTGTCGCTGTCAGGTAAATTGGCTATCTGTGATGGTTTCCTGCTGCACATACCTGCACTGTAACACATTGTAATTCATGTGTTTTTTTTCCTATGTGTTTGTGTGTGGGGGTTGCTGGACCTAAGATCTACAATTTTGAAACCAAAAATCCTCCACAAACTCTGGCCAAACTCAGTTGAGCTGTACTATTCCAGCTGCTGAAGTGTACATCAAAACACTGTCACTTTGTGTTCTTTAACAACTGCAATTTTCTCATACTGCGGTGTCAGTACTGAAGGTGAAGACATGCATGATTTATTCATGACTCTGCCACTTTCAGGGTGCTTACGTTGAGTACATGATGGAATCTGTGATAGCTCTTTACCTAAAGAGCATCTGAATGATTGAGAGGCAGTGATCAAGTGGACCAGGGAGAATGTTTCCTGGTTGTTGTCTGTGAAGTTGGAGCAATATTAATTTTTCCTTTGGCTCTGGAGAGGATGTGGTCCCATTGTGAATTTGACAGGAGTGTCATAGCCCTTCTCATAAGAAAACAAAAGGAGGACATAAATCTACATCCAGGCTAAATTGGTATTTTTCTTTTCAGCAAATCCATGCTGCAACTCAAAAGGAGGTTAAGCTTAATAAAAATATTTCTTCTTTTCTTACTTCTTGATGCATTAGTCATGTTAATGTTAATGTCAGTCCACCACATGAAAAGCCAGTGGACTGTCCAACCATTTTACAGTACTTTAGTTCAAGTATCTGAAAGTATCTGTACTTTGTGTTTACTGTTAATTACCAACTATGTTAAGTACTAAACAAAGATGGTAAGCATGCCAAGGAACTGTGTAAACTGGTTCATAATGTCATTGTGAAGAAGTTAGAATATCAGGATTTGCATTCAGCCTACACTAAGCTGAAGTCTAAGTACAGCCTGATGAAATTCTTCCCCAGGTGATGAAGGCGCTAAATTCAGAAATGTGTTTTGGTGGAAAATGAATTTACTTAGAGGATATAATACCATGTGAGATTAATGGAGCAAGATTGTGAGCATGGGAAGATTTCGGTGTGTTTCATAGTTTTTATGGATCCATGTTCATAGAAAATTCTGTTTTGCAGCCCGCAGCGGTGGATTTTGAATTCTGTCTGTTTACTGGAGTTTGACTCGAATGACAATGGCAGTTTGTATGTCTTAAAATCTCTGCCAAAAAAATGCAGTACCCGTGACTGATATATATATCTACTCAGGCACAGAGTTGCTACGCACAGCCAATTTTTGTCAAATTAATTGTCTTTGTTGTGCATTCTTGCAGAACCCCCCAGTATGTTCTCCTGCGTCAGCTACTGCTGGAGCATCATGGGTTATTGAGCGTCTGTCTTACATCAGCCTGTCCTTCTTCCTCCATTAGCTCTCCTGCTGTTGCACTCACATACCTTCCTACAAGGTGTCTGTCTGTGCTGACTGTGCGTTTGTGTAACCTGCAGTGCCGCCCCACTCAGACAGCCCAGGCCGAGCTTAAACACATTAATCACAGTCAGTGCCTTCAGCTCGATTACAAAGACACACAATCTCTCTTCTGCCTTATTATGCACAAGCTTTTATAACTCACATATCGATGGTGCTGCGTTAGCACCGAGCCGCCTGTAATTTGTTTGACAACATGAAGGCCTCACAGACAGAGAAAGCTTTTGTTGTTACAAAGCAGGGAAGAAATTACAGCATTATTCACTTTCAATTAGGGGGCAGTTAGAATGCTCATATTTTCAGAGGCAAATCCATGCACCTTGTAATCATTAACTTGCAGGCTCATCAAAGCTCATAACCTCACCACTGGGAATTGTGCATCAGTTATGTGATGGGGATCCGTTATTTGCTTGTCGGTCTACATGTTTATTAACTTAACATCTATTTAGGTGAAGCAATTACTTCTTTATTTGACAAATTCATTATTTCCTTGACCTAAGTGGAGTTCAGCTCTGTTTGTGTTATGAATGAGTGGCCTCTTCGATTTTGGCCAGGGCCCTTGGCAGCAATCAGAGATGTCTATCGCCCGCTGAGATCACTGGTGTGATGGGAGGCTGAGCTCATGAATTTCCAATGCAGGCTCTGTGAGTGCCTTTGTGAAGTTCCTTCAACACCAAAGATACTGCTGCATGTATCAGGGAGCCACAGAGCGCCTCCCTTTATGGGCTTTTTAGTGCCGATTTAGCTTGCATGGCCTGCCAGTGACAGCAGCCTCCCGCAGACTTACAGGAAGTGGTAATATCACCCGGTGCTCTGGTTCCACTGAGCGCAGGAGGAGGCTCTGCTGCTTCATGTTTTGTCCCATTCTATTAAAAAGATTATTTTCCTCTGTCACGCCTGAAAAGGCTCACTAGTTTTGCCACTGGTTGGCATGGTAACAGGATTGTGTATGACTGTTCACAGGCAGAAATACAGTGGTAAGTAAACAGTACTGTCTGTGTCTCCTATCTTAATCTGCCTTTATACTGACTGCTTCTATTTTCTTGCACTTATTTTTTGTGAATCAGGCTCTTATTCAAACCACGGCCTACTTTTTTTATTTCACATCTATGTGCTTTGTGCCATCTAAAGTCTGACTTAGTGCCCACATGCATTATTCAATGGCTAGCTACTTATATGCTGCTTAATGGAGCCAGAATGAGTGGAAGTTGACAAGACATATTCTGTCAGGTAGGATAGGCTCTCACATAGCAATTAGATGATGGGTGGTATGTGAGCTGTCTGGTTCACCTGCACCAGATCTGCTCACCTGACATGATATCTACTCCAGTTGCTGTCCTCTTTCTTCTGACTGAGCGGATTTTGCTTCTTTGAACGAAAACAACTTTTAAGGAAGGTTTGTTTTTGCGGCATGCTCATGCACTCCTCATAAATAGCCGCACTATCTCTTTCTCAGTTCTTTCTGAGTATCAGCAGTAATCTGTGGCTGTGTGGAAGAGTGTGTCACAGCCACTTTGTCTCAGACATTTCCCTTTTCTTCCTGCTGTGCCTGGCCCCAGGCCTGTCACATCCTCGAGCTGATGCTGTCTAATAACCATCATCAAGATGATGATACAATTATATTTCAAATCTCAGTGATTCAGAACATCCAATTAGGTGACTTTGTCTCTGTGTGAGTTCTTGTCAATGTGAGCAAGCTGAATGGCATTACTCTCAAGCAGTATCCAACCGTTTTTGGCTTCTTTTTACTTAAGATGAAGCACCGTCTTCTTGTGACCTTTGATCATACCTTATGAACATTCTGTGTGCTTAATTAGAAGAGTAGTTTGGCTTTATGGAAAATACTCTTATTGGCTTTCGTATCAAGAGTCAGATGAAATGTTTCACACTAGTCTTCAGATGAAATGTTTGATATCATGTCAGTAAAGTAAATATGGAGTTACAGTAACAACAGCAGTCGGGCTTGGTTGAACATAAAGCCCAGAAATGGGGGAAACAGCCAGCTTGCTCTTTCTTATCCAACATGTTGACTTCTCCTCAGATAAATGTGACTGTTTTTACAAGCATGAAGGGATAAACAAATCCAGTATTTTCCTAGAAAATAACTTATTTTCCTAGAAAAATAAGCCTCTTAATCATTTTGCGACCTCTCCGGTTTGTCTCGTGACCTGTTTGGGTGCTCTGACCTCGAGGTAGGAACCACCGCAGCAGAGCGTGAGAAAGCACTGATTCTGACTGGCTTTGCGGTTGTAAAGATGTTGGAATGGGCAGATTTATGAGCTGAGCTTTCTGTGTCTGTATTTCAGTACAAAGAGAGAGAGTATTTGTAGCGCTATCTGTGTGCATTTACAGTTAAACGCAAACTTATTCATACCTTTGCCATGTTATGGTCAAATATTGCATTCTGAATGTGGAGGAAACTGTCAGGCTGAAAATTGGGCTTTGGGCAGTACTGCGTAGTTTAAAAAAAAAAAGTTTAATAAACGTGGTCCAGAAATAGCTTACAGAAACCAATTTCAACACTGTGGAGTCCAGAGCTGAAACCACGGAGGGAGCTACAGGTCAGAGTGCCGGTAAGAAAACCTTTCCAACTCTAAAGATCTGGAGATCAATGCAGAATAAGAATAGTCCAAAATCCATGTGGAGAGATATTAGCAATGATGGTAATAAGGGCTTTGTGACTGATTACAGAAAGATGCTATGAATAATTTTGGACATGACATTTTTTTAATAAAATGTAGCCCCGAGTAATCTATTATTCGAGTAAAAATTCACAGATTTGTCATGGGTATGAATTATTTTTGGGCTTAACAGTACATATGCGGTGCAATTTGATAAAAGTGCATCCTATTGTGCTCAAGGATCTCCTGCTGTGGAGGGCATATTCTCATGTTTCATACATGAGCTCATTAACAGTGCTCAGATTGCCCTCCCCTCCACCCTGAATGGCGCTCAGCAACCTCCGTCTGCCTCCTCAGGCACAGCTCACTGCTGGCAGAAGGGCACAGGAAGCAACATAAGCTATCCATCCAACTTATGCCCCCCAGAAAATCTGGCAAGTTATACGGATCTACGCCATGATAAAATCCCCTTTTATCCTCAGGCCATCTACAATTTTATCCCCTCTTAGAGCACAGGGAACAAGCCCTCCTCAAATGTGTGTTTGTGTTAAGAAAGAGCCAGCTGGTCCTCTGTACTGAGCTGCACTGGACTGTTGCAGTTTCTCTGCATAACACCTTCCCCAAGTGGGATGATGACTGCCTTTCCGACAGAGTCTATGTATAACATAGCTAATGACAAGTGAGTAGCATCAGAGCTGTAATTTGTTGCTAGGATACCACATCACGAGCAATAAAAGTAGCAAACTAAGGTACAAGTAACAATCTGTTGTTCTCCTCCTGCTTTTCTCTCCGCACAGAAAGCCGGCTGAAGGAGAACACTACCAAGTACATGGAGCTGTTGGAGGACAGATTACACAGGTATGGCTGCTGTCTGCTGCCTCGCTCTTTTAACACAGACACAAAGTCTCAGTGTTCCACAGGGCTAATAAACAAGGAGACATAAACAGAGCAGCAGCCCCCAAGGAATTTCCTCTCACCTCAGTTGTCCTCTAACCAGATCACCGTCTCCTCAATACATCACCTCACACACATCATCATGCACTCGCACCTTTTTTTTTTTTTTTTGTTTCTTAGGCTGTTGTCTCCCAGAGCCCCTTTCTCACATTTCATTCTGTCTCTCACCTGCATAATTTGTCTTTCTCTTCTCACCCTCTTGTGTATATTCTATACCAGTATGTTTTTTAGACCTCTATATCAGCTCATTTTCTGCCTTTCCTTCCTCCTCCACGCAGACCATTTAAGACAAAACTAAATCTTTTTGTCTTGAATAGTTTCTATTTGACTCTTCTACCTTTCTAAATTAGTAAGAGCATTTGTATGGATAACAAGCTGTTGCCCAGCACCACCTGACAGTTTTGATGAGCAGAGTGACTGACTTTCATGTCGAGGGTGTGGAACCCAGTCACCTTTTGAAACCACGCACCTGTTTATGCTTCCTTTCGTACTACATTAAAATGGCCTATAATGTTTTTTATGTACCCCACATCCACTGGGCGTGCTTTTGAAAAGCCTTTTATCAGAGACCCTGTTTCTCTGCTTATCTCTGTTTATTGGGTGTGTTTGTGGAGCTTGCTGGTATCCTTTGAGAGGCAGGGTCACCTCTTTGGATGGCAGCCAGGAATTAGTGACATACAGGGTTGCACAGAGCGGAGGTCCGTGTGGTCAAGGAGCAACATGGCTGTGATCTTTGTGCTCAGCAGGGAAGCATGCCTCTGGACCTTTTCTGTCAGCGAGGCAGATGGTTACTTTGTGGTGTGTTTGTATAATTTTTCAATCAAAAGTTTGAAAAAAAAAAAGATTAATGACTAAAAAGCACACACAAATACAGTGTTAGTACAACTCACTCTCTCCCAAGTCAGGGGTCTGCTGCATCAGTTTTAAATGCAAAGGGTTCTGAAGCGTGAATCGTGGGATGTGTCACACTGACAATTTGGAAAATACACAAGTTAATAAATAAAAAAAAACTTTTTTTAAATATGCCTCCTAATTTGAGCGATTTTGTATTTTGTTATCTTTTATTTCATATCACATATGCCAAATGTACACATCTTGACCATTCATTACTTGCACTAGGAGAAAATCCTGATTTGAAATAGAATTACTTTGTTACATAGTTTTTATTTAAAATAAATTTATCTCTGTCTTTCTCTCCGGGTACTCTGGCTTCCT
The DNA here is from genome assembly GCF_036924035.1 of Leuresthes tenuis. Classification (NCBI taxonomy): domain Eukaryota; kingdom Metazoa; phylum Chordata; class Actinopteri; order Atheriniformes; family Atherinopsidae; genus Leuresthes; species Leuresthes tenuis. The sequence goes on from NW_027325362.1 coordinate 19,803,171, forward strand.
TTCACCGCCCAAAAGCATGCATGTTGGGTTAATTGGTGTCTCTAAAATGATCCTTAGGAGTGAGTGTGAGCGTGTGTGGTCCTTTGTCTCATTTATGTGTCCCTGTGATGGACTGGCGACCTGCCCCCCCCAGCAAACCTACGGTTGGATTAAGTGGGCATAGAAAATGGATGGATGGATAATCTGTCTATTTGTCTGACCGACTGACCATTGGTTGACAAAACACCGATAAGGTATTTATTTTTTTGTAGGGTGCCCATATAAAAGCCATTCCACATCCACAAAAAAAGAGAACTGTGAGCTGAACAACTCTCAGACCACAAGTAGAATCCTCTGATTTGATGAAACAAAGACTGAAAAAACTGCACATGATTTCCACCAGCATGTCTACCAGAACCAGGCAAAGAGCATCACCTCATTATTAAGATCCCTCCAGTCAAACATGGTGAAACCAGTATTATTCAGTGAAGATGTTCTTTTCCTACAGGGATAGGGGGAATGATTTGTGCAGTACTATATGGAGTAATCCTGAGTGTAAACATTTCCTTAGAAAGCTCGAGATCTTTGGAAAAACTCTGAAAGTCCTGGAGTGACCCTGTTATAAATCCATAAAGCCGGTTTCCTAAGAAAGTCAGTAGCCACCCTAATTCAGGCTTACTAACAAGCAGACACACAAATAAACTGTAACAATCCCATACTTTGCCTCAGGAAAATGTTAACTTCCCAACCTCCATCCAAACAGAGCCTCTGTGTTTTGATGCTGTGTTTGTTTCTCCAATAGATACTTTGCTGGAGGGGCAGCTGATTATAATCTGTTGATCATATCTATCTTAGCACATTAGCATTAAAGAAAGGATCACATCAAAGGGCACCTTCTTGAGTAATTGTGGGCTAATTTTCCCAGTCATCACAATCTCTGACAAATGAATGGCTCACACACCCTAGATCAGCCTTCATATCCAGAGGCAAGCCACATCCAATCATAAATGCGGCTCTGATTTTAGGTGAACACCAGTAGCTTCCACCAGCTCCCGCCAGGCACAGTGACACATATTGTATCTGGCTTGATTGAATGTGCAGTTTTCCCCATATAAACCACTACCACACATACACACACAGAGACAGGGCGTCCATCATCCACTGTAAATGTTATCAGTCAGTTCTAATGTACATTATCATTGATGGAGTGCCGTGGTGATGGGAGGTAAGAAGAGCAGGAGAGGAGAAGCGAGGAGAGTGGCAGATTAGTGTGGTAAGATGCCTGGTCTCCGTGGCGACGGATGGCGTTGAAAAAACCAATTATCTCTTCCTTGCTAAAGACTAGAACAGGATGATAGAGCAGATGCTCTAAGTGTGTCACCAGAACAAAAATAAATATATATATATTTTTTCCATTAAAATTAGCAGCACCACAGAGTTGTTTAATATATTATGTAGATGTTTCATTAGGAAACGCTTTCTGTGTTCGCCCTACTTTTACACACTGAAGAGATTACATTGTCATTTATCATACGGATAGATACAAAACAACTGGTGCAGAAGTTATTAAAATGCTCATGTTCACCTAATTGAAGCTGGGAATATGTTTTGAGCATCAAAGAAAGAAAACAGAGAAAATGTGCTGCATTATCCTTTTGAAATTTACAAAATCTTGAATGTACATTAAAAAAAAAATCTGCTTGAGACATGGTTGCTGGCTGCTGCACTGTATAAACCTCCCCAGGCAACCCACCTTATGAACCCACCTTCTCCTGCCATCTATCACACCTCCTCCAGCAGTCCCCATCTTGTATTTTCACATATTATTAACACCTCTACACAGCTGGTGCTATTTGAGATGGTAAAGTTGAGGTGAACCATTACCGTCTCTCTTTTCCTTTCTAATGTGTGAATTCTCATTTAGCATAAGACGTTTGATTATCTTCAGCATGAGGAAAGAAATATTGGGGCGTTTTTTGCATTTAGGCTTGGAATTTCACGGGTAGAAAGTAATTAAGCTACGCAGATATTTACATAAAAAATCCTAACCAACTGAATGTTGGGGGTGTGTTAATACACATTGTGTTTGATAGAAATCAGAGTGTTGGCCAGACAGTATGCAAAACTGCGATATGCTTTTTCACTCTGAAGTGGTCCAACCAAACCTGCCTGCAGCACCTAATCACTGCCCCTTCTCTTTGCAGTTACAGTGTATTTATAGTTTTACCTCGGCAGCTGCCTATGCGCATATGTAATGCCTTCTGGAGAAAGAGCAGTCTTGTCAGTCAGCAGTCATGCAGGAGAGCTGGGTGACTGTAGAAGGAGCGTGTCTGCCTGCTTCTCGTTTTCATTACTGGGCCATCAGCGGCGCAGCACGCCCACACCGAGCAATCGCCACCAATTAACCTCCAGGTGAAAGGTTCATACCAACGGGCACCAGGACGCCACCATCACAGGGATGCTTAGGCGCTGACATGTTGTGTGACTTTTCAGTGCACAGCTCCCAGATGTCACTGCCAGTTATTTGTAATGAATTGTGGCTGTCACTGAAGAGAAGCCTTTGTGACAGACGATGCCAGCTTTGACATTTTCAGAGAAATTTCTGAATCTGCAACACTGACTCCCAGCAGAGAATGATTTATGAGCATGTGTGTGGAAGTTAACACACGTGTCCCTTCTCATGTCTGTGTACGTGTGTCCCTCTCCTCTTCAAAGGAGACAATGGCATGGCTCATTGGGTGCATCCCTGCTATGGCACAATTCAGAAACAGTGGTGCTGAGTAGCGAGTTGGCGAGGGCAGACAGGCGGGGCCGAGCAATTTCTCTATTGTCTTGCTGCCAAATGAAGGTTAAAAAATGGCTGAGAGGCGTGCATTGGCAGGGTACAGAGGTTGGCAGCCTTTTCAGGCAGGAGATGGGCTGGTAAACAAGTGGCATTCAATTTTCAGAGGGAGACTCTCATCACTGTGTGAGGGAGGTGGAGCAGAGGGAGAGATTAAACAATACTGTCCGGGTGCATTTTGCTCTCGAATTTGTTTATGTATAATGGAGAAAGAGCACTTTCTCAAATCTGGCTGCACAGCATGAGAGCACACTGTAGGTGAAATGCTGATATATTTGAGAGGCTTATATGTAAGCGTATTTGTGCTTGGAGTATGAAATAGTTGTGTTTTTATCATTTTGAATCCCTCAACGTGAGAATTAACATTTGTGACAGAGAATCTCCTCCTGGGTTGGAAACTGCCTCAGACAGACAGGCAGAAGACTTTTTTTTCCTTTAGGATTTTTGATGCTTCTCATTCGTATCAACCTGAATGTTTTCTCCTGCATCCTGTCAGTTTAAGTTTCTTTTCTGTGCAGGATTGTATTCTGGGAAACAAAGTTGGTCATGATTTGTGATGTAGAGTCAAAGTATTTTTGTTTGTCTTTTCATGTGGGTAATGTGTTAGCGGTAGAATTTATTTCTATCAAGATTAATGAATACGAGTCCTAAAATGTCACCTGGGACCACATTCATGTGGGAATAATTTGTTATCTAAAGGTCACTAAGATAGAAGGGTAAATAAATAAGAATATTGTAAAGGTCAGAAGGTCTCAAATCTGAGTCAGTGGAGGGGTATTTGATTTGAAAAGAGATGGAAAAATCTTTTCTGAAAATCTAGAATGACCTTTTAATTCAGCATCAGTATTGTAATCATTATAGCAAACCACGAAATAACACGAAGAGTGAATATTACTGTTTAAAAAACTTCTTGTAACAGGTTTAACCAAAAAAAAGTGAAAAAAATGACCAAAAGTGACAAATTACATTGTAGATATTTGAATTTTTGATCAGTTTTAGCTGCTGTAATGGTTTTCTATATACACTGAGCTTGCAGCATTGTAGGCTGCAAGGATGACTGATAAACTGTTATCTGTTAAACTGTTATAAACTCTGTGAGTTTATAACAAATAATCTATTTTATAACGGATAACCATCCTGTTCTGGTGAAGTCTTGCTCACAGATAATGCACATCCAGACTCACTTTTCTGTATCTGATGCTGCACTTTGAGTGAAAAGGCAGCCTGCCACGGGGACATTCACTCTCATTACATTTTATCAATGAAAGGATATTCCTTACACCTCTGTCACACTTTAGTCTGTAGAGATGCCGTTAAAGATGTTATTTACTGTGCTTGTATTGCTGCTGTGCTCCATTAGCGTGTTGCACGAGAGTCTGATTGTAGTTTCTCTTTATATTGTGACTTGTTGCACTGATGTGAGCTCGTTTGAAAATGTGGTTGCACTGTTCCATGGTTAAAGTTGACAGTGCTCAGCGCCCACACATGCAGCACGGCTTTTAAATGTAACGATGGAGGCATGGGTAATCTTTACGTGCCTCTATTAAAAGACCAACACATACGTGCAAGCTCTCCAGTGTCTTGATCACTACCCCCATGTAATTACCCTGGCAGCACATTGTATGTTATCATATGTACAGGTGTATACATTCAGTCTAAAAGGATCAGAGCAAGATTAATTGTTCAGAAATTCACTCCCTGAGCAGGAAGAGGTCATTAGGGATTTGAGGGCTGCAGGAAAATTCTGAGAACAACAGAGAGGTATTATCAGTTCTACTTAAGTTTACTTTCTGTTCAGTTTTTAATTATTTTATAATGATGAATTAGCTTTGATAAATAATTAAGCAGCACCATATTTTTATTTTTTTTTATTTTGAGCGTGAAGTCTGTGACTTTCACAGTGTTCTGATCTGAGTTCAAAAGCTCTGATTGGATTTATTAAGCAGTTCATTCAACATTTTTATTAAAGTGCAATTAAATCTTCGAATGAAAAACAGATAAGAATGCTGTTAAGGTTAACAAACAGTGCTGGTCATCTCTGTGTGTTACTTTAGATTGCATAACGGTGTAGAGAGTGTTAACTCTGCTCAATATTAAATCAGCACATTGTATGCATTTATTGTTGTGTATGGCTTATATTATTGTTTTGCTTTGTGTCCCAAACTTGTCCCTGTCTCTCTCCAGCTGTAGTTGTCCAGGCTTGGAGCGAGTCTGGGAAGCCGACCTGGAAGCCTGTCATCTCTTTCTGCGAGGTCTTCAGTTGCGAACCCCCAGCTGTGTTGGGGCAGACATCGAGGACCTTCCCACTGCGGCAGTTTATCCTCCAACGCAGACATGCACCAAAGACGAGGAAGACTGCGCCATGCTGACTGCTTTAGGAGGGCGCTGGTGTCCTGAGGCCAATTTACAGAACTCAGAGTTCACCAAGGTAACAGTAAATGTGTCGTTAACGACACACAATGTATTATTCATCCAAATGCCTGTCTGTCCGTGCTAGTGTGCACGAGAGAAGCTGAAATGTGGATTGTTTTGAATATAAATTATTCCCTTCTGAGGCTTTGATGCGCTGAGGTTTTAAGTACTTTCTACACATAACCCATGTATGTCACAGAAAGGTCAAACTGGAGCACATGTTTACAGATTCGGCTGCATTTTGTACTTGACTCTTTGTAATGTGGTATGAAGCATGACCTCAAATAAAGACTGCCTGCTTGGTCAGCATTACCACTTGAATGAAGAGAACGTTTTCAGTTCAGGCTGCTAAGAGAGTATAAAATTCTGTCGGCCACAGTGAGTTGAGCACCAGTCGATTAGCGTGTTAGCTTGAAGGTATTTCTAAACAAGGAGAATGTGGGCGTAAGGAAGGCAACCATTTGGAAACTCTTTGGCTTTCTCAAAGAGTTTAATTCTACACAGCGCAACATTTCAGTCTGTTTCTGCATGATTATATGCGTTTAGTGGGAATGCATGTGAGTGTGAATTCTCTGTGCTGATCTATCCTGCTGTGAGTTCAGGTCCAGTGCCTCTGGGCTGACTCATTTTCTTCTCTTCTCACACTTTCCTCCACCCACGTAGTCTGATAGACCCGTCGGATATCAGAACAAAGCCAACAGAGCCAGCAATGAAAAAAATAGCCCACTTGACAGACATGTTTTTGGGAGACTATATTTTGTTATTTTGGCTCATTGTGATTGTGATTTGCCAAAATGTTTGCCATGACTTTTTTAATTTACACATCTCAGTATGGATTTACTGATCTGCGGCCAGAAGCAAATGTTTGTCAACCATCTTTACTGGCACTGTTGGCAGAATGTCTACTTGCATTCATTAAACTCAAACTTGTTTAATCCTCCTAATTTTTGCAGTTTTTCTAACTTTTCTCCAAAACCCGCTATGTGCATCCATTAATACACTCTTTGCATTGAAGTCTTCTGTCCCAGCCTTGCTTTGACTGGGTTTTACAAACTGCATGCAACCATTTTCTGCTCTTCCTTTGTTTCTCTCTTTCTTTCTCCCCTTGAAGCCCGGCCCCTCCTAACATGTCTCCAAGAACTAAAAGGTGAGACAGTCAACCCTTCATTCTCCTTCATATATATTTCTCTGTCCTTAAATATATAAAAATGGGAACTCAATGTAGCACATTTCTTGTGGCTGCATTTTAGTGTAAACCTGTGAACCTCTTAGACTAAATGAAAAGAGAATCAGTGCTCATGTTTTTTATCTGTAGCGGTCGAGAGAGATATCGCTTGCTGCAAAACCCTTCATGATTATAACCTGAAGTTTAAACTTTACTTTTTAAATTTTTTTATTTGTAGAGTAGTTTACAGGATGTGGGTGTTTTCATCTTAAGGCAACAGAGTACTTATTTTCCACTGGGATGCCAGATAATCTTAATAAATAAATAATAAATAAAACTGAAGGTGATAGATTGTATGTTGCCTTGAGATGGATGTAATTAGCCAGCAAACTTTTTCACATTGAATGACTAATCTTTAAAATGGTGCCTGGTGTCTGTTGTTTTGTAGCAATAATAAAATATTTTACCATTACAGCCGTTCCTCCTTGGCTACTTCACTCATTTAACGTTTGAAAGATAGTCAGTTTTTTTGTCACGTTTCCTTGTCTTGTTTTAAAGAGAGAGCATTAGGGAAATTGTCGGCCCTGGTTAGGTGATACTCAACCTAGCATGAATATCCTTTTTACATTTTCAAATTGGGAATCACAAAAATCCAAATCTTTGTGCTTGTACTTGACATCATGTCATGTAGCAATCTGATCACAGAAATGTCAGTAAAAATAGTAGTTCAATTAGAAAACGAAAGCATTTATTTAAAACTATCTCCGGTTTGTAATAGGTTCGAACTGGACTATTGTTCGCGGTGTAAACCTTGTAACCATTTGGTCCTCTGCCTTTAATCAAGCTGGAGGTTTTACCCCTTTACTGCAACCATTTAAAATAGAAAAAAACACACAATATTGTTCTCTCACCGTGTTTGCGGGGTAGAGTTCAGAATGGCAGTCCAGTTTGTGTGAGTGTTTCAAAATTGCATCAATTGAAACTACCAGACGCAGTATGAAGTGTTGTTGATGGTCGGCTGTGTTTACCTGAGTGCACTGCGATTACAGCTGTAAAACGCGCCGCCATTTTTAATTAAAAATACTAATTAAAACGGCTGATTATTATTTGTTGCTACTCGGCCGTCTTATGAACTTACCCTGAAGCCACAAACAGTATGTTCGCCTCCAAGTGGAACAGTAATTACCTTCCTCCTTAGCAAGGAATGTACAATTACATACCTTGAATACTAACAAAGGAAACCTGCGGCACAGATGAGCCAGTTATTGTGCTTCCCTCAAGTCTGTGTTGGTGATGAATTATTACGACCTCTTTGCAATATGTTGATGCAGCACACATACAGTTTGCAGACAGCCTGATTGCATTTTTAATAATTCATGAGCAGGTTTACAACTGTGTGACCTCAACAAATGTTCCCTTTTGTTGCAGAAGCTGGAGGAGTTTTTGTTCTGCATGGAGGAAAATCACCCCGAGGTTGGTAATGCTAACCGTCTCACTGTATGTTGTGGGAAGTGGGAATAAAGTATGTTGGTGAGGGGGAGGCAGAAGGGGCTGATAGTTGACTTTAACTTAAACATGACCCCTGTCAACTTTTTCTCTCTCAGATCAATACCGATATACATGAGAAACCTTGGCTGCTTTCCCAGACTGTCCTTAGTTTGAAGCTTGCCTTTTTAGGCCTTTATTTATCCAGGGGAATGTTTGCTGAACATGCACTTTTCATTTAGCCCTTTCCTGATTTATAATCACACATTTCTTCACACCAAGTAGGCAAACTGTGCAATGCCACGTACTGCATACTTGTTAAATGAGCCTCCTATGTTGGCTTTTGCAGCAGAGGAAGCTGATGTAAGTCTGCTACAATATGCAAGTTTGAACCAGGTTTCACTGTTTTAATTCATCTGCATACGTTCGCTCTCCTTAAGACCATTCACCAGACAAGAAAATTCCAAGGATAACAATTTCAGCAAACTCTTTAAACTAATTTTACAAAAATGATCCAACTTTCTTTTAACAACAACATCCACTTAGCCCCCAAAGTGAAACAACAGCAGGAAGAAAAGTCTGAGATCAACGACCCATTGTTCTAAAGATATGCAAGATGCTTAGGAGCCTGTTGATTGGTGATAGAAAAACTAGCTGACACAAAATGATTCAGTCACAGTAAAGTATAATGCATCACTGAGTCAAATGATATGATGGTCATTTAATGGTATCTTTCTTGTGATGGTGTTTGTGATAGTGTTGTGTAGGAGCTGGTCTCTCCACAGAGCCTCTGACCTCTTTCTCCTTTCCATAATGACTTTAAGTAAATGATTTCCACTCAGCTGCTGCCAAGCTGCTGCCCTGCTGCCACAATGGAGATCGATCGGTGTGTGTTTTAGCGTTCTTCTGTTTTCTTTTAATCTCTACTAATTGTTCTTTTATCCTCTGAAGGTCCTTGCATGTGCCCCCTCACACTGACCTACAGCACAAAACATGAATAGAGAAAATTATTCACTGAAATGTTTTAGGTTTATTTTCCTTTGAGTTATTATTAAATTTGTTTGATTGTTAAACAGTTCCCTGCTTTGATACGAACTGTTCCAGTTTTGTTTGCTTTGATCTCAGCTGAGAGGTCACCACCATTCAGCATATTATTTCAGAACTGGGGGATTTATTATATTCATAACTGCAGGCTATCTCTGTATATGATACACAGTATTTGTAGCGAGTGAGTACCTGTGAAATCAAACCCCTTTGATGTGGCACATGTGATGTTGGATGCCCCTCGAACTGCAGCTTTTGAGTGGCACTGCCAATCAAGCGTCACAAAGAGAAACCATACCTGCAAACAATTGTAGTAATGCTTTGTGGGACAGAAGTGCCCGAAACTGAAGCTGCATCCAAAATCCACTTCTCATTTGAATTGTGACTAAATTATGTATGCTCCAATCTGTCATCACACAGACTATAAAGTGGCTGATTTTTGAGTGCTTATTGATAGCAGCTATTGTCCCACAATGAAATGCAAAACATTTGTGTTGTGAATAGTGGTGAGACAGGGTCAGGAGGATTTGTTAAAAATAAAAAAAGGAAATACATTTTATTTTTATTTTTGATTGTCTAAAACTTTGCAAAGTCATTGGGTTAAAGTGAAAAGGACAGGTATTGTTTATTTTCCTGTTAGTTGAAAGCCGGAAAATATGCCTGGGGAGTTTTGGAAAAATCACAAAAAAAAAATGATAAATGTGTTTTGTATTCACTCCTAGATTGTCTTTATTATCCATTCTGGAACAACTGTGAACATTTACAGACTTTCAAAAAACAAGGATTTTTTCTTACATGTGTACCAGATTTAAAAAAAAAATTTTTTTCAATGTGCTGAAATACCTCTGAGTGCATTGACATAGTATCACACTGCTACAGCTGAAGACCTGCTCACATCTTATTCTATTCCTGCACATATTTGTAGGTCTTGGAAAAGGATAGTGAATTGTACGAAAGGATCAGCTCCCCAACAGGGCATCAGTAAAAATAGAGACACTTGTTAATCATAAGATAGTTAATTTCTTATTTAACGTGAATGTGAAAGCGTTATTGTTTGCATTTGCAATTAAAACCTTGAGTGTAAGAGCAGTGCAATGTAATTGCTTTGTATTGTCTACCCGTTGCGAAATATTGGGTAGAACAGCACCCGTGGGAATCTCCAAAATGACCTGCTGCCTCTCACTCATTATTGCTTAAATAATCATACCAGTGCATACAGGAGTTTGAATATTGAATTCCCAAATGATTTGTCCAACTGCATGTTCCTGTAGTCTGCTTTGTTTACTTTTGGACTAATAACATTAACACTAATGTGCAACAGGAATCAACACAGCAATAGGTAAATGCCTATGATTCTATTATGGAAATTGACATGTTGATGAAATCTCATGTCCTATGTTTTCTTCTTTGTAATGACAGAGATAGAAAAGGCACACATTGTTTTGATCAGCTGGGGCAGAACTGAAGGTTTGGGTACAAGGCTGCTAACTGCCAGGCATGTGCTCTCTTTTGTCACTCCACACAGTTGGCTTTTGTTTTTTATTCTCTGGTTGTATTGACTTTACAAAAGCCAACTGGAGGCTGGAGAGTAAAGAATCAATCAGCTATACAAACACAGGGCTAGTACCTGCTAAAGGCGCTCCTAACCTTGACAAACAAAGCTCAGTGAATCTATAAGTTCACCACCTCCTTTCTTGGTACAGGATGACATAGATCCTAGCATCACCAAAAGTGAAGCCAGAATACTGACATATTTTTGAAATTCCTCACACACCAAAACATGGTATTGTATACTGAGGCCTCATCTGCGTGTAAGTCTTACCTAATTAAATGATTGCATTAGAAATGATTTGTACACAGTGTTGTGCCTCGGGCTTGTTGATGTTATACATTTCTTTTTGGGTGTTGCATCATCTGGAGAGGGAGAGCTATTCCGGGCAGAGACCAGAGACACAACTTTCCAGTGATTGTTCTGACACCTCTGAGCTGCAGGGAGTTGGTATTTTCTACCTGCAGCTATGAGTCAGATTACACTGTGTGTTGTTTGAGGAAAAAAGCTGGATCTGCGTTCGTGTGTGTGAATGCCTATTTGCTCAAAGTCTTCTTTGTGTACCCTCCCGTGTGTGTCTGTGTTCTCTATGCTTGATAAGTGTGAAGAAACTAGGACACGATGTCTACAAAGGGGCCTGCTCTAATTGTGGCCGGCTTTGCTCTCAGAATGCCCTGCGCTACTGCACTCTGCACCTGGCATCCTTCAAAACACACTCAGCCTTGCTGCATCCTTAGTTGATGTGGAAATGTTCCAATGAATGTTGCACATCTCCTCCACGATAAGTCTGACTTATATTATGACTTTGGCAGTGCCATGAATAAATTTCCCAATTTGCCAACCATTTCTATAGCAGAGTCTAGTTCTTATATCACTACTAAACAACAAAATTTCAAGTTACCAACATGGAGAGCTAACAAGAGCTTCTATATTTCAGGAAGCAACCCTTGAATACTATACTCGTATTAATAACAGCAAGGGAGTTTGAGATTTGTAACTAATCTTGTAACTCAACATCGCACACACATAGTCATGTTTGCCAGGTAGAGACATAACGCATGTTATGGGATAGAAAAATGAATCCAACTGGGAGGTGCGAAATGTTTCCACTGCAGTAAAATAATGTTGATTCAAAAGCTACTTCATTTGTTATTGACAACTCTGTGGCTCGAATTTCTAAGTAACTCAACAGTTTAAATTCCCCCAAAAAGTCTCTGGTCGTACATAGTGTCTTTGGGTTCTCAGTCAGGTCAGTCCTTTTTCATGCAAAGACTGTTTATAAAGATTGTTGTTTTAACCTCACCCATCAGTTTGTTAAAGGCATATTTGAAGCCTCGTGTCTGGCATTTTGCCACCGTCGTTTTTTTTTTTTTTTGGAGCCAGAAAAATGATCATTTTTGGAGATGGTGGAGCTGGAATATGATACTTGGAACCTGATTTGACAAAATGAGTTACTGACATTTATTTAATTGTTAAATAATTGTTTACAAAAGCACCACTGCTGCTTTGATCATAAAGGCAGAAATTTTCTGAGGAGGTCATAATGGCTTGTTGTACATCGTTTATTAGTTTTATATTAAATCACTATCAGCCCCTGGTGGAACATAGTAGTATTCCATTTGCAAGTCACTTTGTTTTGCTTTTTTTCAGGTTTCAGACATTTTTCATTTTTAATATACAGTTTATTGTTTAACTGTACAGTAGTCAAGAAGGATCCACTCTGAGTAAAGCACTTTCTACAGTTTTCTGTTTATTGCAATCCTTCATTGAACTGCAAGATAAGGATCATATTGTCTGTAGTTATTGTTCGATATGTTTATTGATTCTCCATATCAGACCATATATTTGTTCGATATGTTTATTGATTCTCCATATCAGACCATATATTTGTTCGATATGTTTATTGATTCTCCATATCAGACCATATATTTGTTCGATATGTTTATTGTTTCTCCATATCAGACCATATATTTGTGGGTTTCATTTTTGATCCTTTCTTTTCTGACCAGGATGTTTGCAGCGAGGCTGATGCCACAGACCTGACAGAGCGATGTGAGCAGATCAGTGACAGACTAACGGCCTTAGAAGATGAACTGCAGACAGCTATTCTAAACCGGGATCAAGCCCTCACCCATATCCTTTCAATTCACCTTAGACATACATAAACCACGCAGTGTGCTTTTTTTTCTGTGCTTCTGTCTCTGTCCATTCGTCTGAATAACCTAGTTTCCTCAAGGCCTTTCAGCTTTCAAAAGTAAAGATCCAAACTACTTTTATGCGGACTAATGGAAGCTTACCCCAACTTTACCTTTAGAGTGTAAAAAGTCTTATTATGGCTACATTTTAAGGGAGGGAAAAGAAGAGTTTTTTCATAGACAGCTCGGATCAGAGGATTTTTATTGACAGGTTGGTCGAGCCAACTGGAAAATGAAATGGTAAAAGTCCATGCAAGCCCATTAGACGGCTCCTGATGTGCACTGCCAGTCACCACTGGCTGAGATTAAAGCTGACCGACAGGGGCAGTGCCACGGCAGATAGGGGAATGTCACTGTAATGACTCCGCTTCTGTCATATCTTAATGTCCATCCTCCGGCTGTCTATCCCCCACCCACCCCCTCTTTCTCCATCTGCCCACTTCCACTTGCTGGATCTGGTGAGGGGGAAATTACAATATCCATGATAATGACTCAAATCAAACTGTTGAAGCTGATTACAGGTCACAATACATCATTCTCGGTGCTAATTAGAAAGCTGATTTGAAATAGATTAGTGTGTTTTTGTCTCTCCACTTTTCCCCTCCTGCATGGTGGGCTCATTAAGAGAGGTCGAAAAGGGTGATATTTCAACATAGGGATGAAGACAATTTGCCATCTAACTCGCTTTATTTTATTTACTGATTTATTACTGATTTGAACTTACTATGTCTTTTTACATTTCCCGTCTTTAGACACAGCAAGACATATATACCTTTCTAAATTTATGAAGAGACTTATTTAGTTTTAGGAATCTCTAAAAGAATTGTCTCTTTCAGTACCCCCCACCTCTTTGTCCCAGTGTGGCCTGACTGTTTTAACACCTTGTCGATTCACTTTCCCCGCTATACTCTTAGAGGTCAGTCCAGTTTCCTCCACTGTGAGCATGATATCAAAGCAGACTGGCAGTTTGAAATAGACAGAGACTGGCCCACTCCTCTCCACTGCTCTGTTTTCATGTCCTTATATGTCATTTCTTTCTGATTGTCGAAGTCACTGCACTCGTGCAATAGAACCGTGGACTCTTGAGGACTCTGAAGATGCAGGGAAATATTGTTGGTTTGCAGAAATTGAACTGAAGCTGTACAAGCAATGGTGCTACTGTTGTCATAGTGACAGGGAGATCGAACCAGCCTACTTTAAGGGTCTTAATTGAGTCTCTGCTCTCAACAACAAGAAGTGTACAGACAACCACAGCCTCTGGGATTGAAAAATGAACACAAGGATGGGCAAAATTTAAAAAAAGTCAATCTCTGGGGTTGATTTGAAGGGTTTTCCACATAATCCTGAACGTCTTCTTTTCTTTTGGACCATGTTGGCCTTCAAATCGTGTCGAACTTTTTGCACTATTTATGAGGAGCTCTTTAATGGCTGGTTAATTATGAATAAGGACAATCTGTGTCCATTCAGACTGCAAAACGAGCCATCAGGCCCCATCTGCCATCAAAGTCATCCTTTGATTTGCCACTTAAACTGGACACTCGCACGATTAATTTGAGTTTCTAAGCAGGTTAAACAATCCCCCCACCGACAACAGCCTCTATCCCGTTTCATTGATGGGTTATGAATAATTTAGCTGAGCAATCTGCTTTGCATGGGTTCACAGTTGAGACGAGCTCATGAATAGTGAATTAGATAGGGTTAAATTGGGTATGACTTGATGATCTGTCTCAGGAATCTGTTTTGGTAGCCAAATTGGAGATTGATGACTTCACCGGGTTATGGCTGTCCTGTGCTATTATCATTAACCATTGGGGGCCACAAGTGTCACATTATTTGTCTGCTGGCATGCTTTTCATTTACATGTTAATGTGGATGCTTCTGAAAAATCGGATTCCTTCTTAACTCACTCTGCACAGACTTTAGAAAAAGAAGTTCAGGAAGTAAAGTCCACATTACAAAGCATGCTCGCACAGCTCCAGATGGAAGAGGAGGAGGAAGAAGAAGAAGAAGATGAGGAAGAGGAAGTGAATGAGTTGAACGACTCTATGAAAAATGGGACTGAGGAGGAAGAAGAGGAAGAGGAGGAAGATGAAGATGAAGAGGACCAGTACTTCAGTGACAGCTGGGACATTTGAGATGGATCCCTGTAGTGTTTGGGAGCACTCTTACATGTGGATCTCTGTGAGCTTGACCTCGATGTTGCAGTGAAAGTGACCTCATATCCATTTACTGTATGGCCTCACACAAAGCTCCTCACAAACAGCCTCTATGATATTATACTCCTGAAAGTTTCCACCACAAAGCCTTAGAAAATATTTGTGAAATTTCATCCATCTATAAAAGTTTTTTTTTTTAAAACATGACAGATTTCGTCATTAATGTGACACGAGACACTTTCTTCCAGTTTTTAGAGGGTTCTCCATTCTTACCAGCTGATAATGAGTTCCTTTGGTAACTTAGTCGATGACTTGTCAGTTTAGATGTTTTTGGGTACAGATCTTAATGTCATATCTTGCTGAGCAGTTATGTGATGTTTATTTTCTCACTTTTTACTGTGTAATAATGGACACTTTTGTTGCCATTTGCAAACCAGCTGTGTCACAGATGTAAAAAAAAGAATCAGGTATAAAGCAAGTGGAGACTAATGAATTTCAACCAGATGCAAGCGAGGGAACAATCTATACATTTTGTTTGGTCTTGTAATGGTTTTGCACAAAAACTAAAATGTATGCTTAATTTTTACACCAGTTAGTCACTTTTGTGTGTTGTTTGTACAACTTGACCTAATTCATATGTAATTTTGCTCATGAACTAACTAATTTGTGGTGCTTCAAAATGTGAGTTAACTTAAACATTTTCTCTTTCTTGGTGGAGAAAATGCCATGTTTAAGTATTATCTTTGCTCTTTTTAAACAGTGTTAGAGACAGTGTTGAATTTCTAAAATGCATCTGTCACAAAAATCTAACCGTCTTGGGAATACTGAAGGATGAAATTTCAGTGGGCACATAAAGTATTTCCAGCTGTTATTTGTCCACTGCTTGCCACTGATTAAATGTTATTATTTTATTTCAGAATGTAGTTTTGCTGGGTCTTATTTGATGTTTTGCCAGCAACATATTTGTATTTTTGCTCATTTTTTTGTTTACTGTAAAGAGTTTGAACTTTCCATACCATCTTTCATATTTATTCCAAGCAGCATCTCACTAATTACAGCACGTAATGTTCAGCCTAATGTTTGTCCTGCTGTTTTCTTCTTGTATTGAGTTACAGCCCCTCTGGTGATTTTCCTGAGAAAATGTGCGGGCGTGGTGCCAGGCAAGTGAGGGCAGTGGTGACATGTAGGAGATATCAATACAGTAATAAAGGTTGTCTAGTGAGGTCTTTAGGGTATACATGGCTTTTCTATGGTTATCTCACCTCAGCTGCAGCGCTGTGGCTAATTGGTAGGCAGTCTCACGGAGGACATAGTATGATGTTTTCTCTCCATCTGATTCTGCCCTGTGTTTTTTGGTAGCAGGAGGTGGGGAAGTGGGGGAATCCAATCCTCCTGGCTGTAAACACAGCACAGGGTTTTTCCGCTGCAGCACAATGGGCCTTTCTCACATTACCGCCAGGTTGCAAAGCACTTGCCTGGCCAGAAGCCTCCACAGCTATCAGCTTCAGGCAGTGCATAGACAGAGCCTGGCACAAACACACCTCCTGCCAAACACCGCCCCCACGTCCTAATTGAATCTGTGCTTACACCATAGTGTGCTCCGTGAGGCAGCTCTTGCTCATAAAATGACCATAAAGAAAAACCCAGATGGTTTTCAGCAGGCAGATATAGCAGGGTGAGATGTGCCTTAATGTAAGATGAAGCACCATGTGGTTTGAGATCCTGTATCTCTGCAGTTTGGTTGCTAAGATATTGCACACTGTTTTCACAGTCATGTGTAAAAGAAAGAACAACCTCTGTCAAATCTAAGGTTTTATATATGAGAACATTATTAAAAATAGATAAACAATTTGGTTCTTGCCAGGCTTTAAGATTAGGTAAAGACCACCTAAGCTAAACATGACATATTACACTGTAACCATACATGTAACAAAAACTGAGCCACAATACAGAGGCAGTGTGTGAAAAACTAAGTCCGACCTCACAGCTTAATAAGGGAGTAAGTAGCAGTCAAGTGCTGCAGATCAAATGTACTTGATCATTTGATCATCAGCAAGTGTGAGCCTCTTTTTTAAAGGAAGAAGTTTTGGAGCATTCAGCTGTATGTTAACACTTTGCCATGGAGGAATGACATCAGCAATAACTCTGGAGAAGCAATTTTTATTTCCCATCAATCTGGGAAGGATTATAAGGCCATTTCTAAACTACTTGAAATCCATCATTGTACAGTGAGAAGAATTTGGCAGGAGTTAACATCCCACCAAGTTCACCCCAAGGTCAGACTGCACAACACTAAGAGAAACTGCAAAAAACCCAAGAGCTACATTTCAGACTATACAGGCAGTTAGCATGTT
Organism: Leuresthes tenuis; assembly: GCF_036924035.1. Taxonomy (NCBI): domain Eukaryota; kingdom Metazoa; phylum Chordata; class Actinopteri; order Atheriniformes; family Atherinopsidae; genus Leuresthes; species Leuresthes tenuis. The sequence continues at coordinate 19,820,352 of NW_027325362.1, forward strand.
AAATGTTAAAGTTGATGAGGGTACAGTTAGAAAAAGACTGGATAAGTACTGCTTGTTTGGAAGGATTGCAGGGAAAAGACTCTTCTCTTTAAAAAGAACATGCCATCACAACTTAGGTTTGTAAAGTCGTAACTGAAGAAAGTACAAGAGATCTTGAACGATGTCCTTTGGAAAAATGAGACCAAAGTGGAGATGTTCGGTCATAATGCACGGCAGCACAATTTTTAGGGAAACCAAATACAGCACATCAGGACAAACACCTCATACCAACTGTCAAGCACGGTGGAGGGCTGTTGATTTTGGCTTGTTCTGCAGCAACAGGACCCGGACACCTTGCAGTTATTGCAGTCAACCATGAACTTCTCTGTATTGTAAAGTATTCTTGAGTCAAATTTGAAACCATCTGTCTGACAGTTAAAGCCCGAACCTGACTGAAATACTGTGGTGGGATCTTGAGAAAGCTGTGCATGAATCAATGCCCACAAAGCAAAGTTTTAAAGAAGAGTGAGCTGAAATTCTTCCACAGAGATGTGAGACTATTCATGTTATACAAATAATGATTACTTCCCTTATTACTACTGCTAAAGCTATCAAATCATATAGTTTTATTTTTAACAAACAGCTTCTATTGGCCTAGTTTTTGTTAAATAGATTATGACATATGTGTTGTTCAACTTTAAGACTAGATAAGAACCAGATGATTTTAAAAACAGTTTCCTTCTATGTATCAAACCTAAAAAACCTGAAAAAGGTTGTACCTTTGTTTACCTGACCATACCCAATATACTGCTCAAATCTTTCCGTCCGTCATGCTCAGCCCTGTCTGTATCTGCTCCTGACAGGTTCCTGTTTTTGCATGACAAAAATGTGTTAATTACATTAAAATGACAGGATTTTGTTGGTCTCATTCTCAGAATTCATTCACACATGAGCACGGCTGTCTGCTGTCAACAAGAGGAGGTAAATGCATGATATAACAAAGGCAGCTGAGAAAAAGAAAAAAATGATTTAGCAGCTTGAAAAAATATGCAAACATGGGTGATTTTTCAAGAAGAATATTTTCTGACTGAATATGAATGAATTAATGAATTATTTTTTAAATGTATCTCTATTAGGAGATTTGGTTATTGTATCTGGATTTGGTTCTTGGCATTCCTTGTGAATTGTGATGTTTTCTGACAGTTACATGTACAAACTCTCTGAACCATGGGAGAATCCTAGATGGTGTTGCAGATTTTCTTCTTGCACTGCTTCAGCCAGCGACTGCTAATGAATGCAAATTTAGCTTTTTTGTGTGTTCATGCCTTTCAAATCCTCAGAGATTACCGCATCTTCCCCTGAAACTGACACTTTTTTCTTTCTTTTCTTTTTTTTTTAACATGCGAGTGACTGGTTGTCAGTTCTGGTCACTGAGTCGGTGAAGTGAACTCTCTTGAGGGTTCTTTTTGTGCCAATGAAAACTGGACAATAAAAACCCACCACTGGCAAAGTGGTCATTGATTTTCACCTGTGGTTTCAGGAACTCATTCAAATGAAATTATCTCCTTTATCATCTGTTAAATTAATTCAACAATCAATTAAACAGATAGAAAACTGTTGAATCAATAAGCAATTTAAATAATTAAACTGCAAACCCATGAAATCTGTACTTTTCTCCATCAAATTAAAAAAGATACTAAATAAAAATAGAGACAACAGGAAATAGCCTGCTTTTCTCTTTTTTTCCTGTGGTTTGATCCTGTTGTTTAACATCACCTTTTACTATGCAAACGTGGTGCCAACAGAAGCTACAGTAACCACAGAAACAGACCTATTTCTATTATTTATGGCCGCTTGTATAAGTAATGGGAAATCAAAAGATTGAGTGATATGCAATCAGAGATACATTTATCTATATTTTACTCTGCATTTGCTATATTCATGAACAGACGAGCCCTTTGATAAATTACACATAGCGTAGAGTGTTTCTGAAGAAATTCAGTGGTTTGAGAGAACAGAACTAGGTGTGCAACATGGACTTCAATATCTAAGCATTCCTAACTCAAGGTAGAATAATTTGGCTGTACAGGCTCAGAGCAGTAACCCCTTAAAAAAACATAACAAAAAATAATCTCCTATTCAGAGAGTATTAAAATCTTTGATCCTTGGGATATTACAAGTGAGAGTGAAATGCTGCAACCTACAGGGACTGCTGGATGTTACATAATGATGATATTGTTGGGGCAAGATTTGTCAGCATTATGTGACCAGAATACATTGTGGCAGCCCCATTCAATCTAAGGTCACTTTTTACTGTAGAACAGACAGCATTTGAAGCCCACTTTACTGCAGTGCATCCCCAGAATAACACCTCTGATACACAGTTAGGGATACATTTTTTTTTTCTTTGTTTCACTTGATTCAAAGAATAAACATGAAATCAAACTGTATAAGCATTTGGAGAGCCAAGGCCCGAGCTTGTGCCTCAAAAGTCGGTGATATGGATCTTTAGCAAACTTTAAAATGTCGTACATTTGGTCATTCTCCACTTTTCCACTAAGTTCCTAGAAACTAAGCTCTGCAGCTAATGGCTACACATTTGACTCTGATTACATTTACTTACAAAACAGGCTAAACAGCACTCTAATCCACTTCCTAATGTCAGCATACAAGCACGCAGACAATGAAATATGGTTGCTGGCTAATCTTTGCTAATTAGAACAAAACACGTCATAAAACCGAGGGAGATAAGAGCTCTGAAGAATAAGCGTTTCCGGTGGTTGGTAATAGATAAATGTAGCAATTGTATATCCATTTTATATACTCACTGCATCCTGTTAAAGCTGTCCTATCCATCCCTGCTGCTAATGGACAGAACACCAGTCCATCACAGGGCTACCACAGAGACACAACCAAGCACGCTCACACTCCTTGGTGCAACATGGAACCACCATTTACATGTCTTTGGCCTGTAAAATTAAGCAAAAGCAAAAAGTGAACCAAATTACCCACATACAGGTATACAGTGAACACTCAACACAGAGAATCCCAACCTGAGGCACAAGGAAGGAACCTTTTCCTTGTGAGTGATCTGTGCTAACAACTGTGCAACCCAATGACCAGGTAAGAGTCTTCATTCCTCGTGTAGCTTTATCATCCATCCATTTTCTATACCGTCAATCCATTAATCGGGTAGAGGGTGGGCTGGAGCCTATCCCAGCAGTCATCGGGCGAAAGGCGGGGTACACCCTGGACAGGTCGCCAGTCCATCACAGGGCCACATAGAGACAAACGAGACAAACAACCATGCACGCTTAGCTTTATCATGTTTTAGCTTTTTACCTGAGAGGCATGAGTTTGAGGCATGCAGGAAATGATTCGTCTCCTCTTCTTTTACCTCGTATCACTGTTTCACTAAGTCTTGTTGTTAGAATTTTTTCTTTTTTACAAACTTTTGAAAAAAAGGCACTGAAATGCCTGGTAAAGCTGAGAGAAAAAGTAGCATTAAATATATATTTATATATATAAATATATATAAACATAACCTTCACACTTTGGCAGGAATGTTAATATTATTTATAGTTGTGGTTTCCAGAAATCCAAAAAGGCTCCAGTGGCTGCATAATAGTGTTGCATTATATCACTTTACTTATTGTCAAATCTACTTTGGTCAAACTTTTGACAGTACCTGAACACAATACCCATCCTGGCTACAGTCCTGCATAAGGCCTGTGAGTGCTGCATGTTGAATATCTTAAAAAAGTTGCCTGATCAAACATTGCATTTATATGATGTGGTTAGTACCAGATTCCCTATGCTGTGAATTTTCTCTTTTTTTATAAACTCAGATAAAACGTGCAAAATTCTGTTAACTTTATTAGAAAATTACACTTCAGAGTTGTCACAATTGAATCTTAGTGACCTTGAGGAAAATTATATTTTTGGAGGAATCTGGAGAGAGGGCAAACACTCTCTACCGTGAGTTAAACCCAAGTTAGACGTCTGACAAGTGCTCATGTCAGAATGCTCTAAAATGGTTTTCTCAGACCCAATCGCTTTAAAAGCTTAAGCTTGCTTTTCTGCCCAGAAAACCATCAGAGTAATAAGATCAAAGTCAAGAAAAACTCGGTGTGACACACCATCAAATCTCTTTTATAAGATTTATAGTGTCCATGGAGTGTTGTGGAGCATCACTGTTGAAGCTCACACGACGGTTGTGGCAGGTTTTTTAAATTTCTTTTTTTTATTAAAATGAGTTTTGGTTTCATTTGAGCAAAGATGTTTGTGGTGCTATCCCATGTGAAGTATTAGGAGTATTGAGTATAGCTTTTTTTTCTTTTTGCTTGAGAAAACTGTGAGAACAGCCAATAAAGCAACAGATGGATTATTACTTCAGTGTCCAAGTAGGAAAAACATATTTTTAGTTATTCCTCCAGGGAGTGTTCCGTCATTTAGATCCATGGTGGAATGTATCCTCCAAGAGGCCCAGCCCTCTGGTTCACCTCGTACATCCCATGGAGACGGTGCTGTCACTGGAAGGCTGAAAAAAATCAAGCCATCTCTGCCAACCCTCCCACTTAGTCTCAAAAACAGACATGTACCACACCAGAGGGAGATAAGATCAATAGATGTGATGGATGGAGCTGGCTGTCTTTACAGGAGTGGCTGGAGGATGGAGGGGCAGGGAAGTGGAGTAATGAGAGTTCCTGTGAGCGATGGGAAGGTTTCTGCCATGGGAGGCTGGGTACGTGGCCCTCTTTCTTTTCAAATTGAGCTGCCAGTTTGGCCTAATGAGGCTCAGAGAGCTTGAGTCCCAGGGCGAGTTTCTCAGCCCCTATCTGTCTGTCTGTTTGCCCTGAAAAGCCTGCACCCACAGAGAACAAAGAACACAAGAAATGGTGAAATATATGTGTGAAGTTAACTTTTTTGAATGCTGGTCAGTCCGGCAGTTGATCGTGTTAGCTCCAGGTTTAAAAACATGCCACAATACTGTTTTAAGCTGTAGAGGTGAATTTTTGAATAATGCCTCAAGTTGTTCAGTGTATATCGTCAGCTTTAAGTCATAGTAACGAATCCAAAGTATTTTGAGCTGACTCTGCTGATACCGTCAGTTTAGTAGGACTTTCTCCACATCTATTTGTTCATTTTGTTTTAATTCTACCACCAGCAACCCTTTTGGTTCACTCTTTCTGCACTGATAAAAGTCGCTTTCAGCATAAGACTACGCTAAAGAAAAAAACAACTTTAAAATATCAGGTCTGTACTACAGAGAGAAAAAAAATGTTCTTCTAGGAGCTGGGTTAGACGCAAACATCATCATTCTCCCAGACAGCTCAGGATTATTTGTGTAACAGCTCTCTCCCTTGGAAACTCTCCGGAGAAGGCATTTAATTATTGTATTTGATAACAATATATTTAATTCTGTCCATATTTGAACTGGTAGACACATTTTTTCATGTTTTTGAAAAAAAGAATTGTAATTGTTGTTGAGAGGCGCACCCCATCACTGACTGCTGGATACAAATCTCTGCTGTTGAAAAAAAAAAAAACAACACATCATCACTTTGGGGGAATTATTTTTCACTTATCCTGTGAACCACTGGCATATGTCAGCGGTCAAAACACACAAATACATTCCCCACTGAACCTTGTGACCTGGTATTAATTTTGTTAAAATGTGGTCTTCTCTCAAAGATTACTGTGATGATTCTGTTTTGACATTTAACTCAACATTCATTCCAGCTGAAAGGGGTCACAGTATGTGTCATGCTAATCTGACCTCTAAGCTTTAGATGTCTTGATATTTACAGCATTCCGCTCAGTGTTAGTGAAAATATTTGGGTAATCTGTAATCACCCTATTTGACTTTTTAGTTTTTGGGATAGGAAACACAATTATGGGCATATACTACAGGATGGTTAGTCTGTTTTTAAGTTATACCACACATCAACACACATTTCGAGATCTCTTGTGGGAGTACCCGATTGACATATTGCATTCCTCGGCCCCTTACCCTAACCTTTACCCCCTTAACTTTACCCTAACCTTAACCGTAACCCCAACTGTTGCCCATTCCTAATTCTAAAGCTAACCATAAAATCAACTCTTAACCCTAAAGATAGTCTGCATCTGTCAGGTACTCAGTTTGTTGATACGTACCCAGTTTAAAGTCCTTACCAGGATTTGAAAACACACACAATTCAGTGTATTTGGCAAGAGCCCAATGCACTATTTATAGTGAATTGGCCTCGAGGCTTGCAACATCTTAATAAATGTGTCAAGAGCAGCTATATGGGTCCCCTTAAACTTTTCCATTCTTTAGAGCACTGATGCAACAAGACGACGAAGAGCAGCCCAAGGACACCAGTGTCACTTGGAATTTAAAAAGGAAGCGGAGTGAAAAAGAGAGGAAGAAATAAAGAGCGACAGAGAAAACAGATAGCAGTGAGAGCATTCCTGTAAGAGAGGATGCAGCTTATAGCTATAAAAGATTCAGGCTGTGACATACATCTGAGCATTGATGCTTCTTGGAATATGCAGCGCTGTTTCATCAACAACATAAAGTAGTTGTAAAATTTTTTGCTCTTTCCCTGGAACTCTTGTGTCCTTATTTATTATGACCCATCATTAGGAGGCTAAGTATTGGGAGTTACAGCTACCTACATCTCTCAAACAAATCACATTGCATCAGTTATCCAAATGAAATGGAAGTGGCAAGCCTTGAGAAGTCGACTCACAGCTGCAGGACAAAAGATAAACTTTAATGGGAACATCGTTATTCATCACAGAGCTTCAGAGTTGATATATCTTCAACACTGTGCCATGGCGCCAGGAAAAGGACGCTTATGATATAAATATGCACTTATGTTGTTTAAGTGATAATTCAGTGGGTGTAAATGAATTTATCTTCATTATAAAATAAGCTAGTAGTTATTTGTCTTTTGAATACATAATGAATTTATAAATTATCATTTGTATGCCAATAATGTCATAAAAGAAAATGTCTTTGCTGCACACCAGGTGAGTTTGTTTGTCAGACCTGTGTAAGTTGCCACAGGGCTCTGTAATACAAGTGTGTGACCTGTTAAAACAGTTGTAGTCTGACACATTTCAGTCTGCAGGGAGAGCAGAGACATGTCAGCTGTCTATCAGGTGATTAAAGTGACAATATCCATCATGGATTAGCAGCAATCCACACCACAGAATCCCTTCACTTAATATGATCTCACTATCTAAATTAATCCCAGTTTTCACCTCAGTCAGTTACATCAAGTTTTTTTGGATGGAACCTGGTTGTATTCTATGCTCACATAATGATTCATATGGACAAAAGCTTGCGCACCCCTATGTCTTTTTGTGATTTCGATTTTTGATTCCAAAAAGAAAACGTAATCATTTATTGAACTGACAAGACAAGTAAGATAACACTATGTCAAGCAAAGATTATTTTCAGGAGTTGTCAAAAAGAGTAAAACACGTCAAAATCTTTTCTATGAATTATCATTGAGTCATGTTTGTGCTCAGCTCTCTTAAGTTCTCACCACAGCATTTCAATCAGGTGGAGGTCTGGACTTTGACTGAACCCTTGCAAGGAGGAACGGCAGCAATATCCATTCTGTTTCCTGACTTTGACTCTGGATTGCTTTGGTATACAGAGGAGTTCATGATCTACTCAGTGACTGCAAGGTGTCATGGTACTGTGGCTGTAAATCATGCCAAATCATCAACCCTCCCTCCCTGATACATAAAAACTGGGAACTGATTGGGAGTTTAAACTGAGAAGGTAATACAGGAGTTTGTATGTCCTGCTTAATCTTTTGGGAAACTTTAGAATCAAATTGTGTCATTTTATAATGGTGGCTCATTTATCCGAGAACCCAAACTTTTACAGAGCACATGATAGCAAAAATATTAATAACTTTATATTGACCTCAGTGTCTCCTAGCTGCAGTGGTATGAAAAAAAAAAAAAAAGAATCTACAATTTGTTCTCACACTCTCACTCGTCCATTCGGGGACAATGTAAGGCTACAGAGGTTCAATAATAAAGCAAGAAAAATTAAACACATCACAGCTCAGAGAGTGGATATCTATACAGTTTATTAATATACAGCTGTCAGATTAATAATATATAGCTGGCAGACAGACAGTTGAGGGAGCAGCAAGATCCTCCTCTGCAGCTGATCTGCTGCGGAACTATGGGGTCACTTTGAGGTGTCTGCCCTGGAGGTTTCCAAATGCAGCCATTCCTCCTGCAGTGTAGGAAATTAACTTCAAGAGCCCTTTGAAAACTCCCATTGGAATCCGTCTTCCATGTGCCCCAGAGGTCGTGGACACAGTGGGAGCGGTACAACTGAACTCCACCTCTGTCTGAAATATGGACATTCCGTTCATTCTTTATTTGTGCTCTTATAGTGTTTTTTTCACCTTTGCCTTCTTTCTAAAAGGGAGCTCACAAACATGTAGATTCCTAATTATTTTGCATCCAGTGGAAATGTTTCTGCAATAAGAAAAGAGTTGTGTCTAATTCTTTTTTTTTTTTTTTTTTGCAAATGTGGGATTATTATATACAAATCAACCAAACCAGCATTAATATGTTAGTCCTGTTGAACATCATGTTACAGGTAATCAGGGAAATCCAGGAAAAGAGCTTGAACAGTCTTCTCTGGAGTCTTTGTTGTACTGTCGTTCTTTTGTTTTTGTTGCCATGACACTGGCTCATCCATTCCCCACATTTCTCTCAGGCTTTTCCCGGTCCGGATAGTGTTACTATTACTCCCCTCTCTTCCACACAGCCCTGAGCTGCCTCCGGCACACTAGACTCCCCCGTCAGCACAGCCGTGCCATCTGCAGACACAAGACTTGGAGTAAACCCACTGGGTTTATCTGTCACTGAGCAGAATGCAGGACAGGTGAGGTGGCGAGGTGAAAAATAACCTTCTGGCTGGTGACGCTGATGAGCTAGAAAAAAGGAAGCCCCATGAGTAAAAATGAAATTGACGCATTGTTGTTCTTCTTCTTTTCGATGGGTGCTCTCATTTCAGCTGCCTGCTGCTGGCATGTGCAATATTTGTGATAAAAACAATCAGGGATGCTACTATAGCTCATTGTGTGAAAGCTCATTGACAAAGTCAAAAATAAGACTGTGATCTCGATCTCTCGTGACATTGATCTATGCATACTGAGCAAATTAAATCAATTGCATTTTTTTCAATCTTACATCTTTTGTGTCTGTTCATGGTGTGATGAGAACACAATAACTGAGGTTCGGCAGCACCTGTAAGTGCTCATGTGTGCTTCAGGAAGACTTCTTTTTTATTGCCACTGCTTTTCAAACATAGTCTTGTTGTCCACTTCCATCCTTCAGACATGTAGTTGATTGCTACTGTATCAGAAATGAACTCAGCAATTGGGCTTAATGACACTGAGAAGGGGGTAGATCTGCAGCTCGGGGAGCTGCAATGTGCTATTTATAACTCTTTTGAACAGACACCTGACGCTGCTCCATCAAAGATGTAGGGCTCCAGTGAGAGGACCTCGATTCTTTTTGCTAGCCAGTGATTGGCTGAAATGTTTCACTACCACACCATGACCTACTTCTGTAGCTGGTGGACCTGCATGAAAGCAGCATATTCAGTGACAGAATCATTTCTTATCTGCAGCATCAAACTAGAAACCTTTCCCCCAGTAATTCGGTCAGGAAAGCTCCAGCCAAGAAGGACATTTGTTTGAACTGCATTCTGCTAATCATTTTCCTGTTCAGGAAATTCACAGCGTCAGGATGAGTCATCCATCTTTGTCTGTCACGGCTCACTCCAGCATGGGGGCACATGACAGCTTCAGTATGAGTATCCACAGACTGATTGATATCTCCGTTGGCAATCCTACTCAGTGACAATGAAAATGAATGACGGCTCACAGGGCGTCTCTCAGATTCTTCGTGCTACATTAACTTCTGCCAGCAGAGTTTTTGCCAGAAGCACAACTCCACTTCCTCTCCAAGCAGCTGTCCCACTGGATGCAGTTTGGCAGCTACAGTCCCTTTAACATGACCACACATAACATTATCACTAAAGCACAAGATATTCTGGCAATTGTATTTTAGTGACTAGACTTGGTGGAGTGTGTTTTGGGTCTAAATAGTGTTGCGTCATCTCACTCTCTTTTGTTGCTGTGGGACTTCAGTTCTTTGAGGAAAGAGCTGTGAGAAAAAGGCAGTCTCTGAAAACTATCTGTATACCAAAGCAATCTCTCAGTATTGATGGTGCCTTTCCAGATGTGCAAGATGCCAGTTCCATAGGCACTGTTGCACCCCCATACCATTAGAGATGCAAGCCAGGCATTGAAGGCATGTATCTATGCTGCTTTGTGTTAGTTCAGAGTGTTACTGGTTTGTTTAACAGAAGATTCTAGCACATTCTCTGCAGAAACCATTTGAAAAACAAGCAGCCCAAGGGTACTTTTACAGGTGACTGGATGAAGCATTTGTCCATCAAAGTCACAAGTGAGAGTCAACCAATCAGTCCTGAAGAGTGTTTTCAAGACCAACATTTGACGTCTGTTCTTTTAATTTCTGAGCTATGTTAAGTTATTAACCCTTTGGTTATTATTAGGGAAGACTGCTTTAATCAGTAGCAACTGTGTCACGTTATCATAGTTTGAGGACAGTTACCAGCACCTTGGTGAATGTATGCCAAGAAGGATTCAGGCAGTTCTGAAAGTCAAAGAGGGTCCAACCTTACAAGAGAGGCATTATTGGAAAATATGGCCTGTAAAATATGTTTAATTTGCAGCTTATTCCCAGAGGCCGAGAGTAATTTACATCTTTCTGGTTTGGAAAGGTCTCACTTTCAACAGTGTGATCCTTTATGTCTATAGTTAGCTTGTGAGAAAGGAGAACAGCCATAAAAAAATAATCTATTATATAGTATCTGGAAATATTAGCAACATGTCCACAGAAACAGTTCCAGCTTGAATACAGTGACACTGATGTGTCAGTATATAAATTGCAGACAAATAATAAAACAGAACTGAAATGACCTCTTGACTATTAAACCTCATTAGATTGCAGAGTTTCTGGTATGCTGAAATTAATTTCTACTTGTCTTTTATACCACCATGTTACACACTCTTCTTCTATGTGCCAGTTACACATTAGCATTACATTTCACTCACCCACTTTAGTCAGGATTAAATACACTCAAGTCACTTTACTCTCTATAGTGTTTTCCAACTAAACCCAGTCATGTTTGGCACAGCAGCATGAGACACGCGAGGGGGGGGGGCTCTTCTGTGAAACACCAAAGTGGTAACACTGTGGCTTTTAGCCAGAAAGATGAGTGCAACTCCGGGAGGCTTCTTTTAGAAAGTCTTAGTGGTTGCTGCCCCAGCCATCAGAGACTAGAGGAGATCTGCATCTGATTGGACTTGAAGACATTGCATTGAGGGAAAACGAAAGCAAAGTGACTGTTTACAAATGTCACGCTGGTCCTGCCACACTTGTGAAAGATAATATTACAGAGCTCCAAGAACACCCGACTCTCAGAAGTGGAAGATAATGGAAGGTGACTTTTACAAATGTGAAGAGGTGGCCTTTTCGGAATGAATTTCATCAAGTGGGGCCAGGGCTATGCTGATTGCACAGGCTACCAGTGCATGGCAAATGTAATATTTTTTTTTTTATCTGGAGGCCAAATGGTTGTGCCAGTAATCAAACTAGATATTTATTACGTTCTTGATGAGTCTTCCTTCTTGCCAAAAGGGATTCTCAGAGATATACTGCAGATCTCTTTAGGACCAAATTGGAAATATACTCAATACACATTTAAATGAGGCATTAAATGATACTACAAGTAGAACATTTTTGTAATAATAATCAAACTGATGGTTATAATTCAGCTATATTTCTTCACACCCAGCTGTAACGATGAAGTCAGTGAATTGAAGATCATGAAGGAAACAAAATAAAATCCCTTGCTGTCGCAGATTTCACTGTTAAATGCCACAGAAGTCTCTCTGTTTGGTTTAAAAACCAAAGTCAGAAAAATTTTTGTCACATTCTGAAATAACATAACACAGCATTAAGAGACAAGTCAGTCAGTGTGTAAATTCACAGAAATGGGAATCTTCATATTTGCTTTCCAGCCCTTAAACTCTTGAGTTCCATACAGTTAAGTACTGTGAAATTTGTTACAGTGAGACAAATGCCCTCCACAAAAAGCGCCTTTTAAAATGACCAGTACTCTGCTAGGCTTCGTGCTCCTTCTGTGTTGCGCACTCAGAGAATAACAGCAACTAATGCGTCGACCCCTTAACCTGTGTTCCTGCAGATGTTTGAGAGAGTGAGCCCGATGCCCCCGGACAGAACGCTGGATGGAACAAACCTCCAAACAGCCAAGAAAAAAAAGGAAAAAGATTCTTCTACTGGAGGAACATGACTACACAAACCAGGGCTTACGATTTTCAAGCTGAGTGAATCATTTTCCTTCTCTATGGGGAGTTTGTCATTCTGGTGAGTGTGCAGTCTGGAGTTTACTGAATTAAGATTGAAATGAGACTTAACATAAAGAGCGAGTATGTGCAATATTGGGTGCTGAAATCTGCTAGAAATGGTAAAAAGGGAATTCATTTGATTGACATGAATGCTTAGTATGTGTTTTCCGCCTCCTCTCTCAGTCCGTTAAGCCTCAATAGATTAGTCCTGAGGCAGGAGCTGTACACCCTCTGACCTGTTAACACTACTGAAGGTCAATGTACCACTGGTGGCAACTGCAATTGTTTCAGCACACTTTCCCTGGGGGAGGTATGATATATGGGTTGTCCACTTCAGTTGACAGGTCATGCAATATAATCTGTATCTGTTTTTGTCCAGCAAGGCAGTGTGTCTTTTTTTCCCCCTTAGTAGTCATGTGCATTGTGTGGACTTAAAGCTTCCACATACAAATAATTCTCCTGTATGTCTTTAAATCTGTACACAATAGCTAAAACATTTTTTTTAAAAACCATGTGGTTCACTTATGTTCTTAATCTTACTGACTAAAACACATTAAAATCTGTCTAATACTCTCACAACAGTAATTAACAAATATTTTAATGGTTAAAAGACAAATTAATGTGACTGACAGCTTAAATGAACCAGCAAATGTCATGTCTGTTCGAGACAGGCAGAAAATTTCAACAGATGGTCTCTTTATTTTCAGTACACGCACACTCACCATGACTTCTTTCCTGCTCTGTGGTATCCATCCAAACCAAGATTAGTCTGATTCTAACATCAGGAAGTAAAAGTGTACCATTCAAATTCATCAGTGACATCGGAAGTCTGCTGGCAAAACCAGTTCAGCACCAATTTAATCCAATCAAGACGCTGATTTTCCACACAGTTCAAAAACTAGAAACTTTCTATCAAGACAAAGTGAAAGCTTGTCAATCTTTTCTTAAAAACATCAAATGGGACAAATAGTTTTTATTTAGATTTTGACGGAATGTGGTTTGACCTCAGCCCAGAGATTAGACTGATAACTGTTGGTCTTTAAATCAATATTGGATGAGGAAAAGATCTAATCATACATAACAGGATGGCCGACTTAACTCAACATGAAAGCAACCCAATGTAACAAAAAGGAAAGAATACTTTAAATCAACACTACCTTATGCCAAGTATACATCTGAATTGTGTTTCATGGACAAATGAGAAACCTGTCATGCTTCCATCCTGTTATATGTGAACATTTGCTGTTTTATTGTGATTATTTTAATTATCTTATTAATCAAGTTGTGTGAAGGGCTCATTTAAGGCTGTGTGTAATTGGGACGGACAGTATTCACTATTTCTCAGATTTTACACACCAAACAATTTATCAGTTAATTTAGGAATAATCAGCAGATTAATCCATTAGTCGCAGTTTTACATAAATTGGTTTACAACAGAGCTGATGCTTAAATACTCATTCATTTGTATTCATGATCTCATGGTTTCATAGTACAATAACAGCCACAGAGGTTGCTTTCCTGTATGAAATACTTTGGATACTTGAGTAAATGATCTTGACTATAATGGTTTTCAATTTCATTTTCATTTTAATGCATAAATGCTACTTAAGATGGAGTATATCTGTGGTTTTTTACAGAAATAAGAAATGGATCAAATTTAAAATAGTAAAAAACAAAAATTAATAGTTATTAAGAGACAAATGAGGAATAAATGAGGGACTAACTGCCACTCAACCATCAGTCTAAGCATCTGATTAATTATGTTATAGAGCTAATGATAAGTTCATGACTGATTTATAAAGAAGGGAAGAAGAAAACAGCTATGACTTGATAACTGTTGAATTCTTGAATATCTTGTGTGTGTCCTGACAGACCCTCTGCTGAAAGGTCATGAATAGTTCATAAATCAGTGACTGAATAGTACTTATAAGTTAGTTACTGTTTTTGTGCCCCACAAAATACACAATTTCGCTCATCTATAAAATAGATGAGCTTAGCCATGGTTCCCTGGTTATGTCTACACTTGGAAAATATAAAAGGAGAAAGAGGGATTCAGAAAAAATTAAAACTAATGTGTGTCGTAAAAGAAAAAAAAGTGTAAAAGGTCAGTTGTGTGTCAGTGGGCAGCCTGGTCGGTAAACACGTCTCACTTCACACAGGTGCCTGATTCAGTTTGCTCACAAACGTACCACCTCCACAGCTAAATGCAGTCCAACTGGGCAGCTAACGTTGGGTGGCTGAGCATGCAAAGTTAACTAATGCATTTGATTAACAGCACAATTTGACTTTCAGCTTAACCTTTGGCAGCGGGCCAAGCAGCTTCATGCAACATACTCTGGAACTTTTCCCTTGTTCTATTTTCAGTCAGTGATTACAGTTAAGCTAAATGGGTTGGACTGAACCAGTTCAAAGGGGGATTTTTTTATTACTTGTATAAGAAGGGAATCATTAATACAGATCCCTTGATTGTAAGTTTATTTTAAAGAGATATAAGTTACAGTTGGTAGCAAAACCAGTCACGAGCTCTGATCTTTGCTCTACTGTTATGGAAGTAACTTATGGAAGCAACCAATCTGACATCAATAATTAGTTTATGGATTTGAATTAATGTAATAAAGCATAAAGCAGGAGTTCAGCATTTTGGCTGTTGCCATTTTGGTGTTTTCATGTTTTCAGGTGCAGTTATGTGCTGGCTGTTAGCTAGAATGCAGTTTTGAAGCACTTCCACATTGGTTTCATATCTTAGATGGGAGCTTTTTTATTAAATTTTTTTTATACTCATTACTTCACTGTTGATTTATTTACTTCACTGGCAAAATAATAATGAAGGGAGAAAGACTTCTCTGTATGACAGCTGAACCTGCTTGATAGAGATCAGTTAGACGAGTCACGGGCTGAGTCTGACTCTCTGTTGCAGGTTAACCATACAGCGTTAACACACATGGACTTAAAGCTCACCATTATAATAAAAATACATTGTGAAGTGTGAGCAACACGGCAGTCAGGGGACACTGTGGATCACATCCAATGTGAGCTTGGCTTTTTCTGAAGGGACAGAAAAGAGGTGGTTAATCACTGAAGTACAAATGATGAAATACTGATTTAGAAAATACTCAGTAACTCAGTATTCAGTATAATTCACCATTCATAGCTCCGAATACTGGTTCAGAGTCAGTCCAGAACTATATGTGAATATGATGAAGATTGATTTCCCAGTCTGAGTTCCTCCTCATTTTCTATCATGCAGGCCTCTGTTATTATATATTAAGAGAAGGCCTATCAGGACAACAATAATTATCAACTTATTACTGATTTGTTCACCTTATTTGTTTATTCTTAATTATCTAATTGCTACACTAATCATTACTTCCGAATAAAATCTGGCTTGACAGTAATGCCTATGCAAATAATAAGGAATCAGTTACTTCTTTGTTCATTAGTTCCATGATAACTTCTCAATTTCTTTATATGTATTGTTATTGTTAAATCCAGTACATCTACATCCATCCATTTTCTATACCAACAGTCTGTTAATCGGGTAGCGGGTGAGCTGGAGCCTATCCCAGCAGGCGAAAGGCAGGGAACACCCTGGACAGGTCACCAGTCCATCACAGGGCCACAAACAACCATGCTCAAACTCACACCTACGGACAATTTGGAGTCACCAATTAACCTGACCTGTTTTTGGATGGTGGGAGGAAGCCACAGGGAACCCACAGGGAGAACATGCAAACTCCACACAGAAAGGCCCCAAGCTGGGAATCGATCCTGGAACCCTCTTGCTGTGAGGTGACGGTGCTAACCACTACACCACCGTGCAGCCAGGACATGTACAAATGTACAAATAATAATCGTACAGTTGTTGGCACAGACCTTGATATATGAAGCTTGACATTCTCATGTGAATTTTGGAAAGTATGAGATTAGGGCCAACGTCTTTCATTGTATCTACCATCCACACAGCACACAACTGCTAACTGTATGAAGAAGGTGTGGATTTCAAATTGTTGGTGTTGAACATTTACAAACTGATGCAGACACAGTGTGACAACCCAACAAGCACTTCATCAGCAGCATCCTGATGCCTTAAGACTGCCATCAGGAAGAGCGTGTGGGCTTTAGAACATCATGGCAGGATAGGCTTGCATCTTCTATCTAGACCCATCTGTGTGTTTCTGCTCTGTTAGCTGTGAGACAACAGATCACAGCTGGTTCAGCCACATAACTTCATGTCATCCTGCTGTTGATCTCACTGAAGTGAACGGCATCAAGACTACTGGAGAAATTAACTGGAAAGATGTTATATATGTGATATGTGCAGACATTAAGCTTCAAGGCGCCTGTGGCTCAGTTCCGCCTGAAAGTGAAGAGAGGAAAAGAAAATGGAGAGAGACAGTGTTGAGGGAGTGAACCTGAGAGGAAGCAGGTGCAGGGGGAGAAAACCGGAAAGTGGCTGAGAGCAATGAAAAGGAAAAATGTCTGACAGACACTATTTAGTTCCATCATGCTCAGTCAGGGTTTTTCTTGCAACTGTAGGTACCAGGTCTTAAGGGCTTGGGTGTAGACTAGGTTCTGGCTGATGGGGCGGTGATGATGAAAAGCAGATGGAGGATTAAAGCTGGCCTAATTGTCTCTACCCGGCAAATACACCCCCATCTGCTGAGAGGGGATCCTTGAGGCTCTCTTGTCCTCAGCTTAAGCCAACGCTCTCCAGCGTGACCATTGTCTGGATATGACTGACGTATCCATCTCTGACCTTTACCGCCTCCAGATCCAGCCAGTGTCTGTTGTGTTTTTACTTTATTATAAAATAAAAGTATTCACTGCAAAATCTCAAGGTAGCACATGACATTCAAATATGGTATAGTGTTTTTTTTCTATTTGATATTCATTTTGCTGTCATTTTTAGAAGCTGATTTGGACACAGAATTCCAGTGTTTAATTTTTTTGTTTCTTTAAAAAAAAAGATTCATAACCAGAGCAGGATTCAAGCTCTTCTGTCCTCCTGTATTTCTTGGCTGCCCAGAAAGCTGGCCCAGACATTCAGAGTGACAGCAGGTCCCCTCTGACACAACTGTCAGACCACATCAGCATATCAACTCAGTGTTGCCTAAGCTGCATGGGGCTTTTTTTGACACTGCTTCTTGGCACAAATCCCATGCCTTGTTTGTTGCAGAACTGCTGTTTGTCTCAGAGTAAGATGAGATTATCGATTGCACTCTCACTTCACAACGTTAGGCATGGAACTAATGCTAGGGAGAAGCTTGCACATATAAGCTTTTTCTGTGGAAGTAAGTAAGTGGTGGTGGGGGTTAAAACAGTCTAAGCCGGCCTGCTGTCCAAAATTTAGGCTACTCCCTCTCTTCCTCTGTAGAAAACTAGCTAGGAAAACTATTATCAAAAACCCTTTTAGAAACATATGGTGCTCCAATTTTGCAAAAAGAAACCTGCTGCTCTTTTTTCCATTTGGTGAGTTGCCTCCGGGTTTAAAAATGGCGACACTATTGCTCTGTGAAATTGCTGAAGGCATCTGATTTAGAGGTGATTAGTGGTGAAGAGGGAAAAGGGGGACTGTGTGGTGTTTTACCCTGCGGACATGCAGGTTTCATGGAGATAATAGCCTCAAAGGAGGATTTGGAGCCAGTTTTCATTTGCTCAGATAGAAGTAACTGTGGCCAGACAAGACAGACCATTTTTTGGCCTTAAAGCATCCAGAAGAATAAAAATCTAAACACAAAGCTGCTTTTAAAAGATTTATTGTGTTGAATTAAAAAGCCGCTAGTCAGTGCACTGTTGCTCCAATGTGGACAGGGCTGGGGGGGGCGGGGACATAGGGCTTGTAAGCTCATAGACTGATGCACAATGGACCATTTCACTAAAGGCCAAACCATAAGGAAGCACTCGGGTGTGGATGATGAACAAGGAGAAGAGAGGTGGGGAGGAACGTGAGAGCTGAAAGCGTCCCTTGGCGACCCACTTGTAGACCTGAGTCCTCTTGCTGCTGCATTTTCCAGTGAGACAGCACTTTCACCAAACTGCACAAAAACAACTGGACACAGAATGACCTACATACAAGAACCATTATCAAGTGAGTTAATGCTGTTACACCCCACAAGGATGGATATAATCAAGTCTTATGAACCTAATGAGCTCCGGTCGCTGATACACTGATTGCACTTAAGTGCTACGAATGACAGAAGTGAATGCCCATCGGAAGAACAGTTCAGTAAAAATGGCCAACATGTCTTCACGAGCTCCACATGTGCAACTGATGGGCTGACTGTGAGCCCTGGGGCCCTTTAAAATTCATCCACCAACTCCATACAGTGGATAACTAATGGGGAGAATGTGGGCTACAAGACAAGTGGGTCATCAGCTCTTCATAAATCTATTCTTAAGTTTGTGTTAGAAGTCCTTCATACGTCTTTAGTAACAACTAGAGGAGTTCTCAGTGCTGCAGCAACTTCACCTTTAATCCATTACCTCTTTTTACACTATGGTTTGGGTCACACAAGTTGATCAACTACCCAATTTTATTTTTTACTGTATACCTGCTGAGTCATGTTTCAGGTAGTCTTGCCAGTTGATTCAGCATGCAACACAGCTAAATGTGATACTTGCAGCAGTATAAATGTCCAGCAAAAACTCTTCTCCATGTACAATATGGTGTATGTGGTATTACCGATTAAATCATCATAAATCACTAGTTATAATGACAAACAAATGGCTTGTGTATATTACTCGCCATATGAGCTAATAATTAAGCCATAAGGGTGCAGGCAGAGACTTGTAGACAACTATGTCCCCTGTGAGTGTTATTTCTTGCTGACTACATAAGCTTAACATGATTTACCAAAGCCTGGTGAATCATTTTCCCTTTAACCTGACCTCATGACATTTGGCAACAAATTAGGTCGAAATGCCAGCAGGAGGCTGGTTGTCCACTGTCAGCCCATCATTGACCCGTAGGGCACATGCAGACCTATTAGCTGGGACAATGATGCTCACATCACAGTACTGTTATTACTGCTAGAAGCTCATTTTAACCTTCTGCTCATATGTTCTATTCTTAGTAGATGGTCTCTGCACAGCAGCTTAATTCAGTGAAGCTCTAAGCTGTGGCTCTTGTACTGTTCAACCAGTGACAGTTGGCATCATCACAGAGAACATCACTGGACTTAGATCAGCTTTGACAACCTGACAATAGGCTGCTAAACTCTAGATGTGGGCAGCATGAAGGAAAGGTTTCCAAGGTTGCTCTCAATGTGCTGAGCTGGATGTGGGCTAAAGCTTCCCATTTAACTGAGGTGCTCTCCATGATGACATACAGTGCAAGAGAAAGGTTTTGTCAATCATAAGTGTCCCCTGGGGATTAATATCAAACACTTAATAAAACATAATATCACATTCATCATACACAATGAAGAAATGGACTCCTGATGTTGACCGCAACACAGCTCTTGTTAATGAAAAGAGGAGACTCACAAGGTAGGTATGAATTATATCATGTAATAGAATGATCAATACAGTTCTGCCCACTAAAATTACATTTTTGCTGTGCATTCATGATCACCAACGAGGGAGATAAAAGGCAGACTTTAATCAATAAAGATTGATTAAATCATTTTATAAATCTTAATACTCTCTGTGGGGAGGCCGAAGTGTCAGATATCAGTTCACTGGATGTTAAACAAGTAGAAGTAATAGACTTCAAATATAGTTTTCACCATATACACTCGCAGTAGAATAACACCAAGAAACTGCTGATTTCTAAATGATCTTTATGTAGTGTCTTTTTCTTTTGGAGTGCAAGCTTTGAGGTGCATTTGCACTGTTAACTGCAAACAACTATGTACATTAAATATGATTTTAGATATGTAAAGATATATATAAATTTATACATCATTTACAAATATACATAAAGATAGAATATTGTAAACACAAAATTTTCAAGCAGCTCCGAAAGATAGTGACGTAGTTTCAAGTTCTTGTTACAGAGCCAGGGAACACTGTCACTGCACAAGGCATCACTGACTGGGAGCAATGGGTACATTGCTCACAGACTAGAGCAGACAGTGCTGGGCATCAGACCAGAAGGGGTCCCTCTGTGACCATGGCTGTTTTGTTGTTGCTGTCCTCTTTGTGTCGCCTGAAATAACAACCAGCACACAAACAGTGAGTAAGCTTGAATTCATCCTCTTTGCTCACATGAGAAGAAATCGGATTTGTCATTCGCACTGTTTATGTTTGACCTGCCGTTTTTGTATTTCAGATTTCTGTTCATTCAACAAGGTGTCCACCAGTTTGTGGAGTATTTGAGAGTATGCGCATTAAGTTTGATTGAAATGACAGCTGAAGATTTGATTTGCTCTTCAGCTGACATACTAGTGTAGCTCTTTATTAACACAGGTGTCAGAACTGGAACATTATTTTTTCCAGGGCTTCTTTTTTTTGTGTCTTGCTCTGATCTCTCTCCCTCATGCATACACACGCGTTGTCTCTAAAGCACCAAAGGACTCACTCACTGATATTCCAATAATTTCTCTTCAGATTGCTCTGCACTTGGCTGCACCTGCTCCTGCGTCCTCTCTCCTTTATCCTACCTGGGGGGAAGGTGAGTGACGAGGCCTGGGCACAGAGGAGGGCTTTGATTTGTATTAATTTGCAGATGATCTCAGGGGAGAGAGCAGTCGAGAGAGAGACCTACACCCTCCCCAATTCTTCCATCACAACTGCTGCAGCTCTACAGAAACAGGAACCATCCAATCAATCCAACTCTCCCCGAAGGCTTGTCCAATCAGCCCATGACCTAACACAGAAATTAATCACTTCACCATCTTTGACAATTGATGGCACCAAGCTGTGCATGTTGCTTTCAAAGGAAATGCATGTGGAGGGGCCACAAGCAAGGCCTCTTTACCTCTCAATCTCACTCACACTCTCCTTGCTTTAAGGAACATTTAACCATTTGGGATTTTATACATGATTTTTATTTGGGAAGAAAGAAAATCAAGTTTCCTTATAGCTTGAGTCTAATTTGTAGAGCTAATGTCAATATGTGTGCCATTTATAATCAATTGTAGTTTGTTAAAACTGGGCAGAAACACCATCACATATGCTTTAAAGATCTAATATGAACCGTGAGTGAGAGCAAATGTTGGTGTTAGGAATCAGAAAGCACAAAACGAAGCACAAAAATGTGTAAGCCAACACCAAATAGCAGGCATTAGTGTTTTGAACATCTACAACAGCAAAGTAATTCTAAATTGAGAGTAAACAAGAAAATTTCACTCAAAGATCTTGCTTCCATATATTTCCAGGAGATAAAAGCTGTTAACAGTATTCCTTATAAATAGAAAAAATCCTCTCAGGAGTTAAATTACTGATTAATGCTTTTATTCTGGGCTGCAGAAAAAAACCCACAAAAAAAGACATGAATACAATAACATTCCAAAGTTATAATTAGCAGATTTTTTTGCCTCTCGGTTATCAGCACTTTGTCAATACGTGTATTTTGGACCTATACAGGTAATAAATGGCTCTACAACTGGTCTTCATGGCTCTTCAACAAAACAGACTTCAACTGGTCCATGCTAATTGCTAATTGCTGTTTGGTGTAAATTTTACTCAGGAAGGTAGCAGGGCCCCACATGTGCTTCCTCATTTATTTGTTAAACTCAAATGGGCTCCATTTGTGTAGCTCTTTTTAAACCCATGACCCAGTTTCTCATGAGTGATCCAGCTAGGGCTCCCATAGGAAGCCACCTCCGTTTACTCATTTGTTTAACCCAGGTGGGCACTGAAGAGATGCCTATTTTGGGGTTGTGTCAGTTCAGTATCAATGTTAACCAACCAACGGATCCCTATAGTGTTAACCCTATAGGGATCCAAACGACAGTCCAATATCGACCCTATTTGGATTTATTTTTGTAAACAAACAAAGATTGCTATCATTGACACCATGCTGCCAACATGGCCAAAAAGCCACCCACTGAAATTTATCTTTTTAAATCTAAATTTACTTTGGAGTTACGATTCAACCTTCATAGAATTTTCAAAGAGACTTTGATCACAGTGTGCTCTTTTTAACCAGTACACAGGCTAAGGGGTCGTGTTACTAACTCAACACCCCAACCCCCTTTATACACATACACACACAAGTCCTCAATGACCATTCCGTACATTATTGCTATACCACATGTTGCTCTGCTAAGGAGCAAACCTAATTGTGCTTGGGAAGAGCTTAAAGGGTAATTACACGTGGTGTGCAGGGCGTCCGCAGACGGCCCAACAGGCACCGGAGAGGGGTTTAAGGGGTTTGGGCAGGGGATAACTGATCAGAGCTTCGAGGGTGCTTCTGATCTCCTCTTCATCTCCAACACACCCCACTGGCATTTGACAGTCCCTGAGTTAGGATGTTGACCTGCTCCAAATATTTCTGATGCTCTTTGACGCGCTGTAATAAAGGAACCCCCTGTGAAATCGAGGCTCATTGATCAATTGATCGTCTATCTCCTGGAACAACACCCTCAGCTCGATGCTGATGCAGAGCAGGCGTGAAGCTGTTTCCTCTTAACATACCTCTGTTAGTGAGGGCAGCATGCTCTATGACAGCAGCACTGGACTCAGATGAAAGCTTGATGAGCCGCGGCAACTAAATCTGTCCTTGTGAGGAATTAGCTTTCTTACTGTAAGACTCAGTTACACCCTCTCTGCAATAACATGGAGATGGGTCCACATGGAGGACTCTGTAATCCAATGGCATTCTGTAGCTCAGGTTTTTTCTGAGTCTATAAGTCTATAACCTGCATTAAGTTTACTCTGAGTGTGCCCTTGCACCTTCTGACTGACGGCCTGATAATACGTGCCATATTTGTGTGGGTGGACAGCAGGCATTTTGATGCGAGTGCATGAGAAATAACAATCTTTCCCTCTGCCTGCCAACTTCCTCCCAAAATTGGATTAAGGAAAAACTCTTTTTCTAACCCTATTAAAGGTAGATCTGGAGATGATCCTTTTTAGGGAAGCTAATTCTCAGTTTGTAGGTTGAAAAGATGGCAATGAATCTTTAAGTTTACATGGACACGGTCAGTCAGGAGAATGCAAAAGTAGTACAAACCACTAAACTGTTGAGAAAATATGACTAGGGGTGAAATATTCCATTAATAAATTGTTTAGCATTACATGACACACTGGGGAACTGTAATATATGTCAGCCATTTCAATGAACACCAGTTTAATCCATTTTTTAAATAATCTATTATGACTGAATATGATAGCTAAAACATTGTTAGTTTCCCACCGCCTCCCCCAATATTCTTCTGTGGACAATCAAATCCTTTTTGTATGATATTACACCGCTGTATTTACAAATGTATAAATGTACAAATAGATACATGTTAGAACACAAAAATGAAATAAAACCAAATGAAAATTATTGCATCGTTTAATTACAATATACAATACCTAAGCTTACGATACAAATATCTATATATGTATATATATATACATATATAGATATATAGATATGTATACACACACACACACACACACACACACTTATATATCTATATACATACATACATACATATAATAGCATTGAATATAGTGCAAATCTGCTTAGTATTCCAGAGATACCTTTGAAATGTATTTCTATCTGCACTTACAGTACTTACTCACTTGTCACTGGCACATTTTGACTGAAGGAAATATTTGATAATTCTTATAATTATTGAAGGAAGGGGGCCGATTTTTATGTCACACTGCAGGCACTGAAGACAATTGTAATTATTTGATCTGTTTTTCTTGTTCTGGGCGAGAGGCTACCCTGACATATGGGAGGAAAAAAGGCCCTTAAAACCAAGTTACTTAGGGCCGATCACAATTCCTTCTCTTAGCCCTGTCACTTTGTCCTGCCCCACCATTTACAGAGGCAATCTGCCTGTTTTCTTTCAGGGATCGATGAGTAGGGGTCATCTCATTCTTCAACTGGGGAGTACTTTGGGTGGCTAGGCGCCAAATGGCAGGGCCAAGGGGAGGGATTGGGCCCTGTTGTAATGTGACTGGACCATTGGATTTTAGTTTTGTTGCAACCCAGTCTCACTAACAAAAAATGTGTGAAACCCCAGGTTTTTGTTTTTTTTGTCAGGCAGCATTCATGTGACATGACTTGAATTGTGACCTCTGAATAGACCCTAACTATTCACAGCTGAGAGAGAGAAAGACAGGAATCCTGAGAGAGAGAGAGGGAAGTGAAAAAAAGTGCACTGATTATGGAAAATGTGCCTGATGATTGACTTAAAAAAGCTGACAGGCTATTACCTCACTTCAGCTACAAGAAAAAAATCTATTTCTTAAGATGAGCTGTTTAGAGACTAATATGCCGATATGCAGAAATACCCTGAACCCATGCATGCATAGGCAAATTTTAGAATAGCTGTCCACTGTACTGACCAGTATACATATCAGGGTCACTATTGTCATATAAAAGAAAACAAACAAACAAAAAAAAACTTGTCATTTCATTGCAGGTTTGTAATATCAAATCATTGTTGCCTATGACCTTATGGCATGAAGTAGAGATCATTCAGAATATTAGGATATATCACACAATACCTAAAATCAAAACCTTGGAGGTTCATGGGAGCTAGACATCCTGGACATTCTAAAAATATGCTGGAACAATTATGTGACAGACTGATTTCAGTATGGACCTAAGTGTCCAGATGCTTAAGGACATTTTGTTCTAATAAGTCTACATCCATTTAGCTGTTACTAAAAATTCCACCAAGAGGGTACCTCTTTCCACAGCTGAGATTTGAAAATGACAAAAAAAAAAAACATCTCAAAAGGCATCCCAGGATTTTAAGGCTGCCAAAAAACAGACATTAGCTCGAAGCATGTTATATAACCAACGACTGACTGACCATTGCTAAACAAACCCTGAAGTTAAGTGTGTTTTTTGGTGTCATTGCCCACAACAAGCCTCCACTCACTGTCAGTGTGGATCTCATTCTGCTATTGGGGGAAACAGCACTGTTTCACAAAACTATTTGGCGTGTCGATAAAGTTCATCACTCTCTAAAGTGACCCCATGCACACGTGCGATGTTCTGCGACCTTTAGCGCTGGAGCAGATGTAACATCTGGTGCATTACACAGACGTAGTCACTTCTAGACACCTACCACATGCATCATGTGGTGCAATAACCTTACCTTTTAAACCAAAGCCAATAGAGATTCAACTTAAAGCAAAGTCAAAGTAAATTCTAACAAACTGCATTTCAGTCGTCATAAAATTCTCAATTTTCCTGTCGAGCTGGAGGTAGTTAGACAAATATAGTTCTGTGTTTGGGGTCATTGTTATTCTTCAAAATGATTTTGGGGCTTATGTGTTAAAAAAAACACAACCCTCTAATTTATTTTAATGAAGCATGTGTGTTCATAGAGTGGGAGCACTAATTACAGGGCTCCAGCAGACATTTTGAGCCACACCTTTTGTCTCCTCTCTGTAAATACAAACTCACAACTGTCAGCAGACTCACATACTTCCACCAACCTACAGCTACATGAATCAGGACATATCCATTTGTTCACGGTTAGTGACCTGTTATGCTGATACGTCAGAACCTTACTGACCTAAATAGGAAGTGACATAAAGGTGAGTGCACCATGCAGGACAGAGCATCCTACTTTGAGTGCTTTTTACAATTCTCCAAACAGCTCGGTCCATTCTCACGCTCTCTAACATTCTTTTCTTTTTTTTTGTCTTCCTTTGCCTTTTAAATAAGAAGTGACATAAAGGTGAACACACTGTATCTGTGGGCCTCCTCTGCCATTTGTGTTTTCATATCTGACAAAGCAGAAAAAAAAATCCAGATAAAACTTACACAATAGTACATTTTGGTTTGTACCTTGATATGACTGTGACACATGTGACATTATCAGCTACAACAGCAAGCTTGTTATTGTTACAAGCCGCAATTCTGAAGTTGGTATTCTAACCTTGTGTGTGTGTGTGTGTTTTCATATCACAATGAGGACCAAAACCTGACAGGAGACTACTTGATGGGGACCTCCTGTAAATGTGGGGACCAAATTATGATCCTAATGGTACAAGGAGATTTAATATCTGGCTGTAGGGTTAGGAAAGGAGTTATGAGTCCACCTCCAGAATGAAGTGCACTGTCCTTCCCCCTGTCCAAACTTTGATGGAAGAATACATGTCTATGTGTGTGAGATCATGGCAAACACAGCACTTTTGCATTACAGTTCAGTACTGCTTGTAAGCGATACTTTTCTTATTTGGGTATTACTTCACCTGAGCTTGCAAATGAGAATAACCAAGATAAACAGCTGAACCCATTCAGAGTGATGAGGTACTGTCTGTAGAGTAAAACCAAGCATTAGAGTAGAGTGTAATCAAACATGATGTGCCATGTAATGAAAAAAGAGTTTTCAGTAGTTTTGCAGTCATCAGAATACCCATATGACTATTGGCGGATTTTTACAATTTCAAAGAGACTTCAAAGAGTTTGCAACTATGCAAGACACAAGAGATGTTTGGTTCAAATCAAAGAGAGGAGTTCAGAAATGCACATTCTGTTTAAAGGAGGTTTCAGTCTTTCTGAAATAGAATTGTGTGAAGCTAGACTCCCACTAACATTTATGCCTATTTAAAGCAATAATTGGAATTTTGAAAAAAGTGAGGTTCTGTTTTTGATGAAGTCAGAAACAGCCAAAGAAGAAACTGGATAGAGTCAAAATTCCAATACAGTAAAGATTATACCTGGGAAAGTGAAAAAACATGTGTTCTCTCTGGAGAAAGGCTGAATTGTTGAGCTTCTTTCAATTACACAAGTTTTGCATAGGCCAAACCCCCTTTCCTGGAAATAAAAGACGAGACCAATCTCAACATTAACTGATGCACCGCTTCCAGTTTTTTAAAAATAATTAACTCCTAGAAAGTTCTTGAATGTACACGAGGTCAAATGTTACCATAACTTTCCAGTAAATTCTGGGATATGCTCGCTAGGTTAGATGACATCATCTTGGAAAGTCCCCAAGACTCTACTGTTTATAATCCTTTTTTGGATTCATCATCCTGTGCAAGCAGTTTTTCACACCTGGTTTCTCTCCCATTCTTGTCCTGAAAATCATATTGAATTCTAAAAGTGTGTATTTTACGTACATTTGATGCCATCTTATTTTATGTAGTCACACAAGATTATTTTTTTTCTTCTGTTGAATGATAATATTACTTGCTACTTCTAAGACTGGGTGAAAACATCAATATCAGGGCAAGTGAAATCCACAGGAAGCACAGGATGAAGGTGGCCACATGCTCAGAAGTATCTGGGATTTAAAACTCTGATCACTGTAATAGTGCCCTTTTCTGAAGAATGCAGACCCCTCCTATTACAGTAGGGGATCACTCATGGCAGCAGAGGGAATTGGACATTTTCAATCCCAGATAAAGCTGAGCATGCACCTGCCTTTATCCAGAGCACGGTTAATTTCTTGTCACTCATTTTCACTCTTGTTGTCAGAATTTTGGAATTGGACTGACAGAATTTTTGGCCAGATCTGATGAGTGGAAGAATACTTTTTCAGCCCCCATGGATGCAGAAACTTGCAACAACATGATGTCCCTTTGATGAGAAAATAATAACAAACTGAACAAATGTAGATTTGGCAAGAGTTCAGTAAGGAACTGCCTTATTTCCTGAGTATGGGGATTTGACCCTTTACTTTTGTCCCTTCCGCTTTCCCACGCTATCAAATTCAACTCATTCATAATTTGACGTCATTGCTGTGGCCCAATGTTCTTCTTGTCTGCGGTTTTCTTGAGCCAATCAGTATGTTCCTTGTTCTTAAATCCCTCTTCTGCTTTGTCATTCTCCCTCTACATTGACTTTTGCTCAACCCACCTCCTCCTCATCTCCACTTCTATCTGATGCCCTGTGGGCCTCATCGGAAGTCCGTGCCTCTTATCTCAGCTCATCCACCATCAGTGTCTGGACCACGGCCAGTTCTCGTTACTTTCAGCAATGTCTCGCTCAGCATGACATCCCATCAAAGTCGACAACATTTACTAATTCTGTGCATCAACACATTTGGTTACTGCATTCCAAATGCGCTGTCCTTATCTAACTGTCTGGTAAAAAAGCAATATATGCTATATACAGGGTTTGCTCAAACTGCTCTTAGATTTGAGGTTTAAATTGATTTAAAAAATTGTTATCCACTCTTCTTTGGCCCCATCTCAGTAGATATTAGTTTAACACCCCTGTCAGAAAGACCCAAATATTCTTTTTAACCAGAAAAAGACTAATTTGGAAAGAGAATTTCTTGCACATGAGTACGTTGTTTTAGATGACAGGACAGTTTAACAGGTTATACGCAAACTCATTACACACTCATTACATAGAAAAAATAAATGTGGAATCGAGAATATGATGCACACAACCACATAATGCCCCTATATTTAACTTTATCGTACAGATGGCAATATGTGCTTGTGTCTTCCTCAAAGTCTCGTGATATAATTTTGATTCTTTTGCAACTGGTCTGCAGCAGAGAGAGAGCTGCATAACTAAACAGTTTTTCCTCCTCAGAGGCTCTGGGAGCACATAGCAAGAGTTAGTCCTGCGAGTGAAGAAAATAACTTCCCGTACTTTTTGGAAAAATGTCAAATCCTATATGTGACGGAAACCGACCAAGAATAGCCTTTTGGATAACAACATGTCAGCTACTGAGTTTACAGGCAGACCAGGCAACCATTCAACTACTAAAGCGTATAGCGAGAGATTTTGAATTAGTAATGAATCTCACCACTCTGTGGTAGTTTCTTGCATATGTGGGCATTGTGAGGATTCTACTTGTATGTATACAACATGGCCATCTCGCTCAGATATAAAAGGAAGTGCAGTGACCCTATTCTTGGCTATGAAAAAGATGCTTTCTGCTGTAGCACAAAGCTAATCTCAATCGTTTCTGCTTTTCACCATCATTTTGGTATGCGAGTCATCAGGGAAATCCACTATTTCCAGTTCCAAGGAATTTATACTAAGAGACAGACTCTGCCACAGTACCAAGTAAAGTGGGAAGACATAGAGGGATTAGGAGCTTTGTGTAATGCTTTGGTGGTGGTAGAGAGATGAGGACACAAATGCAAAACAGCAGACTGGAGGTTGATGGAAACTTGACTGGAGGTTTATTAGACAACACAGCAACAGAAGGCGCTGCAGAGCCAGAAATCCACAAACTAAACTGAGAGAACAAAAAAGACAAGGGGTGAACAGACAAGACAAAAGTAAGAGTACAAACAAAAGCAAGAACAACAACAAAGGCAAACCATAAGATGGGCTATAAACCAGAAGGAAAAAATCAAGAACAGACTAAAAACAGAGAATAAGTCCTAATTTAAAACCAATAATTCAAAACATTAAGAACCCAAACAAGAAAACAGAATCAAACAAAACCAAAAAAACAAGACAAGGAATTCAAATAAAAAATCACAAACCCCAAACTTTGATTTTTCATATGAGATTATCATCAGTTTTGTTTAGTCATCATTTAAAATATGTTCAAAGTAATAGAAATAGCGAATGCTTGCTGCAGCTGATAGAAGCATTTGAAACATTTTGATGATCTTTCAGGCACACCCTCAGATATACAAAAAAGGCCAGAACCGATATGTTCTACCTGCATGCGCTGAGATCCATCTGACTTTCAAATCAACAGACAGTTTGGTCTGACAGCCTTGCACTGATCAGTACGCACTTCAGTATAGCAAGATCCACAGTATCTTAAACTTTGAACAATTTTAATAAGTTTTAACTCCTTATTTCAGATATCTGCAGCTGGAGTCATCTGACACCTCTGTAAACACAGCTGGTAGGATGAACTTTGGCAGGTGTTTATATGCAACATATTTTTAATTTATATGTTATGATTAATATATAAATGTCATTAGATTAATCTCGTGCATTACCTCTGCCTGAAAAATCCCAAGATAGCGATAGATAAACCATGAAACTTGAGAGCTGAATCATAAATCAATGGATGACATCACTGTGGCTATGAGTCTATCTTGTATATACAGTATATTAAAGATACACTATAATGAGCAGTAGTAGTAGGATGCTGATTAATCAGGGGCCCCAAGTAAAAAAATGACTAGCAAGGAATGACACATCAAAGACAGATGATGCATCTTAAGTGCTCCACACATTATCCTCCTTCTACTCTTTCTATTATTGGTTCACTGCTGTTTTGTCTTTCTTTGTTGGTTGAAGAACAGACAAGGCCAGAGGTCATTGTGTTTATGCAATCGTCAGCTGATTTTGTGCTTTGCTATGCAGAGTGAGGAGCCAGAAGAGAAACAGAGACATACAGATAAAGAAAAAGTAAGACAGAGAGAGAGCAAAGTCATCCACCTATTACTCACGAACATGTCCATCTATCTGCCATCCTTAAGATAATGTCCGCTCCCTACCCGGTCCTCTCTGCTGTCTCTGTCAGGCTTTTTCTGCGAATTGGCTGGGGAGGAGAAGTGTCTGTGATGCCCGATCACAATAGAACATCAACTGCTCTCTACAAATGTCTTCACTAGTTACCCTCTTTCTTCTGGCCTCATTCAGTTGGCCTGGTGCTGCAGACTTAACAATAATTCTAAAGGAGTTATGAACGGGCCTCCTGCTCGCTATTTCTAACCTCATATCATGTTACTGCAACTATGGGATTATGTCAACTCATTGGTCTCAGCCGTGTGTGAAAGGAGCTAGATGAGAAGATCAATGCTGCTCTCATGTTTCAATGGTACAGCTACTAACAGCAACTGTTTAGCCTGTCAAATGTTTTCTGGCATGCCTGTCTCCCCCTTTTGAATCTATCAGATGTTTTAATCTGGTTATTGGTTATTGGTAGAAAACAATCATGGTTAGAACTGAAACAAATTCTTTTTACAATCCCTCCGTCACTTCAGTGGAGCCCATTTTTCTGGTTGCCTTGGTAAAACAGTACCTTCCGACTCACTATCCAACTATCGCTGGGTAAAACAGAGTTTTATTTAGAGATTTAATCAGCTGTTCTGACATCATCAAATCCATGCCCTTGATTCTGATTTGTATTCCTGTGGCCAAACCAGTGGTACTTAACTTACTAATTATTTTCACTTCATCATAGAGAACTAAAATGCTCAAATCAATTAAGAAAAAATGTCAGCAGTGCTCTTGGATCCTTATTTGCCTTGACCTAAGACGTTTGAGCAAAACAGAGAAAGTTTCTCTTGAAATCAGATCAGTTACACTGTAATGCAGGAGCCTAATTCTTTTACCTTCATTGTGCTTAAAATGTAGCAAAGCTCCCATGAAAAAACTCCCCTTAAATAGACACCAAGATATGGCCTAATGTTAATCAGCCAACCAAAATTAAACTAGGATTATCCAAGGCTGTATAGCCCACTGAAGTATTTGGAGAAATTCCTAAAAATGAAGAATCATGTCTACACCCACTGCTCAAAAGTGACGTTAAGCCCACTGAAGAATTTGCTAATAGGTCTGTGCGAAAGGGCTGAGACTCAGTGCAAAGCAGCTGGCAAGGACCGAGAAGTCAAGACGACTCATGTAACCATGACCGCATTTAATCAGCAGCAGGCTCTTACACAAAGACAATAAGCAGTTCATTAAAGTCACTGCTGTGCTGGTGGTTTGAGAGGGAAAACAGACACACACCCAGGCAACAGAAAGTGAACAAAAAGAGACTTCTGTTAGTTTGTACATAGATAGATAGATAGATAGATAGATAGATAGATAGATAGATAGATAGATAGATAGATAGATAGATAGATAGATAGATAGATAGATAGATAGATAGATAGATAGATAGATAGATAGATAGATAGATAGATAGATAGATAGATAGATAGATAGATAGATAGATAGATAGATAGATAGATAGATAGATAGATAGATAGACAGACAGATAGACAGATAGATAGACAGATAGATAGATAGATAGATAGACAGATAGATAGATAGATAGATAGATAGATAGATAGATAGATAGATAGATAGATAGATAGATAGATAGATAGATAGATAGATAGATAGATAGATAGATAGATAGATAGATAGATAGATAGATAGATAGATAGATAGATAGAGAGATTTTGCTCCAAAGTAAGAATATCTGAAAGGCCTACCAAGGTGTGAAGGAAGTTTTGCAGCCTTAGGAATTTGCAACATTATCATGTTTATCAGGCTGTATTGATTTGTATGGAGATGTTAGTCTGACGTGCGTCTCTGTACCGACAAAAGACAAAGGAATCAGACAGAATGGCCACTCGTACTGTACAGACTGGCTACTTGGCACGTTTAACGCCTCTGTCGCCGTGGTAACTCAGCATCAGTTGAGCTCAAAGGGTTACAACAGTCCTCACTTTGGAGGAAAGAGTTTTTTTGAATCCTGGCAGTAGGATAGGAAGACAAAAAGACCCGTTTCTCCGGGACATAAAAAATCCCACAGCAGTAATTCTGCAGCTGACAGCTCTCTTTGACATGGAATCAATGTGAAAGTCCAACTAAAATAAGCACGAGTAGTCTGGATCTAAAGATTATTTGCCTCTCAGCATGTTTGCTTTTAATGAGACATGCCATTCACACCTTTCAGTTGCTATTCATTTTTGCTATCGCTCACATCTCCCCTACACAATGCGCTGCCTTTGTGTGCTGAATTAGAGCTATTGTGTGTGCAAACTTCCAGTCGCCCATATCGTGCTCTCTCATCACGTTGCCTTTGTGCACACAGAGAAATGCATCTCAGCTTTTATTACAGCAAAAGCACACATTGCTGTTACCTGCCCTTTTTTATTTAGCACAGTGAAAGAAATGAGTATTTATAGTGCCATAAATATGTTAACACAATGCTGACACATGGACAAACACAGGCTCCTGATTAGAAACACACAGATATATCAGTTCCTGCACAAGCAATTTAATACGTAATTTTACTTTATGACAATATTGAATTATTTAATCTAACTTGCCCTGGATGCCAAAAATGTTAAGCCAAACCCACACTGCCAGTGTGAATTTGTATTTTGGTGGTGAAGCCACTGGAGAACTTGTTTTAGTGTGATGCCCATACAGGGCAGACTCCCAGGTCTGCTGAAGCGCCAGATGGTGGTTCATTAGATCCTATGTGTTGTGTGTTTGGTGTGACGCGTGGGAGGAGCAGGGCGGATGTTTGCTCCCATCAATAGCCAGACTTAAAGTCTGGTCTCATCTCTATATAATGCTCATAGTCTTCAGAGTGCCAGAGCGTCTTGGAGTGAAGTGTGATGGGAGTAGACGTCGCCTTTTGTTTAGTACACTGTTAATAACCTGCTCCTTCTCACTTAACAATTTAAGTGCTATTTGAAGCACTTTGTGTGGAGATAAATTACAATATAATACAACCAAAAAACACAAACTGCAGCTTTACAAGTAATATAACTATTACTTGAGTGCCATTTTAATATCTTTCTCAAATCATCATATAGCTATGTTTGTGTTAATGAAGACATTTGACCTGAGTACATTCTTCTGAAAAAGGCCCATTGGTGTGCATGTCAGTACTGTTCCTGCATTGTTTGCAGCAGGCAAGAGGGGGATGTGTCATGCATTCAACAAAACACACCAGCATGGCATAAAACATGAAGTCTCACAATCCAACAATGTTAAACCTGGACATTTATCTACATAGACTCAAGTACTATTATTAATAAAATTTTGGTTTTGTAGCCCACCTTGGCTGTTATGCCTCAGCCTCTGGCCCTCAGTGACTCTATCAACTCTTCATTGTGGGTGGTGTGACAGAAACCTGACCGCACTCCTTGCAGATGTTGCTGTGGTTTGAGCTACTCCAGCTGCTCGCAGACATACAAGCTGCCACAAGGCATGCACATGCATTTAATGTCACTCTTTCTCCCTTCCCTGGCCCATTGACTTTGTCACATGGCGTGTTGATTGAGGCTGATGATTAGAGCCTGCATGAGAAAGGGCACAATTATAGTGACCACACGCTAGAGAAAAGCAGGTGCAACCTGAGTAGAAAAAAAAAGGTTTTCTATCTACGAGTAAATAATATACAGCTGGAGAATATTCCGGCTGGATTTTTCTCAGAGGAACACAGTGGAAGGAAGGAAGACTGGTACCTGGCTTTGTTGATAAGCCGAACACTAAGGGAGAGAAGCGAACAAAAATCTTCATCTCGGTCTAATTTTTCTCTTGAATCTTGCATCCTCTAAGAAGCTTCCTCTGCTTCAAAACTTAATCAAAACTCAAATAAAATCTTCATGAAAAAGAATCTTTGATGTTTTGTTGTTTCTTTGCCTTGTAAAGAAAAACAAGGACCAATACAGCAGTCACTAAACAGTCCAGGCAAGTTATCGAGTGACTTTTAAAAGATAATTTACCTGCTTTGTCTGCACATGCTGTGTGTTGATTCTTCTGAACTAAGAGGAGAATAAAGCTGCAAATGAGACCGATATACAAAACTCTTGTTGGAAACTGTTTGAAAGTAGGCTTGCAAAACAAAAAAATGACAGGTCACAGGACTAACCATCTGCCCGATCGCTGCCTTTCACTTTGCAGTTTCTGTAGCAAAACTTGCCACAGTCACAAACACAGAGCTTTGAGTTTGCAGAGTGCATTTTCCCATGATTTTCATCTCCTAAATCTAAGAATCCAGCTGCCTTGCAAGTGGAATAATCTGCTCACAGTGACAACACCAACATGCTGATAGTTAGCATATGCTTACCATTACTGTTTTTTTTCGATGTTTTTTAACATCTGCAAGTGGTAAATTACTGTTCTACTTATCCTAACCATAAAGTTGGACTTGCTTACTGAGTACAGTGGAAGTAAAACAGGAAAATACAGAATAATTGTGATGTACCTCCAGGACCACATGGTGATCTGAAGCAGCCAGTGCCCAGTGTGTTGGGCTGCATCATCAATCCTGAAGTTGCTCAACATGTGCTACCGTCTGCAGGAGTCAAGATGTTAAAGACGTCAAATTTATCTTTCATCTTTCAACTTTCTGGTGCATGGTGTTGGTGGCAACATGTATATTAGATTCATGTTTTGTAACAGTTACAAGATTGGCTGTGACATGATGTTGGCAGTATACACTATTGAACAACATCATAACCCTGGATATCTGTTGAAATCATTTGGCAATTTTTTTTATCAAAACCCAAAGGTGTCAGTCTGCTGACACCACTACTGGATCACTAAAAACATCAGGATCGATTCTCCAGTACATGTCTTTATTAATGAGTTGGAGTATGTTAGCTTTTTGAAAGGATATCTATTTATTTGTCTATCTATTTATCTATTTATTCATGCATTTTGTTGGGTGCATTGAGTGGGGTTGTATGAACTACTTATGAGTAGTCAGGGTTTTACCTCTACTTACATCGGTAAGAACACTCTTAGATTGTTGAATTGGGGAATCCTGACAGAGGAACTAAGCAAACAGAAGATTGAATATTTGCCATCTGAAACAACTGAAACCACAAACCATTTATAGCTATTCTAGTAAAGGCTGTGCACAGTGATTTTTACATTATGTCCACTTTTTTCAGCTCGCTGCTGATATAATGTTTGCATACATTTAAAAGATGGAAACTGTACTTTTCACTCGTTTTTATGGTCTCCCAGTTGGCGTTTTAGGATTATACCAGCAGAACTGTGAGTCGCACCTACACCGCACATGCAGCTCCATCGAGGATGCTGTGATGACCAGCAACATGGAACACTGTTTGGTGGAGAGAGGTGACACTTTGGTTGAGCTGTCTCAAGCAAATTGGCTTATGAAATTCTTATGTTGTTTAGAATGGAGAATATTTGCCCTTCTGCTGTCCCTGGCCTGAGCAGCTGTTAGTTTTTCTCCCCCAACAGAAGAAAAACTAACAGCAATAGGATTTTTGAAAAATTCAAAGTCTTGACTGGAGCAACCAAAAAAACTAAAAGAAAAAGAAAAATCTTGCATAGAGACATTTTATAAAGTGATTTCCACTGAGGCACAAAGGTGGATTGACAACAGAGAACTACAGTGTTCTCTGTAGTGTTCTCTCTACAGTATATACAGCATTGTATGTGAGTAAATAACACACAACGGCACATCTGATGATTGGAGCAGCTTGTTTTCCTCAAATTAAAGGTCGTCCTTCTTGACATCACTTTGTCATGCCAGTGCTTTCACTGTCATTATGTTGTATATCATTAACAGCATAAGCAATCAATGCAAAACAATAGCTTGGGTCAGAGAGCCAGGCTCAATGTGACTCCCTGATGTGAGCTTTGAACGGAATAATTCCTCACACTTTTCCTTATTGTGCAGATTTATGGCATTAAATGGATTAAATACAAATGCTGTCTGGCATCGTTTCATCCATATCTATTTATTATAAAGGGATTAGTTAGGAGCTTTGTATTAAATATACCTTAAGAGAACATATGTGTAATTGCTCTGCAGTTAGACAGGATGTGAAAAGACAGCTTATCAGTTCTGATTACAAACTTAAGTGAAAGGGAGTTATGTCAAACCGACTATGACTGCATGTCATTTTCAAGGCAAAGTTTAGTTGAGTAATCCATCTCAGACGGATCCCTCATTACAATTTCAGTATGCTAGTGGAGCTTTGTTCCCACACCATAAACCGAGCTGTCACTGGCAGTGGAGGAAGTGAACATTAATTTGTACTTACTGAACCGGTTAATGAACTATTCAGGAAAATACCAACATCCAGTATTTTGCTGCTTTGCTCCCAGTGAGCATTAAGTCCTGCTATTAAGAAGACTAATTAAAATCACAAATCCAAATCTTCCAGTTTGTATGTATTATTAGAGTTCATAAATGTTTTTTTTTCATTTTATTTCAACCTTTTAATAAAGAGGCATAAACGTTGGATTCTGGCATGTAAAGCAGGAGACTCGTCCTCGATCAGCCTCACTGTAAAACTGTGAGAAAACAAAAGAACGAGGGTTTGGTGTTGACTTCACTTTTGATTTTGTGCCTCTTTTTAGCTGCAATTATGTATTGCTTTGGTCTAGACTGAAATATTTCAACACACATATTGCTCTGATTTTATGAAGACTTAATTTTCATTATCCCCTAAGGAGAAAAAAAACAACAGGTTGTTGCAATTGCCTGAATTTTTCCAGTGTCATTGGGTCAAAATATGGGTCAAGCATGCCTTTGCTCCAATGACAGCCAAAGGGGGAGAAAAAAGTTATCTGTCCATACAAAAGCCTTCAAGCCCCATTATCACAGCTGTTATGATCCTTTCATAAATAAACAAGAGCTGGCACTCTAAACCGATATGGCATGTGGCTGGAAGGTGTGAGTGAAGAGGATGTGACAAAGAGAACCAAGGTGCATAAATAGTGGAAGGGGTGATTACACGAGTGGATGCAGGTGAGTTAATGAGAAACAGAAGGCAGCTGGTAACATGGCAATCTGAGATCTGAGACAGGAACAGGATTACTGAGGACAACTTGGTAAATAACAGGCAATAATTTAGACCAAAGTTCCATAAACCAAACCCATATCAAAACAAAAGAAAGTTACAAAGTACTTTAACAGCACACAGCCATTTTTTGCAACCACTTCCACCCCTTCCAGTGTTGCGGGGGAGCTGAGCTCACACTCATACCAATGATTAATTTTTGGATTTTGGGAGGAGGGACCCTTTGAAATCCCAAGCAGCCGCAGAGAGAACATGCAAACTCTGCACTGAAAGACTTCAGCCAAGATCTGAACTGGGAACATTTTTGCTGTAAGGTGATAGTGCTAATAGCCTGAATATGATAGGGGTTAAAACTTAACAGTTAAGTTAGAGGCCAGAAAAGTCCATTTAAGCAGATATTTAAAAGTAGCTACTGAGCTTGCCTGTCTGATAACTCCAGCAACAGCTGAGGGGTCTCAAAAGGCACAGTAACCTTTAGTGAAACTTGGGAGTATTAAAACAGCAAGCAGAGGATTTTAAACAGCGATCAGGATCTGAGGGAGTTAATAGTTTGGAGAAATAGGCAGGAACCAGACCATCCAAAGGTCTGAAAAAACAAACTGTAAAATCAATTCTACTGAAGAGCAGCTATGTGAGCAAATCTCTGGAAACCTACTGTCACAGCTTCAGCTGTTTTTGATAAGAAACAACTTCAGTAGCCAAACTTAAACCAGAGTCTTCACTCACTAAATATATCATAAGTTTGGTTAGACATTAATTAATTCTTAATTAATTTCTTAATTAATTGCAAAATTTAAGCTACATTTTCATTTGCTCAAATTGTGTTTTCATGCTGAATAGAAATAGTTAATACTAAACCTGCTATCAGGCTGTTTTTTTGTGAATCAGACTTGTTCAGTTTTATCACATTAACAAGCAGATCTTCTGATATTTAGGTCAAAGCGCTGCTGTGTCAAAGTACAGAGAAGGTGTTTGCATGGCTCTGTGCTCCAGGCCTGTTTGCATGAATTGTCTGAACTATAGAAATAAAAGCTTACAGTAATGCTGGGAATGACCTATTGTGACATTTACTTACTTCTCACATCTGTTCCACATTTTATAGTATAGACATCTGTTTTTGTAACATCCTACATATGGAGACACAAGGATGGAAAAAACTGGAGGTACATTGTGAGGCAGCCAAGGAGAGTAAAGCTTATGAATTGAATCCTTCCTGAGGCTTGACCCATATTGATTCCAGTCAATTAGATCTGTGAGACTTAAATAAATGCAAAATATTGTTGGAAAATGGCTCCATTTACTTCTCCACTCATTAGAACAGGCTAGAGGCAGGCTTTTATTAGTCCCCGCCTGCAGATGATGACAGGTCAGTTCTTAGCCGTGCTTGGATGCAGTGTTTGTTTTATTTTACAGAGCGATGTGTGCGTTAGCCCCGTTGATGATGAATGCATTCTGGCAGCGCTCATTCTTGAGATCAAAGCACTCAATGAGGAAGTCTCAAACACATTTTGCATTTGACCTTCAGTGTGTCTGTACGTCCTCCTTACACACAGAGGATCGATTGCCTCTCCAGTTAAGCTTTTACTGCTGATGATGGGTCACCGGGGTTGTTATTTATTCAGAACTACACACCCCCATGCCTACGCTTACCATTCACCCTCCAGACATCGATATTCCCATGATCCTCTGAGACAACCCCTCTACTTAGCCACAGGGACTTGGCTAGACTAATGAAACTTTGCATAATCAATATGTTGAATTAAGAAAAAAAAATCTCAAAGCAGAGATTACGATCTAAACTTCCAACCACCGCCCACTTGCTCACACCTTGCCCACCTCCTTTCAGCAGCAGCTCTTTATGCTGGAAGCAGCCGATTGAGAATCAATAGCAGAGCTTGCTGTTGCTGCAGGTCTGAAAGGACAGCAGACAAGGACATCTTGGCAAATGAAGATAATTCAGCAGCCCTGTCTTATCTATTTGTTCCTGTCTCTTTATCTAATTTGCCAGTGAAACAGCTCCAGCAGACAAGGCACAGGCCTTCCTTCTACTCTCACACCTACGGCACACGAGGTTTGCTCAGGTTTTGTCTCTGCTTGATGTGAGATTTGAAGCTCGTCAGCCTGCAGTGACCTTTTGGAAAAGTAATTTTTTTGTCCCATTTTCCTATTTTCTGATTTCTATTGAGACCAGAAGGCTTATAAGATGTCACCCCTCACTAGGTTCAGCTAAGGAGGAGGGGGTGGGTGGGGGTCACCTGTGACTTGACTGACAGATAGAGACAGCCCGTGGGGACGTTGGAGGCAGATGGGGGAGAGAGATGACTCTGTGCTGGTTTGGAGGATCTTTGCTCCCCCCCCCCCCCCCCCCCCCCTCCCCTCTACTTTCCTTTCTTTTGTGTTGTGTGTGAGCTGCAGCTCCCCAAAGAGTGAGAGGGAATTTCAAAGAGGTGAGATGAGCTGCACAGATAAACAGTCCAGGTGAGAGAGCTAATCCTGCCGTTTCGCCTCGCAGGCACACAACACAGTTGAGACTTGGTAAATGCCTGGCAAGACCAAAGACAAGCCTTTTTAGTCTTACTTCTTTTTTTCATCGTCTGCAATGTTTAACGCCTGAGAGGTGGTCAATACTGTGTTCATGCAACTTTCTGGCAAAAGAGATAAAAACTGCATCAAGATATTGAGCCAAGGATTACACACCTACAGTTCTATGAATAATGCATAGGAAGAAATATATGAATAATTCCCTGCTGTGTAAGAGTTTTTACATTTCCATGTCAGAAACACTAAATCAGATCAATTGTTTGTGAGGAAGCTGATAGCTGAGGCTGATACTGATATTTAATACTGGACATTCAGTAACCACAGGCTGGTCTGTATACCCAGTCAATAAAACTCCCCTCTTCCCCCCTGTGCAGTGCCAGCTGTGCTTAAGACTCGCTGAACTCCATTCTGAGTAACATAATTCCAATGAGGGTGGAGCTCACAGCAAGGGAGCATCTGCTGTGGGACTGTGGAAGCTGGACAACTGTGATCCAGTCACATGGTATTATGAGTGACGAGCAACAAATCCATGCAGCGGAGGAAGACAGTCACTCCAGAACAGAGGAGAAATGCCAGCGTTTTCCCTTTCCCTTTAACCGCTGACACTGTCAAATGTTACATATCAATATGGTTTGGGGGCTCTTACCATCTGGTTCAATGATTCCATCAACCAACTGGGTTTGGTCTAACTTTATTGCTTGTCAGCATATTTTGCAGGGCAAATGAAATTCCAGCTTGTCACCATAGTATTGGACAGTGCATCCATTACTGCAGCGATTTCATTCTTCTTTTCCCAGCCTCAGTGCAATAGTATTTCTCCAGAGCTCCCTAATGCCAAAGTGACTTGGCACCCCTCTTTAGGTGCTTGTCAAAGTCCACAACACACCCTGGACTCCTCCTTCATCTGAAACAGGCAACACTTTCGCTTGGAGCCAGTGTGAGCGCCCATCTGCTGTCTTGGCACGGCGCACATACATGTAGATTAACTACCTCATATCACTGCATGCTGCTACTGGCCAAACACGGAGTTGGCTCTCACACGCATAACACAGACACAGCCATCCAGGCTTCTTTGTGGGCCTTCTTTTTCTTGGCTTGTTGTGTGGTTCACCAGGAAAGTTTTTCTGACCCAAATATAATGATTTTTTTGTTGTTGAATGTTTCGGTTCCAACCGTCTATGCCGTTTGGCAAGCTTTGCAGAACTTTTCTGTTTAGTTGCATTAATTTTCTCCTTAATCTTCACATGGTGACGAAAGCTTGAAACCTTATGGCAATGTTTACAATGAGGGTCTCTCATTCACTCATGAATAATAAAACTCTATTCAACATAATTGTGCTGGTTCAGCACTTGAACCTGTCCACTTCTCTTGAATGATCTAGGAATGCATCCAATAAGGAATATTGTCTAAAAGGTGCGATGCAGTTCTGAAAAAAACTCAATTTTTTAGTTCAACGAATACTGAGGAAACATTCATCTAAAGTTTAATGTGCAGATGTCCTCTTAATGTTAGTGTATTATTCTTGTCATTTCAACCTGAAGAGAGCTACAGGCTGACGTTAGTTAAATATTCTGCACTTGATGGGTGGCTAGCTCTTTTTTTCCTCCCTCTTCTTGAAACTCTCGGCACAGCAGTGATGCAAAGAGGAAAACAATTCAAACACGTAAACAGCAACTGGCTCCAACTCCCTCACAGGTTAACTCATTGGAGAAAAATACCAAATTTATGAAAATAATAATTAAAAAAAAAGACACGGTCACAACAGCAGCTCTACCCACAATTCATTGCAGTCACATACCCACCAGCCCCGAGAGAGCAAGACAGATTGGACCACACTTCAGCAGCTGGGCTGGAGGTTTATGCAGGAAGTAGCAAACAAATTTAATTGTTTTTCTCTCCACCCAAAAAGGCTTATGATTAATTATTCAGCAAGTCTTTTGCCATCCCTGCAGTGTAAGCAACATCTGTCATTTATTTAAAGCCCATCAGCTCACAGGGAAACAAGTCCTGAACACATTATGGTTTCATGTTTCAATTGGAAAGTCTTAGCACACCTGCTGTTTACAAAACGGCGGATAAAAAAAGTCTGATGGAAAACGTTGTTTTCCCTGTTCTCTCCTGCACAAACTAAACTGCGTCGTCCAAAATTAGCTCTATGCGTGGAGAGCAGGCATCGGTGCTGCAAACGTCCCAGCGGGAGTTTTCCTTCATGGTGCTGTTGCTGGGCTGTGAGGGAGGAGGAGCGAAGCAAAAATCAAATTTCATCCTTACAAGACTTCAGAGGAGCAAAGGAGATCGAGTCAAAGCTGTGACAGAACCCGATAAAACAAACCTCACTCCAAAAAAGTTGGGATGCTTTGCAAAATGTAGACCTAAAAACGGATCTGCTGCATCTTTAGAGCGCCGCTTACAGTTCCTGCCCTCTGTCCAAACTATTTTGAAAGGTGTCGCTGCCATTAAACTGATATTTTTCATGATCTAACTCAAATGTTGCACTTTCAACATTTCATACGTTTGCTATGTTCCATTTTGAGTAAAATATTGAAGTAATATTGAGTGTATATTTCTCAAACAGGGTTTACTTTAAATCCCGAAAACTTTGTGATGCAAAATTCTGAATATCAACAGTAATAAAAATTAAAAAAAATAAAAAAAAAATAAAATGAAAACGCTGCTGCTTCAAGAGTATTATTTCACTTTTAACTGGTTGTAATGTTCCCTTCGGTAATTTCACACGTA
Organism: Leuresthes tenuis; assembly: GCF_036924035.1. Lineage (NCBI taxonomy): Eukaryota > Metazoa > Chordata > Actinopteri > Atheriniformes > Atherinopsidae > Leuresthes > Leuresthes tenuis. The sequence goes on from NW_027325362.1 coordinate 19,863,620, forward strand.
CAGCAGACGTTTGTGCAAGTAACTGGCAGAAAGTCAAATTGCAAAAAGCACAAATTTTTACAACTACATTTATTTAAAAAAAAAAAAAAAAAAAAAAGAAAGAAAAAAGAAATCAACAAAAACAAAAAGCGACCAACGTCCCTCCAAGGATGAGACGGTTAATGAAGAGACATCTTTAAAAGCATACAAACCAGCAAACTGTTAATCTAGCAGCATCCAAATGTTGGAATCTCCAAAATCATCATTTACATATTTAAATATATAGTTTTACCTTGTTTTTGTTTTTGTTTTGTTTGTTTGTTTCTTTGCCCTGGCAAGCTACACACTTTACAACATACACAGAGCTTTATCTCTCCTTAGTGCAGAAAAACAAATACCCTTAATAAAATAAACAACTTTAGGTTAAATAAGCTTAAATAATAGTGTTAAATACAAGACACTTCTGTGGCAGTTATGTACAGAAATAAACACATTTGGCATTGTAAGTGTGGTTCACTGGCTCTTGCTCTAATGCTCTAGAAACCACTGCATAAGAACTCATTTTGCTTTGCTAATCGACACGCACACGCACGCAAACACACGCGCCTTCACACACACACGATTTCATATCAGTGAGCCACAGACAAGGCATGTGTTTATAAAAGAGAACTAAAAGCAGACAAACAATCCATTTACAACCAGTTTTAGGCACAGTCTCCTCCAGCTTTATAAATACAAGTCGAATACAACTGCTTCTTAAAAGGAACTCTTCACGTTTGTGCTAACTTTTTCTCTCCCCCCCCCTTTTTTTTGTTTTTTTTTGTTTTAGAAACACAGTTATTTTACTACCACTTGGTTATTGCTAGGACGCCGTGACAGTGAATGGAAACTACTGACAAACGTGTGTAGGGGAAAGCACCTTGAAACATCATAATTACTGCCAATGTGACCCTACTTTACAAGACGGAGGAAAAGAAAAGGTGGAAAATGTTACAAAAACCAAAATCTCAAAACGTCAAACCTTAAAACTTCTGTGACTTTGGGAACCAGTAATCCAGAGAGAAAACGGGTGTCAGATGAGCTACATTCATTCCCCCCTCCCCACAAGACCGCCACATGAGGATTCCTCTTGGTGCAAGCAGACAGTAAGTACCACTTCATTATGTCCAGTACATTCCTCCCCTCCTCCCTCCCTCCCTCCCTACTTTCCTGTGTCCGTAAAGGCCGGCACAGAAGCAGCTGTGTGACAGTGTGCGCAGTATGATACAGTACAGCTGAGTATACAGTACAGTAGACTGACGTGACTTACGTAGGTAGATTAAATGTTGACTACAGTAAATGAGCTTTACATTCCACTACTGTAAGAAGATCCCGGGGACTTGGGATCCCAGGGCTTGCTTTTCTCAATTCCTCTCCAGCCCCGGAGATGAGGAGGTTTCCCAAACGCCTTGTTTTCCAGGATGAAGAGAGCGTTAACGTCCGAAACAGCCCTACACTTTCAGAGAGAGATGGGACCCGAAACAAAAGGTCCAAATCAGGTTTTCAAGTCTCTCACACAGGGTTGCTTAGCAGTCTCCTTAAAATGGGGCTTTGAAAAAAAATTACTCTTGGGGGTGGTAATGGTTTGTTTATAGTTTATAGTTTATGTATTTGTGGATCATCTGGGAGGCTTAAGTGGGAGTTGAGTGGGTGCCCAGGAGGGGTGAGAACCCTCTTCTTTAGTCTTCCTCTGCTTCCCTTCAGGGTTTCTTGTCAATGGTGTGAAAGAACCACTCTGTGAACTTCCTGAGCTGAGCTGCTGCTGTCTGGCTCTCCTCCTGCAGTCGCATGTTGTCCTGTCTCAGGTGTTGCACCTCCTCCTGTAACATTGCCTTATCCTCTTTCTCCTGAACACAAAAGAACACACACGGACACAACCAAAACGGGGACATGAGTAAAAAAGAAATAAATGGATACAAAAGAAGTTGAAAAAAGCCCCGCTATTGCAAGAACATCCGTCTTCCGTCAGCGCGGTGTAAATGCGAGCCACTAAAGTGGCAAAGCAGCCTTTCCTCTGTTTCGCTAAAAGTGCATTTCCTCTCCTGCCCGTTTTGAGCACATTAGTGGAGGTGGGGAAGCACTGAGCTGGGACACAATAAGGAAGGGGAGCAGGATATCGAATTAAGTGGATGAGTTTGTGTTACGCAGACCCCAGGGCACCCATTACTCATTGTCAGGCTGTGTGACACAGGCATGCACTGTTTGCTAGTGTGAAAAAGGAAAGCACAGAGGTGCCAAAAACATAATTGAGAAATTAGTGATATATGTGAACTTGCCTTTCTGAGGTCGTGCTGCAGCTGCCTGAGGATCACCTCCAGCTGGTTGACTTTGCCAGTGAGTGTAGATGGGGCACTTCTGTTGGTTTACACAAAAAAGAATGTGAGTAAGGTTAAGGCAAAAGATCAAGACTTGTTCATGACAAAGACTCAAACAAATACAGTTATTTTACTGAAATTTTTCCTAAACAATGACAGAGCCACGGATATTATTCTGCATTTGACATTTAGACCGCTGATGGTTCAAAGGGAAGAAACTGCAATCAGGTGCCAGATCACACACAGATATTTCCACAGTGAGGTAAAAGTGTTCCCGTCTAAGTAGAAAATGTGGCATAAAGTGTATATCTTTTTACATTCATCCGTCAGTAAGCAGAAAATCACCCCACCATCCGCATTTGTTTGGCCAGTACCAGCTGGTGGTTGTTTACCAAACTCGACCCTGTCCACTTCAGTTTGTAGATGTTAGCTTAACCAACTTGCACGTTAACTAAATGTTTAGTGATCTAGGTCTAAAAACAGCTGACAGCGCATTTGCAAAATGGAAGCACAACATCTTAACATCTTATCACTCGTTAACCACACAGTTCGGTGCATTTGTAAGGAAATTCAGTGCAGCATATTAATATCACCCTGTTTTGCTTTTGAAAAGTTGTGTTTTTGGTTCCGACTCAAAGGAAACTGTTAAGGTTCAGTACCAACTTACTCATGTTTTAGCCTTGCTGAATGCAGCATACCAATAATATTCCTTCCGACTTAATTATATGAGGGCAGAATTAATTATTATTTCAAAAATTCATTGAACCTTTCCCAGAGCTTTGGCTTTGCCTAAAACAAATTTAAAAACTGCAAAATCCCACTCTTTCTAGCTTGCATTATGACTCTGAGTTTCATGCATACTACTTCATCATGAAGCGCGGCCCAAAGCTTGACAGGCCTGCTGTGCCTCGAGCGGATGCTAAGCTAAGACGGGACAGTTCAGTTTTAGAAGCAGGGGGTTTTAGCCAACAATAAATCTTCATTTTCAGCAGGGGTTTTGGTGCGTGTGTTGCAAGTGAAGCCTACTCTGCTTCCAGCGCTGCTCCCTCCGCCTCCACCACCCGCCTGGTCAGCTCTCTTGAGATCTGCAGAGCCTCGGCCCGCTGCATGTCCGTCATCGTGCAGAAAGACGCCACACGTTGGTCTGGAGACAGAACAGGTTACAGAACGGGTCACAATCTGCCTTTGACATCATTTTGTCGATGTGGAGCCGAACAACAGAGGCGCATGTAGGGGTTTCCAACAGGATGGGCGATTCATCTACGGTTTATGAATGAATGGCTTTGGTGTAAGTATTGTTGCAAAGCCACAAAGAGCAGTGCTCCCAGACTGCGAGATCTATAACCATACAATGAGGAACAAGGAGGTAACAGGACATCTCCAGACAATTATAAATATAACCGGTCCCTTGGGTGTTCCTCCTGAGCCCTCACCCCTCTGAGTTTCCTCTGACAGCTGTTGGTTCATAAATGGGCTGCATCCCAGCGAGCTGTAAGACACCAGTCATGCTTGTTTTACCATATCAGGCCCTTAAGCTTTGTCAAAGCCGCGTGGAAAACCCAAACTTGGCATGCTACGCTTTGGGACTGCTCAGTTTTAAGGCGTAATGCTCTTTTCTTTACAAAGCAGTCCTTCCCAAACCCTTGGTCTGAGACTAAAGATAGGAGGATCTGCATATTCATAGAAAAGATTAAGCAAGCCCTTCCATTAATTTAGCCCCCAAATGAAAGCTAATCCACTCCAAGACAAAAGCTAGTTGAGCCCAGAGCTGGTTGTTCAGGCGAAGAAGGAAAAGGAGAGCAGGCCTTCATTTACATATGAATAAACATCTTCCTCACATTTGATGGCTGCATCAGACAGATTAGAGACTTCTAAGAAGGAAAAGATAGGCACAGAAAAGCAGCTTGTCATTTTTGCATGACCTGATGTCCATATTTAGTAGACAAAGTGAAAAAAAACGAAAGATTACTGTGAGGAGAACGCACCAAAATCATGAGGCAACATGACATTCATTTCAGAGGACATATATGGGACTGTATGCAATGAGAACATTAAGAGATTGCACTAAAAGCCTTTTGTTGCTGAAATGATTTTAATCCATTTGCTTTTACTTTTAAAAGCCAAGAGAGCACAGGTGTGGGTTTTTTTTTGTGTTTGTTTTTCATTTTTATTTATTTTCATTTTTTGTTAATGCCTCAAGCCAATAACCACAAGAAATATAAATGAGCAGTCTCTTAGAAACATGATTATGAATGCTTTACATCTCTGCCAGCCTCCTGCTCCCCCAGCTCTACACAGAGCTGGTTGAACATACATGGCACGGTGGCAGCCTGGAGCCACTTTCTGCTCGGCAACAAGGCTTCAGTTTACACAGGCTACCGTGACAACTGCCTTGCTGCTGTCAGTCAGATTCTTCATCATCTCCACTGATGCCATTTTTGCTCAATGATGGACTCTAGGCTTTCCAGCAGGAAATGAATCAAAGCAGAAGCTCAGACTTGACAAATGAATGATCACTGGTTGTGTTGTCTGCTCAGTGGCCGAGTTCAGATAGAGTTCAAGCAGAAAAACATTGCATGGCATGTTAGCGCTTCCATGGTAGATGGGAAATGCACTGGCATGACAGTGGTGGAAAAGTTATTTAAATTAGGCAAAAGAAAAAAAGAACAAATGATGATGCCGCCCACGAAGTGGCATTGATGTACTCATAGACTGTGGAAACAGAAGACTTTCAGTTTTGACAGAACTCATGTCGTTTGAGAGGACAACTTAAGTCTGAATGAATGCTTCATTCCTAACTCACCATATTCCTCAAAACTCACAAATATTTGTTATAGGGAGAGAAAAAAGGTAATTGACACCTTCCAGTGCACCATAATCAGACTTAATAGACAAGACAAAGGCTTAGAGGGGATCTTAAATTACCCAAAAGTAACAACCCAAAAGCTTCATAGTTAAAGGCACTGCTGTAAGAGTTCTGCCTGAGTGCTGACTTGAGTTTTATGGTGTGAAAATTGGCTCCATCTCTGTTGATGACGACTCGTTTTTCCAGATAACCGTGCTTGATGGGGACCAAAAGGGGCTGAGAGCAGAGGTGCAAAAAGCAGAGGGATTCCCAAAAGTCACTTCCTCCAGCACTTTGGACACAGCAGTGGAGACACAAACATAGAGCTCACACAAACCTACGCATGCGCAAGCGAGTGAGCACTTATAAATTACGGACACACAAACACGTACGCGCTAAGCAGCCAGGAGGGGGGACTGGTAGGGGTTACACAAGGTGCCAGCAGCTTTAGCCAAGCTGGTTACCTTCAAAGGCTCGAGCTGCATCAACGAGGTGAGACCAGTCCAGGCCCGAGGCAGTGTCTGGGAGGGGCATGAGGCCTGGGTCGCTGAACTTGGACCTGTCCGCCAAGGAGCCGTCAGAGAACCAAAACTCACCTGCAGAGACAGGCAGGCATTCAGATCAGTGTCTGAGCCTGGCCTGAGTTTAGTTTAGGGCTAATCTTTGAGTCAGCCATTAGTGTTCAGACAGGAAGAGTTGGGGAGGAATGGAGGGGCAAAGAAGGGGAAAAGCAGGGAGTTCATTCAAACTATTCATTGCTGCTAAGAAGAATGGAACTTCGGCCGTGCACATGAAAAACACCTTGCTTCATCGATCTAGGCTCAGTAAGGCAACTCCAACCCTGATCCGGATGCCTTTCGCAAATCTTCCTAGAGGATGCAAACAATCACACTTTCAAAAAAAAGTTCTGCATCTTTGTGACAGCATGATATGCTCAAGTCACATTAAACCAACTTCTCCGCAAATCACTTGTGAGGCTCAGTCTGAGGGGCGATAAATGACTTGTCTAAGTGAATGTCTTCATGTTTCAATCAATATCTCTTTCCCTTCCCTCTGTTCCTCCCACCCTTCCTCCCTCTCAGCCCTGACAGACACAGAACGCAATAAACAAGCTTCCATTCTGCAGAGAGGCATTCAGAAAAGCATGAGTGGGGAGGCAGGGTAGAGACAGAGAGCTTGAGGTGACGCTGACATTCTCCTTTCAATTTACCAAGCTTCTTGGAGCTTGAGTGATTCACTGTTTACCAAATTGGGCTGTTTCAGTAAAGGGAAACGAGAGAAAGCCTGTGGTCTCAACTATCCTTTAAAACAATCAGGAATCCATCAGGTTGACAGCCAGGAGAGGCAAGAGAGAAAAACATCTTTCCAAAAGCCCATTTTCTATCTAACGAGAGCAGCAGGAGACAGGTGAGGTACTGTATGGAAATGAGACAGGAGGGACAGCGAGGGTAGGCAGGCAGGGACTGATGAGCGAATGAAACATTATGTATGACAGACAATGTGACAACCCAAGTGGAAAAAACTGGCACGTTTACGTCAGAGATCTTAAAGACCTGCGGAAACGCAGGCAGGACACATCACAACTCTCATTTACTAGTATAAATCCTGAGGAAGCTGGATGAACAGTAGAGAAAAGAAGACTCGCCAACAGTGACAGGTGTCTGCTTGGTGCAGACAGAGTGGCAGATAGCGTGCAAGTAGCACGCAGCCTCACCCGCTTCCAATTAGCTGGCTATATTGAGTATTATAGCTGGAGTGGGTTGAGTTGTGCTAATGGTATCAGTTGGGCACAAGTGACTCTTGAAACAAGCAACTGTATCCAGGCTTTCATCTGCTGCCAGAAAAGAGGAATGATAATCCAGCGGCTAATGACACTGTCTATTTGCCGTCTATCTCAACAAGGCATTTTGACAGGACAGCTCAAAGTTTGTGTGTCTTAAAAGCAGTTTTGCCTCAGTGTTTACTATCGTACAGCACATACATTGATCTCACCGTAGGCGTTGCTTTTTCACTGTCTGTACTTACTCCGTAGATTGGATGCTCCTTGGTTGTGGATCATGCGAGGAGGCAGAGTGCTGTGGTAAGGTGGAGTGGTGCTGAACAGGATGTCGTTGGGCATTGCTTGATCTAGCATGGAGCTGTGCGAGCTGGCATAAGACGAGGCTTTACGGTTACTACACACGCTTTCGTCCGACAGTGTTCGGTATAGGGAGCGTCTTGGTGACAAACTGTCCACTGCTGACACCTGAGGGAGAGCAAAAGCATTCTGTCAAGATACAGTCATAACAAGGAAAACAACGATGAAGGATCTTCAGGTTCTTACAATTGCCCCCCAAACACACTGTCCATGTGCTTTGCCCTTGCTGGGCACAGTATTTACATGAGCAGGCAGTTTGGTGGTTAAGTAGGAGAACATCGGGGAGCCGAGTCACGAATCAATCACAGTCTCTGCTCTCAGGAAAATGCAAATGATTGAGCACAGTTGGAGCATCTGACAGAGTGTGAAAAACAGGGAACAGGGCTGATGGAGGTGGTGACAGAGGTCACTCCCCTGTGGCAACCCGGGAGTCTCTGAGCTTAATGTTAGAAGCCGCAGACAGCAGAGAAGAAGCGAAGGAGCAATGACACAAGCTGGCATGAAAAACACTATGTGACAGACAAGCTTGAGATATAACTCTCAGTTTTTAAAAATTTAGTACACAGTGATGCAAAACAATAAATATCAAGGGCCTACGCTCTATATTTGGATAAACTCATTAAGACTTGATGCAACATGAATATGCCTTTGACCATATCTGATATACCCATATTATGTGGTCTTAATGGATTAACATTTAAGTAGGATTAAAATGGCAGTTTGCTGTGATCTCAGATTTCTTGGTTATTTGAAAAAGCTGATGGATTAGTTGTCACAGCAACATATCTGTAAGGCCAGATCACTGGGGAGCACGTTTATTCAGAGCTGAAAAAATGTAAAAATATTTTAAAAAGATCGTGGACTTCAACACTGTTGTTTCAGGAAATCTGCCCTCCATGGCCGTGCCACTGATTCCAATTAGTTTACTGATGATAAAAGGAGCATTTCAGACAATGAACCTAAGGAGCTAGTTCCCTTTCAGCACCCTCTAAAATAGGTAGATGAATATTTTTGAGGAACAGAATTTAACTGGGACGCTCTGGAGCCCAGTCAGTAATAACTGACGCACCCACTTAAAGAATAATTTTGTAACTCACTTTGAACTGTTCCTATGTTCTTAGTTAGCTGGTAGTTGCTCTAATAGATAAAGACCGAACGAAAAGATGGTAAAAATGATCGTTGATGCAGCGGACACACAATAAAGCTCCCCACTCCTGGAATTTCATTCATGTTGTTTTTTTCTCCTAACTCGGATTCTCCCTCTGAAAAAGAATTCTTCTGATTTCTGTTATCCCTCATTTTGAGATTTGTAAAAAGAATTTCATGTGGACACTTTAAAGAGGGACCAAACAAAATGAACATAACCAGGATCAGCAATCATGGATCAGTCAGTTGAAGTATCGTTGATGGGGTATATGGAGAACAGGCCCTTGGGCATTCGTGTCTGAGTGTGACTGAGAGCCAACCTCCAGAATAGCCATAAAAGCACACTGTATAGAGCTCTACATCAAGGTCAATTAAATAGTTGGCCTGATTCTGCCATATTGATCTGTGTGTGGTCGCTCGTTTACATGTTTCATGTGTGGGCCTGACTTTTACGGGAGCTCAATGTATGGAAGAAAAAAATAGTGTATGAATGTGTGTGTGAATGGAGAAAAATGTAGCTTGTACTGTAAAGCCACATGGATGGATGATGTAAAAGGAGGTGATATCCTGCCAACTCAATCATTGAAACGCATCAACAGCAGTTAATAGTATAAATAGTGGAACTGTAGTAAAACTACTGTTGCCAGGTCAGCCAGCCAACAAGTTCATTTAACAGAGAATCTACTTTCACAGTCACTGCAGAGGTCACCATGAAAAATTACAAATGCTTCAGGGGCTTGAAAATTTGCATTGTCACGAAGGAATAACCTCTGTGCACAGAGAGGAATCACACAGGATCCAACTGCAGAGATGCTTGTGCTTCATGACTGTGGCCAGAGTTTTGACAGAGGATCTCCTGTTTAAACACACAAAACCACAAAGACCAATCCCATCCATCATCCTCCCATTTAGCTTACATAAATACAGCAGGAGTGACATCAAAAGTGGCCACAAATGATACGCGGAGCAGCTGCGCAGATGGGTAAATTTCTGCCTTTGGCTTCTCAGCTGTAACCAACACTAGACTGGTATCCCCACAGGCCAACACCCAGTCATCTCAGTTTCAAAGGCAGATCCCCCACAAATCCCACGGTGAGAATTTAACAAACATTAAGTCTGTCTTTAAAACAGAAATGCCTATGCTGCTTCCTTTAACTTAACACGATTGTCTCTTATTGCAAGCGTTCCAACCCGACTTCAAGATTAGACACCGTAAGGTTCTCGCTCATGAAAACTACTTTAAACAGAGTTTGCCGCTCTATCATGGGAAGCAAAAATAGCACGGAATTGGAGCTACAATAAAAAGAGTTACTGCAAATGAAGCCATTTCCAAAAGTGCTTAATGTTTCTCAGAAATGATTCTTTCTGTCCACAGCATCAATACAGGCTCTCTGAACACATCCTGGCACTGAGCCTGCTGAGAAACCACTCCTGCGAAAATATCATATTGATAAAACCGGCAAGATTATCAGTTATTCTAGTGTGTCTAAATCCACCTCAGCTGGCGACAGTCTCGCCCTGATTTACGCTGTTAGGGCTTTGAATTCCTTTGTACAACAGCAGTGTCCTTATCAGCTGTGCCAGCACTGACACATCCACCTAGATTTTTCCTGATTTCCCCCGACTTTCCTTCTCGCAGCTCACGCCGAACAAAGACAGCGACCAGCACTGGACCCCATTGACGCGCCACTTGGGAGGATGTATTAGACAACCACCTTTTTTTTTTTTCCTTTCCCACAGGAGGTTCAAAAGAGGGATGTTGTGGGAGAATAAGCTGTGAACTGCCTTTCCTTTACGTCAGCCACACAATGGCCTGTCTGTGCGCGAAAGGGGCGTCCAAGCGGACACTGCGGCTGGCGAGGAAAACTGCTGTGCACCTGCTCACCCACACAAAGACTGGCATCGGGTGGCAGCCGGAGGGGACATTTACCTTTACTGTACCCTCTGTTTAATCACTCAGAAGATTAAACAACGTGAATGGGAAATTAATCAACACGGTTTCCAACATTGTCATTATCGTAATTTCATTCTTTTTTTTAAGTGATTTTAGTGATTGAAAACATGCAGTCCAAGAGAAGCTGCTCCCAGAAAGGAACAGTATGTGTTCTTTGGGATCACGTGTGCGTATGTTTGGAGTGCCGGGCACAGTGCCCTCCCTAATGCACCTCTCCCTTAGATTGTTTTTCCATGCACTACATTATCAGACCAGAGAGTGTGATTACAACACAGACTGTGCTGCTCTCTGAGTAAAACAATCAGCAGCGGGCACCTTTGTACGGGTTTCAGAGCTTTCCTTCTCTGCGGGACACAAAATAGAATCAAATGACGGTGTGCACTGCTCTTGTTATAGACAGACTCAATTGCCGCTTGGTTCTCTTGAAAGTGGCGTATTTTATTGTACTGCAAGCCAAGAGAACAACAAGAAGACAAACAAATCAGTGCACTGAGCTGATTCATGTGAGAAACAAGGCCTGCCTGTGCCAGAGGACATTCTCTCGGGGAGCGAAGTGCATTTGTATTAGAACTGAGTAGCATCCAAAAATAACCCATTTGTACGTCTCCAGGGTCGCTTCCTGGTAGATAATGGATGGGGGATGGTAAAGGGAACTGGAGACACAATTAATAGAGTTTACAGGACCCGGGAACATCAAACATCAGTGCACTCTGCAACTTCCTGCACTTTAATCCATGACATCTTATTGAGTAAACTCAGGCCCCTTTATAAATTAAATCAAGCAAACACTGTGCCAGTCATTGGGGACACAAGAGGTCTTGTGTCAGTAGAAAAGAGGCCTATCAGTTATGGAGCTCGGCAGCAGTGCCAGCTGATAGGGAGCAGATGTTTTCCTGCTTTTGCTTGCACACCAACTAAAGGTTATCTACTCTGGTTCTGGCCCTGTATGTCCTACACCCGTTAGTCAGCATGAAACAATAGGTCTTGGTTTTTTTGTAATAACCGTATCAGTTGTTACTTTACACAAGTGTTACACACAAACTTTTAATAAGTTTCTCTGTGTGTTACACACAACATAATAAATCGTGCACCTTTGTGTCTTTGTATCATTAGTCAGCCAATCTGTCAGTCAAGCACAATGACCTCACCTTCCGAGTCCTGTCTTGTCCTGGAGGGCTGTCAGACAGCATCATCTTACGGTATTCTTCTTTTGAAAGTCGCTGCAGTGATTTTCCATCTCGCTCAGCAGCCTGGAGCCGGCAGGCTGCTTCTTGCGCGTAAAGCTGCCTGTAGACGACACAGAGGGAACAGAAGAGTAGATCTCATCACTAGTGTCGTGCGAACCACGTCCTGCGTGGGAGGCCTTTGGGCCATCGCAGCTTGGGTTCAAAGGTAGCCCCAGCTACTATTGGCAGAGTAACACGAAGGGTGGAGGATCCAACTTAGCATGCCGACATCAGGAGCATCTCTGCTCCATGCTTTTCAGGTAAACATGGGGTAGCAGGATGGACAAGAAGCTGGAAAGGGAGTTTAATCAAAGTATCAAAGAGATTGCAAGTGCAGATAAGTACAGTGAAGGTAAATAGAAAAACAAGGGTTTTAGACAGAGGTTACCACAGACCAAAGGAGTGCCCACACAACAACAAAGGAAGACATGAGAGCTGTTCAACAGGGATTCAAGAAGGACCCACAAGAGGTGACGTGTATTCTTGGAACTAGCTGTCAGCAGGTTTTGTTTGGAAACATTTAAATGAGTCTGAGCGTGTCTAGGGAAGGAGGGCACAGAGGATGTGACTGACCTGGCTGGTGGAGTCATGTGGCTGTGAAACCTCTGCTATAAGTGAGCAGCCTAAGCTTGACACACTGAGGACTGTTGGCAGGGTGCTAGATGGCTACATGGAGATTCGTTAGATTGCAAGATGATGGGAGGGCCTGGCTGTGATGTTACTGAGAGACACTATTGCTGAGAGTTACACTAGTTTTAGCTTTTTGGGACCATGGCAACCGAGCCTTAAATACACAGACAGATACTGCAAATGTCCTAATAATTGGTTTATTCTGAAAGCAGAATCCAGGAGAAATGAGGACAGTAAGTGAATTCTGTGTGCACACGGTATCATGCTAAAACTGCACTACTCTTAATTTCACTGGTATGAATGTGTATGTTAACACACAGATTTAGTCTTTGCTGAAATTTTCTTCTGTCCTTCTACATTAAAAAAAAATACATATATGAAGAGAGATTTGGAGAAGGACTGTGCAGTATTCTGTAGAAGATACAGCAGAGATGTCACAGCTAATGGTTGCCCTCCACTTTCAGCATGTCAGAGGACAGGACCAGCACTTGAGACCTGCCATGAAACAGGAGTGGGGTGTTTGTCTAAGACAAAAAAGGGGGTGGGGCAGTGTGTAGGGAAGCAGGCTGGGTTAGATCAGGGCCACAGGGTTGACTTTGACTGTATACCTGGAACGCTCAGACAGCATTTTGAGAAGGAAGGCTAACAAGCTCTCTGCTCCTCTGAAACATGAAACAGACGCAAGAGAGAAAAGAGCTCAGGGTTAGAAACATTGTTACACATCCTGCATCACATACAGTGTTATAGCAAATGAGAAACCTCTTCAGAAAGGGGGAGAAACTTCATTATGTTAGAACAATATCTGTGAGTAATATTAAGACATCTATCATGAGACATTGTTACGCAAGATGAAATAAAACGGTAGGAATATAAAAACAAACAATGGGGAAGGTAACTGAATTACCGAGCTTTTTCATAAGTCGGAGGAAGAGGACTTCAGTGCATGTGATCAATCACACAGCAAATTTCGCAGCCAAAATAGAATCACTCGGGAGCCGTAGCTGGGGGTTTCTCCCAATGCCAAATTTCACATTCTCTCCTACAAAACATGCCCAGAGCTCGCTTTCTAACGCCCTCATTCAAACACATACACTCATAAAAACACTTCTCTACAGTGAGCCATTTAATCAGCAGACAGACACTGTCAGTCATCAATGCTCATATAACGTCCAAGGAGGGTACTCTTTCTCAAGTTTGCTGAACGACTGAATAAATTCCTCCTCCTGGGCGACATTTCCAGCAGCTACTCCGTGGAATGTGTGACAGCAGTCTGTAGCTGTGCGGATCGTTGCTTGGCTCCCAGTAGAGATGCTGATCTGTTAGAGGCTCAGCTTTGCAATCCACAGGGACCTGACTTCAGAGGAACGATCAATAACGGCATGTGACATGTGTCAAGTGTATTATGTCAGCAGCTTCATTGAGCTTATTTATTTTGTGGCTGTCGGCTTCAATCAAGGCCAGTTTATGCACTTTGGGTGGGCCAGACAGCACGTCTGAGAGCATGCAGCTCTACAGCAAGAGCAATGTTCACACCTGGTATTAACACGCATCTTGGCTGATACAATCACAGGTGGCCAGTTTGAAGTACCGCAGTACATCCCTGGAATTAGATGCATTACCTCAGGCATCTAGAGTGACCGCATGATCTCACTTCTGAGATTTATTTTCAGATACACAGAGTTTTTTAATGTTGGCCCGCAGCAACACTGAAATGGATTTGTAGTTGAGCAATTAAGATGCAACTGAAGTGAAGAATTTCAGCATTAACTCGAGCTGTTAGCCTTTTAGGAGTGATGGTCATTTATTACAGAGTCCTCTCACTTTCCCAGGCTTAAAAGCTGTTGGGCTAACAAAACTTGTCTTTGTTTTCTTTGCAGTTGACTGCCTCAAGACGGGAACAAATAACCTCACCAAATGCTGATTTTCCTCATCTATGATACTTTCCCAGCCCTTTTGCTGCATCCACTCTCACCTGCTGCTTGTTTCTGTTATCAGAACACTGGAGATGCATGTTTGTGTAAAACCTTTACAGGGATGACATGAGCATTATTTTTTTAGCTTTGCATGATAGTTAGCACTAAATAAAATATGAATGGCAAGGGAGCTGGGACCTGAATGAACTAATTCTGTTAAGCTTTTTGTGGTGTTGTGTGCATTTGGGGACGATCTCATTCATGCTCCATCTTGCTTTCCTCTCTCACACACACTCACCCACACTCTGAAATGTTGGGAGGTCCCTCAGTGCTGTGGGCATCATCATCACCATCATCATCAGCCGTCTTCATGCCCACTGGGAGTTTGCAACTGGATTGTGTGCGTGTCTGTCCACAGGCCTCCGAGCTGGGCCCTGGCCCCGGCTCTGGCCCTGAGCTGCTGGTCTGAGGGATGGTGTACACCTTGGAGGAGTCAGCAGATATACAGTATCTGGCACCACGGGCCAGGGGACTGCCAGAGTGGTGTGAGCCACTGCTCAAACAGCAAAAAACAAAGCATAATGTAACTCAAAGGTGAGCAAAACAATGGGTGGAAATTAAAACACAAGATCACGAAGTTAAAATCATAACAAAAACATGTGTTAGCAATGAAAAAAATGTGAGCGGCTGCAAGCCACACAACTAGGTCAGATGTATGGAAAAAACCCCAGATGATTTTTTCTTTTTTTTCTTAACTCAAAATGGTTCATGAATGGCGAGCACTGCTGCTGGCTTAAACAGGATGACATAATTTCCTCTGCATACAGTGTATTCCAGCTTGTTCTCCTTTTAACCTACTTTGGAAGATGACTCAGTTGCAGTCTATCATGTGCGTGCCCCTGTTGAACTTTGCCCTTTCAATATTTAGTCAAATATCAAATGACAAACCACATTTATGGGTCAGTGCATTCAAACCACAAAGAGGCATTTTCGCCACTTCCTCCCAGTGCCGTGCAGGTTCTCAGACATCTGCTGCTGTGACCCCTGCTGATTTATGCTTCTCCGAGCGTGACAAGTAAAGAAAGAGCATGCCACTATGTAGGCTGGCAACCACTTATAATTGTGCTAAAAGAGTTAATTGAACCTTGAAATTATGATCAAATGGTTAAAGGAATGCTTCATTTCGTTTCATGATTTCAGCTACAGTTTGAAAAGCAGCTAAAACTTTGCGTCTGGTTGTTTTACAGTAAAGTCGCAAAGTCTACCTGGTGTGAATGAGACTTGGGACCGACTCCTTATTGTTAATCGTTTTAACTTCCTTAAAATGCTTTAGATAACTCAATTCAAGTCATATGCAGGGTGAAGGGATCCCAGTTGACACTGATGCTGTAGTTTCTTTCATTCATTTCATCATTAATATGAGGGTGGACAGTTTGCGGTTCATGCCTCCTGCCTGCTTAGGATTCATCTGTGAGCAGAACAAAATTAGATAGACTGCACAAGCCCACAAAGACATCAGGCTTTGGTGTTATCGCGCTGTCACCTAGAAAATCTTCAGCAAAGGTAAAATATTTTCCTCAATACTTGAGTCATTAGAGTTTGCGTTAGCTGGAAGTGCCTCCCACTCTGGTTCCATATTCATGACCATCTGGGCCACACCCTGCAAAATGTGCGACCGCTGCTTCGCTGTTTGTTCAGATGACTCTTTGGTGTCAAACATGATTACATAAAAAGGTGGGAAGCATCACAATCAAGACGATGATGCTGGCTCTTTCCTCATTTCTGAATGACATAATGGGGTGGATAAATCTGATGCCTTCAAACCACCTCTGTGATGTGAAAAGATTGTGTAACATAGTCCTTTATGGCATAAAATACTTATGCTATTTCACAAAGACAGACAGTGAAGTGAATGGCTGCAAGGCCAACCCTCTCTGACATCCTTTCTCTTTCCCAGATGGGTCGCAGTCTGGTGAGGAGGGCTTGGAGAGTAGCCCTCCGTGTTGCCTTGGCCTGAGAGCTACTACACCCACGGGCATCAGCACAGCTGGATGAGCTGGGCGGTTGGCTGGCAGACAGTGAGCAGACTGGGTGAGAAGGTCAGTAAACAGGCACAGACCTTCCTTTAGTGCACATGTTTTGTGTGTGTGAGTGTGTGCGTGTGTGTGTGTGTGTGTGTGTGCGTGTGCCTGTGTGTGTGTGTGTTCGACAGAACAGATTATGGATTGAACAGTTTGGCAGTTGTGGTGTGTGAATGTGCACCCATGAATTCCAGCACAGTGGATTTTGCTGCGAGCCATGTAGCATGAAAAAGGGTGTGAATATCCAAAGCAGGCAAATCAGTTCAGTGACCCAACAAGAATTAAGCCACAGCAGAACAAAGTATTTACACAGACGCACACACACGAAAAGACCAACAAAAAAAAATCAGACAACCAGAACAGCTTTGGTGCTCCCTGACAGGAGTCCCTTCCAAGTCTCGATTCAAGGTAATGTTTTTGTTAAATACGTTCCCACAAAAAGGAAATTTATAAATCTTGGCTGTCATTAGGAGGAAAAAGAAATGAATACAACGGAAAAGACTTTCTCTGTACTGTACCTTGAATGGGATGAGATCTCGCTCAGGTCTCCAATGCTGCCTTCTGTCACATGACTAGTCATAATAGCTGAAGCGAAGCCCTGCTGTAAGTAAAGTTTCCCATGATCCTCCTCTGACACCCCATCCTCATGGTGCTCTGACCCCCAGGGGTGTCCCTGCTCCCCCGCACGACTTTGCAGCAACACCCGGGCCCCAGGGGGCACGCAGGGATTAGTGTCTATGCCGCTGTCAGTGGAGGCCCCTTTGATGTAAGTGAGACCCAGCATCTCCGGGTCCATCAAGTCTCCAGAACCAAAGTGCTTATCGTCACTGTTGCTGGAGGCGTTGCTCGAAAGAGTGTTGCTACTTGAGTGGCTTGAGTTTTTGTCACCCGTCTGATGCACAGAGAGAGAAAGAGCAAGAGCAGTGAAGGAGAAGGAGAAGGAAATACATTAAATCAAACAGGGTTAAATGGCAACAGCAAATAATTCTTATGGTTGTTTTAACATGCTTGCTGCATCAGATGAGGAGGAGGTTTACCCTCTGGGCAGCATCCCATGTTCATTTGTCCCTGATTGAGGCAACAGCTTGTTTTTTTTTTTGTGAGGCCTGTTACCCTTTTAGCTATCCAACAGTAATAAACAGGAATTATTACAAGCACGACACACAGGATGTTCCATACTTTGTGTGCAGCCTCTTTTATCCAAGTAGTTATTTAGAGGAATCCATCTTATCTGGCTTCTAAATCAGTTTAAAGTGGGGGAATAATATTTTCATCAACTATATTCCTCAGCTCTAATAAACAAGGGCCGGAAAAAAAAAAGTTCAGTTCAACTTGACCTCAGCGTTTCCAACATGTGATTCAGCAGCCTTACAAATCAGTTTGACTGGAAAAACAGACGCCTAGTGAGGGGGGTTCATAGTAAAGCTTAATGTTAAAAAAATAAACTATGAATTACATAGGATTGCCCTGACATACTTTCTTTGTCATGCTATTCTAACACTGCTAAATCATAGCTACAACTTAAATCACATCACATCAGAAACTGTTGGAAAGACAAGCTCTGTGCATTAGGGACATACAGCACTGAGAAAACAGCTGAATTTTTCATCCACGGGCCTGGGTTAGTGCAACGATGGCTGAAAGCACTGACTGAGAAAAGTTGTTCGGTATATCTGAAAGCCTCCAGCGTGAAAGGAGAAGGAGTGTTGACCAAAAATAACACCAATAAGAGAGTGCGTCATGTTGAGAAGGGAGGAAATTAGAGGAATGATCACTTAATATATTCGATCTTTCAGTGAAATCTGCCTGAAAAAAGTGTGAGACAACCAGAAATGGTGATGAGATGGGACGCCGTGCTGAGGATGGGAAAGTGACAACATGATCATCCCACGTACGCGTGCCAAATTGGGCTCCTGATTGCTGAAAAGGCCATTAACAAGGGCAATCTAACCTCCCTTCCAAATCCAATACAGACGAGAGGTAAAGCAAATCTGACAGAGCAGAGCTGGGCAGAGCAAATACAGCCCTCTTAGAGGCTGCATCAAGCCCACAGCTTTCCATTATTGAAGCCCTTGCAAAAAAGTTGGCAATATCTAAATATTCTTCAAATGTCATAGACAGCTTATGTGATGCGAAATTACAGCAGATGTGACATTTACCCTGGACAGCTTGTTAGGTGAGTCTTTTCCTCCTTCTCTCTGCTTCAGAGGGTTCAGGATCTTGGTGGAGGGAATGTGCCATTTGGCCTCTGCGAGGAACCATGAAAACAAACTCAATGTAGTGAGGCAGCAGGTGAGCAGACAACATAAATCATGAAAGCCCTGGCTTACTTGCTCTCCAATACATTATATTCTCCAGACTTTACATGCACTTGAATCATGTCTGCATGAGTGAAAGTATGTCAGACTCACCTGCAGACCTGGTCCTCTCCAGAGTGGGCTCTCTCTCCCTGCGGATCTCTCCATCCCCTCCCTGGATGTCCCCTGCCCGCTCATGGAGGACAGGGGAGGGACATCTGAAGCAAGAAAGAACAGGAAAATAGGCTGTAAATTGTTTTCTTTCTATAGAGAAAGCTCTGTATTCTAGTCGAAGAAAGGCTCCAATAGATCTACCACAGATGTTCAGCAATTAGCTTGAGATCCTTTAAGGTCAAATCACTCGAGCTTATAATAGAATAAAGAAGGTGCCAGACAACGCAGGCAAGAAACCTCTTTTCATTCTACTCAACATGCCAAGCGCTCTCTTGCTCTTGACAAAAGAGAAAAAAGGAACAAATTTTTCAATGCAGGTCTTAATTAAATCTTTAAGCACTAATAAGGGTTGCAGCAGATGAACAGAGGCCACGGTGTCTCGTTATCTTTAACAAAGACTCCACCAGTCGATCAAACGGCTGGACTGTTGTTCTGCATTGAGGCAGCTCTGACAGGGCTCAGTGGTCCTAAAGAGTTCAGTGCACTTTTGAAAGCTCTGACAGGAAAACAGCAGCAGGGAGCTACGTCTCTCGTCAAAGTCTGTAACCATTGATTCACAGACGTGGGTCTCTGATAGATTCTGCTCAGCCTGACACATTTTCCTGCAGGTTGTGCTGCCCTGCAATCCATTGTATATATCCAAACATATTAACAGATGTATTTTAGACTCTGATAAAGGGCAAATGAAAATCGATCCCCAAAAAGAAAGTGTGATAGCAAAATTCATGTTGACTGATGGTACAGAGCCCAGTACTATTCGACTGTACAGAATTAAATCTCTCCTGATCACTTAAAAAAAATCTTTCCACTTGCTTTCTCCAAAATCGCAGTGTAGGCTTCTTAAGCGGCACTTGAGTCGCAGCAGGGGATACCGAAGGACAAGGAAGAATACTTTAGAATTACTTCCAGTGATACTTAATTTTCTCAACGTAAAATCTCAAAGAAAAATGCTGTGCTTGGCTTGTAACAGCCATAAACCACAAGTTTTAATTCACCAAGGGTCCATTTAAATTTGAGGTAGCCCTCGTGTTCCCCTGATGGAAACCATGAAACCAAAGCTTTGGAATGACTGAATGGAAAACTACATTAATGCAGGGAAACATTTCATACACAAAACTCATTAACTTCCAACCCCGTGACAGCTAGCCAAGGGTGCACTGATGATTTGGTCATTTTATGCAGAAAAATTGCTGTCATTTTGTAAAATGGATTGGAGCTGCATTCATTACAGACTCTGAGGGACTACTTAGAGGCTATTTCTTTTTGTCTTAAAGTAACTCGCTTCTGGTCCTGTACCCGTCGTATCCAGGCTGTTGAGACCAGTTGCTGCTGCCGCACGGTCCTGGATCACTGGAGGAGGACTGGTTACTGGGGGAGCTGCGGTAGTGCTGGTCTCCCTTGTTACATGAGGTGAGCTGGGGATTCTCCATGTCCTGCATGGTCCTGCAGAAACAGAAGGACAAAACACACACAAACGCTCAGAGGTGGGAAAACTAAAGCTGTGACTGCTAAATTGTTCAGAATGCATCTGGTTTGCATGCTTGATAGTTGTTTTTATTGTTTTATTTAACCAACAGTCAATCAGAAGATTCTTTAATTAGGAGTCAGTAGAGCAGTAATTCCTCACTTTTTTCTAAGACAAACTGCCTAATGCTTGTCACTTGTGCTTTTGCTTGTTAGTGACCTAAAAGATAAGTTAATTATCCTTTTTTTCTTATCATTTTGGCACTAATCTACTACGCTTTTACAGATGATTAACTGAAGCAACTTTATACGAGTCGGCTAAATGAGATTTTTCACTGTGGATGATGACCTTTCGTTGACTTGGAAAACTTATTACCCACAAATTAAAAACATTGTCATTTGGTGTCATGCCAGAAAATAGTCCCTTGCATGTGAGCACCGTGGATAATCCCCTCAGAAAATTTAGGAGCTGTCAGTGAGGGAGAAGGTGTCTTGTTCTCCGAAGACAAACAGAAAAAGAGATTAGTTATGGTAATAAGCCGCTGTATATAATCCAGATGGCGAGGCCCTGTGTGTATGTAGCATAAAGGCAGAGGGAGATACTGAAGTTGAAGGAGCTGCTCAAAAACTACTTACATATGGCCTATTAATGAAGTTTGGTCATGTACTTTGTTCCACTGGTTTGACCACCATCGCAGCTCACCTTATTCAAAGTGCAACCAATGCTTTGACCCCCCTAAACAATCTTTGCTTACTTTCGCCTGGACAGGAAAAACAGACGGATGATGGTCTGGATTGACAAACAAACACTGGATGCGGACTGTATCTGCTGTCCGGAGGCCTTCCCTTTAACCAGCACACCAAAGTAGGTTAGATTATCAGACAAAAATACGACTGTAATAACACAGGAAGGATGACTTTCAGGGTACGTTTCCTGCCAACTCTAGTTGGATATTCAATTCCCTTCATAGTTAGTTCTTTCTTGATTATATTTTTGGTTATGTCACAGATTTGGGTCTGAACCTAGATGATTTCCCAAGCCGACACAACCAATTTTAAGATAAAGATAATAATAATCTTACCCAAGTCTTTGCCACGAGCACAAAGCAACAACAAAAGACTAGGAATGTGGAAACGGATCTTCTAAAAATAATCATGTTAATTCAGACTTATATGGATCCATAGAAAGACAAAGAGGATTCTTTATTTATTCCCAAAGGGAAATTAAAGTCCATTCAGAAGACAACAAATCCTTTCTGCTTTTTTAACAGCTTTCCTGTGTTTAGGTCTCCGAGCTGCCAGAAACTGAATTGCAGCACACGCCATGAAACATGCTGGCTAGATCGCTACATTTCTTCTTCTCAGCTGGGCAAAGGCACTTTAATATAAGAGAGGAGAGGCTTCTGTTTTTTGTTCTCCTTCTCTTCCTCCCTCGACATGAAAAGTTCTGTGGGTGGGAAATCAAATGTAATACTTCACTTTGTGCTGTACGAGCATTTAAAGGTGCACAGATAATGGTTCAGTCTCATTTGGCTGCATAGAGGTTATATTTTATGGCAGAAAGTTTGGATTCAGCCATAAGAATGGATGACATCATGCTTTATCGAAGCTATAAAAGCCTATAGACCTTTGCCCCCCCCCCTGATTCCAAAAGCCCTGTCAGAGCAAGTTGAGTAATTAAGTGAGACCACCTGCCTGATATGAGTGTTTGGTCTGTTTAGCTTTCAGTCATAATGCTATTATTTAGAGTGGCAAGAGCTGCATATTTCAACCATTTATCCATTACTTCAGACACACATTTGATTTCTCACGGTACCATAGCCTTCACCTGTCTCACACCTTCCGACAGAAGCAGTGAGACAGAGGCAGTCAAGTGAATTCTGAAGCGTTTAGAGGTATACTGACGGCTCTGATTCAGCCAAAAGCACAAAAGTTGATTAGCTTCACATCACAGATGGACCCGAAACCAAAACGCAACCCAGCAGTTTTTGAGGGTAAAAGAAATAGACTAATCTGAAGCGGTTGATTTCAATACACCCGATCTCAAGCCAATAGAAGGACATTTCGCTTGCCAAAAACAGAGCTAAAAAGCAGAGAGAGCCACAAACAAACAGCAAGCAGTGAAAAAAGAAGAAGAAAAGTCCCACCTAATAAAGTCCACACTTGACGATTGTGCTGCCCTTAACTCTCAGTGTGAATTTAAAAAAAAGATAAATTCTTTATTCACCAATTCGTCAAACTATTCAAACAAATAACCGTATAATTTAGGTTTATTTAGGTTTGTAGAATATGTGGCTGTGGAATACACCCTTCCTGTCTCCTTCTTGACTCCTCCATCCACCTCTAGTACTAACACTCCCTCTGGGGTGCAACATTTCGTGGTCCAGGGAAGAGCATTCTCTTTGTTTCTGCAGTAATTGGATGAGATGAGCTGAGCCGTGTCCGTGTCCCTATCACCTCCTCCTCAGCAGGGTGCAGGAAGCGGGAGGGAGCGGGGAGTAGGATAAAAAGAGAGAATAAGAAAAAGGGGAGACGGAGAATTGAGTGCTCCCACTGCCAGAGACTCTGATTAGACAGAGAAGGCGGCCATTATCCCAGTATAGTCAGAACACCAGGGGGGGTTGGTGTGACACACTGGAAAGGTTATCATGACTGCAGGGGTTTCATTAGAATGAACAAATCACTGCTTTATATGGCTCAATGGAGATGTCCAAAGGAGACACAGCCTCGGACTGGAACAAAGTCTGAGTGTGGCTGCATCATCAACAAGAGGATGAAAGCGAGGCTATGAATTCATTTGACTAAAATGCTCCATTTATATGTATGCAAATAATTGAACACAATAACAGGTCCTCAAAGTGTTCCTTTGGCCCTTCTCTGAATGAGAAAAGCTGAGAGTTCAAAGACTTCATCTCAAAGGACTGGCTCTTTTGAGGGTCATATTTAACTGCAAGTTTCTGAAAAACCTTTATAAATAAGCTATACCTCCAGTAATGTCACAAAAGCATGATTCTGCTCATTTTTAGTTTTTACATGCACTTATTCATAAATGTGTCGCTGAATCTATCTTTGAGTGAAATTGTTACTTCACATTCACTAAATATATATTGCTGACATCTATGTAAGGCTTCTTATCACTTCCACTGCACTTAGGGTTAGGGTTATATAATGAATATGGGCTTCATGTGCCGATACATAATCGGATATTTGACTCCAAAGCTACCTAATGGACACTTGTAGGCTATTCTTTCATTGTTTTATCATCAGTTAAGAGGTTTGAAGGTTATTCCGAGTGTGGCATTTGATTCAGGAAGCTGCTGCTGGGAACCCACAGCATGTGGCCGAAGAAGCTCTCAGTGCAAGTGAAACAGGCCTTTCTTAGGCTGCACAAACAGAACAAATCCATCAGAGAGATAGTACGAACATTAGGGGTGGCCACATCAACAAATCGTAGAAAGATCTGGATGTGCCACAGAAGACAACAGTGATGGATGACAGAAGCTCTTAATAACAAGGCTTTACAAAAGTAAAAAACAGAGGAGTTTACCGAGAAAACAGAAATGTAAATTAGTTTCACATCACAGATGGACCCGAAACCAAAAGGCAACCCAGCAGTTTTTGAGGGTAAAAGAAATAGACTAATCTGAAGAGGCTGATTTTAATCACCGATCGCAACCCAATAGAAGGACATTTCGCTTGCCAAAAACAGAGCTAAAAAGCAGAGAGACCCACAAACAAACAGCAACTGAAGACAGCTGCTGCTGTTAAAGTCTGTACTTTAAATCCATATCGATTTTTTCTAACTCTAATTTAGATAAGTATTGGTACAATTCCAATATAAATGTGTCCGCATATTCCTGGAACCAACTGTAAATACAGACTTTATGTGGTAAAAAATATAGTCTGACTAAAGTTCAGGCTGTTCATCTCCAGAGTTGCCTGGATGTACCATTCTGGCCGGAGGCATACAAGAGAGGGAGACGGCAGAGACAATAAAGGGAGCTTACCTTGAACCATCTGGCAGTTTCCTATCAAACGAGGTGCTTCGAGGAATCGCTGCCTGGTGCTGTTGGAGGATCTGCTGACACTGCAGGCGGTCGGGACCCTGAGTGGGCGAGCCTCGGGACAGAGGCGCTCCGGCAGCTGTGGGCACCCGATGCCAGGTGGTGTTTCTCCTGAAGGGCGTCTTGTACTCACAGGGTGTACCCTCGCTGTCGACCTTGTACTCCACCATTGGGATTCGGTAAAGCTCGGAGCAGCCCCTGGCAGAGAAGATTGAGAGGGGAAACAAAAGGTCAAAGTTCATCTGTGAGTTTCACGGAAGGTATTAACCACGACAACATCCCAAACCTCATCCCAACTCTTAACCTGATCAAAATATGTAGTGCATTTTCTTAAAAGCACAACAAAGAAAGCAGTCAGTTAATCTTGGACAAAACCATTATGATGTAATCTATTACATTATTCAACATCAAATGCTTATGACTTAAGCAAAGTGAATATATGAATATCTAATAGAAAAAAATTACAATTCATATTAATAATGCAAAAAATCATAAGAATGAAAAATACTTTACAGTGCAGTTTCCATCCGTCATGATTTGAATTTATTAGATGATTCACTAAGGAATATCTAATAAATTCCTATCATAATGGTATGATGTACTTGTCAGTAATTCCATATAACATTTTTACATTTAAATTATTTCACTTATTAAAAGTATGCCATTAATTTAATCAAATTGGTCACATTTTAAGGTACCATCCTTTCAGGAAAACACTCAAATGCTGTCACAAACATTCAGCCTGAAGCAGACATGGTGATGGCGTCTGTGCTAACTCACATGCCTGCAAGCTTGCAACAATAAATGTCAAACACGGGCAAACACATTTCATTACGCACACAGAGGCCTTACAGGCACATAAGAGATACTAAGAAAAGCAAAAAAAAAAAGCATTTATAGGATTTTAATAAGAGCTGAAAAGCTCAGCTTCCCATTTCAAGGGATATTGGTCTCCCACAGGACTCGCTCAACACAGGAGGCTTTTCGTCCCCCAATCTCCATCCCATTACTGCCAACAACACTGAAGATCTGCACAAGGACAAGACCTGCGATGGCATTTCATGCAACATTAATCTTTGGGGCTAGGCAGAGGCATGGTGAGTATGTTGGGGGGGAGGGGTTACAGGGTGGTGGGTCGGCATTAAACAGCCTGGACACTCTGCTAGCTCTCCAAAACTAGCTCAAGCCTGACCCTAGTGATTACACTGCCCTACCCCTCCAAAGTCCATTTTCCAGGATCGACTACAGGATGGAAAGCTCTGTATACTCTGCTGTGGTCACACATGTACACACTGTGGGCCTTGAAGAGGGTGCTCTGGTTGATTGCAAAGGCTGTGGCGAAGGGGGCAAGTAATCGCTCTCAGAGGAACTCTTTCATCAAACCAGGCCATGGGTGGCTGGTCTGTTTACAACTGACCTCCCACGGGAGCTGTGGATGTTATAGGATGCAACTGGAAGATCATCCTTCATTTCCTCCTCCTCCACCCCGTCTCACATCTCGTCAGTGTCATAGCAAATCTGCCCTCAGCCATGACACATACACATCCTCTACATCCGATAGAGGATAAGTCAATAAATGTTTATTGAATTTATGTACAGTATGGTGCATGAATCACTGGATTCATGTGTCGGTCAGTGGGAGTAATTACAACATCCAGAGATCAGAGATTCCCGCAAGTGAAAAAGGAATGTGCTGTCTGTGTACAGAGAGGGATGATTCAATAGATGGAATCCTTATCCTATTGCTTTCATTGTGTGACATGAGGTCTTTCAGTCACTTTTTGTTCAGGATGCTAACAAGAGTGTCAAATCCTCCAGACTGCCAGCCAATTGTTTTCAAACAGGGGTGTTAATCCACTCATTACCTTGATTAACTATGTGTGTGTGGTCAAGCTTGGGTGCCACACATCATTACTCTTTGAAATGGCTAAGCCTGGGTAACAGCTTGTCAACAGCAAAGGTCTCAGCCACCGTTTCTTGCTGTGCTTTTTGCACCCGAATGACTAAGAAATGACAGGATCCATTTCTCTTATGAACTTTATATACTCCATCAGCACCACTACAACCTTGGCTGGAAGCAGCAGTAGACTCTGTGCTGAGCTGATGCGAGTGGAATGTGATTGTTTGTAATGTATAGGGGACCCTCACTCTTGGTGTATAAATCACGGTGGAACAGCAGGAAATAGCTGTTTGGTCAACAGTTAAAGCCAAGCTGGAGGCTAGTGGTGGAAGAGATGGTGTTAGACATACCCAGCCAGCCATAAGGAGAGGGGGAAGAAAGAGACTGGTGAGAAAAAATAACGTCTGTTTCCTCTTGATTCCAACAAGAACTGCTGCTGGACTACAATATGCCACAGTGGTCAACAGAAGCTTGTAGAAAAAGTGAATAGAATGACCACTTCACTGTTGTGTTGTTTTTTTTTCAAATGTGAGTTTAAAATTTTCAACAGTTAGCAGAATGTTGAGGGTGAACGAATAGCTCCTTCCACCAATTGGTCTTCATGAATAATGATCCGATAATAGATCTGTGAGGCAACAGGGCCTTGGACCTTAGTCAGAGGGCTGTCACTCCAGTGACAGGTCAGTGACTGAAAGAAAAGCTAATCCATTCCCACAGTTAGAGGCTATGCCCCAAAGGTTAGAACCCTGACCAGCCAGAGTCAGACCACTGACAGTTAAATAAGGTCAACTGAAAAGTGCAACGACCACGATGTCTTTGCAAATTAATCTGTAGAAAAAACTGCTTCTGTGAAGGATGTGTGGGAATTAACCAGAGCAATTTGCGATGAGAGGTGTGCGAGGTCCTCTGGATTTTGGTTTAGCAGCACTCTCTTTAGCGGGGTGTTGACATGGGAAGTGAGAAATCCGGCCTTACTTCAGTCCAGGGGAAAATCCGTAATGACAAGTCTGATGACACTTCAAAAGCGGGGTCGCAAGTGGCTATTTGAATGTCACAGTAAAGACTCATTATCTGCATCCTTGAGCAGGTTGAGCACAATACAAATTCAGGCGGGCCACCGTTTCACACATGAATTTTTGCAATCAAAATCTAAAAATCATTTTTAAAACATACTGGGGCAATGGGAATACACTCAAGCTGAGAGAAATCCTGTCCATGCAATGGCTGCCAGTCTGTGTTAGGTACCGTTTGTGTGTCTTGTAATAATAACTCGTTTCAGTCCGTGTTGTGCTGATTCTTCTGTTTATTCTTACATCTCTGATGACCACATACCAAAACATACAATCACTGACATGTTCTGTACATCACATTCCTGTTTCAAAGAGCTAATCTGGTTCATCTTTTTCTCATTAGTTTGATGTGAGGCTAACATGTTGAACTTGTTTAAAGCTTTTCAGAGTGACGATGGAAAAGCCTCTGGTAGGGCACCGAGCTAAAACCACATCCTGGCAGTTTAAATAAAGACAGTACAAGGTAAGTCTAATATTAGAGCCATATCTCGTTTGGCTGAAGACTAAAATACAGACCAAAATACAGCGCCAAGCAGTGCTAGTTTTCCTTCCAAAAACCTTAGTCATCATCACTCTGCAATGAAAGTGAAGGAATCACTAAATTAGGGGGCCTAAATAATGTCCTGAGAAATAAAAACAGTAAAGAGGAAGCACAGGCCTACCCCTATATGAGCTTATAAAAACATGTTTCCCTGTCACAGTAGCGGAGCCAGGCTACTTTGTCTGGAGGCCATGAGACTCTTGTCCATTGTTGCTCGACTAACCCCCCGTTTCTCCTGCCTCAGGGGACTGACTGGGGCCTTCAGGGCCCAGATGAATTCCTTTCCTTTGAGATAATAGCGGAGAAACTGGAGCACTTATTGTTGACTGCACCACTTTAGCAACTCAAAGACACTGCAGCAAAATGACTCGAGGGCACTCGAGATTCTTCCCCTGACCTCTCACCTTCTGATTCGCTGGAGTCTTGGCAGAAAATTCACAGGACTCGTGATGGGAGTGTTCAGGTTCCCATGAGTAAATCTTATCACTCATCAGTTTGGTCTTTATAATGCCTCCTAATCTGCCAGATGTGTCTGCCTCAGCAAATGTAATATATGGGTCACCATCAGTCCTTTCTGCATCCGAATACTCATTACAGACACAAAGCATCGTACAATCCTGATATTACACTGTGCTTACTTTCAGGCACGTTTCTAAAACAGTCTCATGATGTGCTTCAGTCCAATCCAGAAGTCCTCCATGTGCACAGACATCTTGTCAACAGCTACCTTTACCAAATCCCTCATCCTGTAACCACAGCTTCCAGGGAGCTGGACAGACATTTGTCAAGATCGATCTGGTTTTGGATGATGTTGGTTTTGTCTGCTTTCTCCTCCCTGGAACAGCGATTATGACCGCATCATCATGTATCATTGCTGATTGTGGTAAGAGGATTTAAGACGGTGGTTCTGCCACAGAGGCTGTTCTGTTAGACTCACAGATGAGGCATGTTAGCCTGCCTTCAGGATGACTAGAAGACCCACACACGATCGATTCAGCTTGCTTTCATTCAGAAAACCTAGCAAGGCCGCCATTAATGCATCTTGTCAAAAAACACATTGGACTCAGTCGTCTATACAACAATCTAATCTAAAATGATTTACTCATTGATTTATTAGAATTCTTCACTGATGAACACTTATAGTTGAAACATTTCAGAATGCAAACAAATATACATGAGGAATGAGAGCGTACTGTGATTCTTTTTTCTTTTTTTGTCATCCATAGGTTTTTCATTTGAATGTAAGCTAAGAACATCATAATCAATAGAAAACAGGATTGTTACACGCTGCTCAGCTTTTCTGCCATGGTTTTAAGTGGAACCGGCATTTTCTGGTATACAAATCTGTCAGCCTGAAGCACAAACAAAACAAAGATGTCGAAAATGTGAGAGTAAAAGAGTGGCGGATGCGATTTCACACCACTGTCTGTCTTCCACAGACAAAACAGGCAGATGTGCTTTCAGAACAAGCTTTTTACAAAGACCCTCATCTCCTCTCATCACAAAAGACCGTTTGAAATGTGCTTCTCTCTTTTTAGTGCAGGAGCAATGGGTTCTCCAGATGGGTGTGTGCCCCTAAAAAGGCAAACACTCCCATCCTAATTGCCGAATAGAACGTTAGACAAGGTTAGAAAAAAGCAATCTACAAATGTGAGCTGTCTGAGGCATTAATCAAAAGGCTCATCTCATTATCATTAGTGAGAAACGCTGACTGTCCGTGACTGTAAAGCTCGGCAGAAGCTTTCTCTCACAAATATACTTTCCTCTCCGGAGAAATCAGAGAAGGACAACAGCTACGAGCAGTGTGCACTGTAAGCATTTCTATACGCTGATCACCTTAAACATGAGAGCAAATGTCAAGCTAGTTTCCCCCTGCTGGTTGGAGAAATTTGAAAAAAGAAACTACTCTACTGTTATGACTTTTTGAGGAAGACCTGCTTTTCTCTTTTGTCTGAAATGTTGCAGCCAGAAGTGTTTGTGGTGAAGTAAAAATTGTTGAGAATTTACCTTCGAGGAGTGCCATCCTCATGAGGCTGGATTATAACCACTTTGACAGTGACAGATGTGCGCAGCAGGTCAATCATCTGCTCGTGAGTGAGAGTGGCGACAGCCACCTTGCAGATCTCCACCAGCCGGCTGCCCTGTCTTAGCCCTGCCTTCCAGGCGAAGCCAAAGGGCTCGACATCAGCCACAATACCCTCAAAATTGACGTGGAAACCAAGCTGGCCGAGGCTGTTCCGGCGCAAAGTCATCTCTGACGTCTCGCAACCTCTGGTGGCAATCTGGAATCAGAACAAAAAAAGATGTTTATCATCTAAAACATAGGTACAAAAAATAGGTCAAATGAAAAAAAAAGCATCCATGCACAAGGAAAAATACTAATGATGCATCTTGAGCAAAACAAACTCTTGTCCTCAGACACAAGTGCCCAGATATGTCTGCTTGGCTAATTCAAAGAACCTCTTAGAATTGCATCTAATGAGAGGGGCCATCAAAGAGCTATCTGAGCAAAAGAGCAACAAGGAGTCGGTTTTAAAAAACATGTACTACACACAAATACACATCTGTCTCTGTGGACAGGACTACAATATCTCTGTGGATGCTACATGGGGTACATGCTGCATGAATGAGAATCTAATTGGCAGCTGAAATGTCAACGTCTCCACGGAGTTCAGTCGAGTTCATGTCTAGAGAGAGCTTTAGAGCATTTTTATACACAAATGCATATTCTGCATCAACTGGCAGTTAATAAACAGGTTTTGATTTAATCCAGCATGAAAAAGGATTCACTTCACATTCTTTTTTGTACATTTTCTATTCTTTTTTTTTTTTTTTTTTTTGACAGTGCAGCCAGAGACTTAACACTTCACCCATAGATTTTTAGTGGCCAGTCTCAAGGGGGATTTACACCGGGGACGTAAGCGCCACGGTTTTGCTCCGTCCTCAGCAGCGGAGCGCTGGCTTGAGAGCCAGTCGTATTCACGCGAGATCGCTAGATCCGGCGATAACCCGGAACGCGAGACCGCAAAACCCCGCCAGACCCCGTGATAAACTGTATGCATAAACAACAAGAAACAGCTTCTCCGACGTGGAAGAACCTGTTGATCTGACAATCTATCCTCTACTTTTCTGCTTCTATCATAAGTGTGCTAGTCAGTTTCTATATTTGTGTAATTGTAGTTTTATTTTGAAAGGGGGCAGAAGTTTATTTCGTTGATTCTGTGTCGGATTTCCTGTGCTGGTCCAATCTGCTCTGTTGAGCTTGACGCGGTTCAACAACGGCTCCGTCAGGAATAGAAATGCAACGGAATGATAGCGACAGCCGCTGCTGAGACGTTGCGCGGCGCGCCCGGTGGGTGCACTCTCATTGACGAGAGTGGGAGCGATCAGCAACTGACCGCAGCGCAGCCGTTACGCAGCCTTTACGTCCCCGGTGGAAATCCTGGGTCAGTCTGTCTTACTGCATGCCTGGATGCAACTCGCAGTTGGTTCTTGTTCAATCATGCACTTGAGTGTATATTAAGTTGCTTGCTTTGCTCAGAGGTGGCCAGGGCATTAGCCTTTGCTTTAATGCATTTCAGGTCAAACAAAGTTCGTGCAACCTACTTTCTTTGGCAGGAATAATCTTAAAAAAAAAAAAAAAAGTATAACCTAAGTAACAAGAGAGGAAAGCAATTCTGTATTGATGACATTTAAAGACCTGGGATATGTATCGGCTATACTGCTGTGCAAATGGTATGACAGGAGTGCACATTTTCCTGCAAATATTTCGTGACAACCACTGAAGGAATAAAAAAGAAAAAGGTCACACTGCATCCAATGAGCTGTAATCAACCATCAGATTACTTTTGGTTCAGTTAAGGGTGACTGCCTCCATTTGCTTTAGAGTGGCAGCTGGCTGCAGTGACACATTAACACAGACTATGGATTGTCAACACTCCACCAGACTCTCACTGTAGCAGAAACCGTACACCGCTGTGCGAGAGGAGACCCAAGACGGCCATGATGCACCATCACAGCACAACACTTTATAAAGTTAACTCAAGAAAGTTAGGTGGCCGTCTCCACCACCTTTTCCAGCGCGTACAACCCAAAGATTCTCATCTAACTATCAAATACTAGAGGAGAAAACACCTACATTGAGCCAAACTAAACAACAATTCTGTATAAATCTTTGAGGGCAATGTACTCAGATTTCTCCTCCAAAAGGCTGAAGTCTGTCACGGCTGAATTTGGCAGGACACATATTTCAAAGGTGTGTGTCTCTGTGTGTGTGACCAAAGTGTTTCCATGCCAGACCAAAGAGCGGTGCTGTAATCACTGGTGGCATTAGACTATGACAGCACCGAAGGGAAACAAACATTATCAGATTTAAATCTGTTCTTAAGTAATGCTGGCTCTGATCCTCGCTGAAAGGTCTGACAGACTCAGCTCTGACAGGGATGACACCATCTGCAAAAGCACATTTCAGAGACATGACAAAACCCTGTCATTCCATCTTCAAAAACCAGAGGCGCATTTATCTGGACGAGTCGATCAGAGGCAACTTGTTTCCTCTGGGCTGTACATTTGTGTTTCTAATATCCGTTAACGTCTAAATGTCTATGACAGCTGCTTCCAGTGTGATAAAGCATGAGTATCTCAAGCATAACATTGTCTGTAGAGACACATAAAACCCTCAAATAGAGCTGATTAATACCGATTACTCGGTTCACTGATTGATGCTTACTCAACAAATATGACAAACTGCTTGTCTCACAAAAAAAAAAAAAAGTTAATAACAATACAGCACATATTGACTTCAGGACTACAGGTCTAATAAAAGCCAAACATGTGGCCACCCAGCTCAGCAACCCTCTGCAGGGCGAGATGTCTCCACAAAGCCCTTTGCTGCGCTTTCACACTGGGCTCCTCTGTATGTTACAGTTGGCAATCTGTTCACTCTGGTTCGCATTACATCACAAATCGAGCAGCCTGTAAATCCTCCCAGTGAAACATGATTCCAGTCAACCTCTGGGACATTTACAGACACCTTTGGGACAAAGTCTGCACGGTCAGCTCATACCCAAACGTGCCAACTGCTGCCGTTGCGCCGCTGTCTGCTTTTATTTCTATTTTTTTTTTCCTTCAAAACTTATTCAGAGCTCCTACCGCCAAATATTCCTCACAGATCCAGGGGATAAGTGGAAAGTAAATGTGAAGGGAGATTAGCATAGCAAATGAGGAAGTGAAGTCCTTTGGTTGATCACAAATGCTAATATATCCTTCTATCCTTTCTTCTGATGGGTTGAGCAGAGCAGACAGACACTGAATGACATCTCTGTCCTGTCAAGATTAATCATGGAAAATACTTTTGCAGGTTCTTGTGGATTCTTCTTTTTTATTTCCTTTCTTTTTATGTGGTTAGTGTATAAAAAATCTTTTAGCAAATGTACCTTAATTAGTTCTACTGTAGCTTGTGACTTCAATGCAAAAGATTTTTTTAGCAGGAAATGGACACCAGTGATTTGCTGGCTGGGGTTTGATAGAAAGTTTGAGACCGGTACTGCAGCTGCCAAAAAGGCACCGTGACGGATAAGTGCAGGAAAGCACACAGGCAGGCATTTTTTAATTCAACTTCATTGTTAATTAAAGATGACAGTAGGTTGTCTGATTAGAGGTTCAGTGAACTAGGTCGTGGAATCGAGATTAGGAGAAACGCGAGCCAATAAAGCCATACAAGAAGTGTTAACAACACATTGTGAAGTGTCTTCAACAGACCTGGCCCAAAGATGTTTTAAAAAGTGGGGAACTGAGAAGGAAGTTCTCAATAAGAGTGAAATAGTCTGAGGCCAAGTGTCTTCTATTCTTAGTCTGTCAGACCCACAAATGTGTCTGTTCCCACTCCTCCCCATAGAAACTGGGTTGGTGTCCTGTTTAAACTGCCTCCTCCTACACCTGCACCCAAATATCCTTTAGTTAAAAAATGATGCCAAAAAAAAAAAAAATGACATCATCACTAATCTTTCATCCCATTAAATTAACTGTCTGCTGCAGGAAATGGCTGCGGCTTTAGTTGATTTTTTTGATGAAAATGCTGCAATATCTCCCAGTGGCTTATCCTCACCAACCTCTGACTGGAATGGTCGACTGTACACTACACCCCTGCGAATTCTGAGAGAAAAAAAGCGATCAACAGAAACTCTTCAATCCCCTCTGAAATAGGACGTGCCTGCTCAGATGCAGATGTAAGCTACAATGGCAAGTGCAATATTTGGAATACGCACAGTTTCACCACAGAGAGACCACAATTATTCCAAGGGAAAACCGCTGAAAGTAAAGGCAGCCATTTCTCATGCAGTCTGCCATCAAATTTACTGATGGCAGACTGCTTCTCCATACTTTAAGTGACAGGAAGTCTGATATATCCCATCTTACTCATGGTTGCAACCACCTAATGTTAAGGCTGGTGGCCTCGTAACCATCGAGTCAACCATTATGTCACCACGGCAATGCAGAGCAAAGAGAATATCACAGAACCTGTCATTTCCAAAAGCAACAAGTCAAACACAGCCTGGACAAAAAGACACAGTCAGGTTTAAATTTATCTATGTATGGTTTTGTCCTGGACCCCAAAGGTCCTCTGTACTCGTATTAATCTTGATGCTCAGTCAGTGCTGGAGCTACATCTCTGCCAATCAATCAAAACGATACGGCAAAGTGGTGGTAGAAGGCTTAATTGGATGTCAAACTAAGACGAAACCCACAATTAGCCATCATAGAGAACAAATGCAGAATGATTTACTCTCTCTGTAAGAGGGATCCAATGTGTTAAAGCTGAGTAATCTGAATCTTTTGTTCTCTCAAATGTCTGCATGGCACGATTTGAGACTTATACTGAAGATAAAGGATTATAGCACGCTATAAGGGACAGATACCTCTATAGTTTAATCCAGCAGTCATTAAAACTTCTAAGATGACAGAGATGATCACAGTTGAGCCTTTAAGGGTCTTACCTCTAGTCTTTGCACCATCTCCCGGATATCTTCTCCACAGCTGTCGTGTGCAGACAGCATGATACACTCCCCGCGCTCATAGAAGATCTTAATGCTCATAATCCCTGAGGTCCATCCGATGACGTCGCGACATGAGCAATTGAACACCACATTTTTTGACTCCTCCTCAATGAGCACAATGAACTCATTGGATATGCCGAGCAAGCAGTACACGTCCATCGACTGGCCAAAGTCCCGGGCGCAGACGCTCCAGGTGATGGCTCCCACACTGAACAGATGTGCGTCCTTCCTGGGTTTAACTTTCTCCTTCTTCTTGGCTCCAAGGTTAATGAAGCTGAATTTCACGGCTGAGTCTATAGTCGCTGTGCTCACAAAGTTCTCCGCTAAGTCCTTGAGGTACTCCTGCCGCGTACGAGTCGCCATTGCTCGGAACTTCTCTGACTTGTGAGCGGCGTTCTCCCCGTTGATGACCTTGGCAAGGAGGAAGTCCCTGAAAACTGCTGACTTTGGGAAAGTTACAGACTTGGGAATAGGGGGGCCAAATGGAGGCACGTCTTTAGATCTGGATACAGCCACGCTGGAAAAAAATAGCAGTGACATTAAACAGCTGAAATAAGTAGATAAGTATTGAACTCCATGCACGATAAGCAGCCATTTGAGTGTTGAAATTATAGGGCTTTCAGGAAAATTATTTCTGATGAGACGGGGGGGGGGGCTCAGACTAATCTTGCTCTGTTCAACAAATGCTATATTATTAGGAAAAGTTGTCTTGATTTAAACACCCGAGGACAAAGTTGTAAGTCATAATTTCAAGGTGTCTCTGAAGATAATAACTGTATCATCAGTGAAGAGATCAAAAGAGCCTTGTGATTCCTCCATATTACTGAGAAGTCATGACAGAAACCACAGAAGGAATCCGGCAAGCTATTATTATTATTACCCTTTCGAAATAGGAGCTAAAAGTTCATGTGGAGTCATTTGGCATGAAGACATTTAGGCAGAGCACATGATGAACACATTCACCTTAATTGTAAAAGAGTTTTTTTTTTTATCCCTGAGTTTGACTCCGTAAAGTGCTTCTCTTCGTTTCTCTACTCTTTTCTTACCAAAAAAAACCCCCACAATTGTTTGTGTGAGCCTTGCAGGCGAGGCGCAAGCTTGGTCCATTTACCTGTAGCAGACGTTATCAGTGCAGGGGTTGTGGACTTTGACGATGACAAACACATGTTGGAAATGAGAGCGGATGTTTTTTGGAGTGAAAGGAAGGGCTCCAGGCTCCTGGAATACTATGGTGACGATGTCATTGCCAATATGCCTCTTTCTTAATAACTGCAACAAAGAAAAAGAGGGAGAAATGGAATCAAACATGAGAAAAGGCATCACAGAGAGGGTGAATACAGCAAGGGAGTTCAATAGGAAAAGATTGAGAGATACATCATTTGTTCAAGATTGAGATTGGAATGAGAGCGATTGGGTTTTATGGGGAAAAAAAACCCATCATAGCCGAGTAGATAAGAGTGAGAGAGACAGTCAAACTGACTCAGCACTGATGCAACAATGTCAACCTCAACAACACAGCTGTGATAAGCTTTGTTCAATATCAGATCAGGAAAGGTTCTAGAGCCAAATCTTTATACGAACAGACTTGCACTATGGTATTCTTTTCTTTTAAAGTACACTTCTTAACTGCAAATGGAAATGATCATTACTTCTTTAAATGTTATAGTATCTGGTGTAGCTATGGTGCTATCAGCGCAAGTATGTCCTTAACACAAGGGATCTGTTAAGTTAGTTTGAACACTTACTACTTCACGGATTCTTGCTCCATATTTGGAGACTGGCAAGTGATGATGATCAAGAGTTTTTGGGGTGAAAGAGATATAAATCATCCACACTATTGGATTTTTCTTCTTTTTTTTTTTTAGCGAAGGGCGCATATTCTCCCAAACCCAATTCATACCGCTTGCACTGTTTGACTGTGCTGATACTTAACATCATCATTCTGTCACGAATGAGGTAGGTACCGAGGGTCAGAAAGAGTCAACAAACAAGCAGGATTAGAGGAACCAGGGGTGAATTGAAAAGGATGAAGGGATGAGTGGAGCCTGCTGGAAGATTACTGCCAGGGATTAAATTAAACTATCCCACTTCATGAAATACAGTTGGAGGAAAACAGAGAAAGAACCCCCTGCATACAAAAGCTGCCAATCACAGGTTTAAGATGCACTTGACAGATTGGGCTCCGTTGAGCTTAGCTGTAGATCATGCCCCGTTCCACTCCAGCACTTCTCACCACCTTTAGTTTATTCAAAGTTAAAGCCTCTACAGGGTTGCATCCACAGGTTTTATCATGGGCTCAAAAAGCACTTCCATACAAGTGCTGCAGAGACCTCTGTAATTTCAGCTTTATTGGGTCATTGCTCACCCATCAACCACCACATCCATTACATTCTTCTTGTTCACACAGACAGACAGACACAGAGGCCCATCTAATACCAAACCAGGTCCAGCCCCTGGGGATGCATTGATTAAAATTCTACTAAGGGGCACCGTCACCATGGCAATGCTCATGCTTCTAACTGATGGGTCATTACCGTGGCAAAATGAATCTCTGGGGAGGACTGACAGCAGTCGAGATTGGATATATCCTAAAAGAAAGCTGCTCAGGGACTTGTACACCCATTAGACGGCAGATTACCACAAAGAAAAGCAAACATGGTGGTCTGCCGTTGGGGTGGAAAGTGACAAAACGTGCAGTTTACCTGTTGTCGGTTATTGGGCGTGTAGGGGAGCATGGTGGACACGTGAAACATCAACTCGTAGTCCTTGTAGGTCGTGTAAAGAGAGTGTGTGCCTGTGGAGTCAGCTGTAACAGAGAACAGGTCAGTCAAGGTTTCATGCTTCATTACGAAAGACCAGCATGTCAAGTAATCTGAAGGTTAAATCAAACCAAAATCCAGATTAAGGAAACATAGGCTTAACAAATCTCACAGGCCCCCAAAAAACACAGCAGAGCATCTGCACTCAGCAGGAGATGTAAGGGGCCTGCACTCTGTGAATGTTCGGCTGGTGTGTGCGAGGAGTGCTTCAGCTTACTCTTGTTATCCAGCTGAGCTCTGTACTTGGTGAAGCCTTTGAGGCGCACCCTCTGACCAAGCAGATCCAAAAACTCATCCAGTGCGGGTCCAGCACTCTCGTTGTTGTACATCTCTTCTTCTGTGCTTTGGCCTGCCTTGCAGTAAAGCACGCCCACCTTGTGCTGGAAACTTAGCTGGAACAACGAACACACACAGACACTAAGTGAGCAAGTGTCATTTCCTGTATCCCACGCCACACTCATACATACTGTACATTATGCACTCACAGCATGCTAGCACCTACTTTCCATCATGTCACAGCTAATGTGAAGGCCTTCAGAACGCTCGTCAGAGAGAGCTGAAATCCCCTTTTGTGAAGCAGTGCTATGAACTCTCAGGAGCCCTGAGCAGAGCATAAATCAAGCCGAGCTATTAGCTGCTACTTAAGAGCAGCTGTGGAGCTAAAAGGGAGTGAATTAGAGACATACAGCCAAATAATGTCGGTTAATGGCAGAAAACTGTATGAAGCTGCCAGCAATAGTATTTTAATCCTTTCTAAAACACCTCATTCTCAAGAAATACTTTTGTTTGGCAACTAAATCCTATCTGTAGCAGTGAAACACAAATAAGAAAGACAATGAACAGAATCCCGCTAAAAATAGTGTTCATTCAGGCAGGATAACTGAGGTGTACATCTGAGGCACCGTTGTTTAACAAAGACAGTCGGCTAAAATCTCTGAGGTTTTCACTCCACAGAGATGACAGATCTAATACGAACTGGTCCTCTGAAGAGACAGGACTGTGTAAAACATCTGGAGTGATTCTTCTTGGATGGATATAGTGAGAGCCCTCTTCACTAACATGAATCTTTTATGTGTTACAGCTTTCCGAAACCAGACAAAGGGAGGGGGGGTAAAACA
Source organism: Leuresthes tenuis (assembly GCF_036924035.1). NCBI lineage: Eukaryota > Metazoa > Chordata > Actinopteri > Atheriniformes > Atherinopsidae > Leuresthes > Leuresthes tenuis. The sequence goes on from NW_027325362.1 coordinate 19,902,387, forward strand.
CAGGAGGGAACAAATCCATGAAAAGATTGGAACCTGTTGCTCAGTATTTACAGCTGGACCACATGGGTAATGTGTCCATCTACAAGAAGATAAAGGTTTCGCTGAATGTAAAAGCCAACGAATGGGCTATAAACTGGAACAAATTGGAACTGTCCTTTTCCCTGTTACAGGTTATCAGTTCTCTGTGTGCTGCTGACACTGTTGTCATGGCGACTCCTCTATCAGGCAGTCTGCTCCGCACTGAAGCTCGTGCGGTGATGGAAAGCTATTATACCATCAAGACCAATGGAAACGGCATGATGTGCAATGATGTGGTCATCTTTTCTTTTTTTTTATCCGGAATTATATGGACTCACTTAACCTCCTGCTCTCCTAAACAGACTGGCCGATGGCCAGAACAATTCCATTGCCCTTTGGTGAAAATGTTGCTGCTGCTTTAACAGTTCAAACACATCAGGACACATAACCCCAACAGATCAGTAGCACTCCTGAGGCGAAGCTCTCTGTAAAGGCACATTTGATGTCTTCACCTGCTTCTGATAAAGCTGAGCAGCAGCTGATAAACAGTCAGAGTATAGAAAGCATAAAATATAGTCTCTCCATACATGCGTCCTTAATTCTTCTACTTCTTACAGTACCGACAGAAGATTTTGCTGACCTTTTAAAGTTTCCCACATGTCAATGAATCAGAATCATTTCAGTCAAATCGACCAAACTACATTCATTACTTGGCAAAGGTTTAAACATTTTTTTTTAAAAGCACTAGATACATAATGTATGGAGAGAGAACTAAGGGAAAGATTCCCTCTGGAGGACCCTTAGAAGCACCCGAGGGATGCAGCCATATCTTAAACCAACATGCAACCCCAATGTGACATCTGTCTGCACTGCAGTGTCCTGAAGCAGCAAAAATATGGAACATAATGTCTAAAACCTGACCACGAACCAGGCACAACATCAAAAAAGGCAAAGAGCCTGGTCACTAATCCAAAATTTTCCATTTGCTAATTTTTCTTCTCCCCAATATCAGCCTCAGTAGGTGGTAGATTACTCTCTTGAACTAGCGGAACAAATCACATTTAAGCTTAATTATACTTTATTATTCTGGACTTGAACTGTGTCGCTGTGGGCATCAGCGGTGATTTATGGACCGGAAAAGGCTTCTCTTTTTTGACAGTTTCAATCAAGATTGAAAGAAAGAAGAAAAGCAGCGGTTTTTAATTTCGAACATATCCCGCTTTCAAATTTTCTTTGTTATAAATCAGAGCACTGGACCAAGATTAGCTTTGTAGGTTTTAAAAAGGCAAATTGTTCACCTTGAATGGGAAAAACAAAGATTGTGTGTTTGTGCTTTCTATGCAGACACCTGCGGGCTAACCTTTATCAGTTTTCCAAACGAAAAAGTGGAAACTGACATTCTAAATTTGAACCTGGTAAACTGTTTTCATTAAAGACGACTTCAAGCCTTTATATGTAAACTACAAATGCACATCTAATACCAACAAGTTTCCAAGAAAACAAAAACAAAACACATTTGCAATTTCCATCTCTGAGAATCACATCTCAGAATCATATCAATTGCCTCCTGCTTTTTTGCGGCCCATCATCACACAGTCAATCTAAAATGCAGCCACATATGCTCTGTTCTCCTCTGGTCCATCCAGGGCCATTACCGCAAAGTCCACAACCAAGGGATTTTCTTTTTGATCATGAGGATATTATGAATGTCGTCTCGCTCCAGGATACTCTGACTCACTCTGTCTGCTATCTGTTTGCAGCACAAAAAGCACTTTAGCACACGGCTACACTCAAGCACAAAAGTAGGGCTAACATCTACTAAACAGTGTGTGCACACAGTGTGGCTCTCAACACATGCTTAAAGAAAATTACAGACTAAAATAGACAAAAACAGGCCAAGCGTGATCGCCACACTGTGCAATACTAGCTCCCTCACATAAATGCATGAGAGGGGCGGTCCAAGTCCAGCTTGGTTAAATGACGGACTAAGGGGTGTTTGACATATGAAACATTTGCCCGGCAAGCATAACATTAATGATTAAAACAGGAGTGTTAAAAAGTGCCGATGTCCGAAGTTAAACGAGCTTTAAGCCCCACTTAGCCTGGCCTCTCCTTCTCTGAAAGTACTGAAACAATATCATCTTATGGCTTTCTTTTCCCTCCCACTGTATGCGTCAGTTTCAGTCTTGCTATATATTAAAATATCAGCATGCAGAGTTGTGTGGCAGGTGAACAATGTCATCTATCGGCTCTCTCACATCGAGCAGAAAGAATCTCTTCAGGATACTTTTTTTTTCATGAAGTTACTTTGGACACATAGTGTGTGCCAAATTGATTGCATTAAACTTTGTTTGGAGAGGACACTCTACTGCTCTTGCTTAGGTGTCTAATCAAATCTTATACAAAGAGGGGCATGGCTGACATTTTCCATTATAAGAGCCTTTCCCTTGTCAGCTGGAAGGATATGCTTATGCTAACGAATGTAATTAAACTAATAAGCAGCCAATTCTCTGATCGTAAGACAAGCAATTCACTACTGCTTAATCCTTCTAAATCTCTTGCCATCTTGCAATTTCATTACATGAGAAATTAAAAACCTTGAGAACGAACATTGAATCTCTGACACCTGAGAATGAAGAGAGCCTTGATCACTATTAGCAATTCCATTCGAATGGAGATAATGCAAGATGACACTCTCCGCTGTCTGGGAAGACTACTAAAACACCTGCTCTCAGATGAAGTAAGCTGTTAAAAGCAAGTCACTTTAGCCAGCGTCTGATTGACCTATCAGCAGAACAAGTGAGGCAAAAATGACTTTTTAGTGGCTACAGTAAGAGTGGGATTTCCATTGATTTTATCAAGTGTGATATTGTCTTATGCCTCCTCATGGAAGCCCAGTGTCTGCTAAAGGTTGCTGCTATCTGACAATCCATCTTCAGTGTTCTTCTTTAGCTGATGCAAATGACAAAAACGGGTTATTTCTAATCAATCTAAATCAGTGTGGAGTGAATGAGCAAAGATAGTACAGGGATTGTGAAACTGTTTTTCAGAAATCTATGTTTCAGTTCAGTCTAAACGGCATCGTCGGTGTAGTTTAACACCAATAATCCGATGAAATGTTGTCAGGGGGTTTGGGGATCCGCTGTTTGCTGCAGTGGTTTCTTGGAGCTCTTCAAAGTTAAGGCAAACTTCCACTCTTCCTTGAACACTTTGCATCCAGACACAAGATTGGTCCGATGCTGTTAAAATCTTCATCAGCAGAAGTCTGCTGTTGCAGTTAAGACCCTGAGCACAAGAAGACGTCAGTGTACTCACCCCTTGCTCATCCAGTTTGAGGAGCTGCTCTGGGACTTTGGGAGAGTTGAGGGCCAGCCTCAGACACTGAATATTCAGCTCAGGGATGACATACTCAAGCACTTCCTTAAGCGGCAGGCCGCGGGCTGTTCCGTGTCTTGCCGTGGATGGAATGGCATCCTCAAGGATGGCTCCACGGAGGGTGGTAAGCTGACAGGAAAGACAGATAGTCAACATTCGTTCAGTCTGTAGTGAGTCATGCAGCCCTGCCTGCAAAGTGTGTTAGGGTTAGATCTTGGTATGCCCTCGCATATGCCGCCTTATTATTTAGGGCAATTGTTCCATTACTTTGCCTCTGGACTGCATTAGGATGTCAAATCCTGAATAATTAACACAAGCTAACTGAGCAGTATCTACTAAGTGCTTTTTCACTATTAAGACCATTAATGTGCCTGTAAAACTTACAGCTTGGCACTCTGTAAACCAGTGTTGTTTGGAATATCAAAGACACTTTCACACCCATAAATCCCATTTCCATCCACACAGCCTGTGCACATGAGTGTCAGCAGTCAACGGCTGTCTGACAGAGAGGCTTTCTGAAAAGCAGATTACTTAACAGACTTAGTGAGGAAAGGAGAGTGAGACAGGGAGTGGGTTTGAGAGGCAGAGAGGGCACCGAAGCTAAACTGAGAGAAGCAAACGCAAACAGACGCTCCAGTCTGCATGCAACTTCCAGGACTACCATGACCCAGATACATTGTTTTATCATGGGAGTGGTGCTTTATACCAAGAGCGGTGCTGGATATCAGTGACATTTCACAGCCTGACGCATCTGTTGCACCTGAATTATTCAGCGAATGAGACCAACCAGCATCAATCAAGGAAAGATTTCAGTACACCAGGGACACTCAGACTGCGCATCTCAGTCTTTGGATTAATCATGTTGCGAGTGCATATGTGCATGCTCGTGTGAGAGCATGAGCAAGCGAGGACGATCACACCAACTCTCATTGTGTTTGCATGACTGGCCAGAATCGCTGGACACATTATGGTGTTCAGGGCAGGTTTACTTGTACTGCTTGACTGAGTCTTAAGCTAAATGACCTTAACGGATCTTGTTGAAGTTTTCAAATTTTGTCATGCCTATCATGAATCCAATAATAGAAGTAAGTGCTGCATACTGACGCACCGGTTTGTGCCGGGATCACAGGTGGGATGTTTATACTGACAACAGTACTGAGGTCTAGTTTGGCCTATCCCACCTTACTTGCTCTCCCTTTCCCCTTGCTATAATGATCTAACGCAGACAACACACTAATGCGGCCGTCGCTTAGCTTTAAACCGTGTCTGCTGCTGGTTCATAAGCACATAAACTTTGAAGAGGCTCTGTGAAAAGGGCCATAGTTACCTGACTGGTTCTAAAGGTGACCCGGTGGTTGTACTGCATTCCGTCTTTCTCCTTTCCTTCGTCCAGCCTCTCCCTGCGGATGCTCACCGCCACAGGTCCAAGGTTTTCATCAAACCCAAAATAGTTTTGATGCTCTGGAGGTGGTGCAAGAGAGTTCCCAGTGAGACACATGTTAAGCATCACATCAAACGTCACTGAACTGGAAGACGTGCTTCAAACATAAGTCACAGCTGTGAAAGTTTTTAACTCTACAGACACATACTTTCATAGCTAACCTACATACTTCCCAAGCAATCCCTGCTACCACATCAGCTAAGTATCAGTTTATCTGGTGAGTCTGATTATTTACTCGATTGCAGAAAATGTGTTGTGGATTGACGGTGGTCGAGCTGCGACACCGATTACTGAGAGCAGTGTGACTACATAATAGATGTCAAAAGTGATTTCCTCGGATTAGAACCCGAGAGCTTATGGACACAGGACTGGGATTTTAAAATATAAGAAATAAAAATACAGGCTTAAAGTATTTTTTACTACCCTTTGACCTAAATTCTCCAGACATACTTTCATACCTCTTACAACACTTGTAGCAGAATGTGTCATTACAACAGCATTGTCATGTTTATTGTAATTCAGCCTCAAAGGTGGATTATGGCTTTAAGCACACACTAATTCACTGTACAACTTGTTTCTGAAGTGGGGAAAAAAATCCTCCCAAACACAGATCCCAAAATAGATCATTGGGACTTCAAAATAACCCGGTGAATTTTAATTACATGCTGGATACTTTCATCCGTTTTGTTTAGGTTCAGAGTATTTGTGCCCTCATGCTGGGCATTAACTTTAAAATTTGGGGGATTATCAGATCAGGGAGGCTGCCGGAGTGGTTAGAGCTTTTGCCCCAGAGTAAAAAGCGGGTTGTGGGTATTAACCTGTTGTTATGTGTATAGTGTATGTGTGTGTGTGTGTGTGTGTGCATGTTCTCCCTCCGCTTGTGCACTCCTGGTGCTCTGGTTATCCACCATAAACAAAAAGAGATGATGCAAGGATTTATCTGCGATTCTAAATTTGCTATAGTAGCGAGTGTGTACAGCTGTCAATCTGTCTTATGCCGACTCTGTAATGTACTGCCAATTGGTAATGTACTGCCCCCCCCCTCCCTAAACATCAACTATCAACTGTCCACAGTATTAAGCAGGTATACATATGTGATGGACGGGATTATGAGATCTACTCATCAAGTAATTTGTATGAACTGTTGAGAAAAAGAAGGACACTGGTATAAATGATGAATTACGTATCAGGTAGGGTCAGAGGATTATGGACAGAACATCCTTTAGTTCAACAACAGGTTATGTGGCAGGTCAGACATCTTGTTTACCTGGTAATGTGTATGATCCCTGACCAATCATTTCTGTGACCCCCTGATCTATGGCAGGTTTTTTTAAATACTTGGTGTCAACTACTTGGTGTCTACAAAACTGACAAAAAAAAACACCCTGAGGTCCAGATGCCAATTATCAGTAAATTAGTCAATTTAAGACCATTTTAAAGTAAATTTCTAATAATCTAACGTGCATATTGCCTTGAAGTCAACAAATCTGAATAGCATCTTCTGAGAGACACAGTAGCAGTTGTGTGATGAAATGAAAATTTTAATGAGCACAAGCAGAGCTTCAGACGTTTAGCCTTAAGTCGTGAGCATTAATAAGAACCAGAAGTAATTTCATGTTGATATAAAGTGTATTATTTCAAAAGTGAGTTTACATGTGTGTGCGTGTGTGTGTGTGTGTGTTTGTGTGTGTTTGTGTGTGCCCATGGAGAACATGAACTGGACCAGAGCTTTGCACACGCTTTGCAGTGTCTTGAGCAAACACACCCTAATCCAGGCTAAAGCTAGAGAGAAAGATCTGGACTCAACAGACAACAAAACTCAAATCTCCGCGGGGAGCTATAGCCCTGACACCCATGAAGTGCACATACTGTAAATAAGTTGATCCTTGTCACTGTGGCATCACATGTCAATGATCGGCACGAATAATAAATTAATTGCATGGAGCCAGAGCTGGGTTAAGTGAAGAATGCATGGCTTGTCAGGGACAGTGAACTGTGGGGAAATACTCTGTGATGCATAAGGTCAAACGGTGGTAGGAGGGCAGTGTAGTGTAGGGGGCCACAAGGCATCCAAACGGGAACAGCACAGTGAAAGAGACAGTGTTGACTGTCGAGGAAATCTTTTTGTCAACACATTTCTTCGTCCCATCACTGGCACTCACACATCACATGCTGCTGACAATTTGAAAAAGGTTACAGAATGGCTCACGTCAATGCTCATGCCAAGACCTATTTCCTGTCCTCCTGACACTAAACAGTGCAGAGATGCCTTTAAAATCTCTACAGCACATGCCCAAACTAATACAATGTGACGCTCTTTAATTTTCTTTATTTTCTAGTCATATATCACCACAAGACACGTGTTTTACTTCACCCTCTGTTGCATATTTCGGTGTCCACCCACATATAATATGTGACCCTGACCTGCATATAGCAAGGCTTGATCCCCTGGTGAAAATGTCCATTAGGGCAGGCCGGGGAGAGTCATATGCAGTCAATAAGATCAATGTTCAGGCCAGGTTGATAAAAGCTTGCCAAAAAGTGGTGACACGTGGCCATGTTTGCGGCTAAGTGCAGGTGATGACAGGCTTGTCTATTCCATGAGACACTTCCATGAAAAAAGGGCAAGGGAGACATCCACATGCTGCGAAAAAGCTATCCGTAAAAGCTATAGCAGCAAAGCCAAAGCTGACAGCAAAGCAGGGGATTATACAGCGGTCTGCATTGCCACAAACAAAGAGCTGCAACAGCTGCGGTCGTTTTAGGAAGAGCGGCGTAAGAGGCTGCATGTAAATGATTATCGGAGTAATCTTAAAGGTACATTCAGTAATACCGCACAGAGCATCTTTTTGAAGAAGCTCAGACATCTGAGTGCAAAAGGTGAAGCAGCTGTTTTCTTGGGGGGGGGGGGGGGGGGTGCTTAAGTGAGGGAAATTCAATCTGCTGAGAGCAGCAAAACAGACAGTGGGGAAAACAGATATGTATAAGACGGCGACGGGTCTGGGTCAGAATGGCATTTCCAGCGTCAGTCATGTAGGTGTTTTAATGAGCAAAGCTGGGACCTTAGCCGTAGTTCTGCTGACCCTTAGAGCTTCATATGAGAAGTCCTCACACCACTGTGGTCCCCATGGGGAACAGCTGCGGCACACCCTCTCACTCACCTCTCTCTTCTCACATGACTAATCATAGTTTCTCTGCAGGGGTCAGGGTAATATCTCACAGAGGACATGGCCGCTCCTCCGCTAAGACAGTGTAACACACACCCTCGCACCCAACACAAGCCTGCTATTGTTCTGGACCTCATTTCATATGGTCCTAAGAAAATAACTGGGCTGTCAAGATATTTGACCCTCTGAGCTGAGGCTGTTCCATTTGGGAACTTTGGAACACTCTTGTTTCAGGGAAATGGATTTGGCTGAGACAGTTTAATAATCCTCAGCGCAGCCAGTCAAATCCCTTTGTATCATCACTGTTGAAAGTCTGTAAGCTCCAAAAAACAATCAAAAGCATTCATAAAATACGCTCCTTACCTCTCCCATAGAAGTATTTGTGGTAGTAGTATGCTCCAAGATCAATGTGCTCAATGATGTAGCGTTTGACCTTCTCCCTGTGGATTGGCTGGTTTTCTCGAGGCACCTCCAGCACAGAGACACCTGCGTTGGTACAGTGTGAACTCAGAGATGACTCAAACGAGCAGCTCTCTGAAACACTACTGTAGTTGGCACTGTTGACTCTGGAGAGGGAGATCTTCCTCTCGCCCTCACCACCGATCTCGTTGCGAAAGTGCGGACAGCTCAGCACTAAACTGTTACTCTTTCCGTCCCCCTCATCAACATCTAGGTTCTCCTTGGGGTTCAGGTCCTCCCTGCTGCCAAGAGGAGACTCAAACATGGGGGCATTTCCACTACTGCATCCTGCTGCTCCACCATCTGCCCCAGCCCCAGGTCCAGGTCCAGGTCCAAGTCCTGCCCCGGCTCCACCTCCACCTCCTGATGCTCCACTGACCCCAGGCCCTATTCCGGCTGAGGCAGCCGAAGCCCCTGTTGTGGTATTCTTTCTCTGGCTCAGGTTAGCTCTGCTTGCGACCGCTTCACTGATGTTAAAAAGCACGCTCTGGACATCGTAGTGGGAAAAGCATTTTTGGAAGCTCAGCGGTCGCCGGTCGTCCTCTAATGAGAGTCGCAAAGCGTCACTTTCGCTCTTTATGGTCCGCAGCTTCCTGAACAGAGAAGTTTCCGTTGACTCGGATTTGAGACGCCTCATGAAGGACTTCTCCCGTTCCCGGCTGTAGAGAAGAGAACTATCTATGTAATCGTAGCCTGGAATGTGGACTATCTCTCCCCTGGCGATTTGTGCTGCGGTCTGCAAACTTGGGGAGAGCGATGCATCGCAGCGCAACAACTCTGGGAAACCCATGGGTGGTATGCTTCGGTGGTCCAAGTTGTCCACTCTGTAGCCTCTAAGCATGGTGAAGAAGCCATCCCCACTTAGACCCTGACGATCGATAGAAGATGTGCTACCATATTCACGGTGCAGCGAAGCTCCAGTGTTCGGGTTCACTGCACCCTGGTCCATGATGTCCTCAGAGTCAATGTCGCTTATGGTGACATCACTGTTGCTGCGTTGACGGATTGGGTGGAGACCCTTTAGAGGGGAGTGGCTAAGAAGGTCGCTCAGTGTGTATTTGTCATTGTAGTCCACCTCCACACAGACTGCTTCACCTTGTTCTAGCATTTCCACAACATGTTCCTGCTGTCCGTTCTGAAACACTGGTATCACACTCTGGTAGTTTGGTGAAGGCCGTCCGTCCCATCCATCTTTCCTCGGTGGCCATTCTGTCACTCTGGCCCTGACACCCATTTTAGGCATGGCTGGAGTACCATTTGTTTTGCCTGCACCATCAGGCTTCACCTGCATGCTGGAGGCTGGTGGGCCCATGCTTCCATTCAAGGCTTTGAGTTTCCTGCTGAACAGCTCCTCTGACTGCATGGCTCTGGAGTATTCTTCTGGGCCTCCCACAAGTCCCACAAGGTTTGATTTGTTATCTGTCGCAGGGCTCAAAATACTCATATCCCGCCAGCAGATTCCTTGAAGAGCAGATTTTCAGGACACGTCTTCATCACATTATTTGATTTGCTCCCTGGTGAGCGGAGGAGGAGCCTCTTTCCTGAGTCAAAGAAGCAGCCGTCGTCATAACTCATTGAGGGCGGGTGGCATGACAATGAGCGCACGGCATTTGGATGTCAAGGGCAAGTGTCTGAGGAGCACTGAGGCACAGCAGAGAGGAGTCTTTTCTCACAGCCTGCCGCCAATGTGGAACGACAGCTGGAAGAGTTGGATCTATCACACAGAAAAAAGAAAGAGGAAACAAATGTTTAGCACACAGAAAGATGTCTTCATCTTAAACATCAGAAAAGCAGTTTGTATTCAGTGTCTCCAAAGTAATGCGCACTCAGTTCAGCTGCAAAAATAATTATACTGCTGGTCCGAGCTGCTTTGACCCTGTTATCTTGTTGTAAAGCCTCATGATGAGGTATACTGGGATTAGAACTATGTAGAGTTCATCACCAAACACTGCTAATTAGTGTGTTGGAGAGGAGAGGGTGCCATTACAGATTTCTAACAAGATAGATGTATAATGTTGTTGATTCTTCTAGCCAATACCAAGCAGATGGTGATGAAGCAAATTACAGTAACAAGAGGCAGATGTTCAGTTAAATGTTCACATGTACCAATATCTGATCCAACCGCTTGCAGCATCGCAACGCCGGCAAATTATACAACAGGGATGATTTTGCATATGCAGTGCCAATTCCACTCTGCCTTTTTATCTGATGAAGTTGGGAAATTAAAAACTAACTGATAAGCCAAATTAGCTTGGACAAATAAAAAAATTAAAATTAAAAAAAGACTTGTAACAAAGGGTGGAATTTACTGACAGGTGAAGCTGTAGTATACGCCACAATCATCACCTCAGAAGACGCTTTTCCGAGCTCACGTGGTCAGATATGATGGATAACTGAGTAAATGAACAGACACAAGCCTGATACAAGCAGTTTTACTTATTAACTGAACAGTGGTTTGCTTGTTCATGAAAAGCCGCGTTGTTCCCTCTGGGGCATTTCGGATGTCAGATAGAACATGCTGCAAACACACATGGTTTCCTTTATTATCCATAAGTGATGCCGCTGCACATCAGCCATGTGGAGGCTCTCGTTAAATAAGACACAAGGGAAGTCATCCAGCCTATTTCTGTCAGCCGAAGACAGTGTCGTAAAGATGGTGGAAAGGACTGTGCTTATACCAAAACCGACAGCAAAACTCCAAAAGGGACATAAGCAACTTCTGGAAAAACAAGCAAGTTCCTCTCATCGATCTCATCCCATGCTATTACGTGTGTTGTACTGTAGGTCCAGTGGGATTCTGAGAGTAATGTGTTGCATTGACTTCATCTTCTCCAACACTGACGTCTGCATTGGAGATCACACCACACTGAAGTAGACAGGGAGACTGGGGAGCCTTCAACATTGACCTAAATGCTTTTCTCTTGTTCTTTGGGGGGTTGGTGGTGTGCCTCAGTTCTTCTGGTTCTGCATTCATGTGAAAACGACATGAGTTATCCCGCAATCCCTCCTCATCACCAAGAGCATTTTACTGAATCACTACAACCGGCTCCAGTAAAGATAATAAGCTTCTTCAAGCTGCTTTATTTCAAATTATTCATTTGTTGTGAACATGGTAGCTGAATGTAAGCCTGGCGTCCCAATCTTTGCCTCAGTCCCTTCCAGTGGCCTTTAATATGATAGCTTCAGCTCCCAGACAACTGTTTACATTTCTCTGTTAAGGAGGAGGATAAACTATTTTGGGAAGAAAATGTGGGCCACATCAAGATTAGCTGCAAGCCAGACAAGACCAAATACACTCAAGGCGAGTGGGAAACGTTTTAATAATAAAGTACTAATTTCTGCCTGCATGGGTGAAACACAGGTTAAAGCATGCATGACCCAAATGTGTAGGAATAGAATGGTTAAAACAACTTCTCAGTTACATGCAGTGCCACGCCATCCATGGTGCTTCCTCTTCTATTAAGAACCAGGGTGTTCATGAACACGGCATCAATCACAAGCAGGAAAATGCATGTAATGTTGTTGTATTTAACATGGGAATTGGAGATTGAAGCAAGATGTTTTAATGCCGTGTGACTGCATAATGTAGATAGGTGAAGCTACATGGGAGAAATGTACATCCCTCACAAATACCAAATAATGAATAATGGCATATTTGACAGGCTGCAATGAAATGAGCAACAGAAAAGCTGCTTATTATCATTAGAGATAATGCCTGTTTGAAGAGCCAGAGTAGCGGATATGGGCATGAAGTGTTTGAGTCTGTCATTTTCAAAATAAAGCAATGAGTCGTGAAGTCTCTTGAATTTAAACATCTATAAACATGCTAATTTGAATTCACAATTTAATGTGGGTGAGGGGGGGGGCTTCAAAATCTCCAAACATTGCATATCCACCACGGTGAGACAGTTTGTTGCTTTTGGAAAAAAAAAAAAAAAAGGGAAGAAATCTTGGAAAAGAATGACTGACTAATCATTTTCATATTTCTGTTCTTGCTGCTGGACATTTATTTGAGATTTCTCTGGTCAGCCAAGATCCAGTTCGGGTTTCCTCTCTAGACATGACAAGGAGCAGCAGAGACTGCAGCCGAATCCCAAATGTCAACCTTCGACTGCCTTTCCACATTCACAAATTGAGCGAGTGACAACAAAATGTGCCACCTGCACAAGCAGCTTTGTCAACGGTGACACTCCAACAGAGGCTTTTACGGATGGCTGAGAACAGAAGAAACAAAGAAAGTGACATGCCGTAATCTCGCTGCATGACAACAAAACAGTGTGTATGACCTCTCACGGCTGCCTGAAAACAAGCCTCTGGCAAAGATAGAGGGGCCTAAAGGCTATCAACAGAGACAAACCCGAGAAGAATCAAAGCCTGATATCTAACGTTACCGTTTGGAGGAAACAACATGTCATCACTTTGCTGTCAGAAAATCTGCGATAAAAGAATGATGTGCGTGGTCACAGCAGATAGTCTGTCCCTTCAAAACATATCTTGTACAATTTGAGTTTGGCCTCTGGTTTCAGTCCCACTGGACAACTTTTTAGATAAAGAAAGAAAGAAAAAAGAAACAGGAGACTGGACTGTTTATGTACATAAAGTCCAGCCTGTCTGTGTTTCTGTTGCTGCATGGGGTCACAACAGGGTTACCTGGCCTTTGTATCGTGTCACAGACAGGACAGGATAAGCCAGTGAACATGGTGGTCTTTGTTTCCTTTTCCTTTCCTCTATTAGCTACTTTCCCCCTTGACAATGATTAATGAACACAGTTGTACCATGTCTCACTGCACATCCAACCCCCAGTTCCTTCAACCAATGGGGAGCGCCACGAGCTACTTGGTCAGCAGAATCTGTGCTTCTGCCTGACCTGAAGGAGGAGGCTGTTTTCTGTCCTTTCTTTTGTGGCCGTCTGCACAAGGGAGGCAACAGATGGAGGGTGGGCGGTCTGCTCTGCTAACAGCCCTTTGCTAACTGGAGCAATGCAGTGCCATTATGGGTGTTTAAGACACATGGCCTGGTGTACAGGGGGAAGAGATGGAGAAGGCAAGATGGGAGAGACATACAGGCCTAATTACTGTAATGAACTCATTTTCTGTCTCTGATGCTGGATAGTCTGTCTTTCATCTTGGTTCATCCAGTGAGGAGTGGCCCAGCGGTTCTGCCAGGTCTTAAAATAATCCTCTGACTTTGTGGCCTGATTAAAGGCCCCACAGATATTAATACGCTGTCAGGAAAGTGAGGACATTCGGTCCACCATCCAGAGATTAATATCCTTCCTTCAGTTATAGCTGATCTCTCTGCACAGCAGGACACAAAGTATGATGTCAACCAATCCTGACATTAGAAGACTTACTTTCAGAGTAACTTGCACAACTTGTGCACACTGTCGCTGTCGCTGTCATTTTTCTAACCAAACTGGAAACTTACATATTACATATACATGTATTAATATATATGAACCTAAGTAATAATGCAAGAATGTTCTATAAAAAAATTTAAAAAGAATAAAAGAAAACAGCGCATACATTAACATTGATGTGTTCTTCAACACTTTTTTTGTCTACTGCTAAGACAGCTCAAAGCTGACAACACTTGTGGAAATTAGGGACAAACTGTCAGACTCCCATGTCCTTGGCCCTATTAAAAATGTGAGGTATGTCAGATCCTTTGCATGGCTAATTTGTTGGAAACAAGGCCTGTTTCAGGTAGCGTTGACAAGTCTGAGGCCTGAAGTTACCTTTCAAAAACCAGGTGAAGCTGAGCCCGCGTAGGTCTAGTTAATTGGATGTTACAAATGCAGGGAGTCGCCAGGAAGTCACGCTTGTTTGTGTGAAAATATCAAAATTTGCATATGTGCAGTCATCACAGGCACAATTTAGCTCCATGTTTCTGTCAGTGCAATCACTGTGAATGATTACACAACATCACATGCTTAAGAAATTTGCTATAGTATTAAAGTAGAAGCAACAGCGTGCCTGTGGGGCAGGGAGGCACATGGGCAGCCATGAGACGATTACCTTTAAACTGCAGCTTACAAATTCCGCTAAAATGTGAAATTCTTCAGTGTCCAGCCCATTGCCCACCATGTCAAAGTCAAACGTGTTTGTTTAGCCGTGACAAAGCTGCTGGGCGACTCTAAGCCCCGGGGTGAACACGGGCTTGTGATTACAGCCAATTATCTTCAATGAGGCCTTGTGTAATTGAGTCATATTAATTCGCCTCTGTTCTTTGCGGTAAGGAAGTTGTCGTTGGCCTCACCCCCAAAATTCCTTGACCTTGGGATCCGAGGCCAAGCCATGATGCCGTCATCCTGTCCTCCTGCAGCCAAATCACGGTCCAATGTGGATCAGAGGCCAAGTTGATTACAGAAAATTTCCAGCTCATGGACATCGTCACACACTGAGTCAGGCAGCATTCCATTGTGAGGCAAATTTACAAGTCCTTCCCATTCCGTTCATTAGTCCATTCATTTTTGGTTCCTTATTACCTGCCTTCTGCTGTTTTTGTGTAGCGAATTTGCAGCCAGTCAGACATTTGGATGTGTCACACTGTATTCATCATTAAAAGAGAGGATGGAAAAAAATCCAAGCGGAAAGCAATCGAACCTGAAGGCACACTTGTTACGCCTCACTGCCCGCCATTTGATTCCTCAATAAACTCACAATGAAAACTATGAATCACATTCCATGTCACTCCACTCTCAAGTAGGATCTGCACTGCACACAGCGTCAGCCCTCCAAGGACTTGATTTAAAACAATGGGAGCTTATTTCAATCCTCGATCATGAGCAGCTTTTCTAACCTTGCAGTGGGAACAGGGAGGGGTTTGTGTGGTGGTTTTGGGCAGAGTAGATATTAAATTCATCACATTTGCAGCAAGAGGAGGACGGGGTCATGTCTACAACCAGAAACACGGGCATCTCTAGTCTGATGAAAACACTGGTGTTTCTGCTTCGCTGAAGCGATTCTTCACCTTAACTGGGTTACTGCAAAGGAGAATGTGAGGTGAAGAGGAGGAGAGAAGGGTGGTGGAGCAGGAAGAAAAATGCCATATGGGAGTTTTGCCAAACCTTGCTAAAAGAGTTTTGCTCAATTAAACCCCAGAAGCAATTAATTGGGCAATGTTATCCGTCAGAGTTCATTACTGGGGCCTGGGAAACCAGGCATGCCATCTTCCCTAAGTGCCTCTATAACCAGAAAGAACATTGTAAAAGGGGTGTTTGTGAGTGTGTGTGTGTGTGTCAACACCACTGCTCACGCTGACCGAGGCTAGGAAAGTATAGACCAAAGAAATCCAAATTTGCCATTCAACGTCTTCGTCTTTGATCTGCAGCTCCCACAATTGAGCCTCACAACAGGGAAGAATCTCCCACCAGCTGACACTAAAATTAGCACTGATGCTAAAGCCCTGCCATTAAAGACCAAACCCTCCCCTTACTGCGCACAGCGATAACTCTGAGCATGTGAGCCGGTAAGAACCCAATCATCTAACTCCACCCTTTCTGATTGTGCTTCGACCACCAAAGGAATACCCCCATGTGCCGATATTGCCTGCAGGGAGCAGTGCTGAGATTTTAATGGCCAGTGTGAAAGCAGGGTCACACCCTCCGTAGGTGGTAAGGAAACCAATAAAATGAGTTCCGGCCAGCAGGCTTATCACGCCTGATAAGTGGAAACTGCAAAATACATCCAGCCTTGTTATCCTCTGAAATTATTCACCAGGATGAGAGTTTAAAACCACCAATTCCAAATACTTATTTGGGTTAAGCAGGGTTGCATTAGCAACAGAATTAAAAACCAACACTTCGCTAGTGACAACATCATCCATTAGAGAGGATATAGGAATGTGCCTGTCACTAACCAAAGAGTGAAATTCACACGCTACTCCCCTCTTGTATTCCACATTTTCCTTCTGCTGATTATCCATTCTTGATTCTGGTATACTCAGTTTGAAATTAAATTTGGTGTGTCCTCTAAAGCTCTGGGTGTAACTGAAGGCCGGCCCATCCATGCATAAGAGCAGAAATTGAAAGAAGAGGAGACCAAAGGCCAGAAATTCTGACATTGAAATTCAAAATTAATCCAGCTGCCCTGAAAGATACAGCTACAGGAAGGGGATGATTTTTTTTTTAACTGCTCCTGGAACTGCTTTACAACAAGGACAACAACAAAAGCAGACAAGAAGATGGTGCAGTGCCTCTCCAAACTGAGCAAGGTGACAAAATGGAGAGACTCCGTGAGACGAAATACTTTATCAGCAGCAGAACATGTGCCAGCTATTTTCATGATGTGCCAAAAAATGGTGACCCTTGTTCATCAAAAAGTGGCTGCCATTAAACATTGTTATAAAGGCAATTGGTAACACAGTAAAAGGTAACAGTCAGCCTGCCATTATGAAGGAATCACAGTGCTAATAAAGTCAGAGAGTTTAACCCCAAATACAGAAGAGGTTGCATGTGAAAAAATCTAAAACACACAATTTCACATGCACCCCGGGTCTTTTTGTTTGTCACAAACCTCCTGTGGCCTCTGAGAGCGTAACCTTTCTGCTCCTAAATATACCATCCATCAAAGTCCCTCCAATTTATATATTTTTTAAATCACTCATCTGCTGTCTCATCTCTGACTTGGCAGTCTGCGTAAGTGTGCTGTCCCTGCAAGCAACCATTTTCCAGAGGAAGGAGAGCGCCACGTCATCACCACTGTCTGTTCTGCCACAATCTAATTTACCTAAAGCTACTACAATCGCACAGCCCTACACACACATGAGCAGTGAGCTCAACGCGGCCATGAGATTAAGAGCAGCATAGGATGTCGCCCAGTTATATTACTGACAACAGATAAGAGAGGCCTGGGCATTCAGAGCGAGGGATGATCGGGGGCTTTTTGTTTACATCTCAGCGCACACAGACTGGAGTTGACCCAACAACAGAGAGACAATCAGTAGTGGAGATAAAAAAAGGAGGTCATCCAGAGTAAACACAAACCCTCGCAGCTTCATCATTCCCCGGGCCCGAGGTGCAAAGATTTGAAGTCCAAAAACTGCTATCAAAAAGAAAAAGGAAACAAAAAAACAATTCTAACCTTTGGCATAAGCACAGCTTCAAAAGGAGTCTGTTTGTGCTGTGTCTGCATTTTGATCTGAACAAAACTCCAGAAGGAAAAAAAAAAAAATGAACCCCCCCCACCCCACACACTTCACATCTGAAGACGAAAGAGAGGTATCTCTGTATAAAAGGAAGTTACTTTAAACAGAAAAAGACGTCTATTGTTCAATAGAAGCTAAGAAACACGAACAGTTTTCCATACGTTTAAGGCAGACAGCAGCTGGAGTGAAAGAGGCCATAAAGATATTTTCTGAACTGTACTACCTGATATCTGCAGCACTAACCTCAGGTCACAGCCCTCCAGCCATCATCTCGCCACACCTCATCCGTCAACAACCATGTTCTCATGCGTAAAAATCAAACAAAAGATAGCTGTTTGCTTTGCTGTGGACTTTTGCGGTTTGGACTGGTGGTTATTTCGAGCTGTAGTCTTATCATGGAAGGTGCTCACACGAACCTGCAGACCTCCCCTCAGTCTGCTCTGCATTGTGCTGGCTGTAGCTCCATCTGGAATGTGCTGGCTCCACAGCTGAGTGTGAAGCACAAGGGTCGCCCATAATCTGAGTCCATTTCGCTTGGTTCACAGAACAGTAAGTATTTACCCGACAGAAAGTGCAAAATGGTAAATTCTTTTCATTTCTTGCACACATTCAGATCCCATAATATCTACCATATGGTGTTAAAGACACCGAAGAAAAAAAAAAAAAAAGAAAAGACTCCACCAGAAGAAAGTGGTTTGAAACACTGACTGTGCAGAGAAGAAAAGGTAACTCTGGAAAAAAAAAAAGGGGGGGGGGGGGGGGTATTTTTCATCTGCTCGTCTGGAAACATCCCATCTGTCTTTCAAAGTAACTGACTTCATGTGAAATACTAACTCATACTCAAAACCTATGCATGCTGAGGGTTCAAACGCAACATTTTTGCTGCTGAAACTATCACCAAGTGGTGTTTTTAAATACTCTCTGCTCATTAAACAGCAGATCTTTTAAAGACGTGACGCTTGGCTGCGCCTAAACTGACATTTTATCCATCCAAGTGGATAGTAACGAATATTTACAGCACAAACATAGAATGCACCTTGTGCATCGACTCCAGCGTCTCTGAATTCCAGCGCCAGATAATGCATGAGGATGACAGCCATCAACAGAATAAAATTAGCATTGCAGCTCTGAAAGGATGACCTTTGCATGTCAAGATTAACATAATTACGACCAGCGATCCATCAAGTGGGAGCTTAACCACAGTCACGGTACTGATGGTGGTGTCAAGTGCACACGTGGACACAGTATGCGTCTAAATTTCCTCCCGGAATGAAAAAAAGTGTCCGTGTTCTTTGGTTGAAATAAAGCTCATACGAAACAGCACAGCAGTGGCAGTCCTTGCTCTGTGCAGCGCAGGGGAGAGCAGACCTCAACTGGGTTCAACTGAAAATGGGAGTCTCCTTCCCCGTTGCCCTGCCAGCTGGCTATCTGCCCTGCGCCTGCCGGCAGCACACTGCCATTGTCCTTTAGTTGTTTCAGGGTGATCTGAGAATCAAAATAGACCGGACAAATTATTCTCCCTGTTTATTCACAAGGGGACAAAAAACAGGAGTCGTAATAAAAGTAAGGGCACAAAGCAGTGAATTAAAAAGATCTAAATGAGGTTGAAAACTAGCTAAGAATAACAGAGTCTCTTTTCTGTTACTACATTAATGAATGCTGACTAATGGGGCTAAAACCGTGTTAATGTGCTATTAGCTTGTGCCGTGTGCTATTCCAAGGGTCAGTTAATGGTATGTAATAAATAACATTAATATCACGGCCAAGAAACCCATGCATAGTTTTAGATGTCACTCCCTCACACCTATTCAGATCTCACAGACTGAAGATCCTGAATGTTCCCAACAGAAGGAGACCGTGTTTGTTCTTGGCTGCTCCAGCGGAGCCCCACGAACAGAGAGCACTGTGCTGTGGCCCTTCTCCAAAAGGGACCATCTGTCCCGCCCCCCAAACTGGGCCTGGCCACACCGGCCCTCACTGCTGGTGGGACAGAAAGGGCCGTGCAGGGTTGATGTGGCCCAGCAGGCCTCCAGAATAAAGCACCACCTATTTCCATCAGCAAACATCCCTCCCTCTGCCACTTCCCAGCAGCCCACCGCTTTCCCAGCTACTTCCAAACGAATGACAGCCTGTCGGCAGAGCCCTCTCTCTCAGGAAGAGGGGGGGGGGGGGATGGTGAGAAGAGCACGCTCATCTTGCAAAATGAAAGCTGTTAGAAGAGTTGGGAGGTGTTCAGATCGAAAAAGCTCTGAGAAGATCTGTGCCTCCGTTCCTCTGCTGAGGTCAGTCAGAGTCCATGTCGCCACATTATCACCAAGAAACAGGGAAGTAGGTTCACACACACACACACACACACTCACACTTGTGCGTGCATCTTCACTGCATCTTGACCGGCAGAGTGCCGAACAGCATCCGTCAGTCCCACGGACCATTTCTCACTCCTCTCCCTTCAGCAGCCCTCTTTTCATTCTCAAAGTTTTTTGTTTAACTCGACACTTGTTGCCGACAGAAATGTGGCATTTGCGAGATAATTCTGACCCCCAGGCAGCAGCTGCAAGCCCCGCAACTGACACAGAAAAAGGTTTTAGTCAGTCAGAGGATATAAAGGGATGTTAACTGTAGGGAAGAAAGTAGTAAACACAGACACAGATTATCATCTCACAAGAGCTGCCTCGAGTTGCCTCTTTTCTTGTTTTTATTTCCTATAATGCTTATTTTGCACGCCCATGAAAGTAAAACCAATGCCAAAAACAACACCAGCAGCTGCTTACCTGATTTAGAGAGTCCTTTTTCATCAAAGTCATAAAAGCTGAAAGCAAAAGACACAAAGTCCTGTGAGCCGCCGTGGCAATGAGCCCGCTGCAGAGATGCTCTTCCAGCGCATTAAATCCACCCGCCACTTGTTGAGCAGAAGCCTCCCAAAAGCGCGCACACATGAAAGACAAATCCAACATATTTTGCGGCCGAAAGCCTCTGAAGTCTGAAGCTGCACCACAAATCCTCCTCTGCTTTCTTAATGCAAGAACTCATTTGGTAAGAAATATATAAGAAATATAAGATAAGTGAAAAGGAAAGTTTGGAAACCATTCGGGAGGCAATTTAGCGAAATGCATACAGCTGCCCCTTAATGCTCACAACCCTCCCCCTGTGACAAAGCCACCAACAGCTGAATGAGCCGGCAACATTAGCATATGTAAGGGAAAGTAGGTGGCTGTCCTGCAGCGGTAGGAGGGAATGCTGAGTGTTGGTGTTGGTGCATGGGGGGTGGGGGGGTAGACCGTGACATTCAAGGCTTCTCTGGCTGACAGGAAGGACAAGGAAAAAAAAGGAGGGGGGAAAATCTATTGTTCCCAGGAAAAGATCCCCAGGTCAAGCCTGTGACCTTCCAAGTTTCTCGCGATGCCTGACATTTGGAGCAGCGGGAGATAGAGGAATCCACTTATCCACTCCCTGTCCTGTGAGCTACACGCTGGTACAAAGGTCTGTCTGACAAACGGCCCACGCAACCACGTCCACCTTTAACACACCGAGATAAGGGAGAGAAAGGCCCGAACCACGGAGGGGAATCACCCCATTTACAGATCTGATAATCCCTTCATCCGTGCGTCAAATGCTACACGCTGCACATATTTTACCTTCAGCAGAGGATGGAACAAAAAAAAGGAGGGACAACTCTGCAAGTCACATCTTCCCACATTAGCTGCAAACAGATGTGGGTTTAAGTGTCTATCTCCAACTACCAGGCTGAAGACATGGAGCCTCAGATGAATGACGTCTTGTCTCACACCCTCTTGATAAAAGCTGCAAATAGAGCCTTGAGAAGACGAAAGCTGACAGCTTTTAACACAAAATGTCAGTCAACAGTTTGATCAGTTGCTGTTTGTTGATGGGAGTTGCCATCTGTCAGCGTGTGACTGTGTTTACAGATGAAAATCTTTGGAGGAGCAGATGAATTGCAAGTGCTGGGGCAACTTCTGGGGCTCCTCTGAGCAAGTTACCTTTACCACAGAGAAGAAACCAAATAAATAAATAACATGCATGAGTGTGTTACATAAACTATGTGTGATTTTATCTATGTGAAGCCAGTCACTTCTGGAGGAAGTCAGGCAGTTCCTGGACAGACGATCGCCGAAATAAAGAGCAGCTTTGTGTGGCAACTAATGATTTGACCAAACATTTCCGCTCTTGTAAAACTTGCATAATTGAGTTTCAGGCATCTTAATTGAAAAAACATAAAAACAGTGTCATTCTAGCCACTTCCTGATGACTGCTTTGCTCTGTCTGCTTCAGGTCGGAGGCAGGAACGTGTTAATAGCAGGAAATGACAGACTTTAATCAAGCTGAATGAATGGCGGCGTTCACAGGCCTTTGTGCCACAGTCGGCTTTGATCCAGCCTCTGCAGGCAGGTTCTCAGCTTTGATTTGAGTTGAGGGGAAGCAAAGAGTTTTATGTGAAGAGTGGGAAGCCCCAGGAGGTAACACTTAAGAGTTCTTGTCACTGCATCCCAGCAAACAGACAAACTATTCATCAGCCTACACATGTGTGCAGCAGGGCCTGCGGAGAAACACACATTCCCACAAACAGTGCTCTTTTGCACATGGACGACCGGGTCTGATGGGTAATTTACATACCAAGGGTAGTCATTATGCAAACGGATACACATGCAAAGCGACCTGCATTAACAAATGCTAAAACAACATCTTTCACAGCTCGTGTTTCCAGTGCCACAGAAAGAGAGAAATATACTTTCTTTCTTTTCCACTTTAGCAATTCAGGCTGGCCATAAAGAAATATGTGAACCAATATGAGATGAATAAAACGGAAACAATGGACTTATAATAGGAGACTGTTGCCAGCTATAAAAGGTGTAACTGCTTTATTTTCCACACTAAATTTCACACAGAAATCTGAAACTCTCTGCATAGTTACTGCTGACTGATGCGTCAGCAGTAATTATGCAGTAACTATGCAGTAACTATGCAGTAACTATGCAGTAACTGTTTGATACGAGTTTCCGGCTGTGATGACAAATTCTCGATATTACAGATTAGCCTTTTAGCCTTGATTTGTGTTGTGCATATTAGCCGTTCATATATTGCATGTTTCAGGGAAGAGTTTTCGGAAAAAAAACCCTTTCTTGTGCTTTTTTCTTTAAGAAGCCACATCAACCACATGAGAACCAGACCAGTTTTTCATGCTAAGCTAACTGTAGCGTCGGTTTGAAACAAGGGCGTGGGTTAGGGTTTGTTACATCAAAAGTATGTTAAGCTTGTTAAATCTTTTCCCAATGCCAGAAGCAGCATGTTTTGTCTCTGTGCGCCGAGGGCTACAACGGACACAGAACTGGAGTTTTGTCCAGAAACACCCACAACCTCACAGCGCCACAGTGTAGCTTGTAGTCAACTCTCCGGCATAATTAGGCCAGTTGATCGTTTTTACTCGACCACAAAAAACAACAACTGGAGCCAACCAGTACCTCAGCTACTTAAGAATCATTTGATGCAGGACATTTAACAAACCGAAGAACGAGCCGGGCACCGGTATCCACTTAGATTGAGCTCGTTTTCATAAGGGGTGTGACCATAGCCAGGCATGTGATGCATTTGCTGTCCAGTATTTTTAGTCCTGCTGATAACAGCATGCTTTGGTAAGACAAGTTTTTCTTAGTTATGCAGAGAGGAATGGGGGTGTTAAGGCAACTGGTCTGTTCCTCATGTAGAGAGGAAAGCAGGAAAGGCAGCTGGCAAGCAACAGGCAACCACAGCATCTGAATGTCACCTCTCCTACCCACCTCCACTCCTCTCCTCTCAGTCCATTCTGAACCCGTTGTTAAAATTCACCAGCAAGCAGGAGTCTGTGCTGCCTCCGAACCATCCATGCTGCTCCATCTCTACAAGAGGAGGAGAGGGAAAGAGAAGGGGGTTGTGGGCATGAGGTGAGGAGGATGGAGAGTAAACAGTGGCTTTGTGCGCATCCCTCGCTCTGGTTGCTAGGCAACTTATTCTGCGTGCGACAGCCTTGAGTGACAGCTGACCTCCCCTTTGAACAAAGATGGAAAGTTGAGCGAGGGATGGGAGAGAGGAGCAGAGAGATGAGTGGTGATCGGGTGAATTCAGAGAAAGACACATTGTTGTTTCTGGGGGTTTGATGCACAACTTCCACACAAAATACAGAGGAAAATCCTCGGCCTATAAAGATGAAAGCATAAGCAAACCAGAGACATGTGATGGCGACAAAAATACAGAGAGCTCATACTTGTAAGAGCAATCTGAGTAGGTTTCTTTAATGATGATTATTGGAAGAGACAAACCTTCCCGTCCAAATCACTAGATGATTTTGCCTCGATCACACTGCAACAGGTGACAATGAGCATGGCATCATTTCCAGAAACCAGTCAGAAACCTATATATTCAAACCATGTTCTCGTTACTTTAAGCAATCGCATTTTCCAAGCGAGTGAGGCAAACCTGATTCATGCAACTGTAATCACACTGCAGATCTCGCTGCAGCATTGCCACGGGCAGGTTGAAGATATCTAATCTCTTCATACTTTTCATTTTTTGCTGATAGTCTGTCATTAACTATAAACATGTGATTAGGGTGTGTAAGAAACTTCCTCAGGCAGAGAGCCAGGATTCCCACCGCAACCTACAAACTACAGTCATATCCCAGGAAAGCTGTCAGAAACCAGTAGCTCTATTTTGTATGCAGCACACACGATCTGTTTTTATCAGTACTGGGAATAATATGGGTTTTGACAATTGCAGGAGCTGTAAATAGAATATGAATAATCACCGACCGGAGAGCTGCTTTTCATTGGAAGTCTGGCAGGAGAAAGTGTGCTCTATGCCAGTTCAGAGGTGCTGCACTGCTGATGTTCGCAAAGGAAAGCGGACACTGGAAACCATATAGTTAACACCAGAATGGGTAAAGTTGCCAGTTTCGTTAGATGATCATAGCGGATGCCAGATGTCTGCACCACAGCTGGCTAGAGAAGTGGAAAGGATCATTACAAAACAAGCAGTTTAACATGAGTTAAATCCTTAAACGCATCAACCTGTTGGTACGCCAGAGGTATTTGCAATGAAAGTGTACCACAGCTACGAGACTGAAACATGTACGATAACCTAAATGCAAAAGAAAAAAAAAAAACAACAGCAAGTAAGAGGATTTTATTTCTTTTTTTCAAAGTGGCCATCTGGAGCGTATGTTCCACTCGAACAACTTCTTACTGTAATTAATTAAGTTGTCACAAGGGAGCAGTTTGATTAAGTGAAAACTTCTCTTATTCTCTATAGGCCATGTTTCCAGAGCTCAGAGAGGAACGGCGCTGATAGAATTCCTGAGAACTAGGCGGCCCTGGTTTGCACTGCAGCTGGCATCTGTTTTATGGAGTCACTTTCAAAGCTTTCCCCTTACAAGTGGCATCAAAAACATCTGTTCCCAGTGCAGCCACCCACACGAGAGATTGCCCAGTGCTGGCAGGATGGCCTGCAGACATAGGTTACAGCCGACATGCAAACACGCATGTAAAGCTCCAGACAGCCACAATGTCACAGTTAAGATAACAAAACTACCAAAACACACAGTATACAAGGAGAGGAAAAGACTAATAGAGTGGAGACAGAGGAACTGAGAAATTACGACTACACTGAAAGGAAAAAATACCCTGAAGAAGAATCTAAAAAGCAAATTAAAAAAAACAAACAAACATTAAATAACAAGAAGTTACTGTGGAACAGGAGCATAATAACAAGTAATTCTGAGTCTCCTGGACACATTGAAAGATGTGCAGTTACACTGAATCTCAGACCAATTTGACCTCCATCATGTTCAAAGGAGTCCTGTCCATGGAGGGGCCTGGTAATGTCTGACAAAGTAGCAGCAGCAGCACTATATTAAGGCTGCTGTGTCCAGTTTTGTGCGATGCACTCTGGCAGTGCTGAGAACAGTGTAAAAACACTGCGCATCATTAAGGGGAGTGTGTTTGAGGACCATCCACAGCCTTTTAAAGGGACATCTATTGTGGGGAGAGTGGAGAGAGGGAGGCAATAGCAAATGGTCTGAGTTGTTTCCATTCCCTCAGCCCGTTTATGGAAACATTATGGCAGTAAGGTTCAGTTCTCACGGAGGAGGAAAAGATTTGGTGAGTGAGTGAGTGAGTAAGATTGGGAGACAGGATTATGTGAGTAAAGGAGAGAAAGGAGAAGCAGAAATGCTGCTTTTAGCTGTTTTCCCCAGAAAAGACCCTGCTCCGTGTGTGTCCTTCTTTGTGTGCTTCTCCCTCTGGCAAAGGCCACAAAAGCCTCCATTTATCTATCCTGAGCATCTAGCCTTATTGAGAAAAGGCCCTGAAAGGCGGGCTGCAATCACATGTGCCAGGGTGACATGGCTTTTCCCTTGTTAACACTTCAATCTGGCACCCTGAGTGCACCCAACACAACTCCACCAGAGTGAGGGATTACTCCTGCCGACAAACGGGGGGAAAAAGAAAAGTAGTACATCTGTTCTACATATTTGCATTTCTTTGGTTGAGATCACAATGCACCACTTGACTCGATGGAAGGCGAACATTCCCAGTCAGGCATGAGAAAAACCACCCCATCAATGAGGCCTTTTTCCACCCTCGAGTTTCTTCAGCCGGGGTAACGGCACATCACAAAGAGCAGCTTGCACAAAACAAAATCCGTCAGAACTCAGAAGCAGACGGGCACACTTTATTCCCGATTCCTGCTCATCAGTTTCCATTTACTCAGTGTTCTCGGGAGTCGAAAAAGGGACCAAGTGCAATTTTAGGACATCGCAATGTATGCTATTCAGCAATCTGCAGCTCTAATTGCAGAGTGAAGAATTTTCTACATCTCTGGCATTGAGGCCCAACAGCTGCAGCTGGCATGGCATGTGGGGGGTGTGTTAAGGGAGGCGTGGCAGCTAAAGGGGTGTCAAAGACTAACCTCCTACTGAGTACCACCCACACACGCACACCTTTGCAGAAACACACACACGCACGTGATGTTACAATCAAGCGTTTTGTGCTTTTGTCTCCCTGGACAGCTTAATAACGTTGATAACATACCAAAGCTTCAGGGGGAGTATTGTGCTTTAACGTGTGCCTCCCTCTCTACTGTCACTCACCGGCACATCCTTGATCTTTCTGATTCAGCTGCCATAAACAAAAGAAAGACACTCCAAGACATGCATACCAAAACAACCATAAAATGTATGAATTCTATTGCCCATTCTTGCTTCTGCATGTCCCCATTCTCGCCGCCTCCTTATTATACCACAATCTTACCATCCCCCTTCCTGAATGTCTAATGAAGGAAAGTGTCCAGGGAGACGGGCAAAGATGAATTCATTTCTTTCACCAAGAGCCAAGTGCACCGATCCGACCCGATTTGAGGGCCCTTTGACCTTTAGAACCGATCGAGGCCAACGATCTGATGAGGTGTTCTTATGAAGGGGGAGAGGGGAATGGGCGAAGAAATGGGGGAGAGGAGGGGGGTGAAATCCAAACATCCCAACCCTCATAGAAAAGTATGTCTCAAATTCAAGACACAGTAGCTTTTCCTCCGCCGGTGAAAGTCCTTTGACATCAATATTTATGCGTTTCAGAATGCCTCACAAAGCACTGGAGTTGGATTATTTAATGTACTTACGTCTTCAGCCGAGCAGAGAGAGCAGAAATCAGGCACAAGAGGAAGAACGGGCACAGGAAAGTGTCTGTCCTTTGCCACAGCGCTGGCCAGGTTTTAAAACAGCATCCCAAATAAGCACAGATTTCCTTATCTCTACAATGCAGCATGCTCTGCAGAATGTCACAAAGATGGCAGCACTTGGAGAAACACACCAGGAACTGGCAGCGGAATAACCTGCATCAACCCAGAGGAGAGGAGAGAAGACATGCTTTGATTTTGTTCGATTACATTATTACCAACAAAGTTTAACAAGATGTATGACTCCCACAGGCTGTTGCTATAAACAAAAACTTAAGTTGACTTGCCTCGTAAATAACAGTTAAAAATAAAGTCTTTCAACACTCTGTTGGAGTCTACTTTGCAATGTTTGTGTCTAGCAACGAGATATGTGAATTCCTATCATTACCATCATCCTTAAGGAACCCCAGGAACACAATTCAATATTAAATCAATGGGAAGCACAATCCTCGATGACACTCCCGGGGCAGGAACAGGTGCATGACTAGGTATTTTCCTTCTTTTTTTGGCCTCTATGACAAGAAAAGCGTTGGAAAGGTCAATATTCTAAACTACCAACCCACAGACATTTTGCTGATATCGCAGAGCACTCACAAAAACACCACAGGGACCAATCAATAGTTTATGGGCCATTCCTGAACTGAGCAAACAAAGGAGTGGGGACCAACCAGGGAACCCGCTTCGTTGGAGCTGTTGAGGAAAGTGGAAGGTGTCTTTTCAGGGACCCCCAGACTCAGATGGCCTTTTTGTGAAAATTAAACTAAATAACAGGAAACAATTAAGCAGCCCAAGAAAATGTCAAATGTCACCACCTGAGGGATTGGACCTTCGTGTGTGACCCTAATAACAAGCAGAGTGGAGCAAAGGTGGAGCCATTCTGAAAGGGAGATTTTCGACCGGTACACCCCCCCCCCCCCCCCCCCCCCACCCCCCACCCTACAACGGTTTTTGGATGCGTACTTTGAAGACGAAAAAAAAAAGCTTTACGACAACTGGAGAAATCAGGACAGCTTGCAACATTGGCGTAATAGCCAGGACAGAAAAATCTGGAGAAAACCTGAGTTTGAAACCGGGTTGATTTGTGATGAAGTAAAAACAAGCGTTATGTTATTATGTTATTTGCTAATATAAACAGCAATGGGGTTGTGAATCGTGCAATGATTTACTGGCCGGTTTGCAAACTATCCACGTGAAGCATGGTGAAAGATGGGATGTTTGAGGACTTAAAAAAAAAAGACTGGAGTGAAAATTCAAGAGGAAGAAGAGCTACATCACAATGTAATATATTCATCAAAGTGTTGACATTTTACTCTGACCTCTGACCCTTGGTGTTTGTCCTAAACACTGAGTTATCCTGAGTGAGATGACAGCAGTGTAATTATACAGCTGCTCTTGTGGTCAGATACACAGCACCTGGCTGTGTAGCCTGCACTTGTGTGTTCACTGTGTTCTGGCCTGGGCCCATGCAGCTCTGTGCTGAACTGCATGTGGCCCCACAGTTCTGTTTACATTTCAAAGGCTTCCAGTAAATATGGCCCAGGGAAGGTAAGCATGGAATGAACATACAATGTCGCTGCTGGGCGTTGCGAGAATTACACACAGAGATCTGTCGTTGGGATTCTGTTTGCTTGATTGCATTATGTCATCTCATTTTCTTTAGTCCTTCGTCTTTTAAGGCAATAAGCTCACATACAGGCTGGCATTCAGCACCGCCCCTCAAGCCCTGGATCCCACGTCCTCCCACCCCCCCTGTGGCTAACCTCCAAACATCCACAGCAGCTTTCAATACACTTTGCCGGATGAGAGGATGGGAGCAGCTGATCTCCTCCACACTGGCAGACAGTGAGGTTACAGAAGCAAGAGAAAGGGAAATAAAAAAAATAAAAAAAATCAGGTCACGGTCACTGCTGATCATTATACTCAGTCAAAAGCCTTTAGAAAATGCATAAAAGGATGGCTAGTTGAAACGATGTTGCAAAGAAAAAAGAGCGAAAAAAGTGAAAGTGAAATGGAATATACTACTTTAGGTTTGAATTAGTTCTGCTTGGCTGGGCCGGTGCTCCTTAAACACATCATACAGCTGCAGCAGCCCCGAGTACAGGGAAAGGCCAAGCCGACGCACAGTTCAGCTCCTTTTCTGCTGCAGCCTTCCCTTCTACTTCGTGTAAAAGGCTTTTCACATACACACCAACTGCAGTATCTCAGGCTTGTCTAAAATATTCACAGACTACCGTATCTTTGCTACAACAGTAGGCCACGGGCAAAATTGTGTGCATGCATTTTTGTGCCTCAGTGAGTGGCTAAAAAGCTACATAATAATGTCTCTGAGTGTTATTCAAAGATACTCCCTGAACCAAACAACACGGGTAAACTTGTATATTTTCAGGATATCGAATACAGTGTCAGGTTTTTCTAATCCGTAAAGCTCTGCAAGATCAAAGGGCTCTGGCCTTGAGCAAGGAGTCAACAGATAAGGATTTCTCAGTGGCAAATATTGATTATTTCTGCTCTTTTTACACCAAAAACTGGTATGCTTTTTGACATGGATAAACCCACTCACACAAGGTGATGGCCACCTTTTCCATTGCCAATAGCAGGGTGGTTGAGTGTGCTACGAATGTGCTCATAGAAATGGAATTATACCCTGTAACTTTTATTTCACTTTGAGGTGAAATCCCTGTAAGGAGGGGATGGTATTAACTGCAACTTGCAGGCTGTAGAGGACCCCACTTTTCAGACAAAATAGTTTAATAAGGCAGCGCTGCACAGAGGGATTAACAAGGCAGGCTGTGCCTCTTGTGTTACGTAAAGTTTCTAAGTCATTATAAGAAACTGTGTAAATGGGTGTTAAAAGAACAATTGAGCTGCGCCCACTCTTGCTGCCCAGACCACAGCCCACTTAGCAGAAATGAGCATGTCCGCCCAAGTATAACGTCTACATAACTGCCAATTGGAGCTGATAAATAAAGCCAATTAATGCCGACAAAAGCCAGATGTTAGTGGGGTTTTGTTGGTCCAGTGTAAATGAGAGAGCAGTGTAGCCGATGGATAACATATGTTGTGGCTGTTCTTGTCTTATACTTTTTCTTGTTTTGGCTCATTAACCCATTAACCTAAATTAATAATTTGTTGACACCATTGTTTCAGTAAGAATGAGCACAGCTTCTCAAAAAGCTGCAAAAAAAACCTAAAAAACTGAATCCTACATGTTTCCATAGACTGGTTTGACGCGGTTAAACAAGGCTGCTAAGTGTTGCCAGATGGTGGCAATATAGGTTGCTTTACTAGTAGGGGTAATTTAGTAGAAAAAGTTGTTTACTTTACCATAGACAATACTAAAGGAAGTAAAAAACAACAACAACAAATGCAGTGGAAACCTACAAAAGGAAAGAGCTCTTTTTTGGGGAACAGCTGGGGTATACTATCTTGGAAAGTGATGGTCAGTCATCCGAGTCGTGTCATTTTAAGTTAAAATCCAGGTAAAATCCCTCTCAAACGAGTGTATTAACTTTTTACAGTATGTACTCTTTCCCTTCGCCTTATCCTATTCACCTCTACAAAATGCAACTAAAGAATCACAATGAAAACCCAGCTGCAATGGCCACAAAGACAAAGGCTGTCCCACTAGGAAGGTGTCAGCATTTCTTTGGTCAAATTGGCTGCATAATAAACCTCAGCCAATGTAAATTATCTCAAAGGGGCAAATTAACTACTCTTGCCAAGATTTAAATCATTGTGCAAGCTTTTCCCATAGAATAACATCATAACATAACTCAACCAGGGTAACACATTGCATCACACCACCAAAAAGTTTCTAACTTTGTTATAGTCTGGAGATCCCAGGACAACTGAATTCATTATTATCTGATTTATGGACCGGTGGGAACACAAACAAGAATAACAGCCCCCCCCCCCCCAAAAGGTCTCAACAGTGCTTTTTAAAAAAAAAACACAATGACAGACTACAGACCATGACTAGACCTTCTCATTTGTCTCATGTCAGTGAGCTGGCAATGTGAAAGGAACCAACACAAACAGACACAACTGATAAAGGACTGTTCAGAGGGAAAGTTCCTTCCTGTGAGAAAGGTTGACACCGAGAAATCCTGCAAATTCCACTCTCAGAACAAAGCAGAACAACACACAAAACAACTACTGCTGCCGCTTAACCCTACAGTGTAACATCCCCTGAAGCGATCCCGTTCCGATTCGCTTTAGTCAATCCAGCGCCGGCTCACGCCATACTTTCAGTGTTTCATTTCAGTGCATCTTACAAAAGAGAAGAAACCAACACTTTATTCAGGATAATGCAGATTAAGCTGGATTTTGACACAAGCTCCTGCTCAACAGCAGTGCACTGCAATGTGCCGGTGAGGTTAAGTGAAGGATACAGGCCTCTGCAGCAACGCCTCAGTGGTTCACACTCACACAATCACGCAAACACATTAAAGATGAGCATCTGTCACGGCTCTGCTCCATTTGAGTTGTTAATTACAATTATCCTCCATCAGAAACAAGTCAGTGTAGTTTTACGCTCTGAAGTAACTCATCCGGTGGATATTTGCTCCTTGGCTTACTCTCAGTCAAGGGTGCAGATGCTTATGTTTTGTGCCATCTTAGCTTCCACATTATTTAACGTGAATATCGTGCAAACACTTTATTGTTGCCTTCAAGGCCCGAAATAGTGTGTATCTGAAGCAAAAAGCCCATGAAAATGACAAGAAAAACATAAACAAACCGACAAATTGTGAAATATCTCTTTCGATCTGTGAATTGATGATAAGCAAATAACTTTGATTATTCTTATCAGCCCTTATCGTCCCATGTTTGACATGTAATGGCATGCAGCCTGGACTCTGGCTGCATTATCCACACTCATGGCCATCTATTCAAACGGGCCCTTTCTTTTTCGCTACAGTAGGAAGGAGGTATGCACAGCGGCACTAAACCAAATCCCTTCTTATCTCCCATTGGAGGCTGGCCACAACCTCAGAAGTCAGTTATACCAATTGTGTGGGCCTGCTGTGGTAAACACAGATGGAGTTAACCCCATAGGTCACTGCTGGTCCTTGGACTCTGTGGGTTAATGACTGACCAGCGCCCATTTTCTTCATTGTGGTCCAGTAACAGAGAAGTAGACAAAACATGTGGGGAGGGTCAGCAACATTTGTTGGCCTTTTCTCCAACATTCCTGATAGGGACACTAATGAGTTCCTAAGGGAACACTGGGTGCACACATAATTCATCTTGGCATGACACATTTTCCTATATGCTTCACTACTGCGAATATTTTTATGGGGATATTGTTCAATGATTGGCATGGTGATAAAGAGTGATGCTGCTCTTTTCACTACTTTTTTTTTTAGTGGTAAATACACTGCTCTACACCTGGAAGTGAAAGGGCAACAAATAAAATGATGGTATGGATGACCAGTGGAGTTATTCATTTATTTTCTTTAATTCTCTCATGGCTATAGTGATGAGGTCTACCATCTGGAGTATGAAGATCTGTCGGATAAAACACAGTCTTAGTCTATACATCTGATGTGACATTTGGATCACATCTGTAAAGCATGTGTGGCTCCATATGTCGTGTGTGTAGCATAGAGCTTAACCCAGAAAATTATGTCAAGTCAATAGGTTAACAAAAGGTTTACAAGCTGATTTAAGCTGGCTGTCTTGTTTTCATGACCAGAAACAAAGCAGCGACGCCTGGAGCGTCGTAAAAATTCAGGGTCACTGTTTACTCAAAGTGTACACTTCAACAAAAGGGCTTCAAAACACCTTCCAAAGGAATATAGAGAAGCACTGTTCTGGCTAAAGTCATCAGCTGCCCATTCGATTCGACTGAGGTCTTGATTATGGTGACATGTGGATATCCATCTAGGTCAATCTCACCCCATGCAGAGAGAAGGATTTTGGGTTTTCAAAACCACAGACTTAGATGCAGTCCTCCAAAAAAACCTAATTGTGTTCAGTCCTGGTTGACGATGCTACGCTAACCGTAGGTCGAATGGTGACTGGTTGAAAGATAGCTTAAGCTGAGATGTGCTTTTCTTTGGGACTTAATCACAAAGTGGACAAAGAAAACAGAGTGGCTGCTGATGCATGTTCAACAGCTCTAACAGTCTATGTGGGCCTTAGCAGGCAAAGATGGCAAATACAGTCCTCAGAAGGCTAAAACATTTGGCCCCCATGTCAGACTTCCTCAACAGCCCTTCAGAGGTATGGCTCTGTGTAAAAAAGTAATGCTGCAGTCAGTGCTTGATTTCTGTCATCACATCATCTTCTCCAATCAAGCAGTTTCCCCTCAAGCCACAACACAGACACCCCCCCCCCCAAATATGCCTGATGTGACAGCAAGACTCTTGATGAGCAGCAGAGGGGATACAGAAAGAATAAGAAAAAATAGAGAAGATATAAGGTGCTCAACAGGATGGGGAAGCACCTGTTCTGGCTAATTTGACTAAGATACTGTCAACAGAATCTCTTCTGAAAGAAAGACACCATGAAGATGCCAAAATCCGTGTCAAGTATGGCAATCTTTTCTCTTAGTAAACACTTTACAATCAAACACATCCTCCGCTGTATAATGTACAGTGTTTAATCCACTGTATCCACTTGAATACATTTAAAATATCCAAGTTAAGCAAGCAGAGATCTAATAAATAAACAAGCAAAGTGGCACACAAGGGTTTAAATCCACAAATATCCCCGAGACACACAACATTGTTTCAACATTCTTCAAAGAATCAGAATTCAGAAGGCTAATACAGTTGCTTTTCATCCTCCATCAGTAAGATGTATCGTTGGCACCGAGTAAGCAAATAGTTCTTTTACAAGATCCTCACTGCCACTAATTTGATTTCTCAAATTAATAGGGAAGCTTATTTCAAGTGTCTACACTCTGCATGTTATGAACATTCTTCAGCAATGCGCACACATCCATCACAAACAGTCCCCTTGTGCAACGAGGGGTAAGTCCATCAAAAACATCAACCTAATGACTTCATCTATGCTTTCCCTAACAGGGATGAGTGGGCTTAAACCCTTTCATAAATCCAGACTGCAATCAAAACAAAGGCTGACAAAAAGGACGAGGAGAAACACTGACTCTCATAACAGGGGCAGGCAGCATGTGATCCCCTGTCTGCTGGATAGTTGGTTTTGGAGCAACAGGATTTGGTCGGGGAGGCCTATTGTGAATCTTGGCCAGTCAGACACTCAGCCGGTCAGCTGGCGCACATCAGACCTGGTTCGCCTGATCCTCATCACATGCGTGGGATGTGGGATCTGTTAGAAATGGGTGTGCCACACGGCATGGCAAGCCTTTGTGATACGACGAGGAGAAATTCATCACCCCTGAAAAATGTTGTTGATTTTTTTTCAAATTGTGGTTTGAACCCAAGCCCTTCAGCAGCTTTTCTCCCTCTAGTTTTTCCTCAAAAACCATGGTGAGTCAGCACAGCGGTAGAAAAGCACCGTGAGAACAGAAACACACATGGGGGAGGATCACCCTGCCAGCCAATGCTGGGTGCCACGATGTGAGTGGTGCAACAAAAACACTGAAATCAGCCACTGCTTTTAAGCCATTTGTAAAAAGCAGTAACTTATTTACAGCTAATTCTTTTTTTTCTTCCTTTTTTTTTTTGGTCACCGGCCAAAGACGGGGGCTGTGACTCAGGAAGACATCCTAAACCAGCCCTGCAATGATAACAACTGGATATGGCCTGCGGACATGTCACAGGAAGCCGTTTCCCCTCCAAACCTGACAGGTGCCCTTATTGTTCGGCTGAGCACACTTTGTGCACATAACTTTATTTTGAAAGACATGTCTATCCAGCTCAATTACCCATTGTCTGGTAAGTCATGCAGAAGACGCTGTTAGAAATACACGAGGACATATTTCTTCTTCATTGCCCTCTCTGCACCCTGCTGATGGCACGATACAACAGATCTCTATTCAAGCTAAGATTGAAAGCCTTAGCTTGACACCATCACTATCATGGCTGCTGAGTAAGTTTCCCTTTAGAAGCGTGCTGCTGGCAGTGG
This sequence comes from Leuresthes tenuis, assembly GCF_036924035.1. NCBI lineage: Eukaryota > Metazoa > Chordata > Actinopteri > Atheriniformes > Atherinopsidae > Leuresthes > Leuresthes tenuis. The sequence continues at coordinate 19,937,763 of NW_027325362.1, forward strand.
GTGAGATGCGGTACCAAGGCAGAATCATTTTCATCCCCAGTGGGGACAGTTTTGTCTTTATTCCATCTTCCATCGATTTTGAACTCAATCTGAATTCCCTTTTGCATTGCAACAAAAGCACAGACTCTTATACACAGATTCAATCAAGAAACAAATCAAGTGTAGAGTCATGGAATCTATTAGAACACCTAAAATCAGAGATCATATAGGTCAAGTACTTCACACAAGGCTTAATGACTAAAGCATCCAAAACATATATATATATATCTAAATATATGCAAAATTGGGAAAGAGAGCAGATTAATTGGCTTGTTTTTCGCTTTTTTGCACTGTAATAACAAATTCTTCACACATCACTAAATATCTCTTTGTGCCCATTCAGGTTAGTGGTCAGCTGAAGCCTCTCTGATGTGCAAACCAATGGTAGCTGGAGTTTAGCCAAGCATTTCAAGTATCAAAAGGGAAAAAAAGGGAAAAGTTAAATGTTAAAGCAGGCCCTGGACATGCTTCAGCCATATTAAAACACTCCTGTGCTTGCTTTCTCTGGCAGAGCCCCACAGAAAAACTAATCTTTCCCAGACATAAAACCCTGTGAAAAAATAAAGGTGTCTTATTGATCTTAACGCTCCAGGATCAGAGAACTCCATACGCTTGATCTGCTCAGATGAGAGCTGTGAAACCAAAAAGGAAATAAAGCCGAGCAGCAGCAAAAAAAACACGAAGCAGTGGAAATTTACATTAACGCTAAGCAACGCCTAGTTCTGTCTGCGGCCTCTTTATTTCCTTTTATTAGGAATTTTGTCACAGTGGAGGCTAAACTTCCTACAGGAAGACAGCAAAGGATATGGTGCTGGAAGACAAACAATATTTGACTTAATCCCCCAGTGGAGTATACAACACAAGTCAGTGTGAGCTGAATGGGCCCCAGAAGCAGCCAGTGGTGAAGCATGATTGTATATGCTGTGTACAAGCTGACTGTCAGATATTATTTATGGTGGAATCCAAACAACTATGACTAGGGGAAAGAGCTCTTTGTCTGAGCAGATATGCACGCTCTTATCATTACAAAGAATATCCAAGTAAACACCTAACAAAACAGAAAGTTGCTTACATAATTAAAACACATCCCGCTCTGGGCCTCCCAACAAAATCAAACATGGCCTGTGAGAACTGAGCTGTTGGCTTGGCTTTCAGTCGAAATGTGAGGCTGTGTTACCCACGACCAGCGTGACGATGCTGACTTTAGCGCCCCCCTCTGTTTCCAAGGAAACACTCCACTAAAAGAATTCATTCAAAAAAGGTTCGAGCCCGACTACTTCTCCGGCTCAGACACACACACTCAAGCCACCACCTCTACATCCATCACTGAAAGTCAACATTTAGAAAATGCAGAAATAATATATTCTGAAGGAATATCAATTGGAATTGGAACGTCATATGCACTCACCCTTTGTCGTGGACCTTTACAAACAGGAGTCAAGTTTAAGTGACGCGCACATACCTCATGTACACTTTATGAATAGACATAAATACGAGCTATAGATAGACAACAGCTGAAACGTTATATCCTCCTGTTACTTTACGTCTCTCGCTAAAAATGACATTAGCTACGGTGCCGGGGAGCAACTTTATCCTTTGTGTTCACTGTTCCCAGCGATGTGCTGCACTAACAGAGTGTATCGCTCCTCACTTTCAACTACACGTTCTTACTTTTGACTCTTTTTTTTTTGTTTTACGGTTCAGAGCGAGAACAACACATTTGGGGCTCACCTCAAAGTGCGCGCGGTGTTCTGTCCAGACTGTTCACGATTTTATTTATCCCGAAGATGTAAACGCGGCGCGGTTTGTGTGGTAGTCGGTCCTACATCCCCCTCTCTCAGTCTCAGCCTCCAAACTGAGGCGACACGGACCATAGCGATATCCATCCAGCACCTATCTCCGTGATGACAACACGCAAGGAGAAAGACTCCGCCCACCCCACGCTTGGAAAAACTCACTCCAGTGACCACTGCTCTGACATAATAGTTTTTTTTACCCTTTTCCTGGGTGATACGACTGAAGACTAATGTTTACTCCAGACTAAAGCCGAATAAAGACGCTGTCATGCAAACAAAGCAAGGCGGCTTTAATGCCTTCCGTCACCACGAGACTCTTTTAGTCTCGAGCCTACAGTGGCACCAACTGGTGAAATCCAGAAAATTCAATATTCTAAACCATCTAAATAAACTGTCATCCTCATTTTGCTCCAAGTTGTGCTGGTATAGTTTGCTCGTTTAATAAGACGTTTGTACAAGGTTGTTTTATTTTCCCTCAATTTAGGCCAGTAACATATTCGTACAATTAGTTGTGTTTTCAGTTGTGAATGATATTGTAATTTTCCATACGACATAAATAAGAGATAAAGAAAACGGTCGATCGGCCGAATTTTGAATAGGCGCCAATGGCTGAAAATAACTGAGACAACATTTCCCAGATATCCCGAAGCATTGTATGACGTAAAACGTTCGCGACAGCTGTATGTTTCCATGGAGTCGTTGGAAGCTAATAGAGTGAGCTTGCGGATTAGTAGTCAACTTGTTTTGTTAGCCGCTTAGTCTATTTTATTTGTGGTCGACAGATAGCTTTTAGGATGTCTGGACATAATCCAGAGACTCTGTTTTCGTTCGAGCTTTTGGTGGAATATATCCGGCTCGAGAGACACTGTCAAGTTTCCAACGACCTGGCTCTTGGAGTCCGAATGCTGGACTTTCCAACGCTGCTAATTTATCAGCCTCAGAAGAGCAGCGGTGACGTTAACCCTCCCGAACAGAGAAAAAACGACAAACAGCAATACACCTTTAATAGAGGCAAGTCTTGTTTCTTCAAAATGGACCTGAGCTCACTGCATGCTCACCTATGCAACACTCCTCTCTATGCTATGGTACTGGATGTGTCAGAGGAGACCCCCAGATTAGTTGGTTCGTCTCTAATATCTCTGTCTAAAGCATTGGACAGAATCAGGCAGGATGTGACCCAGCGTGGATTCTCTAATCCTTCTTCTCACAGAGAAAGAGGGCTTGTTGGTATATCCAACCTTGCAGGGGAGAGAATCGGAACATTATCTCTGACTTATAAACTGGTTTGTCTAGGAGCAAGTTTACTGCCACATATTACAGAGAGGAGGGCATCTGAAAGTGTGCCAAGAGGACAACAACAACATGTCAAGGAGAAAAACAAATCTACAGAGTCGCTGCCTCCCGGCTATTCTCCCACGATGGACAAGTCAGACTTTGACATCCAAACCAATGGACCAGCAGAGTCCAAAGCCTTGTTAAATGACAACAAGCGGGGTGATGCTGTGTGCACCCCCGCTGAAAGTCAAACTGCAAACAATTCTGAAGAGGACTCAAATGTATTCTGTCCCCCTCATCTTTACTTCTGCAATACTGCACAGGAGAGGAGCTCAAACGAAGAGGGGGATTACACGTGGCTGGATCTAAACTCAGAAGCTTTTGCATTTGCAGATTCATGCTCTGAGGATGAGGAGGATAAAAAGGAAGGTAAAAGTTCAAGCTCCCGAAGGGTGCATCAGCATGTGACACACGCTCCAAAAATGTCAAGCGGGCAAGAGACCAGTGGGGTGACCGCAAATGTCCTCAGGGAAGCCTTAAGACAGCTGCCTCTCTTAAATGCTCTTGTCACTGAACTGTCACAGTTGAATGGCCACAGCCCTCACCAGTCCCTGAGTGTTTGTCCCAGTCAGGCCATGGTTTACGGGGCTGCTTCCACAGAACCTGCAGCAACAGGAAACGCAACACGACAGGCACAAACCCGCACCCTGCGAAAAACTAGACAGCAAGCCGGTGCCGATTTAAAGTATTTACAATCCCCCAGAAACTGTTCTACACCCATATTTAACCCTGCATCAGTAAAAATGAAAGACAACCAAGAGGAGACTTTAAATGGGAACAAAAGCCCCAGTAAATATCAGAGGAGGAAGCTTGTATATGGAACAACTAAAACATTTAACCTAAGGCTGAAGCAAATCTCTCCTCTCAGAGCAAAACGGCGCGAATGCATGCAGTTAATGCAGAATGAAACGCAGTCGAGGACGATTAAAGGTAAGACTAAGTCGAATCGGAAAGCTGTGAAGTCCGGCAGAAGAAAATCTGCGTTAAAACAGAGCGACGACTTCAGTGAAAATATTGAGACAGTGATACAAAGCGTCACAGTGGACTCCGCGCCACAAGAAACACGCGCACCGAAACAGAAAACTCAAGACGGACACACGCACAGAGTTCCGGGAAAACTTTCTCAAAGAGACTTGAAATGTATTCACATCCCCAGAGCGGATGGTGACAGCGTTCCCCGGAGCAAAGACACGAACGAGCATCACAGCAAGTCGGATCAATCGGAGTCTGAATCTGACGAGCACGGACGCAAAATCCAATCTTCACAAAGCGGCAGAAGCAGCAGCTCAAGGTCTTCGTTTTCAGAGTCCAGCACTGGAGGAAACGCAGACTATGCCGATGATTTCGACAGTCTTGAGTCCAGCGGTGCTTGCTCCCCTGACCATCTCTGCAGCCCTGAGCTCTCTGGAGCCGAGACTTGGAAGTCTTCTGTTCACCCCAACCTCTCTGACAACTTCAGCCCGAGGTCTAAAGTTATTCAGAGAAGACCAGCCCCCCTCCCTGTGCCTGTCAAAGCCCCCGGCTCCCCACTCAGGGCTCTGATGGGTACGCACATTATCCGACCAGTCGCCGTCAGCTTTTCCTCCGATGATGAGGACAGGCACGGGTCAACTTCCACACAAACTGTCTGCTCCAGAAAACAGACTTCAAGTAACAAAGGAGAGCAAAGCTCTTGGGCTGAGAGCTTTGCACCATCAAGGGGTCAAAGGAGTGTGTCAACTGAGGACAGCAACCTTGTTCAAGGATTATCTGGAGAAACCGTGTCCTCCTTTGAAGCTCAGGAGGCAGAGGAACTGAAAGATGAGCTTGGATCTCTGGATTTTAGAAGGGAGTACCAGCATATCTCTGAACTTGTAGCCAACAAACTCCCTGGGTACACTATGTAAAGAAAACGACATGATTCCATAATATGGCAAATTTCAAGGTTACGCTGTTTCCTTTAATCAAATATCAAATGTCTGGCAATGTTTCTGAATAAAGACTTTTGAAATATATATAACTTGTGACCACTTTTTAACCTTATGACTTAGTTGTTACTAAGCTGCAGTGGGACACAAATAAATGAGTCCAGAGTTGGACCATAACTCTTGTTGGCAGCCTTTAATAGGATTTAAAAAAAAAACAATTATCTCCTGTTTTTTGGAAATTTCCTTTAAATGCTTCGTGCTTTTTATTTCATTTTTCTATTTTCAGCACTCAAATTTTCAGTATCTTAGTTAAATTCTACCTCCCACACTTATTCACCAACTTCAGTAAGTTGCTCCTCTTTAGACTGAAACAGTAAACCTCATGTAAAGCATTGTGTGGTATGTAGTGATGTTGCAGATATGTACACAGGAACATGTACTTAAAGCTGGACTGACTGCTTGTAGCTTGTTTTAAGTATATCATCCACAATGTAAATGTTGGTCCAGTAAAATACATAACACACCCACAGGATCAATTCAACACTCTTAACCTCACATGAAACACATTTTGCAGGCTGTAAGTTTGTTGATAAAACCCACAATGTGGACATTTTTGGTGAAATATCAGAGATTTTTTTATTATAACGTTTTTCAGTTTCTAATTATCTCATAGTTGCCTACATACACCTTAAATACTTTGTTAAAAAAGCTTTTAATATGCCGTCTGCTGTAACGTTTTAAATGTCCCGTCCTTTGCGCATGCGTCAACTCAATGTGTACGGAAGAGCTGCAGCAGCTCGTTGGACGGTGTAAACTGCAATGTCCAAGCACGTTTTTCTAACAGGACCTCCAGGTAACTAAACAACGAATGTGCCTGGTGTTGTAGAAGTGACAATAACTATAAATGTATAGCAACCAGTCAGCTGTCTTTACACCAAGTCCCAACGAAGAGGCTCTAAAACCTTACTGTTTTTCTGTTGTAAATTAGCTTGTTTTAGCAGGTTCATTCTTTTCCGAATACCGAATTTAACTCCTATCGTCAGGTCTCTCAAGTCTCACGCATTGAGCGTGAAAGTCACGCTTTTCGGGTCTTTTGTCACGCACTCCCGCCTACACATTGTATTTCTCACGCTGAAAAAAAAAATTATAATATAAATTTCTCTGGCGTGCCGCTATCACTATGGAAACGGCAGGAAACAATCATCGTTGTTTGGTAACAGTATATTAATGCTGTTTAGCTCTATTATGCTATTATGATTTTTCCCCTCTAGTATTGATATTAGTTATGTCTATTTATGGGTTATTACTTTATATAAGGGACTGGTAGATAATGCAGAGGAATTAAGGCAGCAGCATCATTACATGGATCAAAGGTGTTGTAACTGTAAGCTGCAGTCTATGGTTCCGACGTGCTTTTAACACTCAGTTAATTTGCTCCATACAGATTGAAGCTGTTTTGTAGTTTTCTGACAGTGTTTATTGTTTTTGCTTTTAGGTGTGGGTAAAACCACCCTGGTCCAGAAAGCCTGTGAAGCTCTTGTGTCATCAGGAGTTGGAGTTGAGGGATTTTACACAGAGGAGGTCAGGGAGGGAGGCAGAAGGGTCGGCTTTGATGTCGTCACACTGACAGGAAAGAGGGGCCACCTGTCCAGAATCAGGTTGAGGCCTTGCCATCCCATCTAAATCAAACTACCTGCTCCCTTTCATCGCTTTGTTTTTAAACCCCACACTTCATTTCAACTTGCAGAGACGGAGCTGGTGTGTCTCATGGCAGACGGGAGCACACTGTGGGACAGTATGTGGTTGACTTGCCTTCATTTGAAAGTCTGGCTCTCCCCCTCTTCAGAAACGTAAGACCGCACATGCCTTTTAAACTCACCCTCATCGATAGATCACAGTGAGCAAGAATGGAAAAAAAAAAGACTCCTTATCCTCCCACTAACAAATCATCAAACGTTTGATTTTCCCAGAATTGATGGAATAATTGGAAGCTTGCGAACACATAAATTCCACAGTGACATTTTTAGTGTTGGTGGTGCCGTCTGGCTGTCACTGACCGTGATTAATCCCGCATGTAAAGTGAGCCTGGAGAGACGCCTACACATGCGCTGTGAAGGAAGGTGTCTGCGCCTCGGCGGCACATATTTCACTTTCATCTCACTTCTCAATGTGTGCAATCACTGCAGATCCCCCACTGACTGTTAACGTGCAATGATAGTCATAGTCTGTGAGATTTAAGTGCCTGAGACATGAACATGATGAGCTTTTATCGCGTCCACCTGTTAAAGGGTTTCCTTTCATATCCATTTTCTGTCAAACTAAACATCCAAAGTGGTTTTAATTAAACTGAAATAAAATGTCAAATGGTAGAATCAGGTAGCAGTCAGACACAAGTAATTGTCAGTTTTTCATCTTTAGTCACTGAAGTAAAAACAGTGAGAAAGATTTAAGAATTTGTTGTTTTTTTCTTTCTTTTTGTTTCAACATTTTTGTCTCAGTGACTTGAGGGACAACATCTGTGATGTCATCACTGAACCCCACATTGGCTGACGATAAATAAATTGTATCTTGAATCTTCCATCACTGAGAATTAATGAATTAGGAACGTCTTTTCCTCTTGTGTTTTGGTTGAAAACAACCCAAAGCATTAGTAAACACAACCCTTAGCTCTGCAAAACTCTTAATGAATATTTCTCTTTGTTTTCTGAGAATCTATTGACAAAGTAATTAATCAGAGGATTAACTATTGATTGACGACCAAAAGGTGATTAATCCAAGCCTCCGAGGGTGCCTTTAAGCCCTAAATTCTGACCTATGTTTATTCATGCGGCGATCTTGTCTCGGGGTTTCCAGGTGGGTTCTGTAGACGGGAGCAGCAGGAAGGTGTTCATCATCGACGAGATTGGGAAAATGGAGCTCTTCAGCCAGTCATTCGTCAGAGCGGTGAGAGAGACTTTAGATAGCTCTTCCTGCGCTATTCTGGGCACCATCCCCACCCCCAAAGGTAAACCGCTGGGTCTGGTTGAGGAGGTGCGGAGCAGGAGAGACGTGGAGGTTTTCACGGTGAGTAAAAATACTGGTCCAGTCACTGGGGAAAAAAGGGAGATATTTAGGTCAGTTTGGGAACTGTTAAGTCCCACAATAGCTATAGGACACTCTATCCACTTGGTGTAAAGGGTGGGTGGGGGAGCCATACCCTGCTTTATCCTTCAGCTATGGCAGGATTAACTGTAAATCATGCGTGACTGATTCAGCAACAAAGGGGTGTCTCAAATGTCAAAATAATGTACAGCAGAAGGCTCGGTTATGGTCATTGTCATGCAAAATACTCCCTATGCAAGGGTAGATACTGTGTCAGAGAAGGTTATGAGACGGCATGAACAGTTTTTGGAAAAAATACAGCAATGATAAGATTAAGTGTTAACAGTTTTATAATCTTAAAGTGGACACTATGTCCTCAGTAGCTTAGGTCCTGCTGGACGATTAACTCCATAAACACACATTTTGCTCAGACTACAGCACCAACATGCCGTATTGATTATCCCCCCCCTCATTTCTTTCCACTTAGGTGTCTAAGGAGAACAGAAACACTATTCTGCAAGACATTTTAACAACGCTACAAGAATGTTTAAAGCGCACGACCTAGCGTGAGGACTCGGGAGCCATTTGAGGGAAAACCCCCTGCAGTCTGAGAGGGTTTTTGCTGACAGCAAGTTTCATATGTGTCAGCACATATACAGCTCACACAAACACATTATTTAATGGATCTGTGCATGATGAACAAGAAGGTTGTGACCTACAGTGCAGTACGCTGAGGGCCATCCAGAGCTGCCGGAAGAGTTAGTGTGTCACATGCATGTATTTATGTATACAATCCCTTTTTTTTTTCTTTCTTATACATCCTCAAAAAGGATTGCATTCTGAATAATTCATCGTGAGATGGAACACAGATGGGAAGTTGTTCAGCTAGAGTGTAAATAACCTGTAGTATCGAAGTCAAAGATGGTCCTCAGAACAGCTCTTTGTTTTTTCTGTGTCTTATAGGGAGACCAGCTTTTATTCCTCATTTGTTAGTGTATGATATTATTCTTGTTTCATCAGGGCATAAAGGCACCTTTTTTAAATAAAGGTGTTGGCCGAGCAGTGACCCTGTGGATTTTTTTCCTTAAAAAAACAACAACTAATTCTTTGCAATGGCAGCCTTCCACATGTTTGTCTTGTTAAACCTGAGGCTTCGCTCACTGAGAATCAATCAATATTTAATAGTGCAACAATGTGCAATTCTTTCATGGTTTATTCATCCACTGGCACGAACAAGAAAAAAAAAATAAAGTTCTTTTCTCTCAAGAATGAGCATTTCGTCTTGATTTTCATTTCCAGTGTTTCAAAGCCGGAATAGTTTTCTCTCTGATCGCTAACTTCATTGTTGTTCTCACGCAAGTACATAAGCTTAAGTTCAGTTTCAGGGATTGCATGTCCCCTCCTACGAGGTAATGGCATTTATGAGCATGTTGGTCAGATTACAGTAAAGGATAAATAGTGTCATTGCTTGAAGGATTTTTGAGCTTTCCGAATGCTTTTTAAAGGATTTATTCTGTTGGCAGAGATCACTGACGGGTTTAAACATATTAATGGCATGTTGGCAAATATTGAAAAGTTCAACTCTGGTTGGCAGCACATTCACGCTTTTGTACATTTGCATACTTCTATGAGAAGTAGGTGTTTGGAGCCCAGAGTAGCTCAGGTCCGTTCAAGACTCGGGAGTTTGTTGACAGCTTGGATCAGACGCATTATAGAACTGATGCACATGCAATCTCACAGACTCTGCATGAGCTCCAAGGTCTGGCAGTTGTGTTGCGGTTTTTAATTACCTCCCTCTGGCTAAGATGGGGTTAGCCTTTTTTTTGTTTGTTTGTTTTGTTTTTTGTGCAGCATCTTCAGGTCATTTCAATGTGAAAAAACACTGAGGGCTTTTCTGGCTTGTTTTTCAGCCCTGCTTGTGTAACTGATGTGACCTGTCAGGCTGGCTGCAGAAAGAGCTGCCAGCTGCGATCTGCGTCAGACCCGCTGCTGCGCCAGCATCTGTTCCGTGGCCAGCGCTGACGTACCGCTGGATCAGCTGGCACCAGCACCCTCTGTAAAATGGCCTCAAAGTCAATATTGCAATGGGAGTATTTTCGAACTAACATGGAAGCATGACGTCGTATGGTTGTTTTAGGCACAGACTTAATGGACATTTAGAATTGATGGTTTGGTTCAATGGCTGGATAGGGCAAGCCAAGCGGTCCTGCTGAGGGAGCTGGCTCTCTGAATCGGAAGGCGATCGTCAGCGCCCTGCAGCAGGGTGACAGATGGGTTATGTAACGGGGAGCAAGACCTTGCCAATTTTACCAAGTGAGGGGTGCCTGTACGGATGCATCCGATGTGTTATGATGTGATTAGCATCAATACTGCCCATATTTTACATGTTATGTGCATATTATTCACAGCAGAGAGGAGTCCTCAGCCAGTGACACATTGCAGGGTTGCAGCAGAACACGTACAGAAACTCAACTTAGGTCAGCTGCAACACCTGAGAGCTCAATAACCAGCAAGCAAGAAGAGCTGCTCCTACTGCTTTACCAGCTAAAGGTAATGGATACACGGTTGAAGCCAATAGCTAGAAGCATAGGCAATAAAACAGCAATTGATGTAAGGTGAAATCCAAATGAACTAATACAGTAAAATGAGTAGGGGTTGAAATATCATTGAGAAAATGGTTGGAGGGTTAATTTGATTGGACTGCATGTGTGTGGACGAAAATCACTTATCTTACGTGTCATGATGAGCGTGAAAAGACAAGAAACGATACAGCAGCAAAGAAGTCCGTATGCTTCGTTCAACGCTAATGCCTTCCGGACCTGTGATTATCAGGCTTGATATCTTTGCATTGTAGAAACCATGATTTTGGACATGCACGGCCCCGTGCAGCTGGAACAACTGGGATGTTGTTGGGGGACTTGATTGTATTAATGTGTCCTAAATAGTGTTGCATGAAAGGTCATGCAGAATAGTTTGAGTGAATATGAAGTTAATCAATTTCGATATCCGAGAAATGCATTTTCAACCAATTTGTCGGCCAGATGTCTGTGTGGGACCCTGTGTCCTTTATTCCTCCTTAAACGGCGGACACAGCAAGCCAAGGAGCTTACCAAATATCCAGGACAAAAGGGATTTAGCTGGTTTGAAGGAGGGGCGGGGTTAGGTTCGGAGCTGGTGCTTGGATAAGAAAATTTATCTCCTGTTTTTGCACTTTGTGCTACCTGCCCAGGAGGCACATTGACAACTGTGGAGAGAAGGGGGTGCTATGATATATTGTCTGGGAAGCACTCAACCAAAAGACCAAACACAGCAGCTAAAAATCTTACATATTGCTACACGACTTGCTTCAGCCTTCCAAAAAGCCACACCTCAAATTCATTGTCTGTTTCCTAAGATGACCGTCGGATTTATAGTAAGATGTGGAGTTAAAAAAGCTTCTTAGCATCTGTGATATCAGAATTCTCAATGCCAGAGCCTGCATGTGGTAAGTACTTAGCAATTTTCCCTAAAATCGAGGTCACATCTCAGTGTGGATCGGGTTTGTGAGTTCTCACATTCTTTCCCACTAGGCTTTGCATGCCCCCCCTAAGTATGACAGCCGGTCACTGCAGGCTCAAATGTATTCCCTGGAAAGCTAATATTGAGCTTAAATTAACCTTGCTGTAGAATAGTTTTCGGCTCATTAACAAACCAAGTTATTGCACAGCAACTGCCAGAAATCTTGATTGTGTGAAATTCCAGCCACTGTTTGTCACATGCACCTCCACACTCAGCATCGCTTTAAGCAGATGGATAAGACCGAAAGCAACCATACCCGAAAATCCAAGCCCAGCGTCTGGATCCAAACATCCCAAAGTAGTGAAAAAATATTCTTCCCCAGACTACACCTGACTGAGCTAATGAGAATAGCTGTCGTGGCTCTGTTTATGTTGACAGGTGGGCAGTTAATGTCAGATGGGAACCGAAGACTGCGGAAACTAGGCCATTGGATCCGTGTTCCTACCCAGTATTCCACCCTGCTGCCCACGACTGATAGTTCCTAAACCACTCTTCCCATTACATCATTTTCATAGGCTCCCTGGGGCCGCCTGAGGCAGACAGCATTGAGTTTCAAAGCATGGCAAATGACTGCAATTTTACCGTCGGAGCCTGCAGGTTGGAAGCTCAAAGACAAATTTGAAAAGAGTTCTCTGCAAAATCTCATTTACTCTTTTGAATTATAGCAAGTATTAGTTCCCAAAAATTCTGCCATAATTAGATACTTTCTTTTTTTTTTTTTGGAATCAAACAGATTGGCTGTGATGTTCTAGAGAAACCACTAACTTAACGTCCCTGTGGAAGTCTGTCATCTGCAAAGAGTCAAGAGTCATCTCTCCAGAGGCACAAGCACCATTTGCCATCAACAGCAGGAGATGGTTCAGGGCCTCAGGACATCTTTCTCCTCTTACAATATGCTGATGGTTTCTTGTGATCTCTGGATCTCTTTGAATGACTGGGAACCATGTGAGTCACTTAGCTCTGAAACACAGCGTGGACTTTACCTCACCTTTGGGAGGCTATTTCATGTGTCCAGACGTTAGTGGTTAGACAGAAAAAAGTCAACAGAGTGTGGAGATGTGCGGTGGTGGTGTTTTTCCTAACCCCACAGCCTCCCTCTTACCCCCACACTTGGTGACACACAGGCGTAGTCAGTGCATCACTGTCTCTGCAGGGGAAAAGCCACCCCCTCACCCCCACCCAACACAGCTGTGAAAGGAGCAGTAGGAGCTGTCAGCAGATTGTACAGAGGTCAGAGGGTACAGAGGACACAAAGATCTGGGACATGGTGATCAATGGATTGGCTGGTGCTACATCCATCAGGATGCGGCTGTCATTCCAAACATGATGGATAGGAAAAACACACAAAAACATCTTCACCGTGGAGGGAAACACTCACGTGTTTGTAGTCGATGCATATCAAGACAATTGCACCAGTCACACTGTGGATGTCATTGTGGATCATTAAGTTTTGCAAAGAGTACGCAAAAAATACCCAGAATATGTAAATGGCCCAAAACAGTGACCTATATGAGCAATTCTCCACAAACTGAGCGAATGTGCAGTTGTAGGCTGAGTCATGCAGCATTCAGCTCTACGGTGTCTTAATGATGATTCACAGATTCCCAGTCGGTCCTGATTAATGTCCCTATTGCAAGCTTTTGACAAATTTGCGCTGCAAACACAAAACACAATTTGAGCATTTCTATTCACCATTGTAGCTGTTAAGCGTGTACCGTGACCTTTACGCAGTACCATACAAATAAAAGTTCCAACCAAGCTTGTTCTGTGATAATGTCCCTCTACCAAAGTGTGTTAATAATGGTTACCAGGAACCCCCTCGCAGAGCTGCAGGAGTAAACAGTAGCACGATGTGAGGGTTTTGCTTTGTTAGACCACAGCGTTGAGCTTGTCATTCCATCTACTATTATTTCAGCTGCTGTCAAGCAAACACTACACAACTGTTTCTGGCACTTAAGCTTCGACGCTCTTAAACTGACAGTTCAACTGTAGTAATCTCTTTCATCTGAACCAACACCCACTTTGCATACAGAATGACAATTCTGGCTGCAGGGTTTGAAGCAGAGTCTACGGTTTCATTTGCTTGGAGCGTTTAAACACAAGCCGATTTCATCGCACTTTAAACCCCAATATGTTTACACCTCAGCTGCTCTGAAAGCTTTGATTATGAGTGCAGACAACGTCAATATGGAAGCCGTTAGCAGTTTTCAGAGTGAGAATTCATTGTTTATCTGAGCATTATATTTTTTCGTCTGTGAGTTTTTGTCAGCTCTTCTCGTCCTTCCAGAAACCTTCCCAAAATGTGCCTACTCCCTCTCCAGTGTGACTAATCGGTCTCAGACATCTTGTAGGGATTCAATGAATAATTTGTAATGCTAAACAGTCGTATTTTGCAAATATTTTATGCTAGAACTCATTACGCAACCATGTCTGCAGAGGGTCCCTGGTTCCTCAGCCTAAATGCAATGTTGATTATGCATGTTTGCATCACGTCTCTGGTTGGTGTCAGGTTTGAATATGCAAAAAGAAGACTAATGATGTGAAGATGTTCCTAACCAAGCTTGGCCTTTCATTCTCTGTTCATCTTTTATCTCCTCTCTTCTAAAAAAAAGCCTCCAGAGAGGAGATAAAGCTTGAATGAGGGACATTTTCGCCGCAGCTGTCTTGGAAAATAAATCTTTAATCACAGCCAAGGCAAATTCTTGTTTTTTTATGTTTTATTTATATATCTAGTCTTTGCTACAACTCGTATTTAAGAAGCACTTACATCAGATGGGTTCAAGCAGTGTCAAACTGCTGATTTGTAGTTCAGGGTCTGGAACAATACGCTCAGGTTTCATTAATACTCAAGAAGATATCGGCTGAGCGGAGAGGTGAGCAGCTGAGCCAATAAGGCACCAGTCGCCAAAGAAATAAAAACAGAAAAGAAGAAGGAATGAAATTAGACTCAAATCCACAACTACACAGTGCACGCTAATACAGTATTGTTAGTTTTGCTTGAACAAGAAAAGTACAAAAAAGCAAAATAAACACTCGTAAAAAAGGCGAATTATAAGGATTTCTCTGCCCATGAAGTGGTTTATATAAAACACGTCAAAAATAAAGCTGTGGCGGTTCTTTTGTTATAAATATGGTCAGTAGTAGTGGTGTTTTTGTTGTTTTTTTTTTCTTTTAGTTGGGTTTTGCTCACTATGTGCACTGCACATTAGAAACTATTTAGAAAACCCTTTCTAGGTAAAACCCCATATTTACAAACTCAGAGGTCTTTTTTCCCAAAGAACTTTTTGAAGACGGACTTGTTGCGAGGCCGCGGCAGGCTCGCATAGCTTCGCAGAGCAGAGTCCACACATGTGTCCTGCTGCCACCCAGCGAAGGCCAGCAGTGGAGGCTCAGAGCTTCTGCTTTTTGATGAGCTGTCTGTTGACTTCTCTCCCACCACCAGAGTCACAGAGTAATTGGAGCCTTGCTCCAGGCCTTTTCCCCCGGGAGAGTGCAATATGGGTTTGATCTTCTGGTAAGTAGCTGGAAGGACACAGAGCAGTAATAGAAAAATGAATGGTGTAAGCACTTTATAGATTACACATCACCAATGACAGAATGTGGGTTGATAAATTCAAACTAACCCGATGTAAAGGAGTGGGAGCGGTGCTTGTTACTGAGCCATTCCTGACCGCTGGATACAGGGGGGTGAGGGGAGGAAGGAGTGTTTTCTCTGAATCTGTGAGTCACTGTCTGCATTAAACTGCTTCCATCATCATCTAGAGGGGGTCAAATAAAGAGCAGAAAAGCTGAACAACTACAAACTGAAATGTTTACTGTCTCCGTTAGGTCATGTGATGTAGGTCATGCCAGTTTTTTAGTATGCAGTAAGACGATGCCTTAGCTCCCCCTAGTGGCACCCGCTGTAGAAGCAACAGCTATTCACTGCTTCCTTTGTTGGTTGGAGCATTGATTAAAACAGGCTGAAACACCACAAAGCTAAATTAAATCCTGGTTTACAAAGAGACCCTCTAACACAGTCTCCCAGTGGGACTGTTGAATAGTCCCTCTGGGCTACTCCCACTGGCAGTGTGGTGACAAAATGATGTCCGCAAAGCGTTAATGTGGAGAGGATGATTTTGGTGAACCAGCCTTACCACAACAGCCTGCATCTGAAGAGAAGACGGACGGCTGCTCATCCAAACGTTTTAGGTGACTCTGCAGCATGTGACTGTGCTCTCTGGTGAGAACAACAATTTCCTTGGTTTGGGCCACGCCCGGTGATTTGTGCCTGGAATACATGGGGGTGACATCACGCCGAGAGGAGCAGTGACAACTGGCTTGATCGTGACATCGAAGGCACACGGAGGACTTTCTGGAAGGAGGAGAGAATGAAAAAAAAATCATCATAATGAAGAGCAAAGATTGTAGGCGTGCTGTTTGACCGCCATCTTACAAGGAAGTGGAGAGGTGTTGATCAACTGGGCCGCTGAACGGTGAAGACACAGGCTCACCCTGACCTTTTATACAGAACACAAAAAATGAACCACATCAGTGACACATTGACTCAGTACTGGCAAGACATTTGATATCATTCATGCAACTGATATATTTACCTGTGCTTGCTTGTATTTTCATGATCCATTTCTTCATCATAAAGCGCGAGGCGGTATTAAACAGATATTCAGAGCCATCACGGAGCCTGAAGACCAGAAAACGCAACCGTTAGCACTGCAGATAAGAAGTTAGAAAAACAGCCATCTGTACATCCATCAGTGCCTTTAACGCTGTATAAGTTACAAAAAAAACGATCAGTGCAATTTAATAACCAGCACAGTGTTACCGTAAACGAAAGCAGTTGGGTTTTTTGGTGTACTCTGGGGCAGGTGAGCACTCGGCTTCCCTGAGGTTCAGTGGAAGGCCACATGCAGAACTCTGAAGCACAGAATGATAATTAGTTACCGCGTACTACCTGCATCCAAGTACTTTTTCCTCACTTCTGTCTGCTTACCCGCAGTGTGTCCTTTCTGTCCTGGAAGAAGCATAAGGTGTGTCTATGTAGGACGGCATGGTAGGAGTTCCAGCCTCTGGAGGCTGCCTGTGAAAATAAGATAAGAGTGTGTGCTGCTGACTGTGGGCTTTACATTTGCTGACAGTGGTGGGTTAATCGTTCCTTACTTTCTTTCCTCCCAGCTGCAGCTTGTGCTTCCTCTCAAGGGTCCCCTCCATAGACTGCAACTCAGGCTTTCCACTCTAAATGGGTTTGAATAAATAACATTCTAGTTTTAAAAAAACGAAAACGAAAAAATATACACCCATAAAATATACAGGGAGTATTTCTAATCAGGCAACTGTTGTCAGTTAAGTCTCACCAGGATGAAACAGCGCCCTCCGGTGGCCACCAGATCTCGTTTCTTCTCTGTGTCCTGCAGGCTTTGCGAGGTCATCCTTTGCTGACGGGCCCCGTCCAAACCCATATGAACCGACAGCAGACTCATGGACTGGTCCTGTTCAGGGAGAGAATACTCCACAGTCAACACAGATGACAGAAATCTTTACAGTAGTTGTGTTTCCTTTAATAGACACTGCCACCCAACGGGAGCTTTTACAGCTGCATTTGTGGAATATGCTGCATAGAAATTCATTATGTAGAAACTACAAGTCCTGCTACTGAAACTGCTACAATAAATCTACTAAAAGATGACATGGAAACAATTTCCACAGCTTTTTTTTTCAATATAGGGGGTCTGAATGCGTTTTTGTATTTTCTATAGTAATGTACTATATGAGAATTGATCTGTATTTTTTGCCATTAGTAAGCAGCAAGTTTCATTTTAAAAGAAAAAGGTTCACAAACCATCAGTATGATAATATACCAACAGAAGTGAATGAGATATAAAACACATGTTTATATAAATATTTTTTTTCATTGAGCTACAGTCTGATAGAACTTCAACTGCCAACCTCACCTTCAAGCCACCAGTGTGCTCTTCCACCTCCTCCCCCACATTTGCGTCCTCCTCCTCCTCCTCTCTGTATTGATAAATGTATCTTTGATTGTCTCCTACATCTGGCAGCTTCACTTGATCAGATGCGGTCTCGTTCACTGTCACTGAAGTCTTGCTCCCTGGTTCCCTGTTGGGAAACGCTGCCCAGGATCTTCTGTCTCCTACAGCCAGTGGAGAAGGGTGATCTTTGGGACTCTGTCCCTTATCATAACCCAGCAAGCTCTGAATGTGGGAGGGCAGTTTGAACTCGGCAACAAGGAGGTTGGGTGCTGATGCTGTGACCTGGTTTCTGTAGAGCACAGCTGGGTTCTTATCTGTAGGTGAGCAGCAACGTGGGTCTCTGGCTTCATTTGAGGCTATAGAGTCTTCCTGGTTTGGCTGATACATGATGTCTGAGCAGATACTCTGCCTGTATTTCGTAGTCTGGTTCCATATGTCCTCCAGTTCTTCTTCCTCCTCCTCAAACTGCTGATGGTCAAGGTGAACAGGCTCTGTTTCTATCTCTGCTGAGTCTGGTGAGGGACTTGAAGGTGTAACACTGTTCTCTCTTGTTTGAGCGCAGTCGATACCTCCCACTTCAAGAGATACGAGCCTCCCCACCACTCCTTTCGGCTGCATGTTTTCTGAACATGGAGCGTCAGTGCAAAGCTTGAAACTGCTTGAGGTGGAGATACCAGAATCTGTAGAGTCCTGTCGAACACTGACACTCATCGTTGACTTCAGATTTACTTTCATATGAGAAGCTTGGCTTGACTGAGGTCCAGGACTCTCGCCGCGCACACCCTGGAATCCTGCACATTTATGGTACTGGTGTCCATTTAGATCTCTAATGAGTGTGTGGACACTAAGGCACTCATGTTTATGAGCAGCTGAGGTGCAATTTGGAGCTTGGTTAACATAAACAGGCAGCTGTGAATGCTGGCTGGTCTCATCTTTTTCAGCTATACTTGATTTCACATCTGATAGCATTTTGTCCTGCTCTGCATCGTCACACTGAATCAACAGGGTTTTAGATACATTGCCATGTGGTATGCTCAGATCCTCATTTTCTTTCTGGGATGAAACAGGTGGAGGCTGGAGACTCTTCTTCACATCCGGCAGGTGGCAGTCCTTTGCTACAGGTGCCGACTGCTGCATTTCAGAGCAGCTGATTTCAGCTGAACTTTGTGTGATGGCAGTTGTGGGTCGAGATTGTCTGAAAGAGCTCAGGACTGTGTGTCTCTGGGAGTGAGGGTCGGGATCGGTCCCTCCTCCTTTTTTGGACTCTGGAGGGGCGATAGTAATGATGTCCTGAATGCTGGGGATAAGGGTCATGTCCTTGGGTAGATCAAAGCTCAGCACAGAACCCAGAGAGAGGAATCTGCAGTGGCTTCTCATCTGACCCTCTGAGGGCAAAGCAGCCGGCCCTGCTGACACAGCGTATGGGGTTATGCTGTACTCTCCCGAGCAGTCTTTGTCTATATCTTTCAGCAGGGGATTCTTCATGTAGGCCAAAGCTTCCGCCTCATCTCTGTTCTTAGGTGAACTCTTCTTTCTTCGGCCTTCCTTCAGTGGCCACGTACGTGTGTCATACGTGACTGTCTCGCAGTCATAATGATGCATCCCATCGGTTGGCTCATCCACTCCCATGATTTTCTGGATAGTGTGTCGGCGAGCATCTCTCTTTCTCTTTCTCTTCTTGCCCATTCTCTTGAGGCTGCTGAAGATGGAGCCACTGCTACTGCCGCCCGTCAAAGAGTGGAAGGTTACGTTGGTCGTCTGTGGTCCGGGCATCGAGGGAGATTGAGAGGAGGAGGATGGCAGTAAAGTGGGGGAGCCTGAGGCTGCAGAGTGGCTCTTTTGGCGGGGAAGGGTGATACTCTCATACACAGGGGCCACAGCCAGGTTGTTATCCTTGACATGCAAGTAGGTACTTACCTAAAAAAAAAAAAAGAACTTATGTTAGGCATGTGTGTTAGGGATAGGTTCAGTGAAGCCTGTACACACTGCACTGCATACGGTTAACCCCAGAGAAACATGCATGCTGCAGGCTGAGGCCTTGTGGCCTTCTGTGAGAACAAGAGCTGTTTTATGTTACACATGTGTTAAAGATGGAGGATGACATGAAAGAAAAAAAGGCTATGACAATCATCTCACACGTTCGAGAAAACAACGGACTGAGGAATGTTTCTATTCACAAAACTGAAAATGTACATGAAACAGATGAGAAATGAGAGAAATCAGATGAAAGGACAAAAGAGCATGAACATTATTGCAACTGCAGACTTTCAGAACTTAATCAAATACATATGTAGCTGCACATGCCGTCATACGCAGCTGTAATGTCTTGACCTTTCAACTCTGTGACTAATCTCTTGTTTCTGTATAAGCCCCAGACTATAAATCATGTTGTGCAGTCTGGGGGCCTTTCGAAAAGGTTCAGGCCCAGGTCTCTGTCTCATGACTGCAGCTCTGCTGGCATTTGGGACACGCTCCTGCTGGGAGCCATTTTGGAGTACAATTTTCATAGGAAGTGAGGATGAGGTCACTTATTTCACACAATCGTGGCTGAGCTGCGGAGAGTCAAACATGACCAGGTTTAGATCAGGCTTGTGATGAAATGGCAGGAGAAGAGAAAGCTTCTGTCAACAGTCTCAGCAGGGAGAGGACCGTGTGTGCTTTTCTTACTCATTACCCTCATTCTGTTTCTGTCATCAGTGCTTTTCAGGTTTAAGCCCTGCCTCATTTAACAAGTTGTGTCCCAAAGAAAAGTTTTAATGTCAGATAAAAGCCCAACACCCCCCCCCAACACACACACACACACTCACACTGATTCACTGTCTGGATTTTCTGGTGGGAATAGAACCACTCATCTGAGTTTACAAAAGAAAAGCTGAATAGACAAAATGACGACAGACAGATTACTGTAAAGATAAATTCCCCATTCACAGCAAATCCAACATACACACTTTTGTTTTCAGAGCCTTGAGCTTAAAAAAAACTCTAAATCAGAATTAATTTTATTTTAAATCTACATCTACGACTGTCGTTAAGGAGAAAATGATGTGTTTTAAGGGTAAAATGGTTTATCCTCGTTTCGCATTTTCCAGTCACAGCAGCTTTGGAGCCGGTGTCACTTTGCCATGACTTACTGTATTTCCAGAGAAGGCAACAACACGGGGCACGGCACGGTACCTTGTAGCAGGTTAGTAGAGCATGCGGACCCCAGAAAACAGCTGCACAGCATGCAGTCCCAGCACACTGAGATGCCGCATGCAATTCCAGCTCACACTAAACAATTTACCTCATTTGCACTTTGCCGATAAAGCTTTCTCTTTCGCTTTAAACTACCAAAAGTGTTTTCCAAAAGCCCCTGGCAGCGCCTCCAAAAGTTTTTATAGGCAGAAGATTGAGGCACAGTGGACTACGGGAGAGAATGAGGAAAAAGGAAGATATGAGGGCAAACGCGGGAGGAATGACCAGCAAGACAGTCGAGGAGGGAGATCCCATGCAGCGTCGTTACAAAGAAGTAATGGTATGGCCCTGAACCTTCAGGGACAAGGGCAAATATTATTTGGTTCAATGTTTTTGAGGAAATGTATGTGGTCAATAATCCTGACATCATGATGGTGTTTGGAGACTATTATAGTTGAGTGTTAAGTGTGCTTCTCACCCTGTGGACAGGCTCAGAGGTCTCCTCCTCCCTTTCATCTGTCCTAACAGGCAGGTCAAACACCTGCACCTGGCTGTCACCGGTGTTACCAAAACTAAGGATGAGGTTGACTGCGGCCCCCAAAGGTGGGCTGCTGTTCTCCTTCAGCACCGTGATGTTTGCCTTCGGAGGATCGCCCTGAGGTCCGATACTGTTCATGATCTCATACCCATCCTCTGAGTGCTTCCCTTCAAGCTGCTCAGTGCGTTCAGGCAGCAGGGGTGAGGGATATCTATCTGCTGCTGCCTGTGTTGTGTCTTCGCAAATGTTGACGACGTGGGACTGCTGGGACTGAAACTCAGGAGCTGAGGTCTACATGGGATGTCAAAGAAAATGACAGATGGACATGCACACTGGTTAGCAAGTATCCTTAATAGAAATCACTGGTGTTTGTAAAAGTTTTATTGTTTTTTTTCTAAATTCAAGGTAACTGGTTGCACTTGAGTTTCATCTTCAGCTCTAACTGACTGAAATGCTTGTGAGTCCCAAGCATTTCATCTCTTGCTCGAGTTGATTGGTTCACATGAACCGTTGACTCACCTGAGCGAGTCATACAAGTCAAACAATTATCCCTACTCTTGATGGAGTGAAGGAAGCAAGCTAAAGCCTTTATCTTTTAATCTAGTAGCATGGCACCAATACCCCAAGTCCCGTGTGATTCAAAAAAGAAATCAGGAGGTGTTTTCATCTATTTAAATAAATCTTGAGGAGGTAAAGTAACCTTCCGGTTTGACATATGCTGATTAACCAACAAACAGCAGAGCAAATTCTATGATTTTAGGGCATTAATTGTTTGCGGTAAAGTTGTATTTTACCTCTGTAAGTGGAGGGCACATTACTGCCTCAGAGTAAATATTATCTTGTGAAGACTCCAGTCGGTGCTTTTTGTGAAGCCACTGTTGTTTCTGAGCCCTCCAGTGCACCAAGATCCACCCAAGCATACTCCTCAGTTCCTCCATGCGCTCTCTTACCTACAAGACATTACTCAGAGTTATAGAAAAGATATCCTCGGATCACAGTGAATTTGAAGTGTGTATCCCCGCTCACCATCTGCATGAGGTGGTGTTCTTTGTCTAAAAGATTCTTCCCTGTCATTGCCAGTTCATCAAATTCCTCAAACTTTTGTTCGATTTGCAAGTCCAGCTCCGCTGCCAGTGGCCTCTGCCCATCTCTCCCAAGATGCAACGCAGTGTCTGAGAAAATGCATGACCTGGTGTCTTCTGTCCAAGAGCTGTTCAGAGAGGTGGGAGGGGAACAGAGGTGGTGTGAGAAGACCAGCAACAAGGCTGTGAGAAGAACCATACATTCGCAAAACATGAGAATTGCCAGACTCTTCGTGATAGGAAAGACATTCATCGCCCTGTCACACCCAGGAAACTTGCTCAAGCCCTCTCAGCACATCCCAAATTCCACATCCCCCCTGGGACCTGTGCTTGACAATGAGAACATCCTGTTCTGATAGATGCTCTTGCAAAGTGGATTAATGAAAGAACTTGTGGCCCAGAAAGGGGTTCCAACTTCCTCACATCATGCTTACATCATGGCCAGGTAGCTCCTGAAGAAGTCCTGGAGCTGCACAAACTCCTGCAGACGGGTTTTGTTGTCTGTCACACTCTTTCCAAGCTCGTTCCAGGCCTGAAGCGTAGCCTGGATCTTTCCCCCGAGCATGTGCAGTCTTTCTGGGCACACTTCCTTCAACCGAGAAGCCTGGTTCTCCATCTCCTTTACTTCCTCCCTGATGATTTCATAGTCAATCTGTGGCGAATCACAGGAAAAACACTATCAAAAACTATCCATATCCATCAATTCCAGTATCATTTAAACAGCCTGTATCAATTGTGTGTCTGACTATGACCTCATCTCCATAGCTTTATGCATATTATTCTGTTAGAGGCCCATATGGTCAACATATGGGCTGCCACGCTATAGCAAGCTTGCAATCTTGACCACTTTTCTCTCCTTTTGACGAGGCAGTAATTAATAGCGTTCAGTGCTCTCTGGGAGCAATACTTCATAACGTTTCTTAGCTACAGTAAGCCTCAAGAACACTGTGTTGTGGATGCCTGTGTGCTGACGGCACAGTTATTTCAGTTTGGGAGATTAGGTCATTACTGCTCTTCAATCGTATCAAGTCCAGACAGCTGCGTGCATGCGTGCGTGTGTGTGTGTGTGTGTGTTTTTGAGCGTGTGATAAACACAACACTGCCCAAAAATGACTCATACAGAACTTTACCATCCTCAACTTCACATCTCCAACCCTGTGACCTCCGGACGCTCATACACACCCTACCAGATTTACCCATAAACACACACACACACACACACACAAGCTCACACACACACATTGAGAGTTAACAGAACAGTGACTCACACAAGCACAAATAAATATCCTGTGTGGATAATAAACTTTTTGCACGCTCTATGTGTGTGTGATCGCACAGTGCGGTTTATATGATAAATTAAACGCAGCACAAAGCGGGGTGGGCTGGCCTTTTATTTTATTTTTTTTTTGGGGGAGAAAAGAAATTGGCACAACAGGAAACAGACTGTGGAACAGACTGTTGGAGGTGAGTGTGAGGCAGACAAGGGGGCTTCCCGTTTTCGTTTCACAGAGCAAACAGTCTATTATAGAAAGTCGAGAGAATGGAATACTGGATCGTATATTGGTGATGAATCATTTTAGGATGTTTACACCAAATTCACAACATGAGCCGCCATCTTCCTCTCACCTCCAGGTGGTCCTGCTTCCCCTGCAGAGCCTCTACGCCACATCGGTCTGGTTCACACTGCATGGCCATGTCTGTCTCCTTCTCCAGGATGTCCAGACTCAGCTCCTTGCTGCAACATAAGCACTCCTCCACACGCACCGCCAAGCTGGCATGCTGGTGAGGCGCAGATCATCATGAGTGGATTTTTTTTTCATGAAGTCATACTTCGCTGTGTATGATTTGTTTTGCAATCACAGCCAGATTGCAAAGTAGTGTTTAAAATTGTGTCATGGAATCCCCTTCAGTTGTCGGGTACTTTATGTGATATCTCGATATGTGTACCAAGAATAAATTAAATCCAAACACAAAGCATCACGTACGGGGGATTGCTGGAAAACGCAACCGCACAAAATCCAGATGTGGCTCTATTACAGGTCTAAGATTTTAAACACTGCTCAGCATCATCTAAGGTCATTATTCCAAACACTGCAACAACCACATGATCTAATCAACAGGAACCAGAGCTCCCAGAAAGGCACACTTTTCAAGAGAGAAGTCAATATAAGTCCCTCTTATCTCTTTACCTTGCTCAGTAGGTCCTGGATGGCCTGATCATGACTTTGGGATCGACCTCTTTCCCTCACCGTGTCATTCAGCATCTCAACAGCCTCTCGAAGTTCCTCAACAGGGTCCCCCATAGTTTCTATCAGGGGCTCACCTCCGCCGCTACTTTGGAGTGCAAGCAAAGTAGGAGCAGGGGATATTTCACTGTGGAGAGGCTGTTACATAGATGGACAGAGAGAGGGAAAGAAAAGGCATTTGGTAAAGCTGAATGGAAAAATGAGACAGGTGATAAAAATCTGTTTGAATTCATATTTAAGGTTTCTGATGATTTCTGTGACTAATCCACACAACTAACTTACAATGTCAACAGTTTTGATGAGGAAAATATTACCCGTTAAAAAACGTATTTATTGAAAATTGATCTGTGCAATATCTGCCCAAACTGCCTGTTGGATGGTCAGCCAGGGTCAAAACTCCCCTCTTACACCATTCTGACATCACGTAGGAGGTGTCAACTAATTCAACCTTTTGTTTACTGCTTGAGGAAACTATACATTGGCAAGATAGGAGTCGGTTATTGTTCTTCCCTTCCAATATATATTTAATTCCAACTAAATGTAGGCAGAAATCTCAAAGACAAATAAATGAAAACATCAAAACCAAAGCTGTCAGCGATGCTAAAACCATCCACATTTAAATAAGAAAATATCTGACAAGTTTAAAATACGGTCGCATCATTTAAGTTTCTTCTCTAGTATAGTGTTTCTCACTTGTCCGAGGCTGTATTGATCACTGAGCTGGCTCTCCTCCAGCTCCACACGCTCCAAGAACTCGGTCAGCATGCGCGTGTCCTGCAGCTCTGAGCTCTGCTGGGTCAGGGCACTTAGAACACGGTGGTACCTGGGAAACACAAACAACAGCAACATTGTTTGTTTTAACTAGAAACTACATCTTTACTGTCCTTCACATGCACACACAACTCCCTCAGCAGAACCACATCACAGAGACCGCAAGCAGCTTACTGGATGACTGTTACCATGCTAGAGCGCTATTATGTAATCATACTGTATATCATCTGTCACATAAACATATCCTCTACTTCAGGACACAAATGTACCTCATCTGTGCAGAGTTTACATATAAAGGGATCAGTTTGAAAGAGTATTTTTTTCCAGGATAAATGAGCCTTAAGTTGCCTCTTTGTAGTGTTAAATAATGACATCATACCAAATGCCATACAGCTGCTTTTTGAGCACCACTACCTGAACCAATGGTCCCTCAGACTGCACAAGTGGCCATCTCTGCCCCATCCAACACCCCCACCCTGGAAACACTTAAACGGAGACATTTCCGTGTCTTTATTTTCATTGGTCAGCCTAGTGTTCTTTACAGAGTCTGAACTTCTGTTTATAGACATAGGTATGTCCAGAAAAGCAGCCAACATCATAAGGTTTCACTAAACGACCGTGGCAACAACCTGCCCTTTACGGGCCGACCAAAGAGAGAGGCGTCACCTTCCAAACAAGGAACGGGTGACTCTGACGCATGCTGACAAGCTGTGGGTGAAGTGCATGTCAGAACTGTGGGGTAGACCTCTCTAAGTGCTGCATGGCACAGAAATGAATAAACTTGAGCTGTGCATTTAATGAGCACGCAGAGAGTATCTTTTTTGCCAACTTGGATAAAATGCTAACTTATGAGTTTTGGGGATATTTATACATTTGTGGTTTATGGGGTGAAATTGTTTGTCTTAAATATGAACTGGCAATTTCATGAAGAAACTCTTCCATGTTGGATTACAAACATGGAGCAAGCCCAAACCTGTGACCTCTTGGAAACAGTGACATACTTTATTTCCTGACAACAGTGACTGGCAAAAACCAGCAGCGTTTGATTGCTCATATCCATAACATGAATCTTCCATGATGACAAACATCAGGGGGGCTAACTCTGACCTTTTACTTCTCCTCCTCTGTAAAAACCTACTTTCTTTCCACCTCCTCCATACGCGCTGGCAGCCCTCGCGTATGAGGGTGACTGTGGCAGTGAAGGCGGTCCACCTCCTGCCTCAGAGCGCTGAGCTCCAGGCTGCGTGCTGCCACCTCTTTCTCTAGCAGACAGCTTTCTCTCTCAGCCATGCTCATTGTTTCAGGGTCACCAGCTAATGCAGACTCCTTCATGGAAAGCTCCACAGACTCCAACCAAGCCTCCAGGCTGCCAAGAGCTTGGAGCACTTTCACAATCTATGCAGAACAGAAGTGGAGAGATTGAGCGTTTGCACAACATTTTTCGTGATATAGTTTTCAGGTGATTTAGCAAAGGAGACAACAATAATCATATAATAATGCAATAATTACAGAACTAGATAAAGATAAAGTCGTCAACTGGATTTGCAGCCTCTCTCCAACTAATAATCAAATCAATAGGGAAGCACACTTTATATATCTTAGATTATATATGGTTGTGAAAATACCTCAAAGGCTCAGCCAAATAAGGCAGTAAAGATCAAAGATAGCGAGTCTCTCTAATTATTGTAAGCATACAACCCAAGCTCTGGCACTGTCTAAAAGTTCTAACTGTGGTAGAATTGATCCTGAATACCTGTCATGACCAAACAATTGACCCTAGAACAGAACAGTACTTTTCAGAGATATTTTAAGAATCTTACCCTAAATCCCAGCTCCTCTGAGTCCTGTAGACACACGGCATTCCTTTGGTGCCTCCTCCTCAGTTCTTCCCACAGGACTTCCAGCTGGCTGAGAAACTCCTCAATCTTAGTGCTGCCTGGGTGCTGTGCACGGACCAGCCCGCGGCCCTCCTGAGAAAGGTGTTTTGAACTGATGAGAGCATGTGATGAGTAACAACTGGACATTATGTTGGGAGATGTAAACCTAATCTGACGTTTTGGCCAAGTACAGCTCTCTCAGATGAGATGTCAGCTCATTATTTGGTTGATATAAAAACCAGGCCTGCCAAGATTCCGTGTTCGGGGGAAATTTTCACTCAAGTCATTCATCCAGTGTATATGCTTTACGAGAAACTGTGAATGTGACGATGTGCCTCGGTTTACCCTTTTGACCACCTCTATCCTGGCTCTGTTGTTGAGGATTTCTTGTTCAAGAGTGTGTTGACATCTCCTGGCTGCTTCCAGACCTTCAAAGCTGGCTATTGAACACACCTGTGTTGCCATGGACACATTGTCTTTAAGCCAGGCCAAAGTCTAAGATGGAAAGGAGAGAGAAGTGAAAAAGGTTAAAAGGATGAACAGTCTAAAGACCACCCCAGCTGCCAAAGCCACAGGAAACACATCAATCAGGACCGAGATGAGGTTTGTCATCCTGATCTATAAACCTACAGAGAAGCAGTTACTGCAAATTAGGGAAGCGCAGTATATTGATAGCTAACACACGCATTGCTGGCCATTTAGCAAGAAGATTGCTTGGTTTGTCACCTTGTCAGCGGACACAGTGAACTTCTGAAGCTGTACATGAAGCTGTGGGTGGCCTCGTGCGGTCGTGGAGAGGCTCAGCTCTGCTCTCGGCTTCCTGCCGCAAAGAAAAGACAGACATGTGACTCCAATTATGATTTACATAAAAACTTCTCATTATGTGAGTCACAGGCAGAGCGAGAAGCCAGGCTGAAATGACACCTTTCCCCCTTCAGTTGGTGTCTGGCAGTGGCATCATCTGCAGAGGATGAGCCGTCTTCCACGGGTGAACTGGTGGGCTTCACTGATTGCTGCTCCTGACTTTGGCCGCTCTGACTTCGCCTACCACTCCCGCAGTCAACAATACTCTGTAGGAAAAGTGTAAAGATCAATAACATGGCATGTGAGAATGCTTTTTTCCATTTTTCTGCCTGTGTTCCACTTAAGCATCTCAGAAAGGAGGATTTCATCCTCATTCACAGGGAGGTGTTTCTGTTGCTCACTGCTAGTGTGAGCGCTACCACGTGGCTGCAGGCTGGACAATATGGACAGCTGCCCGGAGTGAAGTTTCCCCTGTAAATGACACATACTAACAACGGTTGGCTATTTTCAGTGAGACAACCCAGAGTAAGTCGAAGACACAGACCTTTTGTGTTTAACTGCACCGAAGTTCACGATGAAAACACTAAAGATGGCAGCTAAAGTTTGAGTAGATTAAAGTCACTTTATGAATGAACATATGAAGGCTCCTAACATGTGTTATACTACTCTAATGATGAAAGAGAGGCATTGTGGATGAAATATAACCCATTTTAAATTCCCTCTGCCCAGCTCTCATTAAAACAGCTGTGTTTTCTCAGCATTAGACAGTGATTTCCATGACCTTCCAGTCCGACTGTTAGAACTATGCCGTGGAGTTTTTAGCAAGGTCAACGTCACAGCTATAGACCTCGTCTATGCGCAGAAATAAATTCAAAAAGTCAACAGCCACTAAGCTAGTTTTACAACCATTTGAGTGCTTAAAAGGTTGGCCAGAGGACTCCCACTAGGGTTTTCCAATGAGAGCTCCATGTTTCTGGACTACAGTGTTGGCTGGTGGTTGAAACAGACTAAGAAACGCTGTGAACCTGAGAAAGCTTGCGGATCCTGAGAGGGACGTGGGTGGTGAATTTTTGGTCGAAACAAACTACCGGTACTTGTTTTTTACCACTAAAAGTGACCCACAAACTGAGGTGGCTGTGTTGGAGTATTTCTGATGTTAGGTGACTAACTTTACCGTCCAGTTTCGAAGAGAAATACTGCACATTTTACTCAAATGCATTTAAGGAAGTCAGTTTTCAGTATTAAGGATAACATCGTTCTGTGTTGAGCTGAAAATGAGCTGAAATCTTTAGCTGACTAACTGAGAAGTAACCACCCTGCAGCGTTTTTTAAACTATTTTGAAGACTTAAGAGTTCTGGGCTGATCACTGGGTCAGTTCGACTATTTTCCAAAGTTTTATAAACGAAACAATAAATCAACTAATTGGAAAACATGATTATTAGATCAAACCACAGCGAAACTAGTGATACAGTGATTACAGAATTATATGATTTTATAGTATAATTCAAGTAGAAATGTCTTAATATCCTTGCAAGCTTTTATGTAGGTGAAACTTTCATGACAGGACTTTTAACTTACTTTTGTTCACATCTGTATTTGTTTCGTTGTCACAGTGTTATATTTGAACTTGCACAAAATTGAGGGCCGTGTACACTTCCACCACCACTGACGAACTGAGACTTTAAATCACGAGACTCCCTGACAGACACTGTGCTGGAAGAGGTCTGTCATTGGGTGCGAACTGATTCATAAGCTGAACTTTTTCCTATAGATCAGATAAGGAGATAAGAAGAGGCTGCAAGGATCTCTGCTTTCTTTCAGCATCACAGATAAAAAAATGAGGTTGTCGTAATCGCTGGCGTTCTAAACTACACAGTCTCCTGCTGCCTAAAACACTGTCATGTGTCAGGATCGCTGTCAAATTTTGCAAAAATGCATGTGTGATACTTCCGAGTCATCATTTGTTCACAGGTCACTATTCAAAATCATCTTGCCTTTATTTCTTGACGTTCACAGCATTTCTTTCTAAGTAGCCCCTTTAGTTACTGTGTTCGGTGTTATTTATAACTCTGTATAACTTTGAAATGATTTAAACAAGAATGAAAATAATTGATATTTTCCATTTGGAACCGTGCGGACCTGGCTTAAAGAGCAAGTGATTCGGAGAACAAGAGAAATACACGTCACCTTTGCAAGAAATGCAGTAAAGTTAAGGGATTTATATATACTGGGATATCAGTCACTTTATAGGCCCGTGTTTTACAGCGCCACATTATCAGGCCATTTATGTTCAAACAAACGTTTATGATTCACTTGATATCTGCAGCTGATGTCTCCTCCCCAGATATTTGCTTCTGTCCTCCATTCTTTGAAGTGGCTTCCTTTCTCAACAAGTCATAACGATTTGTTTCATCATGATGAATATATGAATATATCATAACATCATTGTTTATCAGCCCTAATTTAAACTGTTAATAATGTTAAAACCAACATCTAATTTTATCCCACTTTCCCTATCTGGTTGCTGTTATTTTCTGTTTGTTCTCTACTGATCTCTTCTCCCTGTGTGCATCTTTCTGCAGTGTGCTCTGAAGTGATGTCAGCCAAGAACTATCACTTAGCACCGAGTCCATCTGGTCTCCAGCCTAAGCATCTGGCTGCAATTAGCCAGAGTAACAGACGATGGCCATGTTTACCTCTAAAAACAAGAGGCCGTACTACTGCGAACAGGATGGCATTGATGTATAGATTACTGTGCGATACATGCACTAATGAGCACACAGACAATAAAACCTTTACCTTTCAGTTTCATCAACCGAGTCACATTGAACAAACAGGCTTAGACTGTGACCATAAAAGTGTGACTGTGTGTGTGCATACGACTGCAGATACACTGAAAACGCTGTCTAGTTATACATATACAAATTGTTTCCGAATCTTTATCAGTGTGTAGCTGAAACTTGGACCCTAAAAGCTAATGAAATCAGTTCAGCACATTTTGGAGCTCGAGTCAAAGAGCTTTCACTGTTTAACTGGTGCCTGTGCTTTGGCAATGAGTTTGGCCTTTAGGCTCCAGGGCTTTCTTTGGAGTGTCTTATTAACCCCTCCATAAATAGTAACAAGTGAGTCTCCCACAGACAGTGCATCCAGGCAACTCCCAGCTCCCAGTGCAATAAAGACTATACTGCAGTGAAAGGGCTCAAGACAACTATGCCAACAAGCTTAGCGCCTGCGGAGGGAAGCGGGCTTACTGGTCTGATGGGTTCTTATTACAGGTGGTGAGACCACAGGACCAGCATGAGCCGAATAACAAAAGCAGGGAAATAATGTGAAGCACGAACACAAGGAGACGAAAACAGTGAAGTTTTCTCTCCCAAAGCATATCAGGCAGTTTTTCATCAGCTGAAATGCAAGGCCCAGTGGTAACATCAGAGGTGAGTAAGGTCCAAAAGAGGAAGGGACCACTGCATTATGGGGGAACCTTGGCCTGAACACAAATAGCAACTGCATGTTCAGTTAAGAATTATAAAGAGATTTAATGTGCAAACTATATATACACATAATTACTAGTTTGCAACATACCACATATTTTCTGGATAATCAGTTTTCCAAAAGACACCAAGAGTATTTCCTTAGCTTTACAAGTGCCCATGGTGTTACTGTAGGAGCACCCCCGTGTTAAATAAAGTCTCAGTTTGGCCTGGAAGATGAAGAATGTCGTGTCCAAGCAGTCCACTTGCTCTGTTGATTATTCAGTAACCCAGGAGTGAACCACAGGCCTTCTATTAATACAGTATTAATTTAATGATAGTATTTTTGAGTGTGGTTTAAGGCCAAGATATTTTTCTACCATAAAGTCAAATTTGGGGTCTGAGGGAAAGACCTATTTATTCTGGCCGACTTTTTGAGCATGCTGAACATTCACGACTTGACATTTTTAATGGAAACTTATGTGGCTCTTGTGCCAGGACAAATAACACCTCCAAAAGTTCTTCCTGTGGCTCCTACAGGGCAATATTCATAACATTTGTAGGCAGGGGATCTTATTAGTTATGGAGAGGATCAGCAGGAAACAGAGAGCTGTTCTCTGAGCTTTAGAGCCAAGCTGGAATTTATCCTAACCAAGTTATCAAGGGATTCCTCAAAACTGGGACATCAGATGATGCTTCTGAGTGCAACTAATTAGCTGCTAGGACGGAAAACAAGCCGCGTGTTGTTTTCCAAAAAAACGAGAAGTCACAGCTCTACAGCTCATTTTTCAGAGTCTATTTTGGAAAAAAAAAATCTGCTTAAGTTGTAAATCAGGCATTTTCCAAACCAAAGGACAAAGTGCGTCACTTTCTGCAGCCACAGATTTCGTAGGACTGGAACAGACCGATCTCATTTTTTGCCAACTCAGATGGAGTTGTTCTCTCTTCCTCCAGAGCCCGAGCGAAATACCAGTGTCACTAACCACAGAGCCTTTCAGACGATTCTGCTCCTCCTTCACCTCCTTTCCCATGATCACATGTGTCTCAGTTCCCATGTTGCACTGGGCTTCTTGGGCGGGTGTCAGGAGGTCAGCATCTTCCCTGGTGAAAATGGAGCCAGTAAGGGAGAGTGTTGTCCTGTCACTCCTGGAGGGTGAGCAGAGCAGGAGGTTACTGTGGTGCTGACAGCAGGGCCTCAGAGACCAATGATGAACACCAATTATGGCTCTGAGGCTTTATACCAGTGTTTGTATTATTTGATTTAAATAGTTACAAAATGGAGCAGATAGTCCAGACAGAATTATGTAATATTTGGATCTAAAGATAGGCCACCAGCATGAGAGGCTCTCAGCCTGAGAAATTCTTGGGAGGCAGGAGATGGGATGTCAGAAATGTGGACTCGAGTTACTCCCCACCCTTATTTATTACTACGAGCAATTCCAATCCTTTTTTTCCTCTTTTTTCTACCAGGCAGAGTAAAGAAATACAATATTATCCAAGGGCCAGTCCATCACTTTGACCAACTGGCTGGACTGATATCAAATTGGCGATGAATATTCACAGTCCCCAGAATATAATTTCAAGGAATGCCACATTTTACTGTGCATGCTGTAGGTCTGTAACAAATTCCAACTTCTATAGAATGGACTGAAATGGACATTCAGAAATGATTTTTTTTTCGTAGTTTGGTTCCAGTTTTAATGCAGCAATTACTTGCGGCTGTACTCATTAACTTGATATTGATTCTGATGGTCTGAAAAGCCTAA
Organism: Leuresthes tenuis; assembly: GCF_036924035.1. Classification (NCBI taxonomy): domain Eukaryota; kingdom Metazoa; phylum Chordata; class Actinopteri; order Atheriniformes; family Atherinopsidae; genus Leuresthes; species Leuresthes tenuis. The sequence goes on from NW_027325362.1 coordinate 19,971,195, forward strand.
TGATTAAAAAGTCTGGATGCTTACTGTATGCTATTAAACTAACAATAAATTGTTTTACAAATTCCATAAAACTTACAAAATATTCTTGTAAACGTGCTCTTTCTCCAATTCAGCAGCCTGTCTAAGATGATGTCAGGATTTTATTGGTGAGAAGAGGGCAAACCATGTTGCCAACTTGATACGTCGCCAGACATTATTCAACTAATACAATGATCCAAATTCCATAGAAGCCCAGAAAAGTGGGTGGTGAGCGATACTCTGAGTGGGAGCTGATCCCTCGACACATCTTTCATCGATCCAAATGTTAAATGTAACCAACCAAGGCTAATCAGGAAGGCGAGAAAGCTCGTTGGGTGGAACTATTTCTCATTTGGAAAAGTTGTCAGATTTGCCAGTGTATGCTTTTCATGTAGGATAGCAGTACAGTGAAAACATAAAAATGCCACTCCAACGCACTGGAAACGTGTGAAGGACCAATTACAGAGTGAAATGAGGCATGTATTCAGAGTCAGTATTATCCTGCTGACGTACCTGAAATCCCTCTGCAGAAGCGTCCAGCAGTCCTTTACCTCACTCTGCTTGTGTGTGATGCTGGCAGCCAGGGCAGGATGGAGATTAGACAGCTGGGACGCACTCACATCGAGCATCTACCACACACAGGCCTGTTGGTTAGGTAGAGAAGGCTCCTGCAGCACATGTCAGGATGTGCCTAAGCAGTGCTGCTTTAGATGAAAGGACTATTCTTACCATGATTTGACCTGCGATGTCTCGTATTTCTCGGTCGCCGCAGCACGCCAGCTCTTTGGATGCAGAAATGCTCCTCCTCTGACAGAAAGGGGGAAAGCAGTGAGCTTTATGTATTACTCTAGACTCATTTCAAAAAGTAATAGAGGCGATTTTGGGCAATTTACCATGTTGTTAATAGCAAACAAGGTATTATCAGCCTGCTGGTAGAACGAGGCCACTTCAAGTGCCAGGTGAAGATTTTCATGGTAGTTCTTGAGATGGGGCTGGACCTTCAGCCACCTACAGAAAGAGCGTTATCATTCAGCCTCAAGACTGAAGGTGTTTCTGGCAAACTGGTCAAAGTTAAGGGACAAACCATACATTTTATTGATGTGTTTTCTCCTACAGGAGATATTTTTGCCATCTGTCTTCCCTTGTTTCTCCAGTTTTAAGGCTAAGTTGTTGATCTCTTCGTGGAGGTTCCTGTGCTGCTGCTCATCCTGCAGGGAGACAGAAGGACACAACCCAAGTATGACCTCAGCTGTCTTTACTGTATGTCCTGGGGGACAATTTACTCTCAGCCAAGGATAGACCACAAAGAAACATCTTCATAACTGTAAATGGGGCCAACAACACACGAGAAAGCAATACATTTTACTCAAGAATATTGTTCAGCCAGTTGAAAGGCTTCTGTCGGTGTTATGTTAATGGTAATCTTTTACAAGGCTCACCTGTTTCAGATCTAAAATTCTCCTGGTCAACTGCATTTTGTCAACATTTTCCCCCAGGACGTCCACTACAGACTGCTCCTCTTCCTGCTGGCACACATAAAAGTCAGTGTTTATGGCCCCCATTTGTAAAGGACCCAACCATTATGTCTTTTCAGAGGCACAAGGATAAAAACCACATCACCGGCTACCAAGGAGGATGCTGAACAGAAACAGCTTTCAGCATGACATTTGGAAACTTTGAAGTAAAGGCTGAGGAGAACGGAAGATGAGCGGAACCGAATGGAGAATCCATCTATTCCCAGGATAGATGTTTCCTAGCTTTTCCCGCATTACATTTCCGCAAGTGCATTATCAGTCTCTTGGTTCTTGGTGCCAGACACAGACAAGAGCAGAGAAATAAACACAGGCCTAAAACCTGATGATTGCTTTTTGATAATGACAGGCAGATGTTTTCTCACACCAGTGACTATACACAAACAAGAAAATGTCTTCAGGATACTGAGCTAATTTCCTGTATTAGCAAAGTGCTGTTTTCGTGCCAATTATCTTGACAACTGTTGATTAGGCTGTCTTTAGACCAAGGTCAGCCTCTGGGCTGACTGTTAGTGTTATAATTGTTACAGTTGGAGTGGTTCATTAACGATTCTCTTTTTGTAACTCTTGCTTTTTAGACAAATGGAAGGGGAAAGGAAAATATCCAAGCTAAAGAGGGGGATACATATTTGATCTGAAATCTGAAAGGATGAATTACTTCATTTTAATGAGGGAGTAATAAGTAATAAAGGGCAATTATTTTAAAAATGGGAATAAGTTTTTGAAAGTGGAAAAAATGAGTGAACCAGCAGAAAACACAGCACTGTGCAGTGAGCAATTAACTATGTTTCTTACATTTCTAAAAAACAGAGAATTGAACAAATTACATCTATTAATTGGCTACTCTCTCCTCTTATGTGTGCTTGGTACTTTGGTACCTTCTCTTTAATCCATGCCTCCAGTTTGTCCACTTTTTTGTTGAAGTCCTGCAGGCTCTTGGCTCCACCTAAGGCACGCGTCTGATTTGCCGCCATCTGTTTCAGGGTCTGCCACTGGTCCCTGAGCTGGCTGAGCTGCTTCTTCACCAGATCAGATGTGGGGTTCAGCTTGCAGATCAACTGCTCACCCATCTTTTGAAATAATACGACATTGTTTATTTGGCTTTGTAGCACAGACGAAGCAGCAAGACTAACATAGAACAGTGGATGGATACATGTAACACTTCAAACTGCCATTCGTGTCTTGGGTACACCCTTGAAAAATTTCCCAGTTCCTTCTCAGGCCTTCTTTGTGTCAAGGGAGATTAATTATGACCACTGTGCAAATTTCCAAACATTTCTCCTGGCCTGACAGAGCCGTCTGGAACACTGAGGGTCTGCTTTTCTCTTGCCTGGAAGTGCCTTGAAGACCATCATGTTACACACTATGCGATATGACAGACTCGTATAGCACCAATGACAGTGATTAATGGTTGCGTTCAAATGGCCAACGTGTATTAAATTGTTAAAATAAACATTTGCATTTTGGGAGTGCTCTGATGTGCTTGCTCTGTTAACTCGGTGATATTTACGTTGCTACAGTGCAGCCTTGTGTTAAATCAACTTGTTACCTGGTTGAGTTGAATCAGAGTGTTCTCAAAGTCCTTGAGGTCTCTCTGGAGCGTTTGCGATGCCTCCTCCCAGTCCTGCAGGGGGCAGTACTGAATATTACATCCATCCTTCAAGTCCTGCAGCTTGCCTTTGATCCACGCCTCTGCCTACAACATAAACAGTCACAGACAATACTGCATGAGATATTCTTCACGGTGTGTGCAGTCATTTACTTACGCCTATAAATAGATCAGAGAGATGTTAATCTTTTGCACCTGAAGTTCATAGGCATAACAAGAGTGAGTTTGGGAGCAATTATTCCTGATGTATGACGGTTATATCCGTGATGGTGCTAGACCAAAGACAGACCAAAAATAAGTAACTTTCTACTCTGATTCTACTCAAAAAAGGTGACCTTTCATACTTGCAGCTCATCCCATGTGTCCCTGCCTTAGCAGGCACATCAAGAACAGCTCTTTGTTCTCCACTGTCATGTTATGTGGAGCAGAGGTTTCTCTTGGCAAGGGCCCGGACTCCACTGCATAAGGCTTTGTCTTGCAGAGCTGCCTTTTCTGGCAACGTCTTGCAATGGAGCAGGAGGGCCAAACCGGGTGGTCAAAATCACAAAGTGTTTGAAAGTGCAAGTCTGTTTTCCCAAACGAACACAGTGTGGGAATCAACGAGCCACCTAGGTCGCAAAGAAAAATGAGTGGATGCATAAATCAGGTTCGTTCTATGACCTGACATCCTCTGTGAGTCATGCAACTGACAAAATCAGACGAACTCCGCTGTTGTTTTTCTTCTCTGTGCAAAATGCCAAATATCCGTTAAAGACACACTTAAGTCACCATTACATCACATCAAAGCAATATTTCTCAAGGAATTCAGGAATGTCTGACATTGAATAACACTCGACGGTAACCCCACGTTTGAATCAACAAAACATGGAGACTGCACGTGACACGTCCACCAAACAGCTTCTTGCTCTCGATTAACATGTGATGTCATTTCTCCCCAGAGAAGGAGGTCATTAACTTTATGAGGCCCCCGGGTAGCAGAGGTATTTCTGGGTTGAACAGAAGGAAAAGAGCTCGACAAAACAGGCCTGCCCATATCTGCTCACACTGGCTCCCATGGCATTATAATGACCTCATGCAGGAAGTCTATGATTCCCTTGTTTCTTCCTGTCAACTCTCTACAACAATGGCCTGTTTATGAAAAACCTACAGTAGGACTTTATTCTGGCCACGAGATGCAGACAACTAATGCATGCAGTTCAAATTATCAGGGCACTTCTTTTTTTTTTTTTTCTTGTGAAAAATCTTTGGCGGCAACAAAACGGCAATTAATGCAGTATAACAGATTTCATAAAAATCCACTTTATCAGATTGTAATATGTGAGCTCAGCTCAGTCGCTGTCCAGACCCCCCGTTTATTCTGCAAGTTTCAGAGGAACCTTTGGCATGTTAAACGAAAACGAGGCAAGTTGTGCTAATCTTTTCACTTTAAAAAAAAAAAAGTGCCTGTCAACGTGCTTTCTTTTTTTTTTTTCGTTCCCCCAAACCTTTCAAGTAATGCAGCTTGGCTCTGACAACACAGAGGGAGTTGAACTTTCTCTACATTTTCTATCGCGTAGACGAAACGGTGAAAGGCGAGATATTCTGCAGAGCAGCCACGGAGACAGATGGGTCTACACGGAGCCCTGTTCCTCCATGTGGTGACCTGCTTTGCTCTCTTAGCCTCAAACGTTAGGGGCCTTTAAAATCCTCTCCCTGGAAAACTCACTTCCACTTTCATTGCAATGTAACACTGTAATCATACATTTTCATCAATAACAGCAGTTAACCGAATCGCTGTAAAACAAGCCGTTCCCTAGACACCAAACCTCTGGCTATTTAAAGGCACCTCTCAAAAAAAAAAGTTAAATACAAAGGAGCCCAACTTAAAGAGTAGAAGCGCTCCTAAGCTCGTTAACGCTAACGACGTGCCACAGCGCCGCTTTCAACACATCCATACGTCACATGTTTGCCTCAGCTGACACGTCTGAAATCAAGTACTTGTGTTTGGAAGCAAACAGCCTGTCGCTTGCAGGGCTGCTCAACTGAGCTCTGATGACAAACCCAACTGCTGGACAAAATGTCCCTCTGCCAAACTTGCAGAAAAAATGTCCATGTGCGCTGGGGTGGACGCAGCAACGAGATAACACAACCAGTTGTGCTGCTTGGCTGAGTCTCTTTGAGCCATAGGCGTGAAGAGATGGAGCCAAACAATGATCTCATCCCTAAATAATTGCTTGTGGCGGCTTCCCCTCCCTCTCCTCCCTCAGCTGAACACAGCTCACACAGTTCTTGAGACAAAATAAGAACCAGTACATATTTTGTTCTCATTGGAGGGTCACGCGACAGGCAGCTTCCTTTCTGATTTCGCCTCAACCACATAGCTTGATGTTTTTTCTAGATAGCCTTACACCTTCTTTCCAGTCAGCCTATTTGTCCTCAGACAGGACAAGAGTCTGATAAGCTGCTCACTTGATGAAGTTTGAAACAGCTGCCAACATCTTTGCCTGCAAATATGCATGTGAATTCCTTCCACATTTTACCTGGAGTACTTCCTTGTTGAAGAGGGAGTTGCACTGAGTGAAGTAGTCGCTCTGAGATGTAGTAGCTGCCAACACCTCAATCTGAGTGTGCAGATGACTTTCTTTGCTCTCGGGCTCTTCCCTCTGCAATTCAGGCACTGAAATCTGTGTGAGCAGACAACATAGACAAAGTGTTTAAAACCAGACTGCAGTTCAACTCGATCGTTGTGATCATCAGATAAAAAATTCATAGGATGACAGCCTTTTATAAATCCTCCTGTACTGTATAAGCAAGACACACACAGCTCTCCAGCTATAACCACCTCACATGTGATTCATGGTAATTATACCCTTTTGTTTACCATCTAAAGACAAACATGTGGCACGCCGGCTGCCCCAAGGTCAACCATAACAAAAAACAACTGTCAGCACCGTGCCAGATGACATGAACAGGACTGGCACAACTTCACTAATGGACAAGCATTCCTGTTGGTCTCCCTTCAGGAAACATCTGGGCACAAGAAGGAAGCAGGAACGGACAGATCCTGGTCGTCTGACGCTTTTTGGCTTTACATGTAAACATATCACCTTTAAAGGACCTCATGAGCGTGGAGCTGCCTCCACACGACCTCCGCAGGTGGAGGCAACCCAGTGTTTCGCATGTGATTCCAAACATGTTTTTTTGTTGTTCTTCTTTCTTGTCAGCTTCATAGTGACAATATGAGAGGAGGACCCTTACATTTTAGAAGATGGTGTGGTAGGTTACAGAATCTGAGGGGAGTGAGACCAGTGCTGTGTCAGTGTTATTACAACCAGCCTCCATAAGGACCTCAATAAGCATTTTCTTTTGTTAACATCTTCCCTGACTTCATGTTTTCCAGTGAGCCCTGCCTCTCCGAGGTCTGCTGTAACTGAGCCCTTCATCCACAACACGCACTTTAGACTTCAACAAGTAACAGGCCAAATCCAGTGATTTAATGGTTTTAAACACGCTACCGCACACCCCCACCCCCTGAAGTTACGTGTATTCACTGAAAACTTTGTCCGAACACGACAAAACAATCGTTTCTGAATAAAGTAGGGATAAGCCTGCACACCAGGGACACCCTAAGACAGGAAGGACATTTTGGTTATGATTTGGTAATGACTTTTTTTTTTTTACCGAAACAAAGCAGCATAGTATATTTTTAAGATAGGCGCATTCCGTTTCGACCACCAGCCAGCTCGCACCTTACCTGAATTGGTTTCTTTCCATGTAGTTTCGCCCTGGTTTGTGCCTGTGCGGGCGGCAGTTCATCGCCGTTGTCTTTACTAAGTAAAACCTACGAAGTGATAAAAAAAAATAGACACCAAGTAGCAGCTAAAATAATGCTTGAACTGGAAAGGAGCAAAGCGCTGAAATTAGTATTTTTTAAAGTGTTCGGGGGTGCACGTGCCTGTGGAAAAAAAGTCGAATGTTTCACCTTCATGTCGTCTATAATCTCAACATTTTTCAGTCTGCCCGGTTTTTTTTATTAACATTTTGTAACGAAGATTATACTATGAGAAGAAAAAAAACTTAAAGTAGGGCTTTTCCAACACATTTTTCTCTAAACATTTATTGATGTGTTAAGAATTTAAACAAAATGCTTTCTCTCACATATTTAGATGTTATTACTTTGATTTTTTCTGGTATTTTCGGGCAGAAGAGATAAAGTGAAGGATATTCCACATTACACCTGATTTACCGAATGTAAATGTTATGCTACATATACAGTATAGCCTACCAATGTTAAAATAACATTTAGTCTGTACTTGGTAAAAAAAAAAAAAAAGTAAGTGCCTCTTAACCCTATAGCTGAAAACTGAAACTAACCACAAATAGTTGGATATCAGTTTCTTAGTTGTTAAATTTGTATGTTTTAATTAGTGAAGTGTTGTCCTGTACCTTAAATTGAGACTTAGGCTTATTCTCACAGCTCACTCCCACAATCCTGGGCAGATGTGGATCGGATGTGCTGGTGGTGATGTTGTTGTTGTTATTGTTGTTTTCTGATGGGGAGCCTGTGATTGAAAGCTTTGCCGGTACCTCTAACACCTTGTTCTCTGATCTGTCTTTACTCCCAGAGATTGTGATCTTCTTTATAGATCTGGAGACGGCAGAGGGAGAGGCAACGTTCTGGTTCAAGTGGTCCTCTGCTGCCATGTGCTCTTGATTGTGTTTCACGGGGGCTGCCTGCTTAACAATCGGTGAAACAAGACAGGGGCCATGTGCGTAGACCTGGGATCGACTGAGGTAGAGCGAGTTCAGGTTGTGCTGTAACACGCAGTTATCCAAAGTCTCGCCGGGCAGATAACTCTGTGTAAAGTCCTGGCATTTTGGCACAGGGGGAACTGACAGCTTTGTCCCAATGGTGAAGGGCTGCACCTTCCTCGCAATGCTTTCAGACATGACCAATGTCCCAGTAAGAAAACAAAATGACTAAAGTCCAGATAAGCACTGAAAAGAGTCTGTTACATCCCTTTAAGCACTCTCCTCACTAAACAGTTGTCCAGTCTCTGTTCAGCAGGCAAGTGGACGGTTTAACAGAAAAGTGAAGGGAGAGCTCAGTTCTCCACCTTCTTGTGCATGTTGAGAATGCACAGCACACAGCCCAGGACAGCTTCCTTTGACTCCTGGGATCGAACGCGGTCCCAGATGTGGCGCAACGCTGTGCCAAGGTGGGCAGCACCCGTCGAGAGGCTTCTCCTGAGGAACTGTGCCAGTGAGCCTGCCAGTCTACTACTGAGGAGCCTGATAACCAGGGACCGCAGCAAGATGAAAACTGCTGGCATGCTGCCTGACTGTGCTGCGCAAAAGTCTTGAAAAAAAAAAAAAAAAAAAGCTCAGAAAAGGAGGGGGGAAAGAGGAGGGTTTGTTAGGAGAAGGGATGAAGTCACCACCTTCTCTCTCTGCCTTTCTTTCTTTCTCTCTGTCAGGAGCGACAGAGCGGGGAGCGGAGAGGGGGCTGTAAAGCCTGGCTGTCAAAGCTTCCTCTCTGAACCCGAACAGAAAACCTGCCCTGATAAGAGGCTGAGAGTAATGGAGTGAAAGGCAGAGACCTCTGTCAGACCTCTTCAATCACAGCTTATCCTCCATGAGGTAATATCCTTAGTTGAATCACACACACATACACACACCCAAACTGCCTCTCCCTTACCTCCACTTTGAAGTACAGAACAGGTTCAGCCCGAAGGTGTTGGGCTCTGTCCCAGCACAAGAATCACAAGACAAAAAAGCTTGAAAAGAAACCTTTAAAATGGGAGGAGAGGATCAGCTTGAGAGGCTCATGGTAGCGCTGTCTGTCCAGGAGTGAGAGTGTTCACTCATTCTCCTCCTCTTTCCCCAACAGAGAGAAGCAGTTGTCACACAGGTTACAGCTGAATGCAACAGATGAGCTCTGGTGCTCTGCTCCTTAAACCCATGAACTGCTGGCACCACAAGTGTGGAGTGGTCGTAGTGGGTTGGGGGGGGTAAGCAGCCGAGCAGAAGATGACCCCTGCCACTCCTTCATGGTCGCTAGGTTCAACAGAGCAAATGTTGGGCTGACTGAGTGGAATGGCAGGGGTGGCATGCTCGTGTCAGGGTGAGGTGGGGGATCTGTTGATGAGGGCAGACAACGGAGCAAATATTTGCAGGGAGTAGAGGGGAGAATCTGCTTCCACGGGTGAAAGCCTTTCCCTAAAAAGGAACTCTCACTCTTCGCTCTGCAGCCCGCTGACTTGACCTCAACACCTGGTCGAGAGGTTCTCGGTAAACCGCTTATACAAAAGCTGGGCAACATAATCAAACTGAGATTAATGCCGGCAGCTCTGGCTAATTTTTCAGCACACTGTCTTAAATGAACTTTTGAAAAAGACTTATCCATGTGGGGAAATTATGTAACCTTTAGAAAGCGAAACATTCGTTCACATGCTTTAATGTGTGCAGTGTTACTGTATTTTTTTATGAAGGCAAAAACAGCCAACAGCGGGACAAGTCTCTCAGCAGGGCTCCATATGACAGACGTAGCCTGGGGTCGTCATAGTTAATGATGCTTTTAAAAGAGCTCTGGTTTCATGATGAAGTCATCTGAGGAAGAGTTTTAATGCGTTGCAGCTTGAAATCAGAGATAAATTCTACGCAGGCTGGGTGGTGTTCACGGAAGGCAGCATGGGTGGAGTTCAAGAGGTTTGGCTAGCTTTAAAATTACATTTCCTCATATTGCTCGGTGAGCGGCTCGAAAAGTGTGCAGTTTATGTGTTCAGTGGGCACAAACACTGACTCCCACTACCGTCCGCTGATGTGTTGATCGTGTGCTGTTGGATTTTGAGCTCATCGGGGAGTGGGAGAGGCTTAGAATTTGCAATTCATACCTTCAGCTTATATTACAACTTAGAGAGTAATCAAGTAAAAAGAGAGCTGTATTGTTGTAGTGCCTAGTTATATCCTACAAGTTTAGTCATTTGCAAATACCTCAGGTCTTAACAATTGAAAGATTTTACATTTTCATAGAAAATTTGTTTACAAGCATCCTTAAGGGTCACTAATTAGCACGTTGTAAGCTCCATTGGTGTGCAAAGCTAAGCTAATTACCTCCTGACTCAGCTCTGTGCCTAATGTGGACATTCTAATAATGAAATGAAGATAATATAATTTAGTGTGTAACGGTAAGAAGAAAGAAAAATGGAGACAAGCAACAGAATTGATTCTTTGCGAAACACTGTGAGGACTTAAGTAAAATTACATCTAAAGAGGGTTTTTTTTAATTAAATTTAACTGAGGGCAAATATATATGATTTGTCTGATACTGCGTATCTCTCTATGCTTAAAACAGACAAAACACTGAGGATCTCTGGCTATATCTAAGCTTCCATGGGGTCTTAAAAGCAAGCTAGAATGTTTGTGGAATTGTGAATACATGTAAAGCAGCATTTTGCATTAGGTTGAAAAAGTCAAGTCAAAGAGACTGAGTTACAGTAGTTTAGAGAAGGTTAAACAAAAACTGTGTCTCTACCAGAGGAACCATTTCTGGGAACCAATGTCTTTTCAGGGGTCGTGTCCTACGAACCCCCTTTTTGACTGCAGTAAGTAAAGACATTCCAGCTTAAAATATGCCCTAGTTGAGAGGTGGTACTTTTTGAGACTATCCTCATCCTTTTGGAGTGTTGCTTTGCAGAGCTGAACATTTCTGATTGTTCCTGTAGTCCCAGCATTTTATTTTCGTCTTTCTGTCTCGGTCATGTTGGGTTTATTATCCACCACAGCTTATAAAATCTGTTAACTTTGTGCCACAGGAAAGGTTGTTATGGTTTGTGAACACGAGATTCAAACTCGGCCATTCACACAGCCTCAATCAGCTGGGGAGACACAAATACACTGCGAGTCGGCAATGGTTGGGCAGCTCCAGAATGAATTAGGAAACAGCTCTCCAATTGTGACAAGAAAGCAGTGAAATAGGAGTGATTACACTCTTAAGAACAAATAAAAACATTCAAAACCCTGTAGGAATATGCTACATGAACAGATTTTAAGGAGCTGAAGCTCACTCCCTGTTTTGTGGGCTGCTTTGATCCACATGGATACAAATGCAACAGAAGTCGTGATCGGATGTAACTGAGAGCAATTTTTTTTTCTTTTTGAGCTCTTTGGCAAATAGAAATACCCACAATCCATAGAAATGTGTAACATTAACAAATTTTGAGTGATACAGCTGAAGCAAACCTGTTTTTACTGTCCGTGTAGGTTTATGAGCATTGCAGGGCTAACACTTTGGGCCGGACTGTCTGGTTGGAGCAACACACTTCAGCAGACTTAATTTCCCTAATCTACCCTGAATCTTAGAGTTCAGTGGAGCTGCAACAGACCCAGGGCTCCTAGAAAAATGCTTCGGACTGTTTGAGTTCTGGTCGCTGTTGGTTGAAATGCACCTAAAATCATTTATGACAATATCCAGGTTCCTGGGAAACCAAAATGAGTGGATCTTAGATCTTAGGTATAGATCCTCTCATCTAACTCTCTGTATTTAAGAAATAATTCCATATTTAGAAATCTTCTTTTTTGACTCTTCCTTTGGGGAAAAAAACCTTTGGGTGAGATTCACAGAGTAGTGTAACTTGAAGCTAATGTGTTTTATTTTAAAAACATACTCATTCACTCATCAGAACAGAGTGAACCAGAATGACTTTTCAGTCAGATCAGTCCTAATATAAACAAATATCTCTCATTTTCATTGTGGTCATTCTGTTTAGATATTTTAACTTCCCTGTGTCTGATTGTGGCAAATCAGACTGGTCTGTTCTGTTTGAGGTGGTTACATGAGGCATTTTTGTTCTAATTGGGCTATTATTCTGATTAGTCGTGGGATAAAAAAAGGTCCATGTAAATGCAGCTACTGTGATCCAGACAAAGCAATTGTTTGAGAGTTGCCAATAAATGTCCAGTGCTCTTTTAGAAATAGTATTAGTTTGTCTGGAAGGAGTCTAAAAGTGAGGATTTTACCTAAATTTGTGATCAGAAATTCTAAAGATTTAAGCAAAATGTTTTCCACTGAGAAAATAAACACTTATAAAGGACAGAAATTTGTTTGTTCAGTGTAACTGTCTGATTAGATTTAAACCAGGTGTCCCACCTCTGCCAAAGCAGTCAGATTACGCTACTGTAACACCTTCCTTATGTCGTTTACCCTGGAAGTCCTCCCTCCCTCTCTCCCCATTGCTCCCATTCACATCTTCTGTGTAAGTTTGAAAACTGTGCTGCCCACATCCGTGACAGATCATTTCAACCTCAGCCCCTGATCTGACTGCACTGTATATATGTGCCCTGCTCCTTTGCGTGTGCACCTATGAGGATGGATGTGAAAAAGAAGGTGGTTCAGGCCAGACAGCTGATATCATTGCCTCCCGAGTTGATAATAAAAACCTGATGCTTTCTCACCACAAACCCTAGTTAGAGATTGACCTCGTCAGATACCCCCCATTTTGTTAAACTCGGTAAATACGACTTCGAAGACTTATTCAGGGGGTGATGTCACTGAGGCTGCCCGCATGAAAGGAGAGTGATAGCTGCGGCGATGGAGAGAATATGCATGCGAGCAAAAGGGGGGTCTGTACTTTTCCACTTGGTGTATGTCATCACAAAGGCATGATCGGCCTCTTGGTCAAGTTTCAGTACAGATAAGATTGAGTTTTTACTCTGGATCAAGATCAGAAAAGAATAGATAAAGTTTTGAGAATGGTTGATATGACATGAATGAAAACTAAAAATAAAATGAAATTACAGCCTCACATGCCATGTCAGGCCTGCTCCGCCAACATTGGATTTAACATTTCACAGAAAACCCTAAGAGCAGTTTTGATTTAACACATAACTGCCTCGCTAGAATCTCCAAAGTCTCACACATCATGATATAAAAAAATGTCTGTCAAAGCTGCAAAGTGACACAGGCATGTTTGCACTCGTCCACTTTTGACTTTCAGTACATAGAAAGAATGGACTTCAGTAAACATTTCTTATGACAATGAAGCACATATTCTAAACAATAGTGAGGCATAGAGCCAGGGAATATTTGATCTTATGTATACAAATATGTATATATATAAATATATATCTGCTATTGCCTATCTGGTGATCTAAATAGCTGTAAATTCATTTGCTGTGAGCTCACAATGTTGAAACCACATCTTGACAATGGCCTCGCCTGTCTCAGATGGGTTGCCTGTGGGCTTTTGTGCATAATTCGCTGAAAGAAAGAAACATGATTTGTGCCTGAATAGAACAATACAACATCTGCAGTTTATGGTCAAAGGGTAATTTAAATACATTACAAAAGACACATTTCAGCCTTTACTACATGGTGTCCACATGGGTTTTGCCCACCCCAGATCTCTTGGAATGGGTAATTTATGACATAGCTTCAATCAAATCCTCTTAAAAGCTGAGATGTTGCAGCAATGAGAGCCGTCAGCTGAAGTTCCAACTGCTTTAGTCATTGATTTAATACAGAGATGATTGTGACATCCAGTTGCGAAGCTTACCTGAGGCTATATTTGACCTAATGAGACTGCATGCCTGTCATATGATGCACATACACACACACACCTGTGGTACATCATCCTTGGAGTTCTGTTTCCCACATTTCTTTTTTGAGCATGTCCACTCTTATCGCAAACATAAAGAGCTCAAGCAAGTTTGAACGTTGGATGACATCACTTGCAATAAAATGCCATTTTCATCAGTCAGTGCTCATTGACTAATGTCAGTGCCAAGTTTGTCTCACAAAATAAGAGGGTAAGCAGGGACTATGAAACTTGACCATCTGCCATGATACACATGTTTTGTTTCTATCAAACTGTAGCATCATTGTTCCAAAAGAACTATGGCCATATGTTGAACATACTCCCTCTATAACTTGAATTTATTGGTAGGTCTGCAGAGTTTCTTGTACTAGTTCACTTACAGTACATCAATAATACCATGATCTGTGGCCTCCTTTTGCAGCATTCCTCTATAATGTTTGTTCTATTTATTCTCTGACTTTGGCAGCAGTGTTGTATAATGAGTAAAAACAGTGTCTTGAACCTGTATGTTAAATTATAAAGGTAGGAGTCAGTTCTAGCTTTGAAACAAAAGGGCCTTTGTCTCTACTTAGACCTCTGAAATAGACTTCTTGTCCAACTGTAACAATTGGCAGTGACATTAGAAAAATACATCAGGCAGTGGCGTTGGGAAAACTGATTATGAGTCAGTGTTATAAGTGTAAGATTTAAAGAAAAAGAACAGACAAGTCATAGTCAGCATTCAGGTTCTTCAGGTCGGCAAACAGATTGAGAAGGAAATTTGCAGGTTAACAAATGTATCCGCTTCACAGTTAGTTTGCGTTTCTCCTTCTGGAGTGGAAGCCAACTGATGACAGATTGGCATCCATGAGATCATTTGTTTTCGGCAAATGTAAGAGTTACTGGGAATGAAGATATATTTCATGGTTTCTTGGCCAAATCCCAAAAGATGTTCAATTCAAAGGCTGTGCTGAATTTTTCGCTGTTAGTCTGTTTGTCAGTTAATCCACTCGTCACACCCCACCCTCCAATGCAAAAGGTCAAAAATCTCTTTCGTCTTTTGGTTTGAATCCAAGTAGCTACAAAAAGAAGAAATATTCAAGTTATATTTGGTAAATTAATTAACTACATTATTGTTGTGAGTATGTCAGCATGCAAGTTTAAGCTTTTAGCCTCACACTTGCTACTTTATCAACATTAAACAGAATGTTGTCCGAACTCTATAGAAACAGCCTTCTCTATGCCACTCTAGGGTGAGAGGTGCAATAAGAGTATAATAAAAGTACATTGTACTCAGGCAGTTATTATACTTTTCTGTCAGTGCAACTTGAGTCCACCCAAAGGTAGCAGTCAAGCTGAATGGTGAGGTTGTTTCATTATGTGACATCATAAGTTCACATGGCAACTGTGCTCCAGCAGCAGGAAGCGATTTTCCCATATCAAAGGCTGAATAACAGAAAAAATCTGTACCTTATTTTTACCTACTCCAAAAGTATCAATCACCTTGAGAGAAGCTTAACATTGGACCTCTGATGTCATTGTAGTGGCAAGTTGGGGGCCTTCAGCCCTTTAATTGGAAATTCTGTTTACCTGGCAGTGTCGTTTATTAATCACATACAGGAACTGTAATCATGTGCTGCAACCGCCCGGCATATTGCTCGCTTTGTGTGCATGACATCTAAAAAGGCGAATGTTGCCAAGTGCTTGTTTAACGATGTCAGTGTGGCACAATGAATCAGAAAAGAGATTAACCTACATATATATACATTTAAACATTTACATGTTCGGACTGGTGATGGATCGGTTATGTAATCACAATGTACTTGAAAACCTAAAGAGAAAAACAGCAGAGGAAAAAGAAAAATGTTCAATTAGTGTGCTTCAGGCGAATGGAAAAATATAGTCAAGCTGAAATACATCCTGAGTCATTTTTGAACAGTGCTATTGTGTTGCAGATTAGTTTGATGTTTTGGTTGAGGTAATACTTCCGTATAATTTTCTAGTTGGAAGTAAATACGAAAATACAGATAAATACACAGACAATGTGGAAAGCTTTCACAGATGTTCTCGGACCTTCCTGAATACCAGTTAGTTCAACCTTAATTCTATCTTTCAATGAAGACATCACTATACCTCAACTCAAACAATTTGGATTTGATACAAAAGAGGCAAATGTGACCCCCCCCCCCCAATCTGGTTTAACGTACTAGGTGGCCTTGAGGCTTTTACATAACAAGCTGGACCTACCTGAAAGTTCTGCATTATTGTTTGCCTCGCTCATGTCATCTCCTGTTAGTGGAATGAATGAGCTCATTGCTGACACAAGTCTGAGCTATGCTTGGCATAGTCATGCTAAAAATCAGCTGGCACGCTAACAAAGTCACCCTTTGTGGTATAATTTTACAAATAAAGCTGAGTGACAAAACATCATTTGTATCCCCTATGTCCAGATTTTGAAAACGATTTTTTTGCATTTTCCATCACAAATACTCTGAGCCATGAAAATAAGATTCAGAGATATATTTTGTGGTTTCTTTAAAAAAAAACACTTGTGGTCATTTGATTTGAATGATCTTTGGTTTCATTGCAGAGCTGCCAATGACAAAGCAGACATTGATCTCATAGTTGGCTATTGATCTTTAAAGAGTTTCACCATAGAATAGCCAAACCGTCTCTTTTCATAGATTGTTGCCCACGTGTCGGAACTTTGCAAAGCACATGCAATCTTTGACTATTTAGGGAACCTGGTCCCTCAAAGACACAGCAAGAGAATTACTAAGATTTTATTAAATCCGTTTCACAAGCGCAAGAAAAACAGAATATCAGACCATGGGTAAGGAAGTTCAAGAAGGTTCAAATGTCTTTAGATTGGGTGTGGGATAACAGCCGGGCCTTGTGAATAAATGCCTTAGAGATACCAAATCCAAGGGAGGCAGCCGGTGCTGCCTTAATTGTGGATGATAACAATGGGTTTTAAAACAGGTGCTGTATGGTCTTCGAAACAACTGTCCCAAATGTATGACAGGAGGGAAAGATGAAGTGGGCAAAAACAGAAAGTTAGCCACGTAAGTAAAATGGTCCAAAATCCCTCTTGCAGCCAGTTGTCCGTCTTCCCTGTGGCAGTCAGTGGGATGATAACATTGATATAGAATATAATATGTGGGGGGATGCGGGTGTGGTTAGAGGCCACAATCCAAAGTCCCACAAATACGAAGTAACAATCTAATCGGAGCACTTTATTTAACTGCCAAAGAAAACTGCAAGCCACAGATCTCCAGATATTATGAAATTTAGCAAAAACTTCATGCACTGTATGAACTTCCACAAAGTGAACACAGTACTCTCATTAATAATATAATACATAATATAATACACTCGCAGTGTAGATTGCCAAAATTATCAATCACAAAAAGACAAAAAAAAAGATGATAGTTAGAATAAATAGCCAAGTTACAACTACAATGATATTCTGATTTGATTCCTAAACCTGTTGTTCATTTTCTCAGTCTCTCTCAAACAAGATGTTCACGGGTGATGATAATGGCTATAAAGAGCATTTGAACCAACTCTCATCAAAATTAGATGCCGCCAAAGCATTTGTGCATGTTTTATGACCAGTGTGGAAATGTATTACTCTGTTAAATCCCTCATCTGCTCAGGATTTTAAGCTTTGTCCAATAACCTGCCTCCTTGCTTCACCCCGTGACTTTTCTTATAGAGTACAGCTTGTTGTTGAATGTGTAATTGGAAACATAGCCTGTACAATGAAAGCTGTTACAAAGCACTAATTTGACTCTTCATTCAGAGCAATTCAAATGAACCATAAGCGAGAAAACGACCCAAGGCACATACCAATAGTCTTCTTGAAAAACTCACAGAGAGAAGCTCTGTTCATTTAATAACTCTCGAATTAAAGGAAAACGTATGATTCAGTCATCTGGCCACAGACTAAGATCATGCTCTATGACATCATTCTGGATGGCCTAATGCTGCTGACCTAATCCTGCAATAGCGGAAGTCAAATCTGTACGTCAAACATCTGGGAAATATCTCTGCACGCTGCACAAAAGTAGTGGTTTTAGTGTGTGGATGCATGTGTTTGGAGTAGGAGATGATATTTTGACTAACATCAATTTTAGGCAATGTTTCAACAACACCATGACTGTCTCCAAAGTCAGAATGTTTCTTTCTGGCCCACGCAAACAAAGCGCATGATGGAAACTTTGAAAGGACCTCAGCGGTAACATTTTCAGGCAAGTCCAATGCTCTGATGGAAGTCATTAGAGAAGCAGATGGAAATAATGCCACAAAGTGGCTAAAACAAACTCTTACCCAATCTGTTACTGTATTTGTTTTTCCTGTTGACATCAACAAACACTTTATTCCCTTTCCGCTTATCAATTAGGTTATTCTGCTTAGAGTTGCTTTCACTGTTCGTAATAACAGCACTTGGGAGTTTTATGCCGCATGGTAAAGAAAAAGGTTAACCGAATGGGCCGTTTTTAAGTAGAGGCTGTGTTTTTCTCTACCACAAAGCATTGCAAAGCTCTTCCATCACTGGGCCTGCCCAAGAATACCGAACAACAGTTGGTTTCAGCAGTTGTTGTTGACTTGCAGAGCTATGCTGCAGTTGGACAACTGCTGCTCTCTATGTCAAAGCAGACACCACATGTGCTGGCTATAAAGTTAGCGAAACACATCACTAAGCAAATGTGTCAAAGAGTGGCTCAGCAGGGCAGATGGGTGACGCAATCTGTTCAAACGCTGACAGGTGGGAAGGCAGGCCTGTCTTGGGTGTGTTTGTACAGGACACAACAAAGACTTTCACTAGCATGGGCTGAGCCCATTCCTCTCTTTGGGTGAATTTGTAGACTTGTAATAGGCACAAACTAATAGGGAAAGGCATACACTCCTCTCTATGATATTCATGTATTACATCCTACGTCATGCAATATTAGGTTTGAATGCACAAGCTTAAAAACCAATTAACTGCCATAGATATTATCATTTTAGGTCAATTTATTCAGAAATTCAGCTTCCAGACAATAGCATCACCTAACTGCAACTGTGTAAAATCAAAGGTGCATAAGAAAGACCAAAATGGACCGATTTTATTATCCACGGGTCAGACTTTTTTAACCCATTTAACATGTTTGATTTCGTACCAGAAAAGTCCAAAGTAGTAAGCTGAATTTCACTGGCAACATCCACAGAAGCAATGAACTACACAGCTCCCGTTATTTAAACTACATTTGAACTGTTTCAACTTTTTGAGTAATAACAGTTACTACTAATTGCTGCGTTTTATTATTCCTCGAGTGTCTGTGTAGTCATCTATCAGAGCCTGAAACAGCAGCAGTTATCGGCAGCTGTCGTTTGGGCAGCCGAAGGCACAATCTCACCATTGTGCATGGCGTGCAGCTGGCATGGAGTTGGAATGCTGACACACGATGAATCAATCACAAGCCCCTCCTTAGTGTACCAGACTTGGACAGTGATAGAGACAGATCCATAACAGCTGTAATATGGATCCTCGGTGCCATAATCCTTTTACATGACTCGACTTTCACCTCAGCCTGACCATTTTGAGACAATGATTACACTGAACCCACCCCTATAATTCAATTTAGGTAGCATAGTAAAACTGCATGATGCATCATATTTACAGTCCAAATGTGTGAAACAGGCTTTTTAAGGGGTTCTAGTGAAATTTACTAGCACAGGGTTAGACTTTGCATATAAAAAAACTTGCAAGCTCTTTCATATTTGTTCATATTTGTCCTTGGCTCTGTCACTTGGACCTCAGTTACAGTTGGATTAAGTCAGCCATGACCACATGAACCTCAGATGAAGACCATTTTGTTCTCCAACCTCGGAAGCCTTCCAAGAGCAAATTCTTATTTATTGATAGGACTGACTTGGGTTTCAGTCCTGAATGTAATATGAGTGACTTTTCTTAACATCAAACACACACACATACCTATAAACTTCTCGATTCGACCACAGTATCACACTCGAATAAGCTAGGGTTGTTCACCTCGTTTAGTGGTTGAATATTACACACAGGCCAGCAATAACCTGCTCTGTATACGCTGGGGTATTCTTTAAACTGGACAAGAAGAACACAGAGATTTCTGTGGAAGTTGCTTACTAAATGGCTTTGCTCTGCCAGCCATTTTGAATGATTGTCATGCCTGCAACAGACTATCAGATTTTCACATCCTCTGGCGAGGTGCTCCTCAACCAGACCAAATGTTTGATTCGGTCACGTTATCTGTCGAAAAAAAACACACCAGGGTTATATTTTTAGAAACACTTTGGGCAAGAATGCTTTAGAGTTCTATGACAGCCTGCTGACCTCAACAATCCCACAGTGCCACCTGCTGCTGCAGTTAAGCTATTGTGCGTGTAACATAAATGATCACTGTAAATGCTGGGTATGGGGGTCTCATATAGTTCCATAATCTTTCTTCATCAACAGTGCATCCCTGTCATTTGGACAAACAATCTCTTTAAAAGTTAGCAATATAAACCTATATTAACCAGTAACTATATTTAGGAGATGTAAACAAGATTCATAATTGATGTCAGCAATACACACTTTACCACTGTGTGACATCACCCTTTCATTTAATTACACTTTGTAATAAATCGGGGCAAGAAAATACTGATTGTTCCTGGTGTGCAAAAGGAATCTGTGTCCATTTTTGTTGAATACATGATTTTAGCCTCTTTACAGTTTGTAGTTGTCTGATTCTGTTTTTGATTATGCTCCACACATTTTCAGTCGAAGACAGATCTCTACTGCAGGCCGTCCAGTCCAGTACACACACTCCTGCTGTTGTAAGTCTTGTTGAATGATGTCTGGCATTATCCTGCTGAAATATGCACTTATCTCCCACTAAAAGATGTTGCTTTGATGATGGCATATGTATCTCCTAAATTCTAATATACACCTCTGCATCAGTGGTGATGTCATATATATGTAAGCCATCCATGCCATAGGAGCTGACGCATCCAGTATTCTCATATTTAACACAAAGACCCCCAGGATACATTTGTCCGAAAGGCAAATGAAACATGGACTCATCTGACCACAGAACTTGTGTCCACTCTCTTTGACGTTTTCATGCAGGGTTGATATATGGCTTCCTCCTTTCATACAGTTTCATTTCGGTGGACTGTGTTGAGACCATCTCTGCATCCAAGGTACTCCTGAGCACACGTGGCTATATCGCTCATTGTAGCATGAGGGTTTCTCATTTCTGATTCCCTCAGACTCCCTGAGTATTTTGAACAGAAGATATAGAAAGACAAAACACTTTTTTGGAACTTGATGATGATTCTCTGACAGTTTGGCACAAAGTGGTCAGCCAGGATCCATCCTTGCTTGGAAAGACTTTAATGGGGGCTTCTTTTACGTCCAATCCTGACACCCTCACCAAGCCACCAGTTAATCTGCTGTTTGTAGAATCTTCCACAACACTGTTATTTGTATATTTTATACATTTGTTTTGCCATGTTGCCTTAATCCCAATTTTTTTAGTTTGTTGCTGGTGTTATACCAGCTTTTATACAGCTTTGACTCCTGAACTTGCTAATGGAGTTGCTTCTTCTGTCATGATCTGTGTTTTTGTGTGTTCTGTTGTTCTTGTCTTTTGAGTTTCTAGTGTTTTTGCTGGTTTAATAATTTATTCTTTTGGTCCTATTTTCTTGTTTCCTTATGTTTTCAGTCTTGTGTCTACATTCTGGTCATTATTCTTTGTTTCCTCAGTTCCCTTATGTCTGGTTCTAAGCTTCATTTCCACACCTGTTTCCTTGTCAATTAGCCTGAGCTACAGTCATTTCCTCATTAGTTTCTTTCTCTATATAATCCCCTTGGTTTCTCTCACTCATTGACAGATCCTCGCCGAATCACCTTGTGTTACTGCAGCCGGTTTTATTTGTGTTTCAGTTCTCAGTCTGGTCACCCTGTTTGTTCTTTGGATTTTGTTTTTCACAGTTAGGTTTTTTTTGTTCAGTTTTTAAATAAATCAACTTAGTTTTCTCTCAACCTCCTTCCCTTATCTGAGTCTGCGTTTTGGGTCCTTCACATCTCTACCATCTGTAACAGACATTTGACCGTACTCGCATGAATATCTAGAACTTGTGAAAAATTGTGTTAGTCAAAGGTTGGAAAAAGGACCATAGACCATTAGATGCTCTTTCAACATGCTATTCCTCTCATATGAAATTAACCACACAGTGTTGGACATCTGAAAATGCTTTTGGTGTTAGTGTGAAAAGATTTGGAATGAGATTGTTTCACCTTTGGAAGAGAAGCAAGAAGTTCTGGTTTGAGTGGACACTCAAACTAGAACTTCTCGTTTCTGCATTTCTATCAAAACTAGAGATTCTGGAGTTCCACTACCTTATTCTGCTGGAATTGCAGAAGAAAACTAAAAAACACTAATTTTAGCTATATAGAACATTTTACTAGGTTACATTATTATCATTATTAGAGGAATTTTGTTGCAATCAAGTGGATTTGTTGAGAATTATGTCCCTGCTGAGGATTGAAGATGGAAATAGTTGCTATTGTGCAGGATCTATCTTTAATTTTTCTAAATGATCCTGTCTATAGAATTTTGAACCTGGATATCTCATCAGCTCAAAGATCCAGAATGACATTGTTGTCTAAGGGCTTTCTGAGTAGCAGCGCTCCTGATTATACATCTGCCTCACAGCCAGTGCATAGATCTTAACTAATAACACACCTTTCCCCACTGGCCTTTTTAAATGAGGTCCATTTATTTATTGATTTATTCATTCATTCATACAGTGTGTGTGTGTGTGTGTGTGTTCGTCTGCATCATGAACCTTTTGATCAACAAATAGCATCTTGGGCGAATTATATTCATAGTCCTCTAAATGGCTCAATTGTTTTCCTCCTTTCTCAAAATGTACTTCAGTTGTTGAATTTTTTGAAAGGTTTCTGACTTCCTTGTTCTGCTTGTTTTTTTATTGCTGAAAGCTGCCTGACATGCAGCACTTCAGCACTTGCTGTGTTCATGTGTTGTATAAACTTATTTTCGGTTTGCTAATAATTATGTTATTTGCATATCTTGATTGGGTGGTCAAGTTGCTGTTTTGCGGAAATGTTGCTTCAAAGGTGGTCAGTTTGAACCAATTTTAGAATGCTTCTCCAACATAGCAAGCTGCATTCAATCTGCCGAACCAGTTCAATCTGGCCACAGTGGTTACAACGTTCCCTTTCTCCTGCATAGTATCAAGGATTTAAAAAGTGTGAAAGCGACAAGCCATTTTATCCTCATTTTTAGAAAACAGCTGTTAGTTTTGGTGAATAAGAAATTCACGGTCTCCTCAGGATGAAAGCATCCGGTAGGGGGTGCTAGCGGCGGCCTCTACAACATCTCGGTAAGAGCTCTCCTCACTGGATAGTTATGCCTGTCTAAGTACCAGTTAACCACAAGCGACTCGACCCAAAGGTAGTTAAACTATGTATTGATATTACTGTATGTCAGGTAACCCATTCGTAATCTTGATAAGGGATATGATAAACACCCTTGTGTTAACTGTTACCAGTCGTTTTTATGCAGTGTAGGTTAGCTAGCTAACAGCTAAATTAGGCAGTTAGCATCTATAGATTAGCTTTAGCCTAACTAGCAGTCGTTTCTCCTTTACAATTAGACGTGATATAGCTGGGTACGGGAACACTAAACTCGCCACAGTGTGGCTGTTGTCATTTTGAAAGTTGAGTTGAAAACTGTGCTCTTGAGTGTTTGTCTCTGTCACTGGCGTTTGTTTCCCCTGACTACTAACGTTAGCCAACGACTGCTAGCTTGTATCTGAGGCGTTATCTGGTCTTCAGTTATTTTTGCAGCTCAATGTCACTGGCTCTAGATTAATCAACGATGTGTGCGTTTCCAACAGACATGGCCATATGAGATCTGTGCATCAGTATGCATTCCTTTTTTGTTTGTTTTACTAACCAATTGTGGTCCTTTACAGTTGTCAGGGACATAGCTAGTCATCTGGCATCATAATGCCCTGTTCAGTGGGTCAGGAGGAAGCTTCTTTCATTAAATTGTCCCCTAATCTATGCGCTGCAGACAGGTGGTGAGACACTCGGGTTAAATATGTGTTGCGAACCCTTTAGGAACATGTTCTGTTGCAACGAAGAGATGGTCGTGACTTTTGTTACATATTGAGGAGTCTGTTTAGCTCATGTGGTGTATAGAGTTTACGTGGCAGTTTGTGCACCATGCTCCAAAACAGCTGCAAAGTAGTAAACAAAACATGGGTCTAAAGTAACACCCAGATTTCCCATGGACCCGAGCTGGCTTGTGTTGCTCGTCAGAGATTTGTACGATTGAAATAGAAGGGTCTATGTTAGATGGTCTTTGAGGGGGGTGGGGGTATTTTTAAGGGCAAACAAAGGTTGAAGGTCAGTGGGAAACTGAGTCATCGAGACAGAGAGTAGAGAGGGTGACATGGTTTAGTCAGAGGTACTTTCTCTCTAATTTCAGAAGTAGTCTTTATGTCTTTGTAATACACGCAAGTGGTGAATATTACTCTCTTTTTGCTGCTAATTTGAATTCTTCAAAACTACAGTCTGTGTCTGGATATGTTGTTGAAGTGCAAGCTGTCATCGCTGAAAGAGGCTCTTTTGTGGCTTTTAGCTTTCACAAGACATCAAACTGGTTTTGGCAGTTGGTTTTACATAACTGGATAACCGTTCAAAGACAACTGTCAAGGTGGTCAAATTATAGTTTAACGTAGTTCTCTCTGTACTTGATCTGAAACATTCATTATAGCTCAGGAAACTCATTAAGACAGACCTCAGTATTTCTTGGAGATTCCATATATATGCAGTGATATTGATATAGCATTTTTCTGATATGGTACTTCCCTTAAGGGGTGCAGTGGGAGGGTGTAGGGAGAGGCATGAATTGAAAGAATGAGAACTGGTAGGTTTAGGTCTAATCGCCTCTCAAAATACTCTCACAGCTTAGATACAGGGGCTACTGTAACAGCAGAGCTGAGTTAGCCAGGAGAGCAGGTGCACTTTGAGCTTCCCTCGGTTGTCGCTCACAGTTTGCCCTGTTGCGCTCGAACCGGAGAGCTGCATAACTTCTTGTTGTTGTGATCGCTAGGTTTCAGTGGTATGGGCTTGATGGGATCCAAGCGGACGACAGAGTGATGGTCTAAGGACTCACAGTCAGAGAGGTGCTTGGGCGTGGAATGTTGCGCTGGTCGGTGCACCTAGAAGGAGGGCCACGGAGAGTCAACCATGCTGCTGTGGCGGTGGGGCACAAAGTGTACTCCTTTGGAGGCTACTGCTCTGGGGAAGACTACGAGACACTCCGTCAAATTGACGTCCATGTCTTCAACACAGGTAGGTGATGTACTGCCTGCATATGCATATTTATGTGAAGGGATTTCATAGAAAACCCTATTTTTTTTCTCTCAAATTTTAAATAAAAGAATTCTCTTAACAATGTTTCTTGTTTCCAACTGTTTTTTGTTGTTTTTTTTTTTTTTTAGCAACGAGCACAACTCAGTTATTCGTAACTATCAGTGAAAAAAACAAGAACAATTTCAATGTCTCAAGTGCTCTTGTAAGTCACAAGTGTGGATATTGATGTAGAATCGGTGGAATTCATACTTAAATTCGTGCTATATTGTGTCCGCTGGGCATTATTTGTTTTTCAAGTTGAAAAGATAAGAGTTTCTGAATCGTTCAAGCCTGCAACGCCTTAGCAGTAGCCTGCAGTTAAACTTCAGGGTTTCCATTGTGGTTAGTGAAATTGTCTGGTAGTTTTTCAGTTGCTAACTCACAAACACAGGTGTTTTCCCTAAATGATCCGCCTTGATTCGTTTAAAACTGCTCCCCTTTCTTTCATGTAACCCATTTTAGAGTTTCTTCTTCTCTGTGGTCAGCCATCTGCTGTTGCTCGATCACAAAAAGTTTTGTGAAACCAGCTCTTTTGCTGATTGTAATGGAAACGGCACCTCCATAGATACCATGTCTTGCCATTTTGCTCTGTGCTCCTACTCTTTGATGTCTGTCTTACAGCAATGATTGCAGTTGTTCAAATTGTAATTTTTCTTCTTTTTGTTTATCAGAAACACACATTTCTATATGTTTTAAACATAGCAAAATAAGCAAAAATTAAACTGGCGTTTCAGGAACACAGATGTGTTAAACAGCTGTTTGAGCTTGGTTTAAATATCTGAATGTTTATCTCTCAAATGTTTAAATAATTGTTTAATTCTAAGCTCTTTCCAAAATGAAACATGACCTGATAATTCAGCAGGGCTGTTTAAAAAAACTAGGTTGCTATTGCTCTACTTTATAGGCTTGTTTTAAAGTATTACCGCTTTGTGAAAATGTGGTATTTCATTTATAAAACGTATATAAACACTGATTCTAAAGGGATGATCAAATAACTTTCTAACTGTAAACTGAGTTTGTATCGCAATCTTCACCATTCTGTGTTTTTAGTGTCGTTGCGCTGGATGAAGTTGCCTCCGGTGAGGACAGGAGGAAGTGAACGTGCCCGTGAACGTGCCCGTGAAGTGCCGTATATGCGTTATGGCCACACAGCTGTGCTGTTGGATGATACAATCTACCTCTGGGGTGGGCGCAACGACACAGAGGGGGCCTGCAATGTGCTGTATGCCTTTGATGTCAGTAAGTAGACCCTCATCTAACTCATGCTGTCAAGTGAGAATTTTAGAGGCACCTCTCAGGTGCACCCGTTTGATGTTAAGTTTGTGCGAGCAAAAGGGAGAGAAAACCGTTTTTATGGTGGGGAGCGGTAACACCTGCTCGTGTGTGCTGCTTTTCCATTGTTGCATCTGACACAAATGGTATGTTTGTGCTTTATAACCCGTTCTTGCTTCAAAGATACCCACAGATGGTCCACGCCCAAGATCTCGGGGACAGTCCCTGGGGCAAGGGATGGCCACTCAGCCTGCATCCTGGGGAAGGCAATGTATATATTTGGAGGATACGAGCAGCTGGTGAGTCTTTATCACTCTTCACTAATTTCAATGTTTAACTTTACAGTGAAACATTGAAATTTGATCTAATTCGTCTCCTCTGCTGGTTTCTAGGCTGACTGCTTCTCCAATGACATCCACAGGCTGGATACCACCACCATGGTTTGGTCTTTAATTAATGCCAGAGTGAGTTTAAATCATCAGCTGTTAAATCTGTGCGGAGAACGTCTTGGTATGGAATGTTCACAATAATCATTTGAGTATTGCCTGAAAACATTCATTCAAAGAAATACAAAAACGAAATGGCAACAAGTTCAACTACCTTCAAGGCACAGCTGGACATCAACAAAACACTGTTTGTTACTGACGCTGGCAGTGTTTCTGCATATGTGCTCAGACTGCCTGTTACAAAACAACTGCAGTGTAATGCTGCTAACTGGTAGCTAGCCAAATACAAAAATCTCACAGAGGATTATAAACCCCTCCCTTTTAGAATATAACGTGTACGCGTGCACAGTCAACGTGCTCAATATCTCGCAAGGCACATTTTCAACTTAGACGCCAGCTTATAGAGAAGGGTCGCATGGTTTTAGCTACTAACTGATAACATTTTACACTCAACAAGACTAGTATGACACTTTCAGGTTTATACACCTCAAATACATTTTGTCTTAAGGGTTTACAAGGCCTGTTTTCATGATATTTTGTACTTATTAACATGCAAAATAAAGGGCTTGTCTGTCTACTTAAAATTGATTGGAGACAGTTGCAGCACATGCAGGTGAGGAAGGCATGTGAAAGGCTTTAGTGTGGCTCTTGGCCAGCTTAATGCGAAGGGACCAGAAGCTCCCCTTTGTTTGGCATGGTTTCATTCAGTGGAAGCAGATCACGTTTTACTGTTGCTTGTGTTAATGGTTTTCTTGTAATACAGCTGGGTTTTACTTCTCGAGCTGGCTACTATTAAATTCCATACAATACTCTTGCTACTGTTTTGTACAACTTTAGGAAAGAATGTCTGTGCTTCAGAGGTGGTTTGAATTTTTGTCGCTTGTTGTAGTTGGCAACTAAGTCCTCTAGATGGAGCTGTTTGCCTGATGTTGTTCTGCCTTGACTGGGGTGAAAGTAAGGTTGTGTACCCAGGCTTATAGTGTTTGTCAAAATAAGAAAATAAAATAACACCGGCTCATAAAGAGTACTTGCATATGCAGATTACATCCACCTTTCCTGGGGAGGCGACTTTATCTTGGGTCTCTTCTGTTAAAGTGTGGCAGTGACGACATCGTCTGTGTTCCTTGTATTCAAAGGGCACTCCGGCACGATGGAGAGACTTCCACTCAGCCACCATCATCGGGACAAAAATGTTTGTGTTCGGAGGAAGGGCAGACCGCTTCGGTCCCTTCCATTCCAACAACGAGATCTACTGCAACAAGATCAAAGTGTTCGACACGGAGACCAACTGCTGGCTGAGCACCCCTTCAACGCAGCCATTACCAGAGGGGCGCAGGAGTCATTCAGCCTGTAAGACACGAACGCACACAGAACAATAGTTTTTTGTGTGTGCGTTTGTTGTTATTTTCAAATCTGTGAACAGATTTGTGATCTTTGTCTAATTCATTCTACATTTTCAACATTTGTTGTTTATGTGACATTGACAAACCGAGCTAATTCCACTTGTTCTATTTCCGGTGAAGCAAATGTCTGTGATCTTTTTGATCAATCATAAAAATTGGGTGATTTGTGTTCAGTTTCCTACAACGGGGAGCTCTACATATTTGGAGGATACAATGCCCGTCTTGACCGGCACTTCAACGATCTCTGGAAATTCAATCCAGGTGATTTTTTTTTTCCCCTTCTTCAATGAATTTATTTTTAGGGCAAATGTGTCATGTTGCTGTGATGTGGTAGAGTCTCGTTCATGATTGAATTTTTGGAACTCCCGTCCAATCGCCGCCTACATCCCATAAAGGAAATGCAGCACTTGAAGCTCTGAATTGTGTCGACCCACTTTTCTCCTCATTCATTTATAGACAACACTGTCCTCTCTCATTGCATCATTCTCAGTTTGGCGATAGTGGCTGGCTGCTCCGTGTTCATTATGCAGAGTGAAACACAGATGCCCTGTCTTTTGGTCAGAAGCACACAAATGAAAAACTGACCATAATTCAGTCTCTGGAATGTTGACGAATGCTGGCAGATCAGTTCTCAGTTTAAGTGCCTTCCTGAGGAAACCTTGGACTCTTGTTACAACCACATCGCTGTCATAGCTGAAGCAACACACCTGGGGTACACTGACTGACAATAGTGGTCCTCCATGTTATTAAAATTGCATTATTATGTAATAATATAATATTTTCTGTTAAGGTTTTCTAGGTTTTCTCCCAGCTGCTGCTGGTTGACCGATGGTCAGTTGAGTCACTTGAGATTTGCTATGAATACACTGACATTTACAGAATGACAGTCCAACTCCACTGATCTCCATGATTGAAGTGCATAGTTCATCAGATAGTTTGCCATTTTTACCTAATCGTGGCAGTAATTGTTTTTTTTTTTTTATGTTTGAAGTGGCTTGCACTTGATGAACCTCACTTCTATCAATCCGATTCTGTTTTATTGTTCTGTCCACTAGGTGGCAGCATCTTGATTATAATGATAATTATCTCAAATCTGAAGTGCCTGTTGCTATAGAGATGCAGTGATGCTGTTTCAGTCTGAGAGTGAGGCTGCACTTTAGCCTTATATGGACCAAAAGGGAGAGCTCCCACATCATCACTCATACGGTGCTTCAGAGCATTAGAGAGGATTTGTGTCTGTGAAAATGTAAAGTTTAGTATTCACATGAATGTTAGGTTTCGCTTTCATTAATTGATTCTTTTCATTCCCTTATCCACAGGCCTTGTCTTTTAATAAAGCAGGAAGCTGAATTAGCTGCGGGAGGAATTAAAAACGTTATTAGCTTTATGGAGCTTGAAGTGATTGAGAATTTGAATAGCTTCTGTAATGTAGGCCCCATTATTTCGTCATTTATTGTGCTGAAGATTTTTCTGTTGAGCTAAATATGGAAAGAATGCAATCAGATGTTTTACAGAGATCCTCTGTTTCAAACAAAATGAGCCGGGTGCATCTGTCATTTTATTTATTTATTTATTTTTTTAACATTTTGTGTCATCTGAGCTTTATTCTTGTCTTGCTTGTACACACTACAGAAGCCTTGTGCTGGAAGAAAGTAGAGCCGAAGGGCAAAGGCCCGTGTCCACGGAGGCGACAGTGCTGTTGTATGGTTGGGGATCGAATCATCCTCTTTGGAGGAACCAGGTAAGGCACACAAACGGTGAAACTGGCAATATTTTGAATCTGAAGGGTTTGTAACCCATGAACGAGGTAATTAAAGGTGCTTATAATAACCATTAGGTTTTTTTTTTATATATATATATTGTAAATTAGAGATGAGGCTATTATTTAAATTGGTTTCAGATTATCACTTTATTTCTAAATCAGTGATGTGCAATGTTTTTGAATATCGTGCCAGTGCAACTCATCCTCTTCTCTCATATCCACCCTTTTTACCATAACAATCAGACCATTGTAATGTTTATTGGTGACCCCCCCCCCCTCCAAAATACAGACTGTTGCTGAATAAATGTTGGAACCACCACAACGTGTTGTCAGTTGCACAGAAAATATCAGTAATGTTGGAACAAGTGTCAGAGTTACATGAACTTGAAGCTTATTCATGGTGTTGCCTCAAGTTTATTGATGTGAACATGTTTTGTCATGTGGGCATAATTGGATGCCATTACTTTCAAAATATGAAAAACCATTTGATACTTTTTCTAATTGACTTCCAAACTGAACTAGTCATGACTCATTCTTGACGTCATAGCTATTTCTGTCTGAGATGTTGTTAAAAACAGGGGCTTTATTGAAGTTTTGCTCTTTCAGTGCACTCAGATGGAGGTAAGAGCTCTTTTAAGATTACAGAGATGTATTTTATGCCCTCGGAAAACATTCATGCGGCGGTAGAATAAAACATTTTCTCTCACAAGTAAGCAAAGTAGACCAAGAGAGCAATGAGGAGGCTTTTAGTACTTTGCCAAACAATAAGCTCTAAGAGTTAACACAGCCTACTTTTAAAAGACCAAAGGCTGCTACTCTGTGATACTTTCAGGGGTCCCAACTGTTTGTTTTATCAGATACATTGATCCATGTTGCTGTTGCTTTGCTGGAAATGCTTGATCTGAAGAAGCAATGTGGAAATGTATTTGATTTTTTTAAATTATTTTTTTGTCAATCAAAAACATCAGATTTTAGGAGCACCCACCACCACTGGCTAAAAAAGGGTAAATTGGATCAAATGTTGAATCATTGTTTCTGATCATTGTTAGATATGGCTTCTTAAACCCATTTAAATGTTCACAAACATCAAAGTAAATTCACTCGTGATTGAACAACCGATGGAGACCTGTTCTTTTAAAGGTACCACATGGAGGGTCTGGCTCCTGTAAACAGCTGTCTGTGATGATTCCCCTTGTTGGCTGTGAGACACCAGTGATAGCCAGGGGTTTGGAGCTGGTTAGGTGCCGCTGGGCTGGTGATGGAATTGTGATAGGCCAGTAGCCAGTGGAGTAATGAGGTAGCTTACGGCGTTGGCATGGTCCACAGTGGTGTCTGAGTCCTGGGCTACTTTTATCAACAAGACTGCTGTTATCAGGCAGACCCCACAGGGATAACCTGATGGTGGATCAGAAAACTGTGGATAAGATCCTCTGAGCCTCACTTACGTCTACAGGGGCTGAAGTCCTGGAGGCCCTTGCTGGATTGATTTTTCTAAAGCCTCATCGAACGCCACGTAATGCTGTACAACACAACCATAGAGGCTACAGGTCTTCTGTAATGTTATACAGATTTAAACACAAATTACAAATACATGCAAATGCATAAGCAAAAGGTTTCTTTTTTTTTTTTCCACCTCTTTTTCAGGGGGAGGGTAGGGGTTATCTAAACTGCCAACTCCTACAGTTATTTATATTGTCACGAGAAAGAAGAAGCAAACATTTTATAAAAATGTGTTACTTGCATTTGGTCTTATCCGTTGTTTGGTTTCTCACTGGGATTAGTTCAGGATGGGTTTTAGGGAGTCATGATTTCCTGTTGAGAGCAGATAGGGCAGAGGCTGGAGAATGGGGTGTCACTGAGTTGATGAAGGGTGTAGAGGAAGAAATCAAACACAACTTGATGTCTCTAACATCCTGTTTTAAGGTCTAAGGCAAGATTTTTTTATTTTTTTATTTTTTCTAAAGAAATTGGGATGAACCAAGTGTCCTAATCATCTCCTGATGAGATGAGACTCTTGTTTTGTCTACAGTATTCCTAAAATGCAGGATTTTGTTTGTTAAGCAGCTGCTCTGTTGTTTTAAGTCTTCCAAGATCCTGTTTTCTGTTACTGTACAAATTGGAGCAAGATCCTCACAAGCTCTGGGCAAATTGACCACACAGGATTTTTTTGACCCGCAATGCACAATTGTTGTTTACATGGGCACACTTAAGCCTCTTACACACAGGAACTCCCAAAAGCACAGGCACAGATGAGACACACAAATACACTCCAAACACCTTCTTATCAAACTCAATTGTTTACCCCCCCTTCTTTTTTTTAAATACATTTTTCAGGTTTTAATCTAGCTTGACTTGCAGCAATAAAGACTGAGCAATAAAATAAAAGAAATTAACGACTACTACTTTAGTGTAAGTGTGGTCTTTAAAACCACTTTTTGGTTTGCCTGTCTTGTTTACTTTTGCATGACCTAACAACACAAGGGCAGCTAACAGGGCTAAAAAGTTATTGCCGCCTGTCTCGATGCGGCTGACAAACGCTCTGCCCGAGTCGCCATGAATTATTCGCCGGACACCTTGCTTGTGTTTGTTTTGTGGGGCTCCTCGTTATGGTAGGTCTTCGAAGGAAATTTTGTTGGAATTTATAGTCCACATCTCGTTTTCCCGCTCGGTTGTCCTTTCAGACTGATCCAGAACAGAACCCCTCTTGTTGATATTTGTTCTCAGTTTATGATATTTGTTTTACCTGCAGGAATTTGTTCAGGAGTAATTTATTACTGAAGTTAAAAAACAATAGAGCTCGCAAGTCTAAGGGGGCTTTCAAAATGCTGGACATATAAATACTAAATCCAACACTAAGTTGAATAGTTGATTTGTTATAAATGGACTAGCTTTAGCTAAAGAGTGTTTGCAACTCTTGATCAAGATGTTGGCTGATGTTAGGTTTTTATTCTTTATTCTTTTTAGGTAGATAGACTTTGGTATATTTTTTGCTTAGAGTTAAACGAGCTTTAGTGAAAAATGCTATTTTTCTCAGAAAAGTTTTCAATTCTTTAGGGAAAATTGCGTGTGTATTAATGACCGGGTGGGTGTTAATGGCAGCCCTTTGAATGCCACTTGCGTCAGTGTAAACAAGCTTGCTGAGCTGCAGAAAGGCGCGAAATTCTGCCCTATCTTTGATTTATGACCTCGGGGAGCATTCTTTCTCACCCGGTGCAATTTGATATACCCTCAGTGCCTCTGTTACACTCATTTACTGAGACCTGCTCACTGCCCCACGAAGGACAAGCCACGCATGACCAACTCCACCTGCACTGACCTTCACCTACGCACGCAAGCAATCTGCAGCTAAATCTTGTATATTTGCAATGTGTTCCTTGTGTTTTTTTTTTTTGTTTTTTTTTTATCTCACAAGGAACTGAACGTTGCTTAAGTTAAGCTGCATATGAAACAAGTGTCCTATAGTTTATAGATCTCCTGCCAGAAATGGTTGGAATTCATAACCCTCTGTGTTTAATTACTACTGATAAACGTAGTTTGGGCTAAATCAGGAAGCAGTTTAAGCTTGGGAACTGGGCATCCTCTGAGGGGCAGGATGTGAACAAGGACATGACAGATTGGCATGCTGGGAGCAGACAGTTCGGAATCTGTAAAGGGAACTCTGGCACTGATCCTGAACTACTTGGACATGACGGCATTTCTTCTTTCAATGAATCCATTTCCTGGAGTATATTTTTTACCACGAGAGGTGTTCATGCATCTCTGAAGGCAGCATTGGTGTCTGATTTAAATCATCCCATATGCTCAAATGTTATTTTATGATTGAAAGCTTGGTCTATTGTCTTTGCCAAATGTCAAGATCTAAATGGTCACCGTTGTCTTTATGTTGTGCCTTTCTGTTCCTTCAGCACCTTTGTGTGGACTGCTGATAATGACTGTGTCTTAAATGGATTCTAAATGCATTTCGCTGTGAGCAACAGGGGCCCAAAGGCAGAATGTCCTTCAGAGATAAATGGGTCTCTTTGATGTCATAGCTGTGCTTAAGCAGGCCGGGTGAGGTTTCTGGCCTGAGTAACAGTTATTATCTTCATTTGTATGAGCCCAGACAAATGGTGGCGAAGTTAGTGGTACTTGTTGATTTATTTATTTATTTATTTTTAGATTTGAAAATGTGGAAGTTGTTCAATCAGATATAAATACGATAATGAGCGATTCTTCAGGAGTGGTGGCAGCCTGTCAGACCTGCTAAGGTTGTCCTCTTCATCACCAAGAGGCTTCTGATCATGTTCTGATGCACACATTTTCGCTGTGCATTCGATAAGGTTTATTTAAAATTGCAGTAATTGACAAAACTTCCTCGACTTTGTGAGGGGGGGAAGTCGAACTTTTTAACGTTTTCAAATAGTTATTTTTTAGGTTAGAGCTGTACCACCTCAAGGAAACCCTGTTTGCATGCAGCATATAGACTCAGAAGTGGGGTTAACTCCAGTAACTTAACTATTCTGAGCTAGTTTGGCTTCATTTGCAGGTTAGATCACACACACACACACGCACGCTCACACACACGCGCACACACACGCTCACACGCACGCACGCTCACACACGCTTACAAATCAGTAATATAAACAAAAAACTGTTAAGCTCACCTGATACTGTCAGCACCACAGGCAGCAGGGAGATATCAACAGTAAAACAACTTTACTGCACACCAGTGATAACTTCACTGAGTTTGATAACGAGCTCTTGTGTTACTACAAATTCAATGAAAATTTCCCAGAACCTGATTCTTGAGACAGATGTTCAACGTAAAGTTATTAGTAATGTGGCTAATTAACATATGGGTGCAGACACACTCGTGTCATTGATGATGATACACACCGCTTATTTTCCTTAGTTCCTTAGTTCTGCATTCCACCAACATCGCATGGATAACAGGACACAAGGACACAGGACACAAGGACACAGAAACATGTTCCAGTGAAACGAGTGACTCTAGTTCAAATGATGCTGCATTCAGTGCCATTACAGAACTTTTTTCACTTGTACACCATGTGATTGGTGTCTTTGTTGACCAGTCCTGCTTCCAGCAATCGCTGATTTGCCCCAAAAATCCAGATCAGAGCGCCCCCACTTATTGTTGCAGCTTAGCAACCCCTGATCTGTTCGTTAGAGCAAAGTGCAGCACATCCTAAACCACCATCCTCTGACAGCACAAAGCAGCATAGTTTCCACTTCCAGTAAACAGAAACGAGCCTGATTCATATTTTTTCTTTAGGGACCTTAATGGAAACAGCCAATGATAGCAGCTTTTTTTTCCTTCTCTTGACTAAACTGAAGAAAAACCAGGAATTTCCCAAAAGAAATACTGCTGAGTTTGGAGCAGTTGATATTACTTCATCCCGTATATGAAATTGAATGTCGTTGTATCAACATTTATGACACGGACTAACGAAGAGCATCCAAACACTTCAGCTCCTGACTTATTTTCAGTGTAGACACTGTTGGAGTCGACACATCAACCGTGTGTCCCAGTACATTAGGTTTTAGCACCTTTTCAAAACAAAACTGCCAGGTCTTAAAATATCCCGTTTCTATGCTGCTGAATTTCAGCCGCTGCTGATTTATTCTGAACTAAAGTGGGAGGAATAGATGAGATTTGCCGCAGGCATCTCTCCTGATGCCAGTAGGACAGTCCACACTGAGTGGCTCTCTCTGCTCTGGTGAAGTGTGGCGTTTTGGTTTGTTTGTATTCGTGTGAATGTGCACACATGACTGAATGAGTCACAGCTCCTCTGGTCGCGCTAACGTCAGCGGGGTGCACATACACACGCACAAGCTGCCTTTGCTGTGCCAATCTTAACACGTTTTTTCCATTTGGCAATATGCAGTCACTCAGTGATTTATTAACGAGCGAAAGCATGCTGACGCCAATTCTAACATTAGATGTGAAAACATTTCTGCTTTTTATTTTTTTTGTTTAAGAATGTTTCTGACTCTTCGCCCTGCTGGTTGAACATCTGAAATATTTGAGTAGATCCAGTTTGTTTAAAGTCCGTTTTAGTTGTAGTGTGGAATTCAGAGGGATCTCAGAGTGTGTGGCTACTCCATACTCTGAGCGAGAGGGAGACCACATGGCAGGTAATCTCACTGGTAGCCAAAACATCTCAGCCTGTTTAATCCACCAAAATCTCGCCAAGATATTTAATCTTTGAGGAATTTAACTCGTCATTTCAAAACACAAAGTCGTTGAGCCGGAAAAGTCCTGCAGTTTTCACTGATTTTGTTTAGTAGTTCATGGAAGGTCAGAAGCCTGGTGCCTTGATATCTCCTGCCAGCCCATATTGTACCTTATCAACGGCTGAAAGGGCAGCTGCTACAATAGTCCAGCTGGGTGTGGTATGGCTTGCTATCACAGTGAAAGCTGACAGTCAGATTGTTAGACTAAACACATATTGGGATTAAGATGGCGCTCTCTACTTGTGCTGCTCAAGAAAAAAAATTTAATTAAAAAATAAGCAAAATAACTCGATTTCTGTTTATAATTTGGTTCATTTCTAAATCTAATTGCCATTGTGACTCCATCCACTAATATCTCACTATCTGCAACTGGGGACCGTGGCTCCGTGGAACGATCCTTGTCAACACACCGTAGATTTTGATACCACACATGTTGTCTTTTGGCCTTCAGTGTCAAAGGGTAGGCTGCAGAAGTTTCCTTTATTGTTTGTGCGTGTGCGTGCACACATGCGCGCGCGTGTGTGTGTGTTAGCGTGTCCGAGATAAAAACCTGTCAAACAGTGAAGGCGACCCAAACAGGATGTGGGGCATCCCGCACGTGGCAAGACAAGACCTCGGGGCAGCTTAGCATCACTGTGATTTACTCTTCAAAGACAAGCTCATGATAGTATTTCATCTTCATCTTAACCCTCCTTAACCCACCAACAGGCTGTGTACATTATGGTGTCACAGGGTTGAGTGTTACACAGCAGCTCAAATAAACAGCCTGCATAGGTGACTCTTTGTGATGCTGTGGTCAGTGTACATTTTTGATTAACCGCTGTCAGCGCAACCAAAACACATCTCGGTGATTTCTGGCCCCTCTGTGGAACGGTGACAGACTGTGTAGACAAGTACAAATTACAAGCAAGCCACACCAGTCATTTGATTTCATTTAATAGTTGTTATTCACCCACAATAACTTAAGACGTGCTTCAACAGCACTGTTTGACTGTGAAATACGTAGCCAAATAGCATCACAGTAACCAACTAAACAAGAAACACAGATTAGATGAGCAGGGATAGTTTTTTTTCTATCATTTAATGTCCCAAAATAATGTGATAAATAACTTTATTGTGATTTTAAGATTTTCCATTTTCCAAGAACAATTTGTTTCTAATTGTTCAGAATATTCTGAAAATGGAGGGAGGAAAAAAAAGTATAGTCAACACATTTATTACATAAAAAAAACGAAAAACCAACTTCAGTGGCGGGTTATTGTCCTCACCTGGTTAACTGTTGCTGTCTCTGAGGGTGTGGAGGAGCCGCCTGAGCCGAACGCTTGCTGGAACAAAGCAGACGAGACGAAAAAAATGTCTCGACATTCATCTATTTGTTTTTTTGTTAGTTCTTTTGACCTAAGTGATCTGTTGATTTTTTTTATTTTTTTTTTTTTAAATGAAATAGTTTAAACCTTTACTGAACAGACACGAGTGCAAAGGAAATTGTTTTCATTGTATTTAGAATATTTACTGAAATGATTGATGTCTGCATGACACTTCCCCATTGTATCATACCACCTTTCATTTGAACTGTTTGGGAAATGACGACACTCCTTTAGCTGAATATATACGATTTCAGCTGCTCCGTAGAAGTTGTTGTCCGATTCTCCTCTTCATGATGCTCCCATACATTTTCAGCAGTAGAAACATCTGGACTGGCCAGACCGGCACACACACTCAGTGCCTTCGTAGATTCATCTGATCACAGAACATGTTTACGTTCATTTAATATGAGCTCGTGTCCAGAGAATGGCACAGAATTCACATGTGCCTTCCACCTAACTAAACGTGGGTTTAGGTTGCATTTGTGGATGATACTCTGTCAGAGTGGTGAGCCACAACCTCTTCCTGCTTGGCAACACTAAGTCTTTGGTAGATGGCCCATTTATTCCAAATCCTGACACCTTTAACTGCTAATTGCAGAATGTTCCAGAATGGTGTTATTTGTATATTCTACTAACTTTTCCATCTCTTATTGTGAGTTTGTTGCTGGTATCAATATCTAGATTTGTTTGACATTTCTAAATACAGTGAAGTTGGTCAGTGGACAACTGAATTGGGGATGTTCTTTTCTGCACTTGTAACACCTCTGTCATAAAAAGCTGTTCTCTGTGTGAAACCGGCACACTTGTTTTCACGTTAAAGAGGCAACAGAGACGCCATCAAAACCCCACAAAAATGTCAAGCGACTGTAAAGCAATAGGACGGCTTGTGAGGCTGGAAGCCAAAGTTGTGGACTGCAGTATCTCAGGCCCCTGGGAGCTTATGGGCTGTTTCAAGCCTGGGAAGGTGCATAACAAGAGTCTGTACTTCAAAATGACTTTTAAGGCTCACAGACTTCCCTTGTGTTGCTTTAAGTTTTCGATCCATTTTAAAAGCCTTCCCAGCTTTTTGGGAAATTATGATGATAATGTAATTATTGTGACATAAAGCATCATCTGTAGGCATGTTCATTAATTAACTAACAACACACGCACTCAACCAGGGGACCTCCTGTGAGTTCATTATGCTTTTTTCCATCTCTCCTGGTTGACCTTGGTGTTGGTCTTAAGCTGCAAGTAAAGAAGGTCGAAGAGGAAGTAACTTATTTTCCCGAAACGTATCTGCAAGCTATAAAGGAACTTTTGACAGCTCCTCTGCAGTATATTAACCAGCTGTGTTCAAGGCCCAGAAAAATTTAATTTCCCCTTCTTCATTTTATAGGCCGACAGGTTGATAACAGCCTGTCCTGTAAAATGCCATGAAATATCTCACGATAAAAGGTTCTAAATTTCCTTTTGCTTGAGATTTGTTACCACAATTTTTGTCCGCACAGGCAGAAATTTGAGATGCGTTCCTCATTAAGGGCCGGCATCTCCTCTGTCTAATCTGAAGTCAGGCGTCTCTCTCTGGGAGCCAGCTGTAGTTTGCAAGGGGTTTAGGTCTGCGTAGCTGCAGGTCTTAATCCACTGTCCAGCCACTGCCCGGGAGGGGGCACAGATAGCTCGGGAAGACAAGGTGAGGCAGCCGAGATTAAGGCAAAAGAAATGGACAAGAATCTATCGATCTGTGATAGCTCACTCTGTTGGATTTGCTCAAAGTTTTAACCTCCAAACTCTTGCCAACTGTTTCTGGAATCTAGAAAGCATTCTAAACCCTGCCTTTCAGATAATGCCAGTATAAACATTGTAATCTAGTGAAAATGGTTTTGCTTTGGAGTGACTTTGACGATAAAGCACTATAGACTACGTTACTTAGCTTTTGATAACTGCCTTGATGTTTGTCAACATATGCACGAGTTCACATCTGGAAAACAAAGTGAGCTGTTTGCAGAAGTCGGTTTGATTTAATGCAAAAACCTTTGCCAGCACTTGTGCCACTAAAATAATTTGATGCATGTCTGGCTATCCTGATAAGGAGCTTTGCAGGAAGTTGTAGTATGTGATGAGTTCCTGTGGGTTAGGTGGTTGTGAAGGAGCAGAGTTCAATAGGAAGTGGAGAAAGGAAAGGGATGCAGATAATATCACTCCAAGAATGAGGATTTGGCCAATGAGGACACTGAAAACATGCTTACGACTGGACAGCTCAAGCTTTATGCATTGAAAATCTGTCATCTGCCAGTCTTGTCTTTCTCTTCCTTTATTCTTTGGACTTCTGCTGTTCCTGAAAGTCACTTGGAATATTTGTGAGCAATTGTTCCACAAACGCTTTAATGTTTCCTCATCAGTTTTAGGATTACAGGTCACCGCTCTCTTCAGTATTGTTTTGAGACCTTGGTTTGAAGGAGCAGGCAGTGCTCCAAAGGACAGGCAATTAGGTGATTAGACACCCTCATTGAGTGTTGTTTGAAATAGCAACCGGTGTTATTTTAGTGGGGGGTGAAGCATCACTCAGGACTCATTCAGACTGGAAACCACTACTGCTGCAGGGGGAGGAGCACTTTCACACATAGTGATACTTTGCTGATCAAGTAACAAAGTGGCCCATCAAACACCAGGATGCCACATAAAGTCGCACACTGTGACTTTCCTGCTTCTGACAGTCTATCAGACACCTTTTACCCCCTCTTCGCTCCTTCTCCTGCTTTTACAGTGTGCTGCAGCCTCGTGTTTTTATTTTTTTGTGGTGACCAATAAAACATTAACATTCCCTAATGCGCTGCTGAATTTCACACCGAGGCTGACACTATCCATGAGCATGCAAGAAAGCTTTATCCCAGCGGTTGCAATCTTCATCTTGCTTGTTGCTCCTATTAAAGCCTCCTCTTATCTGCACCTTTTCACACATCATCATCAAAAGCCCATATCCCCGCTTCCAAGCGAGCCTGCAGCCAGCACAGTAGTTCACTGCTACTGCGGTGTGCTTTTTAGATATGGGATGCTACTTCTCACTGCTTCTGTTCGGTTGATATAGACTGGTCTTGAAATATGGTAAATACAACCTCAGGCGAACAACAACACATGACATAATACACGCTGCCATCATCTGTTTGATCATAAAAACTTGGCCAATATGCAGAAACGGCTTGTGGAGAAACCAAATACATCACCTAATTCAGTAGCTTGTAAAGATGCCACTATGGAGGAATCTTTGCCCACTCCTCTTTACAATGTTGGTTTATTTCAATCGGGCTTGAGCCGAGCTTTAGCTGCCAGACACATATTCTCACATTTGACTCTTTCATACATTAGGAGGTACAGAGGAGTTAATGGTTGACTCGATGACTGCAAGTTGTCCAGGTCCCGTGGCTTCAAAACAAGCCAAAATCATCGCTCCTCCACCAACGTGGCTGGCGGTTGATTGAAGTTTATGTGCTGATGAGGCATTTTGCCTCAGTTCTGATTGAGTAAATCATACCATGGTGTTCCATGTCATGTGATGTCAACATAGTCAAATGATAACCCACTGAAATCCAACAACCAACTGTCAAATTAGGGGGTCAGAAGTCCTGATAAATGGTCTCTCAGCAAAGGCACTGTGAGGTTCAATGCCACATCTGACGTCACGAAAGGTGCTTCAATGATTGTTTTAGTAATGAACACGAATCATCATAATTTAGCACTCATATGGGGGGTTTTATAGCCATATGGCTTTGGAGAAATACTACAAAGTAACTATAAATGTGCTCTCCCATTTATTTTACATCAACCAAAACATGCAAAAATATGTCATCTCCACTGTAATGTTGAAGCTGTCTTTAGAGGTGGAAGGTATTCGGATAAAGGCTCCTCCTATAAGCTTGGGTCACCTCCTGGGGGCAGGGGGCGTAATGACTTCCACAGCTGGCCCCCTGGGATGGCTGTGCTCGTGCTCAGCACCTCTCCTGGCCGCTTTAAGCCATCATCATGTTTGTTTAGGGAAGATTAGCAACGTAAAACCCTTACAACATCCTGAACACGCAGCGAAAGGGAGATGCGATGGAGAGGACAGCAGGAAAGGGGTATAGAGATTGATGGGCGGAGAGAATGAATGCATTCAGTGCAAAATGAATCAAAGCAAAGGGGGAATCTGAATGTAATTCAAATCCATTTGATAAGATATTTTGTAATGGTGTTATAGATGGACACGTGCCTGTTACTGGCTCGTCTGTGAGTAGCAGAATGCATATTCGGATGTGCTCTTGGAGACCAAACTTGGCTGCCACGTCCCGCAGGAATTCTGCATGATAAATATTAATAGTCACTAAACGACTTGAGTCTGGCTGAAGCTGTCCGCTGGGTGGTGTAAAACTGTAAAGAGCTATTTTATTTTCATACTTAGATGGGTCTCTTAGTGCAGTTGTTACAATTGTGAAATAACTATGTGCATCCAGTACACACTACCCCCTGAAAATAAATCATCCCTAAAATTTCCCTTGGACTCCCTCAGGCTCCAGCCTAATTCATTCCTGGTACATTTTTATACAGTTTCTTTCCACGTAGCCAGGTTTTTAATTATTATCATTACTGTTAACAGGCATGACTGAATAGAATTATGATACAAGAAGGCTTTCTAAGTAGTGGTACTCCAGGTGTGTCAAAGGTGTGTGTGTGTGTGGGTGCATGTGTGTGTGTGGGTGCGTGCTTAGCTGTGGCAGGAAACAGATGTGCAGTGATATCAATGGCTGCACAGGTCTGGGAGACTATCAGCAGTGTCCAGCCTGCCGTCTCACTGCAGTGCTCCTCTTCCTGTGGGCTTAAATCATGCCAGTTCATGATAAGGAGAGCAAAGCGCTGTGAGACCAGCCCTGCTCTCATTGAGAATAATCTGTGGCTCCCTGATTATAGAACTCTGTGATTAAAGAACAATGGTAAGACAGTGGGTGAATACCTGAGTGGCCGTGAATGGCATAACATTATATTAAATGGTTTAATGTTAAATACACCCTTGAAAGCTATTGCAGAAAGTGTGAGGAGTTACTCTAACCTTATTAAGATTGTTTTTTGTTCTCTTGACAGCCCCTGCCCAGAGCAAGGAATGGGGGATGAATTTAACCTCATGGATCATTCAGACCTGTACATCTTAGACTTCTGTAAGCATTCATGTCATTATTCCTGTCTATGCTTGGCTTTCCTGCCCATAAATTGCTGTCTAATTTCACACCCACCCTTTTTGTGCCGTTATACCAGTGATTACCAACCCTTTCTTACCGGCCCTGTAAGTGTCAGATGGCAGAACAAGACAGTTATTTAGAAACTTGTTGATAAATGCATTTAGAAGTTTAAGAGCTTCCACTTTCCACAGGAACAAAGTGAACCAGAACAAAAGGAGAGTGAATATCAAAGCTGTGCTTTTCAGATGACTGAACAGATGAAAATAAAAGCCATTATTGTGAACCTGTAAATTAATCATTAAAAATGTACTAATTAGTCATTTATTCTCTTAAAATGAGCTTATGTAGATGCTGTGACCAAAACACTACCAAAGCCAGTATCCGTTATTGCAGTGTGGCGTCATCCCATTGGATTTTACAGTAACAGCATCCTTCTAGCTGCTTTATTTCTCACCACACTGTCTGCCCGGCCTTGGCCCTGCTTTGTGTTATCACACTGGGCACTTCCGTCCCTCGGACAACCAAATATAGCCATATCCTGCCTGCACGGGGGTAGCCTGTAATGCTTTCAGGTCACAGTTAGGGTTTGTGTAGGTGGGCTTACACCGGGACTGGCAGTACCCAGTGGCATCCCCTGTGGCATACGCCTCCTTGTGCCAGTCACGTGTGCCCTCACATTGTGTATCACTGAACATATGGTGAAACAGCCATGACGAGGATAGTAAGAGGATGTTCGCAAGTATTATTAGAAAGCAGGCTTGTAATGAGATGATTTGACGCTCGCATCATTGTGCTCTGCCTATCCTCATGTGTAAATCGGGTTTGTTTTTGCTGCTTTCCTGAGGGAAGACAGATCATGATGACTTTTACGCCACAGCTAGAAAATCTTACCCTTGCCTCTCAAAGATTATTAGATCTGTCAGGCCCAACACTAATTTTGAATTCCCACAGCTGAAATGGATATTCTCAGTATGAGTATAATTAGTGCCTGTGACTCATTATACTTTCTCTTCTTTTCAGGCCCTAATTTGAAGACGTTATGCAAAATAGCTGTTATTCAGTACAGTCTGGAGCAGTCAGGACTCCCACATGATATCAGGTCAGATGTGCATCCTCCTCTCATTAGTGCTGTTTTGTCATGGAAGGAACATATTGTTGTTCATGCTGTTTGTATTATGCTTGTCATTGTTGGCATCACTGTGCTCTCTCAATAATGACGTTATTTATCAAAAAGGCAAATTATGACTCATTATCCATCATTTAGCTAGTGGTGTCTTTAAAGTAAAATTTGCACATAATTAGGTTATATCTCAGCTAATATAATGAAGGTTTGTGGAGAGAAGGACGGATCATGAGGAAACATTAGCGTAGTCTGTGTGACATTTTCAGTCTGCTTTGTCTGTGTACTCATGTGAAATTGCAGCAAGAAATAAGATCAAAACAGGAAGTCTCACTTTAAGCTTAGGTGCATTATGAGCAAACAACATGTAGGCGCAATGTAGATAAAGGGGGAAGCAAGGTGATAGCATGGAAGGTGAAAATTATTTTCATTGTGCTG
This sequence comes from Leuresthes tenuis, assembly GCF_036924035.1. Lineage (NCBI taxonomy): Eukaryota > Metazoa > Chordata > Actinopteri > Atheriniformes > Atherinopsidae > Leuresthes > Leuresthes tenuis. Next base: position 20,015,593 of record NW_027325362.1, read on the forward strand.
TAAGAACAAGAGAGCTGCTTTCCAGCCTCTGACGTGGTTTTTTTACAGTTCACACTGTGAATTGCCAAGTTTTAGAAAATAATCCATAAAATGGCAAAAAATTAGTTACATTAACTGACTGATTGAAACAGACTCTGACCAGAACATCTTACGCCAGTCAAGCTAAGATCTCTCAACTCTTTGGGGGGGTTTCCACCAAAGCAGTCTGAGTGCTGGTTCAGAGCCAGAGCCTGATTAATTACTTGGAATTTTACTCACCAAAGTTTTGGAGGGCGACGGGGGTTATGGAGACCAACCAGACCAAGTATAATGTTTAATTAGAGAATGATGAACACACAGAGTTGTGGGAGGCCGTAGCCTATCCAAGCTGTCATCGAGCGAACAGGCGGGTACACCATGGACAGGTGGCCAGTCTTTCACAGGGCCAACACGGAGACAAACGAGACAAACAATCACGCACGCTCACACTTACTAATGTCTGTTTAGAATCCTTAGTTAACCTAACACGCAGTAAGCCGGCGTACCCAGAGAGAACCCATGCTTGCTGGGAAAACATGCAAACTCCTGACAGAAAGATGCAAACTCCTGACAGAAAGGCCTCAGACAGGATTTCAACCTGGAAGCTTCTTGCTGTGAAGGGACGGAGCTGACAACATGGTGTGGTGTGAGGGCTATGATAATAAAGGGAGGTTGAGACGTCTAAAGTGATCAATTGAAATGCCTTTGTGGTGCCCAACAGTTCTTTTTTTTTTTTTTAATAGAAAAAAAAAACAAAAAAAAGGTACTTTTGGACTGAATGTTTTGTTGCAGAGGCAGAAATGGCTCCATGTTGTCTTTTTCAGACAAGCTACTGTACCACTTCAACCGGTTACTCAATCTTCTCTGCAGCCAATAAGGAATCCTTTCCAAACAAAACTCCAAAATTTGTTACAAAATGTTACAAAATTCCATTTTTTCTTACAAACTCACTTCAAAGTGATTTAGAATAAATGGAATTATATTATTTGCAGAAATAGCTGGATAAGAATGCATGGCATCAGGGTATCACGGACAAACCAAACATTAAGCTTGCATCTTTAGCAGTCATTCTTGTCGACATAATAACTCTGTAAGAACCTCATTCTCACTCGACATGGATGATTTGATTAGATCTGTGTTAAGTTTCAGAAAGTTGTACTTAGGCTTGATTTGAGTTCTTATTCCTTCAGACATCTGTTTGCGTTCTCAATAGCAAACAGCTTGTGCTGCGATCTGTGGAGATGGAGGCACAAGCTGCAAAGCATCCGTCATGATTAATTCAAGTAACATGTAAATTTACTCAACATGCTCTGAAAAATGATTTTTTTTCCCCTACAAAACCTACATTGCGCCCAATTATTTAAGATACATCTTATTCTTTGTAGGTCTGATTGATAGATTTTGCCAAACTAATATACTTCAGGTAGCTCACACTGTCTGAGGCAAATGTGTCTAAAAGTGAGCGATTCTACCAAAAGGATTTCTTTTTTTACACGCTGGTCCTGTGGAACCCGACACTAATTACTCCTCTTAACCTCTCATTTCTCTTGCATCGTCACTGCCACCTTGCATGCTCCCCACTTTGGTGTTTGCAGTTGTGTTTCTAACCCTGAGAGGGTTTTTCAGTAGGGGTCACAAGACTCTGGTTAACTCCCATTTGCCCCTCAGTGGCATCTCCAGCTCCAGTGCCAATCTCCCCTCTTAAACACATACGCACACAACAAAAAAACGAACAAAGCAGTTGAGAGGGACTGAGTGTGAAACCAGAGCCAGTGATAACAATCTGGAGCTCAACCTCTGACCTGTCATCAGGTCAGCACTAGAGCCTGTTGTCAGCTCCTGCTCCTGATGCTCATGTTACAGCGGGGCCTCGTGCACAACGTAGCTCTTCACGTCAGAGAGGGTGGTTTGGGGGGGGCATTTTCAAACTGTAAATGTCTGTTGTTGCTTTGATCTTTTTACGCTCTTATTACTTGGATAAAGTCGGGTGACGCAGTTGTTTTGGAAAGTCACAAAGTTTTCCAGAAACTTAAGGGAAACTTCAGCAAATCAAAAAATAGGCTCACATAATATGTCTTTCCACATTCAATAGCACTGAAACGCTTGTTCAAAGACCTGCTGATCTCTCCTGTTGTTCACCCCAGGTGGGAACTGGCGGCCATGACGACCAACAGCAACATCAGCAGGCCCATCTTCTCCTCCCATGGCTGACACAGCTGAAAGTGACACGGAACCAGAAAACGGGGCTTTTTTCTTTTAAGTCAACTGAGCACCTGGGGACTGTTTTTCAGTGGTCTGGATGCGTATACGATTAATTTCTACATTCTACAGGTGTAAACTTATCACAGACCAAAATATCTCAAGACTTCCTTGGACAGCTTGGGCCTGGCCAGATCTAAGGATGTTTCAACACTCAAGACTCTGGCTGGGTGAGACGGATATCGTGGATGCCTGTTCACCATCCTCTCCTCTTTCTAGCCTCTCTAGAAATCCAATCAGCCTATGATAATCATAGACTTCTAATGTTAAGCACAGGAAGAGGCGAGAACTTCAGCCAAAGGCCTTGAGAGCTAACCTCCATTGAGGATATTTGAGATGTCAGACTGAAGAGACTACCGTCAACCTTCAGCTTCAGATATCAAGAGACTGTCAGGTCATGTAAAACTATCACAGCCATCAGCAGACGCGGCTGACTTCTTACGCTTGTGTTCGGTGCGAGGAGGCAGAATATTCAGGACTCCAACACTGGATTGTTGTGCTTGTTAAAAGTCTGTTGGACTGATTTTCGATGCTTAGCTATTCCCCTGCTTCATTATAACTGAAAGACACCCCACTGCTTTCAAGTGTCTCTAAGGTGATTTACAAGGCAGCTGAAGAAAGCTTCCTGCCTTGTAAAATAATCAAGACCTTCTACCTCCCTCAACAGCATGTTATTGTTGGGTCTTTAAAGCTTCACATACTTTTGACACCTGCCATTCCCTAGAAGAAAGTAAAAAAAAAAAAGCCTTTTCACAGCGACGTTGGTTTTTTGAAATGCTGCAAAGAAGAGACTCACCTGCAGGATCACTTCTCTATCCATCACGTTTGCTTTCAGTGCCAAATGTAGAAGGGAATCTTGATGCAAATATACTCGTGTGTGTGTGTGTGTGTGTGTGCAAGCAGGCCGATGAGCCCACGCCCGCCTGCTCCAGATTGTCTGTAGTTGTAGGGAAGCTCATCACTAATATGCATACAGTTCCCTTTTTTTATAGACAATCCTTTGGTTTTCAGAGAGCCTCCCCAACTGGTTCTGTCATAGAGGAGAGTAAAACAGAGGAAGGGTGCACACGTGTTTATGTGCAGTGACAAGAAAGTTCAACGTGAGCAGCAAATGTTCTAAATGCATAAGGGCTGTTACTCGTTAACACACCATGCAGTTTGAAGACCACGTCAAAAAGCTCAACATGGTTCATGCTTATTCAGGTAAAAGATGCGGTTATGCTCAGTATTTTTGCTGTTATCAACAAAACCCATAAAAAGACCAAAACAAACTCTGCGTAAGGCCGTCTCTCAACACTTTGCTGCGGTGTGTGTGTGGCTGTCAGCCCTGAGTTTATTCCTATTGAATGCTAGCAACCAGCTGGACAGAGTCATCTTCAACTGTCGCACTTCAACAGGATTTTGTGCACATGTGTAGGTATGGCAACAGGACAGTGAATTTACAATGTGTGTGTTAAAGTTGTGTGAGAACTCAAATATACCAGATTCAGGATGCAGACAGTCCTCGTAACATGAAAAATAGAATAATAGCTTCCACAAACCTTAAAACGTTTAGTAATACAGCACGACGGGAATGACTCTGTGAGGATCCGCAGGCAGAAGACTCGGCAGAGAGCTGCCCTTTTTAATATTTTCTCATGGGTTTTGGTTTTATCTGATCCTGAGCAGTAAAGAATCTGACGTTTGGCAGAATCCAGATGGAAAAAACAAACCACCCCACACACTTTTAAGCCGACTCCGTGACTTTCGATCCTGCTCTTTGGGACCAAGTTTGCTTTTGCTCTCTGTCCTGCCAGATAGTTTCTATCTTCTCTGTGTCTCTGAGACTCATTTAGCTGGGTAAAATTCGAGTCAGCAGGGCTCTGGGTCCCAAACATCAGGATTAAACAGCTGACCTTAATCATAAATGTTTACAAAACAAAAGCAGGGGGAGAAAAAACACTTTGTATGCAGATTGGGGGTTACCAGATAACTGCACTATAGCCAACTGTGGCATGTCCGGCCTTACAGAGATGAGACATGTTGATGCTGCTTTTTGCCTGAGTAGACTCCAGAGTTTGAGACGTTTGTCTGCCCAAACCAAGTCTGAATTTTATTTCCAGACCAGCAGTGCCAATGTGACTCAGCGAGGTTCACACCCTCTGCACTGCACGCACATGGACACTTGATACGTATCCTCAGATGACCGTACAAAGGCCAATGCGGTGAAATGGCAGGTAAGCTGATTGTGTGTTCGCAGGGGAAAGGAGAGCCCACCGAAGAACAAATCAAACGGTTTATACGACACCAAATGGCTGCCAGCGAAACTGTTTTTTTTTCCCTCTTTCCAATGTGTGGTGTGGAGGTCATTTTAATTTAAGTGTTGTGTGTGTGTAACCAAAAATAAATAAATAATAATAAAAAAAAGAGAAAATATGAATGAATTTTAGCGTGTTGTGAGAAGTAAATATTAAGTGATAATGTAGATGGAAAAAAACGACTTGCAAACCAAGTTTCCTCAGCGATGGGCACTCACAATGCAGATAAAGTGTAAACGTGCCGTAATTACACTTTAAGTGTTGCCATTTACCCCCCCAAAAATGCAGTTTTTAAGACTAATATGTAGGTATTTTACACGAAACCTTTTGAGGAGGCTTCGGTGAACAGAAGATTGACTTGACAGGTTACCTCTGAAGCCTAGAAAATCTGCTTCTGTCAAGTAAATGCGCCTTCACCTTATAGCACAGAGCTGACAAAAGTATTTGGACTGGTTTCATGCCAGGAATTGTGCTCTCCGTACACAGGTCCCGAAAAGAAAAAGTATGGATTTGTGTACCTTTTACAGCCGTGTAGGCTCTCGGGTCTTGTTTTTTTTTTTTTTATTTCAAATTATTTCATTTGACATATTTTTGAAGGGGATTTTGTGTCTGGTGAGATTGGTCAGGACTTCCTGTGCAATATGCTTTATAATTGTATCAATAATAAATCATTTTGAGTTCAGTATGTCTGCATCCATTGTTGATTTATAAAGCTGTATGGAAAGACTTGTCGAAGCCGGTTATAGTTATAAGGGCAAAGAGGCTGTCTGCAGCAGGAGGTGCTTGATTACGCTCAACAAACAAACAAATCTGCTTTCATGTTCCATCTAAGTTACTCCCCCACACACTCCTCCCAAAATCAAACTGCTCGACTTGAACATTTGAGCTGGGCCCGTCAGCACAGACTTGTGATGGGTGATTAGAACTTTCCATATTTCCCAGTGAGTGTGACCTTGAACATGATCACACAAGTCTTAAAGGCAAAGAGGAGCACTCTGCCGGCAATTTCCTCATGTAGGAAAATGATGACATTACACATCAGTTTGTGATGCAAACCTGCATATGATCTGCAGTTAATTTGAAACTGATTTTGAGTCAGGTGTTTTCAGTCAGTGCGATGAAAATGAGATGCGAGTGGCTGCCTTGTTTAGTTTTAGATAACAAGGATCTTACCAGTTTGATTGTCACAGCGCATTTGTGGAAGGATGTCATGGCATAAGAAAAAAATCTCAGGCCTGCAAGAGGCGTAGTCAATGAAGTCAGGATGGAAAATATTACAAAAGCATCTCTAAACTGACTGAACTCCACAAGTCCCTGGTCAGACATTTTTTTTTATAAATGAAGGTAAATTCAGGGCCATTTTTTTTCCTTTTCCGGGAGCAGTTGAGCAATAAAGATCGCTTCAAGAATAAGGTGTGTAACAGTCTGCGAAATGACAAAAGACACCACAGTCACCCTCTACACACCTAAAGGTCTTTAATGTTGGCTAACGTTAATGTCCTCGAGTCCAAAAAGAACAGACTTGCTCGTCTGCAGTTTGATGACCCCGTAGCAATAGATTTTTTGTTTTATTTGAAAGAGGAATATGCTGAAATTCATTCAAGCTGATGTGATTTACATTTAACTGAAATACTTAATAATAGTGTCACAAACCTCAGTGTCGCTCTCTTTCAATAAATGCTCTAAACTATGCTGTCAAAGTATCAGCTGCTACATGTTGTTATATTAGAAGTCTTTCATTTAAGATTAAATTAAAATAATCATGGCATGATAATCATGAATCATCACCATGCCAAAGGTTGGAGTCATTTTCTTATGTTATTTCAAACCATCTCATTCTATTGAGCAAAGTCTCCATTTAGATCTACTGTATGCGACACTTAACATTTCCAACTCTTTGAACCCTGCAGTTTTTAGCCATTTCTGCTTCCTGCTGTGAACCAGCAACATCCGCCCCAGCCGGCCCGTCTGATAGCCCTCACCGTCTGCTTCAGTGGGTACTTGGGGTAGTCATGGTGCCACCCCACCCCCTTGCTGGCCCTTAGACTACCTAATGAGTGGCGTGTGGCTGCTTTGGAGGGGGTCTCGTCATTTCAAAACGTCTAACCCTGAACCCCGGTGTCAGTCTTGGCCCCTGCTACCAGTACTGTCCTGGCAGTTTGTTCCCATCTTTCACCAGCCGCGTGCTATAAAGCCAGCGTTATCTGCAGTGTTAAGTGCAGGCCACAGACGGAGGGTCAGCTTAAAGTGAGGCAGCAGAGACACCCTGTCCCGCCTGGTCCCACCGCACACAGGAAGCGGGGCTGCACTGGGTCCCCTTTGTCTGGCCCCGGAGCCTGCCTCCACCAGCAACCCAGGCGCTAATGCAGGGAGACACTCAGCCAAATTACACTCTAATTTCCCCTCAGGACGCAGATGATCCCACTGGCACTTGAGAATCAGACTAAGGATTTGTTCAGAGTGATTTGTTTTGTCTTGTCCACCCATATCGCTGTCCAGTTCCCTCACTCAAGTTCTAGTTCTCCGCTCCAAGCTCCAAGCGGGGAGGTCACTAATTTGGGGATTTAACAAAAGAAGCATTTAGGGAGCATGAGCGTAAGAGCTGTAGCTGTTATACTAAAAAGGAAGCTTCAAGTTATCACTCTATAACAAAAAGGCCAACTTTAATCAGTGTATTTCCATGCAAACATCACGTTCATAGATATAACTCGTCTGAGATGAGTGACAGCATTTTGTGAGATGCAAAGTTTCTTGTATGCTGCAGCCGTGTTTTGCGAAACCTTTAATCTATTCATCTGCTAAATGTACAAATTTAGAGTGAGAGACTGAGCTGCTCAGCTTCAGTGCGTCATGATTGCAGACCCGAAGCTTAATTCTCCTCCAGCAGGGGTTTAATTGGGTGACTAATATGCATGCAGTTAAAACCTTTTGAAGACAAACTCCCATAGCTCACTGCCTTGCAAGCCTGTTCAGAAATTAAACAATGATGCAGCAAGCTGCTTTTCAGCATGAGATTTGTATCATAATGACACTGCAGTGCACACTCGAAGCTGGGCTCAGGTTGTTCTTTATTTCCAGTGCTTTAGGGAAAAAAAGCAACAACCAAAAATGCTGTTATAGTCTTAAAATGATGCCTTCATTCGAAACTCGGCAGATTATTTTTTACAACAAACTCTGTTAATTAGACTAGTCAAAAGAATTAAATCAACAGATGCTTCCATTGTTGCTTTATCATGAATAAGTTCAAATCAAGCAGAAATTCAGGGAATATTAGCTGTAGATTTTCTTGAAATTTTTAATAAAATCTAATGGATATTATAACACTTACATTTGCCAACCTAAAAACGGTGTCAATTTGATGCTCTGAGTAGAAAAAAAAAATGTAACACTGTATTTTTTGCTTTAGGATCTGTAGATCTTTGATGAAGTCTAATAACTCAAGAGAATACATATAACACTGTTTTGTTATCCGTGACCTTTAAATCTGGGCTCATTTTTGCTGGAAAAAAGGTTCTTACAGTTGTGCTCATAGGAGGCTTGGCAACAACTTTTCTTTTATTTCTGCCTGGTCAAAATAATTAATAAAAGAGTACAATCAGGCTCATAACAATGAGTCTGTGATACAGATGTTCTTTCACCTTCCTCTAAAAATTCTCATCTGCAAGTCAAAGCAGAAACAAGCACATCAAAAGCTTCATTCATTTCAGTCCTAGTTGTTCAGTGAAAGGTCCCTGCTTGGAAACCTTCACATGACAGTTACAGATGCATTATGGGTGAAATGTTTATATTTGAGGATATCACCTCATTTTACCTTAAGTGTACAGTTTTAAATGGTGACAGATGCTTCAGAGCTTCAGCACAGACAAACTCGTAACTTCTCTTAAGGGGCTTAACTCAGTTTGACCCGATGGACCAAGCAAACAAACATTTCAACACAGTGCTATAGTGCACGCTTTTGTTTCTGATGTTGCCGTATCTTGTATCTTGAGTATTTCAGTTTCAGGTTGCCAACCACTTTGACTCCACTACTTTTGCTTAACAGTCTTTATCTACTATTTCATATTGTGATGTTTTATGAGAAGCAAGACAAACTCTAAGAAAGCCAACTTGGTGTTCAAAACTGAATGTCTTGTGAGCTCAGCTTGCAGGCACTGCTTGACATTTCAGATATCTGAGGTGCTGTCACACTAGAAGAAAAGATTTCCCCTCTGAATGCATTCAAACTATTAGTTTAATAACTGTGCCGGTAATACAATATTTCACAGAAAGTGAGAAAATTTTAAACAGATTTGTGTATCAGGACCATTTTTCTTTCTTTCTTTTAAATATACTGCCATTAATTATGTTGTGGCCCTTTGGAGGGCCTCGCCCCACACGTTGAGAAACATTAACAGCATCTATCTGTAAACTGGTCGAAATGAGCTTGGATGTGAAGCAGCTTCAAAATTCCATATCAAGCAGAATTCAAAATGCAGGATTTTCTAATTCACTTTTACAATGCAGTTGGCCTATTAGTCCTTTTATGTGAAGTAAATGATCAGAATTCAAAGGCGTAGTCAACGAAACACAAGGGTACACTAGACTCCCACATTAGCATCTCCACCATAAAACATGTGTAAAAGGATTTTGACATGAATCATTCAAATTCTGCTTGTGAGCACAAATCTATTTGAACAGCCAACCCCCCACCGCCACTAAAGCTGTTTCAGGGAGAATTAACAGAGACTTCTTCAGATCCATCACTGGGTTTGATGTTAAGACCATAAAACGGTGCTTAAATGTCAGTTTCCTCAATTTTCTGGGTGCCACAAAATGAGTGTTTTCTTAGCATTAGGGGAGTCTGAGGCCACTGTAACGCACATAATTCCTCCCATTAGAAGAACACCACAAGTGGAGATATGCTCTAAATAAAAAATTATTTTGAAGTATAAGATTAGCTTTTTTGATACTATACATTCTCCTCCCATGGTCCAAAGTTGAGATGACTGTGTCTGCAAGATAAAACTTACATAAAATGAATCTCTAAGTTTTTTTCCCCTCTGAAATGAACATGAACAGCCTCGGCTAAATATAAACTAGTTACAGAGCTGTTTTCACAGTAAGAAAATAAACACTTCTTACTTCTATAGTGACTAAGTTTATTTTCTTGAGGAAAATAAGATTTTCTGAGTTTCCACTTCAAAAAGATTTCATCCACTTGTTCAAAGAGTGCGCAATTTGCAAATCATAAGCAAAAATGGATCTTTGCTCACATCTCAATCTGTGGCCAACAGCAAACCATGAATGAATGACGAAATGTAAATATCGCTCATTAAAAAAAAAAAAGTTAGAGCCAGTTTGTCTGTATGGTGGATGAGAGAGGACACGTAAACCCAGCAAAATCATCTTTCCTGACATCTTAAATCATCCTTATTAGATTTTAATTTGTATTATTTAAGTAATGAGATCACTTTGGTGCGTGCCTTTATTTGCAATATAGTGTTATCTGATACTAAATTGGAACGGTAATTAAATATATTCCTACAGTCTTATCCTGATCAGTAGTATCCATCTTAACTGTATCATATTGTTGTAGTGGGTTATGATTGAAACTGTAAAAAACAAAGTAGGGCATCTCTGTTTTCATACGCATCAGGGGCCAACATACCTGCAAGTCTGAGCACTTGGCACATCAAGATTGTCCAAGCTCATTTCTTACATTTTACTGACATCTCACGTGATTGCGACCTTATTTTCACCGAAGCGAATCTTGCGTCCATTCTGACAGGTTATTTTGGGGTCTCGCTTAACTAAATATAACCCGCCTCGCATATTTGTTATCGCGTCACAACAAGAAACATTATCCCATGTACACAGCTTTCTCTTCCCCGCCGGCTGCGTTGGATGAGAGGTGTCGGGTTTTAGGGTATAAAAGGAGGGGCGCGCGCCAGTGCCCGGCACACATCATCCGGACTGGAGTCTGTAAAGGTAGGAGAAGATTAAGCTCTTTTGCCACGCTTTGACCTTACAGGGAGGCTTAACTCGGTGTTCATACATAATTTTGTTTTCACAGTTTTCACTTTAAGAGTTTTTTTCAAGGAAAAAAGAAAAGCAAACAGTGGACTGAACTGTCAGACTATCTGTTCTCAGCCGTGTGTGATGTCGGACGTTAAATCGGTGTATGTTTTACGTCAGGTGGCGACATTGGCGTCAAAATGACAATTTGGTGCAACTCCTGCAAATGTCACGTCAGCGCACCGTGCACCTCTCACCATCTGCCTGAGGAGCCCCACCGCTCAGTCTGCAGGAGGTTCAGGTCAGTGACACTCTTTCTCCTCGCTGCTCCGCGTCCTCTAGTGGCTCGATCCACACATGGCTGCTAGGAAAACATGCACCTAACTGCAGTTTCACTGTTCCATGTGAAACATTCCCCCCAAATCCAGTGATGTGACATCCATCCATCACATGAAACAACCACACAAAAAAAGGCTCAGAAAATTTGGTGATTTGAATCAACACTGTTGAGAAATCTCCCTGATGAATATAGAGTAATAGCACATTCATGCGAGCTTATAGTGTGTCTTAGATCAGGATCCTCATAGTTAACGCTTTGAGTACACATTGATATGATTCTCCTTTTGTGGCACTTTCTGTGTCCCTGTGACGTGGGGTGCCCCACACCGAGGACACCCACTTTATAAGGCAATGAATGGAGCATCACAAGCCCAGCCTTCTCTTTGTGTGTGACGCCCACGCCGAAGCCCTGGCTGCTATAAAACCCCCAGGCTCTCAGTGGATGGGCCCAGACAGATACTGATCACACAGACAAAGTCTATCGAGAGCCCTCATCTCTGTTCCAGGCACGACTGCCTCTCATATCAGCAGTTTCCATAGGAACCCTTGATATTCAAAATCTGCCTTAGCTTATGGAGAAGAGGCTAGATCAATTCCGTCCAATTATGCTTTTTCATGTCCTCATTTGATTTGTTTTTTTCTTCTTCTTCTTCTTTATGTTTTTTTTTTTTTTTTACACTCGACACTTGAGGAGAATGAGCTCAGATCACATTTTTGAAATGCAAGTGCAGCAGTAAATTTTCTTCAGTCAGTGTTTGCCCCACTTTTGACCTCAGTAACCATGGTCCCTCACAGATCCACTAAAGGAGCCTCCAAAGCCCGTCGAGACCACATCAATCATGAGATCAGGAATATGCGTGCTCTGCTTCCCATCACCCACGAGGACCAGGAGCGCCTATCCTACCTTCACTCCATGGCTGCCATCTGTACTTACATCAGGAAGTCTGTTCTCTTCCAGGGTGAGTTTTCCCACTTGAGTCACCGTCAGACTTTTATGCCTTTGAACCTCTCTGCTACATCTGTCTTCTGTGCCCTTGTCAGAGAACACGAGGCTAAGTTTGCAGTACTTTTGGAAAAATATAAAAAACCTGCAGAAATGCAAACAGTGTGACTCAGGCTGAACTCCCTTTCATCCTCAAGGGCTCCCAGCTGGAGAAAGATCCCACTGCTCCCTGCCATATGAGGAGTTTCTTGATGCCCTACCTGGTTTCCTCCTGGTCAGTACCGCACAAGGCAGGCTGGTCTATGTGTCCGAAAATGTATCTGAATATACTGGTCTTTCCATGGTGAGTCCTTTGGTTACGTACAGTGTCAATTTTAACTGCAGCTCTCTCAATGTGAGCAAGTTTGGTTCTGTGTTGGCTTTAACCTAATAATGGGTAACCCTATAACTTTTCCAGATAGATGTGCTACAAGGAGACACTTTATATGACATTGTGGAACGCTCTGATGTGGACATCATTAAGTCAAATCTGGATTCTGAAAACAACTTGTTATCAGGTATCAATTAAGGCTTGAATTTTACTTGAAAATGTTTTTCAGTGGCATTTAAAAGCTGTGATTACCATGTGAAATATAACACTCTTCTATGGTTGTTAGTCAAATTTCTGACAGAGTATTACACGTGACAAGATGTAATAAAAAGGCAATGAGGTTGTAAATCAGCAGGAAAATGTTGAGTTTTTGGAACAGAATGTAATCTAAAAAGGCTGCACAGAGCTGTTAATCCATTGTCAAGCTTCTAAAACTTGTTTTCTTATAGTACTTAAAGACTATTCTGTTGTTTTTCCTGTCCTCAGAGAGGAGCTTTATATGTAGTCTGCAGTCCTCCAAGGCCTTTAAGTTGCAACACGGCAGCTGCTGCTCCGTGCTGGTCAGAGGGAGCTTTCAGTTCTTCCCTCAGCCATCTCCTGCAGCCTCTCAGAACAGCGAGCCTCTCTTTGTTGCCTTCTGTACCCCCACGGTGAACCGTCTGACCAGCACTGACACTCCCTTCTGCCTCAGCTTTAACAGCACCCACAGACTGGATATGAGCTTTACTCAGCTCTCTGACAGGTTAATTCACGCTTCTTTCTCTAAGCAGATGAAATCAAAATGATCTCACACCATTCACTGACAAGGTGATCTTTCTTTTTCAGTGTTTTATACCTTTTGGGGTATTCAGTGGATGAAATGACCAGCCGATCGTGGTACAGTCTTGTGCATCCTGAGGATCTGACATCGGGTGCAGATTCACATAGAAGTTTAAGTAAGTGTGAAAACCACTCCAGGGAAACTTGTTATTGGGACTAAACTTTGTGACATTTAGTGCTCTTAAAGCCTTATTATTCATTCGTAGCACACAAAGGACTTGAACTTTTAGATTCTGAGTCATTGATGCCCGCATAAATTACATTCATCATCGATAACAGAGCTACAGTTGTGGTTTAGCAGCCTTTCTCTGAGGACACGATCTCGTCAGGAATAATAACCGAGAAGACCATTTTAATGTCAGTTAACTTGACTTTCTATTTTTCTACTTACAATAGGGTTTTTAGGAGTGGAGTTTCATGTGTGTGAGTGTGCATCGTTATAAGCATTACTGTTCTTTTCAGTGCAGGCAGATGATGGCTTCCAGGTAGAGATGATACTGAGATTCCAGCGCACAGATCTATCATGGACTTGGATCTATATTCGAGCTAACAAGGACTCAGAGTGCCAAACCATCAGCTGCACTAACTTCATCATCGGGTACGTTGAACCTCCTTTGTAAACCTGAACTGATAGCTTTTCAGAGTTAAAAGGCTGACTTCTAACACATTGCTCTGATCTTGCAGTGAAACAGAGGCCACATTTCTGCAGAAGAAAATCAGCAGCAATGCGTTCAAGCCATTTATGCCAAATTCCCACCATCTTGCTCAACAGGCACCTCAGAGTCAGAGCTACAGCTCTAAATGTTCTAAAAGACAGAGGACGTCAAACAGTCGAGGTGAGGAGCCAGGTGCCCGAGCGAGAAGGGAGTCTGGGCAAGACATTTACTGTGTGTTATGCACCTCTTCCCAGGGCAGTAACTCTCCAGTCCCCTTGGGTGAAAGCCTTGCTCTATTCACCCCTCCTTACAGCCCTGCCTCCTCCAATTCCTCTCTGCCACAGGAGGAGCTCAGTCATGACTTCCTGGTGGATGCGCATGAATGCACAAATCAGTTGCTGTCTTCTCCTGAGGGCTCTCCCTCTTATTACTCCTACTCAGAAGCACGACTCACCTGCCACCAATCACCTGCCGACCCCCTCCCTGCGGTCGCTGAAAACTTCGACCGGAGAGACTTTGGCATGTTCAGCGCCCACTCTCCTCTCTCCTCCTCATCTTCGACTTATGATTTCCAACCTTGTACATCTGATGCTCGATTAGTTCCAGACTGTCTGTCTGTGTCCGACACATGTGAGAGCCCAGTGGACTGTGCTTCACTGCATCCTGACGAGTTCGCCCTGATCGAGCAGCCACAAGAGGGCAGCCTCGTCCAGCTGCATCATGTTCCCCACCAAGAGTTCCCATTACATTCCAGTCTTCTTACGCCCCACCAATCCTCCATATCAACAGATACAAACCAGTACAATGAGAGGGAGCAGGCAGAGATCAGTATTCTGGCTCAGCAGATCTCCTCGCTGGCCAGCAGCTTCGACATGCACCACACCCTGAATCCTCTTCAAAATGTGTCTCAGCATGCGGCGACCAACACCTCGCCCTCAGCCCACGACTGGCACCATAGCCCTCCCCTCCCCTCAGTCCTCCTTCCAAAGCGTGCATTGGTCCCTGATGACAGTGTGTTTGACAGTATCCTTAAAGACCTGAACGTGGTCACAAGGAAAAGGAGCACGTCCAGAGCCGGTGTGATTGCTTATAGCTTCCAGCAGGGCTTAGTGAGAAGCAGGAGTGGGTCCCATCAGTCAGATCAGGGGCCCCTTGGCCTCATCGCTGAGGATTCTCTGCCTCCAGAGCAGTTCACCACAGGCAGTATCGCCATGGATCCCTTCAGTTTGCAGCTGGGACACCATGATCACAACATTGGGTTGCATCAACTCAACCACTTTATGTAGAAAAGCCCCCAGCAAGGTAATTTCTACCAACAAGTCAAGCTTCTTTGATATACAAAGTTTACAGCTATTGCATTGACAAAATGAGTATCATTAATACCCCTCTCTGCCTTCTTCCAGATGGACTTGCTGAAGAAAACTTGTTCTGAAGTAGGTCTGTGACTTACTGTGCTACCACTTGTATGACATATTGTCAGGGTAATCTTCCTCCACTGGATTCAAAGAGGAATGTGAGCAAAAAGAACATCTTTGAGTAGATGCTGTTTACTGTTTCCCAAATGATTTATTCCTGAATGTGAAAAAGCAAAGACAGGTCCAGTGTTGCGCCTGCACTTCAGCTCTGTCTTCATTTGTCAACACTACTGGATGTGTTTTATGTTTCGCTGATATCTTATGCTTTAAGAAAAAGGTACTTTGTAAGAAAGCATCTGACAAGAGTTACCCACCCAAATGGAGGCACACTATGTTTTTCTTCTAATACTGGGTGACCACAGTTTACTATAAGAGCACTTTATAAAGTCACCGCTATAAGAATTGTATAGAGAGAAGACACTTCTAAGGAATGTAACTTTGATTTTTTTACCTGGATAAGCTTTAACACATGAATCAGTCCATACAATATAGAAACGTATAAATAAATGTTTTTTTAAAAAAAAATTTTCATAGGTGCCTTAAAACATGTAGTTTGCTACAAAAAATTCAAAGTCCATCTGGTCTTTGAGTTTGAATTTTCTCATTGTGCCATTAAAGCTTGCATGCTTTCTGGAAGTCAGGCAGTGGCATGACCCAGAAATGATGATGATTGTAAATACAACGCCTACCTCATTGGTACAGCTAAATACATTCTAAGTCTGAATCTTATCCATGAATTGTATTTATTTGGTTTCTGAACACACTGACCTAACCTTACTCTCGCTTGTTTTGAAATGTATTATTTAACTTCATTATGACCTGCTCTTATGTTCATTCCCTCCACATTTGTCCCCCCCCCCGGTACTACAACTCTGTTTATTTGAATGTTCACTGTTATTGTGTCATTCCTGGAATTTTCTTCAAGTGTTCCTGATGTATATAAAACTCATAAAAAATAACATACCTAGGCTTCGAGTTGATTTGTTATATTCCATTTTGAATTTTACTGTAAATAAATCCTTTTAAACAACAATCACCTATCACATCTAACATGTACAGTGTTAGCGCCAAGCCAATAGATATTTCTGCCTGGTATGAATCCATTATTAGTGCAACGAGACGCAATACACAGCACTGAATTATTACCCCATAAAGTCGTGATGGCTAAAATGAAATACCTACTTACACATACAGCCAGTGCATGTTGGAGTCATGTCGAAAATCCATGCTCCTTTAATACTTGCTTTGGTCTCTGCCAGCTCCGGGGAGAAACATATGGGTCTTTGCTTAGGAAGGTTCCTAACTGAGAGAAATGACCAGGAAGAACATAAGTGGCAGCCATGGAAAGAACTGTTTGAATTTTTCAGAATACTGAGGAAAGAAGATTCAGTCCTTCCCTGGACCATCCCTCATTAAAGAGAAAGGATATAGTTCTGTCCCATAATTCCTTTGGGCCTCGACCTTTAAAGCAATACTTGATTATATATACCAATTTATACTAATTGGGGTTTGGATTAGACAGCAATAAATTACATTTTTGTGCCTTTTTCTTATTGATCTTGATTAAGAACCTTGAGATTAGAGATACATTTCATATTATAGCCTATATTCATTATACTGATATGCTATAGACGACATAGCCTCTTTGTGACCATGAGATGCACTTTTTGCAGGGTATTCATTTTTCTAGCGCCTTAAAAATTTCTACCATCTCTCCTTTCATGACGTTTTCCAACAAGGTTGAGGGAAAGAGCTTAGGCATAGACAATTTTATTATTATTGTTGTTTGTCCGTATCCACATTCTTCCAGCCAGTATCTAATTTTGTTGTCTGCTGTTGGAGGCTGCAGAGTTTATTAGAGGTGCCTGTTGTGGCTGTAAACTGATGAGAGTGGTGAGAATTAACCCAAATAACAAAGCTGCAGGCCATAAATCCAAAATAATGACCAGAACAATCTGGAGAGCTGGGAGGAAATAGTCCTCCGAGAGTTCATCCCTAAGAATGACACCTTCACGTTACTTTAATAGCTGGAGCTGTTGTAGATATATGTGTATTGACTCATGCAGCTTTAAAATACACCTTAAAGTGATTAAAGTTAATTATAGCAAATGGGTGTACTGTGTATATTTTATGTGTTTTTTCTCCATTGATGATCAGGTCCAGCCTCAGCCCAGTGTCTGCTGATTCTTCAGTGCTATATAGATTTTTTACATATTGGGGCAGGTCAGACCGATGACAGCACATAAACTGTTCACAGAGGAATCAATTGGGACTTTGGACATATATGCAGAATCAATGCATGAATGAATGAATATTTAGATAAGAGACCTGAACAACCGTTAAGGTGACTGATGGATTGCTGTGGCTGAAAGGAGATGTAGCACCAAAGCAACACTTGGTCCATATGCATGAGTGTGGAACCAAAAGTTCGCAGACGGCACTACAGTCGTGCTGCTGGTGCAGAGTGTGCAATGCAGAGTCTCATGTTATTCTCATGCAAGCCAAAACAACCACTAGATGGAGTGATAGCTCCAGGAGCTTCCCTGAGACGCAGATGATGCTGCATACCAGTGGTGTAATTTAAACAAGCTTTAAATGAAGTGGATTGCGTGTATGTAAATGTGTGCACCAAAGGACATCATTCAGTGAGGTTCATAAGCAGGAGTCCAGATGCCTATAGTTATCCACGGAGACCTAATTAAGAGTGATGTCTGTTGAAGGGTACAATGGCAGATAAAGTTCCTAACAAGTCCCCCACATCTGCTGTGTTGCAGTCTTCTTGCAACAGTCAGAGTTACCTGGAACAATAATGATTTCCCAGAGGCATAGTGACACCAAGTCCATGGCATTAGTTCACCCCAAGAAGGTAGCATAAAAAAAGAAATAATAATAATAATAATCACCTTTGCATTTCAGTTGCAGGCATTGAAAATCCTGTGTCCCTTCAGAAAACTGTGGCTCATATATAAGAGGCTGTTTGTCAGTGAAAATTATTGTAAATACCGCAAATGTTAGACACTGAAGAATTCAATGTGAAAGTTAGTTAGACATGCACATGGGGACAAAAATACAAAAACATGTCAGATGCTTATGCAGAAACACACTTGTTTTGTCTCTTTAACTTGGGTTAATGTATCACTTAATTACACAGGCGGTCCCCCTCTCTCTCTGAAATGAAATCAAGATGGTGTGAGATTAAATTACCAAAACTTACACCTCAGAAGGGAGGTAAAATATTATAGGGGAAGATAAAACACATTCTGATGATGTTGTGATTCATAGCTGGGATCTGACACTGATATTGGGGCTTAAGGTGCAGCACAGAGAAACTGACAAAAGAGAAACACAGGCAAAACTGTCATCTGCCCTACTTCAGTGGCTCTGAAAGTGCTTTCTCAGGTGGATGGCTGGAGGGCGGATGCTGAGGGAAAAGCGCATCGGTACGATTAAACTGAGCAGTTCATGGATGAGATTCTTTTCAAAGCCTCCCACAAGCAGCTTGTTTTTCATATCTCGCCTCACCAGTGGCCCCTCACAAATGATTACCTAATTTGTTTGCAAAGAAAAACTCCAAATTGAAACTCTGACTGATTTCATACTACAGGGCCTCAGGTGGCCCTGCCGTGTCTCTGTTTATTTACCAGTTTTATGCTTTTATTGTTGCTGAAAACAGGCTTGCTGCCTGTACTAAAAGCTTATCTTTGAGTATACATTTATCAGAATAGATGAAGATGAGGAAAGCCATCCAGTTATTGATGTGACTTGACTTTTTTCCCCCGGAATTGTTTGGCAGATGGAAGCTGCAACTCGAATGATATCCACCAAGGTCACAAGACGGTGTCGTACACGGTCATATGGCAGCTGTTATTGTGTGTTAACTCGAACTCCACACTCCAAGAGATTATCCTGCGCAGCATGTCATTTCTTTTCCTTCCTGCCTCGGAATACAAAGCAGCCCGCATTTGTTTTGCTTGTATCACATTTCCATGTCTATAATGTTGTTGCCCCATTTTTCAACGGAGATGCATCACCTGACTGGCGTTGGTCCAGTCAGCACGCACTGACACTCTAATTGGGTTAAACAACAAGACCTAAAATAGACTGCAGCCTGTTCCTTCAGGACACCTCCTGTTCCTCCAGTTGCCATGCCTGAGCGCACAGCTCTGATTCAATACTGGATCCCAGTCATCAAGAGTCAACATATCCTGCTGATATTCACGACAGAAAGGCCAGCTAACTGGGGAGGAGAATACAAATGGCAGCTCAAGTGTGAAGCCTTCTCGCATATGAATGTTTGATTTATTTATTTTTTCTATTTGTTTTTCTCTGGATTGACTTGCAGCAAAGCACCTGTCCTCAGAGGAGATGTAAGCATCCCAATGAGGCAGGGACTTAACGAACATGTTTTTCCTTGTTAAAAGAACTTCTTGTATGTTAGGTCTAGAATACTTGCCTGGATGTGGTATTGTGCTTTACAACAATCCCAAACAAATTTTCATAGGTTTAAGTTTGACTTTCTCTTTGTGAAGAACCAACAGAACTGTTTTTTTTCCGGGGGGGGGGGATCTGTCAATATATTGTATTTACCTCCATATGTTCAGCCTTCAGCTTTTCAGAGAATCATTGCTCTGTGCTGGAATACGCTCTGACTCACCGGTTGCTCTGTGTAAAACACAGTTTGATTTTTCACGCACAGTTGTTCTCGCATTGATGTGGGTATTCAGAGTAAGCCATGAAAGTTTAAGGGATTTCTTGTGAGCTCCACATATGTATACGTATATAGGGCATGCATCATTAACATGTTTATCACTCCACTTCTGCACAACCCCAGGGGTCAACACAAGTAAACAAGAAGGAGCGTTTGAGCTCAGAGGCTCAAAAATAGTCAAGCAATTATGCGAGACGCAATGAGGGCATTAAGATAGGTAAATTAATTAATCAATAATTAGAATCAAATGTGAAAGGATTTAAAGTGGCAAAACACATGATGCATGGCTACATTTCATCTTCTTGTCAATAACTAATTAAATGGTGTAAATCTTGGTTTTTATGTTGAAATAAACAGCTGATAAATATTTAATACAGTCCAGAAACACCTGCTCATTCAAAACAAAATAGTAGATGGCTGCATTACATATACTGACAAGGCAAAAGGAAAGTCTTTTCTTAAGCTCATTGGAAAATATTAAGAGAGGATAGTAAAAGAGATTCATTTGGACTTTTGAGAAAGAAAATTAGAATTCAACCACACCTGAAGCACTGAAACTAAAGTTGTTCAATAAATATTTTACAAAATGTGCTTGAGATACTTCATCCAATCCAATCTTATCACATTACTACATGGAGTAATATAGTCTCGTATAACAAGAGGCTGTAATATAAAGTATTACTTTATTATCATGGTTTGTAATTGAGAACTGAAAGAAAAAGGAACAAAAAGTAATAATACTCACCCTCCTATCCCATATTTATGCACACTAATCACAGTTAGTATGACTGGATAAAAATATCCTGCTAATCAAGCATGGCTTTGAAAGTTTTGGCAGCAAGAAATTGTGGGACAAAATGATCACTTTTGTCTCAAATAATAAACCAATGTTTCTTTGCTAAGGGGATGATAAAGGAAGCACTGAAGCTCCTTTCCTTAGCATTTAGAAAACTGGAACAGCTCCCATCATGGCTGCAACTGAGATGCATCTGGGTCATTTCACTCAGTTAGGAACCTTCTTAAGGGAAAAAAGATTTTTGGACCGGATTCATGGTTTTGTGCATAAGACACTTAAAGAGAGACACTTAGCGGAGCTCAGCCACTGTTAAGGTTATTAATTTCTCCGGTGCTATCTATATAACGATATGACAAGATAAAAGGGGCTATTGTTGCCGGCATATTTTATCACCCATAAAGTTCTAAAAAACATTACAGGCGAGAGTTTCGATTAACACGACAATCATCGAAGATCACCACATCCTGATGTAGCGGTAGAATAAAGTCGGAATGCTTCATGGGAACATCTCGATCAGTGACCTGCTTAAGCTCATTAGGCTTATGAATTTTTAATCAGACTGAGAGGGTGGTGTGAACCTCCCAATCTGATCTACAGGAAAATGTTACCAGGTATACACCTAAAGTGATTGGGAGACCTAAGAAGAGTTAAGGATAATAGATGAATCTATAAGAGACATAGATAATAATAAATCTTGACTAAAAATCTTACAGTGCTCCATTGCTCAACAGTACATTGATAGCTGCAGGAGAAGACGGCCTATATAGGCATTCAAGTTAGAAATAAAGTTGGGAAAACATCATTTTTCTCTTCTCTTGTTATATTTCTCACAGAGTAACATCAAAGCCCACTTTTAACATGTCAATAGAGTTTTGTTCTGATCAAATGCTCTGCAAGATGTGAGCACTGAACTTTCTATCTCTTTATTTAGTATCCATGTAAATCTGACTAAAATATCAGTCCATGTAATCTCTGTATTGTAACATCTCAAATGACTTTCAACCTTTTTTCTCAGTGAGCTTGGGTTTAGCTCTCATCAATAATTCTGATGGAGCATCTCACTCAGAGGACCTCAGCTCATGCATGAATAAACGTTATTCAAGTCAAAGGTTTCATTCCATGCTTAATATTTTGGAAACTAATATTTTACCGATTAATTTTACAGCCCAGATACCGGACATTCCTCTCAATCTTTTCTTTTGAAAACATTGCTCGTTGTCTGCAGGATCCTTGGATGTTCTTGTGATTAGCCTGCGTGTTGCGTGGTTATTAATATTTCTGAATAATGTCATAATGTGCTGACAAAGTTGCACTGACAGTTAACACAGCGGGAGCAGAAGTCTTTCAACTACAAACGAGGCTTCTCCCTCTGACGCACTTCAGATCCAACATGAAAAAAAAAAAACTTTGGGTAAACTTTTGGCGACAAGACAAAAGCCTTGTGGCTTCAGAACTCTGCAAAGTAAACTCAGCCTGGTGGGGCTCACTGTGTGGGTGATGTGAGACACTGAGAGGAAATAAATGACATTGAGCATCCATGACACGCCTCCATATTTTTGACACTCAGCCTTTGAGAGGACATACAAAACTCTTCTCCACCACCACTGAGGAGAACTTTATGCACTTAATTGCGAGGCTTACAAATTCTTCTTTTTTGTTTATATGTGTGAGGCAAATACATTGTGATGATTTCCTCTGTGTTATAGATAAAAAAAAAAAATGAATGTACAGCCAGATTCATCCATGAGTTTTCTGATCCTCATATTGAAGTCACAAGTGTTCCTTCATTTCAAGCAGGGAGAACTTTAAAGAATATTGCCATGGAAACAGTACTGTGCACAGACTGATGTAGGTAAAGGTGAGTAGACTGAGCCCAGCATCTCAGATAATATTATCATAGATTACTCGTGGTATTATGAACAGGATATGATTTGACTAAAATCCTCAATGTTGAATGGGGATATGACAGTGGGCATGCTTATTACATTACACATTATATGACACAGAAACGGGCAGCAAAGAAGAGGAGAAAAAGCCTAATTGTTCTTGCTTTTGAACAGTCAGGGTCATCTATTGACTTTTCATTAGCATAAAATTTGTAGAAATTGTCGTGATATAACGTCAATAAAAAGATAAAAGTCAAGTGGTTTCTACTATGGTGAAATATTCCTGAGGCGTGGCTATCACTTGTGATACGTGAACCCTGTCCCTCGTTCCATTTATTAGCACATTTTACCCATGTTTTATCTCATATCAAGACCTCTACATTTTGCTGCCCACTACTTAGCTCATTCCAGCCCTCACAAGTGATAGTAATGAAAGGCAGTGCAGCCTGGGTGACTCGTTGGCCTTGGCTGCTCATTGATCTCCTCATCTCAGACTCAGATTAATGTGCTGACTTTGATCCTTGTGACCTCTTGTCTGCAGGGAGCCCAAGCACTGGCACAGGTTATGCACACCTCGTCCGGTGGACCTTACTTGCTGGAACAACTTGGTTATGTGGAAGAAGAATAACTGATAATGCTTGGGCTGACAGCCAAATGGAAAATAAAGATGTCATTAGAAAGTAAAATGAACATAGATTCACTACAGTGCACATATTTTACTGCAAAATCCCAGAGCACACACAGCTAAATGTAGTGTGCAGTGCTTTCTCCCTCTCAGACACATGCACCAAATGGCTTTGTGTTCTCACAAACAAAAATCAATATTGATTTCCCACAGCTAATCAAACATGATCTCTTTGGATTTTGGGCACAAAAGCAGTTGATTCAAATTATATAAAGCCTTTCCAGTATGATTTTGCACAATCAGCAAGCTCAGTTTTCCTTGAAGGTACGTTGAAATATGCATACAGCCACAGCCGAAAAATCAGAGCCGCAAAACCTTTTCTTCTCGCTTGCCTCACTTTCTGATGTCTGCTTGAGTCACTGAGTTTGGCTTTCTGCTCTCCGATCTGAGGTTTATGACCTGAGATGCACAGTTCTGGAGTTTGGTAGGAGTTCTGATGATGAAGGCTGAGGCATTGACACGAGCATGATTTATAGAACAGTAGTCACCGAAGGTGTACTCTGCGTGCATCACCTGGGGAGATGCTTTCTATCACATCTGATCTGCATTCATTCGATTTTTGCACCAACGATGACTCACACCAGTAATGAGGCACCCACAAGACGGCACAGAGCTCAAAGTGCATTCACATTATTGTTTGATCCTTCAGTGCAGTAATGTTTCTCTCCAGAATCTGAATTGTGGAGAAGGAATTGTCATCATTCAGTACATCAAGCTGCAGTTCTATACTCCTGTCTCTGACTGTGGTATTACCAATGAAAATAAATTGCTCCGTGGTCAAAAATTCCTTCTATTTTACCTTGCCATATATTAATCTCTCATTTCACCACATTTTAAGCTTGGTGCCACCTTGTCTTTTACTTGGACGTGATTTTGTCTCTGTCAAAGGTTTCCATGAAACAGCACTTAACAGTCAAGTCATTAGAGTTCAATATTAATGAGATGTGTTCAATGCAAAAAGCATACAAATCATTTTCTTTTCTTATGCAACTGTGATGCGATTTTGTGCCCGTCAATACAAACAAAAAATGCTTATTCTATTGATAACACTGGAAATTAGTTAACGTTATTTACCTTTCCATCCTCTATTCATTGCTAAACAATTAGAATAACCAAGTTGGCTGATTTTTGTATTGTGTGCAAGCATTTGGTTCACAGAGTAAAGAAGTTTGTTCAGTATATACAATTGATACTAAAAAATTGATAATCAAATGATTATTTGATAATAAAAAAATCTTCTGTGTGAGATACATTTATTGGAGTCTAGTGAGCTGAGGAACTGTCAACTTGGTAAAGATATTGCAATTTTGCACTACTTTTTTAAAATTGACTAAGGTATGTGTGGTGTAAATATTGCAACCTCTCCGGATACTCCAACTTCCTCCAAAAACCTTGTGAGTGTGAGTTTGCATGGTTGTTTGTCTCTGTGTGAGCTGCCGATGGATCAAGAAGGTATGAAAAATTTATGAACAAATGAATGAATGAAAATCTGAATAAATATGACCGAGGTCACTCTATAAACAGAGATTCTATTCATTTAATGCAATGTTGATTTCAAATAATCAGTACATATCTGTAAATTTTGCTCTTAATCACTTGTGAGTTATGATACACAGAGAGAATGACAGTATCAAGGATACATTCATTAAATATAGAGGCTGTTTGAAGTTTTCACTCAAACCTGTGCACATTTCTCTGCTTCATGTTTCCATTTACCAAATTTGTTATAGTTGAAAAAAAGCTCCGTCTGATGAAACCCTTTACAAAGTTAAAATGACTGTGTAATTGAAATTTACGACTCAAATAACAATGCACAGCATTGTTTGAGTATATTGATTCTCACATTCACTTTGGCAACGATCCTCAGGTCATTATCTCAGGGGAAATAATTCTTCAGGTTTGCCATTCTACAATAAAACACCGACCCCCAAACATCACACTTTAATATATATATTTCTGTGGAAATGAAATAATGACATCCAACTTTTTGTAGGTAATAATAAATCCAATTGTATAGTGTCATTTACTTTTGAACATGCATGCTCATGCTAGCTCACAATAACAGTTTAAAATGCTTAAATCAAAGCTGCTGTGATTTATTAAAATCAGTAACATCTCTAGTTTGCTCAGTAAAACCTTCCCAGTGTCTTTCACGTGCAGTCGTTTCAACTGGACATGTAATTTCAGTTGGGGTGTGACCCTAATTTAGACATCAGATACTGTATCTGAACTGGCCTGTGCTCTCCAGCAGTGTGTGGCCTTTCAGTCACAGTGCCACTGCTGGAGGAGAGCCGATGTGACTGACAGATTTAGTGGGTGGTGAAGATGTGTGTGTTCCCCCAAGCGAGTAGTGCAGCACTCGACAGCACTCCGTGTTTTCTCCTCTCCTATCGATCAGAGGCAGTTAGGCCATGTCTGTCCCACATAAAAGGTCACAGTCTTTCCAATGTGACCGTGGACACACAGTAGTAGCGACTCACATACATAAAAGCCTGGTCACAATCCCATGGATGTTCAGCTGCAGCACTTAAATGCCACTTTGGGGCCAGGCAGGAAGGACTTTGAATAACCTCACACTTACCCACCAACAGTGACTTATAAAAAGTCAATATCTCCACTGAGAAAGGAGTAGATTCCATTTTGCCTATGCCCTGTACAAAAGTTGATGAAATTACTGTGTCCCCTTCACTTGGCAGTAATAATCAAGTATTAATTACAGTTAATCAAGCTTTGCAGATTATAGAGGAACGTAAAAAGGGTGAGAAATTGGACGTATGCACACTAGTTTCATTCATGGCATGTTGGTGCGTTCAAAGTGCTGAGCTTGAAATTTCAGAGTATTAGCAAGTTATTAACTTTCCCTAATAGGAAAACCCTGCTCTTGGAATGCAAACGAGGTGAGAGAGGTGACAATGAGAGCATTGCTCAGCCACTTATGGGATAATAATGATGTGCTCATTCATGTGTGGGGGACAAAGGCCTCCCCGTCCTTAAAGGCCAGTTCAACGTGAACTTGTCAAAAGTTCATTCGGAGTTTGTTGAAGAGTCTAGCCACAAAATGAAATGTCACGGGTCATAAACAGTCGTTATTTACTGGAAAACAACTAAGGGACTTCCCTCTGTGGTTCTGCTGTGAGGTTCTTCTGACTGTCACTGATGGCTCATCAGGGTTGACTCATCTTTATTCATATCTTTATTGATCTGTACATGAATGATTTAGCTATTCTGAAAATATGCAGTGTCAGGTGCATGAATCACCTTCTCCTACACAAAAGATAGGCTCTTAAACATTGTGGGTCTATTAGATAACTAAAACAAATGCTGTTGTCCTCAGGTCCTATTTAATTCAGTTCAGTTCAATTCATTACAGTATTTCATCAAAAATTTATACCTAGAGGAACTTTAGAATATTATTTTTCCTACAGTCTGTGAAAGTGGAGCCTCCAGGGTATGTATTAAACAGCAGATTGCTGCTGGTTGAGCATGACCAGTCTCAGCTGCTGTTGCTCAGCTGCTGGTCTATTTAAATTTAGAACATTGATAGATAAGCGGTGTTTAACCTGCTCTCTGCTGACACACTATGCTGTTGATGGTGATGGAAATGTGACAGCTATCATGGTTATGGATTGACATAGCTGTTACTATGGCCATGATTTTGTGTTTGTTGTTAGAATTATGGTTAGATACTTTAGAATGAGTGTAACACTAACGACATGACAGGATTGGCTGTGTGCTGTTAATTGACAATTTTGTTGGTTTCACTGTTGTGATGTTTCACTTAGACATCTGTCACGTTTGAAGCAACACTGGTTTAAATCCTGCATGGGTTGACAAAGCTCCCTCTGTTAACGTTTATAGGAGTAGTAAAGAGTTGTGACCTTATCCATTGAATTATATATTCAAAAACAAGTGCAGCCATAAGATGAACATTAACCATATGCACAGCCACAACTTCAACCAAAACAGCCAAGCAGAACAGCTGCAGCTGTGCTCACAACTAGTGGCTGTACACTGCTGCAGCTTGGCAATTTTAGAACTACAGGGCTTGTTCAAAACAGCCAATTGTGATTGGCTATGATTCATTGTGTGGAATAGAAGGGGATCCTTTCTAATGGGATAAAAGAAAATGGAACAAATTAACACACAATATCTATTCATTTGCTTATGTATTTTTTCAAAAAGCATAGTGAGTATGTGAAAGTCGTTCAGTAGGGGTGGGAGTCTCTGGGCAACTTACTATTTGATTTGATTACCGTCCAGAGGGTTGTGGTGCAATTATAGAATAATTACTGGTGAATTTTGATGCACCTTTTTTTTCCCCAACACAGGGCTTTTAAAAAAATTTTTTTTACATCCAGTATTTTTTATTAATAAGCTCCCTCACCAACTCACAGCACTGCAAAAACACCAACTGTGGTAAATAAGTACAGATGTCAGCATATTCTAAATCAATGACAAAATGTAACTTCTATCTAACATCCTCCGTTGTGTGTAACACACAATCTAATCACTCATCATTGCTGTTGTTTGGAGCATATGAGAAGCTTTCTTCTGATCATCTGTGATAAAATGTGCAGTTAAGGTGACAAAGGGTCTGCACTGTGACACACATACGTTAGAGCAATCCTAAAAACGTGTGTGTGTGTGTGTGTGTGTACACATTTTTGTGAAAGCAAAACGGAAAACAGCTTTCAGCCAAAATATGACGAGCACTTATTCACTTTTCACAATTGCCTCAATACTTCTTCGTCTCCCCAGATATACATCCCTGAGGTGTGATGTAGATCTGTGCTGTGGGGAAAAGAGATGTAATTACCTCACATTTGTGCCCAAGAAATGCATTATTTGAGATGTCACATCATCTATCTCTGTGGAGATTTTCCCCAAACTGAAAGTATAACTGGACTAAACCAATGAAATAGCTTCCTTCGGATCAGGAAGAACTAAAAAAAAAATACTGGGAAAGTAAAATGCTACCTAATGGGAACAAAATGTACAGAGAACACAGGCACCGGCCCCATTACTCATTATCATATTCATGTAAAGGAAAAGAGTAAAACAATTACTGACATAAAAGCACTAAAGTTGATGATAGAAAACCTTTTCAATGCCATCTACCCATTATCTAACAACAAGTCTTTAGGACTTCATCATCAATTTTCATCTGGGGAAAGTCTCACCTGTGTTTCTTTTTGATATCTGCCTTTCCCTATCCCAAAATCAGTTCACTTCCTCATTTTTCTGCTTTCTGTTTCTTCTTCATTGCTCTGAACAGCACTGTTCCTCTAAGTGCCTTTTACAGCAGTAATACACATTTCCTTCTGTGTGTTCGTCCCACTGCGTAGATTTAAGTAGATTCAACTTAAAGGGTTGATTCAAAGGGATAGAAAAAACAATGAATAATTTAGCAAAGCACATGGACACTAACTGAAACATTTTTAATATCATATTCATTTTTTTTCTCACAAACCATTTATATTGTTTCTCACTGTATCTTAAAACTTTGTTTTTATTTTTTAGCTTGCCAAAGCAAAGATTCAAAACTGGATGATCATGTCTTCAACACAAATTCCATCTTCATCACTTTTATATTTAGTGTAGTTGTAAATAACACACAGCCCGCTGCTAAAAATGAACACTGTAGCATACTAACATAACCATTTCTATGTGCCGTTTCACAGCCACAGACAATTATTTTCCCTTAAGGTTTGAACATTTCTTGGATATTGGTAAAAAACTTTACTGCTACATAGATATAGTATTTGAGTGCGGACAGAAACACATTTTAGTCAGACTTGCAGTAAACACAGAGCATTCGCACAAAGGAAGCCACACACTGAGGCAACTGATCACAAATGTGGAAGAAGTGCAATGAACAACTTTGACCTTGTTAAACTGAAACCAATTAGAGCCTTCTAACCAAATCCGTTAGTTAAGGAAAGCTGCAGCTTCAGTCTACCAAAGTTGGCTACGCTGTAAACCAGTGGCTCTAATTAACTGGAGTATGACCCTGTTCAGGCCTGATGATGTGCCTCCAAGAGTCTCTTTCACACTCAGTGTCAAATGCTTGGGAAATGACGTGTGTGACAAGAACAAAATGAACAAGCTTCCAAACAAACACTCATGCACAAATATGCTGACAGAATAGAAAGTGGGGTGGCATCAATTAGCAGTCTTGTTCCACTCTGTGTGTATTTTTGTAGCATGCTGGTGTGCCTGCCATGCATCAGCTGACCCCATTACAAATCCTCTCAGAAATGTCATTAGAATCACTGACCTTTTAAACAACAAGGAGCGTGCTCAAACACAATTCTATAAA
Source organism: Leuresthes tenuis (assembly GCF_036924035.1). NCBI lineage: Eukaryota > Metazoa > Chordata > Actinopteri > Atheriniformes > Atherinopsidae > Leuresthes > Leuresthes tenuis. The sequence continues at coordinate 20,045,097 of NW_027325362.1, forward strand.
GGCTTGGTAACCAATTCACTAAATAGATTTAATACAGACAACTCCAGTAGACATGTTCTCTTTTTTCTCTCCTTTGTTGGTTGAATATGCAGGATTCAGAGAATCTTAAAAGCCCTCACAATGCCATCGCTAAAATATATATTGTTTGCAGTGTGTACTATTTTTTTAAATGGAATTCATCCTCTTCAGCATCCAGACCTATTGTTGTGGCAGTCCAACATGAAGGCATGTGCTTCCTTGTTTTAATAGTCATTGAAATGTGTCTTCTGCAGGAAAGCAAGTTGCAGTATACTTGGTTGCCTTTTTCTATAAGCAACAATCTTCATTGTTTCAGATAAATGAGGTAGGGGTCAATTCCGAACTTTCTAATCACATAGGAAGGCGTTGAGGGGAACTTGTTGTGACAAACCTTTTTCTAAACTTAACCATTCAGTAAGCAAATTAGAAAATAGTCTATTAAGTTACTTACAACAGATCAGAACTACAGTGGCCAAGTTGAGACCCAGTTGGTATTTTTACATGACGTTTGAATAAAATCTGAATAAAATCTGACTAACATGTTAATCCATAAAATACATGTATTAAATCAATTTTTTTCAAAGCTGGACAAACCCACCCAGATAATGTGGTTGGGAGAATAATTACTTGTTGAATTACATGCTCAAAAATACTCAAACTGTCCCAAATGCTCTGCTTGTGCTCCACAGTGCCAGTTGCAGGTTTACTGAAGAAGACGGTAAACAGAAGATGGAAAAGCCTGTAATATAAGTATTATTTGCATAAATTACAGCTCATCGATTAAAAAAAAAATTAACAAGAGAAAATAAATTTCAAGAGCTACAAATCTGTCCAATTATCACTGACATTTTTTTTAATCAGTGATGTAACAGATAAAAATGGAAAACAATGCTCATTTGAACTTTGCCAGACCCTTTGTTGTTCAAGCACCCCAATGGAAAAAATTCTGAAAGTGTAAACAGTGAATAAACTCTGAAAACTCTTTTTTTTCCTTTGTAAAAAACATTGGGATATTACAGCACACAAACCTTTGCAAATTACATGGATTAATTACATGATTTATTTATTTACTACATTCCTCAAAGTTTGTGCTCGTGAAATGAAATTTCCATAAACTCATGCACCAGGGCCACGTGCAGAAATCCCTTTGTCCATGCCTTTCAGTCTTCACCTAACACCTGATTGTGGCAAGCAGGTCTGTTTGTGCAACCCTTCAAAATCAAAGAAATTACAGCTATTTTTGAAATGGTAGAAAAACATCAAATGCCCCTTCAAAGTATATCAGATTAGATTAAACCATGTAGTTATGTTGCTGTGTACATAACATACATCATCCTGTACGACTTCTTCTAGCTCTACAGACGTATTGTTATCACACTAAAATCTACCTCTGCATTTACATTTTTTAAGAATTTAGCTGATACAGTATAAAACATACATTCAGTTACGAGTTGGTGGTTATTACTTTCATCTGAAACAATGATAACATGTTTATTGATGAATGTCTACTCTCGGCCAAATTACACGTCAGTCACAAGAAAAAGGGAATAGGAGGACTTCATCTTCATCTAACGCTGCCATCGGGTCAAATTTTCAGTAAGGCAAGCTGTTTACTTTCTAGTTAAATAAAACCAACAACATGCCCGACAGCCCAAGAGCTAATTAGGAACTATTAATATTCTTTGCAACCCTACATAACCCAGGCAGCACCTATGTGTTCCTCAAAAGTAATTTTGAGGAAAGAAAACTGACATATAAAGATGAATGGGATATTGATTGTATCCCATGGGGAGCGACAAGCTCCCTGGGTACAAACAGCACAAGGAACATTTCTCATCAGGGCTAAAACGTTTCCACTGAACATTTTCCACATGAATGCTCTAAATTCTTCTCATACCATGGAAATAGTTTATTAGTGCTTAGCTCTGTCAACACAAAAATGCAGCTGCACGTTCATTTATTTGCCTGTCTACATCTGTCTCTCATTTTTCCTGCCTCGCCTTTAATTACAGGGTCTAAAGGTGCCACAGACAAGGTTTTTCTTAACATTAGCATTTTTTATATTTTATTATTATTATTATTATCTATAATGATTTCAGTAACCTTGTTTCAATTTAATTACAATTCTTTTATGGTGGTTTTGTAATACCTGTACAAAGATGTTAGCTCTGGGGCCTCTCCTTCATTGAATCTGGTAATTGTAGATAAAAAGATAATGATGGTTAATCCTTGTCTTAACAGCATATTTCAACCATGGATCAATTGATAGATTGGCTTGTAATTCCCCCTTTTCACACAAGAATGACAGTAGGAAACTGTGTTCTAATTTGATCTAACTTGCTCCCTCCGGTGGCTCCAACGCTGCTGATGTGCCTCTAATTGATTTCCATGGGATCCTCTAACAAGCTGTGAGAGTAGAGAGGGAAAATGTTGCGAGTTACACATTTGCAGGTTCCCACCAGTACATAATGTGCCCTTTATTTTTCACATTCCATCAACCACACCAACGAAGTAAAAGTAAGAAAAAATTTTAATAAATGACAAGATTAACTTAATGTCTTTACATCGGTTCAAGAGTATGAAAACAGCTTCAAAAGATGCTGAAATGAGCAATTAGAGCAAAAACGACCTTGTAGTTTGTATATCTTCAGTTTTTAAAAACAGGTTGAGACTGACTGATTGCACTCTGCAACCCATTCATCCATTTATTATCTTCCCTATTAAGAGAAATATCAAGTTAGGGCTGACTGATTATAGAGTTTGTTAAGGAAAATTAACGTTTCTTGTATCCAAAGTCTGCGGGAAAACTGTTGTAGTCTTCAGCTTTATTTGACAGGGCACTGAACTATCTAACTCTTTTCCTCCCCTGGGTGGATCTGACTTGCCTTTTTCTTTTGAACTTGTAAGTATCATGGCCACAGAATTTATCTTTATATAGTGAATTGGATGGCAAAGGATCTGGGAGGAGGGCGACTCTCAATTCATCAAATTGCCAGAGGCTTTTTTTTTTATTCTAAAAAGGCTATCTCTTTGATCAAATTGCATGGAAGCCCTGCCAGTGTGAGGGCTTAAGATGGATGTGATATACATCGTAGGTCAGGTTCAGGGAATTGGTCAGAAAAATAAAGGTATGTTCATGACTAAGCTTCGAGCAACTATGCTGCTTGTTGATTTAAAAAAAAAATAATAATAAAAAGTTAAGATGCACTAGTTTAGTACCTGGTTATATCTAACCTCCATATGTTATTTTTCCATTAGCAAACACATTAGTATGTTGTTGCAAATCAATGAGCGCAAACTGGCACATTTTTTGGCAGCGACGGCCTCTATCAGCACGAGCCTGGAGGATCGATGGAGTCACAAATTAAACCTCTGAACTCTTAACCTTGCATTCAGTACAGGCCCAACATTTCTAAACATTTATAGATGCAAAGCTTTTTGCATCAGCATAAGACCAACAATCAATTTCAAGCTGCGAGAGAGGTTTACCAACTGCGGGAACATCAATAACTTTAAGACTCACAGCAGATTTCACATGAATGAGCCCACCTCCTGCATACCATGGCTTGTGCAGGATCCACCAATGCTGGTACGCTTTCTCAGGGCTCGCTTTCATTTAGACATCTACGGTGACAGACTTGTATTAGTGTTACCCACAGCCACAGGTTCATACAAACTGTATGCCTAATATTCACCACTTCTTACTTAAGTGTTGCGAGTTGAAAACAAAAATTGTGATTCATATTCTCCTTTTGTTTTCACGGCTCTTTCTGTCTAATACATTATGATCAGCCATAAGTCCTTCAGCATGTCACGATTCAGCAGGCCTACACCATGAATAGTATAACACGCTGAGATGCTGATTGTTTTCATCACCTCTGAATTGCTATTACTGATAAAATGCAGCAATAGCGTACAGGCTTCAAACCACTTAAGCACAAATAGGGTCATCGTATGAGTCTACTAGGATTTTATGGCAGCCTATATCAACACAGTATGTCTGTGTCACTCTGGATACCTCCTCTAACCTGCGAATGCTGCAAACAGCCCCACTGAAGAGTAGCTCTGTGATGGGTGTTCCAGTCAAAGGCGAATCTCCTGCACTACACACAAGAATGGTGCTTATAATTTCAGCAAAAAATGTAGGAGAAAAAAGAAACATGCTTGAGAGTATATGAATTGTTAAAGGAGTGGTACTTGGGACAGTTATATTTAAGTATATCTGTAAATAATGCATCATTGCTGGATTGCCGAATATATACTGAGTATCCATTAGCCTGTTATTGCTCTCAATAGGAAGACAATATGAAGGCTGTGAGTTTGCGCTCAATTTGTTTCCGTTTGGTTTGGGCAGCCTGAGCTCACCAGAAAACGCCAGTTGTTAGGATCCGTTCTTGAGTTTTTGCTTTTTCTCTCCTGCTCCTGGATTTGAGCAGCCCAGAGTTCTTTGGCACACCTGAGGAGTATTCTCCAGTCATCAGTCAGGATGAGTCCCTCTCCTGTCATCTCACCACTCTGCTCCGCCACCGCCGTCTCCTCTTAAAGGCTGTAAATCTATGCTCTTCAGGAAACCCCCCCCCCTGGTCAGTAACCTCAGCTCTGTCTCTAAAGTCACAATTCCAAGAACACTTGCCTTGAAACTCATCTGTCGCCTTCCTCTCCTGCAGTCCTTACTGCTTCCTCCCCTCTGGAGTGTATCATCCACAAGTCTCTGTTTCAGCAACCTCAACTTGATTACCTCTGGCACTCTGCAAATAAATTCTTTAAGTGTCAGTCTTCAGGACTCTGTCTCCCTTTTCGGGTCTTGCCTATAAGAACAAACCGTAACACCACAGTGATGTGCATCTTTGAATGCTTTGAATATATTCAAATAATTGTGTGTTTGGTAAAAATCTGTTTAAACTTGACAGCCCTATCAGAGAGACGAATGGGGCTGGCTGATGTTTGAAGACCAGGCTTCCCATTTTTGTTTGGCATATTAGCACTATATAAATAGGAAAATAGCTAAAGTTGGTGGTAAAGTAGTCGTGTTAAGTCATAAACCAATAAACTGGAAAGATTCAAAATTTGATTTGATGATATAACCAGTCAAAAAGTCCTGGAATCACATGACACTGATCCAAAATGTCAACCTCATATTGATGATTAGGTGAATGTCAGGGGATTTACACACTTACTATTCTCTTTGGACCAGTGTGGTCCACTGTGTTTTCCAGCTCATGTGACAGTTCAGGTGACATCAAATTTAAAGCAAAACTAGGCAAAATGTGCAACATCTGGGGGAAAAAAAGATACATTAGGAAACCTCAGAGCCTCAATAGTTATGTAAACTATCACTGGGGTCAGCCAGGATGCATAAGAAGCTAAGAAGCGATCTGATAATTCCAACACTTTACAGCACTGTAATTCTACAGCCCCGCTCACTCCCTCAGCGGAGAGTTAAGACTATCAAAAGCAAAACCCATTATCTTCAAATTAGCATAGCTGCTTCCAGTGAACTTTTGCAGCGCTTTAAGATGAGACACTACAAATGAATAGGGAGCATCATTGCGAAACTTCCCTTTAATATATGCTATGAAATATTTTGGATAACACACACATAGATATTTCTATATCTAATCAAAAACTAAACAAATGTGTTTGTGTATGTTATGTTTTTTTAAGTAAAGTTTACCATAAAGAAAAGTAGAGAAACATCTAAAGTGAACTTTTTACATTTTCTCTCCACCTGTCTGAGAAATGGACATGTTGTAGCCCAGAATTGACCAGACCATGACAGAATCATTTTTCTGCCCGTAATGTCTCGACTGGGAGAGGTTCTAATTTAATAGAAGCAATCAGTGACAGTTTGATATGTTTGCTAGTGGTTGGCCTTTTGGTGATGATAAATTCATGGAATCTATTTTAAAACATGGAGTGAAAGACTAAATGATAAAATGTTACTACCCGGTTTTAGCTGATGAATATCAGAAAGAGAACATATCAAGGACCGATGAAAAATTTAATTTGGTTGAGCTCTTAGTGTGTTTATAATGCCAAACAGTCCCTACTCTACTGGCTGACAGCCTGATTTATTGTGATGTAAGGGAAAGATTTGTTACCAATTAAATGCACCACAAAATTCTGCAGGTCACAACTCTACAAAGAAGACCTATTGTACGATTGTGTTCCTTCTTCACCTGAGAGCCAGATAAATCAAATTTAACAAGACTCAGTCTTTTGATTCCAAGTTTTAATGAATGGAGAGGGTCAGACTGGTCGCTGGCATATGCTCCAGCCCCCCTCGCGACCCTGAATTGGATTAAGCGGGTATAGGAAATGGATGGATGGATGGGCCAGGCTGGTTATTAAAAGTAACTCCCTGCAATAAGCCATCAACCGAGGTTGTCTCATCATTCCTTGTGAGCTGCTGCTTTTTTCACCACCGGGTTGTATTGTTCCAAACCACTGCAAGTCTCTGGAGACATGGAGGCATGTGCCAATGATGCAGATTCCATTTGTTACACTTATTGGGGTTTGTTTGTGCGGCTCCTTCAAAATGGAAACACCACATGAATGTGTTAAGGAAAGGTAGCTCAGATGGCATGCAGAGAGGAATTTAGATTAAAGAGACAGACAGCTCGAGTCATCACCTTCACTGCACGGCATACATTTCCAGTCCATGCTGTCCATTCATTTTGTGCTACCCGTATTTGAGAAGCTCTATAAATATGCACAACAGCCATGATGAAATTCCAATCCGAGGACCTGCAAGGTAAGAGAAACTATTGAGTTGTCTTGTGATGAAGACAAATCCTGATGGCTTTTGTAATTGACCACAGGAGATCAGCTGGGAATCACCTTACACATTTTAGCTACAGCTAGAGGGAATAAACTAAAGCTCCTGGCTTAACAGTGTTAGTTCGATAGCAGATGACACAGAGTACCTTAAAATCAGCAAATCAGTATACTCTCATTATATGTCTGCAGTGTTGAAGAGAGGGGGCATTTCTCATATTTCTCATTTCTCATACATTTCTCATAATGCCCCTGTACTGATTGTGGGTGCTGCACAATACTTAGATAAATATGTAGCAATCAGTTCAAGAAGCTTTCCATTTCATAAGGAGGTGAGAATTTTTCTTCAAACATGAAGAAAACTTCTTACAGCACGTTTCTTTTTTTGTCCCACAAAATTGTTGCTGTATTCATTAGCTTTTTTTTTTAAACAAAAAAAATGAGTACCTTGTGCCTTGGATAATTGTTCTTTAGGCTATGTATTAGGTTTCTTTGGTCATTTATAAATTAATGAACAGTGATGCTAATTTCAGAGGCATTGCAACAAATCGTCCTCAGGCGGGGCAGCTTTCTCTCCATATAGTCAGTGTAAAGCTCTTCACAAAAGCCACAAATGGGGTACAATGACTTCAGGAAATAAAGCCTACATGTTCAAATTGAGTGGGACTTGTGTGAAAATGCATCTTTCACCCTTTCTCTCAAACCTGCAGCAGTCACCATACTTCTCATGTCGTCCACGCTCCTTGTCTCGACACACTGTGTGGACAGCCTCTGTGTGCAATTCAGATGAAAATGGAACCTAATGTAGTGATTCCAGCAGGAAATTAATATGAAGGCTTCCCCATAAGCCTCCCAATTCAAAGTGAAAGTATACTAATCTCCTGGAATACAGTGTGTTGTGGCATGAAGCCCTGAGATCTCTTCTTTGAATTGAACTGTGTGAGTCATTATGAAATTGTGGATTGAAGATTGCTGAACATCCCTGCATTCAATGTATGAGGACGCATGGAGCATGTTGTTGTGTAAGGCCAAACAGCAGATGTCTGTCCGGCTGGCGTTGAGCTTTTCAAAGTTTTCTTGCATGGTAATCAGTGAAAAATGTATTACTTCTAATTTAAATGTAATGCACAAGTACATTTGTTTTGTAATAAAGAGACTTGGCGATGAGCTCTATGCCAATACTCTATTAAAACAGCCCGTGTATGCATATGAATCCTAATCCTCCCAATGCTCCTTCTAACTCTTCGGTTCCAACATTTTTAATGAAACACCAAAATGCAGGAATTTCAAGTTAACGAAGCACAGAAAAAGGTTCAAAAGGCTCTGCTTCCTTTGCTAAGACACAGAGGGCACAATGTAACCCAGAAAACTCTTTAGTCTTTTCTGCCTAATAGGAATATGCTGCACTTTGGTTTTTGAATTGTAACATCTCCCCTGCAGATGATATGCATATTAGCAACAAAGAAAGTCTTTATTAAAAAAAAGGTCATGCAGATTTAGTTGGCAGTTTCCTAAATAGAATGTGCACTTATGGCATGTACGTCAGGATGGAGAGAGGAAGTCTTTATTTTCATTCTTTTTAAACTGAGTGTCAAAATGCCAGGAGAAAAAGCTGTTGATGTGCAAATGGTGGTCTCTTGATTTTACCCCATCCAGCTCACCATGTCTGGTTCTGCTCTACTTGCTCATCACAACATGCTCCGGTTACGGTCTTCAGCTTGAAGGAGACCCATGTCTTAGAATTGAGCAACACCCGCTTCCTACAGAAAAGTCTATTGCAGAGCCGAGCCTGCAGTGACAGCTCATGGATTTTAATAGAAAACATAAACAATGACAGCTCTGGCATATTAAGCCAAAGCACAGAACAGTGAGATTGCATCTCAAATGAATTATTGCGTGCAATTTTTGTTGTCATTTTACATTCCCACAGTTACAGCCCACAAAATAAAGGTGGAAGAGGAGACCGTGTGGGTAAACCACCTCTTCATTGTTCTCCCATTTTTCAGCATTAGATATATGGATTTGCTTAAATGACAGACCGTTCATTATGAAATATGAATCTGTGCACGAGATCTGCAACTTTAGAAATAGTAAAAAAAAGTTTTTATGCCTTCTTTATTCCTCACATGACAGATTTCCCATTAATTATACAGTTGATCTCTCTCTTAAACACAGGCCCTGAAAAAGATGCAAGAACAGACTATAATTGCATAATAAAAACAGATACTGACCTAAATCCCTGACTCCAAATATAATATAGATGAAGATCAATTAAATTTTAACCCAGTTGTTATTGCTACACTGAATCATGAAATGTACAATAGTTAGTTTTTCACAAACTGCTTCTCAATTTTGTTTTAGATAATTAAACTGTATAATGTTTCATATGTAGTTATTCATCTAAGGTTGTATTTCAGACCAGACGAGTTTCTTTTTCATGTCTCATTATCACATTCTGACATTTAAAGCCTTAGACCTCTCTTTTTCACATGAGCGTATGCTCATTTTGAATTCAACGCCAACATGTGTTAAAAGAATTATAAAAGGGACAACAACTGTAAAACAAATGTGGTTGGAGCAAATCCTGCTTTCCAAATAATGTCTTCTCCTGGGAAAGCATTGCCTATTTTAGCTAAACCATGCCAAATGGCACTAAAGATTATTGTTATAGATTAATCAGTGAGAGGGCCAGAAAATGGACAAGAAGAACTGGAGAATTAATAAAAAAGGTTGGGTTTTTCATGAGAGCATGGTGAGAGCCAAGAGTTTTACCCAGGTCCACCCTGAAAACAACCTTCACAAGCTAATTGCTTCATCTATTACTCATCTACAGATGCTACTGGTAAAACATGTGCATACTCTCCTCTTCACATCGAAGGCAAACTTCTATTTCTCCCACCCAATGACCTGCGCTCAGAGGGACAGAAAAAGAGAGATATGGCTCTGCTGTGAAAAAGAGGCAGAGCATTAAGGAATACTCGGACGCCTACTGGGAAGAAAATCACAAACAGAAAGAGCCTCTGAGAAAGAAAGAGGTGGAAAAATGGGCAACTGAACTTAATAACATTAGAATCTCCACAGGGTAAGCCAAAGAGGAGGATAAACTTGTAGAAAAATAGGTTCTTAAGTTGTATCCTCATAAAAGACAGTAAAAAGATAGTCTTTAGTTTTCAGTATTCAATAAAACAGACTTTGGCAGCAACCCTTCTTCTGACATTTTAGATCTATTGTGAGGGTCAAATTGGTCTGATCTGAATCTCAACTGTTAGCACACTGGGGTTTGTTCCAATATTGATGACAATGAGTCTCTAATTGATATAAAACTCCTGAGCTTAAGAGTTCTTTTCCTGAGCAAAAGAGTTGCTTTGTCAACTGAAGCAGCTTTCAGCACCAACATTATCTTAGCATTTCTGTGAGTTTCTGCAGTCTCGTCTGGATGGAGATATTAATTTCTAACAGAGGCAAATATATCTGTTTAGAAAATTATAAAGAGTAGTGTAGTCTGGGCTTAAAAGTCACTAGGTTTATTGCTAGTCTCTTAAAAAAAAGGTCAGCTAAGGGGTCTGAGCAGTTTGCAACAACCACATCAACAGCACAAGGATACTTTCAGTCTAAGTAACCAATCATGTCTTGCAACTCAAGACTGTATCGTGATTGAAAAATACACACGTTGAGGAGAACTGCCACTGTGACTGAATGTTACTTCCTTAAATCTACTTTGTAAATTGCCGTTAACTTTAGTCCTTATGTTTAAAATTTCGCAATTAAATGTTTCTCAATCTCTCTGTTTTGCTTTCAAATACACTCGGAAGAATTTGATGTTCCTTTAAGCCGTGGGGATGCTTTGTCAGTCATTTACCATATTTTGTAATGAAAGTGAATTGGACTAAAACTATTTTACCCCTCTATTTCTAGTTTCACTCAACTGCAGCAGGGTGAACCACTCTTTTTGTAAACTAATATCATTAAAAAAGTTATATCTGTAGTTGTAGTTGATATTTGATTGTCCATAATTTGTTTAATTTGTTCATTTAAACTTTTTCTGAATATGTGCATAATGTATGTGTGATCTTCTGACAGACCTGCCTTCATTTATTTTGCAATATTGGCACAAATTATTGAGATCTTCCTTGAAAGGGATGCCATAATTTCATCATCTCTGATCGGCACACTTCTCGAAGCTGCCTTTAGGACTGAGGTGGGGTACACTCTGAACAGGTTGCCAGTCCATCACAAAGACATACGAGACAATGCCTACTCACTGCTACAATGAATTTAGAATAATCAGTCGACCTAACATGCATGTCTCTGGACTGTGGGAGAAAACTGGAGTACCTGGAGTGTGCCCATACACACACAGGGAGAACATGCAAACTCCACACAGTGTCCGTCTGTTATTGTGAGGCAACCACCACCAAAAGTTTTCCAAGGTTTCCAAGATTGCACATAGCACCTTTAACGAAGTTCAAATTCCCTGTAAGAATTCATCACAGTTCCATTCCAACACATGCAGAATACAGTCCTACAACAGGAGAAACTATGTGAAATGGACCCTGTCCAGAAGAAGGAGAGAGCGACATTGGGATATGAACTGATGAACGTAATGTAAATATTAACTTGTTCTAGTCTTTTAAATAAATGAGTAACAAGCACATATTTCAAGAGCATTGAGTCAATCTAGCATTTGATTATCTTATTCTTAAAGATTAGTTTTAATATCTAAAATGAGCTATGTAATGATTAACCAATACAAATTAGAACAAACCAACGCAACCTGAGTAACATTAAAGATGCCCTTCTCCCTGACATGGTTTGCAATGCACCTACAAATTTGATGTCAGGAAATGTTGGGGATTTTATAAAAAAAAAGAACATCGATTGAGTACAGTGATAGCACAACAGATCTAAACACTCATGTCACCTACTGATACATCATGGTAAATCCTTATCTGAACAGGTAGCACCAGCATTGACACACAAGCTAGAGACATGGATTCTGAATTCTTTTTCCAATCACAACTTAGCTATAACAATGTGAGGTCAAAGCTAACTGCAGCAATTATTTCACATTTTATTGCTAAGCCTTTATGATCTTACAGTGTGATTAAGAGTGTTGGCATTTCTGACTTAAACAAGGTCAAACAAGAACTATCAAATAGTTTTCTCTGTACTATGAAGTACCAAAAATGCTTGTCTCCCTGATCTTTCATTGAATATAAGGCATTTATATAAATGCCCCTTTGAAGTAAGATCATCATGCCACATTTATAGTAATAGTTAATTTACTGTGGAAAATGTATATCTACATTAAAGAAAGTTACAAACTGGATCTCATTTTAATCTAAACAAGTTGTTCTGTTTAAAAAAGGAATGTCACAGACTTGTATCTTACCCTATCTATCTTTATAGGTATGAAATGATAAGGAAGTCATTTAGAATACCCACATGTCACAGATTAGGACTGTAGTTACCATGGTAACACTATATTTGGAAACAGACATCAAATTGAATTTTTAAAAGGTACAAAAAATAAAAAACAGGTTATAGATTTCCATGGTTATCTCTTTTCCTCTTTGTTCAAAATAAGTGTTAGGACAGACAAACTATCATCCTCTCAGTAAGTCATGGAGCCTTTCGGTTTTGTGTTAAATTTAAGAGGAGTGACAGGAATAACATGTAAACAATTAACCAGTGGCCCCTTAAACCTGGAGATATTTTGTTTAAGGCATGTCATGCTCTGCCAAACAAGACAATCCTGTCACACGAGTCCAAGCAAGTAGCACTGACACTGCAACTAATTGGTGAAGGCTGGACGGTGCCATGGAAAAGCTATGGTGAGATTAAAGTTAACTTAATTATTGATAAGGGGTAAGAAAAAAAGAGAAGATGCTGCAGGTACTACTAGAGCTAATGTTTTTGCAGATATTCTCTGTGTTCAGTACTGATGCTACTGATACTGTACCACTTATTGCTGAGCAATATGGAAGGACACGGCTGGATAGATAGATACGAGAGTTGCTCATTAGCTGGCAGATTTCTGGGATATACTGCACAGCTGTGCGAAAAAACCCTACCATTATTTCAGTTCCAACAATTCTACAGTTAGAGATACACCTCAGTAGATTTCTCTATCTAATGAGCTGAAGGAGCACATGTTTCATCAATGCTCATGAGACATCAAGTCAAATTAGTCTGAACAGATGAGAAAATGTGCAACAGGTTGCTTAAATGTGCTAATGGATCAATGTCATTAATTTGCAAGAGAAAAGGATCGATTTGTATTGTCTTTGTCCTCGGCCACCTAATTGAAATTCTACCACTTGAGTATGTGAAGTGAAGACGTAACGTGATCAAGACGGCATCGAGTGCAAGGTTTGTGAAAAAGCAGATGAGAATTTTAAACAGTGAAGAGGCAAAGTTTCAGTTCAAGTATCAGTGCACACACTGCAGGTACATCTGTGGGAATTGGTAAGATAATTCACTCACTGTACTTTTCTTATCATATCAACTTTGAGACAATGCAGCAGTCAGCAAAGTCACTGTCTTATCCAGAAATCAGATCTATTGAATGCAACTAGAGAGCAAAGTGGTTTTATCTGGAGCCTGTCTGAGTTGAGTTGGCTCATTAACAGAAAACACAATGCACTTTTATTTATTTATGTATCTTTTTATTGTAATCCTGAAAGTAGATCGGAGAGACCCTGTGATTTGGACCAAAGCCAAGAGCAGGACTGACAACTTCTTCGCTCTTGTCAGAAGAATGGCAGTTTTAATCTTGTATGTGCAGCTGTGTTTACTTACAAATCCCATGACATTTAGTCATGTTTTTATTTATGGTTCATTGGTGCAGAGGAGGGAGCGTCCCACATCTTCTTGATATCTTAAAAACCGAGAAACAACATATTTATTGTAGATCTCCAGGCAGCATTCAGATTGGAATGATCTAAGCAAACACGCACACAGATAATGTAATAAAATCTAAGCTGCAAGTCCAGCAGAAAGGGAAAAGACGGGGCGCTGAACATTTACACTCTAAAAATCTCTGACTAGCCAAATTATGACAACTGAATCCTCTTTTCTCAAAAACTGCACTATTATTCCATGAGAAATTAATACAGAATGTTAATTTTTTTTCCACAAATGTCTGCTGAGCAGTGATGTAAAAAGCAGATATACTGTACTGAGAAATAATTGAGAAAGAGTAGTCGCACTCACATACCAATATGATAGATATTATCAGCGATTTGCCGATAAAATGGATTCCATCTGTGGTTTAAATAGTCTGTTTATAAAACTGTCTATAATTAGGTTATTTTCTGAGTATTTATTTTTCCTCTCCATTTCCATCACTATACAACACAACCAATGATTTAATCTCAGAGAGTAGCTAAATTTTATGCCCAATCCAAATTCCCTGTCATAGTCCACATATAATCCATATAGTGGAGTTCAAGCTGTCCAAATGGTAGCTCTTATCCCAAATATTTATTTTTCATTTAGAAAAGTTTGCTCCATTCTGAGGGGTAACTTTTGAGTTTTGGGCACAACAAGAATTTAGCATAAGTGTCTCAGCTGCCAAAATAGCCTACTCTGAATGTCTTGACAGCAAGGCATGTATCACAAATATTCCATTCTTCCATTTGTTTTTGTGTCCAATATTGTTGCAGGAAAAGCGCTATATATGTACAGTCCTTTGCCATTTATTTCCAATTATCATCAGTGGATCATTTGTACATTTGCTTCACTGTGTCAGTGTTATGTTCGTCTCTCATAAGCAGTCTGCCACTGATTGTTGCTATGGGGATGGTGATATTCAAGCTAGCACATGGAGCATCAGGATGATCTCCAGTAGATGTCTGTTCACTGTCATTAGCATTTAGATAGCACTGCTTACCTTTAACTGTTACAAGGGAGCATAAATATAGGAATATATATAGGTTTCAGGGTTAGGGGAAGTTTGACTGAGAAATTCACAGACAATGTGGCTCTGAAAGAGGTAGAGCAGTATGTCAACAGAAGTGGCTGAATACATGATTAGATACAGGTGGACAAAGTACAATTCTCTAATAATGACACTAACACTTTTGAACAGTGTGAAGAAAAAGACTGTTTTTAACTGAGTTGTGCCGTTACAGTCAGTGTAATTCATGAATTTCATGTGCACGACTCACAAGGGTGAGCCACCGTCCAATGTGTCGAGTAAGAAGTGAGAGTTATATAATATGCCATGCTAAACAGACAGACTCTCAGTAACGCATCAGTGTCAGCTATATGACCCTTGTCTGCTGCGAATGCATGACAAGCAAATATCATTTTGTGGAGGTCGATGTTTCACGTCACTGAATAAAGTACTAGCTATGAAAACCCCTCTGGGGTTATTGGCTTACTTAATTATTCCAAAAGTTGCTAACTTTCCACAGATATCAACTTGTCAACTTGCCTGCATATCGAAATGTGCATACAACTGCTCAGGTGTCTGTGGTGTCCATGTCACAAAACTCTGTAGCACTCTGTTGGATTGTGTGCCATAAAAGGAGGATAGTTTAAAGAAGCTTGTAAAAAAGGACTACTTCATTGTGGAACTGTGAACTTAGTTCAGAAGTTCAAATCTTGAACTACGAAGATGAACAAGTTCATTTTTGCATATCCAAACTGACCTGAGTTCTTGTTTCAGTCTGAACTTGCTCTTCACACATACTGTACAGACACTGGAGTAGCTGCTAACCCAACCAGGATTCCTACCAGAGGGCCACACTGAGTGTGTTGAGACATGCTGTGAAGACTCTTAAGACCGTGGTGCACAATTTAACACATGAATCCAAACGATGTTCATCAACTTTCCATGTCACTAAAGCACATGATGA
Source organism: Leuresthes tenuis (assembly GCF_036924035.1). Classification (NCBI taxonomy): domain Eukaryota; kingdom Metazoa; phylum Chordata; class Actinopteri; order Atheriniformes; family Atherinopsidae; genus Leuresthes; species Leuresthes tenuis. The sequence continues at coordinate 20,060,756 of NW_027325362.1, forward strand.
ACAGTGATGTAGACATAGTTAGTCTGAAATGTTAATAGAAAATAAATACCAACCCAGACTCATGGTCAATATGTCACTGTCGAGGTGAAATAGGCAAACATTTCTGAGGAATTTGAAAGGAGTTGATTTGTAGTTACTCGTGGATGAAATGGAGAATTGACATGAGAAACAACAATGAATAAATGGGGAAATGTCAGGTTAGTCATTTTAGTTTCATTCTTTAATAGCATTCTCAGTCTTAGTACAAATGAGAAGAGACAGAACGCCAAGATTTTATTGACCAGTTGACATTTAAACCGTTAGAGGATTCCCAGCCGTCTCCCATCATCTCTGTAACAAACAAATGCTGCCTTGCAATTCTCAAAACAGTTGGCTCCTTCCACCCTTCTTTCACTGTGCTGTCAGCCTCACCTAATGTAGATTGTCACTGCCAGTGGCTTGCATAATACACATCCTTCCAAAGGCAAGGATAAATATTTGAATAAGAACACTTCACCCCTAAATGCTGCACGTCTGAGGGGCCATGCCACCCTCTGACATAATGCTGAGAAACACAGCATAAAACTTACCTCTGACAACAAATTATTTTAATGTCCTTGTAATTCCAGCCTTAGACTTTGCAGTCATGTTTTATGCTGACAAGCTGAGTCACAGCAGAAGGAGAGAATGTCCATGGACCCGAATATCTGTCTGTCCATTCCAAACAGGATCACTCTGGCCAGGAATACTGTCACAACATAATTTAGCCCACTCAGTTTGTAGTCATTTATGCTTCATCTAACTCCTGCACTTTTTATGGATCGGTTTCTGTCCTCTGTTCTGTGCCTCGACTGTTGTGTTCTTTTCCTCTGCCTCCTCTCTCCATGTCCATTCATCCATAGACTATAAAAAGAAGATAGTAAGATCAGTCTTACGTCGCCCATTGGCTTAGCAAACCTTGAGCTTTCATTCAGCCATCACCATTTTTGTTTTTTGGAGTCTGGAGAAATCTTTGTTTGGAGAATATTAACTCAAGTTAATTCTAAGACTAGTTGCTAGTTATTTCACAAGATGCGTGTATGATTGCCTCTTAACTGTGCTGTTCATTGGGATGACAATTTTTCCCTTTCTCTGGTCAAAGCACAAACCAGCATTTCGTGTTTTTAAAAAATTTTTTTTTACACATTTATGCAACATTTGAAAACATAAAATTGGAAATTGTGAGGAAAAAAATCATTAAGTCACTGACCCAATCAACCACAGCAGAAGCCCAAATCAGAGTGAACCAACCGTAGGTAGGTTTTTCTTTTTCCAATTTAAGGTAAATAAATGGAAATTATATTCCCATTAACCGGTTTGGACTACATAAAATATAATCTAAAATGTCACTAGAATGTGGAGTATATGCTTGGTTATACTTATATCTTATTAATACACAGATATTGCTAATCAGAAGCCAAACCTAAGTTGAACAAACAAAATTAGTTACTTTAGGCATGTACCATGGGCAAGTTCTAATTACACTTTTATGTCAAATGATTTCTAAAAGATTAGTGTGACTTCATACTGTGTTTTGGGTTATTATGGGGTTCAATGATTTGTTTACGTGCAATGCAGTGAGAATCCTGCTTGTATTCACCTCTTTCTTTTTTTTCAAGGGCCCTGCATACTTGCTTTAATGTCTGTGTTTTTATGAACTGGCTCTAAGAAAAGCCTGAAGAAAAATTATGTGTCACTCCATTTCTGCTCTACATAACCAAATGCTAAACATATCTGTGCACTGCAAGTAAAATGAACAATCTGCCTGTGACTCAATAAAACAAACACTAACCCAAGTATTTTAGGACATTTTATATTAAGCATGGTTTAATAATTTAGCCAAAGAAAGGAGGCAGATGCTTGGTCACATTATGGTCAAACATGCGATTTAACGTGTCCAACTCTGTTAATTGGCATCAGTCCTTAGTTGAGAAAAACAAACAAACAAGAAAAAACTTTAATGAGAGCAAACTTTTTATCCAGAATCCAAAATTGCAGGTGTTTTTTTATATTTTACAGTTCGATATGCACATTAAAGAGAAAAAAAAAAAGATCTTGATGAAAACACAGCTGCTGCCTTTGAAAATGTATTATCCAACGTGACAAAGTAATCTGTCTTCCTCAGAAAGCTTATCAATCCCTCCCATACACCCCTAAGCATAGCAGCAAAGTCTCTTTGCTTCCAAACATCCACTTAATCATAAAATTCTTTTCAGACAGACAACCAGCATTCAGATTAGAGGGATCACGATCGTGATGTCTTGTGGGGAAAAAAAAATGTACCGACTTAGCATTTGATCTGAAAAGTTAATTCTTTTTGAAAGGAAGCAACAGACTGGAGCAATAGACTTTTTTGTGAACCAGCATAAAAAAAAGTTTTACATTCTATGGCCAATTTAGGCTCAGGAAATTTAACAACTCGTATGGGAAAATCTAATAGTTGGACTTTCTAGCGCTTATGAATTGACAAATTGATATTTTGAATTAAGTGTATGAGCTGTGGTGTTACCTTATAACTGCTTAGTCCATGCTCTTATTTAACATTGCTGTTTTTAGCTAAGATGTCCTAGTTCTTGAAAACAGTTTGTTTACTGTCAGTCTGCTGGCTTAAGGGGTGCCCAGTGCAACAGTTGCCCAAAAGGGCGAAATGACAATGTGGAGTTATGGTTCACAAACAGGTGAACAGGCAATAGAGAAGGTTGTGTAAACGCTATTTCACAATTTGAGAGGTGGGTAAAGTGTTAACAGCAGCACAGATGCAGAAACTGCTGCACTAAGAACTGTTTTTATGTGCTCAAAGTGTCATAGAAAATGTGATGGACCCTCTCTTGTAGTTGTTATGGTCTTGAATTAATATTCAAAGCAGGATTTGATATCTACACTACGAGAATTGAAAAGCCCCCTTTTGAAATATGTCATACTCTATTATAAGATCCAGATTTTTCCTGTCTCGAATCATGATAAAAACTAAATTATGATATCAATAGAATTTTTCATTGTGACATCTTTATACAACAGTTCAGTGTGTGACAGCAAACAATCTATTTAACAGCTGTAAAACCTTTCTGTTTCTGCAGTTTTATTTTCCCTCCTGGCCAAAAACTTTCTGTCCCACTAAATGCAAAAAGCATTTTCGTCCCTCTAAACCTAAATCACGATGAAGAAAAAGCTATTTAGGCTTTTAAGCTCATACGGAGTATTGATTTTGAATTGGACCCCGTCTGGCACTATCTTTTCAGCAAACAAAAATTAGATCAACAAACTGCATGAGCGGTCTAAACTTTGGTTTGTTGTGGTGTTCTAAATAGTATTCATTTGTAAAAACACAGGCACCATCTAAAGAATTTATATGCAGAAAGAAGGTCAGCACACATTTCATCACATTTTCTGCAAACAGGTGAATGAATATATATTGAAATATTGTCAATCGCAACACACACACGCACACACACGCACACACACACGTAGGAAGTACAGAATTTAAATTAGCTTTATAAGCCTATCAGTATGTGTTTGGGCAAATATATTTTAGAAAGTTTCAACAATTACGCCCTCAGAATGGGTCCCTTTGGCATTATGTAAGGTAAAAGAGATGAATTATCATCAGTTTTTAAGATCCTGTCCATAAATAATGTTCTCTCATCTTTCTTATACCACAGCTTTCTGTTTCTGGTCAGCTGGCCAAGTCAACATAGAATATAATGGTTATTCATTTGCTCAAGCACATACTACACTGCAGTGCTTCATGCACAAGGAATCCAATTTCAAAATACCGCAAGTATCAATTTATATGTGTGGCTTCTTGCCATATAAACTCTGGCTGTCACATAGTGTAAGCTTGGTTAATTTGAGATACTGCTTTATGGAGATGCAGAGGGCTCTATTGCTTTTTCTCCTCCTGTCAAAATGCCTCACAGAAAGAACTGCAACAGATGACTTAGAGATTTTGCCATATTGAATGGAGCCGTACAAATCTGGCAAAGCTGATATAGCTGTTAGAATGGCTGCATCAGGTTTGTGTGATGATGATATGAAACGATTTCTCTCTAATTCATTGGAAACAACAATAAGTCTCTGCAAGAAAATGGCTTGTTCATTTTTTAACAATCCCTCTCTGTCACTGCAGTCGAGTTTTGCAAAGTGACAAGTTTCCTTTGGGGAAAACCGAACCACATATTGGCTTCATGTTATGGATCATGAAAAATCAATCTCAGTTGTTATGATAAACTGCCCACTTGTACATGGTTATTGATATTAGCGGTCCTCATGTCAATGACCTCGGCTGAAACAAGTTTTAGTCCACCATAGAGTATCCATGTCCACAAGTGGATCATTAAGGGAGAGCTTCTGTCTGATTTTTCTGTTTTGCATCTTTCAAAATCAAACGTGCACTCTGAGCATGTGCGCAGCAAAATTAATGCTCAACCGAGTAGCTTCACCACATATGCATCTTGCATTAGTTTATATCTCCAGGCTGTCTCCTGACAAGCTGAAGGTGTTGGTTACAGGGTGCTGAATTTATGTCAGCATCTGTCAGAGTAGAAACTAAGGCGAAGTAGTTGGCCCTGACAGACTGTCTCTTTAATATATCTAATCATGTTTTGTGATAAACACAGATAACACTCAGTCTGTAATGCCAAAAACAGTGAAGTGCAAAGGGTGAGTTTTTAACCTACATTTTTTTGTGGGTTGCAGTGAAACAAGCGGTGTAAAAATAATCCCTGACATAATACAATACCGCCACAATTAAATATCTTAAACATGTTACCAAACTTACATTCTCAAAAGATATTCAAGGAAGCCACAATAGCATTAATTCAGACTCACACTTGCTTCTGATTTTCCTTCTTACTTTAACCCTGTTTTGGCTACATATGTATGGTAGATTTAAAAAAAAAAATGCTGGGGCTTGCAGTGCTATGTAAGCAATAAGGTGAGAACAAAATTCAACAGTCACACAGAAAAAGCCAAAACAACAAAACACAGCTGTAGTCTTAAAATGAATTTGTCAGTTAAAGTAACTTTTTTCCTCTTACGTTGATGATTAAATCTCTAAATTCTCATTTGACATTAAATCATATATCATAAAGTTTCATTAAGAAAAAAGTCTTTTGTTACCTTTAAATGTATGCGGTGACTGTTTCCAGATGAAATGGAAGTTATGTTGCGCTCACATTGTTCAGAGGAATCATGGAGGATTCTGACATTCAGCAATATCAGTTTTTCTTATATTCTGACTCCTGTAATTGGCTGTACATCTTGTTACGATTTGCCATGATCACACATACCTGTAAATGTGATCACACATACAGAGTCACATGTAAGTTGTTGTATTCAAATATCAATATATTTTATGCATCACGCTCTCCAACAGCCCTCCACTCAGCTCTCATTCACCTGGACATGAAGGACTCATATGTGAGGATGCTGTTCTTAGACTTTAGTTCAGCTTTCAACACAGTCATGCCTGAGCAGCTGATACAGAAACTGGACTGTCTAGGGCTGAACACCTCACTGTGCAGCTGGTTGCTAGACTTCCTGACCAGAAGACCACAGGCAGTCCGGGTCGGCAGCAAAGCATCCTGCACCATCACACTGAACACGGGGCCCCCCAAGGATGCGTGCTCAGCCCCCGACTCTTCACCCTGCTGACCCATGATTGCATACCAACACACAATATCAACCTCTTCATCAAGTTTGCGGATGACACCACTGTGGTGGCGCTCATCAACATCAACAACGATGAGTCAAACTACAGGGACATTGTGAGCCAACTGGCCGCGTGGTGCAGAGACAACAATCTCTCTCTTAATGTGGAGAAGACGAAGGAGATTGTTGTCGACTTCCGGAGAGCCCATCACCCTCCACTGACCACAAACGGAGCTGCTGTGGAGAGAGTGAGCAGCACCAAGTTCCTGGGTGTGCACCTCACTGAAAACCTCTCTTGGAGCAGCAACACCATATCACTGGCCAGGAAAGCTCAGCAGTGCCTCCACTTCCTCTGCAGACTGAAAAAAGCCAAAGCACCAGTCCCCATCATGCACACCTTCTACCGTGGAACCACTGAGAGCATCCTGACCAGCTGCATCACTGTGTGTTATGGCGGCTGAACTGCATTATACCAGTAGACCCTGCAGCGCACAGTGAGAGCAGCTGAGAGGATTATCGACCACCCCCCCCCAAGACATCTACAACACACAACTGGCCCGCAGAGCCCTCAGCATTGCGAGGAACTTCACCCATCCCACCCACTGCTTCTTCAGCCTCCTGCCTTCTGGTACCAGCAGACTGAGAGACAGCTTCATCCACCAGGCTGTCAGGGTGCTGAACTCCCTCCCAGCACTGCCCCCCTTCCTTCTTTGCCCCACCAACTCTGGACAGTGACTCCCCCCATGCTTCCATGTTTATTGCTGTTTGCACCAGGGAAAAGAGGGAAACACTATTTCAATTCTTTGTATGTCTTGTACATATGGCAGCATTGATAATAAAGTTGACTTGACTTGAAGTTATCTAACAGCTAATACCAGAATGCGGAAACCTCCTGATCAGTCTCACTCAACACACTGACTGGATTGGTTCCTTCAAGGAATAATTTGTTCTTTTTTTTTTTAAGTGGGGTTGTGTAAAGTACTTATGAGTAGTTAGTACATTAAATGCGGTAGGCAGCAGTCAGAGCACTCTCTGTTTGGAGAAGCAGTGGGGAATTCTCATGGGGAGACAATCTAACAGCTACTGAGAGCAGGGACAAAAGCAGAACCAATTTTTTCCAATTAATGCAACCCAATCTTCAAAATTTTCTACTCAGGTCAATGATTGCTACATTGTAGATTTAATTAGAAAGAATCACTATTCAATATTATTCAATAATTATTCAATAATATCAATATTCAAGAACCTTGTTATAGTGTCTGTAATGCAAGCCGTAATGTTTCCTTAACATTAACTACCTTTGTTTCGTTTACTGAACCTTAACCAAGTAGTTTGTAACATGTTGCAACAAAAGATGCAACAAAACACTGAGCGAAGACTGTGACGGAATGCAAAACATTTCACAGTATTTTACCTGAACACACCTGTGGTCAGAAGGGGGCTCGGTCTTGGGTCTTCCCCATGGCACTCGTTATCTTCCAACCTACCCTGTTCTCTAGACGGGGACTTTTACGTCTGTTAAATCTGAAGTCACTGCTGATTTGTGACGGAAAGTGGTAACACTGCTTTCCTCTGTATAATGTAGTTGTGTTTGAGTCATGTAGCCAAAACACAGTGAATATTGTGGATAGAACACAAATGGATAGATTACATTTTTAGGCTGTGAAACTGAGTTGGTTCGTTGTTGGCACTTTGCTGTTCCATCATAAAAATGCACTGTCAGGGTGCTGAGTATATATATATATATATATATATATATATATATATATATATATATATATATTACTCAATGGCTATGTCCTCTGGAATATTTAAAAAATAAAACACCAGTGACATTAGTTAACATATCTAAAAATTTAAATTCTGCAACTAATTTTCCTAATGGTAGCTCCTAGTGATAACCTACAATTATGCAGTTATTTACATTCTACCAGTCAGTTGACTTTTTTTAATGGAAATATTGTTGAGTTTGCTCTGCCCTCACAATGACAAATGCTCCTCTCAGGAAAGTGAAACACAAACTTAGACTCTGACAAACATCTCGAGTTGGAGGCAGTTCCACTCAAAGATGACAATGCAACAGTTTTCCTTCAGCCGATTAAACTGCACTAAAACTTTAGCAGAGTTTCTGCAAAGTGATTGAAGTTAATGATCCACTGGCAATGCTGAGATAAAACTGAGCCACTGTGTGTTGACATGTCCTGGCAGCTTCATTATGAGGCAGATGATTTGACTTTGTAGGCGGATTATACTGGATGTCTCCTGCAGCTCCAAATGCTGTGCAGTTAAGATATCAATTAAATACAGCAGGCTAAAGTTGGACTTCATACACAAAAACGTCTCCCATGCTCTTTTGAAACCCATGTATGCCAATTACTAATCCAGTCACTGTCCTGCGTCGCAGATAAAATCTTGCGCTGATATGAAATAGATGTATTTAAATTGATCAAACGGCTGTGTTGAATTTAGGCTCTGACATTTCCTGACCCAAAACTGCAGTTCAGAAATAACCAGTCAGCATGAGCTACAATGTAACACGGGATGCCTGACAGTTTCATTTTGTGGCCTCAGATATTTATGATAAACCATCTCTGAAGCTGTTCTTCATCAATAACCCCAAAGGCAAGCGTGGCTTACTCTGGCTTTGAAGCGTCCCGAGGAAAGCTTGACAGGTTGTGTGAAATATCACATCACAGGCCATATAAAATACTGCCCTCTGATGAAATATTGTAACCCTTTGAATCATTGTTTCTCCGTGCATTTGTGATGTGACCTCTTCACATGAGTTAAGCCATGATTCACAGACTGAGGAGGACAGAGTGTGGTATCTGTAGCTTGAGCTCAGTGGCTCTCTGACCGCAAGACAGCTGTGGTATATGTTGTTCCGATACTTTAGAAAAAAAAACTTAGCTGTCAAGCCCTGCCCATTTTGTATGATCATAGATAATTCATTTTTTAATTTGTGTTATTACGTGACTAAATGGCTGTAATGGCAATAATTTCAACAAATATCAGGACCAAGTCTCCCAAGTGAAAATAAATCCACTCAAATGTAAGTGAGTTAATTTTCTTTACCAAAAATGACAAAAGCCTTACATATATTCTTGGCACAGATATAAATTACAGAAGTCAAGCAACATGCTTTATATTTCTTTGGATTATCCGTCTCTTGCTTTTAAATATGCATGAAATCACTGAGATGATACTCATGCAGCAGTATAAACAAGCTGCAGTGTGAAACGAACCAGTCGGTTATTTTAACATTCTGTACTGACACATACTACTTCAGAGAACTGTGTTATGTTTCGGCCTAAAAGAATTTTCACAGCGGTAACGTTAAAGCACATGTAGGCGGGTGATTGATGTTGAGGTCGTAGCAGCACTTAAACTCTCTGATGTATGGAATGTGAGCAATACGAGGCAATTATTTGAAGCACCATTTCAGGTGTTGACAAAAGCTGCTCTGCCTTCACTGTCCTTGGTGACAAGCTCTGTGTATAGCTGTAAGATAAATATAGTTACTTTGTCCTTTTGTGAAAGTAAGACAGCAGAGTTTAGTCACAGCTGTTGTGTCTGTAAGGTGCTATTTAGTCTTATCAGTGCCAAGAAAGGTTGAGCACCTGAAAAAGTAAAAGATTGCTTTTTAATTTGAGTTGAAGTGATAAAACAATAGTTTGGCATTTAGCAAAAACATGCCCACACATGTTCTTGCTGAGATGAATACCACTGTCTGTACTTTATGTTGTCTTAGCTAAGCACAAAGACAGGAAACAGGAGGTTGCCTGGCAACTGGTCCCAACCTTAAAAGGCAACTCCAACCCTCAACAATGGTTCTTGTGTCAATCAAACAAACACAGTTGGCATTGTTATAAATAAGCGGTTGTTATCTTTTGAACAATGCCATTTTTATCTGGGTCCGGTGTTTACCCCAGTGCAGTTGTGAGAAGTTCTCAGAGTATTTATCATCTTGCCTGGAGTAGACAGCAGTCAGAGCACTCTTGGTCTGTTGAATCAAGTCAGAATTCTGACAGGGATGCTAAGCTAAGAGCTACTCACAAGGGGCCCACAGAAGAGGGAATTTTTACCACCTAAAACAATTAAAATGGCGCTGTGTCTAGTAATTTCTACAGTTCTTTACTAATCAGACAGTAGTTCACTGTCACACAATTTTTTCAACCAAAGAAAGTATGTTTCTCCTCGTCATTGCATGCAGGGTTGCTGCCCAATCTGTTCTTTAGCTAGTGACTAAAACGACCACCGGTTTAATCCCAACATACCAACTATGATACAGTAAAAATTATTGAAATGACCGGAAAGAACAACTTGTAACAGTCTCATGGAAAGAAGTGAAACACAACAGAAAGCTGTGTAGTCATGCTTATAAGTCTAAAGGGTTTTTTTCTCCTTCTTCTTCTTTTTTAGCATTTCCTTTCAAGGACAAGTTTACAATTAATGTCTTGCAATGTGACTTTTGGTTTGTGTTTTCAGCATATTTTGTGTGTCTAGCCCAGAGGGCAGGATTTGGCTGCCAGAATTCCATGCAAAGAATATTTACAAAATGACATTTTTTATATTTCCAATTTTAAAGGATCAGTTTTAATGTAAGCCATGATGTTTTCCTTACCTTAAGCACCTTGTGGAATCAGTGACTGAATGCAAAATCGGTGGAATGTATGACCTTGAGTCCTCTCCAACCTCTAAATGCAGATTTTTCCCCTTACTGAATGTGAACAGTGCACAATCCATTTCTGATGGATGAAATGCTTAAAATGAAACATGATGTGGCAGAAGTATGATATTCTTTCCACAGTGAAGCTGAAATACATTTTTGCAATTTATCTACACTTTCCAAAAAACACAGACGATCTTTGAAAATTATTTCTATTTACTCAAACAATACATCAATGAAACTAAGACATACTAATTAGATAAATCTGCCTATTTCTCTCTTACAGTTAATTTCCATTTTGCAAGCAAACATGTTGCAGTAGTCCTGTTTGCAAAAGCAGCAATAGGAACTGGGAGGAAGTTATGTTGCAGTAAATGTGTGTCAGACTGTATGTAGATAAAATGGACTGTGCCAGCATTGACCAAAGGTTCACCCCATCCCTTGGGAATTTGCTGTAGCTCTTAGTGATTCAGGTCCACAAAACAAGTCTCGGTCCATTGGACCATGGGGTGAATAAATCTGGGGCTGCTCTGGCAGTGGTTTCTACAACCTCTGAAGAAACCTTTAAAATCACCATTCTTCGAGGATGTTTAGTCAGCTTTTTTATTTTGTAAAAAAAAAAATATAGAGATATGACTCAACACAATCTTATTCAAAAGCTAAACATTCAAGCTTTGTTATCATACCCAAACATTTGAATAATATTGTTATAATTAGATTATGAAGAAATGTATATGGAATCTCTCAATCCCGTGGAAAAAATATAGAATCATGAAACAAACCAAAAAAAAAAGGAAAGAAAGAAAGAAAGAAATTACAGTTAGTACTTTGTTGTAGCTTCTCTGGTTTGAATTCTTTGACTCATGAAAGTCATTAGTGAAAAAAATATTCTTCAGCTGACAAATCAGCTTTGCAGGACAGAATCTTTTTTTCAATTTCCAAAGTAAAATTTCAATCATACTGAGATCCAGACTGCTGACCATGTTATTAAGTTGATATATCTTTTTCTGAAGAAAAGTTTGAGTGTTTTTTTGCTCAGTGGAGTGATGCATTATCATCCTGAAAAATTTGCTCCTTTTGATTGATAAAATGAGAAAAGTGTTAAAAAGAATTGAAATGTCCAACTGTGCATTCAACTCTGGAAGTAATGACTGCCATTTCCCTGGGTCTCTACCTGACATTAACCTCACGTCATCAATCACTGGAAATTTGATTGTTTTTTGCTTGTTTTCTTCCAGCAGTCATCTTTACATGTTACATTGGACCTGCGTCAAACAATAGTTCTGGCAGCACCTGCCCAGTTGCAGATTTCTGATTCATCATCCACAGTCATGACTGCTTCTCTTTGGCCCACTGTAACCTTGTTTCCTTCTGTTTGGAGTTGGTGATCATTTATGTTTGGCTTTTCTGGAAACTGTATTTTTCCTATTTGTTCTTTTCATTTCTTTTGTTGTGCATGTTCTATTTTCAGGCATATTAGTTTGAGTTTTGAGTTTGTTCATCTTTTACCACACTGGTAGTTTTTTAATCCTGTCTTTTGACTGTCTTGTCAATTTTATCAAGTTTTAAATTTTTTTGAGAAACATTTTACTGAATTGAAGGTGGCGTACTACTGGACATATCACCAAGAAGAAGCATCTCTTCACCTCAGATGTTGAACTATTGGCTGTGAGTTTCTGTCCATGTTGTCAGCTGAGAGAGATCGCTTGCCTTACCTGCCAATGCTGCATGTGCACTCATCTGCTAAATTGTTGCCAGACTAAAAAAACTACACCCCAAGTCACTAATGGCAACCTTTGAAGATTAATACCACACCTTTCTCTCTGTTACACTACATTTCCACATATTTGTCAGCTGATTTATACTTTATTTTTTTATTTATCTGTAACAATAGCACATCTTTAATGGTTCTGCAGCTATACAATTTACCCTCTGGGATTTTCAAGTATTATTGGATTTAATTTGAATTAAACTGAATTTTTACAAAACCAGCTCAGCTATTCAATTTTTTACACGATAAGACAAAAGCTGAATGTGCATCCTCTAAATGAAGTGATTTCATGGTTCCCCAGGGGTTATACATGTGTCAACTCAGTGCATTCACACAGTCTGCCAACAGACTTCAGTATAAGAGACTGTGAATTCACCTTCCATGTAAGCCTCTGAAAGGACTCTCTCAGTTCCAGCAGCAGCTCTGACAAGTTTGGCAGTCGTAGTACTAAAGAACTGCAACAGACGAAGAACTACACTCTGAAACATCCTGGGCTTTGTGTTGAGTACTCTCCCTGATCCTAATTCTCTGTAGTGCCGTAGTCTGTGAAGAACAAGCCTAAAACCTGTAATTGAGTGCACTGCTACTGTATAACTTGGTCAGACAGTCTTATGATGCATCACAAGCTGTGCTTCCATACTTGCTCGACAAGAATGTTTTACCCAGGCCTGTTGGAGAACACAGTCTTTTAGTTAACTGTAGTATTCACTGAAAAACAACTTTACTGTTGTATGGTAAAGTCTGGCAGCTTCCTTTTCTTCAACTCCTACAGCCGCGACAGATTTTTCTCTCCAATTCCATTTATAACATTCAAAATTGTGAGTATGTGGGAAATTACATCAGACTTTGCTGTGGTGAATGCACATTTCAAGCACTTGTTTTTATGCATAAGATGACAGTACCTTGACTTCATGGGCGTGCTATGTTTGGAGCAGATAATGCATTAAAAAAATCTTTGATCTCTTGATATCAGCTTAGATGGGTAGAAAAAAACCCAGTTAGAAACGGTGTTTTGAGGGCACTGATGCCCAAGCTCACAGAGATTTATTTTTCAAACATTTACCACATTTTTTGAAACCTTGAACAGCAGAGACTTTAACGTTCTATGTTTATGATAAAAGAAAATAAGGAACAGAACAAAAGCTCAGCTTTAAGGTCAGGCTGTTCGCTTGCACTTTTTTGGTTTATGTTGTTGGAATGTGTAAGAAGTTACAGTAAGCATAGTATCTGTATGGAATCCAATGCAGAAACAATACAGCAGGAAAGGGATCGAGTGCTTGGACATCATGCTAAAGTCTTGAATAAATTTAAGATTAAATTTAGCCCACACAGTAGGCATGTGTTAAGGTCAAAGTGTTTGTAGCAAGATGTTTCCTGGGTGTTCATAAGTCTTGACAGTGTGAAAGTGGGCCATCATGCAGTAATAATATTTAATAATTAATGATAATATTGAATTAATAACAAAAGAGGAAACTTTAGCACAAGACCCCAAAGTATAAAAGAAAACAACAGTAGAAATGTTTAATTGCAAAACCAAGAAGCTTTTCCATTATTAGTAGGTGTTGATTTGGTTGTTTTGGACTTTGCCATCCATTTTTTTTACCAATAAATTAAAAACAGAAGTACACAAATTAAGAATAGATTTTAGTCCATCTCTCAGCATTGTCTTGTTTTTGTCCTTTCACAGAAATCTATTTCAAGAGGAATGTCTTTATCTGCTCTCTGTGCAGACAGATCAGCTTCATGCAGAGAGAATCCACTCACTGCTTAACTGCTACAGATTGCACAACTACAGCTCTCTTGGCTGAGTGCACACAATCAAGAGAGCAACATTTTAAAACATATGAGCACAATAATGGCATGCCAAGTCATATGTTTTACTTGTCAAATGTGTGTGTGACAGGTAACACCTGTCAATCTACTATTGTTGTGTGAATGAGCTAAAATCAAACATTTTAAGGATGACCAGATTAGCCTTTATCAATGAGAGATTAAGAATCTGTTTCAGCTGTGTGGATTTGTTTTGACCAGTTTTTAAATACTTTCATGACTGCCGTACTGTATTATGACTACAGACGTATGACTATTTGTTTTAATGTTATATAGTGACAATCAAATCGACAACATATAATGCACAGCTGCAGAAAAAAGAAACAGACGTATCATGAAACTTGGAACTGACACTGACCCAAATAAACTGTGAATGTTAGTTAAATTAACTACATTAAGCCCACGTCACTGACACACCTTTTCCTTCAGCAACAAGATCTTCTGCATTACCATGGTTACATATACTCCAACGTGACATCCCCTGCAGAAAATATTTGACTGTGATAGTTCATGCTGTAAATTTGACTTGTTCAGGAACTTCTGCTAAAGTCTATCTGAATACCTGTAGATAAAAAAGCCTGAAAGAGTGCCATGGTAACTGAAAACACATCCTGACTGAGGTTTGAATGACCCTTGTTTCCTCACCAATACAATTATTGTACATCCACACTTATTATGTAGTCGTTAGACTGATTCCCAGATAAGTTAAGTCCCATTACAGCTCAGCATCATGTTTCAAGTTATTTCTATCCACTGGTATTATGTCAGTCAATCTCAAATCCCTCTAAGGTGCTTTAACACTTCTTGTCAAGTCGCAAGCAAATCTGGCCAAGAGGTATGCCATGACTAAATGTAAAGCAATATAATAACTCACCACTTTACTTAAATATTCAAACAAAGCACAAATACAAAGAATGTAGCCTACAATTCTGCATTATTTCTTGGCTGAAGCATTTGATTTAAATAACAATAATAATGGCTGTGATGAAGTAAACAACATACTAATGTGCACTCTGGACTCCATTGTGCACATAACCATCTCAAGAGGCAAACCCCTGTGCAAATGATGGCTATGTTGAAGTATTTCTGAGTGATCTGAGCTGCATTCTGGGACAGCCATAATGATTTCTTTCATTACTGGATCATCATTGCAATTACTGCATCACATTACCCCACTACATTATTTCTGTCTTTGATGGAGAAAAAAAAAATCACTTTGCTAAATTGTGCTAACTTATGTAAGATTTAATGGTCAATTTCTTTTCAGATATAATCAGAAAGGGCTTCCTAGTTGCTAGAAGCAGATTAGCACATAATGATAAAGGCAAGGGCGATGACAGCAAGCGGTTCTAAAAATTTCATACTGAATGTCGAAGACTGGACTGACTGAGGTGCTCATTGTGTTCTCTCTACAGTCTCAGACTTTAAAGTCCACAATAGAACAAAGTGCAAGAGAATACATGTTAATTATTCCTTTGATCTGGTTCAGATTAGTTTAGATTCATGTAAAGCAGTAGCCATGTTGAAACAAAAATCTAATTACTCAAATTGACTCTTTTTCTTCTATTAGATGTAACCTTTATGGAAAATTTTCTCCTTTTTTTCCTGTCCCTATAACATAAGCATGATTGCTGGATTCATGCCTTTTTGTAACGATCTACATGTCTGACATTTATTTTTCAGACTTAAGAATACCTTTTTTACATGAAACGTGGCTGATCTTTTCTGATCTAGTCTGTTTTAATTCCTGGAGCTTTACTCTTATTGTCCTTAGGAAATATTTCAGTGGAATTAATGCAGAGCTCTGTTCATCTGAATAAAATGTTTTAATATATATAAACTGCTAGTAGGTTTCAAGACCCAAGATGTCAAGAAAAATAAAGTCCTTGAGTGTATAGCTTGTGTGAGGGACCGAGCTGGTCAAGCACGAGGACGCAGATAAATAAAAAAAAAACGGGTTTTATTTACCCAAAGAACATAACATCAGGGCCCTTAAAAGAGGTCAAATGAACAAAACAAAGTAAAGTCATAACTTCAAACCAACTGTTCAAATGATAAGTAACTTAACACAGAAACCATATTAACTTGACAAAGAACCAAACTGACCTCTCAAACAGGAAACAAAGGAGAACTTAAATACTGGCTGATCAGACCAAGTTACCAGAGGGGGTAACACATACTAACAAATAAAGAAACAGAACCTAACAGTTAATCTAATAATCACTCAAACAAAGAATTAGCAAAATAACTACATAAACAAATTACTTGTAAATCTACAGGAATACATCTTAACATCTAAAAGACGTAAACTACACCATGTCCCCCCCCGATGAAGCTGCCTTGGTACAAGCTCATTGCACTTCCTGTGCATGTAGCTTTGCCTGCAGCTTGTGCTGACTTTTGCCCCCCAGCTCTCATATGGCTCCGACTATTTAGCTGTTTTGCTGTAGGTGCAGCTGTCACAGCTTGTTTTGTTTGATGTTGAAATCTGCAGTCATTTATCCATGGTGCATTATAGTGTAGATTGGAAACATGTATTTTGTTGGATTTTAGCACCAAGAAATGTACAGTATTGCACCAAAGTTGAGCCACCTTTCAATTCTTCACATATTGTCTGTAATACATGGTTCTTTGTTAAGTATTCTGTCATGTGTAGACCGAACACTGGTTACTTTTTTTTATTTCTATTTATGCAAAATTGATTCATAGGTCAATATTAAGTGGGTTGACAAAAAAGAAAAAACACATTCATCTGAAATAAAATTAATGAAATGGAAAATACTTTATTCATCCCAAGGGGAAATTTTATATATAAAAAATAGTCAATTCCAAGTACTATGCTGAAAATGAGGGGAAAAGCAGCCAATTTCCAAACAAAAACTGTGAAAGACTTTTAGAAATATTGGGGTACTATCTATTAAGGCCACTTAGAAATATCATAAGAAAGCCTGACTTCTTGGAAGCACATAATATAGAAATTAGGGTTGCCACAAGATCTGATTAGTACTGTTTATTTTTGCAAATCTTGGAGGAGCATATGATTTTCCAAGACCAACACCTTATTTTTTCTCATGTAAAACCTCGTCATGAACAGCCCTGCTGGCAGCCAAACAGAGAGAAAGATGAACGCTACATATCACAAAACTTGCTAGAATGAATATGAGTGACAAACTCAAAGCTCTACATTTGAGCTGTCCAGTTTGATAGGCACATGCTAAGCCCACAATCTCATAATGCAGTACTAAGCATACACTATACTTTAAAGTACATCATCCACACACAGCAAGTGGGTGATATGTCTCCAAATACATGGAGACGTAATGTAATTTCCACAGTTTACATTTGTGGATTTGTCATTTTTAGTTATAGTTACATGTAGTTCAGTAACTGTAAGTTTAACTATAAGTCATCCTGTGTAATGAATCACTTGCTCATTCATTAATCCCTTCAGACTACTTAGGGAGGTGTATTTAGACAAGTACATAGAGGGCTCATTATTATAATGAAAGAGAGGTCTCGGGTCTTCTCTCTGTGCTGTAAAATTGTCACCTTTTAAAATTGTCACAGTTTTCTTCACTAGCCCAGTATTGGTATGTCTTGGTGATGTAGCCAATGGTCTTTGCACCACAACTAATGTATCAGTTCCTGCAGGTATGAGGAAAAACAAACTAGTGAAACCGTAAATATATACATGATCCTTTTTGCTCATAAAATACAAAATGGCTATATAAATTCAGAATTTCTGTTGTTAAAAATATTTTTGAAAAAAGTATGATATCTTGGAATAAAACTTCAAAGTTGTAAGACAGATTTTGGTTCTTGGCACTGCATAAGTTTCAGTTTTTCTGTCTAAATGCAGAAACTCAAAATGTTGCCACAGAGATGTTTATGTAGTTCTAGAGAAGGGCTCTCATTAAAAATACAGCAAAATCCTCTATTAGCTCATTACATTTGCCTCTGCAAGCTTGTAACAAACTCAGCTGAGCACCTTTGCACATACACAGCACATACAGTGCAGCCATAGAGACTTGCATTCAGTTTGTTCAATTCAATTATACTTCAGTGATTCCGAAAGGGAAATTATATTGATGCAGTATGAATTATTATTAAAGACAGGCAGAAGCTCACAGTCAACATCAGGATTACACCATCTGTAAACAAGCACTGCAGTCCCTCCTCCTTTATTGCTATCACTCGGTCTGCAGTCTCTGTCTAGTGTTTTAAATTTCCCTCTTCCTTCTTCACCGTTTTGTTGCTCTGAATTTTTCGATATCTTTACGTCAACTTATGTGAATTCAGGGTCTCATTTCAAGCATTATTTCTATCTTGGAAAGCTCCACCAGCTGCTTCCACATGCAGACAACTTTCCCATTAGAAGAATAGTTACGCATCATAAGAGATGATATAAAGTGCCAGCATTACCGGCAGAAATCATTCCAGCAGCACAGCATCCAAAAAATGTAGAAAATGTTTAAAAAACCAATGTTTTCACAGAAAATTTTCAGAAAAAAACCCCCAAAAATTTCAACAAGATGCATAGAAAGACACTCTGGACACAAGAATTCCAGAGTTCTTGTGTAGTCGCAGCCTGATGCTCCAGAGCAGGCTTTCACTACTCCAGCATCATTCTCAAGCCTGTTGGAATGGTGATTATGTTCAAACCAGAAGTATTTGACCTTGTGGTGACATATATCTCCTTAGAATAAGCAGAAGTTAAAAGTATCTTTTTGTGTTTTAGTTTTCCTATTCCTGGTATGGCACAGGAAGGCATCAGTTTTAAAAGAGTCATTATTCTGGCCGCTCTGTGTCACAGCATCACATGGTCAGTGATGTGGACCCGTTTGTTGCAGCATCTCAGGTACAAGGACAGAGCAGGAATGCTTTCTCAGAGGGTGTGCACACCTAAATCAACACCAAGAACTTTCATGTTCTCTGTTATCATTGTCTGTCATCACGTAACAGGGTGGCATTTAGTCCTTTGAGCTCGGGGCAGGCTTGTCACAGACTTTACACAATTATCTGATTGTAGTCATTCTAGCTGAGTGTGATCATTTTGAATAATTACTATAATCACTAAGAAAATAGTCAACTGAAACAGAAATGTCCTCCTTCCATCACTGCTTACACATATTCTCCTTTTTGCATGGCCTTCTTCTGCTATGGTTGAAGTGGCTGCATTTCATTGAGCATCTGCTGACACCACAGAAAATCAGAAAGTAGAACTGATTAACTTTTGTGATTTATTGAATAGGCAGCAAACACGTGGCTGTCAAAAATGCTAATGTTGGCAATGTTAAAAGAATAGTGACCAAAAAGGAACAGAAAAATACAGTTTAATAGTCAATGCTAATTACTTGTTTTTACTACAAGTAATCTTCCATGACAGCTGTGGTCTTGTGGGAAATAGTGAGTGATGCCAGTAGATGTTTTATATCATCCGCAGAGCAAATCAGCTGGGGGGGTGGGGGAGTGGCAGAGGGGTCCACACTGATATTGTGTTGCACCTTGCAGATGAAGTGACGAGAGATGCTTAGCTCAGTGGGAAACATAAATGCCAAGCATCACATGAAGGACTGCTGCAGGAAGAGAAGACCCTTATTGAGGTCGTTCTTGGTAGACCTCAGTGCCTGTTCAAGCAAGCCGTCACTCCAAGAGTTGGTTTTGGATCAGATACAGAAAAATCTGATCAGGAGGGCCATGGGACATGCATTTATCTCTACAACGGGCTGTTGGTGACCTTTACATTACTATTTGAAGCAGCTTTGTAAACAGTTGGATCTTTAGAGCAGCTGCAGGCGGCCATCATTTTATTAGATGCAATGTTTGAAGAGGCAGAAGTCAGGAAGGTAAATTCACCTCCAGAAATCATCAAAAACGCCCTTGGCTACAGTAAAGAAGCGAGGAGGTCTCTCAGATAAAATAAAGTAGCACCAGCCTCTGAGCTGAACACACCATTTTTTCACAATGAAGACGTCTGCATGGATCAAAACCCCTGCATCAGAGGGAGCAGCTGCTCACCCTCACCAGGATGTTTTCCGGTGAGATCCTGAAGAAGTTCGTTGCGTATGCAACATCGGAGGAATCACAGACATTGTGATTAATCATTTCTAATTAAGGACAGGCTGAACTGACAGTTTGCCATAGTAGAGATTGGACTGCATTTACAAATGTTTGCATGTAGTGCTCGGAATTTTCAGAACACCATATAAATAAATGAATTTTTATCATGTAAACTAAAGGTATCATAAATGATTGTTATCATCACAGTTGCATGTTGCTTTTAGGTTTTCCTCCGCTACTCCAGTTTCCCTCAACATTCTCTAAGATATTCAAGATTAATTTTCATTATGCAGCCATAGATTGTGTTTTGGAATTTTAGCTGCAGCTCTTTTATGCTTCTCCAAAAGCAGTTGCATATGAATGATTAATCCAGCCAGAAAAAAGACCTTCTCTCATACTTTATATATCTGAGATGATTCTATTTTAAAATGACTGTATCTCATATACAGAGACAACTGCACTGCTCAATATTTTTTTTGGTTCTTATATAGAATATGTTCAAATATGTGGATAGGGTACCCAATTGAGTTTAATTTTAAAGATAAAGATTAAGGGGACTGCTTTGTGCTAATAACAATGCATGTGTATGGTTAATATACTGTTTTCACAGCAGTTAATTTGTTCTTTTTAATTTCTTCTCCATAATGTAGAATTTAATTTTATTAATTCAATAGCTACTGTTGTCATGAGGTGAAAATGCGATTGAAAGAACTTCTTCTTTTAATGGTAAGTGGTTGAAACCGTTTTCAATAACCTACATTAAGGGGGGAGGGGGGTAAGTTTAGCATCAGAGGCTAGAACAGTAGTTGGTGGGTCATATTTCAGTTTGCTAACATGGTTGGCTGAACTTACAGGTTTAATGGTAGCTGACATGAATAAACAAATGCTATGTACAAAATATGTATCTTTGAGGCTTAAAATAAACAAGAACATGGATCAAAATGAGGGAATCTAGCTGATAATACCGTATCTGTAAGTAAAATAAAGAGATGTACATTCTTTGTTTGTGTGTGTGTAGAGTTGTTGGGGATGGATTATATTTAATGAGGGTTTAGAAATGTATGTTAGCAAACATATTAGCATAAATAGTAACAATGTAGAACTCAAACATGACAGGAGAAGAACTAACACTGCTTCAAATTACAGCCCAGATAACCTGTTGTTATCCTGTCAGTGTAACAGTGGAGGATCTATTGCAAATGTATGTTTTATGCTGTAAAAGTACAGAATGATATGAGAACAAATTCTTTCAGTTTCACTTGCCAGAAAACAGAGGAACAAACTAAATCCACTGCACAGTTAGTGTTCAAAAGAGTATATCAAACCTATATTTCAAATGCACAAGGATTCATGCCTCTTCTATTCAACTATATTTGTGTGTATCTCTGAATATGAAAAGATGCCATGGTAACAGGTAAGCTTGCATCCTGAGGAGCTGTGATGCAGTTTAAACACAGTTGCAAGGGAAAAAAATAGACAAGATTTCAAATACTTTTTTCATTATTATCTGTCCCAGCTAGAAGCCTTGCCACCTAACAAGCACGGACTCAAGAGCAGACAGAACGCAAGAAGAATCAGAGTAATTAGTATTTATTTATAAAGTGGAGTTTGTGGAGGATCGAGAGCTGAATCTGTAAGGACGTGGAACTCTGTGGGAGGAGGGAGAAGGTTAGAGGGATTTCAAGGATGGTGAATTGTCCAAAGTGGTTGGTTTGTCCTTACTTATTTCCAGAGGGAATCCGAGGTGGAGGGTGGGTGCTTTCTGTGGTGCAAGGTTCCGAGTCGGCAGCAGGGCGAGCAGCCAGGTAAGTGGAATAGGCTGATGAGAGGAATCCAAACATGGACGTTAGTACTGGCATGAGAAAACCAGAGCACGGAGACTGCTCCTTAGTGCACTAAGGAGACAAAGGCAAGGTCAGTACTTGGAAAAAACTTGCATGAGTCGGTCTAATTACTACTAAAATAGTGAGATAATCTGGTGAAGACTGGTTGCTCTGACATCTCAGAAGGGTAAATTACTTCCACCAGATGCAGGTTTAAAAGTTGAATAATTGGTGCCTAAGTTGAGGTATTGTAGATCTTTTCTGCCTGAAGCCTCTCCTTTCAGTCCAAATTAGACCATCAGACTATCAGGCAACACGGCACAAAGCAGACATGGAGCCCAGGAACTGTCAGGTTTGTGGCAACACTGTTGGATTCTTGAGTACTAGATATACAGTTACTACTTGAACCAACCAGGTGTATCCAGATTCACATAATAAAATTGGACACTAGTCGATATCTTTTGCCTCAGGTGCAAAGACAAAATGAGCGATAAGAAGAAGCAAGTGTGCACACATTGTATTCTTTGTTTGCCTCCAGGTGCTTCTTTGTCTATCCTTTGTAATGCTAAAAAATTGCTTCAATGACTATAGTTGTCATCAGTCACCCACTTTTTCTATTCACTTTTTTATGGACATTCAGTATTCATGTTATTTGAGCACTGATGAGTCTTGGAGAGGTTAAATAGCTGTACTTCAGCATACAACACGTGAAAACCTTGAAATCTAGAATTCCTTCATTAAATTAACAGTTTTTGTCGGCTGTTTGCCCATCACCCTTAACTACCAACATGAAAACATGACTTTATCTCTATGCAGAATCTTTACACTACATCACTGTGTTCGAAAGCCCTCAGGTAAATCTCTTTGAATCACTCCACTGTCCTCAGCTGTGTTTTTGTCTTTTGTATTATTGAGGTAGCACATTTTAAAAGAAACTAGTCAAAGCCCTTTATTCTTCTTATATTATAGAATCTGAAAAGGAAACTGCCATGTCTCATACAAATATGAAATTCACATATGAAAACCATTAAGACTTTTTAACCCCACATCTCTTGGTATTGAAATACCTATAAGGGATCTCAGATTTAATTCTCCAGCCCACAGGCTATATAAGAAAGCAGGGAATAGAGTAAAAGAAGCAACAGAATAGTCTGGAAACATTTGCAGTGACACAGTCTGAATTCACTCCAGGTGCGTACCATATGCTTCATTTCCTTGGGCTCATGTCTCATTATTTATACATATATGTTGAAAAAGAACAAAAACACAAAGGGTGTCATCAGCTGTGTATAATGACCTGCTCTAACACAAAATGTCTTAAGACTCTATCGCATTGCTTAAATCAGCAAGTACAATATTACTATAATTTTTAGCCAATTTATTGACATTTCTATGGGGATGGTTAGATTGTTGTGTTGTGCGGTCCTTTCCCTTGTCAAGACTGAAATGTGTCTGTGAAAGTATTGAGTAAGCATGGTTCTGAATAGTCAATGGTCCTTGACTTTTCATTAAGTGCCATCATGTTGTTTATAGGTTGACGTAGGACTTTAACTGAGGAAGATTGGTGGTTGAGTCACTTCCACATGTCAAAGAATCTAGAATCTCACATTTTTATTTGTGTATAATTGTAGAGAGGAAAAAAGCACTACATATGCATGGCTTATAGTATAAAATAAGTGTCACTGTATGTGTTTGAATGGGTGAAGAAAGCACTGTAAAGCCCTTAACCTAGATATTGTTAAAAGGGACTATGTATACTATTATAGATATCTGATAAACTAATTGGATGGATTACCAAAAAAAAATAAAAAATTGCACATATTCTAATGTTCAAGTCAGGGTAATTTCAGATTTCAAGCTCTGTATTTGGTAGCATTGAGGTTTCAATAAAACACTCTGTTTCAGCGCATATAGTTTTGTGTCCAAAGTCACAACCAACACAAAAAATTTATTTAAAAAAAAACAAAAAAAACCCCACTCCTGATACTTTGGTTGGGAATTATCCCCATTTGTTGGAAATGATCTCATGAATCATATTTACAGCACAGTCCTAAGTGTCAGAAACCGGCAGGACACAGGACACGGATGCAGGGTTTTCAACTCAAAATCACTCCATGAATGGAGGCACTATGTAGACTATACAAGGTACAAAAAACTCTCCTTTAACGGACGCACTATGAAACTTTACTTGAAACCAAAACGCAAACGCTCCTTTAACGGAGGTGCTATGAAACTTTAACGAGA
The DNA here is from genome assembly GCF_036924035.1 of Leuresthes tenuis. Taxonomy (NCBI): domain Eukaryota; kingdom Metazoa; phylum Chordata; class Actinopteri; order Atheriniformes; family Atherinopsidae; genus Leuresthes; species Leuresthes tenuis. Next base: position 20,084,820 of record NW_027325362.1, read on the forward strand.
ACAGAAAATCACTCCTGAATGGAGGAAACCAAACAGGCTATGGACTTAAATGAATCTAGGCTATGGCTATGATACAAAACTTTACAAAGAAAGGATCACTCTGAAGGAGGAAGGCTCAACTTCAAGGACATGAATCGCAAGACTATGGAACACTTGTAAGGCTAGGATGAAGAACTCTCAAACGATTGTTACAACACACTGGCACAGGACATAGGGAGACACAGACTATATATACACATGAGGGAACATGGGGAACAGGTGGAAACACTCTGGGATCAGGGAAGACAATCAGACACATGACAAAAGAGGAAGGGCAAGATACCTGAAACGAGAGGGAAGGTTAATATTTCAAAATAAAACAGGAAATGACGAGACAAAACATGATTCAAAACAAAAGAACTCATCCGGTCATGACACCAAGTCCCACCTAAATCCCAGAGGAGAATTATCAATGGTACATCTGGTCTAAAAAGGTATGTCCTCGAAATGGCCAATTTCTAAGTCTAGTTTCCACACAGAACATAGGTAGTTTCAACCCTTTGGTACTTTAATGTCATGTTTAACAATGGAATCACTACTCACCACAAAACACCAAGGGAAAACTGTTGGTAGACAATGCACTGTAATAGATCATTGTCTTGGTTTCAGAGAATGTATGGTTTGCTCTTGTTGATCACTTTGTTGTCTCGTTCGTCTCCATAACGTAGTTGCGTTGTACCGACGTTAGGCGCCAGGGGCCCAGTACATCCATCTTTGGTGTTGTTCATCTTGAGTTGCATTTACTTATTGTTCCTGGTCCATCATCCTATTTTCAGAAACCCTGATGGTCTACAAAAGGTTTAATTTTTCCCCATGAAATGTTATTGTTGAACATAAATTAATGCTTTTTAAGAAGATGAACAATATTAAAAGAAAAGGCTGTAATTTGTTCTTTATACAGAAACAGAACATTCTACACTGAGAGGAGTTCTGTAATTTTGATGATTTTTACAGGCAAAGACAAAAAAAATCCAAAGCAACGAAATGGAAATAGTTAAAAGTTTACTCAATACACTTTCTGTACAGTTCCGCATCTACACACAAAACAGTGATCCTTTTGGGTGAACTTGTGCCAGCAGATCGATAGGTTTATTTGTACCAACTCCCAGCGGTTGGATTCCCACTGTTTGGTCTTTTTGTCCTTTTTGCAGCAGGGTTTGACATCCTCTGGCTCATTTCTGTATCTCTGGACAGCTTGTTATTTATCACTGTGAGCTTGAGTCTTTCTGGATGTGGCGATACACCCCTCCCTCCTTCCCACTCTCTTCCAGTTAACTTACACAACAGATGGATGATGATGAGAAGAAAGGCAAAGAGACAGGAGGAGAGGTTCAGGATTGCTCACCTGCCCAGCTGTGTCTTCCTTATTGAGGATTTTATGGATGAGCTATAGTTTTATTTCCTCTCCTCCCAGGAGGAAATACAATGCTTCTACAAAGTGCAAATCGCCAGGGGAAGCTTTCTACTCAAACAGAAGAACCTAAGCCAGAGATTATTGAATTGAAGTTATTAAAGGACATGTAAAACCTATGACCAAGAACTTTCTAATTATCACTAAAGGTGGGAAGTGAGAGAAGACTATCTGCAGATCACAGTGAGTTGATTACATTTAAAGGAAAGTGAGGCAGTGTCAACTGTATATAATGACAAGTGGGTTTACACTCAGCATATCCATAATAGGAAACAACTATGGTATTTCTAAAGAAATAAACATGTTTAGCCAGAATGCATAAATAATATAAATGTACTGTTGCATCATATTGGACTTGCAGCTGAAGTTGTCACTGAAGACTGAACTGATTTCCATTGATTGTCGCAGTGAATTTGAAACAAACTTTAGAAATGTTGATTCATGATAAATCTGCATTAGACTTGTTTCCATTACTTGGTTCACAATGATGAACTCAGGTTTCATTGTGTCATCAGCAGGGGAGTAAAATAGAAATAGCCTCTAATCAGAGCCTCAACTTGCAGGACAATTTACTGGAGTGGTTTTCAACTGGTTGAGCTTGAATTTGAATTCAGAGAATATTGAATTTCGGTTATGTGAGTAACAGGTTCAGTATAAAAGTACTACATTTGCGCTATTATCTCTTTTTCTATACCGCTCTTAATTTCCATTTAAGGCTAATAAGATTTTACTGTTTCCATGAAACTCTCTAAAACTTAAAAATTTTCATTGAAACCTGTGACAGTCCTTGCTGCTACAGCCAACATGTACAGAAAGCGTCATATCAGTACAAGGAACAAGATTTTGCTTATAAATAATTTGTATTTACTGCATTTGATACAACAATTTCCATTACATTTAATTAAGAATCACTTTGGACATGAAGAGAAAGGGACCAATATTTGTGAGAAAGAGCAATAGGCCTGCTGATCCTTTACCACAATGTCCTCCTGTATTGATTATTCACTGTATGAAAACCCACACACAGATGAACTTCATATTTTTCCATTTCAAACAAATGCCAGGCACTGCGGCTAGAACCACTGAAAATGTGCTTAGTCATTTTTCTTTAGCTAGAAAGCCCAAGGTTAGATCAATCAGTCAAGTTTCGCAAGTTTTATAACTAGATCTGAGAAAGGAAAAGTCTTCTGTTCCAGAATCAGCAGAGGAAATGGGGAGGAATGAATTCACAGGAACCGTCCAGAGTCAGTCCGTCTCAAATCAAAGAGCACAGCTCCCTATGGATAATAAGAAAATAAATATTTCAACTGAAGTGGAAAGAAACATTTTACAAAACCTGTGTGCAAACAGAAAAAATTAGCATTTCATAAAGAATGCTCAGATACATCGGACTGTTACATTTGTGTGCACTAATTCCTAATTAAATTGCATACTTTTATTTTGTTTTTTAAACAAGGATTACATTGTGACTGAGCATTCCAATAATCACTCTGTATAGTCTGAATTGTAGATAGACAGGTTTCTGAGCAACATCATCACAGAGGTGCTCATCCCAGTTTGTTTGGCAGAGACAAACTCCTAAACAGAGATGACAAGGCAGTTAACGTACCAATCACCAGAAAAGATAGATGGAAAATTTCCAATCCACTGATGGGAACACATCCCTTTTGTAAGGGCAGAAGAAGATTGTGGATTTGGGCCAGGAAAGGACAGACTGACTGGGGTCCAATGGTCCTGAATGCATCAGTCACCGCAGTGCTTTGTGTCTTAGAATTAAAGATTTTGAGCCAGAGTAATAAGACTCTTGTAAAAACACAGAGAACCTAATTATATTCATCTTAGCATCCTTGGCAAAAACACCAGTTTTCTCAACATATTTATCTATCCATGAAGTTACTCATATGGAAATGTCCATTTGTTGCCAAAAATAATTTTTAGATCTGGTCATTTTTCAGAATAAGTGATGATGACAGACGTTTCCATTTCAATGTCTGTCCCAGACAAAGCTAGCTGACCTTGTTTCTGTTAAATGGGGCAAGTTTGTAAATTGTTTTTTTTAATTTTCCAGTAGGGAGCCATACTGAGGGGGTACTGCCCTTCTAGTAGTATGGGGAGAATGATTTAGTTTGAGAACCAGGGGAGGGGGGCCATTTTGAGGAGGTGCTATCTAAGGTTATCGCAGGTTGGTTCTATTGGTCGTGGAGGTGGTTTGCTTTTGTGTTCTGTTGTGGCTTTTAGCAAGGATCAGGATAATCCTGAGCACCCTGAGGTGGTCCAAAATCTTCCGATTCATGTGTGCATGTTGTTTTGTGATTATATCCAGCATTGACTGGAGTCGGACTACTCCTTGAGTAGGTCTTTGAAAGATTATATGTCCAGTATTCCGTGGAGAGTGAGTCTCCTTGTAGAGCAGTGCTTGTCCTACTTTAACCTTTTCTCTTGTGGGGCCATTCTCTGTCTATTGTGACTACTCTTTACTTTGTTGTGTGTTAAGCAAGAATCAGGTTTAGTTATTGTAATGTTGGTGTTTTCCAGGAGGTTTTCCTTCGCTCTTTTGGTCCAAAAATTTAATTAGTTGTTGTGCTTCAGCGTTATGAGCTTGAGTGGCCCCTTAGCTGTTTTGAGAGTGTATTTGGATCAGTTAGTTTTGTTTTTTCGGGGTGGTACTGGGTCTCCAGGAGGTTTAGTAGCTCTGGTGTTGCAGTCTCCAAGGCATCTACATTTATCAAAGAATATTTTTACAATGTCAAGACTGTTTTTGCCCCATAACATCCAGTAATGTCTGTATACAAGAAACACAAACACATACTTTAAATTTATGGTACAAGATATGAGATAAAATTAAGACTACCGAGAAGTCAGCAAATGCTGTATTGTTTCTGAATTTAAATGAACAAATCCCTCTTAATGAATCTCTAAAAGGGAAATTATGCTGTTTCAGCATGAATAAAAAAAATGATAGTAGTCATTACTCAATCTAAACAGTCATTACTATTGCTGTAAAGCAGGGATGATCTCCTGTACTGTTTACTGTTGCAGCTGAGCTGCAGGAAGTCTCTGACTGAACACACTTCGCTGTTTGATTTGTCCGGCGTTGTCCATTATGTCAAACTTTTTTCCAAATTCTTTGAATAGTCAGCTCCAGAGCAGTCCCAAGCACAGAGCCAGTGTTCTTTCTCACTTTATTAAGTTTCTTCACTGGCTCTGATGCGGCTGTCCTTATAGAGAGTTGCAAAGCAGACTACACTCTTCACCACATGGCGCAGACACTGAAGCACCTAAGCTCCCTAAAGAAGTAAAGGTGCCCTATTGTTTCTTGTGGAGACACTAAGTGCTGCATTTTCAGTTCAGTCTGTTGTCTGGGTAAACTACCGTCTCTCCTGTCCATCTTCTCTTTCTCACTCAAACGCATGTCCTTGTCAGCTGTCATGCTGCTCCCTGTTCATTCTACTCATTCTGTTGCAGTGGCGAGGTCAAACTAAATGTCCCTAAATTTGGAGACTGCCCATATTACAGTCTTTACAGAAATGCACATTTGATGCTTTCTTTGAAGCTGCAAGAGAGAGAAGTTTTCTACCTAGTAAACATTTTTCTGTGGCATCCCAAAAGGTCATAGTAAAAACTCAACATCAGTATGTTGTCAGTTGAAACATACATTATAATTACAACAATAATTCACATATTAATTTCTCTGATACGTTATAAAACACAAATTAAAGCAATCAGGTTATGCTGCTTTTCAGCTTATTAGTAGATAAAACTGTCCCTGACTCAGCATTACCAGACAGCATAGACATTTTTTACACTAGAGTATAGTTGTATGCAGTTATTGGAGTTGCAATGTGCAGTATATGTATATGTTTTAAAGAAATTCTATTTCCTTTCCTTCCTAAATCTTGGACATCCCTCTCATTTTTCAGACAGTGACAAGACTCAAGTCACTGCAGTCACTGCAGTTATTGGTTTGTTTGAAATGTCAGATGGTCATTTGTGCCAGCTGCCATGTGTCTGTGCAATGCCTCTTGCCCTAGCTCCTGCAATAACAGTGAGACTAAAGGCAGCTGGTCCTTGATCAGACGGCACTATTCACTGTTTATGTGTACTGTTGTGTCCCTCTGGAAATGCAGACAAATTACATATGTGCTGACTCAATATTTCTTCACATAATGTAATTCACCTGTGTGTATTTGCTGTTAAGTCACGTAACATTACTTCTGAAAACAAAAACTACATCCAGGACTCATGTAGGTCAAACATCAACATGATATTACATTAAATATTCATTGTTTCACCCAGAGCGATGCATCTTACATGCTTGCAAAGGAATCAATCTAAAATTCAGATTCAACCCAGAATAAGCTTGAGGGAAATGAATTAATGTGATGATTATCCATTTAAAATTAAATAAATACATGAATCTGTCACGAGTAGGAGGTGGCAAGGAAGGAGGACCCAGGTGCAGACACAGCTTGGGAGCCACGAGGTAAAACAAAAAGAAATTATTTATTTTAAACAAAAGGTACAGCAAAGCAATAACAAACACTAGAAAAGAAACCCCAAAAAAGCAGACCAAACTAGGAAAGCCAGGAATTACTGAAAAAGAAAAAGAAAAAAAAAAAACCCCAGCAGGACAACCCAAAGAAAACAGAGGATTTGACAAAGAGTGACTGAAACCAGGAGTTTAAATACATAATTACAGAGGAGGGTGATTGGTGAGTGAAGACAGCTGAAGGAAATAACACAGGTGAAAGGAGTGGAGCTGATGACCGGACTGAAGAGAGACTAAGGAAGCAAGTGAGGAAGTGAACAGAACTGAGACAGAAAAATCCCTAACAACAACAGAATAGAAATAAACTACATGGAAAAAACTAAATAAAAAAAATACAAAAAGACACAAAATCAATAATAAATTAATAAATAAGATCATTTAAATAATTTCTAAAATGATCATAGATATCAATTATGTATAACCAGAGTCTGGTGTGCGTTTGTATGTTTTGCATCATAAATGACATGATGAAATGATGCCTGCTGCTTTCATGTTTCAGTCACCTGAACATTTGTACAGCCTCTGCAATATGAGATCAATTAAAAGTTCATTCAACACTGGTTTCACCTCACTTTAATTATCTATTAGCTCATTAAAGTGAATAAATCGAATTACATTAAACTCATACAAGAATCTCACCAAAGAATTTATTCCCCAAAATTGAAAAAAAAATAATAATTCTTGCTGTGTAAGGAATGTAGTGTTTTAACTCAGCAAGGCCACCACTGCAATTTCCCTGGACAGTTCATTCTTATTAAGCTTTTATCTATCGTTTGAAATATAAACATCTTAAAAAGATTTTTCATTGTGGAAAAATAAAATCTGAATAACTTTGTTGTGCACAGAAGTTATTATTGAGCTGCTGCAATGCTCGATAATGTGAACGTTACCTGAATAAAGATGATGGTTCTTAATATGGCCCGAAATGAAACAGAGAGGTCCCAGGACACTGCACTAAGCTGCATGTTTTCATTTTCCAAGCCAAGCTTGTGGAGAGCACAATCACTCTGAGGCTGCCTTTGAGGAAACAAGTGTCCAGTTGTTTTGTTGCTTTTGCTATAAAAAGAGGAAATCAGAAAAATCAGCACAACAGAAAGACAAATGCAATCCACGGGGAATCTGTTTGAACCATCTTGTTCTACTTTGAAGAATGAGTCCAGTAAGTTTGCTTTCCTATAGTGTTGAGGACTTCCATTTTGAAAGAATCACGAAACAACACTAAAAGTACTGCAAACTCTGATACTAATCACAGCAAACTTTCGACAAAAATGACTACTACTAATATAGATGAAGGGATTAGGATAACTCTTAATGGTACATACTGATTTGATAAACTGATCTACATATGTAAGAATCTCACTATTATTTCAAAGAAAAACTCCCCTTTTATTTTGTATCAGTATTACACAACCCCGATTTTATTTTGTGATAAAACATTGTAATAATATTATTTCATTCTATTCTTTATTTTAATTTTGTTTGATGAACCCCTTTTCTTCTTTTGCATACTTCCATTCAATTAGTGACCCACTGGGAATGGAACCAAACCTAATCCAGTTACAGCTCTGATTGAAATATGACTGAACGTCAGCTGATTTTTAATGGCTGCAAAACCTTCTATATCTTTTGCATTGTCAGATGTAAGAAGGTCTGCCATTATGCAATTTGTATTGAAGTTGTTTCAACCATATCAAGATAGGAATTGCTATCTTAACAAACGAGTCAATATCTGTCATTTATAACAAAATAAAAAAGAATATGAATCAAATCTGATTGCGAGAACGATTATTCTCCCCAGATGCTAACATTACCCACAGCTGCATGCAGCAGGCTCCAGCTGTTCTCAGAGCTATGAAACATGAACAGCAGCGAGAAACCACTAATGAGAAGAAATAAATCGGCCAGCCTGAGAAAAACTGTCTACAAATGTAAATCATGTGGATAGAGCCAGCAACATGTCAGTGTCTGACAGGACATATTACAGCACTGCACCCAGCGCGTTTCTTTTAAAAATGACAGTCTCTCTCTTCTTTCAAAGATGAAATCAAAAAGCTTAGCTTGCTGTTAAAAAGGAACCAATCTCGCCAGTCTTTTTTTTTTAACAAATATATTTCTCTCTTTACTTAATGAACAAGGGACTTATTCAGCACAAAAGTAATGAGTCTTCATCTAAAAGACCCGAGACAGTGCTGCAGTATACCGAGTCATCTCTTTACTTTTGTTTCTTCAGCATTGGTCTTTTTTTTTTTTTTTTTACAAGTAATAATAGTAGACATATTAATAATAATACAAAGAAGAAGTTAACAGCTGAGCTCTGCGAACATGGCCACACTAAATGTCAGGATGAGAAACACAAGGAGTTCAATGGTTTTGAATAAATCCCCAAAATAATCTAAACTCATCTGGACAAGAAACAAAAGCATATTAAAAATTTTCAACCAACCATATTTAATTTCAAACAGCAAAGTAGCACTGTATTACTTGGAAATTGAAATGTAATGTCCAGTTGTCCACCTGTATCACTCTGTGAAAAAAAATCCTCAGAAAACCTTTAATATCTATAGCAATTTTTTCATGATTTTTTTTTTGTGTGTTTTAAATTTTCCTATGTTCTGGGTTTTCCTTGCTGGTCTCCAGTTACTTTCTGTTCTATTTGGTAGACTTTCCCCTATATCTATGCTGTTGATTTTTGCTCCCTCTCCTTGTCACACCTGGGTTGCTTTGCTGATTGCCTCACCTGATGCTTATTTTGTCATTAGGTCCCTGTGTGTGTGTGTACTCCAGGTTTTCAGTTAGTCATTGTCAGATCATTTCATGCTGGGTTTTTTTCAGCGTTCTCTCCCCTGTTGATTCTTAATTTGTTTCCTTGGAGTTTTTTCAGTTGTTTATTTCATAAATCTACAAAGAACCTCAACCTCTCTCTTCTCCACTGTCTCAATGTGAGTCTGCTTCCTCCACTGACCCTAACCCTAACCCCACTATCAACAAATCACCTATATTTTAAGGTCTAAGTTCAGCTTGGTGGTCCTCTATCAACAAAACCAGACTAGATTGAGCTATAGAGCTGTTTAATTACAACATCATCGCAGAGGGGTGTGGATAATAGGGAGGCATAAAGGGGTTCTCTGCTCAGCATAATCGGCAAAGCCAAGCTTCAAAGTAAAGATGACAAGGAGCTGCTGTGGAGAAAACGGCACGAATCACAAAATAAGATGGATGGAAACTGTTCAGTACAGATGGGAGAACCCATCCCTTTGTCTAGAACATTGAAACACTGTGTATCCAGGCCATTAAAAGGGTGGCTTGTGGTTCCAATGGCCATGTATTCCAAAGGATTCCCATTCTTGATTCTTATTTCAATACCTACATTTTTATGTTAATATCATGATTAAGTCCAGTCTTACCTGTCCACATATCTAATATGTAGTGCTTCACAGTATGTAAATATCATGATTACCCCCCCCCCCCCCCCCCCCCCCCCCTTAAATATTAGCAGTAGGAAGCAAAGTGAAAGTAATTAAGGAAGTACAGCAAAAATAGAAAAGTTAAAGGACTGTGGAAATGAGTGTCTAGGACAGGATCATAATACATATGACATGTAATGAACTTGAAGTTCAAGGGTTTACCCTCACCCACCATCCCTTCTCTCCTCTTCATATGGCATTTAATTACTGGTGACAAGTGGCAACTGTCAACACTATTGCAAAAAAAAAAATGGAGAAATCATCAGAAGCGCAATCAGTAGTGGAGTTGTATCACATTAGAGAAGGGAGGACGGAAAATGTAGCAAAGACCAGTATACAAATTCTACAATCTCTCATGAGATTGTGATGCACAAATCAGTATAAATTAGACAAAAAAAATGTAGAATTTAAGAATACTCCATGTAAGCTGTGCATCTATCGACAACAAAAAAATGAAACTACAAAAATACAGACATCTTAAACCTCCAACAACAATGAAACTTCTGTAGAGGAAGAAAGGAATATTTCAATATCAGTGGCTGGCACATTTAGGAAGACTAAATGGATTTTGGAAAGTGGGAAGATTATCATCTAATAGTTATGCATTCACAATATTGTTCACAGTCTACAGAAATTTGAGTGAATGATTGTTTTTGAGCCAGGGCGTCTGGAAGCTTTCAGGATGCAAACAAAGAGATTTGTAAAACAAAGAATGTGTTGTGGTTGAAGTTGTTATTTGCGCTCCAGTAGGTCTTCCTCTCAAATGGCAGCTCCCAAGACTCAAAGCCGAAGCCATGAGAAGGGATTTCATTCAAAGCTAGAATGAATGGCACACTAATGAAGACTGAACAGAAGGTGATAAACTCCCTTCAGATTTAACTTTATGACTGGAACCAGTTTCAATTGAATTTTAAATTAAATGCTCTGCAGCTTTCATCTACTGTGATAATTAATCTGGAAAAACACAGCACAGGATTTTTACTGGATGAATGACATCATTCTGGATGGAATAAATAATACCATCTACAAGTGGCACTCATCAGCATAAAGCATCAATGTGAAAGAAATAAAAGTGAAGTTACTTTCGAAGTAATTTTGACACACAAAAAAAGAATGTGTTGAAAACATTTACAAAGGCAAAGTGTGACGATTATCACAAAGTTTTCTCAAGTAATGTTTGCTAACATTATGGGTATAATGTTACCCATGCAACTACCGTAGCTGATGTCACGTAGCCAATTTAGTCATAATGTGGCCCAGTACTGGGATCAGAGCAATCCAGCGAGTACTCATGAAGTTCCGAATGAATAACACCCCGCCATCTTATTTGAATTACACTAAAGGAGTACCCCAACCAATATGCATGTCACTTAACACGGTAAAATGGCATGCATCACCAACTGAAATATACCTGAAGTCAGGTGCTGTCTTTGTGCCTGTTGAATATTTTTCTGACTGTTTGATATATGTCGTGTATCACACTCATTAAAAGCTTGGTTAGTACTGAAACTTGATGCAAATGAAATAGCTGTTATATGTGTATCAAAGTGATAATTCAGTGTTCCCAACAATTTTAAGTGGAAGGCACCAAAAGCTGGTTTAAGTCTAATTGTAACTGGTTGATATCATGTGCAAGTTTGCATTATTGTGATGTCATTGCATCAAATACATTATCTCATTAAGCCCTTTGTGGCCATTTGCTTCTCACCTAATTTCTGTGCTTGCAGTTACTTATTTTAAAGTAACGCTAGAGAAGTTTTCAAAAAACCTAAAACTATGTGATTATGATTAATTTTGAAGTACTCTAACCTTTGTTACGTACATTCCTTGGCTTGAAATTGCTGTGGACCACCTGGTGGCTGAGATATCACATTTCATTAGGTTTTCTGACGAGCATGACACCATTTTGATCAAAGGAAACCACGTAACGGACCAGCAACAAGATAACAACACACTTTTTCCATAATAGTCAAATTGACTAATTGATTAAAAATAAAAAGCAAGACTGTGTTGCAAATAAAGTTGGGGACATTGTTGTCATTACAAATACACTGTGGCAGGTATAGCAATGAGACACAAGACAACGCAATGAGATAAAGTGAGGAAGAAGAGATAAAGTGTATGAGCAAGACACTGGACAAGTATATCAGGCTGGATTTTACTGCTGTAGGGAGTTCAGAGGAAAAAAATGTATGACAGACTGATAGAATAATAATTGGTTAGCTCTGTTTGCTTTGCTTGCCTCTGTCAGTGAAGTTCCCTACATGCTGGTTTTTAATTCATGAAAAGAATAAGAATGTAATCATTCCTCCCTCTGCTCTTTGTTGGCTATAAATCTGAGACTGAAGCTATAAATTCCTATAATAAAACTAATTAAACATGTTTGTATACCCCAAGGCATTTACTTTTGTGCTCTGTATACACAACATTACAACAGTAGCACGTTCATCCCTGTTTTATTTATCAGAAGCTGAAAAGTATGTTATAACCTATCGTTTCTGCTTCACTAATGAAGCCTAATTTAGCCACCTCAGTTCCGTTCCATACAGTTTTTCTAAAATAAAAATGTTGGTCAGTTTTAGCAAATGTCACACCAAAATCTTATAGGGAAATCTTTTTGTAGCTTTCAAGATGTTCTCTGCCATGCCCATTATGTTGTACTGATTTCACATCTACGCCACTTCCAAACCATTCAAAAAAGGTAAATCAGAAAAACCAAACTGCATTACATATAAACTAGAACATGTCTGTTCATCACATATATCATGTCTTAGTCTTGTTAGGTCCTGTGACATTATCCTGCCTTGTTTCTTGACATTTTGTGACTGCTGGAGATGTTTTTTGTCAGAATCTGAAACAGGAAAAAAAATTCACGTGCATAGCTGTGCATTTACAGGGCTACTTCATTTTGATGGGTACAATATTTAAATACTAAAATGATCAAACAGAAGGAAAAAAAAGACAAATGCAACAGAATTTTGTGTGCTGTCTCTAGTATGCTGCTGTTGCTTTGATCTACTTCAGCCTGAATAGAGTAAAAGTGTTGCAGTGAAAGAAACTAGCAAAACTGTGTCATGCTTGCACTTGGCTGTGGTGTTTCGGTTGGCTTCGGAGTTTCAGGCGGGGCTGAACAAGTATGCAGGAAGTCTGGGGCTGAGTCTGGACTGCTCCTGCCAGCACACCTGCTGTTCATCTGCACTCGTTTAGAGTTGGCTTCTTCAGGATCTGCAAGAGCTCCAGCTTTCGCCATATTGTTCTCACTTTGTTGCTAATCGCTTTTTGGAAAAAAGAAAAAAAGTTACAATGACCTGAAAAGCAGCTAAATCAAACAATAAAATCTGTACTATGGCAAAAGTTAAAGGTCTATCATTTTAAAAAAAATTAAAAAGATTATCTTGGGAGGCATTGAAACTGCTGTATTACTGTTGCCCTCATTTCTAGAGGGGGTAGATAAGATGCCATATAGAGGCACCCAAATATAAATCCATCATAACACTGAATTGCATTACAGAAGTTTTGCAAACATTCAAGAAAATCTATATAAGCAAGGCAACAAATCCATTGTTATAGTTATTTTGTGACATTTGAATGTAGAATGCTGCAAATCCTTTTTATAAGTGAGCAACAGAGGTGCTAGTTGCCACATCTTTTTAACTTGTTTCTTTTTTTTTTCTTTCTTTTTTTTTTAAGTTGGGTTGTGTGAGGTACACATGAGTAAGAAGTGACAGCAGTCAGAGTGTTCTTAGTTTGGAGAAGCAGAAGATTTCCTGACAGGCGAGCCAAAGCCAAAAGCTATAGAGAATGGGGCGACTAGAAACAACTTTTTCACCATCTAGAAACTCAAACAAATATTTCACTTCTGCATCAAACTGAGCAACGCCCTGTGACTGATACAGAAGTCATGCTGTGTAAAACTCAGCACTATAGTGTTCACTAAGACAGAAATGAAACTTTTGAGGTTTGAGCTGGTTTGGATGGCAAAAAATTGACTCCCCTTGCGGCTCTGTGAGCTTTTGAGCTCATGTGTCAGAATTGTCTAGATTGAGGGCATTCTGACCGCTGTCCTCTACAGGTACACTAAGACAAAGACTACTCAAAAGTATTACACACAACCTCAGAAATACCCCTTTAACAAATTAAAGGAGCAGGCTGGCCACCACCTCTGCTAATGCTGACACGGTTATTTGCTGGCTAATCTCCAAGCTCTATTTTCAAACTAAACACAGGCATGAAATTAACGCATATTTGCTAATATGTTTAAGTATTTATGAAATGGCTGTAAAGAAATTGCAGTCACATTTCTGCACTTTGGAGAGTGAATAGATATTCTTGACTCTCTCTTCTCATATTGTCACGGTTTCGAGGGGGTGAAGGAGCAGGACCCAGATGCAGACACGGACAGGAGCCAGGAGTAACTTAAAGAGTTTATTGCAAGAAATAAAAATCACAGCAATGCTAGAGAAAAACTAGAATCTAGAAATTGTACTAAGCCATAACAAAACTAAACTCTGTAAAACTTGGGAGGAAACTTGGAAACGTGAAAAACTAGAGACTCGAGAGTAGACAAGGTGTAAACAACGAGGGTGACAGCGAGGATCTGACAAAAACTGATAAGACAACAGGAGATTAAATGCTGTGGGGAGAATGATTAGTGATCTGAAACACATGAGGAGAGTTAACACGGGAGATGGGGGTGGAACCGGAGACTGACAGGAACTGAGGGAAACAGGAAATGACAGTGAAAACTCATAGGAAACTAAATAAACCAGGAACCAGGACACAAAACAAAAACACAAAAACAACAAGGTTCATGACACATATAGTAGCAGTTACAGAAAAAATGTATTACAAAGAATAGTGGTCAAAAAAATTATATGTATTTGCCATAATAAACAATTTCAAAGACCAGTGAACTCGGCAGGATAAAATGTGGTTTTGATACACTGTGTCTAACTCATTTACAACACAAGCTAGACTCAATTTTTCAGTACCACTTAAGTCTTATCTTTCTCTCTGGAGAAAACACACATTTCCCCCTCTTTCTTCCTCACTCTCTCCGTCTCGCTGTTTATTTACACCTCTTTAAAAAGCCTCCCCTATATCCCCCTCTCTGTGCTCCACAGGCGGGCAAAATGGCTTCATTTTCCAGATGGCAGAAACCAAAGAAAATCAATTGCATTACTCAGAATCTCTAACACAAAACTTAAGGGCCCTGATTTAATCAAAAGGACAGGGATTCCGTGTATGTGTGAAATGCTGGGGTTTGTTTTTCCTGAGATATTCATGGGCTTAGAGAGTGTGCTTTGCTCATTGTGCTGAGTGCAGGGGTCATAATAACCCGTCTTCCTTTGTGTTTATGATCCTGCAGGTATCTATGTAATGCTGTCATCCATGCAATTACTACCTTCAACCCTTACCTTTTTAGTTTCTGAGATGTTTTAAGTAGGGTTGTGAAGTCATAAACAGCTGAATGGAATTGAATTTGAATTATTTCGTTAACTGTTGTCCAATTATTAGTCACATTAGTCTTGGAGCTCCATCATCTATGCACAGTTATTTAATTTGTATTTCTCAGTCATGGATTTTATTTCAAAATTAATCAGTGTCTAAGCTGTCAGCTGGTGTTTCTCCAACTTGCCAGCATTCCTTGTCTTTAATCAGTTAATGGAGCTTCCAGCGAATCCTTATTTGAATATCAGTGTTATTGTATGAAGAGAAAAAATCTTCATTAAGCTTGCTTTGTTTTGAATTTTTACTTTGTACTGATTGTGTTGGAGAATGTATTGAGAAACAGTGTAAAAGCATCATGTAATTAACAACAACCTTTTATAGGTTCTACTTTATCAACAATGTGACTACAGAAAAAGAAGATAGGATCAGTGAGAAATTAATATTTAATTTGAATTTGAATTAATTTCAAATTACCTTCCACAATCTGATACACAAAGGGAAAATTAAGAGAAATAATGAATGTCTAGTAAGTGTGGTGGTGATGTGAGTGTTGTAAATGGTGCAGGATGAAACTGAATGTCCTCTGCAAATTGTGCTTTCAGGGTCAATTTATTATGTCTCACAGTTGCGGGCTATTCTTGTTAGGTAAAGGGATTTTAAAAGTGCCAAATAGCTTTGAAGACAGCAATGTAATTACAGTGGCTCAAGATTGGCCTTTAAAACCCACAAAAATCCCTCCTAATGGAACGATTGCATTCCTGAAGGCATGGAGGCATGTGAAGGTGTATCTTACTAATGCAGCTTGCTTGAATGATTCTATTTAAACTTGTGGAAGGTTTGTTTATGAACAGCTCTGTCTTTTATATCTGTTACATGTTATTGCTCAAGTTTCCTCAATACTTTACAGTTTAAGTGATGTTTTGCATGTTGGTGATTTTTGTGTTACATTTTCCTTTTCATGTTGCATATGGTTGCTGCCATGCTGCCCTCAGATGTAAAGGTAGACATTAAGAAGGATCACGCAGAGATCTTGCTTCTAATGGCGACCAAATCGTCAATTTTATTCGTATTCCCTTTCCTCAAAAGCCTGATCCTTGTGTGCTGTAGTGGTGTTTACAGCATTCAGCCATGCTACCCAAACTCTCTCAGAGGAAATTGGATGGTGCATCCCACAGAAAAAGGTGTGAAAATGGCTCCACTCTTCACAAAGAGCAAAACATCGATGTGTGACATAAGGACGGATAAACGATGCTGTTGGGGGAGAGCTTTGATTCCGAAAAGTTGTCCAAATAATAAAGTTGACTTTGAGTGACTGTAACGCAGCTGGGCTTCCAAATGGTCAAATGGCTTCTCATAATGTCATGCTTCCCAGCAGAACACAATCACCTGGCAACATGTTGATTGATGATAGCAGGCAGCACTCCAGCGCATCAGCTCAAGCAGATTTATCCATCACTGGAATTTGGATTTGGATAAGCTATGATATGAGAAAATACCATCAGAGTGGCAGGAGATGCAGCTGGGCGGGCCGTGAGTGGGAACGCGCAAATGAGAAACAATGAAAAATCTCGAATAGGTTTATCAAGGATGGCTGATATTGATGAATATATGGAAGGAAAAAGACAAATACATGAAAGTACACAGTAATGGCTGTGATGTCTGTAGGGGCCTGTGATGTGTCGTCTACAATGTGCAATCCATTCACAAGATTTTCCTTTTGTCATGCATCTATAATGTCTCAATCATATTCACCAGCTCTATTGCGGCAGAAGACGAAGAGTACTCACAGTGTAAAAATCTGCTGAGGTTTGCCTGCCTTCGAGGCTGTTTGCTGTGGAGGGTGACAACTTAAATGGCTGATATAAAACCTGACACAACTAATCTATCATACATCCCCTGCCTGTCTGCATGAAATTTCTCCTTTTAAAGGGAAGGTTTATTGTAGAGCCATGAGTCATGCCGCACAATATTGCTGGCTGTGGCCTTGTGTGTTTACAAGATTGCACTTGTCTTCTGGATTTAGAATATCTGTAATGTGAAAATATCCAATGCTTTTTTTTACATGCAGTGTTGATTTCTGGATTGCCAAGTAGTAGAGAAAAGTAGAAGAAATAGTCCTGGTGGGTTTATTTATTTATCACTGAGGAATCCCAATTTTTCTAAAAATAGCTTCGGAAAAATATTCAAAAAATTCAAATCAGTAGTTAGACTATTGTTAATAAAGTGTGATAAAAAGATTAATTTGCTATTTTAAAATAAAATTACTTTATCAGCTTTTTAAAAAAAAAAAGCAGTGATGCCGATAATCCTTTTATGTGAATGAAGGACAAGTGAAGAAAGGGACAGCCACTTTCCATCTGTGAAGTGAAGCTCTGAAAGAAGTTTGCAAAAAAACTTCTAAGGCAAGACCTTATCTGTTTAAAAACCTCCAAACTGTCTTTAATTTAAAGGAGGTGCAAAAATAACTCATAGTAACCCAAATGACACTTTAGGCTGGTTGTTTATTTCCCAACTGCATTTGACAAACCCATTAAAACAAGTTAATCATCCATTTTTATTACACAAAACATCAATTAATCATGCTCATCTCCACATTAATTCCTTTAGAGCCCTATTAAAGTATAAATATGAGTGTACGTCATTACAGCACTTTGAGAGCAGCCGGCAGACTTCAGCAAGAAACATAGAAAATGAGAGCAATACTCATTTAGAATTATTCTGGGTCATGTTCCAGCTTGGTAAATTAAGAGCAACTGACTGTTGGTATATAAAAGTGAGTGCCAAATCTTCAGCATCTATTCAAAAAGGTGTTGGTTTTTCTTGTTAATCAATTTTTTTATTGTGGTGCTGCTGTACTCAAATTTGAAATGACTGACTTAATTAGTGTTGTGCTCATCTACGTGATGTGATACTTCATAGCTCCTCGAAAACTCCACCACTGCTGCCTCACTTTAATCACAGAGCACATGAAGCCCCAATTCACAGATCTGGTTTTCACTTCATGTGCAGTATGTTCTGTAACTTCACAATGTGCGCAATATCCCTTAACTTAGATGTCATAGGGCAGTGACAGGCATTACATATACATACATATGGTCACTGTCACTGCCCTCAACACACCTATCAGCAGAATATTAGATCCTCTTGTCTGCATAATGCAACACCCACTTCCCTGTCAAACACAACTAACCTTGTCAGGTAGTGTGCATCGCCATGGTTACAGTGGACTAATGCTGCTCATGTGTCTCCTTTCCTGGCAAGCAGTAAAGAAAGAATATGTTGTAGCAATGATTAACATTTATGATGTTCCATCTTCACCCTCTGGTTAATTTATTTTTTCGGTTAGCTTTGAAACAACCTTTGTATGAACCGAGCTTGTTATGGCAATCTGTTGAAGTCATACACTGTCATACACATTGATACTTCTGGTCTTGGCACCAAATGATAAGTCTGATCGCCAGTGGAAGATTCAAAGAGAAAAAAAGATTAACACAGACTTCGTCTTGTGAGAGAACCTTACTGCAGTGATTTAATGAGTTTGTACCATTTTAGCACACACAAAATGTTAATTCTCCTGAGCGAGGACTAATAATGATTCCACAGCTCTGGTGAATACTTTTAGGACTTGCAAAAGTATTCACCGCCTTTGGCGGTTTTTCCAATAATAATACCGTACAATGTACTTAGAATTCAAATTGAATATTTATGATCAAACAAAGTCTGTATCATTTGATCAACACAACGTTTCCTTCTTTTTTGAATCTGTAAAATACTTTTAATTGTGAGACAAGAAAAAAGACAACCACACCTTTGTGTACACACACATACAAATGCTTTGTAGAGTCTCCCTCCTTTAGCAGCAGTTACAGCGGAGAGTCTCTTGGTTTACGTCTCAATACATTTTGGCACGTCAAGCCACTGGGATTTGTAGTTATTCCTCAAAGTAAGAGTGTTTCAGTTCCTTCAAGCTGTTGGATTTCTGCTGTGTGCAAAAACCTTAAAATCGAACTGATGATTGTATATAGGTCTGGGTTTTGACTTGGCCATTCCAAGACATTTTTAATGTTTCCCATTAAGTCACAAGCATCGCTTTAGAAGAATGTTCAGGGTCATTGTCACGCCGAAAGGTGAACCTCTGCCCCTGTCTCAGTTCACTGGAAAACTGTAACATGTTTTTTCTCAAGAATTATCCTGTATTTAGCACCATCCATCATTCTGCAGAGGTGCTAGATTTGCACCACTTGCCACAGGCATAACTACCAGTCCTGTTTCTGTATTAGAAGCAGGCCTTCATCTTAATGCCTAAAATCAAATGTGGAGCGGTGTACATAAACATCTCCTTTCCACAAACTCTGGTGTTCACGCAAGAGTCAAGTTAATTGGAATTCATTTTGAGTGTGTCACTGCTGTCAACCCCCCCCCTCCAGAGACTACCTCAAGTACCTTGAAAAAGTTTATCTTTTGTGGCAGAACCGTGGACAGAGACTGAACTGTGAGCCGGAAATTTGAATAAACAAAAAAAGCCGAACAGGCTAACAAACTATGAGCTTAACACTTCCTACAACATGTTAAATAAACATGTTCATGTAAGAGATGTGCACCCATACAATGTGCACACCATCAGATTCAAACTGATTCAAAAAGAGCTGTAAGATCTTGCAGCGCAAGGACAGTTATTGGACTAAGCAATCAGCCTCTCCTTCATAAATGGGCAAATTCAGAGCTCTAATGTAATTTAAAACCAGATCATAAAACCTCACAGATAATGTCATTTAAAACCAGATCATAAAACCTTACAGATACCATTATATATTAAAAGACTGCAAATTAAGGAAGAGCACTTTCTCCAAAAATCTTCGATAACAAAGGATTAATCTAGGATGATTTAGGGAAGTGATTATTTTTCTTGCAAAGGGCCAGATTGAGGTAGTGAAGAGGCCAGATTTGACTCATGGATCACCAACAGAATAGGCTGGTGTATTGTCTAATTGTGGTGAGAGCAAATGACTTTCAAGGTTCACTGTAACAGGTTGTCCTGTGGTTGTAGTTAACACCAATACACTCATTTGTAGTTCAGCCACAGATGAGGATTACCAATGCAAACTGTGGAGAATTTAAGAACATATATAAATATATATTTAAGAAATTGTATTTCCTGAAAATGGGCAAATTATATCTAAAGTTTGGGAATAAGTACTTAGAAAAAGCATACATTTATGCTGCAGCTGAAGGATCTGCTGACTTCTGTTGAGCTCAGACTCAAGGCTGAGCGCCAACCTGTGATTTTATCAATCTCTCACTCAGGTCAAATACATCTCACAATTTCTGCCTGCTATCAGTCTCATATTTGTTCCATTTCCCCAGGTGGCTGTTTTCCCGTATTTCTCCAATGTATCCATTATATTTTCTCATTCTCACATGCTGTCAATCAAAGCCCGTGACAAACCTTTGTGAGGAATTTTATACAGAACTGAGCTACATTGTCTATTTTACATCCGTTTTGAGTCTGTTGAAGCCACACAGTTGAACAGAAACAGCGTTTAATGATGACACAATTAAATCCTACTCACAAAACAAACAGAACATAGAATTTGAATAAATAATACAAAATGAATTAATACTGTGGTTTGACTTTTCAATATAATGACATAGCAGTGATTTGTATTTACATTTCAAACGTGTCCTCCAGGTGCGATTTGGTCTTTGAATTTCAAAGAAATTAAATAAAACTTGATTCCAGCTAAGCATGATGAATGTGTGTGCTTAACTGATTAATATATCAGTAAAAAGCACATTACAAGAAAAAAAAAATTAATGCTAGTTTTAGAGTCCATCCATCCATTTTATCCGTTTAATCCAACTCAGGGTCACGGGGGTGCTGGAGCCTATCCCAGCTGTCATTGGGCGAGAGGCAGAGTACACCCTGGACAGGTCGCCAATCCATCACAGGGTCAGTTTTAGAGTATCCTTCTTCTTCTTCTTCTTCTTCTTTTCATTTTGCAGGCTTTCAAAAATTGCAGCTGTAGATGTTTTCGGGGACCCGAGGCTGAATTTAAACCTCAAGAAATCACACATACAAGACCTTTTGAAGTGAAAAACTCCCCTCCCTATTCTACTGTGTCTACCCAACTCGCACCCTACCATCTGTCTGTGTGAACTTGGTTTCTTTTCCTGAACTGTTTGCTCCTTCACATGACTTATTGTGGTTTCATTCGCATTCAAATGGAATTGTTTCCAGCACTGTTCTGAGCAATAGATTGGATTAATTGTGAAAAATCATCACCATGACCTGCAGCCTCTTTTGAACTATTTTGTTTGTTTTTCATTAATGTACTCCATATATTAAGTCAACAGAAAGCCAGTTTCCGGCAACATCAGAAGACTTTAAGTAATTGGATAGTGGCTGAATCCATGTCACCATGTCAAGCTAATCACTGTTAATGAGTATTTTAAGAATAAGTGCTGGCCATGATCAAAATATGGATCAGAAGGAAAAAGCATCCCAGAAAAAAATGCATTAAGCATCAAAGATTAAAGCAATATAAGTTCTTATTCATTCAAATCAGTGGAATTTGTTTTTCTTAAGAAATTAAAATGTATCCAACTTTTAACAATTATGAATTGTAAAAAGGACAGACAAATTGCCTCAGAATGCACTATACAGCTATGATTGTAGTGTTTTTCAAACCTTAAGTAGCCATTTCACATTTACAATCCTCTTAATTTGTATATTAATATAGATATATATATATAACTCTTGTTGTAAAAACCCTCATTAAACAACAGCCTATGTTGTTTTAGCTCATGAACCTTTTTACAGTATATTACTTTATCACTTCATTACAAAGTTATACAAGCAGTGTTTTGGAGGTCTTGAAGCAAACTGAGCATCCTTACTAAAGATTATGGCTGTTGAGTCACAGTTTAGCCTGCAGCACTGAATCAGAACTGAGCATGGGACAAACTGATCGTGGTACAAACTTATACATAAGCAGATGTAGATTGCAAGCTCAGAATTTTGTTTCCCAGCTGGTTTTTATTTCAATTATTCAGTTATCCATGAGATTCTCATAAATTTCCTGCAGCTGAGCTCGGGGTAAGGCCATGAGGGGTAATGAGTAAAGTTAGGAAAGAGCCTTGCTGTATGCTACCTGCAGAAGTTATTACTTATTCTGCCTTGACCACAAGCAGTCCATGCTAATTTTCTTTCCAAACTTACTGTTTTGAGAATTTACAGCCCCCTCCTCCCATACTTTTTTTCATCTCAGTGGCTCATGGGGACATGTAGCCTCAACACACACAAAGGGAAAGACAGGAACCTCAGAGGACGTGCCCTTTTATTAGGGAGAGCTGAGGCCGGTGCGAGAGGAAGGCAAGAGGGAAGAGTGGGGCGGTTTGCGGGGAATGTGGGGAGCAAGGCTACAGAAAGCCAAGCTAAATCTCCACCCTACTTTGTATGCATGTCTGTGCTCTCCGGCTATGCATAGTGCAGGAGGAAGGCTGAATTTGTCACCCAGCTCAGGAAATTATTCAGAAATAGTCGGACACATTTGATTTCTTGAGATGAACCTGTCATTTATGTGATATATTTTCATACACGAGTTGATAAGAGCAGGGAGAAAAATTTGAAAAACATCTTCTTGTGTTTCTAGTGATACTGACAGGATTTGTTAATTCTCAAATTCTAAAGACATGGAAACTCTCACTTTGTGGCTTGCGGGCCAATGGAATCACTCACAAATAAGACCTCAAACCAGATGATAGATGAAAAAATAAAAGATAATATTCAACTATGGAATTTTAACAGGCCAGCCATCGATTTTTATCAAAAAATTATTTTAAATAAAAAAAAAAAAGCTTTTGAATACTTGTTGATGATCATTTAAAGTTACTTAATGGTTATTTTCTGCAAATAAATTCACTAATGCATGAACATGGTTAAAATGCTAGCATAAGTATTCATGATACAACAGCAATTTACATAACTCCACTGTCATCACTGAGGTTCAACCACAGGTTATAAATATTCATGATGTTTATGATACTCATTATGTCTACAATGAGGTAATTGCCATGGGAATAGGCTTGTTGTCTACCGTCAGCAGCACATTTTCATGGGAGACTTTCGGTCAGCTCAAAACTGACTCTTGCTTGAAGTATTACTTGTTCTGTGGGTTGTAACAGTTCACAAAATGCTGCCGACATGTCTGTGTGAACTAAATACTGACAGCACATTTGTCATCTGTAAAGCACACAATAATGATGTATTATCATCTGGGAGGAAAATTGTGTGTGGTCTTTATGGTATAAACACATTATTTGGGTGGGATGTCACAATTCTCAACAGTGAAGCTACAATTTTCAGTGTCTAGTTTAACTGGTAAAATTTTTTATTTTTTTTTAAAACTGCACACATAGTCTGAGTTAATGAGAGCCCGATAGGTTGAATGCACAAAGTTTGCTTTTAAAAAGACACTGGCAGGAAGGGGTTTGAGAGGACAGAAAAGAGGGGACAACAAACACTGTAACACCATTCAAAGGATACCCGTTGAGACAGGAAAACACAAGTTAATGACAACAATGTCACATGAGGAAACAAAAGGGGGGAGCGAAGTGAGGACAGGTGTAACATAGCATTCTAGGCCTATTGCAGCTCAACTATGGGATGTTTCAATGTCACCTGAGCAATCCCTAACTATAAGCGTTGTCAAAAAGGAAAGTTTTAAGCCTAATCTTAAAGTTAGAGAAGGTGTTTGCCTCCCGGACATATACTGCCAGCTGGTTCCACAAGAGAGGGGCCTGATGACTGAAGGCTCTGCCTCCAATGCTACTTTTAGAAACTCTGGGAGGCACAAGTAAACCTGCAGTTTGAGAGAGAATTACTCTATTGGGTAAATATCTAACAATGAAAGAGCTTTATATGCGAGGTAACGAATTTTAAATTCTACTCTGAATTTAACAGGGAGCCAATGAAGAGAAGCTACAACTGGAGAAATATGATCTCCTGTTAGATCTCAACAGAACTCTGGCTGCAGCATTTTGGATCAGCTGGAGGCTTTTCAGAGAATTTGTGGGACAGCCCAATAATAAAGAATTACAATAGTCCAATCTTAAAGTAACAAATTTATGGACCAGTTTTTCTGCATCACTGTGAGACAGGATGTTCCTAATTTTGGTAATATGACAAAGGTGAAAGGAGGCAGTCCTAGAAACCTGACGCACACATACGCATACACACACACACACACACACGTATAATTCAATGGTTAAGTTGCCTGTATACACATTGTTTTCAGGCCTTTTATGTGAATAATGTTAAGTTAAATGTGTTACTCAAAACATACATAATAGACCAGTCCTCTTGGATGATGGAGTCCAGACTCATCTTTGACACCATCAAAAGGGTCTTTCTGTGGCTAAACAGGTAGCAGGTGATGAAAGGCAGCACACAGGGAGAATTTCTGGCGATAACCACACATAAACTTATTCAGAGCTGTTATCGTGAAGTTGAATGCAAACCTAAAGAAATATTTAGTCCTAACTCTTTTTTCTCTTCTTTTGGAGCTGCAGCAGCCTCCAAGACTTGTTCACAAGAGATAAATGTTGTGGCTCCCAGATAAAGGAGAGAATATTCTCATATTTTTGCTCTGACTTTTATGCTTTATGTGGCAAAACATTACATACTGGGAACGTTTGAAACATTTTTTTCAGTTGGACCTGTACATCAGGTTTGTTCTGTATTTAATGTTTAAGTCTGTTATCATTTTACTCAACAGCAGAGTGAATCCCTCACTATCCTAAAATTCAAACTTAAAAAATGGAAAAGCGGTTTGAGCTATATTGTGAATTTGAACGCCATGTTACGTTTGCATAAGACTGTTATTTGCAACCTCAAGTCCAAAAAAGTTGGGATGTTATGTAAGATGAAAATAAAGACCGAATGCAGTGGTTTGTAAATCTCCGAAATTAATATTTCATGAACAAAACAACACAGAAAACGCATCAAACGTTGTAAGTCAGACGTTTTATTACTTCATGAAAAGCGTCAGCTCATCTTGAACGTGATGGCAGCAACACGTCTCAAAAGGTTTGGACAGCGTCTCACAGCACATTTCTGTTCATATGTCTAATGGCAACACAACACAAACAACCACTATACAGGCATTCCTCCCCAGGAAACAAAAAAAATCAAAAAGAAAAAAAATATCTATGAGGAGTGTAAACTTCTGACCAGTATGTTGTATAAACACAGATGAGCAACAAAATTGAACCCTCTTGCCTATTATTTGTTTTGATGGCTTTGTAAATGGTTGTAATGTCAGTGTGTCCTGACCCCCATTGGCTTCTTTACAGCATTTCTGCATAGGCACAAAAATAATGTTGCAGAAATCAGTGATTATAAAGCGACAAAAAATGCAGTAGAAGAGGTCACAGTACTTAAAAACATAAACTTATCATGGGGCAGCTACTTTTCACCTTCTTGTTTTCACACCTTGGCTGTTTGCTAGGTTTAGGCATCACCATTTCCTGTTAAGGTTAAGCACACCAAAACTACTTAATTAAATGTGGAAATCACTTATTTCACTACTTTTATCCAGTGCACTAAAATTGGACCCTAATGGCGTCCTTTAGTGCTTGTAGTAATTGAAGACTCATGTACATAGCAATCTTGATCTCACTGACCTTCAGGAAGAAGAGGATGATGTCCCCGCAAATATTAGACTCTACTTTTATCTGTGTGTTTAATGATAGCATACAGTAGTTGGAGTATAAAGTTGATGTTTAGTTCCTTTATTTACTACAAATTAATGAAAAAAGCAAAAAAAAAAAAAAAACAGCACCGCACTCTTGCACTTTTCAAGTTATTTCACCTCTCAGAAACGGCCACAAAAGAGAAGATACTGTCTGTTTGATTGTTTGACTCTTCCTGTGCTGTGTAACTGTGTCTGTATTGTAAATCAATGAAGGACTTGGTTTGGAACTAAGGAGCAAACCAAAAACTTCTCACTGAAACCCCCCTGAAAACTCACCTCTAATCCTCCTATGATCTTTGGCCCCCTGTTGGGTGGTAGGTTAGAGTGTGTGTGTGTGTGTGTGTGTGTGTGTAGGGGGGGGGGGGGGGGGGGGGGTTGTTGGGATTCACTGGTCCAGACTTAACAATTTGAATTTAAAAAGAACCTTGGAGCAAATCCACCTGGACTCGTTGCAGTAAAAATGAATTCCTATAAAGAACTGTAGTGATACATGCCTATAACTATCTCATATTTGATGGAACAATATTGTGGTTGTTTTCTGTTCAAGTTTCCTGATGTGAAATTGTCTCCTTTCACTAAACTTGATTAAGACAGTTTCTTTCAGTAAACTAGCTCATATTAGGATTATGGGCTTCACAGCTGCCATCTTAAATTGCAATTTGTCACAGAAGTGATAACACAACACAGAGAGATATACTTCCTGTTAAATTGATGATTAATTAATTTCCTTCAGCAAACAACAGATTAGTTTTATTCCTCTTGAGTGCTCCAAACCCCAAATTCAACGATACATGTTTTTCGTGCCATTCCCGCTGTTAGACTTGATACTACAAAATGCAGTTTTATCACACAGTAGCTGAAATATTATTTTTGTATTTATACCCTGGAAAATACGATCTCATTCTGAATCTGTTGAGTTATCCAAAATTGATTCAAATGATCCCCACAGCAACATTACTTTGAGAGTGTTAGCCCGATTATTTCACTGGAAGCCCAAGAACAAGCTGAAGAAATCTTTTATTAAACAAAGTATTTATTAATGGTCACATGTAAAGTATATTGCCGCGCTGGACTCGGAGTGACAGAGCTCCCGCAGGAAATCCGTCAGGCCGAGCCCCGATATTCAGAAGCATTCCATATTTATATTCAGCCTTATCTCACAGACGTTGTACTCACACTTGACAGAGTATAACTGACTGGTTTTTAGTGGCCTGAGCAGGCCAACCACTGTCCTCATCGTGTTCTTTGGATGTGATAAACAATGTGTGTGAGTGCTGTTTTAAGTGTGAATCTCATGTACCAGACCTATCTACTCCAATAGAGATGTTTTGTCTGACCCAGTTGTTTTGTCTTGCTATGTCATTCTAAAATCTTGACCATTTAAGGTCATCTATTGTGCAGTATGAGTAGAGTGGAAAAGTACCAGCTAGGAACATAGATTATTTAGTAAAATACAGAATATGAACACATAATGTCTAAGAACAAAGCCAATAAGCCAACAAAGCCAAGGGATTGTTTTCGCGCCCTGTATGGACAAACATCAGTATTGGGAAAAGCATTGAAATCCAGTATCCAGCAGTTTTTTGTTTGGCACAACGCAAAATAAATCTCCCCTTTGCTTTCCAAAAACAAACCTCGCCACATCGCATGCATTTTCTTAATGCTCAATTTGGCTCCAAAGCCTCAACTGTAATTACACAGGAAGCACTGACGGATGTGTGACTGTGCCCTGTTGAATTGATCAGTGTTTACTTTGGTCTGACTCTTAAAATATTTACAGCCAATGAATATGAAAACAGGGGACGTGTCAGTTCTTCTTGCCCCGTGTTACGACGACCTGCAGTGATGTAAAACCGTATCACTGACGGGGGGAAAACAAAGGAAGGTTATGGTCAAATGTAAAGTGGTGCAGGGCCCTTAATGTTGGGAGATCAGTCTCTGTCAGAGCTTGGTAAGAGGTGAGATGTGTGCAAGGCTGTGCTATCTGGAAAGGATCCAGCCATGTCAGCAGGGTGAGAACAGGCTCATTTACCTCCAGTCAGCTGCTGCCTTATTTCACGGGGCCTCACTTAAAGCTCTGCAGGGTCTGAACTCGGTTGACTCTTATATGCCTGACCAATTAGTGGATTTTGATTGATGCAACAGAGTAGTTTTACAGGGCAAATATGTGTATTTCAAGAGGAATGGCAAGAAAGATAAGGACTCCACAAAAAAATTCCTCCATGTTGCATCACAAAGTCAAGGCGGATAATATGTGCTCTCAAATTTCTCAGAATTCATTTTCTGTAGACATTTTTTTTTCTCATGATGTGGCTGTCACTCGTCAGCCTGAGTTCACCCCCGGTCAAACTAATTTATGTGCAACAATGTTGCTGTGTTCAACAAAGGAATGTCACAGTTCTCAACTGTAAAAATATGTCCATGTTCTGATTTACATTAACTGGAGGCCACAAAGTAATACACCTATGTGTCCTTCCTCTGCTCCCTGAAGTGCCCTCGTTCAGCCTCTGGCGAGTTCACTCTACAGATGAGTAAAAGTTATGAGCTGCGGCACATTAATCCCTTCACAGTACTAAAGTGATAATGCGTTTATATTCTCAGTGAGATAAAACAAAAAGAAAAGAAAAATCCAACTTGGATGTGATGCTCTTTGGTAATTCACACATACCACCCAGCCCTGCATCAGTGCCGACATGGCAGAATCTGCTGAGTGGTGGCAGAAAGTGATACGTTTCACACTCCTGGCTTGTCCTTACACAAATAACTAATTTAGCTTCTGTTACTACCTCCTTAGCCACCTCAGAGGTATATCAGTGACAACAGCACCCACACCACCTCTGTATTTTCACAATAGAGTAATGCACAACTAAGGCGCACCAGTCCCATCTTGAAAGACATAAGTTTTCTTTTTAAATGAGCACCCAACATTACAACTGATTTGGGAAAATTCTAGACAGGCCACTGCTGGGCAGTGAAAACTGTGTTAAAAATAACACATAAGATATTTGTTTTTAATGCACAGTGTGTTAAACATATGGAAAATTTGCTTCTTGATTACATTAGAGCAGTATGTGTTCATTTCCCCAAAACTTTAATAAAGGACATTTTTCTTCTTTGAAAAGGTGATGTGCCTGTCCATTGAAATTTAACAACTCACTGAAGTCAAATTTTACTGCCTAAGACATTCAGTCATTTCCTCTTCCACTCCATTTGCATCTCAATTATAATACAGCAGAAGTTAACAATTTGTCTGACATTTTCAGACATTTTCCTGTATCTTTGCTCCACCCCTGCACACCAATAATCTGGTTTGCTTTTCAGAGGTGGCCATTGAGAACAACCTATGAATCTCAATTTGCAGACTAATTCTGTTTGTGCAGTGGGAGAGCTTTTCCTGGAGAAAGTGGTTCAAACGAGGCAAATAAGTTCACCAATTATTGCAATTCCATTATGGTCAGTTTGTTCTTAAGTGGCTGTAATCACGGTTTCTTTGTGGCAGGCAGTTTTATCCATACCACCTTTCTGTCTGTTTAGAGTGTTAGCAAATGAATAAAAGATTCTATTACTGCGTTTTGATAAAATTGTGCTTGCTCTCTTTTTGTCTGAACAGAATTGCAGTCTTCTAATTAAAGCTGTTGTATTTACGTTGGCAAATAAATAAATCATGACAGCTCCAGGGAAATTTCCATTTTTTTTTCCACTGTAACCATTTGGAAGCAATATTGCCTTTTTCTTGTGAACTACAGAGTCAAGAACTGTGAAAATCTACATTTTAATAGCACAATATTGCCCTTCAGTGCACTCTGGATTTGCGAAAAGCACCCAGGTGTCACAAAAGGGCTATTTCATGTCAACTAGAATTAAAAATACATTTATTTTGCTCTTCAGTCTAGATATACATATGACAAATTTTACATATTAAAATCATGGGAGAAATATTCATCAAGTCACCACCAGATGAATGCACCAAAATCAAAATAAAGATTATACATTCATGTGGAACTGCTACATAACTCAATTAATGCAGGACCGATTTCAATTAAATTTTGTTTGTTGTAACACTAAGACAGAAAAAGGTCACTGTTAGCACGCAACGCTTCCTGTTCAGATTTGTGTCCAACGCAATCCTTGCTCTGATCTCACGGAGAACATTTTGAGATTCAGGCGCCTGAGGTTTTTTGAGCCAGACTGCACTCAAGTAATCATGGTAAATACTCAGCTAATCTAACAGCTTATTGGTTGGCATGTTCCACAACATGATGTTTTATGGAAACTTGGTTGAATTTAATTTATCTTTTATAATTGTTGTTTTATCAATCAGGTTTTGAAAGTTAATTTGTTTAAAGTGTACTTGTGTGGTGACTCTTTTTTTTTGTTTGTTTTCTACTCAGAAAGAAATTAATGTAACAGATCAAAATCATTTGAATATAGCAGCAGCATCATAGCTCTAGTTCATGTATATATGTATGTATATATATATATACATGTTTTTTTATCAATTTAAAACTTGTCATTTTTACACATTTCTGTGGAGTTTTGCGTGATCGTATTTCATTTTAGAGCTTAAACACCATGAAAAGACCAGATATTAACATTTCATTGCTCTAATTTTGTTGCATTCTTGTCACAATTAGAGCAACCTCTCATTTGGGAGCTTGCCGAATCACCACAGCTCACCCTGTACAGCTCTTCTCAACTATCTCTCACTCCGAAGATGTGCCAGTCAGCTCCATCAGCTCCTGCTGCTGCACATTTCTGCAGGGGTGTAGGTATTTATGTTTGTGCTTTTGAGCATAACTGCTGTGACATGATCAGAAATTAATGTTTTAATTGTCTGATTTAACCGCTGCCTTACACAGTCTGTGCTCTGACTCCTCATTCACTCAGTAGCCAAGTTTGAGTGTTGTGTTTACAAATAGTAACTAACATTCCTGCTGTGCAAGTTTATGAGCTATTGTGGGTAATAAACCTGACAAGAGACAGAAAGATGGAAATAAAACCCTGAGAATAATTCACCAATCAGAAATATGCAGTGCTGCAACGTCCCCCCTCGGAGGTTCAGGATAGTCTCAGAAGCACTACCTTCCTGGCCTAAAATCTAATGTGAGTCAAAACAAAAAATATACATGTATATAGAGAGGGATATAGGAGATATATAGGATATGCCAGCTAAAGAGACATGCAATGTGTTCAGGAGTTGGTACAGAGCAAAAGGGAGCTAAAATGAAAGATGACAATAATCCCTCAAATATTCTCTCTTCTAGGTTCAAGTTAAGCAATTTATATGCTTTTCAGTATTCAAGAGTTTAGTCGAATACAATCAAAGGGTGGACAACACAGTGGCATGCTGAATACAAGGTTCTCTAAAATAGATTTACACATTTGCTCAGACACAGCGAACAGTGTTTGTTTCACTGAGCATCTTAATTCAGATTTCCTGCACCTACACAAAATGTGCAGCAAACAGGATATATTGGGGATACAGTGTAATGTGATTAGCTGACATGATCAGGCTGTTACACAGGTGCAACATCTCAGCAGTTTTTCCAAAGGTCACTGTACTGTCCTTGTCCTTGGCACAGATTTTGCTAATGTATATTACACTTACGTACTTGCCATGTATGCGCATGTATGATCCCCTTGGAATGAATATGGTCTTGGATTATTTCCAGGTGGTTGTAGTTTTGAATAGCCTCTCTGGGCATGCTGTAAAAGGATTCAGCAGCCTTTTCTTGTTCAAACTGGCCCTGCAGATGCACTGTATATTTCGTTTGTAATCAATTCTTTGCTGCATTGGTGAGGATAGAAGCTGCTCTTCTTGCTGTTAATAGCTGTCATAAAGCTTTTACTAAAGCTTTTTAAATTAATGCTTAATTGTACTGTTCCTATTTAGAAGACCTTTTTCAAAAGAAGTCCACCACTTCTTCTACTATTACTATCTACAACGATAAGACTTTGTGCATTTGTTCCTTTGATGTCACTATAATGCCATGCATGGACATGACACAATGATCGTAGAGGTAAATACCATCAGATCAGGTGCAGCTTAAGTGCCCCCTGAAACAATTTAAAGAACAAGCAGAGAGCGATCTTAGAATCTCAGATGATTTGCAGTTCCATAGTAACTCAATCTCCATCCTATCTAAATAAATCCATAACCGACCATTCATGAAAATAGGAAGCCCTCTATTAAAGCCATTTGACAAAGTGGATGCTTGCCTGAATTCATTAATTCCAGTGGCTGTTCCTTAAGAATACTGATGAACCCTGAGTCAATGTTAAGACTTTGCAAGTAGCCAGAGAAAACCACAGATATATTTTACTCTAGGATCATTAGGATGTCTCACCAGCAGCCGGCTTAAAAATCCTTTATTCCTTCCTCTGTTTTTCGAAAAGTGATCTGTTCAGTGATAAAGTGCAGGAAAACAGCTTTCTGTGTTTAGAAACTTTCTCACCTGTCTCAACAAAGAAGGGTGCATGAGAAGCTTTTGACTAGTCCTTTTTTGTTTTGTTTTTTCTTGGTTCGCTCTAATATCTAGTCCAACAAAGGTTGCCTGATGGCAAGAGATATGCTAATCAATACCTTTTTTCCCATCATAAATAAAAGTCTCTTGCAAGCCTAGATTTGTGGAAACTTTACAGGAATTTTGTGAGATGGTTTCAACAATTTTCCAAACATCCTCCTCAGAGATTGCTCTAACATTTCTGCACAAGATTTGAAGGACAATGTGTGATGCTGTGCATACGCAAAGCCACAGATGACTAACCAAGACAAACTCTAATGTTATCTGGAAGGACCAAACCATATTTTCTGTGTCTCTTATGATGAATGGCCGATTTCAGCTCATCTTCTTAATAAATGAAAGCATAAGAAAGAGAGTTGCGGAAAGATGATTATTTTGGGGCTCCTTTATAGCTCTGCCCCTTCGCACTGCCTGCGTGGTGTGATTTGTAGAGAGATTGAAATGAGGCTGGCTGGTCGAGCGGAGACTGGCTCTTGATTTACACACACTGTTAAATCACACAGACAGCTGGCTGCCGGCGCTGCCCACCACCCTGCCTCAGACACACATCTATCTCTATGCAGGAGCTCCTCCTGATTCTCAACCTTATGGCACCTATAACACACAGCTTAGCTCCTAGTCCCAGATCCGGTCTGCTGGTGACATTGGTGGATGCTGTGTGCAACGATCGCCTGTAAATGATTTCCAGCCCAGGTTTGCACAAGAGGGCAAAGGAGCAAACGTTGGAAAGAGAAGGAGAAATTGAAGACAGACAGAGGTTCAAAAGGAGTGGCTGCTAGTCAGGCGGCTATTGTTTGTGGTGGGATGGATAGATCTCCGTGACTAAAAGCACAAAGACTCCCTGCATTCCTGTCTCCCCAAGCAGAATGCTTTTTTATGTGAGAAAACAATTACTTGTTAGAATGAATCTGCACTTATTCTAGTTTGGATGAAAAGTATATATGTGAGAGTCATGGTCTTTGACTTCTCCAGTGCCTTCAACACCATACGGCCTCCCATACTGAGAGACAAGCTTCTGACATCGTGGATTACAGACTATTTGACTGTCAAACCAAAGTATGTCCGGATGGGGAGATGTATATGGAACACTGAAATGCAGTACTGGAGCTCCGCAGGGTACTGTTTTAGCTCCTTTTCTTTTCACCCTAAACACATCTGACTTTAGATACAGCTCAGAGTCCTGCCACATACAGAAGTATTCTGATGATACAGCTGTTGCAGCATGTGTGCGTGGTGGACAGGAGAAGGAGTACAGGGACCTTGTGAAAGCCTTTACTGACTGGACCAAAAAGAACTGTTATCTCCTGAACACCACCAAGACTAAGGAGCTGGTGGTAGATTTAAGGAGATCTAAAACACCATGCCAGTCAGTTTGCATTGAGGAACAAGAGATAGAGATTGTTCAGTCCTACAACTACTTGGGAGTAGTACTGGACAATAAACTGGAGTGGTCTGCTAACATGGATACGGTGCACAGGAAGGGACAGGGCAGTCTCCTCTTCCTGAGATGGCTCAGGTCCTTCAGTGTCTGCAGTGAAATGATGTGCACGTTTTATCACACTGTCATTGAGAGTTCTATGATAGGCAGGGAGCTGGACCCTCTCAGAACTGTGGTGGAGCAGCGGATGAGGAGGAAGTTATATTCTATGAGGGTGAACAACAAACACTCCCTCCACAGTATCCTGGCAGGACAGAGGAGCAGCTGCAGTGAGAGGCTCATCTCACTGCGCTGCAGGACTGAGAGGTTCAGGAGGTCCTTTGTCCCCACAACAGTGACTGCTGACATGTTTTTCTCACATTTATTTTATTGTATTAATTTATTTATTACTATTTTTGTTCTAATATACAATTATTGTAAATATTTTAATTGAGTTACATGACAATTTGAATTTCCCCCACACGGGATGAATAAAGTATTTTTCTATTCAAAAGTAGTCCATTTCTATGGGGAAAAAAAGAGAAAGAATTATATGATGATTACCAACTCAGTGTTTGCTTATCTGGCAATACATCCAAATTATGTACACATCCTATCCAGTCGCTCTATAAGATATCATGGTACTGCATTGGTCAATACTCAAGCTGCTAACAAGCACATCAATGTCACTGATAATGACTTGCACACACATAACACTCAGGGTGACTCAACTCGTTAAAATGTGCTCGGCATTGACACGACCGATTAATTCCATTGTGTCTACCACAAAAGAGCTCAAAACTGGTGTTTCAGTTATTTGTGTTCTATTCAAACTGAGATACAAACAACAGTTTATCAAGTTTAAAAGCAGAAGAAAGGAGAAAGAATGTGTGCTCTGGCCAAGGATTTTCTAACCTAAACCTGCCCTATGAATTAAAAAAATAAATAAAAGGGAAGAACTTGACTGTATTTTTATCATTGCGTTCAACAAAATACATTTTTTTAAATGAACAGTAACTGTAATTTTGGGTGCAGTCAGTGCATTCTTTTTCAGTAAAATTAGCCAAATTTGTACCTACTTTTGTATCCATACAGTATTATTGAATTTTTCAAAATGTCATGAATTTAATGAAAACATCACATGATTTACGACTGCCCCTCAACAAGAAATAGGTAATCTATAAGGTAGAAGGAGTGGCAGAGAAAGAGTTCAGCTTCTGATTGAAATTCCAAAGGGTGACACATACCCTTTTCATGCCAGTGTTTGGTCACTGAGTCATCGTGAAACAGCAAAGCCTCCCTTCTGCATTACAAAGCCGTGAAAAGTGCCCATAATTTACCTTAACGCCATATTTGAGGCCACCCACGGCTCACTTTATGCTCATCAACAGCAGGGGAGCACTTTTTTAGTGCTTGTTGCAAAGTTTGCTCCAAAACATAGTTTAGCCAACATGAGTCTTCAAAATTCCATGCAAAATGCTCTGGCCTTTGACGTGGACTTAAAAGAATGATATTTTACAAGAGTCTCAACATTTTGGATTGAAAAATTTTTCAAAAAAATGAAAAAAGACTTTTTTCAATCCAAAATGTTGCATCCAAGCCCTTTTTAATGCAAGCTTAGCGTCACTGCAGCTTATTACCGTATATGCTGCATGGCTGGCATGAGGCACCTGCTGGCAGCTGAAATGAGGCAGCTGCTGGGACTCGTCTCTGCTTAATCTTATTAGTGCAAAAGACCTCTTTTCTTCAGGCTACTATATGTTTCTTAAATAATTCCATGTAAGCCTTGAGTGAAAGTATAATATCTAATAGATTTTACTTGCAGTGTCAGGTGCAGTGCCTTACTACAGCACATTACACACACAGGTTATTTTAGTGCACACATTAATGGTGAAAATAAAGAAAATATAATTTGTTTATCCTTCAGCTATTTGACTTTTATGTACTGACTTAGAGGGATAGTTTGACCTTTTGGGAAATGGGGTAAAGGGTTATAGGCGATGAAACCTCTGCCATGTGTATAAATATGAAGAAACAGTCAGCTCAGCATAAGGATAGGAAACATAGCAGCTAGCGTTCCGGCAAATTAAATAAACATAATATTAATGAACATATATTTAATGTCAGTAATGTTTCCAAAAACCAAAGTGTAAAAATGGCTTTCAATGTTTCTTGAAGTTAATTTAAGCTTTGCTTGTTACCTGGCAACTGCTGAAAGCCAAGAAATAGCACAAGAACAGTTTTATAATTTTCTTTAATGTGCTAGACAAACAATACTTAAAGTGTTAATTAGTGAGCCTTAGAGATGCTGGTAGGCGGATTTTGTCACCCTTGAACACAGCCAGACTTATTAACCCTTTCTGTTTCAGGTCTTTTTGTGAAGCTGAACTAAGTGGTAGTGGCTGTAGCCTTGTATTTAGAGGACAGAGTTAAGTAGAAAATCTATCTTTTCATGTTACCCCTGCCAGAACATGACTAAGTATGGCAACCTACAAGATGAGTGTGAAAGCTTCAACCAATAAACATCCCCTCTGCTCAGCTGATGCACTTCAACAGAGAAAGGCTATTAACAGAAATTCTAAAATCATCTGCATAAAATGTCCTTGTATGCACGATTGTCCCTTTTTCTTTATATCTCAGTCCTGACACTCCAGTTTCTAACTTTGTCTCTGTCGCATTATGTTCTCCCCCTCTGCCACCCCTAGCTTCATCTTGATTTTCTACTTTGCTGTCACTAATTAGGTTACACAAGCGCAGGTTTGAGGAGGTGTTGTCAAACAGAGCAATTAAACCCTACAAGGTCATGGGGGTGTCAGAGCTGAAAGTCAATGTATTTCTGAAGAAATTTCAACAGTGAGTTGGATGCTGAGACTTCACCTATACAGCCTGCTGTGATCTGGAATATATATTGCTCATCAAGGCATGAGGTGCATGATTGCCTCCTTTTATCTACACTATTTTATCAGCTTGGCAACTTGGCAACCTAATATATGCCTCCTACTCATTGTCCAACACTGTTTCAGAATTTACAGTTTAATAAGCTTATAAATACCCCCCCCCTCCCCCCCAAAGTTTCCACAGAAACAAAGAAGGTTAGGGAATGTCACTACATAGCCATCTATACCGAGACAGGTTCAGTGATGGCTAATGGCTCCTGCACCTCTGCTATCTTGGCTAAGCTTTTTCCCAGGAGACATCTCAAAGAGGGGTCACTTGAGTGCGGGTAGCTTGCGACTCAGCTTACCTCAGGTGAGAACTGAGGGGGGATAAGATTACTGCTTATGTATATTAAAGTTCTTTGGTGTACCCTCTGTGAATACCAGTCACTCCCATTCCCTCCCCTCCCCTCATCAAGAACTGCAAGCTGCTCGTTTTCCACTATCTCACCACAAGCTGCCCCAGTTCTCTCCTGAGGACACTTTATCTATACCACCCTGGCAGTCTGGCAGTATATATTATAGCCATTTACAACCAGCTGATACACCTTTGACCGTTTCACTTGTCGTTAATAAACTTGCTCTAGTGATCAGCAGCCTCCCACCACATCTCCCTTAATAAGGGTCGAAAACTGTCTGCATCATCAAAAGCCCCCAGAGTCTGTTTATAGTTTACAGATGTTTGCACTGCTGTTAACAGCCTCGCTGTGAAGTTATATGTAGCCAGTGTCACGAGTTGCTTAAAGAATCTTGAGATCTATGACGCTGTACATACAGCAGCAGTAATTATTCCTCCAAAAGTGTATTTAAAGGGGAAACTAAAAAGTTTAATAGATTTCGAAATTATCCACAGGGCTCACAAGCAGGGCTCTTGGTCCTACGCTCAGCTCACGCCAGGTGGACAGCGCCCAGGGCGTCCCTGGCCTTTGCCCATGGTTCCTTCGCCCCTGGTTCCCTGATTCCTTTGCTCCATGGCTGTGGGGGCTCTACCTGAGGCCTTCCTCTACCGTCCTTTGGGCTGGAGCGTGGCTTTCGTGTGATAAGCTGCCTGGTTTCCCTCTTCCTTGCCCTATGGTGATGATTGTCCGGGTCTGGGGCTCTTTCCTGTCTGCTACTAATCTCTGGAGTGGGATGTGGTTGCGGCCCCCTTCCCCCATCACTGTACACATTTCATGTAAAACTTTTGGGATATAATTAACACACATGCACAAGCACTCATTCACTCACATGCCCACCCCACTGTTACATTGTGATTTTGTGGCTTTAATAATAATCAGTAACTACTGGACTGTTGGTGTCTATATTTTCAAGCTCTCCTCTTTCCTCTCTCCTCACTCCCACTGTTTCTTTCATTTTTCCTTTCGAGTATTTAAGAAAATATATATACAATGGTGCTGCAAACTATGATGAGAACACTGGCACTGTGGGCTTTGGCTTTGCTGATGCCTGTGCCTCTGAGCAGCAACACCTCTCTAGAAAGTTGGAACAGGGGCATGTTTACCACCGTGTGGCATCCGCTCTTCTTTCAACAAAGGTCAAACATCTGTGAACTGAGGAAACGGTTGCTTGAAGAAGATTGTCACATTCTTTTGAGATGTGTTGCTGTAATTAAATTTAAGTTGAAACACTGAAATGTTTGGCTTTCAACATTAAACATGTTTTCTATGTGAATGAAATGTTGGTTTATGACCTTTGCAAACCACTGCATTCTGTTTTTCTCACATTTTTCAATGGATCCCAAGCCCAGGAACACAAATCAATGAAAAAATATATATATCAATAGAGAAGCTTTCATGACAACACCACAAACTGCAATGAGCCTTCTATATGATGTTTTGTGACCTGGACCAAACTAATTTGAGGAAAGATAACATGCAAAAAAAGAACTTATTTCATGTGTGCTGACTTGGTGAGGTCATGTGTCACAACTACTTTCACACCCAATACACTAAAAACATTAAAAGAAAATATGGGATGTTGTCAAACGTGAGTGAGGAATATAAATAGAGGCCAAGCTCAATCAGTTAAATGGTCAAACAGAACTTTGCAGTCTCACAAAGAGAGAGCTGCGCAGAGTCCCAAAACTCTACTCCAAAAACTAATAAGTGTTCCACACCTATTTAGCTCCTAACCTTGAAATGTTCAACAAACTGCTTTGCAACGTGCCTCTCATTCACAGCCACAGTCAAATAGCCCTTCTTATCCTTTACATATAGAGCTTCTCTATTTTTTTCTGTCACACTCAACAGCTGACAAGGATCAATGTGAGGTTCAGTGTTTTATTCAAGGACACTTAAACATGTGTAGACACTGGAAATCCAATTGCATAACTTCTGACTGGCGAATGACAACA
This sequence comes from Leuresthes tenuis, assembly GCF_036924035.1. Classification (NCBI taxonomy): domain Eukaryota; kingdom Metazoa; phylum Chordata; class Actinopteri; order Atheriniformes; family Atherinopsidae; genus Leuresthes; species Leuresthes tenuis. Next base: position 20,123,718 of record NW_027325362.1, read on the forward strand.
ATTCAACCTAAGTCATTGCGATATACGTTTCAAATAATGATTTCAGAAATCAGACTGATCTTACATACAATAGATCCTGATGCTGTTTAGATTTTGCAGTTAGTTTAAGTCTCTGGTAAACTAAAAGATCAATTTGCTGAAAAATAATGTTAAGTTGGCTTTAAAATGCCCTGATACATTCTTCCTTTTTCAGCATCAAATTTACTGTCGAGCTTCAGAGTGGGTGTGTAACGCCAAGAAATCTGGATTGAGCTGGAGCTGTTATGTCATGGTTGCAAAAAAGCTTTATTAAAAAGTTTTATTAGCACAGTCATTCAATTTTAAACAGACCAATGCTAGTATCTGAGAGCGTATTTTTAAGCAGTTTAATTTTCCACAGCTAGTTAGACATGTGACCTGAAAACTCCTGTTATCAGTGCACTCGTTTCATGTTGGTAGTTTGTTTGGCAAGAACAAGTGCTCGAACAATTGCATCAGACAAGTTACACCACTTTTTTGGTAATAGGAGGAGATCCAGCATCAAGGTTGATGCACAGGAAAAAGACAGTAGGAGTCAAAATGACAAAAGACAAACTCAAACATATGATTCAGGGGAAGGATTTTTCAGGGGAAGAGCCATTTTTACACAGAGTGAGTGGGACTGGAGATTCAAAGGGAACACTTAAAAAGATTTTATTCACCGAATTGTGCTTAAGGTGATATGTATATACATACATACATATATATATATATATATATATATATATATATATACATATACATATACAAACTCCCCATCTAAAATGTTAATTTGTTTGAACCTAATACAACCGACCAAAATACAAAGGAAATTATTTTTAGCGTCTTCACTGGCCACCTCCATTGTATTGAGAAAATAAAGGAAAATCAAGAATTTGAAGCCAGTAACACACTCAACTGCTATCTGGAGCACGCAGGAGGCAGCACAAGATGCAGCAATTACACTGTGAAAATTGCTGTTTTCTCCACAACATGCTTAGAATAGGAAATGAGTCTCCTTATTGTGTTGAAATTAGTAATGTGTGTATCTGTACCGATCTACGATTATGGGGAGGAGAGAAGAGAAAGCAGCATTGAGGTCCGCAGAAAGGAAAAACTGTCACATAAATAAATAGAAGTGTGTTTTTATGCATGGTCTTGTATAATAGGACACAGATAAAACATTTAGGAATTGTATTGTTACTTACCACATAAAATATTCAGGAAACAACAGCGATGTAACTTTTATTTGGCCAAAAGACTCATTTGACAGTGTCAACTCCCAATGTCTTTCTTCAGTCCCACACTCAAATATATCACATTTAGATTTTCAGCGTGGCTTTTAAAGAATTTGTTGACAGAAATATACAATTTAATTGTCATAACTATGTTTGTGTTAATGTAGAACCATATAAAAACGAGAATCATCATGTTTTTGTTTCCTTAAAGCTTTATGTACACACAAAGAGCGAGCAAACCATGTATATAAACTTTTTTTAAAAATTTGATAGATAGAATGCAATTCAACCAATGAGACGACTTGTAAATGATAAATGTATGTGAACCTCTTTGATTTGCAGTTGATTTGATGCTGAAATTAGAGTGTGTGTAAAGTGTTTTTACAGTTAAAGAACAGGGATCTATGAAAGTCTGAACAATACAACACATGTTTGTGGATGCGTACAGCAGCATGAACCAGGTCTGGCTGGAAAAGTTTACAAATCGCTACGGAGTTTTAAATCCACCTGTTTGTTTGATATCACAGATGGCTGTTTTTTTTTTAAAAAACTGTTTTGTGGCATGAATGAGAAGCAGCATTTATGTTGCCTCTCAGCTGAGATGCTTTGGCATCCTTGATGAGGCAAAAATATGTCACAGTATGTGGTTTTGATTTGACTTTTTCCTCTTGGTTTTGAGGGTTTTTTTCTTTGTGCTTTTAAGTCGATCTTCCTTTCTGTGTTTGTTGTTTCACACCTAATTTAATTCTGCAAATCTCGACACCTGTGTTCTGTTTCCATCACTTTCTTTCTTTACTATCCAGTTTTTTTTCATTCTCTGACAGATAATCTGTTGACATATGCTAGTATTTTACCATTTTGCATCGCCAGCCTTTTTTTCCAGGACCGTTTTCAGGATCTTTTGGGTTTATTAGCTTTTTTTCTGCTGTTCTACTCTGCAGCGCCTCATGCATTTATAAGTCTATTAAAGTTTCTGTGATCTGGGGAAACTTGAATAAAATGAGCTAGAAATCACCTAGATTTGCGTTTGGGTCCACATACGACAACCATGGCAGAACTCTGAGTCATACCCTTGGTGTGCAAAGTTCACAATTTGCAAGAACTAGCTAGGAGTTCAGTTCACACAGATTGAAATTGAATTAGTTCAAATTCAGTGTGAAGTAATTATAAAATGAACTACTTCTGAATTATCTTCTTTATATAGCATAGTACTATGAACTACAGGAACATGGGCTCAACAGCCATCTGATTAGATGCAAGCACATCTCTACATTTATCCGTCTTATTACTAACTCAAAATCATACTGTCATTTTTTTTAAAGTGTACACTTGCATTTGAGCCATGACATTCATATTTGTGGGTTTGAATACAATAACTTTACCCTAAGAAGTCACATTCATAATACTTTAATCATACTGCCAGTGAGGAATCAACAACGTGCTCCACCATAAGCTGGTCAAAGCAGACCCTGCTTATCACGGTGCATTTAAGGTATGCAAGCTCACTGTGTTGTCTGCAGCCTCCCCTAGCCTCTTGTCTCGTGTCCCATTATCTGCAGGTTAACCCGTCTTCACACCAATTAAAGTGTGAGAGTCAGCAGGACGCCAGTGACAAATGCTTCAGCAGCACAATTAACAACACACATGGGCTAACATAGGCTAACACAGAATAGCAGCGAGGGAAGAAAAATGCTGCTTTATAAAAACAACAGCAAACTATTGATAACAAACCAGAACCTGTTGTGGGAGTACCACAACAAATAAAAACTCCTACTTAATGACTATGCGTGACACATGGTTGGTAAAAGCTTTCATTTCTGTGTCAAGGTCAAAACAAAAGTTAATTTTACTTTGGAGGTGCTCTCCTCTGACTTTCTGCAGAGAAAAGTCATCCATCAATTCCTTCAGATTCAGCTGACAGGACTCGCTAAAGTCCTTTAAAGCTGTCTCCTTAACCCCTTTGTTGTAGTAGTCTGGTTTTTATCAATTTCTGTCTTCTGCAGCTACCCATGTCTTTGTTGTTCTAATGCCGAATTAGCCCTATAAATGGTAGTTACACCTTTGGCAGGTGCAGGATTTGATTCTAAAGTCTGGTGTCCTCTACTGGAGTGTAAACCTACGTGGTGCTTGCAGGTAGATGGTTGTATGTTCCCTTCATGTTTGTCAGTTAAAACCTACTTAATTACTGAGTACTTACTTACTGAGTACTTACTTAGTTACTGAACACTGTTCATGTTCAACTCATTTTATTACATACATTCACATCACTGACCTTTGGATTGTCATAGAAAATTAGAAAATTTTACTCTGAATCTGAACTGAATCTCCAAAAAAAATTGGTCATAAAGTAAGAACACTGTTGTATTTGTTCTAAAGGATGGTTAAAGGAGAATGGTAGCCCTTCATTATGCTCCTTGTTTATTGTAGTTTTGTATAGAATTTCTTTTTTTTAAAGAACAAAAGAAAGAATCTGAACTAACTGGCTTTGTACTCAAAAGTATATATTGTATATACATTTTTTTAAAATATATTTATATATACATAAAGAAAAGATTCTGCAGCATTTGAAATGAAAAAGGTTATAGTTCATAGTCCATGTGGTGCAATGAAAATGAAAGGCATGGTGGCTACAACATAATCCAATATTTACTGACCTTTAAGTTCTGTTTTGTTTTTCTTAATGAAAATATCAGGCTCAGTGACTGTGGGCAATTTTCTTTGGTTACTAGTTTGCTTCAGCTGTTCATCATTTGATATGGCACCCCCCAACCTCCCCACCCCACCCCAGTTTGTAGAGTTCAATGGGTCATAATAAATAAACGAATAAAAGCTTGTCATAACTGCAAAGAGCTACTCAAGGCATAATTTTACAGCAGAAATCTGAATATAGCAGAATAAAAAACAGCTGAATCTAAAATCTCATTACTCCCAATAAAATGGCTTACTTCTGAGGTTCCCAGCCTGTGGTACCTGTGTACCTTTCAGAACTTTAATCCAGAAAATAATGGTACTATTCTCAGGACCACCATCACATTCATTTAAACCATTAAGTCTTGCTATCAACACCACAATAACTTATGGGACAAATTATATATTGTATATACATATACAAATACATTAATTGGACCAGTTACACCTGGATTTCCTATTGTGAGATACCGAGCTGTTCACAGTGAAAAATTAGGTGCTCTCTTCTCTCTCCCTCTCTCTATCGGTTGCTAACTACTACTTGGTATATATCCCTCAATCATGTAGCTTTTAAAACCAGCCACAGACTAGCACTTACTTTTCAAATTTTTACATCAGTTTAATTCTAGCTTGTATTGTTGAACGCCGAAGCGCCACGCCTTTGGATTGACAAACTCACCTGTCAGCAAAATGTCTGCTGCTGCTTTCAAACAACAGCAGGGCTATTAAATGTTCAGTCTATTTAAAATCCTTCTCTATCAGTTATTAGCCCTTATAAAATCATTGGTATTCCTCAAAATTGTACAATTCAACATTTTTGCTACAAAAGAACTTTAGGTCTTACGAAGTCTTGGCACTGACTCTGCACCATTTTCCTCATTCAATTAATGGTCATCATATGTTAACCGGCCTTGCCCACATCAGCACCCAGCAGCAGCTGACACTGGCCTTCCTTGTTTACTCTGACCGTTTACTCTATGCTCTGTTTAGCAGTTTTGATATTGAGGTTCTTCAGACTTTGATGTCTGAACCTCAATAGCCAAATCAAACAAGATCACATGCAAGTGGATGTATGAGAATGGAGAGCTTTCTATGGCTCTCAGCAGGCCCTGCTTGCTGTATAAGAGTTGTGATCAGTGCCCTAGTGAAGCTCAGGCTATGAGAGTAGCTTGTTCAGCTCTCTACGTCCTGACTCCTTCAGCTGCGAGTTTAGATGGGTCACAAGTTCCCTGGCGAGTGTTTGGGTGAGCTAGCTTGGCTAGCTTCAGGCTCCCACAGCTCCAGAGTTCCCAATTTGTCGACTGAGAGTTTTCCAAGTTGGTGACTCAGGAGCCGACCTAGCTCTTAGGAAAACAGGACTGGAATTCCTTTGCCATGGGGTCCCTCAGCTGGTCGGCAGAGCTTGCTTGGCTGGAGACCCTTGGCTCCTCACCTGACTTCACTTTCACTTTCTTCTTCACCTTCCAACTTCTCCTCGTAGTGTTCTTGTTTCATCAGTTCCTCACGACACATGCAAATAATCTGTCCAGTTAATTGTCAGTGTTGTTAGGTTATACAAATCTGTTAGAGGAATATTTCGGATGTTTAATGTAGCCTCCTTTCTCAGTAGTTTGATGAAGACATTACCCTATTTTCACTGATAATGGAATTTATTTTAATTAGTCTTTTCTTTTACAAAGCATTACTGTATGTAATGTTCTTTTGAGAAGTGATAATGATATCATCAATAGCGGTGCATGATTATTAGTTTTTACAGAACAAGACAAGTAGCACATAAAGATGCAGATAATTGCTTGACATTTGTCACAGGTTAAACATTTAACTCTTTCTTGGCTCGATGTTTAATGACTAACATTCCTTTAACTGCATCTGTTACCAGTGAAAGTTTAATGATAAGATGACACATTTTTAAACAAATTATAGAAAAAAAATGTATTCATTACTACAGGATATCTAACCTTCGCAGTGAGGCTCCATTTCGTTTTCAGTGTCCAGCTGAGAACTAATCACAGCCAACAATAATCATACAGTCACAGCTGTCTGGCTGTGGGCACCATCATTCCAGCAGCATACTGTGGAGAAATTATAATGCCTTATTTACCTAATTAGAATGAAAAATACTAAAGCTACCTTGTAGCTCAACAAATCCAATTCCCTGAACGGCCTCCTCAATAAAATAGTCTGATTTTTTTTGTCTGAAATCTATTTGCTGTTGGCTGCTTTGTGGCCATGCAGCACAAAGAGGTCGCAGGAAAAGTGAATGATAGAGTTAAAGCACTTTGTCCACACTCACCACCTGTTTCATTAATACCTGTGGTGAGTTTTATGGATGCAGCTCCCCTCAGCTTGGAGCTTGATGCTGTATCGAGACAGCTTATCAAAATGAGTGACAGCACAAACTTGACCGACCGCAAAGGGCGAAGCTGGCAATATGGTTCCTGTCACAGGGAGAAATTGTCCATTGTGTAGCTTTAACATGGAACGGAGGCAAACAAGATAAGAAAAACCTCTCCAGTGTTTTTACACTGTAATATTTTCCCTTTAAGTCTAAGTTAACGCAAATGCTCTCTTGTGTAAATATAAACATAGTAACAGATATGGATGGTGCTCAGGGATTTTTTTTTTCCACAGCAGCAAATATTCTTTCAGATCTTTTGGCAGTTTACAATAAAATTGGTGCCTGAGAAAAAGCCACGTAAGCATCAAAGAGAGTCATAAACCACTGGAATCTTTTATAAGTCACTGAGGCCTGAATCAAAAATAAAAAAAGACGTACGTAATTTTCTGGCTTTAAGTTGATCTCAAGTTACTGTCTTGAAGTTTAAATATTTAAACCCCATCTCCAAAATTCACATTTAAATTCAACACCTCAAAATGCTGTGAGCAACTAGCTCTCATTTTTGACACCTGGGTTCCCTGTTGGGTCAACTAAAAGTTGCTGGCAGTCCTGCAGGGTGACTTGATTATGAGAAGCAACATACTGTAGCTGTGAGTCGCAGGCTTCATCTTTGGTCAGGGTCACACTTCACAGCTGTCGTTAATCCTCAGTGAACTGTGCATGAGCAAGATACTGAAACCCTCTCTGTTGTAGGGGCCGCAGCAGCTCTGCATCCCGATCGCTTCACATAAAATGCATACTTGCTTAACTGAGGTTGTGTGTGAGGAAAAGCTTTGAAATGATCATGGATGTAATTTGAGGATTGAGAGCACTGAGATGAAGATTAATTACATAAGTATTTTGACTTTGGAACAGTTAATTGCCACTTTTCAGCTAAATTGTTCAAGGATGTTGCACAGAGCTGCTGTATATGTATCACAATGCTCACAATGTTCAGTAAGATTTAGACAAAAATAGAACACTGGAGTATCCTCATTAGCTTTTTTTTTTGCTTAGCTCTCATGAACAGCATCTAAATTTTAGATTAAAGCATCTGTAATTATGCGAACTGATGCATCAATGTTTAACAGAAGCAGACTTTTAGGTTTCACCTGACAGAGAAGCTTTAGATGCACACAGCTCAGCAGCCTCGCACTTCATGCTGCTGCATCTAAAAAAACATTGCTGTCATTTATTTGTAGAAAGTGATCTTTTAAAATCTTAAATCAGTTGCTTTCCAGACAAGAGAATCAATACTTGATGAGCATTAATTTTCTGTGCTAGTTTGTTCTCCTCGCGCTCTAACATGCTTTCCATGGAAAATACATTTGTTACTCGCCTCTGTTGCCATTCGAGACTGCTGAAGGTCGAGCTTTGAATTTACTGCAACCGTTTGTCTTGCTTGCTTGGTGCAGGCTGTGTTGTTCTTGTTTATGTGGTAAGAGTTGAGGCACAGCCTTTTCAGTTTAACACTTGGGGGTAGGAAAAAAAAAACAGTCAGCTGGATAAATGCAACATTCATTCAGAATCTGGCTGTGTTAAAGGTGTAATGTGCAGTCAGGGGTTACAGGGCAAACTGATATGGTTTGATGAACATAAGGACTACTTACGGTTTACTACATATAAGACATATTCATTTCATATATAAAGAGAACATTGACATGTACACTAAGATCCAATACCAATTCCTCCCCTTAGCCCAAACCTTGTTATGCAGAGGTAACCATTTTCTACAAATGGAATGAGTAGTGGTCATGTGACCTTTCAGCTGGGGGGCCATTTGGGGGCTAGATGACAACTAATCTTTTCCCTGAAAAGAAAAGGTGTGCCTTACCTCTGCAAAATGAAAGGATAGGTCCGAGAGAAGTGAAATGTTTTTGGGGGGTAATAGAGTAAATGCTTTGTCGATATTAAAGCAGCGGTTGATTGAAACATGTTATTCAAATAATCTGCAACAAATATAGTTCTCTGATATATAGTTGCACATCACAGAAACAAAAATTATATTCAGCTTATGTTGGACTCAACAGACTACATGCAGTGAACAAGTAATGGCTTTTGAAATGAGCCAAAATGAGCTCATTGTCACTTCTTTGGCTATCTGGCTTTGCTGTGTGACTGTAGCACATCATCTAGTCATGCTTCAGGCAACCCACAAAAACCAAATCTTTTTTTAAATTGTTGCTTTTCGTGGTGTACGTCTGGAAAGTGTAACATTGTTGTTATATATTGCATCTGAATTTTAGTTATGTGTGTTTTCCAGGGCGTCAAAGAGGTTCTGAGGGACCTGGATTTGAATCTTAAAAGACTCCAAGTCGTAGGTTTCTGGAAAACTGTTTTTAAGATGCAGCAGAGGTTTTGAGAAGGTCTCTTGTGAACCTACTGAAATTTGTACTTTTTACAACTGGAAACACTCAGATGTATCAATTGTTTGGTGTTGGCATATAAATTAAAAAAATAATATAAATTCTCTCAAAGAACATGGATCAATTTTTATTATTATTATTTTATTTTTTTTCTTCTTGAAAGCAGCTTGCATGGCACCTAATCTTGAGAAGTGTTGAAAAGGGAGATTCTGGTCCTTCCCCTTCCTTTGTGCGACACTTTTCAGTCAATCAAAGGTCCACGATTACTCAAAAATATCCAAAAGTTTCCTTCTGGCGTTCAGCTGAATAACCCAGCATTGAACTTCATGGATATATGCACACACATATGTTGCAGCAGCCACAACTTCCTTTTCAGGTATGGATTTTTAAACCCTAATCCTTTTGGTAGGTTTTAATCCACTACCTTTGAACAGGAGATAGTGAATGCATGTATATATTCATACACATATGTAGTGACTATTTACTTTGCAAATTGAGATTTTGACATGATGCAAGTGACATGTTAGTGTGACATTAGCCTTACAGTACAATATCTCCCTGGTTTTCAGTCTGTGTCATAGACCGGTGGCTTGCCAAGGGTGTATCCCACCTGCTGCCCAAGACCAAACAGGATAAAACAAGAACAGAAAGTGGATGAGTCAGAAGGTGTCTGGGCAGAGATTTCATTTCACATCAAAGCAGAGAAAAAAGTTTTTAGTCTGATTATTCTCTTATCCTCGATTAAACTATCTCATTTCTTTTTTTATTGTAATTATACCATCTTAATATGAAATACACGGTTCTACTTTTTTGAATGTGCAAATTGCTGCTTATTTTTCAATAATTTGGACAAACGAGGCATTACAATAGTGTCACACAGAGGCTGCCTTTATGAATTTCTACAAATAAATTCTTTAACTGAGAAAATAATCAGATTAATGTGTGCAATCCAGAGTTGAGGCAGAATTTGTAATAGTTCCACCTCCATTAATGACAACACTAATCTTTTTTCCTGATTTCTTGTGATGTGATGTTTTAAGGACTATTTGCTTCTAAACACTATGTCCATCACCTAAAAACTGAGATTTCAGTTTTTGAGACGAACTGGATAAGAGAGCGTTACTGGCTGCAGACTGAAACGTCAACTATCAAACTAAACTGCACTTTTTCTTTCTAGATTAAAGAGCGTGAGCTTGCAAGGAGCCTGACCACCACGTTAATGTTTACCGAGGAAAGAACATTGTCTCAATCTGATTATATATTGAATGTTGTTGTAATTTCTTATGTGTGAAGACTCAGAGTAACCTAGCAGGCAAACACCCACTGCATGCCTTTATAGTGATAAAGCACTGCAGTTTGTCAGACCTACAGCATCACATAAATGTGAAAGATTGCATATCATTGATTTAAAACAGGGAAACAGTGCCTTGAAACCTGGGACAAGAAGTTGGCTCACCAATAACATGAACCAACCTGTTCTCGCTCCCAACTCGTCACATACTGATTGTTTGTGAGAAGTCTACTGTGTTGGTTTTGAATGCAGAGGGTACCCCCAAAACACAAAATTGTGATGTGCAGTTTCCAGAGTTTGTTTATACATTTGGCAGACACTTTTATTCAAAGCAAACACTCATATTCTAGACAGGCAGGTAGCATGTGAGGGGGTCTTGCCTAAGGACCCCTACTAGAAGTAGTACCTTTCATGCATTAGGGTCAGGATTTGAACCCAGATCACCCACATGAAAGTTGGCAGTCTTACCACTACACTATTCAGTGGCACGACATAAGTCATTATATGACAGATGGCAGGACTTGTTGCCATGGCAATGTGGAAAAATGTTGGCAAAGCTGCAAGCAATAAATATATGTAATTGTGAATTTTAATACTTAACCATGATCCTGCTTCAAATTTCACCAACTTCTTGAATCTGTAAAAAAAGTAATATAGGTAGTTGAGCTCTGGCGAATAAAGTAAAGGCAAAAATAAAGAAGGTGAAAAGCAGCAGTACTTAGGTTTGACTTTAACTTGAGCCCCTTGCTTCTGAGCCAGTTGTGTATCCTATTGCTCCAACCTTTCTACCTTATCCATATTAATTGTTTCTAATTGCTGTTTACTTCTAGCGCAGCCACTACATTACTTACCACAGCAGGATAACTGTCGATATGGAGTTGTAGAGCTGTTCCCTGTTCGTTGAAGAGTGACAATAAAGGGGTACCCCCATGTATTAAAACTTCCATGAAGGACTGTTTGCCAAGCAGCAGTTTGTGACAAGCTGGGAATGAGAATTTGCAGCAAGAATAGATTACACCACCTGACATCTATTGATCCATGAAACACAGATTTATTGTGCTTTGAGTCATTTTTTCATTTTGACAAGTAGGTGCCTCTGTTTGATAGCTGTCAGAGAAATACCCAGCAACTATAGATGTAACAAACATAAGAAGTTTGAAACCATGCAAAAGTATTACATTCAGCACTGCTAAAATGGATGAAACACCCCTAGTCTTCTTCCATTAACCCATCAGGTATAGCTTAACGTGATGAGCAATCAAACTCCAAATCTGCTGCTCCAAAGATGTTACAGTTTCCATTGCAGGAGCCTTAAATCTGATAAAGATTGAAATTCTTAATCTCAGTCAGCACAGTTTATTATAACTTTGCAAATGGCAAAAGTTTTTCTGAATCGGTTTTCTTCTCTGAGTAAAAGTTTTTGCACTGACAATTTTTGTTCGATTATATTTTTCATTATTCAGAATTTATTCTGTGATGGACAGGCCACTTGTTCAGGGTATATCCTGCCTCTTGCCCAATGACAGCTGAGATAGGCTCCAGCCACCCCGCAACCCTGAATTGGATTAAGCGGGTATAGAAATTGGATGGATGGGCATTTCATTCAATAGAGAGTGGTCTTGTGGAATCACTAAAGGTCTTACAGCAATTTACCATTTTTTAATTTGTATTTGTAGATTGCAGGAAGATTATAGACTTTGATTTTCAATAATTCATATTGACTGCAGTGTCATTTTTTTGTAAGAGCATTAATAGTGTCGTTTGCCATTATAAATACTTTTTTATACTGTTGCTACAGTACACTGGTTTTGTCAGTTCTTGATCTGTTTAAAAACTACGAGGTTTTCAGTTTCAGCAGGACATACTTCCTTTTAATGAACTAATATTGCTTTAAAAGATGAATGCTTCCCTGTCATTGCTGCAGTTCTGTAAAAACAATACAATCCAATAGTGTATGATAGTGTCTAAATTGCTGATGTGGTAACTTTACAAGCCAACAACACCGACAAGTAACGCTGACTACAGCAGTCTTAATGAGATAGCCTGGTTTGTGCCATCGAATGTTGCCACCTTCCTCTAGCTGAGCTTTGCACAGATGAAAATGTTGGACGGGCTCCTATATTCTCAGGGTTTTAGGAAACAGTGCGATATAGATTATGCACATAGTCATTAGTGGGAGTCCCATTCTAGAAAAGAAAATAGTCTGAGCACAAGATCTAGAACCTATTATAAAAATCGACAATGATTCATGTTTTTACTGTTGCAGTTGAGCTCACTTGTGCACCTGCATCGTATTAAAATACCAGAGCTGTTTCATTTGTCTGGCCATGTCCACTAAAGCTCCCTTTTCAAGGAAATACATATCATTCCTATGTTTTTTCACTTGCTGTTGACATTGGTATCAAATTGTTTTTCTCGGTAAATACAAAATTGGTCACAAAAATGTAAACAGAAAAATAACTTAATCTCTGACTCAGCCGGTGGTGCAGGAAACAAACAAAAAAAAAAGCTTGAGAAAGAAAGAGATTTGTCATATTAGAAGACATGTTCATGGTTGTTTTGTGGATTCACATCATTGCACCAAAGTGTCTATTTTGCTCTTTTGTGTGAGAAACAAAATGACAGTGCTTACAACCCCTGCTGCCACTAAGCAAAAGCACAGAGAGTCACTGTGCGCCTGAGGAGGATATTAAACAGTTTCTCTTATTTGGGAGTCATTTATCCATCTGCAATGTTGCTACATGGCTGTGTACTTAATCTTTGCAGGAATAAAACTTTTCAGAAGTTCAAAATGCATTTGTATTTTCAGTTTTTTTCATCTTGCCTAAGTTGGCTGTGTGGAATGTAGCGACCCCATTCAAGACACTGTAAAATGTGTACTGAACAAGGACAAGACGTCTCTTTTCTTTTGTAACCCCGGTTAATTAAAGAAAATTTACCAGATTTGAATAAAAAAATTAAATGTACTCAATGGTCCAATGATTTTGAGATGATTTTATGACAAATGCCTTTACAACCAGCGATAAAGCAAGAAAGCCTTTTTTCTTGTACACAATACTTTATCAAAGAATCACATATAAAAACACACTTCTTTCAAGAAAGAGAGTTTTAACTGTTATTTTCCCCCTCATTACTTTGATTCTCTCATTGGTCGCTCCCTTCGACAAGTTAAAGCCCTCGACTACTAAGAACATTCAAGCAACAAAAATACACACAACAGCTCACAGACCCTTAAATTTAAGATTAGAATGCAACATACACAATCCAAAAATATATCCTCTAATCTTGCAGTAATTACCTTTTTTTTTATTTGTACACTTATAAAAAATACACAGTTAATTGGATTTACCAGGAGAAAAGCTTTCACAAAGTCACAAGTGATACTGTATTTTGTACCATGACAGCTTGGGATACAGCACTGTTCTAGCCTCGCTTAGCATCTGCAGTGTCCTGTGTTCCATTAAGCATTACGAACCATGACTCATGTGTGTTCACATAAGTGTTCATGCACCCTTAAAGGTGCGGAACACTGTTCCCTGCCAGCATCCTGAGGCTCATATATACTTATATTGACATATCCTGGGTTCACCCCATCGTTATGTCATGTGTGTTCACAAGTCGTCACTTCAGGGAGAGGCGTCTGGTCCTGCATGACCACTTGAGGAGGGGTGGGGGCAGGGCGAGCGTGAGCCACCGAGTTTTTCTGTAGCTCCACTCCGAAGGCAGGAGGAGCATTCTGCAACTGTCTCCTGTACTGCACAAAACTGCAGGTCTTTAGGATGATGGCCAGTATGTTCTTTCCAATTAGGATCCCAGACACCCTGGCGTCCCTGTACAGTATCATGTTCCCTCCACGGATGAAGAGTGTAATAATGTTGATGGTTACCAGGCTGAGGATGGGGTACAGAAGCATCTTGTGGGGAACAATGTTGATGCCCTGCATACTTATCTCGCTCAAGGACACGCAGGGCAGCACTAGCAGGAGGATGTAGCAGTAGAAGAACATCAGGCCCTCTGCCCAAAGAGGCAGCCCTTTCTTCTGAGGCTCCCACAGATTGGCCTGGATGTCCAGTATGTCAAGCAGGTCCACCACCACCCAGAAGAGGCGGTTTCGGATCTCTTCGCGCTTCTTGAAGGCGCGAACATACTCCATGTGGTCAATAGCTACAAGCACGACAAACAACACTGGAATGCAAATGGACAGCAGCAATGTCAATGCCTTCCTTGCAAGAGCGTCCAAGCTCTTCCTGTCCGCTTTGTAGTTTTGATACACAAAGTAGACCTTGATCTCCAACACAAAGATGTAAAGGAACCAGAGGATCATGGCATAGCCTCGTTTAGCTGTGCGCACCTCAGCACCCACCCAAACCGCAACATACCGCAACACGATTAAAAAGCAGATGTCTCCGACCATCACCATGATACAGATGCCAATCTTGCGGGCTCCGTGGTTCTGCTCCACAAGGTAGGCATCAATCAGTGCCATGCTGCTCATGATTAGAATGGTGGACAGGCACACGTGGGGCTTGTTGGTGGGGGGTGGGGGTACCATTCTTGCCTGGATGTAAGGGGGAGTGCAGTTCAAAAGGGAGTGCAGAGGTTCCTCAGTTTATCCAATGAGGCCGCAGATCAGATGCTAGACGGTGGTTTTCCCCTTCATTGCTTCTGTCTTGGCAGGAATCCAGGGTGCATTAATTGGATTCACACAGATCACTTCAATCAATCTCCGTTTGTGCCCAAGCCACCTGCCGGATAGACAGTACCCCTCATTTAGTAAGGGAAATTCATTGGAAAACGGTCTGTAAACATGCAGGTCCACTCGTCAAAAAATTAATAAAAGTCAGGATCTGCCTGCCTTTTACACCTTAATCATCATTTGTTGAACATAACAGCTCAATCAATGAGTCACAACATGTGTTATGAAAAGAGAGGGATAAAAAGCAGCTGCGTTGTGCTTTTGTTACAGATTCACTTGCAATAGCCTTGTTTTTATGCAAGTTTAGCTTCAGAGATAAAAATCCAGCTGAATACTCACTTGTGTCCCTTTTTGTACTTTATCCTAATGACTGGCAGTGAGCAATCATCCATGAGACTGCGCTCGGAAACCACAGAAGCCATATGTAATCCACAAGAGAAGAAAAGAGAAAGCACCAAAGATCTTCTCCTTCTATGACAGACATAAATCCACCACTCATGGATAGGTTTCTTTTTATTGTTTTTTTTTTCTTTTACGCAAAAGAGAAATCCCAAAAGACTGCCATCATAATCCACTTACTGCTCAGACTGAAGGAGGAGGCATCAGAATGGTCACCAAGACGGCTCTCCTTCTCTGCAACTAAGAATCAACGTTATTTTGTTTTGTGCTTTAAGGGTTTAAAAGCCCAACTCCTTGAATGAAAAAAGTGGTAAAGTTAGTTAAAAATCTCTGTAAGTCCTGTTTAAAAGAGAAATACCTCCCCGGAAGTTTTCACTTGTATGATCCACCATCCGTGGGCAAGAAGATGAAAGAGTTTATTTTTTTCTTGTGATCAGAAGAGGAAAGGTTTTAATGGTCTTTTAAATGCAGTGTGCATCTGACTGTCCTTCAGCTGTTTGTATGTGCGTTTCTGTGTGTGTGTGTGCAGGTTTCAGCTGTCTCCATGCTTCATTGTAGCTGTAAAATGCTGCCCCCTCGGCGAGATCCTGTCTGCTTCGCGGTTCTCTGTCTCCTGCCTAAGCAGCTTTTGCTAGGGACACCGGGATCAACAGTGTCAGTGGATTCCCCTGTCTCCGCTCAGCATGCTCTGCCAGCACAGCCAGCACTGTGATACTCCAACACAGCTGCCTTTCCCGTCTGTTTCTGCGCGCTTCTCTGCTTCTCTGTGAAGTAAAGAGACGCTCCTCCGCTGCGTACGGACACACTCCTGAGATTTCTTTTCTCTTGCTCTCA
This sequence comes from Leuresthes tenuis, assembly GCF_036924035.1. Classification (NCBI taxonomy): domain Eukaryota; kingdom Metazoa; phylum Chordata; class Actinopteri; order Atheriniformes; family Atherinopsidae; genus Leuresthes; species Leuresthes tenuis. Next base: position 20,139,604 of record NW_027325362.1, read on the forward strand.
CAGCTACCGTCCTCTCGCTTCTCCCTCTTCTTCTCAAGTAAAGGCACTTGCTGTGTGGAGGTGACGCTCAGCAGAGCACAGCTGCAGAGACAGAGAGAGAGAAAAGAGGTAGAGAGGGAGACTTTTCCAGGAGGTGGAGAAAGGCGGGGTGAGTGCTTTGCAGCTTAGCTGAATGCACAACTTCTCTCCCTCACCCAATTTTTTCCCCCTCTTACTTCTCCTTCTTCTTTTCACATTGTGCTTTGCGTTGATATCCTATTTTCTCAGGCTGTTTCATTTTTGGCTCCCAGATAAAGTCCCGGTTTCCTTATTCTTTGAGGAGCATATTACAGCGCCATACAGTTTTTCCTCTAGAGTTGGAGGTGCTGAGATGAAGAGTGATCCAGAGGGGAGAGGAGCCGTTCTTCAGTATGGCACGTAGAAACCCAGCTTCCCAGAAGGCTGTGTGTCTACAGTGGGGGTTGGTGACATGGGTGGGGGGGGTAGTGGCTCCCCCCCGACAGAGAGCCTTTCTATTGATCTACCAACAGAGCAGTGAATCAGGACACTGAGATGGGGCCAGAGACCAAAAGAGATGAGGGGTAAGGGGAGATGGGTAGGTATAGATGTGGGGAGAGCTGATGAGAAGGGGGCGGGGGGGGCAAGAGGAGGAGGAGGCACAGTGATGAGAAGAGAAGGGAAGAAAGGAGACCAGGACCTGTGTGGTGCGGGATTAAATGTCAAGGGAGCATTTTTATCTTCTGAGATGTAATTAAATCTTGGCTTGCAGATAATTCTTATGCAAAAATTCAGAAAGGTAAGAAAGAATTGGTGTGCTTACTTTTCAATGCAGTATGCTAACACTGCTAACTCTGTTTATCCAGCTGGTCCAATTAGGGATAATCCTTCCTCAGAGGAACCCAACAGCTCTCATCACTACAGTATGAAGCCATTTACTACTCACGTCATGAACTGCAGTTATTGAAGAGTCAAACATATTGGTTTTCTATGCAGTGTGGCTGCAATTTTCATCCAACTGTGTAATGACAACCGAAGATAATTTCAGTCAATCTCTGTGATTTTTTTATTTTTTTGCAGTAGTGAATGGATGTGGCGACCAGCTGTGGATCAGCTGACAGCTGCCATCATGGCTGTTTATGACCTCTATCATGCCTCTTTCATGGAAGCATACGGGAGACTCATGTATGAAAAATGAAGTCAAGTGAAAAACCATTATCCTTTCAGCTGCTTTCTTATTGACTGTTTCCCCTAGATTTATTGACTATAATTGAGCCTCGACAAGCACAGTGATGAATTATATCCTTCTACGCAAACTGTAAAGTTGGTGCTCCTCCCTAAACAGTTTTTAACAATCATTATTAAACACACATGCCAGGCCTCACTTTAATAACAACTGGTGCTGAAAGGTTACAGCAACACATTTAACAGAATGTTGGAAAAGGTGGCAGTGTGGTTAGAAAAATAAATCTTTGTCTAATGAAAGGTCACAGATCTGATCTCCATGACAAGCAGCACGCCCATTAAAAGCCACGTGTCCTTGAGCGATTCACTAAAATGCTACCTGCTCATTCAAAGTCACTGTGGGTAATGGTGCCAGCTAAATGCTGGAATTGTAAATGTAAATGAGTGGATGGCTTCTCTGTTCCACAGGGGAATAGCCCTCTGATCTTAATAGTTTTGCTCCCTTTAAAATCTGTATTGGAGAATGATGCAGCACCTCTATTATTCACTTTCTTATTCCTCCCACATCTCATCCACTAATCTATAATTTATATCTTCATTTACATGCCTTTTGTGATGCACATTGCAGTCCAAGACTATGTTAACCTCTCGATTAAAAGGGCAGTTAACCTGGGCTCTGGTTTATGTTGAATATCTTCATTTATTCTTACTCAGCATTTCCCTTTTCTATTCTTTCACTCCGTTTATGATTTATGAGTGCAGTGGAAGACATTTCACTGCCTCTGAATGCTACTGTCTTGTTTAAATTTAAGATGATTTCTGCACTTTTTTTGATCTTCAAGTGAACTAGTATTGAAGAAAAAAAAAAGAGTCCCGATTAATGTAATTATATCGTAATTCTAGTACAATGCTTTATGATTTATCAGATTACAGACAACAGAGGTACATCCTTGCCTATCTTCCTCCCTCTCTTCTTCATCCGTCAGCTCTGCTCAGCGTCCTAAAGAGGACTGTCCTTGGCTCTTGGACAGGGACACTGCATCATCACCACTCTGCTCCAGGCAAGCTAACAAACAACAGATAGCAGATGATAAAATAGCAGCCATATACCTCTATAATATCACTGAGCATCGGCTTCCAGACCAAACAATCACAGGACTCAAAATGTGGCCACCAGAATGTGGTCACACTATGGTTTTCCCACCCTGGTCTCTAAAGCTCGGGTAAAAGTGTTTTTTTTTTTTCTAACTCTGATCCATTCATCTGTACATGTGGAATTTGCCTTTATGCAAATATTTGAACATGCCTTCACAGAGCACAGAGCACTCCATCTTTAGAAATGTTCCCTTGACAACCAAGTGCTGCAGCTTTCGAAACCTGTTTTCACATCTTGTCAGAAAAGATATCACGGGAGGAATTGAGCACTGCGAGCTGCACCTCACACCCAGCTTAAACCACCCATGAAATATAGTTTCAAAACATTGCTGCAGGAGGGAAAAAAAAAGTTCCACCACTGTAGTCACGTCAGAAAAACGGGCTTTCAAGAAGAGCGCTTACTTTTGGCTGATTGTGCTTGCCAGTTCAATCAGTGGCCTATTCTTCCTTTAGGTTTGTGCTCACTGTTTATAGCCGTTAGAGTTCAGATAAGAGGAACTGAATGCTTGACATAAGAGATGGGTTGAAAAGGCAAAAGGTGAGCTTTACTTTCAAAAGGTAAGTACAAGATTGAACAAAACCAGCCAGGCAAACAAAAATGAGGGAGCATGTGGAGACGGACTCCAAAATGAAAGGAAAGTCCCAAAAGAATACACTAGGCTCAAACTGGAAAGCACTAAATTGTAAATAAAGCATTCAAAGGGTACAATCAAATGGTAAAAAATGGCATGCCATGTCCTCTCCTAAACACTGTTTCTTGGCCACTATGGAAATTGTCACAATGAAAGCTGTGATGAAGAATTCATAAAGACTTAGGCAAAGATAATTGCTGTGCAAAGTCAATCTGATTGCACTTACACTTGCCAAAGATGTGGGTCTTCTGTGGTGTTTTGAAGGTGGAGAACAAAACGTGCACCCAGTGCACTCCTGCTGTCTTGCTTCTTGCAGGCTTCAATGAATGTGAACTTTACATTCATGGTTGGAATTTATAAAGAAAAGCAAAAAGAAATGAATATTTGTATATTTTTTATTTATTCTATATTTATCTAAATGAATCCAAGTTACTAGAAATGTATTAAAGTAAATCACTTTAAATGCTCCTACAACACATGTACTGTATCTGTTTCCATAAAAGATGCTCTAATGCAGTGTTTCTTATTTCCAGGCCTCAGGACCCACCGCCCTGCATGTTTTTGATGTTTCCCTCCTCCACCACACCTGATTCAAATGATCAGCTCGTCATCAAGCTCTGCAGTGGCACGATAAGGAGCCATTCGTTTGAATCAGGTGTGGTGGTGGAGGAGGGAAACATTGAAAACATGCAGGGCGGTGGGTCCTGAGGACCGGAATTGAGAAACACTGCTCTAATGTATCCTATTGTTATGACCTGGCACTATTGGCTTGGTGGTATTTCGACCCTCTATTTTTTTCTCACCTGTATTTATTTCAACTGAGGTATGAAATCACCCAAAAGTGTTTATACTATTATAGTCTAAAGCTTTCTATGTCCCCTGTAAAGTAGTGCCTGTGTGTATTTCTCCTTTTCTAAAGCCACGGAACTGCCCCGCCACCCCCCTTTGGTTACGTTGTTAGCAACAAACTGAGCTGTATTCACTTGCAACCTCTCATTATTGCCAACATAATGACTTTGTTTTTCAAAAAAAGCAACAAGCCTTACTTTCAACAACGTGTTCCACAAACTGTGCAATCACTCGTCCTTTTACTTCAAAACATCTCTGCCAGCAAAGCTGCAGCTCTCAGCGACACATGTAAGCTAGCATTTTATTATTTTACGTGTACATGCTGTCATTAACAAGCACAGTGTTGTCAAAGGGGATCTTATCATTCGCTGTTACATTTCTAAAATCTATGACTGCTGTCCAACTGTACTTTTAAGAAGCGTCACCTCATTCTGCAGCTGTATGTCTGTTACCACACAATAGTCTCTTTACATTTTGGGAATATTTTTTTTCTTAAAATGTACATTTTCATTCACATAGTAATATATATACTATGCAGCTGTATTATTTTAAACTGGGAACGGGTGTTTTTCTTGTTGTATACATTTTTGTTATCTGCAGAGCTGTGCTTTGTTGAGCAGAAAAAGGAAAACCTTGGTCCTTTGGTACAAAACAGTTTAAACAAATCCAGAGTTCTAAAGGTAATCTTTAGAAGTTGGGTAACACCATAACCAACCACAAGAGGTCCCAAAGGGACATGTCCAAAAGTTAGTAATGTTGCAGTCCATGGCTGTAAATTGCAAGAATGCAACATATCCCTTGCCTGTTGTTTTCTATAGTTCAGCATCCATATTGGGAATAGCGACAAATGAAAAATTAAATGTGTAACCCCTAATGATGTATTACCCTCACTCAAACTCTAACCATTTACTTTTAACTTCTAAGCCCCGGCCATTTATGGATGAAAGCACAGTAGAAAAGTAAGGAATCGTAAGTGGCAGGAGGAAGTTAAAAAGGTGCACGAATGGTCGAAAACACTATGCAGGATGAGTCACAAATTAGTGTTCTTTTGAATGAACATCATTTGCACCATTTCCAATTCCTTTCTTCATCCTTTTGAGTGCTTGAGCTCAAATCAGCAGCAGAAAGATTTGGAAAGTGGACGCGATGAGGTACGTAGCAGCACATTGAGTGTGAATGTGGTGAGAAAAGGCTGAATTAATAGAACTCTGTTTTTACATAATTTAACAGTCTTTGTGCTTCTGCAAGAAATAAAATGTCTGCAAGGATTCATCAGATGGCCTTATCAGTCTATTATATATAATGTATACCCATTTAATAAAGTTTTCTTGTACAAAATTCATAATAAAATAGCAGTTTTGGTGGTTTTCTCACACAACCAATTGCATCATTGCTATCTCAGTGCAGCACTGAGAGGAGATATTAATGCTCATCAAGTGTTGCAGGTAATTTCATGATTATAAGAGTATGCATCACTGAAAGAATAGGCTGATCTGATTTGCCTTGTGTTTAGATGATTTACTCAAGGAGCAAGATTAATTCCACTGTGCTAAACTGCATGAAAAAAAATTTAAAAAGTAAAACAAAAAACAAATGCTGGGGCTGGGGCCTTTCTGTGTGGATTTTGCACGTTCTCCCCATGTATGTGGTGGGTTCTCTCCGGCTTCCTCCCACCGTCCAAAAACTGAGTGATCAATTGGTGACTCTACTAATAAATTGTCCTTAGTGTGAGCGTGTGTGTGGTTGTTTGTCGCGTTTGTCTCTGTGTGGCTCTGTGATGGACAGGCGACCTGTCCAGGGTGTACCCCGCCTCTCACCCGATGACCGCTGGGATAGGCTCCAGCCCCCCCCCGCGGCCCGACCGACGGATTAAGCGGGTATAGAAAATGGATGGATGGATGGATGGCGAAAAAAACAAGTGGAGGTCCCTGCCCTGTAGAATTATGATGGGACTTATCACTGTGTTTGGTCTACAAATGCAGGTGAAATGTTTCCGTCTTAGACTCAGGATTTGTTGTGAGCAGACACAGAGATAAGTGTTAAGCCGTAAATGTTATTTATTGCTTAACACTTGTTCCACGTGTCGTGATTTGCAGCTATTGTTTTCGTAAGAAGAAAAGAAATCTCCTGGACACAAACAACACAAACGTAGATGAATCGCTAGGGTTTGGCAGCCGGGATTCAGTGTCAGCAAGTTGTGAAAAGAGAGGGGAATTTACATCAGCAAAGACAATTTGTACATGAAGCATAACAGTGGAAATAGAACACATAAATCACATTAGCTGTATCCCTGAGTCTGCCATCGATTACCTACAGGAAAACAAATGGGAACATTACGGCTCCCCATCCTTAAACATCCCCATCAGACTTCTAACCACCAGAAGGGGGATCATGAAGTGGATGGGCTAAGCAGTTCCCACTGGGGCAATTAAAGTAAAGTGGGGGGGAGTGGGGGGCAGACTGTCCAACACCCTCTAACTGCTTGCCAGACATCCATGACTCAGGAGGCTTAGGTCATTTCAGCCCCTGCAGCTATGATACTTATCAGCTTGTAGCAAGGGACGTGTAAAGCTTGTATATTTGTGATGTTTTACGTCAGGTCAAATCTGAGACAGAGGGGAGCAGACACCGGATTGATGACTTCAAAGCAGACCTGGATCTGAGAATATTTGCATTTGATTGATCTTCCTTAGAGTCCCACGTGGGTGGGGCACGCAACCGAGAGGAAGATTGCAAGATTATTACCACAAGCAGCAAATCAACTAAGATCTATTTGAACATAGATTTATTGCTCCAAAAACATAGCAAATCTTTCCACCTCATCATCCACCTAAACAAATACTAAAAACTGTTAGCAGAAATATTTAACACATTCCCTTTGGAGAAGGGATCTCACAGTACCATTTATAATGACGGTACCTCTTTCTCTCCAAATGATGTCTAACGCAGCAAGTGACAGAGCTGATCATCAGTGCTGATGAGTGCAGACTTTTATTGTTCTTTACAGCATCCCAAAGAGCTCCTATGTCTTTTATTCTGAATGACAGCCTTTTACATGAGTGATGAAGCAATGTCAATAATGCCTCCTGTTGTAGACTGTCCAGCACATAGATGAAGGGAAGAAAGAGTCTTGTTTGACATTAATAATTAATTGGACACCAGGAGGTTTATGTCAAGTTTGGTGATGGGTTCAAACCCTTTAAGGAGAGAAACGGCTATCAGAAAAAAGCTTTTTTTCTATGAAGGAAGACAAACATTTACCTTCTCCAGACGTGTATTTTTCCACTTAGAAGGAGCACGGGTGCTTCACTTCTGGCTGAATCAAATCTGATGAAAGCAGCGACATCAGCAGTACATTTTTTCCATTCCCTAATAATGACAAATCTGTCGGTAGCCTGTGAGTGACACAATTATCCGTCATATCCTTGTGTTATCACAGTAGAGAGAAGTGTGTAGGCTAATCAGAGGCGAACTCAGCTGCTTCCGTATATCTGCCTGCAAAATAAATGTCTTAATGATGCTTTGTCATATTTATTCAGAACAAATTGTTATGGGCTGCTATTCACTGACTGACTGGGAAATGATCAACAATCTCCAGTGTTATTATTTTCTGTACTGTTACTGTATGAGCATTTATTGTGTTTATTTTAAACAGAGGTTTCTCCAATTGTAATCTTTTTTTCACAGCAAGTGCACAGGTGAAAGTTGCCATGAAGTTGGTGTCACTCTACAAAGACAATTAAGCAGCACATTCTGCTTAAAGGTTTTTGTCAACCATACAGGATACATCTTGATGGACTTAGTATTAGGTGACTAAAGGTAAATAGAAAACATAAAGCATCAAAAGAGGTTCTAATCCAACAATAATGAGTATGACTGTGAGGTTGCTATAATCTGTATTCATGCATCTTTTTTAATGCAGCATAAGACTTAGAGAGGAACCTTCATTTGATTATCATAGATTTGAAGAACAGCAGCATACTGTATGCAAACAGAAGTCTGCTTTAGCAGATTCAGAGTCAGAAAGTTATTTGTATAGACTCTTAGTAGATTGAAGTTTTGATTGAACACAGAGCAACAGGGATGTGGCCATTAACCATAGGTAAATATCTGCATGATCCCTACATGTTGCTTGCGTACACTCAAACCCTTTGATTTCGGCTGAAAGAAAAAATCTCGCATGCTTTGCTTTTTAATGACAAGGTCAGCTCTAAGGTGTTTACTGGTTGATACGGTGTAACCACCGTGGCTTAAGAAATTGCAGTACTAAGTGTCTCAAATCTTAACCTAAAACATCAGTTTCAGGCAAGCAAATGTTGAATTCAAACTTTTAACATTAATTTTGTTTTGAAGGCAGCCGTAAACAACACAATAATAAAATGTTATCTTCATACTCAGCAGTAACCACACTAAAAATTATTGTGACACTAAGAAAAAACTAATCATGGTGTTCTTCCAACCAAAACTAGACTAGAGTTTATATGAAATAGAAGTTCTTAAAGCCGGACTTGCATATCTAGATTATGCAGCAGGGGATTCAATCACTCCTGCATGTATACACTCAACTAGACTCAAAATGCACCTCAGAGCTTGGCACTCGTTTCAAGGTTCCAACTTTTGTACATCTTTTTGCAAGAATCGCAAATCATAAGTTTGTAATATTACAGCCAATTCCCCAATCAAGCTTCTCTCATTCACATATATTTCAGTTTATTTTATCAGATGAATAAACGAGTCAAAAAATGGGGCTGAAATATTAGCATATTGTGACTGCATGCCAACTCAGTCAATTACAGCATCTCCAGACTGTCTCTCTGCTCTAATGAATACCGATTTTATAACCAGTCAGTGGTCTGACAAACCAGTCGTCATCTGACAAAAGTCATCATATAAGTAACTTTAAATTTCTAATATATATCAATAACATGGTGCATATTATATCATTGATATAAAATGTGAATGCAACAACAATGCTGAGCTGTTCCTTTTCATAGCAGTCAGCTTGGTTGGTTCTCAGTCCAGGTGTGAATTTTCACAGGCAAGTGTTTCCATCTTCTCATAGATGCACCTTGCTATTGTTGGCAAGTTTATTAATTACAGACACTATACAGCTCTGGCCCACGTTTTTGTATGAGAGCAAGTTAGCTTAATGAGGCACGAGAGTGTGCTTGTTTATGTGTTTATTTCTCTGTTTTCTGAGAATAAAGAGGTTCAGTTTGAAGAAATAAAGTTCACTGGGTCCACTGGGACATCTTTATCTTGCAAGCTGCCATCGTTATCATCACCAATCGTCTACCAGGTGGTCTCCACTCCAGTATCAGTGCAATAACGTAAAATGTGATACAGGACATACTCTGATATATAAATGCCTGACCGTGTATCCCCTTATTTGAGTGCAGAACTCTTTCGTAGTGTGTGCCATCTTGTCTCCAGAGCTCTTAGAGGATGCAGCTCTTGGTAAATGGCTGCACTAATGTTGCACCATGACTGACGGGGCCTATTAATCACACGGTATGTGGAGGATGGGCTTGTTTTATAACCATAATAGCTTTTACCATTGCACATTTTCTAAAATCTATGCATAGCTGTAATGAGCTGAGGAATGTTAGCAAGATTGTAAATCAATTCTGACTGACTACAGACACAAAAAACTAGACCATCGAGGCTTTTGAGTTTTATTGAGCAAAACCTTTACTGAAAACAGCCCAAAAAGAATTGTGTAGATGCTAAGGGACCCTGTGGTCTTCAGCAGGAGGAACAGTTTGCCTCTACATTAGAGGTGTTCTACCTGTCAGAACAAATTGTGTACATTCAAAATTCATTTTAAAGCAAATTGAAACACATGTTCATGATTTCAGACAAAAATATCTTTCATTTCAAGCCAGCATTCCCGATTTCAGCATGTGCCTCACACTACCTGGCACCATAGACATCTTTTCCTGGCACCCTTGCATCAGAGATACAGTGCCTGGGTTAGTAATTGTTGGCATCCACCATCCATCCAGATATCAGAGGGTTTTTTTCCCAAGGCAAGAAGATTCCAGTGAAATTACAGGAGTTGAGGAGGAAACGTTTCATGTTCCTAACAACAGAGAGGCACTGCTTTACACATGAGCTCAGGTTAGTGAAGAGGAGGGATCTTTATCCAGGTAGAACCAATGGTTCTGAAAATCTTTTAGCACTCCATTTCATGAAAAAAGACCTTTACAAATGATCATAGCTTTCAAAGATGAAAGATGACATTTAAATCTGGGAAACATTTATGTAACAGTAGAAAAATAGAAAAGTATACAGCATATAGACAAAAGAAAAATTTGAAGTCAATCAAAAACTTCATACAGCTCACAAAAAAAAAATGGAGAAACCTTAGATAACATGGGTTGTAATACAAAGCTGAAATGCGTTTCAATTTAACTGTGTAATTTAACGCCTCACCATGAAGTTTTCCCAAACTTATCCAGATACTTTTAATGCCTAAATAAGTTGTAGGCAGCAGAAGATGGATGAAGAAAGTCTAAATAAAGACCATAATTAAATGACAAAATAAGACAATAAGACAAAAGAAAAGAAAAAAAAGAACCAAAAAACTGTAGGATTGACTGGAGCACAGGTCTAGTGTTTAGCAGCATCTCAGGGGCACTCTATGCATTGAAAATTGATGCAATGGGCCCATGACCAAGTGGTGAGTGTGTTGTTTGTTAATACATACATACATACACAAGGCAGCAATTTCTACTCATGTGAGGGGGTGGCATCTTTGGTGTAACCTGTAACCAGTTCTCCTAATTACAATCACTATGAAAATAGTGGTTATCATATTATGCTGTAGTTCCAGAAAACAACAAGATAGGACTGTTATTTTCAAGAGACACTGAAGTCAACACAAACCACTATTTTTGCCTTTGATTTTGATGTCCTGCAGGCCCCATTCAACAGAAAGCAAACTGCTATCCTGGGACCATCCTAATTAGGCTTTTACATAAGCTTAATCAGGAAGAACTTTTCCTTCATATCCGCCTTCTTTCCTGGATGTAGAGGCTGCCTCCGCTGCTTTTATTTGAGTTCCTTATGTCATTCTGCCTGTCAGACCAACTTTTTGTGCGGCACTGATCCATCCCATCCCCACCTCGTCCTTGTCATCTGAGCCAAAGTCTCCATCAGCCATCTTTTAACTGAACTTCCATACAGGCTGGTTACACATAAACCTTTATGCTGCGAGGCAGAGCTTTTTATGAAGATGACTTTTATTCTAACATTTCCTTTAGTTGAACCAAATGGCCTAATTATAGTGTTTATGTACTCCTCTGACTTGAAAGCAATACTTTGACGGACTTGCAAATATTTGTAGCTTCACATTATGCATATAAAATGTTCATTACTAACACAGTTTCAGTGTAATTTTTTGTTTTGGAAGGCTAAAAGATCAATACATCGCACCAAACTCTCAGTATGTTACATTCTAACTACAGCCGCATCCACGATGACTTAAAAGATCCGAAAATGTGCTTTCCATTCATAGAATAAAAACAGCCTTGGAATAAGTATAATGCTTTATTCATTTATCGTCTCAGAAACTGTGAACAACACTTAATGCTGGTTACTAGGAATGTTTGGCGATTAACCTCTGTGTCCCTTGCAAGTCAAGATCAACCAGGCTCTAGCTTGTGATTTAAAAAAAACTATGAAGTCATATAAGGTAGCTAACTAGGGCAAAACTGCAGCAGGAATACTGCAAGGAGACGTCACTTTGCCAAATACTGTAGAGTTATTTCTCTTTCATGTGCAGTTTTGGCCCAAGAATGAAATGGGCACACTGGCTCATATTGTAGCCCCATCTTCCTTCCCTAAGCACAAGAAAATGCAAGATGGTGGAGGGAGGGTGAAGGGAGCTTGGGAGTGCTTTGAAATTCCAATGGGGCAGGGAGATTTGGTTCCAAAACAGTCGGAGAGTTTACTGAAAGCCAGAAATGTGTGTTGTGTAATTCCAGGGATGAAGGAGGTGTGTTTATTGCACTGGCAGTCAGGAAGCACACAGAGGGCTGAAGAGCCAGATTTTCAGCAGTTGGTCGGGTCACCACTGACCTATTAATGATTCTGTGTATGTGGATACGGTCAGTTGTGAACTATGAGAGATAAACTTTTCACTTGTTATCTTAAAAATAAAAATTTCTAACATTTTGAATCATTTCCAGTTAGTAAAATAAGGTCACTGTGTGATGAGCGAACGTGAGTGTGGCACCTACACAAGAAAACCCTTTCATTTGGCAATGAGTTGCTCTTGATGCATGAATCACTTTCTCAGTAAAAATGTGCCTCTGATAATGTATTTGGGTCAGTCGGAACACGCAGTACTGTGAGAGGCAGAGGGACGCCACCCAAAGGCACGCGCACTCTTAGGCGCCAATAAACAGAAGCAGTATGTATTTTGGCTGTGATGCAGCACCAGCGCATATCTAAATGACTTGAGAAAAAAAGGCAGGAGCCAAGCCAATACAGCTATTTTGACCACCCATCCTGATCTCTATTGTCTTGTGGCAGAGGCATTTGGTGCTGGCAAGAGAAAGGGGAATGAGACAGACACATATGGAACAAAAGACAAGGAACGGTTGGCCTGAGAGATAGTCTCTTTGGAGAAACCTGCTTGGGTAGGTGTTTTGAAACTGTACGCAGGAGCTGACAAGAGATTTAGAGGAATTATTTACTAATACTATCTCCGCTTAAGCTGTTCTTTGTAAGAGAAGGATTCCATTGTTGTATTTAGTATTTTGGTGCTTCATGAGCAACGGGGGAGGAGGAGATACACAGGAAAATCCCATCGTCAGTGCAGAATCTGAACACCTCCTTTTAGCCCAAAATATGCAGAAAGAAGGGAGGGTGCAAATGTAAAAGAGGTCTGCCCTACATTTTTGACTTTTTTCAGTTAATGCTCAAAATTATGCTGAGAGGGAGAACACCTTCCTCTGCTGCTGAAACCATTTCCTTTTTCATGATCTCTCAAGCTCCTAAAAGAAACTGGTTTTGATCCAATTTAATTTCTGAAAAGTTTCATTATATATGATTTTGCTCTGTGTAAAGTATTGTCCACAGACATCCAGGTAGCCACACTGTTTCCTTTCATTGACACTTAGATTTTGTTGCATCAGCTGGCCTGAGGAGAAAGCTCCAGGATCCCACCCCACGCGGAAGACGGCGGCTCCTTGTCTGGCTGGAGTCCACAGCTTTTGCATATTGTTTTCAGTGGCTAAGCTGTTGGAGAAAAGTCAGCATAAAAAGCTCTCTTCTCTGCCATTATCTTGGCTCTTAGACAGGAAGTGTAGGGAGTTGTATATTTGGCGCAGGCTGTCAGGGCACACAGAGTATATGTATTTAGGATTTTGTTTCTCTAACCGGAACAAGAAACTGGAAACTGCTTCGAGACATTATCCATTTTAGATTCTCTTTCAAATTTTGCTGATAATCTACAGCTGAGGTTTCCAGATATTCCATGAAAATTTGTACTGCTGGATCACTGTTTTGCAAATTACAGTCTTGTGTTATAAGCCTCTTCTTTGACTAAGGGAGGTGATAAATTGACAGAAAGTTTGAGTCAAAAACTTGAGAGAGGCCCTCTCCTCATTCGTGTTCTATAATGGGCTCACCTCTGCTCTGAAGCACTCCTCTTGCCAAGTGAAAATGTGCATTACACTTATCTAAATCACTAAACCTTAGAATGGCTTTCAGCACTAATCCATCTGCTGATTCTTCAAGTGTTGGATGAAGGAACCCATGCTATTAAAATGGCTGTATGTCGTGCAATGATATTTCATCCGTGTATGCGTGAGTTCTCCGGCTTCCTCCCAACATCCAAAAATATGCATGTTAAGTTAATTGGTGTCTCTAAAAATTGTTCTTTAGAGTGAGTGTGAGCGTGTGTGTGGTTGTTTTTCTCGTATGTCTTTGTGTGGTCCTGTGATTGGCTGGCGACCTGTCCAGGATGTATCTTGCCTCTTGCCCCAGTGACACCCACCCCACAACCCTGAATTGGAGAAAGCAGATATAGAGAATAAATTAAATAATTCCTGACATACCCCACTTTAAAAGCAATCAAACTTTATCCCCAGATATGACGGAACAACAGTTTTTACAACAATGCAAGGCAGTGCAGTAGCTTTGAGAGCGGTCATGACTTTTGTGCTCTATATCAGGAATCTGACTGTGTGGAAGGCACATTATTTTATGGAATACTTTATTGCTACTATAGATCCCATAATACCTCACATATACATACAATTCACGATGAAAAACCATACATCTTATAGCATAGCAACAACAACTGCAAACACAAATGCAACAACTTCTCTTACTCCCTCTATTTTATACTTTTGGCCATGAATATGAACATACAGTAAAGTTTATTGAAAGTTAACACTCTATGCTGGGTTTCCCTCAGAAAACAGTTTTGCAGAGCAGCAGTCTTGAATGAAATCTTTATCCCAGTGTGAGCATTGTTAATAACACAGTACTGAGCATCCCGCAGCTGCTGATTATCTCATTTCAGTGTGATGCATTAACCAGCATCTCAACCAGCATTTTGGAACTTTGGATTGAATTTTGCTTTTTGTTTCTTGACAAATTTACCTGTTGCTATGATAAACGACTGCAACGTGAATGCACAAAGTGATCAATTGTTCAATTACCTTCTCAGCTAAACCTGACAGGTCATTTTAGTTCCGAAACAACTGTGTTCCTCATTAAGCGTAGCCTTTGCTGCCTGATGTCGCTGCTGCGTGGCTCCAGTTCCCTCTGCGTCAATTTGTTTCATCTCACACCAGACGTGTACCTGCTCTATATAAAAGAAAAGAAGAAGAAAAAAAATCCTCGTATGTAAAGGCACATTATGGCCCTGTTTGCTGTTTTCAACAGAAACACTTAGGACTCATATTCATCCTAAAGCTCTCGTTAATACTAATCATTCATGCCTCATTCTAATGTCACCTTCAGTGTGTGGGAGATCAGACAGTCTGTTTAAATAAGGGGATATCCTCTCAGAACACATGAGGTAATTCAATTCCCTATAATTATCCAGCATTTATGTGTGTGGCCTCTCAAAAGAAAACCTTGCTCTAACAGTGCCATAAATGCAGAGTCACATTAAGGCCCATACAAATCTCTTTAGATGGGAGTGAAAATTGACTTTGTTCACTCACAATAAATATAGAGAGGTAAGTATTTCATGGGAGTACATCCAATTTGGCCAAACTTGTATATTGGAGCAGGCTCTTCTGAAGTGATGAGCCTGTCTGCTCTGGGCGCAAATAGTAGAAGATTACTTATTTTGATTAACACACCATAGATTATTGTCGATTTTGGCCAATTGGATCAAATCTGCACTTAAGAAAATATGGTTATAATTTACTGCACATGCTTGAGTCTTGCATGAGCAATTAGAATAAAGCATAAAGCACAAACATCAGCAGTGTGTCCAAGTAAAGAGCCGTGAATCAAGTCATTCATTCATCTACATGACCATGTATATTAGTAATTGCAACGACAAAAGCACCATATTTCAGTGAAGTGAAGGCAAACCTATTATTAACCCCTCTACCTGATGGCAGGGGGGCATATTGTAGCAGGGAGTCCAGATCAAGTGAAGGGTTTGAAGGCATTCTATAATAGAAAGAGCAGCAATGGCACAGCAGGGTCATGGAGGGCGGAGTCTGTGTCCTTCCCCCAGTGTCCCTGCTGTCTCAGCCTCTTTCATTCCATCTCTGTTTTTAGCATGGAGATGTCTGCCACTGTGGAATCAATTTCTCCACTGGCGGTTCAGGTCTGTCTACATTTTTCACCTCATTTATACTCATTACCAGGAAATAGCCACAGGCAGAAGCAATTTAAGCACCCGTAATGTAAAGCCCTAAAAATAATTTCTTGTCATGCTGTTTTGCTTTTGGATTGATGTCATCAGCAATCAGGGGGAATGGGACATTTAGCACTGTTGTGATCACAAACAAACACAGAAAAAAGTGGCAAGTTTATCACCAGCAGTCCATAGAGACGTGACACGCAATGAGAGTGAAGATGTGAGATCCTTCTGTGCAGTGCTAGTTCTTATTTATCTAATTCTATTTCACCCAACTAACTCTGGAAGCCATAAATATTTAAAATATTTTTTTATTGTTTTATCATTAACATTTATCATTACAAAAGCTAAACTTTTTTACACAGAGCCACGTCAGAAATTTACCGATCATTGCTGTTGTAGTAGAAAAGGCATTCTTTAAACAAGATATATTATGCCCTCCTTTTCTCATGAAATAACTAAATTTTTGATAAAATGTCATGACATAATTTGGTCCAAATACCATAGAAATATTGTACAAAAGCTTAATATTGTTGCCATGTTTTTACCCCTCAAGTGCAGCTGGTTTTTGGGATGGATTGAGCATCTTGACCCAATTTCTTCCGCAGGATGGGTGTACCTTTTCTAAGATCGGTGTACAGAACAGAAATGTGGACACAAATTGCACTCAATACCCCTTGAAATACCTCATACTGTATGAGGTTAGCATATATTGCCTAGTCTAAGAGGTCACGATAACACACACAGAAAACTGAGCTCACACTAGAGTCAGCTTGACACACCTACTGAGATTCTAACATAATATAATTGCTAATATAGTATTCTCAAACACTCGCATTCCCCTTGTCTTCAATGCAGCCATAGACAGTTGGCACCGATCCTTCTTTTTGGCACATTCTTGCTGTCAGTCATGTGTTGAACTGGCCCAGATATTAAAAACACAGCATCACAGAATGAAACAATGAAGCAACTTAATACTAGCTGGAAATGGTTAGTAGACTTGTCAAAATTATACAATAATTCATTTGATGCACATAGGCTTGATAAATGCCATGCTTTACTGTGGATCCACTCCTCTTGAAGTTTTTAGATTTAGTCATTTTTGCCCCCCATTTAAAAACATAATTTTTCACGTGTTTTTAAATTTGTTTTTGTAATGGGCATTCCTAGTGCCGCTCTACTGATGCATAAAAAATAAGAACCTGGATATTCCAACCCCTAAAAGCAGGGGAACAAAAAAAACTCACAAGAGATTTCCTATTTGGGATATAAAACATGAGACGTGAGAGACAGTTGAGCATTGTTAGCTTATTTCTTTCTGAAATCAAGTGAACTTTACAACTGCTGATGAGAATTGGTGGTAAAGAAAAAAGCATGACAAAAAGAGTTTAATCTTGCCACTTTCGAGGCACAACGAATATAGAAGGATTCGAAGCTAAAGATGGGGAGGCTGGAGAGGAGGATACATCTAGAAATGAGCTGCTGACTTACAGAAACAGTTAACAAATGATGACATACATTCATCCATGCCTTTCTTCTATTTTCAATAATCTCTTGGCAAATTAACATTTTTCGAATGTGCGTAAAAAAAGAAATTTTAAAAAAAGCAAAACAGACACTGAGCCTGAGTTATCAGTCGTGCGATACAGTTTCATTATTATGCAGGACATGATAGAGTGCTGTTGAAATTCCAACATAAGAGAGAAAGCAGTGGCTGAGTTTGACAAATGACAGAAACATCTTAAAAGCAGAGAATATGTCAAGATTTGCAAAACAAATAGCAAGAGTGCGGTTTGTTTTCTTTATGGATAGAGGAGAAAGACAGTCGGAGCGTTGCGCTTGAATGCCTGTAGAGTTCCTGTCAAAAGTCTTTTAAGAAAGATAAAAGCCGCTGATAAAGCGGCCTCATCTTTGATCCAGGTCTCCACCTTCTCAGAGAGCTTAATGGAAAGCTGATGGAACTATTTGGTAGCCTCTGGTAAGATGCAAAGAAAAATGTGCAGCACAACAACAGGCTTGTCTTGTTCTTGAGGGGTGAAACTCAAAGACTTTTTTGGCTAAATGAAAGACAGATGATGGGTTATGTTGTTTGCAGAACATATCAAAGAGACGTTGACGATTAAAAGTTCACAGCAAAGCCTGAGAGCGAGACTATGTCACTTTTGAAAAATAACACATTGATCATCGTAGAAATAAATGATGCATTCATAGGCAATACTATCCTGCCTTGGTGTAATTCATTGTACTTTAGGTTTTTATTGCTCAGGTATGTTAGCACACTTTAAATGGATGCTGATGCATGATAGGTTAAAGGCTGATTCTTTTATGTATTTTTTTTTATAATTTTGTGAAAGCTAAATGATTTCAAATAGTACTTGTTTTGTTTTTAATTTAGATCAAGGTTGGCAGTTGCGAAATTAGACTCTTAAAGATTTACTTTCTAAATCACTAAGAGTACAACAGTCAATACCCCAAACTAGAGGAACTGAAATGGGTTTGTGAGAGGTTTTTAAAAGGCACATCCCAAAGCAATTTTCTGGTAAAGATGGTAAATCTGCGACTATTCTCAAGAAAGTAAGACGAACCACAACAATTTCTGCCTTGACAACAGATTTGTTGAATGTTTAAAAACCGTGTCTCTTCCCAGCTTTTCTGTTGTCTGAGATTCCTTTTTGTTACAGAAAAAAAAAAAAAAGAAAAAAGCCAACTACTCTAACGGATAATAACCTGGACCGGCTATTCAGACGACTGATAATGGCCACTGTCACGCTCTGTCAGCAAGAGTAGTAAACACCTGTGAGTCACCTTAGTATGGGTCAGTTGAGACAGACACCTTTCCAGGGTATGACAGATGGGCTATAAGAACACCGAAACTAAAATGGCCTACTTATTATTTCACATGGAGAAGAGAAATTACCAACCTCAAAGGCCAATTCTTCGGTTTCAAAGATCCAGAACAACAGAAGGAAATATGTATACAGGTCTTTGAGTGTTGGAATCATCAAAAATACATCCCTGCCTTTTGATGTTGAAATAAAGGTTACAAGAACAGAAGGTTGATCCATAACAAAGTAACTGAGAAATGACATTATTTGCCAAATAGCATCTGCTCTGCAGTGGTTTTTATGCGTGCATTATATTACAAACACTTAAAAGAAACTCCACATTTCCTAAACCAATAGGCATACACAATTTAGAATTTTTTGCTCGTTTTCGTCAGCCTGCTGAAAATTGCTTTCAACTTGCACTCAGGCTCTGCAATGCACATAACTGCTACATTTCAGCCGTCTCATTAACGCTGCAGTGCCTCGTAGGAACACTGCTGGGGACTCATCGTAGCTGCAGCCACACTGTGTGAGGCCAAGATGCCCTCTGGCTGCCGCCAAAAGAGGAGAGACCTGAATGTTGAGAAATACCAATCAAACCTCGAGCAACCTCTAATTCCTGATGAATTCTGGTTTTAAAGATAAACTATTAGCATTGTTTAAATGGATCACCCTTCAATAAACATACTGGCAGACATTATTAATGAAAATTACAGACTACATTAAAGTTGAATCTGAAGTTATTATGAATTCATTTTGAAAAGGGAAAAAAAAAAGATCTGCTCTTTCAACAGTTATATATCTGGGAGCCAAATCAATATGAACTTCCTGAACATAATCATCTGACATCTCATGCTGTTAAGACGAAGAACTCCTCCGCACTAGTCAGCTTACAGTGAAATAATGAATAATTATCTTGTTTTTTGCTACACAGCTCACAATTCAATTTGAACACAACATTCTGCAATCAGTGGTTCGGAATCTTATTTAACTTGGACAAACAGCCTCTGCAATCCACTTCAGTGGGAACCACTGAACAAATGAAACACAGCTTAAGAGATCCACTGAGGTCGTTGCTAGAGAAGCATATAAAGTAAAAGAGAATTTTGTAATCCTACTTGTTCTGAGGATGTCTGTTCTGTGGACAGACCCTGAATTTTAACTTTAAGATAGTGTTTCTACAGTCTAACTCTAGGATCAGTCTCTAAAATAATGACCATTTCTACCCCTAGTCTCAAGGTAGACTCATAAAGCCCATTGCATAACTCCATCAAAGAATCACGCACACACGTTTGCTTTTTTTAACAAGTTCAACAAAAACTGTCAGATACAATTTTGGCGGAATCAGATTTCAGCACAATACCATCTTATTGATTAGCAGATCTTAAATTTAGCAGCGCAATCAAGTATCAAGTGTATGATATTTTCACACTCTGAAAACGTTAGAAATTCTCCAGCTAACCAGTTTGTTAGCCTGGATAAAATCACCCTGAAGTCTTTTTCAAGCCTTTTTCTTTTTTTGTTCTCTCTTTTCCACACATTAATCACACCTACTGTAATGTAGTAACAACTCCTTATGCTATAAAGCAAAAAAGAAAAAATAGCTGGGATGTATTACAGTAAGGAAGTGCATGCCATAAGAGGCAAACAATACATAACGATCAGGCAAGTCTTTGTTGGCTCCAGGGAGAGACAAACCGCTTGAGCTCAACCAGCTAACCTAGGCCTAGAAACGCACACTCGTTACTACTCAGGTAGCATGGCACAATACCATGAAGAAAGATGGACATACCAGCAGTCATCCACTATTATCAAAGGGAGGGCCTACACTGAAACAAGCTGCAAGGAGAAAAGGCTATAATAAGCAGGTTACAAAGGAAGAACAGAGCTGCAGGAGCAGCAAACCGTACCTGCAGCAATGTCAAAGGATACGCAACGAGGAAGACGGCAGAGACTAGAGCTGAGAGCACACAAACCATTTCCAGCCACAACCTGCTTTTAGAGTGACAGGCTGGTAAGGGTCGTGCAATTAAAGAGGACCAGTTAACTAAAGCAAGGTAGGAATTTAACATTCCTCCTGCGACACTCTTACAACATTAATCTTTTTAAAATCCAATGCCTCTCACATTGTCGTGTAATTGCCGAGGAGACTGCATTGACAAGTGGACCTAAACATGGACTTAATTTTAGTATTTCAGTGTTAGTCACATGACATCCATGCTATCATAAACACCTGGTGAGTTGACTATTTTAGATCATGAAAAATAAAAGTTGCAGAAGAGCTTACCCAAATTCACCTGATACTGTAGAATGGGATGCGGCTTTAAAGACCTAAGCTAGTTGTTTAATGCTGATTGATACTAGGTGGAAACTGCAATGAGAACAGTTGTCCAATTTTCAGGTGCAACTATGTGGAACAATCATGTGTACAGCAATATCTCCCTGCAAGGGCCCCCAAGCCATCGCACGAGATAACTACACGCTGCAAGCCAAATCATTTGAGTGGGTGAGAGAGAAGAGGAAAGGAGCTCTGAGGTCTGTCATTTGTGATTCTGTGAGCATTGCTGGATCTGACGAGCAACATGTGATCAATAATGTCTCAGAGAAGGGCACTACTGCAAATGAAGGGATGGTATCTTGAAGGTATTTTGAATCTGGCACAAGCTATAGGAAAAAGAAAACAAAGCGAAAAGTCAAAGGTGGGTATTTTATCTAAGTAAAAATCTGAAACATATTTTACACTTCATCTGCCAAAACCGTGTCTTATGTAAGTAATCACCCGGGGACATTTCATGGTCATGGTGACATCTCCCCATAATTCGTCTATCTTCACCATCATTATTATTATTATTATTATCATTAACATCAGTAGTAGTAGTGGTAATAATAGTGCTATTACCCTGAATTACATTTGAATCTTTTTAAGGCTATCTATCATTGTACTGTACCATTAGGACTCAAATTTTATGATGGATCTCTGTATTCCATTTCCTGAAAAAAACAAAGTTGGTGCTGAAATATTACAGCAAGGAAGGCACCAAAGCGTCAACCAGCAAAACGTCACTCATATTTCAAGATGACCCAGGGCAGTCCTGTGGGCCAGTATTTAAGAAACCAAACTCTGTGTCAATCCAGCAGGTAGTTAAAGGAATGGACAGAAGCCGAACTGTAAAACCGTTTGACCAGCACTTAACTCTTGAGCTGAGCATGCAATAGATTTGCATATTTTGGAGCAGCACTTGCTGAGCCCATAATCCCCGAGCATGAATGAATCACCAAGTTCATGAGGAAACTCTGAAAACATGGAGGTGCTTCTGACTTCATGACACACATCTTTGTCTGTATTATAAAAGAAAGACTTACAGTAAGTGAGAGGTATTAAGTTGGTCAAAGTATTTTTCCAGCACCAGTGTGAAACTAAAGGCCATTTCTCTGCCTTTTTTTGTGATTTCCTGCCACAGTCACCCTCACACAAGGACAGTTTGTTACGGGTTAATGATATATTTACATATGTTCGCTCCTTGCTGCTGTAGTCAATGATCATGGGCACAATTGAGAATTTGGAGTAAATGACAAGGAAATGTGATGACCCCAGCATGTCACTTCTTTGAATATTTTTCTATACTCCTACAATTCCTAACTAAGCTTATAGATTTCAAAAGTTTTGCTCAATTTCCACTTTGCCATCTTTACCTGGTATTGGATTTCTTTTTTTCTTCATTGATTTCCACTTCCTGGGACTGCTGCTTTGAGGCTTGTCTCTGGCAAGAACAAGGTCTGTGTGACCCTGTTGATAAGTTCTGTCCTACAGCATCCTTCTATGTAAGAGTTCCATTCACATCAAGTAGTTTCAAACCACATTTAACGACACTTGTCCTGTCTTTGTTTTAAGTGTTTTCTTGCCTGATGTATGCTTGAAAACTCTCACTTCTCACCTGTAATGTGCTGCAAAACAGAAACCAAGTCTACACATGTTCGAAGACAAAAGCCAACGATTCCCACGGGTGTCTCCTACATTATCAGTGCTACCATCAGCCACAGAGTTTGCCAAACTTAAGCTTGCTTTGTAACACAAACCTTTTCATGCACACCAAAGCTCTTTATCACATCCACTCTGAAAGCTCAAATCTTCTCTTTCTCAGTAATCATTCTTCCGTTTTAATTGGACATTCTCCCAAGTCTTTGGTGCTTTAACTGTTGCCTATCAGCACACTCGAACACCAATTATAACTTGTATCTTTAATCTGTCTTAATACAATACATCTACAACTCACAGTTCACCAGTGAAAACATTGCTTCCATTCAGTTGATAGTCCCACACATAAACCCTGTTTCTGTCTGCCTCTAGAATATACACTACACTACATTTTAACTGGATAAAACACAATTTTTTACTTGTTTCACACTGAAAAACTGGAGCAGAGCTGACAGCACGATCCCCCAAAAGGAGTCTATCTTTAAAGATCACAAAGAAAATAGGTCTGTGTGAAAGATGATGCTCTTTCTCTCCGACTGTCTCACCTTCAAACTTTGCCAATAACTTTATCTTTATTGGCTTCCTAAACTTAGACCTAGCACTGAGTTTGTTTTCTGTTTTTTTTATTAATGCAGGCTCAAAATACAAATAAGCAAAAGATGCGCGATGACAAAAAAGAGTAGTTTAGACTAGAACAACGTGTGCATACCTTTTGATATATAATATAACATGTAAATCCTGAGCATCTCTGCTTTAGGCTGATAATTACCCGCTTCTTTACCGATTGGCCGATGCCTTTAGTATCGCACTAAAGACGACTATAGATGGATGATTCTGAGAATAATACATGCCTAAATGTGGTGCCTTTCTGGTACTATAAGCTAATGAGTATTATTCAAATTTTCTGAGCCACTCAAACTCATAACTAGATACTGCATACAAATAACAATTAAGCTGATATTAATGAACATTGTTGTAATTAATAATTGAAAGAATTATTATTATTATGTTAAAAAACATTTAACAGAGTACAACTGCCCTACTTGTTTATTTCTTATTGTATATCGCATACAAATTTACTTTATTCTTTTTATTTGTTTGGACAAGTTTGGGCATTTTACTAAAAAGTACTCGGTTGTGGAAAGATGCAAATGTATTCCTTCCATTGGAACTTTTTAGATGCTTTTCTTTGTTTTCTTTAATAGTTCAACTTTGCCATTATTTTTCTTTTTAAAGTTGAAGAGGGCTTTTACAGATAGAAAATCCACAATTATTTTCCCCTGTGCTTCAAAGTACTTTGGACAAAACCATGTTGAAGGCGGTTAAACTACCCTTATTCTTTTCATTTCTTCACTGCAATACATTGCTAAGGTCAAGGACGGTGTAAAACACTTCCGACTTCACATCGAAAGAAAATAGAAAGATAACCTTGTTAACTGGGAGATAAGAGCACTATTGGTAAAAAAAAAAATGTAAAAAAAGAATGGTTAAGTTTTTTTCTCATCAGTTCAATTAAATTCTGTTTATTTATACAGCTGTAATTCACAACAAAGGTCCCCTGAGGGGATAATACAGAGTTCAATTCAAGATACATTCCAGTTCAGTCCGATTATAATCGATTCAGTCTTCTTCATTCCAGTTGAGTTTAACACAGTCCGATGCAGATTTATAAAATGCAGACTCGTAAAAAGTAAATCAGTGTATAGAGCTACATTATGATCAGACCAAGTTGCCATGGTGACTGTGCACCACTGAGACCCCTCTGGCTCCTTCATCATGGCTCGCAGCTATAATTGTTCATCACAATGTCTCGTTAACAGGATCATTTTTGACACTTGATCTTTATCTCTTGACATCTGTTCCTTTTTAAGTTGGAGAAGAGAAGTATCAGCAGTGGAATTCTGAATTAAATTTTTTCTACAATTGTGTTAAAAAAAACAAAAAGGTTTTGAATATTGCATGAACACCATATAATAACAATTCACTGGTCTCATTAAGAATGAGATAAACAAAACAGGGCAAAATAGCATGTGCCAATGAAACAGAACCACTCACTGAACAATCTGTATGGAACCCCTGTGTAATTAAATGTTTTCCAGCACAATAACTGCAATAAATTCCACTTTTAGGAAGCTTATCCATTTTCAGTGCTTGTTAACGTTGGTGATAATTCAGCTTCACTTATTTTGTTTATCATTGAGGTCATTGTGGGTAGTTGTTGTATATGCTACATTGTATTGAAAAGCTTTTATTTTGTTCCAGTTTTGTATGTTTATAATGTGAACAATACATTTGTTAGCAAGGCTGTGGTGTGGGTGCGTGTAGAACGTAGTGTGGAGTTGTCTCACTTCTGTGCTACACTTTTGCATGCTGTCCTTGTTTGCTAATATGTGAAACTAAGGGACCTCTGCATAAGTTTGACTCACAAATACAGTTATGCATGCTGTCCATGGATGAACCAGCATTGACAGGCTGTATAGATATGTAAGTCACGAGTTGAAAGCTTGTCTCTCCTGACTGCAGCTTGATATTTGGAAGACTCATGGCAGTTGTATGTCAAACTATTTACCGTACGTCCCTCCTCATGCCAGTGAACCCATATTGAATGATGGCCGGGCTTTTCACCACAGATACTGATTGGTATGCTCCAGGTGGCTCCACACAGGGTTCTCAGTCTATCGACTGTGTTGTAATGACAGCGCTTAGAGCACATGAGAACCTGGCTGTGCTGTGATAAAGGAGGAGGGTGAAGCCCACACGCTGAGACTCGGGGCTAACAGGGAAAGCAGCAGCTTTAATTTGACAGACTTGATTTGATTTTCTATGTGTGAGGTGGCGGCCTCCACAAAACTGCTCTTAGATGCAATTCTTAGAAAAGACAAGACCATGCCCCAGGCACTTTTTTGTCTAAGTTCTGGGGGAGATATAGAGGTCTGTGATGCCTTTGAAACATCTGATCTTTTATGTAAGAAATACTGGGAGATTTTCATTTCATTTTATTTATTTTTTGCCTGTCCTTGTGTCATCACTTGGGGTGACAAACATGACAAGACCCAAACCGTGACTGATCAGAAACGTAACTTGAGAGGCACTGCTGACACCACTACAAGGTCGTGAGTGTTCTCTTCTTATTTTTTTTTTCTGAAAATAATAATCAAAAGCTAAACTGTTTTAATGGTTTTATGGGAAGTTGAAAAAGCTCTCCAACATGAAGCTCTCCCAGTAATAACCAGTGTGGGAACATACTGCTGAAAGCTTTGGTAAAGTAGATTCAGAGAAACTGAAAAGAGACTGCAGAGAACACGTTGTGAGAAGCAACATGTAAAAAGCTGTGAGAGGGGCCTGTTGCACTCTCATTGTAATGACACCCGATAGAGAGCAGGAGTTTAAGCCAAAATAAGGTATTTTTCTGTTCAGATGAGGTCTGCAGTTTGCGTTAGTATCATCATATTGATGCTCCTTACATCTTTTTTATTTCTTAAATGTAGAATCTATTCACATTTTTTGATGCATAATAAAAATGTTAAATCAGAGCAAAAGTATCTTTTGTATAATATTGTCCATGTATTTCCTGTGTTGACAAAAACAACAAATTGATATTGTTTTTATATGTGAAGTGGTCTATAGACGGGCTTCTCGTTACTGTATTCTCGCAATCTGGCAAAACTGTGCTCCCTTTGCCAGATTGCATTTAACTCTCTAATAAACATACATTTTTATTAGTTGTTTTTCAATTAATTTGTAAATTCTTGTTGACTCATTGATTAAATAATACAATGACTTTTAATATAACATTGTGGAAAATAGGAGCTGACAATACTTCAGAATGATCTTGCCTAATTTTTTGCCAAAAAGTTAAGTTAGTATCATTCATCGATTAGATTTTTTTTTTTCCACACCAAAGACCAAAAGGGTGTTTTATTTAAAAGTTGTTTTTTCGTTTTTGTATTTTTTTATTTTTGGCAACCAGCAGTAAGGGACAAGTGAAGGTAGCCCGTGTTAAAAGCTGCATTTTCTGCATGTAATAATATTCATTTTCAATTCATTTGTTTGACTCTTTGTTTTTATCATACCTATTATCATTAGTGGTTTCACCTCATGTTCTGTGGGCTAAGCAGTGACAATGTGTAGGCACTTATTGTGATTCTATTAGGGTAGGGTTGGGGAAAACAAACTGGCTCGTTCTCTCCACAAAGCATTCATCAGAGAGTCTGGGTCTTTGGTGATTATTTTTATGCAAGTGCAGTACATCATGAAATGGACCCTTAAAACACAGCTTCAAAATTAGAACACCCCTTGGATGGTTTTGATGATAGATGGTCTTGGGTAAAGTAATCACCTAACCAGAATTACAGAGCAAACAGAGGCCGAAGCATAGCAGGTGTGCCTTGCTTCTATAATGGAGATATTTGTAGGATTTATCTGAGAAATTTTAACACACTAATTAGCTGTGGTCTGCTACATAAATTGAATATAATTATACTGCCTGCACTGAAAAACAGAGAGAATCCAAATAAACAAACACTTTCCAGGCCATTTAGATGCTGAAAAATATATGAACAACAATTTCTGTCTGAACCAGAGAAAAAAAGAAAATGTGAAAGTGCTCTGATTTCTAACATTTGTGAACAACGGGGGTATTCTCAGCAAATGGGTAATTAGTTTTAGCATTACTTTGTTATTTATACCACTAGAACACAGCTAGTCAGATAAATTATAAAATGGTTCAGTTTAACATCATCTGCCTACATACTGTTAGGATGTCAGTGTAGCTGTGCAGGCCTGATAGTTCGAGTGAGCGTGCAAGGATGGACTGTGGTGGCTGGTTTAAACAGGAGGCTTGAGACAGGGATTGGTTTCAGACTAACCAGGTGTGTATTCACCCACAGTGAATAAATAACATCTTGACACAATGAAAGACCTCTGTTTCACAGGTAGCAGGAGGTCTCTTGTATTACATGGCAACCTTTTACTGTTATCACAACCTCATCCTCAAGCTCTACCGTGTAACAGGATAGTCTTAATCCCCAGGGTCCAAACTGAGCAGTGAGCCAACTTGGACTGACCTCGGGAGTCACATTTGTATCAAATGATATCGGCATTTGTGTAAAAATGTTAATTACAGTATGGTGGAAATAGTTGGAACAGAAGCTCAGAATGAATAAAGTTGATTATTTTCAAGCCTTATAAACTGTAAGTGGAAACATCTTGAGAATCTTAATGGCTGCAAGCGCGAGTACTAATCAGTGTGTGAGCTGGCTCCCAGGGGTTTCCTTCAAGATGCATGTAAAATAGGCTTAATGGAATTGAGCAATGAATTATTCCACAATGGAGGCAGAACTGGAAAAAAAGTTTTTATCTCAATCTTTAACATTTTTATATGGGTATGGTGTGCCATCCTCTCTTTATATCCTACAGTACACACTATAACTCAGTAATGATGCTGTTTGTTATACATTTTTACATTGTTATGAGTTTTCAAAGTTGTAGCTCATAGTATTGCAATTGCAAATCAGAGAGCATTTTTCCCATAATGCACCAAGCAATGTCTGTGAAACTCTTGACAGCACAATGT
Organism: Leuresthes tenuis; assembly: GCF_036924035.1. Lineage (NCBI taxonomy): Eukaryota > Metazoa > Chordata > Actinopteri > Atheriniformes > Atherinopsidae > Leuresthes > Leuresthes tenuis. Next base: position 20,167,637 of record NW_027325362.1, read on the forward strand.
TATCTGCAAACAAGATACAGTAACTCTTTATTCATAGTTCTATGTATTTTCAATCCATGGATGGATCCTTTTTGCAAAACTTTGCTTGCATCTAAACAAGTGAGATTTATTTTTTGTAATCATCAGTGTAAAGTCTGTGGGCTGAGTGGAAACTCATGGGAGGGAACTTTGGGAAAACAATAATGAAAACATCTTCCGGTTCATGCATTGGGCAAGCATTTTCCATTCAAGTAAAGACATTGTGTCTTGAAGTAATATACCCACATAAAAAGACACGTCTATTTTTTTAAATGAAAAAAAAAAACTCTTGAATAAAAGAGAAGTGGGGGGGGCTGTGGTGTGGATCATATGAAAATTAATTCAAAACATCAAAACCTGGTTTAAAAGTAAAAACCTATTGCTTAATCAAGGCACAGAATCAGTGACTCCAGTTAACTGAAATGTTTCCTAAAATATTGTACTTCAAAGGCTAATGGGTATAAACTAACCACTTCTATTTTTCTGCATCTCCAGCTTCCTGTCAATTTCCCTTGCAATTCTTCCTGATCTGATCTTTTTCACTCTCCTCCTCCTCCATCCATATCTCATGTTGCTTCTAATTCAAAGTCTCTTTGCTGCTTTGTGGTTTTTCCGTAATCAATCAGTTGTGTTTGCTGAAAGAGACAGTCTTCGGCTCTCACCGCTTTATACTCTGTGCAAAGAGAAGCTTTGCAGAGTTTGATGGAGAATACCTCAAAGGCGCTGTCACTCCTCTCAACAGGAGACATATAAATAAACATTTAGATGGTATAAACTATGGTCTGACTGAAGCTCATAACCTGTTGAAAAACATACCATATGAATGAGGATAAATGTGAAATCAGCTGTAAAAGCTACATACAACTCAAACACTTTGATATAAAATGCCACCTCCTTTTCTACAGCCTTTGTTTATCAGTTTTCATGGCTTAATCAACTTCACTTTTCAGCCTGACAACCTCTGAATGGAACCTTAGAGCTGCAAATCCCCCTCGAGCCATGCAAAACCACCTAACAAGCTTATGGTACAAATTTACCGGCTGCTCCTCGGACATGGCCTTTGAAAGGAATAAGCAGTTGATTATCACATGCAAAAATGCTTTTCTTCCGGCTTTCTTATCTGTGTGGTGGATGACCTTCAGAGCTCTGAACAGGGAAGGGGGAGCCATCAGAATAAATTACAGGCTGCTGCCCTTGTCAAAGAAGTCCCGCTGGTGGTAATGACAGGGGTGTGTGATTCTCTCTCGATCTCTATGCACACACACTCTCCTTCTAACAAAATGACATGGAGCACCAAAGGCTGCAATTATTACTGTATGCAAGGTGGGCCATGTACTGGATGTAAATTAGACAGAATAAGAAATTATAGTTATAGATGAACTAATAAAGTAACTGAATATAGTGCCCGGATAAAGACACCTGAATCTATTTAGTGATTTATCACTGTCAAGGGTTGAACAGGAGGAGAAAGACGAGAAACCAAGAGTCTCCAGTACCCTGACATTAAGGGTCTGACATCGCGTTAGTAGTGGAGCCAAGGACTGCACAGAGGCCAATCTCTACAATCATAATACCCCTTAAAATCTCGCTCACTGTCTTGCCATCTGTCTGCCACATCCACATCTCTCAGTCACACTGATCCCCTAACAAATCTTTCTCTCTCTGTCAGCTCCTCACAGCCTACTCTAGATCCTGAGAGTAGATGGCCACTTCTTAAAGAGCAATAAGTAAAATTTTTCAGTGGCCCTGGGTGCTAAATGGCCGCCATCTGTCTGCAGGAGAGCTGACAGTGTTGGGGATCAATACCAATGAGTTGAGGATCACTTCGCCAGGTGCTGACATTTCTCTCCCTACAAATGTTACGCTCTATTTTGGAACCTAATCATATTTTTCAGCTGCTCCACAAGGGGTAAGATGGTGCTGTGAGAAATGGGCTGCCAAGATGTCTGAGCCACAAAGGAGGAAAGAACCTTGAAAAATGCCAAAAATTACAGCAGTGTTTTGGCATGACTTGTATCCTTAGCAGAAATTTTGGGTGAGGGAAAAGTTAAAGCCTGGGCTGGCCTAAGCACGCAACTGTCAAGTGCATAGTAAAAGAGCCAATTTATTGGCAACACCATGACACCTCTTCCCACCTAGAAGAGAATAAGTCATCACAGTCTGTAGGACACATTGGTGATTAATCTGTAACATCACTGCTCAAAAATATTCTTTAAGAATCGGGAAATCATAACTTTGGCAACTGCATGGGTACATTTTTCAGCAGAAAAAAATAAATGCGGCTTTAATACAGCAGACTGAGAACAGACATGACAAGATCTCATTATCTTTCCTAAACCCTCACTGTGATGTTTTTGTTACCGTAAAAGTTAAATCTGTTATATTAACTCCTTCTTTTGCTAATTGGGTCTCCCATATCATCTATCAACTGTTCTCCATCTCTAAATCCCTGCTAAAACCCAAGCAGTTTGGGCTTTTACCCCATTACTACACCCAGACTCTGGAAGAGTCTTCCATTCCTCACTAAAAGTTATCCCACTCTAGGTCATTTCTAAATCCAATTTTAAGGCTCATCTTTTTTCTCTTGCTTAGTTCTGTGTGAGGTTTCACTTTCACTTGTCAATCACACTCTGAGTGTCACAATACATGGCTTGAGGAGAAGGAGTTGGATCCAAATGCAAGGCTAACAGAAAGAAGGGGGAGGATGAATAAATTAAACCGAATGAAATGAATATTCACAATGGATTTATAATGTTGCAGTATTTTTTTCTCTCAACAATCATATTCCGTCATCATTAATTGGTAAGTGAGCTGGAGAAGTCTCTCATTGACCATACTTGTTTCAACACCATGTACGTAGAAGGTAGGTAGTATTGTCCATTTTTTCCACAGCCTTTTGCAGCATTGTTCCCTGCACAATCAGATCAAGCACAGTCTCCAGCAATTCAGATATAAATGAAGAAAAAGAGACTCTCTTTTAAAAATGCACTGCTGAGGCAGGAAATGCAAGTCACTAGCCTAAAGATTAACAGGAAACAAAACACGTGCCTGCAGACAAGATGGAGCTATGACGAGGAGCAGGATAAGAAAAAGCAGCAGAATATATTCTGACTGAACTAATCAACCATCCAGGAGTGAAAATAATTTAAGTAACAAATGAAGACAAGCACTACAGTATAAAACAGGAAGTACAGTTGTCTAGAATACAGACCAAATGTTAACTTGACTTAAAATGGGAAATTTAACAAAGAACTTGTCACAAGGTAAGCTGTGGTGTGGCTCGGTGAGAAGGGAGGACCCAGATGCAGATATTTATAAAGAAAAACTTGATTTATTTTGAGCACAAACAAAAAGGGCGACTGAGCCGGATTACAAAAAAAACTTAACTTCAAACATGAAAACTAACAAAACAAAACATGGCTTGAACTATGAAAAAACGTGACTATGACTATGAACAAGAATGACTTTGACTTGACATGGCCTGACAACATGAATGATAGTGGTATCAAAGATGGTAGTAGGCAATGACATGAGGGAACCTGGAAATTCAAATTCAAGATATAAACACAAAAATATGCAGTTACTTACTAATTTGATTATTTCAACATTCTGTAACTTGGTAATGGTTGGTAGCCGGTTTTATTTAACCTCTCCTTTTAATGTTTAATGTTTAATGTTAATGTTTTCTTAGATATTGCTTTTGTACCACTGTGAAGTAGTAATCCAGAGACTATTAGTTTTATTTCTTTCTGTCAAGTATAATTTCATTATCAATCACTTGCTTTGAATAGAAAGTACTTTTGGTCAACTTCTGCTGTCTTTAAATATGCTTCTCAGAAAAAAGGACTTGAACATGCTTGCACCCTGCTTCAGTGGCCTCTAGATTCAAAGTCCTGCACCTTTTAGGCCTGTAATCATCTGTGACCACTTCCTTCTGACTCTCCTGATAGCATTAAAGCCCATTAGTTCTTGACTTGAAGCAATATTGTCGAATTTGTCCAGCCCAACAAGCCAGAATGCAGCTCCATGTTCTCTAGCTGGGCTACTACTGTTGTCTATGGTTCAGGAGATAATCAGACAGTGATAGCACTTTGGTTTTGTCGCCCTGTTTTGTTGAAAGTTAATCGTGTTGCATTCCTCAGGGCCATCACAAATTTCATGCTATTCCTAAATCTGACAAATACTTTGAAACGCAGAGACTTGCATTCAAGCCCACCCCACACTGGCCAATTATGGTAAATGAACATGCTGTTTTGATGAAAAGCAAATATTAAATAAATATTAGATCAGCCAAATGATAGGATCATTATAATACAAACAATTTTAGGTAGCCATGGTTTTGAAAATCATTTCAAAATGTCAATATTTCTTTTCAGTTCTCACAAAAGTACAGTTAGATTGTCCTCTATCATTGAAGACAAAAGAACCAATCTAGAGGTATGACAAACAGTGCCAACATGACAAAAGGGGAGAGAGAAAAACAGCACTTTCGATGTTCAATATTTTCTAATAAATGGACTCATTGCTCCAAACACACTGTGATATAAGAGAGTAGCAGAAAAAAAAAACAAATATTAGTTATTCTTCCAATCACAGCATGAGCTTAGACTGACTTGTATTGTTGCAGCAGGGAATTCATTGTCCCAGCAGTGAAAGAAGTGGAGATGTTCTCGTGTGTCCTTATGTGCTTGGAGGGAGTCACTGACTGATTGATTTACATCACAGTAGTTTGATGCCTGATCCACATTCTTTCAGTTCGGATTCACTGCTGATAAAGAAAAGTCAGTGTTTTATCAGCATTTGAGTCAGCGAGTCAATTAGTGAGGGTTTCAGTTACTCAGCACGAGATATTTTCCACATTTGAAAGTAAAGAGTGTCCGTCTATCAAATTAATATTTTAGATTTCCCAAAAAACAACTGTGATGTAGAATGACAGACAGACTCAAATTAAATAGAAATTGGAGGTCTCAGGTGTCCAGACACAAAATGGAACCAAGCAGACATACCGACCAAAGTGGGCAAGTGTTAATGCTGTAGGATCAACACTGCATTGATGTTCCTCACAGGGGAGGCTGGCCTCGTGGGCTCTTATGGCAGTGGGTTTAGTTTTTCTCTGCAATTCCATGATTGGACTCGGAGCTCAGGGCATGGCAAGATCAATACACGCCCCTGTGATTCACACTTCCTAAATGCATGTAATTGATCAAACACTTCTGCAAGCCATCTAGAATCTTGAGTGATTAGTCTTGTCATGTTATATCTATTAATACAAAGTTAAGTGACATGGGAATTAATTACTTAATTGTTAAGAATTTGCTGTCAATGTTTTTTGCTGCTGTTAAGTAGAACATGAGGCAGTGCTTGAAGATCCCCATCAATTCACTTCATGAGCACATTTTAAGCTCCAACTAACATTGACAAGCTTTACCGTTTTTTAGACTGCAGTGTGATGTGGCTGTGATGCAATGAGCCACTGGTAGTTGTCCTTAAACATAGTCCTGATTGATCAATCTGTCTTCGATTAGGCTTTTAAGCATGTCCTAACTGGCCTCCTGGTGCTGTAGTATACCCCTTTCACACATCAGATGGGGCCTCTTCGGGGCCCCATAGTGACCAGGTTATGTGCCTGTTTTGGACTCCATTCTTTATGAACAGTTATCAGTGTAGGCCTGCATATTCTTGCGAGTTTGTGATTGATGCAGAGAGGGAATGCATCAGAGGATACAGACTGAGGATATATATACACTTATTTTTTTCATGACTCAGATGCTCGGGAGCATATATCAGCTGTGCAGGGAAAGAGGCAGTCATGAATCGCGGGTGGAATTAATCATCCCAAACATTTTCCATTTGAATCACCCCATAGGTGCTGATTTAACGGCAACCCATTTATTGTGCTTGCCAATGACAAACCAATGGGTAATTTCTACAAACATGACGTATAATCCATGTTGCATGCAAAGTATGTGTTTTCATGCACCTGCTTGCCAGAGGGGCCAAAATCTAGAACTCGACTGGTTGTAAAAAATAAATTATCAAAAAATATGTGCTCTTGTTTATCTGTGCGTGACATTTATACTGTACTGTGCAAAAGTTTCCAGTCATCCCTGATTTCTTTATATTTTTGTTTCCAAGGAGCCAGACCTTTTTGTAATCTTTAAAAGTAGTCTTGATGAATTGTTCTCCAGCCTTTCTGAAGATCTCGGCTGTTTTTTCAGTCATTTTCAGTCCAGTCCTCGCACCTGATTATTTCAAGAGAAATGTGTGTTTTTGTTTATTAGCACACATACGTATGAATCACTCAAATATTAAAAATGCACTGAACTCAAGGAATTAACCAGTGTTGTGTTTATAACAGGTAACTGTGCAAAAATACCACTTTAAATTGTATCTTTAGGCACTTTGATACTAGCAGCCTGTCACAAAGAAACACCATTTGTTCCGATTTCTTTAGTTGCTTCTATGAAAAATGCCAAAGATAACACAGTTTAGCAGTCACAAAATTGTATTTTTGTACCGACAAGGCTGTTCCCAAAGCTGGAAACGTGGCACACCTCAGTGTGGTGTTCAGTGAGTCATTAAAAAAAAACAAAGGGAAACAGAATAAGTGTCAGGCCTAAAAAGAAAACTATCTACGGTCGATGAAAAGCATGTAAAAGTGATGTCCTTAAGAAATAAGGAAAACAAATCGAGCTTAGACCTGACACAGGACCTGAGAGATGCATCTGGACATTCAGCTGATCCATCTACTGTTCACTGAAGCCTCATCTGAAATGGAAGGTTGGCTGTCAAGAGGCTATTCTTAAGTAAGGGCAACACTGAGAAAAGGCTAAGGTATACCAAATGAAAATCAGTGACCTTGGAGTGATGAATCCCTTTAATGCAGTGTTTTTCAACTCCGGTCCTCAGGACCCACTGCCCTGCATGTTTTCGATGTTTCCCTCCTCCAACACACCTGATTCAAATGAATGGCTCCTTTTCAGGCCACTGCAGAGCTTGATGACGAGCTGATAATTTCAATCAGGTGTGCTGGAGGAGGGAAACATCGAAAACATTCTGGGCAGTGGGTCCCGAAGACCAGAGTTGAGAAACAAGGCTCTTGTGCATTTTGTGAATTTTAAGCCTTAAGGGGTATAGCATTCTATTTTACATAAGCATGTTTGTGTCTGTGCACAATAGGTGGTAAATATAATGGAATACACATGTTGGTACACAAATATGAATGTTTCTTGTTTGTGTGTGTAAGTGCAGCTAAAAAACTGACATCCAAGAAGATCTAAAGGCAAAAGAGCAGCCGCGGCCCTGGCATGACAAGTGTAGATAAGTGATTATGTGTTGGTTTCAGCGGAGCAGGTGATTCCTCAGCCCTGTGGGTGGTTGGGGGGTTGCGGAGATGAGGCTGAGCAGTGTGGAGAGACCGCAGAAACATCAAAAACTCAGTGAGGTGCGAGCTCCTGCTATGCCTAGTAAGATCAATGATAGGGGCTCCATCTACAGCTGTTCGCACAGGAGGTTTTGTTGCGAGAGGTGTGAAAAATGAATCACTGCACTGATGTGGTGTGTCCATTATGTCAACTTTTGATGTGGAAAAACAATATTAATTGGTAATCATGAGACAAAAGCCTCGTGGAGAATGGAAGAGGTCACTGAGAAAGCAGATGTGTAAAAGTTTTAAAATGAAAAGGCTTATTACAATTCTGTTTGCAAAAAAAATCAAAATTAGGGTTTAAACTATTCACAAGTTCTTACATCAGTTTTTTATTCGACTTACATTTTACTCAGCATCCCTACTTTTTGGAAGCAGAGTTGTAAATGCTTTGTGCTCATTTGCATGTGTTTTGTGGCTGTGACAAGGTTGCCAAAACTGATTAAGGACTGCCTTTGTTAACATGAGACACAAAGTTGTTTTCCCCAGTTTTTCCTTGATGCAGCACCTTACCATGTCCTGTTGATGAAGTTCCAAACCTGCTGTCAGCACTAACGTGCTGCTGTGACAAAACGCAGGGCTCACATGAATAATTTGTCCATCTGGGAGCAGTCTATTTAGCATAACCGACTCATCCATCTGAGCATGAAGCACAGGGCTCGGCTAAGGTTGAACACGTCCCACAATTCACCTTTTTTTCCGTAGATTCTCAGAGCAACTTCGCGCAAAATAAATTTGAGGAGAAGTTAAGCTTTTCAGTGTTAATCACATTGAAACTGTCTGTGAAGAGGCCACCCCCTGATGCATGAATAACTGGGATACCGCAAGATGAAAATAAGATGTATGACACCGAGTTGGTTTCCATATGGCAGCAATGCAGGGTAATTGCTCTATAATTGCTTTGAATGTTTGCACTCTGGACCATTTGCCTCACCAGCTGTCATTGCAGAGGCATCTGCTGGATAACATGGCATCCAGTGGCTCACACCTTGGTCCCCTTAAGCCCACCTAAAGAAACATGCTCATTAACCAACACATAAAAAGTACAGTGCCTCTAGCCCCTCTTCTGGTGTATTTTGTTCCATTTCCCACTGGTGCTCCCAATAAATGGCATATCCTCTTGACTTAATAGGATCTTCAGTCACATTGCACTGTGAGGCTGTTGCTAACCACTGAAAATCACCCAAGACTGTAAAACATAACAGAACTTTAATGTGTTCGTTATGGAATATTGTTACACTGTCTTGACTTGACTTAAAAAAGGACCCTTGGAGAGATTTCAGCGGTATGAGTTGAAAGCATTTACACTGTCCACGCACTCCAAACATGAAACATGAAAAGGGGGTAGAAAAAAAAAGGTTTCGTTGTTGCTGCTGGTTTAACACGTTTGACACTGCAGTATACATCTTTTAACTTTGAGGCATCTTTTTATCTTTTTAGCTGCCTTCACTCTGCTGGTCAAGGTACTCCTGCCTCCATGCCTGTCACTTATTTTGAGGAGTTGTCTCCAAAGAATGCATTTAGCCTGAGGCAGCGATAAGTGCCATCAATAAAGACATCTCAAACACCGCTGGCAAATAATCATGATCTGCTGTACGAGAAGCAGTTCTGATATTCATGCAGGTCCTGAGCTCAGGTTCCAGCAGAGAGTGAAGGAGAAATTCCTCCAAACAGCAAAGAAAAACTACAGATTTATGATTTTGCTCACCGGGGCATATATTTACAGTCTACTGGCTGTCAGTCTTGATTTAAAAAGTTACTTATTGCAACTGCATAATGTGATCTTGTTCAGAAAGAGCATTTGGCTTTCTGACACACGTGGAAATACACGTTTTATTTTTTTTCCTTTCAACTGTGTCAACCACTGCTGGATGATCTCAGAGGCCTCGCTAGCGTATCTGACGACCGTATCTGATTCGTATTTAGGAGACAGTGCAGTTATCGAGAGACAGGTGTAATCTGTTTGAAGATGAAGACTGCATTTGAATTTTCAAGATAGTTGCATGTTCAGTAATCAGATAAGGCACTCATACATTTCTCCATAAGCTACTTCAGAGTTTTCCATTGAGGGACTGCCACTCTGTTGACATCGTGTACATCTGTTATAAACCACATTAACCTCTTTATTAATTCTCAAAAATTGTGCCTCTGCTTATCGTAAAGCTGCTTTTCTCCGTTTTTCTTCCAATTACTGATTCATCCACAGAAATGTCTGGCTGGGACATTAAACACTGCACATCAGTCAACATAATAATCTACTTTTTTTCTGTATGTCACTGGCAGAAACCCACTGATCATGAAAGCTTGACAAAACTAGAGTGTTTGAAGGATTAGATATTTGTTCCATTGATTTTCTTTTTGTGTGGCTTTACATATCTAGACAGTCTGCAACAGCACAAAGTTAACTGCTCAGGCTGGGAATCATTTCCAATCACATCTCTTCATGTTGTGACTGTCCTAGATGTCCAGGAGACAGTGTGGCTAACACTGCAAACAAAATGCCGAAAATCTTCTCACTGTGCTCCCGATGAATCATAGATGATGTGCAGAACAATGTCATTTGATTTTCCCACAGTGCAGCTCACAGGCATGTCAGGCTGATTCTCCACGCTCCCTGATGATCGACACTTCAGGGCTTCTCTAACCATAAAAGTGAAGTTGCTACACAACATTTCAAAAACTGAAAATTTCAGAGAAAATACAGATAGTTTGTGGTATTGTTGCTTCTCTGCTTCTTACTTAAAAACGTCTTTAAAAAAAAAAAAAAGATTAATCACTGCTCGTTAGATACAGAATTAGAATCAGCAGCCCATTAGAGTCATGGAGTTACAGTATTTGCAAACGGCTGTAACTCCTTATTTACCACACCTGTTGCAAGTTAAGGTTTAAGCTGAGAATGAAAAAATCTTAAAATCATCTTAGTTGCTGATTACATACACATAGGCTCGACAGTTAGCAAATATTTAAAAATGTGCAGGCATGTGGGTGTGTAATGAGCAAGAGGGAGCCAGATGTGGAAAAACAGAACAGGAACTAAAGACAGGATAAAAGAACAGGAGTAACCATGAGGATCTGGCAAATGATGATAGAAATCCAGGGAGTAGAAGCAATGGCTGACTGAACAAAAGTGTGTGGTATTCAACCACAGTACACCGAAATCCTAGGATACATATGAGGATACATATGAGGTGTTAACTCTGATGGCAAAAATATTTCACAGACATTAACTAACAAACAAGAATAACAAAGTTATTCAATCATGACAAAATCATAACATAATGATAGTTTAGCTAACTGTTAAAGCCTCAATGTGCTGACTTAATATTGCACCACAGAATCCTGATACTGATGGCATACGAGTGCACTGAAATTAATGTTGTTTGGATTAAGTGTGAGTCTACTTTTTTTCCGGTTTGTTCATTTCATTATTTATGACTGGCATCAAAAACACACAGTGGTTTGCCTTCCTTTCTATTTCAGAATAAGTTGTTTTTCCTGAGGGATGAGAACAGTGTATGCACCCACAGTGCAACACGATGCTACTTTTCTAATGTAATGCAGAGTAAACCAGAGTAGAACACCATTCTATTTAACAACTAAGCTAAGGTCCTCAACAAAACTATTAACTCATCTGAGGATAGGCATTTTTCTCTTTTGCTTTTAACTGTACTCAACTATATAACGCATTTATCATTATGTCTTTTCCATCCAGCCACGGTCTAGATCAGTGGGAACAATTACATCCAAGCATAAGAGAGCTACTGACACTATGGACTATGACCAAGTCATATCATCTCTGCATCTGAACCAAATGAACAAAAAAAAAAGCTTTTGGGCTGTAGCTGAAGCTTCTGATCTCTGTAAATGTATCAGTATAGTGCTCTTTCTATCACTTTTATAAGTATATCTAAATGAAGGTGAAGAACATCAACAGAAAACTGACCAGTGTGTGAAAAACTGAATGCCGTTGCTTTACCAGACTCATGAAGCCAGTTGTGTTACTTATCTCATGCATGAAAAGACCTCCTGAGTTAAATGTGTTCATTGGCTCAACAGAGGTGGTGTGGGATGGAGGATCCCTTCTTTCAACTGCCCCTTGCAAAGAAGAGCAGCACCAAGTGTTCTCTGCCATCTTCACTGGCACCACTGAGAGACCACAGAGCTCCCAGGTTTTCGGGGGTTCCCAGGGTTATGGACGCAAGCAGCACATTATTTGTTAGAATAACAACTTTGTCAGTCCGTGGCTACTTGTTTGATGTAGTTCTTTTCATCATAGGTTGGCGTTTTGGTGAGTCTGTTAAAGCCCATCATCGGCAGTCATCAGACATATGTATGGATTCAATTCAATGTGCTGTTCCAGAGTCTCACTTACTTTCAGAGAGGTCATTACTAGGGCAATTTCACATTCAGATGCTTTCATTCAGTTACCTTTTGTACCTTTCATAGTGACCTAACATGAAATTCCCTCAGAACACCTTCTACTCTTGCTACATATAATATGCCTCACACAAAAGGCTTCATGATGAATCATGGCTGTGTGATTTATTGCACCTTGTATCCTTGAGGGTTATTCTATGCTCACTTTACACTATGTTACACTATGCTCACGATGGTTGTTGTCAAGGCTTCTTAGGTCAGTTAGACATTAGTTCTGGTTCATATTTGCTTGCTTCCATAACTGCACGCAGCTGTGTTCTTCCTAAGACAAAAAAAAACTGAGTGAGAACAGTGCTTGCCCATGTCTGAGCTGACAACACAGGATATTGGAATGTGATTGGCCCTGGAAGCAGGTAGTAAAGGGCAACTAATTTATTTCTGACCCGGTGCACCAAATTTAAAAGGAGAATCCTAACCATGACATTGTTACTGGAGAAGTCTGTTTCAGTTTCAACCTTTCCTGAATCTTTGGTGACATATTATGGTTATTTTATGTTCATGTTTTTTTTTATCAACAATTAATGAGGAAGAAAAGAGAATTTGTAACAAAACTGCAAATACAATGTGCAGGCAACACCTAATAACTGGTGAATGACTCTACTGGCTAGCAATCACTTCAGACATGTAATTTCAACAAACTAAAAGCACTTGTGGCATCGACTGCTGAAACCACAGTGGTGAGCCACTTTCCAGCTTGAATTTTCTCTTACCCTCCAGTTTGTTACATTAAATTATTATAAACTCATGGATTGTAAAACCAAATGCCTAGAACACAGTATGGGGGTCTCTTTTCCCTGTTGCCTCCATTACAAAGGCTTAGTTGCTCATCACATTTGATTAAACACCGAGATGTCGATTTTGACTGTAAATGAACGTTGAATACAGTGCAGAGCCTTTGTTCAGAATTGTTGAGTATTCAGATCATAAAAGCATAGCTGCCTTGCACATCAGATCAAAGCCAATGTGCTGTGGTCGATTGTCGAGCATTTTTGCTTTTCAAATGCAACAAACAAGCTGACAGATTAAGCTGCTCCCCAAAGCTTTATAATTTGCATACTGACATAAAACTGGTATCTCGCCTCTCCTTTGACACATTCAATTCAGATAACAAAAAGTATCTCAATTATTAGATGAGGACTAGTTGAGATTAGTGCAAGTAAGACAAAGTGAGACACAAGCTTAGCAAAATGTTTCAAAATATTGAGTTGAAAAGATCAAATTAATTCTAAACTAATTTTGATTCAGATTTTGTAATTAAATCAATCTATTTATGCTCACTGTTATTCTTTAGCTACATGTCCAATGAGTACAGTTATAAAATAAAAAATACTGTGAAATGTATCAAGCTCCTAATACTGAGGTTTTAAAATAGAAACAATGTTGTTGGACATGAATATTTATCGGTAATCCATGTTGGCCTCATGTGTAGCAGGACAAAGTGTTCCTGGCATCAACAAAGGAAAGGATTAATGGTTGTATATGTGAAAGTGAAGGTTATCCCGCGGAGCAGAGGTCATAGTAAATTAAACATATCGTGCTGAATGGAAGTCTGAGGCTTAATGAAAGAAATTGCACGCCACACCTGAAATGAGATGAAGAAAGGTAATCATAGTTCATTAAAAAAGTGCTTTTGGAGCAGAACCTTCTGACATTCCCGTTAGGGGAAATTAGATTTCATGCAGAGGATCAGCATGGCCTGATCTTTAAATAACCTATATATAGTTTCACTTTTCTGGAGGATCCATTTAAATGATTCTCTTTCAAGTCCGATTGGGTTCCAAACATCTTCAGCTCTTCACCAGTAATGTTAACATTTTGCAAGTTTGCTTTGCCTCTCATTAGGGATTCATGCTCTGCAAAGCATTTATACAATAATTTGACAGTAAAGAAGAAAACAAGTCAGCATGCATTCATCGTAAAAACCAAGCATCTCTGCATATCACTGGACACCTCGGGCTGCAAACCGCTTCCTGACATCTTAACCACCAGAATGCAATTAAATATTCAATTCTAACTGTATTTACTTAATAGAATGGTAACATGAAAATGCTCTAAGAGTGCAACTTTAAAGTTCATCAGTTGGATTACATTGAAACAGAAGGTGTCATCTAATTATTGTAAAGAGAGTTAGTATTTTTCCTGACTGGAGACTGAACAAATTCCTCTGCTAAGCTGCTGAACTAACAAGGGCAGAATACAAGAGAACACCCAGTCAAGGGAGGACAGAGACATTCAAGGAAAAAAAACAACTTTATTTGCTTTCTAATAAATTCAGCTCCTTTAAGGGGTTGCACTAAGCATATCAGGGACTCTTATTTCTCTTCTCCGGAAGGCCTTACTCAGAAGCCACAGCTTCAGCAAGAAACTGCACTTTAAAAAGGGACATAAAGCAAATCCAAGTTTGTTACGCCAACCAACAGTCCACAGAAAGAGAAAAAGATGTTAAGTGGGTGCAATATGGAAAATCTCACACTGCAGAGTCTTGGTGTTTCCAAGCATCAAGCACATTAAAAGGATGATGAAAGTAACATGTTCAGTGAAAAACAAGCAAACAACTTGAAAAACCACCATGGTGCTGCTCCAGAAGCACATTTGACAGTTATCTTGACCCATATTTGTTTCTGTTATTCTTGTGATATTTAACAAACGCCATTCACAGCATAGGCCTCTTTGAACAGAGAAGTCTCCCTCCTATAGGTGCCGTTTCAGTGGTGCCTTGAAAGCTTTCTCCAAAATCTACACGACGTAAGATTTGAGCAGAATTACAGCTCTGATTTGAGTCATCTCCAGTAGCAGCAGACATCCATATTGAGGAAAAGAGCCATTCAAAATGACATCCCATACCCAACACCAAACACAAGTCAATGTTAGCATTGAGCTGGTGATCGTAAATAAGCTCCCAAGTAGAATCGGATATGTAGCTCAGAGGCTGATGAGGACTAAAACCAGAGGTTGCAGACAGTGATTATCTGACTTACTGTCATCAGCTTATATGGCTACATATACTAATGTTGATCGTGTGTTCTGGATTATATATGGTCACATTAGTCAAAAGTTTAAGCCATTGTGCAAGCACAGCAACTTTTCTATTAATTAATCTAGTAATTCTATCAGCTTCAAACAGTGAAGTTCAATTTAAATAAACATTTTCAAACTAGACCCCTATTAATCTAATCTTTTTTGGGTCAAGACTACCAACAGGGACCAAAATTTCTGCAACTGGACCATTGTTGAAGGAGAACACTATACCTGACAATTGCAGGACAAAGTAGCTGTACTGGCCAGCACCTTTCAGTGTAAATCTCTGGTTAAATAACAAACAAGCTCTTGTTCTTTTATTCAAGAACAAGAGCTGCCCTGTGTGACTATATCGCAGGTATTTTATGTTTGTAACATTCTCTGTCAGTGCTGGACCAGTTCCAAAGACATTGCTTCCTACCATTTATTCTAGAGCCGCAGACCAAAGGGGATCGTGAGACCAGGCCTGTGCAGTCTTTTACAATCTGTTTATTACATGTCATATGTCACTACATCCTGTTTGTTGCAGCTCTAAGTATTAATAAATCATCAACAAAAACATTTGGGTGATTAAATCACAAAAAATGTGTCATTTTTTTCAAACTTGTCAAATTTTATACTTTGAACTCTGTTTTAATTTGCTGAAGAAATGCAACTGCCTTCTAGAAGGCAGTTCTATAAGAACTGCCTTCTAAAAGACTGAAAAATATACTGCAGCTCTGAACAAAGCACACATACACATGCACATACACGTACACACACACGATGTGGTTGCCATGGAGTAAAGCTTTTTCATCCAACCAATTGTAATTTTCTTACTAAGAGTTCACATTTCAGACGCTGTCTAGTCTCTGAGGGGTTCTTCTCCCCCAAGGCCCTGCATACATCCCCTGCTAATTTCCCTGAAATGTTAATCAAGGTGAGAAATTCTGATGAAAATCCAACAAGCCACCAGGCAGAAAGATCCCAGCCAAACACCTCTGCATCATGGCTCTGTTTCTCATTCCCCACCCTCCTATCCCTCATCTTTCTTTTCCTCAAGCCAGTCTCTCCTTCATGTGAGAAACTTCTCCCTCTGATCTCCTTCCTGCAGTTTTAGGCCCTGGGCACACTTGGCTATGTCAGTCTCGTGGGGGTCCTGCACTGTCAAACTGTCGCATGAGCCGGTCTGCCTCTCATCCTCCTTCAGCTCTCAACAATGCTCATTTGAATGGAGCTCATTTATAATGTAATGCTGCCTTTAATCACTTATCCTGCACCGTGTGGCCATGAACATGCAGGGAACGTATCCATTTCCACTGGGTTCAGCAGTGGTGATCTGTGTGGTTGCCATTTGAAATGCTAATAGTTGTCTCACACTATGTCACACAGCTCCCTTCAGACTAAATACAAGATTAACAATTTATGCCAGGCAGTTTTTTTTTTAAACTTCTTGAAGTAACTCTGTGTGTGTGCGTTTGCCAGTGCTTGTATAAATGGATTCATAAAGCTCAAATAAAAGCCAGCTTTTGTATGACAATCATTAACCCTTGTGTATCAATTACTTATGTATCCAAAAAGCCTCACCACCCTCTTTAACCGGCCACCCTGTTGTATTTGTTCTACTTTGAAGTCCGTGGCTTTAAGCGTTCGGCTCAGCAAGCCAATATTCTGTTTATAAGATGTGACCTCAGCTTCCTCGTTAGTCTGCTCGTATTTTTGTGAGGGTTGGATTCCCTCCAAGAAGTGTCCCTTTATTGATTTGGCTCTTTTATTGCACATCAGTAGCCCTTAAAGTTTCTTCTGTAATTTTATTGTACTTCATTAAAAGCCTTCATATGAAGCTGCAGCGGTTTGCTTGAAATATATCAGTTTCATAAAAGCTCACTCAAATTGATATTGTTTTATGTTTATCTCTTTGAATATTAATAGTTGTGGACTCCATTTCTCACATCAGTTATTTAAAGTCTTCCATCCTAGTTTAATTTGAGCTCTTTTTACTTTGTCCAGAGATCTTGCTCGTGACTGTGGGAGGTGAGAGGTTGACAAGGTTTAAAAAGAGGGTAAACTTCTTGGTAAACTTATCACAGACATGATGAAAAGGTTAATTCGTCGAGTATAGAGGAGGCTGTTTGATGCTGCGGATTAAAGAAATCTTTGCAGATGACTAAGAGAGAAAATTGTTTCTTTGCCATCTTTTTTCCCTAATATTTTCTGGACAGTGCGAGTGATTTTCTAAAAATGTCTGAGGCATTTTTCTTCATAATCCTTGGTTATGTTGTCTGCTACTGCTTTGGGTAAGTAGCTTTTTGCACTGTTTTCACAGGAGAAACTGCCTTAGTTTTTATCAGCTCGCCTCTGATATATTTTTCTCGCTGTGCACAGATTTCTTTTTGTCATCTTTTGCTCACCTGGGACGTTCGCTGAAACATTTCCACGTGTTTTAAATGTTGCTTATCATTGTCTGTATGAGGCTGCAACAAAGAAACTTCCTGCTTTGAGTTCATATCAACAAGTCTTTGGAGAGATCAAACTCAATGTCATTTTTGAAAACAGGAGCATCACTTCCGATCCCCGTGAGGTTACCAATGCTTTGATAAATATCGCTGTCAACTACTAACTACCAGAGATTTTCCTCAAACGATGTGGCTCAAACAGATGCATTCACAGCTGGATATGCCTAAGGTTTTAGCTGATGTCCATCATACACTCCCTTATAACTTTTTGGGATTACTGAGGCGAATAATTCAGTGCATTACTTTAAATCCCTTGGGCCTGATGGATTTCCAGAAGAATTCTATAAAAACTTCACAGAAAAGCTGACCCAACTCTTCATCATCCTCCCTCTCATTGGTCTTTATCTAATCCACAAGAAGGGCAAAGACCCTTCTAACTGTTCCATCCAGTTTCACTCTTATCTTTTGATGTAAAAAATACTTGCAAAGGCTCATTCTCACCGATTTGGAACTGTGATATCTTCAGTTAAATCAGAAGATCAGAAAGGGTTCATCTGACAGCGGTAGTCGTTCATTAACATCTGAAGGCTTCCCAGTTTCAGCCACATACTATTCACGTTACGTTGGACGGCAATAATCGCACAGCTGGCCCTATTCTAAATAAGATATTTCCATCATAGTGTTTACACAAGTCAAATAAAGGATGTTCGCTTCATATTTCAACACAGTCTGAGTAATTGAAGCCCACATTACGTCACCTGCACCAATAATCCTATTTTCAAAGGCCAAATAGAAAAGGCTTCATTACACAGTTGTGGGCAAAAGTTTTGAGCCTCCCCCTCATTTCTTTATATTTTGCTTCCAATGAGCCAGACTAACTTGTAACTGTAAAAATGATGAATCTCAAAGACCTATTATATCTTGACATGATGTGCAGTGTCTCCTTAAAAAAGTGAGGACAAAACAAGTGTCTGAAAATGATGCTCTTAAAAAATAGTGAGTGGAAAAATCCAGTAAAGAATTGATACTGACCCTAAGAGAGGCATTGGACCTTTAAGATGACCCACAGACTATTGAACAAATCCTTATCAGAAATGACCTCTAAAGATAGTTGGCTGTCAAGATATCATTCTTAAGGAGTGGGAGAAAAGACTGATGTGTGCCGAATGACACAAAGACTGGACTGAAAATCAATGACAGAAAGTGACTTATAGAGCGATGAATCTTCCCCAGAGCTCAAACCGCGACATTATTGAAGTGTGGCTTCTTGACAGAGAACGGAACAAAAGGCAAGCAACACACAAAGAAGAGTTTTGGAATCTCCTTCAAGAAGCCTGGAGAACTATTCCTGAAGACTACTTAAAGAAATGACAGAAAGCTTGTCTGCAAGGTTTCAGGCTGAAAAATAGAGGCGGTCATCCCAAACATTGACCTTCAAGCTTGTTACATTTTTTTAACAGTACTGTGTATCTATTTTACAAATATAAAAAATCCCATGACTGCACCTGCAGGCTGTAATATGTGCAGGCCTGCATAATGCAGCTAAGGTTGGAAAACTCCACATACCTTCATTCTGAATTTATTGCTCAGTCTGAGTGAGATCTCATTAGGGATTATGGCGGTCATATAATGCCAGTGCTTTCTTAACTGGGTAAATAAATACCATTCTAATTTTGTCCATGTACAAACACGAGTAGAGTCGTATCTCTTCTATTCCACTCGTGCCAACAGTCCTCACTGACTGGACCGGTGCCGACTCCCATGGACCAATCAGCATTCCCACAGCACACCATATTCATCACTGTGGCTAATCTAATTAACATTCTTACTTTCAATCCAGGTGGCCGGATTTATGCTCAGTGCCTCTCATGTGGATGAAGTGATAGCAGCGGTTTAGCAAGTTACTTTTGTATACTTGTTTATTTTCTATGGGATACGTTTAGATACATTTATAGAACTTTTGTTTGGAGTAAAACTATTCTATAACTGGTTCTGTTTAAGAAATGACCATGGTATCTTATGGCTGTTTTAAGCATATTGTGTATTCAATCTCTTTTGTCCACAAGATCCGTCAGTTTGCAGCATTAACAAAATATTTTGGCCCTCACAAATTAACTTAAAATCAGATACATAAAGGTGGAGTGAACTGTGTTGTTCCTGGACATCTTTTACCAAGATCCATTTCCAAGACTGCCCATTCCGTAATCACTCTGTCTATATGGATGGATATGAAACCAAGACTTTTTGAAAGTCTGTATTTGTTATAACTGGGCAGCACACATGCAAAAGTATTTGCTTTGGTTTATTTCCCTGCAGTAAAGTAATCTGTGCATCACTTCTTCACCTGATGGTCTAGTCTTAAGAGCCTTGGCCCTCAATATATCAGTGATCTTGTTTCCATTTGCTCATTAAAGTTGTTGGCACAGTTTGAGATGGCATTTCAGCTGATCCACCTTTCTTTCTTCAACTTTTTGAAGTGACCATCTTCACTTGCATATACCTACCAGGACTGATTACTGGTTTATGTCTCTAGCTCTCCAGAAATGGTCTATGTTGTTTGGAGAACTTCTATGTAGATGCAATACCATTCAAGCTTAATAATTAAGACGTTTTTACATCTTAAATTACAAGACTTGTTATGATCCAGTCTGCATTCCCATCTGCCACTGGCACAGACCACATATTCCAGACTGTTTAACTTCCAGACTGGTTAAGGGTCATGTCTCTTACTTCTGTTATCAACAAATGACTTAACTGTAGAGAGCTTTTTAAGATGTTAAATAATCCTCCCCTTGCACTTATTTTATAATCTTATCCAGTTTAAGTATCATCATAGAATTCCCTTCACCAAAGCTAAGAAGGCTGAAATTTAACCAAAGTACAGGATAAATACAACAGATTGGCTCTTTTTCCACGTGGAGTCACTATTTTAAGTAGTTTCTGAAGATATTAGGGTTTCATTGACTCTTTATATTTCTATGTTTTGAAGATCACCAGAACATAACACCACTATGAAGATTCAGTCCAACTGCAGTGACCTCCTTAAGTGCTGACCAGAGGAAGAATTCTCCTAAGCTAGAAATCCTCTTCACCCCTGTCTTTCAAATCCTGACAATGTCATATATATATTTGTATTTTTTAAACATCTTTATTGCATTCTTCTCCGACCGATTCTATTCTTATTTCACAACACAGATTACTTAAGTACTCGCCTGCTGGCCAGAACTCTTCTAAACTGAAACCCTGCTAACTTTACGCGAAAACAAAGAAACTCACTGGTAAATCTGTTGTCCACTTTGTGGAACCAAAAACTACAAATGTCACAGCATAACACATGTCTATACACTGATGCTCAAATCTTAATGCATCTCACGAGACTGTGTTAGTTTCGTCAGGCCATCAGTCATACCTGTCCTGAATTTAAATTGTGAGAACGATCTATAAGAAAAAGTGAAATAGTTTCAGATATGTGAGGTCGAAAGTGTCCGAACATTAGCTAGACCAGCAACTGCATCAGTATGACTGTCTGATAATGACTGTGATACATCTACAGTAAACAACATCTAAAAACATAATTTGTAGCTTAAAATTAAGCAAAATGCAGGGAAATCAAAACAAAAGCGTTCTGTTGAGTCATTTCTTTTTTATGTTCATTTTACTTCACTTTTTCTCTCCCTCACAATGAGCTGCTCCTCTTCTGTCAGCCAACTCATATCAAATGAGCAGTATGGTACATCTGCTCATGCTTCCAAAAGTTATTGAAAATTAATAGAAAAAACATGCCTTTTAAATTTGTTTACTAGTCAGTATGATAAAAGTTTACTCTTGGCCATCTAACTCAGTCAGGAAGAGTTGAGCACAGCTTTAAACCTCATATAAACAGTGGATATTAATCACAATTTGGTGTTCTTGCCTCAGGTAATTTACACTTCTATGATGGCAGTATTAATGCAGAAAAGTGCATTGACATTTATTTCATTTATGAGGCATTTTTTTCCAGGAACATCCATGCATTTATACCCAAACAATGCAAAATCAAATTCTGCTCTCAAAACAAAGACCTGGCTATGGAAGACGAGAGTATGGGTAAAGGACTGACATGCCTGCATGTCATGCTGCCGAAACAGCTCCGTCCTTGTCAGGGCATGACCAATAAACCTCTGCGGTGTCTGGCACCTGGGTTCTGGCAGCTTGGTTCTTGAACGTTACAGGACTGGGCCTCAGTAAACTGAAGCAGTTCCAGTGTAACTTCTGTATGTTCTATTGGATGAGGATCTGTGGAGTTTGTTGCCAGGGTCAGTGTCAACAGCTCTTTATCCTGTTCCTTAAGTTGTACCTAAACTGTTTTTGTAATGTGGTCAGGAACATTGTCCTGTTAAGGGAGCCTGCAGCAGCAGTGTTTAGGTGAGTGTGAATATGAATGTCAGGATTTAATCTAATGTTCTGCCTCTGAGAAGAACATACACACACAGTATTACAAGAAATCGATGTTCTTGATTGGTTTGAGAATGTATTTTGAAGTCATTACAGTGTTTTGGTATTTTCAGAATTTCATGCAGGATAGTCTTTATCTTATTTATCTACTGAAGATATAAAGTGCTAGTTTTCTCTCTGTATGTGGTTGAGAATTTAGATTTGAAGTTTTTTGAGAAAATTATCAAACTTTTCACCAATGAATGACAAAAATATTATGAAAAGCTGTGAACACGACCTGTGTCTTAATAAAGTTAGCAATGGAAAAGGTTGTGATTCCCATCTTTTGTGTAAAGGCATCAGGTGAAAAGTGTGGTTTCTGAGCCAGCCTGAAATGTCCCAGGAGACCAGAGTCAAGACTTTCTGGACAAAATACCACATTTAGGGCCTGCCACAGGGTTACAAAGCATAGGAAGAAAGTGCTTTCGAATGCATGCCCAGGGACCAACATAGATCAACTTTTCACTTTTAGGGGGCATTCAAAGGACCTTTAAGTGTTGAAAGTAAACACTTGGCATTTGTTTCTATGACTTTGGACAGGATTTGATACAGTTTAGCGTATCAAATCTGACATCAGCTTTAAACTGTTTGTTGTCTTGGGATGTCCTTCAGAACACAAGAGCCCACCTGGGGAAATACACACGGGGTTTGGCATGTTGCAGCCTCTGCTGGATTATTGATTGACTGAAAATCCTCTCTGAACTGCCTGTCATGGTAAATGTTAGACCTGCCTGTGTTGTTTTGGGGTCCTTCTATGTTTTAGTCAATCTGAAATGTCACTCCAATGCCTTAGCTTCTTATACTGTATTGTGAGTGCATTGACATGCAACATTGTGTACAGAAGACTTACTGATCCTCAGTAATTATTGCTCCCAATGAGAAAAGGGACAATCAAATCTGTTAGGAAAGGATGTGGTTCTACACACATGTATTTGTAATACTGCACTCCCAAGAAAGAGTTACTCAGCCTGATCTCCCAGGAACATGTGAAGTAGGAACCAAGTGGGCACTTTTCTAAAGATTGCGCTAACAAGCTAGACGAGTGTTAACAAAATGTTAGATGGACAGACAAGATCAAAACTAACTTTTTCATTTAAATAAGGAGGAAAAAAAATGCTGCACTCACTGGGAGAGCAGTGTCCCATCTGTAAAACATGGAGGGGTTTGTGTCATGGTTTTGACCTGTTTTACTACATCTGGGCCAGGAGAGCTTGTCATCATTGACGGAACAATGAATTTGGGATCACAGCAGCCAATTCTGCAGGGAAACGTCAGGACATCTGTTTATGATTGGATTTTTAAGAGAAATTGGTTCACTCGGCAGTACAACAACCCCAAGTAAATCAGTCATTCTGCCAAACAAAAAGTTAAAGGATTGTTCTGAGAATGCTGAGTCAAAGCAAAGAGTGACTTGAAGGGAGCATTTCATAAGAAAAAACCCACAATCGTCCCCAGAGTTTAGGCTGTTGTGTGTAAAGGAATGGGTTGAAAATGCCTCCAAGCTGAAGTGCAGGACTGATCAACAGCTCCCAAAAATCTTTAGTTTCAGTCATTGCTTTGTAAAGAGGTCATGTCAGATAATAATTATCAAAGGCTAACATACAAAGCCTCTCACAAGTAAGTGATATTGGATTTTTTATTTTTATTTTTTTAAATGTCAAAGAAGAATGTTTTTCTCTTAGTTGTTTATCTTAGCTCTTTATCTGCTCTCAATGCATGTAAAAATCTGACAATTTCTAAGATCATATCTATGCACAACTGGAGAAAAATCAAACTGTGATGGTATTTTGTAACTGCTGGTAAACGCATAAACACTTTAGGAAACACACTACACTTTCAAGTGTGACAACACATGAAATCCAGTTGTACATGTTCGAGCCAGAATGGGATAATGAATACCAAAGCGAGCAGCATGACAAACCGTCACAATGAAGATTACGGCAGGTTGACTCTGTTTGGTAAATATGCTCAGTACCTGCACCAATGCATTTGCTTGTATGAGTATCTCCGTGTTTCCGAGAGGGTTGTAGAAGCAACAAATGGATGTCCTCAGTTGTATTGTGTATAAATGAATGAACACAAAGTGCCATTAGCTGCTTTTTCACTCCGTGTCGCCATGATGTGATACCTAATGCTAACACAACACAGACATCTGAAACAGTTTCAGACTTGTGCCTTTCAGTAAGAGAATAATCTTGATTTTTTTTTTTTTGCTTCAGTGTACCCGCAAAGCCAGTGCTGCACTGGGTCTTGTTCATAAAACTTTGTCTGTTAACTGTACCAAACATGTCCAAATCTTTTCCTGGCTGTGTTGCTGGCCAGGAGAAACAAACCGCATCCATCGATCTAAGAGAGCTGGGTCTTTGGGGAAGCTGGAAAGGGCCAACTTGGCTTCACAACAAAAAAACACGTTGTCTTGAAGAAAACTCTAAAGCAAAGTACTATGCTCTGAAAAGTCTTCGTGGATCACTCGTTCCTTTTAAAATGCTTATTGTGGATAGCATGCAAGCTCTAGCTACTGTCAAAAGGGAAATCCTGCCTTTGACTCACTGTGACACATTATTGAAAAGTAGATAATAAAGTCTTGCCAGTGAGTTTGAGACTACTGGAGAAAACTAGTTTTTCCATGGAAATACTACAACATGCAATACCTCTTTAGCTTTAGGTGACATTTAAGGTCATAATACATCATTTGAACACTGCAGATAAGTCAGAAAACATGGAAATGCATGCCATGGGGCCTTGAAGGAGCTTTGCTGAATTCATGTCCTTCAGGTAATTGAAAATAGACCACTGACAAAATATCCAACTGATTAGCTTCCTGGAATCCCAAGAGGACTAATGCGTTTCTGCTGTCAACTGTTTGTCATCAGGCAATCAACTAAAAAACATTCTGATGAGTTATTCTGTGCAGCTGTGTTTCTGGGGCAGCCTTATGTTACAGGTCCTGAGTGTCAGGACTGATGAAACAGTGATGTGCACAATCTGAAGAATAAGTAAACAGCAGAGAACAATGAAGACCAGAGCGCTGCTTTTAGCATCCAGATTGCGTCTGAGGTAAACAGGAAGTCCGCCCTGGAAACCAACATGAAATCCAGGAAAGCACTAAATACAGGCAGGTTAATATGCCTATATACAAACAGAATATTATTTGTTCATTTAAAAAAAATGTAATGAATTTTGAAAGCATTTCAAAATTACCATATAACCAAAAATATGTGGTGACATTTTTAGGTGCACCACACTTACACATTCAACAGATGCCTTCAAAGGTCCTGTGAGACTTCTGAAAAAGCAGAATCCTGCAGTAATTTCAGGTGTTTAATGGACAAGGTCAAGCCTCCATTTCAGAGAAAAAAAAAGTCTGTCAGATGGTGCCACAGTGAAATGGAATCCAGGTTCATTTATCACCCGGCTTTGGCTCAGCTTTGTCTATGATCTCCTTTGAGTACCTCAAAGCCACGAGCCTTCTTCACAATGAGAACACAAACTTTCAGATGACTGGGATGAATTTGATCTATAAGAACGGGACGTTAAATTTGATGAGCCATATGATCTATCGGTTCAAGAAAAGCATATTAATGCTAGAGCCCCATTCTTTGCCTCCTTTGTGAAATACATTTTCATTTTTTGATGTGCTGGAGCTATATCTGGAGGTGACTTTTTTTGGTGCAGAGAAGTGCAATGGGATTCTTTTTTCTTTAGAGAGAGCCAGGCTGCAGTTAAGAGATTCTATCCCTTTGATATAAGCCCAGGATAGACAGCTCTGAAGTAAAGTAAGCTGCAAAATATGGTAACTCTCCCAAGCAGTTACAGAGTGCCAGGGAAAGAGAGTTTGTTAAGGTCAATGTTAAACCCTGTAGTATGAGCTTCACAACAACAGCTTTAGTGGTGGAAAAAAAATCACTTTTCAGGCCCGACACTTAAAAAACACTGAATACACAGGGGAGGACTCTTGCTGTTCTTTGAAGTGGTTTGAAGCTTTCTCAGATTCCACTTTCTGAACAGATATGTTCAACAAGAAAAAGATAAAAAAAAAACTTCCGACTGTCATCCTGCCTTGCATGAATGCCGTTTATGGCTGCTCAGTACTGTTATGCAAATGATTCAAAACTACATTGTTATCGTTTTGCAACGATAACCCCCCCCCCCCCCAATTCTTCATAAATGAGAACATGACTCATTATGGCATGAGTGGCAGTATATTTTAATAATTGATGCAAATCCCATCTCCAACATGTTCTGTGTTTCGAGGGTGACATCTTAATCTACAGAGACACATTGTTACAGAGTGAGCTGCCTGTTTGTTGGCAGTAACTTGGCGCCACTCCGCGTAAATTCTGCTGACTTTGTTCCCTGGTGGGCATCAGAGGAGGCGCGAGAACAAGAAGATGGAGACCTCGGAGTCTTGTATGAGGAGCCAGCCATACAAAATGGGGAAAGCAGTCTGCAGGACCTTGAGGGAAAGCCTGGATAAGAGTTTTGTCTTATCATGAAATCCCACAACTGAATTATTCATATGTAGCAATTATATTCTATCTTTTATTTGATTCAGAGAAGGATGTGGGCGTGAAAGTAGTTCTTTGAAGTTTAGAAATGCTGGCCGCTGGCTCTGGAAACAAGTTAACAAAAAACATTTTTTACATTAGCAGCGGATGCTTCCATGGGTTGCTTTGATTACTAATGACAGCTAGTCTGATTGTCCCATTTTCATTCAGAACAAAAGTATTTTTTCCTGAAACAAGCAGACAATATTGTGACAGCCAATAAAAGGTATGATTTATGATTTTTATTAAATTTTCTAATGGGCAAGTATTGTTGGGCTGTATGGGTTTGAAAAGTGCTAGCAAGAAAATAGCAACACAACCATCAGTGAAATCTAATTCAAATAACTCAGATAGTTAATGTTTACATTGTCCTATGTATTACATTTATAAAGATAGTTTTATATTTTAACACCAATTTGCATTGGTCATAGATAACAAATAATCCTATACATGCAAATTGTGAATGGTTTTTGTTGAAATACTGTAAGCACACTACGGTACTTTTTGTTGTGTTAACCACGCTGACCACACTATCCTTGAGATTTTTATTTCTCTTTTTGATGTTCTTTTATTCATTTTGTAGATATGAATGCATATATGTAAGTAGGTGTGCAAATATGGGGATTTTTCCCCTCTTTTTTAAGTTTGACCACAAAGTATGTAAAATCTACGATTTTGTAAGCCTACTAATATACTTTGCAGAAGAGTTGTACTGTGGTAGTGTTTACTCAGTTATTTCTTCCTTTGCCAAAAAAAAAGAAAATTCAATCAAACCAAATAAAATAGATCATTTAATACAGATATAATTTAACTTATTGATCGTAGCCAACTATGTGCTGTGAGACAATCAATTTTTTGTTCTTGCCACAGCTTATTAAAACACACTGAATGATAATTACAGTAGTGTGCAATGACTGTATGTCTGTAGTCTTTAAATAAAGCTCTATTGAGAGCAAAGTTACTTTAGATTCTGCTTATTCTCAGTCCGTTCCAACGTTATGCAACTTGCATTCATATCCCCATGACTCATCCAAAGGGTCGTGTGATCCTTTGGGAGTAGCATAAGCAGCTGAGTCCTAATTCAACATGTCTTATATTGCAGTTTTAACTTATCAGTGCAAAATCTAGCTTCAATGTGTCAGGTATTTCCACATTATAATACAACGCTCTGGATCACTGTGAATAATCAGTCTGTGTAATTTTACCATGAACACAACTTTCCTTAACTTAACCAAGGGTTTGCTTAAACCTAACCAAAAGAATAAAGCTACTTAAGATTAACTTGAACACAAAGAATGAAAGAATGAAACATGGAAGTGAAAGAAGCTGACTCAAGTTGGTCTTCTACTCAAGTCTTCTATGTTTAAGGGTTCGGTGACTTTCCTTCACACTGCCTCGAACGGTGTTCGGAAATCTTGTTGATTGTTTAAATCTGGATAGGCCTGAATGACTTATGCAGCATTTGTAAGTTGCCATCCAGTATTGTTGTGGCTAGTTGGGTACTGATGCCAAAAAACATCTTGTGCTTATCTCAGATGATAGTTTTGTTGTTTGTTTTTTTAAGCAAAAACCTTTTTTGATACCCCCGTAAGAATGAAATCAGGTTTAGGTGAGTGTAATTTGATAAAGCTAAAATAAAAACTATTACTTGTGAGTAATGTTCACAAACACAGTCAGCCATGAACTTTTCCAACAGCATTTTGGTAATGCCATCTGGTATTTTAAAGTCAACAGCTTGTGTTTAGAAATGTAATTTGCAACAGAAAATTATTTTTATTAATTATACTGTAGTGGCCCTCCGTACAAACACACTAAAAGCATTTCTTGAGCGTTTACTTAGTTAAATATAGAACAGTTGAGATATGGATGAATCACTTTATGTGTGACTCCCTCATGTTTCATTACTCCCTCTGATCTGATATTTGCAACTAATCTGCCATCAAAAAATGTCAAGGATGAGATGCGTTTTTAATCAGTGATCACAACTAGATTATCAAAGTTGGTAACCTCAAAGGAAAACACATGGCGCTTCTTGTGTCTGCTTTGCAACGAAAGCCAGGCTAAGTTAAAGCAGTTCAATGTTTTAATTGTGAAGCTGTAAGAGGGAAAAATAAATTCTGATTTACTGATTAGCAGTGCGAAAATTAATCTGTGACAGTGTGTAAAAAGAAAGAACAGTGAAAAGGAATGCTGATCAGTTAGAACGAATTACACTGGTTTATGGTTTCCGCAGAAAAAACACTAACAATAAAGGGTACAATTTAGATTTTATGAAAATAACATAACTATGTTTATTCCCCTTTTTTTTACACAATGCATTTTATAATCTGTTTTAATAAACAAGCTCAGTTACAGTTTTTATATTGGATTTGACCTTTTTTCCCCCCTTCAGAATCGTTATTCTATGTATTTCAAAGGATTGTGCATTCGGCACACTGTAATATAAGCTTAAATATAATGTGCCCTATGTGTTTGCTCAGGCCAGTAAACAATATAATTTCATCAAGTTATATTCAGTAATTATGATCATTTAAGAGGTACAGTAAGAGCCCTGCGATCATGAAACTGTCTTTGAGCACAACGGGCCAGGTTGCTTCAGAGCTTGGTTGTGAAACATGTCTTTCTTATCTCAAAATTTTCATTTATAAGCTTGAAGAAAACTGGTATCAAAGAGAGTTTGATAAAAAATTATTTTAGTTTAGTTTTATCTCAAACATCCTTGAATGAGATAATCTAATTGGTAAATGGAAGGGGTTTCATTACAGAACTGAGCTTAATGCAGTGGATCACAGTTCCATGAGTCTGTAACTTGTGTGATGAGAGAAATTAATTCCGTCTTGCCCAGATTCCCCCTTGTACCTTGACTTGCTGTGTCATTCTGTTTTATATGCATGAAAAGAAAGAAGTAATTATGTATATCTTTGATCTCTATGAAATAATACAACCTTGAAAAATGTTGCCCTAATTGGCAAGGTTATTAAACTGAACAGTCCAGATTTTCACTTGCATTCCAGCACAAGTGTCTTAACAAATGACAGCATTCCCCCTTCTATGACCCTCTTACTTTTCATCTACCAAGTAGAATGGTTGCTAAGATAGAGAATACTCACAGCAACAATTATGGCTTGAAACTATGTCTCAGCCATCATCTGTCCTCATCACCCTTAGGCTAAGAGTGTGTGCAGTCTATGATTGCACTTCTTGTTGTGCAGCTCTGCTGCATTGAATTCCTGGTAATGAGAAAACAAAGCCCAAGCTTCAACCTTGCTAGGAAAAGAAACATTCACTGTGCCGATGCAAGATAACACTGCATTCAGACAGCTGAATGCAAAATACATAAAAACTGCATCACACGTGCAGAGTCATCCTGCTGGAGGCGGGCAAACGGCAGTTTTTCTTTGTCTCAGAGTAGGAAGTTTATATCTATAGCCTGAAGAAAGGAGCTCAGTCTCCCTCCTCAAGGGCTGCTATAGCAGCCCAACAAGGCATTGCAGAGTAGAATGAGAAATAGCTGGAAAATTCACTGCATCTGCTGTGTGGAGATTTCAGATTGATTGCCGTGTTGAGTAGGGAAGGAGTTATCCAATTGCTGAAAAATCCCTAAACAACACTCTCCAATCACACGTAATAACAGTCCATTTGTATCGATCCTGTACACCGAGGTTTTGGCACTGCTTTTGAAATGTGTACTTCTCTGACTCAATGTGGACAACCAACAACCTCCAGAAAAGTGGGAGTCATAGCAAGTGGCAAATTGCACACGCTGCTCTACATGCTTGGCAATGTAAGAGGAAACTGTCCACATAAGACCCAGATTTGAGCTCTGCATGGAGGGACAAGGATGAGATTGCTTTGTTAAGCTTGTTATCACATTGGTGTGAGAGACGTGCACCCAATCTTTCTCACTCACTGGTACTCTTTGATAAAGATGGCAAAGAGCAGTGTGTTCGGTAGGCAAAAAACTGCTTTATCTTTCACAAAGATGTTTTTATGACCCGCTTCTCTATTTATCTACGTAGTGTCATCATGCCAAGACCCAATGCGCTTCCGGAGGCTTTTAGATGTTTAACATACCTAAGAAACTGGCAAAGGTTACCTTTGTTTTGTTTTTTTTTAATTAAAAAATAAAATCATCAACAAATGATGTAGCTTTCAAAAGACTGCTTGTGCAGGTGCTGTCACTTCAGAAAATTAAGCCCAGAGTGTGTGATGGAAAAAGTATCCAAGAACCCCCAAATTTTATCCAGGATCTGTGGGTAACTCTTTTGGCAGTTTATGACAAAGAGTAGTGTCCACAACCAGAGATATTATGATATGTTTATTTATGATATTTTCAGGAAAAAATTTGGCCCAATATGTTCAAATGTCATGTTTTTGGTAGGCTAAATCACACTTCTAACCTTCCTTTGTAATCCTCATCCCCTTGTTCGCCAAGTCATGTTTTACCAATGGGGATAAAAGGTCATTTCCACCCATTTTCCATACCCACTTCATCCTATTCAGGGTCTTTGGTCTGTCACCCTGGAAGTGATCATTCTTTCATTCTTTGTGTTGCCAGTCCATCACATGGCCAACACAGACACGAACAAGACAAACAACCATACATGCTCACACTCCAAGGGCCAATTAAAATCACCAATTAACCTAACAAGCATGTTAGGTTAATTAGGAACCAATGCATGCACATAGAGAACATGCAAAATCCACACAGAAAGGCCCCAGACGAGTATCGAATAGAGAAACTTCTTGCTGTGAGACGACAGTGCTAACCACCACACCACAGTGCAGCCTGTAGCAAAAAACCTAAAAAACATATTGAAACTCTGAATACTTTGTATAAGCGATGTTAGTGCAAATCTGTCCTTGTACAAGCAGAATGTAAATTGGGGTCTTAGTCATCTTAATTTCTCTGACATTTTCCGCTTTGAAGTATGCTCCAGACATCCAGACCTTTAAATACCTTCAGGCTTCGCTTTGTGAATTTTCCCAGTGTAGAAATGGCGTTCATATAAATATCAAGAAACCCAATTTCATGCGAGATGTCAATATCTGTGGTTGCCAACTTCTTTGGTAGTTGACAAGGCTTCTTGTCAAACAGCCCTCTCTTTGGATGATATTGACTTGATGTACTCCCACTTCCACAACTAGTGGCAGCAGTAATGAATGTTGAATATTTTTACCACTCAGGGGTCATGTCTAGAAAGAACAGTGACATAGACATGACAGTGAGCGTAAAGAGAGGGAGATAGAGTAAAGGCCAGATCTCAAGCCAATGTGTCATTTTTAACAGAGAACTCCCAAAGCATAGTTTTTGGAGATGCAGGGTTTCCAGTTGGTAACGTAACAGTCGTATGATGCGTTGCACTGGAAAATGTCGGCAGAGATTTTGGCAGGAAATATATTTCATTGTGTATTTGAATGTCAAACCTTGACTTTTTCCTAAATTTAAATGTTCCTGATACTTGTACATAAGTAGAGCAAAGATTAAAAACCAAGATCAGATGTCTGCTTAAGAGGGTAGTACAAGCTCCTCTGAGAAAAGGTGTGCTTACTTTTTTCACAAAATTATGTGACACCTGTTGTTATTTGTGTTTGATAAATGGGTGAAAAAAAAATAAAAAATTTGTTGGTGTCTTTTTATTATGTCATCTATTAGCTCTATTTTACAGAGGAACAAATATTTGCTCATCCAAATATGACAAATAACGTCAAACAATTATTTTGCGCTGCACTGCACTGCAAATAACTGAACATTTGTCTTTGCAATAAAAGCCAGATATGAAAATAGAGTTAAACTCAAGTGTGGCACTTCAAGAAAGTGCTTGGTTATGTTTCAATAAATAGATAAATATATAATCGCCATATGGTAAGTGGAGCTGAAGCCTTCCTGAGGGCTTGGGGCCCCTGTCACTTATTTTTCCCACTTGGTAATAAAGCTCTGACTAATACGTTAATTTTAGTCTGATTCCTACTTTGAATTCTCCAACATGAGCACTTTTAACAGCTATATAGGACATGACCATCTGTTGAAACGTTTCCATGACCGTCTTCTAACAAAAAAAAAAAGCAGAAAACTTTTTAAGGTTCAAACTCCAAAAGGTTTTCAGACTTGAGACACTACTCAAATGAGAAAGTTAAATGAATGCTAATGTGTACTCATTACCAGGCATTTGACCTCAAGTTCACACAAATGAGTTGATAAAGTCAGAGGTTGCACTTCAGGTGTTATGGGTGAGGCTGAATGACAGAGATGAATGACAGGAAAGCTCTGCTGGGTGAAATGCTTGGCACTGTGCTGTACAGTAGGTGGTTAATGTCTTTTACGTGCTAAAAATATATATGAGAACATTGCAGCTGATATAGCTTAGATTACTGTGTCACTAGTATGATAAATGGCAGCCACAGTTACTTCATTGTGCTTTGTGTAAGCTGCAGTTACTTCAACTAAACTCGTGAGGATTCAACTAAACTGTAGGATTCTGTTGTTGTTACAGATATAAAATGGATGAGACAAAGGAACGGAAGGTTTTTAATCAAGACCAACCCAGATATATTTATCTCCATCCAATGTACTGACAGAGGTGTCAGCTCCAAGTTCAAGTCAAGAACAAATGGCTTTTGTAACTCTTTTTTTTTTGGGGGGGGGGGGGGGGGGTGGCAGGGTTACCATTTTTATGGAGTGCCTTAAAGGAAACTGGTCCAACTCACAATTTGTTCAGAGTGGACTATCTTATCAAGGTCAAAATTCCAGTTTTTCAAGTTTTTTGGTTTATCACTAAAATCCTCATTGTTCTTATCCAATTAGCCTCGGCTAACTGGGGGGGGAAACAGCATAGTGAGACAGTGTAAACACTAGGAGCATGTTTGCCTGCTGACGTCACTTGCTAGCGTGTCTGTAAACCTTTAGCTCCACTGGAATCACTGAGGACATGTTTGCTGAAACGTAAGGGATATTAAAGACTTAATGTTCACTATATATAAAACCGTCTTGTTAAGAAGGCTGCATATTTTTCTACTTTGCCCAAGGACGTTATATAACTAGAAATATCAGGCTTTTCGCTCCTTTGACATGATCCCATTTACACTCGTGCATAATGTGACAGGTCAGAGCCCACAGGGCAGTATTTTAATCCCAATTTATTCCCTTGGTGTTTCCCTGGTGGCTAGAGCAATAAGTCGACACCAACTTAAAGTTAGTTAAGTAATTAAGCTGTCAGCTGTGATTAAGTCTGTATTGATTAAATAACAAGATAATTTAAGGTGCTAATGGTCGTGAAAAGCCATAACATTTCACACATTTGTCAATGTGAGTTTCCAGCCTGTTTTGTATTTGCTTGTTTTATTTGACACTGTGATTAAATGGGCCTTTTGAGGGGAGAGGGATCCAGCTGAATGAACAGAACCAAATCAAGCTTATTGTTTGAATGGTTGTGCAGAGCCCTTGTTACATTTCTGATGTATTATGCTGTTTGATGAGTGCTTCTGTCAAATCGTTTACAGTCACACTCTTGGCAGAAAAAGACAATCAGCTACCAACCCTTTCTTATCCTCAAACTATGGCCAGATATATTTCCCATCTTCCTATCAGCTTTACCACTGCAGCATGAAAGTTAATAACCAGAAAGCCATCGCTGGAATTCAGTGATATGTTTATGGTGATAAGGAGCTATTAGGATTGGTGTGAGAGACTAAATGAGGTGACGGGAGCTTCTAAGCTTCTTTGTGACTGTGCATCAGGCTGAGGACACGAAGCTGAGTCATTAAGGTGACAGTGTGTGGACAAGATAATGAAAACGTCATATCTGAAAGAGGGAGGGAAGGACAATAAGTCTGTAATCTGTGCCACAAAATGTGATAACCCATTACCCACATAAAGATGGCATCTGGTCCTTATACTCCCCCATGTTATGAGATAACAAACCATTTTATTTTCAGTTTCTTCTGCATTTCTTATCCCTCAGACCCAACAATAAGAGCCATCCCTGGAATAATCTGCACGGCCACATATAAGCAAATGCTTAATCTTCTAGAGCCAAACTTCAGAAAATTAACAAGACTTGTTTTGTGTACACACGTACAGCTGTTACCTTCACTGGCATAGAATGACCTCACTTCACCAGTTAGCCAATAGTGCTCCAAATGCATTCACATTTGTGTTTCTCCATTTAATGCAAGACTTTAAAATGTAACAACCCGGTGTCATATGCAATTACTGCAAACATTTTGCCAGTAATCCTGAAACTCAGATTATACCTTCTCATTATAGCTGCTCTTTCATTGATGTTTAAAGGGCTTGGAGAAACTGTGTTTGTCAGTTTATTTTGCAGTAAATCTATTCTCTGTCTGTTCCCTCACATTTTAAATCAATACTAATATCAATACCGTGAAAAGTCCATTGAGTAATTTGCAAGACACTGAACCCCCCCCCAAGAAAAAAAACCTCCCTTTCTTTCACAGATCAGGAATCTCTGCCTGTCTTCCTTATTTATACATTTTCTTCAGCACGAGCAGAATTTGAAAAAGCATTTCAAGTGACAGTGTGTACACAAAAAAATCTCAGCCCCGTCAAAGTGAAACTGAGAGAGAGAAATACTCGTGAAGGCAAACTTCAAAAAGGTTTTGCTCCATAGTGTGAGCTTTTGCCTGTCAGAGCTTAAGTACAGCTGCACAAAATGAATCAAGAAGGTAACTTTCCCCTAATGGGAGAAGAATCCAGCCAGACAGTTGGCGACGCGACAGCCTTGCAGATTCTTTGCACCATGTGATGGATTGTGTGGGTGTCGCGACGAGTGAGTAAAGCGAACAGCGGAGTTATTTCATGCAGTTGTGTAGAATTAACACAACGTGACTTAATGAGTGTATGCTTGGGATCCAAGCTGCAGCTTCACATTCTCTGTTCACATATCTGGGTCAAACATCCTGCTGGGAATCTTTGTAAGTAGTGATTTTTAGGAGAGAGTCTGCTTTGATTTACCTCGTCTAGTGCACTTTGTTCCTTTGCTTTCAGATTTTAGTCAATGTGTCACAGTGTGAGGTGGGTGTTACAGTGCATTGTTGGGATTTCCAGTATAGATAAGATGTATCAAACTCAAACAACCAGCCAGATTTTATCTGCTAAATTTCTGGAAAACAATGTTGATGAAAATCCAAATCCCAAAGGAGTCAAAAGTCTTTGTGCCCTCTTGACATTGTGTCTATATTGTATATCATTTAGCTGCAATGCTGCCTGCTCTTGGTTAGAAACATCAAGTCATAAAAATCCTTGATGTAAATACATCAACAAGTCATATTTCGACATAAGCGGCTGCATTCCCTTCAAACAAAATATTTGAACCTAAATCTAGCCTTTGAAATTTATGAGCTGTGATGTTCTACCTTCCTTTAAAATCAACTTACAGAGTCCTTTTAAATACCTAATTCTAACCATCTGATTTTCAATACCTAACCTTTACCGTAACGTTTTTAACGCAAAGCTGCAGCGAGTCGCTTGTAATGTGTGAAACAGTGACAATAATGCAAATGAAGGTGCAGTGAAAAGCTGAATGCAAAGTGACATTTCAAAGTAAAGATTCTTGAAAGCAACAGCGACTGAATACAAAAAACAAAACAAAAAAAACAATCTGCATTTAGTGTTCTGGGCATAAATCATTAGCTTATATTTGTGTGACTATTTCACGCTTTGCCAGGCAACTGGGTTGAATAAACGGGTAGAACATAGAATGACATGCTGATGCGCAGGCATGCTGTCTCTGTGAATAATTAAGTGAGCAGAAGAACTGATATCTATAGGGGATAAAGAGGAAACGCTCTCTTGAATAAGTCAAGCAAGATTGGAGTTTAATTTTTGTTGTAGAGAAAGAAGCCCAGTGCAAACGTTTGGACAGCCCAAGAAAAGTGAGCACTAATAATGTTTTAGCTGGGTTTCGTGTCTAGTTCCACAGTTCATGATGTAATTGTAAAAAACGATGTTAACAAGACATTTAGAACAACTGATCAGAGTCCTGTGGTGATGCACAAGGCTGAGGATGAAGAGAGGGCAGCCTTTACAACAGGTTGAGAAACCTGAAGAACTCAAAAAACACAATGGTTACTTCAAGAGTAGCAATCTAAAGGTTTTGTCATGATCCTTACTGTCCTGTAACTTAAATTTCTGTAAAGAATCTGTGGATAGACCTGTAAAAAAGCATTGAATGAAGGTCGGCAGAAGAATCTCACAGTTAAAACCATTTATGGGAGGGATGCCCCTAAAAACAATGGGATGGACTCTCTCACTCTCTGATGTTCGTAGTGACATCAGTTTGCAGTGTTGTGTAATGTCCGTTTGTGTGATCTATTTCACTGAACATTCTCTGACAACAATACAGATTTGCAGCTTATTTCAAGTTCTGTATGGCTCACTGTCAGATCCCTAATTCTAGTAAAAAAAACTACTGCTTTTTTTCTGAAGGCATACAGTTCACACACAATGGAGCACAGATTCACTTTGACAGAGTTTAGTTCTGACAGGGGTCAGGAAAAGTGCTCCTGACATTTAAAGCTCACCGACAATACAAAGCCAGTGCTGCTTTTCTATTGTTCCCCTCAGGGCAGCGTTTGCAACGTGATCCGTTCCCTGTTTCTGTTCTCTTCTGTAGGTAAAATTCAGATATGCTAGTTTTCCCCTGCACCACAAGCAGAGCAGCGAGACACACATTTGACAAGTTATGGGCAAAGGTGAGGTCGAGGCATGCCTTGTTGACATTCAGAATGTGCTGCCTCCTTCCTGTCGCGGCTCACTGCCCGTTGAAGGACAACTTAAAGCAAGGACAAGCAGTTCAATGACCATTTATTCTGCTAACAAGTACCCACATATTCTCTTGGAAATGGTGGCACTTTTAGGTCATTACTGGCAGCTTGAATAAATGGATCATATTTACAATGCAGTGTGGGTGGTATTAGAAAAACAGCGGCGTACAGACAGCTTTGCTGCTTCATTGAAGTGTCCGTCCATCCTTTTAACACAGTTGGAGGGCTTGAATCAGGCACAGCTCATCTCACATCAAAGCAAATTTCTTTGGAGAACTTTAAGGTCCAGTATTGAGGGTTTTCTGTTTGTTTGTTTTCTTTGCCTTCTTTTGCAGTTTGATGCTTACCCTGTAACGGACATACAGTCTTAAAGTGGTTTACACGTGAACCCTCAACAGCATCGCACCTAAGGCTCATCCCGAGGGTCAGCAGGGGTGGATGAAGATTTTGGTCACTGCCGTGTGCCTCCACTGTTATGTGTCCTGTAACACAAATTTTATTGTACAAATAGAAAATTACAAGCCAACCCATTGACCATCTGGCTGCACATTTCTTGAAGCAAATGGTTTCAGACCTGAGGAAAATGTCAAGTTGTTGTGCTCTTTATAAAGAAGACAACACAAAATACTGTAACTGGACTTATTGATGTTGGATCACTCTTGAGAGATAATTATTTGTACTATACTCTATCCTTGAATGGGCATGAGAAACATTTGGCAGACCTGGCTGCAGAGGGAGCTGCTGATGTTGCGTACACAGCCTCCAAAAGTTACTCCGTTTCCCTGCTTGTTTCAAGACTTTTCTCTCTCTCTGTGACTGCAGGGAACGCTGTGATAGACAGATACCTTTTCGATTTTATGGAGGAGTTTGGGCTGTCTGATTGCAGTGGAGTTCAAAGGAACAGGGAAGCGTAATCAAACCTACCTCGAGGCTGCCATTTTGGATATTGAGGTTAATGGTGAGAAAAACATGTAGCAGAAACCCAGCTACAATTCCAAAGTAGAAAATAATAAGCTCTGTTTAAAAGGACTTATTAGCAAATGTTTTCTCTGTGAAAAACATGTCGCTGAGTAAGAAATTTCCCCCTGCACCTCTTTTTACTTTGGGAAATCTAAATGCAAAATGATTCTTCTCAACAAAGGTTTCCATCTGAACGCATTAAGGAGAAGGGAGGAAAGAGAGCAAGCTGGCTCCCCCTAATCCTGGCTATTGTCCAGAGTTGTCTTTTATGAGAGTACCTGTCTGTGCTGTGAGACCTGATCGGGCCACACGGGGGATGCTGCAGGTCTGTAGGACTCCTTCAGGGTTTTTGTCTTGCCAGCCTGTCTCTGCAGCTGACAGTGATGCAAATGGATTTCATAGCTCCGTCTCTGTTATCTTTCTTGGCTGCATTGACCAGAACAGAAACACAAAGAGTATCAGGGGAATGTGCGTATCCATTCTTCAGAGATCAATGGAGCTGGTAACAGCTAAATGGATGGGAATATGAATGCACTGTATGCGGAGTTTCATGTACTGTGATATGAGACTCAAAGCTGGCACATGATTTGCATACCTTATAATCTAACAAGCTTTTGTTAAGTCATCTCATCAGTGTTTCATTTTACTAGGCTTTATCTCTTCTTTAATTGTTTTTCTTTTGCATACTCTTATTTGTCCACATTCATAGATGTATCTGAAAGGTAAAGAAAGTGAAGACTGTTTGTCCTTCGAAATGTTAATGTGCTCTGCGTAGGGAGAGTTTCCATGGCCAAGCATCAAAAATATGCGTTGACAAGATTAAACAGAAATACCTATGTCCCTCAGGTCCGAATACACAGCATATGTACAATTACTTTGAAATCTTGAGATATGTGATGTGATTTCTCATGAGCATCAAGGAGGGCTTGTGTTGAAGAATGTAATTTCACTTGTGACCTGGTCCAAGACAGAGAAGTTCAAATAAGCAACTGGAAATTTGACACGTTCAAATTTTGCATTTTAATTTCTGAAACTCATGAGAGCTTTTTGCAGATTTAAAGGAGCAGAATTTATTAATTAATTCAATTCGGAAGATGGTTTTCAATATGAAATATTGAACATATAACCTGACCTTATATCTGCTGTGAATGTGCTGAGGTTAGACTGCATTGAATTGTCAAGACTGGTCACTGAGATGTAGAATGAGGTCCTATTTCTCTTTCCTTTCAATCAAAGCCAGATGAGAAGAAGAAGAAAATATAGAACGTGAGGATGTCCTTTGTAATGACTGCACGTTCAAATCCTGCTGTCTACAGATTTCTCTCAGAGATGTGTGATCAGAGACATATCCCAAAGGCTTATGTTTCACCTCCTTTTCTGAGCACCGGTCACACTGAATCACCATCACATTCCAAACCATGGGAAAAATGAATGATTTTACCTGTGATAAATCAAAATTCAGGAAATTGCACATCGATTGTGCCTTAACAAAAGATAAAATCTATGAGAAATAATATCTTTAATGTGCTCGTCTTGCAAAACCTAAATTAAATCAGCAGCTTATCTGCACCCTTTAGTGTTTCGAGGTGTGATTAGTAGTGAGCAGAGAGCTTAAGACGAAGAGAGGCATGTGCCTTAGATAGATCTGTTCTTTGTGTCAGGGCATGTGGCCATCTTTCCAGCAGATAACAAATAGACAGGATCTTTAAATTGTGCCTGACTGCTCACCAGAGACCAATCGCTGTGAGTTGAGCCTGCTGCAATATTGTGTGTGAAATGAGAAACATCTCTGTAGGGCCGTGCACAGTTTCCCTGATGAATGAGACCTCCTTTAAACTTGTGTTAAATGGCTTGGCTTTGATAGACCGTGAAGTTAACCCTTTTATTTCAGAACAGTGAGCACCTTGGTGAGAGCTAGCACAGATGGACCCCCTAAATGACACCACAGGGATATATAATTAAATTAAATTCTCAAAAAAGAGCTTTCATTCCGTTTAAATGGTAGACAAAATTTTAAAGTCTTTAAAAGTATTTGTTTCACTCAAGCTTGTCCAGCATAAATATTCATGATACTGCAGTATGAAATGAGTAGGAAGGCAGATGTCGATTCTACCTCCAGAAGCACAAATTCAGATAAATACTGGAGGTGCTGGTGGTGCCATGTGGCTCCCACACTACCGCACACCGCAGGGGTCAGCATATGGCTGGTAATAATTAATTATGCGCCTCTCAACCCTCTTTTCATTAACGTGTCAATATGGTCCAAACTATACGGCATTTATGCACCTATGAACAGACTGACAGTTCTAATATATTCCTTCTGCCAGAAGAAAGGCCAAATTCTAAGTTTTGGTAATTGGCTCTGCAAATGTTGTCAAACAGAAATGTTGTCTATTTCCTATCGCACTCACTTTGGCAGGTTTTTACAGACTCCATAACAACCCGATGTCATCTGAAGTTCTAAATTTACACTACAATGTGCATGTGTGCAGTCTGTGCTCAGATTTAAGAAGAAAAAGTCATGCTAGTCATCAAGACCTTGTTCATTAAAAATTGGAAGTCACACGCAAACAGTGTCAAACAAAGCCTAAAACTATAGCTCACACCTAAAAATAAAGATGTGCCTGGAAACTACATTTGCATTGTGTCACTCTGGAAATACACAAGATCTGGGGTTTCAGTCAAACATCAGTGAAAGAACAAGATGGTGTTACCTAACGGATGATGTATTGAGAGAGATGCATTGCAGTGATCACTCTCCTGTCAGCCAACTCTGATGACAGCAAATGCCCTGCATTCTCTCCATCTTTGTTCACTTGATATAGGCATGCGAGCAGTTTCTATGATTTTATGGGAGGATGCGTGCCACTGAGCTACGTGATGGTTGACTGTTTTTTCTTTCTTTTTTTTCTCTTCTCTGGAATTCAATAAAGGTGAAAGGCTTGCTTATATAGTGTCAGACTGTTGTGTTGTGAAATCATCAATCGTGTCACAGTGTCACACAGATATACACCCACCCACGCACGCTTTTAGGAGGGGGAGGTTCACTCAGGAGCATAGAGAGAGCAGGAGAGGTGGAGGGACAAAAGAGATGAGGAAAGATTAAGGGGGACAGAGAGAATATTGTTCTTTATTTATAACACACACTCTAACAAAAATACAGATAGTGTGCCATCTATTGGATTAAACTTAACGTACAACATAGTGGTGAAAATCCCACATTTTCTGTAGGATTATTTTCAACCACTAGGTGGCAGTGCCCTCCAAAAGTTGATTCACCTGCATCTCAAAACGGTGTGGAGCAGAAATATAATGACAAAAGCGGGAGATTTGCATGATTCGTTGAAATACATTAAAGTTTAGGAAAGAGAACTACAGAAGGATGTGTCTCAAAATGACATCACCACCATCAGTAGATTAGCCACATCTAGTAGTAGTTGCGCAATGCATCACAGTAAACGCAACAGACAAAAAGAAGGGGGATACTCATGTATTTCACATTGATGTATTTTCCCTAAATGGTTACTAAATGGTCTTGCTGTTACTACATGTTACACGCGTTTCACACAGCTGAATGTATTTTTTCCTGCTCTCTTTCAACGGACAGTCGCACACATTACCCAACCCACCTGAGCATGTCACGGCCTGACCGCAATCTTTAGTCACGATTCCCGACAACGGGTTTCACAACACCTGCATTATATTGAAAATGGCTAGAGTAAGTATTGAGATGTCAGGTGTTATGAAGACTCATGATAAATGGTGAATCACATAGCTATGAAAACTTTATAGTGAAGGCCTTGGCCATGTATAAATGTACTGTGGCGAAATTTTTCAGATTCACATTTCTAATTCTCACATTCTTACGTATACTGACTTTCATACAGTGCTTTGCTTTGAGCACCTAAAACTGTAACAAAGGGGCAACTCAAAGGTGAAAAACAATGTAATCATTTGATTTTATAGTCACCGAAATAAAGTGCAACAAACAGAACAAAAGATAATCAAATCAGTATTTGTTGATTTCATATTTCACCTTTAAAACAAGACCAGCTTAGTTGTCATTTTTTACCATGATTCTTCTTAGAATTTGGCCTCCTTTAGTTGCTGGGTACAATACTTTAGCCCCTGATCTGATGCATTACAAAACTACTTCAGATTGTAAATATAAACAGAGATGTGGGTGATATTGTTTAATCTGAGAGTTCTTTGCTGTTTCTTTGGATTGTTGTTCGGTTTCCTCACGTTTTGTTGAGATCTGTGTGACCCATGTCTTCCAAGGCTGTATATTTTCTTCTAACTGTCATTTTAAGAAATTATTTCCTGATTGGATGGTGGATGTTTTCAGTGATGAATCGGAATCTAAACGTATGACATTATTGTACAAAACAGGACTCAACAGCTGTCCACCAGAGTTAGGATACAGTTCAGAGGGTTTATTTCAACAAGGAAGATGATGGAGAGGCTTGATAGGCAGGTTGTAGAGGTCTTGGGAGAGTGTGGCAGTTGGAGAGTGGGCGTGCAGGCTAAAAACTAGAGGGTTGAGCAATCAGTCTGGCTGGTAGGGCGAGACCTTGGAGACACGGGACAGTTCAGTTAAAGACAATATGATGGAAATTGGAAATTAACTCATAATAAAAGCAAACATCCGCCATCAAACAAGATGATAGGACAGACTAGCAAAAACCAGAAGGAGCACTGGAGTTGAACTACAGCTAATGATAATCAGCAGGTGGGCGGGCAGGTGGTTGCTCTAGAGCCAAAATTCCCACACCTTCATCACAGGCCAAAGACACAGACAACAAAGGAGAATGAAGACAAAGAGGCAAAAGAAATGGCAAAAACTAAACAGCAATCCAGGCAAAAACAG
Organism: Leuresthes tenuis; assembly: GCF_036924035.1. NCBI lineage: Eukaryota > Metazoa > Chordata > Actinopteri > Atheriniformes > Atherinopsidae > Leuresthes > Leuresthes tenuis. Next base: position 20,210,606 of record NW_027325362.1, read on the forward strand.
AGACAAAAAAATTATGAATTTGGATGTCCCATCTCTTCCCAACACAGCGGTCTCTAAATACTGACTCATCACATTTACCAGACATAATCCCTATTTTCATAATAACATTGCATACATTTCTAAGTCTGAAATGTATCAGACAGCATTTACAGCTTACATCAAAGGATTTTCTTAAAAAGTGAAAAGAATGTAAACAAGCCTATGTTCAAATGCTAATGCACTGTCACATTTAACAATATCAATAAAATTCGTAAACTATCAATAAAAATTTAAATTTAAGAATTCTGTTCATAAAAGAACATAAAAAACATACCGAATGAAAGTGAAACCGTTCACGAAAAATATCAGCTTGTCTTCAATTTGATGCGGAGAATAAAAGAGTGGAAAAATGAATGGCAATAAAGAGAAACAGCTGGAGGAACATGTTGCAACCAATTAGGTTAATTGGCAACAGGTCAGTAACATGACTGGGTATATATAAAATTTTTTTTTTTTAAAAGAACAGCATAGGAAGGCAGAATCTGTAAGAAGCAAAAATATCCAGAGGTTCAGCAATTTGCATCTGGAAACTGAGAATTTTGAGAATAATGTTCCTCAATGTAAAGTTGTAAAGACTTTGAATATTCCATCATCTACAGTAGATAATATCATCAAACGATTCCAAGAATCTGGAGACATCTCTGTGCACAGGCATGAAAGACGTGACATAGAACAGACATGACACTGCATGGGCTCAGGAACACGGACAGAAATCATTGTTCATGAACAAATGCCATCCACAAATGCTCCATCATACGAAGAAGAGTCTATATGTAAAACATTATCCAAAAACGCCCCCATCTTCTCTGGGCCAAAGCTCCTTTGAAATGGACTGATGCAAAGTGGAAAATTGTTCTGTGGTCAGATTAATTAAAATGTGAAATTCTTGTGGACGAAGCCGTCCTTCGAACTAAAGGGGAGAGGGACCGTCTGGCTTATTATCAGTGCTCAGTTCTAAAGCCTGCATCTCTGCTGGTGTGGAGGTGCATCAGGGCCTATGGAGCGTGCAACTTGCACATCTGGAAAGGCAATGCAGAAAACACGTTTTAGAGCAGCATAAGCTCCCATCCAGGCACCTTTTTCAAGTAAGGCCTTGCATATTTAAGTGTTAAACAGACTTCACAGCTTGCAAACACTTTGTTTAGCCAGCTAAGACTTTCTCTTCTTCCGCTCATCACTTAGTTTTATTAAAAGAGCAGCCCACAGTTGTTGAGTGTTATTACAGAGTTTAAAGAGTCAGAATTTCTCAATTTCTCAGTTTCTAAAAACTGTCAGCAGTTTGCAATTCCTATGAATTTCTTATGTAATATTACATATGTGCATACCTTTTTTCTCAGGCCTACATCATGCCTCAGGCTACTGATCATGTACTATACCTACAGGCTAGCGCCACTGTTTTGGCTCAGTTTCATTCCATTTCTATATAAAGTAAGAAAAGCGATAAAGGACTTGACATGAGCAAGAAATCTTTAATCTTGAAAGACCACTGGATAATTATTTCTAGGTGGCTAATGAGAAAACTAATTCTAGACAGGAAAAAACACCAAAAAAACATTTAAGGCTTGCTAAATAGTCAATAGATGTCCCACCCTCTGCTGCCCCCTATCAGTAGTAACAGGCCCCGCCCCGCCTACCAACATCCACAGTCGGTGAAGGGAGGCAGGGAGACCGGAGGAACAGGAGCAGGCGGCACAGGGCTCAGCGGCTCCCGCGTTCGTCCGACACTTAACGAGAGCTGCTCCCAGCAGTGGTGGTGATGATGGCGGCGGCTGTAGAGAGAGGAGGTGTCCGGGCCGCTTTCCTGAACCCGAGCAGCGGTGGCGGTGGTGGACCCGCACCAACAGTACTCCCGACCGGAGCGTTCACCGGGGCTGTGGTCCTGGGCTCGGGCTCGGGGAGCATGCCTGTACCCATGAACCTCTTTGCGACCTGGGAGATAGACCGATCATCCCCAAGCTGCGTTCCGAGGTAACTTTAACAATGTCGTGTTGGCATAAACGTCCACACACCGTGGTGTCTACAGATCGCCACAACGTTTGATAAACACCAGCTCTGATAAACAACGCCCTCACTGACTGTAGGAGCCGAGCTGCCACACATTTCCAAAACAGTGCTATATTGCAAGCTAACTAGCAAGGGGGCTAATGCTAAAGCTGCCTAGCAAACAGCACTGGTGTCCGAGTTGCTATGGTGTTTTGTGCGGAATTCATTTTTTTAATACGTTTCTTTTTCTCCTGTTAGACTGCAGTCGGTTGTAATGGCCAGTTTTGAGTGGACAAGTGTACTCCAAATGTTTAGAATGGGTTCAAAGCATTGTACTCCTGTAAACATTTGGTGTGCTCTGTTTTTTTTTTCCCGACCGTTATCATAACTGGCTAACAAAAGTTTAATCAGTTTATCAGTCGGATGGCTTGCGGCTGTTTTGTCGTCAACACCGGGGCTTCCTATCTAAAGTTTCGCAAATGTTGCATGTCTCCGTGGGCCTGTGCTTGGTCAGATTTACGGAACGCTTGCCACCTAATAGCAACATAACTATCTATAAATACAGTGACATGGATGCCATGCGACGCGTAAGTGGCAGGCATCCTTTTCATCCTGTAGCCGCGGCTCAGCGTGTCATGCCTAAGCTCAGCAGCTGGCTGGCCATTTCAATGTGAGAGATCAACAGATTTTTGACGTTCATGATGTGTGAGGTCGCCTCTCCCTCTTTTGACCAAACGTTGAGTGTCCGTACAACAAAAACAGCCACTCAAAGTGTTGACTCAGCAGCTTGTGGAGTTACAAAGTGAATAGTTGTCCCTTTTGTAGATGCAGATGTGCTCTTAACCGCTGCATTGTCCTCATGTTATTGTGATGGCACTTAATAAAGTCGAGTCTAGCAGTGACATTCTGTGCATACTGTGCATTATACCGTCAGTGAGCAGACATGGCTGCCACCTGACCAGGAACCTCTGGGGGCTGTGGGCACATTAATCAGCTTTGACCTAGATCTGCTCCACTCTTTGGGGTGGAAGTGGGCTTGCGAGGGGAAGGTTTCCTCTACTGTCGGTGTGCAAGTGTGCGTTTGCCTGCTGTTGCTTTAGCTGTTGCCAGCATGGGGTTCGTGTGTTTGTACGTGGAAGGCACGGTTAATCTGTTCAACAGATATGGTCATCTTTCAGACCCCCTTTTTTTTTTTTAGCACCGTCCTCTTTAGTCTGTTGCAGCTTACATTTTGAATTCAACAGGGATGAGAATGGACAGAAGTCTGTGGGGCGACAGCATTGCTTTCTCGAGTTTGTGACAGAATTGGTTTGATTTTGTGATTGAACTCAATTCAAGTTCCAAAGTGTAGGTCCTCTCTCGGCCACAGTTAACGACAGTCACGTACTGAAGCTTTAGGAGTTGGTTTTCTGCACTTGGGCGTGCACGTTTCAGATAGTTGCATCCATGATGTTTTAAGACTGGCTCAGGGGCCATGACTATGCATCGGTAGAACATGCCATACATGGTGCATTGATTTCCCATGCCTCGTTCCAGCAGAAAGAGGCCTCTCCATTGGATGGCATACACACTGTGTTGTGGAGGATAATGGATTATTAATGAGGCACACAATAAAGGATTACCACTCATTGTTTTACACGGCGATGTAAGTAGTCTTTCGCTTTGATCTATGAGAGGTTTCATCTGATGTGCGACGGAGTAAAAGTTAGCGAACATAATGATTTATGGCATGATTGTTGGTCTTAAAAGATTTATTGTAATTATTGTTAGATGTGGTGGCTTGTGGGCTTATTATTTCTGCCTTTTGTGTATTTGGAGCTTTTAGACTTGGCTGGTGCGAGAAGTTGTGCATTGAGCCCAGCCCAAGGCCTGTTTTGGGGATTTTGCCTCGGCATTCTTTCAGGGGTTGGGCCATTTTGTGTGCAGCTGTTTGCTCCTCCACAAGCTTTTAACACATGTGGGTGTCCGGCGAAGTGGCACAGGCTCAAATGTGGGTATGGGGCTGTTATCGATTGTCTGTTTTGTTTTGTTTTAAATTGTGATGCTCACACAGCTGATTTTCATCAGTGGATAATAACTCTAAGCCCTGCAGCTTTATGGAAAACCGGACTTTGGGAATATACTTGATCCACACTGGACACACATCAGCTTTTATATATTCTCTGAGCATGACTTTGTGGTCCCTCACAGTTGTAGTTGACTATTGTAGGGAGTAAACCCACATGAATATTTGCTCTTTTGTTCAGAAACAGTCTTGCGCTCACGATCAATTGTTTGTTATTGCAGCATTAGCTTGCTTATACAGTTTTTGTTTTAGAGATGCGTCAATCGATCAGCTGGTGGACGGAATTGGTCGCTTTTTTTTGTCCGGCTGGTCCAGCCAGTCACTTTCAGATTTATCTTTATAGTCTGTGCCGGTCGGATTTACATACAAACGTCGCACAGGGGTTCGAGTCATGTGCGTAGTGACGGTGAAATGACATGTCATCTGCATGGGAGAATGTTGCAAAAACACAAATGGCAACCCTTTGGAGACTTAAAAAGGTGAGCGGCGATGTAAGATTCATCTGAACGAGCCATACGCTGTTGGACAAGCAACACTAATCACTTCTTGCAGCCGGCTGTTGAGTGTGCGGAGGCTGTCTATAAAGTGCAACACAGAAGCAGAGCAGCAGCCCATGCAGTGGGGGAATATACTGCAATTCATTTACAATTACACTACAAAACCTCTCCGGTGCTCCACTCTGAGCTGTTCCATATCTTCAAATCTCATCATCTCATCAATCTCATCTTGAAGGTATGAGGAAATGAAGAAAATCTAAATTGACCAAAATCAGCACTGACAGATCAGACTTAAAAAAAAAAAACAAGAACCTGAAACTGTCACTGGCCGAGAAACTCCCAGCTGGCACATCTTTAGTGTTATTATGAGCCTGTTTCAGTGTTTAACTGGCTTCTACCTGCTAGACGAGTGTTGCCTTAACAAGCTGCCTCTTGGGACAGTTGGACTTGCGTTGTTTTGATTCCAGCACTGCCGTGCCTGCCAGACTGGCACCTTCAGTGTTGTAACAGCCATGTGGCATTGGTTTCACAGCTTATATCTTACATATTTCCTCCATAGAGGTATGCAAAATCTTTGGAGGGGCACTAAGAACACTGACTTATCCCGATTTTTCAACACTCACGCTTTAATCCTTTTCAGACTTGCGGGGGTCTGGAGCCGATCCCAGCTGCTATCGGGTGAGAGGCAGTGTGCACCCTGGACAGGTCTCCCTAGTCTACACCCCCCAACCCCCACCTCCCTCAGCAAATAGCTGACTAGTTCTTTGGTAATGCCGCTGACTTAACTAGAGACAGCTGTGGGATACGTTACATGAGAGAATTCCAGAGATGTTCTCAAATTGCATTTTAAGGATTGATTTAGGACTTCCCTCTGAAAGTTAAGACTCGTTCTGTGTGCGCGGAAATATACACGCAACACACGGGCACTCACTGTGTGAAAAAAGCAAAGTGGAACGAATGTGCCTGCATTCACCAAAACGGTAAGAGTTAATGACTGCAGGACAGCCGAGGGCTCAGGGTCCAGCTGACCTGCCTATATTTGTGGCAAGGCAGGCATTTGTTGTGGAAAGGATGGGGGGTCTTTTCAGGAATGGCACCAATTCAAAGGTCACGGCGGTGCTGTGTTTATTTTCTAACAACAAAGAATGCTCCACACGATGAGACGAGAGGATGGGCTTCTTACCAAGGTCAAAGATCCAGAATAACTAGGATTCGAGAGCTGCTAAGTTTACCTTTGTCACTAAGTTGATGGGAGCAGCCAAGCGGTTTGCTCACATTTGCCGTACGTGCTCATGAGGCTTCACGAGCCCCCCCCCCCAGTGAGCCAAGCATCGTTTCCTCCGTCTTTTTGATTTATGTGAGGAACAAGCTGGCCTTGTTTTCTTGTGAGTGGCAGAGCCGTATCTCAGTGGACTTTAGATGTTTGTTTATTAGTTTTTTTCCTGCACCTAATCTGAACGGTAAATCAAACTGATGTATGCTGTGCATGTCACCATATGAAGGCGATGAACAAACGCAAAGTCAAAATGGGACCGTAGCGACATTGTTATGTCTGCTTTGTTCTAGGCCAATGAACATAAAGCCATCAGCTGGGTTTTTACGTACGCTGCGGTGTCACCATACACTGAAGCTTTAAAAGTGTTTAGGGTGCTGTCCTGTGTCGTCTGCGGTTTTAATCGCTTCCATTTGATCCCTTATTTTCTGTATGTTCTTTGTTAATCCTAAAATTATACAAATAGAGGAGGGTCTGTCTGTTTGATAATATGTCCTCAATTTACCCTTCTACCTCCTCAATAACATTGTCATCTCAAGGCATGGATATTGTTTCTCTTAACAGGGGAGCGGCAGTAATCTGATTTCATAACAGGAAAAGAGGAGCTAGTAATCTGATGCTGCACACACAGACACTGTCGGCTTAATCCTCCGCTTCCTTTTGGAATCATAAACAAGGCCCCATCAGCCATCTCCAGTGCCCTTCAGGACAGCTACACAGCAGCCCATGCCAGTCTGTCATGTTTGCATTAATTGCCTGGCAATAGAATTGGCATCTGATGTCCTTTTTTCATGTACAACAACGGGAAAAATGCCTTATATGACAGGTTGAATGGTTAGTGGAAAATATAATCTTCAGTATTTAGGTAATAAAGGACAAAGTCACCATAAATCCTCACGAAATCAATATGAGAGTACAGAGTAGTCGTGCACAGCCTGGCATGCAACATATTCGGGACATTCGTGCTGGCTCTTGCACTGGCTGATTCACTTTTTTTAAACGGGAGTGGAGACTTTGCCGGGGCAGGTGTGGTGATTTTGTGTATCCACAAACACTGCAGAGCTGCTGTGGAATGGTGCCTGCGGGGGCCCGCCGAGCTGACCAAACAGAGCGGACTGGACTCTTCACAATAGGGGCCACGTCCTCGGCTTATGTTTTTACAGGAAACATGCAGAAACAAATAGTGCTCTGTTGGCTGTTTCATTGAAGTAAGCCCTCATGTCGATGAATCCCTCTTTTTAAAGTCAACTGACATAGTCGTCATTTGCTGTAGCTTTATCGTAGAAGCTGCATTTCAGGGCTTTAAGACCTGTTACTTTAGAAGATACCATACCATGGATCTCTCTTTATATATATGTGTGTGTGTGTGACATTTGTTCTTACTTGGGGCCAGTTTAGAGGAATAAAACCTACATCTTTGGCCTTTCTCAGAATGCTTTTCAGATTTCAGTTAATAACCAGTGTAGTTTCCTTTCATTTCTTGGTATCTTCAAATAAAATCAAGTCCCGACTTGGCCCCGCGCTTCACTGTGCTGTTCACACACTCTGCCAACAGTAGACCAATCAACACCCTCACTCCCGCTTTTCATGCTCACTCCCACTGCCTGAAATGTGTCAAAATTCTCTTGGTTTCCTTCCCTGCTTTCCTGGAGGAGGAATTTCCTTGGGAAACATTTGACATTCCTGGCAACTGGAGAGCTGCCAGTGCAGCCTGGCTCCGGCTGCCTCAGTGCTCTCCACGCTCAGTTGTTGACCAACAACAGGCTCTCTCTGGAAGGGGGGGCAGGATTGGAGCCATTGATTGCCCAACCTGTTGAAAAGTTTTGCTGACCTGGCCTATGCAGTGAGGGCGCGCGCTGAATGCTAATTTTGAGTTCCTCACAAAGGGAAGAAAGGTGTTTTTTTTCCCCCTGCCCGGACCCCAGAGTGAAAGAAAGGCCAGATACTTGTGTGGGCGGAACCTGGGGTCTCAATAAGCAAAGAACTCCAACTTCCTGCACCAGTGAGAGAGAGAGGCGAGGAAACTGTCCTCTGATTTCGGGAGGAACCTGTCAAAATAACCACGCTGGGGACAGTGTGTGTCCTCTTGTCTTTTCTTTCTTGTTCTTGTTCCACTTGCTTCCCACCTCTCCCTTTCAGGCATCTGAGCGGGATGTGGCTGCAGCAGAGCTGTTTACCAGAAACTGTCATTTCGAATACTAAGCACTTGAAAACACAAAACTAGCCTGCTTTTTATGCAGTTACTTGGCCCTTTTACTCGGGACAGTTCCCAGAAATTCCCCTTCCCTTTTTATTTATTTTTCTTTTGGAATCGCTGCCTTTGTTTGGTTGAATAATAGTCAGCGCTTTTGCCTGGGTTGTCTAGTTGGGGACATGACAGTTTTTACAGGGTCAGCTCTCAAATAGCACTGAGCTCGATGTCCTCCTCACTTTGACTAATCACAGATTAAGAAGTCTGAACTGTCTGGAGTCCTTACAGGCACATCTGCTCAATTCATCTACTCCAGATTTTTGCCATCCTCTCACCTCCGGCTCCAAGGAAAACATCCAAGGTTTTTCATTGTTTTTGTGCAATCAAATGACGCTTGGCTCTGGATTGTAATGAAATCAAACGCACAGGCCCTTTAGATCCAACACTGTCCTGGGTGTGTAATAAGAAATCCAGCCTCTTAAGAATTTGGGGAAAGACGAGTGCTTTAAATGCGTTTCATCCAGCCTGCGCTTCAAAGCAATGGGCCGAGCTGGTCTTTGGAAATAAACAAGTAATTGGCTTTGGTAACGCCACTGAATCTCAGATTAGCTTTAACTTACAAAGTAACTTCTCTTACTGCAGCGACCAAGGAAGTGTTGACCCTCGATGTGTCTTTTCAGCCTTTTTTCCACATTGTCTTTCTGAACACGCACTTGTTTTTGAAGCAGTGTCAGCTTAATGAGCCTCACCTCTTACCTTCACTGACCTCTGCATCGCTGACATGAGAACTATTTTTCCTGCGTGGATGGCGAGAAAAGCAAGACCCGTGTACGGAATCTCTGGTGAAGTCCCAACTCCATATACATCCACTCCATTTGTCATTTTAATGTATCGAGCCAGGGAGGGTGAACTGGAAGGAGTTGTCAGCCAGACCATTCACGCTGCCAGTGCTCATTCAGTATTGACATGGCAGGATTACCTGCTCCAGATGTTTTATCTGCATTGTTGAATTTGTTACTTTCAATTAACGATCTTCTCTCCGCAGAAGTCTTAGCGTTTCTTCACGGTCGCTGTCGTAGATAAAGCTGAATGACAGTCTGGTGCTGAGCATCGTGCGTTTATTGATTGCACAATTCCCAGCTCACTGCAGGCATTCTTCCTTTCTGGAACTTTTCTTGTATGTTGCAGGAAAAAAGAAAAAGTTTTGAAACAGAAGCCCAACGATCCTCATTAGCGCTGACAATAGATCCCTGAAGCGTCATTTTTTTTTTCCACACTTGAAGCACCGGTATAACCTCATTAGAAGCATTTCTTCTGGGTTCTCTGGCTGCAGACTTGAGATTCTGGAATCTCTGATCGCTAATGAAAGCAGACAAACTAATTCGGCTGTGGCGGTTATGAGAGTTAAAGGGCAGATTTAATCCCGTCTGATGCTCAGCTGTGGCACCATATGTCAGCATGAAATATGTATAGTGAAACTTAATTAAGCCGCTCGCATAAATGTCAGCGGTTTTTATTTCACCAAAAGACAACTCTCAGACTTATCTCTTCTCTATCGAAAAAGTTGGGAAATGGAGCAAGTATGTTGTCTCAGCTGACCCTTATATTAAAGCTTTCAAAATCAGTCCCGCTTGTATGTGTTAATATCTGCGAGCCGTCTTGACGTCTCATCCCAGAGGTGGAAGGTCGCAGCTTCTCGATGAGGCGACTGCTTTGTCGCATCTAGGGGCTTAACATTTAGAAGTTTCTTGGCACGGACCAAGATGGGGTCTGCTCAGACTTGCCAGGAACTACAGATGTTCAGATGTGTCAAAGCAGAGGTCAGCATCCCCCTCAAAATCCCCCCCACATCTCTTTTATAGCACTTTCATCCTTTCACCATCCAGCCCATTCACAGGTTGCTGTTGTTTTGTTCTTTTAGATGAATCATCCTCTGTGAGTTTTGAAAAGGCGCTTACATAAGCTGTGAACTCCAGACTCCAGCAAACTCGCTGCACTTTCATTTATTTATGCTCTTTTGCACGTGGCGTGTCACAATAAAGCCAAAGCGGTTATGAATCCGCTCGTCATTGAGAACATTTTTTGACTTCACCAAACAAAAGCTGCTTTTGCATCAGCAGTGTTCCTCGCCTTTAAGTAAGGGAACTGTTGCGCTTACTTTCTTGAATATTAGAGTCACTTTTGATTCTAACATTGGACTCCGGGCAGAGACGAGCAGACCGTCCTCCATGACAGGACTTTTAAAGCTTTCAGTCATAACTCACCGTCGATGGCAGTTACAGTTGCCTTACAGACAAACCTACGATTCAATCATTTTTCTGTGTCCTATGGAGATCGCTTCTGTTTTTGTTTGATACCTATTGTTACGGTGTACTTTAGCTAATCTGGTCCTGCTTGTCCACCACAAACGGTGGACTGCTGACGGTTCAGAGCAGAGACAAAAGAGCTGTTAACCGCTGCAGAAACTGCACAAAGGCTGACGGCAACGTACTGTGTTCCTGAAAACTCCCGTCAAATCGCTGAGGTGTGAATGCGACCTGGGGTTTTGTTTTTCTGCTGTCGAGGCTGAAGATGGGAATTGGATGCTAAAGTAATCTGATAGACCTCAGTAGGAGCTTGTGCGTCTGAAGACATTTAGACGGTGACAAACCGAGTGGAGGACCTTTTGTTTGCTGACTTGCAAATCTAGTCTCCGGTGTTGTATTAGCATGTAGGGTAAAGAGCACAATGCTCCTTTGAATTTATGCAGGGATAAGTTGACTTGAAGCTGAAATATAAGGACAGGTCTAGCTGCATTAATCAGCAAGCTTAGCATCAAAAGGTTTTTTTCCCTCTGCCCCATATTTTTCAAAAAGAAATTCATGCAGCGGGCTACTGTCATCATCAGAGAGGAGTCTTTCACCCACATGTGTTGGTGAAAGCTGTGGTTCAGCCTTCACAGAAACCAACTCTTTCTTAAATGACTGCTTGAAGGAGAGCATTGGCTTGAAGCAAATGGAAATATAATCGGCCACTGAACACTAATCGCAACGATTGTCCAAATTTGACGACAGTCCAGCTCACAGCCGCAGAGTTCACAGATAACTGATATTATATACAGCAAGAGGGATGTTTTGTAGCTGAATGCAAAGTGCAAGTGAAAATCTTCTGGAATAAATGGGTTTTTTATCGTGTACCGTTTCCTTTACAGTGCGGTGTCTCTGGCCCCAAAAGTTTTCATTGTGCTGGAACATTTGACCTTTACAGTAGCTGAATGGTAATACGCAGAATCTGTGTGTCCCTCTGGGACTCATGTTTACGTGAACACATCTCTAACAAGCCAAAGATGTGCAGGACTGACCCCAAAAAAATAAAAAAATAGTGTAAATCCAGCCATAGCCATATCAAAAGATGTCCGCTGGAGCACACTAAGCGAATGAAAGCAGGTTTTCCAATCAGAGAGGTCCTGTGGAACATAATATGGGACACATTCAAGATGGTTCCTCATGAACCATGAGATTTGATATTTCCTGTAACAGAAGTGGCCCGGTTTGATACAGTAAGGTGTGCTGTCTGTCTACACCACATTATAAGGACTTTATTTGGCCTCATCAGCTCACCTCTGCCACCTCATTGTGGTTTTTATTTCATGTTGGGTTTGATTACTGGGTACGCTGCATCTGTCATTTTGCTACAGGAGAAATGAACTATTGTTGCAAATATAGAAGACTAAGTGATACTTTGTAAATTCACTCTCAGCCAGCCATGCACAGACTTCTAAATAGACACACAGCATGACGGTTACTTTAAAACTTCTTTGGCACTTCATAAGTCACATTATGAGGGTTACATTCTTACGAGTCTGATATCATATTTAGCTGCTTTTAACCTTTCTGTTCTGTTGCTATCGTGACAACAAAGTTTTGATTCTCGCACACACAGCCGTAGAAATCTGTCTTCGCTTGAACAGCTTCCTCTTGCCCTCTTTGTTTACCCCCTTCCCGCTCTTTTACTGCGACTATGAGAAGATCTCATTCAGGGAATTAAAGCCCTACCAGCATATGGCCATCTGGCACACATAACCAGATATTTGGGGTCGAAAATAGATTTTGCATGCAAGCCTAAGTGCAGGCTAAGCTCTTATGGCACATCCTACTGTGTGAACTTATTAAAGCCACTTCAGCCCTTTAGATTGGTCTGCACGTTGGACTCAAATCAATGTTTCTACCTCCAAATAACCGGCGAATGCTTTCTTGCTTTTTGTTGAAGAGCGTGTCTGCGGGTGGTGTTTGGGTATTGATTTGAAAATGTAGAACTTTCTGTGCTTTTTGTATTTTGATTGAATAAAATATTTAGAAAAAGACAGTAAAACTGCAGTGTTTTGCTGTCTTGGCACAATTTAGTAGATCTCCATTGACTACCCCCCCGCCTTGGACAGGCTCGTCCTTGTGTTTGCTGTAAGTGAATCAAATATTCAGAGGAAGGAGCTTTCAAACTAGCGTACCCTTTATTTGGGCTGAATAATGCATCAAGACATGGACAAATCGCGGTGTTATTAAAGAACAAAGTGCTCTGGCTCTCCTCAGAAAGGAACTTCAGTGCGGAGGAGTTTTTTTTTCGGTTCCCCGTATGTGACCAAGTACCACAGAGTTTACTTAAGAATGCCATGCAGAGCATTATGCTCAAGCATGCTTTATTAAAGGAATGCGACTGCATTCACATCACAGAGAATAGAAGAAATGGAACATTGAAAGCCCTGAAAGCATTGCTTGAAGTCTTTTTTTTTTTTTTTTTTTTCCTCCCCTCAGCAGCATGGAAACCCCTCTGCACATACCAAACATAGACAGTCTCTTTTTCATCCAGCACTTTGTTACATCACTTATCCTCCATCCACCACTTCCCCCTGCTTTGTGCCCCTGACAATTGCTGTGCAGTGATCCGAGGGCACGGAACTGGCAAAATATCAACTAGAATGCTGAGCAGGGAAAAGGATGACAAAAGTCCGTTTCTGTTTAGGCAGCGTATCGTTAAATTCAGCGGGGTTTGGTGCTCTCTGTTTCAAAGCAACCGCATTGCTCTGAGGACCCAAGTCCACTTTTAAGTCTCCGATACGTTGAGATGGTTGTCAGTCGAAGCATCTTCCTCAAGTAGCAACTGCATAACTGCTGCTGATGTCTTTCCAACTGAGACAAATATGCATGAAATAACAAAAAGCTTCCAGCCTGATGACAGCCACTTTGTTGGAGCATCATATCTCAACATAGTCTTTTCATTCTTGGAGCTTTTAGTGTAGCTGCCGTCTCTTTGTAGGCCCTTAAACTCGAGAGTGTTTCTATCACCGGGTTATTTGAGATGCTGCTATCACAGAAATGTCCAGAAATAGCATGACAGTAGCCACGGGTTCTCTTAAATGGAAGCTTCTTTGACTGATGGCTTTGAAAAATGTTGATGTTGTTGGTTCGGGTCCAGACCCCTTCTTTCTTTCTTTTTTTTAAGATGTTGTGATGTAACAACTGCGTTTTGAACATAGTAAGTGGAAAGCACACATTCGACAAAGAGGTATCGATGTGGAAACATTAAAGGCTTAAAAGCCTAGAGATCTACCTTTTTACGATCTTTATGCGAATGGGCTCTTTTTGTTCTGCCTTTGTGACGACTTTTCAAAAAGAAGGAATCCTTTAGAGGAAAAAGCTCTCGGGTTTCAGTGTTCCTGGCTTAAATTTAAATGTTTATTCCCCTCGGATGCTCCAGATCACATAATCCGTCATCAGAACTCGGCCCAAACCTTTGCCCACGGATGTCAAATTTGAGGTTTTAGGTTTAAGTACCTCGCAATGCGAGCGTAATATAAACTGTGGGTGCTGTTACATAAGACGTTTCGAGACAGACATATCCTTTTACCAAAGAGCCAGACTCAAAGCAAGCTTGGTGCCTGGCCAGAAGTCCTCTTTGAGATCTGACTACGGCGTAACCTGTGTGAGGCCCTGTGTGTGTTTAAAGAGAGCCAGCCGTGTCAGCAGAGGGTGAGGTCATCGAGGAGATGACAAAGAGGATTTTCACGGCCCAGAATGTGTGTGGCTTTGTCTTCCACCTCGCTGTCCCCCTTTAATCCATCTCCCACGATTGATTCGGTTTGCTCTGATGTTCCGGAATGGTTTTGATTCAGCTGGTCTAAGTTATTGAGTCTGCATTGATGAGGGGGGGGAACGGAGGTTCTGCTGAGACGCTGCACCATCACTGTTTCCTTTATTCGAGACTGATCAGTACAGCGTAAAAAAAACCAAAAAAAACATACACTCTCCGGTTTAAACTAAATGTTTGCCAATCTTTCTCTATTTTCAGAGGGAAAATATACGGAGCAGCCAAGAAAATCTAACCCTCATTTAACCCACCATCACAGAACTCTTATCTCAAGTCAAATATTTGACCATAGCTGTTACTGTGCTGTCTGATAAGTAGTTTTGTTTGTCCTGGACAGATAAGTGTGAGAATGCTGTGTGATAACCACAGATAAACCATGTTCCAGTACACATTAACTTCAGCATGAGCTGTCAGTTCCCGCTCAAACAATATTGAGCAAATATGATCGGTTTAAGAGTTAGACCAAATACTGAGCGAATGAGTAAATAAAACGATGTTGTGTTGTAAGAGGCAACCGCAATGTAAAGATATATTATCTTTATAGTGTGTTGCTTGCCCGAATGCTTTTCCTCACTTGACACAGTGAGAGGCATTTGCCACCTTCATGATTTAGATTCCATAATATCGCTGCGCCACAGGAAGCCATCTGTTTAATCTAAAAGGCAGAAATGGCACTGTAATCTCATGGCCTTTGCTCTACTTTGAGCGAGTGGGTGACTTGGGCAGACTAATGGGCTTAGATGGAGCGGCACTACAGTTGCTGCTGTAAGTGATGGCATATAGAGTAAACCTATTAGCTTTGCAGTGCTCAGACACCTACCGGGGGCTGCCTGTCAAAGCAGTCACTAACTCTTCATTCCATCCATCGGTCGAATAATTAATTAATTCGAAGTCTTGTTCTTTTTTTTCTTTTCTTTAAAAAGATAATGGGACAAAAAAGGCACACGAAGATAATGCCTTGAAGACTATTTTTATGACACTTTTTAGTTATTTATTGAAAAGAAAAAAGATTTTAGTTGTCAGTTGAGAGTATCGAATGCTTGACAAATGCAAGACTTCACCATTAGACACACTTTGAAGCGCTGATATAGCTGTTCGCTCATTTTGCTTTCGGCTGTAATTGCTGCTCAGACTGATGTGTCCACAATATGATTAAAACCAGCAGAGGACTTGCAGCAGGGATTCCTACATGCATGTGAGGATCAATAAAACCGACTCTTTATCAATGATAACCCAATCAGAGGAGCTTAGCGGGGGGGGGGCGTGTTGGCTTAACCAGCACAGGCACCAAAAATTAAAGAGGGATTTCCCCCACAGGCTCTTATCACCATGGAAACAGACAGAAAATGTATCACTTATCTTTGCTTTCCACCGACTTTTCACAGAAATGTTAGACTAGAGTCGGCCGTACAGATGCTACGCCCACCCAGCCCTCTCTGTGGACTGATGACACTTGTTTTGCCCGGTTTGACACAGCGAGGTGTGCTGTTATCCCAGTCCAGGGTGTCTCTGGGAATGGATGATTAATGCCTCTTTCGAAGGGCTTCTGCAATCACCCGTTTTGATCTGGATTGTGTACCAATGCCCCCGCTGAGAGGAGGGAGACGCCACAGTGTCGTCTAACTTCCTCAAATCAAGACTCAGCACAACCGTGCTGGCAATTGATTTCAAAGTTAACTGAATTATCCTTAACCCAGTGTATGGAAGCTATTTTAGCACAATAATTGGTTTTGCGCAAAACACCTGGTCTGTCACTGAAATGACTGTTTGGGTGGTAAAGCAAATTGGCACTGAGTAAGAGCACAGGGACGACCGGGCACCAGGCCAGGACAGATGGCCATGAGTTTCACTTACAACAAAACACAGTGGCAGGCATGAGCGGAGCTAATGCTTCTGTCTGATAATAAAAAGATCCCTGGTACAGTATGCAACCCCTCAAGTGCTGGCAGCCTTTTTAATTACACGTGAATTAGTGTCTGCAGAGAGACTCTGAGAGCCATCAGTGAAGGAGATGGAGATGTTCTACACCCTCTCTCCAGAAATCTGTGGCCGAGCAAATTAATGCAGTTTACACACAAAGGATCTCTAAGATCTGCAGACTGTCTGTCTGCTGGTTCGCTTTGTTTTTAACTCCATGCTGTTAATTTTGAACAGTCTGCTCAGCAGATGATTGGATGAAGCATCTGTTCACCGGTGTCACAGGTGAACCTCAGCCAATCGGATCAGCGTAGCGCTGGAAGCAGTCGGTCAGTGAATGAGCGCCGTAAGTGTTGACTGTCAACAAGCGTAAAGCCTGACCTCAGCGGCTAAAACGGGATGCTGAGCCGTCTGAACTTCTGTGTTTGGGCTACAAACAAAATAGCTCAGCCAGATGGGCTCTTGTGTGATTGTTATCTCACAAGAACCCAGAGGGGGGTTCAGGTGAACAGAAGCCACCCTAATGACCGTTGTTTGTTCAACAAGTTGTGTTGTGTTGTGTTGTGTGGCATCAGTATGGGTTAGGCAGACAATGTAGTTGTGATTTAAATACATTCGTTGATGAATCTGAAGCGTTTGACATACTCCGTCCGCAACGGTATTGATTCATAAATGGAGCACAGGTTTATTGTCTGTAACATCACCGTTTTCTTTGTGCTTGGATTGAATGAGTCTTTATGAATCACACTCACCTCGCAGGGAGTGCCCGGACAAAGTCACAGAGGAGCGACTGTCAGGGATAATGGTTTATTTGCGTGCCTTTCTTTTCTCTTTTTTTTTTCCCCCTTCTGTTCCACTGTGGCTCGGACTCAACGCGGCTGATTCCAAAAAGGATCGGTAAGAAAAAGTGAGGCGTCTCGACCATGAGGGTCGGTTTTCAGAGGGGAGGGGGCGGCTGCTGGTAAAGGCCACAGTTGGTTGTGGAGCTGTGAAAAGAGGTGTGGAATTAAGTTTTGTGTCACTTGTTTATTTTCCTGTCTTTTTCCTTGGCTTCGGACAGAAGCGTGTCTGCTGGGACCCTCTTAACCTCAGCGACTGTGGAAGGCAGCTCGCGAGCTCTTTGTTGCAAAAAAAAAAAAAGTCTGGTAAACATGTCAAAACAGGTGTTTAAATTTGAATCGTGTGTGAGAATCTGCTTTTTACTTATTTCATCTAATGATAAACGAACGACAGTGAGCCGCATAAGTCTCCGTGGTCGTCAAAAACTGCTGAGCGAAGATGTTTTATGCCACTTTGGCTTGTCAAAACATCTTTGCTCATCATTGAACCCTGACATAGCAGCACTTTAGTGCTTCATCCCTTTAGGAGACGTCACAGATTTTCCCTGAAAATAAAAGTACGTAAAGCTGCGTAAAATAGGGTTTTATGAAGCTACGCTCTGGCTGCAGCACTCAGTGCCCAATTTCAATTTACTGTTCAGATCCAGTTACTTTTTGTTGGACTGTTCGCATCACTCTTTTTAATGTGGCCGATATCAGATTTCAGTGCGAGCGGTTCGGCCGTCGCACGTGTTCCGATTTGTGCGTAAAGACTGAGCTCACATTGCAACATGCTCTCCGTCATTTTCAAATGTTGTAAATGACTTCTGTCACACGCGCAGACTAAAGGAAGCGTGAAGACGGGACCAGAATGAACGTGGCACTAGTAAAGATTGGCTGCGCTGATCCAGCGGGTCACGAAGGTGTGTTTGTTTAAGCTGTGCCAACAAACCATTACCAGCCAATTTCTCTAAATCTCTGCCTTGTTGTTTTTCTCTTGTTTCCTACAGGCTCTGCAGCCTCACGCTGAAAAAGCTGGTTGTCCTCAAAGAACTGGATAAAGAGCTGAACTCTCTGTCTATAGCTGTCAAAATACAGGTGGGTGAGTTAAGCTCCTGTGTGTGATTCGAACAACAGGCCCAGTTGCAAGACGCTCGATGGCACCGTGTTGTAGCCTCGCCTGTGCCTCACCGTCTCTCAGTTCCTTACCGTACGCTGTTAAGCTTAATCGCGTAGCCTCGCCCGATGATGAGACATGCTCCTAATCCTGCTGTTTGATAAAACCCTTCTTAGCGCCACAGAAAGCTCCAGTGCCTCCCATCCACTCAGGTGCTTTAAATGGCACACCGGCGTTACCACTCTAAGCAGGAGCATTAGCACCTTAAGACGGATTGTGCAGCTTGCATTGATTGCTTGTGCATATGTGTGTTGCCTAGTCTCAGCGTATTTATTTAACATTTATCCAGGGCTTTTTTTTTTTTTTTCTTCATCCTGTTTTCCCTACAGGCTTGCAGAGTTCCTGCAAAAAGATACAGTTTCACATAGTTTGTGGTCACTGGTCAGTGGCCCAAAAAAAAAGCAACAAAATTCTCGGATATAGACATGAAAGGTTAAGTTCTAATTCTGTTTTATGTTATTTTTCTTTTCTTTTTCTTTTTCTTTCAGTGTTGTCAGTGCACTCAATGCAATTTTTAACATCCATCCATGCATCCATTTTCTGTACCCACTTAATCTAACTGTCGGGTCGCGGGTGGGGGGGTGGTTGGAGCCTATCCCAGCGGTCATTGGGTGAGAGGCGGGGTACACCCTGGACAAGTCGCCAGCCCATCAAAGGGCCACACAGAGACAAACGCCACAAACAACCACACACACGCTCACTCCTTGAGACAATTTAGAGACACCAATTAACCTAACATGCATGTGGGAGGAAGCCGGAGTACCCGACATCTTCCTCGGTGGCAAATGCTTCACAGGCCCAAACGGGCCAGCTACCGGCCAAATACCTTGTTCAGTTATGGTGTTTTATTTGTTAACAAAATAACTTAATACACTTAATACAAATAACTATTCCTTTGAAAACATTGAATGAATTATTCAGCACAAAATGTTATAAGGGAGGCATGCGAGTTGTTCCAAATTCATTCAGAGACGAGGAAAATAAATGAATCAAATAAAACTGACAGAGGCCTGACATCATGGCGGCACTCCGGGCTAACGTAAAGAGACAGATGCAGCAGATATCTAAATTCAGAGGAATTGTGCCAAGAAGTTAATATAACGCCACGTCCAAAAATTTGCATCATATTGTAAACTAACACTCCTGGTGTCAGTTTGACAGAGAGTGATACTGCATCAGATCTGTTGGAAGCCTGCATGTATCCCCACAGTGAGGCTTCACAGTTTAGAAAAGACGCGCTTAAGTATGTCTAAAATCCGCTGTTTTAGGAACTGCTCCTCAGTTTGCTCTTCAGATCAATTGACACACCTTAACTGTACACGGATACACATACAAGCATATTTCCACGATGTTGTTAGCTAGAATCCAGCTGCTGTAACTTGTGCCTCTGCACCGGAATAGGACTTGTAAATCCTCGTCTTAATCGCATATTTAAATGTGTTTTTAATTTTGGATTATTTTCACTAGCCCATTACATTAGGTGGACAAGAG
Source organism: Leuresthes tenuis (assembly GCF_036924035.1). NCBI lineage: Eukaryota > Metazoa > Chordata > Actinopteri > Atheriniformes > Atherinopsidae > Leuresthes > Leuresthes tenuis. The sequence goes on from NW_027325362.1 coordinate 20,230,177, forward strand.
AACTGAGATGGAGAGATGACACTTTCAGTTTGTGTGTGTGCTTGTTCATTTAATCCTGTGTCCTTTACACTGTACCAAACAGCGCTGTATCCACTTGTTTGGTAGGTTTTATATAAGCCCAAAAGTTAATGTTTTCAATCAGCCTGTCTGACATATTCCCTTCATTAAAGGAAAAAAAATGCCTCGTGTGTGCGTTGCCCAATTGTTGTGAATTTGGTGTGAGGTGCAGCCACCCTGCAGAGATGACGGGCATAGCCATATGTTCACATTTGCTGAACTTCAATACATGTTGTGCTGGCCTTTGTGGGTGCAACAAATCACCGTTGATCCCTGCTAGAAAGCTGAAAGATGAACAGAAAACACAACAGCTGCAGTTGTAGAGAAACACAACAACAAATTGGCCTCATGATAACCAGAGATTAAAAGAAATATTTATATATTTATTTACTTTGTAAAATGTTAGCGTGCAAATAAAGCTTCTAAAGAGAAGCAGCGTGCTTCTAGCTGCATTAATATTGTAACTGGTGGTGCTGTGTAGGATTGTCCTACTTGCAGAGACGAAGTGGTTGATCCTCCATGGACCAATGATGGAGACTGTCTTTACACAATCCTGCCAAGAGCTTTCAAACAACACCCCCCCCCCCCCCAACTACAGCATACAGATTAAAGCAGACAGTGACTCGCATGGGTGTTGTCGGCAGGACAGCAAAATGCTTTTCGTTGACGTGTAGAAAGACACGATTTTCACTCTCAAACTTCAGGTAATTCCTCATTTTTCTGTCTCAGTCTTAAGGCGGTCCCCCTCATTATGAAATCTAATTGGAATTTTATGCAAAACGAGACAACTCTATTTAAAGCGAAACAAATTATCCTCTCTTTGCTGTCATCCTGAAGGAGAATGTTGCCAACCAAGTGTGGCCGTATCCATGAGCTGCTCTGTCTCCGGAGCGTGAAATCTCCCCATTTCTGCTGAGCTGCCCTGAGGACAGCCGGTTAGAGCTCGGCTCTGCACAGCTCCGGAACTGGAGCATTAAATGCAATTTCCAGCAGATTTGGTGAGGGAGAACACAGACGCTGAAGGGATAAAGAAACAAGCGGGCAAAGATGACAGGAATAGCAAGGTCTTGTTTTCACGCGGCGGATGACAGAGCTTCATTTACCTCGTGTTATTGGTAGCCTGTTCGGCACCGTCGGAGGCTGTGAGTTTCTCTCTCTTGGGCTCATCACATTAAGGGGCCTGCACACACACGCACAAGCCTTGTAATGGCTAACCAATCAGATGGCCTCCCAAACCACAACGGTAGGAATGATGAGATTGCAGTTTAGTTTCCTTGGAGATGATCTTCAGTCTCTCACCCAGGAGACTGTTGTGTCTCTTCTAGTAACTCAGGCCAACCTTTGAAAATTTCCGCACGTCTCTATGTGGAGTTCTCCGGCACATTCACTACATGAGTATGCTTTTATTGTGCAGTTGCCTGTGACTGTAGCCAAACATTAGCGTCAGCTGGATTACGAGAGGAAAGGCACGCAATTCTCACTTCAGTGGAAGCTGAAGTTTGCAGTACGCTGAAATATGATCCAATTACATGTCTATGAACGTCTGCATCAGTGTGTGGCAGGTGAAGGCAGAAGCCTCAAAACCTCTTTAAAGCCTTTTTGATACAATTGCAAATAAGCCTCTCCCCAACCTGAAGTCACTTCCTGTCATACGATGTCTGATGTGAGAAAGGGATCCACCCCCCCCCCCCCCCCAACCCCCAACCCTGCCAGTCCCCCACCAAATCTGGCCCCAGACACAGCAGAGAAATTGTAACAGTGGAGAGAGCATGGGTAAAAGGGGGCCAAAGGACATTCAGTGCAAGGTTTTCTTGCCAAGGCTCTGTATTGTTAATGCATGTCATGCAGTTTCAGAGAGCTTGTTTTTTCTTTTTTTATTCATTGTACTAGTCACTGAGCATGAGAAAAGCCTGTGTACAAGGCCTCTTTGTGGAACTTTGGTTAGTTACATGGTCAGACTCAGAAATTTTCCCTTTTTTTTAAATTTTTTTAATTAGTATACAAAACAAGAGCTGCAGCTACTGTCAGGCTCCTCTAAGCATGTCCCACTGCGGAGCATTTTGAAGCATTATGTTGGATAGAAAATGCTTACTACAGCTGGATGGTTCTAGGTGAATATTCTTTATCCCCATGTCACCTTCAGCACTTTCAGGTTTTGTTCCCATTCTCGAGCATTACGTGTCACTCGTTACATCTTTAACTCCTGACATTGCAGTAAAATGCTCTTTGGAAGATGTCCTCTCTTTTTCTGAGGGACACTTCAATAGTTATGCTACAGTAATGAGTTTTCTGAGTTTTGCATACTTGTATGGGAAGTTTAAAAAAAAAAAAAAAAAGTAAATTTTTGTTCCAAAATGTGAATCAGTTTGCAGATGAAGCACTTTAACAGGATGAAACACAAGTCCTAACAAAACGTGGACTCTCACGCCACTTTTTCGCACCAGTGCAGGGTGCAGAGTTTGCAGGTCACCTGACCTGAAGATTTTTGCAGTGTAAGATGAACTGTCTGGTGTTGATTTCTTAGCACACACCCCGCTGTGTTACTCGGTATCTTTTACATGATTTGGCAGCCGCGATGACACAGGGATCCAATGTCTTATCCATTGCATCAAACTGCTCAAGGGTTTATCCCAAGGGGAGTCTTACTCAGTTTTATTGGTAGGTATGGCAGATACCTGGAAGAAGTTTTGATGACTTCTAAGTCCGTGGTGCTGTGGCGTTGCCAGAAGTGTTGCACAACAGATGTCTGTCTTCAGCTCTCACAGCGAGACATAAAATCATGAGACCAAGACTTGAGAAGTTGTTTGCATCCTCTTACTTCCCTCTTCCAAGATTAGAACAGGAAGAAGAAGAAGAATCACTGTTGAGGAATAAATCTCTTGAAACTTGACAGTGAGCATGATAGACTTTAATCCGTCCATGTGAGGGAAGCATGCTGAAGGATAAAACGGGTCATTTGGGGGCACACTGTGTGGTGTTGACTTTCTATTTTAAAGAGACCACCACAACCTGCAGCATTTAAATCCCTGAACAACTTTGTGCCTGCACCTAGAATTATCTGAGGCGATGAGTCGTTCTCACACAGAATAACAAGCATTAGATAATGACTCAAACCATCACTGTTAATTTCCCGCAAAGACTGTCCGCAACAATCTACGTTTATCGGTGCATTTAGGGTTAGGGGTTTAATTATGCTCATATGGCATATTCCTTTTAAAAGGTGCCATTTAGAATCCTAACCACTTGTTTCTAAGATGTCATGGTTTGGCCTCTTCCGGATTTAAATCACACATAGGTTTCTTTCACTTCTGCATATCTGTTCTACAGTCTTCATCAAAAACTGCTTCTCTAGAAAGCACGTAGAGGACTGTTTGTTCTTGCCTGCCTTAAGGTGTGAACCTACATAAATGTGTGAATGTGGAGCAGGCTGTTACTAAAACAAGGCTCGCACACTCAGTCCCTGTTGTCTGGATAGACATTCCTGTAAGAAACAACAAAGATGTGCGATATGTCTCGATTCGTTTTATTCCACTGGGAGCATATTGAATTTGAAGTTGCCCTCGTCTTTCCACCTGTACATTTTTCATTTTATCGCACATTACAATTTCTTTTGGGTGCATTTGCTTTCAAAGAAGGATATGTATAATATCGTGTTGAGCCACACCTTCTTTCTACATATTGTTCATTCAAGGAGCCGGTCTTTCTTGTAGCCCAACTCAGGGGATCATTGAGTGTTGTTGCTGCACAGAGCAAAGAACTTCAAGAATATTTTTTGTATTTATGATTTTTTTTAGGTGCTTTGTTGCTAACAGCCTGTTGCAAAGACATTTCATTTGATCCCTCTTTAGTTGCATCTATGAAATAAGCCACGGACAGGCTAAAAATCGTGCAAAGATGTTCAAGTAACTGTAAACTTGACATTTGTGCGTGGTGTGCAGTTTTTCTGGAAAACAATTTAAGGGGAACTGGACAAGTGGAGAACAAAAGAAGAAACTATATCCAGCCGATGAACAGTATCTGAAGGGAGACTTCCTCAAGAAATAGGTAAAAATCCAACAGAGACCTGACCTGAGTGAGCCATCCGGTCCTTCATTTGATCCGTCTACTGTTCACTGAAGCCTCACCAGAAATGGTTTCCGTAGCAGGGTGGATGTCAAGAGGCCTTTCTTAAGGAACAGAAACCGGGAGAAAAAGCTGAGCTATGCCAAATGACAAGAAATTTCAAGTAAATCGATGGCAACAGCTCTTACGGAGTGAGGAATCCTCCCCAGAGCTCAGACCTCAACATTAATGAAGCGGTGTGGGATCATTTAAACAAGGAGCGGTACAAGAGGCAGCCGGCATCCAAAAGGGAGCTTTGGAATGTCCTTCAAGAAGCCTGGAGAACTATTCCCGAACTATTTCCTATTTTAAGAAATTACAAGAAAACCTGAAACTAAGGAGCATCTTTGTTTTCTCTTCTTAAATCTCTTGATCTTAAATATTTAAGTTTGCCAAAATGTACAGTTGTACAATGAACAGTTCAACGTCAAACTAGCTTTTGCGTACAGCGTTTGCGTGCTTGCAGTGAAACTTCGCTTTGCTTTTTCTTCCAGGGTTCAAAGCGTCTTTTGAGATCCAATGAGTATGTCCTTCCTCCCAGTGGACTGATGGAGACCGACCTGGAGCTCACATTCTCACTACAGGCAAGCACTCTGACATCATGCTGTTAATTCTCACACAGATGTGCCAGTCACTTGACAGGCGAGATTGCTCAGAAGCCATTATCCACCCAGGTGCCCAGCCTTAAGAGTTTCAGCGTTAACTTCTCTTTCATACAGACGTACTTGCAGCATGTAACAGATTTAATCAGGTCATCTGGTAATGTTAACGTGTGTCGCAGATAAGCATGTGTGTATTTTGTGTCCGTGTTTTAAGTGAATGTGTCATGCAGTTAGTTCTTTTGTTATATTTGTGAACCACGCAAGCTAGACAGGTTTGTCCTGAGACTAGCTTGAGTTACAAAGCAGCTGCCATGGACAGTTGGTGCTGCTCCTCTTGTTTACATTATGTGTTTTGTGTTCATCGGCAGATTTAACAGGCTGATGTGACCAAGAGCTACACACAGTGCACCACTCACTGAGTGTTTCCTTGTCTTCTTTGAACTCTGACATTGTGTTTGTGTCCGTACTGCTTTTACAACCACCGATGACCTGCATGTATGCCATTGTTTGGCAATGTATTCGTTTCACAGAAGGTGAATAATCTGAGCAGATGTGTGAGAACTAAAGTTCCACATAAAGTGAAACAGCTGCTGAGTGAACCCTTAAAAAAAAAAGAGAAAAAGAAAAAAAGACTTTATTAGACATGAAGGTTGAAGCGGTGAGTTTGCACTAACTCGTAAAAGCTGAACTTACAAGGCAATATTTTGAAAACATTGTAGAGCTAAGGGGTAAGAAAATTTAATAGAAAGACCAAGACCAGAAAGTCAGACACAACGTGTTTCTAGAGGAAAACGACTACTTTCTGACTACAGATTTTGACATGGGAAGGATGCGTGTTTGTAGAATGTGGGGAAATTCATGGGCTCGAGTCCTGAGCCAAATTTCGACCTCAGGAACCTTGGAACCTTGGGAGGGTCCTACTGCCTGCGCCACAGGGAGCAGAGTCTGATAAAAGTACCTGGAGATATGGTCCCGGTCAGGCGTTTTTACTTTCAGTGTATGCTGTTATTTCTAAAACTTAGTTAATTTAAGGAGGAGAGAAAGTGCACCTGTGGTTGTCAAGCCAACAGGAGAATGAATGGGGAGAGGCAGAAGAAAAGCAGTGAATCAGAGATATTGGGATTGTTTTAGAATACATCCCACAGCACAGCCATGAAGGATGGTGCCGCGTTGCCATTTTTGTACGATTGATGCTGAAGCTCACTTCCATCTGTTCATTTCTGTCCATGTGCTCCTCAGAGGCAGAGGTGCAGCGAGGATTGTTTTTTCATGTCAGTGGACTAATTTGTTTAATTATTTACGTAACTTGCATTGGAGACAGCATTTGAATCTTAGGCAAGCATGGTTTAAATAATCCCTTTAAGAAAAAAAAAAAGAGAAGGGTCCCTGGGACTAAAAGTGTCAAGTGCTTTTGGATGAAATGGAGCTGATGTGGAAAAAGGGTTGGAAGGAGAAAACTTACTGCATATGTGCGATGACTGGAATAATTGGCTTGGCTGTGCTGTATTCGGTGGCAGTAATTTGTAGCACAGATAACATTCCATTCTTGAGCCAGTGCAGTCCTCTGTGTCTGTCTTAGAATAAAAAGACTGATGAGCTGGCTCGTTGGCTAACTAACATCACAATACAGCCTCCAAAAAAGAACACCTAAAGAGTGTGAACAGAATCCTGCTGGTGGAACTGGCCTTGAAATGAAACTTATGCTTTGTTTTGTTTTGTTTAACTGTGAGCTTAAGAAAGAAAATGCATGCTGAATGCAGATCCTGTGCAGACACTGGATTTTCACTTATTCATTCCTCCGTCTTGAGGCTACATAACAAGGCTGGAATGCGTTGAAATAATTATGAATGTGGGTTTTCCTCTAAAGGCTGTTAAATATGTAATCCAGGCTGCATTGTTTATCTGACTTCTTCTCTTCTTTTCAGTACCCCCATTTTCTGAAGAGGGATGCCAACAGACTGCAGATTATGCTGCAAAGGAGAAAACGTTACAAGAATCGAACCATCCTGGGCTACAAAACTCTGGCAGTCGGAGTTATCAATATGGCAGAGGTACTGTATGGTGCCTTGGGCCATCGCTTTCACCCATTTCCCTTCAATGTGTCGTCATCAGCCGCCTCTTGTCTCTTGGGGAACGGGTCATTTTGTTCCCGAGCCTGCGATTGCATTCCTCTCTGACAGTGATTGGCATGGCTATCATGCCTCGGTTGCCAGAGAGAAAGCCTCCCGGGATACACAGTATTTCTGATGATTCATTCTCATCACACATAGGGCTGCGCTGTTCGAAGTGATGGACCATCTGGTGGTGCTTTCATATGCACTTTTCTAAAAACGGCGCATTCAGCCGTGCTGTGTTGTAGAAATAATGGACGGGGAGCAGGGAGCTTGTTTGGAAATGAGATGTATAATTTTGCTTGTTTGTTTTGGGTTTTTTAAAGCTCTATTGTCCTCAGTTGGACACGCAGCGTGTTGTTCTGTAGTGAACCTTTAATGTTTGGCCACTGGACCATCAAAGGGTCTTTATTTTTCTTAATACCTAAAAAGAACTTGCTTTCCTTACTGCTATGCTGTCACATGAGTCACCTTACCAAATTTAAGTGCTCCTGTGTTTTGGTTGGAACTTTAGCTTCACAGAGCTGATATAGAAAAATGCATCCCTCTGGATGCTGTTAGTTTGCTGTTTGGATGCAAGGGGGATGCAGATGAGATGGAGATTTAAACTGATTTTGTGAGTCGTGTTTATTTGGGATACCACAGGTGCTAATTGTTTTTTCCTAATCACAGCAACAGATGTGCTGTCCATTCTTAGCCAAAGTTATTTTCCAGCAGTGGCCCCAGGACAGGAATTGATTGACATCTGAAAACAAGACTAATGCATTATTGTATTTTAAAATACCACTCAGCTCCTGTGCTGTTTCACTGTTTGCTGCTATGTTAAAAAAGAAAAAAAGGCCCACAGACCTCGATGAATAAAGCTAGATTGGGCATTGATGGATCCTCTCGGGTAATTACATTGTCATCTGCTGTGGTGTAAACCCTATTTTACACCCGCTCTAAAACTATCTGAGCATTGTGGGGGAGGAAGCTACTTATTGGGCATTGCATGGAGCATTCAAGTGCACCCCTGGCAGTGGTCGAGCAAAATGAGCCTGCTCCCTGTGCAGCGATTCATCCAGTGAGATATTGAAAGTACCCCCCAGATAGAGCTTAGCATGAGAGCTCATCCTTTCTCTAATTCAAAACAGTTTGTGTAAACTGGGTTACACAATGGGACTGGATGTTGTGTACAGATTGGCTTGCCTCATTTTGACATTCAAATTGGAAAAGCAGTATTGTGCTAATGAAGATTTATTTACAGAATGTGTACCTGTCAGCTTGTAATCAGTCAGTAAATCTGTGAGCATGCAGCCGCGCAACAGAAGCCATTTTAATCTCTATTGAATCAGCAGTGGGTCGGTGAAGAGACAGAATTCCATCATCCTGCCTGACTGTTGAAAGCGTATGCAATGTTTCTGCCTTGGTTTCATGGTGTTTGATCACGCATCTGCAAAATGATTGATAGACAGAAGAAGCGCAGGACATGATGTGTTCTGGACTCTGAAGCCAGTGAAATCCGTGTCTCCGTTGCATTTGCTCTGTGCGGTCTTACCACAGACATATCAAAGGAGGGATTTGAAACAAGACTTCTGTGTTAAACTATGTCCAGGTGATGCAACACCCAACAGACGGAGGACAGATCCTAGGTCTCCATAGCAACGTGAAAGAGGCGCCAGTTCGCGTGGCGGAGATCAGCGTGTACTCTCTCTCCAGCCAGCCTATCGACCATGAGGACGGGAGCGGACAAGCTGGCCGCAAGACCAAAACTTCAGGTGGGCACCGCCATGTCGCGCCTCCCCTCCGTGGCTCTGTCAGACAGGCTTGTGCCCATGCCGCTCAGCCAAAGCCTGCATGCCATTTCAGCCTTCAGCCCCAGAGGCAGCCCTCCCTGCTGTGGCCTCTCTCTTGCCTCTTTCCACATGGCTTCTATTTCCCTTCTGAGGACAGAATAAACTATTAATCCAAGGCCGTTCTATGGCCAAGGATATGTTATTCTCTTCAGCGATGGCTGTAATGTTGATGTGAGAGTTGAACAGATGTAGGGCCTATTACCTTACACTGCACTATTTCTGGACAGGGGAATATTGGGCCCTGTTCGGACTTCGTGCCTCTGCACTGCTGTCCTGATCCCTCTCTGTTCTGGATGTTATTAAGGATTCCACTCAAACATAACAAATGAGCTCATACACCAAGTATTAAACTAGTGTCACTCTGAGAAGAGGAAGGGGAGGAAAGATGTTTATCTTTCTCCCCAGTGCAGCGATTCTGAATTGCATCGATTCCACCTAGGAACACAGAACAGGATGTTTCACAGGCAAAAGGAAGTCTGAACAAGCTGTTAGGAAAAAAAGAAAAGATATATCCTCCGTCACCTGATTTGCCCTTGCTGTCAAATACTGGAAAATCTGCCGCTTTCCAAATATGGCTTCTCGGACTGATAAAATTTGACATTAAACGAGAACAATGACGCGTTTCACTCGCTGTAATGTCATTAAAATTGGAACTAAATAGACGAGCACAAAAGAGCTCTGCAATCTAATTTGTATTACTTTTTAGCAAACAACTGTAGCATTTAATTATGTTATCATGTTCATTGTTGTTGGCGCACATTCAAAACGATTAGTTACTGAATAACGAAGCAAAATATGATAAAAAAATTACGTAACTTCACCCGCACAAGATGGAAAATTGCCTTTGGGCTCACTTTGATTTCTAGAAGGGATTGTAGAATATACTGAAAGCGTAAGTGGTATGGTTGTATAGTGTATGCTTAACAGGTCTTGATGTTCAGTGGCTTCACTCAAAATGAACTGCCTGGGAGAAGCTTTTCGGCGTGTGCCTCTCTCTAATCTCTCTGCTACAAATGTCAGACATATCTCCCAGTATTTCTGACATCTCCGTGTGCGTTTGTGGCTGGCCTTTTTCAGACCGCTCCCCAGACATGGATAATTATTCAGAGGACGACGACGACAGCTACTCATCGGAGCAGGAGGCCAGTGACGACGCAGTCCATGCCCAGGTTGGTGCCACAAAAAGAAATATCACCTGGGTCCTGACAATTCTACTCCTCCCAGTGCAAAACTACACATACAGTAAATAAAACCTCCAACAGCTCAGCAAGGTGGTTGAGTGTTCTTGACACACTAAGCATTGTATGTCAGATGTAATCTCATAAGGAGAAATACTTATGATTTCTTTTCTGTTATAGATTAAATGTGTGTAATCAGCATTTTGGGTCAATGGCATTGTGAGATCGCAGGTATTTCATCTGCCTCCTCTGCGTTTTTCTTCAATCAGGATCTTTATGATGAAGACGATGAAGTCCGGAAGCCCAAGAAAGCCCGTAGGAAAATGATCCGAGCCACCTCCATGACCAGGGTGAGTTTTGCTCGTCAATCATTGACCATGAGAATAACTCAAGATCTGCTTGTACTGGTACACAAGCTTTTAAGAGAAAGAAGACGCTATGTTCCATTTGTTCAAGCCATTAGGACGAGTTGGATGAGCGTGTAAATGACCACTGTGGGTTCACTGGACTGATTATAATGGACTTTACATAGAATAAGTAATCCAGTGGACACTAACTGGGAGAATTTATAAGCCCGGTCCCAGCTGTCAGGCTTCTGTAAATGTTGCATTTATTCCTTTTTACGTCAGTATTTTTTTCTCTTATTTGCGTGTTTGACTTTTTTCTTTCTTTTCTTTCTTTTTTCTTTTTTTTTTTACAGCAACCTAATTTCAAGCAGAAATTTGTGGCCTTGCTGAAGAGGTTCAAGGTTACGGATGAGGTGAGTTATCCGAAAAAGACGATTGTTTTTGTTTGGACTGGTGCCCGTATGAACATGCTCAGTGTCGAAGCTAAAGTGGACTGCTACCATTCCTCTGTGATCTTCTGGGACTTTCTCGGCCCATCTGTTATGAAGTCTCCAGTTAGTCAGCTGTGTCACTTGCAGTTATTAAATTGCCCTTGGGGCAGCAGAGAATAATCTCAGTACTGACTGACTGAACAGCATATAGCTACATCACAACCAATGTGCTCCTGACTGAAGAGGAGTCGCTGACCTCTGTCAAAACAGAGGTGCAGGTATCATTATGGTGTCCGGCTGCCTTACTTATCTGCTCATGGATGTCTGATTCACACATTTCCATTGATGCCTATTTACACGTAGAAGCCATAAATGTGATGACTCATGCTCTATTGAGGTTTTTCTTTCTTTAATACTTTGGTTTTGCATAATGGCTTGTAATCAGGTCACCAGAAGGAGGTCGGCCAGTAGAGTGCGGCGACCTCTTCATGTCCATGAGTACATAATCTGCATTAAGCCATGAGAATGATAGTAGTTACCATTAAACAGTAAAATCCATAGGAACAACTGTGACGTCTGTTGGTTTGTTCCTCTTGCACAAGTTCTTAAACCGAATGAAGATAGTCACACTTTCTACTCCCTCCTTGGGCTTTTATGCGATTTAAAGCACTATGACCAAGTACTGTGTGAGTGATCTAACCTAATGACACTTACCACAACCTCTGGACTATTAGAGCTGTGTTTAACTGGAAGGTTCTGGAAGCTCCAGGTGGTCCAGTGATCTTTTATCACGTTCCCTGTAACTAATCTCTTCCTTGTGGCTGGGAAGAGTGCAAGGCTACAGCTCTATAAATACATAGCCAGGAGGAGGAGAGGGGACAGACTGTGTTTATCTGCTCCCTGCCAGTTCCTGCTCTTATGGAGTGGCATTAATCACCTGATTAGTCCACAAGCCTGCCTGTGTGCAGTTCCTATGATATACATTCCCACTGTGCAGCACCTTAGCTCTCCTCTATCACTCACTTACCTTTTAATTACATTCCACGGAGCTTGAGCACCAGATGTATTTATTGCTTAGATTTTTTTTTTTAAACACAGATTTTTTTCATTTTATGACCCTCATTGTTCTTGTTCGTTCTTTAAGCTCCATTAGTCCGGATGTGGCCACGATTAGCTGATGCAAATCAACAGTTGCTTCCTACACCTGTTTAGTCCATGAACATAATGACAAATCCCTGGTTACAGTGCAGTGAAAATAGGTCTAACCTGTGTGGCAGGTGCTGGACTCTGACCCAGTGGACCAGACCCAGGAGGTGGAGGAGGATCTGGACTTGCTCTACGACAGCCTGGAGGTGTACAACCAGAGCGACAGTGGGCCAGAGATGGAGGACAACGAGAGTGTGCTGAGCACTCCAAAGCCCAAACTCAAGTATGTTTGTGCTCAGCTGTTTCCATCAAGAACCATCTTTCATAAATGTTATCATGGCTTTACATTTTAAAACATCCCAGCCAGCAGCTGGTGTGAAACCACGAGTGAGGTTAGGAAATATTGCTGGAATAATAAGTACCTACAGTGGTGAGAAATAGTCTCATTAATTGATTATGAATTTGCGATCTCATCTCCTCTCGATGTAACTAACTAACTAACTAACTACAAAAGTGTGCTTAACCAGTATTTGAGTCCAGTATTTTCTGTCTGTACTGAAAATGGGCATTGAAAATTCTCTTACTGGTGATGAAATTAAAAGAACGCTTGCATGTCAGCTGTGCTCGGCCTTGTTCAGATTCTGCGTTGGCTTAAGCCTTAGGCTGTGATTGGACCACATAGTTTTATAGTTTGAAGTCCTTCTGTTGTAGGTTTACTTCAGTTTTAAGGGCAGTTTTCTGCCACATCATGCAGAGTATTTGCTTCCTCCATAATATCCTGCTACGGACACCAGGGCTCTGCAATGATTTGCACATTGTAGCTTCATCCATTTACAGTTTGTTGAATTTGAATTGATAGATAAACAGGATAATTTAATGAAGAACTCTTTCAGTTTTATGCATATCAGTAGTTCCTAATCATAGCACTTCTGTTGTCTCAAAACATCAATGTTTTACACGTCCAAGGAGCTCCAACCCAAATTTCCAGACTTTTTTTCACTGACTGGGCTTTAGGTTTCATTACTCTCAGTTCTTCTTGGCTTTCGTGTCGTTATTCGGAAAATGTACGTGATCTATCCAGATATTTTATTGAATATTATTGTGATGTTCGAGATGGACAAGAGTCCCAGAATAATCTATGTTCTATATATTTAGATCAATTTGATTATTCTGTGTCTTTCACTTATTTCTTGGAGGCAGAGGTTAAAAAAAGAAGTGTTTTTCATGTTGTTAATGTCCTATCACTCCAAATTGTGCGTCTGTTTTCAGGCCCTTTTTTGAGGGGATGTCCCACTCCAGCTCCCAGACAGAGATTGGAAGCATACACAGCCAAAAAAGCCAGCAGAGAGAGTTGTCGTGTCCTGTAAGTTGATCGCCAGGCACTCTATGAACACACTTGCCTTTTTTGAGCCTCTCTGTTTACTTACAAAGTTGTATCTCAACCCTTTGAGATCCTTCCTGTAAACAGTGTTACATAAAAGAACTGCTCCCACACTTTGAATATCTGGCAGGCCTCTGTGCTTATTGTAATTCAAGGATTCCTAAAGATAAGACGGGCGAGACTGAGCATGAGCGCAATGCAGCCACCAGCAGAAAAGGATGGGGAGACTTAAGTCCTCACCCCAGCCACCCCTGCAGGCCTTCAGTATTTATAGTGACCGACACCAGACGACCTTTCCGTCACCGTCTTCGCACTTGCACAGACACAGCTATGCTCCCATGCTCCGAGAGGCGATTGGATGCAGCAGTCCGCAGCTCCCGCTCTGAGATTTATGTGCCATTAGAACAACACGAACAGAGAAAGAGAAACACGTCGAGTCTGATAGCAGGAGAGAGACAGCTGTTTATAAATATCTGAGAATCCATTTTAGCTTGTAATAAAAATGGCCCAGAGCCTTTCAGACTGCCATAGCCCTCCATTTTGTTGTGTTTCAGCGCAACTCCATGAACATGTCTTGCTGCCAAAAAGGAATGTCTTTGATCTGACAGTGAAATAAATTAAACCAGATGTTCCAAGATTAATTTAAACACCTTTTAGTGGAGTGAATCTGAGCACATAAATGTGCGAGTGGTTCCCCTCTGGGCTTAATGTGTGAGCAGCCACCGCGAGCTGAGGACACGGAGCTTGTAAGATGCTGGCATTTATTTTCACCAGAGAATTGACCTCCATGGATAAAATGATCTGACCTGTGGCCGTGTGTGTTTACCCTGCAGAGTGGAGACTTTCTAACTGTGGACAGATGTAAAGTGCAAGGGGGGCGATACCAAGATGACAGCACCACAGACGCAACTGTTGGGGTATGTTTTTAGAACAGCAGTACATCATTTCAACCGAATCCCCTTGAGCATTCTCATGCTCACATTTTTCTTTTTCAACTTGTTCTTTTTCGAGTGTGCAGGGTCAGGCAAACCAAACAGCACAGTCATCCATTATGGATTAGTAAAGCAGACAAGGCAGCACCATGCTGGATCACTTCTGACTGATGAGGACTTAGAGAGGGGTGTTGTTGTTTTTGTGCTGTCGGGTCAGTGTAACCTTATTCAGCTCCAACACTGCTCCCCCTCTGAGTGCAAGGCAGCCGTCTCAGCGCGCCGCTCCACTAACCCAATTTAAAGTGAATATCGAATCTGCAGGAGCATTGTTTCCTCAGCCACCTGCAAAGATACAAAGACTTTATCTCCTCCGTCAGGGTGCTCCTGCTTCATTATCTCCAGTTTCAAAAACTAAGGACACTTCTTCACCAGGGCTGCAGCTCCTAACTCGTGCTCCACCTCCACTCCTCTGACTCTTTTTAAAATGCTGGCTGCAGAAAGAAGCACCGGCTTAGTTTGATGAGACACGACACGACACGTTCTTAAAAAGCAGACGGAAGAGGAATTAAAATGTCTTCAACTAAATTTTTAAGGGTTTTGAATCTATTTTTTCTTGTCTGCCACAGACACGAACATTGGGTATAGGTATTAGCTGTCATGACACAGTTTCTAGGAAGCTCAGGGACTCATGATGGAGAGCCAGTTTCAGAAAAAGAAAAAAACCCAACATGAATGAACAAATTCTTATGTTTTTTTTAGTGCCACTTTTCTGGGTCAAGACGCAAGCCACATGGCAAATAAAAGGCCTCTGGAGCTTGTTATATAAGATGCATTCCTTTGATGTTGTTCTGTGTGTCTTGGTGGTTGCTTTGCATTTGTTTTGGATGATTTTATTTGTCTTAGAGACGGTTAATATTTCATGTTTGAAAGTCCCAATCAAGAGATCAGAGGAGGTGCTCTCTGTGAGCCACACGCCTTCCATGCCAGCGTAGATTTAGCCTGGAAGTTATTCACTGCCCGGGCGAGAGAAAAAGTCACTCGTTAATGTTTTGTTGGGCCTCCTTTAGCTTTGAGTTCGGAGCTAATTCACCGTGTCATCGCTCGGATAAGCTTACGCAATGTGACTAAATTGATTTCCATCTAGAGTGGCGCTAATTTTTCGCCAACATATTGTATTGATGATGGAGAGTCGGACAGCTGCGTAAAGTGTTCTCCGGCGCATTCCAAAGAGCCTCAGTGGGGTTAAGTTCTGGCCTCTCTGGTGGCTGATCCATGAGTGAAAATGGCGGGTCTTGCTCCCTAAACCATCCTTTCACACAAGACTTCTTTTTTTTTTTCTCTCTCTCTAAGGTTCAGGAGCCTGAAATTGATGACAGTGCACCCGGTCCGGGGGAGGTAAACAGCTGGGAAGTCAACACTGAACGTGTGACTAGCAGTGTTGGCAAGCTCTACAAGACAGAGTCCCAAAACCACATGTCTCCCAGGTAAACTGCTCATCACTACATCTGGAAAATAACACTCACTGGCATTCACCATTGAATAACATCTGAACTTGATATACAAGTTAGACCGAAGTTGTGTCTCCTTTGATGTGATATTCTGAATGTTTCCCTTTTTTTTTTTTTTTTTATTATATTGTCTCATGACCAGTTCATTGGGTTCCATCTGTCATGTATTTTGAGCTCTCTGTGTTTCGCATTCTCAGTAAAGTGGAAAACAAGCTGCAGAGACGTCCTCGCAGCACCTCCATGAAAGACAGACAAAACTCAAAGGCCCAGAGCGACAGGACCAGCAGCATAGACAGCGAGTGCTCCCCGGAGTCGCGGCTAATAACGCAGGTGAACGCCACACACCGGTGTCGCGTCCCATTTCTGTGCCGTACTGATGTGCTCACTGATGTGCTCACGCTCTCTGCTCCTCATAACTCACCAAGGTCCCCAGAAAGTCCGTGTACGACCAGCTAAACCAGATCCTCATCTCTGATGAGCGCCTCCCTGAGAGCATCATCCTCATCAACACTACGGAGTGGCAAGGACAGGTGCGTGTTTTTCCATAGGTGACGTTTCATAATTGTATTTAACTGTCATTTGTTCATACATGCGATTAAAAACAAGAGTCATTAAGAATGGGGCTCACTCGTTAGCCATGCTTCAAGCCTCCATTGTTGCTGACATTATGGCATTCAAATAGACAAAAATAAAACGCGGTTTAATTTCACTTATTGGCTGCAGCAGCACGTTTTTTCCTGCTTTCTTTCCAACCCGTCCAGCTCTGCGTCTTGTATATCCATTAACTCATCGTGTCCCTCTCATGTGTGTTTCTGTGCAGTACGTAGCCGAGTTGCTCCATGAACAGGGCCAGCCCATTGTCTCCACGTGCTCTGCTGCCGATGTTCAGGCTGCCTTCAACACCATCGTTACACGCATCCAGAGATTGTGAGTCACGTACAAACATGCACAGGCTCTGGTTCTATGACACAAGCCATCGGTGTGTGTGATCTTGTTTCCCGTTACCTTGGACTGCTCCCCGCTAAACTGTGTGTGTTTATGGTGGCTCCTCGCCAGAGAATTCCAGATCTCTATTGCTCATGTTGCTGAAGTGCTCTCTGTCTACGCCCATTCTTTGACAATGTGCCTGTTTTCTTGCGATGGGTTGTAGTTTCAGCCTTCTTCTCTTATTCCGCAATCCATCCCCTTGGCTGTCATCGCCTCAAGCTGGTTTTTTGCTACACTTTCACTCTTAAAATGGTGTTGTCCTTAAACCAGCTGAAGTGCAACTTGTCAACACTTAACACACCTGCTCCCCTTTTAACCTGAAGCCTTCAGCTGGGGTCATGCCGCACAGAGCCATGCTCTCGGTTTGCTCAGTGCTGTCGTAGCCTTAGCTGGCTGGATGATTTTAACGTTGACACTGGAAGAACTTACGATCTTACATATCTTAGTGCCTCTTTCTGCTCAAGTTTAATATGCATCTTGCAATGCAAAATTCTGAATGCTGTGTAAAGACAGCATCATGAAACCTTTTTTATCTCATTAATCCTGATAAACTGACTGCAGCTGAGTTTTATTATTGTTTGATTAAGATCTAAAATCTGCTGCAGTGTTTGCTTTCACTGGAAGAAGACTCGCAGATACTTGCAGGTACCCACTGTCCCAAATATTAACTTATGACACAATAAAGGTGAGGCTGGTATTGAAGCTGGAAAATTCTATCGAGATAGAAAACTTTCCCTCAGACTCTCTCTCACTCACCATCTCTGAGTCACATTTCTCATAAGTTCGGCTCTTTGTCTTACTGTTTATTACTCGTTTCCTTTCTCCTTATCTTAACCCTTGCAGCTGTAACTGCAATGCGCAGACACCCCCTACAATGAAGGTGGCAGTGGCAGGTGACCAGAGTTACCTCAGCACCATCTTGAGATTCTTTGTGGAGCAGCTGGCCAATAAGACACCTGACTGGCTCAGTTATATACGTTTCCTGGTGATCCCCATTGGTACGTCGACTGGAATGTAGTGCAAAGTCCAGCCAGAAAGGTTCTAAATGTTAAGTCTTGTTTTTTTTTTCCCCATACACAAAGTTTTTCTCTGCACTTTAACACAGGTTCTCACCCGCTTGCAAAGCACGTGGCCTCTTTTGACAGTCGGTTCAACAACATCTTTATGGACACTGCGTGGAGGGAGCTGTTCTGCAGGACAGAGCGGCCTGCCTCAGGTAGGATGCGTCGCCCTGCTGCCTGGCTGAAAAGCAAGTCTGCATGTCTAGCGTGCAGCCGCCTTGAAAAGGAGAAAAAAGATCAGAAGACTTACTAAAACACGAACGCCAAGGCTTTTAAAATCAGATCATGCTGCATGTTTGAAAATGTTTGCACATCTGTAATTGTTTGGCTTCATAAATGTAGAAATAAATGTGGAAAAATGTAGAAATAATCCAGGTAACCAAAGGAAAAACATGTGCATCACCCATCTGTTTATTTCCGTTACATTTGAAAATCATGTGGCAGTCCATGTCTCCTCCCTATAACCAAAGGCTAAACAAGAGTCCACTTAAAGTATAAAACAAAACATGTTTTTAATGGGTTTCAAGATTAAAACGCATCTTTATTATCAATATAGTGACTCCATGAAATAAACACACCTCTGAATGCGTTTGAAATCTTTAGAATTAGTTATTTTTAATAAATTAGCCAAAAGAAGTAGTAGAAGTTATTAGCAGATCTTGCATTCAGCAGTACGATCCAGTTTCCCCTGATAAAGTCCACCTTCTGTCATGATTTTATTTCTCCAAGTCTTCCCTTTTCAACTCAATTTTAACGTTTTTAGCCAAACGGAACAAAAACTGACCGGGCAACAACTGTAGGATGATGGAACGCAAGAGCCGACCTTACAAGCAGGCTGTGCCATCCCAGCATGCAATGCAGTGTGATGTACCGTTGCATTCCCCATGGCGAATGGTTTCTTTAAACTGCTGACAAAGAGTAGATCAAAAGAAATTGGCACAGAAACTCAAGTCTACTTTTCAGGCTGCCAGAGATGAATGCCAGGCTTCATGTAACACAGTTTCTCTCGTGTGTGTGTGTGTGTGTGTTAGCGTGTGGCTGATTTTACCCGCATTGCGATGACATTTAACGCCCAGTATTCCCTGTCTACTTAATTCAGCGGGGCATAAATGATTCACGCTCTGTCTCCCAGTAATCTGATATGTTAAGCTTAGCATAGGCATCAATTGTCTTGTAACTTGTTAGTTAGACATTGAACAGCAGAGGTGTGTTTGTAACACCTGTCCCGGGGCTCCCTGCAGATAACATAGATGTAGCAGGACGGGTCATTCAGTACCTGGCCGGGGCCAGCGTGTCCCACCAGTTCCCCATCTCAGAAGCCATGCTCACCTACAAACAGAAGAGGTAAGCTAACTCTGACTTTCTGTGATTTTAGCATATTCATACTCAGCATATGATTTGTGTGTGTATGCATGTGTGTATCTGTGCTTTCTGAGCTCAAAGTCTTTTGTTTGCATTCATTTCCAATAAGTTCTACTGATATGAATGTTTTTTTTTTTTTGTCTTTTACCTAAGAATGAGCTTTAGAACTAATGTGGCCAGGAAAAGTTCAACCTATGTTTTGACAGATCTTCATGTAAATATCAGCTAAGCTGCATGAGGGACGTTTTTTTTTTGTTTTTTTGGAACGACGACGCATGCCAGCATGTAGCTATGGGCACATACGCGAGACAAGCGCTCACAAGTTGCTGGGATCTGTAATGAGAATTGTTTGCGCAGTTTCCACATGAGACTCACTTTGCTGAAATGCAACTTTTTGCTCAGTAAAACAGATATTTATGGTTGATTTGTTTAAAAAGATGGAACTGGCAGATTAATTTCCCAGCCCAGGTGTCTGGCGGTCTCGTGGCCACAAGCGCAGACTCACTTAGCGGACAACCATTGCATTTCTGTGTGCATTTTGCTTGTTTCCTTTTTGAACTTTGACCAAACCCTTCCCCCTCGTCGTTAGAGTGGCTTCCGATTGGTCAGAAGGTATTAAATCCAACGCAGTTTTAACACTGTCGCATTCCTTCTTCCCCCCTCCCCTTTTTTTCCCTTTGATTTGCTTTCAAGGAAAAGAAGTTTGTATTTTGATTTTTATATCAGGTATCTAACTCAACTCTTGTTTTGTTTTGCCCTCCTTTATTTTCCCTCCTCCATTTGGCCTGAGCTCCTTGCTGTGTCTTAACATTTCCCTTTTTCACACTCGATACTCACTGTGACTTCACTTTGTCCCGACCTGTGCCTCTGGTTTGGTGTGACTTTGATTTTTTTTACTCTGTCCTCTGTGTCGTTGCTGTGAATTTGCCTAACAACCTTTAAAACTAACATTTGCTAAACCGATTGGTGTTGTGGTGTGCGACCACGATCGATCCATCACGAATGATGTTAAAACTCCCAACATAACTGACGAAACCTTTACGTGATAGTTTTTCTTTGACTGCTTCAAGGCCAAAGAAACAAGGAAGTCACAAGGAAGCAGTTTTGTTGCCCGGACAACGTCATCATTCGCTGTGGATTCAGTTAACCTTTGTTTTTCATCTCTTAACGTTTTTTCTAAAGACGTTTTTCCGATGAATTGTTTGGGTGAGATGTGGGTGAGAAACCTGATCCTGCTCTGGAACTGGTCCATTTGCTTCTTTCCAATGTCAAAGTTAGCCTCGTTAAAGGTCAAATGATTGTAAGAGAAATATTCCAAATCCAAAGAGAAACATCCACAATCATCAAGCGGAACTGTGCCGCAGACTAAAGAAACATACATAGAGCTTGCTTATAGCGAGGCCCAGTTCAGACTGAGGATGAAAACTGTATTAGACCAACAGGAAAAAACCAAACGTGACACACAAAATATACGTGAAGTTAGGTCACAGAATAAAACTGGGACTAAATTAACAGTAAAATGCATGAAATCTACTAAAACATGATTAAAAACCCACTAGCGCTTACATTTACAAAGGATTGGTAGTCAAACATGAATTGTTCTGTTTGGAAGCTCGTCTCAGCTCACGATGACCTGATGTTTCCTTTCTAGTTGAAAATACCAGGGCATATAACCTAGTCCACAGACATTCGATCATGTTGTTGGACCAGCTTTTTCAGTCTGAGTGGGTTTTTGCTTTGTGATGATGGTGCTTAATTGGTAAAATCTCTAAATCGGGATGTGTAACATGACTGAGAGCATGTTCAGATATAGAGGTGTTTGTTAATGTGGGGACTGCAGTACGGCGTGTGCACCTGCACTGCGATTATCAGTGCAAAAAGCATGTTCGGTTGTAAAGGTCGCTTGCATAACACTTGAAAGGGATTGTGTCAAGCTGCGCATCCAATAAAGCTGGGCCTCAACGATCGCTTTTAAAGGGCGTCCAAAAATAAATCTCTTATCCTACCACCGCCTGACTAGAAACGCCAGTCCCTCTATTTTAGGTTGTAAGGAGCGGTCCTCTCATCCATCTCATTGTAACGTGACCCTGAGAATACCCCCATTCCACCTGAGCCAGTCATCTTCCCTTCCCTCTGCCGTGGGACATGGTGCAGGCCCATCCCCACAGCCATCTCCCCTTCAGGACCATTGAGTGTTTGCGTGCACCTCTGGAGTGTTGAAATGTTCAAAGCCGCCTCTTGTCGTCCTCACAGACTTTTCTCTCTCTTTGTTCACAGCCCTGACGAGGACTCCAGTCAGAAATTCGTGCCATTTATCGGGGTAAGAGTTTGCCATTCATCGGAAAGGTGCCGAACACCTTTGACTCTGTCTGTTTTTCCTGATGTTTGACATGAGACCTCTTCCGTGTTGCAGGTTGTGAAAGTTGGAATTGTGGAGCAAAGCCTCTCAACTTCAAGTAAGAAAGATGTTTTGAAAGATGACATCTTTTTTTAATCAGGTGTTTGCCTTCTAGGATGCAGTTGGATGCAATTTGCCTCAGTTCCATGCTTATGGAAACTATTTCTGTGCACTTTATCTGAAAAACTGTCTGTTTTTGTTGTTATATGTTTTATCATCACTTTGTGCGTGACTTCCTTTTTTTTTTCTCCCAATTTAAAAGTGGACTCGGATGATGCGATGGGAGGCAACACAAGCATCCTGACCTCCCCAACGCCCCCAGCGGCTGGTCCGTATGGAAAAGAGATCGGGAGCACACCCCCACAGTCTCCCTCTGTATCCACCGCCCTGTCTGGAGCAGGGTACAAAACTCACATTGCCTTTCAGCAAAATTTCCCTCCCTTTAAAGTAGCTTTTATCGTCTGCTGTGTTTTAGCACTGTTTATAACTTCACTTTTTATTTATTCATTTATTTTTTTAGATCTCCATGTTCGGGCAGTGAGGTGATGGGGCTGCAGGTGGACTACTGGACGTGGCAAGGCCCAGAGAAGAAGAAAGAGGGAGATAAGCGAGACGTGGGGTTGAAGAACACCCTGAAGAGCAACTTCCGTTCACTGCAAGTCAGCCGCCTGCCCAGCGGAGGGGAACTCACTCCTCCCCACAGCATGGCCATGACTGTGGTCACCAAGGAGAAGGGTTACAAGAAAGGTACGCTGTGGAATGTGGCTAACTCACGTCCTTTTTTCTCTTGACCTGAACTTTTAAGCCTATCCCCCCCAAAAAACCTGACGCATCTAAAGTTTTCCATGCAGCTGGGTTGAAAAACAGAAATATTATGTTTTTCTTTTACATTCATACTGTTTGTGATTCATTCAGAGGTTCTGCTTTGTCAAGTTTGCTGCAGCTAATGTGAGTCTAGAGTCTAAAGAGGTAGTGTGGGACCGAAGTGCGCTTTTGACCCAGCTCTCTCTTCCTCCTTTTTTCAGTGATATTTCTTAGCAAGAAGCCCAAGGAGAAAGAGCTGGACTCTAAGAGCCAAGTGATCGATGGCATCAGCAGGTTGATCTGCACAGCCAAGCACCAGCACACCATGCTGAGAGGTGAGGCTGACGCAGATGAAGCTGCACTGCCATCTGGTGTTGATGTTGCACAGTGCAAGCTGCACGTGAAATATATTATTCATGAAGTGCGGGGCTTTTCATGCGTTTAACTCTGGTTTCTATTGTGCTCTTTAGTCACCATTGACGGAGTGGAGTGGAACGATGTCAAGTTTTTCCAGCTCGCCGCCCAGTGGCCGACGCATGTCAAGCACTTCCCGGTGGGAATCTTTGGCTACACTAAGCCGGTGTGACCCCGGCCGCCATCCACTCACCCACCAGACTCTCAGCTGCACTTGTCTCACCCAGAGGCTACAGAGAATTAGAAGAAAAGCCCCCCCCCCCAGTAATAGTTTTCCTGTGGAAATCTTACTGCCTCACAACCACGTGTTCAACACACAAATTTCACATTGTCTATTGGATGTTTTTTGATGTTGTTGGGTGTTGTTGTTGTTTTTTTTTTTTTCTTTTTTTACACACTACATAAAGAACAAGTACTATTTTGTAAGATTTGTGCTACCGCCTCAGAGGTATTTTGAGGCACTTTGGACAAAATTGCCACATTTCGATAACGGCAGCTGTGTTTGCACTTTGTTTTTGTTAACATTTTATTATTTCTGTGAAATCCTACATTTATTGTTACTCTATAGACAATGGAGGCGTGTGATGGTGATGTGCAGTGGCGTGTGTGAGACTGTTGCAGACCGTGTTTGTGTTTGTCGTTCAAAGTTGGAATATTGCTGTGAATTTAGATGGAATCCTTTTTCTTCTAACTCAGTGCTCGGTTTTCTTACTCGTCCCTTTACTTTCTTAAAAAAAAAAGTATGTTTTCATAGGAAGGAGCGGGCAGTTCTTTTTTTTTTTTTTTGTGGTTGTTGCCTCGTTGCTTTGAAGCACACCGAAGCGACTCGAGAAAAAGAAAAAAAACGAAAAAAACTCAAAGTATTAGAATGTAGCTAAAATCTCATTTGTAACTTGTTCATCAGCTGGTCATTGAAAGTGCAAACATTGTTGTTAACGTACACTCAGACTGTACAGTGGCAAGCAGTTAGAAGCAGGGTAACGACTTTAACTCCCGACAGCTGAACACCAAATTGAGTTGCAGCTTAACGATGTCTTACGGTTTCCCTGCCGCGTTGTATTTCGGCCTTCTCGGAGCGATTTCAGCTCGGAACAGAGTAGATGTGGTAAACACGGCCACCTCGTGTTCAACTGGACGCACTGGCTGGCCTGCAGGAAACTTGGCGAGTTTTACGGACTGTGCGGTGATGTGCCAAACTTTGCGTTCGCAAGACCTTGTGGCTCGGCCAAACTTAGTAGTCTGTCATACTGAAAACTTAAGAATTGTGCATTTATCGTGTCTGTGGTCCCTGTGGAGATCAGTATTAAGATTACTGAGCTATTAGTTTTACGAGTGTACCCGTATTTGGCCACATGTCGACACCTGAACATTTTTTTTAAGATGAGTGTCAATCCTAACCAAGTGTCTTTTGAGTCCAGCGTCACCACGGCTGAACTGAAACGCAGTGAGAGTGTCGGAGCTTGAGTATTGTGAGCCTGTTGAGGGGGGGGGGACAATGAGAATGAGTTTGTCTGACTTGAACCATGCTTTGACCGTAGGGTCGAGCGCCGTGCAAGTGTTAAATTGCTTTTAAAATACGATGACGAGTGCGCGGACTCCCCAGCCAGATGTCCGAGTCACTGCCTGTGTGTCTGTAGGTGTGCTTTTAGGTTTGATGGTACTTCCCTGAATAGTGTTAACGTGAAACTTTTGCAATAGGAAAAACCTTTGGACAAAGGGCCTTCTGTATGAGTTTGTTGCTTCTTTTTTTTTTTTTTTTTATAAAGTGAAGACTTACAAGCTTTGATAGGCTGGCTTTTTCTTCTTTTTTTTGTATTACTGTATATAAATATATACAAGATATACTATTGTGAATGGCAAACCTCCCTTCCACTAAATTGAAAGCACAAATAGTGTACCTTTTACTTCTTGACATAAATGCCAAATATATTTCCAGAGCTCATCAATTTGAAGTTAACAATGCGAACACTATTAGGTATGCGATTTCTCATACATTTCCCTCACTTTGTAATGCACTTTCATGTGGTTTTATATGCAGAGTAGCTCAAATTGGGACTCACTTTGGTTTTGAGGTGAAGCGTTTGTGTTCATTTTGAAAGTAAACCACTACCTAAAGTTGAGAGAAGGCTTGCTTCTTCTCTTTTCTTTTCCTTCGGGATGATGCGTTAGTAAAGGATGGGTTTCAGTGCCCCTGTGAGGTCTGAAAAACCATCCTGGCTGTCTGTTGCCTCATGTTTTTCCACTTAATGTTTGGAGTTTGTTTTGCAGCTACCATCGTTTGTGTCCACCTGTGACCTTTTCTTTGTCTCCTGCTTTTGTTGAAGGGGTCGTCGCCATGGCGTCTCAGTCAGGAGCCCAGCTGGCCCTCATATTTCGCTAAAAGGGGTTGCATTAAGTGTTAACCCGGGCAGTCGTTTGAGGGAATTAGTCTATGAAATACTTTGACGAGCAAAATGATAAGTGTATTTTACCTCTTATTAATTTTACCCTAAATCCAGAGGTAGCATGGGGGTGTTCTACAAGGCTGGATCAATGAGCAGGCATGCGCGCTTTGTCACCATAATTTAGCACTCCAAAAAGAAACCAACGTCAGTGTCGATCCTTTCATATTAGGTCAATCTGCGGCTACACCATGCCATCTCATTGCTCCTGTAACTTGAAATGCCACCCAGTGTCTTTGCACAAACCCTATTTTAAATGACATGACAGTATTTTTAAAATTCACCACTAAAAATATGGGTTACTCTGCATGTTTTATTATAGATGTAAATATGTTTTGGATTTTTATATTGTTTTGGTTCTTTCCATGCTCTCACAAGCAGTTGTGTTTAATAAAATTTTTAATCTTCTGTACAAACAGCTTGTCTGTAGATGTGTATCCCCCCCCATATCCCATCTGACTTCATTGCCAGGGCCGACATATATCACAAGGCATTCATGAACAAAAACATGTCCACACTAATGTGTTAGTTGGCAGAGATGGAGGGCAGGTTGACGTAACTCTTCATCGGAGGCAGCGGTTTAATCTTGCGTCCGGCCCAGCCTCCTTTCCTCTGCCACAAGCCGCTTGAAGGGCGAATGCCAAGCCAGCGATTTCGGCCGGCTTTGCCGATGATCCGTTTGTTGTGGTCAACGTTGGAAACGCGTCCCACTGTTACCACGCAGGTCTCCAGCACCTGCCAACAAGACGACATTCAGTTCAACGCAAAGGAAGAGAAAGAAAAGAAAGGGTTTTATCAAAGTAAATGTAGTCCATCCTTACCTGAACCTGCTGCTTAGAAGGAAGCTGAACGATTGCGGTTCCGTTTACTTTACGGAGCAAAACGCCGCTTGTGCCTGAAAACCAATTGATGATGGGGGGAGTAACCTTACTTTATCTTCACTGTAAGATTTCCGCAATAGATGTCTTATAAAAACAGAATGGATTACCTGCGGCGCGTATGAACTCTGACCCCTTCCCTGGTTGTATCTCCAGGTTGTTTACCAGTGTCCCCACAGGAAGAGCTCCCAGAGGGTAGGCATCCCCCTCATTGGCTGACACTGCAAAATAAACCAGATGAGTTACAAACTCCAAGACTTTGCCATCTCAAGGCAGTCTCAAAGAACAACAAGCAGAAACTGTAGAGTATCACATACCTGCCATACGTCCAATAACTCCAGATGTTTTTATGATGTTTCCAGCCTGCATGTTCTCTGTTGCAATGATCCAGCGCTTGCGCTCACCTCCTGCGACCAGGGCGATATCGGCAGACCTTTACACGCCAAGAGAAGAAAGGGATTATGAAAGCCAACTTCAATGTCATTATCTTTATATGTTGAAAGTCTTATGTGTGACAGAAGCCGGTCTCACCTGCACGGGTCGTATCGCACCTCAACAACCCTCTCTTCGAAAGGGTTCCCATCTCTGTTGGGCTCATAGCGCAGTCGCTGGAAGTCTATCCACCGGTACTTCTGTTTATGGCCACCGCCAATGCCATGCGTACGTATCCTCCCTGCAGAGCAGACAGGGGAAATGAGCATGTATGCATCACAGCTGTTACATCACAGAAAGCTGTGGACCCTCTGAGTTGAACCTGAAGGGAAAATAGTTCAGTCCTTCTCAAATCAAGATGTGACTTTAAACAAGGTCTACAACTGATTAATGCACTCAGTAACTAATTCAGCATTTGCTTCATGAATGATGAGAAATAAAGCTTTTTAATTGTTTTGTCCTATCTTAACTGTTCCACATCAGCTCCATTCAAAACTGCCGTTAGGATCTGCAAAGCCTGCGCAGGACAGTTTCAGATCGATTCTCCCGAAACACTGATCCCCCCCCCCCCCCCCCCCCCCAAAAAATAAAATAAAATTGGGAACACAACGTAATGCAATCATTTTAAAATCTCACAAACCAATATTTCATTTACAAAAGAACACAGAAACATCTATCAAATGTTAAAGGTGAGACATTTTACTTTTCCATGACAGATATTAGCTCCTCTTGAATTTGATGGTAGTGTCATGTCAAAAGTTGGGACATGGTCAAGTTTACCACCGTGTAGCATCCCCTCCTTTTCTGAACAAATGTCTGGGAACTGAAGGGAACTTAACATTGAGAGGAATGCTGCCCCATTCTCGTCTGCTAAAGAGTTCTACAGGCTCAATAGTTCAGGGTCTTCACAGGCATTGATACTGATTTGTGGCCGTGTCCTTTGCACACATTACATAGATTTAGTCTCTGGATTCTATTAATCTTTAAATATCATGCACATTAGATGGGGGAGTGTTTTTACATTGAGGAGCATTATTCTGAAACTACTTCACACTTTGTAAAACACTTATTGCTAAACCTCTGCACGTCTTTAATTCTCAGAGGCTCTACCTTTCTACAGTGCTCTTCTCACGTTACTGGCCCGTTTACAATTAGCTCCAACGTGTTTCCTTGGCTGTTTCTTTCTGGTTTTTAGAGCCTTTCGTTACCCCTGTACCAACTTTGAGACACGTTGATACCATTTATTTCAGGATGAGCTAGTATTTGCCATGCCAAAGTAACAATTCTCACCTTCATATTTGATTTATTTTCTATGTTCTCGTATGAGTAAAATGCTGGTTTATGGGGTTTGGGGAATAATGCAATGCAAATCATAACACCTTTAAACATGGATCTCAACTACTTCATCCAATTGTTGACCTGTATAGTCTCGTCCTCCTGTCTTTTTCATCCCAATCGGCCTGATGCTGTACTTCTCCCTCTCCTTCCAATAAGTTCTGTTCTGATCCAGAGAGGCTGTGGTGAGGAAGCCTCTGCACTGGCTGACTGTACTGGGTACAATAGCTCCCAGCTTCAGATGACTGACCGCCTGTAAATGCAGAAAGAGAGACATTCAACTTGGTTGGTGGCTGCAGGCGTGGAGACTCGACTCTATGAGTGAGGCTGACAGGGTTTACCTGCGAGGGCATCAGAGCAGGCTGGGAGAGAGTCAAGGAGCGCAGAGCGCGGGTTAAACATGATACCGCCATCACAGCAACGCCTGCATGAAATATGAAAAAGAGTCCCTTTACTATTACTTGTAGAATAAGCATTTTAGGAAATGGCCGCTTACAAAGCAGGAAGATCAACACAAATCTTGGCTTCTTTCACTTTTTACAAGGCTGTCAATATATCCACATGTTAAACTGTATTTAACTGACTTCCTTTTGGCGTTCAATGTATGTGCCGTTATTGCAGTGTAGCTTGTTTTCTGTTCTGTGGACGCTGTTTAGCCCCCGCAGTGCCCGACAAGTAGCTTTAGCTTTTAAGCTGAAAATAAGAAATTTACCATTTCATGCTAGCTCTAGTCTTGCTTGTAACTTATCTTAAAATAATCAAATGATTAATTTACAAAATAGCACCATCTAAAATATATTATATTGATCGATGGTTGTATTTCTACGTCAATAAGCATATCTATTAATAACAGTATAAAAAAAAATCAAACCGAGAACAGCGCTAGCTTGATTCAACCTATCAACACAGATTTGGACTACTTTGTCACTAACTCTTCTTCTTAATTGTAACAGCAGACGCTAAACTAAGCGTATGTGTCACATAAAGCTGCAACATAACCCAAAATAACAGTAACATTGAGCCAACCTTTATGTTTTACTTATTTCATTCCGAACTTCACGTCGGCGTCCTTCACACTCCTGCACGCGACGTCGCACACCGATGACGTTTCTTTTCTGTCCCTTTTTTTAAAATCCCTTCTTCTTAGAATAATTATGAAAAAAAAAGTATGAAATGATTGTGTTTCGTACGCTATTTAGTTGAACCTATATTATATATCCATATTCCGTATTTTATATTACACTTAAACGCGCTATTTTTTTTTTAAAGTACACATTCGTCAGTTTTATAACGAGGTATTCGTGACAGCTTTTCTCAATTCTGCCTGTAGGAGGCAGCATTGTCCTCTTGTGTGTGCGGCATTTGCCAAACGCCCTTCTGTGTTAATAACAACATGTTTTGTATCATTTTGTGTCTTAAAATGTGCATTTAGTGCCTATTTGTATTAATTTTGCATCTCTTGTTTGTATTTTTAACACCTTCATACAGTTGTTTGGCTGTCCCTTTTGCATTTTTCTTTTGGATTATTTTGTTCTATGGTTGTTTTAATCACATTGTGAGCACACATACAAAATTGCATTTTCAACTACTTTGTCACTAGCAGTCTGTCATAAAGACACCTCATTTGTTCTCATTTCTTAAAAGTGCCAAAAATAACACAGTTTGACAGACATAACATGGTATTGTTGTTCCATTAATTTGATTCCCAGACAGCTATTAGCTGAACAATTGGCATATATCTGCATGGTGTGTGATATGTGAGGAAATTGGACAAGTTGATGTAAATGTTTTCAGGAAGTAAATAGTGTTTGAAAATGCTATCCTTAAGAAATGAGAAAGAAAATCCGATTTAAAAACCTGACAGAGAACCAGAGAGATACATTGAACCCTGCAATTGATTCATATATTGTTCGGTGAAGCTTCACAGGTAATGATATCCATGGAAAAGTGTTTATCAAGAAGCCATTCTTAGGGTTAGGGTTAGTTAAGAGGAAAAATGACTGATAGGCTACTTGAATAATTCGTCTATGTTTACATTTGATAGCGCTTGATAGCACAAAATTGAACGGCTAAAATTGACTCTCCTCTGTGGTGTTTAACGTTTACAAGCAAATGTTAGTACATACGCGCTTTCATGTGCTTGTGTGTGCGATGTCGGTAAGAAAGATAACACTGAGTCGATACATAGATATATTCTTCCAAGAGAGGGTTAGAAAGCATAACATGACGTCAGGGTACATAGCGTCAGCCGCTGAGGCTTGTGGGAAAATCTTCTGTGTTGGAGACATTTTGGATTTAAAGGGGCTGAGCTAGCCGTCAGTCCTAGCTCTCGGTAAGTGAAATATGTGTTTTCACCCACATATATTATAGCTACGCTAACGGTACATATGAGCATTTGTTTAAGTCGTGACCATTAGAGTCGGCATGCATAGAAATGATCAACCCGGCGCTTTGCGCAGCGGGAACTGCTGCAAACTAGTTAGGGAGTGGTGAGGCTAATTGGTTAGCCGAAGCTAGCAACTCGTCGAGAGGAACGCTAAACACATTAAACGGCAAGCGACACTATCACTATGAATTTCGCAGTACATTGTAGGTTTTGACTCAAAGGTATAAAATAAATCTAGTAAATCAAACAAGGAGTATGGTGTGGTCATATCGATAATTATGAAACTACTGGATGAAGTTCGCATATTTGCCTCGTTGTGATGCGCGGCAGCCAAATTATACTGAATGCAGCCCTGAGCAGCGTTCATATCAGATCATTCATCACTCTACTCATTACTCTGGACTCACGTACGAATCTACAGCAAAAGCCTTGCCCCCAGCTGGTCAAGGTTGTTCTTAGTCGTTAACGTGTAATTAGTTGTACATTAAATCTAACGTGCAGGATTGTTTTTTTTTTTGGCTTGTCACAGTGTGGGGAACTGTGATGAAGTCACAAACGTCACCTTTTCTACATCAATACAGATAATTTTTGTCTGTAAAGATAGAAATATTCTAGTAGGCGTTTTCCTGACAGCGACTGGTGAGAAACCAGACCCTAGCAGTGGGTTTGTGGGGTGATGGATGACTGTAGACAGTGACAGTGGCACTTCCCCTCTGGTTCTTCCAGGCTCTGCCCCACCCTCATAGATGCCTGCCTCTCCTTTGTGTCTGATAGTGACACAGACTGTGTGTTTTGATTGCTGTTTGTGCTGGAAATGGAGCAAGATTTCTTTATCCGCTTGTGTCAGACTTCATCAGGAGGACAAGAAATTCATCTCTGTGGACATGACACAGAGATGAAACCGAACCCAAATAATCTAATAAGGATAAAGCAGTGTTCGAAACATCAAATAAGTAGTTACACTTAGTGGTCCACATTTGAGTTGATTCATGCCAATTTAATTTATCCACAATTGTGAGATTATTAAGCAACACCGCAATCCATTTGAATGACAGTTTATGTAATGTGATGAGGAATGAGGGGAAACGAGTGACCTTAATGTTGGCCTAAAGGAAATAGTGATGTAATGATGTGTTTTGCTACCTCTGTTGAGGAGATTAATGATGAAAATAGCTCTGGATGAGCAAACGTGAAACAAAAGTCCCCAGAGTTTATTAGATTAACATGAAACTGTCGTTCACAGCCCTGTTCTCTCCTCCCGGGCATGTGATTGCTGCAGTATAACATGACCTTTGAGCACCACGGAAGGTGGAGTCATCTGACTCGTCCATAAAATTCATCTCCAGCTTCACATAATGTAAACAACAGCAAATTAACAGCCATCTTTTCAGTGCGATATGTGGAAAGTTTTGTTTATTATTGCTAAGTCTGCTGATGATTCAGTGAGCAGACCCTATAATATATTCCTCTTTCAGTGATTCTTTTGCCCATATAGCAGCAACCTGCAGGATGTTGATTATGCATGTCAGGTCTTTTGAAACATTTGTACTTTTTGGGTGCGTTTTGCAGTCAATTTCGACATTTTTTTTAAATTGGACGGGGGGTTGCAATTAAATCGTCGTTTTTATCGTCGAATGAGAGACCATCCGCCTGTGTATTTACACAACCCAATCAAAGGAGAGATTTTAAATATTACTTGAGTGTTGGCTCTGCAGACTTTGTGGCATGCTTCTCTGAGCCTGGAAATAGTGTAATTGAGGCTATTCCATTGTGTCTGATGAAAATAGAGAAGACGAGCAGAGCTGGCTCCCTCCCCCATCCGACCTGCTCCTCCGCACTCTTCTGTTTTCCTCCCGCTGTGGGCGGGCCCTTCTCCTAATGTGCACCTCGGGCTGTTGCTGGTTGTTCTGACGAAGCAGTGGGAAGGTCACAGTCATCTTGCAGGCACCTCCCATCCTCCTCCTCTGCAGCATCAGCATTCATCAGCAGTCTTATTATTATCCTGCCTCACATCCGTTTCCCTGTTTCACAGTCCAATTTTTTTACCATTTTTATTTAAAAAAAAAAAAAAAAAAAGAAGGACGCCTGTGGATAAGGACACCAATTTTATTACGCGTTTCGCTGGCATGTAGTGTCGTTGCGGGAGGAGGACAAAGTATTTCGTCAGCTTTTCTCCTTGCCAAACTATGCGGCTCTGATCTGCTACTGACACCGAGGTTTGTTTTCTGGTCCAGCAAGCTGTATAAGCTAAAACATACAGTCATGAATGACAGATGGCTGAAGGCTTTAGCAGCTATTTAGCTTGTTTTGTAAAGCAAAAAAGGGTCGCTTCAGAGTGTAACATGGGCAATTTGCTTCTCACTTTGCCATGTTCAGGTTTTTGTCTTGATCTTTCCTACATATTTTACCAGAATGCTTTAAGACTGTCAGTGAAGCCTCATTTAGTAAAATATTCCCATCTGTTACAAAGTGCCAGTGAAAATGTCTTATCTGTGCTGGGTGCGCATTAAAAAGGCCGGTCAAGCAGCTGTGGAATGCCGAATTTATTTAAAATATTTTGCTCGTCAGTTTGCGTTTACCTCGGTGCTTGTTATAAGTTAACCGGCAGCATTTGTTGTCGCCAGTTCCCAAACTTGCTGTCTCTGAACACGAGCTGATATCTGAACCCTATCATACCTGAATCTGATAAAAATGGTATTGCTAAAAGCCCAAATCACGCAGCTAAGTTATGCAGTACGGTGTAATATGTAGCCTTTGTGACGTTTATGTTCACCCAAAAGCACCTTTAGTTATTTCAGCAGCGTTCGCAGATGTATTTTGGACTTCATGCCTCGGTGCTCATTTGCCATTCTGCACATCTCTTGCAGTTTCAGAACTGTTGGACTTTATCTCACCTCTGTAAAGACTTGGCAAATATTAACTTTCGCTGTCTAAAAGAGAGTCTCTTATGCAGGTGTTTGGGTTTTTCATAGAAAAGATGCTGGCTGACATGAAAGCGTTCTCTTGATTAGCCTTTGTGTATTCACAGCTTGTCACCCCTTTTATCCATACAGGTGTTCGACAGCCGAGTTACTCTACAGGGCAATAAACTGTCTGTTCTGTAAATATCTTTCAAAAGAAACATTTCATATGATGATCAGCGAAGCTCAGAGCTTTTGGTGCCAGATCTAATGAGGGAGAAATGTTTGGGTCCTGCCTTCAGTTAAGTTAGTTCTTACTAACTCTTACAGTCATATAAGCTGTGACAGTAAATGTAGTGTAACACAGTGAAAACACTGAAAGAGTCTGTTTGACTATGCAAATACGAGCTCCAGTAAGCTTGTGGCATTTGCATCGACTTAAAAAGAAACGACACAGTTTTTTGGTCAGCTATGTGAACATTAGTGTGCTCCTAAATGACTCGGAACGAGTTTTTCCTTGCCTGCTGATGATCATTAGAGTTGGCACATTTTACCGCTCTGCATGCTGAAACTGCAGACTGCAGCCCTCTGGTCATTTTGTTCTTGGCACACGAATTATGTGCGTGTCATGACAGCCTTCACAAAACGCTGTCGTACAAATAGCTCTTCATAAGACCTGCTTTTTAAAAGGCACAAATGAGTTCACGTTTGATTAAAGAATAATCGCCGTCATTAGTTGAATTTCTTTTTCTTTTCTTTAGATGTAAATGTAACGTCACCCTTTTTTTTCCTGCCTTCCTTGTGCAGCAGGTGGAACTATAGTGATCTGACAACCAAAGGAGGGACTCAGGTAGACATTGTTCCTATTGTTATTGGTGTAATTTGTTCCGGAATGAAACGCCGCACTCTGTTTTCATGGCGAACTTTCTTTTAACTTCAGTTCCTCCTGTGAAATGAAAGCAAGGGGATTATTACATCCGAAGTGCAAAGCATTGCGGAACAGTCCTTTTTTTTTTCTATATAGCTGTTAAATAGAGGACCACTAGCTGCCTGCAGCAGCTGCTCAGTATGCGTTGTTATCACTCGTCACGCTACAAATTGGTACGAGGAATAACTCCTGACAGAGCTCGGCTGTAATTACGTGATATGACATGCAGAACATCACGAGCCCATAATTACCGGATGTCAGCTATTAATTCAGGTGGATTTGTTGTCCATGCCCCTGCGAGTTGAAATGAAGGTTGTTGAAGCTGACAAATGGGCAGGTTGCAGATTTATGGAAGTTTAATCGGCAGCACTTTGAAAAGATATTAATCGATTTGACAAAAGTGTGGTTCCAAGCCTCTGAAATGTCAACATTTTGTTGTTTTCTTGTCTTCTGTAACTGTAACTGAAACCTTTTCTTCCGACATTACATATTTGTGAAAAAAAAGCCACTTTCTTTTGTTTCAAAGATATAAAAAAACTAACAGACGGTGCACATAAACTATTAAAGATGCTATTGTGATGACGAGTTGTTTAACCCAGCTGTCAGTTGATGTGAGTAAATGCTTTTTACTGGTGGTAATGTGTTCAGTAATGTGTCCTTTTATCATTATGCAAAGCAAAAAGCTTTTTTTGTTGTTGTTGGGGGTTTATTTTTCTCGGTGCTCCTCTCTCATGGACAGATGCAGAAATCCAAAAGGAGTAGCAGGGAGAGGCTTGCTAATGGTTGGGTATATTTTGTTGAAAGCAGATGGCTGGTGTTTTTAGCCCTAACATTTGATCCTCTCTTCTTATAAAATACAGACTGTACTAGAT
This sequence comes from Leuresthes tenuis, assembly GCF_036924035.1. Taxonomy (NCBI): domain Eukaryota; kingdom Metazoa; phylum Chordata; class Actinopteri; order Atheriniformes; family Atherinopsidae; genus Leuresthes; species Leuresthes tenuis. Next base: position 20,265,004 of record NW_027325362.1, read on the forward strand.
CAACTTTTCCTGGATCCCAGTCGTGCAGGCGTTGCCGTGTTTTGCACAGACATTAGTGCAATGTAGCCAGCAGTGATGTGGCTTTATGAGTCATAGTTTACCTCAGACTGTTTGGGGAAAGTGGCACATGTTCCATGCTCTCACTAAAGGTCAGACATAGCTTTAGAGCATGATATTATTGGATGCCTTTGAGTTTTTTTCTGTGACTTGGCCAGCTGGTGGCCTATATTACCGAGGCTATTGTCTGGTCATGCTTTCCCTTGCCGTCTCAGCCAGTCATGCAGCCAGCCAACACGGCCGGTTTCTGTTTGGGTGCTGGCACCAGAAAGCTTCCACACTGCAGCATCTGTGTGCCGTGGGTTAGGCTGCGTGCTGCAGCCCCACTCTCAGCCTGAGCTTATTATAGGTGCCAAATCCCAGCAGTCTCTTCTTCAGCATAATATGTCCTGTTTTTCTCTGTATGTGGCCGTCCACTCAACCCACACAGTCCTGTTTTAATTCCAGTTGTGTTCATCTCGTGCTTTTTCAGCTTCTTTCCATCCTTCTTTTTGTAATTGAGCCCTATACATTCTTAATGTGTACCGCTCAGTTTCTTAGATGAAAGAAATGCTGACTCACAGTATACCACTTATGAAATGTAAATCGGCTATGTCAGCTGTATGGATAAAACATGAGTTAACTTCCCCTGTAGCTACCTCACTGCGAGAGGATGATCTTGTTAGTGGAGCGCAGACATGACATCTGTCAGCATCAGGGGTGGAGCTCCTCTCTGTGTGACACTCATATCTTTAGCAAAGCAGCTGAATTATAGAAAGTTCATGATCAAAATGTCCTCTTACTGTGGCTACTGCTGTCCACATTGTGCCAGCTTGTCTTATGATCGCCTCCCATTTTCCTCTGCAATCTTTTCCAGGTTTCCTTGAGCAACAAAGAAGCATGTCCACGATGGTATATCCACGGGAGGAGAAGCTCGAGAAGCTTTCTCAGGAGGAGATCATTTCCAACACAAAGCTGGTTATCCAGGGTCTGGAGGCACTGAAGAACGAGCACAACTCCATTCTCCACAGCCTACTGGAGACCATCAAGTGCCTAAAGAAGGATGAGGAGGCCAACCTGGTCCACGAGAAGTCCAATTTGCTCCGCAAGTCGGTGGAGATGATTGAACTGGGTCTGGGAGAAGCTCAGGTAACAACTGCTGGTGAAATTATAAGGAGGGCAAAACAAGTTTCTATGTATGGGATGATGTGCAGAAAGGAAAATAAGTCAAATGTGAAAATGTCTGGCATACAATAGAATGATTTCTAACATAGCAAACTGTCTCCATGTGTTGTTAACCCAGACATCCATGCGTAACTGTCTTCTGCTTTTGGCCTTTCTGCTTCCTCATTCTATACTGAGCTTGTGTGGTGATCATGATTCATTCAGAATCAGCCCCAGTTTGTCCACGTCGGTGCCGTTAAGTGTCATTGCTCCTCACCCACCCCAGGTGATGATGGCCCTGTCCAACCACCTGAACGCGGTGGAGTCTGAGAAGCAGAAACTGCGCGCGCAGGTGAGGAGGCTTTGCCAGGAAAACCAGTGGCTGCGTGACGAGCTGGCCAACACCCAGCAGAAGCTGCAGAAGAGCGAGCAGAGCGTGGCCCAGCTGGAGGAGGAGAAGAAGCACCTGGAGTTCATGAACCAGCTCAAAAAGTACGACGAAGACGTCTCTCCCACTGTAAGTCCAGCCTCATTTGTGATTACAAACCAGTCCGCTGAATGATTGTCATGTGGTCACGAATTAATGTGTTTGTGAGACTGGGCAGATGTTTTTTGAGGTGGTGTTTTTGCAATATCTAAAATATCCATTATACCTTATAGTTTAGTAAACTCTAAAGGGAAGCAAACAGTTGATAAGTCCTTAAAGAAGAGGAAAAACAGCGATGTTGCTTATTGATGTGAATGAATAATTGTTTGGTCATCCAGAAATGACTCACTGTGGTGGGGGACTTATTGATGGAGTTGCAGGAATGATTCACTGCATTTTCTTCCAATGCTCCTTGTCACAAAAAGAGGCCGTTATAGCCTGTATCTACCAACTGCTGAACTCAGCAGGAAGCCTCCCTGTAAAGAGCCTGAGGGTCTGTGGTCCTGCTCTGGAAGCAGCTTTTCTATTCTCAGCTTCTAGCAGGGTGCTGTATTAATAGAATCTTTTGGGGAATGTGGATTTAATGGGTGCAGTTTATCCTGAAAATCCAATTTCTACTGCCAGGCGGATAAAATTCCCTCATTTTATGTAGCTAGGTCTTTACACTGTAATATAAACATTTACGTGTTCAGTATGCATGCTTATAGGTGCGTTTTGTTTTTAACCCATTTTTTAAGATTGATATACAGTTTATCTGTAATGTGGATTTTCTCTTCTTTCTTCTTTTATTACATATTACATATTACATTACATATTATTATTTATTCTTTTATTACATAAATATCAAGCTTGTACACAATAAAGAATGTTGATGTGAAATGATGGAAGCTATCCCCGAACTGCTGTCCATCGTTATTTGGGTCTGTGTGATGGTCTAAATGCAGGTTCTTTTTCATCCTCTCAGCAGGAGGATAAGGACAGAGAAACACCAAAGGACTCCCTGGACGACCTCTTCCCCAATGATGAGGAGGAGCAAGGTCAAGGAAGTTAGTACAGCAGCTGATAGATCATGGATAAGAGTGCATGTTTGTTTTAGTGTGCAACTATAATTAGTGATTGTTAACTGACACAGAGTCTGTGACACTTTCTGGCGTAAGATGGAATAAAATAAATTATTTGGCATCAGACTGTGATCTAGCTGCTGCCCAAACTCGGTTTGTGATGAAATCAGGTCAGAGTATTCTTCCTTTGAAAAACAGATTGACCTTTGCTCTCTGGCTTGTGGCTTTTGTCTTTTACAGTGCAGCACCAACACAACAGCGCGGCTGTAGCTGCTGCCCAGCAGGGCGGCTATGAGATCCCAGCCCGCCTGAGGACCCTGCACAACCTGGTGATCCAGTATGCCTCTCAGGGCAGGTACGAGGTGGCGGTGCCCCTCTGCAAACAAGCTTTGGAGGACCTGGAAAAGACCTCTGGACACGATCATCCTGATGTGGCCACCATGCTCAACATCTTGGCCTTGGTCTACAGGTCAGGAAAAGCAAAACCCCTACATTTAAGCTTTAGTTAGTCCACGTTTTTGTGTCAATCCTCGTTTCATTTTGTTTTTATGTTGTCTCACACTCATGCAGGGATCAGAACAAATATAAAGAAGCGGCCCATCTGCTCAACGATGCACTTTGCATCCGCGAGAAAACCCTGGGCAAAGACCATCCAGCGGTAAGACTCCACAGTTGTCATGGCAGCCATTTGGAGTGAGCTGTTATTGGGTCAAGATTATTCTAAGACTTTTCAACTGGAAGGCAATAACTGTGATGTAGTATGTTTACTGTCTGGCTCAGTCATTCTCAATAGATTTTTCCCCCTCTGAAGTATGGATTTTTGACCATATGCCTGCAGGCATAAAGTAATCAATCATGACTTCTCAATATCTCCTCCTAAAACATGGACTAAAGCACCTAAAACTTGAATATTCCATTTGGAAAGCCTGAAAAAGCACTAGGTGTTTCACTTTTGCGAGCTGATTTGTGAGAATGGACTTTCTCTGTGCCACTAATCCTCCTCTGATAGCCCAAAGGAAGCTAACGAAGCGCAGTGCTCGGCCCTGCAGCTCTATGGGCTTTGCAGTTTATTTCATATTGATGTTCTTGGCAAAGAGTAATGTGAAGCTAAGCTGCCGGAACAAAAACACAGCAGGTATGTCCTCAATCAGGTTCTCTGTTTTGTTGTGTTTCCAGGTTGCTGCAACTCTGAACAACTTGGCGGTGTTGTATGGAAAGAGGGGGAGGTACAAGGAAGCAGAGCCATTGTGCAAGAGGGCTCTGGAGATCAGAGAAAAGGTAGGCCAGATCCCTGGACTGCACCAGGAGAACAGCCCACCGCACAGCTATTGAGGCCTCATCTCAAGGCTAAACCAGTGAACATAAACTAATTAACAGTGATAATATTTCCAAATTGTCACGTGAAGCTATTGTTACACCACCTACTATAAATAGCTATAAGAGCAAATGATTTACTGAAATTGTCTGAAATGTCCACCAGGAGACCTTGTTGGAGGGAAATTGGAGGGTTTGATTGGGAGCACAGCTGAAAATGGATAGCCGGCGTTGGGGGAGGGAGATAGGTGATGGATAGGAGATATGACTGAATTCAGCAGGGTTTAAAGAGTCTCTCTCAGGCTGAAAGCTCCATTCCGTGGCTTCGTTATTGATCAGCCAGCCTTTTATTAGATTTCAGCAGATCTCCGTGCTGATGGAAGCAGCACGGAGATCTGCTGAAATCCGTTGCTGCAGTAGGTGGAGACCCAGGAGGAGTCAATGGCAAAGCTAGAGTTAAAGTTAAATGTTAATGCAAAACCTTTGTTCCTGGATCTCCATCAGGTACTGGGGAAGGACCACCCAGATGTGGCCAAACAGCTGAACAACCTGGCCCTGCTGTGCCAGAACCAGGGCAAATATGAGGAAGTGGAGTATTATTACTGCCGTGCCCTGGAGATCTATGAGTCCAGGCTGGGCCCAGACGATCCCAATGTGGCCAAAACCAAGAACAACCTGGTGAGAAACAAGTTGATACTAACTTCACAGCACATACAGTGTGGCCGCTGCTCTTCCTCTCAAACTTCTGAGTTGATTATACCACTCATGTTGATGCAAACGAGTCCCTTTTGAGCTGAAGTAAACTCAGGCAGAGCAGACTTCTATTGTGAACCAAACCACTTATTTGCTGTGTTAGCCTGAGCTTGGTCTCTGCGGGGGTGTTGAGTATGTAAACGAAACTCTGCCTGCAAAAGTTCCATTTGAAAAGTCTTTAGAAACTCGGTTCATCTTCTATTCAACTCATGTTTTTCACTTGTATGTTGTCCTTGACTATTAGCTAAGGTTATATAAATGTTCTCAGTGAAAGTGGCGTCCTCTTTAGTGGTGTTTTGTGTCAGTAAGCCTTGCCTTTTAGAGTATTTGCCAAGCAGTTATGTATCTGCTACGTGATGCTCTTCAAGGTCTTGAAGAACATTTCTGCACTACAGACAGTAAAAAAAGGCTCTGTGGTAAAGTATTGTTCCTCCTGAGCGACTGTTTGTATAAGCGTTCTGTCTCTAAGTCTGCATCAGTTATGTTATGCCTGTTATATATGTGTGAATACAGAATGCTGTTTCAGGGGGCGCATTTTCATCCAACTTTTCATCCCTTTTGTTTCTTCTCAAGGCATCCTGCTTCCTCAAGCAAGGGAAATACAAGGAGGCTGAGATTCTGTACAAAGAGATTCTGACTCGTGCTCATGAGAAAGAGTTTGGATCTGTTGATGGTAAGGCCTCATAGTGGCTGCTGAAGCAGAGCCTGTGTACGAGGTCCTTCTTCTGGAGACTCTTTTTCTGTTCATCTTAAATCAATGAATAAACACAAAGTTATCACAAGGAAAGTTGTGCTTGGATGCAATAAACTACACCTCAGAATACACGTTACTGTTTTTATTTTGCTTCCATCTTCTGTTTACCTTGGAGTCAGCGACAGACACTCGCTTAAATAGGGGACCATGTTTTAATGAGGGTGCCATCATTCAGAGAAGTTAAAAGAATAAAGAGTTTTCTCATCTGAAAGATGAACTCTTCCAGTTCTTCTTTTAGCTTAAGTGAAGCCTTTTGTTAGCTCTCCTCCGGGGACTAGATCGACTGCTTTGAAAAATGAATGAAAGGAATGGCATACAGTGCACCGTTCTGGTGCCTCCTGAGAGAAAAGCATCTCGCATATTTCTGAAAGCTTTATTTTTCGTGTGTCGCTCCAGTTGACAACCGTACTCGGATTTCCTTTTGAACCCGTTTGACGAGTTGAAGGTGAAGCGACCTTAAATGCTAATGCTAAAATTCTTATTGTGCAGCGGCCATTTCACACAATTCCAGGTGTATATTCCACAGATCACCTGAAAATGTGAAAGTGATTAAAAGTATCTGGATAGTACTTTTTTAGTGCTTCATGAGATCATTTTGTTTTGTCCTCTTGCATTAACTAGCTTGGATATTTCTGTCAGAGCTTTCCTTTTTAACAAAGAGAGATTAGCAATCGACCAAGAGGCAGGTGGAATTTTACAGATTTAATAAAGAAACTCTTTCACCGAGTGGCTGATTCCAGGTTTCCAGAAAGTGTTTTCCAGTCCGGCTGTAATGTATGTAGACCGTCACACCTGTTTGTCTGTCTGCAGCTGAGAACAAACCCATCTGGATGCATGCAGAGGAGAGAGAGGAGATGAGCAAGGTGAGAAGCTTTCTGAAACCACTCAGTCATGCAAAGCAAACGGTGAAGCTTTTCTTCAAAAGTCTAGTAGGGAAAACAATTCACTTCCTGCAAAATGAAGTGCAGCTCTGTTTCAGGATGGTGTCCTCCGCACAGTATAATCCCCCCCTCAGGCGATATTTCTGAGTAATATGTAAATACATAAAGGGGAGGGGGGTGTGAATGCTGCCGATCCAGTTAACAATAACTCTCATTCATGTGTTTTTCTTCCTCTGCCCTCTGATTTACTTCCAGGGCAAGCACAAAGACAACACTCCATACTGGGAGTACGGTGGCTGGTACAAGGCCTGCAAAGTCAGCAGGTGAGACTGATTAACGTGTGTTTACAGCCCGGTCATAAAGATGCTTGATAAAGTCAAGAATTTAATCAGATTTTTTTATTTTTATGTTGAGAAGAATTGGTAACAAGGCAAATGTTTTGCTTCTATTTTACTGTGCATCTCTTGCCTCGTAAAGTATCGACTATTACTCGTATGAAAGTTGAGTGCATTCCTGCGTTTTCTGCATCCAGCCCTACAGTTAACACCACCTTGAGGAACCTGGGTGCTCTGTACCGCCGGCAGGGCAAACTGGAGGCTGCTGATATCCTGGAGGAGTGCACCGCCAGGTCTCGCAAGCAGGTCAGCAGCACTTCCTGACTGAGAAATGTCCATTTCTGCATGCAGATAACTGTTGAGTTCCTGTGTTTGCAAGTTCTGAAACATGTCCCCACTGTCGGAACAGCAAATCTCATGATATTTCTTTCCCTTTTCCCACATTGCTGTGGATCCAGAGCGACACAGTAAGTGGTTTGTCTCTAACTGCTAGCTCCCACAGAGCTTCCACCTCTCTCCCCTAACATCACTCCCATCTCACACCCTCACGGTCATTTAAAATGTTTGCTCGTCTTTGGGACAGTGCTTTGAGAGCATTAAAGGGGGCAGGAAACATGAAATCACTTTGATTCTTCCATAAAACGTTGCACTCCCACCCATATCCGCCAGCTAATGTCTGCTCGCTCTGATTGTTTGCTTGTGGCACCTGTGTGTTGTACCCCACAGGGCATCGATCCCATCCACCAGACACGTGTGGTGGAGATCCTGAAAGACACAGACGGGGACAGGCGGAGGAGCAGGGACAGCCTGAGCAGCGTTAAGTATGAGAGCGGCTCCGAGACCGGCGAGGAAGTGAGTATGGGCGTGCAGTGGAACGGGGTGAGTACAAATCCACTAAATTAGAAACAACACGGCCAGCGGCCTCCCTGGAAAAAGCAGGCGGTGTTAGTAATGTCACAGAGAGTGTGGGCTGGTACAGCACATCTTATAAAAATTCAGGATAAAGAGAAAGTGCTTTGTTATGTAAGAAAAGTTATGTGCAGAGTTTTTGTGAGGTGAGGTGGAAGTTGGGCCATTTAGCAGGAAGCTGACTCCTGGCTCCTGCACTTAGATTATGAGAGAAAGTCAGGAAGCTGCTCCAGACCACCCCCCTCCCTCACAGGAAGCTCAGGATGCCCTCTTTTCATCGTGGTCAAACTTCACAAAAGCACCTGCATAACCCTCTTTAGGAGGTCGGCCGTCATCACGGTCATATCGCTCATATCGCTCATAAAATTATAGCGTGTCAAAGTGCTTTCTCACAGCTGCAGCCAGTGTGTCTGTACCAGTCTACCGTCTCCCTGCAGATACACCAGGTCTCTGACATGAAGTTAGCCTGGAATTATCATTCCCAACCTGTAAAGCTGATTGAGTGTCTTGGCATGCTTGGCTTTTTTTTTTTTTTTCTTCTTTTTTTTTGACAGCATCCCATCTTGTTGTGGACTGCGTGTTTTTGGTTTTGGTTTGTCCGTTGCTTGTCAGTGGAAAGCTCATCTCTCGTTTTGATGAGCGGTTGTTTTGCTGACAAGGCTTCTGCGCAAATTAAACTGTAACACTAAGGCACAAGCTCGGTCTGTAGCATCCTGGCAACGTATTAAATATTTATTCGCTCATGTGGCACTCGGAGATAGAGCCGCTCTATAGCCCCCATTAGAATGCATCATGTTTGTACCATTAGGCAGACGTAATGATGCATCCAGCTGTTTTATTCTCCTTTTATAACACCCACCCTGTCAACTGTCTGGTTAAAACATGCTGGTATAATTTCATCGTGGGTGTTTTTGCCTCACCTTTCAGTTTCGACCACCTTCTCCTCGTTAAAGAGCTGCAAACATGCATCTTTCCAGTTGCTAAAGCAGGCGTCACAGCTACAATGTTTAGTCGGTGCCATCAGGGATGCCTCATCTGAGCCTGTGCCTCTCCCCTCACTTTAAGCGCAGCCACGCCCTCCACTGCACCATCCCAGTCCAAACATGCATGTGCCAGCATGGCGGACTCACCCTTAACGCACACTAATTGCCCGTGTGTGATCCACGCCATTCCACATGGCTGAGAAATGTCTGTTAACCTGATGTCTGCGGCTCTCTCTTAACTCCACAGTTGTGTGGTTTTATTTGCAGGCTGTTGTGTGAGTGTGAATGCGAAGGCTCATACGCAGCTCCTCACAGCAGCAAATGGAACTGCATGCGTGCACCTGTCTGGCTTTAAAACATGGGATGGCATGGGCGTTGCTGGCATATCATTGTTGCAGCAGGAGAAATTAAACACGGGCAGAAAATAGATACTCAACAGTCATGTTACTTTGTTCTTCTGTCTAAACGTTTTTAACAGATTCCATCCATCCATTCATTTACAAAGTAAATGCGTGTAACCACACCTCGGCCAGCTTGTGTTTTAGGTAAATACACTTGGAAGGTTCAGTCTGCTTCTGGCTGAGCGAGTATACAATACACGTGTCGGAGCTTCCACTCACTTACTGTATACCGTTACCTGAACATGTCCTCATCTATGTCCTCTGCTCTCAGAAAGTCTGAAACGTCGCTGAGGCCATAGAAGGTGTTTGCATTCTCAAAATGAGACGATGAAACACCTGCTGTTCTGACTGCGAATAATTTGTGACACTAATTTAAGCAGCCCTCAGGAGCTCTTTTAGTTCAGCCGAGTAAAGAAAATGAACCAACGCTGATGAGAAAACAGCTGTTTGACATTAGGTGTGTGGTTGTGTTTAGGGTTAATGATCTAATTCATTTAATGTGTCTGTAAAACGCATGATTTGACTTAAAAACACGGTGTTTGTCTGCAGTTGCTTTGTGCTCCCAGCTTTACTTCACTGCCTGTCGGTTTGCATGCTTTTCGAACTTCATCCTTTACCCTTTTTCTCTTCTGTTTATCACTAACCTAATTCCTCTTGCCATGACAACCAATCAGCCTGTCAATCAAATTTCCTCTTCTCATTCAGTGGATTGTACTCCCCTCCTTTTGAACTCTCGACACAATAAGCTTTAGACCAGTTTGGAAGCACTAAGGATGTCATTTTCATCATTCATTAGCTATAACTTTGGTTTTAGCTCAGTTTTGTTCAGGTTCTCGCACACATTTCAGTGCTCGCGCTTGCAGATGTCCCTCATCTGCAGTGTACAGTCACTGACTGGGTGATGTGTGCCGGGAGCAAGCTTTCCAGCACCTTGAAAGGAAATAAAAGCAGCTGAGTCACTTCACTGCATAGCCGACCTGCAACCCTCTTATTGTGAGGCAGCTCTCGCGCTGCTACGTTTGCACACCACCTTGTTTAAAAGTTAAAAGCACCAATATGTCATAAATCTGGTTCAAGATAGTGCAGCTGAGGATAGGAGAACCACGACGCTCAGATTTGTCAAGGTGTAGGTGTCGCTCAGGAAGAGTTCTCAATCTTACAATGTGTGCCCTTTTTTTTGTCTTTTTTTTGTCTCTTTCTCTCTTTCTCTCTTATCAGGCCTAAGCCATCAAGATTATTCCTCCATCCTTCTCTCCTTCCCCCAGCACAATAGCAAAGGGATGTGTGTTGTCGTTGCCCCTGGCCTCCTTTGTCCCAACAAACCGACAGCTCCTCAGCCATTCCCGATGCCCGCTGCGGCAGAGACTCCCAGTTGTCACCTCTGTCCCCTGTTCAACTGACAGCTGCTGGGACGTTTGGTCTTCTCATCCCTGCTCTGTTTTCCCTCTCTTTCGCTCTCTTTCCTGTCAATAACCCCGTGTCTGAATCTGTGACTTTGACTCTTTCTCTCACATAACTTTAAAAGAAGTCGTCGTGTGTGTGTATGTGTGTGCGTGTAATCTTATCCTGTGAGGAAGTCACTCGCACCTTATCCTCTCCTCCACACCATTTTGTAATATCTCATAAAGCCAGTGTAGATTTATTTGTTTCATTAGAGTATAGTAATTTATTGGAAGGCTCAATAGGGAACGCTTGTGTTGCCTTTGAAGGCAGCCGAGTTCTCAATCTTCACTTAAATTCATCGTCCAACACAGAGCTACAATCACTAAAGAATAATATGTTACAGTATAATAATTTGTACAGTTGCTCTGCATGGTCTCACCCAGAATCTAACAGTTTGAGGCACGCTATCAAGGCCAGGAAGGGAAATTTGACCCCAAAGCTAGCTGCCAGCCTGGTGCCTGTATTTAGCCATAATTGTGTCTTTTTATTTTTATCTGTATTCTCTTTCGTTATCATACGTATTTTACATTTTTTTTAAACTAATGCCTGCGATCAAATGTCATCGCCCCAGTTTGAAAATAAATGGTACTGGCCTTGTTGGTGAGAAAAGAGAAGGGAATGTTGCCATTTATTTATTTCAATTGATTTCCTGTTTTGTTTTTTGTATGATTATTGTTTACATTTTTTTAACAGCTTCTGATTGCTTTGTGGCTCAATGTAAAGGCAGCAGTAGGCGTCGCCTCGTTTTGAAAGACCCGACGATGAGATAGGCCGAAGCTGACGGCAAATTTTGTCAGATTACAGCAAGCTGCAGTTGCCATGGTAATTTATTTCCAAGTTGCTCCTGCCAGCTGCAGTGTCCTCGCTTGGATCGCATTCACAAAGGCTCTGTGCCGCCGTATGTACACAGCAAGTCGCATTTACAAAAGGGAATTGGCAATACCGCCCGCTGCCGTAAAGCCAATATGACAGCAGAGACCGACTGAGAAATTGAACGCAAATACCAGCCACACAAGCTTTTTTTTTCTTTTCAAACTGACGGACATGGATGCCCCAGAGTTTCCTCGATCTGTTGGTGTCGAAGTAGAAAAAAGGTAGAGTTGTGATCTAACAGATGTTGGAATTAACTCGTGGTGTCAGTGTGTACCTGTGTATGTTTTCAGTGGTTCACAGCGTGGCCCACTGTACTTTGAACATAAAGCCTAATGGAGTTTGTTGCCCTTTTTTTTTTTTTTTTTTTCTCACACATTTGACGGCGTCACTTTGGTGAATCATGTCTTTTGACACCAAAAGTACAGTGCGAGTGTTTCCTCAAGGTCATCGTGTTTTTTTTTTTTTTTTTTTCAGATGTTAAACTAACCGAATGTAAATGACTTTAACATCTTGGAAGTGTAACTGTAGGCCGCATTTCTAGAGTTGACAAGTGCTTTCACTATACAGCTTTTCGCTATGCTTCTTGCCTTGATTCTTCATTCCTTCCGATAAGTACATCTATACTTCAAATGCAACTCTGAACAAAAGGATTGACTGTGCTCATCACATAATTATGCCAATATTGTTGTGTTAGTGGAATGCTTATTTATTGAACTGTCTATTCTCAACATATATAGTGTGACTTCTGTTTCTATAAGTGGAAGAACATAAATGGTAAGGTCTTCACGCTCTATCTTAGTAAGTAGGACTGCATTATATTTACCATTCTGCATTGTGAAGATTACTGCATCAACACTTGTTGGTATTCTCAAATAAAGTTTTTCATTTGTGAAGTTTTGTCTCTTTCTCTGCGTCCGGATGGACACGCGGCGTGACGTCTCACCGGTGGGTGGGGGGGCATATCCTTTGACGGTTTATGTTGAATCTGGGCCACACAGTGGAGCAGAACTCGGCTCAGCAGTCACATTCCACCTGCTGGCCATGAGCCTGTAGTGCGCAATGAGATCACATCTCAGTTACTTGTGGAGCCATGTGTCATGCACCACCACTGTGTTAGCAGGAGGGGGGGGGGGGACAAACACATTACTCAAGAAATGAGTGAATGGATGGATGGATAAGTTAATGTCAAGGTAAAACTGATTCTATAATTTTGGTAATTTGTTTGTTGAGGATCATAAATGGTGGTAAATGTTCATTAAACTCTCCTAAAAGTGGCCAGTTCTTTCCTTCTTTTTTTGCTATAGCAGGCCAAAACTGAGAGAAATTAATACTGCAATGCTCCCATGTGTTTTTGTTTTGTTTTTTTAATATAAATGGCACTCAACAAAACTTTTTGTGTCACAACCTCACTATAGAAAAGCATGCTTAATGATTTAAAATCGGTCATCAAAAGAGGAGAGAAATGTCATTTCAGTGTTATGATTCCAAGATCTTTGGCCTGTTAAGCCACGTGTGAAACGAGTGGGCTTCAAAGGCAGAGTCTGCTCATGCAAAACGAGCGTGTCTCTGTGCACGGATGAGTGAGTGTGTGTGTGTGTCCTCAGGATGGCAGTGGAACGCTACAGCGCAGCGGTTCTCTGGGGAAGATCAGAGACGCTATACGTCGCAGCAGCGAGATGCTGGTGAAGAAACTGCAGGGCAACGTACCGCCCGAACCTCGCAGCACCAAGTAAAAGACACTGACAGAATATCGGGCTCTTAATTCAAACTGTAGTTTTGAACTTGTCGAAGTTGCTTAGGAATCATCTTCTTGAGTCAGTAGTTTGGAAATCCTTATTTTGTAGGCTACTTTACACCCTGATCCTTGTTTTATTTTCCCTCACCAGCATGAAGAGAGCTGCTTCCTTGAATTTTCTGAACAAAACCAGCGACGACTCGTTCCAGGTAAAGATCAGCTCACATGAAAGTCTTTCGAAATGCTTTAAAGTGTTAGATTTGAACCCCACCTTTCCTCCTCTTTTTTTTTGTGATATTTTCCATCAGACTCGAGGCAGTAATTTCAGGGAGAGCCGGGGCCTGAGCTCCAGCACTGTGGATCTTTACACTGGAAACTGAGCAGCAACCAAACAGCGTGGGGCAGCGTGAGCTCCCACTCTCTCCTCCTCCACACAGCCCATCAGCATCTGACCCAAAGACCCGTTTGCTCTCAACATCGCAGACGTCACGTGTCATGAGGCGTTTCTGTGTTATTACTCCTGCTTTTATTTTCAGTTTCCCACTGGAAGACTGCCTTAATTCCCCCTTCCCTGCTTTCACCCTCGCCTTTAGTGCCTCCTAAATGTGGCTGGAAACGTATACCTCACTCTACCCGTTAATTCAGAGTCATCGCGCTGGTAAATTTGAGTTGGGACGTTTCTTACATGTAAATAAATATACTTTGTTGTTTTTTTTTTCTTCTCGTATGTCTTCAAAAACAGATCAGCAAGACATGTTGGGGTTGAGATGACATGATTAACAGTGTTGCATAATCAGTCTTGCCTTTTGAGATTTGTTTGCCATTGGAGGTGTTGGATAAAGCTGTGGGGAAACGGGGTGAAATGTTGATCCTGCTGACATGATTTTCAGACTTAACTTCTCGTGCGTAACCTTTAAAAGACGTAACTGTAAAAGACTTTGCTGCTTTGACCCTTCAAGTGACGTCAAAAGTGTTTTCTGTTCTGTTTCCTATCTCAGTTTATCTTCCATTGCAGTGACAGAAAAAAGACATGTAATCTGATTTATTTTTGTTGTTGTTGTTTTGTTCTTATATGCCAGAATAAGGAAAATTTATTATTTGCTCTGGTTTTAAAATGTGTATGTATGATGAAATAGGAGAGGCTGTGCTGTTTTACTTGAAGCAGTTTGGTCATTCTAAAAGATCTCTGGTGCCATGAAAGACTCTGCCAGCTTTAGCTGCGCGCGCCTCTTACGCCGACGTCGTTTACGGTGATCGGGATGTGTAACGACGACGGGAGTTTTTGCACAAGCCTCAGATGGCTGTCCTCTGTCTTTGGCTGCATTTTATTTACCCAAACTCCTGGGTGGAACTGGAATGTCTTGTGATTATATTTTTAAACGTGCTTTCCTCTCAACTGCCGTAGCCTGATGGTGCATGCAGTAGAGTCGGATCATAAATCACGAAAACTGATTCGTGTGGAAAGAGAGTGGGTGTCCGGTGATGATAGTGCGTTAATTTAGACCAAACTCGTATGGAAAAAAAAACTTGTCCGGTGTACATCCATGAATAAAACAATATTTTTGATTGACAGATGTCTTTTTTTTTTTTTTAGTTTTGTGGTTTACACATCAGAGAGGGAAATAAACGCAACATATGAGGTCAAGTGCAAAACATCTGGATTCCGAAAGAATCCCCGTTTTCATGCTACCAAATGAATGGATAAGCTTGAATTACTTAAAAAGCAGTTCACGCCTTATGATGCTCACAAGTGTTAAAGTTTAACCTCAACTCGGCAAGATCTTAAAAGTAAGGCTCCAACCTGGGAGTATGAGAACTGATCTTGGTTGCCTTGCATGTGTTGTCTTGAGTCTTCCCTCCTGCCCCTCCTTCTGCAGGAGTCAGTCAGTCTGTTTTTTCCTCTGCTCATTGCTAATCTCTCAGTATGTCACGGCTTTCATGTGAGGCTTTAAGTTCTTGCTGAGAGCTGCCGGGCTCCTTCTCTCCGCTGGCTCTCTGTAAGTCAGTAGCAGAGTTCATTAGTGCATGAGAGTTGACACCATGCCCCGAGACATTTCGCATGGCGGTGTGGTGTAACTTCTGCCTTCTGTTCCCTCATGAGTCGGATTTTTTTTCTTTCTTTTTTATGAACGAATTTACGAAATTTAGACTCGCACGGTGCAAACTAGCCCACTGTGTTGCTAAAAAAGTTCATCTTCAAGGAGCAGTTTGTATCATTGTTGCAAAAAATGGTAACGGGACAGCCATATGCAACCCCTTTTGCACACAGTCAACCCGGTGTTTTTATTCTGCTGATGAACAGCACTTCAATAATCCCCAACATACTCAATCAATCCGCTAAAAAAGTATTCGTTTTTTAAAAAGCCTTTTTCTTTTATTTTTGGCATCGCAAGGTTCAGTGACCCAGCTGAACCAGAGGGTCGCAGTGTTGTATTCCTTATCCCAGGTCAGGTAAGAGTTCCGGAAGCTGCTCTGTTGGAGGAGAGGGGACCGTCAAGTACCCGGATGTATACAGGTCGACGCAGGAAGTGCCTAATTTAACAAAATAAAGCTTTTCAACTATTTGTTTCTTTTTTTACCATAATGCGACATCAAAACTACAAGGGAAACTGAAAAAACGAAAAAACAAAAACAAAACAAGAACTTGAAAAAACTTTTGTGAGTCAAAATAAAAATGAACAACAATGTCATGTGCATAATGTGTAAAGATATACCACCTAAACAATCACCATTGTCGAATTAGAAATTAAATTCTGCTTTAAGCCCATCCATGGGAAGACGGTGTGACAGACTGTTAAACATTTAAAAAAAACATATCAATACAAGTTGATCATGGCTTAACAAAAAGCTTATAAAATGACGCGTTTCCCCTTAAAGTTTCAGGAATAAAGCAAATGTCGAAAGAAAAGAAGAAAAAATCCACTTCGTGACGTTTATTTTGAAAGGTTCAACAGGAAGATAGGTGTTTTGTCTTCGCCCACTTGACGCTGGGATGTAGGCGGTGGGGGGGATCACAGGCTGAGAGTGGGAGGACGCCAACTTGGAAACACCGCGGAGCCAAACTCCCTATTGTAGAAGGCGAAGCTGGTCCGGCGGCTCGGGGTGAAGGCAGCGAGCGGTATCAGAGACCAGGTTGGAGCGACTCACTGCAGCCTGAATACTCACAGCTACCCCTCCATAACCCACCTGGAAATTTAAACTTCTCTTCAAACTTTCGGCGCGGCTGCTGTGTCTGAACTCGCCGAGCCGTGTATGTGGCTGGCCTGTTAACCGAAGCGTCGGGTCCCACATGTTCCAGCCTTTTTCTCATTAAAGCAGGTGAGCAGGCCGCCCGGCTCCCCCGGTGAGCTGCTCAGGCAACGTTGTTGGCTTACCTGTACTCACACGGTGACAGACGTATCTATTTTACGTTGTCCCCCCCACTCTCTCGCGCTTCGACTCTCCCGTAGCTACAGGAGAACAACACCGGGGAGCCGCCAAGCACCAGGTTGTACCATGGACGTACCGGGAAGGAGCGAGACTCGGCGGAGGGAAGGCAGGAGTAGCAGGAGAGGAACCCCGGTGGATGTGATGTGCGCCGCTGCCTTTATCTGCCTCCAAGGTTGGTAACGAGCTACTGTACATGTACTTCGGCGCATTTACTTTGTGTTGAATCACGCCAAGGCAACAGGCTGCGAACGATGTGAACCTCGACATTGACCTACACGCTTTTGTGGCGATTTTCAAGTTGCTGGTTCAACTTAAGGCGGCTGCCTGCGTTGTGAGAGCGGCGGCAGGGACCCAGTTCAGAGTGAACGTTGGAGTTCCAGCTGTTTGGCTTATAAAGAAAACCAGGGGAGCACGATTTGTGGTAAAGTAGTAGGTAAAGTTTGTTTGGGAGCGGGGGGGAGAGGCGGGTCCATACAGAAGGGGGCACCCCTCCCCCATTGACCCCAGTTTGGGGCAGGGGGAGAGCAGAAATTTTGTTTGTATGAAGCTTCTTCTTAGAATTTTTTTCCAGAGTAATTGGGTCAATTTCATTGGGATCTTACGGAATATAAACAAGCATCTTAGAGGCGAGAAATGACACGAATCGATCAGTAGAACATATCTGTTCATTGAACAGTTGGATTTCTCATGTGAAACAGAGGATGCTCAGTTTGAGGAAGGTCTCCACTTATTACAGCAGGCCTGCCAAATCAGTATCACATCCCGGGGGATCAGCCTATGGCCTCACGCGACACATTTCTTATCATCATCAGAACTCTGTTTACATATTTGAACAGCCTCTCTGAGCCCCGGCTTGGCACGAGCTGAGGCGGGTGTCCTCGTGCTGCCGCCCGGCCGTTAACCGGAAACGGAGAGCGGCCACAGAAAGAGAAACGAGCACGATTCGAGGCCCTCCCACTTTGTCGAAGCCTCCCAGAGTTCACAACCTCGGCGGCGGAGTGAGAAGGGAGCCACGTAAGGATCCTTTCGAGTCTGTGCAAAGAATGCTCTTATCCTGCTTTGGGACTGGGGGGGTGGGGGGGCTCATTAACTCACCGCTCATCATGTCCAAACGCAGTCTGTTTTTTTTATCTGATCACTGCAGGTTGTGTTTGCCCTGGTCCTTCAGCACAGCCGTGATAGTCAAAGTGGTTGAAAAATTCCTTCAAGTTGAAGTGTGTCTGCTGACCCCCCCCCCCCCCCCCCCCTCCTCCAGTCTCCCCATGGTGCCCGTTTTGGGATGAATGTGTTCTCTGTGTGCAGGCAGCAGGGGAGACGGAGCTGCTACAGGCCTGTGTTTATAAAATGTATGAATAGAACTAAGTCAGGTACTGTCACGACAGCCTTTAGAAATGTGCTATTTATAAAAGAGGTTTCAGACATCAGAACCTGTGATTTTAGTCCCATGTGAAGCTGGCCACACCAAGTGCATCGTGTTTCTGGAGGGATGTTTGATCTGCTGGATCAGGGTTTGCTGGTCAAATATTTACAGAGATCCTTTTTTTGTTGTTGTTGTTTTTAAAGATTAAAATGAGCAACATTCACTCTCGCCTTCTCGCTCTTTGCTTCCCTGCTTATCTCGTCTCTATCTGCAGCCGACCAGAGATGCCGCAGCTCTCAGAGAGGATAAAAGCCACTTACGGAGTTGCTGTCCATCAGCATCTCCCGTCCTTTCCGCCTACCTTTTCGCTCCCACCCTTTGTTGTTGTATCACAGTGTTTTTCATATTCTCCTTCCTCTCCAATTCAGTGTAAACTCTCTCAGACCTGAAAGATTACTGCAAAAAAATGAAGAAAGAATGGCCTGGTCTGTGTCAGAGCAGCTGAGGTAAACCTTTGTCTTTGATCTCTCTTCTCTTAGGATAACTAATCCATTCAAACTTCATGATGAAACCTACGTGTAAGTCTGGACATCCTCTTTTAACAACACTATAGGCCAAACCGCCACACAATCCCATCACCACGTGTAATATTGGATCTAGAAGGGATTTGCTGCTCTGTTGAAGCATATATGGCGTTCTGCTCAAAGCCCCCTGAACTGTTGAATCGACCAGTTGTTGTG
The DNA here is from genome assembly GCF_036924035.1 of Leuresthes tenuis. Classification (NCBI taxonomy): domain Eukaryota; kingdom Metazoa; phylum Chordata; class Actinopteri; order Atheriniformes; family Atherinopsidae; genus Leuresthes; species Leuresthes tenuis. Next base: position 20,283,602 of record NW_027325362.1, read on the forward strand.
TTATTGCTTCTATTGGGAGCTTTCTGAAACCACTTCACAGCACTCGCATCGTATCAGAACAGATGCAACGAGGGCTTTTTGTTGCTTATTGACGCCGCTGTGACTGTGGGGCTGTTTGGCTGCAGGCTCTTACTGTTTTTCTGAATGCTCGAACTCAGAGGGGATGAACGGATGCAGGCTAGATAAACTCAGAAGTGCGTTGTTTGAAGCAGAATTTGTCCGCTCACTGACGGCAGTTTACAGCCGGGCGTTTTACGATGGAAACCACACCGAAACTTACCAGTGTCTCAGAGGTTTGCCAGTGCTTCATTCTGATGTCCGCGATGATGTCTAATGTGAAAAGTCTGGTCTGGTTCACAGCGTGTTTGTTCACATTAGGTCCTTTTAATGGATAGTTGTGGGGCTGTGGGAGGATTTCTCAAGGCCGTCTACTCCTCTGGTTTCTTGTCATTCATCAAGCGGTGTTTATTCAGGTTCAGGTGTAGCCCTCTGAACTTGAGTCTTTTTTTTAGCCTGCTCAGTATGTGCAATTTACCCTCGCTCCATTATGTAGGGGCTCTTTTCCCAGGGGAGGATCTTCTTGCACCACTTCAGAGGTTACAGTCGCGTCTCGTATACCGGCTCCTTGTCATTTCTAGATTGATGAGCTTTAATCATCTCGGTTTTCAGTCCTGTAGACCACGACCCTGAAATGAATCTGCATCTATCCGCTGTAGCCATATTTCCGATTTGTGGAGTAAAGCAGCAGAAAGAGCATGTACGCAGCACTGTGACAGACCCCAAACGCCTTCCTCTGGTGCCTCCGTCCACATTGTTTTCCTGAGGTTAGTAAAGGTAGTTTGAGAGGAAATGGTTTGGGATTTAACAAGTTTTCCTCTGTCTCCCTTCTTGTTTTTCTTAAGAGAAGAATGGATGGAGCAAAAGCAAGAGAAACACTTCACTCATTCAACTTTATTTACTTTTACAGTTTTTCCCCCCAGCTTTTCTTACATGTGTTGATTGGAATCATTTTTGAAGTCATGGCTCAGCGGGCAGCCAAAAACAACCCTCTCACCAGCCTGGGGGACGGATTAAGAACGATGAATATGTTAACTTTTAAGATGTTGTGTCAGCTAATATTTTCCAGGCTCCCACATTAAACCTTTTGGTACGTGTGTGCGTTAGAATCAAACCTGCCGATTTGTGCTGAAGGACAGAATGATGAAAATGTCCACACTCGATCCCGACCACTGCTCTTCGGCTCTTCGGTCTTTGATCACTCAAGATAAATAAGCAAAGGACTGGAAGACCTGAACTACTTTCTTTAAAGAAAGATTACTGCGTGTAATGACCCATGTGCCTGCGTGTGTGACGGGGTGAATGTTTGCGGTTTTGCCGGTCCTGCTGTCGGGGGCGGCAGCTCCCTCGTGGTTTCCAGCCTCGTCTCGGAGGATCTCTGTTGTTTATTGACTCGGTGCCTCCACAGCTCTGCGTCCCGTGTGGGCTGTAGGAGTGGTTAACCTGCACCCTTGACTTTCTTGTTCTGCATAGCAGCGTTTTCTTTTTGTTTTTTCTGCGGCGTTTCCAATTACTTACTGCCATGCTTCAGCGGGATCACACGCAAGAAAAGCTTTGTAATTTAGCAGAAATCCTCCCAGTCTAAATATTTGATTTTCTTCTCTCTCTCTTTTTTTCCCAGTTTTAGTTAAAGATGGAAAATGATCAGTCACCAATTGAATCTGCTAGTATTGGGATACATGTATATTTTGGCTTTTTAAATCCAGATTTGTTACACCAAACAAAGAAATAACTAGCACATGAATGGATAATGTTTGGGTTAATGTGTTGTCGACCAACTTGTCTTGCACTTCATTGCTGACCAGGCAGCATCTTTCAGAAAGGGGCCTTTAAGGGAATCCACAGCTTCTGCACTTGAGGCATAAATTTTATCATCTGTGCCAGCCCACAAGGGTCTGTCGGGTCTCTCTATGGCCGGCCGCATGGAGCCGGAATATTTGTAAGCCCGCAGACTCTGAGTAGACTGCGCATGCGCCTGGATCAGTCTCCCTTTTTAGAAAGAGGGGGGAAAAAAGAGAAAACTCAGACAAAGAAGACAAGCAGCAGAGGCACAACCTGGATGCTGGTTTCCAGCTGAGACTCTTTCTCATATCCACATCTTTGACAGTATACTGTGGACCGATGACACGCTCACGCATGGATGGCTTCGGCACGGTTCATCCAAAAGACCACGAACCTGCCTCAATTTGTTCAGAACAAGCAGTCTTAAAATTAAATTCTTAAATTTCCCTCCAGCCTCTCAGCAAGCATGAATAAGATAAAGTAGGAATGGAAATGGAATGGATGACTGAACATTGTAACTTGTAAAACACATCATTTCTGCCATAAGACAGCTATGTGAGAGTTGTACAGAAGTTCTATCTTTATAATAATAATTTGCTAAACTGTTTTAATCTGCTAAAGCTTTAAAGCTTTATTTGTGAGCATTGACTGTCTTCACCCACCAAATGCAACCCACTGAGAGATCACTAACACAGCCAGAGGGAAATGGATAACAGCCAGGCTACAAACAGCTTTTGGCCAACTATTTTGGGGTATACTGTGTGTTGTTTTGGGACTCTCTCACAAAGAAGACCACCAAGCTGTGTGAACCTATCTAATCTCAAAAGTAGAGATTTCTGATCCATGTGGCATTATTATTTTCAGACCACTGCTAAAAGCCTCTCTGTCTGATCTGTTGTTACCGAGTCACTGCTCTGCTGTAAGTGAGGACCCTTGGTTTCACGTTTACCTTGAAAGAAGGTGGTGGTTTTTTACTACTTTTAACACCCAGTGGATGTTACCCGCTCAGATAGTTGTAAATCTTTACAACAACTTTTCTCCTGCGGGGCAGGTGTGAGGCCCTGCTGAGGGAAAGCTTCAGAGTGTAACAAAATCCCTATTGTGTTCCCACATTTGTGCAAAAGCATGAGCGGCGCTGCCACTGCATTTAAATGCATCTTATTGAAACGTGCAGGAATGCCTCATTTGGCTTCGGCCTGTTTGAGGGGGAAGAAGGAATAAAGGAGGGCCGGAGAGGAGAAAGGCGTCTGGCATGCCATTGCATAATCCCAGCAGCCATTAACTCTTTGTGTTCAAGGGTTGAATGAACTCATCACAGATACAGCCCACAGGCAGAGTGACATCAGGCAGCTCCCAGTCAGCTCCTCTCTGCCACACCAGTAGATGTAAAAGGGCTGACAAGGCCACTGGTGTTGGAAAGGCTCTGTTTGATCGCTCAGCTAATGGGGTCAACTGGTACATCTGACCCTGCTGTGGAACCGGTTGCTGCTTAATAAAAAAAAAAAACAACATTTTCTTTGAGTAGTTTGGCGGAGCTTCTTGTTTTATTTAGTTAGCTCAGTGGCCACTGGAGGAACAGGTCTGTCTCCATGGCAGCCTGTGTTGACCCTTCGGCCCTTTTACCTGGTGAGACTCATGCAGTCGAGTGCGAATAACGTGCGGCTGAAGAGGACGGCTTTATCAGTACTTGGCATTGGAAGCTTGTGAATCATTCAGAGCTTCCTGATTCCTTTTCATCTGTGCTCATACATTTTGTATGTAAACCAAATGCCACAGTTCTACTGGTGGTCTTCTAGGCTCTGGAACACGGTTTTCATCTTTTTAAGCTTTTCGAGCAAAGAAGAGCATGTCGCCATAGCAATATATTTTTTAAAGTATTGATATTGGGCCTGAAGAACATGTGGGAATGAAGACAGCATACGTTTTGACATTTTGTGTGTTTCAGGGTCACCTAGAAAATCTTTTTTAAATGACAAACGGGGATGATTTTTGATCTGTACATAGTACATCTGTACATTACGAAAACAAATGATCAGCCTATGTTTGCAAACTTGCTCGAGCAGCTACACAAAGTGCATTCTCGTGAAAGAATTGTCGACTAGGCGCTCAGTTGAATAGCAATAATAATTAGCCATGTAGCTGCAGTAGTTGACCTAAAGAAGATCATGCTAGAAAAGTCTTGCACTGGTTGCAAACATTACTTTTCTCACCCAAAGAACTCCCACACGGCTAACTTATTCATTTAATTCATTGTTATTTATATTCGACTGTCATGTGGTCCTTGTTTATTCTACAATCCAATGAACAGATTGCGGTTAAGTCGTTGGTCGCCACATTTAAGTTTTTTTGGTAATTCAGTGATTTAAGGTCTCCCTCGTTGCTTGAAGCAGAGAGGAGCAGATAGTTAGGACTTCTTCAAAAGGTTGCTAAAGTTTCCAGAGTTTTTTTTTTTTAGTTTTTGTGAAGAGGTGCTGAAATGTTCTGAAAAGGGGCCTAAAAGTCTAGTCGGCAATAATATCCAGCATTCCCACCCTGAATGCAGTGTTTGCAGTAAGCAGGCAGAGGCCGACGTGTGAGAACGGCTGAATCAAAGCCCTGCGTGTGGATTTAGAGTTGCAGATTTCACCACTTTGTGTTGTAAAAGAGGAAATATGTGAGTGAGATGTCATATATTTGGAGGGCTGTTAATGATCTTAGGCAGCAAGACCAAGTGTTAAAAGTGTGTTGAAAACTCGGGGTTGTGTTTCTCCTTCGCACAACAAGAGAAAATGCATGGAAGTAATTTCTGCCTATTTACTAGCGCTTCTATTTAGCTTCTCTGTGGCATTGTTAGCCTCTGCATCTTCTGGTGTAAACCATTGATCAGGTTTTTTTTTTTGGCTTCTGCAACAAGTAAATACTCAACCAATCATTTCTTTGTATTTGTTCTGCGTAACTTAAATGATTAAATTTATTCCAACATGAAAAAGATTTATAGAGACCCAGTTAATGAAATGGCCAACATGAGAATATAGATCTCATTTGGCAACTTCTTTTTTTAAATGTTTAGTTGAGTGCCCCATGAGCTGAGATTATTTCAGCCATTTGCTCTCCCACAGTAAACACAGCAGGATTAAACCCACGCACTTAGTGTGTATGAAACCGTGTATTTAGCAGGGCGAAAGTGTTTTAAAAGTGGCTTAATCTTTACTCTTAACTCTGTCATTGCTACAGCTGTCTGATGTTTGGTCTGTCATCAACCTCTCACAGGAAAGCCAGTCATTTATGAGATTAATTTATCGGCTAAATGATCACCAGATGAAACATCTGCTAACCAGAGACGTGTTACTCAGGCGTGTTTGCCAGTTGTACGTCTCCTCAGCGCACCCACCAGAGCCCGCTCATTACGGCCAGCATTGTTCTGTATCATCAGTAATTGATTTAGCAGAGAGATCTATTTTCTCTCTTCCTTTGTTTTTTTTTTATTTATTTTTTTATTTTTTATTTTTGAACAACTTCTCCAGCATCCCCAGCTCCCATCTCTCCACTGCAGCTGCAGTTGCTCTCTAGTTCATCCTCCTCTGCTCCTTTCCACTTTGTTCCTTCCAGTTTCACAAAGTGTGCCAAGTGCTGAATCCCTTTAAAGCCCCATCCTCCTCTCTGCTGCCCTCAATCTGAACCTGGCTCCTCGCAGACTTGAGTGTTTGTAAAAGAGGGATGGCGAAGCACAGGCAGAATAATTGACTGGGTTTGCATCATGAAGCTCTCTTGATGTAACTCTGCGTCTTCGTGTCGGCGAGGCTGTTCCCTTCGTAAGAAAAGCTGCCTCGTTGCGAGTTTTGGGCCATCTGCTGCACAAACATTCCTCCCGTTTGTCCTCGCTCCCTCTGTCCTTCCTCAATGCTGTTGCATTTATAGAGGAGACTGGCATGATGTGTTGGGCAGCTGTTGATGTTTTATTAACATTGACCTCATTGTGTGTGTCTTTCATGAAGACTGCTCTGTCTGTTGAAGGCATTAGATCCGTTTATTCTTGGTTTCTGTGAAGAATTTCAATATTCCACGGTCTAAAACTGTTTCAAAAGGATTTTCCACTGTGTCAAGAATAAGCATATTGATTCATCCATGGGTGTTTTTTTTTCTTTTTTTTCTTACATATGTAAGAAATCTAGTTACTGAATATCCCCACAGGCTGCGAGACAGCCTCTGTGAGCATGCATTTCCATACCATCTAAACTTGCAGTTCATCCAACTGTTTGGGGGGAAAAAAAACCCAAATTATATTGTCTGATTGGACAAAAATCCCCGGCTTAAAATTTCCCCATTTAACCCTTTGAAGCCAGAGAATATTTCGCACTTCTGCTTAAAAACAAGCAAAAAATGTTTTTGGGGTGAAATGAAAAGTCAAATCCAGACTTGGCCAGCTTCAATCAACAGTGTGAGTGTGTGCTCTCCAGAGGACGGATATAATACACCCCCGCTACAGTATGCTGCTCTGTGCAGGTGCAGCGCTGTTGATTATGGTGCAGAGGACGCCGTTTCCTGTCCTTATCTGGCAAAGTGACGACTGACGAAAATGTGTTGCGTTGTGTCTGACAATTGACAATAGTCCCCTGCCTGCCCTCATGGGCCGGCCAGCGGAGGAAATACATGTTTAGTTGTGGTTGTTTCCTCCTGCTGTTATGTCGAGCGGATGAGGATCTCGCAGCATCCCACCCCCACAGCCATCACCGCTGCTTTGTGTCCTCATCCAGGTTAGGACCCAGACAGAGGGCCACGGTCGTGTCTTTCCTCGCTGAGCAATGAGTGTCTGGGGGGGGCTGTGTTTGTGCCTGTGCTGTCAGGATGGAGGGCAAAGGCTGCGCTGTCCCTGCGGGTCGGGACAACAGCAGTGGCAGGAGAAGGCTAGCGGCTGTTCTGCAGTTTACTTCCTGTGGTGCAGATGGAGACCCCACGCTGCTCTCAACACAAGGGGCTTTTACTGCCTCTGGAATTTTACAAATATGTAAACACTGACTGGCGCTCTGAACAAAAGGCGTCTGTAATGAGCGCACTTTTGTTGGTTTAGTACATGCATGTGGCCTTTGCACCTTTGGCTACAGACAGACAGCTACCTGAGTGGTGTCTTTCTGTTGAAGTTAAAGTAGGTCAGCGTGGCTGCATGTAACGGGGGCGAACCCATGTTCGCACTTCTCACACTGGACTGGCACTTCCCTCCTTCTGAATTCATCCTTCTGCTCTCGTCTCATTTTCATGCATGTCTGATGATGCTTCGCCACGGAACAAGAAGTGAGCGCATTGCACGAGATAAAAATGAGTTGATGCAACCTTCCACAAAGAACTACAAACACGGAAGAAGTACGGTGTTTAGTTGCTTTTGTGCGACAGACACGGCTCTCATCTGACCAGACCAGACGCAAACCAGTTGTTGATGGTTTTGGTGGAAAACACTGACTTTAATGGAACTCTATACATGAATAATGTTTCAAAAGATCCTTGCTGTGTACACTTGCTGTTGGCTGTGGCGAATCATCCGTTTTACACCATCATGTCAAACTCTATCCCTTTCTGTGTCTATGCTCTAACTGTTTTTGGAAGCTGTAATCTTTTGGCATCATACTTTGACCCATTATTCTGAGAGAGAGCCGGGCATTTTTTTCTCTTTTTTTTCTTCCCCTGTCGCGTTTTTGCACCATGACTTTACCAGCGCTCTTTCATCTCTCCGTGGATGGTTTCCAGGCAGGCGCCTTACTCTGCCTTTGTGCGCGCCCCATTCGTCCTGTCATTTCGGAGGGAGCAAAGAAAAGGTAGCAGTGAAAGGTACACCTCTGCCTTCGCCGTAACCTCGCAGGTCCATCTTGAAAATGAGGTCAGATGACACACGAGCCTTGAGCGAACCTCCTCCCCGGCGCTCTTTGAACATTCGCGTCGATGGCGGCGTGCTGCGAGGTGAACAGCGAACCTCTGAAGTGAAAAGGGTTGAGAAATCCTGCGGTGTGCTGCCAAAATATGTTTTGTTCAAAGTAAAAGTGTCTTGAGTGACAAATATGCATTCGCTGCCTACACATACAAGTGGAGCCACAAAAAAAAGCTAAAAGAAGAAGGGTAGCTGTGGTTTTTCCCCTGTCATGTTTCTTTGTAGTGATTGACAGTCTGCCTCACCTTTCCACTTCAGCTGCTGTGCTTTAATTGGAGTCTTTGAGTGAAAACATCACTGTGTACTGATGAAAGCAGCAGTTATCTCTACATCAACTTCACTTATGAAAGCAAGGCTTTGGATTTTCATCACACTGCGGCTGGTCATGAATTAAAGAAGCACTTCTATTCATAGACACTCGCACAAATGTTTCTCATCTCTAACGAGAGGTAGAGAGTTGGATGTCCTGCAGCTTTTCCTCCACCCCTCCTCAGTTTGATCTTTTTGTTTTCTGGCACTGTTACTCTTTCTAAAACTCTGCGTCTGTTCAAAAAGCATTAAACATGAGCGAGTTCCCCAGAGCAAGGAAACATTAAGACCTTCACAGAATACGCGCAGTGTATTAAAGCCATACACCGGGGCCAATCCTCACAGAGCCGCGGGCCTCTTTTGGTAAAATTCACAAACTCACACACCGGGGTTTGTTATTCTGAGTAGAAGTACTCTTTCTCAAGTCATGCCTTTGTGCACAATTTTCAGGTTAAACGCTGGTTTACTTTGGACGGTTGTGGAGGCACGTTTTTGGAAAGAAGCGGCTTTGGACGACACAGCGGGAATGCATTTGGCTTGTGAGGAGCAACTGTGAAGTGTCCGCTACAATTAAATGTGCGTCGTTAATGTGTCTCTCTTTGAAGGATGTGCCAACATATTGAGAGGCGGAAAAAGGCAGAGACATAAATCTAAAAACTGAGGACAAGGTTTCAGGAGGGGAAGATATGTTCTTCTTTCACTTCAGCAGAAGAAGAACGTTTAATGGTCGCACTAAAAAACAACGATAATCACAAACTTGTATTTAGAAGTGTTCCTTCTGTATTTTTGTTCTTTCCACAGATGGAAATCCTATTCCGATGTCTGACTGCAGACTGCGCTTTGATTAATTTTATTGCAGAGTGCTTTTATTGAATTATTCCTTGGAAATCGGACCGTAGTGCACTGTGCTCCTAAAGAGGCCATGACTCGGGCAGCCAGATGACATTAGGGGAGAGGGTTAGAGGGTCAGAGAGAAGCCCAGGTCGGTCACCCCTCTGAAAACCAGCTCAGATTTCAATGCAGATGGACTCTAACATGCATTAACCTGATTGAGAGTGAGGGCGAGATGCAGGTTTTAAGCTACTACAGATGGAAGTGTGGAGCCCTGTTGGTTTTAAAAGGTGTAACGAGTGATTAAAGTTAAGTGGCGCATCGGTGACCAAACTGCACGGGAATCGATGCGTTTCCCCCCAAAGCTCCACGAAGGGTTAAAGATATTTTTGTCAGTATGTACCCGAATCTGTTTGCCACAGATTTTCTGCAGAGGAAACATGACTCATTTGTATATGAACGATGACTGTGGGAGTGTTATTTTTCTTCTCTTTATTTCAGCCTGCAGAAGACTGTCCTTGAGAAACATAACACAGTAAGGGAACTAACTCAATTCTGCCCGTAAAGAATAGCCCATGTAAGCATGCGTCCCCCTCGCTCCTGGCCAGCTTGGTCCTGTGATGCTGATCTGATTTTCTGTGGGTCATATGATGGGACAGTGCCAGGGCCGTACATTCTGTGCTCTCGGTTAAATCCCTTCAAAACAACTCCGTTATCAGCCGGACCAGCAAGGTGGGAGACGTTGACCATACGTTTCAAGTTACCGTGAGGTCATCACGCTCTGTGGCTGAAGGGTCATTAATAAAGTACTTTTTTTTTTTTAAGTCAGGGTTTAGAAAGGCACACTGAAGCCCACAGTTGCGCCTTTGTATTTCAGAGTAAAGGCAAATGTGTTCCGAGCCCTATTTTTCAGACTTGTCAGGACACTTGCACATGTTGTTAATTACTTCACAGGATCTTGTGGGATATGTGCGAGTCTGGTGTCCCTTTCTGGCGAGCTCCGCGGTCGCCCTGAGCTGTGCCGAGGTAATTCCTTTAAACGGTGCACAGAGAACACTCTTTCTTTTTTTTCCTATTTCATTCCATTTCAACGTGGGGCATTGAGAAAGTAGCTGTAATTCAATGTGAGACCATATGCCTCTGGTTTGCTGAAAATACCTTTTTGTTTAGATGTTGTTCAGTGAAGTGTTGCCAGACCGCTCATGGCCCACAATAAACAGGGACCTGTTTTTTTTTTTTTTTAGCAGGTTTTTATTTTCATTTAACTTTTCTTTTTTTATTGAAGATGTGCTGCAGATATTGTAAATTAGATGAGGATGAAAGCCTGTGTTAATCATTTTCATGTGATTTATTTTTTTTTTTTGGCCCGTAGCACATGGTTTGATCATACCTCGTTCCTCTACAGTTTAACGTCATTAACCTCTTTTGAGAGACAACGCCGGTGTGTTCACTCCCTCTCGGCCCTCCCTGCGCTGTTGGCAGTGCCGTTGTTTCTTAACTTGATTAATATCGCGTCGCTACACGCAGGTGTCCTCAGGAATGTGACATAAAGCAAACTAAAAGTAAAAGTTCTCTGTAGCCGAGCAGTTATTCCATCTGAAATGACTGAAATGAAAAAGTATTTTTCTCCGTCGGCCTGTATTTCATTTCCCGTCCTTTCCTTTGAATGTTTCCGTGTTTTTACGTGGTCCGCTGAAGAGGTGGGCTGTGCTAAAATAATATATTTGCTGCTGCAGAGTGTTAAGTTATTATTCTTCTTGTAGGCTATAAATGACAGACCTGTCAGGAAGGTATTTTCATAGATTCATAGCAGCACAGGGGAAATTGGGTGTGCCCTCAGACGTTCAGGGCTGAAGTGTAGTCGCTGGAATCAGTAGCTCTTTGTTAGAAAACGTGTGTTTTGACCCTCGCTTGTAAAACACAGTTCCTGTGCTTAAAAACCTGACCCGGGCGTCACGTGCGTCGGCCCAAGTCGGAGCTTTCTGATCAAAGGTCAAGTCGTGTTTTGACCTCAGGTCTCGAAACACTTGGACCTCTGTATCGTTTAACCTCTCACTTTTAAACAAGTGGAATCTGTTGCTTACCGAGTGGTTATCTGATTATCTCCAACATACAGTTTCACAGAGGAAACTTTATGTTAAGCAGCTGCAGTCATGTTGCCTGTTGAATAGGATTCTCCATCCTGACCAATGGTTACAATTCTTTAAACCGTCTCAGCTGCTCTACAAAGTGTTGACCCAAACAAAGGCCGGACTGTTGCAACATCAACCCTCACGATGTCGATTTCTGGGTTCTTTTGCTGCGAGTGTCCACAGATGAGGCCGTTTACTCAAACTTCGGTGAATGAACACGCTGCGATGTCGGTGGTTTCTCAACCCATCTCTGTTCTGTTTGTCTGAAACTCAAACAATGTCTGCGCAACCTTGCATTCCTTGGATTGTATTCTTCCTTGTAAGCGGTTAAGTAGACAGAAGAGAGGGAAATCTGTGGCATCTGTCCATTTTCTAACAGACGAAAGCAGAGAAGCAGCTCCGACCTCGACATTTGACAAGCCTCTCAACCTTTTAAAGGCATCTCCTCTGGGCAGCGAGGTGTGAGACGGGGAACAGGCAGAAAAACAGGTTCTCGGTGATAAATGGCAGTCCCGGGTTGGAAAGTGTCTCCTTTCTGACAGGGGATTGGTCTTTGTCTTGAAATGCGAGCTGCCTCTCCGCAGCTTTTTGCCAGCTTCTCAGAGGCTCTAACTTTCAACGGGGCAGAATGGGGAAAGGTGGAGGGAGGAGAGAGAGTTATGTTACAAGGGGATGCCTCGGGGTGACACGGAGGGATAAAAAGATTTGAGTAGCTGTTGCTGTCTGTTAAAGGGGATTACCATTTAATTAGAGCCTTGGTCAAGGATACTCCAACCGGTATATTTAACAAGAAGAGCTGTCTCTAACGGTCCAGAACTAAAGCCTTTTAATATCATTATGCATCAGTGAAATAAGAGCTGCTCTATTAAATAAGAGGAAACACGCTTATAATTGTGTGGAAGTTTTGGGATGGGTGTCTAAACTTAATTAACCGCCAGCCTTTGTGTCATCAGTGGTTTTTATTAACTTACTGCATTCTGAGCCTTTCTGTGAGACATTCTAGACAGCTGTTGAGCTGTAATTATACAGTATCTCTGAATTTAAAGCTGATTTTCTTTCATTTGCTGCCATTCTCTGCGTCAGAATTCCCCCTTTTGAACAACCATGGCTATTTGAAAGACATGACACAGATTATAGAGCTGAAAATATTCCCTCTTTTCTTCTCTCAAAGTGTCACTTACATGCTGTGTGAAACTGGGAATTCCAGGGGCATAAGAAGCTAATTTTGCCATCAGGAAAATGGAGTGAAGACCTATTGTGTGTAGCTCACGTGGTCCCTCAGAGCCGGCAGCTGAGACATGTAGAAACTAACATTTGCCTCAAGATCCGTCTTCTGAGTGTCTCCGCCTGTTTAAATGAATTTCACTGGTGGGGGAATGCTGACCTTTCATGTGCTGTCACCTGGGATTTTGTTTGCCTTGGCTCAGTCTCACAGCGAGCGCTGTACGCAGTGTCCTCAGGTGCAGTGTGTGTTTGGTGTGAAGGAGAGGTTGCTTGTGCCAGGTAGTAAACCAAAACACGAAGCTGGCTACACAGCATCCATTTTCATGGGTCACAGATCCGTGCACCTCTCTGGCACACTGGTGCAGTCCCTGCTGTGCCATCAATTGCACTTTGTGGGAAACCACAAAAGCGAACACATGCACCCAGAGGATGGAAGCGCTGAGCTCCAGATCTTGTTTACTTGCAGTAAGCCTGCAGGAGTCCTGTTATGTCAGGTGACGGGTGCAGTCCATCCAGTTCGCCCCACCGCTTGTCATTGATTGATGTGGAGGTTGTGTGGGCTCATTTCCGTAGTAAGCTCCAAGTGTCACAGACTCCTGGCTTTAGTGATCCCTACATGCACATACATGTATGCATAGGGTAGCCTCTGTTTGGTCTCGGTGTGACCCTCATTGTGGTAAAAGCAGGCAAAAGGCAGTCCTTTGGAAATTCATGTTACCTCAACAAGGGGTGGTGTGACTCACAGGATGCAGCCAGTTACCTTTTGATATGCTTTACCGAAACCGTGACTGTGTCTCTTGTCATAATTAAGAGCCCTCTAAATGTTTACCCCCTGCACCTCATCTAAACACGGACAGGATGAAGCACTTAACCTGTGGCTGCTACATCTGGGAGATCTGTGGGAGATTCCAACTTTTTTTTTTTTTTGTCAGACATTCCTGCTGGTAGAACTATGGTTTCCTGGGCTAATGGATATTAGCCTTGAGGTCGGGAGAATTCACCGTCTCTGTTCTCGGAGGGCTTTGATCAGCCGGACGAGACCAAGACGGAGTCAGCAAGAGTCCTGAGTTCTGCAGCCGACCATGAGTGGATGAGTCTCATTTGCTGCAACACAGTTGTGCAGCTCAAGCAATGAGAAAATTGGTAATTGGTGTTGAAATCCTTGCTTCAAAACCATCCGAATGATCAAAAGAAATTAAACGTTTCCTTATAAAGTGCTTTTTTCCTGCTATTTCTGCTGCTTTATGCTGTTGCAAAAGTCTAAAAATGCCATCTTAGATTGTGAGACTTCTGAATGGGATTGCTCACGATACTGTAAGCAAATGCTTAAGTGGATAATTTGTCACAGATGGTTCATTTTTCATACACATACAATACATACACTGTATTCCTTTCCTCTGTCTTGGCATTTGATAAAAGTTGACCAAAACTTGAACTGAGCTCTGCTTGTATGTAATCGTTCTGAAAGAAGCACACAAATCTCTCAGCTTGTTTGTGGAGCGTTAACAGTGAAAATCGCACACGATAAAAATCCTGTTGAAGGTAGTCGAGTTCATCTTTATTATGCTGAACATGTCAGGTCTCCATAGCGATCACTGGACTCTTCTCCCAGTATAATTAGCCCTGGATCCCTAATGCCAGTGTGGCTTGTATAGATGATACCACTTATAAATGCTTGCTATGCATTAGTCTGTTAATGGACAACACTTACAAAGCAACAGCGCTCGGTGTTCTCTCATTAATCCTCCATAATCAGTACAGGTAATGTGATCGAAGCTTTTACCTTGATGTATTCATATGATGGCGGCTGCTGGAGTGCTGCTTTTTTTTTTTTAAATAATTGAAGCATTTTACTGGTGCCTGTCACTTTTCTCTTCTCCTTTTTATTTATTTTTTTGTGCCATGTATGTTTCCCATCCTACTCTGAGCAAGCGGTTACCCACACTAATGTAGAACGGGTTGAAAGCAGAACCACTGTTGAGACCTCATTCAACGCATTGTAGGGTGTTGCTGGGTTTTCAAGTCTGACACTCTTTCACTGAGGTGCAGAGGAGCTCGCCCCAACACATATTCCTCCAGTACGCAAACAGGCTGTGAGGTACATACAAATGAGCTCATAATCCGTGGTTTTGTCTGTCAATTCCCTCTTGGTTTAATCTAAGGGGGGAAAAAAAACAAAAAAACAGTCAAACCCAGTGTGTACACGTGTATCTGCGTCATTCCTGTGTTCCAGTCAGCATTGGTGCATATTCTACACCAGTATGAGTTGGCGTCCGGTAAGAAGACACTCAACTCATCCCCCTCACATTGTCTTATTCAACCGTCTGGACTGCTCCCAGTTCCCCCTCAGCCTAGATCCTGGGAAAAGAAAAACATTGTTCATTCTCTGTGCATAACTGCAGGAGGTAGTGTGTAACGCAGGAAGTAATTAGAGCTAATTATTCTGCTTTAATCATGGGGGGGGGGGGGGGGCATCTACATGGCTGCTTGCCTCACTGCTATGACTGGTTAACCAGCGTTTTCACCATATAGGTGTTGTTTATTGTGGTTTATTATTCGGTGTGATTAAGAGGCAAAATATGCAGCAACTCTTTGACCTGAAAGTGTGTCGTATAATCTAGGATAACCTCAGCTGCATTGGATGCCAAACAACTTTTTAATTTGAACTCCTGCCCTTGTAAAGCTGTTTTACAAAGCTTTACAGTGTGTTATTAAGTTTTAGTTTACGCGAAGTTCCCTCTGTTGTACATCATCACATTACACATCAGATAGAATTTTTTCAGCATTTTTTTCTCTCCAAATAATTAAATTTTAAATCGGTTGTGCAAGAGAAAAGCTGTCTTTGTTGCAAAGATTAGCCCTCTGGATCTACGTTTCCACGGCACACAGGAAATAATCTATCATGTCCTACACGCATTAGAGACAGCAGATGATAGGTGGTGTCTACTCTTGATGCCAGGACTCACTGGCAGGAGTGTCGACCTCATGACTTGTTCACGAGTACCTGGGGGGAAGTGAGCCCTAATTGCCAGGGGGAAATGGGATGGCCTTACTGGGAGGTTTCTATTGTAACCAAGGCAATTAAGTTGGCTTCTTTTATCTAAGCGTCTCCTTTGAAAAGAGACATTGTACTTAGCTGCTCAGTGAGCAAGGACTGAGCTGTTAGCAGCCTCATATCACTGCAGTGCCAAAAAGAGGTGTGGAGGTGGGGGGTTTGGGTGTTGGATTGTTGTTGGGACGCCACAGATGCAGTGTTCCTGATTGCCTGACCGTGTCGCGACTCCAAGGCTTGCTAAGTGAAAAAGACTTCCAGTTCTTCAGTGCTGTCAAGACCAATCTGCTTTGGGATCCCTGTTCTCCGGCAGTTTGATACCAGCAGATTCTACTCCTGAACTGTTTGAGTTTGCAGTGTTTTAGCTCGAGCTTTACGCACGGAGTGTGAACTCACTTTATTGCCCAGTCAGTGCAGTGAGCTGCTTGATCCTCTGCCTGACTTCTTGTTGCTCTTTTTGAAGGCTGAATGCTTTTAGAATGATTTGAAATATGCCTGCAGGGTCTTGGCTTAGTTGAACTAACAACATACCAAAATCTGTCCAATTCTTTACATCTTTGAAAGAGGTAGATGTGTTGAGTCAATGCCACGAGGGGCGGGGGGGAAGGCTACAGTGAGTCATGCTGGACACTAAAACCAGGTTGGGGGAACAATGGGAGACCTGAGGAGGAGGTGATGAGACGCTCGTCTGTGAAGTCCTGCAGCCAAGCATTTACGATAGTCCTCCTGCATTTCTGCTTCCCACTGGAGTGGAAAGGAGGCCATGCGGTACTGAGGGAAGCCAAGCTGTGCTGGGCCAAGGCATGTGGAGGAAGAGGAGAGATCCAAGGAGCGGTGGGGGCCGACACCCCACACTCTGAATACCACACTGTGAAAGAGGAACTGACAGCCACAAATTAATTCAACATTTCAATGAATCATCTCTTCATTTGGTATCACTAATCCACAAGTCCTTTCTTTCTTCCCACTTCTATCCTCCTCCCCCTGTACCCGCGCCACCTTTTTTTTATTTACACCCTCCTCCAACTGTCCAAACTTCTAAAACTCTTGGACGCCTGTAAAGAACCTTTCTGCTGTGTTGCACATCTTTCCTTTCCTCCCACTCATCTACATTTAATTAAAACATCAGAGACAACACACGGGTGTTGGGGAGTGTGAACAGAGCCGATCTTTAGGGCACATATGGCACTCTATTACCCTGACCTACTTTTTGAATTAATCACTGGATCCTAAGGGAATTTTTATAGTACTTTTGGGTCAACACTGTAGACAGAAAACTGATTAAGCTTCTAATTTGTTTGGAGTAAATGTGGAATTTTCACTTTTATTTGGAGAACTTTCTGCGTAAAATAGGTGACGCACGGCTCTTGAGAAATCAGAGTTACTGTATGTTAAACTCAAAAAAATGTTTTGAGTCAAAGTTTCCTTCAAAGCTTTTTTTAAAAACTCACAATTATGCAGTTTACCAACCTCGGATTCTGTCTGTGAACTCGAGGCTTCAGACGGCATTTAACAACTCGATGGATAATGTCAAAATGACTTCATCGTTCTCCAGTAGACAGTCCTTTATCTTAGTCTGTTCTTTCCATAGCCTACTTTTCTCCTTTTTGCACTCCGATTGGTTGAATAATTAGACTGCAGGAAGGCTGCGGAGACTATTGGGATGCATCAGCAGTTTCGCCACGTTGAACAGAAATCAAATCAAGCTGTGAAGTATTCTGAGCTTGGAATCTTCTGAGAGCTGATTTTTGTGGCAAAGAAACGAGAAAAGCTGAGACTGTCCTTGCAATAATATCCTTCCCATCACTGGAGGCCAATAACCTTCCTAATGAAACATTCATCATGGTTTTATTACCTCACAGAGGGTTGTGCCTGTGTTGGGTGCATGGTGCCATTATTTCAGAGGCATGTCTCTATTGAATGCTCATGGTGCCAAAAGCAGTAATGGTTCTTTAGAGCTCTCGTAGTGCAGGCCGAGCCTTCCTCCTGCCCTAATGCCGCTCACTCAAGGACAGGAGCTTCACGGTCCAGTGGCTCTCTCTGTGAATACTTATCATTGTCCCTTTGGTTTGAGGGAACTCTAGAGTCTGGCGTTGGACATGCTGGCTGAGGTTCAGGAACTCTGCAGGGCCAGAGATTAGCAAGGCATGGCAGGATCCCTGATAACTGACACCCTCCACGCAGGCATCTGAGCCTCTCTCCCATCCCAATAAAGACTACAGCCACAAAGACGCCTTTCAGCACCAGGCACGGTGGCGCTAATCCCTAAAGCACAAAGGCCTGAGCCACCGATAGCATCTAAATAACTCCTCAGTAAATGTCATTTGCCTGAATTAGCTGTATAGTATCTCATGTTGTTGGTGGATTGCGTTGCGAGGTGTACATAAATATTTGTGCTTGTTGTGATTTCCACTGATGCTCTGTTGAGTGGTGGCGCTTAATAAGTCACGAGGTCGGGTCGCCCGCTGAGATGGTTGGCCACCGGCTGTTTGGCCTTGGGTTTTAGGTCAGTTTAGTGCCGCAGCTTTGTCTGAAGCAGCTTTAACATTCATGTGGCATCAAACCGTTGGAGACCTCTTGAGAGGACATTTGGATGGCGCCGAGTGGATGAATGCGTACAATCTATACAGTATATATCTTTTATGTAAAACTGCCTCTGGGCATTACTTATAGATGGAGGTTTGATGGTCCGTGCTGCTTTTTTGTGACTGAAAGGGTAAGGAATCAGTGATGTCTCAGAGGACATTGAGGCCAAACAGCAGAAGGCAGCCGCTCCTTTCTGCTCCAATATGAATATGTTATTCACATGGTTGATGGAAATGCAGCAAATACTCACTGTAACCATTTTTTTAGTTGGATAAAGTAATTGAATACAACATCCGAAAAGACTTAAGACACTAAGACTAAAGCAGACTCTGAGGAGAGGAGTGTCTTGAAGATACAGGGACCATCGGCTGTCTTAGCAAACAAATTACTCTTAGCTGACCTTTGACCACTGAGTCTGCCATTCCCAGCAGAATCACTGTCCATCCACTGGTTGCTGTGGAAACGTATGTCCGTGAGAATTTAATACGATCCATTTATCTTTCAGTTGGTGACCTTTAAGCCTCTCCAATAACCAGAGGAAAAAGCATCCCATCTTTTTATAATGTGTCTCGCATCCCTTTCGTTCGTAAGCCCATCATCCCATTATAGGGGCATGTCTAGGTTTCCCTTAGACAAGTCCTTGAGCTACACGGGGCTGCAGATCAATACATTTCACAGAAAATATGAATGTGTATACAAGACTACGCATGTTCCCTGTTTTCCCACAGGTCCTAGATGAATTTCAGAGTTTGAAAGGTGGGGTTTACACACTATAGCACCACGTCCCTCAAGGCCTCGGTTCAATAGGACTGACACCTGATAACTGGAGCAGGGCTGTGTTGTCAGCCCTGTAGCCTGGTTTCTGAGTTGAGGCCAGATGTACAGATATATCAGGCAGTTAATGGACACCCAAGATGGATGAAACCGAGGCCTGAAACCGTATATGCAGATACCCCTGCTCTTACTGTGTATTTCAATCCATTATTGTTTGACATTTGTTCAAAAAGCTTCACTGTTTTTCTGCTGGGAAAGATAATTTTGGCAGCAGCAGGCAATTTGAAAGTCATGGGGAAAGGGTCAGTGACTGAAGATCGCACAGCCTCTGAAGTCTGTGAAAAATCATTAAATCACTGGAGTCTGGAGGCAGTGGTCATCATTGATGTGAGGAGAGCTGCTCTTTGTGATACTGATACACGGGTGGAGGCCAGACAGTTACTGATGACAATCAACAGTGAGGGCTGCCTTTACACCTCTTTACAAGCCGATTTATTGAGCATTCTTTCTTTGAAGATGTTTAAACGACACTTCCCACTGCTTTAGGACCAACTTGTTAATTTTGCAATGAGGCAAGAAGGAGATAAGGAAAAAATGGCTCTTTTCCATGTGAACTCTGAAAGTCACAAAAGGAGAGCGAATACTCTCACTTTGTCTAATGAATGTGCATTTTAATTGATACTAAAAATATTTTCCATGTTGTAGCAACAGAATTTGCCGTCTTTACCTAAAAAGTCATGTTACGATCACCATTTTCACGTCTTCTTTCACTGTTTGAAGCTTTTTTCTGGCAGAACGGGGGTGATTGCATTGGGATTTAGTCTTAATCACATCATCTTGTTGCATCCCTATCGTCGGTGGCACCTAAGTGGAGAATTAACGTGGAAAACGGTTGATCTCTTACCGCTTCACCTCGAATATTCAATTCAGGCACTGTTATGAGCATCAAGTGAAATTCATGTCACGGGTTTAGTCTCAAATGCTGCGGCACATCTGAAGGCGCCACTGATCTAAAAAAGCCATCCACCCAATTCAGTGAAATTAGAGAGGCAGCTGCAGCTCCAAGTTGTTATGGATGCGATATCTGTGCTGTGTATTTTTCTTGACAAAGCCCAAAGGCAAAACAGTGGTCAGTCAATCTGTAATTGAAATTGTTTGTCAGGAATTTTGTTCCACAGCAACTGTAGTTGGACCAGCTCTGTGTAAAAGGACAGATCACATAAGGCTGCATATGTGCTGTATTGCCCTTGTAATGGGTTCTCCCCTTTAAGCTGGCAGAGCTGGCAGAGACCAAAAACCTCCCTGCTGTCGTTCTTTCTTTCTTTTCTTTTTTTTTTTTTTAATCCTCTTATAAATAGGCCACTGTGTCTATTTTACAGGCAATAAAGCAATGTGTGCTTAGCATCTCTGTTAGGTTTAGGCGATGAACAGGAGGGCTCCCACGGTGGCGAAGATCTTGTTTTTAAAGATGCGCTCTCTCCTCTCACCCGTCCTGTCTTATAGACAGAGCGAAGGGGAAATTGTTTCCTCTCTGCTCATGGGGCTTTTAGAGCTTATGGTTGTGCATCTTTTAAAAGAATTGTTCCTTTGAGGCAAAGAGAATGCGAGAGCGGAAGATTTGTTGACCTGAACTGCTCCTTCCCAAAAGAAAGCATTATCCAGAAAGCCTCTGGTTTGGCCCATGAGGCCACTCGCGCTTCTGCTGTGAGGTTTATGCTCCCAGTGCTGATGTGCTGCAAATCCATTACAGTCATACAGTTTTCAGTGAATATGAAGGATGAATCAATGGCTCCTGGATCGGTCTAATCACTGTCACACTCTCCATTCAGCTGCAGGGGGGTTTGTGGGCCAGCAGGCATCTTGTGCTTGTAGCTGTGACATTATGTGAGAGGTACATTTAGGGAAATGCCTCTCAGTGTCGTAAGAGTTAGTGATGCTGTGAGATCGTATGCAGAGAAGCAGAAAAACAAAGCGGGTGCTGACAGACAGAAATCCTCCTCTGTTTGTGTCATTAACTCTGAGTTGCTGTTGAGCCCGTGGCTAACGTTCCTGTTTTCTTTCCCTTTCTCCTCATGTCTGCTTTGACCTGCTTGACGTGGCCAATTCCAAAGGTAAGCTTAAATGCATTTCCAGTCCCCCCCACCCACCTGCAACCTAAACTCGTTTACTAAAGCTCGTAGCGTCAGTATTGCCTGAATGCTGCTGAATAGAAGTGCTCACTTGGTTCCTGCATTGACTTGCTGAGTTTGTGTTGCATTTCGGATTAAAGCGAGGAAATGTCTGAGCTGCTCCTTGTGTGTTCCCTCATTTAATCCGATAATGAAAAGGCTTACTAAAAACAAAAATTGGTGACATCATGTGATTTTAGGCAACAGCCTTGGAGCAGCTTCATTACTAAGGCCTTTTTTCCATGAGTGTTAATTTAAAGAAACAACAACTTGATTTATATATGAAAAATGATATGTACTGGTTGACATATAAAAAAAAAAACACATCACTGACAAACAGTGCTACGAATGATTAACCAAATGGGATAATAAAATGAAATATTTTCAAGTCCAGTCCAATGTGAGAGTAGATTTAAAAAAAAAAAAAGTTTGGACAAAGTCAATCAGACAAGCTTTCCTTATTAACTTATATGTGATGTGACTGCCTGTGTGTGCAGACCATCCCTTCTCTGCCATGATGTCAAACTTGCTTCAGTTTAAGTAGGTTAAAATATACTTAGATGTCCATTAGCGCATCCGGGCAGATTGCCCAGTGCAGCCTATATTTGGGGAGAGCAACAAGCTCTCTTTGCCGAGGATAATCAAAAGTGACGAACGGGCAAAAAAAAAAAAAGGAAAACATGTGAAAGGCAATCAGTGGAGCACTGATGTGGCAGTGATGACGGGATGGCAGCTTACCCGCGGTCTCCCAGGCAGACAGGGGAGCGCAGACAGGAAACGGCATTGTCCAATCGTGTTTAAAGACGAGACAGGCTCTGACAGAGAGACGGGGAGGGCTCCGGCTTTGCACACAGGTAATTGGCTGTCGGCATGGGAGATGGCACAGCGTGAGACCAAATTCTTTATTCCAAACTCGCTCTCCCTTCCTCTTCCTCTTCTCTTCCTCCCCTCCTCACCTTTTAGAGAGGTTCTGGTAACAACAGCTGCTGCCCCGCACCCAGTTAGTATTCACACACAGCCAAGCAAGCCAATTAAGGGGCCTTTTAGCGTATAATTGTGCATCTGTGGTTTTCCGTGTGTCTGTGTGTGTGTGAAGGTGTCATTTCGTTATGTCTCAGGGGGTCGCGCCACCTCCTGCAGTGAGGTGTCTTTCCCCTGAGTGTGAGTGACAGTTCACTCGGAAGGAGGTCATTGTGCCAGTCAGGCCTCACTGGTTTTCAATGCTGTTTACATTTAAGGCGAGAAGAGACTAGTCTGTTATGTTTGTGTGGGTGTGTGTCTGTGTACTGAAGACTGAATAACTCATAACACTGCCATTCTCATCATTTGTGGGAAAGTTGTTTTTGAAGGTTACAAGTGAAATTCTAATAGTCTGGCCAGATTTATGGAGGGGGGGGAGCAGATTCTGTGTTGGCCTCAACTTATTTGAATAGCCTTTGTTCAAAGCAAGAAATTGCTAAATAGGAACCTCTTTGCTCTTCCTGTCGCGGTTTGGACATAAATCGCAATGATCCCATCTGATTGCAGTTATTTTTCATAACAAGAATTGTTTCCACTTCTGCCCCCTTCTTTTGCTCTGATTTAGCTACATTTGTTCGAGGTACTTAACTTATCGTGGGAAAACACAACGGCACCTCTATTAGCCCATTTTGGGCTGGACTTTTATAAATTTGGCATCCTTTGAATTGCATCCCTGATACACATTCTTATACACCTTATCTGACATGACGCATCCAGGAACAAAAGCCATTTTCGCTAGCTGTTTTACTACTTAGTTGCACTTGTGACCCTTAACTCAATTATTCTGTGATATTCAGGAAGAGCTACGAAGAGGAATGCTTCCTGTACTTAAGGGGTGAAAGCATCTCTCCATTATGAGAGGAGAGAGTTGTGCATTCAATCTCGGACAGACTATGCACATAGTCTTGCACGAGTAAAGTGGCCACATATCTCACCCCATATCTAAGGCCAGTGGAACAGAGCGTTTAAAATAGATTATGACTTGCAGTAGTTTGCCAGTTGTTGTCATGGCTGTAACTGTTTTTGCTTTGTGTTAAATTACCAACTTGAAAAACAAGAACTGATATCAAAAGGAAAAACCGGTTACAGTTTAATTTCAATAAGTGCTGTCATGGCTTTCATAGACATACAATCTCACAAGCACCTCGTCACAGTTTCTGTGGTAAACGGCCTTCGTGTGATATTGCTATCACAGGCAATTAGTGGAGGCTAGAATTTTCTGACGACTTGTTTAGGTTTGAGGTCAATAAAGATGAGTTTTGGGGTCAGTTATTCATTTCATATCAGTGTGACTTTTTGACTTTCATATTGGTGAATATCCTGCTAAACTACTTGGAAATGTGGACAAAGAAACAGCAAATGTACATTTCCAGCAGTTGCACAAGGAATCTTTCTTCCCTCTCGCCTGCAAAGAAATCTGCACTGAGCCTTGAGCTCAGAGGGGGAGGGAGCTTGAGTTGGCTGGTCAGGATCACCGCTGGCCTCGCTGCAGTCTGTAAATCCAAACAGCGGCATCCTCATTAGAACTGAGCCTTGAGCAGAAACAGACCAACTATTTGAGAGAATGCTGTCCATTTTATCCCCAAGATACAACCCAGATCATCCCCGAGCACAACCGGCATCCCAGTCGTGACCTGACTGGCAGAAAAGAAAGCTTGAGAGATCAAGCATCAGCATACATCAATCATGATTAACTATTTTTGCTTCCTCAGGTCTTACCTGAGGGCGATGCAGCCTTCTCTCTGGAGCTTTGCCTCCCTTTTTCCTGTTTCAATCCCTCCATTTCTGCCAATTTCAGTACATTTGATATGAACATTTGTAGAACAGATGTAGAGTTGGATCCCAGTGGCAGTTCTGCTTCAAGCTGTTTCATGCTCTTGGAATCTTAAGGGATTCCCACACATGTATGGCTGGCTGATGGAAACCTTCCTGTTGTGGTGCTTTTAAAACCCAACATCTCACTGATGGCTTTCTGGGGTCTATGAAGGTGAAAGCTACTGATTAGAAATGATCTTTGAAGTTGAGCAGAGAACTCTGACATTTGTCCAGTCGTGCACAGCCTTAAAGCCCCCTTTGTGTTGCCATGGGTTGCGCTCATCTCTGAGGGAGTTGGTGCTTCTGCCCTATCTCAGATCTTTGCTTTCACTTTGTTGGTGTATAGATGCCTATCAACAGGCGTAGCATCAGGATAAGAGCCACAATGGCGAGGGAACAAACATATCTTTTTCTATCCAGAGGCCCTGAAGTCTGGAGAGCATATGTGAGCGCAGAGGAAAGTGGTTCAGGTTGACGCAGCGTCTTGTGTCTTGTGCACCCGCAGCACAGAGACACGAAGCTCTGAGCGTCACGATTGTTCATAGAAACAACATAATCACCTGAACCGTGTTCAGCTCAACCTGAGCAAGTGGGGGAAAAAGACAAGTGGCTCGTGTTGCCAAGTAACACAGTCAGTAAGTGTTAGTGTTGTTGTCTATAATGGTGGCTTTTGTAGATAACAGCAGAATGAAGGTACAGGGGCAGGCAACATTTAAATTCACATGGGACATTTTGCACCGTCATGTGCAGGAATTGCTTTTTTTGAGTATTTTTTTTTTTAAGCTACATGAATAAGTAGTTTATCAGAGGCTGGAAAGTGTGGGCTGTAATGCGAGAATACACACTGAGTAAGGAGAACTGATTTAAATGAGCATAGACCATACAAGGGATCACTGAATCTGATCTCTATTTGACATTTCTGGCAGTGAAGGAGACACTTTTGTCTTTTCTCCTGATACCTCCATTTCCTTTCAGCCCCCCCCCCCCCCCCCCCCCCCCCCCCCCCCCCCCAATACTGTAAGATGCCGCATCTGTTCTAATGCAAACATTGACTTAGCTTTGAAAGCAAAATGTAAGCCTCGCTAGGTGTGAGCCGCACCCTGCCCATTCCTCTGTTATTCAAATAATTGGAGGCACTCCAAATGTCACGAGCCCCCCAGGGCACTTACAAAGCTATCCATTGAGAGGTGACTGTGGGACTTATGCTTTGCTGTCATTATGGCACATCATGGCAAACACAGGGAGTCGTTGCATCTAAACACCAAAGAAAACTAGTTTAAGTTATTTTAGGTGTTTAGAAAATCACTGTCAAAGAAATCTGTGTAGCTTTACTCTTCTAAACCATCTGGTTGTTGATGCCGTTAAGGCCCCAGATGACCTCGTAACACTTGACTCTTATTATTCGTCTCGGAATATTCGGTCGCAAATGATGTAATGACAAAAATGTGATCGAACTAATCCCTTGAAGTAGTGAGAAAAACAGACTCATGCTATCGCATATCGGATGGTTATGATTGTTTTGAGCGAGAAGGAGACAAAATATAGTAAAGGATTAAATAACCCAGCGTCACTCCCCTCATTTTCTTCCTTGGCTCCTCTCATGGCTTTTCAAACAGACCACCTGCTGCCTTGCAAACATGATGTCACAGCGAGACTTCTTAATTAAAAGATAATACAACCTAATTATAATCATTTGGTCTACAGATGCATGAAAAACACAAAGATCAGTGTTTGACCTGCACACTCATTAGCTCATAATGCCATGCCTTTGATGTCGGATTTCATTCCGACTACGCACATTCTCATTAACTTTACGGCTCGTTTTTTTTTGTTGTCTTCTCTTGTTTTTCGATCCGGTCGTGTGTTTTGAATTAAGGAGGGTTCAGCATCGCCGTGTTTTGATGTCGCTTCTTAAATATTGGAGCAGCAAAAGCATCTGTGAGCAGCCTTAAGGCTGCATGCAAACCATAGTGGAGATGTCTCACAGTAACTTCCTGCTCTGGTGTACAGTCGCTATATTCATGCAAACACATATTTGCACCTATGTGGTCCGCATTCACAGAGGCCTTTCTCACAGCCAGAGAAACTCCATTGACTGCATTTACAGTAGGCGTCTGTCCTGAAAGGTTGTGGCCATTTAACTGTGGTGACTGCACTGAGCTCACTCTGCAGAGCAGTGCCAGATTCTGCTTGGAAACCTATACCGTGGAGCTGACTGGTCTCGGTAATGGCCTGAGTTGAGTTTGTTTGATTCCCTCCTGCCAGCATCAACATCTGTGTGTGTGTGTGTGTGTGTGTGTGTGTGTGTCAGAAGATGGCAGCGATAGATCCAGAGAAAACACATCTTAAATGTTTCTTTTTCCCCCCAGATGAAATGAAAAAAGGTAGGCATGTCGCCTTCTTGCCTGAATTTGTTTGTCAGATTTGCGTTTTTATTTTGAGTGCATTGACTTAGAACAAATACAAAAAAGAAACACTTCTACCATTGCTTTGATGAGGACAATCCAGACTGCTTTTACCAGAGAAAGCAGGAAGCTTTTGGAGAAAGGCCTCTTTCAGTTGGCCAGTTGCAGATGCACAGTTATTGTGTGATAGAGGCTGAGATTTAATGCAGTCCTTATTGTTTCCCGGAGCTGCAGAGAGTGATTGGAAGAATCTGAATGATAAGAATGGTAATCCTCACCCATCTGTCTGTCATTGAGTATTAAGTATGTCATCCTTGTAATTGATCTCATAAGATCAGGTGATTGATACTGCCCCGACGCCTTTCCCCTCAATTATCATGATTTCCTTATTAGGAGCTGGTTGTCATAGCTGAATCCTGACATCTAACTGACCTACAAAAAAAAATAAAAATCGTAAAAGTCAAATATAACAATGTATCTCTCATACACTCTCTACTCTTCCTCAAAGTGACAGAATAACGACTGTAACAGACTCTGCTCTGGTCTCGGTGAAGCAGAAAACCCCAAATCTTTCAACATAATGATGGAAACAGGCATTCGGGCTCTCGTCTTCTCCTTTTTAGTGTAAACGTTTTCCCTCCTTATCTTGGCTCACTCCCCTCCATTTCAGGGTATTTGCCAGGGGGATCATAAAGTGCCATCACATTCTGGCTGGCACTGATGTGTGGACATGGCTGAAGAGCAGGCGTTAGCCAGAGCTGCCTGCAGAGAAGAGAATGGCATTGGCAGGCATGGATTCAGCACCCATCTGCTGCCAGAGCCAGCAAAGGGAACTATCATTCATTATCACTGATGCGAAACCAGTTCCTGTCACTGAACTGTTTCCCTACCAGATCTGCATGTTTGGCTTCGGGTGGCGCAATGTGGGTATTTTTCCAGTCTCTCTTTTTAATCCCTTGAAGACGTTCATCCTCACAGATCGCATTTCAGAAGACGGGAGACTTGGAAAGAGTATCCCGCTGCTTCCAGCTCGGTTCTTTCTCATATCTGTTATATTACTCTGTCGAGGCCGCGTCTAACCCTGCAGCCAGCTTCACTTTTTCAACGTCTTTTTTATTTTAACAGCAGACTCTAATCTGCAACATCTATCTGACTTGTGTGTTTTGTCTGGCTGCAAGCTGCTGAGCTCCTCTGTTCCATTCTGAGTTAATCTTCCATCTTTTGGCTCATAATGGTGGAAAAATATTGAATGTGACCCCCGATGTTTGACAGTACTGTTTCTTTATATTTAGTTTTCTGAAAATAAAAAAAGTGCTGTGTTAAATGCCATTCATGCTTCAACGGGGCAGTTCTAGTAAACGGTTTGATTCGGGCTTTCATGTTGCCTGTGAGCGGAGTCTTTGTTTTGTATTTTCTTTGAGAAGAAGTCAGACATGCGTATCAGAAATGGCCGCCTTTATTCCTCACTGCTGCGTGTTTTTAGTTTTCCTCTAAAAGTGCCTTCATTACTGGATTAGTGCCCACTTTTTCAGGACCAAAGAGACAAGTACGGCCCAACCTGCCTTACCTGAATAAAGCCTAATCCTTCTTAATCTAATAATTGCTCCCATATTTTCCCCTCGTCTCAAAAGAGCACAGCTGCAGGGGGACGGCTGTGGCTCCAGATTGCTTTGCACCATGGGTAATAATACCCACAGACCCTTTCATGGCCAGGATCAGATCTGTGGACACTGCAAAAGGTTTTTCACTGTCATCGTTCGGGCGTTCCAGACAAATTGCATGACCTCTTATCAGTGCTTCATCCGTCTTTCTCCCTCCCCCCCCCCCCCCCCCCCCCCCTCCCTCCGTCTCTGGCAGCTCACGTTCTGTCCTCGGGAACACGCAGGTGACGTGGGGATGCATTACGCCGCCTGTGTTTCAACAGTACGCCTTTTATGAGTGGGTGTTGAAAATTTGTGAGAGCTGGCTGTGCTCAGATGTCTCCATTTTAGACGCAGCTTGACAGTTATGAAGCCTGGTGTGGACGGACGGAGCGACGGAGGCTGATGAGCGATGTGGCTCACATCTTCTTTGAAGGGCTCCCTCACGTGTTGTGAGCTCCGTCCGTTTAGAGCTACGTAGCACGATGTGGAATAATCTGAATGAAAGGAGTCAGTCCTTGGTCGGAAGTATCATTTTTGATATGCAAAATCTGTCATGACATAGATTTTTACTTAAAGCACTGCATTTGTGTGGCATTTAAAAAAAATCCACGCTTAATCGGAGCGTTTAACACAGCCTGGTTAAAAGCTGATCGGTCTGTAATGGATTCTCCTGTCACTGTCTACACTGGCTGAACTGGTCACTCGTCCTGTTTCAGGTCTTCTAGTATGAGTACTAATAAGGTAGTAATATCTCAGGATATTAATATCTCAGCGGATGGGTGGGGCATAGCCAGCACTTTGATGTTGTTGACCACCTCCCAGCTTGCTTATTCAGAGATTTATGGCTGATTCCCCACCTCCCACTCACGCTGCTATGCGAGTGTTTTTATCATTTTTCCTGACATGGAGGCCATATGGAGCCCCTCTTCATTTCAGAGATAGAGGTGCGCTGGCAAGCAGAGACTCATAACTGCACAGGAGAGGTGGCATAATTCTGTCAGTTTTCTGAGCACAGTTAATCCGTCATCCAGACCCATTCTGATGATAAATGTAACTTTAAGAGTTGTCGAGTCGAGGATCACTTTCGAAACTCGACTCAGTCCCAGATGGCTGCCGCTGCTTTGTGGGAGAGTGTTGAAGAAAAAGCGTAGACTCTGATCCACCTGGTGAGTTTGCATGCCTGTTGCCATGCCAGCGTTGCCTGGTAATAAGCTTGGGAGCAGGTCTTTGTCTCGTTGGTGCAGATCTGGCTGCCTGCCGTCAGAGGTGAGACGCATGAGCTGATAGGGATCTCGGGGAGGTTTGCTGTGATGAACGTTTTTGCACATGAACTCTGCAGAGTGAGATCCCTCCGCAGAGCAATTACCTGACACAATGAGAGCAGCAGTTGAATTTCGGTGGCGTGTGTGCATACTGCTGTCACAGGTAAAAAGGCAACCAGGCGCTGCTGCTTTGAACACGGTTTTCAATTAGAAGCAGTGGAATGAACACAGATGGGCTTTGCAGAGAATACCTGAGGTCAGTTTTTGGATGGAATTGGAAGAGACGGCAGGGTACGGCTGCTTTTGTATTATTTAGATTTGGTTAATCTCGATGGTGTGTGTTCTTCTATAATGACTGAGATTGAACAGTTTGAAAGTTACCCCGTGAGAAGCTGGATAGATTTTTTTTCTTTTTTGATCTCATGCCCTGGATTACAGCTGAAAATATGAACCTATTATTCCTGCTGTTGATCAAGACTTTTCCCTTTTGAATCTCATTCAGTAGTCTGAAACATTTCTTGAGTCTGAACCAGCAGAAACATGTCAAACCTGAACCGGTTCCAGTTGCTCAAATTTCTGTGTTTATCACAGTAAATTGAGTACATTTTTGTTGTAAATGAAACACAGAATCTCCCTCTGCTCTTCCCTCTTTATTCACCTCTCTTTTTTTCTTTCTTTCCTTTTTTTTTAGGAACAATCTCCTGTTTTTATTCTGTAAAAGCTTAGCGAGATGAGTCGGGCAAGCCGAGCTGTCACTTCTTTTATTATAGTTTGATAAACACACTGTCCCTTGTGTGACTCCATCCTGTTAGATGTCAGGTTAAATAATGCGGCCTGACCTCTTTGTGTGTGTTTCATTTCTGCTTCACGCACCGCTGCTCTGTCCGTATTCAAGTGCTATTACTGGCATGCTAAACTGTATATTAAAAGAGAAAAAAGAAAAAAGGAAAAGACACTGACTAAACAATCACCCCTAAAAGGCACAGTTAGCTAGTTAAACTCATTATGGACATAGTAACGGTGCTTTGTTTATAGACCTTGAGACACTTTTCTTGTATCTCCTCAGTTCCCGTCTGACGCTTTGTGCTTCAATATTTTCTTTGAGACACTCATGTGGCCACATGTTAAGTGTGACTTGTCATGATATCATAGTCATAATACATCAGTATGCATTAATCATGCTGCCTCACCTGTTTCATGCTCCGTTTGTTTTTTTCCACTGTGTTTATTGGGCCATAAATACTACTGAAAAGACTAGCATTAAGTTTCTAAGGGAGCCAGCACGGTGCATAGAAACACTGCCACGCACACGCACACAAATCAGGTTATTTGTCGACAGGCCATGAAAGCTTTGTCAGTTGGCCTTACTGCTTCCCATGACTTTAACTGGAGATGGGAGCGGCGGCTAAGCTGTCTGACATCTCGGTCCGCGCAGCTGAAGATGAAGCCATCAGCTGGCTGTCTCAGGCTTTTACTTCAGCTCTTAAAAACACACTTGGTCTCACTGTGACAGATGGTTGTCAGCATCTGTCTGCAAAAGCTAATATACCAATCATTCAAGAAGGCGCCTTTTTCTGAAGGAAAATGTAATCGTTTGTTTATTAATAAAAGCATCTGGCATATGCCTCCAAAAAAAAAAAAGAAAAAGAAAAAGTTAATTGGAATGATTGTCCCGTAGATTACAGCTAATGAGTTGAATGGGGCCACATTCGTCTTTTCATCTGGAGTGACAGGATGTTATGAATAATGAACAATGCAGCGATGTCTGCAAAGTGTTCTGCAAAGATTATAAACAACCTAAACAAGACTAAATTAATTCTTAGTTTGATAGAAAGGTTTCTGATTAGTCCAGATTAAACGGGTTCACATCGCTTGACTCTGAGGACCCATTTCCGTTGAACAGATCTTGAAATGAAAGGCTACGGAACAATACGGTTCGTGCATCTTTTGTCTTCCCAGTGGGATAAGGGGAAAAGCTTATTTTTCTTCACCATTTGACATCCACCCTGGCTGCGTCAGCTTGGCATTCAGGTGAAGCAAGAAAAAACAAGAACTGCTGAAGCCAAGAACATTTCAGGAGCTGAAAACATGATCTTCAGTCCCGCCATGCCTTTGTAGTTCCAGAGATTTTGTTCAGGATAATCTCATTCCTTCAGCCTGCAGACGAGCGGGCTGCTTTTTGCTGAGCTGGTTGTTTTCAATGTGTGAAGTTAGACTTCAGAGGGCTGACATTGTTTGGAGTCTCGCAGCTCTCGTCCTTAATTGCGTTGTGTAGATTTTTCAGCACGCCAGAGAATGGAATGGTGAGTTTGAAGTGATCAACCATGTTTGTTGTGTCTTCATTAATAATGCCAGTAGAGAGGGAGATGACATTTCTCACTAAATACTTCAGATTGTTGGGTCTAAACTCCTGGGTATTTCAGTGTTTTGATAGAAATGTGCAGCACTTTATCCTGAGAGCCTGGAAAATGTGTCTCTGAGGCACTGAGATAAATATCTAATGGCAGCCACGTGGAACACTCCAATCACTGTCTCACGCTCTGTCAGCAACACTCCGCTCTGCTCCTCCAAAGCTCCTCGTTCCGCCGCCCCATCACTCAAAAACATTTCAGAGCAGCTGTCCCATGTTGACACGGTGTGCTAAGAAGCTCTTAAACCCCACACGAAAGGGCCATTTGCGCTGCCACAGCGGGTGTGCCTGGAGCCGAGCATTTGTGGGTGCTGCCGTTGGACGTCTGTGCATATGTGCCGGCGTCTTCCACTCCGACCTGCAGCGCTCAGGCTCAGGCCTGTGCCTCTTTTCCTGGTTGCCGTCACCCAGCAGGGGCGTGTTTGAGGAAGGTTTCACAGATAACATTGTGGAGCGTGTTGGGCTGCTGGAAGCGCACGATCCCGATTACAGGATCTCCACTGATAGCATCTCTGACTCTGCTGCACAGAAGGAATTCGGATTCTTAAAGTGATCGTTTCAGAAATGTCTTTTTAACCTGCAAGTTTAAACACTTCTGTGGATGTGTTCATCGCCAGTTTGTCTTAGCTGGATTTTGACTTTATTGTTGATGCACACACTCCCTCCCATGCACTGCCTCCGACACAGTTTCTCCCTTTCAGTAAGAATTGCCTCTTCCTGCCTGTGGCAGCAGACTAAGTTGTGAAGGAGAGAATGGAGGCTGCTGATGAGCTCATTATGGTGAGTTCTGGCTGTCGGGTTGACTTGAATGTAACTTCCACCTGACAGCCCTGACAGCCGTGCCAGGCTTAATGGGGTCGGAGAATCCCACTGCACAGAAATTTCACCCGCTCAGCGCTTTCTATCATATCTTTAACCTACTTTCTGTCTCTTCCAATGGATTTCCAGATGTGTTGATTGAAATCCAAAGAAACTTGAATTTTCTCGAAAAAGTGTTGAACTATTTATAGCTTTTCCTCTTTGCTTTACAGTTGCACGACCAGCCGAGGCTTTTCTTTCTTTTTCCAACGTTGTTTGAAGTCTTTCAAAATCAGAAATGATTAGGAACAAAAGCACTGTTAGCGAACAAGAGTGTTTGAAGGATTACAAATGTACTAAACTTGCTTTCAGTTTGATTATATAAAATTGAAAATGGGGGATTTAAGTGATGGACCGGTGGAAACAAGCCTCTGAGAGCAGCTGTCTGAGTGTTTTAAACATAAATGTACTCGCGTATTATTCCTCAGTGATCATGAGCAGATAATTTTCTGCTTCTAATCCTGCATCAGTGGGCACTGTTCTCACTCACCGCCTTTGATTACACATTGTTCGACAGGCTCCGCCGTCGCATAGACTGGTTTTAGCCTTCAGAACCTCCCCATCTTGCTTTGTTTGCCCTTTATCTGGAACTCTGCCTTTCAACTTGTTTCACTTTGAAGTGTATGGAAAATAGCAGCATGGATTTGGATAGCATTTGCCCTTCTTATCTCTGTGAAATGCTGCTCTGTGCAGATTCGAGCATTCTCCGTCCTTCGGCCTTCACGAGGCTACAAAAAGCGTGGCCTAATTCAAGTATCGATGTGGTCTGACAGACGCAGCTTCTGTGAAATTTGGGTGACTGTGTAGTAGAGGGGATGAGCGACGGCGGCCGTGGCTTTGTCCAGATCACGGTGTTTATATTGTGTGTTTTTTCTTGTGCATCTCTTGATGTGAGCGTTTAAGCTGGAAGGACTGCAGTGTGTTTGAGAGATGTAGGTCATGGTGCCGTCTATGTTTGAACAGTACAGTAAACTTGGCAGACTTCTTCAAATGCGATAGTCTCACTCCCCCCTCCTCCTCCTCTCTTTCATGTCTGTCATCCTGTGGTATGTGAAACACCTTATCTGTCTGCGCTGTCTGCTGGGACTTTTCCCGGAAGTCATTCCTCACTCGCACAGAACCTCACGGTGCATGTCAGCGGCCATCTCGAATGAACCCATCCGTCGCATGCCGCAGCCCCGTTGTTGTCGCCGCCAAAGCTCACGGCTGCGTGTGTTGGAGGCTGGCACGCTACCTCAGCTCCCAGCTGTAGGTTTGGCCCGATGGCAGAGAGCTGTCTCTGCACGTTGCTTGATGGATTGTTTTAGGTGGATGTCGGGGATGATGGTGCTGGTGTTTCCAAGCCATCTGCTGCCTGTTATCCCAGTTTTACACAGATGGAACAAATCTACTGCTTCAGAAGGGAATTGTTACAGGCCATTAGCTTATACAGTGAAGGAGTTGTAACTCTCTTTGGTGCAATAAATTATGTGTAGAATTTGTACTAGATGACCGTTCAGATGATGTGAGAATTATTTATGACTTGTTTGTTGTTTTTCTATTTTTTATTTTTTTTATTCATACTCGGAGCAGATAAGTCATCCATTTGAGAGACTTTTTGAGAGATTTTCTTCTCTCCGATTGATGTAAATGTCAAAGCCGCCGGTAAGAGTCTCACTTTCTGAAGAAAGGACTTCTTAACCTTATTAAACTGAACACGTTAGCCTTGCAGGGATGAGTTTGAGCGCTTTGCATAACAAGCGCTGTTCAGTTTTCCTGCACCAACTGATCTCTGCTGCACATCTGCTGCAGCGCTGTTCAGCTGTTGACTTGAAGGAAATCTTTGCAGTTTATGATCTTACTGTGTCTTGCTAGTATTACCCTTAAACAAGTCAGTGCTGAATAATGTATCAGCCATTTCCTTTCTAGGACTGGACTGTGCTTTACCTGCAGTTGCTGCTGCTGACCTTTCCTTTTTGCTGTTGATAGCCAGAATAGGGATGGCTCTGGGATCAGTCCTATTAATTTGATAATATACACATATCTCTTATTTTCCCTCACAGGACATGCAAGGCATTGCTGCTCCTAGTATTCGATGATCCCCCTGCCCTCCATTTGTAATGCAGTCGCGTGTAACGTCATGTATGAGGGCATTTTAAGGCAGAATTTACCCTTTTGCCCTGCCAAACTAACAACAGCCTCCCTATAATGGTGTCCTGTTTGAGCAGCCCTGCTGCACCTAACTGTCGGCTCACAGCACCTGCAGCTGGGACAAAGGTGAGCCTGATGAAAAGATGTAAAGGACACAGAAGAGAGTGGTGGGATGCGGAGGGTCAAAGACTGAAGGATTAACTTGGCTCATCCTCAACAGGCTCTTTGATTTAACATTATTGAAAGATGTTTTTTTTTTTTACTAGACTCTGCCCTTCTAAGAGGCTATGAAGACCCACAAGCGCACACACACACACACACACAGAGTCACGCAGGTGTAGGTATGCATAATTGACTCTATCAGTGGACCGTTCCTTGCGATAACAAACCTTGACATCGGGTATGATAACATTGTGTTGCAGAGGGCAGATGAGGACTTGCACGGACACCCTTTGGAGGATGGATGTTCAAACATGGAGGCAGCGTGCGGTTGGAGCCGCTGCTGGGTTTAGATCAGAGCCACCCAGATTTAAAAAAAAAAAAAAAACAACCTCTCTCGACAGTCACAAAACGGCTTGTTAATAAAAACCTATTGGTAAAGTGAAAGAAAAAGGTTCTCGTAGTGGTGTTTTATAAAACACTATAATGTAGTAATATGTCTATATATTATTATATATTATACGCAATTAGTGTTCATTGAGACGTAACGCATCTGAAATTAAGTTAGAAAATGAAGTAACACATGGACCTCGAACAAATACCATTTTTACTCTATTCTACTGTTTTTTAATGTTCTTTCCACCTCCCACAGCTTTTGCTTTTGATTCATGCAACATTCAGTCAAACCTGCCTTTACCGTCTATTTGGATAGGACTGAATCGAGTTCCGTCTGTTTATTCATACATCGCACTAAAGCTGTCATTTTCTTCAGTTGCACGAGGGTAATGGGCGGGGGGGGTAAATGGAGCAGAAACCAGAGCTTGTT
This sequence comes from Leuresthes tenuis, assembly GCF_036924035.1. Classification (NCBI taxonomy): domain Eukaryota; kingdom Metazoa; phylum Chordata; class Actinopteri; order Atheriniformes; family Atherinopsidae; genus Leuresthes; species Leuresthes tenuis. Next base: position 20,318,941 of record NW_027325362.1, read on the forward strand.
CACAGCGCCGTGGGGTAAAACAAAAGATTTAAGTGTGTGAGGATACAGTGTGTGGGCAACACATCACGTTTTGTTTGAAATGCGCGAGCTGATAATACGTGCGACTGTCGAAGCACGAAGAGGAAAAAGTACACTCTCCATGTTGGGTCTGATCATTTTATGGCCAAATAATTCACAGAAAACCATTATCGTCTAAACATCACATTCTTCCACAGGGCTAAGTGGTTGCTGCACACTTTATGAACGGAAAAAGCTGTAAAATGTTAACAACGGCCCCTGTCTAATCAACTTGTCATTTACTTTCCCTTCTCTTTTCTTTCTTTTTTCCCCCAGTTCTGTCCATCCAGGCTGCTGCCATCCAGTTCACCAAGGAGCCCAAGTCCCAGGATGCCTTGCACGGCCGCAGCGCAATGCTCCGCTGCGAAGTCAGCGACCCGGCCGACATCTCGTACCACTGGCTTCACGACGGCCAGTCGCTGAGGAACGACGAGAGGCGCTTCCAGGAGGGCAGCAACCTCAAGTTCACCGCCGTGGATCGGCGGCTGGACTCGGGGAACTTTGTGTGCGTCGCAGAGAAAGCGACCACGGGAGAGCTTCTCCAGTCCACCAATGCCTCCTTCAATATCAAGTGTGAGTGTTTAGTTTCAAGCTCCTCTCGCCCCTTCTTCAAAAAACAAACCCTTCTGATTTCTTGAGTGAAACTTGCCACGTGACGGGGTTTCATAATGGCAGCAGGACAAAAAAAGCAAAACAAAAGTCACCGTTGTCCATGACCGTTGTAAAATATGTCCATGCTGTACGCTTATCCAGTGTATTGATTAAGGCTGTAAACCCAGGCTTGGTCACCGTGGTGATGGGCATCATGTCCCTTGCCAAAAACTCCGTTATTGCTCGAGTAATTTCTCCGTGCCGTTTTGACGAAGTTTCATATGCCATCACGCTTTCCAACATTTCGGTTAACAAGCTGTGTTGATGATGTGATCCGCTGCTAATTGCCATTTGAGCCATGCAGTTATCATGTAAGGCTTTATGGTGCTTTTTAAATGTTGAAACAAGTTTGTGCTGTGTAGCATCCTCTTTTTACCAAATATAATTCCACACAACTGATGAACTTCTCCTAAAGTTTCTTTAGAATATCCAATTTTTTTCACATCGCGATTTTATCGCCAATGCAATTAATCGGGTAGTATGAGCTGGAGGAATGTTTCCACCTTGTGGCCTCGCTTTTTGTGGCTCTCTTTCTATTAGAAACTGGATATGTGTGCCACCAAGCATGTGTTTCTTGTTGCCTTTTTTTTTCTTCTCCTCTCTGTTGTGTAACACTGTCTTTTCCCATATACTCTCAAGGCTTTTGTCAGGAAATTACTGAGTAGTGCAATTGACCTCCCAGCTATGTAATTATTTAGGTTTAGGTTAACACTGCCCTCTTTGCTCTGCTATTATTCATGTCAGGCTCTCTCCTTAGTCACTTTCTAACTTATTAAAGAGAGGCACGCTAGATTCTCAGCTTTGTTTAGCCTCACAAACGGACATGAGCGACTGTCCTTGTTTCAGAGGATTCCATGGGAATGTTACCCAGATCAGTATGGCATAAATAACACCCTTGCCTGCTTGTTGTCGAGAGCCCTTAGGTATCAGTCGTTACTGAAAAAGCCTTTGTGTGTCTTAAACTCTGGGTTTGTAGTCATACCAGCCGGGAATAAAAAGCAAAACAGGATAAAAAATGGCTCCATCTGGAATATGTTCTCCTCTCTGGCTACGTTCAGCCTGGAGGTTTTTCTTTGTGGCGATGATACTCGTTCAAAGGCTGATTACTAAAACAGATGAGTGCCCAGACCTCCTTGTGGCAGACTGAGAGGCAGGCTGAGAGGGGAAAGGCGGGAGGGAGATGGCGATCTGTGATGTTGAACACCATCTTTGAATCCATGCAGTTTTTTTAGCCCGGCAGATCAGACGGGAACAGTTTCCCTAAACCGTGTCTAATCTGAAGGAAGCTGCTGTTATATGTTGCAATTGCACGTGATATAGGGTGTCAGTAAAGTTTTAACTGACATACTCCCACAGATTAAAAGGAAAGAACAAGTTCAACGAGAAGCGCTAGTTCTTCCTCAGAGTTGCCATCCTGATCCAGAATAAACTGCATTTATCTGCCAAGTCATTAACATTCCCACGCACCATTGATTTGTCTTCTCATTTCAACCATGTAGGTGTGTGTTTGGATATGAGCAACGGTGCTTGTGGATTTCCATTGCTCTCACAAAACGTGAGAAAGAAAAGCAGCGGTTTAACTGAATGCTGTGAAGTAGCACCGATCCCCCTGAGATTTAGAAATGTCTGCAATAATCAGCATTTCATGTTAATAATGCACGACATTACTGCGTTGTCAAAAGTTCATCTTACTCTGCGCGTCTCCCTTTCGAGTGCAAAACTAAAACAATGAGCCGAAAGGCAACCCGCTCGTAGTTTGTTTGATTCACTCTGCTATGTCATCATTTCTATATGTAGAAAAGTTCTTAAACACACTCCTTTCCAGTGCCAGACTACACAGACACACACCTACAAAAGGTGTTTTCCACCCCAAAAAATCCAGAAACCTTTAATTAGTGAAGAACTAATATCAGGGATTTTTCCCTCAGCGGTAAAAGTCCCTCTTTCTCTGTGTGATTTGAAATTCCTGATGTATCAAATCTGCGTGTGGTTGTCTCAAATTGCCTTTGAATTTCGACCTAAAACTAAGCCTAGTCTCAGTTGTTCCCTTTTGCCCAACTCACCATTATTATTATCCCATAACTTGCCTGTACAATCATGCATGTGTAGGTGATAGTTGAATTAGCAGTATGTCCCATAGCCTCGATATCAACAAGATCTATGCTTCTAAAGAAAATCCCTGGCTGAAAAAATTCCAAGATGCTGACAATAGTCTCTCGAATCTAACTTTGACCAAGACGACTTTTAAGCTGTTTTAAAGAGAAATTTGGGGCGACAAAAACCTCCAGCGAAGACCAACTGATAAGAAGAAGTTGAATGGCAAAGTAGTTCTCCAGATTTAAGGTGAACATACAAAGTTCAGCTCAAAGCTTATGCAGTTGATCAGTTTATACAGCTTGAAATGATTTAAGTTGCGTACCTTAGATGCTGCACTGCAGTGTTATCTGTGAACTGCACATTAACATTCAGGCTGGAGCGCTTATATCGATGGCTTTGTATTCATTTGATGAGAATACATCCACAGTGGATTCTTTAGGCATGACTTCAGATAACAGCCAAGTACAGTAGGATTTCTGTCCTTGATGTAAAGAGGTCATCTGCAGGATAGCACACTTTCCACCAAACCTAAAGTAAGGAAGCAGAAATCCCACCTAACCAACGTCTGTGTGCTGCATCTGACAGCGTAGTAATACGCCTGTTGGCTGGCCATCTATGCGTGACTTTAGCTGGATCCAACCATGTTATGACTGACATGCCCATATTTACACAACATGAATTTAACGGACGATGGAGCTGCACGCAGCTTTAATGTAAAGGACCCCCTGGCACTAATCCCGCCAGTACATCCACTCATCTGTGGGCAAGATTGCGTGCATGGCTGTGAATGTGGGTTGTAAGGAGGGGTGGGAGTGTGTTCCATATGTTCTGTACATGGACTGTAGATTGATACTCCTCCCCCACTTAAGAGTGAGAGCTGAATCATCCTGCCAGTAGTTATTGAAGAGCCATTTTCTGCCTTTCCCCTCACTAGTTGACGTCTCTTTGTCCTGTCCGGTCACTGGGTCTTCATTGCGTGACTGCACCCAGCAGAGGCGGGGGGGCTCAGGCACCATTACTGTCAGTGGGTGTCAAGCTTTGTGCAAGTCTCTGAGAAGATGCAGTGTGACAGTGTTTCTGGATTTGGTGTCATAGCTGCAGACATAAGGAAAATATTCAGCAGCCACCAAATCGGGCACGTTGTCCTCCCCATTCGTTCTTTAAAGTCCCAGAGCAACTTGTCACACAGCAGTGTCCATAACCTACTTTTTTTTTTACAGGCCAGGATTGCAGTCCTGCTTTTTTTCGTTCCTGTCGCAGTTCCCACAGCTTTTATGCTTTTATGTTCCTTTTATGTTTTTTGTCAGTTGACCAAATCCAGCTTCTCATGTATAATGACTGAAGCTCTCTCAGTCAGATTCTCTTCGCCAGAGTCTGTGCCCAAGTGTCAGAATGCCCCCCCCCCCTCTTCCTGCTGTCTCTGATTTGACACAGCAATAGCATCCCTCTGTGGCTCCAGCCTGGCTTGCTGACCTCTATCAGCCACAGCTGATAAAATCCGACACTCCTCTGACTGAAGGCCCAGCCTGTTACGTATTTCCCAGGATTGTGCAGGAGTGTTTTATATATACAGTATAAGGACACTCAGCTGTGTGTTTGGGTCTTTTTCTTACCCATATGGTTCTGTCAGTCAAGTCTTATGCTTAGCGTTCCCCAAGATAACACACCCTACCCTGGCCCACTGTTGCAGAAACCTTTCTCCATGGCAACAAATCAGCTCAGTGAGAGGAACAGACTCTCATTGAGCTGAATGGTGAGGGATGAATGGTCCAAGCATCTGCCTTGACTTTATCCTCACAATTCATCTGTTATCATCCCCATGTTGATGGCGCTTCCTGTTCTGCCTCTAACATAATAATTATACGCCCCTAATTATGGCGTTAGCTGCCAGGCCTGCTCCAACACTTAGTCATGCAGAGAGGGATTATGGGGAGGTATTTGCTACTAATAGGTTGTGAAACTCTGCCTTCTGTTTGTCGAGTAGACAGCTGGAGAAAGTTGAACTATGAATGAAGCTGTACATGGACGGTTAGACTGTGTGGCTGTTAGAAAGTCCAGGGCAAATTGGAAGTGAGGTGATACTAAAGTGGATTAGGAGTGGAAGAGGCTTATGCTGCTTGTGCACATAATTATAGTGCCGTGAAGATTTCTTGACGATCCAAATAAAATATCAGAGATTCTTTAGATGCAGTATCTCAGAGATACCAGCTGTTGCCAAATGCTTGTTTGCAGCAGAGTGTTGGGTGTGATTTGACGGCAACTTTCACTGCAAATGAGACCCGTTGTTCCTTCACACCACTTCTTAAACTCTCCTATGTCTCCGTGACTCATTGTTTCCCCGTCTGGTTTTTAAGTCCCTTTTCCTTTCACTGCACTAATAGCAGGTCTGCTTGAGTGTCTGGCCCCAGGTCCCCATAGCTGAATTGTCCTTCATCGCCGCCTCCTCTTCCTCCTACTGAAGCTGTTGACCTTGAATGAGAAACACAACCAATTTGCTCAGATACTTGCGCATGTTTGCAGGCATGCATACAGGCACATTATCATCATCCGTCTCACTCCCCTAAATGCAAACATTTCTATCTAACAAACATGTAAAGACTGACTTTTTTATTGAACACACTCACAGACACGCGCAGTTGTGGAGCATCTGTTCTACAAAGGAGCTAATGAGCAGCGCCTGCCTCAGATGGGAATATATCTGAGGGGGGTTGAGGCCTTGTTACTGTGGAGACATGTCCCATGATCCCTTGGAGGGCAGAGCGCTGCCAGGTTCCCGTAAAATGTATTAACGGGTCTTTCTCTACTGGTCCATCTGAGCTCACGCGCCTTTCCTCGCCTCTCCACCTCTGTCTCAGGTTCGCTCATGCCATGCATATTTCATAGATGATCCACGCTGCAGCAGAGGTGCAGCAGGCTCTCTGTTAGGCCATAGGACTGGAACTTTGGTGGAATGTCTTCCACATAAGCATGTGCTGTGTACACACAAACCCCAACAGGCTGATGATTAAACTGAGGCAACCCAAACAAAGATCAGTGAACACATGTATGTATCCTGTAACCACGGCGTATACACTCGCTGCTTATTATGCAACCACAGCTTTGATATCCTCACATAAATAGCAATTAGCCCTTGTGTTCATTCAGTGTAAGAATTAAGTATTTGTGTAGCCAACATGCGCAGCAGAAGAAGGGGAATTTCAGCAAGATGGGAGTCTGTTACAGCAAGTCATTCATACATACTGAATACATGCCATTAGTGGCCGTACAGCTCAGCAGCAAGTAGTGATTCTGTCAAGAGATTAGTGGGAGTTTCCTGTCAAGTCAAAGAACATTTTTATAACAGGCAATTTATAAAAAGAGGTTGATGGAAAGATTAGCTAGGAATAGGAACAGTTTACGGAAGGATGAAACGAACTGGACATGATGAGGATCACCATATCTGCTTGTCACCCTTAGACAAGCTCTGAGGAGAGTTCAGGAATGCTTTGCTGCTGTTAGATGGATGTACTGTGTGTTGATATATGTAGCTCAGTGTACTGGGTCAAGTTCCTAATGCCAAAACCACATTTCGCCCTTTGTTTTACACAGCCAGTGTTTGCTTTCATTCAGAGAGCGACTGTAGATCAGTTCCCACGCCATCTGTTTTTCTCATTCATTAATCGCTAGGACACTATTGATCAAGTTTCATTTTGCTTGTGTGAGCGACGCCTCCTTCATTTGTTGTGCCATTCGCTCGTCTTCTGTACAAAACTGGAGATGCTCCTGATCAGCTTTAAAGTGATATTGAAAGGTGCTCTGGCTTTGCTTTTTCAGCGCTACAATCATCAGGTGCTATGTCAAAACATGTTATCCGTTGCCCTGTTGCTTGCTTTCACTTCAGGCTCATTTTTTATGGTCTGCTAACAACAGTGCATCCCTTTTAACAGAGAGGGTCTATGAACCATCCATTAAATGTCTGTAAACAGCACAGTAAAGGCCCTTCTCGCTCTGGTGAGTGCATTGGTATGCTGATGTAAGCTGACATACCGATGTTGCTGCTCGCTGCTTTGTCTCTCATGGTCACAGCGCTGTCACAGTGATGTGCCTGGCTGTCCTCATGCCTGCTGCACCCATTAGTGTTGTCATGCGTCCTGTGTGGACAGGCGACAGGGCGACCACTTAACTTAATTTTTGCTGCTGTCCTTCCCAGCAGTAATTACTCCTCTCCTCTGTGATTCTGTGTCTGCAGGGTTAGAAAGTGGTGGTGTGACTTTGAAGGAGCCTCTTTCAGAGGGGGAGATTGAGAGCTCTGCACCAGTCACGTTGCGCTGCCATATCGATGGACACCCACGGTGAGTCTCCTCACTCAGGATTACACATCAGTTTAAGGAACTTTGCAAAGCTCTCCTTTCCTCCTTGGTTGCCTCTCTGCTGGCCGTGTCTCCTCACCTTTGAACTTTCTTCTTCTCTTCTCCTAAACTTCTCTCTCAACTACCCCTCTTTAATCCTCTCCCTCAGACCCACTTGCCACTGGTTCAAGGATGGAGCGAAGCTGACAGAGAGGAGCCATCAGATCAACAACAAGGAGAGGACGCTCACCTTTAAGAGCGCCAGTCCAGATGACAATGGTCTTTACTACTGCTGCGCCAGAAATGCAGCAGGGAACGTCTGCAGCAACAGCAACTTCACTCTCAACATTATAGGTGTGTTTGGGAGGGGCCTATTCGACGTGGTCTTCTTCCACTTTGACTAAGACAAGATTATTGTTATTATCGTTGTTAAAGTATCTTCTGTAAAAAAAAAAAAAAAAATGGCAGCAGTGCTTCTCACAAACAGCCCAGAACTCTATATAAAACTGGAAAAAGGTGTGGAGATTAAAACCAATGACCGCTCTGAAGTAGGAGGTAAAAAATATCTACTGGCTCCTATCTGGCTGCTAACTCTTGTGTATTGAAATATCTTCTATAAAGTTTCTATAAAGCAGCTTCTCTATACAGCGTTTCCCTTCTGAACCCAGAAGTAAGGGTGCGCTCCCACTGCTCTGCTTTGAATTGGGCTGTGCAGGAAAATTTTGATCATTTAGTATTGTTTTTAACAATTTTAAGTAGTTAAAATCCTACCACCCATCGACTTTTCCCCCCTCCTCCTCTGTGTGCTGGTTTTCTTGTCTCATTCCACACTTTGCACAGCTGGAAATGACAGAAGAGGAAGAGGGTATATAGACCATTAGTGGTTACAAAGAGCACAAGGAGAAAAAGATGGAGTTTCTAACGAGATTATCAAAGAGTGAGCAAGCACCCCCCTCCCCCTGCCACCCACACACAGAGAAATTCTATTATAAACATCTGCAGAGCGAACAGTAATATCAGCTCCCCCCAACAGTGGGCTTGTTTTGTTGATCTGAGTCTAGCTGCAGCTTCACAGACCGTGTGTTGAACAGGGAGCCTGTTTGTTTTCCTGCAGGCTCTTATCATGATTTCTGTTGTTTGTTCTCTTTGTGCGTGTACCTTGTGCATTACCTTGCAGTACACCAGTGTAGTTCATACAGTAGCACATCTGTGCAAGAAACCTGATGCCTGCCACTTTAATTAGCCATCTGCAACTCAGACATGCAATGTTAGCAGCTGGGTGGAAGAAAAATGGATAATTGTTGAGTTTCCAGTTACGGTGTTACCACCCTCTGCACTTTATCATAAAAGGAAGGCTAACAGATGCAGTCTGGTATTCCGGAGACAGCCAGTCACAAATCTGTAGGCCTTCCTGCACAAACCATGTGTGCTCAGAGTGAACGCCTCCTTTGCTTCAAACTAGCTCTTAACTATATCCTGAAACTGCCTCTGCCTCCATCATCTGTGCAGATTTGAAGCATTGACTCACGCCCATTACCCTGGATTAGGGGCATTGTTGTGTCCCCGTTCCTTTATTGTGTACAGCACCCTTTGAGGATAAAGGTTTTGGTAATTACTCCTCCAGCTTGGACCGTACCAAATCTCTGCTTTTGGCAGGTCAGGGCAGCCCAGTGTTGGCCCAAGCAGGTCGGTTTCAAGACGGCAGCTCCAGTGAAAATGCTCAAAAGAATGTAAATGAAAGGAAAATATGAGGTTGTTTAGCATTCTTTTTTGACTAATCCATTATGATTGCATAAATAATTGAACAGCCCACATAGTCTACCTATATCAAATTGCAGGTTTTCTTGTTGCTATTATAGTTGATCTCACTTGAGTTTTAACCCCAATTTCTGGGAATAGCTCGTCTTTAGATTATCACAGAGGTGAGAGATGATCTCCCCAGCGTGATTCTATGACCCCACTGGTAGAAAAGGAGTTGATAGTCCAGATAAGCTGCAGGGTCTGTCCACTGACCTCATTAAGTCTCCCAAAGGGGCCCCTTTGGTGTTGACACGCACCACCACCTGAGGGCCGCTTGCTCACCAGCTTCACGCTGCTGTTGGCAGCTTTTAATAAAGCCTGTTCATCCACACAGGTAGAACTTGAATCTAATGCCTACAGATTTTAACCGTCCTTTTTTTTTTTTCTTCTTCTTCTTTGAATTCCTTCCAAAGATAAGAGCTTCCCGCGGGCGGTGGTCTCACCTGAGGACCAGGCGGTGCTGAAGAACGAGGAGGCTGTGTTCCACTGCCAGTTCACTGCAGAGCCGGCCCCCACTGTGGAGTGGTACCACGAGAACGAGTTGCTGGCAAACAAGTCTCGGTACGCTGAGTGCTAAACCCTGCCATTATGCGTCTAAGTCCTCAAATTCTTCCTTTTGCTCTGTATTCTTAAACTCTCCTCTTACACACATCCACGAGTCATGCTGCCATCAGCTCATTTCATCTTCTAACCATTGTGTCAGTCTTGTGTGTCTGGGTGTGCAGTGTCTGGATATTGCACTGGACCCAGTGAGGTGGAACCCTACAGCATCTCCTCAGCTCTTTGTGTGCCGTTTGAACTCGAGCTTAAGACAGATTGCACATAGAGGAATGTTATTACTGGAATAGAGTGCTGTAAAAATTCTCTGCAGTCTACTACACATCACATTAACGCAGCCTTTCTCTCCAGCCTATCACAAAACACTTTGCAGATCTCCAGTGTTCAGGCAGGGAGCGGAAAAACCCTCAAGCCACAATCTGCTTACCAGCATGTCCCCTATAAATACATAAGCACTAGATAATAACCAATTTCTAAGTCTACCCTCAGGATTGTTCGCACCTCATGCTTATACATAGTTACATTATGAGAGGCCTGTTCAGTATGGAGAGTAGTTTAAAGTGATTAGTGAGCTAACAATGGAAATGAAGGACATAAGTATCTATTGTTAGTCATCTGTGTAATGAGCCCGTTTGCTCACAAAGGCTGTGATGATTCAGCACCAGGATTTCAGAGTGTGGAATATAAACACTGTTTGAAAACCTCCCATTGTTTGGTTTGAGGAATTCCAAGGTAGCTCTGTGTTTTGTGTATTTTTGCTTATTGATCTGGGTTGGTTGGAAGGCCAGAGGAATGCAGTTCTGTTCAGGGAATATCATGTGTTTCGCACCTGCGCTGTTTGGATAACCCTCCCTACACTGCGTGAATGTCTGATGTGGATCATCTTTCATGTATGCGAAATTAAGTAAAAAATGCACCAGCTTAAGCTCGGGGGTGTTTTTGCAGACAGTCTCTCCCATGGGTCAGACTTGTTCTGGAGGCAAAAAAAAAAAGATGAAGCCAAACCGATTCTTTCTGCACAGGGTCCCATGTCCAAGGATAATTGGCTTGAAAATGTCTTTGCTCATTTTCTTTTGTAGTTATTTTAGACATTTCCTCTGTGTGAAGTAATGTTCCACAGACTGTTTCACCAACTCATGGGTGGAATTATACTCAAGGTCCCTCAGCTCATTTCCCTTCCACTCCTGAACTCAGAAGAGATGACAAAGAAATATCACCCTTCCTGAGGGAATCCACTGTAGAACCAAACAATTCTGGATTAATCCTGCTTTTGGAAAACGCTCCTCAGGAATCTCATGAACTCTGCTACGACTTTCTCATCAATCTGGGATGAGCTGTTGATTAGTCTTTGGAGCTGCTGTTTGTGCTGTGTGGGATGTGCAGCTCCTTATCAATCATCCCTGATTTTGGCCTACGGTCAGCCTATAATTACTTCTGGCCGACACCGATGCTCCCATCAGCCTCCCAGAGGCGAGGGGCCTCCTGAAGACAACTGTCTTTAAAAAGTGACTCCAAATGTGGGATGATTTTCCTGTGTTCTGTATACAAAGTCTTAGTATTCCCTGACTCCAACTCTTTGAAGCAGCATATGGATCGGTTTTACTGAATCACAGCAGGAAAGTGTAAAGTTACATGCCAAGTCTAAACAGGGCGAAGTCAAAATAGCCCATATTTTCTGTAACTTTTCGTATTATCCTGTGGAGCTTCTGGCAGGCCGCAACTACTGCTGAGAATGATTTTCAGATGAAGTCTGAAAGAGATCAGAGCATTTCTGTGGGATCCATTGTTGAGACGCTCCGCTTTCATGTACAAATGATATGCAAAATGCCGTTTGTTGCTCGGTGATCGTGAAGGAGTGCTTAATCTGTTTTCTCTCTGCAGAGTGATCCTGCTGTCCAACGGGACGCTGCTGATCACACAAGTCAAGCCCAGGAACACTGGAACCTACAAGTGTGTTGGCCGTGGCCTCAAAGGATCCCGCGTTACACTGGAGGCCTCGCTCCTCATAGCTGGTACACGCACACACACACACACACACACACACACACAAATGGCAGCTGTTGAATTGGTGAAGTATAACACCTGCGTTTCAGTAATCTGAGAGTGAGACGGGCATTTGTGATACTTGTTTATCTTCCCCTCCATCTTTCCCTGCTCTCCTCTCCATTTTTTTCTGGCTCTATCACTTAGGGCCCGATCTCTCTGATGATGATCAAATTTTCTTATTGACATCCTGCCCAGCTGTATCCACCACATACACTGTACTGGATCATCTTTCCACTTCCTCTTCCTATTATTTCCTCCGACAGCCCAGCTGTTTTTCCGAGCTTGTTTAGACCAACAAGCTTCCTCCAAACACCTGGCAGACCAGCAGTAAAAACAGCATTCCACTTTTACTGAAACAGGCTAATGAGGCAAAATGTTGCTGGTGATTAGCGTTCTGCCAGGGAGAAGTGACTGCTTGTAAACAAACGGGTAAATTAAATCGCTGTGAAATGAAACCAAAACTTAAAAGAACTACAGCAAATCTATGATACATGCAAAAGAAATTGATCAAACATGCAAGCCCAGACCTATCAAACCTGTTTGAGTATTTCACTTGAGCCGACTCTTTTCCTTTTTCTGGAAACATGCTTTGGAAAACCATAACCTCTTGAAAGCGTGTTTTATCAGTGTTCTCCTTCAGGTTAAAACAACATTCTGTAGTATCTTCTCATCTCACTAATTGGCTAGCATTCTGAAACGCAAGTGCATGCAAGCCAAATACTCTGAATAAGCTTAGGGCTGGAATTTCTATACTTTTCAATGTCCCGATTACTTGATTCCTCACGAACAGCCCCTTTCCCCCAAAGGTTTGGGATCAACAACGTACAACTCTATCTGCAGTTTTAACCCAGTGAACCACAGCTCCATTTAAATACCTTAATTCACTTAATCTGATGGTAATCCCTGCAGGCATTATAGGGGATTGTGTCACAGTAGAATTCAGTATTTAGGGACAAGTTTGAACAGCCTATCAGAGCTCCACCTCATTTGTTTCTAGTCGCCATTCGGCTTCTCTTTCATCTGCTGAAAAATGCATGTTTTCATTTGTTTCCATTAATTGATTTGGATTTGGACACGGAGAAAGTTCGGGCCACTGTTGGCCGATCAAGTATTAATGACTTCCATTTGGGACACAGGGCATTAAAGCTCATGGTGGTGGGAGGTCTTGTGAGCCTTTGTGACATGGATCCCATTCCACTTTCTGTGTAGGGGCTGCTGGTTTTGGTATGACCAAATGGGCCAGAGTTAATTCCCACACTAAGTACCACCTATATTCTCAGTTCGCCTACTGTGCACTTTTATCTCTAATTGCTCTTGCCTGCGCCTCAAATCAGAGGACTTATCCTAACAAGACAAGAAATGCGTTATCAGAACTGTGGGTTGGAATTAAATGTGCTTGGGATCAAATTTGAAATACTCCATTGGGTTTGAATACAAACTGATGATTAAATGGAAATAAATTCCAGCATTTAAATAGCTGCTTAACGCTGAGAATGACTTCTGTGTGCTTGCTCTCCACCACAGAAATAGACGACGTGGTGCTCAAGATGTCGAAGGTGTTCACGGCAGACACCCTTCAGCGGGTGGCCTGTAACCCCCCACGCGGCAGGCCCGACCCCGAGGTTTGGTGGGAGAGAGAAGGTCAGCGGGTGCCCTCTGAGGGCAGAGTGTACCAAGATGGGCGCTATTTGATTTTCAGTCCAACGGAGGAGGGGGATTCAGGCACCTACACCTGTGTGGCCCAGAACAAGGCTGGACGCAGGACACAGGAAGCAACGTTCACTGTGGCCAGTAAGTCGCACACGGACCATTTGGCATGGAAACACAATGAGTACAAGTACTGTGAATGTAGCCCTGATTATCTGTGCTCATAGGATTCACAGAGGATCGTGTTAAAAATACAGGCTTTTTAATGTCTCTCCTCTGGCACAAGAGTAAGGAACTGCACACTCAGTTGCTGTATGCCCCTTTTAAACAGACAAACACAAATATCAGGCACTAATACACCAGCTTTTACTGAGACTGGATTTAGTCCCGCGAGCTCAGACAATGTCTGTTTGCATAATTATGCATAATCCATCTGCAGCAAGCGTGAACACCTCTACAAAAGCGGAAGTTTTGGCACCTGGAGCATTCAGGTGTGTGTTAACCCAATGCCAAGGAAGAAGGATTTTTGTTTGTTTCTACCCATCAATCAGGAAGGGGCTGTAAGAGCATTTCCAAACCATCCATCATTCTACAGTGAGAAAGACCAATTACACAAGTGGAAAACGTTTGATAATCATCTTAGTAGTGGACGCCTGAGCAAGTTCACCTTCAGGTCAGACCTTGAGATACCCACGAGGGAAAAATCCAAGAGTTTTATCTCATACCCCGCAGGCTGGTGTTTAAAGTTTAAAGTTTCTGACAGTACAATTGGAAAAAGACTGAACAAGTACGGCTTGTTTTTCAACATAGTCTTTTAGACAGACGAGATCACTGGAGAGATTTGGCCATAATGCACAGTGTTACGTTTGGTGCAAACACAATGCAGCAGATCAGCACAAATGACTGATACCAGCTGTCAAGCACAGAGGTGGAAGGCTGATGATTTGGGCTTGTTTTGGCCACAGGACCCGGACACTTTGTGTTTGAGTCAGCCGTGAGCTCCTCTATACTCAACAGTCAATTGTGAGGCCTTCTCAACAAAATATCTGAAAAAACAAAGAATTGAGGTGTTGCACTGGCCTGGTAAAAGTCCATATCATCTATCCTTTATTATTCAACCTCTTAAACCTTTACGCCCTTAACTTTTATTATTGATTATTTCACGATTTTTCTCATTTATTCTCAATATTTTGTCAAGACTTTTATGCAAGGAATGGACCCATGGATCGGCAAAGTTACAGCATATGTCAAATATAGCTGCATTCCCTTACGCTCACTAATGCCAGGAGCGTAACAGGAAAACTGGGATCATCTGCCAGATACAGAGATTATTTATGGTGTCCATATTTAGACCGACCAAACGGCCTTACTAATCGACACTTAATGTGTTCCTTCAATGGACAGCTGTGGAGTTAAGTTGTTAATTTTAAGTGTAAAATGTCCACTCTGTTTATGTGTGTCTACAGCTTCTCCAGTGTGGGTCACAAGACCTCAGGACAGCAGTTTAGAAGAAGGTAAACCAGGTTACCTCCACTGTCAGGCGCAGGCCAACCCCCCGCCTGAGGTCACCTGGCTCCGCAACAACCTCACAATCACACCTGAGGTTTGTTAGCACTCACACCTCTTTGGTCTTACGCCTCTAAACTCACCAAATATTTTATGGAGTGAAAGAGTTCACTTGAAAAACATGATTTTCTTTTTTTTTCTCCCCATCAGGACTCTCGTTTTAAGTTATTTCCTAACGGCACCCTCAGGATCAACAACGTGGAGGTGTACGACGCTCACAAATACGGCTGTGAAACCAAAAATGCAGGCGGCCGACTGTATGGCCTGGCTCGAGTTACTGTGCTGGGTAAGCTTTACTCCGCTTCTATTTGAAATCTCTGCCGAGACTAAACAATACAGCCAAATGACCAAAACCACGATGATTAATACAGAGCTGAGAAAAAATAAAGAAACAAATGCGGTCATGCCTGACGGCCTGTGTGTGTGTTTGTGTGCTTCCTAAAATAGAAGTGTGCACTGTGTATGTGGGTGTCCTGCAGAACACCCACGGAGGTGTTGCAGATGACTCATACACGGCAGCTTTATTCCATCCTCCGTTTTTACACCTTATCTGTGTGATGAATTCCTGTCTGCAGCATCTTGCTGTGATAGATGGCCCGCCATGTCACACAGCCGTCTGTTTATTAGATCTCAGCGTCTGATAGACCTCAGTATTTACAGTAATCAGATGTGTGCTTGTGTAAAGCCACATTTCCCCAAAAACATGAATATGTGACCGTGATTTTGCATCAGCTCAGTGTCATTTTATCTGTAGGGCGAGTTGCACAAAAGAGGCTTTGACTTGCCCCCATGCCCCCGTCCCATGTGTTAACCACATGTGTAATGTGTGTGAACGCTGTGTTTTGACTTGTATTTCAGAGAAGCTGAAATTCACGCCGACCCCCCAGTCTTCCCAATGCCTGGAGCTGGATAAGGAGATCACTATCCAGTGCTCTGCGAAAGGCAAAGAGATCCCCACAATCCGCTGGACCAAAGCAGGTATGCACACCTCTGGCTTAACCTTTGCTTCCATGGGCTGTGGATCAGATAAGGAACAGCTGTTAAACAAAGTTGAAAATGCGGTAACAGTCTACACCCTTTCGACATCATTATGATGATAAATGCGGTTTCCACAAGAATATGTTCAGACCTGCACAGAGTGTACAAACGGTGCGAGGAAGAGTCATCATCACAGATCCTTTTACCCTTTCGTCTGCGTTAGTGATAATAGAGATCCTCAAACACTTTAATTCTACAAGGATTCCATACACGGCTCTCTTAAGTCCCCTTTGCACCCTTATGTCTCTCTCTGCCCCCCCCCTGCAGACGGAGGTGAGCTGCCCCCTCACGTGGAACAGAGAAATGGTCAGCTCCACTTCACCAAAGTCACCCGCAGCGACGCCGGCAACTACACTTGCATCGCCTCCAACAGCCTGCAGGGGGAGATCAGAGCCTTGGTGACCCTCACTGTGGCCGGTAAGCATCGACAATCGCAAGAGGCCGGGAAGCAGGAAGTCTTGGGTGATGCTTCCAGATTAATCAACAATCCCACATTGAAAGCACTTGTGGTTTGAGTGCACACAATGGTCGTTTCATTACAAAGTAAAAAGTTCTCACGGACGTGAAGTTTCAAACACAGCAGCATTTGTTGTGCTCTTTGTGGCCGTTTTACAGCCCTCGAATGAAGTGTGTTGTGTAACAGAGAGGTTGTTAACCGGTCACCACACTCGCAAGTCTCTGAAGGAGATGATATCCATCAGTTGTGGCCTCGCATTAACAAGCTTTTGCTTGCTTGTGTGTCCATGTGCGCATACAGTGTACATTCGGTTTAAGGTGGAGCCAGACAACACAACTGTGTACCAGGGTCACACAGCCATCCTGCACTGCCAGGCCACCGGTGACCCCGAGCCGCACATCCACTGGATGGCCAAAGACAAGACGCTGGACATCAGTAAGAACAGGAGGTAAATCAGACGCGCGTTACTTGTTTTGATCAGACGGATTGTGGACTCAGTTTTCTTTAAAAAATGATCGGTTGTAGTTTGATCTCTGCCCTTTGATTGGACATCAAAGCTGTGCAAATATAGTATCGTGCACCTGAATTTGAAAATTGATCACAAAATGGCCACAGTCACTCATTTTGTTGGACTTTCTCGCACGTATGACTTTCAGTTTTGCTAATAACCCAACTTACAAGCACGCAGTAGTTCATGATAAGTTGAAAGAAGCCATTTATGACAGGTTTGTTTAGGTGAAATATTACTAAATTAAACTTTGGGTGCTCACTTGCATCCGAAATGAGGAGCCTTTTTAGTTTTTTTGATCTCTTTTAAGCAAGTAGAAGTGAGTGTGTTATCAACATTAGCAGAAGATGGTGAAATTGATTGCTAAATACCCTGGCCAGCATGATAACTGTTAAAAGACATTTCTCGCCTCCTTTTTTTTTTTTCTTTGGCTTCTCCATTGGCCGTGAAATCGTGACATTTAGACATCCACCTTCATTTGTGCTGTTCCTGCTTCCTCCAGGTTCCAGAAGATGCCCAACGGCTCCCTGGTGATCACAGACGTCTCTACAGATGACACGGGCAGGTACACGTGCGTGGCAGGAAACAGCTGCAGCATCAAAGACCGTGTGGCTCAGCTGTATGTTGTGGGTGAGTTTAGCACATGCTCATAAGCACGGTTTTTAAGAGGCACAGAGGTGCACACATGGGGTGTAAGCCCCAATCACAGGAGCAGAATGAAAGCATTAATTAAGCCTCCTCACTCTGCCTGTCATTCACGCCGACAGGTTAATAACAGCAGCCACATTTCTGACGCCACGGCTGTCACTGGGGTGCTGGGATTGGGCAGACGTGAGATCTAATAAAGCTTCACACTCTGAGGCTCATTGTTTACTGCCTACAGCTGAAAATTACAGTCACACGCTCGCGCTACTCTCCTATGTTAACTTGTTTTCTCGGAAAGTAGCAGAACGATATTGAAACTCAGGTTAGAGGAGACCCTTGAATTCAGGTGTTTGTGTGACGGCTCTGCCCAGCAAAACCAGAGCAATAACACGACCGTTAGAACATTTAAATTTTACAGCAGATGAGGGATTGGTATTCTTTTTTTTGTTTGTTTTTCATGGCACAGAAGTCTTTCAGCAGCTTTGTAACAGTTTGTGAAGCAAACCCATACTAAAACCAGTCTAAAATTGTTTGCATATTGTCTTAGAATATATCCAACAACAATAAGATGTGTTTAAATATGCACTTTAAAGGACTTAAATGTGTTAAAGATCGCCCACCATGTAAATTAACCTTTTACGTGTTCATACATGCTGCTTGTGTCCAGCAGACAAACCAGTGCATTTCCACGATGTAGATGAAGACAAGGCTCCATACAAGATGATCCAAACCATCGGCCTGTCAGTGGGAGCGGCTGTGGCCTACATCATCGTGGTGCTGGGACTCATGTTCTACTGCAAGAAGAGACGCAACGCCAAACGGCTGCAGAAGGGCCAGGATGGAGAGGAGCCTGAGATGGAGTGTCTTAATGGTATGAATGTCAGGCGGTTTGAATGGGATTCATCAGCATGTTCCTTTTTTGTGCTCATTTTATCATCCTGAAGTGGATTAGTAGTAGTAGTAGGATATTTGCTGCCATCTTGTGTTCAGTCTGGGTATAGAAATAACAAGTGAAATCCAAAGAAATGTTAGTGTGTCCTACAGATATGTGATTGTTGATCCAGTGGTGCATGTGTTTTATATTGTCAGGAGGTGCTGTTCAACAAAATGGCCACATCACAGCTGAGATCCAGGAGGAGGTGGCTCTCACCAACATGGGCACCATCGCAACAACCGAGAAACGCCACAGCCACGCCAACGATAAGCTCCACTTCCCTCGCACAAACCTCCAGACCATCACTACTTTAGGTAAACTGACATTACTCAACTCTTTTTTTTTTCCTTAAATATATTTCACTCAGAATAAATGTCTTGGTGTTCAGATTTAACAGAAGCTCAGCTGATCTAGAGGCTGCATCTTGATCTTGTGCTGTGCCAATGTTTGCTCAGGTAAAGGCGAGTTCGGCGAGGTGCTGCTTTCCAAAGCTAAAGGTATCGAGGAGGGCGAGGAGGAGACGGTGGTGCTGGTAAAGACTCTGCAGTCCAGAGATGAACAGCTGCAGCTGGACTTCCGCCGTGAAGCTGAAATGTTCGCCAAGCTGAGTCACCCCAACGTAGTGCGCCTGTTGGGCCTCTGCAGGGAGGCAGAGCCGCACTACATGATTCTAGAGTACTATGACCTGGTAATCGCACAGCAATAGAAGCACACTAATTCATGAATAAAGAAATGTCTTGTTTTGCTTTTTTTTTTTTTTTTTGTTTTGATGATGATGATACATTCCATCCATTCTTAATGGCAGGGAGATCTGAAGCAGTTCTTGAGAATTTCCAAAAACAAAGATGACAAAGTTAAATCTCAGCCTCTCAGCACCAAGACCAAAGTAAGTGTTGAATGCATCCTGTGCTCAAACTATCACAGAATGCCCTCATCAAAGTCGCTGTGGTTTGACAGATATGCTCTTTCTTTGTCTACAGGTTTCCATCTGTGCCCA
This sequence comes from Leuresthes tenuis, assembly GCF_036924035.1. Taxonomy (NCBI): domain Eukaryota; kingdom Metazoa; phylum Chordata; class Actinopteri; order Atheriniformes; family Atherinopsidae; genus Leuresthes; species Leuresthes tenuis. The sequence continues at coordinate 20,338,270 of NW_027325362.1, forward strand.
GGTGGCTCGCGGCATGGAGCATCTGTCCAATCACCGCTTCGTTCACAAGGACCTCGCTGCCCGAAACTGTCTGATCAACGGCCAGAGGCGGGTCAAACTGTCTTCGCTCAGCCTCAGCAAGGACGTCTACAACAGGTCCGCCGTACAAGAAGCTGCTGCGTTCATAGCATTAAATCCTCAACAGCTCGGTCAGAATAAAGTAGATTTTCTTTGGCTAATGTCAGATGTTTCCATTTGTAGTGAGTACTACCACTACAGACAGGCGTGGATCCCGTTGCGCTGGCTCCCAACAGAGTCTGTGTTTGAGGACGACTTCTCCACCAAATCTGATGTGTGGGCCTTTGGAGTGCTGATGTGGGAAGTGTTCAGTCATGGGGAAATGCCATATAGCAAACTCAATGATGATGAGGTGCTGGAAGGTGAGCACAGTGGGGTTTGATTCATTACACAAAAAGCAGGATAAGGGGGAAAAATGCGCCTGTTGGTCCTTATATTTGTCTGAAAGATCCCATCATGATGTCTTTGATCTGGTTAAATGACCCTTTTTCTCGCAGGGCTGAAGACGGGTAAGCTGAAGCTTCCCGTTCCGGACGGATGCCCCTCCAAAATCTACAAGCTCATGGTCCGCTGCTGGGCACTTGGACTAAAAGAGCGCCCCTCTTTCACTGACATCGTCCACAGCCTGGGGGAGCTGCCTTCTGACAGCAAAGTCTGAGATGATGACCCACAACCGAGTGGAACTTTTACCGAACCCCCCCTTCCCCCTAAATAAAGACAGAGATGCTGGATTATTAGTCTTACACATTTCAGGGAAGAGGGCTGAAGAAAAACACTTTTTTTTTTTTTATGCATTTCAATTCCAAGTGTGGATGAGACTTCTTTTGCTATATCAAGTGGAAAGGCTCTCATATTTGTGTGAACGGCTTCGTGTGAGCTGTGCCAGGAGCCTTAGCCGCAGCACGGACAATCAGCCTCTCCAGTCTGTGTGCGGTTCCACTGTGACCCTGCTGTCTGCGGACGCTCTTTCTCCGAGACACTTTGATTCACGGAGCCTCGCAAACCTCAGTGCCTCTACCCCATCTCACACACACGCACACACACACACACACACACGCTTAACTGTCAACCGCTCCCTGGGCTCGATGGACACGGCACTCTCACCTGCTCCGATCAGTGGAGGAAACGGCTGAAATGTAAGGTTCTGTTTCTCTCCTCTGTGTTTTCACTCAGAAGCAGAGAGAATATTGAGGCTTTCCAGATGCCAACCATTCAAGAGCGCAATGAGTGAGATTATTCCACCTGGTTTGCTTCCAATTGAAATGTAGTCAGCTTCATTTTTCCCCGGCTTCTGTTACCTTTGTGGCGATACCCGGCCATCATTGTCCCTGCCTAAGTGTGCGCGTTTGTGTGCACTGAGCCATTTCCGTGCTACAGTTTAAATTCAAGCAAGAAGTGTAACAAGATTTGCATGAAGGTTTGTCGACTGTTACTCTTGTGATTTGCTGACACTATCAAACTAAACCATGTTGTGGTAAGACTTCAGGAACAGCATGTAAAAAGATTCTGTTTTACAGCCAAGGAGAATAATGAATGGATGAGTTTGTGCCAGTGTGGGCTTTATATCTTTTTTTATAAATGTTTTTTTTTTTTTTTTTTTGTTGTATTAACCTTGAGGTGCTTATTTGTGTCTACCGATGGGTAAGAACACACACCGTAATAACATCATCATGTCAACTAAGTTGCAGGGATTCAGCGTATCATCAAGTGGAACCTGCAAATGTAATGTCCTCAGAGGTCCAATCACAATTTTTGTCCTGGTCCAAATGTTACGTGCAGTTTTGCTAAGTGGACCATCACACCAGGCAATGTGTACATAATGTAGAAGCCATGCACTAACTTCACTTAAAAGAATCTCCCTCTTTATTTCTTTTGTGTAGAGGGACACGCAGGTGCCTGTTTATTTATGATGAAGGTCCTGTTTTGTTTTAACTATGTTTTATAATAGAAAGGTACTTCTGTGAGGTATTTGTTCTCGCAGTCCATCTCGGTGTGCATTCAGCCTGTTACCCAGCTGACTATGCTAACGCTAAGTACAAAGGAGGTCAAAAGAGTGACTGCAGGTCACCAGTACTCATTTAAGTGCCTGGTAAATGAAGGATTATCCTAATAAGTTCCCTTTTTTTACATTATCTAATCGAATGCAATGGCCTTTGTTTATAAACTTTTTTTTTTTTTTATATGGTTTTAGTGTAATGTTTTGTTTTTATGAATGCTAGGCACTCACACCTAGACCTCTTTTGTTTTTAATCTGCTTCAGCAAATGTTCACCGTAATCACAGATATATTCAAAAGTATCCATGCTGCTGTCAATAAAGGTTCACAGTGTTTTTACCCAATGTGTTGTGATTGATACTGTAGTTTGCCATTGGTGGCAAATTCAGTCTTTTTTTTTATTCATGCATATTTTGTCCACCTTTTGTTTGGTTTAAAAACTCCTTAGATCAATTTTAACTTGCTAAATTACAACGAATGGGCTTCGCAGTTCAACTTTGTGGCGCTGCAGTAGCTAACAGGGACCATTTTAAACCCATCTTCTTTTCTTTTTTTTTTAAGTGTCAACATGAAAATTAGGTGAGGTGTCTGTCCACTTTGACACGTTACATTTACTTCATCAAGTTTTTCCAACTAAAAAGTAAAAATAACTGACAAGGTGCACGACAGCTTCTGTACCCTTTGGGTTAGTTCACAATGGCAAATGTGATAATATCTTGACTGATGTGGACTACCTGTCTTACACAAGTCCCTGCAAGTTAATACTCAAACTCTGCAAGTGCGCATCACTTGGAATACACATGCAAACCTGTGTTGCAGCCGTCCAAAAAGTACCCTAATTTGCCACTTGGTGGTGGTGTATCTCCTCTTTATTAAACGTCACCCTTTGAGCTTTTCATCATCTTCCACTGGATTTGTTAAGTTGCAAACGACAGCATTGCCTTTTGTACATCAAAAACAATTTTCACCACATGCGTCAGTGTTCTCTTGGATTTGTGAAAATGCTCTCCTTTAATCAGATAAAATCAGACTTTCTTTAGTTGAACAACCAACTTTAAATGTGAAGATTTTTCAGTTCTTCCTTGATCATCATGTAAACTGAGTTTTGCATATATGGAGGCCTATGTGGGAGCTTGCTGGTCTGCTGTAGCTATATAGTGATGAATAAAGAGGCTGCACTTAGTACAAATAAATGGCTACTAAGGTGTAATATCCCATGTACTTTGGAAATATTGCAGTGTTAAGACATATTGAGGAATAACGGCTATTTATTAGTTTATTATTGTTATTCCAGCTCATTTCATACAGCCATAACATCATTCCCCCCTAATACACTAGCTTTTTACCAGCTCTAATGGTAATGATAGCCTGCACCATGTAATAAATGTTCCCTGGTATCGTTCCAGCAAATCTTAGGTGTGAAACCAATCTCAAAGACTGATACTTGGGATTTGTCATAACTTGTGTATTGGAACTAGCGAGATGGGTTTACTGCATCATCTAGAGCACTGAGAGATATAACAGACCTCGGTTCCCTGAAGACGAAGTGAAATGTTTCACCAGGCAAATCAATGTCTGAATTCAACTGACAGCTTGTGTCACTGTCCTAGTGCTTACATGTCAAGATCTTCAATGACGCCTAAAGTAAACCACTGGCATAACTAATAATATTGGAAACACATGAGCTTTTTCTGCTTCCTCTGCTGTGGAAAGCCCCGTTGCAAAAGCTGAACAATTATGTGACACAATAACATGTTGATTGTAACTTTTACGCAAGTTTCTGAGGAAAAAAACCTCAAACAAACCAACAACTCCTTACTCTGGTCTAAAATGTGGTGTTGCAGTTGTTAAGTAATGATACTAACAAAAATGTCATACCTTTCCTATAGAAATTATCAGAACTTAACCTTGTCGTTTGCACATCTATCTAAATGTAGGTTATTATCTACAGTAACAGTACTGTACAAAACGCCAGCCTTAAAGTTTACCCTCGCAATGAATTTCATTATTTAAACTTGAGAGGAACATGTTTTGTGATATGACTTGGTATCACCTGTGGAAAATAAAATGTGGACTTTTTTTTATTATTATTATTTTGGTCCCTTGCGTTTACACGGTGACGTTGACATTAGCGCAACCATTTTGGTATTTATTCTAATGAGTGTTTCTTATCGACCAATGACAACACTATTCATATAATCCTCAGCCAATCGATAGGCGACGCTGTGACTCACCATATAAGGAGAGACAGCGCCAAATAAGGAAACGTTGTATCTCTTTATAAGGAGGGAAGTAGTTCCTCGGTTGTGATATTACTCCGCTGTCGCATAAACTGTTAAAAAATATGGTGTTTCTATGCTTTTCTGATCCATAAAGAAATAGATATTGCATCAGAAATTAAGTTATGATGAGTGTGTCTGTACTAACAGACCGACATTAGCGTTATTTTTGGTTCACGATACGGACTATGTGACGTGGCGTAGCCACATTGAGGACGCTCTTCGCGCTTTCCTTTTTGAGAAAGTGCTCGGAGTTTTGGAAATAGAGGAGGAGGATGAACCAAACTGAGCCAGGGTTGACGGGTCCTGGGGGCAGCATCACTTTTGAAAGTTTTTATCGGTAATTTCCCGGAGTCTCCAAAGCGTCAACTGTCCCGGTTTGTTTACATTCTGTGGCCCAGGCGTGTATGCGTTTTATAAGCCACTTGCGACGCAGCACGCTTCAGCTTTTTTAGCTGGCGTTTAGAAACTCGGTCCAGTAAATATAATGTTGCCCAGCCAGGCTGGTTCGGCACCATCTGGAAACGGGTCAGCATCAGGCAGGGGTACCACAGGACACGGTTCGGGGGTTGTCGGAAGTGGGATTCGTCCCGTTTTGGTTCGAGGAGTGCAAGCTTTACCGGGGGTCAGCGAAGGCGCCGGTGCTGCAGGGCGACAGGGTGAGAGGGACGCTGTCGGGATGCTGGGTGCAAATGGTCCAGGGGGTCCGAGAGGCGGCAGACCGGGGAACGGTACCGGGGTGAACCCTCTTCAGACCGCCGTCCAAGGAAACATGGTGGGGTTAAACACTGGAGTTGTGTTGCCCCACGGTGCCCGGTTCGACCCGGACCGGGAGAACGCTCCACTGTGCAGCGGCTCGGATAATGACTCTGACTCCGGTGATGATGATGACCCAGTGGGTTCACTCGGGGACAGCAGGAGAGGTGTGAAGCGAGAGAGGGGGGAGATGGAAGCTGCGGTGACGGGGCAGGAGGTTGGAGTACCTGCCGGAGGTTACGGCATGGTGTCCGGGGGAGTCGCCGGGGCAAAACCGGGGAAGAAGACACGTGGGCGCGTAAAGATAAAGATGGAATTCATTGACAACAAGTTGAGACGGTACACCACTTTCAGCAAGAGGAAGACGGGCATCATGAAGAAGGTGAGTCAGGTGACGCCTCTGGAGCTACAGCAACATTTGAGTCTCTCTTTATGTGTTGATTAAATGGATCATCTACAATGTCCTTTGTACTCAGGTAGTAACTCATAGAGTTAACAGTGACAAGGAGGCGCCTTAATAACATGAAAAATCAAAACAGTGGAGGGGGGAGGGGAGGTGCATGTGGAATTAGCTATAATAGCCTTCATAAAGACAAAGAAACAAAATAATTGTTGAATAATGGGGAAACATGATCATTTGTACCACTGACCAGGATCATGTCTGGTCTCACTTTATTTCATCTGGGACAAAACAGTTGTGGCACAAAGTGACTCAGTGGTTGTGAGGAAGTCAGGACATTCATGACATGCAATTGGGCTGCAAATAGACCTGAGCAAATGACAGTTCTATTTATGACCATGCTCACCCACTCCACCCCCCCCCCCCACCCCCCCACCCCCCTCCTGTCTATCACTCACACATACAAATTTCCAGTTAACCGACACACTCATTCTTACACACATACCCCCTGCAGCACAACTTGGTTTGCTCGCTGACCAGCCTGCAACTATTGCAAGAAAGTTCCCCTCTGTGGTCATCGGTGCACACAGGCTGTTCCCCTCTTCCCTCCCTGCTCCCAGGCGGCAGCCATGTGGCAGTGAGCAGCAGTGGGCTCTGTGTGCCAACAGCTGACTAAACCCCAGGGAAACGGATCAGAGGATGGCAGGAGAGCACTCAAACAGAAGCTGGGGACTGTCTGTGCGAGCATTATGGCAACTGGACATCTCGACGCAGGCAACCAGCATCCCTTGGTTTTAGTTTTCTTCGCTGAGTCTGGCTGACAGAAGTTGCTTCTTGGTAGTCGTGGTTACATCTCTTACGGTCCACTAGATGCAGAGCAATACTTCTTGGGAAACAAACAGCACACCCACCACCCACACGATCGCTGACTTAATAACGCGTCTCTTATTTTGCAGAAACTCATGAAAAGTTGATCATCAGGAAATCGGGTCATCTGTTGACCACAAGCAGGGTATTTTTTTTTTTGTTTGTTTTTTTTATCACAAAGACTTATAAGCTGAGCTTTATTGCAGTCGGAAGAATTTTCAGTTGTCCCCGTGTCTCTTCAAAGCTCTGTGTACTCTGCTGTGTTTCTCTCTCACTTTTTTTCCCTTTTTTCTTATGTATCCCAGACTGTTGTCGTGGAAACTGAGGTGTCTTTATGTAGGCTCTTGGCAACATGAACACTATTTGCCACAATGAGGGGATGGAGATTTTTTTTTTTGAAAATGTTGCCCACACTGTGCCAGCCATCACATAAAACTGACAGGTGGGTGGAGTGGGAAGATTCATAGTAGTTTGGTCTCAGTCTAGGATGAACCCAGCTTCATTTGGAAGGGTGCAGTGGGCAAAGAGGATGCCTGTATTGCGCCCCCCCCATATACGTTTTGGGTTATGTGGCTCCAAACACCTGCATAGTATACGTTGTTACCTCAGTTTGTTTTTGCCATTATGTGTCTTGAGAAGGGTTTGTTTCTAATTATGCCCATACTCTAGCTTTACCCACTTAGCTGTCTTTTTCCAGCAGACATTTTATCATTTCACAGCAGGAGAAGCACAGGTGTAGTTAATGCCATTAACAATGGGGCCCATTCCATTTAGGTGCACCAGGAAGCCGAGCACAATAGCCATCTTGCATAATGCAGAGACTCTAAAACTGGCTCCACTGTGATTTATTTTTTTATTTTTTTTAATGTTTACACCTGGGATTTGTCCATTATGAGATGTCGTGTTATAAATTCATTGACCTCAACTGTTACTTTGGGGCTCATTGTATTGTTAGGTACTTTCAGTCCATGTATGGATTGCTTTTAAAGGTTTGTGAGGATTTGTTTCTGAAATTTCCTCTTTTCTTTGACCACGTGACTTATTGTGTCGAAGGAAGACAAATTGACCCTAGTTTCCCCAAAGCCAAAGAGGATATCTTCAGATAGTCTTTTTTTTTCTTTTTTGTCCAAACCACGGTGTGTATCTCAGTTTGCACATTTATATAAACCCCCGCTGATGACCTAATCAGTTTGAGAAGCTCTGTCAGAAACCTTAGCGAGAATTTCCCTCAATAATTAACCAATCATTAAAATGGTTGTAACTTTCTGTCAATGAATAAATCAGTACTTGAAATGCCTTCAAGCTGCTTTCTAAAACCGTGGTTATTGAACCCATCTTTTCATGTAAAGTGGAGGCTTTGCTCTCAGTCATTGCTGTAGATGTTGTTAAAGAGTCCATATTCTGTTAATTAGCAGATTGCTAACTGTATCTCTGCTGTTTACTAGAATAGGTTTATATCTGCTATAAACCTCCTTTGTAGTGTATTTCTCATACCTCTTAAAGGCTTCATTTTAGCAATTGTCTATTCAGAGAAACCCTCTCCAGCATAATATGGCCCCTTTTTAAAGAGATTTAAATGAGCATCGGTCTTCTTTTAGGACTTTTTGTTTGTAACTGATGGCTAAAAGCAGGTAAACAGTACGATGGACCATTGTTTTGTTGTGGAATTTTTCAAGATAAACACGCTTTGGTTTGGGAATTTTCCCCTTTTTCTTTGTGATTTGATAAACATGCTCGACTGAGATATTTAGTGTGGCAGAGGAGCCAATTACATTCAGACACCAGCGCAACTGCACCACACCTGCAGCCATCAATGTTCATGTGAAATCCAGCAGAGCAAGGAAACTTATTAAAGCATCGTGTAGGCCTGGTTTGTGCTGCCATATAGGAGACTCAAGCTGACAAATTAGTCCTTCTCTGTCTTGGAAGTTGGCCAAACACGAGTCTGTGCTGTTAGAGACCCCGCTGTAGCTGGTGTACGGTTAATAAAGGGAGACGTCGGCAGAGGAGGACGAGTGGAGCTGTGTCGTTCGCTGCGTCTGTAAGGCTGCATTAGCACTCGCTGAGGTGGACCGTGCAACCAGCCAGAAACTCCTTCAATCACCAGAAAAGCTCAACATATGTACATGTTTTTAGTGAAACGGGTGCAATGTGGCACTGGCTTAAGCCTGCAAGTACCCAGCAAGTTAGGACTGAACTGATGGTGGTCAAAATCACCAAGAGCCGAGAGACTGGGGAGGAAGACTTGGAAGAATATAATGTTCTATTACCGCTCAATAAAATCCTTTTAATTTGAGTGTTATTCATCTGCTGCTCGCTCTGTCTGACAGAGTATTGCTCTCCAGCTGACGATGGCACATCTGTCAGCAAGCCTCCGCTGTATTGTGTGCGTGCGCCAAGGTGATGGTAATGGCACTGTGCCTTCACAGCACCAGGAGCATCCTCCACATAACTGATGACTCATCTCAATCAAAAGGCTTTCTCAGGAGTTCACTGCGAGTGCAGCATCGGGATGCGTTTGGTTGTGTGTGTGTGTTGGATTGAGTTGGATTTTGGTGCTCCTTTCCTTCACAGTGGGGAGTTTCGAGTGTGAGCATCTGCCTGCTGTGTAATGAATGACAAGGCAGCAGATTGAGATGGACGCCTTGCATTTCACAGCCAGCTACCTCTGCTTTAAGAATGATTCCTCATGCCCTCTGTCCTCAGGGGTGCTAATAACCCCCCCCCTGCCTTTGGAAGCCGGCCCTTGGCTGTCTCTCAGCGATATCACACTCGCTATTCTGGGAGGCTTATCTTCTGTTATTTTAGTTTCATTTGTGGAATACGTCACAGGTCACTACAGGAGTATTTATAGGTTCTAATGTTTTCTTACCTTTTTTCCACGGGTCCATGTTGGGGAATCTCTTACATTCCTTCCTCGGTTGAGATTAATTTGTGAGTTACGTGAAGGCAGCCCTGATTTGGTTAACTGTTCTCTTTCTTGACCAGATGGTTACGTTTTTATTATTTATCTCTCACCAGGCCTACGAGCTGTCCACCCTGACGGGGACCCAGGTTCTGCTGCTCGTGGCCAGTGAAACGGGCCACGTGTACACTTTCGCCACTCGGAAACTGCAGCCCATGATCACCAGCGAAACGGGCAAAGCCCTGATCCAAACATGCCTCAACTCGCCGGATTCGCCACCCCGCTCCGACCCCTCCATGGACCAGCGAATGAGCGCCACGGGCTTCGAGGAGACGGACCTCACCTACCAGGTGTCTGAGTCAGAGAGCATGGGTGACACAAAGGTGAGAACAAGAAGTGGTCACGCTGAAAATTAAGCATAAAATTGGTGTCTTTGGAAAGATAATGTTAAGGCTGCTGCAGTGAAACCCTATAATTGATTGCTCCTAATTCAGTGCATCTCCTCTGTGATCAGCAACAATGGTTCTTGGGCTCCTCTCTCTGTGACTCACCCTCTGTCTGCTCTCTAATGGAGTCATGAATTGCAGAGTGAGTCTTGAAAAGCACTGATAAAGCACAGGAGAGAGTCACTAATGAATATATTGGGAAATCTTGCCAGAAAAGGCCAGCATACAAGGATAGCAAATAAATCAAACCCACGAGCAGCTGTAGGAAAAAAAAAATGCTATTGTAAACACAGTTTTTAGCTTTTGTCTGTTTGATGTGAGGTTTCTGGTTTAAGCTCGTTTTTAGGTTCTGAAACCATTTTTTATTGAAACCAAAAGGTCTCTGTAGACCCTCAAAGGAGTAAAAACTAAAGGAAGAGCCAGATAAGATGAGGACAGTGATCCCTGTCCTCTGAGGGGAGTCATCCACACGTTACCTATCTGACCTCTCACCCAGGGAAACCTCACAACACCTAAAGATAAATCACTGCAGGTCTGGCCTGTGTTAGGAGGAGAAACATGCAGCCTGCTACATGGAGGCCTTGACTGTTTATGTTGGATTTTGGGATGGAGCTTTCTTATGTTCGCGGATCACACTTTAAGATACTTAAACAGAGCTGGTACCTTCTCAAATCTTGGAATTTTACGCTCAAAAAGGTTGAATAAAACTGCTGAACAGAATCTGAATCTCTTCTAAAAGTTACTTCTTAGCTAATAGTGCGGCGTGTTCTCATCCCACGAGAAACCTGCCGTTTGTGTCCCTTTTCCCACATCACTGCAAGTGGTTTATTATTATTTTTTTTAGCGATCTGAAAATGTGATAAAGCAATAAATTTCTCCGTAGACACACTTCACTGTTCACACTTTTGTGCAATCACGTGCTGCACACCGAGATTCCCCCGACTGTTTACACAGCTTAAGCTTGCCCCTTTGAAGACGGACACTTGCAGGCCCGTTTGCCCGCATGCTGTTTTTACAGGCGCTAACTAACGCGTACCATACTTCGTCAAGGATGGGAGATCAACCTTTGCATGTTAAGCCACTCTCATGCCCGCTCTGCTCATTGATAAAAATTAGATTCTGCCTCTGTTGCCATATATGGTATGGTTTCCCTGCCTGCAGTCTTGGCTGAGGCCCCTCACATTCCTTATAAGCTGCAGCTGTCTTTGGAGTCCTGTGATTTCACCCCCCCTCACCCCCCACCCCCACAACCTCTCATTTAGTGATATGGAGGGGAGGTATGGATGCAGATATGAGCGCGTGCAATGGAAACCGTTGAGCAATAGTTTTCGTCCCATTTCACGTGGCATCTGTTTAGGTGGCGTGCGGTGATGCTCGAGTGATCCACGCCAGGATCAGAGCTTTTATGGCTCGGACGTGGCAGGTAGATAGTTTTTCGGAGAAGTTTCAGTGCAGTCGGTTCACTGTGTGTTTGCTACGTCTGCAGCATCTGGACACTATCCAATATGAGAGTAGTATGTCATGCATACAGTCCAAGCTAGTCTAAACAACTCAAGGTTAGCAGTGGCTGTTGGGGGGGGGAGTGGAGAACTTTTTGACTTTGGCAATAAGTGAAGTAGACATGATTTGGTGCTGTTTGCATAGAATATTTTGCTTATCTTTAAGACTGGGAACTCCTTGAAGGCAACTTTAATTTATGCGCTTTGGAGGTTGTGGTAGGAGAATTTTGTCAAGAGCTGTAACCATGTCGTAGCTTATTGGTTTCCAGCTGCGTGTAGGGACACATGAATCCTTTTAGATACTCGGCTGACAAGGGCGTCCTGCATTGTTCAATATCATGGATGCAGTAGTTTGACAGAAACTAGTTTCAGATAAGTTGTCTGCTAAATTATCAACAGTTTCTTTTCCGGCAGTAATCATTAGCTGTTTGTTGTCAATCTTTCCATCCGAGTTGTTTTATGGTAAAACCAAGGTGGCTGCCTTGGAAATCTCTCTTGCACCTTTCACTAAAATGAGCTGGCTGTAGACGCATCAGTCAACGTGCAATTCCAGCTGTCACACAGGGCAGAATTGGTTGGTTAAAGTGCCTTTAATTGAGCACAGAGGAATCTTAAGATAACGTGTTAAGATTGATGAGTGGCAAGTCCTCACTGCTCGGTTGTTACTGCTCTGTCCGTAGACACAAAACCAACAGCTGAAGGAGAGGTTTCAAGACTGTTCTCTGAGGGCTGTTGAAAGGAATTCTGGGAAATGTAATGTCAAAAATAGAGGTGAATGAGGTAGGATGGAGAAAATCTAGGATGCATGAGAAAACGCCATCAGAGAGGGCCCGGCCCGCTGCTTATTGTGCCTTCAGTACATCCTTCAACGGACACTTAGATTGTTTATAGCTGATTCCTATTACTGGACATGCCTACAGTACAGATGTTTTTATGCTTTTTGGGTTATTTTTGGATGGGGATAGCAAATCCCACAACTCATGCTTGCTTAAAGCATCTATCTTAGCTGAATTCTCAGTGTCAGTCTCCTCTGGTTTTCCCCTCATCCCTCCCTCACTTTCTCTGTCCTTTCCTCCCTTACTTCATCCCTCTCCCTCCATCCTCCCCTCTGCTCGTGCTCTGTGTCATTGCTGTTAAAATCCTGCTGAAGTTTATCTGTTGCTCTGTCATTTGTGTCTTTGCCAAGTAAAAGCAACCAGGAAACTTTCAGGCCTTTGTCCTGAGCAACTGCTGGCATGACTGCTTCCCCTGCAGTTTGGTGCTGGAAACGCCTATTGATGGATTGAACAACTTAATTATTCACTACATTGCACATTAATAAATGCGCATGGAGCATGTTGGCTGTTTTGGAGAGGGAGCAAGGCGGCGTTATGTCACGCAGCCCCAACCCTCCCCCCCTTCTCCCCCCTTTATTTTACAGCAAGCAACTGGACAGGTCAGCCGCCATTGGCTGCACCTCCTCCACTTGGGCTGCCTTGCCTTTTTTAGCAGTCCCAAATGGAGCTGCAAATTCCATGTTGCTGGCAGGGTGACAGACTGGGAGATGGGAGCCAGCAAATGGGAGATTAGATGAGGGCCAGCCACCAGTAAACCACACAATGGGCTCTCTGACTTACACTGCAGTAACCTGCCAGTTGTCACCTTTAATTTGGAATGACTAATCCCTCGTGAATAGGAAATCATTTGTGTTTATCTCTTTTTTTATTGACTCTCTTTAGTTTTCCATCTTTAAAACAATGTCCTTGTCTGTGAGTATTAGGAGGAGGATTTTTAAAAAATTCCTTTTCAATGTACATAACATTAAACAACTGCGCAAAGATACAGAAACCAGTGAATTGAAACTCAAAGAGTTACAAGAACATTGTTCCTGTGAAGTTTGTTTACTGATATCCGTCTCCTGATCGCTGTAATCTGAACAGAACGCAGTAAACTTCTGATGTCCGTTTCTGGCGTTGGAATAGCGTCTCCGTCTTGTAAAATGGATTGCATGGCTTGTTAAGGAGGACGCTCTCAGTGAGAACATCGCTGTGCAGAGGATTCATTGCTTATTCCAGATGACTCAGCCCTCCGCTCGCTCGACTATAAAGTTTTGACATCATTTGCTACGTTTTGGTACCCGATAAAACAAAAGCGGCGTGCTTAGATTTGAGTGTGGTGAGCAGAGCTGAGGCTTGAAATGAGAGATGATTTAAAAAGGTAAGCTGGGCTAAAACTTACAAAAACCTAAGGCAACCACTGAGTTTGTAAAACTTTCAGCCAATGTCTCTGGAGCTGATACAGACCTATATATATATATATATATATATATATATATATCTCAGTCTATGCAAAAAAATGTAATGCCATAAGAATTCTGTGATTGTAAGACAGTTTTTCAAAAAACTTCAGATGGGATACTGTTAAAAGCTCAAAATATATGAATTACGACCAAAAAGTCGCTCGTTCTTCAAATTAAAAACGAGAAATGCATAAAGTTAGATTTTTTTTTGCTTAGAAATGACTTTTGTTGGTCAAAATGGCTGTATTGGGAGGATGGTGGTTTACTTTTTTCTTATCAGGAATGATATGATGTTCTATTGTGTAAAAGTTCACTTAGAGCAGCAGCGGGGTGGACAGGACATGAGGGGGATGTGGATTCCAGGTTTTGACTTAATTCACAAAGATGATCCTCTCCTCGCCTCTCCTCAGGTCTGACAGAATGCATTACAGCACGGTGGTCTATGTTTACGATGCACTGCCGTGACTCTGAAATGAACACCAGCACTGTTTATAGACTATCAGGTTAAACAGGAGACGCAGGGTGATGGTCAAACAAAGCAGTAGGTCAGTGGAAGCTCTGTATGTAGGTCGCACAGATAGTGGCCTTCAGGACGCTGGAGTCGCCACACAGGTTTAGAGCAGACTGATCAAACAGGCTGCACCTTCTGAAGCCAAACTCTGTCCTTGTTGGACCTCAGTAGGGAGACGACTTCAAAGCAAGCGCAGATGTTCCTTTCTTCACCGAGCAGTGCAGTTCTTTAAAAACCGGAACGCGATGACCTTGTGAGCCGTCTTTAAACTATAGTACCAGAATGAGCGTCTCAGTCTGTTACAGGAGCAGAATCATTTTGTGAGAACTGAAAGGTATCAGTTGGTGTTTGTCAGTACTTGTAGCCCCCTGTTGCCTCATCTGGCCTGGAAGGGGTTAAGTCCCCCTGGAGGTGCTCGGGTTTCCAGCCAGCTGTCTGTGCCCTCAGCTGTTTGTACTCTCACCCCTATCCTGTCCCCTGTGCTGAAACAACCTCGCACAGGTCTGACTCTGCTGAGCCTGCTTCACACAGACTAAGAAGTGACACTCTGCTCTGTTGTATCATTTTTTTTGTTCCCTCTTTCACTTCTGCCATAATGGTAAAGATTTTTGTCCCTGCTGTGAGGACGTGCCGCTCCACATGTAACCCCAGTGCCAGTTGTGTTGTTTAGATATAGTAAACCTTAATTGGGGAATTCTCCGGGGAGTGTGAAGAGGTGGCCGCGTTATGCGCCGTCTGCGATTATCAGCCATCACTCGGTGATGAATGACAGGAGTGATGACTCGACTGTAAAGGGCTAATACATTGTTGTGTAAATGTATCCAGTTTTCCTGTTTCGTTGAGAGGGCAGAACAACTTAGTAATCTGTTTGTCCCTCCCCCTCTGAAGCTCGAGCTGCTGTTTAACTAAAGAGGTAAAGGACCTTGGACTGACGGAGCCCCTCGGCAGAACCTCGAACTGAGCAGCTGAGCGTGTGTGTTGGTTCTGTAGGTATTATTCTCAGCTGGTTGTAATGGACAGCACCTGCTTATCCATTATGTGCCCTTATTGAAGACTCGGCTGCAACGGTGGTACTGCTGGATGATTTATTCATCTCGCGTTTTATTTTTATTTCAGTGAGTTAAAATTAAACTTTCATTTCACATCACGAACATTAAGATTTGAGGGGACTGCGGTGTGGCTGTAGCTGGGGAGCTGATCCTTACAGTAGCTGCATTTACATGTTTGCATAGCAGTCTGTCGTAGCAAGGCCTTATCAGCAGAGTCCATGCTGGATCCTCCACCTCTCACCCATGTAATCAGTCACATATAAAAACCAATAGTGCTTCGTCAAAGCAAGATAGTGTCACTTGGTTCTATGTGGACCTTTTTGTTATCAATGATGACTTTCTTTTTTTTTTTTCCAAGGATTTTGAAGCTTACGATGCTTTAAACTTCAGTAACGTGCTCTCTCAGGTAGTCACGCTACCTAATGTGACACATGGCTGCGTTCCCAGACACTAGACCTGTATTAATCTCTCACCTCTTCGGTTATACTGCTTTCGAGGGTTTTGCATTTTCAGATAGCTTTGTCCCAGCTCTGCGGCTGGATTCTAATACAGTCACAGAACGAATGTCCCTCAGAGGACCTGCGGTTCAGGCAAACCCTCAACCTTTTTTTTATTTTTTAGCTCATTTTTATGAGCAATGTGATCCAGCCCTGGAAGTAAAAACAAATGGGGTTACAACCTTAAATATTCAAAAGGTTGCCCTCAAATGAGTGACAAAGAGCAAATTACACTGGGACTCTTTCCCAGTGATTTCCAAGGTTTCGATTGCAATTTCACCTCAGTAAAAAAAAGGATAAGTTAGTGATAAACACATTATATGCATATAGGGTCTTTTTCTGAGGGCCTTGTTAGGAGTGAAGCTTCTGTGCATCAGTAAGTGCAACCAAACATTTCCTGTTGTTCCTCTGTACAGATGATCTCTAACATGTCAGAGGGTGTCCTCACATGAACTTCTTGCTTCAGATCCTTCCACAACATTTTATTTTTTTTTTTTCGATTAAGGTCAAGTATTCAACTTGGCCGTTCCAACACACTGACCTAATTAATTAATTAATTAAGTTTTTTTTAGCGATAAGTATTGATGGCTCGCTGCGTGACCCACTCTGCCATTAGATTCAGTTCATGGGCAATGTTGACAAGCCCTTCTGGTCCTGATGCAATGAAACCGGTCTAAACCATGACAGTAATACCAACATGTTCCAGTTTGATAAGGTTCTTGAGCTGAAACCTACTGTTTTCAGTACTACTCCTCTATCCATAAAAGGTTTTTTTTTTTTTTGTTTTCTGACAGGCTTCTGGTTTGTCACGTGATCTCCTTTTAGACTGCAGATGGACTTTGGTGTTTCTGATGGAGAACAGTGGCTTTCTCCTTGCACCCCTGTGCATCATCGTTGTTCGGTGCTCTCCTGGTCTTATGAACGTGGACATTAACCAATGCGAGAAAAGACTTCAGTGTATTAATAGTTCTCCTGGATCCTTGTATGACCCTGCTGACTATTGCACATGTTGCTCTCGGAGTGATCTTTGATCTATCCATTCCGAGGAAGGGTGACGGTGTTCTTGAATCTTCTCCATTTCAGCACAAACCGCCTGCCTGTAGATCCATAGAGACACTTTCGTACCTTTATTCTGGTTCGATGAGCAATAACAACTCATTTTCTGAGGTCCTCGGAGATCTCCTTTGTTTGTACCATTCAGCACTTGTACAAACGTAGGTTGTACAGACCAGAATTTGAAAGATTTCTGTTCATTTAAAACTCACATCTGGTTGTCCCAGAACCTCTAACTCTTAATTTCACCTTTAACTCAACTTTTGGTCCTTGAGGTTCAGAAAACTTATGCTTTCGGACACCATTGTAGCTTATTTTATGCTTTGTACATTTTCTTTTTTTTTTTTTTTTAATTTGGGTTTAATGACCTGGAACTAGACCCTCAAAGAACACTGATCCCGCAGAAGTAAATGCCAGATAATATGTCGCCTTATTCCCATCCTGCTATTAAAGATCATTAGTATCATGCGATAAGTGTTGGCGTAAGCGTGTAGTCACAGGCATCGTGGGTTTCGTTTTGCTTTATATTCTCAGCCGAACGCCTACTCCGCTCTCATCATGCAGCCCACTCACCAACACATCCTGCTCGGCTGTTCAATGGCCTCTCACATTAGCGTATGGTGTGATGCTACGTCTCATGTCCTTTTTTATCATCTCATTTTTCTGCTTTCTTTGCCCTGTTACTGAGATGTGACGTCACGCGGTAACACGAAAAAACAACAGGAGTGTAAAAGTGATGGTTTTTCTTGCTCTTCAGTGGAGTCGGATTGAGCTGCAGCTGGGTTAGAATCACGAGATAAATGAGCAGAGATGAATGGACAGTGCTGAGTGTTCAGGTGACGGCTTTCAGAGGTTGCACAGTCATGTTTCTAGTGTGCTCAAAAGAAGAGATTAGCTCTCTCTGGGATTACAGAAAAACATTTAAGTTAGCCCTGAGTAGCCATCCAACACTGAAATCCCTCAAAAGTTTGCTCTTGTTTGACATGGAAATGGGATCCTTTAGGAAAACGCTCCCTGCACTGCTTAGTATCTTACACATGGATGCAATTAGAGGGGTCCCAGCCTGTTTCTCTAGCTTGTTTATGCCATTTGCCCTGTGACTATTAAAACCTGCTCTGGTTTCTGTCAGGCATCATTGATCCTTGAAAAACTGCAAGAATTAAAAGCTGCTCTCCCACCTACTCTGCTCAAAAGAGTCAAAGCTCCGTTAATGGTGTTGTTTTAGGAGCCGTTGTGAAACAGGTTTTTACACATGCTGCATTATGTGTATGTGCAGTATGGACCCGGTGCTGGTGTTTCAGATTGAAAAATGTTTCTTAAGCAACAGTTTTCAGTTCAGGTTTCACTTAAAATTCTAGCTTGGGTGACGAACCTTGGATGTGAGGTTTTGCAAAAAGTTTCAATTTGCTTGTTGGGGGAAAATAAGAAAAGACAATGTTGGGTTGCATTAAAATCCGTTTCTTTACCATAACACTCGTACGACTGCATGAGTCGAGGACCAAGTTAAAATCAGAAATATCAAGAAAAAGTCCTTTTTAGAGCGTCATTGCGTGTTGCAGCAGCGATGAAGAAGCTTCTGACTGAAACCACCCTGCTGCTGGATTGGCATGTTGTGTAGGGGATTTGTAGTGTTGTTCATTATGTTGACGAGCTTCGGGTTGGTTTCTCCCACAGGACACACTTAAGCCGACGTTCACTGTCGCGAGCCTACCGGGCACGACCAGCAGCGCCCAGTCCACAGTACCCACCACATCCACCACCATGCAGGTGAGCAGCGGACCTTCGTTTCCCATCACCAACTACCTGGCCCCCGTCTCGGCCAACAGCAACATCAGCGCAAATGGAACTGTCCTCAAGACTGCTGGCGGCTCCACGGGAGTCATGCAGCTGCCCGGTGGCTTCACTTTCATGCCTGGTACGTAGAGCAGAAAAACATGCCGTGTCATGTCCTCAACATCCAGCTCTTCTATTCTCTTTACGGTTTGTTTGTCTCACCCTCATACTGTCACTTCATCTTTTGTTGATGCCACCGTGTTGTCAAGCTTATTAGCTGATTAGAATTTGAATGGCATCGTGGCGCGACCTCCGCCGTCATCTTAGGACGGTCGTGCCTCTGAGCTGTTTACATCACACAGCAGCTCACCAAGACTCGGAGCCCTTGGGTTTTACAAAGCCCACAGTATCCGGGGGAGCCACGTCTGTTGGCGACTGGCCCTGCCTTTGATTGTCACTTAGGGACAGGAATAATTAGGTGAGAGGGACACAATAGACCTGGCAAAAGAGAGCCCATGAACAAGGCCCATAATTAGTCATGAATATTCAATGAAGGATCGGTGGCTTGTGCTGAAATTATAATTGAGGTGTACTTTGTGGAGTCGGATCCTTTGTGTCAGCGTGGTCCTGAACTAGACATGACCCTTCATTAAGGAGGACTCCACAGACACACTTCACCTCATCAACTCGGACTGAAGGCCAGCAGTTTCTGATTTGGAAACCCCTAAAGTCTTTCTAAATTGGCTTTCCATTTATTATTCATTACACTATGCATTTTTTTTTTCTAAGGGAAATTTTGCGTCTACATTTAGGGACCATGACTAGAAGCCAAAGGGTGCCAAGAGGACACAGAGGAATGAGACATAATAGAATTTCAGACGTTAATAGTTAAATATCGCACACTGTCTGTGCTGCCGACTCGGCTCTGTAAAACATAAAAAGGTGTGTTACACACAGACGCTGACCGGTGCAATCTTTTCTGATGTCTGTTGTTTTTACCACGAGGTGAAAATGCCCAGTGCTCATCTCTGTATTCTGTTATATTTCCTGGCAGTGCCACTTGCTAGTTGGTGCAGTGTGTTGCTGGTTGCCTGTGCTCAGACAGACAGACACATGGTGCCCTCTAATGGGCACTCATTCTGACAAACAGGTGAAGGACAGCCAGGCATTGCCTCTGCCCTTTCCCTCCCCTTTTCCTTTTTTTTTCCCACCATCCTTCTCTTCCATCTGCAACCTCGTCTCTTCACCCTCTCCCTCACTCTGTCGCTCGCGCGTTTGCTCGCTTTCTCCTCTTCACCACCTGTCTGCACATAGCAGCAGCGCCAGGTGGAACAACACACCCTCCCACACCAAAAGCTCCACAGTTGACAGCTTGAAAGGGCCTGCCCACCCCATTGCAGCAACTGCCTATAGAGCATATGACCAAATGTGAGGGTGTGACTCCAGAGTCACGTTCTGAAATGAAATAATTGCAGCTGAAGAAAGTACTTCATCTCCAAATGCAAGAGGGATTTAAAAGAGATTAGCAGATTTTATTGTATATTTCCTGAAAATTACTTCAATATGCATGCATGCATGGTTGCCCAAATAAAACTAATTTGTGCATTATTGTGTTAAGTGTCGTGTATAAAGGCATCAGCCAAATTAAAGGTACCCTGTTGAGTTTTTGCACCATACAGATCTTTCTTGTTATTTATTTATCTTTTGTTATTTTTATGATTTATAATTCTTTAAGTGGAACTTTACAGTCGATGGGTCATGCAGAACCTTTGAAATGAGAAGCTAGGGCAAGCGATAGCTGAAGTTATGGCAGCTGCTAGCATTCATGTCCGCAAAAACACAGCTACTGTAAACACAAACTTAGTAAACTATAGAATCAGAATGGTAACATGTTCATATTTTTTCCCTTTCAGCTATTTTAGAAATGCACCGCTTGGCATTCGGTTTAGCTATTTGCCGCTTTGGCTCTTGCCTGCTAGCTGCAAGTGTCTCGAAGGCCAGCTAGCTGCTGTTAGCCACCACGTGGCTAGCAGGAATAGCCTAGCCATGGATGCTAGTCGGCCCTGGTTGGTCGAAGTGAGTTGCATTTCTAATATTGTTGAAAACAACAAAAAGTGAATACTTGTTGTGATTCTAACACTTGCATGCTACCTTGCATAACTAAGGCCTCTCTAATTAAAAAGAACCAAACAAAACTCACTGGTTCAGAGAATTGGCTACAGCAATTGGAGTAAAATGGTCAGGCATTGCCATCTGCTGGTGGCTGGAGATGTGGATGGGCCTTTACTTTGTTTTACAGCAGGAAAAAAAAAATGATGCCCAAAAACAACTTTAATAATAATTTTCTGCGCTGAAATAAAGATGTGAACACAGGAAAAAGACGAGCAACAGATGATAACGATGTGAACAGTAACTCTTAAAAGGATTTTCTTATTGTTGTTGGGATATTGCCATCAAAAACAGATTAACCCAGAACTTGGCGTCTCAGATGCCAGGATTGCACGATGACTCTTGTGTTTACCAATGCAGCAAACTACACGGCATTTGGCAAGCTTTGTAGCTGAGACATTTCTGGGTTTTATTAGCAGACGAAATTTGCAGAAGCAACTCTTATGTGGAAACTGTGGATCCAAGTGTAGATCTGATGTTCCAAACGTGCACTGATCTTTCAGAGAACACACTTCATGATCCGTGGAAAAAGATAGAACAACGGGATATTTTTTTTCTCATATTTGGTAAATCTCTCAGCACACTGAGGACTGGTAATTGTGTTTTAAAATCAATGAAAAGGTGCATTTTGCACATAACCCTTTTAAGGTAATGGCGCTTTTTCTAATTTTACTATCCTTTCACTCTTAGTCTTACCCTTGTGTGTGTGTGTGTGTGTGTGTGTGTGTGTGTGTGTGTGTGTGTGCGTGTGTGTATGCGTGCCCCTGCAGCAGGCACTTCTCTTCCCCCTGGCACCCCCACCATTCCTCTGAGCCAGCTGCAGCATCACTCCTTGGCCCTTCAGGGGCAGCACGGTCAGACCTTGGCCACCGCCTCACAGCCACAGCAGGGACAGCAGGCTGTCTTCCGCTTCCCTGCTGCTGTCTCCCTCACAGGTGATCTGCTCTGCATGCTGCCACAACTCTGCCTGCTTTTACTAATCAGTCATATCTTCACAAAGCTGGTGCTGCCAGAACTGCTTTCGCTGTTTCCTCTTGACTAATAATGATGCACTTAATGCTAGATTTACTAATGTATCTTGCATAACGACTTCTACAGCAAGCAGTGCTACCATATGCTACCCTCTCTGCACCACCCTCCTCATAATAGTGCTGCAGCTGACGTTGTTCCATGGGTGATGTGTATGATGGCTTCATGCCCTTTGTGTGTCTCCAGGAGCAGGGGTTCCACAGCAGCTCCAGGCTATCCAGGTCCATCCTAACACGCAGCCCACCTCCAACAGCGACAGCAGCCCGGAGATCTCCCACACCTCCACAAACTCCACCTGTAGGTCACATTCTTTCTAAAAAGAGACCCGACAGCTTATATTTTAGGTTTGCTTAACACGTATTGTAATGAGAGTTTGTTGAAACAGCAGATGGTGGAGGGACATTTTAAGTACTGAGCACAAAGCTCATACAGTTTAAACACGATGCCTCCAAGCAAATAGACTTTCACATCAGAAAATGCTAATTTACCTCCTTGTGATAAGAAGACGAAGGCACGAGGTGTGAAAGCAACACACAAGAGGGCACAAGCGTCAGTATGTATAAGAGAAAGCAACCACACATTGAGCAAGTAAGAGATAGTCTAAAATGCGATAAAAAGCGCCATCTGCTGGCAGAAATGTGTTCTCGCCTCTTACCCTCAGTGTGATGTCGTTTCTCTCCCTCCAGCAACGGTAAGTCTCCCAGCAACCATTGTCACTTCATCAGTGCCAACATCTGTGACGGGTCACATGATGTACCCCAGCCCCCACACAGTGATGTACGCCTCCACGCCAACACTGACTGACGGAGGGCTGGCCGTGCTGAACGCCTTCTCCCAGGGAACATCGGCCATGCAGGTGTCCCACGCGCAAGCCCAAGACACAGGTGAGACCCTGAACCACGCCTTCTGATACCCGCTGATGACAAATGTGGGCTCTGTTGTGTTTTTTTTTTTTAAATGAATAGTTTGCTGGATGACAACCGTGTTATGCCCTCTCCCAGGTACTGTCCCTCAGGTGTTCCTCACGGGACCTCCTGGCACGGTGCAGATCCCCGTCTCAGCAGTGCAGCTACACCCAGTACGGCAAGATCTGCATTTTACAAGTGAAACTCTCATATTCCCTCTGCAACCAGCATGCCACGTTGACTGCACTAATGCATCCTAACAGAGCACTGGCACACACAGGCCACAGAGTTGTCACCTGTTGCCGTTTAGTATGAGTATTGGTCAGCTGGTATCGTGTTTCCTGTAGTAAAACACATGCAGTAGAGCTAATAAAGCACCTCAGTAGCAATGCATGGAAACCAGAGATTTGCATTTATTTTCAAATGTACAAGGAGTTTAACTACCGTGGCGGCCAAGTTATATTTGGTGTGATTTTTATATTTTTTATACGGCCCAATTAGTTCATAACAGATAAGGATCCACGGTACAGAATATTATTACAAAGTAATCAAGCTAAATGTCAAAGAAAACATGAGCATGGTTGCATTACAGCGCTCCAAGGTTAATAGCGGGCGGTGCCGCAGGATCTGTGCTGGCTGTTGTGTGATGTGGTGGCTTGCGATTGGCCGTCCGATGCGTGGTCTCCTGACATGGCTGTGTTTCGCTCCAGATGGTGATTGGTCAACAGTCGAGCGGCAGCAGCAGTAACCTGACGGAGCTCCAGGTGGTCAATCTGGACGCAGCACAGAACTCGAAGGGTGACTGACAGACGGCTGGAGCTGTTTAATGCGACAGATCCAGGGACAGACACACACACACACGCACACAGACACACACACACACCTCTATTTATTGATGCCTTCCTACAAAGTTTAACATCACTCTTCTGAATGTGATTTTTAAGAACACACGTATACATACACAATCAAGGGCATATGTGTGGCAGACCCTTATACAGTATAAAGTACTTTTTTGATCATATATATATTGATATATATATATCTATATATATGCATAGAAGATATCACAATATCGATCATTGGAGCCTATTTTCTATGCTGTTGGATGGTGTTATGTTTTTGTGTGAGTGTTTTTTTTTTTTCTTCTTCTTTTTCTTTCCTTTTTTGGGGAACGTTTAATTACACACACACTACAAGGTGCCACAGCTTCACACCAGCCAAAGAGACATTTGTTTGTCTGAATGTTCCAGTGTGAGCAGTTTGCGCACGAGCAAGTGTCTGTGTACGCATATCTGGGGTTTGTAGATGGGGCAGAGAGAGAGGCTTCGAGACTTTGGGGAGAAAAAAGAAAGAAAAAAAAACCCCAAACCAAAAAAAAAGAAGGAAGGAAAGAAGATGAAACGTTTGGAAATGTAAATAATTTTTAAAAAGAAATTGATACCTTGTATTTTTAGCCAGGTTTAGTTTGCGCGTCAGCATGTAGTTTTTTTTTTTTTTACGTAGTGGTTTTGTATGTACATGACAATGATTTGCATAAAAGAAACTGAATTATTTACATGTATATGTAAATTAATTTAATATACCTTCTTATATTGATATACTGTCACACTGTCTGAGAGTTTTCACTGCAAGATGGAGAAAGAACGCTCAACTCTTTTTTTTTTTTCTTTTTTGATTGGAACATTTGCAGGACTTCCAAGTCCGCTTTGCTGAGTCACCAAACGTACACGCGTACGAGCGTTAGGATTTACTGCCGTTTTATATCCTGCACGAAAGGGAAAGTTTCAGTTCAGCTGCAGGTGGCACCATCCTTGGCATCAGTTCTGCGTGCGACACGTCCCAGTGGAGCGCGGATCTGACACCTTCAGGTGTTAAAACTATGACGACGTGACGGCAATCGTGATCATCGTGCCATCAATATTTACTTCAGTGTTCACGGACAGAAATACGAGTACAGCCGACATGTCGGCTGATATTTGACCCGAGAGCCTCAACGAGGTTTTTGCTGAATAAGTTCAAAACTAAACCTCACATTAGCAGCAGCAAGAGGCTGTAAAGAGTTGAATCTCACGTGGAAGCACTCTTTGTTTTTCCAAGAGCTGTTTCTGTGAGATCATCCAATGAGGAGCACATCAGATGCTTTAAAATGTTTACAGCTCCTTCTAGAAGAGCTGTAAGACCCTGACTGACTGACTGCAGTTTGTTTGTATCTTTTGCAATCATTAAGAATGAGTTATTACACTGAGAGCCTCCTTTCTGCACCGTAGTGCCTCTTATCGATAGCTGATTTCTAAAGCACTGCAAGGCAACAGAGATGTAGGATTTACTTATTTCCAGAGCAGCTCACATGGCTTCGGACCTGTCACACGATCCTCTGCTGTTCCCCCAGAGTGAGATTTTTGACTCATTTCTCCAGAATTAGCTGGATGACTGAGCATGGCAGGCTGGAGGCCAAAGAGAATCTGACGGAGGATAAAGTTCCCATGCCGACAGGCGTTCAGTTATTCACTGCCAAGAGAGGTCAGTTTCACGCTCTGCGTCCTCTGGTCTGCTCATGTTGTCACGTCATCCTATTAGCAGAGGGAAAAAAAAAAAAGGACACATTACAGGCATCCAGTTCTCTGGTGGTTCTTCAGAAATGTTTATTTTTTGAAAGATTATTGAGAAGAATTTGTGGCTTTCACCTTGTAATTGAAAGAACTGGTTATTTTGTGAATTTTTGTTTTATTGTACAGACATTTTGTAATAAAACAAGATGAAACAAACTGTTTGAAGAATGACCACATCTCCTGCTGAGGAACGCTTTTTGTCTTTTTATTTCTTTTATCCAAAGTGAGAATGTTAAACAAAGCCTCACTGTGCCGAATGAAACCTAATAAACGTATGCAACAGCAGCGGCGAACCGACGCCTCTGCAGAGACGGCGGCGAGCGTGCGCCTCAACTTAATGTTCCAATAACGCATCGCACAAATCACACAAACTGGCCATGAGAGAGATATGAGAAATGTCCCACGTTGGACCAAAGCGGAGATGAAGAGGGAGCTTGATCTAAGATGACGTGAAGTTTTTTGTTTTAACCGTACTGAGTCCTGTACATCTTTACAAACCAAACGAAAGCCTACGCGATATCAGAGAAGCATAAGATCACGATTAACCGGTGACGCAGAGACCCCTCGCACATCCACAGTGTTTAATAAGGCATCTTCTCTCCCTGCCAGTGTCTTCACAGACCAAAGTGCTGACAGCTCCCTCAGCATCGCTGTCTGGACTGCCTTTTTTTTGTTGTTTCTCCTCCTTTCTTTCAACAATTAAAATAATATATAAGCATGCATTTACACCAGGTATGATATATCTATTGCTACTGTACACATACAATATACAACTGTACAGGACAAGTTGGAAAGATAGTTGATAAAAAATGTGCATGATTGACAGTTTTAAAAAAAGGTTCCCTAAAATAGAATATTACTCCTGGGACGTCCAAGACTTTTTTTCTTCTTCTTTTGGTTCATGGAAAAAAAAAAAAAAGACACTACAAACACGAATGAAGACCATGTGCAAATGTGATTCCACGCATGTAGTTGCATAATGTAGCTCAGGTGCGAGAGTGGCAGGTTGGAGATGGGACCGGGTGAAAGAACAAGGCTGAAGACCAGAAAACTCGTAGATCAGTGAATAACTGTCCAGCCTCCAAAGCAATTAAACGGCCAAAACTCGAAGCCGGTAAACACCTACCAAAAACAACTGAAGCATTCACACGAGAACCAGTTCTGTCAAGCTGCATCTTGATAATCACACACACGAGAGGTCAGGCAGGGCTGGAAATTCAGACGCCACTTCAGAGATTACGAGGCAGGCAACACGCGACCTGTTCTAGCCTGCAAAGCCAAGCACCAAGCGTTTCCTCCTCAGTCGAGATCGGGATGAAAAAGTAATACTGCAAGTGAACGCGACACCTTACGGGAAGTCACGATAACCTACGAAGGAGCTCGGAACGCACCGGTTTCCAAACTGAGACCCTTGAGCTGTTTCAAGCGTTTGGAGATTAATAATATTTGGAAAAATAGATTTCTTTTTCAGTCTTCTCTCTAATCATCGCTGTTCTTTTGGATTATTAAAAAAAAAAAAGACACTATAATCACACACTTAATGTACAAAAGACACTGGTTAATACGATCAAGAGGTTTGCTCCTCTGTGCGTTCCCACGAATGGAGAAAATAACTGACAACACTGGTGTGTGTGAGGAGAAAAAGCAACACTGAGTCTGCAGAATGACGTTCCAGAGCAAAAACTAAAGTGGAATAAGAAACCAAATAAAACTCTTTTTCCGGGTCTCTTTCCACAAATGACGTCACATTTCCTTCATCTGAAGGATGAAAGTACAACGTAATGTATGTCGTAACAAGTGCAATGCAAAGAGGTTCCTGTGCAAACTGGCATCATTTGCAAATTCACCATTGAACTAAGTATGATGGATGGTGAAATCTTTGGGCGATGGCGGTTAAAGATGACCTTTGAGAGCACGGGCACTTAAAGACAAAAGCAAATTAAAACAAAGTAAATACCATCTGTGCAGTCATTCACTGACTGTTGAGTTTCCTCTGCTCTTAATACAACACGAGTTAAAAAGGCAACCTGAAACGAAGAAATAAATAAGATGACTTGGCTTTTAAAATGAGCGCAGTATCATAAATACTGCACTTCATTATGTATGGAACTGCAGGTACATATAGGGTTCGGGGGTATTCCTCCACTGCCTCTCGTCCTCAAACAGACACCATATGGGGGTGGGGGAGGGTTTCAGATAAAAATGTTTCTAAAGGAAACTATTTGCTGTAACTGAAAGGTGTGCTTCCACACTAAGGCGATGACATTCACAAAACAGGTGATGATGGGACAGAAAATAAATACACAGACATAGTTTCTCCTTGATATCATAAATTACAGGGCTATCATCTTTTGGCTGGTGAAAGAGAAAGATGGGAGGGGGCAGTGAGAGAAACTGCAGAGTCCAGTGAACATCTCTCTGCACCTCGACCTCAGTCCTCCTCTTCCTCCTCTGCTGGCGGGGCAGTGCATCTGTGCTCTGACCTGCTCAGAAACCAGACCAAAGCCTTTCCGTGGTGGAGTCTGGGAGGTCAGAGGAAGCGGAATGATGAACCCGTCCGTATGGGCTTTAACAGCCTTGCGGGGGAGACCGGTTAGTGGTAATGTTTTGCCGACCCTGTGCCACCGGTACGGCAACCAACCCCCCCACCCCCCACCACCACGGCCCAGTCCAACCCGACCTGCCTGGCCGCGGCAGATGGAAGAACAGCAGGATGATTACGGCGAGGACGAGGCAGCTGCGTGATATTTGACGAAGGCGATGGCTGCCAGCTCTTTGCAGAACTCCTCCAGCACGATCACCCCCTCCAGCAGAGTCATGTGGTCGATACTGCCAGGGCAGACAGAGAGGTGAGTGCATTCCAAAAAACAACTGAGGAAAAGAGCTCAGAGCCAAGTACAAATACGTACGTGATGCCCTCTGGCTCCAGGCCTAATAATCTCTTCCTCACGAGCAGCAGTTTGGGTGTGAAGTCTGGGATGCGATGAATCCTCAGCATGAGATCTCCAACCACCTAACACACACACAACAACCCATTCTAGTAGAAAATGCAGCCATTACAATATTAAGCGTGCTCTTCCACATTTTAAATACCATTTAAAATGGTGCTACTCAACAGGCGTAACCCGAGTAATGTGGCATCTCCTGTAAAGTCGCTGGCCACTTAAACAAGGAAGAAAGGAGTCTTACCCTGACGATGACCGAGAACAGAGACCTGCAGCCGGGGGCCAGGTTGATATACGGGTCCAGCAAGTATTCATGCAAGTGTGGGTGTGGTAACAAAGACAGCTTGGACAGCACGGCAGTCACCTGCAGGTTCACATCGTAGGGCTGAAGACGGAGAGAGAAAAGGGAAACGAACCGATGTTAGTCAGAAACAGGAACACGTTCCCAAGGATTACGATGAGAAACCCACGCATCGCTGTAAGAGTGCATTTCACCTCTGAATCTCTACTGTTCATCTTCACACTTTTACAACATTTTACAAACGATGTCAAATGAGATTCAGCGCTTCGGCCCGCTTCATTTATTCGTTTGTCCATTTATTTATTTATTTTCAAAGAAACAGAAGGTTTTTTTTGCACCATCAGCAACACGAGTGTAATTTCTATACCTGCCACGAAGTGTGAAGGGAAGCATCTGCGCTCGCTTTCACAAGCCATTTTGTTTGTGGAAAGAAAGAGAAATCCAAAAAGCCAATTCTAGTGACTGATTTGCATGCAGAAAGCTCAATTTAATCACTGCAATCTGACTTTATCTGTACTGCCAGGTTAACAAAAATGTATCTTGAGACGAATCACGCTAAATCTTTCCCATGAAGCTTTTAGGCCAGGGAACCTTTTTGACTAAAAAATTTGGAAATTCATTTCAATGAGAGCCATATAATATATTTTAGTAGCTCAGTAGCTCTTGGCACGCTTTCTTTCTGCTGTCTCCTGCCGGGTTTTTTGATGCAAAGGTAGCATGGCGCGTGTCGAAGTGCCGCTTTACATTCGACCGTTTCATCGATGTAATTTTGTCATTGCAAATTAGACACACCGCAGAATTTGCTCTCTCCACAAAGGCGAATTCTTCAGTCCATTCGGCCTGAAATGTACGATACTCGTCATCTTTTTTTCTTTTCGCCATCTTCTTCGTCGAAGGGTTAGCTTTGAGCTAACGACCGAGCAGACTGATTCAAAAGGGGGCGTTTACCTGTTTTACGCTGCAACGGCCAACGTAGTCCAGTATCATCCAATTAAAATAATGGACAATTGCTCCTGCAGCCCTGAACAGGACATGAGCAGTGAAAAATCGATGGATGGATTAAAACAAGTGAGAATATTTTGTTTTATCTGCGAGCCAGATGCAATCATCAAAAGAGCCACACCTGGCTCGCGAGCCATAGGTTCCCGACCCTTGTTTTAGGCAGTTCAATCTAGATTCAAGTGGTGCTCCATTAACAGCAGGCTATCTGTGTTTACTCGGATTTAATCAGAGCCAGAGTCTGGTTTCCCACAGCCAACATTGTTGGGTCGACCAAACTCACCTGATCGAGGATGCGACCCATCCTGTCAAAGAGCACCTTGAGGAAGTGACCCTCGAAGAACGGCATGTCCAGGTTGCACTTCTCAAAAGGCTTGGGAGTTCCCCTCCAGTCCCACCGCTGGCAGACCCCACAATAGTCCCTGAACTGAGAACGGTGAAGGCAGAAACAATAAGACGCTGCTTTCGCTCTGTTCATAAGGAAAAAAACTAACGAACAAGAGTTGACCTGTCTGTGTGCGTCTCTGAGGTAGGTGTCGTAGCCCGTGCCTTCCACATGATACGATGACTTGGCCTCATCAGGCACCAAACACAGGAAACTACAGAAAGCACAGATTCCGAGTTACAACTTGGGCTGCGACGCGCCACACGTGCCGTGAACAGGCTGTGACCCGTTGACCTGACCTGTTGACAATCTTGTGGACCTCCGTCTTCCCGTCCGACCGGGAGTGATCGGGACTCTGCGGCGGGGAGGAGCTGAGCCAATCGGAGCTCGGCAGCCTTCTGTCGGGGGAGAGGTCATCGCCGAAGAGTGGATCCTCCTCAAGGTCCCTGCAGAAAGAGCGCACATCTGTTCTGGTTATGTGTCTGAATTTGAGAACACGACTCTGTTCTTTACTGTTAAAGACGAGAAGCTTCTCCTTAAGTCAGCATTTTTTAACTAGCTTAAATGTCTTTCATCTGTATTTCAAATTAACTTGAAGGTATGTGGAGAACAAATTTGTATGATGCAGAAACAATTATAGAAGATGGCGAGAAATCTCTTAAGGATTCGTGACTTCATTGGGATTTCCATTAGATTACATTAACCAAATGCAGGAAACATGCAAATTAGTGCTCAATAGTTCACAACTTTGATTTAGAGTAATAAGCAGCTGAGTTCTACTGTCATGCTCCGACTTAATCAGGGCTCAGGAGAATGCTACCAATTAAAGGATGAAGTCGGAAATTAAGCAGAAGAAGTGGCAGAATATCTAAATAACACATCTAGTTGATGCATTCATTTTATTTCTGGCTCGTGTATGCACAGAGAAAAATCCAGCAGGCCGGGGGGGTCAAAGGTCAGAGGCAGGTCCTTACACAGCGTCATGGGGCTGGCCATTCTCCAGAGGCTCCCGCTCCTCCTGCGGTTTGTTCTCCAGGTAGTTTCTCTCCTCAAGGTTGCGGAGCACCAAGCTGTGGAGGATGTGCTGGTTGGGCTTCTGGATGAGCTGCTCAAACAACCGCAGCGTCATGATGCTGATCTGGGGGGGGGAGGGGCAAAGAGGAAGAAATAAGGCTTAGCTCCCACCGCAAGCCCACAGGGGCGAGTCAAGAATTTACTCACTGACAGAAAAGGAGGCAGCGGCTGTCTGAACATCAAAGAGATGATTGATCTATCTTTTGTGTGATGAAAGCGCATGCAGTGCCTCTGCCGTGTACTAATTCAATTCCTGCGCTTTGGATTAGTAATATTATTCACTGGAACGCCTTCAAAGACAGCTGACATTTAAAAAAAAAAAAATACCGAACAAGAAAAAGAAGTCTTTATTGTCAGATGGATTTGTCTAGAAGACGCAGGAACTTGCAAACAGATGACAGCTTGTGTGATAAGAACCTCATCTGACAGGTGATCACAGTGCTCGATGAGCCTGTGCCTGAGTTGATTCTGAGCGACCGTAGCTGAAGTCTCCGCTTCCTTCTCCTCTCCCAGTAGAAAGTAAACCATCTCCTGCAGCAGAGCCTCTGATGTCACCTGCCTGATGATCCTGTTCAACAGGGCCGTGGAGGTCAAGATTCCCACCTCTGACCTACAATCAACCCACACAGATTTACTAAGCAGTCACCATTCACACGGCAGCACACTGACAAGACTGTGCTGGATGATTGACGGATGACTCAGGGCAGGACTTACGTCTGCATGAGCTGCGGCTCCATCACAGACACAAAGAATCTTTCTCTCACAGCTTTTGCCATCACTGCCGCCGCTGACTGGAAGACAGCCGAGAAAAACAAAGCATGTAGTTCAGCGGCTTTCAAACAGAAGAACAACTTATTTGAAAAGAACGTCCTTTATTCTATCAACTCAGACAATATGACACATCAAAGCACGGCGAGTCAGAAGTGCTTAAGAACCTTCTGAGCCTCCTTGATGAGCTGGTCGCAGTAATCTAGCCACGACAGGAATGAGATGAGAGCCCTCTTCCCTGTGAAGACAGCAGCGTCCTCCTTCAGGTTGTACACATCCAGACTAAAAGAGGGAAAGAAAAAAAGGTAGCGTTAGTCATTTCATAGAGTGTTCTATTTTAAGACAACCTGCTAAGCCTAATTAACTGAAATGTGTGTACGGGTGGTGTTTTAGAATGTAAATATTACAGAGGATTTTACCCCCAGTTGACAGACTCCACGGTCTCAATGTCCAAAGGGTCCATGGACTGTGGCAGAGCTTTATAAAAGGAGACCAGCCGGTCAGTGAGCAGCTCGCAGAGCTCCGTGTTTTCAGTTAAACACTTGGCAGCAGCAGGCTCTGGTAAACTGACCAGCAGCATCAGACCCTCGCATGCCTTCACCACTATCCTGCCATCCTGAGTAGAGGAAACATTCACATTACTTAGGACTACTTTAAAGGAAAATACTTCACATATATACCTAAATATTCCAATCCCACACATGTGAATCACTTACAGGACTTTTTGTGAGGTTGAGCAGGGAGGTGACCAGATTGTAATTGTTGGTGTTGTTGTTGTTACTGGCTGGACTCGAGGTGGAGGCAGCAGCTGCAGCCTGAGGCTCCTCGTGGCGGCCTGCCTGTTCCTCTGCCTGAGACTGACCGGTGTCTGGAGCCAACACACTCTCCTTCACCCCCTCTGTCACCACAGGACTCTTTATTTCTTGTCTCTTCAACTTATTCTGCAAACAACATTGCAAATGGGAAAAATTCCCTGAATTATATGCTTAATATCCTAATATACGCAACCTTAAGAATAAAAAAAAAAACCCACCTCAAGGAAGAAGTTGACCAGGTATGGGTCCTGCTTTAGTTTGGCACAGACTATGCAAAGGAACTGGATCTCCTCATTTTCTGTAGGCGCAGCCAGCACCTCGCCACACAGACGGATCAGTTTCTGACAGAGTCATGTCACAGTCACAGGGAAAAAGTTACAAACAAGTTACTTAACCCATCAGTTAGCAGACCGTTCCAAATCCAGACTGCAGCACTTCTCACCTGGACAGGTCTGTGGACATTGATGTGTGGCAGAAGGGGCTGACGAATGTGCGCGAGCAGCTTAGTATAGAAGGTAAGCACTTGCTGCTTCATCCCTGGAGGACACTGAAATCATATGAACACAACGATTTCCTTGTGAGCACTACATTTCCCTGGACTTGTAGTTTGTGTAGTTGCCAAAGCAGTACAGACTTACATCTGCCTTGCCCAATGTGTAGAGAGTCTCTAGGATCTTGTGGTGGAGGAGATACTCCATGCAGGGTCCCGTCTCCCCGGATTCCCTTTCTGCTTCCTCCTGTGTCAGAATGTCCAGCATCTGTTCCAGGTGGGACGGGATGTTGGTGTCTGTGACTGGGGCTTTGTCATCTGACAGAGGAGTGCACAAGAAAATAAGCGACTGTGTGCCAATAAGAAACAAACAGATGGGAAAAGCCCATACTCACACTCTATGTGACTGCTTCATTGTAAGTCCACATGTTCTGATCACTAACAGCTGTTGTCTTTTGTTTCAGTTGGTTACAAAACAAGCTTTTGGTAGTCTTGGCTAATTCAACTGGATCTGTCAAATGTTCACCAAGTGGCCTCACAGTAAAATTCTATTTTGTGAAGCCCACAATAATAACATCACAATAAATGTGTTAAACAGTGACATTCGCCAGACAGAGGTAATAACCAGAAAATTAAGCCTTTACACACAAGATATGTAATCTGTTAATGCCTGTGAAAGCGACTAACAGAACCATGGTGTTCGATAATTGCGCAATATTAGAAAGTACATACGGAGCAGTATACTACGTCAGCCC
The DNA here is from genome assembly GCF_036924035.1 of Leuresthes tenuis. Taxonomy (NCBI): domain Eukaryota; kingdom Metazoa; phylum Chordata; class Actinopteri; order Atheriniformes; family Atherinopsidae; genus Leuresthes; species Leuresthes tenuis. Next base: position 20,371,879 of record NW_027325362.1, read on the forward strand.
TTACAGCGTCGGATTTCACGCGACTCGTAACCATAACAGCTCATATTAGCGTGCCGAACGTTTGCAGTGGTTGTGTAATACATAGTGACGGTGGATGGAAGTAATCAAAGAATACCCCTTTACTCCATTTACTTCTTCAACATTTTGGCCTTGCTCTGCATGCTTGCCACAGCAGTTCATACTTGTGATAACAGACGTTACTAGTACGACCAAAGAGATTTCTGTCTCTGAAAAGCACCGTGAGGCCGATTCACACACGACACAGACGCACTCACTTGCCACCAGAATAATGGAAAGCAGAGCCTGTTCGACATAAAGCTTGTGTGCTCTTCAAAGTGGTGCCTGAGAACGATGTTCTTTTATTACAAATTATACACCAATAAGTTTGAATAGAATAAAATCAATCACCACGTAGAATATATACAAAGGCTCAGGCACAACAAATGCATTTCTTAGCTATAAGAATTGAAGAATTTATGGTAGCCAGTAACTACACTCAAAAGAAAAGTTATGATTTTCCTCGCCAGCTGTCGAGAAGCCATTTGTGAAAACTAGGAGCGTTGTTGCATAGAAAAGGTGCTTTAAAGTGCACAAACGCAAAGAAAACAGACTCCTTGACCAAACTCATTCACTTCCAAGACAAAAAAGTCACCATTCCCATACTTTGCAAGTAAGCAAGTTTAAAGTAGCCATTTTAAAAGCACCGACACGCATTTGTTCTCTGTTAACAAACTAAATGCTCACAGACTTCACAATAGGAGGACGAACATGGAACACATAAAAGAGCACAAAAAAAAAAAAACTCACCCACGAAAAAAATAACAACCTTTAAAAGCCTCCACCTCTGGTGAAAATTTTTAATTTCCGAGTAATGCTGCCAAGGGACGGACATAACAAACTTCACGGCCTTCGTGGAGGTATTCACTTGTGAAAATAGTACAACTTTACGTAGGACCGTGAAATGAATAAGACACATTTGTATTAAACTGCACCTCAAAAGTAGGCCAGTGTTACTGGGAATGATTTAGAAGGAAATCTACAAAACAATTTATAGAGTGTGTTTGTGTGTATGCGTACATATGTATATTTCATGAGAACAGGTATGACCTTATTTCAGACATTTCTTACCAGAAGTTTCGATGTAATAATGTGTAATGGCCTTCCAGTGATAGACAAAGTCCTCTTGCAAAGGCAGCGATGGAGCAAGCTGAAAATGAACATTTGAGAAGATGAGCATGATATGTTTCCAACTGAGAATTAGAGAGGCACAGCTTATTGTCATGCTTCAAAATAAAGCTCAACTATTCTAAGACTGATTTCTCTGTGTCTTCTGGTGTATTCTTTGTGCTTTCAGTTACTTCCTCTCAGGTTTAGATGACTCTAATGTGAAACTGCAAAATGCCTATGCTCTTGGAGTCGTGACCAAAGTAAAAGCCTTGCTGTGGACAAAGGGTTTTAATGAAAAGGCTAGAACCTGTTCACACCTGTGACGGATCTTAGTCCATATACACATAGATTATGTCACGGTATGCTGAACTGCGATCAGAAGATTTCTTCAGGTAACCTGCTAATACCAATTGTTAGAAACCCTGGGACGGGAGCAGCTTAAAAGCAGGTTTCAGGCAGGTTACTACTGCTTTGTAGCTAGTTAGCTGGGTTGCAACCATGTAACATCCAGATTTCAAACACTGTTGAGAAAGAAAAGCCACAGAATATCCCTTTAATATCAGCGAAAGCGTTTTTACGCAACATCAAACAAGACTGCCCAATAATTTCGACACCACTCCTCATCATAGGATCCAGCTGTTTGAAAAGGGACAGCTAGCTAGGATGTTAGCTTAGCTTCTTAAGGCTATTGTCAGTTAACTTAGCATCAAATATGCCAAAGGATGCCTTGACAAAATAACTAGTTGCAATAGTGGAAATAGTTGGTTAGTATGACAAATGAACAAAGAAAAAACAAGTACACCTATAGATTACTGTAACTAACAGGAAAAATTAAACTGACAACACAAACACAACATGCTAACATTAGCTCAGGCTAATTTGTTAGCTTGCCATTTAGCAACCTAATGCTGACGTTATGATATGAGGTGTCTGGGCAACAAAAGCCCCACATTACAACCAAAATCATGGTTACAAAAAAGGCGAACCAACTGACAAAAAAAACACTATTTAGTATAAACTCACCGCTTCCACTGCGTGCTGGAGAATGGACGTAAATTTGGAGAACATTTTGTTCTTCGACTGGACTAGTTTTTCCCGAGAAGACCTAGAGAATTCCTCTATCTTCTTCTTCCTGTTGTTACCGCCTCGCTCCAGATTGGAGGTTTCATACACTGACCCTTGTAACGAAAGAATAAATGTGAGCAATAAACCCGTAACACGTTGTTGCTCTCCAGACTTTACAGGCCTGGCACAACCACTGTAAACAAGACGTCTACAGTCTCAACGTAGCTAGCCCACTTTGGACACGGTGGCACTTCCCTCGCCAACCGCTGCCAATAAACACCACCAGGGGGCGCAGTTACACTAAACAAAGGTTTATCATTCCTGACGACGACCAGTGCATTCAAATGAAGGCAGCTGCTAATACTCTCAGGTGGGGACGATGCTCACTATTAAATTTGGAAACGTCAACCACCACGTACATTTTGAAAACCAAATGTTATTTTAAATGTAACCATCGTGAATCCCCAAATAAGACGTAAAATCAAGTTATCATAACAACCACCATAATGCACTGACTATGGTAATCTCAATTTCCTGTAGCTCAGGAGGAAGAGCAGTCGCCCACCAATCGGAAGGTCGGTGGTTCGACTCTGGCTTCCCCAGGATACATGTCGAAGCGTCCTTGGGCAAGACACTGAACCCCACGTTGCTCCCCCAGTGTATCATTGGGGGTATGAATGTGTGTGAATGCTTAGAAAGCACGTAGTTATCCCCTAAGACGTGCTGTATGAATGTGTGTGAGTGGGGTGAATGCGGCATGTAGTGAAGCGCTTTGAGTGGTCAGCTAGACTAGAAAAGCGCTATACAAGTACAAGTCCATTTACCATTTACCAATTGGGGCAGTGGTAATGCTTTTTTTTTTGTGTCACGGCACTGAAAATAGAGTCGAGGTGTCCACGAGAGGAAGAGCTTGCTCAATAATTCCACTAAAGTAGCCAGACTATGGGAGGAAAAGAAAAACAACAGTCACCGCTCCAGCGTGGCTGTCAACTTTGTGATTTAGCCCAACTACAGATTCCAGAAGAGCGCAGTCATCCCAGACAGAGAACAGCCGATCCGCTTTCACGGTGAACCGACGGGAGCGGCAGGCAAGGAATTCAAAGAACGATTTCGTTTGTAACTCAGTAATTCTGCGATATTACGCTCAAATATGGTCAGAAAAGTTGTTGGAGAATTAAAAGGGGTGCATGTCTGTTCCAGGACACGCCCTGTCGCTGGAAAGCGCTCTCTCCATCGCGTATGCTAGTCTGGTCAACTAGATGTAGCAGTATGTTTCCCCTCGTTTAATCCCATTAAACCACAGGCAAAAAAAAAATTAACGCATAGATATAATCAGACTCGCCGGTCTGTCCCCCCGCCTTCTTCATAGCTGCGCCGGGGCTTCTTCTACTGTTAATCTCGCACAGAAAAAGAGGCTCTACCTACCCGGCATGTCTGCTAGAGGTGAGTATCTTTTGCCGCAGAAGCCTTCATGACAATACATACAGAGTTAGAAAAAAAAGAGTCCCGTAAAAAAAAAAATTTTGGAGGGAAGGGGGGGGGGGGGGGGATCCTGGCTCTAGGATGGTTGATGGAGAAGAGAGTGCTTTCGCGTCGTCGGGAGAATTTGGCTGTGACTGTAACCCTGATAATGTAAGTAGGTTACACCGGTGCTGCTGCAGCCTTCCCCAGAGTCTGCAACTTATTCCAATGATGTCAAGAGAAATCCTGGGAAAATGATTATTCTCTTTTTCTTTCTTTTTTTGATGATCCCCAGACGTGGTGATGGTGAACCTTCTTTTATTTTAAAGATTTCTTTTAAAAAAAAAAGCATATATATATTTCTAGGGGAGCTTATCTTCAATGAGGGATAACGTGTCTCATTACTTAAAAGCTGCACAGTGTTGATAAGAGGGCAGTGAAATTTGGAAATTTGATAATCACCTTATCTGCTTAAGTGGTGAGGACGGGTGATTAAAATAGTACCACTTTTTCTACGTGTGTTGGGGGGGGCGCAGAAATGCATGCTGTGATTTGTTGCACCTGTTTAATAAAGCTATGTAAGGCTGAGCCTACTCGCTGAGTCCAGATCAGATGACACACCTGCAGTGTAGGCGAAGCTCAGGTGGATTATGTGAGCTCCCATCTGTTTGTGCTGATGTGGTGACTCCAGCTGTTCTGCTGGATGTGATCTCATGGTCTGTCTGACTGATGGAAAGCTGGATGAAAAAAAAAAAAGCAAAGAAGTTGCAATACTGATATGACCCAAGGTTATTCTATTAAATTTGCTGTTGGATTTGACATGATGGATTTGATTTGGTTATCGAGTGAAACAGCAGCCTTTTGTAAAGGAGCTCTCTGTGCAGAGGCACATCACTCTCCCTCAGGGTCTGCATGGCTGAGCCTGAGTAGCAAGATGGCTTTGAACTCTTTCCATTAAGGATGTGGCCTACTGGATCTGCCCTCTGTGTCTGCTGGTGGAGATCGATGAAGCTCAGAGCCCACTGCTCCACAGCCCCACTGGTACATACTGTAGATCTGATCAGCACGCTTAAGCCCCTGCAAACCGCCAATCATTGTTCATGGGAAGTAACTACCCAGCACTGTATGTTGGGTAGAATAAAAAAAGTGTAGGGTAGTGAAGTGCTCATTATCTGTGTAATTTAGATAAGTGTGATGTTATTTTCTGTTACAGATTAATTAGACACACCTTTAGTGTCACATGTTTGGGTTATGCAGCTTTGGCCGAAATAGCAATTTTTTCCCCCTGTATCCTGCAGACCTAAATTGAGAAAAAGACTGTTTAATAATGAAAGAAGAAGCTACTTCATGTAAAAAGGAAAGCACACCCTCTTTCAGTTCTAAGCTTTTATGTGTTAGGGCATAATGAAAAATTAGCTGGGCCTTGCTTTTAAACTTAGTCAAAATACAATCTCATTTTGACAAAATGTGACATATCACACTGTGTCATTACGAATTCATCAAAAACTAAGCTGAAATGCAAAAAATAAGTCCACCTTTACTGCTTCTATAGGAAGATGCAGCCAGATGCTGCTAATCAAATGCATCTGATTAACTGATCACCAACGAGTGTGAGCACCTCTATAAAACCAGAAGTTTTGTCAGTTTGCTGGTCTGGAGCCTTCAGGAGGAGTGTGTTAACACAATACCAAGGAGGAAAGATATCTCTAACAACCTGAGAGAGGCAGCTGTTGCTGCCGTTCATATAAGTTCATTTCCAAACAATTTTGAGTCCACCATTCTGCGCTGATAAAGATTATTCGCAAGTGGAAAACATTCAAGGCAGTTGCCATTCTTCTAAGGACTGGATGTCTCGGAGAGTTTGCCCCAAAGTCTGACTCTGCAATGCCCAGAGAAACTGCTGAAAAAAACCCAATGTCCTCTCGACAGATTAGATCAAAGTGAAGATGTTTGATCGTAATGCACAGGATCACACTTGGAGAAACCCAAACAAAGTGATTAGCACAAACACCCCAAACCAACTGTCAAGCATGGTGGTGGAGAGGTGATGATTTGGGCTTGTTTTGTGACCATAGGACCTGGACAGCTTGCGGTCATTGAGCACTCATTTGTATGATCTGAAGCACACCTTCCAGTTTTTTCCCCCCACACTGCTACTGCATTTTTGTCTCGTTTTTCAAAAGTTATATGGGGGTAATATGTTATGATAAAGCTTTGACAGTAACTTTAGGAATTATTAGATTTTTTTAATTTGCCCTGACTCTGGCACCCTTTAGGAATGGATTGGTGTGACGGCCCGCTTCCCCGTGCAAGCTTCCAGCTCCGTACTGCCGAAGGTGATTGGAACTTGAGCTCTGTGTTTCCCTCTTCTAAATCCTCCAAACTGACTGATTTTCACATGCCGCAGAACTTGCTGTTTATTTTCTATAGGGGTCATGTTTTCCATAGGCCTTCCCACTGCATGTTTTCGTGCAAGTTTGGACGATTCTCAAGAACTGAAACGTGTTTGATGATTGATTTCTTTCAAACAGAAAGACAGGAAATAAAAAAAAAAGTGTCAAATTACTCCACTTCCCCTTTCAGTACGCGTTTCTTATCACCAGCCCCTCCTGCATTTGTCCAGCGAGCATCAGCGCCATTACTTTGCTTCCAGTCTTACAGCCGCCTCTACCCCGCCTCCCTTCCTACTGTTATCAGCACAAGGCCATCGGCTCTTACCTTGGACCTCGGTAGTGATGGATTTCCATTAGTTAACCCACCCCTGGGGGCATGATGTCTGGGCTTTTCCCATCTCACTCTATCTCCTCTTCATTTATTTATTTATTTTTTGTCTTGAATCTCTTAAGTTTATTTCTTTCTTTCTCATAAAACCATTATGGTTGTCATTCCTACCTGGGAGCTGCTGTTTATGAGGGCGCTATTGATGGCCATTAAGGAATTCAGCCGGAGCAACGCAGGCTTAAGTGCATTATTGAAGGTCATCTTTGTAGTAGCATATGAGTGATCATATTTCCCTCCCTGCGGTACATTCTCTGGAAAGCTCAGAGCCCAACCACAGTGTTAGCACACCATTCTCATTTACTTTTATAAGTTGGCTGTTACAATTTGTTCTTTACTGTTTAGGCTGGCCAGTCATGTGTGGGAGAATTGTTCACGTTGCTCCATTAAACCACTCATTACGCACTTTGCTCCACTACAGAGTTGTAAAACAGCATAGTGGTTCTTGCCGGGTGTTCTTTCTGCTGTATGCTATTCCTCTTACAAGTCGGCACGTCATTAACATTAACATCTTTGAAGGCATTGTAAGACAGTTTGTTTTTTCTGCTTTCGTTAGATTTTTTCTTTTCTGAATCTTTACAACATGAGCCAGATTACCATAAGGTTTGAATGTTGAAATATTGTCTTTGCTAATCCATCCTACTAGGTATTGCTACATGTAGCATGAATGAAAGTCATAAAAAGTTGGTCAACTGTAAGAAATTGGTGTTAACGTCACCGCAAAGGAGGCCATGCTTCCTTATTTCATGACTGTTGTGTTTTTCTGGTAATCAGATTTGAAAGTAATCACTTTAAAGCCTGGATGGCCTTCAGTGACTTGCCATTCCATACCTGGCAAATCTATGGTTTTGGCCTTTTCTGACTTCCTCAACTGCCCCGCCCTTTCCCTGAATAGAGGTAGTACATCCTGCACACCGTACCTGTTACACTGCAGTGTAATCTGGATGATCAATGGTGGATAAAAAAAGGGAGGCATGGCTCCGTTCTGCAGTAACCCAATCTGATGCCTCCCCCTTTTTCTACCAACTGGAGAGGGCTTGCTCATACTGCAACACAGCACGACCCTCTGCCTCAGCACTTTTGTCTCTGTGTGTTTGGATGTGCGTAGAAGAGTGTCGGGGTGCGTGCGCATGCATGTGTCCTGGCAAAAGCCTGAATAATTGACGAGCAGTGGAACGAGTGAAAGCACTGCCGGACGGGACGGTGTGTGTGGGAGTGTGTAGAGATGGGGGAGAAGAATACAGTGAGGCAGCAGCCAGGCTACGATGGGCTCTGCAACTACGCCCAAAGAATCACCTCCTGCTTCGGACTGGATGGTAAGATTGGGGGGAAGATGAAGAAGAAAGCAGAGGGGGGGGGTTGGCCGAGGATAGATCAGGATGGAGAAAGGGTAGATGGTATTTATGAATGTTTGAGAGGCATCCTGTGTGAGATGGGGATTTGAAACGCGGAGGGAGACCAGTTATTTTCTGAACGTGTTTGTGTTGATTTGTAGCGAAGCTACAACACAGGGGATGACAACTGGAGGGTACTGCCTCACTGCAGCAGAGCGCTGTGTCCTCAGCTACTCTCAGGTACATGTGTCTGCATGTGTGGGGTGGAAGACCGCACGGCTCCTTGCCTATTCCTCACCATCACAATTTGTCTATTCTCTGGGGTGAAATTGTAGCTTTTCTGAAATGATGAATGAAGATGTGGTTGTAAGCAGATGCTAATTAGAGAAGTAGTGCTCTAATGTAAATAGTAGTAAAGTCAGATAGCATAACTCCTGCTACGTTGTCTGTTCACCCTCAAAGACAAAGGAGGAAATCCATTCAGTTTGAAGTGCAGGCCTGGCCAAGCATCTCCAGACTAAAATGATATTTTGTGCTTTGTCACTGTCTGCTATATGCTTTTCATCACGTCTGTTTTAATCTAATTCCATTAATGGAAGAAAACACTTCCACTAGCCTTATCTGTTTGATCAGGATGGATTTTCTGTTTTATCTGAGCTGTTGATAGATATGTTTTAGAAGAGGCAGTCCCATCTTAGCCATGGCTGATGTAATTTCTATCCAAAAATGTGAAATGTTTTCTTTCTTATGACTCAAAACATCTCTGAGGGTTATCTTGTTTTGATGGAGATTTCCCAAACTCTCCCTCTGCGTCATCTGGACATTATCAATGTTTTCACCTCCCACTTGGACATGTCATTGAGTCAAAATGTGCCTAATTCAAAACACACATTCTCTGCTGTGAAACATGCTGGGAGTCTTAGCAGAAACTAACATGAACTTGGCAGAAACTAATATTTTACCCCAATTTGTAGATTAAAAACCCAGAACATGCCTTCTTACCGAGTTCCATCCACTAAAATCCTATTTCTGCCACATGCAATTTCACTGGATAATGGAGAACAACTGCTGGCATTTGGACCCCAAGGCTGATACAGATGCTGCATCTTTACATGTGAATGCTGCTATTGATGATTAACAAGGCGTTTCTGCACTGCTGGATGCTGAAATAACCTTGCTGGTTGTTGACCTCTTCAAGGACTGGCATGCTATCAAGCCGCTCTACACTGACTGTATGTTTGGATCACTTTAAAGGTGCACACCGATTCATCTGTTCTTAGATTAATTCACACAAGAACGCATCTTACTTTTTTATCCATCCATTTCCTATATCTGCTTAATCCAGTTCAGGGTCGCAGGGGGACTGGAGCTTACCTGCAACTTTGTGAGAGGCCAGGTCCACCCTGGACTGGTTGCCAGTCCTTCACAGGGTCGTCATGTACAATACAGAAAGACAGTGTTTTTGTTGCTGCTTTTTGAAAGTTCTGACAGATTCTCCACTCTTCTCTCAACATGTAAGTGATCGGGATGCACATGAATCAGGCAGTGTGACTCCTACTGAATGGTGTGTGAACCTGACACAGACTAACTTAACCCCACCCAGAAGATAATCAGGCTCAACGTCAGCCCTAAGCTGCTTAAGTTACCGGGCTGGTTGGGCTGAAGACACTCATAGTGTAATCTCCTTTCTCTACGTCTCACTCTGCTCCACCTGCAGCAGAGATGCTTCATCTTGCATCTGCTGCACATGTGAAGTGGGATTCGAACAAGGGGACTTTCAGCTGATGGCCTCACTGGACATTTTCGTGATTTAATGATATGAAGTTTCACTGAGCTCTGCTTCTCTTCGTAAATGCCCCTCCATCCGAGATGACCACGTGTGGAAGAATTTTGGAGGGAGTCTGAGCCCGACGCTGGCCGACTTTTACCTGCAGTGTTGTGGGACGGTTGAAGGAGAGCAGGGCACCATGCCCACTCTACCCAATCTCAACAGCCTTGGCAAGCTGTGCAGCTCCAGCCGCAGTCAGAGCTTCAACCGTGTTAACCGCGTCCGAGTGAAACGCAAGAGCTCTGTCAAGCGTATGTCCATCATCGAGGATGGGCATGTGGCAGAAGTCCTGTACCTCATTCCAAAACAGTACATGGAGCAGCTCCCATTCCTCAACCCAAATGACTATTTTCTAAGTGAGAGAGTGAACGATGTCACAGCAGGTAGGACGAGTGTAAAGATCTACTTTATTATCTGCCTGCAGCATTCATTTATCCTCCTATCAGTGTGCATCCCAGCTGTGGCTGACCTGTAACTGTGACATCAGTCAACTATATGGATCGTCTGATAATCGTTGAGCAACAAAAACTGCTCATTGAAATAAGTATTAAGTACTTATTTCTACCTCTAGACACCCTGTACTTTTTTCCTCGATCTCCTTCCATCTTCTTAGCTGTTTCCCCCTTTGCAGGTGTTTGTTAATACTGTACTGTGTCCTCTTTTGCACTTTGGGTGAGTGGGTGTCTGAAAATGAACTGATCAATCGCTGGTCAGAGATCACTTTATCTAACTCGGACGACAGTTAGTGATTGCACCTCTGTACACTTATCATGTCTGACCTGTGCTCATTTGTGAGAGCTGCAACAATTACTCAACATAAAGAAAAAAAAGTCTCACTGGAGATGTTAGGAGAGTCAGGAAATTAATTACTGCCTCATCTATGATTATGTAATGCAAACCCATATGTAAATGAAAGACTTGCTGCATTTTGCCAAGCAATATTAAGCAACAAGCTGGCTTACATCAGGATTACAACATGGGCATGGGGACAAGTCGAGATTTCCAGATTTTACTCGTTCTATGCCTGCATGCTATACTCAATATGAAAATCATCATTGCTTGGCACTTAGTTGTCTTTAGATAACCCAAACATAAGCAACTCTTTCTTTTTTGGAGCTGAAGTCTGAGTTTAACTAATATTCCAGCTTCATGGCAGCTTTGGTCTGCAAACTGACCCGAGATCAAAGGTTTCAAAGGTCTCATTTGACAGCTGCTGTCAGTATCCGTGAAAAGCACTCCTAAAGGAACAATAGCTATGATTTTATGCAGCCACAGCGTGTTTTCTTTCTCCATATCATATCATAACAGTTCTGCTTTAATTCATGAGTCGATTGTTTTTTGTATGCGAGCGCCGCTAATCCTGCTTTCTAAATTGCTAACACTCAGAGGTCAAACACAGAGGTTTGATGGTACTTCAAAGAAACATCAGATTCAACTCAGCAAACCTTGGCTTTCTGTGGGTTGTGGGCAGTAAATACCTGAAATACTCTAAAAATAATGCTATTTGGCCGTTATGAAATCATATTTCTGTGTATTCAGAGTAGCTAAAGAACAGGAGCGATAATGCACCTGGCTGTACGGGGTTGCTGTTTAAAAGGTGTTTGCTGTTTTGTAACCCATCCTAAAATAGAAGCAAGCTGGTGAAGTATCTGTTATTATCCCGGGATAGAGAGTTAGGTTTGTGCACATAAGGAGTTGAGCAGTTCATCCAGGTTATTTATCTATTCTTTAAAATTCCACAAACCATCACACATGCACCAGGTGTCCAGATAAACATCTCTTTGTGTGCATGTGTATCTGTGACTGTTGCATCCCACGATTCTAATTTTAAGCTCAGGGTTAGCTGTGCAGCGTGTCCACACAAGGCACTAGTGTTTACTGTACATGTGACCTCATGTACTGTACTGCCAGTTTGGCTTATACTAAAGGTCTCAGTCTGAAGCCATAAATCCAGTTGCATGTATTACTCTCGTTGAGTTGATCATGCTACGTCCAAACAATGCGTGGTTAGCACGGTTATGAGGATCAAGCGGGACTTCACTGATCGGGCTAATGATGGCCTGTTAGAAAACAAGCATCCATAGGTGAGGCAAATACAGTAGAAAGCTCTCATCCATGGATAATACGCTTTGCTACTCTTAGCGATTTCTATGTGGAATGAATGTCCTTCGCAGTAACAGGATATGTTTGTGTTTGCAGTTAGTGGCTGCACTGTAAATCTCAATTGTCGGCTCGTTTCATGACCGGCCAGACATTTACTAAGCTGCTCAAGTCATTGCACACACATTTCCCTGTCCCCATAATAAAAAAGGGTGGAGTGCATGAGAAATTTCCACCGAGCATTCTTTTACCATTTGCCCAACTGGCACGTCTCCATAGCCAGATGAGAAGAAAAAGTCTTCTTATAACAGATGCACATTTCTGGGTATCCAGAAGGTGGCACAGTTTTCATTACAGCGGGTGACAGCATTTTGCATGCATGAGGTGATGCCTGCATCAGCAGTTATAGAGGTGATGCTGCTGAGAACTGAGTTCCTCCTCTTCAGCCATAAATGGGCTCAGATGAATCTGTAACTGTTCTGTTACAGACCATGCATTCACACGTGTGAAACATAACTGACCTTTGTGGTGAAGTCATATTTTCTTAAGTGTCCACAAAGACTGAATTGAAATGATTTCATCCTCAGGGAGCAAACAACAGCCATAATATTTAGCACTGGTCATGATCAGTTTCTCTTGAGATTTACATTTATCGGAATGTTCATTTCCATAGCAGATGGGATGCTGTTTATTTGGCAGCACCTGACAGAAGTGTGATGGGCCGTAGGGCCGATGAGCGATGTTTGTTTTTCACATGGTCATAAAAGTGACAGATGATATAAGAGCTGGTGTTGCCGATCCTGCTCAGAAACAAATGTGCCCTCCTGTACTCTGTATAATTGGATTCCAAATGATCCACTCAAGATATTACAAAGCTCATGCAAGAGATCACAGTAAGTCCCATCACCTTAGATGCCATCCCCTGCCCTCTCATGACCTTAGGTGGTTAGTAGGATATTGAACCAACAAGGGTCAAACTTAAGGTGAAGCTGTATGATAATCAGGTCCATCTTTAGAATGCTCGCAATGGTGACGCTCTTATATCTCTCAGCTTGTAAATTGGTGTGTGTTTGTGTGTGGTCATAGTAAAAGCTGTCAATCGCAACAGAACTCCAGGTGAGACCCTGTTTAGCAGAAAATACAACTAACAGTTTTATTTGTTTATTTCGGTGAGACAATGTCGTAACTGTGCAGGATACAGTCCCAAAACCTAACAGATGTATGATTGAAATGTTGATTTCATGTTAACATGGAGTCAGAAAAGGGAAGCAATTCACAATCATGTCCTCCGGCCTTTTTTTATTTGTTATGTGATTGGGACCCCCTCCCCCATATGTATTATCTGGTGTTGACAACATTTAATATTTTCCATGATGGATGTGGTTCAAGAACTCATTGGCATCACGGCTGATGTGATCTTATCTAAAGATGTTCTCTGGTTTAATTTCATATTAATCTGTGGATATGCCGATGTTGTCAGTGAGATAACATCACAACCATATCAGAAACAGTCATACAACTTTCCATGCGTGTATTTGATATCAACATGAAGGCCGAATTGAAAATGAGTGTGGTCCAATCCATGATGGCAGAGTAAAGAGCGTTGGAAATATGGTGGTCAGGATACAGGAATAAAGGGGGACAGGGGCTCGTGATCCCTTTCCACTTTATGCTTTTATTATTTTATTTCATTATTACACAGTTGCATTTGTTCATATTTACACCGAAACATCCTCTAAGACAGATGTTGGACATGTGTGGTCCATGTAAACTTGTGGGATTGATATAACTGACTCCATTACAAGTACTGAATACATTCAGAATCAGTCAAATACTCTTTTTGTCTTCGTGTGACAAGTTAAATACTGCATTAAAAGAATTCAAAGTCTTTGTTGAGGTTTCTCTCTAAATTCACATCTTACCACATGTTGTAAACTGGAAATTTAGTCAGCCTGATTCATTAGAAATATCTATGTTGTCAATTTTAAAAGATACAGAGAAGAACTTTTCCTGTACAAGTTTATCCTCACAAGTTTGTGTGACTTTAACCTTTTACATTTTTTTTTGCTGCAATATATTATTTTTAAATGGCAGCATTTTGGTTATTCTGGGCTTTGGTCACACAGAAACAGCAGTAGCAGCAGCCACCTGGTTGCTGCAATGAGGAGGCGGCTGACACAACAGAGGGGCTGAGAGAGGGAGCAGGAGGGGTGGAGGAGGGAAGAGTGGGAGGAGGTGGAGAGGAATGGGAGGAAAGCAGGCAGTCGGGAGGCAAACCCCACGCTGAAGCTGTGTTTTTGGGAGGAGAGCTCAGCAGCACCTACACGTCTCCCTCTGTCTTTCTCTGGCGTCTTGGCTCTCTTTTTTAGCCCTTCGGTCTCGACTGAAAAAAGGATCTAGCTGCTCCTGTTCTCCTGACAGCTGATTCTCAGAGCGTTTTCTGGTGCAGCTATACCTGGATTCCAATGGTCATGGTCAAAGAAAAAGGTAGAAAAAGCAGTCGTGCGTGCGTGTGTGTTTTTTGTGAATGTGTTTTCAGGGGATTTGTTTTGCCTGTCATGCTGTTGACTGTCTGCAGTTGGTGTGGATGTGCAGCATGGACACCTGGATGTGCCGTCCTGTCTCTGACTTGAATTAGATTTAAATGGACTGAAGTCTTATTATCTGACTTGATTATTTTTAGAGATGTAGACATCATGTTAACATGGTTAGGGATTTCTTTATGTGGTTGAGTGTTGCTTATGAATGGGGCACATTCTAAATGCATTTTCAACACGTCCACATATTCTCTCAGAGTAGCTGACTTGAACATGCTACGCCCTTTAGTTGCTGCTTGGCCAGGAGTCTGACTAATTTGGCAGCGTCAGGCTTTATGTAAATGTGTACAGAAACAAAGCATCTGGCTTGCTGTATAGCAGCCTGACACTAAACGTCAGACCTTTACAGCCATTATGTGATAGTTTTTAGAGTAAACAGCCCGCCTTTGGATGGAAGCTGAATAAACGTTAACGTGTAGAGAGGAAAAGTGGAGCACTCGTGTGGGGAGGCACACTGCGCAGAGCCACGGACCTGCACTCTCTGTCTTTCTCTCTCCCTCACACTCTGTCTGCAGCTGTTGTCATGGCGACCATCTAAAAGGTACACTCCATTGTTGTGAGCCGTGGCCCCCATTCATGGTGTCCTGTTAAAAGAAAAAGATGACTGTTTCCGCCCAAAACTGGGGTCGCCCAGCTGGGTGGGATGAATTAGGGAAACCCAGGGGTCATCGTTCGGAGACGTTAACGTTGCCTGCAATTTACCGAGCCATGTGGTCGCGAGGTTGACCATTGTTTGTCAGTAAGACTCACAGCAAACAGGAATGTACATGCAGTTTTCCATTCTAATCTGCTGTTCAGAATGCTGTTAAAGAGAAGTTTTGGAGACTAATTTCCGCCACAGACTGAAGTGAAAGTAAAATATCTAAATCAAATTAAACTGGTGTGGCTTTTGTATAAGGCTTAAAGCTAGACCTTTGCATATTGAGACTTCACGACTACAACTGGAAAACCAAAGTATAACATCAGCTTTTCACTGTATATTAAACAGACTGGAAAAGATTGTAAAAGCCATTAATTATGAAAAATAAGTGATTACGTTATACATGCTTCATGTACAAAATGTGTTAGTTGAGTTGAGTATCTCCATGTTTCAGTTTATTCTTCTTGGGTTTGTCCTCCAGCCTTCAAAGACAAACACATTTTGTGTTCTGCATAGGCGCATTTCGTGTTTCTGTCTGTTGTCTAAAAACATTGCCATCTCCAAAGAAAAAAAGTGTTTACAGATATTTTCTGACAAATATCAGAGTGTAGGTTTGTTTCTGTATCTGACAGCCCACTGGTGGCTTTAGGCGGTGTCCAGCTCCGGAGTTGTTCCCTTGATGTGGATCCGACTGGCCACAAAGAAATGCCATGCCGCTGCCATTGCGTCCATGTGCTGGCAAAACTTCTGTAACCTCTGGCTGCCACATGTTCATCACCCATAATCCTTGTGAAAGTTTTCCATGGACTGTGCCAGCCGTCTCGGCTGGTGACTCTTGGGATGGATTTTTTGGTGGGAGAATGCTTCTCCACAGTTTGAGGCCTCTAGCTGATTATTTCTCTACACAAGCTACATGGAACCTACGTGGATGCTTTCGTGACCCAAAATATTTATAGTTTATCCTCCAGGGACCTCATAATGCACCTGTCTGAGGCCAGGTGGGCTCTGTACCATCAGGATGCACAGCTGACCCAATTGAATTGTACTGGATGCTCAGAATGATGAATCATGAGTCATTTGATTGCAGTGTTAGCATTTGTCTGCTTGCAGGCTGCTGCCCTAATTTCAAAGCCAAGAATACCTATGGAACAGTTTGTAATGTATTGGGGCTGTTCGTACCTTGGGTAGACAAATCTTGATTTTAATGTGCCTCTGAGTTCCTCAGCGGGACTAATTGATTCATTTATTGTCATTGTCTCAGCATCAAGTTGAGACCCTGCTACTCTGGGCCACTGATAATCATCAACACATATTCATTGCCCCTCAGCAGTCTCTTGCTTTCACAATCTGAAAGTCTGATGTCAAGTGCGTTTGTAGCTGCCTCCTGTGCTTTTTCGCAGAGTGCTGCAGACAACTGCAGTGGTGCCTCATCTTTGAAGCTTGCCCGTGTCTGCCCCCTGAAAAAGGAGCTAAACCCTCTCGCAGACATCAATGCAGCAGGCACTCTCATAGACACACACTTACTGTTTGTACAGCTGGCACACAGGACCAGATTATACAGATGAGATAAGTGTCCTGTCATGTCAGCGACAGGCTAGAACAACACGAGTGGTAACAAACATCCTCTCTGTCTGGTGTCAATCAGTTTCATTATCAGAGGAAATACGACACAGGAGCGTGGGGCCTTTACGGGTTTTCATCCAGGGGCAAAAAGCCAAGGCCTTCATCAGCTCCACCTCTACACGCAACTGCTTCTGCAGTTCATGAAGCCACCATTGTCTCATCTCAGATAAGTAGCAGCACTGGAAGTCTCTCTCTGTTTATCAGGTCATTATTATTATTATTGTGTACCTGCCAAGAACTAATGCTCTGCACTGTGGTGTTCAACCATTGAGAGCAGATCATTATTCAAAGCTCAGGTCTCTGAGGATTAGTTGTTCAGTGGTTGGTGGGGGGGTCTGGTAGAGGCTGATACGGCCCCCACACTCGCACACAATTTGTGGCCCATGTTTGAAGTGCTTTGTCTGGGGTGCTGGTTGTGGGACTGGATTCGGCCATACATATTCATGGGAGGGAGGGGTTAAGAGCTTCTTGTTATGTCTGGGTGATAAACTGTTCCACTGCCCTTCCCCCAAACACACACTCGCACACATACACACCCAGTTACTAATTAGGGTGTCATGGTTGGCATATTTTTTTGGCCCTTTGATGTTTCTCAAAGTTCAGACTCCCTGTGGAATATTTCATCCCTAAGTGGTTGGACTTGATGGCTGTGGGGATCAGAAGAGTCTGTGTGATTGTCTATGAAGAAGGCCCATCTAAAGCCCAAAGTATTGGTGTGAACACCAGGAGTGGAGATGACTGCCTTGGTCCTTTCCTTTGTGCTTCATGTTTTGTTGTCATACACAGCCTAACACGCTCAGGCGCGTGCTCATGCGTGTTTTTGGCTTCCCCTGTGACTCTTACCGTAACAAAAGAAAAGAGCTGTTAAATATTTCATTCGATCTTTTCATCTCCTATGTGTTGTTTCATTGAATTACCCTTCTAAACTTCCATCATGGCTTTGCATTCCTCCAGGTTCATGACAGGAAATGAAAACAGCATAGTGTAAAGCTTCCTCAGCAAATCCTGCACTCTCTGTCAATAGCCACAATCCATTGTTATTTACCATTGGGGCCAGGGCATGTGTTCCAGAAAAATCTGTCCTCGGGGGATTCAACATGGCCTTTCTTACTTCCCTCCTGAGTATCATCTGCAGTCTTTATTATTGCCAACGCAGCAAGGCTCAGCTTAAATAGGTTGGGGGGGGGTTGAATATGGGGGTGAAAAGAGCAGCCCCCTTTTCTGTGGGCCTGGCTTTGGGATGCTCTGCTGATATTGTTCCCTCGGTAGCATGGCTATGTATATGTGAGAGTGTGTGTGTGTGTTCATTGTGTGTTTAGGCTCATATCAGTCACTTTATCCTCTGGTGATGAGGCAGGACAGATCACTCTGTCAGCACTGCCAACACATACAGCCCAGAATGAGGAATGTGAGCAGCAGTTGGAAAAATTGTACAACTCTATATTTCACAGTAAGTTGCTCCATGATGAGCTTGCTTCATTTAACGCTTGCTAACTTATTTATGCTATTATATAACGTGCATTCTAGCAAATCAAGCGCCATTTTGCTACTATCACACCAACTGCTGAAGACTCACTAATAGATCTACTTCAAATCCATGTTATTGAGGTTCCAGAAGTCCTGATTTTGAACACTAGTAAATGCCACAATCGCAGTCCTTTGTGCTCATATTTCATATTTCATCTTGATGCCTTTGAGTTTTATAAAACAGCATGTGGAGTCTCCATCTCTGCTTCATTTTGCCTCTCCGCCTCTCCGCGGCCACTGCTCAGCTGAACGCTGCACTCTGACTGGAAAAACACTTCCCATCCAAACCTCAACTTTTAGCTCCTCTGCACTCGGGATCCAAACATCTGTCTTGGATTCTTGTCAAACTGTTATGACGTTAGCAGTGTTGACTTTTCCATGCTGGGTCGTCCCCCGCTGACACTCTGTAATGTTAAAAATAGTGAGTCAGAGACACAAACCGGATCAAAAGTAAACTGTTGGCATCTTAACAAATATGTACATTTAACGTTGTTAGACCAGCCCTGGTGCAACGATGGTGTGATGTGAAGGGTTTAACAAAAAGAGCTATTAGTCTTAACACTACTATCCACCAGCACCGTTCCGAATCCCAGACTCCACCAAACATTTAAAAGCAAAACATTTTCTCTCATGAGCTGGTTGAGGCAAAATCCAAAGAAAAAGGAGAAGGAAAAATGTCAGCCGTGCATCCAACTTCACTCATGTTGCGGTAACACGTTTTGTAGTGACTGCCTTACAATGTTGTCAACACTTTTGGAGTTACTCCTGTAAATAATTAGAATCTGAAATGAAGAAGTTTCACAAATCTCTGTAATGCTTAATTATTTGAACATTTAGAACTCAGGTTTTTGTTTGTTTGTTTAATATGTGTACTTTCCGAGTGAGAGATTGATGGAGGGTTGAGTGGACTCCGCCAAAGCAGCTAAGATCTAATAATTTGGTATTTTTACCTTTATATGCTGTGGGTTCCTATTTATTCAGTGAATATGGATTTGTTTAGAGATGAACAATGTGTTGAGGATTATATATTTCATTTAGGTTCACAGCTGCTTTACTTTAGCTGTATTTCACTCACATATCTGATCGTAATGCACTAAAACACTATGCATTCTCTTTCTGGGCTAGCCTCCATTCAATGAAAAAATTGTGAAATTTAAATTCTTCACATTTTTTTACATGAAAGCCCCTAAATGACCCAACTCTGAGAACCAGTCATTGACCGACTGGGGCTAAGAATAAAGTATCAAATACTGCATCGCAATTCACTTTTGCAAATACTGTGAAAGTACATTTTGATTGAGCATGCAATGAGCGATCCAACTGCAGTTTTCATGTAACTCAGTGCTGAACATTTACATTTACAGACCTGCAGTTTTGTGTCCGGTTCTAATGCTCCTAAACTTTAAAACAACCCAACTTTCTTGGGCCCTTAAATGATACACCTGTAAATACTAGCATAAGTACAGTTTCAGAGGCATTCAACTCATTTACAAAACAGCAGCCAGAGTTCCTACACAAACACAGAACTTTGAACATGTCACTCCAGTACTAAAGTCCCTCCAATGGCTACTTGTTCAATACAGAATCACCTTTAAAATCCTCTTACTAGTCCACAAAGCACTAAATGATTTAGCCCCCGAATACGTCTCTAACCCGCTCATTGCGTATAACCCAATGAGATCTCTCAGGTCATCAGATGCAGGTCCTTTAGTGGTTCCCAAAGTTAAACCAGAGTTAAACTCTGCAGAGAGTGCTTCCAGTTACTCTGGTGCATATCTCTGGAACAAACTACCTGCCGATCTTTGTCTACATTCAAAACTAAGCATTCCTCTTCTCACAAGCCTGCAATTAATAACTGCATGTATGACTGTGTGTATGTGGACCTGTACTGTATCTTCCTGTGTAATTTGTGTGCTTATGTGTGGTTGTCTTTCCTCAGTACATTGGGCTTACATGCAATGAAATGTGCTACATGAATAAAGTTGCCAATGCCATGTCAATGGCTTAAACTATTTGCTGGAAAAATGTGCTTGCTGTCACTGTTTGGTTAAATCCAAGCAAAACCTAAAACATTTCAGAGAAAGTGAAAAAGGATCTGCACCATAATTAGACTGGTTCTTTATTTGTCCATACAGCCAAAGTTTCATGGAATTAGGCTTTGTTGGTTTTGTGTAGTCTTAATGACAGAGTATACATGATCTTAATTATTCTAATAACAACAGTGTTATCATTACTGAAAGAGATGATAGCCAAGACTAAAGAAACAGGATCCAAGTTTTTAAATGAGGAATTCTGTCTTTTAAGACATTTCAGCCTGTGCACGAGGCTTGAAATGACTTGTTAGGTTGGATATTTTTTGCAGTCGCCCAGATGGTCTGTGCTTTTCTGTGGAGGTGGAATGTCACACGCTGAGATGCTGAGACTAAGTTCACTGTCATAGCAGTTTGGTTCACCCAGAGATGACTCATTGTCTTGCTGAGTTTAATCACATTAGAGACACCAGAGAGACAGATCCTCCCCTCATAACCCACCTCCATTCCTGCATCCCTCCAGATAAATCTTCCTCTTCTTCCCCAGTGTTTCATTATCTCACAACTGCTCTCAGCACCTTTCCTTTCCAAATTATGAACAGAGCCGACGTCACTGTTGTAATTGCATCGATAAGAATTGTCACATAACATTTTAACCCCCTGAAGTGAAATCCGAGACTGTTGAATTGTCTCATTAAAACAACTCTTTTCAATTTTTAGTGCAATCAAAGCCATCTCATGAAATTAAAAATGGACTGAAAAAATGGAACGCAAGCTAGGCCAAGTCATCAATAATAATCCCTTTAGTAGACCATTGATTGTTCATGATGCTATTTCTGTGCCTTTGCTGGTGTCTTATTTTAGCCTTTCAGATTAATGATTCATTGCAGAGCAGAAAGACCAAAGATCCTTTCCTGTGTATTTCATTGTGTAAGGGTATGCATATGTGTGTGTATGTAGAGAAAGGAAATCAGAGGATGAGAGAAAAAAGCTGTCATGCTGGTTAAAGCTTCTGACTGTGAAATAATCTGCTGGTATCAGACAGTTGATATGCTGTGTGCAGTGCTGCACTGCAGCAGTAGTTACTTCCCATACAGTAGCAGGGGATTATGCGAGTGCATGTTAGGGAATACCAAACTTTCTACCGACAAGGGCTACAGGCTGACATATCAGTGAACTGAAGATGATAGTAGTGCTGCTTGTAGAAATAACACAAGCTGATAACAACCTTTTTCTATATAATTACAATGTATGTCCCAATACCTAAACATCATTATTATGCTAGAATCTTTGCAGGATAATGAAACTAGAGTAATATAAACTATGCTATCAAAAGTAAGCTAGTTTAATGATGTGTTTTGTCATGTTAGCAACATTAGCCTGATTTTGGCACTAGTAACTCATTAACGCCAGAATAACATAACACTTGGATTAATTTGGGTTAAATTGAACGCCTAATAGCATAACTGTTACCTATGTGGACAGGTTTCAGGTGCCAAATGTGTGGGTTTGTGACGTCTGGCACTTTTTGTGGGTCATATTCAAAAAGTTTCAAGTTATTCAAGGCAACACAACATCCATATGCTTGATTTTTTTTTTTTTTTTTTTACAAGCTGTGACTTGTAAAGCCTGTCACCTGCCACTGTTACAGTGTCGATGCTGTTAATTATGAGCTGTAGTTCCCTATAAGATTACATAACCTTTTCTGAGAATAGCTCATAATAATCAATCTTGGAGCAGTCGGTAATGTTGGATCACTATTTTTTTTTTATGGGCTTTTTATTATGGTAAAAAAAGCAAACAACAAAGCTTCAACTCTGAGGAACGTAATGTTTGGCAGCTGGTTCAGTGTGAGTCATCTTAACTATTTGTTTCACTGCTGTAAAGAAAGATTAAAATGACATTCTGTTGTCTCAAGTGGGATTGTGTACAGTACTTATTAGTAGTTAGAATGATTTTTACCTGCTCTAAAACAACTCAAACCTCAAAAATGGGATATTTGTATTGTGCCACTTCTGTATCTATTATTGGGAGATGGAATGGTAACTCAAATACTGGAGACTTTGGCAGGCAAAGTCCAATGCATGGGCAGGTTTATTGATAAAGCACTGGTTAAAACCAGGTCAGTCAGTCCATGGAGGCAAACTTAACAGAAAAAACTTTTAGCAAAGGCAGAATCCAGTAATCAGGTAGGTGTCATGGATGATGGAAGAAGGCTAAAAGCAGAGTGGGCATCACTCATTACTGAGTGGGATTGTATTTGTAGTCTGTATGTTTTACTCTGGCAATTTAGGCTGCTTTCAACTGACTAACTCTTAATACACCAAGCCAATCATTATGTTTTAGATTATGTGTGAAGAAAGGTTTTTACTTTCCATATGTTGTAATCATTAAGTTAAAGCTTTAATATCTATGAGTTCTTCAAGCCAATGACTTATCCATCGCACCCGCTGAAATGACTGTTTACAATTAAATTTCTGATGTTAACATGGTAACACATGACAGTAGGATTGCTAATATGGTTAACATATTTACATTAGCCTGTTAGCATGCTGACATCAGCATATAGGTCAAAACACCAAATGGAATACTTTTTTAAGTAACTGCCTTCCTTGCCTTTGATTGTTTCCCCCCCCTTTTTTCTGGTACCTATACACTGGCAGTATAGTAGGAGATATCAACATGATATTTGCTGCCTACCATTTATTTATGTATTTATTTTCACCACTTTAAGAGAGTAAGATGTTTAATCACAGTAATCACGAGGCATTACTTGAGTGAAGCACCATCTCTCCACTTAACATCCAATGCAAATAATGGACTTCTTTATAAGCCAAATTATCATTTAAATAATCTTCTTGTTTTATTTAACATCTTGTCAACATACCTACTTTATTTAAACATGATGAAATCAAATGATCACTGAAAATTTATGGGGCATAAGTCCAACACATGCTTTTGTCTGAGGATGTAAGCACATTAAATTAACTAACAGAGCAGATTTTATCAATAGCATCACACTGTGCCATTTCCCTGTTCCCCTCAGTATTTTAAGTGTCTGTCCTTCATCAATCGAAACAGGCTATTTATAGGTTGTAACTCTCCTGAGAAGCTCTCTTGCCTTCAGCCCTAAGTTGTGCTGCTCAGAGTCGTTTCTGTTTTTACCCCGACCGACTCCGATCAGTTATTCTTTTTCTCTGAAGACACTCTGGATTCATGCCTTTCTCTGACAAGTAGCAATGTTACAAAAAGTGACTCATCGACACTACTGCTCAGTAGTAATGCTAATGTATCATCTCTTGCAGTGGCTCATGCACAGGACACACACCACCACTCCACAGAGAAGCCCCTGATTCAGTGCTACAAGTGCGGGGAGCCATGTAAGGGCGAGGTGCTCCGGGTGCAAAACAAGCACTTTCACCTCAAGTGCTTCACCTGCAAAGGTACACACTGTTGATAAATGAAAAGAATCATGAAGTAACCACAGATATATGTGCATAATTTAGAGTCTGAATAAACTGGGTAATTAGACCGTTTTATGTGGTAGTGAAAAGACTTTTCACCTTTTTCACTTTTAACTGCTTGTGATATGACTCAGCCTTCATTCTCAATATTACAGTGAAGGTGAATGTCAGATGTGTTTACAGTTTGAAGATCAGTTTGAATTAGCTTCTTTTTTTTCCCAAAAAGGTGAGGAAAATGTGGGAGTTGTGTGAAAATCCGTAGCTGGTGTGTGAGGTTTTAAAATTCATTGCTAATTTGATACCGTAGGGTGTTTGGTACCTTTCATTCAACACACGACAAACAACACTTTGCATGTTTTGTTAAAACAGAATTTATCTCCACACTCCCGAAGTGCAATCACAAATATAAAGAAGAGTCTGATGGCACTAATACTAAAAAGACTCACAGCATGACAGTATCAGTAAAAGCAGTCAAGTTCCTTAAGTCAACACGGTACTTGCCATCGTAATGAGTATAAATGGTGGCATGACTCATCTGTACTCTTCAAATCAACTCATCCAGACTTCCGTGACACATGACAGTGATAATGTACTTGTGTTTAATGCTATTACAGTGATCTAATTGTTGTTCTAATTACAGCGTAGAAGCCCATAGCTGACTAGGCAGTCTCACAGTGACCCTGACCTGGCCTGCTGAACTTTTATAGTTAATCTGTGACTCGAGCACTGTTAAAGGTTCAGCTTACTTCACCAAATGCTCAGAATAACACAAGCAAACCCTCAGATTAGTACCTAATTCTGTCCTTTACAAGTGGTTTGTGGCTCTCAAAAGGAACACGAGGACAGCTTTAATAACCACCGTCTTAGTCCTTCGTCTAAATTTATGCACGTTGTTGTTCTTGTACAACAGGCTGACTAATAATGATTGACAGCTGATACTATGCCATGTCAGAAATAACCCATCTAGAACCTTTTTGCACATTTCTCATTAAATTAAATGGACACATGTGAAGACTTTGAGGTTACCAGAACTGATTTTCATTTCAATTTCATAAAACAGCTTAATTAAGGTTCCAAAAGGGTATTTCATGTAATGGCATGAGTCTGATGAAAAGTAGCGGTGGCTGGACATCAAGCAGCGAGGCCCCCAAATCCCCACCAATTATTTTCTTCTGACTTAGTTAGCTCACGAGCAAATCTCATCATCCCTGAGCCATAATGCAATTTAATCTGATTCTCTTCCTCACCTGCGCCATTCATCTCCAGCATTAAGCGTGACTCTTTGCATTAGAATTATTGCACGCAGTTATCTGTAGCACCGAAATGTTTTCCTTCTTAGAGGTGGCATTTCCAAAAAACTGTTCAATTCCCAGGCTCACTGTGTGCTGCTGGAAAGGTGAACTGCACAGGGCAGCTGATAATAATGTGGTTTGAATATAATACTTTTTTCCCAGTTAGTATTAGGAATTGATAGGGAAATATTTCAAGTCTTGGTTATAGAGGGAAGGGTGACTGTGAATCAGTGCAGAGTTGTCCTATCTGATCACCTTTATCCTGTGATCAAACCTTTCTCGCTGGATGGGAAGTGCTCTCTTAGGGGAAATTAGGGGATACCGTTTGAATGAAAGTTGTTTTATCCACCAGTGGGGTTCCAAAGACTTTTTGAATCAGTCTTCATGCCGAATAATTTCATGTCAAGGTGCACTGAAAGCTTTTCTGGAAGCACATGGTGACCCTGCACCTTACTAAGACCATTTATGTTGGTCTTTGCTCGAATGCACAAGTTATCTGAGCATCTTTAAAAGTGATAGTCTACAGCCTAAACATTATAAAATCTTTTTTAAAGTGTGCTAAATGAAAAACTGGCATGTTTCATGATTCACCAAGGTCATTTATTTGAGGTTTTGTGACCTCTACTTGACAACATGAGACCACTGAAGTCCATTTTGGATACCATGTGTTCATCCAGCAGCAACTCCTTGGAGTCAAATTCTCAGTAATGAAGTCCAATTTCCCACCATTAAAGAACCCAAATACTTCTCAATTAGCATTTCTGCCTTTGTTAATGCTTCACGTTACCTTAGATGACAAGGTTATGTTTGAATGGAAGGAAGCTCATTGGAGACAAACACTGTAACATAGTATTTTGAGCAAGTTATCTTCAAGAACAGATCAAGGCTATTTCCTGTGGCTAAACAATTGCAGAATTGTTGCAGCAATGAGTGGTAGGCCACTAAAACCACAATGAATAGAATGTTCAGTAGTCATGCTGATTAATAGACATGAGACCTAAATGCAGAGTCATATCAAAGGGAGACTTTTTTTCCTATTTGTGCAGCTGTCAACACCTTTGATTGAAATATTTTTTATTACATGTCCTACTGGAACACACAGAGCTGTTAAAATGTATTTTTCAGTAACTTTTTGGTCAACATCCATTTCACGCACGCAGTGAAGCCTCTCAGGATTACACAGTCTTAACAAAGCCACTGATGCATGGAAGAGTCAGCTGGCTTTATGTGTTTTAATGGGCAGAGCAGTAAATGAGAGCAAAATGTGTGTCCTGTACAGTGTGCGGCTGCGACCTCGCACAGGGGGGCTTCTTCATGAAGAATGGAGAGTATCTGTGCACACTGGACTACCAACGCATGCACGGCACCCGCTGCAATGGCTGTGGGGATTTTGTTGAGGGAGAAGTGGTCACTGCCCTGGGCAAGACTTACCATCCTGCCTGCTTCGTCTGCACCATCTGCAAGTAAGATACCCGTTGCAGGCATGCCAATCCTATCACAGTGAAACAGACTTACAGTAACTGATGTGAATTGTAGAAATACTGCAGTTACATTTGAAATGGCTCCAACAAGCAGCAAATATGTGTGTACATCTGAAGAAAGTATTGGTCTTAAAGGAGAGAAAACAGGAGTCTGACCAAGTAAGGAAGATTGCAAAGTGCAATGATAACTTACTATGAGCAATTAAATAGAAAATGTAATGGAAGCATTTCTGTTCACCTCAAATAGTGCGAGTAGTTAAATCAGATGACATGTTTTTTTTCGCAACTCTCAATTATTTGGATTTATCGATACTGTCCAAAATGACCACAACTGCCTCTTTCTGCAGCCTTCTTGTGCGTGCGTGTGTTGCCTTCCAAATCAGTAACAATTATACACAGAACGATTTGTCATGATAAACAGAATTGAGGGTGGCAGGAATTCCATTTGACAGTGTACAGTAGGATGCTGTGTGTCATTTCTGTAGATCGTCTGACTAAATAGGCTCCTCAGGCGGACAGTGTTGACACACATTTCCATCACGGCCCTTGTCATCTGCGGCCCCCGTCAGACGACCTGCAAACCACAACTAATAAACTGTTACACTCGACGTGGGGTGACAGCTCATGCTTTTGTTGGCTGGTTGTCTTCCAGACGACCGTTCCCTGCCGGGGACAGGGTGACCTTTAACGGGAAGGACTGCCTGTGCCAGTACTGTGTCGAGCCCATGTCTCCAGGACCAAAGGACATCATAGGCTCCAGCAGTAAGTATATTAGATTTATTTTCTGATGAGTTTACAGTTCTAAAGAAAAGTTGGAGAAAAAAGGTTGGAGCTGGAAAATCTGTAGTAGAATTGAAAGTGTTTCGTTCTTAGGATTTCAAAAGTTTCAGAAACACAAAAAGTCTGCCAAATGTAGCCTTTAGATGTGATACATGCATCATATTTAACAGCTGATATTTGGGCAAAAGAATAGTTCCTAAGGTCCATGTCAGTCATCTCGATCACTCATTAGAATACATTTAGATGAAGAAAAAAATAAATGAATATGAGACACCGAACCTCTTATAAAGCAACAGACAGTTAAAGGGGGGTTCATTTGAAACTGGTGCTTCCCTGCCAAGCTTTGTACAATCCCAGAACTTCTAACTAAATTCCAGTGGAGACAAAAAAAACCTTCAAATTGCTAGGTTCTGTTGAACAGTCTTTATTAAAGTTGTGTGTTTATTATGGTTGTGTGGGGGATTCCCCAACCTGCAGTTCTGTATTTAGCTTTTTGTTTAGAGGGTAAAAAAAGCCACAGCCAAAGTTACAACTCCCCATTGTTTTGTTCAAAAGTGACAGCTCCTAAACGTCTAAAATATTTTATGTGTACTCTGGGCTTTTTGTCTTTTAATTATCTACAATTAACAATAAACACATTGCCTAATGCCTGCTTAATGGTTAGTGTGGCATGCCTCAAACAAAGAAAGAGCTGCTGTGCAATCTGCCATTTCTGGCCAATACGCTCGTCAATCAGACTTGGAAAACCTCAAAGAGACAGCACACCACTTCATATTGAAACAGACTTCTTTCAATCTTCTCATTCAACTCTCAGTCACAAAGAGGGATTCCCAGAATTACCTATTTTTAAATTAAGCATAAAAAAAACGTAAAGATAAATGTTACGTTGGTGTAAAACTGACCATTTCCACACAGCATCTCATAATGTCCCCCAACAGCCTAATCATGTTTGAACATTGAATGATGGCAATGCACCTTTCAGTGAGATTCTCCACGCCTAACTCATCTTCTCCATATGCATGGCCCTCCTTTCTGAGTAAGACTAAAACAGGCCTTGCTAAATAATGCATGGCCATGCATTTTCTTCCCTCTGGAGCAGGGAATATGCAGCCCTCAAACCCTTCCTCTTCCATCTCCTAAGCCCCCCCCATCTCCTGCTGGTCTCTCTGTTGGCGTTTTTGAAGAGCTTTTAGACAAGGTCACCTATAAATAAGACATGCTGATTCTACACACGTCACCAGCCCAACCTTTTTATGCCTTATGAAGTTATCATCCCCTGTGGTTGCTGTAGACTGTGTTGCTTTCAGCCTTTAGTAATTAAAAAATAGATGACAGGAGGATTGTTCGTTTAGAAACCAACCTCTTGCACTTAAAGAGCCTCAGGATCTTACTTGGATATGGATGGAGCTTTCAGAGCTGAGAGATTATAGGAAGGGGCAGCTGTCAGAGTATTGCTCTGACTTCCCTCTATCACCATCTAGTGTTTGAGGTCAGAGCAGACAAGATATCTCACTCTGCATGCAATCATTTATCCCCTGGTGAACTCATTAAAGGCTCTTTTAAAGTATTTTCTTGCATCGTGAATATCTGTGTTTGTGTTTTTAAACTGAGCTCATTTTTCTTTCACAGATTGTGCGGGATGTGGTCGGGACATTAAGAATGGCCAGGCTCTCCTTGCTTTGGACAGACAGTGGCATTTGGGCTGCTTTAAGTGTAAAGCTTGTAACAAAGTACTGACTGGGGAGTACATCAGCAAGTAAGCAGCTTAGCTGTGATTTCAAGCTACTTGGTGGTCAGATTCAGGCTTGCATAATGTTCACACCATGTGTATTAAGTCTTATGTTCAAAGTTTGGATCCTGGTTTGGAAATGTCTCTATCTCCGCTCTCAGGGATGGCGCCCCCTACTGTGAGAAAGACTATCAGATCCATTTTGGAGTTCAGTGTGAGGCATGCCACCAGTTCATCACAGGGAAGGTGTTGGAGGTATGACACACGTAGAAAGCAAAAGATGCCATCTGAAAAGCTTCAGCTGAAAAATCACTAATCACTAAGCTTTGAATTTCATGCGAACGTTCTGAAGGTACGCCTGGAAGAGTTTTAAAACGCCAAGTTCTTTCACTTGAATTGAAGACCGCAAGTAAATTCTTAAAAGTTATAGATAAACATTTGAATACCTTGGATTTGGAAATTTACCACAGATTCAGAAGGAGCAAATGTTGATACTCAATTCTAACATTCTGCTTCCTGTTCACAGGATGCTTCATTCCGCATAATTGTGAAATGTAGTTTGGTAATCTCTGCTGTAATCTTTTCAGCACTGTGCCAATCAGACTTTTGACATGACTGTATCCAACTAGAAGATTAATTCTTAGCTTTTTTTGGTCTTTCCAACTAAATACGCACTCGCACAAGCTGACATTGCCACAAATGACATCAATATTGCATAAACTGCTAATGTGATCTGACATTTAGGATGTGATCATTATTCATTAATCTGCTCTGTGTGTCATGCAACTGTTATGAAACTGTGTTTAAGTTTTATCAACATTGTGTGAGTTGTGTTTATGTAAAACGTTACAAAAACTTAGATCCATGATGTTCTCTTCCTTCAGTCTCGCCAGCTACTGCAAGTCTGTCTGTACTACAGACAGTGATCCAATCAGACACTGAGTTATGTGTCATTTAATGGTTTGAAAATGTCACTGTCAGGCAGCCAGGCAAGCTTACTGTAATCCACCACTAATGCAGGCCTTTACGACAATAGGAAAAGGGTGCTGCATCTCACCCCTGAGCTGCTGCCAGTGGATCAGTGGGGCCAAAGACATACCAGTCTGTCTGATAATAATCAGTGACCCAAGACCCAGATCAAATACTGTCTGGTCCTCTGGAAGGGCAGCATGACTGGTCGGTTAATATAGGGATGATTAATGCAGCTATCAAAGTTATAGAGAGAAGAAATAGGAAGAGCACAAATATTTGTATTATAACTGAAAGGGAAATTCAAGTTGGGTTGGAGATGCATTAAACAGTCTGAAATATTCATTCTCCAACACCTTTTTTATGTAGTAAAATGTAGAATGCAAATATTCGGCCGTGGCTTCGTATCTCTGAGTGGCCACTTGCATGTTGAAATGTTATTAAGGGTTATTATACAGCAGGCTATATTTGATTTGGGTATTTATCATCCGCGGTCACTGCTCCACGGCTTTATAATGGAGAGCTCTGCATGCAAATCGTCCCATCCGTGCAGAAGGACATTTTTTGCTCTCCAGCCATCAGATCATTTTATTGGATTCCATTATGCAGACAATTACAAAGCGAAACACTCAGATATTTAAAAGCAGGTTGATTGTGTCAAATAGGCACAGTGGTCACATTCTGAATGAACTTAGCATTTTTTGTACAGTCAGTACTGGAGCACTTAAAATGAAGTCACAGTGCAGCATGTTCTCACAGATCCCCACTTAATCCCCAGAGAACCACTGAGGAAGTGTTTTTTTTAGCAGAACATTTCCACCCACCGCTGACCGCTGTCATCTACAGTAATTCTTCAAAAGAAGGAAGAGCAGTTGCGAGTTCACCGGATCTGATTAAACTTTCTCTTGCACCAACAGGGCGTTAGGAAGAGGAAAGAAATGTAGCTGAGAGCAGGTGGAGCACCTGTTTTATTGCCTGGAAGTCCCAGCTTGGTTTTGCTTGAACTTGCTTTGCTGCAGGCTTCATTGATCTTCATTTTCCTGTGATGTCAAGTTTGCTTTGTGCTCTGGGTTTTCCAGGCAGGAGATAAGCATTACCACCCCAGCTGTGCGAGATGCAGCAGGTGCAATCAGATGTTCACAGAAGGAGAAGAGATGTACCTGCAAGGTGAGTGGACCAGCATTTACTTTTGCAGCCTCTTGGATCTTTTAACCAAGTAAAAAGTGCAAGCTTTGGTTTTAGTCAAGACCTATAGTCCTGAAATTATTCAAAATCCTACTGACGCTGAGTTTGAAATAGGATATAATGAAACTATTAATACAACAAGCCTGTGAATGTACTATCTATAGGTAGGTAAGAAATTACCAAAATGTGTTTTCTTTTTATATATGTCATATAAAAATATATAAAGCCAATTCTTCTGTTTATGTAATAAAGAGAAACGAAAGGCTAAATTTATTAGAGTGGTTCAGAACAAGCCCCCAAAAAAAAGCCACTTTAATCCTGCCCAGACACAAATTGCATCGAGTTACGTTTTCCTTATTGTTGTGGAAAATGTTGTGTAACACTTCACTTCCAAATCTCTTATACGTATGAGCTGAAAAAGGTTGAGATTTGAGAGAGCCAAAAGCATGAGACCCATCTCGATCCCCATCTCCAACCTCTCAGAATACTGAAACTTCAGGGTGTGACTAACTGGTCTGCTGTGAATAGAAATCCTATGAGTGTAAATGTATTTTCTCCATGTCTTGCTCCTCAGGGTCAACAGTGTGGCACCCTGGCTGCAAGAACACCACTAGAACAGAGGAGAGACACAGGGAACGGGTAGGAAGTTGGGCGACCTTGAATTCTGCATCATTGATATTGTGTCAGCTCATGACATCATTTTACTGAAAAAGATAGCAATTTAGAATGTGTGACAAAGACCTCTACATAAGCTCCTATCACTTCCGTACTGGACTGTTAAACCTTAACCTAATGTGGTTTAAGTAATTTGCCTGCTCAGGCCATGTTGGCTATGTGTGCGTACCCTTGTGAGTGTGTGTGTGGATAGATGTTTGTTCAGATTTACATGTGGACACGTTCACCTTGATATGTGTGTGTGAGCTGTGAGTCGAGCAGGAGAGAGCACAACCCCTGTGTGATGTCCTGTGAACCCCCCTCTCCCTCCCTTCCTCCACAGCTTTTGCCTCCGTCCCTCTTATTCCTCCAAAAAACAGAAAGGCAGGTACTGTATTCGCTATTGGCTATGAGATGGCATCATCTTGTGTTCCACCATGTTTTTAGAACACAATGCACTTTATGCTGCCACCTGCTGGAGACAGCCTGCAGTGCCCTCTCTGTGTGTCCTACAGAGCCATTCAGTCCTGTCTTGAAACACTACGCTGACTAACTGCACTCATTTATTATGTGCATGTGATAAAGATGCACACACATTTGGAAGAGCAGACAAAATAAGACAGATGACATATTTGTTAATGAAAATCACCATTTACCCTTTAGGTGAAAAGCTCATCTAATTGCGCCTCATTCAGACCTGCTGCTGCCATTCAGAGTGTTCATTTCCCATAAACAGGCATCAGGTTCTTAAGAACATCAAATCACAGCACTAAAGCACTCATTCAGTTTGCAAATTTGCAAATGAATGACCTAATCATGAAATGACATGTTTGTATTTCAAAGTACTTAATGTATTTGATGAAATGCAAATACAGGGGTTCCCTCTCATCTCTCATGCAGTATATAAAAGTCAAATGGCGTACTTTTAGAAGTTTTTTTGGTGATGTTAATCTATATGGAGATGACATTTGACCGTGGATCATAGTAAACTGACTGTGTGACGCATATTCTTTGACTTATAGCAACTGATATGTTTGATTTTTGTAGCCTACGAGGTCGTCGTCTGAGAGTATTTGTTCCAGACCTGGTTCAAGCATACCTGGTTCACCGGGTCACACGATCTATGTAAGTAGTGTCGCTGATCTACTCTATCTGTCTAAATACAAAGAAGTTGTAGTTGTAGTTCAGAAAAGTTGGCAAATTTTCAGAAAGGCAACAAACGTCTGAACCTTTATTTAACAAAGACAAGTTTGAGTCCCCAGGAGGCACTGAATAAGAAACCGAACCCCTCCCAGGAGTACTTTGGAAAACTATTGTTACTCAAGACAGATACCATTGATGCCAAGGTGTATGCTGGAATTTTGTAGAGACATATTCTATTTTCAAGGAGACGTCTTTTCCCTGGAGGTCCATGTTTTTTTGTCAGGACAGTGCCAGGCCTCATACAGCACAACAGCTTCTGTCTGTTCAGTAAAGGTTCAAATGAGCTGCTTTTAAGAAAATTACCTAACTTCTCTGGAAATGGAGTGTGTAGGTTGTTCTGATTCTCTACACAAAAATGACCTTTTCTCACAACCCTTTCCTCAGCTACACGGTGCTCCGTAATAGAAAATGACAACAGTAGTAATCCCACTTTACTCTTGTGTGTGTGTGTGTGTGTGTGTGTGTGTGAATTTGTCTTTATTTGTCTCCCTAGGCAAAAGTAGACAATGAGATCCTTGATTACAGAGACCTAGCTGCCATTCCAAAAGTCAAAGCCATTTATGACATTGAGCGCCCTGATCTTATTACCTATGAACCATTGTACACAACCTCCCTGGATGAGAGAGAGGAGAGACGAGAGAGTGTGGGAGAGGTAAACTCAGACTGCGTGCTTCTTTTACTGCATGCCCATACAGTACAGAGCATTAAGAGAAACAGTACTCATGTCATTCTGTTGTCATCTGGAATTACTATTTTTCTTTTTTGCACTACTGATCCTCTGCGTCCCTCACAGCTCCACACTGCCAGAAGGGAACGTTCCCCCTTGCCTGATGACAAGGTAAGATGTGCCTCAGCGTGCGAGCTGATTGAGATAGATTACTCTAAATCATAAAGGAATGAAAGGATGGATGAGTCACATTAAGAG
Organism: Leuresthes tenuis; assembly: GCF_036924035.1. NCBI lineage: Eukaryota > Metazoa > Chordata > Actinopteri > Atheriniformes > Atherinopsidae > Leuresthes > Leuresthes tenuis. The sequence continues at coordinate 20,405,711 of NW_027325362.1, forward strand.
GAAGTCAGTGACTCAGACTTGTTTGATCTTTTTTCTAGTCCTTAAGGATAATGTCACCAACCCCATCCGGAGAGGTGAGCAATCAGTTAAGATTCGCTGTTTACTTTATATCATATGAATAAGATGCCACACAGTGTGTTCATCCCAGCAGTTTGTGTTTCAGGGTTCTTACGACAGGAGGGAACGCATCCTCCAAAGGTCCACCAGTCAGGGATCCATAGGATCACCTGTTTATAATCGTCATGGTTACACCCCCACCCTCTCACGCTCCCCACAGCATTTTCACAGGCCAGGTAGGTGCTTAAATAGACATGTTTGTGTTTGTGCAAGTGTGTGTGTGTGTGTGTGTGTGTGTGTGTGTGCGTGGATGCGTGTGTGCGTCTCCGTGTCGGGGTGCAGATGTGTATTTTCAAAATAATTGATTTCAGGGTTTTCATTAGGTGGGTATATTTTATCTTCACTGGTTGAGTAGATGACAGTTGTGAAGATGTAAAGCGTCTCTCTTTAGTCCCTCTATTCCATTAGCCACTTTAAAGGGAACTTTACCAAAACTGACTTCAGGTCATTACATTATTTTTTTTGGACAATCCCACTTGAGCAGATTGTCAACCATAAAGTCAGTTTTGCTGCTCTGAATACTGATTTCTTTTGTTAGTTTTTCTTCATTTATTTCCATTAAAAGTTTGCTTTTAATGTGTAATACCCTACGTTTCTTACAGTTATTCTTGAATACTCCTTACCTCTCACTTTGGGTGTCTTTTATCTCTTCTTTTCAACATTTGACTCCTGTATATCTCCCTTTTCTTTTGCCCCTCACCGTCTCACCTTCTACCTCCTCCCCATATTGTACACTTCTGCTGCGGGGTCCTGGGGTTTTGTCCCCTGTCCCACGCCCTCCCACCCTGCAGAGGCTCTGACAGGCATGCAGAAGCTCTGCTCCTCCCTGTGCAGTAACACTATGGGCTCCAGAAATAGTGACTCCCGCCCCACATCCCCTTTCAGACACCACTTCCTCCCCCATAGCCAAGGTAAGGGCCCCACTCCACTCTTATTTGCCCCCCACCTTGAAGCAGCACATCTCCGCCATTATCCACATGAGCTATCACCTCCCATCAGTGCACCGTTTTCCCCGCTGGATCCATTGCCACCTCTCATAACCTCAAACCTACTGTATGTCTTGGTCATCCAGTCAAGCCACCACTTCCCCACTAACATGTATCTCTTCAACTTTGACTCACACAGCCTCTCCCTAAGTGGCTGCCAGCCCTTTTGTGTTTGTGTTTGCTGATTTGCATGCATTTACAGATATTAGTCATCAAAATCTAATATCTACTATAGTAAGACTAAGATGAAAAGAGAGGCTTTGTATTAGAAGTTTGCTGTTTGATGTGGAAATAATTAACTTCTTAATCTTAAATTTAGCAGACTAACAGATCATACTCGACTACTTGACCTCTCATCTCCCAAGCATTTAATCTCTGTACACGAAACTCTGCTGGTTTGATCTGCTTCTGTTCAGCACAATTACCTGCATTACTCAGAACCAACCAGAATATGTCCCATTCTCTCAGAATGACCTCACCTGGTCCCGGTGTGTTGCACCGTTCAGACTGTGGTTTCCCTTTAGTATCCCTGCTTATGTTCTGTTCTTGGTTCTTCTCACTGGAGGCACCGACCCGCCGAGTGGCCGGAGCTCCCCCCTCCCACTCAGGCCCGACAGCCGGCCGGTCACCCCGCCTCTCTCTCAGACCCCTAAACATTTCCACCTCCCAGGTAGGAGCTGGAGCGCACCCTGTCACTACTCAACCGTTCTGTCTTCCTTTCTTTCTTTCTCCCTCTCTTCCTTCTTTTCTGTTTCCATGTAGGATCAGCTTTTGCTTCTACCCCTCATCTTTCAAACTATATAGATGTACAACAGGAAAAAGGACAAACAATTATATAAACCCACTGCGTCATGATGTGTTTTCAGTATTTTCACCAGATTTTTAATTAGTTGTATTGAGCCACCGTTTACCCTCTAAATGTCTTCTGTGTGGGTTTCAGATCAGGGGAGCAACATCTACAGGAAACCACCCATCTACAAACAACACGGTACCTTTCCTTTTGTCTATTGGTCTAAATAAGGAGATAAAAGAAAACCTAAAAGAAATTATTGATAAAGGTTTGAAATATTCAGTGGTACCAGTAAGACTGCAGACCAAAAAAACCCAGACCTGATTATTATGTTCCTGAACTCAGCTGACTGTGTGTGTTCATCTAACCATAGTCAACCCCCAGCGTCAGTTTACTGTTTGAAGTCTGTCTCCAATCCTTTTCTGTCTCACCTATAGTATGTTTGTACACTGCACTTTGTTCATCTTAAGAAGTCACAGCAGTAATGTTACACTTGACTTTCTTTTAAAGTGAAGCTATGTAACATTTTCTGAACTGCAACAATTACGACATAACCACAAGACATCCTCATATTGTTACTCCTCGTTTTGATGCCAAAGAGCTCAACAAGCAGCAGATAAACATATCCTCGGATGAGCCATAGTTTGATTACAGTATCCAGCTTTAAACTGGAAATAAACTTAATAAGATGGACAGGTTCCATCTGCCCGCTGCAAAATGTCAGTGTCATCTTTCTCACTAGCTGATTTTATCTTGAAATAATTATTTAAAGGCTCTGCCCCTGTGCAGTGACTTGTTAGGAAAGACATCCTTGCATTGTGGACTGATGACCCAGGATTAATAAAAGAAATTGTTGAGCCTGTTGATGCGATGGTGCTAAGGTATTTACATGTGGTTGAGACTGTGACCCAGACACTGATAGTTCAGTTCCCATGGTTACCAACCTAGATACAGCTGCCATAGCGCATCAAAGCAAGTCTGCTGATGAGATCATCAGGTCTGCCACCTTCCCTGCTGCCCATGCTCCCTCTCCGGATGACAGCCCGCGGAGTGAGGGCGACTGTTGGCCCCACTCTCTCGCTGTTTTAGGTATAGTAGGCTCCTGATGGGCATGTCTGCACTGCTACCTCCCAGTGGCAAAATACTCACCTCACCGCAAGCTAATTCCTTTTATTTCTTTCCCCCTCGCTGCCCCACAAGCTTAACTGCATCCCCGCTTCTCTCCGGGCTCACGCTGTTACTCAGGCATCGGGAGTATTTGCCTTTTAAGTTTTGTTTGCACTGAGCAAAAAAAAAAAAAAAAAAAGCGTCATTTGGTTTCTGTTGCTGCCATATCATTTTCTGCTTGAGGTAGCGTCAGTGTCGCTGTTTTACGTTCCCGTGCTGCACACAAAGGGCACTATAGCTATGTGCAAAAGTATCACAAATGACTTGGACAGAGATAACTGAGACTGACTTCAAACGTTTGTCTGTCTGTCTTACATTGTGCTGCTCCGTGTATTCGACATCCACTAAAATCTTGACATGGACGATGATGTGTGAGCATCTGCCATGTCAGTGTGGCCAAATATTCCAAAAAGGCCCTCTGTTTGTCTGTCTCGTCAACTCTGTCTCACATTTGTGTTCAACTGTCCACATATTACTCATTGACAGTGTGTGTTTCTAGCCGCTGTACAGTGAGATCTTCTCTGTTGTGTTTTCATCTGTTTGGATAATACAGTACATGTGAAGCATGTGTTTGGTTTTTGGGGAACATGGTTATATCTGCCTTTTGTAACTGTTTTTGGCTTGTGCCTGACAGGTTCAGAGGGGCGGAGGCGATCTAGAGAAGAGGAGGAGGAGGAGGCTTTGAAAAGAAAGCAACTCCAAGAAGAACATCTCAGTAAAGTTAGTCATATTTACCATCCACTCACTGCAAATGCAGTACAACATTGCCGCTGAAGATGCAACAATTTGATCAAAATCTTAACATTTCAGTAAAATGCTGTAACGTTTATGTGTTTATATTCAACTTTGCAAATGATCTGAATGTGTGCAGATTCAGTCAGGTTTGGGGAAGCTCATACTGAAGGAGGAGATGGAAAAACAGCAGATCAGGGAGCGGCACGCCCGCAGCCTCTCCGCTCAGCGCTATGATCCCAAACAGAGCAACTGTGACACAGGTACAGAACTGCTTTATCGGTGCATGTGCTCTGGAGTTGTCAACAGTGCACCTTAAAGGACATATTCTGTCCGTTTCCCCCCCCCAAGTTGACAAAATATCGTAAGGTCCTGTGACATGCTTTGTTCAAAATACTAGCGATAGCGCGCCACAGCCCCTGATCCAATCATGGATTTACAGCTTTTTTCATAGCAACTGGTTTTAGGGAGTAGAGAGAGTCTCTCAACTCCAATGCTGTGAAAAACTGTACATGTGAATTTGCTGTAAAGAGCAAAGCTGAAAACAAGAGAAGAAGAGTTTCAACTTCCTTCTTCTGAAGTGCACCAAATGCAGTGTGATTTTAAGTTGGATGGAGATAGCAATGATTTTTTATATCTGTATAGATGATTGATTTAGTTTATTATATTGTGTTAGTCTGATGGCGAAGCTTTGTTCTAATGTGCACTAACTGGTATATGTTCTGAAAGTAGCTATTCTATTCTATTCTATAAGGTGACTGGGTATTTCTTTGCAGTGCTGGGTCTGTGATTTACCACTCTCCTGCAAATCTGACTGACTCACTGAATGACATAACTACAAAACTAGGTGGAGGGCACCCAGAATATATGCTCTAATGCACAGAAAATATGTCTCCTTTAACACAATCTATTCAATATAGAGCACTTGTACTATAAATGTTTGCATCTGTGTCTTAGAATGGCTTAAAACAGTGATTTTTAAAATTAATGTAAATGTCACTGTTTTAAGTAAACATTTCTTAAATCTAAAATCAGTCGGAGCTTTAAAATGATTTTTGTTTCAGATCCAACTTCTCCCACAAAAACTAACTCTCTGCCTGGTTATGGACGGAATGGGCTGCATCGGGTGAGAGCTCACTCACACTCATCAGACAGAAAACCATCAGAAAAGTTTAATCACTGAGAAAATGAGATGCAGTTCATATTGGTATCAATGTCAGGTGCTCTAGTTGCAGATGTTTTATACGGTAATTAGAATGAAATCATTTATCCATAAACTGTTCTTGTCTTTGAAAAATAACAAAATGTTGATGTGCTGGTTTCTCTGTTCCTGCAGCCTCAGTCAACAGATTTCACGCAGTACAACAGCTATGGCGACATGTGTGGGGGAGGCAGAGGTGAGCGCCGCAAACCAAAACATAGCCTCAAAATAAAATCTCTTGTCAGTTTGACCAGAGCTATTCAGCATCAGTACAGATTTGGCTTGCTATGTGTACATAAACAGACAGGCACTTTGAAATATTTGATTTTCATCATGGACAGCAGTGTTGTAGATAGTAGCCTGGCAGGGGACTCGACAGCAAAACCATTAACTGTGAGTCTCATTTTCTGTCCCATTTTGTCCTGCAGAGTTTCAGGTATGTCTCTCATCTGCTTTTTCACATGGCATGCCTCCTCATCTTGCATCATGTATTTGCTTGCTCATGGGTTGCAAGAGACACCTTGCCCTGAATGCACACCCGCCCACTCCTGCTATGTGCTTGCATCACTGTTGGATTATTGTCAGCTACAGGGCATGCAGTGCTGTGATTTCAAGCAGATTTAAAAAGCAAAGACGCATTGCCCAATAGCTGAACCAGTGTACTTTAAATGCAATGTACAAGCATTGCCTCATGTCTTGTTCTGTGTGTTGTTTATCAATGTTAGCTACATTTAAACATATGATTTTATTTGAAATTTACCACAGAAGAGAAAAAAACCCTGCAGATATATTTAGAAAACATGTAAATGGTTGCCCTTCTTTAAGCTACATGCTCCATCCAGTAAAATCAGGACATATTCATACCATTAACGTTGCAGTCCCCTTCCACTATATTACATTTGTGTATGTTCTATTCTTTAGCACATTAAGGATGGCCGTGCAGCACTTGCAAGGATGGACAGGGGAGTATCTATGCCTAATATGTTGGAACCAAAAGCAAGTATCTTCTTCTCTTTGTACCAATAACAACCTAGTAATCTACACTAAGATATGTTAGACGATGAATACATTGTTTTTGTAGTTTGCTTTTTCATTTTTATCGCAAATTTAGAAAAAAAATCAAGCCAAAATAAGAGGGTGAAATCAGATCAACAGTCAGAGGAAATATTTACCAGAGAAGAACTTCCTAATGGAAATAAAAGACTCACATTCGCTGGGTTCCTGATTCAGCATGCTGCTTAAGGAGCTGCCCAGTCACTGTAGCGCTTAGCATGCTGGCTTCTCCATGCTCATCTGCACATAGCTTTAACTCAAAGTGGCTGGATACTGTATGCAGCATACAGTGGAAAATCCAAAGCCCAGAATATCATCCAAACAACTCATATCACTATATACTGTGTGGTATATAAAGGGGTAAACACATTTCTGTGTGGATATGAGTTGGTCAAAGAATTCTTAGTTGCTTATTTTTGAGCAGCTCAGTCGTGATCAGAATCAGTCAGTTTCCACTTGCAAAGACATTATTAGTTATCTAAAAAACCACGAGTACTTGAGACTTCCAAGACAATCATTTCCGAGCTAATTCATTTGGCCTACATCGCTGATTTCTTACCCTTTTCGCATTAGAATATTCTGAAAATACAGGCTGTTATGTGACTCTGTTGCCATGTTTTTCCCCCTACCTAATCTGTTGCACGTTTGAAAACCAAAAAAAAAAGAAAGAAAAACTGACACACAATAGCACCTGCATATCCCCAACAACCTCAAAAACAACCCAGTCAGCCTCCTGTCACATACCTGTTCTCCCACCCAGTGCTCCCTTTCTCACAGCCAGAATGACCAAAATGTCCAAATCCAATAGTCTTGTTTGGTAATAATGGTCTGAGAGTTTTTGAGGCTTAACTCAAGCTTGAAGGTTTGACCTGTTCACTGACAGATGTCTTCTTCTGAAGGTGTATCCCTATGAAATGCTCATGATAACCAGTAGAGGGAGAGCTAAACTGCCCAGGGATGTGGACAGAACCAGACTGGAGGTATCAGTTTTCCACCTGACCTACCGCAATTAATACTGCATTTCTCAACTTTGTGTTAACAGCATGTTACACAAGTACAACTGTGGCAGGGAATGAGCAGTATCCATTGCTTCTTGTCATTTTTGTCAGTGACCCTTTTTTACTGCTTTGGTGCTAACTAAGAACACCCCCACCCCTTCCCCTCCCCTCCTTTGTTTTCTCCACCTTTGTTCTCCATTCTAGCGCTACTTAGCACCTGAAACGTTCTTTGACATCTTTGGAATGGAGATCCAGGAGTTTGACAGGCTTCCCCTGTGGAAACGCAACGACATGAAAAAGAAGGCCAAGCTCTTCTAACTCTCAGAGCAGCATGCATTATTCTGTACATTAATTTAGATAGCACACAACAACTGTAATCTAGACGTAGGTTCTGGTTAATTTTCTTTTCTTCTGTTTTTGGTTTGTTTTATTCTGACATAACTGAGAAAGCCATGAAATGGACTGTTTGCTCTGACACTTCCTGTGATGACGAAATGAAAGATTCGTCCAGTGAGACTCACACGGCAAACAATTAATGGAAATCTCTTCCATGTTCAAAAATGACAAAGAATAAGAATGGATGATGAGAAGGGTCAAGTTTTTTGGTTCGACTGCGCTTATTTTACCTCCTGCTTTGCTTTGAGTGGAACTGCTTTCCTTACTTTCTTGCTTGTTTCTTCCTACTATTTGTTGCTGTTGATTCCTGTGGAACTTTGTAATTACATTAGAACCTCATGGCGCCATTACAAAATGCCCATGCTTGTAGCTTTGGATGTGTGTCAGCTTTGCTTGGGCTGAAACGGTTTCAGCCCAAAGTTTGCAAGAATCGGCTCAGTGAGTCTTTCAGTTAAAAAACGTGAAGTCTGTGGGAAAGCAGTCAGCTAACCCACCAACTGTTTTACTGGATCTACACAGAAATGAATCATCCAAGCATCGACTTATCACCTTTCCCTGGCTTTTGAGCACACAAAACTTTCATCTGAGCGGACAAAAAGATGTCTCTCTTCTCAGGCTCTCATAAACATGGTTAGACACTTTTCCCTTTACATTTATTGGAAGTACAAATCCTAATATATTTTAATGCCGTAACCGACCTAACGTAAACTGATAAATAGATAAAACCCCTAATGTAAGAGACAACTGTATTTGAAAGTATTGTTTTATAAATGAAAACCCACACTGCCATTTGTTGTATTGAAATCTAAGCCAATAAAGCTTTAAATCACCATGAACCATGATGACCCTCTGCTATACCAAAGTTACCCACTGCCTCTTTTCTGCTCATTGCATGTGTCCACTACACCTGACAGGGATAATACATGGGGTTGGAAGTAATCCGAGGACTCTTTTTTTAAATTTCTTTTTGTTGGGACAAGCAGTCAGTGTCAGCTTTTACTGTGGTGGAAACATTGGGAGTTTATAGCAGCAGTTTTGTATAGTACATATTTGACTGCAGAATGAGGTCTTGAAAGATTTGAAACTGCATTTACACTGCCAGGCCAAGAAAAAAGTGATGTTTTACATTATTTTGTCAGGGTTAGGGGTAACTTTAATTTTAGCTTTGATCATGGCACACTTTCTCCATGGCATCCACTGGATAAGCTAATGCAAAGTCGCAACATTCATTTTCATCCAGAGCTGCTTTAATTTTGGACAAGATATTGATGATGGGTGAGTTAGACCACAGTGCAAAGTCTTTAGCACATCCTGAGGATTCTCAGTGGGTTAAATATCTGGAATTAATTTTTTATCATGGATCATGCTCCCTGTGCCACTCTTTCACAATTTGAGTCCAATGAATCTTGGAATATGATCACGCCACCAGGGAATAAAAAATTAAAAACCTGGGCTTTATATTCTTGTAGTCAGCTGGCATCTTTTTTTTTGGGAGGGGGGGCACATAATGTGGCTGAAACACCCCCCAAATCATTTGCTTTCTGAAATCCAGGCGTAAAAAAAATGGGGGGTCCCATGATTTGGTTCTGTCTGTTGTTAATTGTGTATTTTTCTTTTGTCAAACCTTTTGCCACCAACCAGAGGTAACTTGTGTCTCTTTCTCTCATACTCAGCTTATTACTCATCCCACCTGCTTCCACTTTCTGTATTTCCTGAGCGTCATTTGATCCAGTTTTCCACCATCGTTGCCAGATTTTCTGTTCAGCTGTCTTTGTCCTGCTTAGTATTTCTTTTCTATGGCCTGCCGGATGATTTCTGTTTTTGTGTGACCTTTTGGACTCTGTTGCTTGTTTCTTTCTTTTATGCCTGTTTGTTTGGAAACTGTGACGTTTCACTTGAAGTACAGCCCCATTCGCAAACATGAAGTAAGGTAGGTTGGTGGAAAAGCGAAGAGCTTTCCTCACAGAATCCCGTGACAAGAGGTGAAAAACTGGACATTTATGTACAACAGAGGTAATAAGATAAATGGATGCAGTTGGGCTGAGTGGGATGCCAAGGACAGGAGAAATATACACTGAGGACCTCTGGTGGGAGGAAAAGGGGGAGACAAATGGAAAGAAAATAGAATGAATAAAAAGACCAAGTCCAAGACTAAATAACAAAAGTCTGGTTTTGTACTGAAAACCAATAACTGTAAAAAGATGTCAGAAGTTCTCACCTGAACACTGCTGCTTTATCAAAAGGCTTTGCAGGATAATACTAAACTGTCAGTTAATCATCCCGATGTTATTATAACTTTGACAGAGGAGACAAAGCACTCATCTTCACTCTCCCCAGTTAATTCTCTCGAGTCTCCTATTCTCAGCTAATGTCTGCTTTAGGGTTCAAATAGTCACATCACACTTGTGTGAATTACAGTCCGATATACCTCTTCTCCTGACAAGCTCTTTATATATATCTTCTATCACAGAAAAGGTTAAACATACATGTGGCATGATAAGCAAACACATTTTTGAGGGGAGAGATAACTTTGACTACCCAGAAAACCTTAATGTGCTTTGGAAAATGGCCAACAATGGTATATTAATATAATAATATAATCATTTGCAGTAACAAAACCTGCATGTGAGTAAGATGCTCAAACATGCCAGTATTATGCATAAAAGGAAGCATATAGTCCTGTGAACTGCATGTTGGCGCGGTTATAGAACTGTCACCTCCGAAAGAAGGTTTCTGATTCGGATCTCAGCAGGTATCTTTTCCCCGCGAGTGCAGGTACTACAGCATCCATCCGCAGTCCATGCTGCACAATGATGCTAGGTTGACCCAAGGAATGTTGAGCATGCATGGTTGTTTGTCTCTGTGTTTGCCCTGGGATGGACTGGCTGTTGACTTGTCAAGGGTGTACCCTTCCTCTTACCTCATGGCAGGAAAATTAAATGCATGAATAGTCCTTTAACCGTATTGCATCAACATTGTCACACTCGTATGTATGAGGTAATGCATACTTGTGAAGTCTTGCGGCCTCATTCAGTCAGAGGAATCATGATTATTGTTTGATTCCCATCTTGAAGAAGTCAGCACTGATGAACACTGAAACGTTAAGAAGACAGAGGCTTTCCTTCCTAGTCACACCTCTACAAAGTGTCCCTTATGTGATAACAATGGGGACACCTGTGTCTTAACAAAAATTTATAATAAAGGGTTACAGACATAATTGAACACAAAGTAATGTTAACTGAAGCCGCTTTCAGCCCAGCCCACAGAAGAAAGGACTTATGTCTTATAGGTGACACTCAAGGATGAATTATTGAATGGTTCCTTGTTCACCAGCTCTTCTGCAAAATTTACAAAAAGAGATACAAAACAATACAAATAAGAGACAAACCACAACCACTCAAAATTACTATGTGACACAAATGAACATCTCAATGTGTTAAATGATATGCATATGTCACATATAGATCCTTAATGAGCAAGAAGGATCAGCAACAAAACTGTTTAAAAGAGATGCAAACACAAGCTACACAATCTATGACAACCATGTGTTTTGTGGTTTTATGTCTTTGTACAAGATTTCATAATCAAGCCATAAAGACATTTTACAGAGCATACACCTAGATTTTTTCTTGTCAATAGAAAAAGGGTTCACAATCTTTGTCAGAGAAAAAAACAACATGTGTAACCCACATGTCAAGGTTTTCCAAGGTAGGTGATAAATATAAAAGTAAGTCATCTGTATATAGGGACACTTTTTGTTCTTTATTCCTTCAATAAAATATCTCTCAGTAACAAAGGGCTCCATATAAATTCCTGTGATTTGAAAATACACTCAGGTAGGGCAGTCTCCACATAGTTGCTGTCTGCATTGTGTCTCATAACAAGCTGTTTTTGTTAACTGCAGCTGATCCTGCTGAATATGTGTGCAACATTTCTGACAGGAGACGTTAGAAAAGCACCAAGAGTGTCTAAAGAAGCAAAGGGAGGCTGTGAAATACAGACTGAAAAAATTGGCAGCACGACAGTCAGAAATCACAGTGAGTTCTACACAGAACTGTCAATGTTGAGATTTTGCTGCAATGTAAGACTGAGTGAGAGTAAACTGGAAAAAAATATATTTTAAAGACTATCCTGAAAAAAAATCATATAAACAGTCGGTGTAATTCTCATGTACATTTTTATACCTGACTCAGAAAAAGTCCTCAGCGATAAGGGAGGGAATCATACGGAAATACCAGGAGATCCAGACCGTCCTGGAGGAGGACCTGAGGATTACTTTGTCCCACCTGGAGATGGAGGAGCGGGCTGCTGTCTCTGCCTTGGATGGGCTCATGGAGAGGAACTGCTCGCTGATCCAGGAGATAGAGCAGGACTTGGCGAGGCTCACTCTGGCACTGGACCAGACCAGCACAGAGCCTGACACAATGGTAATAAAGTCGACAGTTGCAAAACCTACTGAATCAAAGTGTAAAGTGAGAGGTACACTAAATATTGATTGCCTGCTGTTCCCCAGTCTTTCTTTTCATATCCTGAGCAGGAGGACACAGAGACAGTCAACAGGTATGGATAATAACAATCACAATCTTTAGTATTATGCAGTGTTGTGACAGGTAATGTTCTTCTTTTATGTTATGCCTCCCCCAGAGTGACTGATCTACTAAACCAATCAGACCCAAGGAGTGTGAACCTGGATGAAGCTAAAGCTGAGCAGATCCTCAGCCTCACCAACAGCATGCTTCTACTCATCTGCTCACAGACCCCTTTAATCAAGAAGCTTCTCAATAGCTGTCAGTCTACTCATTAATTCTACAACTTCAATCACCACAACTTGACCCCTTTTACATCCATTCCATTTAAAAATGTTAAACACATGCTTTCAGATTCCAGCGAGGTGCACCTGGATCCAGAGACGGCCCACCCAAAGCTGATCATTTCTCCCAAACGTGACAGCGCCGCCTACACCGACACATGGCAGCAACTTCCTGATCTACCTGGACGCTTTGACACCACCCTCAACGTCATCAGCTTGCAAAGCTTTAGCTTCGGTCGCCATTACTGGGAGATTGATGTGACTGGGAAGACTTACTGGGAGCTTGGTATTACTTACCCCTCCATTCCCCGGAAAGGCACATCAGAGGACTGTTGGCTGGGTCGGGGAGCTGAGTCCTGGTGTGTGGAATTCTTTGACGGGGAGTATACTGCCTGGCATGGAGGGGTGCCTCACCAGCTGCCTTTCACAAAACGTTTCTGTCGGATTGGTGTTTTGTGTAGTTTCCCTGCAGGTTTGGTGACGTTTCTTGAGGCAGAAAAAATGACACCCCTGTTCTCCTTCTGTGCTGGAATCTTCTCAGAGTGCCTCCACCTGGCACTGTGTCCTGGTCATGACCACAATGGCAACAATGTTAAACCCATTGTAATCTGTAACACTTCGTCTCCTACCAGTGATCTCTGATCAGTAGCTCAAGAGTGGAGTTTTAGCACTTACTAAAGTACTACTTTTTAATAAGGCACCAATTACAAAGGTTTAAAGGGTTTTGCATTTTGAACACACAGCCTGCTTTTATTCATTTATTGAGCTTACAGCCACATTAGCGCCTCAGTGAGGAGGCACTCACCGTAATAGTTTGAGCATGCTGACAATGGAGCCATTCTTCTGTTTTGCAGGTTTTTATGGCGCATAGTAAGAACATGATTGAAGGCTCTAGGTTCCCTAGCTCTACTGTGGCACAAAAATAATCTGTTCCTCAGCTCTGGCCCACTGTGGGAACCTTTCAAACAGGTTTTGTGTTTCCAGCACATATTAAGGGTTAGGGTTCATTCCAGCTCAACATGATACCATGAAGAAATATTTTAATTTGAAATGGATATCAAAACCTACAGGAAAATCAAGAAATGGTTTTGGTTATGATATTTATCTTTATGTGATAACAGAAAATTTAACTCAATATGTTAGACTACACGAACATAGGTTAGCAAAAATCTTTGCTTAGCACAGCAAAGGGTCATTGCCATTAGTTGATCATGAAACGAGTCAAGCAGGTCAGCTAAGTAGGGCTGCCACAATATCAAGTTTTAACAGCATGAGTAATGTGGCTGAAAGAATTCACATTAACTATATTATTGTGGTATTAGACAAATAAATCATGGTTTTCATTTCTTTTAAATCTCCTTAATTACACTTAGAATAAGAGTAATGTACATAAAAAATGGCACAAAAACCAATCTGCTGAGATCAAATCATGATTATATGTGCATTTCCAACATGATAGCATACCTAAGCAGGTGTTATTTCAGCAAAGCTTTTAGAAAAAACATCCAAGCAAAATATTGAAACGTTTCACTTCTGAGACATGAGGTAAAATCAAGTAAAATATAACTCCCGAACCATGAAACTTTTAATTAAATGCTGTGCTAAGAAGTGAACAAAATGGACAAAGTCAGCAAGTTTTAATTATTTGTTTTACAGACGTTTTGGAAGTAAAAAGAGGGATGAGAGCCTACTGTGGGTTGGCATGTTTGAAGAGCTTTGACCAGCAGATATTTCAATCTTTTATTTGGTTAAGATCAATTTGGCAGTCCATTAGTTATGTTAATTGATCTCTGAAGTAATACACCAGTCACTTTTCAAGCAGATTACTTGATAAATTGATTTTAGACCAAATGATTGAGTTTTCAATCATTTATTGCTCATGGGCCGTCCAATCGCTTATTTAGCTTTGATGCAGTGAAATTACAACCTACAAACCTACCAACTGTTTACAAAGAGTGTGTGTTCAGATAAGGCTACCTTTGCTAATACTTAGCTGATTCAGCTGATGTAGAAGCACAATGAGAATTACTAACATAGACGTGTGCTCATTCCAGATACTGTGTTTTCCAGTTGAAGTATTAGTGTTAAAACTGGCTCATGTGGTATATGTTATAGGGCATCATATTAGTAATATATTTTGCTTTGTATTAAATAAAGAGATTTCAAATACATGAGGTAACTTGTCCTCAGATGGACCAAGTGTGTGGTGATCCAAAGTCTACATTCAAACAAATAATATGCTCTTTGCAAACATGCTCTCTGAGCTTTTGCGTTGCATTTGTTTGTGTGTGTGTGTGTGTGTGTGTGTGTGTGTGTGTGTGCAGCCTGTTACATTTAAGTGCATTTAAATGCTTTAACTGAAAAAAAGGTTTCAAAGTTGACACAGTTTTGCACCATTTTTTTTTGTTACTCAAAACAGCCTTTTTTCCCCCCTGTTATTGTCTTTAATGACCTTAAAGGATGAACTGGTCTAAATCAATAAAATACACTCAGTAACAGCCATGAATGCCAGCGCAACTCAATGTCTAACAGGTTAGTGGCCTTTCACAAATGTTTAGAGAAGTGTGGGGGCTCTGCAAAACAGCACAGTCAATTTTCTCTCCTGGATGTCGTCTGATCGGCTGCTGCCATGAACCTAAAGCTGCTCTTTTTTTGCCTTGTCTTTGCTGTGCTCCTCATACAAGTATGTATTCATTGTATTTATTGAATAGCAATCAGGTAGCAGTAAGCAGTTGCATTAGACCTTATTCATGTACATATGTATATATACATCTATATATATATATATATATATATATATATGTATATATATGTATATTTATAATATGTATAATATAAATATATTATAATACATATATATATATATGTTGTAGTTGCTGTTTTAAAGGTTCATCCTGTACTTATTTGATTAGAATTATGGTTGGAATAATTCATTTGAAAAGATAAGTCAATTTAAATGATGCGTTGCTTGTTTTGAAAAGTATGTAATGCTGCTATCTGGATGGATTTTTTTTATTCAGTCAAAAGCCAAGCGCAAACATGGGCATCGGGGATCAAGTAGTAGACCTGACAAACGTGAAATGCGTGAGAAAAAGAGAATGAGGTTTGAAGACATCCTTGCTGGTTAGTCTTTTCTAGTCATTTTCAACATGGCATATTCCATATGATAAAGGTGTTTTTGTATGCAAGAGAGAAAGGCAAAATGTTCTAAATCTAGGGGGAAAAAATTTCGTTTCAGACATCTTCTTCGCAGAAACGGTCGATGATGAAGATGAGGATGATGATCAAGGAAATTCTGACTGGATTTTTGACCTTCAAGACCCAGATGGTAAGTCAATTAACCCTCCAGTGTTCTATCAAAGTGGCTATGCAAATCTATGTTGCGTCACATTGTCTTTTGGCGTTGCATCTGAGGGCTCCAATTTATTTAATATCCATTGTTCCCATTTGTGACTTGTTAGGTCAATGCAACCCAAACCCTTGCCTCAATAACGGTGTGTGTAAAGAAAAAGGGAGAAGAAACTTCAAGTGTGACTGTCCCAAGCCTTTTAGAGGGAGAAAATGTGAGAAAGGTTGGCTGAAAATCTCTCTTACGTCATGCTATTTCATAGCAGTTAACTGAGCAAAAGCTGAACAAGAAGTATTTTTTGTGTGATATGGTGTCAGGACCAAAAGCTTGTCGGAGGGGTAGATGTGGACGTGGTGAGTGTGTGCTGACTTCAAGTCCGCCGTACTATGAGTGCAAATGCAAAGAACCCTTCCAGCCTCCGGACTGCAGACGTGGTAAGGAGTATATATCTTCATCTTAAGAAGGCCTTTAAACATATTTTTCAATTCCCAAAATAAAACTTCCTCCTTAAACCGTTTCCCTCTAAAGTTTCATTGTGTGAGCCAAATCCTTGTAAAAATGGTGGCCAGTGCATCCGGGAAGGTAATGACTTTGACTGCCAGTGTCCAGAGGGATTCAGAGGACGTTTCTGTCACGTTGGTAAATTTTACACCCTGCGTTATTGTTTTAATTCTCACAGCTCAATGTATACGTCTTAATCATTTCTAAATGACTGGATGTGCTATATTTCTCAGGCCCAGATGACTGCTATGTTGATGATGGGGAGACATATCGCGGTCTTGTAAGCGAGACCGAGGATGGCTTTGAGTGCCTCTACTGGAACTCTCACTTCATCCTGGAAAAAGGTGCCGATCCCTTCAGCTCCTTTGAAGACAAAGATGGGCTCGGCCCTCACAACTTCTGCAGGTCAGAGGAAACTAGATAAATACAACACAAGTGTATTGGCTTTGTGGACGATTTCTATTAGAGGAAGCTCAGTTGTACATTTCATGTCATACAGAAACCCAGACGGAGAACAGATGCCCTGGTGTTTTTACAGAAGAGGCCGCAGGTTGCTTTGGGACTACTGTGATGTGACACCGTGTCCTGAACCAACAAGTCAGCTTTGAAGCCACGGGCGACTCCTAAATATGACTGTGATCTGGAAAGCAGTTGTGTGATCCTCTTGTCTTTGTGTTTTCAGATGTGGTGCCGACTGACTTTGTCATCCCAGATCCTCCACCCACTTCTGCTAAGCCGTCAACTGCTCAACCAACTACTGTGACCACCCAGACCACCCAGGTTCCACCAACTGATGTCACCTCCACAGGTGTTGCTGAACCACAACAGTTTCTCACCTGTGGTGTCCCTCAGCCAAAAAAGTCCTTCGCTCGAATCTTTGGGGGTCTGAAAGTCTCTCCAGGGGGGATACCCTGGCAGGTGTCTATTCAGGAGAAGCCAAAGAACTCTCTCCTGCCATACAGACACATCTGTGGAGGAGTTCTCGTCTCGAGTTGCTGGGTTCTGACAGCTGCACATTGCATGTAAGCACACTGTTGTAGTGCAGGGCAACGAGGGCCACTGACATGTAAGACTGATACAATTTTGGCTTATCATGCAGGCACTATTGTCATTGACCTAGCTTGTGTGCATTTCCACAGTGAAAAAAACAAGGCCCTGCAGGTGGTTGCGGGAAGCCTCTCACTGGACAAAGTAGAACCCACAGCTCAAACTATCGAAGTTGAAAATTCTATTGTGCATGAGAACTACAGGGATACTTCTGAAGCTGTTTTCAACGATATAGGTAAAGCCTCTCCGCAAAGTTCTCCCAAAATGATCTATATTTAGTGTCTACAATGAAAGATCTTTTTAGAATAACCGCATCTCTGCACCTCTATTCTTGATTCTGCCAATGTTGCTAAAGATGGGATGTGAGTGTCACCAATTAGGAAGCGAGTGAAACAGTTGGATCTGTGTGATTAAACTGAAGTGATGAGTTTTGAATTTAAAAACACTATTAATTGTTTCAGTTATGATCTTGTTTTGACATTTTTCTATGTATTTTTGAAGCCTTGTTGAGGCTCAAGGGGAATGATGGATTTTGTGCCAATGAGACCCAGTTTGTGAAAACAGCCTGTCTGCCAGATGTGAAACTCTCTGATGGGATGGAGTGTACCATTTCTGGATGGGGTGCCACTGAGTCATGTACGTAAGGCTGACACTTTTAAGCAAATCTTTTGGTTTCTGCCCCACTCATCGGGGTTGACAAGCATACAACTACTTAAACTAAAGATAGCTCTGACTTGCTTTACTTGATCATATTTCCAACTTTATCTCTGCAGCTGATTATGGTTCCAATCACTTGCTGGAAGCTGATGTACTGCTGATCAACCAGGAAAAATGCTCAGAGCCCAAGATTTATGGTAGCGTGCTGGATAATTCCATGTTCTGTGCTGGCTATCTGCAGGGAGGGGTGGACTCCTGTCAGGTTAGTTTGGAAAATACTTTGCTAAGTTCATGCTTTCAGGGAAAAGACGTTAAACACAAATCGTTAGTTGGTTTCACATTTGTGAGCAATTTGTGTGCATTTTCTTCTCATCTCTTGTTTCAGGGGGACTCTGGAGGGCCACTGACTTGTAAGCAGAACAGCACTAGCGTTGTTTACGGTCTGGTGAGCTGGGGAGACAAGTGTGGAGCAAAGAACAAACCTGGAGTCTACACACGAGTCACTGAGTTCCGGAACTGGATCAAGTCAAAGATGCAAGCATCTCCTTGAACAGCCTGGTGCTGATTCTCATCATCATTGTTGTTCTGAACGGAATCTTGAAATGATTTAGCTTCTGAGTTATCTACAGTTCAAACTTTTGTTGAGCTTGTAACGTCTAATTCTTAATTCTATAAGAAATTGATATATAAAAAGGCTATGTAGTTGTAATTGTGGTGTTGTTTCATAAATGTTCAACACATGTTGTTATCATATTACTTTATGATAACAGAAAGAATTCTGATGTGGAAAAGGTAAAGACTCAATAAAGCAATACTGCCTTGTGTTCCTTAAGGAGGAAAATGTCTGATTTTTTCATCTATCTAGCTGTCTTTCTCCTTGATTTAAGAGTAAGAAAGTAAGAAAAACAGCTTATATATAACAAGCAGATCATTGTCATCTAAATGCATCCGTGTTGAGCTTCCTTGAAATGTCCTAATTCAAAAGACATATTTATAAAAAAGCTTTTTTTTTCTTGCTTGTAATGACACTTGTTGAGTCTTTTCTGGATGTGGTCACCAGACTAAAATTGGCAGCTAAATCCATGATCCAGATTAGGAGAGTAATAAAGCGTGGCCGCCACAAATAAGCGTGATTTTGAATTGATCGGAGATCTGTGGAATCGTAGTTTTTTAATCAAGACTAAGAGTTTTTTGCACAAAAAAGGAAACGTTCAAATAATTTGGCCAATTTAGAAGGCTACAGTCTCTTTTCGTGTCAGTGGAAATATAAGTATTGCTGTTCGTGTTACTTGACCTCCCTTTGTGTTGTGCTGCAGGGCAACAAGGGCCACTGACATGTAAGACTGAAGACATGCATGTCCTCCTTGCTCTGGTGAGCTGAGTGGACAGTTGCACAAAGAACAAGCCAGGGATTTACACACGGATCATTTACTTCCTAAATTACACCACATCACAAATGAGAGCTGCAAAG
Source organism: Leuresthes tenuis (assembly GCF_036924035.1). Classification (NCBI taxonomy): domain Eukaryota; kingdom Metazoa; phylum Chordata; class Actinopteri; order Atheriniformes; family Atherinopsidae; genus Leuresthes; species Leuresthes tenuis. The sequence goes on from NW_027325362.1 coordinate 20,424,986, forward strand.
CTGCAGACCAAACAGATCGACTTTGCCCAAGAGCAAAAGTGCATATTGAAGGTAGACCTGGTACTGCCTCATGAAATATTTACAGTACACACTGAAAAGGTATGATACAAATATCTTTGTGAGTATACATGATGTAAAAAAATAACCCATGTCTTTCTTAGTCATCTTACTTTCTTACATCACATAGGATTATAGCATCACCATAATATCTTAATAATAATAAAATGATCAAAACCTTGCTGTCTTTTCCTTTTACTGGTAAAAAGATATGTAAGTTATTACAGGATGCACACTATAATTGAAAGCTTCTCTCAAATATAGAGGTAGGTGCATTCCTTAATCTTAGTTTTAAGACTAAGACAGGTAGAGAAAGGGGTTCCCCTCAAGTTTGATAGACATTCCAGCATTTAATTCGATCAGAGCAAAAATGGAAAAAGCAATAAAAACAAGTAAGTTCTGTAAAGATTCACAAGTGTTCACAATGGTGATTTAGGAGACTGAATTCACCCTACATTCTCATCTGCGTGCCAGCTCTAGGGACCTTCAATCCAAAACAAGGTAAGAGCCTGCCTGTTTGCTCCATTCATGTCAATGCATGGGTTAAACATGGGGTATAGAGGCTCTGTGCACTGCACAAAGAAAGAGTGAAGCAGCGTCATGGCATCGGCATCGTAGAATGATAGCTCCCCCTTCTGGATATTTACCAGTATGCCCAGCTTCCTGACTCTCTTTGCAACTGACAGCTGCTTCTCCTGAGTGCCATGACATGCGATGTACCGTCCATCTCCATGGTAGATGCACCAAGAAGTGCTACTAACAGCCAGGCTGGATGAACTCTCACTTGGAATGTCTTTTGTATTGATGGAGCCACCGGTCACACCTATCATCCAGAAGGGTTTGTCCTGAACAATGACCTCCCAGTAATGCTGGCCACTCGTGAAACTTTCTTGAGCCAGGACACTGTACTGGGAGTCATAAGGCTGAGGGCTTAGTCCTTCACAGACGGGTTGACGTCTCCAGGACACTTGCTTTCTGTCTTGGGATATTTCCAGTTTTGGGTGGGCTGTTTTGCAGTCCAAAGCAGGTGATGTTAGATCTGTAAATAAACATCTACAGTCAGTACACAGTTGTGGACACAGAAGAGTTTGAATTTCGTTTGCAAAATGTTGGATTCTTTACTAACACGACCACATGCGTGGAAAGTGTTGGGACAGAGCCAGCGAGAGGTCATCCACCAGCCTCTCAACCGTTCTCAGCTTCTCAGGGTCACAGAGATCCCTATTTACTGTCTGAATTGGAGGAAAATCCAAAGGATCACTACAACAAAGCAAAGATAAGACCAAATAAAATGAAACGGTCAAATGAGTTGATCATATATGGTAAAGACTGACTACTCCAGAGGGGCAATTTTGTTTTACACTCAACAATGCACTCACCAAAGATTCTGTGCAGCCATTTGCTGAGAAAACATACAAGCCACATGTTAATATGTGTATCATTTTTAACTGCACTTTGATGTGATCACAGTAACATGCTGCTATAAATCAAACAGGACGTTGAATGTTTTTTCTTTTCATTGACTCTTATTACTTTTTTTTCCCCCTTTCATGGAAGTCTGCAAAATGACAAAGCCAAAAGTCCAAAGTGGCTTATTTTCCCCCACATAAAAAGCTGCTTTTGTGCCGCCTTAAACCCCTAATTTGTAGTCCAGGTTTTTGTTCTGTTTCTTATCTCAATCTCCATGAAACATATTTACATAACGCCTACCTAGTGACTAGTGACAACTCAAACAAAGACTGAACAGCTGCCTCACACTTTGGCTGTGTTCAAATTGCCCACTATATAGTCCACAATGCCTGGTGAGCTTCTTGGAAATCTCAACTGTGTTAGCGGTTTGTCTGTTCCTTTTGTTATTTGTAAAATAGCAACAATACATAAAATCTACCTCATTTAGTCTAAACACTAAACATGTTAGGGGTAAGTAGTATGTTTTGACATGTTTAATTGCTTTTTATTGGGAATTTCTTTCAATATTAGTATTTAAAAAAATCAAGATGTAGCTACAGGTGAAGAACATTCGTGTCATTCTGTACAAGACACTTCGAACCACTCTTTGTCAGGAACAATGCTGGGGCCTCAGTTTCTCTGGATATTTCAAAATCCCTTCATTGTCAATGTACAACAGTTTAATCGGTTCCTGTCACTGTCCCAGACTGAGCCAGATGTCATATTTCTGAGTTAGTAATTACATAGCCTGATACACATCACTGATAATGTCATTCAGTAAAAAAACAAAACAAAAAACAGTCAGCACACAGGTTAATCACCATACTTATATTCATATTCTCTGTGTAGTTTTAAGAAGTGAGAAGTGAGAAGAAATGAGTCCTATAACACGGGATCAGAGTTTTTATTTTTATTTTTGTTTAAAAGGGAACACTGCAAACACTTTTCTGCCTTTGAGACTTGTGACACCTAAATCTGCTCTTTTACCGGTTTGGATGCACAAGCTTAAAGAATCAAATCTAAAATAATCTAAAATAATGTGTCAGAAGGTGACTCACAATATGTGATGCACCGGTGTATAATATGAGAAAAACGACGTTTGTTTTTCTTTCTCAAGCATGAAATTCTTTTTCTAGAACAACTCCAAAACTAAATTATGACTTAGGATAAATCATACTACATCTGAGCTAAATGAGCATATCATGGGCCCTTTAGTTTACCTGTAGGAATTGCAGATCATTTTTTTCCTGGAGGAGTGATTTGCTGGAGGCTCTGAATCTGTCTATCTCTTTGATCTGAGTTTCAATGATGCACCTCTGGGCCTCCAGCCAGTCTGTCATATAAGTCTCCTCTGCATCTATAATCTGCATCATCAGACGCTCATCCGCGTCCAGCACAACACGGATCCTACTGTACTTGTCTGAGATTCTCTCTCTGAAATCTGCAGCAGATCTCTAGAAAATAAATAAACTGTTACGACACAAGGGTTTCTGCAAAGAACAAGCATGGTTAATAATAAAAAAAGTGTGATTTCACACTGATTGTACCACAGTTTGGGAATATAGCGATTCCAAGTCCTTGATGGCATGTTCTGCTTCACCTCTCCTCTTCAGCAGATCATTCACGGAGGCCTCCAACATACTCTAAAGACAGAAATAAAAACAAGTTTATGGAAAATTAAAACAACGGTAAAGGAAAAAAATAGAAATGAAACACATTCACCAGAGACAAAGTATTGATAATAACCACCTTAAAGTCTGCACTGGCCTCATGCAGTTGAGATGCCTTGTGGTGCTTATGCAGGCCAACCAGGACACACAAACAGCACACAGGGACCCTTTCCTCCATACAGAAGAGCTTGAGCTCATCACGGTGCTCCCGGCACTTCAGTGACAACGGGTCCCTGGTCACCTCCACCAGTGTGTGCTCTTTCAGAGCAGACCTCTGCTGGTGCAGCAGGGCATGGGCCTGGCACAGTGAGGCATCACAGGTCAAACAGGTCCTTACTGCAACTGACGGCTTCTCTATGCAGTGATCACAGTGGACGGTTGAAGATGATTTGGTTGCACTGGTTGGAGTTGTTCTCTGTGTCTCACCTGCTGCTGACTTTCTGTTTGTGGTGAAGTCCCTCACTTTCGTCTGCAGGTCAGCATTTATCTCCAGAGTGAGGTCAGAGGGGAAGAATATCTGACACTCTGGACAGAAGAAAGGACCCTCAGGAGACACATCTGTTTCCCACACAGCCTGGATACAGGTGAGGCAGAAGTCATGTCCACACTGGAGTGTCACGGGTTCAGTGTAAAAATCCTGGCAAACAGGACACTTTAAAGTGTCCCCAACAGTCCCCATACCTCTGCTTGCACCTGTTAGGGCAGCTCAGTGTGCACTATGTTCCTGACCCTCCTGCTCATTAATGTTTCAGAGGCCTCTCTTGGCAAGTCTAGCCACCCATGAGCGTAAGTGTCCGATTACTAAAGATGAGTTGATAATAGCCGTCACTTCAAACCATGGATTCCAAACCACGCACAAATTGATTTATTTTCCAACTATTTGTACAAAATGCAGCGTTGTGTGATAGTTCAAGCTTGACTCTGGAAACAGCATAGTGGAAAGAAATGATCTTAAGATAGGATCAACATTTTAGCTTTTACACAATGACAATTATTTGCGAACAGTTAGCTCAGAGGTTGTGATATAAGAGTCATTTTGACAAGCCAAGAAGAGTTCTCAATTACAAACTAAATCAAATTCTGATTTATAAGACAATGTGATCTGATTATGGTCTGTGCTGTCTTGCAATTGGAAAAAAAAAGGAAAAACCTCAATTAGATATAGTTTGTACAGACAGATCTAATTCAAAGTTCACTATGAGAGGATAGCTTTCAGTTTATGACAATGATTTATTTCAAATATGTCTTTTGCTTTTTGTGTAATTAACAAAGTGCGAACATTTCCTCATTTCCTAATAGGCTACTGTGTCTTCTTGCGTATAATAAATACTAAATTGTAATAATTATTCGCTAAAATGAAATTTTGTGAAGAAAACTAAATATTAAGCTGCAGCAGCAGCCTTTCTGGTAGCAAATGTCATAATAACACATCTTCAGACATTTACGCAATGGCAACAGGCTTCTTACCGCCGTTACGTATCCTTTGGGTAACAAGTAAGTTGTTGCACGGTGTTCGTACGTATAACGTATTTGCGTCGCACTTACTACGTGAGCGTAACTTACGTACACGTCGTTCGTGAATAACTCACTTTCTTCACTTCCTAAACAACGTGGGCTGTGGATGTGGCACCTAAGCAGTTAGTCTGATTGACTCCGCGTCTCCTCCTTGCAGTGCACTCACGAGTGTGTGGGGGCTAGTTTTTTCTAGGTCTTTGCATCGTCAGGTAAAGAATGTTTATGTTAAAACCGTTTTCCACCCATTGTGTCTTTGAAAATCGCATACAATAGGAGCTAATAATAGCCAAAGCTAGCTAACTTTAGCTTGCTCCACTACTCTTTGACAGCAGCAGCACTTGACACGCCGCTCTTGTTGTCCGATTACTTACTCGTAAGCTACAGTTATACCGTTTATATTTAATTTTATTCGTGTGGAGCATCTAGCCTTTGCACTTTTGCCAGCAGTTTTCCTTAAGCTAACTCAATGCTAAAGAACATCTGGGTCAGTGTGTCAATTTAAAGTAAGACGCACCAAGACACATATACGGTTTTCCAGAAGTGAACAATGCTTATTAATATTGTTCAGATATTTACTTATTTATTGGATGGGCAGTGAATTGACCAGCATACAGCATCACATCAAAGGGCTTCTTATCTCAGATGAGGTTATTCCACTGTTACAGTAACCTGGCACTGATTTATGTGTTGCCCCACTGTCCTCAGGTTTCACTGCCATGTTTGCCAGGTTTGCCTTGGGTTCTCTACTAAAATGCAGAATCCAACGGTCAAATGTCTGTCCAGCCTCCATCAGAGCCTTTTCCCAGGCTAAATGTAAGTAGGCACCCCAACTTCTCCATCACAATAGAGACTGTTAAGCTGCTGTGCAGCTTTTTCTTGGGTGTTGCTGGATCTTATATCTGCTGTATCATTCCGTGCAGTTTCCCTTCCACGTCCCCATGGGAAGTCTTTTGCGCACCGCAGTGAGTTGAAGCAGGCCAAACGCATAGTGGTGAAGCTGGGGAGTGCCGTTGTTACGCGTGGGGACGAGTGTGGCCTGGCACTGGGACGGCTGGCCTCGATAGTAGAGCAGGTGGGATCGTTGACGCAGACCTGAGGAGGCATTGCCTTGACTCTGACATGGCAGGTTAAAAGTTATGGTCTCTGTTCCCTGTCAGGTGGCCATGCTGCAGAACCAAGGCAGGGAGATGATGATCGTGACAAGTGGTGCTGTGGCGTTTGGAAAGCAGCGACTGAGACATGAGATACTGTTGTCTCAGAGTGTCAGACAAGCGTTGCACTCAGGACAGAACCAACTCAAAGACATGGTAAATAATAAGCCTCAGCACAAGGGCTTTAGGACCACTCTTTATGTATGTATGTTTTATGGGAACATTTGCTTAATTTTGCTCTTGGTCATGTTGGACTCAGTGAAATCTATTATTCAGTCGGTTCCAGTTTTGGAAGCTCGAGCTTGTGCGGCTGCTGGACAGAGTGGACTGATGGCGCTTTATGAAGCTATGTTCACCCAATACAGCATCTGCACTGCACAAGTATGTACCAGACTTTTCTTACAGAACAGAATGCTCACAGTTTGTGACTTTAAAGTCGCGCAATCTTCACTCTGTGTGCACTTCTTTTAGATTCTGGTCACCAACCTGGATTTTCACGATGAACAGAAGCGTCGCAACCTGAACAGCACATTACACGAACTGCTGCGGATGAACATCGTTCCTATCATCAACACCAACGACGCCGTTGTGCCGCCCCCTGTTCCAAATAGTGACCTACAGGGGGTAAATGTGGGTACCGTGTGATGGGTGTGCTGGGAATTCTAAAAGTGTGATGGTGGATTGTTTAATCCATGCATAAATGGGACACGTATGTTTCTTTTCACTTCCATTTCCATCATCACATTTAACATTGGGGGTCACATGGTTTGTATTATTATTCTTTTCTTTTCTTTTTTTACAAAAAAAAATCTGCTTTAAATGTTCTCAACCAGCTCATAGTGTGGTTGTCTCTTTTCTGTCTCATAACTTTTGAAAACAACCTCTGATGCTGCATGTATGTTATCATTTACATGACTGAGAGAAGACTTGTGTTGCATGTCAGCGACTGCTAACCTGTTATTTTACAGTATAAATGTGTAAGTACTAAGTATGCCTTAGTGAAATTTCTGTTTTTCTCTCAGGTAATAAGCATCAAAGACAATGACAGCTTAGCTGCACGGCTGGCGGTTGAAATGAAAGCTGACCTTCTTATTGCCCTGTCTGACGTTCAAGGTATGGAAATCGATGCTGCTTGCTTTATTTTGCTTTTACACACATATTTTTGTTTGTATACACAGCAGATACAATCAGCTCTATTATGACACCAAGGATAAAGCAGGACATGGGGAAAGAAGCAAAACTTTTTGTATGATAAAACATTTTATCTTGAATCATATTCACGGCGGTTGCATTATAAGTTTACACACTGGATTTTGGTTGGGTTTCTTAGATGAAAACATTTCCACATCAGTAAGTTTCTCTAGTTTCTCAAAGGATTAAAACGAGTAAAAAATATATCCCACAGGCTTGTATGACAGTCCCCCAGGAACAGACGATGCCAAGCTCATCGATATATTTTATCCTGGAGACCAGCAGTCAATCACGTATGGCACTAAGTCAAGAGTCGGTATTGGCGGCATGGAAGCCAAGGTCAGCCTAACGGACAATATTTTATCTCGGTTTGTGAACGGCGCAGAACTGGTTCTGTAATGACAGAGTTGCATCACACTCAATCGGACTGTTTTAATCAGGTGAAAGCAGCCCTCTGGGCACTGCAGGGGGGGACCTCTGTCATCATCGCCAACGGCACGGATCCTAAGGTCACAGGTCATGTCATCACAGACATTGTGGAAGGGAAAAAAGTTGGCACGTTTTTCTCTGAAGTGAAACCCGCAGGTATGTGAAGGGGGTGGGATACATGGAAGGAGTATTCCGCCAAGTGATGCGTTTTTATATCTGATGTACGTATTATGACCCCCACCAGGTCCAACCATTGAGCAGCAGACGGAGATGGCCCGGCATGCAGGCAGAACGCTGGCCTCACTGCTCCCTGAGCAGGTGAAAACACATTTTTGTGTTGTACTGTCTTTCGCTTTAATTCTAATATGTTTTCATTGAATACCGATATGTTGGTGTTTTTCCAGAGAGGAGAGATCATCTGCTGTCTTGCTGAGCTGCTTACAGAGAAGAAAGATGAGATTCTCAGTGCAAACAGGAAAGACATGGAGTTAGCAACAGGTAGAGAGAGACAGAGTTGGCACAATTATTAACTTAAACCACAGCTACATTCCAGTACAATTGTCTTCCATTTAGGGACACTGACAGAAAAGAGGCTTTGATCCAAAAGTAGTCAGCGCTGGTGTTAATTTGGCTTTGTGATTTATAGAGTTGGCAGGAATAGTGAAGTGAGACTGTACTCCTCTGTAACTGGTTTAGTTCTCACAAAAGGATTTTGCTTTCCTCACAGGTCGTCTGTCCCAGCCTCTGATCAATCGCCTGAGCCTGTCAACCGCCAAGCTGAACAGCCTCGCCATCGGCCTGCGTCAACTTGCCGTGTCCTCCAGGAATAGTGTGGGTCGGGTGCTGAGGAGGACCAGAGTGGCTAACAACTTGGAGCTGGAACAGATCACTGTCCCCATTGGCGTCCTGCTGGTCATCTTTGAGTCACGTCCCGATTGCCTCCCACAGGTCAGCCCATCCCAATGCTGTCCTGGGGAGCTGATAATCATTAGGATGCAGTTAAACTCTTTTTTTGTTGATATTTATCAAAAATAATAGTCATGTATTGACAATTGGATTGCAGGTGTCGGCATTAGCTATTTCCAGTGGAAATGCTTTGCTGCTGAAGGGTGGTAAAGAAGCGGCCAACACCAACAGGATCCTACATCAACTCACTCAAGAAGCACTCTCAATTCATGGAGTGGCTGACGCCATTCAGCTGGTGAGACAGGAAGTCTAGAGTTATTTTAGATGTTGTTTCAGTTTCCCCATAATCATAGGATTATTTAAAGTTTTGGTGATGTATTAAAAGGTGCTTTATTATGTAGGTGAGCACACGTGAGGAAGTTGAAGATCTGTGCAGGCTTGACAAAATGATTGACCTGATCATTCCAAGGGGATCATCCCAGCTGGTCCGGGACATCCAGAAAGCGGCGAAGGGCATTCCAGTGTTGGGGCACAGTGAGGGCGTCTGTCACGTCTACATAGACAGTGAAGCCAGCATAGACAAAGCCATAGAAGTCGGTACGTGTTAACTGTAATGTAACGTAAAGGGTTTTTCTACCTAGGGTTTTGGGAAAGCAACACAGGCTGGAGAAAAAAAAAAACTATTCTTGTTTTTAATCTCTTTTTGTCTGGGTGCATGTCGCACCGGCAACTGTACTTATCTGATATCTCTGTTTCATTCCAGTCAAAGACTCCAAATGTGACTACCCTGCTGCCTGCAATGCTATGGAGACCCTCCTTATTCACAGAGACTTACTGCGCACTCCTTTATTTGACCAGATCATCGACATGCTGAGAACAGAACAAGTAAGAAATGTGGAGACATTATTTTGGGGGCACAAATGGACACACATAAGATACCAGTATGTTAGGTGTTTTTTAAAATTTGAATAAGGTCTAGAACTAAAGCATATTTGGTACTAAATTCTCATCGCTGGTTATTACTTTCTTCCAGGTCAAGATTCATGCTGGACCCCGGTTTGCATCTTATTTGACTTTCAGCCCATCCGAGGTGAAGTCTCTCCGCACAGAGTATGGGGACCTGGAGTGCTGCATCGAGGTGGTAGACAGCATGCAGGATGCCGTGGACCACATCCACAAATACGGCAGCTCCCACACAGACGTCATTGTTACAGAGAATGAAGATACAGCTGAACAATACCTGCAGCAGGTGGACAGCGCCTGCGTATTCTGGAATGCCAGCTCTCGCTTTGCTGATGGCTATCGCTTTGGCCTGGGTATGCATAGTATCTAGCATAGTTTTACTATTGCTTTTACATAGACCTGACCTCTTCTAGCATTTTGAAAGCAGGGCAGAAGAGTTGATTTTTTTTCTCACACAATTTCTTTTGCAGGAGCTGAGGTTGGCATCAGCACAGCAAGGATACATGCAAGAGGTCCAGTGGGTTTGGAGGGACTTCTTACCACCAAATGGGTCCTTCGAGGGGAGGGTCACACTGTGGCCGACTTCTCTGAACAAGGCAGCATGAAATACCTTCATGAAAACATCCCTGTTCCCCACGGGAGTTTTAATTAGGTGCCCAAAATTGAAAACCATCAACAGGAGTCAACATAACAGGGTTTGTTAAAGGTTTGCATTTACAAGTACAATTTCACCAGCTGTGTGAGTCCACTATGCTGGCGAAGGGAAACTTGCATCGAGTTCCCATTTTTGTGAACCTTTGTGTAAACCTGTGAAGCTGTTTTTTTCAGATCCACACATTTCTCCTGAGAAACCGATTGGCTCTAAGAAGCTTATGAGCTGAAAAAGAATTGTGCTAAAACAGCAAAGATGAGACATAATGTCGACAGGGACAAACAATCTTTCCCTTGCAGACTCGTGTTTATAACAGCATTGAACTGAATCATTGCCCCAGGTGTGATTTTTCTAATTTATTTTTATACATACAAACTCCTCCTTGGTTTTGTCACTTACTACAAGTGTTGATTGTGTGGGATATCAGTTCAGATCTATTTTGCTGTCCTTTCTCTGCGCACAAATAATCAAATAAATATGGTGTACAGTTCTTTAATCATGAGTTTGTGTTTTATATTGGACACAGAAAAATCTCCATCTATTGCTTATTCTGATTTTAGTCAGTACACTGTTCAGTAAAGGTGGCATTTTTGTTTACTGATGCTGACATGCAGTAGTATCAGACTTCTACTCTATAGTGCACAGATTGTATGGGGAGAAAAAAAGAGGTATAAAAGCTAATTTTAGTAAAAGAAGGCATCTGTAACAAATGTATTCGTTTGTGGGGATATATAAATTTTAATGAAACCAAACCAGATCTTTAGAGCTTTAAAACTTCCGACTTTTCCTTAACGCAACACGACGACGTACAGGCAGTGGGCGGGGTTTGATATCCGGCCGTGCTTGCCAGGTGACCTGGCAAACTCAGCTGTCATTTGTGTGGATGGTAAAGATGGCAGGAAATAATTCTTACACTATAGTAGAATACTTCGGCGGAGATGATGGTTACCGTTGTGGCTACTGTAAAAATGAAAAGGGAAACTTCTCTCATGGTAAGTTTGAAAATGAAGCAGCGAGTGAGAAATGTGACTGAACTGACTTGTGCTAACGAACTAGCTCCCTGTACTTACTGGAATAGAAACAGAGTGTAATGATACTAGCTTTAATTAGCACACTTACCAATTCCGTCGTCATTAAATGTATTCCAAGTTTAATTAAAACAAAGAAGAAGTAAAAACTGCGAGACAAGCACGTCCGACCACGCGTTTTCATTAATAAGACTAGCTTGTTTGTTCAGGTTAATGATGTAGCTCAGTTTGTAGCTGTTAGCCCTATCATCCAGTCCCGGGAGAATAATTAATAAAAAAAGATATTGAATTTACACTCTTGCGCACTGTTGAATTGCTGATAACTCTGGTATTGATAACTCACCATGTAATAACCATGGTACCTAAAAAAAGTTGACAAAAGACTTGGGAACATCTTAGCACTTGTGCTAGCAAGAGAACGGTAACGTGAGAGGCAGAGCAGCGAAGGAAGGTTGTAGCCCTCAGAAGCGAAAGTGCAGCTGTCTGTAACGTGTCGGAGGTCTTCAAATGTGTCAGATTCGGGGTCGAGAATCGGTGGATGTGCTATTTTACATTTCCAGGGCTTGCGGAGGAGTACATGTAGTGGGATTCGGAGTCTCATTAGCTATGGTCTTGTACTTCTTCACATTTCGTGGAGAAGGTGTGGACATAGAAGCTATTTCAGAGCAGGTTTATATGCATTGTTTATGATGAGATAAAACTTCCCATGACTGACAATTAAACTCTTGAAGGGGTGTCAGTGTCAGTGTCAGGTACATGTCAGTGTTAATGAACACTGGTGGAGGACCAGTATTTGATGATCTATCTTAATTTTCATAATTAGCCCACCATTTTTGATGTTGTTGTTCATCTTGTGTCTCTGTGGAGAAAACCAGAGGATTAACAGTGTATCTCTTAAAAAAATATATAAAAAAAAGGAAGTTTATATTTGTATTTGCAATAACTGGCCAAGGAAGTCTGTTGTGTTGGGCCGCCACTGTGTAAATGGACTTTACGTAGTCAGGTGGGTAGGAAGGGTTTTTTCTGTGTTTAACAGAAAACGGTGTCATTGAGATGGCCTGAGCACAGGTAGAGGTGAGCCAGGTTGCCTATGATTAGGGTTTAGGCAGTTCCTAATGCAGTCAATAAGTGATTTGGCTCAGAGCCTGGAGACAAGAGCTGTTGTCTAATCTAAGGGCTGTAATCTGGGTATGTAACGTCATTTGGGCATGATAGGTGCTGATGAAGTCACAAGACCTTGCTAGATTTGTTACTCTTGTAGTATGGCAGTGTTTTGCAGGTGAGACGAAGGCATCCTGGATTTGTCATTATGTTATTATAAGATCCATTAGATTAACTTTCTTTGTTCTCAAGCTGCGACAACAAGTAGAATTTCTTCCACTACAGAGTCTCCTGTTATAGTTTAGCTTTAATGCTTGTATTCGCCTGAGATTAAAATGCCCATCAATCTGTTCTTTATATTACTGCTGTGATTTTCAGATAAGCTGTTTTAGCAATCTGTCAGCTCTGCTGTAAGCTTTTCAAAGCGGGTGCTCAGCTGGATCTTATCTTCCTCTGTGTGATTGGTCCTGTGATGTTGTCAGTGGTGTTGTATACAAAGCTAATGTGACTCCACCATACAAAGCACAACATCTGCCGTCCTCTGTGTCACTGTGGCCATTATGCCTCAGTGGAGGCTGAAGAATGGATCAGGTGGTCCCGTTGGCCCATTACGATGGCAGCAGTTGCATCCATATCTATTTCATTTGGCACGATCCATTTGCACTAACTAATATTAGCATTTTAGGTATCGGACATTTTACCCGTCTATTTTACAGGCTTTTCAAAATGAACTCTTATTGAACAGGCTATTGTGAGGTGCAGGAAAATGATTAGTTATTGTCAGTCATTCTCTTAGAATTAAAATAAGGCTCTACAAGTGTTGTAATTCTGTTCTGTTCTTTGTCTTCAGTCGGAGACACGGACAGTTAAACGGTTTGCCTTTTTAATCTGGTTCCCATTTGAAATCACAAAGATAGTAATGGGCTTTTTTGCTCATGTGTTTGATTGAGATTCATATCCATTTTCTTTTTATTAAAGGTAAGAATTCACCAAATGGCTGTCAAAGTGTTGACCCTATTGATGTAGACCAATAGACTGTCACCAATACATGTATTCACCTTCCTTTGAGCTCTTTTTTATGTATCAAGGGAAAAAAGCTTCAATAGACAAAAAAGGTAAAAGAAACCTAGTGCATGTTTGTCTGTGTTCGCCTCCTTTGCTTTGAACGGAGGTAACAAAAAGGGCGAAAGCAGGAGGAAGGAGCTGGAAAGTGTCACTTAAAAATCTACAGGGTCTGTCTGCAGGACAAAAACGATGGTGTTCGTGAGAAGAGTTCAACAAATGTCTTTGGAGGCTCCCCAAACACGGGACTAAAACTGAACATTTTGTCCTCAGAGAAACTGTCACATGGGACAGAAACCCATCAGCCCAAGAGCACCATTCTAGTGAAATATGGTGGTTGCAGCATCATGCTGTGGGAATGTTTGTCAATGGTGGGGCCCGGGAAGCTGTTTGTGATTGGTGGTAAATTAAGGCAATTTGCTGAGGAAAAGCTGTTTTCAGTTTTCCAGAGAATTGAGACTGGGATGGAATAATGACTGTAAGCACACTGGCAAAGCTGCCTTTGGGTAATTTGAGAGTTAAGATTCAAATGACTTGGAAAAGCTTATCAAAGCCAAGATCTCAATGTGTTTGAGAATTTGTGGAACGATTCAATGATTTCTGCTCGCCAGCAGAAGCCAAGTAGCCTGAAGGAGCTGGAGCGGCTTCTCCTCGAAGACTGTACAAAAGGGGCAAGTTGTGACTAATTCACAGAAACATACAGGGCTGCTCACTATATTGAAGAGGTATCATTGTCACTTAGCCATTTTTACTTGACATTTGACAAGCAAAGGTGTGTTTATGAGAGCTGGAGGAAGTTCTGCTTTTGTGCATGCTTTTAGCTGAGAATATCTGTTACTCATACTTCTATAAAGAAAGCAGCAGTCAATATATTGTATCTCTTGGCAAACAATCTCACATGTACTGCATAGGTTTTAAAAGTGTTGCCCCTTTTGCTCACTCTGAGCTGTCTCTGTCTCTTTGGACTCCCATTAAGCACCACTTCCTGGGACACATCATTCTTGATGTGCGCTGTGTGAACTGTTTGCATGTCCGCTCCCTTTGTTGATTCAGATATAAACAGAGAGTCAGCTGTCTTGGGCTCACAGATTGGTGTAAGCGCCTGTGCACACTGTGCATATGGTGAATGGAAGGTCAGGACTGGAGAGGATGAGCTCAGACTTCCAGTTCTGGGAGAGCAGAACTGCTGTGGCTACAAATAACGGATTTGAATCTTTCCATTGGGGCCTTAAAGTACCCCCCTGGGATGCTGGGATTTAAGCAGGAACAAATCTTTGGCCTCAACACCAGAGTCTCCAGCAGCTTCTTCACAAACAGCATGTTGCTCATGCACATGCTTCCTATTTCATTTTCATGTCCATCAGATGTGAAAAGAGCCAGGTAATTGAAAACTCCTTTCTGATGGCTTCTAATGTAATTTCTTTTCCATTTAAGCATTAAATTGTATTATTTAAGTCATAGTTTCTTTCTGCAAAGTGCTTTTCCTGAAGTAAAACTGCACATATGGATCCTAAACACTTTCTTTCTCCTTCACTGGGAAACTAACTTGGACCAGAGCTCCTTCTAAAACCTAAAAACAGTTTATTTCAAGCAATGATTTAAGAATATTAATGTAATCTGTTTCTTTTGTTTTTGACAGGGATGTGGTCGCACACCATGACCGTACAAGACTACCAAGATCTAATAGATCGAGGATGGAGAAGGTGAGCTGTCTCCATGGATTCGTTATGAAACTGTTGGGAGAAAAGTGTAAAAGATCCTTCGCTCACCCAACGCAAGACTTAAATAACTAGACTAAGGGGTGCTTGGAAAAAAAAAAAAGAAAAAAAAAAGTCCTAATGTGTACCTTTCAATAGTTATACTTCGCTTTCTGGTCCTGTATTGGTCACTAAATGCCTTGTTTTGATCCCTTTAGATCTCTATTTATCTGTTTGTTTTGCATCCATGTTTATTTGAATAAATATAGCAAATAATATAGCAATTTTGCATCTTTTATTAACCATTCTGCATCTTTTTATGAGCATTTTGAGTGCCTTTGGGAACATTTAGTGTCTTATTTCAGCCCTTCTTGTTATTTTTACTACTTTGTAGTCATCTCACCTTTATCTCTTCATTTACATCTCTTTTGGTTGACTTGAATTGTTTTATTGTTTATTTTTTGCATATATTTCTGTGATAAATTACACGCCTCTGGCTCTTTTGCTCGCTGTTCCTGTGCCTGGAAGGTTGTCCCCTGGTGTCACCCCATCCCTGCCCACAGATCAAGAAGTATCGCTGCGGATGCTTCAGATATTAGATAAAGTAAACTCACAGTAAAGGCTGTACTTGTATTTCTTTATTTCAGAAGTGGGAAATATGTTTATAAACCCATATTGAAGAAGACATGCTGTCCACAGTATACCATCAGGTAATGTTTTTTTTTTACTTACTCTCTAGAATTTCACGTGAAAGTGAGTGTTTTGACAGCTGTGTCGTAATATTCCCTTAAATGTTTATTCCGCAGCAGATCTATGCACAAACCATGACTTTTTCATTCTTTCATTCTTTTCATTCTTATGTTGCCTCTCAAGATGTCATGCACTGAAATTCCAGCCTTCCAAATCTCACAAGAAGATTCTAAAGAAGTTGAACAAATTCATTTCCAAAGGAGAATTGCCACCGGGAGATGGTGAGGCTGTGTATAAATTCGTAGCGCGATAGTTTAAATGCATGAAAAAGCATTTATGTATGAGCAGGTGGCGCTTTTTGATTGTGTCACAGTTCAACGCAGTTATAGTTGGCTCTTTGGTGTCTCATGTAAGCGATACTGACTTTGTGCCATGTAGGCGAGCCCATGGACTCAGTTTGTGAAGAGGCTGGGCCACGAGAGCCCACTGAAGTCTGCCAGCCGGAAATGAAGTGTGCTGCTATCGAAGATGTTCAGCAGGATGTAACGGACTGTCCTGCTGTCGCAGAAGTTCAGAAGGAGGTCGCAGATGTCAAACCTACAGGCTCAGAAACCTCACAAAATGATGCAGCGTCTGTTTCAGACAGCAGAACCTCAAGCGTGGCTCCTAAAGCAGGTACCAAATCTGATTCTCCATCATTGGTAGAAGCGATCAAACGATCGGTGCTACTTTTTTTGTCTCTGAGAATAGAGGAATGAAATTCTTCTCATTGATCAGTAATGTGATAACAGTAAATCGTTATTACATGGAATTTTATTTTTCACCGTTTTGTTTCCTCGACACTTTTGTGAGTATTTTGATTCTTACTTTGCATAAATGCCAAATATTTGGCCTGCCTTCAGCCTCTTGCATGCGAGCGGCGGGATATTGTCATGCTCATGCTTGAGATGAGATGACCAGATTTGGCAAATCCCTTTCAGTGGGGTTAAAAGAGTTTCCAGGAGCATTTTTCACACACATTTCCTTTTTTTTTTATACTTTTTTTTGTGAGGAATGCATTCGACCAATTGGCACGTAGCTTAAACCTTACAGCTCCAGACATGGTGGGAAAACTGATCTATTCATTCCCAACCAAAAGAAGTATGAATTTCTCAGTTAATTTCTGCGCCCTTTGGATCGTTGGATTGTCGATCTTCAATGTGAACGTGCGTTAAAGCTGCTGTGTACACCCCTCAGCAAAGTGTGGTTAACGAAGGGAAAAGGACCACAAAAGCATTATGTCTGACTGAGTGATGGAGTGTTGACAGAATGGCAATTCGTAATAATTTTGGAAGTTACTGATGACTTGGTGGCGTGTTGTGCAATAGAGCAAGAGCACAACACCTTGTTGAACAGTTGAGAACTCAACAGCCAATCCATGACTCCACAAGTCCCAAGATGTATGCGGAACCCTTCAGTTGTGACTGGTATTTATAACCACAATGAATAATTTACCTTGGACTTGTGGTACTTTCCCGTCCTGATTAGGTTCAGCTTTCTGAACCTAATGGCTTCTTTTACTTCTGCTGTTTTTCCGGTGTGTAGCAGCTCTGCAGTAACTAAAGCAGCACTTCTTGCCAGAGGGTGTCACTGTTCACCTTGCTATATGCGCCACTTTCCCAACGACTTGGTGAAAGAGGGCTCTGCTTCATTAGTGTTTTCAGGAGTGTGTCTGGTTTGGACTTATCTCTCATGCTCTCCTCCTTACTATCCAGCACAGGATATCCTCGCCGCTAATTCGCTGTAATGAATTAATAACACTCCCAGTGAAGAGATAATAAACTCCCATTAGACACAGGAAGAAGCACTTCTCACACATGGCTCGGCTGCTTCTTTCCTTCCAAACGACTAATGAGGTCAGCACCCATTCCTATTAATGAAAGGGCAATGGCGTACATTGGAGCGTGAATTCTTCAGGGGCACGGATTGATCCAGACGCGAACGCAAACACGCATTCAAAGATTACAGCAGTACCAGCAGCGTCCCTCTGTTCTTACGCCTGTGTAAGCAACACACTCCTCTCAGTTACAGGGAAAAAAAATAACAAGCCTTTTCGGCAGAGTGAAAGCACCCCCCCCTCCCCTAAATTCACCTCCACCTCCAACAGAAAACACCTGGACATACACAGTACTTCCTCTACTTTTATGACTGTAGGTTTTATAACTTTGGCGACGTTCCAGTTCTAGCTTGAAAAAACAAGACTCCCTATCCGTTTGATACAGACAATAGTCTCCAAGGAGCAAGTTAACACTAACGTGAAGGTCGAAGCTGTTGTAAATACGGTGTAGTGTCTTTAATAGGCAGTTTTTTGTCACATATTAAATGGTATTACATACCAGTGTCAGTGTTTAGCGATGGCTCACTGCATCCCTTTCCGCAGTACATAAACTGACTTGTACATATTTACATGTAACCCAGCAGTTTGTCACATTTCTCGACACTAAACACTGAGTGTATCTTGTGAAAGCCCTTGGAAAAAAAGGGAGGGCGAGTGTCACGGAGTTTATGAAGTGCTAACTGCAGGAGCGTGAGCTCCTATCTCCCACAGGAACTGATCTGTCAGACTTTATCTGCGCCACACCACACCTGCGCTGTCCTCCGGAGTACCTGTCTGTGTGGTCGTGAGAGTGTTTATTCTGAATTGAAAATGGCAATTATTGATTTTAAGATGAAGTATCAATTAAAAAATGGGAGCATTTGTACACCTGAGGTCTATATTTACTTTTTCCAGGTTACAGTCAGCCTTACAGCAGGAAATGAAAAAAACGTTCAAGCTATAGATTGCCAGTGATCCTGGGCCAGAATCACAGTTTCCCTCTGTCCATATCAGGAGGCGGCATCCTCCTCCTTCTTGTGACGCATCAGAAGGGAAAGTTACTAAGTAAGCTAATGGTGGCAGCTGGCAGTAGTGCAAGCAGGAAACTGCTCTCGTTTCCTTATTGCTCCAAACAGGATGTGGGCGTGTAAACTGTTGACATGGCGTGCCCGGAGAGCCAGAGGGCCTGGCATGGGCCCAGGTGGTTGTGGCAGAGGGGGAGGAGGAGAAGGAGCTGCAAAAAAGCGAGGAGGGGGACAGAAAACGGAGAACGATTTAGTAACTTTGAAGAGAGCTTGTATTATTCTTTGTTTTTTGAGAGGAACTATAAAGGGTAAAAGTGTGTTCTGTTTGTAAGAGCCTCGGGTTTGATGGGACACACAAAGCTTTATCATCATTTCTTTATTGAAAACTTTGAAAAGGGTTTACACATCAGGACATGATAACAATGGTTCTTACCAGCTCTTAAAACAAGTTGGATACAACTTCAGAAGAACAGGACAAGATTTGTGACACAGTGTCACGTTTATTTAACCCAAGTCAAGCCAGAATGCAGAAACACTGTGTGAAAACCGTCATGATTCAGTTGCACATCGAACCATCTTTAGCAGCGATAACTTGTAATCAGTCCCTGCATGACGTTGTCGGTCTCTTACATCGTTGTGGAGGAATTTTAGCCCACTCTTCTTTTACAGTGTTGCTTCAGTGAATTTAGGTTATGGACATTCATATATGCACAGCTTTCTTGAGCCAGTGTGACCTGGAATGTGCCTGATTTTACCTTTGAAGTCTGGCAAAATGTCGACATTTTCAGGACAGTTTCCCAGGAAACCCCCAGGATTTAGAAGGCTGTTTTAAATGATGCCTTAGATCAGAATGGGTTGAGGTCCCACCTAAGCAGTTGATTCAGGTAATTCAATTCAATTCAGTTGATTGATATAGCACCAAATCCCAACAAATGTCATCTGAAGGCACTTCAAAAAAGTGAAAATCTGGGCTTTGATTGGACCATTGCAACACCCCGATTCCTTTCTTTTTCAGCGCATTTGCTGTCCTTTTTTTTAGTTGATGTCCTGCTTGCTGGACCCAATTTCATCCCAGCTTTAGTCGGCTAACAAATGACCTCACATTTGACTCTTGCATACTTTGGTCTTCGTGGTGGACTCTGACTGCAAGGTGTCCAGTTTCCTGTGATTGCAGAACAAACTCAAATCATCAAATGAATGATCCTTTTCTAATTTTTTTTTGCATTTTCTCTGAGTGTTGCACGTCATCTTTTCAAAGCGGCACCTCCTCTAACCTCTAATGTGAATGGTTCAGTGCTTGCGAAAAGATCTTAAAGTCACCATCTTTCCAATTTGGTTTTAAATCTTGGTCGGAAGGCAGAAATAAAAGTGAAATTGATTACCGTCATTGAGTTCCTTCAATATTTATCATGTTAAAATGTTTAGAAGAAAGCTAAGTCAGGACTTGCACACGAAGGCAGCATAAGAATGAGTTTGAGTTTTTTTGTTATCCAGCACCTTTTGGGAGGTTTTTTGACAGTTCTGCTTCCCCTCACGCGAAGGGATGGGAGCCGATCCGAAGCGGCCGCCGTGCAGGAAGGCCAAAGACGTGAGGAAGGAGCGGCGTCTTCAGAAAGAGCAGATCAGACAAGTTGATGGAGTCCCTCCTACAAATCCCACTCCCACCCCGAACAACCAATCCAAAACCCTTGAGGAGTTCATCAGCGAGTCATTGCCAGATAATTCTTCTCATTGCCTTGAGGTGAGCAGAAATTCTAAGTAGGTTTTTTCTTTTCCTTTTTTCTATGAGTTGGAATAGACAGTTACTTATTGTAAGATTTCTACCTTTTTTAAAAAAAATAAAATAAAATCTTTCTTGGGCTTTTAGGCAGCTTAATGTTTGGACTGAGTTAGCTGAGAGCTCTCTTTCTCAGCCCCAGTGACTTCACCATGTGTTTATGTGTGCAGAGGGGATAGCTGGCCAAAACAGAGTGGAAAAACCACCTCCTCCGAGTTCAAATTCAACCGAATGACAGGCACACCACACAAACTGGGTCGCATTACCCTTCTGATGACACTAAAACCACAGCACCCAGCTCAGCCTCCATAAGAGGACATGGAAATGAAATTTTGGCAGGGAGTAGAATGTCGTCGATAGATCCCTGGAAAAGGCCCTGAGCTGAGGTTGGTAGAGTAACGTCATTCTTGGTCTTGAGCAGACTTTCGGTCGGATGCAGAGCTGAAACAGGCAGTGTCTGGTTCTTGTCTCTGTGCCCCCTGAGACATACCGGGCAAGACCACCTCTTTTAGTGGGCATGCAAGGTTATCCTTTACAAATGAAGATTTCCTATATTTTTATAAAAGTCCAATAATTGAGATGGGCCTGGAGATGACCCCTTTAGCTGTTTACTAAATGTCACGCAGTGAGAATATATCAAATTTCTGGCTTTCAGTGTTTTTCTTTTACCATTTTCATTTCCCCTTTGTCACAATTACTATACAATCTGTGAAAAAATGTGACCTCATTTTTAAATTATGCAGTGACAGGGATTACAAGTTTACATGCATGTTTAGTTGCTCGGTCCAGATTCAGCTGGGGTTCCATTTTCCACCACCAGGGGTCAGTATGACAACATGACACAGATCCCTCAGGCACCTCAGGGATGTGTGGAACTGTCCGCGGCTTGTTGTTAGTTCACCTTCCTGATACTTTTATTGCATTTTGCTCTCATGATAATTCACTGATGACACTCCAATGATATCCTAATGGTATCTTCATGATATTTTGCCATCGTTTGGTAATTAATTGTGTCCTTTACAAATTTATTCCATGATTGTGGACAGCAACGTCGTTAAGATTTAACATTTAAGGGAACATATATGTCAGTTGAATATGTACCACACTGGAAGCTGTTATTTCTTTATTCATTTATTTATTTTAAGGGAATTGGAGTTTATATTTCCATGTTTGTGTTCTCTGTCTATTGCAATGTAGATTCACTAGAAACTATTTTAGCATATCAAAAAACGCATCTCAGATAATATCAAACTAAGAAAAAAGACTGAACTTGAGCATCAACTTTTTAATAAAAAGGCCCAAAGTCTCTGTTTGACTAAAGGATATAGATGCCAAGTGTTCATATGAGCAGGACCAACTGAGGTCCAAGTCAAATAAACCTCAAGTTCAGTTCTTTTTCCTGTTCTTTCAGGGGATTCATATGGCATGGCCTCTGTGGCCAACAAAAGCTTCCAAACGAAGAGGAGCTTAATTAAAGCGAGACTTCAGGATGAGAAAGTTAAATTCTTTAGTTTGTGTGACATTAACAACATCCAGCCAGTTTTTCTTTCCACACATCTTTCTGTTAAAGTCTTTTTTTAAAAATTTTTAGATCTGAAAACGTATTAAGAAACTGAGTATGTAAGGTTGTAGATGGGACATAAAAAAAAGATGTATAGCACCGTCGCCTCACAGCGAGAGGGTTCCAGGTTCAACTCCCGGTTGGGGTCTTTCTGTGGGGAGTTTATTGGAGTCTCCCCGTGTCTCCTTAGGAGTGAGTGTGACTGTGTGTATGGTTGTTTGTCTCGTTCGTCTCTGTGTGGTACTGTGATGGACAGTCGTAACCGAGCGGAATCAGTGAGCAGGGCATCGGACGGATTTTGCATTTGGTTGCATGATAATGGTTGGACAGCAGTTGAGATGAGAAGTAAAAGTTACATGCTGTTGCTTTAGTTATCCATCCATTTTCTATGCCTGCTCAATCAAATTCGGGGTTGGGGGGGGGTTGTTGGAGCCTATCCCAGCTGCCATTGGGTGAGAGGCGGGGTACACCCTGGACAGGCTCCAATCCATCACAGGACCACACAGAGTCAAACAACCATGCTCAGTTACTTTTAGGGAGGATGTTGGAGTCACTAATTAAGCTGAAAGTTTTTGGATGGTGGGAGGAAGCCGGAGAGAACCTCCACACACACACGGGGAGAACGTGCAAACAGAAAAGGCCCCAGCCGGGATTCAAACCAGGAACCATTGTGCTGTGGCGATGGCGCTAACCACCACAACACTGTGGTTGTGCTTAATGATATACACACAGCACATATTGTCCTGTCATTCACCTGTAATATGTTCAAGTGAAGCAGGTGATACTAGCCTGCTGAAGGGCAGTCCAGTCTCTTCCAAACCTCAGTTAATATCAGATTTCAGTCAGTACCTGTGAGGAAAGGCGCTGCTGCACAGATTATGCTGTGTTCGATGCCATTATGGAATCATTCTTTTTGTTGGACCACTTATGGCCCTGTAACAAATGCTTCCTGGCCTAGTTGTAGTCCATGGGCCAGTGATTGGGGACCCCTGAATTACATGATTTTCACCTGTTTCATCATCTCATTCATGCATAGATATAAATGGCGGGTCGTCAGAAAGGTGAACGCGAGATAATGCGAATATTGAAGAGAAACACGAGGAGTTGGGAACAAAGAAAGAAATGAATTGGATCTTTTCAATTAAACATTTGTCTAAAATGTTTGTACATAAAAAAAGTAGCTTTCTGTCGAGCGACATGGTGAAGTCACTGAAATGTTCTCATGTACTTTAACAAATATGTTGGTTTTATTCATCACTTTAACTGCAAGTAACTGCAAGCCTTGCATGATAACAAATGTTTTTACTCATGTTTCTGCATCAAAAGGGAATATGACATGGCATGGCCCACATTCTGTTGCTCTTGTTCTTTCATCAGTCTCAGGCCCTGTACACACGAACCCAGGTTTTTCTCTCCGTTTGCTCCCGTCGTCCACATGCAAACGCAGATTGTGTGCCGTTACTCCGAAATCTGACGTCAGAATATGTGCCGAATTCCCAGTCGTTGACATGGCAACGGTGATAAGTGTGTTGAGAGCTCTTTTGCATGTTTGCACATAAATATACAATTCTTCTCAGACAGAAAAAACCCAGTGTCAGTCGTCAACATTCCCGATTCTTGACCAGACTCAATCGGACAGACCTCTAGTTGCAGCTTTGAGAATAAAGTGGTTGTAGTGAGCTGCTGTGCCTGGATGGCTGTGATGAGTTCTGTTCTTTCAGAAAAGTGATTTTTTTTTAATCATTAATAAAGGCGCTTTGAACAATATGACAATTATAACCACTCAAACCTTGATAAAGTTAGCTGTCACTGTGGAAATTGTGGTATTCCCGGTGTGTTTTGCTTCTCGGTATGGATGGAAAGGTTTTGGCAAATTGTGCTGTTGTGGACGTCATTTTGAAAGGATTTCTATTCCTTTCACAAACAGATGGGAAAAGCTTTGTCATTTAAAATATTGTGTTCGTGTGTACTTGGCCTGAGGTGATCAGCAGCTTAAAACACTCCTTTTTACTCCTTTTATTTGACATTGCGCTGTTATAGAATAATATGAGTAAAATCTACAGAGCAAACCCTCCAATCGAGTGCTGCATTGTGTTTTGTGAAATCCTTTAAATTCCTCTTGGCTACAACAATTGTTGTTATGTCAGTTTCTCTTGTTTCACTGGTCTTTCACACTCTCCCTCCCTTTGATTTTTCTCTTGTAACTTTCTAATCACCACTTCTGTTGTTCTCAGTGCATTTTGATATTAACCCTTGTTTGCCCGTATTCTTTTTGAAGGTGAGGCTAGTGCGCTCCAGTCCCCCTTGCCCGCAGTTCAAAGCCTCTTTCGACGCCTCTTACCAGGTGTACAAACTCTACCAGATGGCCATTCACAAGGATCCTCCTGACAAACCCTCCGAGAGCCAGGTCAGAGGGTGGTAGGCATAGGTCAACACTCTCTGGGGTACTCAGGGAGGGAGGGAGGGAAAGAGAGGGTCCACAATTCTGGGTACTTTCAGTCACATCAAAAGTGTTTCATCTTAGGCTGATCTTTTGGGAATTAATGCTTAATGTTGGCTTTATTTTATAATCTGATTACAGCATAAAAGGCGATCATTATTGAAATAGTGTTTTAAGCATGTAATGGCCATTATTATCGTTTTATTTTTATTCATGTGATATCTCAATAATGTTTGAATAATGAATGAAAATGCAGGACTGTACATAAATATCAAAATATTTGAATGATATCGGACTTAATCGTTTTTGCTTTGATTTTGATGTAAGAGTCGTGGTGAAAAGCCAAAATCTCTCCTTTTGAAGGGAAAGAAATCGAGTAACAAGTTACTATTTAAGTGAGAGTGTGTTTATAAATGCTAGAGTCAAAGGGAGAGGAAATTGAGGGGAAAATGTTTCCATACGCCACGGTTGAGAGCGGTGTTTCTCCAGGTGTCTGCGCTGGCCCTTGTTCTGTCAGTCGGGTCTCTAGTCTTGAGCCGTTTGAGGCGGCATGTTGTCAGCTGAACCCTCCCGACCTTCGCACACTTACCTCGTGTTGCGTCCAACCTCACCCCCACCCTCCCCATAGTCTGCAGTGGAATCTCATTTTACGGATAAATAGTGAGGTAATGAGCTTTTAATTTTCTTTGTGCGAGCTGTCTGCTTGACGTTGTTTACTTCTTTTTTTTTTTTCAAGGAAAGTCTGAGTTGCAAGAGCCTCTTTTTGTCTGTTCCTGCTGTTCCTGACGCTATGTTGAGTCATGAATTGCCAATCCTCTCTGAGTGATCTGTGGTTTAAGTTGGGCGGTGCACTAGCCTCATCCTCAAGATTCTCATCAGTCTCCTAGAATCTGATGGTTTGCCTGCACTGATTTTTCCTTTGTGTACAACAGTGTGATTAAATGAAGTTTGAAATGCAAAACAGACTTGCTTTGTAGTCAGCTTGTCTCAAGGCCTAGGAGACTGATATTCACCCTAAGATATTAAAGCACTTGCATAACTATTGGTTCCTGTGCTGTCCTTCCCTCCATTCTTCGTATTCCCATTCTTGAATTTATTTTCTAACTACTCACTGTCCTCGTATCCACTGTCAGTCTTTATAACCCCCCCTCCCCCCTCCGCCTCCTCTCCTCCACATCTTGTGCTTGAAGGTGAGGCTAGTGCCCGTCAACTTTGAGGACCCTCAATTCGCAGAGTCCTATCAGCAGTCGGTGGCACTGTACGCCCGCTACCAGATGACCATTCATGGTGATGACCCCAGCGAATGTAATGAGAGTGAGGTACTGCATGATTCTATTTCAACACCTGCCAGGGAGCTACTGTGAATGCTTCTTCCAGCTTCATGTTCTCTGTATTTTGTTTTTGATGACACTTCTTTCTGCTTTTGGCCTTTTGGCGCAAACTAAAAGTTTAAAGATGATGTCGTCTTAAACTTTAGGAAAGTTTATTTTGCGAATAATAAGCCAACTGAAATGAATTTGAATTGTTAAAAATTTAATCCAAACTGGTCAAATTTGAAGAATGGTAATTTTGTAGTGAATGAATGAATGAATGAATGAATGAATTAAAGGAACATTGTGCAATCTGTTTGGAGAACTTTCTGTGCAGTGAATGAGAAGCACTCTTCAGTAATAAATGGGCCAAACGATCCATAAAGTTAAAAATGGATTTAAAACTCACCGTAAACTATATTCCTAATTGTATGTGTGCACACCTTTGTTTCTCCGCTTAATATATAACTGAAAAAGGAGAAACGAAAGTCTAGGCAGGATGCAGAAATCCTGGACAACCTGAGAGGGCCTTTTGTCCCTCTGGGCTGGAAAAACAGCCTCCTCCTCCACCCATCTGCCAGCAGGCTGCAGTAAATTTACTAAATTCTCCAGCTTGTAAAAGTACGGTAATTAATAAATAATGAAAGCTGTCAGATTGGGCAGACTGTAGCAGATTCTTTCCTGGTGCCATAACACTAGCTCTATTAAAAGTAGTGTGTGTTTGTGTGAATAGCTTCAGCTCAAGGAAACTACAGGGATTGGTTAGTTTAGGAATAACATCTTAAAAAATATATAAAATGAAAGGTGTGGCGCTTCACTAACAATTCAGCTGTCTGTTGAGTTTCCAGAAAATTTTCCGTGTTGGATACCTATCGAATGTCGCGTGAAAGCACTGGATGAATTAAGGTCGGGTTAATTACTCTAACAGGCAAACTCATTCATAGTAATTCACTGGGTAAACTACCTCAGGCGTAGTATTAAGAAATGACAGAGAGTGTAACAACAGAACATGCTCTATTTTGCCTGTTCGGCTCACACATGCAGACTTTGGTGCGTTACGGAAATGTAAAGATGGAAGCAACTGACACGCAAAGCACCTTTTTCTCCTTCATCTCTTTGTGATCCGCCCTGAGGAAAAGGAGTCCGGTCAGGAGGCAGAACTGCCGAGAATGAGGCTTCTCTCTGTTTCTCCTGGATTCATCCCACTGCATTTAATTTATTCCAGACTAAACACTAATTGTTTCTACTCAAACAAATCTGATGACACACATGTCTGAACCCACCCCACTAAACTCTCCTGATTTTATTTTCTCGACGCTCCAACTTGTAGTTAACTCGCTTGTTCCATACCACGACTCTTAGAGCGCCCTCATTATTTTGTGGCATCCAAAAAAATAAAGAAGGCACATTTAGCGGTTACGGCACAATTTGATACCTTGCCATTTGGTGCCTGCTGCTGCTACCTAGGAAGTTGGGTCATTTAGCATTTGTGGAGGTATTTATTAATCCATTAAAGTATTACCTAGGGACAGAATCTGGATTAACGTCAACCTGGCCCCGAGCCAGGCAAGAGGAGAAACTGTGTGCGTGCAACTCGAATTACTCTGCCAAGATTGTACAATCATTAGACAGAATAATGTTCTAGAGGGAAATGACTTTGTTTATCTAAGGATGTGTGCATTTCCTGTCATACCATGACTGGAAGGAAGCCAGAAATATTTATTTTCCCATCTAATATTGGTGTCCTGACAAAGTTGAAGCACATACAAGCAATCTTTCAGATGCACACATGTCCACGTACACACTCCCTGCTACTCAGTGGTCTTGACTGTTGTGCTGAGCCGTTATTCAGCACCTGCACACGTGGCAATGATTCTCAGGACGGCAAACCATGTGATAAGCCAAAAGTCTTCAATTAATATTTATGGCAAGATCTGAGAAATGCCTATCACTCGAGAATAAGAAATGAATGAGAGAAAGTAACCATTAGCAACATGTTTGTGCACACCAAAGACATTCAGTGAAGCTGTCTGAGCAGCAATAGCATTGATAGCTCAGAGTCTTAAAGGGTCTTTTTTTTTTTATTGGTATTCTTTTTACCAGCTTTACCAGTGCATTGCAGCCAGGTGCCTACTGCCCTATTATCTTTGCCTTAATAAAACAATGATGTAGTTACAAGAAGTTGAGTCTACGGGTTGTAAAATTGTAAAAGAGTAAGTTTTGGCACCTTGTTACTCAGATAAATACAGCATTCTTAGTGAAGTAAAAGCACAGTGACAAGAGGTCTAAGTAGCAATTAGGCTTAAGCTGTGTCTTCGAATTGACTGTGTGTGTGAGAGAGAAGACTAATGATTCACAGATGGGTGTTTACCGTAAGAAAGGGAGAGTTGGAGAGAGAGAGAGAGATGGACTCCATGTGTTGAAGCAGAGGATGTTCTAGAAACTGCAATGGATCCATTTCTGTTTACATTTTGTTATTTTTTTTTAATTTAATCAGAGATGGAAGGGAAAAAGGTAGCCGGAATTGAAGTTCTGCTCAGATCCCCTCTGATGCCTTCATGACGGTTGACTTTGCCCTTACATTAGACCGTATCTCTTGCTGCGGCTGTGAGTGAGTTTGCGCAGGCCTTGCTGCTGCGCTGTGTGCTAAAAGAGGAGGAGAAGGGACTGTGAAGAGGAGGTGCTCAGAGCTGACGCACACTTTCCACTTTGTGTATTTGCATGCATTAAACAGCTTGAATACATGCAAGTTAACACTTACCTTTTGGCTTTTCAAAGAGTGCAGCATTTTTACCAGAAGGCCATTTTGGCTCGCTCAGTTCCACTCATACAGCAGCCAGTGCTGTTGCAAAGACCTCAATAAATGCTGTCATCTAATAACCACAGCTGTTGTTCTGTTGGTAAACCATAAAATGTTATTTTGTGAGTTTTAAACAAAAGTTTCATTTATGACCTTCGGCTATGCTGCACTTTGGGAGGCTTTGCTGTTGGTGATTTCACAGGCAGTAGTCATTGCACAGTCAGGAGTGGAAAATTACTCTTTACTGGCAGAGTTACACAGGTGGGGAAGTTGACAAGCATTTTTTTGCACACAAGCATAAATTAATGCTGACTGAACAGAATTAGTCACTATCTTCCCGCATTGGTAGAAATTGTACAAAATAACTTGTCTGTGTATAAAAAGAATAGACTTTGTTAGAAATATTAGCAATGAATTGAATTTGAGTTTAGAAACGTATAAAGTTAGAACTGTCGTGTCGTGGTGGTTAAAGTAAACTTAAAGATTTAGGAGCGATCTATTTGACAGAATTGCGATGTTCATAACTGTGTTTTCATGTTTAGTTGCAATAATATTTACGTTAAAAGGCATTTTGAGCTCATCTGCCATCTTGCTTCTCCGTGTTACTACCGTAGCCCAGAAAGGACAAACCAAATGCTGGTTGTAGTACGAGCCTCTCAGATTGTTTAGTATTGTTTGGCAGTAGGTGAAGGGGGAATTCACTTGGTTGCAGTTTGCTGTTTATGCTGCTTGATGACATCCTAGTTGCTGGACTTAGAAATACCTTCAGAATTAAGTCATTTTTTTGATGAGATTCCAGCTCAAATGGGTGTGTTTGACATTTCGTAAAACTTTTGTTTACCTCAGGGAAAAGCAACACAAAGAGAATGCCAAAGTAGAAGAGGCAGATGACAGCATCATTTTGAGCTCTTTTCTGCCAGAGAGTGACCCCATGTTAAAGGAAACTCCATTAGTGACATCAACACACACATAGGCTGTGGCAGACAGATGGAGAAACATGCTCTCTTTTTGGAGTAGGCTGTGGCCATTGGCAGAATTTTCTGTTGTACCCAAGCCAGGACTGCCCCACCTACCGAACCGTGGCTTCAGCAGTCACTATTAGAATCTGAACTGCTGTGCACAGATATACAAACAGAAGATTATGTGCTTGTGGGATTTTCCAGCAACTTCTCTAGGATCTAGGCTTTAATATAAAGATGGAAAGATGGATAACTCTCAGTACAGGCTGTTGACAACAGCTACAATCCAGGTATCAATCAGTCAAGGCACTATGAGATGTTAACTGAGATGATAGTTTGCCAGTGGACTAATACATTGTGATCTTTCAACACATATCAATATCGACTTTTAAATAGTGTTCTCATTAGTATGACCATGCATGCCAAAGCCTAACTGGTGACAAGCTATGAGGTGACAAGGTATAAAGACAAAAACCTTGTGACTGTACTGGATCTCTGTGATCTGCTCACCAGGTATCAGACTGAAGGTTGAGCATATCTGCAAATGAAGGGCACAAGCTGGTTTGTGAAATACAGTATGAACTTATAAAGTGGCGTTTATTCTTGTTCGGTTTGGGCTTAAACATGGCAGCACGCAGTGTTTGTCATCCCTCCATAGGATTCAGGCCGGCGCACCTGTAAACACACCGCTCTCAACTCTGCTGCTAAAAATGAACACAGGAAATGGTATAGATAATGGGAGAATGATTTATTTTTCCACGCGCATAGAGTCCCCCAAGTAATTGATATGTGGTGTGTATTTTATAGTGTGCTGAGAGATAGACTCTTGGCATAGGCTGCACTGCTTATTTTAGCTGTCACTGTGTTCTCCTCGAACTGTGAACCGCAGTTGATTGGGTAAATGTTTTCATTTGTGTAAATAAAGTCTTCCTTTTTATGCCCCGACTGAATGGAGGGCTATGTGACACCTGAGCCAGAGGAAAATGGGGAGGGCTCTATAGGACAGCAAAAGAGATGTGCATGTTTTTCATTTATGCCTTTTAAAAAGAGTTAGTGACTCCTTTCTCCCCCCCCCCCCCCTCTCTCTGCTTCCCTCCACAGTTCCGGAGATTTCTCTGTGATTCACCACTGGAGGTATGTATTTCCTTTGGCCTGTTGTCAGTAAGATAAAACCTCTTTTCAATATCTCTGTTCATCCATACAATACATTTTACCTGGAATTATTTGCTCCAACCAGGAGATCTTCCTGATTAGATTACTGTCATTAAGATGATAAAAATGATTTCCAGGGATGTCCAGGGTTGCAGTGTCTCATTCTTCATCGGGCACACTGAATAGGGAATAAATATACACCTCTTCTCCTGGTCCAGCACATGCTCACTTTGTTCTGTCTCCTGAAGAGCCCTCCAGCTGGATTGAGAGGGCTTAAGGGATTGCAGAAGGATGCTTTGTTTCATATTGGAGGGGTTTTAATTTAGCCCTGTCTAAGTGAAAGAGGGTGTTAGGGAAGAAAACAGTGAAATGTGGTGTCCAGATTGCATTGCGGCTGTGTTGAACATAAGGTCTTCAGAGCAGTCTTTCGCCTGGCTTTGACTGCATAGGACATACCAGCACTTCTCTCTTTGTGTGGTGTGTTACAAATTACAGGCTGATGAGTCGGTTTTACAGACTACTGACATATTACACATAGAGAAACGCGATGTCAGCCTCTGGTGCAATGATTTATGCATTTGCACATGATTAAATGTGAAAGATATTAACTGAAAAGGATTCATGGCTAATACACGGTTGTCTTTGTGATCACTGAATGAGATGAAGCCAGGCATCGCTGAGCACTCTGCAGGCCTGCTTAGCTGCATCCTTCAGAAACACCAGTGGACCTGTTGGGTCAGGACTATTACACCAGCAATTAGACCCAAGATGGGTACTTATTACATCCACTTTAATAGGATTGAGGTCCAGGCGCACACACGAACTGTCGGACACATACACAGCCTCTCTGCTTTGCCCTACGGGCCCCCTCAGGTCTTCACTAATGAACATCATTAGTGTTTATAGGAAACAAGCTTTTATCACCTCGTCAAGGCTGGCGACCAGGCACACTGAATTACACAGTTCAGCTCACATACACATACGTGTTCACACTGTGGCGCGCTGCCTCGCATATTTTCCTGCCTTCTGTTTCTTCCTCTCACATTGGTTTCGGGCGCCATCGCCTTTCATTTCGCTTCCTCTTGCACAACCTTTTTTTAATTTTTTTTTATTTCTCTCAGCGATCTCCTGTCTCTGAATTATTATGCATGAAAATCTGCACTACTCTGCGTGTTTTTCTCCATCTGTCTCCAATCAGAGCGCTATTAAAGCGCACACACACACACACACACACACACACACACACACACACACACACACACACACACACACACTCACTCTCCACATGGACCTGCAAACTGTGTGGTTCAGCTCACATGTAAGCCTGCATTTCTATAAATGTATGCAAACTGCAAGCTTCCAAATCCAGCTGCAGGTGTTTGACTTGTTTGTTTGTTGCTCTGTTCCATTTCACCAAAATTGCAGAGGATTCATGCTGAAACTTGGGTAATTAGCATCACCTGGCTCTGATTGCTCTGTTCTTTTCCAGTACATTTACACACAGAAACGGAAAGGAGAACACATTTGTGCTATCAGAGCAGCAGTGGCATGACGGTTACATACAGACATGATGAGCAGCAGTCATGTACATGCCTTGACTTTGCTGAGGTCAAAGAAGCACATGTTGGGGGTAATCTGGCTTTTTTGGGTTGCTTGGAGTTCATCCACCCCTTTGGTTATTAACAGGATTGGTGGGCAATTAGTCATGATGATATGTTATTTTTCTTTTTTAATGTGAGTTCTTGGCCGCTCCCTGAAACTGTCCTTTTTGTGTCGGAAGAAACTGACTTATATATTTTGTATGCAGCGGAACATCTGTGAGTGAAAGTCGGAGAGTTTGAAATGTGTTAGTTAGACATCTGCTGTTGCTCAGTGCAAGAATCATAACCACATCTTTTGTAGGGCAAGTCTGACAACTTTGTACTGTAAATCTTTACAAGTCAAAGGCTTGTTAATCTGTTTATACTCAAAAGTAATTAAAGGTATAGTTAATATAGGTAATGTTTTGACTGAAATACATGTTTTTTTCGTTAGTGCTTCATTACCTTACAGGTTATCTTTACCCTAAACCTAACTATAGTAGCCCAAAGCAGGCAAACCAAACACTGAGTCCAGAGCTTGCGTTTCACATTTATAAGGATGGGTGGGGAGGGACGATCACTTGGTTGCAATTTGCACTTTGCACCTCTAGAGGTCACTACATTCTACACATTGGACCTTAAATGGATGCACTGTGTGATGTAACACATTTTACAAGTAAAAACCTACACAAATCTGAGCATTACACAATTCTGTCACAAGATTCAATGTTTCTGTATTTCTTCTAAATAATATGATGTGGGTACATATCAAACCATTTCCACTCTTATTCGGCTTTCTCTGCTGCAACATTCGTGATTCGCTTATCTTACTTGTTTTTAATATCAGGTTAAGTTTCTCTAGGAGCACTGATCGGATGTAGCTGCAGTTGGGATCTCATTCAAATATTTTAGAATATCAGGGTAAAGGTGAGCTTCTTTGCTTTGTACTACATGTGTCATCTTGCAAGTCAAATCTCTTCCTTTTTTTTTTACACTTTTTAAGATCATCATTAAAGATCGTCATTAAAGATATTGGGGATTAACTGTATAGTTACAGCAAACACATAAAACTTCTAGGATGTGTCTGAAATACATTACTATATACTTTATATACAAACTTGTTTTTGATTAGTTTACTTTGTTTCATTGTTTTTATTCAGTAAAAAAAAATAAATCTTAAACATAACATTGAACAGGTTGAAGCCAACAGCGTTATACAGCGTTCCCTGACTCTTGTTATGTATGCTGCTCACATGGTCTTCAGTTTAGGCCATATGTGAGTGATTTGGGGCTGCTGGGGAAGCTCTCGGGTGGTTTGAAGTGTTCAAGGGAATGTTAAGATTGTTGTCACAGTGGCAAGGACACAACTATTAAGCTGTTGCTTGAGGTGGTGCACAGGTCAGTCAGACAAGATCAGCCTTGAGCACAGTATGAGCTTATAAACAAACGTACGAACCCAGACAAGAAAGTCATTACTTGTCTTGCCCCAGCATTCACATTCGTGTAATTTTGCTCAAGTAAGTATACGTGAGGTGGGGTAAGAAAAATCCCCTCTTGCTCTTTCCTTTTACTTACAACTTCTAAATGAGAGAGTGGGGCCTCTGACAAAGACTCCAGTGTTTCTGGGGCAATTGGTGCCAAGAAATAACAGGCTGCTGCTTACAAAGACGGACAGTTCACTCCACTGTGGGCACACACTGCCGCGTAGAGTGCAGCGCCTGATCCAGATTTGGTGCCTGTCACCCTTCAACTTCCCCAGCTTCCTGTCCAAAAACAAATTTTCATTTTTATTCTTCACCCCTCTGTCTTTTTTGCTGTCCACCCAACGGTCCATGCACACACACAAAAAAACTAGGACTTTGGTATTCATCGTGTCAGACAGCTAGTCATGTCTGCACGACAGAAAATATTTTCTTTTTACCAATTCTACTTAAGAAAACCATCAGCTCTTGGGGATCACAGAGCTGCAGGGAGTGTGTGTGTGTTTGTGTGTGTATGCGCCTCAGAGTGTGGGCCCAGTGGTGCACCGGATTACTCAGCTAGCTCTCTGTGTTATGATAACTAGCAGCGTCTGCGCTACTTAACTGTGTCCAGATGAACGTTGGTGAAGGAGTAGGGTCCTGTTACTAGTGCACTGAGGAAAGACACACACACAAACATAAAACCAATACCCTAGCTTAATATGACTTTTAACCCCAACCCCAAGCCTCTAGTCTTAAGCCTCTGTGATAAAAGCAGAAAAGTAAATTGATTGCAAAACCCAGCATGTGAACCCTTATGAGAAACGCTATGTGTGTCAAAAACTTCAGTGTTTTGTTAATAGGATTGACTCAAGCTCACGGGTGCACACCTACACCCACATTCTTTTAAGCCACATGGAGAGAGCAGACGTAGACTTTTAGGACTAAGCTTGGCAACACTCCACCACCGCGCAGTGAAATGTATTTTGCTCACGCAGGGTCTTTTAATAAAAACTCCTCTCCTGGAGTGTTTCTGTGGCCAGTTCTTCACACCGCCCAGCCCCAGCTCCTCCTCACTGCTCCAGCTTTCACTCCACATTTGGGAGCCATTAGCAAGCTGAATGTGAGGCTACTGTACACCCCCACCCATAATGCATGAGGCCTGGCAGGAAAAGACCAGGGCTATAATACATCATCATACAGGTGTGTGTGTGTGAGTGTGAATCAGAACAAGAGAGTCGACATTGTCCTTCTAAATGCCAAATTTTTTATTTCACTTTGATCTCTTTGTTTTACATGCAAGCGTTCTTTCATCCAAGAATATCACTTGTAACTTGATTTTCTTTTTTTTTTACCCCCTTTTGTCTTTACCCAGGCAGAACATTCTCCAGATGGTCCTGAGGTGGGATACGGCTCCTTTCACCAGCAGTACTGGCTGGACGGGCGCATTGTGGCAGTGGGAGTGATTGACATCTTGCCTACCTGTGTGTCCTCTGTCTACCTGTACTACCACCCAGACTTTGCCTCTCTGTCTTTGGGCTCCTACTCCGCTCTCAGGTGAATGGCCGAGCCTTTCCGTTTCATAAAAAAGGAAAACCAAACATTTTTGCTGATCATGAATATGTCGAACTGTGGTGGAGATGATCGAGGATGTATTGCTGTCGCATGTTTGGTTTACTGCAACTTGGCACCATAATTTACTTAATTTACTTGTGCAAAATTGCTTAAATGTCACATTATTCATAACTGCCATTAAGTTTTTTCACGCACCACCAAAAGCAAACTCTTTAGAGAAGCAAAAACTGAAAGTACGGACCACATAGAAACCCTAGGAAACGAAAGTGGATACACCTGTCATCACTGAAAGACACGTTAGAGAATGTGTGATCACTTATAGTAACAAAAAAGACAATTGAGAACATCTGTGATATCCAGTTGGCCTTACTAAATGGACATAACCTGTGAAGTGACCTGTGAGCTCCACAGCGATCTCAGTTTTGGACTTAAGGTCCGTGTCCATCTGCATGTCATTATCAGGGCTGGACATGGAAAAGAATCGCCCGAGGAAATAAAAGATAAGATCGTTGCGTGTCTGATGGTGCTGATCAACTGAAAATCAGTGGAATTTGCAGGTGTATTTACAAGGTATAGAACAAGCTGCACTGTAATAGCTATTTAATATTTAGAGCTTCGGTGCTCTGAAAAACAAATGAGCGCTTCAACACTGGCTGATAAAATGACTCCAGCTCTCACGAAGCTTGGCAAAGGAGGAATATTCTAGCATGATAACACTGATAAAATGTGTACTCACTTTGTCTGTTGTATACTGTATCTTGTATTGTGATTTGAAATTAATTTGTGAAATACAACACGTGGAGGATTTGCATGCCTTACAATGTGGAGCATTCGGTTCTTTTGTTGTCTTGCCTAATGTCTTTGTTCTTTGATCGTTCCGTGCTTCCCGTTCTTTTATGTTTGCCCTCCCCTCAACCTGCTCTCTTTCTGGCTCTTCTTGATCTTTTCGCCTCCGCCCAAGTTCTTTTAGAACTCTATACCATACCATAAGCACCATAAGTCTTCAGGTCAGCAAAAATACCTCTTTCTTCACACTTTATTGGATGCGGCAGGGCTCTGTTTGTGCTTCAGCTGACGACAGTTCTCTCTTCCAAACTGAAATAAGAGCACGTACTCTGCAGGCAAACATATCTGCCGTTTCCTGTAAAATGTAATTTAATATTGTGAGAAAGGTTTTTCTTTTTTAAGGTTTTTCAGTACAGATGTGGGAGACAGGGAGATCTCTGCTTCAGGATCAGTGTCTTAGGTGTTTTGCGAGGAGGGTTTCAAGTGTTTCGGCATGTGTGTTGATGTAATCATGCACTAAATCAGTGCAGCTGAGGTCAGAATATTTGTCACTGCTCACACAGAGGGAACTCCCTGGTCATCCTAAGTACACAGTCCCCCATCACTTATGTTAAGAGTCAGAGTCCAAGAGTAACACAGAGTGATGGGTGTGTGAGGGAGGCCTTGGAGAGGGGAGCCAGCACTAGTAAAATCCTCTCATTTGTTTACAGACACTAGTGCACAGGTCTTTGATCCGGTCTGGACTCTCAGGACTCTACTTGGCTTTGTTGGCTTGGCCCAAAACCTACTGTAAAGCATGCAGGTGCTTCCGCCACCCCCTCCCCAACCATCTTACCGTCACATTAGGTGGTGTTCCCGATCTACAGCTAGCCAGCAAGTGCACTCCAGCATATACAAATCACAGACTTTAAGTGTAAAAGAATTAGGATGATTTTGCTCTTTCTTAGTAGGAGAAGATCATGGAAAGTTCTGGAATTTTTAGAAATACCTCAGTGGGGGCCATGACTTTTAGGAGATAGTTGTCCTGTCATGATTTAAAGATATAAAGCATTCCATATGTTACTCTTTAGGTAAATTAGTATTTTATTACAAAATAAACTAAAAAAAAAACAGTGTAGTGCTGTGCATATAACCAACATCTGTACATGTGCAGAAATGTAATTCAGCAGTGAAACAGGAGAGGGTGATGTTGGGGGAACTTTCTTGCAGAAGTGTAGCTGCCTCTGCCAGGGCCTTGAGGACCAGAGGAGGAGAAGCAAAGGGTTGCATAATGAGGTGTCTGAGGGTCTGTATGAAGGAAACACAGCTGGTGTCCAACCTGGATCACTTTCTTATTTTCATCCCAATTCTGAACCAAAATATTCAGTATTTGTTGTCTGTGAATTTGATCCAATACTTTTTAGATTTGGTTAATAGTTTCCTGGAAACCATAGAACAGCTTCTAGACTTGGGTAAACCACACTGGATCAAAACTATTCTACATCTGAATTGCTTAAAAAGAAGAAAAAAAAGAAAGAAAGAAAATCAGCTTTTGAAATAAGTAAGTCAGAACATAACACAAATGAAAAAAAAAACTATTTTTGTAGTTTTTGTTAATGTAATGATTCCATAAAGCTTCAGTAAGCAACTCACGGTATGCACTATTACGGGCCCTTTGTGTCTGGGTGTGTGTGTATGCACATCAGTATGAGGGAAGCTGTGCGGGAGCAGAGGGCTTGATAATTGGCTTGTGCTGGAGTGTCAGATGGCTGAAGAGGGGATAATGGCGGACTCAAGCTGCTGCCATGGGGGTGAAGTTGGGGGTGTGAAGGCCTCAAGTAAGGGGGGGACATGGCTTTTTGTGAATGGGCCCCTCGTCTCTCTTGACCCCCCCTCCCCCAATTCAAGCCTGCCGGGCCCTTTTGTGGTGAGGGGATGGGAACCCAGGAACCTGGCAGAAAGCGGGTGACCTTCTAGCACCTCGCTCTAGCAGCCTCTCTTCTCCGTCCCTTTCTCCGTCTTGACCCTCCTCTTTTATATTCTCCTCCCGCTCGCTGTCTCCCTGTGTCTCTCCCCCCCCCCTCGCCTGCCTTGCTTTGTCCCATGTCTTATTTTTCAGTGCATCTATTTTATTTTAAGGCCTCTTTCTCTGTCTCTCAAGTATTGTAAGAAAGGGAATTCTCCCCCTTCCTTTAAGCGGGTGAAACACAGAGCAGTGGAAGGAAGAGTGAAACAAAAAGGAGGAAAAAAAAGAGGAGCTGGAATTTAGTTATGGAAGAGCAAAGGAAACGGCAGAAGGAAAGGGGAAAATAGGCTTTCAGTTAAAGGATGCAATTAAGGAAGAAACTATTGAGGGAAAAATAAAGCAGGCAAGACATTTACTGTATTTGAAGAAGGTACATAAATCCTCCCAAGTTCTAAATCTTTATTTTACACGCTTTCTCTCCTACTTTTTTTTGCCTGAGGGGTCAACGTCGGTAGAGAGTTGTTTTTGTGTAATGACAGGAGACTGAGAGAAGCAGCGAACGCGTTTTCTTCCTCGGCTTGGGCGCTGCTCTTGTCAGAGCTGTAATTCAATTTCTTAAAGCCCTCAAATTTATGCTGTTGGTAAACTAACCTGCGAGAAAGATATGGAAAACATGAATAGCTTTGCTTGTTGTATTCAGGCATTTTACAAAGTACCACCGACATCGTAACAAGTGTGTGCGTTTTAAACAAAACCAATCTATGTGGCATCAGATTAGATTTATTGTGTTTTTTTTTTACGGAGGAAGAAACTGCTGTAAATGAAGCCTTCACTTTTTCTCACTGTACTTCTCTGAAAAGCTGTATGTTTGTGTGTGCTTTTTTTGCCACAGGGAGATTGCCTTCACCAGGCAGCTGCAGAAACAGTCCCCCAAGCTTTTATACTACTACCTGGGCTTCTACATTCACTCCTGCCCAAAGATGCGGTATAAGGTTTGTGTCATCTCGCACTTCCACGCACACATCATTTTCAACACTTTTGTCCTTGTACAATTAGCTCAAATGACCTTGGTGATAAAACTTTATTTCATGCATTTAAATGTATAATAACTAAGAGTATATTTTAGAAATGAGATGGTTGAAGTGTAAGTCTTAAATACGTTGCATGCACGCACTTTGCATAATGTTGGATGAGTAATCTAGCCCTTAGATCTCCTGTTTTGGCCTGAAAAATGGTGACAAATGGTACCAAAGTGAAGCACGTGTTGCTGTTTCCTCACTTTAAAGTCCACTGACTTTTCAAACTTGTCAGTATCCTGCTCAGTGAAATGTGTTTTCATGCTTTGATTAAATTCTCCCAAAGTTGCAGGTTTTGTCCCGCTCCCGAAAGTGTCTCCCTAATTGCATTTATATGATGCCAGAGTTGTAGTTTTCCCTGATTTAAAAGCCCAAAACAGAGTTAGGAATGCACCACATAAGCAAGGTAGCTTAAGGTAGTTTTACCATTCACATAAAGGCATGCCATTAGATTCTCCTCTTCATCTGCTCTTTCTCACGTCTTCATTGCCTTTATTAGGCATAAGAATGCATTGACATGCAGCTGAAGCTTGATAAAAAGCACATCAATGATGCACTGAACATAGATTTATTGTAAGATATCTGGGGGGGGGGAGCATATTCATCTCAACATTTCTAATGAAATGTGTCGGCACATGACAAGATTTTAAAAATATATATTTTTGATGATTTCCATGGGAATGGGGTTCACTTATGTTCTCATCCAACATCTGCTTTTGTGTAATTAGCACAGTTTGGAGTTTATCCTGAAGTTTATGTAGTTTTGTGCCATGCAAGAGGTCACACTAGCGACAGCCAATGTTACTCTTCAGTAAAAACTTTTTATTTCACATCCACAAATGGTATGAACATCATTTTTGCAAAGCAGCTGAGGTTGCAGCGTAGGAGTGTTTTCATGAATGCATAATTCATCTGCACACCGCAGCCACGACTCACAAACACGCTCACATTCAGACCAAACACCACTCGAAGATCTATAGCTTCAGGAGGACGATGAAAGAAAACAGTCTTTCCAAGTCTATCGGTTTGGCTAAGATTTGCCATTCATTCTTCTCTCACTCATTCATCTACTAATTCCTCTATTTCTCTGTCATTTCATTCAGATGTTCCCAGAGCTTGTTCATGTCCATGAGAGACTGATGTCTTGTTGAGGATTATGGCACAGTGCCAAACTTTTTTTTTATCCATTTGCACCTTGTTTTGGGGGTTTGCACAGTGCTTTGTGCGTGGAATGCACATGAGTGTGTTCGCTCTTTTTATCAGTCTGTGTGTCGAATCTTGATCATAATGTTTGTCTGAGAACTCGCGCTGTTACCACAGCACCTTACCCCTCCTTGCACTGGCATTTACTACCCCATCCCCCATATTTTGTCATTGCAGCGTCTTGCTCACAACCTCCCCACTTCTTTCTATTTTACCCTTGGGGAGGAACATAGAACAAGGGTGAGAAGGTTGTTCAGTTCCCACCTTTGGACTCTCCAAATCCCACAGAAATGCACCCACGCTCAGACATACTCTCAGCACATGCAGTGTCTCGCTCTTCTGTGTGATTTGCATTTGAGGCTCAGTAATTCATTAATGAACAGACATACTGGGGCATTGTTCAAGTCGGCAAGACTGAACTGTTATTGTGTTGGAGTTTTACTGGTTTCTGGGTCCCAAACCTGCTTCTTGCCTCTTTGAGGACCAAAACAGCAGCACTTGAACCCTGCTGACGCCACTCAAATGCCCGTCCCTCTCTGCATTTTGCCCACTTTACCTTTTCCTTTCCCCTTCATATTTTGCTACAGGAACTCTGTGTTCCAGCATCTTCTGGGACCGTGCCCAAAACCATTTCTGTCCCGTTATACCACGTATGCTGCAGCAGGGCTTTTCACTATCAGAATCCGAGCTTTTTGGAAATATTTTCAAATTTGGATAAAAGCAATGTTTGTCTCAATATGAAAAAACTTTATACAGTGACTCTGCGCAGTGTTCATAGACATATTGCAGGTTTGAAAACTAGTGGTAAATTATTCCATTCTTAAACTTTTTATCAAACTTGTTCTTTATTCCCTTCATACCTGCATGCTGCAAACTTATGTGTTTCAGTTTTTTTTCTTCCCATTTAGGTCTTGGTAGGAGGGGAGGGGAACCCTTTCTGCAGGGTCACATCTCTGAGTATTCCATGTGAGATGAGCTGAAAACTCCTTAACACTGCCAAAGGCAGGACTTGGTCGTAGGACAGCCTTAAAGGTTCTTAGAAGACTTGAAGTCCAGCCAGGAACAGGGGGCCCGCCTGGCTAGTGTCAGACCCACTCTTTTGTTCTCAGACCTGGGACTGAACGTCCCACAGAGTCTTGCTGCTTTGGCTGGTGGGTTCAGGATTTGACGTGACATCCTGCCCTTGGCTTCTGTCCCTGATCCTGTGGTCCTCCCTGGCCCTCTGATGTTGAGCTGTGGAGAGCAGAAGGTGAAGCTGTTGGAGGCTAAATGAGACCAGAGGTCTTGTCCCTTCTGCCACTCCTCCTTTTCCATGATGTCTCTCATATGATAAAGCTAACATTCATCTGGATGGCAAGGCTTTTGTGACATTAGAGAGTCAGTTGGAGACTTTTTGGAATCAAGTACTAAACTCTCTGTGTTGACAGTATTAGGCCTACATTTCATACAGAATATTTCAACAATATTTCAACAAAAAGGCCATCACAAATACTTACTGTAAATTCTGGCTTTTTACTTTTTATCTTGTCTCGACGTTGCTATTATTGAGGATTTTTTTTTTTTTTTTTTTAAACTACCTGTAGTTGTTCATCTCTTTCTGAAATACATTGAAAATGATTAAAAAGTG
The DNA here is from genome assembly GCF_036924035.1 of Leuresthes tenuis. Taxonomy (NCBI): domain Eukaryota; kingdom Metazoa; phylum Chordata; class Actinopteri; order Atheriniformes; family Atherinopsidae; genus Leuresthes; species Leuresthes tenuis. The sequence continues at coordinate 20,466,678 of NW_027325362.1, forward strand.
TCATGGCCTGCACACTAAGTTTTTAATAATTTTTTTTACCCTAAGAAAATAAAACAATAACAGCATCATCCAGCTTCAGCAGCTTGCGAAATGTACCTATAATTTCACAAGCTTTCATTTGATTCATGTCCACTTTGATTAATTTTGGCCAGAGCAGAGAAAAATCCATTCCCCGTTGTAGTGTTTTTCCATCTCGCTCCAGAGGTGAATATTTCTGTGGACTTGTGGACTTATCTGTTTGAGTTACTTGTGAGGAGACTTTGATGATAACAAATGAGGCATCCACCTGCTTGGCTTCGCCTATTTAGTACTTGGTCTCCACATTTCGAGGACCGTTCAAGTGAGGCATACATGCACATCACATGAACACACATGCACTTTCAGCGTACCCAGTTATACCCTCTTGGTAAGGGACTGACAGAGTTGCGTGAAGTGGCTCTTACTCTTGTTGTTATTGTTCAGTGAAAGAATGTCTCGCTCCGAGCCCAGGAAGCCATTAAATTTTCCACAGAGGACTACAAGAAAGAAGGAGTTAGTAAAATGAGTGAAAAGAGGACAGATGGGGAGAGAAAGACAGAAAAAGGAGTGACAAAATATGTGCCAAATTAGAAAGGGAGGCAAGATGAAAAGGATTATTTGTTTCCCGCCAGTACTTCACTGACTTTTAAAGAGCTCTTTTGCAGCAGCTGCACCTCCGTTCCCTTTCAGCCCAACTCCTCCTCACCCACAAATAACAAAACACTGTCAGGGAGCTGGTCAGTTTTCTAGCAACAGCCAGCACTTTTCCACATGGCCAAAGCTTTTGAACTTCGACGACCTGAAATTAATCCATCCAGGTGTCAGGCACCGTGTGGAAGAGTGTGTTAGTGTACGACTGATGAAAGAATTTGACTGTGATTTCAGTCCGTTTGCTTCTGTGCTAATGTTTGCCTTAATCAGTGTGTGCCTTCAGGGTTTTCTGTCACCTGCTGCATTAGTTTAGTGCACATGGCGTCAATTAGAAGTGACAAAGTACCTCCCATTTCGGGCATGTATACCGGACCTATTTTTTCTCTTAAAACCTTTGAGGTTCTTCTGTGTATTGCGATCTATTCATAGAATATTCTTGTACACTTGCTTATCCAGCCTTGTAATTTGATACCTTTTCATTCCAAGCAACTAATCTAAAAATAAATCATGGCAACATCCATAGGAAGAAGTGTATATTAATGTAATGACTGCTTTCAAACACGTCTTATTGCTCAGGTATGCAGTGGCAGGTTATGACATGCTAACATCCTCCAAGGCACAGCTATCAGGTGCATGCATGTTGTTTTTCACTCAAGGGGCCCCAATCAGACAGTATGCTATGTGTACGTGTGTGACCTCACATTCTACATGTCAGTTGTTGTACATCTGGGTAGATTGAGAGTGACGGAGAGTGAATCTGAGGCATCCAGCGGCGGGTGTTTTCCGCACAGGCCCCCATCCCAGAAAACCATGTTACACATAGTACACATGGTACACACCTTTTTGTTTTTGTTTGGAAGCCTTGGATTTTTATGTATGGGCATGTCTTTCGTATGGGCTTTTTAGTTTCTCACTATTCTGCTCCCCGTGTAAATGTCCTGCTGCTTTTATATATTTTCATGAGTTGTATTGGAAAGGTTTGCAGTGAGCTGTAGCGTTAATTCGGAGCTGTCGGCTTACACTTCACAGATGCTACAGGTCCAGGCACAATATAGCCACCTCTTTTTCCTCAGCTTTCTCTTTTTTTTCTGTTCTTCTTTCAGCAACTGTTCCAAAAAACAGCCACCATGCTGGTTGGGATGAAAGATTGATAGTGTCTGAAGATCCTGATTCCATGCAGTGATAAAACACATGGCAAACACATCTTTCCTTATTTAGTCTGATGTTAATACAAGGCTAACAGCTACTACTGATTTAGATTTTTTTTTTTTCTCCAGTATTGGGGATCATATTTCTCCAAATGACACCTGCATGCTGCATGTTGCAAAAGGCTCAAATCGAGGTGGTATAGTACAGCAGTGCAATGTGGTATGAGTGTTCTCGTGTTCTTTAGCTCTGACTTTCTTTTGGCTGTGCTCTTCTCCTTAGTTAAAGCAGCAATTTGCTTGGTTTTGAGAAAGTATTACTATGCTACGCCAGCGGCGCTACCCATCAGCAATCGCTTGCCCATCACAATAAGAGCAAACCCAACCAGGCCCATTTTATACGTCTGTGTAAAATTTCTAAGCGAAAGCACAGCCATTTTGCTGCCTTCCAGCTCCCTCCCCTCCCCCTGTCTTAAATTGAAACCTCTCTGACAGAAACTGTTGTTTGATTTAGCTCGACAGGAGACCACCAACAGTGGACCTCTCAGTAGAAACATTTGTTTAAACTAAAATTTCTCTCCTCTTTTATGCCTCGTCATCTCTTTTTCCCCTTCTGCCTTGCCATGGTTGTGTTTTTAACAAATCATTAACAGGTTGCAGCATGGTCGGGGAGCAGCCACTGCTTGGCACCTCCTATGAGGAGCGTTGACAGTGTGAGGGTCTGAGGGAGCAGGGTTCAAGGGGTCGGGTCAGACAGTTCAGTCGTACTGCTTGTGGTAGGACAGAGTTGGGGGACGGTAGGTGACAGGAGGGTATGAGGGGGAGGTCTGAGGGTCACAAGGGCAGAAATGAGAGTTTGGAGTTGATGTCACTCTGAGCAGATTCAGAGCCCTCTAGCTGCCAACTTGAGGTGTTTGCCTTGCCATTAACATCACCGCTATTTATTTTCAGACCTTCTGCAGCTGTGCCACTTTGTCTGGAAGTCCTGGTTTCTATATGGCAAGGGAATGCTTTCAGATCTTTGATAAGCAATGCTGGAGAGAGCATACTTGTCACATAAATGCAGCTAGATGTGCAGACCTGGGTTTGGTCTTTCAGTTAGAAGTCTGAAGTGGGATTTCAAGTCCAAGATTAGGAGCTGGGGTGTGTCTGGCTGTGAGTGCGTTCTAGGTCATACAAACTAGCTTTGCCCATAAAGACTAGAGGAGATAAAGAGATAAAAGTGCCCGGTCTGAGAGCTGATGCCCATAAAAGCGCTGCCATTGGTTCTCAGGGCTTCGTCGAAATGTGATCCTGTAAAAATATTTTCTCCTCATTAACCTGTCATCCGTGGAGCCGTGACGCATAGCCAGGCGAGGGAGTGCTGGGACAGAATCGGGTGGGTGGAAGGAATTGTGGGGGTTGTCGAGGGGCCCAAGGGGGAGACTTACCAGCCTGGGTGCTTTATTTGAAGGTCGTCCTGTGGTAATGTGTTGAGTAGGGTGAAAAGGCCCTGGTGGGCCCCTAGTGTTTAAACAGCAGCAGTTAGCGTAAATCTTGCCAAATGTAGACCTCAGATATGTTCAGGGCCCTCACACACAGACACACAAACGCATATTATGTACATAGTGTCACAGAAGTGGTGAAAGTATGTCTGCCTGAGACACTACTCTGATGCACAGTTTGTTTTGACATGTCTTTCAGTGGTGCTGTTCATCCAGCCTGCTTGGTCTTTAGTGTTATTTGTCTAGCTGCGTTTGTGTTTCTGTGGCCTGCGCTGTTTCCATGTGTCCATCAGCAGCCCAGAGGCGCCGTGGCCATGCCCTCTTGTCTGGGCAGAATGTATGTGTGTCAACAGACTAAGGATGATAGAGGGAGTGCATTGTGAGGGCTATATGTTTAGGAGAGTATGGATGTAGGGATCAGGGCCTGTGTTTATTGCTTTTACTCTAAGACTGACTGAGTGTGACCCTGGGTCAGAGTGCTGGCCTGGGCCAGTGTAGGTTAGGCCGCCTGGCTTTGGGTCACACTAGGCCTCTTTGTATACTCTATGAGTTCAGGCTGAATAACATACTGCAAGGAGACCACAAATGTGGCATGTTGACCTTATATCTGTTTGGGTCAAATGCCTATTTATTTCTGAAAGCGCTTGCTCAATATCTAATCCTGATATAGTATCCCATTCACTGTCTTTATCTTCAACTTGCTGCAGTATATAAAACAGGCTCCTTTTTGTTTTTAATGTTCCTTTGCCAAAGTCAAACAGAGCAAGGTCTAAATTTAGTGACATACTATATTTTGAGAGCATCCTTACGTCATCTTGGAGCCACTCTGTCTGTGTAAGTTAGGTGTCCAGTTTGCCAACAGATTATTGTATAACTTAATGCTCTTTCGAGTATAGATTTTTTTTTAAGTCTGTGCTGATAGTGTTAACAAAACAAAAAAAGTCATTGAGGCTGCATTCAGACATTGCTCACATGTGCAACCACAAACATACAGCGATACCTCAGTTGGAGTGGGGTGCGTAAAAACTCAACTGGAGAAATGAGCAGGAAATCAGCTGCAGATGTGAGTATAAAGTAATGGAGATGGAGGCAGGGAAACCCTCTTCCTAGAACACTTAGTCCACCTACTGTCCTTTGGTCTGGTAGTTCTAAAAGAGGATCGCTGTGAATCATGACACTGCTGTTAGGCTGTAATGCTACGATGCAATGTAACATGTGGCACCTTACTATGACACAGTTGCTGTATTATATCACATTGGGAATAATGCAATGCACTAAACCTGCTTTACTGTTGCCAGGAACATGGAACTTCACTTCCTCTGATCCAAGCAATGTGTTCTGAAACGGACCAATGTTTTTCGAGCTGAAATCAGTCACATTGGGAGGGTTGCAGGTTTGTGTTTACTCTATAAAATCAGTGCTTAACAATTTTTCAACAACCAGCGGAGGTGAAAGACACTTCTGGTTGATGGCCTTTGGTTTGATAAAGGATGTGTCCAAACACACCAAACTCATTTGTACTCCTCCTTGTCAGAGTGGGGGAGGAGAAAAGAAGCAGAAGGCAGAAAAGGTGTCGATTTTCATGAGGATTCCTTTGCTGCAACAGAGCACTCCATTTATGGCTCTGATTAATTGCTTTTCATATAAATCATAGGTATGGGCCTGGAGCATTGTTCCCTGTGTCGAGGTGTGTGAGAAACCATGACAGAAATGGGACAAAGGGTACAAAATGAAAGGGAGGAGCAGGGTGACAGTTAGTGTTTGAGACGTTGAGCTGGTAATAAAGATCACTCTGACAGCAGGGCCCCTGCTATCTTTATGTGCGTATGGTCTGTGTGGGCTGAAAGGAATGAGTGATGCAGTGTCACAGAGAAGCGATCATACATCTGCAAAATATCGTGAAACTGTAAGTCAAGCCCCATTGATACGTGTTTATTTAGTTCAGATGTTTGAGGCTGTGGGATTGTTTACGCTAGTGTTTATAGTAGTGCGGCTTGTTATTCAAGTAAGGATGAGTAATTTTCCTCTCTTATTAACGTCCAGTTCATTGGGAAACCTGCTCTGTTGTATATTGCTTTCCCATAAACTGACCCCTGCGCGTTCATTAACAAACACACTGCAAAACGCCAGATAAATAACACCGTTCGCTCTCTTGTAAACACATTCTCCATCTTGTTGAGTACAGCTCTCTGTATTCTCTGTCTGTTTTGTTCTCTTGTCTTCCTCCCCCATATTTCCCCAACGTTTCTTTCCAAGCATTGCTCCATCATCCCTGGCTTCCAGAAACCTCTCACAGTGCTGGGCCCCTACATTTTGGCGCTCAACGTGCTCCTATCACTTCCATCAGCTCGCCTCAGTCCATGTCTCATTGACGTTAAATACTATCCCTTCGCTCATCTGCACCTAATTTTCTCTTTCCCCTCCTCGTCTCCTTCCCATCTCCTCCTCATTTCTCACACCTCTGATGGCAGCCAAGTCTATCCGGCAGAGTTTTGTGCACGAGTCCCCCTTTCTCCACTATGTATGTATATATTTTTCCATCCTCCAGCTCTCATTCTAACTAAATGGACCTTTCAGAGATTGTCGTTCATCTGCATCACCTTCACATCCGCCTCGACATGTCAAAATAGAAAGGAGGGAAGGATGGCGTGATGGTGACGGATTGGTCGAAGTTGGAGAATTTCAGCAGATAGAAAAAGTAGAAGAGGAGCCTTGGAACATGCTTTAAACCAAAACGTTTTTTTTTTTATTCATCTGGAAAGCATTATTATAAGCCAAAAACAGACAAACAAATGATTGACAAGCACTACATGTGGCCCCTTTACTCCACTTGCCTCTCAGAAACATACATTTGTGGTAATGAGCTATTTCACCCTCAGCCAGTGAAGTGGCTGTAAAAGGAGACTCTGCAGTCAGGCTTCTCACTGACCAATTCGAGTTTTTAAGCAAACCATTACTGCATTTTCCACTGGTCTTGGGAACTGTTAAATAAAGAGGTGCATTTTGGTGATCGAGCTCTTGCAAAAGAAGAAAACACAGAGCAGCCAAGGAAGCTGCAGGGGTACCCTGTGAATTACAGGGTCTTCTCGCCAATCTGGGGAGGGAAAAAGTAAGAAGGAAGATAAAGAAAGTCAGCCGTGATCTCAGTGTTCACATTCAGTCCAGCAAGGCAAAGAAGCTGACAGATGGATGGTGGCAGCAAAAGTTTTTCCTTTTTTTCTCTCTTCATTTTCCTTCCCCTTAGTCCAGACCACTAAAAGCTGGGTCCTCTCATTCTCTTCATCGTGTCTTCTTTTCAGCGGAGAATTGAGGAATTGTGCGTATGCCATAACCAGGCCCTCTGTATCATTTTGGTTAGGGCAGAGCTCTCTTTCTGACACTTGAAAGCAAAAATGCTAGATATATCATTTTGGTCTGGAAACAAAATATAGGCTTTCAGAAATCTACTTTTTTTTTTTCTTTTTTCTATTACAGATACACACTGACACAAGTACAGGCATCCAAAACCACAGCCTCATTTGTTAATTGAATTATAGATCATCAGCCGGTTTGTCCTTACATGTTTTTTTTTCTTTTTAAAGTTTTTTTTCCATTGACATTTTTCTTTCTCGCTTGTTTCTTTCTTCCCACCTCCCCCTGTGCATTCAGTGCGACGTGCATGTAGCAGATAAACGCATTTCACAGCGTTCCTGCTGTTGTGCAGGTGTGTTCTCTGTGTGAGGAGGTGTCTCTCGGTGCTGAAGGAGCCTATAGAGGAGAGGCAGAGTGTGAGAGTGTGAGGCTGATTGCGCTGACAGTTGTAGAAGGCTGCAGGTTGTTGGGACACGGAGAGCATCCGACGAGTTTGTGCATCCATTTCACCAATGCATGGGTAAAATTCCACCGTCATCCGTCTGTTAGCAGAGGCACTTAAAGCATAGTAGTGTCTCCTGCTTGGCTCTGAATTCCTTTCCTACAAGTTGGCATTGGCCTCTGTACTGTTTGTGTGGGTGATGGGACTCAGTACAACGTTTGATGCGTGGCAGAACAAAATGGCTGTACACAAGGCCTTTACTGAGGAGATAAAAACGCATCCCATGAATTTAGCAGTTTTTTGTTTACTTTAAAAGCAGCTTATTTTATTTGCATGGCATCCAAGACTGCATGCAAAAACAGGATGTATTTCTTCCCATACAGGACCTCTGACAGATGGCGCATAGTTACACTGCTTTGTCTTGCTTACTTATAGTTCATTTTGACAACTGTAATTTGTGTTTGATTTATTTGTGTATGAACTGTGGGTTGCAGAATTGCCAGTGTCTATGTCCTACAGTTTAATGTCACATTCACTATAAATATTCTTGTGTGCTGAGGTTGCGCAGCAGGCCCGTTGCAGACGCCTGCTTGTTTACAGAGCTTTCTCAGCGGTTTGCATTTGTTTGGAGCCATGTGATAGAACACAGGTCCCTGATAAAGGAGCCTCCTTCCCTCCTCCTTTTCTCTTTTCATTCAACCCCATTACCCATTTTCTTTTCTATGCCTCGCAGCTGTTTTTGTTCAGCTCGGTTTACTTTCCATCCTAAATGTTAGGTCAAATGGAGACCTGTACCCATTTCACAAGCACACATTACAATATGCTGGCGTGTTTACATTTCCTGCTCGACACTGCAGACAACAGTCCTGGCATGGAGAAGTAACAAAGAACCTAAACAGAGTGGAGTTTGATCCACGCATCAGCCCACATCCTGGCTCTGGGGTCAGTTTACAACATGTCAGATCTTTAACTCTGAAGATTGACTAGTATGTGTGGAGATGGTTCCAACAAAGTATTTAATCTTTTACGATCAGTTCAGCAAGCCTATGAGCTAGCACATAGTTGATGTGGCTAAGTAGCCAAGGGGATGTTTTTCAAAACGATGTTTATTTATCAGTATTTCAAAAAGCAGGGCATTTTTATGTTTGTGAAAGTATGATAAATGTTCAAAAGTGTGTGTGTGTTTTTTTTTATATATATATGCAGAACTTATGTATTTTTAAGCAATGTTAAGCCTCCCTGTCTCTTTCTGTCTTTTTCATTTTCCAGGGGCAGTACCGCCCTTCAGACCTCCTTTGCCCAGAAACCTATGTCTGGGTACCAATAGAGCGATGCATACTCCAGCTTGACAACTCCCGCTATGCTCGTTTCAACCAAGACCTTGATGCAGGTACAAGCTTTGCAATGCTACGATTCCTTTTTTTTCTTTCTAGCGTTTCCTGTTTAAACTGTAGGAAACCACATTATTACATTTTATTTGAATGCATTTCTAATGTTATGACATTACCAACACCCTAATTGTGGTGTGTGGGAAGATTAGAAGCCTGTCAGCTCGTGGTTACCCCTTCTCCATAATCTGCCTCACCAAACATTCGCAGGTGGGAAAGAGCCACCGATCAACAGCAGTAGGAGATTTGAGGGGACAAGTATTTGATTGTTGAATAGACTGAGACTGATAGATGGAGGTAAGAGAGTAAGTGATAGAAGAATAAATGGAGAGACTGATCCAAATATTTTGTAACGGAGGAAACGACTGAGGCTGCTGGCTGTATGCTGGCACCAGAAGAGAGAGAAGTACAATGACATGATTCACATGGAGGCAGAGCAGGAAGGAGGATGTGTGAATGTGGGACACAGAAGTAAGATATTATTGAAGTGAGGTCGTGCCTACACTTGCCATGCGGACGTGGTAAGCAATGCAGCTGATTAACTTAAAAGAAAAAGCTTTTCTCTGGCATGGCCCTTTCCATTGCCCTCTAATTCTGGATGACATCATTATCAATAAAGAATGCAAATCTGAAACCTCATCAGAAAATAAGGATTTTACACTCTTTTCTGATTTGTTTATATTCACTGAAGTGGTGGTGAGAGCACCCCACCCCACCCAGGATGAAAAGAAAAAGCTTTAGGAAGACCTTAAGCATGCTGGTCATTTACAACATTAACAGCTCAGCCAGTGGTAGGTCTGACCTTTTCTTGTCAATCATACCACTAAACCCTGAGTAGGCAAAAATTACTGAGGACAAGAGGTCTCAGAGTTGTCAATTTTCACTGTGGCCAGTGTACGTTGGTGTGCTTGTGGTTCTTGTGGTGCCTCCATTCCTGTGTGGACTGTTGATTTTGGAAAGGTCTGGGCATTATTTCAGTCCTTGCTGTCCAAACGAAGTGTCATTACATGTCAGTGCTAGCTGGTTTACTCTTGGTCCTGCTGCCAAGCTGTGGAGTGGAGCTGTGGTTAAAGAGGCTTTCTTCCAGAGAAGTGATGGGATGGAGATTTCTGTCCTCACCAGAAACACATTCAGTGGTCAATCAGTCACCAGGTCAGCTTGCTCTGTGTTAAAGTCAGTCATGTTACGATTTGTTTTTAACTCTTGGTGGAGTACAAACAGCATCTGATAGTGTGGGAATCTCTTAATGTACGTTTTACAAACCATCTGTTGCAATTTCACTTAAAAAAAATTAAAGTAAAAAGTTTGTGAATGACTATTTGTCATTGTATTCTTATTGACTTTATGAAGCAAGACTACCAGACCATGTTTGTCTGCTCTTTGATGACTTTGCTAAATCAGTCCAACAAGAGACAACATAACCGGTTCATCAGCTGACTGTCAACAAGTTTGTTTAGTGGGCAACCTCCTTATTTTTTTGTAATTGTTTAAAACAGAATTGTTGGCTGAGTTTTCATTGCTGTTCATGATTTGCAATCAAAAGATGTGAATAAAGAAAAGGTGAATGGAAACCAATTTTTTGAAAAAGCTTCCACTAGTATGCAAAAAAAGTTTATATGGTCGCTAGAGGTATTTTTAATTTTTTATTTTTTTCCCTTTGTTAAAGAAGACTCAATGCATATCGGGGGAATGGAAACTCCTTTTTGACCTGATAAAGATTCATGACATGACTGAACAGCTGTTTCCAGTGTCAGCCAGTCTACAGTGAACTCACATGACTGGCTGGCATCTTCCCAGATATGATATCCCAGATATTCCCAGAGATGAAAGCAATTCCTGAGGAAAAAAAAGTCTCCTATTGTGGATGTCCACCACAGTTGTTGTTTTTACCTCAATAACAATTACATTTGCAACACTTTCCAATCATGTCACAGGCTATATCATATCCCAGCATGATGTGCAGTGTGTCCTTAAAAGATATAATGAAACGGGACAAATGGAGGAAACGGCCAACATCCAAAGAAGAGCAGTACTGGTGCTCAGGTCTCTGCTCTGGCTTCCTGTCGCTCAGAGAACAGACTTTAAAACAGCTCTGCTCGTGTTCAAGTCTCTTCATGGTCAAGTGCCAAAGTACATCTCTGACATGTTAGAGCCATATGAACCAACTCGGACTCTAAGAACATCAGGCAGGGGTCTCCTGCTGGACACATCTGGAACAGCCTTCCAGAAGATGTGAGACAGGCCTCAACTCTAACAACGTTTAAATCCAGGCTGGAAACAGTTCTATTTAGCTGTGCATACGACAACTGAAAGTATTTTATCTGTGCTCTTCAATTTTAATTTAATTAATTAATGATTATCTTTTATGGAATAATAATACATTTATCTGTATTGCACTCTATATTTTATCAGTCTCAAAGTGCTACAAAGCAGAAAAACGAGACAAGAAAATTTTAATATATACTTAAAAGGAAGCCTATAAAAGACAATTTACCAATAAGCTGTCTTAAAACGATGAGTTTTTAGGTCTCGTTTAAAAGCCTAAGGAATGATTCTTCTTGTGATTTTATATAGCTGTAAAGCACTTTGAATTGCCTTGTGTACGAATTGTGCTCTACAAATAAACTTGCCTTGCCTTACTGTTTCACCATAGCTCTCAACATGTTCCCTTTCTAACCCAGGTTTGTTGTACAGTAAGTCCTTTACCCTACACTCCCAAGTAAGACCCCGGGTGAGCAGGTCCCTGTCTTGTCCTAATCAAGTGTATAAAGACAGCTAATCTAAAGTTTACACAACTCTCTCCTCACATCGATTACGTGCTTACTGCTGACACATCGGACGCCTAAGTGCATCATTGTGGCCTCTAACAAGTGTTCAGATAGCGTGTACACACACACACACACACCCACACACACACACACGCTGTGTATTCAGCACATATGCAGCATCTCTCAAACACTCACTATCAGTGTTTGTTTACAGAGAGAAGTTGGGGCATTGGCCTCTCAGCAGTATAAACATTTGCAAAAAAGTGTGACCGATGTAGTCTCCAGTTGGACGTTGGATGCGTCAGACAGGCGCCAATCCAGATCCACAAAATTACAATTTTGCATTACATGTACTAAGAGGAGATTTGTATAATGTCATTTGATATGTCAAAAGGCAGCATTTTTATCCCATAAGCCTCTTTTACATATTTCACATATATCGCATGGGGGAGAGTGCACTAACTGGATGGCACCGTCCCATAAATCTTAAGCCGCCAACCTTTCCCACTATATATTTTTTTTCCCTTTACAGTATACACTTTCATATTGTGTCCCACTGTCAGAGCCACTTTGCCCTGCTGTTCACCAGGCTTTCTCCTCCTTAGCCTGACATTTGCTAATGTCACCACTCTGAGTGTCGGGGGGGGGGGGTGGATTGTATTCCCGTAATGCAGGGGGCAGTTTCTTCTCAAATGCTCTTTCACTACATTGGAAGTATGTTTCCTCTCATTTTAATAACGACAATGATGGTAATATGCTTTACAAATGAAGGAAATCCTCTTGTTGCTTCCTTTTAACACAGAGGTCAAAATTTACGGTGAACCACAGAGACGAAGTGTCTCGCTTTCAGTTGCAAACACAGGGGATTGAATCCAGGTCTTCTGCTCAAAGAACAGTCCTCTCACACACTACAACACAGTCTTGGCCTTTTTCTTTTCAAAGCTAAGCCCAAGTTTTGAATTCGCTACATAGGGTCTTAGGAAGTGGTCGCAACCTGATGGCCTGCCTTTGACCAGCATCCGGTGTTAAGTAAGTGCTGTGAAAGTTTGAGATGGATAGGAGGAGAGAGGGGAGCGTGGCGAGGTGTCAAGGCCCCTAGCCTCAGCCCTGACCCTCTTACTCCCTGATCGACCCTCACCACTCCTCTTCCCCCTGACCCTTGAACTCCAACCTCGAAGGAGCTGCAACCTCAGAGCGGCGTGTCACTGAACGTCCGGTGGGCCTGCCTCGAACAGAGTCTGGAGCCACTCAAAATGAGAAGAGGCACTAGTGAAAGCTGAAGTGAGAGAAGAAGAAAAAGGGAAGTTGTTTACGTGAGGAGCGGATGTTTGCATTTCCTAGAGTAAGAGGGAGAGATGGGACATCTGCTCAGTGTTACTGTCGCAGTTAATGGACCATCTCGAAACTTCATGCTGCTCTCCACTCTGTTCTGTAATATCTTCACCAGGCAACTGTGCTCGACGAGTGTAAGTTTGGGTCATTGTTGTAATTGGGCTGTCACCCTGATGAGGAACACAAGGAGACACATGGTGCCTGGCCTGAGGGAAGCTTCAGTTAGGAAGCATCAGACATTTAAATATTTTCACTCTCATCCCCTCAGGATACATTAATTCTTCATGGACCCAAATTCTGGTCATATGGAAGTTGCATAACATGTTTACATCTTTTAAAATCTGTTTCCCCACATGGTAAGACTTAGCTTACTGCTGATTTTCTTAATTTAAAAGTCTGTTTCAACCATTTTTCAGTTGCATGACTCAGCAGTTTTTCCGGAATAGGGAAAACACAGTGGTTAGGGCATTACTCAGCGGGGAAATGAGTCTAATAAATAAAACATGAATCTACAGTGTGGTTTCAAAAATTGTAGTTGAAGTATGAAAATATCTTCGTGGAGATGGGATAGCTGAGAAGCCTCAGGGTGTTATGCTAATACCCAGCTCTCCTCTTTCTTTTAGCTTGCTTTTTAGATGGTGCCCCTGCAAGTTAGATGATACAGTGGTATGAAACATATATATATATATATCTACACTTAACTTTGAAATATATTAATTAAAATTTAATTACAACTCTCCAACTGGTGAGAACTTACAATGCAATCACAAACTGTGCTGTAATTAGATTGTTTTCTATATAGATGTTCTGCATTATATGTTTTGCGCATTCTGCAACTGATGAATCTGGAGGATGTTTTGGAGAAGATGAGGAGGGATGTCAAGTGACATGGAAAACTTGATGCTCATAATGAACTTTGAGACTGATGTGCGTTCATACCCGTGCATTGCATATTTGGCTTAGGCTGGCTCGGTCTGCTCTCCCTGCTGCGCTTCCCCTTGCATGTGCTCTTGGCGCCAGCTGCGGGCAGCTTGGCGCAGCCTTTCGCTCCTGGAGGCAGCGGTTTTAGTGTCAAAGCGAGGGTCAAAATTTTTCACCCTTTTTTCCATCTGACTCTCCAGAGCTTCTGAAAACACACACTTTTGAGATTAGCTGTGTTGTTTGTTTTCTTTTACTAGTCTGATGGGAGCTGGCAGTATATGACTCGATGAGCTGATGAGTTCGGTGAGCCAGCAGAGCGCGGGGCCCCATAAACAAGACCAACAAACTAGCCTGCTCACGCACCACCGTGACTCTGAATCTTGGAGGGGGGTGTTTGCTTTCTGCTCCTCCAACAGCCTCTCAGAATAATGATGTATCTTTGCCAAGCCACTCAGAGGTTAATTCAAATAAGCCAGGGGAAAGTAAGAACAACGTTTATTGCGTTGGACTTGTCTACACTGATGCTTATTATGTTTTTTATATGTGCCCGATTTTGTCTAGGAGATGCTCGAGCACTGAAGGACGTGGGCAGAGTTATGGTGCTATACAGACGGACCGTGATGCCCTATGCAGCCTACATCCGCAAACATAAGGGCCCCACTGACGAGACAGTGGTGGAGCAGTACGCCAGCCTGGTGGGTCAGGACTGCGCTGAAAGGATCTTGCTCTATCGCTCCTAAACATGGAGATTTTTACTACGGCACCTTCTAAAATGTGGAAATACAAACTTCCCAGCAATGTTTTTTTTTTCTGTCTGTGTATGTCTTTGTGTCTCTTAATTGTCTATAAATGTGCTCTCTGCTGCCTCTCCCTGTAGCCTCACCATGCTTACCTTGACACATGCAGGAAAAATGCAGTAGCAAATCACTGTCTACTCTATGCATGTACCCAAACACATAGATAAGTTCTATTAGTCAATGAAACATTCACAATCCATCCTGTTTATTTTTTATGCGACCTTCTGTTGACTTGATACAGGGACCAGTCCCCTGATTGTTGTTTATACAGTATGATAATCCACTACTTAGATTTATTCTTTTTTTTTGCACCATCCTTAATCCCAAATGCTTAAATTCTGGTCTTGTTAAAGGGCATCTAGCTGCAGGTGAATGAATGCTTTTCATTTTAGTCGACACAGGTTTGGATTCATGCCAGCATAGCCTCTTGAAGAGCATGTTTTATTTTGCTTATATTAAATTCTGAAGCTTCAGGCTATTGCAGACTGCATCACGGAATTGTAAAGATTTCATCACTTGAGTTAATGTGAAGAAAAACAGGCAGTATTCCATGTTTATTTTTTGTGCTTTTCTTTTAATATGGACACTGCTCTTTTTCGTTAAACCAAATAAAGAGATTGCATACTCTATTTGATGGCTTTCCTTTGTATTTGATTTTTAGAACTTAACCCTGACTGCTGGAGCTGGTGGATTGTTGTCAATAGTCCCTTTGCCGGCACAAATGGTGTCAATTTTCACACATACAGTAGCAAGCTTGTATACCCAAAAACACATGCGTGCCCACAGATAAGTGCCCGAGTTAGACATGAGAAGTTGGATTGGACAAAGCAACAGGTGTTAGATATATGATCTGGCAGAGCAGAGGGTGTAAGCAGTCACTGCCAGGCCAGAAGTCTACCGAGTTCCTGTTAACATGCAGGCTTCTTGTCCCGAAACACAGATTCCTTTAACCACACAAGCCACAATGATCTTGGCCGCGACTTGAGATCTTAATCTGTTTACAAGATACAGTAAACTTTGCTTTTTTTTAAAAACACGCTTAGGGTGACCTTCCACAAATATTAATTAAAAAATGTTCTGCTACAGACTTCTCGAATGGATCAGAGGACTGACATACCCAGTTGAAGCTATTAGCAGTGATCAATAATATAAGTCCTGCTGCCATATAAACTACTTGGAAGAGTGATTTAAAAAACAAACTAGAGTTGTCAATTTTTGATTGACACCTCACTTGAGACTATAGGGGCCTCAATGTCTTGTACACAGGCTACAGTAGCCAAAGAGAGTCTGTGTATGTTCCTCTTCTGCTGCGCTGTAAATGGGAGCTTGTTTAGGGCTAGCGCTGTTCAAGGGCCACTCCCAGGCCCGATAGGACAGATCCAAAGTTTTGGAGCTGTGCTCACAGCTGCTTTGTGCACTGTTGCTGAAGAAATCAACATAAAAGTTGAATTGAGAATTTCTTAGAATGGTGCACCCTGCAAGTTTTGCTCTTGAAGTCACCTCAAGTCAGTAGACAGTTCTTCAATGTGGCCCAGGACACATTCTGTTTAGTGTACTAAACACGTGGTTAAATCTGACAGACTGAGTGAATTCAGACTGTCCACTTGTCTCTGTATTGTATCTTTTTGTTTACCAATGGAACCCATACCAGGCCATATATAAAGAATGAGAAAATGTGGAGAAATACTTCAGTGTGCTAGTGAGAATGGTTCATTACTGCATCCATAAATGCATGTTCCGTACAGTGTTTACAGTGTTATAAAAAGAAGAGGTGATGCAGCAAAGTGGTTAACGTGTGCCAACATTGGAAAAAAAAATCTCTTTCTAACGTCAAAATCAAAATGAGTATGTACTAGTCGTGAGTGCCAAGTGTAAGCACAGTGTCAGCATGACCTCGTACTAGACTTGTGTTTGTTCAGCAGCTCTGCTCTTTGGTGCGGCCTGACCTGCTACACAACCAGCCAGCCAGCCTCCCTGTCTGCACCTAATCTTGAGAAAACAGTGCAGCGAGTCAGTCTCTCCAGTTTAAACTCAACCTAGGTTTAAGAGCAGCCTGTGTCCTGAGGAATTAAGACGGATTGACAGGCTAATTCTCCAAGACGGGAACACTGACGCTGGATAGTTGCCACGTTGGATTCACTGCTTCTCTCCCACATTAGGCATGCTTCTTCTGGGACTTAATGTGCACACATGCTTGCAGACGGACACACACACTCCTGGCACTGTTGCGAGCACTTTCAAGCTCTGGTGGACTACCACACAAAAAGGGCATGAGCCAGTGCTGTGGTGGACCTCCTTCTTTAAAAACAAGTTGCCTGGACCAGTCGGCTGTTTTGTAATGAGGCCTTAATACCGCAAGATGTAAATTGTGTCACTGCTCATAATTCTTGCTAAGTATGAGGTCTGTGATGACCACGCTCTGCTGCTGAAACACTGTTCAGCCAGGGGTCAGCAGGCATAGAATCAATTGGCCTGGAGAGAGTGCTTCATCTTCATGTCAGACCTCAGTCACAGAGATCACTCAAAATCTTTCTTTGGTTTATTTGAAACACTGGTGGTGCCAAACGAGTGGGATTTGTCACAGTGGAAAACAAGGAGACTTCCAAAAAGCTGAGGATAAAAAATATGACCCCATAGTAAGCAGCTGAAATTTCATTTTTAGTGGCCAAAGTTAGTTTCCATTGTTAATAATTGAAGTTTCGGTCATTGTGCAAGTAGTGAGAAGTTTTAATGTCACCTTAAGATCAAGTAAATCATTATTTACAAGGAGCACTTTTTTCTTGTCTCACACATATATAGTTTTTTGTATATATATATATATATATATATATGTATACAAAAAACTCCCAAAAAACTCTTCTGCTCCTCCTCCTCTCCACTTGTGCCCAGGAAGAAAAGGCCACAGAACCCACAGAGGAAAGAGGACTTGTCAGCGTGAAATAGAAAGTGAAGGAAAAGCAAGTCTGAAAGCGAAAAAAAAAGAGAGACTCCAAGCTTGAGGTTTCCCCTTTTTCCAAAATTGTATTTGGAACCGTGTCATTGTAGTATGGAATAAAATCCCTCAGCTGTTTACGTAAATGCCTTTAAATGTTACACAGTGAAGAGTATTTTCTTGGGGTTAAACAAGTATACCATATATATATATTTTTAAATGATCTTTTTTTTACCTCCCTACCAGGGATTGGAGTTGAATGGTATTTCAACTCCAACTTCATCTCCTGTATGTACGGGTAAACCGGGACTTCATCCACACATGATGCTGTCTTCCTGTTTGTACATTTGAAATCTATCTGTAAGCGATGAGCTGTTTGATCTCTTTCTATTTTGGTCCTTCTCTTTCTACGATGCACGCAAGCTTTGTTTCATTATACCCGGGGGTAGAATGTAAACACTGCCTCTGCCCACAGCGTGTACTATGTGTGTGAGTGTTTGTTCTGTGTTTACTTATGCTGGCCCTCGCATGAGAGGGCTGCTTGTTTGGACTGGCCCCCGCAGGTACAGTGTGAATTTACATGTTTGGTTGTTTAAGATTTTCCCATTCGCACTCCTTCGTCCATCATTGCATGTATCTGTGTGTCTATACAGTATGTCTGTTGATTGTTCCATTGTCATGTAGACATGTAGTGAAGGCTCATGTTTGTACTGGCACCCACAACTGGCCCCCCAGACCAGCGGAAGCTCCCAGGCAAGAGGAAGTGCTGGGCCCTTTTGTGAATGAGGCCTCCTCCTGGATAAAGCATATCACACCCTAAATGCTGGCCCTTTCTCCTGGGGATTATCCTAAGGCCAGGGGGGCGCCCAGTCCCACTGGGGCCCTGTCACCCAAATTCAACACACTGTCACTGCACTGGCCCCCTTGCCAGGATATGGGGCATGAGGAGAGACATTGTGCCCCAAGAGACAAAGCTAAAGTGATTAGCCTGTGTTATTAAAGGGCCATAGAAAATTCATTTTGACATGGGGCTTCAAGTTGATCCAACTAGCTGCTGGACATGGTGAAAATATTCACAAGCATCACATTGTTGTGTACATACAGTATGTTTTGGCATTCTGGCGTTGAAGCTGGCACGTAGTCAAGAGTAAACTAAGTAGGCTCAGTTGATTTATGCGCAAAATTTATGCGGCAAATTTATTGCCCTGTGTGATACTGCGGGAAGGATAATGTGCCCTTGGAATGGATTTAAGAGGAAACTAAAGCATAAATGAAGTCTTCTTAATAGATTGGATTTATATTGATGGTTGCTTACGTTGTTGGATCAATAATAAAGATTACATTTTTTCCTCCAACTCATGCACAGAACAGGAAACTTAAATAAATGTTTTTCTTTCTGCACTTCAAGATGTTGTAGGCATTATCTTTCCGCTGGAAAGCACTTTATAAAAGTGCATTTTTAAGATGATGGAACTGTACTCATATTTGCTACTTTGTATCAAAAACAACTCAATAAGAAAATATCTTCTATTTATCATATTCTTTCAAATGGCATTTTCAAATAGAATGAATCAATAGATAAAACTTATGGTTAAAATAGACAAAACTCACTTATGGTTCACCTCATATTTCTGAAGGCTACAGTTTTTTTTTTCCAAAGAGACATGTTTACCAATCCAGTTATCTTAATTTAATCATGCTCTTGAGGTCCAATCAGGAAAAAGCTTGCAATGAGTCACCAGATTTTTTTTCATCAAACATCCACAGACTATAAACCCTAGGTTAGAAATTACTGGACTCCACTGAATATATTAATAGTTTAACTTAAGTACGCTAGCAGCTAAAAGGAACATGCTCCTGATAATATTTCAGCATTTTTACAGAGAGAGGATTCATTCTTTTGTAAAGGTGCGTTTTAAGCAACTAAAAAACGTGAAATAGTCACAAATCAGAAACAGTTCTGATCGATTGTGCCTGGATCTTATAACTCCACCCACATCCATTTCAACAAGTTAATGTTTGGGGTTAGTGGGCCTGAAGTAAGTTCTAAAGTAAGATGATAATAGACTTGAATGTGGGTGGAGTTGGATGGTCCAAATCTACCACCCCACAGGCTGCAGCAAGAGGCTACTCAGCCATCTAGTAAAAGGATATTTTGATGCAATACATTATCAAAGTGTGGATTTTAATACAATGGTCATGATGTACTCTTAATTTCAACCAAGTAGTTAATACCTTAACTCATTGTATTGTAATACTTCTTCTTAGCCAAATACTTTGTAATGTGTAAAATAGCAATGAAGCAGTGGGTGAAAGTGAAAGGAAGCAGCTAATGAATCCTGAAATAACATTTCAATGTAGTTTCTTGAAAACATCAGTAGTTGGTCTGAGATTCAGACTCTGCAGTAGTAGCTCCCTCTGCCTTCCCTATCAGCATTCTTCCTCCATATGATCATTTTGTTGCCTCTTAAATCTGCTGCACCAGTCAATTCATGACTATGTCATGAAATGTGGTGACACTATGAAAATCATGTCTAATCAATAGATGAAGTTTTCATGCCTTTTTAACATTTTGCTGTCAGACTGTGGATTGGTTTTATGTGAGCTGAAACTTGAAAAAAAACAAAACATGCTTTTTGTCTCACACAAAGAATTGCACGGCAATTCATCATTATCTAATCATTGTCTGACTTCAAAAAGGTTAAGCAGGCTGCACAAGATTGAGAAGAGAGAGCCCCTGTTGCCAAAGTGCTGCAGCGTAGTCAAGGAGACACAGATAATGACTGAAGGGAGACAAATGTTGTCGTCATATATAAAGTTAAGGCTTAACTTTCCCCTCGTTCTCCCCACAGCTCCTCACCACATTAATGTCTCTCTTCTGTTTACCCTTTCGTTACTCCCCTTGTTGTCTTTCCTCCTCTTCCTCTGGCACAGACCTGCGCATCTCTTTCTCTATGAGGCAGTCCTACATATTCCCACTGGCATTAGAATACTAATGTGTCAGTGTGAATAGAGCAAAGCTGTCGGGTGGTGGTGGGAGTCGACCCACCTCCCAATATGTGCGCTGTCTCTTTTGGGCAATCTAAATCATCTGTCACTTGCTCTCTCCCACCTGCTTTTTCTGCCTCTGCCTTTTTTGGCTTTTTAACTCTACAGCAGAAGCTTGCCTCACAGTGTCACCTGTACTCTCAGTATTTTTTCTACTTGACGTGGGAAATATATTTTTGCAGAAGTTTATAGCAGGTAGAGGTGAGAGCCCGAACCAACACAATGCCTCCTTTTAAACTTCAATCCCTCCTTTCGTGGCCCATGAAAGCCAGCGCAGCCAATATTTGCAGAGCTCTAAATCTTCGCCTGGTGAATGCTGCTGTTGTTTTGGAGGGGAGTACTTGGCATCGCCACGGCAACATGCTGGGTCTGGGGTTGAGCTGGCCCCTTGGAGGAGAACAGAAAATAGTCCGTGTCGTTAAGATTATAAAAATCCAGAAATAGATGGCCTACGCAAAGCTATACAACACCGGAGCAGCTGGAGAAGTTTTAGCTGCAGAGTTGAATTTCTTTCTACTTTCTTTTTTTTTACTTGGCACTAATAATAAAACTGTTGAACCTGTTACTGTTAGAGGTAGACGATACATCTCACACCCAACTACTTTTGTAAAAATTTCAGGGATTTGCTTAAAAGTAAGATATCTTTTGTTTGCACAAGATACACCTCTCACCAAGCCTCCACTTACCTATCTTACTCTCATTTCATCTTGTGCTCTGATTGCATTTGGCCTTCAAATTTCACCTATAAAGAGAGTAATCTTTCCCCCAAAAGATTATAACATCTTAATCAGTCTTTCTTCCATCATTAACAATTATTTTTATGATTAGTCTTTACAATATACATCTTTCGTTGTCATTGGCATTGTTGAAGAAGGGAGTTTTCTTCCTCCATATGACAAACAAATCATAAATATTTGGATTTAAGCACTCGCAGCATGGTTGACCTATATACACAAATGTGTTCATAAAACTTAATTGACCAGAACAGCCTAACAAATCTATCAAATATATAAATCCCCACTACATTAGTAGTGTCATAGTTCTGTACAACATCACGTCCCCCATTTTCCTCCCCATCTCTTCTGGTTGGACAATCCTCCACACATGAGCAGCCATTCCTGATTAGCCACACACTCAAGAAATGTCAGAAATGTTTCACGGGCCTTGTCTCAGCTCAGCTGGTGCAGTCAGGCCTCTGAACAGGACTGATACAGGCGTTCAGCTGGGCTACAGTTTGGTCTGCAGGAGAAAGCCTGTGTCAGCTTCTTCTATGCTGGATGTATCATATGTGGATGGGGCAGGTGATGTCTTTCTTAGAGTTGAAATAAGTTCATCACTCAGAGCCAGACCACCTGAACTGCGGTTACCCGACAGCTCATGAGACTGTTGACGTTTGCAGAAACACTTAACTGAGCAAATATTTTTATTCCTGGCAAAGAGTGGGCACAGACCTTCAAACTGCCTGGCATGGTACATGTGTTGAAGAGGGGTGCGGCTGCTGGTGGAGCTGCCATGTGGGGATGAACGAGAGAAAAGAAATGGGAGCGCAATGATTTTCTCAAAATGGATCTGGAAAAGCCTTCAGCTGAGAAGCAGCATTTTTCATGGACTACTTAAATAATTTGCTGATCATTCTTGTCATATATAGGGTGAGGGAGATCAATCTGGCTTTATTAAAGGTAGAAATACCTTTACCAATGTTGAAAAGCTGTTGAAGACAACCACAACAATGATGAGCAGGGGCTCATTGTGTCTCTGGGCTCATTAAAAGCATTTGAATGTCTCTTCCTTTTTTATGCCTCAAGAAAATGAAAGTTAGTAAAAAATCTATTAATTGGGTAAAGATATTATGATATTTCCCTTAAAGCAGACCTCTGCTCAGACCCTTTTCCGTTAGACTGCAGGAGCTCCCAGTTATTTGTGGGAGTTTATGGGAGTTTGGGTACGCACAACGTCTGCCTAACCTTGCACCAGTTGCGACACGTATTAAGGAAGATTAGCAAAGATGGGAAACCTGCCTTTCTTAGTTTTGGGCAGAATGAGTATAATTAAAATGAATAATTACATAGGATGTTTTTTATCGTACAGATGCTATGTTACTCAATTTCAAACAGATTTTTTTTTCTACTTCAAATAAAATTCTCACACAATTTATTTAGAGGGACAAAAGGGTAATAATGAGAACAAGTAGGTTACAAACAGGTGAAAGAGAAGTAAGAGTTGTTGTGCCAAGTGTGAGACTCTTGGGCAGCGCTAATTCAGTATATATCTTTATGTATATGAGTTGCTGAATCCTGATGTGGCTGAAACATAAACAAAATTATGGTCTGCTGAGACAAGGGGGTTGCTCTTTTTTGTTTGATAAAAAGATGAAACTTGAAGTTTTAAACAACTTCTAGTCTTATGAGTACGTTGAATTTGGAACCCGCTTGCTAAATTCTTAAGTGGAGGAATGATGGAGTCATTTGTGGGCTTCAAAAGTTAATATGTTTTGCAACAGTCTTATTTCTTTTGCTAAATACATAGGATAAATTACATACCAAGGTATTCTTGGTACATGCTCCAAATATGTCTTTTTTTTTCTTAGTCCGATCAATACCAAAGAGACCTGGCTCATATGTCTGTGAAAGGGCAGGCTTGGTCTAAACTCTCTCACATGTAAAAAAAAGTTAGGAATGGGATAAGATAGCTACCGTGACCGGATATGATTTGGAGCTCTCACCTCCCCAGTGCATCTTGGCAGCTAAATTTAACAATACAAGGACTGAGCACATTTGAATATCCAAAAAAAAAAAAAAACTATGCAGAATGAATGGTACAGAGAGGTACTGGTGTGCCCCCTCTGGAAAAACTGACCTACACACTGCATGATAGCAGTGAGAGGTTAAGACATGGCAGCCAATGTTTAAAAAGTGGACCTTTTTGGATGGTACTTAGGTTAATCTTCTTATAAACAATGGAACGTCTGCAGCCATAGTGACTGAGTGACAATTATGTCAGCCTGTTTAGTTAAGAACTGGTATGGGAAATAAAAATTGGTTCTGAACATCATCTTAAACGTGAATGTTTGTAATGGTTGCTAGAATCCCAATGAAAAGACTTGTAATAAAGTCAAATCTAGAGAACGGCGTCAGTTTTAGTATTTGTTTAAGATGTCCAGCCCTACGAGTTCAAGTGCCAGCCAGTTCATCAATGTGGACAACAATCATGTTAAATACTTTAGTTAATGAAGTTTGCTTGGACAGTGTACCCAGAGAGGTAATTCATGTCTGGGTTTTGACTTTGCGGCCGTTACATGGTGCCCATAAATCGAACCAAATAAGGACTGTGGCCAGAAATCAAAAAGACGGAGCTTCTGAGCCACATGGAGATAGAAGGAGAGATTCACTGATCCCAGAAATCCCCAGTGGCATGCAGTCTGGCCCGTCTCATTCAGCCACTGTGGCCGCTGGATCAGGGCCCATCAGCGGCTAGCAGAACTGATCAACACAAACTGTTCCACGCTACTGGAGTTGTTGAATGTGCGTGAGAGCGCAGGCTTAAAGTCTTCTCTGCAGGTTTATGGCTGACTTTGCTGCTGCATGATTGGAGAATCACAGACTAGTGCCTCATACCAGCACTCATCCAAGAGAAAATACAGAAATATTTCGCTTCTACCAAGGTAAACACCCATGTCCAGGTCTAGGACACCACTAAACAAAGACAGCATGGACCAAAGTCTCCTTTGAGGTACTTGCTCGGGTCAAAATATGAGACCACAGAGAAGAGTTGTTGGAAGGGGATTTCTTAGAAAATATCCCCTCCACTGGTTAGCAAGCCACAAATCCCTGCTTTGGCCAGATGACTTTGCTGAATGTGCAAAGAAATGGGGGTAGCAGATGAGAAAAAGGGAAGAAAAGAGTGAGCTATTCAAATTAAATACAGATTTTGTGTGTGTGATTTTTATGTCACAAATGAAAAAAAGAAAAAGATGAAAAATGGGAAGAAATAAACATCATCGGGCTGGCTGGGCCTCTTGTTTCATTTGGCAAAATGAGGCTCAGTACCATCACAGCCCAGTCATTATCCAGGAATCTAGAGTTAGGAAAAAGAAAACCCACCCTCTCCTTCCTATTTGTCTTTCTCTCCTCATCATTTTCACCCCGTTTGTTTTAGCTTTTGCATCCTGTACTTTGTGCTTTTCTGTCCTTCATCATCATCTTTACTCGTCCTTATCCCTTCTCATCTGTCCTGCTCAGTATCATCCAAAGAGGCAGTCCTAACTCACTTACAATCCCTTAAAATGCCATCAAAGTGCCTCATGGAAGGTGTTTTTTAGGCTGTTTGGGGTTTATATAAATTCCACTGTTGGCAAGAGCATGAATACATTTTAAGTGCAGCACTTTGTAATGCACTAGTTAATTTTGGGTTTGTGTTCATGGGGAACTCTGGTAGCCAGTACTGTAATATGAGGAATGATATAACAAAAACTTGAGTTGCAAGGCTGCGGGAAAGGAAGTGTTTTGGGCTCTGGTCACGTTATTAGTATTATTCTTCATGAAATGGATTCATTTGTGGTGGGAATGTGGAGCCTCGGAGGGAGCCCACGTCGGCCTGCGGCCTCTGATTTTACTGTTCAGTAAACAGAGAAGGGAAGAAGATGGTCTATGCCACACATGTTGACAACCCAAGAAAGTTAAGCATTTAAATCAAAAAAGTCTGTGCAGACCGGCTCTCCGAGACTGGTGCCAGCTTCTCAACACATTGTTCAGCTGTTAGAAGTAAGGAAAGAAGTGAGGACCATTAGGTTGGGTGTACTGGTGGAGGGAAAAGTTGAGTTATAGATGCGTCCCTTGAACACAAAAAGAGCAACAGAATCCATAATATCTTAAAGATGTTTCTAGTTTTCCGTCTTAAAAAACCCCAAAACAATTACTGTCATAGTTTTGACTAAAACAGATGGCGTGAAAAACAGAGACAAAGACACAAATAAGATTGAGACTGTTGTGCATGACCTGCTTTATCCCTGCTCACCACACTGGAACCAGGTTGTCACAGCTGTGGAAATTACCATTGTAAACTAGGTATTGAAACTCTCCCCCTTTCACAGGGAGAGACATATTCATTACCCTTTCAAGATAACACCCCATGTGTGTCTTCCAAAATACATTTAGCTTATCATGGTTTTTCCACTGCATTAACCCATGAGTGTGTTTGTGTGTCTCTGAAAGTGTAGATTCAAATGATCTCATATTCTGACAGAGAGACTCCTCACTCCCCCCTATGAGTTTCCTCTTAATTCTACTTCGGTTCTTTGAAGCAGTTGGCTTTTAGACAGGGCGAGCTTAATTCCTGGCCCACAAAGGTGACTTTCCATTGTGTGCCTCCAGACAGAACTGGCCTCCACCGGCTGGGGTAGTCGCCCCTAGTCCACAGTCCAGGGGTGAGACACAGGGCTGTCGTTGGTGCATGGGCAGATGGAAAGGGAGAGAAAATATTTGTGGTATTTTAGGAACAAGTTCAAATTGAAATATTAACACCTAAACAGCTCTTAACAGAAGAGAGAGCTCACTTTTCTCTCTGTCTGGAAATTAAAAGCTCTGTGATCATAATATATAATGTAAGAATATAACAATGCAACACTCTTAGCTGATAGATTAAAATGACAATTTTAAATAATTTTAGACTCAATAGAAAAACTGACGTAACTTCATTTTTCACATTTGGATAACTTTTTATCCACTCGAATAAACTCCACTCCATAATGATAAATCTCACCTTCTATAAGTAATCAGGTACAAGCTGCATGACTGGATGTTGTAGTAGACAGGGACAAGAAGACTACAGCAAGTCATTGAAAATCGGATACTTTAAGTGTAGAATTTGAAAGGGTGGCTGACTTTTAATTACTCTTACTTTCTAGCTACAAAAGTCACAATATACCAAAATCTTAAGCACTATAATAGATGCACTATTCCTGCTTGATGCCCAAATCTCGTAATCTTTCTCTACCCTTGATGCCTTTGTACGGGGAGAAGCAGGCAATATCAGTTCTAAAACTGGTTCAGTGTTTGCCAGTTGTGAGTAGGGTGAAACTGTGTATGGGTAAAACATTTGTTTGACTTCATCTTTTGCATCAAATCTGACAGAGTCGTTGTTCAGAATTTTTCACATCAGGCGCTGTGTTGTTGGTAGACTGTTGTGTTTTCTCTTAGTTACCTTTTAATTAATCCTTTATGTATCCATACTAAAATGAATAAATAAAATGGAAAAATGTTTCTTTGTATTTTCTTTCCCCATTTCATTGGGACAATAAAAAGAATAATTGAGCACTTTTCATTAATCTAGTGGCAACTGAGCGTGTTCTGTATCATGTGTGAATCACCCCTCTGGTGCTTTTCCATAGCTGGGCTGCTTTCTATTCAGTGCGGGAGCCAAGTGAACTAGAAGGTGTTCAAATTATAGCTGAAGCTTCTGCTCTCTGGCTGACCATATGCGAATGTTTTCAACTGCTGCCATTTACCACCATTTTGTTTGATACAAAGCTCCGTGTCTGTTTGTGTGACATGAATTCTTATGGCAATAGGAATACTGTAATTGAGAAGGACTTGCAGAGTCTTTTTGGCGCTGTTCCTTTTTCAGACAAAAGCCGTCACGGTGTGAAAGTGGTGTTCTCAGGTTAAGTAAACATCACATTCCTCTCAAGTTGATTGCAACCGTGTTGTTTCAGTTGTGCAAGTAATCCCTAATGAGAATAAGAGTTACTGTTCAGTAAGCTTAAACATTTAGAAAGGTGATATTTACAGCTGCTATATGTCATGCTACACGTGTTTCACTCAACCAAGATGAGTTGTGAAGGTAACATGACAGGTGAGAAAACTGTGGCTCTAAAAGTACTCCACACACTGACCAGTCTTGCTTGAATTTAGGTTCTTTTTATCACTTTTCATCACTTTAATGGACATGTTTGAATGTGGGGTGAGGAGCATTAGGAGAGCAATGTATGAATGACTGCATGTCATGACTTAAACGTATTGATGATGCGACTGCTGTTACAAATCATACATGTGGAAAAGATATATTATATTTTTGTGAACAGATCTCCTTTCATAGGAAAATTATCAAAATTGACCAAAGTAATGGTATAACATGCCCTCACTTTTAGGATATTACACCTAAATCAAGTAGAAGAGATGGCTATGCATGGTATGCGTTCATAAATATTTTGTAAGACACATTTCAGTCACATAAAAAATGTGCCATCAAATGGCAGAGCAGGGTTAATAGGACACCACATGGAATATTTTCTCAACTAACTTATAAAAATTACTTATGATGGATGTTCAAAAGTTGTAAATAAAGTTCTTAAAATTACTCTGCCAGTGTCCAGTCATTTTCAAAGTGCAATTCAGGCAGTTTCTACAGCTGATTTGTTTTGTAGAATACTTAACACTTAGACTTCTCCATTTGAGGATGGATCTTTGCCTCAAGCAAGGAATTCTAAATATCCTAAGATCTCTTTGAGATTTTTAGGGCACGTCTAAGTGGGAGTAGACCATGGGGCAGACAAGAACTTTATGTATTCCTTCTGGCCTCCGGATCTCCAGTGACGTTCTGGGAAATGTTGCGGGGGAAGGGGATGTCTTGGTGTCCTTTCTGGACCTGTTGTCTTGTAGACCCGATCTTGGACAAGCAGAGGAAAATGAATGGGTTGATGATCAAATCTTCCGTAAATTACAGCAGTTTACAGTAACAGGTGCAATGTGAATTGGAAGGTCAACATGTCAAAAGGGTTTAAAGAGAGGCCACAAGACAAAATAGAGGTGTTTCTCTGTCAAAATCTAAAGAAAAAGCTGAGTGGAAAAAATAGTTCAGTTAATGAAATAACCTATAACCAAACCAACAAAACTTTTCCAGGAAAATCTGGTCAACAATGCATCCCATGGTGGGAACAGGCTGTTCCCTGCTTTGTTCCTCCATCCTTTCGTTGGGTTATTACTGAAAATGAAAGTTTTCATCCAACTTGTCCTGGTTTATACAGCAAGTCAAAAGTACTTGAATTAAAACAACAAATCAGAGCTGCATTGCCACAAATACTTCATATCCTGTTATGATGAAGGACACAGGCTTCTTGCCTCCTGCCAGGAGCATCTGTATCACTGTGCTGAAGGAAGGGTGGCTTTAGCGTCAGCCATTTTGACACCATCCACCCTCCAGTGTGGGTAGACTTGGCATGGAGCATTCTTGCTTTTAAAAGATCCCGTAGAGCCAGAATAGAAGTCAGAGAGAGAAGCTGTTCAGAAGTATACCAGCACTGGTGGACTGACAGGGGGGTGATGTATGGATGAAGCTTTTATCCATCATATTAGTGAGTGGCAGGACAGACAAAATGAGGTTCAACATATGTGTTTTTTTTCTTCTGGAGGGGCGTAGGATGTCATTGGAGTGGGTGTGACAGTGAAGGTGGTGGGGGGTGATGGGGCTTGTCATTCAAAAGGGGCTGACAGACAGGCGGGCTATGGGAACGGGTGACAGAGGCCATCCGGGGCCTTCATGGACTAACGTGGGGGCCTTTTGTTGGTTTATCAAACAGCTGACCCCCCATCACTGAGTGCAAAGGAAATGATGTGGCAGATGAATGCAGAGATCATGTCACTGAAAGGGATGGGGCTTCAGACAAATGTCAGGGTGGGGGTGAAGAAGGGGGTAGACGAGCAAGGGAGACATGGGTGAACTTGATGGCTTCGTCTGGACATTCAGTCCCTGTGTATCATGGTTTTTGTTCAGTGGTGACTCAGAACAGTAAATACCGAGTTAAAGTTAAAGTTTACCCTGCAGACTGGAGAATGTTAATAACCAATTCTTAGCATATTTCCCACATGAGACCAATAAATATGCAACAGTGTTGGAATATTCCTTCTTCTGAGACCATCGCATCACCTTATTGTTGCATTCAGATAATGAGCTTGAGGTTAGCTGTATGAGTTGGCTCCAATTTTTTTAATAAAATGTCCTTTCTCTCCCTCCCACTACCTGGCAACAAAGCACGCTATTGGTAAACAGATCATGTAGCATTGCAGCAGAGAAGAGAGCACACACAGTCAGATCAGACTTATGAGAGAAGGAAGAATAAAGTTAGCTGGAGGGAGGGGGAGGTTTGATGAGAGAAGAGGATAAAGAATAAGAATGTTGTTTTAGGTTTCAGAGAACAATGTAATACTTTACTATATGATTTAGGGGAAATAAAGATGTTATGCATGAAGTGTGTGACTTATCTTCATCCGATGAGAATTTTTGTAACGCCAGGCAAAGATCTTAATCCCTATTTGTCTTTATATTTCATCCCTTCAAAGATGTATTGCTGTAAATCCACTATTTATATAAAGCTCTCCTTTTTATCAGTCTTTCTGATAGTGGGAGCTGCAAAAAAAACCAAACATCTCACCCTTAGACTTGCATGTGAAGGAATAACTTTGGACTTCCCTGTGGAGTGGAACATCTATCCCTGTTTCAAAGTACACAGAGCTGAAAGCACTATATGAAGGTGACCTCTACACTGAGAAAGAGAGCAGGAAAAGCAAGCTGGCCCAGCTTTCTGTTTGTCTGTCTGTGGTTGGTTTGGTTTAAGCCTGACTGTCTGAATTTAAGGCCCCTGTACTCTGTGTCTGGTTGTCTGGGATTAGGCGTCCTCCTATATCCAAGCCGTCTTATTTATGATCCAAGTCTGGCCTGATCCTGCAGCCAGAAACAGTGACAAGGGGAGGTATGGTGCGCTGCATAACCCCGACGCATTCCTATGCATGGAAGATCTCACTGACTCACACTGGCATAAAACAGCACAGACACACTTCAGATATGGAGATGAAAATATCTTTCATCATCTCATATCAGAAACTGAGTGCTAGGCTGCAGAGTGAGCCACTTTTCCTCCCTTTTTTGTTTTCAAACACATTTTACAGTCCAATAGAAAAGATGGAGTGTGCTGAGATGGATATCTGGTCATGAAATATTTCTAGACATCTTTAGCGGTGCATCCTTATATATTCTAACTGAAGTAAAAGACTTTATCAAGAATATTTCAGCAGCTCTGGCTGCAGGGAGGCTCAGTCTTTTGCATTCTTTATTTCTCTTCTTCCTGCTGTCTTTTCACTCTGTTTTTAAAGGTGCAGCACTGTGTCGCATCACTGCTCAGCCAGCTTTGTATCAGTGAAAAAAGAAGTTGTATATGGTCAGACAGACTCAGGGGCACCAAAACACATCAGCAGGAAAATTGGGTCTGTCAAAGCTAACTTTCCGTGGTAGAAGTGAAAAAGAGTGGATGGGTACAGAGTGCTTCACTGCATCTATCTTTTTTTTTTTTTGGTTACAGCAATTTGCTCTTCCCCCTTTTTTGTGGTTAAATACCGTGGAAAATTGGACAGCCTGGCCAAGCAGAGGTGGATGTTTTCTCTGAAGCAGAGTGCGGATGGAGCACATTCCAGGGGAAAGCTGTGTAAATCCCTCCATTGATTTGGTGCGAAACCCTCCTGACCTCTGGAATACATTAGCAGATTAGCCATGGAGGCCATGTGCACACAGCTCTCTCAGCTCAGCCGCCAGCCTATTCAGACAGGACACTAGCTGCAGTCTGCCCCTGGCCCCTCAAACACAGAGCCCGGATACCAGGGGCAGATGGACCCGCACTCACTCTTAAACTCTTAAATCCCAATTGCAAGAATGTGTGTGTGTACCTCTTGTATTTACTCCTTGCTATGTACATTTGACTTGCTACACATACAGTGATGCTTTTCTATACAGTGATCCAGAATGGAAAGGTGTTAAGATTTCTTTTGAAACTTTAAATGCTTCTTAACCCTTACTTTGTTGTGTTAGATTCACATTTTTCACACATATACAGTAGAGATCAAAACCTCAAAGAAAGGGAGAGTTTTGTCTGGATGAAAACAACATTGGCACCTCATACCAAACCCTCATTGTGAATCCCAACCCCACCTTTTTCATTGTATTGTACTCTTTGGACATGTGTTTTTCCACAACATTATAAGCTCATATAAAAGGTAACAGAGTGTTAATGGATTGAGCAAGTGGCCATTGACCTAGTATTGTGGATATGTGTGTTTGTATGCATGCGTCTTGTTTGGGGTTGAAGGGTGGTGCTCTGGGTCAGAGGAACAGGCATCATGGTCACAGGCCACAAGTCCCACCAGGACCCTTTGCACCCCCCTCAGAGGGGACACATGGCCAACCAGCGACCCCCCTCTCCCCCAGCTCCTCACACCACAGACGGACAATTCACCCACCAGCCAAGCAGCCTGACACCCATATGGTGACTGCTCGTTCACCGTAGGTCTTCGAATTAGGCAGAAGAAATTAAATCAACTTATTCCTCATCAGCACGCTCTCTGTCCACTCAGCTCCTTGTCCTAGCACATAGATGTGAAAAAACAACCAAACAACAGAGGAAATATGCCTCAACACCACTGAGGATGGTTGGAACTTTCCATTTGTTAATGGGCTAATACTGAAGCAACCTTTCATATGACAGCACATTTATTGCGATAATGACAGAAAAAAATAAGTTGCGTATCACTTTACAGGATTTTTCTTAAAGACAGGTTTGATTGAAAGCGGTGCGACCTAATCGAAATGAAGCTTACAACCACATCACATGTGATTCAAATATGGTGTCTGATATATCATCCCAATACCTTACTTCCTTTAAACAAAATCGTTTTTGAATGTTTGAAAACAAAATCTCAAATTTATGGCATCATATTTACAGAACGTTTAAGGAATTGGGTAGATATGGGGTAAAAAAAATAAACATGTGGGGCACTTAGTAAATTTATGGTCAGTTTCTCATAATCAGTGAGAGCTTCTTGCTAAACCGATCTAAAGGTGAAGGACATCTTTCTCCACTCACTGTTTGCACTTCTCAGTAGTTTGGTGGAGAAGTTACCCTTGTTTGTCATGCAATATGAGAGCAAATTCCTTCATTTTCCCTGAAAGTGTTTTTCTGCCCTGCAACTCTCTGCACCCTGGTTAATGTTTACACCGTGACTGATTTGGCTCTTCTGAGTAACGCTAGATAAACAGCAATTGATCAGTACCATTTGCACATCAATCCTCAGAAGTGACTGCTTTCTGCAAGGAAACAATTTGGCTCCTGGGCTGGAGAGCAAAAAGCAAAAAGCTGTTTTATACCTTAAATTTTGAGGGTTTTTTTTTTAACCTCTTTTTCTCTTCTCCCCCAGCCTTCACTCCTCTTTGTTTCTCAGCTTTTTTTTAGTCTTCCTGTTGGTCCAGTGTCCTTCAGTATCCAGTGTTTTTTTTTGTTTTTCTGCTGACAAAGTCGCACAGAGGATCAAAAGTAAAAAATAATTGTCCTCATGCTTGTACTAAACCTCAAACAGAGTGCTGCATTTGAGAAGGGGTGTGAAAGTTAAATTGCCCCCCTAACTTCACATTTGTTTTTTTTTCTTTGCCTACAGGTCAGAGGTTGCAAGGATACCATTCCTAAAGGTATCAGGTTCTCTGACAGGATTGTATTGATTGTCAGCCTCATTCTGTCCTTTCAGAGTAACAACACCCATACAGCGAAAAATATTAATTTGGGATTTTCCGCTACAGTGCATCACAGCAAGACTTCACATTGAGGAAGGAAATATTAAAATAGTTTTTGAGCAGATATGACAGATAGTAGGTCTATATACATGACAATAGCCTCCCCTCTAGACCCTATGGCCTCTTTCTCCCCTCTCTCCTCTGTTCTGTGAAGGATCATGAGTAAAGAGTAGCAGGGCCAGTTGTTTGTTGTCACTGTGAATTATGTTGACATGCTAAAGGAGTGACAGCTCGTGCTGGGCAGCACTTGCATGGAAGAGTGAGGCCAGGCTAGAGTTAGGTTGGGAGTGTGTATGTAATACTGTGTGTGTGCGTGTGTGTGTGTGATGGTGGGCGGGGAGTATCCTTTACCCAAGCCTAATCATGCAGTTGAGGGAAGAGGCAGGGGAGGAGCTCTCAGTGTGAACATCAGGGTTCTCAGGGATCAGTTTACAAAGGTGTCTTCTTGACTTGCACTGTTACAGTAATTACAAGCTGAGGTTTTCCCACACTGCTGCTCTGCAGTGGCTGTACATTAATTACAGCAAACATGACACAGGATGATTGATTATTTGTGGCTCTCCAGGTTGACAAGTCACAACAGCTTTACATCATGACAGCAGTGTAAACTGTATTCACAGGTTATATATTCAGAGTTTACCTTTCAGACTGTGTGTTGGATAGGTGACTGGATAGTGTAGTGGTATGATTGCCACCTTTCGTGTGGGAGACCTGGGTTCCTGCATACTACCTCCAGTAGGGGTCCTTAGGCAAGACCCCCTTATCCTATCTGCCTACCTGTAAGTTGCTTTGGATAAAAGTATCTGCCAAATGCATAAACTTACAGTGGATGATACTGTATTAACTCGCATGTAAATGATATTTTGCAAAATGTCATTGTTGTAGTGCTAATCAAATTGGTTTATATCACATTGAGTGACTGAAAGAGTTCTGATTTAGGCTGCAGCTACTGGCTTTACAAATTTTTGCTAAACTAAACTAAACTAAACTAAACTAAACTAAACTAAACTAAACTAAACTAAACTAAACTAAACTAAACTAAACTAAACTAAACTAAACTAAACCCAGCTCACAGATGCATTTCTTTGCTGCTCTTTCTAAATACATTCTACTTTGCACCATAAACATGATTTCCATTGTTCTTTGCGAAAATACACCTTTGTTGGAAAGCTCCCCCTAGTTGGCCTTGTCCCATTTTTCCACAGTGATTTGACCATGATTGATGGAATATTCAGCAACTGAGCACCCAAAGTGCTTAAAGCTTTGAAAGGAATGAGATTGAATGAAGGGCACATTAGCCACCACATGTTCGGGCACACACGACTGTTTACATGAAGCAGTAATTGTAAAGACTTTTCCTGGCAAGTCTCCAAGGTTGGAGCAAGCATGATCTTTAACATAAATAACTTAGTCAAAAGTTCTTTTGTCTCTAGGTGCGTTCACTTCTGCAGAGGAGTATATCCAGGTGCCCTTATAAATGCTTTTTACTTTACATGACTGGCAGGAGTTTTTGATCTGCCCGGCTTTGCACTGCTTGTGTTATTTCTACGATGGCTGTGGGCAAGAAGGCAGATGAAAATTAAACTTGCAGATGCTGAGAGATGGGTTTTTCAGGGGATGCCATTGCTCAACTGCATGATTAGGACTTGCATGTTGAGAACGATGTGGTAGACAACAACATAAATCTGTCAGTCTGTGCTCTGGAGGTGGGCATGCTGCAACCTGAAGCATTGAGTCAATCCATCTCGCTGAGAGTTGCACCTCTGTTACTAACCACAGGAAGCCATGTAAACAGAAGGAAAACAGTGAGAAGCATAAACAGAAAAATTAAGTGGAAGTTACTTTTGGCACTATGTAGTACTTGTATCATGAGAATCGAAATAATGTCATATGTGCACTTTGGGCGATTTATGAGAGAGTAGAATTGTTTAATGATACATATATCTCTGTCTTCCTCTCCCTCTCTATCTGATTCTCTTGATATACAGCAGAGGCAGCATGAATGGGTTAAAGGTCAGAGTCCTGGTGAGGAGGTTACTCCTCGGGAGATCTCTCAGTTCAAATTAGGTCTCAAATTGGGGTTCACGGTCAAAATAGTTAACCCCAGCTCACCTCATTGTCCCTTAAGACAACATGAGCTTGGCCATGCTTCGTCTTGTTTTAACAAACTCTGTCACCCACAAAAACGCCAACATGCTTCATCATGAAGGACCCCTGACACAGGTCCAAACATCTCCTGGATAAGCTGTTGTTCTCAAAAGCGCATGTGAGCAGGACGATCAGAGCCAAAAATTCCTGTGGACATATTTTCAAAATTATCAGAAACTCTAATGCTAATTAATTACAGTAATTAAACATCAGACCGCATAAAAGTTGAAGCAATATGGTTTATTGCTCCCTGAACTGAGGATATCTTGTGCCCCCGCCACTGGACAGAGAAGTTAGAGGGGACACAGAGAAACAATAAACATGGTAAAACGTGGGGGCTGGGGATGGAAAACATCACCAAGCCAAGGTCAAGTCTATAACTGCCACCCTACAGAGTGATTTAGGTGCTGTGGCCAGGGGGGTAGTCTAATAGCAACTCAGCAGTGTGCAAAAGGGTGGGATGGTAGAGGTGTTGAGAGCCTTGGCGGTAATGACTTGCTGATGACATCAGGACATAGTGCAGAGTCTTTTCTCAGCCTGAGGGGTTAAAGGTCAGACAGCCCATTCAATGAACCCATGATTTATTCCCTGGGCCTCCCTCAATCCATAAACACAATGAAAACTATGTCTTTGCTGGGACTGCACCACTCTCTCATAGGTAGGCAGATGAGAGACCCTAAATACTTTTAGTTTGTTTCTTCAGCCCACTTTAGTGCTTACCTTATCATTGTCTGTGACAATGAATGTCTACTAAAAATCAGTCATACAGGCTGTGCTCATCAGCGAAGGGTGTAAAACTCACAGTAGAGAACACCTGCTCTCAAAGTGCAGTGAAAGTCTTTCAGTAGCTGCAACGTCTCAAAAGAGAGTCCTTGAGGACATTTTCAAAGATAGCATCAGTTCCCTTCATAGCGGTGGATAGAGCTGCTGGTAAGAGCAGTAGATTATCGGCACTACAAAGCACACATCCTGTGAGTTGTCACTCAAAACTGCTGCTGGTTCGGGAAAACAGTTTGGCCCAGTGCACTATGTAATGTTTAACCTGACTTCCTGCTGTGCTGGGCAGAAGAACTGCAGGGATCACTGCAGCCGACGCTGATGTCAGACATCCGGAGATCCCTTGGTTGACTTGGCAGGAAGACTGCAGGCAAACAGCTCGTCCATGTCTGTCCAGTTGTAACTAAATTTACCTACAAACACAATACTCATTAACTCCGATCTAGAAACGGTACAAAACACTAGTTTATCACGGGTTAAACGCCAAACTTGAAACAACTCAGAGCCAAGAAATAGTCTGCTACACAAGTCCTTGATAAAACAAATTCATGTCTTTACATGCTGATTCACATTAATGAGCAGCAGAGGTGCTGGTAGGAGGATTTTGTTTCCTTCAGACAAAGCCACTTACCATTTGCAGACAAGGGCAATTCTCTCATCCAGCTCCCTAGCATCAAGTAAGACTACGTATCTCCAAAAGGATTTCTTTAACTTTTTTATTTATTTTTTGTTAACAAGTATACATTACATTTTAACTAGTGCTCTCAAAAATGACTGATTACAAGTTTAACTACCTTACTGCAACCTTCTTAAAGAGGAAGGCTTGGCTGGTAGCAACATGTTTTTATTTAGCATATTTGCATAGAACATTTTTATCTAATTCTAAACAGATTACAAAATAAAACAAATGTGTGAGTAACTGTGACGTAATTGCAACTAGAAAGTATCTTTTTACTGCTAGTTGTGACTGGGTTCGGTCAGGCATCACCAGTACCTTGCATGTTGGATCATTTAATAATATCAGAAAATAGTTTGTTACCCATTGTGTACTTTTTCCATTTTTCCCGGATTTTGGGGAAAATCATCACTCCATTTACGTAAATCAGGTATTTTCATTCCTCAAGAGATTTGACAGAAACACAGGGGCTGACTAAAGGAGCATTGTGAAGGATTTAAGCTTAACTTGAAACAACAGATCAATGCAGAGCTTACGTTGTAGCTGTATTCATATGAATGACCTAAACAAAGTAGACAGCTTACACTGGATTTACTGGTGAGTAAAGGTCAGTGTCGATTATCTGAAAACCTCTTCCTTCATTATTCTGTGGAAATGTGGTGGTGCAATGTAGCACTTTGACGAAGAGGACCAACACTGGCTGTAGGAATACACGGCAGCTGCAGTTAACTCTCAAAGGACTGTCAGCCTGAGGCAAAAAACAAGCTAAGCTTCAACAGTGTCCACACAGACTGAAGTCCTCACTTAAAAAACACAAGAAATACCAGGAATGCGAAAAGTGACCTGTTCTCTGAAGCAAAGGCGCTGTGTCATGTGCTTGTATTAAAGTGTGTGTGTTAATGCTAATGTTTGTGTGCTGTGTGACTATTGAGTTGTGGATAAAAAAGTGGAGTGAAGTAAAAAAGCAGAGAGCATAAAACGAGAGAGAAATTCTCATCACTATTGAAAAAAATCTCATTCCTTATTTTATGTAGAGGTATAAAGTTGTCAGTTCCACTCAGCATTTCTCTGTGTTTCTCGCTGGAAAAAGAGCTGTTATTTTATTAGGAGTAATAGTGCCAGTCAGGTTGGAGGGAAAGAAGACAATTGGATCAGAAGTAAAACTGTTGTAGAGCAGGGCGAACCTGTCATGTTTCTGCCTCTTGTGCTGCTGATTGTCATTTGTCACAGCAGCTTGAGGTAGTTGAAACAACCAAACTTCCAGGTTCAAGCTGGAACACTGTTTCTCCTCCCCTCCTTATGTTTCCTTCTCAGCTGAGCTCCACTGCAAGCGCAATCTGCAGGCATCCTAGCTATTTCAAACACTCCGGAGCACCGAGGTGGAAACATGAGAGGAATCTGGATGATTGACCCTTCACTCCCCCTTCATCCACTCCCTCTATCCCTGCTCTCTGTTACCTGCTGAGGAGGAGGAGAGGACAGTGGAGGTCTGAGTGTACAGACGAGGTTATTAGAGTGTATCAATGACCGTGCGGAGGAGGACATGCTGACTGTAATGGTGCGAGGTGGCTCGAGTTAGGCAGAGGTTGACAGTAAGAGCTCCCCTCCAACATGGAGAAAAAGTTCAGAGCACCCACAAAGGGAAAAAGAGGTTTCCCTAAGAGTACCTTGCCATTTTCAAGCACATTTCTTGCACTCTCACAACTAATGTCTTTTCTCCAACCAAACACCTAAACTTTTCTTTCACACTTTGTGTTAGGGTCCTCTTACACTGCATACATGATTCAAATTAGACCCCGAGGCTACAGCCTCTACTTACCACGTACTTTCTTACTACTCTCTTTCCAACACCCCCATCCTCCATCAATCAAAGCACTACGCATTTGTTTCATATTTTGTACAGGATATGACTCATTCACGTTTGATGTTTTAATTATGCAGTGTCAGTGAGAAAAAGAAAGGATCTCTCTGAGATTTTGGCATGGCAAAGTTATAATAATATGTCCCTGCCATTCATGATTAACTGCAGCACCCTTGAGGAAGAACAAAAAATGATCCCCTAAAGGAGAACAAGTATGTTTTGTGCTCACTGATTCACAACAGTGAATATCACTGTCTAACTTCTATACTGCAGCATTCACAGGGACAGAGGGAGGGGACTGATCTTCTGGCCCTGTCCACTGTGGGGGAGCAGACTGTCTTTGTGCCACTAAAATAAAAAACACAGTATAATGGTTGATTGACTCAAATACTGGCAGACGCCACAAGTGTTGCCTATATTATGACGAGTATAACACTGTTAGGATTTCTGAGGATATGTTGTGATGCCTGCGGCTGCTAAATGTAGACTTGTTTGTGAACAGCAGTAGAAAGGACAGAACCAGCGTCTTGACGCAAGAATAAGGCACAAGACACGGGCAGCTAAGTCTTCCATGTTCAACATCTTAGTTCAGCATATCATAGTTGTAACATTTGCTCAAAGCACAAAACTAGCCTGTTGTTTGTTAGCTCACCATAAACTGAAGTAAGATTACTAAACTATTGTCTGGAGTCATTATTTGGTAACAATGACTTTTACTGACACCAAGTAAAGTCTTTTCACCAAAAGTTATTCTCCGTGAACATGAACGGATACATCAAATACAACAGAGTTGTTCAGTTATACTTTGCACGAAGGATACTTTACATTTAAGTGATCAAAAGGAAGAAATCTAAATGTTTTTTTTAAAGCATGTCTACTTCTTTCTTACTAAAATATCCTCAATCTAAAAGTAAGCAAAAAGTTTTCATTTCAGAAGTTCAGCCGCTTGATTCAGTATTTCCTACTCCTTCCCTTAACGTCCAAAACACACTAATGTAAATTACACGGTGAAACATGATTTCCCTCCAATTTAAATGTTACTACACAAAGACACTGAAATGTAAGCACAGAGAAATTAGGTGTCAAACTGCACTGACACAACACACAATGTGAAGTGCCAACATCCGAGAGAGCTAACACATTTATGAGTACATGGGGACTCTAATATAAACCTGTGGACAACTAATGGCTGGGTGTCGATTAGTTCACCTCAACTGTGTTTTGAACTTGCACGTCAGCAGGAGGTGTATCTAATGACTGGTGAGTGGCTCAGCCTTGAACAACACTCAGAGCTTCAGTTGTCACAACCTACTCTCTCATGAACACATTAGATAAGCATTCCAATTAGCAACTGTCTTGGTGGGTTCTATCAGTACTGACAAGAAATCGATATCTTCATAAGATGTTGATTGTGTGCTACTAGCTTGTCACTTTCTTTCCCCCTCAGTCTGCACCCTCAATCCAAACGTGGAGGCTGCAAATGTAGAAGGGATTAAGGAAGAAAGACCACAGAAGAATAGACTATGATGGTGACAGGTTGACGGATACCACAGAGGAAGGGCACTGAGTCCATCCAGTATTCAGTCAAAGGCTTGTGAGACTCTGCTTGATGAGCTTTCTTTCAAATGTGGGATGCCCGAGCAGTGGAGAATAAATTGGTTGATTGTAAATAGACTTATACAGTGGGAGGACAGAGACACACAGAGAGGGAGGAACAGCAGGGGGTATTTTGTGCCACTCTTGAAAAATGAGTCCAACTTTGCCTCCTTACCTCTAGTTCCCTTTCTATTAACTAGCCAAACTGTCAGCTCCCCTGTTATCTGATGGCTTCACTGGTGGAGGCAGAGGTGGGAGAGGACAGAAGAACACATGCAGAACTCTCCATTCATAGTCTGAATCTTTGCCTCTGAAAAAAAAAAAAACCAACAAAAAAAAAAACTTGTTACTGCCTCTTTTCAGCTTGAATGGAAGCGTTTTACCTCCCTTGTTTAAAAAAAGAGAGCTTCAGTGGTGAAAGGAAGACAAAAATAAAAAGGTCTGTGGATATTGGAGTCTTCCACCTTCCCTTGTGTCTCTTTCAGAGCACTTGAACGCCTGAACCAATGCAGTAGACAGCTTGAGGGAGTGGGGGACCAACTACGGGAGGTCTCTCTT
The DNA here is from genome assembly GCF_036924035.1 of Leuresthes tenuis. Classification (NCBI taxonomy): domain Eukaryota; kingdom Metazoa; phylum Chordata; class Actinopteri; order Atheriniformes; family Atherinopsidae; genus Leuresthes; species Leuresthes tenuis. Next base: position 20,507,174 of record NW_027325362.1, read on the forward strand.
TTAGAAGACAGATCTGTTAATTTATTGGACAGTTATGGGACTGAGGTTATTCAAAACGCTGTTATAATTCACACTATATAATAAAAATCTATTTTTCTTTTGTCTTCTCTTTTTTCTTTGTTTTTTTTTTTGTTGCCCTGATTCAACATAAAATAAACAGCATTTGCATGGTGTAAGTGATCACAATAGTTTATTTCATATTCAATATACTATTTGATATTTAGTATGCGAGTTAATCACGAGAAGATTGTGAGTGCAGTGTGTAAAAAACTTTCCTTGGAATGTTTTGACTAAACTCTCATTTAAACCGGATGGAGAAAAAAAATGAAAACATATCTCCAAGATAAAAAAGTAACCAACAAAGTCATACTCAAGTAGTAAGTCTTCCAAATGTGTATAATATGTATAACGTAAAGGCATTATTGCACATTGAACAAGATAATGACTTCCATTTGACTGCATTTCACATAAAATACTCAATAATTATCACTAAACCCCCACCTCCAACCCCCCGTCGTTTTTACTTTTTGCTATCTGAATACTTCGATCCATGCAACATGAAAATAAATATATTACTGTGCTGTGTAGAGGCTTAGTGCGCCTATACAATGACATGAGTGCGCTGCGGATGTCACGCGTTGTCCACAGAGCGGCGTTGTTTCTGAGGTCTGAGAGCTGAGGAGCGCGCTCAGTGTGAGCAAGTTGAGCGCAAAGCAAGCAGGCAGCTCTGCAGTTTGATGGGCGGAGGAGGGCAGGGCCCAAAGGCGCTGCGGTCAGGAAGCGGCTCAAATTACAGTCAGGGTGCTTGTGTGTGGGGAGGGAGGGGGGGGGGGGGGGGGGGGGGGTGACACCCACTAGAGGGAAGGAGGAGGGCGGTGTGTGGAGAGGAGAAAAAACCTAGTAAACCTGACAAAGCGTCTGAGAAACAGTGCGAACGAAGAGTGTCTGCGCAAGAGGGGAAGGAGACGTGAAAGACGCTCTTCTCACCGGGGGAACACACATTGATGGATTTAATGACATTCTGCACTGGACAACCATTTACTTTAAACATCTTCAGTCTCATTCCACCTCCGTAGTGGCTGCAAACTTTCTATTTAGTTGACAAGTGCGCTTCTCGGGAACGCTGGGCATGTTCTGCGCCCTGGAAGAAACTTGGTGACGGGGAGGAAAGTTTCGGGGGGGTGGGGGGGGGACGCCGACGACAGCAATATGGTTTTCCGAGCTGTTTTCACTGGATAAAGAGTGTAAACTCGGATTTCTCTGCATGGCACTGGACTACATTGCCATTCTGGTTTGGAATATATCCTCTGACCAGAGTCGATGCCGGCTGATTGTGGAATAGTAAACTGAAAAAAGGCTGCGCCTCAGATTTTTTTTTCTTTTGCTGCATTGTGGTTTTGGAGACATTCCACTCTCTGGATACAGCTCATGCTCTCTCCTCCCTTATCTGTGCATGCCAAAACAGAGATCTCCACGATTTTAGTCCTCCCTGGTAAGCATAGTCTGTTTACGATAAAACGCAGCTGGGAAAATCTTCCCCAGCATCTTATCTGTCAGTTTTTCTGCAGCCATTGGCTACTGGGCTTGTGCTTAATTTTTTTGGACGGCTGTTGGAAAAGCGAATTATTTTTCTGCCTTCCCTTGAATTGATATAGTCTTGTACCTATCTAAGTTACTTCCGAGAAGTCAAGTAACTTGAAGTTCCGTGTGAAGTTTCCTTTTTTAGATTTTCTGTTATTCAAAATGATAGTTTACTGATAACATACTTTTCTCCATCCTTCATTACACACGTTAAAGTTAAATCCTTTTTTTATTTCCTTTTTTATTTTACATGACGAGGAACCACACAACACCTTGCATCATCACTTTAGAGCCCATTAACAAGTGTCCTGGTTATTTATTACTTTGCTTAATTTTCTACATCGCATTTATGGTGCCAATTACCCCGTGACCGCAGTTGTTTTTCCACTGCTTGGTGCCGGAGCCCTAAATCACCGAGCAGCTCCAAATGAGCCCCCATTGTGGAAAAGCCAACTGATTTGAATTTCAATGGGAATTAAGGCAGTGCCAAGACATTTCATTCAAACCCCGGGTTTAAATGAAAGCTGTGCTCATGCATGGCGCAAAGTTCCAAAGGTCTGCAGTGAAGAGCGCATTTATAGTTGTTTTTAGTCGTTAGTATGCTTTTTCATTTAGTTTCATACCTGCAGAATAATCTGATCTCGTTGTACTTTAGGCAGTAATGTGGAGAAGGAATTATGTTTAGGAGCTATTTGTGTCTTGTTTTTGGTCCTGCAGAAGTTTTCAGACAGCGGTAAGCCCTGTGCTTGATCGGTGCACTGATTTGTTTACACCTCATTAATGATTTATTTGTCTTTGCCACCACAGTGTAAAATTAGAAACTTGAATTCCAACAAACAAACCGGCGCAATTCTCCAATAACGTTAGACGTCGGGGGTAAATTCAAGGATGCAGCTCCGACATCAGGTGCGCGCCCATCTCTGATGAATATCCACTGTAGCCCAGAGAGGTGAATTAAAGATAAATCAGCTCGTGCACGTTTGCATCTTCGCTCTCAAAAAGTCTAATTACATGTGACTTTGCGGGTGAAACCAATCGATTTGTCCAGCTGGAACAGAAAGTGGCGTGACTTCAGCAAAACCTCCAGAGACACTTAACTACGGCTGAACCGCAGATGTCTGGCTAAACACACTGATATGTGTGTGTCCCAGTACTGAAATATTGCATTTCTTTTAGAGTCGAACTAGTCTCGTAGGCTATTCAAGTCACGGGAATTCAATAAAAGTCCCAAACGAATGGGATCAACACGAAAGCAGTGGCTCGGGCAACAGGTCTGGCGCATCTGTTGCGCGAGGGAATAAAATAAATAATCTGGTGTATGTTCTGTGACGCGGCAGATCTTCAGTTAAAACATGTTTTTTATAGTTAATTAAGAAGAGGCTACAATGCAGCGTGGTAAAATGGAACAGGTGATGATGCTGGAGCATTTTTCCATGTCCGATTTGTGTGAAATTAAATAAATTTGTGAAGGCTGAGCTGTGGCAGCTGTGTGACTTGGAGACACCAAACTGGCTTGACTACAGCACAAAGATGTCTCTCAGTTGGCTTCTTTACAATGTATTTCAATGTATATGATTATAGATGAGGCGTAAAGGTAGATGCGCCGCGGTTGTGTGTCTCACAGCTTTGGTATGTCTGTGGTATGGCTTGTTTGACAGCATTTTGAAACGCTGATGCTTTCTCTCGCTCCATTTGTCTGCCTCGCTTTCTCAAAAAAAATAAATAAATTAAGAGGAAGGTGGTGCCAAAACAAGTTCTCTAGAGTGGATTAGGAGTATTCAATTTCAGCTGATATATTTTCTATGTTTTTTCCCCCTCTCCATTCTGCTCACTCTTCTGTCCTCCTCCTCTGTCATCGCTCTGCCTTCATTCTTCCACCTTTCCTTCTTTCTCTTTCACCCCACAGACCAGGTGATTGGGTGAATTCCAGTGAGTGACAGGCCGACCCGGCAGCAATTGATGGTTGGGCGGACCCCCTCAGATGGGATCAGTGTCCAGGGGGAGGTGGAAAAGGGGGGTATGGGGAACGCTATCAGCCTCTAACGGGATGGCCTCTTGGGTCTGGCTGCTGGCCACCATCCTACTGTCCCTTCTGACCGTCAGCGTGGCCCGGCCGCCCCTCACCGCGACCAAGGAGGAGGAGGCTACTTTGGAACCTGAAGGTAAGCAACATTAGGTACAGAAGGAAAAGAAGAGCCTGGGTGGTGAGGCAGAGGGGGGATAAAAGGCAAAACATTTGTGAAGTTTGATTTTGGAAAGTGGATGTAGATCTCTCAAGAGTTGGTGAATGTTTCTATCCTTTCTTTAGAGAACTTCACATTTATTTACTCCTCAGTGAGTAAAACATCCCTGACAGCAAAATGAGGATTTCATAGAGTTTCATCTCTCTGAAAATGAGCCATTTCTTAGGTGACATTGGTTTTTTATTTTCTGAAGTTTTGCTTTTCCCCTTTTATTTGCAGACAAAATTGGACTTGAACTTTCATGCAGTGAAACCAGGGTTTTCTAACTGTTAAACTTTAAAAATATCCAGAAAGTAGAAAGAGTAAAATTTAGATACAAATGTTGAGGTGATTAAGATAAATAAACAGAAGGGAAATAATTAACCTCAGCATAGGGATATGTTGTTTTTCTCACCACAAGGTGTGTGATTCACACTGTTTTGTTTTCCTTTGCTGATGCCTGAGCTGGTCCAGGGTTTGTTTGAGTATCAAAGCCAGGTTTGTCACCCTGTGTGGGAGAACCATAGGAAAAGCTGTAAACGAGGGTGGGACAGTGTTTATGCTGGCATCTCTCCCTTGCCCTTCTTTCCTGGAAAGAACAGAGATCAAGGAGGAAAAGAGAAAGTCAGATTCAGGGCTTTTCTTCCTCTGCATGTGTAACGTTCTTCTGCAAAGTTTGTGCATTAAAGTTGTTTTTACAGACTTTAAAATTCCTTTCAAGTAGCTAATCAATTTTTTTTGCAAAACCTTTTGTAAAAGGCTGTAGCTTTTTTCTTTTTGCTCTTTTTTCTGAACGGTTAGAGATGAGCTAATTAGTTGTTTTGGTGGATGGTAACCAGCATTCCACAGCCCTTTGTTCCCGGGCTTTAATCAGCATGCTAATTTTAAGTTAGGCCAACAACAGGGCATCACTTTTTAAGCCACATCCCCCATCTCTTTCACACGCACACACACACACACAGTGTAACTTGTCTTGCCCTTTGACCTAGAGGTCAGGTATCGTTCTTGCCTATCTTGATGAGAAGCTGCCCGAGCACTCCTCTCTTGTTGTTTTTGTTGTTCTGTCTCAGACTGTTTGGCTCCACGCTGGTGAGCTCTGAGCCCCACACGGTGCAAGCGCTACACGACATGGCTACAGAGATTACAGAAAAAAAGTTTTCCAGAGTTACACAGTCCTAAGGGAAAGTTCTAAGAGGATTTGTGCATATTTGACTTCTCCTTTAGATGGAGAGATTACAGAGAGCTGGTCAGCGGTGAAATCATGTGACTGGAGATTAAGTTGGTAAATCTGGGGGTCACATGATGAGAGGTAGAAAAAGGCACAAGAACCTACCTTATCTGATTCTGAATCAAGTTTGTTTTTTTGGTAAATTTTAGAGAAAACAGATGTTTCTTCTGCATGTGAGTGTGATAGAATCAGCGCGGTCACAGTTTTGTTTGTCACAGTTTGCTTCTGTTTCCTAGTCCTACCAGGCCCCACTGGTGTCACCTGTAGGACACAGATGTTAGGGAGACACGTTGGCAGGTCCTGCCCTCTCTGTCCTAATAACAACCCCTACAGAGATGTTTAGAATTTCTAACAGCCCCACCCCAGAAGCCTTGGTCACACTGCTGTCTGTGGGAGCAGAAATTGCTGTAGATGCATCAGATTGCATATCAGTGGTGTCTCTGTAGAGCCCACGCCTATACCCTTGGTGGCCCTCCTTGTTTATTTACCTGTTGCAGCCGTAACAGAAGAAGTGTAGCGAGCGCGTTGGTTGAGGCCTCCACAACAGGCCCATTGTTGTTGCTGCAGCCACCTCAGTATCTATTGGAGTGTTTACTTTGTCCAAGCGCTCTCCGTTTGCACAGTGATTAAAATACACTGACAGAGCTGTATTACAATGGCGCCGAATGCAGGAGGTGTGTGCATGCATGTGTGTCTTTGACAAAGGCATTTTCGGCTCTGTGGTGTGCTCAGGCCCCCTTTTGCATATAATGTGGAATGAATGTGGCACCAGGCATGCTGGAATGAGTGCAGCTGACAAAAGTCAGTTCATGGTTTGGCTGTGCTTTCTTGAGGTCCCTGCCAAACTCTGCTCTTGAAAAATGTTCTGATTAGCATGGGGGCAGAACCTCGAAATGCTTTAGTTTTTAAACAGATATAGGCTTTAGACAGACACAGGAATAAGATGCAGATCCCCAATAAGGATTTATTCCTTGGAGGAGTATCTGAATATAAAGATGGTTAATAACCCTCATGGCACATTTCTGTATGTATTTGCTGTCTTATTTTTGCTTCTACTCGTATGCTGTATTTCTAAAGTCATATTTACAATCATGTCAAACAGAACAGAGAGACAACATTTTTTTAGTAGAGTAGTTGTGTGTTTTGGATTTTTTGTTTGGACGGTATGTGAAGGACTTGCAGGCTTACCTATCTGGGACACTGTCCTATCTACACAGTAGGAGTGCGATTGTAAAAGTATAAAAGTGCCAGCTGGCCGATTAATGACACATAGTGTGCTTAGCTTTGGCAGTGAAACTGAACTCTACCCAAACCCTGCAGGGGGAGAGCTGGACTGAATATACAGCTTTCGCACAATGACTTTTATTTGCTTGCCGTTAACTGGTGTTAATGCTGAGGGTCCGAGTGTGTTTGTTTACCTTGGCTTGTCACTCCACCGCTCAAACTCACACTTGTCTGATAAGAGGCTGGGAAGATCTGCTACCTGTGCCAGTTTGTGCCTTAAGTCTCAGTCGCCAGTGCATGGCTGGACGCAGACAGGAATTTCTGCTGGCAATGACATGGTTTTGGATGATGGAGGAAAAAGGAAAATGTTGAAGAAACCTAACAGACAAAATGAAAAGTACACAAAGACACTAGTTTTGAAAATAAACTACAGAAAGTGCTGCAGTTTTCTGATAGGAGTGAACACAAGTTTTGCGTCCACTACACATGAACTGTATATAGTGCTTAAGATAATAGACTTAAAAGGGCCACAGTTTCCCACAAGTTGTAATCATGCAAGCTAACTATGATATTTTTAAGGCTTTGTTAGAGCTTGAGTAATTAAACATGTTCAAGTCATGGACAATAGACTATTTTACAATTAGAATTGAGAAACATGGAGCGTGCCAGATAACTTTAAAATACAATAATGTTGCAGCTGTATTGTATATTTCTATCTGTGTCACATTCTCCAGATTAACCTTTACTAGCCAGAGCCAAGTAGTTTTTCTGAGTGTCTCTCGAGCTTCCACATCGGAGGATTATTTGAGCTAAGGGGTATCCAGTGTAATAAAAGGGTCAAGTGGGGTTCTGGGAAGGTCATGATGAGGGTTTAAAAGAAAGCAGAAGGCTCTAGCCATGGAGCTAAGGGGGATTGTAATGTGTAGAGATGTCAGAGAAGACAGAGCGGAAAAATTGTGACCATGCGAGGAGGTTACAGAGGACAGCAAATCCATGTCTCTGTGTGCAAGGAGATGGATGGATGAAAGTAAATTTTCTATGATCAAAATGAGGAAAAACAAGTGCTGTTGTTGACTACTTCCTCGCCTCTTTTTGCAGAGAAAGGCATGCGGGCAAACTGACATCAAGGGGCTGCTCCAGTGAGAATTGCTTGCTATGTTTTTTCCACACTCAGGTTGCGAGACTGATTGTTGTCGGCTGAGATAGTGCGAATAAGGATGAAGGGGTGGCGAGGAGAAGGCAGTCTAAGGAAGAGACAGAGAGATGGGCGTTTGAAATGGAGATGTGTTTCAGGAGAGGAGAGATAAAATGACAGTGATGAAGGAGGGAGGGAAGAGAAGAGCTGTTTGATATAAATTGAGAAAAAAGTCAGTGTGTATTTGTGTGTAAGATAGACCCTACTCCTTAGAAACCTTGCAGAGATGAAAAGGCTGTAGTTAAATATTTAAATATTTAAAAACTTTTCATCTCAGCATGCATCCCTGAACTTCTCCCCATTCACGTGGTCCGTGGCGTGCATGTGTGTTGTACTGTCACATGTCTTGTGATAGTACAACTCTGTGTTTTCTCAGCTTGTGTCTTGAGGATCTTTGGTTCTGCATTCACAACGTTTGTGTGCGTGCATCTGCCTGCTTGTCGCAGGTTCCCATGAAGAATCAGGTATGCTGGAGAGGTGTCAACAGGTTAGCAGAGGGTTAGGGTTAGGTCAGTGGGGTCACGGATGGGAGCGGGGGTTGACGATGTGTGGGAAGCAGGAAGAAGAGGGGAAAGCGGAAGGATAGAATGAAGAAGAAGGAGGAGGAGTTGATGGAGAGGGACAGATGGACACCGTAGAGATAAGACGATGACGACAGAGCTAACACCCGCATGCTTTCTAGAGTCAGATGCACCATTTGGAGAAATTCTTTTCCCTCTGATACTTTTTCTACTTGTTTTCTGTCTCTCTTTCTTCACAGAGCTCACACACACACACACACACAGACACGTATCACCTTTCTATGAATCATGTCAGTGCCCTCCCTTTCACTTCAGTGTGATGATTCAGTGTATGGTGTGTGTTTTTGTGGATGTATGTTCCAGGTGTTGGATTGCTACACTAGCATCATTGCAGGGCTCAAGTTGTCCACACCTGCTTTTTTTCCCTGCAGGTACCTACAGTACTGTGTTTCCTTGCAGCTACAACGTGTCTAAATCTTTAAAAAGAAAAACCCAAATCAAAGAACAGAAGGTAGAATTTGCAGTTGTGATAATACCAAAGCGAAGGCCTCCGGTGTGGAAAACCACATTGTAAAAAGTTAGCAGAGAGAGCTCCCATCAATCAGCACAGACGCTCCGCCTCTTATCAGACCACACACTCAGTCCTTGGTGGCAAGAGAGGGGTTAATTATTTCCACTTCGAAGAAGAAAAATGGAGGGGAAGAAAAAAAAAAACAATGGGGGAACTGTACCTGTCTCCTCGCCCAAGGGGAATGTTTAGAGGTTTGCACACATGCCTCAACTACTGGCTTGCCGCTCAGTGACTTTCCCTTCCTCTAGAGGCTGGAGTCTTTGTGTGTCTGTGTGTGTGTATGTCTGTATATAGGTATACTTCGCATTCAATGCACACATAGTGACCACAAATAATGGGGGTGGGATGTTGCTGACAAAGTGTGCAGCGGTGGGGAGTTCCACTGCCATAATTGCACCTATCAGACTTCAGGCAAACACTCTACATATACCATCATCACTGGCTTCTTTTGTTTGCTTTTCCATTGCTGCTACTTTCCTCTCTCAAATCCGTTTAATCCCCTTTTACTTCTGCCTCTTTCCCTTTAAAGAAAACAGACACTTGTGCACTGTTGTGGACATTGTTGCACTGCAGTTAACAGGAAAATTTGACTTTGTTCCAGTTTTTTCTCAGAGAGTCATTGTGAAGAGTTTTAACATCTATCTGCATGTGGACTGAGAGAATGTGTACATGGATACGATAAAGTCCCTTCTGAAGAAAAAGTAAAATCTCATCTACGTACATTCCCAATGTATCAAAATCCCCTTGTTCTGTCCATGCAGTTGTCAGAGGACATGGTGTACACACATGCACTCACAAGCAGACTTGGTGTTTCTCCCAGAAATGTAGGTTTTATGCACTTTGGAGTGGAGCGCTGAGTTTTTTGCTCTCTGGCTTGGCTTGCCTGCAGATCCTCCATGGCAATGTTATGAAACAGTGAAGAAGCAGGAGATGGAAGACAGAAAAGTCAGAGCCGAGGCAAGTTCTAGGTTTCGTAGCTTAGGTGCGCCATCAAAACCAGAAAAATGCCAAGAAAAGAGTCCAACTCCCACCCCTTCACATCCCCACTCCTCCTCACATCCCCTGCCTGACAACTGCTTCCGCCCTGGACCTTTCTGGCTGCTTTCCTTTCTGACAGGCAGACGTGCTGGAGTTGTATTACTTTTTTTTTTTTTAAAGCTGCAGAGATCTTTCTGCACTGCTGGTACTCACTCACACACGCTGGCTGCTTGGTATCTACACTGAAAGGGGCGGGAGGTTGTGGTGGGATGCCTCAACACATTGATGGCCAATTCTTACTTGCTCGTATATTATCGATTGCTTTTATTTAATTTTATTTTTTTCATCAAACATGCTGCTATGACCATAACTGCATGCACAGACTATATGCCAATCACACTGAAGACTTGATAACAGAGCAGGGTTTCCATGATTTCCATTTCAAATAACTGGGATTTTGTGGTAATATGTTGGTGTGATGGTTTTTAAAAATGGGGCTCTTCTTCTCCTCCCAGCACAAGTTAATTTAAGTGCATCCACTGGGGGTTATGTGGTGTTTTGTTTCTTACACTGGCTTGTTTCTTCCTCTCCCACTACTCTTTTCTCTTTTCTCCTTGTGCACCATCTTCTTTCAATTCGTCCATTCCCTCTTTCCCCCTACTTCAACCTCCCCCTGCTCCTACCTTCATTTGCTCTGCAGAAACATCGAACAAATACCAAATTTCTAAGCCCACGGTGTGCTCAGTGCACCCGGGGGAGGTGCTGAAGCTGAGTTGCCCTCTGCCGGCGACGGGGACCATCACGTGGACCAAAGATGGCAGCTCTCTGGGCATGAACAACCGCACGCTGATAGAGCAGGAGGTGCTGCAGATCCGTGATGCCACGCCCAAGGATTCGGGCCTATACGCCTGCACCAGCGTGGGCAAAGACACGGTCTGCTTCATAGTCAATGTCACAGGTGAGTCAGGGAGCAGGCCGGACAGAGCAGGACAGGAAAGGTCAGGACAGTACAGGAAGGTTGGAGATTAAAGGTTGAACTGTGCTTGGTTGAGTTCAGAAGTGGCCATGGCAAAGAGCTTAGTGAGTGTGTGTGTGTACAGCAGCAGCAAAAGCATGCAAAATAAAAAACGAAAAAGACTCCACTGTGCTTTTGAATTTGTCAGAATGTGACATGGAAATTTATGGAAGCTTTACATTATGTCTGTGTATGGGTTGTGAAGGGGTGGCAGTAACCGTGGTTACTTTGTGCAGATGCCATCTCATCGGGGGATGATGAGGACGATGGAGAGCGATCGGAGGATACTGGGGCGGATGAAGTGCAATTAAGTGAGTATAGGAGGAACAAACAGGGGTATGAAAGAGTCAGAGAGCCCCTCCCTGACCAGCTTCCATAGATTGGATGCTCTGAAGCAAGACACCTGAAGCGGACAGTAGTGACCTGTGGATGCACTGACATGACTGTGTCAACTCTGCTTCCACAATCTCTATTCTGCCCTTGAAATGCCCCTCATGATTTGTATCATGAGGAAGTACAGGAAGATGCAGCCCTACGCTACCTTCAGGAACCCATTTTGGACACAGCAAAAAGATAAAACGAAAAACTTTTTAATTATTGTTTAACCCCTCATAAAAAGCTAAAAATCATATGTAGCTTGGTTTGCATCTGGTAGAAACAAAACGGTTCCTAACACTGTCTGAACATAAGTCTGGAATTCTTATCGTGTTAGCCAAACACTTATAATAGCTTGATCCTTAAGCGAAATAATCTACTTAGCTTGGAAGTGTGTTTTAGCTCAGTTCAGGCTATGCAGTTAGCATTGAGGTATTAAAAAGCGGACAGTCTGTGGGCTTTCACCATCCAGAGGAGACAGCTGTGAGCAACACCCAAACTTGCCAAATCTAGTCTTCACCCATGTCTCTGCGGTTTCATACTGCGGTCTAGGCCTATGCTGTGAGATTTTGGAGTGTGTGTACATCTGTGTCTTCCTTGTTAGACGCTCAAGGGAATACAGGGATTCCTGAGATTCCTTCAGCTTGTGTCTCGCAGGTAGTCAGGCCTCATGGAGCCAGCCAGTCAGTCAGCTGTGCTCATCCATTATGAAAGACACCCATCTGGACCCAGTTACCCACCTGGACCCAGTGTGTGTGTGTGAGTGTGTGAAAGGGAAAGTTTTACCCAAGTTTGTCGGTGCAGTGGCGAGGTAGTAACGTGTTTATGCAGCCGCACACATGCCTGCTTTCACAAACGCACTCACAGAGAGGGGCTGAAGTAACGACGAGGGCTTCCACATCTTGTTAAAATTCTCCACACGCACTTCGTCTCACCGTGAGTTCTCCTCCTCCACTTTTGGGCTGACTGTAATTGCCTGAAATCCATTAAATAAGGGGGAGAAAGGGGAGCTCAACAAGAAGAGAAAAAAATGGGGGAGAGGGAAAAGATCCAGGCACTCCGGTGGTAATAAGCTGTTTGAAAACAAAGGGAAAGCTGTTCTGGCGGTACAGTTGCATTTTCTCGTGGTGCATGCTTCTTAAAATTCAAAACTGAGATTATTATTAAAAGAGTGGGGGAAGTAGAGATGAGGAGGAGTGGGGAGTTGGATCAGCACCTAAAGTTCTCGGAGCACGGCGCTGAGACTTGGCTTTGGGCTGAGGCCTGGAGCGAGGAGGGGGGCGCATGTATGCGTGGGAGGGAGAGGAGAGAGCGAGATGTAGCTTTATATCTGTGGCTTTTAAATTTTTAAACTTTGCACAGAGGAAAGAAAAAAGATAAAACTTATCCAGAGTAATGTTGTTAGCAGTGTGGGTGTTATTGTAGGACACATGGAGGAATCTCTGCAGGGATCTGTGAGGGGGAACTGGGTGTAGGATGGTGGGTGGTGGGGTGGGGTAGCACTGATGTCATGATGAAGTCAAAAAGCCACGTGGAGTTTTGCTCTCTAGATCCTCCTGTCCTTTATTTACATCGTTATTCATTTAGCCTTTTTCTTGCAGCTGAAGGACACATTTTAAGATTTTCATAGACCGATCACAGACGATTGAATATTTGGTGTAAAATTCCATGTGGAATTAACATAGAAACAGTTCTGAATATCCATTTAGATTTTGGTGCAACTACACTCCTCTTTCTGCAGAGAACCTTATCATATGATAAATGAATGCACAGTTATACTGAAGTGACATTTTTATACAACTATGATGTCTGAACTGCAAACTAAGAATCCATTTATTCTGTATACTTCTTCAAAACATGTGTGAGACAGTTACCTCAAGTGCTCCAGCGTCTGCAGTAATTCTGGCCCTGATGTCTGACTTTTCTTCTTTGGCAAAGAAAGTCAATACTTTTAAACGAAGGCTTTCTCAGCTTTTACCTTAGTGTCTTTGTGCAGCTGGGGTATAGCCTCTGTGGTGACTGCGCAATGATATGACAGACTTTGGCTCAAAAATGTCATCCTTCGATGTCAACTGTGCATTTCAACTCTCCAACTCTAGTTGCTGATTATGTGAGTCGAGACATTTGTGGGCTTCCAAAAGAATCACCTTAAAGTGCACCTAAAAATCTGAAACAGATATTTCTAATTTGTGAATCTACTCTGCATCTTAGGAAATGAGAATCTTGGCTCTCATTTTCTTTTTCAACACAGCTCGTTGGAGCATAAAAGGATAAACAGCCATGATGGCTCGAGATGCTGCAACACTGTCGATCGATTCTGATGAAACCTGTCATACAAAATCTCGATTTGTTTTTAACGCAATAGTACTGATAAATAACTCAAGATTATTTCATTTTTGGCATAAAGAAACGCTGCCGCAATAAATGCTGAGCTCTGAGCCGCTTTCAGGCAGAGAGACATGCAGGGTCTGATGAAAATTCAGAGATATATGATTTCTTACAGCATAAACATTCTTAAAAGTCCGTAAATCACGAGTTCAGCTTACATAGATTAGCAGTGAACAGGAGGACACAACAGCTTAACAAGAAATAATTTCAGCAGAGAAATACAATTCAGGGACACTGGATTTAGCTCTCTGGAGAAGAGAAAAAATCTTGACTCAGCGCCGGAGTTAGATAACCTCAGCTCACCCCAGGCCAGCTAAGGATAAACAGCCGTCCGAGAGTGGGGATCCGGATGTACAGGGCTTTGGGGGGGTGGGGGTGGCGGGGGCTTCCTAGAGGCTACAGCAGTTTTGCCAGCGAGAGTTTGGCTTCATCTGGAGGGAGGTCTGAGGGTGACATCGTCTGAAGTGCTGCCCCTCCGGACAGAGAGCATGGGAAACAGCACTGCTCACCTTTCATGTTCCAACCTCCTCCTCCTCCAACCAGGCTTGCCAGTTCGGGATCAGAGATCGTTTTTTGGAGGGGCAGCCTCATGGTTGGCCACCTTCCACCTAATCTATCTCCGTCTGAACGGATGGAGTGATGAAAGGCAGAGTGAGCAGAAAAAAAGGGGAGCGGCCTGAGAGGTGAAGATGGAGGGAGATGTGGGCAGATAGTGAGAGTGAGGGAATAGAAGAAGGGGGGATGGCTAATTCTAGTTTGAGCACTTACTGTATGCATTGATTCAGGAAGGAAGAGCAATGTTTACTGACTTTACCATCCAAGTATGCTCAGCATGTCCGGTTGTTCGTGCCAGAGAAAATGATGAGAGGTGTCTGATAGTATGCAGATTGGACAGGCAGGAAGGAGAGTGGGGAGTGGGAGACTTGAAGCAAATATTCTCCTGGGGAGGGAAATTGTGTTTGGAGGTTATACTTCAGTAGTTGAGTCAGTAGTGGTGTTATCTGTGGATATTCCCTCTGTTCCTTGTAGCCCTGCCATACGAGGAGGAAGTAATGATGTGGAGGACGGTTTGGGTTGTTGTTTGACTTTGAGTTTCTCTTCCCCTCTGAGTCCCATCTGCTTAGGCAATCATGCTCCCAGGTGCAGGGAGAAAGGGAGGGTTGGGGTTGTTCAGAGGGAAATCCAGCTGACTGAGGGACAGAAGTAGGGAGAAAACACGGAGTTGGGGAATGCACAAAACATTAGGAAGGCAACGTTTTTTCAGTACTTGGGAGAGTGTGTGGCTGTTTGCATTTGATAAAAATCCAGACAAACGTGTGTATTGAAAACTCTGAAATTCTTCACTAAATCTGACATTCATCTTCTCCCCTGACGGCACATAATGATTTTCCAGGGTTGATAAGCATCCCTGTCCATGTCATCCATATCTAGCCGAATGACAGGCAGATTAACAGGGTAGCTGTGGTAATTGGAGGAAGTGGAGGGAGGGAAAAAAGCTGCTAAGTGGAATGAGATCAAATTGAATGTGATGGTCTGGTTACCCTCTTGGCAACGCCCAGGCACATTCTCCCTTTAGAGCTGATGTTCTTTCCCCCTCTGCAGCACCCTGTAGAGCTCACAGGAAAAGCGTGTGTTTGTGTTTAGCTGTGCACCGTGAGCTCTGTGAGGTCGGGTTTTGCAGACGGTCGGTCAGACAGTGTTGCCAAGAGGGTTGGGGTGGGGGGTGGGGGTTAAGAACAGTTCAAGTTTGGTTCTTCTTCTATGTATATCAGAATTAGCTTGTCCAGGACCCTGTAGCCGAACAGGAATTGACTGAACACCGCCTGTTATCTGGTTGTAGGTGCTCCATATTGGACCTCGTCAGCAAAGATGGAGAAGAAGCTGCATGCAGTGCCAGCTGCCAACACAGTGAAGTTCCGCTGTGCTGCAGGAGGCTACCCAAAGCCCAGTCTGCACTGGCTTAAAAATGGCAGACCTTTCCGCCAAGAGGACCGCATGGGAGGGTATAAGGTAGGATAAACAGTGATATATCAAACTTTTTATTACAAATGTCAACTCAATGCCTCCTTTTGCTTTTTACTACTTTCTGTGCAACACTTTTTTATTTGCAGGGGTGGGGGGTCCTGCCTCCTCCTGCTATTATTCTCTTACTGTCCTTTCACCCCTTTTCCACCCTTCACTGGAGGGACGTGAGCAGAGAGGAGACAGGGTTTCTGGTGTGAAATTGGAATTGCTCATCCGTGCACCTCTTCTCGCTGGGATACTTTGCAGAACTTCTCACTGTAACCTGAAATGGTTCTTTGCCCCCATCAATTAGAAATGTAAGCCCAGGACTTAAGGGTTAAATGCCCTCAGACAGTAACGTTTAGAGAGAGTAGTCAGTGTCAGGGTTAAAATGAGTTCAGAATGTTAGGATAACTCAATCAGGGAGAACAGGTCCCACCAGCTTTGCTTGGAGACTTGTTGTTGAGCTTTTTTAGAGCCGTTTTATTGTTCATCTTAATGTTTTGTTTGGGTTGCCAACTCTCAGTTTGCAGTACCCGAAAAGTCGACCTGTAAATCAACACTAACATTTGTAATTTGTACTAGATTAATGATAAATTTGTTATTCTGTCAGTTGGATTATAGGTGCTGTAAAAACACATGTTTTCATGCCACACAAAATAAATATAGTAGATAGATAAGATAGATAGGTGAAACAATTGCCATGTTTAAATGCTCTTTTTGAATGAAAATGGATACAATTGTTGCAGATTCACTTGACTGTATATCCTAGACATATACTGATGGAGTGGAATAACAGTTTCAACTGACAGTTACAAAATTAATTTTTGAAAAGAGCCAGTGATGCTGAACGAGTCTGACGGTCCTGGTTAATAACTGATGGTTTATGAGGAAAAGCGTCTCCCTGCCAGGAAAGTTTAGCACCAGAATCTGTTGATATAGCTGCTAATGTTGCTTCCCTTTAGCTTTCAGCGAGTTCATTACACCTAAGACAGAAAACAGCCACGGAAATTACAGTGTCAGCCTGTCAGATACTCCGCGGGCAGCTCATTTCTCTCTTTTTGTCAACAAATGGACAAAAGCTGTACCCTGGCCCAGCCCTGTGGCCTAACCTTCCCATTGTGTGAAATGTAGGCCTGAACAAGCAACAGCTACTGTGTCCCTTCAGCCTGCAGATGGAAACTCTATTGTAAGTTCACACCTGTGGATTCACAGGTGAAACTGCCTCTTCAAATAATTATGAATTACTGCGTGTTTGAGCTTAGAGTACAAGGGTGGGGTTTTCCACATACAATGGTAGTGACTGACAGAAGTGTTCTCAAGTATGAGGAACTTTGAGTTTTTTTCTTGTTTTTTCAGAACAACTGAAAACTAATAATGTATGCAATCATCAGGAAAAAAGAGAAAAAAAAAGCAAAATATCACAGACCTATTCCAGTGAATCAGCATGTCAACAGCTTGTCAACAGCTTCCATATTGTTTTCCATCTTTTATCTTTTACACCTACCACCAAATCCCCTCTCTGTAACTCTCTTATTCTTTCATCCCACTTTTTTGAGCACTAGCTCTTTTATGTCTTCCAATGTCAAACTAATGGCTCTGTGTCTCGGACCCAGCTGCGTACCCAACACTGGACCTTGATCATGGAGAGCGTGGTGCCGTCGGATAAGGGCAACTACACCTGTTTGGTGGATAATGAGTTTGGATCCATCAACCACACCTACACCCTGGATGTAGTCGGTCAGTACTGTCAACGGAACACACACTCATACTCAGAGTACACCTGTGGAGGGATGAAAGGCCAGCGTAAAGAGTTCTCACAGTGAGGATACTGTGTGTGTGTGTGTATGTGCGCTGTTTGATTGCCCAGGTGTACTCTGGATGTAGCTGCCAAGTGCAAAGAAGCTAAAGACTAAAATGTCAGGAGTTTCCATGTGGTTTTAATTATTTAATTTTAGAATATGTCATTCACTTGATACGTTCCAAATTAGACGAAGGACCATCTGATTAGGGTATATAGCTGTAGGTTGTGACAGTTTTCAGCCATCACAGTTTTCTGCTTTACGCATTGCTTGGTAGCTTTACCTTGCCTTTTTTTCTTCTTTTTTTTTAAAGCAGGCTAAAGCAAATGTATATTTAAAGAATAATTTAAAAAGCGAATTAATCTGGAATGGTTCAGGGGATGTACACTTACTAAAATGCAATCACAACCTCAATGAATAGCATATTACCAACCTGTATGGTTCGGTACCACAAAGAGTAGTACAAAAATAAGATGTTTTGTCTGTGGTTCAGTTTAGCTGGCATGTTAAGGTTGGCTCAGGTATGACGAGGTCTTAACTGGGCTGAGGACGATCATTCTGCGTCATTCACTGAGCACACAAGTGCTGGCCTCAGCGCTATCACTACGAGTTCAGACCCAACTCAGTCAACCCCTCTTTCTGACCTTTGGAGCGCAGAAAGCAAAGAGTGTTTTTCTGCTCAGTTTGCAAAATCGATAGACAGCGGGGACAACAAGGGGAGAGGGACAAAGATAGTAGATCAATGTGTATTTTTGAGTGTGTGTGTGCATGTGAGCCTATACCATCTTTCCTCTTAATTTAATACGGACCCGCTCTCTTTTGGCCTCTCTTGACCCACTTTATAAGCCATCAGCACACATCAAAGTTTATCTGATGCGGTCATTCGTTTAAAGCCTGGTCAATAAACCACAGATAACCGGAGCAGACTTGAAGCTGTGGCAGTCTGAGTCATCATCTCAATGTCTGCAGTCTATGTCACTTTGTTACATTATTCCAGTACCGTTATCATTGTGCTTTAGCAGCCCTGGTGTAATTACACATCTTCACTGTTTTGATAAATGTCTCCATAGTCATTGAGTATTATTTTCATTATATTAGACTGGGATTGGTAAATATATATATATATATATATATGTATATATATGTATATATATATATATATGTATGTAGAAAGACATGATATATATATATATATATATGAATAAATAAATATATATGTATGTCTGTGTGTAGAAACACATGGAGGCCACCACATGCGCGCACACACTCCCCAACCAAGGCCCCCTGCTCTGCCTTACTGTGGAGTTAGCTAAAGCTCTCCTTCAGACTGCATATTTCTGTTTTTGTTCTGTTTTATTGCAGAGCAGTAAACCCCCTCTATGTCTGGCTCTGTAGCTGCTGCCCCCTGCAACCTCTTGCTTCATTTTGCTCCATTATAGTGGGGTGGACAGAGAGGGGAGCGAAAGAGAAAAGGAGGGGAAACGTAGACCAAAAAGGCTGTTCTTATCAGTTTTTTTTTTTTTTTGCACAAATGACCTGCAGGATCAGCTATTAAAAAACAAAAGGAGCCAGACTTTACTGGTTCAAACTGGCGTCTGGAGAAAGGGGCCGCGGTCAGACATCTACTTGCTGACACACATGGTGAGGGGGACAAATGAGGAGCTAGAGTAGATCCCAGCTTTTTCTGTCAGTACTGTGGCACGCTGTGGCTCTGTGGCTGTGCAGCATTCTGTGGGAAGCCACATGCCATCCTGTGCCACACTGTGTTCTTCTTTGCTCATTTCCCTTACCAACTTGCCGGGTTGCTCAGGGTGCACCACTCTTGCAGGGCTCACCATAAAATGCCTCTGGTCTTTCTCCTCACACCTCTTTCAGCCACTGTCACTGATTTATTTCTTAATTTGATTCAACAGTTTTGAAACCAAACTCCACATATTGGTCACAGCTAAATATAATCTAATGCTAGAGTCTGTACTTCCCCCCAGTTATTATTCCTTTTGCCAACATCCTTCCCATGTTTCTATCCTTAAGTTTCTGTTATGTTTGATTATCTTGGTCTGCTGGGGCTTTTAGGTGCTTTTGAGTAACATTTTGCATTCTTTAACCCCTAACTGTTATCCTGACCTGAAGTGTGTACCCCACAAACCCCGCAAAACAAGCCCACGAACATTTACACACACAGCTGAGTCACTTCAAAAGGCTTTACATTAATATCCTAAAGCACAGACAAACAATAAAGGGATGTATTTTCTGCCATGAGAAAAACAAATATTTGCACATTTCTTTTTTTCTCTTTTAATGCTGCTCTTGTGTATTTTGTCTCTGGTCCACAAACTGTTATTGCTCTGAGGTTTCCTCATGTGGCCAGCTCTCTCACATCACACACACAGTTGCAGCACAGCTAGAAATGCTCCAGGTAACATCAGCTATTTTGTAGGTTCTAGAGTTAGAGAACACTACATGGCTGTTAGATTTAGGTCTGTTACCCTTTTCTGTTTGGGAAAGTTTCAGAGGGTGAGAGAGCTTGTGAAAAAAGGGGGGCCAGTAAAGACAGACAAAAAAAACAAGGCAAACTCAGAATGTGCTGGAAGGAGGAGGGTGACTGGTAAAGAGGAATGATTGGCTGTGCTCATATCATCTGATAGATTTAAAAAAGATGGAAGAGGAAGACAGACAGACAACCTGACATGGCTTTTTTCCCCTCCTCATTCATTTAGATAATTATTATATGTATATATTATATTTAGCTCTTTTTAAACCCAGCCTGTACCCTTTGTCACAAAGCCTCACCCTCTCACCATCCCTCATGAACAACTCACCTTTTTTAGAGAGGCACGCGCACTTCCCCTGACTGCCGCCATTTTGTGTATGTGTGTGTTTGTAGGTTTTTGGTGGCAGCAGGTGGTTGGAGTGTGGGGACTAGTGGGCTCCTCAGTGTGGTTGTAAATGCTGTGTTGTCTTTAACCAAACCTTGTACACAAAGCAAGTTTGACAATAATTCCTAGATGTGTATTCCATGTTTTTTTCAGATTAGCATTGAATTAACATTTTCCTCTCTTAACAGAACGATCCCCTCACCGGCCCATTCTCCAGGCCGGTCTCCCAGCCAACACCTCTGTACGCGTTGGAGAGGACGCCCGCTTCGTCTGCAAGGTCTACAGTGATGCCCAACCTCATATCCAGTGGCTGAAACACATCACTCAGAATGGCAGTCGGTTGGGCCCAGACGGACACCCCTACGTCAAAGTGTTAAAGGTATGTAACACTCCTAAATTAAAGACGCATCCTTGGTGTTTTGCCAGTGATTGTAAGTTTTTACATTGAAATTCCAAAGTTACATAACAAATCAATAATAGTCCCTCCCAAATGAAATGACAGGTCTTTGCCTTGCTGGCTCTTGGCGATGATTCCTGCTCTGTCTGCTCTCCCGCAGACCCATATACAGTTTCTTTAAGTCATGATGTTGTCATGATGCACATCTGCCTGATTATTTCTGCTCATTTGTGTGATGTTCCTAAGTATATGTGTGTGTGGATTGCAGCGTTCAGGAATTAACAGCACAGATGTGGAGACGCTTACCATCACCAACGTAACAGAGGAAGATGCTGGAGAGTATATCTGTAATGTCTCCAATTATATAGGCCGCGCCAGCCAGTCGGGCTGGCTGACTGTCATCCCAGGTAACCCTTGAGACCTGACCCACCTACCCTCCCCTCCTGTGGTTTCCCTGCTGTTCTGTGGTGGTCCTGCTGGTGGTCTCGGTGTTCCTGGGGCTAATGGATGTTTTCTCTCCCTGAATGTTACACCCTTGTCTTTCAGCTGCTCCCACCCGAATGCCGGGATTGGTGCCGCCATGGAAGCACTGTTTGGATGATGAATCACAACTTGTCTTACATTTGTACACCTCTTTTTGACTTGCAATCTGCGTCAAGAAAGTGTGTGGTGTAGCAGTGCTCTCCATGCTTTCTGTGCATGTATCCAGTTCAGTGTGTGGATTAGATTGGTTTCTATAAGCAGGTTCTCTGGGTGATGGGCACCTTTTCGAATTTTTATTTTGGTGTATTTGTTTTATTTTCTCATGTTGTGGTGGCATATTGGGCTCTGTCATTGTCTCCCCCCTCTCCTAATTCCCAACATCATTTGAAGATGGGACCTCAACGATGGACACTTTCCAGCTCTTCTAATTTCTCTTTCCTGGTGTTTTGGGTCTCATTTTCTTTCTCTTTTTCTCTCCCATCTTTGCTCTCCTCCTTTTCTGTTGTTATCTTCAAACCTCAATTTCCTCTTTTGCACTTTCTTCCCTCTTCCTCTTCTCCTTCCTCCTCTCCCAGACCGCAGGTGTTAACACCACAGATAAGGAGATAGAAGTTCTCTACTTGCCCAATGTAACATTTGAGGATGCTGGGGAGTATACGTGCTTGGCGGGTAATTCTATTGGGATCTCCTATCAAACTGCTACTTTGACGGTGCTTCCAGGTATATAAACTCAAATACTGTCCTCACTTTTCCCTTTTCCCCCTCTGATCTTTGTCCAGTTGGATTATGTAATTTCAGTGACCTCTTTTGGAAGGCAAGTCCTCACCTTGGAGTCCCAGTCCCTTGGAGCTCAGATATTAGATTACCACAATGAACCAGCGTGCTCAATATCCAAGATCATGTAATGCAAGAGCAGGGAGCATATATTCTATAATATTATGTGGAATGGCAAGCTGTTGAAAGCTCAGAGAAGATAATGGGGTAGTTTACAGACAACTTATTATAACTCCAGATGGAAATGGAGCTCCAAGAGCAGCTCGAATGTCGTCAGACTCCAAAGAAAAGATGAGGATTTGTCTTCTGCTTTCTCTTATCTGCCTTTCGCCTCTCTCCTTTTCCTTTGGGAAAGTCTTTCAGTGCCACACTTGCTCTGAGTCTGCATGTCAAAGAAAATACATGTTTTTTCCATCCCCTTTTCTGGCTCTGATAATTGGCCTCTTTTAAAAACCCTTATTTCTTCTTATTGAAATAAAGGTCAAAAGGTAAAGCTCAATACTTGCTTCAAGTTGGCTTGACTTTATCAATTATCAGGGCCAAACCTCTCCCCTTCAACACAGCAAATGACTCATGCGCATGAATGTGAAATTTGTGAACTTAGTTAATCCCTTTTTTGTCTGTTGCTGTATGTCTAGCCTGTAATTACGCGTAACAAGAGATCAAATACATAAAACTTAGTGTCAGCATCTACACAAGTTTATTCCAGGTTAAACAGGCAATTCTCCTCAGTTTTAAGTCCAAACTAGGGTATTTGACTTGGCATTTAATGAGACTGAAGAGAGTAGTTGACACTTTGCAGACCTCAAAAGACAAACTGCCTTTAATGTTTTAGCAATAGTTTTGTTTTGTAAATAATGAAGAATAATGTTCAGAAAGGCTTTTTCTCATAGAAATATTCCATATTCATTATCCTTGACCTGCTCTATCTGCACTGTTGGTGCCTTTAAGGCTGTGACTTCTGTATGTGTGCTGTGATTTTTGGACCAGCAGATTCGAGGCAGACAGGAAAAATGGTTTTGACATGCAGCTTCACCTCCTGCTGGCTGATGGGCTGTATGGTTGGCTGTGCTGCACGAGACCTTTTTTTGTTGTCTGGAGGGCTATGCATTATGGAACTATAACATGCACAAACTTAGTCCATTCCTAGACAGGAAGTTCAGGTCTTATACAACCACAAAGGACTCAGGTCTCCCTTGTTAGCTATCTGAAGTGAAGATCGTATTGTTCTGCCATTCGTGAGTGTCCAGTTGTGCTTGTACTCGCATGTCATTAGCACAAAGTAGCAGACATACGTAGGGCATGTTAATATCTGTTTTGATTGTTAAGCCCAGTACAGGCCTGAAAAAGCAGCTGTGTCTCTTTTTTCTGAGGAAAAAGAGAAACACAAAATTACTTCTGTTTAGTTTGCCTTCCAATTGTGATTACATGTATGCATGACTCATCTCTGCAATTGCCTGTCTGATACCCACGTGTGTCTGTTCAAATAGAAACCATGTGAGTTAGAGTTTTCTTCTTCTCCTGACCTCCATCTCACTGCTGTCCCCTCATTTTCCTCAGACCTTGAGAAATCCCCAGGGGCCCTCTCCCCTGACTATGTAGAGATCGCAATATACTGTGCAGGCGTCTTCCTCATTGCCTGCATGGTTGGCATCGTGGTGGTGTGCCGTATGAAGAACACTGCAAAGAAGCCCGACTTTGGTGGCCAGCCGGCGGTCCACAAACTGACCAAACAGATTCCTCTGCGCCGCCAGGTAACAGAAAGTAGATAAAGAGTTCTAATGGCATCTAACACCCCTGGAGGAGCAAACACAATATACACACATGCTAAAGAAATGCAGTAACTGAAAATAGGGGCTTTAAAATAAGAAAAAAACTCTGCTTTATAAAAGGACCTTGTATGCTCAATTCTTGGGTACCTATGGGACTGTGGTTAATATTTGATCCAACAGATACTCCATATATGAGTCAAGTTACCAAATATGGCTGGTTGACATAAATTCTGACAACTTCAAATACATAAAACAAGACACTGATGTGTCTCATCTTGATGAAGAAAAATATAATAACACAGTTGATGTATTTGTAAAAACAATAATTACTTGGATTCTGTATACAAGATAATTCCACACACCACAGTGCATGCAGCTGTGGTATTTTAAAGGATGTACCTCTAGCCCCATTTAGGGGGTGTGCATTTTTGTGTAAGTTAGCACTGCTGCCTAAAGCTGCAGCTAGAGGTTTTTTTTCCTCTTGTATGTGAGACATGCTTTTCCCTCAAGGGAAACCAAAAAGGTACAGAAAGTGTTGGATTACATTCTGCGGAAAGACTGATTCCTGTGTCAAGGTAAGGTGAGGGCAGGGGGGGTAGAGATGAGCCCTGAGGACAGCACTGAAGCCCAGTGATTAACACAGATTCATCAAAATTACTGTTGTTGCTCACTTTTTAATAATAGATGAAATATAATCTCTGGCCCTCGAGATACAGTATGTGCTAATGTTTAACCACTAACTGGTATTAAGAATATTCTTCACAGATTTATGTGCTAGATAAAGCAGTATTGTTAATTTCCCAAAGTATCCCAGTTAATCCCACGTACACACACTGACTCCTCTAGTGATGCCTTGGAGCTTTAACTGGTCGATGAACCCAGACTCCGGTGATCAGCCAATCTCCTTTCTCCTTTAGGTGTCGGCAGATTCAAGCTCTTCCATGAACTCCAATACCCCTCTGGTACGAATCACAACACGGCGGAGTTCTGCACACGATGAGCCAATCCCTGAGTATGACCTTCCCGAAGACCCACGGTGGGAGTTTGCCCGGGACAGGTGAGGGCCGTGTGTTTCTTGTGATCAGTTGCTACCATGTCCTGTGGCATCCAATGTCCTTTCTTCCAATGTCAGCTGTTCACCGGTGTTGTGTTGCCATACTAATGCATCCTAATGCAGTGTTCTTAATTACAAGTTTTACCATTTTTCAAAATACAAAATACCTCTTTATGTAAATCTGAGTCAGCTCCTGCATAAAATGACTAAATCACACTTATCTGCTATCTGCTTTCATCTAAAAGGGGGTACTTATGATAAGACAGTCAAGACTCAGAGCCTGCATATGGTACCTGTTTGATGGTATGCACGACAGCTTTCAGCACCCTCAATCCCAGTCCAACTATCTTTGGCTAACAGGGTGCATTTTAGTAGCTGCTAACACCAGCACTACTACACAAAGACTATCCCACTGATTGTATCTCCACTGCTAAATGTTTAAATAACTATTGTTCTGTTTGAAGATTGCAGTCAGAAATGACTAACAAGCGAGTAATGGTTGTGGTGGCTGAGATAAAAGGTACTGATTCATGTCTTGGTGAACTTGGCTCTCTTCCCCCCTTACCTCATTCTTACAACTGTCACTGTAGCCCTTCACACTCTCACTCAGCCACAGTCCCTCACACATGCTTCTGTTGGTAAGGAGAAAAGCTGTGCTAATTAGCGGCTAGCACTCATGGCTTTCATCTGCGTGTTTGGGCGAGGAGTGTTTGCTCTGCATCATACCAAAAGAATTAGCACAGCTGAGGTTTCGGTTAGTCACGGTTACAGTGGCCAGTGATAAGCTTTAGGGTGGATTTAATAGGATGGCAAAGGTTAGAATAGTTTAATATGCAACCGAGGCCTCACGTTTTGAAAGAAAAAGGGGAAAATCCCAAACTGTAAACACGAAAGCCTGTCTTTTGTTAGAATGGCTGTAAAAAGAGCTGGGATCATAAATCGTACCATCATTCATCAGTAATGAAGCATTTCTGATGTAATGCTAGACTGTTTGCATGCTGGATGGTACTTTGGTGAAAGTTAGGATTTTAATTGATTAACTAACAAAAGGAAATGTTTTGTCTAGGCTGAATAAATCTTTGTGTGCCTCCCTGTTTGGGTCTTAATTCTCTGCCTGTCATCCCAGAGCCTGAGGGATCATGTTGGGATTGCAGAATGTTGAGGAATGCTAACGTTTGCGGTTTGCATGGAGGAAAAATAACAATGATTATGTGTGGCTGGATGGACAGAATGGTTGCCATTGAGTGTGGAGAGTGTGTGTGGACAGATAGGGGATTGTGTTACTACGGCAGGGCGCCGGCCTCAGGCCCTTGGCTTTGCGTTGGGTAGTGTGAATGTTTACATAGCCCAGACACTCATCCTTAGGGGTGGGACCAACACAAGTCAATCAAATGAAAAAGTGCCAGGGTACATTGCTTGTTCAGGGGTATCAGATGAGTGCTGCAGCTCTGAATAGTTGCGAAAGAACACAAGTAAGAGTTGTGAGATGTTGAACGCCAGTTATTTTGACAAGCCTTACAATTAGATTATACATTTCCAACTGGTATTGCAGTCTGGTCCACTTTTATGGCAAACAAAGCCAGGATTCCATCTGTCACAGGCTAATGTGTCAGCCTAAGCTAAGCTCTGAGTAATGACTTGTAAAGAGTGTATATTGGAACATGCCAAGGCAGGGTAAACAATTTAGAAATAAGTGGCACTCCCTAGTTTTATCAAGTGATTATTGTTGCCATGTCTGCCTTCTTACCTACTACCCTGGCACAGACGAGTCACCGGTCACCGAGCCAATAAAGCACTCAAACAGATGCAATGTGATTGAAAAAGTAAGAGGGATGCTGTCAGAAAAAAATAGGGTGAGGCTGAGAAATTGGCTCTGTGCCTGGTTTCATGAACTCTCCTGCTCTCACACTCCATCTGACCTGTTTTTTGTTGTTTTTTGCACGGCGGGATTATGGATGCAACGGTCTGATCAGGTGGACAGGTTTCAGTTTGTGTTTCCGCCGCTATTCAACTTCCTGCTGTTTTTTTTTCTTTTTCTTTTTTTCAATTTCTTCCTTTGTGTTTGCTGTCTGGTGTCTGCAGGTTGACCCTGGGCAAACCTCTAGGTGAAGGTTGTTTCGGCCAAGTGGTAATGGCAGAGGCCCTGGGCATTGATAAGGACAAACCCAAGGAGGCCGTTACTGTTGCAGTCAAAATGCTGAAAGGTAAGTGGCTCCCTTGTTGCTGCACACTTACATTGGGGTTGTGTTGTTAAATGTTTGACTTGTGCTTAAAATCCAACCACTGGAGTAAGACGGACATTGCTTCATTGTGTCTTGTGGGGAAGCAGAGAATGTGTTGTAGGAGATTCATGCTGTTGTGAGGGTTCAGCAGAGGTGCAAGGTGGAGCCTGGGGCTGTTGTTATTATTTGTTATTGGTGGTTGCTGAGTGACGGCTTGAAGAAGGCAGGTTGAGTAGGTAAGGGTTAGGGGCGGTCACATACCTGACCCCAGAGCAGCAGCTGGCTAAAGCTCAGTCAGCACCCACACAAAGAGGCAAGTCACCTTAGCTCTGCTGCTGTGATTAATGAAAGAAGTAGGAGGGGGTGGTAGTGGATTGGTTTGGGATTGCAATGCACAGTCAGATCAGGTACAGCAGCAGGTCTGCAGACTTCATGACAACAACAGCCGTATCCTTATGATGACTCCAGATACGGTAATGATTCAGAGGAACGCAAGCAGTGCCATTCTGATCATCTCAGTATATTAATTAACTTCTACTAGCTCAAGCAGGTCCAGGACAAAAGGAGACTGTGCCGATGATAATGAATCCAGATGGAACATTTTCAATTCCGTCTCCACCCTCTCCCTGGCACTGAAAGGTTGCCTCTGTAGTCAGTGTGAGGAGATTTTCTCATTGCTGTAACTTTAGCCTAATTTTCTGTCAGCCTCACTTAATCAGAAGCACCTACAAAACAAGGTGTTGTTTAACTGGGTGCCCCTGTAGTCTGGAGTCAAAAGGTTAATGTGGGACAGGACTGGGATCTGTTTGTTTTCATGACCTTTTCCAGACAACCTTCATTGTAACTTCTTTTTATTGTCAGATGATGCCACCGAGAAAGACCTGTCTGACCTGGTGTCAGAGATGGAAATGATGAAGATGATTGGCAAACATAAGAACATTATTAACCTTTTGGGAGCCTGCACACAGGATGGTAAGTTGTATGGGAGAGAATTCTTTTTAATGTGATAAACACATGAGATTTTTCTTTATATACAGTCATGTGAAATGGAAAGTACAACATCCTCTGGTTCTAAACTACTACATACAAGGAAATTATATGAAAAAAATCTTTCCTTACCAGGTCTTAATTTTAGTTGAACAAAACATCAGATGAGCAGCAACACGTGTTATTTATTGAAGAAAAACTAAATCAAAATGCTGAAGCAGTGTGAGAAAAATCTGAGGTCACATTTACTGCTTCCATAGGAATTAAGAAGTTAAGTACAACCCAGATACTGTTAATCAAATTAATTGATTAATTGATGTTTACCAAATGCGAATGCCTCTATAAAAGCCAGACCATTTTCAAACTATTTGGAGTCCATCATTCTACAGTAGGAAATATTATTCACAAGTGGTAAACATTCAAGACAGCTGTTAATCTTCCCTGGAGAGGGCATCCCAGCAAGTTCATCCCAAGGTCGTTCTACAAGATGTTGCATTATGTGGTAAACTTAGTTTTTGACTCACTGATTCTGCATTTTGGCTTAGTTGTTGTTAAATTATGACGACACACTGTAATATTTTGTGTGTTGTTCATCTTAGGTCATGTTTAATTAAATTAAGACCTGTAAGAACCGCATGACTAAAGGAGGGTGTACTTTCTTCTTCACATGACTGTATGTTGCTTTTTAGAGAGACAGCTTGATCAGCCTTGTGAACTTTTACATTTGATGGTGTGCTGCATGTTTAAACAAATTCAAAAAATGAGTGATCAGACCACATCAGACAGGCAGGATGAGACAAGATGTTTTTTTCATTTTGGAAGTAACCAGAAGCCATTTGTATGTTACATGGAAAAGTTGGAATTTAATAAGATGTGAGCTCTGTTTTTCTCCAAGCCACTCGGCAACCATGATGTACATCATTCAGATGTACTGTTTCGCATTTAAAATTCACTCAGAAGTTTGTTCACTTTCTATTAAAGAGAATCTTTCATGAATAGATTCAACCATTAATTCAAGTCTTATCACCTATGCAGGGCCTCTCTATGTAATAGTAGAGTATGCCTCCAAAGGTAACCTAAGGGAGTACCTCAGAGCCCGCCGGCCGCCCGGCATGGAATACTCCTACGACATCGCCCGTGTCTCAGACGAACAGCTCACTTTCAAAGATCTGGTCTCCTGCACTTATCAGGTGGCACGGGGCATGGAGTATCTGGCATCCCAGAAGGTAAGAAGAGGACACATGCAAACACAAAAAAATGTCACTCTCACACCAATCTCCCACCTGCTGTCTACACAGTGCAGTCCACGGTTCTGTGCCAGTACTCAAGAGGGTTTGACAAATGTATTCAGGAAGGTTTTACGTAGGAAGCTTGTTTGTGCGTCACTGTGGGAACATTGTCTCCTGAAAACACTACTCGGACCCCCTGCCCTGTCCCTGCATTGTCTCTCATTTTACCACAAAAGCCCCTCTGTGTGGAAGAATTGGGAAGTTTTCACAATGGTGGGGTACAATCATGTTAGCCAAATGCAGCCTCACGGTCCCTCTCACTGTTGGAATGTGACAAATCATACTGTCCCACACGCACACACATGCTGGAGTGCATATGTATGTTTTACCAGCACATGCTCTCTGATTCACAACCAACCAGCCATATATATGGCTCAACTATGTGAGGAATCCTTACTTATCCAGACATGCTCATACTGGTGTAGCCAGTGTGGCGTCATGTTATTCAGTCAAATGCTACCTCTATGACGGAGATTACCGAGATTACACACGCAACAAATATTTTAACACCTTTCCAAATTAGGAGTACACCTGTTTCTTGAGTTAATTTAAAGAACTGTCTCATCCTTCTCCTCCCCTTTGCATTTTCCATTATGTGGAACATTCCCGTACTTCCCCGACTTCCCTCATTTTTTTTTTTTTTTTCCACTCTCTCCATCCCAGTGTATACACAGAGACCTGGCAGCCAGGAACGTTCTGGTCACTGAGAGCAACGTCATGAAGATCGCTGACTTTGGGCTGGCCAGGGACGTCCACAACATCGACTACTATAAAAAGACGACCAATGTAAGTCCTCAACATGAATAATTCACCAATATTAGAAAGATGAGTATTTTAGCAAGTTTCAGTGAGAGATTAGCCCATGTCTCATTCTTTTGGCTTCATTCTTTTCCTCTGCTGGTATCTTGGCAGAAGCTGAGGGTTCCCATGTATCCCGTGAATGTAGTGCTTCTGGAACTTCTGCCTTGTTTACCCCCTCAGTCTCTTGTTCTTTTAGTTGCATCAACACTTATTCAATTAGCTCGAAAGACAGGCAGAGGGAGAGAGAGGGAGACGAGGGGGAGAGGGGAGCGGCCTAAACATAATTGACATCTCCATAGTGGCCCAGTGGTGTTCTTATTTCCCACCACAGAGCAGCAGTGCCTGCGCATCCTCATTTAATATGCATGATTGCCTTTTCATCACTTGCACGATCATGCTGAGAACTAGCCGATGACAACAACAACAATATTCACAGTTGATGATGGTCGTGAGGATTAGGACAGGGACATCAGCTACTGTTATGATCACTGTTGATCATTTTTGTTCATTTTATTGTGACCAATAGAACAATTTTCAGCAATCTCTGTTTGTATTGATTAATAAACATTTTACCATCATGATTAAAAGTCTGTCATATTAATGCATTTATTGCATTAGTCTTTTAGTATTTACAACAGCTGAAGAGTGTTACTATGCCCTGAGGTATTACCTCTTTTGATAACTCAGTGTCTCATGAGGTTGCTCTGGCTATTAAACTACCACACACACATTGACCTTGTCAAATGTGCTTAGCTTCTCAGCCTGCTCTGTAATGGTTCCTACAGATAAACTCTCTCCTCTATCTATGACCCTGTTTATCAGCTCTGTTACTTTAATAATGTAAATGGTCCCCTGGGAAATCCTCCTCCCAGATAACGCTTCTCCAGCACCTTATTCCCAAGGTGAAACTCATTTCACATTTTTTGCTTTCCTGGGAGTATTGAAGCGATGCTGCAACGAATGAATTTGAATTTGCTGATGAGGCTGGAAATTATGAGTTTATTGGTGTTTTTTGGGTAAATTTGAGTTAACCTCTCATCTGTGTGTGTCCTCAGGGTCGTCTCCCGGTAAAATGGATGGCTCCAGAGGCCCTATTCGACCGGGTCTACACACACCAGAGTGATGTGTAAGTACTTTACAGAGTGTTTATGTATCCCACTGCTAAAAGAGATTGATTTGCATACATCAGTGAAACGAGTAAGAGGCACTATCACAGCTTTTTCATGTTCGTGCAGTCAGACTGGTGAGGTTGTTTTTCAGTGAGGAGAAAATTTTTGGGGCCGTTTTGGATGAGGGTGGGGTTGGGAATAACTGGCTATAGGGGGATAGCGCTGGCCAGTCTGTGGCAAAAGTGAGGATTTCACGCTAGACTTGGAGCCAATGCCGTGTTACTAATCTGACCGGCTTCAAAGGGCCTGTAAGGAGCCTGGAGCCCACCGGCACCCCCTCCTCTGATTCACCCCCTCACTCCTCCGGCTCGGCTCGGAAGTCTCCCCACCTTTTTGGGCCTCCACATATGTCTGTATGCAACAATGCTATGGCGCTCCAGTGCAGGCCTTCATCCACCCTCTCTTTAACCCCCTCTTCACTCTCCTATGCTCATTCAGCAACACTTTGAACATGCTGCTCATCATTTTGGAGCAGTTCCATGATCAAAATAACCCCCCTTTCATCCCTGCATTCTTATTTTCATTCATCTGGTATGTGAATTGTTGACCCGTCTCTGTCCCCCCCCCCCCCTCTTTTTTTTTAAGATCAAGAGTAGTCATTCTAAAAACAGAACAAAGGGAGAGCGTCCCTCTGTTTTCGGTGTTTGAGTCTTATGTATTCTGACAGCGCTGTTTGAAGTTTCTGCTCCAGACATTGGCGGCTGAAAGTGTATGTGGCAATTAGATAAATGCTTTGCATGCTGACCCTCGGGAAAGAAGGGTTGTATGTGTGTGTTTGAGTCATACACCAGTAGCACACAAAATTAGCTCACTAAACTAAAAAAAATCTCTTTTCTGTCCATGTCTCTGTCCACTTGTTGTTTGTGCACATAAATAACATGTGCACAAACAACACAACACAGCATCAATCAATAATGTTGGAGAGCACAGGGGGGAGGGGCAGTTGTGTGTTTGGGGGTGCAAGCATGAAGTGGCTGCTGTATTCCTGTATCAGCTCACTGCTAATTACAATTCATCACTCACTTTTAGTAATTGGCTTTATTGTTGTACTCCTCTGTATCTTGGGGGAGGTGGACTGGGGCTTGTGCTCAAACATCACCAGGCAATCTATACATGACATCAGATTAAATGAATACATGAATTCCAATGAATGTCTCCTATTGCTGTTTTGACAAATGGGCCCAGAGGGCTCAGCTCTGGTTGGTGTAGGTATGAGTAAAGTGTTGTAGCTCAGGTCCAGAGACACCATATTATGGCCAGACTTGGGCTTTAGATTTGTTTGATTCTTTCATATCTTTATCAGGGTCACTAATTTACGCACAAACCTAATTTCCCAAAAAATTCTCAGATCAACCTCATTGTATTTAGAAAACAAACTCATTTAGGGTTTGATGCCAGTAACAAGCTCAAAAACAGTTTGGGGAGAGGCAGGTAAGTGTGTCAGGATTTGGTATAAAAGGACGATCCACCACAAGCTTAGTCTTTCCAAGCATCATGGGCTGTAGCTCACCATTTTGTGACAAACTTGATCATTGATCAGCTCAAAAGAAAATATTTCTTTAGTTCACAATTGCAACGAACTTTGGTGTTTGAAGAGCTACAATGTATGATATTGTAAATAATTCAAGAATTATGGATCTCAGTACATAAAAGTCAAGGATGTGTGTGACCTTCAAGCCCTGAGCCCTGCATGAGAATCCATCATGTAATTGTGATCATTATAGCCACATGGGGTTGGGAGTACGTTGGAGGACCATTGGTACTTAACAGAGTCCGTTGGTGCATCCAGAAATGTAACCTGAAACTATATTTCGAGGAGGAGGCCTAAATTAACCCTGCACAGATACATCCAACATGATGTCTTTTTCTAGGAAGTAAATGGTTATTTCAGCAGGACAATACCGGATCTCATTCTGCATATCTTAAAATAGCTTGGCTTGGTAGACAGAGTCTGTGTGCTGGACTGGCCTGCCAGCAATCTAGATCTGTCTCCTACTGAAAAATCTATGGAACAATTTTAGGAGGAGAATCAGATAACCATAGACTATTGAGCAGCTGAAATCTTGAATTCAGCAAGAATGGACATAGCTTCCTCTGAAACACAGCAACAATTAGAATCTTCAGTTCCCAAGTGATTAAAAAATGTAAGGAAAAAGCATGGCAACACAATGCTAAGTATGGTTCTATTCAAACTATTATTGTGTGTTGATGGCATTTCATTTTGATTTTGTTGATGGTTTCTAGATACAATGAAGATGGTCAGCAAGGACACTAAAAAACATTTTTTGGAATTCGTATTCATGTTGTATTTAGTTGGGCATCATAAACCTCACCAAAAAAAAAAAAAACGCACGTCATAACTGCGTGAGTTGAATAAAATTAGATCCATTTATTGATTTGTTTAAATATAGTCCCTGTAAGTATGAAGTTGGCTGATGTACGTAAGGGCTCTTTGTGAAGGCAGACTGCCAAAATCAGTTGAAGAGACCCCTGAGCACGGCAGTTTGTGTGTTTATTTTGTAAGTCATGGCTGGTTGCAGGTGGACACGAAGTTGTACAGCCCGACAGATTGACAAGAGCTGAGAGATGGTTACAAAGTGACATAGAAAGGAGAGATGAGTGTGTCAACAAGTGCAGAGATACAACACACTGATAGAGGAGAGAACAAACCTGGCTGGCTAGTTGTGTAAACAGATGGAAGAACTGATAAATGCCCAACCCTCACCAGTTTGCATACTTGTCTAGTTGGACCACTAATGTGGTTTGTGGCTGTCTGAATGAGTGCGCGTGCTCTGTGTTTGTAAATGTGTCTGCTCAAAATGCTAAAGCTTTTTTGTGGGAATGGACCAAGAATTGTCATTTGAGACACTCTTTATTGCTTATATAAACATGCAGCGGGATGATGATGAGATCTGAAGCTTTGAATCTCTGATATTTAACAGCCAAGCACTGAAATGAGGAAGCAGTTAAGAATTAATAGTGACCATCCTCATCTCTACATGTTTTGTTGTTTGTGTCTCCTTTGTCTGATGTGGGTGGTCCAGTGTTTGCTTTGGTGTGGTGTGTTCGGACAACGCCAGTCTGTGTAAAACAGCTAGGGAGGCACAAAGGCCTTTATTGAGAGCAGGGCCAGAGTAGCACTGGCAGCGGCTGTGCACGACAAGTCACTGGATGGCAGAAAGTGGGCATTGACACCACTGATGTTACGCTGCTGGAATTTTTCAAACCCATAGTCAATTGACAAAAGTGGAGAGATGAATCTCACTTTTTTGACTGTCACTCTTGTAACTACATAATTAATATAAATATGTCCCCTCCTCCACCAGCTGGTCATTTGGGGTGCTGATGTGGGAGATCTTCACCCTGGGGGGCTCACCCTACCCTGGCATTCCAGTTGAAGAGCTCTTCAAGTTGCTAAAAGAGGGCCATCGCATGGACAAGCCCGGCAACTGCACCAACGAGCTGTAAGTTTAGCCTTTTTATCCTACAAAAATTGTCATTTTTTCCAACACAGCTGACAACAGAGTGCATGTTTTCTCTCACGCGAAGACTCCTTCACAGCCCAGTCTCAATCAGATCCATGTCTTCAGGGCTCTGTGCCCACTCTGTTGGGCCTCTGCACAGCTGTGATTGTCTGCTGTCAGTGGACAATGGTGCAGCTCTGCCATGCTGCCAAGAAAAAGTCCAGAAAATTCTCTCCCCTCTCCAACCCTGTCTGAGTAAACTGTCATTTTCTCTCACTCAGGTACATGATGATGAAAGACTGCTGGCATGCCATCTCATCACAGAGACCCACCTTCAAGCAGCTTGTCGAGGATCTGGATCGAATCCTCACCCTGAACACCAACGAAGTGAGTGCAGCTCTGTTATTCATTTTTCACATCTCTCTGCACCCTTTCAGGGTTCATTAGCACAAGTTCCTTCCTTTTTGGTGGGCAGAATTCATGACATCATATGACATCCTGGCAAATGAGACTGTCTGGTATTCTATGACAGTAAAACAGCTAAATTTGCGACATACAAACAAAATAGCATTTTTGCAAGAGCATGCAGGGTCCAGATGAATGTTGCAAAAAGTTTATGGAGCTTTATTGACATAAGGTGTAAACAGGGACTGACAAATGACTGGATGATCTGATCCAGGCTCAGCACAGCCGCTGCGTCTCAGTGAAGTTGCCCAAGCATCACATCCATGCCTCACTCCCCAAAATGGCCTGCGTTTTTCCCCTCTCTGTCTTGTGTGATATCCGTGCGCTGACCTGAAAAGAGGCCGTCGATGGAAAGCTGTCAAAACTCATCTGCTCCTGAGCTGAAACTTCATGAATTTATGCCAAAATAGCCCAATTTTGAGTTTGAACTTTTGAAATGTAATAAAGCAGCATTTTCTTGCCTTTCTCTCCCCCTCCTTTCCCTCCTACCCCAAACCGCTGGCAGATGTGAAGATCTTTAGTAATACGAGCCTTTTCGTGTTCAGCTGGGAAAATGGAAACCAGTGCTCATTTTCTACAAAACCCCAAGAACTCTTCCTCCTCACAACTAGCCCCAGAACCAGCCATGAAAGTCGAGGAAAGGGGAGAAAAAAAGGGTGCAGACACAAACAACTTCACAACACTGGTCTGAGTCAAAAATTCACAACAGGATTTCTTGAGGTTTTCATCTTCCTTCTTATGGCGGTTTGTTGTGGTCTGCCAGCTCCTTGATTTTTTTTTTCAAACCATCTTTTAGTGTTTATTTCAGGCTTTTTGGTGTCAGATATCAGATCTGTTTTGACTGAAATTATGTGAAAATATGTTGCAAAGGCTGGCATCTCTTCCCTAAAAGGGTCTTCTATTCCTCAAATTCCCAACCATTCTGCGGTGCAACTAGGTCAGCTCTGCTGGATCACCCTGCAGTCCAACATTCAATTTATTACCTATTATTCCTGCAAATATTTTCATACAGTATCCAGTTTAAGATCTTTTTTTTGTTCCATTCCATAAATCCTCCCAGGGTGATTTGGTATGGTTTAGATAAATATCATAATGAAGGTGATACTCTCCCCTCCACCCCTCTCACTCTTCTCTAGAAAGTCCCTTTTCTTGTTGACTGGGTTTCAGCTCTGAATTTTCTTCTGTTTGCTCTGTCTTTTCAGCTCTCACTTCTTTCACAACATGTTTCCATTTTGTCTGAGTATAAATGTTCTAACCCAACCCTCTTTTCCCTCTATTTACGTCTACAGGAGTATCTGGACCTGTGTGCTCCGACAGAGCAGTATTCCCCCAGCTTCCCTGACACTCGTAGCTCCTGCTCCTCTGGTGACGACTCTGTATTTTCTCACGACCCCTTACCGGACGAGCCCTGCCTCCCCAAGTACCAGCACATCAACGGGAATGTCAAAAGATGAGCCCGCTACCCACCCCCTCTCTGCCCAACCTCAACGTTCTCGAATGCACGTAGCACAGACACCTTTTCTGGAATCACCCCAGCCCCTCTGTCTGGATCCCAGTGGACTAACGGACCCAGACCGGACTGATCTAATGGCAGCGCTGCTGTCACACACTCATTCTGCCGTGCACCCACAGAACACACACAACATGCTCATGTGAGGTCTTAAAAGAGAGGACAGGGACCCTACAGAATCTATTTTGTACTGACTGAATGAAATGACATTCCCAGGGGATGTTCTTCGTCCTCCGCCTCCTCTTCCTCTCCCACATAAACACATAGATTTTTCATTTTGGTTCTCATCTTTGTACCCAGAGGTTCAACGATATTACTTGTTTGGCGATCCAGTGGCAGAGGCTGGCATTCCAAGACTGTTGTTTTGCTCCTGGAAGAATGTATGGACTGATGTGAACTCTAAACAAAAAAGGACAAAAAAAGGGGACTACAAAAGGAAGAGAAATAGGAAACGGACTGACAGAGCGTCGACTAACAAAAACAGTAATAGGAGGAGAGCAAATATAAAAGGTTCTCTCTTGTTCATTTTGTAATATTGGTGCATTTCTTTTTCAGTTCTATTGATAAACCTCCCCAATTATTCTGGAGAAAGAATACACAGTATAATGTATAGTGCTGGGTATATTTGTAAATATATTCAAATATGTATAAAAATATATTATATATATTTACAATGAATTATTTTTTTGTATGGACTTGGAAATAATCCCCACCCCCACCCTGCTTTCAGTTTGAGGCAGGTATGCTAACGGATTTTGTGTCCTATATTTCCTATTACACATATTCACACATACAGACATGGATGCACACTCTGATACACACAAACACTCTCCTTACTCTCTTTCAGTAACACAGTTGAGTATTGGCTTTCAGGGACTGACGTAACATGTTAATTTATTGACTTACGTATTTTGAAATGAGTCGAAAAGAATAAAAACAATGAAAACGATGACATTAATGATGCGCATAATACGAAAATAATCCATTAAATGTACGGTAATTTAAAATGATCTTTCAGCAGTAAGAGGGGGAAAAACCAATATTTTTAGCGGGTTTGAAAGATCAAGGTTTTGTAAGTTTTATATATGAATGTGAATATTAAGTTAAAGTAAAAAAAAAACAACTGTACATTTTATAGTCATCTAATCCCTTTCATATGTAGATGTTAATGCCATTTTTATCCAGTCTTTCTTAGCTATGCTTTAGAAAATGATTCTTTCTGGATATTTATGTGTAACTGAAAGACATAAGAATTTGGAAATACTTAACTAGCAATCCGCATCCTCATTTAGACTAAATATAGACTCAAAAGTCACATGACAGCGTTGAAATCTGAAAAACAAAGTATTAAATCATTCAAGTGTTTTTTTTTTCTTTTTCTACTGGACCAACATTAAGATGTTGTTTTGCAGGTGATAATGCCATATGTGAAAAATAAAAGTTGATGAAATACATTCCTGCACAAATCTCTTGCCTTTATTGATTGTACACTTTGCAAAGTCTCAATTTGTTTTGTTTTCCTATGATAGAAGAATGTGTTATCATTTACCATTTTCTTTTGCTTTATATCTGATGTGGGGATGGAACGTTTGGTTTTTGCCACTGGTGTGCTACTATCTGGTCAGGGGGATTTTCCACAATATGTGAAGCCAGTTTAGACAAACTCCACAGGAGGGCTCTAAATGGCTAAATGATGTTTGTCTGTGGTTTAGACAGACGTGGGGTAATCTTAAATAAAAACTCACCTTCACATGCCAAGATGCAAAACTGTCATGCTCAGCACAAATACAGAGGAAACCTGATCAGATTAGAATATTTGCTCGTAGTCAAAGCAATTTTGTTAATGAAAAGGGAGCTTGTAATTGTCATGATAGCACAGCTCTGTCTCATTCTGTCTAACTTTGATCAACCAAAGAGGCTTTGTTAACCTTCTAATAGATGCTCCGATTAACTGATTGATTTCCCTTTTTCCTCTTATCAGAACAGACTTAATTCAACAGAGCGAATAGTTGATTTACTTGATTTGATGTAAGTTAATCATAGCAGATCTTTTAGCGTGAGTGATTGATTGCCAGGAATGTGGTTGTACTTTGTAATAGTGGTTGCTTATCGACCTCGCGCCACATTACCCTTGTGGCAGACCCCAAAAAGGCAGAGCAGTCGTACTGACATAATTCACTTAAATAAGCCATATATTGTAAACATTTCACGAATTAGGTTTTTTTTCCAGAGTGTACTCCACTTCTAAACTGGTGAAAGCTGCAAGGTTCCAAGTCCCCACAAACCTGAACAGGATAAAATGGGTAAAGACAATAGATGTAAAGTATTGAGCTTGATGTCTTGAGCCACCACTGATTTCTTTATATTTTGCTTCCAAGCAGGCAGACTTTCTTGGAATCTTTTGAAAATGTGGTCTTAAGCAATAGTTCTTCAGGCTTTCTGCAGCTGTT
Organism: Leuresthes tenuis; assembly: GCF_036924035.1. NCBI lineage: Eukaryota > Metazoa > Chordata > Actinopteri > Atheriniformes > Atherinopsidae > Leuresthes > Leuresthes tenuis. The sequence goes on from NW_027325362.1 coordinate 20,545,991, forward strand.
TCAATGTTTTTCTTTGGACATTGGCTGCCCATTTTCAGTCGAGTCTTTTCTGATTAATGTACTTGTCATGTCACTTAACACTGACCAATGGATCATTCAAGCATGAAAATGGCACTTAGCTCAAGGGATGAACCAGCATTGTATCTACACAAAACAGACACCTTATCAAAGAACCAATTCAAAATAGTATCTAAGCACTTTGCTACAGGAAACCTGTCAAAAAGACACTTAAGTTGTTCTGATTTTTTTAGTTGCATCTATGAAAAATGCCAAAGATATACAACAGTGTTTTTACTTAAATAAGGTGATTCCCAAGGAGCTTTTAGTTAATAAACCTGGTTTATCTTTGCATGGAGTGCAGTGTGTGCGCAAACAATTTGAGGAAACTGAATAAGTGGAGACCAAAAGAAGAAGTAGCAATGAAAATCCACAGCAGATGAACAATATCTCAAATTCATATTCTTAAGAAAGAAGAAGAAATTCATCAAAGATCTGACACGGGACCTGAGAGATGGATCTGATCCTTCAGTTGATCCATCTACTGTTCACTGAAGCTAGAAATGGTCTCCATGGAAAGTTGGCTGTCCAGAAGTTATTCTTGATAGGGAAACAGGGAGAAAAGACTGAGGTATGCCAAATGACACAATAACTGGACTGGACAGTCGGTGGCAACAGGTCTTATGGAGGGATGAGTCCTCCCCAGAGCCCAGACCTCATCATTATTGAAGCAGTGTGGGATCAACTTGACAGAGAACGGAACAAAAGGCAGGCAACATCCAAAGAAGACCTTTGAAATGTCCTTCAAGAAGCCTGGAGAACTATTCCTGAAGACCACATATTGAAAATATAAGCAATCTTATCGAAGAGGGTTCAGAGTGTGTTACACCAAATATGTGGTCATACCAAATATTGACTTTCGAGTCTGTAAGCATTGCACAAACTTTTGGCCTTAAATACTGTATATACACTGTATACATATATATGCTTGCTCATGTTTCAAAAATCAATGCACCTCTTTCCTGTTTTCCTTGAAAGACTTTTGCACAGTATTGTGTGTAATAACAGAATTGATAAAGTTTAATAACCATGCTGCTTCTCGTTTGGTCGTATAACAGGCAGCAATGCTTCAAGCTTAAAGTTAAGCATGTTAACATTTTCTAATTAGTTCTTAACACAAAGTGTCTGCTGGATGTATGAACTATGATTCTTATAAGGTATAGTATTTATTCAAAAAGAGAGATAAAAATGTTAGTATTGTAGCTAACATGAAAATGTTTGACACTACAAAAGTTACAGGAAATCATTTTGTTGGGAACATTAATGTCTGCATCTAATTTTATGGACAGCTTTGTCCAAACAACAAATTTCTACATTAAATGTCAGATATTCCATTTCTAATGTTTTGGGAATTGTGAACATTTGTATTAAATGTTTTTGGTAACCCATATGATAAATCTTAAGATCACCTGATAAGTGAGTTTGACCTGCAGGTGGCTCTTTATGAAGAGTTAATCAAAGTAAGCAGGGTTCATGCTCTGGGCAGTAAAGCAAAAGAAAAATTGTAACAAATACTAATTTAAAGGATGTATTATGTACAAAAGATGTTCTTGAACATAAACCACGACACCCTTTTATTATCAGGCTTCAACTTGCATGGAATAAACATACACACAGCACTTCCAAGTCCTCCTCCTAAAGACGTGTCCCCTCATGTCTCCGGAACCTGAAAAAGGGCTTGGAGGGAAAAGTCAGTCAGACACATTCCTCTGTTTCTATAGAATAAGAGGGAAGAAAACTGCTATGGAGGACTGGAGGGGGATTGGAACAAAAAGAGTTGCAGGATAAACCACAGAAATACACCCTCATTAAAAGGGTAGATTGAAGAGAAAGGGAGCCGGATATCCACACTGGCTTTTGCAGACTTTTATCAGAATGACTGTCTATTGTGCTGTAGGCTGATGGCACACACAGGGAGGGGTGAACGCCATGGAGACCAAATAGAGGATTAGATTGTTCCTTCTTGACAATATACCCTCTGAGATGTCCCTGCATTTACATGACACAAATGGACCTTATCTGATTACTTATAGTGTACTCTCTATCATAGGATACATTACCAGCGCTGCTTACATTATGATAACCCTACAATAAACCAGGAACAAATTTAAAACTAAAAGCTCTCAGATAAGACATTAATTTGACAATCTATGTAATCAAATAAATATTTTTTCAAATCAAAATAGATTGTATTTTGCACATATCAAAAGGGGATACTTTTTTTTTTTTTATATCTCCATCATTTAATTGGCTTCGTTTGCTGAATTCATCTGTCATCTTGTAAAAACGCTGCTGGCAGAGCTCTGATACTTTCCTGCCCTCCGCTGATAAACATGGCCCACCACGCTCAGTCAGAGCCCTAAATGAGTTTTTCATTTGGAGGGCTTTGGGTTGCCTAATGCCCTGAAGATTAACCCACTGACCCTTAAATATTAGCTTTGAATGACTTTGGGTTGACAGAAAAAAACTAGGGGCCACATGGAGATGACTTTTACAGTGGTGCCTGAAAGTCTTCCTAAAAGGTTTCTGAAATTCTGCACCGAAATGACCCAAAACATCATCCTTCAAGTAAATAAAGGCAAGTGAGTTATGCGAATGAGATGAAAATATTTCAAGTAATACTTATTTCACTATTACTTTGTGTTACAGAAATTCAAAAGGGTTCAAAAGGGTTCCAAAAAGTTCAAGCGCTCCTGTATGTTCAGCAGTGGAAATGGTGAATTTCAATTGAGGAAGAAATGCAGCTTTTTATTCAAGAAATGTTGAACATTTATCATAGGCTTGGAAATGAGGCCATCTGGCAGTGCGACAGGCTGATGAATTGTGCTGCCTGACATTTTGGCTGTAAATGTGCTTTTCACCCCGATGCTGATTTTTCTTTCTGTACTTCCTGGTCTTCCTTTGCGTCCTTCATCCCACCCTTGCTCTCCCTTGCCCAGCCATCTGGTGGGGCCTGGTGTGTTTGTACAAGGCTTGGTCCTCTGGAATGTCAACACGAGGCTTTGTGTGAAGCCAGAGGAGCCCATATCCACAAGAGATAAGACCCCACCAACTCCAAAAGAAGAGGAGGGGTTGATGACTGGGAGGTTGTGTAGTTAGAGGGTGACTTAAAGTTTAACAAAGCTGCCGTGTGACTGCCACATCCACGGCTTAATCCTCAGCAGAACACTTTCACCCCTCACCAACGTCCAGCTTTGCCTGATAAGGTAGACTAGAAGAAGGAGGCCAACGTGCTTTGTAGTCTCCAAGTAGAAGACGTATGTGCGCCATTGCCATCTTTATTTTCTTATTTTACCTCTTTTGAAGCACAACATATTTCACTAAACTCTTTCCTATCAACCAATAGCATCTGAGTATGCATCTTACAAGTCTCTACGCTTCAACCGACCATTTGCACTGAGCAGCAGATAATGAATGGTTCATCGCTAGGTCAGTGCTCATGAGCGGGAGGGGTCTACTTGTGTTTGATTAAGGGCTTGCAAGGCACCGTGTCTTGTTCTGCATGGAAGGATAAACAAGTTGAGTGCGTGCTTGTGTGCGTGTGTGCATGAGGATGTAGGTTGTGTGTGGCTTGTTGTCCCATGGGATCTTCTAAACATTTGCTAATTGTGTCTGAACAATTGTAAATCACATATTCCACTCGCACTTAGTTTAAATGCTGACTTTGCTTTGTCTAAAGGTCTGAGGTAACAGCTCCTGGAGTGTAATCAGTGGAAAAAGAAGAGCTGAAACAGGATTGTTTAGAGGAGGATAATAGGACAGAACTGCCAGAATTCAAGAACTTTTAGCAGAGTTTACACTGCTTTTGTTTGTCGACTAAGAAGGAGTCGAGGAACTGATGTGCCCCATTTAAGAGCTTTTGGTCAGATGAAAGATGGTCAGTAACTGTGACATTAGAAAAAGATTATGAAACACACAAATCGCACCAGCACTTAATGAAACATGACATAAATAATGATGGAAAGAAAACACACAAAAAAGATTGAAAGCAAAGCTTTTGACAATGCACAATAACATTTGAGAAGACACAACAACAAACAGCTGCAGCAATTCAGATTAACATTTCTGAAAATACAAAATTATAAATGATTAAAAAAAAGTGTTTTCTAAGACAATACTGAGCTTTCTGTTGTGTTGTTTTGTTGTTTTCCAGTGTTGTTGAGTTTTGCTGCTCAGAACCACTGGAAATAAAAAAATAAAAAAGTCTGAAGTTGGTTACACTGGGCTAAAATGGCACATATTTACTGCTGTGGGTGTGTTTTATAAATGAGCTTAGTTATAAAGTTCCCTGCCAAGAGACGCCAATCACAGCACTCACAACACCCCATCGGTCAGACATATTCCCATGTGTCTCGTCTTGCTGTAATGATGTCAATGGTGACATTAAAAACTATAAACCCTGAGGCATGCTGATGGTGTCCTGCCAAGGTGTCAAGCATGTGTTTTCCAGTGGCAAGATTTTTGGGCACAGCAAACAGTTTGTTGTTAGAGAGAATCAAAACGAATGAAGCTTTTTGAAATATCCTGACTAGTAGTCTCAAGCGTGTGTTAAGTTTTATTTAATCTTTCCTTGTGCTTTGTTGACTGCTGTATTTAAGGACACCTGGTTTAGATAGTTACAATAGAGATGTATATTTTGGAACTATTGTAATGTGGAAGCACATATTTAATCAATTTGGGAAAAGCTCTTCCTTAACAAAAGCCCAGCTGAAAAGAAAGTGCAGTATATTATTGACAGGAGGACAGAAAGGTGGCTGTTGTCTCCTCTGGCCTTGGTGACAGGAGAAAGGCTGGATGGAGATATATGGCAGTGTACATGCAGCATTATTACTGTTATGAGTAAACACAGGCACTGGCCAATAAAAGAGAAGCAGTGCCCATAAATGATGTTTAATTGAAGCTGTGCGGGAGGGCAGTTTGTCAGAGTTATGGCTCCCAGGAGCCCAAATACGTACACACATATTGATACTGAGGGAGGGGGAGCGCATGGAGGAAGAAGAGGGAGGGGAGGAAGAGCAGGAAGTAGAAGAAGGATTGATTGAACAGGGAGGTTAGGATTGTTTTGGTCTCCAAGAGGAAGAATGGAGGAGAGAATATTGTCCAAAACATAGTTTAGAGCCAAAGCTACTTCCTCTGGAGGCATTAGAATTTCAGCGTTTAACCTCTAGTCACTAAGACATAAGACAGATAGTTTCCTGGTTACATACCGTATGCAATAAGTCTAAACAATTTTGATTATTGAATAAAATTTCCCACCAGAGGTCAGAAATCAAGACTGCACATACTCAGCTGCAAAATTTGGCCTCTACCTTTGTCAGGTGGGCTGTTTTCACACTCTAAATGACATATGATCACCATGACAATGTCACAGTTACAGGTTTATAAATCACACCTATAAATCACCATGACACCTCCCTCCCCTTTTCCCCTGCATCCCTCTGTCCAGCTTTAACAAAAAGTACACATTTTCTGAATGCTAATATGACTCATTTCATTCACCCCCCCTCCGCCATCTATTTAATTTGTCGATGTTAGATATTCTTCAGATCCTTAGATTGTTCATTTTGCCTGTGATTGTGTCATCTTAACTATTTCCCACCTTCTCTCCTATTGAACACCCAGCACAGCACTCCAGTCCTTCCCCTGCTGACTTCCTGACTTCTTCGGCTCAGGTGATTGCATGTTGCTGAAAGTTTGGGGCGGGCACAGGAAAAATTCCCCTTTTCCCTTCATTCTTTACAGTTAGAAGGTCATTAAATAAAAGTGTGCATTGAGTGATGGGTCTTTCTACCTGCCCGTCTGCTCAGAAAAAACAAGAGCTCACTCAGACCTGCCCAGGCAAGTCGAGATAATTACAGCTACTGACTTAATCACCCATCTCAAAGCCCTTTGGTTGTACTTCTTCTTTTTCTTTCTGACTTTGCTGCCACCTGCCAATTGTGAAGTGTTGCAACTATAAGAATTGCTGCTTTTTCATACATATACAATGAAGGGTGTTGGCACAGTGTTGCTGGCCTACAACCTGCCTTGAAATGTTGCCATATCCAGACATGCAGGTGACTAAAACTCAGACAAACTGTGAGTTGTGGGTCTCTTACCAATCTCCATCCTATCCATCTCTGACAAATGATTAATTTGATCAAATAAATGTTTCTGAAGTAATAATCCCTTTGAATGTGTCAATTTATTTTGTGAGGAATGGGGAGTATTAATAAAAAAAATTCAGTTTGACATCCTTTCACAATTTTTCCAGCTCTGTGTCGGTTGGAACAGTACGTGTTCAGTTCTGTGATAGGTGGTCCCCCCAATAATAATTACAGAGGGCAGGCTATGGTATTTCAGGGGGAGATCTATTTAAAATGACTACTATCTGACAAATTCCACCTGAATCACAAGCTACCTGAATGGTTTTCAAAGGACGTTTTAACTGGAGAATTGCTCCAAATGACTGAATGCTGTCTAGCTAGTCTGCTACTCTAGCAGTTGTCAGTTATTATTGTGAATTTATTAGCCGCGTTGTATTCAATATTATTTCTAATGAGAAGCTGTAGGTCATTTCCAAAGACGACCTACATTAGAGCTGAATTTCATACATAAAATCAAGGCTTTTCAGGAGCATTTAGTCCATCTAAAGCACAGTATTCTTGGATGATAATGTTTATGTTTATGCATTTGGCGGACGCTTTTATCCAAAGCGACTTACAAATGAGGATATAACATTACAGCTAACAAGCTAACAATAAGCTACATAGAAGGAAACCACTAGTCAGGCTCTGTCAGAGGTGACAGGGATGACTGTGTAGAAATGCAGGCATAGAGGGGAGTACAGAAATAGAAAGTGCAGTGGAGGAGGTAGGGAAGTACAGGGTAAGTGCGAGGATACAACATGGTGTTTGAAGCTGGGTCTTCAAGAGTTTCTTGAAGCTAGACAGGAATGACCAGTGGAATGACCAGTGGAATGACCAGTGGAATGACCATGATCGGTAAGTCATTCCACCATCATGGAACGACACATGGAAAGAGTCTGGATTGTCTTGTGTGGGCTGTAGGAATTGCTAGACGACAATTATTTGACGACCAGAGGGACCAAGTTATAACGTTATAACGTTTGCAAGATCATCACCGTCTCAGCTGCTTATTCCTTGCGTAGCCTGTGTTAAAGTGTAATTGGGAGAACAGTTGTTAGAGTTAGGGTCAATTTTTTGTTTCATGGTCAGTTTCATGGTCAGAAAGCACATTTACCTTAAAACTACATGAAGACTTTTTGTTTTTCCAAACAAGATGTGTCATACATTTACTAGGTAGATGTTCCAATCGAATATCAGTTTTCTCTCTCATTATCTCTCATTATCTGATTGTGGTCACTACTGGTTGCTAGTCACTGGTTCTTGGGCGTGCATGTAATTGGTCATGCATTTGGTTTTGTGTGCTTTGTGATTGCATTTTACAGCCCTGTCTGTTGACAGGATTCGTCATCTGAGTGCACTCTCAAATAGGCTATTAATTGTTTTTTGTTGTTGGGCAAGTGCATGAAAGAACTGATGAGTGAATAGGTGTCAGAGAGCCACGGTTTGGGACTTTCACGACATATTGATTGGAGTTTATCTGTGTTTATTTCTGTTTCAGTTTTGAACCTATGAATCTGATGGTTGAATCTCAGCCCATTTATGCTGTGAATACATCCCCTCCTAGACTCCACGAGGTGGCTGTTCCCCTGCCCTGACTGAGCACTGAGAGGAGGGGGAGAAAGAAGAGAGGGCCCCTGAAAAGGTGCTTTGTGCTGGTTTAGGAGGGCTTGAGATTGTGGTTGTAGGCCAGCAGCCAGGCCGAAGCTGAACAACCATCTGGAGTGACGGGCCCTTCCTGAACTCCAGCATGAGCTGCACAGAGCCAGGCCAGGCTGAGCTGGTTAGGCCTGGTTTAGACACACCAAAGAGGGCTGCAAAAACAAACCTTTGGTGCTTCGCTAAAATTCCTTAGCTCCAGAGCCTTAACGCTGAGGATGATTCCCACTGGAGAGTGGTAGGGTGACCTCACAGTGAGCTGCAGAGTACAAGACAAAACTACCTCAGAAAACTTATGGCACAGTCTTCAACAAATTCATGAATGTGATCTGGCTTGTTGAAGGCTGTTCTGGATAATTATGATGAGGATAATGATGTTTGAAATACACTGAGAAGTATGCTCAGGTTGCATTTAGCCCGCAAATGCCTTGACAAAAGAGACTGCTGATGAAAGAAAGAAAAAAATTGTGAGATATGAGTCACTCTCATCAAACGTGATTAATTATGTTTATGGAAGTCTCTACCATGGCTGTCATCAGCAAAAGCAAGTGGGAATGATCAGCACACAATGTGTTGCTGCAAACACATTAAAATAAAGCCTCAGAGACAGAAGGGCTCCTGACTCAGCCATTCAGTGGGTTTGTTTACTTTTTGGATCCAGATGTATATAGTGTAGGAAAAGTGGGCCTAGCTCGGCAGTGAGTGTGCCTCTTAGTCAAGTCTCATATAGACATATATTTAGTCTGTGAAGAACGTTTACTGCAGATCTAACTGCTTTATTTCAGGCACACTGCTTCACATGAGATGATATCAAAGTTTTCCCCTTCAACTAAAAAAGCAAGATGATTCATGGTACATTGAGTACGAAGAAGAAAAAATTCAAACCATATTGGTTTGAATGTTTTAGTGGGGCAGCTTTCTGTGCTCCCCCATCCCCCACCTCCTGCAATTGAATAAAATTCTGCGGCCCCTCTGGAGTTGGCCCAAGCCAAGCAAATTATGGCCTGAGATCTTTTCATATGAAACTCTGCCATGCACAAACATCACTAAGCAGCATCTCTTGCGCTCCCATCCCCTAGAATGGGTCCAGTTTGATCCCATTCCTCTGAGCAAGGCCATCATGTTTTAATCTTGAGGCATTCCTAACCAAAACAGAGAGAGAAAGAGAGAAAACAAACATGCAAAGGAGAAAAGGCCCAGATAGTTGGTAAGAATTTTATACAGGACGTAGAAACAAGTTACACATAGGCTTGTACTATGCAATCTAAAGATTGATTACCATATAATAAACAGTCATCTCCTCACTTACAAACCTAGAAATTACAGCTACCATGTAGTCAAAAATGTATTATATCCTTTAAAAGCTCAAAGGTTATTTTATCAAAATACTCATTGTTAATTTTTTGTCTTTTCTTTTTTGTTTTTTAGGCTTATATTACTTTTTTTATTTTTAGTAGATATTTGTTTAGGGTTAGGGAACAAACTACTTATTTAGCTTTAGGTACCAAGCTTTGTGTTTTGTTAGGTTTAAATACCAAAAATACTTGGTTCTGGTCACAAAAACACACAATTGACATGATTTCTGTATGGTGAATAGTCAGTGAAGCTTTGCATTGTTTAACTTAAACTTCAATAGTAACAGAGGTAAAGGTTACCTGGTGACTAAGCATTAACTGTTATAGCATTGTTATTTATCCAGATCTCTACCATTACATGGCAACTTTGATATCATTTTAGAGAGAAATGTTGGACAAAAACATGGAAGATGTGACCTAAATTCTAATAATCTGCTTTCAATTTTGTAAGCATAAAATACACTCTGTCATAAGAATGCAGTTGTTTTCCATTGCTAAAATTAAGTTTTTAACTTTCACAAAAGATCTTGTGGCTTTAGATTTTTAATATTAAGCTAAGGATGCTTATACATGTAATAACAATTAATCTAATCACAGATATGATAAAAACTGCTAGAATATAAGTAATCGAGTTTAGAATTTCTGTCATATTCATTATATCATTTTGAATTATATCAAACCCTGAGGCCTGTTGTAATAGGGAACTATAAATGAACATTCTAATATTATCATAACCCACATAATATTTATATACAGTTGATAAGGGGGTGAGGTTCTGCTTTTAAACAAACATCCTTTACAGAAATACATGACAGCTTTCAATGATAAATGACAGTGATTTTGTCATCAAACCTAATCTTTCTGGGAAGTGCTAAATCAGAAAGCTAATGATATTTTTGGCCACACACACATACACATGAACACATGCTTACTGATTGTGGTTGTTTCTCACAGATACCTCAGTTATGATTGCCAATTGTTTCTTGAATCTAACACTGGTCTTAGCCATCCAAACCTTGAAAACCACAGTTAAGTTCAAATGCAACAAAGTGAAAACATCACAAATGAACACTTAAGATTTTCATTAAAACTCCCATGAGTCTCTGTACTAACCAGCATGAAATGACCACAAAGTCCCTGCCCTGGCATGTTTTTTTTCTGTGAAATAAAACATTTTCTTTAAAAAAACAAAACTTCATTGTTATCCACAGTTACTGATTGTTCATGTTATTTTACATTAGACTTATAGATTGTATGGGAAAAAAACATACAAAATAATCTTGAAAATTTGTAAAATTATCTTTTAGTTTTTACAGTATAGCAATACTAAATTTTTTTCCCCTTCCACAGCACTGCTTTATTGTTAAGGTCTGTAGTCAGACCATGCGCCCCAACTCTAAAGTTCATCTCGGTGTGAGTTATTCAAATGGCCCTGTTGTTTACAGTAGTGTTAAGTGCATGCCCCTCCAGGATCAGACGGAGTCATAATCCCCTCTTCGTTCCCACTGCGGCCGAGATTGTGTGTAAGTGGACGTGGGTGATGGCAGACAGGGAACGGCTCACCAGCCAGCCCTTTCAAACCAGCCAGACAGCATCATGGCGACACAGAAAAACACGTGCAAACACTCGTATTCATCCTTGGACAAACAGAGACACAATATTAAAGCAGATGCACAAACAAAAGTGAGAGAAAAAGAGCAAAGGAGAAATGCTATAATTTATTTTGCCCGGTTGCTAAACAGCCCTTTTTTCTGTTCTCCCTGTGTTTTTATGTCATGTCACCTTGTAAAAAGACTTTATGGCTTTCCCAGGCCTCATGGCTATGAGTGCCATGAGGCGGATTGTTGGAGCTTTAGAATCCCTCCAGGATCAGCACTTAGTGCGGGTGACAAGAGAGCATCTCCAGATAGCTTTAGTTCTAAAACTGGGAAATTTAGATCTTTGTGCCTCTTACTACAGGTATAGACTGGCCTCCCACTGACCCTTCCAGACTTCCTGAACAAATCTCTCAAAACTACCTTCAGGTTTTTGTCACAGTTGTATACTTACCATTGCAGACCAGAGGGAAGGCAAGCGTCTTATGACTTGTATTATTTATTGAATTCACCCGTGACTCTGAATCTGTTTCCACTTGCTCCCCAGGCCACAAAACACTGGACACACAGTGCTACTGCAGTCATTTATAAGATGTGCAATATAATATAACTGTCAAAAGACATCAGCACAAGGGACTAAATGGGAAATCCACATGACAGAGGGAAGAAAACAGAAGGGAGGGGTTTCGGTTGTATGGTAATCTAATCAGGTGGAGGTTCCCCATTAGTATCGAGGTCTCATATCAGCAAATGTATTTTCTTAATACCTCATATTTACCTTTGCCACCCTCCTCCAGTCTGCCCATTTCTATATTTTCTATATACTGTTCACACAAAGTCTAAGTGAAGCTTCTCTGAGGTGCTCAACAGCTAGTCTTTAAATCATGCAATTAGAGCTCAGCTGGGGGATTTATGCTTTCTGGCAACACCACGTCTTTCACTTATATGTGGCCATAGGGAGACGACCTTAAAAGGAATGCAACAATAAAAACACCCTGAGAATCAGCATATCATACATTGCTCAAACTATTTAGTCGATGTTGCGCAAAAGCATTTAATACATGGGATACATATGTACAAATGGCTGCTTTTTGTGTATTTATAAGCTTTTGTGTTTTGACCAACTGAAAAGCACCACAAGATCTTCCTCAGTCTATTCCACTTTCCACATCTCCTGACTCAGGCGTCAGTCTGACCGGTTCTAAGTTTTAGTTCCCCAGGACAAATAAACAAGCTGGATGACTCCACTGCCAATGCTGTTTTTCTCTGAATGTCCTCACGGAAGCAAAGAGTGTGGAATTCAACTTCAGGCAAAAATCCTAATTCAGCCACCTACCCCTGGAATTTGAATCACAAATGTCTAGATAAACACTCAAAACCTAAATCAAATGAATGCTGGATAGACACAGTTGTTCCCTGCCCAGGCTCCTCACCAATAACCCAGTGTGAGAAAGCTCTGCAAACATGTAAAAGAGCCAACCACAGAATTCCTGAGTGTCCAGTCGTCTGCTATGGCTTTGAGTCCAAAACCAAAAGCCCAAAACATACCAGACCGCAAAAAAGGCAATTTAGGAGTTCTCGTAACACATGGTTCACAGTAATGAAGCTGCACACATGTTTACACTACCTACCTACAATTTGAAACCTCTAAGTCTCACTTTGTCTTCACTCACGGACAAATAAATTCATGCAGAGTGCAGTGTCACAGAGGCTAAGACAGAGGGGCCCAAGAAAGCTGTCATACGAACACATTTAGACTAAATTGAATCATCATAATGATTGTCATCAATCACAGTTGAGGTAAAAAGAAATTTGTGTGGGGGTTGAATCATGTCTGATAAATTGACTCCATTTAATTGGGCAGGCGTCCTGGAGATGAGCAATGAGTTAAAGACACTCCCCAAATCTGATTTCCCATTAAGTGAAGAGGAGCAGCCACAAGCATCCCAACAACCTCCATGACTGATATGATGTTGATTCGCATGAGAAGTGATGGACTGAAATGCTTGAATTTCTTTTCAAAAGTTGTGATCAGTTGAGTTTTCTCAGGCTAATTTTGTGATTGAAACCATTTTATTTTTGATTGTGCTAAAATCATAGGTATTTTCAGTTGAAATGGCAATTTTGATTTGTGCTTGTGAAATAAGCACAAATCCCCCCCTTCCCTCTCTTTCTCTCTTTATTTGTGTGTGTGTCTATGGTTTCCTGTGTGGCACACTCTCCAGGTTGTGCTCTGGGAGAAAATTTACGATGGAGGATGTTTGGTCTTCCTCTAGCTTCAGGGCAGGAAAAGTTGTTAAATAAGTGTAAGCAATAAAAGAGACCAGCATGTTGGGTTTAAACAGAAAAAATAATAACCCACACGTAGACAGTGTGCATGGAGACACACAGACACATTCATATTTTTATAAGTTGTAAGCTAGAAAGTTGTGGATAAAGAATTATTGACTGAAATGTGTAATGAAGGAGAAGCGATTTGCTACAGTACAGAAAGAGGTGAAGGAGAAAAAGAGGTACTGGGAGATTGAGTCTATAATTCTTGGCACTGTATTCACACCCTGTTACATTCCTTCCATGAAAGAATGCAGAGTATAAAAGCCATTAACTCTAGAGGTTGTCCAACAACAGCCTTGCCCATTTACTTTGCTATAATTTGCTGCCTTGTTAATTATCTGGCTGCATTAAAATACACCATTTTGACCAAAATTGGGACATGAGTGTTTGAGTGTTTTGCCTGTGGTTGCAGTTATGTATGAAAGAATTACAGGGCTATTAAGTAGTCCCCCCCCCCTCCCCTTTCCTTTGGGTCAAGATACATTCCTTTTTTAGGTGTGAGGTTTGAGTTTTTTTCCTTAAGAACCATTTTTTGCCATATGGAGAAAAAGTTGGAGAAATGACAAAATGTGAGCACAAACCCCTGCGTTTAGTTTCAGTTGTGAGTGTGATGCGTCATAGGCTTTATGCTACCTGATGTGTTAAACTGTGAAAACTATATGTGGTATAAACAAACAACTGAGAGTTGATGAGGTAATGATTACACATTAGACCCATTCTTTTTCTTCTTCCAGTAATAAGCTTACTGGATGGGCTCCAGTGAAAATATAATGAAAGAAGAGATGGTAATCCATTTTTTCACGTTCTTTCAGTGGTCCTTCAGCACTTACTCCAGGCTAATGGTAAATCCATACTTTCAATTTAAGAACTCCAGCATTTGGGGTGCTGCTTCCTAAAGATTATTGATATAAACCGCCAGTCACATTGAGGAATTCTGACCTGCACCGAAACATTTGTGGGGGAGTGAATGACAACGTGAACCCAGGAACGCACTGCAATCCTTTAATGGCACTTTTGGAACCACCGTTAATCCTCTTTTCACCCCCACTCCTCACTTCCCACATGGCTGATGTCTCCACTTTGTGGCATACTGTAAAATTATGGTCTAATTATGTTGAGGCTATGGGCAGGACGGGGGGGTATTTGGTGGTTAAGCGTCAGGGTCTAACTGCTGCTGCTGTTCTTGGCACGATGCTATCTGCTCAGACTCAGGGGAGCACAGGGGGACCAAGATCTGGCCCTCACCCTCGCCCCTTTTAGAAACTAAAAGCTAGACACTTTGGTGCCATAAGGCCCAGAATCTGTAACAGACCGAGCAGAGACAAATGATCTCCCTGACAACACAAATGAGAGCAAGGGGTGTGAGGCACACACTGAGTACACTTATGCAAACGTGGGGCTTGGAGAGCATATATATATATTTATATACCATGATGCACAATTTGAGTTTAAAAAACAAAACAAACAAGGAAAAAATAGGCACAGCTCCAATACCTAAGCAGTTGAATCGCTGTTTAAAAAAATACATAAAAATAGAATACAATAGTTTGTGAAACTTAAATCCCATATTTTATTGAAAAGGGGAAATAAAATATATCAAAAGTTCAAAGAGAGACCTTAAAAAATATGAACTCATTTTGAATGCGGTGGCAGCAACAAGGAAGGGGCCATGTTTACCACTGTGTAGTATCACCTCAACCAAAGCCTATAAACATCTGGGAACTGATTAGACCTTTTGCTGGACCTTTGGCAGAGGAATCTTGTTCAATTCTTGTGTGACGCAGAATTCTAGTAGGTCATGGATCTTCTGTGTTGTATTTTGTGTTTCATGAGGATCTTCAATAAATGGCTAAGTGGGAGATATTCTATGAGCCTAAATGGACATCATCAAACTTCCATGAGGAGGTATAACTTGAAAACATCTGTTTTGAATGAATTTGTCACTGAGCCGCTAAAATGACTGTTATTCATATGGAAATCTTATACGTCATTAGTGAAGAAAACAACTTTGTTGCCAAATGCAAAAGATAAAAGTCCTCCATCTTATGCTCCATCACTTCTTGACACTGCTTGGGCATGTGGTTGTTAGTGCAGTGATAAAACCAAACTGCAAAGGGATGTCGACGTCATGCAAGCCTGCATTAAACATTTGTTGTATCAACGAAACCCACAACAAACCAGTTCCTTCATCATCTCCTCTCTTCAGTAGATGTTTTCCTCAACCCCAAACACATCAGTTCATTTCTGACACAGTCATGACGAATTACAAACTGTTGCAGTGTTCTGGGCTTAGCTGGACCACATTGGTGGGAGCGCCACATGCAGTGTGTTTGCCGATGCAGGGCTTAGGGGAGCCAAGCTGTTGTCAGAAACAGGCTGCACACTAACAATGGACCTCTCAGAACCAGTCTTGACCATATGGTGGTACTTATTTCAACTGTTTCTCAGAAGTACATTGTGTAATTTCATATATCCCTGGTTAAGAAAGAAATATGATTGTATTTACTTTTCTAATGGAATTTCGATTTGAGCAATGATAAATATTTACAGCTCTCATGGAGAATAATCTGTTGAGTTCATGAAGGGATGGTGATTGAAATTGCTGGTAAATTCTCTTGAGCAGAAAGTCTTAGAAATCTACTTTTCCACAGGATAATGTCATTGTTTCCTCTCCTCTTACTATTTTGATGCTACCAGGCTCTTGTTTTGGTGATGTGATCTTCTGAGGTACATCATATGGTTACTACTTAAGACATGCATCAATGCAATTCAGTTGAAATGCGGCATTTACTTTTATTTGCAGGTGGTGATTCACCTTGCATTATTAGAGACACTGCCTGAAAGAGGAGCACACTAACAAGCTGAGGTCTAGTGAACCTGAAGCACCAATATCTTAGGTTAGTGTTAGGTTACCAAGTGGATGATTATTTTCTCAACTAACAGGGAGTTGATTCATTGCTGAGGTAAAAGGTGATCAATGGTCCATTGCATCAGATAAGCACCTGACTGGGTGGTTGGATGGATCTACTCTTTGGAGCTGAGGGCAAACAATGCGGTCCCAGAGTCTCCCAAAGGCCCATGAAAATTAAGGGACAATTAGAGCTTTTCAGAGTGGGCAGTGAGGTGAGCGGACAGGTTGGTCCGGGGCAAGTAGGGTAGCAGAGGCAATAAAGGCTCTGTGACAAACAAGAAAATAACTTTTGGTTGATAGGTTTTATGAGCATGATCAAGCGGGAGTGTGTTTCAGTGAAAGTGCTGCGAGGATGTCAGAGCAATACTGCTGCTAGGTTTGTATTAAGAGAGAAGACAATGTTTGGCATTACTGTTGATGGATGGCATGTAAATGGATGGAAGATAGCTTACAGATAGAACTCCAGATGGAGCAAGAGAGAGCTGCAGTATCAAGAGGAATGGGGAAAAAAAGAGAGGATCTTTTTACTTCTTAACACTGTACTATCTCTCATAAACCATGATCTCACGAGCCTGAGCAGTAACACCTGCCCAGAGCTGGCCATCTTTGTGGCATATTGATATGTAGCTGCAAAGAGAGTGAGAACAAAAGTTGTACTAAACATCTGCTAAGCTGGAAGCTGTTGAACAACAAAAATCCTTGATACAAACACAAAATTTAATAAAAATGTCACAGATTATGAACATAAATTGGACTAAGCTTACTTGGCAAGTAGATAGCTTGTGTCTGAGACATAGTAAAGATGGTGAAACATTGAGGGCTTAGGCCAGAACATATCCTGTGGCCAGGAAAACTAATCAACCTTCATCGCATATTTATATATATGATCTATATCTCAATTGTTCTGAAGGCAGTGTGGAATCTCTAAATTGGTGTCTCAAATTGCAAAACTGTTATCCTCTAAAACAACGAAAAATGTGTTGCATGCAGAATTTCCATTTTGTAAACACTTAGCTCTTAATTGCGATGTGAATACATGAGGGTACCAGTATGAATATCCATTTAAAGTTGGAATGTATTGAATTTGATTAAAACTCCAGTTCAAAAAAGGTTGGGAGTATGTGTAAAGAGTGAAAAAAAACAAACAACCAAAAGAACAGATTTCAATCATTGACCATCACTGAAAGTGCAGCATCTCACAGTTGGGATGAGGAAACAAAGGCTGGAAAACTTATTGGGTTAATTGGGTAAGTTTCATGATTGGGTATCAAACGAGCACCTTAGAAGTAAAGATGTGCAGATGTCTGCAAATTGCAATTTGGCAATTTCGGGAACAATTTACTTCAACATAATATTGTGAAACCAATGAATATTCCATCATATATTTCATTACACAAGGTCAAGGTAGCTTGAATATTGCCATTGTTGCTACCAGTTATCATTATTTTACTGTATGAAATAGAATTCTTGATAAACTAACTTATATCCGCAGGTAAAGTTAGGGCAGATCAGGTATAGCTCTGTTTTGCTTTTGTTTAAGGACGAGAGAAGTCCAACTGTACAGTTATGACACAAACACCTGTGTGGGCAATATTAATAATACAATTATCGTAACTGGCAATAAATTAGACTTTAAGCAGATTAGTGTTGAAAATAATACATTTGACAGGCAAAAATATTCTTTGTTCAAAGAGATCAGGTCTTTACAGACATACAGTGGTAGAAAACAAGGACGTTCTCGGGAGAGATATCTGTACAGGGTCAATAAAAGGCCCAAATAATTGATGATTCCCAAAATGAACCCTCTTGCCCGTTGACCGCTGGAATAGGCTCCAGCCGACAGTTGGTTTCAGCGGGTGAAGAAAATGGATGGATGGAATTCGAAAAGTTTTTCTCAAATAGTTTTTTTTCTTCTTTACAGTGATATTATCATTGGAAGACTTTATCAGGCCTTTGTATTGTTTAAATATGCATTCCAATCTTTGAGTATGGTGTTGTTGTGAAGATAGACCTATTTTGTACATTCATCCAGTCATCCAGTTTCTATGACCTTATGCTGTTAGGTCATAGAAACACAGTTAAAGTCAGGATTTAAAATGCTTACACATGCACTGTAACCACTGCCACACACATACACAGTACATAAGATGAGACTTTCTTACACTGTTATACACATTCAAACTAAATTCATGAATAACATAAACCATGCCAAGGTCTATTTTGGTTTAGATGGACCAATAACTCATTGGTCATTGGTGTCATTGTGAGATATATTTGCAATGTGTGTACACTGCAAAAAGGGTGCACCTGAAAACATCAATGTGTTTCATGGTGTGGCCGCACTTTTCATTCCTTTGTATTGTGGCCTTTGAGGCCAAAAGCAAACATCTCTTTTCTCAGTGACACACAAAAGAACAACCTATTTCCAAGTGTTCCTGGTTGTGTTGTGAAGTAATCCTAAAAATGTGTGCCCTGGTGTGAAAGTAAGCTAACAGAAACTAGGCCCACTATGTAGGTAGGGTTCGCGGACATTCCAGGGTAGATGTAAAGCTGCTCATAACCATTAACTCAATCTTTTATCATGATGAAGGAGTGATGACCGGACTGAGCTGAGTAAATCCAACAGTAATCTGATTGGTTGGAAGCTTTGTTTATGATTTCATAGCCTTTAGCGGTTTCTGCAAATCGCGCTTGTGCTCCTCATGTTCTGCTTTAGTTGATTCCCCTTTCACACATAGGACATTTGGTTTTGGTTTTGTCTCTCAAAAAGTGGCCTCTCCACGTGCTCGTGACCAGAACCCTGATGTTTCTGGTTGAGCCACAGTGGAAGTCTCTAATTTAAAAATGATCAGTTTGGTATGCAAAGAAGAGAGCGTGCCCACATGAAGGCTGATGCTGACGAATTCAACTTTCACAAGACCCACAAAACAGCTACATGCATTCTCTCATATATTCATAACATGATTTACACTCGCCTGTCAAGATGCTCCAAGCCAGCGGCACTAATGGTAACAGTATGAACGCGGATAATCTCTTATGCTTTTTGTGGTTTAGCAATTCTCAGCAGGGTAATCGACATGAGGGTTGAAGTTTTTGAATTGTTTGACAATATTATGTGTCTCGTTACATTTCTGTATGAATATAAAATCCCCATTTAGCAACAAGTCAGTTTAAATTCCAGATAACCTTCTTATCTACTTATCTTCATCTTGGGAGAGATACAGTTTGTTTGAAATATATGTTGCTTTTTCTTCTTAAGATGAACTCAGGAAGGGGTTGATGTGTAGCTTTGGAGCCGTCAGTGCAAACAAGTGGAAAACACCTTGATGATGATTATCACAACAGTTTGGTTAATGTGGCCACACAGTGCTGCCGTTGAAGTGTAGCCTTATGGTTACTTTCAGTTGTGTTGCAGAGTCCTGGACTGCAGACGTGGGTAATGTAGGATCCTGCTGATACTCAACTGTATACGAGGACTGGAAACAGCACAATTAGTCCTAACATGCCAAATTGACAAATTCTCCGCAGAAATGAGACAAAATGTGCTTGTAGTCTGTCCATGTCCTCATCCACATGCCGCTGACACAAGCTATCCAGATGAAATGCATGACGCTTAACACATGCACTTATGCCAACACTGTTGACGAAAGGCACGTCCATCTGTGTGAGGCAAAGGTACCTGGCTGATGATAATAACAGATAAGGGAAAGTGAGCAGGAGAAAAAAAAAGGGTGAGAGGGACAGAAAAAACATTTTTACTAGCCTTCACAGTAGATCACTCTCACCCAGGGGTCCTGTCAGGAGAAGTTTGGCTGCTTTATTGACTGCTTGGCAACTGACTGTGTGAGGAGAAGAGGGATTGAAACTGTTATGATCCAGCAAGAGTTACTACTCCTGTCGGCCTAATATGCAAAAGTAGCAGGTGAATGTCAAGTCCAGTGATTACTGAGAGTCACAGATTGGATATTAGAGAAGCAAATCATGTCAGCATGATCAGTCAGGTTGAAACCATAGAGAGGAATACGTTTTATCACATATTATTTTCAATCAATTTACTGTAGTGATGGCCATGTTGTCATGAAACTGTAATAAAAACGTGTTTCTGCATTTATTGAAGACCCAACAGTTTGAATTGAACCACTTAGTCTCGCTTTAATCACCTTGGAAGTAAAACTGGATGAAACAACACATAGCTAACAGTACAAAAGAAAGCAAATTTTCTTAAGTAAGCAAGTGCTAATAGAGTCTCAAGTGAACTAAGAGACTTATGAGAAATAGTAAGAAATGCAACTCCAACCTGTCAGTTTTCAGTTTTCATGGCATCACTGAATGCATCATGAAGAACAGTTTTTTTGTAATGGCAGAAGCAATATCACTTTGACCTAGGGACGCAAGTAAGAGTGTCTGTTTGTTTGTCTAGTTTGTCTCTGCGTTGGCCCTGTGATGGACTGGTAACTGTGTCCAGGGTATATGCTGCCCCTTGCTGCCCCTTTGAAAATGATGAGCACTGAAATAAGCTTTCCCTGACAAAGTTGGATGCAGTTTCTCATTCTTTTAACCTACATGTGCTTTTTCTAGTATTCCATAGCAGATATGTAGCATTTGTTAAAGTTACTGAAGTTGCTGAAAAGCACTAACTTTGATGCAGTTTTATTACTTTTTCCTCTCACAATGCCTCACAGTTTTCCTATTGTTTCTCAATAAGTGGGCACGGGAAGGCTCAGATTTTCATCAGTAACAGCAGTCATAAAAAACAGCAACAACAACAAAAAAGGCCTTTCACAAAAGAACAAATGATATCTCCAGAGTATGCAATCTTCATTTTAAGTGCAGAGGGAAATACTAATAAAGGAGAACATTGTTACTCAAAATGTTTTACTACCTTTGCAATATAGGATTTATTGGCCACATTAATCATGACTCTTCAGCTCCTGGATAAAGACAAAGATAAAGATAAGACAAAAAGTCAGTGTGAAGTATTCAACCTCTTGTTGCTTCATCTTGGAAAAACTCTTGCACAACTTCTTGGAGCAACTCTTGTTTGCCTCCAAGACACATCACACTGAGGTGTTCCAACTTGTTTAAGGACAAAGAGAAAAGATTAACTCTGAATAGTTGCTGCACACATCCACTGCTGGATAGGATAATAAGTTTGCCAGCCTGGGACACTGATAAAAAAGAATAAATCGAGTGAAGCTCCTCCAAGTGTTTTATTTATTATCACTAATTCTGCCTCGCAGCTAGTGTGTCTTCCTGAGTGTGGAGCCCTGTCTCCGTCTTTCTTCCTACACTGTGTGGGACCGGCCAACAAGACCAAGAGCAGAGATCTTATGAAAAGCCCACCAGGCTCAGCAACACCCAGGCATAACAAAAACACCTTCTGATGGCATGAAGTCATCCTGCAAGACTGCACATGCAGCCTCAGCAGCAAGCACTCTCTGAGAGAGGAGTTATGCTTTCTCTTTCCCACTGATTGAAAGGCTTGATGGGAAGAAGGAGACTTGGAAGAACTGGTGGAAGAAACGTCTGTGCAAGGAACTGTCAATGAAATGCTCAGAATATATGTTTCCATTTACTTCTTATAGCTAATAAGATTGGGACACCTAGGCTTTGTTATTGTAAAAGCAATGTGTCTATACCATAAAATTATCAACCAATTTGTAATCTCCTACATGGCCAGGTTTGAATTTTGCTTTTTTTAAAATGCATATAATAAAGTTTCACAGGGATGCGTCACTAATCAACAACTTATCTGACAGATAGCACAATATAGACTACAACAGTATATCAAATGATGCCCTATGTCAGAACAACATAACCTATTCTATATACAAGGTCCCGAGCCTACAGTATATAATGATCTGACACAAAATAAAAGCAATATTTTAACAACATGCTTACTAAAATGTGGAAGGACAGGGTCTTACTCTGTGTGGACAGAGCTGTAGGTTAATCAAATGTTTGGGTCACATGGGGGAAGACAGGTGCCCTCTTTATGGCCAGGTGATGACAGTTATTCTAAACCATGGAGTCTCAGGGGGAAAAGCACACAAAGCACAAGGATACATGGATATTTAGATACTGTATAGGTGCAAATGAATCTCTCCAAACAAACAGTGACAAACCATTCCGCTCAAAGAAATACATTTCACACCAATCTAGCGCCCTGAAATTGTGAGAGACTGGGTTTGAGACAGCACAAAGAGGTGAAGAGGACAGTGAGTGAAAAAGAGAAAGTGGCAGACGCTTGGATTTCTGGTGGTTTAATGAGTTCAAACTACACGCAATGCGCAAAAATAAATGTACACCCCCAGCAACTGGGGGCTGCTGTAAAAGGTGCAATTCAATATCAAATTTGAGAAATACATCAATAGCTATAGCTTTATATAAAACAAATAAAATTAAGCAATAATTTCCATTTCCATTTTAAAGTTTTGGCCCTAAAGTTTTTGCCCTCTCATGGTTTTGGGTATGGCTCCTCACCTTCTTCTTAATTGAATTGAAATATGTACATGCTAATCTGGCTCACTTGCTGTGCTAACGGCGGAGTCCTGGCAGCTAGCACCCACTCGCCGCTGCTAGCCCCCGGCTAGCTACTCAACATAACTTGTACTAGCCTTTTAATCTTTTTAGTCCCCCTGCAAGCAGACTGAAATGGTTCCTCAAATTTTCTCTTCATAGAACATGCAGGCTGTCCTTGTGCTTTTGAAAATGTGGATGGTGCTTTGATTGCTGATTTCGCTCATGTTTCATAACACATACAAAAACTATGTTAATTGATAAGTATGCTTTGGTAGAAGAGGACTAAAATTTCCAATGGATATATTTGATTCAATTCTTCCCTATTTTAATCCATTTATAGGAAAGACAATGTCAGCTGCCCTTTACTGATCTTTTGAGTGGAGACAGCTTATAGGAAAACTTAGACAAAGGAAGGGAGATGAACAAATGGCTCACCTGGCACGTATAATGTTTCTGTTGTCTGCTCCAGCCGAATCAGCAGCTGATGAGAAATCTCTTCTCTGCTCAGCCTCAGAAAGAGCTAAAGTTACCCTGTAACTAATGCACTGTCCCCCTTATTTCCTCCGCCTTTTTCAAGTCTCCTTCACTTCCTTCCATCTCATCTATTTTCCCCCTGTATTTAATTGTGTCTTTGCTAGGACCCTCACCTCAACCAGTGGTCCATCTCTGTCATGTGGAGTCCTTATCTCTGTGCACCTTCTGGTAGGATTCAAGAAGACGTCAAACATTTATGCCCTTGGTCACAACATCAATGCTGTAAGCGCAACTGTAAGGGTTTTAGGAGGTTTTAAGGGTTTACCCAGATGAGGTTCTTTGGAGTTCAAAGGTGAATGGGGTCCTGGCCTTTTGCGATAAAGTGATGAAGTGAATCGGCATAATGAAACAGACCAAACAGAATCAAGTATCAGTCCAAATCCCTGCTTGTTCAGATCCATCAATCCAGTTGAGTTTAGGGACTTAGAAAAAAACCCCATAAATCTTGCTGATGTTCTGCAGCCTCTTTTTCCTCTGCTTTGCAGTTTCCTCAGTTCTTCCTCGTACACAAGTGCGGATACATGTGAAGACCTCTTTTCACAACTGTAACCTTATCCAGCTAACAGACATACCTGCAAACTAACTAAATGAAACATGTTTAGGACAATATATAATCACATTTTTCAGATAAGTGAATAAATGAATGGCAAGTAAAGAAAAGACAAAAAATATATTTGTGTAACTGCAACTACCGTGATTTTAGAATTAAAAAGAAATTTGTCAGACAGAAATATAAACCATCTTTATTTTCCGGTGTTTATGCTTATCCAGAATATAAAACGGGGATGGAAAAAAACTTAATGATGACACCTTACACATCTGTGAAAGTCTAGAAAAACATCAACCTCCCCAAATGTTACTGTCATCAGAGGAGACACAGCTTTGGCAGTAACAGACACTTCATCACCCGTGTTCAATAAAAAAAATTAATTAAAAACAAACACAGACTGACATGGCAGATTAATGAGACCACAGACTAGGATAGGTGGGGGGTTGGTTTCTGCTGAAAACACACAAAATTGTGTGAAAGCTTCTGATACAATTTATTGAAAGAATCAACTGTTACGCCTTATGAAAATTTAAAATCTAAATCTAGTTAAAAAAGTACAACAAGGTCTTACCCAAGCCATGTGTGTGCCACCACTCTCGATTCAATAATAAATCATATTGCTCAACAGAACATTCCCATCCTGAAGCTAAGCGTGTTTCTCATAAATGCGGTAACATGTGTGCACACATAATGTACACACTCACTTGATTAGTGGAGTTAAAAAGCACATACTGTGTCAGAAGAAATTTGATTGATTACACTGTCTTTTAGTTTTTATGCCAGTTCAAACTGCTAGTAAATCAGCTCTGCTGGATGCTGTGAGTTGGACTTTGAAACAAATCCCCTCATCTTCTTTTATCTGGGCCACATGGTGGAGTATCTGGACTGTAATGATTCCCTTCTTTCTAATGGAATGTTAAACCAGTTGTAAGTGCTTTTACATCCTGAGACTGTTATCTTCATTTGCGTGTTGCAGGATTGTGCTAAAACAGAACGTGTGTCTGTCTTGCACATTGACAAATATGTGAAGAATTAAGAGAAAACAAAGTAATTATCTTGGGCTCTGAAATCAACCCAAAACTCTGCTAGAGGAGTGAGGTTTCATTTTAGTAAAAATTTACAGCTTTGAACCTCTATCCCTGAGAATAGTTAGGTTTCGATTTACCAGCTAAGCAAAATCCAAAATGATCTTTTGAAGAGCTGCAAAATAGAAATGTGACTCAGACACTTTTTGAAGTGGTTTGAAGTGAGTAAATTAGGCTGCTTGATTTCACCAGAGAATGGCAGTATAAGCACATTAGCTGGTTGTAACTTAATAGAAGAAGTAGTTGCAGTGAGTTGAACCGTGTGTGTCAATGAAAGCTCAGTTGCCCAGAGACTGCCAGAGCTAGTAGCTTCCAATGCGAGCAAGCATATGTCCAGTGTGTGGCCCTGCTGACACTTCACTTTGCTAGGTCCTGAGCTGGCAAGTCTCCATTGAGTTTTCACAGCTCGCAGCTTTTCACTTAGGCTTCCTTCCACTGTAAGCAACTAATCATGGGAACTAGACAACCTCTGGGAGTGCAGGGTTAGCTAACAGCTCCGAGATAGCCCAGCTACCACACCTGAATTGTTGAAAGCTGATTCTGGTGAAGTATGTGTATACATATGTATGTGTGTGTGTGTGTGTGTGTGTGTGTGTATATATCCCAGATACTCCTAGAGACAAAAGTAATTCCTTAAGAAGAGCTCTTCTCTCGATTTTGCTTTTGTGGATGTCCACCAGAGTCTTTCTTATTTTTTATATTTTCTTCTCGAGGTTAGGACAACAAATACCTCTTTTGAATTACAACCACTAACCAATTTTAAAAAGTCTCTTTCAGATTTACTTAATTACTAAATGGAAACTCAGCTAATGTGGTGCCCTCAGAGAAAATCATGAGCGTAGACCATCCACGGCTAATTTAGTTTCTGGAATGCATATATTTACCAAATTAGGTCATTATACCTATAACTGCCTGAATGCAGCAATCACTTAAGCTTTAAATCATCACAGGCAAAGTTTCAGGCACCAAGACGAACATTAAGACCATCACTCACACAGCCTATGCACACACACGCATAAAGAAGAGACAGAGACAAAAAAGATATGTGAGAAGCAGCAACATCAGCATACAGTGCAATTATACATTCAACAAAACTATCTAATCTAATAAAATATCTATCTTAATTGCAATAAGATACTGCAATGCAAAATTGTGAAAGACATTATTTTGGTTGATGAAAACAGTTGAAAGAGTTTTTCATTAGTACTGCTTGTTAGAGTATAGAGGGAGAGAGGATGATTAATTTTGGGAAACATATCAAATATATCACTTAGACAGTGCTAAGCACCTCATCAACAGTAAGTGAATGGACACAGTCCACAGGGAACTTTCTCTCATCGCTTGGAACTTTTCTGAGATAAGAGATTACGAAAAGTGTTGAGGTAGGCAAGATGCAGCTTTGTTTTAATATAATGCGTAGTTACCCATTTTAGAAAAAGCCAAAGGGGCTTTTATTTTTACATTCAAGAATAATACTAAAATCATTTTCCACTTTTTTGTCACTCATTTTTGCTCATTTTTACTTTTTTTTTATTCTGGCCAATTGTATTTTTGAAATTTGGGTATTTTTCATAATATGGAAGAACACACAAAGCATAGGCAAAAATGTATCTTTCTTTCTATAACATTCCAAAAGTCAAAAAGCACAGAAAGAGTAAACGTGATCGATTATCACCAAAATACACTTGATCAATGACTTTAATAATTTTTTTCTGTTGTTCCTTTAATTTCCATCCCTCTCTCATTTCTGGGCCAGAGTGAGCAGTAAATCCTGGCTGGCAGAGACTCTGACATTACAGCTCATGCGGATCTGTGGATAATTATCCTTGTCTGTACATGAGGAAGACACAGTCTCTGAGCTTTAAAGAACCAGTGAGATAAAGGCCAAACTAGATAGACTTGCCCAATAAAATCCCCTAAAAATTGTTTGTTATGTGTAAAGGATACAAGTGCATGTATTTTGCCAGGTGCTGATGCGAAATCAATAAAGGTGAGGAAAAGACTAAGTGCTTGAATGAGCTTGCTGACTGTAAGAGTCAGGAATAATTACTCCAAACATTTTCTGTGTTGATGTGATGAAAAGCAGCACTGGTATCACTGCCACTGGGTAAAAAGGCCAAATACCAAGCTAATTATCGAGAAAAAGTGTTGAGTATGTCTGTGTGGGTTTGTACTGTCCTAGTTAGGTGTTTGGTTATGCAGCCGTTTACAAAACCAGGGTAGTAACTTGATGATAAGTGTATGAGAGAGGTGTGTGTAGTGTTAGGTTGCTAGTTGTCTTGGGAAAGCGTCATGTTTCCATCTTTCTCAGGAATCTGAGAGTTGAGCTTAGCACATGGACAGCTTGCCGGGAGTGAGAATCTACCATTGGATTGGGGAATGAAAAGCACCTGTACAGAAGCATCTTGAATGACAGTGTACATTTCTCACCTTGACACTGTTAAATGGACTCCTTCCATGCAATAAAAGCTCACTGTTATACAAGAATTGAGATTATGTTTATAAATCTATTGGAAATTGGGGTTTTTCCAGTTTTTAGAGAAGCTTTTATGCTTATTTACAAGAAGTACAATGCTACTCCTGAGTCTTTTTTGCCAAAGTTAAGAAACCGGCATCTGTGGGTCTAGATGTATGTGTATAATTGTCATTTTCTCCATGTGACAGCAGCAGGTTAAAGATTTTGGCTAAATCCTCAGCGGAGCCACTGGCAGTGTGGGTAAGGCGATCCACCTGAGAAATGCCCAGGGAATTGTGTGCCATTGTGCTTAGGAGAAAGACAGAGCCCTCAAGCGTGTGTCTGCTGAATAAGAGCCACTTGTGCCATTTTACACAACATACAATAACACAACCACAGAATGAACCAATCGAATCAACAGGCTATTCTTTATCCCCAAAATGCTGTGACCTTGTGTAGAAATACCTGCTATTATCACTTTCCAGCCCGTTTAAACTCCTCGCTGTTAAACAATACTGAGGCAGCAAAGATGCTCCCCATGTTATGTTTCCTCTCCGAAAAAGTATGCAGCCTTGAAAGTATATATTGTAGATAATTTTGTAAAGCAAAGTACCCAGTGCTGCTTTTTTTCTTTTCATCACGCTGCTATACCTCTTTGGCTAAAGACTGTAAGAAGGAGCCTTAAAAGAGGGAGAGGAGCCTGGAAAAGATGCAATTAAGTTGTTTTCTTCAATTTACCTCTTACCATAGACACTACTTTTAATTTGTCTCGTTTTCAGCTTTGCAAACACACAAACCTATTGCTTTGTGGGTGGCCCAGTTCAGGGCTCACAATGTCTCAGATTAAACTAATGTTTTCCTTCAAGGACAGACAAAAGATGACAGATGGCAAGAGTTCCCGTAGAAAACAAGAATGAGAAGAAATTACAGAGAGACTGCAGGTGGTTCTTCTCGTGCTGTCTTATTGGGAAATAAAACTTTGAAAAAACAAGGGGTAGTGCAGCCATATAGTCAAGCTATTGAGTTTCACATGTTTCCATTTCACATTCATGCTATACATACCATATGAAAACGCCAAAGTTGCATGTTTAGTTGCTTTTTTTCAAGATTCCTTAGGATATTGTGAGGAATGCTCATTGTGGGGATTTACAGATGACTTATGTGACAGGTAGGCTCTATGAGGGGCTTGGGGATGAGTAAAGGGTGTGCCCGCGTGAGTGTGTGTGTGTATGGAGGGTGGGGGTGTCTAAGGGCAAGACCAGACAGACATTGCAAGAAGTGGAAAATTAGGTTAGGCAAAATACATCTTTGTGTATGTGCCAAAGACCCAACTAGTGCCATCATTGCTGAAACCAATGCTGCTTTTACCATCTCCAGTCTGCATGTACAAAAGCATGGTAGAATTGGCAGAGTGGGCTAATCTACATACACTGTGGCCTTTGTTTCATAGCCTTACCTACTAAGAAGTGTTTGTCAGTCACATCAAAACATAGCCGAAAGATGGAAGGAGAAGGAGGGAGCTCTGTTAATAGCTGCTGTCAATCTCCCCTCTGACCTCTCTGGCACATTCCTCCCCTTCTTTGCTTATTAGTCGTATATTAGCTTTTCCATTTGTCTTTGCTCACCCCTGACTGGCTGCTTGTTGTCATACAGGCAGTGCGAACGGCCACATGAAACCGTTTTAGACGTGAGTACAAAGGTAGCTCTGTTTTTCCAGACGCAAGGCAGCCGTGCAAATTGAAGTGTTGGTATAGATTCTGACAGCAGAAACGGGCCGAGAGCAGGGCATGTGTGTGTGTGTGTGTGTGCATGTGTGAAACAGTCACCCTCACCACTACCCGTGAGCAATCCAACACAACCCCCCTGCCCTCCCCAGCACAAATCCAGTCCAGCCAACACCTGAAGCTTATTAAACATAAATCTTCACTGCACCATAGATGTAACACGAACCCTATATTGACTTTTAGAGGGAGCTTCATAAATCTTTTTTTCTTCTCTCCTTCCTCTCTCTCGTCAACATGTCTTATATATCTCAGAGAATGTTGTTTCAGTATGAAAACATTTGCTGCTCTGCTGCTGCGAAGATATTTAAACTTTACAGGCATGCTAAACAAATGTAGCACGTTGTGAGAGACTTGCAGCAAAAATGCTTAACTGAAACTGAATGTGTGTTCATTCAAAGTGGATGGAACAGATGTCAGGAGGACTTGCATGTGGGGAAAATAAAGAACTGTTAATTTTGAAGGAATGTACAAACTGTTCATACTGTAGCAGAGAAAGGGGCTTAAGTTTTCAAGGAGAAATACGTCAGTACCACCATTTGTTTTGCAAAAGTAAAGTTTTTGGCTGTTGTTTGAAAGTTTTCCTCAAAAGTTAACAATCTGTACGAAAACAAACAAAAAATAAAGTTGAAAATGTATGGTTCTTGGAAATAATAAAAATGAGAAAGAATTCCCACACCTACTGTTCAAACTGTTGGCTCTCTGTTCCTGACTGAATGTAGATGAACACCTCTGACTCTCAACTGTACATTTTATGACATTTTCTGTCTTTAGATTCCTACTGTACTGTCATATAGCACCCATCATACTATGGGGTGGTATGACAGGTTGCCTGTCCATCACAAATGAGACAAACAACCATCCACACTCACATTTACACTCACTCCTGTGGTCAATTTAGAGTCACCAATTAACCTGATATGCATGTTTTTTGGGGGCAGTAGGAGGAAGCTGGAGCACTGGAGGAGAACATGCAAACCCCACAAAGAAAGGCCTCAGCTGGGATTTGAACCAGGAACCCTCTTGCTGTGAGGCAACAGTGCTTAGACCACGCCATTGTACAGCCCTGAATAAAGCATGTGTTGTCAAAATCATTTGCATTGGCTGGCTTTCGGAAATCCAAGAAAATGAGTACAAAGTTTTTTTAAATTTAATTTAGTTATGAATTTCATTGTTAGAGGCTAGAGCACAACAGCAAGAAGAAAGTAGAAGACGTGTATGTACCTGAAACTTTGTAAAATAGCTTGAATTTACCAACTCATGGAGTCTTGGAGTTTGTGCTTCTGTGATAAATTGTGTTGATTATGTGTCTCAGTTATATAACATGCTCCTCTTCTTCACCTGGTTAGCTCTGATTGATCCAGAAAAGACTGAGGGAGACGGGTGGGTAAAATGGTAAGTGATTTGTTTGCAATAAAACTCTTGGATTCGTAAACAGATGGCGAGAACAGGAACAGGGTGGCAGGTGTTTCTCCGGGAGGGTGGCTTGGGTCTCCGGGTGAGGAGATGCTGGTTAACAAAGAGTTATAATTTGTTTTTGAATGTCTTCGTTTTGTACCTTGATAATATTTCAGATGAATATGTATGGTAATCTGTATGATGGAGAAAACCGACACACATAATAAGACTCCTGGAGACCCATATGGAAGAGATACAGAAAGAATATTAGCAACACCAAGGACTGAAAGACAGTGTATCAGACCACTTATAAAACTGAGTCAAGAGCCTCTCTCATGAAGTTTAATGTTTGCCAATGTCTGTGTCAACTGAGAGATAATGAAAATAAAGTAAAGTAAAAGTAAAAAAGTAACGGCTGGTGGTGCAGAGTGGCTTTTCTCCTGAGAGTTGCATGGCGAAGAACTGGCAGATCCGGTTATAGTCTTCCTGTAAGGTAAGTGAAAGATCGTGACAAGGTTCACAAAAAAAACTTGACAAAAACTTTACAGAAAAATCAAGGCACCAGCAGCCACAACGCTCACTGGGAAACAGGAACCACCCACGCAAACAGGGAGAGAACATGGGAAAACCCCAACAACAACAAACAGGCACGTATAGCGTCTCATCTGTCTCTTCATGCACTCTTCATGTCTGCTCCTTTCTCATTTAGAACCAATATACAGTGAAATTTCTTATTTTCTGATCTGATGATGAGGCTCGATCGTAGACACTTTATTGATAAATTATTCTGGTATATGTGCAGATAAGACCAAGTGGTCAGCCACACAGCAAGTGTACTTTATTACTATTAATCACGATTTCAGCTGTGACAGGTAAACTTCTGCTATTCAGTGTGAAAAGTTACTGTAAGCTATTTTATCTTACTGGGCTACTTTTAATTTGATCTAATTATTGATTACTTGGCTTTTACTTTTCTTTTTATCAACAATAATATAACAATAAAGTGTGTTTTAGGTTATGAGACATGGGCATTGTAAATTCTTGTTTTCATGAATGCTGGATAAAGATGGCCCCATTGATTGACCTGAGTTTGAAAATGAAACAGTCTCAGCAATAGGGAACTACTACTTGCTGAACTCCTGCAGCCTCACCTACACCTCTTTGTCTTAGAAAATATCCATTGACCCATACTAATTGGTAAATAACCAATGCTCATACTTCTGCTGCAGATCAAAATAGCCATGTACCAGGCATAAATAGTCTATTGTGTTGTAAGGAGACACAACTTTTGATGTACTTTTGAACAAGCGTATATTCTTTTAATTCTAATGGGATAAGAGTAAGGGTGGATTAAAATTAGATTGGAAGTGAACAGTTTTTGTGCAATCCCAATGCTCAGGCCTAAGAATGCCTATGGATTAAAATAATTATAAATAAAGTAAAAGTAAAATATGGTAAAGCTGTTGTATTGGTTTCACCTAGATTCTCAAACTCACAATTTCACAATATATATTTGAACAAAGTTCAGTATGTAAATATCAATTAATTACAGAGCACCAAGTCATATATTTTTATCTAAGTTCCAATTACTAATCTTTTTTATACAATTTCCTGTTCCAGTCTTCAACATTTTCTTTTTATTGTGTTGTAACAGACTGTTATGTGGTTATTAGAATACAGTAACTGTATATTTGTAATTAATGATATCAATTATTATTGCTTGATAAAAGGTAGACGTTTTTTCTCATTTAAGTGTTGACATTTGTGTTTGCTCGAGCCTGCCGTTGCTATTTTACGGTGCTTTTAAAAACGTGTAAGAACCAAACAAATGGAAACAAATAATTAGAAACTACTTGGATTTCAGCATTGGATGGATAGAAATAGATTTTTCACTTCCCTGCAACCATTAGTTGATTGTATCTCATTATTTTTTTTTATTGTTGAGCAGGAAATACAAAAAGGAAAGTGTTAAATGTGTGGAAACATAAATACTGATAAAACCAAAGGGTTCTTTTGTTGGCTGTGCTGTTGTATCTCCACCAGGAAACCTTAAAGCCTTCTCTCAACTGCTGTTGTGTACAATGTGTGTAACAGTAATATACAGTGTCTGTGGACAGAAGAAATATAAACATGGAAACATAGCACCTGTCAAAATCCACATTAATTTTGAATGCTCAGGGATGTCCAATATTTTTTGCCCAGTCCTATTAGTTATTATGTTTCTTGTGAGTGAATACACAGCATTTCAGTACTTCCTGAATCCTACTATGTGGCCTGGTTTCAAATGCAATGACGTACAGTACTTCAGGGTGTTTTTGATGTTCATAAAAATGTCTGATACATTTCACAGGCACTGATAGGAAAAGGTCTTTTTAGGACAGTAGAAGTGTGAACATAACACAGAAAAATAGATCACAGACCAGTGCTGCTCCAGGTTTCTTGAGAATGAAAAAATTGACAATGTAATCAACAAATTTCCAGTGTGTTAAGCTCAATATTATTCACATCAACGAAACATCTTTACGTGGTGCTGTGTGAAAAGTGAAAATGAGAGCGGTTATACAGGAAGAGCTGCTTGGTGGGGAAACTGAAGGTGCATTTAAGTTACTCTAGAGATGAATATATCAAAAGAGAAAAGGAGAAATTGATACCATGATTTGGGAGAAAGTCGAAGTATTATAATACATCTGAACATCTGGGTGCTATTCCCACCTAAGCAAGAGACAGAGCAGCAGGATGTTCTAGTTTGGGTGAGGGGTGGGGGGGTGCTGGACTGAATTTGTGGCTGCATCACAGGCTGCTGTTGCCAAAGCCCTGGGCTTAGAGCCGCAGAGTTCATGACACGCTTCCCTCCCTGGAAAGAATGAGTGATCCCTGCCTGCAGTAAAACACAACCAGCAGTTTGATGTGTGTTTATACGTGTGTGTGTGTGTGTGTACATTAAAGTGTGAGTGGGCAGGATTGGCAGCGGCTGCAGAGAAAGGGAATGGTGTAAAAGGAGAGCGGCGAGGAGAAGAGTAGAGGTGTTATAAAGTGAGACGTGCACAATGGGCCCACTGTGCAGGGGTGGCCGCTGGGTCACTTTCACACACACAAAAATATTCACACACCTACCCCAACCTGCTGCCACTACCTCCCCCAGGGGAAAGCTTCCATGCTGAGACTGCCCAGCGTGACATGGGTGAGCTCATATAAATAACATGACAAATAAGGAAAAAGTGAGCGCCGAAAAAAAGATGGAGAGAGCGGAGGAGATACATGGGAGGCAAAGAGGGGAAAAATGCAGCAGCAGCCTGTTGAATAGGCATTTCTTCTCGCCAGCAACAATGTCTCATTGTTTTTCAGAGTCGGGGTGCACGGAGAAAACCACTGGAATTGTGGAATGTATGAGTCTCCATCATTAGCTCCATTTTCTCCTATTTTAAACATCCCCTGTAATAACAGTTGTGCTCACATATGTAAATACAACAGTGATTTCCTTTGGCAGCCTGAGCTCTTATGACATCTACCCCCAACAGGCAGAAGAGACACTGAGACTGTGTATGTCTGTGTGGGAGAGACGGCTGAAAAAGCGTGTGTTTATAGAGTGTCGTGCATTTGTGTATTTGTGAGTCCGCAAAAGATTCATGGTTTATACACAGAACTCCACTCTTTACCCTCTTCAGAGCACAGACCATCTGACAAACTGGTTGGCACGCCATGCTCACTTTGCTGCTTCTTGGCAAATTTGCTACCCAACAGCGCTGCTTAATGCTGATAAAAAACCTGAAGCCCTGAAAAAATGTGGTGGAAGGGAGAGAATCAGCAATCCAAAGAGACTTTCTGTTCGATGCCCACAACTTGTGTTTTCAATTCTTGCGTAACTGGATGCGTTGTTGTTTCAGCGGCATTGTTGTTCTGTGTGGAGCTCCCTCAAAACCCACAGTAAAGAGAAGCTCAGATATCCAAACATTATGGCTAGAATCACACACCAGAGGACAAGCGTCCAGCAAGTGGTACTGGCCAACGAAACAAACCAACAGGACAAACCACAGGAGAGTGGGAAGCAGGCGTCAGTATGACATTTTTTATTTCTTTTCCTTAGCTCTGCCTGTCAGGGCAGGCTGAGCTAAGCCTTTCATGCTGCCAGATAATTTTCCATATGGAACTCCGCTAACCCATAAAGATTAACTATCTGTTTTTCTCATGAGAATCCGGACAGAATGCTTTGTGATGGGAAACACACACAAGAGGTGAGATTAATAGAGTATTGTACAAAGAATGCAACAAACCAAATAGTCCTCCCTTTGCCTTTTTTTCCTCTCTTCCGATACAGTAGGCTTCCATTCAAGACAGGAGGACATAAATATTTACTGTAATTAGATACATGCATGTAAGGGCAAGAGTTCCGTCCGCAAAACCTCAGAGCCAAGAATCACCGTTATTTGACAGTGTCATTTAGCCCTGTAGACAGTTGCACCGGAAACAAAAATGTACAACTCAAACCAAAAACCTCCTGTTATTTACACTATCATATGCGACATTATATTACATCGTCCACAACCAACTTTGCTTTAAATCTTTGTTGGAGTGCTCAGGAGTCAAAAATGGAAGCAGCTGAAATTCCTGGCACCCTGCAGGTGAAGACATGTTTGCAGGTTTTTTTGGTTTAATCGGTTATTTTTCTGGATGAATACACCTCAGACCTGCTGGTTGTGTCTCTCTCTGGGGCTTGGAACTGAACTGCTTCATTGAGCTCTTAAATGAAGGTCAACCTCTGACCTCCAACTAAGACGTAACCCTGTGTTTTGCCCAGTTGTTCAAATTGAGGTGTGGTGGAGCATGCAGAGCTGAGAGGATTGGCTTGATAAGAAGGCGACATGTTATGAAACAGAGTGGTGACTAAAGGAATAAATCATCTTTGATGACTGACTTGACCAAAAGTGAAGATTTGCTGGAAATTAATGCAACATTTTAGATGTTCCTGTAGGTTTAAATTAGAAGCACCAAGGTTGACATAAACAGAGGAGACAGATGGCATGTAGCTTGCCTCAGAACCATTTTTAGGAGGTGAAAACACACTCAGTTTAGGTAGCTTAGCATATGTCTGCATGGGCTGATGCATGCCTCCGTGCTTCCATTGATTTCCTGCTGCCACTGCAGAGAGAAAGTGATCTGCTAACGCTGCCCTTGGTAAGTGTCCCGGGGTATTTAACAACTCTGTAAGAGGGATGGCCTCAGTTTTTATTTTGGAGAGAACCAACTTTGATTTTGTAAGCATAAAGAATAACTTCAGCAAGAGCATTCACTTTCCTCCTTCAGCTCCCCTTGTCTGGCTGCCCTGCCCTCAGCTGCATATGTGGACTAACATTTTCAAAGTCATTTCACGCGTAAGCGTAACCCAAATGAAAACACAGAGAATATCAAAAGTGATTTGAAGAATGACATATATTAAAATGCACAGTACACTGAAAAGAGTAGCATATCAACATAATACAGACATTAAATTGACATTTCCATTTATAAAAATGTGATAATCTTGTAGTGCATTAGTTATTGTTGACAAAACCATTTCTAAAAAATTTACCTTTGCCAAACAAAGGCTCAAAGTATTTTTTGGATTCTCAATTTATTACACAGAAATACTACATAATGTCACCTAGATAAAAGAATGTTTACATACTGTATCACAAAGCTAAGTCTTATGTCACTGTCTGATGCACAGAAACCTGCCAAATGTATTGCCTCAATACAACCACCTTATGCTTATAAATCAGCCTGTCTCTTCACAGACACCTATGTCATAAGCAGTAAGTCATTCCAGTATTACTGGCCAGGTTGCTTAGATGAGAACTTCCTTATCAGGCTGTGTGTGCAGCCTCTCTGTTGCACCTGGACCAGCTCCAGGGCTCGTGTGTTAAAGAGCTGTCAGTCAAAAACTTAAGCTCCTGTGTGCTGGCTTGGGGCACCACTTAACCTCCCCTTGCAACAACTGCACCTGACTGAGCTTGTGCTGCGACGTCACCTCACCTCAGGCAAAAACACAGCACTAGCGCTCTCTGTACATGCTGTTGAGAGCGACCTTGCCACAGAGATGGTGAAAAGGGCTACAGCAGCTTTTGCCTTTTTATATTCATTGCTTTTGAGGGAAAGAGTTGGATTTAGGAGTGGGAAAGTGCATAGCTATTGCCACACCTCACTGCTATCTCCATGCATTCCCATTTTCCTTACAAAGCTTGGCAGGCTGGAGTAAAGTGAGATATCGTAAGAAAATAAAAGATGGGCTTCATTCCGAGTTCGTCTCACACAGAACGCTGCGCGTTGCCAGAACAAACACGGTGGCTGTTATTGTAAAGAACAATTACAGTTAAAAGTACACTCCTCAGCCAGCACTAGCCTGTTTTAAATCCACAGTGAATAGAAGAACCAACAGTGGGAGGAGCACTGTCTCTCACTCACACACACACACACACACACACAGTGCACACCAAGTGAAAACATGCAGTCGCACATACACACGTGTATCCATGCGTTTAGCCTCAGCCAACCGTGAACTCCCAGGCATCAACTTTCACCCAGGCTGACTGTTCGTCTAGCGACCCCAGTGTCCGGCATCCAAATAGCACCATTATCTGCAATTTATGCTCAGACACAACGGATCACTTCCTCCATAAATGAAATTCCCCATTAAGAAGAGCAACAAGGGGGAGAAGATAAGGTCAGTAATACTTACTGTGGTATGAGACAAAAGAGGACATGGTTCATGCCTAGCCACCTGTTTCCCAGAAAGAAAACATCAAAGATGCATCAACGGTCAGGTGTTTTGGAGACATTTCTTAAATTCCCTAAAAAGACACGCGTCCTTGTGAGAGTCCTTGTTGGGGTTCCTACAAGAGCTCTGAAAATATTATTGAGAGGACCGTTAACTTCCTACCTCTTCCTTAAGGAATGTCAGAACATACCTCAGCAGGAGGCTTCAATCACTTTCTCTTAAAAAGTGATGGGACATTAAAACTCTTTTGAAATCCCCTGCTATGCTTGGACACAACTGCATTTCTATTAACTCTGCAGACAGTCATGAATCATTTAAATGAGACTGAAGGAGTTGGTGGCAAAAACAAAAAATTGTTTTGCAAATGTTGGTGCAAGTCATAAAGAGCACTGGCGAGTCTCCAGCCCTCCTCTAGCTGGGAAACCCTAACAAGTGTATCAAGCTTGGTCAATCTGACTCATGTTGACTTTGCAAACTGGCCTGAGACGACTGTTTCAAAAGACTACGAGAGAATGTTTACTGATTATCTTCCCCGTACGTCTTGTTAAAGTGTAACTAAACTATTCCAACTTAAAAGTCCTTTTTTACAAGGCAAACCTAAGCTCCACAAATCTGCCGGATGTTTAGCTGAATTCACAGATTGTCTTGATATACCTTTCATCTTGTGCCTGTTGGGACAGGTAGGTTTCAACATTCATGTACTTGGATGAATATGTACACAGACCTGCATAGGGACAGACATTGAAATGGAAAATTCCATCCCAGAGCTCTGTTTTAAGCGTTCAGCCTTTTTCTCAGTGCATTGCAACCAAGCTGCAGTTTTTCTTTTCAGTATCCCCTCACCATACTTCATCTAGACTACATCTGATGCTCTTTGCTGATTTTTTCGCTTCAAGTATGCAAAATGTGCAAAATGGCTTGATGAAGTCAAATACATATCATAGGGTGTGGCGGCTTATAAACTCCCTCTTGGCCAGTTGCATTACTGGTTTCACTGTTTAGAAATATTTATGCCAATGACAGTGATGCATGACGGCAACACATAATCAAAAAAAGACTTCTTTATGAAGTTTTTATGATAAAGAGAGAAATATAGAGTATAATAAAGGATATTGATGAAGTCATTTAAATGTCCACTTTGATCCAAGCTATTTCAGGATATCATTCCATAAATGATCACATCATGCCAGAAAATGTGACACAGCATTTATATTTGCACTAAAAAAACATTGATCGACAATAACGATCAACAGTCCAATTATGACCACCTAGAGTCTTGTCCTAAGCATTTATTTCTTGGAAAATGTTATTAGGTCAGGGAAAGACAGCAGGAGAAATTGGGAAGCATTGTATCGGATGTAGCTGTTGTTTTCTCTCGTGCAGTGACATGAGGGAAATCACGACGCATGACTACAAAAGTGAGCAAGCCATAACCATGAAGATTTTTGGAACTGTCTAACCACGAACTTTGTAACATGTGGTGCTCACCATGTATATTAAATTTGATCCCGACAGTGTACTTTTAACACATAACACTAAGTATTTGCTGGTGGCCAATTCAACACAAACGAGATGTGGAAAGTGGACGTCATCACGGAAGAACACGGAGATGCAGGACGTTTATGTGGTGATGTATCAAAACTCAAGCTGCATCTGTGTAGGGAACTGAGTAACAAAAAAATGGTCATGTAGAATTTACTTTAAAGCCTTTATTGTGAACCGCTACGTTTTGCACTTTGAAGCGACGTAGCTTTTCACTTTTTGTCAAAGGATCAGGCTGCAGTTTGAACATCTCTTGTTAAGACTGCCACATATATACGTCCCGGCTATTTCTGTCAGGAGCTTTCTTAAGCAAAAAAGACCATTAGACTGAACCCATGGTTACAACAGATTAGTCTGATTAGCTAGCTTAGAAATGTAAAGCTCTTACAAGTGAGCACACGTTTTACTTTAAACTGCGTTTTGAATTGAGACATTCAGTAAAAGCACTGCTTACCAGACAGGGTCCTTCATGCACATACAGACATGGATTTCAAGGTCACCTGTGAATTACACATTAAGAGAATACATAGCAGCTGTATGTAGCTCTAATTACTGCCCTGTCATCAGTTTTTATTAAGAAGCTTGTTTTTTTTTTAATATAACGCTGTTCTGTCTGCAGTGTCTGGATCAAGATGCTGAGTTGGGGGTCGTGAAGAGAGCAGAAGGAAACTTGGAAGACCTGAGCTTTCAGTAAATTATTGGAACAGGAAAGAGACTGATGTTGCGTGTTTGGCGTGTGCACACAGAGCCTGTGATTTGGGATACTGGAGCTTGTGTCCTTAAAGGCAAATTCCAACAAAGTCATCATTTGGAAGAAAAATAGCATGCTTCATAAATCACAGAGCAGTCTTCAAGATGTGTTGCTGGGGCGATTCTTTGCTTGTCCATTCAGCAAGATATCGTTAAAGGTGCGAATCGCATTTGTGGAAGTCAACCCATGAGGAACTGAAAATGAGAAAACAGATTTATTTTCCCAAATGAGCCACTAACTTTTAAGTTGAAATTAGACCGTGTCTTTCTGTCTGTAGAATATCAGCATGAATGGCTCTGAGCCAGAGATTGGGTTTAGGACAGGAACCAGAGACTCCAGTGTGTTACCTCAGACAGAACACACAGCAGCATGAGGACATCTCTCTCTAAAGCCCAGGAACACTGCTGACAGTGTTTAGACCACTGCTTAAGTCTCTGTTTCCCGCTATAACTCACAGTGACCTCCTCTTTTTTCCTCCATCCTTCCTTGACAGGAAGACGTTGAGATGAGTCAGAGACAGACAGAGAGGACATACTGAACATGGAAAATAAATGAGAAGCAGACTTTAATCTGTCTCTAGATGGTGCTGGAACCTTTAAGTCTTACATAAATTGAATTTGTTAATATCACTTCATTTAACTTCGGAAGAGGTTTCCAATTGCTTCCTACATTCTTAAAAGAGGAAAGACTTCAACAAGTCAAGGACTGTGGGGTTTTTTCCCACAGCAATGCAAGATAACATTAGTTCCAGTAAGACTAACAGATTTGTAGAGAGCCATTAACTTCTTAATTAAACATTAATATCACAAGCGAATATACAACATAAATGATTGATGAGGTTTATCACAGACAAGCAAACAGCATAGATAGCCATCTGGAACAGAGACTATCCTAAAGTGCCCTTTCATAAATGCACTTATAAATAGCTTTGAATCAAACCCCTGAATAAGTAGGAAGGAAAAAAGAGAAGGAAAAACAACCAGAGAGTTAATATGCTCCACTTCCAAGAATAGGCTGTACCGCAAGGTCCGGGATTGGATTGTGTGATAAGCCAGCCATATGAGCAGCATTCTCTATCTGCTCTGACCTGGCTGTATGTGAGCCGCAATAACAAACGTGTTCAGCAGTGGGCCCCAGGGTCCGTTTACTCAGTGGCGTAATGTTTGTGCTCTCATGCCCTCACAGCAGCCGAGTGCGGCCCATATCAAGGGCCCCGGCCTGGCTTGCCATGGACCTCTGGAAGGCCATGCTGCGCAGTGTTCCAATGCTGCAAACAGCTCTTGCACAAAGGAGTGAAAAAAGAGAGAAAGGGAGAAGAGGCAAAGCGAGGGATGAAAAACAGGGATCTGAAGCCTGGGGTCTTGGTTGCTTTCCATAAAGGGGCCTCCATCCATGCTCCTCTGGAGGGAAAGAGGAGAGGAGGGTGGAGGGTCGAAGTGCATTCCTCGCTCTTCTTGCCCTGGAGGGGTGTCGGCTTTGGCTGCAGAACGTAGAACGAAGGCAGGCCTAAGCCCCTGCAGACACGCAGGCCTCGGCTGGCTAAAGTTCTGTTCAGGACAGGAGCGCTTATAGGTTCATCACTTCGCCCTAAAGACTGGACAAACCAGAAGCTTCTCTGACCCGTCTCTCTCATTAATCTTGGATGTACCAGGCAAAATATATCCCAGTTATTAGAAAACGTGCTTTTGTAAGAAAGCCATGAAAACAACAAGAGGAACGTGTTGATAGAGATGTCCTGCTGTGAACTCAACTGAACTCCTTTCAGTTGTTTGGTGAGTCACAGTGCCAGTCCAGCCAGGGTAGAAGAGGACTTTTCCATATTTTCCATCCTCTTTGCTGCTTGTTGCGCTTTTCTCCTCAACTGGCATGCAGGCAGACATCAAGCTGGCATGGCTGCTATAATTTCCAGCTCTGTTTTTTCTCAAAATGCTTCAAAGAATAGTGCTTAATGTCACTCGTAGGCTAGTTTAGTGCAATTGGTAAGATTTAATTTATAAATACCTTCCAACCACGGTGGTACAAGATAGATTGAGGTGATGATAATGGCACCAACAAAAGGACCAACTTCCACATCCAAGATGAAATTAAAATTTCCTCTGAAGGATTAGCTTTAGCTATGGGATGCCTGTGACTGATGCGGAAATCTTCACAAAACCTACTGAAAATCCTGTTCGATCTTAGTTGAAACTTATCCCACATGGTGACTAAGTGAAGCTCTCATTTAACTGAGCAACTGGCTCACCAAACCACAGCTCTCTGTTTACATCATATTCTCTCTGGTTTTCCTTAAAAACCAACAAAGAAATGGGATACAGACCTGCAGACTGTTTTGAGTTGCACCAATAAAGAAAAAGAAAGATCTTTTTGGTCCCCAGAAGTAGAGGAATGTTAAGCATATCCCTAAGAAGATTAGGGGTCTCCTTGGTACAGCATACAGCTTTCCCTGGATGTGCCAAAGGACCCATGCAGATCAAAGCCACCTCGGACTTCCTTGTCATTAGCCATGGCTTATCCCCAAATGCTTTCACCCCTGATACTGACTCCCCATTATCCCAGCACAGCCATCACCTCGGCTGGCTTTGGAAACAGAGTTCACGGCTTCGGCGCAGGATGTGATCCCCCTCTTAAAGACCCTCTGCGTTTTCTTTTAAAAAATTACACTCAAATTCAGATTCAAACAGCACAGGAAAAACAAATCCAATGTTTTAGAGTACCCACGGTTAATGAGCAGTTTCTATTAACATAAATAGATCATCAATACACACACCATTAATGCACACAATTTGCTAAACTAAACTCAAAGGCTTTGGAAATATGCTTTTGTGCTACAACAAACACAAAAATGAAGCCTGAGAGCAAAACTACTGAAGAAATGTTTGTTTTCAAATGGCTTTTTAGTCTTTTTTCCTATTCCTCTTCCTCTGTTTACAATACAGAATGTGAATTTGTTAACATTCCTCCATTGGTCTGTTGCAGCCTGGAAACCATTAATGTCAGGCTTTCTTTTTGCCAAAAAGGGTTATAGCCATATTTATACACTCATGGCCCATAATCAAAACAACGACTGGACATCTGAGTCAAACATTTACAGTATGTATTGTTTGTGAAATAGAAAATCCTCGCCTCCGAGGGTGTGCGCCTCAAAGAGATTTGCAATCAGTATTCAGAGCAGTCACAGGAAAGACAAAAATGCTATTTGTTAGCTGTCGCTTTGTGATCCATAAACAAACGGAGCAAACAGTAATAGATCAGGCTGTACCCACTGAACCTGCCAACATCAGTCTAATCGGCCCCTATCACTCAAGTCAATACAACTCGATTAGGCATGGAGGAAGCAGGTTAAATATGCCTTTGTTCCAACATTTAAGAAGTCTTTCCTTCATACTTTAGATTACCCAGCTCTTACACGGGAACAAGGCTGTCACACAGAGATGGATTTTTTCCCCTCAAAGTATAAAAGCATATAGTGTAAAGCAATCCAAGCGTTTAGTGTGTTTGCTCAGGGTGTGTATGGACAGCCGTGGTGCAGCTAACTCGGGGTTGCTGGGACGGTCACCTGAGCACGAGAGAGCTTGCACACCTGTTCTCTGTTTGGTCAACAGAGCAATTGCAGCCGGATCATGCAGCACAATCCTATCGCTGCTGATCTGGAGCGCTTATCACTTATTGGCTCTGATTGCAGCCATTCAGGCCAATTAAGAGCTTTCCCTCCTGTTCAGAGAGATCCTGCCCTCCGGCACAGTGGCCCTGCTGCACGGCTGTTGCAGTTCCTGGACCTAGTCGAGTCAGCTGGGGCACTGGAGGAATTAAAATTTAAGCAAACATCAGGGGATGTCAATTCCCACATATGGATGTGTTCATAGTTAGAGAAATGTAGGTGGAGCAGTGGCTGTTACAACACGGAAAACCTTGTCACAGCAATTAGTGAAAACTGTTTTTTCACTAAAACATAGTTCCTGCGGAGTGGTTTGCACTTTTTAATTGGATGGCTGGTTTCAGTTCACTTTGCTCCAAGGCAAAAAGGGGATGTTGGTTTGGACTGAACTTACAACCTCTTGGAATTGTCCAGAAGGCCACCCTGCATGTCTTGACAACACTATACTGTCTGTGAAATTTGTGTTCTGCTCACAGAGGACCAGCCACACACTATTATTAAATTAGGCTCTTGTGTTGCCCTGGTGAGGATCAGCCCTCTTCATTGAGGCTGTGCCGGTGAGATTGAAACAAAGCAAGTTGCTGGATTCTAGTTGAGTTGCATGGTGCCAAATGTTGCCCCGCCAAAGCACTCCGGTGTGGATGAAAACAGCAGAATCTGGCACCAACCCACTGTTCACAACACTACCCACCTCTCAGGAACCAGAGCAAAGAGAGGAGAGGGGACTTTGAACGTGCTTCAGAGTACATACACACACACACTTGCTATTTCTCTTGGATCGGCTCATCGGTGTACATCACCGGCCTGGACACATTTGACCATTGCCGTGGTGATGATTCACAGCCTACCCATTAACACAGCGGGAGCATAGGAAATCTTGACACAAACCTGGCAACCCAGACATAATGTCCACACACATATCCCCTCTAAAAACCCAAAAATAGACACAGAACATAGAATCAATCTTTTAATGTCTGTGGCTGCCTGTGTATGATGTAAGCACCCAGTGTGTGAGCAGGTGAGAATGCTGCAGTCACACTGGAATCTGAAAATAACCAAGTGGTCGTGAAAGCAATCAGGTTAATCATTTTTTTTAGTCACATAGTTGTATGTAATCTTTGACACTTGCTCTTATTTGCTGACACACCCAACACAGGATTAGGAAAAATCAAAGATATAGATATACAGGTAAATAGTAGTTTCTGTAATAAGACGTGAAGATTTCAAACATAGAAATACACAGCATGGAAAAAAAGAAGTTATATCTTTAACTAATGAGGCAGTAAGATCTCAGCTGCATTTTGCAAGAACAGTATAGGATACACCGGACCATCCTTTATGAATGATAGGAAATAACTATGATTTGTGTGGATAAATATGAGGACAGAAGAGTGTGTGTGTGTGTGTGTGTGTGTGTGCGTGTGCAGCCTGTGACAACAACGCTATTTCACTTTTAGAACTATTTAATTTTTTTTTAATTAAAAAACTTGATAATAAATTAATTAAAGAATCTGTAATATGATATATATGAGATAAACTTTCAATAGACAATAGACAAAGATTTCAATAGACAAAAAAGCAATTTTTGGACAAAATTGATCAAACAGCTGTTTTGGTGCAGCAGACCCATGTGGCTGGAGTCTCA
Organism: Leuresthes tenuis; assembly: GCF_036924035.1. NCBI lineage: Eukaryota > Metazoa > Chordata > Actinopteri > Atheriniformes > Atherinopsidae > Leuresthes > Leuresthes tenuis. The sequence goes on from NW_027325362.1 coordinate 20,590,696, forward strand.
TGACAGCACGGTCGTCTTTTCCTAAGTCCTTATAAATTTTTCCTTAACGCCACGTTTTTTTTTTCCAGGGAGGTCAAGGAAAAGTGCTTTGGAAAAGACAATAGGATTTCTTTGACTATTCCACCTGACCCCTGGTGTCATCCCTTGAGACAACCAAACATATGGTCGAGAAGCGGTGACATTTATCCGGAGCCAAACTTCTTGAGCTGTCACACAGAAATGATCACAGAGGAGCTCTTTTAGGTGCAAGAGACGGTCCAGATGCTGACGTTGCAGGTGTTTTTTGCCTTTATTGCTGTATGAGTTGCAAGGTGTGCTCCTCGTTGCTCTGCAGGTGTTCCTCTGCAAGTAAAAAAATAAAAAAATCGATGTGGACACACCAATTACTTTTGATCATATGTCACTAATGGCAGTTATGCTACTGATATTTCATTTAGCATGCTACTGCCAGCTGAAGCAATCCGCCTCCCAAACTTTCAAGGTGGCAGAGGCCACAGAGTCTGACAATGCCTTCACTGTTTGCTTCAATTAATCTCTTGATGCAAAAATAAAAAGACGTGAGGATGAGATCAAGGTAAAGAGTAGATGATGAGTCTGGTAATTACACTGAAATGCAAAACGACCCGTCATATATGTATATATATTTATATATATATATATATATATCCGAAAATCCTTACCCATCATTGCCAGTATTGATGTGTTGATAACTGAAGGGTGGGACAGTGGGAAACTCTTTGTGCTCTGAAAGGGGGCCTTGTCTTGATAATGATCGAAATGAGAGCCATTTCCAAGTTACTGTAACGTGGCTTTAACAAAAAGGTCCAAACTGCTTGTATTTATCCCTTTTCTTTTCTGTTATGCTGTAGTAATAGTTGAATTTTATCGTCTTTTTAGAGTTTAAGTTGTAGATTTCTGCAAAAATTGTTCAAGCATCGATTTCATTCTGTATATTTGCCATTTACAGCTATGAGACAGCACCTATCAGGGAAACATTCAAATGGCCGGGAAGAAAAATGTGAATCAATGAGATACATATGACTAACAGAGCTCTATGATGTGTAGAGTCATAGATCTACTCCTCTATTCATGGAAATTCTTCTTGGATTGCCTTGAGAGGCAGCCAAGCTATGCCGCTTTGACTGAAAATCAAACATGCGGGGCACGTTACATATGAAAGTCTTTATAAGATGCTATGGTGCGCCCCATTCTCCATTTCATTCACTCCTTCGCCTCTGATCTCCCTTTCTTGTCATCGGGACTGTGTAAGCTCTGTGGTTTTGGCAAACTGGTGCAGAGATCTCAGTAGTTCCTGTTGTGGGGAGAGAGACTATTACTACCCCACACTGATCCAGCTCACAGAACTATTATCATAATTGTCATTTTACCAAACAGAGCTATGATATCCAGTGATGCGGTCGCCAGGGGTTTAGAATGTCAGCTTGATTATCTTGATATGTTTCTGTTTCGTTGTCTGTCTTTGATTTAGTCTTTTTCATGTATCCAGTCATAGGAAGAAAGAATACTGAGCCACTGGGTGAGGGGCCACTGTGAGAAATGCATGAACTGACCACGCTCAAAACTGAAAGTATAATTAAAAACATTACATAAAAGCAAGCGGTGCATTCGAAATGTCAAATGCCAATCGTTTTTCTTCCTGTTCCCTCTACACATCTGGCAGTGCACACAGTGACCAAGCCAACCCATGAAAGGAGAAAAATAAAGAACTGGAAAGTAATGATTGGGACAAGAGAACAGGAGGAGACGAGGCGTCGGGTAGTCTCCAGAGCAGTGGAAGAAGAAGGAAAATGTGAAATCAATAATACAGTTTATTTTGAGCCAAAACAATGGCTCCATCTTGATCCAGCTCCTCTGCTCATCAAGCCACAGCGACAGTCGGAAATGACCGTGACTCAACCAAAATGTGGAGCAGTGAGCATAAGACACCAGACTGTCTGCCAAGGAGCCACGAGGGGTGAAAAGTCAGAAGACTGATGAAAGACCAATGCAGCATGGTTTTGTATTTACTGTTTAGTGAAATGAAAAGCAGTGGTTAGAAAAAGAGATTTTGTGTGTGTTAATATTTCCTCTGTGATTCTTGGCCTGCAAGACCACAAGTGAGTCCATTTAAAGTTATTTCTTTGGCGATATTAGCTTTTCCATTTAGATATGAATTAAAAAACTCCATGATTACTTTTTTGGGGGGGATTTAGTCATCATGAGGCCAAAATGTGTGACAACAATTTAGGTGAGGGTGTGACAAAAGAGTCAGAACTTATGTGGAATGATACGTAGGTCAATGGAATATTAATGTAACGGTATCAGCAAATGAAAAGAAAGACGAAATCCTGGAAAATTTGTTTGATCCATAACTGTGAATTGATTGTGAATTCATCCTACTACTATAGAAATGAAATATAGAAATATATTTTGACACTTGACTCACTCTTTTTGTGCCTGTTTTCAGGTGTCGGTGTGGCCTCAGTGCCTCAAGGAAATTATTGACAGCAGACACACTTAAGTCAAAGGTCCCCAAGTTTCAAAACAACCGAAACAATTAGGACACATTGTCACACCTATCACTGTGCTGCCCCAGCCTGCTTTAACAGCAAACAGGCGGAGCAACTCTTTCATGACTTCACATGCATTCAAGTGTTGTTTCAAGTTGTGTGTCATGGACTGCACCTTTGTGATCAATCCAAAGAAACAAATAAGAAGAAACGTTAGTGGATGGTAGTGGTTAAAAGTTACACTTATTTGCATACTACAGAAGAATGTTTTAATTTGATTATCTGATAAAAATCGAGCTGAACAGATTATTGTATCTATACTATACTATTTGTATATATATTCTATACTGAACTATTTAACAATAATGTGTCCTTTACAAAGACATAATATAATTTTAGATCTGCCCGCTCAGGTGGTCATCATGCAGCCAGTAACCACACAATTCGGAGTTCAGAGAATAAAAGGAGACATAATCATAGTTTAGATACTAAATATTTTTCCTTCATGGGATTTCCTCTACATTTACACCTCTCTGAGCTTTATGAGACATTTTGGCCTCTTCACTGCAGAGGAACACTTACCACACAAAGAAGAAACACACACTTTGACACAGCTCATCCTGTGAGTCTTCCTGCACACTCCCACCATATTTTAAAGTGCACTCTCGCATACTTGTGGAAACTGTAAGTCCCACTGAAGCCACATTTCCTTCATTAAGATATATTTCACTAGCTCAGACTTCTGGGTGCAGCCTGTTTGAACAAGACCCCAACAGACTCAACCTGGCCTGCTTATCACCATTAAGGAAGCGCAGGCAGCCCAGAACAGGTGCTGAAACCTGCTCGTGAAAAACTCCCCATATTTTGACACAAAACACAATCACCATCACTGTTTTGGACTGTGGTTGAAGTCTTTATGATGCTTAAAGGAGCAAGTGATGTAGTGCACAGGATAACCATTTCCTCCCTCATTCTGCCTTGTTTTGTTACAGAACTTTAAACTGCATCTGCACCCCAAACCAGTGGAAAAGGTTTTTATAGTAGCGTAAAGTGGCCCACATACCTCTGATAAAATTATAGTGCTGAATCAAATTTCACTAATCTGATACACTAAATGTTATGAATTATGTGAAAGAATTATCTGATGGTCTCTGCTCGATTTGGTCTCGTTACCCAATCCTGCCCTCAAATTGTTAAAAAAAAACAACACCAAGCAACCTGGTTTCTATTTGACCACTTACTTCAACTACTTAATAGCCCCTGAATGCCCTAATCACTGCAGCTCGAGATAAGTTTCTCTGTTGCTCCCCAAGAAAACAAACCTCTGACTGACATTTGTTGCCAGCCATTAAGCTCAAAGCCGACTGCAGAACAATCGTCTATGGCTTTTCACGTCTCCGCGACTGACAGGACTCGGAGGTGTGGCGCATTTCAAGGTGGAGCAGCCCAAAACATCAAAAATGGAGAGCTCGTGTTATGACTTGCATCCTATCTTAATTCTCATTATTAAGACTTGGAAAGGTACTTTCACAGTTTGCTCTGTTTTCTTCTAGTTGAGAGGACCTGCTGAAAAGTCTTTACTCAGTTTAATAATCTCGGCACACTCCGTACATGTGTGTGTCAGTGTATCGTGTGTGCAGAGTGTATGAAAAGGTGCTTCAGGGTTGCCTACAGGGCTGAATGTGAAGTATCTGCCCCCACTGCACCCAGTGTCCTTTTTCATGGCAAACCTCAGGTGTGGCTCAGGTGTGCTTCTCCTCCCAGAGGCCACTGCTGAACCTGTGTAGAGAAATTCCAGGCCTGCTTTAGGTTGCCCAGCCTTTACTGGTGTATAGATCATCGCTTGGGCCTCTCGCCTCCTCCTCCTGTCCATGCAAGCATGTAATGAAGCCCTAATGAGCTTGTCACTCCAACCGTTTTTCACTCTCACAAGTGAGACGCAGCAGACAGACAAAAACGGGGTAAAGAGGCGACACCGGCTGACAGGACATTAAATCACATCAGCAGATTGTGACAGCATATTTAAACACAACAAACAAGTGCTGCTAGACTAGTCAGAAGACATCATTTGACCAACTGAAGCAGACTATTTAAGAAGAACAGTGAAATCAGAAAACACAATTTAGCCAAATAAATTTACAATGTGGTCTTATAATGATGGGAAAAAAACTACACCTAGCAAAGAAAATAATAGTTTTCAGGGCAGCAGAAAATGTGTTTAAAGAAAATTGTAATATCAGAGAATATGAGGGATTTATACAAATACTTTATTTTGTTCTGGCTGGTCAAGAAGTAATTATTTTTAATTACTTAATGACTATTTGTCTGCTCAGACTTGCCTAATAATAGTTTCCTGGCAACTGTCACAAAAGGAATCTGATGAAGTCAGGAGACTTTAATAATCACAGAGAACTTTAATGGTTCACACGCAGCCAGAAAATACTGCTCTGTTAATGTACATACTTGTGTTATAATATCACAACAAAAACAACTCAGAAAAACATATTTCAAATGAAGCCATCTGAGAAGTTAAGACAAGGAGAACTACGATAATATCAAAGCCAAAACTTTGTTGAAGCCCTTTCCAATTGCAACATTAATGTGAAAAGTAACGTCACTTATGAAAATGCAATGCAATGTATCTGAGGAGTTTTGCGGCTTGTATGAACTGTAGCGCTTCCACAGTGTGGAGCCAGTGAGCCATGTCTCCCCGCAGCAAGCGGTGAGGCAAAATGTTTTTAATACAGAGAGGGGGTGGAAAGTACTAAGGCAGAAAGGGAGGAACAGTGTACGGTCGTCTGGCAGCCCCACAGATTGCCTGATTAAAAGCATGTGCTGACCCCCGATTCTCAAGCTATGACAGACAGACCGCAGCAGACGCATGAGGGAGAACTTAAAGACCCCCACAAATGAACACATACATTCTATACATGCACATACACGGCAACACACTTTTGTTCAAACACATTTGGAAATGATATAGTGCTATGGAGGTATTCATGAGTTAAGTCCCAAAATTTGGGTACTGTACCTCCAAAAAGTTACAGCTCTTCACACTGAATTTAGGATAACAAGGGATGAAATGCAGCTAAATGAGTGGCAGTAAAAAGTTCCAAACAGAGAACTTCGTTCTTTGCTGGCTGATTACGCACAGGGTTTGAGGGAAGATATCGTGCGATTGTTTGGAAGGTCAGTAAACAATAGCAAACACGCTGTTGAGAATAAAGAGAGGAGTTTGAAAGAGGAAAGGTGGGTGAGTGTCCTGTGTAGGAGCATCACCAGCCCATGTCGTGGGGGAAGTGAAGCAAGCCAGGAGAAACCAAACAGAAGCAGAGGGCCAAAGAGGGGCCCGAAAGCTAAAAAGAAGTTCAAACCCAGAAAGAAAATATACAATGCACAAGCCTTCAAGTAAAACAATCATTTCCCTGAAAACACCAGAGCTGGGCAACAAACTCAGCTCTAAAATGACAACACGCAAAGACTCTTTTGTTCTCCATGTGTTAGATGCCAAGGCTTTGAAGCTGACAACTGACAAATCCACACAAAAGAAACAAACAGAGGGGAGAAAAAAAAATCATGATGTTAATAAAATAGATTCATTTATATTTTTCCTTTACTAAGACTTTGCATGCATTCTCTGTTTCATTGTGATCTTTCGCCATTCTTTTGGTGTGGCCTGGCCTTGGAATATTAAATATTTACCCAATCCTTGGAACACATCCCTCATTCTTTTCTCACTGGTGTGGGTTTCAAAAACACACACATGCTGACTGGTTTACCTCTAACAAAACATTTTTAGGGGAGGCTGGGGGGTGGTATATGGGTGTAAAAATACATCAATCTCTGTATGTCAGCGCTGCTTTGACACAAGGGGGGATTTCAAATAGCACAAACAGCAGAAAAAGCAACAGTAATGTCTAGATAGGGTAAAAGTTGTCTGGTCTAAACCGAGAAGAAGTGGTCAAATCTGGGGCTGCTGCGTTTGTCTGGTTCCCCCCTTCTTATCTTTAGTTTATCTGGCTCTCAGAACCCGCTGCCAGGAGCCACAGAGGCCATTACAGCTCCCCCTGTCACCTCTTATTTATGCTAGCTTTGATTAATAGCTTGTGTATTTTCAATAAGACTCACACTTTGAATGAGAAATAAAAAAGGATGACAGAAAGGAGCTTTAGCCATTTCTTCTCTTTGACATTTCAGTCATGCACCAAAAGAGGAGGCTGATGAGTGCAGCCTGCATGGCACCTCTGCAAACAACTCCAACCAGCCGTGCAGTGCAAAGATCCTGAGCCCTCACATCTCTGTGTATTTTGTCAAAATTTTCATGGAAACGTGGATTAGACAGGCATTTATAAGAGCTGGTTTTTCAGTGGGCATCACTTGGATCAATATAATTTTCAGGTTACCCTGGAAAAACCGTGAAATGAGAGGCTGAGAGAATTATATTTGCGCTGATTAGAGTCTTTAACTTTGTATGTCATCTTCAACTACTGTGAGATTCTTTAAGTAGTCTTCAGGAATAGTTCTTCAGGCTCTTTGAAGGACATCCCAAAGATCATCGCTGGATATTGGCTGCTTTTTGTTCCATTCTCTGTCATGATGATTCCATATTACTTCAGTAATGTTGATGTCCAGGCTCTGGAAAGAATGAATCACTCCAGAAGACCTGTTGCTGATGATTTTGAGTCCAGTTTTTGTGTCATTTAGAATACCTCAGCCTCTTCCCCTCCTTAAAAATGGCTTCTTGTCAGCCACCTTTCCATGACCATTTCTGTCAATGCTTCAATAAACAGTAGTTCAATTGAAAGGGTCTTTTGATGCTTGTCACTTCTTCTTTCATACTTTTTTTTAAGGACATACTGTACATCATGCTGAGATATGCCAAGTATAAAGTATATGGTAATAGCTTTTTGGGAATCGTCTAGTTGGTGCAAAGTTTATGTTACATTTTACGTAAAGCTGTGATATCTTTGCCAATTTTTTTTGTAGATGTTACTTAAAAAATAGGAACAAAGTTCTGTATTTTCAACAGTTTGGAAGCAACAAAGTACATGAAGATACAATTAAAAACTGGTTCAGTGCAGACATTCAAAAATGGTGTGTTAGAAGGACTGGACTGAAAATAAGTGGAAAAAAAGCAGTCAATGTCCATAGAAAAAACTTCAAAAGACCTTCAGACAACCCGGAGAACCATTGCTGAAGACCACTTTAAAAGATTAAATAAAAGTCTGGCGCCAAATATCCAAAATATAAAGAAATGAGGTGTGGCTCAAGCCTTTTGAACAGATATGGATGTATATCTATTTAAGATTAATCCCTTTCTGTCTGGTCAAGTAAATGCTTGAAAACAACCAATCAGAAAGACATCTGTAAAAACTTTTTTTTACTGGCAACGCAATCTAAAGAGTGAAATCCCAACAGCCTATTCCAACAAGTTCAGAAGACTTGCTTAATCCTTTATGTAAACTCAACATTCCCACAATTATGTTGCACCACGATGGCTCACCTGTCCCAGCATGAAACCTGCTGAGAACAGTGCCCGCCACTACACGCCGTGCCACAGGTGCCTGGCTTTGGGGTTGCTATAAATATTTTACCAGTACGGTGTGTTGCCATGGCTTTGAGCAAGTAGTTACCTGAAACATATAGTAAAACATAATGGCCAGATAGGTAGGGCAGAGTTGATGCTGTGGGCTGTAGCATAGTGCATCAACATGTCAATTTAAAGACTTAAAGGCCACAGCACACTGTTGCGTGAGATTATTCTCTCTTATGGTGGAAGAGCATGCAACAGTGTCAGTATAAGTGTTACTGGGGCTGTAATGGTGTAGTGCAGCTGTACCTCTCATACAGGCCCCCTCATGGCTGTTTCACATTATGGTATTCCCTTATTCCTCTTTGTGAAATGTGTTGTCATGTGACTGGATTCCATAAAAGCTCACACTTCCCTCAGTCTTTCCCTTCATGCTACCTGCTTCTCTGATGTATCTCAAAGGTGACAGAAGGTTCCTTTCTGCACTTTGAAATATTTGTGTCAGCAGGAACCTTCCCTCTCCATGCAGGTGCTCCCCATACATACAGTCACGGGAAAAGAAAGTATAACCAGCAACACAAGACTAATTAAACCACGCCATTATTTATTTAACCAAAACTAAGTAGACCCCAGGATTCAGTAGTTAGCAGCAAGAACTTCAATCAACAGTTTTCTGTTTGACGTTATCAGTCTGTCACATCACTATGGAGGAATTTTGGCCCACTTTTCTATTATATTGCTTCAGTTCATTGAGGTTTGCAGACATTTGTGTATGCACAGCCCTCTTAAGGTCCCATGACAGCATTTCAAACCATTGCAACACCTTGATTATTTTCTTTTTCAGCCGTTCAGTTGAAGATTTGCTGCTGGGCTTGGATCATTTTTCTTTTGCGTATTCCAAAGATTTATTGTCAGACAGATGATCTCAAATTTGACTCTAGAATACTTTGGTATAAAGAGGAGCTTATGACTGACTCAATTACTGTAAGGTTCCCAGATCCAGTGGCTGTATAACAAGCCCAAATCATCAGCAGCCACCGCTGTACACCAGCTTATATGTGCTGATATGCTGTTTTCACCAAATGTTGTTTTTTGCCAAAGATCTCCACTTTTCCAGAGGCTGTCTCTTGATAACCTTTCCTTTCCTTTCCAATTTTTCTAACTGTACTGTCATGAACTTTAACATTTAACATGCTAACTGAGGCCTGCAGAGTCTGAGATGTAGCTCTTGTTTTTTGTCATTTCTCTGAGCATGACAAATCTAGGAGTGAACTTACTGGGACATAGACTCCTGGGAAGCTTGGTGATGTTTCTGTCTACTGGTGCGGTCTTCCCTCCTTGACACCGTGTTACTCCTGCTTTTATAGAGGTGCTCACACTTACTGATGATCAGTTAATACAGTGCACTGGATTAGCACCTGGGTGCTAGATACCCTTCCTATGGAAGCAGTAAGGGTGGAGTTTTGCACCCACTGCTTTTGCTTTCTTGATTTGATTTGTATATCTGAGATTGATTTTACTTCACTTTACCTGTTTAAGTTTTAATGCTGATTGAAATCTTGATACATAAAACCTTAGAACTGAAGTTGAAGTTTCTTTTTCACACGACTATACATGTGCATGTATAGTCATTTATATCAGTGCATGATATAAATCCTAATTCCTGTGCAGGCACCCACCCATGTATTTGTACTGTATATCTGTATCTATAGTAACAGTGAAAGTAAAGCAGATCAAATACATTCTGAATATGTCAAGCTATACCCTAACCTTATCTGTGCTGCTCAGTGGAGTCATGGAGTAGGTATGTAGTAATGCACCTTTATGATAACCCACATGTACACAAACCTGTGGGGCTCCATGGAAGGCCTGATAACAAGTTGGCGCCACAGTAAAACTGATATCAGAAGGCAAGGGTGAATAATTGGAAGGAAAGAAAGTGTCTGTCAGACATATGGTCAAACAGATAACTCGGCTACACCTCCATCATTCACTTCAGCCCTTTATCAACCCCCACATCTCTCTACTGCTGTTACTGCCTCTGCTCTTCGTCTCCCTCCTCCAATTCCAAGCTTGGGGTAACCACTCAGCTGGGGTGCAGCTCTATCCAGATGCCCTGCTTTAACACTGCTCCTTTCCCCGTGTCAGAGTGATGGAGAGGGGTTATCAGCCCAAACACCTCCTTTTTCTTCCCCTCCTCCAGGCACAAGGCATGGGAAAAAGAGTCAGGCCAGACGGATTGAGCTGTTACTCTGGTTTGAATAAAGCTGAGCTTTACTCTGATGGAGAGCGGGTTGTTTCTCCATCAAAGTGTTAGACTAAGACTGGGTCAAACGCAGATATCAGTCAAATGCAGACTATGCAAGGGGCTATTTTATGGTGATGTATTGTTCGTGTTCAATTTGGCATTTAAAACACTTTAAAAGTGGTTTTAAGGCACTCTCATACACCTGATGACAGTTACATCTTTCAGACAACCTGTGATAAATGTTGGGATGATTGCATTTCAAGAATAAATAGCTTCTCAGACATATTGTCAGACTATCCCTGGAGCCTAAGAAGAAAGCATAATGTACTGCATCGCTAACAGTTTAAACTGACAGCTTTTCAGTGCTTTTTGCTCACACTGAGGTCAGTGCTTTACTCTGAAAAAACAAAAGTGAAGTCTAAGAATGACCACATCTTCTTCTTTGTACACACCCTCGCACCCCCATATAAAGGTCACCCAGCTGTGAAAAGAAGCCAAAATACATTTAACTAATCTGCTTGATCTAGCAATTTATTGATGATGAAAACTTCAAAAGAGTTGAAACTCGAGCTGCGTGCGTCTGCTAAACCATGGCCAATGCAATTTCCACTGGCAGGCAGGGGGGTTGTGGTGGGAAGGGCCTGACCAGTAGATGGAGCTTTATTGGTTGCATTCGCCTAAGCGTAAAACTAATTCACCCTCGATGACAACCCACGGTGAAGGGGGCGAAAGACGAGATGCATTCTTTTTACCCCCCTCCTTCAACCACCTACTTTATTAGCTGGCCTCTCAGTGACAGGGCTATTCATTCTCTACTCTACCCCTTCCCTCTGACACATACGACACACAACTACACACACACGCACCAATCAGCCCAAAACATTTTATATTACCAGCTGGGAATTTATATCGCTTTTAGACTGAGAGGGAAACTATGCCTCAGTCTGGGCACAGGGCTCCATCACTCCTGTGCACAGGCTGTCCGTCATGGCTGCAAAGCAGTGGGGCCCCTCATACACAGCAGGCTGAGAATGCACTCAAAGCTGTGACACAGACAGGAAATTACAGCAGTGCTGTTCAGAGTTTAAAAAAAAAATAGCAAAAGCTCTTTATCTTGCTTTGCTGTGTATTAATATGTGAACAGAAAGGAAAAAGAGGCCTCTTAGCATGAGGACAGCAGGACTTTTGTCTTGGTTAAGTAACTTATTCATCCCATCTGGGGTAATACATTATCATGAGTTCAAAGCTACATCTACTTGCCATCACTTACACACATTATAGGTTAATAACTCTTCATGAAAGGCTGAGGAATAAAAATAAAGCGATAGCATGGCCAGCAGGAATCGCCTTATGAGTTTTACTTTCACCAACACCTTGTCCAACATACTGTATGTCCATAATGCTATGAAAGCAAGGAATGTGCACAACTCCCAAAGCACCACTGAGCTCCACATTATGCTGAAGTTAGGAACCGGGCTTTACCATTAGACCTACCTCCAGCAGCTCTGCAGGCCTATCGGGTTTCCATGATTGTGGGTCAGTGGAGCCCTCCTGGTTCCACTTAGAGCCCTGTTTCATTATTTCAGATTTATCACTGCCGTGTTTGCCAGTCGCCATGTTTTTCCTCCATATGTACCTAAGTGTAATTCATAGCATCTAATAATGCAGAAACCAAGACAGTTTAAGGAACTGCAAGTTGGAGTTGTTCCCAGACTGTAGGGATTAGGGGCTCTCAGGGGGCTGCTGGGTATAGAGTTGGTGCCCAAAGGAAAGAAAGGCCAATCCCAGTGGAGAGAACATTACTGGATATGTACCGAGTCATTGCATTGCCTGAGGGTCTGGTCTGGTAGCCACCCGCACCCTCTTTACGGCATGGGACTGCAAGGCAGAACAAGTACCAAATGATAGCACAATGGCCAGAGAAGTGTCATGGATGACTTCCAAATAATTGCAAATCCCTCCTGCTTTTTTTCCCCTGCGGTTTTTCTTACTCAGGCGGAACATGGTTGTACCGTTATCTCTATTGCCATAGATTTAGAAACAATGATTTATCGGTTATTCTACATCTTTCTTTTTCAGAAAGAGAAGTATCAAAAAAGCATCACACCTGAAAACATGAAACTTAATATTCCCAAACTTAATGAAACATGATGACCCCTAACCCTAAGGTACAGCAACCCTGAGTAGCAGTGTAATAATCAAGTCCCCCCCCCCCCCCTTTTTCTTGCAATTATCTTCAAAGCAGCTCAGTTGAAAACTAAAGATTCTCTCTGAATTAATCTGCATCTTCTCTTCATAGTCTTGTTTACAGAATATTTCTTTTTTTTTAGCCTTTTGATCATTTTCCTCAAGACCTATTTTTTCAGATTTTCATTTTCACCTATTTTACACATTTTCGGGAGTGTTGTATTACGTTTTACCTTCCGGAGGAATGGGCAAAGCTCATGCTTCTGGTCCAAATGCAGAAAATCTGCTGCTATCATTGCTGCTCACTGCTGAATTGATAAACTAAAAGTGCTTGAGATATGGATGAAGATCAGCCAAATAGATAAAAGGATTTGTTATTTCACCACAGTGCATCTACAGTAGGATTTTTCTAATCTTTCAGGGGCCACTTCACGGCTGTTGTCTTGTGTCAGAAGCTCTCTAGCGAGAGTGTAAGGACAGGCTGGGCTGGCCCAAAATGGGGAGGAAAGCTGGGACTCATCCTACATTACCATAATAGAATTACCGTGGTGGACAAAGCAGGCATTAGTGCACCCACGGTGGCATTTGGAGAAGATCCATCTCTCTTTCCTCTGCTGGCCGGCCCTCGCCGCTTAAAGAAAAAGAAAATCTACCTTTTGTTCCCCCTTTCATGGGCCTTTCCAGAATGCAAAAAGGGGCTCAATGTGCACACGTGCACGCAGAGCAGCAAAAAAACATGTTAGTTGCACATGTCTGTGTGAGTAATGTGTGTCTGCATGCTCACACTCATGACTGAACAGCGCTTCAGCGTTCAGTTTGACGTGCCCATCTGAAGGGATTACATCTGCACAACTCCTACACTGTCAGCGCCCTGCCCCACCCTTCACACACCCTTCCCTTCTTCTGTCATCCTGCCCCCCCTTCACACACCCTTCCCTTCTTCTGTCATCCTGCCCCCCCCTTCACACACCCTTCCCTTCTTCTGTCATCCTGCCCCCCCCCACTCTGTCTCCACATCACTTTAACCTCTTAGTCCTTCCCTCCTACCTCTTTCTTCTCCTCATCTATTAGAGTTTAGTCCAATCTGATGCAATACATTCACAGAATGCCAGCATTTCTCCCAGCTGTGTTGCATCAAATATAATTCAGAGTCCTCTCAAAGATGGTGACCTCCAAATATTCCACTCAAGAGTTTGCTTTACACACTTGAGAGAAGTTTTTCCCCACACGGAGTTTTGCGAGCCACTACACTGATTCCCAGATTAGGCAGCACACAGTAGTGCCAGTGTAAGATCGTCTGTGCGATAGGAGGGGAACGTGGCGCCGTCACGGACAAACACAGGGAGCTGTTATGAAATGGACCTGCAGCTTCTGGTTGGCTCTATCACTTGTCCCACTAATGCACACCTCAGCCAGCAGCTAACGCAGTGGAATGTGACTCTGGTCTGCAGCAGAGTCAGTGTACTAGGAAATTAACATAGGGATAAATGACTTGACTGAGCTGCATTTTATTAAAAAGGAAGATGCTTTGTAATGAGCTATTGCCTCGTTCATAATGATGGATTGCAGGAAAGTTTGACACCAGATACATTTAGCCACCTCTATAATCTGCATCTACACTTCAAACTATTATCATTTACAGTATATGCAAAGAACATCTGAAAACTGGTGTGGAGAATCCTAAGCCCCAAAAATGGTATATTCACGGTTCGATTTTTTTTTTGGGGGGGGGCTCACCAGCAAGGGTTTCCTAGACCTCTGCTGCCCCCTAGTGCAATGGAAGCAAATGTATCAGTCCTCTTGTTAATACTGAAGTACAACACACAGTATTCACACATATTAAAAGTGCGCTACTTTGGCATTTAATGTACAAAATAATAATAAAATGTTTTATGAGTTTTCCACTAACATGAAGAACTTTAAGTTACACCTAACAAACATTGTTTTTTTTTTTTTACATCAATTTGGAAGAACATCAGTGATCTTTTTAAATGTAAGCACTTCAAAAATGCTCAATAAACATCTTTAGATGGTTTCCAGTTTACCTCGATTCCTTGCATTGACAAAACATTTATATGGTACAGACGTAGTCCTGCTGTACACTGAAGAGGTTCGTGCATACCACAGACATGATTAGAATTTGTTAAATACTACTAGGAAGCAGTGCTTTTCCCATGACAATGCATTCACTTGCCACTATAAATCAAAGCTTATGGCTTATTAGGATACATACCATAGATATTACGACTCTGTTATTGATTACCTTCTTAGCGTAACAGCACAGCGGATGTTTTTCTTTTAAAACCGTTAAAAACTAGGCTTGAACCTGGTTCTCCCTTGGAAGCTCAGCACGTGCTTATCCCCAAGAGAGAAGGCCTACACGGGGCGCAACAAAACAGTCCCCCACTCCAGCATCACCCCCCCCTTCTCTCTCTGGTGCCGCTCTCACACACACAGGTTCAGTGTGTCTGGTCGGACTTCACAGAGAGGAAACGCACGTACTCCGCTTGACTTGAAAGAAAAACACGCAGCTCTGCAAGAGACCCAAACCCAGCAGCACAGTCCCTCTGCACTCACAGGAAAGAGGCCATGGCAGTTAAACTGGGATCACTGTGTACATTCAAGCACTGAGCACATATTCATGGATACACAGCCTTATACTCTACTACGCAGACTGAGATAAACATACATGCACATATGTACAGCCAACAGCACAGGAAATAGGTCAGCTGCAGTGCAGGTATCCTTTACATCCTCTCCTGGCTCCCACTGTCTACTGATGAAAGAGAACACCCCCGTCTCTGCAGCCCTGGGCCCGGCTGGCCTAGTGTACAGCAGCTCATAAAAGGCCATTTCCTTCATAATCATCCCTGCCTTCCCCTGCTCTAATCTCTAAAAGGATGGTGACAATTAGCCCGGGGAAGGCCTCACTGTAGCTGGGGCATCTGTGGCATCTCTATTACCTCATAGCCAGCCACTGAAACGCAATATAAAATACAGCACAAAGACACACATTTCGGAGTCAAACAGAAAGCTCGGGTTTCAAGGCCCCCTTGAGTCCTACGAGACTGCACATGTTTTCTGCTTAATAAGTCAAATGTTTAGTTAAATGTATCTCTAAGCCGCTTCTCTCCACACCCTATTGTTTAGCTGCTGGTAATCCTTAACAGGATCTTTGTGCAGAGCCCATTTGTCATTTATACTTCCAAACATATACATTCACTGGGAGACAGAGTCTGGATGTGATTGTAAGCTTTGTCAACAGATCTTTTTAACTGTGTCTCTTTGGCTTGTTGACATAGCAGTGCGGATTTTCTATTGTGAGGCATAAATGTCATCTCCCAGTCTGGAGAGTTCACCAGTGCGACAGGTGTGTTAGTTTAAAGAAGCCCAAACATACCCACAGACCGTTTGTCATTTTCTTTCATACTCCTGATCATTCTCAGGATTAGCGGTGTTGGTTCCACACTCTTGACATAATGCACTCACTGATTCCTTATTCCTCCTGCACGGTAAATAAGAGACCTGACCGCAAAATTCATGAGTGCAAGCCACAAAAGAGTTGTTTTAGAGATAGCAAGAGTGTTTAAAAGATTATCCTGTTCGCAAGTCATTACCAGGGCTCGATAAGGGTTTGTCATGCTGTGTTAATGTTCCAGAGATCCTGTTGTTCCCCTATGTTGCTCCTGTCTAGTGCCTCGTCCCCACTTTTGGATGCCTTTCTTAAATGGGAGCACTGTGGTGTTGTGGTTAAGTGAGGCCATGGTCTGCTGAACACTATGACATTCACTTAAATGGAATGAGGTAAAGCTGGGGGTCTGTATATTTTCAACATAAATTTCACCTGAGTTCCACTGCCGGGCAGCCAACCAGAGTCTGCAAACGTCATGGTAAAAGGGAGCTGAACCAATGGGAGAGATTTAAAACCAGGAGGGAAATGATGTCTAACCAATCAGACGAGTGGATGGCTGCAGGTATCAGAGGAAATCTGGCTGACACCCTAAGATGTGGGTGAGGATATTGATGTGGGGGTATGAGGGATTGTGCGAGAGAAACTGATTAGACCCTCATGGAGTGGCTCTGGTTTCCTGTGCACCAGACAAAGATCGACAAATTGTAAACGGTGTCGAGAAATTACAGTCGGATGGAACTCGAAGGAAAGGTTGAGAATTTAAAGCCACGGCCAGTTTCAAAGCAGATCAAAAAGACATGAGTGAGACAGAATTTAACATAAGCTGACAAATAAATGTAGCATCCACTCAGGCGCAAACGTTCTCACTACCTGGGGTGTGCTGCCAAAAAGAGTGCTCACGAACATCTGGGGAAGGTGTTAAGAAAACAAAGGAAGGTGAGATAAATACAGAGAAAATGAGCGATGAACTCAGTGGTAAACCCAAACGAGGAGTGGAAAAACAAGCTGCGAGAAATCTCAGAAAAGAAAAAACGAAGGGGAAAATACTTTTTTGGTAAGCTGTGCTAGCAGGCTTGGGCCTGCCCACCCCTTGAAACAGCTATCTGTCAGCAGCACAGCAGAACATGCTCATGGGAACTGGCTGACCTGCTGTACCTCACTTGTCTATACCACACAGACAGCACACTGTTAGCTTCGCCACTGCTCGATACACACAGCAGCCTGGTTCAATGGCTACTTGTGAAGCCCAACACCAAGAGTACCGTATACGATTGATTTGGAGTCGGTTGTTCATTCTGGCCCTGTGCATTAAACAGTAAGGGCCAGTGATTTCCATCTGCCGAATGAACATAAATGCTCCTCACAGCTCTTGCTCTTAACACACTTAATCTTGTGTTTTTGACACCACTTTGCATCCTTTTTCAGGAGGAGGCAGGCACTAAGAGGTGAAAGCCAAGCAGCAGATGGAAACAAGTCTTTCAGGAAATTAGTGGTGGTGGTGCAGAAAGTGCATGAATCTGCCAGTTTCTAGAGTAAGAAAAGCAGAAAAGAAGGGGTAAAGCATATGTAAGGTGGAAAAGGGAGGTGTGAAGTGAGGGTTGCTGGATGGAAGTTGCTTTCAAAGCTAACTGGGTGGCAGTCGGTGTATAAGTAGCAGCCCAGAGTAGAAAACCTGTCGTTAGGCTCTGCATACTGATGACCTGGACGTAACGGCTCTCCGGCAGTTATTCATCAGGCCATTAAAGGAACACAAGCAAGTCATTTGTGAGGCCTGCATGTTCCAGACTGTTTTTCTTCTCTTTGTGTG
This sequence comes from Leuresthes tenuis, assembly GCF_036924035.1. NCBI lineage: Eukaryota > Metazoa > Chordata > Actinopteri > Atheriniformes > Atherinopsidae > Leuresthes > Leuresthes tenuis. The sequence continues at coordinate 20,608,390 of NW_027325362.1, forward strand.
GAGCTTTGAGCAGGGGAGAGAGAAGAAACAGAATACATGTCAATGAATAAATCTGAGGCGGTGAAAAGAGTGAAAACGGTTAGACCTGGGCAGCGAGCAGAGGCCAGCTGTTGGCCCTCCGACTGAGCAGAAAAGAAGTAATTAATTGCGGAAGTGGCTCACGCAGGGACTAATTCACTTTTAAGACAGTTTGATAAATGAACGAGCATTCAGATTCTGTCTACCTGGATTGAAATCAAAAGAGGATCATTAGAAAGAACAATTAATAAAAGAGATCTTTTACGGAGCGCCACAGTCCCTTTGCCTCCTATTAAGTGACAAGAGTGCCCTCTAGTGTCAAGATCTAAATATTGGAAACAAAACACCAAAAAGATAAGCTTAAAGTTGGAATTTATTGCCATCAATATATACATATATCTTCTTTTGCTTGTAATACAGCTTCAAGCATTGGGAGCACTGTGTAAACAAGGAATAATGAAAAGTAAAGGGGATAAACTTTGACACCGTTCTGATGATTTATCTTGTAAGAAAGCATACAGTTAAAGTCAGGTCTACTTGCTTGGATTTGTAAAGGTGTGATTTTGCAGTATGGCAGAAAGAACAGCAGTGTGCAGCTCAGCAATAAGTGGCAGATCAGTACGCTTTGCTTCCACAACAGAGACATGACAGGAAGAAGACACACAGCATCAGGAAGACCACACTTAATCATCTGCTGGGTTGCGTGGCTCCTCGCCATTTCTGCGATCATGCAGTTAGTGGGGCAATGTGAAGAGGGACCATACAGGAACAACATGAAGTCCCAGGGTTACCACAGTGACACTGCCTGGAATGTTTACCGTCACACAGAAGAGAAACAGCACAGACGTGTTTATGAAACACACCACTCACTAGGAGTTCCTGTGGATGGAGTAACTCTCTCGTTTCAGGACATCTCGTCGCACCACAAGATAATTATGTCAAAACGAGGCAAAAGTCGAGCAAAGGAGCGGCGCCAGCGAGTGTAAACAACTTCAGTGTCAGGTTATGAGATTGTGATGAGTGACAGTGGGAGCAGCACACATTATTCTATGTATCAGAGATCTGATGAACACATTTTAATAGCTCTTTTGTATGACGCACACACACACGCACACACACACACACACAAGAGAACAACTTCAATATATAAACATCAAAGTACACAGATAAAGTATAGTTGGAAGTCTTCATAAAAATAGCACAATAAAATTTCCATTGGGGTACTCAGAATGGATCACCCAGTATCTACTTAACCGTGTAAGCTAATTAAATGATATCACTCAGGTGGCTGCGCTCAGATTCCTCTCCTCACTGATAAGTGTCTAATAGGCGCAGGGTGGCCAGGCTATATAATCTGACTGCCATTCCACAGTTATGGCTGGAGAGGCATGTGTGACAGCAAGTTTGGTCAGTCACTTACAAAGCAGTGCCCGATGTGGATTCAATATCGTGTCTCATGTCTCTGTTAGAAGGACACTTCAACAGGATTCTACCTCAATTTTAAAGTGTTTTTGGTTCATTTAAAAGTGCAAAAATCAAATCTTGGAATCAAGTCTTAAAGAAGCTGTTTAAAATAATAACATGGAGATAATTATTTGGGGATAAATACTCAGTGCTATTTCTCATTTCAGCAACATAAAGGCAAATTAAACCTGTAGAGCCGCAGCAGTACTTTGAAATGATCAACGCAGGCACAGAAAAAGAGGCGTAACAAGTAACCACTGAGAGAACAAAAACAAAGGATACAAAGTGTTTCTTGTGGGGTTTTTACATGCATATACACATGAGCACAAACACGCACTGGTTACACCACACATTAGAAAACATCAACCTCATTACAGCCACAGACACATTTACTCTCCAGTGACAACTTCACAGGGAGGTAACATCTCAAACTTCCTCTGTTTCTCTTGATGTAAAGATGATGGTGGCGATTCTTCTGGATATTGTCACAGACCTCCTTTGCGATGCTTAAGTTACTGACCTTAGACTCAGACCCCTGATTTACTCCTAATCCTGGAGATCACGCTGTGCCCTCTTGTCCCAGCTCCACTTCCTCTTCGCCGACGCTGCCTTCTGGCACACCTCCCTCTCCTTGGAACAGCTCCTCCATCAGCTGCTCCCCGGCGCTGCCAGCCCGCGAAGCCCACAGAGCGGCGCCCTCCCGCAGGCCCAGCGAGCGTAGCAGCCGGGCGTACTCCAAAAACGCAGCCTCAATAAGTTTATGTGCAAATCCAGGTCAAGGAAAAACCCCAACGTTTCAGTGTGGCATGGAGCACACAGCACTGCATGGCTGCAGCACTGATTTCACTGGCTTTGAATAAAACAACAGTACTCCGCCTCTTCCGTGTTATGTGGCTGGTTTGTGACAGAGCTGATGAAGATTAATTGGCCCCAGACACTAACGTGTCTGCTTGTGCCTTGACCTAATTGTTAAAGTTGGGAATTAATCAGACGCCTTCAATTAAGTAGTTATGCAACAAAGATAGAATGAGAGCAACGTTACCTCATTTGCACCCAAAATCTTGCTCTTTGGAAACTTTTTACAACTTTTTTTGCAACTTTTAGAACCATCACTGTGAGCATGGTCTGGCCCCCACCTTTCAACATGGAATAGTGTTTAAAGTGGATAACTTCTGTTATAGGACAAAGGCATGTAATCAGTGCCTTTTTCTAAATGGGTTACACAGTGGAACACTACAGCTCGCCTCACGACTACAATTAGTCAGACGGAGGAGCGGCCATATGCATGAGAAATATAATGACCTGCCATCGTATTTAAGGAGACAAGTTATTCCCCTTTTACTCAAGTTGACATAATTTTTATAAATCTTATTGAGATTCCACAGAAATACACTACAACAGGACCCCTTTCCACCATAAATGTACACCTCTTTTCACATCAGCCTGTTAGGGGTGTCTCACTCCTTCCACTCTCATGGAGAGAAAATCGACTCAAAACATCTGATTTGTGCGTAGCACTTGACTTGTGTGTGCGTACTATCTGATTTGTGCGTGGTACTTGACTTGTGTGTGCGTACTATCTGATTTGTGCGTGGTACTTGATTTGTGTGTGCGCACTACTTGATTTGTGCATGTATAACTTGCTGGAAGTTATGGACAAAACGATAATTAGGAATTCAAAAAGTCTCCTACACACACAAATCGTTAAATACGCACACACGAATCGCCTGATACACACGCACAAAGCTATAGATCAGCACCAAGGGTTTTGAGACTGTTTTCACGCCTCTGGGAAGCCTCACAGATTCGTCCGTGCATGGTGCATTTCAGTACTGGTGGAAAGCTGGGTCATCTGGATTTCCCACTAAACTTGTAACGAATAGTGAATAATTGTGGATCAGTGTAAAAGAGAATATCTCAGCACCCCATGGTTACAACACATTTACTTTGTAATATTCTAAAATGCCTTATATGGCATACACACTATTTTCAGCAGGGTATGCCTCTTTTGAAATCAGTGGAAGTCAATAGCCCTTGAAGTACATTGCTGCATGAAAGAGTGTTCAACTGGAAAGCTAATAATAATACTCATGGCAAACCGAGCTTACTCAACCACACATCAAACTGAAGAAAATTACAATTAATTCATCTGCAGTTCAACCCCAGACAGCTGGTACTGTTTCATATGACATATTAGCTCCATAATCCCTGGGCTTCAATGTTGCTCCATTCCTCTGTGTTTTGTTAATAGGGGCTAACAATAAGAAGTTCATTTATAGTAATGGCACAGCAACTGATGGTGTATTCATTGACAAATGGGAAATTGGAGATTCCAAACCAATTGAGGAATTTGAGAAATTTAAAAAAATACAAATTAAAAGTCAGATTTTCTAGTTCAGATATAAAAAAAAAAAATTATTCAAACGACCGGTAGAGAACAACAAACTAATTTATGTTTAAAGTAAAGTAACGTAACTGATGAAAATTACTGTCAAGAAGCAAAGCAAAACGTAGGAGCAGAAGAGTTTTGATTTCCCATTTCTGAGGAACAGTGACAGCAACACAAACTGAATTTGGATAAAAAAAATGAGGAGACTGTTTATTTCTATTCTAAGCCTGGAGTGTGACATAGAAATCCACTGCAAATCGCAGCTACCAACTGAGTGAGATTTATGATCAGCAGTGCCAGAATTGAGTCTTTTCTCAGTGTTTGAGTTGATAGGTACTTTAAACCCCTTTAATATGCTCTAAAGCATAGAAAATCTTTATAGGTGTAGGTATATATATATATATATATATATATATATATATATATATATATATTAAGGCTGGGCAAGTATTAAATTCTTTAATCGCGTTAATCGCATGATTTTCTGGGATTAATCACGATTTTCTGACTGTTTCCTGTGAGCGCCGCAGCAGTAAGCAACATACTAGGCTCGCCCACGATTGACTTTTTCAAAATAAAAGCCGGTGAGCAACTGCCGTTTACAATAAAGACAATAAATAATAAAAACTGCGTTAATGGGAGACAAATAATTGTCGGCGATAATGAATTCATTAGTAAATGCAAAAACAATGCGTTAATGTGCCCAGCCCTAACATATAGTCATTTATATTTTGTTTCACCTGTAAGTTGTGGCTGATCGGTACATATCAAACTCAGACCATAACTAAATGACAAATGCAATATACTCTGTCCAGCCAACATACACTACTTTTTGTTTGATGTATTTGTGGTTAGGTAAGACACAACATGCGTTTTAAGTATAAATTGTAAGCTCTACCTAAGCACTGTGATCGCACTGCGGCTACGGAACATAGAGATGGTGACCATTTAAACTGACCTTCATGGGGAAAAAAGCTTCCTGCTATAAGGTGCGTGTCTGTAACAGAAATGGATAGACCCAGCTGTGGAGCCAACTCTGGTTATAAATGGCCCTCTGAGTACAATAATGGGTCCTGAAAAAGGATATTTGAAGTGTCGTTGGCCTCCATCACCCCATATTTCAGACAGGCCTCAATGAAGAGGGCGGCGCGATCAAAGTGCCTCATACTACCCAGGAGATGGAGAGAAGGAAAGAAAGACACAGGCAGGAGGAGGTTAGAACTATTGCCAGAAACCAGCATCATCCCTGCCTTCATGTCTGCGATCCTGAAGCATACATCAACCCTGTCGCCCTGATGACTGTCTAATTCCCTGAGAGGGCTTTTTTGATGCCAGAAACATCTCAGAACAAGAGCTGTCAAGAGGGAGAACCAGCAGCTGATCGATGCTGAGGTAAGAGGCGCAGGGTCAGTCCATAGCAAACACTGTGATGAGTCCTTCAAGATACTTGGGAAGAAAAGGAGAAAGAGAAACTTAGAGACACTCAGGTGTACTAAGGTGAATATGTGTCAAACAATAAAACTGTATAAAAAAAAAAAGGGAACGTCAATTTAGTGAATAAAAAGCGAGACAACTTATGTGGATTAATGGATTTGTCTGGACAGTAATTATACAAGACTTGTTAAAGTATAATTTTTTTTGTGATTTTGCAATAAAAGCCATGAATATCAAGAGAAAAATAAAAAACTCCTCATGTCTGGATTTATAGATCAGGCTTTCAACTCCTATTTGAAATAGATGGGACTTTGTGTAAAATGGAAATTAAAACTTGAGTGCAGAGATGAGGAAATCTAATTAACCGAAACTTTACTCGCAACAGAACATAGAGACGTGTCAAATGGTGAAAGTGAAACATTTAACTGTTTCATGAAAAACAGTGGCTCATACTGAATTTAATGGGAGAAGTGCAACAAAAGGCTGGAAAAGGAAGTGGTACTGAAAAGCTGGTTGAACATGTAGCATCCATCAGTATGTAAGAAAAGAGCATCTTAAAGAAGCAGAGTCTTTCAAAGGTGAAGATGTGCCATAGCTGGACATCAACATTGGGATGTCTGTGATCTTCAGGCCCTCAGGCAGCATGGCATCAAACAGACATTAAAACTCTTCTGGATGCCATTGTCTGTGAACACAGGGCACCCTGCCATGCACAAATGCAGGTTGAAGCTCTATCATGCCTAGTAGACATGTGAGCCATCTTCTCTAGGCCAAAGTTCATTTGAAATGGACTAAGGCAAAGTGGCAAACTGTTCTGTGGTCAAACAAATGGAACTTTGAAATTATTTCCACATATCATGGAAACCTGGTCCTCCAGCCTAAAGAGGGCAGGGACCACCTGATGTGGTATGGGGGTGCATTAGTGACTTTGGAACCTCTAAATTCACTCCTGGAAAGGCACCATCAATGCTTAAAGGCACATACAGATTTTAGAGCAACGCATGGTCCCATCAACACAACTTCTTCATGGAAGGCCTTCCATATTGCATGTAAAAACACACATGGCATCGATTACAACATGGCTTCATAGGAGAAAAGTGCAGGTGTCGGACTGGCCTAGATGCAGTCCAGACCTGTCACCAATGTCAGTGTTTGATGTTTTCTACATTGTATTGTAAATGAAAAATGGGTTTTTGAAATGGATCATTCTAGATCTAGACAAATAGTGAATGATGAAAGGTTTACAACCAGCACTAATATTTAGCTGTTTCTCACCTGTTCAGCATCTCTCCTACTTTGTGAAAGCAGCCCAGGGAAAGCAGCACCAGGATGGCTTTGGATTTCTGGTTGACCTGTGGGGAGCACAGATGTTCCGCCCAGCGCTTCAGCACGTCCGCGCTCTCGGCTGGACTTAGCCGGACCTGGAAGCCCACAAAACTTACAAGTCACTGACTCTGTTGGTGTTAGTGAGGACGTTTGAACAAGCTGCAGAATGGGAACACATCAGTGTGAGGCTGCTAGCAGGTGGGATTTTCTTGGCAATTTCCACATGGATTTGGATTGTTAAAGCTCATAGCAACACAAATATGGATACATCTTTCAAAGCTGGATTTGATTCCATCTGCAAGCTTAACACTCAGCATCGATATCCCTCGAAAACTATCCAAACCCTACACTGTATCCGATGTGTCCTGTGGACGACTGCCGTCATGCTGAGTTACCTTTGCCAGCCACGCGGCTCGGTTCCACTCCCCGTAGGTCTGCAAGTAGCGGCAGGCATCCGCTGCCTTGTCAATCAAACACAACAACTGAACTCCCTCTGAAAAACAGCAAAAGTGGGAAAAAAAAGTTATGCACATGTATGGTGGAGAAAATATGCCCAAATTCTTTAACAGCAGCACCATGATTTAATTAAACACTGCTGGTAAAACCCACGGCGGCACATTAGGCATCGCTTGGATCGATTCCAGGACAAAAAAGATCTCTCAATAATTCGTTCCAATTTAAAATTACGAAAACCACAATCAGTTACTGTTGGTTTTTTTCAGAAATTAATCAATTACTTAGATAATTTGAGCCTGCGGACACCCACACGATAAAAGCCGCTTGTGCTCACTGAAACAGCAGGTTGCTAAGTGGTACCAGACATACAGTAACACTACCTGCGAGCTTTCCATTAGCGATCATGTTGGTGGCCACTAGTTTGATTGTAGACTGTGACGGGCCGGAGGAGGTGATGGTGGTCACTAAGCAGGCCTTGAGGGAATCACAGTAGTAGCTTGGGTTGTCTGCACTGGTCTCCAGCAGTAATTGCACTGCCCTGTCCGTCTGAGAGCCACAACAAAGTGAAGACAGTGTAATGACGGAGGTAGCAGGGAGAAAACAAGGCATTAACACCGCTGGCAGGTATCCGCTGTGAGAGAACAGAGGAGAGCAGAACTGCGAGGGGAAATTATGTTCATTATCATGCTTTTCATCTGGCGCAGATGAAGGCTCAATCTCATGCTGGGGTCGGCACAGGCTGCCCTCTGTCTGTCTGAGTGTTGGATGACTGCATCTCCAGCACACAGCCTGCTGATTGCAGACTGTGATTAGAATGAGAGCCGTGACATTGAGAGAGGAGAGGTAATGTCTGTCCCCGCAAGCTGAGGCACCGGGGAAGGAGGAAGCAGCATTCACTGCCCTCAGCACTGATATGATCCATTTAGGATTTAGAATCTATGTTAAAGAGGGTGAATATGCGTAGGGCTGAGGGAGAAAAAGAGTGAGGCCTCATGCATTCATATGTTGCAGGACACCAACTACAAAACACATATGTGATGAATTTCAAAGCGGCGCAATGCATCTGAACAGGAATTTCAAATGTCACTCGCAGGTGGAGTGACTGCAACTTGTATCTGGACAGTCCCTGCAGATGAGAGAAGTGTTGTTCTTACCTGACCCAGCAGGAGGAGCTGGTCAGCACATTTCTTGGTGTGTTCATAACTGGAGCGCTTCACCTCCTGCAAGTGAACCCGATCCAACTGGAACTTCTGTTGAGCAGGAAAGGCGAAGGAGCAAGTTAGTGAACACTTTACTGTGGTTTTGTGTTCCACATTGCTTCCAAACATCAATGGCCAAACCTCGTGCACGAGTGGGAGACACAGCGTAGAAATGTGTCGGTACACCCTACACCCTTTCTATGAGTACAGATGAGCAAAATAAAAAACGGGAGGCATATGCGAAGACAATTTTACAAATGAAGAGTCCAGAGATGGAGAGTGTAATTCTTAAGCATTTAAAAAATTCAGGAGGCTCTCTGGTGACAATATCTCCTACGCTGGTTTGATTTCTGATGGCCGTTTCCTCATTATTTCATTAGATGTTCCCTGATGGGAAGCTGCTTTTCCCCCACTTCTTTTCAGCAAATGATCAGGCGCATAACATGGAAACAGCTGCTTCAAAGAATTACGATTTTAAAAAGGACTGGAGCCGCAAAATGTGAAATGGGGGGAGAAATAAAAGCGCAGTAGAACATGAGTTACGCGGGCTGTGTATGTGAACACTGCTATCTATAATTATTAGAGAGGACAAGTTCTTCTTCTTCTTTTTTGTGCACATTATAATGATTAATTTTCCCCCAAGTTAAAGTCATGGATATAAATCTATGCAGAGATACCAAATGAGTTTTGTAACCAGACCTGCACGCTATGTATTGAAGCCCTGGATATAAGTCATTACAGTCGGGCTACTGTCACTAAAGCTGCTTTATGACCACAGGAACTAAATGTTGCTGCAGAATGTCTGGGAAGCTCCTCAGAAGTCATAACTTTGTGATCACTGCATGGGCCCTCATTAAAAGGCAGTAGACTCTTTGCAAAAAAACAAACCAGAGCAAAATCTCAAAAAAAAAGAAAAAGCGCTAAAAAGAAAAGAGAACTACATGCTTATTTGAGACTTTATAATTGGACCTCCGCTAGCAGAAATTAGACAGTCAATTTACCCTCTGAAAATTGAAAACAGCTCTTCTTCAGCGACTAATCATGTTCCCACTTTCCACTACTGCCTTGTACACAAATGTGGACTAAAATGTCATACAGTGAAAAAAATCTCGTGTTAAGAAGCAGGGCGAGGTGCGATGGGCTGGACTGAAAGCAAGTCGAGCAAAATATCAACAAAATATAACGACGTGGGGGAGGGGCTAAACACTTTTACACAGAACTACATTTCCACTATTTGAGTAGTCATCACAAAACAATGTAAAAAAAACAAAAACTTGCTCACAAGGTACTTTTCTAAAACTCTAAAGAACAAATTACTTTGATAATCACAGTGGAAAATAAAAGAAATATTCTGAGTATAGCAGAAGAGCCTTGGGCACTTATCCAGCTGTGTCATCAGTAAGATGCATTGATTTGAGACACAACACAGCATGAACGAGAGACATCTCTCTGTATAAATGAGTGTATCCATGTGAAGGTTAGAGCACTCCATGGAAGTGTTGGGGGAATTAAATGTTGTGCGGGATGAAATGAGAGATGGATTTGACATCAAAGGCTTAAAAACAGCAAGTTGAACGGACCTTTGGGGGACAACAGAGGTGATATTACCAGTAATGTTGACATCGTGTGTGACGAGGGACAGAGGTTTATTGTGTTTATTTACATGGCGTATGGCTTCGTGTGACTCCTTTTTTTTTTTTTTTTAAGATGTTTTCGGCTGGGATCATATTCCACATTTGTCTTTATTTTCTAATCTACAGACACTTTCTCTTTGTCTCTGATTTCACTGACCTGGAAGTAAGAACTCTCACACAGGACGTCGTGGCAGATGTCCAGATGGTTCTGAGGCGGCGGCTGGGTTGCTTCGCTTCCCTCGGCGGTGGACACACTTAGCTGACGAGCCTGTGCAAACGACTGGAGGTAGTGGGAGGCCACTGTCCAGAAGTGAAGGTCAGACTCGTCCCCGAACAGCCTGCAGTTTCACCACAACAGTACATACGCTGGGTTTGAAAGGGGGAAAGCTTTCTCTGGAGTAATTAGTCACACTGTGCCTTCTCATATGTCAATTTGGCTTTCTTAGTAATATGCTCACTAATGACCACAATTCCTGTATCTTCCAACCCACGCCTTGCTCTTTCAGTAAGCTCTCCTCCTTCTCCTCCTTCTTCTCTTTCTTACATCGTTTACTTCCTCAGAATCCTTTAATATAACTGCACAGGCACAAGGCTGTTGCTAGGTTACCTTACGGCATTAACAATATCACGGAAGCTTGGATGGCCAGATGCAGAGACATCTTCTTGGGCTCTCTATGGAAATATGGTCACAGTGCTCAGAAGAAAAAAAAAAAGAAAAAATTGCTTACCTTGGAGTTTTCAGATAAATCACGCCTTAAATAACAGGATGAAAACTGGGGAAGCATTTCTGCTCAGACTGGCTGTTCTAGAAGCGTCAAACACTCGAGGGAAATGAGAGCCGAAGCAGAAACGAGATCAGAGTTGCTGACATCAGCTCTCATGTCATGATGTTTTGTGGAGCAACAGAATCCCACAATACTAACCCAGCAAAGCTCGTCACCTGGCAGCTAATTTGAACGATTTAAAAATAAGTTTACCTTTGATCTAATTATACCAGGATGTCTAACTCAAGTTAATGATCTATTTCTGGCTTTTGTATACATTAATAGTTTTGTTAAACGTGGCGTATTAAATCAGTAGCTGCAGAGCAGAAGGAGGAGGGCGTGTTTTAATTTCTGTTTCTTTCCATTTATTTCACAGTAAATACAAACTCCTGTTTGAACCTTGTGTGCATGAACTGTCTGACAGGCGTAGCGGTAATCCCTCATGACAGTACAATCTGCTCTTCAAAAACAGTGGAAACACCAAGCGGTGCTGTAACTCACCGTGAGACCAGGAGGCAGCGCTGCAGAAGACTGAGCTCCGGGTCCTGCAGCACACTCTTCATATCACTGGGGAGGCAATCAGAGACAGACAATCAGAATGCAGCCAGAGCCAATTACGCCTCTCGAACGCAGCAAGTACAGTGTGGCTGTTCTTCTTATCCCTCAGCACCACAGGCTACGTGCGCTTTAGGCTTGCAGTTTAAACACAAAGCACCCTGAGATACATCAACACAAACTTGGCACAAATATGTAGACAGACATAGAAATGCACTGATAACAAGCTGTAGTTTGCATTATGACCGTCACGTCAAACATTGTAGTGTGTGTCAACATGAGTAGGTACCATTTAAAAAAAGAAACGGAAAAACAAAATAATAACTCACTTTGACAACGAGTTGAGCTGCTCCTGGATCAGTCCTTTAATCTCAACTTTTTCACTGTAATCTCTGAAACGGAGGGATCAAAGGCAGTAAAACGGCTGCTTTCATGTTTTCCAGAAATGAAACCTGTCCTCATATTAAACTGGAATTGGAGAACATGCTTGATCTAAGAAATCTATCTGCGGTGTCAGGTAAAGTCTATTGTACCATTTATGCTGAGTGATGGCTGATGGCTCACATGGCTAATACAGCTGTCTAAAAAAAATAAAAAAGCAGCTGTGTGCGACTGATGATAAAGAGCACCGATGTACTCAGGACCAAGTAAAATGCCAAAGAAAATAGCTTAGAATTCATTCAATATTTTATAAACCCATATTAATTCACATTCAATTCCAAATAAGCTTTAAAATTGTATATATTTCTAAATCAATTACATCTTAGAAGTTACATCTAATTCTACTTGATTACATCAAACTATAATCAGCCTCTAATGCAAAATAAAATATAGAAAAACAGAATATTTTATGAGGAACCCATTTCAGTTTTATTCACATTTCTGCGCAGAGGAAATAAGCTTGGACATAGGACTTCTTTATAACTGATAAGGAAGATTACTTTTAGATGAGAAAGCTAAAAAATCTATACAAACCAATGCAATAGATTTGATTTTCTGGACAAATATGTTGAGATTGCTGAGGAGGCAAAACTTAAAAGGCGGTGGGTCAGCTGTTACATTTGTGAGGTCAACAATAAGTCAAATCAAAAGCAGTTTCTCCTAAAGAAGTTTTATTAAATTATTAATGCACACTGTGTGGACAGAATGTGAGGGGGCTGCTCTGTTTACTTTCCAACAACACATTGTATTAAAGGCAGCTGCCAGTGTTTAGTTCTTCAAAAGTTTGTAAGTTGAGAAAAGATTGTCAGATACTTACACAGAACAAACAGTTACCGTATATCATTCTGACCTCTCACACTGGCTCAGTATATTCTTAGCACTTACATCGTCTGTTCATACCATGATGTTTAATAAAGTGCACCAAGCATCACTTCAAAAGTTTGTGCACATACGGATAGTTTTCTCTTGTGTTTACAGGTTACACCGAGCTGCTATTTTTAACACATTTTAACACATTTACGCTGACGTGTTCAAGGCTGAGACTTACACCTGAGTGATGTCCATGGTGAAGGTTCCTGACCAGGGCTGCAGCAGAAGGAAAGCCTTGAGAGTGAGGGCAGCTCGGGGCAGCAGCAGGTAAGGGCACCACACTGGATCTGTGCGCGTTTCCCACAGATAAACAACAACACCATGTTAGAGCATGGATTCTATACCAGCGTGCGTCACAGCACAATGTGTAACTCAATGTTCCCCCCCCCATTTTCAGCCGATGACAGTCTCTGTTCCCTTGCTCACCAGTGAGATCCTGTTCATCCATGCGGTAGCTAGCAGACTTCATGCCCATCTCCAAAACCCGGATACAGCCATCGTCCGATGCCAATACCACTTTGTCTGATGTGCACCAGTCAATGTCTAAAATGCGGTAATTCACATTGCGACCAATACGCATGCTACTGACCATTTGGACCTGCAAAAGAAGCGAGTTTGGATAGTTAAGACTGTAGCCTATATTACCGTTACCTTGATAAGATTTGCATTTACCATCATGATTTCATTTCTTATCTCCCACTGACAAACTTCTACGTATTTAGTTACTAAAAGGTCACTGTAAAAGTAAATAAGACATTTAAAGAAACGCAGGATAATTTGGCTCCCCTTACAGTTGCAGAATATAACACCCCTGTCATGAACACAAATCTGTGTGTGAGCCCTGCAAATGTACAGACATACACAGCAATTTTTGTTATGTCGAAGAGGCAACAAAGACGCCACCAAAAGCTACCAAAAATGTCAAGCAACCGTAAAGCAAAGCGGCGTGGTGTGGGGCGGGAAACCACAGCTGTGAGCGGCGGCATCTCCGCTCTGTGGCACTCTAAGGCAGGTCCAGGACTGGAAATGTGCATCACAAAGGTCGGTGTACTTCAAAACGGGTCAGAAGCTCATCATTTTAAGGTTTACATGTTTCCCAAATGTTGCTTTGATTGGAATTAAAGGTATTTGATTGTAATGGCTTTTTTTTTCAAATGGCATTTGCAACAAGTAAAGAGAGCTGGTGAGAAATTCCCCATGATTCTGCCAAATGCAAAGGCAGAGATGAAGTAAGGCATGCCTTGATACTGGACACAAACAATGGTCAACACAGTAGGCTGGTGTAAACTAATTTATTGACTCCTTAATTCTTTTAATCCTCTCTCTCCAGCTTTTCAACAAGCATCAGTTGTTGTAAGCCACCTGTCAATGGGATGCTGAGGCGTTTCAGAAATCTTTTTTTCTTCTCCCCCCTTCCCTGCTCTATAACCAGTCCTCATTTCCCCGTGCAGCTTGATCCATCTGTTGTCTGGCTTTTACGGCTGGGGACTGAGCAGCACCCAGATAATTGAGCTCCACTGGAACAATCTTCCCTCCACCTTCGGCTCCTCAATTTACCAAATCACCTGTGTCCACGTTAATCTGCTTTTCAATTTTTAATACTCATTGCATGTGGATAGGCTGAAAAATGTTGTGGCACGGATGCAGATAACAAGCGAGTAAATAAAAACAAGAGCCGAATATTACATTACAACAAATGATGAACAGGAGAGTAGACAAATACAGCCCGAACAGAACTTTCTGTCTGATGAGGAGGTTGGTAAACAATGTTAAAGAGGAAGCGAGGATGCATGCCGCTTTCAGGCACCGCGATCATCCATACTGTTGCTGTTGTGATTATGAATGTAATGGAGAAAACCTGTAATGCTTCCTGATGTACTTACATGCTGCGCTCTAATGATTGTTTGATACACCAGAACAATTACAGGCCACTACTGCTGCAGTCTCGCTATAGTGAGAGGACATTAGTTTAATACATCCTACCACAAAGTCTCTGTGCTTCAGTGAGTACAGTACCATGGAAACCAAATGAGTCTGTCGCAGTAAACCGCTGTAAACTACTGCAATGCTGCAATGAACCGAGAGACGGCTGCAGCTTCTTTCTTTTCTTTTCTTTCAGTTATGCCATGCAGTGAAGCGATACCTGCTAAGATTTTATAATATGCACCAAACGCATAAACAAATCAACAACAGCACCGCTGTCGCAGTGGCACATAACTCACAACTGCCAATGGTTGGTGTATGGAGCCTCACCTCTTTGGTGTCCCAGACTTCTGCCCCATCTGTGTACATCACCAGCAACTTCTGGTTGCCCTTACCAGGGGCAAAGCGGATCTTCTTCACCCAGCCACGGTGCGTTGGTATTCCTCTGAAAACATCAGCATTGTTGGTTATTTTTAGAACAATTCTATTGCTTTTTCCATTAACTAACACAGTCTTTCTTTTTTTTTTTTTTACACTCCGATGAGGTTGGTTTTTGACACATGTAAACACTTATCACTGCATAATAACGCTAGAAAATAAATTAACAATGTAACAAAGATTAAAGTGTAGGCTGAGGGTCGTGCATGAATGCCTTAAAATGAAAACGATAACGAGTACTCGTATTTTCAGCGAATTTTGAACTGAACAAGGTTGGCCACAATGTGAGCGTCATGCGGAGTTGTGCTTTGGCAGAAGCCACAGGGGATGCGCCGCCTCTGCCACGCTGAACTATAAACATAACCTTTCACAACTTGCTATGATGATAAATTTGATGTAGATGGTGTGTAAGGAGTGATTTATTACTCGTGGTGAAAAGAATTGGTTATGCAGCAACAATTAGGCATATCAGCAGCACATTCTAATCATCACACATTCCAATCATCACAATACACGCACTGATGATGACAGATTTCCTAGAGCTGATTGACTTCTGATAACACAGTGCATTGCCGTTAAGATTCTGCCCAATTAAATATCTGGATACCGAGAACCACGTGTAAAATCGTCACATTAAAAAGGTGTAAACAAAAGGACTGCATCTTAAAGATGATTTCCACCACTGATTCAACAGCCAACTAATGACTCACTCAATTAATCAATCACAACATCCACATCCATTCATCAAACACCCCATTGTGTCCAACAATCCGGAATTACTCAGTATCAATTAACAAATTAATCCATCTATATAAAGAAAGTAGTATCACAGAGATTAGCTGTTACCTTGACAAACGAGCTTTGAGGTCCCAGAAGTTGAGATTGCCATCCACATCTCCAAGCACCAGGGTGTCACCTTTCCATGCGATGCAGGCAATACTGCCCATGCTGCCCTGCAAAAGAGGAAAGAGTGAAGGTATTTATCGAAAGATGAGGTTCTAAAGACTAAGAGGGAAGAGACTGTTCAGAGATTCATAATTCATTCAAGTAAATGATGCATTCCTTAATGATTTAAACCATTTTTAGAGCCTGTTTTATTAATGTTTGTTAATAACCTGATGCATGTTTATTTATTCTTTTATTGCAGAAACAACTGTATGGGTTCTTATCACCGGCCTTACTTATGAGCTGCTATAGCCGTTACACTATGATTGTTGCAGTCTGACACTGAAGACCCTTCAAGCCAGCAATCAGAAGATGACTATCTTCCATATAACTGGAGACATACATCATGAAAAATGATGTCACTGTTTACATGTCTGTAGAGCAGCAAACCCCTTGGTCATGAAATCTGTGCAATTCCAACAGCATAAAAACCTTCCTCATCCATCAGCTATAAAAAAATCCTGCTCTGTGGAATTTTACCTTTGAACATGAATGTAAACAAGACAGTAAATTGAATTATCCTTGGCAGTTGAGTGGTAAACAAGCGCAGCATCTGGCTCTAGGTACGGCTAGGTTATGCCTCAAGACAGAATGCTGATGTGAAGACATTAAGAGCCGGCTCACCCACAGCGTGTGAAACTTTTAGTAGACTTCCTGTCACTTTTATGATAGCGATATGAAGACCTTTTATCATCCCAAAAGCAATGTAAAACCTTTGAGGCATGCAAACATTTGAGACATAAATCAGCAGCCGTCAGCAGCAAAGATATAAGGCTCTAAAATCCACCGGTAAACCTTGAGTGCCTGCGTTGTGTGAGAGTGGAGGCAGTGAACCATTCACTCCCTTACGAAACAAATCAATACACAATAAAGGTTTTCCTTTAAAAATACTGTATTGAACAAGATGAATGCTGTTGTCTTTAATTAAAAAGTTGAATACAAACAGATAAACATTAGCAGTAAGGAATAGAACTTGATCGTATTCACAACTTAACGGATGGTGTTCGCTGTAACTTCAGCATGACTCAGCTCCACAAGGTCAAAAGTGCCTGAGAAAGTTTTCCAACAGACTTCTGAAATAATAGCACAGACATGTGGATGCTCAGGCAACTAAATCCCAGCCTTAATTAACAAGTAAAGGGCTCTTTGTTGAGGTGATATGAAGACTCATAATCAAACCATCTTACTGGTATGATAGAAAAAAAAATCATGCCTCAGTGATGCTGTTTGTCTACTAGCCTCTGCATTTTTATGTCAAGATAAACGAACGGCGGGGCTAATGTTGATATACTCTTGAGGTAAATGTCATTACAGCTTCTCTTCCCAAGAGCCCGACTCACCCTCTGCATCAGCAGGTTGGACATGTGCAGAACACTATCTGGGACAAGCTGATGGCTTCAAAAAGAAACGAGAAACATGCTTAGATGGCTGTTTGTTCTAAAAAAAAAGGACATAAAACAGAAAGATGCTCAGTTTTTCTGTTCACTGATTATTTGTGACTAAGCGTGGCACTTCAGGTTGGCTGCATTTTGTTTTGAAGCCAATATATTTATCAGATGTCCCTATCAACCTCTTTAGAAACTGACTGGACGGTGATGTAGTGTGTAGTGTGGGGATCGAAGGTGGAGTACAGTAAATGGGGCAGTGTGGGTTACAAGATCGATAGAAAGCGCTGATGAGCAACTTCAACAAGAACAGAAGGTGGATAAATATAAACATCGACAGAGACATCAGACAGGAACAGGAAAAAAAAAACAAAAAAAAGACGAGGCTTTGGTGTAGCAAAAAGGATTAACACGTCAACTGGATGTAAAGAAGCAAGCAGAAAGAGGTCTGGATGACCTTTAAAAAGTTCTATAGAATATACGAAGAAAGAGGAGATTGAAAAAGATGAAAAATCTCTTGACTCACATCAGGGGGGATTCGTGCACCATCTTTCACGGTGTTGCCCTCTACGGTGATGTGGTAGACCTGCCCGTCCGTGTCAGTGAACACAAAGTGCTCCCTGGCTGAGATGGCCTGGCTCGTCTCTGACTTGCTCTCTGCATCCTGAAGGAGACTGCAGGGAGAAGGGGGGGGGTATATACGTTTCTCCTACATTAACATGTCACTTTTGATTTTCTTTCACACTCCTTGTGTTCTGCTGCTTGCACTCGAAAGGCATTAGCACCATCATTTAGTCCAGTAAAACTCAGCCAGGAGCAGTTGTAACCCATGGGCACGAGTTAAGATGTTGGAGAGGCTGAATTTTGAACGATAATATATTCTAAAAGAAATCAGACATAAAACTTATTACATTCACCAAAAAAAAAAAGAAAAAAAAAGTGAAAAGATGAAGTAAACAATTTACTTAAACATTCGGACCTTAGTTTTGGAACCTGTGGTCCAATCTACTCCCAGCAGCTGTCCCTGAAAGTCCATGTAACTGCTGAATAATTAACTTTCATTCAAGTATTTGAGCTGGCTGCAGTCTTTCGCATAATTGTTACAGACCTCTTTACTGACCTGTTTAAAAAAAACTGGAAGAAATTAAACATATTCCCAACCCTATTTCCACATTGTTTTGCACAAATTGTGGCTATTATTTTATTTTTTTTCAGCTGAATATTCTTGATTTGGAAAAAACACGTCGAGAAAAATTTATGTCCTTTTTAGCAATGAATGTAATTCAACTTGAGTGTGGCAAAGGATTGTTCCCAGTCAGCTGTGATCTGGAGTTTTAAAGCAAGTACAAAGATAACGGGGAGGTTGTAAAAGGGAATGATGATGCATCTTGTCTCAGAGTAAAGAGCTTTTCTTCAGGAAGGACACAGCAGAATGAGCAACCTCCCAGAGTGGCGATTCAATTGTCTTTGTCATGTGTTGTCGAGACAACGCCAGGATTGTGTGTCACTGCACAGACCTGGGGAAGCATACTAAAGAAGAAAATAAAAAAGCAGCCTTCATCATTCTGAAATGGAAGAAGTTTGGAACCATCAGCAGATCTGTCTGCCCTGGAAAACCTACAAGCCAAAGATCACTATGAATGAGACCCACAATGACTTTGTAGAAACAAATTCACCTGATAGCCTGAGGAAAGTTTGCCTTTAAGCAAATTACTCTGAAATGTTGGTGTATGTGGCAGAAACCTGGCACCGAGCATCACCCAATTAAAAGTTTTAGTCAAACATTACGAAGGCAGCGTCTTTCTGCAGGTTTTTCTTTTCTTTTTTTTTTTGCAATCGGTGCAGGAAAAAGAAAAGAAGAGCTAAATTAATCCTGAAATAATACAGAGCAAAGCTGAGTAAAAACATTTATACTCAGTGTGCTCAGGATCTTAGGCTGGAGGGTTTATAGTCCAATAAGAGAATGACCTCAGGCATATGCCCAGGAAAATACAAGACTGGTGTGAGGAACACTGTAAGCGACCCGACTGGAGTGAAGACATGAACCCAGAGGAGTGTTTTCTGACACTCCGAATTCATCCTGGTTTCATTTGTGTGCAACGAGAGGATTAGCAGGACCTTCCAAACAAAAGATGAGCCAGGTTTGTAGGTTCATTTCGAGTAAGACTCGGCTGCACTGAAAAAGAAATCGCTTTAGTAACGGCTCTGAATGCTTTTATAAATTGGATAGTTCACTCTTTGCACTTTTAATATATATTCAAAACCCAAAACAGAATATAGATTGGTGATCAGCCAAAGAAGCAAAAATGTGTCAGTCTAATAAATAAAAAGAACTAAATTACTGATGTGCTTTTTAACTTGTTTTTAACCTGATGACTGAGGATTCAACGCTACTCTGCTCGGCATCTGACACCGTCTGCCGAGCCATGGCCTCCCTCGCTGCCATCTGCTTTTTCTTTAGACTCTTCAGATTGTGAGATGGGGACCATTCCTGTTGAAACACAGACAGAGGACCACGGTTACAGCGACGAATGCAGACACAGGCCCGGACACATTCGCTGACTAAACAGCACAAGTCAATGCAAAAAGCGAACCAAAGACAGACTGGAGGAAATGGACAATAGATGCTCATATAAAAACAACAAACAAGCATGCATCCTTCTGGAGCCGCAGTGCTTTTGCTGTAATCTGGCTGACCCGAGGCTATAATCAATATGGAAATGAGGCAGCAATGAGGGGTCGGGGGGACGTAGGCATGTATTATTAAGTTTATTGCTCATTTTATTCGGACGATTGAACATTTTATAGTCCAACTGCAAAGTTTGTCCAGCATAACTCTTGTTTTATGAGCATTTTCTCTGACAAAATGAAGCCATTGCGAGATCTTTGCTGAGGTTGAGGAAATTTACCAGGCTAATCCTTCAAATGGCCCATACAAACTCAAAGAAGATAGGGGGCTGAAAAAGTGTGAGAGACTGACTGGAAAAGGAGGAAAAGTGCAGTGGGCTGGCAACAAATCATCTCTGACTTGAACAGGCTCCCATTCAAAATGCAACAACTTCTATCAATTAAATAGTGAGTAAAAGTAAACTGCTGTGGCTAAGCTGGAGAGCATCGTGAGCATAACACTAGACATGCTACTAACATGGCAGCTCCAAATCATTTATGTATTTGTTTGTGTCTAAATGGGAAACTGAAAAACACACCGAGAGGCACTTTGTGGAACCGAACCAAGGTAAAGGTGCTGTATACTTAAAGTGAAGACCATTTACAGTTACATCATGCCATCAGTTAGAGTTCCTCGTATGTCCATAGTTCAACAGATTTTATTAGGTTTAAATGACAATAAGCAAGTGAAAAACTTCCACGATCCTCTGAGACAGACACTGTTTCAGCAGGAATCTCAATGTCTGGTTTCACTCATAACACACACGGGTAAGTGGCCACTTCTTGTTCGGCTGTCACACACTGAACTCAGACTAAACGGCACAACTAAAACCTTGCATTCTGTCCTTTGCAGATCTCATATGTTTCCAGTGTGGAGTATGTGGAAATGAATGTCCCTCGGGTAATTTCATGTGGCCCCACGGGCCTGTTCACCGTGGCCTGTGCAGAATTAAAGCTGGCTCTTAACAGAATGTTAAGGGCACAGAGTTTCTGAGAAATACGGGGGCGACCAGCAGGTTGCTCCCACCATGAGTATCCCAGGGAGACGTTTTTTAAGGCTTTTCCTTACTTCACTGCAGTTGTTATCTATATTGATGTAGTAGAACACACAGGAGGAGCTCTCATAGTGAGACATTAAACAAATGCAATGAAAGAGAACTGTAATTGGACAGATGTGTAGCAGTAAGTATAGATGAGCAAAAAACACAGCAATTAGTGAATTATCATTAACAGATTATTTTTCTTAGATATCAGTTTTATAGTAGCAGTTGCATCTGGTGTGTTCCTCCAGCATAAAAAACTAATTAGTTACAGAACCTAAATTTTGTCAGTGTGTGAGTTTGTTGGTACCAGTGCAGTGACGGTGGGGAAGTTCTTGGCCATCTCTCGGAGAAGCGTCCCTGTCCGGATGTCCCACAGCTCCAGGGGTTTGTCTCTGAACACCACCACCAAGTACTGCCTGAGAATAAAAAACAAAACAAAACACAAACTCACATACTTGAGGTGGTAATTACGCTGCGGCTGCTATCTACTTAACGCTGTGCGAGAGATAGAATGAACGCATTGTGTTGAGATGCTTCAATAAGTTGTTAAGAGCTCGACGAATGACTTCTGATTTCCTTCAGTCAAGTACCTGAAGGGTTCAAGGCAGGGTTGGTGAAATTTCATCTCAGAAAGACTTTAAACAATAATTACAAATAAATCAATTCTCACTTTTCGTCACACAGCGTATGAGAGCTTTGTATTGGTGACCTCAAGGCAGCCTGAATTCTCTAACTAATCTTGGAAAAACATTTGGCAAAATAACAAGTTCCTCATCTGAAACATCTAGCATATAATTACTCGCTATATAAGACCTAACCTTCAACTTTGGAGAGAGGCAACGGTATTCAAAAGTGCATAAATGCAACAGCACCGAGCAGCTCCTTTTGTGAACTTCAGCACACGAGAGCATATTTTAATTTACAACTAAATACAATGACCTGGCCTTGGTTATTATATATCAACACAACAAAAAAACACCAAGAAATATAGTTAAAAAAGTGTTAAGACAGTTGCTTTATCTCTTCCTATCCCATGATATGAGTAAAGAACATTTCAACAGTAATGATTAACCTTTTGGCTTGTGTGGGATTACTGTAGATTATCTTTGGTTAAAGTTAGGCTAAAATGACATAACCCCATTAGACCGACTAGAATGAGGGTGATACGGCCTGTGAAGATTTGAGAGAAGTAAGCAGAGCAGACACCGTATTTTGAGTGAAATTTCACCAAATCTGGTCCAAAATTATTACTATTCTTGTATTTAGTGCATCAGTTACCTGCACCCAAGGCAGCTTGGATGTAATATCATGTGTGTGATTTTAACTGCTGTGGCTTGTGCGCTCGTTGCCATGAAACCAAGAGCATGAAGTTGGAGTAGACACAGAATTTAAGGACAATAATCAAAGGGTTCACATTGCAGTATAATTTCATATCAACCAAATCATGTTCTTAGTGTACACACAGGGCTTTTCGTAAAATGGTGCCCTTAAAAAGAACATTCTGTCAAACAAGGCGAGAGAACCTCGTTCATACTTTCAATTTTCAAAAGTCGAAAGGCAACAACGCAGACATGCCATTTTATTTCAAATGAAGGTTTCAGGAAAAAAAGACAAATAAAGACTTAAGATAGTTATGAGTTTCTAAGTTTTTTCATAGATGACACGAATTAAAAAGCAAACTGTTGAACTGGATGTTTGGAAACAGAAGGCAGCAAAGAGATTGGCAGATGACATGCCTCGAGGCAAGCCAGACAAAGGGAGTCTGCGCTGGAATCCATGGTGTATGTGATGTAAATGTAAAGTATTGTAAGTATAAGCACGAGGAATTCTGCTGTTTGAATAGGCTGATATCTGGCTTTGCCGGTTGTGGAAAAAGGTGGAAACTTACTTAAGATGTGACACTTTGATCATCTCAATGGGTGGCTCGTCATTTCCTCGCTCACCTCTGAATGCAAAGCATCTGCCTAAAAAACACAACAGAGAGAAAAAGAGAGATGAAAGGTGCTGATGAAAGACAAAAAAAACTGAAAGTTTCCTCATGCCTGCGAAATCTCATCGCAGTTTCCTTCAGTGTCAGCTTGTCCCGGTTTTCTCTCTTTTGCCAGAGCCAAGAGAAAACTTACTCTCTTCTTTCCACCCACAAGAGTCAAAATTATGCAAAGCATCAAGGTGGCCCTTTGAACAAAACAAGAATGCCCTTCAGGTGTTCCATACCACACTTGCTCAAGTGAGTGCTGATCTGATTTTGTAAAGGACGATTCAGAAAGTTGCCTGTTTAAAATGTACAAGTCATCCAGCTGCCAGTGACGGTTTAAAATGGAAGTGACCTACAGTGCTGATGATGGCAGTTGAGGACACCAGAGGGGGGGAGAATAGTTTAACATATGGGGAAAGGAAAACTTTGGAGACCTGTGGTGCACTTGAGGCTAATGAAGGGCTGTTTAAAATTCCCTCTCGTTTCCTCTTTCTCACACAGTAGGACTGGTCACTTGTCCTGATTACCAAATTAAGGCATCTCCCTCCTCAGATCACCACCCTCCAGGCTGTTAACACACGTTTCAAATGTGTAGCCACAAACACAGTCCATGGTGCTCTATATGGCAATAGAGAAGGTACAATTTCTTCCGTGGAACACAGTCAGAACTTGACGTGATTTTCATTACGTGCGGATGCTTATTAGAGAGAAGGCTCAAAATAATGAGCTGCTGGCACCACTCGCGATTGTACGCGCGTGAATAATGTTTAATCATCTCTGCACAGTACAAAACTCATTTAAAAAAGGTTTACCAGTGCTAATCATTGTACATGCTATATGGGGGCCATGAAAACGGCGACTTCAGTTATTGCATCTTCGCAAGGAAATCATTTCACAGATAAAGAATGTCTTTTCAGTGCCACTGCAATCATTCAAGAATAAGCACCATTGCTAAGTGACGTTAGAAAGTTGATTATCCATCCTAGAGTCTTAAATCTTATCCCAAACCAATAACTTGCCATGCTGGATTAGTCTTATGGGAAGAGAACTACATTTGTCTGTGCTTTTGTGCTGTTCATTTTGATAACTTGCTTATGAGACAATATGTTCACTTTCCCGGGAGACTAAATAGAATCAAAATTAAAACGGAAAATATTGAGACAAATCTGTGTGACAGAATGTCCAGAGTGGCAGAGATTTAAAATCTGGATGGTATAGATGTTTCTTTTCTTAAGCATTTAATGCTAAACATTATACGACGAGTATTTAAAGAACACCTTTGTGTCTCAGTAGGTGAAATGTATTTCATATGAGAAATTGACAGAATTGCCTCTGTAAAAAGCCTCATTATTAGATTCGTATTACATCAGTATGTCTCCCCTCTATTATTGCATGAGATTTAAGCCGTGTCCTTTAAAATAAAACATTTTGGGAGTTGCTGAAAGTTGACAGAAGCTGCCCGTCCCGCTTTCCTTTTCCTCCCAGTGCTCTGCAAGAGTAAACACATCCCAAAGCAATTTCTTCTCTATGCTCAACAGACACAGATTAAATTGATATTGATCTTTCACATTTAACATCAAAAACAAAACGTATAACTGAACATTTTGCAACTCAAACTAAACAGACACTTGTGGAGAGATGGGAGCCTGGACTGTGAGATCTGCACAGCCTGTCTGTGAGCTGCCAGCAGCTATGCTTTCTGTCGACATCACCTTGAATGATCTCAGTCACTTTAACTCTTGTGAAGTATGAAAGGAGAAAAAAAAAAAACACAAAAGGAAATCGAAAGCATACATGTCTGTGTTTTGGACACTGTAACAAAAGCTTATGCTGTGGGCTGTTAATGTAGCGAACAGTGGTGCTTAATAAAAAAAAGCCCTGTAGAAATGACTAGCCACTGCATTATTCTAATAAAGCCAAATCAAGAAAGAACCAAAATGAATAAAATGTCCCTGAAAAATGATCAAGCTCGAAAAACATTTATTAAAATGATAAAAGATCAAATATACCGTTTCACATCCAACACTGAACACAGAATGGAGAAGAAATTTCAACACTGTGCATAAAAACGTCACCATATTTTCTGAAAACTTGTTACTTAAATCCTTAGATTTCAGAGAAATCTTGCTCTCCTCGGCACAGAAAAGCGAGCACTATTCATTTCCACCTCCTGGAGGGGATAGAAACACATTTTCGTTTCTGCTGGTGCAGGAAATCTATAGACGAGCAGAAACTCATGATAGGATCTTATTTTCAGAGCTAGCCTTCTCTCACTGTTGCCCCTACACCGTCTTGCTCTGACTTTAATTTGGAGGGTATGTAAGTGTTCCTTGAGGGGAAGAATAGGAGCCTCTTCAAGAATTATATAGATAAAGAAAGACAAAGAAAAAGAAAAAGCAAGAGATTGAAAGAGACTCAAGTGTCCATTTTCACTGCTGTTAAGAGGAGAGGAGGCCATAACAGAAACCACCAAGGATGAAAGGAAAGTTAAAGTTGGAACCCTCAGGTACAGTCAATGTGTGTTTTTGTTTTTATATCGTTACGGGGACCAAAACCTGACAAGGATTGGCTTTAGTTTATGGTTAGGGTGCGGGTTAGGCATCCTGTTCTGATTAATAAGGTTTCGAATATCCCAGCAGATAAGCTGAGACGAAAGAAAAGTACGTGTGTGGCTCTCACCTGTGGGTAGGTCGACATGCTGCAGTTCATTTCGCACCAGGCCCATGTTGTTGGGGGCAGAGGTGGCAAAAGAAAGGAAACTGGTAAGACTAATCCATTCGATACCCCTGTAGAACAAAACCCCACACACAAACACATAGTTGTCAGTTGAAAAAATTATATTGCTATACATGGAGCATAGCTGTCAAATAATCCTCCTTAGAAGAACCTCAGAAGTAAGGTCAAAGGTTTACATAAAACTTCTACACAGTCTACTGGGGAAGTTCTAAAATGCACCACAGATTAAACTAGTAAGTGCGAGATATGAATATTTTTGAGTAACTGGCTCAGCTGATGGAGCACACAACCTCAACCGTAATGGGATGGTAAATAGCCACATGATTAATTAGTTGATTTCCCCACTAAATGCAAATGAGATGTTAAGTAGCCCAGAGTCCTTTGGCATGGCTGTGCAGGGGCGAGTGCTGCCCGGTTCATTACCATAAAGTCTTAGACTTAGATTTTAAACAGCAGGAAGAGGGAAGAATCTAATGAAGGTGCTCTCAAGTACAACTTATAATCTAACAGCACCACAGTGCAATGGTGTTAATATCTGGTTAGGTGTGTTCCTGTATGAGGAAGTTCTTTCGTTTTCTGTATACTTGCATTTTCTGTGCTTTAATTGTAATAAAATGGAAGTACACCAAAATGTTCAATAAAATCTAAATTACTTTTTTAAATTGCTTTTATGCATTAAATAGAACTGTATAAGCAATGGTTAGACAAGGTGCAGTATTGCAAAAAAAAAATAAAAAATATGCAGGTGACAAGATGGATGTTGAGTTCTGACGGTTGAAAAATAAAATCACAAAATATCACATACGTCACATTATTCACCTAAATTACATGGTTATACATTACTCATATGCACAAGCATTTCCAGTAAGCTCTACTTGAGTTGCTCATTAAAGTCTGTTTGAGAACTTCTCTCATTAAAATAAGGCCTGGCTCTGCTTGAATGGATGTTTGCTCCCAATCAGTCCTTTTAACAACATTAATTGATTTAATCTTGTGCTTAATTAATCCTGGTGAAAAAGTTTAGCTGCTTGTTAGAAAATACAAACTAATGAAGCACAGCTTGCATTTTGTTGATGTTTAGGGGGGCAGGAGAGGGGCACTCTGAAAGAAGTGCCGCATTGTGACAGTTTCCCTTTTCATCAGGGCCCACAAAGAGTAAAGATGAAACTTTATTTCAATGTATGGAGAGGTCTTATCTTTTGTTTTTGTTAATTTATTTATTTTATATATATATACATACATGAAAATACAGTATATGTATAAATCCATATAATGTAAATGGAACTAATTCATTACTGCAAAGCTTTTTACAAAACCTGCAGCAATGGTAGAGTTTGTGGCAGATTGGTGTGATAATGTGACTGTGTGTTCTTCAAGTGTGTTCCAGGGTTACACACAGTCACATGCAGTAGTCTACACCCCCTGTCAAAACTCCTATGTAGAATATTACTGCGTATCCACCAGGCATAGTTAAAAATTAATCATGCAATGTTTGTCTTATACAGTTCAGAATTTCAGTCAAGAATGCGAGAATCGGGGATCTCAAAGTATCTGAGATGACCGAATAGTTCCATCGAGGTTATCAGGTGACGCAAATTCATAAAGTTTAAGGACTTTAGAAGACTCCTCAAAATATATTCCAACAATCAGCCTATAAGCTGCTGTTAATACTGTGAAAATTAAAATAGCTGATGCTGGCATAGCAGAAGTTTGTGTAACATGCATTATCTCTTCTGGGAGTGCTTTGAAATCCTGCACCGACCACATGGAAAGTAGGACGTGATTAAAAAAAAAAGCATGCAGAGGAAGGCAGACAAAGCTACAGTAGCATCTTTTCCATAATGCTAATTGTTTTTGCATTAATTTAAATACTTAAAGTCTATTCACATATCACTATGCAACGGATTAGCTTAGCATATTGAAGAACTGTACAGTTCCCCGACTTAAATCTGAAGATCTGTGCATGTGTGTGCCTGAAAAAGGACAGCGTGTGCAAGATGTCTCACAAACAAATGAGTGAAACTTTCCCAAACAAGAGATCGATTCCCTCACTGGGTACAAAAAGCTGCAATACTTTCCTGTACTTCTATTTTGTTAATAAAAGACATCAACACACACAAAAAACAGATCTTTCTTGTCTATAACTAAGGATCGTATTATCTTTAACTCATCTTCCTCTCACATACCGGTCCGGTTATGTGGCCTTACTTAAGTTTTGTTTTCAGCTCAACACTAACACAACACGGAATTTAATCATTTCTACACTCAAATGTTTCGAATATTTCATTTGGCCTTTTGATTAAGTTAAGACTTGACATTAATAGAGCTGCGTTGACTGTTACTCTTAGTGTGTCTCCTTTTGGTTACTGGGTCAGGTCATAATAACATATAAACCAAATAATTATTCGGATTTATTGATTGAAGTTTTCATTATCTAATTTACTAATAGAAATACTGCTACCATCAAGGCACCTGGACTTATTTTGAAAAGCCTAAATTAAAATAAGTTGAATTTAACTTTTTTGTGTATTATACAAGACAAGCTGTTTATAAACCAGTTTATATACCACCTGCTGTGATATACCAGTACTAACAACAATAAAAAGTGGTATCAAATGAATGAAACACTGTTGTCTTGTATATAATACATATATATAATACTATTGTGATTCGATCCCAGCCGGTAAGATAAAGTCTTATTGATTCATGGGGGCTTTGCACATTTTTCAGTGTTCATCACCTCCTTTTCTCGAGTGTAAATACCAAAAAAGGAGACCGAAAACCCCCAAAACAAACAAGCAAAAACCAAAATGAATAAATGTGAAATCATCCGGTGGCAATATAAAGGTTTTGCGATGTCCTTATTGCTTGAATAATTGTGCAGTGAAAATCTAATGTTCAGATACAATGATAAAATCACATTAAAGAAGATGGGCACTTATAGCTCTTCAACATGTGAAAGGCAGCGCATTACACATATTATACGATGGGTAACTGCCTCCCCAAGCTCTAATGAGGTTGGAAACAATAAACAGAAAATCAATCCACCACAAGCTGACTGGCCGCTGGGGATTATCCGACATGCTGTCAGCCAAATACGCCACCTACAGAGTACAATGAGTGCGTACGCTTGTTCACTAAAAGCTGGGAGTAGGGGTGCTGACCTAGAAAAGCTATCTTGTTCTACACAATTACCTACTCAAGGAAAGAAAAAAAGATTACCTGACTTCACAAGAATGAACACTGAGTTCTTTGTGCAGAAGACCACTGGTCAGGTTGTAGACCAGTACAGAGCCATTACTGGTGCCTGAGAAGAGAAGAGAAGAGAAGAAAAAGAGCAGCGCATAAGAATAACGAGAAACACACGAGGGGACACAAGTCACGCAGTTACTTTTCTAAGTGGCATCTCGCCTTCAGCGGGATCAGAGAAACGAAGTGTGAGCGTGACACCCCGGTGTGTTTCCTGTCACTGCAGAAGGTGAGCAAAAAAAGCAGCACATCAAACTCTGTGCCATTTAGCTCACAGTCTGAGAACACTGCGCAGTTTGATATAGCGTTGGAAGCTCCGTCTAACCCCAAATACCACCTGATTAAATTCTGCAGTTTGACATTTGACATGATGAGAAACCCTGTGAAGGTTTGGCAGAGTGATGTTTAATTCAAATTTGTTTACACTGTAAAAAGTCAAACAGTCGAACTCACGAGTTATTTTTGGTGTTAACCCACGAAAAGTTTCCAAACAATGACTAGTTAAAAACAACCAAGCCCTGACAGAGTTGAATAATGTTTCTAATAATAAAGGTTTTGGTTTTTTTTTTTCAAAGCTTTACTTCCAGTGTCATAACAAATAAGTTATTATTTAATGCAAACTCATGTCATGAGAATTGTGCACTAAGAGCCAAATAACTTCTTTTCGTGAAATTAAATAAGGAATAAAAGCCATTATTTGTTCTTTCACCATAACCCTATACAGTCCTGTACATGAAAACGTCTGCGCTGGTTAATAGGACTGAATGCAATGAATTCAAACCCTCCAAACCTGTACAAAGTGAAGTGTGGCACCTCTAAACTGCATGCTGACCAGACACAAGCAGAATTTAATTTAGCCTTGTCCCGATTAAAATAAGAGAGGCTTTACCTGACACTGACTGGATGGCAGTATGTGCTGATCCAAGAACTGCATTTATTGCTTAGGATCAATAGTTAAACATAAGAAAGTTGCCAATGGCATACGCACGGATCCACCCTCCCCCACCGCCTTGCAATAAGAAAAGATTTCAAATTTTACATCAGTATTACATCTCTTTTTTTTAACAAACTCTGGTCCAGGGAAGGCAGATACATTTCTGGAACTTGTCTTTGCATGTTTTCCTTTTTTTTCCGCTTCTTTCTTTGCACGGTAGGGTTTAACATACATGTGGGAATGCAGTGAATTCCATTACAGAATCGTTATGGTCAACATCGAATGTTCATGCAGAGACTGCTAATACAAGGGCTACGATTTCGATGGAAGTGGACTTTATTATGACAGGCAAAGAGATGTAGGAGCAGGATTAATGCGGGACTGTCCAGAAGTGTGCAGATTCAGACAAACAACATGTGCCTGAAACAGTCGAGGAGGAGCATCTTTGGAGTCTGTAGGACCAGGACCAGACAAGATAGGTCCTCATACGACCTCAGACATTCAAAAATAAACTATTATGAAGATATAGTCCCCAAACAGTGTGTTCAAATATCACACAAACTGTTCTGGCAATACTGATAAGAACGTATTAAAGTCGACATCTGCCACAGTTAACGAATTCTCATTCTAAGCTAAATGGCTGCTGAATAAAACCTTTAACTTTCCAAATAGTCTTATTGGAGAGATTTTCCAGCAGACTTCAACAAATAAATGGCTGCATTGAACAGCTATACAAGAATTCGTTTATAAGGAATCTTACTGCTGCATCATGAGGTGCTACAAAAGTCATTCTCATACCAGTTTCTAAACTAGTTGTTTCAACATGATATTTAGCTTTTCCCTCAGTTTAACTCAACAGAACGCATGAATGCCAGGACGCAAATGATAAAGCAAACTGTAAACAGATTATTTTGTTGCTACAGCTAATCTAACGGATATTCCATTTAACACATCATAGGAGCTGAGAGTAAAAATCCATTACCATGTCATTTTGTTTTTTGAGGCGCATGCCTTACTAGCTTCCTTCATATGGAGTTCGGAAGGCAATCACTTCCCATCATCTCTATATGTTGTTTTCTGATCCAAACAATGCAGCAAAGCATCGCTGTCGGACAAGCACGAACAAATAAATGAAGCGTGCAAACATGAGATAATTAAAATGGAGGACCAGGCAGATGTGGTTCTGGAAAGCTGGCTAGCACACATCTTCTTTAACTTTTCCTCTGAGATGTGGAGCGGGAGAGACTGACGTACAGTAAGCGAGAGAAAGCAAAGCAAAACATGGATGGGAGTCCGAGTCTTTTGCTATTTTTAATCCCCCGTAATTTCACACCATCAAAGGATTATAACTTGCAATATTTCAATTTGTGGATATTTGGAGGGAGGGGCTGTGTTTCTTTGCATCTCTCTGATGTAGCATAACTGAGTCTCTGTGCTTCTCCCCTCTAATTCTGACACACAGTAGGAAAGAAACTAATCACATTGGAACAGAGACCAAGAAACTGGGCTGCATCTGCCAAGCACTCAACCGCGGATCCCTCTGCATTTGTTGATCTTGAGTATGACTCTTTTAATCTATGGAAGTGACACATGTCAACGCGTGCAAGAAGGCCAGTGACAGTATCAGCCTCAGCAGCATCATTACTGAGGAAGAAGAAAAGCAACCCAGAGAAGTATTCAATTTGCAAAGCACCCCATGTAAAATGGTCGGTTGCAGCTTAAAGCTG
This sequence comes from Leuresthes tenuis, assembly GCF_036924035.1. Taxonomy (NCBI): domain Eukaryota; kingdom Metazoa; phylum Chordata; class Actinopteri; order Atheriniformes; family Atherinopsidae; genus Leuresthes; species Leuresthes tenuis. The sequence goes on from NW_027325362.1 coordinate 20,639,962, forward strand.
TGTGTGTGTGTGTGTGTGTGTGTGTGTGTGTGTGTGTGTGTGCGTGTGTGTGTGTGTGTGTGTGTGTGTGTGTGTGTGTGCGTGTGTGTGTGTGCGCGTGTGTGTGTGTGTGTGTGTGTGTGTCTGCTGAACTGCCTCAATCAAAGCTGAAATCTGTTGTTTCAAAGAAAACAATAAACATCATGCTCAGTGGATATGGATTATTCAGGGAAGCAATGGATGGATTTCTGGTGAGAGTTTTATTATTTGGATTTAATTGAAAAAAAATAGATAAAAACAAACATTTCTGTTCAAAGACTCAACTAAAAAATAATGTCGGTAACATCCTCCGTGAAACGAAGTGTGTTCATTTATCAGTCTGACAGCTGGCTTTTTTTCTTTTCAATTACCATCAGCGTTCAGACAGGGTCATGCTCGCAGGAACGCTTCAACCACAGATATTATTACTGTGTAACAATCTACTATATACTCAAGAAAAAAATATAGTGACTCTTCAAAGCCAACCGTAGTTTGCCTGTTTAAAGTAATCATGCATTCTGCGCATCACTGCTCTGTTTCCCGTGGCAGGAACTCTGAAAGCGATCACAGCAGCCTGACTATTTGCTTGTGAAGAAGGATTTAGGTTACAGGTCAGAATATGTAATTACAAGAAACGTTTTCCCTCCTTCAGAGTGAAAACAGTACACTGCTTTGTGATACTAAAGGTGTGTAAAGGCTGGACAGGATTCAGGAGTCCTTCCTGTTTCGGTCCCTCCTGTGCACTTGTCGCCTTTTTATCCAAAGACTTTTTTTTGTTTCAAAGCTTTTGATGCTAAAGATTTAAAAATAAAGTCAAACAAAGGAAGGTGAGGTATGACTGATGCCCTTGATGTTCATCCTCAAAGGACAACCTACATTTACTCAGGTCCCCGAGCAATACATGAGACAAATCTGAGCTTGATCGGATGAACAGTTGTCATTGTAAATAAAGAACAGACACAAAAAGATTCCTTGCTTCCTATTTTAGTTATACTTATGCCAACTGCAGCTCTGTGGGCTACTGCAGACTATAAATTACATAAACTACTCTGATAAGGCCATCTTAAATGAACACACTACAACTTCTGAATTACCTGGACACTGCCTTTTAAAAGAGACTGTGTCATCCATTTAAATGCTCGATGTAATTCTCTCGGCTTTCAAACTTTCTATTCACAACCCAATCCATGGCAAGTGGAACAAAAGGCCTATTTCAATAATGTGGCTGGAGAGTATTCAACTACTTGTGTCTGCAAGATAACTATGGGGACTTTGCAAAGGATGTGCACAGAAAACTAACTCGACACATTCTAATTTTGGATTCAGAACGCCTTTGGGAACCAGCTGTGCCGAGCCAACCCCACACCATCTGCAGCACGATGGGCTCCTACCGCTCCTGCTCCAGAATCCCATATTGATTCAAAGAAAAAGACAGGTCTTGGGGAACAATTTAGTTTAACACGCAAACTGTGGTTGTTGTAGGTCCCATGCAGCCAGCGCACTCATTAAGTATGGGATGCACGGTTCAGGCAGGTGGAAACAGCTGTAAGATGTGTCGGGCAAAGGTGTTATAAGTCACCTGCTTGTCTGTATGTTTGAAAGAGGCGATGCATCTTGGAGGTATGATTCATTTACGTGTTCATGTCAGGGGACTAAGAGTGGCCCATTTTTCAGCTTGACAACTAAACTGAAGGTTCACCACATTAGGGAGCATTACGCCAGGGCCTGTGATGCAGAGCTACCACCATGCATGGACATGAAGTAAAAAAAAAAAAAAACAGACAAACTACTGCAAACACGTTTCTGCTCTTAATTTCACATTAAAATTGCGACTCAATTTTCTGCATCATTACTTTAAGGAAAAAGAATATTTTGAAGAAAACTGCTATGCTGATCTGAAACCAATTTATTCCAAATATCAGCCCCTCCCCGTCTTCTTTGCCTTGCAGCCGTTTCTGGACTATAATAAAGGAGAGCGATATTTTCGATGAAATCTGTGCCCTTTGCATCACTTTGCTGAGGCTGCACAGCCAGATTTGATGCCCTGGTACTTAATGCAAAAGACTCGCATTTAAAGCTACAGATGTCTATATATATATATATATATATATATATATATATATATATATATATATATATATATATATATATATATATATATATATATATATATATATATATATATATATATGCTGACGTGTGCATTTTATCATTTAAGTTAAAAAATCTAAATGTTCCACAAATGCTGTTGAGAGTGCTCACCAAAAACCTGAGCAAGTCTAAGAACACACAGATTACAATTTATATTCCACTTTTTCTTTTCAATTAATTGTTATTTCCTACGTACGGTTAACTGGATTTTACAGTGAAGGCGGACCCCTTGATGGAATGAAATGTGACTTAAACTGGTCATTGGCCCAGTTCTACCATTAAAATGCTTACCTGTTATATGATGATGACTGATGGTGCTAATGAATGATTTCCAGTTCATTTCTGCAGCTGCATGTCGCTGCTCTCAAGTTACAACTGGGCAGCTGTCGTACTTTCACTTTACGAGGTACACAAAACTCTGGGCATTTATGCTCATTACCCTGTGTTTTTAAATTAATGTGCAGTCAGGCGCTGCGCCGCAGGAGAGCCGCAACAGAGGTCGTTGATGGTAATACAAACATGCAGTCGTGACACGGCCGTTCGGCAAAGCAGATAAGTGATGTGAGGTTTGCCACTGAGCCAGTTCACTGTACCGTCTCCTTAACATGAATGATGGGAGTCATATTCCGTAGGAGAGACATTTTTCTTGGAAATGGCCCCTGGCTCTCACTGACGGGCTTCATGCCATGCAACCAGATAACTAGTAACAGACCAGCATCATAACATCAGGTTAGACTGTCAACAACTGTCATACTGAAGGTGGATGATGTGGACATCGCAGTGACATTTGTGCTTAAAGAACAGATGAAACACAGATGAAAGTCACCATTCCTCTCCGTTCCAGTTTCAGGTAAGTAGTGCCTTCCTGCAACAGTCAAATTAGTTGACCGGACCTGGACCGGGTTGATTGGCAGTGGTCTCTGTAGCTGCAATGTTAATCGCTGGCATTCATTACTCTGGCTAGTTTTCTCTGCTTAAAACAGCCTTGAGCAAACAATGGTTGCGGTTTTTTTTGGGGTTGTTCAGTTTCCTTCGAGAGATTCTTACTTTGTGGACCTTTTTAAAGCTTGGGCCAGTGGTAAAACGATCTGCTGAGGAGAAAGCAGTGCTCAGCCTCAGGCTAAATCCTGAAATCTTTCTGTTGCAAAGCAGTTCAGTTCAGAACAGAACAAGTACTATTGTGTTCATTTTACAGACTTTGCTCTCGAGGTACAATGAAAACAAGGACACGTACTTATAAAAGATGTTTTGGTGCTGTTAATGAATCAATTCTATTGGATTCTATTGAAATAAGTCGAAATAATTAAGTGTGATCGAGAAAAGAAAAAGTAATTAATTAAAAAAAGCCTTATTGTGTGGAGAAGATTCTTTGATTAGGGTTATAACCATCAACCCTGCCAATGGCAAAGCATTGCTTCTCACAAATCTTTGGAGTTTTATGTCCAGATGTGTCATCGATGCGTCCCTACTTACCTGACGCCAGAAGAGGCTGGTAATGGTTGATGTTTTTGGTGGTCAGAGGTGGACACATGCGGATGGCGAATGGGGGAAGAGGCAGACCAGACAGCAGGCCCGTGAGCAGGAACTTCAACTGCACCTCTTGCTGGTTGGAGGATGGGGGAGGAGTCTCACCAGCTATTAAGGTTTGACCTGGACATAAAACCACATAAGACAGAGAGTTACTAGTTTATCTGCAGCCAGAATAAAATTAAATAAATAGTTTCCTTTACATTTAGTCATTTGAGGGAGGAAGAAGACCACCTTTATCCTACATTTCCATCCAGAGCAAACCACTTGAAATGAGTCAATATTGACGCTTGCACCAAAGTTTTGCATTAAATATGTATTTGACTAAAACAGTAATCCTGCTTACCCTTATCGGGAGTCTGTAGCCCCTGATCGAAGTACTTTAATACAGTGTATCTGTTGATGTAACTGTCTGATACATCATTTAACTGAAGATAAATATTAGTCAAGCTGATCCAATTTAGATGATGCACTATGCCTGGCATGACTCCCTTCCCATGCATCCATGATCAGTATGGATATTTACAACAAACCAATTTACAAAAAGAAAAAACAGACACAAGCAAATGAAGGAAAGGTCGCAACACACACTAACCAACCACAAATTGTAGCTATTGATCATACCAACAGCATCAGCTGTTGCACTCGAAAGTAGCTTCTGGTTACAATTTTACATCAGACAGATATATCGCCCTAATTTTGAGCAGGTGTGAATCATCCAAAATTTTCATCCTGACTGCTGCGACATGGTTTCATTTGTACCCTCAGGAGGGTGTGAGCACAAACACAAGAAGAAGCCTGTAGCAATGAGAGAAGTCTGCAGTTATCTATTTCCCTCCGTTTCTTACAATTCTAGACACACTCTTCTTTTAACAGAGCTTATTAGCGCTCTGTTAAATCAAACCTTCAACTTGGCTTTACACATCCAATGTAAAATTGGTTGTCAAATTAAGCAGTTTTAGTTTCATTTTTTTTGCACAAACGTGCATAAGCTTCATCAAGGTATATTTTCTGTATTTTCAACATGAATATAAAACCCAGTAGTTTTACTGTTAGAAATACCCAGGAGCAACATACACTGAGGCATAGATTTTGCTCTTCACCATCTTAAAACAACTTTATTTTAACGGTTCAATCATCCAATTCCTCTGCAGAACAATTGAATATTAAATTGACGATGCAACAATCCTGAATTTCTAGCACTTATTGAGTCAATATTCAATTTGGTTTTCTCCGGTTGCATCACAATCTTCTGATAAAAAAAAGAAGACATTGAGGAGTTCCAAACAAACCAATACATAAGTAAAAAGCTAACCGCACACTGAACACACTGACAAGTAGAGCAAAAAAATGGGGTTTTCTAGGAGGTAGCTCCTGCATGGAGCAATGATCACTGTGTCCCTATAGATCTGGTGCCCTTTCTTTTACCTTCAAGCTAGTTTCTTCCTGACTTTAAGTGACCTGCTTGCCAGCAACGCAACTGCATAACAAAAAGTTTTGGCAGCAGCTGTCAGACAGAGCTCCTGCTGCAGACACTTATCTGGCTCCAATCTGTTAGAGTGAGCATGCGTGCGCGTGAGCTGAGCCACAGCAAAATCTCCTGAAAGCAGAACTACGACAGCTACATCACTCCAAGGCCAACAGTTCACCCCAAGTCTGACTCTCACCCGTAGACAAATGCAAAGAAAAAGATACATAAAAAAAATGGGGGGGGGGGGGACCTTCTAGCTTGCTTTTACCCGCATTAAACCTTTGATACAAAGGGTGGAAAAGCAGAGAGGCTGAGAAGAAGATACAGCGACAGAGAGGGATGGAAACACGTCATAAGCAACAGAATAAGATAGAGCAGCTAGAACATCTAAGGGAGAGGAATGGGCCAAGCACATGTGGGACCCTTAGCAGAGCTTCTCAGAATACGGCTGATCGGTGTAGAACACAGAGGAGAAAGCAGAGGAGAAAGCAGTAGCCACAGAATCAGAATAAAGCAGAAACTGAGGGGAAAGCGTGAGGCCCACATCACTCACCTGAGGAACACCTGAAGCACACAAACACTCTGACGTGTACACACACACATATGAACTATATACTCTACTTCACTCTTTTAAAACTTCCCATTTTCCTTAAGAAAATTGAAACAACCTTCACAAAGAGTTTGTCGGGAAGTTTTTGCCTCAACAAAAAGTGACAGACGTGACATTTTGCCTTTCAAGCACCAAGCTATGTTTCTGCGGAAATATCAGAAGGTGAAGCTTGTGATGTGTACAGTCATACCGATCATGCTGTTGAGAGACAGATCTTGAATCTTTTTCTGGTTTGGACCCAGCGGAGCTCCACAAAACGATACAGGGGAGTAGAGAGGCGACAGACCCGAGCTGGCACAGAGGGGGAGAAAAGAAAAAAAGAGCATCACTCAAATATTATTTTGTTTTCATCCCACACGTCTGTTACCGAAAGCAAATGAATGGGGAGTGATGGATGAGTACTGCTGGTGCAAATGATGAATGAGATCTGCTGGACTACAGCATTTTTCTTATAGGATGACGTTTGAGTTCTTGTATTGATTAGACTCTGCTCAATAAATGAGAGATTACCCTAGAAAAAAAAAAAAAGTCTGTTCAAAAGCAGCAAGGGAGCGTTCCATCAACAGAGAGCCAGACTCTCTGCACCTCCCACCTGCAACACTAAGAAAACTACATTTAGGATGAGTGCACACTTCAAAGTCAGTTTTGGTCAAATTTCAAAGTAGTCAAACCTTTAATCATTATCTCTTCCAGCAGAATTATTAGAGTTTTGTTATTTAGATGTATACCTTGGATTGGCAACAGCCCTGCCAGTGTGGGCTTTGAGCTCCCACAGCATCACTCGTCCGTCGCTGACTATCAACGCAGCGTTGTTCTCGTTTACAGGGCAGATTACCATGCGATATGGACGGACTGTCTTAGTGACCCGAATGGCGTCGCACTGGGAGCGGAGGTCGTAGACAAGCTCCTGGACACTCTGTTCTGGATCTGAAAGGCCGAAGGACGGGTGCAGAGAGTGTGAGAGAAAAAAAAAAAAGGAGAATAATATGGAGATAGTAGCAATAATTTACAGGGGTATGAAAGAGGAGAAGAAATAAAGGAGAGTAAATAAGTTGAAATAAGTTGGTAGGAGACACAAAAGGATATGTTGGGGAAAAAGAAAACGAGCAGGGATAGGTGTGTGTGAGGGAGATAGCAAGGTGAACAAGTGAAGGGGAGAGAAACAATGGACTCCCTCAGGCCGAGAACACTCAGTCAAAGATAAACGAGACAGTGAGAGGCCAAATGCCCAGTGGAACATAAATAAAGGCTATAAGCGCAGAGTGTAATGCAGTTTTGGCTGAACAGATGATCACTGGGGGTTGGTACAGGAGAGAGAGTGGTTTGTGAGAGCAGCACAAACTTGCATGAGCTGTTTGTGAGCAGAAACATCCCTGGGAAGAATTTTCATACCTGCTGCTTCGTCTGGATTCGTCGTGGAGCGACAAACTCGGAGCGTGATGCAGCCGTTCTCGTGGAGGCAGTAGAGGGCGTCCCGCTGGGCGCAGGGAATCACCTGAACACAGTGGTCAGGGCAAAACGGTGACAATCGTGACCGCATTTGTCAGCTATGTTGTTGAGACTCACTTTTGAACAGGGGATAAAAAAAAAAAATACAGTTTGCAAAGAAGCTGAAATCCCGCGCGTGTTCATTAAATCAAAAAGCAATCATTTTCAAATCTTTTAAACAATACATCTGACTTAAAGAAGCACTAGTCCATCCATTCAAGTGATGAAACTGGGAACCTTTATTGTTCTTTAATAGATACCTGCTCTGTGTCAACTTGATGTAAGCACTACAACTAAATATAACCTTATGATGGGGCACTTTTACCGTCACTCTTCTTTTTTTTACCATTAACTGTCTGGTAACTAAGAGGACAAATTCCAGGTCAGAGCCTACTATCATGTATTTTTCAGCTCACAAAAGAAACAAATGCTTTGACATATCTGGACTGGTTGCTCCTCGGCTGTTCTTCTCTTACTAGAGAGTCACGCTGTTCTGATATGTGTGGAATGTGGTGCGGCACTGAAAAAGACATTGTCTAAAGGTGCATTTCAACCAATAGTCTGCAGAACTTAAACTGCCCGCAGCTTCAAGGAGCTTAAAGGTTTTTTCAGGCCTAAATCTTTTACAGTCCTACATAAGTCTAAGCTACAGGCTAGATTAGGCTAAATAGGTCTGCTGAACGGTGTCTCTCTCCCCAGACATTCTTTGGAGGAGTATTGGCACTGCTGTGCAGCTGTGCTGCTTACCAGGAAGTCTGCTTCAGCTTCATTCACTTAAAACCTGTCGATTTTCCAAATTTTCTATGGTGCTTGAGTATTTCAGCTTCGACAAATACAGCTCAAGTGGCAGCATATGCTGTTTTAAACCCTGTATTATAATTCAGTATTAATGGTGCCTTTGCAGCTGTATAAAGCATTTCCTCCCCAGGGACCTTTTCCAGGAACCAGGGTCTTTTAGGGGGTCCTTCTCTCTGCCTCAGCCGTTTCAACCACAGGAACCAGGGGCTGAAATTGGTTTTGGGGGGGAATTTTGAACCATAAGGTGATCTTTGATATACAGGATGCATTATCAATGATCCCCAAAGAGAAGGTAAATCTTTGATTCATTGGCCCAAAGGACAGTTTTCCACTTTGCCTTAATCAATGTTGACCAAGCACACGGCCAGAGAACATGTCTGGATCTTAAGCGTCATTTTCTCTGCAGTATTTTGGTCCGTAACTTGTTTTCGTGAAAGCAAATACTTCCTATCGGCTCCATTTATACTCATGTTAATAAGCAGCCCTTAAAAAAGGCAATCGGTGTACGTCTTGGCATTGTTGAAACTGAATATTTCAACTTTGCAGTGATACAATTTTGTGTTAGGTTTACTCTGACCAACTTGTACTTGATAAACTGGCAACTGCATTTTGTTTACGTGCCAAACCTGACAGCACAGCTAGCACACTCCAGAACACCTTTGCAAAGTTGTGTCATCAATCATGCAAATTAGCTGTGTGACAAGCACTTTATAATGCTTAGAGTAGGGAGGTGCTGGCTGGTCAGAGTCTGAATAGCTGAGTAATGTCCCTCTTCTTCAGTTCCTGTTCACTTTAGATCATATTCCTTGACTACAAAGGCTCATTCTCTACCTTTGTCTTGTTAAACTGCAGAAACATTTATTAAAACAAGACCACCGGCAACCAAGCTTCACACATGCAAAGGTTTCAAACATCGCCTTCGAGTGTGGAGAAAGAACAGGGACACAAACTGGTCCGATCATGTGCATTCATGCATGAAATTCAAAAACATCATTTTAAAAGGAAGATTATAGCTCAACTACAGCAGAACCACAACAGTGAATGAGCCCTATTCTGTGTCAAGCCACCACAATGGTTATTCCCTTCATACTCAGACACAGAGTTGGGAGAGAAAGCTTAGTGAACAGAGTAACATTATATGAGTTTCTATTGCTATACTGGCTCTGCAGCCGTGACAAATCCTCTGTATAATAGCCCTTCAGCATTCATCAATTTCCAATTAGAAATCTAGACTTTTAAGCATGGGAACTGGTACCCAAAGGTCAACTTTGTTGCTGACTGTGACTATAGAACCAGAGGACAGGCAGTATCTATGCTGGTGCTGTATTTCTGCTGTATTTCTGCTGTAGTTCAGAACAACATGGCCCTGCTGTGCAGTCGTCACACCTTGATGAGGTGAGAACTGAGAGCGAGGAAGAGAAGTAGGGAATTTAATCATTCACGGCAGGTGGAATTGGGTTCTTGGGGGAATCATCCATACAGGCAGATTTTGGTAAAGCCTACACAGGTAATGCAATCAAAGTAGAAACAAGTTAATTTAAGGGTGATGCAGGAGAGATGAGAGAGCAAGACAGCACAGCCATGCTGTCATTTATCTCACCTAGACCAACTAGGACGTCATAACAAACATATTGCAAATTACTGACTCCCAAGTGCTCAGCAGGAAAGTCTCTACATTACATTGGAACACACAAGAGAACTGTCTGAAATCTGGAAGAATTTATGAAACTTACAAAATCAGGAAACTAAAACCGTGGTCTCATCTGAAAGTAGCTTTCCTCTAGCCTGACAGAGATCATGCATGTGGCCCCTCACCTGGATGAAGGGCACCCCTGAGCGCTCGATGGCCACCACACCCACTGTCTGGCTGAGCTCCAGGTCCAGGATTAAAATCTCTCTGGGATAAAGCAGCAGCATGTGGTTCCTCTTGGATGGCAGGTAGGACAGCTGCAGACAGTCGTTCAACGTCACTGCCTCCGCACTAGAGCGGCACAAAGTGGAGGAGAGACAGCAGTAAGACGAGGAGAATAAATACAGGAACAGATTCTTGTTTTCCCTGAGAAACTCCTGCATGCACTTGAGCACTGTTGACATAGAAGCTGAATTTCTTACAGTCGACCACCGACTGAGTTTCGCACACTTGCTCATAATACAGCCACCAAATCACGACTGGGGAGCAAAACTTAAAATGCTGTTAGTAGAAAGAAGGTCTCCATAACAGGACAGACTGACAGTCAGTAAATAAATTAGCAGAGATCCAATAAGAGACTGCTGCAAAAACATCACATGCATATGAATAATGCAAATAAGTACAACAACGTGATGCTGAGTTTGAAAGTCCTAAAGGAAGTCCAATACCGTTTCACCCCTGAGGTCTGTGTAACATTTATTCATGTCCTTCCCTCTAGATGAGTGAATCAAAGTTAGTGCTGTGGTCATTCTTTTGAAATTCCCCCACTGGGGGATGAATAAAGTATTTTTCTATTCTATTTTCTTCTATCTCTGTGAGACACAGACTAAACACGGAAAAAAACTTAAAAGACAACTGAGTTTAATGATGGATGGCAGAGGAACTAAGCCAGAGTCCTAAGTGTCAGATAGAATTTCCTTTACATTATTTTGGGAGTTCTAACATCAACAGCTCATCTGTTATTCGCTGCATCTTATTTCATGTGTTTAAATCAATGACAAAACTATTTTCTCCATGGCTGAAGCTCGGTTTGATGTCTCCCTACGGCAACAAATTAGGCACAAATACTCGATAGTTCAGTCAACAAGGAAAACAGTGCCGATTTTCAGAGTCTATGACACGGACTGCAGCAATAACTCACTGCAACAGCTTCATTCCCCTTAAGTCATGGTGAGATTAAATAAATAAGACTTGCAAACGTTTAGCACAATGGAGATAGTTATCATCAGGGGGAAAGGATAACAGATAAAGTGGATCGAATAGAGGAGCATATAAAAGTTGCTGAGTTGAATCACAGTCATCTGCTGACTGAAGTCTGGTGAGGAGGCAAAATATCTGATCCACAAGAAGCAAAACATCAGGAAGAAACAGTAAAAGGGACGCATGTGTTGAGGTATTAAAGCTGGATGTTACCATAGTAACAACTGAAGTCCCAATCATCCACTGAAACTGGACTGAAATCAGAATAAATGAGTAACTACTTCATTGTAGGTAAATACGTTACTGTTCTTGTTTTTGCTAAATAAAGTTTTTTTTTTCTGTGGGGAGCATGAAGCTATTTCCTATCATTTTGATAAAGGGACCAAATCTGAGCTCGCAAACAACTAGATTAATGGTTGCCTTATGAAACACTAATGCTCATGATGTAGTACTTTAGGCTTTCTGATAACACTGTGGGAGAGAAAAATGCGATTTAAACCCCCTCCCATCTATCAACAACTAGCAGGAACAGCCACAGTGGAAAGATACTGTACCACTGAACATGATAAGCACTTAAAAATGGCAAAAGCAAGGCAAGAATACAGCATATTACAGAGCAATTACACACAGTGTGAAGAGAGTGGAGGAAAGGTGTTCTATACAAACAGAAGTCAAAAGAGGTAAGACACAGAATAAAGAAACACCAGATTAATGGAATGTTTGGTATTAGATCTGCTTGTGTAGGTGTACAGAGACACTTAAGAATAGCTGCTATAATCACCCCTGTATGACAGTGACAACAGCTCAGCTGCCAGTGCCTCAAACGTGTCTTTGATACGTTTTGGGAATCAGTGCTTTAGAAAATGGATTCATTCTTTGCACTCTCAATTAGTCACTACTTCCCGTCAGTTTCGCTTTTCAATCAGTCGAGAAAAAAAGTGATCAAATTCTCCCAGTGTCTTCTAATGAAATTGGTCCTTCACTCACCAACCGTTGATTTGATTCGGCAGACCACCAGATATGACCTTCAACGTTGACTTCTCCTGTGCCTATACCTTGCTTATTGACGATGTTAAGGCAGAGGCACGCGAAAGTCAGCCGCAGCTGAAGTTAGCTCTCAGAGTCTCTAAATAATCAGTATGGAGCAGCAAGAAAAGCAACAGGAAAGACGGCCTGACAGGGAGGCAGGCATTTAGGCGTGTTTTGGATTCTGCAATGTTATGGGTACCAAGGAGCTGGATGTGACAGATTTATTATGCAAAGTTTGCAAAATGATAGTCAAGTACTGTGAGAACACATCAAATGCCCAGGCTACCGTTATCCACCATGACCCAGAGCTGAAAGAAGTTAAAGTCATGCAGCTGATCAACACATGTTGCACCACTTTATCTAACTACTGGTAAATCTGAACGGGCCAAAAACGATTTCATTAAATCCAGATCAAGACATTTAGATTTACACTCCTACAGACATAAGGTGCCTTGTGAAAGTATTGAGCCGCCCCTTATTTGATCTATTTCCAGTTAGGTGCAGCAATTTATCTATTCATGCAAAACATAATATGAAAAACGGTATAAAAGCTAAATACTAAGTTTGTACAATTGCAACAAACTTGAAAGTCAATACTCATTGCTATAACCTTTAATCTTCAACACAGTTTAAACAGAAGACTTCTTCACAGCCGTCCCTACATGGAAAGGATTCGCTTATAGCAAATAAAACAAGGGAAAAAAAACATTTTCCTTTTAAAAACATATCTTTCACTTATCTGCAGTAGATGTGGATTGTTTTCCATTTCTTAAGGACATCACTTTCAGCTATTTGTCATCTGCTGTAGATAATACATATTTTTTCCTTTCTAGACCCGACGCTTCCTCTTTTGCCCTCTACTTGCCCAGTTTCCTCCTATTTTCAAAGCCACACTGCAAACCATGTGGAAAATGACACGTTTTTGGCAAATAACTCTTTTGGGAATCAACTTCTGAGTGCAAAAATAGTCCTCTGAGTGCTCCTTTATTCCTGTAAAACTGTGTTCTTTGTCATTTTTTTGCAAATGCAACTAAACAAATGGGGTCGAATTACGTGATTTTGCAACAGACTGAAGGTAACAAAGTGCCTAAAGATACCATTAAAACTGGTTCATGCTAAGTTGTCTGTTAGGTGTCGACACAAGACCGGTTCAACCCTTGAATCGGGTGTCTTTTTATGCTTGAAAGATTCACAGATCACAGTGAGGTGACGTAACAAACTAAAAAGTCAGGTACAAGGACTGAAAATTAGTGAAAAAGAAGGCAATGTCCAAGGAAACTTGCACTTGTCCTGTACCTCTAAGTCATTAAGTTTTCAAGATGCGTGACTGTCAAGAAACTTTGACAGTAAAACAAAAAAAAAGGTCAGCTACAGGTATAACCGAATAAACAAACCTGCTCATCACTGCAAGCCGAGCACAGGAAAGACAGGATCCAAACTGGTCTGTCCAACAGAAAAGCTGTCAAACATGCTGTGATGAAAAGACTCAAACAACTGAACAGAATTCTGTGGTTTGGCACACAAACCACAGAATTACACGGCGCAGACGGGGATAACTCAACATCTTTATAAAGAAACAACACGTAAATGTATCAGGAAAGTATAAATAATGCGCACATTTCCTTTTGAATTCCTCATATTTAACTAGAGGGTGGAGACTTTGATAAATCAGGTGAAAATGATTCAGAGCCTCAATGTGTTGTCCCGCAAAAGAGGACAAAACGTTATTATCGCACGTCAGCAAGTGTACAATCATCCAAAGTAGCAAAGCGTGGACCAATCTACAAAAAAGTTGCCTTTAGTAAAACTCCCCTGATGTAACCCTGCGGAGTGACCTTCAAAGATTTTCTGAAGTGCAGCTGAGAGGTAGCATCATTGAAATTCAGACCAGGCTGTGGGGAATTTCAAAGGCTGAGATATATGAGCAGGGCAGGACGATACAGAGGGCAGGATGAGATGAAAACAACCGATCTGATGTGGTGACCCAAGACTGGAGCAACTGAAAGAAAGCAGGCCTCAAAGCTTACGCTTTTTTTTTTCTCTCTCTATTGGATGGGACCAAATTGAAGGACCAAAGTGCAACGATGTTGAGCATGTAGGCGGATACTCTGTGAACAGCAGGTCCTCAGTTAGATTTTGAATTGGCTGGACCATTTTACAGTAAATTGTTCATTTAGAAAAAGAGACAGAAAAAAGGAAAAGTATCCCACTTGGTCCTGCTTTATACGCTTTTTACACTGTGGAGCTGAGAAGAAAGCAGTTGACTCCAAAGGTTCTCCATTCAAAACTGTCAGTTTGAGAGGTAAAAAGGTCCAATCGTTTGCAATCATCATTTCTGATTCTAAGCTACAGCGGGAGAAGAAAAGTGGCTCTTACGTGGGTTTTTCATTGGTGATGAGCACTTTGACCTTGTTGAGGGCCTTCTTGGCACCCGTAGGGGCCGGGGCAGCAGCGGGTGCAGGTTTGGTGTGAGCTGGGCTGGCATGAGGGCTGGCAATGTAGACCTTTTTGCCAGTGCTGCCTGGTGGTTTTGAGTGGGAGAAATCTGTGATGAAGACGATTCCTTCGCTGGTCAGCACTGCCGAGAGAGAAGAAGGAGACGACGTCACGATCACCAATGAGCTCGTTACTCACAACTTGAGGGGTCAGAGGTTACTACTACGAATATTAAGTAGTTATTTCTTAAATTGCCCTTGAATATCTATTCTATGTAATGTTTCCTATATCGGTTCTGGATGCCTGAGCTCAAACCGAAACATCAAAAACGTTCCTGGAAGAACGACAGGTGCAGATCTCACAGATTATCCTGCCAAGAGAAAGTTGAAGATCCTTTTAAGTTTTCTATTTTTTTTGTGCGTGTGTGTGTGTGTGTTTCAAGCTTAAATTCATTCCATCATTTTTCTCTCATAAATACTTCTTTATGAGAACGCAACAACTGTTTTTGGGAATGTTTTGTTAAGGTTTTCAAATAAAATTAAATAAATATCCCATTCATGTCAGATTTCAGACCTTTTACTCGTCACTTAGTTGAAGCAATTCTTTTTCTTTGGAAGCTTCTTGCACTTCCTTTTTATTACCATTAATGTATATATATTTTTTCTGTTTAAACTCACTCAGGGTGGATTGAGTGCGTGAGTGCACAGCCACTTTAATGTCATTCCACAGACGCACTGCTCAGTCGAGCACTCTGGCTGGCTACTCCTGGGCTATAAGAGTTTTCCAGAAGACTCTCTTTTGTCTCCTCAGTGGAACGCTTCAGGGTGGTGTTGCGTTAAAACCACCACCCTCTCTGAGATCCTGTGGGCTGTAGAATAGATTGCCTAGATTTTTCTACATCCATGTCTACTTCTCCCAGTGACAGAAATGAAAAAATGTGTTCTTTCATTGTAGGATGGCAGGAAATGCTGTGCATGAAGTGGAAACTTTAAAGGCTTCAGACATTTCCTTGCATCCTGCCCAAAAATAATCACGTAGACTATTCAACATACAGAGACGTCTTTTAAGACAGCTGGTGAAGGTAAAATGGCCAAGAGGGTCAAAACAATTCTGTACAAAGGATATCCAAGTCTTCCATCTTTTAAAATAACTTACGAAATCAAGGGCAGGCATACTTAGGTTTAAGAACAGTAAATCTAGAAAATCACTATATATCAGGAAGTGGAAAATTGCATTGAACTCAGACAGCTTTTCATTAACCTACATGCCATGTTAGATGGATCAAAGGGGTCAAATGAAAAGGAGAGGATGTTCTCAGCGTAGCTCTTCTTCCACAGCTTGGTGCCCGTGTCTCCATTCCACAGAACGATGTAGTTGGGAGGGTGGACGGCTAACAGGAGATCACGAGACGCATCCTGATTCCACAACCACTCCAAATCTGACAGAGAAAGAGAGCATGACAGGAGAGCACAGGGATGACGAGGGTGGAGGCATGGTGCGCACCGCCAGGTGTGACAGTAACGAAAACAAACACCCAACAACACAGCAACAGCTCAACAGTTTTTTCTTGGCAGGGCTGCAAGAGTCATTTCCAACTCCTGTGGTGAGCTGGAAACATTCAGTCAAAGCCAACACGACTGCTCTGTTGAGGATGCTTACCCTGGATAGGTTTGGAGTGCTCCTGTATCTCACAATGGGCCGTGCCGCTGACAACATCCCACACAATTATCTTTCCCGACGCGTCTCCCGAGGCCAGCCTCAGGCAGTAGGGGGAACTCAAGTTGTGGTAGTAATTTTCCCTGGACCATTTCACCTAGAAGCACAAAGCACTGAGTGAGCCTGAGGCAGATTACAGAAACAGTGCAAGATCATTATATCTGTTGATGGAGCGTTTGTCAAAATGTTAATAGCAGATGGTGGTAACACTGCTCTGGATGTTTAACTTAAGATGGCTTATGGAGGAATTGTGTGGTTGGTTTCTAAGCAACCTTTTACATCTGTGCATATGTTTCTGAATAGGTTCACTCTGTATTGTGGCTACTTTTTGTTTCTCATCTAGCAAGCCTTCTTGTGCCGGTGCTGAGGAAGGTCCTGCTGCTGTGCCTGCGGCGGTTAGCAAGATGAAGGTGTGCTTTGGAGTGAGGAATAAAAATCCCAGACTGAGCCCAGTCACTGATAATCACTATTAAATTTATTGTCCATTATTTGCCGCTCTACAAAACACACAGAGACATATACACAGTGGGACTCCATCAGTAAAAAAAAACAAGCTTTGCCAGCGGTGCAGGTGTCGTATACAGAGTAAGACAGCGCCGGGTCTGGGTGCCAGAAAGAGGCAGAGCTCATGCTAAAGGTCACACAATGCTGACTAATACAGAGGGACGTAAATGTAAATTCTAAAGTGTGTGAACAAATATTCTATAAAATCAGAATGAAATGGATTTAAATATAAGGGGCGTGCAGATTAAATGCATTGTACAAAATCTGAGCCATCCTAATTTCTTTATCGGCTGTCAGGAAAACAGGATATAGGTGTAGCAGTTTATAGAAACAAGTACAAAGACAAATGGAAATGGAAAAGCAGTTCTAAGAAGCTTGAGTCAATATTTGGCATGTCCACCTTGTCCAACACGGCCTGAAACCTCTTAAACAAGCTTTCTGTCATTTCTTTAAGTGGTCTTCAGGAATAGTTCTCCAGGCTCCTTGAAGGATATCCCAAAGCTCTTCTTTGGATGTCGGCTGCCTTTTGTTCCGTTCTCTGTGAAAATGATCCCACAGTGCTTCAGTTAAGTTGAGGAACGGGCTCTGGGGAGGATTCCTCACTCTACAAGACCTGTCGTCACAGATTTTCAGTCCACTTCTTGTGTCATTCGTCAGAAATCAGCCTTTTCTCCCTGTTGCCTTCTCTTGAGAATGGCTTATTGACAGCCACCCTTCCATGGAGACCATTTCTGATGAGGCTTCAGTGAACAGTAGACAGATCAACTGAAGGGTAAGATGCTTTCTCAGGCCCTGCATCAGGGCTTTGCTTTTATTATATTCCAGTTTCCTCAGATTCTTTCAAGGACACACTGCACATCATGCAGAAATATGCCAAGTTTTCAGCTAATAGCTGCTTGGGAATAACTTATTGGTATAAAAATACACAATATGCCTGTCAGTTTGGCATTTTTTGTGGACGCCATTAAAGAAATGGGAACAAATGATGTGTCTTTGCGACAGGCTGCTAAAAACGAAGTGCCCGTGACGATACAGTAAAAAATAAACTAAGTTGTCTGTGCAGGCGATGGTGGTTCATTGCTTGAATTAGCCGTCTTCTTTATGCTTGAAAGATTCAAAGTTCAGAGTCAAATGGCTTCAAAAATGGTCAAAAGGTCTTCAAAAAGTCTGGAGGATCAAAAGGTTACGCTAAAGTTTGGTACCCTGGAAGCCAAATATTTCAGAAGAAATGAGGAGTGGCTCGAGACTTTCTCACTATACTGTGAAACTCCAAATGCAAATAAATGGAATTTAAGAGCAATGAGCAACATTTCTGTTTCTGCTTCCAAAAATTAAATATTATTTACTCTTTTTCATGATCGAAAAAGAGCAAAAGGGGAAAAACCAAGTACAGTAGATGTCACTGACTTGCAGACTTTAATTGTTTCAGACTAATTCAAAATGTTCCACACTTTGTCAGTTGTTTCTTTGAGGAGTTTGCCCCCCCCCTCTCTGTAAAATGAACTAACAGGCATCAAACTCTATTTGTGGTCTGTGCCACAGAGCTGCATCTACTAATAACTGGTTACTTATCTTACTCAGGTTTTAAACAAAAGCACAAGCTTCTCAATCTGCTGCCTTTCTGTTCGTATGTGTTAAGATTGTCAGAGAAATGTCTTGTATGCAGAAATCACTGAGTTTCTGTAAATTGTACTTCTTGTATTTGGTCTAATTAGCATCACAGTTATGTAATTAATTATCAACACAATAACCAACAAAGTAAAAGCGACGTCATCAGCTGCAGGCCTGCTGGAGAGAGGAAAACAGTTCAGCTGATGAAAAGGACCCTAAAGCTAATGAAACTCACCTTGACCACGTTTGCTTTGTGCCTCTCCAGGACCTGGATGGTCTGAGACGTTTTTGGATCGATTATGAGAATGCTGGAGTGGCATCCTTGAGCTATTAACCCCTGCCAACCCCTACAGGAAAAAGGAATGTCAAGACACATGAGGGGAGGAGGAAAGGAACAGAAAAAGAAAATGAAAGACCTTTCAACTCCAGAACAGAACAAACACAAAAAAAGGTTCACAAGTGAGTGACTGAGCATTCTTTGTGTGACCTACTGCGTTCTGACCGTGAAGCAAACGGCACGAAATATGGACAAACCCGTTCCGGCATTAAGCACACGTTTAAAGCCGGTCTGATGAAAGCTTGAATATCTATCCTCTCATACAAGGATGGCATGTCTGAAAAACTGGGTCTGCATTAGAATTTCTTGCTTGTTGTTATGTGTTGATTTCCAAATGATCCTCTCTCAGCGTGCCTGCAATAATCATAACTCAGTTACATAAGACCAATATAAACTCGAGTAGTTTTCTTGCTCAAAAACTTTCAAAAAGACCAGAAAGAGACTGAAGCGTTCTCCCAAGGCCGAGTGGAAAAAGAAAAAATTAATTTGAAAAAAAGGATCCGATATTCAGATCAAAATAAACATCTACTTCTGACCTGGGTCACGTCCAACCAACTCTGGTCAAATTTTCACTCCAATAAATTCACAACTACTTGAAGAATCAGGCTAGAAAACAGCTAAACAGACATAAAACCACACTAAACCTAATATCTTCTTTAGGAAGGAATTCATTTAGCCCTAATAATGCAGTCTAACACAACTCAAAAGATATATATGTAGAATCACACAAATAAGGAAAAGCCTTAAATACAATGCGATTTATCCCAATTCATCATCAATCTAATTCATCTATTTCACATTTAAAAGCTGAGTCTGGTCAAACTTTGATTCCTAAAAAGTTTGGACACGGTACAATGTGAGGAAAAACAGACAGCAATGATATGACAATCATTTAAACCTTTCTCACTGGCTTATTTTGAGTTTGATGCCAGCAATATTTTGTCAAAAAAGTTTGGACAGGAGCCAGTTTTCTACTTGTTGCAGCAGCTCTTCTTTTTCCAACAGTCTGTTCATGTTTGGTAACTGAGGAGAGAAACTGTTGTGAAGCTGGAAGGCTCTCCAATTCTTGCCCGATAACAGATTCCAGTTACTCAGCAGTTTCAGGGAAGCCTTTTGTTATATTTTTCATTTCAGAATTGGACCAAAGACTTTCAGCAGGTGACAGGTCTGGCCTTGAGTTTGTCCTGATAAAATAAGCAAGGTCCTTCCCGAAAAAGATCATCTGGAGCAGCTCCTATTGCTCTGAAAAGTGCATTTAGAATTTAGCATTCAAGGTGCAGTAAAAGATGTGCATGTTACAGGTGTCATGTTCTAATGCACACAGGCACCATCATGGATGCTGGCTTTGGATCTATCCAGTAATACCCTCTGCTCTTTGGCCTGGTAGACAAATATAGTTAAATTAATTAAAGTAATTGTCATTTGTTAGTGTGAGCTCAGGGACAGAGAAGATGCTGGATCCTACATGTTGCTCTTTTCACAGCGTTTCAATATTTAACACGCATTATGAACGATCTGTGACGACTTTCATTTGTGTCTGGAAGCAGTGCAGAAGTCCAAGTTTGATTTCGTCTACAGAACCACGCCCGTTTTTAATCTACCGATGCCATGTCAGGGCTCCAGACTGCCTTTTTGATTTGGTTGCACTGGTGCTCCTAACTTTAAACTTTATTTACTGATTTACTTTTGTACCATCACAACATGTAGGTGCATTTTCAACTGGCTTGTTGATCTACATTATACTCAAAAATTCCACCACATTCTGTCACAACAGGTACATAAGTTCGAGAAAATATAGACTTTTATTGTTCACTGGAGCCCAGAGTAGCTTTGGCATTTCCTTAGATGTTTGAAATCTTTTATTGATATTATGGACCATATGTGATGAAATGTCAAAATTATTTGCAACAAATCTGGGTCAACAGCCAAGTGGGAGGCAAATAATGTAAAATTAGACAACTAACTTTCTGTGTATGAGCTGACATAATGTGACCCTCACTGCCTACAATGCTTACTGTAAGTTCAAATCAAATCAGCAAACTGATTGAATTTAGTTTAGTTTGGCTCAAAAGTTGGTCAAACCTGGTAGAGAAGAGGAGGGATGGAGACAGGAAAAAAAAAAAAGAAAACAGATCTCACAGAGAAAGACATCGGACCGTGCTGCCAAGACAACATAAACAGCATAAATCTATATGCTGGACTGAATTACTGACCTTGACACCCACTCAGACTCCAGCACTTTGCAAACTAAGTTTTATGAGTTAGCCTTCAGTCTTTAGAGTATGTACGATCCGCTAATTAGCATGAATTCAGAGGCAAGTCTCACATTACATACAAGATGCCTTATCAGAAAGGGTAGTTTTGTGCCAGAATCTTATACGGCGCATCAACAAGCCCAACTATCCAAAAGCCAACTGAATGAAATGGTCACATTCTCTATAGAGTGCTCAAAGACCAGGTTGCTGCCTGACAGCTGACTTGAATGACATCCACTCATATAAAGTACAACAACACTGCATGCACATACCAGACTGTCTATTCCACAGAATGAAGCACTTGTTGCATTGTGACATGAAAAAATAAATTAAAATTGGCAACGAAGGCCCTAAAATGTCGAGCAGATCAAATCAAGCAGGAACGGGTGCTGCTTTGCTTTCAAAAACTACAGCACTTGCTCTCCTCAGTTACTAAACACACATAGAGCAAACCACTGCATTCCGCATTTTAGCGTCCCAAGTTTGATTTTAAGACAAACACAACTGGCATAACTTAAATGAATTCCCACAGCAGCTTCTATCTCTACGGGAGTGCTGTGATTGGTTGGCTGAGGGGAATCATCGGCTCCATAAAATGTCACATCACATGACACAAGATGTCCTGCATGCAACATTGTCAGCAGTCGTTTACTCTGGGGGTCTTCACTGCAGCCGTGAAAGTAAACTTCATTGTGAAATACACTAGAATGAAAATGACAGCACCTCTGTGTGACGTATTATAACTGGTGACCGAATTAACGAGCTACAAAATTATGCTAGCGACGGAGGTGCAGTACTCACCAATCTACAGCGGTTTTATTCTGCAAATTGAGGGTGCCAGTCAACGTCCGAGCAGCGAGTTTGATGTTGACAGTGTAAGGAATCATTGTGGTTTATAAGAACTTATGCTACATTAACATTCATGCATTCATACACAACAAAAATAAGTTAGCTTCTATGTATCGTCTCTGTTGTCAGTTCTACCAGGAAGAGACTGGTGTCCCAAAATGGAGAGCCGTGCAGGAACACATTCCAGCGTAGTAGTGTTCCACAAGTGACATAACACATTTTTCAACGATTGACAATTTTTAATTATCTTAATTTTATAGTTTAAAGAAAAGCCTTTTGTATATATGTACCTGTTTTTTTTTTTAAAAGTCCAATTGCTTTGTAAATATCGAGGGAAAAAAATCTATTTAGTGCCTTCTGGTGAGTTTCTGGTCCCAGTTTGTGCTTGTTGTTTATGTAAAAGAAACTAAATTCTTCACCCAGCGACAGTTTTATATGAAGAAAAACTCTCACGTGTTTTGTTGTAATTCCACATACCTTTCCTCCAAGGCATTCATTCTTTTGTCCACTTTTACATCTTTCACTTGGATAACCTATTCACATCAATTTTAGATGAATTAGTTTTAATTGAATATAAACCCCTGAGACATCTTATATAAATTGTGTGCACATACAAATGTTATGTAATGCAGTTTTCATGCACACCTGGAGATGTATGAAATGTATATGGAATGACAATGTGTGGGCAGTGTTAGAAAGTATGAGCCAGTCATGAAATTATTCATAAATTTACATGTTTAAACTCCCTCCTAAAAACATCTTAAAACAATTTTGTGTTTGTTTTAAACACATCTTAAAAGATATTTTGCACTTAATTTGCCAATTGCATGTTGCAAAATGCATTCTGGGACACTTGGCTGTTCCAAGTCCACATAAGTCACCCTGGATGTCCTCTCCAGGGTTTTCTGGCAAATGGGTCCCCAGTGCTTTGCAAACCGTTCAAAGATTCCATTAACCTCTTGGAAACCAATTTGTTACCTGAAATTCATTTGGTACATGTATGTTGAAATCATAGTACAGCAAACAAACTAATACCAAATCTCATATGTTGCTCAAAAGAGAAATATAAATTCCAAAATATTTATATTTTGCTAAGTAAAAGTGCAAAGAATAAGTTGCTCTTTCTTTTCTTTGTCCAAAAACTTGCACTACTTAAATTAAGATGATCAATTTTAAGTTGAATAAGCAGCTGACTTCTATCTGTCTTAGATAGAAGAACTAGGACATATTACTTTGTACATGGAAATCAAGTCTGTTTGTCCTCTGAATGATTAACGTATTCTGTGACAATATGGCAAATCTTTGTTTTTTATAATCTGATATGATACAGTATAATTATATGATTATCATATCTTCCTGAAAGCTTTGGATTCACAGCGATGAATGTTATGTGAGGAGAATTACAGCAATGAAAGTAAAGCACTCGAAAAGATAATATTTTATAAATATTAGATAACTGCAGATTAAAAGCTTTGTTTAATTAATCTAGTATCGTGCTGAAATTCACTGAATCTCTATACCCCCTTTGATAAACCCTTGCCAGTAAGAAACTGATTTAAATTGGTCAGTACTGGTAGTTATTCATCATTTTCACAATCTCAAAACTGTTTGGAACAGCAAAATTTCACCTTTACACATAAAAATCCACTGTGTCTATTTTGGAGATACTGAGTTACAGCAACTTGCGTACAGAATGGATGTATGATGTCTGTTATCTGGGTGAAGGTTTATGACATCACTTAAATATTGCCAGAGCTGTGGGATGAGGATGCCACAAAGAAGAAGGTGAGATTAGATCGGTTCCACCGCGAACCCCAACTGTGACTGGAGATATAGCAGGATTTGTGTGATTTATGAGTGTGTGGTCTTGTTTTTCCATAGTAATGGGGTACAAAAAACAGGAGCCCACATGTGCGCTCTAACAAATTTGTGAGAAGAAAATGCTGGATTTTTGAAAATACAAAACTGGTTTTAGCTGTTTGGGGTTCAATTAATTGACACATGTATTTCAGGATTGGTATACAGCATGTAGCTGTGATAGGGTGCAAATGCTGTCAATGCTTTTGATTCCATCCCGTAAGCCACTTTGTGCTTCTCTCCTTTAAAAATGCTCCACTAAATATATACCTCATCTGTTTCTGATGGGAGCTGCATCAGGCTGCACAGAGCAAATTAGCTGGGCAGGAACTCAGACTCAGGACCTTGCCTTAGAATCCAGGCAATTTTTTACAATATGACATTTTTCAAGTAACAGTGGTGCCAGACCAGAAACCAAACTGTTAGGAGCTCTTTTTTAATGGTTTGGAACTGGTGGTTTTGACATGAAAGAATTAGTTTAAAAAAAGTTTCATGAGTGGTCAATAGCCATGACTTTTCTGGTACAATTTTGTTCAGGGACAGATGTCAGTTCATATTTTCAACACTTTCTCTCCCCTTTTATTTGTCAAACTACTTGTTAAAGTGCCTCTATTATGGAGCCTTTTACAAGTGATAACCTTGCCAGCCAGCAGAATAGCTTTTTGTACTGTCAGCAGAACAGCGTTTTGTTTACAGGTCAATGGTTCACAGCTGTGTTTTATTACCACTGCCTCACTCATATGCAGCACTTATATTTCCATTTGATGAACTACTCTGGCTGGCTTTCAGAAGTAAAATAAACATTTGACAAAGCATTAACACATCAAGATGTTGTGACTAAAATGAAAAAGCAATAAAAACAGCTTGAAGTCAGTGAGATGACAGAAAGGGCTCTTGTTATTTGCATCCCGACACAGTTTACCTCAGAGTTAAAATCTTTTTTTTTTTACAAAAATGACAGCAAAATGTCACATTTGTGTGCTCACTGAAATTAGTCAGTGTTCTTTTTGTGGAAAAGAGTTTCTTGGGGCCAAATGCAAGTCAAATACCTGCTGTTTTTGTCTTTGCACCAACTCCAGAGTGAAGGAATATTGAGGTTTCAGCCTGCAAGATACACATATCACTGCCAGTCCCTCTTTTAGCCCTCCCCAAGTCATGCTGAAAAGGCAGTGTTAGTCAGGCAACTCTCCCAGGACAGGCATTATTAGACAGAGTGAAAGGTCATTAATCAACCTTTTCTTTCTTTCTCTTATTTTGCTGCTTTCAGCTTTTAAGTTTCTGAGGCTTTGTTAGCCAAGGGGCCTGGGCAGTGATGTGCAGTGAAGGTTCTGTGATGAAAATTGAACGGCAAGATAATCACACTTGGGGTCACATAAGATCTAAACTGGAGCCTGCATTCCCATGAGTGTGCTTGACTGCCGACCCTCAGCCATGTGAAAAGCCCCCTGGTTTTAGATAATCACCTTTGTGCTGCCACTCCATGTGTTTATAAGCATGATGAAATGTTCGATTGATGAGTGACATAAGTTGTGTGTTTTTCACACAAAACCGGAGAATTTTTCCAGACATGGAAACTTTAAATTCAGGTATAATATATGATTATCTAATACAGTATGTCAAATATAGGCACGACAATCACAATTAAAGGGGTTTAACTACAAGAAAGGAACTAAGCTGATGTTAAGAATAGCTACAAATATGTTGAACTCCCATACAAATACCTGCATAGAATAAGGCAGGAACCGAAGAGCCAGCTGAGGAACATGTTGCGAGCCATCAACATGTGTGCCCTGTCAGTTTTCAGATTCGCTCTGCTTGTATGATAACCTGACCATAGGATGATATAAAAGACTGATATCAGGAGAGGAATGTTTCTCACAATCAATAGAGAATTTCACCCCTCGTGAACCACCCTGACACTTTACATTATACAAATGTTTGGTAGGGAGAGCAAACTTTACATATATCTAAAGCCTAATGGGCCTTACCGTCAGTTTACTAATAGATGGCTTAGTTTTCTTTTTCTCAGGGACTATGTGCAACGTTATTTATGAAAAGTATACTGTGTTTAAATCGGATGTGCTGCAGTTAAAGGTTATTTTCGTCTGAAGTCTCTTGACAGATCACTAGTAACACATGGGCCTGACAGCGCAGCACAAAGCAATCAGAACAAACAAGACCTACAGTGATTCGAAATTTTACACATCAGTACATTACACACACACACACACACACACACACACCGTGCAAGTAAG
The DNA here is from genome assembly GCF_036924035.1 of Leuresthes tenuis. Taxonomy (NCBI): domain Eukaryota; kingdom Metazoa; phylum Chordata; class Actinopteri; order Atheriniformes; family Atherinopsidae; genus Leuresthes; species Leuresthes tenuis. The sequence goes on from NW_027325362.1 coordinate 20,665,764, forward strand.
TAAGGAAAGACTTATCTATATAACACATCTGAGAGCACAGTTGCTGCACACATAGATACAAAAACATATGTTAGAATATCTACAAATTAATCAAGAAAAAAGATAAAACTAATACAAAATACTGAGGCGCAGAACAAGGTAAGACAGACCTAAGCTTGAAGGAGGAGTGGAGGTCGATAAAAATCCTTGCCCAGAAAGGTAAGTTTTTAGAGGCAGCGTAAAACAAAAGATTCAGCAAATCTGATATACTGATTGAGATGATTTCATAGGATTAGCTGCAATAGCAGCGAAGTCATGACATAGATTAATAATGTAGTTGAATAATACTATTTATCCTCAAAGGGGAATCATATTGTTGCAGCATGATTAATGGTTGGGGGGAGAGAATCTACAAAAAACAAAAAGAAAAAAATACAACTTGAATAAAATAAACAAAAAAATAAAAAGGAGAACATTTTATAGAGTCATTAAGGCGTTGGGCAGTAATAAAATCCTGAATTGCTCCTTATTGCAGCAGATCTGAAGGAGCAGATGACACCCCCTTGTTGTACCATGTTTTGTAGAGGCGTGTAGTGCTGCCCATAATGATCCCCTACTGCTTTGCCGGTGAAGGAAATGATGAAAAAAAATTGAGAATCAGAGGGGTCGAAATATGACCGGAGGGAATGCAGCACAAAATCATCACTACCTTGCAGTGTTGAGGCAATGCTAGAATCTGACAGCTGTAATAAGTTCAAATTTGCTTAATCAACAGACTTATTCATCTAAAGATATTCACAGAAAAGTATACAAAGAAAAGTATATAAAGAATTAATATATTAGCTGCGGATATAACTATTAAGCATATTTAAGCAATGTTAAGCAAAGGGAAAAATCTGGAGGAGCAAAGTGACCTGGATGGATATAATAAGAATCAGAGCAGTAGATTTAGAAAAAGAAAACAAGTAGACTAACTATACTGATTATCTGTTTTGACAACCTTATTATGTCCAATTACCACGAGAATTGCAATCATGTGTATTGCTGGAGTAACAAAGATGGACAATACATTCAATTTTCCTCGAAAAACAGAATTAACGATAAGCTGCAGCTTCCTCTCCGGGGTCTGTCTGCTCTCATTTCTGTCATCATGCCTGCCATTTTCTTGATCCCCGCATCAGCCCTATTCCCTCTGCAAGCAAAGTGGGCACAGGGAAGAAGGGAGAGGAAATAGAGGCAACAAGTTCATAAAATTCTCATTGATTTCTCTAAAACCATCACAGTCCATATGGGAGGTTGACGTTACTGTGCCAGGCCTGAGTACACTTGAATAGTTTGAGGTTGCTGGAAAAAGTGGAAAAAAAAATATCGTTGGCAGATCAGACCTTCTGTTGCTCACGGAGAGTGTCAGAATATGTCCACACAAACGGAACAGGCTTTTGAGTCCTGCCTCCAGAATGTGTTAACAGTTCTCCTCCATATTTCAAACAGTCTCGCCTCATGGTTGCAGCGCTGGATGTCAGAATGACATATGATGTCATGCTCTGAGCAGAGATCCCCACAAGATACCCCTGATTTACTTCTCTCATTCAGGCAATTGAACATCTGCCATATGAATATTAATGAAAGCCTAAATGAGTCGGATGGTAAAAGCATTGTCATCTGTGTCATTTACAGCAATGATTCTATCACTTCTGCTGGTACGAAATTGGTTCTAAATTACAGCCACGTAACAGCAAAATGAGACATCGTTTCATGCTCAGACAGCGAAATGTCTCCACATTTTGAAACTTACGCAAAATGGACATTTATTGTCTAATATACAGAGAACAATATCTAGAATGACTGAGAGGACATAAGAAAGGAACATTCACTTTAACTTTGCTGTAATGTGACCTTGAGCACCCATTGTAAGAGGCTGAATCGGTAGCCTTGGGGAATCGTATAACATATGAACGTTTAAGATCTGTTTCACTCGTAGCCACAGTGGAACAAGCCTAAGAGTAGCTTTTGGTTTATGTCGTACTTATTTGATTCTGAGTGTTGAGCATCATCATTTCAAAAAAGCCAAGAGAAAAAATATTGCGCCTGTGTCAAACTGAATGGATGTTGTACATGCTCAGAGGTTTCAAGAATGACCCGAGAATGCAAAGCAGGAGGTTAAAATGAGGACGGTTTTGAAAGAAAGCATCAGCAGATTAACTAAGATATTCTAAGGCTCATTAATTATTATTGTCTAACCGTGAGGTTAGATTATTTAGTCATCTTTCGGAAATGGGGGAAAATCCAAGTAAAAACCAAATCAAAATGTGGAGAATCATTCATACAGATTCTTATAGAGCACATGGGGCTAACTAAAAATGATATGAATGATCTGTTGGTGCTTTACATTTACCAAATCACAACGAAATTTAGCACTATAGAGCCATTTATGTTAAGGAAAAATTTGTAAGGTTTCTTGCTAAGGATATCATAATTTCATTTTAAAAGGCTCAATTGGAAACAGTTAGAGCTGCTCTGGGCTCCTATCTCTGAATGGCTACAATTAATGAGCTGCCTGTTAAGTTTAAGTGACATTTTAGCTGATCCTGTGAAGCCTGGAGAGTACAGTAGTCCATAACCGTGCTGACTATAGTTTGTTTTATGTGAAAGGGATTATTTTCATCCATCCATCCATTTTCTATACCTGCTTAATCCGTCAGTTGGGTCACAGGGGGGCTGGAGCCTATCCCAGCAGTCATTGGGCGAGAGGCGGGGTACAACCTGGACAGGTTGCCAGTCCATCACAGGGCCACACAGAGACAAACAACCACACACACTCACTCCTAGGGACAATTTAGAGACACCAATAAACCTAACATGCATGATTTTGGACGGTGGGAGGAAGCCGGAGTACCCGGAGAGAACCCACTCATACATGGGGAGAAGATGCAAACTCCACACAGAAAGGCCCCAGGTGGGGATTGAACCTGGAACCCTCTCACTGAGAGGCTACGGTGCTAACCACCACATCTCTGTGCAGCCTGATTATTTTCATTGTTATCAAATAATATTATTTTTGCTACAAGAAGCTGAGGGTAAAGCGTTGAAACAAGCCACGGACTTGTGTTAACTATACGCTTGGTTTCCACAGAAAAAGAGTGCAATTGGTCTGCACATTGGTCAGAAATGGTGGAGTGCAAGACAGCAGTTTGCTTTCGGGTATGTCAAACAAGTCACGAGGCAGGCATTCAGGAAATGTGTTTCATGGTAATGTCAACAAGCAAAGAATGAAACACTTGGACTTCAAACTAGGTGTTTCTGGAAGTGTTTCTTGAAGAAGATGAGGACTTCCTTTGATGTGGGCTTCCTTGTAAGTTTGAAGAACTTTTATGCCTAGGAGAAAACACACTGAATGAAAGTGGAAAAAAAAGCAATATAAATTCTCTTAAAGTTTTTCTGAGTACACAGACATTCTCCTTCCTCAGTGGAGATATAAGCGAGATGAAGCTTTTTTAATCTATGTATTATACTGGCTATTAAGCTAGTATTATGCAGGCCATTATCTATATTCAAACTATCCAAACATTAGAGGAGATGACTCAATAACCCATAAAGTACCCACAAAAGATAGCGATTAGAAACTGAGTGATGAAAATGTACTAGAATAAATTAACCAAAGTACCGGGAAAGAAAAGACAAGTGATGATGGTTTGTACACTTGTGCTAGCCTGAAACTGATATCTTCTGTTATTATTTTTTCCGAGAATTTGAAGCGAACATTTATCGTGGTAACACGGCAACTCATAAACCTGACACCGTGAGAACTGTAAAAGGACCTCTCGCTCCCCTGTCCACGCAAACTGTCTCACCTACACAAACCATGTATACTAATGCAGCTGTCAGGATAAACTATTACTATTCTTGCCGTGGCCTCCATCTTGATGTTTCATCTGCATCTAATAAGTGACAAGGTGACAGACTGTCTGACATGAAAAGGTGTCAAAGAAAAACAACCCTCTCCCAAGAGGTGTGTAAACAATGAGAATTAAACCTCGGCTGTGTCCTGTTTCAATAAAACAGTTGGACTATGTTCGGCATGCCGAGCAGACGACGCTTCACAGCCTCGTCTGCTCAGTATTAGGATGGAATAAAGGCCATTAAAGCACTTCAGAAAGTATTTCAGGAGCTTATGCAATGATGGAGCCCTTTGTTCTCTTACAATGTGATCGTTCTTCTTAATCACTTCTGTTGCATTATTTTTTCTATTGTTCACATGTGATTTTTCTGAAGTATTACGACAGTGGTGATTTCTACAGATTTGGGAACACAATATCCTGGTTAAAATCCTAAAAACAATGTGATAAACATTTTATGATCTGTACCCATTAAATTTAGGTTATCTCATATGCATAAAGGAAAGTAACCATTGAGTTGTTGGTGGTAAACCTACACAAATGAAAGACTTACAGCTGGACTAGCCTGCAGATCTCTTGCAGTAATTACACTATATTGCAATTCATATATGTGCATACACATTATGCACACTCTTATATTCACTGGTGCATCAATAGATTCTTGAAGTAGAGAGACTTCATCTGAGACCATAAATGAGCTACTATTTATATACCTGAGTTATAGTTGATCCAGATAATCCTTTGGTGCACAAAGCAATCATGAAGAATTAACAGAAACTAAAAGACAAAATGCAGCAAAGAGGTTAATCGCTCTCTCTTAAGGCAGTTTATGTTACTCTTCCTTGTAGAAGGAGAAGTCTTCACCAGATCAAACTTAGATTAAAAGACCTCAAGGCTTACTGGAGTGCATTCAAGTACTGATAGATAGAAAATAAAAGATGCTGCCGACTACTGGTCATTTAATCCTTGAGGCCTGACATTGTAAAATTATTTTCTATGATGGAAATACCTATGCTTTGGCTGCCAAAACTCTACTTAACACACATACACTGAACAGACATAATACTGTATATGAACACCTTCCAAATACTGAATTGGTCCTCCTCATGCAGATCGAGGAGCTCTGACCTCACTTTACCTCGTTTAAATGATGTGGCTCATTGGTGTAAGAAAGAAAGAAAGAAAACAGGGATTTCAAAGACAGTCTTCAGATCATACTCACAATCTTTTATAAATTTGCATCAAAGCACTAATTATCCATCCATCTTTTATACCCGCTTAATCCAATTCAGGGTTGCAGGGGGTGGAGCCTATCCCAGCTGTCATCGGGAGAGAGGCGGGTTACACCCTGAACATGTCGCCAGCCCATCACAGGGCCACACAGAGACAAACAACCACAATGTTTTTTTTTTACCATAACTGAGTTATAGCTGTTAGACTATAACAACTTATATCACAGCTGACTAGATCAATTAGTTTTTTTTTTGTCTACCGTAGTACTAGCAGTAGTTAATCATATATTGTTGACAGCATCCATCCAATCATTGTTTTTATACCCACTTAATCCAAGTCACAGTGGGCTGGAGTCTATCCCAGCTCCCATTTGGAAAGAGTCTGGGTACACACTGGACAGGTTGCCAGTTCATTATAGGGCCAACACAGAAACAAACAAGTCAAACAACATTGTTGACAGCATGACTTTTAGAAACTGTTCCTGTACCCTGACTTTGAACACAAAGTGTAAAGACAAGGAAGAATTCTTGTTACTGAACATGATACGGGCAATTGCAAAATTTACTTTCTATATTTCCTTTTACATGCAATTCCGTTTTTGCTGTCGTTTTAATCAAGAACCAGTGGTAAAGCTTCTAAATAGAGCCTCCAGGATTAATGTCAAAGCTCCTCCTCCTACTGCTGATCCATGTGTTAGACTTTGAAGCAGAAAGCCTTGATCCTAAATACACCAATAATTCAGTTATCAACTGCATTAAGCTCAAAAAGGCTCCCAGTCTCGCACACACACAAACACGCACGCACACAATTTCATCCATGTCTCTGGCAAAAACATTTTTCATGAAATCTGTTTCATTTCAAGCTGCCTCTCACCTGTTGCCATTGTGTTTCTTTGTAGAGCAGAACAGTCTCCTGAATATTGGTTTTCAAAATTAACATATGATAAGTGTTTGTTGTGAAAATCTTCCCAGCTGTGGCGTAATGAGTTCTATGAAGAAAAGAGAGAGAAAGAAACAGGAGAAACATAGCACAGATTGAAATTAGACTATTTTTCAAGACTAGATTGAGCTGGCATAAAACAATACAATGGGGAGCTCGCCAAAGGACACAAGTCTGCAAAACTGCAGTGCCAAATAAGATGGTCACGGGTGCAAAACAATATACTCCAAAAATATTGCTGAATGTACAACTTGCAGTGTAGGGACATGCACTACAAGTGCATAGATGTATGACAGTAACAATTTGACTGGTTTTGTACACAATTAAAATACCACCCAGCTGCAAAGTAACATAAAGGAGGGCAGCAAAGCTAAGATGAGTTAAACAAAATTAGCCGATTTGTGTGAAAAAGAGCAGAAAAGAACAAGGATTAGGAAAATTACAATTCTCCATAGAGAAATTAATTTTTGGTGTGGGGAGAACTGATCTGGTGTGCTGTTAAATTAGCACCATTAACTAATGAGTGCTAAGGTTGTATTTACAATACTGTAAATCTATGGGTACAACCACACTAAAAGTGGTTGCCACTGGACTACTAATCAAGACACAAACCATAAATTAATGCCCATCAGATTATTAGCCATATTACACACTGTGGAACAAAGCAAAGCTGCATTTAAAGTGTCTCACATTATTTTCAATAACACTTTCAGTACACAGTTCCCGTCTCTGGTGGGTTGTAATTTCAGTGATCAGTCAATATCGGTCTCTTGTATGCAGCTTGATGCCGGCTGAGACAGAGTGAAGTGCTAACTGCTATCAATGTTACACAGTTCTGCCAGATCCCATCTGGTACTCAGCATACATAATACTCTCTTTTAAATGAGCACCCCACATGGTTGTGCTTGTTGTTTGCAGCCAAAGTCAAATCTCTTCACCTGCTCAATGTGAACCCAGCCAAGAGAGCTACTTGCCTTACCTTCCTAAGTTCAGGAGTATGGGAGCTCTGGGTCTTGAAAGAAATTCACTGTGATGATAATCACAAAAAATGAACAACTAATTTTATCAGAACCACAAAAACCAGAGACGCTGTCCCGTGGTGTGTAAAATGGCCCGCTGGTGGAAACGACTGAAGACGGCTGCTCTGGATGGTTTCTTCCTCTGGATTTCTGCACTTATGCTTTATACAATACTTTAAGGTGATCAATATCTTTTCAGACACATATTCCTGCAAAATATTTTCAAATAAAGCAATCACCTTTTAAAACAACCATCAAATTACACTTGGCATTCTCTTAGGATGGATATTTTGTCCTAGTAATCTTCTCACAAATGAATTTAACCACGCAGACAGTGTTGATTAAAATATTTACTGCACCTCACAGTAGACAAACTGACTTTCATCTTTTACTAGATTGTGTACATTTAACACATAGGGGAGCCAAGAGTTGAAATTGGTTCTAGCAACCACTGAAAATTGATGATTATAACAGAGGGATGAAATGAAAGTCTTATCATGTCCTTGTTTTTGGCTCTGAACACGTCCTCTGACCAATGCTAGCTCCTAAAAAACAAGCCACATAAATGCCAGTGAGAGTCGATGAATCAGCGTGGGTGAGGGTAATCAATCACCTTATCCACTGTGATGAGAGCCGTTTCTACTGCAGTGTTCCCGAGGCAGTGATGGGGATGGAGGAGATGGGAGACACAGGAGTGGCAGGTGAGGGCAGGTTAGAGAGATAAAGTGCATCAGAGTGGAAAAGACGAAGGCGAAGTCTGATCACATTCCCAGCAGGCACAGAAGCGAGACCTGACCCATACAGACATGAAGCACTGAGAGGGCGAGAGATGAAGAAGTGCAGGTGATCATGGTTGCAACTTCAACTTAAGAAAGTAGAAGGTGTGGACATAAAATGGGTACTGCAACATCAGACTCTTTTGAGGGACTGCAGCTTATCTTTTACAAAGTTGCAGAAAGAAATGGATTTGTGTGTTAGATGCTGGCTATTATTTGCAAACAGTTTGATTACAGCTTACATCAGCTGGAGCCATTCAGGAAGCAATCTGTGGCCTGCAGCTGTCCGTCAGACTTTGGGGCCATGATCAGCTTGTAATTATAAGGGCAGCTTGAACAATTTATGTTGGAGTTAGTACAATAAATCTGTTGATTGCCCTATGCATACAGCCTTTTATAGATCTGCGTCAGTGCAGCTCAGTAATACTGCATTTGCAATAAGCAAGCGGATGTGAGCGAGATTGAGGTTAAAGGTGAAATAAGTCACTTTGTGTGCAGTTGGGCTTTCAATTTCACCTACCTGGTCTGCCCTCAGAGAGGAGAATTTTGGACATCAAGAGTATGCAGTAAGAACACCCTCCACTTGAGCTCTGAGCTGTCAAAAAGAGGAGTATTTCCACTGACCCCTCCTCCCCACCCCCTCCCTCCTCAGCCTCTGATCACAATGTTTTTATTCCAAGGTCTTTTCTTTTCAGCAACACTGAATAAAACATCCAACTCAGCTGTGTTGCTCAAGATGTTCTCTTTATACAATTTGCTGTATTTCTGCAGATCTAGGTTTCGCCTGCTGTGCCCCAGAAGGGGTTAGAAAATTGTTAATTGAGACGCTGTTAGTGAAATGAATGATGAGTTCATCAAAGAAAATTGTGTACACCTCAACTTAATCAAAACATGTAAGAACCATAATCAATGGCTGATTTGATCGTATGCTGTATGTACTCTCACTTGTGTTGTGATAATAGTGTATTGAGAATTAAGGGTGCATAACTTTTCAAAAGATGGCAGTGAAAACACACTGAGACAGGTTGTGGTCTCCAGCTTTATTTAAAGATTAATGCAAACATGGTTTTACTGAATGCTGAGTAGTTATAAATACCTATAAGAGGACTGTGAAATGTGGCTAAACTCCTCTTATTGTGAATTATTTATGAACATTAAGATGCACAAATGCAGAGCACTGCTTTTTATACATGTATCCCCACTTGTACTGATTTGAACTTTTACAGCCTTAAGCATGAAAGCATTTTTCTTTATTCTGTTATTGCTGTATACACGAGTAAATATACATGAATGATTTTCTTTTGCCTCAGCAGAAGTATTATTTCGCAGAGGTCTGCTTCAGCTCAGAAATATTTGTAACGAGTGTAGATAGGGTATTATGTTAACTACATTGAAAAAAAGAAGAAGAAAAAAAAAGTATGTGACTTCTAGTGGTCGTGAGAGCAACTTAATCTGATTCTGATTCTGATCTGATATGAAGGATAAGAAATCATGGTGATGGTCACTTTTGCATTTTTATCCCTAAGCGTGATCTTTTTCAAACCCGACCCTAGTAATGTTATTTACTAAACATGTTCTCACAAAGGCCCACTTAACTGTGCTATCTACGCCCCTCCGTCCTCCTTTAGAGGTCTTCCTGGCTCCCTAAAGAAATTACTTGAGAATGACATCAGCTCTGATGTGGTGACGCAAGACTTATTTCCCATCTGTTAATTGTAGAAAACGTACTTTACAGGACGCTGATCTGAGTTGTATTAAACGTAAAGAACAAACAGCCAAGATGTCTGTTTCAACTGAATGTTTTGATCCTCAAACAACTGGTATAGAAACAAGCTGATCGGAAACATATTCCCTCACTACAGCAGACGAAATGACTAGAATCAGTCAATATACTGTGTTTAAGCCACAGTTTAAGGAAGACTGAAGGGAAAAATTGAGCAATTCATGGTCTGCTGACAACATGTTTAGATCAGTTTGATGAATCCATCAAATTTTTTTTTGGTAAAGTGTTAAGTTACTTCATATATGTGTGTGTGTGTGTGTGTGTGGGTGGGTATCCATGGCTTGGAATAAATAATGTGGTTGAACACTGAGTTGCTGAAATAAGCAAGGCTTTTTATGAAAAAGATGTAGTATGGATGAAAGCATAATTTGCTACAAAACCTATGAATCATTCAGTGTTAATAGTGTCTTCACAGAAGACACCCAGGCAAAATGCACGAATATAAAGTACAGTATCGTCACGGATATTGGCATTTGAACTTTAGGCTCATAACAAGCCTGATGGTCCCCTTAGCTGGAAGGACGCAGCATTTACAATATCCAAAAACAATTTTAAATTTTAAATCCTCAGTCCACCTAATAGTATTCCACTCCTTCATCCAACTACTTGAGCTTGTGCTTATAGATCTTGTTTTATTTGCATGGAGGAGTTTTTATTTAATTTCTGTGAATTCAGTTAGGAATTGTGTTCACTGACAATGGTTTTCAGATGTGTGCCTGAGTCTGTTTTAAAGCAGTACTGCCTGACTGTTCATTTCAAACTTTGTTTTGTTATTTACGCACTAACATTTCTCTGGATTCTCTTAGTCTTGTAATGATATTATGTACAATAGTTTGTCATTTCATAAAAAGGGATGAACCCTGCCTCTGTGGGATTCAGCATTGTGTCTTTGTGCTGTTTTCATTTATATATATGGGTTAAAATGTCATTTTTGCAAAGAGTCAGCATATTTAATGTTGGCATTTAACTCATAACTCAAAGCCTGACAGTTTACAAGCCAATGTCATATTCAAATTCTGCATGATTTTTGCACACCAACACAAGTCTTACAACAGTATACTTTGCAGCTTAAGAATCCACATGGCAAAGTACCCTAAAATGTAATAAAATTTCATTCTGAAGTGTTGCTCTAATTTCCGCACAAAAACAACAAATTTTTCTGTCATCTATTGTGCATATGGAGCTTATTTACGTGTGCAAATGCAAAAATCATTGTGAGACAGCTGGAGACCTTCACGGAAAAAGACACAAGAAACAACAATGCAATATTCAAACTCTGTCTCGCTGCCAGAATGTATAGTGCTATTTTGCTAAGTATGTGTCTCCACTGTACACTCACTAATGGCCACTCTTAGTGCTTTTCCTCTGAATAGAACTGCTGTTTTTTTCCATAGGGGAACAAGATGGACCAGATGGACACTATGTGGCCACATCTCCTTTCATCATCACCCATGTTGCCACGCATCAACGACAGCAGAGCAGAGTAAATTAACAAAATTACATTTTGTTCTGCAGCTGCTGAGTTCAGTGTCAAGCCTTTGCATTTTCAGGGGTGATAGTAGATACAGAGGCAGTTAAAAGACAAGGGCCAGAATCTGCATTTTTGTGCATGTGATTTAGTTAATACATGAGGCATTTACACTTGGATGGGAGACAGAAGAGCCTCAAAATGAAAGGAAGGCCTTTGAGAAATACATCCCAGGTTCACTGAGTGAGGCTATTGATGGAGGACTAAATGTTTCTTCATGAAATTGTCACTAATCTCATGACCCACTCTACAACTTGTATCAATCAGTTGCTGGCAGGGCTTCCTCACCAGTCATTTACAAAGATATCCTACAGAGCAGCTGTTGGAGACCATTTCTAGTACACAATAATGCTTTTGGATAATTAACACAACAAGGTTAAGTTCACTAGAAATGCCCTGTCCCAAATTATGCATGCACGCTCAATTTAAAGAGCAAACAAACACTGAAATGTGGAATATTTTCCAGCCTTTTTGCATTAAATGTGTGTAAATTCTAGGGATTATCAATTTCTGCTGGAAGATTTTGCTCGATAGTTAGACAAAAGAGAGACAATAGCATGAATGTGGTCTTCAGATTATATTCATGGCAGGTAGAAGATGGAAATCCTGGATATGGTACAATTTGGTGTGCCACTAGCTGCAACCAAATGATTACTGACTGCTTCTTCTGCCCATGCACACTCACAAGATCAGAGAGCTCAGGGGATGGAGGAGAGGGAAAACAGACAGAGGTTTATTCAACATATCAGCAGTCAGGTAATCCAGGTGGCAGTGAAATAAGAAGATTAGCAATACCCACTGATGAGTATGAAATCCCAGGAAATGTTGCTTAGGAGTCTTTGCTGAGTTCATATTTGAATATGAACAGGATCAAGGTGAGTAACATTTTGCTAATCCTGAATAACTTTTTTCCTCCCCTTGGTGTGTTACGGTGTTACGACTGAAAATGTGCATTAAAAAGCATCAAGCATCTTCCAAACATGCACCTTAGAGGATGCATCGTTGGTTATAAAGTTATGAGGAAGACACAGAAGCTATAGGCTGTTGATGATAGTCACATGTTTCTTGTAGTGACTAGCAGAAGGGTTGAATCACTTGCCAGATGACATGGTAAGAAGTATTAAAGATTCATGGACAGGAAATCATCTGTAAATCACTGTAATGATTCATGCATCTTTAATGAAGCATCATAAGCAATAAAAACCCCAAGCCTGAGTGTGTAGATCCAGTGCTTTTTTCTTCTTTATATGATAATGAACATACAGGTGCTTTCAGCAGCCAGCACCCCATCGACCAGCCTTCAGGCATCATCTTTCATTGATTCCTCACAAACCCCCTCAGATGGATGAGAGGCCTGCGAGCCTAAACGACAATGAATGGATAAACAAACCCGTCTCTTCGTGTAAGCATCTCTCCTTTTACAGGGTAATCCATCTGCTAAAGCTAACAAAGCCTTCTCCATCAGGAAATGGACTGAGGCAAGCAAATTAAGACAGTTTAATTCAGGGTTTGATGTCTTTTAGCCTAACGCTATAGGGTAACCTTCACAAAGGTTAAGCACGAGGGGAAATGGTTTGATGTAGAGAATAGTCTCATAGCAGAGTGGGAATGGGGAAGCCACTGGAGTAGAAATGCATCTCATTACATGTATATGTTTATAGACGTATATAAAAATGGAGAAGCTAGAAAACAGTTTTGTTGAAGTAAGGAAAAGGTACTAAATTCAGCATTATGAACATCAATGGCCCCTGAGGCGAATTTATTGAGCATTTAGGGCTTACACAAGCTTTCAGATTTTATGCCAAATGGCCTTGCAGCGTGGGAGCCATGGTTTGTTGATTTTTTTTCTTATAAACTATAGTATAACTGTAGCAGATGGAGTTGTCTAACTTTTTTTAAATCAACAAGCAATATAGCTCCTTCGCCCTCAGCCAGAGCATGAGTTAAGTGAGTCCAAAAGACAGACAGTCATTTTCCAACATCCTTATTTTCCAAGCACATAGTCAGCTAGCTTTGTTCCAGCAAGTTTACTTTCTCCATATTTCAAACCTGAGTTTAAACTTAGTTGAGGACACTTTAAAGTCTACATGCTCCTGTGTAACCAAAACCAAGGAGATGGCGATATCCTTGCGGGCTCAATTAAGACATTAAAGTTGGGGAAAAAAAATCACTGGACAAAAAAAAACAGACGTTTGAGTCAGCGAGAGATTGAAGGTCACTGAACAATCCTTCCCAACTCCTCCATGAACAGATGATTCTTCAGCAGGCTCATTCATCTTCACTATCATAAAGAATGCTTCGAGCCATTCACCGTTTCACCGTACAACATGCAGCTCACCTCTGTGTTACAAGTGGACTCACCAATGCACGTCACACATGCTCTGACTGTAAATGTATAAATTCTTATTGGTGTTTTTAACTATCTTCGGTACAAACCTGATCTTTGTTTGCACTGTAATTTACAGTTTTATTTCAACTGCAATGACCTTAAAATTGCTATAAATATTACCCTATATCTTTTTTCTCAGTCATTGAATGGGGATCTATGAAGATTCTAATCTGGTTCGTCAAGCAAATGTGCTAATGTCTCGTTTCACTGGTTGATAACAGTGCATATAAAAAGCCCCATCATTCATTTTGGCATATTGCCTCTCTGAGACTCTATTTATCTATTTTAAACAAAAGGACAACATCATTTACGCAGTAAATTAAATGAGTATGCATGAAATGAATGAACGAAACAAAGAAAAATCCTGTTGGTTTCTAATGCATTGACATAATTTAATCCTCTGCAAAGTACAACATGTCAAATATATAATAAAGCTGAGCCAGACTCACCTCATCACGAACTTGTCTTTAATTCCCCTGTGATCCCAACACAATGCCTGAGATATGATTAGATGCTAAATCAAGACAGCATGAGATCAGCTTAAATCTGTCTTACAAAGGTACAGGGCAGGTTTGGTTGTGCAAACTTAGGGCAAGGAACCAGATAATCTTCACAGCACATTTAGTACAGATCAATTTACACATGGGCTCAAAACATTCTTTATTCTGTTTCAAAAGTTTTTTCTGATGTTATTTTCAGTCATTATGGACTTGCCCATTCCCCAGCAAGCATTGTATTGTAGAATGGACAAGACAACTCCAATAGCAGCTTGCTACAACTGCGCCTCACCTGCCATGTGTTCCCAGTCCCACTGACGCCAGGTTGCTGCTTATGATGATTAATTTTATCCAGGGCAGCTGCAGCCCGTCTTCTCTGCAGGGAGCCTCCTGGGCTTAGCTGAGTGGCAGTGCCAGCGCCCATCAGCACTGAACATCACACACAGCATGGCCCAGATTCACACATCATCTCCATTTCAGAGGCCAACTGCTTGTGTAACTGTGTATATGTGTGCATAATATCAACTAACAGAGGCAATTAGAAATTTCATGAATATCATTTTTGTGTGTATGGGCCCCAACACAAGCTAATTCGATGTGATTCCTCCACATGAATAATGTGGACCAGGCCCAATTATCTTTTTTTGTGAACTTCTACTCATAATACTCATGATTCATTATGTGTCCGCTTCCTGTTTAATTGACATAACGCACAGTTTACATTGTGATAATATCTGCTGTCAAAGCATGATAGCAAAGTTTTTCACAGAGAGAAAAAAGGATAGGTTTAGCTACTATCTACTACGTTATCTTTGTTTAAAAAGGTCTCCAATGACAGAAAGCAGAGGCAGACACCAATTATATATTATGTCAAAAAATGGTGGATTTTTGCTGTTTACCATCTCTTGTGAAGACTGATATGTGTCCTGGGGGACAGCTAGCTTCTGAGAGCCTTGGGGCAGTACTGCCGGGCAGGAACAGGGCGCGTTTACTTCAAGGGAGCATTTGTGCCTCAGGCAAAATGAAGCTTTGTAGTGGCTTTATCAAACTATAGCACATCTCAAAACAAATCCCTTTAACTTGTCATTTCAGTCATGCTTCAGGAGGGATGACCATGAAATACGCAATATTCTCTCTTATTTACTTTTCTCAGCTCAATTTTTTCCCCAAAATCGATAGAATTTCTGACTGCATTCTCCATCAGCCTCTCATCCCTGAAGGAAAAAATAGTGACAGTTACTTGAGAATGCATGAGTGCTGGATGATCTGCATGTGAATGTAGATCTGGCTGAACTTTGGTGAAAAAAAAGTTGCAGCAATCATCGTAATTTAAATGATGTGTCAAGGCTCATTGCTCTCTCTGGGTAGCACAGAACAGGTCCTCAGTAGAACACTATTTACTTTTGCCATCTCGCTTGCTGTGAGAGTTGAGAAGCTTAATGCAGAATAAATAAAAAGCATGAATATAGTCCATGGGAACTGCTGACATTTTCAACACATTTCTTAAAAGAAACCATCTGATCCTCTTCGATAGATTGTCTGTCACATATAAAATTTGAATTTTATAGTAATTTCCATATTGTAATCAACAAAAAACAGATTAGTCCCATGGTTCAACTTGACAAAATCCACGCTTTTCTTGCACCCAAACATACATAAAATAATGAAAATACATAATTCACCTGCAGGGCACAAAGCCTTTGCTGTTCAAAGAGAACATTAGAGCAGAAATGGGCAAATGACAAATACTTCATACTGTAAGACGAAGCCTATAAGATAATAATTGCTTCAATATTTGCGTAAAAAATTAAAAATTAAATGAAATTTTTATGAAATGAAATCTTTACATTAAACGAAAAGATAATAGATTTTGAAATAAATATATCAAAACTGATAATATAAGCATAGAGGTATTTGGTCACAACCTAGTCTCACAAGTACACATAAAATAGGGACATTTGTCCAAGTTTCCCAAAGGTAAGGTCACAATAAAGGTGCCGAAGGTGGGAGATGGTAACAACGAACTTTCACTTGGTCGTTGTTTTGTTGAGGACAGCCTTCAGGATGAAAGGATGTCAATCAGTTAAACTGTCTTTAATAATGTCTTTATCTGTAACTGTACATTTTTCTGTCTGGCTTAAACCAACTCTGACCGACTGTGAAGTAGAAATGGTAAATGTCTTGATAAAAAATCTATGATAATTTTCTGTTTAACACCATCCTCTGCCTCCTTCCTCATTGACAGTGTTTTTAAACTTGTTACAGTTGTGCCAAATCCCTTTTGGGACTGTTTCGTGTTTCCTAAAATGCTTGTGTGTTTCAAATTCAAGTGGCTTAAGTTATGCATGTAATGATTGAGAATCCCAGAAATAGTTGTAAGTTAGAATCCTGTTTTAGAGCCAAGACTGTGTCTGATAACGTTAACTGCAGGCACCACGTGTCACGTGAAAGTGTTGTGCTTCAGGGAAAGGAAGCTTCTGTGTGTCGAGTGGTTATTACACTTGGCAGGTTTTTCTCTGGCTGCCGCTGAACGTCTTTTTTAAGTGAAAACAACTGCACTACAGAGCTCTGCGAATGTGAAAAAACAGCAACACATACATATATCTGTTCAGTTTCTAAACCATGCATTGGGATTTGTAACATTCACGCGCAAAGATGGTATATCCACGTCTAATCTTCTACAGTACCATCGATTTAGAAAAAAATGGGAGCACAGATTTGCAAACAGCCTTCAGAGACCAAGGAGTGGTGTCACTGTGTGCAGAGATGTTTCGCCCTCAGGTCTCATCTGTGCTCCGCTGTGTTTTAATATCACCAAAAAATATTGTTTCAGCTCACTAGGAACCTTGATTAAGTAAGTAGAAATGGTCAATAGATGTGCTCATATTTTCATGACTGGATCAAAGAATTAGGTTGAGAAAAAGTTCATCATGGTATGAATTTACCTTAAAAATATCTAAAGATCCTTCCAACCGAACTCCATATTTCACCATTTTACTGCTATCGCTCATACTATTTCAACCCTCATATGACAGGTGTTCAAAACTGTGTCACAGTGCATTTCACTGCACATATTGGAATTCTCATATCACACATAAAAAAAAAGGAGAATTCAATTTAAGAAAGATACGTTATTGGAAAGAAGCACACTCTTTCCTAGGATGTAAAGTCATCCATAATATTTTAAACTTATGCTACATCCATCACATAAGTTGTGAATAAGGCTACGATGCAGTAGGAGATGTGTGCAGGTAAATGGAAAAGTATCACATCTAATATGTGGATGTTGTATCTGCAGGTTCAGAGAGACAGACACAGAGGCACACACAGGTTTGTAACACTTGGTGAGCCATCGAACGTGATGAATTATTGATGACTGCTTTTAAGAAGCAGGAAGCTACTACTACTCTTTACGATTTATTTATTTTTTTGTATCAGGTCTCTGCTCCTCAGAGCCAGGTTGATAGAAGACACATCCAAACACATGCATATTTTGTAGCATTTCCTTCGACGTGCAAGCTCTATGTCTGTAAATGGCTTGACAGGTAATCTTAGGGTTTAGAATGTTTCTCGAGTCGCTCAGTCGTAACTGATTACGTTTCAGGGCTTTGGCCACACAAAAGACCACCAATATGTTTCAGAGAATTGTCATTTTGGTTCAAACCATAATGGGAAAAGTTTATATTTGAAGACCTAAGTCTGTTTTCATGAATATATAAGCTGATGTGTGACAAAGTTATATCTGGAAAGCTAAGGAATTTTCAGTTGGTCAAAAACTAGTAGCAATCTTTAACACCTGAAAACTGCGGCTTCAGTTATTTCAGGCCTGCCATTTTCTCAGTGATGTTGCTCTATAGTATAATAGTTTCTTCATCTTTGATGGAAAAATGTATCCTCAGTGGAAAACTTGTAGAAAAAGTGTCCAAAATAACTTCCAATGACACTGTCTTCTTCATACATTCTTTGGTTGAAGAGAATGAAGATGGATTATACTTGAACACTGAAAAATGCCCCCTTCATCAGAGCAACCCAGAGTTCTTATGCCTCACATTTACTTTAGGAATGTACGTTTTTTTTGCCAAGATACTTGTTCCTGTATTGGTATGAAATTAATGAGGAATATTTCTATGTCCTGTATGAGCAAGAAGAACAATAACAACAACAATAAAGCAACCAGAAACTCCATGAAGGAACATACTGAATGTTGAAGGAAAAGATGCATTGACCATTGTTTATCCTTACTTCTACCTCAGCATTGTTGCTACATCTTGTCATCATTAAAATCTACTGTGGGACATATTCAAAATAAAAAACAAGGCGAAACTTGTTTTTCTGTATTTGAGGAGTTTCACCATAGATATAATGCATTCCCTCGCCGCTTACCTTAACCCTAAGCATAAAACCCTTAAAAAATCCTTTTAAATTTGTGGGGCTCACTATTTGGTCCCCACGAAACACACTGGACCCGACAAGAATAGAAGGCTCCTCATTTTTGGACTTTATGAATACAGAAAATCAAGTACATGCTCACATACAGACACACTTCTATTTTTGGTGTATCAGAGCATTGACAGGATGTATTCCTGAGCATCTGCCCTAGCCCTCAACAACCAAACAACGTGTTCCTGCAGCAAAGAGGTTTTATTTTGTCCTGCATGGGACCTCATGTCACAATGAGGGTGTTTCAGGAGCAAAGTGTATTTTCTGGCTGACTGTGCAAGTTGTATTCAGATGGGAAAAATCTTAATTGTTTTTTTTTATATACATTAATGACTCAAACAATCACTGATCTTCAACTATGGTTTAAATTTGGTGTGTTTGGACCCGATAAAGACCACAAAAAGAAAAAGAAGACAGCGCGCATTCATACAACAGAGTCTTAAAATTAATACTGTAAGTGATGTTGAGTAAACTGCTAAAAAAAAGGGATAAGACTATGAAAACAAAGAAAGAAACAATTACTAAAAAAACTGCAACTACTTGGAATTCTAAATGAGTTTTTAACTTGCAAAAAAGCAAAAGCAGGAGGTGCAGAGCTTCAGCGAGTCTCAGAACAGATCCAGACAAATTTAACTCATCGTCTGATCAGCATGGATTTAGAATTGATTCAATCTTATAGTATTTTCAACCATTTTGTCGTCATTATTATAATTCTCACACATGTCATACATCAGTATGAAAAAAAGTTTATAGAAAGACATTTCAATCGTACTACAGTGTTGTGTTAAAGCATAACCAAAGTATGACAGATAAGGAAAAGCTACTTATTTTTCCTTTGGATTCTTATTTTGCAATCCATTAATAGTTCCCCTTTGTAACTTGAGTGATTTGGTATCTTTTTATGTTTATATTTGCCATACTATGACCAAATTTTAGACACGTTCATGCTTAAAAGTTATAAAGTTGGTTTGCAATGAAAAGATCCAAAAGAAAAGACGTGCTGAAATTCCTTTGATAACTCAAAGTCAGTACACATTACAGCTCAGAAGATTAATCCTGAGTATTTTGGGGATGTGTGAAGGATTAGCTGATGCAGGCAAGACATTACTCAACATATCTGCACTCAACAGCAAACAGTAAAAAAAAAACCTTGAATTTGCAAAAACAAAATCCTACCATCCAATTCCACAAACTTATGTAAGTCTGTGAGCAAATGAATATGAAAGTAAGCTTCTTTGAATGGTTTACAACATTATAATAGCTTTCCATAATGGCATTACAAGGATAAGATGTAGTATTTTGTGTCTTTTCAAAAGAAAAATCTTCAGAGACATTTTTTGGTTGGTGGAACCTGACAAATACCAGCGTGAGGATGCCTTTCACAACAATACGGGCATTGTTGGAGACAGTCTTGTTTGAGAATGATAATCATCGTTTTAAAATCTATTATCTAACAATTTGTACACCAGTTTATACACCAATTTAGTAGAACAGTTGCATAATGATATCTGTACAATCATTGTTGCAGATATTGGAGAAATAACAAAAATAAATGTACACCCAACAGAATCATCATCATCCTTACCCTCCTGTTTATGCTCCTATAAACTGACTGTTTTCATCTTTTTGAAAGATAATGGGCTGCACGGTGGTGTGGTCGTAAGCACCGGAGCCTCACAGCAACGAGGTTCCTGGTTCATACCCAGTCTGAGGCCTTTCTGTGTAGAGTGCATCATCCAAAAGCATCTATGTTAGGCAAATTGATTATTCTAAATTGAGTATGGGTGAGTGTGTGTTTGTCATGTTTGTCTCCGTAATGGACTGGCATCTTTTCCAGGGTGTTCCCGGCTTCTCCCCCAATGGCAGCCGGTACAGGCTCGAACCCAAGAAGAATTTCAAATTTGGAAGCAATAAGTTACAATTTGTGAGTCTGAAAAAGCCTCAATACACTCCAATATGGAATATTAGTCAGTTATTTCAGTCGTAACAGAAAACACATTTTTTGGAAATATCCACAAATCAAAGACTATGTTACAATCAGATTTGGTGTGCATATGGAGAACCATTTTTAGAAGCAGCTACCAAACAAATGTCACATAACATGACAACTAATTATTTTAGTGGTGAATCATCCCATGTAAAATTGTCATGACAGACCTGAAAAACTTTAACAAAGGGAAATGCCTTAATATTTTATCCAGCAGCGGGGAATATGTAAGATAAACAAGAGGAATGTTCACACAATGTAAAATATTAGGATATTACCAAAACACAAAAAATAGATCACTCAACTGAATTGGTACAAAGTTCAGATTTAGAAAGATTGCATTAATCCTTTGTAACAGCAGTTCATTATAGATACAAAAGTAATAACAAGGATATCAAAACAAATATAACAAATATAGGAATATATAAATTGATAATGATAATGGCAAACAGAACAATGACAAATTCAGTAAGAAATAAAAACATTTAATTGTGATCTGGAAATTTCCATTTATGCTTAACTCTGAAGGTGGATTTGAATAGATCTAATAACTTTATTGTAATATGTGCTGATGAATTATTGCTCAGTTATTGCACAAACAGTTATTCAGATGCGGGGACAAGTCCAGGTTTCAGTGAGTTGAATGAATGAGTGTCAGAGAGAGGAGTTGTGCAGTTTGAGCGGAACTGGCAGGAATGATTTCCTGTGGTGTCGAAATGACTCTCTTGCTGAACCTGCCACTGCGAAAAAGGGAGCAAGTGTGAAGAGTTGTCCTTGGACACCTTCCTTAAAGTCAGAGAAGAGGCCGTGTTTTTGGACAGAATTGGACCGATACATTTCCACCATCACACATTACCAGTCTGTTGCTGTTCATTATCGTCAGTCTGCTGCACCAGCATGAAACCGTACAAAGGATAAGACTGGCCATCAAAGACTCATAAAACAACCAGTATCATCAAATAGATGTTAAAAAACTTGCTGCCTAACAAAAATAGAGACAGCCGGAGAAGTCTCTGCATGAGCTGCTGAGGTCCTGAGTTGCTAGTTAGGTTCAGTCATTCCCTTAACATCTGTTCTGTGCCCGTTGGGGGGGGGGTCTTTGAAAGGTGAATTTTCTGCAATTTCAGATATATGATAAAATTTTAGGATTAA
Organism: Leuresthes tenuis; assembly: GCF_036924035.1. NCBI lineage: Eukaryota > Metazoa > Chordata > Actinopteri > Atheriniformes > Atherinopsidae > Leuresthes > Leuresthes tenuis. Next base: position 20,687,382 of record NW_027325362.1, read on the forward strand.
TAAATTATTCTTTCACTTCATTTAATTTTTTATTTAGATTAATTTGATTTTGGTTGGCTGCCAAGGTTATTCCAAGACACTGGGAATTGGTAGACCTTTGACTCTTGTCTGAAGAGACTAGATAAAGATAACAGTGGGCTGCATTTAATGAGGACACACTTGGTCGATTAAAAGGCAACAGATGTATCTGTTGTTTTCTATTCAACGTTAAGAAGTTAATAAAGATTTGAATAAAAACAAAAGAATGTGCGCTTGTGTTTATCATGTCTCGAGTCCTGTGTAGATTTGAACTTGCTAGGGTTAAGAGTTGATTTTAGGGTAAAGGTTAGAGGTTTAGGTTAGGGTTAGGATCCAATGGCGAGGTGTTGGGGGACGGTACAGTGTGTGGATATTTATTTATCAATATACAAGCATAGGTTGTATAAGAAAATTCAAGATGTAGTTCTCATTAAAGACCAAAGAAAGATTCTCAGTTTTAAAATCAGTAGTCTCACAGCCCAGTGAGAAAACTACTCTGATGTCTACTGGTTCAGCAGCTGATACTTTTCTACCTCTTGCCAGATGGCAGCAGGGTGAGCAGTTTGTTGCTCGGGTGGGTTCTATCTTTTAATGATCTTTGGGCCTGTGCAAACTACCGTATTCACCTCACTGATATTGTTGGTGCTTGGAAGTAGGGTACAGATCATGTTGCGAAAAGTTTTTTTCACATCAGTGACATCTTCATGGGGAACAGATGTCCACGTGTTTTCTTGTTAATTGTTCTTAATTGTACTGTTTTGTATCAAATATTCACCAGATATGGAAAATCACTGAAAAGATCTTGCAAGATGGGATCATAAGGTGTGTAACTAAGGCTGGAAGATTGGTGTAGTCTGCCCTACTGTTTGTATACTGGGTAATAATCCCAGTATGATATTTTATTTGCTTTGAGTTGATGCTTTGCACTGCATTCAAAACATACATCTACTGGCTGAAAGTGTCTACCATCATGAAGAGACAATATTTAAAAATAATGCCTGGAACAACCAAACATGTAAAGCCTGCTGTGGATAAGACATCATAGGGGACAGACCTACTTTGATGTAGAGTGGAACTGAATTGTTTGTCTCAGTTGCCTTTGTCTTTACTTCTTAATTCTCCTCTACCTACCTCTACCTCTTGGTTGTTGCCTTTCTGGTTCAAAGTAACTTTCCACCAATAAGGATTCAACTTACAGCTACACTGCCTGGGGACAATACAATGTCGGCTTTTTATCAGGCTGCATACAAACCCTCTTTGTTGGATGAATCCTTCACTGTATGTTGGATGAGAGCAAGTAAAATGAATATGAATGTGCAAATATCGATTGGCCTAAAAGAGCACCATCAATGTGGGTAGTTTAATCATTCTCCTTGTGGAACAACCACTCTGTACAGTGACAGTTTTTAGAGGAACCCTTGTCTTCAAGTCTTTTATTTGAGCTTTTTCTTTGAGAAAAAACAGCTTATGCAAAAGACTTCAATGTTCTTTACATTATATCACTGCTTAGCAACCATATTTAAGGATTTAATACAAGACCAAAAAAAGCCCTAAATGACACCACTTGGGTGTGCCTTGCAGTTAGTTAATGGAAGGTAATGTCAAACATTTGAGTTCAGCTGTGCTGGCATAGGGGAATGTATTTGCTTTCTTTGGGTGTCGCTTATCTTTATCTTTACTCAAGACATCAACAATAGCCAAGGAATAGCAGGAGGAAAGAGGAGAGTAAAACAATCCAGAGTGAGTTTAAACTTGCAGACACAGCAGGGAAAACCTGCAGGGAAGCTGCTGAGCCTGAGCTTCATATTTAGACTTTAACATGCAATCTTCTCTATCTCAAACATGTAATCACACATTTTTAGCACACAGATACTGTGTGTCTGTATTCTATGATGATAGATAGATGATTAAACAATGTTGTAAAGTGCTTAGACAATTAGACAATAATAAAACGTGCGTTACAAATGTATCATACATTCCGAAGGCCCTCTCAAAGGGGAAAGTGTAAGAAAGGATTTGAAGGTATCTACAGACTTGGTGTGCCAGATTTCAGTGGGCAGTAGTTCCTCAAGCTTGGGGCTCTAATGGAAAAGACCCAAACTATCTTTGTCACAAACTATTATGTGGAAACAGTTAGCAGAGCAGTATTAGCAGATCTCAATGATGGCACCAGCTGTTCATCAGTGGTGTCTCTGTTACTGTGGTATGGTCTGGTAATCAGAGCTGTCTGCTGACACCTGGGCCTGGTGCTTCTGGATAGTAAATCCTGGCTCTGACTCCAATCCATGTTTTCTCTCTCCCTGCATGCACCATTATTGATGCAGCAGCTGTCATATTTTTTTCTTCAGTTCTCATTTTATTTATTTAACAATAGCAATGTAGAAATTACTAGATTCCTGGATGTAACTCACTATAGTCAGTTCAGTGACTTAACACAAATAAAAGTTACACATATACAATACAAATACAGTATACAATTAATTATTTGTCAGGAGACACAAACACTTTTCTAATAAGATACAGCATAGTCACTGAAAAATATTATGAGAAAATCACTTTTTCCTGTGCTTCAGAGCAAATATCTGAGTCTGAAGTCACTAGAAACCCCCCAAAACAGAAAAAATACAACCCTGACACTAGTTTTTTGGGCCCACTGAATTTGAAAATATCTCACTTAACAAGCCGTTCAGATTTTTAGTGTAAATTTATGTTATATGTCAAGTTCACTTCGCCTCCTCTGCTAAGCCTTGACCTCTGAGCCCCGCCCGCTCACATCTAGCCTGCTAGAATGATTAAGCCAGCCTCGCATGTTGTCAGCTGTACTGAGGAGCATGCATCTTACATAGAGCCTCCTCCTACCACCAGCCTCAAGGGATATGCATGCAGTGGATACCTTATACTTAGAGTAATGTTCTAGCAAGCTTTAGCAAAAGACTGTGTATGTACGGCAACTACTTTTCATCAGACTGTATTAACAACATGGTCCAGTTTAACACTGGTCTTACAAAGAAACTGTGACACAAAGATCAGTTCAAACTCTCCGTACTGAGCAGAAATGTAAATATCTGAGAAATAATTTGTCAGGTTTTTTTATTTATTAGCACTTAGGACTAGCTCACACTAACAGTTTAGGAAATAAAAATGACATTTACCAACTTCTAAGTTGGTAAATGTCATTTTTGTCATGCAATTACTTTGTGAATTAAATGTTTTCTAGCTGAACAGTTACATTGTGTAACTTGGAGAATCTGCAGAAGTGTGGATAAGATGCTCACTTGCTATATGTACCGCTCTCATTGTTGTTAATATTACATCATTAAATTATCGGCATGTTTATAAGAAAGACAATTACTTAATTATTTTGATATAGACAAAACGTTTAAAAGCGGTAATTTTGTACAAATGCTTTACTAGTTACGCTGGGCATATCTCTGGCTCGGTCCATTACTGTTGATGAGACAGCATTGGTTACGGGCAGTTGTTGCTAAATTACAGCGCTTTACAGATAAGCAATTTCCTTCTTCAATCAAAAAAGTAACTGTCTCTATCTATATATGAAGCTGAAGTGTTTTTGGTATAACTAGAGGGATAGCATTATGAGTTAAGTTGCACACCAGAGGGTCAGATTTTGATGACAGGTAAAGTACATGAAGACAATATAAACCAGCATCAGCATTGAGCAGCATAACAATATGTCTTTAGCCAATGTACAAACATCCTATTGAAGCCTTGATGGTTGAACCCCTCCAGAAGCTCCTTCTTGTTAGGGGTCTAACTCCGGTTCAAACTCGTTTCTTGCTTCTGTCAGAGACAGTCACTTTCTGTTCACAAACATTGTTCTTCTCCTGCAGGTAGCTCAGCTGCTCAGCTGCTGTTGTCCTGGTAAGGTTAAGCCATCAATTTTCTCAACAACAACCAGGAAGCAAAGGGAGAAGGCTGGTCGGATGAGGGAAGGGCCGCTGTGCTTAAACCAACAGATATTTTGTCGAAAGCCTATAACAACACCTCGGAAATTGTGTCAACCTGTTAAAAAGGGGGATACCATGTCACCTTTAAAGATTTGATTAGCTCCAATGTAACGCTAACTTTAGTGAGAAGTGGTATGGCAGAGGAATATTGAGCTCAGAGAAGTGCTACAAAACGCACACAGACATCTGGGCACACTTCACACATGCACTAGTGTGGCTCCTGGCTAATCAGATCACAACAGTGTGTTCACACCTGTCATGACATGTGTTCTGAGTTACAATCTTCCATCCAGTCTCAGGTAACAGCTCTATATACTAATAAACATCTATATATAGCCAGCTGTCAACTGAACAATAAACAGCAATGAACATTAACAAGTCTTACAATGATTTTTGGGAAATGACAAACGCTGATGCAAAAATATTGATATTTTTTCTATTTATTATTCATTTAAAAGCACACACACACATATATGTGTATATGCATAAATAAATGTAATACATTTCAAGAAGTTGTGTAACAAATGTCGTATGAAAAAAGTAAAAGAGGGATTTAATAACTGATTTGAGTTTCAGCAATTCAGCTGCTTTTAAACTCAGCTGATTTATTATTATCCAGATTCTGTATTATAGCTTAGAAAACCATGTCTGCTCATAATAAATGGCAGCTTTCCACTCTGTCATATATCCATGGGTTATAATGCGTAACACACAGCTACAGTAGCTCAAAGTAACATCCATGAGACATTTCAGTCTGGTTTCCGCAAACATCACTCTACGGAGACAGCCTTGCTGAAAGTGTCCAGTGACATTATGATGGCTGCTGATTCAGAAAAATGCACTGTTCTAGTTCTCTTAGATCTGTCCTCAGCCTTAGACACCGTTGACCAGCAAATCCTGCTGAAAAGACTGAGGGATGAAGTAGGACTCTCAGGTTCAGTTCTGCACTGGTTCTCGTCATACCTTTCTGGGCGGAGCTTTAGTGTTTCAGCTAACCAAATAAGGTCTGAGTCAGCAGAATTGTTGTGTGGAGTTCCTCAAGGTTCTGTTTTGGGTCCGGTATTATTCCTGTTGTATTTGATTCCTTTGGGAAAAATCATCCCGCATGTTTCCTACCACATGTTTACTGATGACATCCAGCTTTACTGCTCTTTCAAGCCAACTGAGCTCCAGAGACTAAAATCCTTAGTTAATTGCTTGGTAGAGATAAAACAATGGCTAAGTGATAACATCTTACAGTTAAATGTGGATAAAACAGAAACACTGGTTATTGCCCCTGATGGCTCTATTCCGGGAATAAGCCAATACTTGGGCCAGTCTGTGAAGCCGAGCCTTAGAAACCTGGGTGGTGTGTTTGACAAAGACATGTCATTAGTACAACACTGTAAACAGCTCACCAAAAACTACTTTTTTCAACTGAGGAAAATCTCCAAACTCAGAAAAATGGTGTCACAAAATGATTTAGAGGTAATAATCCATGCCTTTGTGTCTTCACGTTTAGACTATTGTAATAGTTTGTTTTTATGTCTAAACAAGAAGGAGTTGTCTCGCCTGCAGTTAGTGCAAAACTCTGCAGCGAGAATTCTGACCCGCTCTAACAGGAGGACTCACATAACCCCTATTCTTAAAGCCCTTCATTGGCTGCGAGTTTCCTCTAGGATAAATTTTAAAATTCTGGTTTTAACCTTCAGAACAGAACCGATTATCCCAAGCTGTTGTTCCCAGGCTTTGAAATGATCTTCCGCTCTCTCTGCGTTCGATGGAATCTGTTGACTCCTTTAAAAGACAACTTAAGACCTATTTATTTGTTTAGGATTTGTATAGTTGTTTTTGGGCTGATATGATTGTTACTAAGTTGTCTTGGCCTTTTTAAAATTGTATGTATTTCCTGTTTAATTGTTCTGCTGTAAAGCGCTCTGTGACCCTGGTCAGTGAAGGGTGCTGTACAAATAAAGCTTACTTACTTACTTACTTACTTACAGTGATAGTTCTTTTCATGTCACATTTACAATGTCACAACAAACTAGTTTTGAAAAGGAGAAAATGACTGTTGTGAAGATGTAAGGAGGAGCTGAAAAGCTCTGGTCTAAATGGAAAAAAATAAAAAAAGACAGAAAGAAAGGTGCTGGAGGGTCAGGACACACAATTTGTGAAACCAACTGACAGTCAAAGGACAAACGAGCACAGGACGGGCCAATAAGGGTAAAGAAAGAGGTGATGATGAGTCTGGTAAATATAATGGAATGTCACAGTGTCAGCATGTTGCCAATAAAGATGTCATAGAATCAGTCATAAAAAAGTTTTACAAATATAATTTGAAGAGTGAATATTAAACAGGATCTCTTAACAATTTAAAGTGCAAGCTGTGTGTTCAATAAAATAGGGGAAAGGACGACAAAGAATGAAATTTCAATCAAAATAAGATACAGTTTAATTTATACTTATAAGGATCATAGAAGGCTAAATAGAATGTGAAAGATGTTTTTCCTTTTTTTCAGTTTGAACCTTTATTTACCCAGGAGAATAAGCATATTTAATCATAATTCACCGGCTAAAGGAAACTTAAAGACCTTCGTACTGATGTGTGCAGAAAAGTTCAAGACAAAATATTCAATTCAATCTTCTATTCAAAGAAGCTAGAATTGAATATTCTAGCTTTCTCTTTCTTTCTCTGCGGGAAATCATCCCACATTTCTGTGAGTTTGTTAAGTTTTGGTCACGTTACATGTCTATCGGTGTTGTTACTCACATTTCAAACTGAAGAAAATCCAAGTTTTTCCAGCGTATACTTTAGTATGAAACCCTAGGACCAAATACCAAATACCAATCAGATTGAATCAAACAGCTGATCAATGAACTGAGAAAGAGGAGCGATTGCGTTTTCATTGACTCAATTAATTTACAGTATGCAGCATGCTTGTTTAGTGTCTATTGTCTCTGTGAAGTCTGAGTGAGGCAAGCAGTACAACCAGTGCATTTAGAAAGGAGACAGCAGGCCCAACTCTCACTTTGCCAACAGTTCCCCAAATCCTTCCTCGGTGGGGTTTATACTGACTCTTGCACTTAGACAGAACTGCTGCTTGTGTAATAATGAGACAGACATTTCCACTGTCTAGCACAGTACCCTGAGAAGCATGACGGGTACATCTACATCTGTATGCTACTGATCTGTTATGAATATCAGTTTCCACTTTGGTTAGGAGTTATGCAGGGTTTTTTGTGCACTCTATGTAAGTCATAGAGCCTTGAATGTGAACGGTAGATCCCTTTGTTTTAATGCACTTGTGTGTGATTTTGTGTGTTTTATCATGGCTGATGCAGTCCTGCAGACACCTCCTGTAGCAGGAACTAGCACAAAGAGTTTTGAGTGCTTAGCCAGGTGGCTGTACATCTGTCTTGTAACCCTGTTTGTCTGCATGTGGGCAGATTTGGGCACCATACCTCAAAGTTGCAATCATGCAAGATAAAGATAAAAATCTCAGATGAAATCAAAGTTGAGTTTAAGACGGGTTGTGTACAACCAATGGCAAGTAAACGTCACAATAAAAGGTGAAGCCATTTCAGCTTCTCCTTTTTACACACTTGTCCTGCCTATTTTTAATTCAAACCCACTGTTCACTGTTATTTCTACACGAGACTGAATCTTTTCACCGTGTCTAGTATTTCTGTTCCTTGTTTTCTTTGGCTTTAGTCTAATTTTCCTGTGTTTTTCCAGCATTTTTGCCTGTCAGTTGCAGTTGTTTTTCCATTTGCCTTCTGACAACTATGAAAACACCTAAACAACATCTGCAAAGTGAACAACTGCCATAAAGTAAATGGGTGCCATGTCGTGGACTGTAAAGAGCAATGAGCACTTGAGAGAGTTACATGAAGGAATGAGGGCAGATTCTGAAGATACTGAAATTGAAAATACATCAAAACACATCTAAACATCAATATTGTCAGATAGTTTGACATTACTCACAAAGAAGCCTTTGGCAAGCTTTGGGAAATATCTATCATGATTGATGATAACAAGAAATCATCAAAGGGTAAGACCATGGGCCAACCACTTATAAGATAGTGAGTGGTACTTGCATTACTTTGTATAGTTTACTTGTTATTTTGAGCAGTTATCAATTGGATTGTATTGAACTAACAAAGTTAATCATTTAGCATGGGAGATGGTGGCGTATGGTGGTTACGTCGATGATAGGAAGAGAATTTTACAGCTCAGTAGTTAGAAAAAACATTAAGATTAAGATTAGAGATTAGATTTATTATTATGCATACACACGAAATCTGTCCTCCACTTTTAACCCATCCAGCTTGGCACCTGTTGACACACACATGCACATGCACAGGGTCACACACTCATAGAGACAGATGCCTTGGAGACTGTGTATTTCGAATTAGTTCAAAGTTGAAATGATCAAAAAATCTGATCTATGTGAACTCAACTTTCCGCTTGCCCTTGAAGTGTCAATTCACACAACAGTGATGTCAATAAATTGAAATTTGCATGGATATCTGACCAAACCAGGTTTATAATTGATGTGATAATTAGATAACTGGAATTCTGAAAGCATATATTGGACAAATGTCACTATCAGTGCTGATGAGATTCTGACAATATTGATGATAATATATACAATATTAGGGCACTATGACACTGATATGACACTACAGTGCACTGGTGTTGAAGGGTATTGCAGCGTTAAATGATACTTCATGCCAGCAGGCTGCGGATGCATTTGAGTCAGGCTGATTTGACAGTCATAATGGCATAATGACACACTCAGCCAGAAGTGAGAGCCGTTATTGACAGGAAAACAATATGGGTGTTTTGAGGGATGATATAATGATAAGACAAAAAGGAAAGAATCTATTCTCCTCTGAAGCCAATGTGTAACTGACAAGCAGCTCTTGGCTGCTGTGTGAAATGCAGAATTTATTACCTTTTACCTACTTTTTTAGAATACAGAAGTCAGAGAATACAGACGTCAGCCTATGCTGTCTCTCTACTAAAAGGGAGTGAGGCCACTTTATTAAGTAATAATAGGCCCATTTCTAAGTTGTCAGCTTTGGCTAAGATCCTTGACAAGCTTGTTAGTGAACAGTTAAACGAGTTTCTATTGATAAATTTTAACCAAACATCAGTCTGGTTTCAGAAAACAAGACAGCACTATTACTGCAACAGTGAAGGTAGCAAATAATATCATTGGCATACTGTGTAAGAAGCAGCATTGTGTCACTCAGTTTATTGATCTGTCCAAAGCCTTTGATACTGTTGATCATCTCATTCTGAGTAAGAGGCTGACTAATATTGGTATGTCCGGCCACGCAGTGGTTTGGTTTGTAAACTACCTCTCTGAAAGATCACAGTGTGATCAATTTGATTGACTCTCCTTTGTCTGGTTAAATGTTTGCAATGGTGTTCCCCAGGGGTCTGTTTTGGGTCCACTGCTACTCTCTTGGATAATTGGATAATGCTTATTTTTATTTGTATGTAGATGACACCATGATTTATTGTGCTGGCTCCCCCCTCGCAAATGCTCTTGCTAATGTGCAGGATGTTTTTGACATCATCCAGATTCAGCTTTCCCAAATGATGTTGATTCTGAATGTTGACAAAAACTAAGGTAATGTATTTTTATATTCTCATAGAAAGCCAGAAAACAAAATTGACATTATTTCTGCACAGGGAAAGAAGTTAGAAGTTGTTTCCAATTCTAAATATCTCCATATTTTGGCTTGATGAAAGTCTTTCTTTTAGATTCCACATTGAAAATCTTCTTCTAAAGAGGCTGAGGTTGAAGCTGGGATTCTGTTTTAGAAACAAGTCCTGATTTCCTATGCAGGCCAGAAAGAGACTGATTTCTGCCACATTTTTACCATTTCTTAATAATGGTGACTTACCGTGAATGAATGCACAACATATCAATATGCATATGTTAGATACGGTGTATCACAGTGCTCTGCGGTTTACAACAAACTGTAAAGCCCTCACTCATCCCTGTACCCTTTATACAAGGTCTGGGTAGCCATCTCTTTCCATTGTGCAGGCTCAGTCATTGGTGCCTGTTCATTCATAAGCTCATTCCGGATAATATACCGTCCTATATTTGCACCTTGATTTCTCAGGGTGCCGGCTGTAATTACAATCTGAGATCACAGGATCTGATTTTATTGTCTTTCCCCCATGCACGGACTCAGTCTGGGAAAAAATCTTTTAAGTACTCTGCTCCCACCACTCAGAACAGCCTTCAGGATGTTCCAGAACTGAATGTGTTGGTCTCATTGTCGGATTTTAAAAGTTGAATTAGTACATTGATTAATGAACCAGTTGGTATGAGTAGTTGTCTTAATGGTTATTTTCAGTGTTTTATGTTGATGTTTCCTTGTTTAATGTTATACTGTAACTTTTTTATGTTGCCATTTTGGCCAAGGTCTGACTTTAATAAAGCGATCTCTGATCTCAATGGGACTAACCTGGATAAATGTGTCCTTTGACATCTCACTCTCAACTCCTAACAAGAAACTATCAAATTTGATAATATACCCTGAGCTGATAAATTTTTACACTGAACTGGCCAGATTTTAGAGGCGATGTCGTGTCATTTTTCAGGTTGAAGATAGTACTTTCAACTGGGCACCTTTCTCAAACTTGTCACAGAAATGGGTCCTTTTCTTTCATTCTCACCATCCTTGAGGCTTCATACTCTTTGAAAATGACATTCCACTTTCACAAGCTTTGAAAAAGAAGCATTGAAATAGCTCATTGGCGCACAAAAGATGGCAGACCATCATTATTGAGGTCTCAATCTTATCATCACCTTTATTAGAAACAAAGCTATAAGGATTAATCAAATGTATTAAAACATCCTGAAGTTACATTTTCAACCTTTCTAATAAGGCTGAAAACTAGAAAGTTTCAAACCATATTATTTACACTTTCAGTAGTTATGGCTTTGCAGTACTGTTAGAGTCTTTTTAGGTGAATCTTTTTATTTAGCAACCGCCTTGTGAATCACCAGATTTACAATACCAAGAACCTTCTGTATTTAATGAAACGGAGAACCATAATTGTAGTTTGGACAGTCACTGATATATATATATATATATATATATGTATATAAATGCATGCATATGGTGACTGAGAGTGACACATAGCTAGAACTGTCATTTTCAATTAAAACAAAAGCTTAAAATCTCCCAGAATGTGTCTCCAACTTATTCAATAACTCTTTTTTATAGTTTCTTTTATTACATTATCCTGCTTACATAGTCTCAAGATTCTAAACCGAGTTGTGAGACAAGAGGCACATGATTCAAGGCAAAATAAGTAACTCCTCATTCACAGTAAAATGGCAACATTTGTCCACAGCACAAAAACATGCTATTGCTACAATATAGGCTGAAAATTGGCAGACGTAGCGGGGTGCATATTTGCTTTGTACAGGGCAGCCTTCACATGATGGGATGGTTAACTCCTGTCTTGTATCTATAATACCCAAACGGGTCAAATAGATAATTAGTTTCAGCTTAGGCTAAGGATTAGCATTCTCCTCCACTGCCACCAGTTATACAGGCCTCACATTCCTGGACAAACAGCTTTCTTAGGAAAGTTGCAAAACACACACAGAGAAAATTATGTTCCACTGCAACAAAGAACATTACAGTGTCATCCCTGCCCACTGCAATAACTAATGAATAATAACTGTTGTTGATTTGTAATAAAAAAATACATTCCCATTTTGGGAATAATAGTGGGAAAAATAATGTTCTTTTGTGTGGTTAACAGCACTGAATAAAGAAGTGTTTTCATGGATTTTAATCCTGGCCAGCATTAATTATTTGACAGATTCACACATAACAGAATGTAATTATTTGACCATTTTAAAGGCACCGTACAAAAAGGTATGGATTCATTTTGGAGACTTGAAATGGCCAATTTTAGGAATTTTAATTCTTTGCAGTTTTATTGCCATGTTTTTTTTCTGTGTGGACCTAGAATAGGACACTCTGTTAAAGTTCTAATTAAATAAAAAGGAAAGGAAATAGCTACCCTGAAAATATCTATGACACTATGAAGGATGAAAAGAGTATCACACCTGTGTGTTTGATAGGGCAGGATGAAAAGTCAAAGGATCGTCATCCACTGAGGATGTCGAGCTGTACAGTTTTCTGTGAGTTCATCAAGTTTTCAAAGAATTTCACTCCAGTATGAAACTATTTGTGCCGGAGGGGAAAACTCAGGGTATCACAGTAGTTACTAAGTTTGGTTACAGTTTAAGCAATTACCTGTTTTATTGTGAAATCACTCACCTCCATACACTACTTTTGTTGCTTTATCTCCTTTTTTTGTTTTCCCACTACCTTGGGGCTCAGTTTGTTGAGTTCAGTCACGCTGTGTCCTCTGTATTGTGTCTACTGTATTGTGCCTACTGTTTCCTGCTGGGAGTCCCAACTCAGCTGAAGGATCATGTCCTAATGGGATTGAATTTATTTTTTCTTGTTTGTCTTCTCTCTTTTTTTGCCAGCAATAATGCGTTTCATAGAGATTCTGAAGGAATAAATAAACAGGAACTTTTTACTGGAACTGGAACATTAGTTTTGTCACAGATTTTTGTCACAATTGTAATTCTTTTTTTTTTTCATTATGATTTTATTTATTCATGAATGTTTTGCCTTATATCTGCCTCTTGCTCAAATGTTGTTGCCTTGCTGATTGACCACCTAAATATGACCTCAACCCTGCTGTTGAAGCTTTGGACATTTACCTGCCCCTGGTGGTCTCCACCTTTAGTCTGAGCTGTCAGAAGCAACACGGTTTAAATACTTCTTTCAGCAGCCCATTGTGACTGACATTACATGGAGCAACCAATCTTAAGCTTACAGATATTCATTGGAGACTCCCTAAAGAAGCAAGCAACACAACTGATGGAAAGGCTCAACACACCTTTTCACATAGTTAATTTCATGCATACATTTTCAGTTTTTCCAGTGGCACTGCAACCTGAAGGCAAATCTACTGAAGCATAAAATGATTAAATGAATCTTGGGCTTTTGGGTAATTCATTCATATGTTGCCTGCTGCATAATCTAAGATTGTTAATTTGCATATGATAAAGTAAAACGTCAGAATACAAATTACAGGGCACAATTTTTTTCCCTACAAATGTCCTCAAACCTTGACTTTTCTTTTTCCCGTAATGTTTTCAATTCAGTCAAAGGTGCTCCGAGTTCCATTAGCCAAACAATCACACACACTCCAATTATCACAATCGTTTGTTTTCTTTGTGTGTAAAGTTCACACAGCAGCAGTCTTTTATTGTACATAAAGTATACAAATGGCAAAACACAGCTCAAACAGTTCTCAAGGCCTGACATGCTTATTCATAGTAAACGGTCTTTTCTCACAAACAGAACTGGCATGCCATGGACAAAGATTCTTAACATTCCTATACTCGTTTTTTTTTCTTTAGACATCTATTCATGATAACTGATTATTTAACTATTATTTTATATATTTTAGTTGCTTTTATCCCTTCAGTTGTTTAGAAGGCAACAACATAAAAAAACACAGAGTAACAATCACTGGTTGCATCTGAAGTATGTGATGTGAAATATAGAACTACTTCATGTAGAATAATCATTCTCCAAACTGATTGTTCTTTCATATACAAATGACACATTCATCTTTTGAATACTGCTACAAAAATATCTATAGCACCAAGTCAAAGCCAATTGTGGAATGATTTTAAGGATAGTGGGTCATTTAAATCTTTTCTTTGAAGCGAAAACACTCAGATATGACTACTAAAAACTTTTTTGTCAACACACACTGTACCATCGAATAGCAAGAACCAAATGACAAAAGTACAAATATCAGACATCAGCTCAGGCAAATGCGAGTGTGCAGAATTAAAGTTACAAGCATTTAGTTCCCAAAATACTCCTCAAGAAGCCAGAAACCAACAGTCACAGATTTCATGGCCGGTGTTGAAAGACTGTGTGGAATCAGTAAGAGGGCTAACTCTCAGAGTCTCATCAAGTCCCTTCATAGAATCTGAAGTGCAGAGTCAAGCACCTTTTACCCTCTGGTGAAAAGTCCTATGTTAAGTTTTATCTTATATTGCATCAGGGATGGGCTTTATCAACCCCTGCACACACACAAATGCACACACAGCTACAACAAGAAGCTGCCAATGGACTGCATACATGACAGAGGCTTAACTGTGGCTGATTTTGATACAGTAAATGATGTAGAAAATAATTTTAAACACAGTTATCCTTTCCTTGTCTCATCTTGTGCCACAAGCCAAAATGTGCCAGAATACAGTTAAACAACACTTGAAAGTTCATCTGTCCTAAATGATGCATTTTACTGAAATATGTGAGGTCTTTTGACACTGGAGACAGAGACTCCTCCCCAACCTGAGGCTGGGTTAGAGGTAAGCTGACATTAATTTCCCATTAATGTCACAGCAATGGTAAAGAGACACAATAACCAAGGCAAGTAATCATGCTATATGTCAACTCCGTTAATAAAACATATGACCCACGCAGAAAATCTTTGGTGTCTGCTTTGTCTCTATATTAATAAATAATGGAAACGTAATGACCAATAGATTAAAAGTAGAGTCCCGGGGGAAAATCTACAACCTGCTGAATGCAAGATTGTCTATTTGTGGGGTATATCAGTGGGCTGAAAGCCATTTGCTATGCTTGGGCTGTTTGGAGGGCAAGTCAAATAGCCCTAATGTCCTCATAAGCAGCAGTGACTGACCTCACTTAATGAGGATTAATGCAGGATCAGATTGGAGTTTGTGCCTGTCGAGGCACACTCCTGCCCACCCACTTCCGCCTGCTGGTAATTGATTGCACTCATTGAGGATCCATGTCTGTGTGCAACCTCTGGGAACATGTGTTAAATGCAGCGTCTATGAAAACTGAAGTTGAATTTTGACAGGGAGAGAAAGAGGAATGAGGGAGAAGAGATATGCAGGATTACATGCCCATGAGAGTAGGGACAAATGGAATTTTGAATAATGTTCCTGACATGGATCACTGCTTCCCCAAGTGTGTATTGGTTCTATGTTTATCAGTGTGTTTCTATGGACAAGCCAAATGATTAAAAAGAAAGGAGGTATGAATGTAGAGTAGTGCTGAAAGTCCTTGAATTTCAAACAAAAACATGAGTTACCAATGAAAATGCAGTGTACATCTAAATAAAGGTTTAACACTTGTTAGTTTAATCCGACACCAGTTGCAATCAGCTTATGTGTAATTTACAGTCCTGTGAAAAAGAAAAATCACAGCCCCTATAAATTCCTCTGGTCCTGACAAGGTCTTTAAATGTGGATGACACAACCCAATGATGGGTCCACTCTTACTGCTGCCATAGAAGTTAAAAGGATATTTAGCAGCCAGGTGTTCCTGATCAAATACACCTGATTAATTTATCAGTCGTAAGAATGAACACCCCTAAGCTGTGGCAGCTTGCTGATTTGGAGCATTCAGGTGTGTGTTAACACAGTACAAATGAGATATGAGCAATGACCTTCGAGAAGCAATTGTTGCTGGTCATCAATCTGAGAAGGGTTACAAGGTCATTTACAAATAATATGGAGTAGAAAACATTTAGGCCAGTTTCTAATATTCAATGGTGGACATCACAGCAAGTTAACTTCAAGGCCAGATACTATAATATACAATACTGCAATACTCAGTGAAATAGCTAAAAAACAAAAAAACAAGAGCTGCATCTCAGACTTTACAGGCCCCAGACTGGAATGGCCTTGACTTTCAGCTTCAGTCTCCCCTCAAAGCCAGCGTCACACTGCTTTTTGATCATATTGTTCAACTGTTGTCTGTTAAGTATACCAAACAAGTCAAAACCTTTTCCAGATTGTGTTGCCGGCCAAGAAAAACAAACCACACCCACTGATCCAAGACTGCTGGGTCCCTGAGGAATCTGAAAAGGGTCAACTGTCCCTCATAACTAAAGCAGTTTCTAGAAGACATCTTTAATGAATGAATGAATGAATGAATGAATGAATGAATGAATGAATGAATGAAGAGTGACTAAATTACAATGCTCTGAAAAGTACCAGTGGATTTTCACACTGCAGATAAGCCATAAAACTTGGAAAAGCATGCCATGGGCAAGTTAAAGTTAAAATATTCCGCTGTATACCAAAGTTTTTCAGAGTCAGAGGTGAGGCCACCTTTCTATCAGGCTGAAAATAGGTTGTGAAACAGAACAATGATCCCAAGCACAGCAGCATATCTACAACAGAAAGGCTGAAAAAAAATCAAATTCAAGGCATTGCAATGATGCTGTCAAAGCCCAGACCTCAACCGCATTGAAAGTTTGTGGTGTAACCTTAAGAAAGCTGTGCATAAATGAATGACCACAAACCTCAATGATCTGAAGCAAGGTTGTGAAGAAAAGAGGGCAAAAATACATCCATGTGAGACTGATGATGTCATACGGAAAATGATTACTTCAAGTTATTGCTGCTATAGGTGGTTCTACAAGCTGCTGAATCATGGGATGTACTTAGTTTTCCACCCACTGCTCAAGAATTGTAGCTTAGTTATTGTTAAATCGATAATGATCCAGTGTAATATGTTACGAGTTGTTGTTCATCTAAGGTTGAATTTATATCATTCTAAGACCTGGTAAAGACCAGACGATTTATTTTATCATGTCCTGACAAAAATGCTTAGGATTGAAAGCCTGCACTTTCTTCTTCACGATTGTATGCAAACTGCTTTGTTTTCTCGTTTACTTGCTGTGACATATTATGGGATTTCTCTGTGTCTCCCTAGCTGTTTGTTCCAAACCTTTAACACCCAAATAATGAAGATACCCCATTATAAAATGGCATGATAGTTACACCTCGCATTGAACAAAAGTTTTAAGCAAAAACAGCCAACCTTTCCAATCTTTCCTCACAGCCTTAGGTAAGATCTTTCCCTAACATTTTTGTGTTTTTCTATCTTTCCTCTCAGCGGTGGTGTCCCATATCTGTAGGTTTCTCTCACACATCACAACTATATATAGACTTTAATGGCTGCTGAGTAAGAAATAGATTTAGAGAAAAGAAAAAAAAAAGACACTCGCAGACACAAAAGTATGTAGGCGTCACCGAGACTTAGAGATACAGAATTGAACGGATGAAGTGTTTTACTGTCCATTGGAATGTATATAAGAGCCAGTCAGTCTCTAGGAATGGGGAGGTGGGCTTGGCGGCTTGGTGAGAGTGTTGTGTGTTGTCTCCGTGGTGGCCACTAGTCATACTGGTCCTTCAGTCATGCCCTCCAGGGGAAGGGTGGTGGCATTGTCGGTGGGCTGCGGGTCGTCCTGAGGATGCGAGGGCGTACTGGTGGCAGCAGCCAGACTGGCATAAGGCAGGTGACAGTCCATGTGCAGAAAGGGTGGGTAGTGCTGGCGGTAGCAGATGTATGCAAACAGCAACCCGATCACTCCTCCTACAAAGGCGTCTGCAAAGACATGCAAACACATATTTTTTAAGGTATGCATGTACAGCTAATTTTAAACCATACGTGGCAGGAGATAAATAACACCTGCTATCTGAGAATGTGCTTGGTTAATTAGGTATTACTGCATGAGCTGTACGGTTTCAGTGAACATTTATCATGCCTGGCTAGTTGAGAGGTTGATGAAACTAACATGAAAGGCAAAGCAATGAATCTTTTTAACTAAGCACTGTGCTAACTTGCCTCGGGACAGGCTGTCTCTGATACTTTGTCATACGTGTAATAGTTTTGTATAGTATCCAGTCCCCTTTAAGCTATAATACATCATATAGTATTACAACATTGTGGTGGAAATAAAGCATATATTGATGGAAATAGATCAAAATGATATAGCCAGTTGGTGGTTGAGGTTCCTGAAGTAATGGCTTCCATATCGTCAAAACTACATTTTCCCTTCATTCACTCCTTCTATATTAGATTTTGAAAAAACATACATTCATTTCCACCATTCAAAAACTGCATGATATGTGAGTTTGCAATCTGATTGTTTCACTGAATCCGGTCAAATTAGTTTGACAGGCTGCGACTTGATTTAATACATTAGTTAAGTGGCCTTTTCTGCTGCCCCAAAGTGCAAAGGGATGGTGAGAGTATTAATATCCATCAAGCAACGGTGTACCAGCTGGGCTAATGGGAGCTCCCAGCTTGTGTTTACACAAGGAGCAGATTGAGGCCCCTCAAGTTTAATGGACTGCTCTATTGCTGCTTACTTATTACTTTCAGTCTGCAGTAAAGAGACAGGAGAAACAGAAGACACTGAAAGGATTCAGAGAGAATGAGCAGCTTACTCGTAACAATTGCAAGTGTCTCACACTGGGTACAAATAAATCCAAGTTGTAAAAAAGAAAAACAAACAAAAGAAGTAGCAGTTTTGTAGCTGCCTCAGAACATATGGCACCCCAAAACTAATTACCACCATATGACCAAGCTGTCATCACATTATTATATATTTACCACAAACCATATCCAAGTAGTTTTATCTCCCAATCTACACAGGTCTCACTCCACTTTTTCCAAAAGAGATAAAAAAGACAAGAGTTTGTCATTTTGATTCACCACCTGTTGAATAAAATGTTACCATAGTTTCATCTGCTGTAGTTTAAACAGTTCAAACCAGTAATTATGCAATGACTGAAAGCGTACAGTTGCATTGTTTGAATAAAATTAGTTTTCATTGTGTGCTTTCTGAATTATCTGTATTCTAACTATAAAAGTGCACTGAGCCACAATTGATGGAAAAAGAGCCATTGGGCAAACCTTGCCAATGGTGTTTGTAGTCGCAGGTCCGGGACAATGCAATCATCATGGCGCTGTAAAGAGGCAGCACCATGGCACAGAGACGCCAACTGCGCCCTCGACCCTGATCCGTAAAGCACTGCAGCTTTCCCGCCAGGTAGAAGGAGGTGAAACCAAGCCCAGAGAATGCAACTGACAGGCAGACAAAGAGGAAGAACAGATCTGGATCAAAATCAAACAGTATGGATGGAATTTGGATGTCATCGTGGTTGTTGAACCCATAAGTGTATCAGCATAAACAAACATAAACAATTATAATGTCTAAAAGGTATTGTCTTGAAAATGTTTCTGCATATGAGTGTATGTGCTTGTGAGAAAACAAAGCATTTCAGAATAATCTTTCGAAGATAGTTGATGCAAGTTTAGTCAACTGCCACCCACTTGCAGGTAATCTCACTGTGGGATCAAACTGCAGTCCATTAGGCAAAACCTCCAGTACAAAATCACTGCAGCAGGTGCCTGAGAGAAGGCGAAAGCCAGCAGACAACTTCATTAAGCAAGCTACACTATGCAGAGCCCACACACTGAAAGAGACACATTTGCTGTGATAATTGTTCATAGTCTTGTAAAGACTGTTACATGCATGTGGCATCAGTGTGTATCCTACATCACAATACTTATTTTCCAATAACTGGTTCCTATTGTCATTTCTAGATAAGTAAAAACATGATTACATAAAGACACGATAAATTATAGTGTGCAATATCTCACCTCTACACAGCTCCATCAAAGTGTAAGTTTATTTAATCCTTGTGCTAAATCTGATTGAATAGGCTGCTGGAACTAACGCTTAGCAGCGTTTACTGGTAATTGCAAGTAAAACAGTGGTGGTCTCAGTTTATGAATTAAGAGCTGTGCGGTGGATCAAAATGAAGTAATGCTGTGACAAGTTAGTCTGCTGCTGCAGCAGGTGAAACAGCATCCACCAGCACCTATTTGTCACTCAAACCACAAGTTTGCCAAGCACACTAAAGACAACAGGATAAGCATGCAACCTCCAGCAATAGGTGATGGATGGTGGGAAAAGAGGGTAATGACACAAGTCCAGCTGCCCAGTCACCCTCTGTCTTGCTGTTAGATTGTGGAGGTCGGCTCCATTCATAACTCAACTCTTTTTGTTTGGCCACTTAAACCTATATATTGGACAATGACATCATGCTGGTTTAACCTATAAGCCACCTTGGAAGTCAGTGATATATTGTAGTTTGCTTGAATGCAGATTTATTGTAAAGTGAACTTCTATATTGAACTTTTTTACGGAACTCAGTCTAATGACGGCTCACCGGCTAGATGTCCCTATTGTGCATTGCATATTCTTGTTTTATAGCAAATCAGCAGGTCTAGCTGATGTGAGTTAAATTAGTTAATGAAGTTGCCATAGACTAATAGCGTGCACCCCAGAAATGCAAGAATCATAACTCAAAAAGGACAGATACAAATATAACTGCATGTTTGCACAGATAGGGGTGTTTTGAGTGAATATGCAGTCGACAACAGCTCCAACAGAAACTGTACTAATGCCAAAATCTTAACCCACTGTTCAGGTTTGCACCCAAAATATGGTTATAGGTGGATTCAATGGATACACTGGAGATGAATTGGATGGAGTGGTTGCTGTTAGTGATCCAAAGTCCCAAATTTGAGCAAAACAAACTTGTAATGCAGCAAAACACATTCTGACCTTTAGAATGAACTTGCTGAGAGTAAAATTATCTCAGTTTGGCTGTGAATGTGTGATTCTTGTGAACCCATCTCAGAGTTCAGATAGTGCTCTTGGACTTGATCTTTTTACCCTTTTCTAGAGTTAAAATTGAACTCTGGCTTTGCTCCTTCAAGCGCAACACCCCCTCAATAAAAGGACTCAGGCAGGTTGTGTTACTATACGTGAAAATGATCAATCTGTTTACAATGTTTAATTAGCATTCTTTAAATGTTTTTTTGTATCCCTGATTAGTCAACTCCCAAACTTTGCTCAGTTGACAGAGGCAGATGGAAAAGAATCTTAAGATTAAAGTAGTTTATATACTAAACTCAGCAAGGGCTAGACTAATAAAGTCAGTACATTGAGCCAGTTGAAAGGGGTCAGGGGAGATATGAATCATGTTACAGTAAAAGTTAATTGGCACCTTGTGGTATAGAGAACACTGCACCTAGTCATCACCACCCACAAAGAATACCCCTTGGTTTTTACAGAAACGAACACTACTTTCATGCTCTGATCATCAAGATCCTCTAGTCCAGGCTCCTCTAACTGAACATCCCTCAGCGCCCATCCATCTCAATTTTCTGTCTCCACATTTCCAACTACACAGCTGCTTACACTCCTCGTTTTAATAGCTCTAACCACAGCTAAGGCAGTTCCATCACTCATTTTGGAAGACAGAACTAAATTATCCATGAACCAAAGACTCTGTCTGCTGACTGAACATTTTAAATTTTAACTTGTCACATGAAAAAAAAAATCACACATTACCAAAATATTTTCTGCAGAGCTGATCCGTCTCCCTCTGCATTGTTGTTATGGACCCAAAAGCATCAGTTACATTTTACCTCTCTGTGAAGCAGCAAGAGCAGAGATCCAGCTGAATGCTTTCCTCACAATATTAGTCTTTTAAAAAGGCTGGAGATGGAGCTTTTTCAGAAATACTTTGTGAAGGACGCTGGGAAACAACCCAGACAGAACTCCAAAACCTTCGATGTGGAACAGATCAATTCATCCACGGTAACAGTTTTAAGAGGAAAATAGGAGGGACTCCTACTGACAATACAGAGAAATGTTATCCTCAAACCTGTTTCAGAGCTGTCCGATCCAAAACACAAAAGCAAACAAATGAAACCTTGTTAGGCAAATAAGCCAGGCATAAAAAACATTTGAATTACTAAAGCATGATTGAAATGGTTTACTGTGGAAAAGCAGGAAACTTCAATTTCCATAATACTGACATCCAACAAGTTTACAGGTACATTGTTTCAACATAATGATGATTATCCAAATGCAAATACCTTGGTGTTATGCATAATACATCAGTGGGGACAGCAATATGTGTCCTGCGCATGCTCCACAAAGACAAATACATCCAAAATTCGCATAATTAACCAAGAAAATAGATAAAGCAGTGGAATATATCCAATAACCACAGAAGGATGCTCTTCATCAATGAGGAGTTGTTCCTCAAAGGCCAGAGGACAGAGAGAGGGGAAAAAAATCATGGTAATGAATCTGCTTCGTGCATCTGTAAAGCCTGAAAAACCAACTCCCCAGAGACAAAACAGAGATGCCTAATGAGAGTGATGAGTGCGGTAAAACTGTTTTTTCCTCTTTTAACAAACGCATGTGATAAGCTTAGAAGTTATTGAGAAGATGCTGATTCTGATTATACTTTTGTAGTGATGAGGAGGTGATATCTGTAAACTAGGTAGAATTCTGACATGCAATGTCAGTGACAAAAAGTAGGAAAAGGTGTTGGACAAAGACCATCAAGCAAATTACTTTGGATGAATTTAGGCCCTGTAAGCTGATTCAACAAACCTCTGACCAGGTAAATTTGCTAAATATCTTACAGTGAAGATTTATATAACGTTCATACAGTTTACAAACGATAGTAAAAACCTGGAGTTGCTTTCACTACAAAGCTAGAGGTTCCCTGGTTCGAATCCCGGTTCTGGCCTTTCTGTTTGGCGTTTGCATCTTCTCCCCATGTCTGCGTGAGTTGTTTCTGGGTATTCCAGCTACCTCCCAAAGCCCCAAAACATGCATGTTAGGTTAATTGGTAATTCTAAATTGACCCTTGGAGTTAGTGTGAGTGTGGATGGCAACCTGTTCAGTGTACCCTGCCACTCGTCCATTGGCAGCAGGGACAGGCTCCAGCCCTTAAGGGTATTTACTCCATCTTGGCCATCGTGATATATAGTATTCCACAGCATTAAGAGTGTTGCGAAAGCTACTAACTTTGTTTCAGTCTTCATTTGCATATTTCAACTTGATGTTATTCTTCTTTATTTTTGTCGGACGTTGGCACTGTTTCGGAATATTTCTTAGTTAATACTATATAACGATAGATTTCACACAAAATTTGATGCACCTTTTTCATTCGATTTTTGTCACCATCTGTGTATTTTGTGGGGTTTTTTTCTGTCTGATTTCAGTTTTGCCATTTCCTCACTTTTCTCCTTAGTTCCCTCCTGCCAGTCATCACCTGTGTTCATTCATCCTCCGTTGCACTTACTCTCTAATCACTCTTACCCCAATATTTAGTCTCCCGGTTTGTTCTCAGCATTTGTCAGATCCTCACTTTCACTTTCTCATGTACCAGTCCTTGTGCCCATGTCAGTCTTTTTTATCTAAGTTTTCTCAGCGTTTTAATTTTCGTTTCCCTGGTTAATTTAGTCTTTTCTGATTTTGTCAGCATTTTGGTTTTGTTTTCCTCCAGTTTGGCAGTATTATACATTTTAATTGCAGATATAAATTCATCCTTTGCAGTTGTTTCATTGTCGTGTGAGTTGTCATCCTTCCTATAATAAGACAAAGCTTCTCCTGAAAACACAATTTGCCAACATTTTTTGCGGGGGGAGGGTTCTCTGTAACATTGAGAGTCTGCTGTTTATGCCAAGAAACTCTGGGTTTTTGGATGTATAAAACTTTTTTAAGCTGACATAAGATGCGCACAGATAAACTATAAAAAGGACAAAAAACAACAAAACCATAGAAGGCTCAAGCAGTGATGAAAAGCTGCTGGAAATGTCACTTTGGTACAATAAAGTAGCTATAAGTGGAGCCCTGCAGTTAACCTGATTTTTATTTTTTTTTTTGTCATGTGGAAAGTTTAGTCCTTTTATCATTTTACTGTATTTTAACTGTTTTAATGACATCCACATTCATATTCATAGTCTATATAGTTATATTCTTATTCAGTGCTTAAAGTGTAAATCGAGTGGTGTCAGAACGCAGAAAGAGTTCTTTGCTGGTCACAAAGTGCACCACAAGACCTACATTTACAAGCACATTGGACACAACTTTCACAACTTTGGTGTTATAACAAAACTTAACAAAGCTAATATTTAAAAAATAAGCTAAAAACTAATATGTGCGACCAAGAAAACGTGGTTCAAACAATTATCTATTTTTTTTCTGTCGGTAACTGCTGACATCTCTGTAAATTACGAAATAACAAAAATATAATTTTCCGCTGGTGGTACTACAAAAAGTTCTATCTGGCAACAGTCCTCCAACACGTCAATGCGGTAAACGAGTGTATTGTTCAATTCCTTTGTTCAGCCTTTCACGGTTTCATGTGCTAATTAGCAGAAAACAAAGTAGCTGAGAATGATGGGTGTGTCTTTTGTTTTATAGGGAGCGTTGGCGTTTACTTGACTAGAATTTGAAATGTCTTTCTCACTTTGTGATGAAACTTTATCTCAGGAACAGAAAAGCTGTAAAACTGACATTGTAAAGCTTTCCATCTCTTAGCCCCCGCCAACCTTTCTGTCTCCTGTCCTGACCTTTGACCCTGCAGGGGCAGGCTGGACAGTGCTCTGTCTCTCACCAGAAGGGAATGCATATTAACCTTTCACTTGGGTGCCGGACTGTCACAGGAGAAATGGGTGCGCAGAAACTAATTCTTACTAAATACTAAAGTATGATGATGCATATTGTAAGCTATAGTTATGGTACTATAGATTGCACCAGATAAGTAACAATTCATTAGGTTTATTTCACAGGATTATCATAAACTAAAGTATCATAAACTTTATTATTATCATGAGAAATGGTATAGATATCAAATTGCTTTTCACACTGTTTATTGACAGATCAATATGAAATGCCTTGATATGTAAAATATATAACATAATATAAGGTAAATGATAAGTTGAATATGAATAAGGTGTCAGTAACATTTTAGTGACGGGCTTCTTTACTGCTGCCTATGCTGTTGCAGTGGATTCAGAGGAGTTGGTATTTATTTGTGTTGTTTTTTTTCTCTAAGACCTGCCTCCTCCAATTTCTGTTTTTTTGTTGCTTTGCTACTTTACTGCGGGGTGGGGAAAAGAAATCTAATCATGGAAAAAGTGAGCCGCCCAACAAACTTTGGAATGCAACAGAAATAGCTCATGTGCTTTATGAAACAGCTGTCATCAAACAAGTCTTTTGTGTATAGCTTTGTCCTGGCTGACTATGATAGATTCCTTTGGTTTATACAACCCCAATTCCAAACAAATTGGAACGCAGTGTAAAATGTAAATAATAATAAAAAAAAGAATGCATTTGTTTGGAAATCTCATAAACCAATATTTTGTTTACAGTAGAGCATAGAAAACATCAGATGTTGACAGTAAGACGTGTTCCTATCTAATGAAAAATGTTAGCTCATCTTGAATTTGCAGCAATATGCCAACATATCACTGATTTCTGAGATTTGTGGATCATTGCATTCTGTTTTTATTTACATTTTACAAAGAATCCCAACTTTTTTGGAACCGGGGTTGTATTTTACCAGCACATTGCACATTATGCTAAAAAACTTATCTTTGAAAGTGCATTTCTGAGAATTTGAATCTAATTCATATCTCAGGCTTTCACATAGGCCAGAGGTGATGTTATGGTGTCTTCAAATGTCACTTTACATAAGGCAACGCTGACTTTTATCAACTGTGTGGCCTTATTCGTCCGGACCCTGTCACATTTGTCGGAGTAAAAGCTCTGTTACTTTAGAACGGTTTTACGAGTATCGTCTGGTGAAAAGGAACACGGACAGAAAATAGGATTTCTTCTTGTCTCTAGATGTGCTGCCAAATGGCTGCTCTTTGTGTCCCCAAAGCACTGCTCTCTCGATCATTTTCTTACTCTCAGTGCGACAACATAAGGCTATTAGAGCTGTCGCGTAGATGAATGTAATCCACGCACAGAGCTGCAGAGGATTACACAGTATTGTCCCTCTTTTCTATGTCTAATGGTGCACAGATAGCTTTTTCAAAAGCAGGTGTGTTGAGGAGCTGTGAGCATTACACTTGAGCTAAAACAGCCATTTAAATTCAGACTGCTCCATGAAATGACTGTTGTTTTTAACATCAATGAAAAGTTTCACCACATAAAACCTCTCATTCTATGCTGTCTTGCTATGCTATTGTAACACACACAGAGAACCTGTTGCAGAAAGGTCCAAGGCAGTTGGCAGAATGGCCACAGCTCCTTCAAACATTTTAACATGTGGTAACTAAAGATGTCAGGAGGATGGAACATTTGCTCATTTACACTTTCTTGAAGTGCCTAAGTTCTACACGATTTCCTTTATTAACAGCGGGGAACAAAAGCAAAGACAATAACAAAATATGAATCATGTCACTGTCCGCACGCAGCTCACTAGAGGGTATAAATATTGCCTTTGCTTTTGCTAGACAGTCAGCAGGGGATTCGGAGTAATTTTACAGATGTGGACTTGGAGGCACACAATCGATAGCGCAAGTGGGGAAAAAATCTTCAAAGCCACGTGTACGTCTTTTTATGTTCCAAGGCATCAAAATTGTTTAGTGATGTTTTCAAAAATGAATCTTGATATGCCCCATCCAACATAAAATACTAGGGTACAGTACAACATCTGTGTGGCCCAGAGCAAACCATACCTACCACTCTCCATTCACCTGCTGGACAACAGAAAAATGTGTGAATTATTTAACAGCTGCTGAGGTGAAAACAGATTGCACAGCAATATGGTGGAAAGGATGCTCAGTGTACCGAACTGGTCTGTACAGCTGAGCACAGCTGGAAGTCAGATGAAGCTGGAAAAGTGGAAGTGCATTTGACAGTCAGGTGTTCAAAGATTGAATACGGTTGACTCGGTCCTGACTAGCTGCCTCAGGATGTGTAAATTAGCTCCTGTAAATACCTTTCAAATATTAGAATAAACAGCGGTTAGTGCACATGAACTGAACAAAACGTGACTCAAAACATGAAGATCAAGCTGAGAAATCGCTGCTGTGCGCAATTTTAATGAGGCAGAGTGAGAGTTCTGGTATCTTTGTTGCGAGTGCTGACAGTGCTGCAGCCTCGTGGTACTTACAGGAGGAATGGCTGCTGGGGAAACTCTTCCGTCCTTCAGAGACAAGCTCTGGCTCCCCAGTGCACAGCATCTTTGCATTAACTTGCCCATCAGGAAAACAACGCTGTAAGTAATCTGGCCTGGGTCTGGAAATTAAAAGAGAGCATATATTTAAATAGTCAAACAAACATTGACCTCAAAGCAAGTAAGGCAGCCTTAAATCTTAATACTTTGCATCACTCACAGAGCCTGTAAGCCTCGGTTTGTTTAGCATACCTGCCAACAATCAACTTGATAGTATTCGTGAAGACTCCATTTAAAGCGAGAGCCAGGGACACAGCTGCAGAAGGAGAGACAGATGAATAGGAATCGTGCTTTGGTCTATCATTCAAAGTCATATAACACAGGAGGCTGACATTTTCCAGATAAGAAACAGTGATGATGTAATAAAAAAAAACAAGCTTTACTATTAATGCAACACAGGCTCTGGTGGGTTTCTGGCTACGCTCTTTTAATATATAAATAAAACAAGTTAGATTCATGGGAATTTACCTCAGAGCAGGACAGATGGTTGTCAAGATTTATGTGTGAAACAGCTTCTCATCATTTCAGAGCACTGACAGGAGCAATTAGATTCAACACAAGCCTTACTGGCAGCCCTTGGAGGTTGCTCAAAGGCACTGTGGTGTTTTTAGCTGAATTCATACACAAATACACAAAAACACATGAGAGTGACCTTGTCCAATTCAAACTTTATGATCTGACTTTGTCTGCAGCTTACATAGTGTTCTTACATGCATTAAATAATAAGTCCAGCTGGAGCTGATGGTAATATAAATTGGATTATTTAGGTATTTAGCATCAACCAAAGTAATGGATGAACTTAGATTTAGAAGAAGTAAAAATCAGTGGATCATCATAATTATTGCACCTCTTAGAGGCATCTACAGTGAGTTTGTGAAAAAAGTTAATAGTTTTCTCTTCTGGTCATTAGGAGGAGTTTGTCTGCTTGATTTCATGTCCAGTTATGGATTCTCTAAAAGCTTATATCAGGAGTTATAAATAAACCAGACACTTGGTTTTTTTCTTTTAAATATTCACGGTCATTTTCTAAACTTGACAAAAACAAACTTTGTTTCTCAAGATAAGGAGTTGATTTATATCATTAAAGGAAACAAAAAAAGAGATAAAACAACCTGCAATCGAAAAAACCTTACTTTGTTATCTCAAGACTGCTATGGATTTATCCCTTTGCCCCCTATTCCCTTGGTTTTCTCTCCTGTGTGTGTGTGTGTTTGTGTATGGAGAATGAATTAGATTACTTACATTATAAAATTAGCTAATCAAAACACTGTTGTGCAGTACATCTACACGAAATTTCCATTCAGTCCAACAAAGATCATCAAGGGTTACCGTGATAGTTTTTTAAACCAATCCTGTCCTTCGGTGCAACACTTCTATTTTAAAGCCAGACTTTTGCCAGCCATCGTCCCTCCTTGCCCCAACTTCTAATCAACATTTGCCACCGCCCCTCCATCAACTAAGCTAAACTGTTTTCTGTCCTAGTTATCATTACAATAAACTATACTATGGCTATACTCTGCTGCACAGTGGGGTGCTGGTTGCAGGTTCATCTCCCAGCTGGGGCTTTTCTGTGTGGATTTTGTATGTTCTCTCCGGGTACTCTGGCTTCCCCCCACAGTTCAAAGTTAATTGGTGAATCTAAATTCCCCTCAGGAGTGAGTGTGAGCATGGATGGTTGTGTGTCTCGTTTGTCTCTGTGTAGTCCTGTGATGGACTGGCAACCTGTCCAGGGTGTACTAATGACAGCTGGGATAGGCTACAGGCCCCCACAACCCTAAACTGGATTAAGCGGGTATAGAAAATGCATGCATAAACTATATAAATAAACACTGAAAAACAATGTCTTTTGCTACATTCACAGCCATATCGATTAGGATTAAATTCTGATTCCATAAAGATCAGATTTGATGGTTGACATGATTGTCTTGCATCTTGCATCATTTGCATCTAAATGCAACTGCTGACTGAAATGACATGCATATGCACTTGGCTTTGTATTAATAAACAACAGAAAATATTGTTTTTGTGAGGCGGTTTAGGAGAACATTGCAAATGAAAACTAGCGCAGCAAACTCGTTGATGACATTGAGCTTCAGAGGAAAACAAACATTTGTATCGCTATTTAGAAAAAAAGGTTTGAGAAGGCATAAGACAAAAACCTTGATGGCTTGCTTTTGCTGTTTCTGCAGCTTTTGCTAGCGGTGTTGTAGTAGCTCTGCAGGTTTATGACAACAAAGCTCAGCATGGAAGTACAGGCAAGTATGTATCAGATAGGTATCTGATCCAGCACCCATTCTGAAGTGACACAAATCAGATTTGAAGATTTGACAATTGCATTATTGTGTGCACACAGCCATTAAAAAGATCAGATCAGAGCCACTTCAGTACTCTTTGCATTTTGCTGTTGGTACAGTAATCTTCAGAACCAATAACGCTACTAACCAATAAATCAACTTGTGATTTTAAAATAATGGCTTTAGAACATATAATTACTGGCACAACCATCTTTAGTTTTCAGGTGGTCACCCTCTAATGACCACCATGGAAGTTACAAAACATGTAATGCTGATAGTTAGTTAGTTATGACATTGTTAAGAGGTGACTCGATTTGCTTTTAACAGATCAAGTGAAACGCATTGCTCTCAGGAGAACCCAAATGCTCTCATACCACCAACAAACCTATGTGTAGGTTCATGAGGATGCAATTTGGCCATCTTATTAAAAAGCAGACCTCCCTCAGACCCTTCAGGTCGCCTGCGTGCCATTGTTAAGTCATTCTGAACATGGACTTGTAGGCCAACCTCAGAATCATCCATCCATTCATTCTCTGTCACTTATCTGGGACAGGGTCAAGGGAGCAAAGGTCTTAGAAGAGATCCACAGACCTCCCTCTACCCAGCCATCTCCTGCAGCTCTTCCAGAGGGACTCCGAGGAATTCACAAGCCAGTTGAGAGTTATCCGCCCCGAGGGCTAAGCTACTGGCCAGCACTGTGTATAAAGCTTTACTATTTGCTGGAATCTCTCTACCGTCACTTGGAGGAGACTACAGAGCCGTATCAAAACTGAGTTAACAGTATCAGCTTATATCTCAGATGCTTAAAAGCGAGAAAAAATGGAGGAGGCTATCCTTACAGAAGTAGTGAGAAAAGGATAGCAGCAGGTCAAATCTGACTGAAGAAATCAGTGCCTTGGTTGAATGTCTGTCATGGGAAACAGGAGAATTGCAATTGGTCGGCACATAGCATTGCGCTGTAACTCTTTGCTCATTTAACTAGTAATAAAGAAACCCACTGGGGCCCATGATGAGAGAGAATGCCTCCCCTTATACCTCCATCCAAGTAGTCTGCAGTGAAACTGAGTTCACCAGTGCTCAAATTTTGCCAGTGCAAAAGCTGCCATCACTCAATTTATTATCTCCCAATACTGCTGAGAAGAGGTCAGTGTCAGTATTATTTATCATCTTATTAATGTAGGCATACACAGTGGAGATCAGTTGAAAGCCCAAAGTGCAAGAGTATCTGTTTGACCAAGCCTAAAATTTTGCTCAAAACACCCTGATGCAGCAGATGGTTTGTTTTATGATGCTGATGTTATGGATCTTGTGGGAATCCAGATGCCTCGCAAGGTAAAGCACTGTCACAGCCTGTGTTTTTTAGCTTGAGTGTCGGTGTGAGAAGCTCATCAAACTCACAAAGAAGACATTGCCTGCTCTTAAACTGCTGAGCAGTTACATGACTTACTGTATATTCCCAGCTTTTAATTATGAACTCATTTCACATCTACTAAACATATGGTTTAAGGAAAGCTGATGTGAATAGTCCACTACAACTTATTCTATTCATCTTCATATTTCTTATGGATTGAAATTGCAACAGTCTTCTTAACAAAAAGGTCTGTGCTACATTCATATTTGGTTTATGTCTCCAGTCACAAATTGGAAATATTAACAAGCGGGTAGCCGAGAGTTTTTATGACACAGTTTCAGGAAATTAGAGGCCTATTGAATAAATCCGTGGGTGCTGCCATTACATCATTACCAAGTTCTTCTCCGGCAGTACTGAAAAGCTTAAGGGCTGATTGCGAAATTTTTTCTGAATGTCAAAGGAATTGCTATTCTTTAATAAAATAAACTGCTACCATCCAAGTTTCCTTATAAAAACAAATTGTACTTTCATAACCTGAAAGTTGAAGCTTTGACACATTAGTGAAAATATGCAGACCATGCAAACTGCTATCTAAAGCTGTCATTGTGCTACGTGAAAGATTAGTCTTGCTATGCATCTTAAACAGTTACATCTCTTCATGCTATGTGAATCTTATATTTGGATAATGAGTAATGGTATTTATGCTTTGTAACCAAAATTAAAAACAAGCTCTACAGTTAATCTCTGTGTCATTTTCAAAGGGGTAGTCTTGTGGAACATATAATCCTCGAATGGCTTTATTATATCCTGACTGAAAAATAATAATTGAATTAAGTAGCAGGAGTTTGGAAATGATAAAAGGTTATTAGACTATTTTATTAAAGGAACACTGTGTTCGTTTCTTCCCCCATGGAAGGATGAAGAGGCAGTGTGAAAGTAGAATGCACTGAATCAGACAATGAATTCAGCATACTGGCTAAACAAATTTCCACTGGCATTCCAAGGATTAAAATCTCGCTTCAAAACCACAATGTATGCAAGCTCCACTATCTGTTTGAAAAAATGACTCATGAATTCAGAATTAGAGGCCCCAGAGGAATGATTCTGAGCTAAAAATGAATGTGTAAATCACTGGACAGCTGCTTTTCTGGGATTTTAGCTAAGGTTGAAAAACAAGTCGATCTGTCTTCTGCTAAAAAAATAATCAAAATTTTTATCAAACACCAAACTAAACAAACTGTCTCAAAAGGTCTAAAGGCTGTACTTGTTCAAAGCCATCCTCAAAGCTATGATCATGTTTAAATTTCATTCGTTGTTGTTTGGAGTTTTGCTGTTTTCCAATGCAGACTGTGGCTGTCCTTCTCTGCAAGTGGTAGTGAGCCTGTTCAATTCTACACAGCACTGTAATCTCTGCACTGCTGCACTGAACCACCCTCTCGCCACCTGATTCATCTCTGTCTCTTTACTGGATTTGTGTTAAACTTTCTTAATGCTTTCTAATATGGTGAAACCTCTGCAGATTTCTCGACTCTTGGGGGAAAGTTTCAAACAGCAAAAAAAAATCAGTGTTGGAGAAATCCCCAGATGCCTTTTGAGAATGAGATAAATGGCATGAAATTTCATATTGGTATGTAGTCATGGCTGCTGTCGTTAAGAATAATATCCACAATACCATGCCAACTGCAACAGAGGTCACAGAGTTTAAAGATCTACACCATTAAGAACAATAAAGTACTTATGTGTGACCAGTTTGCTTCGGGGTAGAACTAGGGAGAGATTGAAGATATTGAACTGCAAGAAGATTACAAAGAGAGGCTTTTTTTCAGCTATTGCAGCAGTAACTTCTGTACAACATATATTGCCTATATATGCTGTCAGTTCAAGACTCTAATACACAAAGCCATTCTAATTCCAAAGTCATTATATATCATTTTAAAATTTAAAAAAAAAAAATTTTGTCAGTGCCACTGCGTGTGTGGAGAGCAGCAATGTCATATCCATCTTTTTTTCCATTTATAGCTTTTTTGGTTTTCACTTAGGTGTAGACACCAAAACTGCTTGGTTGCAGTTTGGAAAATGTAATAGTTTTGCCATGAATTACATCTCCTGTTGTAGCATGTGCCAAGTCAAATGGGCCGAACAAGAAGGAAAAAAGGCTTCTTGCCGAGCACTGTACGCACTGAGGGAACACTGAAGGAACACTGAAGGAACAAAGGACTGAGAGGTAAGGCTAAGTGTGCTCTATTTGTATGATACTAATGAGTAGCTTGTGTGTTGCAATGTGATGCCTAGTGGTTGTGACAGAGCATCTATATGTGACTAGTTTAGAGTGAGATCAGGCTCTTTAGGCTAACTGACAGCAACAGATTTGTGACATTAAAAGGAAGAGGCTCAACACACCTAAACATGCCTCTTTGATCTCTGTCTTGTCGGTCCTCTGAATGATCTTCACAACAAATATCACCGCCAGTGGGGTAAGG
This sequence comes from Leuresthes tenuis, assembly GCF_036924035.1. NCBI lineage: Eukaryota > Metazoa > Chordata > Actinopteri > Atheriniformes > Atherinopsidae > Leuresthes > Leuresthes tenuis. Next base: position 20,720,457 of record NW_027325362.1, read on the forward strand.
AATGAAATAGCCTGTAAGGAAATAAACACATAAATAAAACACGGACAATTATTACTGTGAGATTAAAGATGCACGGCAGCATTCCATTAGGTTTGTTTTGCAGGTTAATAGTAAAATTAATTTTGCCTCAGGGTATGATCTGAACACATATTATTCAGTTAATTTCAGGAAGGAAAACTGAGGGGCAAAATGAGCACCTTTATTGTTTGGTGGGTTTCCCTGTCTGCATGAATAGAATTTTCACCCAACAACTTGATAAGAGATTTAAACCCTTCAGCACAGGGGTAATTATTACTGACACAGAATGTATTAATCACTTTCTTGACAATTTTAATAATTTTCCCAGCCTTAGGCAGCAAAAGATTTAGGATTAAATTAGTCACAGTTTCATATCCGTGTGACATGTGTACAGACATGGGTGCAATACAAATTACAGACCACTGGAGTTATGAACAATATGCTGCAAAACTGGTCCAAACAATTACTAGTATATTTTTACAGAGTAAAATAATACTAAAAAGTTTTTAAATGCTTCCTGGCAAAAACAGAATGATGCAACAAGGTGGCAACATGGTGGCAGCCAGCAGCATGTGCCTCCTCCCCCAAAAAACCAACAAAATCCCTCCTCAGTGACCTTTAACTCACAGCAGATGACATTATTTTTCTATGAGGTTTTGAGGGAAAACCACTGGGAAAAAATCCTCCTCTGTTGGTTGAGACTTTAAAATATCCGTCACGCTGTCAGAGCTGGTTCAACATTGTTGGCTGGACTAATCAAGTGGCTGATACTAACAATATTCTTTTTCACTGTTTTCACTACATCTTCCAAGTTTATTATTGTTGTCAAGGATAAGTAGATTCATGGTTAAACGTGTTACCATGGAAACACTTCAAAGCATCCAAATATACCATAAAGAATTAACAGTGAATAGTTATGGCATAATTACAAAAGATAGTTCATACCAGCCTTTAGAGAGAATGCGTACCCTTTTATTTAAAGAAAAAAGCAAGAACTGATGCATTCTGTAACACCTGTTCACATAAAGAGCTTATTGACTGTCGAACACGCCTGTAAATCTTTATCAACTCATTCACTACTATGTAACCGACCCTGTTATATAGGAGAAAGAGCTATAAGTGTGTGGCTTTGTTTCAGAAACAAAGCCACCTGTTCCTTTCACCAGCCAGCAGGGCCACATTAACCTGAAAGTTATCAAGGACCTTATTAAAACTGATTGTGTAAAGTTGATGAAGAATTCTAATTCCTTATAGTTTCTACTGGTGATGCTCATGTATGTGCACATGTTATTGACATAAACTTTGCAGAAATGGAAATAGCTACAATTTCCATATTCTGACACTGATCTGAATGCTAAAAGCCACAGTAATAGCCTGTTTGGACATTCTAATTGTGACATTTTGCTATACTGATCCAATAGTGCTGTACGTATTCTGAGATTATTGGGCCCGACAATAAATTCCAGCCACTTCCCCTAATGAGAAAATGCAAGAGAAACTCTTGAGGCTACCTTACGGCTAACGCTGTATACATTTTAATGAAGGTCATGGTGAGCAGTTTGATGTAAATCCTGTCTATGGACTGTTATTCATGGCCTGATATGCTCTGCACACCTTTAGGGATACAATCAAGGAAGCGACAATAAAAAAAATAGCTGAGTATTGCTGGGTGTAATTTCTGAGAGTATTTTCCGAAGAGACATGTAGTCGGTGGGGGAGGGTAGGGAGAGGGATACCTTTCCAAGTCATCATTTAGAGGTACGCTTTCAGCAAAGACCTATGGACATTGAAGTTAATATAAATTGTCAACATTTATCTAAAGCATATTGGAAAAGGGACACAGAAATCATAGAGCACAGCTAAACAGCAAACAAGCGCCAATGTTTATGCTTTGCTCTTGGCTGGACAACGAGCCCTACAGATGAATGGCCAGATTGCGGGCTTTTGCTTGTGTGTTTTCCTCTTGATTGGCAATCATTTCTATGACTAATGCACTTTCAACTGCTTATCACAAAATACCCATCAAATGGTTGTTGATGAGTCATTTTAAGCTTTTGTGTGTGTGTGTGTTTGTTTTGTTTTACTACTCCACAAAGCAGTTTCCATAAATGTTTCAACCATTTTATGTTAGATGACGGATCTGGCGTGAAAAGCGTAGTATTTGCTTTCAAAATCTATTGAGGTATCTTTAAATGGAGAGAAAATCTTACGTTATGTAAACTAAACTTCACAGTAGCCGTCTCTATTTCTGGCTTGAAGTGAGTTTGAGCAACTTTCCAGATGTTTTTTCGCATATGAGATGACGTATATGTGTGCAGAGGAGCAGAGGATTGAAGAAAATGCCAGTGACTGACATGCTTACAGTTCACAGAGAGGTGAGCAACAGAAGCAATAAGGAGGGCACTCTATACCTGCTCCGCTAGTTTCATATTTTGATTGAAGTCAGTACAACATTTGAACCTGCCTGAAAATGGAATGAAATGAAGTTTTGGACCATGAACCAAATTCAAAGCGTACAGATCTTCTAAGTCTAATTTTGAGGATGTTCCGTTAAGGTAGCGACAAAACGGGCAATTGCTGTCCAAAACAGTGAAATGAGATGAAAATCCTGTTACGTCTGGGTAATAGGCCTGATCATACATGATTAAATAAAGTAACCGTCCTATCTCACAACTGAACATTTGATAGCTATATTGGTCGAGAGGTCAGTACAGCATTCCAATTGACCAATGAAAATAAAAAACTGAAACAAGGCTCTTAGATAAAAGTATGTTTTAAGAAGGGGTTTAAGATGCTGCTGAGTCTTCAGACGGCCACAATTTTGAGGCTTTGATAACAAATTCTCTGATACTTCTGGTCTTCAGACATGTCTGAAATAGAAGTGCCCTGCCCAATGATCTCCATCTACCTAAAGGTTCATTAGGAGCTAAAAGATCAAATAAGAAAAAGGTGAGCAGTCATGAGGAGTGAAAATTAGCTCTATAACCTACTGGAAGCTAATATAATATAATATGTATCACCTGGAACGTGTCACGACATGACAGTGTGTGCATGTTTTAACGCTGGAGGAGCAGGACATGCGGACACATTTCGCACAGTCTTTCATCTATTTTTCTTTGAATAATTTATTTGTGTTGTATATATGCAAAATCAAGCACTTACCACATGCTGAATAAAAATATGGAAGAAATTTCACACAATTATATTACTATGTTTCAGCATTTAGCAATTGTGTTTCTTCAAATGATACATTTGGATGAAGTCAGTATAACTCACAGGAGTTGATTAAACTTATTTACTCAGAATGGGTCCTAACTTAATTGGATGGCTTGAACAAATTTCACATTAGTTGTCGAATGAACCAGCAGAGGTTTTGTGGGGTTTACTTGTATCAGTCAAGTTTCAAGATTCTTTCAACAACACTGAAATAAGAAATAAAAAAAGAGACTAAATTCTTGTTCATACAACAAGATTCAACTTAGTGTCAGTGAAGATTATGTTGATCATATTCACATACATTAAATATTGTGGATAAAACAGAATTACTTAATGTTGAAATAATAGAGTTTTGTGTGGAAATTTGTTCCATGTTTTTTATGTTAATTCAACAAGTAATTTATTTTGGATGCATGTGCTGGGTGGAAGTTCTTTACTAAGTGATCCTCTCTCTATATAATATCTTTAAGTCTATAATGTGGCAAAAATTATTTTTTTCCTTGAAACTGAACTGAAATCCAAGAGCATATGGTATTTACACATGGAAGGTCTAATGTGACTTATAAATAAAGCCATTCTAATACTAATCAATATAATTTAGTTCTTACCACAGTAGAACAGTAGAAACAAAACACATTACAGAAATAATCATCCTAAATGGAGGTTTTCTGTATGCCACAAATTAAGAGTTAATCAGAGGATATGGTTCTTGTACACTGCAATCATTAACACGTGTTTAGTAGCAATCAAGTCGCTAATAAGAGGAAAACACAGTTACTTACAAACATGACCCTCTTGGGAATGTGGTCTGACTCGACAAGAGGATTTTTGTAGAGCCAAAGCTCCTCCGGTTGAATCACTCTCTCAAAGGGCTCCAAAAACTCTGTGAATCTGTGGCAAAGAACAAACCGTTCATTGATCAGTTACCAATAATCAGAGGTTGAACTTTTAGTGACTCACAGCAAATAGCTTGAGAGATGACTTGGGATTTGACTGGGTACAGGGAAATAAGACTTGTCTTTCTTCTATAAGAAAAAGCTCAGTTGAAAACACAAGAAAAAGCCCACTTCTCCCAACTTCACCTAAAGTGAAAAATTAGCATGCTCTTGCTCGCTTCAGCCCGCCGACCTCTTGGAGATCTGTCCGACACCACCTTGTTCTCTGTCACTTTAACAAAGTCTTTTGTCAATGCGCTCTAAAACAATCAATAATCCATTGTGTTCTGTGATAGAGCTCCAAGAAAAAAGTGTTTTAAATATTCAACTTAATGCATTTCCTCTCTCAGTAAAACTATGCAAACTGTGCTGGCTGGTGGAACTGAGCTGCTACCTCTGCACTTCCTTGTACACAGATAAGTCAGTGACAGTTAATGTATAAACAAGAATTTAACTGCAATGCATTAAATGTGCACACATTATTATATCAATAGGAGCATCCTTGAATGCTGTCTTCGTGTTAACTCGAATGCACAATAGATCTGACTTGATCGTGTAAAACTGACCAATTCAAACTTTACACAGGTCACATGAAGTTGCATTTGATTTGCAAGTTAAAACAACTGGCTGACATTTTCAGTGTTGAATTCATTCTAAACCTACTCTAAAATGGATTATTTTTAAAATAACCTGTTGTTCAGGAGCACAGGTAGGGTTTCTGCTCATACTTTTACGCTGAGGCATGTTTTACTGTACTGTACTGACATTGCCTGTTTGCAGAAGCTAATCTCTCTCTGTGTCTTGTTGGGACTGAGTGTAAAGTCTACACTCATACATCTGTGAACCACAACATTAAAACCATTAACAGCTGAAATAAGTAACACTGTTTATGTTGTTACAATGCAGGAAAACCAGCATGCTGGCATTCAATTGGATATTCCTTTGATATTTGCCTCCTTTTTTTAAATCCCCACTCCCCAGCTCCCAATATGATGCGATCTGATGGAATTTGTGGGACGCAAGCTTAATTCACCCAAGAACACACCCCACAACCTACAAACTCCAAAGGATCAATTGCTAAATCTCCATTAGACCATTGAGATGTGTAGGCTGTGCGAATGTAATGGAGGAGGTGTATAGACAGAATGAGGTACTGCTTGTTAAAGAAAAAAAATTTAAAAATCTAAATTACTGCTTTCAATGAAAAAAAAAATAACACAATGCTTAAGTTTGTGGTAAAATTCTTGGACCTCGCAGGATAATGTCCAAATGAACTACATTAATCCACAAGAAGAAGAGTAGAAGAAGAAGCTGTAATTGAGTGTTACATCAAACAATTACTTTGGCGAAATGGTACACGGATCTCGTGCCGACTTCTCCAACATGAAAATGAATGTCCAGCTATTTTGTTCTCTTCTCACTGCTGGAAAATCAACAGTACATATTCAAGCTTTGTCAAAGAAACTTGTCACTCGGAGTGAAAAGTCAACATGACATCATGGCGGTGTGCACAAATAGCACATCGCATCAAGCGCAGGGCTGTGGTCTGTTTGTTGGTCAGCTGATCACTACATGTCAAGATGTTTTTGCAAAAGAGCAGCCGAATCAGTTCAAGCTCATTTTACACCTTGCTGAGCCCGGGTCCATGATTCACTTCAGTCACATTACATTCTCAGTATGGGGTGTACAATAAATGATACACTGCTAATGATATACAGTATGCGTCACAAATTACTTTATTTTTCTAGCTTGTCCTCTCTTCAGCCTCCTTGTTCAGGCTTCAATGACTGGGGACTGATTGCAGGGAAACAGAGAAATGACAGACACTGGAGTCACTTGGCACAGACCTCTGCTGCAATTTTGACACTTCCGCACACAAAACAAACCTCCATTGTGGAGACAAACAGAGCTCTCGGGTTGTTAAATAATTCAATCATCTATTTGTCCATCTATAAGGCTTAGCTTGCATCCAGCCATAAACATCGAAATGAGTTTGAGGCATACACTCCCCCATGGTAAACGGTTACAATTTATCGTGACCGTGTTTTCTTACATGTGTTAAGAGACTGTATGTCTTCTCTCGAGGGTAGTGCATCTTTGGAAGAGACAGACTTTGTAATCTGCTCAGTGATAGCTATCATGAAAACAATCATTTTTAATAATTCATAGTAATGAAATCAATTTAGGCTGACAGCTATATTCAGCAGCAGATCACAACGAATACTTCTATTTTCACATTGTCGTGTCACAGTATTTGTCTTTATTATCTGGGACTGCATAGTCTCATAAGCTCAAAATCAAATGCCCTTTTTGGCAAGTAATATTCCTCCTTCTTTTGGAGAATCAGCATCAAATCATCTCCAACAAATCAATGTCTCCCTTAAGAGTTTTCCTTGGCGGGAGATTCTGATTGAATTTTTTGCTTATCTTCTCTTTTCCAATCATGATCTTTATTCAAAGATAAACTCGAATATGGTTTTGGGCACACGTTGAGGACTCTTGGCTCGAAACATCGAACATACCTGGAACTAATCAAGACTTCATCTTTATTTCATTGGATGAAACTGTCTATCTTCTGTTGGAACTTATTTTGCTTCTATTGTAATTTGAGGTGGATGCAGTGGGAAAAAGCATCATTTCCAGGCGGTGATTTAGGATACGTTTGTCTGTTTGGGGAGGTAAGAGCAATGTTGATTACACACACATTAGCAGAGTTCATATCTGAATTTGGATAGTTAATGGCACACACAGCATATGCCTCAATTCATCCTGCCAGAAATAAATGTAATAACAGTGATCAAAACAAAACAAAAAACAAAAACAGAGAGAAAACAAGGATGGAACCAGGGTAAAAAAAGATCAGTTGAAAGAGTTTGTTTTTAGATGTGTGATGTATGGCTTTTGTTTTTGTCGATATTCTGTGTTTTTTTTTTTTAATTGACTGTGAGAAGATGACAGCAGCTACTGGGAGTGATCATGAGACCTTAAGGTATAGTCACACTGAGGAGAGACTGTGATGAGGCAATAGAGAAGTGATAAAGGTTACATCAGTGTGGAAATCCATCACAAGAAAAATAAAGATAGTTTTCCTACAAAGGCAGCCTAATCAGTGGCCTCCTGACTTGATCTCTGGACCAAATAAACAGTCTCTAAGTACCCATAAAATTCAAGACACACCGAATGTCCTCAAATCAGCACGGCCTGCTGGCTACCATGGAAGCAACTTTTTCTCTACCTTCTGTAGGATCATTATTCAGAAAAATCCCATACATGTGCAGTCATGTGAAAAAAGAAAGTACCATGATTTTACCAAGTAAATACAACCTAAAAAACAAGGCATGACATATTATACCATGTCAATTCTTATCTAACAAAAGCTAAGCCAAACTGAAGAAGTGGTTTGTGAAAAGAAAAATAGCCCCTCCCTTGATGTTTCCATACGAAATAAGACGAAAATAAGTAGCAGCCAGGTGCTGCTAACCAAGCTGACTGATTAATTGATCATCAGAAAGAGTGAGCGCTTCCATACAAGCTGAAGATCGGTCAGTTTGCTGGTCTGGAGCATTGTTGTGCGTGTTAAGGCAATGTTAAGTAGGAAAGACATTAGCAATGATCTTAGAGAAGCAGTTGTTGCTGCCCATCAGTCTGGGAGGGGTTTGCAAGGCCATTTCCAAACAGTTTAGAGTCCATCATTCTCCAGTGAGAAAGATTATTCACAAATAGGAAACATTCAAGACAGTTGTCAATCTATCCGGAAAGGAAATTCCCAGCAAGTTCAATCCAAGGTCAGACCACGTAATGAGAAATTGCAAAACAAAACCAGAGCGACTGTACATCTTACACTCCACAAGCATCAGTTAGCATGTTAAATGTTAAAGTTCATGGCAGTATAAATAGAGAAAGTCTGAACGAGTTGGGCTTACTGGAAAACTTTTTCAAATGAGAATACATAGTCGAAACCCTATGCCGTTTCGATGTAGGAACTTAAAAAGAAATCACAAAACTTCAGGAACTGACCTTTGACAGGCAGGAAAAAAGTTGGGATGATTGAGTGAGGAGATGATTTTACTTAGTTATGCAGCCACAGGACCTGGGCACCTTGCAGTCATTGAATCAACCATAACCTCCTCCATATACCAAAGCATTCTAGAGCTAAATGTAACACCGTCTGTCTGACTGCTAAAGCTTGGCTGAAACTGGGTCATACATTAAGGCAATGATCCCAAGCAACACCAGCAAATCTTCAACAGAATAGCAGAAAAATTAAAGTACCAAAGTGTTGCAATGGTCCAGTCAAAGTGCAGACCTCAGTCAGATTGAATCAGACGATTTCATACCTTAAGAGAGCTGTGCATATACAAATGCCTGCAAACCTCAATAAACTGAAGCAACTTTGTATATAATTCCTCCACAATGTAGTGAGAGACTGATAATGTCATACTGCAAATGATTTTTCAAGTTTATTGTTGTACAAGCTGTTGAGTCGTGTGGTGTTATTAGCTTTTCCCACAATGTCTCTGTATTTTGGCCTTTTATTGTTAAATCAATTATTAATATTTGTACATGAAACCTTACAATTGAAAAAGGGTCTAATTTCTTTTTCACAACTAAATCAGGTTGCTATCCATCTCTGCTAGATGCTTGTCTGGTGAGCACAGCCACAACAAACAAAATAAAACAGAATCATTTCTCAAGGTCTCCTCCTTCTCCACTATGCTGAAAGATGTAGGAGACGTATCAAAGAACAATACGGCCAGCTCATTGGAAATCTCTTGCTTATCAACAGACTGTGGGCAGAGTCTGAGGATAAAGTCTTTGGTTAGTTGTATCATTTGATGTGTAACTCAGACAGACTCTTAAAAAAAAGTTCTACCCTAATTAAATTATTCTAATACATGATAGTTTCACAATCCAGGCTTTAAAAAAACTTTCTGTGCTGAGTAGCGTCAAGTCACCTACAGGAAAACTTCATAATCTATGACAAGGTATATTTTCCCAACCTAAACTAAGTCTTTTTTTTTTCACATCAAACCCTCACCACTAACCCCTAATTCTAAATCTAATCATATATTTTATAGTCATAACTCTAATCATTAGCAGGTGAGAGCAAATTAGAAAAGTAGGTAATCACATATAGAAAAGTGCACAGACTGAGAAAAGAGTTGTAAAGGATGTGATCTGAACCAACAATCGCTCACTTGAAGGTTAAGGACTTAGCACCAACCATTAAACCAACTTTTGGTTTGGGTTAGGGTAACCTTAACCCCAACCCTAACCCACTTAACAAAGTTAACAAACTTTCGCAGACACTCTGTTTCTACAATATTTTTTATTTAAAAACAAATTATGTTTCCAGTTACACGCCCTACAGTCACCTCCTCCATTATTGTTACCGCTCTATTTGCAGTCTCTGTCTGCCTGTACAGTCTGAAAACCCAATAAAGAGGCACTGGAGTTTAGAACATGTTTCTGCAGTCACATGCTAGTGACACCTTAAGTATGAATTCCCAATATCCCTGCTACGTACTCATCAGCTCTTCTTTTTGTCCACTTTACTTGCCTGCGATCTAACATTATCCATGACAATCAAATCAAGAAATGATTTAAACTTCCTCCTCCTTGCTCTGTGTGTTGCTCCACATCGGCAATGTCACCTCTTCAACTTGTCTGGGTTTGAGGTCTTATTCTAGGCATTACTTTGGATTTGGAAAGTTCAAAGAGTTGCTTCTACATGCAGACAACTTTCCTGTTGGCATGATGACTCAACACACTGGATGTGCCAGAATTACCTGAAGTTATCATACCAGCAGCACTTCACACATTCCATTTTTTTTACAGAAAAAAAATTACTTACTTCAAAAAACCCAGTTCTTAGAGTATTTTGATATTTTATATGTAGAATACTTTAAAGCGGTCTGTCAACTTCTAAGTCTCACAACAAATGTTGATTAGTTAACTATTGATATGCATCCACAGATATGATTATCACTGTTTTTCTATGATACAAACCACCAGTTCCCCATAATTTGCTCAAATAGTCATATATAGGATGTAGACTTACATTTAAGGGGAGACAAAAGTCTGCATTTGGAAGCCGGAGGGGCTGGCACATGACACTACACACCTGGCCGACAAATGGGAGAGTCAAGAAGAGCCCCATCCAAACCACTGGTTCTTTCAAATATCTTCATTTTGAAATGTCTATTTTGCATTAAGTCTGTTTTTCCTTCATCATGACTTGCTTTAAAACTGATCCTGTCATGGCATAGTGCATCAAAATGTCTTTTTCCTGGATTACTGGAAACGCTCCTTAGATAAACAAACACACCATGCTGGACATATGAACCACATTATTCATGTATTGCATTCCAACTAAAATGCTTTACTTTAAAAGCTGTGTTCAGTGGCCCCAAAAGAAAAAAAAATCCAATGTCATCTTTGTTAGATCAAATTCAAAGTTTTCTGTTACAAGACCATTTCACTGTGACACTGCGCTGCATGTTCATACATGAGAGACACTCGGTCCTCATCATTCTATTTTTTATTAAGAAATACAAGATAAATTCTATAACTGTCGGTATTTCTTTACGTCTACCAGTCCAATGTAAGCCGAACCTTACAACTCCGGTAGCCTCACAGAATATACTGTGTCTGCAGTTGCAGGAGGCCACAGAGCAATGCTTCTTCTGCATAGGAGACTGAGTGTGACATTTATCTCCCAGGGGAACAATAAATCAGTGAAGTTTACAACATTAACAATGTACAGTTTTAGAGCACTGCACAGTAGGACGCAGTCTAATGCAGTGTTTTTGGTTAAACTTTCAGTCAAGTCTTGCCTTTCCTTAAGGAGCACGCTGTTTTTCTCACTCTGATAAACATTGCAGTGAAGTTGTTCGCAGTCACAATGCACTACCCTCTGCAATCAAGGGACACAGTCAGAAGGATGCAGGGCATTTTGTCCATTCACATTTGATTGCATTTGCTCTCTCAGCAGGTGCACAAATGGTAATCATCTGAGCTTCTAAGAGCCAGTAATGTGTGTTGTGAAAGGTTTGGAGTGGGGTTCTGACCATCTGCCAGATCTGGGACAGAATTCACAATCACTTTTCCCACCAGAGGTGAATGATTATTACTGCCTTTCTCTCATTCTGATGACTCCCACATGTCACCCCCTACTCATTATTCCTGTCATTTAATCGGGCAGTTGGGAGTTATTGAAAAGTCTCTTATGAGATTTAAATGCTAAATGCGATCAGAGGTTGTGTTGAGTGCAGAGCGTTTTTCTCATTCTCAATCTTTTTTTTGTCTTCTTTAGTATTGGTAAATTTCAGTTCCTTTTCTTAAAATGCATGTTTCGAGGAGACATAAGAACTGCTGTGAATGGAGAGAGCAGAAGAGCGGCGGCTTTTCCATTTCTGGCCAAGTCCTGTCTCTGGGGGTGGGGCAGTTCTGAAATTGCCAAATGAGTAACATACTGCTTGAATGGCTTTCTAGTTGTCTGAAAATAGGACATTTAAGTATGAGAAGTAGGCCAAATAATGCTGAGATTGTGGGAAAAGCTTACATTTGAGTATTTGATACTTTTAGAATATGTTTAAAACAGCACTTCTGTACTGTTCATTCAAGTCTTTGATTAATATATTATTCTTATCACAGAGAAATATTCTATGAAGTGCTATGAAACAAGTGTTTGTCGAAGATGTTATCATCGTCATAAAGCTGATCCCGCTTAAAAACGTATGAATTTCAGATTGCAAAGAGAACCAAAAAAGTAAGCTGCATCAAAACAGGAGATGGTAAAAGGTACTGGTAACTGGCAAAAATGTTGTGATAACAAAGGGAAGCACTATTGAAATATATACGAACAATATCGTTTTATTTTTGCTTAATGCTGAGTTAAATCAGAGGTGCTGTTTAACGTGTTACAAAAACTTTATGTTATTTGTATTCAAAGAATGACACATGCTGGAGTTCTTTGCTTTGGATGTGAATTTACTAATTATGGTGGATGAATGTTCTTATTTCTGACTAAGTCAGAACCGTTCTTTCTCTTTGCTTAAAGTGTTTTTATCACAGATCCCTTAATGGCCGCAAAACTGACCATCACAAATGGCGTATTAAGCGTCAGGTTACTATGTTCGGTTTTATTACAAAGAATATGTTCACCAAAGAATTTTGTGAAGTGAATTATTTAATTCTCAAATTAGATTCGATTCGAGACAGTGCAACATGACTTCTCTAATTAGCCAATATCACATCAGTTTTCTAAAGATTAATATGTAAGAAAGATGCTGTGAAAAGAAATTTCTTATATATGGATGAGAGATGCAGCAGATGTGCCCCAATTCATCACAAATCCATAGTTTTGCACACTCAACACTGCATGGCTGGAAGAAAAAGGGGAGCACAGGTTGTGCTTAAGTAACAATTTCTAACTCTGCACTGAAAAAAAAAAACGAAAAGAAAACAGCATCTGCTTTTCCTGCAAAATCAAATCCTTACCCCTCTGGCATTACTGGATTGAAATGCGTAAGGATGATTTAATAAAGTGCCGTTGCAGTTGGGTTAGGGGGAGAGAGGTCATGGTGGGGAAATGGGAGGTGACCAGCAAACTGAGGTTACGTTCTGGATTTAATTATGACACTTTAGTTCAGCCATTACTGGAGCTGCACACAGCTCTGCTATAATGAAAACTTATGTATGCCTGTGTGTGGGGTTGAATTAGCAGGTGCCGGGGGGGATAGTTAAACTTTTTTCAAGAACAGAATTTTCAATCAAGGTACCATGCAGATTCCCACAGGATCGCAGGCAACTAAAACAATTATATTCAAACCTGCATTTTATTTGTTTTATTCATTTATTTGGCTCAGAAAAGACCTGAAAGTAGGAACTTGAGGAACTTAGTACTGTGATAGTCAGACTAGTTAGCTAGTTAGACTAGCAACTGACCTGAGGCCTGAGGACAGGGAGGTGTAAAAGGTGTAAAAGCTAAAAGCTTTTCTACCATAAAGGTCACAGTTTTCTGAGTTTGGAATGCAAACACGTGATTAGTTTATATAACAAACTATATGTAAACTGCACACCTAATCACAGTAAAGCAAAGTAATTACTAGGATGTGTTCAGAAAAGACTTTAAGTGTTTTCCTGACCTGGGGGCTTCATATATTGTGCTCTGCTATGCAATTCAGATTTCTGCCTGTGCACTAAATGTCACATGCCCATCTCTCTCTTTCTGTGTTAATGGTTACAGTCAGGGCATTGGACGAACGTGTCAGGAATACACAGCATCAGTCCTGACAGGAGAGGCGAGCTGGATAGATGCTGAGTGACACTCAGCAAGCTCCCTGAAGATATCCTCTTTCAAGATGACTAAAAGGGAACGAGAAAAAATAAAGCAAAGAAAATGCCAGCCTTCCCTTGTCTAACAAAATCCTGGAAGGGGATGCAGTGGAAAGTACAACCTTATTTTTTTATTTTTAATTTTAATCACCCACTAATGCATTCTGATTCAGGAGAGTGCATTAAAATCCTACATTATAATGAGACGCCAACTGGGGGATGAGTTGATCGTGCTACAGATGTCTGTTCAGGATCACAGCTCCAGCGACACCTTCAAAAAGGTCATAGGACTTTGTTTGAGACATTGAGAAATGCAACGGTCTGATGCTGGCAGGACACGGCCAGAGGGACATGGAGGGGATTTAGGAATCAAGCGAGCATGGTGGGAGTGCATGGTGAGATTCCCCACAGCAGGAAAGAAATTGAGTCAGGCTGCCATGCACTGACGGTTTTCCAGAAGGCTATTCTTAATGCTCCACAGGTTCAAAGCTTAAGCTAGCTAGGAAACGGTAGAGACTCTGAAGGGCCCTTTGGTGTCGGCTTATCAGATTTACTGAGCTAACTTCCTTTAAATTCTACTGTATGGTGGAAATTATCACCTTTAATCCTCCTATAGAGCATCACACAAAAATAGTTATTCCATAAATGCTACTTTTAACTTTTGTGATGAATGTAGTCTTTCTAAGTTTCTAGTTTCTCACAGTGGCTTCATTGTTAACATAATAGAAATAAACAGGAAGCATGAACTTTGTCTTTCTCATGTCTGACAACGTTCCTGCTAGTGATGGCCAGCTACCAGTTAGCACAGATAAAAAATAACTGGGAACAATAGGAAACAGCAAAAGGAAAAAAAAAAAAAAGATAAAAACAGCAACGTGTGTGACAAAACTAAAGGGAGACTCCCTGTGCATCTGTTGCTTAGAAAATTACCGAAAAGTGAAAATCATTTCTACATTTCTGGCTGGATGGAGAGATCAAACCCATCACGCTATATCATACCCACCATATTTCAATGGGTTTTAGAAGTATAGTTGTGTTTGTTTTCAAGCTATTTTCTAGCAGTCTGAAATATCTGTGGCTAGCCTGTCTTCACTAAGCGTTGAGAAAGTCTTTCAATATTAAGCTATTACTGTGACGACTTTACATAATGGCAGTACTGCAATATCACGCCATAATGAGCACTGATTATCAACTTTGGCGACAGAAGAAGTAGGCCTAGTCTATCTGTCACAGGGGCATGAGTTGCTAATAAAATCAACACTGGTCCTGTTTTGTGCATTCAATCCATATAATGTGACTGTGTTGGTGCAAGCAACACTAAAGCTTTAGGACAAGGGATGATTTCAGAATCGATCTTCATCATTGATATTTCAGAAAGAATGTTGGATTTCTCCTTTCAAAACTTGGAAGAAAATACAACCCCAAATTAGGAAAAGATGGAACTTATATACAAAATGCAAAATGTATACAAAATGCAAATGATAGAAAAACACAGTGACTCTTATGTGTATCTTCAACATTTTCTTTAATTGAAGACACTGTGAATCCAAGAGATTTGATGTTTTGTCTCTTCACCTTCATTTGATCTGTTAGAATACATCTATTTTTGCATTTCAGGCCTGAAACACTTTCCAAAGATGGGATTGTAAAATGACCATGTTCTTACAATGTTCTGGCTTTGAGGATAGCTAGTGATGAATCAGTAAGTGTAGTTTTGTCTAATTCTTTCTGCAAACACATTTTGAGGTGTACAACAGTACGGGGTCATAATTATTATTATTATTTTTTTCAAAATTCTACACAGTTTCTGAGAACAGGTCAGGACTACAGGCTGACCAGCCCAATATCCATAGCTTCTTCTTCCTCAGCCATGCTTTTGTAAAACAAGCAGAATGTGGTTTTGTATCATCTTGTTGACAAATGCATGGATGTCCAGGGAAAACACGCCATCCTGAAGGCACTATATGTTCCTCAAAAATATCCGTGTGCTTGTCTGTGTGAAGGCTGTCTTTGCAGAAGTGTGAACTACTTTTGCCAAGGCCACTGATACAACCAAAGAGTCAGGCAGTCCTTTTTGTCTTTAGTCTGGAACCGTTTCTTTCTAAAAAAAAAAAAAGGTCTGGAGTACTGATTGGTCTGACCACACTCATACATTTTGATCATGTAATGATCCATCCCAACTGCTTCCGAGCCCAGGGAAGTTGAAGCTGCCTCTGGACAAGATTACATAAAGCGGTTTCTTCTTCGCACGGTAAAGTCTTGAGTGGCATTTATGAACTGAACTTCACATTGTATGATGCTTAATAAAGGTCCCTCCCAGTAATTCTTTGCCCATGTGGTTAAACTCATTATATCAATGAGTGATGCAATGCCATCCAAGGAATTGGAGACCACAGGTGTCCAGTTTGGGGTTGTTCCTTTCCCCTTTACACACTGAAATTACCTGAATCATATGATGATGTTATATACTGTAGAAATCTTTGAGAAACTGTTTGAGAAACTCACACATATTCTCAAGGAAAGTCTTTCATGGACACCATTTTCCGATCAAACCCCAATCACAATCGCGTGCTGACATCAGCTGTTTGAAGTGACATCATCTTTGCCACCTTCCCATCTTTGAATATAAACAAACTGGACAGGGTTGAGGAGACAAAACATGCTTAAATATCTTGGGTTCATACTGTCTGTAAAAGAAATAAAAGAAAAAGTTAAAAGAAACAACTTTTATTTGGGTTTTTTTTATCTTTAACCTTATAATAGAAATCACTCATTTCACATTTGGGCTATTTTTTTTTTACTGCAGCAACGACTGCTTTGCCACAAGCTGTAGATAAACCACAGCTCCAAAGGGCGAATTTGTCTTTCAGTTCAGCCTGAGATGTTTTAATCTAGAAAGATTAAGTTTATTTTCTACCTTTGAAACAGTTGACTTTAGAGACATAAAACAGGCCTGCTCAAGCAGAGATAATTAATTCAGTACGCAGAAGAACTGGCATCTGTAGGCACCTCTAAGGTCATGAAGTCTGTGTTCAGTTCAGAGCAAGCAACAAACAGGATATAGAAAGGCATTTGATTGGGTGTTTATATATGCATGCAGTCTTGCTTGCCTGCAAAGTTTATGAAGATAGGCTTGCAGTTAACCATCCGTGGCATATCAGAGAAAAAGACGCAGAAAGGGAGGGAAGGAGCAACATTGAAAGAATTAAACAGAAACACTGATCGCTCACACAGATATACAGACATGGGACTGGGACACAATTGTCTCTGGCGTTGTCCTCATTGTTCTTTCTGGTAAATGTCAAAGTTGACAGAAACAGGAGACAGATTTCAGTTTCCTTGCAAAGGAAAATAGAGATCCTTGTTACACTCACAGAGCATTAAAGGTGGTTTCTAGAAGCATCAGAAGCCAAGTTCACAACACAAATAATCTAGTTTATTCTTCCACATATGTATAAATACACAATTACAAACAGCAGTTCCCTACTTTTATGCATCTATTATCACTTATTGCACAGCTGCCGATGTGTAAAGCGAGTACAGTGAATGTTCTCTCACTGTGACACTCACTTTGCTTACTTTCATGAGTAAGGCTTGACTTTATGTTATTTTTCTTCCTGGTTTTCTTTTGTTGTTTTGTGCCTACCATTCAGGAATTTTCTTTCTACTGAGAAAAATCAACCTTGTCCACCAGGGTTTTTTGTCAGTTGTCTAGAGGAAAGTGCTTTGAAAGCAATGTGTCATAGGCGAAAGAATGAAATGACTTATTTTTCATATTTTCGCATCAGCTTGAGTGAATGGACAGCACCGCTCCACATGCAGCTCACATACAGGAATGCTGAGATAAATCCTCAGTGAAACTCTTTTTTTCTTTCTCTCTCGCTTTATACTCTGGCAAGATGAATGTCTTTAAGGAAAAGACTAGGGTTGACAAGGCACCAAATGAAAGCAGGCAGACCTGTGAATCTGTTCAGCTTGCTCAGGTTTTTATTGTCTTCTTTTTTGGCTTCCAACAGTCCCGTGGAAAACAATTTATAACAATCTGCTTCCATTGAGAAATGTTGTTAGGGAGCTTTATGTATAGTGTAGTTTATACATTATCGCTTAAATGTCCTGTAAGCCCCCACATCTTTTCAGATTATTCTGAGTTGGGTGCAAGTCACCCAACTTCAGGCACTAATACATTTCTTCTTTTTTTCCCTTTACACTTTGACCTGATATGGGAGGCTGACACAGATTTTTGTAAAGATTTGAGTCAATGTACCAAAGTGTGACAAAACCTTCATAAATATCAGTAAAGCCTGTGTTTAATAACTATATCATGTCAAAAAGCTGTACTTAGAATAACTGGAAATACATGCTTTGGTTGGCATGGTTGTGCAGAGCATTTAACGTTGTCCATCCTGGTTAAGAACAATGGCTCATGATTGTTCTTAAGATGGTTAAAAAGATGTATATCTTCAGCCCCACTGGTCACACCTGTATGTTTTCTTATCTGTTTGAAGTGTGGTTCCTCCACAGACTCAAAAAAAGCCATTCTGTGTATGCACGTTGTCTGACTGACCTAAATTACTAAAACAAAAGAGGTAAAGCAGAGCCATCATTAATCTGTTTAGCTGTATCTGTGTATTTCCAGTGATGAAAGGTCAGGATGTCATAAGAGTAAATGAAGGTCTTCCACATGGCAACTGTGGTCACTTTCTGAGGCTCATGGAGCTTTGTGGAAACAGAGCAGTGCTGCTTTAATTTAGCCACGACAAACACTGGAAAAACAAAGGTCACCCAGCTCTATATACATGCTGAAGTCAAGGGCATTTCAATCAAGCAGTCCTTCACGATGCATTACTGAGATGAAGACTAATCAGCGTACTGTAATTGATTTTAGTCAAATTACCTGTCTATGTGGCAGTGACATGTCTGGCATTTGCAGATTAAAAGGGTAAATTAGACAATGTCAGTGTCTGTGGACAGGTGGTAGATTGAACTACAAACTTACCAAAAATCTTTGCATGCGGTTAGTGAGATAGTCATCTGGTGAAGTGTCTACTTTTTAATATTTCACGGATACGAATGTTTCCTGCTTCTGCCCATGTTGGTCATAACTAGCATCTTTCTTTAATCATATTTTTTCAATTGACTCGGGCATTTAAAGAATGCCGAAAGAAATTCACCTTGCCATGGCAAAAAAAACGAGCTTTCACTCTGCAGTCTACTGACTAAAGGAAACAATGGTTGAGTTATAAAACAAAGAGCGGTTTGACAGCATATCCTTGGGGCCTGAGGGACACACATGGAGACGTGATGAAGGCTTATCCTGAGGGAGAAGGGCTTGCTTATATTTTGAGATTCAGTCCAATAAGCTTCAAAATGTTGTGTGTGTGTTGGAGCAAGGTTCCTTCCATTTCCTCAGCTCCTCATTTGTCTTCGCGCAAAATGCTGCAAATGACAGTAATGGAGCAGATAAAAGGAAATACCTGAGAAAGGGTGCCATAAGCAAAAGAGATAAAGGATGTATACAGACAGAACTATCGAGATAGAAAGAGGTGCAGAGCAGTGTAGGGATCTTTCTGCCTGCACCAAGGCCTACAGTGTTTTCCCTCCTCGCTGCTTACACCTGCTGCGTACTGATCAGGTTAAAATATTTCTTCATCTTCTACTATAATGAGGAAACTCATATCCTTACAGAGCATTTCTAAGTAATTAAAACTGTATGGAAGCAAATTCCATATGTCTTCTATGATACTATTTATCTTTATACTATCATTGTCTTCAGACTCTGCTTTGAGTAGCTCATGTGTTACATACACTTTAATATTATCATCTTTTTTTCAATTTTCTTCATACCTCTGCAGTTACTAATCACATAAAAACTCATTCCTGTATCTAAATATTGCATAACTTTTTAGTTTTTACCACAAAAAAGGGTTAGGGTTATTTAAAAATGTTCCCCTGTTAAGTAGTAAGTCAGCCATTTTTTGTGCTGTTGAAGAATTCAACCTTCACTTTTCATCTGGTATTTTGTGCACTACAAACATACTAAAAGTAGTGTACTGCATAGATACATTTACATGGACGTCATAATGACTGCCTCAACCCGATGATGCAATATGTCAACGTGTCTGCCATATTGGAGATGGCAGACAGGCCATTAAACTAATACTAGTAAACGGGGAGTTTTTACTGGAAAAGATAATGTAAGCTTTACATTTTACAGCCGATTTAGATTCGATATTCAAGAGCAATCATTAGTAACATTTTAGCTAAATAGTAGTCACAGATACTCAAAAGAGAGATAGAGAGGCATAAAACTGTCTATTTTTCAGGAACAGATTTTCTTTATTTTCTCTTGTTAATACTTTAAAAAGGGTCCCATTATAAAATAATACAGCCTGATATCATTTCTATCTCGATGGAAAAGTATAATTATTGATCCCCTACAGATACAATAAGCTGTGGTGTGAACACATCTAGTCACAGTAGTAACAAAATGAATCACTTTAGCGAGCTGGTTTGAATAGTGTTTGTACTGTATAGAACCAAGCTGCACAAGAGCCATAGGTTTTTGGAAAGTATTGGTCAAATACTCACTGTGACACTATCAGAGAAGTTATTATTTGGTCTAAGCAGTAAACATGTGAGCTGTCACTTGCTTTTGAAATATTTGCACGTGACATATAGCAGTGCAGGCTTTGTGGCTCTTAAAACAGTTGCTTACAAAGAGTTGTTGAGTTTGGACATATAGAATGTAATTGTTCTTTTGTGAGTTATATCAATTCATAATTAGTCTGTTGAAGTATGGGATATACTTACAGCAGCAGTCCGTGTTTGTGAAGTCAGTACAACCAAAAAGCACTTTTTTGTGTCATAAAGTCTTACATCAATGTTGTGGAGAGAAGGTGTTCCCAAGCAGAAACTGATGCTGTCCATAACCTCAGTACTGTCTGCATTCAAGTAGTGTCCAAAAATGCAGCATGACTTAGTTATCACTGTCCCCTAGTGGGTCCATAATATAGCAAACACTAATAATATAGTGGGTTCATGAGTAAATAAGGGGATAGTTAGAGCACAACCTATGAATGTACTAATCTAACCCATATCTCTGCCTGCCAGCAGATGACACTGCCCTCCCTGGCCTCCAGGACCAATACTGAGATAATCAAGCTGTACATGTTTGAATCACACAGCAATTCTCAAGAAGAGGAAGCTAAAATGAAGGATTTGGTGAAAGTTCAATAAAGATGACCTGTTTTGTCATATCTACTTGTATTCCAGGGTGTATTTTTGCTTTCCTATTGCCTCTCCATTAGCCACTTCCACTCCCACGCTGTCACACTCACCTCATTCTTAATTCTCATTACACACCTCAAGTTCAATGACCTCTTTGCCCACTTTATTTGAGTCAATAGCCTGATATCTCCTCTTAAATTTGATTTAATTCTTTCCATACTCCCCCATGCCTCTTCACCTTACCCACCTGCTCCCCATCTTAGTCTCTTCATGATGCCCAAAGAGATGTCATCCGACATCTGAGCCACCTGCTAACTGCTCATCCTTTACCACCTAGAACTAGATTCCAGGGTCCTGTCCTACTCCCTTCCTTTGTTCGTGATTTTGCACTACACAACAAGAAGTGCTAAAGCTCTGAGGCCCAGAGCTTCTCACCAGAGTTACAGACAGGAGAATAGACAAAAACATGTTAATAAGATAGACTTACCAGTTGAAGGATATGCCCCCTTGTACTTGTGGTGTCCCAATGATGGCAAGGCAAGGCAAGGCAAGTTTATTTGTAGAGCACAATTCATACACAAGGCAATTCAAAGTTCAAAGATAAATTATTAGAATGGCATCAGATAAGATCATTAGTTTTGTGGCAAAAGACAGCTTTCTTTGGGTCAAATTTACAAAGTCACTGTCCAAAAATTTAAATCTGTAGACTTGTGATCGCTTCTGTATTTTTGATTGGACATGGCAATGTCCAAGCCATTTCCTGTATGTTGTACTATCTTTGGGTAAAGACACAGAGACTTCCAGAATCCGATTTCATCCCATAAACAGAACATGCCAGGCCCACCATCTGCACAGTAAGAGCAAAACACTTAAAGGTTCTCCTACTGGTTTCTGCTGTCTTCATTTAATCAATTCCAATTCAAGGAGCATAGAAAATTAGCTTTAAAGCCCCACTCTGCAAGTACTCAGGATTGGTTCCTTCAATGTTTTACAAGGAACATACAGGCTTGTTTGACCTCATTTTCCAAAACAAAAGGTGGTGCTCTGTCGATTCAGAGCAAAAACGTCCTACCATGGTATTGATGGCTGATTTTGATCATGATATGTCTTATAAAACTAATTCTTATGGACATATTAAAAAGATTGAAAGCAGATTCTTATTATTGCCATTTCAAATTAGTAAAACTGTGCGACCTGTACGACCGTACAGGTTGGGAATTCTTTTAGTTTGTTGCTGAGGGGAACATCTCACAGAGGTGACATTTTCATGTTAAATAGTTTAAGTTTGAATATAGTTATAAGTTGGAACATTCAGGTGGTCCAATGACAGAATATTTTCACTCAGTAGCATGTTGCCATGAAGATTAAAGAAGACTCAGCAGCAATGTTCTTTTCTTGGTATTTGGATGTAATTATAATTATTAATTCATGCACATAATTGACAACACCATTAATTGGACAAAGCTACTTGTAAATTGCTTTGTGATACATTTACAGACTGGATTCTAATATATATTAAAACAAAAATTCATATAAGATGCAATGCACTCACAACAAATCAGTTAGACTTGTCTGTTTTGATCAATTTCATGTTGTTCTGCTTTCAACAAAAACAAGACCACTATCATCATTTCTCTGCTATAACTTTTACACCTGCTGTAAACGCCTCTAAGACACAAGTTGACCCACAGGGCAGTCTTTACCAAAAACATGTCAGACAGAGTGACTGAGCTGTCTAATGTCAGAGGAGAGATAAAGAGATGGGGTTGGATAGATGACTACAGGGACAGTGAGACATAATGAGCTGATCAAATAAATATGAGGAATGAAATGCCAGAGTGGCTTAGAGCAGCGACAGACTGAGCTGTCAGGGAATCCCTGGTCTTGGTGTCACAGTCAGCTTCCTCTGCTCACATTCAAAGTCACGTTTTAATTCTGTCACAGCACCTGCCCGGTTTGCTGATCAACAATTCTCCCCTTTCCCTTCTGTGCTCTTCTACCCTCTTCTCTGTATGGATCCTCTCTCTGCCCCCTCTCTCGGTCTGTTCATCTATCTTGCCATCATGTGGTCTCTTATAACGGACCCCCCAGCTTCTGAATTTAACATAATCATGAATGAAAATGGCTATACAGCACTGAAATCATTCAATACTTTATACTCTAGCTTTTTTCCCTTGTATTTTCATTTCCTTCCAAATGTTCTCGGTGAATTATCTTACTTTGATTGGGTTTGATTAGTTTTCTGTAAATGGACTGCCACTTTATAACAGCTACTTCTCCAAAAAGTAGGTCATTAATCAGGTTGATATTTGCCTATGTAATGAAATATTACAATGAATAAGCTCCCTGTGTTGTTTCTGAAAGGATCTATGAAAGAACAATCGTTGAGGTCATGCTTTCCCTGTAATTAT
The DNA here is from genome assembly GCF_036924035.1 of Leuresthes tenuis. Taxonomy (NCBI): domain Eukaryota; kingdom Metazoa; phylum Chordata; class Actinopteri; order Atheriniformes; family Atherinopsidae; genus Leuresthes; species Leuresthes tenuis. Next base: position 20,743,603 of record NW_027325362.1, read on the forward strand.
TTTTCCGCCTGCTTCTGTTTAGTTTTTTGTGTTGGTAGCATTCGGGTGTACTTTTGTATGTGCAGCCACAGTTAGTTGTCAAACAAGTCAGTTTTTCATTAATATCCAAGATAATGAGGGTTATAGATTGGATGACCTGTCTGGCAGTACTTCAGATGCTAGTGGCAGAAAAACACAATACCAGTACCGTATAATAATCGTGCAGGCACGAGAGAATGGTGGAGGGCAAGGGATCTGTTACAGAAGAAATGGTGCAAAAATAATAAAACAACTGGCAAATGTGTGTGAACAGCAATAGAACAGCATGAGCATAGCTTTAGACTGCCCTTTCTCACCAGTTAGTGTCTACCTGGTATTCCAATATTGAGTTGCCTGCTTAAAGATTAAGCCATATAATACAACTCTCAACAATATCCAAGTGTTAATGCTTTATATTAGACATGCTGACTGATAGTATTTGATTCTCCTCTTTAAGTACTGTACTGTGCTTGGCCTGTACTACAGAATTAGTGGCTTGGTGAGGTTCAGCTTTGGATTTTCAGTATCAAACATTTTCAGTATTTCACTTTTTACCAAGCTGTGTCACCATGACAACTCATACTGGAAACATTTAGGTTTGTTTTTTAAAGATAAGAGATTGGATGTCCCGACCAATCAGTTCTCTGAAAAAATGAAAGACACATCAGTGTGTAGACAGTGAGAGAGTTATTTTCCTACTCTGACTGAAGTCAGAGAGTGACTTCATTAGTAGGGAATGTTTAAATAGCCTAAAAAAGAGATTGATTACTCAAAGTTAGCTCCTGCTGGTGTTTAACGATTTGAAACTAACATTAATTCTGTTTTTCTTTCTTTTCAAAAAATGATCACTGAACAATAAAAGATTTCCTGCCATCCGTGTATGTGCAGCCTATCAAATTTGCCAAACTGCATCAAATGGTGTCTGTACATCCATATTCATATCCGCATCTACCTTAAAATGTTTTCTTAGATTTTACCAAAATCACTGGACAATTAAAACCCCTTCTTTCTCCATAGAGCCTGGATAAGAACGCCCACTAACTGTGCATCCATTCTTTTTGTTTGTTCTTTATATGGTGAAAAGATCATTTAAAACAGACAGTGTTGCAACTGACAGGATTTTAGAGTGTTTCTCACATACACCAGCAACACAATCATATTAATGAAATACACAACCTCAAATTATTGAATCTACACCTACTTTAAGGACATGCAGTGATATCAATTAAATTATTAATTTAGGCATTCATACCCAGTCAGCATTATTCTAATTATGTTTATCTTTTGTCAGCGTTTCCTCCTGGTTTGGCAGCGGCAGCTGTGTTGATTTTCCACTTGCCAAATAAAAATTGTGATTGGTCATCTGATGCCCACTCCTTGAGTTGCCCGCACATATCTAAAGTCAGAAAAATCTGGGTAATCTTATCAAGTTGGTAACCAGCATCGTAGTACTGCTTCATCTGATTTCCATTGTCACGGTTAATTATGCTAAATCAGCTACAGATACCCTGTATATGCTGAAATAGGTTTGTAGTTCAGGCCCCAAGTGGTAGCTTGTTTGCTTTGAAAGGGTTTTTAGTTTTTTTTTCATTCTTTTTTTTAAGACAGGTAAAATAAAGCAGATTTAAAAGCTACAAAGCTACAGTTTTTTTTACACATTAATACATTTGTATTGGTCTCTGCTGATGCAAAGAGAGCCTGCTATGCTTCATATCAAAATCATTCAACTGGCAAAGCGTGGCTGGGTTTTACCCGAGCAGGCTGGCTGGGTGACGGTCAGGAAGAGGAGGCATAGCCCTAAAGTCAAGTCTGTGGTTCACCATCAACCTGTCAATTTTTCTAACAGATTTTCCCCACTCAGCAACACACCCGCTGAGAATAAAACCCCTGGTAATTGTCAGAAACGTGACATTGGAGACACCAGCAACCATAATCAAATGTAAATGTAAAATAGTTATCCACATCGTGATGACCCGGTTACACCAATCGGAGGTCACGGAAATTAATGTTTCATCGGCGTGTAATTTTGCCAAAACAATGACAGGCTCCATAGTTTTCCCTGGACCCCTGCCAAATCTGACCAGTGATGACATGTTTAGTCGCATGTCCTCATTCAATCGCTGGTTGTCTAGATGGTATCCAGCAAACAACGTGGGCATTTGATAGATAATTGCTTTCTGAATAAAACCTGGTCTGATTAGAAGAGACAGCGTTCATTTCTAGAAATATGGACAAATTTATTAGTATATATTTCATATGACCACCCAGGGTTGAGACCAGGATGCAGAGTTGTAGTCTTACACACTTCTCTGCAGCTTCCCACCTGCTTTGATATTCATGTAGATGTTGAAAATGACAGCCAAAATATTAACTTTAATTCTATGTTAGATTCTATTGGATTTACTCAAAGTGTTCACAGACCTACTGTCTTAATCACACTCTTGTTCTTGTGATGACCTATGACACAGAAACTAAACAGTTAACAGTATTCCCTCATAACTCTGTCTTATGTGACCATTTTTTGAAAACTTTTGAGTTTACATTACTTGACTATAAAGCTTCTGAGAAGAATTTACATATAGAAGGTGTCGGTCAGGGGATTCTGTAACTAGATTTAAAGAGGTAATTCCGTCATCCTTTTCTTCACTGCCATGTGCAAACAATACTGAGGACCGCTACCTGAATTTTACTCCAGAAAAATTTGACTCTCTTGTTGACAGCACTACAATCTCGTACAACATTGGATAATGTTGCCCCTCTGAAAAGAAAGGTAATCAGTCAGAAGAGGTTGGCTCCTTGGTATAATTCACAGCTGCGTGCTTTAAAGCAGACTCCAAGAAAGCTGGAGAGACAATGGCATTCCTCTAATTTAGAACAGTCTCAATTAGTCTGGAAAGATAGTTTAATAACGTATAAGAAAGCCCTTTGTAAAGCTTGAACTGCTTATTATTCATCTTATTCATATTATCTTTGAATCTGAGTGCTTCAGGGAGAAATTGTCTAGCTAAATAGTTACCCAAGATGGCATTTCCTTGGCTTCTAGTACTACAGTGATGAACCTTGGATTTATTTCTGATGAGAATTTATCATTTGGCGCCCATATAAAACTTAAAAAGGTTTCTAGGACTGCCTTTTTAATATTACCAAAAATATTGCCAAAATCAGGAACATACTGTCTCAGTGATGCAGAAAAACTAGTCCATGCATTTGTTACTTCAAGATTGGACTACTGTAATTCTTTATTATTGGGCTATCCAGCAAAGTCTCTGAAAATTTGGTCCTGATAAAAGGGACTCGTTTCTCTCTACAGTTATCTCATGCATGCTCATGACAGGAAATTGGACCGAAGAGAAGTTTCGGTGCAATCTGTTGGTTTCCTGAGGTAGGAAATTGTTCTTGAATTGGCTCTATATGTATGAATTGGACTAATTTTGAATTCAATTGATTGATCGCTCTAATTGGCTTGAATTGCACTGTATTATTGAAGTGCCTTGAGATGACATTTGTTGTGATTTGGCGCTATATAAATAAAACTGAATTGAATTGAATTAATTATGAATCAGTCACAGAGACTGCAATGTAAGACACCAGCAAGTGCAAGTATTTTATTTTAACTTTATTTTTAACCATTTTATGAGTGGATCATTTGTTATGTTAAAAGGAACACGAAGGGGTGGCCACAGTGAGCGTGATGAACATCTCAACTGTCACTCCATTGTGCAGAAAGCTACTTGTACTACAAATAGCATGATATCATAATTTGAGTTAAACTGTGTTGACCAGTGAACTGTAAAATGATGCCTAAATGTCACATGCCTAAAACATAGCAGTGGCGCAATCCACGTTTATAAATCATGAGGTGGCTGTTGTTTTGTTTTGTGTCCACATGACATGCAACCACAACTCATAAATAGTAAAACGTGTAAGTCTTTAATGTGTATGGTCTTTTAACCTAACCATATATTTAGTAAAATGTAAACTTTCCAACATATATTAATGACATTTTAGCTAACAAATGCTAACTGTTGATAAGTGAAATCAAAGCAGAAAAGCAAATTGATTGTGAATAACACTATGTTGGATGGAACTGTAACTTTGCTCTAGAGTTCAGGACTTCCCTATTCTGTGACTACATCCTTAATTCTTGGAAGTGTTTGGTATCAGCATGTCGCAAAATGTCAAATGTCCTTGACTGTTAATGTTATCATGTAGCTGGATGTGATCTATAGCTCTAAAGGGGCACTGCTGAAGGAGAAAGTAGTCATTGTATTTTTTTTTACTTTTATCAATAAACAGAGAAGTGGATAATATGGCTAAAAAGCCAGAAAGATGTGAGGGAGCCCTGTTGCTGTTATCTGGTTTGTATACTTGATGGGTCACGATGTGATGTCATATATTGGTTTTTGAGCTGCATTCTTGAAGTATCAGGTATGCCGTTTGGTAATGGCCTCCTTGGTGTTTTTGAAGTTAGAAGTGACCACATATGAAAAAAGGGTTGGGAGTGGAGGAAAAATTTTGAGACCTGATTGGACAAACATACCTCTGTTAACAATTAAGTTATTATTTACCACCAATACTTACCACAAATTGCCGAACTTACTGACTTAGTATTTCATGCGAGAAGTTGATGCTCAGTGGATATGCCACTAAACTATGCTTCCTGTAACTTGCAGCCAAACCTTCTGCAGAATGATTCAATCCAAATTGCATCCATCTGTCCATTAGCAACTGTATCCCCACTTTATCCTGTGGGACATATCCAAACTCACAATGGCAAGGTTAACTAAATATGCATGTGTGTGAACTGTGGTAAGGAAACAGAACACTGAGAAAGAACACAACACACGTAAGAGCTTGCAGACTGAACCCAGAATGACTACAGCCAACCATAAGGCTCAGACCTTTGTTGAAGTGAGGCCACAGTACTAAGCACCGCACAAGTTTGCCACATAGAAATTACAACTCTGTATGATATATGTTTTCAGTGTTTAGCCTAATAACAGCCTGAAAAACATCCTTGACGTTCCCCTATATCGGAGGTACCGTTTGGTCTTATCAAATACAGAGACAATGTGCCCTGATGACACTGTAACAAATTCTCTAAAGAGATTTTCCCGACAAAGCCAGAGCCCAAACGCCTCCATCTCTAACGTGCAGATTATACAATCTGCTCAGTATGAAACAGTCGAAGGGCTGACGTTCTACCATTCACCAGCATGTCACCAGGTGTTATGATACATGCCAAAGGCTCTGGGCTGTATCCCAGGGCTGCTCCTCCTCTGACAGAGGATGGTATGCAGTGAAAAAAACATTTTCAGGAATGCACTGTGTTGTTTGAGAATACCTGCCATTAATCTCATTTGACAACAACCATATGTAAAAAAATATCCTCAAAGTAATGCTGGCATCAGATCATATTAGTTCTTATCCCACAATGGGAATTTTGGTATGCATTGATATTACAACATTCGGTTAACAAAGTATTTTCTTTACCGCCATCATTTTCTCAAATCAATTTTCCTTAAGCCTAAATTGCAGCTCTTGGCACAAACTCATCTATTCTATTGTGTTGTGTATGTCATTCTGTAAAAGAACTGCCCTCTGCTTTGGCCAATCAGTCCATCAAGCGGCTTTTAGGTTGCACTGATGAGAATCATCAGAGTGGTTTTGGTCTTTTTTATTTTTTGTGCCTCACATCTTTATCTGTAAAATCTTAGAACAATCCAGCTGCATGTCCTCCATCTTATCCTCCTCCTCTATATTTTTGTCTGTCCCCTTCTTGATTCATCTTTTGTTCTATATTTAAGCAGTTTTATGATATTTATGGGTATTGCATATTCAAGAGTCTAACCATGAGCGTGGAACAAGCACAATGAGTTTGTGTTGACAGAGTACATGAGCTCTCTCACACAACCACTCAAGGGAGAAATTACTTTATTGTATTTGTCTAGACTTGTTCTTGTTGTGCTCTGGATTACATGAAAAAAAAAACAATTCTCTCTAACCACTAACTAGCAGCATGGCAAGCGGGGTAGAGTAAAAAGTGACATTCTTAATATATAGGGAATTGAAGACTCAGGTTCAAATCCTCCTGTATGTGTGGGTGACAAGTCAAGAATAGAGAATAGCTTTGATATTACAGTCAGGTCTATTTAATCTCAACCAGAAACTAACAGAATCACATAACTTGTGAGTGTGATCTTTGGTGAGAGACTCACTCTGCTGCATTCATATCTGCCTATGAACTTTAACTAAAGGACTAATTATTTCATTTCCAGCATCCCCCTGTAGACATTCACGATTATGAAGAGATAGGAAGAGCAAATGAGAAAACAGTTCTTTTTTTCATTTTCTTCCATTTAGTCAAATTTGATACCAAGCTGCTGAGAAAGGAAACACTGAAATTAAATTTCCGATGGGAGACACAAACCAATGGAGCAAAGAAATACATGACTTCCAAATCTCAGTGGTAATCATGTGGCAGCCATTTCCCTCCCAACATAAAGTGAACAAGTGAACAGCATCTACACTTGAACAGCAGGTGACAGCTGAAAACTGTCCTTTACATCTCCAGTGAAGAAAACAGTGGGTCTTGCTGACCTCAATTATCCTGCTTTCACAATGGTTTCAGAGTTGAAACAGGAACAGCATCTGCCGCCTTTCAGGTTAAAGAGTGACTTTGTCTGATATGCTGGGATTACAGCTTGTTCGATGCAACAGCTATAGCTAGTCTTGAAGAAATCCATTTGACCACACAGTCCTACCTCCATGCCAAATTACACGATTGACACTTGCAATCAAGATTAAAGGAAGTCAGTCATAAACAGAGAGCTCAATACAATGTTCTGTTATTCTTCTTAATTAGATCAAATAAAACTAAATTAAATTACACAGGGGTATTGGGCTTGTATGACTTTACGTTGCAACCTAGATGTTGAAATGTAATGATAGATATGATTATCAATATGTTGCCCTGCCGAAAGGTCACAACTCTTTCAAGGTTGATCAACATAAAGTGTAAATATGAATCTTGCACATTTTGCATGGGCGTATTTGTTCATGGTCACACACACAGAGGAAGGCAACTGGATGATTTCTAAATAGTCATTGGCAGATGAGATATTGTTCATACAAAGCAGATCAAGTTTACTGATGGAGCTTCATAAGGGGCACTGTATTAGCTTTACTTTGCAGTGAAGAGGGAATAAATTCACTTCATTATAAGAATCATAGACTTTTTCATTTGGGCTTCTGTGACATAAAGCAGCTCTTTGGTTAATGATGATACTGTGTGAAATTATTATTGTGCAACCCTGGGCACTGATTCATTCTAGCAAATTAATCAAAATTCAAATTTACCAGACTACAAACCAAGACTGTCAAACAAACCAAGGATCTTCTTGCTTCTGTAATGTTTCGTTCTCTGGTCAGGTCCCTCCACTTGAGTTTGCCCATATCAAAAACTATGCATTTACACTATTGGGCTTATTTTGGCTGCATTATCCATTTACTGTGACAGCACACATACACTTAACCAAGGACAGATATTAATAATAATGTACAAAAGCAATGCAGGCAGTGCAGCTAAGCGCTCCAACAGGATTACTTTTGACTTTATTTTCCCAGAGAATGAAAGCCACAGCAAGGTGAGTCATTTTAGATAACAAAGCTTGGGGGCTTTTTTTCTCCTCACTCCCAGTAGATAAAGCTGGAAAAATCAATAAATGACACAACCATGATGCAAACAGACTTAATACCTTCAGGGCAAGACAATCAAGTAATAATTAATGTTCATGCAAGTGTTTAAGATCGCGCCTGTGATGCACAATCTTCTCATAAAATCTTATATTCACTACAGCATATCACAGCTCACTGTGGGCTTCCTTTGTGGTTACTTTTTTTCGTGTGAAGTGATCGAAGAAGCCGCCCCGTGCCCCTTTCAAGGCATCTATGCTCAGAAGAAATAAAATATCACAAGAATTTCCCAAAGAAAAATAAACAAAGAAAAAATAAATAAAATAAAATCGTTCACTCGTTACACAGTGATTTAGGTCAGAAAGTAAAATGCTGATGCAACCTGTTAACGCGGCGCCTTGGTGAGGTCTGTCCATGGTGCTGAACTGCGGACTAACAGATGGACCCGCTCTTACAGCAACACTCGCGACAAATAAATCCGAATGCCTCACTTCTGTGCCTAAATCACGGGAAGGCATATGGACAACATCTGTCACGAAACTCATTGTCTCAACAGTCATTGCAAAAGAACACAGTGCAAGATTCAGGATTTTTTTTTTTTGTTTGGTTGTTTTTTTTCAGAGGACAGACAACATAGCCTGGTTGAGCCTTTACTTACACAAAAACTCCAAAAAGCAGAACTCGGATGCCAATCTCCAAAGCCAGTTGTCGCATGCTTTTCCTGCGGTCTGTGGGTGACACATTCATGGTTTTGAGAAAATCAGCGGATAGAAAAGCAGTCCCTGTCTGTGCTGGGTGCTGTTCACTTTTAATAATCCCAACAAAAAAAGAAGAAGAAAGAAGAAAAGAAAAAAACAGAGCTTCCACAGGCGATCCTAATCACGCATGCCACGCGCCTCCGTTACAACTCGGTCACCTGAAGCAGTCTTTTCTTTTCCTCCCTAGCCTGTCTCCGCTCGTCTTCGACTGTTTTCAGTCCCCTCGAGCGAATTTATTTAATGCAACTCTGTTGCTGATAGCTCCCCTTCCACTCAAATTACCTCTTCTGGGTTGGAGTTTGGGGTGCAGAGGACATCGGCAAATCTGGAAAAACGGTCAGGTGCGGGACAGAACTGAGAAGGAGAGTAATGAGAGACGGTAAACTAAAGAAAGATTTCGAGCGTCACTACGTGTGTAGTCACCCTCTCTCTATCGCTCGCTGTGTGTGTGTGTGTGTTTTGCTTGCATCTCTTGGCTTATGAAGAATCAGAAGACTAGAAGTTTCTGGAAGACCACTTGGGACCTCACAGACAGCTTGATAAACAAGTTCAAAGCACACGTCCATGGCTATAACGAAGTGAATGTCTGCTTGTCCTCTTTGTATTGAAGAGACAATGTGGGTAAACAATGATGCGCTGTAAATGAGACATACACAAAGCAGAGCACCTTTTTTCTACAGCAAGCTTTGGGTAGGTGTCATAACAACCTAACAGCTGGCGGGATGAATCCATCAGCACTTGTTTCAGGCTCAGCACTCAGCCTGACACATGATATAACATCACCGTGCCAAAAGGAGGTCTGGTCAGAGGAGCCCAGCTCTCTGTTGGCTCTCCCTCTTTTATCTGCTGTGAAGAATGTAGCACCTCAGGGTCTAAACAGCCAGACAGAGGCAAAGGAGCCCAGGCATCAAACCTCCAAGCCAGGAAACCTGGCTGGTACTTCATAGCTATCAATTAATATTTCATTCACTTTTAAACCATGCCTTACCACATTACCTACCAGTCAAGTGCACATCTCCACATGCATATGAATGCATATGAAAGTGTTTTTGTCAAAAATGATAGAAGCTTTCGTGGGAAAAACCCCTGACCCAAAAAAACCCTCCTGCCTCCTTTCTAGGTCACGAGCTTCACAAGCTGGAAACTGATGTAGTTTTGGGATTCTGCAGTCTCGCTTGTTAACAAGGCATCTTGTTAGCTATCTATGCCTAAGATAAATTAAAGTGTACTTACACACAAACACAGCTAAGATTTTGACTTATTTCTTTGTTTCAGGCATTGGAGTTCTGAGCAACGTGCCTCAAGTCTTTGCTGGTAATAAGAACACAACAAAGCAGGAGGAAACATGAAATGGTGATAGGTTGGGAGGTGAGTTCTAACTTCAAAGCTTTCTGCCAGCCATCTGACTTTTCAGCTTTTAGGCAGTACTACATGTTTATTACAAGCTATCAACCTGTTTTTCTTTTCTTTTTTTTTTCTTGTAGCATCACTGTAGTCATAAGTACTGTTTCACTCCGGTCAGAGAGGTTTTACAGACATTCTGAGTATTAGAACAAGATGACAAAAACACTTAATTATAGGAAGGAGAAAAACAGGACTTTGTGCTCCCTGGTTAATACCATTCTGACATGTGCTTTGTTGTCTGAAAGCAAACACACCACAGAAAGGCACAACTTCTTTTTAATCTATGCACTTTTGACTGGAATCAACATTTTGATGTTTCTGCTTTCTTGACTCACTTCCATGAGTGTAGGTCCATGCACTTTTTTGTGTTGAAGATAATTTGCTGCAACAGAATGACTCATTGTGCTGCACAGGAATAGGCTTATTCTTCCCTGAATTTTCAGCTTTTTTTATTATCTCATACTGTACTTTGGGATATATTTTTATAAGATTTATCCCCCCATTGTTGGTTTTTAGACAAAGATGTGTCAGTTCATGTGGGCAGCATTCTTCTATATTGAGCCACCAAAGCATTTGATGGTGTTGTACAAACTGTGTACTTCTTCTCTGAATATTGAATGTCAGACTGACTAAGAATTTTCTGTGAAAGCAAAGATGAGTTAGACCATGGAAAACCCATTGAAGAGCAAAATAAAGGGAACGCCACCTATCTGTATTCATCCTGATTTGCACCTCAGAGCGATACAAATTCAAAATGGAATAAATGAAACCTTAACGTGTATATATATATATATATATATATAATATATAATATGCATGTTCATTATCTGCCTCTGCCATGTCCACACTTCTATATGCTGTTAGAGTTATGGTTACTACATCTCTCCAACTCTCATCACTTTGAAAATAACTACTTTGCAAGAATAAATGACCAAACATGCAGCAAAAGTTCAATATGAATTTGACTGAGAGCATCAGTTTGTGATGTTTTAGAATAGCCTTTAAATAAGGCTAATCTTCTTTGAATTTCCCTCAGTACTTTAAACTAATTAATAGCTGCTACACAGACAGAGGCTGACTTGATGTACCTTAAACCCAATCAGTACTTTCAGGCTAACTTCAAGCCTTACTTTGAGTTAATTTTAAAGAAGAGGAGCAAGAGTTTTACTTTAGAGGAATGTTGAAATTTAATCACCAAATCAGCTTTGTATTACCACATAGCAACAAGTCAACAAGACTAATCTTAGAGTTCTTAAAACAATTGAGTGAAAGTAAGACAAATCTACATTCTTGTGATTTATGCTTTTTATCCTTTTTCATGCATGCTAAATTCTGTATAATTGAATCCTTCAGGCCCATGAAAAAATATAAACAAAAGTAACTGTGAAGCCAAATGTTTCTTCTGATGATCAGCTCGCGACTAACCAACATTCACTCTGTGACAAAACGATGAAAGAAAACATTTCTTTTATCTAAACTTCAAAACAACTAAAGGGCTGCTCTGAAGGAATGAAACTGAACCGCTTTGGAGGTTCTGCAGCAGGTCAACAGAGAATTATTTAAATACAGTGTACTTTGGCTTCAGGTTTTGTTTTAATCCCTGCCTGTGGGTGTATTCTTTTTCTCTGTTGTAATACTTCACAACAGTTCCAGTCCAGCTTTGCTTACTGTGATGTGAGGCAACTTGTTTTGGGCAAAACTATCATTTTGAGGTGAATGATTGCTTCAGATCCAGCTTAACGCAGTCTTAATAAGTTCCGCACTGTGCAGATTATTGTGGAGGCATTAGATGAATAGCGTTCCCAAAATTAAAGATATTAATTTTCAACACGTAGGAAGTAATATGAGTTGAAGCTCACTTTTTAAAATGAGCTCGGAACCATAGTCATATGTAATTATAATACTTTTTTTTCATCCTTTCTGTTCGACACAAATTTTATTAACCTTCAATATGACTTAGAGTTTTAATCCAAGATGGCAGATAGTTTCTGCTCAGCCGGCCATGTTCAAATTAGAAGTGAGACGTTTCATGTATTTTTCTCCTTGAGTTGATGTTTATTGATCAGCAATAGTTGAAAGAGAAGTGAAACAAAGAGGAAAAGTCGACCAAGAAAAAAACAAACTTGTGATAGGTCTTTTCATGTCATGTTCTAAAAGCTTAGTTTATAGTTTTAATTCACAGTCTGCTATTATGTCAAATCACAGAAAGACAAGGACGGCAACTGGAGGTATGTAAATGTCTGAAGCTGCTGATGATTTCTAATGAGCCAGTACAATCAGTCACTTCTGAAGGGAAAAAAAGGGAAATTAGAAATAAGGTCTATTTCCTATCAGTGTTTCCCATCTCATGTCCATAATATTGCTGTCAGCCTTTAAGCAAAATACAGCTTGATTGATCAGATCCTAGGTATCAGTGGCATTAATGGGATTAGTAGTTAATGTCAGAAATTTGCTCTGAATTTAAAAAAAAGGGCACAAAGTGGTGAAATATTAAACCGCAGCAAGATTAAGAATATTTATGGGGCTTTTTTAGTCTGGTTGGGGCCCTGTGGTATTATTTGATGTCAGAATCTCATCCATTTGTCTCTTTGTAATAAAGGCTGTGTTGCAGGGATTTACTACAGTATTTAGGAAGACAGAGGAACTGAATAAGAGCTGAAATGGCTTTTACTATGCCAGCTGACGTGTGTTCAAAAGCTCACTGCATGTGCAACACACCTAGAATATTTCCTCAATATTCCATGTTCTTCTTTCGCAACGATATTCATACCCACGATTCAAACAGGTATGCATACAAACAGAACGTGAGAGTGAACCACTCTGTCTTCTCTCATAATTGGATCAGATTTCTAAGCCACACAGATAAGCTAATTTACTCGGGATTGAAACCTTGTCATTGATCACTCTCTTAAACACCTGAGACAAAAAAATCTTTGGGATCTTGGAGTGGCTCCTCAATCCTTTCTTTAAACAAGAGTAAGAAAAAATCCATTGATTTACCCCTGAGATGTTCTGTCTTGTTGAGTAAAGGACGTGCATTGACTTACCTTGCGCTGTACTTTGTTGCTGAGTCCACAGCCTCCCGTTGGCTGGTGATTTCATAGCTTTTTTGAGACTTAATGCTCATATCACCCACTTTGTTATAACCTTTAGAGCATGGCACAACCGTATGCTGTATGTCTTATTCACGGTAAACACTTAAGACCTTGTAGTATCACAACCACAAGGATGCTATTAGTTAATGTTGTTGTTACACTTGAAACACATATATACCAAAACAAATGTAGTGAATGCATTATTTGTTAGCTAAGGGGCATCAGACATCAGTCTGCTTGATTTAGTAGAAGAACCAGCTGCGATATAACCATATGGTGACTTATCCAGACAAGGTAGTGTCCATTGATTGAATCCACAGCTGCCGAAACTGAAATTTAGTTTACTTTGGCTGCATGAATAATAGCTCTTAAAAAAGGAGGTACTTCACAGATAATGGGCCCACGGTGACCTCAAGTCTTTGTTGAGCCAACATGCTACAAGGAAAATACATTATTTTGACTCTTCTATCAGTCATCTGCTTAAGTAGATAGCTCTCCAGACCCCAAATTATCTTCATAGTCTATGAAATTGTTTGCTCCAATAAACACATTAATATTTTTTATTAAAAACGTTCTGTTTGTAACAACATGCAGTCCAGAGGCAGAAAATGATCAGATAGCAAACAGGAATAAGGATATAATACAAAGTTATGCACTATTAAGTCAGGTATTTTCTGAGCCAGCATTATTTAAGTTTGGAATATGCCCTACAATACAAAGTACATTTGTTATTTTATACATAATGCTTCATATAGATGGTTGGGTGCAAAACCAAAGCAATCCTACAAATGTAATCAATGAAATCCCTGAGCAAATGTAATATAAACCAAAAAACAGAGTTCCCTGTCTATCAATTCATGAGCTGTAAAAATTGTTTTGTCAATTTAAAAAAGAAAATAGTGTTATTGTTTTTCTCGACATGTGAACTAAACCCAATACCCTCTAATGCTGCCTTTGCATTACGCACCATGAGCACTAGAGATGGAAGATCTTGTTATTGGAGGAGGATTCCTACAGGTGAAATTCCAGTAGAAAAGGACAAAAAGATTCTGTTGAATAGTCCAAAAGACAACCGTGCTGTTTTGAGAATCCAACCACACTCTGTTGAGATGCGGATCTGCAGTACTGAAACTATGCCTTAGATATGTCCACCAAATGCAGTCTTGTCATGCTGCTATACAATAAGACAATAGGATTCATAAGATACATTATGAAATTCTATTCTATGATTAAGGTTTTGAATTTAAAAAAGAAAGGAAAAAAGGCACAAAAAAGAGACAGATATTCGGTCACAAGCTGCTCATATTCACCCTCCTCTACATATGCATTTATATTTCTCAACAGCAATTACAGTTATGAGCACATCATCGTTGCTTTGAAAGTTTCTGCTGCAGGGAATTGTGTGACGGAATTATGTCCTTCATCATGGCTGCTTGCTTAGATACTGCCGGGTCATTTCATTCAGTTGGGAACCTTCCTGAGCAGAAAATTCTGTTTGAGCAGACATTAAGTCTCCATGAAGCCTGTTTAGAAGCCTTACATCCCAAAAGCCCTTGAGTTTTATAGGATACTATGACTCTGCTATGAAAATAGAGAATATTAAAGTACACTTAAAAGAGAGTGTGTCAGTTTCCATTTAGTGTCTCTTACTGACCCAGTATTCCTTCTGAATCCCCTTTACCAGTGTTTCCCAAGATGTTTCAACAATGCAACAATATTAAAGGCAAAGGGAAGCATTAATTCTTTCGCTACAGCAAGAGGATTTTTACATGGGACAGCTCTATGTTCTACTTTGTAGGAGGTGAGTTGAGCATTTGATGAGACAGATGCTGCTTTAGTGAGTCTTTTAAGGAGCAATGTTCAGTGTCGAGTTGTCCATGTTTGCCTTGTGTTTGCCTGGTTGCCCTTTCAAAAACCTGTCCATGGTTTGCTAGCACTGCAAAAAGAGCATTTTATTTAGCCCTGCATTACCCTGTTATTACTCTAAGACCCTTCGAGGGGCGTGCCCTCCAGTTTGGGAACCAGTGCCCTATACAGTCAGGGTTCAGGTGCTTTCATTTAATCCATCTCCTCAGCGTCTCTCCTGGACTTCTTGGGCAAACTGTAAAAAAAAAATCTCTGAAAATTTCCAGTAATATATTGATGGCAGCTATTATTTTTTATATTAACCATTTCTTACCATATATAATAACAGCAGTGCATAACCATAAATAAATGTGCAGTGTATTATTGTGTATTACAGAACTGTGTAACCTTAAAACTAAACATGTAGACATCAGAAGAACATCAGAAGAAACATTTAAACATGTTTCTTCTGATTTGTTGTGAACTACACAGACCTTTCTTTATGCTCAGTCCTGGGCCTCAGACTTACTCAGAGCACTCAGGGGCTGAGATACAACTTTGGCTTCCATGATAAAACTAAAAGAAAGAAGGAAACAGAGAAATGTACAAAGACTTTAGCTTTAGTATTTATTTACTTATTTAGTAGTAAAAAAGTTTGGCAAAAACATGCCTGCAGCAGATACAGCGTCCGAATGGATTTAACTGCTGGAGAAAGATCAGAGATAAAAACAGGACAGACAGCTCCAAATTTAGCTTTGATGTTGCCGTTGGTAAGTATCAACCAATTGGTTCCCTTTGATTTATGTTATGTTGCTTTTTTTTTTCTTGGCTCCCTCAGTGAAGTTGTTCATGTGCAGGTTTATAATCATGAAAAAATACAATCATGATCATTTCTCGCCCAGAGTACATTGAAATATGCTTTTATACTCCAGAAACGACCTTACTTACTTTAGTACTCTTTTTCCATGGATAATGGTAAATACAGACAGCATGCTATGTTATCCAGTAGAGACTGAAATATAAGTTATAACCTTATCGTTGTCATCTCTGCCTCACTAGATGAAGCCTTATTCAGCTACTTCTTTCCCCTTTCAGACTTGCTTGCAAATAAGTTCTGCTCATGTAAAAAGAATGTTTGTGAATGCAGAAGTGCAAAAGCAGAATTCTGTACAGAAAGTGCATTGGAAGAATTGGATTGCTACAGATTGTACACAGAGGGTATGTACAATGGAGTTCTGTACGATGTACATTAAATATGTACAATATGTAAACTAAGCCCCCACGACCCCACCGATGGATTAAGTGGGTATAGATGATGGATGGATGTAAACGAAGCCATTAAAAAAATATACAGAATGTATGTGAGGCACGTGGACATACAATGTGCATCTGAATACAGTTTGATGTCACACACACATGTACTGTATATACATGTATATATATGTAAAAACAGGCTGTAGTATTCTTATTAGGTCCTATAACATTATCCTATATTGTCACTTGTCATTTTTATTGGCCTCTTGAGGTCTCTTTGTCAATCTCTTCAGCATGACAGAAACGTGTATGCATGAGTGTATAAGTATTGGCGTCAGAATTCTTTTTTTTTTTCACAACAGCGGTGTTTTATCTCAAAACTCAGGGGGAGCCAAAGAGCAAAAAAAGTGCCAGATTCTCAAGTGATGCTTTAAAGGAATAGTATTTCTAATCAGATGTGTTGATGTTCTCTTCACATTCTGCCAGCTATCTACACGTTAGCTTTGGGAAATAATTAATTTTTTTTGTCCATCACAGGCCTGTAAAAAGGTCAGCTTACCAGAGCTACTCCTCCCGTTTGTTTTCCTGTCTGCGTGCATACTGTGAATTAATTGTGGGTCACTCAAACCTCTGGAATGCTACAGAATGCTTTCTGCTACAGCAGCTAGCAGAAAGCACTTTAACGGCAGAGAAAGATCTGCAATTTAAATCTTCCATATCAAGTATCACTACAGGAGGCAAGGAATGTCTAAAAGAATTAACTACAAGAATGTCTAGAGGGCAAAACCAGAGTTAATGCAAGAGTAGCTTTCCACGATGGCTACAACTCTGGGCCTAAGAACTGACAACATGGCTGCTGTTTTCATGCTGTACATGTTTATGTTTATGCATTTAGCAGACACTTTTATCCAAAGTGACTTACAAATGAAGATATAACAAGCTATATAAAAAGCTAAGAAACTACATAGAAGGAACCCACTAGTAAGACTCTGTCAGAGGTGACAGAGTAGAGATAGAGTGCAGGCATAGAGGGAAGTGCAGAAAGATAAAGTGCAGAGATAGAGGTAGGGAAGTACAAGGTAAGTGCTAGGATAGGAGATGCTCTCTGAAGAGCTGGGTTTTCAAGAGTCTCTTGAAGATAGACAGGGACGCCCCTGTTCTGGTAGCGCTCGGTAGGTCACGGTAGGTCACCATCATGGGACGACACATGAAAAGAGTTTGGATTGTCTTAGGCGTGGTGTAGGAGCTGCTAGATGACAATCCTGCGATGAACGGAGGGACCGAGTTGTGACATAAGCCTTTGCCAGAGCATTCAAGTAGATAGGAGCCGTTCCATTAAGCACTTTGTAGGCTAACATCAGTGACTTGAATTTGATGCGGGCGGCTAAGGGTAGCCAGTGGAGTTCAACGAACAGAGGGGTGTCATGTGCTCTTTTAGGCTGATTGAAGACCAGACGCGCCGCTGCGTTCTGGAGCATCTGCAGAGGCTTCACAGCACAGGCTGGGAGACCAGTTAGGGGAGCACTGTAGTAGTCAAGGTGGGAGATGACCATGGCCTGCACCAGGAGCTGGGTGGCATGTTGGGTCAGGTATGGTCTGATCTTTCTTATGTTTAGTAATGCAAAGCGGCACGAACGAGCAACCGAGGTAACGTGATCTTTGAAGGTTAGTTGGTCATCAATCGTGACACCCAAGTTTCTAGCAACCTTTGATGGAGCAAGAGATAGGGATTCAGTTTGATTGCAGATGCTGGGGTGTATGATACATGCAATGATTTGGTTTGTTTGTGTGGGGAATTTTCTGTTTTATTCACTGTACAGTTAATTAATACAGTTCAAGCCAAATTGAGAGCCAGTCAGTGACATATTTACTGTGGTTTCTGGTGTCAGCCAAAGGCTAACTGACTGTTCTTTTAGCTGATCCGGATGTTGCATGTGCAAAGCTGAAGAGATGTGGCTCTGGAGGGAGCTCTGAGGGAAAAGGTGGAAGTTTTTTGTTTGTTTGTTTTGTTTTACTTTTGAATTTAAAAGTCAATCTTTTACCTGCTTTGGGAATACATCCTCTACTGCAGCCCCAGATGAAGCTGTGGTAATATCATCATCTCTGAACTTATTACTGTAACTAATTGAAATCAGTCATGTAGTATTTCTCTGACAATAATCTCAGAAAGATAATGCACTCGTTAAGTTTATGTTTGATGGTCAATAAAGGTGTGTGACAAAGGTGTGTGACAATGTGAGCTCCTTGTTTTAAGAGCATGCTCTTGATTTTCTTTGTTTTTTGTTTATTGTTATGTGGCCCATAAAAGGATGCTATACACACAAGCTGCTAGTATAGAGGTAACTGACCTACAGTACAACCTCGCAACCAAAGAAGGCGGAAGATCTGCTAATCAAACTTTTTTTATGAAAATAAAAAGTATGAATAAATTAAAAATAAGGTAATGAGAAAACATGGTATTTCTGAGGAAATGGCAAAAAGACAAGCGAGACAAAGGATGAAAGATTTGGCACATGCTAAAGAAATGAACCAACCAACTGAAAGAGGCTCGTTTAAAAAAAAAAAAAAAAGTTGATTACACTCAGTAAAACTACTGAAGGGTTGACAGTGCTTGCTCCAGGATATTCAGTGCAAAATTCATTACAGGGAGATAGAACGAAGTCCTTAATCATGATTGAGTTACGTTACATTTGACTCTCCGCTAAAGGTCAGCGATGATGCTGTTACTACCTTTCTACTACCGTCCCTTGAGCCTAACTGCGCCTTTAAGCTCTGAGAATAAGTCTGAAGGCGATAATGTCTGACACGTAAATTTTTCTACATTTTGCTGTATTGATCTCTGCGATGGGGCTTATAATAGCATGTAACAGTCCATTGCATAAGAGGGATGAAAACCTCATATTGGGTTCCTAATGAAACAAAAATAGTTTTCTTTTTATCAATCCATCTATCCATCCATCCATGTTCTATACCTGCTTAATCCGTCGGTCAGGTCGGGGGGGGCTGGAGCCTATCCCAGCAGTCATCAGGCGAGAGGCGGGGTACACCCTGGACAGGTAGCCAGTCCATCAGAGGGCTTTTTTTTATCTATTTTTCCAAAAATCTACTAAACTCTCATTAAATTGATGAACAAATAAACGTAGTTTGCATGTGGATGGAGAAACAAATAATAAACCAATAACAGAATAAAAACCTCATTGTGATGGTAGAAATGTCCAATTAAAGCTTTTACCTAAGACTGTTTCGAATCTGAACTCTCTGGTGAACATAAATCGCCATTAAGAACGACATGCCTGAGGATGTGTAGTGAAGTAGAAAGAGAAACAGAAGCTGGATGAGTATCAAACACCAACTGCTGTCCTGTCTGTATGAATTATCTCTTCTGAGCAAATGATGCTCTCTGCTTCTATGCCGTAAGACTCCCTGTAATCTGATTTGAGTGCGATTTTAAGAAACAGACCAAGGTCTACCATGCTTCTTGTTATTCACGAGAACCCAAACTGCCATCTGTGACTGCGACAAAGTCTGTCAAAAAGTAGCCAAGAGGTATTACTCTCTCTGCTGCAGGGTGTCAGATTTTTCTGTTCCCTCGTTTTTTATTGTTCTGTTTCACTGCAGCAGAATGCTGTAAACAAAATTATGCCACAGCGTGGCTGTGTTTTAGTGATTCGTGAATTATATGCACTCTCACATCTGAATCTCAGGAAAGCCTGGCATCAGATAAGGCCTGTGCAACTGACCATAAAATGCAAGAAGCATTTCAATTATCCAATTTCCACTGGAAGCCCTCTGTAATCAGAATCAGTTGTCCATGCTCCAGTGTAGACGCCTCCCTCCAAAGCTCAACATTTTGAGGATGCATTTACGCGTTCACACCATATCATCCTGAAAGTTTACACAGAATCATGCTAAAAAGAAATGACTCATGGGATTAAAGTTTTTTGAGTGTCTTAAGTTGGTTTCAACATTACGACAACTCTGCCTTTAAATGAGATTGGCTTTGGATAATGCACAATTTGAAAGGTGCCTCTGCAGTATTTCTTTGGGAAGGTGATGTGATCAAATCACCAAAAAGGTATGAAGTATGGAACAACCTACTCAATAACTTACTCATTCCAGCCTCAGTCATGCTGTATTACACATTTCTATCGTGCATCAGGGTAATTTGCCAGGGCCATTGTCATGGCTCACTGCCGATGTGTCTTTGAGACATCCAGCATTTTCAGCTCCATCTAACCGTGCAGCTTGGTCTGCCCAAAACCCAGAGAGAGCTTCACTTACTTTCAGTCAACTCATTTATCAACTAGTCGTCCCTCCCTCAACCACTTATCTATCCCTAAATGTGAGTTTTTATAGTCTTTTCAGCAGTTTTTCCTCATCCTCTCTCTCATCTTTACAGAAACGTCTGTGTTCTTATAAGGAAAGCCATAAGCAGATTCTGTATGACAAGCTCATTAATGCTTCCAATGTGCATGGGTCAATCTGTGGAGCACACACCCCCATGGCAAGACATTGAGCAATACAATCCCTACACTTCTTGGCACGGTCACATAGCAAGTCCTTCCAAATGTATTAGAGAACCCCCACTAATGGGGAAGCTCATTAACCTTGGCCCAGGTATCGCCCAGGTAATACTGACTGCCAGAGTGCCAGAGCAATAGACTGAACTTTCTTCACCCTCGTGCCCATTTTGACCCCAGCGTCTTCCAGATGACAGCTGAGAAGTTATTAAGAAAATATCACACACTCTTCAAAACACTGAAGGACCTATCTCACATACTGTGTGAGAAAGTGATGCAACTGCCTGCCTCAATATGAGTGAGGGATCTCATTTCTGCCTCTCAAGTGTTAAGAACTAAGGAAGACTCTAATCAGATCTGACGCAGACCAAATAAAATCTGTCCTTATTAGCAAAATCTTCATTACAGTTAAGACACAATTTTAGTGCCTGTGGATATACACACCAGTACTTGGAACAAATCTTCACTCTCAAGGTGGACGAGGTTTCCGTCACGCAGCATTACGCAACACAGCAAACCCTGCCTTCAGTTTCATCAAACTACAAGTCTCAACCTAAAATCAAATGAAAGTGTTTTATAATTGTTTTATAATTCGTGAAAAGTCAGTCAGTCAGAGTCACAGTCACCAGGCTGTTCATAGATAGCTTATCATCTTGCTGCGAAAATATGTCAGCTTTTACACAATATTTCAATTCAACTCTCCTTTATCTATAGGCTATACCACCAATTCACAAAAACACATCGCAAAGAAAACAAACTAGTTTCATCCCAATACATTTAACTACAAATAATTCAAAATAAATTCCATTGCATTGTATAGAATTGTACTGAGCCTAAATAAATAAATAATAACTAATAATAATAAAAAAGCAGCATATGAAGAAACCAACTAATGACTTGAAACTTCAGTTCTGTCAGTCCCCTGGGGTACAGTCTGTAGGAAAATAAAGAAATACATAGCTGCCACAAAATGACATGCCAACATGTCAGGGCCATTATTGTATTATAATAAAAATTCATATTACAATTAAGTTTTTTGCTAAATAGCTTTGATACTGTGTGTAATGGCTAACAAGCTAAATTTAGGCTACGTATAGTGACGCATGAACTTGAAGTCGCAGCTCTAGTTAATCTTTATTTGACTCACCTGTGTTATTACTGGTACGAACGAGGGGAAATGACTGCATAAACGGAACGTGATGCTATTTTATAGCAGCTTTGATAAGTTAGCTCATTCAGCGTCTTCCCCGGGAATATTGCATAGGTAGGCGATGTTATAAATGTGTCCGTTTTCTATTTTAAATTCTTCAAACTGCAAACAGCAATAACAGCAAGCTGTTACCATATCGTAGAGGTTGTTTCCAAACTTTTTTAGCCTCTGGCATCTTACATAAAGTCGGTCATTGTTTCAGATTGTTCCCCCAAAATGTTGTTTCCCTCCTTGACTCCTCACAAGGTTAAATTTTTACTTTATTGGGCCAAAACATGCAAGTTTGAAAGAAAGTTGTAAAAATGTGTCCATGCCATAACTTTTTTTTTCTTCTTTCCTCCACAGTCATTCATCTCTACCCCTACGATTCATCTGCCTGGTCTGTGTGTAAGATTGTGAAAAACCATCTCTATCTTCAACAGCTAAGCTGAAGCCATAACACGGTGACGCTTTAGTGTTAATAAACCAGTGACAACATATGTAATATCAGTCAGGAAAAAAAGTAAACCAGTGATTTTGATTTAATACTTTAATCCGCTGCCAAAATTCAGTTTGTGATGTCTGGTTTTGGTGAGTTTCTGCCCTCGAGGCAGAAACTCACACATTTGTGCTGAGTGAGCAAAACAACATTGTATTGCTCAGCATTTAAAGATCCGCTAAACCAAATGTTGCACAATACCTAGTTAAATGTTTAATCTTGCTGATGTTAACAGTAAAAATATGTTACAACACTTGCAAAACACGCAGCTCATGTTATTCAAGAGTTATAAAGGGGGAAAAAGAAGCTGAACTTGAATTATTCTCAACGTTATCAGTGAAGTTTTACTGTATGAGAAGCAGCTGACACCTTGTTGTATTTGTGTAGAATATCCAGTAGAGAGCAGCAAAGTATTACTTTGAATCTTTAGCAGAACCCAGCGTGTTTCTTTACATATTTCTGAAAATGTTTTTTTTTGTTTGCATTACACATTTCTGTTTTTCTTTTGAGGTAATTAGCTTCACTGCTTGTGGTCAGCAAGAGAGGGGAAAAAAGAGGAAATAAATAAAAGCAAACTGTTTTTATATACTGTACCTTTAAACAACAGTAACAGTCAAGCCGTACCGCCTGTCATCTGCTGTCACCTCTTCACCCTGGTTTTATTTCAGGGATGCTTGTTGCACATTAGCACATTCTGTTCCTTTGATATCTCACTTCAAATACGCACCGCCCGATGTTCAGTGATCTCTGAACACGTATAGCTCATCTGTCACAGTTTGAATCACTGTCTTTGTCACGACACATTCAAATTTTAGAAGCGAGGTTTTGAATGCAGATGTTCCTTTCATAAAAGAGGCAACTGAGCTCAGCAGCTGCCTTTCCTGCACAGGCTTGGACCGTTCAGGGTGAGTAACACTGCTGTGTCAGAAAGCACGATTAGTTGTGAATTTGCAGTATGGTACAAGTGTCTCTCTCCCTATCCACCAAAACCCTAAAAATTGAGGTTTGGAAAAAAAAAGTTTTTGAAAAGCAGCAATGGGTGATGGGCAAATAAAGACTATCCCTCCCTTCAGACCATTTGGAAAGGTACTTTGCACAGGATTCTTGATGAGCCCTCAGACATCAGGTTCTTTGGGTTTGAGGCAGAGGATACTGAGCTAACATGAGCAGCCAGCGATCTCAAACTTTTTTGTTCCGATGTCAGTCACACTACTAGATAAAGAAACATGCTGATTCAGCCATGCAGTTCATAATTTGATGACCTTAATCTTTTCAGAAACGTTTGCATTTTAGTTTATATGCTTTGCTTGTAATACTTGCTTTTTAAATTAGTTTAATCTTCCCACTGACTTATCTTTAAATTATTTTATAGTAGAAACAGTATTTATTTAGATTTTACATCTTGCTTTATGCCTGGTGGTTAGCACCGTCCGCCTCACAGCAAGAGGGTTCCTGGTTCGAATCCCGGCTCCTACTTTTGTGCCTTTCTGTGTAGAGTTTGCATGTTCTCCCTGTGTGTGAATGGGTTCTTTCTGGGTACTCTGGCTTACTTGGTGTCACTAAACTGACCCTTGGAGTGACTGTGAGCGTGTATGGTTGTTTGTCTCGTTTTTCTCTATGTGGTCCTGTGATGGACCGGCGACTTGTCCAGGGTATAGCATACCTCTCACCCTATGACAGCTTTGATAGCCCACAATTTCCACAATGTACTGTCTACAAGCACTGTAGGATTTCAGCCCGAGAACATTTTCTCAGTGGGGACAATAATGTGTAAAAGAACAAAAAAACAGAGTTTAATTGTCTAATTTGTGTGAATCAGTTATATAATTTAAAGGGGAACTCTGGTATTTTTAAACCTAGACCTTATTTCTGGCATGAAATACGTTTATCTACTCACCGAGAACAGTTTGGCGAAAGTACTTTATGAAGAATGAATGAATGAACGTGTACTTTGCTCTGTTAGCACATAGCTACTTTTATGTGGCTACTTGCAGCTATAGGAGAGCTAGCGGAGGGAATTCTACACACACCTCTACTGGGACCACTTCATCGACACGCATGGCTGCAGCACGGCTCTTTCACTCCGATAACAACGTCCATCTTACTCAAAGTCGTCGTTCACATTGTCAAAATTTGACAAATATCCTGCCATGTTGCACAAAACTATCAGTGGCAAACTCCATGCGAACTTAGCCGACTGTGAAAGGAGAAAGGAGTAAATAAACTGTGCTCCAGGGGGGCATGTGGATGAAGTGGTCCCAGTAGAGTGCCTGTGTAGAAATCCCTCCATTAACTCTCCTATAGTCACAAGTAGCCACATAACAGCACCTATGAGCCAACAGAGCTATAGTACATGTTCGTTCATTCATTCTTCTTAAAGTATTGGTGAAATAAAGACAGATAATGCCTTATTTAGAGGCTGCATTGTCCCTGCCCTGTTCACTCCGTTATATGGATATACGGTGAGTGCAAGTTATCTAAATAGCTTCTGATGGACACCGACTTTCGCCAAACTGTTCTCGGTGAGTAGATAAACGTATTTCATGCCAGAAATAAGGTCTAGGTTTAAAAAGTTCCCCTTTAAATTTGTGGTTGCTGCTTGTATTTGTAGTTCTGATTTTGTACACTAGGTGGTGGTAGCACACCTACTATTTTCCTTAGATTCAGTTCCTCAGTGATTAAATAATAGATTTCGAATTTAATCTGTGTAACAGATGAGCTCATGATCTTATTTGGAGGGCTTCTAAATAGATCTATTTAATCTCACTCAATGCAGCCTCCATCGTGAAGCTTGCATATGATTTGTCAGCACAGAGCTATTTTTCCCAAACTCACCAGAGCTATTCATTAGATTTAGTATTTGCAGAAAAGGGCAGTTGTTCATTTAACCCACGTCAAAGGCTAAATGTACAAACCATTTCCTCGCACACGGACAGAATTTGTCCGTTTCTAATTAGGAATAAATTAAAATCAGCTTGCCATCGAGCATCGTTTTAAAGTTAGGCTGTGAGCGCAGGGATTGCTGGATTGTAACCCGGGTTTAGCAAAAGTAACACGGGCCAAGAAGTAGGAGCCCACGAGTAAATGTTGATGTCGCACTTGGAGGGTTTGCAGTGGTGATTCTCAACACTGAAGCAAAATTTGCAATCACCGGGGCGTTGGTGGGGACAGAGTAAGCTAACGGCAGAGGGAGAAGGAAGAGAGGGAGAGGGTGGCAGATAGTTGGTAACGCATCACAGCAGGACAGGCAGTCGAACCTAAAGGCGCTCAGCCAGCGACGGACACGGACGAGGAAGGTAGGAAATTATGATAATGACATGACCGTCCTGCTGAGTTTATAGACACTAGATAGAAGCATGACTGGAAGAGAAGATGTTTTTAAACAAAGGATGTCTTTTATGATATAGTGGATTTCCTGCGCCGTGTAGTTGTGCGTAATTCATGACTTTTTCATTCAGTAGTTGTCTTACTTTGACGTTTGGATATTCAATATATTTCAGTTTTTGCACATAAGGATTTTTTTTTAGGTAGGTAACTGTTGATGTATTGATGTTTGACTATGTGTGCTATCAGTCCCATTGGAGGATGATTTTGGCTACAGTAATACAAAATTGGTTCTGCGACCGGTTAATTGAAGTTATGTCGTTTCAGCGGTGGATCAAGTGAACTGTTGCAGACGTGTTGTTACTTTTTGGGAGACACAATTATAAGTCAGAGATGGGAAGAGCTGGGCATGCTTGCGCAGAGGTGTCAGGTGTTCAGTGTTATCTCAGGTAGCCTTTGACGACTGCAGGTGCCTTCTGGGAAGCGCCGTGATGCCCTCTTATTTATTCATGTGTCACCCGAACACCTCGGCGACGCAACACCGGGTTAAAGGAGAACACCACTAAGTTAGGAAATTCCATTGTCATTGATAGTTATTCCTTGTGTATTTTTCTTACACCTTCATGTAACTGTCGATGAATATTTTTCTAAATGTTTAATGACGTTTTAGCTTCTACGCAGGATTCGTTTTATTGGAGATCGATGGAACAGCTTTACAACGAAATGCTAATAAGGATTCTCTTTAGTTTTTTACTTCCTCCCTAATACAACTTTTGTGGGTATGAGTGAGTCCTGTCAGTATTGTGAAATGAAATGTTTTCTTAGGAATGAAAGAGCATGAAGAGCTTTTGAGCTTTATCGCTATATTCTTGTAGCACTTCTGAATGTGACATTTTATCCACCAGTGACTTAATGTAGTACATATGAAGGGCAAATAAGTACAACCTTAACTGTGTGTGCAGATAAAACATTGCACAATTTGACTTTTTTTTCTTTACCTTCTAAACTGCAATTTAATCCATGCATACAGTGACAGGTTACACAGCGTATAGCATCAGAATTATTTAACTTAAAAGCAGATCTACCTCTGAGAAGATGCTGTCACTCCTGTTGTAATACACTGCATGGATTCCCATATTGCAAGTTTGCTTTCATACTCAGTGTATCCTATCACTGTATATGTGCAGATGTTTTGCTGCTGTCACCATTTCGCCATAATATAGAAATCATAAAATGCACATAGGCTGCACAGATAGTATCTTAAATATACAGTTGTATTCAGCCCGGTGAATATGATAAGCTGGAGAAAAGCTGCTTGAGGTTTTTCCATGCATGAAGTGGGCAAAGCATACCTGAAACAGTTGCCCTTTGTAAACCTCTGTCATTCTGAATTCATTCTGAAGTCGAGAAGGAAGAAAAATATACTGAGGTGGAGAGTCCATATCTGACTGACACCTCGACTGACAAGCGCAAATGAAACTCAGTACGAAGGGTAGAGAAATGAATTGCAGATACAGTAACTCTTCAGGACTGTTGTATGAGGCCTTAGACTGGAAGCAGAGCAATGTTTGAAGACAAGAAAGGATGGCAGTGTTGTAAAATTGAAGAAAAGTGAAGTTGTTGACGCTATCGCTGAGGAGAGCGGAGAGTGTAAGAAATGAATACATTTCTAAACAAGACATCTAATTTTGAAGCTGTAATTGTTTTAGTTCAGCCAGAATATGAAAAAAATGTGATTGGAAGTATTGGAAAAGATTTAGTATCAGAGCAGGTGTGAAAGCATCCTGTCTGTGTGTTTGTTGGAGCAACTATGATGTGATGGTTCATCCGTGTGATGTTTTAACTGATTTGTCTGTATGTTTTAGTATATATTGAGTATACATTACTTCTGCTTTATTATTTGATTGGAGTGGACAAATGTGTCTTTTCACAATAATTGTGCTGTAGTTCGTGCACTGCACTATCTTGGTTTGAATGCAGAGGCCTCTATTAGACAGTTTTTTGGCAGAGAATGTACAGTCCATAAATTCCTCTTATCTTTTCTCCTTTTGCTTTGGTATACATAACATTTTCGGTGTCTTGCGATTATGATCACTATGCTTTCCACTTTTCCAATTTTCACACCTACCTCTCTTGTGGTCCAGCTGTGTGTGGTCATTAAATCAGCCGAGGCAGTCGAGCAGAACTGCTGGGCAAAAAAGAAAAAAAAAAGCCTGTAGAGGAGGGGAGGGCAGAGAAGATGATTTTGCAAGTTTTACAGGTGAGTTGTCAGGTCCTGTGTGCTGCTGTCCTTACAGATGTGAAGCCATGTTTTCTTAAATTAGCAACGGCATGCTGAGGGCTTATGTTATATCTGACTATTGACAGTGCCTTTTTTACGAGAACTGAAATAGTTCATAGTTATTACCAACATCCACAATAATCCTGTTGTAGTCTATTGTTACTAATCCCTGTATCCCTGTATTTATTCAATTTTATGTGGGTGCGAAACAATTATGAAAAAAAATTGAAAATGAAATTTCCTGAAGGAATTTCTCCGAGCTCTCTTGGAAATAGACCATGCAATGTAAAACTAACAAAACAGCAATTTAATGGCACTCCTGTTGTGTGACAAATCCTAGTCGCCGGTATTTATGCCTGGAATGCAGCTTGAAATGTGGCTGAAACAACATGGAGAAACACTGAGCCAGAGTAAAGTAAGATGGGAAGCAGGACTGAAAGAAGTGAGAGGTGAAATGTTGAGATGCACCGGTCATCTGCGCTGTAGAGGTGTGCTTTGATCTTTCAACTAGAAAAGAAGGTCAACTGTTGGCAGAGTAACATGAGTGCATCCTAACAAATAAAGAGACAAAGGGAGATGAACGAGTCTCTACTGGCTATCAGCTGCCCTCTGACACAGCTGTCTGTGTTTATGCTGTTTGATATACACGCATGCCTCTGCTGCAGCTTTACCAAGCTCGCTGTGGCAGATAGAGACGAAGTGAAAAGAAAACTTGTTGAAGAGGCAGGTGTTTGATAACTAACTTAAAAATTGGGGTAAAAACAATAAGTCTGCTCTTTAGGGTAGAGGACGACAGAAAATAAAATAATAAATAAACATTTGCATATTTTAGCCCCAGGCAAAGGCTCACAATTTTAGTTCCGACAGTTGGATCTGATGTCCCATCTTCCTATTTGTCAAACATTTACATATAACCTTGATGTAACTGTGTCTGCTCTGGTGCTGCTGATGGTGTGGCTCCTCTCGGCACCATTCTCAACCCAGTGACCAGGGAAAATATTGTACGTTGCTATGTTATGTTTTTGTTCTATTATCACGTACAATAACTTTATAAATAGCAGTCGGGTAGCGGTTGGCTTTGATACTTCTGACAGACCTGTGTTTGACTCCAGAGGGAAAGGAAAGTACTTTTCTTTTACAATTGAAATCTCTGTGTCACTCAGTGTTATGTTATTTTTTATACTTTTTTTTCTTTTATGTGTGCAACAAAGCCACTTAGTAAGTTTTAGAAATTAAAACACCTGGTTAAGGTTTAGACTGTTGGGGTTACGGAGAAAAAAAGCACGTTTTGACATTAAACACAAAAATGTCCCATATTCCCCACAAACTACCATTTGGTGTCTTGTGTGGCAGGGACACTGGGTTCTATTTGAGTGTAGCTGCATATGGAACATACCTGAGGTTTCCAGAATAATACAACAGCAAAATCTCAAGAGAATTATTGGCAGATTGAGTCAGTTGTTTCTCTCTGTCTGTTTTGAGATCTTTGTGGGTCACGGTCTTGTGTGAAAATAACTGGGTGGTATTCTTTTGACTTGATTTGCTAGTTTCCTGGCTTTGCTTTGAAAGCATTGCAGACAGCTTCAGCGCTTAACTCTTGTTAGATAACTAGTTTCACACCCATTGCCCTTATAATGTGGCTTTTCAGCAATCTGTAACAGAGGAAAGAGAAGGTTTTGTATCTTCTTGGTAAAATGGTAAAAGGAAAAAAAGTTACTTCTTTCTTCTGAAAAGGACCTCTAAATTGTATTCAAGTGAATGTGAGTAAACGTTCTCAGTTACAATTTATCATTGCCTGCTCTACAGAACATTTTCTTTTCTCAATAAAGCATTAAGATTAATAACTATTAGATTCCAGACAATATTTCAGTTGAACTTTAAGCAGAAATACTTTTTAAATTATCAAAGTTTACTATCTTTGGCAACAAATTGGTCTTTATCTATTCACAAGTGTAACAAACAAAGTTATGTCTCCGAGTGATTGAGCTGAGAGATGAATAATGGTAGTGGTGTCGCACCACATCTCTTATATATATATATTCAAGGGAAACTTTTAATTTTTGTAAATCAACAGATAGATTTGTTTTCAGGCAAAGAGCATATTCAACTGAAAATCACAAAACATATGTTTGGTTTAGTAAAGAACTCCTGATTTCTCAATGGCAAATTGGGTAGCTAGATTTGTCAGGAACGCTGGTGAGGTAGGACCCAGATGCAGTTCTTTAAGTTCAACAAAAGGTTTATTTCCAACACAGGGAGCAAGAACAAAAAGCGCGGCAGAGCCGGATTAAAAAATATTTAAACGGTGAATTAACAATGGAAAAAAAACAAGGCTATGGAATAAATACTATGACTATGATTAACTTAACAAGGCTATTAGGCAGGAAACCAGCCTTCTCTTCTGTGAAAGCAACATGAAGGGTTGGTGAGGATTCTGCATTGAGTGAAAGGAAACCAGGAGACTAAATGCTGTGGAGGGAGTGGTTAGTGATGACGTGCAGCTGATGACAATGAAATAGGTGACATGAGTGAGACTAACGTGAGGGGAGAAACATGGCAAGAACATAAGTTGAAAACATGAAGATCAAAACATAAAGTGTGACATAAAAAACATAAACTGTGACTAGATTCACTTTATCCTGGAGAGTGAAAGACTGTATATAGTTATTTCCTCAATGTTGTTACAATTTAGGGTAAAATTAGTGCCATCAGACGTAATCACCACCACTTAAG
The DNA here is from genome assembly GCF_036924035.1 of Leuresthes tenuis. Taxonomy (NCBI): domain Eukaryota; kingdom Metazoa; phylum Chordata; class Actinopteri; order Atheriniformes; family Atherinopsidae; genus Leuresthes; species Leuresthes tenuis. The sequence continues at coordinate 20,774,218 of NW_027325362.1, forward strand.
TCACTTGCTGAGCCATGCAAATATGCATTGATAATATATTTCTGTGTACAGTTTTTTTTTTGTGGGGAAAAAATTAAATCATAGGTTTCTCGAAAAATATGTACTGAAATAAGTAGTGTGCTCTTGCCTTGATTACAGTATTAGAAAGGAAAGCATTAAGATTGTCTTGTAAAATTGCTCATGGATGTTGAGCCAAATTAGAATAGAGATTAGGAGGGTCGTGATGGCATATTGAAAATTGCTTTTAAATCGGTAGGTCAATGAAGGGAAAAATCAGTGTATAATATATATATATATATATATATACTGTTTTTTTATTTTTTTTATCTCATATTTTACAAAAGAATTGGCTCCTTATATTACATTCTGTCGAGTCCATTACTGAATTTCGTCTGTACTTCCTTTACTTTGAAATTGAATGAATATAGCTCCAATAATTTGACCTCATGGGTCATAGAAAATAAGCAAAGAACACATTCTTTCAGCAAGATTGAGTAAAATTCTGGCACAATAAGAAGATAAAAAGCAGCCCAATTGCTCAGTCTTAATCTTGAACTGAGTTGGGCAAATGCAGATTAGAGTAGTAGTAGTAGAGCATTGAGTAGTCTTGTTTGTAGGTAAGAAGACTCAACACAGATTACACACACACGATGCAAATGGATACTGGCCAGGAGTTGAACAGTTATATTAGCTAAAATGCAACTAGACAGTGCTTAAAAATAATTATTATTGAAATTGTTTGTTATAAATAGAGTTTCTTAGCCAGTCATCTGCACTTTCCTGCCTCAGACATTTATTATTATAAAACCCCTAAAGTTAACTAATGATACCTGAGCATATTAAAGACAGTAACTCAATAAGTACAGTGACTGAATTGTCTTCATCGTTGTCATCAACATGTTACTTCCATCACTACTTTGAGCTGGTCATCAATTTCTACCTTTCCTGTTACAGTCACTGCTACTCAGCATTCTCTGAACAAATTCTACACACTCCCAACTTACCCCACTCTGTCTCCTTATGTGGCACACTTCAAACTGCTGGTAAACATTAATCAAACCCTTCCTCTGTCACTGACACACGTAAGAAACACACAACACGATTCTGGACAGGACAGGGTATGTACAGCATGAGTTGCGCCTGCTCAGGCGTTTTGTAACAGGGTGCTGTAATGCAGTGCCTCACTGTGCCCCCATCGTGTTCTAGATAATTACCATCTCCTCTGGTTCCGTGTAAGCAATCCACTCTCCCTCACAGTGTTTTGCAAAGCACTACTGTCAGTTCATACAGGATCAAAGAAAGTGCAGACAATATCTCCAGTGAAATAGCTGTCATAAATGTTGTCTAGGCATGTGTCTTAATGTCAACTCCTTGCCTGGTGAAGGGTTAGGGATTTTTTATTGAAAGGAGGCTTCTGTCCAGCTTCTTTTCTAAGAAGCCAATTAGCAGGACATGCTTCACTTTTGCTGAGATGGACACTGTTCATGTTCTGTTTTCCTATTTTTAGATCTGTGTGAATTGGGAGTAGGTTTGCAAAATCATCGTGAAATAGATGAAAGTTTACTCATGATTCTTAGAACACTGAACGTTTGGTCACTGGTTAGAATGTACTTCTCCATTGGCTCATTGTGATGCTGCATATTGCTTTTGGTCATATAACAAAAGAAAAGTTTGGTTCAAACCAATGTGATTGCTGGACTTCTGTGTTCAAGGAGATCTGACTGTTAGTTGAACTTCTATCCCAAAATCCGTGGAATAATTTGTTCAGAAGGTGGATATTCAGCACCCTCATACAAGACTTGATCAAGATTTTGCTCAGTGTTCAGTGCATGCTTGATCATCACTTAATCTCTGAAAGCACGTGTACCCTCTGTAGTCCACCTGCCAGCCTGTTTACACTGCACTCCTATCATGTGATTTCGGCTTGCTGATCAAAGCTTTCATAAAGTCACATCATGTTGGAGAGGAAGAGATCAGGGGTTTGGGAAGGAAGACATTACTTAGAGCAGTGATGCCCCTCTCTCCTCCTTGACAAAGCCAAATGCCCCCTAATCTGTCTGCGATCGCTGTACTAATGAGCGATGGCTTTTTTATGAGCGCCGAGGGTGGGTAGAAATTTCTCATTGATTTCCTGTGATAATCCAGATTTGGCTGCCGGCTGAGGCCCACCACCCTCCTCTGAGAGGGGTCCCTTTGAGGTTAAAGCAAGTCAGACACAATTGCCTTGTAATCAATAATATTGAGTGCTGTACCCCAGGAGATGCAGCCATATAGGCTGGCTGGCCACTTTGGACAGAGTACAAAGGGCCTAGAAATTATTCTTCACTTTACTCTGCCTTGATCACATATTACTGTCAGATAAGCTATAAGGCCACATCTAATTACAAGATATGCATGTCAGCCACCCTAAACTTTGCCCAGCCTGAGCTGTGCAGTACATGTTTCTACCGTATTTTCCGCACCATAAGGCGCACCTAAAAGCCTTAAATTTTCACAAAAAACGACCACGGTGGGCCTTATGTGTGCACCGGATTCCAAAATCTGTCACGGATACCGCCATTTTGAATTTACCACGGGGAGCGCCGAGCATTCATCGGAGCATTAAGCCCCCTCCGCATCACTCACCGCTCTCCCTTCGCGCAGCTCACCGCCACGTTCACTTTTGCCGCGCCTCTTCTCTGTACATTGGAAAAGAATGGCAACTGGCCACTTCCGTCGCTCGCTTTGCGTTCGGTGGGAATCGAGGGTTCGGCGGATCCCAGCCATTCGCTCTGAATGGGGCTAAGATTGTACGGAGCTCGTACTTAGCGATTGAATCGTGTCATCATTAATGCTTTTGCCCATGTCCCAGTGAGTGCCTGTTCTTCAGTCTGAGACGGGTGAAGTTTATAAGTGTAAAAATGACCGATGATGTTGTCCTTGACCGTCGAACCATTTCCCGCTGACATCAGAGAACATTAAGTAATACGTACGCCTTATAATCAGGTGCGCCTTATGCATGGATTAAGAACAGAAATGGACCCCATAATTGAGGGTGCGCTTTATAATCAGGTGAGCCTTATAGTGTGCAAATAATGGTATATACTGCACAGTTACTGTGCAAGTCCTAAGATAATTCACTTTTAAATATTTGCGATATTGGGTATGTTGGAAATGAGCACTGGTGTAAAAGTTGGACTTTATTTTACGGTTTTCATATATCCTGACATAACCAATAGAAACTAATTACCTATTGTTCTATGGTATTTATTCACTCTTGTCGCTACAAAAGCAACAACACAATCTCAAGAGCCGTCTCAGTTTATGCAACATGTGAAAAAATAATCGTTTCCATATGATATGATTTATGTTGCCCAAATATTACATCAATAGACATAAAACGCACAGCCACAAAAAGCATTTATTTCCCAGTTGACATTTCAGGAGAAATACAGACATAGGAATAATTACGTGCCAAAGCATAGCACAAGAGAACAGAAATTGCTTGAAATGAGCACAGAAAATGTTTACGATAAGACAAGACAAGCTACATAATGAGTCAAAAAGAAGAGACCAGAGCCATTGTAGCTAAGACCGAAAAAAAAGAAAAGAAATAGAGCATGGTCTAAAACCAGAAAAAAAGGAAAACGAAGAAAAAAATGGCAAGCTTGGGGATAGGCAGAGAGTGGTGCAATATGTATTTAAAGATGAGTACTGGTTCTAGCATACAGTAGTTGGGGCAGGGGGAAGTGAAGGATTGATAGATGGGGATGGTACAGCCAATGAAGTGGGACAGTTCTGCAGCAAGACCCAGCGCACCCTGGAGACAAAGCCCCTGCTAACTGTATCCCTGTCCTCCGTGGTTTAATTGCTCCATCCTCACAGAATGGGCATGTGATTTCTTTTAATTCCATTCATCTGATTTCAGTTTGGTTGCATTACAATCTTTCAAGTGTGACTTGTCTGAATTTACAGCCTTTATAAACTCCAACAAGTTCACAGATTTTCTTATTTATCGTCCTGAACAGAATGCCTATAAAAGCTTTGTATACATCAGTTCTGTTTCTCAAGAGCTTAATCAGGCCTTTGTATGAACTATGTCTCATTCAGTATGTTATCAATGAATTGGTTTGAATTCTTGAGGGTAGAGACCAGAGCCAAGTTAAATGCTCATGGAGAGCAAAGCAGACGATGATTGCTATTCCTCTCCTCCCCACTCAACTCAACTCTATTGTTAGTGAAGTGATTGCTGTGGCACTTATTGTATGCACCTAGACCACACAATCCGTGATCACACAATAGCCTAACTCCTCCATGCAAAACCTTAAAATGGAAATAATTACCATGCTTTTTTCAATCATATTATTTTAAGTGGTAGTAAAACTTAACAATAGTGGAACTAGGAATATGTTGCACTAAGGATGGCAACAAACTTACCTAATGTTTAGACACAGATACCATATTTTTCCACTTATTCCCAAGTTATCTTCCCATGCAGACAGTTTCAATTTGATTTGCCAAGATTAGGGCATGTACTATCTTCAGCTCCAGTTTCTGCATTATACCCCAAGAACTTGGAGTTAAATAGACTAAACAGAAGTTTGTGGTGCTCCAAATTTTGAGGGAAATTAGCCTTTCAGAAATAAAGGCCTTGTACATTAAAGTACATCGCAGTCTTATTTTTCTTGTTTAACAAAGTAGTTCCTGGTGAACATTTTTTACAACGATGTCTTGGTTGTCTTTGTGGTGGGCATTTTCTGAAGAGGGACAGTGGAGAAGGAACACCATCAGTTTGCCCAGATGTGCTGCTATTATGATTATGATGCTATTATGAGCATTTAAATTGGGTTGTTGGCAGATCAATTTGCACAAAAAAATCTAAAATCCTAATTGGGTAAAACTAAATATATTTGCATAATAACACACACAGAGTTAGTATTTAACTGCCGTATAATTTGGTGAAGTAACTGTTAGAGTTATGGAAACTGTCCTTCACAATAGAACCAGTTGGCAGTATTTAACCTAACTTTGACGAGGAGTGTGCAGAATGACAAGGCAGACAGCAAGCACAGTCAGATGACCTGGTAAAACTCAATGATGTGAAATTATCATGGTATTCATTTATATATAGAACTTATTACATTTGAATGAAAAAGCAATGCAAATGCATGAAATAATACCCCCGTTAATAGTTGTGTTATAATCACATTCAAGAATATTTTTTGCTCTGACATTGTATCTATGGCTGGCTATGACAAAAACCTTAAGTAATACAAACTCAGGTTACTGTAGAGTCAAGACAGGGCAGGCAGGTCGGTGTGATCACTTTATCCCCAAGCTGTATTGCCTTGCAACTGCAGTATTGTTTAGAGCGTGTTTGTGAGAGTGTTTCATATTGAATCCTCCTGGATCTTGGTGAGAGTAGAGAGCGGTTCGCTGCTGCAGTAGCACTGCTTGTAATTTCATGGCTGCTCCAGTTTTTCTCAAACTCAACATGTCTTTTTCAACCCTGATCCATCACTCATATTCACCCATTTGTCATCTCAGAAATGTCCCTTAGCATTTGTAGGAAGGATTAGTGAGAAGTGGAAAAGGTGTGTGTGTGTGTGTGTGTGTGTGTGTGTGTGTATCCACTTAATGTACAGAGATTATGTGTAAACTACAAAGCAAATATCAGACAAGACTGAATCGAGTAGAATTATACTTTATCAATCCCCAAAGGGTAAACCTAACTTTTTTACTAAATAAAAAATCATGTTTACATTTTATTTATCTATTCAATCCTATTTTACTGCATTCTATTTTAAACTAGGGGAGAATCCTTATGTAAAGTTAATGTGTAGGGCAGGAATATAACATGCTTAACTCCAGAGCTTTTACAGGCAATACTCAATATACTGGAGCAGGGAAAATATCAGTGAAAGTGCTCCAGGTATTTGGCACCAGTACAGATTTAAAGACATTTAAAGTGTCACACATCTTTGACAACGAGGATTTTAACAGTGACGTTTAATTTTGTTTGTGTGTGTTTTTGTATTTAAGTCTAAACTTAGAGAATGAATAGGGTCAGATCTATTTCTGTTCAGTAACGTGTGGAACATAAAAAGGTTATATTAAAAAAAAACTTTTTAGGGAATAGAAAATACAGACTTTTGGAATTTGTTCACTGCACTTTGTACTATTATTTTATTGTTTTGTGTTGAGAACTGGGATGAGTTTTATTGATTGTCTGAGACAGATGAACACTACTCATGCATGGAACAGGAACATAGAAACCACTGAGATTTTGCCCTGAGATCTTGTTGCTTCCCTTGTTGTAGCTAGTGGGCTTTGATGAATTGTATTCTTTTCACTACATGGAATGCTCCAGGGTGTGCAAGTTTTGCTGCCTTAACTATGATTATAATACCAACAGAAGGAAATTAGTAGATATTTGTAATCTTTCAGAGTGTTGTCATCTTTCTATATGAGCTTCCTACCAAACCAACATGATACTCGACAGGAAGATCAAATCTGTGTCTGAGAGAACAAGGACTAAAGAAAGGTCATAGTTGGGGGAAACGTTGTCTTCAGGGTTCAGCAAGAAAGGAGATTGAATGTGCGTTACTACAGCAAGGAAGGGGAAAGGAAACGGTCCAGGAATTGGGTGATACACATAGTGTTGCAGGTTGCATTGTTACAAAAAGTAAAATGCAATAATAGTGAGGAAACAAGAACCCAAATGAAAACAAATGTGGCAATACAAACAGAGACACATGCAGAGCAAACATGAATAAACACACATTCATTTTTACAACAAACAATGACAGTCCATTTTTATGCTTTGCATTTCTTTCTCACTCACCTGTAAATTTCATCTACTTTGTCTGAATTGAATGCACCACACGTTGTACATCTTCAACAGCATCTCAGCGAAAGGACAGCAAGCAGCAAGACAAAGCCACATTTGTACTGAGTCGTGTTACCTTTCACTGTGGTTCCAGTTTATTTAGCATTTTTTACCATCAGATATCAGAAGGATAAGCAGCCCCATATGTTCGCTATTTTAAAAACCATGAGCTTTAACACAGTGGGCTTCGGCAAGCGGGGGAATTTTGTGAGATAACCCTGAAAAGTGAAATTGTTACTTAATGGGTTTGTCGAGCCCTGAGACCTTGCTGGGACAAGTGATGACAGTGTAAAGAGACTAAACAAAGAAGGGAGAGTAAGATGAGGGGAGGAAGAAACGGGGGAAACATTGAGAAACACTGTAGTTCCTGAGCTACCTTTAAAATGGAAGCCCTATGATACTGATAACGGCATCATGTCAGAAGCTTATTTAAGCAATCACAAGTAAATACTGTTTATTCTCATCACAGTGTTTTTCCTGTAAGATCAGTGTAGGTAGCCACGGATTAAACAATGCCGAAGTTTATGATTCTTTTCTGCTTTATTACAAACAAATTGATAGTAAAGAAATTTAAGTAAAGACCACGAGGATGTTTTCATGGTTGTTAAAGTCTTACCTGTTGAGTGGGAATACTTTTAAGTCACAAACTATAATGTTGCTCTTACAGTTTGTGACCTTTTATAATTAAAGCTTTTTTAGTGCTCTTTTTTCCTTGCACAGTTGACAGTAGGGCAGTGATCGCACCTGGTAAACAACATGTTCACTGCACTGTAAACGATTTGAACAAATACTACTTGTGACATTGCATGTTACAGAGCTTTTCTCTGAATCTTCTGATAACTGACGACATCTCGTCACTTATGTGGTGGTAACCTAACATGTTGTAGATGAGCTGAAATGTGTTTGGACAGAATGTGGATAGACAGCAACAGCAATGTTGGTTATCAGTCAGGCAAATAACTGTGTCTGTTGTGTTTGTGTGTGTTTTATCAGGTGCAGGTGATGTCGTGGAGTTTGGGTTTAGGTGACAGGATGACAGCTGCCAAGCTCCTCCTTCCTTTCTTTATTCTCCACTTTTGTGAAGGTGAGTCGTCTTTACCATGAAGAATGATTATGTGTAAATCCACAAAGACTTTCATTCTGTGGGTGTCAGTATGAGAGAAAGGTATTAAGGCTGAATAATTCATACACTGATCATGAATTCTAGGTACAATGCATTCATTGCAGTTTTAATTTGTGCCTTTCTATCATCTTGGTGGAGGAAAGTAGAGAAAGAATGCTTTATTTGGAGGTTGTTTTTGTGTTTTTTGTCAATATGCAGAGCAGTGTGAAGTTGAAGCTCAATAATTGAAAACCAGTCAGTCAAACTTTCCTTAATAAAGGAAAAATGCTTTGAAAATATATTTTCCATTAACATGTGAGTATATCTGCCATTTTAGTGCGAAAAAAGATTAAGAATAAATGTTTCATTTATCAGTGACTTTGTGAAATATATATGTCCTCCATGCTGTGATAAGAGAAGCAAAGATATGATGGAGACCTTACTGTCACCACCTTCTTCTCAGTTTTACAGGGTTTATTCATTTTTCACATTATATCTGATTGTCATTCCTCTTATCACTCCCCTTATTGAGTGAATCTTGCATAGTATTTCAAATTATATTTCAGTCAGAAGAATGACTTAGTAATATTTGCCTTCTTGCTAAGTATGTCTTTATGAGAGACAGAGAAATATAGTGGGAGAAAGCTTGGATGTTGTGCAAAGTCATGGGAACTGTCTCACAGTGACAGGCAGGAGACACCTCCAATCACACATAGCACTGAAACAGCGGCCAAAGTTATTAAGTAACTGCCACGACCTCTTTCCATCAAACACAATGAGTTTAGAGAGGCTTTCGTTCTCTGGAGTCCTCTAGCCTCTCACCTTTCACCCTGACCTTGTGCTTTCTTTTTGTTTGTTACTTCTTTTTTCTTCTTCTCTCCCTCTGTTGCTTAATCTTCTGTCCAACCCATTAGCACACTGACCTTGTGCTCCTCTTGAGCGTTACCTAACTGATCCAGCAAATTGGATTGATGACCATGGCTATGATTATTTTGTTGCTGTAATCTATCTAAATTCTGCTGTCTAGCACGTAGTGGCTTGCTGTTGTAGTCATGAGCTTATTAACCCTGACCAACTTCCATGCCATAAAGCACACTCCATGTTCTTGGCACTTAAGAACAATGCTGACTGGCCATGAGTGAGGATTTTATTGTATAGAGACAGGCACATGACAGAATGAGAAGCTTCCACTTTCAAAGCACCGATTCACGCTATCAAACACTCTCACATCAAACAGGTTCAGCCTCCCCTTCTCTCACTTCGGTCTGTCTGCTGTCAACCATTCAACTCAGCTGATCAAAGAACATCAACACGAGAACAATTAAACCTTTACCCCGACCATTTAAAAAGTGTGTTGTGGTATTGGAAGCATATTTCTCCCACACAGTGAAATCAATATGAAGCACTTGCAAAATTTGTCCCGAAAATTCAAGGTTAAGGGTGTGTATTTTCCCTGTGCTGCGTTATAAATGTGCAGCATAAACAATTGCAGAAAGTTGAAACAGTGAAAAATACTATTCTTCAAGGTGGAATAAAGGTAATTTTTAATGAATTGCAGAACAGTGACAAAGGGAAAGTGATCCCTTTCTCACGGTCGCTATAATTAGATAAACAGAGAAGAGTCTCCATGTAATTTCATGGTATTTACCATATTTGTTTTAGTGGATGTTCTCCCCATTTCATTTGGAAAGTATCACTGAACTTTAATAAAGTCCTGCTTAACCTAGAATTTGGTAATTTTCCTGTATTACTACACACGCTGCATTACGTTAATGCACCAGCTTGAAGAGCAGAATGGAGACAGGTTCAGAGGAAATATTCTAATCTAATCACAGTTTAAAAGCTGTTAGTGAGACACATCTATCCTGATGATACGTTATTATCATCTCTTGTGTAGTTTTTGTTGAAAGGCCTGGCCATGGTTTATATGCATATGTAGACATTTGAGAGAAAGTGGAATACATGTGCTACATTTTGGGATGGATGTGTGTTTTGGTTTCTCATATTTACATTCTTTCAATTATGTTTTTACCAAAAGCTACCATGGTTATGTCAGATATCGGTAGAATTGATTTTATATGTTGCTCTGTCTACCGTTTCCTTAAGGAGAAGAGATGTATTTGATAAACAGAGAACCCCCCCCTATGCACAGTGGGTTAATAAGATATCAACAGTGACGTAAAAATGGTTTCAATGTCAGGGCTACACACCATTAATTATTCAAAAATGCATAGTAATAAGTTACAATAATAAAACAAACTGCCATCAACTTCGAGATCTGATGGTTCACTCGGTTCCTAATATATCCCACCCCTTAACAGGTCCCATTGTAATGAGAATCAATTTCATTCACTTGAGCTTTTTGTGATTATCTTACGATTGATTGATTTATATTTGGCGTTGACAACATAAATACCCAAATCCCAACTAATTTGTTATCTATCTAAGAAGAGATCATTTAATGTGATGGAAAATTAATTGATGTACAAGCGAGTGATTTAAATCAGTTTTGTGATTTGACTCTGAAGTATCGTCTTGGTGGAGCGGAGAAACATAAATAAAAGAAGGCAATAGGATAGATGCTGGTGGTAAATGAGCTGAGTTAGCAGGTGACAGAGACCTCTAATGAAGATGGGGAGGATGTAAGTTTTGCAAAAGTTAGCTTGAAAGGAGAATGACAGAACAAAGTGAGATTTAAAGAACAGAGATCTGACTGATTGGCTCCTAAGGTAACAGCAAGACGTCCATTGGACCAGAGTAATAACGACAGAATTAAGAATGAGGCAAGTTTGATGGTGTGGGGAAATGAAAGTGAACATCAGGGATGAGGGCAGACATGAGGGAAAAAATCTTTCTTGTTGAACTTTCTCAAAAACTTCAATTTCAGGCAAAGTATATGCAACTAATTTATTTTTCTTCTTTCTTCTGCTCAGGCTCCAATCAGCCACCACGTTTCCTGAACTACTTCTTCTCCACCTACCTTCTCATCTATGAGGACATGCCTATTGGTGAGTTACTGAATGGTCAACATGTTGCATTTTTCATATATTTGGTCATAAGAAAGTGCAACAAAGTTGCTTATGCTTTGTGTGCTTACAACACATTTTCATTAGGAGAAAAATCTAAAGGTTGGTCATCTGAGAAACGTTTTATCAAAAATAACTGCCACAAAGGAACTTTGGTTAATGTCTGGGTGACTTTGTATATCTATGTCATTATAAACTCAGTTATATGTTGTGTCCCACTGCTGCTGGGGGTGGTTGGGGGTTACAGTATGAACACCAGATACCATATTAAGTCCACTGCAGTTCCTTCTGGATCTATTATTCCCCTACTTATTTATTTTTTGTCATTTTCGATGGTTGGTTGATTGACAAGGCAATTTGAAGATGTCTGGCTTTTCATCATTTCTGAGGGTGTCAGTGGCTTGGAATTAAAATCCTTTATATAGGATTGATTTTCTGGGGGTTTTTTCTTTTTTTCTTCATCTCATGACCTTTACTCTCTTCCCGTCTGTCAACACTCCTAGTGAGAGTCTTGGAGCGTTTGCTTATGTCGACTCCATGAGGGCTGTTTTTTGTTAGTGGCTACATGTCATGGCCACAGACAACCTACATTTTTTTTTTATTATTTTGTCTCTGAGTCATGAAAGTTCAAATATCAAACATCGTCCCTATACCAATCATCATCTTACAGTATCTTTCATCTGTTATACTTCAACATCATCTCCATCCTCGTCAAATTGGTTGAATGTTTTACATTGCAGCCAGAGAAGGCCACAGCGTCCCGCAGAGCCAAGAGTAAATCATCATCATGACCTCAAGCACCATTGCCCTACACAGTATTTGCCAGGTTTAGCATTTTTGTACAATTGTGGAGAAGAGAGCCACTGCCTCATGAAGTCAGCTGGCATAATAACCAGTGAAGGGCATGGCTGTGTTTCCCCAACCAATCTGTTCAGGTTGCCCTCTGGCAATGAATCAGTGTACTCTCCTAAGGCAGCTGGGCTTTGGTCCAGCAACGCCTTACACTGGTCCAGTGAGCTGTCAGTCATGTCCTTGGTCCTGTCCATAATGGTTTTCTCAGTGGTGTGATGGTGTGGGTGGATTGAGTGATCAGATAGCTCCAATTTGTCAAGATTATTGTTTATTAGCTCAGCAGATGTCCACAGGAGGTCCTCCAATACATAAATACACAGACGCAAGCACACAAGCCTCTGGGAAAAATTAAGGGTGATCCAAACAATCGAGCACTGATCGTTATTGGCTGAATAATGTTATATGTCCTGAATAATGTAATCAGTAGCCCCTAAAGAGGCCAATCAGGGTGAATCAATGTATATATTGTTTTCAGTGTAGAGAGCTACACCCTCACAAGCAAAGCCTTTTACAGAGCAACGCGAGTTCTGAACTAGATTTGGGTCAAGTAACATCTGTTTCTTTTGAACTATTGAGGCTTCATAACCAGGTCAGATCACAAACACACACACACGAGTAAATAATATGAATAAAAAACCTTGCTCTCACCTGATAATGTCCGCACCACAAGCTCGAGGCAGATGTCAGCAATTATAGAACTTTACTGTGCCGCAAAGATAACTTCACTGGAGATGACTGCAAGTCCTTGTGCAACCATAAGGTCAATAAACATTTCCAAACCAGTTTTAAACCATCTAGAAATGATCCATCGACAGATGTGGAGCCTATCTATGCCCAACAGTCATAGACAGGCTGTTTTTTTTTTTTGTTTTTTTTTCAAACAATCACAGCTTGAATCTGGAGACAGATGTTCAATATAGAGTCAACAGCTTATTGTTAATTAGCCACCACTGCAGCTATATTCACATGTTTATGTTGATGATATTCAGTTTCAATTCAGTTTTATTTATATAGCGCCAAATCACAGCAAATAGCTTCTCAAGGCACTTCAATAATACAGTCCAGTTCAAGCCAATTAAGAGTCCAATTCTTTGTAATCATAATCCAATCAAATCCAATTAATTAATTCAACATTTTTCCAATTCATACATACAGAGCCAATTCAAAACCAAATATCTAGCTAAGGAAAACCAACAGATTGCACTGAATCTTCTGTTCGGTCCAATCCCCCATCCTGAGCATGCATGAGGTAACTGTGGAGAGAAACATTTCCCTTTTTAACAGGAAGAAACCTCTGTCAGAACCAGACTGAGAGGACAGAAAAGAGGGGGAAAAAACACCATAACACCATTCAAAGGATACCTGTTGAAACAGGATAATACAAGTTAATGACAACAATGTCATATGAGGAAACAAATGGACTAGTTTTTCTGCATCACTCTGAGACAGGATGTTTCTGATTTTGGCAATATGAATATATGGCAATATGGCGAAAGAAGGCAGTCCTAGAAACCTGTTTTACATGTGCCTTAAATGATAAATTCTTGTCAAAAATAACTCCAAGGTTCATCACTGTAATTATACAAGGCCAAGGAAATGCCATCTAGATATAGCTAGATAGTTTTTCCCTGAAGCGTTCATGTCCAAAAGCAACAATTTCAGTTTTGTCTGAATGTAGAAGCAGACAGTTCTAAGTCATCCAGGTCTTTATGTCTTTAAGACATGCTTGTAGTCTGACCATCCTATCGGTTTCATCTGGTTTCATAGATAAGTACAGCTGAGTATCATCTGCATAGCAATGGACATTTATGCCACACCGTCTAATAATGTTACCTAATGGAAGCATATATAAAGTGAAAAGAATCTATCCAAGCACAGAACCCTGAGGAACTCCGTGACTTACTCTGGTGTGTAAGGAAGATTCTTTGTTTACAAGAAAAAAACGGAATCTGTTAGATAAATATGGTTTAAATCAGCCTAATGCAGTTCCTTTAATCCCAAAAACATGTTGAAGTCTCTGTAATAGAATGTTGTGATCGATCATATCAAATGCAGCACTGAGATCCAACAGCACAAGCACAGACACAAATCCGCTATCAGAGGCTAAGAGGAGATCATTGGTAACGTTCACCAGTGCTGTTTCTGTGCTATGATTTGCTCTGAATCCTGACTGAAATTCTTCAAACAAATTATCGTAAAGTTGAGCTGCAACTATTCTTTCAAGAACTTTACACAAATAAGGGAGATTGGATATAGGTCGATAACTAGCTAACACTTCTGAATCAAGAGTAGGTTTTTTAAGTAAAGGTTTAATTAGAGAAACCTTTAAACTCTGTGGTACATATCCTGTCAACAAAGACAGATTTATCAAATCCAGTATGGAAGTGTTGATTAAGGGGAAAACCTCCTTGAACAGTCTAGTTGTCTAGTCTAAAATACAATTGATGGTTTGGAAGAGACTATTGCTGTTGTTAGCTCAGAGAGATCAACTGGACAGCAACAATCTAAATACAAATCAGGTTCTAAAGGTACTTCTAAAGCTGCTGTACTTTACCATGTGCTCCTTTACCTTACCAATTTTATTGGTAAAGAAGCTCATGAAATCATCACTGCTGAGAGTTAAAGGAATACATGGCTCAACAGAGCTCGGACTCTTCGTCAGTCAGACTAAAGTGCTGGAAAGAAACCTGGGATTATTCTTATTCTCTTCTATCAATGATGAATGATAAACAGTTATAGTTTATGAAGGACTTTCTTATATGTTATTAGGCTATCATTCCAGACTAATTGAGATTCTTCTAAATTAGGGGAACGCCATTGTCTCGCCAGCTTTCTTTCAGTTTGCTTTAAAGCATGCAGCTGTGAATTATACCAAGGAGCCAACATCTTCTGACTGATTACCTTCCTTTACATGCGCACAGCTCTTTTTTTCCTTGTACGATTAAAAGAATCAATCAGTGGTACCATCAAGGGATGACAGAAGCATGTTCCAGGTGCCAAACAATTATGCTTTTAATGTCACAGAAGGCTGCATTCAGTGTCATCACGTTACCATTTGATTTCATACGCTTATGCGATGAGATGCACTCAGATGTAGCCTCGTGACAAATCAGCTGCCCAAAACTCCCTTTAAAAAAGTGTTTTCGACCCTCCTTGTTGGGTTGTTATAAGTGCTATCATGTATGAGTCCTAATATAGAAGGGAGTCAAGCAAAAAGCAGTATAAAGGTCTCATCAAATGTTCCAGATTATTTGTTGATACATTCATACATTGTCTCATAAGCTGATGTTTCAGAAATAATATGAAGAGGCTGAGTGGTAAATGTTCAAGCTGTCCTGAGCCAGTGTTGGAAATGTTTGCATTCTCACATTCCACAGCTCCAGAACATCTATAAAAAAAAAACTTGAGGACTCCAGTGGCTGTGTGAAAACAGCTTTTTTAACCCAAACACCCACATGTTTCTTGACCCATAAACTTAAGATCATTTATCATCCAGCCCAGTGGCTCAGTTTCTATGAATTAAGTAAAGAAGTAGAATGAAATATATATATATATTGTCTCATGGCAATGTTCAGTGCAAAGACACTGAAAAGAATAAGGAACTTTTAAACTTAATTTTCCTCTAGACCATTATTTTACCAGAAATATAATGAACTGAAATTAATCTGAAACTATCTGGCAGGCTGGGACTAAACTGCACAACTTGATCACACGATCAGATTTCCACAGCCATTCTGATTGGTCACATTCAGTTACCATGGTGCTTGTTGGGCTAAGTCATTGCAGTGATGTAACAGCATATGGTTCATGTGAGTGGGTTGTGTGAGGTGACACCAAGAGCTAGTCTGTCTGTCTGTCTGTCTGTCTAACAACCAGATGATTGACGCCTCATATTTTTTATCAGAGATGAGCAAAGTCTGTCTTCAAAATGTATCTACATGCATGTGCACACACCTGCAGCACTATTTGGACAGGATCAGTAACTCAGTACTCAGTCTTAGTAGGCCAGTAGATTCAGCTCCTTATGGTATCTAGAAGAACATTCTGCACATTATTTATCAGATAGATGTGGGAACACATTCAAACATGTATCTTTGATGTGAGACTTCACCAACTCCTCTTAGCCTGTCAGAAGCAAGATGTTTGAATTGGGAACCAGCACAAGGTGTGTGAAAAATGGCATACAGATGTGTGATGAAGAGATTCACTTCCACTCATACCACGGGCATACAGTGTTCTGCATAATATCTTTCACAGCTGGGTCTAATACAATCTCCATTGTGGTTTTTTTTTTTTTTTTTTAATTCAAATATATCGGTCATTGCCACTTTACTACATGTGTGAAACAGAACCCAAGAGGAATCTGTGTTCACCACTGTTACAAATATTATCTGTGATGCACAGTTAGGTTTTATGAGTGTTTTTTTTGTACACTGCATTAACACAAAGATGCTTCAGATGATTTGATTGTACATTTTGTTGAGGAAAAAAAAATCCACCCTGTATTTATGTTCAGTGCACGTCTACGTGGTCTTTATGGGTACGTATAGAAATAGTGTGCGTATACATTTCAACGTACTACAGAAACTACACACATATTTTCAATATGTTTTGTTTACATTTCTTGACTTTTTTTTAATCCCCCACCCATCCAGGCAGTGAGATCAGTCTCTTTTGGAGAATGAGGGCATCGAAGCAGAGGCACTGGTGTTTAAATGTACTGGCAGATAACAGTGCATGTTGTGTCAAAAAATGGAATGTGTAATTAGACTCAGAACACTTTGATTAAACACTCATCTCCTAATCCACTTTGCTCTGATTCGGCAGATTAAGCTCTCTTCAGAGTAATTAACTTATGGAAACACATTTGTTGGAAATGAGAAAGTTCCAGGGTGTGCTGAGAAGGTTTTTGTGTGTATTATAGTTTACGTCAACTGAGCAATAAGGCTAATGTTAAGGCTCACATTTTTACAGCAACTGTTCATTTACTAGGGAAAAATGTTTGTATACATGCTAATTCAATTGTATTGGGGGAGATATTAGTACAGGAGTGAGGCTTCCGGTAGCACTGATTACATGAATAGAAATATTTAATTTAGGATCTCTTTTTAAATCAAACATGTGAGTCACTGTGAGTTACTGATCATCACCCCTGTGTGGTTAAACACAAGATCATAATATGTAGAGAGGAAAAAAAAGTCAACAAATTAATTACTCTCAAACAACATGGTAGTACACCAGCTTTTATATGAGCTCTTCAAATAAAGGGCTCTAAAGCCAGAAACAGTTCTCCGTCTCAGATGCAGAGCATTAGTAGTGCAGGCTAGTTCGCAGTTAAATCAGTCTAAATATCAACATTATGCCAGAACTTGTTCCCTTCTTCTTCTTTTCTTGCTTGCTGCTGCTCTCTCACATTCTCCTACTGTCATAGTAAATACAGTGAACTTTTAATTAGCTCTGTGGCATTCCCAATTCAATAATAATTAGAGAGCGAGAAGTTGCCCCGAGCAATACCTTCTTAATGTCCTCCTCTTAACGCGTTGATAATGTCAGGGTACTCTCCTGAGCCATTCCCCATCAGCTGTAGAGCTGTACATTAAATATGGCTTGCCAACTCTTAGTTATCTGGTCTCTGTCTGTGTCTTTTAGCTTTCGAATTTAGTTTATTGACTGCATCAGCTTGTCTGCACCCATAAACACAACACTGTTCATAACTATTGATGAGTATTGTAGATTTATTATGTTTTGGTATAAATGCTTCTCTTGTGGTGAGTAGTAAATGATACCAACACAGGAGGTTTAGGAAAACTAAAGACTTACCTAAACTAAAGACAAGGGCAGGGTAAAAAGGACCAGAGGCATGATGGCCTGTTTGAACAGACAGACTAACAGTAGAAGAGGCATGGACAGCAATTAAGACAGAGCAAACAATTAAAGGGTGACTTACTATCTAAGGGTAAATTCACTATAGTGCACTACAAACCAGTCATGTGGTACACCAAACATATTGAATTTCTCACTTATTCAAACACCCATTCACACACTATATAGTGTTCACAATGTAGAGGACTAACTTGTGAGAAGAGACTGATGCATTTCTTACACTACTTTAATGGAGGGTGCTCCATATATTCAGTTACCTGTTGCATAACAACCGCTGGCAGGAAAGGTACACACCAAATCTGTGGTGATGGACCACTATAAGTTTGCTATTTTAACTGAGAACATGTTGTAGTTGGTATCTTCACAGCACTGACATAAAATGTCATCACAAAAGAGATGCACATTTGTCTGTGTTATAACAAAGGTTTCGTAAACAGCCTTTAAAATAGTTGGTTAATAAAAAAAAGTAATCAGAGCCACAATGAGCCTATTGTAGCTTGCATTCAATTATTTAAAAGGCAAGCTGCTTTACAACTTACCCCCGAAATGTTTACTGACATAATAACGCAAGTTTCAAATATGGTACCTCTACATTGGCCTACCAATAATAATAATTTTTCAGGCAGAAAGCGACTAACCACTTTATGGTTGAGAAGTTTGGGGACTATTATTTGCTCACTAGGCATTCTCAAGGACTCAGAAAATTACAATAACAGGCAGCGAAAGCCAGCTCGCAGCATTAGTTGGCATTTGAACACTATCAGTGGGTGAGACGCAGCATTTGAGATATGTTAATAAAATATTTACAGCAAACATCTTTGAAACTTTACTTTTTTGGTCTAAATAGTTAATAAGTAAGGGTTATGGTGTAATGTAGCTCACATTTAAAATATTTTGAGCTAAAACAGTTGTTTTGTTCTGACATATTCAGTTCCTTTTAATTAGTAATGTTAATTAAGATAATAATTAATATTAAATAATATAAGTGTACTGAAGGTTGCTTGTGCAGCTTTAGTAATAATAACAGTACAGTGCAGTAAAAAAACATTTGACAGGCGCTCACAGATTTGTGCCAAAGTTTTAAGTCAGCGTTGTTGAGAAAGATGTCAATAGAAACTGTGAAGTTGACTCATCCGTTTATCATTTGTCGATTTGTGTGGTCGCCGTATTGTATTCCTCCTTGCTCTGAGACTCCTGTATGTACAGACCCTAAATTCTTCAACATATTGTTTCAATGCCTTATCTGTAGTATAGGCCTGCCAAAATGATGTCGAAGTCCATTTCTAATCCTCATAAACAATGATGTTGAACCAAACATATCTTTGTTATCAATACTGTGACTCATGACGTTCATGAAGTTGGATTTTGTGAGGGATCATATGACTGCACTGTAAGGGCTTGTTAATCAGCAGATCTCGCATTCAACAGTGTGATTCAATTGGAATACGAGGTGTATATGTCTTTTTCAAGCTTGGGTCTTCTAATAGATCCCTGGGAGTCTGAGGGCTTTACGCAGTATATTTGCAATTCTTGGAGCTACTCTCCTCTGAACTACCTGATATCTGCTGGAGACACTCTCCCATTTTGGGTTTCACAACTTATAATGCTTCTGCTACCTTTTGTTATTTTGCCTTCCACTTCTTCTCCAATTGTTTCCCCAACTCTTGGTACCACTCATTCTTGTAATGCTCCATCTTCATGGTGTTATAATTTTCTGGTCTTATATCTATCTCCTCTGTCTCATGGCTAATGCCTGACTGACTCAAAAATAGGACCCAAGAGCATACGCTGACACTGGGAGATTTGGGTAAAAGACGAGTTTTGTCTGAAGAGAGGAGATGTGGTGAGCCAGAGAGTAGATCCAGGAGAACGGGAGACTCTGAGAGGAGAGGGAGATAGGTTAGTGTTGATCTGAGAGAGTGATTTACCCAGGTAAAGGTGTGGGTTTATCCTTTCTGAGACCTGGCTGGGTTTCAGAGTGGAGGGGAGGATACTGGCTGTGGTACAGAAGTTACTGAGTCAGCAGTGGGGCGAGCAGGTTGGTTGGTGAGCAGGTAGGTGTCTCAGAATCCACAGGAGAATGCTAAATCCTTATAGCTTGGAAACCCAGAGCGAGGTGTATGTCACAAAAATGACAAATGCATGAGAAAAAAGTTTTATGATCTAATCACTTAAAGGTATTCGGTCCTCATAGTCTATAGCAGTGTTCCTCCAGCTCCGCCTCCGTCACACACAGCAACTCTGGATTTCACTTCAGAGCAATGTGCACACCAGTGTCCTCTCTGGGCATCACCTTTGGGGTAGAATCGTGACCTCATTGATTTAACAACAAAAATAATCATTATAATTTTAATCAAAGATATAAACTGACTTGTTTTTCTTTTTTTTTACAAGACTATGGCCCAGTCACCTTCAGTCAAGTTTAGATGGTCCTTGGCCATCTCAGGTCTCTTAGTTGTTTTTTTTCTTCCTGGAAATTCTGCCATGCAAGCCTGTTACCAGGAACCATCACATCAAAAAGAAATTTCAAAGGTTTCCATTTGAACCTAAGTATTTTACATTTTTATCAAAGTTTTCAAAGTTTTCTCAGTGTGATACCTTAATAGTTTTTTAGATGTAAACTAGAACACAGGGACGATAATCTAAAGCGTGTAAAGAAAGCATAAAAAGATCACTATAAAACAAGATGAGCAGTAATGAAAGGTCCTTTTGGGATGTAAGCTGATGTACAGGATTCTCTCTTCTTTCAGGATGCCTGCTCTAGATGTTTGTTGCCATCTTACTGCCACCACAGTAGCACAGTGGTCCATTTTCACTCCCACTTTCAGTCCTTATCTAGCTAAATTGGGATGCAATATGTGTACTCCTTCCCCATCTCTTACAACTGCTGTGTGATTTTTCAGTGTTTCTTGGTCTGAGTTGGCGGATATGCTGTGTGTATGAGAGTAATTATATCTCTGGCTCTGCCTTTGTCTTGTGTTTTATAAATCCTTCTACTGTACATGCCTTCGTGTTGGGGAATCTCAACAGTCCCTGTTTATCTGAGATATACTCTTAAGGAAATATTTTCTTTTTCACTTGAAGAGCCCAACTCACTTTAGGGTATTGTCGAATTTGATCTTTTCTACTTTCTTTCACAGCTCTGTGCTGTCATTAAGCTGTTGAATTGGCTCCAGCATTGGTCACCCAATAATGCCGGCAGACCGCCATCAATGAGGGAACTCTGTTTTGGTTTTGTCAATCATTCCTTATCTTTCCAAGGTGGTGCCTTGTTCTTACCTTCCTCTCTCAGGAAATAATGGGGTCCACAGTTCAGCAGTGTTTGCAAACATAAAATCCTCCATGATAATTTTCTGTGCTGTATTGTCTGCATTTAGGACTTTATGTGTAAGCGTCGTTGTGCTGCATCTACTTAACACTTATCACTGCAGCATTTCCTATGAATTTGTGCTGGTGCTAAGAATTCCTCGTTGCATTTTGTCTCGCACTTAATTTCTTTTTAAGACAGCACAGGTGCTAATTAGCAATTTTAGGTAACTACAAATAAATACAAAAGTTATCAACTTTATTCTATGATGAAAGATTTCTTTCCTGATTAGAATGGTTTCTGCCCATCTACATATCTCAAGTCGGTTCTCTGTTTCGATTTGCTTTTGGAAAAATAAAATCTCATCAGTGTAGGTAAGTGTTGTTGTAACCCTTTGATATATCATTGATCACCTACCCCTATGTGTCATAAGTTACCATGATCACATATGTGAATTACCATTTAAAAATTTTATGTAATCAGGGGTGTTTAGTTAAAAGGTGAATATTAATCCTCGAACAAGCAAACGAGTTCCTGCATGAGTCTCAGTAAAACCCACAGCCTTACGGTATGTCAACGCCAGCAGACTTTCATTTTAAAACCCACTCCTTTTTTAATGTGTGCGCTTAGCATCTGAACTGCTCTTGTGAGTTGAATTGAATTGGACTGAATGATACTTTAAATGCCCAAATGGAAATGATATTGTTATATTATAAATTACTGAGGAAAAATGACAAACTGTTTGAAGTGTAGCAGAGAGATAGAGAGATAGAGAGAGAGAGAGAGAGAGAGAGAGAGAGAGAGAGAGAGAGAGAGAGAGAGAGAGAGAGAGAGAGAGAGAGAGAGAGAGAGAGAGAGAGAGAGAGAGAGAGAGAGAGAGAGAGAGAGAGAGAGAGAGAGAGAGAAAGAGAGGTTGTTTAAATCTCCAGAGAATGCCATGAATGCATCAGGCTGCTGTGTTTGTGGCTTGGAAATAATTGAGCTTATGATGTCACATGCAGTGTCGGCAGATAAAACAGGTGAGCATTCTTGGTAAACAACATGTATGGAAAATCAGCCAGTAGTTCAATTCAGGATACACTGATGCCAGCATATCAATATCCAGAAATCAGACATGCCAGAAAAGTAATCCTAAATTTGTTGTTAACAAGCACTGCACCCCCTTTCTCTTTTGCCAGTTTCTCTCTAGTGGCTTCTCATCTGTCTGAAAGCTGGCTATAAAGGGCGTTAGAGTGGTGAACATTATCTACAGCATGTCTCAGTGAATCATATAATACTGCATTTTAGATATCCCCACAGTGTCCTCCCCAGCACATCCACCTTGTCCATTTTATTTGCTAGTTTAAAGGAAGAAATTATTTAAGTGCCCCTCTGTTTGCTCTCTGTTTTGCTTCTGCTCTTTATTCTTGACATCTCTTCTTCAACTTGGCTGGACTTGAAGTCTTATTACTTAGAGTTTAGGAAGCTCAATAAGCTCTTCCCATATGTAAAACCTTTTCTGTTGGTATGTGTGCTAAAAAGTGACAAACTACCCTGCAGAGAGTCTTGAAGCAAATCAGCCTACGAACCAGCCATAAGTATCTTAAGACCAGCTTTAAACCAGCTTTTTCAGACATTTTCAAAACTAAGACTTTTGGAAATGCCGACTTCCCCTTTTTTTAAACATGCATTATTGAATTTTTAATATTTGGACAGTTAGGAACTGATTATTTTGGAATCATTGAACTTCCATGATTTGACACTATTTGATGTAGCCCATTTGTTTGAACCTTTAAAGGACACGGGTACAAATTAAACGAATTTCACTGTCTTCACTGCGACTGTAGCTAGGTCATTCAGGCCAACACACTATGTGTCTGTGTAGCCACGCTAATGAAAGTCATGCATAAAGAGTCCTGGCACTGTCCTGCTTAAATAATCCCAAATTAACACCTCTGCATCAAAAAGATGCTCATTAGACTAAGCATTTGAATGAACACTCCTTTTATGCCCAATCCTGAGACCCTCACAAATGAATCTGCTGATTGTAGAATTTCACAGAATTCTGTTACTTGTACATCATTTTTTTCAAAATTTCTGTCTCTCTCCCAACTTTAAGTATATTGCTTAAATACAATTCTAAATAAATGGAAGTTGGTCAGTAAAAACCCTGAAAATCATTTGATTACGTCTGTGTGTGATATAAAGGTTCAAACAAAGGAGCAAATTACAGATTTAGGTTGTAATTGCAGAAAAGTTTCACACTGGATATGGAGTTTGTGCTCTTTTAGAAACCCATGTCTACTTAGCAATGCACTCTACACTCCCTTTTTGTCACGTGGGGCCCCATTCAAGCCCAATCCAGAATTTCATTTTTCAACAAGGTTATTTAAATTGCACAAGAAGTATATATTCTACAAGTGCCTTAAGGAGGTGATATTTAAGTGTTTGGTCTTGTTTTCAGACACAGTGTTAAAGATAAGCATCTTATTGAATATTAGTTCCGTTTTTTCTTTAGTCATCTTAGACAGTTCATGCTGTTTTTCATCTACCTATTTCCTTTAAGAATACCTTTTGTGTTCCTTCGAGGAAGCAGAGGCAAAGAGGGGATGTGTGCTTGGTTTATGTCTGGGTTGTGAAATTAATTGAAATTGTTTGTGGGAATGTTGTGCAAAACCAGGTTAATGAATTATGTCAAGGCACCCTGCAGAGAGCTGACAGCTGTCACTGATGGTGGCAGTAGTTAAATTACCTAACCAACTACAGTTGTCCTTTCACGCTTTGATAGACATGTAATACTCTGTTCGGCTCTACGTGAGGCTAAGACAGGCTGATTTAGATTATACCAGTGTTTGTGTGCTTGTGGTTTCATGCATGCGCATGTATCTGAAAGCATTATACACACTATCCTGAGTCACAGGGAAAAACCCATTTGTTTTAGTTTAGGGTGTATGTCTGTGTCTATGTGTTAGAGAGAGAATCATCACGGAAAACACAATATCATTTTGAAGGGTTTTTTTTCTAGCTATTCTATCCATCCATCCATCCATTCATTTTCTATACCCGCTTTATCCAATTCAGGGTCGCGGGGGAGCTGAAGCCTATCCTAGCTGTCATTGGGCGAGAGGCAGGGTACACCCTGGATGGGTCTCCAGTCAATCACAGGGCCACACAGACACAAATGACACAAACAGCCATTCATTCACTCTAACTCCAAGGGGGCCATTTAGAATCACCAATTAACCTGACATGCATGATTTTGAATGGTGGGAGGAAGCCGGAGCACCTGGAGAGAACCCGGGGGAGAACATGCAAACTCCACACAGAAAGGCCCCAGCCAGGATTCAAACCAGGAAACCTTCTGGCTGTGAGGCAACAGTGCCAACCACCACAGCCCAAAGCCATTAGCTATCATTTTTTATTCTTATTACTACAAACTATCAACTTCATCACAGGGTTTGTTTGGATATAACATACATCTTAAATGCCTCATGTGTAAGCTGAATTTAATCCCAGCAGTCATAGCAAGTCAAATAGGGGAACCATATAACCTCTATATTCTTATTCTTCAATTGAAGAAATTAATGACTTTGAAATATCACAAATAACCATTTACTGAAAAAGTAATTCAAAGATTTTGACTTGGATTTCTCAATTTTATCTTCACATTGAATTTTTTTGTTTCAGGTAAACTTCAGGTTTGTTATTTGTATTTTGCACTTATGTGTGTGAGTGAGTGTGTTCGTCTGTGAATGTGCGCACACATTACTCCATTTTCTAGTACTGAGAGTTGCATTTCTGGGTGGCAGATCAGCCTCTTGCAGCTGCTTATCTAGACCAGGTGGGGCACGGCTGATACCTGCCTGAGCCACGCAGAGCAGCTAACCTGGAAATTGATGTTTCACATCAGCGACCACCTCTCTGTACTCTATTGCAGAGAAACTGTGAGAATGAGGAGGGGAATGCATATGTGTGTGTGTGTGTGTGTGTGTGTGTGTGTGTGTGTGTGTGTGTGTATGTCCTGTGTGTTTAGGTATGTTTCCTGTACATTTCTTTTTCTTTACTTCTTTTAAAATGGGCATGCATGTGGTAGTCACTGTGGTGAAAGTGCAAATATATTGTTGCTCTTTCATGCATACCAAGAAGGCCTTTTTCCTCAGTTACAGAGAAGATGATGGTTCATAACATGATATGATATTACTTGTCATGAAAATCAGAAGGGCCCAAATACACCCAGAGACATGGACAGATTTGTAAAGAAAACTACAAAAACATAAAATAGCTATTTGATCAAGAAGTGACACAGAAATTGGCAAAAGGTTTGCATGACAATATTGATTGATTATGTAATTTACCTTTGGGATAAAGTATTTTTCCATTTAATTTCATAAGCGGCAAAAGAAAGCACTAACAACTAATTGTATCTGTAAGGTTTGTGGTTATTTTGGGACTAGTTTAGTATATATATAATATGTATGTACGCATGTACAGTGTATATATGTATAGCGACCCTGCTGTAATGTTCCTGTTATAATGTTTACCTGTTCATATGTTCTGTATTGACTGTCTGTGATGCAATGAATGTGTGCAGGGTTAAGGTATGTGGTTGAGTGAGATAGGTAGGGGGGGCGGGAACAAGTGTGAGGTGCAGAGACATGTGAGTATGTGTAGCTGTGTGAGTGAAGAGAGCGCTGAGGGTCAGACAAAGCTAACGGCTAGTTTGTTGTTGTTGTTTTTTGACAGTAACCATTCTTGTTACTACAATGAAGTGACTGTTTGCATACACACACACACACACACACACGCACACACACACTTATACATATATCACTTTGTGGATTGAAGATTTTTGCAAGACTTTCTCATATGTCTCATGCTCATATGCTGTCCATCGCCAGAAAGTGCTTGGGTGCAACTTATGGCTAAAAAGCAGTTTTTCTGAATTAAGTAATTCTGATCGGTTCCAGAACAGCAAACTTGCTAAACTCTTTGAATTATCATTTGGATGTCGTGCTGGATCAGTTCATATTAGATGGCTGCAGTGCACAATCGTTGCAGGCTGGTGTACATGAAGAAAGGTTATCTCGTCCTTGTCTTGAATGCTGACATTTGTTCTCATAAAGGCCAGTGTGCCAGTGCCAGATAGGATTAATTGACAAGTGGGGTGCCTGCACTCCGTCCCCCATTTACAGGCCAGTCACTGGCTCAGAGCCACTCTTCTTTGTTTACTGTTTATTTTTTATTGTCATCATGCCCTCAATATATTGTAATTTACTTTAAAGTGTTTTGACTATTTCTTTTTCCGTGCATATCTATACAATGCAAGTTTGTTAGTAACATGTGCATGTCAGCTGTAGGCCTAGTGGGCATCCGGGTTCATTGTTGTTGTTCGTATATTCAAGTCTGCGCTCTCACACACAAGTAGAATGATGAGCCGGACAGAGTGCAGTATAATGGAACTCTTCTTTCTTATCTCGCGGCCGAGAAGGTGCCTGACATTTAAAACTGCCTCATTAGAAGCACAGATCATTTTTTAAGGAGTACAGCAGGCTTGTTGTCTCTGCCTTTATCCTTAGCACACATCCTTGTTCTTTTTTCTCTCTTGGCCTGTTTTGTCTTCAGTTACATCTCTCAGTTTTTACCAAAACTTTGCTTTTCTGCAGGAGTTTATAGAGTCTATGGAAAGTTTTTTTTACATACACAACCTTTATATTCAAAATACAATAGTGGTGACAGCACAGCAGGCTTTGTAAGATAAATGTTTTTTAGAGGAGAGAGAATAGAGGGAGCAGACAACAGACGTATCAGTCCAAAACTGATCAACCACAGCAACTATAATTATATAGCTTTCCACCATTTTCACGCCTCCCCATGACACTCTGTCACTTTTTCCAAACTGACTAAAGAGGTCAATTGCCAATTTGCCAATGCTTGTGTCTTTGTCAGGAAACAATATTAATTATGCCCAATTAGGACCTGAAGCTAATGAGCGCTAAAGATAATGAGTTAATTTATAATCCACAAAACAAGTGTGGCGTGTTATGGGTTTAAAAAAAAAAAGAAGTTATGATGGTGGCAGTCGGACATAAGATTTAGTTCGCAGCAAAAAGTATATCCACACACATCTGGCTTAAACACACTGACCCTCTCACTTTCTCTACACAAATGGACAAGCATATGAACATATATATACACACACAAGCACATGGACACACACATCTGCACACTCACACAGAAACTCACATTTTACATTCTGGCATGTCTGCATTGCAGTCCTCTGCTGGTCAGCTTTAGCACATTTTAAGCCAAGCTTTTCAGCTTTTCCACGCCCTCTTTTTTTGTATATGTGTATGGTAACAAACTATTTTCTTTTACCTTGGTTTCTGCTGCTGTCACCTTGCTGAAAATAGTTAGAGTTGAGTTAGCAATGGAAAAAAGGAGAAAAAGCAAAGGCATAAGAAATTAAAAGACAGTGTCTTAAAACATGAAAGGGAAAGACACAGGGATTATGGAAATAAAGATGGGTGGAAGGAAATAGGCTGGCGGAAGGAGAGGAGAGCTATCAGAAAATTTAGATATGAAATTGGAGGTGAAGCACATAGAGAGATGGAAATAGATACTAGACAGAGGAGGAGATGAGAATGAGAGCGGGTTCACAGCAGATGGACATAAGTGAATGAGAGAGAGATGAGGAAGATGGAGATGCACAAGTATCCCTGCCCATATAAAGTCCAGCTGGCCTTGGCCTGCTTGGCCACTCAGTCAGCTGCACTGAGCTGAGATGGACCTGACCATGCAGGATCAGACATACTAGTGTTGCGTCTGGAGAACTGAGTCATTTTACAACTGTTACACCATATGGACTGCTGAGGAAACACTATTACAGTGGAGATCACCAAGCTTACACGAAGAAGCTATTTAAAGTTTAAAAATGAAAGGAGATATCATTTAAATAAGGTATTTTTAGATGTTGCCAGATTTTACTGTTAGCCACTTCAATGTTTACTTTCACTCAGCAATCTGGCGGATCAGTCACCACTTTCAAATTTGAGGTTGTACTCTAATGATGTTAAGAAGACCCCTCGTTAGTTTTTCACTGAGCACCTTAACTCTAGTAAAATCAAATGTGTACCTTCAGATACTGTAGCATGCTTACATGATTAGGCTGTCTGACTACCAGTCTGAAATGTAGTGGTTTCAAAAATCCAGGGTCTGAAATTGTGGTGATGTTTCAGCAGGCAGCTGTTGAGTGTAGGGCAGCATTATATTATGTGACTGTAGATGAGAATTTTGCTCTGTGACAATTTACACATTGTCACATGTTAACCTAACTATGTACATAAATTCTAACTCTAACCATGTTCTTTCAACTTTTACCCTTAAACCATTTGCAGTTGGGAACTAAGTAGAAAAGTGAAACGACTGTGGAAAATATATTGTGCAGAAAAGGATTTGAACTTGCAATCTTCTTACCTAATCTGCCAAGCCCCTCCCATTCACCTTATAACCCATTTTTTCCCTTATCAGTGATATTGACATAATTCGGTTACGAGCTTCAGCATCATCACATCATTACTAGAGTGGCAACATAATCAATAGTGTGCTGGGAAGTGGATGACCATAGAGAACTGAGAAAGGGAAATGCAACCATTGTACATTTTTAGAGGTTTAATGGTAAAATTGCAACATATTGTGCTGTGGACCATTGTTTATGTTTATGTTTATGTATTAAGCAGACGCTTTTATCCAAAGCGACTTACAAATGAGGATATAACATTACAGCTAACATCAAAGCTGACAATAAGCTACATAGAAGGAAAACCACTAGTCAGACTCTGTCAGAGGTGACAGTGTAGAAATAGAGTGCAGGTATAGAGGGAAGTACAGAAAGATAAAACGCAGTAGAGGGGCTAGGGAAGTTCAGGGTAAGTGGTAGGGTAGATGCTCTCTGAAGAGCTGGGTCTTTAAGAGTGTCTTTGTCAAGAACGATGGAGCATGAAGGTAGAACCCAGATGCCGAACTTCAAATTCAAAAGGTTTATTCCAAAAAAATCTAAATCACAGCAATGCTGAAGAAAATCTAGAAAATTCACAAGGGGAATAACAAAACTAAACTCTGCAAAAACTTGAAAACACAGAAAAACTCGAATACTCAACAGTTTACACTACGGGGGTGACGGCCAAGCCGGTATTAATGCTCGGGCTTACCAGGGCTCAAGTCCCGCGGCCCGACGATATAGTGGGGCTCGAGAAAAAAAAAAAAAGGCGGAAAAAAAATCATGCACATGTGCAATAGCCTACATGGATGTTTTTTTTTACATTTATGCTCCCTGTGTGACCGTTCAGACCGTTCTATGTATTAGAGGGCTGCATTGGGATTGGGTCCCACCGGGTCCCACGTGACCCAACTCAAATCTTGAGGAAGCGGGCGGCTAAAAAAAAACCACTGCAGGTTCGTGATGTATCCTGGCGACAGGATGTCAATAAGTGATGTGGAAAGGAAGCTCAAAGAAGGTCTTTACAGCACAAAGTCAAAGCAAGGCAAGTCTGACATTTTGAGAAGTTTCTCAATTGTCCATGAATCTCTTTATTAATAGCCTATAAAATGACGTGTTTTCTCCTGCGGGGTGGGAGAAGACACAAAATCAATGCATTTCTATTATTGTGCAGGCATAAATTCTCAAAGTTTTCTGGGTGCGGGCGGGAGTGTAACACACACGTTGCGGGTACAGGCGGTAATGGTCAGAAATTTAGCGGGAGCGGGATGAAGAAAACAGTCCCGTGCTGGGCTCTACTGTGTATTTTAAAAGAACTTAACAAAGCGCTCATAGTGTCGTATGGGTATGTTAATTAAATTTCTATATAGAGATATGTAGAGCTAAGTAAATGTCTTTGACATTAAAAGTATGTTTTGTTACAGTCAAAGTTATACTGCAGTGATTCTTGAAGCATTATTTTATGTATTATAAGTATATATTCCCGGTGGCGATGGCGTGGAGGGCCTTCAGAAAGTGGTAAGCATTAATGCATTAATGCGAGCCTGGTGACGGCGAGAATGACGGTGAGGATCTAACAAAGAATGAGAGGAAAACAGGAGACTAAATGCTGTGGAGAGAATGATTACTGATCTGAGACACCTGAGGAGAATTAACACAGGAGATGGGGGTGGAACCGGAGACTAACAGGGAACTGAGGGAAACAGGAAATGACAGTGAAAACTCACTGGAAACTAAACAGGCTAGAAACTAGAAAATCAAAATGCAAAACTAAACCAGAAAAACACAAAAACTGTCAAGGATCATGACAGTCTTGAAGATAGACAGGAACACCCCTGTTCTTGTAGCGCTCAGTAGATCATTCCACCATCGTGGAACGACACATGAAAAGACTCTGGATTGTCTTAACCGTGGTGCAGGCACTGCCAGACGACAATCCTTTGACAACTGGAGTGACTGAGTCATGACATAAGCCTTTGTGAGAGCATTCAAGTAGATGGGAGTCGTTCCATTAAGCGCTTTGTAGGCTAACATCAGTGACTTGAATTTGATGCGGGCAGCTAAGGGTAGCCAGTGGAGCTCAACGAACAGAGGGGTGTCATGTGCTCTTCTAGGCTGATTGAAGGCCAGACACGCTACCGCATTCTGGACCATCTGCAGAGGTTTCACAGCACAGGCTGGGAGAACAGTTAGGAGGGTGCTGCAGTAGTCAGTGCGAGAGATGACCATAGACTGCACCAGGAGCTGGAGATAGTCATTCCCTGCAGATAGTTTCTACACAGACTGACTGATGTGAAGTCCTACAAACATTTACAGCATATAGACTTTGGCGATGACTCTATGCATTGATCCAAAGCTGATTGGCTGAAAGTTAGCAAGGTCCATTGCTAGAGACACTCAGAGATTATGTACAAACCCTGTAAGGCACTTTCACTGATTGTGAAATCAGTATTCAGTAGTGTCTGCCATTTTGTATTCAGTAGAAAGTTTGAAGGGGTTTTTAGAAGCAAAATATTCAAGTGATTTTGCCTTTATTGTCAGTAAGATTATTGAACACAAAGCTAATTATTATTATGAAATATAGAATAATATTGAATGGTCCTCTTTTCCTAAACCTTGTTTAAATAATAATAATATTTGTCTGATTGTCAGTGAGAGTGACTATTTTTTTTTACTGGCAGTCGCAGTATTATCAGGAAAAAGAAATTGAAGAAAATTAACATACAGCCTGTGTGAGGTTTTGTGTTTTGTGCCAAACAGACATTCTGAGAAATTGTCAGGCAGTTAAATCTATTTAAATGTAGCATATGATAGCCTAAATGAGGGCTTGAAACCCCAGAAATCCTGTTAAGAGTTGATGAAGTTAGTTACATCAACTATTTCTGTCTCTTTCATCTTTGTGATTCCTTCATCAAAGACAAACAAACCACTGCTGCTTCTCTGATATTCAAGATGAAACTTTATTAGATTATGAAAGAAGTCCTTTTTCTGGTGTTATACTCAGATGACTATCTGTCAGTGACAACAAAAGCTGTGGGCCAACTTTGAGTTGACCCCAGCTCCTGCCATTTTACAACATTCCCATTCACATCCCCAGGCCTGACAGAAATAACATCAAACCCATAATTCTGTAACACTGGGGCCAAATGATAAACATGTAAACGGGTGAGAAAAGAGAAAAGGTCAAAATGGAGAGGCTATTGTTTTAATGTGAATGTGTGTGCAGCTTCACAATGAAGGTGGCATGTTCCATTACCCGACTGTGATTTAGCTCACTCTCAGGTAATAGTCAACCCTGGTGAGGTCAGCAGAGGGCCTGTGTGGGAGAGAGGGGTGGGAAGAGAAGAGAAGAGAAGAGAAGATAGAGGCAAACAGTAAAAGAAGAACAGGATTAAAAACTGAAGTGAGCAGCAAGACTGGAAGAAAAGTGCAGGACATGAAGACAGAAAGAAGAGAGTATGAGGCAGGTGTCTCAAAGTGCCATTGTTGATGGACATGTAGATATATAGGCAGCAGTGGTGCGTTTTGGGATGGATGTGTGTGTTTAGGGCAGTCGTCAGCTTCTGTGACAACGACAGACCAGACTGGTTCAGCCATCACTCCAGAAGCCTGAGCAGCACACAGCCACCTGTCCACTCCTATCAGCGCTGCCTGTGTCCCTCTGTCCGGCCTCTACGAGCAAGATGAAGCGTGACGAAAGGATGACAAAAACGGGAGAGAGTTTGGGAACAGCAAGACTGTGATGGGATGGAACAGAAAATAGCAAGAGCAAAAAGCTTTCCCGTGTGATCGGAGGCTGAACGGAGCTGCGTGTGAATTTGCAGTGACAGGTCTGCCTCTCCTCACCAAAGCGTGGGATGACTGTCCACTAATGTCCTTCACTGTCCTCTGACTTTCGCAGTGTGATTGTTTAGTCACAGCCTTGTCACTCAGTGTTTTCATCATTTCACCACTTTGATGTATTAGAAAGCGAATCCTGGGCCGTATATTCAATCATGCGCCTCGCTCTCGTCAGTTCATTTTAGATTGTGTTGAATCGTTCCCAAGTACAAATAGTCAAGACAATGAATGATTCATATCTGGATAGAGTCAACTTCAGATAATGTTTGCTGAGGTGTAATAGTCTTAATGTGGCTTGTTTTGCTTTGTCTTTTAAAAGAGACTTTTACTTCACTTTCACACTCTCACCAATTAAAGTTCCAGCGTGTAACATTTACAGCAATCTGTCAGTACCTTTTTATTACTTTGGAACAAATCATTTATATCTTAAGAGGTGTGTCACCTTTTTCACCTCTCACCATGTTGTACTGCCATATTACTACATGCTTCTGTAAATGCGTGTTTCTCCTTACTTTTACTTTTTTCTATTTTTTTTTACTGAAAGTATCAGTGGTTTTCATACTGGACGAGTACATCATGGTTCTGAGTTTATACAGTGTAGTAAGTTAAAAGCTGTGTGCATATTGTGTGTGTGGTTCAGAAGGTGCATATTTC
This sequence comes from Leuresthes tenuis, assembly GCF_036924035.1. Taxonomy (NCBI): domain Eukaryota; kingdom Metazoa; phylum Chordata; class Actinopteri; order Atheriniformes; family Atherinopsidae; genus Leuresthes; species Leuresthes tenuis. The sequence goes on from NW_027325362.1 coordinate 20,807,224, forward strand.
TTTCTGGAATGGCTGAAGGAGAGGCAGTGTGTGTTCCGCTCCCATCCGTGACAGATTTAGTCATAAATCTGTTGGATTAATTCACAGCCTCCCAAGGACTCTTATGGTGTGTGTTGTTGAAACACAGGAGTCACTTAAAGCCAGACCCCAGGCACTATTTGTCTTCGGCTCTCTTCCCCTTCACAGCTATTGATGTCACAAACACGAGTGTGCGCACATCCACACAACATGAGGAAAAAGGCCAGTGAAAAAGAAGCTGATAGAATGTGGTACCATATATGTTTAGTTTAAAATAAATGACTTGAAAGATATGGAACTCTTAGTGATTACTGACAAATATGGTACATGACCTCCAGCAAAGAACTGTTTGAAATTCAAACCAAGAACTTAATAAGAAAATTGAACTCATCTGCAACAGATGTGTCAATTCACTGTGACATTTTAACTTTGAGGCACACAGGCTTGCAATTAGGGAAAACTTGTCTTACTTTTCTCCTTTTTATTATTAGTCATCTAACTCACTATAGCTATTCTTATCCTGCAGGAATATAAAGGGGATGCATCTGCATGCTTCCCCTCTTCAGTCTTCATAAAGGATGCGCCCTGAATACATATCTTTCTTTGTATGGAAATGGAGGTCCAAGCTCACACTTTCTAGCTACCAGACAATTATCATTCACGATAGATCTGCTTTGTTTTTTTCCATGTTTAACTGGCTTCCCCGAAGCAACCTTAATCTGTAGACGTTAACAGAGCTCTCAGCACCATGGACAGAGAAAGCGATGATGAGTTGATTTCAACTCATTTTCATCTTATTTCCAAAGGAATAGAAAAAAAGATTAATTTACTGTGTGTTTGACTGGGGAGGAGGGTGCAAGTTAATGCATATATCCCCAAGGAGTCTTTTAAAAGAAAGAGCCTAAACCAGTTACTTCAATTCCCCGATGGTATCGACTTACAAATTACTCTCAAAGTGCTTTATATAAGCAAGATTGACTGAAAATGCTGGGGTCAAACGTTGGCTCCGAAGTGCTCTTTGTTTGATCTATAGTAATGCACAGCTTATATTCTTAGTCTTTAGTCATAAACAGTTGAGGAAAAATTTTCACCAGTTTGGGAGGTTTAAGTCTAATTTAAATGTAGTGTTTATACTTTTGGTCTTTGAGCTGCGACATCTAAAGGTAACACAGCTGTTTTATTCCTCATTTCAACGTAACTACATTGGGATTCCTGCACAAGTGTACCTCACTCATTAGTTTAGGACTCTATGGTTGTTTCAGTTCAGTGATTCAAATAGATACCAAAACAAACACTCTTGTTTTTTATAACGGTATACAGTCAATTGGAGGGACCTAGTTTTTGTTATCTCTTTTAAGCACTCTGCCTGTTATCTCAAACCTGGTGAACCTGCTGCTGAAAAATGTACATCTGTGTAGCTTGGAGTCACTCCCTCATAATCACAATGATTAAAAATGAAAATTAGAAAAAAAAAAAAAAAGTACTTTTTTTTAACCTAAAGGGTAATTATTAACAAATGTCGGTGTGACAGATGGCAATACTGTCTTGCAGCAATTCTTTCCAAAGAGTGCAATGTTCAATTTTTCATCACATCATAATCTATAAAGTGACAAATACTCCACTTTAGAGTTAAAATACATGGGTCCAACGAGTTCAGGCAGCAACTTAGTCTGAGAGTGGGTTTGTGGGAATTTTTGATGGGAATGATTGATGTGAGGCAGTGTGGCTTCAGCTTGGCTTTGTTGATGTGTTTGAAGGCTTTCTTTGTCAGCAGATAGGCAGTGCAGGAACATGAGTGGCACCACACTGACTCATCAGCCTACTGATTGCATCACTTTAGCCCCAAGTCTCACTGGCCCTGCCTAAGACTATCCATCAAGTATTTATACAGTACAGGTAAAGATCAAGATTCTCTCCACAGTCAGTCAGACTGAACATTGATCTGAGGTGGCTTCATCTTCTCTTTTGTTTGCCCCTGCTGTGGTAGACAGCTGAACATTGCCCATATTTCCATTAAGCCTTTGTGCTCCATAAAATTCAAAGCTATAATTCACAGCATGCCTGAAATTGCAGAGCTGACAGTGCCTGTCCCACTGAATCAGAACTCAGATGAACGAGAGGTCCAGAGATGTCACCAACATAATAAACAGGGCTTTGGCCTATAGCCTCTTTTCTTTGAGAAGCCTGAGGCCTGGGCATGGCTGAGGTTAGTCCCCATCTAACTGGGCAACTCCTATTGATCCAGCAGGGATTGATGTCCTCTAGTAGCTGATTTAGGTCCCTCCACTACTCGCTTCGCCTCTCCTAAAAGGTTGGGCTGAGTAAAACATTCAGGTGTTGCTGTGTATAGGTTTTCAAGTCTTCTCTCTTTTCCTCCCCTTTACCTCTTCACTTTCAATCCTGTGCAACTCTGGGCTTTGTCTGTTTGTATTTTTCATTGCAGAACGTTCTCCAGCACTGACACAGTAAAGCAACAACAGTTTGTCTTAATGCAGAAGTCTTACTTTTGGAAAAGTGCCTAGAGTAATAGAGTGCTTTTGTTGCATTTTCTAACAAATGTCACTACCTTGGTGCTTTCTTCTTCCCTAGTTTTTAAGACATACTGTCCTGCTGCTTTTCTTATTGTGCTAATCTTTCACTCTTGCCTCGTCCCTTCATAGCTCTTTGACCTCAACTTTTTGAAACTTAAATACTCTCAAGTTTTTCTTTAGAATTCCCCTAAAACCTTTAGGTTTTACAGGTTTCTTCAAAGTTTAGCCTTTGTGATAAAAACACATTTGTATTCTATGTTTGTGCTTTAATCAGTGAAATTTATTGGAGTTGTTTTCAGTCAATATCTTTGGAAAGTTACTCTTGCATTCTTTAAATATAACCAGGATCCTTTGGCACCTCCACAGCTGGAGTGAGTAGTATCAGGTTCTGTTGACTCAGAGGAGGACACACTCATACATACACACACACACACTGTGTCTCAAAACTTAGCAGGAAAGCGTGTTGGAAAGGTTTTGGTTCAGTCCTTTGGTGTGCTTACCTTGCTTGATGGTGACTCTGAATTGTTTACTCTGATTTTACTTTAGAACCAAAAGAAGACTTTAACAAATGTAATAGACTCAATAGACAATAGGAGAGAGAGGAGAAGTAGAAAGATGATTCCTGCAGACCATTGCTCTTGTCATGGGCGTCGTGTTTCAGAGTCGAGGGGTGAGGAAACGTTAATGTGCACCATATCATTCATAACAGTACTACTGACATTACTGGCTGCTAAATACCATCATTTGTCAGGAGAAAGGGCTTGGTGCCACAGTGTTACAGATAAGCATTAGAAGGATATCTGTTCTATACACATACACACACACACACACACACACACACAAATATATAGCTTTTTTTGTGAAGTATATTTGTGATTACAGCATTATAAAACAAAAACCTTGGCTCTTGTAACTCCCTGCTGTCATCTTTACTCGAGCCTTTGGTGCTGGACACATCACAATGCAATTTACGTCAAAGCAGAATTACTGGCTTTACCAAAGTTGTGAAGAAGACCTACAGCTACAGCAGCTAAAAGAGGGGCTGAAAAACTAAGGAATCATCCAAGACAAGTTACTGACACTAATGAGAATAAAAGGATTCAAAGGAACATGGGGAAAAAACAGAAAAGAAAAGATCAAAGATGAGGAGAAACCTTACAAACATGCGTCACCAGTGATAGCGTAATTATTCTCACTGTCAGTGGGGGCAGACAAAATATCCACACTCCAGACTTAACTGATAACCCTAATCTTTCCTCATAAAAATAAATCTTTTTTCAACCTTTACAAAAGCTGATCCTAATTGCTGCTGTAAACATTAAATTAGACCATGATCCCAGAAAAGTTCATCCACTAGGCAGCATAATGTTACGTATCCCACCTTTCTGTGATTGATCTGAAGACATTTATTCCTTGTATCTCACATAAGCACAAAGTCTGCAAAGGCACACACACACATGCATGCACATAAACACACACAGACACATGAAAGCAAACACAGTAAGTTTATTTATCCCGATGCTAATATATTTTCCTTTGCACATTTTTCTCTGTCAGAGTTTGCTGCCTTGGGCAAGCTTATAAAAAAAATGAATGAAATTAAGTTTGTCTTAAATGAGCCTGAGAAAATTAGAATAGAAAAATAACTGCGTAGTGATTCTGAAAAATGACATTTTCAGCACTTAGTGCAGCACACATGTTTCGGCTCACCATATTGCAATTGGGTGATCGTCTCCCTTTCTACCCCAGAGTAGGAATTATTTTTCCACACAGCTACACTTCTCATACATAGTCTTGGTTGCAAAGGATCATTTGTTATCTTTCACTCAAGTGCATGTCTACCCACATGAAGCAGATAGTTCCTTCACAGTCGAGAGAGTCAAACGGAGGAGAGAAAAAAAAACAATTATTGATGACTATGAGGTAAAATGCTTAATTTGCACCGTCTTCAACCAAATTACAAGTCATATTGAAAGCTGCTGAATTTGCATAAATCTCATTAGACTGCAATGAGAAGGGTTCATAAATCCTTATATTAATTAGTCATTTTTGCCACCCTTTCATAGGAAAATGGAGTGTATTAATAAAACGAGAGGGGTGTGTGATTGTGAAGCCTAATTGGTTGCTGTGTTAAGAGGTTTGGTGCACGAGTGACAGGTTTGATTTAGTTTGGCTTTTCTTCTTTTGTCTAACTAAGTACCTGCATGGAGGAATGGGGGAAGAGTGTATGTGTCTGTACACGATGCAATATGTGTATAATCAGTTTATTTACTCTCTCTTCCATTCACTTGTACCAGCTTTACCTGTGCAAGGTCAGTATTCCGCAGGGACTGACACGCATATTCATACTCAAAATTGCACATGTTACTTGTCTTTGAGTTTGATGAGAAAGTGGAACGACTGAGGTGCACAAAACAGAGAGAATAAACAGAAATTAAACTATTAAAGTGGCCCAAGACATGAACCTTATGAAAGTTGTTTTTTTTTAAATAAATTTTTGACTGAGGAAGGACTTTTAGTGAAAAATAACAGAACAAGGGAGAATAAGACCATTAAGGAAATTATACTGAGAAATATGATGTTAGCTGCATGCAGTAACTTTTTGAGCTCATTGACTCAAAATAACAATTCAGCATGTTTCATCTTGTATGAAAGCAATAGCTTTATAGAGCAGCGTTCATTCAAAACACGATTATTTGGAATGGGCAGCTTTGTCACAAAGGAAAACAAATTAATAAACTATCAATTACTAACACAAACTTGTAAATGTGTAATACAGTATGTATGGTTTTAGACGTGTGAATGTCGTCTGTGAATGGAAAGAATTGTAATATATAGAGATATATGTATGCATGTATGTGTGTGTATATAGATGGATATATTCAAAATCATTCTGGTCTATTGTGTGTCACAACAGCATATACTGCAACACATTACAATTACCTGCTCATGTGGTTTCACTCTGGTCAGTAATGAGCTTTTCCTGACTGGGTCACAGGTCTCAGTGCTCATCACTGTGACCCTCCCAACCACATTCTTCCAGACACATCCACCCAGCATGGTGGATTAGCCAGCCTGATGGCACACCCCCTCTGGACATGATCAGCTAGCTTGTCTGATTTTCATCCTACTATAAGTCATCTTCCATATTTCTGTGATTTTGGGGTTGGGTTAAAGTTGGACACTTAAACAAGAAAAGAACATTCTGATGTGGGTTGTTTGGAATAAAGGTGAATGAAAAAATATGCTGCAATCATGTGTTTTTTAGTAATCTATTTCCTTTCTCGTTAGTTAAGTTTAAATCAAAACTCTGCCCTGGCCTTTAACCCTGAGGGACCTCTGACTTTTCACTCTCACTGGCAGGTTCATCTGTGGCCCAGCTCAAGGCAACTGATCCTGAGGGGGAGCCGCTCATATTCGGTGTGTCAGGAGAAGAAGCCATGAGATATTTTTCTGTGAACAGGGACACTGGCGTGGTCTGGCTGCGACAGCAGCTCGATCGTGAGGTACGAACACACATAGTGACTGCACCCAAGATTACTCGTTACCAAAGCAAATGCACAAAGTACAAGAAAAGTCTATTTTGAAAATAGGAGACGGGGAGTAAATTATCAAATGAACAAAGACCAGTGGGAAGTGCAGTATCATCCGTTAAGATATGGAGCACACAAAAGCAATTTGCGTTCAGGTGGCATTTCTCAATCTTCTACCCTGCTTCTCTGCATAGTTCCTTTGTTTCACATCTCCATGAAAAGTTCATGATGACGTGTGTTTCTGTCTCCTCCAGAGCAAGTCAGAGATGCAAGTTGAATTCTACGTGAGTGACATTCAAGAGGTATGAGAACAGATTTGCACTGGGATCACAGTCATGACACATCCCTTGCCATGCTGACATCCTGGATATAGCCAGACCACATGTCACTTACATGCCTCCGAATCTGTCTCTTTTTCAGTCTCTCACTTTCATGCTCACTCTCATTTTTCTCTCATGCGACATCTGTCTCACTCAACACATTTTAGTTGCTAAAACATACTGATGTTCAACCTACTCTACCCTGCGGGTAATCTATCACACACTTGTCCTGTTTTCTTTTACTCTGAATTCTGTCTTGGTGTGCCTCATGCATATTTTCAGTGTCTGCAGTTCCCTGGCTTTTGAACAGTTTCATGAAGGTGTTTCTCCCCTCAGGTGGTCAAAGATACGGTAAACATTCAGATTGGAGACGTGAACGACAACGCGCCAAACTTCCACGGGCAGCCTTACACTGTTCATATCCCAGAGGTAAGGATGAAAGAACTTAACGTATTGCATCCGAGGAAATACAAATCAGAGTTTTTGATTCATTCTTTTTGTGAGCTCAACATCATCCATCAGAATATTAAAATGATTTGTAAAATAATGGATAAAGTGCTTTGTAATTTGCTGTTTTTTCAACATCACAACAGTAATGCTTGCAGAAAAGCTTTTGACCAAACAGAGAATATTTTGATCAGTAAGGGCAACAACAACAACAAAGATTTTTTTTTAAAAAGCAGTTAGAAAACTCATTCCTGTGTGTTTTGGTGTCTGCGCCACTTGATATATTTTCCTGTACTTCTGGTCTTGTCATGATTTTAGGAATTGTCTTCGAGCTCATACTTAAAATGAGGGAAAACACTCAGTCTCTGTTCTCCTCTCGGTTTCTCTCTCTGAATGTGCTACTTCCGTCCTTAGCTTTCTCTTCTATGCTTTCTCCCTCATCTAATCCTTGATATGAAGTAATTGCCAGAGTGGAGTGGAGGACTTCAAACAGTGGCTTGAATCCACACACAAAAACACCCACATGTCTTGTTGTGTTTATATTGAGCCCAGATCCCCTTTCTGACTCTTCACCAAATCTTCAAAGCCACTGGCTTTTTCTCTCCCCAATCCATAGTCAGGCAAATAAATGGGAGAAATAAGGAGTATTTAGATGAGGCTGTTTAGATCACCCACAAGTGAAGATTCTCTCAGGCCATTGGAACCAAAGCACAGTTGTGTGGGACTCTCTCAAAATCCACATGCAGACTTTCCAAGCTCTACGAACAATAGGCTTCAGTTCAGCCTCGAGAAAGCCATTAAACAGGGCTGTGTTCGACTCTCAGTCCCTCACATATTGTTCGTTCTCCGGCATTACTCAATCCTCTCCTATAAAATTCAAGTTTTTTGTGTTTGAGGCAAGAAAATGTGCTAATAGAGCAGACTCATAAAGCACTACGCATATAAGAGTCTTAATTCAACAGTATCTTTTAAATTAGCTTTAAGTATTCAATACAGAGCCAGAACTTAGTCCAAATAAAACATATGACATATAACACCATATGATAATTCAGCAGGTGAGATGTGTTTATTCACAAGTCTAAATTAATTGGTTTGTCTGCGTAAATGAGAAACAGCCAATGTATTTTTATGACTATTTGGTATGACAATAAGTAGCACACAGTCCAGCCTGCCTATAAAGAGCTCTTTCTTTGGAGCCGTGTTCATTCAGTAGTTACTTTCTTTCTGATTGCACATTGTTCCCTTTCCGCTACCCTTTTCTCCACCTTATCTTATTTCCCAATAACTTTCTGTACCTGCATTTTTATGGCCTCATTACCTCTGTAACCCTACCTGACCTCTAGCGGGCAAAGCAAACATGCTGCGACATCACTTCATCTTGCTGTCACTCACTGGTCATGCCACAGTAACTGGGGTTAGAATGCCATCAGCACATCAGAAAATAAGATTGCAATGTGTGATGGATGTGAGGGATGACGGTAAAATAAAGGAACAGCACTGAAAGGGAGACAAGAATTCAAATTGAGAGATTTAACCCAAGTGAAATGGCACAGAACACAAAAGGAAATGACAGAGGCCAAAAGAAAAAGACACAATGGGCCAAGGGTTTGTTGAAACAGAATAATGATGAGGGTAGGAGTTTTTCTGAGGTGGGTTTGAACAGTGCAGCCGAAGCAATGTGAGTGGCAAGGTGAGTAGTGGAGTACGGAGAGTGGGGAGAGCATGTGTTAATGTTGTTTTAATTTGTGGAGCCATAAAGAGGGTGGAGGGAAGCAGGTGGGCTGCTAGCATTCGCTCTGTCAGTGCTAATGAGTTAGCCAGATTTACAGTATCCACACACTTCCAGCAAAGGCAGGATACAAAGTGCAACGACCATCACTAGATATAATGCTTTGATAGAACAGCAGATGGGCCACAATTCAATGCAATGTCAGATGAGCCCATAGAGTGAGCCTAAAACATACTGAGAGGTGTTTTTCATATTGTCTCACCAGGACAGGTTGTCCTCCATAGTGCAAGGCTTCTCAAAATGTTCTTTAATGTTCTTCTGTGGAGCACAGGTCTGCTGCTCTGGCAGCTGTGATACCACAGATTGAATAGCATCCCTCCCCACACACCCACACATCTCCTTTCAGCTGCCTGACCCTTAGACATTCCCACTGGGAGTTTGGCTTTCTATGGCCATCACCAGGATGATATCAAATCCTGATACCTCTCTAACTGTGCCCAGTGTGTGTTATCTCATGTGGTCCCAAAAGCCGCTCCCACCACAAAAAGTGTTTTGTTTAGTTGTTTTTCTGTGTGTCTGTAGTGTTTTTTTTCTCCTATGCTCCTATTAATTTAAAGTGTTGTCTGTCTCAAGGTGTTCACAGACTCTTCTGTCCAACACACATTATTTGATTTACCCTAATTAATGTATTTATTCATAGTTTAGAGATAGTATCTGAACTTAACTTGGTTTCCAATTACCTTAGCAAAGCTAAACTTTGTTTAAGTTTACAGTTTTTTTTTAGCTTATCTAATTTTAGCTGAACAGAATTCAAATTCTATCTGTTTTTCATCCTCTTGCTAATACTCTCATTCATCGCTCCCTACAGTAGATACACAGTGCAGAGGAGTCCTACCTTCGATAACACAGTAATGATGCACACAAGATTGTATAGCTGACTTCTGACCGGAGCTGTAATGCGGCATATAAAAGAATTAAATGTATTGGCAAACAGGCAGAGGGGCAAGAGCCTCCCAGTGATAGATACCCAAACTTTATCTATATACTGTCTCTCAGGTATGTCAGGCAGATGAGCAAATCCCTTCTCAGCCTCTATTTTCTATCAGCCATATCTCAATGTCCCTCTCTAACCTACAGTAAGCTCTGATGAACGACCGCTGATGTTGTAGAACAGAGTTTCCCAAGGTGGAAACCCCTTGGCTGAAAGTCAGATATCTTAAGGAAGAAAAAGCACTCTATTCTCGCTGGTTCTGAAAAAGTTACTGTTCCTGCCTAAGCTGCCCAAAATAAATATAAAGCTCAGCCCTCATTCTATGATATTTGAGCATGAAATTGATTTTTTTTAGTTAACTATCTGTTTAGTAAGTGTGTCCACCAATAAACGTCATTGTGAATTTTTAAAAAAAAAAAAAGAAAAATTCAAAGCAGCATAATTTCAGCCTCCACCTATTGGCTACTACTTCCACCAAACAATTTTGACTTGAATATTATAACAACATTTCATGCACTCAAAACACACACACACACACACATAAATGCACTCTTATTTCAGACAGTATTGGCAGAGAGTGTTTGAGAGCTTCTATTATGCCTGTGCATGAGCTGTTTAGTGTTTGATATGGGCTCTGGCAGCAAAACAGAGGCACCCGCTATTTGATGTGTCCTCTGTCGCTGTCACGTAGAACATAGATGAATGTGTTAAATTCCTTTCTTCTTTGCCTTTGTTCACATCTGAAAGAACAAAATTTCGATCCCAAATCTTTTATCGCCTGCATCTTACAGTTTGTCGCACCTGAAGGTAATTTGTTTATCATGTTGCAAGAAAAGAAGCATTTCAAGTAGCGCACACAGCATATGGATAACTAAAGTCTTTGCAGATGCAGCGTTGTCTTGGAATTTTAACAAAATGGAATTTGTTGTATAGGACATTGGTTTTGATATTAGTCATGAATACTTGTGACAGTCATCCTGCACATATACTGCTCAAAAACCAACAAACACACACTACAACAGAAGTTGGATTTAGCCCATAATTATTTCAGTATTTTCTCTCCTGGTCTTTCTTGCCGCATAATTGAATCCAGTGGTTACTGAGCTGAGTGGTGGCTGGTTGACAGGCGCAGGCCTCAAAGAGAATTCTGCCTGACACTAAGACCCTGAGTCCCATAGGAAGGGATGGAGGGATTTAGGGTGAAAAAAAGAAAAAAATGGATAACGTGAGAAAGTTAAATGGAAAGCAGTCAATATTTTACTCACCTCAAGCGCCATTTCAAACTTTCTCCTTTACAGATTTGGTGCTGAGAACTTAATTGTGAGAAAAAAATGGGATTTTTATCCATTAAAGAAAACAGAAAACATGGATGTATTAAACTATTGGTCGCTCATTTTAATGTGATTTATCGGATTTTTCTCCATCTGCTACATCATTATGTCTGACAGCACTAATTAGAACATTCCACATGATCATCCTACTCAAACTGATTGAACTTTTGCACTAACTCTTTCAATATTTAGGTAAATATAGTACATATGGCCAGTTTATAGACCCAGAATGTGTAACTAGCTGCTTGCTCACATATTTATTCCAGAAAGAGTCCCTCATTTTCAGTTTAGGTCCACCTTTGATGGGGTTTCTTTTGAGCATGTCAGTGGAAAACACATTCATAAAGAAAGGAGTAAGGGCAGTCATTCCGGTCCATGTATGATTATTCATTTGCAGATTCTAGTAAGCCTTTCAGGGAAAAAAGCTGCTTAAGTGAGTCGTCAAAAAGATTGTTTGGCCTGTACGGCAATTTTTCTGTGCATCCTTTCCAGTCCAGAGGTTAATGCAACAAATACTGCCATCGCATCATGTACGCTGCCACTCGTGAAGGTAAATCACCTCCTATTCCTCTCTTTATCTTTCTGTCATTTACTTTATCCCCCTGAGCATGAAGAGCACCTTGATTCCTGTTCTGTATTGAGATAGGTGCAGATTTTGCTGTCAAGAAGGGGAGGGCTCGTGTTTGTGAGCGACCAGAATGTGTTTTAGAGACAGAAAGACTCAGAGTTAGGTGGGGCGAGAAAAAAGTAAGGGCAGCAAGGTGGGAGCACACACTCGTGAGACTGAGTTAGGGGTAAGATCGAAGGGGGAGAGAGGAACGCTTGAGATCCCAAAAGCCATTAAAGTTTGATTCACCAACTGCTCATTCTCTGAATACATCAACCTGGCCTTCCTTTTCTCCCTTTCTTTCAAGTGTGCAGTTCCCACCCCTCCATGCTCACTCCCACTCTGCCTCTGGCAGTCTGCTGTTCTCTAATACTATCTTAGCACAATTGCAAATTCTGACAGGGTTTTCCTGACATGAAAGATAGTTATGCTTCTCGTCAGTCCTTTCATATTTTGCAGTTTCTTGCATTATGGTTATGTGTATATATAAGTGAGAAATAATGGCAGGGTGCTTACTCTCATGGTTTTTACATATGATAGCATATTAATGGGAGCAATGCTCTCTTGAAATGAATGTGTAAAATATATTCATTCAGTTACAGGCCATGCCATGAACCTCACCAGTGCTCCATTTGGCATTATACATATGACCCTTCCCCCTGTCTACTTCGGAATATATACCTTCTTTCCCCTTCTTTTTTTCCAACTATGGCCAGAGGTTCCTTAATAGAGTTTTATATTCTTTCCAATTTTCTCAAATCTGTTTTGGCTGCCACTTCCACGACTGAGATGGCGAGGAGAGTAGTTTTAAAGATAAAGAATGCATTATACAGAAGTACAGAGGGCAGAAGAAATAGCTCTGGTACCTACAGTTTCTCCTAATTCTATTCTTTGTGAAGTCCTGCATAATAAGGACATATTATATAAAGGACATAGGCCTTTTATTATTATTATTATTAGTAGTATAGAATAAAAGTAGTAATTCTTTGTAACATATGTAATGTATTAAAAACATGACTGACTTGTGCCTATCTTGTATACACTTATACATGAAAACCTTAAAAAACTACTCTTAAACGAATTGATTTGACAAAATCATTTCTGCTTCATTTTCAGGTTTTTCAGTCTAACATTTCTGTTAGTCAGATGTGTCCATTTCATCCCATTTGACACACTGTTTCGTCATATTGCTCCACTAGCAGAGGGGATTGTAGTGTTCTTAACAAACATACTACTTTTCTGTTGTTTCTTTTACTTCTGCCTTATTAAAAAATAATAATAATAAATAAAAAAGCCATTAATAGCCAAGCTTATCTTGCTGCTCATCATCTGTGACTCATAATTTTGCTTGTCTAGCCCCAAAACCCAAATAGGAGACTGTGAAGATAAGTGACCACCATGCATTTAATGACATGCTAATAAAGGTTACAGAGACCAAGATAATGAGCTGTGTTGGTTTCAAACCTCTTTTCCTCTGCCTGTTCAACTTTTCTGGGAGTGATATCTTGGACACGGGAGCGTCTTACATAACAAGATGGCTAACTGGTGGGCATAGAGGGATGGTCCAACTCCATTTTCCTGCAGGTTGCAATGATACTACTTCCATTCTGGTTCACCGTAAACTTAGCACTCTTGTTAGAATTCCTCCCTGCTTCTCCTAAATAAGTGTTCTCATAAATGTCTACAGGGAAACTGATTTTTAAGCAACTCATGTTATGACTATGTGCTCTCGGAAGAGTTCTGGTTAGAGCCTTGTGTGCACTGGTAAGATGTGTGAACTTGAGCTGAGCCTGTTTACATTTTTAGTTGAAGCTACCTTTTTTTTTTATCAATCTAACTCGTTCACCACCTCTCCCAAATGTAAAAGAGTTTTGCAATATTTCAGGCAGGCCTGAAGCATGGCCGAATATATCTTAGGATACGTAGCTCCCCTGTCAGGATTCCTCCTCGATTCTTCAAATTGAGAGCACCACTGACTGCTCATAAGTACTTCACACAATGCCCTACACCCCCCCACCCCACAGACACACACGCGCACACACACAAAATCACTAGCATACAAGGGTTTATTTTCCCTTTTGTTATTATCTTATTCTGATAGCTGCAACCATAACCAAAGTTCTTATTGTCCTAGTGAAGCCCTTTTTTGTCCTTTCTACATCCGTCTTGGCTCCCCGGTCTGCGGTGTCCCCAACACAAGTGCTTTGATGTATAATTGAGCTGTGAATTCAACCGTTCCTTTCCCCCTATCTTCAACTTTCCCCTCTCTGCTCTGCCAGGACCAAGCTGAAAGAAAAGGTAGGTTAAAAGGGGAGGCTCGATAATTAAGACACTCCCTTAAGGAAAGACATAGGTCACTGGGTTGTTATGAAGCTACATCATAAAAAGAATAAGACAGAACTCCTTCTAATAGAAGTTTTTAGTATGTAAAAAAAAAAAAATTGCTTCTGATGCATGAGCAAAATAAATTTAGACAGTTATATACAGTCTTTGACACTACTCTGAGTACACTGAACAATCCATAACTGAAGTCATGTTTCATCAATAAGGTGTAATTCAATTTGATAAGATCGCACTCTACTAATTGAGATAGAGAGCGTGAAGAAAATGGATGGAATGATGGAATAACTGCTGAAATATTTGCTTTGTTTTAGGAAATACTAATTGCCATCTAATGATTCCTTTCATAGAAGAGATGATTATACGTGTTGCCATTCTCTGTAAGTGTTATGAACGCTGCTTTTGCTTTTTAGTGGTCCATCCTCATACACTTTGAAAACAGTCTAAGTCCTTAGTTACATTTAGCGGTTACAAAGATAAAATGGGATTTTTTTTCTCTCTCATTTCAGCATGTTCTCTACATGCAGTACATACAGTTTTTTCTCTTTGCTCACTAATCACAGACTCTACTCTGCTGCAGACCTACATGAAATGATTGCAAACCCCAGTGGTGAAACAGTTTCTCTGAAATGGCTCTTAATATGTCCAGGTGTACTTTGCAGAATATCTCTCTTTATAAGTATACTTCTCTCATATCTCTCACAGTCTTAATGGCTGTATACGGCGAAGAAGCTCGTTGACATTCGAAATGATCGAAAGTGCATTTGTTCATCCAGGTTGTAAATTCACACCAGTGAATTCAGTGTTGTAAATTCACCCGTTCCCAGCCTCGGCCGGTCGTACAAACCACCCCCGCGAACGTCTTCTCTGTCGCCTGCGCTTCAACATTTGCAGTTTAAGCTTTTTTTTTTTTTCAATATGAGCTCCAACTGCAAATACAGCTGCTCCACCTCGGTAGCCATTGTTTACTGTTGTTAACTGTGACCGGAAGAAAAAGCAAGGATTCGGCTATAACCCCTGAAACCACACAAACACACAGTCACACCTTATCCTTAATACCGGCATGGTGAATTGCAAAGCAACGTGTTCCCTTGATGCCGAACCTCAAATGCTCAATGAAGACGGCTGGAAGACTATAAATCTAGCTTAACAGTGTACTGAGTTTACAGCTCTGTGTTATCTCAAGGAACTCTCTCATCAGTTACCACCATGGCGATACTGTGTTTGAGCACAATTTCAAGCTGCTACTATGAGGTTTTTACTATGAGAAACTTTTGATAAATATATTAACCATTCTGCTCTTTTCTGAATGCCTTATTTCTGCTACACTGATGTAAAGCATTTTTTTTCTGAAAGAGATTTAATCTGACTGATATCCAGATCCTGATATCTCAATATGCCTTAATTTAATTGCTCACAGTTTCTAACAAGTTGATTTGTTTGGCATCTTTCTCCTTACACACTCACAATTAGTTTGACATTTTATATGGCCCATCCAACATGATCACATTTCGGTCTCTCTGCTTGTAAGTAGATGGTAGTGTTTTATCATCCGATACGGGAGTAATCGTAATGAGTTTAACCAAATACACTTCTTTAGTTAGGGACCATTGGTATATGTCAGATCCCGGACTAATGCATGGGAAATAATACCAAGGGTTGTAGTATAGGAAAAAGCCAATATGTGGAACTACTATTGCTTTATGTAAATCAAAAGTGCAGCTCCCTTTCCAAAAAAAACTGTTTGCGATATGCTGTGAAATGTGAATGACTAAAGAGAGAAATGATCAAAGAATACATTTAATTGAAATAGTTCAGGTAGGATTTATCTTTTATCATCTATTTTTATGCCAGCAGCACATGTTTAAAACGTTGAGTAATGGCAACAAAATTAAATTAAAAAAAGCAGTAAAAGAAAAATGACAAATCATGAAAGATCTCATTGGTTACATTAACTGGAAGAGGTCCACTGCTGTGTGACAGGCCGGGTATAAACAAGATCTAGAAACACTGTCTCATTTGCTGAGTTCATGTAGGGTGCAAAGATAGTAAACTGTGCAAATGTATTTGAAATAGGACATACCAGACTTCCTTGGTGCGTTGTGTTCTCCTTGTGGATGTGTGTGTTTTCTCCAGGTATTACGGCTTCCTCCCACCATCCAAACGTATGCATTTTAGGGTAATCTGTGATTCTAAATTGACCCCTGACTGGGTATGAGTGTGCATGGTTGGTTGTCTCTGTGTTGTCCAGGGTGAACCCTTCCTTTTGCTCCTTTGGCAGCTGGGATAGGCTCCAGCAACCAAAAATTGGATTAAGTGGATATAGAAAATGGATGGTTGTCCCATATGGAACTATTTCTAATTCTTTATGGAGATTTGTGTACACCGTATTTTTAAGAAGGCGAAGGAACATCCCACTTGTTTTAGACATACAGATCAGAAGATAGTGATGGTGGGGGGGTTCATTTGTGCATATGGTCTCTGTCACCACCAACTTACAGACAGGAACTATTAATGATGAATGTCCATATATTGAGGCCCTCCAGATAACATCTTTTTCAAGGCCTGGCACAGATATTTCAGCAAGACGATGCCAAATTGCATTCTTCTGGTATTACAGCTAAATTTTCCTTAGTAAGAAAATGTGGATGCTAAAATGACCTCCCTGCAGTCCAAACTTGTCACCCACTATGAACATTTGCTACATTATGAAACAAGAAGATCTACAACAAAGGCCCCAGACTCTGGAGCAGTTGAAATCTCAGCAGAAATAGGACATCTTTGACCTTCAAACATAAAGCAGTTGGTATATGCATGGTTAGTGGTCAATACACCCACTGTCTGAATTTTTTTGTAAGGTGTTGAGGGCAAAATTAAGAATCAAGATATATTTTACAAGGAAGAATAGCATTTCTCACCTCGATATTTGATATAATGCCCGGTATTATTTCATGTTACTTATGGGGTTTGAAATATTTCCCATTCATAGTATTCAGTTGCTCTTCACTTTTTACATCATGTCACTACTTATATAGAAACATAGCTGTACATTCTTGCTTGTGTCTGTGTGGGCGTTTAAGGGGGTGTCCGCAGAAAGATATGAGACATTTAGACTCGTGGAAGTGGACTGCCATCTGCCCTCATGATACCCCATTCCCGTGGCTACATATAGAAAGAGATGCTGATAAAGAGTGCAGAGTACCTATAGGTCAAGACTGTAGAATAGAGAGCTTCAGGGGTACAGAGTTCACAATGAAGTAGATCGAAGGAGATGGAAGTGAAATGCAGTGGGGAAAAGCGAGCTGGGTATCTATTGAATAGCACAGAGTGCACTGAATCCTGTCTGATGTTGCTGAGATGAGATGGCCTCTACAGCAACTTTGGCATCACAGTTCATTAAAGAGTTTGATGTGTAGTGCAGCTTCTGTTAGTCATTATCCTCAAACAGTTGCCTCTCAAACATGTGGTGATGCCGTACTTAGCACATTTATATCAAACCGAAGTACTTCCACTGTTGATACATTCTCACAGCAAGAGATACTCTGTAGATGTACCTGGATAGAGCACACAAACAGCAGCACCGGTTGCAGAAGTAGCTGTGTGTCACAGTGATTTGTTCACTCCAGAATGAAGTTCTGAAGTAGGAACTCTTATCGGCATGTACGCTTGCTTTCTCTAAGTCAAAGCTGTCCAAATCTGGCCTGCAGTGTAATTCAGTTTTGGTCTACAAAATGTCTACTGGAGCTGGCCCGTCGGTAGACAGCGCATGCACTGCTGATACTACAAATCCCAGAATGCTCTGCTGGCATGTCAGTGTGTCAATCAGGACCCACAAACGCCCCCTCCTCTGTTGACATTCATTACCGACCTCATGCCCCTCCCAAAAATGGCCAAACGAAAGGTGGAAAACTTTTTAGCTTTCTAGACAGGTGGGAAGCGGAATATCTGTTATATTGGTTATATATAGTATTATTATTAATATTGTTAACTTGTGAAAAAATGTTACAGTTGAAACTTAACTCAGAAAGCTACAAATAAAGAGAGATTGAAGATGATTCTACTTGACTGGAGTCTAACTGTGTCTATGCTTTAGACATAATTAATAAAAAACTCACCCAAATGTATAAGGTCACAGAAACGAAGACTGTCAGAAAGAAATCCAAGCCATGAGGTCAAAAGAATTATTGGTGAACCTGCAGGTTGTGTTATTGTAAAGAAGTTTAGTTTGGTTTAGATCAAAGCCGTGGACCTTCTTTACTGTGAGTCGACACTGAGACCACTTAACCACCACACCAAACATTTTCAAAGTGAAGCAACATCCTCTGTTCCGATGGAATAAAGATTTAACTTTTTGGTCCCAATTCCCAACATTGTGTATAGAGAAAACCAGCAACATTTCTTAGCTTATATGACTACGAGTCAGGGTATAGGATTCAGGCATCTCAGGCTCTCAGGTTGGGGAAAACAAACCAAAGCATAGTGATGAGAAAGCAAAGGCTTCATCTATGAATGTCTTCAGTCTGGACCTGAACACAGTAAAGGATTTCGATAGTGAGCTAAAAATGGCTGTGCACTGATGCTGCCATTCATCCTGCCTGAGCCTGAAAGATTCTGTGCTGAAGAATATGAGAAACATCGAAGCCAAACATGTAGGATCATTCCCAAAAGGAACTGAGGCTACCATAGCTGCTTAAGGTGCTTTAACCAGTTACAAAGTAAAGACTGTGACTCGTCAGTACGTCAGTTTGTGGGATAAGATGTAGAATTTTTTTTTCAATTTAACTTTAGACACAACAACATTGAGGAAGTTGGAAAGCCCTGAAAACATTCTAAATGGGCTGTGTATGAATCAGAACTGTTGCTTTGATCATGCAGAGAAAGAAAAATTAATTGAGAAATTCTGAAGATTCTGTGTTGATTACAGAAATACATCCAACACTTTGTTTTTAGGGCAGATAAATCCCCATTCTTTTTAGAAAAAGGATGCATCATGATGCATTGCAGTGCCATGTCTTATCAGAAAACTGTTTGTCCACATATCCATCCAAATTGTTTTAGTTTAACAATTCATGATTAGAAAATTGTGAGACGGCAACACAACCTTGGTCGTTGTTTTCTTTCGTGCAGTGGTAGCTAACTAACATCTCACGCCTCCACCACCACTCCTTACAGCTACATCAACAGTATTGAACATGTAAGTAATTATGAAGCAAGACGTCAAACTCAAATCTACTGTCTGACAGACATAATGAGATGTCCAGCATCAATGTTCTCACATAGTGAGACGTACGCTGAGTCTCTGTAGAGAAAAAAATATTGTAGCTGCATGATTTCTGAGCCTTTTACATGTATTATGTTGACCGGATTGCTGTGTAATACTGACTAAAAGACTCACATGTTGTATTCAGATGAAAAATAAACCTTAGCAACGGAAAGAAACTCACTGAAAGAAAGGCATGTCATACAGACTCCACTGACTGGTAGGTTAAAACGGAAGACCTCAATATTTGTGAGTAATCTCAAAACCATAAATCACTTGAATACAAATATATATATATATAATATATTGTAGTTCTATATTTTAGATCACAGTTTATTAGTTGAGATGGTAACAAAGGAAAGCATAAAGACCCCTTCTTTTCACAAATAGTTTATGTGACCAAACTGTGTTACCGCTCAGATTACCACCAGGATGTACATTTTTAGCAGGTTTTTGTAGTTCAGATAGATGCTTTGACTGCTGTGGTTCTTTTTATGATTTGACACACAGATCACTGTTGCGGGGGTCACTTTTCACTTTTGAGTTTGTCAGTCTAGTAGGGCTTTGTCTAAATGTACTCACTCCATTTCACATCACAGATTTAATCCGTGTTAGTTCTGGGTAATTGCTCAGACATTGTTTTACTCGTTCCCTGAGAATTTAGATCACATCGCTTCTACTGCTAGGTGACAGCAAATATAGTCCAGCTGCCTCACTAATATTTAAAGTTGCCACTTTGTAATGGATTACTGTGAGCTGTGATGTTACTCCAGATGTGTACATTTACAGGTGATTGTCCTCACAGTAGATTATACAGATCACAAATATGGAGCAGCAGGAAAACACAGCACCTGGTTTATTGAGCAAAATTCAATAAGATTAAGAGTTTATGTGATGCTAATGAAGCTGTTAAGTCCATCCTTTGCTATTGGTCATATATTTCTCATAGGAACACACAGAAACTCATACATCCATATGCAGAGAGTGTCTCTTCAACTAGTCCCTGATTCCCCTGTGCCTTTGAAATAAAGCGTGCACTGATTAAAGTCAGAGTTTTATGGGTAACTGTGAAAAATATGACAAAAAAATAAAATAAAATAAAACCAGAGTTTCTTGCCCCCCAAGGCAACAGCCGTTTATATGATAATCAGCTCTACCCTAATTTGCATTTAATTCTATTTTAAAAAATGACTTCTTTTAAAAGAGATGTGGTGAATAGGAAAAAATGATGAGAGGCAGATTCTCTTTATGAGAAGAAGCCAATAGGCTTTATCAGTTAACTTTCACTGTCATTTCTTAGATAGTTAATTATTACAGAGGATCTTTTTGACTTTGAGATTACTTTAGAATATATAAATCTCTGTTTGCTTTCTTAACAAGTTTAATCATATTCATTTCTGGACTCTGAGAATTTATTCTTCCCAGCTGGATTTGCTTCTGGCTCTACTCTCATGTTGTATTCGAAGCCTTGAACAAGAAAGCCATTAGAGGGGCTCTTCTCTGAAACTGCTATTTATTTTCTAAATAAATAACATGATAGTATCTCTTTTTGACATATAAAGCAACTAACATACATGAAGTTGCTATAAAACCATACTGCATTCATAAAAAAGCAAAGGCTTGCTGAAAGATATGCAAACATATGATTAATTCTTGGTTCTTCGGGCTGTGAGTTATGTGTTTTTAAAATTTCTAGAATTATTTAAAACCCTTTGAATTTAGCTAAAATGTTTGTTGAGAGATCAAAACGTGTATTGGATAAGCACAATTAACGTTCATGGCTTACCTGAAGTGTTTAACTTTTAGTACGTTTTTGTGGCCAGCAAAATAAATCAGCGAATATTCTCTGCATGTCCTCTTGGTCTTTATTCAGAACTAAAAGTTGACGCACTTCTTTAAATTGATAGGAAAGACATTTTCTTTCCAGGAAGCCTTGACAATCACATGAAGCCATCAGCTTATGTTTTTGATAGAAAAGATTCCTCACTTTGGATTTGGGCTCTAAAAATACATCATGCTTCATCCTAACATGCATGTTTTTAGACTGTGGGAGTGACCATGTATAGCATTTCCATAACGGGATTTTTTGTTTTTGTCATTGTTCAAGCTCAAACCAACCATATCATAAACATTTATGTGCATGACACCCAACCAATAACCTAACACAAACGGCTAAAAAGATTCCAGGTGTGTGTTTTAATCTCTGAGTTTTCATAACATAGTTTGCAACATGTCAACTTTGAAACCTCCATATCCTTACACCTATTGATTTACATTAACAGGGGAGGAATACATTTTCTTTGATGGTTACAAACAGTACTTTAAACATATTGAGCAAAGTTGGAGGAACTCCTTATAGGTAAAACCTCAGAAAACACATTTTCAGTCACAATTTCAGTTTTCTGAATTGATATGGATAACACTTCATAACAGATAGAAAGAGGGTGCAGAACTTGCTGATTTGGCCTGTCCTTGTACCCTTCCCCTGGGATCAGCCCATCTGTCTCTCTCTGGCTCTGTGGATCCCTGCGGCATGCTGGGCCTGATTACCTTTACATTTAAACAAACAGCTCCAGCTCTTTGAAGGCAGTCAGCCATGAGCTCTGACAGGGGGGCTGAGGTCAGGCAGTTGGTGGAGAAGACTGATTGCATGATAAAGATCTAATTTATTTTCCTTACTGATAAAAAGCCCTGTTCATACATATAAATACACATCATTGTACTTGTTCAAAGACCCTCTATTGGCTGCAGTGATTCTCTACCATATAACAGCTTACTTTAACCATCAGTGCTACCTTCAATCTACCCTAAATGCTGTTATCCAAGCAGAAAGCCTATTGGCCTTTTCAACTAATAAGCCATTAAAGAGTATATGACAAAATGGCCATTTTTTTTACCACTAATTCCCTGTTCCAAGTAGCTAAAGTTGAGTACATAACATTCAAACACATGCTCTCTCTTTCTGTCAGACGCACTCGTACTCAAAGGCTGTTCTTGCCTCACTCATCTAGCTGTCTGTTGGTGTGGAATCATTTTGTTCAGCTGAGTGCTTCCCAAGAAATTTGCTCTGCCAGGCCAAAGAGTGGACGGAGCGGAAACAAGTGCAAGAGCAAGATGGAAAGAAAGGAGGTTATAATGGGAGACACTTTCTGCCATCAATTTCTGTACAGTACACAAAGACTTGGTCCATATTACTATATGTGTTGCATTATGTCTTCTTGAGCAATTTAACAGAAATTCATTGGGTACAGGAGGTCAAATGAATTGCCAAGAAAAGGCCAACTGTCACTGTTCAGAATAGAGAGGACTCAAAAGTGCTGGAGGTAGGTGTGAAAAAGCTAAAGTGAGTTTCAATTATTTCAGGCAGGTTGAAAATACAACAGCCAGACAGGAAAAAAAAACATGGAAGACAGACTAGAGAGTTGTGCAAAATACAAGCATGGGGACAAAAACAAAGCAAGACATAAGCTAAAGTCTCAAACATCAACCCTAACCCAAAAGAATAGAGAACTAGAGTTTAACATGAGGTGTGGTTATCAAAGAATGAATTCTGTGAAGGAAACATGTCAGTTTCTTTTTTCATTTTGTCGAGATTTGAGAAGTCGCGAAATGAAAGAGGACACTCTTGGAGAGAATAATTGTTTTCAGCGAAACAGGCAAACATACACACATCAGATTAAAAATGTAGATGCTCAGCCTCAGAGTTCTCATAACTCTTACAGATAGATAACTCATAAAAGATTAAGCGTGGGTAAATCATAGTTGGATGAATAGTTAAACTGGTCAGAAGGACTGCTTTTTGTTGCTTATGTTCGTACTGCAGAGCTCTCTAAGACACACAGACAGAAATAACATAATAACTTTAAAAGTCCCCAAAAGAAATCATTAGAAGAGCAAGTGAAATGATCCCTGCTTTTGCCAGATAGCCACTGTGTGTTGAACTTAAATGTTGATGAGTGCTGCAAAAATAAAACATGTACATTGATATACAATTTGTCATCCATTTGAGTTAATCTGTTAATTTTAATTTACTCAGATTTTCAAAGTATTCTTAACATGCTTATAAAGAGTAGGGTTCACTAACTGTTCAATGATCTGTTTGTGTGGTTACGACTAATTTTCACCTATTGCTACACAGCTTTTACAAAGTCAGTGTAGTGTACAAAGCTTAGTGTGTGTCTGCACAGCTTCCATCTGCCAGTTTCACAGCAAAGCTCCCTTACAACTTTCTATTTTGCAAAAATGCTTCAGCAGTACACTTCCGCAGTGACAGCTAACTGTGTTTGCACAGGGTAAAAGTGGTAATATTTCCCTTATTATTGTCCAAACCACTTTTAATGAGCATCCAAAGCTGACTGTTGTCCTAAGTTATCCCCTGTTGCCTGCTAAAAAGTTCAGTGTGCAACTTTTCTGACAGCATCAGCAGGTGTCTTCATCTGAACATGCCAGCAAAGCCGCTACCTACAACCACCTATCTGTTAAAATTGTTCCGACGACTAAAGGCCTTATCAAGTATCGTCCAAAACCTGTGTTGTTGGCTGCTGGTTTGTGCAAACCTGTCAAACGTTCTGTTGACAAGGTTAGCGCTGACATCATCTTGCATGCATCTCCCATTGTCATGTCAGCAATGGGGAATAAAACACATATATGTTGACGTCAGACCAAAAAGTAACGGCGCACAATCCGAAAACTATGCGAACCAAAAAAAACAGCATTTCCCTTCCTGATGGAGTCGGAGGACTTTTTCCAAAAAGTTTGGTTTCAGTTCAAAAAAGTGTGGACAGCATGTGCAATTTATATAGAAAAATCTTTAGTTATTACAGTACCTTTGTTAGTGCGAACAAGGCTATTAATATGGACTACTGATAGATATAATTCTCAGAAGATCGCATGGTCTCACACAGTTAGTCTGTCTTTTCCTCCACCTGAGTTCAAAATAGCGGTCAACAAGGACTCCATCAGTCATCTAAACTTTGTCATTTGGTTTGGTAAGATCGAAGGAATCTTTATGGACACCACTGGAAAAAACAACCAAAAAACTAAACTGGTTGACTCGACAGTCTTAAAGGTCTTGTACTGTAAGCCACAATTGGAAATCTTAATATAAAGGTCCTCATTAGTACATATGGTATGCAATCCAAAAACACCAATGCCACACATGCAATGCACGTCTGGACAAATCATACATTTTTAAAGTAAGCCAAACAACTTCGCCATTTTTTAGCATCTCATAAATCATTTTTGTATAAATGTTCCACCATTTACTGTAGGAACCATGCAGATGAAGGATATTTAGTCTTGTTTCAGTATCAGTGAATTATTAATAAGCTAATTTCAGATGTGAAATATGGTTTAATGTGTCACCTCTAAGATTAATTTAGGTACTCTTGCTATCCACATGCTTCGGGATCTTTGAAAGAGCTGCACTCTGTAAAGGCATTATCATTACTCAGCACCAAAGCCTTACCTGTTCACAGTATATGAGTTTATGTTGTATATCCAATTGACTTAGGTATATTTGTGATCTATATCGCTTTCAATAAACAGTAAAACCTGTTGGCAGTAACATGCACTAACTCTGATAGAGATAATCCAAAAGAGTGTGTTACAACTTTAGATTGTTGTCAAATTAACTGTAAATGAGTCTTATTCTTTTGTAATTACATTTTCCATTAATATCTTTGTCCCCTTACTTAGCCAACCTTACTTACTTTTTATTTTGCTTGATTTTGTCCTTATTTGTAATACATTCTCTCTCATAAGTCTGAATAATGCCAGTGGCAACATGACAAGGGCCACATGTAGGAGGCAGTGATGGAAGGTCAGTGGTTGAGAGAGGCAGGAGGTGAAAGGGTGAGCAGAGCTGGTGCAATCACATGCCTGCTGGGTTGGAAGCGGAGAGCAGACAGTTGGGGAGGAACTGAGAACCTTATGAGCAGTGTAGGAGTAATCATGGCTCCATTGTAGCAAACAGTTGGGCCTCTGAAGCTGCAAGCGGCAGGGGGGCAAGGCACAGGCAATGCCCCTTCAAATCACCATGTCTTTAACATTTCTGACTAAATAAGAACAAAGGATTTTGCTCAAAAGTCTTAAGGGTTTCCATGGACTTTTAACAGGTTGAACAAAGTGTTAGCTACAGTTTACGGCATGGCAAAGGCTGATTTTTGAGCCAGCTTTAGGAAATCAGGAGGATGCAGCTAGATTTTTGGCAGCCAGAAACAAGACATGAAGTTTGTAGTTTAATGGGTAAGCTGATCATCTGGCTGGTTGCTGAATCATTTGTTTGTTTTCTTAGATTTTGTGAGCACCATCTTCTAAATCGAAATCACTTGCCAAAGTTCCCCGGGTTTGTCGTGACTTGTCTGCTAGGAGAAATTCTCAGTGGATGTTTTTCATATCAAACACCAGTTTTGATAACAACAGGGAGTTCAAGTAGGGCGGAAGTATTTATCTGAACTAATTAAGAGCCCTTTCATGTAAATTTTCCTGAATGATGCCGTCTGCTTGCAGAAGTGATACCCTTTCACTGGTGTAAGGTAAGCACAGGCATTCAAGGAGGCTACTCAAAAACTCAAATAAATGCAAAAATACACATTAAAGCCTCAGTGTTTAGATAACTAAGCTCCGGCTTTACAGAGGTAGTTGGCTTGGGTATGACTACAGTTCACTTAGGTTCTTCTGCCAACATGGAGCATACTTTGAAAATAAATATTTTCTTCTGAATTTTATGGCCACCCGAAAATGTGTGCATTTATTCGTAAATAAGCTCAATTTTGTACAAATACAATCAATACTACATTATTGTATTTTGCAGAGCAGCAATATTTTCCTATCATGATTGATCTGTGAACCATTTTGTTAGGAATGAATATATAACATTTTCTGAGCATAAAATCAATGCAGTGTCAGGGTCGTTATAGTGTAAATATAACAAGATAAGCCAAAAGTCTCCAAATGAAGTATTTAAGCATGGAGAGGCATGCTCACATGTCTTTGAAGAAGTTCATTCTGTCTTATTTTGCACTGATATAGGAACTTAGTTTGACTTTGACAGAGAACATGTTTAGTATGTGCTAAACAGAACAGAAGAATAATATCTGCAGTGATGGAACAGTATTTATACTTATGTTAAAAAATATACACATATGACGGCCTGAATTCTGTAGCTAAATGGTACAAATCTACATTTGTAGATACTAATGTAGATACTAATGTCAGTGCCTTTCCTCCAAAAAGGCACTGACATTAGTATTTTTTATGAATTACAATGACAGCAAGATGAATAAAAGTTCTAAGAAAAATGTAATATAAAGTTCTCAGAATATATAATTCTGTATACTCTTTCCGCTTACTATGCTTTTAACACCCGCATATTCACTTCTCAATTGTGAATTTTCTTTTTTTTCAACAAATCATAGATGAATTTGCGCTTTTAGCTTGTGCAACTGAAGAGCATAATTTGCCTTTACACTGCGTGCTGAATGGATTTGGCTTCATTTCTAGCTTAAAAAGAGTTAGAAAAAAGAAAATTAAACCAAATTGTTATTATACAGTGTTCCAACTCTCACCATGGTGAGTTCTCAAGGACTCCTAAAGGAGATTGCTGACAATTAACCACTTGAATCCATTAGATTCACAGCGCCAGCCCTCAGTGGACACGTGTCCCTGTTTCCTCTTAAGGTCCCAGAGCAGTGTAGCCCTAAAGTCTGTCCAACTTTGACTCTCTGAGGCCCCAGAAGTCTCGCTGCCTTACAGGGGTGGAAATCTGACTCGCAGACATAGTCTAGCAATCTGCTGCTGTTAACCTATGAAACAGCAGAACAAACACACCATACTTCAGAGCAGAGGCACAAGTAAAAGTGAATAGGAATCCCCCTCTGTAATAGAAACATCTCATGGCTGATAGTGACAGGCTTTCATTTTGATGTGTTTCTCTTCTTTCCCACTCTCTCCTTCTTCTCAGACTTTTTGTTTTGTTCTTTTGCATACAATCTAGTCCCTTATTTATGACATTCTTCTTCTTTCTTTGGACATGCAATAAGATTGGAAAGTTATCATTTTCATTTACTGTAATTTGAAGTAGTCCTACCACACACTCAAACCACAAACTTTACCACATTACTGATATAATGATAAGCATTTAAAAAACAATAATAATTATAATCATACTATATTAAATGTTCATGTTAAATAATAGTGATAATATAAAATAAAATAAATACACTGTATGTCAAAGTGGCAAGTAAATACAGGGACAATGATGGAAACAAGAAAATATCTGAACCCAATTTTATTGGCTCTTTGTTTTTCGTAGGGATTTAAAAGAGTGCTTGCGGGCTTGTTTAAGAGATCAGATATGTAGCTGGGTGAGACGCCATGAAGGGCCATAAAAACAGAGAAACCACAAAACATACTGGAAGCCACGGCAGGGAGGCTAAAACTGGTGTAATATGGTCATATGTCATGCAGCTGAGTTCTGTACAATCTTGAGTTGCTCGATAGATTTATTATTCATTAAGGTAGAAACTGAGACAAGTTTAGAGCCATAGTGTCGTTAAGGCTTAATGTGGGAGCCATGCAGGAATATTTAAACACCTCATGGAGTCATACCGGCATCGTTTTTATTTTGTGGTCCGATGTGTTGAAACTTGCATTTTGATGCAAGTCTAATTTAAGAAACTGTTTTAGCCCTAAAAACCAGAGAATCATTCTTATAGGGATGGGGCTGTGCTAACCAAATTAGGAATGGCACAATAGTTTCCAGCTATGTAGCGGTGTGATGTGAAGAGTGGCTCTCAGGTTTTAGAGGTTACGTTATCTCAATAGAAAATCTCCTGCACCATTTTTCAGCTTATTAAGCGCTGTTCAGTGAGGTTGTGTTTGACTGCTATATGCCATATCTGATGTCTGTGACTTCCTTATCCAAGCTACAACTGCAACAACTTGATTGATGTGATGTTGCTGAGCTGACTGTCCCTCTGATGGCTCTGCCATTTCTCCAAAGAATCTCAAATCACAGTAGCAGTGTGGTCATTTGCGTGACCAATGTCCTTCTTGCCCATTTATAGAGTTGGCTGAGGGGCCAACTCAGAAAAGTAATTGTATGTCCAGACTTTTCCTTGTCACAATGGTACCCATGATCCTCCTGGGAAGTTTCATTGATTTAGTTTCTCTCATTTAGTAAAGAGCAACACGCTTCTATGGATCGGTGCGCAACTCTGTCTTGTACAAAGTTTGTCGGACTACAGGACTCTTTTTGCCTTTTTCTTTCTGTTGCTGTATCTGCTGTGGGACTTTGTTTATACTAGTTTGCACCAGTGATTTTTTTTGTAAAGTGGCATTTAATAACTGTCTTCCAATTTTGATGCAAGTAAAGAAAATGTCAGAACAATAACCAAGAACTTTGTATCTATTACATTTTCTAAGTATTTTTGTATTTACTGAAATCTTTAGGAATGTAATACAGAATATCAGACATCAAAACAAAATTCTGCGTTGTGTACCGAAACACTGTATTGTTCTCCTTTAAATATCTGTCTCTCTCCATCCCTCTGTATTTCTCTGCAGTATGTGTCCCCTCTTCTTCTTCCATTAGCAGTACCTCTCAGAAGGAGAAGAGGGTGATTCCTGCAGTGCACTTCAGATAAGACTCAGCAGGGAACGCTCTTCATCCCTCTTCAGCTGTCTCACCGCTTAACATTCTCCTACCCTGCAGAAATAGCTCCCATTTATTCAAAAGCTACAAAGCGCTGTCAAGGCGTATATGTAGGAATATGAGCCATGACTAACCAATTGGCTTTTGCACTTGTGAAGGAAATGGTAGTGACATATGCAGTGCTTCTGAACTTGGATCCTGCTCAGCAGCCACTGGTCTTGCCAATCTTTGCTTGGTTGTGTTTATTGTTGAGCTCATTTATAAAGGGGGATTGGGCAGTTTACGGTTAATAAAAAACAGAGTGATTAACTACCTTGTATTTTCCGCCTGATCAACCAATCAATCGCCTGATGGCAAAGCTGTTGAGACTCAATGGAAGGCACAAAAGCCAATGGGAAGACTACATTTATGACATGTGGCTCTTAACTCTCTTATTAGCTTCATGCTGAGCTACTCTGAGAATAATACAAGCGTTGCTGCACTTATAAACTGCTGGAATGCACAGAAAGTTATCATTAGGAGCTGACAATCAAGGCAATTTTTTTAATAGGCTGTGCTCTTATTAAAATGTACCATTTACAAAGACTAAGCATTATGACCTTGATGGCTTCAAGGGGAACCAAAAAGATTAAGTGAATAATGTGAATGTGTATTAGTCAGATTTGGGTTCTGTTTGCGAGGAGATCTCATAGAGTCGAAATTGTATCTCAAAGATGATCCTTACCTGCCCAAAGCTAAGCCTGCGTTCCTCTGAAGCACCACACTAGCACACTGACACATATCGGTTAGAGTTGGTCAAAGCTTTGAACTGTTGTTGCTTGAATTTCTTTGAACACTATGCCTCTGTAGATCAAAACAGGTGTTTGTGTGTATGTTTACATATTGGCTAACAGTATGTGATGCTGTGTGCTGCGCCTGAAGGCATTTGACACTGGGCGATGTTAATGAGTCATTGTTTTACAAGCTCCTGTTTAGAGAGATAAAAACTAACATGCTTTAGGGGAGGCAAATGACATCTCCTATCTCGCACTTTTTTTCCACATACCATCCTCAAAAAGAAGTACACACACTCACCCACCAGTTGCTGAATTATCAATCTGCCTCCGCTTCACATCAAAGCAAAGTTGATCATATGCCATACACAGATACATGCACGTTAGTGTGCACACATACACATGTAGCAATATGATTTAATCATTTCCCTCAAGTTTGATTTGTTTATTCCATTTAATTGGCTCCCGTGCTTCAGTGTCATGCTGTAAGCTGTGGAGTTCCTTCGGAGGTGTTCCTAGTGTTCTAGATTTCTTATACGCAGACAGCTTGATGTGCATAATGAATATATTAAGGAAATGTGTATTGGATGTTTATCCTAATACAGTTATTGTAGTTTGAGTGTGGATTAAAGATACTTTTCCTGCACCCAGCAATCATGTATAGATTTTTCTTCAGCTATACTATAAGGGCTGCAGCCAAGTGTGCAGGGGGACCTATGAATATATGCCCAGCAGCTGTAGAGTATGAAGTCAGTTAGTCAACTAGTCTAAGTAAAATACAGTACACACACGTAACAGTAATTAATAATGAAAGTTTCCACACAAACACCCACGTGTTGTGTTGTAACCCAAGCATCCCCATCAACTGCTCCCAGACGATGACACGTTAAGACTGTAACTCAAGCTAGTATATATACATACACACACGCACAAACACACACAGGTACGTCTCCACATTCCCGACACCGGCAGAGACAGACTGTGAGATAAACTGCTCTTTTATTGTTTCACTTTAGTTTTGGCTCAGGGCCCAGATCAGTTCATACCCTCCCCATGTGGCCACGACCCCCCATTGCAGAAAACAAGGCCACACACTCTGTACTGTGTGCACAGGTGACTGTAGGGTTGATAAAGAGAGGGAAAGAATAGGGGCCTGTTATGCACATGTCTTTCCAGTATTTTCCAATCTCAGACAAACATTTTTTGTGTATTTGTAGGATTTCTTATTTCTTATTGACTCTGCACATGTGGCTGCTTTGAGATAAAATTCCAATTAATGAAGATGTTCATAAAATTTGTGGGCAAGCCAGGACAAACACGGCACTCTGTTTATTCACATGGTACATTCCCTTTTTGTCATCATGCCAGGTAATCCCATTAATGACCAAAATAGAGAGCACATTGATAGGGCATCGTGATGTCTCTCTGTCCTGTTAAAATGGCTTTGTTCTTAACATTTTCATACCTGTGATAACATAGATAGGCTATGTTCATATTCATAGACAATAGGATATATATATTTTAAGTTTTCGCTTTTTTAAATGAAATCCACTTCATTAGAGTGATTCACAAAATTAAGTTGGAATAAACAACAGTTTTTCATTCTACATAGCCGAGAGGACAAAGATTTAAATCATCTGAAACTCTTCTGAAATCATCTCCATGCGAACAATGTGATGGGGCAATAAAAAAGTCAACATTATCCTTTCACGGTCATTTCATTTCAGATTCCATTTGCATGAGGTTTGTTGGATCACATCATTAAGACAACACTGTCAAACTCAGACATATTTATCAAACAATCTTTTAAGAACTGCAAAACAATTATTACTTATCCTAAAACATGGTTCCAGGGATTATTAGTAACACAGTTGCATGGTGGTTCCAATATTTGTCTCATTATCACCAATGGGGCATTCTGACAAACAGCTCTACCTATACTGCTGTCCTACAAACTGCAGCCCCGCTTGATGTGTGGTTGTGGTTTCTTTTCTCTTTTTCCCTGGGAAACAATGCCCTAGAGGCAGACGTGTACCATTTGTTTCCATATAGTGGAGAGCGATCATCCAGAGGCAGTTGTGTTCACTTGTGTTTAATCTCGCTCTCTGTTGTCCATTCGTTGTCCAGTGTTGTTAATAAAAAGAACAACTGTGTTTCCTCTGCCATTCATCATCTGAAGCTGAGGTGCTGAGTCAAATCTTAGGCTAGTAACAAATCAATAGTGATTGAAGCAGGCATCACAGTCATTGTTTTCATTTAGTTAGTTTTTCCAAGACTACGTTGTTATTAGGAGTCATGCTTTGGGGGTGGTGCTGGATGGTGAATATGCATATTCACAGTCACAGCCTGGATGCTCTGATCTTGTCTACAGCTTTGTAGTTAGAAAAGGCATCTCCAGAAACCATGTCAAATTCAGAGAATATGTCAGGAGCAATATTACACATTTTATGACTGTACATTTTATTTAGTATGGATCACATCATTTGCTTACAACATCTCCACCTGGCTGTTTTCATGTTTTCACTGCTGTGTTTTTCTGCTTGAATGTATCTTTCAGAACACACCGGTGGGAAGATCTATATTTATGGTGAATGCTACTGATCCAGACCAGGGCACTGGTGGCAGTGTTCTCTTCTCTTTCCAGCCATCTTCTCCCTTCTTTGCTATTGATGGGGCACGAGGCACTGTCACTGTCATTAGACCTCTGGACTATGAGATAACCTCAGCCTACCAACTAACTGTCAACGCCACGGTCAGTACACAGACAGTACCTTTCATCTGTATACTCAGTCAAATTATTGCTCACCCATATGCTGTACTTGTGTTGTTGTTTCTGTTAGGATCAAGACAAAGTGAGACCTCTGTCCCGGCTTGCCAACTTAGCTATCACTATAACTGATGTCCAAGACATGGACCCTATTTTCACCAATCTACCCTACAGTACCAACATAGAAGAGGACGTTCCCCTGGTCAGTAATGAAATCCCAACAGACATCATAGTACCGCAGTCTTCATGCACCTTGCAAAAAAAAACTCAGGATCCCTACATACAGCAGTTTAGGTGTTGCAGATCATTGTGATAGATTTACAGTCTTGCATTGGGATGTTAGACATCCAGCAAAGGTCACTGGGGCTACAGGATTTATGCCATGTTTAAAGCCTGTGAATTGCATGAAGTACAAAGCAGTGAGGTCTCACCATGACCACCATTCTCACCATTACTTTTGTCTTTATTGCAAGTAAGTTTATAATGGGTATCTAATATACTAAGGGTCTGTTTCCCTGTGTGCCATTATGCTCATTCCCTTAACTCGGCCTCTTAACTCAGTACCCGGGTGGCTAATGGTCCAGCTATTGATGTTTTCTCTTGCAGAGAAGGAATTATACACAGGGGCATAATACTGTCGGTCCTTATTTCTGTTTCTCTCTCACTCTATTTCATTTTGTCTCTCCTTCAGTCTCTCACCCAAATCAGCCCCACGACTCACACAACCACTTGCTTATCCCTTGTCTCCAGCCTGTACATGCCGTAGTAGAAATGTCAAGTGCTACATTTGCATGCATATTAACGGGGCATGACGGAGTCGAAACCCGGTGTCTCCCTGACTCTCTGATTCATCAACTGTCACTAGGAAGGTCACAACAGAAGGAAGAGGAGGAAGTGGAGCAGGGGGTGTGAGGCGAGAGAAAAAGATTTTGGGGTGAAATGAGAGTGGATGAAAGGAGAGAGGAAAAAGCCAATGTGCAAAGTTGGATGATGGAACAAAGAGCAGAGTTCTATCGTAGATAGAGTGCTATTGATTTGAATGGTAAAGTTGACATTTGTGAGTGGATTCCAATTTTCTCACATCAGCTGAGCAATGTTAATCCTCAGTAATACTGTCTTAGAGTGCCTGCCTCTAACAGTAGGGGGCAGTGTGTAATCCTGTTACAGCAACAACGTAGGAAGTCACAACAGATGCACAACCAGAGTCTGAAATATGTTACTGAGCCACTTTGAACCTGCAGCAGATACAAAAGTATAATAAAAGTGAGACAGAAGTAAAGACCAGCAGCACCACTGCACTCATGTACTTACACACCTCTAATGACCTCATGTTGAATTCTAACAGGCATGTGTCATTGCCATTATGCAGTGCTTAGTGATGTTAAGCCGAGGGCGTTGAGTGACAGAATGAGTGTCAACTGTTCTAATGGCCCATGACAATCACACATAGGGGTAACAAACATGGATCTCTGTCATAGGTCATCTCTCAGAGGTGTGAGTGTGCATGCTCACACAAAGCCCCTCTGTTTCAGTTTCTGCATCTCTCAGAGCCTGTTAAATCTCTGTTTGTTTTTCTCGATCTCTCACTTTTTCCGTAGTCTCAAGCCAATCAACTTGTCACCCAGGGAAAAGTTTGGGAAAGAAGAAGACATTTTTTTGTTCTTTTTTTTTTCCAGCTAAAATCACAGGTCTGGGTTTTTAACAGTTCTGGCTCTGAATCTACGCTTGAACTGACGTTAAGTCTCTTTTAGGACAAACACACAATTTGGCTGTCAAATCAATGAGAATGAGAGAGAAGGAGAATGGGTAGGTGGTTGATGTTCTGTATGCCAGAAATGAAAGTATGAAGATGGGGAGAAGAGGGTTGGGAAGGTGTGTGTCTCAGTGTGTGTGGGACTGTGTGCTGGAGGGGAGGGGTTGTATCTTTGATGGCTGATTGAACATATTCCACTTGTGTGGACAGCTCGCGAATATTGCTCATGTTACTTCAGCATCACTACCCCGTTTTTCTGTTCCTTATTTTCATCTACATCTTTCATCTGTATACGTGTGTGTGTGGTGTGTGTGGTGTGTGTTCCCCTCTCAACTGCTGAATGGTGGGAATCGGTTTCTTTAAAAGGCTTGTAATTGATTCCACTGTAATTGGTCAATGACAGGAGACGCTTTGGCAGAAATGGAGCATAAACACGTCTTAGACACAATTTGCAGGATCAATGGAAAGCAGCCCGCTTTGGCGCAAGTGAGAGGGCTAAGGAGGTAGGAAGAGAGAATGAAGGAAGTAGGAAAGGTCTCTCAGTCTCACTGCAGCACAGGAGTTTTTAAACATCACCACCGTGTCTGATTGAGGCACGAAGACTGAAAGCACAGCAGATCAAAGACTTTTCAAATAGCTTTCTTTCTTTTTTTTCTGAGCTATCATACTGTGATTTTGTCAAGTAGCAGACTCATTGGCACAGCAGGAGAGCTTTGAGACAATGAAAAAAGAAATAAACACCAATCAAATTCTGAAAACAGGCCTAAAGAAAAAACTGTTTGTGACAACCATGATGGGTTTTGCCTTCTGTTATGTTTTAACTGTTTTCTTGTCCTGTGATATAGATGAGAATTAAAAAATATTAAGTTAAATATTTCTTTTATTGACTGCCAAAAAAAAGTATTCTGACCTGCTTTTTCCTTTTATTTGTTTGTTGGTTTGCTTTATTTCAAATCCATTAATATTCTTATTAACAGAGCAGGGGACACGACCTGTGTTAAAGGATCCTTCTCCTTGAAATGTCTGATTAAAGTAGGAAGAACAAAAAACGTTTGACTGTGAAGATTACACAGAGCTTATACACTTTGTGCTGTGTTTGTATCTGCAGGGATATGAAGTGCGGAAGATAACAGCCATTGACCAGGACCTTGGCCGACCGAGAGGAATCGGCTACACCATCATCTCAGGTCTGAGTCTTATAATCAATCTGACTTCCACAGCACAGAGTGGGGAATCGATCACCTCTTATCATAATTCTGCAGCAATAATAGACAAGACTCATCAAGCACAACAGTCAATAACGACTGTGAGCAGAGTGCAGAATTGGAGAATAGGCTTGACTGTAAGCGGTTATTAATCACAGCTTTGGTTCAGTTGTGCAGAAGTCAGCCTTCGTTCAGTGTCATCATTCTAAAGTCGGCTTATGCCATCAAAACAGGATTATGATTTGTCACAGTGACAAATTTTTACCTTCAGCAGAAGATCAGCAATCCCAGGATTTTCTGAGACTTACTTGCAATGTTTCAATTGTTTTGTTTTTCTTATTGTCATTTTTTGCGATATATATCAAGAAAGCATCTTGTATGAAAAGCACTGAGATTAAGTGTCAGAGCTAATGAGCACCATATTGAGCTACTTCCCCAAATCCCTAACTTTTATTACTGTATCTGAAACTTTTCCTTTAAAGAAGATGGTAATACAGTTTGCATGGTGCTGATAAGGGCTGCAGCAGTGATCCTGCTTTCATACTCTTGAACTCAGTTTTCTTACCTCTGCCAAGAAAATATTTGTGCCTGCTACTGTCTGTCAGGATGATATCACAAAAATTCATAAACGTATTTCCATTAAACTTGGTGGACAGACAGCTTTAGGGGAAGAAGCTCAAAGATCTGTTTTGTTATTGATCCAGATTGAGAGCATTAAAGAAGTATTTTAGTTGTTAAGCCTTTTCCTGGACTACTGACAAGACCTAGAAATTCAGAAATGACTTAGTCATTTGGTAAATCCACTGGATGAAGAAATCAGTTAAACCCAAACTTTTAAAGGCTCTGCTTTGGAGATAAACTGCATGTGAAAAAAGACTTTTGTGTAGGATCACATATTGTTTTTGTCCGTATAAGCATATCCATGCTGTATCGTGTTGTTTATGTACAACAACACTGTTTCAGTCTGTAAAACCAGCTGGAGAGAAGTGAAGTTAGTTCAAATTAGCATTTATCATAACTTCCTCCTCTCACACTGATCCAGGTCTGAAACATGAAGTCGTCTCTCCTTTGAGGAATAACCTGATTTACAGTATCGTGATACTCATTTGTTTGTGTGGGACTTTCTGTTGAATTTTGAGGATGCAGCTGTTAAACATTATGGGAGCTCAGGTGTACATTTGATTTTAGAGTTCACTAAATGTTTTTCGGTTGATAGCTGTATACTGCAGGCAAGCCAGTTTAGCACCTGGACTCAGAGCCTTGCTATTCTAAGAAACGCAAAATGCTTTTTTATTTTGTCTTGCTGAAACTGGCAACATCATTCCTGAAAAGGAAGGTGTCCTGATGGCAGCATATGCTTCTCCAGAATGTGTATATGTCATAGCATTAATGGTGCTATGTACAATTGTGCATCTCTGTATGATCACAGATACTGGCCATTTAATTATGATCTGATCAAAAGCCGGATTGTCTCTCCTCTTTTAAGATTTTTTCTGAAAGAATTTCCAGGTTAAATTAGTTATTGTTACCATGCATATTGTTTTCCTCTTTGCCTGGAATTTTAAGAAAGAAACAAAGGATCAGATTCTTGATCATGTTTTTATGTCTTCTTTTCCACTGCAGGGTAGAGTTTACCATTTGGATTTGTAGATGCACTGGTTGACTGTGTTCACTGACAATGGTTTTCAGAGGCGTTCCTGAACCCATTCAGTGACTTCTGTATGTTTGTTTATGCAGTGCTGCTTGATATACTAAACACATGACTATTTAATATCCATTTTTGGCTGTTGCATACGAACGTCTTTCCGGATTTAAAGACATTTACCTGATTATCAAATGTCATCTTATGCATAGAACATAAAAACTTTAAAAAATGTGTTATTTTCACACAT
Organism: Leuresthes tenuis; assembly: GCF_036924035.1. NCBI lineage: Eukaryota > Metazoa > Chordata > Actinopteri > Atheriniformes > Atherinopsidae > Leuresthes > Leuresthes tenuis. The sequence continues at coordinate 20,844,376 of NW_027325362.1, forward strand.
TAAAGCCAAATGGCATGATTTCTGATGTCTACAAAGAATCTGCATGTGGTTGTATCAGTTTTCTTTAAGCAGCTGTCCTAATTTCTTTTTTTACTCTTCCTTGTAAAGTCTGTATTTCTTTCAAGGTATAATGCATGAACACTTTTGGCTTTGGGGTCTACACACTGCTGTAACACCACTGTAATATTTTTTAGCCACATTTAGCATTTCAATCCCAAATGACAGCCAGTTCCACAAAGCTCTTTCCCTACTGCATCAGTGATCTGTGTGGTGAAAATAAACACTCATTGATAGGATTAGAGCCCTCTGTGAACTGTATACTTTAAACTCTGCTTGCCCCCTGTCAAGCCCAGAACGACCAGGATGCAGGAACATAGGTGTTTACAGAACTGCCAGCTGGCTTATCAGAGCTGGCACAGTTTGATAAACCTGTCATACCTTGGGAATTTTGGGTGATGAAGATATTCATTGTTCTGCCATCTGCTGAGTCACTGCATGACCTCACACCTGAACGAAGGAATTTGACCCTGTGTGTGTGCACGCATGTGAGCATTTACCCAGTCATGAATTATTTGTGTGTGTGCATTTTAATTCACATGTGTCCTTGACTGCTGTAAACCAAGAACAGAGTCCATCACTCTGCCCCTTCTTCATCAAACTCGCTGTAAACCCTCTGCTCCCATTCAGTGCCCACACCTACTCAGTCTTACTTACCATCGGCTGCCACATGTTACATTGTTGTGTGTGTTGTGTTTGTTGAAAAGTTGAATGGCTGAGTTAAGCTCTAGAGGAGAAGAGCATTAAAAAGACATTAATTAGGTGGTGCTATGTATTCCCAGTTGTTGCAAAATCAAGAGTTATAGTACCGCATTGGAGATTGAGTCTGTAAGCTTGATGAAATCATTATAAGTCTGATAGATAATGGGAGTTGAGGGGCGATGCAGGAGCAGAGATAAAGATGGCAGGTTTTCAGATGATGCATTTTGTATGTGTGAATTTTTTTTTTTTTTTTGCACGTGTTCACATACTTGCTCATATGTCTCACTCTATTCAGGCTCGTGTGTTCCGCTGACGTCAGATTAGTTTGAGGGCGCGCTTGTTTGCAGACTTAAGTGCGACTCTGCATGACACCCCTCTTGCTTTCCCACTCCTCGCCCCGAGTGTCCTCAGAGAGAGCGCCGCTCACTCCTGCGGGACTCGTCTCATTAGTTCGGTAATTAAGATAAATGAGGGTTTAATTGCAGCTGTGATCCACGCTAATGATTGTGGGACTCGAGATGAGTATTTCCTATCCCTCCTCCAATCAGACAGTTGATCTGGGATTTGATGTGTACAAGCGATAGCACAAGCAGCAGCACGCTGCCTCCAGTGTTGCAGTTGTTGTTATTTGGTATGTTGAAGATGATTCAGGGAGAAGGACCTCTTGGTAAATCCCTAATCCATGGGGTCTGATTCAACCCTTGATGTGCCTCTGACCCAGTAGTCTCATTATTCATCCAATACTCTTCCCACAGCCTACAACTGAGCTACACGGTTGTGATTTCATGTCCCAGAATGCGCTATCAATAAAGAAAGCATCCACTACTAACAATGAGTTTTTATCACTTGCACAAGATGGTTGTTCCCGAACATAAACAAACAAGATCGCTGATCCTGAGAGGCTTTAATTACTGTGTAGAATTGCCTTCTTCTTGATGCTTTGCCATTAAAATGAACAACAGCATCAAGGTGTTTCAAGTTGATATTCATTTAATGACCGTATGTTTGTTTCTTTTACTTCTTGAATTTCTACAAATATACTAATTACTTCCACTTAGTCCTCCAGATATTTTAGAAATAAAACACTGAATGATGCTGACCACTCAGTGTTAGATATTTCTTTCTTCTCTAACCCTTTGATAATCATGTTTTCATTCTTTTCATTCCTGAGAGACACACTGGACTGAATTTAAATCAAGAGGTCTGTGAGATTTTTATTATTCAATTATTTGTATTTTCTGTAAGCCTAGGAAAGATGTCACTAACAAATCCTTATTGAAAAGATGGAAGTTATCGTTATCGCAAGAGTCACTTTTAACTAGCTCTGTCCTAATATTCAGCCAAACATCAAAGTTATAATGGAATTAAGATGCATTCCATTAGATCTAAAACTCTCGTCTAAAATGACACTAAATCTTTTCCTCAACCAAGATCAGATAATCCCATTGTCATAAGCACTGCGTTCATAGTCAATTGCATTCAATTTTGCCACTGGCAATAATATACTGAGAGATGTGTTATACAGTCTATGTTAATTTCCATAATAATCCTGTTTAAAAGAATTAATTTGTTCTAGGCTCATGCTGATAATTGGCACATTAGGAACCGCAGGGAGGACAGCAGAAGGATTCACCAGGTGTTGAGCCATCTCTTCTGAGAAGTAACCGTGTCTTAAGGGAATCAAATATCTGCGTGCTTCGTCGTTTTTCAAGGGCTGCAATGACTCCAGTTACTGTTGGGGCTATTAAATTACCTTTTCTCATAAGAGCTCTACTCTTACACTGGCCTGCTCTCAAGTTGACCCCAGTTGTTTCATTTTTACAAAAAGAGTCTGAAAATAGAGGTATAATTTTGAATTTATTTAACACCTATAAATGTATTTAGAACAAGTCTAAATAAAAGGATTCTTTTTTATTATCATCTTCATCAGTGGGAATATATTTAGACATGACACTGCAAAGTCATAATCAGGTTACAATTTTCTCTAAAGACTAAAACTGTGTATGCACAAAGATAGAAATGTTCATTCACATCTTTTTGCCAGATTTTGAAAAAACCCACACAGTTCTCTTGTATAATTCTCAGTCATTGTGAAACAATGTGCATGTGCAGAAACCTGATTTCTTCTCCCGTTTTTGGTCATGAATGGAAGCGGACACTCCCCTCATTCTTCATTTGCATATTTTGGCATCATTTGTATCACAACTAAATTGGCACAATAAAGGACAAAAACAAAAATTAAGCGATTTATTGAATGTGAAACCGAGACACTAATTAGTGAAGTGGAGAAAATGAATTGTATTTGTTTTATTTGATGGCCTCAGTTCTGTAATCAAACACAGAACAAGTAGCAGAGATCACCTGTGTTAGTTCAGAGCAGATTTGAAGGGTTTGATTACAAATGAGAGAAAATGCTCATCAGCACATTCATAGACGACATACAGGCAAAGGGCAAAGTCGTCAACTTCTGCTTTATCTGCAGTGGATGAAAACACAACTTGTACAGTATAGCTGAAGTCCTGACTGGAAATGACCATGAGGGAGACACAGGCGTGCAAATGAATCGTTTTATGTAAGCTGCTTTCTTAAACAGTCTTCTGAAGCAGCTGTGGGTGAGATACTCGTATGCCAGAAAATCAGAATAATCTCGAAATACTCGTTCTTCTTTTTTTCACAGTCATCTTTTTATATGACCATGCAAAAAGATGGCTCATCATTTATGCATCTAGTACATTATTTATGCACATCATTTATGAATCTAGCCCCTGGTGTTTCAATTAAAACATTTTTTATTTTTTTAAATCGAGTGGGAAATCTTTTGCAATAAAGCATTTATTGATATCTGCATTGTATGACACGGTGGCTTTTGGCCTGCTGCTTCAGCAACAACAATTCCAAAACGTCAGCCATTATCAAGTCAAATCCACCCCTGAGGATGAACAAAGATCAGATGTCTGCAAACCCATACACAAAGACAGAAGATTCCTTCACATACAGTACCAGACAGAGCGACAGAGGAAGATTAAAAAACATAGAAATAAAACAGAGTGTGATTCATAAGAAAAATGGAAAGGTAAACTTCACCATGCTAAAGAAAGATAATAATATGATAAACTGTCTATCTCACAGTTCGTGTCTCAGAAAGTCCAGCTAGTCTTGCCAAAAAGTATTGCTGTCCATTAGGATATAAAGTATAAAGTTTGCGTAGCCTCTCCTCTGTGCTGTAATGATTGTGTAAGAATAATCAAAAGAAAAAGTCAGCCTAGCATCTCATAGAATGAAAGGACATCCCTCAAGCTGCTCATATCAGCCTTTTGTTTATCTGTGTGTGCTTGGGTCCATCTCTCTTGTAACAAACAGGCAAAACTAATCCCACTCTAAGCTCCCTCCCTCTATCTCTACCCTTTTCTTTTCCTTTTTATTTGCTTTTTTCCTTTCTAACTGCATCACCTCCTTGTTGAGATCTGCAGCGAAAAAAAAGTGATTTGATTGGTCAGAACCCAAGCAGTATAACTCTCTAAACTGGTACAAGATGATGACTTCATTCTAAATTACTTTGAAGTTTTGTAGAGGCTGCAGACCAAAAGATCTCATACTGCGTCGATACACAGTATAGCCACAGGCATCCTCTGACTTCCTTGGCCTTTGTTTGAAGCACCTTGTGAACACTTTGTGTGCCACTGCCAACGGTGCGAGACAAGACAACCCTGTTCAGTGTTGTGGGTCTTAGAGGGTATGACTTGCACTGTCTCTGAGCCTCTCACAGCGAGGAGGTCAGACAGGTGTGGCAACGCCATTTCCTGCCTGGACAGAGTGATAAGTAGCAAAGGAGATTATTTTCTCTTGTCTGCCTTTCTACACAAATCTTTATCCTTCTGTGCTGCTGCACTCTGATGCTCTGATTCCATGCTCTTACTACCTAACTGGTATCAGCCGGCACGCTGTAATATGGATAAATCTAATACCTGTAATTCTATTGGGAACCCTTATTGTCACCGTAGCGTCAGTGGGATTTCTCTGAGTTTTCAATTAGACGCTCTGAGGCTCTCAGCCACGCGTTGGTATGTAATCTCTCTGAGAAGGCTGATAGTCTCCAGAACACAATCCAAAGTCTTGTGGTGTCTCCTGGAGTCCAGCAGTTGAGTACAATCACAATCGAAGCCAGGTCTCACTTTGTTATGATATCCTTTGACATCATATCATGTATACTTTATTTCTTTTTATTACAATCTATTGTTTATGTTTGACTGTATCGGGCATTTCTGCACGGATGATCCCCCTGCACTGGTCACTTTTTGTACCACCAACATGGTTCACACTCTGTCTACCATACATTTTCTCTGCGCTGCTTCCACTGCACATACTGACTGGAATCTAATACTCACTACAATTATTTCACATGATATGTGTGTAAGTGAGTGTCAAACAAGCTGCTAAATGCCTTAATTTCCCTTTGGGATGAATAAAGTGTCCATCTGTCTGATAAGTCTATTACAGTAGTATTCATTTCAAGAAATGTTTAGAACACATTGTTATTTAGCCCAACAAGGGCAATGAGTATTGTGACTGTTGTACATAAGATTAGATTAACTCTTTTTATCTTTTTGCTATCGATCATATTTCATGGTCATTATTTCTCTCAAACAAAGTAGGTGTTTGTCAGCAGCATTACTGTCAACGTATTAACAGCCTTCAGTATATCTGAGCTACATCTCCTGGTGGAAGAGGTTTTCCCAAATTTGCTTTTATCTGTGGGATGAAGGGGAGTCTACTGGCTTTGATAAATGTTGTACTGATACTGAAGAAGTGCATTTCCACGTCAAAACCATATTTTCTCCTGCTGTCTGCCAGCCTGCTGTTGTTTTAGACAGAACCCCGTTTTGTATTGTCTAACAAAAATTGCAAACACACACACACATTACTGTTCTCATTTCTGTTTAGCCACGGGTTGCGACTCGGTTTACTGGTGTTCATCATTGTCTATTATTCCTATTTTTTGTAAAAGTGTTTCCCTCATGTATGATGTCTGAGTTTACTTCTCTTGCTTGCCTGCCCCTGTGATTATCTGCTCTGTCTTAGTTGTTGCCACCTGTGTCTTGTTAACCTTCCTTGTGGTCTCCTGTCATGTCACCAGTTGTGATGATCTTGTAAGTCTTGATTTGTTTTCCATAGAGATGAGGCTGTAGAGGGACATCTATTTTCCTGATCCCAAACGAAATGTGGATAAGTTGCCTTAATGAAACACTGAATATGTTTAGGACCACCTATCAATTAGTTCTGAGATAACTTCACCTCAGAAAGACAAGGAAGATTGCGGTGACCCATGTTCAGCTGCAGCTGGTTTGGTCTGTTGTAAATGCAGTTGGTCGTGTTAGTGGAAACAACTGTGGTATCTTGTTCTACACGCAGAACAGGACACCTCTGTTCATTTATTCGGTAGGTCCAACTTGCCAGTTTTCCAGCGACACTTCAGAAAGGAATCTCCTCACTGAGATTTTTGGTTGTCTCTAACACGGTAATGCGTTTTTCACCCATTTTTCAAGGAAATCCAGCATTTGCACGTCAGTGCCTGTTACAATGTAAGGCCAGTATGCTCTTATGGTGGGCATCTCCACTGGAAGTAAAGGATTTACTTGATAATTCACAGTGTTTTGCTGTCACTCAGTGTTTCTTGCTTTTCAAAGCTTCGTGCATCATGACTTCCTCAATTACAGCTGACGTGCATCTAACCAGCTGTAGTTATGAGTGTGATCTCTGGGCACAGTAGCAAGTGTCTTTCATCTGCCATGCATTGCGTTACAGTTTTTGTCCTTGAAGATGTTTAAAGAAAAACTTTTGATGAAGTTATTTAAGTATTCATGAAATGCAGCTTGTTGCCAGTGGTGAGACACCCTCGGGGCTGTCATCACTCCACATAACATACACAAGAGCACACATATGCAGTGATAGTTGTCACATACTGAGGGGCGTGTGTCAATGCACAGATGAACAAGTGCACAAGCAAGTAAGTGTGGTTGAGAAGCTGTTCATTTAGATATTGAAGAGTGTGTGGCTTTGCAGCAACTAAAATCTCATCATTAACACGATTTGCCTGAAGGCATAATCCTTAAAAGTGACACTAATTTGTGCACATTTAGAAAAATACACTAAATCTTAGCCCCAAGTCTCTGAGCCCTGGCTGCATGCCATATCACAAAACAAGAATGTTCCAGCGCCCCCGTGGTGTTGTCACAAACTAGAGAAAACAGTTGTCACTAGCTTAGTCATGGCGATTACACTAGGAGAACTCCTGTTGCTGCTGTCCTCAGAAGCTCATTGCGTGGACAAAGTTAATGCCACTTGTCATTCGGCCCATTGAACCCGTCAGATCAAAAACCTTATTTCCTTTGTTCTCTTGGGCAATCCCCGCATAATGGCTGCACACTTTCCACTTTTCTATTCAAAACACTCGCTTGCTCCAATTTCTCGCCTTTGTATTTTTCCCTCTCTATTGCTGCACTCTCTCCTTCACTCTTTGTATTTCAAAATGAAATAAGCCATCACTTCACTGTTGATGTCACAATAATCTACAGATGTTTGTCAATAGATGATATGAAATCCACACCTTGTTTTTCAGTATTCTTTGGCAATGCTGAGATTCTTCAATACTGGTAAATTATCAACATTACTTTTATCTTGGAATTGTAGCACTTGCTATTGAAGCTATTTTACCCTGATGAGATTTACAGAAAATAATAGCTGTTTGAGTATGTGTGTGTGTGTGTTTGCTCACGCTTATGGGCATTTCTTTTGGTGTATGTGAGAAACTGTTTGCATTTGAGTTTGCAGCCCGCTCTAGACAAAATCTTGCCATGTTTTCTCATTTTCCAGTCCAATACTGTTGGTAATGTGAGAGCATGGCTAATCCCCTGGAGTCTCACATTCATGGAATCAAACTCAGCCAGTTAGCGTCACACACACACACACGTAGTCTCGCAGTCTTCCCTCATAGAATCTAAGGACCGAAATATCTACACGCTAACACACATGTGAAAAACAAAAATGCAGCTACTAAATATGAAAATCATATGCAGATTGAAGGTGTGCACTTATTTGTGCCGAATTTTAGTGTGTCTCTGTCTGAAGCAATTTCAAGCCCTGAGGGTCTAATCACAGTGTCCTGGTAGATCGCTGGAGAGCACTTTCTATCAGCAATTAGAATATGATTATATTTCTCCTCCCACTGAGACCAGTGAGTCACTCAGTTTAATTTCAGCTGGTCTCCCAGGTCAAGCTTGACACCGCAGAAGGCCTCTTTACCGGATACATTCAGGCAGCGGGATTACCAATCTGCTGTGATTGTTCGCATGTCCATGCATTGACCAGTGTGTTTCTTCACACCGTTCACTGCTTTGCCAGGTGAGTACCCAGTCATCCGGCTTAGGGACAGCTGTTTAAGTAGACTGACATTCCAGTTAGGCCACTGAAGCTGACAAAGCAATTTAGCCCACACTGAGTGGGTTAGAATCCATGATGTATGTTTACCTCCACCAACTGTTTGCATTAACTTCATGGCTGACATAGAATAAGAAGTGTTGTGTCAGCTTACTTTCTTTAGTGATAGACACAGAGTGGCAGGCTTTTTATTTTAATGGTAGTCCTACAAGGACACACTCATTGTCCTGGTAACCATTTTGACTGTTGCTCAATAATTATGACACTGATTACAAAGTGTCATCTTTTTATTGATCTTGTGTTTATTATCATCCTGTTTTTGGGGTAGTTAATTTTCTGTGTTCAATAAAAAACCACAGAGAAATGGGAGCAAAAGTCATTTCTGCAAATGAACAGAAATTACTTGTGTTGACAGTCGAGTGACAAATCCCTTTAATAACAGTAAGAATGCTCCATTTTGCCAGTCAACAGAAGGCCTATTTGTTGATTTTGTGGTGGTTGACACACAAATTGAACATTATATCAGTCTTTCACACAAAAGATCGCTGTTTACGTTTCTTACTGTCAGCAGTCAATGTGACATTAAGTCAGTGCTTCTCTCTGACAGAAGAACACACCGGCTACTCATTTTACAGTTTTCTGGGTGATATTTTACAATTAAAATTGTGACATGGTATTAGCAGGCAATGCAGTAATATATTTTCATTTATCGGTGTCTTATCGGTGATTCCAAAACAGTGACATTACCAAATGCTAACTTCTAGTTTGTTTTCTTCTTTTTTTATGCTTAAAGATTAATTTAAGTCACTATGAAACGACTGTTTTCAGTTTCTGGTTCCAAGCAGAGAATTAAAACTCAGTCCCTCCTGCATTTAACAAGACATGGAGGTGGAGCAACAGTAGTTCTCCAGAAAGTCGCAGAACAATGCAACATGGCACAAAAATAAAAGACTATTTATTGATTGCTTCTCAGCAGCTAAAAGCATGAATCAACACCTCCACACCTTTGCACACTTCAACACAATGTGGAAGTGACAGCGAATGTGTCGCACAGACAAGCATTAGACATAGAGCAGAAAGTATAGTTGTGGTTATGAAATGGTAAATGGACTGTATTCATATAGCGCTTCTTTAGTTGTTGACTATCAATTAAAAATGAAATCTTTACTTGCCATGTCATTATTGGAAGAAATGCAGAGATATTTCACATCATCAAATACCGATTAGGCTCTCCAAGCAGTCATTCAAAGGTTTCAGGCTCAGGCAGGGTTACTTTATGTTCACATCCTGTCATTTTACACTTTTTACAGAAATTAAAGGGTGAACATTTTCTCTCAGTGGTAAAAAACTGAAAAATCTGAATGTCATTAAGCTGAAGATTGAAATATTTTAATACTAATGTGAAAGTATAAGTTTTTATTATGAAGTAGGCCAGATATAAAGTCCTATTCTTTATCAGAGACAAATAGTCCAGTTCAAATATATTCAACTACTAAACAAGTGGTATAACCTATAACCCGATAATAATTGTAGAAGAAACAAGCATCACCTTTGTTTTAGTAAATTTTCTGCACCTGATAATCAATAGGTCAACTTGTTTGTGACCTCAAGCTAATTTGCTGTCACTTATGCAGGTCAGGAGGACTTAGGTGTAAGGCTGAACGGAATTCCAAAAGCCAGACCTGTCTTCCACAAAGGGTCAAGCATAGACAGATAAATATGCATGAACCAAAAACAGTGAGCATAATCGATATACAGAGGCTTCAAAAAGTGTTCAGACCCCTTCACCTTTTCCAAGTTTGTTATGTTGCAGCCTGATGCTACAATCATGAGATTTTCTTTCTCTCATTGATCTACACTCAGTACACTATAATGACAGAGTGAAGACAGAATTTTTTGTAAATTTATTTAAAAGAAAAAACTGAAAGATCACATTTGGTCGATACTTACCGTAGTTGAGGCACCTTTGGCAGCAGTTACAGCCTTAAGTCTTTTTGGGTATGATGCAACAAGCTTTGCACACCTGGATTGGGGGATTTTCTGCCATTCTTCTCTGTAAATCCTCTTGTCAGGTCGGATGGGAAACGTTAGTGGACAGTTGTTTTCAGATCTCTCCAGAGATATGCAATAGGGTTCAAGTCAAGGCTCTGGTGGGGCCACTGTAGGACATTCTCATAGTTGTCCCTAAGCCTTCCCTGTGTTGTCTTTGTGGGTGATAGGTCGTGCCTGGTTTTCTCCATTTTGAAATTTTAAACAGGTCTGAAGCCGCTGTATGAGGGAGCAGCCAACAGAGCAAAAAACAGTAACAGATCAGAAACATTGGTGACAACGTGGCGGCGTAATTGAGTGCAAAGACAGAATGTTCAAGGGGAAAAAAGAAGAAACTAGAAACAGGGAGTAAATGCTCTGGGCAGGGTCAACAACTAAGAGAGGGCAGCTGTGAAGTAAATAAATATCAAGAAAAAGACTTGAAATAAAGCAAAGACATGAAGCAAAAGTAACAGGATAGAAAAAAAGAATTTAAAATAAATAAGGAAATATTAAAAGCTCAGAATGACCGTCACATTTGTGTTGCGTTTCTTAGATGAGCTTCCTGTGTTCTATTCACATATCTACACCTACAGAACCCTCCTGACCTATGTCATTTTGCAAAGAATTGATAAAATAGTCTGTTTTATCTAGAATTTTGAGGATATTTTGTGAGCCTTAGTTCTCCTAAGTTCAGTGGATGGTCTTGATATATTGTCCCGTCAGCAAATGCACATAAGTTGTATCACATTCAGCCCATGAGTAATGTAAAAATTCTTCAAAATTTGCAGACTCATTTTTCTTCAGGTCCACAATTAAATAGATTATGTAAGCTGGATATAATCAGCTGTAGTTTTTGTTCCCTCTGCAGCCATTTCTTCACCTTTTGGCCTCAGTTCAGGCTAATTACCCAAGGGCTCTGCACTCTTTGCTGGCCTGGCTCCCCTCCTCCAGGTCGCCTCTGTTCTCTTTTTGCTCTAGCTTCATTCCCCTCATTCCAGAGTAGGTACAGGACAATTATAGACCAGCAGTGAGTTGGGAGTGCGGAACACAGACACGGGTTAATCTGTTGACCCCTGGCCGTTGTACGCAGTAGACTCACCATCAGAACGTGTTTCTCTGAAGTCTAGACCTCAGCTTTTATTATAAACTCTCTGAGAGAGAGGTTTTTTTTCATCAAAGTGCAGCTCAAAGGGTCACTTTTTTAGGCTACTTACAAGAACGTGAAATACTCATGTGGATTTGGAGCCTATGCATTTTGTAAGGATGTTTGATTTTATTTCTAAACTTCTTACTTTGCTACATGTGACAGTGAGGTGGAATTTGGATGTGTGGCCAGACTTGAAAAAGGCTATACTAACACAATCACAGAAAAGTAATGACCACTGATGTGACTAATCAATTTTGACTTAGACCTCAAAATGTGACTGTTTTTTTTAAAGAGATGGTTACAAATAGGAAGTTGTTTTACATTTCCTGAAAAAAAGACAGTCTTGAAAGAGATGTGCAGACAAAAATGTTTTATCAGCTACAAAAAGCTGCCTTGCTAATGGTTTAAAGCCAGTGAATTAGCTACAAAGAACATTATCAACAGAAGTTTTAAATATGGAATATTTCCCTGTAACCTGTATCTTTGTTATCTGCATAAATAATCTCTGAATGGTAAGTGGTGGCAAATGCCTAAAGGAGGTGATGCCTTTTTTTTTTCCTAGTTAAGGTTTAGTTAACTTTTTTATGCTATCATACGTTAAATGATGGTGATAAGTGTATAGATAGCAAATTTTTATCAGTGTGCACCACTGTGTGCAGTGCCCTTTTTTTTCAGTGATTCAATTGTATTTTTTGTTCAATAAATGGTTGTTCGGACATTTTTGTGTCATCCTAAGATTATCCTGTTGAACCTACATAAGTGGTAACCCAGGATATGGTTTGCTGTCAGCTGTTAAGAGCGGTTGATGTTTAAAAGTCATAATGTAGGCAAATTAGTTTCAGGTTTGCTTTGCTAACATGGCACTCTCATTATCTGTGCCATGGTTTGCCTTCACCTGAAGCTATTGCTCTGGTAACAAATGAGCTGCCACTTTCTAAAATTGCACAGGGGCCTCTGTAAGTCTCTCATATAACAGGAATCACAGTAAAACTGTGATGACATTCAGTGTTTTGAGATGATTCATCTGGGATTACTATATGTAAAGGTGAAAGGTGGTGTATTTTTGTTTGCTATCTCCATGTGCTGGGTGTAATTAAGCCAACACCACCTTTGCAATGCCTCAGAGAGCATGTCAAAGAAGAGTGTAAGACAGCAGAGAGAGTTAACAAGAGGTAATCTGAAAAAGACGAGAGGGAATAAGAAAAGATGAAGAGAGGACTCAAGTGGGCCTTACTCTAATATTTTAACCTGTTTAATTGGAGTGAGTAGAGAGCACCAGGAACACTTGAACTTGTTAATGAGAACAGTGCAGCATTCATAATTTGAAATGCTCCTCTCTGGAGTGCATAGACTATGCCAGTCAATGCAATTCATCAACCCATGCAAAGGGACATAGCTCAGAAGAAATGTGTGGTGTGGCAACACTAAGTGAATCAGGCCTGTATGCATACACACATACTGTGTTACAATTTAAACAAAGTCCTAAAGAAAATCTTTGTCTTCAAGAATTTTTCAACTTTCATTCATTTGAGATATCTAAAATAAAGATGACTGAATAACTTGTTTGAGTTGCTCTGTGGTTTTTCCTTTCTTTCTTCCTTTCTTTCAAACCTTTCATAAAAATCCTGCATTCTTTATATCCATGTTTTTATCATGTGAACTTGCAGGAGGATGCAAATGCTTGATACAAACAAACAGGCCTTTCGCTTTTAATCCTGATGATAAAAAAAAACACCCCAAAATATCCTTTGTGCCAAAATGTATGAAATACTTGTATGTTTTTTTCCATCAGTGGATCAGAATGATCAGCAAAGTTATCAATCAGTGGATTAGAACTGAACCGAGAAAATAAGTTTTGAAGGCGAGGGGAGGTGACAAAGTATTGTAAGCTGTGGAAAGAGGGCAGAAACAGAAGCACAGTAACAGTGGCGGAACTACAAACAGATGCTTGTGAACAGGTTGGAGGTGGCTGATCAGCCCAAGGCAGGAAGAGAGATAAAAGACAACACAGCACAAGCTGTATCCATATTGCATGAAATGGAGCCCTGCACATGGCTCATCCAACACCTTCCCCTCCAGAGGGTCTTTACAGCATCCTTAGAGTTATGTTGAATTATCCACAAAGCCAGGTTCATTGGTATCTCTGACTTTCTTTTCTGTGCTTTACTTTGTCATTCCCTATCTAGGAAACACCAACAGTGTTTTTGCCCTGGACTACATAAGTGGGTCTCTGACAGTCAATGGTCAACTGGACAGAGAAAACCCACTCTACTCAGCAGGATTCACTCTCACTGTCAAGGTGAGCTATTGAATGGGAGGCATTATGGGATAGGAGGAATCAAAAGTTTTTTTCACTGCTGGATCAGGGGAGAGCTTTGAAATGAGTGTATAAAGTCAGTGCAGAGTCTGAGCTTCATATCGTCTCAAAAAACATATTTCACCCTGGTTCCTATTCTACATTTTGTGAAGAATATCAAGGTCAATTTGTCACTGACCGCTAACGACAACATGTGTGTATACACAGTAGAGGTTTTGTCTGTATGCGTCTGAACAACTGTGGCCCAGACAAATTCACATCTGCGAGTGTATGATAATGTCCCCTTCAGAGACTTGTGTTTAGTGAACAGCCTGCAGTCAGGAGGAAAGGGGGAGCAGAGGAGAACAAGATAAAGGAGCAGGATTCCGATTCCCTTTAACACTGAGGCCTTTGTTTCTCTGTTTGAAGCAGGTGAAATCTCTGAATCCCTCTGTCCCTTCGCTGAGTCTGAACTCTATCCTTCTTTGCTTTTTAATATGTCATTCTTGCCCTCTCACCCTCAGCACCTCCCAACTCTCAAACCTGGTCCATTTCTTCACTTCTCTTCTCTTTATTTCCTTTTTGCCAGTATTTTGAATCAATTGCATCCCACAGAGTGAGCAAGGGTGTCTGAAATGGATTTCCAAGTGCAACGTAAAGTTGAGGGATTTGTGAACAAAGACATTTTTCTCAGTGTAGCTGCAATGTATCTTTCTTGACGTTGAAAGAATTTATTCCTTCACAGCACAATCAAGGACATTTTAGAGGACCTAATGGCATCATTACCAATTATTTATATAATGATTTAACTACAATTATTGATATAAAACAGGTTGGTGAGATTTTATATTAAAAAAGTTTGAAATAGCTGATTTATAGATTTGGTATTTAAAAAAATCAGGATAATATATATACTGGCCTTAGTCTGTTTTAAAAAAAAATTGAAATCAATAATTATAAACAAGGAAACTAGCATGAGCAAAAGTGCTGAAAAGGAGAAAATGTGGTCCAAAAATGTATTTATTAGATATGGATTTTTTCCCGCTAAATTTCCCTTTTTCTCTCAGCTTGTGCTTTCTTAGCTTGTGTTGCTATTGATTGTGGTGAGCGTATAGTAATAAAACTAATTTCTCAACTTCAGGCAGTTTAGATAGGGCTGAACGTGTGGAGGTGGAGGTCAAATGATTCTGGAGTATAGGGACAAAAGAGGCTAAGCTACCTTGATTACCAAGAGACCATCACGCCGTTCCTGCCTCCTTTCCTATTGCTTGTGACAGTCCTCTATCAATAAAAGACAACGCTTGCCCATGCCTATCTTTCTCCGATTTCTTTTTTTTTTTCTTCATAGACCTCACATTTTCAATAGGGAAAAAGCCAAAAACAGAGGGAGTATCTAATTGTGTTCTCTCAATTGGACTCCTTTCTCCTAAATCTAATTGTGTGTCCATGTGGATGTGTGGATGTACATGTGCTGGTTGACTCCTGGCCTCACTTTGAGGCAATTTCTATGATTGCTTTGAGGCCATCTGTCCACCTTTTGATCCAATAAATGAACAGGTGTTAATATCTTGTGAGATTGTCTGCAGACCACCTCCATTCAGAAAGACATTTTCTGTCCAATCTAATACATCTCATGTCTCTCTCTATACTTTTGTCACTTCCTTCCATTGCTCTCCATAAGGCCACCGAGTTGAAAGATGATCGCAGTCCATCAGAGGCAACTGTGATGACCACCTTCACCATCCTATTAATTGACAAGAATGACAATGCCCCAAAGTTCAACAGCTCAGAGTACCGGGTCCACATCACCGAACTCGCACAAGTGGGCTTTGCCCTGCCGCTTTTCATCCAGGCAGAAGACAAGGACGAGGTGAGTGAATCACATCCTGATAACTACCACTCTCGACATATTTGATGTCATGATGATACTGATGAGCCCAGTCCTGACATACTGTGAATGATCAGTGGACGATAAGCTGGAGACAAAAAAACCTTAAATGTGATCAGACAAAATGACCCTCTTTGTGGCCAAATGTCTACTCAGCTTTGTAAAGCAATTATTCTTAAAACAAACTCTATGTGTTGAGCATTGATCAGGAGGGGATTTAGCTTATGATAACATATTGACTTCATGAGCTTGATGCTCTTTGAAAGAGAGAGTGTGAAATGATAGATGAATATCATTAAGATATAAATTACCTTTTCTTCCACTTATTAAAATGACAAGCAGTACCAGCAGCAGTTCGTAATGACTTTTACCAATGTTCTTTGTTGTGGAATTTTTAGGTATGATAACTGCAATAGGATGAGATATATTTCAGTACTGGATTGTATCATATAAAGAGTTAATTTCTCCAGTTGTGTTTTAATAATTTCTTATCAAATTGATTCACCACAGGCATTGAATTTTATGTAAAAGTTAGCACTGTGGTGTTACCCGATGGATTGTGGACTGTCATTTCAATAACTTGAGTTCAGCATTTAGTTGTTCTTATTGTTTTGGGGGGTTTTGCAGTCCGATTTTGTGCAAGGTGTGATTGTCTGACTGGAAGAGACTGTGGACACATCTATGTGTCAGTTAAAGTAAGAAAAGCTGGCCAAAAAGGTTTTCTTTTTTTGTTCCAGGTAAACATAATTATTTCAGCTGTTGTTGGCCATTTAAACATTTGATTCTCATTTGATTTGACTGATTGGTGTGTGTTGTTCTTGAAACCATTCACTGGCTATTCGCCGCACTATGTTTACATTCTCTGAGCAATGCTAAGACCTCTAAAGTCAGTTCCTGTTTAGCACAGGATCAAAATTGAATAATGATATTTCTTTCTTTTAGATAATCTCTTTATACCTTTAAATGGCTTTAGTATAACTCTTCATCTTATTTAAAACTATATGTGGGGAGATATTAATATACGATTCAGTCCTGCTTCACCCCTCCACCACATGTCTAAAGCCCATCCACACCTCCTCTGCTTATGTGAACACTCACATCTCTCCAAATACAAGGTGGAACACCCAACACTGAGGAACACTGATCAAGTGTGTGTTTGGTCAACTATGAAAAGAAAATCCATAGCTTAATTTGTAAATCTGGTGGTCAGGGAGAGTTTCCTTCAGGAGAGCTAGAAAAAGGCAAAAAACATGGACAAATACATGAAATTTTGGCCAACCAATATTCCAAACCCTCTACGTAATTTGCAAACACTCCACAGGAACCTACACACACACAGGGGGAACATGCAAACTCTGAACAGAAAGGCCCCATCCAGGATTCAAACCAGGAACCCTCTTATGAGGCGACGGTGCTAACCACCACACCACTGTGCAGCCCATAAGGTCTTGGTTCTAGATTTAAAAAAAAAAAAAAACAGTTATCACAAACGAGGCATAAAAATGGATCAGAACTTTTTGGGAAGTTTTTATTGCGACAGGTAGATGACAAATTGAAGTCACCAGTATTTTAACCTCATTTGGCTCTTATTCTCTGAGGTGCGTTCGTGTCTGCTCAGCTTTACTCCACTCACTATGCGCACTGTCACTGGTATAACACAACTCTTTGTGTGGAGCTGATAAGACATACACACACAAACTGACACACTAACAGAGAAGAGAGTGTAGTTGAGGCTGTCACACTGAGCTTGAATTAAATATTTTAATGTGGCTAGTATTAGCTAACAATGTGTTGCCTGTGTTAATTAAACTTGGTGTTAAACTGAGAAGCCTCAGTCACCACATCAACAATATTGGTTTCTGAGGTTAACTATGCTTGTATACTTACGATATGATTTTTTCTTAAAAAAGAGAAAAACATCGTAGTACAAGGTGAACAAAGTTAAAAACTAAATTTTAACTGGAGGCAGGTTTTCCCACATTCTAATCAAGAAGGAGGCCAAAACAGATTATTGTTAGTCAAATGAATTCTCTTATTACAGTTCTTGACTCACACTTTTACATTTGAGCTAACAGTAAAGAGTGTCTGGGCAGCCACAGAAAAATTTAGTGTTTTTTTCTTTTATAGCCAAAAAGAAATATCAGCCTTCTCTTTGAAAATATTCTCTGAGCAACATTGATGATGTGTTAACTGTCAGCCATAGTGTAGCCTACACCTACCTCCTTTTGTATGCCCGCCACTTCCTATTAGCTTTATCAGCCTACTATGGTGAGAGGCACAGGCACACACACTTGTACTCCTAACTCAAACATTTTACGGCTGCCTCACTATTCTGCCTTTCTGAGTTTCTTTCTCCTTCTCTATGCACATGCTCTCCCACACCAGCACATTGGACTCGACTACAATTTAATTTGCTCTGGAAGAGATGGGATAGAGCATCAAATTATACCTAACGAGGAAAATCAATCACCTAGGGTGCAGATAAGCCGAAAGCTAGTCAACTCTGATTGATTCAGGCACAGCAGCCACCAGGGTGGAATTTGACAGATAACTGCAAGTCAAGTGGATAGAGAAATAGGTGGAAAGTAAAGAGAGACAGACAAAGTGAGAGTGAGAAAAGAAGAAGAACTTGAAAAAATATGATTGAATCGAAAGTCGTCTGCAATGGAGCAAAACAAGAATTCTGAATAATTGGTGAAGCAGTAAGAAACAGGAGAAAAAGAAAGCTCTTGAAGGAGAGACAGCAGAAATAGGCAGGTCTGTTTATCCGTTCTCGGAATGATGTGTTTACTTCCCCCTGTGTTGGAGTGCCAAGCAAAGAAGAGAGCACTTTAATGTGTTTCTGCATGTTGGTCAGGTGATGACCCTCTGCATGTCAGAACAGGTCTTTCCATAGATTTGTAGGTTTGCACCCAACATTCTACTACTGCCAACAAGAGCTCTCAGTCTGGTGAGGCACCCAGCCTCTTAATATATCTTGTGTTAAGACTGCTCACAACTTTCTGCAGAATATCAACCTTTAGATAGTAGATAGTTAGATAGTCACTATAGATGCAGCATTTTCATGCGTCAGGAAGAACTTCCAAAACAAATAAGGCAGAATGTCGATATGTTTTTAATTTGCGTCATTGTCACACTGCTGCAGTACAGCCACATGTAAATCAGTTTTAAGGAGTAAAACCGATGAAATGTTTTTTGTTTTTTTTGTCTTGTAGTTTTTATTGCTGTTTTGATCCTTTAAACCTGCGTGTCATTTCCAATATACACACACTCATTCACACTCCACTACACCTGTGCTGTAATCTCACTTTTTCCATGTGTGAGGGATTACAAGCAGACATTTCATTTTTTTTTACTGTGACTCAAGTGAGAGTTGCCTCTCTCTCTGTGGCTGCCTCCTCATCTTCTTCTGCTCGGCTGGCATCTTTAAAACTTTTGCTGCTGGAACTTGTCACTGAACTTTGTGGCAGTCACGTCTGACAGGATGCTTTTATTGGGGGCTTCTAAAGGCAGAAGCAAATGGACGGGCAATTACATTTATGGGCAGTTTGAGGTGACATCCCCTGCATATTGGATAGTCTTTTAAACAGGAGTCATCAGCCATAATGGTTTTCCCAGGGATGAAAACAAAAACAAGAGGCTATTTCAACTGTCAGCATAATGCCAATTGACCACTCCACCCGTCTTCCTCTGTCTGCTGTAATGGCTGCATGATTGGCTGCCCCAAGCTTTATATTTCAACACAGGAGCACTTTCGAGATGTTTTCTTACTGCAAGACAGCCACAGCTATTTCTGGGTTGTGATGTCACACCCTTACTTTTTTTAGATTTACGCATGAAGATTATTCTTTTTAAGGTTATTCAGACTTTCATCGAACCACAACTCAAACAATACCAAGCTCATTATACCCACCAGACCAGTAGTTCCTGGCATAGTAATTCTAAAATAGACTCCATGTTCACATCATCTGCATAATCATAAATATCGTCTTGGCAACTCGTAGTGTTGTGAGCTGGAATCCAAATGCAGAAATATGTATCTGTGTTGAGATAGATAGTCATGGTTGTCATCAGGGATCACTTCAAGCACTCTTTTTCTAAGTCACACAATGTGATGATTAAAGGACATGGTTTTAAAAGTCCTCACCAGCGGATGATCATTCAGTCCGACTTAGTTTACACAGCTCTTTGGACACTCAATGAGGATTTACTTCGTGCTGCATTGAAATTTCATGTTGTGACACAGAACAGTAGACACAGGGGACACGCCCTGTCATATCTTTTAATCAGACATTTTGATGTTTTTTTTAATTAATGTCATAATTTCCCATCTATATCAAATATACATGTGAGTAAGCAAGTTATGCAATATTACCGTGAAGTCGGGATGTCGGCTGTAATGCATTTCAACAAATGCCATTAATTGCTAGATTAAATAAGTGCTGTTTATGAGTAATGTAAACAAATACAGCAGCAGTGGAATGCATGTTGGCAAAGCTAAATCTCCTTTGTTTCTTTGCGACTCTTCATCTCTGCAGAAGTGCTCCACACTTTAAAAGTAGTTTGCTGCCTCAAAGCCAAATTAGAGAAGATACTTATCCTAAAACCAGAGGTTTATGAGGAAGATTACCTTGTGGAGGTTGATGAATCCATTGTTTTCCAGTTGCATTGGCTTTGTCACAGCCTACCAGATCTAACACTGATTGGTGTAAGCGTGGGTGAAAACTAAATTGTTGGCTGCATGCACTCGACATATAACTAAACTCAGTGATGAACTCAGAGTGACCTGTTCACCTTGGTATTTATGGCGGTTGACAAAAACTTGTATTACTACTTGGTGGAATGTGGTGTGGATAAGAAATCTAACAATGTATTTGCTTGGCTCAGCTGGACTTTTTATGTCATTTTTTGTTTTTAACGTTAACCAGCTTTAGGATGAGATTGCGTTAACACGTCTTTATAAGCTTCATTTCAGTCGCCCCACCAAAAGTGCATCTCTTGCTTTTTTTACTGGAAGACATTAGCAATTTAGATGTATTTGGGTTTTACATTCTACTTTCTGATACGTTGTATTTCACACATACTGTTAACTAACATTAAGTTTGTGTGTATGTATGTTTATGTATTTTCATATGTGAATAAAATACAATATGCTTTATAAACAAAACTGTTACTGTGGCAGTTTGGGCTAAGCCACTAATGTTGCTTGTGAAGTTTTGCAAAAAATCCTGTTATTCAGACTTACCAAGTCTATGTATCATGCCTGTTTGCATCATGAATTCATTAATCTTGAGTATTCACAGTTTTGGTGCAAATTAAACAAAAAGATCAGCAATCTATCATACAGATGTCATCCACATAAATGATCAAAACTTGCAACATATATACTATGTTGTGTTCTGCATTTGATATTGGTTGGTTCGACACAGTATTCAGAAAGTCCTCATCTGACCTCGATTTTGAAGATTTCTTTTTCTTTCTGTCGCTGCATCTCTCTTTAACCTTCTGTGGCAGGGGGTGAACAGCATGTTCCAGGTCTTCCTGACAGGAAACAATTCGGAATACTTCACCATCTCCCCCACAGCAGTGCAAGGGCGTGCCGACATACGGATGAGGGTTGCTATGCCACTCGACTATGAACACATCCGCAGCTACAGCTTCTCAGTGAGTTTTCAATTTATTTCAAGTACTTTTATTTTGTATAACTGTATTTCTTTTTTATCAGAAACTGATTATTTAGGAGGAACTCCAGAACAAGCTACACTGTGTTCAGCAGGAGAGACACGCTGTCCTGCATCCTCTCCACAGGGCACATACTTTGAGCTATTATTCATAAAGAAGAGGGATCTTCACATAGAAGACATTTTAAGTAATGTCCCACAGCTCTGTGTGGTAGAGAGATTAAAAGTGGATGGAAGGACACATTACAAAGCCGTTACAGTGTCTTACTGTGTTACAACCTTGGCCCAAGATTGATCTTGGGAAAATTGGGAAAAAAAGTCTGAATGTTACATGTTTCTCACCACATGTTTTTATTTTTCCACACACAGGGCTTGGTTTGACTAAAGTTATCTCACTTTCGTAGCACAGCAGAAGTATGTCAGCAGTAAAATTCATATGTTATTTACAGAATCATAAGGCACTTTAGACTGGGAGAAATTCCCAGTTGTTTAGTTCAGTATTATGATTATGATTTGTAGAATGTGAAAACCCTCTGGATAAACCTTCATTTGTAACATCTGCAATGCCATTTGAGACACTTTGTTGTCTTTTTTTTCAGCTTTATGCCAATGAGTCTATGTCTGACCATGTGGGATTTGCCCGTGTTTTTATTGAACTAATCAATGAGAATGATAACCGGCCCATCTTCAGCCGACCCCTGTACAACATCAGCCTTCCTGAAAACACACCCCCCGGTACATCACTGCTGCGTATACTGGTGAGTATCTCAGCAAGCTGCTTTGCTGTGTTTACACAGCTGAGAAAGTGATAAATTACTCACAGAGTTGTTTCTGGTGGTTAATTCCTGGAGAGATTTAACTGGAATCCAAACAGATTACAATAAAAGCCACTTTGTGCTCATAACTTTTACAAGGCTGTTTTTATTAGGTCTTGCAGTGTTTTGCTCTTGTGAACCTGTGCTCTCGAGGGTTCACCAATGGCCGTGATTATTTATGGTGACTCAAGGAAGCCTGCCCCCGACCAAAACACCAACGTAACCTATGTACTCACCTGCTGTGATGGATCATGTTTATCTCTATGGCTTACAGTTCCGTCATTTCAACAAAATCTCGCAGTGTGGCTTTTTGTCAAGTACATGAGTGCCATGCATTGTTTTGACAGTAAAAGGAACTCGGTTGCCCTGAAATCGCTGCTTATAGCTTGGATTTGAAGTATTAGGTTCTTCACTGAAAATGATTTGTTACAAGAGTAAAGCACAATATAGCATTACAGAGCAATCAGTTTAAATTGGACATCAATTCCAGAATAAAAATAGAATTTATTATTTCTTCCCTCCAGGCCTTGTAGCCTCTTCCTCTAGTGTTTTAGAGGCACTCCGCCTCATGTGCCAGCCTTCAGTGGTGCTCATCTTCAGTTTCTGTACACAGCAGCAGTCACTGCTTTAACCAAATTGGAAAAAAATCTCTGATTGTCTCTGCATAACTCTGCATTATTATTCATTACCAGTCACTTCCGTGACAGAGTGCCCGCAATCCATGAGATACAACTGCCAAAAAGCCCAGTTTGAAAATCAATTGTGTTTATAGACTGGGTGCTCATGAAATGGAGATTGCCGGGCCTAACTCCTAATAAGTCGAGCTGATGTTGGCCTCATGCTTGAGTGTGTGGCCCACCACGGAATCCTGATTGCTGGCTGTAGAGAGTGAATGTCTGTAAACAGAATGAGATGTGACAGCTCTCAGGGAGAGCTGTTAACTGACATGGAGGAGATCAAATGTGTCATCTTAATTCTGCTTCTGTGGAAGGATCTAACAAAGCTTTCATACAAACATATTGCCATATTTGATTACATTTGTTTGCTGAAATACTTCATTTCTTCATTTTACAATTCACATCTTGTTTTCTGAATTCAACTTTTATTGAACTGATTTACAAATAAAGATGCAGCCTATGTCAGACAGACTCAGCTGTGATGGGTAACAAACAGGACATCACTTTCTCTGCTAATGTCTCTGAAAAGACCTGCATTAATATGCTGTAGGTTCAGACAGTAACATGTTTCAGATACACCTGCAAGACACATTCTGTGGAATTCTGATGAACATTTCAGTTGACTGTGTTCTTCAATGTGCCATCAAAGGGAAGAAAGAAGAGTTTGTGGGAAGAGCAGGAGGTTGGCGGTGACTGACAGATCCTGTGCATTTGCTTGATGGTAGTATAGTGTTTAGCAACATCAGTGCATTAGGATTTAGTGACAGCTTCTTATTTTTCTAATGTAACATTTTCCAGGAGTGAATTTGATATTTGCCTACTCATTTGGCAAATTATTTTTTTCTCAAACAGCTTGTTACGATCTGAGGGTCGTATAGTATACTGTGTGTGTGTGTGTGTGTGTGTGTGTGTGTGCCTCTTAGTGCTGCAGCCAGGTGAGTTGTCCCAGCTGTGGCTGAGTAGGCCTAATCAGCTGGGCTGCCTTTTTAAAAGGAGGAGGAAGAGGCCCCCCGAGGGCCAGTGGGGTCAGCCGTTGTTGGTGCGTTTGCAGTAGCTTGTGCAGTGTGGTAAGATCGGACAGCGTAACTCTTTCGGTGGAAGGAGGGTGATTGTTTGCATTTTGTTTTGGGTGTCCTATTTATCATTTAGGCTCCTGATTTTCTCGACATGTCCGCTGGGATTCTGTTTTTCTTTTGCGGTTTGTTTGAACAGTGTTACTACTTCTTTCAAAATAAATAACTCTTTACCATCACCCATCAGTTCTCTTTGTTTTATTTCTTCAGCCCGGAGCACTTTATTATCTCGTAACACAGCTCTTTATTGTTTTTGAAGGCAGAGAATTCCAAAAATCTTGATGCTTTTATTCTGCTCAAAGTTAAAGTTTTCCTTCTTGTGGAATATTCGTAGTATGAGGTGGTTATTATGGTAAAGTGGAGCTTTGACTGAATGATGTCCTTCTGGGAAAAAATGTCAGTGGCTCAGCCATCACAGCTAAGATATCATCTTTGCAAAATGGTAATTTAGCGTCCTCACCACCACCCTCCCCTCTCCACCCTGATACTCGTTTTCAGAACTGTTTGTCAGTTCTCTTAAAGAAATCTAAACATTTGCAGGCTACTTCAGCAGCCTTGACAGGATTCATCTAAAAAGAATGTGGATGATTTAACTTTATTAGTGATAACTGCCACCTCCTGTTCTCTTTATATCTTAACAATCTGAGAAAAGTGTGGGCAAAACCACAAATTTGATAGTGAACAAATCTATTCAACCCTATCAAAGGCCTTTTTGGGAGCTGAAGAAATTGCAGCCATAACATTTTTGATTTACTTACCCACATTTGAAGTTGTTTTTTTTTTAAGTTGCCTCAGGAGGAGCTAGTCTTTATAAAGGCCACTTTTTTAGATGTTTTAATGTCAGAGGATGTGTTGTCGAGAGAAATTTAATTTTTGCATAAGATTTAACGTTTTTTTTTTTTGTCCAGTCTACACTGTGTAAACTAATTACTTTATTTTAAAGTTTGTTATAGCTCTGATTTTATTAGGTCTTAAGTATATTGTATGTATTATATGTTAATGTTAATTTGATTTTATGTTAATGTATGGAATGTTTCTAAAAAAAATCATCATTGCCTGATGTTGACCCAGTTTTCTTTGTAGCTTTTTTGTTTCCGGTTACTAGAGCGTAACTTCTAACCATTAGATGATTATTGCAGGGCAGAGTTGGTTTTTATAAAGCCTCATATTGTTGAAATGTTTATATAGTTAAGAGAAGGGTGGTGGTTTATCACCCTGTTTAACGGCTGTAGTTGTCATGGTTTGTAGGTTTTTGGGTTCATCTTTGGGTTTCTTCATTTCTAAGGTCAGATTCTGTTGACATCTCCTACTTTTCTGGGTCATATGATTGGTCTTTTTTTGTTTAGCTCCTACATTGTTCAGTGTTACGTTTTCTTGGTTCTTGTGTTCCATGTTCTCAAGATACTGTATGTAACTCCCTGTTTTATTTTTCAAAACTGGTTCCTTGTGCACTTCAGTTAGTTTCCTTCCTACGTTCTGTTTACTTCTGTGTTAATGGCTTAATTGCCTTGCACCTGATTTTCATTAGTTGATTACCCTTGTCAATATTCAAGCTTCTCTGTTCCCTTTGTTTGTGCCAGTTTGTCATTATTGTTTGCAGGGTGGGTTGCCAATGCCTAGTCTAGTTCCTGGCTTGTTCTGCTTTGTTTTGGGATTTTCTGATTTATGGACAACCTGCCACAACAGTGCCTTTGTTTGAGGAGTTAGAATAAAGTTTAATTTGCTCCTCATTCTCCTGCCTCCCGTTGTGAGCTGTATTTGGGTTCTCACCTCCCACAACAACATGATAATGTAATCATTTTTGAGATGTTATGTTCAGATGCTGAGCTAATAACGTCTCTTTCAAAGAAAAAGAGCATATTCTACTTGATATTTGAGCCTGAGTCTTTTCTTTAAACAGCAGCAGTTTTGCACTGTTTCAGTGTTGTTTTTTCGACTTTCTGATTAGGCTTTCATTAGTTACCATTAAAATTTGACAGAGCCTCAATGTAGTCTGACATTTGGACATACCGTGCAAATACTGTGTTGATACCAGATAGAATATATACATACAAAACGGACTCCCTGAGCACGCTGAAGGTCAACACCTGCAGATTAAAACCACAAAGTTGTTGGTCATTGTAGCTCACCTCTCTATTAGTTACTGCATAAAATTAACATGTTGTTTATATGTGAGGTTTAGTGTTTAATAGTGTTTGCAGAGACTTGTTTACCTTTGTTGGTTTATCATAGTTTAAAGGTTACAATGGCTGTGATCCTATGAAAATTACTGTTTATATGCTGCTGTCTGATCAAACAAGCCACGACTGCCTCACATTTGTCTGTGTGAATAATGAGGTATTCGTTTAGAAATGGTTATTGTATCCATGTAGTGTTTATAATATATCCACAGTGAGGCACAGAAGAACAGTAAATCCATCAGCTTTTGTGCCTCTGCTTCATATTTTTCAGACATAAGAACAATAGAAGAATGATAAAAGGATAGTGTCCCCCCAGTAAATACTAACATTTATTTTAATGGATCTCCACAAACTTTTAAGCATTGAGAAATGTAGAGAAATGCAAAATTAGCCTTTATGACTTTCATTTGTGCACTAGAAAGCTTTTCGATCCACTTCTATGCGGCAGCAGCTAAAATGATAACCTACCCTGTCCACTACCTTAGTATTAAGTTCAAATTATGTTGTTCATCAACCGCAGGAAGTCATGCTGAGCTGAAGCATTCATTGTGACTGAATGAATGGATGTGGACGCCAGCACCTCTTTCCAGTATTACAGTTCTACTTAACTCAAACTTTTTATTCTATTCTTTTATTACAGCGCTATGTAACTAAACTTTGAAATGTCTTTTATTTGTTCACATTAGCTGGATTTTCATATTATGAAGATATGGAAACCTCAACTATTTGGTTAAAAATCAGTAAAATATAATAAGTACAATCTCGCCCAGAGCTACAGTAGTAACATTTAGGTACCAGTCTTGGCATGACACAAATCTGAACTGCATGCAGCATTTACATCCCATGAACTCCTCTGGACTCAGCTGTGCTCAAGGAAGTGTTGTAAAACAACTAACTCTGTCATTAGAAAAACAGGGATGTATCTCAAGTAACCCATCACTCTTATCCTGACTTCACTCTATTTTTCATTACGAGAGATATAGCCCTCTACCAGATTGCATAATATCCCCAAAGCCATGGACAGCAGTAATCCAAGGCTAGACAGTAGACTGCATGTGATGTTGCCAATGCTGGCTGAGCATCATGCTTCCTGTACAAATATGTGTGGCACAAGGCCCAAGATATGGCAATGCTTCCAGTAGAATGAGCCCCCGTCCCTATAGGTGGCAGAGTGGCTTTGTGCTGATAAAGGACCTTAGTGAACATGTGTCTCTCCGTCAGCCAATGCAACAGTGTCGTGTCTGATGGTGAGAGTACCGATTCTGATTGGATGTTCAGCATAGCAAATGAGTGTGCAAGAAGGTAGGCAGAAGTGACGACAAGTCACTGCTACTTTGTGTCGCACACAATTCTTCTCATTCATCATCTTCTTCATTTCTCAGAAACAAGCGACACATTTCATAAAAAAACATGTCCATGTGGAGTTAAGAAACTGAACACCAACAGATCGTCATTATGTAAGAGAAATTAGTTCTTTATGACTCTCCCCCTGTATGCGTGGGTTCTCTCCGGGTACTACGGCTACCTCCCACTGTCCAAAAACATGCATGTTAGGTTAATTGGTGACTCTAAAATTGTCCTTAAGAGTGAGTGTGAATGTGTGTGTGGCTGTTTGTCTCGTTTGTCTCTGTGTGGCCCTGTGATGGACTGGCGATCTGTCCAAGGTGTACCCCACCTCTCGCCCGATGACTGCTGGGATAGGCTCCAGCCTAAAAAGTCGCCTTTACAGTATGTTTAAGTGCTATTTTTTTGTTCCGTCACCGCAAGAAGACCCAACAGGAGGATGTTGTTTCGTTGTATAAGACAGTCCCAAGACAGACACATACAATCAGTTGCGTTAATCTCTGGAATGGCACAGGTTTGCCTTTATAAGGACTGGATCAGGAAATAAAGAGCTGGTCAGACTTCCTGATGCCAGCTGCTCTGTCCACATAAACCCTTAGTATTTGCACAGGGCATAATGCGTTTAGTCTCTGCTCCACTTAATTGGATGAAATGCCCTTAGTTCCAATGAGGAACTCCTGCATGTTAACTCCATAGCCTTAGGCACAAAAGCTGGATTGGATTGGGCTGCAGACAAACCTTAGTGAGTCCAGGAGTCCACTGTAGACAAGAGGATTGGATGGGCATCATCACTTTTTTGCTTGGCTGTGGCCCTTTTATTCTAAATAAAATCAATGACCTGGGACAAAAGAGCTGCATATTCATATTCCACCTCTCAAGGGGCAGGCCCAAAGCACACTGGGCCTATGACAGAAGGACTCTGTGAACAGGAAGAGGCTAAGGTCTATCCAACAGAATTTGAATTATCTCTTCCACCCAGTATTTGGATGGTCACCAAGGAACCACCAGGATAAATAACAGACCCTGCTTTCTCATTCTGATTCATGTTGAGATCAGACTGATCTGCCCATCATGGTTGCACCTCATCCTTCTAAGGATGCATCCATTGTTAGTGACACTCCCGCTGTCATGACTGAAGAGCTGCAATGCACCTTTGTGACTTTTTAAGACTGTAGCAAATATTGGCAATAGGTGAAAGCTCAAACAAAGCACTCAACATTAGAGGCCCCAGTTACACCTCAGAAATTACTGAGACCATGAGACTAAGGGGGCGTAGGGGCATAACGTTTTTTCAGCCACTAAGGAGCAGTGCAAACATCTCTGCGAGTAAGCCAGAAGAGTTTGAGCTTTTTTAGAACTCGTGTTGGCTGTGCACATCAAATGAGGATCACTAACCCAAGATTGAGGGTTTGCATGATGCAAAGTAAGGATGGGATACAGTCTATTTAGCTTTTGGTTGTAACCTTTTGATTGGGGCATTAGTCACAGCCATAGTGAGAATTTGATAACACCAGTTTTGCCGTGACACATTAACCTGTCTGCCACTAGTACTAACAGTGGAGTTATTTCTGAGTCGATTGCTTACATCTGAGGTGGCTCATCTTGTATAACAGAGGGGACAATTTCCTCTGACATGGTCACTGTTCCTAAAAATCATGCAGCTACTGCCCTTCTTACGAAGCACTTAATCAGCACGATCTACTGTGGAGCCAGGAACTGCTTTCAGCGAAGTGCTCCTCTACAGTACACCTGCAAACTGCTGAGCAGCTACCCGAGCCAGTCTATGCTGCAGTGTCAGTGACACAAGGCCCATACACATAGAGAAACACTGAGCAAAGTTAGAAAACAAACCCCTTCTTCTAATTTGTTTAATTGAAACATTAACAACTGTTAAAACAGTTTTTCATATTGCATTCGTTGGAGACATTATGGTCAAAGACTTAACAACATAGTTAATTTTTCATTTGAAATTGAATAGATATGGAAATATATAAACTCTATGCTGTTAACATTGAGACTTCCAGAACAAAGCTTAACTTCTCCAAAAGCAGAAGATCCCTTTTTAACATGTATGTGCTCCTGTGATGTTCTGGGATGCTGGCTGGGCAGCTCTTTAGGTTATGGGGGTCACGAGCAATGGGAATGTCCTGGGTTTGATCCCAAGTTTAATACTTATTTTTCTTCTGATCCCTGTGAAATATACAAACATTTAAATTTCAAATAGATAGTGACCAGCAGCCTTTTTTTAACAAGTTTTTATGTCTTTTACCGTGTAAGTCTCTCCAACTAAAACTGAAGGCTCTCTGCGATTGTCCAATCTTGCGCAAACACTGCGATTCCATAAAGCCATAAATACTTGGATATTTATACAATTCTGGTAATTATTTGGCTATTTTAGCTAACTACAGAAACACCTTTATTTTACAGTTTTGTAATGAATATTGACTTACAATATGTCAAACCTGTCATGCATGTATTAATATTTTATCCATTCACAGTGTGTAAGGAGCTATATACATACAGTATATATATGTATACACACATATGTTTGTGTGTGTACGGTTTGTACACCGTTGCATTTAAAAACCTGAACATTTGGCACACATATTGCAGACTGTAGACAAGGTGATAGAGTGCAAACCACTGACTAAATTACCCTATGACAATGACAGCAACTGTGAGACTGATAATAGTTTCTCACTCTAAAATGTGTTT
Source organism: Leuresthes tenuis (assembly GCF_036924035.1). Taxonomy (NCBI): domain Eukaryota; kingdom Metazoa; phylum Chordata; class Actinopteri; order Atheriniformes; family Atherinopsidae; genus Leuresthes; species Leuresthes tenuis. Next base: position 20,874,416 of record NW_027325362.1, read on the forward strand.
TCAAGTACTTTGTGCACTGCTGTCTCTGGAAGTGAAAATGTTCTGTGTTGACAATGCCTTTTCTGTGAAAAGGATTAGGTCTGGGTGATGTTTTTAAAATACTTTATACCTCTGCCAATTGAAATTATGCATGATGGCTCGGTTGTTTTTGAAAAAAGTGCCAGAAAAGCAATCTGATAATGTAACTGGACTGCTTTTTCATGGTTAATATTCATAGCTCATCTGATCAGAGCTTACGTACAATGTTAGTACATACTCATGCATCCCTGTGGACACTTATGCTTAACATACCAGAACACACCGTCACACCAACACACACAAGAGTGTGCCACTATCCTTATTGTAACATTGACTTTCATTCATTGTTTTCAGACTGAACTAAACTCTATTCCATCCTTAATCATTCCCAGTTTCTGCTTAATCATAAGATTAACAGAAACTCACTTCGCACCTCATCAGGACTGGACTTTGGACTACTGGTCCCTGATAGGTCAGTGAAATATTGCAGAAAAGGTCCTAATAAAGTGACAGTAACAAGAACACCCCCCCCACACACACACACACACACACACACACACACACACACACACACGCACAGGCAGTGGCTCTTTAATATTTATGGTCTGCAGCGTTACTTATCATGATAAATATTTATTGTGATTTACTCTTTTGTCTGGGTCCTTTTCTCTCACACTCTTTCTTTCTCCACACCCTGGGGACTTTAGACACCAAGCAGCAGCTTATATCAGTGAATCACTCTGATTTTTACTCCTTTGGTTTCAGAGGATTTGCCCTCTTTCATTTCTTATTTATTGTATACCTCCAGTTCTCATTTTCTGTTTCATCACTAGATTGCTAATGGTTTTCAAATATTCGGATAGGTCCCTTGCCTGTATCTGTTGGGATGTCACACTTTTTTAAACCCCATCAGGCGGTTCCGTAAAGAATATGTTTATATAATATCCATGCTTTATAGAACTACACTTTACCCACACCTTCCTTTGTTCTCACAGTTAAGCTATTGCTTCCATGAAACATATCGGATTCAGCATTGTTCTTTGGTCACAGTCTTTTACTCATCCCATGTTTTTTGCGGGCTCTGTGCAAATACTCTATATGTGAGAGCTGTGTCACAGTAATAAATTCCTCCAGCAGAAGGTTATAAATTACAGAGGATATTTTCCTCCTGCCACTTTTTAGACAGGCGTGTTTAGGGTGATAGTCACAATAGTGATTATGATTCATTATTGTAATAAAACAGGTGAGGCCCACTCTCTCCTGCTGGTGGTAGCTCCTTGAGAGCTTCTGTTCATAATGAGGCTCTCATGGGTGATGACATTGTAAAATGGATGTAAATAGGTGCACTTGACAGAGTAAACCGACGGTAGCCATGAGTTGTGAAAAGTTAGAACTTTTCGAGTGTTGACTCCCAGAGTTCTCCAAGGATGTACTATTGCCATTCTTTCAAAGCTTTTTAGTTTGTCCTTTGGTCATCACTATCTTGAGTTTTTGGAGCCAGAAGTGACATACAAGTGATGGATCTGTCTCAGAACCTGAGCACACAATGCACACCATCAGGAAGTAGCCTCAACAGCCATCTTTCACTCAAAGCAGTAACACTCAATTATTTATTACTTTAAGCCTCAATAAAAACTCACAGGATGAGTTATACTCACCATATGCTGTATACTTGAATGGGTAGATACATATTTGTAAACTGTTTGGCATATCAGGCTTTTAATTTTGCTGTGTAGTTCAGTTCATCACTGGGGATCTATGGAGCCCACGTGGTAATTTTTTTCTCCTACTTCCTATCCTAAAAACAAACAAACAAAAAAGATAGATAAATGCATACAGACACACGAACGCAAACACACAGATGGGTTAAAAAAAGGGGACTAGAGCTACAAATAGAACAACCAGGGCTGCAATTAAAGATCAAGGAATCAGTCTTTTATCTTTATGGTTAAATCAGTACATTTTATTTTCTTTTAGAAAATTTCAAATGTTAAAGATTTCTGTCACAATTCTAAAAAAATTCATTCAATTCTATTTTTACATTACAACGAAGTAAAACACTGAAAAACACAATAGAAGCTGGAATCAAGAATATACATATATATAAACCAACATTAACACATCGTGTTTTTCCCCAGATTACTGCTTTGTCCTCTCCCTTGCATTCAGTGTCTCCGTAGTGTACTCTTTACTTTTTCTTATTCTCTACATCCTCCTTGTTCTCCTCCTTGTTCTAATCTTATTCCCTCATCATTGAGGCCAGAAGCAGGAAGAGAGGGGGAGGCCAAGGCCTGCTGGCAAAGTGAAGCTGCCAGCCACTGAGAGCTCTGCATTAAGCCTTTTCTCTGGCAGCTCAAACTCCATCTACAGCCTCTGCCCACAATGTAGTCATCTCTCTCCCCACCACTTTTCCTTGGTTTGTATGTGGCTGGAATACTGAAAAGGTAGAATTTATCTTGCAAACCGTCATGGCTGTGAATACATCCGTGACACTTTGTTGCAGTCATTGTTAAAAAGTGTTTAACTTGTATATCTCTCTGGTTTGCTCTGTCTCACTGTTATCTGGCTGGTCAGGAGATTATAGAAACAGGCAGTTTAATCTTGTCAGCAGACAGCAGTTGCTTTGAGCACTGCTCATTAATAGTTTAGATAAATAAGCAGTCGTAAATGCACACTCACCATCACCATTATGCAAGACTGTCCACAGTAAAACACACTGCTTCCATCAACCCGAGCTAGTGCTTTAGGTCACAGCTGGGGGACTTGTTTGATCCAGACAGGTGAGGTGCAAAAGAACAAATTATGTGTCTTACCACATAGCTTCTTATATCTGACATGAACAGCGAGGAGAATGCGTGAATTCACTCAGTAGTTTAGTCTTGGGAGTGTTGGGTGAGTCGAATGTGTAATATTTCATTTGACATATGTCAGAATAGCTTGAATGCGGAGTCAAAGTTTGCATGTTTTCTAGCCTTGTCCTGTAGTATTAATGAAAGATAGAAATAGGTTTGTGTATTTGCTCTAGCAAGAGCTCTCTTTAATGCCAGCATGAACAGTGGGAGCATTGGCAGCAAACAAAACCTGTTAATGGACATGAGGAACATTTAGGGCAAAATTCAGACAATTCCAAAGTTTAACTCTGTTAAACTGCTTTAAAATGAACAAGTCACTGATTTAGTTATTCTTTTGTGATATGGCCAGATTTGTGTCATGTTAGACGCATATAAACCACAATATTGAAAATGTTCACATAAAGGGGTTCTTGCTTTCTGCCTTGCACTTGTATGGCATTTGTGAAGATTGATCTATGATCTTATCATGATAAAGAAAATCTAAGAGAGTGAAACAGAGAGCCTTTAAAGAAGCCAACTTGAGAAGAGCTAGCCAGAGCTGAGAACGATAACCTGACAACCTAGCCATTATCATCGTCTCCATCACAGTTACTGTCAGGAACTGGACATCTTCACTGTGTGCATGCGTGGGTCTGTTTGTTATCTGTTCCTTTTGGTTGTGTTTAGGTGTGCAACACTGAGACAGAGGAGGTTGTCTGTGTTTGGACTCGGGGTCATCTCTATTTTGACAGCATGCTTTGACAGCCAGTAATTGGTTTCCTTTTCCTTGACTCTCAGAGCTCCTACAGAAAAAGCAATTTTAGGAGTCAATCAATTCAAATTCCCGTTCACTCAAGATAGAAAAGCCCGTACAGCTTTAACCTCTCTCACAGTCCAAGAGATAGGTGGGTTGATAATCTGCTGCAGGACCCTCTGCATCCTAACCCCAGTTCACACACAAACCTGTACCCTCGCAGACTAACCCAGACTTTCTGTCTCCCTTCAGAGGAAGCTTTCATTTCCCTTTTCTTGAAAGCAGTTGAGTGTTTTACATGTTTATGTTTATATATTTTTCATAATGTTTATTCTATAAATGGTTTAGGTGCGTTTTACATCTCCGTTCATGTATATCTTTTTCATATGATCAGAAACAGGTAGAACCCTTCTCACACACACACACACACACACACACACACACACTGAGAAAACTGTGTTTGCCTGCTGGCTTCACCTCTCTGATGGGAAGAAACACATCATTTAACCAAACTGGTCAACTGAGAACTAATTTCTCTTTTGTAGTTACTGCCTGAGGACCCTGGGGTTTGCAGAGTTTATATTGGCAATCAACAGCAGTGTGACTGTTTGTGCAGAAAGTTTGAAACAACTTAGTTTGGATTTTGATCATATCGCTGACTCACTGGTACCTAAATCGCCTGCTCCTTAGCACAGGGGAGATTTTTTTCCATTACCAAGTATTTATCTGTTATAACACTGTCTCTTTTGGCGTTTTGACAGTAATTGCACAGAACAGATTAGCATTAAAAATGTATATTATTAAATCACCACTACACTTTGAATGCTTGTAGTAGTGATCATAAACAGTTGTATGGCACATTGCCTCTTTCCAAATTTTCCATCACCTCCAGCTCCCCAACTATAACATTTTGAAGCTACCATGGTGACAAGGGGCAAAAGCATAATACCCTGGTGTCATGGATTTTGGCCCATGGTATGAATTGACAGCAAATCCTTGCACATGCGAATCTCAACCATCCATCTACTGAAGGCCCTCTGTGTCTGAAGTTGAAAGTCTTTGGCAAGAAGTTGGCAAAGTGACTGGGCCATACTGTCATGGTGATTGTTTGTTGGGAGTGAGGGGATGGGTCACTGAATGATTGAAGGGGTAGGGGGTAGAGATAGCTATCATCTTTCTCTCTTTATTTCTCTCTGAGTGTGTCTGTGTCTCACTCCCTGTCTGTCTATCGTTGTGGGTTGAGGGACTCGGCCGTTGAAGCAGAGGCAGCATTAGCTCCCAGACTGAGCTCAGCTCCTGTCACCGCCTCGATAGCTGTCACGCTAACACCCCTGCTGCTATCATTGGAGCACTTATGGGCCTGTCATTCACCAGGGAGCAGAAGGGGGAGAGAGGCATTTAGGGGCAAGGGTGTGCAAACAGAGATATGTAAAGGAGTGAGGAGACAGTGGAGTTGGAAGCAGAGTTCTGATGCAGAGTAGGGAGTGAGGTTTAGACAGAGAGGAAAAGGGAAAGATAATGGAGGGGGAGGAAGAAGGAGGGATGTATTGAAATGAAAAAACAAGGAAGGTGAGAGAGCCGACTGGCACATAAATGATGAGGTCATCGAGACAAAACAGATGAAACTTTAAAGGTTAATTTAAGAACCTGACTGGATTTGCAAAAGCCTTGTGTGTATTTAGTGTCCCAACCTGCACTTGTCCAGCAGTGTGTGCTTTGGTGCACAAAGTGAGGGCCTTTTTGTCACAGAGACACATCAATTTGTCATCCAGGACAATGTGGTAAACACTGTCTGACAAAGTGGGCTTTACAGCATGTTGTTCTTTTTACACGTTAGAGCTGCAACAGTGGCTCCATCTGTATGAGGCATTATAGATAAGCGCTCACAGACACACATTCATAAATGCATTAAAAAAGCTTGCATATTCCTTCAAATATGTGCACTCATGCATTGACTCCAAGCTTAAGGTACTGAGAACACTGTATACACCCACTCTCTGACAAAGTTTTAAGATACAGTCACAAAAGCTTAAACTCTACACACATATACAAAGACATGCACTAGGTCACATAATAAGGCCCGTACCAGGGCTTCACTGAATCACAGTGACTAGTATTATGGTTGACAGAGGGGACAGCAGAAATGTTCGAGTTTGGCCCTTCAAGTGACTGCAGAGTCACTGAAGTGAAACTCTATTACAACACCCTCTCCAGCCGAGATCCATCAGCACCATCACAGCACCCTTTATGTGTATACAAGTACATGTGTGTGTGTGTGGGTGTGTGTTTCCAAAGACATTTTTGTGTTAATGTTGCATTTTATGAAGTATGAGATTCCTGAAAGTGTTGCTCTTTATATGGTATTTCTCTGACACCCCTTTAATCTGCAAAACATGACAGCACTTGTTACTGCTTTTAAGGCAGTGGTGGGTCATGTGGGCGAGGAGAATGTATCACGTCTCCCATCAGACTTAATCCAATCAACACCTCCAGAGAGCGAAGCATGGCTTTCGTGTTTTATCTTACAGTCACAGACAGCTGTAAGAGTGAGAAATTTAAGAAACGTAGCAAAACGCAGATGATGTTATACAGCCACAGTAGCACATGCTCACGCAGACACAAATGCATGCAAGGAAGAGTATATTCACCGTTCAGCTTTAATGAAGGTATCAAAGTCAGGAATTTGTGGTTGTGACAAAATTACTGTAGATTTTTCTTTAACCACTTTGAGTAATTTGAAAAGCCAGTAACTTGGTACACAATATGTTTTTTTGTGTAGCTTTCTGGACAACTTTATTGCATTTTAGCAACCCAAACTTTTCTGGAAACAGCATTTGTAAATATGAAACAAAAAACAAAGTTGAATGGGAAGCTAAACTTACTTACAACAGAAACTGAGCATAGCAGTTTACAAAGACGTGGACGTGGTTTTAAAACTAAACCCTTATTCTTGTTTTTTCTGTCCAGGCTACAGACGGAGACGCGGGCACCTTTGGCATTGTGCGTTACTACTTCAGTGATGAGCCAGACCAGTAAGATTGCACACATTCGTTTACACATATTGAAACAGTTCATATAAACACACAACCCTGTTCACTTTTCATTCATTTGGAGCCTTGTTAGCAACTGTACTGAACTGTTTCTGGCACCCCTGCCTCACCAGAGACAGCTGAGCTTCAACAATGTTTGGTATTTATTTTAGAATACCTTTTATTTTAGAATAACTGTAAAATATAGGCCACAAAAAAGACTATACCATTCTATTAACTTCCAAGAATTAAGTTCTACATTTGTGATTTTGTACTTTTTTTTCTCCCTCACTGCTACCCTGTCTGAGCATCATTTTGTGGGGGTTTTGTCATCAGTTGTATTTGTTAGGAAAAGTTTTCATTGTCATTGTATTGCTTTAAACATGACAAATTATCAATTAGAAGTCATTTGTCTTTAACATAAGCTCTTTCCACTTGTTTTCATATATTATGACAGCATACAAACCTTTTTGTTACAATAGTTAGTCAAATATCAATTTACATCAAAAAGTGCCACTGATTTTTTTCGTCAGTTGAGCAGGATGACTTAACTGTGAAAATTCATTGTGTGATGTTCCAATGAGGCTGAGGTCATTTGAAGGCTCTAAGAGACACAAACATTGTCTTGTGTGTGTCTCTCTAACATGTACAAACAAACCAATTTACATGCAAAATGAAAGTAAGTAAATGTGAAACACTGGCAGAAACAGCATGATGAGGGAAAAAAAAGTCTGCCTCTGTTTTCCCTCTTGCAGGTTTTCACTGGACGATGAAACTGGCTGGGTTATTCTGCAGGCCAGTCTTGACTATGAGTTAATGCGTCGTTTCACTCTGACCGTGCTGGCAAGGGACGGTGGTGGAGAAGAGACGACTGGAAGGATCCGTGTCAATGTGCTGGATGTCAACGACAATGCGCCGCTCTTTCAAAAGGAGGCGTACGTGGGCTCGCTTAGAGAGAACGAACAAACAGTCCAGTCAGTGGCACGAATCAGGGTGAGACGTGATAAAATGCAAGCACATAAGAAGCAGACCATCAACAAACAACATAAAAATAGGAGTTTAACTTTAAAGTACACATGTATGGCCAGAAGCGTACTTTTGTTTCAAGGGGATATCTTACAACTGTCTTCTTTTTATAGCTGCTATAAAATATCTTATAAACTTACACCTGTGATCATCACTTATTTTAAAGAGGACAGAACATCACTTAAAACCATTGTCTAGAAAAATCACTGTTTTCTGTGCATGAGAGCATATATTTTGGTGTCTGAGATCAATACCAACTGAAAAAAAAAACAACCCAAGCCTGGCATTTTGATTTGGGCTTCCTATTTCGAAATATGTGTAATTGAGTTGGACATTAAGATTTGCAGGGTAAACTTATGTCACTTTACAAGGTTATGCAGCCCGTTTTCCTGTCATCTCCACCTAGCTTCAACTTCAGATGATACTGCATTTCTTGTAGCTCAGAATTGGGAAGTTGAACTCCTTTGCTTTTTGCTTAGCTATCAACATCAAATCTCATTATTTGTTATATAGTTCACTTATGAAAGTAGATAAAATAATAATGCTCTATCAGCACCAGTTGTTCATTTTTTTTATATCCTGCCAAGGAAATCTAACTTCTATTTTTACCAGTGGGAAGATTCTGAATTCTCATTTGCCATTGATTGCACCATCAGTTCGGCACTGGAAACAGCTGTTTCAACAAAAAAAAAAACATTGTTGAAATATTGGCCTATATTATATATGGCATATAAGCAGGAGCACCTAATATGAGCTGCAAAAAAACTTGAAACACAGAGGCAATGCATGTTTAATAGCTTGGGCCAGTTCACCACATGACTCATCACGAGACTGTGCCTAAAAGAGGAATCAGTAGCCTACAGACAATGGTAATTATTTATAAGTATTTGAGAATCAAATTGCGAGTCAAGTATTTTTCTTTCAGTTTGGTGAGCGGGCTGAGCTCTCGGAATATTTACTGTATGCTCTATCATACCATGATAATGTGCTCCAAGGATTATTGAGTTATACAGATCCTGTATATCCTGGGTTGCTCTAGTGTCCCTTATGTCTTTGGACCAAAGCACGTCAGACACATTTCTTTGAGACCCCAGGAAATTTCATAGCTTGAAAAAATGGCATGATTAGTTTCATTTATATACTAACTCTTACAAACTAAATCAACATTATGGCATTGAAGTGCTGCAGTATAACAGATGTGTCACAGTTACTGATACTGAAATACAAACAGTGATGCATTACATTTACATGCAACGACATCAACATTCAGTCATTCAAATCCCACCAGTCGTCGGACTCGCCAGTCTTTCCTCTTGGTTGTCTTAGTGTTACTTTAATCCTGCAATAATGTTTTTGCGTGTGCTGTATCCACCATGAACACAGATCAGCTTGATGTGTCGGTCATCAGTCACTGCCACACAAAAGGCAGAGGTACACAGGCCCGATGGTAACTAATGGCTCAGCGTTTGCTTTGATTGCACCCAGAAGAGAAAAACTATTACAACCCTTCGGGCTGACTCTGCCACAGCACACTGTGACAACTGGCCTCAATGCTTGGCTCACTGTGTTTGATTATTATGTGCTAACCTTAAACGCTGCTGATATTAATACGCCACCCAGGAGGAAGAGGGGGGGGGGGCAGACGAACAATTTTGTGTGTCAGCGGTTTGCTCGGGAACTTATAGACTTTACACATAAGCGAACACTCACTACTCTCGGAAAATGCTAAGAAATAACAAGAAAAAGGAGAGGTCTGAAACTGATGGGAGGAGAGGGTGTGTTGAGAAACAAAGCAGAAATCTTTCTACTGTTTGCTTATTGTCATGGAGGTTTGTGGCTCCTAAACCTGTATTCATTTTTTCTACACTTCATATTCTTTTGCCACACATTTATTTGATTTGATTTATTTTAAATTTGATATAGGAAGATGGTGCGGAAGAGAAAGCCACTGCTTATGAAATTGTGGGGGAAGAAATGTATTACTTTCTCAACACTGGCATTAAATCAAAGAGCAGAGATATGCCTGTTGTGGAGAGATACAAGTGAGTGTTTTTGACAACCTGTCCAGCCTGTAATGATGCCAGTGAGGCCCAGCAGACTCTCCTCACAGCCGGAGGACTCGTGTTTAAGTTCCTTCCATCTCAAGGATAATGAGAGGCTGTCATCATTGCTGTTGATGTTCTTTTGGATTGCCCTACCAAAGTATAGTTTCATCTGTCCTATGCCTGCTTGGCTTGTCTGGGCTCAGTTGGTGTTCATCCAGTATTGACGCTTACACCACTAATAGCCAGAATCAGCTTTAATCTGTCAAGTAACTTGCCACCACTGACTGACAGCTTCCTGGCTGCATTCATATGTTTAGACTCACACACATTCAGACTGTGTAAACATCCACATAAAAATACTACCACTGTCTGCTGCAGCATCTGCCGTTTTGCTCACCCTCTCAAAACGTATTCCCTTTGTGGGCTTTTGAATGTCATTCAGGCATATGTTAAAAGCATTCCCATCCCCACATTTTCTCACCCACAGGCTACTGATGAGGACTCTCCTCCCAACAACTTCTTGACTTACACCATCACTTCAGCCTCAGTCTTCCGTGATTACTTCAGCATCATCATGGTGGAAGGCTACGCAGGTACTTCCGGATGACAAGCACTTGCTAGATATTAGTTGAAATAACATTTGAAGTTAAAGAAAAATTTCTGTGTAAGCTCATAACATTTTAGATGTTTTTTTGCTAACCAACATAAAAATTGGTGTAAAAGATTATGTAGCGGCAGCTCACAAATACAATCAGATTAGATGTAAATATCCGCTTTTCACCTCACCTGCAAAACATATGACAGAAGTTGTTTGTCTTTCTCCACCAGTGATCAGTGTGACCAGGCCTCTCGACTATGAGAGGGTTCCAAACGGAATGATCTATTTGACAGTGATGGCTAAAGACGGGGGAAACCCAGCCCTCAACAGCACAGTCCCCATCACCGTGGAGGTGATTGTGAGTACAATCCTGCAGCACATTCACACACAACAACAGCAACACAAACGTGCAGTGACACACAAGCACAACTGGTATTTGCGGTTATTCCTTCAAATGCGACATCTATCAAGATTTAAGGTTTTGCTTTAAAAGTGCACCTTTTTCTCCGTGTCATCTGCAGTATATTCTCATCGACATGTGGCCGTAGCCAGCGTTGAAAAGCAGTATGACATTATGTCCTCATTATGTCGTGCCACGTACTGTATGGTGATTTGCACATAAAGCAACTTTTCAGAAGCTTCGATTTATAAGGAAAACTACCTTCATGATTTGTAGAATCCTAAGAGCAAGCATCAGTTTTTTTACTCACGATTTCTCACTTTGTTCAGCCTCTGGTACACTCTTTAAACACCATAGATGCAAGTACAACCAGACAGGTAACAGAACAATCATAGATTTATGGCCTATATGAATTTTAAGAGATTGTTCTTTGTTTTGCAGGCGATAAAAAAAAGTATTGATAAGAAAAGTATCCAGTAGGTCTAGTTGTTTATAACAAATACCATGCAAGGTGTGACTTTACTTATCATCTTGCTTTGTATTTACTTAGTGGAATTTTCTCTGTTGTAGACTGAATTAATTGTGAATGAACTTAATTAGGGTTACCAAACAACGTTGTCTTTATCTCCAATAATATTGCGTTTCCTGGTTGATTGTGTGACCAAATCTTTTTTTATCTTCAACTAGATGGGACTTTAGATATTAAGAAACATTTTCAAACTGTGATTCTTTATAATGAACTCTTAAAATAAATAATTTAGTGTGTGCATTCTTCTCAGAAAAGTCTGTCGATGTTGAAATGCACAATCTCTAATCTTCGATCTTTAAATTCCTCCAGATGTTAGACAAATTAAGAGAAAATGAAGAGATGAAGGTGTTAAACCATTTGTACTCAGTGAAGAATAAGCTGCCTTTCATTTATTTAAATATTTGTCAGTTATATGACAGGTGTCAGCTGGCCCATGGTAGATTAGTTCATTTGTCTCTAACATGCATATTGGGTTTCAATACTTCTTCACAGTGTAAATTATTATTAATACTTTTTGATGTGTGTCTTACTAAGGCTTTGTTTGCAGTTTTATCACAGTCTGTGCACATATCTGAGCCTTGAGTTTGCTTGCTTTTGTCGCTCTTATCGAAACATGTCTCATTTTAAAACTGGAAAAAGTCACAGCTGTCAACTCACACTTTCAGCGGATCAGATATGTTTTGATGTATAAAAGAAAAAAGAAGAGGTTCTTGGTTCTAATTTAACACGCTATCACTGCTTGGTTCACCCTGCATGTTTTCCTGAAGCCTGATAGCATTTAATTTGCATTCAGTGTTAAGTACCAGTTCTCTTTTGTTATGAATTTTAAAAAAAACTTGCTCTGACCCTGACTGTTTTGTTTGTTTGTCTTTTTCGCTTCCAATTATCAAACATATGTTTGGGTTCACAGCATGACTTATGTTAAGTGTTTTATTTGTAGTCACAACTTAAATGGATGCAGTCTCAGTTATTCATACTGAGGTTCTGTCATTGTTTTTTTTATAATACCTGAATTATATGTATAATATTAGAATATAATTTTTAATCAGAAAAACTGCATCAAATCATTTAGGGTTATGTGATTTTAAATGGTTATCTTCTACATTTGTTTCTTTATTTCCTGTTCACTTGAGCAGTCCATGCTCCCAAAGTCTCATTTCCTATGACAGACATCCATCACGGATACAACTCTTTATTCTGGAAAGAATAAAAGGCAGAGAGGAATGGATCAATATTGTTTGATATGCAAGGACTGTATAAAGAGATATACACATATCCTGCATGAGGAATAAATACTGTGTAAAAACAATGCTATAACCAACTATAGATGGATGTGCACAATTCAGTATTCTCAGTCTTTGTATCTTTCTCTGTCCCCTACAGTGTTGTGACTCACACCACAGGGGTTTATCAGTTGCTGGCAGCATCACACTCACACAATGCTTTGCACCAGTGTAACACGGAGCCCAAATAGATAATGGTATCAGTGACTGTTGTTTAAGTGTTAACATTTCTCAGCAGCTCACGCAGTGGGGAGCTTCTCTCTGAATAGCCACACAACTGCATGTGTTGGTGTGAAATTCAGCGTTATTCATGAGTGGGAGGTTGTGAGAAATTTTATCCATAGAATCCATTTTAAATCATACACTGTTTCATGTTATAGTCATATATTCTTGTCAGTTTACCCTTTGAATTAGATAATGTTACGAACAATTTAGTTTCTGCGTCAGATCGTATATTATTTTGCATCCAGTCCAAGACTAATTTTAAAGTGCTTCAAAAGTTATAGTCATTCTTTTAGCTTCAGTGCACAGCAGTTGATAGAATATTTTCATAGTTTTAACATTGCATCTGACTGATGACATAAACAGAAGCCGGCATGACTTCAATTTTCTGTTTGAGGCCTCAAAACAAAGTGTTTTCTGAAGATTTCAGTTTAACCAGCCAGAAAGGCATCATCAGCTAAAAACAAACACTTCATTTTTACTATAAAAAGCATTTTGTGCTTCATAGTCTCTTAATTTCCAAACATGTTAATCTTAGTGCTAATTTGCAGTGACAGCCTCAGACACTTTTTAGCTTTTCTTTTTAAGCAAATTTGCATTTTGTCATTGTTTAGCACATTGACTTGAGCTGTTGTTTATGTTTATATCTCCACCAGGATGAAAATGACAATCCCCCCGAGTTCAGCAAGCAGTCTTACATTGTCAAAATCCCAGAGAACATCATAGCCGGTGAGTCACCTCGTGCATTTGGGGTTAGTTTAGTTGTTAGAATACAAATTAGGGTTTACACTGCTAATATAGCTCTCAGACACAATATTTAGCAGAAACAGCCACCTCTTGTATGAAATGTCTTTTTATTAGCATATTCAACAAACAGTTTATCTCTCCCGGGGGGTATGTTTCTGATGTTTTATTTTGTTTCCTTCCTCTAACCTGCTCTGTGTTATTTGTTTTGTTTCTATGATGTTTTGAAATGCTCAGTCAGAATGTGGGATATTGACTATTCAAGGAGAATCACTGGCTGTTATATTCATTCTCTTGCATACATTCAGAAGGCTCTTTATTCCCAGACAATAGATTACTTTCCAGTCGCTAGAGGGAAATGGGATATTTGACCACCCGATTCTCTCTCAGAGCTTCAGCAGGCGACGACCATGTTTGTTTCACTCCATATTTAAAAGAGCACTCAGCTGAGCAGCTTGGATGAAGGCTAAGCTTTAGGGGAATGTGTCTAAAGTATTTGGCCCTGAGCTTGAGACCTAAGGCTGCTGCTGTAAAACGGAGCTCAGGGCGAGCCCTCCGCCTCTGGCATGTATCATCCGCTACCCAGCCTGGGTATTGATCAGCTCTGTGCCTGATATTGGCTGTGCCAAACAAGCTGATAATCCACTAATCCATAAACCCACTCACTGCCATGCTGTCAGTGTTCCTGTAAATGAGGGTGATAAAGAAATTAGCTCTGTGACTCTTTTCAGTCTGTCTCTGCAGCTGGATCATCACAAACTGTTTCTCTTTTTAGCATGACTTCATGTTTCCCCTCCATAGCTCAGTGAGTTGCAATTTACGTCTTTGCCTCTCCTCTCCATTACAGGGGCAACTGTGCTGCTTGTGAATGCCACTGATTTGGACGCCTCGCGGGAGTTTGGCCAGGCCTCGCTCATCTACTCCCTGGAGGGCGCTTCTCAGTTCCGTCTCAACTCACGCTCAGGTATACGTGTGCACATGTGCAAAAGTGTGCGTTTATAGAACTTGTTACATCAAGTTAATATTTGAGATATCTGACTTTTTTTGTTAGCTGTCAGCTCATAGTGAAAATGACTCTTAGACTTGTCGGCATCTCGCTTGTTGATCTTTTTTTTCACTTGTGTGATGCTGTGTGTGTGTTTTAGGAGAGATCACCACCACAGCCTTGCTGGACCGAGAGCAGAAGTCAGAGTTCATCCTAATAGTCAGAGCTGTGGATGGAGGAGTTGGCCCACAGCAGAAGACTGGCATCGCCACGGTAACAACTTCCCAGCCATCAATTGACTGAAGATCTGATCTTAATAAAGCCTTATTTCTGAGTTAGTGTATCTGCTCCATAATTTATTGATCAAAAAATATTCAAACATCTCAATCTAAGATGCATTTGGAACCTTCACCGTATTTTTTACTTTTAACAATTGTTGACTTTTTTTATTGGTAAACTATAATAACCAAAAGACTTTCATTACATACTTCACATCAAAAGGTTCTTGGTACTGTATCATTGCAATGAAGTGTTCTCCTCTCCCACCCAGGTGAACATCACCATACTTGACATCAATGACAATACCCCAGCGTGGCAAGATGAGCCATACAATGCCAACGTAGTTGAGATGAGTCCAATCAACACTGATGTTATCTCTGTGAGTGCAGCTAGTCTGACCTGTTGAACATGATCTAACTGATAAGTTTATGGTAATAATCAGTGATGTAGAAAAAAAAGAAATAACAAAACAAATATGCACACTGGAATTGTCGTAGCCGGTGTTATATTAAATATTAGAATTAACCTGTGGAGACTCCATTTTCTGTACCCAAGGATGTGTAAAAACTTTGGTTTCTTGGAGTGGAGGGTGTTCTGCTCTGATCCAGTATGTTAACTTGATTCATTTGACTTCTCAAAAGTTTTGATTAATAACACTTTTGTTTCAAAGCAGAGTGATTAAGGTTTGAATTTAGTTTTAATGCAAAAAATTATGTTCAGTCTAGGATTGAAGCCATATTGTAACTAAAAGAGAGAGTCATGAGTCTGTTTACACACTTCATAATCAGTGGATAAAAATGAATTACTGCACAGGTCATCACAAAGTAAACTCTGATATTAGTCCAAATCTCCCTCATTGTCCTGCTGGTGTCTTTGGCAATGTGTTGTTTGGTAATTAAGCTCTGATAGTCCATTAATTAAAGAGGCGTCACTGAGTGTAATTAAGGCAGTCTGATTGCTAATTAAAATGTTGCCTGAAGTCATATGCATTGCAAATTATTCAGCTGCTAGGCAGAAAAGGAAGTGAGAACCTCTTTTGCAGAGTAAAAGAGCGAAATGGGGAAGTAGTGCGGCAAAAGAAGTGAAAACTACAAGCCTTTCTCTGCTAAAATGTTGCTACATGTACCACTTGTTCATGCTCTTTTGTAGCTATCCCTCAACTGACTTTGTTCAGGGAGCATCCAACGATGCGATGCATACTGTATGTGACTTTGTGTGCTCAGCGGACAGACGCTGTTGCCCCTCTGACCATTTTTCAATGAATCTGACCACCCAGGCTTACAGCTCTGTAATTGGCCCCAGTGCAGCCCTTCTCTAGCCAGTGTTTCCATAGTGACAAGAAGCCACCTGCTGAGTCCTCCTGGAGATGTCCAGTGAGCCAATGAATTTGGCTGCTGTGCCCAGTGCAAGAATCAACCCACTTAAAACTCACATCACCTTACTATCAGTGCTGCAGCCTCTTACATACAGCTCCCACACACAAAGACACAAACACACATAATATACACACACAAACACACAGTGAGACTCCCTTAAGCATCTCCTTTCCAAACATCATTCTCTTCTCTGAAGCTCTCCAGCCAAACCAGAACCACAGTTCAATATCCAAGGCTAATATATTTGCTCACTATCTTTTAATGTGCTCTGCCCGGCCCAGAATTGATTAGTTGAATGAACCTTGTCCAGACACTTCTCTACAACTTATATCACCTACCTTGTCAGAGCAGTTGCAAATCAATGGGACTTCAAGATGCCTGCCTAACACGTCTTCTTAATAATTAAATACCCACAAATCCTTTGTTCCTCTAATGACCAATTAACCAGTTTCCAGCATTTTTTGCCAGCACATTGAATAATTGATCAGCTCTTTAAAAATCAGCCAGTGTTTAAGCTGGGCCCCTGGCTTCAGGCATTCATCAACCATCGCCACTTTGTGTCAAAAAGAAGCTGTTACCATTTTTCTTTTAGATGCCTGATGAAATATAGCAGTTGGAAGGGCTTGCATGGGAAAAGTTTCAGGGCTGGGAAGGAGGTTTTCTTATTATCAATACTGTTACAAGTTCTGCAATTCCTATTCCTTCCCTGCTTCATTGCCTCATTCTCCCCCCTCTTCTACCATTTTCTGTCATAAATCATTCCTGTCCCCAAAGCCTTAAGTTTTTGCTTGATAAGTAAAGCACACAGTAAAGCTTCTTTTGTGAAAATATCATTTTTGTGTTTTTCTCTCCCATCCCATTCCAGGTGTTGGCAGTGGACCCTGACAATGGTGATAATGGGACAGTTGCATACAGTATCAATCCAGAAAACCCTTTCTATACCATCGACAGCAGAACAGGAAAGATCCGCACCAGTGGGGTCACTCTGGACAGGGAAAGCTCAAACCCTAGAGACACCGTACTTATGAGGACTATTATCATCTCAGCTGTTGACCGTGAGTAGTGTGTGTGTACGCATGTTGTTTAAAGTCATTTTGCTCTTGTATGTGCTCAGAGCAAGCTTAAATCGAGCCTTTATTTTGCATAGTAAGCTTTCAATTCCTTTCTCTAAGCTTTTTGTCTTAAGTTAAATGTTGATCGCCGAACTTGTCTGACTTTTTTAACTAATAGACTTATTTGACCATGAGCTATGGTACTGTGCACCTTTTTTACGTCTGTCTGGCCCCCTCTGTAGGTGGTACACCTCCACTGCGTGCATCAGCAAGCACCACAGTATTTGTGAACTTGCTGGATCTCAATGACAACGACCCAACTTTCCTCAATCTACCATTTGTTGCTGAAGTACCAGAGGGACTGTCCATTGGCACCTCGTTTTTTAGGGTAAAAATTTAACTTATATTCATGTGTAAGGGCAATTCATGCAAGAATGGCAAACTTTCTTTTAAACAGTTTTTTTTAAGGGATACATAGCAACTGTATCATGTATTTACAGATTAATTATTGATCATTTTGAATAAACAGAAGAAAATATACATTGTAACTATTAGATAGTGTCTGACTTGATGTTTCAAATATGTCAAAAAGCTACTCTATCATTGCTATCTAGTTAGGAAAAAAAATGCGATTTTGTTTGTTTTTGTTTTCATAATTTGCAACTTTTCTTTTTAATGTTTTGCTGTTCTTCTGCGTCCCTCCCCATTATCATCCTGTTTTAGGTCCAGGTGGAAGACCCTGATGAGGATAAGAATGGTCAGATTACAATGGCATTACAGATGGGTATGCCTCGCCTTGACTTCTACCTGAACACCTCCACTGGCATTCTCACCTCCACAGCAGTTCTGGATCGTGAGCAGATCGGACAGTACCATTTAAGGATTATTGCATACGATGCAGGGAAGTTCCCTCGTACTTCTACATCAACCCTCACTGTCACAGGTGAGAGGCTTAGGTTTTGTTATCTTGGGCTCTCTGTGAATGTACAAGTTTCAAGCTGTATGACTGGATCATTTCTCAATGAAGAGCTAATTAACTGTGACAGACAGTAAACCACTGACATCTAAGAAAAATGCTACCACCTGCTGGTGGGATGTAAAAAAAAAGAAAAAGAAATGATCTAAATGCTTTGAACATGATAGAAGAGGAGTACCTTGGGAATTTTCCAAATTGAACAGATGAGACAGAATTACTAAAACTGTACTCCTCAGCAAGAAAGACCAGACCCCTACTTAACAAGTTTTTCTACTTACAACAGCACCCTGCTGCTTTTTGTCCTCATGTGCATCTTTGTGTGTCCTCATGTGTTTTTGTCTGTGTGTTTGTGTATGTGCGTTAGTTCTGGATGTAAATGATGAGACGCCCACCTTCAACCCCCGTGTGTACAATGTTTCCCTGAAGGAGAGCGTCCCTAGAGACCACATCGTAGCGCGCCTCAGCTGCTCTGACAACGATGCTGGTCTCAACGCCGAACTTAGCTACTTCATCACAGGTCAGAGGTCACAGTGGGAAGCGTTTTAGTGTTGCTGGGTTACAGTGTTGTACATTTATTGGATCTACTGTACTGTATTGTGCAACTTCAGTACCTTCCATCCATCCATATCTATGTAAGTTTGTGTATGTGGTGAGCTTCTCTTGCATGTTTTTTTGTAATATGTAACTTTATTGTATGTCGATTAACGGGTGTGTTTTCTTCATATACTGTAATTTAATTTGGAAATATGTTTTGTGGTTTGTATTTTTAGATGGTAACCAAGATGGTAAATTCAGCGTGGGCTTCAGAGATGGCATTGTCAAGACAGTAGTCAGCCTAGACAGAGAGACCCAGGCAGCATACACTCTGGTCATAGAGGCTATAGGTGTGTCCTAAATTTTACATCTTTTATAAATAACAAACTTTATAATCTGTACTTTCATTTTACATAACATTTTTTTAAGTTTTCATCATAGTTCTCTATCTGAGAAATGAAAAAAAAAAGCTGCCGTCAGAGCCGCAGTGATTTCAGACTGTTGCTCAACTGCCTTTGTTCCCGTCTGGGAAAAAAGAACAAAAAGTCTGAGGTTTTCCTGTTTTGGAAACCACTGAGTCAGGACATCTTATGCTGAGGGGGCCACAGACATCATCCATCCATGTTCTATGTCCACTTTATCCAACTCAGGGTCGCGGGGGGGCTGGAGCCTTACCAGCTGTCATTGGACGAGAGGCAGGGTACACCCTGGACAGGTCGCCAGCCCCGTCGCAGGGCCACACAGAGACTAACAAGACAAACAATCCATGCATACACTCACTCCTAGAGTCAATTTTAGAGTCACCAATTAACATTATGGTGGGAGGAAGCCAGTGTACCCCAAGAGAACCCACTCATAAACAAGGAGTCCAGCTGGGATTGCTGTGAAGCAGCGGTGCTAACCACCACACCACCCCGCCACATTCAGCAACATGGGGAAAAAAGGCACAGAGAATATGAAAGAAATTGAATTACACATATGGTCCGAATTTACAAGAAAATGGAAATTTCCCAAATTTTGATGAGCCACCAATGTTCTAGTCTTACTGTTTTCTGCTGGATTATGCTGTATATTTTCTGATTATTAGATTACATTGAATTCTTCTTATGCAAATATTACTATATCAGAAGAACTCTTTAATGTTTGCACAGGAAAAAAAAAACTAAAGCACACACGCTTGAGGCAGCCAACATGAACACAAAGTGTGCATTGGGCAGCTGCAGGTTCGATATATGGGTAGCTTTGGGGGGATAATGTCCCTTGCTTGTTTTTGTTCTCGCTTCCGAGCTACAACTGCCTATTATTTATGTTCATGGTCTGTAGTATACCCACCATACACACACAATTGCTGTTTCAGTTGCTTTGAGGACATCCTTAAAATCTGAATGAACCATTGATAGGTTTGTGAATGTGTTTCTCTTTTTACATAGACAACGGTCCAGCAGGCAGCCGAAGGACAGGAACTGCTACTGTATTTGTTGAGGTGCAAGATGTTAACGACAACAGGCCCATTTTCCTTCAGAACAGCTACGAGACCAGCATTCTGGAAACCGTGCCCCGTGGAACAAGCATCCTTCAGGTAGAAACAGAACAGCATTTTCCAAATCAATTTTATTCCTTTAAGACTTAGTGAATCATTTACAGGGTGCTCTGTGTTTTTTGGCTCAGGTTGCATATATCTTGCTTGAATTTGCTTGAATTGTTTTTTAGACCTGCACAAAACCAAACTTAGAATTTTCAGGTGTTTGTCATAATGCACCTGAATTGCCAGATGGATGGGGTTTCCAGCAACAGAGCAATCAGCAGTGTGAAGCTGAATGATTATGTTGTCGCCAGATTTTGAGTATGACAGGTGAAAATTTAAAAAATAATTTCCAAATCATCATATAGACTCAACTTCCCTTTGAGGCTTAAGTCAAGGCATGAAAGTCAAATATTGCTTGTTCAAGTGTCTTGATAAAAATATTTAAATCATTTTTCACTGTGCTCAGATTTAGTCACAGATGGATTCAATTATAATGATTATAGCTCACAGCTGTGACAAACACCATCTATTCAAGTACTTTTAAAGCATTTTGTTACAAACCTCTTTCACTCTGAATCCAAAGAATATTAAAACAAATACTGAAAAAAAAAAACATTCTTTACAGTCAGAATTAGACTCTTTTGCTGCAGCAGCTATGAAGTAGAGAGTTATACAGTGTGTCACGTCAGAGGGACAGACAGTCAATCCCCAGCCTGTCCTCAAATCAGATTTCAGTAACATAGTCAAACAGGCAGGGCTTAGTGAGGTGTGGCTCCACTCTGGCCTCTGGATGCGGTGTCGGTAAGGCTGGGGACAGGGATGTATGTGTTCTGTCATGCTGCTGCGGCCTGCGTTGAGGCGGTCGTCTGAAGGAGAGGTTGTACGAGCGCCGGTATGAGCCCAACCTCTTCCACACCTTTAGCTGGGGCTCACTGGACAAGTTTCTTCCACGAGTCAAACTCTCTCCTGGACCACAGCTTGCCTCAAAGTCCCCGTCCTGTTCAGAGCGCCGACACACTGCCAGGAAGGCTGCCAGCCCAGCCAGCAGCAATGATAAGCCCAGCACCACCATGATTGTGAATTCTGGGTCGTGGATGTCCAACGGATAGGATGGAGGCTGTAGGACGGTGGGAGAGATGGTGGTGGTTATCAGGCTGAGAACAGTCGTGTTTTCTGTGTGAGAAGTGACGTTGGAGCTGGGTTCAGTGGCGTTCATGTTGTCTCAGCCCTGGATAAAGAAAGCAAGATTTCTTATCAGGATGTTTTAGGGATGGTGTGTATGCATGTGTATGTGTGCGTGCGCATGCGTGTGTGCCTGCCTTTATCAAAGTGCCCTAGTAGCTCTCTTGATGCAGGCTTTTCCCTCACTAACCAAGCCTAACCAAGCTAAGAAGGTTCATTTGGAGGTTTGTTCTAAAATTTTTAATACACATAAACACACATGCCCAAATATGTATATTTGCATAGGTATAGAAACTCCTGCATGCACATGCTGATGAGGTGACTGTTTGGCATTTGCAACAATTATGTAGCTATTAAATCAAGGACTACAAAACAGTCAATGCTTGACAGGCTTTCTTCAATGTAAAACAAATTGGGTTTATTAAAGAGCCCCCCATAAAATGCAAAGTGCCCACCCCTTCTATCCCAGTCTCCAATTATCCCCCCTCTCATTCTGTGCGCCCCCATCTTCAGCATGGTAACATTTGTAAATGTCATCGTCCTTAATTCAGCGGAGACAAAGCATGGCTTATCGGTTTAAGGGAAACACATTGGGACGTGAAATTATTTTTAAGACCAAATGCCAGGAAAGCTGTGAAAAGGCCAGTGGAAAGGCTCGTTAGAGAGTCAGTTCATTAGTCAGCTCCTCCGAGCATGTATGGCACACACACCCATATTAACACAAGGCCATTCAAAACTCCAACTTTCTCTTTCAGCCACTCATGCTGTAGTTTGCACATATTCATGATTAGGCAAGCTGTTCTTAAACTTGGCAGCTTAAGGTACTCTTCGTCTTCTTCATCCCACATTGTTATTCTTTCAGATCTGGCTGCTCAGCTAGTTTTAAGACAGTGAAACTCCTTCACTTCTTCATAAGCACACTTATACTTACCTGTTCACAGTTATTAACTCTGACCAGCTGTACATTTTCAAGTTCTTCAATAATTTCTTAGCATGTTTTTTTACGTATTGTATCTTTTGAAAATTTTTTTAATCATTTTTAGGGTATGTCATACTCTTCATTTTGCATCTCCTTATGTCTATCTGTTTGAGCACATGCCAAGCAAATTAGCAAGCTTTACAATGACTTTTCGTAAAATGAAATAAACTCCTTCTAGAATATACTCACACCCACACACTGGAGACTCTGTAACAGCGCCTTGCTTAGTTCCTGTAACTGAGGTCAGACCTGTTTCGTTCATCCACACACTTGTTTTTCCGCCTTAAACTGCTGCTTTCCCAGAAACAGAGAGGGAAACAGTAGGACGGAGGAGGGGGGACAAAAAAGAAAAGGGGGTAAAATGTGGGTAACTGCATAATAGTTCTAAAATCTCACTGTTACCTTAATGGCAGAGAGCCATGGGCAACAAATAAATTTTTTTGAGCCACACTGAGGCTTTGCAAAAAATCTCTATGCTTACACTTCACAACAACACACTTACATCTGGCTCAGGAACATAAACTTGTATTTTATACACCCCCTTTTATTACCTAAGTGGTTCATTCCACTGTGTAATACCCTATTCATCACCCACCAATCTGACCCCCCAGCGTCTTTCTCCTCCCTTCTCCCCCTCCTCTGTCGTCCTCTTTCTCCTCTCCTCTCCACATCTCTTTATAAAGCTAATGAGACTGAAGTTGGGCCCCTCCTCACAGAGGGAGCGGGAAAGAGCAAAGCAGGACACACAGGGCAAGACTTTAGGAGGGCATGCGTCTGTAGTTGTGCATACCTGAGTGCACAGCCACGTGTGTTGTAAAGCCTTGAATGTGTGTATCTGTATGCTGTTGAATATGCACTTTGTAGCCACCTTTAAAGACTTTGACACATCCACTGAGAAGCGGGATGTGACATGAAGTCAGCCTCATCCAGTGCCAGCAGTTGTGCCGCCTCTCTGGATTCAGAAGTCACTCTGATGACACGGACCATTCACCAGCAGCCCAGCATGCTCACTATTAATCTGTTTATGGTGCAGAGCTGTGCAGTCTGTGCAGGGACTGGGGTTTTTGGGTGCTTCTGGCTATCTGCCTGCAACAGGGAGAGAGAGGTTCCCACTGCCAAGCTACGATGGGGTTGTTGTGGCAACAAGACACTTGGCACTAGTGAATGTGGGGTGCATAAAAAATGTACTGATTTGTTCCTCTGTTTTTAGAAAACCATACAAGCAGTAAAAATCCATATTAAAAGCATTGCATATTATGCTAGAGTAAAGACACAAGAACAGCACTGGACATCATATTTACAAGTAAATGGCTCCAAAGTTGGATTATTTTAGCATAAGCTTTCATAATGGGATATCTTCTTTATAGCTTTTCCCCTTTATATTGCCAGATTTTTTACATTTGCATGTAATTGCATTTCCTTGTATAGGTATTTTAAGAAACCACAGATTTGTTGCTTGTGTTTGTCTGTGCAGGTTCAAGCCACAGATGCAGACCAGGGAGAGAATGGCAGAGTTTTGTACAGGATCCTTACTGGTAAGTGCTGCTGTTCGCCAGTTTTTTTCCAGATGGTCCCCACACATCATTTTATTGCAACGAAAACTATGGCCAAACAGATGTTCAATCAGAAGATTATAACTCTACATAACACATGTGTTTTTTCTAATAAAAACATTTTGTTTTTATCAGGGTGGTTGGATGTTTCATTCTGTATCAAGCATATTGTCTAAAAGAACTGGTGGGAATCTTTACAAAAAGTTAAAATTCCAGGAATGACAGATTCTTTAAACAGGTCTATTTACATTGGTAGGAACTGAAACTGAAAATATATCAGCTGCTTGGCACATACTTATTGAGACATGATCTAAACCCAGTGACTAAATTAAACATTTTTGCTAAAATTTTTATGGAAGTCTCATATTCCCTTTGTTTTGTTGTCTCTGGTTGTATGCTTGGGTTTGTAAATGCATGCCTACAGGAAACAGCAACAATCTGTTCAGCATAGACAGACAGACCGGGCTTCTGACAAGAGGCCTCAGGGTTCTGGACAGAGAAACCAGCAGCTCCCATGTGTTGGAAGTGGAGGCCTACAACAGTGATGAAGGCAGCATGAGGAGCGCTGTGAGGGTGAGAATGAAGCGAGTAGCTGGAGTGGAATAAACACAGGGAAGATACTTGAATATGTGTATGTTAATGTATGGTATGAATAAAAAAGCAAAGCAGTTTTTTATAACTCTAGATCATGACCCATATAAGGAAAATGGTCTGTCCTGTGAACCTTATATGATATTTAGCCTAGAAATCTGGACTAAAATCCAGATTTGGACCATATGTAGGAGGTCCTGTTGCTTGATGAGTTTAAGAAGCACTAATCACTTTTCCTAAAACTGCTTTTCTCAAAGTTGATATGAAAAACATAAATGTCCTCTCCTTTAGGTGATCATATATGTTGACGATGCCAATGATGAGGTACCTGTATTTACCCAGCAACAGTACAACCGCCTGGGCCTGAGAGAGACTGCTGGCATCGGCACCTCTGTGATTGTGGTGCGTGCCACAGACCCTGACACCGGTGAGTTCACTCTCAGATCTATCAGAAAGAGCAGCTGAGTTTAACTTCAGTTTCTTCTTGTTCTTTTCCCCTGAAGAGAACACTCTTTATAAATAGATAAAGAGTGGCTTTGGACGTTGCACTTCTGCTCTGCTGGCGGGGACAACAGTTTGTAGATCATCAACCCTGACACTAGAGTGCGCTGCTCCAATTGAGAATACGATAGCGCTTTTTTTCTTTCTTTTTCTTTTTTTTCTACTAAATTATGTCATTCTGGTTTGTCAAAAACATTGCCTTTTTTGTGACTGCCATTTAAATTTCTACTTCTCCTTCATAGTTCAGACTTCCTCTACTCACTTCCTATTTGTAAAGTGTTGCTTAGACACTTTGTGACGCATCTGGTGCTGGGTTATGCATTTTCCAAAACATCAGAGCAGACCTGAAACTGAAATGAACACAACATAACCACCTGACAAATGTTGACAGTTGAGTTAGATAAAGAGTACATTTTAAGAACTTGTCACTATAGTTCTTCTGCAACAGTTTTGAATTGAATGATCACATGTAATTATTCAAAACTCTTAGAATAATTAGAAAGCCAACTTTTTCTTATCATTTTTGACTGTAAGCATATTCCCCTTCCATCGTGTTCAGGTGATGGTGGAGCTGTTGCCTATGCCCTTGTGTCTGGCTCAGACCGCAAGTTTGAGGTGGATGTAAGCACTGGTCTGGTCACCACTGTCGACTACTTGGACTATGAGACCAAGACCACCTACCTCATGAATGTCTCAGCCACTGACCAGGCTCCACCTTTTCACCAAGGCTTCTGCACTGTCTATGTCACATTACTTAATGAGCTGGACGAGGCTGTTGCCTTCTTCTCCGCTGGCTATGAGGCCTCACTTCGGGAGAACATCGCCACGGGGACAGAGGTGGTTCAGGTGCAGGCCCAGTCTGCTGACAACTTGAACCAGTTGACTTATCGCTTTGACCCTGATACATCACCTGCAGCCCTGGCCCTCTTCAAAATAGACAGTGTCACGGTGAGTGAGGGATCAGTGGAGTAAAGGCCACTGATCATGTAAGCACAATTTTCATGGTTCTTTTCCGTGTACTTCAAAGAATATACCCACCTTCTGTCTGACATCTCTCGCCCATTAGCCACACCATGATTCCATAATAGCTTTCCTTCTGTGATTTGAGCCAGCAATCTTGTTCCAGCATGACTGTAACTGATCAAAGAGTTTGTATTCTTTGAAGTCATTTGAGTCCTTTCATAAATGAGAAATGGGGATTTTTTTTTTGTTGATTTGATAACTTGTTAGTCTTTCTGTGCTTATGCCTTTGCGCTCTGTCTGTGAATTTCCATCTTGTAAGGAATGGAGGATAAAGGTATGTGCTGGGTGTGTGGTGTTTCAGGGCCGCATCACAGTAACAGGTCTGCTGGACAGAGAGAGGGGGGATTTTTACACCCTGACTGTTGTAGCTGATGATGGAGGACCTAAAAAGGACTCCACTGTGGTATGTCATTTCATTGGAAATGTTGCTATTTAAGCCCTAACCTTCAAAATTAATTTGGTGTTTTTGAATTTATTATTGTATATGTTGTGTCCATTCTGTTGTAGAAACTTAATGGCATTCCTCTTTTAATTATTGCATCTTTCGTTGGAACTGTAGAAGGTAAGACTTGCCATTCGATCTTGCAACATTAGTACGACATTAAATGTGTTTTCATCTGTGGTATGCAAGGTGTATATCATGTGTTTTTTGGTTTGTTGGCTCAACTGGTTGTCATGTTAACAGTAAGTATCATTCTTTTAAACTGTAGTAGAGCCTACCAATGATCTTACTTCTTCACAGGTGTCCATCACTATTTTGGATGAAAATGACAACAGTCCAGAGTTTGACATTACATCTGATACTTCTGTGAGCATCCCAGAAAACACACCCAAGGGGAAAAAAGTGTCTGTGGTGCTGGGAAGGGACAGAGATGCTGGATCAAACGGACTGGTGAGGATAAAGACAGATGGAAGAACATAGTTTGCATGGTTTACCTAAACACTTTTATTGAGTTGCACCAGTGGTATACTTTCCACATGTAAAATACACAAGGGTTCTCTGAAGTGTCAATATCAGAGGTTGTGCATGAGGCTCTGATCTCTTGTCACTATACTCCTAGATAGTAGTCAAAATGCTTTGTGCTTTAAGAACATATTTCAGTCCAACCGCTGCACATGCACTGTTTATCAGTGTGTGCAGTTGGTAGATTGAGTTGGATTTTACTACACTGAATTGGACTTGTATTGTGCCTCTCCTGTCTTGAGATGTAATAATTGGCGCTTTATAAATTAACTGATTTAAACTGACTTGAAAATTGGAAAAGAAGGTGTATAAAGAGGGCAATTGCTGCCAACACTTGTATAGTTTATTTTAAGAATAAGTTTCAATATTACATAATTTACAATATTAAATATTATGAAATTCTCCAGACAAATTAGTATGATAAGAACAACTATGTGTCTTTGATGTCTGCAGTTTTCTGTATGTGATTCTGCAAGAACTCATTTCACTACTGAGAGTTACTGCATATAACAACATTAGATATATGGTAGGCCTCTACAGCACATTGTAATTTGTGTTCATTAGACAGGACCTCCATTATACCACCTTACAATACTTGTGGCACAAAACAGAATATGCTGTTGAAATAGTGCCACAGATTTAAATAACGTACTATGCCCTAAGTGAGGGAGGTCTCCTGACTTCTCAAATAGAACACAAATTTGACTTTTTTTTAGTTTGTGCACCTTTTAATGTGACATCATTGCTTTTTATTCACGTCAGCAGTCTGGAGTACAATACGTCAAACTAAGATCACTTTAGTTTCTCATATGCTAACTCATACATTCTGGACGTGCAGATTGCCACATATTGTTGCTCAATGTGTGGTTTCAAAACACTTTTAACGTACTCTCAACAAGCCAGACACCTCCTGTCTCTCATATTTGCTATTCTGTGTGAAATAAAACAATGTTTCAAAATCTCGTCACCCCAATTTTTTAATTAAACTCTTTAGTTTAGGGGTGCAAAAACGCAAATATGCGCTTGCTCTGGATGGGTCTCATCAGTTTAGCATGTGCAGTCATACTTTCTATGAGCACACAAATATGGATGAATATACAGGCTATTTCTAACATTATAACTACTTTTCAGTTGTTAATTATAAAGAACAGAATTTGTCAGATCTGTCAGCAACTGGCCTGTAAAAGTGGTGCCAGAATGGAAATGCCAATGTACATATTTTCATAAATAATCACTAAAATGTGAAACTAATTGAGGAAAAAAATATTCAGTTTCCAGAAAGATTAGATTTAGCTTGCCCAGTTCCAATTACTGAATTTTCTCTTCAAATCATTAAATGTTCTGTGGGAAACACAGCCATTAGATCATTTGTACAATTTGGGTAAGTTTGTGATAAAAGTTTTACATGACAGTAATGTATTATTTAGTATAATCTACTCTTTCTCTAATTTTGGCTTATTACTTTCTCACAGGTCAATTTCACTCTGGTGGCAGGCAACATGGAGGATGTGTTCAAGATCAAGACGGTGAACAACAGCTATGGAGAGATTTATGTCAATGCTCCTCTGGACAGAGAGTCAGTAGACCGCTACTTACTTAAGGTAAGCCAGCAATTCATATGTAGTTAGGGCAGATTTTCATCAGGTACCATAATTATAGCCCATGGCTTTATAGCACTTTTACTGTCACATTATACACTTTGACCCATTTTTTAAGGTTTAGGATGGATCCAAACACATAAACATGTGAAAGATGTCAAAATGTTCACATGAAAGAAAGCATAAGGGCTTCATTACACAACAACAATTTTTCTAACCACGTATCAAAGGCACATTCATTTATATATTTATTTTTTTGTTTGTTTGTCTGTCCTCTATGTGAGGTCTACATCCTTATAGGCATCAGTTCCTCTGTTTTGTTTCAGGTACGCGCCACTGACAATGGCTCACCTGCCAGACATACAGACCACTCACTCACCATCAACATCCTGGATATCAATGATAATGCACCTGTGATTGAAAGTCAGAGGGGCTACAACGTCAGCGTAAGCGAGGTAGGGATGCTTTAGCTTGCAGGGTTGTGACGTCCATTTAATAATGATAGTTATTATTCTGACAGTATATGCTTTTAATCTACTACAGACACTGATAACAAGGCCTCATTTTTCATGCATTTTGCAGAATGTTGGAGGAGGGACATCAGTCCTGCGTGTGATGGCTTCTGACCGAGACATCGGTCCCAATGCCATGCTGTTTTACTACATCACAGCCGGAAACCAGGACCTGACCTTCCGCATGGACCGCGTGACCGGAGAGATGGTGACACGACCAGCCCCTCCCGATCGCGAGCGCCAGCAAGAGTATCGCCTCACTGTCACTGTGGAGGATGACGGCACACCACCGCTGTCGGTAAGATGCATGAACAGCATATTCGATCCGATGTAAAAATATTTATCTCAACTTCTTTTTTTTCAAATTACTGAAGGCTTTGATGTTGAATGAAGGGAAATTATTGCATGTTTTTTGGGGGTTGTTTTTCATTCATGCACGAGAAAGCTGTAATGTGTACAAAGGGTCATACATGTGTCTTATCATGTTGTTGTAAACTGTGGAGAGATGTGTGAACTGGAGAGTGTCACATCTGATGCACAGCTCTCCTTTGGTCTTTTGTGGGGATCTTGGGCATCTGGTCATCAAGTCTGCCGTACAGTAAGCCCAGTGGTGCAAAGTAATAACACAAAGTATTACTCATGTCCTGTGCCTCATAACAATTCTGACTTACTTTTTTTGCCATTTTATACTTTCATTCAGTATTTTCCCTTATAGTCGTTTGTTACTGGTTACTTTTAAGCAACAACAGATGTGCAGTTGAGATCAACACTGAGATGGAAATGTTCTCCGAACTTCTCACATGGTTCCACTCTTTTAAATGCCCAAATAATACAACATTCCACTACATTTTTTTTCCTGTTGTGATCTTCATCTCATGACTGCTCAGATTTATCTGACTTCCCTGTTTCTAAAAAAACTGCATGTAGGCTACTTCAGACTTGTTCCACCTCTACTGTACTAACGTGCTGCTTACAAACTGATGCGTCAGCCATTTCTCTTGAAGATTTTTTCTACATTTGTCTGCTAAGACTATGTGCTTTTACTGAGGTAGGATTTCCCATTGGAGATTTTGATGGTATTGGTACATTTACTGAGGTGAATTAATTATTCTTCTACCACTGCTTAAAGCCAAAGCATAGTACAGAAACAAGACAAAGTAAGCTGGCTGTGAAGGTACAGGAAACACCTTGTTTTGACAACAGGAAAGCCACAAGTCATATTCTTAAAAGATAAAGGTGACTGGTGCTTTACCATTTTAGAAACATGAAAAAAGCTTTTTAAATGTATTCATGTGCATCGACATGAACAATTATAAAGTTTAGTGTTTGAGTTATATCCTCTGAAACGTGGGTGGTAAAAACCTGTAATAATGTAAAACATTATACAGATTAATGTAAGACAATGCAAAAAAGAACAATGACCAGGCATTGCCTCATTCTGTTTAGCTCTCTGTTTCCTCACGTAAATCGAGACACTTAAGTTGTTTTATCTGTTTTTTACTCCTCACACCCAGTCTCCCTCTGGTATGCAGCATCGCAGAGGCACACAAGTGGAACAACCTTGTTCCGTCTGTGATGGCTCCCTTGACAGCAAGTGCAGGATGTCCTTGTATAGTAATAGTTTGGGGACTTGCCATTTGAAAGGAACAATGATTTTAAAGATAAGACACAAGACTTTAGAGTTAGAGAGGTCCACTTTATTTATACAATCGACAAAGAGGACATTTTAAATGCGATATACAGAACAGACGTGCTCTCGACACATCTTTGAATGATAAAAGCCTCTTACATATAAAACACACCAACAGAAATGGAAAACTTGCATTTAAGTTAACATGCACACACATAAACGCATATTTCAAACGAACCTCAGATTAATTCCTTACAAAAAACTCAAATTTGAAAGCACACACACACACACACACACACTATACTTACAAACAAGCACACGGGCACCAAATACTCTTTAAAAAAAACTACATTTACATAATACCCTGTCCTATACACATGCTACTTATTATCATCATTTCCACGAAGCACTTGCTGTACATGTTGACCTCAATATGAAAAGAAACCACAAGTGGCTTTACACAGTCATACATAGACTAAGCAACTCTGCAGTCATTTGCAATGAGGTCTCCGTTTCTCTCGCTTTTCAGTTTTGTCTTTGGTTGACATTGCATTCCCTCAACAAACTTGCTAAATAGTATTTGTCTATCAGTACAAAAGCCTGATGGCACAAAAAAAGAATCAACACTAACACGATATACATTACCACAGTGATAGCCAGAAAAAAATACACATAAAACAGCATTGTAATGGCAGTGATTCATCTATTGGGAGTTTTTTTTATTTTTATAACTTTGAAAACAAGCATACATTTTTTTTTTTAAATTTTATTTTTCGTTGTGGGGTTTTTTCAGCATTTATTGAAAGGATTTTCATCCACTGTGCAGTGCTTTATTACTGCGAGTATGAAAAGTGAGGAGAGTAAGTAGAACAACATAGCAAAGAGTAACTGAGGTAGCAAAGAGTGAGAGAGAAGGACACAAGGCTAAGCAGAGCTAATAAAAAACAACAAATTAATGCCATTAAAACTACTCTTAAATTGTAAGAGAATGCTGGGCTTTCCCTGATGATTGAGATTCCAGAGGTATGGACCACTCTGTAACTGTCAAACAAAAGGATGACAGGACACCAGTGGACCGCTTTCTCACTGTGTGTTCATTAAAAACAAGAAAAAAAAGGTTGCTTTAAGCTCTCCAGATGAGTTCGTAATGTGTTGTTCCTGCCCTCATTTACTGACATTTACTCTACACAACATTACCATAGACACCGAATAATGTTTAATCATTTATGAACAATGGTTTATTTGACAGTACCCATGATCAGCAAATTCTGTTGATAGTTTGCTTATGACCACAACAGTAACAGTAAGTGGATAAAAAGCAGGCAAGGTGAGTGGGCTCTTTTGAGTTTGAAATACAGACTGCAGCCAGCCTAAATATACCAAATCTAAAAAGTGTATGTTGGTCGGAATTGTGTGGAAGAAGCTTAGAGTCCATCTCTCTTAACATGCCACCCCTACACATGGAAGGACACCATTCTCAACACTCATCAGAGGATTAATCACAGGCAGCGGGTGCCATTGGGCCAGGGTAACTGATGGTCTATGAGTTGTTGTCTGTGTTTGGATGGATCAGATGCAAAGCACCAGCTTAAGTTCACTTTTGGCCTCCAGTTGTTGTTGCAGGTGGAAGTATTTGAATCAAAATGCAGTCCTTCTCCCTCCTGCGGTCCAGACAATGTACAGACAACAATCCAAGCAGAGGTTATTGTGAGACAGTTCATGAGGACAAGATTGTTCTTAGAATTGGAATTGAAGAAGAGGAGGAGAATTGCAGGACTGTTTCAAATTCAGCAGTTACAGTAATGAGTGAGGTTCTACTGCTCTTTAAACCAAGAAGTCGGGAGACTCTGGGATGGTGTCTGAAACAGAGAAAAGTGCAAATCTGTGAGAGTTGTCCACCTACACAAATGAGAATTTCACATCTTTGTGCTGAAAGGTGCAAAAAAGATTTATGTGGGCGTTTGCACATACGGCAGTACACTTCCTGCTTAAATATGATAGTTCTTGTTAAATGTCAAATGACAGCATTGACAGCAAGTGTTCATACCTCGTAAGCTAATACAGGGACAAAAAGAGACAAGTAGATTCTACAAATAAAATGAGTTTTACAAGGGTCCCATGAAAAAGTGAACTAAATGGCTTTAGGTCTGAGTTACAACATGATGAAAATAAAAGGGAAGTACAGATAGTAAATTCCGCAAAGCTGAAGGTCAGCAGGCCAAAAAAATATGAGGAAGAAAGCTGAAGTGAAGAAAACGTTTATGCACATATGAAACCTTTGACAAGAAACGAGGCCGCACGTTTCTGCATAACATCTATGGACCACTAAAAGAAAATGAGCTCAAGCAGGGAAATCCTCTTTGATAAAAGTACTGCACATTTCAATAAGGTGTCAGTCTGTGAGATGGCCCAGTTTTACTGTACGTCTGTCATGCCAACACGTGTTTAAGCAAGTGTTTAAGACATCTGTAAACTAATCTCTTTAAAATTCTTGATATAATATCTGTGAATGTTTAGGCTGCTTTGACATAGCTCCTTCGTGTCTGTCCTTTTCAAAATATCATCTGAGATTTAGCTGTTAGGAAGCTGGCCAATCCGTCTAAGCATGCCTGGAATGTCTCCACAGGTGCCTCAGGAGTCAGTAGAAAAACACTCGGGACTGAACCCTTTAACTGTAACTAATGTTTCAATATTATTTCAAGTTCAGTCAGAGAGAACAAATGAAAAGGCAATTAGTGTATAATGGGAGTGCTGATGAGTGGAGAATGACTTGCAAGGGACGCAGGTGAAGAAGACAGCCTCCTCCCTATGCAGTCATAAGGAAGTGATGTGTGAGTGTGTGTGGGCGAGGTAAAACTCCTAAGACAATATTTTCATCTTAGTCACATCAAACTCAGCTCAGCTGTTTTGACTATGAACGTGCATTTTTGCACACAAGTGAGATTATCTTTCAGCCAACTCTTCCACCAAAATGCAGGATGTTTCAGCAGATGCACATGAAGCCATGGTTGTTCTTTAATTACATCAGATCTACTCTACTGAGTGAAGATTTTGAAATAGGTACATTCAGAGCCATGCCCTTTTGTAACATACTGACTTTATTCTGAAAGTACTTTTTTGCATAATTTGAGCATGTGAATGGAGTGAGATGAATTCTCTCAGGTTAGAACAAGTTATCTACTGATGGACATGGACACTTGTCCAGTTGACACTCAGCCATGTACACTACACACAGAAGTTTCCAGATCTTTACAAATTTTTCACATCTTGTTGTGTTACAGAGTTATCTTAAAGTCCCCTTCTGCTAAAAATCAAGTTTTTAACCTTTTTAACCAGTCCTGAAGATGATTTTGTGTGTCATATCATGAGCAAAATTAGCCATCAGTGATATTGCTGAGAATTTCTGCTTTGATTCTGCAGACTGTTTGGAAGAACCTCCACCAGCTGCTCCTGACTCATTGCGGGGCGGGACTGTACAGCTAATTTGCAGGAAAACTCTGTGAAAGTCTTGGAAAACCTTTGGAGTGACTTGAAAATGATTGTGCACTGATGTTTTACATCCAGCCTGGATTCTCTAGAACATTTCCTCCAAATAAACAACAATGTGAGAGACTTTCGATGGAAAGATTGAGGCTACCATTTTGGAAAAACCTTTAAATAAGTACTAAATTATAGGCCTGAATGTAAATTTCATACTTCTATTTTTAAGTGAATTCACATCATAAACCAACACTTTTACTTGGTCATTTAGTAGAATTCTCTAAGACCGATGAGGACAAATGAGCTGAAAACTTGAAAAGGCTCAGAAAACTGTGTGCATTGTAAATGACAAATTAGATAACTTGTTTTCTTCATGCAATGGTGCAAGCCAATATTAACTGCTCTGGCGCCGCCTGTACAAGGTTTGTCTTTCAATATGAGTTGTATTGTTGTGGTGTATCCATTTTTTATGCATGTCTTACCTTCAGAGGGGAAGAATACATCCCCATGTGCAGGGGGAGAAAGGGGTGTTCCTGGGTCAGACAACAAGTGGCGACCTGTCTCAGAGGACTGCCTGGTCATGATTTGAGAAACAGTACGAGTCTTTGTTTGTGGCGATTCCCCAAGAAACACTGGATTCTCATGGCCAAGAGCTTCACTAAATACACAAACAGATGCACACGAACACACAAGAAAGAGAAGCCAGTAAGAAAATGCCGATGTGACTTAATGCACTGTTTTCGCAACTCATCTGTTGCTCAAGGTAGAAGCTGTGGGTTTGTAACTCACAGTAATCGTGGTTTTGATATGTGGTGTTTGAAAATGAAATACTTCTCTAAACATATATAAAAGCAATGCACACAAACATTGCTGTCATTAATTAATCCCAACAGACTTCCTAGAACATTAGTGTAATGCAGTGTATATATAAGTTGTTTACAGTAATTAAGGCTTTAAAAGATCTTTAAACAACAAATGTGTAGCAAAGTTGACACTTTCTTTTGTTTAATGTGTTCTGTGTAAGAAATGTTGTGTATACTGCATAATGGAATATCAATACACAGTATTATAATTCTAAGGAGCAGCTTTGTTTTTATGCTGGTCTGTGAGATCAGCTGCCAGACAGACTGTGGGAAAAGCTTACCTGTCCATCCTCACCAGCTCTTGTGCACCTGGGAGAAAGGAAATAGGAAATGGGCCATTGTGAATGAACTGAAACAGAACGGAGTGTGAATGTGCTTCCTACTGTGTGAAATACAGTTAATCCACCTCACTCACAGGAAACATGTGTCAGAACAAACACTCTGGGAACCCCAGTGTAAGAAATTTATATCTGACCAACAGCAAATAGATGAAAATGTCCATTCAGTTTGTGTGTGTGTGTGAATGTTTGTGTATGTCAGTAAAACATACGTCTGCTCGACTGGGTATTCTGCCTCTGTTTGTAGACAAGCACCAGAATAAGAGGCAGAGAGAGCAGAGCCAAGATGCAGGCTAATAAAGCCAAGGTCACGGGTACAGAGCCTGGGGAAGCAACACAGAGACTACGAGTTAAATAAACGGAATAACTGGCCAGTCATCCATTGGCTATGAGGGCTTGAGTGAGGTTTCATACCTTCAGGTTGTGTGGGATCCCAGACAGTGCAATTTAGAGGCCCGTCCCTCTCTGGAAAATATATATAAAAGTGGATCATTGGTCACATTGTAAATGCAACACTAAGCAGTCAAAGAACACATCACACAGATTACATGACACTAACAGAATCTTGCTTAGCAGCTACCTTTTCTTAGCTATGTATGACTTTGCTGTTCTTTCACACCCATTCATCTGCTGTGCTTACTTGGTGTAACTTGAAGAACAATGTGGCTGTGGGACTTCTGCATGAGGGATGCATGTTTGTGTTCCTTCTTGATGTCAAGGACCATACAACAATAGCGACCCTGATCTTCATAGGTCACATTCTCCAGAACCACCCACATGTTCTCTTCTGTATGCCCAATTTGCAGTCCTGCTGGCAAGGTTTGGTTCGTATGGAGATGATTGGTTTGTATATGTCGTGGGCCTGTTCCTCCTGCACAGTGTTGATCACTGTGGGGTGTGAAAAGCCAGCTGTGTCGCACAATATCAGTGGGGTACTTGGCGGCACCTTTTTGGGCACACACCAGTTTGACAGTTGCACCCGCAGGACAGCTGTAGTACAGGTGAGGGGCAGAAATGCCCAGGGTGGAGTGGGACGTCTCAACTTTAGCTGGAGAAAAAAAGACAAAAGTGGAAGATTGTAATTAATTCATTTGACTTATTTTCAGACAGTCCATGATCCTTTGCTATATCACACTGTCCTCTGCTATCACTCCAAATTACTCTCTACCAATCAAATTATTCCATTTGGAAATGCCTGGGTCCGGTATGTGGCTGTGGTTAGGGTCAAAGTTTGCATCTTCTGATGAGAGAAGCGGGATTTGTATGCAGTGGAAATAAGAAGTGTCTGAGAGGCTCACCCAGGGGGAAAATCTCCATATTTTTAGATTACATGTGACAAAGAAAAACTGGAAGAAACCAGGTACATTAGTACTTTAGTTAAAAAATACATATAGTCACATTGGTTATGTTTATTTTAGTGGCGGCAACAGCTGTTTTTTTCCAAGGTAGAAATTCAATAACTGCATGAAACACTGCTGTATCACCACAACAAAGTTGTGAGATAAAGCATAAGCATCTGAATCGGCAGTATAATAGTAACATTTAATTTGAATAACTGAATACTAATATAACTGTGTGGTCAAAGGTTTACATATACTGACTGTCATGGCAATACACACTGACAGAATGATACATGAGGCAAAAAAAGAATAATAATTTGGTGTACAAGTCTAAATGTATTACTTCTTCTT
The DNA here is from genome assembly GCF_036924035.1 of Leuresthes tenuis. Taxonomy (NCBI): domain Eukaryota; kingdom Metazoa; phylum Chordata; class Actinopteri; order Atheriniformes; family Atherinopsidae; genus Leuresthes; species Leuresthes tenuis. The sequence goes on from NW_027325362.1 coordinate 20,911,527, forward strand.
TTTTTAAACTAACACATGCCAGGGCTTGTTAACTTCCTTTTAGAAAACCCTTCAGCTGCAGTCAATAACAATTACTAAGTCATAAAAAAGTGTTTGCTTGATAGCAGTCATTGGACTAGTGCAAGTTATTGAAGCTATAGCCTCGTTGCAAAGTTTTGAAAAGGCCCAAACTGTCACCCTAACTGGAGAAAATTTTGGGTTCAAGTTGTCAGGGACAACCCTGGAGCCACAAAGGCAAGGAGCTGCCATCTATAAAACAAGGTTCTGCTCAGAAAATCAACACCCTGAAGCTCAACTAAAGATTCTGGAGGAAGGTTTAACTGGAATGTTTGGATAAGGAATGATAAGTCACTTCATCCCAAGAGCAACATATCACTTCTGAGGTGTGGTGGATGCTTTGTCGCTGAACTAAAGACGACATCAGAATTTTCAGCAAAGCTTCAAATCATCAGCTGGACATTTGAAACGTGAACATAACTAAGTGTTCAGATAGAATAAGTAGCCCAAATACAGATCAAAACTAGTTGTGGGAAAGGCTAAACAGGCTAACACTAAGCTTGTGGAACTGTTTTCCCAAAGTCTCGACTTAGGTCCTAAAAAAATGAATGAATTGTGCTTGAAAGTGGAGTGCAAACAGACTCCCGACTCGTACTGTCTGTGCTCCGTATGTGCTGTTGGCCTGGTGTTTGTTTCAGGGTGAAAAATAGCTACAAATTGATGCATCTAGTTCTTACTGTAGATTTTTATTTTTAAATATTTTAAACAAAGAACAGGAATCCCTATGTTACAATGACATTCACGACCGTGTTGACTAAAATCCTTTATACTAATACAGGCACTGACATTATGATGTCCCCTGACAACTTCCATCATTCATTCAGTGTTTTACATATGGAAGATGTGAGCTTAATGAAGTGAAAAAATGCATTCAAATAGGAAAATCACTCAGTGAATCATAGTTTCATTTAAAATACGTAGTAACATGAATTTCCTCCCTGTTACCACGACTCATAACACAAATAACCACATCGCAAAATGTAATTATAGTAACTAGTAATTTCAACATGGACTTCATTTTTCCATAATTTTTTGTGCTCTGATTTTGCATGCTTCATAGGTTTTTGCTGGCTAAAATAAATATACAAGCCTCTATTGGGAGCTAAATTGCCTCCTCTTCTCAGACAGCTATCTATATATGTATATATATATACACAGACCTCTTTACCCATCAAAATAAGGACAGTAGTAATGGGACTGATACTGCCTTTGATTTTCCTGTCTAATATTACAAATGATGTGTGGATATTACCTAGGGTATGCAGTTAAACAGCCTTTTTGTTCTCTTGTGGATATGCAGTAACTAATTAATCATGTACACTCAGGAAACCATCAAGACAGCTGTGAGATGCTTCTAACATGTTGCACAGACTCCCTCTCTCACTCAGATATTCTGCTTGCAACCACATCCTGTTCTAACATCTCCAGTGCAGCACTAAAATGCAAGAATAGAATAACTTTTTAATGTGTACTTCAAATGATTGTTTCATTGCAGTAACACCACAATGTAGACCTCAGGTTTTGAAGCCACTCTCTAACATCACCCCACACACACACACAAAACAATGCAGACAACCAGTCCTCAATGCATTCGCACAGTGAATGACTCCAGTATACCCTGCATGAAAAACAACACAGCAGCTCTGTCACTTCATGAATACTCTGTCTGCAACAGATTGCAGTGTGGTGCAGTATCAAAGATTGCTTAGTGCTGCAATGAGGACAGGAAGAGTGTGTGTGAGTGAATGCAAGTGAATAACAAGTATGTGTGGGGGTGGACTGTGCTGAAGGAGAAGTATACCGGCAAGCAGCACCATGGGTCGTAGATTTCCCAGTAAGCGTGCGTGTGTGCATATCTGGACAGTGAGGGAGGAGGGTGGTCAATGCCTGGTTTTGAGGAGTGGACTTCCTTCCTGAGTTGTCCCGACACGCGAACACTCCTCCTCCTTCTCCTGTCTGGTTACTCACAGCTACAATCAGAATTTAAAGGGATACATCGACGACAGCTACTGTATGACTCTTTATAGGGCTGAACATTTCAAGCAGATTGCACCTCCAGAATAGTCCAAAAACCCCAAATCCAAATTTTTGCTTTGACTTACTCTAAGATAAGAGAGAGTGTTGGTAAATGCTCACGTACGTGAACATGATTACCATAAAATTTGAGCATTTGTGCTTGACAAATGTAAACAAAGGCATGGTGAATCATTATCTCTGGTGATTGCAGGTGTTTCCATCTGCCATTCAAGAAGCCTTCTGGATCAATCAGTACATAAATGAGGAAGCACAGAAATGAGTTTAGTCCAAATGTAAACATCAGCTTCTTATATTTAATTTCAACTCAGCAGAAAAGGAAATACGGTAGCTGAACAGCCTATGACCTTTGCTCTTTGATTAGTCGTGTTGGCCCGTAGACACACCGTGTGTGCATCCTGTGTGTATATTTGTGTTTTTTACAGAATGTGTGATCTGTGCCCTGTTCCTGTGTGTGCGCCTGAACTCTACACTTGCCATTGTGTGCCAGGAAAAGCAATAGGAAGACCATGGAGGGTGATTAAGGTGAAACTGTTATCCCCCGGCTATTCCTGCCTACGTGGTGGGACAATAAGAGGAGAAGCCATTCTCCTCTCCTGTTTCACACCCACTCTGCCTTCCTCAGCTCGGCCTTCCTTCTAGTATATACCACAGAATATATTTGGGAGATGTCCTGCTGACATGACCAGCCTTTTATAAGAAAGTATTTACAGGAATTTAATATATTTCGTTTAGCACTTGTGGAGGTGAAAAGTTGGTGTCATTTAGCACAGTGTCAGCACCTGAGCTGTTCTGAGTGCTCCCAAACGGAGAGCAAGCTTTGCACGGTGTGTAGGAACAGACGGAATGTCTTTGTCATGTATACATCAGACGTCTGTCTAAGTTTCCACCTGTGATCTCTGTTCTCAGAATCCTAATAGCCCCTGAGGGCCCAGAAACAGGCCTTTCTTTGTTTCAGTCCTCAGTGCCACCTGTTTAGGACATGTTGCCACTGACAGCTTTCTTGCTGTCAGAAATAGAGAATAACGTGCGATTTAATTAAACGTGTTAATTCACGCTTGACTTCTCCCCAGTTTAGTGCTACAATGTGCTTTTGTGACAGTATAATACTGCTTTGTAGAACATACTGAACATGCTTTACAGGTAAATCTGGTCTTCTTTCCCTTGCAAAAATTCTCTACTTGCACACAAATGCACTGCTTCCTGACACACCCCTGGAAGCCCACCCTTTTCACACCTTCTGTCATGATTGAGATTCTCCATACCATTACAGGACGGTCATGAAATCAGGAGGAGATTGGCCCCTCTGAAAAAGCAAGAGAGTTTCGTGCTTCTAGCATAACAGCAAACAGATTCAACAAGCAACAGGAAGTGTTTCAATCTGGTGCTCAGCTACCTAGTCACAAAAGGAAGTGGTTAAATGTCAGCAGGTCATCATGTTCAAGAGTCCATGAGATCTGCTTATAGTGATTTGCTCTGTTTCTTAGTACCTAGTGAGCCAATTTGAGAGAACGTATTTAGTGTCTTCCTCGTCTTCACCTTCACTGAATCCGTTTCGTATAATAACATTTGTAGAGTGTTGTGTAATGACACAACATATTTACAACAGAGTTGCAAATGTGTTTCTTCATTTTATTGAGGCAGTGACGTTACTGAAATTTCACTTGTCCTTTTGAAAGAAAAGAAGTTCAATTATTACAAAATTCTAAAGAAAAAAAGATGTTCTTAATCATTGCATATTTGTTTACCTGCTTCCTCTTTTTGGGCCCCCGTCCTGCCTCTAGATGTTTAACATAGTTACATTACACTGTTTATATTTTAGTTAAATATCTTAAAGCGTTTATTAATTATGTTCACAAGGTTGGAGTTTTTGATGACGGAACGGGATGAAGAGTCAAGGTTGTAAATGTTGTGGTAAATGTTGTGACCCTGGGCTGTTCAGAAAATCACCAATGTGGGAGACAAACTGTTCCCAGCAGCATGGAGGTCACCGACGGTAATTTCATTTATCATTCTCACTGCCTGTTAAACAGGACTTCAGCTACAAATGTACAGACCTTTAAAAAGGTGATACCCAGAAAAAACAATCGCATGACAAAGGAGCTCCCCCTCCTCCACTGTCTCCTTATTACTGATGCACATGCTGCATGAACCCTCCGACACGCACACAAGGGCTGCTCATACACTGGCTGTCTTTCCCCAGTTAGCCCTGTTCTCGTCAATGAGATTGACAGGAACATTTATGACAGGAATCAATGCACAACAGAAGCTCTACCACAGCAGCAGAGAAGCGAAGAAAAAGAGGGTGGTCTCATTTCTTGCACTTCATTGACTGTTTTGGACTGTTCCATTGTCCTCCTCAAGGAGCCAAATGCTTATCTGAGAGGAAAAGAGGCACTGATTACTGCGGGGTTTCACTCGGCTCATATTTTGCTGAGTGGAAATCCATTACTGGAAGTGGAACAAACAGCTGTTTTCATATAGACTGAAAAGAAGGAAACTTCCTCACAAAGGCAATAACTGATATGAGCGGAAGGCATTTAAGTTGGTCTAATGTCTTTTAATGCAGACTCTCAGTCTCAGAGGCCTGCATGAGCATTTCAGAAACTAAGTTTACACTTACAGGACTTTAGATTGGCTCAATAAATGTTTCACAAATATTTGAAATTAAAATAAATGGATAATGCGCATAGTTTATATTCAGAATGGGTCAGCCAAAAGTTTAACATCATCCTTTTAGGGAGTTTTCGAGTTTGCTTATCTAAATAGACTTAAGCTGATAAAGTTTTTCATCGGTGTCTGAAATTAAACACTCTGCGCCCATTGAGACTACAGCTGCTTCTCATCTCTCCTCCTGCGAGGCTGCAGAAACTCTGAGCAAAGTCCTTGAATAAACCTCGGCATTTTATTACAGCTTCCAAGAAAGCGCGACGGAATTCCTTTAAACAAAATGAGGCGGTGATTAAGTGGATGGTTAACCGGTCAGAAAGGTAATCGAGCCCATGTAGCGTGTCTCTGAACTTTTCTAACAATGTTGGCCACATTTTTGGACTCGCAGCTCGTGAGTCGCCAACAGATCACTTGTTTGGGGCTAAGTTTAAGGTGGATTTACACAAGCCACGGGAGGGGTTTCAACACGGCTTCGTGCCAGATGTTCCGTCTCAAAACAACAGCAACGGGAACAAAAACACGAAAGTTTTCACCTCATAGTTTTACAGAGACGCAAGTGATTCAGGATAAGAACTGAAGCGCTGCAGCTGTTCTGGGAATTATGATAAAAAGAGGAATAAAAATACCCAACATTAAAATCATCAGAGTACATACAAATGTATCTGATAGTTTTATGACACCAGCTGTGAACGTGCGACACATTAAGTTCCTCCTTATTACACCTATTGCAGCTATTTTTAATAGTTTTTTGTTGTTGTTTTGAGAGAGGAAGAAAATGATTTTTCAGTGAACTTTTTAAGCTTCGGTAAATGCACATCTGACAACAGATTCACGCGCGTCTGGTGAGTCTGTCAAGCAGTCATTAAAAAAAAGTATCAGGTGTCAGAGCGACTTTTTCTTTGCTTACCTCCTGCTGCGGCAAACAGTACCGAGACAATCCAAAACATGGACTTTCCTCCCCAAACCGACGTCTGACGGGATAATCCCGACTCCATGGCTGTCTGCGCGTAAAGCGAAACAGTAGAAGAACGCTGTTTATCTCAAACTGTGATCGACTGTCTTCACCAGTGTTATACTTTTTCTCATTTACTCTCAACCTGGCCACGTTCTCTTAACTTCACTCCTACAGTATGTTTAAACTCCCCTGCTGATTTCTTTTCAACATCACTTTGACTGACTTCTGCTGCGCAGAAGCAACATGGCACAAGGAATAAAAAGGCTCCTCCCCTCCTGTCAGTTTCTCTGTGCCACACTCCCCAGTCCCATATATAAATAAATAATGTACATTTATGTAGGTATATCTACATATAATCTGTTTGAAACTTAAACAAAAAATGAAATGTTTAAGTACAATTAAGTGGACTATTGTCTGCAAGAGATAGATTTTAACACCAGTGTTGAACTTGAAGATGGCCACTGGGACCAGGAAACACTCAGTATTTATATGCGTTGATGCAGATGCATTGCATGTGAAGTTCCAAATATAGTGCAAATCAAAAAAGAGATCTGTGGGATCTGTGTGCAGAGGTGAAGGAGAAGGCTATGTCCCCCTTTGGCGTGCATATTTCCAGTTCCCTTTACTTAGTAACCAGAAGTCGGGGCCCAGCTATTCTCAAACTTGACCTTTTTTGGAAGTAAACGTTTTGTGGCTGTATCATGCACAGTTGCAGTGGTTTTATGTTGTTGATATGTGACCACAGAGAGTGAGACCCCTGCTAAAGTACTCTAAAAAACACTTTTGTGGTTGCTCTGTTTATATTAAGTCCCTCCAGGAGCACATTTTATGGAGGACTGGAAGTGCCATAATTCGACATGAATACAGAAAATATATAAGTGGCTAAATAAATAAGTTTATATGATGATAAATGCTGCAAAAATTCAATTTAAAAACATTCTACAAAAATTATTCAACAGAATGTGAAATAAATACATTTTTATGCTGTAATTTTAAACTTTGCATTCCCGTTTCCCATTTCCGTTTCATGATGCAAAGTAGTTGCAGTCTATCTTTTTATAACACTGGGAGGGGAACAGGCTGATCAGACTGGCTTAACAGGAATTGTCTTTGAACTGTGTCAATAGTCATTTTAGTTTTGTGTATCAGAATCTTTCAGTGGTTTCATGGAATGTCTTTTTTTAGTTGTCACAACCCCTCTTACTCCATTTACCCTACATTTTATATTTATTTTCTTTCCAGAGTGTGCTGATGAAATGACAGAGACTGACAGCTTTGGCTGCTTTGCAGCCTCTATACTTTGTCTTACTTACTCTGTAGATTTAATTTAGGTTCCCTCAAGATATTTTTGAATTTTTTTCTGTGAAAGGTTTGCTCTTGTTTTTCTCTTTAGAGGTTGCATGAATTAATCTATGTCAAATATGGCCACACTATAGGCTGGTAAATGCTTTCCAAACTTAGCCTCACTTGCAGGCCCAGTGACACTGTTGCTTGAGGTGAGCAACATATTGTCAGTAGCTTCAGTTAAATGAAACATTATTAAAATGCCAACTGTTTTCCTCGTATCTTTATTCTTAACGCAGACCTCAACCACTATCTATGTTCACATTGTGGATGAGAATGATAACGCCCCGGAGTTCCCTGAGGAGGAGTATGTCACGGTGCTGAGTGAGGGGCCAGAGACAGTGGGAGCCACCATTGCCACAGTAACAGCCATTGATCCAGATGAAGGTCTGAACGGCACTTTGCGATATGCCATCGCCGAGGGCAACCTGATTCAGACCTTTAACATCAACAGCATCACGGTGGGACATTAAAACTGTTGCAATGCTGTAGGGGTACAAGAAACAGCAAAAAAAATTAACACTCAGTGTGTGATGTTTGTTTTTAGGGGCGAATCACTGCTGTAAAGGAGCTGGATTATGAGATTAGCAATGGGCATTATGCACTGGTTGTCACAGCAACTGACCAGTGTCCACAACCTGCTCTTCGCTTGACATCTAGTACAACGGTAAAGACGCACCATATTTTAATTATGATTATTGAAACGCAGCATATTCTTCAATGTGGGGTGATCTGATTGCAGGAGTTATGTATAGGCTATAAATGCACGTGATAAATCAAATTACAGTCCACTTTGTTACTGACCATATCAAAATCCACCTGCAATTGCTTGTTAAGTATGTCAAAAAGTTTCTCCCCCTTCCTTTTTAGGTGCTGGTGAATGTCTTAGATGTGAATGATGTAACACCAACTTTCCCCAGAGCCTATGAGGGACCGTTTGAGGTCACAGAGGGCCAGCCAGGTCCTCGGGTGTGGACTCTCAGAGCCAGTGATGAAGATTCCGGTCTCAATGGCAAAGTGGAATACAGCATCACTGGTGGTGATCACCAAAGTTAGTTTCAAATGGGTTTTTCTTTGTGTCGATAGTGAAAGATTATTAAATCTTTTAGATTTATCTGTGAGCTGTCTTTGTTTTTCTGTCAGATGAGTTCATGGTGTCTCCTGTGGAGGGTGAGCTTCGGGTCAGGAAAGATATAGAACTGGACAGAGAAACCACAGCCTTCTATAATATCACTGTCACAGCCAGAGACCTTGGAAGTCCATCTCGCAACAGTTCGGTGAGCTATATTACGCCAACACTGTTCCACGCAACCGGGCACACTGTCTCATCATATCCTCTTGACAAAACAGGAACTTGCAAACTTCACTTCTGTTTTTTTTAACTTGGCTTGCAAGTGCACTAACCACACTACTCTCACAACTTCATTACTATCAAACTATGATATTTTCACAAATCACACAGTACATAACTTCTGAAATGTTGCATATTTAATATGTGGCACTTCTATTAAAGGTTTGTTATAAAGAGACTACATAAAGACTCTATATGGAAAAAGAAAGGTAATGCAAACTGGCTTCAGTTTTGGACAGTGGATTTTTAAGCTTGTCTCTTGCACCTCTCAGGTGGTGGTTGGGGTTCATGTCCTAGACATCAATGATAATGACCCAGTCATCCTAAACCTGCCTTACAACACAAGTGTGAGTGAGGGGGCCTCCATACACACCTCCGTGGCCAGAGTACGAGCACGAGACGCAGACAGCGGACGCAACGCACTGCTCACATATAACATCACAGCTGGAAACCCGGGTGGAGCCTTCTACATTAATGACACAGTGAGTGAAATTAATCGTATGCTTTAAGCAGAAAGCTTAAAGAACGCTCAGCATGGAAGTGCTACTGACAGCTTCCTGGTTGCATCACATATTAGGTTCTCTTTTTTTATCCTGACTTAAAGCAGGTGTCCCGGCTCCCTTTCATCTGCCCTTAGCATTTAACATTTAACACTCTTGCAGCAACATGTGTACAGCTGATGCTGGTAACAAACACATTAACACTAAGTATATAAATATGGCATGTCCTACAGGGGAGAGAAGTTTTAAAATGATGTACAAACACCTCTGCTTAAGAGAACATAGATCCATCTGTCATTACTAACGATAGATTGGCATCAGATGTTCCATGTCTCTGTAAAATACTTGAAAAATTAGTGTAACATCAATTAAATGAATATTCTTCAAATCAATGTATTTATTAGGTCTGTCAAAATGAACGTGTTAACTCGAGATGATTCATTTTAGGAATTAACAGCGATAATTTTTTTTAACGCCTTTCTACCCTATTTTATCCACAATTTAACTCCTGCCACGTTCAGTTGCATAAACAGCATGTTTAACAACATAAACAGTTGGGGCTTCAACTTCAGGTGTTCCGCCTGGCTCGCGTCAGACCACCCTACCGAACGCAGGGGATTGAGTAAGACAACATCTGAGAAGCTGGCCGACACAATGGATTGCCCAGGACTATAGACAAATTAATATAGGCATCTCAAAAGTTCTGAAAGTGGCAACTTTCGACGCATTCTACAAGCCACCGTCAAGAGGCACAGTGATCACTAAAATCAATGAACTCTATGACGCAAAAAAGAAAACGAAGGAAGCGGATTTGGCTTCAGCGGAGTATGTTGCTTTGACAGGAGACCACTGGACCTACGTTAGTAACAACAATTATCTGGGCGTGACGGCGCACCACATCACTAAAAACTGGTAACTTAAGTCATTTGCTTTAGCCGTAATGAAAACAGAAGAGCGTCACTTTGCAGAGTGTATTTACAAAGAAAAAGAGCACTGAATAAGTTGCCAAAATTGTGATAAATTTATCCTTTGGATTTCTCATTCATTCAGTTTTTTATGTATGACAAATCCATTTGTTATTAAAAAAGAAATGTTATATCCGCTTCTTGTCATTTATCTTTCTGTTCTAACAACAATACACAGAAAATGTGTCATATTCAGGAATAGGATTAATCAAAATTAATTCACAGCAGCCCTGTGATTAATTAGATTAAAAATTTTAAGAGTTTGACAGCCCTAGTATTTATATTAACTGGGATTGAGAGATAATCACTCAAAGTAATCAATGACCTCAAGGCCATTAATGACCTGCAGACCATCTCAGTTTTAGTTTTACATGATATCTCTGCTCATTGTTGACTATTGCTTTTTAATTTAAAAACTTTATTATTCAATAATCTTATCAAGTTTGGCTCTAAATATGTTTTTGCTATAATTAAAGGACGTAATTAAGAAACTTTTATGTTTCTATGAGTAATTTTAAGTCTGCAAACTTTAAATTTCTCTCAGCGGTATCAACTGTAAGTCCTTGGAACTGCTTTCTGCCAGTTGGAAATGTACCAAAAGTTGGAGAATGTAAAATAACAATCAGTTATTCAAAATGCATGTGCCAGAGCTCTTATATACACAGAGAAATGTATTACTAATGTGCTCAAGTAATTGCTCTAACATTAGTAATTGCTCTAACATAGAAACCATTACTTTCAAAATCCTCTTTATTGTCCAGAAAGCACTTAATGGTTTGGCCCCTTAGAACAGTGAAGAAATTCTCTAACTTGCTCACTGTCTATAACATGGTGAGATCTCTCAGGTCATCAGGTGCAGGTCCAGCATCATTTGAGGTATTTACAGAGAACAACTTTATTTTTTGACCAGCGCATTTTGGCTTTTAACTCCGATGAGGGCAACAAGCCCAAACGCAACCTGGGAGCTTCTTGGAAGTAGGTGAAACTGTGCCACGAACTCTTCCACAGCTGATTTAAGATCTGCCACAACTACATTTAATAAATGCGGGTGCATGTTTGTGTCTGTATGTGTATGTGAACTTCTATTGTATCTTCCTCAACAGTTCCTAAACAATCCAGTATTGTTAACTTATTTGTGTGCATGTATGTGTGTGTGCTTGTCAGAATGTATGCATGTATATATAATATACATTGCTCATTTTGCTTAGTTTGCGTATAATGATATGTACTACATGGCCCCTTTTTGTCTCTTAGACAGGTGTGGTGCAGGTGAACAGACCACTTGACAGGGAGCGAGCTGCTGAGTACACGCTTACCATCACTGTTAAAGACAACCCAGAGAATCCCCGCATCGCTCGCAGGGTAATCCCACTCTCCTGTGCACATGTTGCAGTGCACATGATCTACCCCACGAACAGTATAACCAAGAGACCACTGAAAAAATCCTTATCTAGTGGCAGTGATTTCAAATATGACATCCTTTCAACAATATTTAATGTTAGAAGGTTTTTTTTATGTGTGCTTATCAGTTTTACACCAGTTTGTGTAAACATGGAAGCAAAATGTAGATATGTTTCCATAAAATATTAGATAGATATATAGATATATTTCCATAAAAGTCTTTAATGTGATTTAGCTCCTCACAATGCACAAGTCATTGGTGTCGGTGGAGAAATATAGTAGTAGGTAGATACAATGCTACAATCAGACAAGCAGTACACTTAGAGGACATTAAGGCATGATTAAGACATATTAAGGCACGCAAACATGTGCAATGAAGGAGTTAAATAAAACAGCAAAAACAACTGGCAACACTCACCTTGAAGTCTTCTTAATTTCTATTTGGGTTTTATTTTGTACCAGAAATTCATCCAGAAAATGAAAAGACATTTTAAGAACAATACTATCTCTTACAGTGTACATGATCACTTGATGTTATTTATTTACATATATGAAAAAGAACATCAGAACCATTTAAACTGTAGCTACTAGGTTTTTTGAGACGAAAACAACAGTGTGGCATGTCTCGAGCTTCTGTGGGTAAGGTGAGAAACTGTACTTCGTAAAAGCTGCAAACATGTTAACCACTGTCGTGTGTGTGCACAGCGCTGCAAAACCTGTCTACTCTGACATCTTTATAAAAGTGTTGTTGCAGTTTGCGTTTTGGGGAGGTTATTGGATTATTTTTTTAACAGATGCGGTACACTTACACTTATGCACATGGTCAATTTAGAATCAACAGTTAACCTAACATGCATGTCTTTGGACTGTGGGGGCAAATTATAGCACCCAGAGAAAACCAAGCAGGCACAGGGAGAACAGGCAAGCTTTCTCTTATAGTTGCCTCTATGTTCCTCTTTTGTCCAACATCACAAGGACTCAGACTTCTTGGTCATCACCATTCTGGATGAGAATGACAACAGGCCTATATTTACTAGGACCAGCTACAGAGCTGAAATCACAGAGAACTCTGCTGCAGGTAAAGTGTGTTTGTGTGTCATCTGCTTTCTACCTTTCTCTTTTATCTTTTGTGGGATGATCTATATTTGCAGCAGAAACAGTGTTACAGTGTCTCCACCACTTCCTGGCCTTGTTTATTCACAGTTTTATATAGAGAGAATTTTTTTCCCCTTTGTAGGTAAGGAGACACCGGTAATTTACTTTCAAGCTTTGAAATTAATTTGTTTACTTGTATTTGTATATGTAGCCAGGGAATCAGTGGAGTGGTCACAAATCTTCTGAATTAAATAGTAGGCTAGTTCTGCAAAAAATATCATTGTCAAGGTTATCAAAGTATGTCTTGGGCTTTTTTGGGGATAAAGCAACCTTGAAATTGGAGAGACTACTGATCTACTACTGAAGCAGCAGACTGATCTTCAGAAAAACATCATCCATCAAGTTTTTTTTTCTTTATAAGTTGCCTTTGTTGTTCTTAGATATAAACGCAGCGCTGCAAATGAAAATGTCATTCTGCGTTATGATCTCTTCTTGTACTTTAGGTAGCACTGTAACTGTTTTAAATGGGCCTGTTCTGGCAGAGGATAAAGACATTGGGCCCAATTCTGTGGTGAAGTACCGCCTGCTGGGAACAAGGGTGGATCTCTTTACTGTTAACTCTGAGACTGGTAAAATTATTTCTCTAGAAAAAGTCACAAAAGAGCTTTAAAAAGTGCAATGCATAGGTTCATGTCTCTGGATCTCCTTCCAGGTGTTATACTTGTGCGTCAGCAAGCAAAGTTGGATCGTGAAGCATTTCAAGAGCCTCGGGTAGAGCTGATTTTGGTTGGGGAGGACATAGGAGGTTTAAACAACAGCGTCCCCCTCACAGTTACAATCTTGGACCAGAATGACAACCCTCCCGTCTTCAGTCCATCCAGTTTTAGTGTTCGACTCCCAGAGAACAGCCCCACTGGTGAGTGTCTTTACTTGTAATTGGTGTGTGTGAAAATTGAATATGTAATCCGTGTTGATCAGGTTTGAGGTGTGATTGACAACTAACATCCCCACTGTTTGAGAGTTAAGGTTTATGTGTTGAGAATGGTGATGTTTTGTCACAAGGATGCGACTATAAGGACATGCCTGTGTGTCTTTATCCCTTCCAGGTGTGGTGGTGACCCAGCTGTCAGCCACTGATGCAGACTCTGGCTCTAATGGCTGGCTGATGTATCGTTTAGAAAGTGGTGCTCAAGACCGTTTTGTGGTTGACCCACTATCTGGTGCTGTCTTGGTGGGCAACACCACACTTGACAGAGAAGAGCGTGGATCCTACCGCCTTGTCGTGATGGCAACTGATCGGGGAACACCCCCTTTGTCAGGAACAGCCACCCTGACGGTTATCCTGGATGATGTCAATGACTCAAGGCCACGTTTTATAGAGCCTGTAACCATGATAAATGTCAATGAGTCCACCCCGCCTGGTGTGGTGGTAGCCACACTGACAGCAGAGGACCCTGATCTGCAGCCCCGGCTGGAGTATTACATCATCTCTGTGGAAGCAAAGGATGATGGGAACAACCCAGTGGATGGCCTGCAGGAGTCCTTTGGCATTGATCTACACACAGGTGGGGCAAGGATTTCTGTCACAAGGATGATTAAAGCTGTTGGAAAGCTGATATGGTGAATGCATTACATCTTGAAAACAATTACTTATTTTGGTGAATTTCCAGGGGCAGTTTTTGTGCGCAACCCACTCAACAGAGAGCTTGTAGCTACATTTGAGATCATTGTATCTGTCCATGACAATGCCAGTGATGTCATCGACAAGTCAGGCAGTGTTCCCAATGGTAAGTCTGTGTTACACTTAGCTTCAATTATGCATTCAGTTGTTATTTTGACTGAACTCCTCGCATATCTTGATCTTCTTCTCTAAAGCGAGACTCACCGTCAGCGTGTTAGATGTCAATGATAATGCACCTCGTTTTCGGCCCTTTGGAGTGACCAACTTCACAGAGAAGATTTTAGAAGGGGCTCAGCCAGGAACAACACTGCTGTCAGTTTCAGCTGTAGACCCTGATAAAGGTCCTAATGGACAGGTTATCTACCAGCTCCTCCACCTGCCTCGAGGAGGATATGTTAGGCTGGAGGACCCTTCAACTGGTATGACCACTAATTATGACCACTAATTGCAGTGAAGAAACCTATTTTTTACATATCTGTTCATTTTTCATGCTTATTGTTTATTGCTTAAACTTAGAATTAGCCTCATGTGACCTATTTGTAATGGTCACTGTGATGTCATTTTTTAGGAAAGATTGTAGCCAACCAAACGGTGGATTTTGAGCAAGTACAGTGGTTAAATTTCACCATACGGGCTCAGGACCACGGCACCCCTCCCAGGAGTGCTGAGTTGCCAGTTTATCTACGCATAGTGGATGTCAATGACAACAATCCTGTGTTTTTACAACCCTCCTATCAGGTACTGACCGCATCAGGCTTGTTGAAGGCTGTTGAGATTTAAATTGGATCAAAATATGTCTTCAATTTTAGGTGATTATTATTCAATATTGTTGTTTGAGTTTGCCAGGAACACACAGTTATAACTAATAATCTGCATGAAAGCTTCAGCAATACTGATGTTATATAAAAATGAACCTCTAAAAAGGCTAACTCCCAGGCTAACCTAACCATACCAAAACAGGAAATAACAGAAATTACATATTTTACCAGAAGCTTCATTAAAAAGATTTTGTGTCAGAGAAGACTATTTATTGCAAGTGATTTTTTGCTGTTCCTTTCAGCAAAGTGTTTTCCTTGTTTATAGGAGCCTGTGTTTGAGAACGTGAACCTGGGCACCACAATAGTTCGCGTCAGAGCTACAGATGCTGATTCGGGCCTCTTTGCTGTCATTGAGTACAGCCTCGTCGACGGAGAGGGCAAGTTTGGCATCAAACCATCCACTGTAAGTCAGTCCATACACCAGAACAACCAGATCTAATACAAATGTAACAATTTCCTTTTGTTCATTTTTTTATTCATTCATAAAGTAAAACATTTTGCAGTGCATTTTTCTCATCACTTGAAGGTGTGTGCCTCATTCTTGGCAAATCAGATTGAATGTAGTATTCTGTTGCTTGAGATTTTACTAGAAAGGCTAAACTGAAGATCTTTAGGATAACCTTTTGAACTGCAGTGTCCACAGAAAATGTCAGAAATTTCCCCTTTTGGTGACTTTAGACAAAGGGACAAACATGTATCGACATGTAAGAGCTGTGTTTTTTTTCTCCGGGCAGTGCCGAACGTCATCCTGCCTGGAAATGAAAGTTTAAACAGAACATTTGACTTTCCCAAGGACAATCTACATATTTGAGCTTCATGCTCCATTTCTGCTATAAACACAGACTCAAATTAATGTCCTGATACAGCTACCACTCCCAGTCAGTACTTCCTTCCTAATCATTCCTTCTCCTTATTGTCAGGGAGAGATCTACATCCTCTCTCCTCTTGACAGAGAGACAAAGGACCATTACACTTTAACTGCCCTTGCTCGGGATAACCCCGGTGGAAGCCCCAACAACAGAAGAGAGAACTCTGTCCAGGTAACAATCAGGGGTTGTAATGCTTCAAATCTATGCTTCAAATCCATCCTTGTTACTTGTTTGCTAGTTGTGTTGTCAAAGCTGGGTCAATGAGTTGAGAATGAGAATGAGTTGAGAATGTATTATTAACCATATTTTGAGGCATGTACTGTATGGACGTCAACATTTAAGAAATTTAAAAATATATATATTAAATGGTTTTTAATCCTTAATTGTTGACCAAAGATATGCAATGTAACCTTGCTGTTAACTGAAAAAAGTGTTGTACTTGTGAAGAGCTAAACTCTGCAATTGTTATTGACCATGCAATTGCATCTCCTTGGCTGCACCATGTATCCAGAATCCAATCTTTACTCTGTCCCTTCAGGTCCTGGTGACAGTTCTGGATGTCAACGACTATCGGCCCCGCTTCACAGAGCGACTGTACAACACCAGTGTGTTCGAGAATGAGCCCAGTGGTACGTCCGTAATAACAGTCACGGCTGTTGACCTGGATGAAGGCGAGAATGCTGCAATACTCTACAGCTTGCTCGGACAACATTCAGGTATGAATAAACTCATTAACGTCTTAGCAAGGTAACCTAATTGCATATTCTATATCCAGTAAATATGCTTCTTTAAATTTCCTCTTCATTACACATGTGATTGGTTGAAATGAAGCTCAAACTTCTCTTTCTTTTCGGCTTTTCAGATGCGTTCTCCCTGGATCCGAACACCGGACTTGTGCGTTCTCGGCGTCTGCTTCAGTCTTCTGAACATTTTAATTTCACTGTGGTGGCTACAGACCAGGGACGTCCCCCCTTGTGGGGCACTGCGGACCTGATCATCACAGTCATAGATGTCAATGACAACAGACCTGTGTTTGTAAGGCCAGCTAATGGAACCATTATCCATATCTCTGAGGTATCTGCATTCATATACTGCCATGTCTGAGCTGTCAGTACGTGTGTGTGTGTGTGTCCTCTTCGTGTAACTAGTTCATTCTACATTTTTCCTAATGACCTGAGCTTCAGTTAGGAAAAAGGTTGAGCACTGCTCTACATATGGGATGTTGTCAATTTTTTTAATCACAATCCTCCATGACTGGATAGTCTTAATCTTATCTGTGTAACAGCTATGAGAGGCTATGATGCTAAGATATTAAGCCATTATAAATTGTGAAGTCCCAGTTTTCTAACTCAGTATCATGAGGTCAGTATATTGCCTGATACCACAATCAGATTCCATCAAATTTCTTTGAGAGATATATTTTTGTGCTTTGTGGTTATTGGTGGGCCACAATATCTATCTGGCCTATTTTCTAAAAACACAAACAGCAACAAAGAAACCCTTGAAAATCACAAGGTGTTTGTGTCAGTTTGTTAGTTTTGTCAATATGAACACTCAGTCTTTGCTCTCTGTGCAGGAACAGCTTCCAGGCCTGCCGGTATACGAGGTGCATGCAACAGACTCTGACGAAGGCGTGAATGGAGAGGTCCGCTACGGATTCTTGCAGACAGGCGCAGGGAACCGAGACTGGGAAAACTTCCACATTGATGCCACGTCTGGAGTTATCACCACTACTGTGAAACTGGACAGAGAGAAACAGGCCTTGCACAGCGTGAGTCAACAGTGTCTTTGCAGTTTGTACATCTAAAACAGTACAACTGTAAAGTATGTTTCTAATTGTGAACAAATTGTCTCTCTCAGCTTATCATTGTGGCCCGTGACATGGGTCAGCCAGTGCCTTATGAGACCACACAGCCTCTGCAGGTGGCGCTTTTGGACATTGATGATAATGAACCCGTCTTCCTCAAGCCGCCAGTGAGTGGAAATTCTCTGAATGTGCTCCAGTAATATGTGTACTTTAGAGTTGCAGTTAAACAAACTGTTTGTATGTTGTGATGCTTTCTTTTTTTCTGCGCGTGTCCACACCTCAGCGTGGCAGCTTGCCTTACCAGAAGCTGACAGTGCCTGAGCACTCTCCTCCAGGTACTGTGGTGGGGAACATAACCAGGGCTGTGGATGCTGATGAGGGCTCCAATGCCATCGTTTACTATTTCATTGCAGGTAATTAAATCATTTATTTTAATCAATCCACAGTGAGATCCTTCAGCCAAGGAAAGAGGATAAGGAGTTTTTCCTGATTTATTGTCCATTGTGTGGGTACATGAAAGCTATTGTACTTCAAAAGCTTGGGGATAATGAAGACATTTGTTTAGATCCATCTTTTATCCTTTCCATCTCTTCCTGAAGGAGGAAACAGCGATGGAAACTTTGGCCTGAGTTTAGATGGAGAACTGAAGGTGTTCAAGGATCTAGACAGGGAGGAGACACCAGTCTACTCCATCATCATCAAGGCTTCCAGCAACCGGAGCTGGACTCCATCCAGGGGTCAAAGGTCATTACGTGCCAAAGCCCTGGATCCTTCTCTTGATCCAAGCCTGATTGAAGTCCAAATTGAACTGGAAGACATCAATGACCAGACCCCACGCTTCACTAAGGCAGAATACACTGCAGGTAACGTGTGTTTACTGCATGTCTGTGTTTGCTGCACATCTAAAACAACATGATCCTCCCTCTTTGCTTCTTTGTTTCAGGAGTTGCAGCAAATGCCAAAGTGGGATCAGAGTTAATCAAGGTGGTGGCCATAGACAGTGACACTGGCAACAACAGCATAGTCCAGTACCATATTGTTACAATCCGCTACTTCCAGTCCCAGAGCAATGGCAGTGAGGACGTTGGCAGCATCTTTACCATCGGTGAGTTTCCCCAAGGATAATGTTGATGCTATATTCATACATGGATGCAAAACTTTGCAATATTTCCTTTTTAATTCAGCATTCTTCCCAGATCACAGTGTCTCTGAATTAGTTTAAAATATCTCAGAATACTTCCAAGTATAATAAAAAAACTAAGCTAAAATGAAGCTAAAATCTACGGTATGATACATTCTTTGAAGTGCAGTCCTATGTGTTATGGCCTTTTAGAATTAGAGTTCGTCTGCCACCAGGTCAGATTTGTTTTTAATTCTGTCTTGTATTTTCCACAGGTTTGACAGATGGAATCATACGCACTTATGACCTCTTCACAGCCTACAATCCAGGTTACTTTCAGCTTGAGATTTTAGCTTGTGACTTTGCTGGACACAGTACAACCACAAATGTGAATATCTATATTCTCCGAGACGACCAGAGGGTCAAGATAGTCTTCAATGAGATCCCAGATTTGGTTCGTGAAAACCAGGAAGATTTCATCAACCTGCTGTCCAACATCACTGGAGCTATTGTAAACTTAGATGACATACAGGTTGGGCTTCTTTATGATAATGTTTTCTTAATTTTTTTCATACTTTTCTTTGCGTTCTATAAATGTCTGACACCTTTGTCTCACTCTCATATTATCTAGTTCCACGTGGATAAGAAAGGCAGAGTGAATTATGCTCAGACTGACATGCTCATCCACGTCGTCAACAATCAGACCAACACCATCCTCGATGTAGAAAGGTCTCGTACACTGTTTTACTCCAAAGTTTTGTGTTAACACTGTCACTCACAGTGAGACCTGTCTGAAACCAGCTTGTTGAAATCACCTCTCTTAAAGCACAGCAGTGCATGTTTTGTGCTCTGTTGGGACTTCTCTTGATTAATATTTTGCAGGGTAATCCAGATGATTGATGAGAACAAAGAGCAGCTGAGAAGCCTGTTCAGGACGTACAACGTTGTGGACGTCCAGCCTGCTGTTGGTGACAAACTGCCCGACGACATCACCACACTGCAGGTCTGCAAAGCCCAGCGCTCCTGATTCTTGCAGACATTTGTAGATGCCTTCTTGTGCTGGTGCTTTTGAGCTTTCTTTCTTTTTATCTTTCACAGCTGGTTATCATTATCCTGGCAGTACTACTGTGCTTGGCAGGAATTTTGTTTGTAACAATGAACTGGCATTATCGCAGAATGTAAGAATCCTTCAGATATTTTGAACTACTACAGATTTCTTTTGAAGACTGAGTGATTTAAAGTCAGCAGTCAGTCTGAGCAGCAAATCAACATGTTAATGTCTTCGTGATGTGTCTCATGCTGCAGACATCAAAGGAAGCTGAAAGCAATCGTTGCAGGATCGACAGGTAAGCAGAGGATTTGCTGACGGGACGGTCCCATCAACTGTTCAGGATGTTCAGACGCTGACATCTGATAACGCACAGCACAAAATTCTGCTTAACTTGAGGCTACTGCAAGGCTTTCTAACACAATTATCTGCCTTCTACTTTGCAGGAAACCAGGGCCTAATGGATATTCTGGACATGCCCAACACTAACAAGTACTCTTTTGAGGGGTGAGATAACCACTTTAACCTCAACTTTAACTCCTGAGAGCCACGCATTGTTCACATAAGTTGAGATTTTGAGTAGTAGTCTGATTTGCTTTCTTCTCATTACTGGGAAGTTACGAGACAATCACAAGAGAAGCCTCAATAAATATTCCTGTTGCTCATCCATTTACTCGGGGATGCATGTGAATGCACTTGTTTCTGCAGGGCTAATCCAGTGTGGTTGGACCCATTCTGCCGCAACCTGGAGCTGGCTGCCCAGGCCGACCATGAGGACGACCTGCCCGAGAACCTGAGTGAGATAACTGACCTGTGGAACAGCCCGGCGCGAACTCATGTCAGTGCCAGCATCAATTGGACTTTTTTCTTTTCAAATTTTACAACACTCCATGGAGGCACTGCCTTCTACGTTGATTATTACACATTCACAGGAGGCCTTGACATCATGTAATTATGCGTGTGTTATCCTCACAGGGCACTTTTGGTCGAGAGCCTCAAGCGAGGCCTGAGGATGATCGTTACTTAAGAGCAGCCATTCAGGAGTATGACAACATTGCTAAACTGGGCCAGATCATGAGGGAAGGGCCTATCAAGGTGAGACCCATGATGGGATGCACATACAGAAAGACGGACAATCGCAAAAACCTCTATTTCATTGATCCCGCCATCCTTCCCAAAAACGTAATGGGGGGGACAAAATTCAAGATCTCCTCCGCTCCTTAGAGAAAATCTAAAACCTCAAGGACTTTAAGGCAGGCTGCTGAGGCCCAACTGTTAGTACCAGGCTTTAACATTCCTGCAGTGGATTTTTATATCGGAGTAGAGTTATGGTGTGAGGTGGATTGTTTTCATAGACTCTGTTTGACCCTAACTGCCGTCCTGTCAGGGTTCCCTTCTCAATGTGGTCCTGGACGACTACCTGAGGCTAAAAAACCTCTTTGCAGCGCGACTCGTCACCATATCCACCAGCCAGGGAGATCACTCATCAGTCACTGAGGTGGGCTCTGAGAACCCGGTCATCTATCAGCACCTGCTGCTGGAGAGTGATCTCACATTCTTCTGAGTGCCCTTACTGACACTGTCTGCCTCTCTGATGAGCCACCTCTTCCTCTGCTTCACTGCTACCTTGAACCAGACTCTGAGTCTATTAAGTTTCCACACTTTAGTGGAGCAGACCATTTTTTTTTAAACACAAAAAAATGTACCCGTAAATTTGAACTTTGTCTTAATGAAGCATTCCATGTGAAATTTGGGAACTTCTGAACTTTGCTCTGATGCACAAAAATCAAGAATCGTTTGCTTCCATTTAAACCAGGACTTGTGTGAAATCTTAATCTATGCTTCCCTATTGTCTCACTGCATTTCCAGGTTGCTGTCTTTTACTTTTAATACTCTTTAAACTTATTCTAACTATTTGCTGTGCTTGTCAGTTGAATCGTAGTATTACTTATCAGTAGTTTCATTTATTCTCCCTCTTCTGTTTACCTTCAAAAGCTAATCCAGAGTGATCTGGACGATGATGAAGATGAGCATCATGGCATGGGTGGAGGTCGCGGAACTCTGCGCTTCAAGCACAAGCTTCCTGTGGAGTTGAAGGGGCCTGAAGGTGTCCACGTGGTTCACGGCAGTACAGGCACCCTCTTGACCTCTGACCTCAACAGCCTACCCGAGGACGACCAGCGGGCCCTGGCGCGTTCTCTGGAGGCTCTGAATGCTGATGGGGGGTTATATTCGGAGCGCAATGCCCGCACAGAGTCAGCCAAGTCCACCCCAATGCACCGTCACAAGGATGGGGACACCCTGTCAGAGAGTCCTCTGGAGATCACAGAATTATGACTAGCCGAGGCCTCGCTGGTCTGAGCACAACCAAGACTTGTGTGTCCTTGTGCCGCCACACGGCCAACCTAATAAGGTTTGAAAGGACTGGAGTCTAGGGAACCCTATCAGCCAAACTCGGTGCATCCTACAAGAGGACTTGCTCTCTAGTGGGCTGGTTTGAGTGGATTTTATGACGATGATGGTCTCAAGAGGTTTATACAAATGACCCATTAAAAAATAAAAGGCCACATGCAGGGTACAAGTGTTCAATGAGACAAAACCAACCAATATAATCAACTGTCACCCAAAGAGCTGAGGACAGGACACAGACTGGGCCTCATTATGGGAAGCGTTTGTTGAACCATGACTTTAAAAACGTCAAAATGTGCCTCATTCTCACTGATCCTTTTCAAGTCATGCCCAGACTGCACACACTCACATAAAAATGTAAAAAAAAAAAAAACACACTCAGACCAGCAGATGGCCACTATTGGAACACTGAGAAATTGACCTGGTTAGGCTGATATTTTTGTCTTTTGGGAAGTTGATGCAGTCAGAGTGGACGTGGATGAGAAGATTTTTTTTCACATATGCATTTTGTTGTTTGGAAATAATTGAACGTTTCCATAATGGCAACTTCCCTTATTATCCAGGTGATGATTAATTATAGTGATAAGTGAAGAGTGGTCTTGCCATTGTAATAGTTTGGTGAAAAAGAAGAAAACACTCAACCCTGGATGGGCAGCAGTACCTTCACCCGGTGGTCCACCCCTCCATCTTTAGCATGACTGCGTCAGTCATATAAGAAGAATCCTTCAATGAGAGACTTCAGAAATACTGACTGAAGATGGTTGATGAAGGAGGTTATCTTGGACTGAGGCCAGAAAAAAAAAAGTAACAAGTTTGATGTAAAAGGCCATTAAACAAACTTAGAAATGGAAAAAAAAAATCTCATTTTGATAGACAAAGATGGCATTTTGCCCACAGACTTTGCACTGCCACATGGGGGGAGTAAAAGTCATGCTCATAAAGAGCAATTTTGCTTTATTTTTTTATTTTCTACTATAAAAAAAGAAAAGATGGAATTCAATATTTTTGAAGAAAAAAAAAAGCTGGCTTACCAAAATAGGTAGGAAATCATTTTGGATGTTTGGAGTAAGAGTATATTGTGCTATGGTGATATGTCAGTTTGCTTTCCTTTATATGACAAGTGATGATGTTTCTGATGAGTGGTGTGTTTTGACAAATTAATTTTTTATATTCCCATTTTGTAAGTTTTTATTTATTCAAGTCATTGTCACCAGCCCAGAGATCTGTGTTGGGAAATGTTGTGGGATGATCTGTGATAATAAAAGAAATATGCAATAGCTTTGGACCTCGGTCACTTTGAATCCACTAGAAACAATGTGACGCAGATGCAGCAGAATGAGCTGAAGAAATCTGAAAACTCATTGGCCGTGACATTAAGTAGACATTAAATACTTGTACTCCCATTATACTTACAACTGAATTACTTCGAGGCTGACATCTATTATACTGACAGACACTAACTAAACTGACAGTTGAAGACAGTTAATGTTAAGTCTATTAAATTCTGATGTGCTGCTTTAAAAAATACCTTCATCATTCCCTTTTTCAAAAACCTGCAGTTGAGCTGGTGTGATGGCTGGTGCATACTGCCACCTAGTGTTTGATAAACGGAACTACTTTCACAGGGAAGAAAGAACTCATTACTTCTCCATCATTACTCACTCAATGCTTTTATTGTTGCCAGGTTACTTAGAAAAGTTTTTATTAATAATAGCTGTCAAAAAAAAGAGAAGAGGACAGAGGAGTCCCTCGGCTCTTCTTCGCTGCTGCTGGTCAGACTGCTCGGCTTGTGGTGCTCGCTGTTGCCGCAGTGGTAGCAGTGACTGGCATCTTCTTTAATGTCCTATTCAACTGTGAGGACACACGGGCATATTTGTCATTGATATTATTAGATACTATGATCATAACAAATCAAATACTGGTGACAATAGTTGAATTTCTCTTTCCCATCCAGGTTAAACACAAAAAAAGCTTTCTGATATGTTGCAGGATGATCATCACCTACCTCCTCAAACTTGTGGATCTGTCTGATGAAAAAGTCTCCGTACCGACGAGCTACTTTAGTGTCGGCAATGTGGATCATGTCCTGTGGATGTGTTTAGAAACAATTGCTTAAACAGTGTGTAACAGTGAGCCACATAAGCCCCTAACATTGCTTCTGCACCTACTGTTTAACATACAGCACGTCAATGAATGGGCTTGGGCACATGATTATAGTTAAACCTAATGTGACAACAGTCAACCCAAGCCCTCTTTATCATCTAATCAAATAGACTTTTCTGGAGAGGAATGCATTCAGTTGTCAAAGACAGCCCTTGGATTTAACAGTCTTTACCCTGTCGATGTAGAAGTCAACCTCAGAAGCAGACTGGAACTCTCCGTCCAGCGCCGAGATGCCACTGGTCCACACCAAATTTTTCATCTTGTGTTTGAAGACTAGCAACTGAATGCGGAACTCCTGCTCGGTCATGTCCAGGAATCCTGCCAGTTTTGCTACTGGCATGGTGGTGTACAGCTTCAAGAAGCTGCAAAGACACATGATGATACAGATGAGATGAACAGGCACCAACTAATGTATCAAATGAACACTTACAACAGTTTTAAAAAGCTGGAGGAGGAAAAAAAGACTCTACGTTTCTAAAACCAAAGTGGACAAACTACACACGAGGTGTGTGTGCCGTACCTCCGAATTGTGGAGAGCTGTGCCTGCTGCTGCACCTCCTCGGCAAAGACCTTCAGCTGTTGCTGGAACGGCTCTTTGTGGTAGTTGGGGTGGACATTGTCATAGTTTGGTACCACAGGCGACAGGAACTTGGGACAGGCAAAGCTGAACAACTCCTCAAACACCGCCAGATCTCTGAGATGGAACAGTGAGCATAAGTGTCATTAAGGGATTTGTATTTGCTGCTGGTGTTGTTAATATAACACAGCACACAAACATCCTGATCAAGTGTATGCAGGGCAGACACATTAAAAAAAACGACTATTATCTTAGTGGAGCTATAGTTGTCCCAGTGCACAGACTCACAAGCACAAAGCACATCATCCTTCATATTAAATTGTCGAAGTACCAAAGGAATATACAAACAAAGTTAGAATAAAGTCATAAAGTAAAACAAACACTGTCAGTCGTTCAAAAACAAGATGGTGTGTAACTTTTTACCCCTTCTGCATACGGAGCATCTTGTCTCCATACTTCTCCCTCAGCTGGGTGTGGATGCTTTCGTCAATGCGCATCGGGTACATGGTGAGAGCGATTGCCAGCAGGCCGTGCATCTGCTCATTTTGTTTATTGATCTAAAAACATAATGTGTGGCGTGTCATCTGTTTCAGCTACAACACTCTGATAATCAAACTTTTGGCTTTTCGGCAATGCAAAACATATGTTTGAACACTTCCACAGAGACTTCAATGGTCATTTTGCACAATGGGGACAAGTGTGCAAATCAAGGGTTGGTAGGGGGGTGGGGTGGGGTACTCACCATCTCGTATTTATATGTGGACCTCTGGAACATGTTTCTTGTCCTCTGGATGTAGAGGAGGATGTTAGCGAATACTCGAATTGCATCCTGGTAGCGCCGCATCATGAGGTAGGCAAAGCCCACGTAGTAATAGGTTGTGATTTGGCACTCAGGCACACGAGAATACATACTCTGAAAGAGAAGGGGGGACAAAGAAGATCTATTAAATACAAACAAGGGGTTTAACATACTTGGTAGCGTCACTGCTAGCAGTATTTGAGTGTCACACTTGATATTAGGTACAGTGAGTGAGGCCGTACCTTCTTGTTGAGCTCAATATTCTCCAGGACTTTGATGGCCTGGTAATAATCCCCGAGCAGTGAGTGAAGCCTCAGAAGCCCAACCAAGCTGAAGTAACCTAACATTTTGTACAAGGAGTGACGTCCATACTCTCCAGCAACACTCTCTGGGTCTCCTGCGTGACCAAACAGATGACACGAATACTTAATCAAGTCTACAAGTAGTAATAACTTTATGCTTGTATATATATAAAATGAAAAGGAAATAATGAAAGATTCTGAAATTATTTAAGCTTTTTAATTTTTTTAATTCCCATCTAACTTATCAAAATATTGTTGTGTACCTCCACTGGTGTAGACTTCAAGCTGGCGGTTGATGTTGCTCTTGTCCACCAGAGAGTGGAGAACATTTAGGACACTGTGGACGTTCCAGATCTTTGGGTTGTTCCTCAGAAACTCAATTTCCTCATCCGACTTTTTGGCCGTCTTACAGCGGTACTGACTGAAGGACTGGAACTGAAGAGGCAGAAGAGCAGTTTCCACATCTACGTTAACACCTCTTAACCAAACTTTTTTACAAGCTGTAGGGTGGGGGATGAGATGAGAGGGACTAGCTATAGGGACAATTTGAATAACCGTGACAAAAATTGCAACCAATAAGTAAGGGAATATCCCATTTGTACCTGGTAAATGAACTCATCAATAATGTCCCAGAGCCACTGGTTTGGCAGCTCCAAGGGGGCGGGACCATCAGCATCTGTTTATAGTCAAAACATTTTCATAAGGATCGTCTCATGCCATTGACTTCACATCGCAAACTCCAAATGAATGGAAAAAAATTGGAGGACTTACTGAGAATGTAGTTGAAGAGGTTGCAGTAATTGTAGTATGACTCAAACCTCTGATCCAAAGTTGGTCCACCCTGGTTAGACATAAAACTAAGTCAACATCAAAATACTGGAGATGATCCGACATGTTTTGCAGTTTATTCTGCAGTCTGGAAAACAACAAAAGATGCCCATATTATGCAGTTACTCACGCTGACTTTAGCATAGATGTGTCTGTAATACAGTTCCTTATAAAGGATGAGGAACACAGCATCTGGAAAAGAAAAAGAAGAAAAATCAGGAAAACTATCTCTGCTGATGGATGACAACAGAATGATTATATATCATTAATCACTAAAAGCTGTTTTACAGAAAGAAATCTGTTTACATTGAAAAGTCTGCATTTATCTTGACATGTGACAATGCATTATGCAAGCAATCATTCAAAAGCAACCCTCATTCAAATGTGTGATGAATGTCTCTCTCACCATTGCCAACAAGTGATGCGATGGCCTCAGCCTCTGGCCAGGGAGAGGTCTTGAAGAAACGGTCAGTCAACTTGTTCCAGCTGAACGGGTGCAGACCAAAACATTAAGCTAGTCACCCAACTGCTAATGTGTCTGTTACAGAAAAAAACCACGTCGCCATGGGGCGAGCTTACCTGTTTTCATATACGTCCTGGATCTCGTAGATCTTCTGCTCAATGCTCTCGCTGGACACGCGGTTGGACTGCAGCTCATAAACTTTCTGGTCGATCAAGTCAGAGATGGTTTTGTGGAAATACTGCAGGAAGTTCTTGATCACCTCTGGGATGACATGGTAAGTCTGCTGTTCATACTGCCTCTCGTAGGCAAGGTCCGCTTTAGGATCACCTGCGAGGAGATGGGAAAGAAATGGGAAAACGGTTAAACACATTGCAAAAGGAGCTGACCTACGAAAAGTATTTAAAAACAAAAACGGTGCGCATACTAACCGGTGTGCAGGTCGAAGTCATTTGTGTAGGCGTAAGGATCGTACTGTGGGGAGACAGTGGATAGATATGTGTTACTAATGCAAAGTTGCCATCTGTCAAGCAGACAGTGAGCCTTAATATAAGCTAGCTTTGCATTTAACACTATCCTCTACCTATAAAGTTAGCTGTATAACATTAACCTTTGGTGGTATGATTACATTCTCGGCAGAAACGACAATACAACAATAATTTAATAACTGTCTAATAATTAGAACAATGCTACTTCATCACAGGCTACTGTTGTGCTATGCAGGGTGGAACTGGGTTAGCTCTACAGCTAACCGGCTACCGCCAACTGGAGTGTCGTTATTACAACGGCAGCCTTACGTTTCTATAAGAATACTTGTACATATATATACTAACCTCTTCTTCGTCGTGGAACGGCGCGGGGGTAGTCATTACTCCAAATTGGTAAGTCTGTAAGGTAACAAAGTTAAATGTGGGCCCTACAAGCTAACGCTGCTAAAACCACGCAGCTGGCGCTGGAGAGACGAGAGAGAGCGGAAGGAAGAAGTTGTGACGTACGAGGGAAACACAGATTAGCTGAAGCATTGTGGGAAATTGAGTGTCTGTGAGGCGTTTGGCGTGTTAACCTTGTTTGTAGGTGAATTTCCAATTTAAGGGATAATTTTACAGAGCAGTTGCAAGTGTATTTAACTAAAATTATGAGCAGCACTTTATTTTATCCAAAAATGTTTGTTTTTAGTTTTACCCTCGAATCTTACCACCAAACCCCTTATATACTCCACAAACAATATCAAATCCAAAGTAAAGACAATGAGAAACACAACAACCACATGCAGATGTAAAATTACCACAGACACAGAATGCCTACAAAGACTATCAAAATTAGACACAAAAAAGAAGGCTTTAAGAAAACCTGCAATGAAATCACATTAAATCCCAAGACTGGGAAAGAAAATACAGATGACAGAGATAAACAAACCAAAACTGACCCCTAAAAGAAAAACAAAAACACACATTAAATTATGTAAATTAAAAGCATGTACACCACATGCTTTTAATATGGTGTTTTACATTCGGTTATGATTACCACCTTTGTACCTTTATCTGAATCTATTTTAATCGAGGTGCTTTGGTTTTCTGAGGGAGAGTTTGGGACCTTTTACTTGTCTGTGCCTAAAGGCTTTTTGTGTTGTAATATGATATCTTGGTTATAGCATGAACAGCAGACCTATGTCAGCATGGCTCTGATTCTATTAGTAGCCTCAATAAGTCAAGTCATTGAATCTTTCACAATACAAAGCCCCCTAACAAGATACCCACTGACATATGCAGCATTTCTGGTTTTTTAATAACAACAACAAAAAAATCTAATTTTTTTTTTTGTTTGTACAGTCAAAGCATTAGCAGAGAATAGACGTTTATATTTATTTAAAATAAACGTTTTGGCAGCAGGTACTGTAAGACAAAGAACCTACACCGAGGACAGATATATCTACTTATGATATGTTGTTTATGAAGCAATATCCTTTAGTTTGTTTTTGCTTTCGTATTAGTTTTCACTGACTTCAATTTGAAAATGTGTGTTGGATATCACACAGTGTTGAACTTGGGCAAGACTGCGAGAAACCTCGCAGGCTTGTCATGAGCGAATTTTCTCTTTCTTTCCCTCGTATTTCTAAGAGAATCTGGGATATATGTTACAGCAGCACACTGAATAATAGTTAAACTGAAATTTTCGGTGATGTTTGAACTAAATGCCTGAGAAGTACGATACGATAACTTGCAACTACTTGCAACTGTCGCTGGATGGCGCCATAGTTGCAATATGTGGGTTTGTAAGGTTGCAGGAGGCTTTGATAGCGACTGACTTGAAAAACTTATAAAGCCCCTACAAAGGTGGGCAGCAAGACGAAACGCTGAACTGATGCATGCCACTTAAAATGCTTTTCTATTTCTTTGCCTACGAGTGTGCTGCTTTGCGTAAAATATGTCACTTTTATCAATCAAAGGGCCAAATGGGAAATTATTTCTTCTAATGATAAAAGCTAACTACTAAATTGTTTATGAATATTTTTGTATTGTGTCAACTTGTAGGAATTTGCGTAGCTTTTGGGGAACTTGTTAGAAAAAATAACCCCCAGAAATCTGACTTATAGATGTGGATGTGTGTGAAGCTATGCGTGCGGTGGCGCAGAGGGGTTTCGAGCAGTAGTTGAACTGCTGACTGTTTCTTCTTTGTTTCTCTGTCCATTCTGCTGATCGAACATCGTCAGAATGTTTTGAGAGACGAAATAAATGAGTGATTCGTGTTGTGGTTTTCATGGAGGTGAGTGAATGAGATGAATACGTGACGTGTTTGCCTGAACTACCAGCAGCAGATGGAGTCCCACTCCACCTACACCTTGTTACCTGCCTCCCCACCGGCTGTAGAACTGCCTGCATCCGATAAGGGATCTAGTCCACAAAATCAAGTGTGGGGGAAAGGGGTGTGGGACAAGAAGTTGAATTTGAGAGAGGAAGAAACAGAAAAGAGACACCGAGGGAGGGGAAAAGGTCAGGGACACGGGGGGGTTTATCGCACTGCCAGAAATAAGGAGAGTGTCTCCGCAAACGCTTTGGCAGACGAAACCAAGGAAACGAAGTGAAATAAACCAGCAGTCCTCTCCCTCCAACATACACATTTTTCACGAGGAATAGTTTGGAATTTAAACGATTTCCGACTTTCTCCAAGGACATTTTTGGGCTAAGGTGAAGTCCACGCAGCAAAGCGAATTTTGGACCGTGCGTAATTTGGAGAGTTTATTGCCACTCTGAGTCAGGATGCGCGTCTGCCCGCTGCTGGTCTTCCTCTGTCTGCTGTGCGCTGGACGCGCTCAGAAGTTCTCCGCAATCACGGTATGAACAAGCCACAGAATAATTACTAATCTTTTCCGTGAGTGAAGCGTGGTTTTAAAGAGAGAGACATGCTTTATCATTCCACATGCAATACTGGGAAGATCTCTAGCTCGCAAATACACGATTTAACGACAGAATTGTTATTCTAAAGCAGGTCTTTTTCATTCAAGACGTCGGATTTTTTCCCCCTCCAATAAGTAAACACTTTTATGCTGCAACAAAACTTATTGACAAAGATACATCTCAAACTACCATAACACTGTTTAGATTATGTTCGGAAAATCTTCTTCCAAAGGAAAAGGATTTTGTTGTTTGAATGTTTCACACCTGGCAGGATTTAAAACCTAAAGAACATCAAGAAGAGACATTTTTTCTAGTCATACAAAGTCCATCTTTGTGTTTCGGGGTCTCCGCTCTGTATATTTGAAATTACAGAGCTTTTGCGTTGCCTGTGGGGATCAAACTGTTCAGTTTGTGCTTTTCTCTCGTTGTGCCAGCATGTTGGCCTCTGTCCTCTTTACTGTTGTCATTCTAGTAGCCTCTCGGAGTTTAAACTGCCAGTGTCATGCTGCACGACAGCACATGGCAATGTTTGCATTAGTAACCTGCCCAATTTTTCATTAAATTGCAAGAGAAGGTGCATCTTGAGAAGAATTTCATGGCCACGATCAAGTTCAGGTACAGTTCCAAAGAAGGATTAATAGAGAGCGGAATGTGCTCTGTCAGAGGCTTCCCCCCTTTGATTTAGAGGTTGATGTGACAGCCACCTCCCCAACACCATTATTTATGGTTTGGGGTAAGATGACTGTATTCAATTGGAAACAAATGTCCAGGAGTTGTTAACCTGCGGGTGAAAGGTTGGAGATCCTTTCTCCCTTAAAGCACTTTGCAGTTGTGGAATGCAGAAGGAATCTTTTCACCAAGCCAACGATCCTATGAATTGATACACACATTTACTTGTACCAAATCTGCAGATAAGGTGTGTATGTGTGTGTTGTTCCACCGGTAGGTAATGGAAAGGTTACAGAGGCACAGCTGTGTTTATGCTGGGTCTACTATGCTCCCAATAGAACTGCAAGCATGCAAAATGTCTCTATTTCATTGAATGCTGCAGTGGTATCTGTGTGATATTTCTCCACTGTGGTTCATTAGACCTGCTTTATTGGAAAAGCACATGGAGCACTGGACTTTATTTTGCACAACTCTGTAAGTGATTAATGGCTTATTGTTTGAGTGACACAGGAGAGGTCGTTGCTGGTTTCAAGGAAATGTCTGCATGTAATATTTTGTACATATTTGAGGTTGAAAAGACAGTTAAATATATGGGATATATGCCCGAGTTCTTCATGAGGCAGAAATTTTCCACAGTAAATGGGACTATGAAACGATGTGTGAAAGGAAGATGGCCCACAGAACATTAACTACCTCTTTTTTTTCCAATTTTGTTAAAAGCAATTTAGTATGATATATGTGATCAGCTGCCCCTGTGTTTTCGTCAGTGTGCACCTGCACAAAGATGCCATTTTTCACGACCACTTTAGCATTGATGTCCTTTCACAAAACCTCTGTTTCTTTTTAACGTCTTTCACAGCAATTAAACACTTTTTTCCTTTGATTGAGTTAGCAGGCTAGTTAAAGGCTGACACTTTTCTCCCTTTCCACCATGTTGGAAACTAATGATCCTTTTGCATCCACGCAGGAAACTCCCGCCAAGGCCATTTAACACATTTGCCACAGCTCTCAGTCGGGGCCCCCATTGACCCTACAGGGCTGTGGTGTGAGGGGCCTCTCCGGGTGCTGGAAGCAGGGGCCTCCCAGCCCACAAGGCCCCTATCAGCCTACAATGGGCTCTCTGCTGGAGGCTCGCCTCCTCCGTACTGCATTCAATCCCACAATACTGCAGAGCCAGCGGGAGGTAATAGGATTTGATTTGTGTGGTGGTTGGTTTGGAAAAAAAATTTCCCCTCACACTCTACGTGTCTCGCCGTCTCTCTCCCGTCTCTTGTTCCTTTGCCAACCTCTTGTGTTCTGTGAGCAGATGCCGAAAGCATCTTCCAAGAGAGATCACACAAAGGAACCTAAAGAAACACTGAAAAGGAAAGAGAGTTAAATAAAGAGCCAAACAGAGAAAGTGAGAGCCAGCTGTCTGGAGGTAGACAAGAAAAGGTTTTGAGCCATAAATGGACTTGTGCCACAATATGTGTTCTGTCTTGTATTAGTCTCCTTTTATGATGATTCAGGGTGGATGCCTTCACTGTGTGTAGCTGAGGTGACGGCCATCCATCAATCCCTGCCATGTTGCAGTGCAGGATGATGGTGCCGACTTGGAAAGTCTGGAATGAGACATCAGGGGAGTGTCAGGACTCTGTCTCAGCCTCACCCATCCATCACCACTGGCCAAACACACTGAGATCTCAGTGTACACAAGAGGAAGAGGTCCTCAACACACCATTAGTCTTTAAACCTTCTTCCTCTCGCTGGCTTTCATGTCTTATTTGTTGTCCCCCTTCAGTGTGGCCAACTGTGAATTTTGAAATAAATGCTTGGTTGTCTGATAGTGAATCTGGGTGGTTGATTTCATGGGTGGCTGATTTCATGGATAGCAGTGTTTTTCCATGCTGCGATCTTGGAGCTGTTTGGTGAACTTGGCGCACTGCTGTGTGCTTTATAGTGAACATTTAGCAGGATGCTGGGCTGCTCAATGACTCTGTTTGGGTTGTCAGTCTGCTAGCCGGCAGGAACCGATGCTGATAATGCTGGAGTAGTGTGAGGGTTGGGGTGACCAGCATTGGCAATGCCGATTGCTGGCTGGTCCCCACCAGGCATGACTGAACACACACAGACAGTATCAGTATGGTTGACTGGCTTTGGAAGGTTGCAGTTTTTGCTTAAAAAAAATCTAATTCTCATGTGAAGCAGTGGGGTGAAGGATGCAAAGGGGTGTCCTAGCTGGTTTGTGAGGTTAGGAGGAGAGGGAGGGGGGTTAAGTCAGGAAGCTGTCAGTTAGAACTAAGACACTAACAAGTGGGGTAGGATATTTGACCACCAGTTCATAATGAGAAGCAGGTATAGACATATGTAGCTGTTGAAGAGGGACAAGAGTACTACACTATATCTCAACTAGAGGTGTCAAAATAGATTGATATTGACGATATTTATGATATGTGAACAAAAAATTGAAAACTCGTTCGTATTACATATTTGACTATTGGGATATTCGAGAACAAGTGATAAAATGAGAACAAGTTGATCGCAAATGGGAGTTTTTTTCTGTTTTGAAAGTTATTCAATGACCAAAAATGGAAACAAAATTGGTATGACGGCAAAATATGTATAGCTGTTGCGGTGATTTTGTGTTATCGTGACTGCTTCAGACCACGATAACGGTATAGTGAAGATGTGATATTGCGACAGCCCTAATTTCAATAATTCATATCAAAGTATAAAAGTAATTCTTCTGAGGTCAAGTGTTAAGTTGGTGGGAGGGAAATCATCCAGTCAACTCAAGTGGAATTTATTGATGACCCGGCAGCTTCTTCATGGATGAGGTATCAGTTGAAAACAGCTCACTTGAGATTTAAAAAAAAAATCTCTTAGTTGTGTCAGTACAGATTAACGGCCAACTTTTTTTACTCGTGGTTGACCTAATTAACACGCCTGATGATGTCGA
Organism: Leuresthes tenuis; assembly: GCF_036924035.1. NCBI lineage: Eukaryota > Metazoa > Chordata > Actinopteri > Atheriniformes > Atherinopsidae > Leuresthes > Leuresthes tenuis. The sequence goes on from NW_027325362.1 coordinate 20,945,782, forward strand.
TTTTTCATTTTAAACAGTTTTACTGGCCCACAGATCTAAACGAATAAACTGATATAAAAAATAACGTGCAGATAACAGATTTCGTCATGGTTGCAGCCTTTGCAGTTTCAACGCTCACCCTCATCATCTAGCCTGGGGTATAAAGAGAAATACCTTTTTGTGTTAATAACAGAATATGATTTGTACATTAGTGCAACTGTGCAGTGTGAGGTCACTCTCTGAAGTTTTTGCGCTAAATGAAAAACAAACACACTTTAAAAGCCAATAAGCACGGATTCATTCAAATACATTTTTGGAAAACTTCTGTTCAGAGGACTTATCTTCCCCCCCTGAACTTTGTGGTTCCTCTTCCGTTGTGGGTGTTTCAGCGGGCCTCCCTGCTCAGACCCCCCCCCCAGGAAGATTTATGAGCAAGGCTGACAGAGTGGGCCGTATACCCCCCACCACCCACCACCAAACTCCCCCCCCCCCCCCCCCCCCCCCCCCCCCGGGCCTAGGGCAACTCTACCTCCCCTGCCAACCCTCTCCCAGGTGCATACAGCCCTGCAGCTGTGCTTGTCTGAACACAGGGGGGGGGGGCTGCCACTGAACCTCATCTCTCACTTCATTTGTAGGATGTCAGATACTACAAATTTGCTTAGTTTTAAAAATGTTTTATTGGTAATTAACCCACCATCTTCATGGAATGCCTATCTTTTCTTCTCCTTCTGCAATTTGCCATGTTGTTTCTTTTGGTCATCCATGACAAACGTTTTCGTTCTGTGGTTTGTGCCACAGATTGATAAGTGTGTGCGAGGGAATGAGAGAAAGTTCTCACATGTCTGTCTGCTGTGAATAGCTGACAATGACAGATTTAGCATATGTGTGCTTTCGCTGAAAAACACTTTACAAAAGAGCAAAACTGAAAGACAAATGTCCGTGTTTATTATGTGCAAATATTTCCTCAATAAGAGAAGTGTTCATAGAGGTATTTATCATTCAATATGACTGGCTTATAAAACAGCACCTGCATTGGCGTGATTGTGGGGTTTGGTTTTTTTTTTCCCACTCTGCTCAATTCATTATTCCAGCAAAGTGGATGAATCACACAAACTTTCCGAAAATGCTCACACAGTAGCCACACAAAGCTCACTGACATCTACTTTATTTAACCACTCGTTCAGTCTTTTCATTCATTGTAGCAGTCACAGCTTGTTGTCACCACCCCACCCCACCCACCACCTCCGCCAGCCCATTGTGTGGCCTGGCGAGGGGGTTTCATGCCACGGGGGCAGATACAATGGTGGCATTGACACAGGTGATCCGATGCATTGAGCAAGAGGTCTCTGTCTTCTTTTCTCTTCTCATGACTGAGTAAAACATCTTTAGGAACGGGTCCAGGTGAATACCTGTGCAGGTGCTGGCACACAAAAAGACAAGCGGATGTGTCAGTCAAGTCCTCTCCAGGCCTTTAGACGAAGCATAGCTGCACCCTGACTTGTGCTGACATTGGACCATTTTTTTTGTGTCTGTGCAATGCACTGTTTCATCTGTGCTTACGAGTGTCTTTATGAACTAAAGTTGCACTTAATCTTTAACTTCTGACAGCAAGTTGTGAAACGGAAAACAATTTGTATGGCTTTGGCTATGGACACCTGTCCCGCCACTGGCTTTTTTTTTGGTGCAGAACCTTTTTATATAGTTCCGTTTCCTAATCTTCATAAATCCCTCCAAGCTCCAACCTGTAGTTGTGGAGATTAAAATGTTTTTGGCGCAGAGCTCACTGCTTCCCTGAAATGGCTCATTTAGCAAATGTTTTCTCTGCTTATCTCCTACTTTCTCACTTCTGCAGTTCCTGCGGGTGGATCAGGATAAGGAGTGCAACATGGAATGCAGCGGAGCTCCTCGCAAGCCCCTCTGCGCCTCGGACGGCAGGACTTTCACATCTCGTTGCGAGTTCAACCGAGCCAAGTGCCGCGACCCCCAGCTGGAGGTCATCCGGGGGCCATGCAAAGGTCAGGTCATGAGTCACGCTTCAGCGCCGCCTGACGTTCTCAAATGCGCCAAGGGGGTCAGATTAGAAACTTGTGGGTTAAATTCATTTCGGCATAATTGAATCTTTGAGTGCTGGGAGGACAAGTGGGGTTGACAACGTTAGAGTGGGTGAGGGGGGAATTCACTGCTACCCAAATGGTTCCACAATTTCACACCATTTGTGTGATGAAGGATGTATCATAAATTTGTGAAAATAATATGTATTTTTTGTTTTCAGTGGAAATTTTGTGTCATGAGTCCCACGATTTCCTCAATGATTTGAAAGACATTCCGCTCTCTGAAGTATAATTATCATGCAATGGCGAGAATCTTCAAATGCAATTTCCTGACAAGAATTGATGGTTTCACTTTCATCATACAAGATGTAAAGCTTTACATATGTGACAAACAGATGACTGGGGATGAAAAGCAAAAGAAGGAGAGCCAGAGAGGTCAGGCAGCTCACAGACTCCTTCATTGTTGTAGTCCTTGTTGGAAGGAGGAACCCATACACCGCGATGCTTCAGCCCCAACCCCTTATGCCCCCACCCCACTCACCAACTCTATACTGCCAGTTCATCGCTCTGCAGACTGGGGACAATGGTCCTTTCTTACCACATAACATCATTAGACCACTAATGCAGGAAATTCGAGGAAAAAGGTTTGCTTAAAAAGAACTTTCATACGATGGAAAAGCATTGCACGGTTTTGCGCCCGTGCTGTGTTTCCATGGGAATGGCTCTTGGTGGACATCTGGACGTGGCGGACAGCGAATAGAGGATTCCAGCCAGGAAGCTGAAAAGGACGAGAGTCCGTGAAAGTTGTCTTGTATGCATCAATAGCATCGCCACCATCACTGCCTGCTTGTGGATGGAAGGAGAGAAAGACAGAAAATGAGCTGCAGAAATAAACCCATCTGGCCTAAAAAGTACAGGGATGGGATTGTGTTTAAGCATGGTGAGAGTGGCACCACATTTGTTTTCTATCACTGCGCTCAGATGATTCAAGTGTCCTGTCATTTTTTCCAGACAGCATTTTGGTAGGAGCCCCCTAGAGAAGGACGATGGTTTTGGGTTTTTCCACTGCAGCTAACTTTAGAGCTCCTCAGCTCACTGTGTTTCCTCCATCCGGAACATCTCTCCACCAATGTCAGTGACACACGCTCATACATCCACCCTCCAGACTGAAAGAAACCAGTACCCATTCCATTGCCTGTGTCTAATGGACGCTGTACTGTATGCCAGCAACATGCAGCCTGCTGACCAAAGTGGTGGACGTTTTTTAACTTAGCGTGAGTCATGGCTTTAATGTAATTTGAATTTGCCAGCCAGACCAGCACTGTGTGGCAGCTAATGTGTCACCACAAGTTACCATCAAATTCATCCCAGCTCAACAATTCTTTAGAGTTTGCACAGCTGGTACTGCTGGCCAGGTGAGCTGAGGCACCTGTGGAATGACAGGATGAGGCATGACTCTGACTGGGAGATGTGAAAAGACTCGAGGTGCACATAGGTGAAAAGTTGCTGACCCACCTTTATATAAACAAATTCTTTGAGAGGACAGCTCGGGCTGAACTAAGCAGATGGTCGAGGTTTAGGAGGAGAGTGAGACAGACATTAAGGATGGGTCAGGTTTTCCTTGTGCATCAGCCCTTTTCTTGGGTGACTGGAATATTCTACAGCAGCAGAGTAAGCTGCCTCTCTCAGTAATGGCTTTAGCACCAGGCTCTGTGCAGGCTTGCTGGGTTCACTCTTAATAAGGCTGGGGTTGTTGGTTCTATTCCCAGACACTCGAGTATCTGCAGCTTCCGAAATATCTTGAATTGCTTCCCATGGAACGCTCCTCCTTTCCTATCTACATTTTTCTGATTCTTCATCATCTGTGAGATTCAACATCTTTCTCTGACTTTTAAGCATGTTGGTTTCATAGTTGTGGAGCATAAGAAAATAACTTAGTTGTGGGTTGAATCATGGGTCTCTTTGATGTCTAGTGATTTTGGTGATTTGTGGTGCTCCTCAGATACATCCAGATGTGTAGCAGAGAAGAAGTACACAGAGCAACAAGCCAAGAGGCTCTTCCCACAGGTCTTTGTGCCTGTGTGCAACCCTGATGGCACATACAGCGAGGTAACATAAAACATGACATGAATAATGTTTGTTTTGAATTAAAGAAAAAGGCATTTGATCCACAAGCCCACAGCCATAAACTCTTTCTTTGAGCATTTTGCAAGAATTGCCCCTTTCTCCCACTCAAATCTGAATTGTTAGTGTTTTTCCAGTTCCTTCATCTTTAAAGATGCCGTCCCTGCTTTGGCTTTGGCTGACTTTCTGTTCATGTGCTGTGTTGATCGCAGGTTCAGTGCCACAGCTACACTGGATACTGCTGGTGTGTCACCCCCAATGGTCGACCCATCAGCGGCTCGGCGGTGGCCAATAAAAAACCTCGATGTCAAGGTGGGCCAACTCTGAATCTTAAGATGGGACTTTTAAACAGACCGTATTTATAGTTCACTGCCTTACTTATTTGCAATAAGCTTGTTATGTGTGACATTGGGGTTCAATGATTTTGTGTAGCAGCGATGATAAATCAAATTCATTACATCAAAGCAAGGCCTGGGGGGAAGGGAATGTAATCTTAACTCCTCTGGGAAAGTGGTCTGTGACTGGACTTGTGGCTGCAGGGTTTGAGGGCTGCCCGAGGACTGAGCATTGCTCAAGGCATGGGGCTGCGGTGTAAACAAGCCGAGTAGAAAATCCATGCTGCAGAGTTGAGCAAAGTTTTACTGTAAGGAATGTAAGTGTTCTTAGAGGATGGCGTTTACCATACAATCAACTAACCAGTGCCACATGTCCTGCCTGTACATCTCCTTGTGGCTGCTTGAGAGGCAGCTGCTGTCATAATCGTGAAAGGGCTTAAGAAGTAGCAGTAGTTGTAGCAGCAGAAACATTTGTGCTGTAATTGCCATTGCAAATGCTGTGAATTACAAATAATTTAGAATAAAGAGCTAGAAAATGTTTGTTGTGATCCAGTTGTTAGTTATGTCTGGTAACTTGGACAAACAGAGCCAAAATTGTTGTGTGCTGAATTCATCTAATTGTGTTTTCTTTTGTCACAACTGAAAACAAGTGTGTGGCTGTGATTTTTTTTTATTTGATTTTTTTTGATAATTCAAGTCTCTTGCTTTTTAGGATCAAAACAAGAGAGAGTGACCACAAAAGAGCCCAGTAAATCAGGTGAGAATTTAATTTGTGACAAACAAACAGCCCATTTACTCATGATCAGTGGAAGACCGGCCCTAGTCTCACAAAAAAGACTTGTAATGGATATGTTGTCCACATGTCCAAAATGCGATTGCAAATCAGGATTGGAAACGTTTGTGTTGGAGAGGGTCCACCTTACATGATCGTAATGGCAATGCCAAAGTGTGTGATTGTGTGGACAATTCTATTTTCAAATTCTAACCCTACAAGAGTGATGGCAAAGTAGAAAATTAAAAGAAGAGAATACATTGTGTTGGCTGGTTCTGCACCCAGTAGCCTCTTGTGTGAGAGGCAACCATCATCGATTTCTTCTCCTTTTGAGCGACCAAATCACCTAAGCTAAATCTTTGTGTAGGTAAAAGGAAATTAGTGTGAAACATATTTATGGTTCATTCTTTGAGTCTTTATGTGAAACTGCAATGTTTTTTGCGGTATGCTCCAACAATTATATGTTCTACCATGAAATAGACTTGAGACCTCAATTGCTGGTGTAGTGGCATGATTATATTTGACAATAAACATCTGTAGGCTCATACCAAAATTCAATTTTGACCACTGCACACTGTTATGAATGCTGTTATGCAGTCAATAGAAAGAAGCCAGCCAGAGAAGTCAGAGTGGAAGGACACTTTTAGGAATTGTGATCATTTCACCAAAATAGCAAATGAGACGTTTTTTTCCCCCCATACTACAAATGATAATGGATCCAGCCTGCCAGTAGACTTGCCAATAGACTTGGTTTAGCAAGAGTAATGCATGTTTGCTTTCATGTTTATCCACGTGCAATAGGTGCATCTGTCAAAGCCTGCATGTATGTGTGTCGGTATATATTTGCTTTTGTGTCTGTCTGTTTGCCTGCATCTGTGTCAGCGTCATGCCAGATGGGTCACCTGTCAAGGCTTGCCTCTGTAATATTTTGTCAATTCAAGGAAGTTTGTGAGCAGCCTGAAGGCTGATATAAAAGCAGTCTGTTCGTCAGTAACAAGTTAAAGGACAGTGTCTGTGGTAAGCATTACAGCTCGCAGCAGCAGTGCCTATTAATGCTTGTTGTCTTTACCAGGCTGTCTGGCTACGATGGAATATTGACTTATAAGTTACTTGTCTAACATTATCTGTCTTAATCTTTGTTCTTTTTCAGCTACAGTGTCATAAAATACAAAGAAATGTCCACACTTTATCTTCCAGTCTGTCTCTCATCAAACATCTGCCCTCTTCCAGAGTTAGAACCACTAAGATTCCATCTGACTCCACTCCAAAAATTGTATATCTTGCTCGATTTGTTTAACTGATGTGATTTGAAAGCTCACAAAGAGTGTAATTTGGGTTTATTCAGATTGATTCCTTATGTGATTGTGCGTGTGTGTTTGTGTTTGCATGAGAGAGAGAAAGTGCACATACATCCTCTCGTGTTTGTCACATGGGTTATTCCTGTCAGTGTGACATTTAGGTCTGCTCCTCTCTTTCTGTAAACAGTCGTGGCTATACTGTCTGTCTGAGCTCGGCCAAGTCATTACACATACATCAAGTGGGAATACAAAATTTGAGAGAGGAGGAAGAAGAGGAGAAGTGGTGGGAGAGGGAGAAAGGGAGGGGGAGGAGAGGTGAAGGGGTGGGTTGCGGTTCAATCTGAGCTGGTTGGATAAACAGGGTGGTGAAAAGCAGAATAAACTGTAGGTTTGTGGTGTGCCAGCACTGAAAATAGCAGGGATTGCATCAATATTTTGGATCGACTGAAGCCCATCAGTACCTAAGTATTCCACTGAGCCTTTCCTGCACTTTTTTTAACACTTTTAGGCAGTTAAACACCAGGCGCATTTTCTGTGAATACATTTCAGTTGCTTCACTTGACACATTCGTTCATATTCTGGAATCATGTGCAGCTGACGACTGACAAACAGCAGTAAAACTAATGCCGTATGACCACAAATAGCACGCGGGTTTCCTGGCAGATGCTGAAAGAGGTGTTACAGTCATGTAAAAGGCCACAAAGTAAAGATAGGTCATTAGTGGTTTATCATAAATCCGAATCATAAATGCACTTTTTGAAATGGCGTTTCCATCCTTGAATTGAGCAGCGTAATAACATGTCTCCCCCAGTCAGTCACGCTGACTGTATGCATTGTAATCCACCAAACAAGCATGAGAAAATGAATGGCTGGAAAAGCAAACTTGCATTTAATGTAAACTCTTGATTTTCAATGGAAATCCACTGGTAAAGAAAGTTTCACAGTTAAATCCCTGTTTGTGGAGCTACTCATCAGAAAGTAATGAAGCTTTACTATGAGCAGATGGAGTGACCCAGCCAGAGGTTAACCACACCTACTGCAGTGGTTTTACCCTGAGCAGTTCACAACCTCCTTCCCTGTCTCTCTCCCACATATTAAACAAACAGAAACCAAACAAACATACTCAAATTTCCCACTGTCAATTGGTCCATATCAGACTTGCCTGACGATTGTTGTATGTCCCACCTTTACACAGCTGTCATAGCCCAATGAACGGATGGAGAAAAACATCAGGAACGACTGGTCCTACCTCTTTCCTGATTTATGATAACTGACCTCAGTCTACCCTCTTTAGCATAAAAACCTCCCCGTGCATGAAGTGAAACCACAGGATTATGTGACCACTATACCTCTGTTTCTCTTCTCCCTCCTTAGTCTTTCCAAGTCATCTCTTTACAGCACACACGCACCCTCCTTTTATCATTTTTCTCTCCTCTCCTTCTGCCTCCATCCTTCTTGACCGGGCAATGTGCAAAATCTCACATAGTTTAGTGATGACCTCTAATCTAGCTAACTCTTGTAATTGTAGTCTCCTTGCAAATATTCTCCATTCTAAATGCAGATGAGACTGGCCTAGTGGTGGATTCACAGACTGCAACAGATGACGACGGTGAGTATTTATTCATCAGATTGTGAGTAGAAAAAACTGTTTGATTCTGGGCCTATGTTTCCTGAGATGTTTCGGGGGGAGGAGTCTGAATATAATGGCGTTACAGCAAGAGAACTTTAAAAAAAGAAGAAAGCAAATGGTGGAAATGGTAAAAAGTTCATCTGAGGTCTCACAAAGGGCTGATGGTATAAAATGCTAAAAAAGTTGTTTGACAGCTACTAAGCCACCATTAGCTACTGGTCGTCATACAGTATCATGACAGCTAGCATTAAAGTAGTACTAGGAGTATTTTTATGTAACAGTATTGCTATGTTCATTACCATAAAATCTCTAAATAGCAGTGAAAATGGTGATATAATATCACATAAATAAGGGTAATGCATTACTGCAATCAGAAAGCTGTTACATTTGATCACAGTCATCTTTTTTACAATATTTTGATTGCACATCAGCTTGATCTTTTGATAGATTATAGTCTATGTACACTTTATGTCTGTCATACAGCTGTCATAAGCAATTTACTTTCCACATCCACCCCAGCAGTTTTAGATACCATAACCTTGATGTGTGACTGTGAGTTTTGGAACTTCCTGGTGTGGCTCAGATTGCATACGTGTGTGTTTTGGCTTGATGCTAATAAAGATGTCTTTGTGATTTGTTTCAGTCACCCCTTCCCGGTACCCCAGTCTGTGGACGGAGCAGGTTCGCAGCCGACAGAACAATAGAACCAGAGCACCATGTGAGTTTCCAAGACCGCTCTTTCTTTAATGATGGCGATCGGGTGTTCGCAAACCTCAACTGAAAGCACACTCTGTGTTCTTCTTGCTCGTGTGAGCAATCGTGGTTTGGGGCTGTTCCTGTCTTTTAAGGACAGATGGTGGGTTGTGAAACCAATACATCTTGGTGTTGGAGTGCGTCAGGCTTTGAGGATCTGTTTCTATGTGGTTCCTTGCATTGCATATCTGTAATTATCAGCACATGGCACAAACACAGAAACTTCCATTCTTCTCTTTTTCTTCCCTTGACACACGTGCATGTTTATCTTTATATCAGCTAACTTCTTTGCTCTTGGGGAATTTTGTTGCTTTGTGTATTTTAGGCTGGGATGAGAACCCTCAGTGTGGGTGTGTGTGTGTGTGTTTGTATGTGAATCTCATTATCATAATTTACAACCAATAAAAAAGCCTGAGAAATGCAGCATTGATGGTTTTGATTACCATATGTTCTTTGGGGTATTGGGGTGAACAGGAAAAAACTCCCGCCCAAACAAAGAGAACCCATACGGAGGAAGTGGAGCGAAGAAAGTCGGTTTAGAAAGCGGGCAGGCATTTCATTTGGTCTCTTTTGTGCGGGTAAAGACCTCTAATGAAAATAAACAAAGAGAAAAAAGAAATATCTATAATCCTGCATGAGCTTCCGAGCCCTGAGGCGAGCGCTTGAGAGAGGGAAGGCTTGCCAATGAAAGCCTTCATAGCCAGAAGAGCCCCTCTTCCATTCCTTAGTTTAATGCTCTTATCTCAGTTGGAGAGCTGCACGGCTGAGAGGGAGGGTGCTGCACTGAAAAAAAGTCTGATTAGATCCTGCTGAGGCTCTGCAGAGTCCCATCTCTCCCATCAATACCACTGCATTCTCTGTATGTATGGATAAAAAGACAGGATCATGAAGAATTGTATTCTTCCTGGGAATTTTGAACATGTAAACATTTCATTTCTGGTACTTAACTATATCTTGCAGTATTGTGTGTCAGTGTGGGGGTTTACAAAACTGAAGGGTAACTGACCACTGCTCTGCCTTTGTCATGTCTGTTTCTCTCTCTGTCACACACATCCACAAAGGGCAGTGGAGTGTCCAAATATTTACGTAACTGGGAGCTTAGGGAGCTGTACTTAGTCATTAGCCTGTTAATGTCCGTAAACAGTGCCATGGGGGGCTGATATAGCAGTCTACACACACTGTCTCCAAGCACTCATCCTCCACCCCTTTGTCTTTCTCCTCCTTCTCAGGGATTTGCAGCAAGTGTAAAATAATGAGGGTGATGACAGCGCAGCTGCTTGTATTTTGGTTTTGAATACAAATCTTTTCCGTCTCACTGAATGTTGTATAAATCCAAATATGTTCGCCAGATCTGATTAGGAGTGACTCCAAACTCAACTTTAAACACACCCGTTTGTTTGCATCGAGTGCGCAAGGCATTCAACTGGGACCACCGGAGTGAATGCTGACTTTTTGGGCAAATTTCTTAACTGATGCATAACCCCTGATCCCTCTTTCCAGCCTCGTCTTGTGACCAGGAGCGGCACTCTGCCCTGGATGAGGCAAGGCAGCACAAGAATGATGCTGTTTTTGTCCCGGACTGTGCCCAGGGAGGACTCTACAAGCCAGTCCAATGTCACCCCTCCACTGGCTACTGCTGGTGTGTGCTAGTGGATACTGGAAGACCCATACCCGGGACTTCAACCAGGTGGGCCACAAATAACCGGTTTATCTATGGCAATTAGTCACACAATTCCCAAAGATTTGCTCTGCGAGCCATGTGGACAGCCATGTGCCCGTGCCCTTTGGCAAACATCATCTGCACTGAAATGTCCTGAATCTGTATTGGCCATTACTGGTCTCAATATATCTGTGGTCCTTCAAATTTCGAGGAAATTAAGATGAAACTGCCACAGATTTATCAACTGTCACTGGATTAAAACAAGTTTGAGACATGCTGATGGCATCGAGCTATTCAGTGCTCTGGAAAGCGGCAGGTCAGAGGCCAGTCAGGCTGGCAGATAGGGGCACTGGTACACTCTTATTGAGCAACATTGCAGAGTATCAGATCAACAAGGGTCCGGGCAGGGTGCCAGGCAGCACATTAGCACACATATGGAAGTGTGGATTTCCCTTCTTGTCTCAAGCCAACTTTTGGCCCAGTCCCACAGCAGCAATCGGGACCGTCTCTACAGAGGAGGCTGTGAAAGCTTCCCTGTGTCCCCTACTCCTCATCTCTCTCTTTCTCACCACCACCCCCCTTTCTCCCCTCATACTAGCTTTAAATCCTTCTCCTCTTTTTGGATGTGTTTCACAGCCCCTGGTTTGCCACAAAACAATTATTTAAATCCCGAAGATTTCACTGTAAGGGGAGACTGGAAAACATAGGATTCCTCTGACTTTACCAGGACAGTTTGAGTGTTGCCTTTCACCCATTTCAGATTTGATTATTTGCATTTTTCATGTGGTTTATTTACTGTCACAGGTATGAACAACCAAAATGTGATGGCAATGCCAGGGCCCATCCAACTAAACCAAAGGACCATTATAGAAACAGATATCTCCAAGGTAGGTTGTGATAACAGTGATCATGTGTACATCTGTTTGTGTGTGTGTGTTGACATCATTAGCACTGATGGTCAAGGAAATGCTTGATAAATAGTTGAGGATTGCCAGATACTGCCCTTCACTGGTCAATAAGCAATGAGACAGAGACAGATTGGGGGAGGATTAATCTTCAACTGACACTGGAGATGAAGGATAGTGGAATGAAAGCACAGAGGAGAAACAGCAGGGAGGTGGGGTGGAGATAATAGATAATAGGATGCCAGAGACAGGTGGTGATACTAAGACTGATTGCAGTGTAGATAACTGAATTGAGGGCAGAAGATCAGTTTGGGGGTGGAAATCAGGGAGTGAGCTTAGTTACAGGTGAGACTGTGTTAAGAGGGTATTCGCTAGTTGAAGGTGCTAGGACAGATTAGATTATCCTACATCATAACGTCAAAGGCAGTTTTTGAGAAATGATAAAGCAATAAAGTATTTGATCTGGTATAAAAAGCTGCTTTAACAGAGTTCAAACTTCACAGAAAACAACTGAATCAGCCATTTCAGCAAACACCCATAAAACAACTATATACCTATTTAAGTGACAAAAGTGTAATGGGTCATGAATACACCAGACTCAATGTCCACCATTAAACCTTGACTTCAGTTCATTTAACAAAAAACAACTGCTGAAGTTGTTATACCAGCATATGGTGTCAGATCTTAAAGCGCTCGGCTGTCATTTTCAAGGCCAACGAAGATGTTCAGTCGTAGCAATGAGGTTATATCAAAACTAGGAGATATAGCGTTTACTTGCATAAAATGTGCAAAACTAAGGGTTTGTGATATAAACATTTTGAAAAATAAAAAACGGAAAGAAAGGCTCGAAAAGGCGGCACAGACAATACTAATGGTATTGTAATGGTAAAGTAAGACCATAGATATCACAGCAGACTCTTTACTTATCATAGCTTGAACCCTGTTCTAAACATTCAAAAGCTAATTACTTGTCTTTGCTTGTAAAATATAAAGTGATTGACATATTAGAATCAAGATCAGCTAAGTCCTAGAAGAAGTGATACAATAGAGCTCAAACATCTTCCCTGCTTCTAGCCCTAATTAGAATGATTTTAAAGCCTATATGCTCCAAATTCTTGATTTGAGCTGCCTCCAGTTTCACATTTCATCCACATTTCTCTTCATAGCCTTGGACTGACCTTGCTTTACAATGCGGTGGATGCATGCATTCACCTTTGTTTTTAATCACTTAAATGCAGGACTTTTTGTGTTTGTAAAACCAAAGGTAGGTGAATCAGAGTTGCTGCTGCCTACAACCAAATCACCATTTAAAGCTGAATGTTTCTTGGCAAATTTGCTGTTTTTTTGGTGGTTTGGTAAACATGTTAATAATTCAGTAACCTATGAACAGACCTGCCACTGTTCTTGTCCCATCCGCGACTGTTTATTTAACAGTGTGCCAGGACAGAGCTGTGCTCTCTGCTCGCAGGTGCTGCATTCAGCAGCAGAACAGCACTCTGTCTCTGCTCAGGCATCAGGGGCTCTGGTGCTCTGGAGAACAGGCGGACATACAGTCGCAGGTAAATGCTCGTAAAACAAACAAATGTCTCTCATCTGTGCTCTCCACTGACATAGGTGGAGATGGAAAAAAGCCATATTTCTGTATTGAGAATGAAAGAGCTAAACATCTCCAGAGTGTAGTGAGAGAACAAAAAAAATACAATAAATGTATGTAGTGACACAGTCAAAGTACATAAACACACATATACATGAACTTCATTCTAAACCTGCAAAAGAAAGCACCATTTCACCCAAATTTCCAATAGTAAAATAAGCCTCAATTTTGAAAAAAGACATTGCATTTTGTTTTCTTCATGAATGATTGTGTCAGCGACTGTAAACCCTGTCACAGTACAAACCAACTCAGGATCATTATAAATGCTGCCTTCACATTGCTGCAGCCCATTTACAGTTGAAGGACTGGTGTTGAGAGGTTTATGAGGCGAGATGCGAGAAAGGAGCAACTTGCCATGGAAGGGGTAGGAAAAGAAAGCTGAGAAGTTGGCGTGCTCTCCTCTCGGAGCAGGAGCTTGGGGTAGCATTGAGGCAGGCGTTTGGAGCGACGGCTTTGAGTGCTGACAGGACTGTGCCCCATGTGGCTCCATCGAAAAACACTGCTTCTTATTGACAGTAACACACAGGTACACTCATGCAAACAAGCATTAACTGGCCAACTTTTCACAGACATGCGGAGCCTGTGAGTAGTTCTGCTCTTAGTTTTTCATTTAAGGCTTTCTCAACTTGATTCCATCCTGCATCTGTCAAACTTTGGTATTACATGATTATATTCATTATGGGACGTGACAGCAGCCATTTGCTACTGCAGCCTTGAACAAAATGGAAAATGGCCAAACTCAATTTCCTATGAATGACAGCAGGCACTTTTGTGTCACATTTGTGCCCCGCAGTTAAATAGTGTCCAGACAGACAGAGGTTGATTTGTCCCTCCCCCACAAGAAAAACCACCAGGAAGGGACTGAAGCGTTACCTGATGGCTTCCTATTTGAATGAACTGCAGACACACTCAGATTCCTGCGGCATTACGAAGCGGACGGGTGCTCTCCATGAAAAACACTAAGCCTCAAACAAGTCCAACAGCATCCCACAAATCTCTTTTCAGTAAGAAGAAAGATAAAAACACTTTTCCTTCTGTGGGTGAAATTGTGTGGCTGTCTAGACTAATTCACCACAAAAGCCTCTGCAAGGCACCAGTTTGGCTATTAACAGGTGGGTCGGATATTTTACTGGGCTCGGGATACGGAGGCCCTACTAAAACTTAAGTGCAAGTCTGTTCCGCATGTGACAGTGGAAGAGTTTGAACATGTGAATGTTTGAACCATCGGCACAGTGCTGGCTGCTAAAACTCTGAAAGGTTGAGTGGAGGCTGGGTGTTTACACCGATGCTGGTCGCCACCTGTTAGAGAGGTGCAAAGCATGCTATTATCTCCGGCACAGGAGAATCTGGCCCCGCAGGCTTAGGCTATAAAAAGAGCAGCAACCAGTAGAGAATTTCTTCTTCTCCACATGCACAGCAGCACAGGGAAGAGGGACTGTGAGAAAGCAGAGAAGACTGGAATCCAGAAATCTCTCAGGTCTCCATAGCCTTCAGCTCTTTTAGAGCAACATTGGTTCACTCACTCTTAAAACTATATAGCCTAACAGACAATTACAGTCATTAGGGTCATTCCACCTCTGTTGTCCTTTCTTTTAGGATTTTCCTGTCATTCCACATGTAATAAAGCCTCACTGTTGGTTTTTAATAGGTTGTCGCAAATGAATTTTACCTCATAGATTTACGGACCACTTAAATCCCCCTGATGTGTAAGTCGTTTCCATTAGTGTGTGGACGCAAACCTTTAAATGAGATCAAGTGCCACTACCTTTGTCTGTCAGAACAGTATTTAGTCCGCTTGTTGTGTTAGGGAGTCTCAGATGCTCTTAGTATTCCCCGTACACTCAGTATTCAGCAACAAATTCATTGCCTACAGCTGTCAAACCACTCGGGGCCTCCAGGATGATTGGCAGGTATCTGCTTCCTCCTTCAGATGAGGGAGGTCTGATACTTTATGAGAGCGAGTAAAAGTCGACTAGTCTTGGTTTTTATTCTCTCCTCTGCTGTTTTTATGTGCCTTTCATGTTAAAACGACACTGACGTTTACGTGGCTTCACTCCCCAAAACATTTATTAGGCCACCTATCACGACCGTATTATGCTTTTTAGCGGTGCATTTAACCTTGATAGCCGGTGTTGTATACATGTCACACACTCATGTATGTGTGGTTCATTTTCCAGGCTGTGATGGGGCAAAGAAAACAGAGTTCCTGACAAGTGTTCTTGACGCGCTGTCGACAGACATGGTGCATGCTGTCACAGATCCAGCATCTGCCGGAAGGTATGACATTTGGTTGTGTTCATCTTATGATTTCTTATGCATATCAGTGGGGTCAGTCATTCACCATAAAGGCACAAATGCATTCCACTCTACTATTGTGGTTGGGATAAAATGAGATATTCTTTGTCCTCCAAAAGAAGTTATTGGACTGTTTTATTTCATATGGAAGTGAATATTTTCTGATAAACTGATGAATTGATACGTGACCTTTAGGATGGCTGAGCCTGACCCCAGTCACACCCTAGAGGAGAGGGTTGTCCACTGGTATTTCAGTCAGCTGGACAAAAATGTCAGTGGGGACATCGGAAAGAAGGAGCTTAAGCCTTTCAAACGCTTCCTGCGCAAGAAGTCCAAGCCGAAGAAGTGTGTTAAAAAATTTGTGGAGTACTGCGACATCAGCAACGACAAGGCGCTGTCTCTGCAGGAGCTGATGGGCTGCCTGGGGGTGACTAAGGAAGAGCGTAAGTTAAAAAGCACAACCTAGTTTAGAATACAACTGTACTTCTGTATGTCAAATCACTTTCAATTATCAAAGTGTATCAATAGTATATGGCAGTTGATACAATCTGATTTAGTCCTAACCATGATTTTTATTTTTTTTTATCTTAACCAAGTAGAGTTATGTTATTGCCTTATCCCAACCCTGAAGAGACAATATGTTATTGTTGTTATATTGATGTTTAACCAAGGCAATAAGCAAATGGTGTCCACTAAGGTTATAGTAGTATTGTAAAAATAATGTATCTAGCCCTAACCACAAATCATTTCTAAACCTAACCAAGTGATTATTTTTTTTGCCTAAACCTAACCCGGAAGTGACAATGTGTCTTTGTACCTTGTTGTTGACTTTTTAACCCAGAAGTGGAAAAATAGTTGTCATAACTGGACAGACCATTGTTAAAAGCCATGAGTTGAAATCGCTCCAGGTAATGACGCCATCCAACACCCTATTTTCCTCAGAGAGAGGGATTTGTGGTTTCTTAATGGAAACACTTGAGAAGGATTTCTGCACTAACAGCAGACATCTTATGCTGTTTTTTCACAACTGACATAGTTTCCTTCAGTCTTAATGAAATGTGTGATATGCCTTGGTAAGAATAACAGTGAAGGAAAATACAACTACTGCTTTTCCATCCATTAATTTACACCTCAATTCAAACGAATCATTTAGGGTGTGGACTGACCCACTCATCTCCTCTCCGCCCCCCACTTCCTCAGGGTCTGTCTCTTTTGCGATATGTAGTACTTCATAACCCTTGAAGGATGTTGTCGTGGTATTCGAGAACAAACAATAAATAGCCTGAAAGCTCAGACCCCACACCAAACTGATAGAAAAATACTTGACTGGCAATTCTATTCTCAATTGCTTACATTTGTCTCATCCGGAGATGGATCATTGACACCTGGTAGGCTTCAGTCTTGCTGTGACTCATGTGTGAAACAGCTTTGGTAGTTAAAATTGCTCCACAGAACGTAACGGCCGCTGGCTGGTTAATAACACCATTGAGAACACACATTGTAATTCCTGTGTCACATATTGGCTCCACAAACTGTAGACTTCTCTGTCGCTTCATTGCTCTATATTTTTTACAAGATTTTTAAAGGCTAACATTAAGAATTGCATCTTAAATCTGCAAAATGTCACCAGTGTTTGATTTTGAAACAACAGTTACGATTCAGATTTCCTTGTAGGAATATAGAGCACTGAAGAATGTACTGGTGGAGCATTATTAGCTTATTTTCTTCTCGTTAAGTGAACTAATGATGAGATTTGATGTTGAAAACAAACCAAAAACCAAGACAAAAAGAGTTTAAGCCTCCCACCTATAGCACCTTGTATCTTCCACAAGGTACAGTGAATGTAGCGTCTTCTGAAGTTGAAGCTATGCAGAGATTAAAAAAAAAAAAGAAAAAGAAAAGGGGCTGCATAACCTTGTAAAGTGATGCGTAACTGTACCCTTCAATTCTTAACGTCTTGCCAAATTACATATTTTCAGACATATCTGACCCAAAACACAAATCAGACACCCAGATGTATGGCCATAAGAACAGAAAAGGGTTCTTTATTTTATGAACAAGCAACCAATTTGGTTGTTTTGATTAGAGGACCTCTTTTAGCAGTCATTGCCAGTAAAGTTAAACACAGTCCAAATTTTTCACCGAACAAGCTTGGACAGAATCCTTAATGTTGTAAACAGTCTTTATAGAATCAGTCAGCATTGGATTAACATGACATCAAGTACATGGATATTAAACAAATAGTAAAGTCCAATCAGCTGGAATGACTGACTTAAAATCAGCCTGCCAAATTACAATACAATTCACTCCAGTTTGGCTAAAAAACAGATTCTTCATCTGTTTGAAATCAAGGATACACCGTTGAGAAAATAATTAGAAAAATACAAAGACAAATGTTTCAGCAATTGAGAAATTGTACCAACTGAAGGATGTGTTTATTTTTAGCCTTTTTGAATCCCCATTAGCGTCTGGAATCCGAGTTCCGTTTCAGGTTGTTAACATCACATTTTGTCTTACAGCGGCTAGACCAGGGGATGGTGTACCTTCCAGTAAACTAGTAAGTAAGTTTTGTGCTGCACAAAACATTGGTGGCATGTCTTTTCTAATTGTGACATTTCATCTCTTGGGGTTGACTTAAGATGACGTGTGCATTTATCAAAAACTTGTCTAACCGTAACAATGCCGTTTTTATTTTTTTTCTCTTCAGAATCCATCGAAGAAGCAAGGCTAAACCAACAACAGTGATTTCCCCTCTCGCGCAGAGAATCCGCCCTCACCAATCGGCAATAATGGAAACCATAGTATTTGCACTTTGTACTTTAAAAAAAAAAAAAAGATGTAAATTCACTTTGTAGAAATAAGGTATTTAAACAGACTGCTGAATCTGTGAATGATGTAGTTAGCTTTTTATGTCCTGAGAAACAAAAAAAAATTAACACATACAATGTATGTGTCGTGTCTAAAAAGTGTACTTTTCAAAGTTGTACAAGTTTTCATGTTTGATGCTACGTTTAGTACCCCTTGCCGCAGTTTAGTTTTCTCCCCATGTTGATGATATTAAGGCAGATATATGTATAGTTTGCTGCACAGCTACAATAACTTAGACTATACCATCCTTTATGTACTGACCTATTGGTTCCTTTTTTGTGCTTTGTAAAGCAGTTTGCAAGAATGTATTAAACATACAGTACATCATAAAATTGTCCTGTGTTCACATACAGTATATTCATCTTTATTAGAAATAAAGAACTCTTTTATACATGTTTTTCTCTTGCCTAATGTGTCAAAGAAGGAAGAGTTGGTAGTCAAATTCCGTTGTTTATCTCCTATTAGTCTTTTATAATTTAACTTGTTATATAAATCTTGTAACGTCTTTGTCATTTGTGTTTTCTTGCTGTTCCTTCAATAAAACAACTTGTTGACACATCCTGTCAGAGCCAAGTATTAGTCATACATAGCAGAGGTCGTGTTTCATCCCATTTCAAGACAGTTTGCCAATTCCCCTGAGGCAGTAATTTTGAATTGGAAAAACGGATGGTACTTATTTCTGATGTCGTCAGAGATTTCTCTTATGTACTAAAGACATTTAGATACACCAATTCCTGCAATGTGTTGCCCAAGTGCTCATTAAAAGGGTGTTATGTGAGCCTGTGCATGTGAGTATGAACAAGTGTATTTGCATAAGGTGTACTTACATGTATATGGTAGATGTAAACTTGAAAAGTCTGCGACACCTGAATAGATTCTTTGTTGAGGAACAACACGCAGCTCAGACTAGCCATGACACATTACACTACTGTACATTGTTCCTGCCTGATTATGCTGGGGCTGCTAAGTGGTAAGCCATGGCTTTTCACACGTATAGTCCACTATAGGGTTGAGGGACTGACCTCAGACTGACCTGCTCACTAGAGCTTAGCCTCTAATTTATGATTAACACATCAGTCTCCTAATCCAGCTCAATGGTCTGGTTTTAACACCCCAGGGGAACACAGAGGAGAGATCATTACTGAAGGTGGATTAGCAATGGGTGACCTATGGCCTTTTTAAGCATAACTCAGGTCCACAGCAATTGTTAACTTCTGTCACAGTCATTGAGAAATTAACAGTATAGTGCACCCTTTCTGTACATTGAGGAATGTCTTGACCAACACCTGCTGAGACTGGCTCCAACTAATGTATAGATCTTTGCTTATGTAAGTATTTTACGTTTAAAGTCACAACACAGCTGCATATTTTTGCAGAAACCCTAATTTGCGCCCATGTTCCTGCTCAACTTAAGGTGACATTAGCACTGTGTCCAGAACAACATTTGCTTTTCCCAAACAGCCATGTCATCTGCTGGTGTTGTTGATCGAGTTACAGGTGGAGCAGCACATTCAGCAAACTCATCAACCTGCAGCTTAATCTGCAGCAAATCCACTGACTGCTGCCGAGGCTCCAACCTCCACCCAGCACAGTGCTAAAACCTTGTCACGAGTGACTTCTACTCCCCTGGGCTGAGGTGCACGTAAACACCTTTTATGATTTGGCTGGATGTCAACACATGGTTTCCAGAATATGTTCCCCTGTTGGCTTGGACTGTTGCCTGAACTGATGGAGTAGTTCAAGAAACCCATCCAAACCTTTTGGCCTGCTTACCAGGAGCTTCTCACGATTGGCGAGGCCTCCCCCCTCTTCTGCTCCTTAGGTCTGCTTCCTCACTTCTCTCCTTCACATATGCATAAACACACTCCCTGAGCACAGAGATACTATTGAGCACGATTTGTGGGCACAGTTTGTGTGTTTTAATGGGCAAAATCAGGCACCCGATCTCACCGCTGGCAGGCCCTGCAGGCTGTGGACTCATGAAGAAATTACTGTCAAAAGCCATCAGGGCTTTAATAGCCTTTGGCCCATCAGCGCTTCCCCCGGCCTTTAGAGGGGCTCTGGTCTGTGGGTAAATAGCTCAAGGACAGCCTGCACCCTGGGACCCTCTCTCTTACCGCTTCCCCTGGTGTGGCCCAAACACCCCAGCGGTCCAGTCAGAACCCCAGAACACAGTTAGACATTACACCCAAGAAAATGAATTGCTGAAGGAGGTGTGACTTGTTAATGGTCAGAGTGCAAAAGAAAAACAAGCACTGTTGTACACGGCTCGGTATGCTCATACAAGGGACCTTTTCATAAACTTTATCTCCCTTCCAAATGATTTCATTTGTTACTAGTACAAGCAGTAAGTTCAGATTTAATATGTGTGTGTGTATATTACATGAGCAAATTCAGTTTATAGAACAGAATGTACATATATTCAGCTATAAACTGTACAATTAGAGGTATTGATAATCCAAATAAAAAGCCTTTGTCCAGACCGCCAAAAATCATAAGTAATGGACCTTCTGCTTCTTCCAATCTGTTGAATTCCATTCAGCTGGTATTATCCTCGTCAGTGCATCTAACATAACTGCTGCTGTTGTCCATGCTGCTGCTTCCTTCCTTAAGATGGACACATACAGCATTACTCATCCCTGCCAAACAGCTAACCACGCAAGATAAAATGTTCTACTTGAGATAGAGTGTCTGCAGTATCAAGGGGAAAGCGAGGGGAACATCATCTTCGGCACTCGTGGGGTGAATTGTGAAGCTTCTCTCATTTATGTGTTCCAGCTGAACGGAGTGGCTGCCAAGTTCGGGATCTGGCCTGACATCAGAATTTCCCGCGGTGATAAAGAGACTCTTGTTTGATAGGCAAAGGCAGAAAAAAATTGTGATACTCAGAGAGTGATATGGGCAATTAGAGGAGTGAAATTCCCAGTAGACAAAAGACAGAGTACTGTATGTGTGAGCGGCCTCCACACATACAAAACACCCTCTAACTGCACACATATGCACATTTGCACATTTAGACAGAAAGTAGATATCTGAATATATGAATTTAACATGTGACTTACTGAATTCAAATGAGAAATAATAGCAGAAATAAAAGACATATTTTCTGTATCCTCACAGACCTTTTTCTTCCAGAATAAGCTTTGCTTTCATTCTTGAATATTTGGGGGGATTAAAACCTCTGGGCCTGGGAGTTGGAGGGTGGGGGGTACTCGTCCTTTAATCTCATTCTCACAGTGTCCACCTTTGACATAGCAGTATCCCATTTGAGCTTGACCAGGGCTGAGAGGGAGTGCCATGTGGATGGGCCAACGGTGGGAGAGTGAGAGGGGGAGGCAATGATGGGCACTGGAGGTAGTGAAGGTTGGAGGGAGAGTAGGAGGGAGGTGGGGGGCTGTCGGGCCTAAACCCAAGGGATTAACAGGGTGACTTCTCTTCTGGAATGTTCCTCTGACAGCCAAGACCCGCCCACCCACAGCTGCCTGCACCAGACAGGTGCATGGCCAAGACAAGGCGGGTGGTGGATGAGTGTGTGTGGGGAAGACAGGGCGGCAGAGGTGGTGAAGAAGAAAACACACTTCCATATGCAAGCACAGACTGATAAGTAGATTTGAGCAGAGAGTTGGGTCTTCAAAAAGAAACCGAGATATTCAGTACACCACAGGGAAACTAGAATCAATACCGTTAATCGTAGAAGGATTGTAGCACATCACAGACCCACTCGGGACTTTTACACACTCACCAAGTCATCTGAATTGACGTAGAAAGGCTCAATAAGGTAGTAAGCTCAATAAAGAGAAAGCTAAACCTAACACAGGAACGTCTCCACTGCTCTGCACACCAGAACAATGTCCATTAACTGTCTGGTCACTTCATCAACATGCTGTATACAAAGCAGGCACGGCAGCATTTGGTGATACACAACAGTAAGCAAGTTCATTTGTCATGCTGTCATCTATGTTTGGGAATGTAGCGGATCTTGCCCCTGCTTGTTGTGCAGTCTAAAGTATGACTTTGTGAAAATGGCAAACAGAAGATTGATTTTCTGCAGTATCATCTCTGTGATGCATTAATTCCATAATATAATTCAATAAATGCACAACAGTTCTGGAAACATCCTCAGGTTGTGCCAAGTAGCAACAAAGGACAATAAACAGTGCTGCTGCTCGACAACAAGCCCTTGTTCAAAAGCAAGGAAAAATCCCTCACACATCTCCCTTTGAAGCCGGTGGGATTCCTGTGTCTGTCTGCGTGTGTGTGTGTGGGTGGGTGGGTGTGTGTGCAATTGTGCCTCTAAGATGTTTGATTGATAGAGGGTCTGTGAAATCTGAGTCTTTGTTTTGCCCTCTCTCCAGTGACCTGCCCTGTCATGTCTCCCATGTTTTGAGAAGCAGGTAGTCTATCCAAACATCTGGTGAATACTGGGGGACAACAGTGTTCAGGTGGTGGGACTCGAGTACCAGAGAGGTCAAAGGTGAAAAACCAGAGGTCACTTTGGCATCCAGGTGGATGTTCCGAAGGAATGCCACCAACTTTTGGTGTCTGAGTTGCCAACAGATACCGCTTCAGCCTCCCTAAGAAAAAAAAACCCTACAAAATGATGTTTCTGCACAGGTGAACCAGTCAAATGTAAAGTGAAAATTGCAAATGTGGTGATATGATGTGTTTGCCCTGAATTACTGAGATCCTTTTACATCTTAGGCAAGAAACAAGGTGGAGATTATGCACATGCACATGTATTTCATGTATGTGTGTTTGTTTGAAATATTCCACTGAAACTACTGATTCAAATTCTTTTTCAACTTTTTTTTTCTCATGTGAAATATCTTGACTACTATCTACTTGATTGGCTCAACATTTTTACAGAAATCACCATTAGGCACACTTCTAATGGCCTAAGATTCCATGGACTTTTGCCATTATGATGATCTGTGCTCATCTAGAATTTTGTTTTAGCTCTTAAGACGTTCACATCAGGACCAAGGCAGGATTCATAGGGATGCGATGTTTTAACGTTCGAAAGAGGGCACTGACCTTTGGAAATGTAGCAACTGTTGATGCACAGCATAAAATGATAAATGGTAAGCACTGATATGTAGTTTTCATCTTTTATATCTTTATTTCACGTTAAGCCATGTTTCATTTTGGGGTAGGGTACAATCATCACTTTTCTATCAGCAAACCAAAAGTGTATACTTATCCAATACTTATAAATCTACATGTGTAAAGAAGCTAAAATCAGGAAATGAAAGATCTCCATACTTGGATCAAACTCTGTGATCTTTCAAATCAAGTCTACTTCAAATCTGTGGTGCCTTAGAGTCTTTGCAGTCACACAGGATGGATTTTCAGTTGGCCGCAGTAGTGAGGAAGATGATGTTGACAAAGCAGGTGTGTCTTTGCCACACCACCATCCAGGCTGTTTTGGGTAGATCATCTAAGCATGTGTGCAGACCACCAGGCAAGGCTTTGTACTTTCCCTAGGAGAGTCTAGTTGCTGAGCTCTGGCTTTAAGCAAGTCCAGGAGGAAGCTGCTACGCGTCATATAACTCTCCTCAGTCACTCACTGCACATATCCAGAACAAAACAGAGGTAGATTGATAGATCACAAACTTGCACGATGCACAAACAAGCCAGAGGAAACAGGAAAGTCCCTCATCAGGCTGACAGTAAACACGTCTCATGATTCGATTCCTCATTAATCAGGCATGCTTTGACAAACTCCACAAATACAACTGAAATATAGTGCTGTTGATTCAGAGGCTATCGGCCTACTGCTTTAAAAATGATCCATTGTTATTTGGCTTAAGTCATAACCTACTGGAGAAAAGTGTGGGTATATCTAAATTCTAACTTGTCACATGAATCTTGAATGTAATATTTACAAGTGAGTGAACATATCTCTTTCCGAACCCCCTTTCCCCCTCTCTAACCCTGCATATGGTTCTCATGCTACTCTAATCTTTCTCCCTCATTCCTTCAGTGTTGAATAAGGTGATTTAATGATTATTAGATCTGCCGAATCCAGCAAAGCTACAAATCTTGAAGGCCTTGTGGTCACATTGTTCAGACGTGAGGAGCAGTCAGCCGCTGTAATCCATGCTGAAATGCCCCTGAAAGAGGCTCTTGTTGCTGCCCTCGCTCCCCTCCAATAGCTGGAAAACGTTAGAAGTCAGGTTACGTGAATGTCCAGTGTCAGAGGGCTGCTTGTATGGCTTTTGTCGTGCATCACTTTATCAGAGAAAAGAGCCGCCCCTATGTCGCAGCTACCTAAGATCTGGAGAACGGGATTGTGATGAGAAGAGGAAAAGCTGTTGCTCCTCGCAAGACTGGTCAATCCAAGTTTTCTTTTTTTTTCTTTGGCAAAAATAGAGGGTAGTTTAACCAGGGATTTATGCCTCAGTAAGTTTTCATATATTCATCTCTAAATGTACAGCACAGGTGTTTTTGCAGGTCTCTTTGGAAAGCCGATCAGACAGCTGCAGCAGATTCAGAACACTGCAGACGGAGTCCTTACTCCCCCCAGCTGTCAGATCTTTGCACTGCTTCAAGTGTGTAATAAATATGTATGTTATAAAACGCAAGTGCTTTAAAAGAGAGCAAAATGATTTAGAGACAAAATACTTTCCTGACCTGCTGATATATTATGAAGGATTCAGGCTTCTCTGGTAATCTAGTGTTTAAATATCCCACAGAGGAAAGGAAACATTTAGAGGCAGCTTTGAGTATTTAAGTGCCAGAAAACTTCTTTTCCCCCTTTAGTCAAAGTTTAATCGATTGCTGCTGATCACATTGTTTAGATTTAGATTTGGCATGATATGAAAATCAGAAATTCACTGCATATGTAACACTTTTGATTGCCTTGATGACCAAACATCTGACAGTTGGAGTTTCATACTTTAAGAACGGGCACAAGAAGTTTAATAAGAGTGTTGGTTTTCTCATCAAACAACTTGCAAAAACACAACTGAGCATTGCTGTCTAAATGGTTAACAACTACCTCAATTTAAAGACATATGGATGTTTGAGAAATTCAACAAATTTGGGGGAATTTTTTTTATTGTGACGCATCTTGTTGTGCTGCGTGTCACACAAGATGAAAATGGGGGGAAATAAATAAAGTGGGGTGAAGAATTTGACATGAAATCTAATGTCAACCTCATGATAGAAAATAAAGTCAGTGTGGCACGCACATATGAATCAGAGTTGAACTGGTTTCACAATTTTTTTTGTCAACAGTCCAACTCAAAGACTCACAGATGTGTAACCAAGTGATGAAACCTCCCTTTAAAGGTGGACGAGGGATGTCAGCAAATGGCAAAACGTGTTATGACAAATTAGACAAGGCAATTGTGGCACTATCATGGCTTGATGACTACACACAAAGCGCTTCTTTGAGAACTTTTTTTTTTCTTTGGTTTTCACTTGGCTAGAGATTCAGTCACATCCTTTCAGAAAAGGTCCCGGGGAGCCACTGACAACCCAGAATCACACGTCGCCCTCCACCCCCATCGCTCCCATGGCCCCTCCGCCACCATCTCTATCAAAGGCTTAGCATGATCTGTGGACAGATGAAAGGGAAAATATGATTTTGAAGGGAAAAAAATAGGAAAAGAAAAAATGCAAGAAGCCAGTGAAGTGCAAGGGAATGGATAACAGCATTAAAGCTAAAGTGTTGATGGAGCCACCCCGTTATCAAAGAAAAGGCCTGTTTCACGCAGCAGTTTAATAACTTTCATGGAGAACAACGGGCTTAGCTGTTAAAAAAGAAAAAAAAATCATTTTTACTTTCAAAGAGGTCACACACAAGTTGCTCAAAGCTGACCATGTCTTATAAAAAGGTAAAAAGGTAGGTTTGAAGGAAGGGGGGGGTGTTGATGGCTATGGTGACAGATGTGCATACGAGGTGTCAAAGCAAACAGGACTAGGCAGAGGGGCCACAGGTGTGCAGTCTGCTCACCTGACTGCAGACACAGACAATTCCAAGCCCCCAACATGCATACCATACAGCCGTTTGCCCTGCAGGACTCTCTGAGACCGGCCTCTTCCATGCACCTGGATCAGCTGCAACGAGTGTGGAAGAAGAAAAACAACAAACCTTTGTTTAGAGGTTTGGCACTAAAAATGATCCATTACAACACAAAGAAAAAATGTGAGGCGCCTGTTTCCAAGATGGAAATGTTTGTGTTTCTGAAATCTAATAATGGGATTTAAGATTGTCAGCAAGTTTTGAATGATTTGCTCCTAACTCGAAAAAAGTCTTTCTCTGACAACTTTTTGTGTGCAGGAACCATGCTTTTCACATTGAACTCTACTGGGAACCACAAAGTAAAGAGGGTTTACTTTGATTTGGGGAATTCAGTGGGATAGAAGAACAGCTGGTCAAGTTTTTTATGCTATGTGCTCGTAAGTAACGATGAGGCTGAAAATCTGTAAATGCTGTCACAGAGAAAGTCAGAAGTCTTCTAAAACTTTGCTCAGGCTTTCTGTTCCTAAACAGAAACATCTTTGTCTCCTACCTGAAGCTCTCAGTGTCTGATTTTTGCTGGTCAGCCCTCTACAATGATTTCTGTCCATCTCTCTCAAACCCCCTCATTCTCTCACAAGCCTCATTGCATCCCCCCCACACTACCCCCCTCCGGGGATAAGCTGTGGTTGGGCTCTGACATCCCAAGTAATTTACTAAGTCAACACAGAGTGAAGAGGGCCCGTGTGCTTCAGAGAAAGACCCTCTATATGCAACAGATTCAGTCCCTGAGGAGACATGGCACACAAGCACCATGCTACCATGCTGGGAATCATTTAAAAAAAAAAGGATAATATCATGTGTTGATAGATGATTATATGTGTCATATATGTGTTTTTATGTTGTTTTTTTTAACTCTTTGTGATCAGTTGTCATAAACATTAGGAATTTGCTGACTGCACACATGTGAACATAATACTACTAATGTTCTCTCTTGCATTCAGTTCAGTAAAAATAAACTTCTATGTGATTTTACACTGAAACGTGAACACAATTCAGACGTATTACAGTGATCCAGTGTCATGACATAAGCTGAAATGCACTCTGGGAGATGAGACACTTGCCCCAGCATTTCAAGAGAATGCCAGGATTTACAGCAGTTTGCTACAACCTGCTGAACACATTTGGCAGACAAAAGAAAAGCGTTTGAAATCTTTTAGCTTTCGTTTTTATTTTTTCTTGGATCTAAGTCGAGTGGTGCTGTGGTTAGCACCGTGAGACCCACATGTGGGAAATTGCTTGTCAGCTGAGGCCTTTCTGTGTGGAGTTTATATGTTGTCTATGAGCTTGTGTGGGTTTTGTCCGGGTGCTCTAGCTTCCCTCCAAAGTCTGAAGACATTACGTTTAAGGGGATGTTTCAATATCTTTTCAGTGGGGCTGTGTGAAGTACTTATAAGCAATCAGCGTCTCACCGTATCTGTGGCAGACAGAGGTCAGAGCACTCGCAGTTTGGAGAATCAGGGAGGAAATCTGATAAAGGAGCTTAATCTAACAGCTTAAACTACTCATGCCTCAAAATTTATAGCAGTTCATGCAAACGCCATATACCGTGATTTATGGCGCATCGCTCTTGAATTAGCTAGTTGTTGTTGTTAACTGTTTCTAATATTAGCGTTTGAAAGCACTGGGGTGGTTCTGCTCTGCTTTAATTTAAGCAGAGTCATCTGAAAAATATACCCTTCAACTTAAATTAAAGACAATGCCTGGCCAGAAAGACAAAATTACTTCATATCAAAATTATGTACAAAGTTTTCACGCAGGACATCTTTAGAATATGTCCTGATCTAAATGGGATTCATGACTAACATAAAAACTTTTACATTGATTTTACTCCACAGTTCTCCAGATTGTTGTAGAGGATATGGTTACAAAGTCGTGCACATATAAAGGAACTAAACACTACTACACTAGATGAACTTGAATTTGCACATACGTACACACTTAGGCTTGCTCAGGGTCAGCACTGCTCTCCCACTGCAGCTTCCCCGTGTAAAGGCATCTTGGTAATGTGTGTTTGCTTTCCCATTAGACCGCTCTTCAGATGTGAGAGCTACCTGGGTTGGTTCACTCCCCGAGGAGAGTTTTTTACTCCCTTCCAAAAAGCATTATGGGGAATCCGCCACATAAACAAGTAATTAAGAGTTTAACTCAGACACATTGCAGAGACAACCTTTAAAAGTTTATCTTTTTGCTCTGAGCAGAGCATCTTTGCACTCATGATGGAAATTAATATTTGTCATTGGTCTTTAATCATTCTTGTACAAACAATAGTGTTTGGACCCTCTTTTTTCAAATTTTTAAAGAATGGGAAACAAGATGGTGCTGCAAAAGAAATTGAAAAATTCAGCATCGATAAGAAAGTGCTTTTTGTTTTTTTTAATTAGATGATTGAATGGCAAAGTCAAGCATTTGTTTTGTTTTGTTTTGTCTTTTGAAAATAAGCATTTCTCTACATTATACGGAGATTCAGATACAGATGTGCATGGTTAACAATGATTATGAGGTCTTTGCTGTGGGCCACTGCTGCAAATGTTCTCAAGAGGTGGATTAGGAAGATAAAGGCATAAGGGGAGGCGGTGGAGCTTTCAACATAGAGGGCCCTGAGAATCTACTGCTCGCCACACAGTTATAAGAAGACAGTGAGCTTTATGGCGTGACAAACGATGAGTCAGGAGGAACCGAAGACCTGAACTCATGCACACCCACATGGACACCCCGTCCTGTTTCTCATCTGCCAAGACACGAGATGGATGGGGATTTTAAACAATGCCGTTAAGTCAGAATTCACACTTACTGCACAGCACAAAAACATCTACATGCACCCAGATAGACTGAAATACATGACCCAATCCTTTTCACTTTGTTCTCCCTTTCTATACTGTCAGTAGCACTCTCTTACCTCATTATACTACATCTGACTTCAGGCATCTTTAAATGATCCCACATAAACGTAAATAATTTGCAGGTTTTTAAAGTCCATATTTGCAGTGTATGCAAGCAGTATTTTCTCCCACGAGTCTCCTCTTTTGCATGTCTTTTGATTACTTTATGTCCTTTATATGTATTTATTTAGATATTTTTTTACAATCATAATTACAATATATGAAACATTTCAAATTGTCAGTAAAATTAGGAGTGACACACTGAAGCAAGCAGATAAAAGACATATCTGTACAGAAACATCCTTATGTAGGTTAGGTTACACTTCACATATTTTGCCCTAGTATATTTCTTTGTGGTCAAATTCAACTTTCTCCACTTAATCCATCCGGTTCAAGGTTCTTTCAGACAGCACACTGGATCTCAGAACATCACATTAAGGTGTGTATACTTGTTTCACTTTCAAGAAAATATCAACATTGAATAAATATGATGAAAGCTGAGTAAAACCCTGCAGTGTTCAGTGCTGGGAAGCCTCCTCACTAGGCTAGGTCATGTACAAGCCATAGTCATCAATCACAAACAGTGGGGACCGCGTAGCGACGAGCTGGCAAAAGGAGTTGATGGCTTGACATGACTTGGCCCTCCCCACGTCCTCAAATTCCAAGCCATCGCTGACTGAAAGGATTACTTGCATAATCTGATATTTGCTGGTACAAGAAAGCATTCATGCCTCATTTCACTAAGTTTTTATTGGCTTTTTATATGTGACTTGGTTATGTGTGCCTGCCCGTGCTGCCTCCAATCCTGATATTTGTCTTTGCATATCATTAATAGTTTTTCTTGAGAATTTGAATTCAACTCTTCGTTCAGCCTTCTTAGAGTCTATTCATTTTCCAAGCAACACAAGCCCCTATTCCCTTATGTAAAGCCCCTATTGCATGCCCTTGATTGTAGATTGTAGACATGGATATAGTCACATGAGTTTTGTTTTTTTGGAAGAAGAAGAAGAAGAATGCTGTAGCATCTTCCTGTTAGAGCCAAGTCAGTGTAAATGAGTGATGTAACTGTTCTGTGCCTGAGGGCAGAAAGTGTGTGGCATGTCGGTGACTTGATGCCGCGCCAGCGATCAAGAAACCCTACCTTGGCAGCTTGGCAATCTCTGAATATGAACATTACTTTTTAAATTAAAATACAGATTTTCTAGCCCAACAGTTAGAATAAAACGGTGCCATTCCATGTTTTGTAGAAACCATTAATACATATAATTTAAACCTTTCTCAGCCAACATCGCCCAAAGTCTGTTGCACCTTGTAACATAGTGATACTTTGTCAGGAACGTTCAGAGCTCTGAAACACAAAGCTGTTGTAGTTTACGCAAAACCATGACTTTTCCTGGCATTACTTCAGTAGTTTTAGTGCTTAAATGTAACAACACAGAAAATGAAAAAAAAAATGTAAGAAGATAAAAGTGGCATCTTATTTCACAGGCAACCCTTCAACCACCACAGGTGTGGTTGTTTGCTGGTTGGTAAGGCTTACTCACATGTATCCGTGGCCCCAAGAAGGCCAAATTGGCAACATTTTACCCTGACAACTACTAATTTAACTGTACTGAGATTGTGAGGTGGTCTTGGCCATACATGTGTTTATTCTCTTACATATCTGTAGTTTTTGCCTGATTTAAGTGAACTAAAGTAAATGACTTCTGAAAAGTTACATCCACGTGACCTGACTTTTCCATCACTTCTATCATCATTGCTGTTTCTAATAATGTGAATAATACTCATGTGGAATATTTACATATCTTTTAAGCATTCTCATACAGCTGAGTGAGAGTCAAGCAGTCAGGATAAAGACGTGGCACCCTGTTGCTTCTATCTTTTTCTCATCTTGAAGATGGCACTATCATGCAGGCCCGAGCAGTCAGAGTAATCTGTTACTTCCTACCTATGTCATCATCTCCTTGCTCAAATGATGGGTTAGGTGTTGTTGCACAGCGATCCAAAGCGGTGAGTTTACATAGCTCAGATACCCAGAGATACCTTCATCTTTCATTGTGCCTATAGTCCATCACACAGATAGGAAACCGATAGGAGCTAATCAGTAAATGGTGGTTTTAACTGGCAGGGGCATCTGACATGAGTTGGACCTCACAGGATTTCCACATGTTGTCTGAATGAGAGACAGATTTTATCACAACGAAAGCTGTTTTTGTCAGCTGTGTGAGGGCCATCTTTAAAAATAGTTTTTTGAAGTACTCTTTTAAATCAATGAATACATATTTTAACAAATTTGAATACATGTGAATTTCCTGTCTCTTCATTTTGTTCTATTTTATAGTGTTTTGACCAGTATATGACTACTGTACTGTATTATGTTTATAACAATCAAGTTTACAATAATGAATTTTTAGCATGCTGACCTTCACTATTTGACACTAAACATAAATATAAAGTGGAGCTAAACGGCACGTTTTAATGGTATTTATCATGAACGAAAAATATTGCACACACAAACGAAAATGTTGAATCAGCCTTTATTGAAAATTCCATGATTACCAAAGCAGTGAAGGAATGTATGATACAAATTTCTTGTCAACAGTTTGAAAAACACAAAGAAACCCTAACCTGGTGGTAATCTTGAATATAGCATCATATAGTGTCAGAAATACATCTGAGGGACATCAGTTACATTTACATCACTAAAGTCATGCCAAATGTTTTTTAATTAAGTTTTATAATTAA
The DNA here is from genome assembly GCF_036924035.1 of Leuresthes tenuis. NCBI lineage: Eukaryota > Metazoa > Chordata > Actinopteri > Atheriniformes > Atherinopsidae > Leuresthes > Leuresthes tenuis. The sequence goes on from NW_027325362.1 coordinate 20,977,759, forward strand.
GCAACTGTTAATGATTATTCAACATGCCCCCAAGGAAAAAAATTCCCCAGTACATTCCTGGCACCACCAAAGTACTCCCATGTTATCCTTTTGGACATACTTTCTTCTCTCTCATGCCACCTTACTTTAAAGTGATAAAAGGGATCATAGAGTTGTTCAAAAACGTTTTTTTGTATTTGATTTTGTTTCTGTTTTTGTAATACAATCTTATACTGTATATTGATAAAAAAAAAAAAAGTGTGGGTCAAAAAATTGGAAAGCTCTGACTTGAGTGAGTTAATAATGTTGAAGATGAAAAGGTCCCACTGGTTGAAAATGTTTGTTTTGACTTTTTAGAGACATGCGCTACAGATGAAGGCAGGCGCTTGTGCTGCTGTATCTGGGATTAAAAACTCCTGATCCCTGTAACAATACTCCGATCTGAAAAGTATGGGCCCCTGAGGTCACAGTGGTGAATTGCTTCTGATGGTAGAGTGACAAGAACATGCTTGGTTTGTGTCCGAGTGAATGGGGACCTCACCCATCCTGACACAGACATTTGCACCTAGTGCCTGTCAAGATGCACATATAAATGTGTAGCCCATCATGTGAATAAATGGTTCACACCTTAAATCCAGAAAAAAGTAAAGTGAACTGATGCATTTGTGTGCATTAATTTATGACATATCTGGTTTCTGATATGTGTCCCCCCCAATGTTAAACTCATTCTTTCGCCCTTGGTTTCAGGTAGTGTATTCTGTGAGAGAGAATGTCTTACTTTGATGTGGGCTTAGGGCCCAATAACCAAGCAAAGCATGCTTTTCCTCAGTGTGCTCAGATACGGTAGATGGAATGTGGAGTTTCTCCCAGGGAACAAGCTACAACAACATGAAGGGATACCAATACATTGTATCCTTCAGACTGTGTTGGACTGCAATATCACCCTCACTGTAAATTAGCATGTTCTTATAAATGTTCTCAGAGTTGATTAATGCCAGTGGCCATACTTTTCCACTGGTATAAAAAGTCAGATATTAGTGGGTGTTGGAAGATTTTTGGCTTGTGTAAAAGGGGATTAAAATTAGTTTAGAAAAATGTGAACAAAAGGAAAGAGCTAGCTTAGCTTTGTGAGCGACAAAATATTCTTGGTAGTAGCTCTAAAAACAAAGTAAAAGAGCCTGTGTGTGTTAAAAGCTCCATTACAAAAACATTTCCTTCATAGCATAGCTTTTGTTTTCAAAAAGTTTAGTTTAAAATCTCGAAATTACTTTTTGGAGATGTATCACACAGTGAAATCTTATGCTAATATGTGGATGTTGGTAGGCTGAGCTAGATAGTCGTTCTCCCCACTTCTTTATTTGCTCAAATTAAACATCCTTCACAGCTATATAATAGATGATATTTGTTTTTAACAAAGTTATCCATGCAGCAGTTAATTCGATCAAAATCTGTAATAGTTTCATCAATTCTTTTATGTACAACACAAAGTATCGGTGATGTTACACGAATTATCATGGCCAACATGTTACTGTTGTGCGAGACATCAGCAACAGCACCAAGGGATTTCCATTAGGTGGAGAGAGGTGACAGAGTTTCTGTGGTTGGCTCACCACACAGACCTGCTCTGTCCCAACCTGCACAGTGTTGGAGTCCCTGCGTCAGACCGGATCATGGAGAGAAGGGTTATATTATGGGGCCTTGGCCCCTGCCTCTCCCCTGTAGTTCACAACGTTTTTACCACAAGAAAATGTCAGGGATGGAGTTTCTGATTTCACCCAAAATTTCCTTTTTCAATCACATGTTTCAGCTCTTGGCTCAAACAACTGGGAAACTCAGCACCCTGTCGAGTCCAGAAACACATCTGTGCTATCAGCCACTCCATCAAAATCTATTTGCCATCCAAACACAGCAATAAATTTATTCAGAGCTGAGGTAGTTTTTTGAATAGTCACTTGGCTGTATTTTTCTAAATACTTGCCCTGATCCATAATGTTAGTAAGATTTACATAAATGCTTTGTAGGATTAATCCCCTGACATACAGCTCATGACCTATAAAGGCTGTATAGATTTTACCACTCCTGTACATAACATCTCTAGCATCTCTAATGTCTTCCTGCCACTCTGGAATTTACTTTTCCCCAACGTCCATAAACATAACGTGAGGTGAACCTTCAGAGCAGAAAGGACAAGCAGGGATAGAGGATTCAAACCATCCAACAGATAAAACTTTCCCACAGTCGCTCCGACCACTCTCTGACATTTTTTAAAACAGCTCCATGTGCTCCAGAGCTTGACCTTTGGCATCATCTTTAAAAGTGTCAAGTCTTGGTCGAAGGAGGATATAATTCAGTATAAAAAGGAGCGTGCAAGTGCAGTTTAGACATCTCATTTTTTAGATACACTATGTGAGGAGTAATTCAGAGGAATGTGCAAACATTTACTGAATATCATCTCTTTACACACACTTCTAATCCTGACTTTTTCCCTGATAGGGATGAAAGATAATTGCTCCTCCTGAATAGAAATTTGTTCTCTTATTGTGCCAAGCTCTGATTGCCAGTTTTATTGTCGCTTAAATAATAGATAAACTTTTTTGATTTGTTTGCGAGTCAGATTCTGAGAGGAGAATACTATAAACCAAAAGCCTTGAGAGACCGAATGCTCATGAGTGATCTTCGTCTTCCCTGCATGGGCCCCTGCAGATGTCTGCTCATAATTCTAATGGCACTCAAATTGCATAGGTTGTGGGGAAACACCTCAAAGAAAAAAGGTACATTTTTATGTGGCTCTGCAAGGCCTCTGGGAAAACAGTCCTGAGCCTTTGTTTGTGTAAAATCAAACTTTAATCTGGCGCTTTTGATAAATGTTTCGTTTTATTTCAAATGTTTATGGAAATACCGAAAAACAGTCTTGTGTGGTCCTGTGTGTAATGAAATACTCTGGCGTATGCCTTGCATTGCCATCAGATCATTGGTTAGCACACCAAAGAGTTAGGTTTCCAAAGGAACAAGCACATGGTGGACATGGGGCAGCAGCAGTGGGTTTTCAACCTCCTCAGGGGTCATCACATGTGCAAAAAAGTGTGTGAGGAAGGTCTCAGTCTTAGCTCTTGACTCAACAGGCCAGCTGTGTTGGTGCTGTCAGCCTCATTGCCCTCTGGTCCATCTCCTCTGTGCCACATGAGCTCCCATGGAGGGCTCCAGGAGGATTAGCACACCAGAGGAAGGAATAAAGGGTTCAAGAGCATGTATTCAAGGGGTCAACCTGGGGTTTTACATTTGATCTCCTCAATTAATGTGCTGTGATGTATTATTTTGACTGAACTTGATGAGCCTTGGTTCATCAACCTATCAAGTGTAATTTACTCACATCCACAGTCTCACTGGATTTTGCTTGTTTGAGGGGCACAAGATCACCTGAATGTAGTGTTTTCCTGTTGAGTGCAACAGAGGAGGGAACCACAGGTTGTTTTGGTTTGAACTGAAAGAGAGGGGGGGTGGTTACAAACCACACAGTGCTTTGAGTTTTCATAGTGTTCAACAGCACAGTTTTCATATTCTTGGAGGTAGACTAAAGAAAGACCTCACATCATTCTATTTTTGAAAAAGGGAAAAGAGAGAGGTGCGGTTTTGTGCGTATTTGATGAATTTGGCAATTCTGTGTGGCCAGATGTTTTGTAGTGCCCCCTTGAAGGCATGAGCAGTACTGTGTAGCCAGTGTTTATAATCCCATGAACAACAGCTTTCAGCACAAATTCATTTCATAGAGGTGTGAGCCAGAATCAGGCACTGAGGTTGGTTTGGACAAGGCAGGTTTGAATCATCAGGGTTTGTGTTGCAGCTCTGTTGTGATGGCTAAACGGATGTCTAAAACCACATCTGGCAGTGTTCCTGTGACAAGAAGAAACTTGCTCTGTCCAAAAAAGCTACTCCTCCAAATGAGAAGAGGAGATTTCCTTCTTGCAGCCAAACAATGTTTTGTTTTTTTATGTCTCTATCACCATCTTGATAAACATACATAAACAGTACACACAGGACAAAGGACACAACAACTGTCATTGTGTTGTTCCTCTCAGTGACGACAGAGATTCTCTAGATCCTCATCACAGAAGCTGCGTTCAACAATAGATCTCTTCTCTACACGTGCATTGGTTTGTGCCAAGCAGAGAGCATATGGAAGGAACTGTTTACTTTAAAATCCTTCCCTTACACTTTTGACTTTTTTTACTCAGTCATGGTTACCATGTTCTCATCAGTATGTTGCAGATGAGATTTCACTCAAAATCATGTAACCCTATTTGCGATGCTAGGGGAAAGTCAGAAGACCAGCAGGGTTCATGCTAAGTATATTGTGTTTCAACAAACAACAGAAGCTCGACAGGCTCCGTCCATCCTGAGGTGTAAGCTGCTGAGGCTTTAGTATGCTCTAACAATCATTCCATACAGGCTACCTGCATAACCAGTTAAGGCAGATCGTCCCTTCCACTTGACTGTTTTTATCACAAGTCAATGGTTGACTTTTTTTCAAGGGATAGGTTGAAAATGATCGTTCGTCTTCATGTTATCATGAATAGTTATTACCATCATTTGTCATTTTTGGACTAGACAGCATTATTTTCATGTTCTGAACTTATCAATTACAAATTAACATGATGCTACAAATTAACAAGACTTTCACATCAATCAACGTTCTCGTGCCCATCTGCAATTGGTGACGCACCAGTTGCGCTAATAGCAAACAAGAAGATGTCTTTCTGCAGTGCCTGTTTATCACCTGCACTTTTTAAAGTATGGGATCAGAAGTGACTCGGCATTATTATGTGGCAAGTTCGGATGGACAAAGGCTTGGTCTGACAATAAATCATGTGAAAAGTAAGGTAATTTTCTCATGGATCTCAAACCAACGAAACTTCTGTTTACAACTGAATTTGTCGCCCCCTCCTGGCCGTTACGTATAATACAGGCTCAATATAATTCTGCATTGGCTTTTCTTTTCGGAGGCTTTTATATATGTTCAGCACGTATATGGAGATAATTTTATAGCGGTATGATTCAATTCCACATTACGGTACCTGATGGAAAAGAGACACTGCATAAAAATCCACTATACAGCCCTGGCTTAAACCGCTATGACATTTTAAGTTTTGAGTTTAACTTTAATTGCATAACTTTAAACACTGGACCAGTGTTGTTGAGACATTTCAGTGTGGACCAGTGTTTGGCCCAACAGACAAACTATAACAAATTGCGAGAATCACATCACCAGCATGGCTAACAACAGATATAATCCCATGGAGCCATGTCTTTGATGCACAATTGTGCGAAACATTAAGAAAACAGGTAAGGACGTACATTCAGAGCTGTCCTGTCTGTTCCTGTGGACAGAAACAGAGTATAGGTGACAGCAAGGGAGCTATGTAAGGGACTGTGATATTGTGCCAGTCTTAAACTGGCACATCATTTAAATCTGATTAATACTGTAGTTTGTTTTATCAATAAACATGCAATTCCATTTATAAGTGCAAACATGGGTCTCTAGAGCTCTATAGACAGGGTCAGTTGAGTGCGATGTCCAAGCCTTACACATCTCAGATTTCTGTCTCCCTGCCGATGAAAGACACGGACCATTAGACACTCACTATGATAAGTGTCCCTTGTACAGACTTTGACATTTTTACATTCATGGCACGAAATGTAGCCGTCCATGGTAAATGGTGTCATTCAGACTTATATCTAGTTAATTCTGTTTTTCTCCATGTTGAAGCCCAAAGAGACATTTATACTGGACATACATAAGTTATCTCAAACCCCAATAAAATACTTGCGGTTGAAGCAGGTGTAAACATATAAATATGATAAAAAACATCACGTCACTTTCATGGAGATTGTGCATGGCACACTGTTCCCTTTGACAAATCCTGTTGAGATTGCACAGAGAAAAAAAAGGACATTTTCCAAAAGCTCTCCTGGCCTGTCACAGATGGAGTACAGACCATCTACTGGAAGTGAAAGCAGCACACAGCGTTCTTTGGTAAAGCAATACTAAATCAGTAAATTCAGACTGATGTCTTTATGATTTGCTGGAGTACAGCAGGGGAGCCAGTCCCACTCTCTTGCTGAATAAACAAAAATTTGTTCAGCTCAAATAAAATTTGATGAGGAGATAATTTTGCGAGCGTACAGCACAAAGGTCTCAGTCATGTGCACAAGTGCTGCACTTTGAGGGCAAATCAAATGCAAGCCTGACGAGGTAGTTCAACACACCATGGACAAGATGACAGAGAGATATGGCTGCTTGAGTCCACCGCTGGTTTATGTGCCCATAAAACAGTCTGCTATCAGAAGCGTTTTTTGTACCTTCAAAGATTATGCAGCATATCTTAGACTATTATTAAAACTTGCAATTTAACTATTTTTCTGGCATAAAACATTTCTAATGATCAGATTCACACTTTGTTTCAGGTCTATTTGAATAGGTTTCCATGCTTCAGTGTTCAAAGCACCCATTATTTTTCCAAATATTGTAAATTGCGGCATCACCTCTTGTTCCTTTCCATCTGAAACGCCATGTTTTGCATCTCGTCTCTTTCAGGGCCCACTTCCAAAAGGGCTTATTCTGATTTGACTGGGCAACTGATTGATTATAAATGTAAGATGAATGTTCATTTTGTGTCTGAGGTGAGCCAAACCAGCCACTGTGCAGGTATTACGCATATGCAGTTTTCATAGTGATGTAGATAAGTTAAGAAAAACAGTCTTGGTAAAAAAAAGAGGGAATTCAAACAGTTCAGAAGAAGTGTCTTCTGTGGGAGAGAATGACTCCTGTTGGGTCTGTGACACTGAAAAACTTTTATAAACACAAAAAGTTTTACAACACCACGAAGGAAAGGAAAAAATCCAAATAGCATAAAAATGACCTCTTTAATAAATATCTCTTTTTCACAAAGAAAAGTATTCTGAGAAGCTGTTTTTATCATTAAAAACATTCAGCTAAAAGCAACTGAAACAAGCCTCTAATCTGGAATCTGATCAGGAGATAAATTCTGGAGCTGCTCCAGTGACAATTAATTGGAAACTGACAAGATGGATTATGCAGTGACTGTCTGAGATTTTGCTCACAAGTGCGTTGGACAGCAACAGAAGGCGCAACTTGTTATAAAACAAAACATATCTCAAATACCTTGAAAACCCTGGGAACTGCTACATGTGAGTTTGATATCAGTCAATGTCTAAAGAGCGGTGTATTTCTTGGATGCAGTTTTGACAGTTGCAAGTGCACGGAAAATTTTAGAAAAACAAATGTCAGTTTTGTTCTCTGTTTCAGGACTTTAAGATCAAGGAATTCCCAAGCAGCCGACTGCAATCCTTGACATGCCTCGAGGGTAAGATAAGGTTGGAGTTTTTTGCAGATTAAAAAAACACTTGAGGCATATAATAAAACTCAAAACATCCATAAAGCACAGATATAAATTCACTGCAGTGCTTTCTTTTTAAGAGATAAATGTGTGTAAGACGCTGCAGACAAACAACAGCTACATTCTTTGCCTGTAAAGCTCACTTGCAAATGAAATTGGATTCCAAAATCTTTTCTGAGCAGAGGAAGATGAGTGAGGAGCTACGTGTTAACATTAAATAAATGGGCTTTCTGTGAGAGAGGTTCACAGCTTTGCCACGATTCACTCAATCAGTGGAATGGCCAATAGTTGTGTCGTAGTGGTCAGAAGTGGTAGAGTAAGAGAGGCTCCGCTATCAGACACCTTTGATCTCTGAAACTCCTTATCTTTGCTTTTGTTACCTGGAAAAAGGTTTTTCAATTAGTGAGCCTGCATGGGAAACCCCTTGAAAACATCAACATATACATGGAAATATGTGAAAATACACAGTCCCCACGAAAATAACTTCCTATATGCAACAACCCTCGTTGGAATCTTGCTTCTTTTCAAGCAAGTATCAGTGTGTCTTTTGTATGATATCAGATTTTCTTCCTTTGAAGTCAAATGCTCAAAACGCCTACATGTCAAATGCTTGTCGTCTTTTTTTTTTCCATCTACACAGAGCAAACAATAGATTGACTGCACTGCTCTTCCTTTCACCCAGACACTTGCTCAGTCCCACATATGACAACAGACCATGTTTATCCCCTGACCTCCACCCCATGCATCCTGTTTGCGGCAGCATCCTCCATTGTTCCCCTCTGTATCTACCTGAGGAGATACAAACACTGTTTTCCACTGTAGCTATAGTTGGGAAGTATGTTGGATACAGTGAAAAGAATCCCTGCTTACGTGCTTTTGTTTTGTTATCAACATTTGTCTGCTTTAAGTGGATAGGAAAAGGAGGGAGGATGGTGAAAAAAAAACAGCTGATAAATACAGAACACAAAAAAGAAGCCACACAAAGAGAAACCACCAGTGAGACAAAGATGTCTGGATTTAGTCTGAGAAAAGATTGTGAAAATAGGCACTTTTTTTCATGTTTTCCATTCCAGGGTGAATGAGGTCAAGAGCCCACACTTGACTGTCAAAAAAAAGGGCATCTTTCAGAGGAGCACCCCATCTGATGTCACCCTGAAGGAAGCCCTTTGAAGGAGATGGGGGCAGAGGGACATCCAGGCATCACAATGCAGTGTTGTTTGCCAGCAGCATCACAGGGACATGACGCTATTCCTATGGGCCTCACAATGCGCTGTATATTTGCTATAACGTGATGAGGGGCCACACCATAGTGCACCATCAAAGTGACAGAGATGTGTTTGTGCAGTCACGGGTTGGTAAACACATGATTAAGCCCCGTATCTAAAATCTTTATATTTCAGCTGTTTTCGCTGAGTCACGGCTCCAGATGAACCAGACGTGCATCAACCATTAGAATGTGCAAAGTTTCCATCAACAATGCAGCAAAGTATAGAAGAAGTCTTATAGGGCTGAGAAGCAGTGTAACACTGCCCTCTAGTGTTTATGAATCAGTCGTTTGAAATTCATTGCACAACTATATTTATCGTTGGGAAATATGTGCAAAAAGAAGAAAATGTCACATTCAAACTACTTTTATCACCTCATCTTTCTTGTGTGATTGTATGTGTGCGAGTGACACAGACATTCCCACAGGTGCACATCCTTCCTGGCATTTTGGTATTTCCTTTGAACCCTGGCTTAAAGATAGCAACAGATATCTCCATGAAAGGACAAGCCGCGCTCCTGTGGTACACAGTGAAGAGCTGCAGTGTAAATGAATAGTTTCATTTGTCTCCTCCTGTGATTATCACTCAGTCGTTTTGAAGTTTATATTTTATCAGTTTATTGACAATGAGAACAAGTGCCTCATTCGTTCCAGTCAGATGAACAGGAACAGCAGCTCAGGTGGAAAGGACACAAATAAGGACACAAACAACTCACAGTGTTGTCTGGCTGCTAACATCTGCTCCATTGAGAGCTACTGTGATGTTACTGAGATTTTGTTATCCTTTCAATTCAGTTCAGTTTTATCTAGGTAGCGCCATAACACCAGTCCAAGGATGCCAGCTAAGAAAGAGGAATGCAAGTTAATGACAACGATTACGTCATATGTACATAGAGAGTAAAAGAGAGCAGAGGAAAGAAGCATCATGGGTTCCCCACCAGTCTAGGACTTTTGGAAACACAAGTAGATTTGCAGTCTGAGAGCGAAGTGCTCTGTTTGGAAAATATCGCAATATGAGATCTTTAAGATATGATGGAGCCTGGTCAAGAGCTTTATATGTGAGGAGCAGAGTGATACATTCTATTCTGGATTTAACAGGAAGCCAATGAAGAGAAGCTACAACTGGAGAAACATGATCTCTCCTGTTAGTTCTCATCAGAAATCTGGTTAAAACATTTGGGACAAGCCGGAGGCTTTTCAGAGAATTTCTGAGACAGCCCAATAATAAAGAGTTGCACTAGTCAAATCTTGACGTAACAAATGTATGCACTAGTTTTTCCGCATCACTCTGAGACAGGATGTTCCTAATTTTTGCAATATTCCAAAGGTGAAAGAAGGCAGTCCTAGAAACCTGTTTTATATATCAGTCAAAGGATAGATTCTGGTCAAAAAGTAACTCCAAGATTCCTCACTGTAGTACTGGAAGCCAAGGAAATGCCATCAAGAGTAACTTTATAGCCAGTGAGACAGTTTCTTCCTGAAGCGCTCAGGTCCAAGACAGCAGTTTCAGTTTAGTCTGTATTTAGAAGCAGAAAATTCAGTCATCCAGTGCTTTATGTCTTTGAGACATGCTTGTAGTTTAACCAACTGATTGGTTTCAACTGATTTCATCGATAAGTACAGCTGAGTATCATCAGCAGCCACCCAGCAATGGAATTGTATGCCATGCTGTCTACAAAATATTACCTAATGGAAGCATGTATAAAGTGAGAAGAATCGATCCAAGCACCGAACCCTGCAGAACTCCATGACTTATTCTGGTGTGCGAGGAAGATTCCTTGAACAAATTGGACTCCAGCCTAATGCAGTTCCTTTAATCCCAATAACATGTTCATGCCTCTGTAATATAATGTAATGATCGATCATATCAAATGCAGCACTGAGATCCAAAAGGACAAGCACAGACACAGGTCTGCTGTCAGAGGCCTAGAAGAGATTGTTGACAACTTTCACCAATGCTGTTTCTGTGCTATGATTTGTTCTGAATCCAGACTGAAACTCTAAATTATCATAAAGTTGAGCTGCAACAATTTTTTCAAGAATTTTAGACATAAAAGGGAGATTGGCTATAGTCTATATTACCTAACAGTTCTGGATCAAGAAAATGTAACGATAAAGGTTTCATTACTCATCATGCCCTGTGGTACAACAAAGAATGATTGATCAAATCCTATTTGGAAGTGTTTATTATTGAACTCTCTGGTTGGGATTGGGTCTAAACTACAAGTTGATGGTTTTGAAGAGACTATTGCTGTTGTTAGCTCAGACAGCTGAACTGGACAGAAACAGTCTAAATGCAAATCATTTAAAGCCTATGCTTTTTACAGCTGCTATTTTTGATGATACATACAAGTTTCAAGATTCCTTTCAGAATATTTTATATGTCTTCATGATTATGACCTAAAAACAATTGGCTCTTACACATCTGTTAAATCAAATTCAGGGAATCCAGTTAAAACAAATGACCCAACCATGTTAAACTTGGTAATTAATCTATTCAGGGAAATTATCCAATACTCAAGTGAAAGGAGTGAGTGGATGATTTATGTGGACATCAGAAATTGAAAGTGAAATCATAGTCAGACATTTTCAATCAGTTTGATGATAATCTGATGTGAGTGAGTGCAGTGTTTTAAAAGAACGTCCAACTGGCAGGAGGCCCTGGTGCAGATGCAGAACATGCTGCAGAGATTATATGTCCCTTTTGGCCTGGGAATGCCTAAAGATCCCCTCAGGAGAGCTGGAGAGTATTGCTGGGGAGTGGGAGGTCCAGGTTTCACTCTTGAATCTGCTGCCTCCATGACCCTACTTTGGATAAGTAGAAGGTAATGAACGAATGGATGTTTGGATGACAGAACTCTTTAGTCATATTCATGCAGAAATATTGGAAATTCTAAAGGGTTGATAAACATTCAAGCATCACTGTAATGCTAATAAGAAGTGATGCTTGTACATGTAATTTTACAAGGCATGAACTCAGTTTTTCTCTTTGTTTGTTTGTTTATTTCATAAGAGAACATATCAGTTTTGCTGGATTTTTCATATCTCATCTGGCCTGGTGATGGGGCCACTGGCTGAATCCAGGGGATCAAACTGACCTCCAAGATATATCATTATTGTTGTTTTATTCTTTTAATGGATATTAGAAAACCTTAGTAAATTTAGAAAACGCTCTCATTATATCCAACTCAGAGGACTCATAGACTTGTCTTCTTAAATGAACATAACCGTAAATTAGAGTTTTCTACTATGAAAATGATTTTTATGAGTTTCTGTTCTTTTTCTCAACATACCATCACATCACTCATCCAGAAATGACAGATTCAAGGTAAAGCTGACATGGAATGGATTCTAAAAGTCTCTGGAGTTCAGCAGAGGATTAGAATACCTTCATCCAAAAGGTATTCCCACAGATGGTATCTCGACTATGGTGATGGAAACCATAGATACCATCTGTCTAATATCTTCTCTTAGGTCTTCAGTTAACAGCATAACCCCAGAGGCTAGGGATCTCATCACTGTGGGGTTAAGGATTCACTTATTTTCCTTTAATGTGTCAGTCCTCCATAACAGAGGAGTGAGACATGTATGTGGCTCAAACTAAAGTCAAGGGGCCACTTAGGTCCTTGTGCAAGTCAACAAACTGCACTGTTTGTTACTGCCACAAGGGGGAGGTATTTATCTGTCATTTGTCTGCATTGCTGAAACAGTCGGGTTTTTTTCTCATGAAAGTCACTATTACCAAATTAGGAAAATATGCCTTCCTGTCACATTTTGAAGAAGATAAAGACTAAGCTGACTCAGCCAAGACATATTTTGGCTGAGGTGTATCGTTTGAAAAGTGTATACCTTTTTATTTATCTAAATATTTATTTATTCATTAATCTATCATTTGTCTGTGTTTATGCAAACGTTGCTTTCCTTTAAACCACTTATAGGCGTTTAACAAGAGTTGTTTGTTTCTTCACTGCCTGCCGCTGAAGAGAATAAAAATCGCAGGATAATGTACTCATCATGCCCTGTGGTGTTACACAGATGAACTTAGAGCATGCATGGGCAGCCTCAGTCTGTAAGGACTTGGAAGAGTAAGATTAGTACCAGATGTTCATTGGGAACCAGTTGCCAGGAGGAGGGTCTTTTAGTCCGGGGGAGGAGCTTCGTTTCTATTCTGTTCTCTAAATTTCTTCTAACAGGTAGTTTGAAAACCCCACAGATCAGGAACAGCCACAACAAGCAGTCACCGTGCGAGGGGGACATTTCTTGAACGCATTTTGCAGCTGGATCAGCCCACTGCGCTTCTCGGGATGCTGAGCAGGAAGGGCTCTTGTGCGGGGATGATGAGCGCTGCAGCCGGAGTGGACCGCGGCAGGGTCGGGGAGAGGCTGCAGGCTGCTCTGGCCGGGCTGCAGGAGCTGCATCTGCTCAAGGACAGGCAGAGCGACATGGTGAGCTGGGCGCTCAGGATGGACCGAGAGGAGCCGGTCACTTCGCTCCACGCAGATCCGGAGGGTGCAAGGACGATGGGGGCTGAGGAGCTGCGACTGGAGGCGACCCTAACTGCCCTGAAGCAACAGCTGGTAGGAAGAAGTTTAAGTCAAAAGTTATGGAAAATAACTTAAACATCCCACAAATTACAATATACAGTGGTTTGTGTATATTTATATTTTTGTAGCTGTTATTTATCAAGACAGGACTTAAACAGCCACGCTTACTTTTCTGTTTTTAATTAAGTTTGTTTTATTATTTTTTGTATCTAGTCCTCTGATTGAAAACGCCCGTTAGAATCATTCCGTCAGCTGATGCTCATGTGCATTCCCTTTGCAATTATTACCAGACACACTTTTATGCTCTCAGCTGGGGGTAGGAAGTAAGATAGGTGTCATAAATCAAGGTTCACTGAAGGGCCCGGAGGACTTTTTAGTTGTGTGTGCGTGCGCGCCGAGTGCACGAGGGCTTCGAGGGGGCAAACCTCAATCATTAACCACTAAATGCCAGGAAATAAAAACAAATGCGAATTTTGCAGTGAATGAGAGGAGAGTCTCATCCCCAAGAGGCCCCTGAGTGCTGGAGACAGCTGGCTCTGCTGAGTTTTCCATGACAAGCTTTTTCCATAGGCTGCTGTTAAAATCATTCCGAGGAAGTGCGGGGATTAATGTGTTATGCTTGACATGGATAGTAGGACTGGGCACATGCATCAAAGGATACTTTATAAAGTTCTCAGACCACATAAGGTTTAGATTATATTTTACATTCATGTAAAATGGAGCCTATGCAAATTCGCCACAACCCAACATATAGTATTTTTAGAACGTTTTCAACTGATCCCATATGATGTTAAGATAATGAAATAAATAGACTGACTGGTTCACAGGCTATGATAGATTAGATTTTATTTGAAGAACCACTGTAACAGTAAATTTGCTCCTGCTGTAAAACAAGCAGCCTTTCATCCCAACCCCCAAGCTTTCTTCCCGTAGTAGTTTACACAATGGCCAGGCCTTCGCTGTGGGGGAGAAATGAGTTACCCACCACTGCTTCTTCCATGCTCCCCCATGTCCTGCTGGGGTTAATCATCAGCCACAGCTGAGCTGCTTTTGTTTTCCTGATGGCTGTACATTACAGCTCCTTTTATCTAAATAACATACCTTGTCTCAATGAAATTATGACATTGCAAGCATATATTTTCCTGTTTATTCACTTGCACAGAGACTCTCTGTGTCACAGTTCATACACGTATGCCTGGTTGTGTTCTTCTGCATAACTTCCAAGTTTTGAAATTTCTGATAAACACACCCTTTGCAGTAGTTTGCACTGCTAATCTTTTTTAAGGACTTGGTTCAAATTCTATGCATTGTCTGTTCTACAGTCTCGCCTTCGAAAACAGGATGTGGGCCTAAAGAGTCATTTGCAGCAGCTGGATCACCAGATTAACGAGCTTAAGTTGGATGTCAGCAAGGCCTCCACCGAGCAACTGGAGAGTGACAGTAGGCCAAGTTCAGGTGGGAAGGCAGTCACACATTGTATTAAATAAGTACCCAAATCTACAATTAAGAAAAAAAAAAAAACCTGTAATCATCCCTACTTTCTCCAGGTTTCTATGAGCTCAGCGATGGCGGCTCTTGCTCCCGGTCCAACTCCTGCACCTCCGTCTACAGCGAGTGTCTGTCCTCCTCTCAGACAAGCCTCATTCCCATGAGCCCTGCTAATTGTCACATTAGCCCCTCACCACAAGTTGGTGTATGCCGCCGGCGCTCTGCTGACGAGAGTACTACCCAGACTAACCCACCACGGGCCACAGGCCTCCATCTGGGCAGCAGCAGGATCCGAGCTAGCACTACAGTCACAGAACAGACACGGCCAAGACCTGTGTCAACAGGTAATAATGCCTCTCAATCTCTTGTTTAAAACAGCCTCTCCTGTAGTAATGAGAACCATGCATCACCAGCTGTTTTTAACTAAGCTACTCAGCATGTATTTTGCACAATAATAACATACAATCTGTGTGTGGGTTTGAAAGCTGATGACTGTTTTTGTGTATATCAGGGGACCTTGACAGAATGATGGCACAAGGGTTGGGTTACTTCAAGTCTATGGATGCAAAGAAACCCCCAGTGTGCTCAAACTTGAAGACCTCCCTATTGGATCCCAAGTTCCAGCGCAACCTGGAGTCCCGCAATGGGAATGAAGTGTACCATTACCCCAGCCCCCTTCATGCTGTGGCTCTCCAGAGCCCAATTTTTTTCAATGGGAGCGATGCTGAGACGCATGGAATTCTACAAGGCCAAGGAGCCCTAGTAAACGGTTATGATGCAGGTTACGAGAACAAAACCTTAGGTTACATTGACAAACTCCTCCAACGCAGCTTAACCAAAACCCAGAGTGAAACAGGCACAGACATTAAGGAGTCACAGGGCAACTATCATAGGAATCCCACTGAAAATGTAATTATGTTGTCTGTAGTGCCTCAGAAAGATGTGTCTGTGCTGCAGCCTCCTTCAGCCAAGAACAAAAGCATTATCCCACCAGACAGCGACCAGAGGAGACATTACATGACATACTCCAGTCAAGAGCCAACTGATAACACAAGCCATAAACAGTCAGTGAAAGCACCAGATGCTCCCTACCAGTACTCATATCCAGTCATGAAGGAGTACACTTCTGATGAAGTCATCTATTCATCCCTAAAAAAGAATGATAAACACCAAGGACAAAATTGTAGAATAGTAAGGAACCCTTCTCATAAAAAATGTGGAGATAATCCAGAGTTAAGACCACAAGAGAGGAAGACTAACAGGCAAAGACCAGTGATGAGTCACAGCTCCAGCACGGAAGAGAGTCAAAGTTTTGAGCTTTACAGTGGTCACACAGGCTCACCTGAGTTTGTCCATGCCAAATTTGTCCCTGCTGGATCTCAGAGGGTCAAGGTTAGACAAGCAGACCGTAAAACCAAAGCTGTGAAACTGAAAAGAAAGAGCAGTGAGAAGTTTCGAGCAGTGAGGCAACACCATGGCCTCTCCTCTGGGGATAGGGTGAGGGAGATGAGTGTTGGAACAAAGAGGGAGCAAAAAAGATTGGGAAAAGGAAAGGTGACAGAGAAAGTTAACACCTGTCACACAGAGGAGCACAGACAGGGATCAGGCTCAGACTCTAGTCTCTATAGTCCAGGATTCACAACCACCCAGAGGGTCCACCCTAAAGCACATCCCATTCCCGCTGCTGCAAAGTTCAGCAAAAGCCATAGGCTGCAGTGCCTGGAGTACGAGCAGCCTGTGGATCAGAGGAAGAGGAGGCAGACAACTGCTAAATGGACATCCGATATGGACATGTTCCAGCCACCAGGCACTCAGCATCACAGGTCAAAAGAGCCCCAGGCTCAGATACTAGGCAACATGCAAATGGTTCGTAGTATGAGTGCCAAGTCAGGCCAATGGATGGGACCTTCACGTCCCTTCCAGTCTTCCATGTCCTCCAATTCTTTCCGCCACAGTCTTGATGCCAGATACCCTCCAGCACCATATCACATGTCTGGTCACTACCCAACCAGATGTGAGTCTGAGTATTCAGCTGAATGTGCTTCACTGTTTCACTCAACTATTGCTGAAAGTAGCGAGGGAGAGATGAGCGATAACACCACCAACCGCTTCGGAGATAGCGAGTCCAGCCAGAGCTTCCAGTCCTTCTCAGACTCTGAAAGCAGCCTATCCCTGGACGAAGGGGACCAGACAGACATCCAAGAGGACGGAGGTTTGGTGTGGGCTGAGGCTGCATTGGGACCCACTGCCGCTGGACAGCCCCTCAAGCAGCTCCCACCTCCCCCCGGGCCACCAGCTTGCCGCATCAAAGCATCCCGAGCCCTGAAGAAGAAGATTCGGCGATTCCAGCCTGCCTCCCTGAAGGTCATGACCTTGGTGTAGACAAGTTCCCCCAGGCAGAATGGGAATTCCTGGGAAATTGCAGAGAGCTGTGGGAAAAGTTTTTCAAAATTGTTTTGACAGATTGCATATAGTCTCTCAGAACAACACCCTTAATCCAAGCTCATGCACTGATTATTTAGGTTGTTTTTTTTTAAAGAGGGGAGGGGTCGATGGTGAAACCTGAAGCTGTACTAAATAATAATTGTGTAAATGCACGTGTAACACTATAATCTCACTTAAACTTCCTGTTATAATACTTATATTGCTATAATTAGATTTTGTCATAGCCTGTGCTTGATTTGCAACACTTCATTTATAACTCTGCCATATCTTTACATTTCTTATCGCAAATAACTGTTCCTTCTCTTTTATGTTTTTTTTTTGTCTCATTACTGCAACTATTCATTTTTGACTCATTGAAATAAACTGATATTTAATTTGGACGATTTTCTCCTGCGTTTTTATCCATCCCACTTTTCTTGTGTTAGCCATGGTATTAACACCCCCAAAGTTTTCTTCATTAGTGAGTAAGCATTGTTGAAATGATCTCATCTGGCACCCTCTTTTTCTCCAGGTGGCCATTTGTCTGACTTGTTGGAAAAAATCTCCAGTTAATCTCCCAACAAACAGCTTACTGAAGTCGACCAATTTAGCATAGATAAGTCTTGCAGCTCCTTATCTGGTTTCCTGACTTTGCCAAACTGTTAGCTTAATAAACAATCAAACCAGACAGTCGTATTTAATTAGAGGGTGAAACTTATCAGCCTCATCCATTTGCCAGTAAGTAAGTGTGTGCAATAAGGTAGTAAAGTACACACAGTTTTATGGTTTCACAAACAGACATTAGAATGATGATGGTGGAAGTTCAGGTTTATGTAGAGGATATGCAGTCTTGAAACACCTGGTGAGGGGCACGTTGGATTTAGAAAGAATGACAAATGATGAAGAGGTTTGTCATTTCTGAGCTGTCATGAAGATCTTAGACAGTGGGCAGCTGCACAGAGTTGCCCAATAATCTCATTTCTAAAATCTGCTCTGGTATCTTTCCATTAAAATTCTTTCAGACGGGGTGAGGTAAAGGGCACTCGCGAAAATAAGCAGCCTAGAGACTGGACCTCCACACATTGACCCCCTCGTAATAATGTTTTCTCCCATCAGGAAGCCACCATAACTTTAAAGTTCCCAAATAAGAAGCTTATAAGGCCGACAAACATTTTCAGCATTTCATCAAATTTTACTTTGAAGTTGTGTTCTCTGTGAATCTAATCACCATGGAGACCATTATTTTTAAGGCTCATGAATCATGCATTTAGTAAGACTCCCACACTCCTTTAAGTAGAAATGTTCACTGAGAAGAGGGAGTTTTAACATAGAAGTGTTCACTAAAGACTAGATCATTTTCTCCTCCCTTCACGAATCACAAGGAAGGTTCAAAGGGCAACGAAAAGAAAGAAAAAAATACTGCACATCAAAGATAGTATTGTAAGTTAAGAAATTTGCCACAAATGAAACAGCTTATTAGCACTTGTACATCCAGCTGACCTCTGTCCTCTCCGTAAGAGAGACAGCAAGTGGTCGGTGGGATTAGCGCTGTTGTTTTCAACCCAGCTCAGAGAGAACATGACAGGCGCTGGACTTGTCTTTGATGTTGACCAGGGGGGTTGGGGTGTGTGTCGGCTTGACTTTATGTGCTTGCCGACCTTTCCAGTTGTAGAGCAGGCTCATCTCTGAGGGAACAGCTCCTAACAATAGAGAGGTCAGGGGCATTGTTGTACGTTTGCTATCTCTTGGCTTTTCCTTTTTTTTTTCTCTCCGTGTTCAGCAATTACTTTCTTTTGACTCATTGTTTGAGTCTGTCGTTAGAAGGTAAAGCCACCTGTCTTCTGCCAGCCCCTTTGATGCTTAAGTTTGTATTTTGAAAATAAGTACAAAGTTAAGCAGTGGGTGCACACCTGCAATCAGATATACTTATGATATTCTATAGGTAAGAGGATAATTGCAGATTGAGGATTACTGCCACAATGCTTAATAAAAACCGCTGAGGTCATGTGGAATATAATCTCACAGGCAGCTCCCTGACTTTATAGTCAGAGTTTATAGACATGCATTAGCACAAATCCAATATATCTAGCTTAATCATTTCTTATAAACTTTTTTTTTTCTTTTAAGATGACCTTTGTCAGTTTCGATAGAAATAGTATCTAACAAATGAAGTCACTCAAACTAACTGGCAGAATTTTAAAAAAGGATTAGCTTTCTTCACACAGTGGCTAAATCAATCTGCAGCCCGTCAATGTGATATAAATAGGTGCAAGAGCAATGACAGTTTACTCTCAATACACCGACACGTGAACAGTGAGGTATAACACAGAGAGTGTGTGTGACTACGCTGCTGTGGACAGTGATCTTATTGAAGATTAGTTCATTGAATTTTACCCAGATAGCATGCATCTTATTTCAAATCTATTTCAATCTCCATCGATAATTTGGAAAAGAATCATCAATCTCCAAATATCAAATTCAGCATTATTCAGTTGATTCAACTGTTCAGGACAATGTAACATCTGTAAAACAAGGGAATCACTGCACACAAACATTAGAGAGGGCACAAAAAGGAGTGAGAACAATAACAGCATGTGCTGGAGACAGATAATAATTAAAGTCTAACTTGGTTTACAGCATGTCACAGATTGAGGTTGGACTCTATTCCTACGTGTGCATGATGTAATCCCAAACCCATCACGGTCCAGACCTTCCATGTCAGCAGGCACAAGACATATAATGCCCCATCAAGCTACCTGTATTTTACTGCTTCTTCACAGGCATTATAGCATTTCTCTCAGGGCCTGTCATGTTCATGTTTTTTTCTATTTACGCTGCTTTTCTTGTGTCTCTCTTCATTTTCTTTGTCTGTATCGTTTTTGCCTCGCAGTCTTTAATATTGGTCACTGGGTGTTCTGGAGTCTGTGTTGCTTCCTTTATGAGAAAACTGGAGGTAGGGTGCTGGGCTTCAGATATAAGATGTGGATTTACTAGGTTGACAAGTGTGAGCACAGAAACTAATTACCACCCCGATGAGAGGATCTTTCCACTCCCACCCAAAGTGCAAATCTGGCAGAACAGAGGAGGTCATACTTTTCCATGGTCCTGCAAAAGAATGAGGATTATTCTTAGCATATTCAGACTAAATATTTAAGATATTTCTCTATTTATAAAATCACAACCTTGTTTAGCATTTTGCGTGCATGATGTTCTTGATGCAACTTATTAGACCCAACAGCCTGTAAACACAGGTAATAAATTTAACGCCCAGTAACAGTCATGAGTAAGGTCAGAATTGCAGAATATCGCTAAAAACTCATTTGTGTTCCTCAAAATTGTATTTTTGCCATAAAAACAGAAAAGAAAATCTCTCATGGGCTTAGAATGGGGTGTATATGACTTTATTCTCAGTGAGTGGGGTCTTTGAATATGCAGATCTAACCCCGCCCACATCTACAAGGAGAAGTTAGGGTCTATCAAGGCCACCGAAAAGCCTATTAAAGGCTGGTCAATTTCTCAGCCACGTGCAGAGTCCCTGTCGTTTGCAGCCACTTACTGGCTAAGTCCAGTCCCCTTAGATAGCGACTTGTGCTTACTCACTCAGCCAAGCCGTGTCTTGGTTAGCTCCTGGCTAACTTCTCTTCATTGCTTGCACGACTTTTTCCTTTCATCTCTCAGTGCAAGAGACTTGTTGCAAGATGTGGTGTTAGCAAGGGAAGAACAAGACATTATGCTGGCATGAGGGAGCAGAAAATAGGATACCATTTAGCAGACCACACCCTCTGTTAGGCAGTATCTCCTTAATTTGAACTGGCATATCAAGACAGAATTCAAGGAAATGACTTCACAAAATTAGTCCACACATGCATAGGATTACATTAAAAGTTCCTCAAGTCATGGGTTAACAATTCAGACATGATAAACTATCAAAATGAACAAGTTGAACATTTCTCAGTATTCATCGGAACAACTTCCGACCACTTTAACCTATGAAAGAGCTGCTTTTGAACTGTTTTAATTGCCCAAGATGGCCCTCACAACAACACAGAAGTTATGTTTTAAATAAATTCAGTCCTGCTCAGTTAAATCCAATAATCCTTTATCAATCACTGAAAAAAATTTACTTACTGCAGTAAAAAATATTATTGAAGATATGCTATTGCTTTAAATATACAACAAAATGAAATAAGAATAAACTGGCAAACATTTAGATCGTTGCAGTGTAGCAGAGAAAATTTTGGCGATCACCATCAGTTGGTTGAAACACAGGTGAAGTTGACAACATGGACAGGAACTCACAGGCAAAAGTTCCACATCTGGGACGCAAAGACACTCCATCTCACTGACATGTCCAGTATTACACCATCTGTTGTTAACAAGCTCTGTAATCCCAGCTAACAGTTCAACATCTCTCCGCCCACACAGTCCCAAAGCCAAGTAGAGAGGCGCCAGAGCAGCTCTTGCAGCTATGTCTCAATGAAAGAAATAATATAGCCTTCCTGATATTCGTGCAGTGTCCTTGTCAGGGGTCCAAACTTGTCCATTCCAGCCGCTAGTGATCTCATAACACCCATGACGATCAAGGGATGAACTTTTATAACCTTTGTCTCCACTCAGTTTTCGCTCTGCATCCAAAATGTCTCATCTTCAACTCATCTTCATTTGGGAGTCTTATTCCAGGAATTACTTGGAGTTTAGAAAGCTCACTTTGCTGATCCAACAGGTTAACAACATTTTTTCATCATCAGCCAAAAAAAAAAACTTTCTGTTCAGATTGAATGCCAATCCACCCGAAGCAAAAAAATACAGCTGGTTTTGATATTGTCAATTAAAATGGAAGAGAAAAACTGAGCATCAAATCAAAGTACTTTATTAATCCCGCAAGGGGAAATTCTTTTGATGCAGCAGCAAACAGTAAGCACACAAAAACCAAGTCATATTATAGACAACAAAATTAGAGAATAAGCCGGAGAGATATAATAAATTGTATAAAAACAAAAAAAAAAAGTATTCACAGAATAAAGCAATTATGAAATCGAAATGCACTGTAAATCGATATGATTGGTGCAAACCAATATTAAACTGTGCAAATCAATAATAAGCCAATAGGATAGACGCAAACAGGGTAATGAAATGTGTAAACTCTTTCATCTGTGGCCCAAAGGAGAACTGTTGAAAAGTCTGATGGTGAATGGAAAGAAAGACAGTGTTGCCGAAGTCCATCGTTCTAAACAAAGGTTAACAGGTAGCTAAAGAGAGAACTAGTGCTTCCTACCGGGACAATAGTATAATAAAACAGACTACAAGTAATTAAACTGCTTGAATCAAGTATGAATAAAAAGCGCCACTTTCTGATTCCCTCTATTTATCAAATTTGAATACATGTCTATGGGAAATATTCATTGTGTGTTGGTTTTAAAGTGCTACCAGACCTATTGTGTGGACTCCATATTCTATTTTGTAAAGTTTATTACATCGTTATCCCTTTTCTTACAAATGAGACCGGATTCACCTCACTCCTGTAACCCTTTGCATGGGGGATGGGCTCTACAGTGTGTGGGATGGCTTTTGTCCCTTTGCTTACTGTACATATGAATGGGGCTGGACCGGAATGTCCAATCTCATGCATGTCAATTGTCTGAGCCTTAGTTAAGGAGCAAGATCTTCTTCTTGTATGAAAGTGGACAAAAGGGATAGAGAACGCGGTGACAAGGTGATAGAAAGCCACGGAAACGAACAGGAAGAGAAGAGCTGCCACTGACAAGTGTGAAAGATCGAGAACGGCATAGACAGAGCATGAAGATGAAGAGTATGAAGAAAACAGAGGAAAAGCTTCTGTGAAATGCATGATCTTCCATTTCTGTGAGGCTTAGCTAAACCTTTCTCGACCACCACCTGCTCCTCTTTAAGAACATCCTGTCATTTAATACCTAATCCCTTCATTCACTGCAGTGTGTTTACTAACCATTGTCTCAACTCACTTCAAGCTGTGGTCAAGAGCTGGTTCAAAAGTTCGCAGAGTGTGGAGAGCACGCAGCCACAGAGGGCATTGTAAGTGTGTTCGCCCCTGCCAAGCAATTGTCTGAGACGGAGAAGGAGATGAGCATGCAAGTTGATGTTTGGATCCTGCAGGCAACAAACGTTACATTGATTTGAAATGAATTGAACAAAAACTGGATGGACTGCAGTGTGCTGTTGCACAAGTGTAAGTTAATACAAGTACTGAAACAGAAAAATATTGGAGAGTGTAGTGTTAAGAACAAAAAGCAGCACGCTATTATGCTGACAATGAAAGCACTGAAAAGATTGTGTAAATTAAGCATCATGTCAGTTTGGTATGTAACCATGGAAATGTTTGCCTATTAGCACTTAACACATAACACAGCTGTGGCTGAAGGGAGTGCAATTTTCAGGCATCTGGTGCCAAACCAAAGTATGAAACTAATTGGAAAACTGTCTATTATCACCACACATGACCTGGTTCAACCTTTGAGGACCAGGAATATTTGCACAAAACTTTATTGAGCTTTTACAGGACCAAACAGACAAATATCTCCTTCCTTAAAGGATAGCTAACATGGATATTAACCGTTGTGTTGATAACGAGTGCTAATTGTCTTTGAATGAAAGCAATAGATTGTCAAAAGGAAAGCAATCTTTAGATTAAATAAACTGTAGGAGGTAAATACGCTCTCAACTAAAACAGCCTAAACAAGATTAAACAAACGAGTGGGATCTTTAAAGAAAAGAGCAGTAATTCTTTAAATGTGTCAGTTTACTTTTGTCTGGCTAAAACATGTTGGTACATACTTGAACGTCAAACTAGAACAGTTTAGCCGACTCTTAGAATAAACGGACGTGCTTGGATAGTCAAAGATAATTGCTCAACAAAGCCTATATAGCTTATGTGACTCCATGCAAAGTTGGCAGTTTTGCAATGAAGTCATGGGCTCATGAGTAAAAAAGATATTTGTTGTATGTGAAGATCCTTCACGGGAATGCCGTTGTTTCCCCTTTTATCACACCCTCTGAGGACGTCCTGGCAGTTTTATGAGCAGGATGTCCTGTGTCAGCTCAGGGGACTGATTTTCTTTTGTCAAGCCTTAAGGCTCTGAACTGATAGATTAAACCGGTCCAGCCCCACATATCCTCAGAGAGCTGTAACTCAGTTTCTTTATCTTGCGTTTTTTTCTTTTTTCTTTTCTACTGTAGGGTTTGTTGGCTTGCTCAGCAACAAAGCCACCAATTCTCATTATGAACAACAACAAGCCCTGACTCTTCTGAAGTAGTGTGTGAGAGCTCTGGAGGAGGACATCAAAAGAGCGGTGAGAGTGACAGCTGGTCCTCCTCTCGGTTAGGCCCCCTGATAAGATCAGAGTGACAGGAGGACATGGGACCCAACAGGTACCTCTCTCCCAACCCATCACCCTCCTTGCTGCTCCCATATGGCCTCTAGGAAAGTCCACACCTACTTACATATCAATTCTCTGACTATTCAGACACCCATCACAGTCTACAACAAAGATTTCTTCACCTGAAAAGCTTGATAGGGATTTTTCTCTTTGTTTTACCTATCTTTTGTTACCACCTGCGCTCTACTTGTGTACCCTTCACATGTGACTGCTCTCTTTCCAATGTACAAATGTTCACAATAACCACCTTTAATGCTTTGGCTTCCTGCAGCCCCTAACGGAATGGACTTTTGTTGAATAGCTATAAAAACATTTTTGTCTTGGGATAAAAACTCCTCTTTGTTTCTTTCCACATCACGAGCCTCAAGGGGGGCTCAGGTGGCTTTTTTTAAACAGTCAATATTCTGTTACTTTTATGGGCACTAATCTCCCAGTTTTATGACTGCATGCGCTTCTGGTTCATTTCCATGATTTTCCTTTTAAAACTTCTTCAGTTGCTTCTTTGTGTTGAGGAACAACATGGCCATAGTGGAAATAATGATAAATTAAGATATTTTTTTAGAAAAAAAGACACTCAGTCATATTTTCCAAAGCAAGGAACACCATCCAATTAATTTTGATTCAGCTGGGGGAAACTGCTTGTTATGGGGGTAACGGCAGCATTTCCTTGGGGTCAGTGGCTTGCTGTTTAGTTTGTTTACCTTTGTCTCCCAGGTATAGTTAGTGGTTAGGCTGCCTAAACCCATCTGAGACAGGTCCTAGCGCACAGGTGCAGTGGAAAGAAATCCCACTCAGAGAAACCATGGGAGTTAACCGATCCCTGTCCTCCACATACAAAAATCTAACTTACACTACAGTTTACCTCCTGTTTATATTCCTGTGTTGGATTAAGCTCCACTTTTCCCTGCATGTCTCAAAGACAAAAAGCAAACAACACCCCCCCCCCCCCCCCCCCCCCCCCAAAAAAATGTTGAGCAGACAAATGTAATTTCAGCTGGCTCCACTAACACATAGCAGAACACCCTGAGGTCTTGGCTCTGAGCTGATTTGGACAGGATGGCCCCTCTCTCATCACGGGGGTCAGGGGTCATGCAGGGAACAGGCTGATCCTTCATGCAGTATCAAGTCACTGCACCTAAAGAATACACAATGACGACAGACAGGTTCAAACAGCTTTCACCAACAGACTAACTAGTATCAGTCTTAATTTCCAAACTAATACAAACAACATGCACAGACTAAAAAGCATGCACAATTCATCAAATTAAAACTGATATTGGCACATGTGTAATAATTATCAGGGAAGGACAGCAGTTAATTCCAGAAACCCCATTAAATATGTCATGTAAAACTTGACGATTTCAAGCTGAACAGAGCAAAAGTTTGAAATGTTGCTTGGTTTTGTCATTTGTCCATGTTACACAGATAAAAGGGGTCTTTGAAACATAACGCAAAAGTGACTGATGGGGGAGGGCTGGTCTTTCTGCCCAGGGAAAGTTGAGGAAAGTACTTCCAGACAAGAAATTGAGTTAGGGGTATTAGGAAAGGATTTATCAGAGGGAAAGGCAATACCAAATGTCATTATTTCATTAGTTTATGTTGATTTTCAATGTATCGGCGGTGTGTTTTCACAGTGACTCTAAAAGCCAACATATGGCAAGCCAATCTCTCTCGTTCCTGGCTGTTAGCACCTCTGCTTCCTGGCATAAATATGTTAAAAGGGTGGCAACTGAATTTCTCTTTATGGCTCTTAAGATAAACATTGACACCTGACAGTGAATGTGTTTCCAGATAAACCTAAATAATTATTAGAATTTTTCTTCTTTTTTTTTCAGGTGGCGAAGATTAAGGGACTTAAGAAAAAAACAATCACAAATTGACTATGGCTAATGTTTCATGATGTTAACAGCAGAGAGGTGGATTAATCTTTGAAATCTGAGCCTCATCACCACAAAAGTCCACATGATGACATGTGGATGATATGTTTATATGGGGTGTGTACTGAGGCAGTAAATCACCACAGGCCTGCAGTGTAAGGAAGGATGACAGTCTATCTGGGGCCCCATGTGTTTTTAGAGAGAAGGGGGCTAGTTTTGGGGGGGTAAATTCTGTCACTTTGGGAGAGGTTGACCAGACAGGCTTGACCCCCAGAGTTCCTTTGAACAGGACAACACCGGTGACACACGAGGCCAGTTTGTTGAGAGATTTGTACATTAGGGACAGAGGATTTAGAGGGTCTCACAGGAAGACAGCAAGAAAGATCACATATCAAGACATGAAGCCCAAAGAGAAAAATATGTGTCCTACTGTGTTTTCACATTGACCAAGTTTTTACATCAAAGCATCCTTGAAACTAACTTTGATTAACCATGTGCTCAGTTGGCAGTGATAGGCTCCAGAAATAAAGAGTTAAAACCCGCAGCTACATGGCAGGCTTATTCGGAGAAAATGCACACATATGGTTTTACTATAAGTAGTGTAAAGGAATGTAAAAGAGCCATGAAACAGTTGCTGCCACTTTGTCAGTAAAAGAGTGTCAGAGCGCGACACCAGCCGTGTTTTTTTATAAAAGTACACATTTCAAACAATGTAACTTTGTTATATAACGCTTGTGCAAGGGTAGTGAAGTTTTCCAGTTAAAAAACAACAATTACACCATTTTCACTGGGAACTCTGCACACTGTGACCTCAGTAGTCACGCTACCTCATGGCGCCACTTAACAATTGCAATAATCATTAAATAAATACGGCAAAAGATTCCAAGATAGGGTGACGCACAGCCTTAGAGGCTCCTGTCAGGCTGCTCTCCAGCAGCCGTCCGACCTAGTTTGACACCCTCACCATCATGGCTCCCTTGCAGATCTATTCTATTGATCAGTGTTGTGTGTGCTGTGGTTGGATCAATGCCCATCCCTTCTCTTTATTACAATCGGAGCCAAAAGCATATCCTTTCCAGCATGATTGATGTCAGGAAAAAGACGTCCTCTGTAGGATGCAGATTTGGACTTCCTCCACTCTTGTCAGGAGAGCTATAAAAACCCAAAGTAAAAAAGGGGGAGGAAAAAAAGAAGGATTAGGTAAAAGCGGACAGAGAAACAGTCCAGCTTTGATGCAGGCTCCGTGTTGATCTGGTGTCCAGCTGACCTGTGCTTACAGAGCAGATCAGCCTTGACAGTTGTTTCTTGAGTGAGAGGGCCTAATCTAAAGCTGTCTGGAAACCCTCAGCGTGCAACATAAAGGTCAGAGCAGTCAAAAACCCACATAGCAGATCATTTGGCCATATGTCAAGACGCCAGAGGAAAGATTCATGGAGCAGATTGGAGTGTTTACATTCACTTGTGATTTTTATCTCAACATTCCTTCTGAATTATACATGTGCTAGAGCCAAGAATGGATTCCTGCCTTTCCAAATTGTGTATCCATGCAGTGAGACGCTTCTTATAATGGTGATGGGACAGACACGTCACTTAAGCTAAAGCTGGACCCCCTCGGACAGGAGGGCACTACTTGGGCATATCTCAGTGTGTATCCACCTAACAAACAGCCCGGCTCTCCAGGAGATCCCCGATGTGTTGTCATGGCAGTCCTCCAAACACAGTAGGGATGTATTTAGGGGCTTTGTATTTCCTGTGTTTACCAAGTGTCTTGGGCAATCCTGCAGTGAGGCACGGGATGCTAGTCTCCACAACAGCAGCAGTGAAGGCATGGATCTTCTGTGGAGGAAAAATGCACAGGCAGAGAAGGAAAGCTAATCTGAAATGGCAATTGTGTGCGACGACTGAGCTGTAATGTCAGTTTCCATCGTAGTTGTTAGAATGCTAATGACACACATCTCCTCACCATTTCTTAGCTCACCCATCACATCAGTAGGCAGAGCTCAACATTTGGCACCTTCTAACGCAGAGGATAAGACACCCATTTTCCATAATTGGATTTGTCAGTGAGGAAACCAGGCTGTATTTATAGAAGGATCTTAGTAAAGGACAGTTATCTAATCAGTTTTAGTCTGACATCATCTAATAATATAGTCAACTGCAATCTGGGTTGGAGGTGTAACATTCTCTTTCCACCAGCCAAGTATTAGTTCTGAGCTTGTGCTGATGATAGAATCAGCTTGTTTTTCCAATTGACAGAGTGCCACAGAGGCCCACTATTACCTAATTATTCCCGACACGTTTTTCGAACTCCATTAACATTATTCTTAATCTTTATTCTGAACTTTTACTGAGGAGTAAGTTAGCAATGTTTTCATATAATTTATAAGTAAGTTTGAAGCAAACTTTTGATGCGTCACTAAAAACAAACTGAATTTTGGATTATGATTTTATGTGAATTAACTAAATATTGAAGTATAGTCAGAAGGTTTTGGTACAGACCTTGTTATACATGACTCTCCTCCTCCCAAATGCCACCCCAGGGTGCTTTTGTTCACATAGGGCCAATATGAGCTAAATGTACATCAGAAGAATATGGGACCTCTAGTGGTCACGAGACCCACTGCTCCCCATCTGGTTATATCAATGGCTGGTTAAAGAAAAGAGCAGCACAGCACAGCACAGTATTGTGGTCATATTTGACCCATACATGGACCCATACATTGTTCAGTTTTGTTGTGCCTCCACAGTACAATGACAATAAAGGCTATTCTATTCTATTGGTTCCATTAGAGGACATTAGAGGGCTTGTAATAAATAAAGCAGAAGGTGGAGAGGTTACCGATACAATCAAATCTTTGAAAAAGAGGAAACTAATTAAATCCGTCTGGCGCTGTGATTTTCATTCACCAGTAAAACAAATCCAATCTTCAAGCTGCAAAAAATAATTATGAACATAAAGAAGAAATTAGGCTGTTTAGTGTTACCAGAGGGTGGCTGAGTAAAAAGCTAAGTTGTTAGTGGCTGTAATTCAGTAGAAGAAGTAGTTGTCCCAGCTGGAAAAACTAAACTTGTACAGCAAAGACATCCACAACAGGAAAAGAGAGGGAGCTCTTCTACTGAAATTACTTTTTTGTAAAAATCTAGGGTATTATATCACATCTGGGGTGACACCAGTCAGTTGCGTGAATTTATTGATGGTCAGACTGGAAACAGCTGGAACTTTTGTATTTCCCAGGTCTGACGTGATTTGCAAAGTTGCTTTCATTTCCAAGAATCTGTCTTTTTGGAAACAGGGAAAATACCACCTCAACGGAGTAATTACACTTTTTAAAAAAAAACTTTTTTTCTACATCAGTGGATTTGGATTTTTCAGTGTTTCCACTCAGCTTCTCCTATTCACATCTTCTAAATGCAAATCAATGAAATGCAATGGAAACAACGTCTGAGGCAGCAAAAGACAAAAACGCAGACTTAATAGGACATTAAGGAGCCATTTATTAAGATTAGCTACTGTTATGAAGTGGTCACATGAGCTGAATTATTGCTGCATCATAACTTGCATTATCTTTTTCTTTAAAAAGAAAGAACTGTCTCAAGGAAGCTTAGATAGTTTTTTGTGCTATTTACTAAACTATGGGGTTTCCCCCCTTTATTTTGCCATTACCATCAGTCATAATTCAAAATGCAAATTATAAATTGTGGATGGAAACAGGACTGAGATCTCCTCTGTGGACCACAGCTGCAGAACTAATCATTATTTGTCCTATTTCCCCTACTATTTTATTTCTTACTAATTCTAGCCTACATTTACAAGTACTGTTACAAATTGTTGCTGGCATTTGTGAATGCATATAAACTCTGCTTGTAAAGTACAATGGCTGCTGGAAATATTGAAACATTGGCAGGCAAAGAAATTTAGGCAAGTAACCTCACTGGCTGCTGCTTTGATATGCTGAAGCTCTATTTTCTTTCCTCTGCTTCTCTGAATAAGTGAGGCTAGATGCAATGCAAAATCATTTTTTATCTATTTACTTGTTTATCAAAACACATGGTAGTGGTTAGAAATGCAACACTGGTTCTAAACTGTCCTTTTTAACTGCCTTGGTGAGGAGGAGGAGAAGGAGGAGGAGGAGAAGGAGGTGGTAAAGGTGACTTCCAAGTGTAGAATCAATTTCCTCAAGCATTATTCTTCCCAGCTGACACGTGCACCAGTAATGGACTACTGTAAATACTAAATGTACCATTGTATCTGCTGGAGTGGTGGCTGGGGAATAGCCCTCATTAATCACCTATTGTTAACATTGGCTCAGCTAAGAAGGGACGTGTGCTGCTCTTTAGCAGTCTTACAAACGATGTTTAGCAAGACCTTAAAGCATGCAGGAGTCAATCTGATGTGCTTGTAACCTCTCATATTCCCACAGTGATTTTGTTTAATTTATGGTTGACATAAATGAATTTTACTTTTTACATTTTAGAAAGCATGTTCTATTGAAAAAAGAGGCTTATAGTTTGACCACTGGTATTGCACAACTTCCGGTTCTTTGAATTGTCAACTGACCCTCAGTAAGGACAAAAATGGGATCAATCTGAATTATGTGCATTGGTTTGTTACAAAAGATAAATCCAAATAACACCATCAATGACGCTGTGTTCCACCTTGGATGATGCTTTGCGTTGTTTTATTTTGCCAGCATAGCTTGCTGTGGAAATGGGAGAATAGCTCAACTTTTCAAGCGGCAGGGTGGGTCAACTAACCTGACTGATTCTGTGCAGGATCTCCATAGTTTCAGGGTGAAATCTGTCTTGGTCTTAGATGGAATGACTTTGACACCATTACAAAAATCATTGTCAGTGGAGAAAAGTGGAGTTTTCTTTTTTCACGTTAGCTTTTTATCATATTCTGAGATGCATAGGGGCTGGAGTTTATCCAAGCAACCATCGGGCGAGATTAATCTTAGTCATAAATTGTCTGGGCTTGTTTGTTACAAAACTAAAAGATGCTTTGATGTTAAGTATTTTCTTACCCAGGAGCCATGTGTGTTAAAACAACACGTGCAAACGAGCAAAATAGTTTCTTGTGCACAATAAAACCAGAAAATATATGTTATGAACAATGTCAGCAGCATGGGCATGGGTATATAAAAGCTAAACCAATGGGGGGTAAACAAAAGACGGTTAACTCAAGTCAGTTGAGAGAGCAGTCAACTAACTTCTACCTCTCTTCACATTCCACCAAGCGCTCTGACATTTCTTTATAGCTGTTCTGACATTGCAGCCCCCTGCAGTTTTGCATTTTACATCTCTGGATGACTCACTTGCCTAATGAGCGTCTTACATTCCAACCCATTGCTTCTTCTCCGTCCAGGGCCTGTCTCTCCCGTCATGTTGTTCAGCTTTTCTGCATTTGTCTTCTCTCAACTGTATGTTCGCAAAGGTCTGAAAACCAAGTGCTGTGTGAAGAAAGAGGGAGCTTAACTTCTTTCATAGCAGTGTATGCACATGAAGCAAAGGATTCACTCTACAATAGAGTCAGTTAAAGACCCACATTTCACAGTGCTGATCTGTTTAAAATGGGCGTCATTTTCTCTCTATGACTGTCTCATCATCAGAAAATGTAGAGAATTATTGAAGCTTCATTGCTTGATGCTAAAACTTTATTTTCTCCAGCCAACTTCTAATATTACTACTCTAACTCAAGACCCCTAACATTCTGCATTGTCCTAAACATTCTAAAATGACAGTTTGAAGCTTTTTTTTTATTAATAATTTTTAGAATTTCATTTTCACTGCAACAACTTCCTGACCTGTGTTTGTTGATATTGCACAATTGGTGTCATCTTGTTGTCCCACTGATTACAGGGTGAGCTATGTATTTAACCTGTTCTATTCTTATGATAATGCCAAGATAACAGATCCAAAATACAGGTTATCAACATGTAATTGCATCTATTATACTCTCAGAACAATGAAAAGGAGCAAACAGGCAAATGCATTCAACCTATTTACTTACACAAAAAGGGTTTATGAAGTAAAGTCTGCAGGCATGGATCTACTCATTTACCACAGCCCGGAATAGAGAGTGGTAAAACGAGTTCCTCTTAACACACAAACACAACACGTCTGAATGAGTTTTGGTGCTAAGGCTCTACCTCATGGTGTGAGGAGCTTTTTTCATCTAACACCCTTTCACCAAATGTCAATTGGCAAATAAGCCCAGCCCACCCTCAAAGAAGACCCTGATTAGACAAGCCATTCTTTTTATACAGGGCAGGAGGCAAGAGGATGCTAAACACGGGCAAATAAAGAATTATAGGCCTTTAAATGGTTGCCACCTCACACAGTTCAAATCGTTTAAAATCCTTCCAGCACACGGATGCAGACAACACACAAATGTACAAGGCAAGTACGCGGCAGCTATCTGCTCAGCAGCTGCCTTGTTTATGATTTGCTTTTTACACAGAAATGTTGACTTCGAATGCCTGAAATGTTATCAGCCAACGATTGCATCTTGAACGAAGACAAACAAGCAGAGGAAGCGTGTTAGCATATATACTGCTGTATGAAAGGTCATCACCTCTGACAAGGCGAAGACACAATGAGCTTCTCTGCAAATCTCAAGTGAGCGGACAGCATTACATCATTGGCTTTTTCAGCTTTCTTTGCTGCAGGCCTTTTCTGCTTCTTTTGTTCCGGTGTGGTCATCAACAATGACATGAATGAGTGACTGTCTGTATGTAGGTTGTTAGGTTGTCTGCAGTTCCACGCACTCTTGCTTCTTGTTTTGCCATCTGAACAGGTCTGAACAACCCACCCCACATCACTAATTCTCTCTCAGAGAAAGCAAAAAGAGTGGATCAGTCACAGACCTGAGAAAATCAAGACATCCACAATGCTTGACTGCCAAAGGACAATTCAATACAAATAGAAAACCATATGGCATATATCATTCATGACAGCTAACTGACAAATATATTCTGTTTGTGAGTGCAAAAGTTACCATAGAAACAAAATAATCTCAAATGTTTTCACCTAAAGGCAAAAAAAGATTTTTAAGAATTCGTCTAAAAATACTTTTTTTTATTTCTTTTTTCAGGCACAAAGCCACTGGAAGAAATTTTAACTGCCTAAAACATTACCTCATGCTTTAATTCAGCTTCTTGACATGTAATGACCCAATTATCTCCTCTCACCATGTCCACATAGAACAGCTTGTCACTGGGTTTAACCCCACAGGTGTCCAGAGCGCAAGCTCAGAAACATCAAAAGACATCTTTTATGGCTGTTTTCTTATGGTCTACTTATTTTTTGCTTGCTCTGTTTACCGGAGATGTCTCGCTCACTGCCAAATGAAGCATCTTTTCAGAATTTAGTGTATGTCCAGCAACGTGAATAAAATCGGGCCTTTGTTTAAGGAAAATCAATGATGACTGCTCTGTTGTTGCTTTCTGCAGCGACTCCTTATATTGCTCAACCTTTTGCTACTTGGAAACTGTCAAATATCCGGAGTGCCTTTTCAAAAATAATGTAAGAAATGTGGTGAAAAGAAACGAGCTAAAGTTCCAGTCATGCGACTAAATGCAAGATTCATGAATGCGCAACCCCTGCCCATTAAGAGCCATGTGAACTATGTGAATTTGTGTGCTGTTTTTAAACAGATTAGTTGGGAAGTAAGAGTAGCGGCCTGCAATGATCCTTAAGAAGCAATTGTTGCTGCTCATCAATCTGGGAAGGGTTATAAGGTCTTTCCAAACCATTTTGAGTGTATCATTCGGCAGTGAGAAAGATTACTCACAAGTGGAAAACATCTAAGATAGGCGCCAATCTTTTTAGGAGAGGTTGTCCCAGCAAGTTCAAACCAAAGTCAGAATGTACAATGCGCAGAGAAACTTCACAAAAAGTCTCTCACATTGTAGAGGCATGTACAGCATGTTAAAGGTTCAAACATCCTGACAGTACAATTAGAAAAAGACTGAACAAGTATGGCTTTGAAGTGGCTGAAAGAAGAAAGTTACTTTAAAAGAAAATGGCAGCATGGCTTGGGTTCACAAGGAACACATTTGGAGAAAATCAAACATAGTATATCAGCATCAACATCTCATACCAACTGTCAAGCATGGTGGTAGAGGGCTGATGATTAGGGCTTGTTTTGCAGCCACATGACCTGGACACTTTGCATGCATTGAGTCGACCATGAACTCCTTATTATACCAAAGTCAAAGTCAAATTCATCTGATACAAATCTACTATAGAATGTCTAAAAAGAGAAGAATCAAGGTGTTCCAGTTAACCAGTCCAGACCTTAATCTGACTGAAATGCTGTGGCAGTACCTTAAGAGAGCTGTGGAAAAACAAATGCATGCAAACCTCAATGAACAGAAGCAATGCTGTAAAAAAAAGCAAGAAAGAGGGTCAAATGTCCTCCACAGCAATGAGAGAGACTGATAAAGTCGTACAGAACACAAATACGTCATGCTATTGCCAAAAGTGGTTCTACAAGCTGGTGAATTATGTAGTGTACTCAGATTTTCACACATTGCCTCTGCGTTTTGGTCGAGTTTTTGTTAAAAGACATGATGACACGGTATTACATGTCATATATTATTCTTTATCTTTCATCCTAAATTAAGTTCCAATAAGGACCAGGTGATTTTTTTTTCACTTCATGATACATAGCGTGTTTTGTTTTTCTCTTTCCTGGGGCAATTGATTTTGTTTTTAATGGCCAGAATGCATGCTTTCTTTTTTTCTTTTTTTGGCACCTACCACTGCACCAGGTGCATTCTAGCCACTAATGGGTATACTAATGAGGGTTAGAGAGAAAACCTGCACATTCATGGCCTTCTATGACATATGGTTGCTCCTCCAGGCTCAAGTCAGTAATGAATAGCCATCGAAACAACCAGAAAAGCAATGCTAATCCAACTGGTTATATAGTTTAATTTGTCTCCAGGATCCAAGTCGTACTGTTCATTCTGTCTGTACATTCTGAGGAGACTACCATCCCCCTGCTGCAGTGTCCACTCGTTGAGTTGTGTTCCTGGAAGACTGTAGAGAAGTAATCAATGAGTCATGTGTCCTGATTACAACCAGTTCCCTACGGAGCATCTTCAAAGGACTCCAGAGGAGATGGAGAGAGGGAGAAGCATTGCCCTCCATGGGGTAATTACAAGTTGAGGCTCTATGGTTTCTACCCCTTTTCAGTGGACAGTGAGGCTTAAAGACAGACCAGTTAACAATTCATCCAGCCCTGTTAGCGCAGTGGGAGGCACTTCCATCCGCTGATCACCGACTGGTAGTGCCTGCCATCCAAAATTATACAAATCCCTCTTCATGCACGCACAGAAAACATGTGCTTCAGCAGAGTGTTTACTAGGTGAGAGTAACAGATGAGAGTACTAAGGAAGACAAAAGACACAACAGACAGGGAGGGTGACATTCAGATTTGGTGCAGCTGAGTACACGCCTGTCTATCCCAGGAAAACAAGCCAAGTGTTTGAGAGTTAAAAGGGCCATAAAACTAGACAAACACACTTAAGCACTGTCTGGCTGCCTTCAGGCCCTCTGTTTTTCACCACTACTTCCACCTACGGCTTGTCCAACAAAATGTACACTCTTTGTTTACTTTTGATAACGAACATCCAAGCTCCAACTCTCATAGGTGTGTGTTCTGTTACCATAAAAACACATTGCTGCAAATCTGAACAGAGCAATCAGTGGGAGTTATTTTGAAAAACAGACTTGACATATCTGTACATTTGTAGATTTTTTTTTTTACTCTAAAGACTCTTTGTTCTGTCAGCACAGCAACTTTAAGACAGAGAAGGGATTTCTATTATGATAGTTTGATTTGACAGCTGCAAAATAGGGTTGTATGCTTAGCATCAATGCAGTCCTTTATCATTTTGGCAGTAGAAAATAGTTAATTTGTGTGTAAAGTGATGACTGAGGAGAAATTTAATCAGGAGCGGTAGTGTGGAGACAGTAGGGCTGAAGATGTCTTTAGGTTAAGACTCTAGTAAACCCTGTCTGCGCAGTAACAAACAGAGAGGCAGAGAGGGGTGATCAAGACAAAACAGTCATTAGCATTAGCTTCCTGTAATGAGGAAGAATAAGACTAAAGAAGTTTATGCGTGTGTTTTTCCTACGTTTTGGGTATTTAATTTATCAGGGAATTTCCATGCAGGTCCAGAAAGTATCTGTGTGAAAGTCCCCTTATATTTGTCCTAAAGTTCACACTGTTTGTAAAAAGACCCGCTCCTGCTGTATTGTATCCATGTGTAGATGCAAGCTCATGTGTTGCCTATATAATATGAGCTACTTATCATCCTTGACATTATTTCAAGGTATTAGACTGCCATTCGTCAGTCTGTAACAGATTGTTGGAATGTTTCTTTTAAGATAATTAATAAATTGTCACATTTCTGAAACCACTGTAAAGAAAATGCGCATTGGGCACTTTGACCACACACGTGGTACAACCTTTATGCAACAAGGCATTTGACTTGAGCAAGATTAAATTGTTATTCACTACTGCCCTCGTGTGGACAAAATGTGCGCGACAGTAGACGACAGAGACTTTTGGACTCCTTTCGTGATTTATAGTAAATTAATAAGATCAGTGCTTAGCAGTTAATATCAAAGAATGTTTTTGTAGTACAGTTTGGTTTAGGCGAAAATATGTTTTATGATTTGATTTCATTAATTAACGCACAAACAAATAGCATGTGTACCTACAGCAGATTCAGAAAGTTTTCAGTTTGTGAGGAAGATGCAGATTAACGGTGGGCAAGTCTTCGAAATATCCTGCAAAAATGCTAAGGCTACTACATTGGTGAATTTGGAATAAAGCTACAGGTGCTACACATCTTAGGTAGACTTAAATTGTCTTGTTTTTTCTCTTTCTTACAGGCCTCCAGGTAAGAATTGGTCAACTTCTATCATTTTGTGAAAGGTGGCTTCTGCAGTGGCTGTTAAATGTGTAAATGCCATTTGAATGCTTGGTTATGGATCTCAATATACAAATAGTGAATGATTATGATAGAGGTATAATATTCTTTTTATGACAGTTTTGGCAGTAATAAATAAATTAGAAACATTGCTGAAGTTAAGGAGGGAGAAAGGAATTGAATTACAAAACTAAATCATTTTGAATACTTCTGAATCCCGTTTATTATGCCCATTCCTCAGTTTTGCTTTGTGCAAACTAAGCTGGAAACTTCAAATTCCCTGTGCCTTTTGGATGAATCTTTGTTCGTGAGATCAATCAAAGGACCATCCAGCCATAAACCTTACAATTTGCCTGTGCTATTGGATTATAGTCCACAGTTTTTCATTAACCCAGTTAAATGAGAAGAGTAGATGTGTTTGCAACAACTCAGATCTTATGTAGGCCCACGATTCCGTTTTTCAAGGAGAAGCCCTAACTGAGACTGGCCTTGATCTTTATAAGTCATTTGTTTGAATATTGTACTAATTACATTATGTAATTACGTTATGCATGACAAGAACAAACATATTTTTTACAAAAAGCAAGGTGTGTGTGTCTCTGCTGTGTGTCACTTTGTTACGTTTCAGACAGACCATGATTCATTTGGTGTCCAGGGTTACCTGTCAAGTATTATTTACTGTATGTCTTTGAATTTATATCTCATAAACCTAAAAGCTTTAAAAATGGTAAAAAAAAACAGTGGGAGCATAAACCCCTAATGTGTTCAGTTGTTTGAAGCAATTATTTAACAAACACATGTCCAAAGAAACTTTTCTAATTGTTTTCACTATGTGCATTGTAGGCTACATTAAACATATAAATAAATGCAAAATTTGATGTCAGCAACACGTTCAAAAAATGTTGGGAGAGAGGCAAAGAAAGAAAACTTATACAACATACAAGTATAAGCATTCTGGAAGATTCCACAATAAGGCATCCAAGCAAGGATCAGCCGTAGCTACGTTGTGCCAAACTCTGTCAGACAATCATCTATAAGTTCCAAGAAAATCTTTCCCAAGACCAGATTGCAAAGAGCTTCATTCTTTGAACACGTAGAGTGCATGATAATGTGAAAAGATCCAGGGAGTTTGGAGAAATCTCAGTGGATAAAGGGTAAGGACTGAAACCACTGCTGGCTGCTCATGCAATGCCCACAGGCTGCATTGCATGAGAAACTGTTATTCCTCCATAATCAAGATAGCCACATGGGTTCAGGAGTACCTTGGAAAATTATTGTGACTCATGTTAGTCCGCTGCTGAATCCAGAAATGTAACCTGAAACTTTAATACACAAGGAGGAAGCCATACATCAACACTGCACAGAAAGGCTGCCGAGTTTTCCAGGTATCTCAGATGGGTCGAGATAGTGGACAAACGTTCTGTGGTCAGATGGGTCCAAATATGCATTTGGGAATAAGAGACTTTAGGTTTTATAAATGAGAAATACCATCTATGCTGTTACAAGGGATAGGTGCAAAAGCCAACAAATATAATAGCATAGCAGTGCATCAGTGCCCATTATGAGGAGATGCAAACAACAACGATCAAGTACTATTAAGCAGATTAAATTTTGTAGCTATTCAGTTAGAATGGACTAAGATTCCTCTGAAAAACTCTAACAATTAGTATCCACAATTCCCAGATGATTTAAAACTGTTATTATTATAAATGAATTCATGTCACATTAATGGTTAACATACTTTTGTCCCTTTTTTTGTGATTGAATATGTGTCCTGTTCGCATCAAATTCATATTTGTTTTAAATTAATCTGTGAACACACCGTGTGAAAGGAACTTATTTTAAAAAAAATTTCAAAACATTTATGTAAATCTTTAAACATCTCTTTGCAATTTGAAAGGTTTCCCAGCTTTTCGTGATGTAGGGATTTCAATAGTTTTTCATGGCCGTTCTATAAACTGCAACAATAACATGACCGCAAGCCTTTCTTCAATGAAAACTGAAAGCTTAACTGCTCATTTGGTTCCTTCAGCATTGCAACCTTTGTTAACTCAATGTTTGGTTTGTGTTTAATCAATGAAATGCTAACTGAGTATACGGACTCACAGAAGCAAAGAAACGTGCTTTACAGCAAACTTTAAAATAAAGAAACAGTGACAAAAACATTTCTTGTCATTACTTGTTTAAACACATTCTATTTCAGTCCCAACATACCTGTTGTTATATAAGAGATATTAATTATTAGTAAGTGGAAAAAACATTCCTTCCCCGCGACGGGTACAACAGCTGACATTCCCTGACTGTCCCTGAAGCTAGCATCACACCCTAATTTTTCCTAACATCCGGGACATTTTGAGCTAACCAGCGTGTGGAAACTGGGTAAGGGGGACAGTGGACAGCGGAGGAAAGAAAGGCGGACTGATGACAGCTGTCAGTGTGGACAAAAACACCACCAATCTGTGAAGACAGACCGAATGGTTCTCCCCTAAATCACCAGGATATAAGGGACTACACCTTGGCAGTATTGAGAGTTTTTTTGTAAAGGAGGTAAACGAAGGTAACGTCACAATTTTGGGCTGGGAATTTTGACGGGAGGATCAGTCCCAATTTGCCCTGTCTGCCTCTCAAGAGAGTCGAGGTTAGCCTCTCTGGCTAACCTAGCAAACTACCCTGCTAAATTGGTCAACTGGACTTTGCTCACAGGGATGGTGTTCGGTATTGGGGTCATTGTCTTCGGAAGGACACGTCCTGATACCTCTCGGTTTGTTAAGCCTTAGGTTCAGTGTAGAGACAGTAAGAGCCCAATAGGGAAACTTTTCAATGAAAATTCCAGGAGAAAGAAATGCTAGTTAGCCTCAGTTAGCTTATCTAAGAGGTGGCTAACCATAGTAACAGATAACGCAAGTCAATCCAGCTAGCCAACTCTTAACAGGCTATTCATTGGTGTTACTTTAGTTTAAACCTAGTTAATCTTGTTTCTGTCTCTTTTTTCTCGAAATTTAGACGACAACGTTGGCTTTGTTAGTGGATGGAAAATTTGAATTCTGTGCGCGAGTTTGTGTTTCATTTGAACACAGCTGTATGACCATTGTTCCGCCCTCAAAAGTGGAGCACTTTGGTCAACTCAAGCTGTTTAAATAGTGCAACGAAAATAGTCTAATATCATTCAGGTCATGGTAGCTATCATATCGCTGCCATAGTTGCAACCAACGTTTTAGACCGTTTGCGTATTTTTGTTTGTATCCATAACATTTAGACCACCAGACGTCTGCGTTTAGTGTTCATGTGTCACTTGGATCCTTTGACTCAGCCGGGTCATTAAGCGTTTATCCCTCGTGTCTGCACCAGCAAGCTACAGTGTCCTTTAGTCTGGTGATCCATTTAGTTAAGATATCGCCTGGATGTTCAGCA
Organism: Leuresthes tenuis; assembly: GCF_036924035.1. Taxonomy (NCBI): domain Eukaryota; kingdom Metazoa; phylum Chordata; class Actinopteri; order Atheriniformes; family Atherinopsidae; genus Leuresthes; species Leuresthes tenuis. Next base: position 21,018,519 of record NW_027325362.1, read on the forward strand.
CATGCCATTGTATTGATGTCGTTTCATACTATTATACAAGCTGTTAATGCTTAAAGTCTTCTCCTTGAATAATCATTGTTTCACCGTGATATTCAAATTGAATTGAATTGAATACATTTTTAATTTATTCATATTCAACAGCTGATTTTAAGAGGTTGCAGCAGGTCCTGCATGTCACATAAAAGCTGGTTCTTGTCAGCCACAACTGTTTATCAAAAGCTATAATGGGGTCCATACGTGAGGGACTTTTTTTTTTTTTTTTTGCAGGATGAGGAGTAAGTGCTGGAGGAATGCAAGTTCAGGGCTGTCTGAGGTGTAGATGTAAAATGTGTCCTTTTATGCAAACACTCCTGATCCAAATGTGCATTTGTGGCATACGGTGTTGCTGTAATGTTTGACTTTGTTTACAAAGCTGTTGAAGTAGTTTTCTTTAGCTCCTTCATTTTTCCTCAAGGTATTTATACACAATCTTGTCTACTTTCCAGTCTCAGACAGAATTGGTGAAGCCACAGTTGCAGTGACGCCATGGGGACACAAGGCTCTGGAAGAAAGCGTGCTCCTTTGAAAGACCGGTTTTCGGCAGAAGATGAGGCTTTGAGTAGCATCGCTCGGGAGGTAAGTTCACTTTCTATCACGAGAGCCCACCATGTTGAGCCTGCGTTAAGTTCTCCCTGAACTGCTCCATTTATCAACTGCCGGGTCAATGCAAACGGGATTTCACCTCACCAAGATGTTCTTGTGTCGCCACATCCTTGAAATAGCTTCATCGGTATTGTTTAGTCAGATCCAGATTTTGATGATTTGAGCAGCCGCACCGTCCACTTTAAAATAAAAGCATCATAAGTAGACAACTGAAACCATTATCAGCACTTATGAGACTCATCGCTCAGCTCTGCGTTTGAAAGGGAGACCTTTGCAGATAACTTATTCATAAAGTGTCCCGCCAAAGCTTGAATACATTTACGCACAATGGCCTCAATCACACCAGGAAAGTATTCTTACCGTCTTCCTACTTTTCAGTTGTGTGGTAGGACCTATTTATCGGTTGTTTTTGGACACCACTTTATGCATCGCAAAAGTACTGACTGGGGAGGGAAAAAAAGTGTATTCGGCTTTCAGTTTGTGAGTTGTTTAAAGTGGGGAACAAATGTTAAAAATTAGGGTGCAGATGAAGAAAAGTCCATTAGCTCTGATGACTGTTGAGCATTGTCTTTGTGATGTGTCAAACCTCAGACTTGCTTTCGGAGTTCTTTGTCCAGCGCCAGGCTTCTACCTGCTGCATGTTGGCCGAGGTGTGCTAAATCTCTCGGTCTTATTTGAGGTGTTCTGGTCAAAGCTGTGCCTGCGACGGGACATCTAAATGTGGATATTCAGGTTGCGCTAGTTAATTGCGTTTTGGTGCAAAGATGAGTGGAGACAGCTGGTTTGGACTGCAGAGAGGCTGAGTTGACTTGAAGTGTTTTTGTTTGGGGGGGAAAGAAACACGGGCAGAGGAGAAAGGCTGCCTGGCTTGTAACGACATGCCCTGGGATTATTCCATTTTGTTCCACAGCAGGACCTCCATTCCTTTCCTTTTTTTCCAGAATAGTGTTTAAAAAAAACATCAAATGCAGAGATCAGTTCATGACTTTGCTTTTTTCCCCCTTCTTTACATTTGGTAGATGTAATTAAAATGTTTCATATCAGTTCAGTTGATTTTTTAAAATTTTATTTCATATTATTTTTTGCCTTTAAAAACAACAATGTAATGCTGGATAAGCCAGCTAGTCATAGATATTTGTCTTGGCCCTTTGTAAGAGCATAATCTATGCTGTTTGAAAGCTGTGCCGTGTCTCATTCTCGAGCAGCAAGCGCACGGCTCCATTTGCTCTCTTTATAGTCATGCAGGCTGATCATAGAAACATGAGTCATCCGACCCTCCCAGTCAGGTCCTAAATCTGAATCTCTTTGTGGAGCAAACCAAAGATTAGATCAAGTGTTCAACAAGTTCGAGGGGTCAGTGTCTAACTTTCATTATGCAACCCTCCCAAAAAAAAACAAAAAACACTGCCTTTGCGTCTCCCTCACAGTTAGGTTCTCTTCACAGCCTTCCAGTTTGTGCTTGGCATGCGTCACTGGTGAGAATGACTGTGAATTTGAGCCTGCACCGTCACCAGCCTAGTTCAGAGGCCCCTTTATATTACTGGGCAGAATATTAGCTGTGGCCAATGGGGTTAGAACGAAACGATCATCTCAGATCTGTTGTAGCTGTGATTAGGATCTAAGGTACCTACTGGTTCTTGAAGTGAAGGCAGCTCCTCACCCTCCTCAGTGAACAGAGGGAGTGTCTTTGTGTCAAAGCTGTGGTTCATAGTCTGTATGATTTTTATGTGTGATATCAGCGAGTCACTGTTACAATGGGAAGTGTCACGCTTTCACCTTTCCCACATGTTCAAGAGACTTATCAGGTTAGAGAACAAAGCGCACACTACAGTCAGGCATGTAAACATAGATTTCCTGGGTGATTTATTTCCATTCCCTGGCAAAGTGAGCCTTTAATTGTTATTTTTCTATCTCTTTAAACGTAGCACTAAAACAAATGGCCTGCAACGAGGGACTTGTGTGGTATAATTTAACTGTCACAAGAAAAGACCTGTTAGTGATTTATTTACATATTTTAGTGTGTCCAGTTTACTGTACGAGCCTATTTACAACAGTGGCTCTGTATCCATGTCAACGAGTGCAGATAGATGATTGTTTTTGCTGTAGAGGTGGCGAGCAATAAACTAGATATCAGTTGTTTCATTGCAAATGCCAGCACTCGTTGCAGCAAATTCAGTATTTACACATCAGCATCTTATTCAGTGTGTGAATGTATTTGTCCCGGCATTCCACACCTTCCAATTTAATGATGAGTACTGTAACCTTCACCGCAGTAACTAAGCTGGTGATACTTTATGCACTCCACTTAGTCATTTCATTCAAATTTTAAATTTTTTTTATAAATGAGCCCTGAACTCCTATCTCCCCGAGTGTTGGAGGTGTGCTTAATGGTGAGGCTGTGCTGCTCAGGTTACCCTCTCCGGACCGCGATGTGGCTGTCAGAGAGTCGGCCGCGGATGGGGCCAGTCTATAGATAGGACAGAGACAGAGAGCTCAGCTGCGCCGCTGTGCAGAGCAGAGCAGGTCATACTGTCAGACAGCTCAACAGGTGCAGAGCACACAGTCAGCCCTCTCCCTGGCTTTCTCGTTCGGGCTCTCTCCTCGTGCACTTCACTTCCCCTCTGCAACTTATGCCGAGCATGATATTGAACATCTCGGTTGGATCCCCTCGATTTACTGCGATTTCTTGATGTGCGATTAAAAGAGTAAAATGCTGGGGGGGGTTTTCTTATTTTTCCTGACATTAATCAGATTAAGACTTCAGAGACCACCCAACAATAGCAAGGTTGTATTTTACTGATTGAATTCAGGTTGAGTTTGTTAGTTTGCCGAGTGTTTTGGCCCCTGAACCTTGCTAATGAGGAAGGAGAGAGGTGATAGCTGATTTGTAACCATCACAGCTTTGGTGATTTTTACCTACCTGGGTCTGAGAAATTTGTCAGTGACACGGTTTTAGTGTAAAGACCTTTAATAAGACAAGCACAACAACTCTAGAAGGCTTTGTTTGCTTCTTTGGCTTCCTGATATTGATCCATCGAGGCACACTCTGATTGTCACCTATCCCCTCTGGACTGGCTCAAACCATCGCTCCTTTGCACCATCTGCAATCTTGTCACTGTTTGTGTTGTGTTTGTTCACTTCAGGCTATTATTGAAACAGGAATAGCTATACTCTCAGGCCTTCTGTTCTGTTAGTGCAGATAAGGAATAGCTGGAATGCTGACAGTGTTTGTCTGCAGTGAGATACTGTACACACTGCCCCCAGTATTTATGGACTCTTTCAGCTGGAGATAAAGGCTTGGGCTCCATGAGCTTATGTGCCATTCTTTGTTGTTAGGATGTTTAGTCTTGGAGCTTGTGTGGTATGTAATTGCTAATAAAGATGTAATGGAAGGATAGGCTACATAGTTACCTGTGTGACTCTCCCTGAGCTGTGCCAGGGTTGCTTAAATTAGTGCCTTCTGGTGAGCTATTCCATGAAATTCTTTCCTTCATACATTCTGACTCAGTTGGGACAGATTTTCCATTTTTGTCCCTTGAGGAGACTTTATTAGGTTTCAAGTACGTTTTACATAGACACGGCTGTGCTTAGCGGTTAGCAAGTTAGATTTTTTTTTTGTGAAACTGCCCTCTCTGTTAACAGTCTGAGTAGAAACAAGTTTTGTTTGTGCGCTCCTGGCATCTCCCCCACGAGGGCTTTAAATCAGCTCTCCTGAAGTTGATGGTTCACATATGTTGCTTCGGATGAGGCAATCCAAGTGTTCAGAGGACCACAGAGCTGTAGCTCACAGATGAAACCAGCCAGCAAAGATCTGTTTAGTTTAGCCTCCGTAAAGAATTTACGCTGTATAGTGTCCATGGCTTTGCCCAGCTATATTTTAAAGAGTGATGGGAATATTTTATGGTCTCAGCAAGTCTGGGTTTTCTTTTTTAGCTTAAAATGTGACAAAAAGAACATAATATGCACTGTATATTTAGAAGGAATTGTTTTTTATTAAAAAATAAAAAACCTGTAAACCTGTATGGTCTTCTTCTTGTTACTGTTTTTTTTTTTTTACTGCACTTTGAGATGAACATGCATAAAGAGAAAAAAAAAAGGTTATGTTTATTTTTCAGTGTCACAATTCCATAAAAGAAACAAATGTTGTCAGTATTCAAATGTGCCCATCTAAATATAACTTTAATTTGATTATCTGTTCGACTGGCGCTCTCCCCTTGTATACTTTCTGCACTCATTGGGCGTGGCTTCCAAGTTTCCATGGCTGACAGGTGTGTCCATGTTGTGTGTCACAGGCAGAGGCGAGGCTGGCAGCAAAGAGAGCGGCTCGGGCAGAGGCCAGGGATATTCGAATGAGGGAACTGGAACGGCAACAAAAAGAGGTACGCAACGTAAAATGGAGCTGATGTGCAGCGATGCACTGGGAGCATTGTGCAGCACATCAAGCAAGCTGGTGTAAAGCCCCATAAGTGCTGCAGTGGATTGAATATGGGAGTTGCTCTGGTGTGTTTAAAAAATGAAAGTGCTGCATTTCCACAGATGAAACCAGAAGTTCTATTCCTGAAGCAAATGTCACCCAGTTTTTGTGTTTCAGCAGTTTTGAAGAATGATTGTATGTTTTTCCTGGCACTTCCTCTCTATCCAGCTTTCTCACCACTCATCCAGCAGTAGCAACAGAAAATGGGGTCAGATCCACCAGTGGATGGTAGGCAAGCGAAGGATGGTTGTTGTTTTCTTTTCCACTAACACTGCCTGTTGTGTGGGATTGAGCCCCAGTCAACCCTGACCACTTAGCTGCACTTGACTCCCAGACTACTTTGTACCTCACCGTGGAAATATGTTTCTACAGTGTATTTGCTTTGGAGACACCGTAATCTGTGACTGTGTGTATATGGAGAGCAGGCCTTTGGCCTTTGTCTTTATTTAAGTGCGGTTGAGGCTGTAAGCAAGGAAGTGGTTTGAACTGTAATCGTTAAAACTCAGCCATATTTAATACTTGGAATTAATCTGCAGCTGTGTGTTGTTCTATTGATAAAGAGAAGTTCTTTTTAGTGTGTAACCCTAGAGTAACTAGGCTTAATTCACCATCTATGCCTGTGTTCTTGGAGAGGATATTTGCCAATTTTTAACATCTGTTTGGTGATAAACATGCAGATGTTGCTTCTCGTGGTTTGGCCTTTGCATGGGAACTGTTGCGAATTACAGCAACCTCTTTACACGCGCTTTATAATTCTTGCGAACCTTCTTTCCCGATTCTAGGCTGAAGCAGAAAAAGCCAGAGCCTCTAGTAGTAGTAGAGCCAGCAGCCGTCACAATCGGGTTTGTATCTTCCTCACACATTTCCTCTTGGTTTCCCTTTAATTCTTCTCTTCCTTCCTCTTTAATCCTGCACTTGATATCTCATGGTCCATGTTTCTCTTTCTGCTCCTCTACTGTGACTCCATGTTTCCACATTAACAGGGGCTGGATGATGATGTCATGTCAGTCCGCAGCTACAGGGTGGGTACAAAGAAGCACTGATGTGTGAAAGCCGTTGTTGGTTTGAGGAAAGCACGCATTAAATAAATGTTTATAGAATAAAATGCGTAAATTTGGTAATACTCAGTGGTGCTTTACTGTTCTTCAACAAGATGACGCCTAATGGTTTTTCTCAATTTTTAAAAAAAAATGTTTTTTATCCGAAGTCAACTTCATCGGCCGTACGGGATTTGGGGTCTAACAAGAGTCGATCCAGTTCCCGTAGAAAGGATGGCTTGGTGCGTTCTGTGTGCGTTTGTGTGACAGTGTTACAGATGCATCCAGATATTCTCTGCAGGGAAATGTTCCCATCATTCCTGTCTGTTAGCTTTCCTGCTTTTAGAACTTGTGTGAAAACCTCAGTGTTTCCAGATGTGTAGAAAATGAACAAACTTTCAAGAACCACTGTTATCGTTTGCAGTTTGCATGAGTTCGGCTAACAATGGTGTGCTAAAAAAATTAAAGAGAGAAAGAAAGAAAGAAACTAACTTGTAATTTAAGTGATTAATTGTAACAATTTCAGGGATGGTGACTTTTTTTCTTATGACGTCGTCGTGTCCACTTATATTTTAACTCTGATTTTCATGACGGTTGATTTCAGAACGCCAGCGTTTGTAGTTCTAACTCGTACGAAAACTGGTATCTTTTAGTGTCAATTTTTTATCCTTGCGCTTGAAATGCATGCATGCAATGCATGTTTTTTTTACTCTTGAGAGGTTTAGTTGGATTAAAACAAACCCTGGTGCGATCGCTCCATTAATGTAGATCATTTTAAGCAAACTCGCTTACAAACAATTTCTGGTGCAGTTGAAGTACAGATGTTTTTTGAGAAAAGATGACGCTAATGTGAACAGCAAAGCAAACCAGGAGCAGGTTCTGCCCTGGTTCAGACCAGGGAACTGGACCAGGGAAGACGCCCTAAAAAAAATCAGTTGTTGTCCAGATGTTAGTCAGAATGTGTGAAAACAGACCGTCAAAGACAACCTGTGAGCGTAGACTACATAACATAACTCAGGACACTACTGATATCTCATTTCCTTAAAGTTTGGGGGTGAATAGAGTGCGGTGTGTGTAAACGCATGTCTGTATGATCAGTGTCTGAGGTGATTTTGATCTTCTTCTGATCGTACTTCTCCCGGCTCCTGGTCTCTCTTCAGTCTGATGGCCTCTCCTCCAGCTCCATCCTCAAGAGTTCTCGCTCCACTGTACGTAACTTTGGGTTGATCCTCCTTCCCTCAACGTCTCATCTTTTCTTGTTTTTCGTTTGTCTCATTTTATTGTTGTTTTTTCTCTCCCGCTTACATTTTGCGGGGGTGAACAGAGCTCTGTGTACAATGACTTGCGCGGCCATAAAAAGGCTTCGTCCAGCTCTTCGAAGAAGGACCTGCTGGTCAGTGTTTTGCAGCAGTATTGTTGTCTCAGCTGTGACTGAAAGCATGGAAGCACCGCAGATTTCTAGTGACTTGCAGTGATGATTCACTTTAACCGCCTTTAGCCTTGATAAGATTTATTAATCTCTATTTTGTGACGCATAGATCTAGCTGTAAGGAACACTGCCCTCCAAAAAAAAAATATTTTAATATTTCGTCGGACCGCCTTTAGCTCTAACTACGACACGCATTCGCTGTGGCATCATTTCGATAATCCCAAAGATTCTCAGTGGGGTTAAGGTCTGGACTCTGGGGGCCAATCTATGTGTTGAAATGATCTCATCCTCCCTGAACTCTTTCACAAGTTGAGCCCGTTGAATTGGGGCATTTTGATCTTGGATTATGCCCATGCCATCAGGGAGGAGAAAATCCACTGATGCAACAACCTGGTCAGTCAGTATATTCAGATGGTCAGCTGACCTCATTGTTTGGTAGCATAACGTTGCTGAACCTTGACCTGACCAACTGCAGTAACCCCAGATCATAGCACTGCCCCCACATTTGTGTATGTGAGGCACTCGGCATGATGGGTGCATCAGATCATCCACCTCTCTTCTTGCCCTGAAAGGCCCACTACTTTCTGACAGGGTAAATCTGGACTCAGACCACATGGCCATTCCATTGCTCCAGAGCCCAATCTTTATATTTTATATTTATGTTTAAATTAAAGCCTTTTTTTCTGAATTAGCCTCTCTGATAAGTGTTTTTTCTTAAGGCTGCACAGCTGTTTAGTCCCAATCCCTTGAGTTCTCTGTTGCATTGTGCATATGGAAATCCTCTTACTTTCACTATTGAACATAGCCGTAAGTTCTACCGTTTTTAACAGTTTGATTTCACCAAACATTTAAGTTTAAGCCTACCACAATCATTCAAGATTTATTTTTTCTGACCACATTCCTCAATGATGACGGTTCCCCACTATTCTTCCAGTTTTTATCAGCGCGTCGGACAGTTCTTAACCAAATTTTGGTAGTTTCAGCTGTCTCCTTAGAAGTTTCCTTTGCTTGATTCTTTTTTTCCCCCTTAATTTGACCTTTCTGAAACAGACTTCTACAGGATGTGTCTTCTGACATAGTTGTTTAAGAAATGACAAACTACTGACTGCATCAGTTAGGGTTGAATAATCATCCATGCAGAGGTAATCCAATGGGAAGCTCTTACCTATTCGCTTAGTTAAATCCAGGTGGGAACTTTTTTTATTTTTTTTTTTTGGAGTGGCAGTGGATTTGAAATGGATACAGCATGGTTTGACTCTTGAGCATAACGACTGTGATGTTGGCGCTTGAGGTCACATGTTATATTACTATTCTTGTAGACTGGACTGTACCACGATCAAAGGAACTACACCAGCCTTACGAAGACCAAACCAGCTCTACCTTCCACTTCCACCTATCAGCCACGGGTTGGTCCTCCTGTCAGTGCAGCTTTAAGCTGAAGGACACCCGGGGAAACCGGGACCAGCTTAAGCTTCATATTTCTATCAACATGATGTATTTTATTATGTTTATATGCCTTGCGTAGTAGAGAGAAACATGCTAGTTGTGCTTAGTGTTATCGTAGTCCTAGAAAGACAAAGCTTGACTTGGATATTCAGAGCTTTACCCACTTCAGCAGTTAACTGTTTGAATTATCTCAAACACTTGCTAACTGACGATGTCGATCTGACCCGTCTTCTCAACACTTTAACTCGAATGCTCTAAATGTTACTGGGTCAGCAAAACATTCATCCTGTTTTCACTTAAGCTCTTTAATCTCTCACCACCTCACATTCTGGCCTCAGCATCCTTCTGTCCTCTGAAGTCACATTTCCCTCCTGCCTTCCTCTCCAATAGGCCACCACTTCCTCGTCCTCCACCACTGGCACAGGGCTGTCTCGCAGCCACAGCACGGTCAGTTTCTGTCCACTCAGTTTGCCAGCATCGCTCTGCATGCCTCTAGTTACCTTCAGAAGCAGATACACCCCCCCTCCCTTCTGGCTGGGACAGGTTATATTTAGCTCCTGGACACTCTAAGCGCTTGACTGGGGGGTCAGAGATTTGTACTTCAATTTGATTTGATTTGATTTGTGTGAAGTCGAGGCTTTTGTTGTTGAGCCCTGACGGCCCACTTTCTGCTGGGGAACAGCCAGTGTTTCTGTTTGTTGCGTGTCCCATATAAAGTCACTCCACTTAACCTGCTTAGTTATTGCGTCAAAGATTTATGTTCCCTGTCATGTTTTGCTGAGTCTTGCATTGTCTCCGACATGTGCCCTCAGGCCTCTATTTACGACGACACTGGTCTTTACGGCTCAGGCTACAGTTCAAGAACTGTAAGTCCTCTGAATGTTTGCCAAACCATTTTTTTATTTTATTTTTTGCATCGTCACTCCACAGTAGCTTACTGTCCTGCCTGTGGCCTGATGTCTGTCCTCCTCCTCCTACCCACAGCCCTCTGAATACAGCTGGTACTCCCCTGGAGCCAGCTCCACTCGCAGCAGCCCTGTGGTGAGCACCTTAAAACCACCGTTACCCTGCACGTGCACGCAAACACGCACAGCTAACAGAGGCACCTGCCCCCCCCCATCTCATTGTGAGACCTGAATCCTGCAAGGGACAACTTTGATCCCTCGTTGCAGATGCCATTGATGCAGGAAACGGCTTCGCTGATAAACATTGTGTGTGGACTAAGAATTTCTACTTCTGCTCTATGAAGGCCAAGTTGTTGCAGCAGGCTTGTCCTTTTTCACTTTGCTACAGTCTAATGTACATTGAAGATCTACCATGTTGAACTGAACATGCATGGAGTGGCATTTCTCACTAGGTTACAGTCCTCAGTGTTATCTATTAAATACAAAGACATCTACAGAGTGTTTTAACAGGAAGTGAGTGTGTGTCTGATAGACTTGGGCATGCGGGCATCCTACATTACACTGATCCTCACCATGTGTGCGTTTGTCTGTTTGTATGTGTATATATTCCTAGCACTCTTCCTCAGACGATGACACTGTCAGCAGTGTTTCCCAGGACCGCTACAACAGAGGCCGGAGAGACAGTGTGGTGAGCTGTTGCAACCGGGCAGCGCAAACGTTTGACAGACGCTGTTCTGGCTGTAGTAGATGAGCTCGTGGCAAAAGCTGCGCCCTTTCTTGTCTTTTGCATATTCTCAGTTTGAAATGCCCATACTTTGAGCGACTGTTGATCATAAATGTCATTGTTTTCCTCTTCATCCCATGTGTGTGTGTGTGCTAAGTAGTCTTCTGACTTCTCGGACATTAGTGAGTCAGCTGCTGATTATTTCAGCCGCTCCAACCGAAGAGGCAGTATTGTGTCTGACCTTGACGATTTGAGCATTCCAGATTTGGATGCTGTAAGTGCTCTAACTGAGCTCCCAACTGTGTGCTTGGGTATGCAGTGCAGCACCAACGATGGGTGAATGAAATGCCTGAAGTAAATGATGTATGTTTAGAAATTAACGTTTGGCGTTTAAAACTCATCCTAAAGCCTGTGTTTCACTCATGACTTTGTGATATGCTGAAGGGTACTTAAAGGATGGCTAAATGGGTTGTGAGTGCAGTGCTGCAGCAGGCAGCAGCATGCCTGAGAAGAGTTGTCTTCTTTAACAGAGAGGTGTTATTCACTCATCCTGTCACTTGCTTGTATGGTTGTCAGTTTGTGGACATGCAGCACTGATCTCTGACTCGTTCATGTGTGAATTAACTCTTAGGTTTACAGGTGATTCGGCTCCAAGCATGAACACAGAGGATGCACGTTGTCACAATGCTCCGTTCCTCATTTTAAAAGTATTTCTTCTGTCTTGCAGTTGGATGAAAAATGCGACAAGCAGTACTCAGACTACAGTCGGGTAAGTGAATCATTGTCTTGTAGATTTTGGTCATTTATTTTAAAACTCAGTCATGTAGGGGCCACAGCTACAGGTTCCCTTTATATTTCAGCTACTCATTAAGTTTGTCTGAACAGGAGTTTGAGTTTGAGTTTCTGTTTTGTTGTCTGGCGAGGTTACACCCATTTCACTTCCCATCAGAGGTGAATAAAGAAGGAAAATGTAATGAAATCACTCATAACAATGCATGAGACATCTGTCGTGATGCTAGAAGAGTTTAATCCTACACTGAGCTGTAAACAGAGCTGCATCATCTTTCTATTGTACACAACAGCACAGCACGTGGAGAATCTAAGCTGGTTTGTCAAGTTTTAAAAGGCACTGCAGCCGATGACGGTGACTCTCAGAAGGATTTAGATGAGGCATTGTCACTTAAGAGCTGCACTGTATTAGATGATGAAAAATGTTGTGCTGGTTTGATGTTTTTCTTAGTGGTTTTCTGTGACACTTTGTGTCCCCAGCCATCCTCCCGCTGCGCCACCCCGGGCCTCTCAGCAGCCGGCCTGGCCTCACTGGGTGGCACCTCCTCACGGCGAGGAAGCACAGACACTGGCAGCATCTATGACCCTGACACCAGTCTGAGCGAACTTAGGGTAAGAGGTTCAAACCCACCCAGTGTCGCCTCCCTATTTCTAATTTGAAACTAATTAGATGAATCGGCACTTGAGAAATTGTGTTTTTAGATTCGGAGGCATCATAGTGCTAAAATGTTAATTTATGCGCGATATGTTTGAGTCCTGTATGTCATCACATGTTCCTCCTGCATATGAACCTCCACAGCATCGCCTCTGTTGTGTCCTTCCTCCTGTTCTTGGTGTCTCCTTTAACCATTTTTTTCTTCGTATGCTCGGGAGGACTGGATGTGACATGTCTCCTGCAAAGCTGTCCCTTATATCTTGGTACTGATGTTTTGTGTCAGCTGGACTTTCTTGAGATTGCCGCACGAGTGCCTTGTTTTTTTTTTTTTTCCCTTTACAATCCCCACTCCTCTCTCTGATGCCCCAGTTCACCCTGACCATTCCCTCCATGTGCTCTACAGGATATCTATGAACTAAAGGACCAGATTCAGGATGTAGAAGGGCGGTACATGCAAGGGCTTAAAGAGCTAAAGGTAGAGGGGCTTCAGCTCACAGCATGCCTTCTTTTGTCCTCTGGGAGCAGTATGGCACCACTAACACCCACCTGCTTCCCATTCACACCCTTCTGTTGCACCTCTTTTATACCTCCGTAAACAGCCGCATCTCTGCGTCCTCCCAGTCTGAATTGTGTAATGACCTGTTTGTTCTGCATGGTCTTTCCTCACTTCCTGTTATGATCTAACGTAAAGACACTCCCAGAATGCTGCTGGGTTCAGAGCTGTGAGATTAGAAACAAGCTCCACCTGCTGACTGATCAGAGTAATACCTCAGGGTTGACCTTCTACGCAGGCTTTTCTTGGCACAGTGATGGTCCTCTGGCTGAATGATTTCACCTTCAGCAACTACAGCTTTCACGTTCTATCGATAAGGGTAGTTTACTAACAACCTGGTAAAGTTTAATGCAACTCTCGCACCGTTACCATCTTTCTTTTTTTTTTCCTGAAACACTTTTCATTTTCACACCAATGGCTAGTTTCACTTCTGAAAACACAAATATTGCGTGATGACCGTTTTCTCTGCACTTTACTTCACTTGATCCCAGAAGATTTGTTTTACAACCCCAACCCTCAAAAAAAAATCAGGATGCTGTGTAAATAAAAACTGAATGCAATGAGTTGCAAATCTCACCCACATTTTCTTCACGGTGGAACAGAGAAACCACGTGAAATGTTGAAAGTGAGAGATTTAGTGATTAATGTTATCCTATTTTAGTTTGATGGCAGGAACATGTCTCCACAGAGTTGGTACAGGGCAATGTTTACCACTGTAGCATCCTCTCTTCTTCTACGAACAGTCAGGAAATGTCTGAGGCGGCCAGCTGCGGGACCTTTGGTTGGGGAATATTCCCTCATTCTACTCTAATATATGATTTTAGCTGCCTATCTGTCCGGGGTCTTGTTTGTTGTTTTTTGCGTTCCATGATGAACCAGATGTTTTTGACTGGTGCAAAGCCAGAGTTTTTGTTCTGTAGGCGATTGAATAATCAAAGTCGTTGCAATTTTACAATCAGGAACATTATTCCTAAATTGCTCCAAAATTTGTAAGCTAATTCTTTTAAATTTTTCTGAACACCTACTCATCTTTACCTCTGAGAGACTCTGCTTCTCTTAGGTGCTCTTTAAAAAAAAAAAAAGAACATTCATGTTGCTGACCTGTTGCCAACATGCTCCTCATGCCAGCCTTTTGTTGCCCTGTCCCAACTGTTTTAAGATCAGATTAAAGATGAGCTGATATTCGTAATGAAAATAGTAAAATGTCTCACTTGCAACATTTGATACGTACATGTTGTTTTTTATTTCTATTTTACACTGCTTTCCCAACTTTCTTCTACAAATGTGGGTTGTAAAATGGTGAAATCGCACAAAATCTAAATCCTGTTTTTTGTGTAGTGTGTTTGGCCAGTTTGTGTGAAATGCCCTCCAAAAACAAACTGTTTTCATACCGGACGGCCCACCTGTTGCATGTGGTTGAGCCGCACTTTCATTTGGTTGTCTCGGTTTTCTGTATTAACGTGTCTTTTCAACTTATCAGGAGTCACTTGCAGAGGTGGAAGAAAAGTATAAGAAAGCCATGGTATCGAACGCGCAGCTGGACAATGACAAAGCCAACCTCCTCTATCATGTGGACACACTCAAGGACGTCATAGAGGAAATGGAGGAGCAGATGGCGGAGATGAAGCGGGAGCTGGAAGATAAGTCAAAGGTGAGCGGAGACGTCACTTTTCCGTTGTGAAATATCGATGAGGGAAAGGTGGCTGAAAGGTTTTGTTTTGTGGTTTCAGGAGCTAGAAAGACAAAAACACACATGTTCAGTTCTGCAGCATAAACAAGAAGAACTGAAAGAGGGAATCCGCCAGAGAGACGAGCTGATCGAGGTATGGCTGCATACGCATGTGAAGGCACAGACCGTTTCTGCCTGTGATTACATTGAGCTGCTATTCTGTCAGCACTTTAAAGGTGTCAGCGCCACGAGAGGCTCTGTTCTGCAGGAATTTGATAAGAACACCCTGGCCTGCCTATGTTCTCTCCCAGTTTACTGCTCTGTCCCTGTGGCTCTGTTTCTCTGTCCTCTCGAACTCTCAGCTCAATCATTTGTCTTTCTCTGCGGTTTTAATTAGTCTCTTCTCACCCTGTTTCACCAGTGTCTGTCTCTTATCTTTGTGTCTGAGTAAGTTTATGGGCATTATGGCATCTCTTCCTTTGTACCATTCAACTTTTCCTGTTTTGTTCTTGTCCTCCACTGTGTCATCTTTCCTTACTGCTCAATGCCGCTCCAGGAAAGCCAGCGAATGCAGACTAAGTTAGATGCTCTCACCAGAGAGGTGTTTGATCTCCAGGAAACGATAAACTGGAAGGACAAAAAGATCGGGGTAGGAGGTCCCACTCGGGTGCTCTGACAGACTATGAGAGGCTACAGGCGCTTGTGTCCCTTTGCCTCTCATGCTGTCTCTGCATGATGGAGACCCTTAGGCATTAGTGCATAACTGAACCCAGTCACATACACAGTTTGGGTGTTTGCATGTCAGAATAACAGTTTGGATCCTGCAGTATCTGCTAACTGGCACTGTTGAAGCCTGCAGTGATCAGCCTGTGACATGAAGTTATTTTTGTGGAAGTTACCATGCTGACTAAATAAGAAATCAGCATACTTTACCATGACATGCATGTTCCACCTGTGGATTAGTTCGTTTGCCAGATTGTGAAGTTGTTTTTTGTGTTTTTTAGCAAAAGAATAATATTTATAGTTTATTACACAAAGTGAAAAATCCTAAGAAACTGTTTCCCTCCTCACAAACTACCAGCCCCTGTACTCTACCTCTCCTCTGAACTTCATCCCTTAACATCATGTATCAACACGTCATCTGCCCCACCCCCACCCTTCTTGTTGGCTCGAGGTGCACAGTGCATGTTTGTGCATGGAACATGTAATGCTTTAGCATGTGGGGTTGCATGTCTGTCCAGAGTCTATCCAATTTCTCCCCCCCTCTCCTCTCTCTTGTCTTCTCTCATGTGTGGCCAGGCCCTAGAGAGGCAGAAAGAATACTTTGATTGCATTAGGAATGAAAGAGACGAGCTCAGAGATGAGCTCGCTGACATCAAGGGGAAGTCCAAGACCGGAGAGGTAGGTTCACCAAATCCCAGCGGAAAGCAGAAGGTTAAAGGGCAAAAAAACCCAATAGAACTAAAACTTCTCTTTATACCTTTTCTTTTTGGTTGAAACTAAGCAGTCACTACTGTTTTTGTTAAATGTTCCTTTTTGTTGTTGTTGTTTTTCTCTCCAGTATCTTGCTATTTGTGTACATGGTACCATGTTAAACTGCACATGACCATGACTCCAGTTCACTGTATCAAATTACTGGTGGATTTGTTTATAGAAGGTAGTCAAATAGTGTTGCTACTGCACACAGACATCTCCATGGTAACATCCCACAAATGTAAACACAACACTCAACAATAACAGTTATTGTGTATTCAGATGGTACATTTAAAAGCCTCAGAATACTCATCTTACTCTTCTTCCAGATCACCAACAAAGTTAAAAAGAGCAGAAGGATAGTGTCACAGTACAGGGTTTTTGCAAACCTGTCTAAACACAAACAGGATCTTGATCTGGATATTTTAGTCTTGTTGTCACAGCTTCATTTAGTAGAATGCTGCTGTAATAAAACTCTTTGTTGAAGTTGTTGCAACTGCTCAGAGATGCGCGTCTTTCACCACAGAAACACGGGCTGGTCATCATTCCAGACGGCACGCCAAACGGAGATGTCAACCACGAGCCTCCATCCCCAGGCATCACTCTGGTGTCTCAGGAGGCCGCCCAGGTGCTGGAGTCTGCAGGAGAGGGCCCGCTGGGTGAGGCAGCGCTTCTGCGTGTCTGTGCTGGTTCAGATGGAAAGTAGTCGCTGCAGTTAAGGCCGTCAGTCGAACTGACTGTCTTTGTGTCTTGCAGACGTCAGGCTACGGAAGCTGGCAGAGGAAAAAGATGAACTGCTGGGTCAAATCAGGAAGCTGAAGAATCAGCTGGAAGAGGAGAGGCAGAAACACTCAAAGGTGGACGGTGCATACACAGATGGGGAGAGGTTGGAGAACGGTACAGACCTGCACTTTATTGAGATGCAGAGTAAGTTAATTTCCTCATCGACCTCAGTGATTACAAACTCGCCTCATAGATAATGGTACATACATAATGGTTTTTCTTCGTACTTTCAAACTCGTGGCTTTGTTTTTCTCCGTAGGAGATGCCAACAGACAGATTAGTGAATACAAATTCAAGCTTTCTAAGGCAGAACAGGAAATTGGTACAATGGAACAAAATGTAAGTTACATTCCACTGCTGAGACAGTCGCGTGGAATTATAGAAGCATGAAAAAAACCAAGCTGTAAACTGTACTCGCGTCTGTTTGACAGATAAGCAGACTTGAAGGGCAGGTGTCCAGGTACAAGGCAGCAGCCGATAACTCAGAGAAAATAGAAGACGAGCTCAAGGCGGAAAAACGGAAACTTCAAAGAGAGGTAAAGACGCACATTAAGCAGCATTTTAAAGCGTTAAACGCCACCGTGCTATAAGCGCAACGCCTCCCTTCTGTCCATCCACAGCTGCGCACATCTCTAGATAAGATCGAGGAGATGGAGATGACCAACAACCATCTTGTAAAGCGCCTGGAGAAGATGAAGGCCAACAGGAACGCCCTTCTGTCCCAGCAGTGAGGCCAGGCGGCGTCACCGCAGAAGCCCTTAAACTCGCACCTCAGACCTCTGACTGCCACACCGCGCCTGGAACTCATTTCCACTTTCAGCCGTAACACTTTAAGATCTGTAGCTAACCAAAAACACTTAAGACTTGTAGCACAGGCAAGGAAAAAAAAAAAAGAAAAAAAAATTCAACTGCGTCCTTTTTGTTTTCTTTTGTTTTTAAACCGGAAACGTTTGATTTGTCTGGTGAGCTGCCAGCACTTTTGGAGGAATTACTCGGAAAACTAATATAAATATAAAAGTTGCTGGGAGATACATCTGAGGAGATTTCTCTGGTCACTACGTAAAATTTGTACTACATCATGTTATCAAGGTGACTTCATTTGCCTCTGGTTGGGTGCTTGGTTGTATTTTGTTTTTGTTTGTTTTGTTTTTTTTTAAGTTGCATGAATGGGTATAATGATGCTTTTAAACTATTAAAGCCCCGTGGCTGCTCCGAGCCCGCACCTTCCAAGCTTCCCCTCACACAGTGAAGTGCCTTTTCACACTAGGAGACTGGGAGTCTGCACCGCTCAGTGAAACAGTAATTGTTTTAACAGGTACAGTATGATGTATTTAAAAGATTAAAAAAAAGACAAAAAAAAAATAAAATAGGTGCAGTCATTATTTGAAAAATGTATAAAAACAAACTGTGTCTGCTGCGGTTTAATTGAAAAAAATGTCAAATATTTAAAAGATTTCTTGGGAAATAAATGTGTAATTTACAGAGCTGTGTGTACATTCTGTTGTTTTTTTCTTTTCTTCACAATGTACTTTGCAGTCTATTCAGAATGAGGCCGAGCATAATGTTTCGTGAGAGAATATGCTTTTAAAATAGCCCACAGTGCTTTCTATTTAACTATAGTACCGTGCAAGTCTTAAGCCCCCCCCCCACCTCGGGTCAAGAAGCAGGAGGAATGTGTTTTTTGTGTTTTATTAAACCAAGTTATGTTGACCTATGAATCATCAAAGTATAAATAAAAAATAAAAAAGAGGCACCAAACACAAACTACTTGGAAGGGAAGCAGTTTTAAACTGTAAGAAATTTTTGGCTCCTCGTCATCTGTTTGGCATCCAGACTATCGTTTCCTCTTCTGGTCATTTCATTAGAGTTTGGCTGGTGCCTTTCACTCTGCAGTTAGTCGATGTAGTTTTCTACAGGTGTTAAACTCTTGTTACAGTATTAGGGAAGAGTGTGGCTGTGTGTCGATGTCTGACAGGGAGGGGGGGGTGCAGAAGTAATAAAAGCTGGGTTCCTGCATTGGCACATTCTGGGTGCTGTCAGGGGACTCGTGACCATGTTCCATTATTCCTGGCAGCGTGTCCCGAGTCTTACTTTTAGAAAACCATGTGGAGCCTAACCCTAACCCACTTTTAAATAGGCCATTCAGAAGCAGGGTTTTTTATGACCGCGACTCTTGAACAGGACAGTTTTTGTTTAGTACAAAGTGTTTATTTACAGTAGATGTAAAAGAGCAGCATTCGTGTCTGTTTTTTCGAGTCGGATCTGATGCGTTCAGCACCTCTCGAACACTTTATAGAGATCAGGCAGGTTTGCGATCTGCAGCACGGAGCCGTCCTCGCTGAAGTTCTTCGGAGGACTGAAAAGTGTTCGAAAAGCTTTGAAGATGATGTGCTCCACCTTCCAACGCCAAGAATTCCCCTCGGCGTCCTGAAAGAATGACATCCGTACACATCAAAGCTGTCAGTTTAGGTTTTTTAGAAGGAACGCTGAGCAATACAGCGAGCATATAGTCA
Organism: Leuresthes tenuis; assembly: GCF_036924035.1. Lineage (NCBI taxonomy): Eukaryota > Metazoa > Chordata > Actinopteri > Atheriniformes > Atherinopsidae > Leuresthes > Leuresthes tenuis. Next base: position 21,037,611 of record NW_027325362.1, read on the forward strand.
CTTCACCTGTTCCTCCCCTGGTTCAGCTTCCAGGATGAACTGCTTCCTGATGGAGTAAAACGTGCTGCACTCCTTGCTGAAGTCTCTGAAGCAGTCCTTTTCATTGTCCCAGTTCACCTGCACAACACACAAAAACCTTCAGACTCTGCCTTTCCAGAATCTACTCATGACAGGAGACATTGAGGAGCTCACCTCCGTGGCGAGTCGCAGGATGAACATTGGGAGACCCTCCATGACAGGAGTGTATTTGTCCAGGAGGAGCGGTAGTCCTGTTAGGTTTCCTTCCTGTCGCGCACATGCTTTTGTTAGCGTGACGAGAAACTTAAAAGGTGTTAACACTAAATGTTACCAGCCAGGCTCAACTGACCTGGTCTATCTCCAAGGAGAAGTAGTCCTCCAGCATACCGGCTTTCCTTTTAAGGAAATCCACAATGTACTGCGCCAGGCCCTCTTTAGGACCGTCCTCTTCGGTCCAGCCGCTCTCCTCGGAGTCCAACGCCAGCATGGCCAGGTCATAAAGAGGAGCTGGTGTCTGAAGAAACAAAAATCTGCCTGTAAAACCTGCGCAGTGTACTCAGTATTCAAATGTCTACGCACCACTTACAGAAAGTCTGAGTACACCAAAATTCCCAAAGTCGTAGATGAGGATTTGGTAGAAAAGCTCCTGGCTGGAACAGAAGTGAAGAGGGAAATGAGACTGGAGGCAGCAGGCTGGAAGTGAGGGAGCTGAACTGTGTGTTTGGTGTAGCTCAGACCTGAGTTTGGTGGTGTTGAGCAGGTACAGTTTGGTGTGATGCTGGATCAAAGTCCACTGAGGATTGACGCAGCCCACAAAGGAGTGGTTCTGCAGCATCTCCTGAAGACCTGCAGACAAAGTTGACACCCGAAAGGGGGAAGTGAAGACTGAATATGTGGTTTCTGAACACATTAAAAGGAAGTGAAACTCTGACGAGAGTAACTGTTTTGTATATTTTGAGTTATGTTGACATGGCAACGGAATGGCCCGTTGTGATTTTTTTATTTTCTGTTATGAGTGCCTGAAGTAACAGCACAAGAGGTTCTGTAAAACAAGTTATGGAAATGAGCAGCGCCCTGCAGCGGAGAGTCAAACCAGTGGAAAAATTAGGAGCACAGAGGGGATCTGTTTGAGCAAGTCCTCATGCCGGGCTGCTCGGCTCGGCCGGCACAGAAACTATCTCAAACTTTTACTATCTCAGAGCTGTACGGTATGTTTTCTGAGGGGGTACCTTTGTGCGTGTTCTCACTGATTTCAGCTCTCAGTTCTTTGATGCTCGTCAGTTTGATCGCTCTCCTCTTGGGTGTGGCTGCGGCCGTCAGGTCCTCGTCTTCTTTCTCCTCCTGCTTCTGCTCTTTCCTCGGGCGCTTCCTGCCTCACAGGAATACACAAACAGTTGTCACAGCTCCTGCATACCATACGATCTCACACCAACTTGCAGCAATATAGAAAGCAACTTGACGTGTCGATAACACCGTCAGCCACAAGGTGGCAGAAGATATCCACCATTTGATTAATGTACAGGCAAGATGTTAACATCTTTCCACCCATAAAGACACAGCTATGGAATACAGCAATGAGTTATAATGGGACCAAAGAGACCAGGAGGTACCTCCCCTGAAATTTTTCAAAACAACAAAAGATTAGTGGAGCTTTAAAAACGACCACAAACATGTCACCACACGGACTCGCTGTTTTTAAATCGCCATTCAAAAATACAAACTATCCCACTGGAAGGTGAAATTCATAACGTTGTCAGGAGACAATGTGTCATTTGTGACTGAGTGGCCGAGAGGACAAAGATGTTATTTAGAAGGGATGACACAAGTTTACCGTCTCACTTAACTTCCTGCTCTCTTGCTCAACCCTACTGCTGCAGGTCAATGTTCAAACTTGCTCAGGCAGTGGGATCAATAACAAATCTGCCCTGATCTGACTTGCAGAAAGAATTCTTCACGGTGACGCAGACAGCTCTCATAAGAGCAGGGATTCCATCAAGCTGCGTCAGCAATTTTCAGCAGTCTCAGAAAAACGGAATGCACGAGCTTCGCTGACAGCCCTGTTTGCACTCGTATGTTGGGGGATTTCTGCATGTCATCACTTATTTGCCAAACTTGCTCGATGTTTGAAGTCGTCCACCTCCACAAAGTGTAAAAACTTGCAATATTTCAGCATGTTATCAAACTTCCTGTTTTTCCATCTGCCGAGTTTTTCTGCAAATCGTACTTCAATCACCTTAGAGCGTCCTGATTAGAGTCGCTGCATCCCTTCTCGCCTTTCAGCACCTGCGCTTCCTGAGCAGCCAGGACCTCCAGCATGTCTGCATCGTCTTCATCGTCCATCTCCGTGCCGTCCGGCGGGGCGGTTTTGGCCGCAGTCATGTCGCTGCTGGGACCGGCTTGCTCGGGGTCAGGGGGCGGCTTCTCTCTCGGCTGGAGGAAAGCGTCCAGCTTCTGGGCGCGGCAATCGGTCCTCACCATCTGGTGTGCGTAGACTCGCTCGGTGGACTCGGCTGTGGCGCTGGAGGCCTTCACCTCTGTGCCACCTGAGGCGGACAACCCTGGCAACAACGTCTGGAAACAACACAGTGATTGGCGGGAAAGCTCTTGCACAAATACAAGAGACCTTATCTCTTACTGCTCTGACGTTGACGGCCTCTTAGGGTCACATACCTGAGTGAAATATGTGCGTGAGGAGTTGGAGCCGAGCAGTTTGCTCTCGATGTGCTTCTGCACGCTCTCGATGACACTGTCCTCGTGCAAGAAATGCACCTCGTGTTTGGTCGGATGCACATTCACATCCACGTTCTGCGGAGCAATTTCCAAGCTGTGGCGATTAGAAAGCACCAACGCACATACGATGAATTGACCTGTAACGGAGTCTTCTGCAGGTAACACACAAACACTCAGTCAGTTACCTGAGGTACAGGAAGGGGTGAGTGTTCTTGGGAAGGTATGCAGCATAAACCGTCTCCACGGCTTTCTTCAAAGCTGTCGACTCCACCAGACGATCTGCAAACATCCCAGATCACAACCATCCAATTACACACTGGAAACTACCGCTGCCCGGTTACCCCCGAAGGTGCTCCATCCGGTTACGTACGGTTGATGAACAGGATCAGGATGCATTTCTTGACCGAGTAGTTGGCGTTCGAGATGTAGCCTTTCATCTTGAAGGCGAGCTTCTGATCTTCACAGCCAACCTCGATCAGCTCCCTGGGAACATACCACAGAGCAAGTCATGCGGCCAGCGCTGAGAGGAGAGAGGAGGTCACGTGACAGCAGAGCACATCCACACTACCTGCTGACAGCATTTCCAAACACGCTTCGGATGTTGTCCACGACCGAGGCGTTGGGCAGTGTCCTCACATCTGCCACGGTCTCTCCTTGCTGGGGAAGGAAAGAAGAAGAAGGAGAAATAGAAGTTAAATGACAATATCTCTGTTATTTCTGTCTGCGCACTCACACGTGTAGGAAAAAGTCATCAATAGCTCAGCTTTTTTCCCCTCAAAGTATCAGGCAGCTGCTTTGGGCTTGAGTCCTTACATCTAAGACAGAGAAAAAATAATAATAACCTCACCTTTTTAACAGAAAAACTTTTCCCCGAATTGTGTATGGCGTACCTTTAAAGACACACAATGACAATAAATCTATAAAAATCTGCCGAAAAAGCCGAAACTGTGAGACGGAGGGGGAAAGCACGGACCTGCTGACCACTTCTACGATCCTGGAGTACTCATCACTGGGGCTCTTCAGAGCTTTCCTCCTGGTGGACACATTATAGAAAAGATCTTCCACCTGCAGATAGTGACAGAAGTGGTTACTCCATTATCTTCACTGTCGTTTTGCCCGATGTGTGCCAGGAACTCACAAGGATCTGCGTCCCCTGGTTGCCGGCACATGGTTTGGGAGGGCCTTTCGGTTTCCCGTCGCTGTAGCTCGCCCTGCACAATAACAGCAAAAGACCTTCAGTACATCGGCTGTAGCGTTAAGTGAGGCAACGGAGCAGATGAGCGAGCACGTAAGCACCTGTAAGCACACTTTGCGTCTGCCGTCTTAGTTGTAATGGTCACATGGGCCACATGGCTTACACTGGCAAGGGCCTGTAGAGAAGACCAGGGACAGATGTGATGCAGGCCATCATCAAATACCCCTGAAGATTTAAAGTTAGAACCCCATCTCACCTCTCCTCTGAATCCATATGTTGCAATAGCCGAAAGATCTTCAAAAGTCTGGAGTTTGCTGGTGGTGAACCGTTCGCAAACAATTTCCATGTCCTCTTTCTGAGACACAGAAAGCAAACTTAGCCAGAAAGCATCCGTTTGTGACTGAACTCTTCAAGAAGGGCGGCAGCGTACAAAGGGTCAGTTCAAGAAAAGAACAAAAAACTAAATATTACGCATTTCCTGTCATGCTTTGTTGATCATTTTTTGTGAGAGTTATACACCATATGAGAGTTATACTGAGTTATACACAGTTTGGTCTCTAACTTAAGGGGCGGGCCCCCCTGCCCCAACCTCCCTGTGGACACCCCTGTAACCCACCCTGATTCCGGTGCCGTTGTCCTGAATCTGAAGTGACTTCAGTCCGCCGTCCTTCGCTGTCACCTGAATGTTGGTGGACTTGGCATCCAAACTGGAACAACAAAACAAACTGCAGTTACTCTAAAGTCACATAGCACATGTGGAGTGGATTTATCCAGTCAACTGGGAGCAGTAAGTGACATAAACAATGGTGGTTCGTGCCATATCTCCAACTAAACCGTTTTATCAGCTCCTTGGTTATTTAGGCCACTTGCAGAACACCTTGTATTAGCTCAACTTGTGAGAATAAATAGGCTTTATCATGTAGCTAGACAGGTACCAGTTTTCAATCATCTCTTTAACGGCGTTGGCAGGACGCTGGATAACTTCTCCCGCAGCAATGCGGTTGACAACAGTCTCGTCGAGCCTTCGGATAACTCCGGCCATGTTTGTGGTGCTGCTGATGTCAAGTTTGAATCCGTGAACAGCAGTTAAAAGTTTACAACGAACATAATTTTTTGATAGAGGATATATAATTCGCCTAACTCATAGTATCATTTAAAACTCACGCAAGGCAGTTTGAGCATGAGCAAAGAGCGGAGGAGAAATTAACACAGTATGTCACTCTCTCTCAAAATATCAGAAACTTAGAAAAGCTCATGTTGCCATTGCTATACGTTTTCCTTATTTCAATGTTGAGGTTAGCCGTTTATACACCTAAAACGAATCCTCAATTACATCAAGTTCCACTTTTCTTCATTCGGCACGTAGATCTAGATGGTACAATATTTCAGGTGTGAATCGTGATTTTTCCAATTAGATAGTGCATCTTTTCAGAATAGACAATCTTTGTTGATAACGCGGGTAGAAAAGTCAAAGGGGCGTACACGGCGTTGGACGTCATTTTGACGGAAGTCTTCTTCGCTGGTGAATATTTTTGGAACGCTGAACAATAGCGCCAAAAAGTGAAGGCTACCACACCCTGCAACGCATTTTTTTTATCAATATGTTTTTGTACACGTAATCAAATAAATTAAATAGCAAGCCTGCAAGTTCATATTAAACGAACAAATCTGTATTAAAAAAAGACTGTTATCAAAAAAAATGTACACCTGGAGTTGCCTACCCTTTTGATCTAATACAGTCAACAGTGTGTTTGTGTACAAATTAAAGTTCCGACTTAGACCTTAAGGTGATGAGTGATCTAAGTAGCCTAAAGGCAAAAACATAATTAGTAGAAATTAATTGTCCCCTTGTGGCAGATATCTTTATTTCGTCTGCAAAACATGTAGAAGCCAGACTGACTTACAGATCGACCTTTGTCTCAACCACAAATAGTCACAAAGTTTTTCTGTGACAGCTGTGTGGAGCAAAGATTTTTGGCATTTCAGATGTTCAAATTCATGTATCACACAATTCAGCTTCACAACTATCTTCGTCCACTCTCTCAATCAGAGTTAAAAAAAAGAAAAAGTTATTTAATCTATGTGCACAATACTCAATATCACCAAATACTTTATATGTAAAATGGGTTAATTGCTGCTACAGCATTGAACTCATAATGACATGATTTGTAACGTCTACAATCCAATGAATGTGAGAAATGAGGGCTTTGCTTAAATTCCATGTCTTAATTTGTAAAGCTGTTGGAAAATCTCCCAGGTAAATATGAAAAACCTTTAGTCATGCCTCCCTTTGGAGTCATAGTAAGGTCAGAATTATAATCTACAACTGTGTGCATAGCTGCCCAGATTGCATATGTGTCTGCATTCCTCACAGACCGATGTGTATTTTGAGGGGAGGTTTTAATCAACATAACTGTGGTAGTTCATCATCCACAGAAATATAAATGTGCTCAGAGATATTAGGATGTTCAGATTTTTTTTCAGTTTTTATATTTAATCATTCCGATTGTAAAAAAACATTTGAGAGAAAGGGAGTGAATAGTGAAGTAAAGTCCTTGTGTCCATGTGGTATGCGCCTCAGACACAGAGCTGGGGAGTCTAATCTGTGCTACTTTTGTTGTGATTATTACAGTTTAGAGCAAACGCTGTCTTCCTTGGCTGCTACATATTGGCCTCAGGGAGGATGACCTCAGCTGAATGATATGCTGTGAGTTTAGGCTGCCCAGGAGTGGCGCTGTTATATATTATCTCAAAATGCCTCAACTTGAAATCAATTCTGCTTTAAAGAGTCATCAAAGGAACACACTATCCTCAAACAGTAACAAGTTAAAGCAAACTGAGGGAAAGTGGAGAAAATTGGTTAAGTTTCTTCAAGTCTATCTTGAAAATCAGTCTGAACATTTTCACGCAACACTGGATTGTAACTTTGCAATAAAAAGCAAATTGTTCATTATTTTTTTCTTCATGTGTTTCATTTAAAATATTTCCTGATATTCCACAGTCCTCCTGTATAAATACACAGGCGAGAAACACTCTGAACCCATTGTCTCATGCGGTAACGTCACACCTCTGACGTGTTATCCTTCTTGATCTTGTAACTCCTGCCACAATGTAGGACAGCATTTGAGCCTGGGTGTTTCTGTGTGAATAACAGGACCACATTTTAGCAAAAGTGCAAACCTAAACCAAGCAGGCCTGAGTGCAAACTGCAGCAGCTTCTTTTTCGTAGTGCTTGTTAAGCCTTTGCCAACACAACTTGAGTGCCATAAAGCAGTTATCTACAGGCAGATGCACAGATATGCAAGGCCACAAAAGAAGACTGCACAACCTGAAAGGTCACTGGAAGTATGAAAGGAAGTCAGCTTGACACGTAGAAACAATGGCAAACATGTAATTTAATGAAAATCAGTAATCTGCTCGGTCAGTCTGACGGCTTTTTCCAAAGCTACACCTCTGGGCTCACTCAGAATGAGCCCAATGATGTCAAGATGATGTCAAACATACTTTCCTCCATTAACTATGATAATTTATTCCAGATGTTTGCTATACCTCACTATGGCAAGGTCCATGCTCTGGCTGTAGTTATTTTTGTTCCCGCTTTAAGCTGAAGGAAAAGTCATTCTTGTGTCTTTACGTCAAAGATGCTCCAGCAGGATGTGATGTCCATTCCAATTAAATCCAGGATATTCCAAGATGTGCTTCACTTGCAGGATGTGCCACAGGATGCAGTACAATAGAGCTGGAAAAACAGGCGTGTAAAAATGTAAAGCTGAGTTGCTGCCCCTTGCTTTATATATTTTCAATTGTCAGGCAGCAATTATGATGTCATTATGGATAGCTATTTGCCAAGCAATCTGTAAATTTATCCTTGAAAGGTGAGCTTTGAACTCTGTCTTGTGGAATGCTTTAAGCAACAGGAGTCTGGGTAGGGCCAGAACGGGTTGTGTATCTGACTTTGTTTTCCTTTAACATAGTCTTCTCTCAGAGTTCTTTTAGAGTGGCATGGAGTCACTGATTACAAGCGTTTTAAGCCAGCACCACTCCAGTAGCAGCCCTGCAACACGCAAACACTGCTGCACAAAAACACACATCAACACAAGCATGCATGCAAATTGAAATGGAAGTCCAAATGTATCCAATGAGGATTTTAAAAACAGAGAAAAATTAAACGAAACGCTTAGCAGAATGGATTTAAATCTGCTGTGACAACAGTGACATCTCAGACCACACCAGTCGTCACCCTAACCTTTATTTTGAGGTCAGCTGTGGGGGTTTGTTACTGTATTTTACACAACGGTGGTGCTACGGTGCTGACAGTTTGATACCTATCATATAAACAGCTGTCAAAAGGCCCACTTTAATATTAATTCATGCAATATCAGATGTCTCCTAGACCACATTAGGCCATGTTTACACACACACACACACACAAAGACACCTGCCACAATATCGCTGCTGACAGTGACGGTCAAAGTAGACTCGCTGTCGAACAAAGCCTCTACTGTGCGGAACAAGGCTGTCATCCAGTTGCACCTCAGTCTCTGTACTCCAACACGGCATCCATGCATTGTCCACACACTGTCTCCACCATCTGGAGCCATTCCACACCTTCATGCAGCTGTGTGTCTATACAAACACACTGACAAGAGCATGTTGTTTCTGCTGGTGTTGGTTTTGTCTCACCCATGTGTTTATGTCTGCTCCTTTCTCCACCAGAGAGGTGATGGCTGCAAACCGTCAGCTTCCTCCGACGGAACTGCAGAGTGATCACTGCCGCCAAGCCGGGTGGCAGGCAGCTGAAACAAATGCTGTATCTCTTAGTGACACAAAATGTTGTGGGAATACAATCATCTGTGGAATTTGTCATGGTCTCCCCAAGTGACAAATATAGAGGAGCTCATTATCCAATTATGGACTTATGCAAGGCCAGTCATTATTATGTTACAAGCAATACCCCAGTCCACTCATTTACAGCTATGTTCATTCATCTTCCTCTTAAATTAAGCCTCCAACCTTCTCTTTTGACAAACATGATCTCACCTCCTTGAGAAGTGCAAAGACTTCCTGCGCTTTTCTATCATCAGGGACCTCTTCCTTTTCCTTTGTTTGTCCATTCTCTTTCCTTCTGTGGCAGTCTTACCCTTGCTACACTCTCCTTACCAGCATGACAACAGACTTTAGGCATGTGATACACAAAAGATTAACATGTACTTTCCTAGATTTAAAAAAAAAAAGCCAAGGGGAAGAGCTGAACAATAGCTGGTCAGTATACCTATTGACTAAAAATGGAAACGACAAATAAATCTTCTTAAATATTGAAGAACTATTATATCTGAATGTATTTAATAGTTACTGCTATAAGAGTTTACAATAAGACAATGAGTTGACAGGATCTTCTGTTCTGTGGGGTTTTTACTCAGTTAACATGCTAAACTGCTCACAATGCTAATTTGTGTCACCATGGTGACGTTCTCTAAAAAGAACAAAACATAAAACACGTGAGGCTGATGGGATTGTCACTGATTTGTCATGTATAAAAGTGCGAGAAGAAATGCTGAGTGATCAAAAAAGGTTTGACGATCCACACAGCTGTTGAGATTCATCAGTCAAAGCCTCATAACAAAACCATGGTGAAGTCAGACCAAAACCAAAGCCATTAATAATCATTCTCTGGAAACCATGAATGTCTGCGAAGCTTTGTGGTTGTTTCCATAAATGGAGCTATGTTGCTGGTGTGCCTAAACAACAGCTTTGGTTTAGACTTGTACAGTATGTGCCCATGTTGAAAAAAGACCTGCCAGCACCAGTCGAGTCCCACCCACCAACTGAAGTCAGTTTAAACTTTAAAATGTTTTGTGGTAAGCAACTGCTTTGAAGACATTTTGAACATTTTAAGTTCACTCACTATGTTACCATCCACTCCCCAAATCCAAATGTTTAAAGAGCATTCAGAGCAGCAATCGCTATTGCTTAATACTTCCAACCATGTGTGTCGACTGACCTCTCTGCAGCTCTCCATGGGAGTCTGTTTCTTTCATTGCTATCAGTTTCTGACACATAAAGCTGTAAAGAGTTGAAGCCCAAGTGTCTGATATTTTGCATCTTTCAAATCTTCCTGCAGTTATTCCTGCAGATAGTATTTTCTTTTTTTGCAGTCCATATGAGGTAATGAAAGCAGCTGAATTATCCTACAGGGGCCTTATCATCACACAGTTGTTGCTTAATCTCAGTTCCTCTGTTGTTTTGTATATTTTCGCCACAATGGCGAGGTTATTTGTTCTCTTTACGGCTGTCATAGTGTTATTACTTAAATCCTATCAGTTGCACTTTGTGTGTTTAGTTTAGTTGAAGGCTACAGCTTTGTTGGAGTATTTGGCCAAGTTCATGTTTCACAATCAACGCTGTCAATCACAGAAGCAAAGTGCAAGGCACCAAATGTGTGCTCTTCTGATTTGTCTTGGTCATTTAAGCGCAACAGTGAATGGTGCCTAATGGTATGCTGTGTAGCAACTATCTACAAACTGAGTGAACATGAAATTTGATGTTTCCATTCCTGTTCCTCCTCTGTGTGCCTTGGGTGGTGCCTGAAGGGAACAATGAAGGATTGTCTTCAAGTCTTTGCTTGAGCAGCTACGTTGCCTCACTTCCGTTGGTTTGATTACATTATATTTCATCCTGACATGGCTATTTTAGATCTGAGAATATGAGCAAGAATCAATGAAAAATGTGCCTTGGTGTCTCCATTTCACCCCTTTTAGGCTTTGGAATCTTGGAATCTCAGATGGCCCTCGACCAACTTCTGAGCTAGGATTCATAGCCACTCTCACTAACTCTCACTGATATATTAAAGGCAGTCAAGTGTGGTAATGTATTTTCAATCTATTGTAAATGACACAAGAGAGATTGTTAAGGGAAAGACACCACAGAGTTAGTGTTGGCAGAGGAGGCATTTCTGTTTCGACTGCACCTTCAGCAAAGGCTGCGGAGCAGTCATACCAATAATCACCCTCTTTTGTTTGTTAATGTCCTCTTTTGAGGTTAACTCATGAGGGCAGTATCATTGTCACAATATTATCATCCCTGCTTTATCAAAATCCCAGTGATTGTTTAATGTTTAGAGAAGGGTGATGTCTGATACTACCTCTGTTAACCAGTGAAAAGCCTATAATAGCCTAAAAGAATTACACTGATCGATCTGTTGCTATTTACTTTTCACAACCAAGTAAATTATGGTGAGGATACTTTTTTTTTTGGACAGGCGCTACTTTGTTTCAAATCCATAAATCATAATTAATATTAAGTTTTTAAAAGGAAACCAATCAGATGGGCAGGCCCTGAACAAAACATCTGCATGGACCTTTGCTGACGACCCACATTTTCACTTCTTCAGCAGTGATGAACTAATCTGCGGTAATTTGACTCAGGATGCATTCATAATGTAAGGATTGGACAACAAAAACTGAGGACATAAAATTACATCTTAATTTGGGGACTCTTTAAAACAAGACTCTTTAGTTATCATTGGATCCAGTATTTTGTTCATTGTTTGTTTTGTTTTTCTCACTTTTACACGAGGAGTCTGACTCTCACCACATCCTGGACAAGACCCCAATTTATCTTTTACGACCCGGTTCATAGCTCTGTGAGCTCTATGCTGCAGCTGTGCAATTCTAACATGGAGACTGAGCACATGTTGATAAAAATGAATGGGTTTATCATAAAGCAACAAAAAGATTAGAGTTTCAGCTAATCTAACACAAATAAAAGTATGGCAAACACAACAACACAACAGGCATAGCTGTGAGCCACACCTTCGCAGGTGCAGCCAATGAAGACAATTGGTAAAATCATGCACCACACAAAGACATTTGCAGTGACACTGCAAGGTCAGTCGTGATGCATAGGGGTGTAACAATGTGTGAAATGAATATGTCATAATAAGGTGGTAAAGGGTCTGCACACTCTTTATATGGCACTTATGACACGCTTGTGTGTTTCTCATCCCCCCTCTGACACACAGTCATACAGCTCTGTCACACTGAGCCTTTGGGTCCGCTGTAATGTCATGGAAGAATAGCCTAGAATTTTCCTTTGTGGTAAGTCTCACTCACAGCTCATAAGTCAATTAAAAAGAAGCAGCAAATTAATAAGCATAAATCCATGCACCACAGTCAACCAACCCCGTGCATCAGGGTTTTTATGTTTGTTATTTTGTTGTTGTTAAATACTATCTTATGACATACCTATAGAAAATATACAAATCCCTGTCCATTCTTTTTTTTTTTTTTAGACCGGCACAATTTTAAACGGAAGGCGGTTGCAGCAAACGCGAATGAAGAAGATAGATGTAATAACATGATAAGAGATTTTATGGACTAAGCAAACGCTTTTTGATAGTTGAGATTTTTGTGAATCAACCTGATAAAGCGTAAATTAGCCACCGAGCAGCTGATGACTCGGAGTCGGAAGCCAGATAAGCGACGCGATAGGAAACGGGGTCCGGCGGTCCCGGGACTGGCCACTGAGCTGCTGGAAAAGCTGCGGGGAACACACCGAAGCTCCAGTCAAGGCGGGGCGACGGTTTTTAGTCGACAGCAGTTCCACTCTGTCGACTACTCTCAAAGATACAAGCCAACATGCCTCAAGTATGACAGCAAACTGGTTTGGTTGGGTGACAGCTCGGGGGGAGGCAATGTAACGAAAAAAGAAGGGGAAAAAAAGACTTTCACCAGGTCCCACCTGGATATGAGGCACGACGCAGCTGGCAGAAAAAACACGGGATGACCGGCGGAAAGTTTAAGCGAAGCAAAGCCTGACGAACAAATATCAGCGGGGTGAGTTCGTCGTACATTTATAGTGTGTTATCTATTACAGAATTTACTGCGAAATATCCTAAAATATGGCCGACCATATGGCTAACCTGGCCTAAGCCGGCTGTATTGAAGTTTTCTAACACGACTGTCAGTCTCAGTCTCGCTGGAGAAAATGTTTGAGAAGAAGTTCTGTACCCACAACCAAAGTTAAATTTGCTACCATATCTGTTTTTTTGTTGTTGTTTTTTAATTCTCCAGAGTTCGTTGTTTAGTGCGTTTGTTTTCATTTCTTTTTGAGTGGTTTATTTTCATTGTCATGTTGATTTTCTCAAATATGCGGCTTCACATGAACTTAGAAATGGAGGCTTTTGGCCAGAAGGAGGAGCCACACCCATAAGCATTTATCCTGCGGTTAGATTCCATCTTCCCCTTTTCGTTGTGCTTGTTCCACTGTAGTATTATTGTAACAGATCTGGTGATGAGGGCTACATGTCAGAGTAGAAAGACCTTTACCCTTTTAAGCGTGTATATTTTGTGTGGTGATACTGACGTGCATTGATATTGATTTGGAAATAAGTCAGCTTGCTTTATCTGACAAAAAGAAAACCTTGATATATCGCACAGATCCTAATCTAACTACTTTTCCTTATCTTGGAGTGTTGAATTTGGTTAAAAGACATCAACAAAATGTCTGTCCCAAACCTAAAGATCTTTCACAAGGCGAAGAAAAACAGCTAAATTGAATGAATTTTGAGTTGGAATCTGGAGCGCTAAACTCTGATCTATTGTGAAAGTTACTTGAATTTCCACAAATTCATTACTAGTGTCTCTTTTGTCCCTGTCTCCTCTTAAAGCTACAGCATGGCGCGTCGCTCTCAGTGCTCCTCCGCCGGGGATAACCCCCTTGACCCCAACTACCTCCCTCCCCACTATCGGGAGGAGTACCGCTTGGCTATTGATGCGCTGGTTGAGGAGGATGTGGAAGGCTACTATCAGTTCCTCCAAAAAGCAAATGTCGTCGACTTTTTGTCCGCCCCTGAAATTCAGCACATTCAGAACTCTGTTCAGGCTCCCAAGCAGCAGAGCAGCCACCCTGAGCTGCACTTCCTGGAGAGGGGGGACGATGGCTCCTCAGATACCTACTGGCCGATTCACTCTGACCAAGAGGTCCCAGGTTTGGACCTTGGCTGGCCTCAGCTGCGTCCTTTCATTGAACCTACTGAGGTCATCACTCTGATCAACCCCCCTGAGCCGGACATGCCGAGCATCAAGGAACAGGCTCGCCGACTCATCAAAAACGCTCAGCAGGTTGATCTTTTGCTCTCTGCTTTCCGAGGATCTTTCATTTTCTGTGATGTTTAATTAACTCGATTGTCTGACTTTCACATTGGTGTTGTTTTTGGCTCTCATCTCCTCAGGTGGTTGCTGTGGTGATGGACATGTTTACCGATGTTGACATGTTTGCTGATATTCTTAATGCGGCCCAGAGGAATGTCGCTGTCTACATCCTGCTTGACGAGCAGAACGTGCATCACTTTATTAACATGGTGTCCAACTGTAGAGTAGATCTGCAGAGCATTCAGGTGACTGCAGATTATTGCTTTGTTTTCAATACTTTGACATTAAACTGCGGCTCAAAATATACGCCCAGCTATGTGGAGAAATACAGTAGGTTCTGTAGTGTTGGTAGAGGTAGCTCTGAAACTGATTCTTCATTGTAAGAAATGATTGAGCAGACAGAAGTATTTGTGTGCCTGCATCAAATTGATTTTATTTCTCTTATTTGTCAGTTTTTATGTGTGAGAACCGTGTCTGGCATCACGTATCAGTGCCGCACAGGGAAATCCCTCAAGGGTCAGATGATGGACCGCTTCTTGTTGACTGACTGCAGGGCTGTGCTGAGTGGGAATTACAGGTGAGGTCCTTTAAATCTGTCTAAGTCTTATTCTTATTACTGGAATTGCTTTCTACTTCTAAGAAAAATATGCCTAAATTTAGAAAGTCTATCTCAAACTGACACGGAAAAATGTAGTCATGTATTCATATCAAGCAGGTTGGACCACTGTTACACTTTAATTGCAGGATTTCGCAAACAATCAGTTGGATGGCTTCAACTCATTCAGAAAGCAGCTGCCAGAGTTCTTACACGAACTCGGAAATTTTAGCATATCAACCCGATGCTTAAGTCCCTCCATTGGCTACCTGTTCAGTATGAATCACCCATGAAATCAACAAGTTGGCACCCCAGTACATCTCTGACTCGCTCACTGTGTGGAACCCAATCGGGTCTCTCGGGTCATCAGATGCAGGTCTTCTAGGTGCTCCCAGAATTAAATCTAAATCTGCCAATGGTGCTTTCAGTTACTGTGGTCCAGGTCTCTGGAACAAACTACCTGCCGATCCTCAAAGTTAATAGTTGTCTGTGTGATTGTGTGTATGTGAACCCGAGCTGGATTTAGTGAAGCACATTGGGTTTGCATGTAATGAAACGTGCCATATTGATAAAGTTGTCACAGTCATTTTATAAACGTCTTGACGGTGTTTCCTTTTGTTCAAAAACTTGACACCCCCCCCCTGTTTTTGTCTTTGTCCAGCTTCATGTGGTCTTTTGAGAAGCTGCACCGCTGCATGGCACACCTGTTCTTAGGACAGCTTGTGACAACATTTGATGAAGAGTTTCGGATTCTGTTTGCTCAGTCCCAGCCGCTGGTTGTTGAACAACTTGCTCCAGTGGAGGACTTAGGTCTTTTGCATAAGAGACAATACCCAAATGAAAGAACTCCACTGTACAGAGAGCCCAGAAAGTTTCTGACTGGTATTGGTCAAACCGATGAATGGGTGAGACATTCCTATGATGAGCGAAAGGATGGCGATTGGAGGATGGCGGGTCTTAAAAGGCAAGAATCCTTTCACGGTCCTGCAGATATATATAGTAGGCTCCCTTCGCAGCAATCGCGTATGGATCCTTGCTTGGATCAGGGCCTCTCAAGGATTGGCATGCTGGAAAATCCTGCCCATAAACGGCACTCTTATGCTGAAGGTGTTCATGGTAGATACTCATTCCTGCAACAGGGAATGCCAGACTCCGAGCCCCAGGAAAAGCATTTCCACAGGGGCCAGCAGCCTTATCCAGGACCAGGACCAGAAGGAGAATACGGTGCCCATGACAAGTTCTGGAACCATGGCTATCATTCAGCAGACCAGTACTCTGAACCAGGTTTAGCACAAGACATGCAACCATCTGAAAACTTTGACCCAGTTCTTAACTATTTATCATCTACCAGAAATCTGGACTTTGACCAGAGCTCAGAGAAATCACTACCTGTGGCCGATTTACCGTTTTCTTCATCTCAACCTCGAAGACTGAGTCTAGACCAGCCATATGTCCATCAAACATCTCCCACCCCTTCAAACTCAGCTGATCAGAAAACCTTTTTCTTAGGTACTGCTGCTGATCGAAAGGATCCGACAGTGAAACGGGGGCTGAGAAACTGGAGGATTAGCTCATATCTCAGTGCATATGAGAATCCCAAAGAAGAAGGTCTGCCACTGGCATCACCTCAGGCACCTGATGCTTTTGAAGATTCCCCTAATCCTATGCAGCAAAGTGTACCAGGCATAGATGCATCATTTCCCAAAATCCCTAATGTCAGAGAGTTCAAGGTTGCTGCAATAACCAGGGCAAGCCAGATGCCAAGTTATGCCAAGACAGCTATTCGAGAGCAGCCAAAGAAATTATTGGATGAGCCTGCTGCAGTGGCAGCAGAGACCAAAGCAACACCAACACCCTCAGAAGTATCCCCTGCAACTGAAGGGGAAAAGACGGAGGAAGCAGAACAAAAAGAGCCGAAAACCGCTGTGCTTCGAAGGGACGACTCTTTTAAAAGGAATTACAATGCCGCACTGCAAAGGAGCTCCAGGTTAAGATCCTCTCTGATATTCAGCTCTCTGGACCAGCAGCAAACTCAAGACACGAGCAGCACAGATCAGCAGGATGAGCAAAGTGAAAAAAATGAAGCTGCACAGACAAAAACCCCCTTTGTTTCTCATGTTTTCGGACAAAAGAAGTCTGCTACGAGAGAACCTATTGAATGGAGTCGTTACATAAAGTCAGCAACAGTTGATAACTCATCCACAGAAACGCTCAAAGCGGATGATAAAAAAGCCTCAAAGGAAGAGTCAAAAGATTCTTCAGCAAACCCAGAGGCCCAGGAGCCAATTAAACTGTCAGACGCGAAGCAAGATAGTCCATCTGTGCCTCAGTCCAAGATCTCTGAAGCTGAGCTACAGAAAACTGATCAACCTGTACAACAACCTAAACCTTTACTGCCAAGCCAGTTATTCTTAGATATGAATAATCCTGATAATAGGCTGATGTTTTTCAAAGAGTTGGCAGCAAAACGCAAAGCTGAAGCTGCAGAAGCTGAAAAGAGAAAAGAAAAGGCAAAACTACCGGCAAAAGTTGAAACCACTGCCACCTTCCAGAAGAAAGAGCCCATTCCAAAAGAGTCCCCAGAAAGCCTGGCTTCAGTATCCGAGGGTTTAGTAGTAAAGAATGCAGCCGCACAGGGTGCAAGAAAGACGGTGTCCACAGAAGCAGGCAAGTCAGCCACTCTGTCCTTAGATGCAGGTGAAAAGACAAGTAAGAAGGGAAGTCCAGTCAGCAAGGATTCTAATACCTCCCACAGCTGTAGTGAACAAACAGTCGAGCTGGACAATCAGCAGACGGCAAGCTTTCAAGTTTCCGTAGAAACGAAAGCACATCAGAGCGATTCTCCAGAAGAGTCAATGCCATCAAAGCTTTTTATAAAAGAGAGCAGTGATCCAGCTGCGCCAACAGATGCTCCTCCTGCTGACGTTTCATCAGTTGCACAGGGTGTTGATGACAGAGAAACCCCAAAACGAGATTCTACCTCAAAGGAGTTTCCATCGTCTCCTGTGTTGGATGGATCGGCTCAGTTAGAGGCCGACGTCTGCTCTCCTCCGAAGACCTCCAAGCCAGACGCTGGATCAGGATTAAATACTTCTTCTGATCACACTCTGCTAGATTGTGGGTCACAGATCAGCCCCTCCACCCCCGGGGAGACCTCAACGGAAATTGCAGTGAAGGGAAATTCCAGCTCAGCCCATTCTCCAGGCATACCGTCACCAAAAAGTGACGAAACTGAAGCACAGGAATCTGTCAGCACTTTACTGCAAGCATCCTCCCAATCAGTTCAAGAAACTAAACAAAAATCGAACTCTCCGGCCAGCCAGACGGAGTCTTCTGCTCCAACACCTTCAGCAGAAGCATCAGAAAACGATGGCTCTCTATTAGATGTTGCAGAGGGGTCTGGGGCTGTTGGATCGTCGAAGGATGTAAAAACTGAGAGTGCATCTCCCAGTTTTAGCTCTGCTGTGCCTGAGTCAGGTCTGCTGGGTGCATCTGGTGTAGAAAGCTCTGTCTCAGAACCCGATTCAGAGGAGCCCACTGCTCCTATAACTACTACTGCAGGCGCTCCACCCAAACCATCGGTATCTGAAACAAGCTCCCTTGTCAATACAGATTTTACTCCGAATGCGTCCCTGTCAGAAACAACTGCATCTCCTCAGGAAACATCAATACAAGCTACCCCTCCTCACCACCTTAACCTGACAGATCCACCCACCCCCGCTGAAACAGAAGCATCTCCTCGCCCGTCTGAGTCAGACGGATCACGTTTGTCTGAAACCGAAAAAACGGAAACTAATATTTCTGCTTTGGACAGTGTGTCAGACAAAAAGTGCCTCTCCAGAGAGACTCAACCAGAGCTTGATTTGCCATGCAAAGCAGCTGAATCAGACACAGCTGAAAGCGACACATCAGAGCCACACGTGTCTTTAAACGGACGTACAGCAGAATCTGAGGTAGCAGACACAAGTGAGAACAAATCTGACAATCAGGAGGACGCCAATAAAAGTCATGACAGCGGTGCCCAGGAATCTGTGAGCAAGGAAAAAACAAATGACCAAGTCAAGCCAAATAACTGCTCCGAATCAGCAGAGATTACCTCCAAGCAGCCCAAATCAAGCCAGTCTCGCTACCACTCATCAACAGCCAACGTGCTTTCAAGCAGCAACCTCCGAGACGATACCAAGCTGCTTCTGGAGCAGATTTCTGCCAACTGCCAAAGCAGGAGTGAGGCCACCAAGGAGTCTCCTGTCACCGATGACGAGAAAGAAGACGAAGCTGACAAAAATGCCAAAAAAGAAAAAGAACGAGGGTTCAGGACACTCAGCAGAGGTCAGTCTAAGTCACCTCAGGAACGTGATAAACTGCTGGAGAGGATCCAGAGCATGAGGAAGGAGAGGAAAGTTTACAGTCGTTTTGAGGTATGAATATCTTACCTTCTTCGTTAATGTCACCATTTTGTGAACCCGTTTGGTTGCAAATCATTTTGTGTCTCTTATTATTTTAACAGATGGCACCATAGATGGGATTCGAAGAAAGTGGTGAGAAAGAAACGGTCGCTACGTTGGATGCAGAAAAGACTGACGCGTCTCTACAGTGTTTTCGAAAATGACAATTTTTCAATAAGATACATGATAGAAGTGAGATTCCTCTTTGAGTTCTCAGCAAACTAGATTCATTGTGCTCAGAGGAGTCAGAGGACCTGCATCGGATGTTTACGAGATGAAACTGCCAGCAGTAAAAGAAACTATGCAAAGCTGGCCCTGTCACGTGTGTCTGGGACTCTGTGGACTGTGGTCACCAAGTAACTACCGGTGTGAAAAAAAGCCCGTTGGCTCAGAGTGTGCATGTATGTGTCAGACGTGTGTTCCAGACTGCATGGGTCAAGTGCAATGTGCTCACCAGCTTGTCTGCTGTGTTACAGCACGGACCGCAGCAGCGGCCATGTGCTGTTAATGTGTCAGAGAAAACCAGGAACCAGAGTTTGTACAACTGTAATATACTTCCATTTGTATCATAGTCTCGTCCTTTTCATGCCAAACTAGAGATAGCTGCATATGTTGATTTGTGACACGAGCGGGCTTGTACATTCGTGCGTGAGCAGGGTTTTGTAAGCTTCGATCGTGGAACCAAAAGAAGTCGTGAAGAAACTTAAGACTAAAGGAGAAAAGTGGCTCAAACATGGTGTACTCGTGATATTGATGCGTTAATCAGGCAGCATGTGAGGTTTTATTCTTTTCTTTTTTCTATAGGAGTCACTGAGGTGAAACGTCTTGTTTCAAACTGCATGTGTTTGTGTTAAAGATTAAGAACATAAACATTTTACCAAATAACTCAAAGCGTTTCTAATCGCTCTGAGAAATCTCATATGTTTTGGCCGTGCAAATCCGAAACTTACCCAAAAACATGGAGGTATTTTTTTTAATGAGCTGGCCTTATTCTGTTTTAAATGAAAACATATTTGCACAGTAAAATAAAAAAAAAGAGCTTGCAAACAGTATCAAAAGTTGTGTGGGATTTTTATGATTGTCTTTATTAACACTTGTCATTCATGAATAAAATATAAATTTCTTTTCGGCTGTTTAATGACTCCCGGCTCTCTGCTGCAGAAGGAAATTAGTCACAGCATCATTACTGCTATAGCCTCTAAACTTATCTCCAGCTGGGATGAACGACGTTGCTTGAGAAATTTTTTCTAATTTTTCTTGAACATACATCACGTCATGGGAAACCAGCTGTTTCATGCAAACCTACATCACAAAGTCTCTGAGAGGCAGCCAAAGGCCTGCAGGGAACGCTGCTGCATATTATTAAACTGATTTTACTTCGAATAAGAAGGCCACATAATCCAGTGACATAAGAGTCAACACTGTGTTCATTTCGATCCCCAGTGGCACACCAACAAAATGAAGTAGATTTGGACTAACTGAGAAAGCCAAAGAGACTTTACTTTGTTGGAGAGATTTTTAAAAGCCGGTAACCTGCTTTGAATTGGTGGAATTGTTGCATTCAGCTTAATCGAGTAATTGATTAAACTGCAAACGTGATCAGCCTCTGTTCAGAAAAGAATGAGTTTCTATGACACAGACTGAACTGACAACAACATACTCCATGTTATATATGGGAAACAAATCACGGTCTGTCCTCTAGCACCACCCTCAGGACAAAATAGCTCATAACAACAGAAATATATTACAATCTGATGAGATTCATTTACTGGAGTCAACTGCTACATCTGTTCACACATTCCGTGTTTGATACGTTTCTTGCTTGACGTTGGCTTCCAGCTGTCCAACAGTTCTGAGCCTCCGTTTTCTGTTTTGTTTGACTGAATGTGATTCAATTGAACTGAATTCAACTATATTTATTTACAGTAATGTGAAAAAGAAAGTATACCCTGTTACAGGGTAAAATCAACTGGTCCTTATCAGATCACACGTTACCTCTTGTCCTTATTCATTTAACAAAACTAAGCACACTTTTCAGCTCTCATAGGGGGTAAAATGTAAGTTGTAGTTAGCAGTAGTGGACATCCCAGGTCAGACAATGCAATGCTCAGAGAAACTGCTACATCTCAGACTCTACAGGCTTAAGTTAGCATGTGAAATGTTAAAGTTCATGACAGCACGATTAGAAAAAGACTGAACAAGTGTGGCTCGTTCGGAAAGGTTGCCTGAAGAAAGCCTCTTCTCTCTAAAAAGAACATGGCAACAGAGCGGTTGATAAAGTTACCACAGGACCTCTGGAACAATGTCCTTTGGACAGACAAGACCAAGGTTGAGATCTTTGGTCATGGTGGTGAAAGGCTGGTGGTTTGGGCTTGTTTTGCAGCCACAGGACCTGGAAACCTTGCAGTCACTGTGTCAGCCATGAACTGCTCTGTATCCTTATGTATTCTAGAGTCAAATGTGAGGCCGTTTCTCAAAGCTTGGCTGCAACTGGGTGATGCAACAGGAAAATGATCCCGAACTTAGCGACAAATCTTCAGCAGATAAGTTAGTTGTCTTTGTGAAGACCAATAAACCAACAAATCTGATTTATTGTTTTATGTGCAAAACTTGTCACTCTGTTTTTATTTGAATTTTCATTTTCCATAGTGTCCCAACTTTTTTTGGAGTTAGGTTCCACATTTTAAACTACGTCTTTTCTTTGTAGCCTCTACTGTCCCGGCTTTATTTGAAACGTCTTGCAGGCATGACAATGAAAAATAATGAAATACGTCTTAAATCTCAAACATATTTCTTATGTTTGTACATTCCTGGGGTTTAGCACATGTGGTTTAAATGATTTGCAAATCATTTCAGTCTGTTTAGCTTCTTTTTATACTTTATCCTAGCTTTTTTTGACTGTCACAGAATTGTTATGATTTGATCAATATTAAGCTTGATAGAATCCAAATGAAACCTTGAGAATGATTCTTCTATAGTAACAATGATGTCTGGTTTACTGTGTAAGTCGTTTAAATTCAAAGTGTCTTTATTTGAACTAATTTGCCAGCCGTTTCTCTTTCAAAACACCATGAAACGGATTAGGCTCGGTGTGGATTAATTTACAGTGCAGTCACATGTCACAGTGCGCTGATTATGAAAGAAGATCTCCAACGTTTCATAAGAAACAGTGGGCCTCTTGTCTAGAAATGTCACTTTCCCTCCGCTGCTTACAAATGTCTTAATAAGCTTGCACAGAATCACACTAATCTTTAAAGAACTGCACAGCCTTGAGTGCCTCACATCTGAAGGGGAAAACTTGGGCTGCATTTGAAGATTAGTTTTCTCTGCATTTGATTGATTTCTGTTGTTTGCTGGGGATCATATCAACTCACTTTAGGAATGACTTCAGCGCTCAGGAGAGCATACCACATCTCAGCATTCGGCTGGTATGCTTTTATTGTTAAATGTCTCGCTGCAAAGGATGGAGAGGAGCTGCCAGCAGGGATCTTTGTTTACGGAGGACCGTGGAAGTATCTTACTTTTTTGAACTTGGTGAGCACACTAGTAAGGATCACTGTAGTGGAATATCAGGCTTTAGTGATGTGGATGTGAACAAACATAATGGGAAACGGTGATGTTGTTGGTAATATTTTAGTTACTACAAATGACGTTCTTTGGACTGGCAGCTGTGAGTGACCTTCAGCCAGAGAAACAGACAGCGAGTACTCTGAACAGATGTAAAGACCTCCTCTTCTCTGTCTTTGCTTTCCCTGTGGGCATGGTGAGAAACCACTTTTGGCCAAATCCTACATTTTTGTCACAAAACAAATACTTGGCACTAACTCTCTGTTTTCTGCCTTTTCTTTAGTTTGTTGTTGTACTTTTCTGGACGATCTTTGCCTATGACAGAGAATTAGTGTACCCAGCTTCTATTGACACCTTCTTCCCACCTTGGATAAACCACGCCATGGTCTGTACCCTAATCATCATTCAGTGTCACATTTGTTTTGGGCACTCAAGCGAACCTGAGTATGCTGTTCTGAGCTATGATGATTAATACACTTCTGCTACACTGTTTTTCACAGCACACACTTGTCCTTCCTGTTTTACTTGGCGAAGTGCTGGTGCAGCCTCACACCTACCCGCGGACTAAAAACGCCCTGGCAGCTTTAGGAGTTGTGGGTTTAGCTTATTTATCTTGGTAAGTGCTGAGTCAGCTAATACAATAGATCATGCCTAAACAAGGTAGGCATATGTCTCACACAAAAAAAAACATAAAAGCAAAAGAATTTGTCTCGCTTTGACACCCTTCTCACAAAGCAGACTGGATTTTTACATGAAAACAATGCGGCTGAATGCGCAGCAGTGTGTACATGTGTCTGTGTCGATGCTGTAACTGTCCAGGCTCTTCCAGTGCATCAGTGTGCCGAAGTTCATGGAAAGCGGACAGCCTGAGGGGAAATGCTTCCTTCAAACCTTTGGCATTTCTGGCTCGCATAAAGCAATGCAGCCTGCAGCTCTGTGTGCATTTGACAGTACAAACCATAAAGAAGCAGAACGTTTTGTTTTTTTAAGACTTTTATTTTGCTGTTACAGTAGTTACTGTCAGAAGTGCCAATTGGTTGACAAGCAAATGTTTCCATTTTTAAGATCAACTGATAGCTCCAGTGACTCTTCTCTTTTATTTAATCATATTTGGCAGGATCTTATGGGTGTATCTGTCCGTGGGTGTTTGGGTGTATCCCCTTCTTGGGCTCTTCAGCACTCCTGGGCTGTTCGGCTTCTTCTTTTTGAACATGTCTGTGGTGACCTTACTCTACCTGCTCGGGAACAAGCTCAACAGCCATGTCTGGAGTAAGACGAGATAAGTTCATCTCAAAGAATCGCGTTACCTTGTTTCAGTTCTATCTCTTGGTTTACCTTTTCTTACTTTTTTTGTCTCCCTCACTCTAGGAAAGGACAAAGCAAAGTAATAGCTTTCTCTGCCATACAAACTACCTTCCTTACTGAAACTGACTGCATCAGCAACATATGGAGACCTACACCTACAGTATTAAGCTATATTGTAACTGTATTTTAACTCTATTCTATACTCTGTACTCTATATTTAAAGCTATGATTTTACAGCTCAACAAAAGGGTATTTTGCATATTATAAGGCATCATGTATCAGGAGCATCAAAGCAACCATAATAAAGCAGCTTCCACAACAGCATAGCTTCGTCTCCTTTTTCAGCTCGATCAGATTCTTGATTCAAGACGATCTTGTTGTCGAATGTCACGCAGTCATTAATCACACAGGCAGGAATAATGCAGTCAGGATCCAGTTTAACAGGAAAATGTTCATCAATCTGAATAAAGTGTATATTCTCCCACTGAATGTGGAACTTCTGGAGGGAGTTACAAGAAGAACTAATAGTCCAAAACACAATGTTTCACAGCATGGGTTTGATGCCATCACAAATCTTTGGACATCTCCAGGAAAAGCTTTGTTTTGTGTCCATTAGTCACCTTGGATGAAGTGACTTTGTTTCGCTCCAAAAAGGAACTCAACCACCTCTCAAGTCTCTGTAGCCTTTCAGGTGCTGGAGGTAGTTTGGATCCGCATCCACCAATCCAACGGAAAGGATCTTTGCCAGTAAATGCAGATCATCTTCACTCATATCATTCTGTTGATGAGATGAGTGCCAGTTATTACAGCTCAGTCATTAGAATCTGTGTCTGTGTTTAACAGTGTAACTACTCACCTTCTTGTTTGCCGAGGACTCAGGAGGCTGGGACTTTTGAAGTTTCTTTGTCTGTGAGCGATAATGATCATGTCAGAGAATCAAGCCAGCTTTTTCAATTGCTATTACATTTTAAAAGAAAAGAGAAATACTAAATGGTCACTCACCTCTTTGAGTCCTTTTGAAAAGCAAATTATTACGAAGAGTAATCCGGAAACAATCTGAGCAAATAAAAGAGGAACAATCAGTGCTGCACTGGTCCCAGTGCTCTTTAGAGTGTAATGCTCAACTAAAAGAAATCACAGAACGTGTAAAAGGATCTTTACTTACTCCCAACAGGTGCAACATGTTTGCTTCTCGTGTCTCTGTCCTGCTTGTGCTCTGATTCGTCTCTTCCAAGTAAACTATATAAATTCCTCCTGCTCTGCGACATCAGGCCACAGTGCGTAAGTAACAAGGAGGTAAATTCCCAGAAGAACCAGCTCAACCGGACACACTGCATGTTCAAGAGGCACATGGTCTTAAAGATAAAGAGTTAATCATGGTACAAATCTTCTATTACGCAAATGTTTGCGTTAAATGGGACATTGCTGTGACAAAGAGAGCTTTAATTAACTCCGTCAAAGCAGTTTTCCACTTTAGACTTGCGACATGCAAAAAACAACAAAAGACAAGGAGCCACGGCTGACCTCAGCAGCATCAAAAAACATTTGGAAAAGTCACATTAGCCACCACTCTCATCGTCTGTGAATTCCAAAGATGACCAACATACTTTGGGAGTGGACTGACAGACTCTGTTTTTATTTTCCCTCAAAAAAATAATCCCTTCGTGCTTTTAAGTGGTTTCTATGTGACAAATTTCAGTCAAATTTAGTATTTGAGATTTATGAAAATGACAAGCAACACAGAAGTCACCCTCACAGTTCTGAAGCTATGAGGAAACTTGTCTGCTCTTCTGATAAGGAAGACGTACAGCAGGTTACATTTTTTTAAGTTAAGGAGGAAAATTCTCTGCAAATCACTTGAAAAATCAATCAATAACATGACACAGCAGGCTCTGTTTCAACAGATAAACACTGGTTTTAATACGTCTTCGTGTGCGTCAAAGTAAAATGACGAGTTGTGTCCTCCCCTCCCTGCACCCGTGTCTGTTCTGGAGCCGCAGCTCATGTTGTGTCTGAGATGGAGGTCAATCAGACAACACAGATGATTGCATGTCCTAAACCCTAACATCTGATAAACTTTACTCCCAATGGGCAGTTCTGACAAGTTAGGCCTTCCCTTCTTATTGACACGAGTTTCTTTAGTTTGTTGCGTATAAAATCCAGACAGTTTGAATCATGATTGTGAGACTGTCCATAGCACTCTGCATTTCCTCAACAGGTATATCACAATGTTGACTGATTACTTCACTCAAGATAGGTCTATAAGCATACGCATGTTACGCTGTTAAACCTTTAAATCCTGGAGGCAGTCTTCTTCACCTCTCAGTAACACCTTTTATCCCTTTTGTGTGCTGGCTGTCCATTCAAACTGAAATGGAAGATTTTTTTTTCAGCACTTAAATGCAAGTTGGTCAAATTACTTAGCACTTTAGATGTCAGAGCAACGCCTGGAGGAAAACTGTTTCCACTGTGTTTCACTTGGAAAAGTACACGATAGGACTTAGATGAAGAATCTGTGATCATGCAACGATAAGATGGATGTTTGAATGATGTCACACATTGCCTCGTTATCTGAGGAAAGTGACTAAAGTAAAACAAAAATGGCATGAAAAAACTCCCTTTTTTTCCCGTCAGTGCTGTTGATATCGTTATTGCTGTATGTATTTTTATTTTACAGTAACAACAAACAAAATACAATGATTTGCAAAACGTTTAAACACTATCCCTTAAAGGTTAGCAAAGACAACACCGGATATCAAATGGTAAAACTTGGATATTTGGGTACTTTTGTTCTTTTAATAGATGCAACATATGCTTACCATTAGCAGAAAAAAAAGATATAACAAATTAACCCTGCTTTAACTCTCACAAGTAATGTGGTGAACTGGCAACAGGTTGACCGTTAAAGGCTAAGAAGGTAGACAGGGCTCTCCATATGCTTTCCATTAGTGCCTGAGAAATGTCTGTCTGCGTGTTATACTATTCTGCTGCCTCTATGGCTAGGTTCATAAATATGTGGAGCCATCCGAGCTATGGACTGCTCTTAGTTGCGTTGGTGCTGTTGTTGGTGCTTTAACATTGCACTGATGTGAAATAGACAGAAGTCAAAGCGGACAAAAATCTGCTTTGTAATGAACTGAAACAGAAAGTGATAGATAATAAAGATTGTCCAATGCAGCTGTTGTCTTTGTTTACCACCTTTGTTTTACGTTTTTATGTTTATGAAACGTCCATAAACATACAGTATAAACGTGAAGTAGAAACAGGCTCTTATAGTTAGGAGAAATCTGCTTACATGTGGATCAAAATTAATACCCACATGTAAGCTGTACTCACATGATATCTGGGATCTCAGACAGCTTTGCATTAAAAACAGAAATTAATTTAAATCTCTGCGTGTCACACTGCACCCACAAGTTTATGATGAAATTCAACCATGAAAAGAACATTTTTGAGTACATAAACTCTTTACTTTACTCTTTACTAAACTCTTTAGTGCAGTGGCCAGTGACTCATGTAGTTTGAAATCAACTTTTGATTCTTGAACCTTAGACTTTTTCAATAACAAAACATTAATTGATTAATTGATTACTGGGCATGTTAGAAAAACAAATCTAACTGTTGTAGGCTACTTCTAATGTCTATATCCACAGTTTCAGCTTTAAGCATCATACTCGCTGTTTTTTTCCCCCTAGAATAGATAAACAAATAAAGAAATACATGAAAATGTAGATAGTATGAGTATGAACCGTAATGGACATTATCTTTGTAAATAGAAGTGTCTCTCTCCATTCCACAAGAGGGAGCCAAATATTTCGTACACTACATGAGGTCATTTACAATCACAATCGCTAAAGTTTTACAAAAGCGCCGACCCAGGAGATGCCTAATTACATAAGGTGAACACAACATCAGTTGACTAAAATGACAGATTTTCATACACTGATGACACAGAAGTGTCTGTATCATGTTAAATCATATCCGGTCAGATATTTAGAGTTATCTTTATTTGACGACTTGTTTTTGAACACTTGGCAGTATATATTTTTTTACATTTTCAACAGATGTCTGCGTTGTTTACTCAGTCGGTGTAGACTTTGTGATTTCATTATTCAACTGTGATTGATGAGAGTACAGTTTCACTTTCACTAGTTTTTAATGTTAATTAGTCAACGTTACAGTCACATACGTTGTGATGTGTTTCATTAAAAATAACGTGTTTTTTCTGTGGCGGGTGTGTGTGTGTGTGTGTGTGTGGGGGGGGGGGTGACGGGTATAAGTATTTATATACGTGTATGAACGCGCGTGCGCGTTCGTTTTACAAATAGCATGCAGCCATACCAGTACAACTGCAGTGACACGCATGCGCGCGCTCTCCATCTAGAACATGTTGGATGATTCGCGACATTTCTTCACTTACACATAGCAAATGTACTAAAATGTTGTAGGATTTCCGGTTATATGGAAAAGCTTTCAAATTAAAGCTCGCCGTGTTCACTTATCATCGTCATTTTTACATTTACGTTCACAGTAACTTATCTCAAGAAGGTATTGTGACATTCCTGCTATTGATTTCAGCATTTGATTAACTGATAATGCTTGTTTTATGCTGTTGTGTACAGCTGACCGCTCTCCATCAAGAAAGCGACTTTTATTTCTTAAAGAAAACACGGAAATCCAGAGTGTGACACAGCAGCGATGCCACCTTACCTCAACAGCACCATACAGCAGTTGTTGACAGAGTTTTGGGGTGGAGGACATGAGTATAATCATTTTGAGAGCAGACTGGTATTTGGATTTTAATTTTTGAATGCAGAAAATGTACTGGCCTGTGTATTTTTAAGGTTCGGAACAGTCACCGAGCAAAAACACTGGAAGGCAGTGCTGCTGCTGCATCTGGGAGGATTGGTAAGGTTTGCTCCTTTTCTTTTAACGAAACCGTTACTCAAACCTGACCTAAAAAATGAACGGCTTTAGCGAAACCTAAATATTTTATATGTCTCTGGGATACTCCGTGGTGTGCTCGTTGCGTGTTACTAAATTAACTATCCTTCTCATCATGCACCAGGCTGCTAACTGCACCTCTAATGGAAATTAGCTCCTATCAGCGATACTAAGTCGTCTAACAGGATTATTTAAAGAAAAGGGAGCTTTAAAACGTTCAGCGTCTTTATCAAGTGCAATGGCACGAAGTTATATTGCATTAATGAAGTTGGTTTGGTTGCATTAGTCGCGACACACCGGCCTAGTTTATGATCACCACGCTAAGGGAACGTTAAGAGACATGCTAGCTGTCTATCTGCGGTTATACTGCCACAGACCTCTGGTACATGATAGTGTCTGTTTGGTAGTCTGTTTGTGGTTGTGAAACATGGCCGTTTGTATGGGGTTAGTTAGAATATTGGCAACATAATTTATTTTATTGTATTTTTTAATGTGAACACCGTTAGAAATTAGCTTCAGTCTATAAAACCTTAACTCCTCAACGGAAGTTTTGTATCAAGTGAGTGTCGCTAACCTAACTTAATTCTACCTCAGACATAGTCTGTTTACATTTTTCCACGCAGGGTCAAGTCGGACAACTTTGACATTTCACCAAATTCTTGACACAAATGACATGTCCATTTTTTTGTAATCTGTAATTTAATCCTTTTGAGTACATAACATGTGTCCTGTAATCTGGTTGCCAACGGATGGCTGTAGAATGTTCCGCTTTATAGTTAAATGACCGGCGTGTGATCAAATTTTAGGTTCCACAAATATTCAAACATTTTGTCCTTAAACATTCTTGGAATTTCCATTGCAAATTAAATTCGTTTCCATATTGACATCGTTCCCTCACAACAACAGGCAGAATGGTCATGAATCATTTTGCTGTTCATGGATGATTTGCTCTTGGACTTTACTACTATTAAAGCTTGCTGACAGAAATAAACGTATTTTAAAGACATTACAGATAAAAACATAACTGTAAGATTCTTAGACATTATTACTAGTGTAATCACACTTACCTGATGCTTTCTGGTGGTCTTTTTCTGGTATGCCTGCTGTGGGATGGCTTACAGCTTGAATGATATACGTGAGTATAGATGCTCCATGATTTGGTATAACCAGAGTGTCTTTTCACAGAGGCTGCGATCCTGCTGGCTGCTGCAGCCGAAGGTGAAGGCTACCATGCTGTGCTGGGGAAATGCTTCTTTTGGACAGCTCGGCTTGGGCGGGATTGACGAGGAGATAGTGGTTGAGCCTCGGAAATGTGAATTCTTTCATGGGAAACAAGTGACGGACGTGGGCTGTGGCCGCAGACACACAGCTTTCTTGCTGGAGGATGGGACTGTATACACCTGCGGCTGCAACGACTTGGGTCAGCTGGGCCACGAGAAGTCCAGAAAGAAACCAGGTTGGTAACGTTCCTCTTTTAGTTTGCATTCTGATAACAACTTTGGGAAATCCCCATCTCTCACCCAGGTTTCTGTCTTTGTCATCTATCAGAACAGGTCGTGGCATTGGATGCGCAGATTATCGTGGCTGTGTTGTGCGGCGAGTCCCACACGCTCGCCCTGAATGACAAAGGCCAGGTTTTCTCGTGGGGTCTTGGTTCAGACGGTCAGCTGGGCTTGAATAACTTTGAAGAATGTATTCGTGTGCCGAGGTAAATTTGTCAACTTATATCTCTTATTTAAAGATTCACAATCTTTCCTTTTTTTCCTCTTAATGCTCATAGTGAACTCTGTGCATTTATTTTCTCACTGTAAAAATACCAGAAACATCAAGAGTTTGTCAGAGGTACAAATCGCTCAGGTAGCCTGTGGGTATTGGCACTCCCTTGCACTTTCAAGAGGTAAAGTTGTTTTTCAACCAGCATAATGCTTATTTATTCATCCTGCTTACTGTGTTATTCTCTCACTAAACCATTCAAATTCTGCCTGTTTTCCCATAGGTGGCCAAGTCTTCTCTTGGGGCCAGAATCGATATGGTCAACTGGGGCTGGGACGAAAGGGACAGAGCATCTCCACACCCCAGATCATTCAATCTCTGCAGGGCATTCCTTTTTCCCAGATATCAGCAGGTGGTGCTCACAGCTTTTCCCTCACGCCCTCCGGAGCGGTGTTTGGGTGGGGGTGCAACAAGTTCGGCCAGCTGGGTCTCAATGACTGCAATGGTGGGTTGTCAAATCCTAAAGCGCTTAAGGCTGTTCAAGCCCGGAGTACAGACTGATTTTCAGGGGGTCTTTTTTCAGATCGGTGTTTCCCAGCCCTCCTGAAGTCCCTGAGGTCGCAGAAAGTGATTTACATCTCCTGTGGAGAAGATCACACAGCAGCACTTACCAAGTTAAGTTCCATTCATTTTGTTTACCTGGAAAATCTCTAGACGATCTTGATTTGAATTGGGCTTGAGCTTGAGCTATTATTTTTGTGGTTTGGAATGTAATGTTGACATTATCGCAGGCCCTGCTCAGACTTGATGCTAACATGCGTCCCGGTGACAACTGGATTGCGTTAAATACAGGTGTAAACACACATTGAGAGGCTGTTTTTGATCTGGTTTTATCACAGACTACCGAAAATGTTTTTATTTCCCAGAAACATCAGCTGACTGCATTTGTGCTGACTGAGAGCGCTCAGTCTCGCTGTGATGCATTCCTGCATGCTTTCTCTTTCTTTTGCAACCCCATATTCACTGCTGTTGTTACAGGAAGGGGGTGTGTTCACTTTTGGAGCTGGAGGGTACGGACAGCTTGGGCATAACTGCACAAACCATGAAATCAACCCAAGGAAAGTGTTCGAGCTCATGGGAAACGTAGTCACACAGATCGCGTGTGGAAGGTAAATTCAGTCTATTTTCACACGTTTCCTCCCAGATGTGATGTATTGTTTCCTCAGATAAATGTGCTTAGCTCATTATTAGATTGTTGGCTACAGGGGCGTAATGGAATTTTATTGAAATGTCACGGACAAGCGGAACATTTCTCAAATGACTGTGTTATTGAAAGGCAGCACACGTTGGCTTTCACACCCTCCTCTGGAAAGATGGATTCATTTGGGCTTGGAGGTAACGGCCAGCTCGGTACGCGCTCCACATGCAACAGAAAAAGCCCCGCGCTTGTCAAAGGCCCCTGGGTAGCGTCCGGCGCTTCAACAGAGGCGGGTGAGATTTATTCAAGCTTCATCACGTGATTTCTGAAGACTAAAAGACTGAAGGAAAAAAAAACGAAGCCACTCGTTGGAGGTTTCTCTTGGTTCTATCTTGTTAGTTTGCATTCAACAAAATGAATTGTAGATGTTTAACTTTTTACTTTTTTTTTTTAACTCGTTGGATAAGATGAGGTCATTTGAAATGTTGTATCAGACTTGTTAGAAAGCTACTTGATGCTTTTATCAATTGATTTTGCAGACCCGGAGCAGAGCTGTTATGTCAAAAGAATTTATGCTGGAGGAGATCAGAGCTTTGCTCACTATTGCACTGCCAGTGTAAGTATGACTGTTTGCACCGAAGACTCTGCTTTTCATTTGTTTATTTATCTGTCCCTCACTGTGCTCTCAGCAGAACATAATTCAACATTTCAAATGCTCTCACTTTCCAGTCAAAATCAAGTAAAGGTGGGACTTGGTAGCTACTCGATATCACCCAGTCGCACACGCTCATGGAGCATTCTTTAGTCCACCTACAGTGTTGCAGGCTATGCTGTGCTTTTTGTCTCACACACGTTCACACACCGATGAACCCATAGGAGGCAACGTAAGGGTTCGGCATCTTGCCAAATTAAAGCTACAGCCGCCCTGAACATGACGGATTAACATGATGAATATTTGAAATATGAGGCTGATAGGATATTGCTCCTGAAGTTATCATTATGTTCCCCTTTTTTATTTATTTATTTTTTTTAGCATCCTCTTATATCTTATGCCAGCCACCGTTTCATTTTTGATCATTTGTCCTGAATTTATGATAATGATAAGATTTGGAATCAACAAGGAGGATCAACTCCTTCAGCATTTTAAAGGCAGGACTCAACTAATAACAGTAAACTGTACACTAAAGCAGCACGAGGGTGTTCTTCTGATACTATGTGTCCTTTTGTCAAAGAACTTTCTTCGCTGTGAGTTGTTCTGCTCTAGATTTTCTTCCGTTTATTCTGGTTGGTTTCTCTCTTTCTCTTTATTGTTACAGAACCTTCAGAACGGAGATGACGAGCGGATA
This sequence comes from Leuresthes tenuis, assembly GCF_036924035.1. Taxonomy (NCBI): domain Eukaryota; kingdom Metazoa; phylum Chordata; class Actinopteri; order Atheriniformes; family Atherinopsidae; genus Leuresthes; species Leuresthes tenuis. The sequence goes on from NW_027325362.1 coordinate 21,070,818, forward strand.
CGAGACATACAAAGAAAGATATGCTCCTTGAATGAGGACATTGTACAAAAATGGTTGAGCCACTCACCAGGAAGACTCCCACCTGAAACCTCCAAGTAAAGTCTCCTTGGGGGAACTAATTTGAGTTTGGGGGAACTAGTTTGAGATCCCTTTAGATGAACCTGTGCTTTCATAAGCTGTATACAGAGATCTGGCTTTGAAAAGACACATGTTTTTTTTTTTTTTTTGTGATTCCTTTAGTGAGATCGACCTCGTGTTCTCCTCAGCGAGCTGCCTCAACGGATCTTTCCTGTTGACGAGGTAATCTCATTTTACAGAGGCAGTTTCTGACACGGCCTGCGTCCGTTCAGCAGCAGGCATGAGAGACATTCACTTTTACTATATTTGCTTTTTGTTGATACTGCGGAGTTGGTGCCACCGATCGCTCTGCCTGGTGCGTGAATGTGTTTGACAAAAGCGTGTTATTCTTTTACGCAGTCATCCAGATCACTTCAGCACCAGCAGCAAGTGTTCTGGGGTGGATGTGAACATGGCTCGCGTGCTATTCCACAGAGTGATTCAGCAAGACCGCCCTGAGATCGCTCAGCAGGTCAGTAGCCACACACGAAGCCTTTCCATCGAGCGGAAAAAATCAGATTTCCACTTTTTCCCCTCTTCAGTGAAAGGTGTTTAACTGAAAATGTATCCCTTATAGGCCATTTGATGCTCAGGTTTTTGTCCGTTTTCTCTAAGGTCTGGAGTTGATTTCAATTGTTGACTTTGTATTTTCAGAGCTGGGTGTGGAAAATCACAATATGTGGTCCAAAGAGGTATCGATGCAAGTGACAACAAGCCTTCAATTGAGCTTAGACAAAAAAGAAAATGGGCCAGAGAGATTTCAATCTTTTGGTGTGATCAAATAATAAAAAGAAAAGATATATTCTAAAAAATGTGGAAACCTCAGCAACACCAAAAGTCAAGAAACCTCAAGGGGAGGCAGCTCACTTATAAAGTCTACCATCAAGAGACGCCGTCATCCGTGAAAAACGCATATGGATCATAAGATGCAAACTGCTGGTGACACTCCAAAGGAAGGCTGATTGGGGCTTGACAGAAAACTTCTAATAAACCCTCTTAGTTAAAGGCAGAGAGGAAGTCCCCCAGAGCCAAAGTCTGACACAACACACAACAGTGCCCTTCAAATGCCATTCTTTTTTCAGCTCCCCCTCTGCGCCTCAGTGTGAAATTCTAAATCAAACAATTCAGATGTGATTAAAGTGCACATTCCAGACTTTAATTCAAGGTCATTGTCAAACGTTTCAGTTCCACCGTGTAGAAATTGCAAAAGTTTTTAAAGATGCTCCCCCTCGTTTCAGGGCACCACAGTGTGTGTGGGACTGTTGGCTTTACTCAAGTGGGTCTTATTGCTTCATTAGTGCAGGGATGAGATACCGAGGCTTGCTTTTACAGGTTGGAGTCTGTCATCACCCTTTTTCAACCTGAGGAGAGAAGCTGTGCCGACCAAAGTCAAAGAAGCCTTAATGAGGCTGAAAAACAAGCATAAAACCACGAGAGACACCAGTCAAACTTTAGGATTACCTAAAGCAACTGTCTGGAATATCATTATTGCCTTTCAATATGGATTTTGAAAAAAAATGGCTGTTGCAGTGTTGTCTTAGTGTGGCGTTTACATGATGAGAGTAGTTTCCCTCAGTTCGTGTCATCTTAATGTTCACAAAACAAGAGTCGGAAGAGGTTTCAACCAGGGCTTATTGCTTTAATTGTAGCACGTCTATGTTCTTCCCCCTTGTCTGTCTCAGGTTGCTGCCAGTCTGGAGAAGAACCTGATTCCCCGGCTAAGCAGCTCTCCTCCAGACATCGAAGCACTGAGACTCTACCTCACTCTTCCAGAATGTCCGCTGTTCAGTGACCGATGCAATTATGTGACCATCACTATCCCGTTTGCCAAGTGTGTCATGAGCCTGAAAGAGGCTCCGCTAAAGGTGCTAGGTAGGTCAAAGAATGTTTTCTGTAACGATGCATCCAACAGCTCTTCTACTCGGGACTGTAACAAAATGGCACCCTGTGTTTGCATCAGGAAACTGGTGGTCCACATTTGAGCCCCCTCTCTTCCAGAGGTTGGTTGATTTGTACAAGGAAGTGGTGGTGTATCTGCTCCTAATGCACAAGGTGGGCATCCCGGCAGTGGAGCAGAGAATTTTCAGCTGCTTTTTAGCCACATCCCTTCAATTCCTGGAGATCTTGCACAAGGTGAGGAATGAAGCCCGATCTCATCTCATCTTATCCTGAAGATGCTTGTTAATGACGCCCCGTCCCCTCCATCTCTCCAGGTGAATGAGAGAGCAGGAAACATCATTCAGTACGATAAATTCTACATTCAGGAGCTGGACGACCTGATCGATATCAGAAATGACTACGTGACATGGATTCAGAGGCAGATGTACCCAATGGTGGGTCTCATTGTTGGTGACACTTCCACTATAATATTTTTTTTTTTTTACCTGTGCCTATGTTTGGGCTCACATTTCTGCTTCTGTGTCATTAGGGTCATGATGGCGTCGTGACTCTGTGTAAGTATCCCTTTGTATTCGATGCCCAAGCGAAGACGACGCTGCTTCAAACTGATGCTGTCATACAGATGCAGGTAATATACACGCCCCATTAATCTGGTCTCGCACAGTCCAAAGGAGCTCAGTCCACAGTGGTGAGTCGGCCATTAATCATACTTGTGTTTTATAAGTAGATGGCAGTGGATCAGGCGCAGATGCAAAACTTCAGCTCCATGTTCATGCCAGCAGTGGAATCGGTCAACCCGTGTCTCATCCTCATCGTTCGGAGGGAAAATATCGTCGGCGACACCATGGAAGTCCTGAGGAAATCCAAGAATGTTGACTACAAAAAACCGCTCAAGGTAAACGCTGTTAGAATCTGCATGTTGACACTAAAGTGCCCATATCAAGCTCATTTACAGGGACATAACTTCATCAAACCAGTTCACGTGATTTAATGCCCCTTCCCCACTCCCTCGTAATGACTCTGTGCAGCTCCCTCACCACTGTGTGATGCGTTTGCCTCGGTACTGAATGCTCTTGCGATTCACGGCAGGTGATCTTTGTGGGAGAAGATGCGGTCGATGCAGGAGGCGTGAGAAAGGAGTTCTTCCTCCTGATCATGAAAGAGCTGCTGGATCCCAAATACGGGATGTTTCGCTACCACGAGGACTCCAGGCTCATATGGTTTTCCAACAAGGTACCATCACTCTAAAGCCCCCTCAACAAATGAGGCCCTCCGTAGAGGTCAATGTTGACAGTAAACCCCGTTATGTCTGAATGTGACCCGTGAGACGCCACCCTCCTCCTTAAAAACGTTTACAAGAACTACCTGTCCCTTGCAGACCTTTGAGGACATCGACTTGTTCAACCTCATCGGGATCATCTGTGGTCTGGCCATCTACAATCTCACCATAGTGGAGCTCAACTTCCCTTTGGCTCTTTACAAAAAGCTTCTGAAAAAGAAGCCGACGCTGGATGACCTGAAAGAGCTAATGCCAGACGTGGGGAGGTCAGTGCCTTTTGGTATTCTGTAAATGATGTAAACAATTGAACGCCTTGTGAGATATTCTGCAACATCTCTTCCGATTAGGAGCCTGCAGCAGTTGCTGGACTACACAGAAGATGACGTTGAGGAAACCTTCTGCTTGAATTTCACTGTAAGATCGTTTTCTGGCGATATGAAATTTAAAACGAATGGCTCGACTTCCTGTCATTACAGAAACCGAACCTTTTTTTTTCAGATCACAGAGGAAAACTATGGCGCCACAGAGGTCCTGGAACTAGTACCAAATGGGGAGGAGATCAATGTCAATAAGACAAACAGGTAAGATTGTCAGTTTGCTGAAATTCCTTAAATGTAGCCAGCAATAAAAAGGCCGACTCTGCTATTTCATCCCGGATTTTCTTCTCTTCTAGGCAGGACTTTGTCAACGCCTACGTAGACTACGTTTTCAACTCATCCGTAGCCCCACTGTTCGAGTGCTTCTATGCGGGATTCCACAAAGTCTGCGGTGGAAAGGTTTTGGAGCTGTTTCAGCCAAGCGAACTGCAAGCCATGGTCATAGGAAACACCAACTATGACTGGACGGAGCTTGAAAAGGTCTTATTTTTTAACTGCGATTCAGTAAAATGCATCATTTCACTAATTTAACCAAAGTCGGCCCGACTTAAGTCGTATGATAAGCTGTATGAATAACTTTAGATGATGCTCCTCAGGGTACTGAATACAAAGGAGAGTACTGGGCTGAGCATCCCACCATCAGGCTCTTCTGGGAGGTGTTCCACGAGCTTCCGTTAGAGAAGAAAAAACAGTTTCTCCGTAAGTACCGCTAAATTTGTGTGACGCCAGAAGAGTGATTGTCGCAGCACGCTGTATTTACCCTTTGTGCCGTCTGTAGTGTTCCTCACAGGAAGCGACCGCATACCAATCTTGGGCATGAAAAGCCTGAAACTGGTGATCCAGCCAACCAGCGGAGGGGAGCAGTACTTACCTGTTGCCCACACCTGCTTCAACCTGCTGGACCTTCCCAAGTACACAAGCATAGCAACACTCCGGGAGAAGCTTCTAGAGGCGATAGATCACAATCAAGGCTTTAATCTTGTTTGATAGTAGAGGGGAAATGCCCTGTGTTCTGACTGTTGATGGCAGCCACATTCCCAAACGTTTGTTTTCTCTTTTGGACTCAGTTCAGCTGTTAGAAGTGGACGCTGAAAGGAATCCACGCCACACCGCAAACAATTAAGTCGGACGTCCAGAGTTTTACATTAATGTTGACTTTGATTTCCAATTTATTCCATTTGCCATCACAGCAGTTGATTCACATTTGAGATTGCTCATGTAGGTGTGCTTTAATTCATGTTTGGACATTGCAAGTATGATGAAGCAAACTACTGGTATATACAGCACAGGGCTTGTAGACACCAACATAACTCTTGTAAGATACAGTGAAATGCAGCGGCACTTCCTTTTTGAAGCTTAAAATCTAATGTAACGGTAAGATGTTTGAGTTTTGTTTTTTCTTTTAAAACGAAAATTGAACTTTAAGCAACGCTCTGTTATGACCATCTGCACAGCAACTGCAGCCAGTCTCTGAATTTTTGCAAGAGTTATGTGCATTGAATGTTTGAATCTAGACAGTGTCAAGAAACTCGATGTTTCAGAGGAGCTCCACTGTAACACTTGATTGAGAGCAGCGTGAAGCTTTGAATGCTGAGTTGATTCATCTTGGCTGTATGCCTTAAATGATCCACAAATAAAAATTAAAGTACAGCCACTAAAGTGTTACTTTGAGGGTGAGGTATTGTTTTTTTTTTAGTCTTTACGAGTACTGTCTTCTAAAAGGGTGACTTGACAGAAAAGTCTTTGGGAATTAGGGCTAAACTTCGGACAAGGTCCACAGAAAAATGTTGAAATCCCAGTACTGCTCACCACAGTAGAAGATTACACCAAAGTTTGGCACCTTGAAATAAAAAAAAGTGAAGAAATGAAAGCTAGTTTGAGAGTTTTCCACAGGACTGTGGGTCACACATGATCATTAAAAATTAAACGTTTAAATTCATGCCATAACAGCTGTTTTCACTTCAGTTTAGCTTTAAAAACAAAGTCCCATGGTGAAATATGCTGACGTGTTCCCTCACTGACATCCCAAAAACAGACGACTCAGTTCAGGTTCATATTTTAATGATAAACTGTACACGTTAAATGACATTGCACTCTATGGCCCTGACAGAAGAGCGCATATTTGTCTGATGTTACGTTGTTTGTACGGGGCTTTTGTTGTTTTCAATGGGGCAGCTCATGGTGGACCAGCTTGTAATGGGAGCCACAGGACGGACAGCGCTGGGCATTTCCCTCATGAAGCCAGAACCACACAATAGCAGTGTTATCCTCCTCACCTGCATAAAATACAACGAGTGACTTCACTTGTAATGCTCACAATCATAATGAAGAACTGTGTCAGTGTCAGTCTAAATAAGACAACTTACAGAGACAGCCCACCAGCCGCTTATTTGAAATGCTTGGCACAATATGAGGGTCTTCCCTGGTGCCAGTATAGTGTTGGGGCTTCAGGATACTGTAGGGGTCCTGTAAAGTGAATATACATCAGATGTGTCCATGCAGAGTTTCTGGGCGCTATTCTTGCGTGCAAAGCAGTTCACCTTTCCCTGTTTCAGGGCCTGCAGGGTGCGTCGCTCCAGCCCAGTGGCCTGTTCGTCATCAGTTGGTATTCCTGAAAAAAACATGTAGCACAGGAACCGCATTCAGTTACAATACGGAAGATTAGACCAATGTCCTGCAGGCGGGGACTGCGGTGAGGGCAGATAACACCGCCGGCGGACACACCTACACAACCCCCTGTCCTCTACCAGGATGTTGGCATCGACCCAGCGAAAGCTGCCAAGAAGGTGGGTCTAATCAAAAGGCCTTTCCACAAGTTAAAGTCCCGGTGACCTTCATTTTCTTCTCATACGCTGTCGCCACATTTACAAAGAGAATCTCGACAAACAGAATAGCGAACAGAAGACGGTTAATTGGTCTGAATACATTATTTTGTGTCTGTGTGAATGGAGTCACAGTGAAGGCTAGTTGGTATCTTATAGATAAGTTAGTAACCAAACTGCGCAATAAACTAAAGTGACCTCATTTTTACTCATAGACTCACAGCTTTAGTTCGTCAGCTTTGCGCTGTCTTTTGACCAAGGGCAGTTTGGCTTTTCTGGTATGTTTGTAGTCTTAAATATAACTTTCCTCAGTCACTATTAAATATTCCTACCTCCCACTGAGGCCATAGCACGGCAAAGTGGTCTTGCCGCCACATTTCTTCTTAGCTGCAAAGTTGTAATAGTACAAGTTCGGAGAAGCAGACGTCCCGCCATTCTGTTGTCTGTATCACGTCCCGAAAATGACCTGAATCTGACACGGCTGTTTGCTGGACTGAAATGACCCCGTCACAGCCGACAGGGTGACAGGTGGTCGGGACCAATGAGAGAAGAAATACAGCCGAGGCGACCAATGGGATTGAAGAGAAGAGGGACGAGGGGAAAAACAGCAGCACTGAAGAAATTTTTGTCAAATTCAAATTCGCTCTGACCACACTAACACTGTATTATGCCATTTGCTTTATAATAACTTTCATTGCATGCGAAATTGCGTCTTATATTCTTTCATTATTATTTTGGAGTTAAATTGGAGACCATTTCTCCGAAAGCTAAAGTCAAGGCTACTAAAACTGAAACGTTGTTTCCAGAACAATTCTTCCTCACCTCTGTCCTGTCATTTGAATTCGAATTAAATTGTGTGTCTGAATGCAATCTTTTTAACACGACGATATCACGAATACATCTGTCAGTAAAATAAGTGCTTTTGCTTTTGAATAGAGTAATATTTACGTGTTTTATGTTTTAACACTGCCATTGATGTGCTACCATTAACCTACAAAAATAGAACATTTCTTAGGGTTTCAAAGTGCTATATAGCACATGTATGGTGGTGTATAGACACCATCTATTTTGATGAAAGACAAATACTGATACTGTCTGAGAACTACTGATGTTTTTCATTAAATGTTTGTCATGATCTGCAAGAATTTTTCTTCTCTTTGGTACTGTTGCCTTTTTCTTTCATGTGTGTAAGCCCTTATCAATACCCCCCCCCCCCCCCCCCCCCATGTTAATAACTTAAATCCATGTTCCAAAGCCCACAGGAGTACCTTCAGGACAATTACCTAATTTGATTGGTCTAAAGATGGCATTTCACAGGTGGTACCGTCTGGTCTTATGGAACCATATAGAGCAAACTGGTAGCATGACTTTTTAAAAGAAAACAAAAAACAAATCTGCAGGCAATTGACCCTCGAACTGCCTCCCATACCCAAAAAGATAGATAGACCAAAAATGGATACCTCATTGGAACAAATATGAGTGAAAAATTCTAAACGCAAAGAGTCCTGCCAGATGTGTTTGCACTCACGAGTATTTATCGAAAAATCTGAATGATGATAATTAAGTAATATCTAATAAAATGGCTCACTACTCCCTCCTCCACCCATTTCACAACACAATTCGAGTCACTTTCCATATTAACTTTCAACCTCAAGTCCCATAAATGTGTCTGAATATTCCTGCAATATGTGCAATGTGCAAAGTTTAAGTGGTGGTCTACCATCACCGAGATGTTCCCTGAAGCTTCCACGATCCTAAAAGAGCCCTAGACTATAGGAGGGCTCACAGACATTCATTAATCAACAATCCAGTTGTTCCTGAATAGATACTCTTTGGTTTCCGTTAAGAAATGACCGTTGACTAATCAATAGCTTACGTAAAAATTTGGTATCAAGTTCGATCATTAAGTATTGGTTAACTAGCTTACTTTTCCACATTGTTGTTCCCTGATAAATTAGCTGAAGTTTGTGTATCTTATTATCAAGTGTAAGACAGTATTCAAAACAAAGTTGTCTGGGTTTTTGTACTTTGATTATCTTATATCCAGTCAGAGAAACTTAATGGTTAAATAAATGCTTTTTACAATTGAAAATGTGTGTGTGTGTAATTCTGGACTCAACATTGGATTCTGACTGAATTCCATTTTTTTTTCATAGATTATTGCTGCATTGCTGTATATCAGTACGTTGTCTAAGATTAAGATAAATTAAATGCATGTAACACCTAAGATAATCTTGTTGACCACTTATTGAACTTTTATTCTTGAGTCTTATCTAGATTTTTTTATATAAATTATTTACATCAACTTGGAGTGTATGGAGTTCTCCCCTGAGCACAAAAGCTTAACTTACAAAATAGATTTTATTGGCTCTAAAAATTCCATTGGTTCTCTTACCAGTTCCTAAAATTAAATTTACACTGTTTAAGGCAAAATTTAGAAGCCGTGCGTGAAAAAGAAGTATACTCTCACACATTCAATAGGAAATACAATTAATTGATCATCAGTAAATGTGACCATATGAAAAAAAGATTTTTTTTTGTCAATTTCCTGGTCTACAGCATTCAGGTGTGTGTTAACGCAACGCCAAGGAGGAAAGACACCAGAAATTATCTTAGAGAAGCAATTTCTGCTACCCATCAATATGGAAAACACTCAAGACAATTGCTAATCTTCTCAGGAGTGGACATCTCAGGACGTTCGTCCTAAGGTCAATCCTCGGAAAATTGAACAACAAAACAAAACAAACTAACAAAAACAACAACAAAGAGCTATATCTCAGTCTCTACAGGCCTCAATTAGCATGTAAAGTCTTTCAATTCCTTACAGTATAGTAGTGTGGCTTGTTTGGAGGGGTATCCAGGAAACTGAATTAAATTCAGTTAATTTCACTTTAATTTATTTAGTGCCAAAATACCAAAAAACTATCATATTAAGGCACTTCAAAGACACAGTTTATTCAAGCCAATCCAATTCATTATTCTACAATCATAATCCAATCCAATCAAATTCATAAAAATCTAAATGAGTCAAGTTCATCTAATGCTAATTTTCAGGAAAATAATGTGTTGAACCTTTTCTTTGATTCAATCCTCCCGTCCTGAGCGTGCATGAGGCGACAGTGGTAAGAAAAGACTTCCCTTTAAATATGAAGAAACCTCCAGCAGAACCAGACTCAGGAAAGGTGGCCATCTGCCCTGACCGGTTGAGTGTTGAGAGGACTGTAAAGAGGAGACAACAAGCAAAAAAAAAATGCCTGCCCTCTCCAAAAAGAACTTGGCAGAGCTGCTTAAGTTTGCAAAGTTACATCTTAACAAACCACGAGTCTTCTGAAATAATGTCTATTGGATTGACAAGAACAAAAGGTTTGGTTATACTGCACAACACCATGCTTGGAGAAAACCAGAGACAACATATCAGGAACAAACACCTCATCACTCAAACCACCCCTGTGCTTGACAGGTGGGAATGATTTGGGCTTGTTTTACAGCCACAGGACCTTGACATCTTGTAGTCATAAGCCCTTTTCATCTAACGGTAGTGCCCTATTGACACAAAAAAAAGATATCCTTGTTAAACAGTCGCTGTTCCCCTTCTGTGATTCACATGTAACAAAAGAAGTGGATCAGCCTCCTTATAATGTGTGCTTAAATACATCAAGCCAGCTTGATGGAATCAACTGAATTATGACAGCATATTTGGTTAGAACAGCAGGGTCTGCTATGCTTGCTTCCCATTGCACACCAAGCCTATTTTGCCTATGTGGCTACTTTCCTTTTCCAGCTTAGTCACTTCAGCGGTCCCCATGCTGCCTCTTGCATAAAGGCACATCAGTCACGGCTTGAAAAGCCAGTGTGAAAGAGCTGATTAGGTCAACCATGAACTCCTCTGTGAACCACAAAGACAGGAAAACTGTTTCAAACACAGCAGCAAACCCACAACATAAGGGATAAAAAGTAAAAGAATCAGGGTGTTGCAATGACCCAGTTAAAGTCCAGACTTGATAGAAATGCCATAGGGGGCTTAAGAGAGCTGTGCATAAACAAATGCCTGCAAAGCTCAATTAACCGAAGCAACAGAAAACGATTGCTTCAAGTTATTCCTGCTAAAGCTGGTTCTACAAGCTGTAGAAGCAGTGTGTACTTATTTTTTCACATGCTGTGTCTGCATTTTTGCTTAGCTTTTGTTGAATAAATAATGTCTTAGTGTTAGGGCACGCACTATCCATCTGAGCATGTATTTTACTGACCTAATTCCAAGATAAGGACCAGATGACTTTATATTATGGTCTTATATGTAAAATCCTAAATTTGAAAAACGACCATTTTTATATAGAACTGAAATACTATTCAGCTTTTGCGCTAGATATCATTGTGGCGTTTGATTACATCACTGTGATCAAAGCTAGAAGCCCTATAAGAACACAGGTTCCTCGCCGGGTGCGGTGGCGCGCGCCTGTAATCCAAGTTACCGGGAGGCTGAGGCTGGCGGATCGTTTGAACTCAGGAGTTCTGAGCTGCAGTGGACTATGCCGATCGGGTGTCCGCACTAAGTTCGGTATCGATATGGTGCGCCTGGGGGAGCCCGGGAACACCAGGTTGTCTAAGGAGGGGTGCAACGGCCCAGGTCGGAAACGGAGCAGGTCAAAGCCCCCGTGCCGCTCAGTAGTGGGATCGCGCCTGTGAATAGACGCTGCAGTGCAGCCTGAGTAATACAGCGGGACACACTCTTTCTGCTCTTCAACACACACAACACACTGCATGCGCGTTATAACGACACGCTTTCATACCTTTAGCAGCTTCATCGCTACTTCTCTGGCTTCTCTTTTCATGCTCCCGCAGCGCCTCCACCTGGACATCACGGCCGATGACCATCAGTCCACTTCTTTACTTAAAGCTCTTTTCTCACACATTAAACCAAACATCTTGTCTTGCAGTGACACTGTGACGTTGGGTAACACCCTAAATAGTTAACTCTGTTATCGTCTTCATGTGCCAAACTTTTTCTGTCATTTCTAATGAAACACTGTCATTTTAGAGAGGCCTAGTTCATGGTTGTTGAAAGATAACAACACGTCCATTCCCTCCTTCAATCTGTCATGTTGAAGGTCAAAAAGGTTGTGGAGGCGAGGCTCTGTTCGTGACATTTGGATCACATCTGGTCCTTACAACACTAGCCCTAACCCACTTCAAACCTGGCTCATAAGGATGGGGACACAACTGGTTCATACAACATTTACCATAACTCCCGTCACACTTGGCTGCTGACCTTTGGGCCACGTCTGACCCACATAACACTTGTCAGTGCTGGAGCTCAGCGATAAGTGCCTTAAGTGGCCTGGACTGGGGCCAAACATGTCTGCTATCTGGGAGAACTTTTTATCGTGCAAAAGGTCCAGCAGGTAATTACCTTTTTTGGTTGTTGATGTGATGTAGAGATCACTGTTGTAAAGTGGATTGGAATGATGATGTTTTTTTTTGTTTTTTGTCCATACAAAGCCAAAAGGCTCACACATGATTTGCAGGCAAGTAACAATTAAATAGAGCCATGATCTTTAAAAAACGTAACATACGGTTTGGTAGTCTTTACCAGACTTGTTAACAGATAAAAAAGACAGAGAAAAAAATTCTAAGCCTCCAACCAAACCAGTTAGTGCTCTCCACAGTCTGTTAACAAAATGGAGTTCAAAACATTCTGTACCAAAACAGATAGTATCGCCTCTGCACACAGGACTTTCCAAAACACATTTCCTGCCAGTAACCTCCACACAGCAGCAGGCTTGATATGTTTACCTTCAAATGCATGGACTCCATGGTTTGAGAGTTTTTACTGAAATGATGGAATTTATATCTGAAACCTACAGGTTATTAATTTTTTTCTAATCCAACAGAATGTCTCACCCAGATATAGATGACCCTGTCAAGTGAGGAAAAAGAGGCTCATCACATGTCACATAGAACCAATGAGCACTGATTCTGATGCAATAATGACCTTTCTCATAGTCATGAATGATCGTATCATGAATCCAGTGTGCTCCATGTTTTCAAAGATTATTCAGGAAACAAAAACTGTTTTCAGCAGACAGCTAGCTTGCAAGTTAAAAAAATCATGAAATATCCATGCATGTAAAAAAGAAGGTACATCGTCTGGGGTTTCCATTTAATGACATAATGGTTTAAGAGTTTAAGATTAGGGAAATACAACCTCAGGTGAGCAACGATACATTACATATTACACAGTGTCACTATTCCTTTAACAAAACCTTTCCCAAAGTGCAGAAGCACTGTATAAAAAAGTAAACACAACCTATGATTCTGTAGCTTGTAGACCCGCCTTCTACTGCAATCACTTCAAGTAATTGTTTTCTGTTCATGTTATCAGTCTGTGACGTTGTGGGGAAATTTTTTAAATACATCACTGCTTGGTAACAAGGGAACAATGGAGGAAAAATTAGGAGCTAACAGCTAGTTAACCATAACCTAATGATTAAACTGGCTAACATTTTATTTGGATGCTATTGAATTGTTAATATAATAGCAAACCAATATGTAATGAATCATCAATCGATATTTAGACAACATAATTTGTAGACTCACTTAATTTACCATTAGTTCTCAAGTTTGCTTTCTCTAATCTTAAGGATCAGTCTTACTGACAAAAAACTACTTCACCCAGATTATCAAAGTTTTCATGAGGGATTCATCATTACTTAATCCATCATCCCATCAATCAGGAGCGTGTTATGTTACATAACATCTGGGAGAACAGAGAAAATGAAGACCACTTTTGGAATGAATTGTACATTTGAAATTACATATTTTGGTGAGCAATTTTATTTAATAATGGCAGTACTAATAACAATAATACTGTCTGTCTTTAAGACTATTGCTAAGATGTTTTTAAGAAAACGTGTTTTTCAAGAGTGACATGAGTCCTATGGTCCACATGTGAAGGGCTTCTTTAGGATCTTGGAGGCTGCAGAGAACATCCTGCTGATGGCGGACCTCCGCTCCTGCTGATGAATGAAAGGGGATTCAGAGTCTATGCAGCTTTCCTCACTGTGGGACAACGGTGTGTCGACCTCACAGGCTGGAGCGACTTTATTACTCCTGAAAAAACGTCTCACTGTTGTAAAGAAGCCAGAGGGGTTCCTCTGTGTCTTCTGCAGGTGAAGTATTAACTCCTTGACGACTGCCTCTTCAAACGCCACATCTTCAGACACGATGGCGGCCTGCAGCTGCTTCGCAGATCCAAACTGCTTACATAGCTTCTTAAAGATGGTGATGTGAAGCTCACCAACAGTCTTCGGCAGAGCAAAACGTGTCTCTCTCACAGTCCTCTGGATCAGATTTGTGTAAATCCTATCCAAGTTTAACTCTTGCAGAGATGTGTTGCTGGAGCAGGCGATGTGGTCCAATAATTTACTAAGAAAGACCTGGAGAAAGGTCTTCTGTTCCTGCTGTAGCTCTTCTTTTGATACCTCTTTACCTTCCTGTAAGTGTGGCATTTCTCTGTTCTCCTTATGCTCTGTTACTTGATATGTGGAAGGTAACGATCTAACAGAAACTCCCAATATGTCCGATGTTGGAGTGTTTGTTACAGAACTTAAGGGTCCCTCTACACTGAGCCCCTCAACATTTGTCATGTCTTCATCCCAGGAATCACTTTGTCCCTCGGAGGACTCAGACAATCTCCTGAACATGGACATCCCCAGGAGTTTTGCAAGACACAAAATAATGTCTTTTCGTGTTGAATCCGGTGTAATACTGGCATCCGTTTTCTGACTTCCTGGCCGCACAGGTGAAAGCAGTGACTGGTTGACCCTCCTGGCCACCTCTTCTCCGACTAGCTGCAACAACTGTTCCAAGTGTTCAGACTCTGTCGCTTTCATTCCTTCCACTTGTTGCAGGGCGCAGTGAAGTGACTGTCCGAGGCTCGCCTGGATGTCCTCTGGTGTCACTCTGCAGTAATTCCTCAGAGGGGCATCAAATCCCTCCCTACATAAAGAGACACAATCATACTTTAGTGTGCTGCTCTGTTCTGATCAAAGCCAACACTGAAAACCGATTATAGTGTCTGCTAAATTTTATTTATTTTTTTTCTGGTAACTAATTACACAGAAGTCTACACAAGTGAATATGAAAGTTTTTAGAGGTGAAAGCTTTGGACTTACATTGTGACTGAGGAGTTGGTGTTGTAACTCTCAGAGAAAGTACAGTCCCACAAAGTACAGGGAGTGCTTTCTTCTTGTACCTGAGGGGCCACAACATCCAGGACCGAAACACAGGCCATGTCAAGTATTCTGTCACACAGCTTGGCCAGCACAATGACTGTTTCAGAATCTATGTTTTTCTGTGCCAACAACATCCACTGCCTGGAACACAAGATTAAGAATGGTTAAGTCAGCTAAAACATTTAGCCACTACATTATTTGCTGCATGTTTAGCCGACAACTTCTGCTTACTTATTGGTGATGTTGTGGAGATGTAGTGCAAACACACTTTCAAACATATCCGGTTCAAACAGGGGCATCTCCAAATCGCTACACTTCAGCTCTCCAGGTTCATCGAACAAAGTCTGACAAGACGCACAACAAACAGGATTTAGAAGCAGATATTTTCCATATTCGTGCTCTTAACATGATCAGACAGGGCAGATATTAATGTGTGCACCTGTGGGTTTCAATAAAACAGGAGCAAATGGTTGCTTTGAAGCAAACAAGGGAAACAAACAACTCATTTCCATACCTTTCTGTCCATGACAGGGGGTGGCTCATCTGCAAAATCACAATCTGGTGCGTACACCATAATAAAGTCTCAGTAGTCTTTGCAAACAACTCTCTGTAAAAGTGTTCTGTGTGTTCTGAAAAATGGGCGCAAGTGTAGTTCGCAGAAGCTACCACAAGCCAGAACGGTACATGGCTTCATAAGGATTTTAGAGCCATTTCGAATTCTAGAATTCAGGAGACTGCTCCTCCGTGTGCACGTGCGTGTCACCGTGGCAACGATGTGAGACTGCAGGTGAGCGTGAACATTTTGAAAAAAACGTGCGTAAACGCTACTTTGGAGAAATGAATGACCGAAGCGAGCCAATCAATATACAGCCTGGCGATCCAGTTGTTGTGTGGAATTTACACGCATTTCACGTGCTGACATGATGCATGTTTTTGATATTTAGTGACACTTAAAAGAGTTCTGCTGTTTGTCGGACTTCCTTTCTTCCATAAAATGTCAGTGACGCTGGACTGGCTTCATTAGTATTTTTCATCAAATCAAAGATAATTTCAGTAGATTGTCATTAGTTCCAGCTTTGATTCAATAACTATTGTCTGAATTTAGTTGATCCGGTTTCTCCTACTCAGAATCCATCAGACTGGATGGGTACCATCTATGAACTGATAACAGTTGTGTGTATGGGGATTAATTCGCGCCTCGTACTTCGAGAGCTTCTCCCTTGTTACTTTTTAATCCAGCAGTTTCTGACCTGTCTGTGATTACAAAACTGAGATTGCCAAAATAAAGTGATTTCCTTTTCCTTTGCTTCATTAAAGAGAGTCTCTGTCTCCTAAACAGTGAAACTGCTCTGTCTCGATATGCAAACGGTGCAAATTAGGAGAGCGCCTGCTTCCATTCCCAGCTAAAAATAGGAGAGGAAATCAGATTTGAGGATGTGCATACAGTTTAATGATGATTAAGGTGTACAATAGACACACAGCACAGTTTCACCACACTTTTATTCAAGATAAAAAGCTGTTTGTGTGCATGGAGAAAAAGGTGGTCGTGTGTTTTTTGTGTGTATGTATTGTTGACTTTTCTGGCCCCAGTTTGGCCTGTAGCAAAAAATTAAATAGTCTGACGTCATGTCATGTTTAAATCACATGTAAGACTTGATCTTTTTTCCCTGGCACTAGATGTTCCAGTAAAATATTTATTTTGTTTCTTGTGAAATGTGGTCTTCTTTTCCAGGCACTAGAGGCATAAGATGTTTCCAATCAAACATTTCTGTATTTCATTGTTCATTCTGTTTTGCCCACTCCACGAGGCCGTCCGGCTCATCAAGAGATAAGACGAAATTAGCCTGCATAGTCTGATACATGGACATTTTTTTTATATTCGCTGAAACTGTCAGAGCTACACTCTGACACAGGTTCTGTGTTGAAGTCTTGTTCTCTCTTGTACAAGAACAGTGCAACTGGGTCAAGGACAGGAAGTCAGCAGGGCTACTTTTATTTAATGTGGGAGAAGAAAAACTTAAACTTGGTATTTACAACAACAAAAAAACATCACATTATGTTATTTTGTGAAGACCAGTTTGATTAGAAACATCCCAATTAGAAATGGAACCGAAAATGCAGTAACGGGCATTCATCTTATTTCTCATTAATTTAACAAAACAGGTATTTTTACATAAAAATGTAATGGCAAGAAGAAGAAAAATCAGCGAAACAGTCAAAGTGTTCAATGTGTGCAGAGAAGTAAATAAGTGAGTCATTGGTCGTGTTGTCCAGGTGGAGGCGCTGCAAGAGCAAGAAACAGCCGTGGTTTGGAACGAAAAGTGAAGCCAGAGAAGCAGCGATGAAGCTGCTAAAATATGTAAAAAGCTTGTCGGTGCTGCGCGTGCAGTGTGTCGCGTGCGTCAAAGAGCAGAAAGAGTGTAAAAAGACTGAGTCTCGCTGTATTACTCAGGCTGCACTGCAGCGTCTATTCACAGGCGCGATCCCACTACTGAGCGGCACGGGGGCTTTGACCTGCTCCGTTTCCGACCTGGGCCGTTGCACCCCTCCTTAGACAACCTGGTGTTCCCGAGCTCCCCCAGGCGCACCATATCGATACCGAACTTAGTGCGGACACCCGATCGGCATAGTCCACTGCAGCTCAGAACTCCTGAGTTCAAACGATCCGCCAGCCTCAGCCTCCCAGTAACTTGGATTACAGGCGCGCGCCACCGCACCCGGCGAAGACAGGCTGTTGTTAGTGGGAATTTATCTTTTACTAAAGTGACGTCATTAAACACCACCGCGGCATCTAGCGGTGAAGACTGAGTAGTGTTTCACTCGTTCTCCTCCCTGCAGAATATCCAGAGAGGAGAAACACGTTGTTGGACGTGTTTTATCTCAAAGAATAAAAAGAAGGTAGTTCGTTAAAATGGTGTTATTTAATCTGAGAAGAATCATGTTTTACAAAGTCAGAGCTCACGCTGTTGAGGAATCGGATATTAGTTGTGAAACTGTGTGTGCTTTTCATCCCAGGAGCTGAAGAATCCAGAACCATTTTCAACTTTATTCTTTATTACTTTACAGGAAGTGATATTACTCCCGGTTTTTCCTCTTCTGATAAAACCACATCTTACCTCCTACAAATATAGAATGCAGTGGCATAACAGATGAACACAATAAACATGATACACACAATATTGGAGACAACATGTTTCACTTTAGATCAGCAACACAAAATCACACTTCACACCAATAAATGCATCAGGCCTGATCATACACCCACAGTGTAACTGCGAACATTATCACTGAGCCTGAGAGATTCAATCAGAACTTATCTTTATGATCTAATGTGCAGCTGATAGACTTTTGTTCAACAAAGTCTTCCACACCTGCGGCAAACACATTCACATCAGCTCAGAATGTCCTGATTTAGCCAAGAATTTTAGTTGAGCCACAGCCAGACGAACACAAAAGGCGCCACTACGTTTAACATTGCCCGCAGTGGAGTGTCTGACAACAGCCAAACACAAGCATTCGGAAAATAAAGATTTGATTGACGGATGCATTTATATTTCATAGTTTCTGAACTTCTGCAGCAGACGAGATGGAGAGTCAGCAGCCCAGCGGAAACGGCGGTGGCCGTAATCACCTGAGCAGAAATGAAAAAAAAAAAACTTGAATAGGTTGTAAACAACTGACAGTAAAGGCTGAATGCAATGAGAAAACGTTCAGACCTGCATAGAAAATACAATATTTATTACACTGTTATATTTTATCCCATTGAAACATCCCATTATATTACAAAGTTATAGACGAAAATGGATTCCATTAAAATTATGATGTAAAATGGGTTATAGATTGAATGTATTATCAAATTACCCAACTGTAACACAAATATGATGTTAGAAATGATATAAAGTCTTACTGACCGGATCGTGTGAAGCTGTGATTTTTACTGCACCAGCTTTAACAAATAGAATTCTTTCATGTTCAAGTTCAGTAATTACAGCCCATTAAGAGCGTAAATTACTCTGTTGTACAGTGCAGCTATGGATATTGAGTGATTGTCCTCCAACCGGACGTTTGGTGGTAGGGATGGAAGATGGGACTTTGGAGGCCCATTACAGTCTAGTTGAGCGTATACATGCAGGAGTTATTTGATCTGCATCGTTCAGCTGTTGTAGCCCAGTCATGGACTATTTGTCCAGCTGACGAACTTGAGTGCTTTGTACACCTCAGAAGTGTTAGCTATGAATACAAAAACGCAACAGTGTATCCTTCACTCATATGAGTACCAAGCTGCCCCTTCTTTAATATTTCCTGACCTCACTGCAGTATCAGAGGGTTCAAGGAGTTAATACCTCCAGTTTGATGGTGATCTTATGACATTCTGCCTAGCAATCTATGTTTCTTTCATGTGTTTGGTTGTGGGTTTCAGTTCAGAGGCATCCTGGTGGATTCTTTGTATCTTTGAATATTTTGAGAACGTTTTCGAGATCGACTCACTTGAAGACGGCACAGCTTCACACGAAGGCATCTCTGATGCCTCTTGCTCGCCGCGATGGTCCTCTGCCTGTGTAGCGACTGGCGCCTCTGGTTTGGCGGCCTCCAACGTTGGTTCCTTCTTGGTTTTCACAGCCCAGTGCATCGACTGCAAACAGATGGCTTAATTACAGAGATAACACAATGCTTTGAGAAATTACAGCAGAAGTAAGGACATTACGTACGGTCTTTACAGAATCATTCCAGGCCTGCCAGTCATGAAATGGAACAGCAACGCCGCTACTTTTCCAAAGGTCATAGTTTTTCCTTTTGGTTTCATCGCATAAAACCTCTTTGGCCTCCTGCAGCTTTTGGAAATCTGCCACTAAAAAAACAAAGGGAAACATCAGGCATAAGACAATTAAAATAAAGTCTTTCCATGAAGTCGACAGCAGATCTTCGTCGACATGCTTTGAAGTCAAGACATCAGAAAGAACTGTATTTGGAAAAGTTCAAATCAAGAAAAGTGTGAATTGAAAGGGAACGTGCAAAAGAGCTTAATTTTCTTAATTTGCTTTCCGTTGCATTAAATAGGATTCTCACACAGCAGAGGCCCACCTACCTGCTTTTGGGTTGTCCAGGTGTTTGTCTGGATGACATGCCAAAGCTCGGATCTTATATTCATTGATAATCTGCTCTGTCTGCAAGAAAAAATAGTTAAAAAGGAAGGAGAAAAAAAAAAGAAACCAGGTGCAGTATTGATTATTTGAATAAACAAATTATCAAATAAAAGTCATTCTTATGAATAATATACAAAGAAAAAAGTCATTCTCTATGATGTCATTGCTTAGTTTTCTACATCTTGAAAATAATAGCTGCTGTATTTCTAGTTTTTCTCTGTGTTATTGGTAATTGGAGGGGGGGGGGGCTCTCTCGGTACCTATATTGATTTTCTCCATCATGGATCACTTTCTGATGTTAAGTACGCATATTTTTCACTCATTACACATAAATATGAAATAGCACTACCTACACAGACACCACTGACGCACGACTAGTTGTATGTTTTCGGGTTAGGCATCAACAGGTCTAAAATAATACTTCCGAAACATCATTGACAACGATGCTCACACAGAATTTTCTGTTATTTTGCATTGATCGACTCTTGAAGTGATCCGTTTTTTGTTTGTTTTTTAATGTTGTGCAATCCAGCAAATAGTCAGAGACTCGAGTCTGCAGGTCAGAACTTACCGATGACAGTTCATCGCATCCTAATAACCCGTAGTAATCTTCCAAGTCCTCTGGTTTGTAGCTCAACACAGCATCCATGAGCTCCGTCAGAGAAACGCGTGTGTTTTTTGTTATAACGGAGTAACGTGATGCTGCTGTGATGCTACAGTCAACTGTGTCACAGTCACTTGTTCAGGATTTGTCGTTGAATGGACTGCAGTTGATGTTGGTCTCAAAGTTGACAGCCTTTTCAGACGAATGAGCTGGAGTGTCAATGGCCAATGTTCCAACGAGGATCTCTTATAAGTTGGGAGAATTTAACAGTCCTCTTTTTCAGCGTGTGACGTGTGTTGCATTCAAGGGTTTCGGTTAAAGCTGGGTAAAAGTCCCTCACAGCGCAAGATGTGCTAATTCACAAGACTGTGAAGTAAATGGAAAAACACAACCAGAATAATTTGAAAAATCGTAAATAACATTTTGACAAAATCAAGTTCTCGTATGTAAGGCTATACGTCATGTGACATGACCGAAATTCCAAAGTACAGTGTATTCTACTAATTGGCGTATTAATCAAAGTCAAACGTCAGACATGCAATGCAGATGTTACAAAATATTTTCAAAGCAGGCGACATGCTTTTATCCAACAGTTGAACGTTTGTTGAACTCTGTATATTTTTATTTAATTAATTTGTTTTAATGTTCATGAGCTGTTTACATAGTCCAACAGCGTATGAAGGCAGCAACAATTTGTTATGGTTTTATGTCATCAACGTAAAAGGGGGACGTTCCGCTTGTGTCTACTGGCAGAGAACGAGTCACGTGCGCTATGCAAATGAACCAGCTGTCCGAGAGGAAGGATCTCTGTGGGCTGAAGATGGCGGACGGAGAAAACAGTCACGGAATGGCCTTTTCAGGCGCCTCCGATATGGATGAGCCTGCCGCGAAAAGGTCCAAAATCAGTCCAATGACTAACTGTGGATTTAAATCCACCGAAGTAGACCAGCTCTCATGTGTATCTGCGGCCACAGAGAGCTGGGAGGCCGCGGTAAATTGTGCGCAGCCAGCGGAGAAGGAAGCAAAGCCGGTGATGGCGGTAGAGCAGGCCCCAGCAGCGAGAGGCGGAGACAACAATGGATTGGGGCTTTCGGTCCCCGAGCCCCACAAACCAGTCGGGAAACTAAGCGACAGCACTACCTTTGGTGAAACTGAGGAGAGTGCAGGTATGGAAAGTTAGCCATTGAACAAAGCCGTTTGTACGTGAAAGCACTTTCAGTGGGAGCAGTGTTGGCTTCACCAACCAACCGGCGAGTTAGCCGCGAAACAAGATAAAAGTTTTTCAATTAAATCGTTATATTCTTATGTGTACGGCAACTTTTCTACTAAGTTGTATTTGGTGGACGTAACGATATAAAGAAAACAGTCAGGAACACCGTCAGTACAGATTTGAGAACATAACTTTTACAGCACAAAACTTGGATCGGAACTCCGCGTTAGTTAGCTGGTGTAACGTCGAATTATGTGCACCGTTACGCTATGTGAAACAGATACTGAAGGGTTTCAGTTATGTTGCCTTTCAGTATACGTTTTATCTAACGTTGGAAGAGCCTGCAGTTGTTATGAATACTCTCGCACTATGTGTAGTCGCACGTTTTACTGGTTCATAAATTCTTGCAAAGTCTGACAGCCATAACTTTGTCGATATGTGGCAGAAACTAAGCCGGTGAGCGGGTTTCAGGCATTTTATTCACGCACAGTCTGACTTCATGATTACATTTTACTATTTGTGATTATATTTAAAAACCGTACCAAACCGTATTGAGTATGCCAACAATCGCGCTTGGGTCACAGAATCTGTTTCTAAGTAACAAAAAGTCAATTTTCCCCACACTGAACATGTTGTTGTCATAGTTGTAATAAGAGATAGCCATAACATAAATCTAGGTGTAGTTACTCATCTATTTTTTTTTCTTTAAAAAAAAACTTAAACAAAATGTCTTTGTGCTCAGATTTTCTCCCTTCCAACGGCCTTGCTGTCACGCCAGACCACATAAATGAGGAAGATGACAGGTCCTCACATGCAAGCTCTAGTGACTGGACTCCTCAGCCCCAAATAGGTAACTGCTGCTTGCCAAAATGTATTTTCAGTATTTGTGATTACTCATGGTGAAATGTATTTAGTAATGGGCTGAGATGCTGTTATTATGCCCAGGTTCCTATAGCGTCATCCAACAACACATAAGAGAGACTGATCCGAGGGCCATTTTGCGGGATCTGCTTCCAGAGACCATACTCCCTCCAGATTTAGATGACATGACGTTGTGGCAGATCATCATCAACATCTCGGAACCTCCAAAAAGAAAGAAGCGAAAGAATATTAATACCTTAGAAGATGTGGTCAGGCTACTTCATCACAGCAGAAGGATCCTTGTGCTGACTGGCGCCGGTGTATGTATCTACGTTTCTGCCGTCCAGTTGTGCCATTCAGAATAATCAAGCTTGATTTAATGTTGTACTGGTTTAACGCGATTCAACTCATTTTTCTTTTTTTTTTTCATTTGCTTGTTTTTTAGGTTTCCGTTTCGTGTGGAATACCAGACTTTCGCTCCCGGGATGGAATTTATGCTCGGCTCGCTGTAGATTTTCCAGACCTTCCGGACCCTCAGTCTATGTTTGACATTGACTACTTCAGACGGGACCCTAGACCCTTTTTCAAGTTCGCTAAGGTCTGTTGATGTTTTTTACAATACATTAAAAAGATGGTTGATTTTTGGGAGAGAGAGGAATATATAAAGGTTTGATTCCTAATGCGAGTACAGATTCAATTTAAACATAAGAAAATAGCCAAATGTTCAAAAGATAAGGGCACAGACAAGCCAATGAGGGGGGCTGACAAGCATTATCACACCAAATGTATTTATTTGTTTTCTTTAATGCAGACTCTGTCATCTTTGTTGCAGGAAATCTACCCTGGTCAGTTCCAACCCTCGCCGTGTCACAGATTTATATCTTTACTGGATAAGAAAGGGAGGCTGCTACGAAATTACACACAAAACATTGATACATTAGAGCAGGTAGCTGGAGTTCAGCGGATTATCCAGTGTCATGGTAAGTGATGCATCTAATTTTATAGATTTGTCTACGTGTCGTTATGTCTCGCTGACGGTGCAAACTAATGCACATCTTTTCTCATTTCAGGGTCGTTTGCAACTGCGTCCTGTCTTACTTGTAAACACAAGGTGGATTGTGAGGCTATAAGGGAAGACATCTTTAACCAGGTGTATATATATATATATTCATTATAAACTTTCAGGTGCTTATGCGATGGTATTGGATCTTTATAATCCTGTTGAATATCTTGATAATACTTGATGTACTCGATGTACATGAAAACACAAGACAAATCCAAACAAATCCTTGTGTTTTCAGGTAGTAATATTGCATGGAAGTCCTCTTTAACAAGTACTTTCCATTTAAAATCCCCACACAGCCCCTCAGACTCCTTTTTTTTTAACCTTTGTTATTAGAGGCCTTGTTTATTAAAGACAATGCTTTGCGAACACATTGAGTTAATTAGGGTGATGCGGTAACTGGCTTTGAGAACGTTGGCTGTTCTTATTCATATTTAATGCATGCAGCCCCTGTCAAAGTAAAAGCCTTCCTTTGCACAGTATTTTGTTGTAATGTCAGTGAAATACATTTCTCCTGCAGGTTGTCCCTCATTGTCCGCGGTGTCCTGATATTCCTCTGGCAATCATGAAACCTGACATTGTCTTTTTTGGAGAGAATCTTCCGGAAATGTTCCACAGAGCCATGAAGCAGGATAAAGACGAGGTGGACCTCTTGATTGTCATCGGCTCGTCGCTTAAAGTCCGACCAGTTGCCCTCATCCCAAGTACGTTTTATTTGGATAAATACATTTCTAGTCTCTGTAAGATGCATTCAAGGGACACGTGTTCGCATCAAATCCAAACGCACAATACATTCTGGTTTTCTCTCGTCTTCATCCAGACTCCATTCCTCATGAAGTGCCTCAAATCCTGATCAACAGGGAGCCACTGCCTCATCTTAACTTCGATGTGGAGCTACTTGGGGACTGTGACGGCATTATCAATGAGCTCTGCCATAGATTGGGTGGAGACTTTGAACAGCTCTGCTACAACACTCTAAGACTCACCGAGATCACAGAGAAACCCCCTCGGTTACCAGAACAGTCACCAAGTGAGGCCTTGTTTGCTTCCAGCAACGTGGCTTCGGAGCAGCAGAAGCAGCACAGGACAGACTCAGTAAAGAAGCCCTCGGAGGAGACGGAAAGTCTGAATATCACAGAGACTGCTGATGATAATGTCGCGCCTCTAGAGCCCTGTCCAAATGCTCAGTGTCCAAGCGAGGAGACAGCCGAGTCTCACGCAGAGGACACGCCAAAAGACGACGCAGCTGAGTTAAAGAGCCAAATCTCAAAGATTGAATTTCGTAAAAGATGCTGGATGAGTCGAATCAATAGAAGTCCAATCAGCAAACGCCTCGAGGGTAAGCTTTAGGACCTGGTAACAAGAGCAGTTTTGCTTCTTGTAATGAACCAAGACTAAAAAATGCATTTTAACATGTTACAGATGAGCTTTTTTTTTAATATAATAATTAACACGCTCATTTCACCGCCGTTTACCTTTTCCCTGTATTCAAATGAATCTCATCCAGATGGTTACCAAAGCCACAAACCGTGAGAAGATGGGATATTAGATGCACAGTTTCATAGATTCTCTATTGTTTTCCACAGTGGGCCAGTACCTGTTTCAAGCACCCAATCGCTACATCTTCCACGGGGCCGAGGTTTATTCGGATTCCGAGGACGAGACGTCGAGTTCCTGCGGGAGCGACAGCGAGGAATCGGAATGTAGCGCCGAAAGAGGGGAAGACGACAGCGAAGCTGAAGATGCTGGAGCGGCAGCGGGGGACGGAGACACGTGCCTCAGAGACACATTACATGACAGTTCAGCCAATGAGGCGGCATCAAATGTGCATATAGACAATTCGTCTGAAAAGACTCAGAGCACCACACACCTTTGAGTGTAAAAAGTACCCACTTGACAAAGCACTAATTGTCCTTTTTTTTTTTTTTTTTTTTTTTTTTTTAAATATACATATGTTTCATATATTTTTGACTCATCGTACTTACTGTTTTTCTAAAGGTTGACATGGCGTGACAACTTTGTGTGTTTAAGCAGCAGGTCTTTCTTTTCTCGGCCCAGTTCTGTCCCTCGCATTGTGTCTGAAACTACATGCTGTCCTTACTCTCCTTTCTGAATAGATCGTAGTCGTTTTGTTGGGTTTTTTTTTTGTTTTTGTTTTTCATTTTTAAAATTTCCCTTCCATCTTGTCGTCTCATCTTGCATCCACATTTTTCAGAAATTTAGCCGGCGTTTTCGTCCACTGCGGCGTACGAATGCAACATCGTATTAAGCTTTAATTCCCGAATTGTCGTCATCACAAGCAGAAATGTCTCAAATGTTAATCTTGTTCATTGTGTGACGTCAGCTATGGACTGTTTTTTTTTTTTTTTTTTTTTTTGATTGGGTTCAAGTCACTAATAGGAAAGGTAAATATATAAGCCTACTGCTTGCTAAATAGTGGGTGCTATGAGTTTCAGACACATACATTTTCAGTTAATTTACTTGAACGTATTGTCTAACCTGTAATGTAGAAAGTTCAGTTCATTCTTTCTTTTTAAATGGGCTTCATCGCTGGAAAAGGAACAGTACTATTTCATTTTAGACCAAAGAACACTTTATCAACACGCTCCCATGTTGTCATGAGCTTTGTATGTTTAACTTGTCATCTAAATCTTTGAAAAAATATATAACTTTGACAAGGTGTTCCTCCTGACATGTGGCAGCTACTTTTATCGTCAAGCCTCTTATTTTTGTACTCGGATGTGAGATACTCGTCAAAGATCAGATGATACGTTTTTATCTGTACAAAGTTATTCCGTAAAAACCGTATAAGGAGAGGACTTTGCTTGTATTGAGTAACATTAAGTCTAAAGAATATATTCACATTGAAAATGGCACTTTTTCTCCTCATGGAACTGGTTTTGTTGCCCGTTTGTCTTTTCATACAATATGAAGGAGTCTGATGCCTGTAAACTGTTGGGTCTGTTGGCAGATTTGAGCCACTGGTGTAGAGACAATGTTGACGCCAACATAATTCACATTGTGAATATATAAAGATCGTTATAGCTGTTTTCTCTTTTGGAGTTCTCAGTAAAAAAAAAAAAAAAAAAGGAAAGACAAACTTATTTACTTCAAACATTCCCGCCAGGTCTCCACGTGATGTTCCAGAGATAAATAAGAATAAAGCCGCTCGAGCCTCAGACCACACCAGTAGGTCCCAAATCCGACGAGGACCTCGCTGAGTTTGAGTAAAAACTTGAGTAATTCGCATCTGCACGTGTTGTACTGAAACACATCTGTTTGTTATGTGCTTACTAATACTAAGGAATCGACGTTGGGGGGCGGACTTGCTTAAAAAATATATCAGCGAGCGTCTCGAGACTGCGCATGCGTGATACGTATTTTTTACTTAAAACATATTATTTCAAACTTGTCTGTTTAGAAACGCGGCTCATTGATATTTATACTTTCTGTGGGTTTTACATGGCATTGACGAGGTTCACGTGCTCGGGTCCCCGAGTACTTCCCGCCGTCCAAATCGGTCAAACTACATTTCCCAGTGCTCTCTTCGCTGTCGCGCGATACGATGTGTCGTAAAAAATCAGTTAAGAGCACAACCTAGATGTACACCAGCGAAAACGGTTGACTGTTTTTGTCTATATTCCTATCCTTTTCTGCTGAAATGTCTATCTAATACTGTCAGGTTCTGGCCCACAGGACTAATTGGGAAAATGGAGGCCATGGAGGATGAAAGTTTGGACATTAAAGACGACCATAATCACAACTATTGTGGGAGTGCCAATAGTAAAGTCCGCACAATACTTAGCTCCCAGCTGTCGGATGTAACGACAGTCCCGCAGTCTGCCTGTCCAACGGTGCCTGGAGGAGAGCTGGGGACTCGCCCGGGGAAGCTGTGGTCCGGTGGCACCGGGGGCTCAAAGTTTTTAGACTCGGATACAGGCAGTGAAAGCAGCGAACTAAGCGAGACTGACTGCACGGCTGTGCCAGCTAATGCCGAGGGAAAATCCACCCTCGATTCTTCTTCCAAGTTCCGTAAGTTGACTTAAAGCGGGCACTGTGACAGCCAGGCCCGACATCCCGGAATCAGCCTCGAAGCTCGGCCTAGGTGCTGGGAATACTTCTTATTTGTATACAGAGCGCTGCTCAGGCATTGTTTTACGCTTCATGTCTGACACACAAGACCATCTCTTGTTCTTTCCTCTTAGTTCTGAATGCAATGGCTGTAGAGGACTACCGGAAAAACCACTGGCCGAACCTGGAGAAGGCGATAGACCGTCTGCTTATTCAGAACGCCACAGATCACATCTCTGTTTCCTACGCACAGATATACGGGTGAGTCAACACGGGACGCCTGACTGACACACCTGAGCTGGGCGAGGTTTTTCGTTGACTTGAATAGCACAACGAGCACAGTGCCGGTCATCGTATACCTCTTAATGTCTGTTTTTTCTTCTCTTTTTTCCCAGATACATCTACAAGTGTGTTTGCCAGCAGCACTCTGAGTTGCTCTACAGTGATCTGACATCAAAGATAACAAATCACCTACATCAGGTTTCCTCCCAGCTACAGGTACAAAAAAACGCCAGCTATACAGGGAAGTTATCATATAAAGGAAATATGATGGAATTAACCTTTTTTATTACTGATTTTCAGGCCAGCCCACAGGATAACTTGATTGAGAACTTCAATGTGGTTCTGACACAGTTCACGGCCTCTCTTCAGTGCATAGTTCCGGTGTTTATATACCTGGTTGGTCTTCTTTTTTCCCCCCTAAGATCTGGAATTCTATTTCTACTTTACGTTGACGCACAGCTTTTGCACAGCTTTTGCACAGCTTTTGCACGCTTGTCAGATTTTGAATTGATTTGTTTTTCAGAACAAGTTCTACATTGAGTCGAAACTGAACAGAGACCTAAAAGAGGATCTGATGAAGCTGTTTGCTGACCATGTTGCAGAGAAACATTTGGAGACTCTGATGCGTGAGTGCACGGCTCTTCACTCCGTGTTGAATCAGGATATTTCTGCTTATGATATTTGTGAAAATAAACATCCTGCTGCTGTCTTTCACCCTGTGAGCACATGGCATGCTGTTAAAGGGTAGACTTTATTCCTGTCTGACGTAAATTAGCTCTGAATTTCTTGTTCGTTTCAGCCCTTCTCATCAAAGCTCATTCCATGCCCTTTCAAGTGCAGCCATCAACAATGGCCAGTGTGGTTAAAGGCCTCTACAGTCTACGACCAGGTAATTTGAAAGTGTGAGAGAGGCATCATAGTTCATGTAATGTTCCTCTTATTCACTCATGTGCCGCTCTATGACTCTTTCAGAGTGGGCCCAGCTCGCCCCGGCTCTCTTTTCTGCCTTCATTCCACAAATCAACCCTCCTGCTGTGGAGTCTCAGCTGCCAGATTACGCTGCTCATGACCAGAAGCTTCAGATGGAGCTTTCCATGAACGGCTTTCCACGGTGAGTTTTTTTCGAAAGGCCTTGGTGTGGGGCGGCTTTCTCACACACTTTCGTTGGGTGGAAACGCTAACGCACTGTGCTTGTCTTCCAGAGGTGATCAGTCGCGCAAACGTGCCAGCGAGGACTCCTGATAGCGGCGCCGGCGTCACCAGATATGTTGCGGAACTGTTACTGTGCCTCCTACGTGTTTTCACGAGCTGTGTCACTACACTGGGTTCAAAGTTAACAATGCATCCGTTTCATCTCTCTCGACTCAAGGCCACAAAACACTGTGAACAAAGAAGAGAATGTGCTGTTGAGCAGAAGCTTAATCTTACTGCACTCAAAAGTACACGGACTTCCACTGCGGATGCTTTCCTCTGTTGATGCATCCAGCTTCTGACTGAGGTTACAGGGATGGAATTCTTCATGTTGAGCTCATTTGAAGATAGCCTTAATGATCAGATGTCCTGAGCAGGGATGTGCTGACGCTGTACGTTTCATTCCTTACCTTTTAGCCTGGAAGTGTTCCGCGTTGTGTCGATGGATGGGGCTAATCAAGACTTACAATTGCTGCTAATAATTCTGTCTTTGTGTTAATCCTACAAGTCGCTTGGTCTTGGCGTGTGGAACCCAGTGTTTACAGTCAACCCAGATGAGACTGGAGAATATTGGCAACTATGGCCCAATCCCAGCTCCTCTCCTTGGCCCCTTCATTTCACAGGCATGAGGTGTCTTTTTCCTTTGTGCGATCAAGGAGTAGTTGTCATCTGGCCACCCAATTGGGCCCAGTACACTGATTTATAAAGGGGTAGATGACCACAACTCCTTGATGCCAAAAAAGAAAAAGGGTCACCTCATTCCTCTAAAACAGAGGGGAGGGAACTGGGATTGGACCTCGGTAACGACTCTCCTCCTCATGTTGCCTTTACTGCGTTGGTAAACCAGACGTGTTTCACAGTTATGCCAAAGAGGATTGCCCAACATGTTTGTTTACTTTCTGAAGCTGAAATACTTCATACTGAGCCACTGATTATTCTTTTTGAGCTTTTGGCTGTACTGTCTGCTTTTGTGGCTCATGTCAACTTTTACCTTGAAAAAAAAAAAAAAAAGAATCTCCCTTTTTTTTCTTTTCTTTTTTTCTTAAAGCCTTGCATGCTAGATTGGCAGAGCTCGCCAGTAAGTGCCAGAAAGTTTAATAAAAACCTCAGAATAGCATATGAGGATTTCCCTGTTACTTCAGCTTACCTCTTGATATCAAACCCAGTTCTTAATGGAGTTAACAAAACAACTGATATGCAAGTGTTTTATCTCTGGTGCACCAGTGCATCAAATGCTCCCGACAGCCTGTTCATTATGCATATGAATTCTGCCCGTCTGTGCTTACTAGTTTTTACTGCAGGTGCATTTTTGTGAAAACGATTCACTTGAAGAGACACATTTGATACAACGTCTTACACTGTTTTAAGTGTAATCATATGCTCAGGCTTGCTTCTTGTTTTCATCTGAGTTTTGAGAAACTGTTTCTTTGAAATCAACTCAAAAGTCAGTCATCGTTGGGATCTGAAACGGGGCGACGGTTCGGGTCAGTTTGAGAAAATGTTGATCTTGTTGATAAACTGGCATTATGAGGAAGAAGAGGAACAACAGAATTGTTGCAAGTGTTGAAACACTGGATTTACTAAGCTACTTATCAGTTTTCTTTTAACATGCAACAAAACTATTCCTGTTGAAACGACTGTGAATAAAATTCTACGTGTCACAAAAGCTGTTTTGGAAATCTGTTGCTGAAATGTCTTTTAAAAAAAAATAATAAAAGCATCAAATGATTGGATCTAGAATATGTGATGAAACTAATGTTTGACATTAATCTTCAGTGTTAACAGTATGCATTAGAGGTTCACCAAGGGGTTTCTAATTCTGTGGGACGGATGTCTGTGACGGACCACTGGAAGGTGGAATGTCTTCACAGCACGCCCTCCCTGGCCAATGAGGTGGGACGCCACCCAGACACATGGGCCAGGCCTCCCCAAAATAACCTGCCACCACTGTGCTGACAAATGTTGCTGCTTTTACTGGTGACAGGTTACCGTAGCTACTCGGCCGCACATTTTCCTGTAAACTTCAAGGTTAACTCGGTGCAAGAAAAACCGGGAGGGCTGAGCAGCTGCTAGTGTGCAAGATTTCCCAAGGTGGCAGCAACCAGGAAGACCAGAATCTTCCCCCCTATCAGCACAGGTGCGCTCCAGTCCTTTCACAGGGGCCAGCTGGGTTTATACTGAAGGTAAAACAAACTACCCCGTAATTTGATTGTTCAAAGTCCTGGTAGCTGTCTCTTGGCATTGGCCTCTTAGTCTGTGTGTCGCTTCAGAAAATATCTGACATGGAGTCTCAGACCAGCTTGACTATTTTTGGTCGACTGTTATGCTCCGGTGTAATCGAGTTATCTTAACCTGCCAGAATGTGTGCTACTGTTCAGTCAGGGAACTGATCATCAGAGTGGGCCGGGTTTATGTGTTGTCTCACCCAGCCATGTCCCATTTCTGATAATTATAGTCCTGTTGGTGTAATCACATTAAAGTCTGATGTGACTGATCAAAATCAGGCTCACAGGATAAGATGCATTACTTTTTTGTGTTGATTTTCTTCGTGTAAACCGACCCCCCCCCCCCCCCCCCCTCGCTATTATTAGATGTGACTCGGTGGGCCAGGAGCCTGTTTGCAAAGTATTAATGTTCACAACAGCTGCAGCGGCAGGTCCATTGGAAGGGCATCACTGCGTCTCTTAATTGCACTGATTTGAGTGTCAGCGACATATGCGTCCCCTATCTCGTGTCTGTATTCAATAACTTGTACATGCCTAGAGTCAAAAATCTGTGCAAAGTCTAAACGTCATATAAGTGTTAATCAGAGGTGGACAGGGGGTAAAAAAGCATGCCTCTTGCCCATCTGATCTTGTGTCAGCATATGAACCCAATACCCTGTCAAAGCCCGAGGACGGCAGCATTTAGGCAAAAATAAAAAGCTATTTTTACCACATAACTCCTTTATTTCACAAGAGATTGTTGTAACATAACGTTAAGTGCAATATTAATAACTTAAATCTAAGTATATGGATTACTCGACTCTTATGGTATGTTGCAACGTGACGGGGTTAACAGATAAACTGCTTGTTTTGTTAAATATCAGCAAATGGTATAAAAATTAAAATAAAGCTGTTAAGTTCAAATCATTTAAACCCTATATTTAGCTGGAAACAATGCAAAATCAATTTTTTTTCATTTCACAATGCACTTAATGTTTTAAAATGGGTGGCTGGTTTGGACTGCCGGCACACCTGTGTAGCACCTGAGGGCGGTTTGACATCACCACGATGAAACAACCGAGGCCTGAGGAAAAAGAAATTGCCTGGATGGCAGCATATTTTGCTCTAACATCTGTGCATATTGTTCGATTTTAAATCTGTTTAGCAGATTTTGCAGGTTACTCGTGCC
The DNA here is from genome assembly GCF_036924035.1 of Leuresthes tenuis. NCBI lineage: Eukaryota > Metazoa > Chordata > Actinopteri > Atheriniformes > Atherinopsidae > Leuresthes > Leuresthes tenuis. The sequence goes on from NW_027325362.1 coordinate 21,103,362, forward strand.
GTGCACTTAGGAACCCCCACGTCATCGCAGAAGCTGGCTTTTAAGCCGCGTGATGACCAACAAGGGGACCCATCAGCCAGGATGATGCACCAAAAGATAAAAAATAAAATAAAATAAAAAATTCCAGACCTTAATGGGCCAAACAGTACATGCTATTGCTAAATCAATATACTGTATTTACAGTGAGAATGATTTGATATGGAACAGCATGTATTTATATTGCTATCAGATCTTGGTTGGTTGGATGGTTTCCTGTTCCTGCAACAATATGCACCAGTCACTCCATCCCAATAAATGTTTTGCAATTTTCATGTTTCGTCAGTTATGCTGTTAAAATGTAATGAAATGATAAAAGAACTATTGCAAGAAGTGCACAGCAATTGAGAGTGGAATGGGAGTTGGCACCTATTTTGATACAATAAGTCTGCAAATTCATATTCTTTTGAATTATTGTTTCCTGGAAAAAAAACCATTGAGAGATAATTGTTGATCGCTTGTATTCATGAAGTTTTGGTCCACAGACTTTCATCTCGTTAAATTCATATATATTTGATGGCAGTCTGAGGACTGGATGAATGATTGAATGAAATATGCACAGGTGGTCAATACATTTGCTTATGAGGTGGAAAAGTACTCTAAAGCCAGTGGTGTGGGCGGAAGCTCAGTCCAACCCAACAGCAGATTTGATTATTTGCATTTACGTTCCTTTAACCAAATACTTTGTGTTTATTTCAGCACCATGCAAGAGAACAACATTGACCAGCCGCCGTCGTTGTCTCAGCTCTTAAGGGAGAGCTACCTGGCAGAGGCCCGGGCCCAGCAGCGCCACAGTCGCTCAGACGCTTCTTCCTCGCGCTTTCAGATCTATGGCACACTCAAAGGAAAGGGTGAGGACACTGTTGGCCACAATGACCCCCAATTCCCAGACCTGTCAGCCTTCCTCAGCCAAGAGGAGCTTGATAAGAGTGTGAATCTGGCCTGCCAGGCAATTGGACATGAGCCTCGTGAGGAGAGGGCAGAGGTAAAGGCCACAGTGACACTATCACCCCCCACCAGCATCTCCTCAGTTACTTCCTCCACACTCCCATCTGTTCCATTCTCCAACCCCTCTCATGCTTCTTTTGCCGCCTCGCCAACTGTGTCCTTCCCTCAGCCAGCCCCTGAGGTTAAAAAACAGCCAGCAGCACAAACAACGTTCACATCTGACAGAAAGATGCACAAAGCGTCCACACGGCAAGACAACATGACCAGGAACAGCAAGGACTCCACCGAAGGATTCGATGACTACAACAGGCAAGCAAAAAGCCCTCCATACGGTCTTGAGACCCAGTCTAAGAAGGAGTTCCTAAATAAGGCAGCAGACTTCATCGAGGAGCTTTCTTCTCTCTTTAAGGCCAACAGCTCCAAACGGATGCGACCGAGAACATGCAAAACCCACAGGAGCAGGACCCAGAACAAGAGCCAGAGTGATGAGGGGGTTTATCCCCTAAACCCCGAAAACAGGGAGCGCACTGGCACACCTGTGGAGGTGGAGAAGGACAGACCCAGTCCTGCTGATACCCATGAACCAGTAGTCCAGCACGAGTCGGGGAGTGAACGCACTGAGTTTCAAGACTGCAGAATTACTGAGGAGGAACACTTTGATTCTGGGTCCCAGGAGACAGGAGATCAGGCTGAAAGCTTGTCCTCAATAGAAACTCCATATCCAGCAGAGCCTGCGTGTGAGCCTCCTCAGTTCATTCAGAAACTGAAAAGCAGGGAGGTTCCTGAGGGTAGCAAGGTCCAGTTAGACTGCATCGTAAGAGGATGTCCTATGCCTGAAGTCCGGTAAGAAAACCCAGACCAGTTCTAAACTCCTCAAGTTGCTTTCATACATTTATACTTCAATGTGCAGAAAAGACTATCTGCTTTAGGCTCTTTAAAGATCCAACAGTTTTTTTCTGTGAAAAAGCAAACGTGAATGAATCTCATTTGTCATGTTGTCCGTTTGTATCAGCAGTGGTGCAGTGAAAAAGTTAATATCAGCCAGGATTATCTTCATTATCTTAAACTATAAAACTACAATGTAGACTAGATAGCTATGCTTCAGAGGAGAATCCTTCTGGTTGTTGAACCTCAAATGCAGGCGGAACAATGCGGTCTTGTCCTGGTGATGGAACACTGGTGAAGCCCATTACTCTCAACAGAGAGTGAAGGGTGCATAGAAGTTTGTCCAACTAGTCTACATAAGCTTTGCGAGCTTGGGAAAGGCATGTGACCGTATCCCTCAGGGTGGCCTTTGGGAATGCTATAGGAGCAAGGTGTATTGGCCACAGCCGCAGGCCTATTGGTTTCCTGTAAAACCTGAGCAAAAACTTGGTTCAGATTCCCTGCAGTAAGTCAGGCTGGTTATCAGTGGGTGCTGGACAGCTTTGACTGCTCTTTGTCACAGGTTTTCTTAAGAACTTATCCTGACAGAATTCATAGGCATAGCCAAAGAGCAGAGGATGTCCTTCCGGGTTGGAATGCATCTTTTTTTTTTTTTACTGTGGTTTTTTTAGATGATGCAGTTTTGTTGGCCTAAACAGGTGGAGACCTTGAGTTTGCACTTGGGGGCGATTTGTGATATCAAGCAGCGGCAATAACAATCAGCACCTTCAAATCTTAAGCTACGATTGGTAGCCAGAAAAGGGTGGATTGCCCTCTCCCGGTTAGTGATAAGTTAACTCCTCAGGTGGAGGAGTTTTAGTTATTTATGGCTTTTTTAACAAGTGGAAGAAGGATGGAGTGAGAGGCTTAAAGATGGATCCATGCAGCATCTGAAGTCATGCGAGCATGAGCTGTGGATGAGCTGGTTGTGTATGTTTGTGCCCTCACCTATCATCGTGAGCAAAAGAACAAGATCACAGACGGAAGCCACAAAAAAAGAGTTTCCACTGAAAGGTGTCAGCTCTCACTTTAACAAACAGGGTGACCTCGGACATGTGGGAGATTACATTTCTAAAGCGGTGCATATTTATTCAGACAATGCATCAATACATATTTAAATCTAGCATTTCAAAACAAGAATTTGTTTTCAAACTGAATATACAGGCAAAGACACCACCAGAGGCTACCAAAACTGTCACACGAAGATGTGAGGTAATTTTACAGGACGTCACAATCCTATGTCATTGGTGGTGAACAAACACTCGCAAAAAGACAAAAATAAAGCAAATCAAACATGGCCCGACACATAAAATATGTCTGATCAGTTATTACTCACCAACAGGTACAACAAAGCTAAGTCTGAATTGGTCTCGCATCTTGTTTTTTCTCTGAACTCATGAGCACTAAAAGCCAGTCTGTTTATAATTAAAGGGCACGCAAGGTCAAATTGCACCCTATTCTGTGAATTTCACCATGTTGGAGGCTATATGTTTCATTCAGCTCATCTTCATCCAAACAGGAAGTCATGTGCACATAGCTGATTTGCCTCAGATTCCGTTAATATTAGTATTTCATTATACCTGAATAAGTAGTCATGGTAAGTGCCAGTGTACAACAGCACTTTACAGGAGCATGATTTGGGAAAAAAAAAACAGGGTCAACTCTACATACATTTGTTTGACTGAGTATTAGCAAAGTTTGCCAGCATGAAGATTGGTAACCCCTGTACCCATCTATATGTTACATGTGAGTAAACAGATTACTACTTTAACTAATCAGCAGTTTAAGCACCAATACCACACACAACAGGTTAGTGGGTCAGGATCACTGGTCAACTCTTTAATGCAGCGTTTCCGATGACATAAAGCTCTCTGTGGTGTCATTTTGAGTGCTTTTTTTCTTCTTGAAACTTGACGTACATTTAGCTAACATTAATATGTAATCACTGAAATTTTGCAGTTTTTTTTTTTACTGTTTTGCAATGTAAGTCATTTTCTATCAGTATTGACTTTGCTTTTAAGGACACTGTCAAACAGGACATACTCTAGAATCAAACATGTATTGGTAATGGTACCCGAGTTGTCTGATATGCAACAATAAAAGGTGAGATGATTAAACATTGCGTAACAGTTTTCCCACCAGGGAGTAGCTGATCAGGGATATAATCGTGAACTACATTGTTCAATGACCAAATCTAAAGTATCAACAAGTGTTTTTGATGTGTTTAATCTATTTCGTGTTTAATCTATTTCACTGTTTAATCTAATTGTTGTTATCAAAGTTATCACAGATTCTTTTTTGTTCAGACACATTAGATCATTTAAACATTGGAACATGGTTTGTGTCTCTAAGATCACCCTAAATAAGTAGAAAACACTTCAAGGAGAGGAAGCTAGGGAGAATGATGCTGTGTTTTCTTAGGCAATGCTGACAGAAGTGACATGTGATGATAGCCAACAGCTGATTCAGAAGAGTGCAAGTGCGTGTTTGTGTAGGTGTGGGTTGCTGTGTGTTCAGGGGAGTAAATCACAACAGCATGAGGTTTTCTGTTTTAAAGACCATCGATCCTGATCACTAACAGCATACTGTCGAAATGTGATGAAACACAAGAAGTCTTTCCACCGCACGGAGAGCTCACAGAGCACCTCTTGGTGTCAGAGACAAGCAGTTGACATCAGCCTCTTGTTTTAATGCTTATCTTCTGCTTCTTTATGGCTGTTTTCTTGGACATGATTTAAAACAAAGCTTGGACTTATAAGTTCCCTCCCATGCTGTCAAAGGCAGAGTTGAAAGGGAGCAGCTGAGGTGGTGGACTATAGGGGGCATGGGCTTGTTAGCTCTTCTGAACATTGTTGAGCCACTAACTTATACTTGTCCGGGGAGAATGTTGCTCTCAGCCATTTTTAGACTGGACAGGCAATGCGAGCTGTAGTCCTGTCTGATAATGGAACTGACTGAGCTCTCAACAGAAGCATGAGGAGTTTGGTAAGATTATTTACACAGTGCTCAGCTGATATCTTTATATGACTTATTGCTGACATCCCTATGTCTTATCAACATACATGTCTGATGATGTGAGCGCTGATCCACCCAGCTTTAATGCTTGGGTATAATTTGTGTATTTCATTAACACAGAGATCTTTTCTTTTAATGTGATTTTTGCTGTTTCGGCGCAGCTATGGTGTTTTGAAAGAGAGGAGCCTAAACAGAGGTTCTTATTTCACATTATGAGGTGTTGTACTGCTTCTGGTGTGTCAGTGTATAGCATTGTGTGTATTCTGACTCTATGTTTAGCATTGCGCGTAAGGTTGGGTCAGCCAGTCAGGGATCCTAGGCTCTGAAGGGAATCTCCTCTCCAGTTCTGATCTCCAGAAAGAAAATAACCCAGACAGGTGCAGCAAGTCTTTGCCTCATAGGCCTCCCACCTCCTCTGCCACTCATGCTTTCAAGTTAGAACCTTACTCATTTGAAGTGACACAGCTCGGCTTGGGCAGAACACCCATAGCACAGTCCAGCAGCGTCACCTTTGTTGTATCCACGTTTTGGGATTAGATCTCTACTGTTCTCCCCTTTCAGAATTTACAACAAAAATATCAAAACTTTAGATGACTTCCAGATGGTGTCAGTGTGTTTTTTTTGCGTGAACTACTTTGGGAAATACTTTGTGAAGACAGGTTTATGGCTGTGTGATGGCGCTGTGCCAGAGAGTAACACATCACCCCATTCTTGTTTGCTTATTGGCTGGATTTTATAAAGCATCAAGGCCTCATCCTCTCAAAATAGATGTTTGCTGACGTAGTGGCTGTGCATATGTTGCTGGTCAGGACGGAGAAGAAGTAAGATCTTTACAACTCTACTTTTACATTGAAGAAATAGACTGTTTTTTACTGATTTTTACCTTGACCAGTCTGCCAACTTGGGAAGCTGGTAAAGCTTCTTGTCTTACGGGGCTCGCTCATCAAAACATTTCTTCTTGGCCAACTAAATTGGCGTCAGGACAGAAACACTATTGGGGAAACTGGGAAAGACACTGCATGGTAGCAGCCTCACAGAAACAGCGTTGGAAAGTTAATAGAAGGGAAAAGAACTGCGAGCTGTGTGAAGAGTGGCTCTGAAACAAGATTGCTCAAGTAGGAGAGTCTTAAAAAAAAATCCTCTTCTGAAAAAAATAGTTAGGTGACACAAGGGTACTATTGATAAAGCCTGAAATAAAGTAGTTTACAAGCAGAAAGAAGTAAAATCAAATTCTGCATAGGTGCGAGATTCAGGGAAACATGTTTCTGTTGACTTGCAGGTGGTTTTGTGAGGGCAAGGAGCTGGAGAACAGCCCTGACATTCAGATCATCACCAGCGGGGAGCTGCACTCTCTCATCATTGCAGAAGCGTTTGAGGAAGACACCGGCCGCTATTCCTGCTTTGCGTCTAATTTCTATGGTACAGACTCCACATCGGCAGAGATCTATGTTGAAGGTGATTCTCCTTTCTTTTTTATGTTTTCATGTGGGCACATAATCACACCACGCGATGCCAAACGGTGCATGCGTTGTTCAATCTTACAGGTGCCTCCTCTTCAGATTCAGAGGGGGAGCAGAACTTTGAACATGTAGCCCAGTGAGTTTCTTACCTACAGTCATCATTTACACCCCATTTACACTAAAAGATAAATGCAGTGTGAGGATCATATCAAGACTGAATGACTCTGTTTCTCCTTTACTTCAAAAAGGCTGCAGAGGAAACAATCTAAGTCACCCTCACCTTTACCTCCATCATCGAGCCAAAGTCTACCTGCAGAGGAGGACATCTCTGTGTCCTCTCAGCCTGCAGCAGTCACTGAGGAACCAGCAGAGGAGCTCTTGTCTCCAATAACTTGCCAAGTAGTCCCAGAACCAACATCTGCCACTATCCTCCCAGTTCCGGAGCTCTCTAAAGTGTCTGTGGTACATCCTGCTCAGGAGGAGACAGCGGTGTTACCTGTGACGGTGTTTCCAACTTCATCAAGTGCTACAGAACTTACTGAAGCTCAGGGGGTGTCAACAACATCCATCCCGGTCTTATCAGCGCCGCGGTTGGAGCAGGTAGCAACAGCTACGTCAGTATCTTTAGACCCAGTGGTGTCGTCCGTGCTGCCTGACCTGTCATCTCCAGCACAAACACTCCATCTTCAGGTAGTATTACTGAAATGTTTCCTGTAACTACAGTTTTCGTTTATTTTCGGTCTTAAACAAATTGATCAAGCTCTCCCTGTTTTTTTCTTTCTTTTTTTTTTTTTTTTACAATTCAGAATCAAACTTCCAACCACATCTATCCACAAGGATTAAACGGGCAACCGATCATGGCTGCTCCAGTATTCACAAAGGTAGACTCATTTCTAAAAAGACGTCTACCTGTGCGTCATAATACAGTTTAATGTATGGATGCTGAGGTAACAGACAACCTGTCTTGTGCCACTAGAGCCTGCAGGACCTCACTGTGTCTGAAGGCCAGCTGGTGGTGCTGGAGGGCCGTGTGAAAGGGGTGCCGTCGCCTCAAGTGGACTGGTACAGGGAAGGAAAAATCATAGAGGACTCTCCTGATTTCAGGATCCTACAGAAAAGTAAGCTTTTGTACTACCTCTGTCGTTTGTTATGTGGGTTGGTGTGCAAAAATGAATGGTATGTATGATTTAAAAATGTAATTCTGATCTAATCCAATAAAACATTGTTGTCGTGTCATGTGTACAAATAGTGTTTTTAAATGTTTAAGATTTAAACTGTCAAAAGGTCGTTGTGGCTTCGGTTGGTCAGCTGGAATGGCATAAGGCATAAAAACCATTTACTTATTTCAAATGAATATTTCAAAATATCAAATTTTGTTTTAAGCAAGTTAATGATTTAATTTACATAAATAACTTTCTTTAGCTTAAATACTTCTACCACTTTATAAGACATTAGATTAAGCCTCTTTGTTCTTTAAAACCAATTCTCCCATGTGGAATACAGCAGCTAAGATACGCTAACAGCAGAACATCTGCAAAAGTTGAAGGAAGAAACTGATCTGAACCAAAATAAAAAGTTGATGACTTCTAAATTTCCATTGTGCCCTATTGGTACAAACACTTTAATGTAAATCCACTGATAATTTTCGAGTAACCCTGCTTCCAGACAACCAAACTCCATGGCAGAGTTTATAAAAATGATGGAATGAACAAAAATGGCAACTAAGAATCACCTTGCATGACCTGATTGTGAACAGATCCATCATTAGTTACAATGAGTTTAATTACAAAGCTAATTACACTTTTTGTTTCTGTTTCAGAGCCCAGATCTCCGGCTGAATCAGGTACATACTTCATTCAACCGTCTTGTGTCAAAAACAGTCCTGTTGACTGCTGCAAGGCGTTCGTGCCTGTATAAGAAGCTGCAGTGTGTACATATTACTCTGATGAAGTGTTTATAGTCCTTGGCTGAAGCTTCTGTGCTTCTTCTGTACATAAGCCAGGGCTGCTTTTCCTAGACTCTGGACCATATAAGGTATTCTCCCATCCTGTCTTAAACCACTATGGCAGATAGTCTGTACTCAGACTCTCAGCCACAATGATGCAAAGGAAACTCGTTGCTGAGCATTTGAAAACGCGAATCATCTATCTGTCTCTTGTACAATGCAGTTAAAGGATATCACATCATTTGAGTATCATTTCTCCCCCCTTTACCTCCAGAGGAAATATGCACTTTGGTCATCGCTGAAGTCTTTCCAGAAGATTCGGGAATGTTTATCTGTACAGCAAACAACAAGTATGGGACTGTTTCAAGTACTGCTGCACTGAAGGTCAAAGGTAATACTTCTCTTTTGCATTACAAAAGCAGTTTTATTCTCAGACTGAGCTTTCTATCCATCTCTATGGTTCTCTTCAGGAAATGGCAGCAACAGCAGCCACGTGAGGCCTTTCAATAGTTTACTGGTAGAACCAAGCCAAATCAAAGGGTTTCCCCCCACAGCTCCAGCTGTAAACTCTCAACCAGAGGTTCCTGTGACCAGCAGCATCAAGCCCCACTCCAGCACCATTCGCCTCGACCCACTTGTCCCTACTACTTTACGCTTGGACCCAGTAAACACCAGCACTCTCCGTCTGGAACCGCACAGTTCTAGCGTGTTGCGTCCAGACCACCTCCGCACCAGCCTGCCCAGTCTGGAACCCTCCACTCTAACCAGCAGCTCCGGCCTAAACTCTCGTAGCACCAGCATCCCAACGTTAGATCCTCTCTCCCTCCAACGGGACTCTCCTGGATCCAGTGGCACACATTCAGAACCACAGGGTGGCAGCAGACAGATTTTCTCATACCCAAAACCTTTCATTGCCTCTGACACCGCAACTGAGCTGGAAAGGCCCAGACCTTCAGTGACATCGCCAGAGATGAGCTCCAAACTTAAGGGGACGCCAAACCACCTGAACGGGAGCCCCGTCGTGGTGCCCCTGCCTGACCCTCCACCGAACTCCTGCCTAAAAACAGGCACCCTGACAAACCACAGAGACTCACGCTCCAGCTCAAGAGTCGGTCTGCGGGTACACTTCAAACTTCCAGAGAAAGAAGAGGATGAACAAGGTGACGAATCCAGTTACTCTGATGAAGACTTCTACTTGGGATCAGTCAGCAAAGAGCCTCCACCAGTGCTGGCCAAACCCAAACTGTGAGTAGAGTAAAGACAAAACATGCAGACGGGTCTCTGTAATTAAGAAAAATAGAATACATTACATGCCTATTGATTGAGATTTTGCCAAATTGTTACCAAAACTGTGTCCAAACTTTGGACTGTCTCAGAGTTGATGGGCTGTATTTTAAACAGAAGAGGGGGTGGGCGTTTCCTCCCGCAGTAGCTGGGATAACAGCTGAAATCATTTGGATACATATCTGAATGCATGCGGACTTCAAATGTGGACCTACCAGCTTTCTAAAACAAAGGATGGGGTTTTTTATTTGTAAGTTTGCTTCCATGCATGTGCATTGATCTATTCAAGAAAAAGCTGTAATCAAATCGCGTTTAGTGGTTTGCTGATTGTTGTTGATAATTTATATGACATCATGGGTTAAAAAGCATTAAGATAAACCAGACATGTAGTCCACTTTAGTTTACTGTAAGTGAATATGCATTAATTTGATGAGAAATAAAAGCACAGTCCTGTTTAGACTCAGCATGTTTAATGCTTAGATGAAACTGTTTGTGGGCTACTTGTTAGTAGCCCATAAAAGGGCAGAGTATTCTGTTGGCTTGGGCTCATTCCTGATGGGGTTTACTGCATGGACTGAATTTATGAGAACAGTGCACTGACCCTCTCTCATCCACTCCATGTATAGTTTTGGTTGTTATTTTGATTTTGTTTGATCAACAGGGACCCAGCTCAGCTCAAGCTTCTGCACAATCAGGTCCTCATGGAGCAGCAGACTGAACCTCACACCCAAACCCCCATCCATCCCCCGTCCCATCCCCCGTCCCAGCCCCCGTCCCATCCCCCGTCCCATCCCCCGTCCCATCCCCGAATCCAGGTCCAGATCCAGCCTGAGCTCCAAAGCTCCCAGGAAAATTCGCTGTGGTCACCCAGAATGCACCCCCATATGCAACCTTTCCAGTCGTACATCAACACGACGACACCCCCGCAGCAAATTTCTCACTCAGCACCTCCACTCACCACCGCCCCCTCTGCTCCCTCACTGACTTCTGCTTCCACCTTTTCACTTCTTCCTAAGACCTCTCCTCCTTCTGTTCCTCAGCTTAAGACTTCCTCCCTAGTGACCTCCCTTCCTCCTGCCCCACAGCTGAACACAGCTCCTGCTCTCAGTGCAGCACCCGCTAGCCAGATCAACACCATCCATGCCTCCCACCTGAACCTTTCCCCTGCAGCCCTTGCCAGACCTGCACCCACATCCCCATTTTGTCCCCCCCCTGCTCCAAAGCTTAGTACAGTCCCTTTAGATTTAACTCCAACCTTACAACAGATTACATCCCCTGCCCCACTGCTGAGAAGCACCCATGCATCCCTCATGAATCTCACAGCTGTCTCCCACACCTTTAACTACACCCGGCCAAAAGAGTTTATCACAGCTCAGACCTTTTCCCCAGTCAGGAGTCCTTCCCCCACAGAATCACCAGTTCCTCTCCTCCATGAGCTGGCTGCTGAGCTCAACTCTTCAGCAGCTAGTTCCCCCACTCTCCCGCCGTTCTCTCTCCCACCCAAGATCTCCCCTACAAGGGTGCTCAAGTCCCCCACCAGCCCTCCGTCCCTTGTGTCTTCACCCACACCGGGGTCAGCGCCATTCCTGAACAGCGTGTTCGCCTTACGAGCCCAGTCCCCACAAGCCTCTTCTCCCACCTCGAGCAGCTCCAGCCCCAGTCCCATTCAAAACCCTGTGGCCTTCCTCAGCTCCGTCCTGCCTTCGCTGACCCCAAGCCAGCCCACCAACTCCATGGGCCTGCCCAAGGGAGCTCCACTCGGGTACGCTTTCTGACAGACTCCGGTGCTCACGAGGCAGTGAACTGTCATACATTATACCACATATTCCCCCTCTTTCTCTGCAGGGTTCAAAAGAAGGTACCCAAGACACGCCTCCCATCAGCTGAAAGCATCCGTGAAAGCAAAGAAATTCTCCTCCTGGATATTGAGAAGAAGCTTCAATTCAAAGACGATACTCCAACATTTGCACATCAACAGGTAAACGGGGTCTCTGCAGCAGTGATTCCTTTCAGTTTCTCGACAGCCTAAATTGCAGGGATGTAGTGGTGCATAAATAAGTTTCGGCTCTTTGGCTGGGTCAACTGAGTTTGTTAATTTCAACTTCTATTACCTCATTCCCTACATAGACATTTGTTGTCTATTGTGTAAAAATGAATGTCAGTGATATTATTTAGAAATAGTACTGTGCCGTCGCTAATTCCTAACCAACCGGCTGTTGCAAAATAGTTTTCTATGATTTCTTTTAAGACATAACTGTATAATAACCACTGACTGTGTTGTAATTTCAGTAGCCTTCAGCTTTCTACGTGCAGATATATACAATCCTTTGACCAAAAAAGTTTGGACTTTGTGTTAGAGGTAAATGAAAACAGAATGCAATGACAGGCAAAGTATTTAATAAGCACACTTAATAGAAAATAGTGCAAATAGATATTGTAAAAGGTTAAAACTGCAAAATATAATAATGGTAATAATAATGATATAAAAATAATGAAATTAGTATAGAAATAAGCTTATGTACAGGGCACGGACACAATTCTGTTCTCGAGATTATGGCATGAGCTCAGGAACACTTCTGAGGGGATTTCATAAGCCTGTGAGGACACCATTAATACTAATATGCAAAGGTTTTTGAAAAACCTTTAGGGAAGGCCTTGTTTATTTCCCTAAAACAAAGCCCAATCTATTTTTTTCATATGTTTCAATAGTTAACGAGTTTAGGTCCTAAACAAGCCAACAGGCCTGCTTGTATTCCAGACGTGTCACCCAAAGGGTAAAAAATAAAGAATGCATTAACAGAAGCCTCAAACTGTTCAAAGTTGAGCTGAAATCCCACATCCAGCAAGAATGGGGGAAGTTTTATACTTTCAAAACAACAGATCCTCCACACAAGGATGCTGTGAAAAGAAGAGGTGACGACATGCTGTGGTAAATATGCTCCTGACCAAAATGTTTCCATTTCTAAAACACGTAGCTGGCATCAAATTAAGAATGAGCATAGGAAAATACATGCAATTTCTCAGTTTCAGCGTGTGATGTGTTTGAATAATTTGCAAGTTGTCACATTCTGTTTTCCTTTACGTTTTACACGGCGTCCCATCTTTTTCGAAGCCTTGGTTGCAGAAGTGTAAACAATCTGAGATGATTGTCGCTCGGCAGATGTTTGCAAAAAATAAAAGAAACATACACTCAAATGTAAATACGAGACCCACAGTCGCTCAGATTAACTCAATGATGAACTCGCCTCAGTTCAGCGCAGCATCAAGTCTCATTCGTGTTCATTCATCATTGTGAGTCCATGTAGCCTAACAACATTGAGTGTGAGTACTAATAAGAGTAGCTTGTGTGTTATACCATCATTATATGCTTGTATGTACTGTTTGTGCGTCTTTGATGTTCATCATCCATCCCTATCCTCTCATAGAAGCTGAGTAATAAGGGGAAAACAGCGAGCAGACCCCTTGGACCAAACATTCCTGCTACTGTCATTAACTATGATGAGGTACAAGGATCTTCCCGTCCCAAGCACTGCTTTGCTCAAGGCTGTATGGGTTATCATAATGCCTCAAAGAGTAAAAAAATGTGGATAGTCTCACACTGACATACATACTATGGTTAATCAGTATCTCTAATCAAGCACTCAAGCTTTTGTTAACTAATGAATAACCTGCACGGAAAAATCTAAAATTCAAGAACTGAAATTCCTTAAACTAATTAAATGTAATGACCCTACTGTTTGTTAAACTGTATACGATTTTATTTCAGCTCATTTATTTTGAGTTACTTTATTTCTTTCCTACTGAAGCTTGCAGCCCTGTTTTCAAAAAGAAGATGTGGTTAGTTACATTTAAGTAAAAAGGGGGGACAAGAGATTCTTAATAATGGTCAACTAAGGTGTTTGCTATCAAGAGATTGGGGTTTTCGGCTTCCTTTCATCTTCTGTTCTCTGTTTTACCCTGAGCCTCATTTGGTTTGGTTGGATGAACGAAATATTTCACCAGCCAGGAGTGATATCAGATGATGTCACTGCATGAGCCATATCATCAAGTTGTTTACAACCCAGTCTCCATAAACGTTGAGAAACTGAAATAAAGACAGAACACACAGATTTTCCAAGTTACTCAAAGCCTGCAGTTAATTGTAGATAGTGCAAAGACAGCATATTCAATGTTGAAACAGAGAGATGGCAGTGGTTCAATCGCTGAACACTGAACTGAGGAGGCCAGCTGCTGTAGTTTGGAGAGAAAATGGCTTGATGTAGGATTTTCAGCTGCTTTTTTTTTTGTTTTAATATCAGGTTCTCATTGGGCAAGAGGTTTATGGTGCTATAAGGGCAGCCATACAGCTCTTTTATTACAGAACCATGCTGTTTTAATACATGCAGAAAGGGATTTTTCGTTGTCTTGTTGAAATAAGCAAGACCTTCCAGCTTTGTTCCTGGATCTTGTTGAGATACGTGTTTCTTATTTGCAGGGTATTCCTTCTTGTACCCAGAAGCCACAACGAAGGCTGCTGAAATCCTATTTTTGTAGTCCCCGCTTCTTTGTGAACCTCCTCCTTGGTTAAGAGCGGAAAAAAAATAGGAACATTTCTCAGTTTCAACATTGTATATCTTGTTTTTGCAACTCTCTCATGTAGGGCTTGAGTAGTTTGAAAAATCATAGATGTTTCTATTTTTATTTGAGATTTAAACAGCGTCTCAACAGTTTTGGAAACAGTTTTGGGTTGCAAAGTTACTTAACTTTGTGTTAAGACATTAGTAACAGACTGTTACTTCAATACCGCTGTTGCTACGTGATAAACAAATGCACGCTTCCTGATTGCTGCATACCTCTCCTTTCTCAATGTGTATGCATGATACTGCAGTCATCAGTTTTGAGGCAGGTTTGATGCACAAATGGCACAAATGGCGCATGCAGACACGTTGCTGTTGCGACTACTTTCATGTAGTAGTTTTCCTTCCCCCAGGAGTACAAAGTGTCCAGTTTTGAGCAAAGGCTAATGAGTGAGATTGAGTTCCGTTTGGAGCGAACGCCAGTGGAGGAGTCGGATGATGAGGTGCAGCATGATGATGTCCCCTCTGGAAAATGCATCGCGCCAATATTTGACAAGAAACTGAAGAATTTCAAGGCGGTGGAAGGTGTGCCCGTTACTTTCTCATGTAAAGTAGTGGGAATCCCCCTTCCAAAGGTGAGAGGTTAACAGCTTTGCTCAACAAATGAATGTATGATCTTTCACTTGTTGTCTCACGTTTATCACATACGCCTGTGTCCCTCATCAGGTTTACTGGTTCAAGGATGGCAAGCAGATCTTGAGGAAGAATGTCCATTACAAGAAGATAAGAGAGGGGGATGGGACCTGTGCTTTGCACATAGAGTCCACGACCAGTGACGATGACGGCAACTACACCATCATGGCATCTAATCCGCAGGTATAACTTGGGTCTCAGTTTCCTATGCCTGCTGTCAGCGCATTCTTTCCAGACACTCAGGCTGATTTGTGATTCGCTATTTAATGATCATCAGGGACGAATCAGCTGCTCGGGTCATTTGATAGTCCAAACTGGACCGCCCCGGAGCCGACTGACACCCATTCACTCTCAGAGGTGAGTGGGCCTGAGTGTAAAATGTGATCTGCAGATGTAAACCTAATCCTTCTGCTGCATGGGGAACAGCTACTACTTTACTACTTCAAAGTCTCTTCATTCATCATTTTGAGTTAGTATGAAAAGATTTCCTGAATGATTTAGACACTATAATCTAGCTGCACCTATCTATGAAGTCATTCAGAGCTTTTTTATTTTTTTCAAAATACTCTGCCAGTAGGTGTAAATTCCCACACAAACAGGATAACCTAAATTTGTGCTACAACTACATCATAATGCGTTAACAGCTATTTGTGTTTCTCAAAAAAGGACCACAGATGACTAAAACTGATATTGATTATTGAGATTGTGTGTTTTGCGTCCCGTAACATGCCCTTGTCACCTCGTCACATTGTCAGAGTTCGAGCCCGCATACAAGAAGTAGAAGGTGAGCAAACCCAGGAGCGCTTCTTTCGCCCTCACTTCCTCCAGGCTCCGGGGGACATGATGGCTCACGAAGGAAGACTGTGCAGACTTGACTGCAAAGTAGGTAGTGGGACCTGGCGTGAGATAATGTCAGCAAAATAAATCATTTCTTTCCCAGCTTACTGTCAACCTTTTCTTCTTTCTTTTTTTGTTCTTCCAGGTGAGTGGCCTACCTAACCCTGAGTTAATGTGGCTGGTCAATGGGAGGCCGATCTATCCGGACCTTTGCCACAAGATGCTTGTGCGGGAGAACGGCATCCATTCCCTGGTCATTGATCCTCTGATACAGAATGACGCAGGCACTTACACCTGTATTGCCAGCAATAAAGCAGGGCAGAGCTCCTTCAGCCTCGAACTGAATGTTGTGGGTGAGCACCGGACACAGTCAACGACTTTAGTTTCTAAGAGGCGAAAAGAGGAAAGTGATTGCTTGCAATTCAGCTGAAAACTCCTCGACAACTTATGTGATCTCTTACTCTTTAGAGAAAGAGATGAAGCACCCGCCACAGTTTGTGGAGAAGCTGCAGAACATGGGTATTCCTGAGGGGACCCCAGTGAGGCTGGAGTGCCGTGTGCTGGGGATGCCCCCTCCAGTCATCTTCTGGAAGAAAGATAATGAGACCATTTCTAAAGCTAAGGACAGAATCTGGTAAGCTGGAAGTGTTCGTTTTTCTGAAAACGTGTCAGTGCCATACTGTGATTTCTACTTTAAAACTAAACAGGGTTATGATACATTGCAACAATGCCCAAGCTCGCCTCGCAGCCATTCAGAGCTTTGATGCATGTCATACCCCACTTTTTCTTTTCTTGTTTATACCCCTCCATACTTCCACAAAAACAAACTAATTTAATCTCTGATGAAATGGGACTGAATTCTCCAATATTTTTTTTTAATTTCAGCATGACCCAGGATGCCACAGGATATGTATGTCTCCTTATTCAGCCAACAAGAAAAGATGATGCTGGCTGGTACACAGTGTCAGCAAAAAATGACGCTGGAGTTGTATCTTGCACCTGCAGACTTGATATCTATGGTAAATACTCTGTGTAGTTAAGTGCAGCTTTGTTAAGAAATCCACTCTGTCACTATGTGTAGTAATATTAGCTTACTGCTGCATCTTCAGCACAGTGGCATCAGAGTGTCCCAGCACCCATGAGGAAAGTTCCACGAACAAGCAGTCGCTACGCCGCTCTGACAGGCCAGGGGCTCGACATTAAGTCGGCTTTCCCGACGTCAGACACCAGCCCCTTCCTGTTCGCCAGCTCCCCTCCTGAGGCCACGCTGGAGAGCGAGGAGCTGTAAGAGGTCTGAGGCTTTGGGCCTTCCAGCACAGTCTGTGACCTCCCTCTGATTAAAGCAAGAGAGGGCTCAAAGGAAAACACTTAACAGAGCAGATTTTGTGTGATGCATTTGAAGTGTAACATTCAGATTAGAACGGCAAAGATTCACGGTCAAGCTGTCAGCACGGATAGTGGGTTTGTCACCATTCCTATTTACTCAAGTCATATAAAGAGTGTTTTACATACAGAAAAAAAAACAAAAAAAACTACAGATTTACAAAGTCTTAGCTCATGAGCCACTGGTGGGGTTGGATATTGTTGTCTGGTTGGTTTGAATGATTCACATTTACTTTCACCATCATATTTAGCTGTGATGCCGGTGAAAGTATCTGCTCTTAATTATTAGTCCTGTTTTATGAGTGGTCGTAGCACCACTTGTTTTTACAAGTCACAGCAAATCACACACACACACACAAACACACACCTGCAGTTTCTTTTTAACTTTATATAAAAAGCAAGTAAAATCAAATTTTTTTTTTATCAATAACCAGAATTATTTTAGAATATAAACAGAATGTGGCCACATTTCATGTTTCAGGCTCATCCTAAAAGTATTTTTTTCCCCCATCAGTCTACACACAGTTCTCCACAGTGATATTGCAAAACTAGGTTTTTGGACTTTTTGGTCTGTTGGAAAAAATTTTAAAAAGTTAACAAATATCCCTTTTCTATAAGTAATCAGACTTCACTTAATACTGGTTTAAAACACCTTTCCATGCAGTGACAGAAGCATTCAAGCTTAACTATGTTGGATGATGATTGCCAGTGCACAGAATTTTCTGGATAAAGGTTTTCACTCATTGTTCTATGTTCAACAACGCACATTCCCAAATGTTTGGGGGCTGTGTTCTATGGAAAGAAAAATGTAAATGTAAGGAGAAAACACGTCAAACGTTAAAAGTGGGACATTGCTACTGTTTTGGAAAAGATTTGAGTTCATCTTGGATTTGATGCCAGCAACTTTTTGTAAAAAGTTGGTATGGCGGCAACAAAAGGCGAGAAAGTGAGTGAAGGAAAAAAAAAAGATAAACAGCTGGAGGAACCTGTTGCAGCTAATAAGGTCAGTCATATGATTAGATGTAAAAAGAGCTTTGAACACTTTGAATATTCCGTCATCTACAGTACATAATATCATCATCATCATAAACAAACAAACAAAAATTCCAATAATCCGGAGACATCTCTGTGTGGGCTGCACTGCAAAAAAAGGGAAAAAAAGACGATTCTATCATGGAAATCACTGCATTGACTCTGGAACAGTTCCAGAAATCTGTGAACTCAGTTCACCACCGAATAGAATATTGGTTTATGAGATTTGCAAATTAGTGCGTTCTGTTTTTGATTTACATTTCACACAGCGTTCCAAAAGTTTTTTGCATTGGTTCTGTCCTGACTTGTCTCCTCCCCCAGTACAGAAAAAACTCCCCACAAGTTTGACTGTACAGATTTTATACATGAGTACTGATAATTGCCACACACCAATGAAAATATTGGCTTTCATTCAGCTGGCTTTCGGTAAATCCTCACTGGGTTATTATCTGTGTTCTAGTGAGGAATGGCTTCTGTCTGGCCACTCTACCATAAAAGCCTGATTACAGTAGTGCTGCAGTGAAGTTTACCCTTTTGTAAGATTGTCCTCAACAAAGGAACTTCGAATGTCTTTCATAATGACCATTTAACATGCAGTTACCCCTGAGACCGAAGCACTCTGTCCTTATTTGCTCAGTTTTGCAGGGCAGCCACATCTAGCTTTTTCTTTTCTTTCCTCTCTTTGTATCTTCCCCAAATCTTGGCCTTGGCTCCTATCCCATAGAGGTACAAGCAATATCACGATGTCATGGTTTGGGTTCACTCTAACTCACTTGATGTGTCTGCTCACTAATTATGATCAATGAATTTAATAAGATGGACCTTAGTTAGGGATCGCAGGGATAGAAGCTCACTGACTATTTCAATCTTTTTATTTTGATAGATTAATAAAACACTCCAAAAATACAGTTTTGCTTTTACTTTGTGGATGCTGTTACGTTGTGTGTAGATTGATGGGTGAAAAAAATAGATTCAAACAAAAAAAAGAGTCCATTATAAGACAAATTTAATTTTAGAAATGGGAAATTAGAGACTGAGATCCGATAATTTTCCACATTGCTCCCATTAGGATCTGATACAGCATGTCTACAGGGTGCCTCACATCACATAAACATGGGTTTATAAACATTTGAATGTGAAATTTAGACTAGTGTATTTAAATGGCTCCAACAGGGTGGGATTCTCACTATGTTTAAGTGAGTTATTTCTTAAAGTTTGTCACCGCTTCATATTTTTTCCATACGCCTGCATGCCTGTAGCTGATAAAGATACCAAACAAACACGCTGTGCCCTCTCACCGTCATATCTCAACTGTCCTGTGATTCATGTTTAACTGATGGCTTGTCGCTGGAAAAAACTGAAAATACAGACTTTTTTTTTCCCCTGTTGGGTTTATTAATCTTTGTGTTGACAAATATTTATCTCCAAGGTAAAACATGTGCTGTTAAACACATGTTATCAGAGGAATAAGTCAGATTTGACTTGAAAGCGCATGAAAAATGTCTCCTGAAAGTTTTTTTTTTCTTTGTCAAATATATCACGCAGAGGCTATTACTAAACATCAAGAGACTGAGTTAATATATTCAAGTCAGTTTGGGAACCTATTGGAGACCGGTTTGAAAGCATATATTCAGCTGATGTAAAGTTGCACACTGTAAAATAGTTTTGTCCGTCTCAGAATAAAATTATATTTATTCAAATGAGTGATGTGTTTGATTTGCTTGAACAAATGGTTTGAACAGCACCTTAAATCCTTCGGCCTCACTTTGAAGGGATCGATCCCCCTTGTTAATATTCCTGATGTTAGAACGATATCACCATTACCCAAAATCTTCACTTTTTGTCGGTTTTTAAAAGCTTGTTGGGGCTGTGCTGTAATCAGAGCCCAATTAGCTTAAACGGATTCCAAATTCAAAACAAATAGGAAAGCTCAGAAGCCAATTACGCATTGCTAATCAGTCCAATTAGTTAGGATGAGAGTTCAAATAGGCATAAAATTACATTCACCTTATGTGACCCAATTAGACTCAAAGCCTCATTCGACCAGCTGCCAGATAGACTTGTTATCTGGGTGCCGTGTGTGTTGCTGAGTATCTGTGAGCTTTGAATGAGATATTCTTTTTTTAAAAGTCCTTTTTTAACTTAGATTACACTCATATCTCATTTTGCACTGAATACTGCCATGTTTTAATCTAAAAAGATGTTTTAATCTAAAACATTTTTTAATGACTATTGCAGCATTGACAGAGCACAGTAATGTTTTTGGCTTCAAACTAGTGGAGAAAAAGAAGAAGTTTTATAAATTCAAGTTCACGTCGGCACACGATGCATTTCTCGTCAAAGCACATATAAGCTTAGCTGTGCAGCTTGTTTTAATAATCGTGTGACGATGATCAGATTTATTAGGATAAACCAAACGTGCAAAGTGAGTCCGCTCTGGTACTTTCTCTTGTACTGGAACATACGCTTTTTGCCTTAATCTCCACTTCTCCATACGGAGATGTGGCTCTCCGAGGGGACGTGTTTCAGTCGGAGCAGATCGGTCACTCTTCAGCTGTGACATATGGCTTTTGACAGAGGCTACGGCTCAGCCATCGGTGCTCAGACAAGCCAATCATGTGAGGGTGCTTTAAAAAAAACGGAAAGGCCCTCAGACAAGACAAGCAGCAGCTGGCAAACTACATCAATCTGTAATAAATGAACCGACTGGTAGATGGGATTATATGCCTAACTGCACAGCTAACCAGTCAATCCCAAAATGACCAGACAGCATCAGCTTGTGTGCATGACCCAGTACCAGAGATGGGCATTATTCTGGGCCTCTGAAAGTGATTAATCATTCATAACCTGCCTCAACGGCCAAGCTTTGAGTCTGTCAATACACATGACATGAGCTACAACCATCACCCCCGCCCCCGCCCCTCCAACAAAGGATGACACCAGAAAACAAAGCGGCAGAGGTGCAGCAATAATTCACAAATTTAGATGCATGTAAAAGTAACAGTGTCATCATGCAAAGGCACTCAATTACATGTAAAGCTTCTGCAAGGAACATTTCAAATTAATCTAAAGTATTGTAAGGCTGGCCAGATATTATAAGTAAAATGTATTCCAGAGTTTCCCTTTTTTTTTAAGAATACCATTTACCCAAGTATGTCTCTGGATTGTTATCATCCTTCTGTTGAATTTCATCTAAAAGTTACTGATAGATTGATATGGTTCAGCAAAGGTTTCCTTCTCAATAGTTAGCTAAAAGTGCAATTGTCAGGTGCAAATAACATTACAGAATGAGGGACCGCTGAAGGACATTTTTGTGGCTTTTGGTTGTTGGTTGGTTAATTACATGTGTGCCCGTGTCACCTGCTGAATCACAGAATTCGCTGTTGGCAGATGGGAAGGACAGACAGACAGACAAATGATTTCTCGAGCCACTTAACAGATCAATTATTTATCTCACTTGTGGCCCCAAGTACATAAGAACATTAAAGCATCGCATGAGGTGTGAGTCATGAGGAACACAACACCAACAAGCATACTTTACGGTGAAAGGAAATCTATCTAATTAGAAGTTTCTGCTCACTAAACATGAAATGGTGCTAATTTTGACACCATATTGGTCTGTATTGTTCGAAAGTCATAATCCCCTGATGTGCTGATAAAATCCCTCAGGTTACAGGCCTCACTTACACTTCTGTTGCCTCGGGCTAATCTCAGATTATGGCTGTCATCACATGGAGGGCATCCACATGGCAGGCAAAAGAGTGCCCCTTGATGGCTTAAGCAACTAAATAAAACCTAATAGGCTTAATGCCAGGGTGCTTTCCATTTCTAACATAGATATGACTTTGCAATGCCTCCTGCTCTCTTTCTGCTGCCCATGACAGCTAAATTTAACAAGTCACAAATTTATGGAAAGGAGCAAAAGAAATATTAGATTATAAAAAGAAAAACATTAGTCTTATTAGAATATGGATTAATTATAAAATATTCAAATATTGGGGATTTTTCTTCTGTTTATCAAGAACACACAAGAGTCAAAATAAATCAAACGTTTCTATTAAAGCAACATTTGTGGTATAATTCAATCTATCTGCCAATCTTTCGTCAGAACTTTGCTCGATGTAAAGCTAATTTAGGTGGTTGTGTTAATGTATAATTTCTTGGTTTCTTCAGATTTAGCCTTAAAGTGTTTGTTTGCCCCATCAGCTGTGGTGTGTTGAGCTACCAGATGGTAGACTTTTGGTGTTTGTGACACATGGCTCTGTGTGAAGCCATGGCCAGATAGCCCAGCCCAAGATAATTGGAATTTCATTAAGGGTCCATGTGTATGTGTGTGTGTGTGTGTGTGTGAGTGGGTGTTTATGAGTCTGCATGAGTGTGTTTCGCTAAGGGCAATATTGAGGAAGGGGTAAGGAGGGAGGGGGGCGACTCCACCTGCTGCCACCTGTTCATCTTCTCTGTCTTATAAAAGCTGCACCCTCGCTGTTTCTAGGATCACAGACACCTTGGACTCCTCAGACTGTCCTCTATCTGGAGTTACAAGCATTGGACACTCAGCCTGGACAAGATCGGACACTGGGAACTTTTCTGATACATCTGTTGTCAAAAATCTGTCCGATCTGACGACACAGACTGGCTTTATTCTTCAGCCAAAAACCATGAAGTCTCGTCGACCCAGCTGCACTGACTCTGGATCCGAATCCTCAGAGCCAGACTCCAAGAGCCCAGAGAAGTATGAGACTGTCACAAGGCGACGGATGGCTGCCAACGCCAGAGAGAGGAAGCGGATGCAGGGTCTGAACACGGCTTTTGATCTCTTACGTAAAGTGGTGCCCCAGTGGGGCCAGGACAAAAAACTGTCCAAGTATGAGACCCTGCAGATGGCCCTCAGCTACATCATGGCCCTCAACCGAATCCTGACGGATGCCAGGAGGCACACTGCTCCTCACAGGCAGTGGCTGGACCTGCAGTTTGACGTCGTGCAGCCCGAAGACTACTCTTGCCTCATGAGGTACGAGAATCCCACGGGACAGGAGTATGTCCACTCATCTTTCTCTTACCAGTACGACGGCCATCAGGTCCACGCATAAACTGCTGCCACGTGGCACACAATCAGTCATGTTGTTAGATATGAATGACAATGTGAATATTCTTTCTCCAGTCTGGGGAACAGTAAATACATTTGTATTGCTTTATTTTTTCTTTTGCATCGATTTGGTCTTTGATGATCGGAGAGTCTTCTGATTCAGTTTGAAGTCTTTCTTTTGTTTTTTTTGGCTAGAAAAAAAAACAGCAATGTTGAGCAGATTTTTGTTCAGAGTATAGCGGTGACAGACTTGTAGCGTCAACACAATGACCATTAGATTGTGCTGAGGACACAGGCAATGGTGTATTTTTTTATCAGTTATTTTGATACGGCCCAAAAATGTTGTGCAATGCTCAATGGATTCTGAGAAAAACCTTGTGGTCTTAGCTGTATAGTTCAAGTCAAGATGTGACTATTTTGTCCGATTGTAAGTGCATGTTTTGTAGCGTGGAAATATAGATGTTATTTTTCACAGACCTCTATTTTGTTCAATCATAGTTTTTCATCGAAAAATAAAATAATTTTGTATGAAAAACCCCTTCTTTTGTTTTATTCACCACTTCACTGAGCAACTGCAGCACATGCATCCAAGTCCATTTTTCAAAATCTAAATATGCTCATGAAAGTAACTTTGACTTCCAAATATCTCAGCGTGCAACAGTATGCTTAACAGCAGCACTCACAAGCTGACATGTTGTGGTTAAAACAGGGGTTGCTAGAGAGGACAAATAATTCAGAGCGTGATAAGTCAGGTTCTGAGTGCTGCCTCGCCCTGCTCCCTGATGGATAAATCATCCTTTTGTCCGGAGTTCCTGCATTCTGCGATAAGAAGCTTTTACGTCATTATTGGAACAAAAATATTCATTCATTTAAAAGAGACTATTTTGGGACTAAGTAGAAGCATTACCGTGGTTAACCGTGGGAGTTTCTCCACACAAAACAAAACACATTTTGTAGTTTAAAAGTATCGTAAATATTAACAATTCAGCGCAAGCAGCAACAAACCAGGATGGCATATGACTGCTGGACCTGGCTACTGACCCTGCTACAGATTTAAATGCCCTTCATCAGCCATCCAAAAATTGACTGCTGTATATTTGAGCAAGTTTGAAAGGTGGCACAAGCCGCAGCAGATTAAGGAAGCCTGTGTGCCAGATCCCAGTATGGTTTCAGCAGGGGAGCAGGAATTAAACTCCATTGTGTGCTAATGGCTGTGTGTAATTGCTCTGTTCAGAGCCACTGGAGCATGAATGCCCAAACTCAGTCTGCGCTTCTTCGTTGGCTTGAAGCACTTGGAATTAGCTGCTGTACTGAAATCATGTCATTTTTCAGTGTATTTGGTTTAACACATTTAACTGAACCCATCTCAGAACTGGTAAAACGATAAATGGGAACATGAATTACTTGCATGAAATCATAGAAAAAGAAATGTAAATTGATTCTTGACAGTTTTCTTTAAAAAAATCATCGCTATCAGCCCAGAACACTTAAAGACTCGACTAATGGACACTAATGCAGATGGCCATAATGGTTCACACACCACGTTAAGTGTTTGCATACCTAATAAACACGCCGACAGTTGCTATGCCAGAGAAGAATAGATGGCAATGTCAAAAGTGTGTAATGGTAATGAGGCAGAGGCCTTCAGTGACACCCCAATTACTCCTCTTTAGTAATTCAGACGAGTGAACAGTTGGCCACAGAGAATATAATCAACATGCAATTAATTGATTTCCTCAACAGGGGCATGTTATTGGATGAGTTGTTAATCAATAGTGACAACATTATGTTCAGCATGGAGGTAACTGAGAGGGTCGAACAAACCGGAATGTCTTCCAACAGCTGAATGACTTAACCAGGAAACTCGGATGAATGCAAAACATTTCAAGCAGCTTAGTAGGCAGAAAATGTGGACATTGAACTGAATACAGAATGAAATTCCTTAAATTTGCCAGGGTATTTTTTTTTTATTACATAAGCTTTCTGAAGCCTCTTTAAAGGAGGACTATGAGAGAAAAAAAAAAGGGGGCTCTTCACTCATTTTTACCCGTTATCTGTAACACAGCCACCCACGGCAGAAAAAACAGGTATGTCAGTGCTTGCAACTGCAACAGCACTATGATATTACATAAATTCACTTCAACTGGGTCTTGTCTTCAAAACTACAAAAGCTACAACAGTGGACCGGTTGCTCCTCCCCCAACAAAGCTTAGGTCATCCTCTCTTTATAAACATCTCTCCAGCAGGTGTTCAAAAGCTACCGACACTCCTCGACTTCACTTTGCCTCTCTGATCTAAACACCAGAGAAAGAGATAGAGAAACATATACACCGAGCAGCATGAAGTGCTTGAACAACCGGGCCGAGAGCCGCCTGACTGGGCGGGTGGAGTGCGAGCTGGACAGCATGGGTAACGGGGCATGGGTGAACCACGGCTACTGCGGGTCCCCTCCACCTTTACCCCGGGTTGTCAGCACCATCTATAGCCCCCAACCCCTCTTCCAAAGCTCCATGGATAGTCTGTACAAACAAGATGCCCCGGGTAGGTTCCCAGAGGAACCCTCATCCCCTGACCAAAGTGTGATGAAGAAGAGAGGAGGCTGCTGCTCTTTTATAAAAGGTAGGAACACTTTCAACCCACAGCAGCAGTCCTGCTTTGAGAAAATACCTCTATAACCAATTTCAGCAGTATGAAGAAATTTTAGGCAAGCATGGAGATGTTATTAATGACTGGTTTAGTGTACGACACCGTTAATTCAACTGCTGTCTTTCAACATCCCTTTCTAACCAAAAACACCTCGGAACCATGTTGTAAGCTTAAGAAGTGTCTGCCTGACAGGTGTTACCAACATCACAAAAAAATACGTCTGCACCATAACTGCAAAAGCCTCGACTTAACCTGACTTTTCTCCACAGGGTTGTGGGGCACAGCATTGACCGAAAACACCTCTAACAACAGGGAAAAGTTTGTCCGAACCACTCTGAGGGAGTTACTGGTCTACATAGTGTTCCTGGTGGACATTTGCCTCTGTAAGTGTTAAATTTCAATGTTTTTTTTTATAGTTTCTTTCTTAACTTTCTGGAACGTAGCAAAGGTTTTGAACGCTGAATTGTGACAAAATTATTTCAGATATCTTGATTTTGCAGCATTTGTGACTAATGTAACGAATGAATTACATCTGCTCATTTTGAATTTGATGGCAGCAACATGTTTAAAAAAGCTTCCACTGTGAGATACTCAGTTTCCTAATGTTTTCAGTGAGTAACAGCTCAGTGACGGGTCAGTTTAGCACCTGGACTCTTTAACTGTAGAGTCATAATATGCTCAGAATGTGGAAGTGTTTTGTTCTTGCCTCTCGATCTTTTTTCTTTGGAAGAAGCGAAAAGTGATGTGTTTTTGAGCCCTGATGTGATCCTCAGACCCTCAGGATCACATCCATTAAAAACAGATTTTCAGACTTTTTCCTGCTTAAAGTGATTTCTCCAGATTTTCTAAATCTTCGAAAGTTGTTACGTAATCTAGATGATTAAATCCACACATCTTTGTCATTTTTTGTTGAGTAATGTTATCATTAAATTGTTTAACTATTTGCCCACCCAGTCTTTCAGAGTGGTGAATCCACTTTCTACGACTCTCCTTTTACAACAAATTCTGCTTCAAATTCTGCTAATCAGACTCTTCAGAACTTCGTTGTTTCTTACCTCCCTTTTTTACACAGGTTTTACTGAATTCAATTTTTTTTTAAAGAAACCAGCTGCTTGCATTAAATTCCAGACACTCTTACATTGTTCTAAACATCATAAGATTTCTCAGTTCCATCATTTGATTTGTCTGACACTTAAATACTGTCATGGATTTCACCTACATAATGAAAACTGCTGAAATGTTAGGAAGGCAATGAAGTTACTTCACTGTTATCCCAAATGGCCAGTAATCTACTGTTACTGAGGTGTTTTTTTTTACATGAAATAAATGACATAATTTGTTTGGGTGTTTCTTTGTTTACTTGAATATATCTCAATCAACTGACAGGATGTGAGGGCACTCTGGATTGTTGATCTACCACCCAAACTTTCCACTTTGCTTTGATGCCAACCACAAATTCCCCTGCCATCTCTGTCTATAAGCCATTGTCCAGCTGAGCATTAGGAGAGAAAGGGACACGACTACTGCTCTTTTGGCTTTTAGCGATAAGAGCATTTGGCCACATCTTTTGTTGCTTTGTCTGGGTTAGATTTACACTGTTTGATGAAGCCATTTGCGTGAGGCCAGCTTGCTCCCTCTTCAAACAAATTACAGCCCCCTAATCTGGATCCATTTCACTGCAGCAGTGACAGAAACAAAGCCAAAGAATTCAATGCGGGCTTGTGTGTCTGCCAATGAGGTTGCCTTATCTTGGACCTCTGAATGGAGCAACATTTAGAGATGTGCCTGAGCAAAGCCAGATAGTAACTATTGACCAGCTGCTAACAATGCGATTACGTTTCCGTTCTTACAGTGACATACGGTATGACCAGCTCAAGCACCTACTATTTCACTAAAGCCATGACGGACCTCTTTGTGAACACAGCCAGTGAGAGTGGGGTTAAGTTTCAGTCCATTGGCACCATGGCTGACTTCTGGACTGTGAGTTTTATTCCATTTTCATTTCTTGTATCCAAACTAATGTGAATGTAAAATAAAAAATAAAAGTAAATCAAACTGCATCTCCCATCTCTGTACATGAACAGTACAGCCAGGGTCCATTACTGGATGGCCTCTACTGGACAAAATGGTACAATAACCAGTCCCTTGATAGCGGAGACCAGTCTTTAATCTACTACGAGAACATGCTGCTGGGTGTTCCAAGGGTGAGGCAGATCAAGATCAAGAACAACTCCTGCAAGGTCCATAAAGACTTTAGAGAGGAGATCATGGGATGTTTCGATGTTTACAATGAGAAGAAGGAGGACGACCTCAACTTCGGTCTCATCAATGGCACTGCGTAAACCCCTTACTGTTGTATTAAAATGCTTAGTTATCAAGCATGTGCAGGAATCGCAGCAGGAAAATGTTGTGTTCTTCTCAGTTTGTCCTCTTCTTCTTCTGCAGCTGGACCTACCACACAGAGAAAGAGATCAAAGGTTCCTCATACTGGGGCTTGCTGACCACCTACAGTGGAGCAGGATACTACCGAGACCTGAGTCGGACCAAAGAGGAGAGCGCCGACATACTGATGGAACTGGTGGACAACCTTTGGTTGGACCGAGGCACCAGAGCAGTCTTCATCGACTTCTCCACCTACAACGCAAACATCAACATGTTCTGTGTCATCAGGTGAGGAGCATCAGCTCATATCAGCAAATTCACTTTCTGGTTCTCGGTTCTTAGCCACTGGCTGACCAAAGTTTGGCCTTCAGGTTGGTGGTTGAGTTCCCAGCGACTGGTGGTGCGATCCCTTCCTACCAAATAAGAACAGTTAGGCTGATTCGCTACATCACCACCTGGGACTACTTCATCCTCGGCTGCGAGTTGGTCTTCTGTGTGTTCATCCTCTACTATATTGTGGAGGAGATACTTGAGCTGCGGATACACAAGTTGTCCTATTTCAATAGCATCTGGAACATATTGGATATTGTAGTCATACTGGTAGGAAAATAAAACACCCTTTCATTCAGACCTGCTGTTTCCTCCGATGTTTCTTGGTCTCGAGGATTTGACATTATTCTTCTTTCCAGCTGGCCATCGTCGCCATCATCTTCAACGTTTTCCGAACAATCAAAGTAGACAACTTGCTTGGCAAACTGCTAGAACAGCCCGGTATCTATGCTGATTTTGAGTTTCTGGCATTCTGGCAAACGCAGTATAACAACATGAACGCAGTGAACTTGTTCTTCGCATGGATCAAGGTAAAGCACTGACATCTTTCCCCTTCTCAGGTCGGTCTCGGGCTGTTCCTAAGACTGTGTGCTTCCTTCTTTCCATTTGTAGATTTTCAAGTACATCAGCTTTAATAAGACCATGACACAGCTGTCCACCACTTTGGGTCGATGTGCTAAAGACATCTTTGGGTTTGCCGTCATGTTCTTCATCGTCTTCTTTGCTTATGCTCAACTTGGATATCTACTCTTTGGGACAGAGGTTGAATCTTTCAGCACCTTTGTAAAGTGCATGTAAGTGGTGATCAAAACTGCAATAGGAAGTGATTCACTGGTTTGAGCACCAGTTAACCCTTTCATTCTAACATTTTTGTTTTTTCCCCTGCAGTTTCACACAGTTCAGAATTATCCTCGGAGACTTCGACTATGACGCCATCGACCGCGCCAACAGAGTTCTTGGGCCAATCTACTTCGTCACCTATGTGTTCTTTGTCTTCTTCGTTCTACTGGTAAGATGTTCTACTGGCAAAAGAAAACCCGACTTTAAAAGGATCCATTTGAACAGTCACATGACCTCTTCACGTGTCCTCCCCTCAGAACATGTTTCTGGCCATCATAAACGACACGTATTCTGAGGTTAAAGAGGAACTGTCGTCCCAAAAAGATGAGCTACAAATTACTGACATCATCAAACAGGTAATTAAACTGAAAACACACATGCACACAATGATGGATATATTCCAAAGCTAAGACACACAATGTCCCCCCCCCCCCCCCCCCCCCTTCTTTTTCTCGCAATTCAGAGCTACATGAAGACGTTTACGAGGTTGAAACTTAAAAAAGAGAAAATTTCAGATGTTCAGAAGGCGTTGCAGTCTGGATCGGGAGAGATCGAATTCAAGGACTTCAGAGAAACTCTTAAGGAGTAAGAGATCCAATTTCAGAGGGAAGTCCACGTAATAACTTTAGTATCAAACTGAACGCTCAATACTCCGATGATTTTTGCAGGATGGGTCATGCCGATCATGAAATATCGGCAGCCTTCTCACAGTTTGACCGCGACGGGAACCAAATTCTAGACGTAGACGAACAACAGAGGATGAAAATGGAGCTGGAGGAAAAGAGGGTTCGTGCTCTAACTCTGTAACTCAAAAGATGAACTGAACGATTCCTTGTGATGTTTTGAAGGGGATTAAATAGATATAAAGACTGAGCACCAATGACTACAGCTTTTCTGTTTTTATCAGGACGCTCTTAATGCTGAGCTCAACAATCTTGGAAAGAATTATGGGAACGATTTACTGGAGAAGCCCCCCGTCACACCAGATGAGCAAAAGAGCCCCTCCACTAAAACCTTTGTGGATCAGGAACAGTTTCTAAGGTGGGCAAAGTTTTCTTTCACTAGAGAAATGCGTTGAAATATTTCATTACAATGAAATACATAACCAAACTCTAATGTTGCCTCTTTTTCTCAACGAAAGACTGGCCTCACAGGTGCTCCACATTGAAAGCTCGGTGGCAGGCGTCACCTCCAGGATTGAGCTGATTATGGACAGACTGGGCCAACAAGAAACTGCCCAGATACTGTCTGTCCCCAATAATGATGTGAGTACAGCAACAGGTAACAAGATAAAGCACTTTTTGCATTGCAAAAACTATGAGGGACATCATGAAGATGCAGACTGAACTTTCTTATGTTTGTATTCTGAAACATTCAGAAAAAAATCTTTTTTTTTTTTTTTCCAATGACCCCTTTTCAGGGCAACGACTCGGCTTCCGATGGCCACGTCCTGGTCCACATTGACAGAGCAACAAAAGCCGAGATGTCGTTCAGAAAACCAGCGATCCGCACCCTCGACCTTCACATGTGATCCGTCACATGGAATCTCATCCTGAAATCAGTCTAACGATTCCTCAAGCCTCACAAACTTCCATTTCTGTTCAGTAAGAAAAAATAATTCTCGAGCTAACAGCAGGACAACGCGGTAACATTCAAAGTTGTCTTGTCGTGGAAAAGTGTAAATGTGTGTAAAAATCTTTGCTTGCTAGGTGGCTGACCGCACTAGAGCTGATCTGACAAACTGGCTCAAACGTACGCACAAATAGCTGTGTAGAAGGCTACAATGTCGTGAGATCCTCATGTAAATCTATGTACCATTAGTCTTGTAATATAAATATACTATATACAACATTAGGTTTAGCAAAATGAATAAGATTAAAAAATTAAAAAATAAATTATGCAATATAATCCAATGTTACGCAATGCGTCTGCCAAGTTGCAAGTAACTTAAATAGCTTTGCTTTGCTTCATCCCTCGATGCCCAAATCACATTAGACACATTAAACAGTATGGAGCTCCTAATTTGAGAAAAATTACTTCACTTAAAGCAAATAAATGGATCTGAGAAATTCAGTTATTCAAGTGGACAAGATTTCTTTACACTACAGTACTGTGCAAAAGGCTTGAAACCTGATTTTTCTAAAAAATTCTGCATCCAAGCAGCCAGACCTTTGTTATATTTTAAAGTGGTCTCGAGCTATAGCTCTTCAGACTCTCTGAAGGCTTTTCTAAAGGTTGGGCATCGGCTGTTTTTGTTAAGCCACTTAACTACCGAAAGAAAAGTGCTTAAGACGACACTGTTTGATAGGCATGATTGTTTTGATTCCCAAAGAGCTATTAGCTGAAAACTTGGTATATTTCAGCATGGGTGTGAAGGCTGTGGAGGACAAACAAAAGGCAGGCTTAAAACACTATTTTCAGCACATTAGCAGTATCTGACAGGGATGTCCTAAAGAAATGGGAAAAAAAAACTGACAGAACCTGAAAGATGCATCTGGACCTTCAGTTCCATCTACTGTTCACTGAAGCCTCACCAGAAATGGTTTCCATGGAAAGCTGGAAGCCATTCTTAAGGAAGGGATAAAGGGAGAAAAGGCTGATCTATGCCAAATGACACAAGAAGTGGACTGAAAATCAGCGGCAACGGGTCTTATGTAGGGATGAATCCTCCCCAGAGCCCGGACCTCAGCATTACTGAAGCAGTGTGACATCATCTTGACAGAGAACGGAACAAAAAGCCAACATCCAAAGAAGAGCTTTGGGATGTCCTTGAAGAAGCCTGGAGAACTATTCCTGAAGACCACTTAAAGAAATGACAGAAAGCTCGTCTGAGAGGGTTCAGGCTGTGTTGAATATTAAATGTGCCTTTAACAAATTCTGACTTTCAAGCTAGTTAGAACTGTACAAATTCTTTAATGCCTTTTACTCTGTATTTTCTATTTGTGTGAGCACACGTTCTGATAAATCACAGCACCCATTTACTATTTTCCTGACAACATAAAGAAACGAGGAGTGTGGATCGACCCTTCTGCACCGGACTGTAGCAGCAATTATTCAGCTTCATCATCTCCCCCTTTAGAACTAATGTCCTGTGTATGTCAAATAGAGACAAAATATCAGATGCAGAGTTTAAGAAATGTTAAACATGCCGTTCACATTCTGTGGTAGACGTCCCATAAATGTATGCTTTGCTGTCAGGACCTCCACATAGAGCACCATTTATCAGCGTCTAATAAAAAAAACAAAAAAGAAAAAACATACAGAGCAACGAGGTACAAATGCTTCTTTATTTGAAGTGACTTGCAGAGCTTTTTTTTCCCCAATAAATGGAAAATCGATTCCGTCATTTATTATCAAACATCACTTCTGTTGTTCAACTTAAAAGCAAATTGCCATTACATTCAGTATTGTAAGCGACATGTCATCAGCGTGCAGGTCGAGCCGATGCCACACCTGCTTCCTGCGGCGCCCCGACAATGGCACACAAACGTGAAAACGGGGGGGTGGGGTGGGGTGGGGCATGAAGCCCAAAAGAATTTCGACTTGAATAACTCAAAAGTTTGAATTTGCCGACAAATCAATTAAGGCTTAAGTCGTAAATCATATTGCTGAAATCCAATGACGGGTGATTAACATCACATCTTTCTACCTACAGTATGTACATTAAGTTTCCTAGAGGTTCATGAGCAAGATTTATATTTACACACTCAGTAGACACGACCCTGTTTTAAGTATTGAACGCTCCCCGCTCAAATGAAACAAAAAAAACAGCGTCTAGATCAAACAAGGGGAGAAGGAGCCTCAAAGGTGTGCGATACACTGTACAGAATGGCACAAACACAAATCAAGTCCAAATGGTAGCATTTCATCGAGTCTTGTCACAATTTGTCAGCAATTCAATAATTTACCTGGGATATAAGGACGTTTCAAAAACCAAAATCAAAGGACAGTGCAGAAAGAAAACAAAAACATATCTCCAATATATATCTCCACTGATCGATGGAAAACGTTTGAATTACCCAAAACACAAAGTTTCAGAAATTAGAGGCCGTTTTGGTTCAAAACTCATTTTCAAGATTTTAAATGGCCAATAGAACGAGATGCGTGTAGATGAGCTGAGGTCAGCGAGGGGGAAGGAGGAGGAAAACATTCAAAATGTTCGTCTTCCTTCCTTCAGTCTTTGCAGAGACTGGGGGCTGAGCAGTTTTTACAAAAATCTTCTTTTTCTGCCTGAAGCGTGTGCTAGAACGTCTCCTCTGAGACGCACGATCAGAAATTAATCTGTTTGTTTTAAATTAAAAATCATCAAAGTCCGTCAAAGAAGAAGTGCCTCTCTGCGATGCGAAAGACACAGAAATTTGAATCGTTTTTTTTTTTTTGCTTTTAGAGGTGTAGGTAAAATTTCTTCGTACACAAACTTTATCCAGGAGACTCCACAACACACATTTATCTCCTTTAAAGCCACAGCTGTTTATACAAATAGTCTCTTTCGATATACTGGAAGGGTAAAACTCTGCTGCTCCAGGGCCCCATTCACAAAGCATTTGTGTCATAACTTATCACGATACAACTTGATGCCTAGCTGGTCCATGAACTGAAGGCCCAGACCAACCTTTAAGCAGGTCATTCCTGTAGCTGAGCGCAGCCTGAAGCATAGATTCACCATGGCCAATAATAACTGCACAAATAATATGTGACTGTATGGGATTTTAAAAAGTGAGGGGGCGGAGTTTGTCCTGTATGGCAGAAAATGACCCAGCCGGACTAGCAAATACATGCTGAAACGTTTCATTTTCAGCGGGTTTTGCCGCTTTTTGATAACTCATTATCAGTGTTTGTGGGAAAGCAAAAGTAATCCAGCTGTCATTTGTGCATTCTTTTCCCTCCTAAGCTTTAAAACCGACTGTCGCAATAAGTTTTGAAGAACTACGATGACCTTTTTACATTTTTTTTAAGGAGAAGTTTGACCCATTTGTCACTTAATGTGTGACGAGACAAAAGGCATCATGTTTGGTGCCTACATTAAAGGAGACATGTTATGCTCTTTTTATCTTCCTCCAGCTGACCAATTCCTGAGGTCTTTACGTCGCGCTTTGGTCAAAATAAGACTCCGCTCCTTCTTCTTCTTCCATTAATCCAAGCCACTTTCCTGTCACAAGTTACCGGTGCTGCAGCGATGGTGCAACCAACGACAAATGGAAGAACAAAATACTAGAGTTATGTTTTTTAAATTTTTGAGTCTCAAAAAAATGGTTATTTTCACATGATATGTCCCCTTTAAGATAGATAGCCTCTTGTCAAACACTAAAAGGGCCAAACACTCAAAATGTATGGTATGTCCCCACTTGCTGAGACAAAAACAGCCGTGTTGGCTTCCCTGCAGAAGTCCAAGAGCCCTTTACCAGAATAATTAACTTAAAGGTTGTGAGTCTGATGGACCGTCAAACTGTTAAATTGGTTGTTTAGGTGCAGCTACTTTCTATAAAGGCTTTGTGAATATGGCCCCTGCCCCGTTACCGCAGCAGCTGTCCAGATGAAAGAGCGCCGTGTTCCCTAAGCGGCGCACTCAAGTCGGCGCCGTCTCACTGCGTTTGATAGCCAGCCATGCTGAAGTTGGCCATGTTGGACATGACCGTGCCGGGAGGGGCTGCTGCCTGGGCTGACGGAGACCCAAAGCCACCCATCCAGGCTGTTGACTGCGACTGCCTGCAAAGATAACAAAGTTACCCGGTCAGCGCGTCGTTTATCTGCACCGTATACGCAACTTTGCCTGCAGCTAATGAAGATTTCCTTTCTCCGTCTTTGAGAAACTGTTCTACAGTTTGAAAGTGTTACAGAGTAAAACTCACTCTACTCCAAATCCCTGCTGGTTCCACGTCTGGCCGTACATGCTGTAGGAAGGAACTTGCCACCCGTTGGTCACATACTGCCCGTACTGCTGCTGTGGATTTCCGTACACCTGGTTCCACTGGCCCCACTGACTGTACTCAAACTGAAAAGAGGAAACAGAGAACCACGGTTTGAGCTGCCCCGTTTGCATTTTATCTCTACATTCAATCAGAAGCTCAAAGATGTCCCAAATGTTGCATGAATATTGGATATTCAAAAAAAAAAAGGCTAAAATGTACTTAGACTAACATTTCTGCCTTTTTCGCTTTTATTTCTTATTCTTTGAATAATTTTGGCTCAACGTCTTCACTCGTTTTCAGCATTCACACGACACAATTCTGTCAGCTTTTCACACCCCATCTCTTGTATTTACGACATATTTAGAACCTTTCGCCGCTCTTATCACGTTGGTGGTGTTCGTTCTACCTGCTGTGGACTTTTCGCCATGTCGGGAGACTCTTTGCCCCAGTAGCACTTCACTATGTGACCCTCGATGGCTGTGCCGTTTACTGAGACAATGGCATGTGCAGCGCTGTCATGGGAGGAAAACCTGGAATGAAAAAGAGCAGATCAGAGGGAAGAATCTCTGTCAGAACACAGCGTTCTAAAACTTAGATCAGTGAGGCGTCATAAAAGTATTGAAGTGAGGTCAAACATTGCAGTGAAGGAGACACAAATTGCTCTTTAACAGTCTTGCGTTGACATCTAGAGGCCAAAGGCTGCAATGGACTGTACCTGATGAAAGAATATCCTTTTTCAGGGAAAACCCTGACTTCCATTATTTGGCCAAATGGTGAAAAGGTCTGTCGCATGAGATGTTCTGAAAGAATGGGACAGAGAAAGATTTCGCCTGGTTGGGATGTAGTTCTATTCAAGACCATTTCAGTGTGTCAAGGTTGAGCGATGACATCTCGAAAAGGTGACACTTGCCTGATAGTCCCGACTGGATCCCGCCACAGTACACAGTACAGTTCTGTGGACTGGACTGAGTCACGACGTCATCAAACTTCAGCTGCTTTGAACCATCTGAAACAGATACAAACCATCCTCGTTAGGCCTGTTTAAATAACTTTCCCTTTTTGTTGGACTTTAAAAGGCTAATTATTTTTGATCTCATCATACAGATATAAACTACATCTTAAGGCTGATTTCTTCATCAACACTCACTGTCCTGAGCGCTTTTAGGTGCCGGGGGTTTGCGGGTTGCCCAGTTTGTCCTGATTTGGCGTCCTCCGAGCCACTGTCCCGCCATGTGGACGATGGCATTTTCTGCATCCTAGAAATCGAAATCGAACGCAGTCACCCTCTCTGGATTTGGCGCATCTGTTTGATTTGTTCACACCTCTAATCATTTCAGAAAATGTGCACCACCGCATCTGAACTAATATTCAGTTTTAAGACGATTTTGGCTGTGACTACGCTCCTAACAATGGACAAGGCTATCAAAATGGCTGCAGAAAGTATTTATGTAGAATAATAAAGAAATAAACATAACCTTCAGTCTGTGTTGTTGCCATGGAGCCTTACCAGTTTGTTGTAGAAGGACACAAATCCATACCCCTTTGATTTGCCGGTGGTCATGTCCTTCACAACACGAGCATCCCTGGAGGGAAACGTAAGAAACAGAGTTTCAGCGCACTTCATAAACAAAGTCTCCAAACTAAAAAAGGAACCACGCAAAACACACTGAACTGTGAAT
This sequence comes from Leuresthes tenuis, assembly GCF_036924035.1. NCBI lineage: Eukaryota > Metazoa > Chordata > Actinopteri > Atheriniformes > Atherinopsidae > Leuresthes > Leuresthes tenuis. The sequence continues at coordinate 21,140,347 of NW_027325362.1, forward strand.
CCTCAACTCTGTCCTACATTAAGGTATATTAGCTATCATGGTGTTGTACTGAGCACTGACTCGATATATAACTTGAAAGCAACACTTGAAAACAAAACTAAATAAAAAAAACGAAAAAAAAAACCAAAACAACAAATACATGCAGCCTAAAGTTTAAAAAAAAATTCAGACGTATTAACGGATCTTTACCACTAGAGCACCATCTTTTGCTCAATCCTCACAACAGTAGGCTAAAATTCACAAAGGAACGGATATGGATTACCATGCATTCTTAAAATCTGCTGTGGGTGCTCGTCCTACAGATAGAAATATATAGAAAATATCAGAAGAGAAAAAAGGAATTAAATGGCATACATGGCCTGTTAACAGATTTCTTTATTTTTCCTGGTCAATTCTTTACCACCAAAATGGAGTATGGAGTTTGGGAAGCTGTAAATTTTGAGAAATTGACATTTTTCAGAAATTTCGGAAGAGGATCAATGCACTACAAACAACACTATGCAAATCAAAATGAGACAATTTCAACACAGATTTAGAGGAATACACTGAAATATTGGAATTGGTTAATCTAAGCTATATAATGTTAATACAAATAAAAGACATGTGGAAAAAAATGGAATAAATAGAGGAAAAAAAACTACATCTGAGTCTCCAGAGTGCACAGTTCCTTGCTGTTAGCCTTCAAGCTCCTGTCCAATCCTATGAGCATTTCTGTAAAAATAACCAAAGTGCTATTACTTCACTGAGACGCACAACTAAAGGTGGGTCAGGTTCATACACAAAGCTTACATTTTCCTGACTAACTGTACAGTTTACTTACCACGCCCTACATGTGCATAAAAGAGCAAAAAAAAAACATGCTAAAAGCTGCCACCTCAGTCATAAAAACAGACAAACCACAAGTAAGTTCACTGGAAATTCATGTTGGGACTTGATCAAATATTCTAAAAGAGGCTGTTCCAATCTGTTGAAGGTTTTTTTTAAAAAAAAACAAGACATTAAATATGAAATATATACCAGTCAGAAAAAATATGTTTGTCCATCATCAACTATGTTTACATGCATAGATGTCGGGTGTTTAGTGAGAAAAAAAAAAGAAAAACTACATCAAGAGGAAACGGAAAAGGAGCACCCCTATATGTATAAAATGTCTGGAAACTTTAAAACATTCTGTTAAAAAAAAAAAAGAGATAACATCTGACTCTAGTCTTCAGTAATCAGTAATGAGCCCTGAGTCAGATAGTTCAAAGAGAGGGAAACTGAATTTATGTTGTCTGGTCTGAGCTCAAAGCATCTCACACGGATGGTCTGAAAGCTACCGGAGAGCCAAAAATCACACATCTGTGATTTGGCTCTGTTTTAGCTGTCAGCTGAAAGCCCACTCTCACAACCACAATGCAGGAGTGGTTCCTGCTTTCCTCTCAATCTTTTTTTAATCTATTTTTTCTAAATTTAATTCCCCTCAGAAAGTCGTGTTTAGTGGAAACTGAACCTCAGCCCAAGAAATGAGCCGATGCCATTCTTCTCGGTTGCAGGAGTGACTCAGTGGCCTCTTGCAGCATTATTTTTTCATGTAAAAAGGGAACAACGCCATCTTTACCTCGTACTGCCTCTGGACCTAATTCAGAATTAAACGTACTCGTATAGGTGTCCAACTACACTGTCAGATATTCTCTGAAAATGGTGTCTCAGTAGAGCCTACCTGTGTCCCTTTGATAGTTTCTGTGGTTATTTCAGGGTATATACACCTGTGTGTTCTTTGATGAGTTTAATGATCATTTATTTGCTTTTTGCAATTGTTTATTAACCTCCAATGGGATAAAGGAGGAGATGAGGAGTGGGGGTTTGAGGACATGCAAGACCATGCCCTGGCAGACTCGCACGGGGGATACAACAGACCATGCTCTCTTTGAAAATACCTGTGACCTTGTAAACTTCATACCGTCAACATATGCATGTAAACATGGTGACAACTGGCTGTGTCAGACTATGAGCTAGCAGGGGGAGTACCTTAAATGACCTAAATATCGTTCAACTTTAGAGGAATCGGTATTCTAATACTGAAGTATTCAAACTTTGCATTACACGTGAAAAGAAACACCCTTTAAATGACAAACTTACGAGATTTTCCCAAACGGTGCAAACGCAGCCCTGACGTCTTCAGTGGAAATCTCAGGGTTCAAATCACCCACAAAAACATGGAAGTGATCTGGAATGAGACAGAAGGCGAGAAACTGTAAACTTGATCCCAGGGACTTAAAACAATTCAAGGCTAAAGACTTACTGGATGTGTCTTTCTTCTGGCTACTTGGGGTGGTGGCCCAGTTTACTTTAACCTCCTGTAAAACCAGATTTTAAAAAAAGAGAGCGTCTTCACATGGAATACAGTCAACAAATAAACACTCCATTGCTATCTTTAATGTCGAAGCAGACATTTGAACCCTCTTACCTTTCCTAATATCTTCCTCCCATTCATGGCTGCAAGGGCTGCAGCGGCATCTCTGTGCTCAAAAAACTCCACAAAGCAATATGGGTCTGTGCTTGTGTGCTGCAGGAGACAACGGAAGAACACAGAAGTTCAAATGCTTGGTTCCACTGTTTTGTGACCATGACTCAAACTGTTGGTTTACATTTCCAAAAGTGTGGGGCAATGACTTCAATCACAGAATGTGTCCACTTAGAATTGGGTTCTTATATGGATGGCAACGGAAGTACTTGCTACTAACCTCTGTGATCATTTTGCAGCTTTTGCATGGCCCTATCTGGGTGAAGAGTTGTAAAATTAAAATCTCTGTTACATCCCTGGAGAGGTTTCCCACATACCTGGAGGGAAAGAAAACGGTGTTCAAAGTGTCAAAATGGTTTACTCGAGGTATTATAACGCAGTTAAACTTCATAAAATAAACATCCATTTTCGTCTCATTTTACCTGACATTTAAAGTTGGATTATCAGCGTAACGTTATTTACATTGGCTCGTGTGGCCTATAGTTTAAAAACGGTAAATATTAAGCATTTTCGTCTATCAATTCACATCAGCTAACTGAGGGGATTTTTTATTATGAGGTCTAAAACTCATCCAGTTGACGTTAACAGGGGACTGAAGGTTTATGTTTTCTTCGTAGGGTTATTGCCTTTGGTAGCCAAGTTAGCCACCGGTCCCAGACGTTAGCACACTTAACGGAACATAACGCAAGTTCTGGAAATGTAAAATTACTTACAGGGTTCTGGGGTGCGTTTCGTCGTCCATGACCGATGCCAACAATCACCTGGTCAGAAAACGTTAGCCACTTAATAGTTAGCTGACGTTAACTGACGATGTACGCTGTTAACAACAACAACTAGCCAACTAGCTTAGAAGCTAGCTAACCGGGTAATAGGTCTTACGTCACACTGTGAATCCAGGGAGCGCGCCTGCGTGTAGAGAACGCCGATAGGTCAAGACCGAGGCAATAATAATCCTACATTTGTCCATCTTCAACTGTACAAGCTATAAAAATGTTCACCACAACTTTGTTAATATGCGTGATTATTTCATATAATATATGAGTGACACGGTCAATATACCGACCATAATTAACAACTATCTTCTGAGCGAGTAATTTCCGTCCTGGGCTTTTATTTTGAAGTGGAATGCCAGGGTGTATTTGTTTTTCTTATCGGGGCTGTGCGGCTCACTGCAAGTGCTCAAACAAGGACGACATTTCTGGAATCACATTTCAGGTGTCAAAGTGAAGAAGGCTTCACTGTAAACATGTTTTGAATGACTTATTTAAACACAGTCATCAGTCAGACTTTATTGCAGACTTAAGGTCCAATAAAAGAAAAAAAACACATTATAAATAACAAACACATGTTTTTACATGTATATATATATATATACATATGAATCAACCTCCCACGATGACACAGCTATACCAGTAAACTTTTAATTATGTAGGCTATTTATAGCAGACACACACAAAACAATATTTTGCCTTGAATGTGTGTGTGTGTGTTTTTAAAATTATTTTATTTATCTTTTTTTTAGCCAAGCAAATAACTGGGAGACAGATGTTATTATAATTTCTCCATATAACGTATCACCATATCAATGATTAATTTTGGCTAAATGCATCCAAATTTATCGCAGATAAAATTGAACGACACAGAGCCGAACTTTTGACCTCAGGAGTAAAAACAATCCGAGTACAGAGTGTCAACATATCACACAGAAATATGGCCACTTTTTATTTATGTTGTTGTTTTTTTCTTTAAAAATTCCCTACATAGTGTTTCTGTAGATTAAGAGACAGATTCGCTCGTGTTCCCCTAAATGAGGCAAAACTGGAGTAGTCCTGTGACTAAAGAAAATCTGTCAATAGAGGTGTCACTGTGCCTACATTTATCACACAATCAGTTACATAATTGCGTACCAAATCATAGCTAAACCCAGACTGATTTCCCTTGGACAAGATCTCTAATGTGGGAGTCTGAGTATTATTTTTTTTTAATTGAATCAAGAAGCAGCTTCGGGATTCCCTCATCAAACATGCAGAAAATCTGGGGTCCATGGAAACTCATGGGGTTAACTTCCAGTGGTTCCCTGGTCAACAATATCCCAAAGATGTCCCTGTCGGTAGGCTATAGCAGGATATGGCTTTTCCCGTCGCTCCAAGAATAAAACTCAAAACAAGAGACATTGTGGTGAAACGAATAATGATGTTGTGAGCAGATGTGTCTGTTGGGAGGTTCTGCGACATAGCAAGCAGAGTACCCAAGCCGCCGTATCCAGCGCTGTCCGCCGCCCCCAACATTAACCCCGCTATTTCCAGAAACTTCCAGCCCACTTTCCCACGTCACTTGGAGGAATCTTTAAAGCGTCCGTCGCCCGTATAAAATGTCTCAATACTCAGCGGCCAGCAACATGAACGCTGTCAAGACGCAGTCGCCGACACTGGCAATGGCAGGCAACGACAGCGAGCCTCTCCCCCTCGGGTGGGAAGTAAAAATTGACCCCCATACTGGATGGCCCTTCTTCGTGGATCACAACAACCGCACCACCACCTGGAATGACCCGAGACACGACAGCAAAAAGGTGAGAGCGCGTGAAGGTAAAGTTGGTTAGTCAGTCTTTACGGCTAACGGCGGTTCAGCGGTTACTCGGTTATTTTATTTATTTATTAATTTCTGTTTGTTTGTCTTGAACTGCGTCGCCCACAGTGCGTTATTTGGTTTGACAGTCTGTTTGTGTAGCAAAAGCTTTGTGCTACATCACTGTTATATATTGATCTTGGCGACTATAGGCCCCGTTTGGCACCGTCACCTCCCCCTCACAGACAGCTCATGAGCCTATTATAACGGGTGATCAACCCCGTTATGTTCTCATGTCATGATCTAACACTATTATTACTCGATGAGTCACCCCGCAGTATGCAACAGCTACCTACGATGAGCTTAACGGCATTTATTTCATAGTGGGGAAACACAGCGACGTGCAGCTCCGAATAAACTTTTTCCCTTACAAGGATTGAGGCTGGTCCGGGCTCCCCCTCTCTCCCGTAGAGTCTCCGCTGTCTGAAAAGAGGCGCTGGCTGCGCCGCATGTCACATTCGGCTGTATTTCAAAGGCGAACAACATACAGGTCTGCGATTAAAACCCGTGGGCTGAAAGTGAGCTTCACAGCCTGCCAGCTGGTAATCTTTCGTCTCAGGGACAGACACTGTTTTCCAAAGTTAGTGTCCAGAGGAATCTGCCAGAAAGACACAGCTGTTGGGGGATAAAATTGGTGCATCGGTGCTGGCAGCTTGCGGTGTCCCGTACAGCCAGAGGGCAAAGGGTCGTTCACAGCTATTTCGTAACTTTTATGTTGGAGGAGGGGGAAAAAAACACTGGTATACATTTAAATTCCTCCAGATTTGCTTTTAGCGCCTATGTGTGCGTCTGTGCCCAATTTTAAAGTATCAGACCTGTTGCCTTTATAGTTGCCAGTTATAACTTTCAGGTCACTTATAAAGTGCTTTTGGACATTAGTGGATGGAATTTAGTTTTACTACTCCTTCATGATGTGTTTTGCTGTTCAAATTCCCTTTTTTATCTTAACTGTTAACCTGTGAACCCCTCAACAAGGACACACTATGATTGGACTATTAGTCTTAAATCCAGACAGATTTATCCTGGAATGTTTTATTTTTTTATTTTTTTTTTAGGCCAGACCAGAGTAGGTGTGGTCGAAAAGATCCATCCCAAAAAATAAGCAAATTCCTTTTCATTTTTCAGTTTAAATGTATCAAGTGAACGCAAAGATACTGAGCAACCTCACTGTGTCTCTCCTGACAGGTTATCACATAGCAAAGATATTTCTCTGTGCGACATAATGATTAGAAGCCAATAACATGTTAGCATAGAGGGTGTGCCAAACTATTGTGTGTGGAAATTCAGTGGGGTGATGTCACTCAGATTCTGGAGCAAAACATCCATTTGCAGACACAGCAGCTGTGTCACGTGAAATACGCTCATGTTTATGAGACTCCCGTTAATCAGAAGTTGTTGTTTTTTAATAAAAGACACAGAGTGGTGATACTTTTGGCACCCCTCTGCAAAGATGTGCTGTTTTAACCTATAGCCTTTGTAATTATCTCAGGGCTGAAAACGCCGTCCTTTCAAAAATACCTCAAGGTTTTCGGTTTTTGCACATTAGCTGTGCGTGGAAATGAGTTTGCTGTGTGAGGGTGCTTTGTTGAGTGGGGGAATAACTAGAACACCAGTTAAAGAAACACAAATAAAGGTTCATTTCAATCAATTCTCTGGTTTGGTTTCAGAATCGAGAAATATCAGCAAATGGACCCAACATACCCCCAGAACCAAGTCCTCAGGAGACACAGAAGAGTTTTGTGAGGGAGATGAAGCACCCAATTCTTCGCCCAGGTTATGTTCCCATCCCGGTTTTCCATGAGGGCGCAGAATTAAGACAGCAGCAGCAGCAGCAGCAGCACCATCCGTGCTACTCCTACATCCAGCCAACCACAGCACAGAATGTCCGGACAGAGGGGCAAACACCGTCCCAGACGTCAGGGCTCCACATCAGGCCGAGATCACCTTTACATGGACCCCCCGACGGCTGCTCCACTGAGCCTGGAAAGGCCAGCTCACCTGTTTCCCAAACAGCAGAGGTAAGGCTTGAGAATACGCCTGCTCCTGAATACTGTCTAAGTACTACGCAGTAATATACATATAGGAAACAAATTACAGATTTTTTTTTTACTTCTTAAACTTGGTCTTTTGTTTTTCAAGATTTACACCGTCCCCCATCACCAACCTTTACGGCCAAGCAGCACCGGTCTCCAGCCCGGTTATATTCCCATCCCAGTGATCCACGAGGGCGGAGGGAGCCAAACACAGCCTCAGTTGAATCCCTCCGTGTATTCTCAGCGCGTCCCTTACTCAGAGCATCAGCAGCCCTTCCATCGCCTTCAGACCGAGGAATGGCCCAGCTACCCTGCTGCCATGCAGACTCCCAGAGAAAGAGCTTCTCCAACAATGTTTCCCCAGCATCGGGACGCTGCCTCTATTCACCTCCCACCTCATATTAGAAGCCAGTCGCCTACTGTAACGCAAGTGCTGGGAGACAGACCACAGGTAAGTTGACGTTTGTGTGTTTTCACTTGTTTTTTTTAAAGTTTGAGATCCCTGTCAGTGTTACCTAAACTGTAACTTTTCATTTTTTTTCATTTTTACTTCTAAGATTCAACAGCATGTCCTCACGAGAGACCCGCCACAGAGAATGGAGCAGGAGCAACAGAGCATGCAACAGAGCATGCAGCAGAAACCTGAGAACGCTCCGGTTCCCCAAATGCAACACACTGAAGCTGAAATCCAAAAGCCTCAGCAACCGCAACAGTTCCAGCAGCCCCATCAGTTCCAGCAGGTACCGCCTCAGACGCAGCCTCATCAGTTCCAGCAGGTACCGCCTCAGACGCAGCCCCATCAGTTCCAGCAGGTACCGCCTCAGACGCAGCCCCATCAGTTCCAGCAGGTACCGCCTCAGACGCAGCCCCATCAGTTCCAGCAGGTACCGCCTCAGACGCAGCCCCATCAGTTCCAGCAGGTACCGCCTCAGACGCAGCCTCAGCAGCCCGAACAGCCGCCGCAGCAGCCTCAGAAGTCTGAACAACCACAGCTTCATGTTGCAGATATCACAGTTCAAATACCTACAAAACCAGATGCCGAGGACATGACAGCTGCCTCCCCGGAGGTCCCACCTGCAAAGGCAGAGGCTGATCATGCTGCTCAGTGCCCAGTCCATCCAGGCTTGGCTAAAGTGCAGCAGATAGTTGAACGAGTTGCTAAACTGGAGCAGGAGGTGAGATGCTTCAACGGAAAGAAGAACGATAAGAAGTACTTGTTACTGGAGGAGCTGTTGACCAAAGAGTTGTTGGCGTTGGACTCTGTTGACCCAGAGGGCCGTGCAGATGTACGGCAGGCGAGACGGGACGGAGTTCGGCGTGTTCAGACCATACTGGAAGGACTAGAGCAACTGGAGGAGCAGCCGGCCAGGCCTGCGAGCGAGACCTCGATGGAGGGAGACAGCCTGACGCAGAAAGGAGAGCCCAGCATGATCACCCAGGGGGACGTCGCAATGGCAAAGGAGATATCATAACAGCTGCACACTTCACAATGAAGAGGAAAGAAGGGTTACCTGCTGTATATTTGATAGTGAACAAGTCTGCTCTGGCTAACTCTCCCACACCTCTAACTACAGCATTTGTGGAAGTTGCATGCATTGAATAACAGTGTTGGTATGTCCATTCAGCACATAACTGATGGTATCTCAGTCCAGTCGTATTGCTCCAGCCATTGTTGTTGCCTTCTATGTTGTGCCAATGTCTTCATAATAACACTGCCGTCATGAGAAAGCTGTTGACAACAGCTGCAAGGCAAAGTGAAGTCTGAATTAAGAGGCCTTTATCAATAAATGAAACAGAGATACAAGTATTTTCTTAAGAAATGTCATGCTTCGCTGCCTTCGTCTGATTAAATATCGTAAGAAGCTTTTCTTAATCCAGTCAGCACATCGGTTACTACACCAGTGAGGCAAACTTTGGCGCTTTAAAGCAGAATTTGCGACAAAACTGAGTCATCAAAAAAAAAAAAGTGTCTCCCCATTTATGGCCCACCAGGTCCCGTTGAAGCTGCTTCGTCTCACAACACAGTGAACATGTTTATTAGACGCTGCTTGTTGGTGCATTCTGATTTGCCGTCTTCGCACTTTGCCAGCTTTGAAAATGTATCACGCTGCAAAATCAGCAGCACTTCAGTTGAAGTATATCATTTAAACCAGTTTTGATTGATGTGTTTGAGTGGTTGTATGTGTATTGGTTTACTTGTTATTTCAAATCCTAAAATCAGTATTTATATGAAGTATTTTGGTACATTTATGAATGTGTAATGACACACGGGGGTGGGATGTGTATCTTGCAGACAATCAGCACTTGCTGCTATAAAGGGTCACATTAAGACTGACAGAATGTCCTTGTATCACTACCAAAGCCACAATCTGTAATAATGTTAACACAGTAATAGCCTCAAGGCCTTAAAAGTGCCAGCCCGATTCACAGACACTTCAATATGTCTGTTAAAAAAGGCCCCGATCAACTTTTATGAATAGCCTCTTTTAACACTTTTATGATAACCCTAATTGTTTGTGTAGTAGTTTGTCACGCTCAAAAGATTGTAAGCCACCTGCAAGGTGGAGTCACAGCCTTACACAGTTCTCACAAATTATGGATTGTGGCTTACAGCTGATCATGGTTTATCAATAACTGGCTGAATGGAAGAACTGCTGGTATAATTGAAAATAAAATGTATAAAATATATTTGGTTCCCAAAGATTCTGCAATACAGAGTTTTCTTTTCCCCCTATTTTATACATTGGTCATTTTGTGCACAGTAAGAGGTAAATAACGAGCTGTAGTCCATCTAGCTGCCTTAAGTCTGGCTTAGTTTTCATTAGTAATACTCACAGTGACCTCTGAGGTCAGCTGCTCCCTGCCTTGTCCCTTAGGGCCCCTGAGTCATGACTGAGAACACTTTTGGCCCCTTATTTCTGGTTAGGTGGAGACAAACAAGCTTGTTTTAAAATATGATTTACAGATAACCTTAACCTTTAAATATCAGCATAGAGACTGTTCTGTTTAATGTTAACTTTAGACATAAATCGCCCCTTGCTAACTGTGAGATTTTTCTTTCCATAAGAAATGAATAGCACATTGTTATTATGACTAAAGAAAATAAATACTTGGTAAAAGTCAGGAAGGAAGATTAAACTGACATATTTTAGTTGACTATCAATAACTCAAGAGATATTCGTCAGTTACAGTCTATTTAAACAAAAACTATAATACTTTTGTAGTTAATTGACAGACATGGTTCATTTGCACAGTACCTGAGCACCGGTGATGATGACAGCGTGTCACGTGTTATTGTTTAGAGCAGGAAACGTCGGTGACGTCCCGAACTGCACACGGCGGCTCCCGCCTGGGACTCTTTCTCACTCACTGATGTGTATTTGCCTTGACTTTGTCCAGTATGGCTGTGGGAACGGATGCTCCTTCAATATAAAGGGACGTTAAGTATCAATATGCGTAGAAGTGGAACAAATACATCTGACACGCACCCAGCTGCCGCTAGCTTGCGAGGGAGCTAGCCTCCGTAGCTCACCAGCCCGTGGGAAGCGAGCTAATCTTGGCTAGGCTAGCCGCTGTTAACCTCCGAGACGGTGGAACCCTTGTACCTGGCCGCGGAGCCGGAGAGGTACTTGTTTTTGCGTAACGTAAAAGGACAAAATGGAGCTGTTTCAAGCAAAAGACGAGTATATTCTTCAGAGCGGGGACCGTGCTCTGTGGTGCAGCCGAAAAGACGGGACCATGACTGTCAGACCTGGTACGTATCAGATGCCAGCTTTCTTTTTGCCACTTACACAAACCCGACATTTTGACGTTAATGTGACACATTCAAAATATAGGCGCTTTCTGTTTGTTTGCCAGTCTGGAGTCGTCGCAGTTGGTTTGGTGGTGGGTTTTGTCTCACATTCCTCATTAGTTCAGTCTGATGTCTCCTATCTGTCACTTGTCCACCTCCGTTAAAACCGTCATCAGTTAATCTAATCAGAAACTATCAATCAATGCTCAACAAAACAAACTGTTCGACAAAGAGGGAATGGGAGGTTTTAGATGCGCCACTCCTAAGCCATGAAATCATCGTCCAAGCTTTCATTCCAAGAGTGCCAACACCCCATACAGACTTCAAAGTTCTCACTTTGCTTCTCTTGTTACAAACTGAGGGTTAGAGTGGACTGCTCAGCTCTTTGAATTAGATTACTGTTAGTGCACAATGGGAATAATAATAATAATGATGGTGATAATAAAAGCAACACAATCCCAGCTTTCCAAACCAGCAGCTCCAGTGTAACCTGAAAAGTATGTAAAGCAGCGGCTCCTGACAGTTACACGTTGGTCATGTTGCAGAATGCCACTTCAGCTCACAGCTGTTACAAACTCATATTAAATGAGTACAATGTGCTGCGGAAACGATATAGTCCCAGTGTCTGTGGAAGAACTGCTGAACTATGAGAGACGTTTCATTAAAGTCACCAGAAAGTGGTACATGCCATCTTCTGTGTCAGTTGGAGATGTGTGTCTGCGCGGCCATCCAGAACAGGTTCTCAGTTGCACCGCTCTTTCATTATTTAATTGGAAAAAGGGTTTCCACTCCTCACTGCGTTTCCACTTCGCTCTGTGGCCGACCAGGAAGTATTTCCACGATATTACACACTCTGTCGTGTTATTCATGTTTTCTCTTTCTGCAAGACTTTCCCTTCTTGGGGGGGCCCCTCACAGCCAGTTCGTCTGCACATGCGATTCACCGGCATGTGAAACAGGAAGAGTCATTGTCTGAGGCCGGTTACGGGCGATGTTCTCCACCCTTGGCCTCACCCGTCACATTTTTCTGATTTCCTGCACAGTAAAGTTTTAATCCATAGCCGTGGCTGAGTATTCTCAACCACCGAACCTAACCACCTAACTCATAAAGACATGAAAAATAAATGGAGACTCTTTCTTCTGGTTTTTCTCATAGTTTCATATCCGTTTATTACATCTAATATGCTTGAAGAATTACACTCCTACAAGATTGGCACAAATTTAGTAGGATCTGTGGGTTTTTACTTCCTTTCCCCCAGCTGCAATTTCATGCCCGATTCTTCTCATCACTGAGGCATACAGCCTGTTTTACTGCATATTAAAAAAAAAAGACTTTCAGTGTGTAAAGTAAATCGCCCAACCATGACTGCTTTCAGGTACTTTCTGTTTGGTTCAATACTGGGTTGATTCAGTGTGGCTATTAAGCCGCTGCTGACAGAAAAGGTGCACATGCTCAAATATAGCGTCCGACCTGAGCGAGGCTTTGTGGCCGCTCATCAGCCTTAAAGCATATATCGCACAACACCTTTCTGATGTTCACTTCAATGTATTTGTTTCAGCAACCGACCTGTTGTTGGCTTGGAACCCGGTGTGTTTGGGCTTGGTGGAAGGCGTCATCGGAAAGATACAGCTTCACACAGGTAGGGAGTGCAAATGTACTTTGAAATGTGTGTGTGTGTACAAAGAGGAGTGAGCTGATGATTAATTTGATACGTCAGACTTTATCAGCGGTGTGCCAGTGTGGGCCTCGGGGTTGTCTGCTGAAATACAAGAAGGATGACACAGTTTTAGCAAATCAAATAAATCAGCATGATTATAAATATTTATTTACCGGATGTCTCATACAGCCTTATTAATAAAATCTGCAGTTAACGACTTGTGCGCAGCTGCTTCCTTCACACCTTTCAGAATGTGAGGAATTCTGCACCAGTGACGCATCTCCCTCGTCTTCTTTCTCCTCTTGGCAGACCTTCCACTTGGCCTCGTATTAATCCGCCAGAAAGCACTAGTGGGACATCTTCCAGGCAGCCACAAAGTGTACAAGATCACCAAGATAGCTGTCATTCCCCTGTCTGACGAAGAGCCTCAAGAGCTTGAACTGGAGGTATGCATGCTTTGAGACAAATCCACAAACTTCTGTTGAGATTATTGCTTTCGGTCCCCACCTTTGACAAATCATCATAATAGCACATGTGAGAATCCTACCCTGTATGAATCGGCACGTGATTCATCTGTGCTGAAGAATATAGATGAAAGTAATGAAAAATGAGTTGTAGATGTTTCTTTTGTTTGTCTATTTTTTTTTTTTTAAAATTTTGTGAAAAATTAAAATGACAACAGCAAATGACAAAGGAAGCAGAATATTGCTAAGATTTCAGTTTTTCAGGGGAGCTTCATGGATGGTGAGACTGAATATTTCCAAGTGAGTAATTAAGAATGATTGTTAGAGGATAGGCTCTTAGACCTCCTCCCTGTTCTCCAGTAACAGTTGTTCCCCCTTCGTGGCTAGAGATCCCACAGCTCAATGTAGATGTTTGAGTAGACTAAAATTAGAACATGTCAGGATACCGTAGAGAGTCATTTATTTTTCTTGTTTTGTTTAATCTAGTTGTTTGGAACGAGCGGTGCTCACCTGAATTGCTCTTCTTATCGAACTGAACATTTACGTTGTAAATGTCACAGCGGTATTGACATTTGTGAACTTTCATCTATTTCTTTTTCAGCTTTGCAAAAAGCATCATTATGGGATCGACAAACCAGAAAAACTGGCCCAGTCTCCAGATGAGTCAAAGCTGATGAAAACTTTGAGTCAGATCAAATCTAACGTGGCCGTGCCCATCAAGAAAAAGGTATAGTGCCGCTGTGTGCTCTCTTTCGCTCTCAGGCCGATGCACTGCTTTGCTCATCTTTCGCACCTTTGAAGGCTTTGGGTCTCATAAGATTCAGCCTTTTTTTCCGTGCCTCTGAAACTTAATGGTTTTTCTTCTTTCCACCTGCCAAATCCAGTATTCCCCTGCTTTCCAGGCCAAGGAAAACAAAGAAAAAGAGCGTCTGGAGAGGCGGTTGGTGGATGAGCTCTACAAGATATTCATGGACTCTGACTCTTTCTACTACAGCATGACCTACGACCTGACGAACAGTGTGCAGCGTCAGGGAGGTTCAGACAAGTCCGACTTACCCCTATGGAAGCAGGTTGGGAGATAAGTAACACTTTGTGGTTGGAGTTGTTTGCAGAACCTTCATTTTGACTGATTGTGTTTCTGCTTTAAATAGGTGGACGATCGTTTCTTCTGGAACAAGCACATGATCCAAGATCTTATTGACCTTCAGGTAATGAATTTCTCCACAGTAACAGAGGCACACAGCCATTGTTTTTCCTAACAGTTGACAGCTTAAAGAGTGTAGCTGGTGTCGCTGTTCAAGTGTGGCAGTTGTACGAGTTGATGATTGCAGGACTTTATCAGAAAAGTATGAAAATGTGCTTGAAATAAGGTGTTAACTGAAACTCTGTTGATGCAAAGTACTTCCTTATCGGCTAAGCAAATTATATTTTAATCTTCTTTTTTTTTTCACTGTTGTTTCCAGGTCCCAGAGGTAGACTTCTGGGTGATACCAATCATTCAGGGCTTTGTACAGGTGGAGGAACTGGTGGTGAACTACAACGACACATCTGATGATGAGCGGAGCAGCCCAGAGACTCCACCAAAGGAGATAACCTGTGTCGACGACATCCACCCTCGCTTCACCGTGGCCCTGATCTCCAGACGTAGCCGTCACCGTGCAGGTAGGACAACACGTAACCGTTGGTATGATTTCCTATAAATGGGCTGAGTTGTATAATTAGATTGGATTTGTAGCTTTTTCACAAATGGCTTTAAAGAACTTAGTAGTTTAATGAGTCCATAAGTGAAGCTTGATCTGTGATATGAATAATCAGATGAATGCTGGATGCATTGTTCTTCAAAGGGATGCGGTACAAACGCAGAGGGGTGGATACAGATGGCCATGTGGCCAACTATGTGGAGACAGAACAGCTGATCCACGTGCACAGCCACACTCTGTCCTTTGTGCAGACTCGTGGCTCGGTGCCGGTCTTCTGGAGCCAGGCGGGGTATCGCTACAACCCTCGGCCACGCTTAGAGAAAGGTCAGTTGAAATCTGTTATTTAGCTTAAAGAAGCACAGAGAGCCTTTCTTCGGTGTATTTTATCTATGCCCTAATATCGGATGAAATAAAGTTATCTTGTTAGTCAGTAGTATAACACTTTTGTCTGCATAGTTCTGACGATGGCAACCCTCTCTGCAGATTTCTTGATGTCTTTTGTCAGATCATGCCCCTTGAAAACTTGTGTTCTTCTGAAATTGCAGGAGAGAAGGAGACCATGCCTTACTTTGCTGCTCATTTTGAACAACAACTGGAACTTTACAAGAAGCAGGTGGGTTTACTCTGCCAGAAAGTAATTTGCGTAAATGTGCTTGGATTAAATATTAATCTTATGATGGGGTTTTATTTAGAATTTACCACTTTTATAGATAAATCTTGCACCTGGAACTGCATGTAGTTTCAGTTGTCTTATTGAGGTGTTAGTGTGGGAACTGTAAATCTGAAATTAAACCCGACAGTATGCAGTTCTCTAGTCAGCTTTTAGTAGTTCTCTAATTGTTGGTGTTTGCTTTTAATGTGTTCAGTTGGCTCAGGTATTGAACTAAAACTTTGTTTATGTGAGAAAACGACAATTTAGATGATCCTCCGTGATTTGATATTTGACAAATCGGGGCTTTGTCTGCGGAATGGGCTGCAAGGGTCTGAGTGCTACACAAACTGATTTCGCCGTATCCCTCAGGTCATCATTAACTTGGTGGATCAAGGTGGGCGGGAGAAGATCATCGGCGACGCGTATCTGAAGCAGGTCCTGCTTTACAACAACCAAAACCTGACATATGTTTCATTTGACTTCCACGAGCATTGGTAAGAGAAACGCTGTCATCAGCAGACACATCTGTCGCCTTTTTGACCACAGAGAGTTTACTTCCTCTTTATGCTTTATGTCCTTTTTCGCAGTCGTGGTATGAAGTTTGAGAACGTGCAAATACTGACAGATGCCATTTCTGATATCATCACTGACATGAAGTGGGCCTGGTAAGTGTCCTGCCTGTGACAGCAGCAGCAGAACAAGTGAGGTTCACCTATAAACACCCACTGGCTCTTAGTGTGTGTTAATATTTCTCCTTATTGTTGGGCTTAGGATCTCATTTTCACCAATGTATTAGTTTGTGACTCTGATTTCCCTCCGTCAGGGTGGACCAAGCAGGAGTCATCTGCAAGCAGGAGGGAATCTTTAGAGTAAACTGTATGGACTGTCTCGACAGGACCAATGTGGTCCAAGCTGCTGTTGCTCGGGTAGTGATGGAACAGCAGGTGAGATTTAGCCTTTAAGGATCTATTTTTAACATTTTGAATGCTTTTTATTATTTCTTGCAGCAGTGACCTTTTAGACAGAGTCACATTGTTCCTTCTCCAACACACAGCACTGGATGAATTGAACTGCTCATGCTTTAGTGGCCACAAAGTTCAGCCTCATTCTTTTAGGAGCTCGAGGATTTACAATATTAAGAAGATCAGTTCGCAGTTAATTAATTTGATCATGATATCCGTGATTCTGTTTATGATATAACTACTGCGTGACGCGAGGGTTCAAAGGTCTTTCGAAAGGTGAAATGCGATTCAGCAGCTCCACTCTTCTTCCTGCAGCTGAAGAAACTGGGTGTGATGCCTCCGGAGCAGCCTCTGCCTCACAAGTGCTACAGAATATATCAGGTCATGTGGGCCAACAATGGCGACACCATCAGCAGACAGTATGCAGGCACCGCAGCGCTCAAGGTAACGTCGCCGTCTTTCACAACTGAATCAGAATTCGCTTTACATAGCTAAAGCTTTTGGGAGATAAGATTTCTCCAACAAGAAGATAAAATCAGCAGCTAACCTCAGCTTTACAGAGCTTTTTATAGCAAGTATCATATACTCAGTTCTTGGCTGTCTGGTCCATGGCTTTACTGTAAGGGATACCTGTTCGGCTTGAAACAACAGACATTCTTTTAGAGATTGCATAGAACACACTTGGGCACATTTGATATATAAATGGGAAAATGTTTAGCAGACCAGAGTTAAACAGGAGCAAATATCAGACCTACATTATGTTGCTCACACACACACTTTGTTTTGTTTTAGGGAGACTTCACCAGAACAGGCGAGAGAAAACTGGCTGGTGTGATGAAGGATGGGGTTAACTCGGCCAACCGCTACTATCTGAACCGTTTTAGAGACGCCTACAGACAAGCAGTTATTGGTAAGGAAAGGCAGACTTTACAGCTTGCACCTTTACTGAAAATCGGTCTTTGAGTGACATTCCTGAATAACCTGCATTTCCCCGCAGATCTTATGATGGGGCTGCCAGTGACGGAGGACCTCTACTCCATATTCAGTAAGGAGAAGGAGCATGAGGAAAAAGAGCAGGAGAGTCAAAGAGGAGCCCAGGAGCAGGTCAGCCTCCTGTTGCAGACCTACATGCAGCTTTTGCTTCCAGATGATGAGAAGTTTCATGGAGGCTGGGCCCTCATCAATTGTGACATGAGGTCAGTGGCCTACATGTTAATATAATCAGCGATATAAATGAAAAGGTGTTCTTGTCTTAATAGCATTCTTTTGTTTTTCCCACCAGTCTCATTGATGCAACCAACAAAGATGTGGATGTGCTGCTGCTCCTCTCAGACAAAGCTTACTACATTGCTTAGTAAGTCAGACGTTCATTTTGCAGAACTGTGTCCCTATTTCGTATTTGATAGTTCTTTTGGACTTTCTTACATTTGCATTTATTTTGTTTCAGCTATGATGAGGAGGCAGATAAGGTCAACCAATACCAACGCCTCAACTTAGAGGATTTGGAAAAGATTGAAATTGGTAAGAAGTTGTTTTCAAAGGAGAAGTTCTCCTACACTCACTGAGTCATCTGACACTTCCCAAAAGTGTGCTTCCAGTTCCTGAGTAACCTTTAAGCAACGTCCACACTGGTCATGATTCATGCAACATTTCTACATGTGAATGTTGAAAGTTGTGCACTCTTCAACAGGTCCAGAGCCTACTCTGTTTGGAAAGCCAAAGTTCTGCTGTATGCGTTTGCACTACAGGCACGAAGAAACGAGCGGGTACTTCCACACACTGAGAGCAGCAACACGAAATCCAGAGGACGATGGGAAAGGTAGGCTGCAATTCTTTCAGTCCTTTTGTTTTCATTTTTCTTTTTAAGTTACAGACTCCACCGTTAGTTGCTGTGACTTGACATTGTGACATATTTCAGATACCTTGCAGTGCATAGCTGAGATGCTTCGCATAACTAAACAGGCCACAGGGCTGGACCTCCTTGTGGTTGAGAAGAGGCTAGAGAGGTGAGCATTCAGAGTAATGTTTAAAAATACATAGCACTGACTTGAGCTGCGGCTCACATATGTAAGCTTTCTGCATCTGTCTTCCAGGCGGCAGAGTAAACCTCACGAGGACACGATGGGGATCCAGAACAAACCCGCCGACCAGGTTCAAGGCAGCTCCGGCCTTGCACAAGGCAAAAGCTTCCTCCTCAACAAATTCTCCTCTCTCAATCAAAAAGTGAAACAGACCAAGACGAACGTGAACATTGGTCCCTTCAAGCCTCTCGGTAAGCTGGGCAACTTCTCCAAGCCGGACGTGACGGTAAATTTCCTCAAACCAACTATGCATGTTAACTTATGGAAGTCAGACAGCAGCCTGGAAACATCCGACAGTAAACCTGGCACAGGTGCCCTAAAAGTCATTGGTGTTGAGAATTATGGAAACTCCTCGGACTCTGACTCTTACAATTCTGACCCAGAGCATGGATGCACAGGGTCCTTGGAGAAAGTGGACTATGTACTGCCCAGCTGTGGCATTGTAGCATCCAACCCTCGACTTGGCAGTCGCTCCCAGTCCATCGGTAGCGTGGAACTGAATATCCCCTCTGTTGTCCGGGTGACTGACTGTGACGGACAGCAGGAAGACTCCTCTCAAATGAGTGATGAAAAATCACCGGGGGCCGCCTCGGTCGCTGAAGAAGCCATTCTGATTGACTTTGGCACTCCCATTGATGCCTACTGCCACCAGTTTGTCCAAGATGCACAGACCAAACCTGTGGAGGTGTTTGGAGAGAAGCCACCCACCGTCGTCGTACCCACTCAGAATAAGATCCCAGCAGACTCCGGCAAGCAGCCAAGCTCAGAGCAGCAGAATGAGCACGAGGAGCCGCAGCTCCCCAGGCCCTCCCAGCTCGACGTCCAAACCGCTACCTCCAATTCCAGCCTCCTGTCTGTCCAGAAGCCCAGCTCTGCCGTCTCTGGAGGCTCTCAGAGGAGTCTTTCCTCACAGATGGAGGGAAGCCTCGGGCCTTCACCTGCTGACAGCAACGGCAGCCGAGTGGTGTCCCCTTTTGCCAAGATCAAGAGTTCCATGGTCCAGGTGGCCAGTCTCACCCAGGCTGGCCTCACCCAGGGCATCAACTATGCTGTTGCAAAGGTACAGAAAAGCCCCGAGCCAGATGCAGTCAACGAGGCCCAAGAGAATGAGTTGAAGGCAATGTTTACACAGTGCCAGACCAGGATCATTCAGATCTAGTGCTTTCCTTGAAGCAGGATTATTGTTTTCATCGTAGGTCACCTAGCAACTTCCTATATGGTAGCAGCAACAAAAGCTCACACAGAGCGTCGCTATTTGGCCAAGAAATTAGGTTTCACTTTTAGTTAAACTCGCCCACTTTAACAAAGACTCTCAAATTGACAAATATCTTCCCTGAAGTCCAACATGATTATGTACCCCCCTTCTTTTGAAAGCAGACTGTTTTTGTTTTTTTTGCTTTTGCCATGCAACCTTGCACACTGATCAACGATATTGTCTCATGCTCTCTGTTTTTATGGTTTAATAATCAGGTGTGCCTCCCAGTGGAAACTGCAATAACGTTGACATCATGTCTTTTCTGATATATATGTCCGATGATCAGCGTGTACGTGTAGAAGTAGCATACGGACACCTTTTTAGTAGTCTGGGAATAAAGGAATTCCAGGTTTCAGTGGGAAATTGATAGGAATTTGCACGTTCCGTCTAAATCTTAAATCACTCCAGAAACAGTTACAGTTGAGGCAGATTGCTCCGTAGGTACAGTTCTTTTAAACTAAACTAATCATTGATTACTTAAGATACACACAAACTAAGAGTCAAGGAAATGAATATATATATATATATATTTTGAATAGACCTTAAAAGGACCGGGATGTGTGGAATATTTTTCTTTCTGTAAACGTGTCGCTGGCTTCGGTCTTAAGTTTAATCACTCAGTGCTTGCATGTGTGGTTAATGGTAACAACTGGTTAGCATTAGCTGCATGTTGAAAGACCAACTCCTTTGCTTTATCCCGTGAAGTACGTCATCCTGTAAATGCAGGTCACCTGTGATGTAGACCCTCAACTAACCTGCAGTTTGTTTTTAGAGTAGTCGTAGAAATCAACCAAATATCCCCTTTTGTGAATCCCAAAGGACGATTCTGTGTGGAAAATAACCCTTTTGTAGCTGTAACAAGATAGCCAGACGACATTCCGTACGTAGTTGTCACATGTCATATCAGTGTTGTCAGGTGTAACTTAGACAATGTACCGTTAGGAAATAATGACTACATAAGACCTTAGTAAGAGTATCCTAGGTGTCAATATGTACAGTGAGTATTGTTCATCCGTTTCTGATGGGAGCTTTCCCTTAAGCTTTTTTGCATTCATGGTTGGGTGGAAGCTTGATATGTTTTAAGAGGTATAAGCATTATATTTTGAGAAAGATGCCCTGTACTGTCATTTCAACCAGCAAACTAGAGGTTGAAGTGGTTTTTGATAGGTAAATGTATTGAAATATCTATTCTGCTGTTGTACTATTTAATATTCGAGGGTTTGTTTGCATTGAATCCTTGGTCAGCATTGTACATCGACACCGCATGTTCGACCAAGACTGGAGTGTAGCATATAGTTAGGTATATATGCGGTTACACCCATCCATTGGATTAGAAACACTGACGCTTTATGCACTCCCCAAACTTAAAGCATATTTGCCTTAACAAGGAATTTAAGTGGGATTATGTATATCAGGTATTTATGGCAAAATCTACCTTTTTTTTTTTTTTAAGTCCATTTTTACATGTTACATTTGGTGTACTGTGTAAAATATGTTCAGGGTTACTGTCATCAAGCGTCGTCTTGGGATATTTCAATCAGACGCCAGCACACGAGTGAGATGGGAGTGTGGGGGGGCAGTGTGCTAGTTTTGTGTACTATGCAGTACGTGCGACATTCTGTTGGAGCATCCCTGCTGCTGCTGGTGTTCAGGAATGCTCACCATACAGCAAAGATGTAAACGTTATGTTGCACTTGTGTTGTTTCGTTAACCTCCAGAAGAGGTTTTGCCTCAGTCGTCCATTGAACTTAAAGTTGCTGTTTATGAAAATCTTCCATAGGATGTAGTTATAGACTGCCAGAGCCTGGCCGCCTCATTCCACTTTGCGTAGTAGCGTTTTATGACGGATGATTCGGTTTGCTTTGTGCTGAAATATCCCAAGACGGAAGTGTCACGTTTCATACTTTGTGTTGTCTGCACTCGGCTTGCTCACCAGCAGGTAAAATGTGGAAGATTTGTATATTCGGTTGCTTTGTGGGTGCTGCTGACAGTATGTGGTGCTGCCAAAGCTTTAAGATAGACGCTGGGGGGGGGGGGTTAAAGGTGTTTTTAAACTTCATTCAGGTTTGCGAGCACTGGAGCAGTTCTCGAGCAGAGAATACACCGAATCTGTACAAAACCGGCTGCATTAAGCTAAAAAAGGAAAAGTAATTCTCAACATTCCTGATGAATCCACAATTAATGTCAGCTTTTTAACGCAAAAGCTGGCAGTTTTATTGGAGCATTTATTTGCTGGGTGAGATGTCCCTTTCCCTTCGTTTTCACACCAAGTGCATTTGCATCCACCTCCTCGTTCGTTGTGGTTACACTCCGCTTTCATCAGGACACCATATCCATGACCAGAGATCTTCAAGCATTTGATTTGCACTGCTGAAGCACATTCTCCGAGTACTGGCGTTCATCTGAATGTCTGCAGTCAATTTCTTTCCTCTTTACCAACTGACTGTTGTAATTGTTTTCCACAGTGTACTGAGATTGTATTGTATATTAAAGTATCCTATTTATTATCTTCTTTGGGTGTGTTACTTAATGACAACGTGCATTTGAGCGCTGCATAAGGTTTATTGTCAAACGCATCTACAGGTAGGCTCACTGCCCACTGATACAGTTTCTGTTTGGAACTAACAAACAGAAGAAATCGCACTGTGCAGTGTTAACATCTCTGAAGTTTGAAGAAAAAGAAAATGTAAACTTTTTGGTCTGCAGAAATACCATCAAACTGCAGTCTGGGAATTTAAAGTAAAATGATAAGTGATTGAGATGTTATTGGACACAGTCAGTTACTAACTTTAGCCCAGAACAAGAATATATAACAAATCTTTTAAAAAAAAAAAGTTTTACATCTGAGCTCAATGGCACATGAAAAACTTTATTACAAAGTGTAAAGGTATCAAAAGAAAGTGAAGCCAACGTGCTTCTCGGATCACGGCTCGTTGCCGTTGACACTCTTGTGCTGCTCCATCCGGGTCCTCCGCAGCATCTCCAGGTGTTTGGTTTTAAGCCAGTTGTCTCTGGACAGAGACGTCTGCCCCAGGCTCAGAGACAGCAACCTGCAGGTAGAGTCGCAGTCAGCCAAAATCCAAGCTCTAAAAAAAGCTAAGGCTAAACCTAAACCTGAAACCCACCTCGCCACGACGAGCATCCTGTGGAGGTCCTCCGCAGATATGCTCTGGGGGTCGTCCTTCCTCATATCTACAAAGTCATCTTCGACCGACTGAGGACATGAAGAAAGGACAAGCAGTTCAAGCACAATTAGCTGCACACCATCTACGAGGCAGATGAAGAAAGATTGAACGGCGAGCGCCAAGTTTCGGGACGTCATTTATTTGTGTGCATCTCTCTCAGACAGTGTCCCACCTTTGTCACTTCATCCGAGATGCTGTAGTCGAGCAGCCGAGCCACACTCAGGAAGATCCTGTACTTGCTCAGCTGCGACGAGGCCTGCGGATGCATGTGGACGCTGCCGAGGTACTCCTCCACGTGAGATGGAGCGATTTGTGGTTGGAGGTGTACCTGACAGTCAGACTGCGGGCAGAAAGAGGAAGAGAGACACTGACACCATGCCACGGAGGAACTTTCCTCACTGAAAAAAGAAATTAAATATTAATATGCTGCTGTGTAAAAGTAGGCCCTGACAGCTGTGTGCGCGCCACGTTTGACAGTCTCGAAACTTCCCAGCGACATCGGACAGGAGCACAGCTTTGCTGGCCGACTCTCCGGCTGCTCACCAGCCAACAGCAGCTTGATGTAAACACAGCCATGTAAATGTGACTTCTAATCAACCCGTGGGAGTTGTTTACTGCCCGCTGCCCTTCACTGCAGGACTTAACAGATCTCCAAGCCTGACGCCTCTCCCAGGATTGTTCCTGTGGCACACAGCTGCCACCATGGCAACTCATTAGAGCAACATACAGGAATAGCACACAGCGCATTCCTCGGGCAGTTCGCAACAGAGCGAGACCCGGGCTAAAGCTGCTGGCTGACAGGGTCGCTGCAGCCGACCAATGGCAGCTGAGGTGACAGCGTGACGCCGGGTGGAAACAACCTCCAGCGTCTGACAGAAAGAAACCTAACCCTTCCCTGGCAGTGCTCGTGGAGAGGGGGGGGGGGAGTTTACACTCTGCTGTAGCGCGCCTTATCCCTTTTTTTTTTGTCCTCACCGGCAGCAGCGAGCGGCCCTCTGACGCGATGAGCACGTTAATATTGCAGGGGAATTCCATCTGATGGTAGTTGAAGTCATAATCAACCTTCTGCCATGAGATCAGGTTCCCCAGGGCCGTAACGTTACGCACACCTACAGCACAAATCAAGCAGAGGCAAACATCCAACCCGGTTAGTGCCAACAATGTCAGCAAACTGCAGGGAGGTATGAGCTGTCCCCTCACTGTCGCCACCCTGTGGTCTCTACAGGCCTCACCCGTGGTGTCCAGCTGTCCCTGCTCCAGCTGCGTCTCATCCAGGAACAGAGAGGTGTTTCTGGCCAGCTGCAGGGCGCCGCTAACGAGCCGGTTTGCCACATAGTCCTTCTTAGGCACCAGCCGCATCTGGTTCATGTTCTGCAGGCTCATGCCCAGGTAGTGCGACTGCAACAAAGAGAAAACGTTCAAGCAAAAACTGGGCCAAACAAAGGGAACAAGCGTCGATGGACCACTCACAGAAGGCACAAGCTGCTGGATGATGTGATAGAGGCGCTCGGTGTACGAGGCGACGACAGGACAGCCGCTCAGGTTCAGGGTAAACTTGCCCAGCGGGAGAACATCCCGCCTGGTGTACCTACGACAGAATCATTCACACTGAAATAAACATTTTTTTTTTTAGAAAGACGGGCTTCTTGCTTAAACGTTACAAACTGATTTGAACATACACATTAGAAATGAGATGCAGAATGAGGTACTCAGCAGCCAGAGCGTCACCCAGAAGGACATGAGTGAAGTATGAGAGCAGCTCCGCCCTGACTGCGGCCATCTCACTTAGAGTCGAAGATAAAACTAAGGAGAGAGGACAAAGAGGTCAAACAAGCTGCTTTGGCAACTGCAGGAATGTTGGCTCTTTAAAAGCTTTACATGGAAAATACAAATAAAATGTTTTCTCTTTTGAGTATTTTTGCTTTTTCCCCTCTCAACACAAGCGGAACCATCAGTGGCCTCGTGGTACATCGGTCCAGAGGATGCCAGATGCTGCGGACCAATACAGATGTTACTCATCCAGTTTGAATGGCAGCTTGACTGGATAAAAATTAAGCTGCATTAAGTTTTGAGGCTGCGCTGATGAACTACTGCTCAGGGAAAGTAGATGAAGTTAATTTCCGGCTGATTTACCACGCGAGTGAAAATAAACCCAACATGCCAGCAGGTTTGTGAGGTTGTGCAGTTAGAGTCTGTGTCGCTTTGTACTCGTGACACCGATACGGAATCAATGAGATCAGTCATGGCCTGTCTAGCTTAAAACTGATAGCTTTTGGAACAGGTCCCATACCTCATAGATAAAAGGGAATCTGGTCGGGGCAGCCCTGGATCTTAAAAATAAAAAGCCTTTGATACTGTAAAGCGCTGCATTTTCATTTCCAAATTCACCGTGAACAATTTCTCCCAAAAAGCACTGAAGTGGTTTGAATAATATCTGTCAAACAAAGAATAATGTGTCATCATTAATTACAATAATTAAAAAAAACGTTAGATTAGCAGAAGCTACAAATGCTAACAATCGATAAGTTTAACGGGGAAAAAAACCAAAGAGAAACTTGGGAGTATTCCTACTCTTCTGTGTCCTTACAGGCACTGTTGTTCTCCAAGGTTGCGTTGGGCATCAGGGGGTTGTTGTGTGGCAGCGGCTGGGTGCAGAGCATGTGGAGGCGAGGAACGAGGGAGGCCGGTGGGCTGTGCACCCTCTGCTCCTCTGTGGTTTCCATGCACTCTGAAGGGGCCAGCAGGGATGAGGAGGCGTCTCTGTACGGGAGAGCCAAAGATGAGCAACAGACCGGCAGCCAGAGGGAAAGCAACACCGAATCAACCTTACTTCTCATCAGCCAGAGCGCTCAGTGCGGGGCTGACTGAGAGGATCCCGTAGACCTCCAGGGTGTCGTTCAGTTTGAAACTGTCCCACTCCTCGTACACCTGCAAACAACACACAGCTTAACGCTACCTTCTTTACACTTGGACAGTCTGCTGATGATAGCTGTATCATGCACGACATTTTCAATTGGGAGCCTTGAAAATTGACAGGGAGGGAACAGCAAGGCTGAACACACCTTGACAAGGCAGGAGGGGCCCTTTTCTCCTGGCAGGGGGAAATTGAGGTCGAGGTGGGACGCGGACGTCGCCTGGCTGGAAGGAGCCTCCGTCTCCTGCCGCTTGCAGTCGCCGTTGCCGTGCTGTTCCGTTGAACTCTGAGGACCTGCAGCAAGACACGCCAAAAAAACAAAAAGTCAAGAAACAGCAGCCAGAAGGGCTCAACAAATAATCTCACTTCATCTGAAGGAGGCAAAACAAAGCGCAGCTCATACCAGCGTGTGGTTCCCTCTGCTTCTGCGGCTGAGTGTCCATATCGTCGTCCTCCTCGTAGCTTCTTTTCTGTCTGCTCGGCACGTACGAGGTGGAGGGGACGACTCTTGCTTGGCTCGTGCCGGCATACCTGTGCAGCAGAATTAAGGAACGCTACGCAGCAGCATTCAGAAGCACTCTTATGCTACTTTCTTAAATAAGTGAACAAGGATATCTCCTTCACCCACTGATTTTCTCCAGGGATTGGCACACAGTAGAAAGTCTGTCTCTCTGCAGTCACTGCGCTTCTGGAGTTAAAATCCACCTGGAGATAAAACACGCAGCCACGTTCAAGCCGTGTCGGGGCATGTACGGGCCACTGAATGCCTGAAGAGATAAACTCACCCCACATTCTGTCACGTCTTTGTACTTCCCACAACGCAGCGTCTGGGGATGTTCAGACAGTAAAATAAGATGTTGATATTCAACACGGGAACAAATGCAAAAGAGCGAGCAGCAGACACACTAGATGTTTGTGCATATGCAAATAGCTGCAAAGGGGGGGAGGAGGAAGCACACACCTTTGCCTGTGTGGAGGGATCGACAGTCTCATACACTCCCATGTAGAACTCTGGGTCGAACATGTCCTGGATTAAACAGCGAAACTTCACCAGGCTGTTGGGCTTCAGGTAGTGCAGAGGGACGTCGTTCAGAGACGGAACCTGCGTCCCAACAAAGGTGACAGTTACCTACGAGTAAGTGTGCTGAAATAGGTGTCGACAATGGCGTTTCCAGGCATCTTTTGCATCTCTGTGTAATTCGTACGGTAGAAGAAGCTGGGTTACCATCATCTGAGCGTCCTTCTCTTTCAGCTGATCTTTGAAAAATCCAACCGCTTTCGTCTCCCATCCAGAGTTTGGACCATTCTGGGAGGCAGCTACAACACCAAGAAGTCGTGGTGTTAACTTGTGGTTTAAACTGGCAGCAAAATGAATGTGCAGCCTTTAAACAAACAGGGAACCTTGCTGCATTAGAAATGCATGAAAATAGATTTGCACCAACCTAAAAGGTAGCATCAGCATACAGTATGCTCCAAGTACTTTGATCATGGCAAAATTTAAAAATGGATTATACCAAATTGTAAAAAAAAGAAGAAAAAAGGCATTACCTACTTACATGCGGTCACCTGAAAACTTTGATTAACAAATTAATCTTCTAAACCTATAAATAACATCCGTCTACTTCATAACAGCAAGTACCATTACCAAATACTTCAAAAAAGTAGTGCGGAGTTATTTCGTTTTTAGCTGGTAACTTCTTGTTCACGTTGTGTTTAATAATGAGTAAAGCTAGGGGAAAAAAACACCTCTGTCTCCGAAACAACCTATTGAGAGAAAGTATTTTCTAGGCGAGCTTGACCGATTTCAGTTACAAGTTCTGGCTTTTCTGTTTAAATGCGGGAAGTCAGCATCTTTGTGTACTTAAAACTGGTGTGGGTCCAGACTGCAGTGAAACACAGCTGACAGTTACTTCACCGAGCAACTTTATCAAGCGATAAAAGCGCAGCTACATGTGATGAGAGGCTGGCTGGCTAGCTAGCTAGTCTCACGCGTTAACGATAGCTGTCACAGAGCGGAGTTCGCGAGCGTCTTACCGAACATCCCTTCAACAACGCCTAGAGGGTCGTTGATCCAGTCGTGTGTGGAAGGCATCGTAAACCTGGGACAATATTCGGGAGAATGTAAAATAGAATCAAGTAAAACCGATGTCAATCCACTACTTTGTTGACTTTCCGCTCACACGAGATTGCAGAAATGAGGGCGGGAAATTTGCGTCACTGGTCGTGGAGAGCAGTTGGCTTGTTTTGTACACGGGGACAAACCGGAGCACGGAGCTAGCACTGTCACTGTCGCTGGTCAAAGTTGTAATTCAGCAGCAGACGGGTTATTTTGATTTTGAATAGAGGCGTCCTTTCAAATAAGTAGAAAAAATCATATAATCTTAAAATAAAACCCTTTATCAAGTAAGGTTTAAAATACATGAGTTTAGATAATCTTCCTGATATACAGGTGGCAGTAGCGAGAGAGAGACTTCGTTTTTTACACAACCAACGAGCTGCGGTCAAGTGGCCTGCGTTATTTTAGCAGATCTATATGTCATATGTTGGGTTGTTTGTCCGTGAGTAGATCTGTTGTTGCTTTACAGATCAGTAAAAATCCGTGAGCGCTGAGAAAGCGCCGCTTGAACGGCGGAGTGCGAGCTGCCAGCTTGCTCCGGTTGTGGCTACGTGTAATTCTAGGGGAAAATGGCAGATAAAAAAAATAATAATGCTCCCAACACCAGTTCAAATTTACTGTTCAGCGCCGCTCCGGAGTTTAACTTCAATTTGCCTTTCATGCCAGTGAGTCAGGCCACTGGTCCGGCGGTGTTGTCAGGAGGTGAGAAAAAGCACCAACTGAGGAAAATGTCTTAAAAAATACTGAGGTCGTTAGCAAGCTAAGCTAGCTAGCCGGGCTCATTTGCTGCTGTCAGCTGTTATGAAGTGCAAAAGAGATAGAAAGAGGAACAAACTGTATATGAGTAGCATGTCCTTTGTTTGGCAGGTTAGGAAAATTGATTTTTAATGCGTTTTGGTTGGACTGTCGATTGTTGTTGTTATACTTTACTTATGTTTTAGAGGACCATATTTCAAAACATGTACTGTTAAGTCTGGTGTTTGGCTGCTTCCTCTTGCCATCCACATTAGTTAACTGGCATGTCTTTTATAGACTGTTTAAGAAGCGACCTGCACGGGAAAAGTATTTTCTTTATATATTGTCATCCTTGCTTTTTGGATGGAAGTGTTACACTGTTCAAAAATAGTCTTCCTTTTTTTTTTATGTCCATCAGATGATTCCACAGATGTTGGAGAGGAAGACAGTTTTCTTGGTCAGAACTCTGGGAATGGACCGGCTGCCTCCTCTACATTTAGCTACTTTTCCAGTCCTGTAACCACCTCTGACCCATTTGCATCCATAGGCCAGTCACCATGCCCACCGCCAGCACCGTCTGCAGCCCCAACAACTGCAAGACCTGTTTCCCCTCCCAGCAGCGTTGGCATGGCTCCACTACCACCACCATCATCCGGCTCACACATGAACCCTTCTACTTCAGCGTTCGGTAGTGCAGTTTACCAGAGCCCTGTTGGGCATCACACTCCTCCCCCTACCACGATGACCCCTCCACCTCCCCAAATTCATCAGCAGAGTCATAACCCGTACCGACACACCCCCACGAGCAGCAGAGCCAGTCCTTACATTCCAGCTCCAGAGATCTTGCCGACAATGCACACACCTCAGCAGAATCCCTACCCCCTCAGCTCCCCGCCGCAGATGTTCCCGCCGCCGGGACCCACGTTTACAAAGGTAGATAAAACCAACTGTCTCTCTGCTCTTTGACTTTCAAAAATAGCAATGGGGTTTATGATTAGGTCATTTTAAAAAAACAACGCATTGCAATTCTTTTTTTCAGCCTCCTCCTACACATAGTCAGGGGCCTCCACTTCCACCCACCACTGCTGGAGCCATAGTTCCTGCAGGCCCCATGATGCAGTACAACTACAACGTCTATGAACCAGTTCAGCCTCATTGGTTTTACTACAAGCAAGTGGAGTCAAAGAGCGTCTGGCTTCCTTTCAGTATCATCGACTCCCTTCAGCTCGAGGAGACATATAACTCAGGTTTGTCAGCGTTTATCTTGAGCATAAGACTTAAGCATCTCAGACTAATAATGCTCTGACAGAGCCGTGAAATCGTCATCTACCACAAATCTGTTTCTTCCAGTTCAACCAGATCCAGAGAATGTGATTGTACGGACAGACGGGGGGCGTTACGACGTGCAGCTCTACGACCGCGTCAGGACTGCAGTGTTCTGGGAGGAGGAGCCGACAGAGGTCCGGCGCTGCTCCTGGTTCTACAAAGGGGACTCGGATAGTCGCTTTGTTCCGTACTCTGAGGAGTTTAGCGAGAAACTGGAGGTCTGTCCAGAAACACTGATGGGTTTTATGTTGCATCAGAATACTGTAATAATTTTGTTACACCGGTGTTTCCAGCACTGCGTCAGTTGTCATGTGAATGTTTGCTTTGGGTTGGAAATAACACACTCTAATTGTGGCAACTTCAGGCAGAATATAAGAAAGCTGTGTCTACAAACCAGTGGCATCGTAGACTGGAGTTCCCATCAGGAGAGACTATAGTCATGCACAATCCAAAGGTAAGTCCCCACGAGTGTTAAGTGATGCAGTTAGCCCCATTAGTTTGGTTTGAGAGGTGGTAAAGATTGATCTGTTTGCTTTTGTTAGGTCATAGTGCAGTTTCAGCCCTCCGCCATACCAGACGAGTGGGGCACAACTCAGGACGGGCAGACCAGACCCAGAGTGGTGAAGAGAGGGATCGATGATGACCACGATGAAGTGCCAGATGGTAACCTGCTTCCTCTGTACTCGCATTTATTTAATCTAATCACTAAATAGAAAAGTGATGTACATATTCTATATATGACGCGGAGTCAAAAGGCAATTTTGCATTTATTTTACAAGAATAAAAAAAGATTGAACTAATTAATGATCAAACTTGATCATCATAGGTTAGGTTTTAGGTGGTTCACAGGGCGATGAGTGACCCTGTGGATCGACCGAGGTACTAAAATCCCTCCATTCAGTTATGTGCATCTTCCTCCAGGTGAGCTTCCCAAGGTGGATCATCTGGTCTTTATGGTTCACGGGATCGGCCCCGTGTGTGACCTGAGGTTTAGAAGCATGATCGAGTGCGGTGAGTACCGCGCATTCTCCTTTAATGGCATTTATGAAAGCAACCGTATGATTCTCATATTCTTGGGCTTTCAGTGGATGACTTCCGCAGC
The DNA here is from genome assembly GCF_036924035.1 of Leuresthes tenuis. NCBI lineage: Eukaryota > Metazoa > Chordata > Actinopteri > Atheriniformes > Atherinopsidae > Leuresthes > Leuresthes tenuis. The sequence continues at coordinate 21,171,453 of NW_027325362.1, forward strand.
GTGTCTCTGAAGCTGCTGCACAGTCACTTTAAGAAATCGCTGGACGAGCACGCCATCAGCCGAGTGGAGTTCCTGCCTGTCCGGTGGCACACGGCTCTACACGGAGACGCAACGGGGGTGGACAGGTGAGGGGAGGCAGGACGGTCAACTTGTCCGAACTGTCCCAAAAATCTGTGCGACTGTTCGATAGTTTGTATTAAGCTAACTTCAACTTTGCTGATACAAAGTGATGCTTCCACTCAATAACTGGCACGCTGTTTGGGTAAATGTCGGCCTAACTGTGGACCTAATCCTGCAACTTGAGTCGTTTGTCTATCAGTTGCACAGAAGGAGTCAATTTTCTGATGATATCACGCGAACTGTTTTCTGTTTTTTTTTTTTTTTTCCTTGGAAAACATCCTGAAAATCCTGATCTCTCTGTAATGTGTAAATCTCATTAGTGCGCTTGAGTAAACTGAGCACTTGTTGGGGTTATTTTAAGCTGCAGATTAATTCTCATGGTGCTCCAGGGGCTGTTCATAGCAGCAGGCTGTTGTCTGTTGTTTTGGCCTAATTAAAGTCTGGTTGGAGTTCATGGTTGTAAAGAAGAGTTTCATCGGTGTAACATTGTGCTTCGGGGATGTTTTCTTAACATAGACTGTAGAAAGTGGACTTGGATTAGGTAGATTTACTCCGTCTTAATAGGGCTGTATTTATTTGAATGATTCCATATTGAGTTATAAAATCTGTTGGGTAGTGTTTAAGTGGGCGTCTGTTCTTGGTCAAAAGAAATTGCCAAAATCTCTCGTGTTACTTTAAGACGGTAGTGTGGCCGTGTCATTTAGAAACACTGTAATTACCCCAATTACCAAGTAATCACTCTCCTGACCAATAACCATACCATCACACAGGCTGCACGTACAGTGGATGTCCCTGACGATCCATCTCTGACGATCCATCTCTGACGATCCATCTCTGAATTCTTGTGCTTCTTTGTAGGAGGATAAAGAAGATCACCTTGCCCAGCACTGGGCGTTTACGTCACTTTACAAACGAGACTTTGTTAGATGTGCTTTTCTACAACAGTCCCACCTATTGTCAGACCATCATGGACACAGTTGCTCTAGAGATGAACAGACTTTATGCCCTGTTTATGGAGAGGAACCCAGACTACAGAGGAGCCGTATCAGTGGCTGGACACAGCTTGGGTAAGAAACCAGTTCACTGTCTGCAAGACCACCAGTTCATGATTTCTTCACCCTTTTCAGCCGTATTGTTCTTTATTTGTCTCTGTACTTGCAGGCTCCCTGATTCTCTTTGACCTGCTTTCTAATCAGAAGACTGTCTCTCCTGGGATGGTCATGCCAACTGTACCCACTGCCAATGGAGATACCAAACAGGTCACTCACTAGCTAATGAGCACTCACTCAAATATGCTACCATAAGTCAAATGTGTTTACTTTTTTGGCATCCACAGGGTGCTGAAGTTTTTGTGACTGCTACCCGCGCGCCCAACCTTGGGCTGATGCTGAAGTGATATACTGTGTCAGTACTAGTTGCAATTCACACAGTAACTTGTAAATCGTGCCTCTCGTATCAGGTGACAGCTCCGGCTACACAGGGGAGTAATGCAGTCACTCCTCCTGCTGCGGAGGAGCAGCCCAAAGAAGAGGAGGAGGAGGAATTCCAGGATCTTGCTGCGGTGCTGCAACATTTGGGCCTGTCTGAGTACAAAAGCACCTTTGATGAGGAGAAGATTGACATCGAATCTTTTGTAAGAATCTTTTGCCTCTCGTATTTGCGTGATTTTCTTTTTCTAAAGATATTATTGCAAGGAGGGTTGTTTCAATTACATTTTTAAAACTAAGACAACACAGGAGTTTGTTTTTTTTTGCCCAATAAACCCTTTTTTGTCCCTTCACATGTTCTTCCAGGTCATGTGCACCATAGAAGACCTTAAAGAGATGGGACTCCCAATGGGTCCCAGGAAAAAGATTGCCAAGTTTGTTAAAGAAAGGATTAACCGACAAGTAAGTTTGTTACTTGAGCGTCAGCGTTACTTGAACCTAATGGCGTTGACAACGTTCTAAATTTGTGGCGGTTTCTTGTGCGCAGGCTGCCCGTCGGGCAGCTCAAGAGGCCAAAGCAGAAGTGAAAGGGGACAGCGAGGTCGCGGTGCCAACGCCAGCAGCTGAGGGGGTCGTTGACCCCACCGTAAAGAAGCTTCCAGTGGGCAACACCGTCTCCTCTGTCCACGTCAACTATGATTACTTTGAAGTCGGTACCGGACAGGTAAATAAATCTGCCTTCAAACACAGGGAAGAAAATCAGGATTGACATTTAATAATAACTTCACTTACGTTTGGTTCTGCAGGTGTCTGTGGTCTACCACTCTCTGGACTTTGAGCCCGTGAATTTCTTCGCTCTAGGTTCTCCGATCGGCATGTTTCTGACAGTCCGAGGACTCGAGAAGATTGAAGAGACATACCAGCTGCCCACATGCAAGGGATTCTTCAATATCTATCACCCGGTATGCAGCTCCTCCAGCGTTTATTTCCTCAACAAGTTGCTGATGAATAAGCTTCTGATGCTACAGAAGTCTCTGCTTTTGCTTTTGTTCAAAGGTATTTCAGTTGGTAATATTACGTCTCGGTTTAAGAAGTAGAAAAAAAAAAAAAAAAACACATGCATCCTAGTCAAATAAGGCAGCAGGTGCTGGGCAAAAACTGGGGGGGGGGGGGGACTAAGACGGCTCACACACTGCAGGGCTCTGTTCAGGGCAGTGACAGTCGGATCACAACAACTCCTCATCAGACAGAAGATCTTTAATCACACGATGCTGACCACCTAATCAGGTCACATGGGGGTAAATCTTCCAATTCGAAATTAGTTTATTACCATGATTTTTATTTATTTATTTTTTTTAAACGATCCAGTAAATATGGACAAGACGGGCAGAAAAAGCTCAGTCAAATCTTTTTGGGGGGCAGTTTCTATAACAAAGAAGTGTTGCTCACACTGATGTAAAATAACGCTAACAGTGAACTCTTTTCTAGTTGGACCCAGTTGCGTACAGGATCGAGCCCTTGATAATGCCAGACTTGGACCTGAAGCCTGTTCTGATCCCACATTACAAAGGAAGGAAGAGGCTTCATCTCGGTATGACGCAGATTCTTTTCTCTTTCTTTTAGCCCAAATAACCAGATCAGTGTAATTTTTTTTTCCCGGTGGCAAAACTTCCTGAAGCCAAGAGAAAGTTCTGAAAATAAATGAAGACTCTTGAATTAAGTCGTGTTACTGAATCTCAGTTAAGCCCCTCCAACCCTGCTAACGTGCATCCTGGGTGATCCGATCACAAGTGGCCAGCTCAGTATGCTGTGTTCACACCTGGCGTTACGATGGCCTTATAATATGTGACTACCTGTTATCACATCTTAATTAATGAGCTCTGAGTGCAAACAGACATGTGGCCTGTGTCACACTGTCAGCTGAGCAACTCAAATAGGACATCAGCACGTCTACTGATGCTTCTGTGAAATCACAAACTAATTTGGTGGCCTGAACTTTCCAAAAAAATGTTTCTTCTAGAACAAAGAGGGAGAAAGGTTCTAAAGCTGCTTGTCTGGCATCACATCAGGTCAGTAGATGGTCCCATATTCTGTTCAGATAAGCCAAATGAGTTTGGATAAAAGCACTCCTGGATCACCTGTGAGTTTGACCCGAGTGTTCGGAGCTGAATGTGATCAAATCACACAGGACGCACAGTGATACCAAATGTAAACCGGCCCTATTACTGGAACACACACACACACACACACACACACACACACACACACACACACACACACACACACACACACACACACACACACACACAGAAGTGCGGTGGCCATAAACAAATACTGGTCTTGTCAATTACATGAGATAAATTTCCATCATGTGCTGGATTTAACAGTGGCTCTCTGTGTGTTTCAGAGCTGAAGGAGAGTCTCTCCAGGATGGGCTCGGACCTGAAACACGGCTTCATCAGCTCCCTGAGGAGCGCCTGGCAGACTCTCAATGAGTTCGCTCGGGCTCACACGTCGTCGGCTCTACAGGCAGAGCTGGCCATTGTGGCCAATCAGATAGAAGAGGAGGAGAAGCACGTGCAGGAGGGTGAGTTCCCCCCGATGTGTGACCTTTCCGTCGACTTATATCTGTACTGCGAGGTTGATAACTTGGTTCTGGTCTGTCGCAGAGCATAAGATTCCCGAAAGCCTCGAGCTACAAAGAGAGGAGGAGCCTCAAGTGAAGATTGGGATGTTAAACGGAGGGAATCGGATCGACTACGTCCTGCAGGAGAAGCCCATCGAGAGTTTCAATGAGTATCTGTTTGCCCTCCAGAGTCATCTCTGCTACTGGTACCTAAGTTTCCTTTCAATTCATGACACATTGCAACTTTTCCATATGAAGCGTTCCTTTTCACGTCATCTGGACATGTCGTAGTAGGGAAAATGTAACCAATAAGAGCACTCAAAAAGGGAACGTTACGCTCTCGAGATTTTAATGAAAGTAATCCAGATAACCCAGAAAAAACCGAATGGACATCTATTGTTGCTTTATCTCTTCTTTACGTGACATGGAATCCAGTTTCTGCATAGTTTTGATGACACGAAAAACAGCAAAGACCAGCATTTGAGCTGCCATCGTTGCAGTTTGCACGTCGTCTCACTGTGACTCCGTCATGACTGAGTTGTTTTGTTGTTGTTTTGTAGGCAATCCGAAGACACGACTCTGCTTATTCTCAAAGAAATCTACAAGGCAATGGGGATCCATCCAGAACAGGTGGCTCATTAATACACTGAACACAGGCCTGTCTGAACCTTTTCCCCATTTGGTTTACTTCACGTCACTTCACCTAGATTTTGATTATTCTATTAGTTTCCTTTTATTTTATTGATGTAGCTTATTGTAATACAGACCAGTAATACATTTGTATTATGCCATTTGTCTTAAATTAAGAAACATGAAGGAGCTGGTAGATTCAATGACATTCGACATGTTTGATATGACATTTTTATAGCATATATTAAAGAACTGGTTGAGTTTACTAAAAGACAAATCACCAGATCAAATGTTAATGGAAGAAATTACATAGTAACAGTAAATGCAACCTTCTCCAAGTTTTATTTCATGGCCAAAATCTCAAAATAAATCATTACCTTGCTCAAGTTTTTCTCTTGTTTGAATTTTTCTGCATGGCTTAACCGGAAGACTCGTTTCTCCTGTAATGCGAGGAGACTTGTGGACTATCTACAAAAAGCTGTTATCGCGTTATCAAAAACACTGATTTTTAAAAAGAACTTCAGTACAGGATATGATGCAAGAACGACCTGCTTCTGTAGTGAGAACAAACAAAAAAAAAAAGAAGCACCTTTTGCCTGCCGTATGTAAGCTTTCCACAACTGCACTCGACATTTTACCTCCAACCTGCGCGCCAACCGTCTCCGCAGCAACAATCCTCCCTCGTTATGAGACGGATGGAGGTGAACAAACAGCCGCCGACACAACTTCAAACATGTGCAAAACAATCGAGTCAGCGTGTCGTATTACTTGGAACCTGTAGGCACATATGAACGAGAGATATTCAACTTTTATGAAACGGAGGAATATTCGCAAAGTATTTACACGAGTGGCTGTTTCTAACATTCAATCTCAGTATCAGGAGTCGTAGCGCTGAGAGCGATTCTCTCTGGGTACAGATGTTTCAACACTAGACCTGATGCCGAAGGTCTGCAAGCTATATGCTAAAGAACACTGCTTCTGGTTCTTAAACCATCACATCTGCACGTTTTCTGATAAACTCTCAAACACTGTCATCAACACAAAAAAAACAGCCTGTAAAATACAACATTAACAGAACATAATGGCTCCAAACACAACTGCCAATCTACTGTAGATGAGTTCCAAGATTGTGCATTGCTTTGATCTAAAGTCAAGGCTCTCGAGCGCATACTTCAGTGGTCAAATTATATTTCAACCTCCGTTGTGAGTAAGTGCAACTGCTCACTGTTCTTAAACCCAATAAATTAAAAACACGTTTCGTAACCGTCTTTTGTTCCATTTGACAGAAAAAACAACAAAAACCTGTAAAAGCGCCGCTGTCTTTTTGGAATGCAGAAATCCTCCGAAACGGCTAAAATCTTCCAAAAAGTTCACATTCAGAAATAAAGCTGCGAAGAAACCAGCTGCGAGTGGAAGCAGGAGGACGGCTCACAGAGAGATTTCTGTCGCTCGGGTCGATAACTGCATGCTTACTGAGTAGATTTCAAAATGTAAAATTAAAGTTCATCTCACTCCGACAGAGACGATGCTGCTTCATTTTTTTCTTTTTACATGTCAAAGTCCTTCGAGTTAAATATTGCTAATTTGATCATTTACGGCTGTAGCTCCTTGGTGAGACGTGTATCACGCTGTGAAGTTTTCACATTGCTCAATATTCATTTTTGTACATTCATTTGTCTGCAGCTGTGCAGTGAAATACAGAAGGATCCGCGTAAACATGTCTTTGGTGTGTCGAAACAGTATCGGCACCCCACAGTCTGAATAAAGGAATTATGTTGGGCGTTGTAGAGGCTTGCTCAGTCTTCGGTTTTGCTCTGAGTCTTGAAGGCCTGCTTGCGTAGGTGAGCTTCGATCTCCTCCCGGAAAACCAGCATGCCCATGTGAGAGTGGGAGGCCTCGTTCATGGCTTTCGACTGGATGCACATGCGGTACTGCTCCGGCGTCAGCTCGTCCGCACACTGCTTCTCATGCCACATGTGGAACAGGCTCGACACCGGGGTCCGGATCACTATCAGGTCGCTCCGGAGATACTTCCTGTACAAGTGGACGTCTTCCACTCCCCAGCCTTTGACCTCGAGATCGAAGCCGCCTGGATGGAAAAAAAAATAATAAAAATTTCCAAGTGCTTTGATACAGTATCGTAAGCCATTTCAAATCATGGTGTCATAAGTAGTTAAAACAAATGTTCGCCGCTTACCGATGTTTAGAAAATCGGAGCGATACTGACAAGTCATTCCAAATCCAAAATCTCTCCAGAATCCAGCGTCTTTTTTGTGGATCTGTGTCAAAACCCAAACAGCCCAAAAACTGAAATATTTACCCACAAAACTGACAGAATTAAATCATCTTTCCAACCTATTCATGAGAGGAGAGGACACTAGCAGGCGTCTTACCAGTTGGAGTTCGATAGGTGGAGCCAGCTCCAAATTTCCATAAACTATGGCAGGATTGTACAAACTGAACACCACCGGGTAGAAGACTTTCTTGTCTACAAAACAGAGTTAAAGCTTAATCGTAAGCAAACGGCACATTTCACCTTCGGCCGAAAACCAGAGCACCACCAGATCAAACCTACTGGGAGCAGTGTGGAGACGACAGGTGTTGAGGAACTCCAGCGTGAAATGAATGTCCACGTCACAGAAAAACATCAACACGTCCCCTTTCTTCCACGCGTGGGCTCCGATGTCCAAACCTCGACCCCGGGAAAACTCCTCGTCCACCGGGATCAGAGTGTAATTGGAGAAGCTCTCCTCCCTGGAGAACAAAAATAGTTTTTTTTTTTTTTTGTGTCGACAAATGCTCCAGTGTTAAAAGCGAGTTACAATGTGCACATACGGAGGCACAGGGGACAAACCTGGACATTTTTTCCAATGACGACTTCACCTCCTGCAGGCCTTCCTGTCCAAAATAAACCACTGTGAGATGAACTCGTCTGTCCTGCTGTATGCACACATCCCTGAGGAAAACAAAAGGATTTGTCAAGATCGTATCTGCTTACCCTGTAGGGATTTATCAAAACAAGAACCAGGCTAACGTGTCTTCTGAAAGCAAATAAACGCAGCGTGCTGGGTCATGTCTCCCAGACGGGGACGGTGTTTTGTTTCCTTCCTACCTGAAGTTTTGTAAGAACTGCGAGAAAGTGTCGACTCGGCCCGCCAACGGCACAATGATGTTTATAATCATTCCTGATGTTTCTACAGATGTGCTCCTGACTTTCATGATTGGACCGAATGGTCTGAAGAGTGTGACGTGGCGGAAGCTGCTCGAGTCCTCTTTGGCAAAGAAGAGCTCATAGAGTGTCCCTTTGTCTCGCTCTGTCCTGTACAGTCCTGCCAAAACATAAAAGACGGCGCTGAGAAAACATCGGTGTCAGTAATTACCAGTCTGCGGTGTGGCTCTTACCTTCAGTGAAGTGACCCTCCGTGTAGGTTTGCCTCTGCATGGGCATGTCGTCCTCTACGCCATCCTCCTCGTCGGGGTTGTTGATGATATCCAGTGCGGCCTCAATGACCTCCACCAGCTCGTCCCTGCGGTCTTTACGGACTGGCTTCTCCTCTGGGTGCCGCGTCAGCCCCATCTCTAGCTGGTACACCTTGGATGAGGTGAAACTCTCAAAGGGCACCAGGGCGTACTCGCTGGGCAGACGCGCTCCTGTACTAACCTCGGCCTTGTCGATCTGAGAGTGCAGGAACTCCAGCAAGTCTCCGGGCTCTTGGTCTTTGTTCTCTCCCAGACCCTGCACCCCCGGCGGCTCCTTCTTGTCTTGCAGCAGCTTCAGCTTTTCACTCATTTCCTGAAGCTCCTGCTTAAGCTGGGCAATCTGCCGCTTGAGACTGGAAGCACGGTTGAGGTGGCGCTCCTCCTGTTCCTGCAGCAGTGCCTGGTAGTATTCCTTCCCGTAGGTCTCTCCCACGAGGCCGGGCAGGACCAGGCTGGCATCCGCTGGTGGAGTGCACTCCAGCAGGTATGCAAACAGCAGAAACACCAGCAGCAGGAAGAGGCCCAGGAAGAGCCAGCGGACCCGACCCTGGAATGGCAACCCACGCCTGGGCATCACGTCTTCCTAAGACCTATCGCTGGCGAGTCTGCATCTCCTTTTCCCTTTGCTTACATTACACACAATATGATGAGAAACATCGTCTCAGTGGCATCAAAATGCAATTAGGTCATTTTAATGTGAGGATCTTGGTTCTTGGCTCCAGCTTGCTCACAAAACGCCTCTGTGTGAATCCATGCAACAATCACCTGTGAGACAGAACAGAGTAATAATGGTAAATTAGAAAAAAAAAGCAGCAGGTGTATAGGACGTCACTGACGGATAAATGATTCAGATAAAAACACAGCAGATAATCCGCCGATACCACTTCAGATGCTGTAGCCTCAGTAGTTAACCAACCTGCCAGTTCCAGTTTCATTCTCTAAAAAAATAAAACAAAATGTGTCCAGTGTATATCCAGCTTCAGCGAAGATTCTACAGTTTCATGGTTCTGTTGGAACCAGAAGAACACCGGGACAGCTGGAGTTCGCTATACCTGGGCAGCTAGCACACGGCGACTCGCTCTCAACCAAACAACAGCACAGTGAAACTGGTGGACGAACGTCACCGCCGACTAATGACGACTGATTTCCGGTTTATCAGTTTGCTTTTCAAAATAAAGCCACTGCACTCTTGAACAGCAATATAACACACCGAACGTGGCAAAGGGTACAAACATGCGAACCAGAGTTGTTTTTGTTGATGATCTTGTGAGATATACGCTAAAGAAATTTCACACACGCGGTTTACAACATCATGGAAGCTAAGTCTTCAGTATCCAGCCCCTCCACTGCTTTTACACCTTTTACTGGAGCAGTCGATTGTTGAAGGTCACACAGCTTAGTCCCAGGCTCACGAATTAATGCTGTTTTTCTCTACTCTGACACCAAATGTTTTCACCTGGCGCTCACTAGTGTAAATCCTTCCCAAGACTCCTGTAATGAAACTCAGCGGCGCCACGAGTTTCAGGAGGTAGAGTTGGAAACCACGATTCTTTTCACAAAAAATAATAAAATAAAATAAGCACTTAACTCTTTTTGGCTTGGCTGGGCTGACTGTTTCCTTTCTGTGCCTTCTGAAGGGGGGTTAATGTAAATATCTAACATAACTTTTTGAACTTATGAATACAAATATGAAAAATATTGAACATGGGGCCTTTTTGCTGATGGAGTGTTGAGTACTTTCACACATCAACAAAAATCACTTATGACAGCAACTGCTTACAGGACTTTTTTTTTCCATTAGGGCTTCACCACAACTCCAAAGAGGAAGTCACATTTGGCAAAGCGCTGATTGTTGTCTCAGCACGCAGTCATGCACACAGAAACACAAAATATACACCAGAAAGTTCAGTTTCATCCGTTTTTTTTTTCAACTTTGAGCTATATGGCGTGTCACTTTCACAGCCTGACAGATTGCTTGTAATATCTGATCATTCACATATTAATATATTTGTAAGCGAAAACCACAAAAAAACACATACTATCACTGACACACATGCCATCACTTCAGTCTTTTCTTTGCCAATTTCAACTATAACCGGCCCGAACTGACAGGTCTGAAGACTGCATTAAAAATGACAACACATTTATAGGTAGGTGGCACACAAATTGCAGTTAATTTGCTTACTTGCTGCTAGAAAGCCAGGCTGAAGATAACTCTCAGTTGTGTTAACAGCAAGGCTTTGGAGAATGTATTTTTCATATTTTGAAAAATCCCAACCGGATATACACAGGGCTCTACGACTACCTTGCCCATACTCGGAGCCTCGCTATGGTTCAGGTTATTTGTACCCAACAAGAGAGTCCGTTTATCACTAATGGCGGTAACAAAGAAAAAATGTTCCTCACCTACTAATGTTTAAGTCCATTCCTGCGTCCTCTCACAGCTGTAGGTTTGGCCTGAAAGCAGCAGCACCAGGCAGCTTCTGCTACAAAATGCCACGGCGCAAAGAGAGGAGAGTAGGTGGTCGCAGTCTACTTCCGGTGGACAGCTAACCAATAGAAGCTTCGTTATCGAGTGTCGTCATCAAACATGCCGAGGCTCCCAGTTCATAACAATGCCATTTATTGCTATTAAAACAATGACCAGAGCAAGGTCAAATATCACGAGCATCGTTGTCAAAACAAACGTCGTAAAAATATTTCTTCGTAACGCTTGTTTTTACGTACACACGTGAAGATAATGCCTCGCATTTGTACACAATACAACACAATTACAACCAAAATTTGTTTAAAGATGTATTTGGGAATTCACTTGATTTAATTAAACCTGTAGGATGTTGTTGTGTCTTCCCCCTGTGTTTTTTTCTGTTCACAAGAAATGATACAAACCTCTTATCTGTGATGATACAGTGCCTGACAACTCCGAATTGAATTAACACTGAAGTGGGTTCTAACTGGCAGTAGATCTCATATTTAATGATCAAACTTGTCATCTGTTATCACTGTGCTTCTCAACGTAAACAAGGAAATGTTCTCAAAAGGCTCTATATTTAGTCCTTCTTTCATCCGTTTCCTCTATCAATTCTCATGAAAGGTGGCAGCCGTCTAAAGCGTGTCCCAGCAGTGACGCAACAAGGACAGGTCAGCGGTTCACTGCACATCACATTATGATACTTTAATCATATTTCCTGGTGTCTTATTTTCTTGTCTTATCATTTTCTTATCCTGGTAAAGTGTTTCAGTCACAAGGGAATCAGTGGATGTTTGCAAACGATAGCTTTTTCTATTCTTTTTCAAAATCAACTTGACAGGGAGCTGTCAAAATTCTGTCAATGGAAGAGATCAGAAAAGACTTCTTATAGAGATATCCATGAAGAACAAAGTTCACCTTCTTTCAATTCTAAGGTTTTTTCTGTAAAAAAAAAAAATCTGATCCTTACCAGGTCTTAAAATCAAGTAAATAGAACAAAAATGCCCAAACTACCATAATTCTGTAAAAATCAAACACATAAGCAACAGCTAAGCTCTGCCATCCATATGTACTTGAATAGCAGATCATCTGTAAGTGTGAGCACATAAATGAAAGCAGACATTTTGGAAGTTTGTTGGTATGGAGCATACCAGGTGTGTGCTAACACAATGCCAAGGGGAATTGACATTTTCCTTGCGGTAACTGAGTCGACCACAAACTCCTCTTTATACAGAAGTATTCTAGAGTCAAATGTGAGGCCATCTGCCCGACATATAAAGCTTGGCTGAAAATAGATCACACAACAGGGCAGTGATCCCAAACAAAGCAGCAAATCTGCAACAGAATGTCTGAAAAATGTATGTGAATAACAGAATCAGGGTGTTGCAATGGTCCAGTCAAAGTCCAGACCTCAACCTGAGTGAAATGCTGTGCATCAGTGAATGTCTGCAAACCTCAGTGAACGGAAGCTACATTCGAAAGAAGAGTGGGCCAAATTCCTCCACAGATGTGAGACTGATGACACTGCAAGGCAAACGATTACTTCAAGATAGTGCTGCTAAACCTGGTTCAGCGACTTACTAAACCATGGGGTCTACTTAGTTTTTCAGACAGCACCTCTGTATTTCAGTTTAGCTATTGCTCAATAAAAAAAATGCTAGTGTAATGTGTGATGTACTTTTATTTATCCGAGGTCCGTATTAGCTAATTCTGTGACCTGGTAAGGACCGGATGATTTTCATTATGTCCGGAAAGCACGAGAATGAAAACTTTCTTCTGCCTGTGAGTCATTTGTGTGATTTGTGTGCTGTAATCTGTGTTTTTAAAAGAACAAAAAGTACAGTGGTGGCCACTATGTTGTTTGAAAGGCATGAAGTAAACACACAAACTGCACATTTTCAGTGTTTATTATTAATTGGAACATAATCAAATAAAAACGTAACAGCAATAACACCCATTGGTTTACATAATCATTACAATGAATGGAAATGTGAAACTGTCATCTGACACAGGACATGGTCACAATCTACATTGTCCCTTCTGGTCCTATCAGTGGAGTAGCGCTCACTAGATGATATTTATAAGGTTAAAAAAAAACATAATAAACTGATAAACACGAGCAAAAATAAGACAACAGTTCATGGAACGTGTTTGCATTTCTTTGGCAGCTTTGAATCGTCTCGTGGGAGAAACATAAAAACGGGTCTTTGACATTTTGAGGATCACAGTCCTCCTAAGTAGAAACTTTACATTTTCTGAACCAGTTCAGCGTTTCACTTTTGTCCACTCAATCCCAGCTTTCTACAACCGGTGATGGTAAAGACGTCCCCTTTCATTCCCGGGCTGGAACAACATCTGGCGTGGCTGCACACTGACAGTTGGAGGCTATTGTAGAAGCGGCACAGGCACTTAAAAGACATTGACACTGACATACAATCTGGTACAACAGTCATGCAGTGATACATCTTGGCCAACATGACCTGTGAGGTAATAATTAACATAGTGAAGAGCTGAACGGAACATGGTCATCGTTGATCATGACAGTTTTGCAGCAAAGAGACCCCAGTAAAACTTGAATACCCGTGCAACAGAAATAAAAGGGAACCAACTTTAGCATCAGATTGTTTATGTACAGTCTTACAGAAATATATACATCTACCAATTAGTCATCTTTTCTACAGTGTTACTTTGTCTTTAACTATCAAGCTTGTCCACAGCTTTTGCGGGTGAAGGCAAAGCCATCCAGTTTGCATAAACACTATCATTGGCATATCTTGTAAAGACTGGATTAGTGGCATCATGTCTGTTGAGCGGTACCGGGCTCGTCTCAGGCCAGTTGGGGTATGACATGCCTAAAAACGAGAACAAATCATTTTTCTGCACTCAGTGAAAGGTAAACAGCGTGCCGACAGTAAGGCTCTCAAATCAAATTCTGCAGTGTCTGTCTTTGAAGCAAGCCCCGATTTGACTTTGGGAGGTTCAAAGTTATGGCTCTGCACAACAAGATTAATTATTTACTGGATTTTTCACAATGCATCAAGGCTACGATCTTAATCGTGCACTTAAATTTTAACAAGGGCTGCCCTCCAGTCACTTGAGAAATTCTAATGCAAGTGCCTCTTCCAATATGCTTTTTATTTACCTTTAATGATTTTCACCTGAGAGTTGCATTCAAAAGCCTTACTGTTCCTCTGATCAGCATTGTGTCAGCAAAATAGATTTATCACTAATACACATAAGAAAATCAGGACATTTAAGACAATCTGGACTTCAAACCACAATGAATGACTGAATCAGTGTGGACCTGTTTCAAATGTTACAAACGGTTTCCTCCAGTGCAAACAAATAATGAAACGATGGCAACCGAAATGGAATGGAGTGAGAAAAATGAGCTATTTACAAATTAAATGCAGATGACGTATGAATATGAGTTATGGTGTATAAATAAGAGTGAAGGGAATATATATATATATATAGTCAATATTTACAAATGTAGCATTTTTGGTCAGCATTCATGTACATTAGAAGCAGGTCCAAATAAAACCAGAAAACAAAACAAAAAAAAGTCAAGACACAAGATCTTTTTTTTCACTGAGCCTCTCATTTACGATGAAATGGGAGATATGTCAGCATTAAACAGCAAAAGGCATGCCTAGATCACAGTCACACACACTTGACTACGGAAAAGCCAATCACAGCTTGCCAAAAAAGAGAGCTTGTGTTGTGTGTCCTGTTTCTAAAATCGAGTAAATGCATGGGAGATTCTACCATAGAGCTTGTTTTCAATCCATGTGGAGGGGAGGGTTCGAGGGAGAGGGGCGTTATTACAGTCCACTAGTGGTGTGTCCTCTTCAGAGAGGGCGTCGTCATACAGCAGGGCATCAGCCGGGGTGGACGCCGCCAGGTCAAGGTAATCCTGGCAAGAGCAGATGAGGGTGTGATTAGGCTGATTATGGAGCAAAGGAACGGTGGCACGCTAAGGCTAAGTGTGCTCATGCTAAAGGTCAAGCACATGCACTGACTGTCAGATCCTGCAAACACCAGTCCAAATACTTTTGCTTTATTACAACCTGTGACTTTCCCACTAACTATGTTTGACAACACTGAGAAACGGGCAGCTGTATTCAGAGATGCCTGCATTCCTGTCTCCTTAAATGCTCTATATTTAGCTTCACTTCCAAGAGCAGAAGCCTGATGGTTCTGATCTGTTATTACACGACCCAAGGCCACATTTTAGGATCGCTTCTCCAACTCTAATTATAGTATCTGAAGTGTTTGGGAAGAGGGAAAGCTCACATAGGAGAGCACAGAATGTGTGTGTGGATCTGAAGTAGAAATGATTGAGGGCCAGCTGCAAATCTGAGAGGAGTAACAAGCTAAAAAAAAAAAACTTCTCTGTCAGATCTCAGTGATGTATATCATTGACATTTGGTCAACATTGCTCGAGTACTCTGTGGAAAGAGCCTGATTTAAAGCTGCCCCTCACCTCTTTATGATAATGTATTTTAAAGCTTCACCATACCCGACTCTTCACCATCATCTTTTCCAGTTCTTTGCTGATGTCTGAGAATGTTGGCCTCTTGTCTGGTTCTTGTTTCCAGCATCGTAGCATGAGGTTATACCTAAAGAGGAAAAAGTTTCACTGTTGGTTTCATTTAATCCTCCGCATAGAATAATTTTCTTCATATGGTGCAGAGAAGGTATGACTCTCAATAGAAATGAGGTGATGCCTGAGAGGGCATGATGGAGTAAAAAAGTAGAGCTCACATTTCCTCAGAGCAGTTTTCTGGTCTCTCCATCCTGTAACCCGTCTTGAGGAGGTTAAATAGACGTTCAGGAGCGATACCTGGGTATGGATTTCCTCCCAGTGTCACTATCTCCCACAACAACACACCAAAGGACCAGCTGGAAGAAAGTAACGCTTCAGTAAACTCACATATTTTGGAACTCTGCTTTATTGCCCAGAGCTGCAGGGGAAAATCAAAACATGTCTAGAATATGTCTGATGAACTAGCCAGAAAGGGCTGAGCTAAGCATGATAATGCGAAACAGAGCAGAAGAGCTAACCTAACTCTGTTGGAAAGTACCAAAAACCCCATATCAGCATGTGTGAAGCTCACTGTGTAACGTTTTGTCACTTATCTTGAAACACTGAAATACTTTGTGGTTTCAGAAAGAGGTTGTTGTGGGAACTATTTTGTTAATGTTAAAAGATAGCTTCCCCCTGTGACACATTCTTGTTTTTTGTCCCATTTGATCATGATCACAAAAATAACTTCTTTAACAAATAATGCATGCCAACTGAATAAATACGACTGTGAAATATGGTCCTGAAATGAATTTTAAAAAGAATATTTATATATATATTATATCTTCTGTATTCAGTTGAAAGGATCTTTCTAAGTCAGTCAGAGAAAGCAGAAGCAGTACCAGGGATGATCAGTTCCACTGGTGCTGATGGTTTAGTTAGAATAGTTCACATTACATGGGTGACGTGACTCAAATAGGAATATTTTTAGGGATTTATATGGACACAGAAACCAGTTCCTCAATTCAGATTTTCCTGTTCAACATGTCTCACTTCATTAATTCTCTGATATAATAGCAATGTGACATTATTCCGGTTGTATATGATTCAGTTCTTATACGCATTCTCTAAGAGTTGTTATAGCTATACAACATCTCTGTTGTAAGGTCAAATCTCTGTTGCAGCAATAGCTGCTAAAACAGAACAAGCGAGCCATCTAACTTTTCTTGTCTTTCTCAGTCTTTTGATACATTGCTGTACAAATGTTTGTCATGAAATGTTTGTTAGTTATGAAATTAAGTTCTCTTGGACATATACAACTTCTAAATAAATACTTTAGCTGCATTTCAACCAACGGTATCTATTTCTTTAGCGCCTGGAGAGCTTTGCCTCAGAGCTGGGTTACTGTATTTCCACTAAGGTTAGAAGTATGCGGGCAATCTGACAAATGTACCCTGTTGAAGAAATAAATAAAGTCTGTCCTTGCTGATGTGTCAGAGCTGCAGGATTGAGTACACTACATAGTCACAGAAAAGTGAAAGTAGGAAATACAGTGCAGCTGCAATAAAAAAAAAAGTGTTGGCGGGTACTTTTGTTGGAAGTTTATCTAAAAGTACTGCCATCAGCCATTTTGGGGGAAAAAATATCTCCCCTTGTGCTTTTTTTAGCACTTGGTTTCTGCAATGGAAACCAGAGAAAAGACTTAGTCCTTAGTTCCTGAAAAATATGTAAAAAATATGCACATACTCATTTCTTTAACTATATTAGCTTAATTTATTGGTTTCATTGGCACATTTTTTTAAACTAATTCTGATAAATATGGTATTCAGAAACAAGATAAAATGTGTTCATTTGTGAGCTCAAGAGGTGCTGGTGAGTAAGTTTCTTTGATTCACCTTTGGACAGAGTGAGACTACTTGTTTCTCCATATTTAAAGTCTTTATCTTATAACTGTTGCTAACTTGGTGCAAGAAATTGCATTACTGTATGCTCCAAAATGCTACACTGTTCCCTTCAGATTAGGAACTCATACTCACACGTCACTTTGTGTTGTGTAAATGTGATCGAACAAGGACTCTATTGCCATCCACTTTACAGGTATACGGCCCTGGTGAAGAAGAAAAGACCTTGTTAGGTTTTTAATGTCACAGGCTGTTTATAATCCAGCAAAATTGTACTTTTCTCTTTACCTTGCTCCTCTTAACATATGAGTCCTCCTCATAAACATCTCTTGAAAGGCCAAAGTCAGAGATCTTCATTTTCCGTCCTTCAGCTACGAGGACATTCCGTGCAGCAAGGTCCCTGTGTACAAGCTGTTGGACCAACAGGCTCATTTAAACTCCCTCGGAATTCTCACACAACAAAACAATTTAAACTTTTTTCTGTAGAGCCTCCAGTTCAGCTTAAATTGAAGCTATTTTCACCAAAACATCTCTCTCATAACTCCTTATAAATGTACAAATTTCAACAAAAGCATCCAATACCTTCAGCACTTTAATTTCAGAGAATTTTTCAGCTTCACTCATTAGGTAATTACATTTATGTTGACACTTCTGCCCTTTTTAATAGCCATTTGTGTTTAACTCTGCTAACCGTTTCAGATATTTCAACTGCAAAGTCTAAGCAGCAAACACGCATTAACATTCACCATAAAATTTCTTCATGAGTAGTTTGATAAATACCTTCATTTCTGCCAGATATTGCATGCCTCTGGATATCTGCCACGCAAAGGAGATCAGGTCTCCCATGGTCAATGCCCTGTCATCTGGGTTCTCTAGGTAGCTGGAGTTTCGGTTTGCATCCCTGCCCATGTAGCTCGGGCCAACTTTCCGGCTCTCTCGCAGGAAATTACGGAGTGACCCATACTTGGCGTACTCAACGATGAGATACAATGGACCTATTGAGAGAAATGCAGCACTGAGGCTAAGTGGGAAACACACATGCTGTAACAGAGATTGCCAGGAGGACTGAGGTCTTACCATCCTGGCTGCATGCTCCATACATCTTTATGACATGTGGGTGATTGACTTGCTTCAGCAGAGTAAATTCTGAGAGAAGGTCGCGCAGCTCACTGTGTGAAGCGTTTTCTGTTACAGAGGAAAGCAGTGGATTGTAATGACGAAGGAACACCTCATATATCAAAGGCACTTCCAGGCTTGTCTGGCCTTTGCGAGGATAGTTTTACCTTTAAGCATTTTCACAGCCACAGTGGTGTAACCAGCTTTTCCTTTCAGCCTGAATGCCGTTGCCTTGACAACCTTCCCAAACTCTCCTTCTCCTAAAGTCTTGCCAAGTACAAGGTTTTTACGAGGAAACTCCCACTTTGGATCCTCCTGTTGAAACAAGATAATGACATTTGACCTCTAAAAGGATCCAACATACAGTACAAAGAGGATAAAAGCATGTGACAGACTGAGTGAATCTTACAGGTATTTTAAAGGTGTCTGTCTCAATGGATTCCTGGGAGCCCCGGCGTAAATTATTAGCTGGAAAGCTAATGGGATAGGCCTGTGCTGGTCGGCGGAAAGTCATCTCAGCTGACGCTATTGGCGGCTTGGGTGAGTTCTTGTGGTACCGGTGGATGAAGTATGAGGACAGGAGGATGGACACAATGAAGGAGAGGAGCAGAGCTGTGGCGATGATGGTCTTACACATGTCATCACATATCACCTCTGGAGAAGAGAACGTTGAACTGTGACTGCTATTTCAAGCACTTCTGTTTCATTATTAAGACAGAATGACATAGAACTTTGCAGAGATGGTATGTCACACAGTGTTTTAAGATTTATGACAACTCACCTTCAATATCTAGCTTCTCGCAGACGCATTTATCAGTGAAGCAGTAACAGGTTCCATGGCAGGCCTTAATGCCGAACCCACTCAGGCCTCTTTCATATCCTCCAGTTACAGGTTCCTCTGCAGAAACAGATGAAACGTGAACATAGTCTCCATAATGCTTGATTGTCTTATATTTCATGTGTAAGTGTTTAAAAAAAAGCAAAGCATCTGCTTCTTACTTGTGCAGTCTTGGGGACATATTGACTTATCTTTACTTTCCACTGCATCACAAAAGCTATCTGGACATGTTTGCAAGTCAGGGGAGCATGTGGAGTAACTTTCAGATATTCCTGGAATTTGAACACAAATGAGGGGGAAAAAAACTTCACTCAAAAAAACAAGAGAAACCAAAAGTATTTCACAGTTGAAAACACATTTCAAATTTTTGCCTTGAAACTTTCCAGTTTTAATTAAAAAACATTCCAATATTTTTTGGCAATGGCACGATGTTTTTAGGATTTGTTCCCGATCAAATTAAAATCACATTTTTACCCTCTTGCAGCTGAAAAGGACACACATGCAGGATATGGGCCAGGATATGAGATAAACATGTTCTCATTTGGTTCTGGTGGATTATTCCAAGGCCAAGGTGATGTGAAAATGTTACATGATTATGAAGCTTTGACTTGTTTTAAAGTTTTTATTGATTAAATTGTACCTTTGCCAGTGCCTTGTCTCCACTGGCATCTCCCTGTTGTCGCTCCCAGGCCTACCGCAGACTCACACTCTCCTCGTTGTCTGTTTTCTGCACAGGACAGGAACTGCTGGCTGTCCTGGCTGGCTTTGAGTGCTACATATAACAGAGCCAAAGGCATATGTAATTAAATTTCTAAACGGCATTTGGGAGAGGGGAAGAAAAGTGTCTGCACATGTGCTTAGTGGGAATTAGTTATGAAGGAAAACTCAAGTCATTTGCTTAAGAGCAGCACATGGTAACTAAACTAATTTATGTTTATTAATGTAGAAAAGCACAGTTTAAATTATCATGGAAAGAACTAAATCATCTTTCTTTTAAAATATGGTTTTACCTTCGCCATCTAGTACAATGTGGATCAGAGTGCTGGCCTCCAGTTGTGTGTATCCCTCCTGAGCTACAACAAGGTACTGCAGGTCCTGGCACTCAGGTTTGCGCAATGCCTCATAGTCATTCACATACAGCAGTCCCCAGATCCCATCTTCGGCCTGAGTGATGCTTATGGCAGCATAGCAGGACATCAAGTCAGCAGAAATGTTTTTATCTGGCACCTCAAGCTGGTACGTGACACTGAAGCCATCAAACAGCAGGCAGTTTTCCACACAGATTCTGCCAACCTGATGAGAAATGGACCAAGACGTAGACAGTTAGTTAGTTAAAGCAACATCAGAGATGTTTGTGAACCTTAAAACTATGTTTTCAACTAATTCTTAAGCACATTGACTTTTGTCATGCACAGTCACAGGCCCGAAACAGACCAAGAGCACCCAGACCGCAATTCACGATTTTGGCTTCTAGCCCCACACCCTGCTGTTTTGCTTTATGTCACTTGACATTTTTGTGGTCTTTTGATGGCATCTTTGTGACCATGACAACATGGCAAAAAAATTTATGGGTATGGCTGTGGATCTGCAGGGCTCACACAGAGATTTGTTTTTATGACAGAGGTGTTATATCCCACAACTTTAGGGCGCCCAAAGAGCAAAATTTCTAGTATTACCTTTGGTAATTGGGGTAGGCTGTCATAATGCAATTATCCTTGTGGACTGTTTAATTTTAAAAAAGGAGAAATTGGCAAAAACCACAAATAGAAAAGATGCACAAGTGGAAAGCACAGACAGCTGCTGAACTGGACAATTTTCATTATTAAACATTTAGTTTTGCTCCACCACGAAGCAAAGCTAAGACTTTATACACATTGACTTCAGTCGTTTCCAAAGAAGAGCAAAGCTAGAGCACCAGCAGTAGCACCAACATAACCAAGAGCAGCCTATACCTCATTCTAAGACTCCCCCCAAGTGGCAGCAAAACACAATAACATGTAAATGTGGGAGAAATGACGGATACCTCTGCGAAGGTATAAATGGGACCTAATACCACGCAAAAGGGAGTTATCACGTCCCTTAGAAAACGCAGCTTTTCATTTGCTGAAGTACTCACAGTTCCGATTTTTCTTTCTAATTAGCTACATCCTCATGAAATGTTTGCATAAAGCCTGCAATGTGGCACGCCCGAAAAACAAAAAAAATTAGAAGATGCCGAGCACTCTGCTATAAGTTGACTAGGGAAGAGACTGGGCATTTTGAAAGGCAGGTCTTAAAGTGACAGCAGCTGAAATAGCACGTTATTGATAGAAGATGAAAACAGGTGCTGCAGCAGTGTACTGTATGAGAAAAATAACTAAAATTGTGTAACGTTTGTGTAACGTTTGTACAATTTTGAATTATTAACCCCAAAAGGAGAATAATGGCTCTTTGATAATGACGATATAATCAATGGATTCAAATAAAAAATGTAGAACATTTAGGATGTGTCTTTATACTTAATTTGGGGCACAAATTTAATCCAGAATTAAAGCATTGAATTGAAGCAATTCAATTCAAAGTAACCTCAAGTAACTTTACTCCTTGCAAATCATACACAAAATTGTCATCAGGCTTATCTTGTAGGTTTATATTATACACCACACTCAGTGTGAATTGATGTTTATACATGCATACGAGCCTTACATTTTCAAGTATAAAATGTTTTATAGTCTCAGTTTAAAATGAAAAAGCTTATATGAGGCCAGTGTTGCCTTAGAATACCTCAGCGAAACTCAACATTGCTTTAACTGTAGAATATGCAATACTATAAGATTTTGCCCCCTGTTCCTGTCACTGGCAAACAACTGACTTTTCTGAGGGGAAAATATAAATTTTTTATATAAAAAGAATAACAAAACATTGCCAATAGGAATTCTCTTGGATACATGCCCTGAACTTTCTACTCTGAATGGACTTAATGGGAAAAGATTGCATGCCGTGGATTTGGCATGTCATGCGTCTTTGTGGCTAAAAGTTTTCTTTTAACAAATAACTTCAGTATTTGCAGTAGGATGAAATGTGCACGTGTTTTGATCCCATCTTGTTCCATTTTAACTGGAATTGCATTAGAAACCGCCTGTCCCGCCTTACTATCAAATATGACTTTAAAAAATGTACAGCTATCATTTAAGACAGTGTTTCTCATTTCCGGTCCTCATGACCCACCGTCCTGCATGTTTTCCATGTTTCCCTCCTCCACCACACCTGATTCAAATGATCAGCTCGTCATCAAGCTCTGCAGTGGCCTGATAAGGAGCCATTCATTTGGATCAGGTGTGGTGGAGGAGGGAAACATAAAAAACATGCAGGGCAGTGGGTCCCGAGGACCGGAATTGAGAAACACTGGTTTAAGACAACAGCGGGCTAAACGGAAAGTTAAAGGTCAGTGTGGTATAAGTATTCACGAGTACTGTACCTGTGCATAAACAGAAGCTCTGCGTGACACTGTGAACATGTGTGTGATGTTGGTGAAGAGGATGTTGACCGGTAAGATGGTGACATTGAAGTGCAACAACACTGTTCCCTCTAGACCAGGATAAGTGGTGTCGTTGACCAGATAGTCCAGATACACGCTTCGATTCTCTGTCACGTACAGGTTCCTCTTTAGTACGAGCTCTGAAACAAAGGAAAGATTGGTAAAAACAACGTCTCACCATTAACTAATTTGTTCAGGAAAAAAATCATTTTCTGTGGCCTCTGGACCACTTACGGTAGTCATGGACAGACTCTCGAATGCCTCCATGAGCAACTCTCCTTTCATTAAAGGTGTCTTTTATGTCAAATGTTTCCTTTATCCAGGTGTCACTGTTGAGCAAAGTCTCCACATATCTATTTTGCATCTGGTCTTTAGGAAAGATGGTGGTTAGATCCCTGTCAAAGACAAACAAGGTGCCAAAAGTTCCACCCTGAAAACAAAAAATCAAAGTGAGACATTTGAGTCGTAATGTAAAGATAAGTTTCACCGGTATCGGTCTTCCCACCTTTGTCCGATTGAAGCTGATGACAACATCTGCAGTGTCAGTTCCGTTCACATACGGTGCATTATCATCCTCATCGTCTACAAAAACATCCAGCGAAGTTTCCACTTTCGTGATGCGGGTTTCTGTTCGGACTGTGCAAACCAACAAGAGTCGGTAGCATTCACTTTCCTCCCGGTCTAACGGAGCGGTCACCACCAGCTCTGTGGTGTTTTCATTTACAGCAAAAGGTGCTGGGGTATCTGCAGGCAACAGCAGCAACAAAAAGTCAGGTGTGTACGTATACTGTACGAATGCTTTAATATGCTTAGTCACAGACTGTATGGGTCGGATTCTGAGCAAGACAAAGTATGAATTTTTCTTCTGAACAATTTGAAATACTTGAATAATGCCAAATACTTATCTAAAATGCTAAACTACAAACAGTGCAAACAGTTGCACCAGCAGAGAGGAAAACAGTAAAATGTTACACAGCATTTCATGTAAAGTTTACTGGTGGTCATGTCCTGAAATGAGCAATAGCGGATTTCATTGCATCAAAATTTAACATTGTATTTAAGGAATACTTATGTATTCTTTCAGTATAAAAACATCTGTGTCTCACCTGATTCCACATTGTACGAGATGGTGTAGTTGGGGCAGACGTTGAGCCTTGTGAGACGCCGGAGTTGCCGGAGGGCTCCAGGGAACCTGTTTTCTGTGATGTGGGGGTTGGAGGTATCTCTGTGCGGGAAGCAAAGTTCCTTCATATCTGTCTCAGCACACCGCGGCACAGTGCCGTTGACAAAGTCCAGAGTGATGTGAGCGGGTCTTTCGATGATGCACTGGGACCTCTTGGTGAAGTTATTCAAAACCATGGCCTGTAGGAACAACTTCTTCACAGGCCATGAATTTTGATCTGATGAGACATGTGGCCATAACAAAAACAAGAGGCATTTTTAATCTCAGACAGTGCTCTTTTTTGATGACTTAGCTCCTCTGTGAGCATTTTCAATTACATTATCATGGTGATGGAAGAGATCTGAACACAAAGCCGAAGCATTATTAGTATGCAAAGAGCGTGAATGCCAAGAATTTACTCTCATACGCATATACCTGGCAAAGAAATGAGGCCATGAATTAGTTTCAAAAGACTTGTTTACAACTCACACAGTGAGGTGAAGTCTGTCTCCTCCAGAGTTTTGTTCAAGAATAATACCCCAGTGCTGACGTCCATGTGGAACCAGGAGCTGTAGACTTGACGTCTCCTGCATAGGTAGAAATGCGGCCGCTCAGAGTCGCTGTCCAGCATGGCGTGGACCTGGACGATGGGTGTCCCTGCTGGCTGGCCAATGTACACCGTCTCAATGTACTCTTTCTGAGGGAAGTACAGCCCTGTTACTCCTGCAGAGAGAGGACATGAAATAACCACAAGTCTAAGAACAGCTAATAAGGTAAAATATATAAGAACCTGCTTGATTCACTTTAAGGAACACATTGTTGACAAGGCCTGACACTGCTGCTCAGAACCTGTCTTATGACAGAGAGGGACAACTGCTGGCATCAGAAATCTCTGTCTGGGTGTTCAACCATCGGACAATGCTATCCGACCACTGAAAGAAAATTAATACATACATGAAATATGATTGGCCCCTTTTTTCCCCCTGCCCTGATACATGTTTCATTTCCCCCTGAGCGGAAATTAAAAGGAAGGTTCAAATGACACTTAATGCAGCTTTTATAATGAATTTCTCATGTGGTCAATAACATGTGGTTTCCGATTCTCCTTGCGTTCACCTTGAGAAGTTTAATTACAAGGGATAACATGATAGGGCTGTTGAATGAATCATTACCTGCCAGAGGGGGTGTGGGACCCATGTGTGTGTGTGTGTGTGTGGTGGGGTAATCCATAAAGCACTATAGCAGGCTGTGTGTTTTACTGGAAAATGGAGATGTGTTCCTCCTGTAATTATATCCTTGTTATGTTCCTCTTTGACGATGGTAGGCAACCATTTAGGGAACGCACTAATGTCATTAGCAGACAGCAAAACTAGATTTTCTATTTCTGTTGGTGTAGTTGAGGCCTCGGCTCTGGTTTCAGGCATTGATTTAATTTTACGGGGCTGAGATGACAGGAGGCCGAACTGATGGATAAAATGTGGCCGTCCTTCCTGAAGGATGGAGATACACTCAATGAGGCTGCAGACCTTTTTATTAAAAGTGTTTCTGGGACGAAAACAAACAACGGAGCCGCTTGTTTGTCGGCCCTGCGGGGGAAAAAAACACTGCATGCTCATGTTTACAAGATGTACTGGCTGCAGCACACGCTTGTTTACAGATAGGCAAGGTTTCTTTGTGTCTTTATTTGTGAGAAATGTTCATATATATATGAAAATCCCTATGAAAAATGTGGAGAGATGTATTTCATCAAAGGTCAGTATAACTGTCTGTTATGTCTTATTTGCATGGCCAGGACATAATACAACGTCTACATGGGATGCTATCAGAGTGCAAGTTTTTTGTTTCTGCACTATAAATGTCCATTAGAGGGAGCTGTTATCATACTTACAGGCTCAAAACGATCTCAATCATGACCATAATACATTATAAGTAAAGCTAAGACTAATGCCTGTACTGGTTTTGTTAGATACTCTGAGACCATTTCAATCATTTTCTCTTCAACTCTCTTTTAAATAAATGAATCAAATGTATTAAATCAATTGAAATTTAACACATCACAAAGTCATGAATCAAATGCAGCAGATGACAGCAGCTCCACAAATAAAACTGGAGGATCCAACATGCTAACCGGTGGAAGCTGGACTCATTTGTGAAGACACGCACACAAGGCAAGCCTTGGCTGTAAGCCACCGTGGCTGGACCCCCTGCAACACAATTTGTTTATATAATTCAAAATTCAATTTCTTTCCAGGACAGAAGCCAACAGAAAGCAAGCAGTTTATATCAAAACTAATTAATTGGATGGATCGAGCAGGCCTCCCTTTGCAAATGGCATCTTTGGTCTGTGAAGCCATGATGATGATTTTCCAAAGCATGAGTCATTACTTTCCCTTAATGGTGCGCAAGAATGACATAAACACAGACAGTGATGACATTTCACCTGCTATGTGTGGATAATGACTTGAAAAAAAAAATTGAATCTGCAGCAGAGGTTTTGCTCCAGCATCAAATTTGGTGACAGATCAGAATGGCTTCTCAGATTTGGACACAGAGCTGTTTTGATTCAGCTCCAGCCTGTCTTGAATCAAAGCGTGCAAACATTACTGTCATAAAAAGCTGTTTTACAGCTTTTAATCACCAATAAAACTGATGCTGGGCTTCTACATACGGCATCATTTCTTCAAAAGCGAGATTAAGTGATTTTGCAAACAAAGCTGGTGTTTGAACAGGAGGACTCTTGTAGCAATCTATGTTTACAATAGATATCATGTACTGCCGAGTGGATAGGGAGATTGAACTCATGTGACACAGCAAAACATTAAAAACAAAACCGTGGAAAACCCGGTCACACACCCATACACACATGCTCATCGTTATTGATTGCAGTCATTGCTGTATGCCTTGGTTTTTCTCAAACGTCTGTGTGTTTGTGAATGTCTGCGTATATGTCTATTTCGTCTCCTTTCTTCCCATAACAAAAAGGACAAAAGCTCATCACATAATCAGCCTCTCACAGAACCAATGGGGTGTCTCAGAGAAGTCAGAGCTGATAGGGTGGGACGCCCTCTCCATCGTCCCAGACAAAGACAGGAACTCAATTACCTCAATGCGTGCCTCTGCTGATAGATTTACCAGCTATGAGCTCATGGGCTGGAGTAACCCACAGGGTTGCTAATCTACCTCTGTGTATCTACCTCTGAGTCTCAGTGACACAATACATGAGTCAGACATCCTTAGCGAGCATCCTTGTCAAAAACATGGCAGATCAGAAAAAAATGACCCTTCTCCGGCTGCTGTTTGGTTCATTCCCTCCATAATCTTGTTCGCAGACTGGAGCCCAAGGTCAATGTGCGCTGCATCTGTCCCTGCTAACAGGCCATTGTAAAAGGCAACGTATCTGGCAGCAGACCAATCAATAGCTATACTAATCAACAGTGATGCTGATTGTTTTCCACTGATGAGACAGAAACGGGGGAAAAGCTGATGGCTGCATGTGTCTGATCATCATGCAGAATAATATGGTCCACTTGCACCTGCACGGTCAGAGAAATATTCTCTCTGTATGGGTTTGATTTCACAGCCAGCTCCACAATTTAGCCCATCGATATCCTCGTTCCAAATAATTTGTCCTTTATTACAAAGTAGCTGTTGCCAGTTACGCTAAGGAGCAGTCTCATCATGGTGATAAATACGCAATAAATATTATAATCACTCTGAAAACTATCACAATTACTCTACTTCCAAAGATGTAACAGTTATGGGAATGGTTCTCTTCAGAGATTCAATTACCTAAAAAGCTGCACATTCAACTATAATTCCACTTCTGAAAGCTGTTATTGATCAGAATGTTTTGAAATCACTCCCTCTCTGTTTCCTGTGTCATTACGCACAATTGCCTCATCATATCACACGGGATTCAAAATCTGGATTCAGTATTGTCATGGCCGGGTTGCTTTAAATCTCAAAACAATAAAAAAGTAATTTCCAGTCATGATGACACGATCATCAAACTTTTCATCAGCATAATAAGATATTTGATCTGAGTTTGGAGGAGGCAGTCAGGCTCCAGGTAGATTACTCAGTTTACCATGATGCATACCATAACATAATGATCAATTACCTTGTAATGTAATCCAATTAGCCCTCGGAGAATACAAGAGCTGAGATCCAATGATCCATGTTCATCAGTCATCAAGAAATCTAATAGAACGTCTCCCTAAGGGTTAGCTGCAAGAGCAAATTCAGTTTAGGGGTTCCTCTGAGGATGACTGTGGCATCAAAAAATTTAACATGTGGTACGTTATGGAGCTCCAGAGTTTGATGCAGCAGCCATTAGACTGCTATGATAAAACTATCTGTCCTCCTCACAGTGCAGTAAAACTCCCATCGGATTCGCTGACACTCACACACTCAAACAGAAGGTTAGTGCTGTAGGGTTAACACAGGTTTCAGTAAATATTGTAAATTACACTGTGACAAACAAAACCTTTGTCGCCACATTTTGATTTTTTTTTTGTGTGAACTGTATCCACATAACAAGTCTGTGCCATCGCAACCAAAAAGTCTATGGTCTGTTAGACTCTTTTCACATGTAGCATCTGTATTGCCGCTAAATTGGACGTAATGGCAGTGCTAAAACCGGGATGTTTCACAGATTTGAAGTAAAGCAATTATCCCTAATCATTTCATGCTGAAGGCACTAATCATAAGACATTAGCGGTGGTATATTAGACAAATTAATATCTTAACCTGATTAACGTGCTCAATGAAAGTCGAAGGATGGTTGAGTTATTAGGATTCACTGCTGTCTCAGAGCTACCTTGCTAGCACTGCTAAATGCAGCTATGTAATTTACATATTTTGCATTTTAATCATGTCTCAGAGGCCGGTTGAGTTAGTGTGATACAAACTGAGTTAAACAGAAGTTGTATTTAATATGGGACCATTCCAGTGCAACAGTTATTTTGCATCATGAGCTCTATACCATATTTGCTCTGACTTACTTGAACTTATAATACATAAAGAAAATATAGAAAAAAAAGGCAAAGCTGAGGAGAGTAGTCACTGTTAGACTCTGATAGCTTTTTGCCTTGTGTCAAATGAGGTTTCACAGTGAATGGCTGATCACAGGTTGAAACAAAAGGAGGGACATTAGAGTGCTGATCCTTCAGCAGAATTGAAAGTGACAGCTTTAGAGATGTTTGCACTGGGACGTGATGGCGCAGTGGTTATGACTGTGCTTATCTAATTCAGTAAATCAAAGGACTGAACAGAGGGGGTACCAGGGTAGGGCTGGCAAATGATGTGCACGTATCAACAGAAACAAAAAGCAAAGAAGTTTTTGTGAAATGAGGTTTTAATTTTAAGAAAAATATGGTTTGATTCGTTTAATGAAATTGCAGCATATGAGATTTTCATCAAACTACTTCCATGTATTTAAATTTTTGCAGTGTCATGCTGACCACATGGATTCAAATGAGATGAGCTTGTTCTTTGTTTCTTTCATCATTGCAAGTGATGGGTCAAACACAGCGTGCCCAGCGAGGCAACTGGATAACAACTTGTCAAAACCCATGTGAAACCAGGAGACTAAATGCCTCCGGGGCGAAGTTTCAATCAATGTCTTCTTGTCCTTTCACCACAGCAAATTAGATTCTACCCATGCATGAGAGGGAAGTGTGACCCTGAACTGACTAGAGGATCAGACACAGAGCTTTGACAGGTAGGAACAGCATCCATGCAACAGCAGCAGAAGCAAAACTCCAGAGTTGGAAGGGGTGAGACTCTCAGCAAAGGACACAGTTATGAACTGGGTGGTGCCTTGATCCAGAAGATTTACTTCTGACTGAATGTCACAAATGAAACGAGCAAACGTTGCCAAAGGCAGGAGCTTCAACAGTAAAGTCAAAGAACTGAAAAGTGTTGCTTTTGTGCTGATGTACATCAGAGCATGTGTAACAAACAGCCTGTTTATAGCTGTTCATTAACGTTTATTTCTTACAAAAATTGTATGAAAAAACTTTAAAGGACTAAACTTAACACTTAATTGCACTGCGTGAAAATGATTGCTGTATTCAGATTTCTTTTTGCTAGCAGCAGCTTTGACAATCACAGAAAAATGACATTGTACAAAGCCAAGCCCTGCTGTTAACACAATTTAACATAAAAGAACAACTTGTATCATGATATTTTCCAATTACACTAAAGGAGACATACTGACAGCAGGGCTGTAAAATTGAAAAAGATTGATACCGCATCCATAGGCAACATAATAAAGAAGCTTTACTGAATTATATAATGTGATAAGGAGCTAAATCAAATAGCAGCAAGTATCAAATGAGATTTATTGGCCTGGTCCTTCTCAAAAGCAAAGGATGCTGATGAAAAAGATTGTTCTGAAGTGAGGAGGAGGAGCAGCTGAAGAGGCTGCAGGCCTTCTCTGGGGCGGAGGAGGTCACCGCTGAGGGTTACCACTTGGTTCACAGGTCAGAGGGCAACACAGGGTCAAAGATACAGTAACAAGGTCACGGAGGAAGATAAACCGATCAATGCTTTTTATGTGGACACATCTGTGGCTCCTCTTGTGGAAGTGATGGATTACATAGCAGTGCCCGTTAATAGATTTGGTTCATTTCAGTACGGCCCTCTATCAGATTTGGTCACAAAATGTAACAGTGAGTGTGTACTCAAACATTTTGTGTATCTTGACAAACAGGCCTTCTTCAGCGATTGAGACTGCTCAAGAACACAGACCCGCACTCATGGGATTAAATCCAAGGACTGTTCCAGTCAACTCTTTTGATACTCAGTTAAGGGCAAAGGACAAAAATGCAAATCTTAGCCTAATTAATGCATTCAAAATGTTTACATCCAAACATTCAGCTCTAAAGTCTCCCCATGCAGAAGTACACGGCCACTCGAGCTTCTCATTTACTCTTGTATATGTCTGGAACTGCTTTACTTCTACAGCACAGAGTTATGGCCACATTTAAAAAGGCTGATTTCTCTAATAGAGGGCACTGATTGCCCATTTCCTTTGTTTGATGACCTCAGGAAGAAACACTAAACTAATCGGTAACCTTGAAAACGCATACCACTGCAAGGGAAAAATCACTTGCATCCCAAAGGAAGATTCAAATGAGATGCAACGTTGCACAAATAGTGCAACCCCAACACGATCCAGCTTCGAATGAGCACCGACTCGAACCTTGAAGGGGAGTTTTAATGCAGAAAAATGGCTGTTTTGCTCGTAACATAAGCAGCCGGAACACCCATGAGTGAGACACAATCAACCTACTCAGTGAAATCAATCTGATGTGTCGTGTTGAGGAAAGTTTACGCCCGCCCTGCAGTCGGAGAGCCGCGGGCTCTTGTATAACAGGCGATATTTTCCTAAAGAAAACAAACAGCCGGTGTTTGCCCAGAGATAGGAGCAGCTGCTGCACACCTGCCTGCAGCTCGCCTCTCTGAATGAGCGAAGGTCCTTTTGTTGCAGCGCGCGGGCAGGTGATGGGCACCACACTTAGGTTGGGGTGTAGGTTTCAGCACCCATTTAATTAAAAGTACGGCCTTGGTGCGGGAGAATGACAGTGCTCTCCACTGTATGTTTAGGAGGAAAGCTCGCTTGAGTGGCGACACGGGAAAAGCAAAGTGGAGGTGAGCTGCGGGCGCGTGTGAGGCTTTGTGCGCGTGTGCGAGTTTACATCACTCAGCCTCAGTGCACTAACAAAAAAAAAAAAACTAAAGCGTCTATCACAGTAAAACATTACGAGATGTCTTGAAAATGTCATAAATTATTTTAGCAAACTGCACAAAACTGCTCCCATGGGCGATTACGCAGGCCTCTCCTCTATCTGTCACCGCCACTTTTGCAGACATAAAATAGCAGTAACTCATTCACAAAGCACCTCGTTATTCCCACATTTTAATACCACTTAACACCGCGGCGATAATCTCAGTTTCACCCACTCTGCGCGCATGATAAAAGTCTCGACTGTAACCTCTGTGAAAAAGCAGCTCTAAGTTTAAAAAACAAACTGAGGAATTCCACACAACGGCCCATCTAATCCGCCCAAGCGTCACATCCAACATGCTTTCTGGACACTGAGATTTGCACAGTCGTGAGCTATGAGAGACACTTTAAATATAGACTGCATGCGAGGACGGTGTTGGTACAGTTGGGCTGTGGGATTGTGAATGGGATTATGATATTATGATATGTGGCTGTGCTCGTTCGACCAGGGTCATACCAGGCATAACAACCAGTGGCACAATGCAACTATCACGTTCTGCTGGGTGAAACAGAGCTGGCTTTGTGCTCGTGCCATTTCAGGCACTTCTCGGAAAAGGAACCTTAAAAATCCATCAGCTTCCAAAATGCTTTTAGGTAAGCAATCCAGCTTTTACACACGAGCAGGTTGCAGACTCCAGTCCACTGGCTCTGTGGTCAGTTTGAGGAGATTTTTCACAAATTTCAGGATAAAAACTAAAACTCCAAAAGCAAACACAATAAGTTTCTCCTGTTTTCATATATAAAATATATAAAAGGTGATAAAGATGCTTTTAACGAGACTGAGGCAGCAGTCTACAGGGTTTTCTTTTGGATTGAGTTATTTCTTGAATTAGTTTGTGTACAGACATATTTCTTATTTTCAATGAAGCAACAATACATTTGAAAACGTACTTTTGTGCAAATGCAGAATCCTCCCCCCACACACCTTATCATTTTCTGTGTACCCTTTTCCTATGACTTTAATGGTAAAATTGATGATTAACCTTACCTCCAAACAGCAGCAGCAGCTGCAGCGAAGCGATGTCCCCCCGAGAGAAACCACAACTTGACCCCATATTCGCGAACCATAGGGGAAAGTTTCTCAATTAAAGCACGATTTAAGAAAAAAAAGAAGGAAAGAAAGAAAGAAAGAAAAAAGTTCCTCTGATCGACAGTTCGAAAAATCAAACCGATAAAAACACACGACGAGCGTTTAAACCAGTGTACGTCCTGCCTCCGGCGCTCCGGGGATGCCAGATGAAGTCCTCAGTGTCCCATAGACGGGCTGCTGTGTGCGGCTCCTGTGGCTGCTGCTGGGCTGCGAGGCTGGTCAGGGTGGGGGCGGGAGGGGGTTGTGGGGGGTGGGGGTGGAGGAGGTTCACCGCTTCACTGCTTACTGCCCCGCTGCTTCCGCAGCAGCAGGCAGCGCAGCATCTACAGGAAATTTAAGAGCATAATTTATCAGCAGGTCAGTGTTCTCATTAACGCTCCGCAGGGGAGGGAAATATTAATAATTGTCTTTAGTTTAGTGTGATGGTTCGTTTTTAAAGGTGCAGTTTCAGTTTCTCTTTTAATGCACTTGATTGAGAAATAAAACTGATTTTACACCTACAAGTGGCAGTTCTGGTTGTTATCTATTATCGTTTTGCTGCACTGCTGAACACCAGATGGGGTTAGGGTAACCAAAACTCTGTAGGACCTTTGCCCTCTCAGATGTGATTGTGTGTCCTAGGTTGAGGACTGCGCTAAGAGTTTGGTTCCCCTGTGTGTGCCTGGATAATGTTGAGTGATGCATTGCTGCAGCCCTGGGCCAGGACACCAGTCACTCGCACAGCAGTGGCTTTCCAATCCATGTCTCCGCATGGAGAAAAAAAAAAAAGACTGAGGCTCACTGGGCTGCAGAGGAGATTACAGAGCTTCTCAAAGCTTCTCAACAGCTGGAAAATAACATGTTGCCACCTCTGTACTTTAGTGGCTCTCCATTTATTTGGTGTGATCAATATGGACAAAATTTAAGCTTTCCCTTAAACAATTCTGAGAAAATACCCAATTATATCATGTTTTTTTTTAAATGTGAGATTGACATTGATATGTTTCAAATGTATGATCGTTTGAAAAAATTAATGATAAGTTCCCAACATTCTGAATAAATGTGCTGCTTCTTGCTGTATCATGGGAGAGTGTGAGCATTGTTCCATGACATTTGAAGCCGAGCGAACATTGCACGTGGGATAGAGTTTCCATATGACAGATCATATGTATCCTAAGACTCACAGAGAATCGATAAAGACTAGGAGGCGAGGTGGTGTGAACATGTTTCTGCAGCCACAGTAGATTAATATGGACTATTTCTTCCGGATGATGCAAGTTTAGAGCACTGTTGTAAGGATTCGGCAGAATCTCATCCTGAAATACGAGAAGAGTACTTGTCACCTCCACAGTCTTGACATTCTTAATTTGAGCATTTTCTTTATTAAGGGGTTGCTTGTGTTGGACTTACTTGTGATTAAGCCCAGTAGTGGTTAAAGTAAGTCTCCCCTAAATGCGTCAGCTCAGTGCTTATGATAATACAAAGAGTTATCATCGTATGCAGATACACAAACTATATCTTTAGACCACTGTGGTGCGTCTGTATTGATTTAATTTCCCTCTCATGAAGTATCAGTTATGCATTTCCATTACTGGCACAGTCGTTTGGAAAAGCAATTACTGATCTGAGTCTTGTTCAAGGGGGCAGAGTGCACCAACTGGGATTCAAACAACAACTTCTGCTCAAGAGACAAAACCACTACACCATATTATGCAATGGCATTACAGCTTCTGAGGAGTGCGTAATAAGATTTCTCTCTGGAAGAAGAGCTTGATGCTGTTGCATTTCATTAACTGGATGGTCATTTCATGATGTGCACACCGCCTGACCTGATGCTGAGGGGCACTGATCTAAGAATCTTAAATATTGCAATAGGATACATTGCAACAGTATGTGTAAATCACACAGGGCATATTATCATCTCAGACAGGAAATAAACTCTAAGCCAGTAATGCAAGGAGCCGTAAGTGATAAATGTGTACAATGCAAAACATCTTTAGGGCTCAGGCTCTTTGATGGGGCTCGTCTGATTTATTGGATTTGTGTAATTTCCCTGATTTTCTAATACAATGAGCGCAAGAGGTGTCAGTTCCATTAACATCACTCCTTTGTAAGCTGTGCATCTTGACCCCCTATTAAAGTACTGTCACTTGGAGAGCAGATGGCACACACAGATACATACACACACACACTTAATAAGTGGAGGAGTGGCCATGGTAACAGACTCATAATGATTAGCCTGGTGTGTAGTGGAATCACTTGGCCTAATTTGTTAAGTACCACCTCAGTATATTTCATTTAATCAGTCTGTTCTGTGCATAAAACAAGTGGCATCAAATGAATGATGGGCTGCCCACACGACAGCTGAGCAGATATCTTCTTTAGAGATGGGTTGCCGGTTTAATAGATTTCATGGATGGAGATTTTCATGCTTTTTCCATTGTGTTGCGGCTTATTTTGGACACAGACTTAGAGAACTGTCTCCGAACTGTTTGATTTATCAGATGACTTGGATGAAAGCTCAGCTCAGCTCATTTAAACGTCCTGTTTAATACCAGTAGGTAGGCTGTTCAAGCCAAGAACAATAGGCAAGTTTTGAAACTCTCCCACAGATGTTAAAATAATCTATGTACCCTGCAATAAATTTTTCTTTCTTTTTAATAGTAAAAGAAGAAAGAAATAAACAACAGATTAAAATTGTGACAGGTCCTGCTTATATTTTGAGGAAAAAATTCTTCCTGTAGAGCAGATAGGCGATGAGCACCCACAGTGAAGTTCCCCACAGGTTCTGCAGTAAAAGCTCCCAGTGGTTCTCCTGGAAGTGCATTTCCCAGCTGAAAGGGAAGTAGAAACCAAGGAGAGAGTGGCCAACATACACAAAGATGGAGTTCATCCCTGCAGACAGAAGAGGGAGGGTTATTGGAAAGGACTTTTCAGTTTTAAAGCAAAACATTAGCATTTTTCATCCATGTACAAGTTACATAGGCGTGCGCTCTCCACTTTTGCTGGAAAAACTGACAATGTAACTATTTTTACAGCATGCTGGGTGAGAGTCCAGCAGGTTTTTATCGTATCCCAATCACAAGGAGACAAATAACAGGAAGAAAAACTGTAGAATAGCTGGAATAGTGATTACAAACTCCATCACACAGTTAATACACTCCCTTTGTCTCGTTTCAAACTTTCACGTGCATTCCCAATTCCTCTCCTCACTCCTTAGTTCCTCCCACCTCAGAAATGAGCATGGGAGGCTTGAAAAAGACAACAGGAGAGAAAAGTCAAGGTAATAGGAGTTATAAAATTCAACCATCCCCACCCTTAACTTTAAATCACTATTTAAAGTCATCGTTAAACAAATACTGTTGCCAAGCTGCACCATCTGTTGTTCTGTGACAGCCCACTACTGTGTTTTATGATTTCAGTCACATGAGCATTAAAGGTGCTTACGATAATGTACATAGAAACTTTAAATCAAACTGAAATGTTTGTAGTTGCATATGAATAGAGGGGGAACTTGTACTGTAACTGCTAATTGTCTGCTCTAACAGAATTCAGTTAGTTTAGTAAAATCATGAGAATAAAACCCAGACTCAAAGCCAGTGATGTTGCTATATTTACACTAATATGTTTTAATTTCAGCCCAGCAATCTATGTCCAGTAAAGCATTTTAGTTCTGTTTAAGAACGTCCAAACTGACGTGCCTGGAACCCCTTTACATTATCATTTGCGTACACCGGGCATCCACATGTTAGTGAACAGGTGTCAGATGATGCTGCGGCTATAATATCAGCATTATATTAGAGCAGAGCGACAGAATAGAAATGCTTTCAGCAACCAGTTGACATGAAGCCTTAATAGGCGTATTTCAAATGAAAGAGAAACAGAAGAATATGTGAGTAAGATAAGTTTTAATGGGAATTCTGTTGTATTAATATACACTTATGCTTAACTTTTCTTTTTTTTTTTTACAAAAAGAGAACTTGGCCCTATTTAAGTCTACTTGGGAATATTTGTTCAGGAGGGATTAGATCCCCAGCAGCTGTCTCTGTGTCTCTTTGTTTAGGTTTGAGAACATCGATGTTTAAACAATTTCAGTTGGACAAAAATGTTTACGTGCATTTTAAAAAGTCCGTATTTTGGTCGGACCAAGGCAATAATATTTTTTCAAAGTGCCATGTACATGTGTCTACTGTTGCACCTACCCAAAAGAACACCAGGGATGAGTTTTGGTGTAGACAGACAGAAACGGAGACTTTTAGAAACGAAGCGCTTAGTCTGACCTTCCCTGATTTTCCTCATAATTTTCCTTATCAAAGAATAAAAGAAGGCTGTAGACCACGACGCTTAGTGCCAACACATGAACGTCAAATTAGATTTGGCAGAAATAACATGCTTGTCTGGACAGAGATGGTTTTTCATTCAATACATTTTAAAATGAAAACATAATACATCATTATAAAGCGGTGAGTGTTTTTGTTCACGTATAAACAGTACCTGGGTAAATGAAGGGTTGTCCGCCCCACCAGCCCTTGATATCAGTGACAAAGTACATGCCTCCGAGCAGCAGGAAAGAGAAACAGCCCATACACAACACGTAGGACAATGACCTGGAGAAACAGACCATCGGTAACAGTTTACAACAACGACCACATTTTACTCTGTCCATGTGGGCATCACTAAAATGTTTGCAGTTTGGTGTGAACAAGGGTGTAAACACACTCAGTCCATCAATCCTGTGCTGCAGATAAATAACACCCAGGGGTGTCGAGCCAATGCAGCAAACCGTAGGACTGTTTGGACTAAGGCATCAGCAGTGCATCTTTGGCATATGCCCCGTGGAGCTGTGCCAGCCAGCCATGTCCCTGTCTGTTCCTAAGTGCAAGAATGTTTGATGAAATATCATCTAATGTAAGATGGCTGCCTCCCAGAGCCTCCTAGCAGCAAGCTTTCTTTTATTTTTTTAATCGCAGCTGAAGTGGGGCCAAAAAAGGACTCTTGGCCGAGAGTTAATTACCTCGAGACATCCAGGCAGGGACTCGTACTCAAGAGCTCAATAACCTGTGTATGATGAACTGCCTATAAAAGCTGGGCAGGTACAGTAATAGCGAGGGATGAGCATGGTGTTAGTGGGGGGCCCCTGAGGAACATCATGAGAAATTTGCTTACACATCACAGATGTAATGGTATTCTTCCTGCTATCATTAAAGTGATTCACATCATTTTAGGGGAATGTAGTGGGGGTGGACCTGATGCACAAGTTGCACCTTTTTCATGCTAAATCACTCAGAGCATTTATAAAGGAGCTGTGCTTTGTTATACCAAAGAGGCTTTTGGTAGTTTGGGGGCATTTAGACTGCACTGCACTGCACATTTTAATCCCTTTCTTTCACACAGAACTGGAAAAATATGTGGTAAGTGCTTCTGGGTGAAGAGGACACAGGATTCTGTATTTTGCTGGAAGAGTGATCATGTTGGGTGGATGTATAACTACTCTACCTCACACTCCCAACAACCCGGGTGATTATTTACAGTCATAGCTGCCGTTGGAGGTAAGTAAACGCGTGTTTTAGCGGGCTTGATTTGTGCCTGTTGGAAACCATCCTTTTCTTTTGTGAGGAAAAGTGGCTAGATTTAGAGGGTCAGGAAGCACTTACCAAAGGTTTTTATTGACAGGTATAAATCCTCCGTCTCGTGTGCACTTAGAAAGGATGGCTGCAGAGATTCCCTGAGGGTGGAAATGAAACAGATTTCAAATCGATGGAGGGCGATAAAGCAATCCGTGTTGGGCTGCTCGAACGTTAGACAACAGATAGCGAGTCCAGCAGATTAACCGATTATCTGAGAGTCAGATGTGAAAGGTGCATCAAGTCACACCAGCACAAGCACACACAAACACACAATGTCGGGCAACAAAGGACAATTTGATCACCCAAACCAAGACGTTAAGCAAGAACCCAACACTTTGTGTTTTTTTAAAACTCTTTGGTCTTCTTTACTTGCAATACAGAGAAAGTGCATATGATCTGATGAGCTCTACATCAGTAATCGCTTTTATTGTCTCATTTATTCACCTTTACATGTGATTTAAATACACGAGGAAACGCTTCGTACACCAGAGAGAAGCCCAGGGCAGTGGATCAAAATCCAAACACGCTCGTTAGGTGGATATCCATCATGTGTATAGATGGCAGAATCGATGGTGTGGAAATAGCCTAGCTGGGGCTGGACTGAACCTCCAGGCTATCCAGGCCGCAGGATGTGGGATGGAACTGGTATGTGGGGCAACCGCTCAATTTCAATCTCACACTTCTGAAGCCTGATCGTTGAGCTTTAATTAACTGGGGCTGTTGTTTATTACGGGGAAGATGCATCGCCGCCCCAATATCTGTCTTCTACAGAAATCACAACCCAGAGACCTTCAGAGTGAAACCCAGCTTGTTGTTTACTGTATCAACACTCCCTCGCTCTTTGTGGACCTGCTGTGTTTAAGAACAATCCTGTGGTTGAGCGCAAGCAGCATAGATCCCCTTCCTTCACTGAGGAGACCTGCTAATGTCAAGAACACATGTCTGAAACGAGAGGCTCTGCTTCCGGCCTCCAGTGTGAGCTGAAATTGTGTTAGAAAAGTCAATATCAAGAGCAGGCCAATCACTAAAACTAATTTTGTCTTCTGTGTTGGTGAAAAAAAAACAGAACTAAAAAAAAGATTTAACCACTAAAAAGTAAAGCATGAGGGCAAGTATGAATGTGCGGAACATGTGAGATGATTTTGAGTGTCGTTCATTCGTGGTCTGTATCTGTTCTAAAATCAATAAAAACATTCTGGCTCTCTGTCAACCGTTGCAATGTGAGGAAAATCTATTTTATTTGGACTCTCTGTTTCAGTTTACCACAATTTTAAGTCCCTGTATTGATCCATCTCTAAGCACTGTATGATCCTGAATATGTCACCTCCAACATCATAATCATCTCTGTTAGCTTTCACACCATGAGACACAACCGGAAAAACACAAAAACCTAATATTTATTTATTCCTTCATGTGTTCCTTTATCACTCAGTGCCTCCGGGAGAAGCCAAATGGATCTAATTTATTTCACCTCCCTCCAGCCATTCACATCACAGTGATGGTCAATAAGATTCAAAACCAGGAGACGTAATGGAGGAGATTTGTCATTTAAGAATTGAGGTTAATGGCATTAAACTCTCACAAGAGAATTTTTTTTTTTATTCCTCTGATGCATAAGCAGGACTGTGCACCGATTCACAGACAAAAACTGCCCAGCTTTTGGGCTTTTGGCCTCTTTGCATTCAGATTAGTACATAATTAGTCGTAAACTTGCATTTTAAAGAGCCACATGTTATTGTGGACATGTTACCATGCCAGTGTTTTTTTAAATTGTGTTAGCATTTAGTCCAAAGCACTGCAGGGCGGAAATCAACCTGGTCCAAAGAGAAAAGTGTTCCTCTTTTCCTATTTTTGGGAAACACAGATGTGGACAATATTATCTCAACATTTCCTAGCAAGACTCCAGCAGAATTCACAAGTGTGTGCATTATCTTACATGAATATGTGTTACAAGTGGATCTTTGTCCAGAGGACTCTGGTTTGACTCCCAGTTGAAACCCTTCACTTTGTTGTGCTTTAGACATTTCTTCAGTCTCCTGTGAGTCCCGAATAGAAAAACCTTTTGTTGATGTTGTTCTTATTTACTTTTGTTCTCTTTCTCTGTTTGGTTAAGCACCAAAACAACTCGGCTCGGACGAGACAAAGATCGTGGTTTGGTGTAAAACGCATTCTTTCAAGATCTCACATGATGCTCACAAAGCATCCCTCAACAAGGAGGGACAGATAAGAAGTTTGTGACCTTGAAATGTCTTTGATCTAAGTATGTGGGCTTTCCCAACATACAAATTGGAAATGGTTAATACTGGTATACAGGCTGTCAGTATACAGCCTCAAAGAGATGTGGGTGTGGCTGCAGACTCTGATTCCTTATATGTTTAGGTTTTTTAATTGCTTTTAGGTAGGATGGACCAGCTGACAAAACATTACTGGTGTGGAGCTCTAAAGTCTGCTTAGATATTGCACCTGATGTTGAAGTTTGAAGGCAAGATGTAATATATTGATAATAAATTGTTTCTGTATACGAGGAACCTCCAGCTTGGTCTCAACACAAAAGTCAGATAAATAAACTTCATACAGTTAAACACAACAGTTTAGACTCTAAAACCGGATCCGAAGCTTTACAGAAAGCAGAGAATAATACACAAGCTACATATGGCCAACTTACCCCCCCCTCCCCCCATTCACCCACCCGACTGAGTCTGCCCCTCTCTTCATCCTGCACAGTTTGGTTTCAAAGACAGGGCGATGAAGACAGCCCCTGCAGCTCCATCATCGCTCCAGGTCACAGGGCTGCCCGTTCAGGATGTCTGCCTCCACGGCAAGTGGGCTCCTACTAACCCTGTTTCACAAACGAGCTACGTCTGCATCTCAGTGCATGCACATAAAAACAGTAGCCAAACGCAGTTCTGCACAGCCTGGCCTTTTATTCATGGCTGCCTCCTAGCCTTGTTAGAGCATACTAGCAGCCTCCTGTCACAGGTTTAGAAATGCAAAACAAGTCTTCTCCTGTAACACTTGCCTCCTCCCTGAGGGACATAGCTCCCCTTTAAATGAGACAGAGTCCAGCCTGGCTCTTTTTGTGTTTTGAGACCACCCAGAAAGAGTACAAATCTAAAACTGATACATCCTCATAAAAGACTTAAAACTTTTCATCCCTTAATTGAATTAACTTATTACACAATTTCCATATGTTTGGTCTCTTTGTAAAGACTTTTCATGCAGGTACCTAAACCAATCGCGCTCTTCTTGCAGTGGACTGTAAATGATACGCAGAACTCTTCTAATCTAAAACCACATGTGAGGCTCAGACAGGCAATGAGAGACAGTATGTATCCCCCTGAGGTGCTGGATACCCATGTCTTCCCGGAAACACAGACACACATGGATGTTGTTTAATTGTACTGAGATCACACACATATCCTCTGCTAAGTCCTGTTAATGAATGGCTTCGGAAACCATGACTAATACTGGAAAACACATAGCAGAATCTACCTGCAAGACAGAGTAAAACATCCAGACCATAAAAGCGCTCAGCTCCACATGAGTCACAGCTATAGGACAATGTTTTAAGTGATTTGCTGTCTTGGTTTAAAATTGTCAATTGACTTTTACACTCATTTATTTACCAGCTGTGTTTCTAACCTCCACATGGTGTAACATACCAGAATGACGGCCCACACTAGGTATCGACAGAGGATGTGACCGTTCTTCCTTTTGTAGAAAATGATAATCTTCCCCGCCTGTGAAAACAGAGGCAGCGATCAGCTCAGACACCACAACTCATTCACTCATACAGTTAATGAGGAATACCACGCAAACACCAACATCCAGCATGTCCGAGCATTTGGCCTTGGGTAACCAAATAGTCCTGGGATGTGGCTGTCAATGCTGCGTCCCTGATGTGGCGGTCAGATTTCTTCCATCCCGTGGAGCCAGATGTGGCGTGTAAGTCATCCGCACCCTCTGATTAATTTGGTGATGATGAATGTGTTTCAGCTGAAACGTCAGCATGGACGAACACAGAAGAGGGCAGCGGACACCTGGCGTGTCGTCTAAGACTCGCTGACTGAAGGGCTCAGAGCTGACCGCCCACCGGGAATTAAGCAATGTGGCTGCTTTTGCATGGCAACTTCCCACAGCCCAAATGGTTATAAGTGACACTGTCACCTTCAGAAATTCAGATCTAAAGACCAAAAACATTTCACTGACTTTCTGATGAATGAATCAATAAAGTAGGGCAACTGGGCAGGAAATGTTTACTTTTACAATCTGTTTGCTTTATGGTTTTATTAACATTTAAACAAGAAAGCCTGAACATTTGTATAAATGTAGTTATATAACATAGGGGAGGATACACTGGACAAGTGTGTATCTGTTAGAAGAAAAGATGGCTGCTCTTAGCCAATCAGGGCTCAGTATTGTGATGACATACCAGACAGTTTTACAAAAAGGTTAAAAATAAGTGTTGGTAATACACAAAGGAGTGCAAATATCTAGGTGTTGTCTTGGATACCCGATTAAAAACTGTAACATGTAAGAAAACAACTCGATTCTCTTCCTGTCACTCAATTTCACATGTATACCATGTATGTTTTGTACAGTTCTCACCTGGCTGTAGGGGATCTGGCTCATCATCGGAGAAACACTTTAATGTCTTCTTACAAATAAACTACAACATTAAACAGCCATAAAGCTTTCAGCACTAGGGCAAACAGTTGCTTAAACTAGAGCAAATCTGACTACACTGACATACATCAGTCCACATACAGTAACATACATATACAGAACGATCTTTTTTCTTAGATGTGGTCTTCTGTTATTATTCTTGATTGTTAGTGGTAGTAATAAGGGTTGTTAGTCTCTGTGTTGAAGGTTTATTCCCTTTTGGCTCTGGGTTGGATGAACTCCAAAATTGTTTGGAAGTGGCCTTATAACCCAGCCCAGACTAATTGGCAGCAACAACTGCTTCTCTAAGATAATTGTTGATGTCTTTCCTCCTTGGCATTGTGTTAGCACACACCTGAATGCTCCAGACCAGCAAACAGACTAAACTTCTGCTCACACTTACTGAGCATCTGTTAATCCGGTGGATTAGCTGCACCTAACTGCTACTTACTCTTAATTCCTTTGGAAGCAGTAAAGGTGTTGTCTTAGTTTTTCCAAATAAATTTTATCTATTGTAACTTAGTTTTCATGAAATGATTAATGGCACAGTATTATATGTTATGTGTTAATATTGTCTTAGGTTGTATCTAATTTAAGATGTATTGTAGGATCATTTTCTCTTATATCCTGATACATAAAACCTCAGAAGTGAAATAAATATGGCACCTATTCTCACCGTAGTGGCATATATGGTCTAGTTTTCTTTGTTTGTTTTTATTAAGTCTTTATGCCTGTTTTAGGGTGTTATTCCTTGTTGTGATTGTTCTTGTTTGTAACTGGTTTTACTTTACTGATTTATTGGTATGTTGAACTAGCATAAATGCAAAAACTCTTCATTTTTCTATTTTCTGATTCAAGTACAAAGGTGGAGAAAGAAATGTTCAATATTTCAAGATCAACTTTTGATCTATAAGCAAATTGTGAAGTCTTTGATTCCTACTTCAAAAATACACTTGTGCTGCTCACTGTGACGGTTAGGACAAACAAATGTTCCGGCTTACCTGCATCCCCAGAAATCCCATCACAATGGAGTTGATTGTACCCAGAAGCCCCTCTGGGTCAAAGGGCTGCACAGTTTGATACAATTCCTGGTAAAAAAAAAAATAATTAAAAAGAGAGAGACAGAGAGAACTGGCAAGTTATCTAAAGCAATTTTTTTGTACAAACATGTGATTTATTATTACATAGAAAAGATACTTACTTTGCATG
Organism: Leuresthes tenuis; assembly: GCF_036924035.1. Taxonomy (NCBI): domain Eukaryota; kingdom Metazoa; phylum Chordata; class Actinopteri; order Atheriniformes; family Atherinopsidae; genus Leuresthes; species Leuresthes tenuis. The sequence continues at coordinate 21,215,630 of NW_027325362.1, forward strand.
TGGGGTATCTGAACATGTTTTCACCAAACATCCATCTATCAATGTGTCCTGCTGCGCCTCCAGTGCAATTTGGATAAAGACCGCCATCCCCAATTCCACCAGCTCCCAAATACCCTCTGATAACAAACAAGAATAAGAATAATGAATCATAGTTAGGAATGGGGATTTTAAAAAAAATATTTTTTTAAAACAGTACAACACAAAGATTAAGACAAAGAAATCTAAGTCTTCCATCTAACACAAGGGTCAGAACTGTCTTTTTCAGTTCTGAAAGGCAGTTTTGTGCTGACATTAATTCATCATAAATCTCCACATTGTTGTAAAAAACTAAGCAGTGAACAAAAGTGCTACTATACACACCCACAATAACCCACAGAGATAAGGGGGGGGGGAGCACAGAAAAAGCAGAAGACACAGAGCGAGGAAGATGGATCCCCTGCCTCCCCTCGTCTTACTGCACATGACAAACTGAGATTGGCTAATTATACCCTCTGAAGCATTCACCACAGGCCCATAAATCACGGTATTTCATAATACCTGCAACAAAAGGTGCACACGAACACCTCCACTGCCAAGCAACAGCCCTAGATGGAAATTGTCCCAGGATTGACACAGATTAAATGTATCCTTTTAACATACATGTGTACAGCGGAAATAATGACCACAGTGGACTTGAGAAGTGATGTGAGCGCTTCTTTTGGTCTTACGTTGGGCAGTTGGGTACAGGCATGAGGAAAGTGATGCACAGCCACAAAGTCTCCAGCAGGATGATAATCAGCCACTGTGGCCAATAAAGGATGACATCCTGGGCAGGATTCCACCAGTGATCCTGCATACACACAAGATATTTGTGGAGCTACCAAACTTTTCATTCAACTTCAGAGATAGCATTGTTGACCTATCTGATTCAGTTCAGTTAATCATTTATTCGGAACAAATATTCACTTTCTTAGAACCCCTGACTATTTATCCAGCAGAGTCATAAGGCGCAAGCATTCATTTGTCCAACATTTTGTATTTAGAGCTTCTTATCATGCTAACACGCATGGTGAAAATGATAAACTTTTGCCTCCACCACCTGCTGATCCTCACTATGCTGGATCGCGACAAAGCTGTATGCGTTGCTTTAGATCCTTTAGGTCTGTAAAAAGTGCTGTGTCAGGTTGGAGCTTTGCTGTCTTTTTCACTTGTTTGTAATGACTGACGAAAGAGAACTTGACAGAAGTGCTCACCGCTCTCAGAGGGATTTCTTTCCGGCCCCACAAAGTCTGAAGGAGAGACAGAACAAAGTAGGTGAAGGCCAGACGCTGCAGCACTCCAGGGATCCTCAGCCAGGACCAAGACACTGGAACACAGCCAGCAACACACAGCGTTAACACTTGCAACAATACAGTGCAAACTTCTTTTTGTTTTCTGTACATGAATGTCAAGTTTTCACAAGGTGCAGCTATAACAACCCAATAAACTGTAAAGCCACTACTGATGATTTTAGCTATCATCTTTTCAACTGTGTAGTTTACAGCCACTATGTCCTGCAGCTGAGGGGCAGCGTGAGGCTCAGGGCGGTGGGATCCGCCTTCAGGATGTGGAAATATCAAGAATGTGGCAAGCTAATCAAAGATTCCCAGTTATCTCTTGGTCTCGACAAATTGCGATGGATAAAAAATGGCTCCTAGTTGAGAGATTGATGGTGATCTACACATTAGTTAATTGGAAACCTCTTTGTCACACAAAGTGCTGTAAAAACAATATGATAGCGATCATTGATCCCAACAAATCAAATAAGAAGTGGATATCCCTCCTTTTGCAGGAAAAGAGGAAGCTCTTACTGATGACACTCTAGTTAAATATGCAGGTTACACCCCCACAAAGATAATTTACTGTTCTGTCCTTCCTCTAAACTGTCACCCAACTACAGTCATAAAATACACTGGAGCAAATTGTAGCTTGTTCCAATGTTTGGTGAATTTATGCTTGTTTTTTTAGAGCAACACACGTTCAATAGCATTTGCGGGAAAACCCTGTTGTCTGCTTCTCATGTCTTAGCACATTCAGGGGCAGATTCAGTAAAATCATTTCATATGTCGAAGTCAGCAGACCTTCAAAAGCCGCCAGAAAGTAGAAAACAGTGCCTGACTTTCATAAAATAACATTTTACTATATGACTGGATCTGAACTTGAATTCACAGCCATATTTGTTTAAGCTTCTCTAAAAGGTGTTTCTACAACTCAATCTCAAATAAGTTAATTCAATCTATTGCTTTATATTGCTTACTGGAATTTTTTTTAAAAAGAGTAAGACACAGGTTTCAAGGTCTTGACTTGACACTCCTTTGACTACTATTTAGACATATGATCACAGCACTTGAAATCACTCACAACTTACGAAGGTTAACACCTTTTTCTCTCTCATCTGACATTAGAAGGGTTTAGCATATTGAGCTGATGGGACTCCATTCTCTTATTAGATCGAACCCCGGGACTGAAAAGCCGAGGACGTCCTTTGAGATAGAGGGCAGAGGTTCAGTTTATGGTAAAAGTCACTGCGCTCTTATGATCAGCTCCAGCAGCAGAGTCCACCAACAGCAGCTGCATGCATGGAGCTGAAGGCTGTAACTCTATCTGTTTGTAATTGTCCATTACCACAGCACTTGTTTTTGCTCAATCTGCTGCTGTTAAACGTCCCCTGGTGCTGGGTTTTGAGACTGCACACACAACAACAATATTTTTGTTAACCTAGTTATACAGACATCCACCCAGGAAAGTCCATTAGCACCAGCGATGGCTAATGTGTGAAGGGCGCCCGGTGCATCCCAAGTGGACGGTAAAGTAAGGATTTTCATCAGTACTCCCCTTGTAAGCCCTAGCTCCGCCCAGGAGCTTTGGCTTTTATCACACATGTGAAGATTAAGACTTCTAACATTTCTGTCAAAAAGCAAAAGATGGTAAGGAAAAGCCAGACGAAGATCTCATTTGGTATTATCACTGAAAAAAGTCATGACTTACTTAACTAATAGTGGAAGAAATGACTGAAATATCTAATTAAAGAATCTGTGTCTGATAATCCTAATGAGACTGCAAATTCAGCTTGTCAGTGAGATTAATTTTCCACATCAACAGGTGCATCACCACAAAGAAAGAAAAAAGCATCTTCCGTCTGTTCTCCGCTGCTGCACAAGAGGACATATCATCAGACATGTCTGTGTTTAGCAATTGGCCCAATATGGAGCAAACAAACTACAGAACTAACACACGCAGTCAATTTCAACAAGGTTTTCCTTCCATTGTCTGCCATGTGGCTGCATATTTGGCACATACGTGGCCCGTCTTTTGGAGAGTAGTTGAGAAAGCAGAAGCCGAGAATCATTAGCACAACTGTTCTCCAGGTGATTTTTCGAAGCAGCTGCAGGCGGGTAACTCCTCTCCTCTGCATGGAGCTGAAAGCCAAAACCACTGAAGTCCCAATTATAAACACAAACCTGGCAGACACAACAATATTACATTATACATCATTCCATTCTTCAAACAGAGGTTATAGGACGGTAGATATTGGATAACATTCTTGCAACATACCCACCATGGCATGACAAGATCTGCCACAGTTAGACCTGCAACAAATTCAGAAGCACAAGATGAACATGACTACATTGAACAGATTTCATAAAGTTGTTTTTAAAAAACAACAGAAAACAAGACCATGTCGGTTTTTACAAATATGGACAAAATTGAAAACAAAAAAATCCCCTGGTCCTTACTGGGTCATGTAATTAGGTAAGTACAACCTTAGATTAACAACCCATCCCATATTACATTGTGTCATTATTTATTTAAGAAAAGCTAAGCTAAAATGCAGAAGCAGTGTGTGAAAAACTAAATATGCCCCATTATTCAGTAGCTTGTAGAACTGTCTCGAGCAGCAATAACTGAGGTAACAATTGCCATCCCAAGGTGATGTTCCTCAGTCGTCTTCCCACTAAGCCTCTGCCCATGTTCCCCCAGCTATCACTCAAACTATCATCTCTCCTCATCGTCATCTCCCACTGGTTGTATATGACAATGAACATCTCATCACGCTTTTGATTTGGCTTGTATGAAAAATGGCATCCTGTGTGTGTGACTGCATTTATCATGATTAGTGACAACTGGTCAGGCAATGCCGCAGACATAATGAAGAGTGTTGCCACTGATTAACAGCTTTAGGCCCCATGCGAGGCACAGGCTTGATTTTTTATTTTTTTGGTAATTCGTGCATGTCTTATTCTTCACTTAACCATTCCAGGGTGCGTGTTGAAAGATCCAGTAGCCTCCTCCACCATAGTTCACAAACACCATCGCTGTGAGGGAAAACCTGCAAAGACATCGCAGTAATGAGAACAGACTATCGAATACTACTGTAAATAGGTTAAATTGGGTTTCAATCAGGTACAAGTAAAGATGCAATGATGAAAATGTGTGTGTGATCTTTTGGTTTAAAAAAGAACAACATAAGAACATGAAATTCACAATGATACGACACTTTTCTTAACCCTAGAGTTTAACTGTAATACTTTGATTCTAATTGAATGTCAACTTCTGAAGTTAAACGCCAAATGAGATGCTTTTTCCAGTCTGTCACAACTTCAAAAGCAGGGTAATGCAACCCAAGCATTATGAATCACTCAGGAAATGAACACTTGTCCTCTGGATCTCCTCAAACAGCTTTGCTGACTAAAGACTTTGTGCCTAATATATGATACACTTTATACTTTAGCACTGGCCAAGGCTGCTGAAACACAAGCACACGTGATTGAGTGCTTCACTGAATCCGACACTGGAGGGAAAAAGGTGTTTGTGTTGCCTGTCAGAAAACAGGCAGAGGGCCATTATGCAACACAAAAAATGCAAGGGAATGTAGTTGGTGGAGATGCAGCAGCACCTAATTACTTCACCAACTGAAATATGTGAATTTATGCTTTTGGGTGTTATTTAATCCAAAAAATAAAATCATCTGAGGGTCTTTAAGAGCCATAACGAGGTTTGGACAACCTCTAAGAATGAGACAGTCTGATAAGGTGCCCTGTATCTACCTCTGCCTCCTCTTGTTTTTCTGCCTGGATTCAATTATGAGGTGCACCAAAGCCATTACTGTTCTTTTAGCCCCAACCTGCTGATACAAGATTTTAATCGGTAACTATCATCTCCAAAGGGCTATTAAAGCAGAGTAAACCCTGGTGCGCGTGTTCGTGAGCTCTTTCTCTGTCTCTCACTCATACACGCACATAAACACACAGGCTGTCATTTAAATTTGGACGAACAGATCCATTAGTTGCCATAGTGACACAGACAAAGGTTAAATCCCCAGCCAGATGAGACCCGGTGAAAATCACTGCAGTATCACACCTTATTGGCCATCTTTTTAATTAACACACCCTGCTGTCTGATTCTAAATAAGAGCTCTGTTACACTGCAAATGCCACGCTCATGTGACAATAGAGGACGCTAATTATGAGACAGGGAAATAATAAGTGTTTGATATGGTGTCTAGTGAGAAGTTTTTGTTTTGTGTTGCTGGGGTGTCAAAGATTAAGCAGAGCAGACTATTTTCTTGGGTCCTAAACTTCAACTTGTTCATATCCCTTTGAAGCTTCTCACTGGAGATATGTCACCCCACCAACAGATTTATGTCATGTCTGGGAGTGACAATCTATGATTTATAGCTAACAGATGACGGAGAGACTTGCCTTTCTTGCAGCAGTGACAACTGGTTACGACTCGTTGATAGACACTCAAAGCCTACTTTGATTTGAATCATTTTGCATGCAATACCAATTAGGAGATCAGCTCAGAGGTTCAGCCCTCTGCAAATGGAAAGTAACACTCTCTCACTACACAGTATCAAATCACCAACTGTGCTGGCCAAATTAAGTATGTCGACACCCAATCTAGTCGTAATGGATTATAACTTGAGTTAAAATGCCAAGGTAATTTTTTTCCCCCCCTTGTGTCTAAACATCAGAGCATATCTCAAACTGCATCAGAGGGAAAACTTGGATCTCAGTCAGTATAAGGCACAGAATGATTCAGCCACCTGGCGTTAAATGCGACTCACAGTCCTTGGCTTTACTGTAATAGTTGTTCCGTCTGTTGTACGGCACCGCTAACAACTGACAGTGCGATTTTCAACAGTGAGGAAACTGGTGAAAGGCTTTTAGCACTGAGGCGCAAGATTAAAATCCAAATCCTTTTAGAAAAATTAACGTGCAACTGTACCCCACAGTTCTCGGTATATCATGTCAGGGGAGCCTGAGCAATGATCAGAAAAACCTTTCAGCTCAGAAGGAAAAGCCTTTTGCCTTCAGAAATGTCTCAGTATTTATGGCAGATGACTGATGTGTCTGTTCTCTGTAGAAAGTTGTTACTTATCAGGGTTATGGATCATAAGTCACAGAGCCGAGGAGGCACCTGCAGCGTTAATCTTGAGCGCTGAGTCACAGTTTGATTAAGCACGTTGCCAGGTATGAGAAATTTCAGCATCACCATCAGTGCATCAATATGGGATTAGAATCTGTAACCACAGAGTTGGCATTTCAGATAACAAGATTGAAATGGACTGCGGATAGAAGTGTATTTAAGGGGAAATCATATCGAAATGTATCTTTTCTGTCAGCAAATTTTGATGAAAACGTACTTCAGCTTCTAAACCAAACAAAACTGTGGTGTTTTGTACTCAGCACATCTGCTCAGTGGTTTCAGATGGCCTCTCATCCAAAAGAAAGCCTCAGATTGGAAAAGATGCCAGTCGTCTGCTGGATGCTGTTTGTGTGCGGCTGGATTTCCTCTCGCTCTCCGGTTTGGCAGGAGATCTATGGCCCTGTGGATGTGTGCTGATATGTTGACGGTATTATTACATCAATTATTTGGCATGGGGGAGGTCAAAGCCACACCAGCATCCTGTTTCCAGAGAGGCGTGCTTTGTGTCTACCCCCAGGCCACAATTAAGGCTAGCAGGGAGCCCAGATTCAATCACATGCATCACTCCCGTCCAACAGAAACACTCTGTGCCAAACCCCGAGATGCAATGATATCAGAAATGATGCCCAAAGCTATACCGCCTGATAACAAAAGCTTGGGGGAGCGTGTGGCCAGACTGTGACCCCGGAGTAATTATTCATTATTTTGGGCCTGTAGATTTTCATCATGCCTCAGACAGCTCTAAAAAGGATTAGCATGTGAACGAGCAGCATGTGGTGATAGGCTGATAAACAGGATGATTGTTGATGGCGTACATACCCTCGGAAAGTGTCCAGGGAGAGCAGACGTGATGGTTTAGCTTTGCCTGAATTGTGAGCAGTTTCACAAGCATGTGCCGCTTCCTGCAGAAACAACAGCAGGGGAGGCTAAATAATGTCAGCAGTGTGGGTCATTTAAGGTTAGATAGCAACTTTATATGACCAAGGAGTGCATGCAGAACAGAGGTTGGTGTTTTTCCAATCAAAGTGGGTGTTCTTCAATCGCAAGACGTGATTGGCTGGAATAAATCCCTGTGGTCATTTCACTGCACAGGAACTAGTTCCGAAAGGAAAAGGAGATTGTGAAGATAAGATACTAACTTTTTCTATCATGGATAGTATTTGGTCTCTCTATAGATCTATACAGAGACTAGAGTCATTCAGTATTTTTTGTGGTGGTTAAAACAGAGTTTGAAATATGAATAGTTTGGACAATAGCAAAGTGTAAAATGGATAGTACAACTGTCTGATGTTCAAGAAGCTATCGTCTCTCCTATTCTCTCTGTTTACTTAGTTCACTTATTCTGTCTCTTCGTTAGATGGCAAAATAAGTTTAGAATTGGTCACGAATAGCTGTTTTATAAGACTACATGTTCAACTGTGGTTCATTTGGATGCATTCTGCGTTTTTTAAAGTACAGAGTCATCTGACAAAACCACCATTCACTTAAGTCAAAGATAACTTATGTGCTATGACTTCAGCAATATGAACCATGATCACTCAAGGAGAAAGTTGGGAGTGGGAGAAAGACTGCTGCCAAGTATTTATAGTGCAGCTTTGTCCTAAAAGATCACAAGATTTGTTTCTACTTTTCAAAACAACGTCTGAATCACAAAGGGTGACTCAGCAACTTGCGTCAATCAAATTATCAGCACATCAAAGGTTCAAGTCTAATTAGCCAATCATGTTTTGCCATTGATAAATACCCACTTCCACAGTTATTCTCTTGTTTTCTTTCGATGTAGCTTAATGACATTGCACATTTTTCTGGTTGACTGCAGCAATGTACAGAATTCTAAGTATACAATGTGTGGGAACATGACATTTAAAGCTTAACAAGTCAAAAGACACTCTTCCTGAATCTCTTCAAACTGCTTTTTTTGGTCCATTCGGCTCATCCATTACTTATCTACATCTGTGTTCAATCAGTTCACTCCTTCACAGTATAGGCCACTATAGTGAGTGAGCAATCTTTTATTTCCATTTGAAATCTTATCTGAAAATTTCCACTCTTTAAACGGTATACCACAAAGCTCGAATGGAGCGTTTCAGACAGGAGATGAGGTCAGGTGCTGCAGAAATATGTGGAATGAGAAAAATATTGTTTTTCTAACATTAAATTCACTCTTTCATTTTTGATCAGAACCCCTCCCTGCTTTTACTGGAATCAAAGTTGGTAAGCAGAGAAATGCATCATAACAGTGGTATGTAAATCTGATGACAAAGTATGGAGTTGGAGGGTGAAAATTCTGCACTGGGTCATCTCTGTAAGTGAGCCCTGCTTGTTACATGTGGTCATCCGATCGAGCTCTGGTCTTAAAAAGAATCATTAGTGCAGCTTTAAATTCCCTTTTAGTCCCTCAGGATCATTCTTGCCCTATGCCTAAAAATCCTCAATCAAAGTGCTGATTACAAGTCTTCATATAAGAGCTGACAAGTTCTGTTAATTGGCATTAAATTCAAAATGACCCTTCACTGCTTAATTATGATTATAATTGAAGTTATTTCTCTAAAAGTGGCAACAGTAATTCAGGTGCCCTCTGTAACATCTGAATTATACAAAAGTGAGGGGGGGCAGAGGACATTTTGTAACATAAAATTGCATTACAATCATATACTTTTAGCAAATTACTTGAAATTGAAATTGAATCAATTGAATCAATTGAAATTGATAAAGAAAAGATCAAAGGATCAAAATGGGTCATAACTTCCTAACACTCATTTCCGTTCTGGCTGCTTTTCCCTCTCTGTGAAGGCAGTGTTTCGATGACTCTGGCCTGCTGCCCTCTCAGTTGGATTAGCCTGACTTGCTGGCCTCCGTGAAGCAGTTTAAAGCACCAGAGCAGGAAGACACCAGCACTAATATGTCATGATGGATCTGCGTGCCATCCAGACGGCATATGGAGGCCAGAGACGTCTTGCTTAGTAGAATCAGAGGAGCTATTCATGCTCACCAAAAATACACAGCAGCTCTTGAGATGGAGCAAGATGATTGGACGGATGCGACGCACTACCGCTTCCATTTAAGCCTGCTGTACAACTGGCTCTGCTAACATTTGTATCAATCATTCCATTAGTGTCTCCCAAACGACTTGATGACTGGAGTCTTGGAGCAATTTCGGTATGCATCCCAGCCTGCATAGTAGACCGGTGAAAACAACGCAGTGTAACTGCTGGATCACAGCGATGCTTATGTTTGATTACTAAAGAGCATAAAGTCAATCTTTTTCTGCAGTGTAGAAATAAACTCTGGGTAATTACCAAGCAGTTTGACTCTAAACTGTTTGATTTTAGTTGCTGTTCATCAGGATAGATGAATCCACACAAAATATCTTTTTAAAACAAACAAAATATGAATCTCCAGACATTTCAAATCTTCTGATTAATTTATGGTTGATCTAAATCTATTAAACCAAATTATATACGTACCATCGAATTCCATTTATCAAGATAGTCATTCATTTATTTGAAGGAGTATGTTACTCACATTATCAACAGAATGCTGTGGACCTTGGCAGCAAATGGTCTTAATTAACTTTGATGTACAACGCCTCCTGTAAAAAGGGCAAGTTGAGCTGCGTTCAGATGGAGGAGTATTAAGTGCAAGGAGGCATTTTTTCCTCTGGATGTTGTGGGAAAATGTATGTGTACCTGTAGATGTAGGGTGCCATAACAAACAAGAGAGCGATTACAGCCAGAAGGAGAGCTGCCACCAGAAGAGCTGGAAAAATAAGAAAAGAAATCATTTGCAAATGAGAACTGTACAATTAATCCCACTCCACGTCTAGTCAAGAGCTTTATACTGTACATCTCTCTCAGAATCAGATCTGACTGGGGATAAAAGCGCTGACAGATAGTCCAAACTGTCTGCCTGGCTGGCCTCTGGACTCCCCTGTGACTCTCTGTCAGTCAGCCCGTGTCAAAGGAGATCCCACAAGCGACAAACGAGACCCTAATGGGAAAGATCTTGGTTGATCCATCAAAGAGCGATCACTCCTGGTAATCTAACCCTGCAGGCATCTGAAGAGGAAAATGTAAGGCTTCAGAGGAAAAAAAAAACAGGTGGAAAGTGCCGGCCGGCTTGGGGAGAAGGGTCGAGATGAGGTTTACAGTGTGAGAGGGCAAGGATTTATTTTATTTACAGTTAAGTATGAGATCTCAATGGATAAAAAGCAAAGACAAGCGTTGTCACTGCATGAAATGAACTGAAATGCTTGATGGAAACATTAGTGAGACTTAAAATGCTACAAAAGTAACACTTCAGCTTTTTTGCAACAAAAACATGAAAAAAAAAATGTTTCCTGTGTTGCTGCTGTCCCGTCACTAGCAGCACTGTGAAGTCGGTGAGCTATTTTACAACTCGGCCTCTGTTTATAAAACTATAACACAGAGGCTCAGGAAGTATCAGAACGGTCTCCCTGCGTCACAGCACAGGTAAATCAGGGGACAGTACGCACAGTGTTTGTCTTGAGTGGAAGAATAAACAGAAAAACCCGCTCTGAACAAAGAGCAGGTCATTTAATCGCCTCGGAAAAGTCAAGGCTGCATCTCTGATGTCCATTCATAAAACACCAAGCTCTCAGCACATGAAGCGCAGCTCTCTCAGTGACTGTCTGAATTAGTGGTATATGAATAGAGGCATTCTAAACAACTCAATTAAGCCATGTGAATTTGTATTGATATATTTGGTGAAACACTTGATAGTAGTCGATATGGTGGGTGTCTGTCTAAGAGTTAAGGGGCTCAGCAGGTGACTTGTGGTCTGTGGCGTGCTGCAAAATACAGTACTAACTTGATTAAAGGGTGCATCTGATAGCAGCAGCACAGAAACCCATGCTTGAGGAACACAAGGGATGACCTCACGAAGCCCTGCGGACGATCAATTTGAGACACCAGGGTAAACTTTGAAATTCCCTGGCAGAGCAACTCTTACCTGTGTGGAGCTGCTGACCAGACCATTACTTAAGTTGAGGAATTCCTATGGGGAGTTTGTATAATCACCGGTCTGTGGAGCTAATGGATGCTCATCATACTGCGAGGGGTGCAGTCACACTGACCATACCAGATAATAGCTGCTTGGCCTTAAAAGTCTGATCTACAACGTAATCTGCAATATTGTTAAGTAGAGTGTACATTATGGAAGAGAGACGCTTTCAAAACCCCATTATGTCCTAATCCTTCCACACTCCCTAATGTATAAGCCACATCCCTCGACGCACAGAGCCAAGCCTTCAAAACAAGCAGAAAAGCTTTTCTTTTATCCCTTTTCAAGAAAGCAAGTCTTATCTGATCAATACACATCATGTCCCATGAGATGGATGAGAATTACTGCTCAGAAGATGTGGACGAGAGAAGACATTCTCCTCTGTGCTGACTCAATTAAGTGGAGGACGGATCAAAGGCTTGGCCTGAGTGTTGCCACAGGTTCCCAGACTGTCACAGTGTCCAAACAAGGAAATTAAAAAAGTATCATTATAAGAGATGCTTTCTACTTACGCAGGTATAGATTGTTTGGCCTTTTATGCACGGAAAGATTGCAGATTGGATTAGTGAAGGCATCTAGCATATAGATCCAAATCAAGTAATGACCGCCTTCCACGTAAGTCTGACTCCACCTGCATCAACAACAGTGAAATAATCAGACACATTTCCCCTTAAAAGTTTTTATTCGATCGTCTTTTCCACTGAGGCAGGCTGCTGTTTTTCTCATAACCTGACAGTTATGAAAAAAACTCTTAATGTCTTCTGCACTGTCTATAAAGCTCAGGAGCACCACCTAGTGTTTGCAGACACCTAGTGCGTGCCTTTGTCCTGTCATCATCTCTAATTTCAGGTCCCAAAAACACGCATTACAAGCTGGTATTGATCCAGTGTTGGGATGACATACTAGCTATCACTGTGAGTGTTTTTTCAAAGGGGAAAAGGAAATCAATACCAGCACAGTCTGGTTAGAGACCTCAGCATTGATCTAAGAGGACAAAGACTGGACCTCTGAGAGGGCAAAAAGAGGAACAACAGAGGCTTGTCTTGTTGCAACAAAATCCCTGGTCCCGTGTTTACAGGAGAATAAAAAGCTCTGCTCTGTCAGGTCTGACTTTTCATAAATATGGGAGCCGTCTCCTCCTGTTAACATCCCTAGTGATGGTTCCGGAGGACATGTGGCTTTCAGGCTTTAATGAGCCCTTTTCATCAATATCAGAATGTCAGGTCTTATTAACCCCAAAAAGGCTCCTGATCGATACCCTGCGAGTTGGTTTAAGGGAGGACATCGCTCAGGTCCAGAAAGCAGGTCATGATTACTCCCCCAGCCCTGTAAATAATCTTACAGACTGCTGATGCAATCATCGGATGCCATCACACTATATTATGTTTAGAGATAAGACAAAACCACTCCCCTCTGGCACAGTTAATATAAGTAAACAAGAGGCAAATCAGAGTATTGCCTCTTGGGGACAGCAGGCGATATTAACATCTGGTTTGAGAATTACACTTGTTACCTGCAAAGAGTTGCATTTCTGGTTTGCAATTCCACCTGCAAACTCAGAGTGAATTTGGTGCTGATTATTGCGGACGCATTGTTCTTGGGCTTCACAGAGGCCAAACGCTGGTGCACACACTGAAAGGAAAAGACCTGGTCAAACTCAAATTTAATAAACCCAGTTCAACTTTTGAGACGCCAAACGGACAAAAAATCTGAATAGTGAAGAGAGTTCTTATAGGATAATTATGATTCATTCATATGAAAGACAACACTGAATGCAGCGTACGGTGACATGCATAAGTTTGATTTAAAAAAGACCCCCTTTTGGAATTTAGTTCAAGTTTCTGGAGTGGTGGTGTGCTTTGTTGTAAAAGTATACATCCATAAATGTGTGCAGTTGCATATTTGCGGAACAGTTATCTGAAGTAAACCTCTGCTGAGTCCTTACCGAAACAATTTGGGGTCAAAGACTTGAAAATGCATATCTAAATAAGCCTGAAGTGTTTTAGAAACAATTGTTAAAATATCAAAACAGAAATTTCTGGTCCCACAACACAGAAAGAAAAGGTGCAGAATTCCGTGAAAAGAATACCTGTTTTACTGTTAAGTATGACGGTGGGTTAATCATGCTTTGGCCTTGGGTTGCATTTGGGATTGAGTTTAATATCAACAAATATCTAAAAACACTGGAACTTGTGGATGATGGAAGTATAAGCTGGTGGTTTTGCCGTGACTCTTATGGTCTCCCAGCGTGAACAGCATATCAAATTTATGAATAAACCTTAAAAGAACCGAAGCTACATGTAAGACATAAGACATCCAAAGAAAGAAGAAAAGAACTGTCTATGAAAAGTGTTAACAAGCCACAAGACCATGCAGACTGTCCAAACTTTTTCTTTTTCTTATTCTTATGAATGTCAAAGATGGAAATAAAAAGCAACTTTGCAGGAAATATTCTAGAAATGTCTCCTATGCTTTTTGGCAACCAGATCTTCTTTCACTTGCTTAACTATAGACAGCAGCGTTAACTTTGACCATGGGAGCCCAAACTCTCACCTGTATTTAGAAAAGTAAAATTTGCACTCTGTCATTGTTATTTAAAGGGTTCACGACAGTGCAAATGATGCAGTAAAGACGATGTGCCAGTGAGATAATGTAAAAGTTTCTTTTAACCTCCAAAAAAGGTCCTAAAGTCCTAAATGTTGAAAATGACCACTGATGTTAGAAAATATCCTACTTGATAAGGAATGACTAATTTACCAAGGACAGTATTTGTTTACTTGCTATAATCTAAATGTGTCTATTTTATCTTTTCAGGAAACTAAAGGGATTTTGCTACAGCTGGTGCCTTTGTCTTATAAACCTGGGGAACTGGAAATTCCTTACCTTGTAACAGTAATCTGACTGATAGAAAACCTGCACTTCTTCTGTCAGATGGTTATGAAATGTGAGCAAAGCCTGGTCCATTTTCAGAGTAGGCCCTACAAAGATTCAGAACACCCGTGATTTATGGTCAGGACACAAATCATCTTGTACATCATAAACACATGATAGCAGAAGATCAGCGTTCCAGATCACTGTTATCTTGCAGATCATAACACATACTCAATGTCATTGACTGAGTTCATGTTCATAATGCTCGGATTCTTTTGCTAAATCTGAATCTTAATTATGGGGGACCAATCAGTGCACAGAGTACAGTTATTTCCTATTTTGGACTGACATGGTGTGGGGGATCTTCAGTGGCAGCCTGTGTCCAATCACCCCAACAGGAATATTTTTGGATCCCTGAAAATGTACACATAACAATCACCGTTCTCGAACAAATGAAAAACGCAGCTCACCATTTTTGATGCGCACTCCATAGCAGTTGGTAACGAGAAATATCACAGGTAGACTTGTACATAGTAGTCTATAGAATTCCATGTTGCTTCTTGTCAACGACCTCTCCCTCTGCTCATCTTTATAACTCTCACACCAATATAAAAAATGGTCAAAGGTCAGTACTCATATGTGAAGTTGGATGTTCCTTTTAACTGGTTTGTGATGCACATATGTGGGGCAAATATCAAAACAAGTGGCTGCCATCATTAGAGGAGATAGTAAATGGCGTGAGACTGACAACGGTTCTTAAGTTTAAAAAGGTTAAAGCTGTAGCATTACTGAAGTCATATCTAATTTACATTTTGTAAACACTCTCCGTCTGACTCTATTGGTTTTGTTCTAAATCACAGCTTGCTTTGCTCTCTATCTAAAGCCCCATTCTCATTTCCACATTCAGCCAACTGTTAAATGCTGATCACTTGTCACTTCCTCTCTCCCTGCATTCATTTCATTAAGTTGTTCATTTCCCAGAGCACTCGCTGTAAGGGATGAGTTCACCAGGGCAATCTTGCAGGAGCAGCTCATTAACCTTTGACATGAACTCCAGCAGACCACCCTTTCAAATCTCCTGTCCTGTTTTAAAGAGGCATTGTCATCAATACGCTGTTACTCTGAGGTTAAAGTTAATATTTAGTATGTGTGTTTATATAAGATACAATAATTATAGAGCATGCAAAAAGAACAGTATCTTCCCCCTTTCATCACACAGCAAACACTGCTGTGCTGGCTTTTGTGTTGAATCCTGCAACAATAGCTGGCCTCATGCGTGCCTTGTGCAAGAGATGGCAGTTTATGATTTAACCCATGCTGACAAGTGGTTGAACAGCCTTTCAGCAAGGAGGGTTTCTGCTCAGGCTTGTGCAAGGGCAGCTAAGCGGGACCCACGGCTCGTGTGTTGAATGGATTCATTCCAGTTGCACTCACTGACTGCCACAGCAGATTTGCCTCTGTACAACAGGGAGCTGGAGCTGCTGAACCTCCCCTGTGCATGACAACACTCTTCAAGCATGGTGAGTACACAACCACGCTACAGTATATATCTCAAAGGGCTGCTCACTGCCTCTCACACAGACACCTGTTGACATTTACTCTTGTGCAAAAATGCTCTTGAAGGTGTTCAAATGGATCAATCATAAAATCAAAATTGTGGTGTGTCCCTATAATATGTTCCAACGATAGAATTGACACCAGCACCTTTTTTTGAGTCTCTGTGAGCTTGTGAAACCATTGTTTTGTTGCAGGCATAATGGAGGTTTAAGCCAGTGGGAATTGTTTGCGTGCTGCCCATCAACGCCACAGATAGAGCAGATTACAGCGTTGCTATGATACTTGATGATGTCATTGCTCTGTTTCAGTCTGAGGTCGAGACATCTGTTTGTTGGGGGGGGGACTTCCATTTGTGCAATAAAATCATATCTGTTTGAGGAATGTTGTGAAACTGTTGACAAGCGCAGCTCAGGCTGAATATTGTGAGTCTGGACTCATTTGGATCCATGTGACTCTGCATCATGTGTCAAGATTAGGCAGCAAATGACCATAAGGAAGACCCCCCTGGCTTCCAGTCCTCTACTCCCCCACCACCATCACATACCTTTGAACCAGCTTGTTTTTTAAATCAGGAATGCAGCCTCTCATTGTTTCCAGATGGGAGCCCGCGCAACCAATCACAGTTTGTGTTTGTGAAACTGCCCCTTTTTAAATCAACTGCACTCTGCTCTGTCCTCTCAGGCCGGTAAGATCCAGAGTCTGACTGAAGAGGAGAGGGCCCACCTACTCCCTCTGCTACGCAACGCTCAGTGGGTGGAGGTTGTGGGACGGGACGCCATTTACAAAGAGTATATTTTCAAAGACTTCAATCAGGTATATAGACGATATTAGTCATATTATCCCCTCACACAATTAACATGACTCAGTCTGGTATATTAGACATGGCTGGATTATTTTTCTTTTCTTTTTCAGGCTTTTGGTTTCATGTCCAGAGTGGCTTTACAAGCAGAGAAGATGGACCATCATCCTGAGTGGTTCAATGTCTATAATAAGGTATTAAAGTTTTAAGGTATTAAAAGCCCAACGATCACAACTGAATTTAGTCTGGATAAGCTTTCTGTAGCCTTTTTTTGTAATTGTGACTACATTTCCCACAACTCTCAACACATATCCATAACTACCTGATCAACTCCATAAAACTTCTTACTTCCAGGTCAAAACCACTCTCCACTCATGCAGTTTTGCTGGAAAAAAGAAAAAAAAGACACAATGTAGTCTAATAGAATTTTCTAAAGCTCATTAGAAAACTTTAGATTCTTCATTCCTAATGTTCCCCCATCATACATCTTCAAAACCCGTACACTGTAAAATAGGACTGTCACCATATCGGAGTTTTACTATATAATTCTTTTGGTCAAAAGCGTTTGCGATGTCAGTTTTTTTTCTTGCCCTTTTTTTTGTCAATTGAATTGCACTCAAAATAGGCTGGAAGGCTAAAAGTGGTTTTGATTTTATCTTCTGAGATCACATCACAACATTATTGTGTGTGCTTTCATCCCGATTACCATCAATACCAGAACTTCATGACACACCCACTCTAAATGATGAATGAAATAAAATGAATAGGGTGAACACTCTAAACTTTCTTTGGCCTTTCCCTGTTTTGTCCTCTTCTTGTTCCTCCTGCTTTCCTTCTTCTTTCGCATGGTTTTCATCTTCTTCCCTCACATCTTTCTGGATCTGTTATTCTAAATCTATAAGTGAACCGACACACAGCCATTTGTGCTTTGCTATTTATTAAAGGTTTGTTATGATCGGTGAGTGGAAGATTCTGACAATCACTGCCTACACCTTGATAATTGTGCTGTTGTACAGTAAATGAACACCTGGTTTAGGCAATGTGCGGAGTTTTATTTCCATTTTTTTATAACAGGAAACAAATATGCTCTTGCACATTTATCACTCTGCAATTCATTTAATTCTTTAAAAAATAAACAAATAATCAATCCATAGTTACTGGGACCCTTGGCTGAGTCTGAAGAATCTGATAGAAAACTTTGCACAACAGAAATCAGACATGAGAACCTGTAATATAAGTTTAGGTTTTGTTTTGGCCTTGGCGCAGACAGCTGCGTGTTCACCGACTGTCCACGGTCTGTTATGCATTACCTCTAAGTTTGATTTCATCGTTCAGTTTCGGGTTTTGTTCTTTTGTAAGTGGAAAAGCCAGAGTGGGCGGTGAAATTATGACGCCGACCTTGTCGAGCAAAAACAAACACACTCATTCGCTTTGTTATGTGAACGTCACACTCACAGTTTCCACCTCTGCCCCATTCTCTTTTGTTGCCTCAGGTCCAGATCACTCTCAGCACACACGACTGTGGGGGACTGTCCCAGCGTGACATCACTTTGGCCACCTTCATTGATCAGGCTTCTCTGATGTGAGCCGCCTGCTTTCAGCTATTTCGGCAGTGAAAACTGGAGCTCGTCACATTAAGTCAACTCAGAAACCTCAACCTGTGACGAGCTTTTTCCAAAGATTATGAAACCACTATATCTGCAGAAAAGGATAAATCCTGTTTACAAATTAGAATTTAAAGAATTTCCCAGCAACCATTCCAGGTTTTATTATAGAAAGCATTCAGTGGCAGATTTTGTACTTCTGTCCCCGTGAGTGAACTAGTGCCAAACATTTTTGTACCGTCAGTAAAAAGTTAATTTCTATGACACACTGTTCTTGCTGTAACTGAAAAATGACCGGGAAATGATCTCATTAGACTGAACCCATTTTACTGGAAACTGAACACAGTAGAGATATAAAGCTGAGGCCAGCTGGCTCCGTTTGGGTTACCATTGTAGGCTGCAGATTTAGGAGATGTTCCTTACTTTAAATCTGGGCATTTACGACATGTTACAAGATTAAATGTTACACATTCAGAAATCTGTGCTGGACAGGGCAGGATAAATGTAAAAACATTTTTTTTTAAAAAGATCCTTTAAAGACATAAGTTACTCGTTAAATTTACACTTGTCTTGTGGTTATATCAAAATTAAACATTTTAAGAAGATGGAATTTGTTTTTATTTGAGCACATTTTACCTTGAAGTATGCTTTAAATAGCAGTGAACCTAAATCACTGATGATGCCGGATAGAAAAACTGGCCCAAACTCGAGCCCTTATTGCTCTGTATCGTCACCAAACAAGAATAGAAGAAATGTCTGAAAAATCCGTACCGGGGGATAAGAAATGTAAAGGGCTTAGAAAGGTTTTAAGAGCAAAAGTCTTTATTCGGTTTCATTGCCATTCAATCAAGTTTTTAAAAGTTATTTCTCCAGAAAAAACACAATTAGTCATGGCTGCAACTCATTGTTGTCCATGTATTTCATGTTAGCGAGGGAAGGGGGGGGTATGATCAGTCTTTTAACCAGACACTGACTGAAAGAAGGAAAAAATGCTATATGTGGGAACCAAAATACTTCCACGCCAATCTCTTGAAAAAGAGCATGTAAAAAACGACTGAAAACAAACAAAAGACTAAAGCGTAAGTAGTGGTCACACAAATGCTCAAATTATGCCAACGAGGCCAATAAGCTGATATTCCGAACGACGTTTCTATAGACTTAAACGTTAATAGCAGAGCATACCCCTTTGTTTCACTTCATAAAAAACAAAAAAAAACAAATATTGCACAAACAATTTCAACAATATTAGAAAAGTACGTAAACTAAAGCGAACTTTGTGGTGTGCGTTTTGCACTGTTGTCAAGCTTTTAGTAAATGTCTGTACATCCTGCTGAATGGATATCACAGAACGTTATATCCACAAACAGAAAGAAAGCTTCCCTCACGATAAAACTAATCATTCAGGCTGTGGATAAAGAGCCTCAGTCACAGTGGATGCAGTCCCTTTCAGAGTCGGTGAATTCAGGAAACGTGTTACAGTTTTTGTGGGTTTTTTTTACTGCGCCAGCTGTTAAGTTTATTAAGATAGACATGGAGAACAGTCACCTTGTTAGAATGTTTCAGTGGATGATAATATGTCATTTGCATTGAGTAGAGACTGAGGTAGATTGAATTAGGAGACAAATGATTACGACAAGGTGACGTACAGGTGAATATGTAGCCTAAAAAGAAAAAAACGAGTTTATGCTTCTTAATAATATCGTGGCAGAACAAAAGTAGGAAGAACCTTGAGTCCAGATGGTAAAAGATAAATCATCTAATTACTTTATTCAGCAAACTGACTAATGTGTGGGGAAAAAAAAAAAGAAAAAGGAAGTGAGTGAGTGAGTATGATTGATAAGTTGTGGATGCCACCAGCTGCTTTCTAAATATTAATGCCCTTGTAGTCTAAAAGTGTAGTTTCAAGTGATTTACGGATTAACCTGATATGCTCCTGTCAGGGCGCTGCAGTGCTGTTACCAATAAATGCTGTTTCTCTCAGAAGTGCTTAATGGTAATGTTAAAATACCTTCGACAGAAATGTGGAGCTGGTCTGAAGCAGTACATCAGCTTTCATGCTAGAGGGCAGCACAGCGATTCTTAAAGGTTCTGAGTGGTTCGAGTTATTGCCGAGTCATCGCAGGCAATGAGACAGTGATGACAGTGAGCTGAAATGTTCTGACAAAAAAAAAAAAAAAAAAGAAGTGATGTAGTCAGTGAGAGATCATTACAAACATAGGTATTAAACAAAAACTACATGGAAATTAACTTCTACAACATAACTCGTACACACACACACACACACACACACACACACACACACACGCACTCCCAAGACATAATTAAAATAAATGATTAAAACTCGTTTGGACCCAGTCATGTCTTCTCTGTGCCATGAAGGCACAGTGGTAGAAGCAATTTCCCCCTGGGCTGATTAAAATGATGATGGCTTGTGCTTCTAAGAGCTTTGCAGACAGTACACGTATGCAAGATAAGGCAACCGTTGAGCGATGAACTCGGAGCTCAGGGAGGCAGCGAGCGCGTCTCCCGGCGGGGGATCGGGTTAGTAAGGCTGTATGCCTTTTTCAGTGGGCTTTGCCGTTGCCATTCATATGGCTGGTGTTTGACTTGGGAACCTCAGTGCTATAGAGACAATCCAGGAAACCACGGGAGATCTCGGTCACCATGGATCGGTCTGGGATGGACTGGGCCATGCCGTAGATGGCTCCCTGAAACAACAGGAAGACACGAGTGAGCTTACAAGCGCACAGAAAACCAAACATCCAGTGTATTTTGTTCAATGATTGATGTAGCAAGTCTCTAAAAAGACCAGATGAATAAACGCCTTAACAAATAAGTACATTTGAAAATTAATTCATTTATCCATGTTCCACTTCCTCTACAAGGAACGTGAACCGTTTACTACTACTAGTAAACTAAATACCATTACATCTACAGCAATAGAGCCAAAAATAACCAGCTGGCATGTTTTGACTCCCTTGACTGCATCTGCAAGCTTTACAAACATGAAATTGAAAGTGTTTCCTAGAGATGGAAACAGTGATTGACAGGAAAAAAAAAACCAAAGCAGTTATACCGCATCATTTGAGTGCATTGTTTTTAAACAGTCAGTGCATTTAAATGACATTTGTAAGTCTGACTAAAAACAGACTTTTAAAATACATTACATTTAAATTAAAGTCAAAATGGTCAAGATGCTCTGCACACGCTCCACATTTCCTGACCCGGGCTTTGAGCCGGAAGAAACACCTTCAGACTTATTATAAGGGATGGTGTGCATTTCTTTTGGTCTGTGAGGAAACACGTCAACCAGACAAAACCCAACGTTAACAAGCTGAAAGGGGGCATTTTGCAGTAGTCCAGTTAAATAGCTGCTCACCCATAAGGGACTTCATCAGAGGTGGATATAAACCAACTCACCATTCCTGTGGTTTTCTCTTTGGGGTTCTTCAAGATGATGGCGACCTGCTCTTTGATGTCACGAATAAAGCGTTCGGCTATCCCTTGCCGGGTGTGCAAAAGCGTGCAACAAATGTGGATGCTGTGAGAGAGAAGACGATGTACTTGTGAATACATGTCACACCAACAAATCCCCCCCCCCTTATAAACACCAACCTGGATGGGTACTGCAGTGTGTTCAGATTCCAGCCCTTTGACGTCAGTGCATTTGAGAGTCGGAAAATATCAAAAACATCCGAGCCGATTGCCACCACCGACACTTCTGGATCCCCAAAAACAAACACTCCTTTTATCTTGCGGAGTCTGCGAAAAAGAAGAAAGAGGAATGAATTTAAGAGGCAGTGAGAGCTGTTGTAGCTTTATTAACACCTGTGAGAACCTGTGTGTCTTACTCGGTTTTGATCTTGCATGCAGTCCTGATGATCTTCCCGGTCGCATCCACGTATCCACTCTCTCCCATGTGCATCATGGTTGCCCAGCAGGCAGCGATAATTCCTCCTGGCCTGGAGCCCGCTACAGAAGGTGAGGCGTAAATCCCCCCCTGCCAGTCTGGAGCTACAAAGTATTGGTACTGACGATACTTTTTATCACTGTAGAGGATCACAGAGGACCCTTTGGGAGCGTAGCCATACTGGAGAAAAACATGATGCAGAGATGATTAGTAATCAAGTAATTATAAGCGCTGCATCACGCCAGACAGGTTTAAAGACTGGTCTTTAAGTAACAATACACATGTTACACATACACAGTGCATTCGTTATTAGATATGATGAACTATGTGTTGTAGTTCGGAAAAGAGCAGAACAAGAAAAACATAGGAAATTGTTGCTTTGATCTCTAGAGAATAAAGAGCCACTCCTTACTTTGTGGGTGTCAGCAGAGATGCTGGTCACACCCTTTACCCTGAAGTCGAATGGAGCTAGTGTGTAACCAGCTTTAGCCATGAACACAATGAGAAAACCCCCCAGACAGGCATCCACATGCAGCGGGAGGTTGTGGTGTACAGCAAGCTGCAATACACAGAGGTAAAGTGTCAAGGATTTGGCCTCCATGTTTTTCATTTTGAACCCTATCTAAGGGAATAATGTTGCATTTCTGACCTTGGCCACTTCCTCAACAGGATCCATGATTCCATGAGGAAACTGAGGAGCTGAGCACACAAGCATGGCTGTGTTCTTGTTGATGGCTCTCTTCATAGCCTGGGCACGGAACAATATGGGAATATTGTTACTGACATCTGAAAGAAGCAGCCACTCGCACGTACACATGCCGCCTGCAGATCTGTTGTTCTCACCTTCACATCTACTTTCATGGTTTTCTTGTCAAGGGGAATATGAACAAGCTTCATCCCAAAGTAATGTGCTGCTTTGTCAAAGGCTGCGTGGACGCTCACGGGCGCGAGGCTGCAGGAGTTGGAACGAAATTTTTTTTAACAACTTTCTCCGGGCAACAAAATGAAGAAAATGCCTGGACTCTGAGTCATGTTTTATAAAGCTTAACTTACATTTCAGGGTATTTGACACCTCGCTCATACGCTATGTCTCTGTATGCTTTGCAGGCCATCAGGATACTCTCTGTTCCTCCTGAAGTGACCTGGACAAAGGAGCAGAGGAGATAGATCACATTAAGCCAGCCGTTTTTCTCTGTGTGGGGTAACAGGCTTGTTCTGTGTGGTCACTCACTGTGCCACAGGAGTTTGGTCCGCCATGGAAAAGTGTACAAGACATTCTGACAACCTCAGCTTCCATCTTCCTTACACCGGGGAAGATGTCTGGGTGAAGAGGGTTGCTCCAGGCAAAGTCTCCATATACCTTAAGAACAGAAAAACGGATCAATTATCGACTAAAGTGAAGATGTCTATTAACTTTAAATATCTACAAGGAATGAAGAGGAGGAGAAACAAAAGATTGCTTAGATCTGCTCACTGTAACCAACAGCAAAAACGGCTGTTTGTGCTGGGAATGCCAAAAGTTCAGGGACGTATACAAAGACGCATACCTTCACCAGGAGTTTGGTCAGTGACTCATCGCCCCAGTACACTGCACCAGAAACACAGCCTTTCTCCCACTGAACATCATCTGAAATGAAACATTGTGTCTTCAGAAATCACTGGCTTTCTCAAAAACATTCCTTCTTTAATGGGAAAACCTCCCACAAATGAACGTATCAGTGAGAAAAAGCATGAACGCTATTCTTGTAGTGAGTCCTATAGAAAACGATCCAAGATGCTCTGAGATAAACAATCACTTACTCAGGGTTTCGTACTCTTTTATTTTTTCCATGACTTGGTTCTGAGTCAGACCTTTGGAGGGCAGCTCTTTAGTGTAGCTCATCCCCTCCTTTAGAGTACACAGACTGAGAGACATGTCATCCAAAGCCTTGTTCAGCTGCCCCTGGATCTGATTTAAAGAGAGCAGCACCAGTGAATAAACAGAAGTAACCCCGTTATCATCAGCACATGATGTAAAGTATGTCAAAGGTCCGACAACCCCATGCTGGGTACGAAGTCATTCACTGGTGACTCATAAGACTTTCAGACAGCCGAGTCAGAGCACATTTGCTGAATTTGCAAAGAAAGAAGAGATTAACCACCGACACTTACTGACGTGCCAACAAAGGGGATTTTTCTGATGAGTCGAAAGCACTTCTTCTTGATTCGGGAAATGAGACCTATTAACCAAAAACAGACAAGGCAGCAGCTGTGGTGAAATTGTGGTCACATAAGCAGCTCCTGACTGTGACCAATGATCACATGTCGGGACGAGATGCAGTCTGAAAATCAGAAGTGAGTTCACAAAGCATTTCATTCTCACTACAGTTACGTTGGGGAGCGAGTTTCCACCAGGAGGCCTCATTCATACTTTTACTCTTAATGACCTGCAGTTAGATTGTTGGCGCTGGCTTTGCTACAAATTTGTTACAAATTCAGCCAAGGACTGCTTGATTAATAACAGATCGTCCATGGGACACAAAGTACTGCACTTTCAGCTAATGCTGAGTAGCACGGAAAGGAATGCTGTCATCGTAAACCTGCTCGTATCTGGAGACACCGTGCAGTGGATTAGCAGGATTAAAATATTCAATGCCAAAAGAATGCAAGAAAAAAATTAAACTGGCTAAAAAAAACGTTTTAAAAAATGACAGAAAAGCAGTGAGACTGAAACTATTCAGGAAAACCGGGTTCAATCCACCTTAGGATTACTTTCTACTCATGAATCAGGTGTGAAAGATTACTTTCTTGCTGGAAGAGGAAGCCTTTGACCCAGACAGCCCCCAGCGTGGTGATGATGGACGCTCCTATGATCTGCCACGGCTCCAGCTGGGCGCAGTGAGAGTTGACCTGCCGCCGGCCTTCCTCCAGGTACAGCAGCAACATCTCCTTGTACACCTCCAAGGCACTCTGCACACACAAAGTTTGTTCTGCTTTAATAACCCGCCTCTTTTACCATGATAGCTACTAATATCTACATCGTTATCAATTCCAGGAACCCCTGCCTCGCCAGCTTAAGCACTTACATCTGAAGACATTGTCAGACCTACAAAGAACCTGTTCCCTCTCAGATAAACAACAAAAAAAAGAGGTTAGTAGCTTTCACAGATGGTCGGCTCTTCCTTCACCAGGTGAGAGTGAGTGAACGCTGTCGGTTAAATGGACGACTATCGCCAAACTCCTCCCACCGCCCCAACCGGCCGAAGCACAACCAGCCAGCTGTGGGGATGTGTTGCAATCAGTTATGCTTAGATAACGCAGGAAGTTCGCCTGTACACAAAGGAAGCTATAAATAACATCGCACTCGTACGTCCAAGCATAAATCCCCAATAAATGCTGAAATATTTGTTGTCCATCTGAATGTGATGGCAGAGGTTTTCACAGAGAAACACCAGTGCACGTAACTGCATAAGTGAAGCCAAAATGATCTTTCCGTTATCTCTCGCCCGCTGTGTTTTAATAACTTTATAGCAGGCAGCCTGATAGTGAGGACACTCCACATCAGCCACAATCAGAGGGAGAAAGCTTAAGGTTCAAGAGATGGTATCTTAACTGATCACAAATCAGTGCCGTCTGAAAGAAAACATCATATAACAACACAATGAGGCAAGTCCCTCTTGTGCAATGGGAACATTGCTTATTAGGTCAGCAGGCTTCTTCACAACCTGAAAGGAACTAATGAATTACTACAACATCATCTGCTAAATCAATTCAAATGAAAGTTGTTGCTTTTTAAAAAAAATTATTTTTAATAAATGTTCAGTGGAGGGCTGCTTGTGAGCCACAGGAGTGTCTGCTCACACAACAGCTGCCATACCTGCCGGTCTGGACAGCATGTTATCATTCAGGTTTAGCAAGAACTGCTGCAAAGAGCAGCGACGCAAAGTAAGCCACAAACTTCATGCGAACCCCTTCCATGCGAGCTTTCATGGCAGATAAGACATGCGCGAAAACCTGTACAGGATCGGTGCCACTGGTGTGTCATAAAGACAAGATAAGACTGGAATTATCTGACATCACTGCCATAAGCAAGTCTGATCTGAGGAGACAAGCCTCTTTCTGATATCCAGTACAATTGGCCCTCCGGTCCACCCACACTTTTCCAAGCCATTCAGCCCCATCTTTGCCTCAGGAAAACTTAAACCAAGTTTACATAAAAGGCTCTTGTACCAGCATTGTCTCGCTCATTGTTGAGCAGTGGACGCCCATTCCTTTGCTCTCCCCCTCACCCAATACAACATCTGACTAGTCTGAGATCAGAGCTTTTGTTGCCTCACAGGAGGTTGCGTTCTCATGGAAATGTGAGGTGGCTGCTCCTCGATACATCAAGGGAGAACAGACTGCTGGCACAACATGTCCACGGGCTTTTAGTCAAAGAGGATCATTCGGGGGTAAATAATTACAGCTGTGGTGTATGGAAAGTTTCCTTTAACGGTCTCGAAAGCCCCAGGGACGTCGTGATTTAAGCAACAATCAAGATAAGCTTTTTGAGCAACTTCTTCCTTCTCCCTCCAATCCAGTCGATCTCCACACAAATGTAGACAGTAAAATTTGCTCTGACAGCAGATGTGTGTCAGAGGAGTTGACCTCTGGTGCTGAGTCTTTCTGTCTAACTGATGTTGTAAACAACAGCTGATTGTGCACTTATAAGGAAAGCCCCACAAATCTGAAAAACCTCTCTGGTGGCTCTACTAAGAATAATACATTGTTCAAACTTCCTGAAGGTTAATGTTGAACAGGATCTCCCATTTTACCCTGTTTGCAACAATTAACAATAGGGAGTGTTAAACATTTTACAGAGGAAGTCCCTCATAGAGACACATAAGGTTTTGACTTTATAGAAGCCTAACACGAAACTCGATATGTGTTATTTCTATCATGAAAAAAAAATGTTCATGACCCCGAAGAGTCCTCTGTAAGGGGCCAAAGTGACAAAGTTGGTTAAGTTTTCTTCAAACACAGCAATAAACGCACAGCGCAAGAATCTGATAACAAGGGTCACAGTCAAACCCACTGTGGTCTCGGTGCATCCATAAGAACAAACGGAGGGGTCATTAACGCACTTCACTACTGATAAACAAGTCTCCCTTTAAGCGTCTTCTAGCAGCACTGTCATCGCCCTGTGTGTAATGTGACCAAACGACATAAAGTGAAGGCATTCCTACCCAGTAATCCATGTTTCCGAGGCAAACCGTCACCGAAAGTCCTTTTTTAGTCTGTTTCTTATGAAAATCACCTCCAGCTGCCTACTGTGAGTCCTCGGCTCGCATCTACATGCTACTATCCGACCCAGCAGCAAGCTAACCCCTGATTCAGGAAGTAACTAAAAGTCTGTTATAACTGCGCGTTGTCTGCGCATGTGTAGATCTGACAATGCTCTGCCTAGGTCTAATTGGACAGAAGACTGTTGTCCGCAAGGTGCCATGTGCTTTGTAGATCTACCTAAAAACTGGAATCCAGCATTTTTTTTTTTTTACTTTTTAGACCACAGCTGGTTACTCTGTTGCTACATTCAACGACCATCTGTAAGGATTAAAACCAAGTTTACATCATACAACAAATCTGACTAATTTAAATTTTTGATAGTGGAATGTTCACATAGTTTGATAATGATAACAACAATTATGACAAATTAATGTTTAGGCCTAAAATTATGGGACTAGTTCACATTCAAGCCAAGTTTGAAAAAGTTCCCATATTTTCAATATCACCGAAGGCATCTTGTTGTGTCAGTTTTGTAATGAGGCGGAAAGTTGTTTTGCTTTTTTCCTTTGAAAACAGCGCCACACAGCTGCCAAGTACTGTAACTACACGATCAGCAACAAGACGATGAAAAACAACCTGAGACACATATTATATCTATTGTTTTGAGATAGATTCCGTTCTTTTTTAGAACTTCTAAGCCAATAGTATCTTAGTTAGAGGAGACAATGTGTGAAAAAACTAAGTACACCCTTAAGACAGATGTTTTGGCAGCTTGCTCGTCTAGAGCTTTCTGGTGTGTGTTAACACACAATGCCAAGGAGAAAAGACATCTGCAGTGATCTTGGAGAAGTACTTGTTTCAGTCCATCAATCTAAGGTCATATCCAATGAAATCTGAGTCCTTAATTCAATGACAAAGATCATTCACAAGTATAAAACATTCAAGACAGCACCCAATCTTTCAACAAGTGGACGTCCCAGAAATCTTCACCCCAAGATCAGACTGATGAGATAAGAGGAATTGCAAAAAAAAACAAAGCACTACATCTCAGACTCTACAGACCTCCGTTAACATGTTAAATATTAAAGTTCATGACAGGACAATTTCAAAAAGACTGAACGTGTATGGTTTATGTGGAGGTGTTGCAGGGGGAAAAGACTCTTCTCTCTAAAAATAACATGGTAGCACAGCTTGGATAAGCAAAGCTGGATCTGAATAAACCACAAGACTTCTGGGGTAATGTCTGTTGGACAGATCAGACCAAAATGGAGATGAATGGACATAAAGCACAGCAGCACATTTGGAGTAAACTCAACACAGCATATCAGCACAAACACCTCATACCAACTTTCAAGCATGGTGGTGGAGGGCTGATGATTTGGGCTTGTTCTGCAGTTACAAAACCTGGATATATAGTGTCAAAGCATGATCCAAGGCACATCTACGAATCTACAACTGAATAAAGGAAAAGGAAAAGAATCAATCTGGCACAATGACCCACTCAAAGTCAAGACTACACGAATGCCTGCAAGGCTCAATGAACCGGAGCTACTTTGTAAAGATAAGTGGGCTGAAATTCCTACACGATATTGTGACAGACTAATACATACAGATAGTTGTACAAGCTACTGAATCATGTTGTGAATGTACTTTTTCCACACACTTTTTTAGTGAAAAAAAGAAAGTACTGAGAAGGTCTAATCTGTCATTTGAACAAAGTAGTATGAGGTTCTATTTACTTTAATTCAAAAGTAAGTTACAGATGTGGATTTTTTTTTCATTTACCAAAAACCTTTAGAGTTAAAAGAGGGTGTACTTTCTTGTTCACGACTGTATCTGTAACTGTATGTGACAGGCACTTAATAATAATGGTAAATGGATACTTATTTAGCACAAAGCATGATATCTTAGTCTATACAGTGTTACAGGCAGCACAATCTCTATCACAACATTCTCACAACAATGGATGCATTGGTTGGCAACATGGGGTTCAGTGTCTTGCCCAAGGACACATCAACCTGTGGTCACAAGGAAGCAGAGAGTCAAACCACCAATCTTTGATTGGCAGATGACAGCTCTTCCTCGAGAGCTACAGCTGCATAATACAATAATTCCTTTTGTTGACAGGTTTGTTGTGTTAACTGAGGTCCACTGTACTAAAATTACTTTCAGAAGTGACTCTTCATATTTGATTCTTAAGGAAATCTAACTGCCATATTTTCAGTTGCCAAACATCTATGACTGTAAAGTTTCTCTAAAATTGGACACAGCAATTGAATGAATGCTCAGGATTCTTTTTTTTTTCAAGATGTCCCTATTTTCTTGTCTTTTGTCTCCTCAGATTTTTCTTCTTAGAGAATTTTGACAAATATTTTGAGTTCATATTTAAAAATAACGGGACGTGGCAAAGCATCTTCAACGGTTATTTTGGTCATGATTGACTTGCTGTGCTGAAAACTACCAATGAAATGATACATTTGATTCTTGCCAAATACTTGGGAGGTTATGTTCAAAGCCACCGTGTCACATTAGAATCAAATGATTCTTTCTCAATGATAAATTCCACGGAGGTTGATAAAAAACAAAATGGTAAATGATTATGTCTTTAACGTCAGGCTTCATTTATCCACTGAGAAAAAATGTCCGATTCGTTCTTTTATTCTACAAAGTGCCACTAATGAACAAACACTTTTGCATCGTAAATAAGCGATTAGAAACAAAGAAAGAAATGTATTGTGCAACAGTTAAAGGGCTGAAGGGGAGAGACTTGCAGACAGCCCTACTTGTCCCTGAGATCTACAATCTTTACAAAAAGACAAGCCGTCTCCAAAGCCCAGCGATTCCACTGTAATTGGTGTACACTGTCTTCAAAAGCTGGGGTGAGAGCTACAATGCGTAGCCTGTGAAAGGAGACTCCAAAGCACATTAAAAGTGAATTAGTTCTTGTGTAAAGTGTGTTCGGGGTCATGGTGGTCACGACGCGCGCACCTCTCCAAAGACGCACACGTCTCCAAAGGCGCACTCTCTACTTTCTAAAAGGCAGTCACATTGTTGGGAGGTCTCACAAGAGGTGTACATATGGTATCCGGGTTGCAATTAAATGTTTTTAAGATGTTTTTCCTTTGGTGAAGAAGTTTCCCTTTTCTTTTTTCTCCCCCAACAGCTCTTTGCCAGACAGAATAAGAGGAGGGGGAGCATTGAAAGGCTTCGCTGCTAGTTTGGGATGACAACAATCTGGTCAGCGAGTTGTCGGACTTTGATTGTCTCCCTCAAAACGTCCTTCAAACAAAAAGCTGAAGACGGAAATAAAGCCCCACCTGGTACCTCTGTTTGCTAAAGTAATAATAAATAGATTTCGTTTAATAAATAGGCAAAAGAGACTGTAAAGTGAAGTAGTAGAGGAAGTATTAATCAGGAACATCGGGCAGGTATCACCTGCTCTGGAGCTTGCTCAGTTTATTGTTAAATATTGTTAAATCACTTTTCGAAGCAGGTCTGCTCCCATATCTGCCATTTCCACAGCAACTGGCCGCTTATGTTTGCCTACACTTTGCATAACAAGCAGCACACTGCAGCACGCTGATAAAAAAATCAAGGAGAGTCTGACAACTTCAAACCCACACCTGTCTCCGATATCCGAACATGGATTTGGCATCAATGATTATTTGTAAAGTGGTAATATCCAGTTTACTTTAGAGTTTTCATGCCTTTTATAACAGCGAGCCACCATCTCCTATCTACCATGTGTATTTGTCTAGTTTATGGAAAGCATATGGTTACCAGATTGTTCCCAAAACACATATTTAGACAGAAAGTTAAGGAGAGCTTTTTTGTGGTCCTTTGTTAGCAATTGTAAATCATGTTTGAGCTCTGGCACACTCCCCCGTCTCCCTTCATCAAAGTTAGAATGTGTCTGAATGTCGTTGGCACATTTAACTAATCTTTAACTCTCTAAAAGTCAATGCGTCATAGAGTTGTGGCGACAATGGACAAGTTTGGAGATGTCATAGCGCACAGGAATATGCTCACATTAAAGAAGAAATCGAGCTTTTATTGATGGGACACATGAAAGGACCCTTTGTACTTTTAACTCACACAGCAGGTTTTGCCCAATCAAATCCTCTTTGTTAGCTGCCCTCATGCGTAATTGCCTTTGTCTGAATAGCGGATCTTTGCGCTCTAACGCTGTAAAGCAAACGTTCATCCCCGTGTTTATGTAATTTAAAATACTTTTTTTTCTGATACGAGTTCAATTTTCCTAGCAAACATAAGGTAACGTACCATTTAAAATATCTCAATAAGACAAGTCAAGGACGAACTTGCGGGAGCTCAGAACTTATGCTACAGATGAGATATGCGCAAAAATCGCAAATACGCAGCTGTGTTCTTATTAACAAACTATTCAAATATAGTCGTGGAGATACTTTTTTTCCTTCAGTTTGTAGTTTATTATGTCACACTAAGTAAGTTTCTTTCCAGATTTGCACAGTTAGGATGATCACCATGAACCCTACAGGGTATTTTGAGTGCGTAAAAGGTGGCTTTACAAGTACCACTCGAGGATATAGAGTTCTAAAAACATTTGGAAGAGCAAACTCTCGCTTAGTCCCAAATTATATATTTTTCAAATGAAATGCAGTGACAACTTAAATATTTACAGTGATGCCCCAGAGTCTGCGCCTCAAAATAAGGTAACCAGGCTGATTTAAGTGCATTTCCAGCTTCTCTTTATTATCGCGTTACAAGTGAAGACCGCAATAATAAACAATTATATGATATTGCCACTGAAAGTAGACCATTTTAAGAAGCGCAAATGGACATGTTTATTCCAATATTATGAGAGTACTTTTGTTACTAAATTCTTCAACATTTCTCTCCGGCAAAAGAAACACGCGCGTCACCCCACTGATACTTAAAATAGAGCAATGCTCACAGTGGTTTCTACCGAGTTCTGTAGTATTTGATGTGCGAGATCCAGACTGCACGCCTGACAAGATGGAAATGAAGATGGGGAAAAAAGTTGCAACGCGATTCCCAGAGTAGCAGCTCTGAATCAGCAGGGGTTCCGAATGTGTCCTTATTTGAGAATGCTGCCTCTGGATGCGCGATGTTCACTCTCTCCAATAAAACAGACAGAAGAACGAGGGCGCAGGGAAGAGCGTGGGGGGCCACCCTGTCTGGAAGCTGATTGGCCACTTGAGAGGCGCTGTTGATTCAGGACTCCACGGTGAGCGAAGATAAGATAAAGGCCATATAAAATGACAGAGATGCGCAGCCATCCCTCACTGTCAGCTGCACATAGAAGCTGTCTGCTGCCTCTGGCTGCAAGAGAGGACGACTGTCTGTCTCTTCATCCTCGCTTCACCTGTCACGAGTACAAACGTAAGTGCAAACAGATCCATCTAGATGAAGCGCTTGTCTGCTATTTGATGTTTTCCAGCTCGATTATTTTTTTCATAGACAATCGTGCAACTGATTATTGTAATAGTTTGCAATTATTTGTGTTTTGGTTTTTAAATCTTTTTTTAGCGATAGTGGTGCATCTAAACAGTTAATTGAGTCAGGAGGGGGAAAATGGGATAACATCACAGTCTATGCATTCGCTCCAACTCTGTTCATCTGTTCAGGATGTCTCTCAAACTGTGGTGCGTTCCTAACGACCTGCGCACCCTCGGTGCTGCAGAGACGACCACCACGCGTTCTCCAGCTTGCCTCGACCCTGTAAAAGAAACCGACGCCACTACAGGGAATTTGCCGAGAATGCCACTGAAAGTTTTCAGAAGGGAAGTGTCCTCAGTGAAAGCCCCAAAACACAGAAGTGAGCAGTGTGGACAGCGCGGCAGGCGCAGAATGAAGGCGAACGACAGAGAGCGCCACCGGATGCACAACCTGAACTCGGCTCTGGATGCGCTGAGAAGCATTCTGCCGGCGCTGCCCGAAGACGCGAAGTTGACCAAGATCGAAACGCTGCGCTTTGCCCGCAACTACATCTGGGCTCTGACCGAGACTCTGCGTATGGGCGACCAAAACGGTCTCACGCTGGACTACCTGCCGGCGGTGTCCGGTTTAAGGAGTCCCGAGAGCGACTCATCTGCCGAGTGGGACTCAGCGTCACCTTCAGAGTCTTGTTACAGCACCTCTGCTGACTCTTACGTCTCCGCTCACGAAACGAGCTGCAAAACTTTCACAAGAGAACAGTCCAATTCCATCCCCGTTACTTTTTATTTCACGTCGCTATGTGCTGACACTGATCTCAGGCATACGTGGCACCATTGAGTTTTTATTGCCTCACTGGTTAAAAAAAAAAAAAAAAAAAGAAACGATTAAGCACGACTCTTCATTCTTAAAAAGTGTGTAGAGGAACCTTCGGTGGGGAAGTTCAAGACTGAAGGCACTTGATGTCACAGCAGGTGTTTTCCATCTGCAATCAAACCAAAACAGCCGTAGTGACGTGACTAATTAGGGTTCTTATAAACGTAGCTTGCTTAATCTCACATGGAACATTGCAGTGGCATTTTTTTTGTTTTAAATTCTAAAGCACTTCAAAACAGAGAGGGGGGGGGGTCGTTTTTGCAGTGTTGCAGTCAGACTTCCTTATGAAAAGACCAGAAAGCACAATCAATACAGAAAACTGGTTTAAGCTAAAATATTTATTTGGCAATGATATTCTAATGTGTTTTGTTTTCATTTTGCTGTATAAAATTGCATTTATTTAATTAAAAAAAAACAGTGAAAATTATTTTTTTCCAGGGGTGGTTGACAAGTTTTCATTTCATTGTTTCTGTGGTTTTGAAAAACACACCGAACATGTACAATGAAAAGCATGACTTAAACACAGTGTCTGTAATACAAAAAGTAATTAGAGAGAGAGAAAAAAAAAAGAAGTCCTCTCTTGGAATGCAGATCAGAGTCAATGTGCAAATCAACATTTCAAACAACCATTTTATAGTCTTAGAAGAAGCATGAGCTAAGCGTTAGGTCTTGGTTTACGTCTTGTACTAAAGTGGTGTGCAGTCCAAGGCCGGGCTCAGCGAGCGCTCTACTTCGGGAAGACGGTGACAACGTCGTAGCCCTCGGGTGGGGTCACTCGCTCGCGTGCGTGCTTCTCGCAATAAATCTGGTCCTCCACAAAGAAATGTCCCTTCTGTTTCAGGTTGACGTCGCAGTCTGTGCAGGTGTAGCACTCCGGGTGACGGAACTTGTCCCTCAGCTTCACCACCATCCCCCTGAAGTGTAAATACAGCGTTAAATCTGGCAGAAGTTTCAAAGCTTTAGCCCGACTCTGATTTTAAAGGATTCGTGAGGCTATTGTGAGAAACAGAGAATGAAGCGTGATCAAGAGGAAGTGAGTCAGAATCTAATTCAGGTCTAATGATGTTTTTCTTGCTACAGCAGACAGAAAGGATTTGTTCCTTTTCATAATTTTCTAAATCATAGCATTGCGTGGGATACTGAAACATAACACACACACCGTTTCAGAAAGACAGCCAATCCAGGTGAACATAAAGACAAGATGCAAATGACTCAACAGCAGCCGAGCTTCAGGAATATGAGTAGGTCTTGTGGCATTTACAACATTCAGCCACAAGGTGGAGACAAACAGAAAAATAATCCTCTGTTGAATCACATTTGCCTTTTGGGCAAGATGGACAGCAGCTGAGTCGATTCACTTGAAATATGAAGCCATAAATAACCAGATCTATTCCTTATGTGCAGAACAAAAAAAACAAAAAACAAAACAAGGAACCCCATCTGTAAAACATGAGCTGAAGAAAAATTATACTTACACAATCCCCGATCCACATTTGTCACAGGCGGGCAATTTCTCTGTGTTCCCCACCGATGATCCCATTTTTGTAGTGGGTGCTTTCACACTCCTGAAGCCTGATGGTTTATCTGCGTCACCTACAAACGCAGATAGAAAAACAGTCGATGTTTGACTGGGTCTTTCACAGTGTGCCCAAAGCACTGATAAAAGCTGAAAATACCAAACGGTATCTGTACCTGTCTCAAGAATCTCCTGAAGCACCTTGAATGAAGCCGACTGTCTTGGCGGTTCGTCAGACTCTTGGTTCTCTTGCAGCATCTTGTACACCTCAGAATCTGCTACTATGGGTGGCATCTTGCCCACCCCTGATGGATCTGACGGAGCACTACAAAGACGGTGTTTCAATATCAGTGTGAGCTGCTGCGAAGGACAGCATGAAAAAAAGTACAAACATTCCAAAGAGGTAAAAGCTAAACACGGTGACACACAGCGGTCTTGATGTTGACCCAAAGAGCATGATGGATCACCCAAAAGCCCCTTCACTGCTTCAGTTATCACTGAAGAAGTTTCTGATGCCGTGTAGGTTTTCAATCAGAGGAAGTTTAGGCAACAGTTGATTCCTGTCATGGCTCACAGGAAATACACAACATCGCAACAGCAGCATGTACATCTGTTATGTGCAATATAAGTTAAAACCTCCTCCTCGTCTCCTGTGACTCTCAGGCGAACCCTGAGTTAGCGACCTCAGTCCTGTTTCAGATCTGCATGCAAATAAGTTCTTCTTCCATAAAAATGCTGTTACCGCTATCAAATTTCACTCCAAATTCTTCAAACTTTGAAACATTTCCAATGGTTTTCTGCTTGTTGTCAAAACACGGCAAGCAAAAAACCTGCTGAGCTGGCCTCCCGAGGCATAGTTTGACTCCTCTGAACTTCTGACACAGTAAAAACAGCGACCGATCTAGTGCACGATGTGATCCAAACACCAGTTGACTTAGTATTTGTGTCACTGTGCAAATTCTGAAACAAAAACGCTCTTCAAAGCCAATTTAGAGAAATAACATACCTGAGGGTCTGTCTGTTTCGACTGGAGTTAGACGGCATCATTTAAAATTAACTTACTTGGTGTTGGGGTCATTAGTTGTCGACATGGTCTTCACTTCATCCACAGCCGAGTTGAAGTCCTTGATGTTGTCTGAGGAGTACAGGCCAGAGGGGTTGTTGTACTGGTTGGTCACTACTTTGGAGCCGAAACCAGAAAAAGGCAGGGCGCTCCTGTTGTGGGATGAGCCTATGTGCTTCACTTCCTGTAAAAGAAAAAAAGAAAACAAACAATCAAAGGGATATCTCCATCTAAGCTTTTTGTGTGTGAAGCTTTAAGTTGGGAAGTGCAACAGGAGTCTGATGGTTGTAAAATAGCTCACACACTGTCCACAACATGCAACACAGTGCAAACATTGCAGAGCTGAGTGGACTTTCAGTGCTTTCTGGTGAACGTGAAATGTTCTTCTGATCTTGCGCGCACACACAAACATGCATTTGAGAACACCCAGTCTCTGGAGTTTTACGGGAATTAATTCGATAATGCTGCTTCTGACGACTTTGGAAAAATAACAACAGAAAATACTTTTCTTCTTCTTCTTAAAGTTTTGCTTCTCACTTAACACAAAGTTTGATATAATTTAGCAAGACATGGATTCTTGTGTAATTACACCAACCAACAGACTTTATATACAAGCATATAATGACACTGGCATGCCATGAAAGTGGGCACACAAATACCACCAAATCCAGCTCGAGCTTACACTGCGGGACCACGGAAATGCCTCCAAACATAACTCATGCATCAAGCTTCTGACATCTAAATTGCAGAAAATCACAAAGTCCCAGCAGCCGTGTAAACTTTCCAGAAATAAAGTGCTTTGACAGAAAATTCGGAGTTCACACAGCAGCATAGTCGCGTCGAAGTGTGGGATTTAGGACAAATGCTCAAAACACGAGCTCTTAAGTGTGTGAGAAGAACGCACAACATTTATAACCTGTGACACACACACACACACACACAGGGCCTGGGACACCATTTCCTACATGAATACACACTCTGGTCTCAACTTTCCACACAGCGGGCAGGAACTGAGGCTTTCGTCAGAGCTTGGCTGATAAATTACCGTCTCCTAGGAAACCTCCTGTTGGGAAGCAAACAATGACTTCATTGCTGGCAATAAGAAAAAAAAAAACTCACAAGCCTTTGCAGGCATAGGGAGCAGCAATTATTCAGGCTTCCAGAAACTGCGTGGCTACCTGTATACAGGACTTCCTGATGTTACTCTAAATGACAGAGCAGGGGGAGCAATTTAAAAAGTCTAGATCCAGCTTTGATGATGACACACACCCGTGGCTCTGATGCAAGATTCATCTTGTACGGATGAGTCTTCCCCTCCTCAGATGAAAGTGGCGACCACAATTTCGCCTCTGACCTGAGAAGCAGAAGAAGGGAAACATGGCTTAACTGATGCAAATCATGGGTTCAAACACAACGGAGGCAATCTTTTTCTGTTTTAGATTTTTTTTTGTTTGTTTCTGGCAGTGGCTTCCTGCATCATAGCACATGACCATGATATTATGGCTCCGTCTTTGAGTGCAGCAGAGCCCTGGCATGTACCCACATGAGCTTGGTTTCTTCTGCAGCCCCCCCCCCTCCTTCTGACAAACAAGCATATTTGCTTCAGTCTGTCTGTTGAATCTTGTTCAACCTCCGTGCTGATTAAACTCATCTGCTTCCAGAAAGTTCTGATGTAATCCAGAGAAATAAAGAAATAAAAAAGGTTGCAACACAGTCCGGCATACAGACGCTTCTCAGAATAAGGGCTTTAGTAAAACAAAGGGCAAGAAATCCACCCTCTACAAAGAATGAGTCAATATAAAATCACTCAATGAACACCTGGCTCGGCCGTCTCACATTACTCACAGTTTTTCTGGCCCGTGGCTACGTGGTCCCGACCTACCTGTCTACAGAGAGCACCATTTCATCAACGCAGCCCTTGATCTTGTTCTGCGCCTCCAAGTGAGTCATGCTCTCTGTTGGCTCTCCATCGATAGCCAAGATGATGTCTCCTATGCACAGGTTAGCTTGGGCTGCTTTACTGCTGGGGTTGACCTACAACAGAGAGACAGACTTCACAATCAAAAGCAACCTGTGAGCCAGAAAGTAAGATGGGTCAGTGGGTGTTAGGGTATTTGATACCTTCAGATTCACAGCTTTGTTTTTTATAACTAACAAAGAGTTGTTTTCCCAAAGATTCTTTAAAAATAACCCCCTGAATGTGTAAAAATACATAAGTCTGATACATGTGGAAAATGCGCCATTAAATTGGAGGCTGAAAGCCTCCATTCTAATCAGGGCTTTAGATCTACTGAGCTGCAGTTTTAAAGCTGACCCGCAAGAACCTTTACACACATTTGGCTGTTTACAGTAAACAGAGGTAGTTTTCAGTCCGGGGCCCAGAGGACAGATGATCCATCAAGATAAAGGCCAGAAGCAGAGAAAGAGTCCGACACAATCCAGGAATTTTTCCATGGGTGGTGTGGACGACATTTACAACAGGAACAGCAGCAAAAGTACACAGTGGAGAGTGGAATACTGCTACAATACAGCCACGAAAGTGTCCTCCTGTATGATGCTGCATAAAAGCTTTGTATCATGTATACCAAAGTGTTGTAAAGTAACTGAACAACTATTAGCGTTAGTACAGACTTCCAGATGGGAATTCTGAACACAAGTTAAAAACCTTAATCATTACCTCCTTAATCGCTCTATTGAAAAAAATACTGTCAACATCAATGTAAAACTTCAGGCTTAACACGTGCTAAGGTAAGAACAGTTTCAACTCAGTCGGGAAATGAACGATCTGACCAACAAATAAAGCTGGAAGAACTTCTGCCACAGAGTGTGAGCACAGCTCGTTACAACAACGAGCTTATGACATTCCAAAAGTTGTTATCTGTATACTACCAATTATCTTCTTGTAGCCAGTTGATGGGGCCACAAACCTCCCACGTTGATCAGTTACGTTAAATCATTTCTGTACGGCTAGTGTGCAACAGAAGACACGTTAAGGAAGCGACATATCAAAATTAAGAAGTGAGTGAAATAGGAAAAAGAAAAAAAATGGTCCCGTTTCCCTTATAAGGTAAGGCAAAAAAGTGGTATAATACAGCTATAGTTTTTACAGTACTTAAACTGTCTATAAGACCATCTTAAAAAACAGATAAATGGAGACAACAAACGGTTTCATCATCTTATCCCAGGACCAGGGGCTCCATGTAAAACACGGTACCGCAGGTTATAGCCGCTAACTTAACGCACCTCAAGAAAGTACAGAGGTGGCTAACGCTAGCGTTAGCTTTCCGTTAACCTGAAAGACGTGGAGTCTGGAATGAAGTTGAGGGGCATCGATAAAGTGACTTAGGGCGAGCAAAGGTGTGGGACCTGAAGTAAAACACAGCTGCCAAGTGTACAGTCAACTTACCCGGGAAATAGCCAGTGGCTGCTCGAAGTCCTTTCCCCCAACCAGCCGGAATCCCCAGGGGCCGGGACCCTGCATCACCACCCGGAGAGGCATAATGTGAATGTTTTCAACACTGTAGGCAACTTGTGAGAATAACTAATCTACTTCAGCCCCTTGGCTCAGTTCCTTCTGCATATGACATGCGTCTAAGCGCAGCTCAGAAGCATTACAGCAAGGGGGTGGATCCTCAGGTTGGAGCTGGACGAATCGATTTTGAAGTTTCCTCTCTGATAACCGAGGGACCACAGATCGTAAATGAAGAGGATGGGTCACTGCAAGCTCCCACTTGGCTCCTTGATACTGAACTAGCCCTGCTTCTGGTCACATGATACCACAATCTGTATTTATTGGTTTCAACACTTCAAAGAAACCGTACATCTACTACAGAAAAAACATCTTACCTCAACTCAGTTGAACTGATTTTGACTAACGCTAATGACTAGCTTTTCTCTACCAATATTGTGAC
The DNA here is from genome assembly GCF_036924035.1 of Leuresthes tenuis. NCBI lineage: Eukaryota > Metazoa > Chordata > Actinopteri > Atheriniformes > Atherinopsidae > Leuresthes > Leuresthes tenuis. The sequence continues at coordinate 21,255,889 of NW_027325362.1, forward strand.
GATAATCCTGGCTGCTAATGCTATGAATATGTGCAACTATTGACAGACAACAACAGAAATGTCTCAAACATAACCATAATACAATCATATCGAATTCAATGAATTCCAAATTAATTAATTTGTAATTTAATTAATTTTATTTGATTGATTCACGATATGACAGTGAATTGGATTATAATTGGCTTGAATTGGACTGTGTCTTTGTAGTGCCATTTGCTGTGATTTAACGCTACATAAATATAACTGAAGCTGAACTGAATAATCTTTGCCTTGGTCAATTAAATGCGTTGTTGTGAGTACACTTGAAGCCAGTTTTAAAAAAACAAAAACGGGAACATGTTTTCATTCATTCAGCGTCCACGCTCGCCTCATCCTGTTCAGGGAACCTGGAGGCTATCCCAATTGCAATAACACAAAAACACAACCCAAACATTTTTTTATGTGCGGCACTTGTTGACCACGTCAGTTTTCAAGCAACGCAGGTTCCTCGAAAGCAGAGCAGAGAGGTAGCTCTTCACTTTTCGCCCCTCTCGTATGAGCTCCACTGTTTGTTTTAGGGATGTCGGCATGCCGTTACGTCACCGTGTTATGTGCAAGCTTACCATTTATGGTAGAGCTAAATCCCAGGATGTGGAATGTGCCACTCCCAAAACCCGAATTCCTGCCAGGAGGAGCTCTCTGCTTAAGTGCCAGGGCACACTGACTGAATGAAACACACACTTTCTTGAGGGGTTTACATGCATCCATACAAGCCCACATACATGCAGCCCCTTCGATGTGTGGAATCAGCTTTGGTGGATAGTGAAACTATTACTCCATGCTCGGTCATCATCTCCTTAGTGGGATTTAACCCATCTCATGAACAAGCGGATGCTCAAGAGACAGCAGCCATATTTTAGAATAACACAGGCTGCGTTCCATTCGGCCAGCTCCTTGTAAAGCCCACTGCACAGGATGTTCAGCCATGTTAAGTGGGGATTCTAAAGTGTAGCAAGCAGAAAACACTAAGGTTAAAGAGAACTGTGAGCTGTGGGAGGAAGAATTGAAAAACGGGTCACATTAAGTTGATTAGCCAGATTACCACATTAGTCATTCAGTCATGAACAAAAAACAAACTAGAAAAGTTTGCTAAACTGTTCGAATTTTGACACCATGCTGTATTTATGCAGAATATTTATTTGCGTGCTCTGCAGGTGTCTTTTTAATACACAGACCCAGTACCTAAACTTAACAAGTGTATTTTTACTCTCAGACTTAGGTTTAACCTCTAAAAATTATATATATCATATTTATTTCTACTCCTAATAACCAAATGATGAACTTATCTGTCCACTGCTTGAAGCGTGTTTTTAATAAGTTTCAAGCTTAAAACGTCTATTAGTAATAAAGTGACTTATTAAACCCACAGCTTATGAGTACAAAATTAACACACTGCTGAATATATTCGAAAGAACCCTAATTAATGTGATAAATTGGCCAAAAGAGGAGGTAAGATTTAGTGGGGAATCAGATTTCAGCCCAATACCAGCTTATTAATTAGCAAATCTAGCATTTAGTGGTGAGATTCAGTCACTATCTGTAAGGACCATCTTTTCTTTCCCTTTTTCTTTCTCCATCTCTTCCCATCTCCTTTAGATTTGTCCATTTTGAGCCAAACAAAAGAAAAACTCACTGTGCAACAATGGTAGTAGGCAAAGGCAGCATGAAAGCAAACCCATCCAAGATGGCGCTCCTTACCTAGCATGCGACAAGGCCTGACATACTTTACTTACTTTACTTTAACATTCTTTACTCTAACATTATTACACACAATAACTCGGAACATACCATTACTATTATAATATCTTCATTAAAACAAGCTATTACGGACAACAAAACAAGTCTACCAGCAAGCTAAGCTAACATAAGTTTTGCTAGCTTTGACGTGAAAGTGACATCACTATTAGTTTTCAGTGCTAAAAATTCTGTATCTCAGGTGTTTGTGTGACCAGTAATGTAGGGAAAGAATGCTGTCTACGTTGGAGTTATTGAAGGGTGATCATAACAGGAATTTTGTTAAGGGAAGTTATTATCTGACAATCCCTGAGCAGGGAGGAAGAGTTAGGAAGTACTGTACATGCAGGCCTACAATGTGGAATGCAACACAGCTAAAGAAAGTGTATTTCACCAACCCAGAAATACACAGCCAAACCACTGACTCCGATGATAAGCCTTTAAAAAAAACCACTCACATGCATAGTTTGAATTTCAACTTGCTCGAGAAACTTTCTGTTGTCATGGGAGTCACCACTCTTTCACAAGAAATAGAACAAGTGACACACCAGATGGTTTAAATTGTTTATTAAATATTGCATAATACCGAAGTCACATCAGTGTATAGTTTTTTTATTCTAATATCAATGTCAATGTAAGAGCACTGCAAATAGAAGCAAACAAACCAAACCAATTGCAGGTTGTGTGTCTCATCAAACTACTCCATTCTTCTGATTATTAATTCATTACGAAGCACTGTGTCACGCTCGTAGGTACTTGTACAGTAACAGACAGGTTCTTAGTAAATGTTCTCCCATTCTGGAGGCTAGGATTAACGGGAAAATCATGGTTACATTAAATAATGTCATGAGAAATTTCAATGATACTCAAAAAAAAAAGAAAAAGAAATGACAATGAGGCACAATTTTGCATCTAAGGCATTATGATCCTTACAAATGGCAGCGTAATTTTCATGAGTCTATCTTTCTGTGCTGAGTAACGCTCCACTCTGTGCTTTACCAAAAAAACCTTCAGGCAAATAAACCACTGCAAGTGACAGAGAGCTCAGTCAGTCACTCTCATCACTCGCAGCTTATTTTCTATTTTACATATTTACAATCCTTCCTGTGCCCTGCTGCTGGACAGTCTGCAAATTCATTCAAGATGAAATTTAGACATAATTTTTACATATTAGCGTACACTGCCTGTACCACATTCATATATTCATACATTCGCACATCCCTTGATGTTTTGTGGAGAACAATGAACAGAGTGTTTAGTGATTTGTTTTCTGACTAAATGAGTTATTGGTTATTTGCCCACCATCAAGTGTATTTGACATCAGTCTCCTTTTGTTCTGACATGGAAGAAAAACAACTTTAACAAGGCTACAGATTAGTCATCATATTCATGAGGAGCTTAAGTTACAGAGGAACAAACACATTTAGCCAGCAGTGGAGGCTTCTGTGGTGAACCAAAACAAGTGAACATTATATCAGTGCTACACAGCTGCACAGCTACACTGCTGAGAAAATACTCCCTTGCTGATGCTTGCAAAATGATTAGAGGTGATTTGATCAAGAAAAAATCTCATTAAACAGCAAAAAATAAAAACAAAAACACAGAGGACGAAACACTGATTGTAGCGGATCTGAATTAAAATACTTCTTGAATTGTTAAACTTTGTTTATGAGTTGCGTGGTAGCCACGCAGCTTCAAAAAAATGTCCGAATCAAGTCAGTTTTGATTATCATTTTATGACTGTAGCTTACACAATCCAATGCACTGACAAAGCCTATTTTATAGTTCAGAGATTTGATGTAATCAGACAATCATAACAAGTTTCTACTAAAAGGTAGACCCACTGATAGTCTGCCACTTGATTAGACTTGTATCAGCATCTTTGTGCGCATCAAATGTCCCGATTTATACTAAAACTACTTGATAAGCAGTTTCCACACAAACTACATCCATATGCTTCTCTGAACAGGTCCAAACAAGCACTGAGAATTATCTGCAGGTACAACTTGACAGTTGTGGTCTGGACTAATGAGCACAGTGCAGTGACTGAAAAGAACAAGGAATTTTAGGAAAAAAAAGAAAGAAATACAATAACTATTTTTTTGGGTGTTTGTCGGTGTTAGACAGTCTACTCTTACACGTCTGACGGTGGTGGAGATGTGGGAGCTTTGTTCTCGCAGGAAGACGCCTCTGATGCTTTGACTGCAGAATTCAAAGAAATTAAAGCTCGACGAACAGCCTAAACCCTCGCCTATTTGCTTTAAGCTAAAGGTGCAACTATTGAAAAGGTTGAGATTCATGTTTCATGCTCCAGTTTGTTGATTTTACAGTGCATGCTGGACTAACGCTGACCATACGGTTGCAGTCATCTCATAAGAAAATACATGGCCGTATTTGGAAGGCCTCTTAGTTTTCTGTAGGCATTTACATGTATATATACATTCCTGTCAGTAAGGGCATTGTTAAAATCTCAATATGCATGTAAAAACTGTTTTATCATAGCCCAAGACAACTTGTTGGCTTTCACTTGATCATTAATCTGCTTTTGTCTTGTTAGGTAGGATCTTCCTAAATAACCAAACAGGAAGTTAAGTGCTACCACGCCTGTCCTGTGGTCGCTCTGAGGTCGGGCGTCTACCATCAGCTGCCTTAAAGGCATCAATAATTGGCCAAAACAGTTTACTTTTGTTTCAACAAGAGAGGTATAAAAGGACAAAAATAAATTTCTGAAAACAAAAAGATGAGCATATAAATGGTTTTCTTCACTTTTATGAGCCATGCAATGCAGTCCATGTGTCCTGTATATGTGTTTGCTGTGGTAACGGAGAAAAAAAGTGCTTTTAGAGCTTCTGGACAAGCAATGACTGGGTTAATAACTGCAGAACAACGTGTTGATAGAAAATGAAGGCAATACTGAAGTGGTATTCAAACACTGAGATGTGAAAGCTGTCATGCTCCTCAAAAACAGGCAACACTGAGATCATGATGATTCAGAAAATTCTACAGAAAGCAAAACAGATACGTCGGACCAGTTTCTGAAGGGGACTCTTACATAAGGTGTAAAATAATCAAACTCCAGAGGAAAAGAGTTTAAGCAGTTATTTAAAATCTAAACTGAGGGAAATGTTCTGTTTGACAGAGAATGAGCAATCACATAACATTTCATAACTGTATGGTAAGCTGATCTAAATATCAAAGGTTTAAAAAATGTTTCATCTTTAAAGTCATGGCTTGTGTTACACTTGGCCAATTGTGTTTTTCACTTCTGGTCCTAAAAGGTAGCTCATGACAAACAGCTCCAACCCCACACAACCTAAAATGACATTCTACTCCTCCAAAGTCCTTTTCAGTTAATAAGATCCACTCTTTTGATCCCTAAACTGCTCTGCTGCCTGCCTCGCGACTGAGGTGCTACGTAAACTCTCACGTGCTGATGAATAACACGGACAAATTGGAAGCTTAGATTTGTGCAACACAAGCTACTTTGTGGGACGTTTTCAGAGTAATTGCACATGTGGAGACGGATGAATTCTGTCAAAAAGTGAGAAATATGCGATCACGGTGCACACCGTGCTGAGGTTTGGGCAGTGAGTTGTCTCCATCTTCGCCTCGTGCAGTTTGACATACCCCAGGCCGAACTGATCACTTTCCCAGACAAGTTATATTGGCCTGGCTAAATGACTATTCTAACCAACAGCCATGCGCGGTAGTAATGACTTCCCAAGCTTCACAGGCAACCATGTGTTACAGCCAGATTAGATATCTTTACAGTTAAACTTCCTTTACGTAATTCCCAGGGAAAGTCCCAAACTGCTTTGTCCTCTTTGATGTACCTGTGGAGAAAAAGAAAACAAACATTTATCAAGGAAAAATAAAGTTAAAGGATTCCTTTTAAGACTTAAAGCTAACATGATCTCAGTTTTAGACAAAAATAGCTGACAAGGACTGTGCATGCATATCACACTCAATACTCTGCTGTCATTCTTCAGAAACCCTATATGGAGGGCTGTGACACAGTGACGATGGTTCTAATTCTCCTGGAGCCCTTAGTATGCACATTGCACGCATTCAGTCCTTTACTGTCATTCTACAGAAACCCTACAGACATTAATGTGACAGAGTGAGTGCGAAGGAATGTATCCTGATCCACATACCAACAAACCAGCCGTCATCGCACTTCTCCATGACGCTGACGAGATCTCCTTCCCGCAGCTCCAGCTCATCATCATTTTGTGGCACATAACTGTACAAAGCCTGGAAACTGCAGCACAAAAAGAAAACTTTGTGAATATGCAACGCAGAGAATGCACAAAATTCGAGTTAATTGAATGGGTGGGTTTGCATAAAATATGTATATATATATGTGCAAAAAGAAAAAAAGAAGAGTGAAACTGAAGCAGATTACACTCACATTCCACAGCTGAGACGGCTCGGCTCTGGGCTGCTGCTGTGGGACTGGGGTTGCTGAGAAATGATGAGAGATTGTTTACTGGGCTGGGGGTGGAGTCTATGGAGAGAGTCATTATGGTGGTGGGACAGGGTGCTGCAGTACCTCACCGAGGTCTCAGCTATATTCAAGATTTCATTACACACTGCCTCCTAGTAGTAGTAGAAGGACAGACAGCAGGCCCCATCAAGAGTCCCAAAGGAGGCCAAGATGAAGTGAGGTGGGGAGTTAGAGAGGGAAGGAAGGAAGGGGGCGAAACAGGAAGGTAGGTCCAATAAGTAGCAAGGCAGAAAAGGAAGTGATCCGTTAAAAGCCAGGAGAATAAGTAGAAGAGATGTTTGTGGCGACCAGGAGAAGAGGCATGAAAAGGCAGGACACCAGAGTGGGAGCATGTAGACAGGAAATATGAAACATTAGTTTACTTTGACACGATATTAGTCAGTATGAACATGCAGTATAGAGGGGAAGCTGACAGGTGCAGCTTGACATTTTAGGTAATCTGCTTTCTTGCTGAGATGTACATGCAGATGATTGATATCATATTCACATCTGAATGTTAAATATAAAGCAGAAGCCCTTTTTGAGCAGGCTTTTGCTGCACACAACCCCCACAAAATAAAATGCCTTTTAGCTTCACCCCTTCCTAAACCAAGACAAAAGCGATGTGGCCTCTGAGCAGAGAGAAAAGCACAAATCTGAACCAAGGAAAAACTCTGCTGGATTAGGAGTCTTGAGAAGCATAAGGGCTTTGTTTCACAGACGCCCACTCAGGGGCAAAGGCTGGGTGAAATAGGCTCTAATTAGGAGGCCAAATATGTCCGTTAATGTAAAGCTCATGATATCCTGAACAGATAAGACTATGTCAGTATTGGGTTTGAACAGCAGATGGCATTCTGAACCCATGAAATGCAGCTGTACTGTACTTTCATTTAAATTTAATATTCTTAGAATTGTGATACCAATATTATGTGTTTTATCACATTACTATTATATTAAAAAACCCTGCCAAGTGGCCAGTACCTCTTTCAAAATGAGTTTTAAGAATTTTTTTTCAACTGGGTAGCAGTTTCAATATTTTCTGTCTTTCTGCTAAGCTAAACTAATGAGCTCCTGCTTCATACTGTTTCCGAAAACTTAAAGTTATATTTACCCTCTCACTAAGCTTTCAGCAAGAAAACAAATTCTGATTTCCCCCAAATGTCAAACTACTAGAAAAGGAAGATCTCAAGTCTTAACAGGTAACACAATGTAGACATAATGGGAGTTAAAGATGATGTGAGTTAAATGGATCTTAAAGAATGATATGTTTAATATGTTAAACAAACGATGATGTCACTTTAACTACACGTAACTTTTTGCATGTTTTGAAAAAGACCGCTTTCTATCATCTTACCGCAAATGAGTTAACATTGTTGTTATCCTGGATGTCAAAAAGCATCACAGGGCTTCTGGAGCTCCGTCCATGATGGTCAGCCTCATTTTTCACAAACTGCAACACAAAAATCAGAAAATCCACTTAAACATGGAAGCATATGAGCCGTAAAACGTCACCATATTTTAGAACCAACCAGCTTGCGTTACCCTGTAGGCGGAAATTTCAGCCTCGCAACAGCTTTTGAAACAGAGGCAAACATGTGAAACCTATAAATACATGCTAATAAATATGTCACTGTTCTAAATAAACTGCCAACCTCTGACTGGCATCTAAGCTATCGCACCTTTAGGTGGAACAACAACATCATGCAACCATATGCTGAACATTGCAAAGGCAAAGCAACATGAGATCAATCCTAAAAATGCAAGCATAATATCACTGGTAACACTTTATTTGTGGGGGCGCTTAAAACTGACACGACACCATCATAGCCATGACATGACACCTGCCATGAACACGAGGGAGTCTTTGTGAATGTTTACGACTGTTTTCATTTGGTCAGTTACATCATTTTTAATGCAAAGTTAACACTGTTTGACATGCACTTGTTATGAAATCTTGACATTAACCAAGACTAAATAACATGTCATAAAGATGGATAATTGTAGCAGGGCTGGTTAACAACGGTAAATAAACTAATAAGCTTTACGTACCAGCATAGCATCACGTTAAGCTGTCATTTACGTTTTGTCATGACTCTGACAGTCGCACAACCTATAAAATTGTGTTGTGAATTTTTTCCTTGACCTACAGTCGTGTCATGTAAGCTTGTTCATATAACCCTAACCCCTAACCTTTGGGTAATGTCAGCCTCTCATAAAAAGAACACTGACAGGCTATGCTGTTTGGTCAGTCAAGTTGTGAAAACAAAGATAACTTAAACGATGTAATTTTTGCATTGAAATGACAGATGTAACCAAATAACCCTTAAAGGTAGTAGTCATAAATATCTATACGAACTCCTTCAAGTTTAAGACAGGAGTCATGTTATGGCTGTAGTGGTGTCTTGTCAATCTTCTGCATGTCCTGTCATATAAAGTGCTACCATACTTCCTCTAACAGTCCTTTAAAAGTTGATAAATCTAAACACTGTAAAAAACACTGTAAAACCATTGTGTGTTAGTAGTGCACTGCACACAACATCATGCAGGCTTGCAGCTGTGTGGTCAGTTCAATGACCACCCTGCTTTTCCATTCCTTCACAGAGCTAAAACCAACTCCAGTCAAATGTACAAGTTAGTTTCACACATGAATATCCACTTCAGTGCTTCAGAAAATCTATTCTGGAAGATCACACATTGACCAAAAGCCCATGTTCCAGAGTGATGCAACACCACACACCATGCAGAAGATACCTCTGCAGGGCTATTTCGCCTGTTGCTCAGGGCTCCTCGGCCCCTGTCCCCCTCAGCGCCTTCCCCCTCATTCAGCTCCTTCTCCCCCCTCAGCCAGCCCTCCAACACCGGCCCACTACTAGGGCTCACACTGCGCGACAGATGCGAGGAGGGAGGGGAGAGCAGGAAGTCCTCCCCCTGAGGTGGAGTGAACGTGAGGAAGGGAGTGGTTGAGTTAGGTCTGGGTGGGTAAGGAGGGGGGAGAGGGGAGGCAGATGGTGAGGCCATGGGGGAGATGCAGTATGGGCTGCCGGTGATGGGAGGCACGGGGCTGACAGAGAACGGCGGAGGCAGGTACTCGCCGCAACGGTAGGACACAGTGGGCAGTGGTGGTAGGGGAGGAGTGGGGGCGGCGGGAGGACTTCCACCCCCCACAGTCAGGGAGATCCACTCACTGGAGATAGCATGAACCTCGGGGGACACAGAGCGGCGGGGGGAGCGAGGGAGCGGCAGGGGGGAGGTGGTCAGACGATTACGATACAGCTTTTTAGCGCAATAGGATGATGAAGGCAGAGAGAGGAGGAGGAGGGATGAGAGAAAGGAAAGGGAAATGAAGATGAGACAAATAAACCCAATAAAACAATTTAAAAGAGGTGAACATGTGAAGGACTAAATGTAGGAATTTCTGAGTCATCACTAATGCAGCAGTAACAATGTGGTTTGACCAGATAGTGGCTTTATCTTCCTCTACATCCACGGATGAATATCATGTGATTCACATCTCAGTTTGAGTCTCTACCTGAGGAGACGCATTGGTGCTGCGCTGTGGCGAGTAGCTGACAGGAGGGTCGGGGTACTCCACGCCGTTTTTAATGCGGGGCCGTTTGTGCACTTCTACGTAGGTGACAGGGAAGATGCCTTGCCGATTGGTGCCGGAGATTTTGCCTTCATACCAGTTCTCATCAACTCGGCGAATTAGTGTGATCCTCTCTCCCTGAGCAGACAAAAGTACATTCAGAAACATGCAGGAAATCTGGCCAACTAGAGAGCAACTAGTGACAAAAGCGCTGAAATACCAAAACCAGCTCCACACCTTTTTGAAGGACATTTCCACCACTGTGTCCCCCGTGAAGTTGAAGCGGGCAACAGCTTCTCCATATTCGAGTACCTGCACTGGAACGCTTTTCTTTGGCTGGGCTTTCTCCGTTGGTGGGAGCAGCTGTGTAATTAAACAAATGACTGTCAGAAGATGAGGTTTACAAGTTTAACAAACGGTCGTGTCTGCAGCTAGTTTTTGTGTGAAAGGAAGCAGACAAAACCAACCTCAACGTAGCTTCGTGGGAAAATGCCAACTCTTCCATGATGTTCGCCTTCATACCAGTTTTGATCTACTTGTCGAATGATGTACACAATGTCTCCCTTCTGAAATGGCAATTCCCTAAAAACATGGTTTGGAGAGATTAGTTACACAAAAATGAAACAAAAAGCAGTGTTAGACACATAGAAAATTACTGTTCCTAAAAAGGAATTTCCCATCACTCTCAGTTTTTTTAGGAGACACTTTGTTCAATGTTGGCAAACGCAGTGAATGACAATAAGAGCCATTAACTACCATTTTCATTTTAATTTTTACACTCGAAATTTGAATATTTCCACTTACTTTAGCGTTTCTGCTCTGAAATCAAAGCGAGCCATGGCTGGAGTTCTCTGTGAAAATATATATAAAAACAAATTTGGGTGATTCTTATTTCATGGGTGCAAGCCGAGATATTATTGCATTTTTACTGCACAAGTTAAATGGATCAGTAATACCCCTAAGTACCTATATCTGCTCCATTTCAGCTGTTATTCTCTTTGGGCTTTGTCACTTCCTGGACTTTATTGTAAGCTGTAAATCTGTGTTGACTGAGCTGCCCTTCCAGTGTCCGTGAACATAAATGTTCAAGCAATGACAGGAATGATGTGCTTGTGACTGACTGGATTACTTCACCTCTGGAGCATGCTCAGTGAAAAGCTCCTGTGAGTTGTTTACTGTAAGACTGTTCAGATTAATGAGCAGGTATACCTTGATTAAACCAAGAGGGGTTGCAACTAATACTGGTGAAGCTCCATCTACACACTACTTAACTAGTAAACAGCGTGAACTGAAGTCTAAATGTCGATGGTGTATATTCAGTGACAAACTCAGCACTTATTTTGCCTCCTGTCCCTGCTCTCACCCTGTCTGGACTCAGAGGACAGAGCCATCTGTGTCTGCAGAGAGCCTGCTGACAAATGTGGCACACCCCCCCCACCCTAGCCCTCAGTCTGACACACAAACTGACAATGCATCTGCCTTCTCTCTTCCTGCTTACAGAAGGATAAGACACAGCCCTGCATTGTACCTCTAGGCCTGATTTCCTTTTCTCCGTGTTATCTGTGATGTTAAGCAGGTCTCCAAACCGCTCGTTGGTGATGAACTGGTGATGTGTCGGGACAATGCTCGTGTGTCGCCTCGATGCTGTGTCAGCCTCCTCCTGTTCCCGTTTTAGCCGCCTCTGCTCCTCCAAGATTTTCTGCCAGGAAACCAGACTGCACTGTTTGTCCATTCTAGATATGGGTCTCCTCTACTCTTTTATTCATGGAACAAAATCTTTGTTATGTACAATAAATGCTTTCATAACACAGCTTACTTTAATATCAATGTGTCTTTTGCTTAAGTTAAATTATAAATATTTGACTTAAACTTTAAGAAATATTACCTCTTTGTCACCATGACGCCTCCTCAGTACTTCATCCTGGCTTTCCCCATGAGCTGGGGAGGAGTCTGACACAGACACAAAGAGGTGATTATGCAGAGAAGTTTTCCCTGACAACTTCAAGGCAAACTCAGAAATAAAGAACAAAAATGTTCAGACATAAGGCGATGATATGGCAGTCACCTCCTTAACTCAAGTCAACAGAATAAAAAAGATACAATGATTATAACCATGCATGCTGAAAATGAACACCAGCATAACTGCACATTCAAGTGAAACACACACCAAAAAAGGCTAAATGTATACATGCACAGAGGAATGAATAGAATGACCAAACATGTATTCATGAAAAAACAAATGCAGGAAAAGGAAAAAAATCTAAATCTACTCTAACTTTGAGATAAAAAGAAAATGACTGATGTTGATGGAACAACCAGCATCCACTTTATTATCACTCAATATGCTCTCTATCCCACCATAGATGTTTCAACCTGTGTTCCATGTGGGACAGCTATTAATGTTTCAGGTTTGTGTCTGAAGCTCCAAGTACCCTTCATAGGTCAAAGCAGGAAACATCCCATCTCTGGGATTTAAAGATGGCAGAAGTGTAACAAAACACAGTAAAAATAACAAAATAACAAGTTAAGACATCAGTTTGAGAAAGCGTATGCAATGTTAAGTCCCATTATTCTTCTGTTACATGTGAGATGAATTCTGGGAATGTATTTCTTATGTAGGACAGGCATTTAACTATAAGGTAAGGTACTCAAAGTTATTGCCACGACATTACATCAAGATGTAATGAAATAAAAAATATCGGCTGTATCGATGTAAAATGTATCGATGCAGCCACTAGAACTCATGCATACAGCTCAAATCTGATGTCTGGAGAATATATACTTTACCAAAAGCTTCCTGAACCTCCTACAGTCACTGAAGTGTTTTGATGAGTATTGGGGCCATGCTCATTCACAATGAAATGGGAGAGCACCAAACAGCACACTTAGAATGACATGGAGGATTCCCTGTCACTTAAACACACCACACAGACAAGGAATGGAAGGCGGTGGCATTGCTTTGTGGAGAAAAGGGACACGAGGTGAAGATAGATTCGAGATAAATGAGTGACCACAGAGGGAGAGGGTGACAGCGGTGAAGGGATGGAGATAGCCACCTCTGCGGTGAGCTGCCAGCGGCTGCAGTAGGTTCCCGTTGGCGTCCAAACCCTGCCCGTTACTCAGATGGTCTGTGCTGCTCCCCTCCCCGTTACTCAGTCTCTCAAGAACCTCCAGGGAGGAGAGGCGCTGCGGGATTAGGGGCCTGGGCTCAGGTGACAAGTTGGAGGGCCTCTGGGCGCCCATTGTCACCTTGGTGGCTAACAGCGTCCTTCGAGTTTGGTGGGACTGTAGGTTTTTCCGTAACCTAAAGGGAGCAGGGCCCATGAGGAAGAGGTTCCCAGGCAGAGTGGTCTTCTTCTCCGAAGATGGTGGCCTCTCCTGTTGGATTGTGGCTTGCTGCCTCTCATGCCTGAGGATAGTGGTGAATCGGGTGTAGGAGGCTGGACAGGAGCCTTTGCATTTGCTTGGTTTGAGGAGGAGCTGATGGTTCAAGTGGTGCAGGAGATGGTGGTGGTGGTGGTGGAGATGGTTGTGTTGTGGAGGGGATGCTGTAAACTGCGCCAAGGGACTCTTTGATTCACTGACACTTTGGTGGGTGAATTCTTGGGAACTTTTATTGAAGATCTGCTCTACTTCAGCCTCTGTGTTACAGGGGGACTCAGTCCTGATGGTATGTCCGTCCTCTGAGGAGGCAGCTTCTTCCACAGTCATACTGTCTGGTGACAGGGCCTCCTCCCTGCAGCTTTTGCCCTCGGCCTCCACAAGGGTGCAGACATCTGTCTGTGTGGTGCTGCCTACAATAAGGGACTCAGCTGACACTGCAGACGCCATGTGGAGGTGGGCAGGACTATGGTTGGGGCTGTGGCTGTGGCTGGAGTGCAGGGTGGGCAGGGAAGAAGAACGACTCGGCGCTGAGCTGGACCGCTGAATGATCATTTCAAACTCACTGACCCGTGATGACACGTTGTCACGTGGAATGTTACAGCCATCTGACCTCTCACCCTCTGCCTTTGACTTCTCAAAAAGAGAGGCCAGGCTGCGGACACTGCCATGGGGGCTGCAGCCAAGCGAGCAGGGCCTCTGGATGTGATGCATGGTCCTGTACAGGCTGGAAAACTCAGAAGCACTCCTCCTAATTGCAGGGGAAACATTCCTGAGGCTGTCAGCAGACTCACTGCCACAGCTGGACTTACAGTCTGCTGGTTGGTCGCTCTCACTTTCCTCAGCTCCAGTGCAGTCTGTGTCACATGGCCCTGTGTAGAGATCCTCGCAGCTGTGGGCCTTTGGGTGCCTGACAGCTTTAGTCCTGCTTTCCTGACTGTTGCCACTGGGTGGCAGCAGCTTGGGCTTGAACTTAGAGGGCAGAATTTGGGGTATGCAGGCTTTGGCAGCAGATAGAGACTTCTTACTCTTACACTGGTCACCTATTGCATTACTGGCAAGAACCGATCGACTATTTACAGAGGAGCAGGGTGAAATTATATAGCCATTCCCACCTTTATAATCCACTGGCAAGCATGCAGGACAACAGAATAAACAACATATTAGTTTACAATGATCACAGGTTTACACACACTAAAACAGTCAGGCACATTTCTAAGATTAAAAACTAAACTCCATCAAAAGTAGATGAGAAGAAGCAGACTTGATGCGCTGGGCATCAAGTAATAAATGACTGTTGTACTAACAGCATGGTACTGCAGTGAAGAATAATGCTTAATAGAAATGGAACCAGGGGAAATGTACAGTCACAGATACAGTGTAACTGGAAACAAGTATTAAAACAGCAATATATAATGAAATGTTATGTGATGTGGGAGATTATTTAGGAATAGTTGTAACTGTGGTATGGTACAATAAAGAAAATGAATAAATCTTTTCTGTTATTTATGTCATCTTCAGGTAAGGAGTCAAGGTTTTTATCCCTCATCATTCGACTCCCACACAAATCTTTTCTACTTTTAACCACTAGGCAGACGGCTGCAGTGGCTGCTGGCAGTGCTGTTAATACACTGCTACACGGCTGTAAACTAAAAATGTATCCTGAGTCATCCGGCCCAGTAAAATATGTCTGTCAAAAAGCTCCAACAAAAACTCATGTCAGTTCCTGGCGAGAGTATGCATGTGACAGCACTGCAGATGGTACCGGAAAATGACACAACACTTTTACATGCTGTGAGGCGCCTCTGTGGGATGAGTGACCGATCTGTCACAATCATATCTGCCAGGAAAACACACACTGAGGAAGCTGATTCGATATTTTATTCATGGCATGTGGCAAGTTAAGAGTCACAATCGTGGCCACTAAAAAATCCCTGGAAGCAGCCTCTTTTTACATTTTTTTTTAAAACTGAAAGTTTAGAACAGATGTCTTTTTTTATTTCATGACCACAAGACAGAAACACATGATGAAGCGTTTGATCTTTCAGATTTGGCTGTTTCTTTGGGCTGGTCTACACGTTACCTTCTGTGTCATGAACAGTAAGCGACTCTAATGATCATGATGGGGCTCCAGGCAGGAGCTCAGTGAGGGAGTGTGCTAGTCAGTTGACTTGAGAGCTTGATTAATCAAGCTGGTATAAATAAAACAAGTACTTCTAAATAGCTTAGCTCCAAAACCAATGGTGTGAATCTTTTTTTTTCACAATATTTACACTTTAAATGTTGTATTTATTATTGTAGAAATGATACCAACTTTGGGCAGACAGATTAAACAGTGATATCTGTTGTGTGTCTTCCCAAATGTAATGCAATGATATGTATTGGATCACAGTGTCCCTTCCTTTTTCTTACTTGCATCTCTTCTCCTCTCCACCCCCAGTGTTTCTCTCCCTGGCCATGTGCGCAAGCATTCCAGCCCCTGACCTCACACTGACAGCTGACTTCCTCATGCCTGCCCACCCTCTGTGTCCCTCCTGTTTATCTCCACCTCGTCTGGCTGGGTTGTGAAGAGCAGAGCTCTGTTTATCTCACTTGTACCTCCTCATCCGTGCCCCCTCTGGCCCTCCACTCCCTGGCGCTAGAACACTCTGGACTATTGCCCTAAGCCTGCCTGGCGACTGGCAACTCACAACTGGAGCAAGAGGGGGGAAAATCTCCAAGGTTAGCTCTCATCGACTTAACAAGACAGCCTCCCTCCCTCCGTGAGTTTTCCAAAGCAGATGGCCAAGACAGGTTTGATGAAAAGGTCCATGGCATCAATAACAATTCAAAAGCTACGGGGGGGTTGGGGGGGGTGAATGCTGTGAGGTGATTGGCCAATGCTGTGAGGTCCGGGAGCAAAAAAAAAGTGTGAATTCCAACAGAAAGGTAAACAGAAACACATGTATCCCTGTCTGAAAATTTGAGCAGTCCAACATCACTATTTGTGTTGATTTTTTCTCAGCATGACGGGCCTTTACCAGTCCGCTGTGCAGTCTATCACACCCACGTCCATAAACACACATACACCTGAGATTTTATGGGCTGCATATGTAAAGCAGCTTATGCCTTACCTTTAGAGGAGGATGAGCTGCCATGGCGCTTGTTTAGAGCTCGTAGACCTTGCAGGGGAATGTCACCACCCTCCAGGACGCTCTTGTAAACATGTCGTTCGCATTCTTGAGCCGTGGGCTCACTCGTGGACGATTCTCTGTCGTTCTCCACCTCGCTGTGTCCAGACTTGCTCGAGGAGCTAGACCACAAACAAGAGAAGCGCAGGCAGCTAATTAAAAACAGCCAGATTCAGAGTAGCTTTGTTACATGTTTTTATGATAAACAGAGACACACAAATTGGGTAATGAGCCGTCATATGGTTCTTATTTAGCGTATCTTGAGGTAATTCCTGTCTTTGCAGACTTGTGGGAAACAAAATGATGAGAATCAGAAAAAGCCAAACTTGAGAGGGAATGTGCAGAATTAAGAGGCGGATGTTGAGAGAAGACACTGGCTACAGCAGATATCTTGACATTCCAGAGAGGCCAACAGTGTAGATTTCTATAAATATTCTCTCAACATTCCCACATGGTGCATCAGCCCCTGCCATGCACCTGTACAACTCTCAGCTTTACTCTCTTTCACATGCTGTCATGTGTTACTCACGCTGCCCCTCTCACTGTACTAGCATACATAGTCATTACACCGGCTGAGGCTCCAGAAACCTCTAGAAAAAATAGGAACATTTTTTCCAGACTGCGTTTAACATCTGCAGTATTGCCGAGTCAGAGTTTTACAAGCTTGAACAAATGTATGGAAGCGTCACTGTCCTTATTCACTACCTCAACAAGAGGCTCTTTCATAGCTGGTAGAAAAATATGTGCAATGCTAGCTGTTGAGATCTATTAAAACTGGGGCTAGCTCTGGGTTAACTACAAGAATTCACATAAATGCTCTGCAGGAAATGTATAGCACAACAGCTATGCAAGATTAATATGCTCGCGCGATACCTGAGAGAGAACCACTGGAAGCACTTCTTGCCATTTAAGAGCACTGTATCGTGGAGTGATGAGGCGTTCCTTTAAATGCTAGTACCTGAGTACTACTGCATCATGGTGAAAGCTCTTGTTGTGACGCCCGATTATTTATATCAACCTTTCAACTCCAACAGCATGTTCATGTTACTTTAACAGTCTACTTTTGAGAGAACACTAAAGACGTGCTTCCTTGAAACACATGACTCTTTACTAATTAAACAATACTTTTATTAAATTGGAATTTAAAATCTTTTAAATGAGTTTTTTACAATTTCAAACGTGGCAAAAAAAAAAAAAGAGACATCCTGCCATACGCGTATGTGCCTTGAAGGGAAGCCAGTTTATGAGTTGAGGTTTCCTTTGAAAACTTTTGGGTGAGTGAATGTCCACCACCCTTTAATCAGGGACTCCTTCCTTTCAAATGAACAAAAAAATCAATGGATCAAAAAGCTGGATTGGGAATCTCTTTTAAAGTACTTGGCCATGATGACATAATGACTGTAGCAGATGGAGAGCAGAAACGAAGAGAGAAGTTTATCTTCACTGGACTGAAAGCGTGAGACAGTTACCATTGCTTGCTCCGAAATTCCTCACATTTTATTACACGTACAAAAATAGACGCTGTGAGTCTCAGGACAGAAACAAAAAGATCAAAGGCTGGGTGAGGTTTGTTTTAATCTAAATTAGCATCATCTTTCATTATCCAGTAGCTGGTCATAGAGCTGCAGACGCACATTCAGGGCGAGATAACGGTTTTTTAAGTTATGCAGCAGCTGGGTGAATTCCCTCTATCCCAGTGACATCCAGGTTCCTGTCTTTAAATAAATCACCACATAGCAGCCATGTCGCCTCACTACAACCACCCACCCCCCGAAAAAATGAAATGCAGACAGAGGACACTCTGTTCTGGAAGCTTTTTACTTCATTAACAGGATCTCCTCAGGAAACAGGAGTCCCCGCCGCTGTAGGCGGGCAAGCTATGTGGGCTGGAGAAATCTCTCACTGACATTTATCCCCATAATAAACCTGAAATAATCAACTACATACTGGAAGGATGAAGCGAGATTTGAAACACAAGTAGTCAAATTTTAAAGAGAAGCGTGGACTTACTACTGCTGCAGGTCGGAGGTGGTTTCCAGGGGGCTGAAGGAGGGGGCACTCTGCAACAAACCAAACAAAGAAGTCATTGATAGATCCACAGGAAGGTCTCCTCCAGCTAGAACAGAGGCAGCAGCATTAGCTAGGGCCAGATTCCCTCTTCTTTTCCTCTCTTATCGTTCACTCGCTGCTGTGGGTTTCTGTGTCGAGCACTTGGGCTTCTGAGCTTCTCTGGACTGGGCTTGGCATGAAGTGGTAAGCGTGTGTTTTGGCCTGCATGCAAGTTGGAGAAAACAAGCGGCAGTAAAGAGAGTTGAAGGAGGGGGTGGGGGGGGGGAGTGGTGGGCGGGTGTGCGTCGGTCAGGGGGCGCCCATGCGGGGAGGGGGCTGTCACAAGCTCAGCCAATGGGTGACTGTCTCTCAGTGAAGCCATCTCTTTTGTCTGGTATTGAGTCACTCTCATTACCACCGGACCCAGACCGGGAGACAATTAACCAGCTGGTGGTGCGAGGAGGCCAAATTACACACACTCACACACACACATGTCAAAACAGACACAAATACTTAATGTCAAAGTAAAAATAGTAAAACACGTTTCCTCCAGAAAAAGGTAATTATAACAATGTTATAAAGACAAAGAAAAAACGTAGGCAGAGGGAAATTAACCACAAAGTGAGTTCATAGATGATTATAGGACTGTAGGAGTAAGTGTAGCTGTTATTTAATAGCAAAAACAATGCACGAGGGGGTCATTCATTCAACTCCCACCAGCATTTTGAATGGTTTAATGCCAACTAATTTTAGCCCACTGTTTCTATTGCTTCCCTCTTTCCGGACGTCACAGCAGGTAAAAATAACAGACGTGACTGGGGCACTATGGATATGAGCACAAGTGTTGTTTGCAAATACGATTGCACAATCCCCACCTCAGCCAGCGAGGGCCCTGCTGTTAATACCACATCCACTTCCCCACGGCACGACCAAGCCTCTGCTTCCCACACCAATGACCAGACAGGGAACATTCTGAACAGCTCATTTGCCACAACATGCCTTTCCACTTAGTTGCCAGGGCAGAATGATCATTAATAACCTTTCAGAATAAGTGCCTATCTTTGTAGGAGCAGAACATCAGGCTGGCAGGTCTATAGTCGGATCTATTTATAAAGCCAAATGTTCCATGGCGACTGGGAGAAGACACCAGTGTCATTGAATAATCTGCTGCTCTTCCTTGCTTCGCCACGTCTTGTATCCCCCTCAGATGTCTTATCAGGGGAAAAGATAGTGTCCTCTGACACTCGTGGGTTATTGGGCTTAGACGCACAGCATCAGTGGAAAGTAAACAGGAAACAATCACGGACGGCTTATCTGGTGTAAAGGAATGGAATCTTAATCTGGTTATTTCCAAGATGCCTGATTAGTGTCAGTTTATATGAACTTTTCTCCATTTAAAAGGGTAAAACAGTTTCTGACTAATCCTACAATGTTATCATAACACATCACATCATTCTGTGATAGTGAAATAAAATTTTTGTCCAGTTTCTTAAATAAATGGACCACACAGAAGATAGGGGTTTGACAGCATAAAAGTCAGATGTGATAACTCACTTGATGTATGAGGCACAGGCGCACAGAAAGGATGTGACTACATGCTTTAAGCTGTGTGGAAGGTCCGAAGCTCTATATGGCCATGAGCGAGGGCCTCTGTGGCGCACCGATGACAACGTTTCTTCAGAATTTCATGTGCGTGTTTCCTAACAGGTGTCTGCGGCCACTCAGAGCTCAGACTCCTGAATGCCGCTTTCATAGTCAAAATAGCGATCATGAGTGGGTCATGGTAACATGAATCCCATTCTTTCCAGGGCCTTATTTGTGTTGATATGTTCTTATGAAAACAAAACAGCTACCCCAGGGGCCTGTTGCTGCCATGCGTGCCCCTCGTCTTCCCTCCGCTAAATGCTTAAAGGTAAAGGTTAAGTGTATAACAGAGGTTAAATATTAGAGCACAATGAGCTGCCAGGCTTACAAAGTTGCCCCCTTTAGAATATGTCAGGTGGTGAGGGGACGCCTCCCAAGTAACTCAGCGCTGAGACAGTGTGGCAGCAGCCTCCCATGTCAGCATATGCTCAACAGATGGAGTCACTCTGTCGGTTGTAGGGGGCCAAAGTACTCTTCCTGACCATAAATATGTGTGGAATTCAAGCTCCAGCTTACTATCTATATCGATGAGCCAGCGTTTGACTGTAACTGTGCACGGATGTGTTTTCAGACTCTTGAACCTTTAACTTCCTTATATTAATCAGTAGGACTACTACTGTCATTAGCCACAGGTTTTTCTTTTTAACTGAGGCTATTACCTGACTAGAAGAGGCCTCTAGTGGATGAGTAATGATGATTTGATAAGACATGATGAGGAAGAAACAATGTGCATATTTTACTAACAGTGAAGCTGCTCTTAAGAGGTATTTAGATGAAATCTAAGACTGTTAGAAAGATTTAGATCAAAGGAATCATATGATTATTATCATCAGAGACAGCTCCCTTCATTATTGCACTTCATTAGCCGAATGGTTCTTCTCAGTGCTTTAAAAGTGTTAATAAGAACAAGACCTAACTGAATAAGAGCCGAGAAGGTGCTTCATGTAACTTCCGTCTTTTCCGACTACCTGCCATATCTTTCCTCTGCTACCAAGTGAGTACTGATATGTCAATCAAACTCCAATGAGCCACTGTGTCTGGCTGAGCCTTAAGGTCAAATACCGCACATACCAGGTGCAGCTTTAGAAGTGACTTTGACATTAAACAGGAGCCAGTCATCAAACCGAGCGCATCTGGCAAACATCCAGGCTGCCATGAAACAGAGTCGGTCGCCTGCGGGACGTCTTTCACATATACACTAACCCGGAACAGCAGCGTATGCTCCCCGCTTCTGGAAGATGCTAGGACATGACCTCATGTCGTAGTCCGTGGTGCCACCTCATATGATCCAGGGTGTGGCTCTGACTGACAGAGCACGAGGAGAATCAACATCTGTTTGTGGGTGGCCAGCGCCACACTTTTCTGGTGCTAGCCAAAGCACAGATTTGTCACAAGACTGTACACGGCTTCATGTCTGCACCCTGTGGATATCTTGGTAAATATAACAGATCGTGCAGCAGACAGACAGCAATTATTATTTCAAGTGCCTGGGATTATCCTGAGCCCGATGCTCGCGTGGACTGCAGCCTCTCCAAGTGAGGAGTGACTTCTAGATGAATCATTCGATCCAGTCCTCCAGCTTATGATATGTATTTTAGTTGTCCGGATGCACATCAGAGTGAACAAGACAAAGTGTTTCTTTGGGGGTGTTGAGTTAAAGACATGGAAGACAAGAGATATTGGAACAAAGATATAAAGATGATAAGCATTTGCTGCTATCATTTAACTCTTAATCATGGGTACCCCTGTTAATACTGAAGCATTTAGAAAGCTAATCAATCACTGACATTTTCAAACATTGACCTGTACAGGGATAAAGGCCACAGCTCAAGTAACTGAGACAGCTTTCGTTGCCTGAGCCGAATGTGTTCGGAACAAAGCCGAGGCTCACAGATGCAAATAAAATGGTGAGAAACTCTTTTTGAGGGGAACAAAAATAGACTCTTGCTGACTATTTTAAACACCACTGAGCACAACATCTTTTTAAACTGTTTGAGGTGATTATGCTAAATGACAAGAGGCTGTATCAGTTGCCATGAAAAAGGGGGCTACATTGATGATTATATGCATTAACAGTACTGTGCAAATGTCATTCCTTTATATTTTGCTTCCAAGCTGCCAGGCGTTCTTGTAATCTTTTAAAGTGATTTTGTGCAATAGTTCTCCAGACTTTCAGAAGATCTTTTGAAGTTTTTCTGTGGACAGTTTTTCCACTCATTTTCAGTCCAGTCTTTCATAGGAATGTGTCTTTTTTTTATTAAGCCATTTAACACTGTCCTATATGAATCATTACAGCATAAAGAACTTAGAGACTTTGTTACAAAGACACGTCATTTCTTCACATCTTTTAAGCTGGATTTACAAATAATGCCAAATTTGAGAGCAATAAAAGATTTTTTTTGCATCAACAAGGTGATTCCTCAAGAGTTATTACCTGAAAACTTGGTAAATATCAGCACGATGTGCAGTGTGTCATCAAAAAAAGATGAACAGTATCTGCAAGTGATATATATATTTTTTTTAAAAGGAGATCAGAAATGGTCTTCATGGAAGGCTGGCTGTCAGGAAGCCATTCTTAAGGAAGGGAAACATGGAGAAAAGGCTGAGGTATGCCAAATGACACAAGAAGTGGACTGAAAATCAGTGGCAAAAGGACCTCATTCAACATTATTGAAGCAGTGTGAAATCATCTTGACAGAGAATGGAAAAAATGGCAGCCAACATCCAAATGAGAGTTTTGGAGTGTCCTTCAAGAAGCCTGGAGAACTATTCCTGAAGACTACTTAAAAAAAAGACAAAAAAAGAATGTCTAAGAGGGTTCAGGCTGTGTTGAGTGCTTATATCAAATACTGACTTTCAAGTTCATTCGAACTGTACAAACTGTTTTCCATTTATGCTTGTACATGTTCCAATAAACTGCCACACCTATTTGATGTTTTCCTGGAAATATATAAAGAAATGACGGGAGGCTAAAGACTTTTGCACAGT
Organism: Leuresthes tenuis; assembly: GCF_036924035.1. Classification (NCBI taxonomy): domain Eukaryota; kingdom Metazoa; phylum Chordata; class Actinopteri; order Atheriniformes; family Atherinopsidae; genus Leuresthes; species Leuresthes tenuis. The sequence continues at coordinate 21,278,966 of NW_027325362.1, forward strand.
ACCGAACACTGAACATCCTGAAAATGTGTTGACATTTCAGGAAAACATGACAAACTGCGATGAGAGGCAGATGAAAGTTGCTTAGCAGTTTGTCTCATAAAGCTGTGTTGATGGGACACAAAATGGGCATTTACGTTTTTCATGTACAGGATCAAATAAAGAAATTACTACAAGTGAATGGGAGGGAGAAGAGACTGAGGTAGTCTTCGCAGGCAAGACAGTTTGTTTAGACATTATTCCAACATGGATGTTATGACATGCAATAAATTACAATATGCTGTCAAACTGCAGACAGCGACCACTTACCCCTTTGTCAAACTCCATCTCTGAAAAGAATTTATACCAAGGCTCATTCTCTAAATCTACATCTTCTGGACTTACATCCTGAGTCAAGGGGCATGGCAACAAGAAGAGGAGGAGAAAGACAAAGAGAAGACAGTTCAGACAGCGCAGCATATACACACCACGGTAATGTGCCTATCAGACATTGCTGTGTTTCTACCTGACAAGAAAAAATGTGTCTGCGATAATGCAGCTGGTGTTCACAGATCTCGAGAAAGGGGAATGACATGTGATTGTTCTGTACAGTCCATCTTTAAAATAGTTTGATATTTTCAGAGGATACTTATTTGCTTTCTTACAAACAGTTGGATGAGAGGATTGATCTAGTAGCCAGCAGCTGATTAACAAAGCTTAGCATAAAACTGGGCAAAAAAGGGGCAGACAGTAAGACTGGATCTGTCCAACAGTAACAAAACCCGCTTGCCAGCACCTCTTAAGCTCACCAATTAAAACGTGATATCTCATTTGTCTTCTTGTCGAGTACGGTTGCCAGGCAACCAACTGAGACTCCAGGAAGTCACTGCTCCCAGCCAAATAATAGTCAGGCTTGTAACGTTTTGCGTTACCACTTTAGCTTTTGTGAGTTACTGAGCTGTTTAGATGTTTCCAGTCATTGTGCTAAGATAAGCTAAGCAGCTTTTGCTGAATATTTGCACAGAGTGAGTCCTTTAAACGCAAACATCAAACAAAGGTTTCTCCTGCCAGTTACCATCCACTCCAGCCCAGTAAGGAATAATCATCAGATCAAATACAAAGTGGATATTTTGTATAAAAAAAGGGCTTTCACTTTGGAAGATACTGAATTGATTTGAGTGCTGAAACCTAACATTAACCTCCATTATACTTCTGATTACACTCTCACATCTCCTCCAGTGTGATTATGTTAGGAGTGGATTTCTTTGAAGCCAATTTGGACAGGAGAAACAACTTTAGCCTCCTTCAATAAAAGTGCATTTCTATTGCTTTAAAAAAGAAAAACTTGAACACTATATTAAGCTAACCTTAAAGCACACATTGCAACCATCAAATAAATACATGTACATCATATAATTTCCACTTTCTAATCAACAAACACATACAGATGATGACCACAGCACGCATACTCAATTTTGATGTATATAATTGTCAAACTATCCAGATATTCTCTATATCTCTTAAAATGAAGTGAGAACCAACATAACTTTATACACAGAGTGAAATTAATGGACCTAAGATGCAGCAAGAAGGATACTGCTCCATAATAACTGAGCTTGTAGATGAAAAACAACAGCGTTCATTATTTTAGAGCAGTCAAAGGACAAACTGGAGCGGACCCTAATGAGCACAGTGGTCAGCTCTGGGATCAAGCCAGATCTCAGAAAGCAGCTAGCTTAATCTATTAGCTTGATGCAAATGGGCATCAAACAAGCAGGAAGTACATAACTACCTATCTACTCCATCAAAACAATGAATCTGTTTTATCATATAAAAGAAAATGCTTATCACTTGACAGTCTTGAAATATAAAAAAAAAAAACACCAAAAAAAAAAACTGCCTGTGAAGACCACCGAAAAATTTCTCATCATCATTTGATTCACCACAAGCTGTCTGGTCCAGAGATGTAAGTGGGACAGACAGCGTCACACTTCCTCCAAAGAAGACACACCAGATCCATGCTTTGTGTCTGTGCTGGGTGCCTCCCGCAGCGAGCTGATCCAGCCCAATAACCTTAAATTGAAGACAGCAAGACAACGGCTATCCTTGTAAGTGATATTCCCCCCTGCCCGCGTCCAAGCAGGATCGTCTGTCCCTGCAACAGGACACCCTTTAGGAATGTGGTGGCTACACACACGTCGCCTTCCGAGCTGTTAGTGATGCAGCCACCAGGGAGCTTAGATACAGAGGAGATGGTGGGGGTGTGGGGTGGGGGTAGATGAGGGGTGCAATGGGGGACAGCTCACACAGCATGAACACAGATAGACAGACAGAGAGGAGAGAGGGAAGCAGGCTGGCGTACCGTTCTCTCCAGCTTCAGCACCGACGATTTCCCCGGCTCGTACTCAAAGATGCTCTTGGGCTCGGCGCGGTACTTCCTGGTGTCTACCTTTTTATCTGGGGGCTCCCACTCGTTCCTGTGGAGAGGCGGGTGTCAGGGAGGGGTGGGGTGTGGGATCGAAGAGAGCCAATCCTTATCAAGTGGTCTCCATGGCAACCAGCATAGGCTGAGATGTTTTTAAAATGCATTTCTTATTTATTTTTTTTATTTTAAACACGTCGTTCGCGCTCATTGTGCCCGCTCTCTCTCTATGTGTCTGTCTCCTTCTTCTAATGATGATACGACTGAAAATCCAATTCACGGCTGGGGCCAAGCTGTAATTAAATCACGTAAACAAGATTGGACCCAGTGACAAAAAACAGAACGCAGCATTTCCGGAGAGAATTTCTTAACAGACTGCCGAGGCTGAAATTGCTCCACTGCCTTACAGGACTAAAAAACACAATTTCTTTAATGAAATTCACATTAACAATCAAGCTGCACTTTTCAGTCACCTTGATATGGATGTGTTCAGGTAGGTGGCGCCGCAGAGGAAGGTCAGTCCTCAACATGTCATCAGCAGCTTTTGTGGGCAACAGTTTATCCTCTTTCACCTGTCCCTCTTTATCACTCTATCATTCATTTCTTTGAGAGCCGATGAGCCTCTGTCAGTGCTGACATATGTGTGTGAGTGTATCTGTGTGTAGGGGGGTCAGACTAATCAGATATCATGTAAACGCTGGAGGACACAGCAATGAAAGCCTCTGGAAGTAAAAAAAAACTGCCTTTTTTTGCCTTGGACAGTCATGTTTAGTAACACTCACTATGGCTCACTTTTAGTTCAGAGAGACATTAAAGTGGACACTGATGGACTAATTGTTAAAGCCACGATCATATATGGAAACGCTGCCTGTCAACAAGATGGATATAAATAGAGCTTTTACGATCAGAAATGAATTTATTCGAAATTACAAAATTGTATCACAGTATATGAAACTTGCTGGGATTTAAAGAGCACCTTTCTTTGCTCACAAACAGTAATACTAAAATCCAAATTAACATCATCAGAAAGGTTTGGAGCAGATGAAGGATACTGACCTTTTGGCAGAGGGTTTCAGAGAAGAAGAGCGCGTTGGCACCGGCATCGATCTGCCTCTCGAATCAACCTCGTCATTGCTTTTCGACCGCGGGACAGTTTTCACTGAAAGACATCAACAAAAAGACAACTGATCAATTGATATGCTTTAAGGTAAACAACAGACTTTTAATGCTGAGTAAACGACGATCCAAAGATTCTGTTTTTCTGAAACTCACCATCTTCCAGGTAACCAAACGGGGTAGGAGCGTCGTCTGAAAGAGTAGAAGAAAGCCATCACAAAACGTTCATTATAATTATTTTTCTCCTACCTCTACAGCACAGTACTAAATAATTCAGAAGGCATTCAAATCCTGTGTTTTCCTTTACCCCTTGCCTCACACCTTCCATTAGGCTTACCATCACAGGCTCACCAGACACAATCAAAGTGTGTCAAATCAAAGCACTTTACTGGAAGCATTATGGAGCTAAAAAGGGATCCAAGCATCAGTGAGCATTAAGACTGTGAATGAGCCACAGGGCCAAAGTGCCACACTCAGAGTGATCTCGGTATACTTTTCTGTAAGATAAGATTTAAAGGGTCATACCAGTCACAGTCACACATGATACTTGTTTAATTTGCACCCAGTGTTAAACACACCGAGATTATTGATGTGAAATATGCTAATTCACAAGCCTTTCCCTGTTTCTAAGAAATAAATCTTCCCTAAAACTATCAGATCCAGAACCACAACCATGAACCGAACACTGTGAACCTAAACACAAATTAGAGAAGTTCATTAGGAGAACTATATAGCGTAGGTGGTATGCAGCTACATCTCTGAGGAGAACAGTCCACAACTACAATGCAGCGCTGCAACACCATCTAGCGGCTAAAACAGCACACTACCTCTGCAGCACAGGAATAGGCAGAGATGATGCTCTGTAAAGTTATTAGAAAAAGCATCTACAAATGAACCAAATACTAAAAGGAAAAAAAAAAGTGTCAGAGATGGTTAACAGGGGGAAAAAAGGCCACGTGTGAGTGTGTTCAATGAAGTAAAAGGAAAATGAGAATTGAAGACTTTGTACATCATTCTCGTCGAAATGTACTTCTCAAAGTGTTTCTGTAAAACGTTGTTTGTGTAGATAAGATTGTTCAGAGCCGTACATGATTAAGGTAATACTTTCACAACCCAAACTATATTTGCTGTGATAAAATCAATAGGAAGGGATGAAGATGCTAACCTGACTTTTTGTACCTTACATTGCCCCATTTTCCTAGAACATTAAACAAAAAAAGGCACACCAGTCCCATCAGTCTGTGAGGGGGAGTTTGTATAAATGTTCACACTTCATTAGGGATCATGCATGACACAATATGTGACCGTCACATGTAACACTGTAGGACTAATGTTGCACAGTGTCTAAAGCCTGTTGAATAATTCAGCACTGAGCAATACTATCATCATCACTCATAGACTGAGCATTGCAAGGTTTGGTTTTATATTAAGACAGTAAAAGTTGATTATCTTTGGCCCAATCCCAGTTTTCACATTCATGAACTCAGATATTTCTACTTAATGCATTATAACTCTGAGCTGCCAAACTGATATTTCACCAAGTGCGTGAGCGCTAAATGCAGGATGCTGTAATGTGTCCTTTCTCGGAGTCTATAAATTTGCTTACTTTCCTCTAAGGTTGTGTCACAGTTGATAAAGAAACTTATGATGCACTGCATAAGTGTAAATGTCCTGACTCTTACAAAATGTTCACAAACCATGCATGTTTGGGTTTGGCCTGAGGAAGAAATCCCACTGCAAGTTTATCTGTAAAAGACAGCATCTACATGTTGTGGTGATTAACTGCACATTTGTTGATTTCTTATATTAAATTTGGGTTCTTTTTTTCTGTTGATAAATTGTTTCCAGACAATACATGCCTTCACAGTCAGGCCCATTTCTCATTGCTATGGCATTTGTAGCCCTCATCAACTCACTCAAGTACTACAGTGAAATCTGTGAGGGTTTAGCAGACCTTTGGGTGGGAACTGGGATTAGGTCATAGTCCAGTGTGATAGATACAGTACAAGGGCCACATCTCTCTGGCTAAATGACTCAGTTGAGGGATCTCTGAAAGGGCAAAGTTTGTGTGGAACTTCTGACGAGTGTCTACTGAGATGGTTTCGGACAAACTGCCGACAGGGTGTGGAGCGATGTGCGAGAACAAGACTTTGGGACTTAAGGATGTGCTGCTAATGTCTTGGTGGGGGCAGAGTCCAGCTATGGTGTATGTAATGGACCAACAGCATATGAAGTCAGGGTGGTCTGTTTTTTGTTTCACTAGTGAATATTCTTAAATGGTGACTTGGAGACGTGGGATACGTCTTCTTCAAATCATGGATTTTGTTCCACTTAATATATTTGTTCCACTCAGAGTAAAGATCTTTTCCACAACAGATAGCCTGACTTTTACTAGCAGAAAAAGCAGGAAACATGTCAGGCAATGAGCCAGAAAGCACAATACACGACTCTGAAGCAGCTTAAAGAAACAATTATTCATTTTCTTTTTTATCTGTAACATATCTAAATTTACAAAATTAAACTTGGACACACCATTAAAGTGGCTCTGCTGTCTGAAAGAAACAATCTCCCCAAATTAAATTAGAAAAGATTACATAGTATTCGAAGAATCTTAAATGCATCTTTAATGTGTTTTTCACGAGCAGGTACTAGAAATTTAAAAAGAGTTGTAGTGTTTGAGAGGGCTCGAGATGGCCGCGGATTAGTAAAGCCAACGAGAGCAGAGTTACTGCCGTCATATACCTTTTGATTTCATGTGAATGTCATAGTTCTCAGGGAAAATGTAGGTGGGGCGGTACGGATTTTCCTCAATAGGCTCTGAACACAGTGATGGAGAGACAGAGGACAGCGTGACATAACATAGACGCACAAACAAAAACACAGAAAAATCTTGGACAGCAACAAGGAAACAAACGAACAAACAAAAAGACTCACCAGGTATCCTATGAATCTGTTTGAACATTGTCTTATACCACTCTTTGGACTTTTCAGTGTTCTGGAATGAAATAGGGGAAATTATAAATCCTTAGTGGGGAAGTAAGAACATAAGACAAAGATCAACCCTCTGCTTTTTAACACTGTATTGGCAGACATTTTTGACACTACAGCTTTAGAGTTTTGGTACTTTGTAGGCTAACACCTAAATGGAACATTATTATTTGCAATGTTTTTCACCCGCTATAACAAGTACATGGACAAATATATATAAAAAAACATTACAATGTTTGTAATGCTTTTGTATATAAATTATACATCTTCTGCTATGAGAAAAATGACCAATCCACCATATAAACAAACCCCCAATTAAAGATTTGTAGTGAGCTGATTGGTCTTCATTGGACAGTTGGTTTTGTGGCTCACCCGCACAGGCACAATAGGCTTGTTGAGAGGACTGAGGACCGGGGAGTGCAGTGATAGCCGCAGCCTCTTCCCGTCCATATCAGAGACCGGACTCACAGAGTCTCTCCCAGGGTCAGGGCTTTTGTCCCTTTCTGGAGTTGGCTCTGTAAAGCACAATAGCAAGATATAATCCAAAAAGACTTAAGGCTGATGAAATTCAAAGTTCACGGCCCATTTCTAGTGACATGTCAGATAACTCGCAGAACAGGTTCAGGCTACAGTGGGGCTGAAGTTTTGCATTAAATCAAGCACTGATGATGATGCAGGCCACATGCGTTAAATACATGTGGGATATAAACAGAAAAGACACTTTTTCCAACAACATTCATTTAAAATTACAGAGCAGGAAAGCACATTCATTAAGCTGTATCCAACTGCTTTAGCTTACGTCAAGAAGCAGAGCATTGTGTGTGCGGGGGGGGGGTCTTACGTCTACTTAATAGGACAAAGAGCCAGCTTCCTGGGTGCAATGTATTCAGCAAATATATCACTTAATGCTAATTAATTCAACTTTTTCACTTGTTTCATGCATTATCAAAGTTCTTAAATATCAGCATGATTGCTTATTTGTTGTATAAACATAGGTAACTGCAACTTTCATGGCTGTCCACGGTACAGCTCACACCTGCTGCCTCGAGGGTAACGTTTTTGACACATATCAGGGATGTGACACTAAAACATTTGTCAGCGAGTATGCAAAATTCCAGTAGGGTCTGTGTGACCATAAATATCCTCATCAGAATGTGTTTATGTACATTAGGCCACTCGACCTCCCATATCTATGCTGACTTGTCCACAGACTTCTGAGAAATACCTTTTTCTGTAGATGCTTATATGCGGATGGCATTCTGCACATTCCAAGCAGGTACTATATTAAGAACAACTCTGCATCCATGTGAGTGTTTGCAACCGAGTATAAACGGGTCCCAAGTGCCAAGAAATATGGTGCATCGAGTGTCAAGTAGGTTAAAGAGAGAATAGAAAATACAATCTAACTTCACAAACAGCGGGATGCCATTCTGTAATGCACATTTGTGTTACTGAAAGGGATAACAACTACTACAAATAGGGTTTGTCCCAGATTTCACAAGTAACAATACACGAGGAAGGCTACCAAAATTGCTAACAGAGAAAAACTTTTTTTGCCTTGGAATAAAAAAAATAAATGAAAGAATAAATTGAAATATCTGTCCATCACCAAAACCCAAATGCATACCTTCCAAATGAGAGAGATTCTTTTTCTGCTCTGTGAGAGAAAGACACACAGGGATATGGTGGTGAAATGGGACCAAGCAGTGAAGCAAACGTGTGAAAGCACAAGGTATTCCGTATGTTCCACAGACAGAGACAATGCTGAGGGATCTCACACACACTGTTAAGACTTAGCAAACAATACCAAAAAACCTCGGCAAGTAAAATCTCACACAGCCAAGTTAACGACAGACTCCGATAGCATTTGGATGCTGTCCTTGATATGCGTCACCCACAGCTTACAGACAGTGCTCACCTCTGTTGTGCTGCAGCAGGACTATGGTGGGGTTTACTGTGCTCGTACTGGGATAACCAAAACTGGGAGTAGACGTGAAACAGGTCTGAATGTCCGTGGAGGATGGAGCGTGGTTTTCGTTTATTCTTTTGGGCAAATTGACCTAAAAATAGCAGGAAAAAAACCCCAAAACTTTAGGGCTGAAAGAGTCAAGGATCTGAGAATCTTTCCGTGAGATTTCACAGATATCAAACAGAGAAATAAAAAGACCACAGAGGTCTAATTACTGTAAAACTTAAAAACCGAGCAAATATCTTGTTGGAGCTAAACATACCTGGCACTGAGTGTTGTTTTCAGGAGGTAGATGAGCTGTGGTGTTAATGCCTCCCTCAGCCAGTCCTGCTTTAGCGCTGTCTCCATTAATCTGGCCTGACCAGCCACCTGAAAAGAGTCCAGAATGTTCTTAGTTAAGCAGCCAATAGAGCAAAAAGAAAACTATGAGTAATTCTGTAAACTCATAACAGCAAACCATAACAGATAATTGCTGTCCCAATGAATTTCCATTCCATTCAGCTGGGTGAGCGCTTTCTTTGGTGGTTTTCATGCACAGAGTTGTTAATATCCCCAGAAAGGGGAAAAAAACAAGATTCTCCCACAATCTCTGAACTTTGTCATGAGAACAAAAAGCCTATTCAGTGAGCTGCAAAGATCATTTGTTCCAATGGCCTTTTTATTCAGGCTCTGCAACAATTAAAGCATCTCCCCAACAGCCCTGGCCAGCCTCCAGTCCAGTTCCAGAGTGCTCTAAGTAACAAACAAGCCCACAGTCAAGGCCGGTGGGTCCAAAGTGCAGTGTGGGCGGGCCGGAACAAAGAAGCTTTTTGACTGGCATGGAAATATGAGCAATCAGCCCTTATCATGACTCTATGAGTGTGTCCAACAACTGAGCATACACTTCAAAACAAGAGGAGTTAGATAATCCTGACATCAGAAACAGCTCCAAAAGGCATCTATGGAATTTTTACAACTAAATATCATGATGAAATGCCCCCCAGATTACAGCAACAATTACGTCCTCTGTCCACATTCCACAAAGACGTGTCGTTTTTTTTCAACATGGCCATGCAATTATTACTGCCTTCTAAATATTATTTCATCATGTGGAGAGAGCTCTGACTTACTTGGCGCTGTGATGACGTTTGGCTTTTCGCTGTCGCAATCCTCATCGTCTATGTGCACGAGCGTGGCCCTTAGAGTTACGACTCCTTTCCCTTTGCACACTCTGCTCGAGTCCAAGTCTGAACACATTTAAAAATGACATCCTCATTTCCACAGCTTTCATTGAAGCGATGGCAGTCTTACTTCTGGATGCTACATTCTCAGTACTGCGCTCCAGCTTCAGAGCTGCTGAGAATTCAAGTTATTTCCACCTAATGGCCCAAATGACTGAAAATAGAACTGTATCATCAAAACCAGGCCATGGGATTAATATCCTGCAGTCTATACAGCTAATTACCACCATCACTGTCGGCAGTGAAAGTAGACCAGTAGGGGATTGTTGTGCCATTTTTTAATTTTCTTTATTGTCAGGTTGTAAAAGTAACACCCCAGGCGAGATGAAGCCTCTTTTATTTTTTGTTGTCTTGCAGTTGTAGGTGCTAAAAAAAAAATGAGGTGGCTTGAAACATTACCTGCGGTGGGAATCAGGTCAGGAGAGCCTTTCATGGTTTTCAGAGGTGTGATCCTGACCGCGCAAACTGCTCGAGGATCTGATTCTACAAAATCAACAAACACGAAAAGTCAAAAACATATATGTTCTAAATGTGCATTAATTGTGCCTCTGCAACTACTCTTTGCAGCAAACAGAATGGAACTATTTAGTAGAATGCAAGTAATATATAAAAATGAACTGATTTAGCTAAAATCCCAGCGTGAAGGACATGAGGTTTACTGAGTTATTTGATGAACTTCGACAGAGACTGGGAGCAGACTTACTGGGAGTTGCTCTTGGCCTTATGCTGCCCTCTGCTGGAGAGCCCTGGACAAGAAAGACATGGAAGACGTTTAAACAACAGTTCAGAGTCAAGTGCGTGTGGAAAACATACACAATGAAGCTAAACGAGTGTTGCAAAAATAATAACATGCCACAATTACATAACTTTGGTGGTTCCTCTTTTAAATAAGAGGATGAAGGCATCTCTTAATGCTCAGCCCATCCCAGCTGAAAGAGATGGAACACATCTTGGACATCTGCCTGCTGATCAGGCCCATGACAAAATAACCCTCACTTTCATCAGCAATTTAGATATGTCTGTCGGTGAACTTTTTTTCAGCTTTAAATCTTGCAAGGAAGTTAACCTATGCTGGACAAATGCTACAAAATCAAAATTGCAGCTGTTTTCCCTTTTAAGATCCAGAGAGAGGACTGTGAGAAAGAACAAACGTGTTAATCCAAGTGCCATCAGTGGAGCATGCAGAAGCAGTACCAAGGCCACCAGAAAGGTAGCTGTGAAACACTTCCCGTTACTCTGCTGGGCCTCCCATTGAGCTCAGCCAGCACGGCTGATTTAAGACATGTCCCCATTTAGAACGCCAAAGAAACAGGCCAATTGAGTCAAGATCCAAACACACTCAAAGACACAGAAATACAAGCTTGTTTCTCCATTTATGTTCAAAGAAATTAAAAGAACGTATTTGCTTCCCACAAATGTTTAACTTAAATGTATTTCACTGTGCAGTCACTTGTACATAAACACACATACACTTAGGCAGCTTTCACACTCACTGTGGATAATAATGTTAAAAGTGTGACCAGCACAATCTACTGAATTCATTTTTCAATCTAAATCACCTTTTAAGGTTTTCAGCTTGCTTGTTTCAGCTTGTGTTGCGTTTGTGTGGGACTGTGTCCGCACCGTGTTTACTAGTCGCCGTAAATAAGCCAACCTGCAGAGTAGGGCGGGGACTGACGTTCCAGCTGGAAACCTCCACAAACAGGCCTAAATGGATGAGGGGAAAATGGGAGCGATTCCAAACCAGTCTCAAGGGCACACCGAGCTAAAACCTTTTAAATGTCTTCCAGCCTCGGTGCTGAGCTGTCCCTGAGCATCAGAGAATTTGTATTTATTTTTCCTCTCTCTACTAAAATCAGCTGGCTTCCTGACCCCCAGCATCCCAGAGAGGATGAGATCCATGATCTAATTTCCTATTAGATCTAAACTATTAATGGGCATTCCTTTGAGAAGTGCTTGGAATTATGCGAACACAGCTCCTGCCGTATCCTCATGTGAACCTTAACATGATGAATTTACAGCAGAAACAAGCACTGCCATGGAGTTTGAACCTCTCAGATATGATAAATAAAGAGATGATGACAGCATGCAGTGTTCAGTTTGCTATATAAACACACTAGAGCAGAAATCACCCCAGGCCTTTTTTGGAAGAGCTACGTATAAGCAAAGCAGGGCAAGAAACTCCATCCATCCAGCCTGTGAAAAAGAGGGGAGCAGTGCTGCAACACTGAGATGGCCAGTGTTGGTTGGGCCAAGACAAACAGGAAAATAAGAGAAGCCGTGTCAGCCGAATTCTTGTAAAATTGCTAAATGCACAGTCACTTCTTAGAATCTGGGAAGCTGCGAGACATCATTTAATTAAAAACTTGGCTCATCTGTTAGGAAAAATAAACAGATATGAGGTTACCTCAACATCTGTTGATTTGGTTTAAAGTTCAACAGATGTTGAGTTAGACTGAAAGTATCTTTACCATCAGGATCACATTTTTTGCCTTGGGTTCTTCAGCGACTTGATTAAAAGTGTTACATCTGCATATTTCTCATAAAGCGAAAACTGAAAAAAAAAACTGAAAAAATTAAAGACCAATCACAAATTTGAGATAAAAATGACAGCAAGATGATCCCATCCGTATGCCTCAGTTCAGCTGCTAAATGAGGCGCACATGCAGATAAATGAACTGCTACTGAACGCTCTCGGGTCTAACAGAAATATTTTTCCAAAACAAACAACTCCCGAAAGGCAATGAATGTCTAACAGCTTTACTGCAGATGGAGAGTGATTCATTACCTACTTGATGATGTGCGCGGATAGTCCTTAGTCCACAGTCCAGTTCAACAGCTCCCTCTAAAGCTCTGGGAGCTGTCTGGCTTTGAGGGTCGTCTGGGTGGGACGGTCCCAGCACTGACCTTGACCCTCTCTATCGAGGGGGTCTGTTTGTTTTTAACAGCAGGCGATTCCAGATTGAGCTGTCACCACATGCCACCTGGGAATGTGTCACCTACTCAGCAACTGTGCAGACCAACATATAAAATCTTCCTCCCCCTCCAAATGCTCACGCAGGACGAGCAAGAGACACAGACAGACTGCTGGAGGATGGCTGCAATTTGCGACTGGATGACTGAACCATCTCTAAGGTCCCTAATACTGCTGTCAATTCAACTCCACAATAACATTTTAAAAATCTTAAGAATAGTAAGACAACAAAAACAAGTACTGGCAACTGTATGTAAATGTATTTTGAAATACATTAAGAAGGATTTCTGTGATTAATGACTGCTAATCAAGTTTTTTTTTACCTTGTTAACATATCCATAAGAATGTTTTTATATATTTCACAAGGCATATCATAAGCAAAATCAACTATTGGTGCTATGCCGAGATCAGACAGCGTTTATGTTCGATGTAGAACATTGGAAAAACCATTCTTGACCACTTGCCTACTCGAAGGATTATACAGCATCGAAGGATGCTGTATAGTGTAAGGGGCATGTAAGGAACCTATAAAATGGGAAGCTAAGGCAAGCTAATTTTTGGGAGAGGGAGATATTTGTTAGGTGTCGCTGGCCCTCTTAGCTGTCACAGTTGCTAGCCACAACAGCTGCTTGGCACCCTAATTTTGCTGAAAGTGATAATTAACGGATAATTAACCGTGCTCTGTCAGATAGACTTTAAAATGGTAATTCAAAATATTACCGTTCTAAAATCAATTTCACAGAGCAGAGTTGACAACTTTATGTAAAGCTAAGCTAACCGCTCGTTTTCTCTTTTCTCTTTTATCTATAGAGCAAAATGGTCTCAAACGTCCAATGCTTTAAGGGAACATTAGTTCCAACATTGAAATATAAGTTTGTTTCTCCATTTATATTCAAAGAAATTAAAGGAACGTATTTACTTCCCACAAATGTTTAACTTAAATGTATTTCAAATTGTGAGACACCATTGTCAACTCCATCCCGATGGACACATATTTGCTGTTTACCCTGCATGATGATCTGCTGCTGCTGATGATATGTGATTTTGATTTACTGTTTTGGGATCAGCTGTCTTAGGCCAATGACCTGGGGAAAGAATGTAAACAACGTGTGAAGAAGAACAGGTACGAGCAAAGAATGGTGGTCTGTGCAAAGGGTAAGAACAAACCCTTGTTGAAGCTATAATTTCTGACACTTTGACCACACTCTGATGACAGTCTCAGTGATCTGCACAGAGCTGCCAAATGTCTCGCTGACAGGTAATATCGACCAGCCTCATCTCTTTTTATCTGCAAGTCCTTGCTATCATTTTCAGAGAGGTTATGGTTAGTAAACATGTGATTCTGCAAAGTAAGACTCCACAATACCCGCAACTACTGTAGATTAATTTGACACAGAATTAAATGTTGATTAAAGACTTCCTTGTTGGATTCAAAAGTGAGATAACAGTGGGTGTTAGCAGATTTTCTGACCAGTGTAAAAAGGGCTTTACATAGACATAACCACAAAAATACCAAACAGCCTTTAAAATCGGAAAAAGAATAACAAAAAAAAGGATTATCCACTATTACCAATTATCAAACACTCATTACCAGCGCTGTAAGGGAATCTACCAAATAGTTATATTGTGTCGTTCAGTATGTGATATACATTTTTCAGAACGGGGGGAGGGGAACTGTACTTAAAACAAGTTTGTGTCTTAAGTAGACATCAGATCACTCTCAGTTTGAGGAATCAGGTAAATCTGAGTTGAGCGAGGAACAATAGAAGACCAAATTTTGGTTATCTTATACAACTCAAATGTAAAATGTTTCATAGCAGTTGCTGCACAATAGCAATCTCACTGCACTAAAGTATAACATTAGGTGACACAATGTAGCTGACTATAATGTTATTTCATGAGCAATTGCTATTGTGTTGTCTCACCCACCGCACATCCAGTCTAGAGATAAAAAAGTAGTATTATATGAGGGTATAGGTCAGCTCTACTGTTTTAGCTTACCAACCTCTCTAAGAAATATATCTTGGCCATAATGTAACTGTTGCTACTTCACAAGTAACAGTACTCTACACTACTTCAGTAAACTGAAAAGAAACATTTTAGGCAGACTGGACTATATTAGTGGTCCAAGTTAGTCCATATTGGTGGTCTGGGGTCTCTTTCTATTGGCAGCAACTTTTTCTGGATTGGCCTCCAGATTTTCTGTTTGACCGTTCTGAAAACTAAACAAAGGCAGGGTGGTACTAAGTTGAACTATGATGTGTGTCATGTGGGGGGGTCTCTGCGAAACGTTCAGAGGCTGCCTTGACACTGTGCTATGTCAACACAAAAGAGCTCTCATCACATACTCAGCTGTACTGTGGACAGAGAGAAAGGGCTGTTACGTAAAACCGTTTGACTTCTGCTTTGTCAACAAATGGCTGAGAAGGGAGAAGCTATCCAGTGCTGCTTGTAGATCACCAAACAGCTCCAAACATGGCTCGAAAGGGCCACTCCAGAGCAGCAGCTTATCCCCTTAATTGAGACCCTCCCAACTCTCTTCCATAAACAGCTTCCATGCTGGACAGCAGCCTGGGATTCAACACATTCCTGGAGCAAAGCTATTTGAAGTTCATTTCAAACAACTGCAGCATAAAAGGAAATGCATGTAACTTACACACTGCAGTCATTATAGGCCTCTGAGCAGGATTACACCTTCATGCTGATAATGGAACTGAGCTTAAGCTGAGCTGTATGGACATGGAGTCTATGCTTTTAAACTATTTAAACCTTAATTAATGAAATATCACAGCAGTAAAGAAATTGAACGGTATCACTATCATATTAAGGGCTTGTTTTAAAGATGTTTCCTGACCCTCAAAGGTAATTTTTGAGTGAAAAGCAAAACCACCCATGATGCCTGTGTTCTTGCATACTTGGAGAGGCTCACAGCCTGTCGGGGTGTCCATGAGAAAATCTAAATACTTATTGGATGCGACCCTGGTCAAATCCTTTGGACAGGGAGCACTTGACTCATATGTGTGAAAGTCCTGGGGAGGACTGGAGCTGGATGCATGGACCACACTGCCTGTTGCAGACAATGTTAGAGGTAGTAGGCTTCTTATAGCAAGTCTGCTAGGCTGTTAGAGGTACCGTAATAAGAATGTGAGTGAGTTACCCAAAGCAATGCATCTTCACAAAAAGCGCTCCAGGCTAAACTCCAAGAGTGAGGAAGCTTGGATCAGAGGCTTCGCACAGAGGATAAACATTTCATATTTAAGTAGCTCCGAGTTTGCTTTTGTGGTTGCTGAGTTCCCTCCCAAAAATATAAAAAAAGTAAAGTGGCATAATTGAAAACAATGAATCAATTATTTGAGATGTGGTATTTAATTTGGGAATGTGAGTAAGAGACACGCATGATATTTATTTTATGTCACGACTACATAATGAGCTCAGCTGTGCACTACAGATTCCTCCCGGCTTAGAGACAGGACATTAGGTGAGCTGCAATGACAATTTAAATCATTGTCTGAGAGAGTGCTGGATGTTTTGACTCCAACATGGATTGGAAGCTCTGAGCGTGTTCCCTAATATAACTCTCTGAGCGCCTGTGCGACAGGACTACTTGATAATTGAGTCATAGGATATAGCGGCTGAATGGGAATCTAAACAGCGATGTGATAAGCCAGCAATTTTAAGTGCTATGAAGGCATCCTCGTGTGAAATGAGCGTGCAGCGGGACTCCAGAGGGTCCCCATCATAGGTCTATTTCAAGAATGCAGGCGCAGTATGACTTGTCTCGTCACACCCAGACACAAACACAACATGCAGCTCCATCAATAACAGCCCGGCTTCACAGGTGGCAGCACACATATCAGATCTTCAGAGCTGTTTCTCATGTCATACGGGGATTTCTACAAACTGTATTAGTGTCACTTGACAATGTTGGTTCAGTTTGTGTGATGGTGCGTCTGATTCTCATTAGAATATCTGCAAAACACTGTCATGATGTTGTTGTTTTCCCATCACTTGCTAACATCCAACACGAGGACAAAAAAAAGAGGGCGGATTTGGCTTAAATCTATCACCAAAGCAATAGACCAAAGCGCCCATGATCGGGGGGTGTCTTTGTAACAAGCCTAACACTTCACTTTACCATCCACTTCAACCAATGGCAGGCAATGGCTGAAGAAGACGAAGGGGGTGAGGAGTGTGTTGCCAGGCAACCTGTTGTAACATTAAGAAGGAGTGAAAACAGAAACCCGGTGTCTGGCTGAAACATCCGGCTTGATCCAAAGCCATCCGTTATTCACAGTAAAGACAAGGCTGTTTTTTACAAACACTGTCACTGCCAAGGTCGTTGTTCATGTCATGCAAATACCCAGTTTCACTAAGCAGGTGGTTTCCATAAACACTGGCTAATAAATATACTTTAACAAGGAGAACAGTGTCATTCAATTATTTGGCTGTTGTCCAGTCAAATAGACTGAAATCTTTAGTTTAAACTCATTCTGAGCACATAAGTGCAGGTGGCAAACTGTACCCACAATGGCATTTTCTTTTCAAATCTTACTCAGTAACAAATTATGCCACACTTATTTGGCAAAGCAATTCAATTCTAATGAGACTCTCTTTGCCTGTGTGGTAAGAAAAACAAAAAGCCAATCACAATGGCTTGCTCGCACAATGATTTTTTTTAGATATGTGTTGCTCCTCTTAAATCAAGGAGAATGGTGTAATGCAACGCTAAACAAGCTTAATGAAATATTAACAACTGTGTACTGGGGTCACATCAACAGGTCCTCTCCTTACCCGAGAGGTTATCACTTCTGTTTGTCTAAACCAAAAAGACTGAACTGCAACATGCTGACCGTGATTTATCATGATGAAATAACAGCTGAAAAAGTTCATACTTCACACTCTGTTAGAATGTTCTTTTACACTGCAACTATCTGAAATCCAGTTGGGACATATCGAAACACCTTAAAATGTTGATTAATTCATGGAGAAAATCTTTCACAGCTAATACAAAAATAAACAAGGAGTGAGTCACTAAAGACAAAGTTAAAATGAGCAAAAGTCCACCCAGATTTGTTGAATCTTTTCACGCTCAACAAAAACATTGCATTGTTCATATTTGGCTCACTTTAATAAGAGTCAGAGAAATTGGCTGCTCTTTGACTGAATAAATAGCTCACAGCTGAGCTGCTGAGCCCCAGATATATGAGAGTATTTCTTGCATGTGCAAAGCTCTCAAAATCTCTGAACATCTACTGTACACCTTCTTCTGTCATACTGCAAATCAGGCACCCGCTTCATTCACTGCTGAGCTGCTACTTAGTCAATATTATTGAAACATGAAAATATACAGGATATGTGGGGAGCTAAAGAATGTCCTGTACTTTCTACACAACCATATCTCTGTACATCTCCTTTAGCTGTGTCCATCGCGGCCATGTGACAGGAGGAGCAGAGGAGACTGTGATAAGCTAAACATCTGTGATAAGCTATAGATCAGCTATAGGACTAATCTATCTGACTGCTTTTCCTCTGTCCTTGAAGCAGTTTAATGAATTATTTGTGTGCTGGTTAATATTTTATCAAGCTTTTTTAGCGTCACATTACGCAGACCCCGAGTAGCAAAATCATGAATGGAAACACAGGCAGACACATGTACATCTGCTGACTTTCACACAACTGCCTGAAGGAGGAGCAGCTCATCTTGGAAAGAAGGTGCCTTTTTTTCTCTTTCTCCAATAGGATTCAATTTCATTCATAAACAGATGTACCTAATGATACAGGGTTCATGCTGCGTGTTTGTTGGACTGAGAGGATACAACCACTTGAGCTCAATTTCTTTTACTAATGTTTGGTGACAGTGTAGATGAAAGCTGAATATATGTACAGCATGAAAATGTGTTGTTGTGCTGTGAAGCAGTCGTTCCGTCTCCCATGCTGTTCATTATGAGCAAGCAGGACCTGTTTGTCAGACCACAGCATGTAGTTAAACATTCATGTCCCTGTGTCAATAGAGGCAGAGAATGGGCACACTATTACTACTGTGCAGTTGCACAACAAAGGTGCTCAGCTTGTCATTCTTTCAACCGAAATAAAAAAAATGTCTTCTAATCTAGCATGAAAAAAAAAGTGACGGTACCTAACATCTCTATGCCGCATAATATGCATTCCATTAAGTGCATGGTACTGATGTCACAGTCATACTGGATGCGTATGGGTTAGTCTGATGTCTGCTCCCTGTTTTACAATGACAGAAGAGTCAATGGTGGCCGAAAAACTTTAAAGAAAACCAAATCAAAACGAGGTGGTGTGCAGGATGGTGTACAATCAGAATCTGTACTCTGCCCTGGGTGGTCAGTATCAGAGTGCGGCACCGGCGGTGGGTCGCATTTCCACGGTATGGATTTGTGTCTACTGCAGCAACTGTCCCAAAGCCAGAGCGCAGCTCTGCCGAGATGCAAGATCTAAATCCACTGACTCACATGAGCGCTTTTATGTAATAAAGTCTGCTAAATTAACATTAAAGGGCTGAGCCACGAAAAATAAATACATTTACATTTGGTGCTGGTTACACGTCATACGATTATAAGCCTATTCAACCTAAATCCAGGTCTTAAAAAAGTGGGAAAAAAGCCCCCCCTCCAAAAAAAAAAAAACCCAGAGAAAAGCTACTACAGAGGTCCGCATCATCCATATTAACTGATCCGGGGCAGGAACACTCACCTCTGTGTGTTGATGATCCAGCGTTGGGCTTACTGCTGCAGACACACTTCACTGAGCTCCGAGCAACCGCTGCTCCCAACCAGCGTCCTGTCAGCGCTTCACACTCACCGGCGTTACGCTGCGTAAACACCGAAAGACGTCACAGGGCGCTTGTCCTTCACAGCAAAAGCCTGCACCCCGGCCAGCGTTAGCACATTTCTTTTCAGAGGCAATGCTAGCATTCATTTGGATGCTTGTTCTGTCTACTTCATGGGGGATTTTACTTACTTTTGGCCTTATTTCTCATAACCAAAGCCTGACCAGTTTGCTACTTTGTTTTGGGAGTGGGCTGAGTAGGTTACATAGCTCAGAATATGCTGCTGTGAATCAGATAAGAAAGAATATATCTTTGGTTAATTCCATTACACCAAAAACTATTAGTTGAATCACACTAAATTGCTCCATATACAGCAACGCAACAATCCATAGTAAACTTAACCATTGCTAATATGTTACACTGGAACAGAAGAATCCACAACCCCTGAAAATACATGATGCTATGGCTGCAGCTAAGCAGTAAGTATTACTCAGATGCATTTGTTAATTAGAAGTCTAACAAAAAGCACAGACATTTCTGCTGCGAACAATCACCACAATATTTCACAAGAGCCAATATTCAACACAAGTAAGTCCACTAAATGTGACTTCATGGTCTACTTCTACTCATGTTTGTTGTCTACACCCTATTACACATAGTATACCCATCCCCCCCAAAAAATGAAGAGGGACACCTTCAGTAGTCTTGGTTCATTTATGCTCATAAAAGTGTGGTAATTTGATTAAACTACTGTGTGGACCATGAGATTAAATCAAGAGCTGAGTTTTAATATACATAGTAGAGAGCACCATCAAGTGTTCAAACTGTATAACACTCCTTGGTTTTTAGTGCCCAACTAAAATGGGGACATTTTCCGGTAAATTAATTTACATATCATCATATTTCACTAAGAAGTTAATATGTCCAACAGAGGAGACTAAAAGAAGTACCAAAATCCAAACTTAACACAGGCAATTCTCCAAGGATAAGAAGGATACATTCAAATATTTTGATATATTACTTTTAATCATTTGTCATCAATGATCATTCAATAACTATTATAGCAGAATTATTAAATGTTCCAAATGTATTACAGGTCAAAGTTTTCACAGCAAAAACACACCACAACACACCGTATATACTAAGCATCACACACATTTCCTTGAACACATACCCACACTCATACAATGAAATATGACGACTGAATAACTCTGTTAAAAAAGCTGCTGTTTACAATTAATTACTGTTAAAAGCAGTTCTTTAAAAAAAAGTGTTCCTCTGCATGGGTTCATCTCATTAAATCCCGATGGCTGATCGGGAAATGCATCCTGCACAGACGTCTCTTCAGTTCATCTTATAAGCTATCAACTTTAAGGACTAAAAGTGGAGATGTGTGGGCATCACCGCATTCGGCGAGGGACGGGAGGTGCTGAATCTGGCGGTCTGCACAAAGGCCTTTGAGGAAGTGCTCGCGTTGGGTAGGATATGTAGCGCTCATGCAGCATCTCTGGGACTCTGTTGGAAACATACCATGTGCTGTAAGGCTCTCAGCTTTAAAACAAATACAGTAAACTGTGACCTCAAGATTATTGTCAACAATCCAAACGAATAAAAAAAGGAAGAATTAAGCAATTAAGACAAACACATCCAGACTGTGAAAGCTGTGGTCTGTACAGTGTTGTGTAACAGAGTTATTTTTAGAAAATGAGAGTTCTCCTAATCCTTGTGATGCACTGACGTCACTCGTGTTACATATCAACATATGGTTAAAGCAGTTACATGTACTGTACTGTGCAAATGTCTAACTCTAACTCTAAGTTAACCTAACTCAAGGCAGTGTTGTGCCTTCATATAACCAGCAACTTAGCAAAGAACCTATTTTCAATAGTATCTTTAGGCACTTAAGCCCATTGCAAAGATAAATCATTTGTTCCCATTTCTTAACTTGCATCCATGCAAAAAAAAGGCCTGTCAAACTATGTCTGACAAACTTTTAAGCTTATTGAAATTCTACTAACGCTGTTTTCTTTCTTTAGATACTGTATTTCCATTTCTGTTTGCTCGTGCTTCAATAAATCAGTGCAGCTATTTCTGGTTTTCCTTGCAATAAATAAAAGAAATGAGGGGCAGCTCCAAACCTTTTGCATGGTACAGTAAAATCTCTCATTTATATTTGGATTGCTTGTCTGTGCTGCCACATGAAGGCTGAGATACTTACGATAAGCTAAAAGGTTTAAAGTTCTCACTTCTCAGCGTTGCAAACTGTGGAGTAGATCAAAGTTTGATGTTTTTCATGCCTCTGAAGATCACTGAACCACTGCAATTCTGTGGCAGCCTAACACTTAAAAATTAAACTACTCCACTTTGTATTCTGACATTTACTTTACAAAACTAACAGCTTCCCGATACAAAATGTTTTCTTCTACCTCTTTTTGTTTCCAGCCTCAGCTTTAAATAGAATCTGTTTAACGAAATAAAGAGTTTGTACTGGAATCAGTCTGATTAATCAGATAATAATTCTAATTATTCAAAATGCTTGATGTAACTGGAAAATCAAACGGATTCCACAGAGTTAAAAACTTTTTCAGTAAGTGTAGTTAGCTTCAGAGGGAGTTTAGCTTATAGTTTTTCATCATTACTGGGTTAAACTACTTCCCCTTTTGTATCGTGCTTAATAATTCCCTAATATGTAAATTGTTTCTCACTGTGAGTTCTTTCGGCCACAGGTTTTCTAAATGAAATTGCTCACATTACTGTATCATGGCATTAGGTCAAAATCTAATTATTTTTTTCTTTTTTAATCAGATATGTAGGTACGGATATATTATGCACTGAGACAATATGGTAAATGGAAATTTATACACTTTTCTCTATCGCATAGTATAATTTTTGGTCGTGAGTTTCATTTATGTACCATGAAACCTTTCAATCACGTTGCTTCCTCCAGTGTTATATTGTCATATTGACTGTTTGTATTGATTGTTTGTTATTAACCTGTATTAATCACACCACGTTGCATTTCCCCAAACAGTTTGTGCATAACACAGCTCAATCATGAAATCTTCTCGGTTTAAAACAAGTTCAAACACTGTCACACCAGACACACACACACACCCACACAAAATTCTTGATAAGATCTCACAGTTCCTTTAACCAAAACTTAAACCACTACCTCAAACTTCAGTGCTAACATGTAGGTAGGTGTTCATCCTCCTTCCCCCCACTTTGAAAAATTAATGTTGGTCCATAATAATGCACTAAATTATGTCAAATTAACATATTATTTGCCTCTTATTGATGTATTTACATTGTGCTTAAACAGGATGAGGAATTTTGCTTTTATAACGCACAGAATCATAGAAATGATTATTTAAGAGACTTAAAAAAAACTGTTCACAAGACGTTTAATTCCTCCACAACACAAACGTGAAGAAAAAAGATGCTACATGCCGCGTTTTAACATATAGAATCGCACATGTTGTAGAGCTGAACCCTAAATGATTTAATCCCAGGCGGGATATAGTTGTTAACCTGTTCTGTTTCAAAGGACTAAGAGGTGTATAAAACTTAAGAGAGTTAAAATCATCAGCCGTGTTTCACAAACTTACAAGGATTGGTTGAAGTTAATTATAACCAAACCATTATAAAAGTCACTCTCGCCTCTGCTATCATTAGAAATCCTTCTCAGAATACATCTCCGTACACAGAAGTTATTCATATGTTGGCAGAGTATGAACATCCCCGCCTTCACTCTCTCGCACTGGCTTCCTCTATTGTACAGCTGTGAATTCGCTGGTGGGTGAGTGCTTCCTCTTTGTCATTTAAATTTTTCTCCCCGTCTGTTTCCGCCACACAGTAATATCGAACAGTAATGTGAATTACCAGTCTTTAGACTGACCTTTCTGGGATCCGTGGAGGGATCCTGGGTGGAGGAATCAGAGCTGCAGCATCGGATGGCCGCGGAGGTCGAGGTGGAATAGGGAGATTTTCAACTGCGTCCTTAAAATAAAAAAATAAAATAGAATAAAAAACCTTTGATGAGAAAAAGAAACGTTTGGAGTCTCTCAGCTATTCTGTCTTAAAATACAAGTAAACATGCACTTTATTTCTGGGAAATGAAAATCTGAAGTAAGCTTTGGAAACAAGATCAAACTGAAACCTCCCCGTCTAAACCTGGGTGCAGTTTTAGACTGGTTTATATAGAGAGCGGTCAGAAAAAGAAACAGCTGGTAACCGTGCAGGGTGCCTTTTTACTGATGTAAAAATACACGGGTCTGTGTGAAGATAACCATCACCAGGGGCCCAGATGATGCGCCGGTCGTAAGGAGCTCACCTCAAACTCAGGCTCTGTCCCACTGCTGCAGCTGAAAGTGCTGTGAGTGCTGAGTCTGTTGCTCTCTGTGCCTGACGGAAAAAAAAAAAAACATAAAAAAAACACGAGTTAATGTAGAAAGAAAGCACGTGATTTCCAGTTTCTCAGGGGTTAGAGCTTGTGGTGAGTTGTGTTGTAAGACGTCTTCACCGACTGTGGGTAAAAATGTCTTTAAGTATTCATGTACATGTCTGCAGGGAGAATAGAACAGAATACCAAAATCACAAGGCATACCAGTGTTTTTTACAGCTCAGTGTTTGTCCTGTACATGTTTTGTGTTCAGTGATACTTTTAGCTTTGAGCAGGTTCTAATGTGAGAGAAAAATTTTAAAGAGAACCGAGAAATAACTTTAATCGTAGCAGTCTAAGGTCCTCCTTATTCTTTCTGGTCTGCTGATGATATAAAAAAATGTATACAGAGAAAGCACATATCCCTTCAATTCTGAGGTTTGATGTATCAGGACATAATATCAATAAATAAGAAAAGCAACAGTGTAAAGATGAGTGGGTCAAAAATCTTCCTCAACGATGCAAGAGTCAGATAACGTCATACAAAAATGATTTCTTCATGTTACTGCTATAAAGGTGTTTCTAGAAGCTGATGAATCATGGGGTGAATTTAGTTTTGTTACACACTGCTTCTGCCTTTCACTTTTGTTTTTGCTGAATAATGAAATCTTTGTATTGCTCTAATTCTGAGACCCGGTAAGGACCACACATGTAGGACCGAACGGCTGCCAGGTCTTATCACACTGGTAGGCTTAACAACTCAATCTTTGTTAAAAGGACGCAGGTTTTTGATTGGTCTATTTTGTTTTGTCTACTAAAAGTAAAAAAATGTGACAGTGATACGGTGTGACAGTCCTTTTTGAGCAATCTCAGGAAATAAATGAGTCTTTTTTTTCTGAAAAAGTGAGTTTCATGTACTGCATCTCTTCTGGACTCAGTACTCAAAGCTTTTCTGAGATCCACCTGCATCAGCGTGCAACAACTTACCGACATACACTCCAGACACAGACCTGCATCATGACAGAGTGTCATGAGTGTCAAAGTCAATTTGTGTCGAAGAGGCGTTTGATTAGCGCAAACTCTGACAATCGGAAGAGTGCTAAATTTTACGTTTAGCATTCTCAGTGCAAGCGTTTGAGTAATATCATCTCTTTTATCCTTCCCAAGTTCCTCTTACCGGAGCTGAAAATTAGACCTAATGAACCCTGATGGAATAAAAACTTCCCCCAACCATTTGAATGAGAAATAAAGAAACAAGGGCATAGACAATAAAGCAGGTGCAGGCACTGTGAACAGATTATTAGTCCATCACAAAGCATCAGTAACTTACATGCACCGTTGCACCGAACATGCAAAACACAGACTAAATGGAGTGAGAAGGGAAAAAAAAGTCATTTCAAAAGTAAAATTTATGGTTTGCAAACAAATGATTTGGTAAATTCTGAAAAGTATTCTGTTTCTTTCCCTTTGCAGCTATGCTGACCGCTCTTCCCTTTGCGCAGCTTTATTTGCAGTTCTGGCTCAAACGGGTTTAAGGAGGGGTTTGTTTCCATTGGCTACTGGGTTGTTTTTTTCTTTAAGTGACATTTTCTTTGAATGCCTCCCATGATGCCGCTCATTACAGCTTGCAGCCTTTTCTGGTTTGTTTTAGTGCACAGCGGTTTCTGAAATCTTATCACCCATTTACAAACTGCACTGTACATTCTTACAAGATTTAAACCGTGATCATAAACAGTATTTTCTCTGTCCTTACATAGTTTGTGCATGTAACTGCTAAACTGCCAAGTCTGTCCCACCTGACTCCATTCTGCTCCTATTCTTCCTCAGGGTCTGCCTCTTTTGCAACATGTAGTACTTAATTAACCCTTGGAGCATGTTTTTATGGTATGAGAGTGCATACAGTAAATACAATTTTATTCTGAAATATTTACTCTTCACTGGCCTGTACCATGGACACCTGGTCAGCCACTGATCCCTCTTTTAGTAACAATCTTGTCACTAGACGTGTTGAAGTTCCAAGTTGTTGAAACACCTCAGGATGCAACAGCCACTGCCTAGTTAATAACGCCATGAAGAATTAGCATCATAATTCCTCAATCACATATCGGCTCTATAAACTCTGGACTTGCCTGTCTATACATTCTTTTGACTGCGAACATTTTCGTGTCAGGATATAAAACATTAAACTAAGCACTCATAGAGCATAATCAGCTGCTTTATTTCTTAAATTAAGTGAACTATATAACTAACGATGAGCTTGGATGTTAATAGCAAAACAAAAAGCTTCAGCTTCCCACTTACAACTTACAGGAATGCAGTATTTTTCTGAAGTTGAGGTTTGAGGAAGATATTGAAGAAGGAGGCTGGATAACCTTGTAAAGGGACGTAACTTTACTCTGTAAATGTGAGCGGCACATTTTCAGGTATGACACAAAATGCAAGGGTTGGGAGTTTTTTAGTTGGTAGTGACTTCAGACACCCAAATATGTGCTCTCGAGCACAGAAAAAAAGTTCAAAATATGTCTTCTTTAAGTAAAGCCAAACTTTACATTTCAAGTTATCTTTTAGCAGATAACATTTGATCATTTGCCATATATGGATTGAGTGATAGCTGAGTAAACACACGGCTAGTGTGCAGGGAGTGGTTCACAGGCCAGCTACAGAAACAGAATATTTCTTACCGTAATGTCCTATCTTCACTCTTAGTTAGATATGGATAATATAACAGCTTATGTTAATAAGCATGCTACTGAAATTAGCTATAGAAATCAGAGAAGACTAGTGAGCTATCGCCCAAATGAGCTGCAAATGTATTAATACTGCAACTATCATCTAACTCTATAGACCACAAAGCATCTAAGTACAGACAAAAAAAGATAAATAGTTACCATTTAAAGCTTGTAGAAATGTACAACAGCTTGTAAATGAGTGATGAGACCTTGGTGCTTAGTCCACCTACATGGAATGTTTGTTTAGGTGGGCTTATGTGGGAAAGTTTGTAGCTAGCTGCACTGGGCAAATTTAGCTGTCATTAAAAAAAAAACAAGCCAATGGAAACAAACCCCTAAGGAAACACTCCCACCTGAGACATTTGTGCCAGAACTGGAGACAAAATTTCAGGCAACGCAAAGGAGGGAGCTGTCAGCATAATTACAAAGACTACAGTCACAGAATGAGCGGATAACAAAAATATATACTGTTAGATATATAAAAGACCAATTCTACTTTATACAGTTACACAAAGAAATTGAATCTTAAGATTTGCCTTTGAAATAATATCTTATTTGCTTCAGTGAGGTCTATTTCTCAAATTTTCATTCTTTTTGTTTGTTATTTAAGAACTTTTTCATTTGATTTTGTTGGCACATATCTAATTCCATACATGGTTCTTTTCTAAGAGGACTTTTCTCGCCAATGGGTGAAGTGGCAGTGGGAAAAAAAAGGGAAATCAAAAGAGCGTAAGTGTTGGGACTTACTGCATGAGCTGGATGTGCTGCCTGTCTTCCAGCTGCCTCTCTGGATAGTCTGAGCTGGCGGAGGGGGCCGAGGCATCATTCTGGCTGCCGGCTCATAGACAGAACACTCTAATGTCACGTTTGAGCCCCAAAATAAGTTCCTCTGCATTGGAGCGCTTATTTCGTAATCTAAGATCGAGACAGAGAGACCACATCAAAAATCGCAACTTTTGAAAACAACAGGATGTATGTTAGTTTTTTTAACCATGCTGAGCTCATAAACAGATCTTTACATACAGTTGCCTTTGCTCAGTTTATCACGGGGATATATTTCTATCAAAGCTGCACTATAGAAATATGAGTCCAAGTTATACAATTAATACATTCTAACAATAAATTATACCGAGTTCCTTTCCTGACTTCTCTCTCTGTTTGTGACGCCTGGTGATGCTGTCCCGTAATTTCTTTAGATTTTCCTTGGAAAAGCAAGGACAAAAGAAAAAAAGTTAGATTTTTTTTGCTTGCGCATCAATTAGCATTTATTTGACGACAAAGTTTGTGTATTGGATCAACCTGCTGATAGCGTAAGGAGCACGACCTTCTCTCGTTGTCAAACTGCCAAGCCTTGAACTCTTGGACTGCCTCATCCACAGTTATTTCCCCCACTTTTACCCTCTCCTGCAGGCATATGAGCTGCCTCTGCCCGGGGGTCTTCATCCCAGCATAAGGATCATAAGTTGATGTGGGGGGTTCATTTACAGGCCGAACTGA
Organism: Leuresthes tenuis; assembly: GCF_036924035.1. NCBI lineage: Eukaryota > Metazoa > Chordata > Actinopteri > Atheriniformes > Atherinopsidae > Leuresthes > Leuresthes tenuis. The sequence continues at coordinate 21,307,034 of NW_027325362.1, forward strand.
ATGGATCAAAAAATTAAGCATTACATTTTTCTGAAGTCTAACTGTATATATATATAAAATATATGGACTATTAAATTAGTCTTTATAAATTATTCTAATTAGACATCATATATTATGTAAAAATAAACAGAAAAATAAACCAGACTAATTAACTACACTGTAAAATTCACAAGAGTACTCTGTGACATGTAGGTGCAATTATGCAATTTTCTCAGCATCCATATGATAAAATGTCTCGTGTTTGTTCCAACGATATTATCAGATGTCATGATAAAAATCACAAAATGTCTAAATAAAATACTACTTTATGTCTTTACCACGATTTCAATGCAACAGTTCTGCAGAACATGTAACATTAAGCATATTGAAACATTATTGTTTTGACTGCAACACGTTTGTATGGTATTATTGCTGTTCAGTACTGTTCATATTTGCAGTTTATTCAGAAGCGTCGGCCCGCAAATAATAATCACACATCCTGCTTTAATGTTCTCAGTGAGCTACATTCTCTGAGAGAGTAAAAATTAGACCTGACTACTAAGCCACCAGTTTCTGGCTTTATTTGACCTGTTCAGTTTAATTAAAACTCCTGTCTCACAACACTTCTACCACAAATATTACGAATCTGGATGCAGATGATGTGTTTTTAATATATGTGCACGAGTTACATGTGAGCACATTGCTAAAAACAGTGCATTCCTCCATACTGAAGCTAAACTTAGCCAATGCAACACTTAAGTGAAATGGCCTAATAAACTTGAAATAAAAAGAAAATCATTGATAGCATCTGGTTTTGCTGGGTAACATCAAAATTTTTTTCAAATTGTGCTTTACCTGCAGGATATCCTGTTTCCATTGTTTTACTCTGGGATGTACCTCTATCTGAAAATACTGTCAAAATATTCAGTTATTGCCTTTTGCCTTAAGAACATTTAAAAAAAAATGTTTGGATAAACAAAGCGAATAAAAACAGACGGCAAAATACCTCTAGAAATGTAGGTTGCAGGTTTGTCAGGTTCCAACTCATGCTCAGGCCTGGGGATAGGGGCTGGTGGACGATTTATGATTGCTGGGCTATAGGTGCTGTTTAAATCCACAGTATCATAGATATCTTCCATATTAAGATTGTATGGATCCTCAAGCTCATCCTCAGTCTGATCAAAGTTATTTTGTTCATGTCTTTCTTCTTCCTCGTTTTCAGAGTGCAGGTTGTTGACCTGGTCTTTTGTGGCATGTGGTTTCACTGAAGGACACACACACATGCACACACATAAATACACGTCATGGAGTGTGTGTTGTTATTTAACCCAATCTGCATGGAAGCCATATAACTGTGTACCTTGGAAGAACTTCCTGAGCATCGCTTCCTCTGGATTCTCGTCTACTGCAGTCATCATTTCGTCTAATAAAAAAGAAATAGATCAAATAAAACAACAAAGCAGCACCATCAGCATTTGCAACCTCCAGGTTTGAAATCGGCTCATTTATTATTGTTAGAACCAGTAAATAAAATCTGATCTTACAGAGGCTGTCTGCACACTCAGGGTTGATCTCCACCATTGACTCGTATATGTCTTCTGAGCAACCTGAGTACTTCATCATGATATCTTGAGAGGCTACCGACATCGCCTCATATACATCTGCGCCACTGTTTGCGTCCTCCAAGTGAGAATTGAGCATGTCTGCTGTTTGCTGAATGGGTCAAAGCACAAGAAACAGCCAAATGAAATGATCACACTTTTATCATTATGTTGCTGGAGACTACATGCGAAACAGATTTCTCACTGGACTTACAACATATTCATCCATAAAATGTCTGAGCTCAATAAAGCCACTCTTCTCTGCCAGCGTGTTTGGGTAGTCACCGTTCTTGTTCATCACGCTGTAAGCCTGCAGAGACCCGGGACAGTTGAGGAGAATGGTGGTAAGCTTCTTCAAGCCGTACCTAGCAGCAAAGTGGAGCAAAGTGGGAAGCTCCTCGTTCCGTTGATCTGAAAAACAAAACGCAAACAACCGCTTTTTTGACTGCGTGTCGGCTCCTAAATGCTGCTTTAACTCTGTGCTGTTTCATTTTAGAAAGTCAATCAAGCGTCACAGAGAAGGAACAAGCAAACAGTAGAGTTTCCTGTGGTTCTCTTAATACATGTCAAACAACACTGAAGTAGAACAGGCAACAAATGGAGCAACTAATGGAACAATAAATCAAGGACTTAAACTCACACGCTGTCATGTTGTCCTCTTCTATCTGTTTGACACCAAACAGCTGAAGACCAGTCGCAGGCATCCTGGATTTAAATGAGTCAGTTAGCAAGGTGTCCAGTGATTCTGTTGCATTCAATGTGAAGTTAAAGGCCTGGAAGTAAAAAGCAAAACCAAGCACAAGTTATAAAGCTGAAGAACAAGCAAAAGGGACAAAAATTCTCCTAACAATATGACAAAATGTCTCGCCTGGGAGATGAAGTTTACTGGATCAGCAGCCTCTTCAAGATACCGACTGACTTCTCCCATACTGGTATAATATGTGACAGGCCTCAGGCTGACACACGATCGGTCAGTGTACAAAGTGAGTGAGATCAGTCCAGCAGGCATATCTAGACAAAACAAATGCGGATTACCTGATAGTCCTTTCAGATTTAAGTTTTGGAAGATTTTGCACTCAGCAGTAAAAAGAAGTTTAAGGTCAAATGACCTCCTGCGGATACTTACCAGGTGCGGCAACACTTATTGTGTATTCATTCTCCACAGTGACTGGCATCCTTTTTGCAGCAACATTTTCAGATGAAAATTCCACTTCTGCAACGGAGTAGTCATCCACTTTGGTTCCAAAAATGATAAAAAGTGTCTCGTGTTCCTTTAAAAAAAATGGAAAAGTGCAATAAAATGGCATGTTGGTAATTATAGGACACTGTCTCTTTATATAAACAAAACAAGAACTGGGGGGAAATATTTCATTGATACTAATTTAAAAAAATAGGAGCAGCAACACAATATATCTAAACAGGCATCTGTGTCACAGAAAAAATGTGTAGCATCTCTAGGGTCAGGTGAATCCTGCTGTTGATGTGACTGTAATCATTTCTGTCTTACCCCACACAGAACTCTGTTTGGCTGAACTGTGCGACAGGTGAGGTGTGTGGGTGGACTCATTTCTCCGCTTTCTGGACTCTTAGTCGTCACAGGCTCTTCATCCCTCAAGACGCTGTCTTTTTCCTCCTCTAACACAACTTCCTCTTTTTCATGAGAGGTGGGATTTTCAGCTGAAGAATCTGGTATCATATGCAAAGGTACGGCGACTGCAGCAGCTTCGCTCTCAAGCTCGGCCTCTGCTCCTCTGCCTTAAAAAACAAAAACAATTTAGATTATCATCAAAAATTAGTTCCGTTTACTGTACGTATTTCTATCATAAATGTTTGATAGATGTAACCCTAACCCCTAATCTATGAATAAATCTGTCACGCATAGATTGACGGCATCCGGTTCAGTCTTTAACGAGCCAACCTATGTTCTTACTTACTTGAAAAGATAATTTTAGTTTAAGTTAGTTTTAGTTTATGCGTATTAAAGTGCCAAATTTCTTACCAGCACCTGAACTCAGCAGAGCTTAATGGAATGTAATTTGTGCTTTTCATAATATCTAATACTGTGCAGGCAAAACTCGTATGGCTCTCAATTGGGACAATTCAGCACAAGTGGGTAAAAAAAACAACTTTGTGGTTATTTCAGTTTGACAGGAAGTTGTTTCTAAAATAGCTGAATGTTTTTTAAATGTGTTCCCTTTCTTTCCAAATCTTGACAATCAAATTCACTATGACATTTAATTTACTTTAACTCCAGAGGATCAAAGTTTGCTGTATAAGAATAATAACAATTAAATGTAAATTATCTACTTATCAGGGTACAATTACACTTAAATTATTTGTCTTTTTGTAATTTGGTTCAACTGAAACTAGAACTTGTGTTTCCAACTGGGCCAGTAAGCAGTTTGTATTCAGTCTGAATAGCTTTTTGCATAAACCTATAAGAATAAACCCCAAAAGCCGTGTTTTAGTTTAATAAATGTGAGAAAAGTTGGCATACTGTCAGTGATCAATTCCAAAATGGTGGAAAGGTAAACGGTGGGCTCATCTTCAGCATAGAGTTTCCTCCAGCTTGGCCAGTCTGTGAAAATGTCCGCCATGATGTCATCCTCTGACACTCCGCATAGAAATGCCACCACTCTGTGTGGCGGATAAAGGAGTCTCTGTAGTGCTCCCTGCAGTTCATGGTCACAGAGGATGTCCATGAAAACTCCTGAGAGGAGCAGCACAATGCACCTGCAGCTTTGGAAAACTTCAAAGTCATATTCGCGGAGCTGATCGGCCGAGCTCACCACGTACGGCAAGATAGATGTTCCGTGGAACTTTCGAAAAGATTCCAAGACCTGCTGCAAATACGTGGCCCATTCTTCGGCCTCAGCGGTGTGCAGAATCAGCAGCTCATATGTTGGGAGGGATTCGGAGTTAGCTGCAAAGCAGAGAACATCACAGTGTGATTAGCATGTACAGTGGCTGCATTCAAACAGAAAATATTCCTCATCTTCTCTTAAACACCTCTGATTAGGCCTAAACATGTGAAATGAATCACAGTCCTGCTCAAAAAAATCCCACTAATGACATGACACTGGTGATATTATGCGTTGGTTTCCATGTTGCAGCAGGTTGTGTTTGTCGTGGAAATGCTCCACAACATACCAGCTGTCCGGCTGCAGAATGTCAAGGTGACTGTGGTCGGAGAATGAATGTCCGATCTGTTTGATATTTCAGTGCAGAGCCAACAAGGAGTTGTGCAAACACCGCGCTGTGTCAACACTGGTCAGAGTCATTTTGTTTGACTCATTACAGTGTTTAATCAGGTCAAGTTCACCTCTGTACACGCTCGCTGGGACAGAAACCCAACATGGGTGTTCACCTTCTTCACAGTTCCCACTAATGGCAGCGCAGCGAGAGCTGACATCTGTTTATTTAATGATAACTAACATAACTGACTCAAATTTAGATGTGTGGGGAACACGTGAAGTCAACCGTACGAGATGCTAAAATGCGTGGTTCCTCTTTTTTTTGAAAGCGCAAAGAAAATTCTTAATGAAAGCTCTGTCAGATACAATTCGAATAATAAATAAAAAAGAATATAAAAGAAAGCAATGACAACCAAGTCTAAAATAATGCTTTTATGTATCTATAGTTTGCTTTTTTTTGCTACGCATTTAACTTGATACTATCTCAAGAAAGTCAGAGAGAACATGTCATATTCACCTGATTCAGTATTTGAGATTGGTTCCTCCATGGTTCAAGCCGAAAAATTGCACAGCAAAAATCGGCTAAAAAAAAACATCATATGCCCAAATATTTCCTTTTGGTCCCTCAAGTTCACTGAAGCTCCTTTATTCGTCAACTGACACGACACAAGCTTTCACCAGCTACATGTATGCACTTTACTCAGTTGTATAAATAGCAGCACTGTGTTTCCTGATTTTGGTGACTCTGCCCCACTTCCTGAAACAGTAGAAGAAGTGAGAAAATGCAACACAGACATGTCAAAATGTGCAACCTGACTGCAAGCGCATGTGCCTCTTACTTTGCTGTTAATCTGGGGCAAAAAAAGTTTTTTCAAAACATTTTTCAAATTTAAAACAAAGACATGGAAGCTAAGGCTTAGCGTGTTCGATTTTAGATCGATTCGATTTAGCAGGCCTCAAGTCTTATCTGTCAGCAACACTTTGGACACCTTTGTTATCTGTTCTCAAAAAATGCACACACACACACACACACTATAATATCAATTCACCTTTTGTATGAGTCATCTGCTTCTTCTGTTTTTTCACTTCCCTTACAAGGTGCAATGGGTCAAGAGAGTTTTATGGAGTCAAACCATAAGACTGTAGTTCAAATACATAACACAAGCTAACCATAAAACTTTAACAGCCTCATAGTCTTACCAATGATCAAGATCCCACTGTGCTGAATGCTTGGTAAGAAAACCTACTTTAAGAAGGCAGATTCATTGTTTCTGTGCCACTAAATTCTAATAGGTATGTACATTTAGCTTACTGTGACAAATATAGCAAAAGGCAGTATTGTTGCATTAATAGGCTAACAATAGGCCACACAGTTTAACTTTAGTGATTCGATCTTCGAGCAGAGATATTTCTGAGTTCAAAATCCTGCCAAAGACAATTACACACACACATAATTCGGATGTAGACACACACCCACAGAGAATGTTACTCTTCAGTCAAAAGGAAGATGACAAATGAATCAACGTGATCAATGAAACATCCACGTGGTGCAACTATTACTCAGAATGTGACATTTCAGACTTCCAGGTCTCCATGTAATTTCATTGGGCAATCAGATAATGGAAGAAACCAGAAGTTTTTGGTTTGTTATAGCATTAAGTATTTTGTAAAGTAGTCTGAATGTGAGTGATTTGTCGATTAAAAAAATCAGTAGTTTCGTGGAACTTTATAGTTTTTCCAACTTTCCCAGAGTCTGAAACTAAACAAATACTTCAAAACAGTCTCGTTTTAAAATGTTTAGCATAGTTTTAAATGGTCTCAATTTGCAATATCTGGCTCTCTTGGCTCAATTCTCAAATATCTATGGGATAAGATAAATAATGTAATCATGACCTCACAGGCTTCTATGATGTGGAGGCCCACAGTGTCAGACTGAAAACCTTTCCTCAACTTTACATCCCAACATGACCACTAGGGGGCAGGAAACACTCATTTACATCAGACAACAGACCACTGGCCATTTCCAGAAGAATAAAAAAAAGACAGCAGTAACTATAAAGAATGAAAAAGGAAGACAGAGCTATGTCTTCAAAGGTGTACATTAATATTGAATTAGACCTAATCACAGTGTGTCAACGACAGACAAGTCTTGTTTTCCTCATAGGTGGGAATTTAATATCATTATTTTAAAATTATTCCAAGCAATGATTCTTTCTCGTCAGATTCAGATAACGTTATAATGTGGATTCATTGACTTACGCAGACTAAAGAAAAAACTCATTGGTCATTTATCACTTACAGAGTCTACATTTGTTTTTCTATATTTGCAAGTATTGGACTTTTGCATGTCATATGTGTATTGTTTTTCTTTAGGAAAAGCATAAAAGAGTTCTGACTGATATGATTTAATTTGAAAAGGATAAATAAAAAAAAAAGCAACTACAAAGATTTCATCATAGAGCCCCCCCAAACAAAAAAAAACAAAGAACAACAAAAAAACAATGCATCTAAATAACATTATATGGATGCAAAAAAAACATTAAGTACCAATAGCATATGTTGGACTTAAAAGAAATGAAAACTTTCAACCAAAGGACAGCAAAGCCCAACTTTCACCTCAATCGTGTTTAAGGAGTTACTCGTGCCAATGAAAAGTGTTGAATACTACACTCGAGGTGCATTTTCCTGTCAAGGTTTGTGCGCCCTTTAACCTAATAAAAAACGAGGTAAATGCCAGTAAACGCAGGTCAGATGAACGATGCCGATTACTGGATGAGAACAGATTAATCGAAGCCCGAAAAAGTGCTCATACGAGAGTCTGCGGCAGTGCCTCAAACAGCTTTTCCCACTGCTGTCAGGAAGTTCAACAAACTTACAGATGGACATGAAGCCAGGACGCTACTTTTTGGCGTTTGCCATGCCCTTTGTCTTTAGTTTCTTTAATAGTTTAAAAAGAGTTCATACACCTGTCTGTGAATTTCAGACAGTTTAAACCAATTTACACATCTTTGCCTTCGTCCAATAACAAGACTGCTTTGACCTCTCTTCATGATGCAGACTTTTGTAAAGTTCACTTGCAGACCTCTGAAGCTGCCATGAAGAGCAGGGTGATCCATGACCTGCCTTTAAGTACAATTTCCTGTAGAAAAAGAATCCCCTAATTTCTTCTAAATCTGCCATTAGCTACCATAAGCATGACCGGCCCGTTACCTTTTGTTTGGGCTCCCTTGAAACCACTATCTATTAGGTGGCTCAAATCAAATCCTGGCAGCCTGAGTTTAATAAGGGAATATATTTGCTCCTATATTTTAACCTTGTTATCCAATATCCTGTGTTTTTAGTGCTCTGTGTGTTTTCAGCACACACAGAGACTTTACCCTACCAGAGCGTGTGTGTCAGCCACAACAGAGGGCTGACATCCTGCCTCTCGAAGCACAAAAGTTCAGACGCTGACTAACAGCTCTGTAAAATTTTGTAATTCTCGCACTGGATTGGTCAGAGTTTCACATATATATATATATCTACATATAGATATATATATCTACATATAGATATATATATATCTATTTCTATATGTGAGTATAGAATGGTTTATTTCTTGAGTTTCTTGAGTCTCAGTGTAACGCAGTTTGAAACATTTGGCTTATTTTACTTGCAGTTTTTGCATATTTGGTTAACCCCTTGGCAGAAAAGGCTTTACACTTTAAGCTAAGCCATCGTTACTCAGTTATGAAGTCTTTTTTTTGGTGGCAAACAGACATAAATGCTGCAATGCACACAAGCAAGCGAATGAACATGAAGCAACACTTTTGAGGAATGGAAGAAATGCGTCTTTAGTTTGACACTAGATGGCAATGCATTTTTTTACTTTGAAACTGGTTCATGAGCTCAAAGAATTGCGTTAATTGAGACATGTGTAACCACAAAATACATGAAAAATATTAAAACCTGATGTTACCGCAAAGTCCAGGGCAGGAAGCTATAATGGAGGGTACAGGCGGGCAGGCACGCATCTTATATTCCGGACGCAATGGTCACGTTACCATCTCGTTTACTGTAATTCCCCATTCTGGGAAAGGCTCTACCTCATATCTGCACTGCCTCTGAGGTTGTTTGGGAGACTTTTAAAGCGAAGGAAACCAGAAACAAAGCACGGAACGGGGACATGGGGTGCAATCTTGAAATGGAAAACTGAAATGGGGAAATGGGTCTCTAGCTGAAATGTTATTTGGATGATAGCCTGCATAAGAAAGGAACTGTGTTTGGTTTCTCATTGAGAGTCACCAGCAGGGCTCATTGTGATAAGAAAATAAGTCTACTGTTACCTGATCTGGTATAATGTGGACCAATTACCACTCCATTGCACTTCATTACAGGACTGTAATAGGGCCGGGGGTCAGTGCTTGAGATGGAGTGGCAGAGGGAAATTGAGTCGTCATTGATAATATGATAAAAACTGACAGTGAGAGGCCCCTCCAACAAATTATTGAAATTTACAGTTGATAGGGAAACACTATAACCTCATTTGGAAAGCAGCTGGCAAGCACTTGTACAAAGCAGGTCCTCCAGCACAATGAGAGTCTTATAGAGAAGAGAAATCCAAAACTATCACGGAATAGCTGTAGACTCCTGCTGATTGGCTTCTTGAGTTCTCGGACAGTTTTTAGAAATATCACTCCAAAAACCTCGAGTAGACAGTTGCTCTTAAACAGGAATGACATGATCCTTTCTGTACGTTACATGCAAAGTAATCCATGTGAACAAACAAATCAACTCCAACCACCATCACTTTGGTTCTTGGCGTTTATCAACAGGGGAACATAGAAGTGCAGAGGCTAACAAAATAATAATCTCAGTTTCTGTAAACCCTCTCGGAAAAGATACAGAACCTGTTTGTTTGCCCCAGTTTAAGTCTCTCCATTTGAGGTCCCTTGAATAAATAAATCAAACAAACCACCGTCAGACATACATTTTCAATCCATCAAGGTAATCAGATTGTGTTTACCTCAACAGGAGCTATTCTAAAATGTTATTAAAAACTTAAATGGAGTTCAGGTGAGGAATAACTAGGCACGGGAAATGATGAGCAAACAGCAGGATAAGATTCCAATTACTATTAAACAAGCATTGCATTGACTAGTAAAGAGGAAAATAGCTTTGACATTTTCCTCAGCGGGGAGCTCCCACCTGACAGGGTTTGTCGTGAGAGAGCACAGCAAATTCAATTCATAGGCTTTAACACATGAGGTAGTAAAAGCTTGCTCCTGATAGATTACTGAAAGGTCCCTTTTCAATTATTTGACCAGTGGACAACACTCAAAAGCGCAGTTCATGAAAAGATGCTTAAGAGCGTTTACTTGTCCGTGTTTTAAAAGGATGTATCTTCACCACACTGAATAAAATCTACAAGGAAGTAGATGTTCAGAATGAGTCTTTGCAGCTCGCCTTCACTTTCTGACATGTAAGAATGCATACTGTCTGTAAGAAGGCCATGGACTCATTACCTTACACTGAGGGAAATGTAATTTGTGATCCATTAAGAGAACCACTCAAGTTTATCTCATATATCTAAATAGGCAACATATTGAATGCATGCTTCATTGATCAAAACTGTTGTGGAGCAACTTATCAAGGAACCATCATTAACTGTTTAAAGATAATTTTTTCTTTTGTCTCCACTCTGCTGAAGTCACTTCAACACGATAAGACAGTCAATTTGGATGTCAGCTTTGGCTACAGTAATCACACTGGCCACTAGATAAGTGTGACTTTATTTATTTAGATTGAGCCCTGTGCGTGTCTGGTTGAAGATAATAGTTTCATTTTCCAGACAAAGTTTGCCAGCTACCCTCATTGTGGAGTAAATGGGACAGATTGCTGCTTCATTAGGATTCATCAGGCCAACAAAGATGGAGTCACGAGATGAATGAACAAAGCAAAAGCAACACGGCACATCTCATAAATTCCTTTACTTTCCTTCTTGTGACTTAAGTAGGTGCTCTTCAACTTAAAAGACTGATAAAACAAGGAGCCATAGAAAACTGGACTAAAATATTAACCATTTTACACAAAGAAACACACTTTTCATGTACTGTTTAAAAGCTGATTTCTCCTCAAATTTGAGAAGATTTCAATCAAAGTTTAGCCAGTGGCATGTTTGATAAAGGATAAATAATCTATATCACCTGGGGTGCTTTGGTCATACTTTTAGGATCCATGAGGGGCGAAACGAAGAAGCACCAACAGGTTTTAAAATCATCTAAAACAATTTAAAAGGTTGATATTATTATGTTTTTTTTTCATTTTATTAAGAATCTTTGAGGGAAGCTTCAACAAAAAAATAAAGCAGGTCACAATGATAAAAATAGACATTCCACCCATTAGTTTACCATTGAAATGATGCATGAAATCAGACCTGCTTTCACAAATGCAAATTTAATGGAAGAAATTCCCCACGCCGTCTCCCTGGTGTCTACATGTACTCTATTGTCACTGTCACTGTCTATTGCTTTACTGCTTTTTAATGGCAAACAAGAAATACATTTGAGTGAGAACTTAAGAAACTACAGCAACTACTGCAGCTTTTTTTGTATAAAAAGATAGACAGTATAGTAAAATTAAGTGTGTTTTCATAGCTAATATGACACAAAGTACCAGTCAAACCTATATTACGGCACCTAATCATTTTCCACATCATCTCACATTGATCCTGAAATCCCCACTGAACTGGATATTTTTGAGCTTCTTGCATGACTGTTGCTCTAGAACACGAAACAGTCTCTTTTCTGGTGAATTTGGATGGATCAGTGGCTACGGTTGGCTGTGCCATGCCGGACTGTTTGTCAAAGTTAATAAGGTAACATTTAAAGGCGGAAGTCAGGCAAAGGTTCCTCATCCTGCTGCTTTGTAGCATGTGACAGGAGTTAACACACTATTGTTGAGGGATTAAGGAACATTAGGAATATTTGATGACATTTCTGCTTTAACTGTGCTCAGTGGAGGGTGACAGGAATGATGAGAGAGTTGCGGATGTCAAGCAGCAAAGGTCATGAACCATGTGAAAGAATGGAACCATAGGGCAACACGAGACATACATTAATTAAATGCAAATGCGATGATGAAATGATTGACACCAAGTTTGCTCTGTTACAAGCTGTTGCGGCAGCTCGGGTTAGGCGGCCCTGACATATGTCCTTTCAGAAAACTGACAAAGGTTCCTTCACCAGCCCATAAATGGATCCTTCTGGATCGTTTTTCCATCTTTTTCAAAATCACTTAATGGTTATCTGAAGGAGGCCTAATGGGTTCATGAACTGCTACATGTAGGAACTGTAAAAATGACCTCTAAGAAGATTTATTTTTTAAAAATTCAGTGCATAGTTAGAAAGCTACTCCATTAGAGATCTTGGTATTACCAACAGTGCCAGTACGGCACAAGAATTTTGCACTTCCACAATATGGCACAAGAGGTCAGAGCTCCACTACAAATGCTCCCCCTGTGTTAAATCCACAGCTGCTGTATGCCAGACATGCACAATTCATCGTTATCACGAAGGCCAGTGTCTGACTGATCTCTGCTGAAATAAGTTTGCCTAAAACATCATTACAAATCCAATTAATACTGTCATTAAACTAGATGAAAGGGGTGACAACATTGTGCGGCTGGAAATTCTTTGAAATGACTGAAAGCTTGCACTAAAGCAGGTAGCGATGTAATTTGTCATTGATGGTGAAATGTTGATATCATCAGAGAATGTACTGCTGTGGGCTGCGCTGCTGTGTGACACGAAAGAGAACAGCAACTATTAGACTGATTTAAAAAGGTATGTTTAACGGGAGAAAATCCTGTTTGTGACAGTTCCGACAGTAATATTATATCATAATACATCATTAGGATTCTGGCATGATGAATATATAAAATCCACATGGCATTGTAAATAAACCCTCTGTCCACAGATGTGCGTATGAGACCAGGTCCATCTCTAAAAGTCCGCCTCAAGCATACAAAGACACCATCTATTCCATGAGAGGGTCTCTCTTTAGACTTACAAGTCTCAATGGGCACAAGCCTTTCATTCCAAACAATAAATATTTAAATTGTTTTCATTTAAGGCAGAAAAGCTGAGCAGAAGATAATAATGGGTAACTGTAACTGTGAGGAAAAAGTGTTGATGGTAACAAAATGAACATATGACTGACGCTGATGCAGAGATTTACACAGAAAGATGAAGCCGATGTGAGAACTGGTCTGAGACACGGTAAAATCAAATCATGAATCGCATCGATCAGGAAATGTTGTCAAAAATGTTAAAAACAAGCATATCGAAAATAGAAAATCAATATCAGACACTGTCCATATCCGACAGTTGAACAGAATATCAATTTCTGACAAACAAAGCAACCTGTTAAAACCTGCCGACAATTTCAAATTCATTTCAGTGGTCAAAACACTTTGAAGATAAACTCCACAAATATTGTGAAATTCATTAGAAAACTAGTTAGCTCACTCCAGCATGCTGTTTCAGACACATTCTTCTGTTGTGTGCTGATGGTTTTTTTTCCCTCTACCTCATCAGAGTGCACTTTGGGAATTGTGGTCATTACAAACACAATGTTTAAAATATTAAAACTGCACAGAGACGAGCGTCTCCATTCTGCCGTCAGGTCTCCGGCATTAACAGAATAAATCATTTTAGTCCAGTCTGCGCCACATTGGACAGTATGAAAACCAACAGGAGAGCATTAATGCCACGTGTGCCATCAAAATTAATCTGGTAAAGAAAATGTCCTCCATCTGACACGGCGTTCTCATGTCCTCCTCCGTCACTGACAGCTTTGACTTTGAGAGGATTAGAGGGTAAATCAATAAACAGCACGGCTTCAGAAATGCGTGTTAATCTCAGGGAACTCATACCTTCACACCAGGTTAGGCCTTTCTACCCGAGATACCAATCCCAGACAGGATCTCGAGGGCCTGTTGTTCATAGGTGAGATCACCACACATAACAATGAAAACACACATATTCACCTTGTATTGACCAATCAAGTAACGAGCATCAGCTCCACGCTAACGTATGCACAGATGGAGGAAATGACATGACTGATGTCCACTTCTAATTTCCTTTTACTAAAGTCATAATCTCAGCATGTATACTTGTTGGTGCTCACACCACTTAGACGAAGGTCTTCATACTTGATATTCCTCGCTTCCTACAACTTTAGCAACTTTACATTTCCATTTACAGTTAGAAAGTAGATCTCTAACTTTTAGCAAATGGCACAGGACAAGAGGAGGCAAGGCTGCCGACCAGACAGACGAGCGTTCCACTCCCCAGCTTTTAACAAGCATAGTAATACATCAGTCAAAAGCAATAATTTTACTATTAATGAAATTCCAATTTGCCTTCAGTGCATTTCACGTTGACATTTTCCACATTGCAACAGTGCTTTGATAAAGTTTTTAAAATGCAAAAACGCATCTACGAGGCTAAAGACCAGCCCGGGTGTCAGCGTGCCTGGCAGAGGACTATGGTACTTAATTTTTATCGCCATGTGCCCGGGGCATTGGAAGCCTAAATGTTAACATTGGCTCCATTTTCATTATCATCGTATGATTATGGATTTTACTGCATTTAGCTGATAATACAACTAGGAGCTCACCTTAAAAGAAGTTGCTCGGAGGTTTCATTTCTGCCCAAATGAAATTTTCATTTGACAAACAAGTATAATTAGGCTGCACTTCTTGTTCAGTGTCAGTCTGTTTTCTGATTGAACTTAGACCAATTTGCTGCCACTAAATGAGTTTGAATAATTTCCATTCTGAATGTCTTGGGGACATTAGCTTTAGGAGTGCTAAGTGGCAGCATGCTTTTTGAAGTTGCTGATTATTTGATGCCACCCCTGTCTACCTATACGTTTTTGAGCTGACTTCAAAGTTAACAACGGGGGGAAAAAAGCTCCACATAGCCATCTTGGAATACAATGAGAATTTGAAAGTGTTTTTGGCCAGGTCTGGGAGGCAAAGTGAAAATTACTTTAATAAGTGTGTAATACACTTCGTTAGCTTCAATGCTCTTTGCTTCTTCACTTTATTTCTTTCATGTGGTCATATTTATTGTACTGAATGAGGAGATTTGTCTCTGCTGAAACTGTACACCTAATAACTAATACTGCCGTATCAGTTTCATTAAACCTGCTAATTACAAATTAATACATTATGAGTTATGACAACTGCTGCAGCTGGTTTTCGTGCTCGAAAAGCTTTCAGTTATTGATAATAATGTGACGTAGTTCTGCATCCATACTGAACAAGTGATTAAGCTGGCAACTCGTGTGTCTGCAGTTCTGACATACGTATTATCCTCATGAAATGTTTATTTCCCACAACACAATAACTTTTAAAACAGCAGGAGACAAAATGTTTGCAGATCACTTTGTATTAACACGACTGTAAAGCAACGAGATGAGAAACAGCAGGCCACTGTGGATGGCAGAGAGAAGTGGGGTTATTTGTTTATTTCTCCCTAATGGATTTGGCAGATGACCTAAAATCTGAGTAACAGCTATTTCAGTAGGGGTAATCCAGTCATCCTCAAAATAAATAAACACCAATGCGGAGCAAAACTGAATGAGAGAAATGGAGGGAGGGCAAAAGACAGAGCGGATTGCAAATAAAGCTCAGTGTGGGATTGATGAGAAGGAATGGGGATTTTGACAATGTGATTAAGTAATGGTTTCAAAATATGGAAGTAAGGGCAAAAAGGGAATAATTTACTGAGAATAAGAGCTGTGTATGTCACCAAAGGAAGGAATTACATTTCATTACCATAAAGAAGGAAAACCAAACTATAGCTACATGAGTTGGTGTGTCAAAAACCTAACCCCAGATCACATTTAAAATGGCTCAAATTGTACCTATTCTATCATAAAAAAAACAACTCTTATCAGTCATTTGACAACAATAACAGCTCTGTGACCAGAAACCCAAGATCAACCCACATTATCAAAGTGTTGAATAACAGAGCTTCACACAAAGCAGTGGTAGTCTACAATGCAGAGGGAAGCTGAACTAACCCGACAAAGGGCCCGGAAACCACTATAAAGTGGGGATAATGCAACTTAAAGGACAGAATTGCCGTTGATCCAAAAAGGACTGCAAAACATCTGTGATATATTCTTTTCTTTCTAGTGAAAGAAACAGCTCCCAACTGCACAGCACACGACACACGGAATAACACGCTGCGGTTTGGTCCATTTCTGCAACAATCGCTCAAAAACGCTGTTTCTAATCTGCTGAAGCTGTAAACAAAGCCAGCAATTAATAAACAGGGGTTAAACAAAAAGTAGCGTTGAAATGGATTCGGTTTAGATTGGAGACATAACATCAGCGTCACTTTGCTTACGCTAATACAAAAACAGGAAATGATCATTTGCCGTTGCATTTGACTTTTATGTAGGTCTTTCATCTGGTTTTTAAACCAAGCTTGAACCGTTATTTTACTCGATCTCTGTTCAAAAGAAAATCAATTTTTCTTACAGGAAATTTGGATTTTCCTTTCAACTTTCAGCACAATTGGATACAAGAAGCACCTTTTATTTGACAAACTGTTCAGTTTGATCATAGCTATGTTTACAGATGGGAGGATTATCTACATCTGTAATAGCATCCAACCTGGATTTGTTCCCTCTTTATTTCTTCCTCTGTGGGAGGTGAGTTTAAGGGTGCCACGTGTTACTGTGAGAGTTCTGTACATTTTCTAAGGTATGTGTTCATAATGGATACAGACTATGCCCCCTTGGAAAGTGTGATATTGTTTGAAGTTTGGAGAAAGCTTGATAGGTAAGTTTTCAGTGTTGTTTTCAACGGCAGGGCCTGCTTTTTATTCAACAAGCACATTTCCTAAGCTCGTGTTTGGTTGAAGTTTGAGCCCGAGGGGAAGTTTACTTACCTCTATTATTCCCAAAAAGGAAAAGTAATGTCGCTTTTATTGTTAGAATAAAAGCAAAACTTGTTTTTAATACCTCCTTTTGTTGTTTTAACGAGGGAAAGGGCAGAAACATTTTCAGAACCCATGTGGCACACTCTGGCTTCATGTGCATCCAAACTGATTGATCTTCGTCAGGGCTTCAAAGAAGGAAACAAGCGAATTTCATTTTAACAAATGATTTAACAATGTTTTCAGACAAACTCGGGCACTATCCAACTTTCATGACATATTCTGGGTTAAAAAGCTGAGTATAAAAAAAACTTATGAACACTACAATACCTGAGAGCACGATAATTTTAATTGACACAGTGAAATTTTATGCAAAATGCTGTCTGGTGTAATTCTATGCCAGAAAGTGTTGACTTTTCCAACTGCCATGATGATTACAGAGAGCTTCACTACATCATAGAGGAGGGACATTGATGCCGTGCTCCTCTACCTGGTTCTGAGATGTCAAGGCCGTGTGACAGAATTTAAGAAAACTCTTTTAGGTGCTCTAAGTCTGCCTCAAGTACACACACCACAAACTACTGCTCTTTTCAACATCATTTCGATAGAACTAAAACACACTGACAGTGTGACACATCATAAGTAGCAGCTCTAAAACAAAGTCACCGTGTGAATTATGCGCCACACATTAGCTTATTGCCTACATTTCGGATTTCTGGTGAACAGACCATTACTATATATTTGACTTCCACTCAAAGCTGGTATTATACCTTGATGGCTCACCATGGTTCTGGGTCTGATTTGGAGTCAGATGTGGGTCTTGAGGCTGGTGCATATTCTACGACTTATCAATGCTTTTCCCACCAAGTTGTACAGTAAAATCTCCAAATGCTTGTTGCAGAGAGAAAAACAAGTTTGATAATTATTATTGTTATTATTATTTTTCCATCTTACTTTAAAATGTGATCATAAACTGATGTTGTCTAGTACATTAAACATCTTCTCGCCATTGTTGAACTGTAGTGCAGACAAAAAGTTTTAGAAGTCATTAGGACAAGTCAGAGGATGATTTGCCGTCTCCATTGGTAAAGATTTTGAAATATTAAACCGCCCTTAACCCACAACACAAACAGTGATAAAGCCTAAATCAGATTTTGGTATCTGTAGCCCACAGTTTGTTTCCCTATCCACAAGAAAGCTGCTTAGCCTTGGCAGCTAGTGCATATGCAGATTGCTCCAGTGGCAGCAGGGCAGAAAAAAAGAGTGTCTGAGCAAACTCCTAACTGAGCTTTAACTGTATGAGCACAATAACTGAACAGGAAGAAAACAATGAAGATGATTTACAGCTATAATAGCTGAACACACCAGATCCGACAGTTTAAGTGGCCTTTTCATCATTATTAGTAAAAATCTTACGCTGCCGCTGGTGGGAGTTTATTCAGCTTCAATAAATATCAAAATTCTCCTTCTATTCAGATCTGTTGCTAAATCCCAGGTGAGTGACAGCTGCCAGCTACAGGGCTGTTAGAAGAGAGCGTTTGTTGATATAAGCGTGTTTTCCTCTCTTTGAGCGACTGATCTGCAAAGGTACACATAAAGGCCCTCCTTCAGCAATGTACACACAGCACCCTCGAAAGGAGTACAGAAAAAAAAAATGCCTCCCCCACTCCTTGCAACATTAAACAGTGTGGAGGGTGGGGGGTGTAAGGAGGACTCAAACAAATGCTGGAGAGTGGCAAGTTTGCATTTGCCCATACCAACAAGCTCCTATCTCATTAACAAACCGCTGAAATAAAAGAGTGCTTTTTTGGCTCACAGCTATAAAAAAAATTATCATAGTGATGATGTTCCTCAGCCGTCAACAGAGCTGTGATAACGTTGTTTGATGATGACTTTCCCATGAATGTTAAGCAGCCGCCGCGGCAGAGGAAAGGAGCTTATCAGCGCCTAATGCCCATCTCTAATTCCTGCCCTTCTTGAACTAGCCATTTTCTAACAGCGTTAACTGTCAAATTTACATCCCATCTTAATGCCACTAAAGAGTACGGGGGATGAAGAGTAAATGACAGCAGTGTAATGAGGAAGGCAAGGCATTCCTTTTCCTACTTTCTCTCCCCCTCTCTTTCTCTCAGGAGAAGGAGATTTCCAGTGTGGGGGCTTTTATCCCCCTCCTGGGCCATGATGTCGTGATGGAGAGGTTACCTGTGAACCTTCTGTACTGTAAGGTGCATATGAGCTTAATTAGCAATGGGCTCTTTTGTGAAAGCGGACAAATAGATTTTTCTTTTTTTTTCTCCACTGTACTGCGGATACACGGCAAAAAACATTCAGAAAATGAAGCGGTCTTTTAAAGGTAGAGCTAAAGGTGAAAGGGACAAACCAATGGCTGCCGTTCCAAACAAAACCATCGTTTTGATTATGAACGGAGTCCACTGGGGCATATTTATGAAAGCAAATCAGGACGAGCAATCAAGTCAGGTTGAAAATAAAGCTGCTTCTCTGCAGTTTTATCCTCATCACGTCACTGCAGTGACAGGCTTTAGTGAAAGACATCTTCCTGTCAAATGTCATCAGCACAACTTGTTCTAAATGCTTTGTCGTCAGAACTTCGCGGTTAGAGCACATAATGAAACAATACAACAAATTACATTAGTATGTCGGTTCAGTACATTTGAATATTTATTATCTAGGAGCTGACCAATTTAATTCCTTGTTTCTAAATTGGCATTTTGTGCAATAAGTCAATTAAAAATGTTGAACCACTGCAGGAGACAATCACCCCTGGCAGTTGAATATAGTAATGAGAAAAATGATGTAGCATCATTGTGAGAAACAAATTTATTTTAAAGGGATATAAGAGTATATACAAATTTATATACAAATACGCAGATATGCTCCCCAACACCCGCCTTCTATCCACAGACACACACACACAAAGTTTGTATAGTCAGTCCATACAGTAGTCAAAAAGTAGTTACAGACTATTTCCCCTTGTTCTTTCTAACTGTGTGTCAGTCATTAAACTTCATAAAGCAGTTTTCCAGTTAGTGCATTTCTCTGTTTTCCAATAAAGCGTAATACTTATACATAGTTCTGCTCCTTTAATGCAAATGAGACAAGTTCAAATTTTTTTTGCATAGAATTTAAGATGGCATTTACACCTCCTACCTTAGATTGTATCGTGACAATTAATTCAGCAAGCACTATTTCCCATTACACCAAGGCATTATTTTATGTCAGGGTAAGTAATGAATAGTTATCACGGCACGCAGGCCATGTAGCTGCAAAATACAGCTCTGTCTCAGTGTATTTTACACTGCTGGAAATCATGGAAGGGAAACGTTTCAAAACGACAATCTACTGAGATATGGGATGAAATGTGGACAGTGTGGCTGTGCGAAAGCAAATGCGGTTTGTTCGTAGCTTCACTTGGATCAGCAAGGGGGAGTTCATATTTAATATTCAATCTTTCCATTGCACACAGGGAAATTGGATAAAGAAAAACAGAAGAAAGGTTGTACATTCAATCTATGCCGCAATAATCAACCATGCAAGTGAACCTATGAATATGTAGTCCATTTCATCTGAGGGGTCGGACTCTGGTAGGGCAGGCCAGCAAAGATTAAATCTCAGCTCATCTGATTGGACCATATAAAGATTCAAACTGAGCTAATTTCATGCCGATCTGGTTGCCTCCAGTGAAACTATCCAAAAAGCGAGGGGCTATAATGATTTGGAAAGGAACAGACAACAGATAAATGGTTGAAATTAAGTTGAAGGGCCTTCTTACCTTTGAGAAGAAATATTTCAATTTAAATGTATCACTTTATCAGGGTAAGGTCCTCCAGCTTGGCAGCTCTGAGATTACACCAATTAGATACCAAATATGGTGAACTAACTGCAAATGAAGAAATGCTGTGTGTGCTCCTGTTTGGCATTACGCTGTTCCCAGACATTCAGTTACAACCACACTTAGATCTGATACATATTCCTAACCGATTTACACTGTTCATAAACACAAGTATTACCCTGAAATGACTTGGGTGATAAGACACAATCAACTGAAAAATCAGCCACAGATTGCAAATAGATGCATGTTGCACAGATGCAACAATTATAGTTTGTTTTCTTGTATATTGTATATCTTGTATACTGTATATGTTCAACTTGCTGCCTATTGTTTTGCTGCTTATTATTTTTCTGTACATTTTATCCAAGCACAGTCTGATGTCAACCCCGTGAAGGTTTATCATAAATAAGGTCTGAATCTAGAGAAAAGCAATGACAACAAACTGCTTAGGAAAAAGCCAAATTGTGAATTCAACATGCTAAAAATGATCACATTTCAGTTAAAATAATAAATTAATCATGAAAATAATATTCCAATCATTCAAACTTTTTATTTAATTTTACAGCGTACTAAACATCTTGTTATTTCCATGTCGTTTAAAGGGGCTGACTGTTTTTTGTTCCTCTAAATTTAAAATGAGACATCAATATGAAAGTTTAAGGTTCATATTTCAGCTTAAAAAAAACCACCTAGCTCATTCTGGATAAATCAGGAAAGCATACAGGGGACATAGCACCGACCTGTCCGTAGCTCTGCTGTGTGCAGTATCTGAGCTCCGCCTGTGGGCTCAATAGATTTGACACAAGAGTGCTGATGAATCTCATCAGTTTAATGTGTTTATGCTTGCTAAGCCCTGAAAGCTTATTGCTGTTCAATGGAGTGCCACAAAGTTACCTAATTTCCCCCTGGTCGTCTCTCTGGGTCGGCTGGCAGCACAGTCTCCCAATAACACGATGTGCTCTGCAACCTGTGGAAGACAGAGGGCACGCTGTGTCTCAGTGATTTGTGTTATCGGGCACAGAATGGGCTTTGACAGGAATACAGTGTGCACAGACATTACTGCTTTTTTCCATCTTAAATTCTACCCATGACTGTCTCTCTCCTTCCACATTGATCCCTGTTTTTTTTTTTACAGCCTTTCCCCTGTAAGTGCTTTAGTCTTATCTTCACTGCCCCCACCTCCTCTGTCTCATATTCCAACCAACGAGGCTGGCTGCCTATATGACAGCTAACACCCAGTATTAATTAAAATGTCATGCCTCCAAATCAATATTGTAAAACAGTTCAAACACAACTCATCGCCACTGCTGTGATAAGTGCTGTTGGGTGACAGGTAAGTCCAAAGAAAGAGATGCGAGAGAATGGTGTGACGGAATTATCCAGGGAGAACATGTAACATTAAAATTTATGACCCCCCCCTCATGTGTTACTTCATCGCTCACAATTGAAAATTATCCACACTGTCATGAAGTGTGCTGCACTAAACTGACAGATCCATAAAGTCAGCAGCAACAGGCCAGGAGGCTTGATGCAAGAACTCCTCGGTAATATTTCTTCCTGCGTTAAGACTGACTAATGCACAGGAGACTGTCGGGGGAGGGGCTGCAGTGTATTTGATTAAGTTCTTCTTAACTACTCTATTTCAGCAGAAGTACACAAAAGGTTGCAGGTGATTATAACAACTGCTTTCAGTGGACTTATGTGACACAGAATGTAGGCTCGAGCCATAATAAATCTCCCCCAAAAAGTTATTAAACCAGAGAACTGCTGTTATTTTTATTTTTTTTTTTTTGCAATGTTCCAACCAGGCTGAGTGACATTTGAGGTTGATTCCAAACTTGGAGTCGTACGTCTCCGCACATCCTCACGGTAAGACAATGTTCAAAAGCAATGCTCAGGATATGGATAGAATGTGACAAATTCTGTCAGAGTAAATATGGTTTAATAAATGAATTAGCTTCATAAATAATGGCTGTAATGACATTTTAGGGGACAATAAGCCTAAGCGTTGTCAGGAAATAGTTGATGTATGAGTTTCATGCCTCAGCGGTTCCTCAAAATGAATAGGCTTGGGAAGATAGCAGGGGCCTGCAACCAGCCTATTTCCTCGAATTATCTACTTGTTGTCAATTTGCACAGTGGAATTACACATGCAAATTGAACTGCCTGCACAAACACCACTTGGAGATGATAAAAACAAATTAACAAAGGCTATAGAAGGAGGATTTATTTCACTGGCTAACCCAGGTCAAGCAATACATGTATTTTACGATTGTGTGTACCCAATTTTGGTGTAATTATATCAGCAAATTATTCTTTGTAATCTTATTATTTTTCCCCTCAACCTTCTCCTTGCGCACATAATTAACTTCCCTCATATTCTGACAAAACCCAACTCGTCACTGCATCAGAGGAGCACAGTTTAATCTGATTTGGGGTTCATATTTGTCACCTCTCTGCAGCAGACACTCAGAAGAAGGTGAGAGGTCAACAGTTTAGTGACACTGTTTAGTGTAACTGTTTGGTAGAGGAGCAGGCAAGTCGATGTAGCTGAAGCCAAAATGTTAAAATATATATAATCACCTCTTAACATCATCCCTCATACTGGGGAAGAAATTAAGAGTTCCCAGACCTCCACGTTTGCTATTAGATATCTCATTTACTTTGTACACACACTGCTAATCTCCACTAATGAATTCTGCCACACCAAGCCAGATCGAGATGACTTAAAATTATTACCACTTCCACAGATATGCCTTTCCTCATTTGAGGCTCAATTTGGCTGGCTCGCAAAAACAGTCTGTCACAGTAAGATACTAATAATTAGGGTTTTAAGATGATTAGTTTATCTCTGTGCTCTTACAGTCCTGCCTCTTATCCACCATGGCCAAAACTTAATAAGAGGCTCTAAGTTTTAAACAACCAACTCCAAATTACCAAGAAATGACAGAAATAATGAACTGGAGCACATGCCAGGGAGAGAGGGAGAGACTGAGAGCTGAGAGACTTTAATTTGAGTGTGAAATAGAGCACAAAGCCGAGTAATCAATAAGAAAATGATTCAGACCTGTAAAACCACAATTGTTTAGTATTAGCAGGACTTTGCAACTCTCATTTACCTTCAGTCACTGATGTGCTCGTGAACTTGTCACACATGTAATTAAAGTCACAATAATGCTGAGTGAGTGATACCAGTTATGGGTGCATATTTCAGAGGATGACATATTTTGCATGTTCAAGATGACATTCAATATAGCATTAGCCATGATCAGACAACTTTAATACACACCACATTTAGCCAAGACTGTGTAGATCTCTCACATGAGGCTATGGGAGGGTCAAGGTCTCCAGCTTTTCTTAGTACTACATTTGTGTCGAAAATGGGGCTCAGTATCAAATTTCAATATTGTTTTTTGTTTTTGTTTTTTTTCTTAGACAAAAATCTGTCATTAAGTATGAAAAGCTTGTGCTGAATGTCTGGTCAGATTAACAGCTTTTGATATGCTATTTTCATGTTTTGGTTAATAAGTCCCCAAAGCCCTGAATTACAATGTTAAATACCTTGTATGGTCACTGTTAAAAAAAGGAGTCGATTAATTGAAATAAAACTGAAAAACAACAACAACTGCACACAATCAGAGGTATAACTACAGAACCGCACAATATCACTTGAAGTAATTTACTTGATGATTATTGAAATGGTTCTTCATTAATCTTGATTATTCAATCGGTTAATTGGGTAGGTGTCTCAACCCTGTCAGCTTTAACTTAAAAAAATCAAGCCAATTTTAAACAGTATTTTGGAAAGAAAACGTTTCTGTGTGTCTTATCAAAGTCTGTGGACTTTCAAGAACTCCAAGTTGAAAAATAAAATAGAGTTAAACAAAATAAATAAATGAAATGCAGTATAGCGCACAACACTTCAATGGCATGCACAAAGCCTAGCAATTGACCTTTTCACATATACATTGCATTTATGGGACTTATCCTTTATACTACATTCATATGGCACACAAAATACAGAGTATATAATTTATGTATATTATGGGCATTGCAATAAGATGCAACCAAAAGAGAGCCTAATGTGAATGACTGTGAAAGAGCAATTTAAGGGTAGATGCCTGTGCCAGTGCTGGGGGCTATGCAAGATTTGCATGCTAATCATTCTAATAATAATGTAATGCCCACAGCACTTTGAGCAAATTGCGAACTACTGGTCATAGAAGGAAGCTTATCTTGCCCAGAACATGACACAAATATAGGTTAACATTTGAATGATTCCTGGTAATTCACGGACCTGTTAGTATCCAGGCTCACCTCAATTAGAAATGGTCTACAACAGTTTTCTCTCGACTTTTCTCAAGTCGAGAGCAAGCTTTTACCACTATTAACCCTTGAATTCTTCCAACGTCTCAATTCAAAGTTATACTGTCACCATAACCCATTAGCCCGACCAAATAAAACCCAATACGTGCAAAAATTCATAGACGATAGCAAAAAAAAACCTTTCTGGAAGGTGAGCTTGCAAAAACAACAACCAATGAAAGCTTTTGTTTCGTTCACACGCGCCCTTGTCAAGCTGTTCTGAATGCAGGTCTGATTGGATGATATGTTTACTTGCTGCTAGCTATCATCCAATCAGCGCGTTCCTAAAACAAGCGTCACTGTGTTTACCCGGAAATAGGAACTTGCACTGTTTACACAACGGTGTAACACTTTGTGGACAATTTCAACATACTGAAGTGTTAAATGCGTCTGAAATGTGAATGCAAACTACTGACTCGCTATGTACAGCGGACTCCTGCCAAAGGGTATAACTGAAGAAGAGCTTAGTCCGGACGAGGAAGAGGATGCGCAGGGAGATGATCTTGAACAGAATAGGGACGGTAAAAATGGTTCAGCTGAAAACTTCAGATGTGCTACGGAGAACATTGGCTCGGTCGTGGAGGCACAGTCGACCGCCACTGACAGAGAAGCCGACAAGGACTCCCCGACAAGCAGTATGCCTGGTATATCCCCGGAGATGTGGCAAGTAGGTTGTTGTAATATGCGGTGAGCTGCTTTATTGTAGCAGCCACCGGCCAGTAGCTTTGGTGCTGTCTGCAGATGTGAAGCAAACTCTCGAGTTACATTACATATATATTATCTCCAGATCTGCTTGAACTTGAGCTAACAGCTGAGTGGAATGATGCCTGCAAGATTTTGGGAGTCCTATAGGACAGAGTGTACATTGCATGAGTGCAGCAGAAATATATCAATTGTTGTGGTGCTGTGAATTCACTACACTGTGTGTGTTTTTAAGAAATTCGAGGCACTTCGGAAGGAGAAAGAGGAAATGAAGACAATGAAACTCCCTCAAAAAAGGAAAAGAAGAAGACGCAAGAAAGGTAGAAGCAGTAACCATGCACTGATGTAATGAAGCCGCATATTGGTGCACTTCCTCCCTGTGTTATTTAAATCTTGTCTTTAGCTGCTGTTCCGTTGCATGTAAGTATTTAACTAAATATAAATGGTGTCTTTTATGTAATTTACAGGAGCAGAAAGTGAAGAGCCTACAGAGACAAGGTAACAACTTGTTGCAGGGGAGTTTGTACAGCCTAGCTGTGGACTGTGAATTCAACACTAACTTCCAAAAGTAAAACATTGGTTGAGGGCGACACAAACAGTTGTGTAATTAGTTCATTATTAACTGAATAATACGCACACAATGCTCATCCATTCATCTATCTATCTATCCATCCATCCAGCCAACCATCCATTTTCTAAATCTGTTGTCATGCTGTTATTAGTTTTAAGTCACTGCCGTGTAACTTTTATCCAGCATCGTTCTGCTTCTAGTTAATGGGCTCTTCTTTTTTCAAATTTTTAGTTTTTGGCTGAAAACCAAAACATGCCAACAACTTGATTGTTGCAGTGTTTTCATTTGAAGGAATATTAGAATTTTAGACACAGAGAATCAGTCTGTGTCACTGAACCACAGAAGAAACCCGGATCACATTTGTGGAAAACAACCTTGGAGTAGTGACAGAAGTAAGATATTTCCGGAAGGTTTGTGCGTCTGGTTTTGCACAGGTGAAGCGAACAAGTGTAGCGACTAGGTATAGAAATTGTGGTCAGCTCAAATAAGTGTATTTGTTTTGCAGCAAAACACGTCAATCTAATTTCATCACAATTGTAAAAATGAACTCCAGTTAAAGGAAGAAATGGGACAACAGAATATAGTTTGTCTTACTGCATGTTGTGGACATTAACAGACATTTTTTTGTTGTTGTCAGAGAGCATCAAGAGGAACGAGAGAAGCCCTGGAATGAGCTTAAGCAGTATTTTGGTGTAAATGATCGATTTCTACCCCCCGCATGCTCAAAACCCCCTCCAAAGGTAACAAAGACTACCCTCCTAACTTATCCTGTGAGGTTTAATTCTGTGGCTGTCGTAACTGTTAGTAACACCTTCACATCTCCTTTGTGTCTCAGTGGCACTGTGTCTTCTCATTGTTTTATTTGATCTGACATGTGGATTAGAGGGAACCCTCTGTAGTAAGTCAACCTGACAGAGAGAAGAATATTAGGGATTACGCTCAGCCACGTTTAGTGATAAGATTAGAATGAATTTCCTTGCTGCTGTGTGTAAGATTAAAGTGAGATGAAGATTATTTTTTTTTTCCCCTGGAAAAAAAAAACTTAATGAAAAATCCAAATGTTGCTCCACAAAGGAGCGCAGCGTTCAGGGACTTTGTACAGATTCTGTGACTACAGCTGGAACTTTGAAATAAACGGTTATATAAAACAGTGATATGTGCAGCTGCTATTTAATTTTTCGTAATTGAAACAAAATAGAAAACTGGAAAACACTTCTGCACTTAAAGATGAATGAACACTTTCTGCAAAAGCTTGCAAATTGCCAAGGAAGCAAAAAAATAAGCTCAATGCAAGCTTGAAGAACATTCTAACTGACCCAGTGAATAGGAACTGTTCTCATTTCAATTTGAAATCCCCTTAATGGTTATTTTGGAGTATTTTGTGCTTAATTTATCTGAGAGCAGCATAAAATTGAGTTTTTTTTTTTGATGATGATTTAGTGTAATTTTGAATCGGGCAACTATGAAAGGATAAAAGGAATGTTTAACAAGCTGAATGAAACAAAACTTGTCACATCCACATAATGAGGGACTCCATCATTCCTCAAATGCAGAGTCTTGTAATTAATAATATTTTGATACTGGCAAGACTTTCGCACAGTTTCTTGAGTAGGAGCTATAAATATATTGTAGCTGCCAGTGGCCAGATGTCATAATTCATCTGCTAATGGCTTTTATTCAGTAACCTAAAAAACATTTGAGGCCATATATATAACGATGGTTTGTCAGTTTGAGTTTTGTTTGAAAGTTACACGGAAAATGTTCTCACTAATTTGTTTAATATTCAAATTTGTGGTATTGTCTCTTTATTTTTTACAGTAAAAAATATATCACAGGGGGGAAATGAATAATTACCGCCTCTTTCCGGTATATTTTCCTACCCTGATGAGATTTTTGGGGGGCTGCAGAAATGTGTCGGCTGGCCCTGTCCGATTGAGCTCATCACAGCAGAACTGGCTCGCCATCAGTAACCGGGGGCTTCTCTGTACCCCCCACCTCCTCTCCCACCCTCCTCTGCTTTGGCCTGTAATGGAAATGTGTAATTAAAGAACCACATTTATGTTTGGTAATCTCCTGTAGCATTTCTAAGATTTCCTCTCTAATATCCAATCAAAAAGGTTTTCATTTGTGAAGCAAAATCTACATATTTGTGGTAATGGCAATCATATTAAAAATAAGGCCCTGGGGACTTTTGAAGTTACTCTTTGATATTTTTTTTCTCTCTCTACTTCTATTTCTAAAAAGAAAAAAAATCAGAATTTTTTTTTTTCTTCCTCTCTTTTGCAGTCCGGCCTAGAAAAGAGCATAGAGAAGGCCATAGCTGAAGGGGACATTGCAAAGGCGGAGGAGATGAGCGACAGACTCGCCACTCGAGAGGTACGTTGAGCCGATAAGAGATCTTTGGGGTGCTCCCGCTGTGACAAATCAGGCTAATGGATCCGTGGCCATTTCTGCTGCAAAGACATAGAGGAACAAAAACACACGCAGACATCCACCATTCAGTCCTGCAGCCCTTTTCCATTGAGTTAATGGAAAGCCCTCCCCTTAGTTTTGAAGTGCTGCAGTGTCTAAAGGACTTTTGGCTCTGCTTTTTAATGAAGGGTACATCGCTTTCAAGCCAACTGTTAAATCATTCTCCAGGTAAGAGTTTCATACCTTTGAAGTGTACATACACCTAAATGCACTGCCTGAAGTTTTGTAACTAACCGCCTTGGCAGGCATCAAGGATCAAGTGGTTTGAAACTAATTTAGCATAAAATGTAGCCCACACACATATAATTGCGGTTAAAAAGACACATAGCTGTAGTGTTGCTTCTTCACTGAGGGGAATAGCCGTACTTTTGAGCATCAAAGTTAAACTTCTTTGTTTTTATTATGAGCGTTGCTTACAGCACAGGAACGTTTACGCCTTATAATGCAACACAGTAATGGAGCATACTGCAGGCTCAGGCTTTCATTGTCAGGCAAGGATTTCAATTAAGTTGCAAAATGGGAGGGGCCATTAGTTCAGGAAATGCTGTACTTTGAATTTTTTTTTTTTTCCATTTCAGTGATATTTCCAGTTATTCTCTGCATAACACAGATAAATATAGTACATATTGTAATGATACTGGAGGTTTAAGTTATGGCCACCAGTTTTCTTCATGTGCAGTTTCTGCGGCAGGTGGAAATACTTCAATAGCCGTGAGTGGCCATTGCTTTTGTGAGTCAGTCAGAGGCATGATTTTGTAACACTTTGTCAAGCAGTTTTGAACCAAACAGTTTTAAATCCTTAAAAAACCGTCTCATTCAGTGTGCTCACATGCAGTTTAACCGAGCTGTGAAGCCCGACGTGACGGGACAGCCGCCCTCATCCCAGTGTACAAGCATGGGAAGGGAATCGATTTGTTTACAGAAGTATGCCCAGCTCCACAGGCGTACTGGGTGTTTGTCCCGGTGATCTTTAATTTGACTAAAATAATTGACACAAACACTTTAGCTGGCAGCAAATTACTACCATGTCGAGCAGTAAATTGGACAGCTTTACATCTCTTCTTAATTTCATGTGTGCAGTACCTTTTTATTTGAATTTTTTTACAAATGAGATTCACACTATCCCTTGTGGTAATTCTCCATTGTTTGGAACTTTTTCTCTTTTCGTGTAACAGCTTCTTCGGTTTAAACCCAGAGCGGGAACTGTGGATCACACATAGAGCATTTAGGCCAGTTTGAGTCCCATTGAACACGAAGGACTAATTCTACTCTCTACTGCATTATCTGGAATGCGTTAGTCTGGCTTTAAGAATTAGAATCAGATTCAATACAGATTTGCTTGGACTTACATCCATTTTTTTGTGTACTGGAAAATTGGGATTTGGGGCTTGTGACATCAGATGGCTAATCTCCTTGGTTTAATATCACACACATGCACCTGTTTCTGCTTTGTTTACATGGCAGCGATGGACCAAGATAGCACTGGTGCTAGCTTTGCAAACAGGACTTTTTATATGTTTGCATATAAATATATGGGTACAGGTCAACTATATTAAGGAATGGATGTATCGGATTGTGCGTGCTGCTACATAAAAAGAACACATAATGCCTGTGTCAGTCACCTAATTTGACCTAATTTTGGCCCGATACATTTAAAAACCATCAGATTTAAAGCATTAAAGCTAAATTTTTGCAATTTTTGTTTAAATAAATCCATAAATGACTTTTATGGCAAAGAAGAAGATCCTTACCAGTGTCAGGTCTGCATGCTAAATCATAAAGCCAGCAGCCAGTAACCTCGGCTAAGTGTAAAGACTGGAAGCAGCTAACCTGCTCTAAGCCTTACGTTGTTTCTCACCAAAATATGGTGTTTAGTTTTTTTTATTAGAATTTTTTGGAAGGACCCGACCTTTGATTTATTCAAAGGATTCAGTTAAAAATGAGTGTTGAGTCATGTAATGCAGGAAAATAAGTGGAATGTTCCACCGGGTCGCTTGAAATGGCCTCTTCTCATTCGGTTCATGCAGTAACACGTGATGCATGTATTTATATGTATCAGAAAGCCCCCCCTCAAAAAAAAAGTGTGATTACCTGAACTCCAGTCAAGACGTGCACCCAAACATAAGCAATAGACCGGGATCGATGACGCCTCTTACTCGAACTAAAGCTATGGGATATGTCCTTGCTTCACTCCTTTTTTTCCTAATTCTCAGGAAAGATATTCCAGGAAAAATTCATCAGCTTGAATTTATAGGATGGCTCTTAAACACTATTTGGGGGGGAAAAAAAGCGGTTGTACAATTCATGGAGTTGGCCTTACAAACGTGGCCTGGTATCTACGTTTTGTAATGGACATTTGTCCGCAGCACCAGAGTCCTTTTAAATTTCATAGAACTGCCAGCAGATTGGTCAGAAATTTGGGAGTTAACTGAAAGCTCTTGTGAGTGGCACCTGCACTGTACTTTCAGAAAGCCTCTTACAGGGCCGGTGGATTGGTTTTAGCCTGAGCTGAGGTTCTCGCCTCCCTGGCACCTGCCTTATGTGCTGCCAGAACAGTGATGGGACGTGACAGCAGTTTGGCAGCTGCGACTCATTGTTGAGCGGTGATAACTTCATTTGAAGGGAGTGAAAAAAAAAAGAATAAATAAAAAATGTGCCATTTTCAAATCCCTCAAACTGAAGCGATGCAAAGTTGTGCATGTTTACTTTAAAAGAAAAGCAGCCCCACATGCAGTGCGTATAAAGAGCAGCACAGGAGGCAAAGTTTGGAGGATTCTGATTTAGTTAGGAAGGATTATGGTAAACCTTAAACGATGCAGCCTGTAATGCAGATAGCATTTAGAGCAATCCTGTTCACATTTGACAAGAGCACAGTGACAAACATTTATAGGATCAATAATCTCCGCTGTGGCCAGAATCAATTTCAAGGTTATAATTGAGTGGCTCATTTGCTATGGAATGGCTTAGATGTTTAATTTGTTTACGGTCATAACAGCAAGACGGGATCATGGCAGGCTTTTCACAGGGAGAATAGGAGCAGGTTTTCTCTATTAAAAAAAAAACAAACAAAAAAAGAAAATGCAAAAGCATTCCGACAGCTATGAAGATGGAAAGAGGCCTGCGTGTCCCTCTGGGCATTGTTCAGTAAAGAAAATGCCGATACACGTTGGATGACAATGTTTCAATGTATTTTACATCCTCAATCTTCCGGTTTCCCGCTTATCTCCTCAAAGCAAAAGGAAATGAAAGGGAGAAACAGAGCTTGCTGTCAGAATATCCCCTTTTATGAAACAAAAATGTTTGTTCCTTTTGTTTTCTGCTCCCTCAAATCGATTAATGATTTCTGCTTGCTCCACTTTCCTTTCCCCTTCAAATCTGAGCATTAGAATAACTCGATAAAAAAACCCCTTTTTTTTTTTTTTTTGAAGCCCCCATACAAATTCGGAGATATGCCCTCTTTCATCCATCAGACTTCTTAAACGCTCTGCCCGGATACCGCAGCTGAAGGTTTTCTCCGCTTATTGGTGCTTTTAAATGTCTCCCGTGGCTGAAAGCCTTTGTTTTAGATTAATTCACGAAGACATGTTCAGTTTGTTTGTTTTTTTCCCCCCTGTTTTATTTTCAAAGCGAAAGTATTAGCACCTCCAAAGATGCTGCAAATGTAAAATAAAAGTAAAAATGCATAATATCTGCATTGCTGAGCCAAAGCTCTTTAACGCTTTCGTTTAAACAGTGCAGATAGGGCTCCTTTTCACACAAAACTCTGTTAATCGGTTTAGTTTTCTTTTCACATGCTTTAGAGGGCTCAGAATGATGTTCAAATGAAAGCAGCTAAGCACTTTCAGTAGGTCCAGTAAATTATAAGGTGCAAGTTCTCCTATTAGAAAGGCTGGGTCTCCATCCTTTGATTATCACTCTTTATTATGAACTTCAGCAAGTTGCATATGGGCTAATTAAATAATTCTGTGACTGACGGACACATTATAAACCGCTCAAAGCCTGACAGGAGGCTCGATAGCGATCCAGCTGCTCATATTTGACGGATTGATTTTTCGGGCCCTCTTGGTAAATGAACCAGTGCAAAAAGCTGATATCTACTGAGCACTGCAGAAAACTGTGTAGCCTCCCAGTGCCATCAGTCAGGTTGTGGGTTGATAGCTTTTTAGATTTAGTCACGAACGCTTCTTCTCTTTTCCCTGAAAGTTTGACATGGACATCAGATCTCTTTGCAAATTCCAAAACCAGAACACAGTGGCCGACATCAAAACAAAACACTCCATCTGCGATGTTGCGGCGTCTGTGATTCAGATTTTATTTTGTCCAACCGCAGAACAGTCCTACTTAAAGGAAGCATTCCACAGTCCCTGTTTTTAACCCTTAGCACTACTTCACCACCACTCAACACTGGTTCACCACCTTTTGTTCCACATATTGTGAAATTTCCCCAAATTTGCAGTCTGAATTTTTATTTTTTTTATCTCTTTGCCTGCACAGTCTTCAACTGAGACTGAACTCCTTTGGTCTCGACTTCTGAAAGACTCATCCCACATGGGATGCTCTTCTCATACTCAGTTGCTAATTAAGCAGCTAACTAGTTGTGAGATGTTCCACCGCATTTTGCTTTCCATGTCCCAACTTTTTCAAATGCTGGCACTAGTATCAAAGTGTTTGGACTTAGAGTTAGTTATTACACTTTTATTACAAGGTTATTGTGGTCAGTAGAATTGAAAACAGCATCGTAACGTCTCTTAACCCCGACAATAAGTGGCAATAAGTTGAATTGCCAGTAAAAGTTTTGAAGATTTTCACTCAACAATATTCTCACAAAACAATATGTATGACTAATAAACAAAGTCTTTGAGCTGTTTTTGAACTAGTTAGCAGCTGTTGTGTTATTTACACTGAGTACATTTCTTGACAGAAGACAGTCATGCCGTGTTAGAGCTTACGTTTCCCCTGTAGTGCTCATCACAGCCATTAGAGCAGCATTACAATTTCAAAACAAACTCTTTACAGTCTTTTACAAAAAAAAGGGATGTCAAGTCCCATTTCACCACTTCCTGGAGTTAAACAGTATGAGAAAATTGAAAATTGCTGCTGGGCTCTCGTTTGTTTTTGTTTTTGAATCTTTCGCCCAAACGAGACTTTGGAGGATGAGTTTAAGTTCGAGACGTATCTGTTGTCGAACTGTTGAGGCAGTTTGCGCTGAAAGGAGTGATGGCTCAGCCACAAAGCGTCTGCCATCTCTGCACAGTCAGCCGCACAGCAGCTAGCAGGATGATGGGCTCATATCCATCAAATCGGTTCAAATGTGGTGGATGTTTGTCATAAACGGGCGACTTCATCGACGTATGAAGAGCTAGAACTAGTTTTCCATCCATTAACCTCGTCACCGGCTGTCTCACTTATGGCTGTTACACTAATAACTTCAAGATTAGTGCTTGTTAACTGATTGCCTGAAATCCCCCCCTGGTTCTTCAAAATGTTTGTAAAGCTAATACGCTGCTAGCCTCATTTCTGACTAGAGGCTGGACTTTCCTGCTGAAGTTTTCTGTAAACACTGTTTAGTCAAATTGGTCCCTCCTAATAGACAATAATTAGCCACATGAATATGTAATAACTGGAGCTGTTTCTGTGGCTTTTGAACATGCGGACGGTTATAATATCCCTCATTATGTAGGAGCTCATATTTCAATGGAAGCAGCTGCTGAAAGGAAAAGCCCCACTGTCCTTGAAATCTACCCTTTGGAAAGCCTCGCTTAAATGCTGTGAAACAAAGGTGGTGCGGCATTTTGTCAGAGGAGACATGGTGGCTTAGTTGAAACAAAGAGCTGAACTAAGAGGGTTTCATGATATTTATGTTATTTAACACCTTTTTTCTTCTCGCCACCTTCTCCCTGCCATGCCCCGTGTTTGTAATCAAAAAATTAATGAGCGGGGCTTTTGTAGAGAGTGGATTTTATCAGATCCTGACTTTCCCCGCCCCACATCAGAGCCGGAGTCTGACTCCGTCTCCCCTGTAAGTCCCCCCCCCCCCTCAGGCCACCTCGCTGAGAGTTGAGGGGAAACTCTCCTCTTTGTTCCTTTTTCCTTCAGCATAAGCAATTTATCACTGAATGAACTTTTATTGTATCTCTGGATGACTCACATTAAACGTTCGCCCATTAATTTTGAAATGGGTACTAAGCTTTTATCAAATGCCTGGGAATCTCATTTGGATTATTGTATTTCATTAATTACTTGATAGACAAAGCATACTTTTCAATGTAGATTTGTGTGCTGTTTAATTAATTAGCATGTTTTCTCTTTTAATTAAAGCCATTTTTTTTCTCTTAAATTAAAGCCCACAGCAAAACACATATATAATTTGTTTGTAATTAGGCCTTAATTGGTGGTAGTGGAAGCTTAGCACCCTCGGTTTCCTTTTTCATGATTGCCATTTTATTGCCAGTCACTCATTAATTAAACTGTTTTTTCTAATTAGCTTATAAAACTGTTGATGGCATATTATTGTAAGTGTGAGTTCAAAGCTTGCTAATAAGCCTACCCTACTCAGAAGAGGCGAGATAATACAGTGTGCATAAAGCAGGCCAACTTTCAGAGATTTTCCCCCTTTTTTTTTTTTTTTTTTGGTCTATTCCCTGAAGATGACACACCATGTGTATCTAGCATCAGATATACGAGAAAAAGGAAGAGTGGAGCCATGCCTGCTCTTCTGTGCCTCGCTTGGAGTGGCTCTCTTTCGGCTTGCCATGTAATTCTGTTTGTCAAAGTGAAGGCAAGATTACCAAAAGCTTTTATGAGGCCACCCCGAAGAAAACTTTTTTCAACTTTTCTGGGATGGCTGTTTTTTTTTTCGGTATTTGGACTTAACGTAGTTCATGTTCTAGATTTTGTTGACAATTAAGCTGGATTGAGCCGGACTTGAGTTGAAGGTGTTCCCCATCTCCATAAAGTGCCCTGAGAGGACTTTTTTTTTGGATGAACTGGCAGGTGAACAGAACGCTGCTGCTCGAGTCCTCACAAGGACCAAAAAAGTAGATCACATCACCGCTGTCCTGCGGTCTTTGCACTTTGCATAGATTTTACTTGTTAGTTCATAAAGCTTTGAATGGTTTAGGGCCCAAATATATTAGTGACATGAACCATCCAGACCACTCGGGTCCTCGGGTGCAGGTCTGCTCTCCACCCCAAGAGTCAGAGCCAAACAGGGAGAAGCAGCTTTTAGTTCTTATGCTCCAAATGTCTGGAATAAACTTCCAGAAAAATGCAGTTCTGCTGAAACGCTCAGCTCTTTTAAATCAAGGTTAAAGACTCATTTGTTTACAGCTGCATTTGATGAGAGTATTTTTTAAAATATTTTTTTATTTTTGGTCTTGTTGCGTCTTTTGTTAAATGTTTTATTCTGCTCATGTTCCTCTGTCATTGTGTGAAGCACTCTGAATTACCTTGTAGCTGAAAGGTGCTGTACAAATAAACTTGCCTTGCCTATAATATATATATTACGTGCACATTAACTCAGTCATTCCCATTTCGGGATTCTTTTTTTATGTCACCATTCAGACAGAAATATTGGACTTCCCTGCTTTTAATTGAGAGCTGCGGTTTGTAGCAGCTCTGCATGTTCAAATGTCCCAAACAGAACATCTGAGCGTAAAAATTAGGACGTACTTACATGTTACTACCCAACAGGATAGAATGGAAGCACATTAAGCAGTTGCATGCCTCACCGATCAACAGATCAGCGACGTTTTTACGAGGCTACAGCTTCCCCAATGAGAGAATCTTCTGAGCTTCATTATCTTCGGTTTACAATAATATGAATAGTTTAAAAATAACAATCAGTGGCAGGAATTGTTGAAATTGTAACCTTTTCACTTTACAGTAAACTGTCGCCTAAGCACCAATTAACTCATTATAATAATGAACAATAATAATCATCTATCACTAATTATGATGTTGCTACAAAGCAACAGTGAGGAGGATTTTGATTCTTTTTTTATGACAAGCTCGGGTCATGTCTATTGGTTTCGAAACTCTTTGTTGTGCTTAACATTTACACAAGTGAATGTCCTGCGCATTAGCTGAAAAGCAACAAAAAAACCCCAAAACAACAGCAAAAGAGCTCTCATGACCCCTCGAGACCTGCACTGTCACGTCAGGTGATCCTGCAAGAACACAAAACTGTGCTTGAGGTGATCCATTACTTTGCTCGAGAGACTTCCAAAGGACTAACCCGATGAACTGCGTATTCCTTCCTTTTTAATGCGATATGGGTGGCATTAATTGACCTTTTGATCTTTTGACCCTCCCAGTATTCCTGGCAGCGCCGAGGCTTTGCGGCCAGAGACACATTTTTCTTCTCCCCTCCGCCTCACTCCCAAGAAATTAGGCAGAAATAACACACAAGCTGCCTAATCTGATATTCATTCCTTTCTTATATAGCCCTGCTTTCCAAAGTTGACTAAGGCCACATTATTTAGGCATTAAGGTAGTGTGATAAAGGAATTAGGGTGGTCATTAATCGTTTACACGTCAAATGCAGCAGAGCAGCTCGGGGAGGTGATTTAGCGAGGCAAAGCCATATAGCCCTTGTTAATCCACCTCTCACACGTTTTAATTGGAAGGGGCTTCCTGGATAGAAAATTTATGAATGGGTTTAAGGCCATTTCTTCCTTAAAGCCATCATTTATTTCATATTGTTAATAGGAGCTTTAACACTTTATCCACATGGAGACGTATTTTGCTCATCTTTCATTCAGCTATTGTCTTTCTGCACGATAATTGCCACAGTGTTTTTGTGATCCTTGTGCTACTCATTTATCAAACGCCTCAGTAATGATGCAATAAAACAGGCACTTAAAAGAAAAGTGCGAAAATGTTCCTAAGATAGACTCGCTCCGTCTTACGTATAGTTTACACAGCAGCAGAGCCATTATTTTCTCTTCTTTTCTTTTCACGGCTCCATGTTTGGGTCTCCACTCGAATCTCCATGACGACCCAAACATGAATGAACAGAAAGCGGGGCTATTGACTTAACCCTCCTAGTGGCCCTAAGCCGCCGCTGCTGCTGCTGCAGTGCCAGCATTGTGCACCATGAATTTTCTTCGCCCGCAAATCTTCCAAAGGTCAGAGAATTAATCCTCTGAATAAACCTTGTTTTTAGCAGGGCTGCACACGGGCCACACAAGAGAGAGAAACACTGCACAGAAACATGCTTGTGATGGACTCTTAATCGTACATTAATATGAGGTGGAGTGGGAAGAATTGCTTTTTAGGCGCCACCTAAACAAAGAATGCAGGAGGTTTCCTGTGTCTCTCTTTTATTCCTGCTTTGTACTCCCATTCTTATGTTTTTCCACCAGCCTCTGATGTGAAAGGATTTGGCACTAAGATGCACGCAGGGGGAGGGGGGAGGGATGGGGGGGTGGGGGTCCTGAAAAGTGGATCAAAAAAAGTAAATGAAAAATAATGTCATATTACTGAAAATATGAGAGGCTAATTTGTGCCGACTTTTTGCTAATTTTGTTCTCGCCACAGAAAGAGGAGCCGTCACCTGCTCGGCGCCACAGCGCTGACAGTGCCAGTGATCCATGAAATAAGCTGCCGCTGGCTTTGTTCAGATAAGAATGAACAAATCTGCACAATGTACTGCTCTCGGAATCTCATTTTCATACTTGCATGCAGGCTAAAAGAAATAAGCTGTTTGCAGGCTTGATTAATCAGACATTTGAGGGCTTTTTTTTTTTTTTGTCTCTTTGATCTGTTCTGTCTCCTAGGTAACTTGGTTGACATTAATGTTGAGCTCCAGTAAAGACAATCATGGATAGTAGACTAAACTGATAATAATAATAATAATAATGGGGGAAAAAAAAACAAAAAAGGAAATTAAAGACCTTTAATGCTTTAGATATAGTAAAGGCTGTGTTGTGAATTTCAAAGGGGGGAAGACGAGGTCCATAGAAGTGGGCTTTTGCTTTAGGAATGTTTAGAAGGTGTGTTTTCAAGACCTTTTGCATTTCAGACACATCCCCACAGGAAAGCTGGTTAATGTGGGTAATCCTTGTGTAAGAAAAAAAGAAAAAAGCAGTCTGTAAATCTCCAAATGAAGCCATTTAGCATCCGACAATTTCATTTGATTTTCTCCCTGAATCAGCCAATATGGTTTTTTTTTTTGTCTGTTTTTTTTTTGCTAGCTTTTTTTCCGATTTGTTAACATTTTAATAATCGTGTGGTTTGTAATCTCAGCATGCATCAAAGGCATGTAGCACCTACACTGCTCGAACATGGAGCAGGGAACACCCTGAAGTGGTTTTATCTGCCTGCGAGATCTGCTGCAAACGTTTGAGCCTTCATCTGTTATAACTCTCCTTAAGAGGAGAAAAACATGATTTGAGGAATTTAAAACCAATAAAATGGCAAAGAGCTGGAGAACTGTCATAGCATGTACGCTTCAGGTTATTCAGACGCTTTAACAAATCTTCCAGTGACTGTATAGATGAATGCCTTGAGGGCCCAGCCGGAGCCCAGTACTTGCAGCCAGCCGAAGCCCTTATCTTAAATCCAAGCAAAGTACCATTAATCTTTTTGAAAGACCTTTATGGCTTTTAATGTATCCCAAATTAGAACATTTTACACCCTTGGTTCCTGAAATATGGTGATAAAAAGCCTTTAGAGTTTAATTTTTCCTGCCTGCTCGCTCTGACCTGCTTAATCCCAGCATGCATTAGGAGATATTTTAGTTTCAGTCTTTCTAATAAAGTTTATCCCACTTAATTATAATTGAAACATTTTTTTCCAGCAGGTCTTTTTCTTTTTTTTTTTTCCCTTCAAGTGGCGCAGTGGTGGCACATTTCTTCATTACCTTAAGACTTTCTCTTCCCCCTGATTGTACTCTGAATATTACAGAGAATTACCAAAAGGTTTGGTGAAATTGTTCCAAGTTGTTTATCAAAGTTTGCCTTTGCTTGAATAATAAACCTATCTCAGGAGTGAAAAAGGCAGGATTTTTTTCCCTTTGTTTCCAGAGCTTCTGTGTGACTGGGGTTATTGGGATTATTCTGCTTCACAATACGCACATGTCTTCCCTGGGATTTGAATGTTTGCCTCTTGCAGTCACGGTCATTCTCTTCACTTCTGATTTGAGGGACTGCTTGCATTTACTCCAAACAGAAAGGTCTCTTTTACGATGGAAAAGAGCGCAACTTATAAAAAAAAATTATATTCGGGAGAAGAAAATGGCTAACGTTGGTATTTTTTAATCGTTTGGTTAATTCATTTTCACATTAAGCAAGGAGAAAATAAGTGATGTGTGAGAGAGCTTTAAAAATATGACTCAAACAAAACCTGCCTGGTCCTCTCTCTGAATGGTTGCAAAAAACAAGAATATTTTTACTATATACTCTACTATATACGCTGACTGAACCAAAACAAGTTACTCTATGATCCTGTGATCCATGTTAGGACTGAAACCATCCGCACTCACAAGTAAAGTAACCCCAGCAAATTTGCCTAATGTTTTACTCTTTGGCTCCCCCTGACAGTTGTGGGATGTAACACCAGTGTCATAAAAAAGAAAACCTCTGTATGAGCCCTGCAAATGTACAGCCATTGGCATGAAATTGTTGGTATGTTGAAGAGGCCACAAAGACAACGTCAAAAACCCACAAAAAATGTCAAGGGGACGGTAAAGCTAAAGGGTGCGGCGCCCTGGACACACCAGGGCAGTGTTCAGGCCCTGGAATGTACGAACAAGTCGAAAGCACATTGTTTTAAGATTCACAAGCTGCTTTAGTGTAGCTTTAAATTTACTTTCAACAACAAAATTAGGAGTGTTTCAGCCCTTAGCTTTCCTTAGCATCCCCTCTCTGAACACCCCCTCAGGTCGGTGTGACCCCATAGTACCCCAGGTTTGATTGTTAAAAAAAAAAAAAAAAAAAAAAAACGCTCCATATACTAAGTACAAATATCTAATAAGGAGCACTGTGGAGTGTTTGTTTACATGTCTGAATGAGATGTTAGTGTGGACCATTTATCCACCGTGCGGTGCAACGAGAGGGGGCACAAACTCCAAAATGCAGTGATCCCAAACATAAAGAAAGATACCCAGAGACTGAATAGGAGTCCTTCAGTCCCTCTCCATTCCTGAACATCTTTGCGACAATGCATGAAAAACAGAAAACACTCAAACAAAGAAATTTAGCTTAAGGATTATAGCATTTTGTCACATCAAACAGTCTCATTTTACCACAGCTTCTTGCACTTTGAATGCTTCCACAAAGGTCCATAGGGTTGACTATTGGCTTGACTCACTTCTGCATAAGACAAGCTAATCAACAAACTGAAGAAACCTTGTATTCTGCATCCTAATGTATGTTTAATATAATTTCCATGGTTAGAATGCTTTTGTGGTTCCTTCCCTGTGACGGCTCTTGTACCTTACCGCCAACCCAAATGTCACGTACTGTCATGTAAAAATGAATGAACCGTAGGACATTGGAGTATTCGTATGCTGATTTGTGCTGTGGAGGAGGCAGGACAGGCAGCGGGGACTTTTGATGCCACCTTCACACATCAGTCAGAATTCTTTCTAGCCACAGTCTAATTTCTGCTCTCTAATGGGCCTCTCCTCTGTCTGTCTCCAAAAAGATGGCCATGAAAATCACTCAAGCCGCTGACTGCCGTGACTTCGTGCAACGCAAACAGGAAGAGGAAGCTTTGAGGGCAGCACAGAAGAGGAAGAACCAAATAGCCTGGGGGTATGACGTAGTCTCTGTCCTCATCACTGTTTGTCATCACCGGCACGTGCGACGCTCTGGGTTTAAAGTACAGTTGAGACAGAGCTACACTTGGGTGAATTAGCTGCACTCTGAATCTTAGCTAATGTAGAAGCTGACAGCTGAAGTACGTCTACAGAGATTTCAGTAGTTTAAGGTTTCTTTTTCTATGTGTGTGTTGCAGGTTTGAGGCAAAGAAACGATGGGAAACCAAAAGCAACATGGGCTTCATGTGACAAACACGTCGAAAAAGGAGCTTTTTTTCCTTCCTTTAGTTAATTTAATAATAATAAAAAAACTTTTTTAAATAGTCGACTGATCCTGTTTCTTTTTATTCTTTTTGTATATTTTGAAGACTTTACACCAGAAGCATGTGGGGGGGGGGGGGTAGAGAGTCAGGCAGTTGGCTGAGAGAAAACCAACCCAGAGAGCATAAGAGAGAGAAAAAATTATGGAGAATTCAAATTAATTCCTCGGGCGCCCATTGGTGTCTGCATTGTGTTATTTTTCATTACATTTCAGTGATTTCAGCGCTCTGGCCCTTTCTTTTTTTCCCCCTCCCTTCAAATTAAATCTGGTGTACATTACTGGATGATGCGTTTATTTATTGCTGTAAAGTGGGTTAATCATGGAGGCGCTCTTTTCTTCTTCAGACGAAGAGAAAGAAAAGATTAGGACTCTAATGCAATGTACAGGATAATGTGCGATCGGATTTGGGAGCAGAAAATGAAATTTGGCTGCTGTAAACTGTTGTGAGCAGTCGTAAACTGGAAGTTTGAAAGAGACGCTTTGCTGTTGGCCCTCACCCATGCTGGAAGACGTGCTTTTGTTTGTCGGCGTGAACAAGAGGCACGTGCTGCTTTTTTGTTGTTTTGTTTTTTTTCCTCTCAAGCCTACACTTGCTGCTCATTGTGTGCTGAGCTCTGCTCAGCATCTGTAAACTCATCCGAAAAAGAGAAAAAAAAACAAAGACTCCAGTTGCTTTGATCTTTCTAGATCAGCAGCGTCTGCCTTCACAGCCACTCGACACGAATAAAAATGCTCATTCAGATTCCAGAAAGTCTCAGTTGCAAACAGCACGCAAAAAAAAAAAGGCCAAAAAAAGATAATTACTTTTATTCGTAATGCTTGCTTTTTTTTTTCCCAAACCATGGACGATGATTGCTTTGCTTCAAGGTAATGAGAATTAAAATTAATCTAGCTAAGTTGTTTGCATTGCACATATCTGAGCAGTTTGTCCCCTCGTGAGGTGGGCTGTTCTCCTAGCTTTGCTGCGCAGGCTGAATCGGTCCGAGCGAGATTTAACACGGCATCAGCGAGAAAAGTTTGTAGGCGACGATGATATGAAACACCTCAGCCGAAGAAATCTAAATGAGAGTGAAAAACATGGGCTGAATTTAGAAATTTGAGTGCATTTTCACATGCCTTCACTGTGCGTCTGGAAAGATGTCAGCTGGCGAGAATTGGTGCTAATTAAACCATTAATTATCTCTGTAATGAGACGCAAGTTAAAACTGTGTTAAGCACATCAAAGTGCAGCGTGGGATTTCTTCTCTTTGATGACTGCTCTGAAAAATGTATTTTGACTGAGGAAACATCAGAGATGCTTTATTAAAGGGACAAAAGAGAAAAACTTCAAGTGCGTTCTTAAGTTTCACACAAGTGCTTGAGAGAAACTTACTTACAGACAGTTTCAGGATGAAGGTGTGATATTTGCACAATTCAGAAGCATTTTGCAGCTACAGAGTGGTAATAGTTTAATTATTCTGTGTCAGCTGCTGTTGGATTATGTTTATCAGCTCACAGCTCAATATTTGTGTTTTCTTTATGTAAAACCCACGCAGCCACTTTTAAAGGTTTGAAGATGTCAGCGAACACGATCTGAGCTGATCTAAGAGCAGCACAGCTGCGTATCAATACCATCTTTCTTTATTAATCTCTTTGAACGCAGGATAATGCCTTGAGCGGAGATGATTCTGCTTTTAAGCTGGAAAATCCACTTTCCCTTCTCGTCATGTCGAGAAGCTGTTTTCAGTAGTCTGTTACTGGAGGCCAGTCTTAGCCCCTGACCTCGGCTGATTTGTTGTGAAACTCGGAGACGAATTCCTTGGGCGCAAGTCGAACCACTTCTAGGAAAATAATTTGTTGTGTTAACCGGGGTTTAGTAAACCAACAACAACAATCCCATTAAGTGGTTGCAAAGCTGCTGTTGTAAGAAAGGGAACATGTGTCGCTGGTGACAAGACATCGGCTCTATCACTAACTGCTATCACCGGTGAGAAGAGGATTACGTGAGAGGAGAGATCTCCAAGATGCGGCTGATAAAGGCCAGCGATGTTCCAAACAGCTCGCGCCGCAGCGTAGCTCCGAGGTGCTTTGCTCTGTTTGTGTGGGACGCAAAACGCGTGGACATAAATCCTGAGTTCTGAAACCAGGCAAAATCATGTGTTCTGTCATGTAGACACAACTTTTGTTACAGGAAACCAACAAAGTACACCCTGAGTGTTATTCTTTGCATTTTAGGGGCCAAAGACATGGTGTAATTTATGAGCACACTCTATGTATTTTTTGTCTCCCTCCTCGGCTGCGGGAGTGGGCACGCAGCGCGGATGTTGACATATTCCTCGGCTGATTTAATGACCTGTTTAATTCTGGCACGTCTGCAGCCCTCTCCGATGTTTAGCAGTTTTAATTAGTGTAATCATCACTCTTGAAAAAAGGCCACGGGGTTGTTTAATGGGTCATGTTTGTCAAGATGCACAGAATTTTAACACAAAAGAGATGCCATTTATTCAGCGCAACCGTCTTCCTGTCATTATGGGTGTCACAACTGATAATTAGAGGAGGAATTGATTCATCTGAAAGCCAAAATGAACCTCTGTGGCGTGAGGAAATTAGTTTGACAGTGTTTGGATGAGTGGTGTTTACACTGCAGTGTGACAGTGTGGGAACACTTCACCACTCTGGTGTTGACTGAAGCAACTTGGACACACTTACAGCTGTTTACGGATGGGAAAGTAAGGACACTTTTGATGTGGCATATGGAGCAGCAACTGGGTGTTTTTCAGCGGAGACCAAAGCTCCCGTCAATCTGCCAGTACACCGATTCACTCTGCAGGCTTTTGTGGCATGATAAGCAGGGGTTATGGTTCCGATTTTCAGGCGGCAAAGTACAAAGTGCTTAACAGTGCACTGGCAATTAGGTCAAGCTGACGACTGTAATTCATAAAAACTGTTAAAGTGCACTTCCGCAATAATTAAAAACCATATAATGTCAGAGAAATGTATTTTCTTAGTTTAAAACTGCTTGGAAAGCATCAATTTTATCATTTAGCATAACTTGTCGAACAAAAAAAAAAATTGAAATGAACTTTCAATTAATTTCCTTCCTTTTGCTATCATGCAGCGAAAAAAAGCATTCCAAGCACAAA
Organism: Leuresthes tenuis; assembly: GCF_036924035.1. Taxonomy (NCBI): domain Eukaryota; kingdom Metazoa; phylum Chordata; class Actinopteri; order Atheriniformes; family Atherinopsidae; genus Leuresthes; species Leuresthes tenuis. The sequence goes on from NW_027325362.1 coordinate 21,351,911, forward strand.
TATGCTGAGCGCGCACTCATTTTGTATTCATCTTCATTCTACAGAGCACATATTCCATTTTATCTGAATGAATTATTAACAAAGTTAATGAATATTTCAGTTCTCTTTATGGAACCATTTAACAGTCCCAACAGAGGTAATGACATCTTAAGCAGGGAAGGTACCTGCAAAAAGGTGCAGAAAATATTTCGATGACCAGTCTCTCAGGTTAGGTTGTGCAAAATATAAAGATGTGTTTATGTGTCAAAGCTCTTTATTGTAGTCTGGATTTAGCTACGAGCACGTGGTCGTGACAGTTTCACTGACCTGCTTTTCTCCGTGTATCTTAAGAATGGACGCCGCATGATCCAAAGCAACCAGAAATGAAGCGGTAATTAACACTACCTTGATTTGTCCCAGGGAAGCGCTCTGTAAGTCTGGCTCGTGTTGAGTTATATAAAGCACATGCTGACTGTGCAGCAGGAAACTACAAACACGAGCTTGATTGGAAGGGGGGAGAAGCTGCTCCACGTTTGTTATTGATCAATTAATACTTAAACTGTAGTTCCAGTGCAACACGTCAGAGGCAGGTCGGTGAATCAACCCTTCAGATGCGAATGAACATATTTTCCACCAGTGGGTGAAACATGGCCTGCATAATAATCTATGTTTTTCTTCACAGATAGACGTAGAAGCATCTTATCTTGCAGCACTGTAGCTTAAAGGTGGTGTGAATGGCAGTTGGAGTGTGGCTCGCAGTGAACGCTGTATACCTGGCAGAGATGGCTGAAAAGGAAGAAGGTTTCTAAGAATTAAATACGAAATACATACAAATCATTTTAGGCCATCATGCTCTCTGACATTAAATTAAGGTGAGTAAAAAGTATATTGTGATATAAACTTAAATTATCATCTCACTGTAGCATTAATACAAGCAGTCATGTTGATTTCAGATCATCAGCGACACGGCATTGTCTCACCAGTTGTGCGAACACCAACGTCGCCATGTTTGATGCCTGTTTGACAGTTAGGGCAGAGCCAGTGAGCAGCCAACTAATTTGTGTCCAAACCCAAAGGAACTCCAGACTCTCCCAACTAATTCCCTCCATTCCGGCGCCTTAAAAGCTTGTCGCTACACAAACAATAGCAATGCTTTGTAAAAGTGACTTTAAAACCTCTGCCAAGCATAACTTATCATTTGAATGACAATGGACCACTTAGCACAGCTTAAATCATTTCTGTGCTTTATCTGCTACTTGACCGTCTTTGTGCTGTAACAGTGGATGATCATTAACGCCACAAGGTGATATGGTGCCTTCTTATCTGGAATTTGGTCCTCAGAGTTTACTTTAGACACAGACTGCTCGGCCATGACAGCAACGACTTTTTTTTTTACAGAGTCTAAGTCACTTATTACATTCAGAGTGATGGAATGAAGAATGTAGAAAGTAAACTTATACTTTCAAACAGCTTTTCTCACCCAAGAGGCTTCATATGATTACTCTACTTTGAACAATTTTAGATGAGCATGAGCACAGAAGCACATTGTATAGTCTGAGTTTGAAAACTGAGGTTGAATTTATATGATGGTGTCAAATTTGGAAGAAAGCGTGAACACACCAGGACTTTAAAAGTCCCAAACACAAGAGAAAGATGTTGTGTAGTGTGAACGATCTCATGACGCTGAAATCTCCCTCCCAAAAGGCCTCGTCTGCTCTGAATGGTCAATTAATGATGAAAAATGGGGGAGTAGGAGCTAGTCGCTCAGTCTTTGTTTGTATTGCGCCAAACTCGCCACAACGCAGGCATAAGTAACAGAAGAAAAGCCTGAAGAACAAACGAGACATGGAAGGCGGTCCGAGAGCAGGATCTTCTGGTGTGGAGTGTGCTACAGTTGCTGACATCTGTTGGCAAAGTTAGCAACCATCTCACACGCCATCCATCCACTAACTAGCAACTAATCGCATCTATGTTATTAATAGGGTGAAATTATGTTGAGAAGAAAACAAGATGTCTAAGCACCACTGTTTACATACATACAATGTTTGTATGCAATTGGTGATTTTAATCTGCGAAAAGTCACACCAGCGATTATTCTAGTCTTCTGCCTTTGCTTATCCCAAACCCGCTTCACCTCTTTCTATTTTTGCTCCTTTGCCAAGATCGATTCATGCACTGTTGCCTGTTCTTGAATTACATAATAGGTACGATCCTCTTTTTGAAATGAGTACCCTCAAACTTCTCACAAATAGCACCTAAAGCCACAAACTCCAGTGCAAATATGGCCATCCTGCTATGTAGAAGGACCAAAGATAACTACTACTGGCTCATTCTAAGGTTAGAAAAACATGAAAATGAATTTAGCAAAGTGATGTTGCTGTTTCCAATCTTTAAGCCAAACTGCTTTACATTCAGTATGCACTAATGAGAGCTGTGTTAGTCCAACTCTCAGCGACACGTGGGAGCAAATGGAGAAACCAAAGAGTATTCTGTACGCTTTGTAACAAAGAAAATATTTTCTGATCATCATTTATGCTACATTTATTTCGACATTCCTCCAGTGATCTGACCTTACATCAAGTATCTCTTTCTCCAACAGACAGGTTCCGAATTCCCACACCACGCGCCTCTGAGACCCATCATTTCCGTTCTCTTCTCCATCAAGTGATAACTGCAATAATGAGATTTGCCATTAAGAAAGAATAGAATGAAAAGGGCCGCAGCCATCTGTATAGCTCACCATGGTTAAAGACCGAATGCTATCGAGCCAGAATTCAATCGTTGAATTATACCCTCTTTGTGTGCATAGGCCCAGTAAGTACCTCACACCATATTCATTTAAAAAAAAGGCCTCAATTTAATTAGTTCTCATATGTTGAAAAATTCATGAATTTGTCTGCAGTTCCTGCTGCCATTGTTGGGAATGACTTAAGCTGTGGTGTTAGGCTTTCAGGCGGTTTGGAAGGAAAAATAGCCCCCCACAAAAAAAGAAACAACTGTTTATGTAAATAGACACTGCATGTTTACTTGGTGGAAGAAAGTGAAGGCCCTGAACAGAGTGCTAAGCTTAGCATGGCTGTGCCAAAGGGGACCTCTCACCATCAACTTCAGTCTTATTAAACTGATTACCAACTCCAGCTAATTAATCAGAGACAGTGCCCTTTCTTGTTATGCAGGGAGGGAGCTCTGTGTGTCTCACAGAGTTCCTCTCCCACCGCCTCCCCCTCCCATCTGCTCGCCTCTGTTCCCCCCTTTCTCCCTTTTCTTTTCCCTGCTTTGATTGAAGTAGGGGAATGGTAATTTTCATGCATCATCTGGGCCGGCAGGATGGGAGGACAAGTAGTAATTACGTTAAACAAACAAGACCAAGATTGCTTGAGAAGCTACCTCTTTATTTAAGCTCGTTGAATCAGAAAACAGCCTGAGAGCAAAATGGTTTCAAAACGCATTTTATAGCTCATTTTGTTCGTTGCGTCTGATACGGTTTTCATCTTAGATAAAGGGTCGGCCAGAAAATGTTGAGCAAAGACATAATCGACATTTAGAAGTAGTTTTGTTGGGGTGCTGTAACGTAAGAGTGTTTGAAAGTACTTTCCCAGTCTTGGATTAAAAAAAAAAGTTTGTGGATGAGTATGTATAGCAGAGCCAAAATGCATGGGATATATATATCTATATATATATAGATATATATATCTATATATATATATATATAGTGAGAGAGCTCACTGTGATTGGCTGCTCAGTGCAGCAAATGAGGGCACGAGAAGAAGAGCAGCAGTGACATCAGAAAACGACTAACTTGACATGTCAAGCAACACCTTTAAGACCACATGAATGAGGAACCTGAAGACCACCTATCAACAGACACCAGTTCTGTCTGTAATTACAGAAACACAACGCACACGCTGCTAAGTTGTTGTTTTATTTTCTTCTTTCTTTGATCTACACGGACCTTTGGCTTCCCTTTCTGTATATGTCTGTACAACCGCCCCTTTCTGCCATGTCTTTCTTGCACAGGCATAAATTGTACTTCCTGACCAGCAGCTGGAAGTTCTCATCGTGGTGTGTTCAAGTGCTTCTTTGTTCAAACCCTGATGACGTAAGGAGACCAAGCAGGGGGCCTCTCGTCACCGCTGGTCCTTCATGTCTGTATACGAGCTCAAATACTGTAAACGCTAGCATGTAGCCACTCTGTGAGCACAAGTTACAAACAAATACAAATTACTGCTAATGCTATTACAAGTAGAAGAAAAATGGTTTTATTTTGCTTGTTGAATGGGTCCTTGCTGGCTTTGTTTTCGGTAGCTGGTTGTAAATAGCGCGGCTCAAACAAGCCTTAATTGGACATTCATTAAGTCAGTCCATGCATGTAGACACAGTCAAGGTGTTTAGCCCCTGCTTCGTACTAAGCCTTTCTCCCTGAGTGCTATTCTTTTCCAGCTGAACCTGCCAGCCAGAGTTCAACTCCCCCTCTGGTCACTTCTTGGTACGTTCCACAATTCTTTCAAATGCTCAAAAACAAACTGATCACAGTCATTGATCCTACAGACGATTCACTGGTTCATCTGTTGCTCTCTTTCACTTTGGTCACTTTTGTTTGTTGTTCAAACTCCTTTTAATTGTATTCGACTGTGTTATTTGTTCCATGGCCGCAACAGAGACAGTATTATTATTATTATTATTGAAACACATTACAATACAACACATTATAGCACATCATAAAACATTTCATCCGCACTGTTAGACCATTGTAAAGTATCCAGCCTGAGTTTTTGCCTGAGGAAAGAGTGCTTTGTGTGAGAATGGGGCTTGAAAAGCTCAGATCCTCGTTCTCCCAACTCACACTTCCTGCTGTTCTGTCTGATTGCGCCGTCTTTGTCTTAGCCTGATGCGCTCGCCTCCTCCTCTGGAGAGGCTAATGCAGGCCCCCTTTTTTTCTTTTCCAATCTCACCAAATGCCAAGTGTAACTGGTGCCCTATTGCTCCTAATTAATGCGTGATTAAAGAGTGAAATATGGGATTCTACCAGTGATTTGTTTTTCAAGGAGTAAGAAATTAATCCCCTTTGGATCTCGCAGAATCATTTAAGGATTCTCCTTGTTCTGTTTATCAAATAAACCAAGTAATTAGAGACTTTAGATAAGTAGGCTAAATTGATGCCCGCCCTATGTCTTCCCAAGCTAGTGTTCGCTGATAGAAACAGCTGTATGGCTCTGGTAATGTGCGGCATTATACTTGTCCAATAACAATGGCCTTTGTGTTTGGTAGTCGTGTAATTACGCTGGGGAGCCTCCTTGACCTTGGTAAGCACATCTATCTTACTTGTGGATCAGTGTATTTAATTTTTTAACCTACAAAGATACATCACAGGGGAGTTTACAGACTTCCCTGTGAATGTAATTCAGAGAACAGACTGCATTACTGGCAATGCGTGATTGTGTAGTATGCAATAGTGCAGTTATCCCGGCTGATGATACAAGCGTAGCCTCTGGCTGTTTAACAGCGTAATCCTCAGCTAACTTATTGTAGCCTCACTGTATCTGAAGAAGCAGCAGAGTGATTTTTTTATTACTTTCACCTGGCCACCCAGGGGAGGCATCTTATCTCACCACTTCGTTTTATGCAGTTTGGTTCTGAAAGGTCTTCAAATGTTGGAAATTTGAATTTCTGTCCATCCACGTGGGCGCATGTGACTTCCCTGTGCTCCTGTGCCCCCCCACCCCCACCACATGGAACAGGGCTGAGCATTTCTGGTGTTGCATCAGTGTTTCCAACACTGCACCTGCAGCAAGTGTCCAGTCTGAGACCTCAAACAGACACTTTGAAGCCGAGCAGGGCCAGGCTTTTTCAAATGACTTCATCTTGTCCAGATGAAAGGGGAAAACATTAGGTTTCACAAACAGAGATTAAGCACGTGCGTTACATTTTCCTGCTCTTTGTAACAGTTTGGTTTTTATTTTGAGCTCTTGCTGTTTGAGTAATGCTCCACGGAGCCCCGAAGGAGCCAGGAATTTAAGAATACAGTGTGTGCTTTTGAATCAGGCATGAGTGCTTCAGACATTATGGTTACTGAAACAATAGGAAGACAAAGTTATAAAATGTGTTGGCAGGAGGCTTACTTTGGTCTACTTAGTCTTGTAAAATTAAAAACATACAAGCTTAACTCATATTAATATTCTAAGGCTATTATCTTTTTAATTCAAATATACATATCGTTGTCCGCTTAACGCTCTCTCAATACTTATGCGATGAAGTGTTATTGTTCTTTGCTTCCCATCAGCGTACATGAAAACACTGCTTTGTAATTGTCTGGAACACAACAGCAGGGCGAGCCTTAGAGAGGTGCATGTTGCTGATCAGTGGTCAGCCAGCTGACCGGTAGAGTTTCTATCATTGACTGTAGCGCTTTTTTAAAAAATGTTTTTGCATGGCCCATCCTTTGGAGCCTGCAAATGTCCTCAAACATGGTCCCAATGCACAACTGTTTATGCTGACAGCACAATGTGATTGGGTTTGTTCATAAATCCCCTCTAAAATGGTCAGAGCTTCATCTGAACTTGTTATCAGGTGGTAGAAGTACTGAAAACCTTTTAAGTAAGAACGCCAGTGTGTGGGGTCAGAAGTAGAAAGTCGCACAGAGGTATTTTCAGCCTGTTATGTTCAAGCTGGTTACACTAATAATAATGCATATAATATTACATATTGTGACTTAAATCTGTGATGCTCAATCCAAAATGCTGTGATTAAGTGCACATTTTTTGTTGTTTAGAGCGAGATGTTAATTCATGTACAGCATATATAAGTATGACAAAGTAGAACAACACTAATTCTGATCCTAATTGTTTTTTTTTTTTATTAAAAAATAAGCAAATAACAGATAAAAGTGGCTAAGGATAACTAAGGTCCTGTAACAGTGTCCATGTGTGGGATTTTGAACAAGAATGTCAGCGTATTTGTGGAAAATAGGGCTGTGTATGTCCGGCATTTAACATTATACTGATAGATAGGTAGATACCAACTTTCGCTGTAACAAATGTCCTACATTTTAGCATGACAACCAGCCACAGGCTGACTACAATACACAGTATGGGAGGTTTTCACTTAGTCTTGTCTCTGCCAAAGAGGTTATGTGGTTGTTTCGGTTTGGTGGTTGATTATTTTTCTATTCAGCCTGGGTAAAGGTATGCTATCTCAGACTAGTGTGGTTTAAACAAACTGCGGTTTGTCATAGTTTCACACTCATAATACACTTGAAGCGTTGCTTCTTTATGGATGCATATGACACAAACAAAACTGACCCCAAAGCTTTATGAAACAACCATGTGGCATTGGAGAAGTAAAAAACACTCTACAATAAGTACAGAAATGACTCATTTGCACGCACAAATTGCAAATATTAATTTTTTCTTTCGATTGCATTTCCTTGGCATTTCTGCAGTGTTACAGATTGTTGTAACGCTGACATAAATAACTGGCAGGTCTTACAGTAATAAAGCTGCCTCTTGAAAATGCTATTTAAAGTTCTATTCGTGACTTGCTGATCGATTGGCCCATTGATTCTGAAGTGGAATATCTGAGAGTATTGGAGTATTTGAGTGTTTTATTTTTCAAAACTTGCTTTGCTATAACTATGGAATAATGAGACTAAAATCTCAAGCAAATGAGTTCTTCCACCCAGTCACCTTGCTGGCATCATTTATAGTTGAAATATGTTTGTGTATCATTCGGCTCTTTCAGCGTTGGGCACATTTCCACGGCTCCTGCCGTCAGTAATCACACAGAGTAGATTAAGCATGTGCACACAGCCAGTCATGTTTACCTGTTCTGTTCACTGTTTGCTTGTTTTCTCCTCCTCCTCTCCTTTCTATTCCACTCACTTCTTATGTCCTCCCTTTTCTGGCCACACGGTCTGTCTGTGTTCTTCCTTCTTATATGGCCGGCCTAACACTGAGCCTTCCTCTAATTAGATTGGGAATTATGGTATGGATTAGGTGACGGATGGCCATGCCAGTTCTTCTGACCAGGGTGGCTATTTCAAGTCACCATTTCAAAGTTATGTGCTTAATGCCTTCCCACCCCCTTCCATGCTTACTTTGCATTATAACACAGCTGCAGGAAGAGTGACAAACACTGTTAATCTCTTGTTTGCTGGCAGTCCATTACAAAGGGGTAAAGCAGGATTTTTTTCTCCAGCGCTGTAAACACTCAAAATTCAGCATTGTCCATTACCTCTTAAACGCAGCCGATAACAAGCATCATTAATTAAACTGTAAGAGTAAGTGGGGTTACATAAACTGAAATTAATAATCGGGCGCAAACAGAAATAGAATGCATGTTTCCGAATTGTTTCCTCACAAACTCCCAAATGTAGCTATGTGTAGATTAAGAAGGTTTTGGCTCATGTCTCACTTATGATGCCTCCACCAATCCCAGGGATAGGTTTAGTCATGGAGTGCTCCTTTAATTTGTTTGCCACATTCTCACATTTTCTCAGACAAAATGATCAAGTAGGCATTTAATTACTTTAAGAAAATAAATCGCTTCCAATTGCTTTTGTCCCTTGGCCAAGTCTATTGCACATAGACTGCAAAGAACATGAAATATTTCCCCACTTGGAGTTGAAATAGTCACTGTGGAGTCTGTGTTGAAGTTGGGGAGGAAGAGGACGTCATGCAGCCTGTAAGAGCAAACCAAAGCATATTTTTGACTTACTGAAAAATCACAGTCAACTCAAACTGATGATGCTCTTTGTGAGCCAATAATGTCATGACTAAGTGCTTCCTAACAGCTGGATTCCTGTGCAATTACGGAGCATTAGTAAGTCATATACCATGATACAAATCGAGACTAGCATGTTGTGTTTAGTGCTGACATTACATGAAACACCAGGGAGCTCTCAGAGGACATCAGCATGCCTGACTGGAGACAGCAGCCTGGATCTCAGGTTGTCAGGGAGAATCAAGTACTGACATGCCCATCGACATCTGACAACAGGCGCACAGGAACGGGAATGTAATGTGATAAATTTAATCCACGATATTAATCTAAACTGAGTACACATCTCACAGGTGAAAATTGACAAACACTCTAATGACTGACTGCTGGCACTGCAAATGACTGAGATCACATTCAAGTATAAATAACAGCTACACTGAGCTGCAATTTTACCTTTGGGAAAACACCAATCTACTGACGAGGCCTGATCATCAAAATCTAACAGAAATCTTCCAAAACTCCCAGAAGGTTACACCGTCCCTCGCGTGCCAAATTGAGCGACAGGTTAGAGAGCATCTGCCAAAAGCCACAGTTGAAATCCATATGGCTGGGACTTAATTGGCACGTGCAGGCCTGGGCTTGATGTGAGCACGGATACATAACAGCCTGTGCGGGTGGGCAAAAGTGACTGGAGGTTTGGGGTCGAGCCTCGGTCCCCTCACGAACTGTTTCACTCGGGCGTCCTGGAGCTCTCCCCACAGGGAGGGGAGGTTTCTGCGGCACTTCCTGAGAATGGCATGCTAAATGTCTCATTAACGCCGGTGACCTCAGCCTAATCTATAGCCTGTTTCCTTCTTGGGAGAAGCATTGCTTTCTGTGGGCAGAGACTAATCACCATTCTCACCACACGATTTAGACGAATTATAAAGACGCAGCTTTTTGCCTTCTTTTAATTTTGATCAGCAATCTGACATAACATGAGTGAATTGGGAGCTTGGGTGAGTTTGGCAGGTTTGCTGAAGTCTCAGTAATAAAGAATCACTGTCCCCCTCCCTCAGGTCCTTCCCATATTGGAGAGGCTTGATTCATTAGGACAGCAGGTCTCTTGAGGGAAATCTCAAGGGTCTTCTAACCGTATGAGTGACTGGGACAGAGCAGAAAAACACTAAGACGGAAAGATGGAAAACTGCTAAACTGGGACAACGACTACACTGACATCATTTGCATGTTTTATTATAATAATTTTCCCTCACATCTTTTCCCATTCAATCTGAACAAATGAGCACTCCTCGTCAACAAATTGCCATGAGCGCTCCACCCCCACCAGCCATGGGAATTTCCATTAAAGGCGTTTGAGGCAGAATCGGCGTACAAATAAATGAGGAACTCCTGGGAAATCACGGCAACAAGCAGATACATGTTAAAACTCAGGAGAGGCTTCTCATTTGAGCTGGAGAGGGCTTCCCAAAATCCAGATGTGGCGACAGCACAGACGGGGCTCAGGCCTCCTCACCAGTAATGAAGCAATTAGACAGACAATTATGAACACCTGTGACGCTGATTGGCACCGTACGGCTTCGTCTCCTTCCGCGGCGCTAAAGAGGCCAGAATGTTGCTAAAGTTAACCTCTAACAAGGCCTGTAATGATGACGAGGGCCAAAACACACCACGCACGCACACACACACACGCACTTAGATCTACACACTCACAGGAGGTTCGCATTAGGAAGAAGGGCTCATCCTACACAGCCGCTTGCGTCATGTATTATTGAAACCAGCTCTTGTATAAACACAACTCCAATAAATTGGGGTCTCAGTTTTTCTGATTCATTAAGGTTAATGCAGTTTTAATTAGTGCTTGATTTGAAGCCTATTAGAGGCAATTTATAAGTCCTTTTTGGGGGACCTGCAAAATGACGTTGCGTGGGATTAATATGATAAAAGGCACAAGTTGGAATTGTGCTCCCTCCTGGGTTCCAGCACAGACGCAGGGATTCCTCTCTTTTCTCTGTAACAGCTTGTTTATTTGCACAACTGCTTTCAGGCACATTAAAACAATCTAATGAATGGAGAGCTTTGGCTTCGTGGATTGCTTCATCCACCGCTTGGACAAATGAAATAGCGGTTAAGACTGTGGCCTGATTAAAAGAATGCTCAGGAAATAGGTTGAAACAAGTGAAGTCTCCGCAATGATACAAACATAAAATAAAGCCCGTGACAGCTTTTCACCGATCGCAGCAGCTTTGCAAAGTTGATGTTAATTTGTTTTAGAAGAACGTTCGAGGTATGGTTGAGGGCAGCGCTTCAACTTTTGCTATGAGAAAGAGGGAAAAATGCTGCTTGAACCATCTTGATTTAGGGACTGGATGGAAACTGTGAGGGTGGGAGTGGGTCAGAGAAGAGGGGGCATGTTTTGAATCTTCGCTCGAGGCAGTTCACATTTCTTAGAAGAGCAGAGAAGGATCTCTCCTTATTTTCGTATTATTTAGGTGTTCATTTTGGGGTGAATGAGTGAATGAAAGAAAAAATCCATCACCAACACAATACTTGCCATGTTACAGCTCTTTGTTTCACAACATGCCTGTACTTTCAGTTGTTTTGCTTTACAGGGTAACTGCAGGTCTGACGGCAATATTAAGAATGCCGAAAAAGCTTTTTTACACAAGAAAACACAGAAGGTTATCATTTGATGTAGCGCACAACAAGTCAATCTGCAATCTGTGTCCCCTTAGCAGGTCAAAAAACCACCCTGCTCTGAACACACACTCTGGATGTTAGGAGTGTGAGCACTGCTGCCGCAAATCAACATGAATATTTGATTTACTATCAAGCTAAAGAAAGCAAAATGGTCAAAGCTCATTTTCTGCTGCTCTTCAGCAACTTCACAGCTAATATGTCAATTCCCCAGTTCATTTTCCCATCATCAGCCAACACAAGTATAGGGACGTTGTTAAGTCATATGCTTACATTTACGAGGCAACCGTGGCTCCAACTAGGAGGTTAGCAGATGACCTTCAGCTCCTTCACTCCAGCATGACGAGAGAACGATATCAGAAAGGAACATTTTGCAAAGTATGGAGAAATCGTAAAATTGAGATACAGGGAGGCACCAGCTATTTGTCACACAGTGCTCCCTTACATTCATGGCTCTGATTAACCTCTTAGTTTATGGCCATTAAAATGATTCATAGTGAACTACAAATAACAAAGTGCCAATTTTTTGATCAATTATTTTGTTGACAATAGATTGGTATTATTCAAGCTATTTATACTATTTATGCTATTGTACTATTTAAGTATACACTACAATAAATTAAATTACAAAACTATGTTATTCTATAGTTTTACTAATTCTTTTTTATTTCTGTTACACCAATTACAGATGTTGCAAGGAAAAAAAGTTCAAATTAACAATCTAGTATGACTGTATATATGCTTAAAGCTACATTACACACCGAATACTGTGAGTGCGCTTCTGGATATCAAACAAGGAAGTTAAACAAATTATCGCTGCATACATATATGTTTTCTGTCTAATTCAGTATCTCAGTGGATTTTTAAAATTGTTTTTAGGTATTTTTTTCCTTGGTGTCAATCTCATATCTGCACTCACTTTAATATCAGGCCGCTCAGTGTTGCTCGACGTCTAAGAGAAAACAGTCAGCAGAGGCTTAGTTTGTCACGGGGTCCGAGTTGTTTAACATTACCATGTTTTGCCTTCACATATTGAGAATGGAAGCTAGAGTTTACAAGGCAGTACAAAACGGCCTGATAATCATTTCAGCAGGAACATCTTTAATTCAGATGGGCCACACAGGTGTTTTGAAAGCAACTCTCTTTGCTCTCATACAATAAAAAGAAAACAGCATCTAAACCAGAGCAAACGGTTAACAGCCGCCACAGCTTTGGCACGAGTGATAGTGAGCAGGCTTTTGAAATGGTATGAGTGCAGTGGAGATGGCTGGAAATTACAGGAAGAGAGAGTAGAGCTGAACTGCTGACAGCAGGAGTCACAATACATTAGTCCATTCTCCAACCGGCTGCTCTCTTTCTGCGAGGCATTCCCCTTATTCCGAGATGAATTGTTAACACACACTGTTTGACAATGTCACTGCCACATTTTCTGCAGGAAAATTGTGCTCAGACAAGGTTATGAGGCAGGTGGAACTCCTACATTTGGCTCGCAGGTTGTGGTGGAGAGCTCTCAGTTTTGCATGTTTGTAAATTGCCACCAGAAGTGAATAAAATGGTCCCATCTGTAAACTCCGGCTCCGCAGGCCCACTTCAGAGACCTGAGATCAATTTTGGTGCATTTATTCTCTGAGAGAGGCACACAATGGGAGTTCGCTGAAGATCAGTTTTCAATTGGATAATAGGGTTGTGAAAAGAGGGGATCTAGAGGGCATTGCTTTCACACATTCTTATGGCCTCATATCTCTGTAACATGAGCCGTGCACTGCTTGAGTCTCAACACCTCCTTTTTTTTGTTCCCTAAATCAAATTCAATTTGCACCTACAGGACTGTTGCGTTTTAAGGCTGTTCTTAATGAGATATTCAAACATATAATCAAATTATGTCTGTTTTCTTTTAATTTTACAGTTTTACGCACGCAAAGTTGAGTTTCAATCGAAGCAAAATATTTTTCCATCCATGTATCTATAAACTGCGTTACCATTAGAGGGGAGAGCAGCAAGTTGACACCGTCCTCCTGCTTTCCTCTTTAACCCGCTGCAGCCACTAGATGGAGCATGATAACCGCAGAGAGGCTCTCCCAGTGGGACCCCTTAAGCTCTGGTGGGTGCTGCAACTCCCGGCAGAGGTGAGGAGAGGCAGTTGTCTGCCAGGTTTATCTCAGATTCCTATCAGCCTCTCATTTGTGTTTACTGTTTCTTTACAATCCAGATAATTGATAATTGATAATTGTTAATGTGCTGCTCCATACAGTTTGTTAGACATGAACCGCAGCTGTGAAAGTTTACATTGTTCAGTTCAGCTCGGTTTCCTGGAGCACATTTAATATTGAATAAAATAAAAAAAATAAAAAATAAACCTAAGAAATTTTGCACACCTCTTGACTTTAGTTTTTTTGCAGCTTATTAAGATCAACTTAACAAGAAATTGCTGAAATAGACTCTTGGTTTAATTTGATTTTAAGAAGGGCAAAAAAAATTAAATAAAATAACGGTCACACAACTCAAAATAATTTTATTCCACCAGGATTAAAAATGAACTTTTTTCAGTTCTTACATGGAAGTTAAAACGCACACTGTACAAATGCGCAGAAGGCTCGCTGCGACCCAACACACACAGTCGACTGTACTTTTACTTCTTCTTTTTTTTTTTTTTAAACCGCTTATGTGTTATATCTCCAAACAAGCTACAACACACTGAACACATGCGACCTGAATGTGTGTTTAAGTACAAAACATAATGTTTATAAGAAGTAGTGAACATGTGCTGTGGTTATTAATGAGCTGAATGACTCTATTACGATTCTACAATTGGAAATCAAACTTGTGTCTTCTGTGCTTGTGGTGCCCAAACTGGAGCTACGAAACTCCTCGAGTCTTACAGCAGATCCCCAGTGTATATATTATATGTCTCTCTAGACTTTGGTCAATTAGGACTAACCTGAATTTTTGCTCCATATTCCCCTGCCAACAGTTCAGAAAAATACTGAATATTTTCACTTGATTAACTGAGAATCTTGCACAAAAGTTTCCCTTCTTTGTATTGTTCTATAAACAGCAACTCTGACCAATCAATAAGTATTTGTAAAAAGAACAAAAAGAAAAAAAAAAAGCTACTAACAAATAAGAGTGTTTAAATAATCAATTAATGTGTCCACTGAATTTATTTCATTCATCAAACCCAGCTGGGTTGGTTGTCATGGTAAATTGAAACAACCGAGGCTTTTAGAAGAAGTGATTTTAGACGTCTGCTTACACTTAATTCATAACATGTGCTACACTTGTGTCCTCGATTCTTGAAATGGTTAAACAAATATTATGGGGTGAAAAATGGCCTCTCATAATTGCGTTTTGCTCCGGTTTGTGAAGGCTATTTTCAAAGGATACTGCATTGTGTTTGTGTTTGACAGTGGGAGAGTGGGCAATCTCCCAGAAACAAAAGGCGAACAACAACATGACTTTTCCCGAGCTCTACAAATCATTTCCGACAAATTGAAAGTACAGTTTCTCTAAGTGAATATATTCCTCGGCCGAGATACGTTCACAGCCCCTCGGTTTTATTGAGATGTTACAGGCATAAGTACGTGCAGCAGAGCCGACAGTAACAATAACTCTGTAGTAGTAATATTCTAATGATCTGGGCAAAGGAAATGTATTCTCTTTTATCTCCGCTGATGCTTTAAATGGTTCACAGAGAGTTCATTCACATCACTGACCAAAACAGATTTATTTTACTTGGGGCACATATGTCAAGAGTGGTTACAGGAATTACTCAGGATGCAATCCCATTATAGGATGTCAAATATTTTGATGCCATCGGTAAATGGCAGCACAGTGTGGAGGACAACAACTGGATAGCAATTCTGCAATTTCTGGATCAGAATAAAAAAAATATATGTATAAAGAGAGCGAGAGAGAGAGCTTGCCTGCTCACCTTTGCAATCTTGGGGCTCAGCCCAGCCGGCAATGTAATACTGAACAATGAATTTTAAATAAAGTCAAACATTTGCTTCATGCTCTTCTGCAGTTTAAACAAGACATTTCAGATGGAGACGTGTGGATTTATTGTAAGTAAGAGATATAAGAGATAACTTAATCCCCAATTGGATTGTAAACCCCACCTCCACTTCACAAGGCTCCACCCCAACACACCGCTTTCTTGACCTTTTGTGTCATTTCTCGGTGGGTAATGAATGCTTTCGGACTATTTCAGACGAAAAGATCTTGCACATAGTCCGGAGCATTGGAATGTCATATCAGAAAATCACCCAATCAGCATGCTGGTGTTGAGAGCAAACAAGAGAGCGAGGCCGCCTCGCGAGCCGAGCAGTGGTGGACTTGGGTCGTCTGGATGTCAATATAATAGACTGGCTTATGATGTGTAAATAACACACCACTTAATGGTCCGCTCCCACTCTGCGAGAGCATTTTGAATCACATGGAGGGCAGCCTCTTCCTCTCCGCAGGGTCTCGTCAGCCGCCCGCTCATTCACCTCGCCCCCTTTCATCCACAGAATGTCAGAGAATGGTGTGGGCTGACCGTAGTAGGACCAGATCTTCTGAGAGTACGTATCTGTTCGTTTTAGTTTAAAAGTGGGGGGAAAAAAATTCAAAAACAAAAATTCTCCTCCCCCCCACCAGTTTATCCTCCTCCAATTGTTCTTTCTCTCTCTCTCTCTCACTATCAAATCTAAATTAGTAGCTGTAAGACGACAAAGCAAAGAGTTGTTTTTAACATTAGGACGGAGCACTGGTGCTTTACATGTAACGAATATTATCTCCAAAACACTCGTAATGTCTCTGAATTTTTTTTTTTAAGTCAAGAGCAGAGCTGAACTTTTTTTAAGGTTATTCACTCAAAGAAGAATACTGACGTGGATTTTTACAACCTTTCGGTATGACTAAATGATTAGTATATCAATTCTTTTGTCGAAAACACGTGTCATAAAAGCTTTTTAGTTCCGTTCAGAGCATGTTTATTCATGTGGAAAGGATAGCCATATGTAGGCGTGCTTATAATGCACATTAATTCTATATTTGTAGAAACCCCTGGTCATGACTAAAGAAAAGTACTTTGGTAATTCACTTCTTGTTTACCTCTTGATTGTATTTTTTTCTCTCTCTCTCGTTCACCCAGAATAAATAAGCTACTGAAGAAATTCTGACCCCCTAAATGTAAATATAAAATCCAGCATTAACTAAACATCATAATTAATTCTGAAAAGATGAATGGGTACTTGCACGGCAGCAAACGCATTTACGAAGAAAAAAAAATATTTACAAAACAAAAATGCCCTCGAGACATAATATGGCACACAGGCTAATATTTTTGTGATTTAATAATTATAATGCTCAGTCTTATTGTAAGTGTTTGATGTTGGGTGTCCTTACAATGGTGGAGAACACCATGACATTAATGACAATAGCCCTGAAATTACAAGACTAAGTCAATGACACACTCTCACTGTGTATTTGCTTTATTTGTTTACAAATTTGAACAATTTTGACATTAATACAATGCAATGCTTTCTCTGTTAATTTCACACTCTGTGCCTCGCAAATGAGCTGGAGCTCTCTGTAGTTAAAAGTTGGAGGAGTGTCCCAAAATAAAAGAACTATGACAACCGTTCCACTCACTCGCCCAAACACACACACACACACACTCAGGTAAATACAGGGTGTAACTCAGCTGTTTAAGCTGCAGACACTTGGATAATAACTTCCAAGATGACAAGTCATTCACACCTGCTGATGACATACATCAGGTGTCATTAATGTCCCTTTTATTATAGACCCGCTGTATATGTGATACCCTCCCGCTGCCGTAATAAATAGCTGTGACCTCAGTGAGCGTATCACTCATGAGCCTACTTTGATTTGGTCACTATTTCCGTCAGACCCAGGAGACAGCGGCAGTTCCCACATCCCCTGACCTTGGAGTCTCTTTAGAGCTCTTTCCAGACCCGCTGCTCAAGGTTGCATCCAATCTGTCTGTTGTTTTTGTACATTAACAAAACCTCAACCCGCCTTCACCCCGGAGCCCCTCTTGAAAACTAACACCTGAGTGTAAGGGCCGTGGTGAGAGGTGGCGTGGGAGTGCAGGTTGACTTGGGTCAGATAGGGTGATCAAAAACAAAGCAGCAGGATAAAAAATATAATTTTACCTCCCCCATAATCCCAGGCTTCCAAGAATGACCTTTGATCCTGCAGCATGTGTGGTATGCTGAGCCGCCTGCTCGTGCTGCATGCCGCTCTGATCCTGGGAAGCAATCACCGAGCGCGCTGCTATCAGAAAGGCTGCTGGGGAAACACTCTAAGCCCGAGTCTGGAGGTGAGCGCCGAGCAAAAAGCAAATGTGCGGGGATGGAAAAAATAACCAAGTGCAGCCAACCACACAGAAAGCTGATGGGCCAGAGCACTGCATGATAAAGGTAAAGTGGATACTGTATCTACAACACAGCCCGAGGCCCACTGTGATTCAACAGCAAACAAAAATGGAACGATCTTAACTGGTGAAAGCTGTCAAACAGAAAAGATTTACGCACTTATTTCAATTAACAGCTGATTAAGTGTACAAGTTTTTGTACAAATAAGAATGACAAAATTTGCATTTTGACTTGGAAAACAAAACATCTTCATGAGATTGTTTGTTCTGGTTGAGATAAATTCAACTTTCATTTATTTCTTTCTTTAAAAGATATTTCTCATTCGACTGGCACCGAAATAAATTCCTCTAATGTTTTCTAAGATTTCAGAGGTGTCAAGGCTTGCCAGCGAATCTGTAATAACTGCTTCACAAGCTCCATCTTACTGCCCTGGGCACAGCGAATTCCCCTGCATGTGCGTTTATTTGATTGTTTAAGAGCGATTTCCGGAAACCAAGTTTCTAGATGGGCCAGGAGCTGCCTTGTAACAATTACGGGGTTAAATGGCAGTTGGCCACACAGAAGGGCATTTGCCTGCTGGCAGCCTCTTCCTGCTTTGCAGGGGTCAGAGGTCACAGACTTTTCAGGAAAAGTCCATTTCTCAAGCGCCCTGAAACAGGTGGAGGCCCGGACAGCACTGTTTACTAAAACAGCACAAGGAAAATGGGAAAACATCAAACCAGCAGATACGCTCGGAGAGGAGAAAGAGACTGCGCCGCTTTTTGGTCGCACGTATAAGATTTTTATTTCCAGGATTCGTGAACATCTTCTGAAAACTCTCAGGAAGCATTCGCATCTTTGTGAGATTTACTCTGAGAAGCTGTTTCAAACTGCGTGAATACTTTTCAACAACTAAATGAAACGGAATAATTTTTTAAAAAAACTTTAAAAAAAGACTCGAGGACCAGAATTAGCATCTAAAGAAGTGTCAGTTAAAACTGAACAAGCAGATTTTCAATCAGTGGCAACAGGTTAACAACAAATTAGAAAAAAAAAAAAATTATAATTTTAAAAAAGGGGGCAAAAGGCAACTTGGCCAAAGTTGACCCTTCGGTGCTCTCACTATTTGGATTGGTTAAATCGTCAGGACCTGGAGCTGAACCCATCAGGAAGGGCTTAAGTGTTTAGGATTAGGGATCTAAAAGGCATTTGGAGGCCCTGAACCAAACCCGCAGGACCAGGGCGGAGGGGAGCCCTGCTGTTTGGCCTGTGCAGTAATCACACGGGGGGAGGCAGGACCTTAGCACACCTGCAGGAAGGGCCCACAGCAAAGAAAAAGGTCTCGGCGAGAAGGGCAGGCAAGGCAGCGCGGCTTTTTCTGCGGCTGCAGAGTGACAACAGCTGGGGTGGTGTACGGCGCTGTGGCCCAAGGGCAAGGTCAGCCTGTCGGACTGGGGGGAACAGGGAACAGCAGGCGGATTGTTTTCACTCGGCTAGCGAAAACAGCAACCGTGGAGATGCTGAATGTGCCAGCTGTGCTTGTGGATTTCTGGTCCACAGCCTGACCTCACATTAACACTATGAAGGGAAGCTGGACTGCTAATGACCAGTGGCCTCTGGCCTCACCTGAGCTCCTCCCATCCAGCAGCAACGTCTCTGGACACACTGTGAGTTAATGCTACTCATTTGAAACGTTTTAACGCATTTTGTTTGCATTTGAAAATAAGATGTTGACTGGATATTGATTAGCTATAATTAGACAGTCCCATACTTTCTAAACCAGAAACTATTATAATCGCTTTAGAAATTAAATAAAATATATTAGTTGGGGGGGGCGGTGAATTAATTTAGGCAAAATTTATGGGATAGGTTGGAGTGTGATTGCAGCACACAGACAGACAACATGAATCCATCCATGAAAGCGTCAGGATTCACACATGTCCTCGGGCTTAATTGGGCTGGACAGTTAACATCAAAGAAGCCGGGCTTTATATGTAATCTGTTCGCTCCTCTGATTCTCATGCCTGTGCCTTTTTTTATTTTTATTTTATTTTTTATTTTTTTAAATATGTTCAAACATTGTAATGAAGGTCATTCTCCATCAATTCACTTTGATCTGTAATGACAAAAATTTAGCATTTTAATAAAAATTTCTCCATTGCTTTCAGCACTCGGTTTGCTGCCGCCTCACACACTTTTTACCTCGTTCTTTTATTTTCTCCCTCTTTTTTTTTTATCTAGCCTTCCCTCTCTCACAGCGTGTGAAAACAACTCCGCTTATGTAGGGTAAATTAAACTATTTAAAAAAAAAGAAAGAAAAAAGACCGCAATAAAAACACACTCACACAATCAAGCCTCTGACATGCCTGAACACCTGCAACCCATGTATAATCAAGCTGTGTGAAACTACCATGCTTTATAATGATGAGCTACTTTTATAGGCAGCACTGTAAAATAAAATTCACCGCTGTGGAAATTCCCTCATAGCAGACTAAACATTATCATTTAGCCTCTTGAATTGAAGGGAGGTTGGTGTGACTTTGTTTATTGCCAGGCTGATCAAAATCAGTGGGAGGCGGCTGCTGTGGTCTCATGGAATTCTCTTTTTTAGGGAAAAAACAAAACAAAACACGAGCGCCGCATGAGCTTTGAGAGAAAGTTGCACATCGTAGCTGCTCAGACACCCTCCTCTGCGGCTGTGTGTTTCTATCAGTGTGTTTTAATGAGAAATCAACCGACTGCAGATCAGCTCAGAAATGCTGTAACGAGCCACAAGCGCTAATACTTGAGGATCAGTTGCACTGGATGAGGCAGCTTTATCCAGTTATTAGGGTAATGTAATGGAGTCAACTAATCCAAACCCACCAAACCCTTCCACCATAGGGGGCACAATAGTGAGGCAACACGTTATTCCAGCACAAAGCTGACTTCCCCGCTAATATAGCAGGACACTGAGGCTCACGGCCTGTTCAAACAAGTCCTTCACAGTATCTCCCCTAAAATGATTTTCTCCCTTCTTTCTCTCTCACCCTCTTTCCCCGCTAACTCTCTGCCTCCAACAAACGCTCTGCTGGCAAGGCATATTCTACGCTCCTTAATGCCAAATTAAACCCCAAACTCTTTTATTTTAAATGAGAAAAAGGCAAAAGAGGGTGCGGACAATCTTGATTAGGCCAAAGAGAAGGAGGGGAGAGAAGAGGAGCAAAAATTAAACGGTATTAAAAAAATATAGAACATTACATTAATGCTGGCCGGCACAATTGGTGCTAATTGGCAGATAATCCAGAAGCTCCGGGCTGCCTAAAGCTGGGCTGAGTATAGGAACAAGTCGGGCCTCTCGTCCTCTCCCACCACAGAGTCCTAAAAGCCACGGGATGGGGTCAGAGCACGGTGGAGGAGGAGGGATTAGCAACGGCATTGTTGGCTCTTTCCACTGGAACATGACCTTGACGAGAGTTTGGTTCTCCCCCCTCCCCCCTTGTTCCCAATATTCCAGCAGCATGAACTTTAATAGGAGCATAATTGGCAGTTTTAGAACGCCAAGAGAAACACACGAAACACAGAGAGACCCCAAATAAAATCTGACATTCCAACACCTTTGAATTTCAGCCCACTTGGGAAAGACCTCTCCTACTGTATTTTACACAACCCCCCACTGCAAACAGCCTCCCAAATGAGGACAGTGTATGGATTCAAACAAAGGATATATATATGTGTATAAATTATGCAAAAAAACCACGAGTATTTAAAAAAAATGGACATTTTGTCAAAATGGAATGAAAACTGTTTATACTGGATGCTGCGAGTGTTAGAGCAACAGTCTCGCTCACTCTTTGGGCTCAGAAACAGCTGCTCCATCGACAACAATAAAGTTTAAGTGTGCCAAAATGAGACTGGCGAGGCAAAGTGCTGTGGGAAAGCCTGTAAATGTTATGTGTTTTGAAAATGGTTCTGATAATCTTTTTCCTAATCCCTTAATTGGGAGTCAATGTAGTCTCCTGTGAGCACACAAAGCCGGCGGCTGGAGGGAACTCGGGACACAGAGAATCTCTTAAAGGGAACCATCTCCACCTGGGCGATGAGCACCCTTTTCACTACTCTGAGGAGGCTTTCAAGCAAGTCCTTGGCTGTGAAAGTTCCCATGTTAAAAGCACCACCTATTAAGGTACGTCCGAAAGAGATGTATTTCCGCACAGTGTTTGAAGATTTCCCATTTGCATGAAAAAAAAGGACCTCTGCAAAACTGTAACTTGTGAACTGATCAAAAGCCAGAGGCCGTTCTTGAGTTGAATGGCTTTCCCCCTTTGACACGAAAGAGGCTCTCTTGAGGCGCCTTCACGGCGGTGGCCTTGGAGGTTAGGAAAATGTAGCCCCTCAGACCATACGGGACTATTCTCTGGAGTCTGGACAACACTTGAGTCTGCAGCAAAAGAAAAAAGAGCCGGTTTGCCGCTGTGGATCAGTACTTCAACAGGCCCCACTAACATTCCACAAGAGGGCTTTTACTTTTCCTACGGATGGCCTTTCATGTTGAGAGGAGTGTGTATGTGTGTTTGCAAGTGTGTGTATGTAGACACATATGCTACTATACGCATGCTGATGACTGTGTTGTTTTTGACATGCAAATATTATTCCACAATTACAACAAACTGCACAAAGTTACACTCCATATCTCAAAACCACAAAATTAAGGATTACTTGAGACGGTTAAAAATCTTTTAAGAGATGTAAAACATAAGGAAGTTTAGCCATGCAAATAAAAATACATGCCTTAACAGGGTTCTTGCAGGTCACACACACACACACTGTTTGATGAAATGTATGTAGGCGCAGTCCACTAAGAAGCTGGAGCATTCGTTATTCTTTCCAGATCTATTGACTGTTTTTTGACTAGATGCTTTGCTTTGGGAGAAGAACTGCGTGGCTGTTGAGCTCTTTAACGGTTGGGAGAAGGCTCCACACCAGCTAAGTGTCCACTGAGCAGCAAACATGCCGCTTAAGGCTTTGGAGTGCGTGAATGTTGGTCCAGCCAGAATGCGGAGACCCTTCCCACTCCCCTCCACCTTTCTCCCACTCTGTGACTCAGCTGGTTTCACTTAGAGAACATGGAGAGAGCGGGTCACGGGGTCATACCATGACCTCATCAAATTAGCCCCAACCGAGTGAGGTGTTTAGCACGAGTTAAAACAAGTAATCTGAAGGGCATTAAATGCAAATGCGACGGCCATATGCCCACTTCAAACACGATAGCTCCTATCCTGCCGCGCTCCCCCTCTTGCTCTCTCACGTACACACAGCGGAACCATTGACGGGTCCCACATAGCGGGGGGCTGTTAAGATGACAATGAGTTTCTGTCATGCTGACCAGGTGCAAAACATTTCAACTGATGGCTACGCTCTGAGCTGTTTGATATCTGCGAGAAGAACATTTGCAACAAAAAGTCTGAATGACTCTTTGCCTTTGAAAGCAGATATCTCCTACATGAATGCATTATCTGCATCAGAATCACTTTTCATCCTGACCTTAAACTTGGAATATGGAAATAAAGGGGGAGATGCTTACAGAGGTTATCCAGGAGTTCACGGCGGAGGGAAAAAAAACCCAAAAACGTCAGGGTAATACCTCTGCTGTGCTTCATAAACGCTACGCCATGTGCCCCTGTTAGTGAGAGTGAGGGCCTGGTCAGACTGCAGAGATTATGGGTGAAGACTGATTTTGCCCCCTCGGGCGGTGGCCGGGCTGGGAACATGTGGCAGCTCATATGTGCTAATAAGCACCTGTGGAGAAGGAGGAGAAGGAAGCAGAAAAACCCCTGCAGGGCTCGACAGCCGTGCCACCTGCACAGACCTCCACTGTGCCTCTGACTCAGTGAGGGAAACCTGACAAACATAACTAGCACTCAGACACGCTGCACAGCAGAGCTGGAAAGTAAGACATCTTAAGCTTATGTCTGTTGTTGCTGTGTGTTTTTATGCTGGAGATTAATCAAGAAAGCACTGACATTTGAGCAGGGCTGTACTTTCATTTACAGGTGGTGTTGCTTTCTTTTATCAGCCACCGTTTGTGCTAATAGGCTCTTGTGCGAATGAATGTGCTGCAGACGGAAATTTTAAATGCATCCATTCCTCTGCAGCAAGCTAAAGAAATGGAAATGTCAGAGCAGCAAAACTCAAGTGGATTCAAATAAAAATGTCAACACGTGATTAAAAGATTTGGTGTGTTATTGACCCCAAAACATCACCTAATAATGACTCCTGTGATATGAGTGTAGTTCCAACAGTACAGCAACTGAATACATAAAACTCTCAGAGATGCAAAAGAACTTCTGAAATGTGTCGTAAGTAGCACATTCAGACCTGCAGAGACTCGCATAAAAGTCTTACTTGTTCCAAGTTGATAGTGTGTGTGCGTGTGTGTGTGTGTGTGCGAGCGATGCAGATTTCCAGCCTTCATCTCATTCAAAACGGCGCACAGCTGCTTACGAGGAATGTGAGAGCAAAAAGAAGACATTGTGGGAGATCGCTCTCCTGTCAGTCAAAAGAAGTCTTATTAAATTTGTTTAAGCTGTGAAAGCATTTAGGAAAAAAAAAAGGAACAATGTTTTCATGTGTTCCCTCCGACCGCCAGTTTTCCTCAACTCCAATCAGACACTTTTTTTTCCTCCACATGACGGTGGAGAAATGTATGCCTTTTTTTGCTCACCGAACTCCACGGTCCATCATTAACTGTTCGCTCTTATCTACACAGTTCTTTCCCTTTCCAGCCTGACAACTTCTAAATAGATATCACTGAGCAGGAGAGTTTCGTCTTTTAAGTTCATACAAGAACGAGAACAAATGAGTTCTTCACATGCTCTGTCGGTAATGTGTCTCAGCAACACATGTTTTTATGTGTGAGAAACAGGCAAATACCTACATGTCGACTTAAAGAATCGGCCGTCGGTGTCTCCGGTTTATGAGTCTTGCTTGCTTTCTCTCCCATGTGCGCGCTCTGCAAACCACATTAAAACCTGCCACTATTTGGAAAAAATGCATCTCTGTAATCTTTAGAAATCTGCTTTGAGCCATGAGTGATGTACTTATGCATTTTTCAACGGCCAAATGGAGAGAGTTAATCAGCCTCCGGTGATTTATGGGATTTCATATTTTTCACATCTGGAGTCCATATACACAGGAATATTTAAGACAATACTTTACTACTCTCCGCATACTTCATTGACAATCCGACTGTATCACCACAAATATCCTCCTCTTTATGAGAAGGAGCCAAATACATATATATATATATATATATATATATATCTAAAAGGTTATACACTCAGTCTGTGTGGATCACATCTGAGGAGGTAACAATCACTAACACAAAGTAATAACTCCACATTAACTCAACCAAAACACAGTGGAAATGACTATCTGCTCTTAGGGCAATTTCAGACGCTCAATAATGGCAAGTGGAAGAAAAATATTATTTTTTATTCATTTTCATAAGGACATATTTAAACTTTTATTCAGAAATTATACACTCCTCCCTCAAAACTCTTCTTCAAATGACTGTCAATTCTTCTCGTTCCCAAAGTTTACTGAAACGACGTTATTAAAATTTCCCTATTTTAATTTTAATTGAACAACAGGGCATTTGAGAGGGAAGCTGATATTCATTTTCTACCCAGTTAAAGATGTTTGAGGAAATTAGCCTGTGTCAGCACAAGAGCTATCGACCACATTATAAGATACCGCGCATTTCAGCAAATGTTTCCCAGCTCTCAACTTTCACAGTTCAACGCGGAAGCATTACAAACACACACACACACAAACACACACACGTCATTGGCAGTCATTAATGAAATTAATTCACATCGTCTGCAAATTACATAGTTTAGCTCTTCAGCTTGATTCTTTTAAAGAATCCTGAACTTAACAATTTATCTAATAATCTAGACACTCCTCCCCATTTCTTCCCTCGTGTTATGGCTGACTTTGTCAAACTTTGCCGCCTGATGTAAAACCTGAGAGATACAGATGCGATTAACTGCGAGAGCAAATTTTACCTTAACTTTTAGCCTGTGGAAATGTCAGCCGGTCCGCACTTACTGAAGTTTGACAAAGTACTGGAAACTTTCTTTTCCAAGGAATTTGAGGGAAATTCAGGAAAATAAACAACAAAAGGTTTTTGACAAATATACACAGTGATACACATGAAGGGACGTGCTGTTCTGAAATATTCCATGCACTGCAAAGATTACACAACTGTCTATGATGCTTGCATCACTATTTTGTTATCAAATTGGCTAAAAGCATTCTTAAACAAATCCTCAGTTCATGTTGCTTTTTGGCCTCCCATATTATTAAGTATTAAACAGTAATCTTACACTAATTGAGAAGTTTACATTCTAAGCAACCGCTAATAAGAGCCCTTTGCTTCCCTTTCTGAGCCAACACTTACTTCCACGTCTCCATGTCTTTCATTAACACAACAAAGGACCATCTTCCCTGTTTACACGAGGCTGTTATATTTCTGTGAGAACCACAGAGCTGATACTGTGGACTGTATTTGCAGTTGGCTTTAAATGAAAATAAGCCCAGCACAACTCAAATCCCTTCCCTGAGACCCTGCAGGCTTTTGCCCCTTGAAGGAGCAGAAGTCTTTGATAACGACTACATGTTTTAGACTGGTGACCTCCCCCGCAGCCCCTCCTTCTGAAACTTCTAATAAATAGCTTCAAACATAAGGGATTCTGATCAGCTCTTTGAGCAAAGGAAGCATTGCAAGAGCATGAGATCAACCCCTGGATTATTCTTCCCAACGCTGAAAAGCAGCCCTCTCCAGTTCTTGGCCCGGATATAATACCCATTGGTTGCCACAAGGAACACTATTCGGATTAAGTGGTGCCCCTTTGATATAAGCAACAAGTGACAAAGGGGGAGATTGGGCAACTAACCTGCTGTTTAGATAAATAAAGGTACTCTATCAGCTCTAATAATTGCTAACCCCCTCTCCTCTTGCCCCATTGTCCACTGACAAGTGCTGCTTGGCCTCCTTCTAATTGCTGACAGATTTGATTTTTCAGCGACAGCAGGAGCTCTGTTTGTGGCCTTTACATCAAGTAATTACTCTCCCCGTCTCCCCACCGCCACCTATTCTGTCCCGTCCTTTTTCTAAATCCTCCTCTTCCTTCGCCTCTTTCTGAAGCTTCATCCCCCTCTTTCATGTGAAAAGATTTTGGTAACGTTTAAAGGAGTTTTTCAGTAAGTGACTGTAATTATCCACCACTGCTGAGGAGCACACGCACGTCCGAGGCTAGATCTTTAGGAAGGATTGACAAAAAGCAAAGAGAGCTTTGGGATAATGCTAAGACTTTATGCTGAGGCAAAAAATCCTCGACCAGAACTCCCATAAGTTAAAAAGTGAAGTTTGTGCTCAATACACGCAAAGCCCACTGACAAGGAAAAAGGTTGAAAGTCATCAGCAGGAACTTGATGACACGATGGTTACACAGGCCCAACAGAAGCTGCTAATTGTCATTTAAAATAACCTGACTTTGCAAAGTAGCAGTGTGTACAATGAGGATTTAGTTTCTCTAAAGGCAAGTATATTCTAGTGAAGTGTTAACATTGTTTTGTCCAAACCCTGCAATTATAAAACTGCACATTCATTCCCCCAGTACTACACTCCTGACAGTAAACAAAATGATCACTGCATCCCAAAACTTTGCATTCATTAACTAAAGCCACTGAAAGTGTAAAACGTATGTAATGTGTAAAAACAGGGACTTGAATGAACCGTTTCCTAGTAACAACTCTGATTAAGTTTGAACAAGACATCGCAACCTTTAGCTCCAGCCGGAGTAACACTTTTTCAGACAGCAGGAGCTGTGTCTGAGGTTTCCTAACAAGTGCTGCTTTCCCTCCTCTCCTCCGGCCTGCAGGCTGCATGTAATGAGCGCTGCCACCCCATGGGAGAGCTAGAGGGCTCACTCCAAAGGCAGTGGAGCCCAGGAGAGCCTCCACGATCACCCTCGCAATATTTAAAAAGCTAATTATCCCAAGAACAAAAGTGCACTTCATTTTCACTTAACACAATTAGTCATAAACTGCGTTTCTGAGTTCTAAATCTACACAGGCTCCCATTCTCTACCAATTATTCATACTTTCATGTTTGTATCACATTCAGAGTTTCAAAGCAAACATATTTTCAGTGCTGGTGTCTGTGTTAATCATCCCACCCACACATTTCATGGATTAGTCGTTCACACTGCATGAAATATGAACCGGAGTGCAGCTCTGCCAACTATATGCATACATATTATCCAGAATATTTCTATTGGGGAGTTTGACAGGGTTAGGTTGACACTATATATACACGGAGAGAGAGAATCAATGATTCCTAATCCACTCAACAAGCGGCTGAGATAATTATGCATTTCATAAATGATTAGCAAAATACAGGAATACTTAATCCCTCTTTGCATTGATGTTCTTTAAACAGCACTTAGGTACACCAGGGCACATGATGAGCATCAAATTGGCCTTTTTATTGGAAAATAGCATATTTGTGGCAAAAGGCATGTTTGATTGTGACCTTTTTTGCAGGCATTAAGGCGGTTTTAAACATATCCATAATTGAAAATGGGTAACTATTTGCAAACAGATGGAGAGGCTTAGGATGCACAGTGTTGCTATCAGAATCAATTCACATTCAAGCGATTACCATATGTGGATTGAGTTTGTTTCACACGTTCTTCTAATGGAACCAAACTGGATTTTCTGATACACTAAATTTCCCGCATTGTTACTGATGAAGACATGGTTCCCCTTAACTACATTAACTTTCTTATTAACAGAGGGCTTGTGTTGGCAGGAGAAGGAGATAACCTCTCCTCGGGGTGAATGTGGCCACGTGGGAGCAGCTTTTATGAATCACACACCTGAGCTGCCTCGAATAGGAATACCTTATACACCGTAAAGCTTAAAAAACTGAAACAAATAGGAGATCGACTAAAAACAGTCAATGGGATATCAAGCAATCACAGTACAGTACAGAGTGTGTATATCACAAAAGGTCAGGAGCCTCAAATTGCCAATCAGAGATGTCGGCTCTGCTTAATGTCATCTGAGTAACCTTTTGTGGTTGATACGACACAAAAATTAGACAATACTTCAGCATTTCTTCATCATAGACCTTGACCTTTGTTGTCACATCGACAATGTAACAATTATCAATATGCCATCACCTCACGGAAGGATGAGGACTTATATCAAATGAAATAAAATAGCATTTCCTTGCTTATTGTGTAGAAGACGATGAACTACCGCTACAAACGTACAAATGGTGGTGAACATGCTAAAGCCTTTCAAACATCTGGACAACGCCATGTCATGATGTATTGTGTGGAGATTACAAAGTGTCAGTATTGGAGAGGAACGGCAAGAGGGATGATGACAGGGCGGGAGAGTGTTTGACCTGAGCGAGGAACCATCCCACTGAACACTGACCAGATACCTTCAGCAGACACTCACAACTCCGAGTAGCACGCACTGTGGAAAGGTAGAAGAAATGTTCCCTTTCTGAAGCTTTCATTGTAACTCGGCTGTTTAAACTCACAGCATTCATGACCGTACTCGCACGCCAACACTAAATGGGCTATAGGTGTTTAAAGTCAGCTCATGGCAGGGATCACCTAACCTGAAAAATCAACCACATGGTCGTCTATGATATGTGTCATGGGCCCTCACACTTTCTTAGCCTTTACCGCACCGGAGACAAAGGTCATCGATTTGGGCCTTCAATTCCCAAAGATGGAGAGACGTTATCTTTTGACTCGTGACCTTCCTGACATCACGCTGCCATGGTAACGTTCAAGACAGTAATCTGGCTTTTTTCTTTTTTTTTCATCACATCAATCTTTAAAGCACCTTAAGTGTAATTGTGCACCCTGCAGCGTTTGTGTCACCTTCTGTGTTCACCTGGCTGCTCGCTGCACAAATAAACACAAGGTAAGGCTGAGTTTAAATTTCACTCACCTGCGGAACAGTCAGGCCGGACTGCCATTAATGAACATGTCTTGCGCTTCAATGAATCAACTGTATTCACACATTTTATTAACCGCTGGTGGACAGTTGGCTCTAAAATGTGGTCTCAAACACAAACATGCACAAAATATACACGGCGAGTTTAAAAGAAAAACAAGATTTCAGAGATTTTGGGGGAAAATAATTCAATTATTGGCACATGGAATCACACACATTTTTATATTCAGAGTTTGGAAGTAACACACAACAAATACAGATTTCATTAGTTTTACTTTTCCTCCAACATTTACATTTTCTCAAGAGGTTTGCTACTTTAGTTTCAACGTATGTGATGATGGGGATTTATTAGAATTTTTTTCATAACTCTGCATGTTTCCATCATAAAGATTGATTTTAAATGACTCGGACGGGACGGTTATATATCGAGAAGCGATGGCGTATTCGTCGGCACACAACGGATATGTTCAAATGTAACGACATCATGTAACTGGACAGATAAGGGAAAGGCTCGACTAGGAGAAGAAGTAACTTCAGTAAACTAGATAACTCTGCAGATTGAGCAGATTCAGAGCACCAAATTATTCTTCATCCTTGGCCATACTCAAGGAAACCGTTTAAGGTTGTCATCTGTAGGAGGAATTATTGGCAAATGTGCTGAGTCGGTGTTTTGCTATTTTCACTTCACTGTTCTCGATTATGTCAAAACTTAAAAAGATTTGACATTCTTCAAACCCGGCAATGATGTGAGGATCAGTTAGCTTTGCATTAAAACAAGCTGGCGAAACTGTCATCGTCTCTTTGAATTCGTACTTGAAGTACATTTCAGGCCGTGTACGTTTTCACTTTTGCTTCAATAAAGCAGTTGAATACATGCTTCTTCTTCTATCACTCTGTTTTCTTTCCCCAAAGTAACATGGATTTAATTCCTGTAGAGGACTGAGACTCAAAACTCAGCCGCTGTGAGATCCACATCCAGATTGACAAAACAAACGAAGAGTTTCAACAAATAGCACGAGTTGTCTAAATATGTTCTATTTTTTTCAGTTTCTTTTATTTTGTCATGTTTTCCTCTCAGTTTGTACAACAAACACCAGATGATCTCATTCATTTATACCCCAAATTGCCATGAGCTCTGCACTTCAGCTGCACTGAGCCTGTGCACCAGCAGTAATCACTAAAGTTTTAACTTATCGATTTGCAGGTCTGACTACATTGCTTTATGTGTGTACGGGTGTGTAGAAAAAAAATGTTAATTTGTGACTTAAAATAAGGAAATTGCTATACAACTATGCAGACTGAGTGGCTGTGTGGGATGTTTATCCTTGTAGAAACTGGTAATAAGATGATTGCATTCGGCTGCGAGCGCTGAAGACTGGTAAGCGTAATGATCCAACCCACTCGTTTTGTTGCTGAAGAGCTAAAGTAATACTCCCCAACTGTATATTTGCGGCTTTTTGAATGCACTTTCTGTTCCAATATGTGTTTTGTATGTACAGTAAATCTATCACTGTTACAATTAAGGTATTGGCAATGCAAATATGATGAATTATACATTCTGCCCTCCTGGAAAAAGAAGGCAATTTGCAAAGACTTTTAATGCATTACGCTAAACCATTCCACTGTAAAATGCTGCTGCATTTTCATTTTGGCTATGGGAAACTCTGTCTGGCAGCTGGGTTTGACAAAACAAATTTGTCTATATTTTCATGTTTCTATCTGCGAAAAAAAAAAAATTGCATTAAAAAGGGAATGGAAATGTGAAACATTCTTACTCTGTGTTTTCGAGAGCCAAGAGAGCACAACATAATATATGCACCGCGTGCTACAAAACAACCAATTTCTTTCAGGCATTTGCAAGTCCTCTTTGTGGATTACACAAAGAAATAAGGAGTTTGCAATGGCCTAACCTCTGTTCTGCCATTCCCAATTCATTCAGAGCTGACAGGTTTCCGAACATGCTCTTGTCATTAGCATGCCTCTGAACTTTGCCTCACAATGTCTCTTCTGCACAGTTCTGATGAATTATTTCATCCTGTACGGAGCTGACTGCAGGGCATACACATGTAGGTGCTTCCTCTGGTCTGGGTAGAGTCTTTTCATACTGGTGGAGGGTGGACACCTGTTCCCCTGCTCTGTTAATCATGACCCCAGAGTGGGCTGCTGACATTAAACTGTGCATTTGAGAATACACTAATTTTGACGCTTAGAGGGATACATTACGGCTGCTATCTGTATTTTGCTTGTTTCTTTAAAGAAAAAAAAGAGATAATTGTACAGTAGCGTATACAAACAATCACACTTACCGTTTTCCCAAATGCTCCTCTATATATTCTGAGAATAATAAGCACTGTGGGTCCATGTGGGTTGTGCCACACTATATCTAACTCAAATGATACGTTGTCAGTGTCATATTTGGGCAGATTAGTTTATTATTTTGGCTGATTGGTGTAAATAACTAACAAGTGGAAGAAAAGTTTTAACATGTCTCCAGTTATCTGCAAAGTGGATATAAAATTTGTGTTATATGTGCTGCAGTTAATAAACAGACCGTTTAGAAAACATGACATATGTGTGAAATTAGTTTTCATACGTTCACTTCCATAGATGCACACGGTCTGCTCTCAAAAACAGAAATTTTAGGAAATCATGCATACGTTTGCCGCCATTCCTTAACCTAAGCTGGATACTCCTTTCAAAAAGTACAAGATAATGAAGTCTCTCGACTGAGACTGTTGCAGGTTTCCTCTGTTGGACATGCTTGAAATATCTTCACAGGGAGCCGCCCGGGAGGTCTGATACCTGAACCACCCACTGAAATCAAGCTTATATTGTAAGTTATTATCAAGAACTCGTAGGAGAGGGCTGTGACGTGCACATATTGACAGATTAATGTTTTCACAACCCTTTTTTTCCAAGCTCACTCTCCATGGGGGCATATTACTATCTTCAATCAAGTGCACAGCTTTTTAATTTGAGAGCAGCATTCCTTGCTGTTAATGCTCAGATATTGTACTGCTCTGCCTCCAAACTCAAAAAAGTCCCTGCTTGCATGCAGATGTGCTCTGCTCCACTTTAAAACTTTGTGTTCTGCTCTCAAATTCACACCGTCGCGTTTACAAATGTCTTGCACTCACTGTGGCAGGTGGGCTTATGCGAGACTTTTCGTCATGACATTGTTATGAAATGACCCTGTCCGTTGGGACTATGTGGCATCCTATTAACGGGTGAACTTTGTGTTGTGGTGAAAACAAAAGCCTGTCTGCGCTCCAGCCGGGCAGATGGCAGGACAATATCTTAGCGAGAAGCCAAAGATTAATACGGTGAAATTACAAAAATATTCTCTTAATTAAAGACTAATTAAGTAATATAGCCCAATACATCTCAGCCCCAATGACTGGCACTGCTCTGAGATATTACAGGAGAGACACAGCCAGGCTAAATAAAATGTACATTTTACACTGCTGGCAAAACATGCACACGTTTGTGAAAGGACTGCCAGGCAAACAATGAAAACTCAACACCAACAACTAAGAGAAAGACAAGAAGACGAGGCATTTCCTGCCCCAAGCTTCGCCGGTGCATGGGGGGGGGGTAACGACGACAGACCAGTGAGTCGTATGTCTCAAAATAGCATAGTTAATAAAGTATTAACTCGAACAAGAAGGCCCTCAAGTTTCTGGTAGTATCGGGCTTATAGGTTCCGTCTCTCATTCCAATCAGGCGCAAAACCATCCCCCCCCTGCAAAAAGTAAATATAATGTTTAGAGGTCAGGAAACTGGGACGCCACAATGTACCCACTGTCACAACAATTATTCCAAATGGCATAGAGCAGCTGCCTGGCTTCCACCACTCATTTCGGCATACAAAGTCTTGTTCTATTAGGCCAGAACAGCAGTTCTGGGCTGCTTTACCTTGGCACAACTGTACATGTGTAAATAATGGTTAGAGAGTAGAGAGCTGTGCACATAGTGTGAGTGACTTTAAGGAGGAGCCCATCTCTGACAAACAAACCTGTGCTAGTTGGTTTCTATTTATTTATTTTTCTTAATATTCCATACTTATATACTTCATTTTCCAAGTACATGTGGGAATATGGTGAGAAATTCAAATATTATCCTAAGGCCGATTAAAGCAGAAGCTTCAAATTTTCACTATTCCCTATAAAAATGTTTCTTTTTCGTTTTCTGGACAAAAAGAGAAAGGAAAGTCTGTAAACAACGCACACAAACAGAATGCACCGGTGTGGAGTGGGAATTGTGTTTCGTGTGTCGGTTTGACTGACCTTTTCTGAGGTTATGAAGAAGAAATCAAGATCTTTAGGGAGTCACCGGGGCTGACATGTTGCCCCAGCTTAGCGGCCCCTTTTAGCTCCGCTCGTCATGCTGCAGTCGCACATCTGCACCTATATATCAGAGCCATGCACAAAAACATTCCTGAGAGCAAAGCAGAGGTGATTTGTGTGCCTTTCTCCTTCTTTTTTGATTAAAATTCATCTGTGATCTAACTGTTCTTTCGGCTAAAAGCTATACCTTTTAAATCAGTCATCCGTCCAGAGCTTAGACCTGCACCACATTAAGACCTGCGCTGACATCACAACTGTTTCCACTCTACCCGCCGCGCCTCATGCCTTTTCATATACTTTCTCTTGTCCTCAACAGATGGACAACCTTGCGGCCAGTGATTTTTTTATTATTTTTTTTTGTAAGTGTTTAATAAATGTAATACAACCTATATAGTGTTGGAGTATGGAGTCTAAATCAGAACCATGTGCACGGAGTGGATGGCGGCCGTTAGGGGCCAAGGCTAATGTGGTTCAACATGTGGCCCCGGCCAGACGGGAAGGTTCACTCACATGTTGGGCAGTTTATGACCCTCCAAATGTAGACGGTGTCTTTATGTTACTCCTTGCTAGTTTATGATGTGATATTTTGTGTTTAATGTATTCCAATGTATTCTCCGCAAGAAGAAAATGAAAAAAAAGAAAGGAAAGAGAATACAGGTGATGCTGGAATGTTGTCTTTTAAGTTTTTATCTCACCAGAGGACAAGCACCCCGTTATTATATTCCTACAGAGGGTAATATATGAACGTGTTTGACTTATTGTCAAATTAAGGATGAGTGTCATGACCCAGGTTGTTTATCTGCATGCCTCTCGGAGTTATTTCATACAACTCAACCTGACACCGCTAACCACAACAGATCATAAAATATTCCTGAAAAGGAATGCGTGTAGTGATGGAACTGGATAAATCATCAACACCTGGAAGCCGACCAGCTGCTGTGCGGTGTGACTACTCAGACTGGAGCCTTATCAGATCTGGCCTTCAGTTGGCAGCAAAATCCAATGGATTCCCAATGATCTTTGGGGTTTTGTTTGTCGTCAAACTTTGGCCCCGCTGGCCACTACACACCTTAGAGGATTCTGTGACACCAATCAAATCATCAAGATGCAAGTTTGGAATTGAATTCAGCTTGACACACTGGCTGGTCAGAATGCTGTGCAGCTTTTTTTTTTAGAATCTCTAAATTACTTCTCGGAAAGGTATTACCAGATAAAAGCTTCCCTCACAGTATAAGCAATTCTATATTGCTACAGGATATCAGTATCATTATGCCAATGAATGATCTGAGCTATAGCTATAGAGAAAATAATAAGTTAAGTGAATTAAGCAAGATCAGTTTCTGTTAAACTAACCAAATGCCCACAGTGGCCTCTAATCAGATCCAGAGGGGTCTGATATTGTTTGCATACACATATGCAACAGATTTACACAGAAAGAACAACAGCTGCAACAGCTATTTATCAGTAAGGCTTGTTTTGTTGACAACTGTTCATATTAACATACCAGCAAACTAAACTGCAATGAAGATCTCCAAAGATGTCACACATGTCTGACTGGTTGTTCGACGAATGCGTCTGGAAATAGACACAAGGCATCGAGTGCATTTCTTTATAGCGATGGAGAGCAGCTACAAATAGT
Source organism: Leuresthes tenuis (assembly GCF_036924035.1). Taxonomy (NCBI): domain Eukaryota; kingdom Metazoa; phylum Chordata; class Actinopteri; order Atheriniformes; family Atherinopsidae; genus Leuresthes; species Leuresthes tenuis. The sequence goes on from NW_027325362.1 coordinate 21,387,673, forward strand.
TGCAGCCTTGAATGTAAATATTTTCAACTGTTTTAAAATAGCTCAACAAAGAACAGTAACAAACTTGTACAGGACACATGTGGTCCCGAATGTGTACAGTGTGCTGGTTTCAGTTAAATTTGAAAATATGCCGCATGTGAAAATTAATTTTAGGTGAACTAAAAAGCCCATTTCCAACACTAAATGAGATATATTGCCTACGTTTTGGTACGTTTACATCCTTTGTAGCATGGCACAAAGTGACATTATACTTTAATATCCATCCAATGTAACAGTAAATGTAAAACATGAGAGCTGAGGTGCACAAATGTATTAAATCCTATCAGACACGTTTCTAATATTTCACTAAGCCTTAGCATTTCATTCAGTGATGTACTCTTGATAAGCGCAATAATCTCAGCTTGATGGATGGCCCAGCCTGAGCCTCAGGCCTGTGGTGTGTACATACTGCACTGGTTGCGGCAGAACGATAAAACCAACATAGGCAGGTGTGTTTGGTTAAGATGCACTTGTCAAGTGGGGTGACAAGCATGTCTGTGTTCATTCAAGTGAACCCCTTATCTGCACCTCCATGTCCCACTCATGAGACAAAAGCACTTCCCCATGTTTGTATGATTTACTCCTCTCTAGTAAGTGCACGAGCGAACGCTCGCACACTGTGTCGACACACGTACAATACCAAGAATTGTGTATTAGCCAAATAATTTAGAACCTCATTTTCTTACCGGTAAAGTATACCACAACTCGATACCGACGTTGTTTGTTTATCTCCTTTCTTTCGTCAGTAGTTTTATTTATTGATTTATCTTTTTATTTATTTAGTTTCTTATCTTCATTTATATATCTGTGACGCTACCATATGTTAAAAAAAAAAGATCTATTTTTAAAAACAGGGCGTGTGCGCCTGAGCGCGTGCGGCCGCCTACTTTTGCGCTTGACCTTTCACCAGGTTGAGCAGGAAATGACGTCAGAGTAGGAAGTAAAGCTCGATGCTCTCCGACAGCAGATCATAGGAATGGACTGCTACAAAAACAGCAGCGACAACTGAGAGTAGCTGGCGTCTCAGCCTCAGAAGCTATCACCTGAATATATTTATGGAAGCAGATTCTGCTGAGCTGAAGTGCTGAATGTCCATCTCGTGTCGGTGAAAATGAAAACGAGGTAAGCAGCCTTGTGTGTGTTTGATGCTTTGGGTGCTCAGCAGCTAGCCGCACAGTGCTAACGATATGCTGCAGGTTAACTAAATATATTGATGTTAAACTTCATGTAAACCTCGTAGTTCACTGCTGCACTGCAGTTATTTTATGACGATGTTTGATTATGGTTATCAGTTTAATATCAGCTCCGTATGACGAACAAGTGGAAAGATGCTCTTTTAAGGGAAAATCACACCTTTCATTGTCCAGCTACTTAAATCGGCTTTTGAAATATATATATCTGTGGCAGACCTGTTCAAACATATCATCGAAAGAGTCTTTGGTGCAACCCGGGATCACTTTACTCGAAAATGGGTGCATGTTCTTCTTGTCTGTCAGAACATTTTTAGTCAGTTGATTTTACGTGCTATCATCCCTCTGAGTGACTCGCTAATGTGTCACCGGGTGAGATCATCAATTGCTGTGTTGATCCTACATCTAAAGAAAATATATTTATTCATGCATTGCACAGATAGTAGAATCTAATGTCTGTTTTAGTCTTTATTCCTTGTTTTCACTTTAAAATCATATGTTTGCCATCAGAATTGGCTGAGATGGTTAACTGGCTTAATAACGATGCTACCTCGTGAGTCATGTTTTGGTTCTGGGAAAGATACCAACGTTCTTCTGTTTCTTTCTGTGTTTTTGCAGATGACTCACCAGTGGCTTGGACATCTGTGATTTGATAGAAGATGAGGCGTGCTCAGTTTGTCATGCATGTCGCTGCTTGTAACTATAGCTACTGTTGCTACACAAACCACTGTTGTTACAAAAACCACACCGACATGGATAACAAGCTATAGTGAACCATGATTGTCGCTTTTTGCACGTTGCACTCACCAAACCAGCTACCTACATACATGATATTTTGATTAGTTGTGAATGGATTTCCGTTGATAACCAGTGTTGACCATGTCGTTGGGCGAGCAGTCTCAGAAGTGGTTTCCAACCCATGTCCAAGCCACTGTTCTTCAAGCAACCGGTTTACAGCCCAAAGGCAAAAATGGCACCAACGATGCCTACACTATCATCCAGTTGGGCAAGGAAAAGTACTCTACATCAGTGGCAGAGAAGACCGTTAACCCTGTATGGAAAGAAGAAGCCTCCTTTGAATTACCTGGTCTACTTTTGGAGGGCAACCCTGAAGTTTATGAACTCTGCCTTATAGTGATGCATCGCTCCCTGGTTGGGATGGATAAATTTCTTGGTCAGAAGTTCATCAACCTAAATGAAATCTTTGATAACAAAGAGAGAAAGAAAACTGAGTAAGTATCATATTGTGTACTGTAACCATAAGGACCTAAAAGCTGCAGCTCTATATGTAAAATAATTCAGCATTGATTTTCCTGCCCAAGTCAAGCCCTGTTTTACATAATAAACCCAATTGATGTGTATAAACATGTCATAATTGGCCAAAAAACTATTTAAAATGACAATATGCCACCATGAATTTTTATTTTTTAATTTTTTGTTCCACACCAAAACTTTTTTTTTTCTGCAATACCAATCAAAACTTTGGATACAGGTACTCATTCAAAATGAATTGGCAAACCTTTCTGATGCTGAAACAATGCTGATGGGAAGCATGTATGTCGTAGAGCCACGTTAATATCCTTTACCGGAGACACGGTCTCTTACTAACACACAAATGCTAGAAGACTCTTTGCTAGAATCTCTAAAATATCGTTCTGTTTTAGATGCCACCGCAATGATTTGAGCTGTCGTGGTTTAAAGGTCGGATTCTGATATTTTGCATTTCATATTGAGTCGTCAGCGTCCCATGCCCAGTATGTGATGTCCTGTTTGTGGAGGAGCAGACGTTTCAGAGGAAGTGGAAAATATTTGCACAACTATTCCAGTCATAAGCATAGACTAAATCAGACAGGAGCTGTTTATTATTAATTTTTTTTTGGAGGGGGTGGGGGGGTTGGTCACATTTACCACGTGTTTTTGCTAAATTAGACTCACAAGTGTGCTGAGCTTTGCATGTTATACTCTGTCCTCTGTTCTTAAATAAGTTCATGACCTAACTCTTTATTCTCCCCTTCACTTGTTTCACACACTCATTTTATGCGATACATCTGCTTTTGAATTGTTTGCAGCCCGGTACGCTAACAGGTCTATTTAAAGCGCACGATTGTGTTCTTCTGTTGGAAGTGATGGAACGCAGCTGTTACAAATGAAGCATTTCGCTCTTGCTCAGTTGCTGACCACGCATTGATTTAACTTTTTTTTTTTCCATCCTGCTCACAGTGTATTGTTTGAGGCTTAGCGATGAATTGGCCTACATTGTTGAGAGATTATTTTTAGCTTAATCACTGACATGGTTAGTGCTACACGGTCTAATTGAAACTAGTGGAGCTGGTCAAACATGTCCTGTTAGCCACTCCCTTATGAAGTCTGGTGTCTGAATGGAATAGTGTCTCTTCTCTTCTCTAGCCCTGGGTTTGACTCTCGGTCTCTTTGTGTTGAGTGTAATTATTCTCCTCTAAACTGTTTGCGGGTGTGATATTAGTGGGAGATCTAACCGACTCAACCCTCTCATAACCATGCGCCCTGCGTAGGCCGTTTACCTGCCTTAAAGCCAACCCATGCTGTGATGGGGTTTGTTCCGTGTGAAAGTACCGTTTTAAAGACTTGGGTCGAGGAGCCTTACATGTCCAACACACATTTCTGAACCCTACATTAAGCAAACAGGAACTGCATAACCAGGTTGGATCTGGTGTTGATTAGCTCACTGCAGCATGGAAAGACATTAGCACATTTCCTCTTCGCCCATCAGTTGGGAGAATCACAATACGTTATAATCAGCGTACACGGCTTGTATTTATTTAGGTGTCGGAACTGATGCACCTCGAGGCTGTGTGCCTCTTCGGCAGAGGTTCTGTAATGGATATACCCGTGTCGCCTGTTGCCCTAATCCCACACTGCAGCCAGGCTTGACAATGATGCCGGGACCCTCGGTGCTGTATCCACAGTGGCTCTGTGTTCGCCGCAGCCCATCCGCAATGTTTCTCAGCTGACTTATTGAGGAGGAAAGCCTGTCTTGATATCTGAGTAGGCAGCCCATAATTATCGCACACCTGTGTTTGTTGATTATGAGGAGTTTCCCAGCAGTCTGGGCCCGAGTGGGAGAATTGTGGTTCCAAGCATAGAACGGAGGTTTATCTTGGCCTTGAGACACACGTGAGGAGCAGCCTCGGCCCCACGGCAGCAGCATGCTGTGGCTGCTGATCAGCCTGAGCATGGCACACAGCCTGGGAATTGGAACTAACAAGACCTTTCATGTCTGGGCTCCTGGGTCAAGAGCCTGACAGTTGAGAATTTGGCAGCTGCATTTTTTTTTTTTGATTGTCTTGTTTTTTTTCTCCATTAAGCCAATATCAGCTGGATTTTGCATACTTTAAGGTCTACCATGTATCTTGAGTTAAATTCAGCAGGAAGCATCAGTAAGTGTGCTAAAATAAACGCAGTTGACTAAACCTCAGCAAGATTGAGGTGGATGAGTATATGCTCCAGAAAAATTCAACTAATAATTAAAGAATGCAGACAGTGAGCATTGATGAATCCTTGTTTCTTTGCTAATGGACACTGCCACAGGCCTTATAACACAGAGGATACGTCTCATTAGCATGTATGAACTGCTGCGTTGCCCTGTGCTGTGGCTTTGCGGTTTCCCAGTTGCTTGTCACTGCATTTCTGAACAAAGGCCAGATTTGTGCAAATGCCACTTTATTTCGCTCAAAGCAAAGGCATAAATCCCATTACTTCCAGTCGAAAAAGCAGAGAAGTTAAACAAATAGAAACCCACAAGCAGCCTGAAATGGTCTTTTATTATTCGTCAGGAGGCTATTTCTTGTGTTCAGCATTCAAAGAATCATGTTTATCCTTTGAATGATAAATGGCGTTCTGACTTGCGTTGAAAAAAAAAAAGAAAAATTTAAGTAGCTTTGGGATTAGTCTGCTCAAATGAGCCTTTTTGGTCATGTCTGTAAAGGAGGTACAGCACATTAGAATGGAAGTGTTGAGGATTTGTTGTTAAAGTTGAATTTGAGTAATCCTGCTCTCCTTTTTCTTTTTCTTCTTGTTAATAAATGTTGTCATTGAATTTGCTCAACGTAAGCTTCCTGCGCTCTCTTTCCAGCTGGTACCCCTTGGAGTCGAAGCCGGGGAAGAAGAGGAAAGAACGAGGTCGCATCCAAGTCAGCATTCAGTTCATGAGGAACAACATGACAGCCAGCATGTTCGACCTCTCCATGAAGGAAAAGCCCCGCTCGCCTTTCTCCAAACTTAAGGACAAAATGAAAGGTCGCAAACACGACAGCGGCTTCAGCGACACGTCTTCAGCCATCTTGCCTCGCTCTGTCGCTTGTGACTCGGAGCCCAGCCGCCCGTCTTTGGCCCCAGAACCGCAACCCCAGCCAGACACCAAGGCCAAGAGACCACTACTGTCTGGGGCACATAAACTCTCTGCAGCCCATTCCATGTCAGATCTCATCGGGACCCACTTTCGACCCAAACTGGACTCCATGAACTCCATAGATGAGAGTGGTAAGGGATCCAAAAAATGTGTTATATTTTTCATTTTATAGCGCATAACTTGGTCTGAGGGGCCTCGGTCATCCTAACTTTTTTTCATTGTCATATTTGCCTTTCCGAAGGGACGCTGGCACCGTCAGATGACTGGTATCTAGATTTAAAGCGATAATTATGCTGCACTTTTTCGGCCCTTCTGTCCCTGAGTAACTGTGCAAACAAGGGCCACAGTTTGTACAGTTATGGGACTTTCAGTAGTTTCTCCAGGCTGAAACTCAAATGGCTGAGAAAGAGAGAGATGTGGGGGAACAGCGGGAGATCTAACTGGACCGGTCGACTGAATCTTCATCTTTATATTTAATTTCAGTTTTTTTTTACAGGTTACTTTGTCTGTTGATACTGGCGATTGAAGGGGTCGATTTGTCCCGTATTGTGTCACCAAAAAGATTATCACAAAGAATGCAAAACAAAAAACGCAGAATCGCAATCATGTTTTGCCTTCTTAATCGTATTATTAGTTTGTTCTGTGGAGTCTTTATCACGGTCACAGGTGGATTTGAATGTTTTTGACTTCTCCTCCTGGAAATACAGGTGGCCCTCACAGGCGTTCCCAGAGCGAGGTGCCAGGATACCAAGACGGCGAAGCACACAGTGACCCTTTCACTGATATCAGTGACACCCTGCCACAGAAGTATGCCACGCTCCCACGCAACCGCAACCCATTCGAGGGGGAGCACGGGCAGCTGTGGGACCGGGCGGAGCGGAGGGAGAAAAAGGAGAAGGTCAGCCTACTGGAACGCGTGACGGGAAAGAAGGAAGGCCGCAAGACCAGCAACGGGGGGCGTTCGGGGAGTTCTGGAGACCTGCGCTCCCCCAACCCCTTTAGTGCAGACTCTCAAGCAGACACTAACCCATTCAGCTCGCACTACAAAGTCAGGTAGTCGCTTTTTCATTTTCCCGATTCTAAACGGGGAAACGTGCGAAAAACTTCTCCTGCAATCCAGTGTTTTCTGGCTCGCTTGTCCTCATTAGCCCTCTGTGGTTAATTCTTGTTTACTTATAAACATTCCATCATCCAGTAATGTGACCCAAGTATTAGAGCAACATTAAAGCGATTCTTTTCACAGAATGCCCTAATTACTCTCAGTGGTTACAGAAATCTACAAGAAAAGTTTTACTCGGCCATAAATGAGAAGAAGATGCAGTAAGGTCACAGTGTTCTTTAAAAGGTTAAGTATCATTTGTTATTATCTATTTTTATGACCCGTCACACTCCAGTCTTTTGCATCTACGAGCATTTGTGGATTTCTCATTTTAATTCCCTCTACAGAAGACGATGCATCTCACGCAACTTATCTTTCTTTCTGAAAGCCGACGCAGTGTAAATCAAACGGGTTCCGTCGCTCCCGGCCTCCTGAGTGCCCAGTTTAGAAATGCATACTTCTTCTTCTTCTTCTTTAAAGGCGCAACTTTGTTGTCGTGCCGCTCTGTGGTTTGAACTCACATTTAATGAATGAACATTTGCATTTAAAGCTTCCTGCCTTCGGGTGATAAATCTCACAGGTTTCAGTTTTAATGGTTCAATACCTGTTTCCCTCTCTGTCATACTTTTGTCAAGTATTGTTGTTCAATTTCTTTTCCACTGAGGAGGTAACATCTATTTCCTGTGTTGCATAAAGAGTCGGTGAGTTCTGTGGCCAAGTTATGGTTTATCTGTGTGAAAGGTGTCATTAGGGGCTCTTTAGAGTGCCTGGGCTTGATAACAAAGCCCTCTGAGCTATACTAATGAGATCCTATGCTGAGATAGACCACCCAATTAACCACTTATCTCTATAGGCAGCAGTCCATCATCTTTACTGCTCTCTTTGTTATACGCAGCTCGGTGGTCATTTGTAGCTTGAGTGCAAAAAAATGTCATTTCGCTGTTATCTATTGCATTGTTTTGCTTTTCGATGAACTTCTTCTGAATGCTTACTGACTTTCTGCTCGTTTCGCAGCGATAAAAAGCAGACGGGAAACGACGGCATCACTTTCGGCCTGAAGAAGAAGAAGGACCTCTTCGGCAAGAAAAATGTAAGAAAGGCTTCAGACGCTGCTTGGAAAAGCAAATTATGGTTCACGTGGTATTTTTGCAAGTTGTCAGCCTTACCTGAAAACGACCCAAAAAGAAAACGCCCCCAGTAGAAATGACCCCAGTAATTGCATCCGTGTCATTGTCTCGGTGTCGACTGTTGTGCAGATTTTTAATTGAGAACTCTTAAGTTTCATTCGACGTAGCAGCTGGTGACATTGATCCGCGCGGCCTCTGAAAATTCAGATGTGCCACTCGGCTAATTAGCAGCTGCACACGTCGGTCATCGAGTCTGATCTGATCATAATTTGCAGTGGTGTTGGATTTCGAGCTGTAAGGTCGGTCGTATTGGTGCGTTGCATTGATTCTGTAATTGCATTTTCTTTGCTGCGAAAAGTCATGGAAGATGTTCTCACTTCAAAGATTGTGACATTATTTGCACTTTGCGTCTCAACTATTCTTCAGTTTCTGTTTAGTTTAAGAATGTATCCACTTGAGGGGAGAGAATTCGCTGACGATTACACCGCAAAAGCAGTATGTACTTGTGGGCAGTGTGAGCCGAAGCTAAAGTGATGCCTAAATGAGAGGGAGAATGCTGATAATGGCTTTCCTCACCTTTCTTTGAGGGTGTTGAGGGCTGTCGGTATCCACACATGTGCCCCCGTGCATGCCGCTGTGCCTTCCAGAAATGGCAGCTCCCATTTCCTCTGCTTCAAGGCCCTAATTAACCGCACGCAGGGGGAAGGGAGGGCAGTGAGAGATTTCAAAGGACTGAGCTTTTAGATTCTCAAAGCTGAGCTCATTAGAAACTGTAATGACACAACTGGAGAATGCCAAGTGCGCGCCTTATCTTCTCCCCACTACTGATCGCCGAAAAATGGTCATCATTACTTTGCCAGTTCATGGTCATTTCCAGGCCTTTGTCAGCAGCCACTAAAGCTCCTGATTATTACGCCGTGTGTGTGCATATGCGTGCGTGAGAGCTTGTCCACGTACGCAGTCTCGTACGTGAAAGCAACATCAATTTCCTCATGGCTGTCTGTTCTCTTATTCCATCTCAGGTGGCTTAAGTGCAGTATCTTGCAGTGAGATGTCTTTCTTTGTGTTTGTGTGTGTGGAGTGGGTTACTGAGCTCTGTTCCCGAAACCCTCCTTACGTTAGACATTTAATCTCTGAGGCAAATATTTCATTTTGGTTGGTGTCGCCCCACAGTAGCCTCTATGCTGTTAGGCGATAAGATACCTGGTAAGCAGTCCCGCTCCAGGTCTCACCGCATTGTCTTTTTTTTTTCCGAGCAGTAGAGGCTTGAATGGTGCATGGGAGTGGAAGCTGATAAGTGTGGTATTTTAAACAGGGTGAAGGCTTTGCTGCTCTATCCATTCGGGGGAGGATGCCCAGCACTGAAGCGATAAAGTGGTCCCTCATTAAAAACGATTACAGCTCCTCTCGTACCCGCGCAATACGATCTGCACATACCGTACCACACAGCTCAGTTCAAATACATTGTCCTCAAAGAGCAAAAACAGGGCTTGGGTTGCATCCTTATTTTGGTATTTATTAGCCTGACCTTTAACTGTAGAAATATGCAGCCTTGTGTTTAAAGCTTATACCACGGGAAGGAGGAGAGCTGTATCAAGATGGCTGCTGTGTTCTGTCCCGTTGGAGCCGTTAACCTGCTCTTGATCCGTTATAAACACTGTTGACTGTATTGTGAAATGACATCTGCCATAGAATTCAGATACATCAGTGGGGAAGCCCTGGAGAGCAGCCACATCTTCACAACTCCTAATTAGCCTTTGTTAACCACACAGAACAAAAAATAAACACATGACAGTTAATGTCACTTTTCGCCAACATGCCTAATTAGTCGTGGTTGTTTTCTGTCCCTCCAGTAAGCAAACATCAAAACCTATTCCCACACCCAGTCTCCACTATTGGACCGTTTTTTTTTGTCTTGTTTTAACTAAACAAATGCCCCATAAAGCTGAACGACAGACCTCCTTGTTTCTCCATTTCAGGAGGCGACCCAAGAAAGCGTGGCCGCCTATAGCAGCTTGTCCTTCGAGGAAGTTGTGCAGGAACTCATCAAGCAGAAGGAGGTGGTGAAAAAGAAAGACGCCCACATCCGGGAGCTGGAAGATTACATTGATAACCTGCTCGTGCGTGTCATGGAGGAGACGCCGAGCATTCTACGGACACCCTATGAGCCAAAAAAGAAGGCGGGTAAACTTTCTAAAAAGTAGAAAGGAGAAGAACTTGCAAGTGAAGGTTTAACGATAGGTGTAAGGAAGACAGAAGAAGTAAGAAGTAGGACTGATGAACGCATCATTAGAGATATTAGTGCAGTTTTTTAATCTTCTTTCTCTTCGATGTTTTGGTTATTTTAGGTGATGCAGGTTTATTCCGCTCTTTGTTTGGCGTTCCTTTATTTCAGCTTCACAGTTGCTTTGCTGCGACGCATTTAAGAGGAAACTTCTCGGTTGGTCCGAGTCGAATCGTTGCTCTGGTGAAGATGATGTTATGTTGTGTTGTATGCACTTAAGAACCCACAGAACTCTGTTGCACGTACAGGTGTCTTCAGAGAAAATGCTGCCAAATTCCTGTTTACCAGACGCCGTGGTCACAGTTGCAGGCTGCGTGCGGGAAGAGTGCAAATCAAGCTCTTCTCAACATGTTTACAGTCGATTCCAAGTCTTCAACCTGCCACCTAAACTACAATCCACATTCAACAGTGGCAGCTTCACCCCCCCCAAGTGTTTCAATGCCGCTGCTGTGGATGTATTCGGCCTGAGTGATTCATGGATATTCTTAGTTACGGCTATTCTCGAAGAGATTTTTCCGAGTGGTGTCTGGGAGTCCGGTGTCTCTCTCACTTGCAAAGTTGAGCTTTTTTTTTTTCTTCTTTTTTTTTTTTTTAACCTCCCCAGAACAAATGTGTTTCTATCCTCGGTTACTGATTTTGCCTCCTGCGTTTGATTTGTGATGACTATCATTTAATTTTCTTGGACCCAGAGTCTCACAGTTGTTAACTGGAGGTGATAGCGTCACTGGCTTTAAGTGCAATATAATCATTACTTAAGCTTCTTGCTTTATATTCTGCTGGTAATGTCCTTGTTTACATTTTAATCACATCTTTGAGTTAAAGGCGTCTTTTTATACTGATTTGATTAGTAGAAAAGGAGCTTGTCGTTACAGCCTCTTCTGGTCGACCAACCTTTATATTCTTTGCTGATGATTGTACTAATGGTACCTGGCAACACACGAGGACCTATGCTGTCTTTATGTCTAAATGTCTTCTGGTCACATGATTATTTTCTGAAGGGTTTTAAGGTACTTTAAAACACCCTTGCCACCTGTTCTACTGTATTAATGCTGTACAGTTAGTGCGCATCTATAAAACATATTGCCAACCTGATTGACCCACTCTGACCGGAGGAGCATTAGAAAAACATGATTTTTTTTTTTTTTTAAAAAGCTAAACAGTATTGTCACTGTCAACTAAAACCATTATTCCTCAGCCTCTAAAGATGGGATAAAAAAACTTTTGAGAGGTTTAATCATCAGCTTCCATTGGGGGATTTTTGACTTCGCCCTGATGCTTTTGATGATGGCGTCGTGTCAGGTTTGAGGGTTCAAGCCCAGAAAGGTCACTTCAGGTGCCTCCGGTCTCAGTGGGTTAACTCGGCGCCCGTGCACGTGGAATGCATGGACTGTGCCTCGGTGTTTTTCAGCAAACATTCCATGGGTTTGTGTTTTGAAATGAGATAGGAGGGCGTCTTGCAGGTTCACAGAGAAGGAGATATTTGTTACATATAAACCAGAGGGCCGAACCGTCGTCACGCAACTGTTTAGTCATCTCCTTCTCACCTCGGTCTGTGATGCTACGTGTCGTAACAACATTATGTTGTTTCCATGTTAAACGATGCCCCTGAACTCTGTCGGTTTAACGGTTTCTAATGAACTTGTGTTTTATGAGCTCCAGGGCAGCTGGCGGATCTCGGTGCTGGTAACAAAATGAATCAAAACCCATCTCAAGCACTGCAGTCCAGCATGGAAGCCTTGGTCCACGTATTAGTCCTAGTTAGGTTTACATTTTTAATTTATTGTTCCTACTTGATTTTGAGCATCTTTCTCTTCGGTGTTAAAGATGCTTTGTTTTTACACCACAGTGGTTGTTACTGCATTGCCTTTTCTTGTTTTAAACACCACACCATTCACATATATCAGGCAGTGAGCCACCCTGTCTTGTCTTCTGGTATTTATAGCTAATTTATATTACGTTACAATTGTAAAAGTATTTGACCTTTACACTGTATGATGCCAAATCACAGGTGAGACAACCTGCTACAATCTATCTGTGGAATGTCATCCCTTGTCATCAATTGTTTTATTTTTTATTTTCCCCATGAATGTGGCACCACCAACAACCTAATTATTATTTTCTGCTGCTGTGTAAGTGACTATTTGTCGGGATGTGATCTCTTCCTTTGGCCAAAATCTCCTTTTTACTGAATGTATTCCGCCAGACTTTTAAATGTCTACAGCCGAAACGTGTAAAATACGGTACACCTCGATGCTCGCTTGCCTTTAAAGTATTTGGTTTATCCAAAGAGATCATTTAGCTGGCGATTTAAAGAAAGAAAACTCTTTTTGTTATGGACAAGTTGCTGTTGAAACACATTTTGTATTTTGTGATGCCAAAAAAGTGTTTGACTCACATACCGGAACAGCTTCGCACTAATTGCCTTCCCACACGAGTTGAAGTGTAAATTTGGTGTCTTCGTGTTTTAGCCTTCAACACCTGCTTTAACCCCGTCTGTGCCAGTAGATAGCCAGATTTCCACGGGCCTCCCCGAACTGAAGATGCTTCCATTGTACATGCTGTACAGTCACTTTGTGGGCTCTCTTCGAATCCTTTGAGTTTTTCAGGATGCCGTAGGACGTTCAAACCTGGTCTTCCAGAGGATTTACTCCGTCTTGGTATTTAAAGTGATGAAACTGAGTCAAAGTTCAGTTGTGGTTAACTTTGCTTCCAAGCAAAGCAAATACGTGCGTCTCTTGTGACCGAGGAAACCTCACACCGGGTACGGAGCAGGTGATTGGTTCTCTCGTGCTCACATGGAGCGCCGTTGCTTTGCCTCAATGACAGCATAAGAAACGGCGAGGTGTAAAACATTTCATGTGGGGGGGGTGGGGGGTGGGGGGGATTTGGACCCTGGGGTTATTTAGTTCGAATGAAAGATGAGGGGTGAGTAGTTCAAATGAATTAATCTCGCCTGTCATTTCTTCTTATAGCTCGATTGTGGCTTCAACGTAATTTGGTGCTTTGGTGGATGTCACACTGAAATACAGATTTAAACGAAAGGCATTCATTCTCAAGCATAATACACTTAAAAAAAATAAATAAAGTCGAAGCACTGGATCATTATTGTTTCTCTTGCAATTCTGCATCACATTTGTCATCCTCTAAATGCCTGTAACCGAATATGCAAAGTAGTAAAAAAAAAAAAAAAGAAGAAGCTCGGAGGCAAGTTTTCCTGTACAACCCAGCTTGTGCCATAGTCATAAGTTTGTATAGACTGGGTTACACGTGCATCAAAGTTTGTTTGAAGCTTTGTAGGTAAATGTGTGCACATGTATTGAGATCTCTTTTCCCCCGTGTTAAGAAAGCATGCATTGAACCTTTTGATGAAAATGACACAAAGCTCAAGTCAGATCTCCCAATCCTCCCCTGGCAGTCGCTTACCGATAATATGTTGCTGCTTGCCATAGGCCACATACAGTTGCCAGACACTAAGACTTAAGCCTGAGCTAAATCCTCTGACGGTACTTGTAATGTGGCACACAGTTTTGAGGGGAATGACGACTGTTTTTGTGATCTCGGCAGTTTAGCAAAGCTTCTTTGAGTTTACCGAGTTGCACGGCGGCTGTTGCACACACCGGCCGGCACAATGAAATGCGGCGAGTTGAGTTCGCTGCCCCCAGCATGGCGGGGACCTCACGTGACATTCTCACTCTGACACATTGGTCCACTTCTGAAGTTGTACCGGCTTTCACGGAATATTCAGGCACATGCCTATGTAATGTAACAAGTTTAATGTTTTGGATGCTTTATGTAATTTCTATATGTCATTGTGTGAATTTTCTAACACTATTGCATCAGCCAGATTTTAAGCCCCTCCCCTTTGTAATCAGTCCTCTTCAAACCACTCAATTGTTTTTATTTTCTAATATTGTCACAGAATAGCTAATATGCAAGACTTTCGTACCTGGATGTTTGGGAACAACACTGTTTTTGGTTTTGTTATTTTTGTGTAGTTCTTGAAACGCACTGGGCTGTTGGAAATGTTTGTATCATAAAAAGAGGCGCTAAGGTCACAGGTAACTTGTATGTAAGGTGCCATCAGAGGCACTGCTTTGTAAGAAGTCTGCGATGCATTTCTTGTTACCCAGGTACGGTCCATATGATGATGCCGTTTGTAATATAAACCTTTGGAACTTATCGCCACCGTTTGAATCAAATTTCTATGTTACACTGGATGTAGCTTGAAAGACACAGACAAGATTGTAATGCCCTTTTCAATAAAGCAATTGTAAAGGAAATCTGATGCATTGAGGTTTGTTTTATGCGCGTTTGTTTTGAGGCAGGAGGATCAAAAGCATGTAACTACAGCACTTCTTTTTATTTATTATCCATTTGTGTGTGCAACACGTCTCCAAGCCTTTACTAATTTGTAATAACAGTCTTCCCTCTCATAACAATAAAGATATTTTCCTCATTTGTTTTTATTGATTTCATGTTTTTGTCGTCCCATCTTATAAGTTTCCACCCAGTCTTTTATCAGAAACAGGTTGGGTGGGGGTGGGTTCAGGCCAGACCCCTTTTTCTTCCTCAGTCATGCCTTTTGTAATGAAAGAACTCTGCATTCATTTCTTCCCAAAAAGGACTGTGGATTGCTGACTGGTCCGACCACAGTACACGTTTCCACTGTGGGGTGGGAAGGTCCGTCCCAGATGCCTCCGAGCCCAGAGAAGTCAATGCCGCCTCTGGACAAGGTTCACACAAGGCTTCTGTTTTTCACCCAGTAAAGCTTTAAATGGCATTTGGTGCAACGATGAGTGATCATTCTTCATGCTGTGCCGTCTGAGGCTTCATGGGTCCATCTTAGGCTTGTGCCCTTGCCCTTTATGCACAAAATTCCTCCAGATTCTGAAAATGATTTATTTGTGTGTATATATATATATATATATATATATTATAAATAATATTCTAAGAAAACTAGAGATTTTCTGCCCATCTTTGCTCCTAAAAGACCGAGACTAAAGACTAAAAGTTTGAAATGACATGAAATCTTTTTTTTAACCCAACCTATAAGCCCCATCCCAGCTGTTTTGTTGTAGGCCTGAAATGCAGGAATGGATATAAAATTGAAGAATGAAGAACATGGAATATCTTGCTGACATAACGACGGTAGTAAAGTCAACGTTAAGATCAAAACTACAGTTTTTTTGCACCTTCCGTACCCTCCCACCTTTTTAGGTGGGTTGTATTAGAACAATATTTTAAAGCAGATCTGGTCAATTTAATCTTAACGATGTAAATCGGATGCAAATCTTCTCTCGTGTGGATCGCTGTTCCTTTCACACAAACACCTGGCTCATTGTTCCTGGGAGTAAATTAAATTCATCTCTCACTTAACTGATCTGACTGGCAGTTGAACCTCAATTAGTGCTCCTAATTGTGCTGATTTGAGTTGAGCTTTGGTTTTCTTCTCTGCCACAAGCAGCTCTTTGTTCTTGAAAGATTCCCATGCCCTCCTGGTAAAAGAGAGAAGTAGCATCATTTGACAGCTGAGTAGCTAAATTCTTTGTTAAAACTCCTCTTTAATTTGCCTATGTTTGCAGCAAGACTGTGTGAAATTGTATGGGACAAGAAACGCCTGTGTGCTTTACCAGCTGATGCTTTTGTCGTTTGCTTCGCCTCCCCGTCTTCCGGCCATGTAGCAGGTTAAAACATGACCTCTCCCCTGTCACCTCAATCTAGTCGTCCCTGAAGAGGTGCGTCTTGACAGTGCAGCAGCTGCCAGTGCCCACCCCAGCTTCAGAAGATGCATAACGGTGGTAACCATGGACACAAGGAATATACAAAATTCAGTTCTAATTTGTTAGATTAAATCTCTCAGTGATACAGGTGCCTGAAACTATATTATGCTGCTAAGAAGCTGGTTTGCTCATAAGGCTGATTTCAAGATAACTCTTTGGAGGATACATCATGAGTACTTCTATTTTTTTTTTTTTTTATCTTCCTGTAACTTAGCCAACAGTGTAGCCTCGGCAAACACTGAATACAAATAAGCGTGTAATTGGGGCTTTATGTAGGTGTCACCTGTTGTATTCATAAGTTAATTGGCATTCTCATTGTCATCTTTACTCATTCATCAACAGATTGAATTTCACAGATCCCATCTTCAGTGTGGCGGTGGCACGTGTCATCTGAGTGCCTCCTGAATTGATGCCCATTAGCTCCTTGTGGATTATATCGCATTGCTGTAATTTGAGGAAAAATTAGACAAATGTGCTGTGTAAGATTCGGTAGGTGCAGCAATAGCCCAAGCGTGCCAGAAAGAGCCACCCACAGGTCACCTGCACACCCCTTTAAATATGGATGGGCGTCAAAGCGGGGATCAGTGTCACCCTGCACGCGTCTGTGAATGAAAGTGCCTTAGGCAATCATGGAGAAACTCATATGACAAGAAATTCAGCAGATGGATGAGGTGTTTTTAGGGAGAAAACCAGACCTATTTGGGCAGCTGGCCTGAACATGGATGGATGATCATGGGCCAGATGTCAAGTTTAACCTCTCTGACTCCCAAGAGTATCAGACCCCACCCACAGATCTGAAGCAGGACTCTTTGTTGGCTAATTAACTAATCTGAATAGATGCTTGAGTTAAATCAGCTGTCAAACGTGCTTGGGATCACAGTGTTATGCATTGTATTGATGGTATTGTCTTCCTCTGATAGCTGCCACGCGTCCTGTATCAGGTGAACAAAGCCAGATGACAACCAGAAGAGAGAATCTGTTGAGCCTGAAGTGCAAGCAAGGGCAAAAGATGCAGACGAAAACTTGCACAGCTACAAAAAGATTTTAGTTTCTTTCGATGACTGTATAAAGTTTATTCTGTTAATTTAGAGAGAAAAAAAAACTCAATCTTCACCAATATCCTGTTCTCAATGTTCTTGAGAAACAAAATCAAACTTTAATTTGCTAACACACACCATCAATAATAATAATTAAATATTGTTGGTGTCAGAGCTTAGATCAGTGTGTGTTCATAACCTACAGGTGTTTCTTCTCTGTAATGTCTTTGAGTTTTCTATGTGTCACGTATGAAATCCTGTGCCTCTTCTGAGAAGTTTTCAGTTTTAAAATTGTATTCTTGTATATCCCCGATGATAGTTTGTTCTGGTTAATGTCACCACATTTCACGGTTAGCAACCTACTGTATGTGTACGGGAAGAAGATACAAAGCGATTAATATCACTACTGCTTTTTCAGAATTTTACCTAATCCTTTATATAATATATATCATATATAATTTGATATTATGGTAAAGTTATATGAATGTAGCTCAACAGACTGTAGTGTATGTGTACAGACTGTAAATACAGTCAGCACTTAACTAGCCGTTTGCTACAGTGTATTTTATTTAGCAAGTTGTTGCCAGCTAAACCTTTTGTTTGTTGTTTGTTTTACCTATTTTTGGCTAATGAGGCGTTACTTAGTGTAGCTGTTGACTTGCTTGGGAGTTAAAGTGTTAAAGTGTACAACATTACAAGATATGTCTTGCCAGGAACAATTTTTTGAAAGGAAAGGAAAGTATTTTACCTATAGCATTGTTTTTTTGTTTGTTTTTAATCTAATGCTACCTAATTATATAAAAACTTTTGTTTGAAAAAAAAAAAAAATTAAACAAAAAAACGTATTCACACCAGAGGCCCTGTTTAAAAGTTTTAAAGTCATGTTTAATTCAATCAGTACTGCCGGGTATTGTAAAATACTGTGTACTTAAATGTTTTTTATCGGACAGACAAAATCCTAGGAACTCTTAAATGCTCATTGCATCAGCACCACTATGACTTCAATTACAAGAGGAATAGAACTGTCACCTTTCTGACATAAATGAAAGCGGAAAATACCGAAACTTCACAGATGCATTCAAGCAAGTGGTTGGTTGAGTTTACATCCGCACAAAAAATGCTTTCCGTGCTTAGTGACCTGCATTTATTTATTCATTTTGTTATCATAATTAAAAAATAAACGACGTGTTTATAATATAAGTCAGCATTAATATAGCTATAGATCGGAAAATAGCGTCGGTAATGGCGTCTGTATTCATATGCTAATTAGCTACGCGCTAGCTATTTTAAAATGAAAGGCTTAAAGATACAGACTGGGTGTTTAAAAATAAAAAACACCTGTGCATTGAGGTATTAATGTTGCTTTACTATTTACATCTGCCTGTTTGCTGTGCTGACACATTGAAGTTACTCCTGTGTGACTTGACCTGAATATGAACCCTCAGTAGCCCCAAAATAAATGAAAGTTACAGGACTTAACTCCAGTTCTGAGTAGGTTCCTTACCCTCTGATGAGTTTTGCCACAAAAGAAACACGAAGAATGGTAGAATAGCGTTTCGCAAATTCAAATGCAGAGTTGAAATTTTGTGTGCTTCACAGACTTACTGTTTTAAGGAGCAGGTGGAGCTTATAGGACCGCTGGGCCAGCTGATGACTGGCTGCATTTCTGGAACATGCTCCATAGGCAGAGCAAAGGTTTGTATTTTGTTCATTTTAACCTGTAATTATCCCCATTAAGGGTATGTGAAGGGATGGGTGGATTGTGAAAGGAATTCTGAGAGCTAATAATCATAGTTTGATAGTATCAATATTGCAGAACTGTAAAATAATCAATCATAAGGTGACTATTTAAAAAAAAGAGGAGCCATATTGTAAGAGACCAGAGAAGAAAAGAAAAAAAACGTCAAAAAGTAACGATTACATACAGGTGATTGAATCATATATATAACTTATGTGTGTGAAGAGGATAAACTTCCTGTCCTGTGATCTAAAACACTGTCTGTTGAAGTTGAAAGTTATTGCTGCGTGTCATTTTTTTGCGAAATTTACTCCTCAGCTGTGATTTGTGATGATCACAGCAGGCACACCCAGAGGCGCGCGGACTGCTTGTGGGATAGATCACATTAGAATTTCACTGCTATTGCTCAGCAAAGCCATGCTAAAACTAGAGTAATACAATCAATCAATCAGTCATCTCCTGACTTCACAGCACAGGAGAACTCTGCTGGAATGCTGCTAAGCTGCAGATGTACCAGCCAAATTACTCCAGAGGGGAATTACCAGGCCATAAATCCAGACGTCAGGAGGATGGCTGTAGCCTATTTCACGGTAAAAATAAATATATATATATATATCCCTGCAACTTGTTTTCATAACTTCATAATAACTGTCTTGCTGTGCAGGGCTCATATTTATTGTGCCTGACAGATTTAAACGTGTTTGTAATCAAGCATGGCCTCAAATCACGGGGACCTTAAATATAGTTGGAATCTCCTGCAGTTATGTGTCATGTTCTTACAGCTCCCTTACATTGAATGATCCATGCCATGACAATATAGAAGACCAACTAATGATCCTTTCCTGCTCACTCATCGTCTATGAATCTGAGGTATGCTGTGGTTTTTTAGCAATCTGTGGATGTGTTATTAAGTTATATAACAGGCTCTTACACAGTGAATATTTTCATCCTGAGGCGTTATGCTTTCTGATGGATACTGAAAGAGAAAAAAGAAAAAACAAAACAGGATCTCGTCACCTATTTATTTCATGTCATTTTGGTTTAAGTAGCAGCCAAACAACAGACACACAGTCTAGTGTACACAAACGCAACACAGTAACCACTGGCATCAGATTGTTGGCAGGTACTGGGCGTCATTATTGCTAATTAAGATGTATAAATATGCTGTCTGGCACTTGACTTGTCGCTTGCAATGGGCCATTTTTCCCATCAAACTCAGAAAGTGCCAAGGTAGACAAGGTGAGGGCACGAGCACTGGTAGCGTGTGTGTGCTTTGCGGGCACACTTCAGCCCAGCTGGCAAACATCTGACTGACGCCTTCGGGTGCCAGCAGCTAAACAAGCTCAGGTTTGAGGGGAGACTGTTGAACATTTGGGCCGAGCTAAGCAAAGTCTGCCAGCGTCTTTGAGAGTCCGGCGACACGGTCTCTCATACAGAACTCCTTGTTAAGCTGCCGTCCCGTGTTATCTGACAGATGATGACAGGAGGAGGCATGGACAGCTGAGGTGTGTGACATCACAGCAGCACACTGAACTGATAGAGCCGACCTGTTTCTTACATGAATCAGGATTCAGTGTGCTTGGGTTTATTTTTATTTACTTAGTTGGGCATTTCAGAGAATTAACTCTGGCTTTACATGCCGCAACCTTTAGTTTTGATTATTGGTTACATTCATCTTGATGCAAACAAACAGCGTTATAATTTGATTACATTTTAAAAGGAGAGGTAACCGTTAGGTCTAGGATTAGAGTGAAGGGGCTTGCAAAAAAAACAACCCAAAAGAGCGCAGATTATTCCTGAAATTTGGTGGAGACGTGGGCAACGAGGGAACCTATTGCACTTTCATGTGGATAGAAAATTCATACTTACCACTTCTTACAATTGGATATTATATCACACATCAGTGGTTATACTGGTTACATTTTTTTCATAAATGGAATTGTTTCTAAAAGATGTTGAAAAAGTGTCTAGAACAGAACATTTATTGCTCAGAAGATGAGCACGTTGAAGCAATTGTCTCTGCTTATCTTGTAGGAATCAATGTCAGATGCCTTTGCAAAATCTCCTCGAAATATCTTTGATAGTTATTTAGAAGGAAAGCATTAGATTCTGCTGTGCTGGTGCATACAAAAATCCTTCGAACCATCACAGAAGACGACATTTAGCAGAGAGACAGAAACATATGAAGTTCTGTAATCTGCTGCTTCCGGGGAGGGTTTTCTATTTCTTCTTCTTTCTGATTCTGATTGCAGCCGAACCTTCACTTTGCAATAGCCAGTAGGTGGTAAGATCAGTGCTATGATGCATTTTTTAAATTCTTAATCTCCACTTACAAAACGCAATACTTCTGCCTAATAATGTGTATTTTGTTTTGCACGTGTGTGAGTTATCTAATTCAGCTTGTGTGACAACCCCCATTACTGTAATTGAGGGTCACTGAAGAAAGCCTGTAATTCCTCGCCGGTGACTAATTAGGAAAATGAACAATCAGCCAATTGACCAATTTGTAACAATCCCCTAATCTACAAAAAGTGATCGTCAGGAGGCATCTATTGGGGTTTCTCTGCTGTGAAAATGGAAGCTCCATAGGCATTCTGCACCAGAGGGAGATTTAAAATATCTTTAATCTAATTAATCTGAGATAAATACTGGTTTATGCTTTTACAAAATGGCTCATAGAGAGGATTACAATACCATTTAAGATACAAAGTAGGAAGTTTTCTTGAATGGAGCTGAGGTGTCTCTCTCTGGCCCCTACCATCATGAACGCTAGGTGCTAGTCATCCTCTCATTACCATTCATCGTGTCAATATACGTCTGTGTAATTTCAACATCTATCCTCAATCATTTATGTGTCTGTTTACATGTAAGTTGACTCCCTGATAAGGTGATACTAAATAAATCAATGTAAGTAAATGTCACTTGCAGATTTCTCAGGAATGTGTAGCAGTCATATGGTAGAAAACACTAACAGGGAAACAGCCTCGATTAACGCACAGCTGAACTGGAACCGCTAATTGAGAAAACTGAGCTCACTGACTTAACTTTTTTTGGAATAATTTGAATTACTTTGACAAATTCTGATCTTTTAATTGACCTTTAGACTGAATCAGGGTATAACTTTAGTCACCACTTTCACTTACACTGCAGCAAGTTATTTATTGTTCTTGTAAATGTAGAAACCCTTCCTCACAAAGTTTCACATAAATTCTCCTGCGTGACTTCTGAAGGATTCCACTGTTGTGCAGATTGCAGCAGCCTGATCTTGTGACAGGGCATGAAATAGCTGCATTGGTTCACTATCTAAAACATTCCAGTTTCACAGCAAAAGTGGTACAATTATGTAGGTTTGTATTCTGTTCCTGGCATAGACACAACTTAAAACATGTTCGGATTAATTCCACTGAATTGATTTTTAATCATCCTCGAAACAGTTTGCAATAATTTGAGAATGAGAGAAAGCGCCTCCTTGGGGTTATTCGGACCGAAACCCACAGACTTTGACAAATCCTTTGTTTTCGAACATGACAACACTTCCAGCCATACATGTTCGAGCCAGAATCAGATCCAAAATGTGATATGTTGTCTTTCAGTTCCTCCTATATATATGAATATGTATGTATTTTCTGTATACTCCTGTGTTAGTGTGGCAAAATGCCAACAGAAAACATCTTCTCCATGAACAAGAAAAAGTACTAATGCTTACACATTCCTCCATTGTAACCTAAGGCTAACATGCTAACTACTGTTTTTGTGCAGGGAACAAATTCCCTATTCATGAAAATACTAGCTGCGTATACCTCTTTTTTTTTTTTTTTAGCTTTGGGTGACGTTCAAGGTGATAATACGTTGTTTTAACACTGCAGGTAAGACAGCAAAACATGGAAAATCATGCCACTGGACCTTTAAGCTTTTGATTCGTCTGCACTTCATCATAGACATCATATGTCTCCATACGATGACGTCTGCTTTCCACAGGCTTTTATGACAGTAAACACCTTCATGTAAGAGATCGCTGGTTGGAGAATCGCGTTACACAGCATTTTTAACAGTCTTCCTCACTCCAACTTACTTTTCTACTGCGCTCTCACAGTGACGGTTAGAATTAATGTTCATGGTCAGGTCCTGTCATGTCACGTGAACGCTGACAGACAGAAAACAACAGAAAACACCTCCCTAAGATTACGTTCTGGCCTCATAACCGTCGCACAATCTACAACATCTGCTGCAGTTTTGGAGAAGTGGACAAATATATGTTCCATCTATTCTGGTGAAAGTGGGCTCATATGGTGCCGGCTGACAGAAATGCTTTACCTTTACAACTAATCCTCTGAGATGCTGCTCAGGTGTGTCAGACTGTACATATGCACGTGTTTGTCACCTGCCTACAAAGTGTAACTTTACAAAAGAAGTCCAATGTAAACTCTTTGATACAAAAAACAACAACAACATTGATTTCATAATGCTTAAATCGATGCCGAATTCTTGTTTTTCAAATACAACTTGACTGCAAATAATTGCGGAACACTTCTCCATTTAGCTCGGGGTGTATCTCAGCCATATGGGCTATTATCATTAGAACTTTGCATGCTCTTTTTCCGACATTATGGAATGTCTTCTCTGTTTTTAAAGTGTCACATGGCTGAAGACCCATCAAACCCAGGCAGTTGAGGCACATGTTAGCCTCTATGGACTCCTTTGTAGGGGCGGGGGGTAAAATACTTGCAATTTGCAAATGAGATGAGATGTCAAGCTTTCGGAGAAGTGCAGGTGGCTCAATTTGTCTCCCTGTTTTGATATAGCTAAAGCTGAGAGGGTTGGCAAAGTGCTCGTTAAGCCCCACAAGTCTTGAGCTCAGGGAGTGCTTCAATTAATTATGTCGCCCAAATTTTGATGCATAGAACATTACGCTGTCACTCCCTCTGAGAGATGACGCTGATGTCTTCATCCCTCGAATGTAATTGCTGGCTGCTGGCTTTACTCATCACAACAACAGCGAGAGAAAAGAAAAAACATGGTTTGACACTGTTTATAAAACTGCGAACAGGCTCCCACTCAACAGTAGTAAATACACCGGGGAAACATCAAAACTCGGGGCTTGACTTTACTCAAATTGCAAGTGACGCAGCTATTCAAATGTTGTTAATTCTGTGGAAAGACAAACAAATGAGGCGTTAATGTAACAAATGTCTGTTCATTACCTCCTTGACAGATCCGCTCTAACAAAGTCCGCTTCTGAATGGACTCCGTGTTTAAGTGCAAATGAAGAAATGTCATTTTTAAACTCCAAATCCCCAAAAAGTTGGGACTTACTGTGTGAAATATGAATATAAAACAGAGTGCCATCATTTGCAATTCTCATAAACTAATAGTTTATGCACAAACAAACGTAGAAAACGACCACATGTTGAAAGAGACATGGAAAAATGTTAGCTCCCAAAAATGTAGGGACCGGGCTGCGTGGACCACAGTGTGCCCCCCCCCCAAAAATCAATTGATCGCTTGAATTGGAGTCTAGTCTCTAAAGAGTCTTGCTGCTGTTATTTTTCAGTATAATGTAAATATTTCATTATTGAGAAACAGAACATGGATTTTGTAAACAATCATTCTTCTCATTAATCAGCATGATCCCTGTGATAAATGTTGCAGTACAAATTTAATATAGCTATCCTGTAGATTTTTCTTATTTATTTTCCTTTTCTCCATTATCTTAACAACATCTTTTGTGTGATCCGACTGTATTGGACACGAGTAGTATGAGAAGGAGGTGTTTTGAGGAGACAGCAGTCGTTGAGAAGTTGTTAAGCTAGGTGGTGGTACGTTTTGGGGGGGGGTATGAGTTTGGAACATGCAGTCCGCTCTCTTCGAGCAGTGAACCAGAACCAAGTGGAGTGAGGCTGGCGGGCCACAAGAGCACCATTGTTCTTCACATTAATCAAACTGAGGAAGGGCAGGTAGCATTTCCCCAGCCCACCCTACATGCAAGCCCTGCCAACCTCCATGAATGGACTGCTTTTTTAGCTGGCAGCGATTGGCCATCGGAGCTCCGAGAGGATGTGTGTCTGTTTAATTAGTGTGATGAGCTCAGCGGAGTTTATGTGCAGTGTCGGACACCAGGTATTAACCCGTCGAGTTTGACCCTGTGAGGGGGGCGGCCAACCTCAATCCTGACATCTCCTTCTTTTCACTGCTCTCACTTTCCTTCTGTTCATTAGAAAAAAGCAGATTAGAAGGGAAAAAGCAGACTGGAGGGGAGGGAGAGTGGCCTCGGCCTAACCGCTCTTAGACTTGCCCTTAGATGAAGGACATAATTATTGCAAAGATTCTTTCAATGATGCCTCTATTAGGATGCTGAATTACGGTCTCCTGTCGCTTTGAAGACATAGAGCTTTGCAGAATTTTTAACAAGCATCGCTGCAGTGGTATCATATGTATTGATGGGATTGTAAACTCCATCTCCTGAGACAATGGAATTGTCGAGATAGTTGAAGGCCCATACAAAACCACAATTAGAACTTCAGTCTGCACCATAAACAGCCATAGAAATGACATATAGCTCATTCACTGGCTGCTGCGTTACATACTCGTTGGATGAGACAAAAACACCCAGGGGCACTGTTTTCTAATTCATTTAACCACAGCAGTGTTTTGCTAACAGCTTCTGCTGGCAATTAAAAACCATGAAAAGATACGAAAATATTCTTACCATGCCAGACGCACTTTCCACAAAGGTAAAACAACCACTTCAGGCACAATCAAAGCTTAGGATATCATCCTTTATCGGATTATGCACTTTATTAGTTCAGTGGAACAAACACAAGCACTTGAGGGGCATCTACTTTGGGATTATGATGACTCCTTTGCAAGCAGATGGCAAGTTTATCCCGGAGTAATTAATTAGTTAAACTGTTTTTCTGTCTTTCGGCCTGGTCAATGCAGGAGCACACGTCAAAAAGTTAAAGGGCACTCAAAAGGGTGCTTCTACTGATGAGTTATGGTAATGATTTTGGAAACTAGCTTGAATAATTCCATAAATGGATAATTTGTTAAACCATCTGGCAGTCATTTGAAAGCTGTATGTAGCCCCATACAGCGATTTTATTTTTTAAACATTTTTCTTTAAAGGATTACACCGTAAGGATATCCTATAAGCCCATTATGCAAGCAAGTGCAACGTATATCAAAGAGAAAGTCAAGGAAACAAGTTTGTTGGATAATAATCCCAATCCACGCTTAAACTAACTTCAGATGGTCACATATTTTTTCTACGAATAAACACAGATTTTTCATCTATTTTTCAATTTTACTTTTGGTTTGCAGAATAAGCCAAAACCGAATCTCTGTTTTCTTTCCAGCGCTAACTCAGGCTCTGGGTTGTATTTATTAATATCACCCTTGATTCTATGGGAGTGAAGAACAAAGAGCTGGAGTCACAGCATGTCAGCTCTGTATAAGGCAGTGTTTGCTGCACCCCCTCTGAAAACACTTTATTAATTGGATTTAGATATTTGCAAAATGATCTATTTAATGGGATTACCACTCGTATAATGATCTTATTTATGAGGGAAGCAATCCAAGCTTTGAGGCAGGCTGATAATGCATTTCCAGCTCTTTGGCAGTTAATGTTGTGTTACAAGGGAAGATAAAGTTGAAGTCCCATTGTAAATGAATAGGTAAGTTAGCCCAGTGAAATGGAGCTGGTGTGATGGCAGGTCAGACGGGCTTGAGTGGCCGCACTTGCATTCCAGAGGCCTGTCTGGACCGTAAGCTCAGTCCTGCTGAACTCCTTACAAGTTCAAGGCAGATGTAAAGAGCAAAGGAGGAGGGAATGGAGACAGATAGAGCCCCCCCACTTCCAACCTCAGCAGCATAATGGCCCTTTCTTACATCTTTATCCACCTCAATATCTCGCTGAAGCTTTTACAGACTCTGCTTCCACCTAAATGCCTGAAGGTAATGTCCTACCTGTCTCTCTTCTCGGCTCTCCTCTCCTCTCCTTGTCAGGAAAATTGATTTAATCTTGGCAACAGCGGTATTGGTATCAGAAGTGTCCACAGTTAGAGAGAGTGAAAATGATGTTGACATATACTGCGAATGTTAGACAAGACTTCACAAAGAGAATATTTGCTGTTGTTTATTGTGGGTCTTTAAATGGATGTTCCATGTTTGCCAAGACATTTAAGCTGTTGGATGGTTTCCCTCATGGAGGTTTTAGCTCCGTTTTGCAGCTTTTCATGTAGCGTTGAGCCACTAATGCAAAAGAAATAAAGTATATATGTAAATGCACGTCTTTTCTGCAGAGCACACAGACTTTAAAACATTACCATTTCAATATAACATTTGATTTATATGTGCTTAAAAAATAGGTTATAATCTTTCACTTTAAAAGGATGTATTCTCAAATGAGATTATGTTAATAGACTGTCATTTGCATAAAACGGGTGGAAATATTAAACCAGATTAAAAATTCTGAATATTTAAGAGTTTTATCCATGCTGTTAGTCAACAAATATATTCATTTTCCCGGAGAATATTAGAGCCTAAATGTGACACTGTGGAGAAGGAAAGAAGAAAAAAAAAAAAAAAAAAGCACACGTTGGAGTAGCAGCGATTCCTCCCAGGATTTTGCTTACTTGTTTTCTCCAAAATAACTGCAATCTTTGGAAACACTTCTGTGAGATAAACTATTGCTTTATTTGTCTCGTTTGTGCTGTGCTGCCCGGTGTGATTCCAGGGTCTTTTCAGCATTAGTCTCAGATGAAGGCTGAGGCACAATGTGAGGCTAGCGACAAAGAGCGCCCTCACAAGCCTCCATTCAGGACATTAATCTGCAGACAAGTGTCTTTTTTGTGTCTCGGGAGTCGTATTTTCATCGCCATTAATTTAGTACATAGATGGCGAGCGATTCGGGTTTTGCTCTCAAGTTCCACACTCTTACAGCCCATCATTTAAAAAAAATTTTTAAAAAAAAGCTGTAAACACAGATGAAGTTCTCATTGAACAAGACATTGCCGCGCCTACAGTGTAAATAATGCAAAAAAAGACAACCGCCCTGCTGCATAAATGACTTACACCGTGCACCATTGAATAGTAGAATAAATAAATCGTTTGTTTTACTCTTGTAAAACTCTAATTAACTTGCAATTAGATAATAAAACATCAAATAAATCATTTTTATTATTTCATTTATCAAGCAAGCCATTTTCTCATGCTCTATGAATATTTGAAAATGGTGTATTTGCAATCAAATGCATCGTTTTCAAACACAAATACAGATTTACGTGTATATTTTCTATATGAAATTAGTAGCACACAAAAACACACACACACACACACCATCACACCATCACTATCAGCACTGTACTCCTCTCCTATGAAACAATCTAATGTGTGAAATGAAAGTGTGACAGGGAGGCTGATTGTTAATACAAATAAAAGCCATCCGCAAAGAAAGTATTAATTGGTCATATGAAATATTTAGCATTCCTCTCGTTCCATTTTGACGACATGTTAAAAAGTTAATAGTTTGCCATTTTGGAATTATTGGGCTATTGCTCAGGTTTTCTGTTAATGGCACAGACTTTTGCTCTAAAGAATATCAGATCACACATCCCAGCTGAGGCCAAAAGATTTTAACGACAAACAGTACAACTCCCCTTCAAGTTGTGAATGGAAGAGCTGTTTAGGTGGATAGAAATATGCCCCTCGATAGACTCCCATGAGGATTAGATGTATTAATCACAAATGTGATAAATGATACATTTCACTTGAGTGATTTCATTGATTTTTCCTGCTCCTCTAAACGCGTGGTTTTAGAAAAATGAAGCCACAAACACTCGGCAACCTTAAGTGACTCTGGTGAACCCACCCCTGCAGTGAATCGAATGGGAAACAGCAGCACAGCCCTCATTTTCCAGGCACCGCACACTGCCCCTTGTGGCGCACTACAAACTGAGATTGAGATTGTGACTTGGCAGCAAGATCCTCTCTTTGCCCTGAGGCTTACACATTTGTACACTCATTTATTTATTGGTTTATTTGAATAGCTTTGCTATTGTGAACTTTGGAATGCGTTTTTATTTTCATTTTGTCTTGCTACACTTTGGTCCGCTGTGATATTTCTTCCATCTGGCAGAAGCCATCCCTGTGACAGCTTTTCTGGTTTATGGTTTGGAGTTGAAATTATCATTACAATATGTTATGCAAAAGCGTCCCACTCGTAATAGCCTGGTCAGGAAGCTGTGTATTGAATTAGTGTGAAAATTTGACATCCTTGTTCTGCATCATTGTAAATTTGTTAGGCTTTAATCAACTACAGATGTATCATTTTTCTTTTTCTTTTTTCTTTATCAAGGGGTTATTACTTTCTAAGTAATTGCTTGACAGGTTAGTCTGAATGTACTTGGGCTCCTTGCCTACTTGACCTGCACTCACTTTCTTTAATTGAAGCAAACACATTAAACATATTTAATATATTATGTGCGTTTTGATGTTCCAGTTTTGTTGATATAGATTTATGACGTGTCAGCGGCTGAGGTCACTCCCCTATTAGAGATTTATGAAATGCCCACAAGGCACCATTATTTTAAACTCAGTAGATCATGCCAGCTATTTTTTATTTTTATTATAGTGTAAGGTGTTTTAGGCCTGATCAAATACATCTATGTGACAAGCAGCTTTTCTTTTTAAGGTGATGTCAGGTCATCTGCCTAGAAGCTGTCACCATATTTGTCAGAGTCACCATGTGATCCACTTTTGGTTTGACTTTCACAAAGTGTTTGTGTTTCTGAATCTTTTGTACTCTTCATGGTGGGAGCCATCTGAGGAGTCCCTAATGATACAGCCACTGTGATCCCAATGGGCTCTAAAGCCTTGTTATTTCCAATGCAGCTGCATGAGCAGTGATTTATTGTATTGTCCAAGCATCAGGCTGACAATTTTCCTGGAGGGCATTGAGGCTGGAGGCTGTTGATTCCTTACATAGAAAACAAACGTAGTGCTGCTTAAATGAAGATTTTAGTTGAGCATGTGCCTCAACAAGGCTCAGGTTATAGTCTTAAGGTGATGGGGGTTGTAGATGAGAGGTGTAAAGGATGTGGATCAGTGTTTGTATCACTTGCACAGGCTTATAATGTAGATTTCTTTCATTGGGAGCGGTAGGCGTAAGTGTTGTGTTCTGGTGGGCAGAGACAGTTAATGTCCCAGATCTACTGTATGAATAAAGTCATATTGTGAAGTGTGTGGGCTGATATGCTTGGCAGTCAACCCTGACAAGTAGATTAGCTCTTACTGGGCCACCTCTGAATGGCATGCACACGACTCAAGCGTTTCCAGTCACAGCACTACATATCAAACATCTAACGCCCAGCAACACAGATGAAAGCACATCAAAACATGGGGGAAAAAAAAAAAAACCTGCTCTATATCATGTGGCTTCTCCACAGCTGCAGTGGTTAACAGGAGTCAAAAATTGGCATGTCTAAAAAGTGGGATAATGATTATAAATGTGACAGGCTGAAAACTAATTACAATTGTCTCACTGTGTTTTCCAATAATGCCTCTAACATTTCTATAAAACTCATTTAAATCTTTCACAAGTCCAAAATTCAGTCTTGCTCTCAAGCCATTTGGCACATTTTTCTTCAGTTTACATTTAGAGAGGATTAGCTGAAGAGCTGAAAATAATCATGCCAGATGTCTGCGACAGCGCGGAGACTGCCTCCCCGTTGGGCATTTGATTTTATTGAGTTTTTATCAATCTTAAGAGAAAACACTCTGGGATCTTCATAATGCACTGCCTCATGTTGTGAAGTCATGTACACAAGCTGGATATCATGTCACATTTTACAATAACAGTAAAAAAAAAAAATCAAACACGCCCGTTGCTCATGTGAATGTATGAGGAGGAGTTCAAACAGTCAGCAACAGTCTGTTTATAGCCAAGTTAAACAGACAGCACATAGATTAACTGGGCAGACTGGTGGAACAAACAGTATTATAAATAAGCCAAATCCAGTGACAGGTTTAAACACTGAACCACATCTGTACACTTAATAAAAGCCATTGTAAATGTCATTGTCTCTAAAAATGTGTCTGAAAAATTCTGCTGTCATTCACACTGATTTGTTAAAGTCACCAAGAAGACGAGCAAAGGCCATTCAGGATCATGAGAATTTTGCTGATTTCTCCTCCTTTTGTTGTTGCGTAGAAAAAGACAATAGATACAATCAGACGATTAAAAACCAGATTAATGAATGGAACTAGTAGCAGACATCATTTACCACGGCCTGTCCTTCACATTCCGTGTTCCTCCTGTGAGAGACAGTGTTTGTTGGATTTGTTTTTTAGCTTTAATGAGCTTCTCTGGAATGCAGTGTCTCCCACATGTCTCACGGAGGGCGGGGCCATCTTATTGCTGCCACATGTTGGGCTCCTAGTGACTCTTCCAGGCTTGTGTGGTCAGCCAGTTCAAAGAGCCCAGGCTCATTTGTTATACAACTTTATGTAACAACAAGCCGATGCTTCAGTGTGTCTGAGGAGGCAACAAAGGAATGCCGCCACTCTTTCTTTGTCCAAACTGGCTCTGCCCTGAGAGGCTTTCAGATCATCTGTTTCCCTAATTAGCATGCATGCTGGACAATATAGCTATTGTAGTGAGACGTGGTACAGAAATCCTTCATTTGAGCCCGTTCTGCGTTTGAACTCTGACAGTAATGTTTGTTGGATGGCTGCGGTGAATGGTTGCAGTTGATCACTGTCATTGGCGAAGCTGTGCGCCGTGCCACATATGGCAACAATCTGACATGGTAGTCCAGTCTTGAGGTTATGAGTGACTAGGTGTGAGCTCCCTGAATCAGCCCGTCTCTATCAATTTTCCTGTTAGTCCTTTCTATGCAGGACCCAGTTGCAGATGCGCTGCTGGTGGCTGACAGGGCATCT
Source organism: Leuresthes tenuis (assembly GCF_036924035.1). Lineage (NCBI taxonomy): Eukaryota > Metazoa > Chordata > Actinopteri > Atheriniformes > Atherinopsidae > Leuresthes > Leuresthes tenuis. The sequence continues at coordinate 21,419,293 of NW_027325362.1, forward strand.
CAGCAGGAGCACAAACTTGGGCCTCACTAGACTTCCCGCCTACATTTGTTATATATTTAAAAGTAATATTTCCTCTTGTTAAGGGGAAGAGAAGAAAGATGGAAGAAATTTAGCCTACATGTCAATTCAGGTCCCTGCTTTATTCTTACAGCGTTGAGTATTGCCCTGAACTGGCTATCCGCTGCTTACGCCTTAATCAAACTCGTGTTCATTTGTAAAAGTGGACCAAATTACAGGGGTCTTGACCACCCAGTACCACACACTTAGTGCAAATAACCTATTTATTCTTTTTCACACATCAATTCCCCAGGGATGTTTTCAGCTTCACTAGACTGCCGAGTCTTCAGGGACCAGGTCCACTGCATGTGCTGGCTAGTAGGCCATTTGCAATAATCTCCTTTTTACCATTTAGAGGCTAATTATGTAACATTACACCTGCCTCTCTGAGCCTTGGCTCAGGCATAGTGCAGAATGAGTTGCTTTTTTCCCCCCACTACTCATAGGGGTGGTTAGAGTTTCTTAATGAGATTAGCCCAAAGCTGAAATCTGCTTTGTGTCCCTTGCTATATGGCGAGATAGTGGATCAGCAGAATCAAAGCTAAGAGGGGGAATCATTGGAAGATGCAGGCAGCCGACCTCGTTTCTCTCTCCCCACCAACCCCCCTGCGTGTGACTTGGACGGGATTCGTCGCTATCACACATGACACTGTGTGCAAGCTTTGCATAGGAAATATCTTTGTCTCACTCTGGTGTTTGCTTGCTTCAGTGTTTTCGTGCTTTTCCTTTATCTTGCTGTCCACTTTATATTTGCTGTTGGATCAAACTCCTTAATAGTCATTTTTTGCAGAATTGAGGACAGATGGGATGAATATTGAACAAAAAAAAGGAAGAGCTTTTCCACGCGTCTGGGACATAAACTCGTCTAGTTGTGGTCGCAGTGCTACTGTCTTTTTTTTCTCTTTATTAGCAAACTTCTAAGGCCGAGCCTAAACTCATATTTGTCAGCAACACAATAATGTGCAAGACAGAGCTATATAAAGTCAGGACTGCACCACCCACGACAGCCCATCTACAATGGGAGCCTTTCTTCCTCTGATTTACTGGGACCTTAATGTGACTCTCAACTTAGACAAAAGATGAAAAACCAACAGTGGAGCCTGGACAGAAGAAGGCACACATTCACTCATGTACATACTGTACGCACACAGCATGCAAACAACTTCAGCTGAGAATTCCCAGAGAGAGTGAAAGCAAAATCTCAGTGAACGCTGTGAGCGATAACATGTAAATATTTTGCCCACTTGCGCAGAATATGATGTTGATTAAGAGAGTAAAGGTTAAGGTTAGAGAAGGGGCAAGGATTAGTAGTATGGACTGCGTCTAGGGTTACCATAACAGCCTGGCTGCTGGGACTAGTAATAACAACAGAAGTAATAATAATCACAGACTAATTGATTGAACCCTGTGGCTTCCTTGCAAGAGTCATATTTGTAAAGCTTAATGCCTCCACTATAGCGGTTAAAGTAAGGCATCAGTTGCCAATGCTGCCTTCATTTATTTATTCAGTTCTCAGTTTTCTCTAAAGACCAAAATGAAATGCAGTATGATATCTTGTTTGTTCTTGACTTGTGGATTTTTTGTTTTGTTTTTCCTCACTGCTATTATATTTAGTTATCTATAATTTGGTAACCAACCTTATGGTCATCCCATATCGTAGTTTGTAGAATTTACAAAGAGGCCTAGAAGCCCCGAAGCTATATACTGCTACAGAGAGCTATTTGCTCTGCGTCAGCGGAGTATCCTGTCATGGAGAGAAAATCCCGTTTGAAGTATGGCCCCCGTCTTTCACACTGACGATAATGCTCCTGGCTTTATCATGTCCTCCGTGCAAAGCCCATGTCTTCTCTTTTGTCCGGCTCCCTCTCCCCCACTCCTGCACACCCCCTGGCTTTCCTCTTTTGTGTCACTCTCTGTCACAATCGCTGCGAGGAGAACCGGTCCAAACCTTATCCCCCCGAGGCATGCTGGGAAGTGTAGTCAGAGAGACTTGAACTGATCAGAGGTCCAGGGCAGTTTACATTTGAACTCAAACCTTAAAACAATGATAGATTTGTAAAAAAAAATTCAACAGGAAATGTTTCATGAAATTTGCTCAGACCATCGTTTGCTGTATTAAAGTGTGTCTTGCTTTCATTTACGATGTTTAAAGCTTGAATAAATTCCTAGGTAAATACTTAGCATTTTAAATGAGATACATTATTAGTATTCATTCTGCTCTAGCTTTTTCTAAATCCACAGTTTAAATGCAAATGCACCGCACTCTTCCATCCATGGCTTTGCTGGCCGCTCAGAAACCTTAAGCCGGTTTCTTAAACAGGGGCCTCTCATGGCATATGCATGTGCAGTATCTTATCGGGTGAGTATCACAATCATTCTCCAGGACATCAAATATTTAAACAGGCCATTCAAACAAGACACAGGAGGAAAGGCATGGAAACAAGCCCTCTGTGGTCCCTGTGTGAAAACAATAAATGTGCAACCAGCCCTCAATATCTTCATATTCAATGACTCTGTATGATCCATATGATCCCGACATAAAGTGGGTCTGTGAACCCACTCTCTTAAACTGTAGCAGGCATATATTACCAGGCTTAGAGCTTGGCAAGCTCCATATCCCAAAATAGATTTCAACAATACTCTATGAGGATGCATTAAATAAATCTCCGCTCAGCTAATCCGTGGAACAGTTCACATTTTCGAGAGAGACACTCTGGTAGGACAAAAGCGTGGCTCTGCTCGCCGCGCCTTCATCTGGGGACAGACACACATAAAGAGAGATATTTAGAGAGAGGGGAGGGTATCCAGGGGGAAGAGAAATCCTCCACTAATGTGACAGAATTCTCCCAAAAAAATCATCATTGTGTGCTCTTGCACTGCAAAGCAGATTCTGTATCACTCTCTAATTTTCTTCTTTTTTTCTTTTTTTTTGCTCGAGCAAGTGCAATAACTTAATCTTAAAGGCAAAACGTGGACATGAGGGCCATTTCGAAACATGTTGTAGATAAATGTTAATCACATTAGCATTTCCCAGACTTCCGTAAATCTCCATAAATAGCATGCTGAGGTTGATCCCTCTTTTTTGCCCATTGAGGCAAAATTACAGTTGATGAATTGCTTTTGCCATGCATGTAGGCTAATGAAAGCTTTGCTCCTGGGCCTTCTTTAACAAAGGCTCATAATTTCTCCACTTTCCACTAAAATAAGAACCTGTTCCACTTTTAATTAATAGTTTTACCCTCTCCTATTCAGGACTGTATGCATAGTTTCAAATTAATTTTTTAGGTGAGCCTTGGTTATTAATACTGTAGAAACAACCCCTTTTGTGTTAAAAGTAACAGGGAGGTAATGTTAGCCTGAAGGTTTATAAAGAATTTCCTCTCATATCACCTAACCGCTTAACACAACACATGACACTGCTATGAGACTGAAACACCCTGTGACAGGGGGCTATTTAACTGGAAGTCATCACATTTGTTCAGTGAGATGCAGTGGAACTGAAGATACACCCACTTACTATGAGCACTTGGGATTAACCTGTCGGTATTTTATGTACATTCAAACTGCAGCCACGAGCGCTTAAGAGACATTCATTAAAACTGGCTTCAGATCTGCATTGGTGTGATTTTCTCTTTAATGTCAAAGATGCATAACCTTCCTTAATTGTTATCAAGAATTATAAAAGGCTATGTTGTTTATATGTTGCTTGGAAATGAGTTACCTCTCTTAACGGAAGTATTAGCCTAATAAGTGGCAATTAGCATGCATTAAGGTGCATGCCACACATAATGAGTATTTGGTTATTATTACTTAACGTTTCAAAGACAAATGGCCTCTTCGAGCCATGTGTGGATGCATTTAAGTGGCGGTTTTGACATCAATCTCCTCAGTATCCTCATAGCAGTTATTTATTGCTGTCATAATCAGTTGTCTCCTGCTTGAAGGCAAGCTATTTCATAGTATTATAAACATATTTGGAAAAATTGTGACGTTCCATTACTCCTCCACCTTTAACTGCTTGTCTAAGGTGCCAAACAGCAATCCCGTCAGTGTGTTTAAATCATTTCATGTCATAGTGTTCTGAATGGCTTCCTTTGCATTAGAGAATATCTGCAGCTTTTATGTGTTTCTTGATAATGACAGCAAATAGCGCTTGTATTCTTTACTGCTGATAAGAAAGCCAAAAGCAATAGAGGAGATTTTCTGGTGAAAATCCATTCCCTCTTTGTACCTGTGACTTAAGCTCAAAGGTGGGCGATCCATATGGCAATTTTGTATTTGTATTTCCAGGCTGTCAGAAAGAATCGGCCCTGACATAGAGCAGATGCAGCAAACCAAAGCAGTAGCTGCACTCAAAGCACTCTGGGTGATTTCATACCAATTAGTGCAAATCATGGAGTACTTACAATTATTGCCTTGTGGGTTTAGCAACAGTTTGACACCTCCTGAAACTGACCCCTCTTAAGTTTATTTTGCCACAAAGATTTTGAACCACTTTGCTTAACATAAAGGTCATTAATCCAGGCTGGAACTTTTCATTTCACCAACTTGAAGGATTTTTCCTTTTTCTTTCTTTCTCTCTTTTTTTTTCTTTCTTTCTTTGCACCTGGTGACAAATCTGGCTTCCATTTAAGATCAGAGTGGGACTCCCTCGTTTGTAGCAAGGGAAGAGGTGGCTGGGCAGGGGCAAAACCACCAGCCCCTTTCTGCTGCCCCCTCATCTTGGGGCTTTAGCAGAACTGCTCTGGCATGAAGTAGAAAGCTGCTGTCTCCATGGTGACAAGTCACTTCAGCTCCTCCAGTGCTACCCAGCATGATCAGCCTGTGAATTGACTGCCATTAAAAAGAAAAAATATATACTGTTTCATTCCTCTTCTCATTATGTGGTTTGGTGAAAAACAACCGTAATATAGTGCATTGGCTGCTAACACAAATAATGGCTGGAGAATATAAGCTGAATAGCTGTTCTGCTCCTGAAAAGCTAATGGAGGGAGCCTTGGCAGCGTGTGTCTCATTGAGGAGAGAGAAAGAGACGTCCCAGAGGTATGGATGGGGCTGCTGTGATAGTTGTGAACTCTTCCAGTGTTTATGTGTCAGCCAGCAGCCTCCGGAAGGAGTCATTCTCCACACCGTCTTCCAGACAAGAACCAGTCGCCTCAATTAAATGAGTTAATTTGAAACCATAAGCTTGTCCTTAATTAAGAAGAGCTTAGACATCTCGTGAAATGAAATATCTGAAATGAGCTATATTGACGGCATACTATTCCCATTTGTTCGGATCTTGGGTTCCCCCCCATCCTCTTCCATTAGTGATGACCGTCCATATTCAAAGCTCAGTCAGTGCGGCACATAGATAAATGTTCAAGAGGAACATAACCTCAGCAAAATGTGGATCGTTTTGAGAGAAGTTTCACTTTCAAAGAAGATCCATTGTGGACTCCCACCGTGTCTCGTCTCACACCATATTCCCCATCCGCCTGACTCTGTGCATCCCTGGTGCCAGAGAGAAGAGGATGAGAAAGAAGGAGAGGGAGAAAGGGAGAGAGATTGCAGCATTAAGTAAATAATTTGTATGATAATTCATTACAGCGCAGTCTTTTTCAACTTTAATTGGTCTAAATGAAGAGACATTTCACACCATTTAGATAAAAAAAGAAAAAGGAGGCCAGCATAATGAAAAGGGGGCTGCCTATCGGACTTCAGAGGTTTGCTCTAAATGAAAATGTAATTGCAGGCGGAATGGTACAAGAGGAGAGACCCGCGCTGCAGATCCGGGGGTATCTTCAGACAGCCGAGCAAAAGCTAATGACTGAGCAATTTGGAACATTTACTCACCCCAAAGACTCTCATTAAGTCAATCACAGGCTTAGCCGAGACCCACTCGCAGCGTCGTAGCCGGCCCCGCATTTATTCCAACATCAATCAGGAGGGGCCGGCTTCTTCTTCTTTCAGAAGCCATGAAAAACGCCCAAGTAATTTATTCGGGATCTTTGAGAGGATAATGGCCAATTATTTGTTTATAACACTGGTTAAATTTTCATTAGGCAGATTAATGGAATATCATGTACTGTCAACACTGGACTGAGGGGTGGTGTGTCAGAGATAAACGGCCAAACAGATGATGTCGCTCTGTTAGTAAATTGGTTTTTCTGCAGCCCCTTTCCTCCATATGAAAATTTAAAGGTGGGCAAGGTATGGGGGTGGAGGGGGGGTTCCAGGCTGTCCCTAACAGGAGTGGAGGCTGGGAGAGGCATAGAGAGGACACTGTGATGAACTTCATCCAGCAGCAGGGTTTACATGTTCTTAATGTTCGCTCCTAAGGGAAAATCTAGCACTAAATTTAGCCTATTTAAATGTTAAATGTTCAATAAATTGTGACTGTTTGGAGCTCTGCACACACTTATGTCATCCCCTTCCTTGCATTACTTTTTCTATCAATCATACAAAATCCATAACCAATTCCTGGGAAACATATTTTATTCAGAGAGTATTTGAAATGATAATTCTGGTGAATTTTTAGAAGCTAACTTTTCTAATGAGAAAAAAAAAAACCTTTACCAGTGACTGCAGGTGATAGCTTAATCTGACATTATGCAGGCGACACGAGACACCTTTAAGTGACAGTTAAGAGTGAAATGACAACTACAAGGCAGGCAGGCTGGTGATTTACTGACCCCATATGATGCTTAAAGTAGATATAAAGCAGTTTGAACCTTAAGTTGCGCTTTGACAGACCTCCACCTGAAAGTGGTCTGGGAATTGTCACTTTGAGCGTTGCATATTTCAACTTCAAGTTTCCTTTTCCCATAAACGCTGAGAACTGAGATAAACTGTGGCATATCAAATCTTAATATGCACGCTTCACCCACTAGTGTGCAAATGGTTGATTGTAGGTTCACAGATTTATGAAACCAGAATTTTAATCACTGTTTTTTCTGACTTGGAGTTCAGGAGACAGATTTTTTTCTCTTTAATTTTTCTTTTTTTGGGGGGTGGGTGGGTGGGTTGGGGCAATAGTGACTTTCAATAGTGACTTTCTATAGTGATTTTCCAAAAAACATGTGCTGTAAAGCTTTAACAGCTAGGATCTCATTTCAGTGTGAATCCATTACTGGTCTATGCCCACATTGCATTATGATTACATGCCTTTGTCCATCATTTTTCTCCATAAACCTTTGTGTCCTGTATGTGAGTTAATTTGGGCTCCTGGATAGCAATCTGCCAACGTTATGGCACCCAAAGTGCCCACTAGCTTCCCTATCAAAACAATCATCGACTGAAGGAGGTTATCGTTGGGCTGGGCTATCTGTCACCCGGCCAGCGGGACACAAGGGCCATTTAATTAGGCCTACTGCTCCTCTCTGGTGTGAAAGACTCTCAGGCCCCTTTGATTCCCTGCTGCTCTCCCAGCAGGAAGTGGTTGGTGATAATTGACACAGGATTTCCTTGTTAACCAGCGGCAGACTCTGTGGATTAAAGTGACAGAGATCTCCAGAAGAAAGTGGGGAGTAGATAAGGGGGAGGGGAGGAGGTGCGTGGGGGGTAGGAGTGGCGGGGGCAGCAGCTATTTACCGCTCTTGAGAAACCAGGGAGGAAATAGCAATATCAGACTGGTGCGCGGTCCTGCCGCGAGATGTAGCTCCCACTTATCTTAGCCATTTCAGCTTGGCTGATCAAAGATTGGCTTTCCTTAAAATAACCTGGGCCCAAGGTTGAGTACATGCTTCCACGCCATGTTGTTTTTTTTTGGCAAATTATCACTCTCTTCCAATCCCCCCCCCGTAAAGCTGCATAGCTGTTTGTCGAGGACTAGAGAGATAATCTCATTTCATTTGTACAATTATACACTATCATGGAATAAAAGCATATTTGCAAATGACGTAATTTCCAGCTTTGTACCAACTGGGTCACAAGCCTTGACAAAAGCATTATCATGCAGACAGGAGAGCTACCCAGTCGGCTGTAGGGCAAAGATGGAGCTTTCAGAGGACATAATCCACTTTATTTATTTCTAGATTTCCTTTCTGCTTATCTAACTTCTACACAGCTTACCAAAAGACATTTTACAAGTGTTCATTGGAAGGTTTTACATTGCTCTTTTAGAGATAAAAAAGGCAGGAGCAGCTGTAGTCTTTGCTTTCTTTGAGTCCTCATCAACTTCAACTGTTACAACCACTCCAACAAGAACTCCAACAGGAACTCCTCCAGGAACAGCTTTCATCAAATCAGGCCACCTCTGGCCATTCTGCTCATACTTAATAAATTAAGCTACAAGTACAGGTTTATATGACATATTTACTCATGCACCTGACTAAACATACAACTCCTTTAATACTTGCCTAAAATGACACAAACATGGTACAATAGTTGACCGCTTACTTTCAAGTACTTACTGATAGCAAAATGAGGTGATTGCATGTTCCCAGCAGTAAGACTGGGTCAGAAGCAGGTCCATCATATAAATCAAAGTATAAATTCCATTCTCTCTTTTCCCCTTGTCAATACATACATACAGCTGTGGTTATGAGGGAGGAAGAGAAAGGGAAGTTGCTATAGAGAGCGATCCTTGTTGTATTTACAGGTAAGATTATGAAGATGATGACGTCTCAGGTACTTTTACCATCATCGACATACTTGAATTTTACAGATAATAAAGACAGCGACAAATATGGGCAAATCTTAAAAGCTTAAATTACAAGCATGGTGGTTATTGAATTTTAAACGACTTAATGAAATTGATAACCTCATAAACTAAGTTGAAAAGTAAATTTTTCATATAGATCTTAACATTTCGTAGCCTTTTCTAAACATCTTTCGTACAAATTGAGTGTGTCCCATTGGTCTCCCACAGAGGATAAAGTTTGTTTGCAGAAACAGCAACATACTGAATTTGGAGGTATGGGGAAGCATTGGCGGCCTTTCACTCACATATTTGTGGACGTTTGAGTTCCATGGTAGGATCGCTATTTTTGAACACTTGTTTTATTTTCCCTTTACACTTTATATTTTCAGGTGCTGTTGGATTATAGGTTGTGAAAAACAGTGAAAAATTAAATGTTGTGATGTTGCACCAGATAGGAGGATGAAGGTAGTTGAAGGAGCAGTTTAGTCACTAAATGAATATGTCCAGTTGTCCTTAGACAAAAATAATAAAAGTACCTGGTATCAAAAGATCACTGCAGAGGTTGAGGTTTTGTTTGTTTCCCTTTAGCTATCACTCATTGTGGCTTTTTTTAAACTCTGTCAACTAACTTCAGTACTACCATGTTCTTTAAACCTGCTAATAACCGTTGTGGCTCCTTAACTTGGCTTGTCACAAACCGATTCTACTTCTTCCTCTCATGTTATTATCCTCAAGTAGTGTAAACAAGTAGCCTCAGATGTCCTGCAAATTCTGGCATCTAGGGAAGAGGCATTTGTGTGAAGAAGGCACCATAGTTAGTTAGTTACCCAGGGTTTAGCTGAATAGCTAAATGATGTAGCTTGTTAGATGTTCTCTTGTATTTATAACATTATGGTGTTAGGAGAGAGGCTGCCTTAAATACAAGCTCCACTGTGTCGTAGAGTCGCAGTGTCAGACCAGCAAACAAGTCTTTTTGAACTGTTTATTAGACTGTTTAACAGTCCTCACGGTTTAGTATAATACAGCTGTCAATCTTTTTCCCTTATGTTCAACAGTTATTTTCTTACAAATTCATTTCAATGCAAATCTACATTTGCTCTACACAGATGACTAAGTTTAGGCATGAGAACTACTGTTTTGTAAGGTTGTCTTGTTACTGTGATTTTACACTTTAGTTTTCAGCTAATGCTTGGTTAGGTGTAGGCAAAACAAACCTTTGGTTAAGTTTAGGCAAAAAATAAATTTCCTAAATTGATTAGTAAATATTTTCTCCTTTATTTGAAATAGATAATTTCAGAGGTTGTAGATAAAGGTGGATTTTGGGACTTTAATCTTCAAAAATGTTCACCACAGAGAGCCAATATGTTCCCGTCTGAGGTGTGTGTTTCTTATTTAAGATTATTTCATTAATTTACAAGTGGGGGGAAAAAAATAAAAAACTGTTCATCATTGTTCTCAAGTTCTCGCTTATTGATTGCTTTGTCTTATCGGTGGGAAAGAAAAGTGTTGATAACCCGCTGTTCCTCTTTGGCAATTCATGTGTACCAAACAAAGGAGGTTCAGCCCCTCATTTTACTTAAAGTAATCATGGAATCAGCTGAGAAAACTTAACAACATAAGCTCCATCCTCAATGTTAACAATAAAGGCTTTTTATTTATCAGTCTAGAGGAAAGTTGCAAATTCTGCATCAGATTTCAATCCTTTACTAAATGTTTCTGCAGTGAAAGAAAAAAAAAATCAACATTTTGGGTTTTTTCATATATATTTGTGGGCGTGTTGTTGAATGTAATGTTCACTTGCAAGTAGCTTTGGCTACTTTTGTAATTACTGTGCTTTTCACTGATTGTTATTCATCTCTGTGCACTGTTAGCTGGCGTTTCTTTGTTTCTTCTTCTTCTTCTGGATGCTCCAGCACAGACTAGCCTCTGTAGTAACTCATGTCCTATCTGCTAAGACAAAGTGTTATTGCAGTCCGGTCTACTGTTAAAGTTTCTCAGCTGTATAGTACACAGGCCTTTTTTCTTTTTATATAAGTGCCTTTCCAATTCTGTTGATAGCTGTTGTTAATTTTTCCCCCCTACAAAGAATACCATTAACACAGATACAAAATGGTGAATTATTGTTCTTTATCCATTAAGGTTGGGCAATTTGCATGTCCAGGTTACACAAAATGTAACACCAGTGCAGTGCAAGCATCGGTATGATACCGGATTGTATCATAGCATGCAATTAAGTAACTTAGACAAATGCAAATGAAGCCAGTTTGTTTTAGAAATTAGGCACCAGGATGCATAGCAACAAGCATATAACTCATTTAGGGCAACAAAGAAAAAGTTAGCTTCTGTGTACCACGCCTTGCCTCTTATTGGATAATTCAAGCCAGCAGAACACGCCATCGTCACCGTCCCCACTTCGTTTCTTCAACATTTTTCATCCCTGCATGGACAGTTCCAAAAAGGGTACTCATCTCTCACCAGCAATTTTCACAAGCATTTTTGTCACTGTACGGAGGCCAAAGACCCATCGTAAAGATATAGGTAATTGCGGACTTTGTCTACAAGCTAATATTTAAAATGACCCAACAGTCCGTCAGATTTGGCCCCACACTGCCTCTACAGGTCACCTACGTATTGCAGCTTGCACAGCGTTAATTTTTTTAAGGATGAGCACAAATTATGCTCCAAAAAAAACACAGGATACGTGAGGCAGTCATGATAAACATGAAGTTTGGAGTTATACACACACATTTATTTGTGTGTGTAGCATTCAGATCTGCATTAATCGGTTAGGTTTGACTGCTTTTAAAATCATGCACTCGCAAAAAGTATCCATCCATTGCTGTGTGAAAGCTGGGTTTGCTCACAGATGCACAAACTAGGCTGCGATTCTTATGGCTTCACAATCGAAGCCTCTCTTTGTCTTGCCAGAGCAAAGCTTGGCTCTGCTTCTGTCAGGACCACAATGTCGTGGGTCAGTTCAATTATACCCTGCTGGGAGTGCTGCACTGGTTAAATGCCTTTTGTTTAGAGCCCTCAACTGTAATTAATCATTATTTATCCTCGTCAATGGATGCATGTTTCAGAGAAAAGTATTTGAATTTAATTGCATCTTATTTCATCTGACTGTAATGTGGTCAGCGAGTTGCTTTGCCATTGATAGTCTGGTGATGTTTCTTAAAATTTCCCAGTGCTACTAAAATGATGCAACATACAGGTTTGTCTTCACAAGAATGGTAGTAGTGACATTATTAACGTTTGCTATTAACCAAGTCTAAGACTACATTTAGTCAAAAAAATTATTCATACAGCAAACATGAATAACGACATCACAAAGGCTGTCTTTTCAGAAATGCATTCAGTCTTTTTTTTTTAAGCTCAAAACCTTCAACACCTTTTGCAGAAATCTCTAAAATGCTTTCTGTAAAGCCCCTAATCCAGACCTGATTCTAGGATAAATATGTACATTGCTGATTGGCTTGGCACAAGTCAGGTGCAAAGTCCAGAGATGAGTCACACCAAGTTTGAAGTGTTTAGATGCAATATTACAGAAACTTCGCATCACTGTCCACACCTTCTTATCTGTGCTCCCTCACAGGTACTGTATCTTAACCATGCTGTAAGACTTCAATATGTGAGCATTAACACGCTTCAGGGTCCTTGATTTCTCTTCAGGAATTACTGTGTGGCAAGCAGGAGGAGAAGCAGGAGATTTGTTCCCTTCAGTCTAAAGTAAATAGGATAGACAGGGAAAGCAATCACATAACCAACACATGCTCTGCTATCAAGAAAACACAGCAGTCTAGATTGAGATTTTGTCATAACCAGAATCATTGCTGTTTAATTTAATCTGCAAGCAGATAAACTTTTTAACCTTTTCCATCCCCAGGGCGATTTTTGAAATGATAAAGTAAAAGTTTCAAGCTGAATCACGGTGTGCCGAACATGTCGCTGCTTGATAAGTGGGGTCCGGAAACAATAAGACCTGTCCCGGTTAGTAAATGAGCCTTGAGTACTGAAGTGGCACAGAGAACTGTCAATGTGGTCTCAGTAAGGGCAGCATGAGGCCATTCAGACAGAAGATTTACTGAAAGAGAAAAAAAACAGGCCCTCTGAGCTAATCCTAACTCACTGACTCAATAGCAGGTGGTTTACTATTTGATGGTGCCTGCAGTGAAAGTCATAGTAGAGTTCAGCGTGAACTGTGCATAACTACAGCAGCTTCAAAACAAGCCTAGCAGTCCTTATATTTTCTTGACGTTACCTGGAGAACAAATGCTCCAATACCTTGGACAATGTGCAGACTTTTCCCTTGTCAGCTCCAGAGTACGAAGTGTGGCTAATGTCCGGACTAAACCCCTGCGTCAATAGAGCAGTTAATTGTCCAGAGACTTCCTAGTAATCGTGCTTGCTGATGGCATTTGTTAATACATTCTCTTTTCTGCTTTCCTCCAATGCTCTTTCCTCTTTTGTAAACATTGCAAAAACAACCAGGAGTTAAGTTAGCTAACATTTTGGGCTTCCTGTAGGCACGCTGTGATTTCTTACCTATTATATCATGTCCGCCCTCCATTGCATTCTACTCTGCACCACTTCCAGGTGCGTCCAATATTTCAAATACATCAACTGAAGATGATTCAATGCCTTCTGGTGCAGGTGTAATGTAACTGTGTGCAATGTCTGGACCTTGCAACATGTTATCATAATAAAATGGTGACTTAAAGTGAAGACCATAATGGTTGCCTACATTTTTGTTTGGTTTGTTTTCCCAACTTTTTCCCCACCTTGTTTTAAATGCCTAACACTAGCCATCCTGTTTTTAATGCTCAACCGTAATAAGGTAGTTCGTAACGTGTAAAACGGCGTCACGACAGCAACTGAACGCGAAAGGAAACACAGACTGACCTTGAGTAAAACTCTGTGGCTGTTGATGTCCGTCAGAACAAACACACAAAAGGTGGTTACACGGTAAAACCGATGAACTGGATACACATGGCCTCCCTAATGTCCTCCCAATGCCGTGGGAGTCATTGCAAGGTAAGTGTTCAGCTGGAAAGAACAACTGATTTCTCTATTGTTGAAACTATCAGTTCAAAGTGCCTGAATTGAAAAGTATGCAGATGTAATATCACAGCTGACACAACACAGACTGAACAACACACACACAAAAAAAAACTACATGTAACCGAATTATTTTCTTTTTTCTTGAATTTAATTGAAAAAAAAAACAAGAAATGTTTAAACTATGGTAAAAAAACTGCATTACAGACTTGAATTTTACTTGCCATATCTGTTTAATCTGTAACTTTGTTTTCTTCTGTTTTTTGGGTGGGGGGGGGGGGGGGGGGGGGGGGGGGGGGCATTTTCATAGTCAGAAATAGAAGGGGGTCAACACTTTTCATCTTTGCACAGCCATGCAGCCAGACGTTGTGGTCTAATCTATGAGAGTCAGTCATCTTAACCTCATTATTAGTATAAAAAAATGGGGGCTCCTTTGTTGCAGAGGAATATGTTCAACAGAGATACAGGGGTGGGGGGGGACCCAATTTCCTGCAGGGGCCGAGCATTAATGTAAGAACTGCTCCTCTGGGACACAGCGGAGGTTGTCAACTTTTCCCTCAGGCTCTTTTTGATGTGTCTCCCCTCAGCCTTAATTCTGTGCAAATAACGCGTGTCATTCATTCTCATATTGTTTAGTAGGGGTCTATTCATTCTTAATCATTTGTTTCTATAAGTATGTATGTATTTTTATTCCCATACGAGCTATAAATCTTCATATAGCTTTGAACAGGAACCACTATCCCCTAATTTACTTGTAAACTAGACAGTGTACTTTTGTTCACAGTTTACGATGAATTTTTTGGCCTGAAAAAATAATTCAGCCGCAGTCGGTTATTGAAGTTGTCTGATTGTTCATGTTTAATGTGCCACCTTTACATAAGAGTGTGTAAGTGGGCTGATGCTAATTATCTGCAGTGATATGTTATATTATTTTTGGTCATTTTGTCAGTGTAATGTGTAAACAACGTTACCAGATGTTCAACATGAAGTCCATTGGTGTACATAGACATTTAAAGTCCAGGCACAAATCAGCCTCTGACTGTGTGTTGAGTGTGTACGGAGTGTATATTTAAACGTGTCAACCCATTTGATGTCCAGGGAATCAAATCCACCCTTTTTTTTTTAAAGCCAATGGCATCTCTGTAATACACACAAAGTTTCCTGACGCTCCAGCTGGGACAAAATTACACAACGAGAGCAAACACTCCAACAGCAGTCTATTTTCAGGACTATTTTCCTGATCTTTAACTCAAGACAATTACTTCTTCGCTTACTTTCATTTTGTTTTTCATTTCCTTTTCAGTCACTGTTTACTTTCTCTTTCACTCACAGTTTGGGTAGTTTAATGGGGCTTTTCCGTTACGTAGTGCGGCACTTCTGTACTAAAAGCCTATTGGGAGCTCTCGCAGTGAAGTGACACACAGGAAAATTCGTGCCCTGTCTTGTTTCACTGCATCTTCACATGCGCTGCACTGTTAAACAGCTGATATCTGATAAGTTGTAGACGTGTGCAGTGGTGAGTGAAAAGGGCAAGAGTTGAGGAAACTCGAGGATTTTTAGGAACCAGAAACACTTGGTTAATGTTAAAAGTCGGTTGTTCGTTTAGAACAAACCACATTGAACAATGAAGAAGAGATGCATCGTTCCACTACATTTAGCGCCCCTTTGCTTTGATTTTGTGTTTTCAAGTGTTCTCTAATTGGTCGGCCTCTGATTGCAATGACTCAGTAGTTATATTAGGACTATGAAGTGTTGATTGTTGCCTCCTTACTCAGAGCTCCACCTCAACGTCACTAAGATGTATGAAGAAGTCTAGATGCAGAAGGCAGAGCATCATTTAACCAGAAACTGAGCAGAATGCAGCAGTCTAACCTGATCATTTGAATGATTTTCTCTAACTGACTTTAATTGTCCACTTCTGTGAAGATTCATGCCTCTGAATCCTCCACCACGTTCCCTTTCTAACTCAGAACCCTGTTTGTTTTGACTGCTGAATAACAATTTAACAAATATTTCATACTGCAGTGTGATAACAACCTTGTGAGATTACACAGTTCGTCTCTTTCCGTGTGTCTCCTGTTTCAATCTCGTCTCATGGAGCAGGGAGGCCATGCATGCGTGTTTATATTTGTGCGTGCGTGATAGCGCACGAGAGTCTCCATCAGACTGAGCGGTTTTATAACTTTTCCTCCACTGGAGACACCGCATTCTTGGTTTTAAATCTCCCACAAAGATAAGATTAGACTCCAAATTGGTCATCTTTATAGAGGAATTTATGAGCGGTTTGAAACACGGCACCGCAGGCTTCACGCTCGAATTTGGCTGTGGTGGTGTTGGTCTGAGTTGTTGCCGCCCAAGAACCATATACACAAGTTTGGAAAGGTCTTGCATGAAAAAATATTACTTAAATGAAGGTACTGAAGAATTAGCAGTAAAGTAACAT
The DNA here is from genome assembly GCF_036924035.1 of Leuresthes tenuis. Lineage (NCBI taxonomy): Eukaryota > Metazoa > Chordata > Actinopteri > Atheriniformes > Atherinopsidae > Leuresthes > Leuresthes tenuis. The sequence goes on from NW_027325362.1 coordinate 21,435,474, forward strand.
GATAATTGCATCCCTCTGACTTATATGTTGATACATTTAGTATAAGCTACTCATTAATACTGAGACATAAGTGTGTGGATTGTATTTTACTGCTGCTACTGTTTGAGGTAGAGCTATTTCAAAAGACTTTATATACAGTTATAGATGTACAGGAACTAGAAGATGATTAATGAAAAAAAAAAGTTTTGATAGAAAAATCTGTTTTAAGTTTTGGACTAGTTTGGATAATGGATCATTTGAACGTTTGCTAAAGTGAAGCCATGTGAGAAGTTAAGAGAGAAAAATTCTCTGGAAGCGTTAACACCTCGCAGACATGACCAAGTCCTCGCTGCTTTGTTAAAGGCATTTGGTTGGTAAAACTGGTTTGATTTTTAACAATATATTGTACAATTGTTACAACCTTGTTACGTGGTGTTCAAAATTTCTCATCTCAAAATTAACTAGAAACGAAAGCTCCCAAATAGATACAGTGAAGCTGGAATTAAAAACCTCCCCTCTAGTGTTACTCAGGCATCTCCAATCTGTAGTTAGGTAGAGTTCTTAATTAAATGTTGTTGCTGTCTATTAAGTCTTGTGTTTGTTGCTGATAGATTCAGCTGAAAATGTACCTTTTATTCCAGACTGATGACATTATGGGCAATCTTCCTCACAGTATATTTAAGTATTGGATTACTCTCTAGATTAGTATTAGATTTTTGGATTATTCTCATTAATGATGCCCTTTTATAAAGAGCGATATGAAACCAGAGGCATCTCTTATTTCTAAACATAAATTTATGCAATTTTACTGATTAATTACCTTGAAATGGTTACTTTACATGAATTATTTGTCCAATAATCATCTGTTAGCATTAAAGCTGTGGATTTTTGGCCTCACCACTGGTTTGATTTCCAAATTAGTTTATTAGTTAAGACAATTGCTGTATTCGTGAGCAAATACTTGCACTTTTGCATACTTTATTTCAAGTTGAATATTGTGTCTAGTCACATCTGGACACACATTGTAAGGCAAATAGCTGAGAAAGATAGCGACAGCTTTAGGGAAGTTAAGAGTGCCACAAACTAAAAGAAATCCTTCAGAGGACTGGGAGGAAACGGGTTGAAGGGAGGAGAAAGGCATGACCTCTCTGGGCCACACCACCTTGGCCAAAGGATTAACAAAACAGCAGCCACTGACAAACTCACAGGAAATAAGAACCACATGTTTGAAGGGAGGTGCGCTGAGGAGCTTATTTGTTTTTTGCTAAATTAATGGGGACTAATTGATAATGTCATTACATCATGAGAGGGGGCACAGAGAAGGGCAGGGGTAAAAATCAAGGAATGCTTCCCATCAATCCTCTTTGAATACCACAGATGCTGGGCTCTGTCTACCCTGGAGATTAAGATCTGCTCAGCTAACCAGGAGCAGACATGGTTCTAACCCACCGATGCACCCTGTCCAGGATGTGACAGAAACAGCAATCACACATCCTTCACAGACCGAGGTGTTTAGAAGACTGGAGTAGTAATCACCTATCATTCACTACAATATATGTAAGTCGCAAACACCAGAATTGACTGATCAAAGCAGCTGTGGTGACTAACACTTAAAGTCAGACAAATATCTGCTAATAGGGCGTTAAAAAGAGACGCAGGACGCAAATGATGCTGAAATTATTGTGCTTTGTATCTCAGAATCAGAGATCTGAGAAAAGGATCCCTTTCCAACAAATTCCTCTTGAAAGTGTTAAACTGGTTGTTGGGCTATCTGATTCATTTTTACATTAAAAAAAAAATTGAAAGAATCAAATGGGAATACTGTTGCACCATTACTGGAAAAAAAAGCAGCGACAATGTTTATTTTATGGCCTAACCCTACGTATCCAAGATGAGACGATTCCTCACGAAATCTCAGAAATTATTATGGTTTACAACGCTCTTGAGAGTGGTTTGTGACAAACTGCATCTAGTATTTATTGAGAAGTACTGATAAATAGATTGACAAATTCTACCATCGGTGCTATTGTGAAATTTCATCGAAGATCGTTGCAAATCTACGAAAGCTCAACATTAAGGGATAAACTCCACACGGCCAATAATTCAGCAGTGGACCGGACAGAAGGTCAGTATCTGCTTACAATCTACACCACTCTGTGTATTTCAGGTCTGCAGAGCAAGTGCAGCTGTGGGAGAGAGGATGGTGGCTCATGTGCAGCGCAAGTGATTTAGGAGACAGCAAGGGGCTTTAGAGAAGGAAAACAAGTTCATTACACTTTCATACTTGGATATCACTCCCCAAAGACCTGTCAGTGAAGGCAGTGGAGAAATGAGGCCTCATACTCTCTTCAAAAAGTTATTAGGAAAAGCCCCAGGGTGGACATGTCATTTACTATTCTTACCCCGAGACCCTTGACCTCCAACTCTCAGGGGTCACTACTTCATTTCAAACAGTTTGTGTTACTCTATTGCTCACCCAACACAAGTTTCCTGCTTTTCTCGCAAATAGCTTAAGCCGGGTTTTGTGCATGTATCTGTGTAGGTTGCAGGGGTGGCGTGATGGCAAATGATTACAAATGTCTCCGTTCTAGCATAATTGGATCAGGCTGAGTCAGGGCTTACTGAACAAGATCTTGGTTGTTTCAGAGCAGATGGATTAACAATTAAATTTGTTTGCTAATTCCGTGGCATACACCTTGAACAGAAAATAAGACGCATTAACGTGAATAAATTACATTCTACCCACAGGGAATATCATTAGGGGAATTCCTTCTTATAGCCTCCCAAAAGACTTTGTCTGACTTTTCATCTTTTTAATGTGGGAAAGCGTCTATAGTAAGACTGATCTTTTTCATGACGCCTTGTGTGTCACAGTTTGTATTTGCATGGCAATAATCTGTTTTGTAGTAAACGCCCTGATGGCATAACGCCTTCTTGTTAAGCAGGAGTTGTTTTCAATAAAATATAACAAAGGCGACTAGAATATGTTTCATCGACCCTGTCAGTAGATCTGAATAAATTTAAGAGTAATTTTACATTTCTAGAAACCACAGATATGTGGCTTCACTTTGGTGATATGTACATATGTAAGCCTCATCAACCAGCCAGATAATGCTTATTTGTTGCTCGATGGATGATGTGAAATCTTCTCTTGTGAAAGACTTATTCTTTCATTTTTGGAAACTCCACTTTCAGTCCTCTCTTTTTATTTTTTTCCCGCTTCTAATTTCATTCTCTAGCCTTATGAGGGTCTGAGTGCTTTGTGTAAACTGCTTTGGCCTGCTTACCTTTAGCTGCGTCCTCTGCAAGCTGCTTTGCAACCCACCTCCATCCCAGGTCCTCCTTTTTCAAACTAACTGAAATAAACAGTGTCGTGTATGTCTCTGATGCTGTTCAGCTTTGGGAGATATTCGCCACTGCTCTTCCTCACTACAGCCATACCACAGAATATATTCAAATTAATATGATTATTTTTTAGACAAAAATGGACTAGACTTAACTAGTTTTTTAAAAGAATGATCATCTTTGCGACTGCATCCTTAAATCCATATTAACCTGACATCAAATATGTTAAAATAGTCACAAACTCAGCAGTCACGTGGACTCCATCCAGGGGAATGATGCAGGGGAAAAGGTAGGAACCTCAGCTGTAAAATCAACAAATATTTAATTTAAGTGCTTGTATATGGCTTAAACTAGTTCATTATTATAGAGCTTAAATCCTTCTTTGCTTTCTTTGCCATTTCTCTCAACCTCGTCTGATGTGTAACTTTAATGTAAAAGAATGCTGGTGGACACTTGACTATTGTCTTTCCCACATAAGACCATACTCCTGAAATACTAAAAAAAAGAGCTGGACTTAGCTGCCCAAATGAACGACACTATGATTATGGTAATCCTAATACAGTAAGAATCATTTTAATTGCTTATATATTGTTCATCTGTTTTGCATCAAAATTTCTTGCAATGTGCAAATTATTCTGAAAAAAATACTGGCATAGCTTTTAATTTCACGCAAAGCTGTCAAAACTGTCTCTGTTCAGAATGATCAGATAAAGATTCCTTTATTGACTTTACCAAGCTGATCGTGGCTCACCTTAAAAGAGAAATCGAAGCTTCAGAGATTATTTTCACTGCCAGCGTTTAGATTTGATGTGTTTATGAGTTGTGAGGTTATTAGGAATGTGCGCTCTGGCTGAAGCTGCCGTACCCGTGTAAGAAAAGAACCACTCACATTAACATCAATTGGCAGGCCATTTAAACTGGTGCAGAGCCTCCCAAAATCGCCTTGGCCTTTAACTCACCAACTGCTCAAAGATAAGCCCTCACTCAAAAGAGCCAAACCTGCAGTTATGGGATATTAGCCTGACAGCAGAAGATAATTTGTCAAAACCTTATTTTAAAGCACTATGAATGTCATCCTGTGTTGTGGCTCTTAATTGAAATGTAGCTTGCCAAGCAAAGAAATATATGAGCACATATGGATGGTGTTGGCAGAATGCTTTATGGTGATGGTAAGCACACCTGGTTAATGTTAGCATCCTCCTTATTGTGTACTTTGCATACCTCAAGTCACTTTTGTTTTAATTTAAACCACTGGAGTTCAGCTATGTTTTCATGTTTCAGCAAATTAGAGATTTTCTGATAAGTGGATGGTGAACCTCATTAAATTTATTTAGGTGCAGGGTCATTGGAGAGACAACGGTTAGCACTGTAGTGATACTATGATCACGATTTACAGCTAGTCATCTGCAAATGATTCAGGCTATGGGGCTAACCCACTTTATGTAGCCAAAGTTTTCTGGGAAATTTGTTGGAGAGAGGCTGGTTGGAAGTCTTTACAGCTACAGCAGGGGAAATAACAATAATAGTGAAAAATAAAATAGATGAGAAGTAGAAGAAATATTGAATTTCTGTCAGTCCAGTAGCTCAAATAAACCTGTTAAATATGATAACATTGGAAGTGTCCTCTTAAGGTACTTTGAAGAGCCTTTGGTTTGAGCCATGTGAAAAGTGAATATGCAAGCTGTCAAAGTTACATCAAGCTTTTCAAATGCATACCCCCCCCCCCCCCCTCCTTTACTAATCACAACATCTCTATGATCTTTATGTTCTTTACTAAAACTAAGGGCTGATATTAGTTTTCCCTCCCCCGTTGTGAACCTTGCCGCTACCCCCAGCTCCTGAACCCACTTGTACATTTTAGGCCTCGATAATAAACCAACATCTGCAGAACTTACAAGTGCTTTGCCAGAGTTAATTGAGTAAATTGAAGCAAGCTGCAGAGCAGCGCTGATCTATGATCCCCTGTTGAGGGCCCAGAAGGGAGACAACAGATTTACTGCAAGGACAGTGGGCGGCCTTTTGTTCAGGCCCTGGTTCATGGGAAGTTTGAGGTCAGACAGGATTAAAATATCTTAGGGAACAAATGGAGCAATTTGAGCGCAATATAAAGAGCACTCTGCCAGTTCTTACTAGAAGTCCAGGTGTGATTTATTTGATTTTAAGCCCCATGCCCCTTTTCATCTTTTTTTGTGCACCATTTCCCTATTATTTGGGATTTATTGATAACATGAAGATTGGCCTTTTTTAATCAGGCCTTTAGTTCTGGTCGACATAACAGAGAGAGTAGAAGTCCTGTATAAGAACACAAACAAATACCAAAGTCTGCTGTTCCTTTTCTTTAGGGTATTTTTGCTTGACCTCCCTGGAGTGATCTTAAATCTTAAAGAGAGTATGACATACTATCCAGATTACTAACGCACCTTCAGCATCTTCAAACTGAAGATGCCTACTGGGGACAGACTTAGTTTTAGTTCATAGCTGTTTCATACTTTCCCTGCCTCTTCCTTTTTTGTCTGTCTCAAAACTGTATATTCAGACTAGCACTAGCATTTCGAGTCAGTCAGGTGGACCCTGCAAATATGTCTGAATGAGCCAGGTAAGAGGAAAGGAGATATGTTAAGTAAGTATGCATATCAGATTCATTTGGAAGGGTGCATAACAATTTGAGTTATCAGGGTTAAGAGTTTGATCCTCGGTCCCGTTTTCTCCCCTAGGAAAGAGCCAGGTGGCTAAGGTGGTCCTTTCAGACGGTGATTGTGTTAAATTGAGCATTAAAGGGAACCACTCAAGGGCCCCAGTAAAATGTGAGTGAGAAGATGTGACTGACATTGATAGCACCATAAAGGCTGAGTCCCCCGATAGTCAGTGATGTGGACATAAACTCTACAGCCCCTAAATGTCTGTTTTGCCTTTTAACATTTTAATGATGTGTGGGTTTAAATGACTTGCTTGCAACTTCTGTATTTCTTTTTCTTTCCAAAGATGCTTATTGGTCAGATGGGTTGTTAAAATTGAAAAGGTATTTAGATTTAGGGTAATTGAACATTTTGCTGTAAGTCTACATTGGTTATGACTTTTCACTTTTAATGTAACTGAGGTTGTTTATTTATTCCTCGGTTGTTGGATTGGCTAACAGAGTTAATGGAGTGGGGGCCAGCCACATGACTTGAAACAAGACAAGAGGCTATCGAGGCTTAATTTGCCTATATGGCTCAGAGAGGTCTCTGTATTTGAACAAAGAAAGCGAGTTTTGATTTTGAGTACAGCCTCCATCTTGCACCAAAAACAACAGGCTTTGTACACAGTTGCAAATAACTCCAATAACTTTCCAGCAAATGTCACTTTTCAACATCAATTTGATGGCTTCTGTAAATCAAGCAGATGTATTTTCAATCTGGAGCATCTCAGAGTCAAGGATCTGAGAAAATGATTGATTCATACTGTATTGTCTCCAAAGCAAAACAACAACAACAAAAATACCATTAATGATGATGAAATTCTGCTTATTTGTCAGGACCTGTTTTGAGGACCCATTTGTTACTTCACGTGGCTTTTTTACGGAAGGTCTGCGCACCATTGTCTCTCTCAGCTCTGTAGCTGTCATGTAAATTTAATCCATTGATACATTTCCACTGACATGGTTTTTTGCAGTGTTTTGGTGCCAGCAAATCCAAAAATAACTTGAAAGTAACAGTGTAACAGCTTTTCACCAAACTGTCACATTTTCACTGTTAGGTCACATTTATTGATCTACAACGCCTGCATTTGGGATTGTACTTTTGACAATGTACTGGTTTAAGATGAAGATGACCTTTTTTGGTCTACTGGCATTAGCTTTTTTAACACAAGATTTCCATTTGTTCAAGTAACTTGATTGATCAATATTAGCCATCCATACGGTAAAAAAAAAATGTGAATGAAGCTCAAGCTGCCTTATCTCCTGTTAGCACTGTAGTCAGACCAACACCTTTGGACAAGCTATGCTAGCTCTTGTGATGTAAAGTTAGCAGTTTAGTCTGAAGGCATAATCTGAAAAAACTATGTCCGTTGAGCATTTTTACAATATAAGAGGTGGACTTGTGGCGTTACGATGAAATGATCAAATCACGTTAGATGAATTGATACAATTATCGTGTTATTTGATCAATGCTTTCCATTCTTCCATTCAGTTGCATGAAGGTGGTCCTGTTTAAAGCTGAATGTCACAGGTGAGACAAAATCCGTCAAGCACAACGTCTGACTTGTTCAAACAAATTATTTTCTCACAATGTTAATTTCATACCTGAAAACAAAAACTTCTTAGATTTGTTTCTGTTACTCCAACGCATTTGCAGACATCAACAACTTTTCATTTAAGCATCATGATCTCCATCGGTTGAGTCTCCAGACTGTGTAAAACGTATGCTATCCTGTTATTGGCCTCAGTTTCAACACAGCATAAGGTGGCTTTAACTGTTATCATTGCCTGCTCTGATTTTACATCCAAAGGGGTTTGATTCTGTTCTGTTTAGTCATAATCTAACCACATGTTGTCAAAACTGCTCCAACCCTGCCGTCATATTTTATTTCTAATGCAAAGACAGAGATACACATTTCTGCATTCCTGTTTCGAGAGTTTTTTCATTGTGATTAATGAATTCTATAATTACCCATTAATGTATAGTTTTCTTTCTCTTTTTATATTTATTGATCATTTGGCTTGGCTCAGCACTAAAACAACATGACCACCAATGTCCATCGTATCACTTTCAATTCAAAACTGTAAAAATCTATTTTTCTTCTGTAGCTAACAAAGAGTGGCTGAGCTTTACAATGTTGTTTAGAATAACCTCTCAAAGTAGAAATTAGATGGCAAAACGCAGAGTATGCAAGTACCTGCAGCTTGGATACTGTTGGACTCAATGGTGGACTGTTGTATGCGCTAGTTTCACTGTCAATTTTTGCATTTTTAAAAATTTTTCATTACAATCTGTGTGAAATTTGGTTCATTTATTTTTGTTTATATAGTATCAAAAATGTGCCTAGAAGTCACTGTGTAATGATTGCTATTAACACCCTTTTCTAAGTGTTGGAAACATTTTTAACATCTTCCACTTCTTTAAGATTAACTAATGATGCCAAAATGAAAAGTTTATTTCTTACAAGAAAATACATAAAGAGATCATTCTGTGTATCATACTGGGAGACACCTGATGATACTGCCTTTAATGTTTGTCTCTACACCTTATTTCACCTCATGTGGATGCTACAGTATGATTTCAAGTGCTCAAATTGCCTTACTAAAAGAGAAGATATATTCTGACTATTGTGCAGTTGATAATTAGTTTGGATCTTCTGATTATCACAGTAAATCTGTAGACTAAGTTTTACTACAAATAACTAATTATGCACAACTGTGTAGCAGACACTGGCTGCTGGGAAATATTTGGCTCTGTGGCATTTCTCTACTACCCTCCCCAGCAAAGCATCATCTGATCTTTGTCTGTGTCTTTAATGTGTCTTAAAATGTCTTTTGGAAGTTCCCCAGTCCAGATGAGCTCAAATCATCTAAATCACATATTCCAGAATGTGTTTTTTATTGAATGATAATAACATAAACTGCGGTTTATTTGCAGGAAATATTTTCGTCTCCCTGTTCTAAGATAAGAAACACGTGTAAAAGGCCAATCGATGTAATCTAATACATCATAATCAAATTAGCGTTGTGACAGAATCCCTCTAATTGCCTCTACTCTCTCCGTTGGACCCGCACAGCTTCATACAACGAGAGTCCCATCTGTCTAATGATGACATTCACAAGTAAAAATTAAAGCATATGCTATTATCACTGAAGATGATTAAACAATAAGGCCAAATCTGGCTCCGTTCCCACATCTAATTTACAACCAGGTCTTTTTCACGTTCCTTGTCTCATTATCTTGCCCAAAATACAAAGACTATATTCCCTCTGCCAATAACTTTCCTCTTGATTGGACCCAAAAGATAATTAGCCATGTTTTATCAATGGGCTGCGAGCCACAGCGTCTCTTGAAACCTTTCACGCCCAGACGAGGCCAACAATTGACTCGATGCCTCCCTCATTCATGTACAGTGGAGTCAGTGAGCAACTGCAGGAGGCTTTCACAATGGGAAGGGGAGGGAGTGACACACACAGAGCAGAATGGGCTGAGAGAAAGAGCAAGGGAGGAGAGGTGTGGGGGGGGGGCAGGGAGGAAGAGAGAAATAGTGGGCCAAACTCGTTTTCCGCTTGATGGGTTAGCTGCAGAGAATGCGCTTCTACTAGGTAAATGATTAAGGGGGATGGGAGGGGGACCTGTGCTGCTTTGCTGTTATGTACTTCAAAGGTCTCCAAAGGCAGGTTAAATGAAAAGCAAATGTGTTGCCCTGCTGCTCAAATACCTCAAATGTTTTAGCAGGTGCAAGCAATGAAGAGGTGGGCAGTGACAGCCGTGTGCTGCACCTTGCTTGGGAAATGTGGATCTTCCTGTTTGGGGAGAAAGATAGTGTTCGATCAGTGAAGGCAGAGACCGGTCGAGTGTCTGTTAGTATGAGGGAGGTCAGGCTCTGCTTAACATTCTCACCGCCGTGGCCTTCACCTGACACACAGCCGAAAAGGCAAGTGGGTGCGAGTGATGTAACTGAGGTGCTGGAGATTGAGATCTCTTAGTTTACTTTGCAGATTTATGGCTCAGGGTATTAATAGCAGCATCATTGTGAGGTTGACCCCAGGAGGATAAACCAACTGTGGGAATGTTGAAGGCCGATCTTACTCCACTTGATGAATCACTTTCAATAAAATTCAAATTTAGAAATGTAATTTTGAATTCAAAATCTCATCCCTATATCAAGGCCGTGTCCAATATGAATCAGTGTTATTATTCTTACCAACAAACCCAATAACAGACCATAACCAACTAAGCTTTGGTTCATCTCTCGGTATTTTTGCAAAGTGGTTGTGACACTCATGTCCACAGATTTCCTCTGAAGATAGAATTCTTACAAATGTATGTGACAAATCTAGTTTTCTGTTTTTGAATGAGGCTCTAATCCAAAATCAGTCACAGAATATGAGCTGACTTCCTTTGTAGGTTAACACACAGACTTTGCCCCTTTTTTTGGGCTTACTCTCGTCTGCTTACATCCAATAGATGCACTTCTCCTGAGGATTTGATAAAATAGCAAGCAGTTTCTTAGTATTAGAAAAGAATGCAATATGACTTTTCAATACTGCTTTGACCATATGACTGTGAACAAATACTTCAATATATGGAGCTAATCTAAAACGCAATAATGAGGTCTGCATTCCACTTCTGCACATGTGCATCCTAGCTTGTTGTAAAGCATAAACTAAAGAAGAATTTCCTCTTTGTGGGAATTTCACATCAAAATGTCTGCTGGATTGATAATGATGTGACGATAAGGATTAATTTTTTATATGTTCTGCGGCCCAAATCAGCAGTTAAATCCATTAAACACAAATGAATTACATGTGATGATAAAGAACAGAATACTGCCCATATATTCCTATTACATGCACTCGTATTATATGTATAATAGCACTGGCAGTAGAGCATTATACTCACCCTCTTGTACCATCTTTGTTGTCTTAATAGCATCGTAATCTCGATTCTGGTAAGCATGTAAATGAAGTCCCTGTTGCAGTTGCGCCAAATGAATCAACTCCCTCTCAGTTCACCTGCTCCATATCTGCACATGCATTACATAATCACAGCACAGTGATTACAGGTCTCCAACTGGCAGAGCAATTACCCCGGCTTGGTCATTATCACCTCATAACATCATCCTCTCTCTATCTATCAGCACAGACAACATGGCTGTGTTAGTTGGCGTTAGGTCACAAAGTGAATGCTTCGCACTGATGTGGTAAATTGTGTTCATTAGAATAAGTGTGAAGGTAGTGTAATGTAGGCGTAAGCACTAATTTGTGATACCTGTCATTCTCATGCATGTGAGCACAGATATTTGGAAGATTTGACTTGACATGGGTTTTTTTTTACATGGTATTTTTTATTTTGTTCTTCTACTGATTACCACTACACATTTGCAACCAGACCACGGCGACGTTTTCATAATAGAAACTTGTGCCTTTAGAATAATTCTCCCAATAATCCTAAATGAATTTGCCATCATTAAAAGGCCCAGACACCACAGCGCATTCAGTGAATTGTCTCCCTCTGCGCTATTAACTGCAACGCCTCCGAAAACAGAGAATGACAAATAAAACTGCTGACAGCAATATTAGTGCAAAGACTGTTGAATCCCAGGCTGTTTCTTTTCGCAGCTCGTGCCGTCTCTTCGTCTGTAAATCCACATCCAAGGAGTACAGGTGTTGATTAATCCTCTCGACATTTTCCTGAGACATTCTTTCATTTGTATTGACATTCTTGCGGCCGCCTGGTGAGTGTTGGGGGAAATGAAAACCCTGCCATGGTATTTTGGAAGCCCCTCGGAAGTCAAACTTACATGGGCTAGCTGCTGTGATGGCCTACATTATGGAGTTTATGGCCTGTAGGGGTCTGCTCCCAATAGAAAATGCCTCACCACATGCTAGACTCCTTAACTCCAGTTTACTCCAGACAGCTGCTATAGGAATAAATAAAGCAAGGAAGAATAAAGTAAGGAATAAATACATTATGAGCCTGTCATCATCTTTGTGGGACATTTTTTCATATTCTGTGCTATCACACTGAAAGTTGACCCTGACTTGACCCAGTCAGTAAAACCACAGCTCGCCCACTTCTTTCACCCCTGGAGCCGGACAAAAATATCAGGGCTGGCCCTGGTGGAAAGCGGTGGTTTTATTGTGGTTATGTTCCCAAGTCGAGCAGTAATGAGACGCATTGCTCTTCACATGCAGCGCCGACACTGAGTAACTGACATGAGGTAACGCTACGCACAGACAGGAAAAGAATTTCATGGTGATGGTTCAGCCGGAGATAAAGACCTCGTTCTCCCTTCGGAAAAAAATAAATAAGTTAGGGAAGAAAATGAAGCGTTAACACACTGTTGACATGACACGTTTTTCTTGTTTTCTCATTATAATTCAGCTGTCTCCAAAGTGTCAGATGGAGAACTGCTCCCAAACTTATTTCAAAGTTCAATCACGCGCCACAGTAGCAGTTTGTGCTTTGACAAACTACTGGCACGTCACGGTTAGCAGTACAAGCAGCTTCACACCTACGTCCGATATATAAAGAGAGAATAAGTTCAGTTTAACTGTTAAATAAACACATCCCACTGTGCAGCTGGACTCTTATTTTCACTGATAGATGCTTTTACTAGCCTGTGAAAATTGGGTGCGCTTTAGAGAGTATAACTAGAAATGAAATATTATGCAAAGAGGTGTATATGAAATAAAGCTTTTTTCTCATAAAGGGGCAGGTTTTGCACTCACTGAAGGAGCAGCGAAAGGAATCTTGGCTTCTGCACTTATCTGGTGTGTGGAAAGGGGGGTATTTTCCTCCCTCTTTCCTCCATTTCTTCTCTATCTCTGGCACCAAACTTATCAAAATAATGTGCAGTAAGATCATTTTTGGCTTTCGCCTGACAAACTGATATAAATTTCAATCTGACTCTGACAGAAGTTTTCATTTTGCCAAGAGTGCAAAAGGAGGCTCGTGTGTTTGTGTGTGTTATGTGTGCGTTGGGAAGTGCACTGTGCGCGCCTTCCGAACATCGGTTAAACTGTGACCATTTAAAGAGGAGTTGGCCGGAAAATGTTGTGTTTTCAAACAACACGGAGGAAGAGCAAACATTTTCATGTACGAGTCAATCAGTAAACCGCAAATTCTTTCACGTCTTGCATAGCTTTTGAGCCAGAAACCACGCCTCTGTTCCCCATTTTAATAACTTGATTAGAATTCCTCGGGCTCATTATCTTTATTATCATTCCCACCTGTGAGGAGCTTTTCCAGCTGAGAAAATCTTGCTCTGATTCGATGCAGCTGTCTGTCAGGTGTCCACTGTGCTGCTCAAAGTCACAATGTAAAAAGAGAAAGGTGACATCTACACTCGAGCTGGGATGCTATTCAGCGGCGCACCATTGGCACCTTGGTCCAGTTTGGCAGTGGCCTCAGGAGCAGGAATCTTGCACCCTCATTACACCCATGCCACTCTAATTACAACCTGCTCAAGAGCTGTTATCCTACACCTCACAGTGACAATGACAGCGCCTCCTCTTAGAGGCCTGGCCAGTTTTCTGTACTGAAACCTAACACAACACGCCTGTAAATAGAAGACAGTCCTACTGGAAGGAACATTCAGCAAGTAGCAATTACAAGCTGAAACCTGCGATCTGGGGGAGGTGAACATTTAACTTTTTTGATGACATAAATGCTGTTTTCTCTTGAATGTTGAGGATGATGGCAAGGATGCTTTAATGCATTCAACTAAACGATGATGAAACCAAGCAGCATTCTTTCTGGCCCCTCGCTCGGTTTCATGGGGGAGAAATCCATTTACACAACAGGCGGCGAATGCGGCTATGAATGTGTTCCATGGTGTCCTATCACACGCACATTATTGTTTGAGATCCTGTGTTATGCTGACAAATCCTCTCGTGGCAGCAGTCACCTAAGCGTCTTCCATGAAAGGGATGTACATATTCCTCCACTTATTTCAGAATTTATTGTGTTCGTTGCTAATCCAAAGATGGGTTCCTCATGTAATACCCGCCATCTAATCATTCTTAGTACTCCAAGGGCTTGTTAGACAAGATCCTGTAGACGGTAATTGTTTTGTCAATTGATGCTATAGAAAAGCAAAGATAGATTAGAGAGCAGAAGACAGTGGAATAATATTTTGGAACATTCACATGAACACTACATTTAAGAAATGTAAGATATTTCTAAATGAAAATCTGGAAAAATCTGCTGTAAGATAGAAAATAGTACATTCAGGGGATAGAATGTGCATCTATGTGAACACCTTGCTGGTTCTTTTTGAATACAGCGCATTCATTGTTTTGATAACATGCCTGACTTTTGAGCGAGCGCTGGCTGCCTACTGTATGTCCTCTCTGAACATAAACATATTACACAGCATAATGTTTTTATAAAAGTCCATATTAGGCTGCGCACATCCTAAAAGGTTTATGACGACCATTTAGCATCATGAGAGCGAAGCTTAACATGGCCGTGTCAAGATAACATGCAAGCATCCGTGTTGTTTTCATTGGCTGTCAGCACAGATTTTACAGTGGCTGTGGGGAAAAGGGGGTGTATGCGCTTAAGATGCTCAGGCAGGGTCTGTCACTGCAGGGGAGCGGGGACGGGGAGGCGCAAAAATAGAACAAGAGAGACAGAGAGCTCTCCTGTCCAAAAAGATGACGAGGAAGAATGGAGCACAGTGGATAATTTGACTGGAGTAGGGGGATAATAGAGGAACAGTATTTTATTTGAAACGGCAAATCCTCTCTCACACAAGCCTCATTCAGCTGTCTGTGTTGCTCTCAAAAAGGAGCGCATGGGCAAGAGTGGCGCTGCAGAAACTAGGTGGAGCTATTGCTTACATCTGCATCCACTGGTGAGGAATGAGGGCCAACAGAGGGGAGGGGAGAAGACAATGTTTAGGAAATGAATGCAGTGCAGGGCTGGGTCAGCGCCTAGAATAAGACCTTCGGGGGTATAAGAAGAAAAGTAGCACTGTGAACTGTGCACCTGTCACACAGGATCTAGAGGCTCTCATACTTAAAGTGCTGCTTTAGGCCTGCTTGTTACTCCGGAGGAGGGTGAAGTATGAGAAAATGTCTGCACGGTTCATACTTTATCGAATCGGCGCTCCCCTACACCCCTAAAGATGACACCCAACAGAAATTAATCTATAGGGAGATTGTGTTGCCGTAATGCTGAGTTGAAATTTGCAGACTAAATTACTCTTTGGCTCTATCTCCCCCATCACCCATGCATCATAAAAGCAGGGGTTTAGTGTGAGATGAGTAATCTCGCTCCAGCATGCCTCTCTTCTGCTGCTTCCCCTCACGCCATAATTGTCAGAAGGCAAGCCAGCTTAGTCAACCCTGTGCTACGGGCCAGGATAATAATTGCTGTATTAATTGGTGTTGTCCAGGCTAGACAGAATATAAGAGATCCCACTGGGGCTAATAATTAATGTTTCTTTACCCTCTATTTCTTTCTTCCTGCCCCCCCCCCCCCCCCCCCCCCCCACACACACACACACACACACACACACACACACACACACACTCACACACACACACACACTCTTCCAGTCCCTGCCTTCTTTTGCTGTATCATTAAGCACCAATCTGAGTAGCAGGAAGATGACGTCTCACAAGAGTATTTTTAGATAAGGCAGTGGACAAGAGCACTATTGCCTGTGCTGATTGTGTTTATTTAACTCCTCTCATCTCATGCTGATATGGGTGTCATGTATTCTAAGAGTTTCAGAGTTGTCTGTGAGGATGTCTGGGGGGGGTCATGTTAAGGTCTGATATGAAACCTGGCCTACTCTAAATTTCACTGGTTTGATGGGAGCTTGAGAGCGGTCCAGTCAGTTGCAAAATGCCAATGCCCGGAATCTCACGAAGGGCCTCCCAGACGAATGAACAAGTGAAAGAATAAAGGTGCGGTATGCAGGAAGTGATGTGTGGGTGTGCTGTATATTAAACTTGTCTTTGTTTTCTAACCACATGGCTGCTGTTGCACAGCCTCTCACAGCCTGAACCTGCTTAAGTTCCTTGTCGGAGGCCAGTGAGTCAGTCTGTGCGTGTGACTGCCAATGAGGAGCAAAGCGTTTTTATGAAAGATGCACAGGAGCTCATGGCAGTTTTACGCAGCCCCTCCACCCTCAGGAAACAGATAATTACAGGCTGCATTATGTGCTGTGGTATCATGTCAGAAAGTATAGTGACTGCACAGGACTGCTGAATGCGCTATTACAGCATGTGTTCCAATTGTAAAACGATGATTATACTCTATGATCCTTTTAATGACAGATATGGGGATTTTTTTTGCTCAGCTGGTATTTAGCACATATCTCAGTATGGTGCTGTTAAACACATCTCACAATTTAAGAGGCAAGGAACACAAATTTGGAGGTAGAATAGAGAAAATGGCCTAATAGGGATCTCAATGGTTATTTTCAAATACGAGCCAAACCACACACCAACTTACTGATCCGTCACAGCTTTAATTTAGTGACCTCCCATGGTGCACTTGTTTTTACTGTTTTTTTTTCTCTCTCTTTCTCACTTTGACTCCAAGAGGTGATCGAGGAAATGACACTTTCTCTTTCTCTTTATTGAAGGTTATTCAACACGAGTACCTGTGCTGTGGAGATTAGGCGGCTTGGTATTAACAGGCTTCATTTCAAGTCATTTATGGTCGTATCTGGCATGTTACAGAGACCGTCGCCTAAATGTCCCCTCTGTAGCGCTGAACCAAATGTATTGACTGCACGCCTTAATTAGAACCACAGCTTTAATAAGGCCCAAATTGAGTGAAAAAAGCAACTCAACAACAACTGCAAGAATGTGCCCAAGCACAGCTCTGCTCTGCAGACAGGCAGGGAATTAGGACCATGAAGAGGCCCTACTTTATTAACGATCCTGACAGGGTTATTTGACCATCTGCCCTAATTACAGGTACACACTCTCAAGCTAATGGCTGTCACCCATGCAAAGGCGCAAATTAGTGTCCACTTTAGGATCCAGGGTGTGCCACAAATCAAACTAATGACAAGTTGCTTTCAGGCATGAGGCACAAATCAGTAAAAATGTCTGCGTTCATCTGTGTTTTTGTCTTTAAAATTTTGAGGGGCCGAACATTATTTATTTAAGCACAATCTCATCGATCAATAAAACTGCACTCTTGTTATTTTATCCTTTGCCAAAACCAGCTGGTCATCATGTGAGAATTTGTGTTGCATGGGAAATGCTTGGTACTATGTTACATGTGTACACATGTAGACGTAAGGACAGAATGTTGCCACTGTGGTTGGTATTTCAAAGGCAAAGGTTTATGAAGCCTGCAGGGCAAATTAAACAGCTGCATTCCCGACATGCCTTGTTTTGCACCACACTGGCAGTTAGATTAATGGAAGCCTTGCTGCTGATTTAGGCGCTAGCTTTTAGTAGAACCCTGTAACTTTTCTGATTTCATTTAGGTTTGAAAGTCAGAATGAAAACACATCCACTAAAACTGACTGTTTTAGCCACATAAAGTGTCTCTCTGCTCCGGCAGCCTCTCTTCTTCAACATCTGCAGCAGGCCAGCACTTCTGCAGAGGGCACGACACAGGGGGAAACCTGCAGTATTACTTTTCACTTTTCACCAGAGTGAACCATCAACTAATCAGCTTTCTGCACATATCTTCCTAATGTCGACAGCTTGCCTGTAATTCTCTGTTCTTGGAGGCCGGTGGAGAAAAGAGTGAACTCTGTGTCGCTAAAATCAAGGAGTCATTAGTAGTGGAACAGATTGTCTTTTCTTCTAGTGCCTGTCCTTCAGATAAACAGGCCTGAGTGCTGATATTTGATCCGTTCAACTAACACAGTCCATCCTGACCAACTGATGGGAGGAATAGTAATCAGGCGGAGGTCATGTAGATGACACACCACACTGCAAGCTTAACATTTTCTTAAAATGAGGGCGTGGAGAATGAAGAATATGTTGCTAAATCTGTGAAGTATATTCAATTTCTGTGAGCTGGTATTGTCAGGGCTTTAAAGAATTGTAGTAGCACAGCAAATTACGCACAAGGTTCACATGAGCACCAAACAACTGGATGTGCTCTGGATTTATGACTGTTAATCATTTGAGATAGTCTAACAGAAGGAGAACTCAGAAAAAAGAGGGGGAGACTCTCCCTCTTGGCAAACACTGCCTTATGGTGCGTTTTCATCCAAGCCAAACGTCTGTCTGTGTGATCTCCTCCTGCAGGAGCCTGGTGTTCTGTCAGCCACCCAACCCAGGCAATAACTGTCATTAATTAGTCTGATAAATTACGTCCAAAACAATGACATGTTTAAATGGTCCAATTTAGCTCAAATCCTAAATGAGATATTACATCAAAAGCCAGCCGTTTCTCTCTTTTAGCCCATTTAAAGAGGCATACTGCCTTCCTGAAAGCATTTTAAAGGTTACGATTTCCTCAGATGATAAAGCAGTACCTTTTAATGAAATTCTAATTAGTAATTTCATGGACTTTGTTACCAACCATATCTGATTAGTGCACATTTTCACAGCCTGCTTTAATTAAGCGCACTCGCAGCACAGTTTCAAACATTCCCCACTTGAAGATGGAGCTCAGCTCCTCAAAAAACTTACTTTGTAAACACCAATGTTGCAATTTCCTTTTTTAATTAGATTAAATTTGAATATTTTTTGTGTGTGTGTTTATGGAAATATCTTTTTTTTTTTCCCATTTCTGTAGCACATATCCTTGAAGATGAAAAATGTGGTGATGATAAGGTTCTCACTACCTACCATGAATTTTGCTTAATATTTAATATGATGGCAACACAATTAGTCCCCCACAGTTTTTCTTTTTTCTGAAGCTTTTCTATTTAGAACTTTTCCAAAGCCTAAACTCTGTTATTGTTATAATGATGGAAACGTATTTCCAAACTTTGCTTTTACACTGTACGTAACTGTCTGATTCCGCTGTTGTGTGTGGGTGGTGCTACCACAGGTCAGTATTTTTCCAGGTTTTTAAGCAATACTCATAATCACATTACATTTTTTACAAGTAGGTTACATGTTTCCTATCCAATTTTGTCACAGCCAATTACACACTGTTGGCGGGCTGTTAAGCTTGGGGACTGTTGACCAAGGAGCCCCAAGACATAATCTGATTTCACTTTTATTCAAATGGTTTTCCACTTTGAGATCTAATCCTGGTTTCGCTGTATGAACTCTGACCCTGAATATTAACCGGACTGCAGTTGGTATTTAATGTTCATCAGAGCTCAATGTGGGAGTCTTCCCCTCACAGCGGAGTACTTTTGACACAGCCTTCACCCAGCCTCCCCACAGTAGGCCCCAGTGGACTCTCTTAGGTCCCTAACCACACAAGTGTTTCCACGGTGGCGAAACTGTTTCACTCTGACTGACATCCCAGTGTTGGGGTACGCAGTTATAAAAGTGTGCAAAGCGTGACGGACCACCTTGGCCCTACCTCATCACCCCATCTCTCGTTTTAAACATGGAGTCCAGCCTGTCAAGTCACATGCCGGAGCTGTAATTTAGACTAATAATTACCAGACATCACCACAATGAAACATCAGTGTCTGAACTTCTTTGGACCAAACTGAATTTTAATACATTTGGAAAAGGTTGGCCGGAGGCAAGAACCCTGCACACTGGGAAAGGCAGCGCACATGTGGAAGCACTTTGGGAAGTGATAAATGATTTGAAATCCACAGCGTCCCCGAAAATGGAAATTAGGCCGAACAGGTGTTAAATGGGAACCACTGGTGCATTTTGAACAGGGGTAAGAAAACGTCCCAGGTCTTCGGGGCCAGATGTGACAGGGCACAGTCCGGGATGGGGAGGGCGCTGGTGAGTGGTCATGGCCTGAGGTGTGTGATGTGTGGAGGCCCCATGTGACCTTCCCTGCAAGAAATAACGGATCACTTGTGTCAGCTGTTCTGGGGGAGCTGTTCTGTTCTTTTACCCTCTATGTTGCCATGAATACATTCCTTCTCCGGAGAGCATAAATAGGAATATTACTAATTTAGCTGTAGCGTAACTTATAGATAATGTGTTTAAAGTTATTTTCAGCTGTGATCTGCTGTACATGTGAGGTATTCCAGTTACAGGGTGTGATGATAGTAGCTTCAGCTTGCAAATTCTCATCACCTCTGGCATTATTTCTAATATGTATGGGTGCTGTCTTTAACATGGATAATTGCCATAAATTGAAGCTTTATTCACAGTGGGTCACGAAATGGCCAAGTATAACAGCCATCAAGTGGGTAAGACTAATTTTCCCTCTGCTCTGCCTGAAACTCTTAACTGGAATTTTGAGCCAAGGGAACTGGGCCGCGACCTAAATGCCCATGATTTCATTCACATCATGCAGAGGTTCTCTTCACCTTAGGGAGCCAGTTTAAACGTGATGAGTCATTTACATTGTCAGAGATAATGAATGAATAGCAAAACGGTGACAGTTTCTGGCGTGAAAGAAAATAACTCAAATAAGTGGGAAGAACGCAGAACCAGGCTCCGTTGTTGGAGCGACAGCGAATATTTGCTCATTTTGGACTTTCTGAGCACTGATGTAACTGACAGTAAATTCCTGCCTCTTTACCTACCTAAACACCCAACCTCCAGTTTCTCCACACGAACACACCCTCTCAATGTCTACTCAACTCTCCTGATGACATTTTCCTACATTTTCTTTCCCCTGTCAATCACACTTTCTCTGCTGATTTCATGGAAATCTCCTCAGACTCTGTGAATTGTCCACTTGTTTTCGCTCTGAAATCTCAGATTCTTTTTTTGTCCCAGCTGTCAAATCCAGAGGAGTCAGCATTGGGCACGTTTGCCGCAGTGGGTGATGTCGGGGCAGCATTATAATATGCCCTCAACCAGAAACGTTCCCAGAATGCATCACTCTGCAGAAAATTGCTATACTGGTTGAGAAAATGGACAGCTGTTAGGACTCTGTGGTATTTCAAGAGTATAGACTTTATACTAATAGAGTGGCACACTGCCCAGATGGATCCTAATCCTATCTAGACATCAGCATAAGTTAACCATTTCATTAACCCTGTGGTACAAACCACTGCTGGGGGCTGGCTGTGTAGCTGCATTGTTTAGCCATGACACCACTGCATGGGAGTTTAATTGGCTATTCCATTAATAACACAGACAAACTAATTTAGTAGAACCTGTCCTCTTTAAACCACGGGAACAAAGAGTAGGAGGGTGGAAATCAATCTCAGCTTTGTGCCTAAGCCACTGACCCGTTCATGCTTTGAAGATTGCTGCTGTAAAAAGAGAAAAAAAAAAAAAAAAAAAAGCATCTGAGAAGTTATTTAACTACAAACAGAGCCTACCTTCCCCATTCCAGCTGCATAATCAGGCATAATAAGTGACTGCAAAGGTCCACTTAATGTATTTCTAACACTGGAGACCTGCTAATCCTGTCAGGGGGAATGAATTGGGGGGGGGGGGGGGGGGGGGGGGGGGCGTGCAGAAGCCCAGCCATGGAGCTGAGCATTTAACTCCATAACCATGCAGGCAAATGCCTGGGCGCCTTTCACACAAAAAAAGAGAAAGAGAGGGAGAATAAGCCCAGCTTCATATTTCAGCCCAAAGTGCGGATCCATTTTTCCGCTTTAGTGGCCATCGAGGAACAGTGGGAATAACAACAACAGCAGCCACGGCAGTAACAGCCATTCTCACTGGGCTGAGTCCTCATAAACCTCTGCTATTATCACTCTCTTTATGGGCAGTTAAATAGAGAGCCCTTCAGATCAGCCGTGTGGGCTTGCTTAGGTGAACCTCGGCCCCCTCGCTTTTCTGCCACTTGTAACAAGCCCTTTATTGCTTATTTGGATTCTTCTTTTTGTCAATAATGATTTAGAAATCAGTGCCGACATTATGCGGAAAACTCTGCCTGAGGTAGAGATGTCGGCATGTTTACATGCTGTTTAGTCTCAGCCCCGACTGCTGCTACTTGTTTTATTGTGTTCACTGACATTAAATATTCTTGATGGAAGGGACGGCTATTTTTCCTGGAGTTAAACACTAAGATGCTGTCAATAATGAAAAGCTAAATTAAGATAAAAAGGAGGAAAATGCAGAGCCTTCAAGCACTGCTGCCCTGTGAATAATGGAAGCATAAAAAGGGAAGAAAACAAACAAAAGCTCCCAAATCAACAAACACACTGAGGCTCATCAGATATCCCGTTTTCCCCAGCTCTGTTTGTCAAAACACCTTTTATGGTGGTCTTTGAAATTCAGGGGCCCCATTAACAGTTCAAGCATATAATCACATCGCCGTAATGAGGTATTAATTAAGCGAGGGGCATCTATTGGCCCGCTAAACAGCCTCATAAACAATTGACAGGAGATTTGTGATTTTTGACTCCCTGACACCATTAAACAAATCAATATTGGGTTTTACAGACATGCTCTCCGACTGGCTCTCTCTGGTCTTTGCCAATCAGCTCTGTTGAATACTAATGAGGGAATTAACTGCCTCGTATTCCGCATGTGTCCCATCAAACAGATCCTTATCGAGTGAGTCTCATTTGCATGGAAGAAGACTCTGCTTTGTAGGTAAAGATTTCACAATATGTCACTCATTATGCCAGCCCGCCCGCCCCACCCAACCCAATCTCATCCACTTGTCTCTTATTTTCTGTAAGACTCTTGAATATCCCCATGACCACCACCAGACACAAACACACACACAATCACACAGCCCCACTAGAATTCATAGGACTTGTTTGGTGTTATAGCCCAGCAAAGAGAATGTGATGTAATATAATAAACAGAATAGCAGATTTTCAAATGCCGCCCTTATCCTCTGTTCCTGCTCAGACTTTCTGCCGCCACGCCTTTGAAATGGCTGCTTGTTTGTTGTAGTCTTTTCTTGCCCTTCTTGAGTGCGCCAATAATCTTGTCTGACAAATGACTTTTAGACTGTTTAATGTTTGCTTTTTAAATGACAGTGTTCAGTCGTTCAAACCCATTTCAACATTCTCTCCGTCATGTGGTCAATGAATTTTTTTGTGTGTGTGTGTTTTGATATCATAAAGGTAACCTGACCTGCAGTTAAGTTAAGAATTTCATTAAATGCAGCTATTTTCATTCAGATTTTCAGTCCTCGGCGGCAGCAGCATGACAACAAAACTACAGCTGTGTGGCAAAAACAAATAGAATAATCAGTGAGGAATAAAACGGCCACTTGCAAGCAAAGACGGAGGTTAGCAATCCAAATTAGAGAATATTTCCAACCTTTGAGTAAGGAGCACTGAATGCAAGCAAAAGCTTGGAGAGCCTTTAGTGTTGATGCTTCTTTTAGTGCTTTACGACAAGGAAGTTTTCAAGGAAGCATGGAGTTTTGTATGGAAGTGTAGTGGTGCGCTGTGGCTCCCTGTTTATTTTTTGCACGCACATAAAGATGCTCATTACAGCCATTGTGGGCCAAAGTTCAGATATTTGGTAATGTTAAAGACCTGATTGATGATCCAAATACTCTGAGAAAAAAAAAAAACGGAAAAATCGGTTGGTAAATTCATGAGGAAAAAAAAAGAAAAAGCAAGCAGGGATGGATCTTCTCTGGGGTTAAAGCTGTGAATTTGTGAGAACAAAAGAGATTTGGGTGAGGTGACGCAGCCATGCTGTTGGACTTCTTGCTGCACTCTCTGCGTGTAGACCACGTTTTTCTGGTGGTGTCTATAGTCTGATGCAGTTGATGAAAAAGAAAATGAGTAAAAGAGAAGTTTTCAACTATCTTCCTTGTAGATTAGTGTCTTTAATCTCAGCATATCTTATTCAGTGGGGTTTTTTTCTTCTTCTTGCCAACCCAGCCAAATATAGCACTGCAAATTCCTGCCCATTCTTTCATTTTGTTCATATTTAAGGCTAAATCGGCTAATTCGATGGTTACAAGAAAACTCTATGGTATTTTTTTCTTTAACTAAATATTTAACAATTATACATATACACAGGTATATTGGTCTAATGTCAGTATCAGTCGATATTCAGCTTGTTGACTGCAATCACAACAGCTGAACATCACCCGACAACCGTGGACAATGTCTGTCAGCTGTCTTCTGGTTGTGTTTCATTAACCTTACTCTTGAAATGCTCTTGAAAAAAAAAATCTGTTGGGCCATGTTAGCACTGGAAAGTAATTGAGTTGGCAATGGTTTAACAAACTGCAAAACTGCAAAGTTATTTTCATCTGCACCTATTCATGTGTGAGGTTAGAATGATTGAGTTTCAAAGACGGTGTGCCACAGGGCTGAAATTAGGGCTGCACAATTAATCGAAAATAATCACAATCTCGAGTCAGGCGTACATGTTGTCTACTTTCTGATTTGTGGTAATTCACTTGCATGTATATTTCCTATCGCGTTCAGACCATGCCGCGTTCACATGCTCTCTTATTTACTTGCTATATGTCACATCCATTGGTCACACATTTTAAAGCGAAACACCATAAATGAAAAACCCGTGGCAGTGTTGGCACGTGTAACTTCACTTCGACGTGGAACATTTTTTTCTGCTATAAACCTGATGCTGAGACATGAGACGTAACTACTTTTGAGTCGTGTTTTACCATCACTGCAGCAACGGAGGTTATGGCCCCCTAATCTCCACCAGAATACAACACGAGATGGCTACAAAGGACAAGAAAACCGGATCTGAAACAAACGTACATTACACACAGCGTCATCCCACTCTTTAAGCTGAGAAGGAAGAGCAAAATATGCAACAGCAGACCTAAATTTTTTGACATTCTACAATTTATGTTCAACAGCTTTTATCCAGCATCACATCCATCATTTAAATATTTTCATTGTTCAAAGTGCTGTAAAGGCAGCATGTTTCCTTTTTCCTCTTTACTTCGGAGCAATGGATTAGAATCATTTGAATTGTGAACCGTGCGGCCCTAGTTAAGATGCTTTAAAATGTCCACTTATTTTGTTCAGATATTTTGCATTCTGCATAAGTCGTCATTTTCCTGGCATTAAAAAGAAACCACCGGTGTGGACTGTCAGTTTGTCTGTGTTTTTTAAACGTGTAGATGTAGAGCATAAAAATGATCAAATAATTTGATAATAGTGGCGTACTGTGTCCCTGCCATTATTTCCAGTGATACAAAGCTTTAACTTCTAAATTCATTAGTGACACCTACCTGTGCTCTTTTTCTATGACAAGTCAAAGTAAATGCAGTGAAAAAGGCCCGTTGTTTTTAGCGTAGGATCGCAATGGGACTGACGCTAAAATGATCATCGTGACAGGATCATATATCAAACAGAGTTGGAGCTGCATTCATTGCATTTCCTCACAGCGCTGCATTCTACAAGTTTAGGTTTCAGCAGGTGAGCCCAGAAGGACACACCATCTAATTTAGTCCATCATGGGAGTGCTCTCTGCACTGCTCACCCCAGCAAAATGAGTGACAGGGGATGGCCTGTTGTCTTTGTGCTGTGTGTGTGGCCGTGGGGCGGTGAGTTAATGCCGGAGATTGACTCTTAATTGCAGTGGGGAACGCTCATCTTTTCTCATTAATGAGACGGAGTCAGAGCCTGGAGATTTTCTCATCACACAAACACACTCCTCCACCGGCCAGGTTAAGTGCTGTTTAGATTATTGGCTTCCCCTGCAGATGCATTTTTTTCTTTTCTGAGCACTATGTCTCAGATTGTGAACAAGCAAAAGACGAGATGGGAGTGAAGCAGGAGTTGAAGGAAGACGGTTGTGTGTGTTGTTGCTGCTGGGGGGGGGTTGTGTCTCTGAAGTGAAGCAGTCACATGTGTGATACGAGCCCAGAAGAGGCAGGTCTCAGTCCAAGGGGCTGGCGAAACCTCTCCGTAGAGCCTAACGAGTCATATGAGAAGGCCATTTATGGGATCACGTTTCATTTGCATTTTGTCCAGCCTCCAGATCAAAAGACACTGTTAATTTGAGGCCTGCGCGGATAGAAAGTGAGTGTTCCCCGATGGATGCAGATGTTGTGGGTCGAAGCAGAGCACAGGCAGGAGAGGAGGGTTGGAGCGGTGCTGCTCGTCTGTCTGTCTGCGTCTCTCTGGGAGTTTGGAGGTGGGGGTTAACCTCCGCCTAAAGAACGACCACTGGCTCCCCATGATGCATAACCGTGAGGGATTAGAGAGCACAAAGCAGTAGACTGTTTGGTGGAGCACTAAAATGTGCTCCTCTGGGGCTCATTGAAAAATGATTGCCGATTAAGTGTTTGAAGTCTGCCAAAGACGAGTGTGCGTTTTTAGTGGGAAGACGATGAAACTCTATCTTTCCTGCTTATGCAGGCAATTTTCTCTCTCTTTTTCCACTAACTGTACCATGATGTGTGTTCTCTTCTCGCGCTTGGAGTTGAGGTTGCCAAACTCATTTCACCTTTTGGACCCCAGCTTGACTGCAAGCCAGACAACCAAAAGTGATAAGAGTGAATTAAGCTGTTACTCTCCAGCGGGAATGTTATTATACCGCCTGAGAGTGGCATTGATTTCCCTATGAGAACAACAGGTGAGCATGTAGGAAATAACTGGGAATCTGCCTGAATAGCCTGTAATCCAGAGTCTATGAAGATAAAATTATGTATATGGAAATATAGGAGATAGGATGAAAAGCTTGATGAATTGGGTCAAGTCCGAATACCAAGTTTAGAACACCATAACATTTGTGTTTAAGCAACAACAGTATCGCTAAAATGTTTTATTTTTCAAGTGGTGTTTTTCCAACATGATTTGCAGTTTAATTTGGAATTTGCTCGGAGTATAAAACAGGGAATCGCCGGCCAGAAAACTCCAATAGCAGAGCAGTGAAGTATGGCTGCAAGTCCTCGTGATGCCGGGGTCAGTCAGAGTCGCCCTGCAGAGGCATATGGAACTGTGCTTCCCTTGATTAATTGAGCCCCGAAGACGACTAATACTCTGAAGTGAACTGGAGGAAATAATTTGTGCAAGAGACAATGTCGAGAGTGATGACAAACATAGCTTAGTGTTTCCCTGGTTGCACCTCAATTCCCCTCAATGTCAGCTTTGAAACTGCGGCACTCCTCAATATATTATCATGTTACACTCATTTGTTTTCATTATTGCATCAAAGCGAATCTGGTCATGCAGCGGCCATTTTCTGCTGTACGGAGGCCTAGAGAACAAATGTGACTCCGGAGTCACTTTGGGGTTATACAAACAATGAGGAATCTGCAGTTTAATAAAGGGTTAGACTCACATTCTTAAGTTACTACCTAAAGAAAGCAACAGTCACTGGACTTCAGGGTGAAACTAGCGCTCAGTGTTGCCTCGTCCTGGGCTAATATTTGAATTTCTGTCTGAGGATTAAGCTGATTCACAGCTACACTCAAATCATGTTAGAGCACATCAGACATTTTGTGTGAGGAAATGGCGTTCCAACCGTGAAAGCAGCGTTTTTCCTCTTAAGCAGTGTTGGTAAACGGTGGCAGAGTTTTGGTTAAAGAGCTGTAAAAGGAGCTGAGCCCAGTATGTTAAGCAGTCTCACAGAAAAGCTGGAGTCGAGGGGTGAAGGGAGACTCCGGCCCCAGCGGACAGGTGGAGGTAAGCTGAGAGCCGTACCACCCAAGGGGAGGATGAACTTGAGACGTGTCCCTCACCGTCCTGTGAAGGTGGAGGTCAGCAGACAGCCATGCTGATCGGCCGAGATGCCCCAGTCAGCAGGAGGGACCGGACCCTACTTCCCCCTGATGAAATGAAGCCACCAGTGGGCCAGGTCAGTCACAATTAGGACTCATAAAATATAATCAAATCCTCAAAAGCTGGGCTCGGGTGGTCGGGACAGAACAGAGCACATCTTTGTGCTGTGAGAGGTATTACTCATGCGTGAAACAGACACACCTTGTTCGGTGACTGGGATGTATCTCTTAATCAACTGGAGAACAACCACTTTAAAAGTTTCCACAAGAAGTTGTAACATTGCAAAAAGCTATTTGCACACCTCTTTCAAAGCGTCACCTTTCCCTGATAAGCTTTTTTTTTTTTTTAACAAGCCACAAGACTTTTCATAATAATCTCCATCAGATCAGACATCTGAACATGATAATAACCGTTTATAACCGCAGAGGTTGTTTGTTTTCCGCCAGCATCTCTATCTAGGCCTTTTTTATTGTTTGTTTTTGAAAGCTGCTAATTAAGGCAGCCGCAAATTTGTATTTCTGTTGTCTGAGGCCTGGGGCCAGGATTAACAGCATTTAGCATTGTGGAGTGCACCCCGCCCCCTGAAATAGGGTAGATAAAAAAAAATGGTAAAAAAAAAAAAAGAAAACATGGAAAGATGAGTTTGTTGTGGTAATACATACAGAGGGGGGAAAAAAGCATTTGTCATGTTTATGTAACTGCTCAGAGATGAGTCAGTCTTTAGTTGTTCATTCACACATATGGGAGGTTATGTTAAGAAAAGCAGCTGCTGCTAACTGTGGTTACTTTGCATGCGTGTAATACAGCAAGGAACACAGGTCGGTTCATTCTAACCAATGTTCATCCAGTTCTCTTGACGGAGAGATATGCCCTTAAGAATATGTACCTTAAAAAAGAATTACGTTGATGTGGATTTTGCTGTTTTGTGTCATAGAAACAGGGTTAGGTGCACCTGCGTTGTTTGAATGGTGGTTTTCACACCAAAGTGCACATGATGCCAAAAGGTATTTGGAATGGCCATTGCTTTCTGACACTCATTACTGGGGTATTACAAGAGCACGTCAAGCATGAACATATTCCCTATTTCTGCGGTACATCTCGAACAAAGAGTTACATTATAGCCTTGGAATTCTTCAACGCTCACTAGGCATTATTTGCCCCCTAGGCTGCACCCAAGGGTGACATCTCAACTCCCTAGCTTATTAGACCTGCCTGTCAAATCTTGGCTCCCAACCTCTTGCCCAATAACAAACATGATTTGAGCTGCCACGTGGAATGACCTGCTGCACAGACTTGCTTACTGGGAGGAAGTTTTCTGTTAAATGACGGTACTTTTGAAAGAAGATCAAGATGATAAGCCCGATTGAGCACCTAATAATTCATTTTAACTGATTCATTATTTGACTTTCTCTGACATCCTGATAGCCACGCTGATAATAACTGCTACAAATTATAGGCTCTGAAGACTTTGCAGGTTAACTGATGTGACAGTCAAATATTTTTCTTGTATATATTTCAAAGTCTCAGCTGGGATTTGGCTTCAGTCTCAGCTGATTGTAATTTCAGGTTTTTCAGATAATGTCAATGTGCTCAGAGCAGAAAAGTTGTTTTTTCTGCGTTAAAATTTGCAAGACTGAGACTTCTCACAAGAAAACCTGTAATAGGCACCTCTGTCTGCATCTACAAAAGGTTTAAGGGTCGCAATAGATGTATGTATGTATCCTCTGACAGATACATACATATATGAATGTATTTAAGCCTGATGATGTCTGTGTCCTTTGACAATATTGGGTGTTGAACTAAGCTCTGTGGTGTGACGTTGTGTGTTATAACGCCAGCTTTCGTCCCCTTTTACATCTTTTTAAGCGTTTTTAAGCATGCGTAACAGCTGTTGTTAGTTTGGAATAAACAAAGGAATTGTGTTGTTGGCATCAGCAACGATTCATCGTCGCAGTGCAGATGTTGTCAAAAAACAAGCTTGCAACAGAGAACTTTACAGCCCATTATGTGTGAATATTACTAGCTCTTGTCCTGCTAAAAGCTCTTTTGGATCAGGAATGTTCAGGCTACCTGTTTGTAGTTTAACAGGTGTTTAGTGAGTCTTCTTTTTTGAAGCTCCTAACCCAGTCAGTGTGTAGGTCCAGAAAAGATGGAGGCCAGTCTGGGAAGTTCTCCCCTCAGCATCCTCTGGTAGTCGCAAACAATCTTGTTAAATGAGCAAAGACTTGTGGCCCTTCAAGGAGATCACGTTAGGCCAAAATTGAGAGAATGTGATTGTAAAATGACAGAAAGCACCAAATCCAACAGAAATGCCAAACTAGCAGGCATGTTAGGACGATTATGTTGCGCTGTACTAACAGCTCGACGGTTTGCCTCAGTGTATGTCTCCTCTTAAGTAATTCACGTGCCCCCCATCGACAATGTGGTGATTTGCAAAATGTGAAATAATTCAGAAAGAACATTGACACACGGAGCGGCTAACTCAATAGGACTGTTATTTGCAAACTGATCTCAGGTGAACAAATATGAAGAAGACTTTTATCATATTTCCTACATCCTACAGGAAATAGATGAATGCATACATTGTGACGATGAATCTGCAAAGGCTGAAAATGTGCAGCAGGGAAAAAGTTTATTTTTCCTCATACATTCCTCCACCTTAGCTCTGTCATAAGCTATTTTCTGCTCCACTGCAAATCCTAATTGATCGAGTCCAATCTTAGCTTTACATTACATGGGCAGATGACATCATTTGATACCGATATGTTGCAGCGCTCTCGCAGGCTAATGTTGTTTTGCCAGCTTTATGACAACACACCGTCTAGACAAAGGCATATGTACACAGAAATCAAGTATATAAATGTTTAGACAATCATTATTTTAATTTGAAAATTTTAAGGTTGACTTACCTTTGGTGGATGGTGCCAGTCATTGTTAGATGATGGCAGCGTGAGTGTTATGCTAAGGCCTCCAGTGCTTTGGCTTCTCTCGAGCTCACACGCTTCAGGAGGTTATGTCAAGAGTGAGGAGACAATAGCGCAATTTATTAGACAGCTGAAGATCAGGTTGTGCTTTCAGTCTTGGTTTTATTTAAAGATTACACTCCATACTACTGCGTTGTTTGAGTAATGAACCAGTGATGGAAGAAAGTTTGCAAATACTTAACTCTGTCTTTCATTTTGACAGTCAGGGATTTCTATCAAAGAAACTGATCTTCCAACATTTGTACAAATAACGTGATAAAAAGCTTTTTAAAAATAGTTTCTTCTTAAAATATCGGTTTGCTTCTCCTAGAGTAACTGTCATTTAGTTTTTCTAGGGGAGCGTAAATTGATCATGAACTCTGGAGATTTTTCTCTTTGAGTATCCATTTGATAAAGAAAGATCTGGATAGCTGTCTCCGGTAATGTTATCAAAATGCCTTATTTTTTCGCCATGACAAACTCACAGCACCAAAAGCACATTTCCTTCCTACATACCTTAGTCACTCTTTTTTAACAAGACAATTAAGACGCTCTCAAACATCAGTCACTGCAGGCTTTATTGCCATTCATTTCTTCAGGGTAGAACAGCAGCCTCCCAGAGGGGCTGCTAAATCAACCTTAAGACCCAAGACTAGCGCTTTAACCCCTTGACTACCTCTCTCCAACTCCTCCCCCTTCTCAAAGCTTGTCCTTTAGACATTTACTAATAAACAACAGGTCAGCACCTGCGATGGCAGGTGATTTATTTGACCCTGAACAGCCATGACGAGCAGGCAGTGGGGAGGGCGGTGGATTGGAGGTTAAGGAGGGGAAGACCCTCACCAGAAGATCAGCTCCACAGCCCCCGGAGGCCTGGAAGTCGACGCCCCCACTGTAAAGCACTTACTACTCACTTAGCTCTGCTTCTCATCTGACTGTTTTCTTTATTTCGCCAGTAAAAGACGGTAGAATTATTCCAGTTTATCACCACAAGCTCTTAAAAAGCGCCGGAGGGTGGCTGTTGGGGTGTGTCCCCAGTGTATGATATAGGTCTAACAGGGCCTGACCACGCTTTTCCCTGCTATGCCAGTCACACAAGGCCACCAGTTGTGGACCAATGATAAAGGATTAAAGCATGCTTCCCCTGCATCTGTCTAGCAGAGTGAGCTGATCAGACAAGGTACAGTGCAGGATGTTGTCTAAGGACCTAACTAGAGGAGAATTATTGAGTAACAGGAAATTAAAAAATTCCTGCAATGCCGATTCACCACTCAAAGTAATTCTTTTGCAATCTGGTCTGACCCCACTCTGAACTCCAGTTCTTTTTTTGTTGTTGTTGTTGTTACCGCCAATATATCTCAAAATAAAAGACAGAAGAAGCAGCAAAGTCTTCCTACTTTTGTGTTTTGTCACAATGTAGTTGTTGTTTTGTGTACCATAAGTTCAAGGTGTAGTTGATCCACATTACCAATTACAGTTTCCTACAGTAACAACACCCAACCAGAGAAATAACACAGCTCTAAGAAGTTAATGGAAATTCAGGCAAGTTTAATGATTGCATTTAGTTAGGTTCTAGCTTGTCTAGTTCATCCATTTGGAGTATTTACCCAGGTCCTCCTGCCAAATGCAGATAGCTCTCTAAATGGTAATTCCCTGCGTGATACATGGGATAAAGGCCTAAATGTTCCACAGTTCCAAATCTCCTCTGAATAATTGCACAGAAATTTTGTTCTACATTTTTGCCTCATGGAGACTGATCCTTTTCCAGAAAACACAGGAAAAGGAACCAGTATCTTGTAAATCAGACCTGCCTCTTATCGCGTGGGCAGAAATAGATCCATGCAGCCAGAGAACGTGGTTTTAATTTACAGCAAATACAACAAACATGTGGATAAAAAAAAAAGGCCTTGGCTCTAAAGGACATTTGCAATCAGTCATGTGTTTTCTGTGCTATTTTTACATTAACAAAATCAGACAGATGGAAAGTTATTACACTATAAAGTGACCTCTGAGTTAGAGTGTGTGCTTTTATGTGGGTGTTAATATAAATTATGTGAACACATTACACAATCACCTACAAGTTAAAGCAGACAGATTCTGTAAAACTGTAAGCAGGTGTGAATGAATTCAGCACGGAAGTGTCAGTCTGTGACCGCGGGCCCACACAAACCTTTTACACTCAGTAACATCGACCCTAAGCCCGCTTGTAAAATATTAACGCCGAAAAGAAAAAAATAAATAAATTACATGTGCATTACTTTAGATTTCAGCAGCATGTGGGAACAGTTAATGCTGTACCTCTAATGTGGCTGAGCTGGCTGTTCTCATTAGCAAAGTGACTGGGGCAGGAGGGCTGGAGTGTAAGGTGATGAAGAACATCCAGGCCGATTTCCTCAAACCTTCAGCCCACGCTACATGAGGATTTGGTGAACGCTCTTCTTGATTTAGGGGAGCCATCCCACCAGAAGGCAGTGCAGCTGGGGTCATGTACACGCCCCATTCAGTCCTGTATTACCTCCTCTCAAATCTAAAAGGATCAGGGATATACAGCATTGGGTAGTTCATTTGTTTTACCCATCTTGGGGCAGCAGATGGGAGGGGTACATTACAGACAGCGCCACAGAGTCAATTTTTACATTACATTGTTAATGTTTCATCTCTCTGACCTCAAAGCAAGGCCCAGTAAAACACTGACACCAGGATGATGTACTGTCACGTATGAGTTGCAGTAAATTTTTATTTTTAGATGTTATTTCACTATTATTCGCACCACAACATAGAAATCATGGTAGAGCGGATGCTGTGTCCTCCTCTGTAATAACTCTATTGTTCTCTGTGGCAACAATTTCATAAATCTCTTGCAGAATCCTCTCTTGAGGGAGTTTTCTTCTTCTGTTGAGTTTATTTCAGACTTCCTGCCTTGTGCATTGAAAGTATGATACTGTACAGAAGTCTAGAGCCTTGCCCAATGTCTTTATAACGTGTTTTCAAGCAACCAAACCTTATTTCCAGTTCACTTTTTGTACTTCACCACTTTCAGAGGATTTTTTGGTTTGTTTGTTGTCCTAAACTGACCTATACACCATTTCAACACAAAAAGTGCTTAACTCAATGAGTTAAACCAGTGTTCAACTAAACAACTTGGCAAAGGACCAATTCTGAATTGTATTTTTAAGCAATTTGTTACTAGCAGCCTCTTGCAAAGATATGTTTTGCTCTTATTTCATTGTAAGACGGACATAAAATGGTATTTTTACACCAAGTTGTGTCCAAAAGAGCTGTTAGCAGAAAAGTTGTCATCACTCAAAACAATGTGCAGTGTGTCCTTAAGAGATCGAGGAAACTGAACAAATGAAGTGGCAGACGAAGTGACAAAAAAAAAAAGAAAATCTTCTTTAAAAATACAGCGAAGACCTGACACAGGGTCTGAGTGATACATCTGGTGTTCAGTAGGTCCATATACTGTCGGCTGAAGCCTCATCAGAAATGGTGTCCATGGAAGGATGGCTGTCAAGAAGCCATTCTTAAGTAAGGGGAAAAGGAAAAGGCTGAGATAGGCCAAATGACACAAGAACTGGACTGAAAATCAGTGGCAACAGGCCCTCTGGTGTGATTCATCATCTCTAGAACTTGGACCTCGATATTACTGAAGCAGTGTGGGATCAACTCAATAGAAAACCGAATAAAAAGGACATCCAACATCCAATGAATAGCTGAAGAACTATTCCTGAAGGCTACCTAAAATAATGACAGGAAAGCTTTCTAAGAGGTTTCAGGCTGGTCGTGATAAATATTGACTTTGAACCTCATCAGCATAGTACAAACTTTGTTTTTGCCTTATGTACTGTGCTTTTCATTTATGTTTAAATAATTCACCCTTTTCCCATTTTTCCCAGTCATAGAAAAAGAAATGAGGGCTGGCTCGAGTTTTTGCACAGTATTGTACATAATGTAAGAGGATATTTCACTTGGAAACGACAACAAAAAAATGTCCCCGCTGACCTTAAACCCACACTGATTTGTGGGCCACGAAAAGGAGTTAACGTGTCAGTAACACATTTTTTAACCTGTTTAACAAAACAAAACCGATCAGATAGAGAAATTTACATCAGACAAGCTCATCAATTTAAAGCACATGACGTTGCACAGAACAAGAGGTAGCATTCAGGTTTGTGGTTTCTTGTCCATGATTGTCCAATAAGTTGATAGAGGTCCCTATAAATCCTGATCCTGTTTAATTTTAGAGTTTTCACGTTGGAGGTGGTGGATGGGGGGGGATTTCTTTTAGTTCTTTGGATAGAAACAATGGAAATTATATTCATAAAATTACTTTTAACTCTCAAGTCTGCCAATAACTAGGTTGATGCTTCAGTGTCTGAAACTTAACATTTCTAGTTTAAAAAAAAAAAAAAAAACACACCACACTGTCACATTTTAAGGAAACATGTCTGGTATCCAAACATGAAGCAGATGGAAAGGCATCAGCATTTATGTTGTATCTGATCGCTGTAAATCCAATAATTATACCTCTTTTAGATCTGTTTTCTACAGTAATGTGAACTCGTATCCATTTTTAGAAGCAGCAGATATGTTTATCAGAGCAGCTTTAGATGCCAAACTTGGTGCCAGTGTGATCTTCAGTAGTCCCTCATATTACCGTTTATGACATTAAAAAGTATTTAACATATTGGAGCAGTGTACATTTAATGCCTCATATTACTGTGTTTAACTCAGTTTAACTATACACAGCTTCAGCTTAATTCTGTTCAAACCAAACAATTGTTTGGATTGATCGTGAGAGAATGCTGAAACACAAAACAGTGAGCTTGTGTGTGTTTGCGTATTACTGCCGTGATGCACAGTTCATCTTTACACTGTCACAAACCTGAGGACTTGACTGGAATGTGAGTTGTGTTTGAAAGGTGGTAAACCTGCTGAGGCTCTTAATTTCCCCCACTCTTCACCAGCATGAGGGATGGTTCAAAGGGTGACTCTCTGACAGGGCATGTGATCGCTCGTCTGTCCTTTATCTGCCTCCCCACATTAGCACGTAAATGAGGCTGCACTTTGGGTTTGGGGAGCTGAAGCGTGCTCAGTGTAAACAGGAGTTGCGCTGTTATCGTTGTTGGACAGATTTCTGACATCCTAACACCTCCGTTTCATTAACATTCAAAAGGGCTGGGATTTTGACACTGCCTCTGTTTATACAGATTTTGAATACTTTGCAGTGGGGATTGTGTACAAAATACTGTATACATAGTATCTCCATTATGGAGTGAATTATACACTTATGTATTGACAACCTAAGTATTGTGGTGTACTGAGATGATTATGTGTACTATAAGAGCAGAAGTTAAAATGTGTGTTGGTTACTTTGTATCACGACATAAGAGGCTATAGTTGAGCTCTGCAGATGCTTTGGAAGCGCTGTCAACAACAAAAAAGAGCCTTTAGTGCCGAAATGGATCCAAGATTGTATAATTAGCCGTAGTGCTATATTTGAATGTGGCTTGTATGTTGGTGTTGTATGCTGGAGTGTGTTCTCAGGCCTACGTTGGAGTGACTGCAGGGTCCTAAAACTCCATTGTGACTCCAGCAGAGCTTATCGCATGGGAGAGAACTGGCAGCCTCTTAAAAGGTATTATATGTGCTCTCGTTCTCCTTCCCTCTGTCTGACAGGAGCCCTTGGGATGAAAGGGAAAAGCAGTGGAAAAAGAGACATCGGTTCCCGACATGGGGAAGTCTTTGTTTCTATTCTCTCCATCCCAAGTCTCTCCAGGAATCCTAATTTCCACCATTCACCTACCTATCGGCAGATAAAAGCTGGTTGAAGGGGAGGGGGGGGGGGGATTTCCTCAATTGAGACAGCTTGTAACCAGTCTGCATAAGGGGGGAAGCCGCACAAAGCTCTGGAGTGAGAGGAGGCTGAAGCACAGATTTCAAATCGCTTTGAATTTGAACACACTAGTGAGGGAGTTGTTCTAAAGGACATTTTCACAGAGGCTGATTTGAAACCTGGCTGGGAATCTCTGAGCTGGGAGTTTGCATAAGACCAGTGACACACACGACATGAGAATCTCCTCAAATCCTGCATGTTTCCAAGAAACCGAAGGAAGGATGCTGACGCTGCCTGGCAGAGTGTTATTGCCTTGTTTCTACTTATGTTGCTTTCCTGAAAACACTCTGATTCAAGGCTGTTTTCCTTCTTTTTTTTCTTTTCTTTTGGGAGAGGTTGGGGGTGGTGGTGATTAGACGGTGATGTCCATATTCAGGCAATGCCCGTCTTGGCAACAGACGTCTTTAATTCAGCTGCTTGGCATTAGAATGAGGAAGGAGAAAGTCCATGCCAGTCTCTGGGGAGAGGGAGGTGTTAACTTCTAATGGCTTTCTCTGCCACAGCCCTGACATCTGCAGGGCTCCCAGCAAAAGAGAGTGAGGCCTTTTTGAAAAATTAATGGAGCTGAATGCATCTCGCAGCAAGGAGAGGGCTGGATTAATCAGCACATTAAGGGCTAGCCCCGGATTGGAAATAATTATTGGAGCTGACAAGGTGCAGAGGTGCCAGTGCCAGCTCCTTTCAGGAATGCATTTTAAAAAGCAGTTTAAAAAGCCTTCAGATGTTGGCATTATCTTGCGTGACCAAATTAGGAGCAAATGAGAAAAGTTTATCTGGCATTTTGGAGTATTGAAAGAGCTTAGGCTTTATAAATTATACAGTGTGTGTTCATGTGTACGTCGACGTGTGTGGATCTGCATGCATGTGAGCAAAAAGGGTGCAGATGTGTTCTGTGCAAGCAGAGGGGGGGGGGGGGGGGGGTGCAAGCAATGAGAATTATGTGTAAATCCCTTTTCTCTTTCTCAAATTAAAAAAAAAAGAAAAGAAAAAGACCAAAGGTTTCAGATTAACAGTGTGTGTTTTTTTTCTTTTTCTTTTTTTTCTCTAGACGGACTGCACAAAACTTTAAGGGGGATTAATTTAAATGGGTGCTTGAAACTATCATACTGTTTGTGCAAATGAAAAGTGGATGTCTTAACACCCTGAAAGAGCCAGACGGTAAACTGATTACTGTTGACCACCCATGAAAAGCATGAAGAAAAAGGGAGGGAGAAATGATTTAATAAGCGGCATGTTTCTCTGCGTTTCAGAAATAATCCTCTATAATTTTCCTGGGGTAGTGATTGGGCATGCGTTACCGTCATCATAGATATTCTCAGCCTTTCAGACTTCATTTACCAGATAATAGGTGCTTCCATCAGAGAATAATCAAGGCGATGCAAGACAAGTCAAAGAAAAGACCTATTTATGCCAAAGCCATATTCATACATCTACATTTGTGCACAAGAAAAAAAGAAAAAAATGTAAATCTGTTATTTTCTTAGTCTCAATGCTTGTTTTTTAGCAAGATATTGTGATAATAATCTGCACTTTGTATGTAAAAAATAGAATCACTCATCTTTAATTACACATTTCTCCAGGATTTGTATTGGAAGACTAAACTACAACTAAAATGAGACGTTTTTTTCAAATCTGGAACTGTTCCAGGAAACTAAATGTTATTTAGTTGTGCAGCCCCACCTTGTGCTTCCCTCACATTTTCTGCATGTTCACTTTTTAAACAATGTTAAAAATGGTCAGCGATCTGAGCATTTCCTTGGGTTATTCTGGATAAAATAGCCGTGACTCTGCCCTAAAAGCAAACAGAATATGACCAAATGGATTATCAGTAATAATGTTTACATCTTCACGGTGGTATGAAGACAACACCTTTGAAGAGAGGCGGTCCAACCATCAAAAGAAACTCTGTGAGGAATGCCAAATGTTTGCTTGACTGTTTGATCTTTAAAGCCCTTCGATCAGATATGCAACCTTGGATAGAGATCTCCATTATGGCTGTTATTCTCTTTTAACTACAACGGCTCTCCAGGTAATGGGAAAGCACTCAGTGGCAAATTGGAGGGCCTGAGTGGCATCTATCATCTGTGCAATCTCTGTTCCACTACAATGAAAGAGTCACAAACTTCAGGTCGGCGTGGAAACTTTAACACTGCAAACGAGCGATTACTTCAGCCAACATCGATGTTACTCTGTTGTCTCGAACGCGCTCCCTGTCCCACGCCATGTAATCACACGAAGCATGACTAAAGTCAAACCCCAGAAAATAGGTGGATTTGTAGATGCAATCAGGTTTGTGATATAGCCAATTCAAGGGATACAAATTTGATTTAACTGTCTCCAGAGGTGATGTGCGGAATGAGATATTACTGAAAAGGCACGTAAATTGAAAAAATAAATAGGAAAAAGATCATCTTAATTAGCTTGAAATTAGACTCATATTCCATGGTGCTGATATCAGAAATTGACATAGGTTAGAGATTCCATTTGTTTATTTACCAGTTGTGTTGGTGATTGCCATTCGTTGCATATCACAGTTTGTATTTTCTTATAGCATATCAGTGAAATTGTGTTTGTTTCAAGGTAGAGTAGATTATCGAAAGGTGCGAAAGAAATTATAAAACTGGATTGCTTGACATGACATACTACTCCTCCAGCATAAATTGTGTGCATGTGCTTGTCTCTGCCCCTCAGCTTGTGGGCGTAATGCTTAAGCTTCTACATTTTGTAAGTCCAACAGGATATTTACCTCCTGTAAATGCTCACATTTAGGTGAAACTCCAATTTCCTCAGATTCATGTGTTTATGATTGTGTTTCAGAAAGCTCGCCTCTGACCTGTTGCCTCAGGGGCCGAGACTGGGGCAGGACAGCTGAAATCCCTAATCTCCCTTTGACTCACTTTTTGCCCTCTTAATAGTGTAAGAGTGAATCACTGAGGTTAAGTGCATTTTTTTTACAGTTTAAAAGCAAACAAAAAGATAGAACGCTTTGCTAAATGAAAATAGAATTTGTTGATGTGAAAATCATTCAAACCATATATTTAGTTTTAAACAAGTAAACAATGAAACAGTCATTTCGTTGCGTTTGAAAAATAAATCCTCACTTAATGTGGGGTTGGCACAGTTGCATATGTATATACAGAAAACATGGTTGTACATAGGGAACAAAGTTGAATAGCAGTTCTGAATAGCTGTGATCTTCAGGCCTTCAGACAGCGTTGCATGGGCTCAGGAAGACTCAATTCATCCATCACTACAGCCCAAAAGAAGAAGGGGGGGAAAAAAAGAAATGTACAAATGCTGTCACATTTTTAAATGGACCTAAGTGATGTGGAAAACTGATGAGTCAAAAAATGTTGTGTTGTTTTTGGAAATGTGTCCTTCAGGCCAGAGACGGGACCATCAAAGTTGTTATCTCCCAACAGAATTTCTAATTGCTAAATTAGTTCACAGCACAAAACGTGTCACCAAAAAAATCATATCAACAACTCTCCCGTACTCGTTTCTCATTTTAGATGTAGAGACACAGGTTGCGTCTCACTTTGTGACGAAACCGATGTTCGATTTCTCGCTGCCAGATGTCGGGCTCTTTGACACTGTTGATCTTTACAACAAATGCTTAAAAGTAGGAGTGGATCAGGCTGACACCACAAGTTTAACACTCATTTCGTGTGACATTTTCCACAGTCGCTTTCTGCTTCCTCTCTCACTTGCGGATTGTTCGGATTAGGTGTTAAACCTACATGGCTCGGGTCGGAACTAATGTACATGGGTAACTTCAGATGTTATAAGACACATGGTTATGGTTTGAAAATATACATACTGTATTATTAATGGATCTTTGTTCACATCCTGTCACGTGGAAATGGTCCTACATAAAACAAGTGCCTAGTTTGAAGCCACGGCTTTTGACACATGGAAAAACGTATCTATCACATGTTTTCTTGTGAGACCGGACAGTGTTATCAGTGCACTTTAAAAAGCCAGCATCAGTTATACTATAAGGTGTATCAGTACACACTGTATGGATAACTTGCCCGTCTATGAAAGCACCATTAAAGCAACAATGTGTAACAGTTACTGACTTCTTTGGGTCAAGTTGGAGATAATAACTATTTCAAATGCCATCCACCCACTACTGAGCAACAACGTCTTGGTCACATATAGGTTAATATAGGTTAAATTATATGTAGAAAGATTAAGAAACGCAACTTTGGTATCACTCCAAGCTTCTGTTTTTCATCACTGATATCCATCTGGGAAAAGCCACACCAGTGTGTTCTTTTATGTTCTGCCTTCGCTGAATTTGAATTTGGTTTGCCTCCTCGTGTTTTCATTTCTTTGACAAGGTTGA
The DNA here is from genome assembly GCF_036924035.1 of Leuresthes tenuis. Classification (NCBI taxonomy): domain Eukaryota; kingdom Metazoa; phylum Chordata; class Actinopteri; order Atheriniformes; family Atherinopsidae; genus Leuresthes; species Leuresthes tenuis. The sequence goes on from NW_027325362.1 coordinate 21,476,365, forward strand.
TTCACGTGGCGTTCATCGATATGTACCCTCAAATTCTGAACTAAACAGCATTCACAACCGCTAATTCCTCATCTTTATTCTTCATTGTCACCCTCTGAACAGTACTCTTCTGAAAATGTTTCAATAACCTTAGAATTTTTTTGAAAATGAATAAAAAAATCAATTTGGTCTTTTAATTATTTGTTATTACATACTCTAACTTTAATGTTAAATAGCATACATCTTTTAGAGGAACATATGCTGCCATCCAAATGGCATCTTTTTTTTCTAGGAAGGCTTTGCTTATTTCAGCAACACGATGCAAGATCACATTCTGCATGTATTACAAGGGCACGATTCAGGCCAAGGTTTAGTATCAGGATTCACAGAGTTTAACTAAACTTGTCTTTCTGCAATCAAGACCTGTCAGGAAATGAAAAATTTGTTTTACTTGAATTAGGCCTAGACTTTCTGGCAAGCACCGGTCACTGTTCAGCTGGACTTTTTCTCCTACGAACACGCTAAATTAGGCCATTGGTGAAGAATCCAACAATGGTGAGTGTTGCACTGCTGCAGTCTACCCAATCTGTGGTCAGCTGTGATTGTAGAGGCAGTGTATGGATGGTAATTTACCCCCCACACAACCCATGATAATCCCATAAACCTCAAACAACTTCGCTCCTCTGTGCTTCCGTCAGTTTTTACAGTTTTTTCAACTGAGGAGTAAGTACTCCTCACTAATTGAGAACTTGAGAGCAAGAATTAGATTGAGGATTAATCTTGACTGTTTTCAATCAGTTAGGGGAACTGCAGAAACCCATTTCTACGACTATTCTGCCAAAGAATAAAACACTGATATTTAAAAAAAATATGAACAGACATGTCTTCATTCAAAAAAAGATTGATTTTATACTCCCTGAGTATAAAGTCAAGAATTTAAGAGAAGGTGATGTTTCCAGAAATGAATTATGTCTTTAGGAAATGGCAAACTTCACAAAAGTGGGTGTTTTCAGAAAAACACATAGAGCTTGTCATTATTGACAGTCCCACCTACAATCTTCCCCCTCCGTCAGCAGAGCAGCCCATCTCTGCCCTGTGGCCGCTGCCTCTGGCATGGCATTCTAGGTAGCGTTTGAACACACCTCTGTCTACTCTGTTCAAAAGCTGTTTAGATCTCAGAAATATTTATGGATCCCTTTTGAAATCTTTGCATATATTTAAGGGGGAGATCTGCCTTTGTGTATGTGTGTGGTGTGTGTATGAGTGTATACCAAAAACAGAGGTTGATGGATTGATGGATTCATTTTTATGATAGATTAAAGGGGCGACATCAACCAGATTTCTTCTTATGTGAACAAAAATGATAAATCCATAAAAATAATGCAAACCAGTTAAAAAAATGTGTGTTTTTTTTTTTTACAAGAGTCTGTAATTAAACTTTCTTTAAGCTTCCAAAAGAGATTTCATAAAGGCCAAGGGTCCCGGGCTGCCACTATGTGTGATGTTAGGGTGCTGATGGTACAGTATGGTGGCTGTGATAAAGGGCAGCTGCTGGCGATTTAATGAGGGAGCAGGGGATGTGGCCCCCCACCGCAACTCATCGCCACTTAATGGCACCACTAATCCCTGCAGAGATGGTGCCGTACACACAATTGGTCCACCCCACATGTGGCAAAATATCCCAGCAACACTTTCTCACACCCAGCATCGCCAGTTAGCTGTTCACAATCACTCCGAATGGGTGCCTTTTTCAAAAAACGTTGACAGAGGGAAAGGATGAGCCCGCTCTCACAGGTGATTCTTTCTGGAAATTGCTTGTTTCTCTCTAACACCACCACTGCTTCCACTTTATAGCTGAAGACACTGTTTGCAGGTGTAAAGGGCTAGAAGGTGTAAAGATGTGCCCATTATTTTTCACTGCAATCCTCTCTTGTGTATGACTGCTGTTGGCCACATGCTGCTAAACTGCAGGGCAATGAGCACTCATACTTCCATGGTTATAGTGTTAAGGGTGAGGACAGATCCATCAGCCCTTGATGTTATTTAAAGCAGTCTTAATTGGACCTGGTGTGAAATGGGATCTATGAATTGCTGGCTCATTTGTTTTTCACAACATTATGCCATTATAAACTGGACATACTCTGACCTGTTAGCTTTGCCAGGAGTTCTGTCCTACATTTTCTCTCGCAAACTCTTCATTGGAAGCCTCAAGCCTGACACCAGACATGTGCATATACAGGTCTGCTTTAGTCCTCTCATCAAACACAATGATATCACTTTGTTTTTCGATTTTTGTAATTTGACTAAGAAAAAAGAAACGTAGGTTTCTGATACTGTTCTCTACGCATACACATCACTCTCGATCTCCAGGCAGATGAACATATGGAAATTGAATTGCAAGTGAAATTCAAAAGCATGAAAATCCAAACCACACTCCACAAAAACATTCCACATATGAGTTTGCAGCACTTGCAGCGCCGCAGAATGGAAAGGTAATGCATCTAGCAGAAACGTCAAAGCAAAGGAGAGCTTGTAAAACATCTCAATATGTTAACATGAGTGCACGATTAGCATGACTCATTTAAGATACATGCATGTAGGACATAACCAATTTTATTCCCAACTGGGAGTTTGCCTTGTTTCCTTGAGGAGGAATACTTATGCTTCTTGTCTGGATAATAATTTACAGATTTGCTGTCCTGCAGAATACACCCATTCTTTGACTCAAGTTGATACTTTAGTCTCAGCAGGACTCCAGGGCAGCGGAAACAAAATCTTTATGATTCTTTACCTCTCCATATGTTTTTGTTTATGAGCAGGTACTTCTGCCTGGGAATTCACTCTGTCATGTTGGGAGGGTATTTTCTTCATAGTTGAGAGTATATGTCCATACATGTGGTGTTGCCCACCTGCCCGACACGCACATAAGCTCTTCGTCTATTTATATAAGACACACTCACATACGCTAACCCTCCCTCAGCCTCGGATCCAGATGTGCTCTGCTCTGGGCGCAGACTGAGCTGCCATTTGAGGCTAGAGCATTTCCCTGGCAAAGAGCAAAAAGGCCAGATGAAACAGACAGAGGAGGGGGATTAATGCTCTCCTCCCTTTTTCACTGGAAGCCTGCACTTACAGCCCCTCTGCATTCAGCACGGCTGGCTCATGAGGCATTCATAACCTGGATTGCTGCTGAGTTTAGTAAATAACACAGTCTAATACATTGAAATTTATCTTGCACCTGCCTCAAAGTTTCTTACCCAAACACAATTCTTGATTTCGACAGAGCAGTCATCCCTTATCCTCTTTTTAAAGTTGATGAAAATCTGTCTTAAATCCTTGCAATGGTAAATTATTGCCTATGAGAATTGTTTATGATGCTTTGGTTTGAGGAGACAGAGCTCTCTGCTCTGGATCTTAGTGTTTTATGGTGCAAAGACAGAGTATCTTTAATCAGTCTGGCTTTATAAGTTAATCGAAAGCTCCTGATGGCACAGATTAATCTTAGGGTGCATGGGAGGAGGATGCAGGGCCAAAGAGGGCAAACCTCAAGGGGTGGTGCTTCATATTTCTCTCCAAGAGGATTATGGGGGATTTTGTCAACAGACACCTCTTGAAAGCAAAAAGATGCCATGGTGAATCGAATATGGAACAAAAAGATAATATTTGTTTGTTTTTTTTCATCTCATGTGTTGCATTTACTTTGTTTATTGCGATCTAATTCCTATAAATACATTTTAAAAAAAGAACTTGTGAACACGATTAGGTTTAATTTATAGTTTATTTACGGACAAACATTTCACCCTGAACAACATGCAGTATATTTGGAAGAGATTTCTACTGAAAAGACAAATCAGTGTGCGATGCTTATCCTGTGGCTGTGAGCACATACGATAGGCCACCAGTGAAAACAGAAATGGACCCGAGCATTGGTCGCTATGCCCCCATCATCCTTGATAAATGGAGCAGCAGCAGAGAGGCCTCTGTGAGTGAGCTGTAACTTTCGGCAGCCCCTCACAGGTGTGGGCGATCTTTCATCCTCCCAGCACTCCTCCGCCGCTTTGGCGTCCTATCTCTGGCCTCCATCAAAAGTGAACGTGTTGCCCCAGGTTCAGATTAACTCCACACTGACAGACCAAAGGCCTCTCCTCCTCCTGCCCCCTTCCACCTCGACTCACACATCTCCTACAACAGGGGAAATTAGGGCTAGTTTAGCAGATCTTACAGCACCACTAAACACCGCCTCAGATCGCTCGCTGATTGCTTGGCTCAATCTATTGTGTCCCTCCCACCACCTCCCACCCTCCCCTTCGCTTATCTGTGCCTGTGGCCAAAAGCAGCTTCTCTGCTCTGCACACACACATGTACACACACGATCCTCCCTCCAGCTTGTCCTGAGAAAACATATAACTAACTTATTGTGAGCGGTCTCTCAACAGGGTCAATAGATAATATCAGTTCAGACTCTTGCCACAATGTTTGCTTTCTGGTTTTCCAGTAAAATACACGCAGAGTTAATGTTTCTTTTAATTGTGGATTAAAACAGATAGTTTGCTGTGCTCATGACAAACTGTAAGAGCTCCTTTATTGGTTATTATCCAGATTTCCTCACAGATTGGCCTCTGTAGTCACAGATTTACCTGGACTGGATCGCTCTGAACAATGCTGAGTTCACTAACCACAACTCAGTTGGTATACCATGGAAAATTAGATATGGAGGATTGGCAGCAGTGTGATAATTGCTTGAGGAAAAGGGTTCCATTTTGAAATTGAATCTCACAAGACGTGTACCATTCCTTTAAGTATCACCTTTGCCGCAATTATGGATGATCAGCCATTTTGGCAAACTGGTTAAATGCCCATGTTTGGGTGAGACCTGTCATTTGTCTCTCTTGTCAGTTTCCTGTTTTCCTGAGCAACTCCCTTGACCTGGCTGGCAGTCCTGCCTGCCCTGAAGAGCACTTTCCCTTTCTTCATACTATGCTGTGCCGAAAAGGGAAGAAAGGAGGGGAGGGGTGGATGTGGATGTGGAGTTGGGGGTCTAACTTAATCTGACCCATTGCTCAGGTCAGTGAGCTGCTTACAGGGTCTATCCAAACATAGGAGCTTGTTTTGCTAAAGCTGTGGAAAGAAGAAGTACCCTCTTAAATCAATGCTTTACTCAGAGCTGTGCACATGCAAGGTTGTTATGCGTGAAACCACAGGAGGCAGGGCTGGCACACAACCAGCAGCATGCTCCTCTTCCTCATACTCCTCTCGGCAAAGAAAAAAAAAAAGAAAACTTCTCACAAGCTGTTTTTCTGCTTTTTTAAACCTGAAGTCTATGGAACAATTTCCCCACAATTGCTTTGGTTCGCTCAGATGCAAGAGCATTTTCATTTGGGCCTTACACAGTGTGCGCTCTTTCTATGGCAGAGGGGAATTGCACTCTAAAATGCATCCAGCTGTGTGTACTTATCTTTTTCTCTTGACATATTTTCGCTAAAAAAGTTCAGCCCTGATTTAATCACTACGCTGCGCTGAGTCCAGCTTGAGCAGTATGTTTGTGGCACACAGACTGGAGCAGTTTGAGATTTTATTCTCCTGTTTGAATATCGTATGATCTAAAGAGGAATGTACAAATCAGTCAGATTTATTCTTCCTGTGTGACTGAGCGTTTGCAAAGGCAAGGATGGAAATGTTTCCTCTAGCTCGAGGAGGCAAATTCACAGTATCTTGGGTCTGTTCTAACACCTGAGCAAGGTAGGCTCCCAAACTACAGGAGGAATTACAGGTAACTAAATAAAAAAAGCAGAAAACTTGAATGCAAGTTATATGGGGCCTCTGACAAACATGGCCACAGATAAAAGGCTCTTGCTGTGACTGTAAACAATGGCTCTAATTCACCATAATGATTCTATGGGTCTAAAGCTGTGGGAGATGCAATGGCCAGTCTCAGTAGCTTAATTATCTCTCTAATTTGTATTAGCACTTGCTATCCTCTCAGGGATAATTATGTATCTTGTGTGTGAGCAGGCTTAATGAGGTTAACTTGAGTCTTTACGTGGGATAGGAGTTCAGTCACCTCAAAGAGGGAGAAAAGCTGCTGATTACTGTGTTTTTCTCCCATATAGATGATGACCATTAAGTCTTTTAAATCCCAGCGGAGCGCAGAGGTACAATGCACTTACTCCCAGTGGTAACAGCGAGCCCAGGAGGTGGGTTAGTTAGTTTGCAGTTCTGGTTGAAAGGTACACAGTTTGAGCAGCTGAAAGCACGCTACCTCATCCGTGCTGACCGGTTGTAGATGGAAATCGCAGAATGTTCCCTGTCAGATTAGTATAACCTCACTATCATTCACTGTATTTACCCCCCACCCCTCCCGGTGACATTTCAGGAAATCTCAGCACTTCTCGCAGCCGTAAGTCACCGTGCACTGAAGTGAATTGTGTTTAGCGGGTATTGATAAGGCCGATAAGAGCTCTAGCTTGCCTTTTGATATAATCTGAATTCCTAAAGTCCTGTGATCGTATGCTTTCCCTCTCAGTTCATACATGATATACTGTGCACCACTAGCACAAAAGACTGCTTTTTTTTTTCCTCTCATGGCAGCGATTAATCCACAGCTAAAGAGCTCTCATTTATTTGCTGCACCCCTCCCATGTTCATGCTTGCTCAATACTCAGCTGTTTTTACTGCAGGTTAGGAAAGGAAACCATCTTATCTGTTACTAGGGGGATTTATTAGTGTGAAAAAGATAATTGCTATTCATAGGTCACTGGGGGCTGATTTACAACCACTAATATTTAGGATTCCTCGAGCCGTTTTTCAGCTTTTTTATCTCCAGTCCTGCCTGCAGCACGGAGGGGAGAGAGGTCACGTTGGACGATGAGGGATGGGCTGGGCAAAGCCTCCACTCAGAGCAATTTGGCTGAAGACTAATGTGTGAGGAAGTAGCCAACATGAAAAGGCCTCATCCACGTAGGTCTGCCTGGAGCTGACAAACACCTGTTCTACTTAACCTGTAATGAGTCTGCAACCGAGATCTGCCTTAGCCCTCGCTGTCTGCGAGGGGAAGCCTAAGAAAACAAAACCGTCAATAAAGTGGAAAAACCTGGGATGATATTGCTTTGAATTCTCTTTTATTGTGTCTGAAGATGCGTATAAGAAAGAAATACCTGGAATGACCACATCAAACGCTACAAACCGAACATTACTGAAACCCTCCTCCTTTTCCTCCCGGCATTTAATTCATAAAACAGTGAAATCGTGACTTGTCCTGACAAAGGTCATACCTCGGTTATGTTGATCATATTACCTGTCACACAGATAGAGCTTTTTTTCCTCCTAAAGTTTGTGAAGGTTTGGTTGCAGGCGAAACAGGAAATGAAGAGTTCTGGGTCTGTCTGTCCATGCTGATCCTCCAGTTGACCGGGAGGCAAGGGGGGGCTTCATCAAGAGCACTCAGATGTGAGGTCATGGGTTCAGAGCCCAGGTGTTGTGCCTCACAGCAGGACTCTTCACGGTCTAAACTGTACAAATGAATTTATAGAAAACCCTGCTATCTTGTGCATCCTCACTTTAGAAGCAATAATCTGCTCTTTATTTGTCAGATTACAGAAAATTTGGTAGACCTCAACACTTTAATGCATTTTTTATAGACAAATTTGACTGTAGATCATTATCACATTTAATTTTCAATTTATTTGTCTGAATTAAAAGAGCCAGTCGGCGGTTGCCAAGTGTGATATCACAGCAAGAGGAAAAGAATATGTGAGCGACTGGAGAGGCCCAGGAACATGCAGCTTCTTCCTTTTTTCTTTTTTTTTTTTTTTTTACCTCACTTCATTGATTTAATTTCTCCTCCTTATGAGATGTCACTTTGTCTGAAAAGGTATTCATCCTGCATATGCGACTCTTAATAACGCTAATCTTTTTGCCAGAGCAGAAATCTCATGGAGGGATAATCTGAGATAAATATAGTTAATTGAGGCCAGGTGAACTTTCTTTATCAGCAGCACAGTCAACCAATCTGAAGTAAATGTGATAATTAGAACAGAGATGTCTTCACCGAGAACAGAGCGTGGTCCTGTCCCGCAGCCATTTGCCTCAAATTATATCTGATTTCACAACACATCAGAAACATCTAGCAAATGAGATTGGTTGAGGATGCAGTAATATTTCCTATAGCTATATATAAACATAACCTGGAAGCAATAAGCATGAAGTACATCTACTTTTCCCTCCTCTGCCATATGTTTCTGGTCTTATATGACATCGTAAATCTTGCATGATTAAAACAAGTGCATCAAACAAGACGTACTATCTCGCTGGAAGAATACAGGGCTATTTGAAGCAAGAAACACGCCCATCTTTCCCTTACGTTTCCTGGTGAGGTGTGAAAGAGCGCTCTCTTTGGCCATACAGGCGGCTTGTGCTTCACTGAGCCTGACCACCATTAACACCCCTGAGAAACCTCGTCCTAATTACTCATTCAGCCTGACAGAATCTCCTTAATTACAAACTTCATTAGCCTGCAGGACTTTGTTTTTCTCCAGAAAAAGAGGGAGCAGGGGACAGCTCAGGCCAAAGTGCAGTGGAGGCAAGGGGGTTTGTGCTTCAGCACCTTATTCCTCCATGCTTATTTTTTTTTTTTGCAGAGGAGATGTTAAGACCTTAGCAAGAGATCTAATTAGATTCATGGTGAGAATCAGACACCTTTTAACTAGCCTCTGGAGTCCCTCTAAAAGGACAGCAAGATCCAGAGTAAAAGAGGCACAGAGAATTAAATTGACCTACTGCTGCCTTTCATGTGTGAAGTGGTCTGATTTGCCATGTCCTCACCTCCAAATACAAAATAACCCGCAGCACTTACGTGCCCCGCTACCATTATACCTTGCCTATAAACACATAAGACAGCTGGTGGGGTAAGGGGAGGACAAAAGCTGCAACAAAACCATGTGCCGTGGCTTTAGCTCTTTTGGAAATTGATTCGGAAAAGACGTGTATTAACATTACCTCGTTTATGTATCCCACACTCAGCACTGCACCTGTTTATTCTGACTGCATTTGAGAAAGCGATGCACACTAGAGTAGACCATCACACATCATGTGACTTCAAAGTCGACTGCCACTCATTTCTGAGGGTTACATGCATTTAGAGTTCATATGTTCACACTGCATGCAATTATATGGTAGACTGGCAAGTGTTAGCACCAGTTAGAGTCAGGTGAAGCACAGGGTGCCGATGCATAATAGAGTGCTGCACAACCGGCGATGTTGGAGAGGTCCTAACCATCGCTGGGCAGACTTCAAAGTCACTTGGTGGGTGAGAAGTAAGTCTGCTGCTTCTGGGGAAGTAATTATTTTACCTTAAGCTTACATACACCCTACCAAGAAGTTATGCTTGTTAGTAATTAGAAGGCAGCACTCAGAAACTCTACTTGAGCTCCTCCAACGGTGTTAGCATCCCTCTCGTTCAATAGCTAAGCTGTGTCATCTGGAGGAAGAACATTATGAGTGAATGATCAGCGAGTGTAATTTGGGTTAGTTTCTCTGTGGAGGTGCTAAGTTGTTCATTTGCCCATAATAGATGTCACAACTTGAATTACTGCTACCAATCATTTACCCCTCCTGTCAAGCAACGCTCCGACTCTCCAAGCAGTCCCACTGAGACGCCACGTTTATGCTCAGATCAAACAACTAAAGCCATCCACGTTGCTTTTTCGATTTTTTTAAACATGTTATCGTTTAAATGTCAGACACTTCAGCCCACTGTATACTTCTCCATAACACATTTCAAACACATGGCTGCTTTATTTTACGACAGGGGATTCAAGAACATCTGCCGCCAGTGGAAAAGAGCAACAAATGTGAACCTCTCACATTTTCCAACCTTATACTTTACATTGCTTTCATGTCCCATATCAAACTTGTGCTTAATCTCAGCTGAAGCAGGAGCCTTCAGACCCGAGGGACGAAACCACGTCTCAACTTAGGTGTTTGTGCTCATCACCAAAGTCTGTGTTTTTAGCCCCAACCGAGGACATCCATTTCAAATTTCTTGGAACATGCCCACAGACTATTTTGTCAAACGGCATTTTTCATCCAGGAAGACCAGAGAATGTAGAAGTTCCCACCACCCAACCCAATCAACACACACATGAGAGAGGCACACGCAACCCCCTCAGAGACTGTTGTTTGCGAATATTAGTCATGTTAAGATCAGCATCAAGTGCCTGTCGAGCAGCTGGGAGGGGGAGTGACATGACAGCACCGACCAGAGAACTGGCACGGCTTCGATCTGATGCCACAAATAATTTCAGTGTTGTGTGAAATGCTGGTGGGAGCATACGAGTTGGATCTGCACCTGCGAGCAGCAGAAACCCACCAGAGACGCACCATAAATGTCAAAAAAGGAATCACTTCCTGTGTGTTATGAAAGCCGCTTGATGTAAATCAGGCCTCTGTGCTACTTGTCATTCTTTAGGGTAAAAAGAACATTGGGAAAGGAAAAAGTCTATTCTAAAAAGTAAGGGGCAAATATTCCTAATTTTAGTGTTAAATGCGAAGGGTCAGGTGCCTGTGCAGTGATCTGCAATCATTTATAGAAAGAAATGAATTTTCTATTTAAAGAAATATTCAAAGTAAAACGTCACAGTGGTATTTTGTATGCTTTGTAACACTGTTTTTTTGGGTCACTTTCTTGTGAAATGGTTGTACTTTTGCCTTTCTTTTGTCACAACCTGATTTAAGTGAGTTTACCTGACGTATTGACTTTTGTGTGACGTACGTAACGGAGAATCGAGAGCAAACTCCTGTAAACTAGCTCAGGATGTAAATGTTTTGGGCCACACTATACATAGCATGCAAATGTAAGAGTTCTCACGGCCGCCCTTGAATTTGATCAGTGCCAATGTGGGCCAAAAGCTGGGTAAGTCAAGTGAAGGTCGTGGTATTCTGTAAAAGATTAAACACGTTTTCTTCTTTTTTTTTCCTGCATGTGAATAAGTTGTCACAAGGACTCCAGGAAGGAAATGACAAGAATATGTAAGACTGTGGCACGGACTGATGTTTTTAGTATTACTTTTGCCTGACACTGGTCTGTTTTAAGGGCACTTAATGAAAAATCCAAAGATCTACAGTTACACTTTAAACTCGTATCAAAGGCTGAGTTGACTTTCGTGCTGAAAACGAATAAGAGAAAGCGACTCTCCATCCGAGAGCACACAGAAAACCCCTCGCTAAAGCGGCCACTTCAGTATTTCATGCTGCTGCGCTTTTTCCAGACACTAAACACTCAACTGCTGTCAGACTCAGCCAGAAGAAACTCGATATGTCATGTTTTTGGGGGCCAGATTTTTGCTCCCTCCAGGCCACCAAGAGGGGGAGACACAGCAAAGCTCAGGCGGGTGCAAAGAGAGGGCAGAAGAACAGGTGCCCACAATTTCACCTGTCTGCCCAACAAGCCCCGCACTTGCAGCTACTTTACATTTAACCCTCGGATTGTGGCCACATTTTTCTGCGCTCAGGGAGGGGCACTAAAACTCCGGCTTCAGATGTTAGCTCATTAAACTGCCTCTGATCACATCCTGACATGGGAATGGCTCATTACAGGGGCAGAAGAACTGGTAGCTTTACCAGACCGGGCACACAAAAGCATTATGGCTTTGTGTGACCTACAGCAGGTAAAAGCAGGCCGTAAAACCTGGCATTTATTTTCAAAAGTACCTCGCTGTGTCATGACACCATCCGGAAAACACATCAGTGGTGATGATGAGGGAGGGGACTCCCAGGTCAAGAGACACACAATAGTTCAGCAGGCACATGTGATATATTTAGTGAGGCCGTTGTTTGTTTTATTTAGAGAGCGAATTGAGGATTTTCCAAACTGCTGGGCCCCTGAGGTATTTTATCAGGTGTACAGTCCGCCATATGTTACACATTAGTGTGCTGAGGGGAACGCTGGTTGCAGATACAACCTATAAAATGTTTGGAGGTTGGAACTTCTGAGGACAGGGGGTCGACAATTGCTCTCTTCAGAGCTGGATATGTGGGAAACACTTATATGCAAATGAAACTGAGGCAAATTACAGCCCAAATTGCCCCTGTATCATTAAAGAAAATAAACATGAGGAATCTCTTGGATTGCAGTAGGTCATAGGAATATTAATGCAGTGAAAATAGGTGTTTACTATTACTGGCAGTGGAAAAGAAAAAAAGAAGAAGAAGAAAAGGGAAGAAAGCAGCTAATAAAGGCCCTGAACTCTCAGAAGCTTCCAAAACTGAGCTTTGGCATGTGGTTACGGCGGGGAGCAGGCCAAGTTCAGGCAGATGCTGGAGGTGTCTAAAACTCTGCACGGGGCCGGAAGGGGGCCGAGGCCAAAGAGAAAGAGGGAGGGAGGGCAAAGAAAAGGCTGACATCTGTGCAGGTGGAAAAAGTTTAGTGTTTCTGGTGAATATTTCAGTTTGAAATTTGTCTCTTGTAGGTGTGTGACATGTCCCGATCATATGATGTCCGTGCCGTGACCTCAGTGAACACGAGCAATGGAGCACCAAAACCTTCAGAGTGAAACTCCTCATGGGTGTGACAGAGCAGCTTGTAATGTGGCTCTAGACTTCTTTCATCCATTAACAATGTTAACATGTTAGTGCCAGGCTCTTAGTCTGAGCTGGAAGCTCTGAATCCATTCAATCTGGTGGGCTAAAAAAAAAATGGATACGTCACTCTGAATCATTTTAGTTTATATTCAATAAAATATCATTAATAAAAATGCTTCGTCCCGCCCGGTTAATTTTAAAGGTTAGTTATTTTTATGTCCCTGAACGCGGCATTGCCTTTAAGACCTACTTTGAGCTTCTCTGTTATCGTACACTTAAACGCCTCAACTTCAAAATCTAATTTGGAAGTTGTTGGGGGGTTTTTTTGGGTTTTTTTTTCGAACCCAAATAACAGGATCAAGAAGGATTTTTTTTGCGTCTGCGCACTGGTGCTCACACCAGAAGAAATCCAGCGGCAGCCCGAGTCAATAAGCGCTAACTGCACCCGATGGTGAATTTGGAAGTTGCTGCGTTTGGAAAACATAATCATGGGAGCACATCGCGGCCCCTCCTTCGTTATTAATAATAAAGAAAGAAACGGAATCCGAGGCTCCGATGTTTAATTTATTATTATGTAAGCTATTTGGAGAGTGATTGTATGGTAATTGCTCATTAGTCTTGTATATTTATCGCTGCACCTTATGTCAAGGCCAGAGGAATGGTGTAGGGTGGATTCTCCCCTTTCAGGGATCCATTTCAGAGTCAATTTGTGAAACAGGACGGATCAGGTTAGTCCTGACGTGGTTCCGTGGCAGGGTCGGCCCGCAGGTGCCACCTCACAGACGTTTATTGTAGCCTGATGAGATGCTCTCTGGAATGAAACCAGAAAGGCCTCCCCGCGCGGACATGTTGACAAATTATCTAAAGCCACCCTTTTCAAAAGCCACTTCTCCCAACTTAGGAGAGCCCAGCTCGATCAATTATTGACTTTGCGCACTAATACCAACCCTGTCCTCCGTCTAGTCCCTTCCGCCGGCCGCCATTCAAGTCACTGGTGACGGCGGACGTAATTATAGCTACTAATTGCAGATTAGAAGTTTTGGGTCAGTGGGGTCACTCGATAGGGCCGACTCATCTTTTCAGTGACGGATCATCATTTCACGTTGCAGACTAAATGTTTAATGCGAGGTCCAAAAATGTTCCAAACGGGCTCGGTTGTGAATATTTGAAGGAATAATCCACTTGTGACGATTTATGGGGGCGCTGGTCTTAAACTTATATAGGTGGGTCACCAAAGGCTCCTAGAGGGATCTGATAGGTGAGGGCCCACTTCACTTTATGTGGCAACACACACACACACACACACACACATTGAATTCTGTCCAGGCCAATTATATACATGTGACATTGTAGTCTCAAATTGCGTTTGGCTGTCCTCTCATAAGTTCCAGGATTTAAAAAAATAAAATAAAATCTAAAAATTAGGCACCTCATTGTAATTTCAGTATTGAGCGAGTTTGGCTTTAAAGATAATTTTCCCGTTGTCTACAGTTTTTATTTCAAGGCTGTTACTTTCCCATCTTATTGTGCCCTCAGAGGAGGGGAAAGAAAGAAAAGAATCGCTTGCTGTTTCATTTTAAATTCTAACCTCAAAAGTCAGTCGGAAAGTCGAGCTTTTAAGTTTGATCAATTTGGCTTTTAATTATCCTAATTTGAAGGCGCAAAATTCTACAGTCCGTACATATAGAATTTTTTTATTTCATCAACAAAGCTACTGCTAAGTTTGGGGGGGGGAAACATATATTAGATAAAGATATTTACAGGTGAAATTGAATTCCTCTGAGCCCGTTCTGTCTCCTGTGTGTCCAAACAGGCGCACACAGAGTGTGAAGGTGGTGCTGGTGCTGGGGGGGTGCGCCAAATTTGTTTGCGGCGGATCAAGGCTCACCGCCTCCACTGCACTTTCTTTATCTTAATTCCAACTTGAAAAGATATAATTATCTAGTTTGAACAGGACTGCTATCAAATCCTTCTTTATAGGCAGGGTAGGGAAAAGCTCGAGTGGATTGTGAAGCTCTGAGCCGCTCCGTGTTGCCCGAGATAGGAGTAATGAAGTTGTGGAGTCCGGAGATACAAAGGGCATTAACCTCATTAGCATGAAACCTTTTCTTCTAACTATTGTGGGACCCTTTCAGTCCTCTAATCCCCCCTATTTCAAAGCTGGGTTTGTAATAAAGCTTTTAGGTTTTTCTATTTTTTTTCTCTTTCTCCAAAGCTAATGGTATTCTCTCTAGATTTTTATTGCTGTTATAATCTACAATTCCCAAACACATGCACCTCGCACAAACGAAAAAAAAACTGAATTCAGATTTGCTTTGAATTCATAAAAAAGCGGGAGAAAAAAATCATAACCCAGTTAAATTTTTTTTTTCCCCCACCAACCCTGACTTGCAGCGTGCGGCGTTTTGTTTGTGCGTCAGTGCATCGTTTCCTGCTGTAAACTGCTTCTGAAAAAAAAATATATATATATATATGTATAAATATATATTTGAGCTGACGGGCTCAAAAAGTCCGGTAATGTTCCCGTTCAGTGCAAAGCGGCAGCACGATGCAGCCCACAAAACAAGATTTGAAACAAAGATCCCATTTTGCGCCGCATTGCGACCTTCCCTTATCTCGTCGTGAGGGGTAGTCAGATTGTACTAAATTATGTCCAACCAAGCCCCGTTGGATCCGTGGATTAAGAGATTAAAGTGGACCACTGGGCAATGCATCCACCCACCCCCCTCCCCTCCCACCTCCCCCCACTCATATTACTCGCATGATAATTGCCCAAACTGATTTGCACTTTCACAAAAGCCTGTGGAGCCTCTTTGTAGCCGGAGCGGAGCAGACGCCGCAGCCCCCTGAAAACAGTCGGACTGAAGGGGACAAAACGCGCGGCTGAGGGGCAACAAAATTGCACACTTGCAGACCCCTCGCGCTCCCCGCGGTTTGGAATCAGACTAAAACTCGAGTGTCCCGACGTCACCTCAGAAAACCTCGAGTCCCCCCTCCCTCCAAAAAAAAAACTAAATCAATAAAAACTATCCAGCGCCTCGGTCGCACGGGAAAGACCGAAAGTCCGTCGCCCCCCCCCCCCAACACAGAGGCCTGGAGTCAAAAAGCCCGTCCTTTGCACTGCGCCGCAACATATTGATAAAACTTTATTGACAAAATATTGACAATTACATACTTCTTGGAAGTATACTTTGTGTTAAAATTGTAGCAAACTTAACACAAACACAAAAAATTATGTACATTCCGTAAAAGAGGGTTGAACAGAAACATTAACTTTTAGCTTTTCTGTACATGGAATACGCTCAGTGCTTGAAGTTTTTTTGTTTGTTTTTTTTTTTTCTTTTTTCTTTTTTTTTTTTAATCATTCCTGTCAATTCTTGCATTTAGTCCTTCGTTGCAACTTTCACTGGAGGGCCAAGTCCTGACGGAAGGCTTCACGGGGCCACAGCGACACATTACAGGTAAAGCTTTGGGTTAAAGGAATGTCCTGATGCCTTCCCTTTCAGTCGTGGATCTGTGATCTGATTCACCTTTTTTTTTGTTCCTTTATGATCGAAATGAATTTTTGTTGTCTTTTCTTAAAAAAAAAAAAACAAAACCAAAAAAACAAACACTATAATAACGCAGCACCGCTACTTCATATGTTTTTTTCACAATCACTTTTACACGAGAATCATGAATTAAAAGACTGCACATGTTGTAAAAAGGAAGAAGCACGACATCTCTCAGTTTTGAAAATAGAGTTAAAAACAAAACTCGTTCTTGTTTTCTCCTTTTTTTTTCTTCCTCATATATGTATAGATATAGATCTCGGTTTGAGGGAGAGAGAAAAAAATACTTGTCAAATCAAAACAAATACCAGGAAAATACTATACCATGCAATTCAAGTTTTACAAAAAAAAAATCGGTTTGGTGTTTTGGTATCTGGGGTAGGAAACGTTTTTGTTTTTGTTGTTTGCTTTTTTTTCTTTTTTGAAAAGAAAGAAATAAAAAAATAATAAAAGAAAACTTGTGAAGTGCAAACGTCCCATGTGAGCTGGAGAAAAATAGAATTAGGTGGCGGCGGTGTGAGGGGTTTGTAGTGGGACTGAGACGCTGTCAGCCACGCTTTCCTGGGGGAGTTTGGACTGACAGACCCTCCTGGTGACAGCAGTGGCAGCCGGGTCCCCCCCCCCCCCTCCCCTCCCCTCCCCTCCCCACCTCAGCTGCCGACCTCCGGAGATCCGAAATCTGACATTGGCTTTGTACCCTCTCTCACTGTCTCTGCACGGCATCCTTTATCCATGTCCTCCTTCATTCAGACGCGTATGTATATGCGAATATATATTTGTAGTCTTGTGTGGTTTTTTTTTAATCGTCCGAGGTGACATCTATTTCCTCCGGGCTCGCCTGCTTAGTCGCCAGTCTCCACCGGTTTATGTGATGCGATCCCTTTTTCTTTTGCTGAGACTCCGAGCCCTCCTCCTCCAACTTCTGCCGCTTGAACTTCGTCCTCCGGTTCTGAAACCACACTTTTACCTGAGGAGAAGGAGAAAGAGAGACAGAAATAAAAGATGTGTTGGGTGGAGGGGGGAGAAAAACACCACGATTGGTCGTAAAAGAAAAAAGGAAAAGAAAAAAAAAAAGCAGACCTGAGAGGGGTAAATGGGGCCAAACGCGAGCACGCAGCGGTGCGGCGGAAATAAAAGTGCACCAGTGACGCAAAATCAGTCACGGTTTCAGGAGAGCTCGAATTCCGGCTTTGAAACAGACAAATTATAACATTCGCGTCAATTTGTGACATTTGCCTGACACCAAAACATGCGACTTCAGCCTTTAAAACAGAAGGACAATAATAAAACACACCTCAGCTCGTGCTAAGTTAAAAAGAGGAAACTCAGAATATGTCAAAAGAAATTCTTACAAGCGTGCATTTTTTTTAACAGAAACTTTAAAGAGTGAGTCTTTAAAAAAAAAAAAATCAGTCAACATTCACAGTATCTACGCTTCACGTGACGTACACACACTCCTCTAAACGGACCTGTCAATAATCGGTCCCGTAGGGGGGATGAACAACACCTAAATCGATAGATTATCAGCTCCCGCTTTGTCACTCTGCGGCCCTTTGAGTTCTTAAATGGCGACTGAGGTGCATTTAATAAGCCTTCAGTGGGCTAATTGAAGTAGGTGACGCTTCATTTCTCCCCTCAGCTCCTCCAAAGGCCCCGCAGTCCAAAAGGAGACACAGTGGACAAAAGACAGCGGGCTGATGGGCTCAAACGGCATCTTTAAATATGGCAGGTGGGTGGGGTGGGGGGGTGATCCACTGCACCCGCCTCGGCCTTTGTATCGCCTTTCTCATAAAATGGTTAACTGGTTAATTTGCCCCTCCATTTTGAAAAGGCGACATTCCCCCCACCCCCTCAAAACAAAGTAATTCAAGCCCTCCTGAAATGAGGTTATAGGCCTGCACAATGACGGTGGATTTGATCCAACAGAAAAGCCCCCCCCCCCCCCGCCCGTCCCCTCGGTCCTCTGTCCTCGACTGACAACATGCATTTGTGGCGAGGAGAAACATTTTAGTGTCTTATTTAAAATGGGCAGATGTCGAGCATTTTATTCCTCTTCTTCTTGTTATTGTCTTCTTTAAAAGGCGCTGCGGCGAAGGGCACGAGATCAACAAAAAGCATGTTGTGCCGCGCGAGGACGCGCAGGTAGAATCGTTTAAATAAGTATGACAATAAAACGCGAGCGTGGAGGATTTCCGGGGCTCCGCGGCACCGTGGTGCCAAACAGGTGAGGTAGCAAAGGAGGCCTTTCTTACCTGAGTTTCTGTGAGGCTAAGGCTGTGGGCGAGCTGTTTCCTTTCCGCTCCCACCACGTAATGGTTTTTCTCGAACGCGTGTTCGAGCCGCAGGAGTTGCGAGGGTGAAAAAGCTGTCCGGATTCTTTTGGGCTTTCTGGCCAGCGCGTTGTGCAAAAGGAAGCTCTCTGGACTCGTTTCATTGCCTGCGAACGAGCAGAAAAACGAGGACGTTGGCACACACTTGCAGAGTCAAACATTTTGTACATCAACATTTCCAGTGAAAGACAACAGGCCTGAGCACAGCCGAGGGCACGGCGGAACGGGCCGGGCAGTTATCATTTATTAGAAGAAGCAGAATATGTGGCGTTTAAATGATTTCTCATTGTTGTGATATCTGCATCTAACATTTGCCAACCCCCTCTGCGCGAGGGGATACAAAGCGGAGGTATAATCCCGGGAGTAATTAAATTAACTATAAAAAAAAGAAGAAGAAAAAAAACCTTTCAGAACAAAATAATAAAATAAACCAGTGTAGAAATTCGTTAACAGTGAAACTGCGAGCAAACTGACTTGTATTGCTTTCATTTGTCAGAATAAACACACACATTAATGGCACAAAACAGGCTGAGCGCAGGCCACACAGGTTAAAAATGTGCTCCGTGTTACCTGCAACAAGAACGTCAAATAAGCTTTCAATTTGTTTCATTTTGGGTTGTTTTTTAACAAATGTTGAAATGTTGAAAATAATTCTTCAAACCGCAGAGAAGCCAGACGCATTCTTCTTCTTCTTTATTTTTAAAATGACTCCTTTGTTTTTGCTTCTTTTGTTTTTGGCCGGAATATTTTTTTAAACTTTATTTATATACCACCTGCAGAGCAACAGTGTACAAACAGTATTTCTAGTTTTTGTTTTGTTTTTTTTTCCCCCCTTCTAACCCCTGAGCAGACTCCAGGCTCCAAAAGCCACGCGAGAATTATTTCTTATAGCCAAAAATCTTTATTCGATCGTCCAAATTAACACCATTTTTTCGCGTTTTTAAATCTTTTTTACTGTTGTTTTTAGATAGAAATAACCCTTTAAATAAATGTCCGTTTTTGGAGATGCTGAGCTCTCCGGCTGCTCTGGTACAGCTTGGTGGATTGTTAGTCTACACCCTGCTTTGTACACTGATGAGGAAAAAAAGGAAGAAGAAGAAGAAGAAGAAGAAGAAGTAGCCCCCAAACACAGCCGCTTGTCATGCGTAAAGCTGAGCCAAATCAAACGTTTTTTCGAAAACTTACCTTGGAATCTGTGACCCAAGTACCTATATCTGTGTAATAACCAGGGGTAGAAAGTTGAGGGGTCCCTTTGCTGGCTGGCAAAAAGCGGGTGCGGACTGTGTGAGGAGGAAAGCGGATGAGCGGCCAGAGCGTGCGGCGGAGCCACCGAATGGACCGGGACGGCGGAGTTTGGCGGATGAGAGACCGCCTCGGCAAACACCAAGTCCGGGTTCGAGTACACGCCCCTGCCGCCGGAGTGAAAGCCGTTCAGAAAAGGGTTCATCTGGCCGGAGTTTGCATAGCTGAGAGCCGCCGGCCTGATGGGCTCCTCGGAGCGGGACGCCGGCACATGATTATCCTTCGCCACTAAAGACTCTATAGTAAAACACCTCTTGGGTGTGGGTTGAAACATGGTCTGATAGTCCAGATTCCCCAGTTTAGGTTAAAGTTGTCGCAGGCGCTCTTGCTTGAAAAATACTCCACACCCAAGGAAGGGGGAAAGTTTCTGCGCTGGAAATAAGTTGCGGAGAAGAAAAGCAGCGGCGGTGTCGAGAAAGCCAAAATAAAAAACGCGTTCGGCTACTCCCAGACTAATCCATGGATGTGATCGTTTTCCTCGCCGGCTTCGTGCAGGCAGATTTGTTAGTTCATGAGCCTAATTAGCTCTGCAGCCCCATAAACAGCTTCCTCTGAAGGCTGTAATGGCATGGTGATTGGTCGCCGCCGCTGCTGCTCGCCTTAAGGTGGAGAAGAGGGAAGACGCTTAAAAAGTGCGTCAAAGGGAAGCAGGGGCGCGGAGAGGCGGACTCGAACGCGCAACACGGAACGGATTCGTCCAGAAGAGGAGCCCCCCGCGTGCGCGTGCACAGACCCGCACGCGCATGCACATATCTCCAGGACATTTAACTCATTCATCTTAACCTGAGAAGCTCAAGGTAGCCGTGCTTATTTGCATTTAAGGCCCGCGCGAGGATAACAGATTGTTTCTTCTTTCTTTTTCAGGGGTGAGAGTGTGTGGTGGTCCTGTTTAGATGTTGTTTTTATTTATGCGCAAAAACGTAGCTCAAACACCAGACCAGGTCCGTTAAAGTCGTATTTTCCAGCCAGTGCGCGAGGATGATGTTGAGCAGCAGCTGTCTGTCGGGACTTCATTCATAGTTTTCTTCCTGGTTTTGGGTTTTTTTTCTGGTCAGCAGAGAGAATTTGTAGTGAATTCGTCCTGCTTGCTTTTGTTTTTCAGTTTCTTTCTTTTTTATTTTTATTTTTAATTTTTATTTTGTTTGCATGGATTTTCCAGAGCCGGGTCCAGCTTTAGTCAAGATTTGGAAGGGTTTTTATTTTGTTGTTGTCGTGCGGGGAAGAGTTAACGAGCCGACGTGTGTCCGAATTAAGGCAAACACGCTCAGGTGGTTTTTGTACCTGCATGCAGGCTGTCATACTACGTGTGTGTGTGTGTTTGTGTGTGTGTGTGATCAGGGGCTGAGGGCAACAGGACATGGCTGCAGCCATAGTCGCGCAGCAGGGGCCTTCATACGGACACGCGTTCAGCGCGTAACTCACAATGTGACCTAAGATGCTGCGAAATTCCTGCAGATCAGACACTTTAAAATGCTGCGTTGCACCCAGATAGTTCGAAGTGTCCCATATTTATTTTTATATACTATTAATGCTTTTGGGTTTTTTTTAGAAAATACACACACACACACATATATATATACATATACATATACACATATACATATATATATATTAGTATATATTCATTTGTTTGAGTTTAGTCGTTTGTTCACGAGGTGAATATGACCTCACGTTTAAACTTAAACTCTCACGGGCTGAATACAGCAGCAGCAACAATTAGAGATAAATCAATTAATAATAATGGTAATAATAATGCTGATTAATATTACTATTATCATGTTAAATTGTTTGAGCTACACCAGGCTGTTATCTGCGCGCGTAAATTCTCAGTAGAGTCAAAGACAAATTATTAAACCACTGGAAGCTCCTCAGAGCCGCAGCAGACATCGAGCTGACAAACACCAGATTTGAAATCTATTTGAAAAAATTCACACTACATTCTGTTTCTTTTAAGAATAAAACAAAGACATGTTAAGTGTCTGGCAGCTGGATATTTCATCACGTTTTTCAGTTTAACTCGACCACTTAGGCTAGTTCGTTTGATGGAGCTTTTTCTTTTTTGAAAATTTGTAATGTCACATATTATGACTTATAATTACATTTGATGATAACGATGCTGATAAGTGTTGTTGTCGTGATGGCGGTGGGGCATAAATCGAGCGAGCGAGCGCGCAGCCAAACAAACAAAAAAAATGTTCGCAGTGGTTCTCTTGATTCATTTTCTGAATATTTAAAAAAAAAAAGCAAAGCAGCCTGTGGCTGGTTTCAGAAATGACCCCCGTGCTCATCACTCCCTGCATGCTTCTATTTTTTATTTTTTTGCTGAGGACGGAGGAGCATGAACACAACACACTTGATCTGATCACACGTGGTGCAGCGTGGAGGTCCTTTGCGCGGGACTTTCCTGACCTCTACTGGCCAGTGAAGGAAGTGCTGGAAATCCCTTCAGTCGAAACAAAAAAATATAAAATAAAAACAGACTGATCATGCTGATGTTTCTTTCTTTTTTCTCGCTACATGATGGAATGTCTGAGTTTGACAGAGTGCTGTTATGTTAGGAAACATCCATATTCATCAGGCAGCCTGTCACAACGAACATTTGATGCACTTTTCATTGCATTAAACCCACAAGGACTGATCTTTTCAATACAAAGAACACAACCAGCACAAGAGCTACAAACCTGTGACGTTCACAGTGCCACCGAGATAACAAGAGGCTCGGAAGGAGCCAAATTCTTAGATATTCCTCCACTATCACAGGCAAAACAAAGCTGGAGCTGGAGGTCATTAGAACAACATTAGAACATCTGCAGAGAAATCTCAATCTGACCCTGCCGTCTCTATCAGCACCAGACTTGATCAAAGTGTGCTGGAACTCATCAACACTAATAGAAGACAAACTCAACAGGGAACTGGTGGGCAAACATCTTTATTATGAAAGGCTTTATCTGTACACATACAACCTGGTACGAAACCGTAGGCTGCAGCAGGACAGAAGCAACCATTTAAATATTCTAAGCATGCGCATCAAAATGTAACTTCCACAAGCTCATTAACAGGTTAAGAAGCGTCTCCTACACGATGTAAAGCAGAAAGGAGCAAAAGAGATGATGGGTTTCTCACTGCCGCTATCACAGAAGTTGATCATCTGTGCCATAACATCACATCTGTGTAATGGAGGAGTGGAAAGAGGCCGTTTGCATTGAAGGTCAGAGCAGGTTTTAGTTTCACTTCATCATGTTAGCTAAAAACACTCCAAGCCACAGAGGGAAAGTTGTGTTAAGAATGTTTGTGAGGTATGAGTGTATGCAAGCTCACTGGATAATGTCATTTCAAAACTATAGGAAGACAAAAAAAAAAAAGAGATCAAATTAAATTCCCAGGAAAACTACCGTCTACAAAGATTAAATTCAAAGGAAAAATGAGAGTATGAGAAGATTGGAGCCATTAATTCAACACTGTATCCAACTGGTGGATAAGGCATTGATTATTATGCTAATATTATAATAATAATAATCATAATATTTCTGAATTTGTCTGAGATGTTTAGCGGCGAACGGTGGTCCAGCCGTCGTCATCTGTCTCGTTCTTGGTGCGACGAGGATTATCTTTGTCGGTACGCCAACCCTTTTCCCCGTCAGTCTCCTGCTCACGCTCCCTGTCCCTGGGACGCTCCTCTGGTTTGTCTTCACCTCCACGACGCCAGGAGCCACCTGAGGAAATAAATAAGGTTCGTTATTGTGTTGTCGGGGGGCACAAATTAACAGAAGAAGAAAATGTAAAAATAAAAAAACAACCCTGTTCATGAATAACTCCTGCTCACAGGTTTGTAAATTTGACTGAACTGGTGGAAATGTTAAATCTCTGAAGCAAGCCAACAGTGACCCCTGCTGGCCGAACACGAAAACAACCAACATACTAAACCCAATTTCTACAGACACATTCACACATATATAAACAAGATCTCTGTAAAGCTTCCTAAATAAAGTCACTGAGACAAAAGAAAGTCCCGTCTGTAATGCTTGAATCATGCTACAGGAAAGGCAAAGCAGACGAATCTGTAACATCTATGTAAAACCTTTCAGTAGATCTGGGATGGAACTGACAGTTTCTGAATCATGCTCCACTTACCCTCTTCCTGCTCTCTGGGCGGGGCTCTGATTTCACGGTCATCCCGCTGGTCTCGGTCTCTCTCACGGCGCTCAGGCCGACGATCTTCGCGGTCGCGGCGATCGTCGCGTTCAGTGTCCTCTCTGCGAGAATCCCTCCAGCTGCTTGCTTCCTCTGTGCCCCCCCTCCTCCAGACGCCCTCCTCCCTATGAGGATGCAATGACCAATGAATGCGACTAGCTTGCTGAAAACGTGATCATGATGTAATCTGTATTGTTACGAGGGCTGAGTCGGCACTCCGGACGCACCTGGGTGGACGACGGTCTTTGAACTGATCGCTAGATCTTTCCTCGCCATCATCTTCATCCCCGTCCTCATGGCCACCACCACGGGGTGGTCCCCAGCTCTCCTCTCGGGCCTTCTCCCGCTCACGCCAGCCACCTACAATAGAAGCATTGGCTCATCGTCCTGTAAGATCCCACCTGTACATGCAAAGCTGCTGTCTGAACAGTCAAACTCACCAGGCCTGCCGAGGGGCTTCCAGGGTTTGGCATCATCGCCACCACGACGTGGCCCATCATCCATGCCTCTTCTGCTACTTCTTTCATCATCCCCTCCTCTTCTAGGACCCCAATCATCATCAGCCCCACGCCTAGGACCCCTGGAGTCGTCCATGCCTCTACGAGGACCTCTATCATCATCGAAGCCCCGCCTGGGACCACGGTCTTCGTCAAAGCCACGCCTCGGGCCACGGTCATCCTCTCCACCCCTCCTCGGCCCGCGGTCCTCGTCGAACCCTCTGCGTGGCCCGCGATCTTCTTCCACTGCTCTGCGCGGAGGACGGTCATCATCGCCACCGCGGCGTGGGCCTCGATCGTCCTCAAAGCCTCTGCGAGGTCCTCTGTCATCTCCGCCCCGGCGAGAACCCTCTCCCCGCCTGAACGGACCCTCTCTGTCCTCTCTGTCGTCCTCCCGGCCCTCCCGGCCCTCCCGGCCCTCCTGCCTCCACTCCCTAATCAGAGCACAGATATTGTTTTGGGTACTCGCTCACAGTTTAATGGATTTAAAGGGATCTAAGGACACACACCTGTCAGGCACAGCGCGGCGCCATTCTGAATCCCCTCCATCAGTGCGCTTCCTCCACCCTCCACCCCCCTCGTCCTTTTCACTCCAGTCCTACAAAACCAAAGACACATTAGTTTCCATTCAACAATGAAGCAAAGCTGAAGCCATTTTTTTGAAAAGCCCCAAAAAGCGACAACAACAAAGTGAATCAGACACGTTTCATTTGACTGGTTTGAAGGGAAGAAAAGTCAACTGTGTGGCGTTACATTCCTGTTCAATTCAGCAGAAGGTTCAGAGCTCTTCAGGAATTACTTTCATCTCGGGGAATATGTGGTGGATTAAACTTCTCTGAGAAAACACCAGTCAGTAAAGAGAGTTCATCATTTCCAGCTCAGACTGAAAACAGCTGGCGACTCGCATCGTTTTTTATCTTTTCTAGGTCCATTTCCTTTTCGGGTTTCCATTTCCCCCTAATGTGTATCGACACAACTTTTCCATTCACCTGTTCACATCTTAATGCCAAAATAATCATGACAATGAACATTTGGAGCATCTTCGATGAGTCTTGGAACTCTTACTTGAACAGCAGGTGTGGCACACAAAAGCTCATTTGTACCTTGGCCTTCTCCTCCGGCGGGCCCTTTCTCTCCTCCTCGCGGCGGCGCTCTCGCTCCTCGATCTCTTGCTGACGAGCACGCTGCTTGCGTTCCTGCTCCTCCAGCTTGCGCAGACGCTCCTGGTACTCCCGCTCCTCCTCCTCACGCTGTTCTTGTTCCAGGCGTTCTCGCTCCTCACGTTCTGTCACAAACGTAGAAAAGATATTGTTTAAAGAACATCTGGAGCAGCGTCGGTAAAAAGCCCCAGTCATGGTTTTTGGGGAACTGTAATCACGTGGCTTATTGGACCAGCCATAAGTGGAAGAGAAAGAAAAGCACCTTTTTTAAGCTGCTCCTCGTGGATACGCTGAGCGTCTTCCTCTTTTTGGCGATAGTAATTGTTACGCCGGTCTTCTTTGCGCTGTTTCTTCCTTTCTTCCACGCGCTTCTTCCTCTCCTCCACCAGGCGTTCCTCGAAAGTTTTCAATTTTTCCTTTGGAGACACAGAAGAAAAAATAAAAGGGAGTCTGAACCTCTGCTGCAGTCGTTCCAGTGTTGAGCTTTTAGCTGCTGGTTACTTACCTCATAAATGAAGCTGCGAGCAGCAGTTATTTTCGACAGGAAGTTCTCTTTGTCCTCGATCATCCTGGACATGCGCTTCTTGTGCTCCAGAGCCTTTTCACGTTCAACTTTCATGTTGTTGATCTAAAAGATGAGAGAAGCAGATACATTTACTTAAATTCTACACTCAAGGCAGCTAATTCAATTTCCATGCTTCATAGATCCAGTATTTCAGCCCCCCCCCCACACACATACCCTATCCTCCTCCTGGAGCTCCCATAGTTCAATGTCTTTGACACGCTGTTCCTCATAAGCTTTCTTGATGAGAGGAATCTCCTCGAGGCGTTTGGCCCTCTCAAAGTAGTCGATCTGAACAGAAATAATAATTAGAGTCCAAACCACGTGTCCAAGTTCCAACTCATTTAACAGATTAATCTTTCACCCACCTTCTTCTCCTGATTCTTCAAACGCTCCTGAAGTTCCTTCTTCTCTTTCTCCAGCTGCTCCACCTGTTTGGCCATGATGAAGTCAGGATCCAGTTCCTCCAAGTTCTGCACGAAACAAAATGGTTAGTTCCACCATGAAAAAAGAAAAAAGGAGTTCAACCGAACTGTTGTTTTTTGGCCTCATTTTACCTCAATGTCAATATCCTTGAAGGCTTTGGCACCCAGTTCCGTCTTCTTGATCTGCTCCAGCCGCTCACGAACCGTCTTCTTCTTGATTTGCTCGTGCTCCTGCATGATGCGCTCCTTCTCCCTTTCTTTGGCCTCTTGCCGCAGACGCTCCTCTTCAGCCTTGCGGACTTTCTGCATTTCAGCCTCTCGCTGTTCGAGCTCCTCCTTCTCTCGCTGAATGTTCAGGCTCTCCAGGCGCTCCTTGCGCTCTTCGATGGTCTGCCGGCGAGCCAGGATGCGTTGGTGGTCCTTGCGGGCATTCTTCAGATAGGCAGCGATGGCCTGCTGGTTCTGCTCCTCACGCTCTTGCTGGAAATGGACATGAATCACGACAAAGATTTTGATGACATGAAGATCAGTGTTTATGTCTGTTAGCACCATGTGTGACTCCATTACTTATACCATCAATGTTAGCATTTCATGTCTGAAAAGGGCGAACTCACCAGGATGGAGGCGGGCTTGATGATCTGGATGGCTTTAGCCAATGAAGCAGACATGGCAGTCAGCTGGTTTCTTATCTGCTCTGATGGCATGTTCTGCAGGAAAGGGCCAACGGGAGCATCCTCCTTGGTCGAGTAGTTCAGGTCAGAACCAAAGCTCAGAGTTCGGGAGGTGTGGTCTATTCGAACCTATAAAACAAAACAAGATGTTCGATTAGTTCTGCAAAAGAATGTGAGACACTCGAGTTTCACTTTAAGGATTCTCAACTCTCCTGATTTTGCTCTTACCTGCAGATCACAGTGCCGTGCAGCATCCACTATGGAGCGCTCCAGCTGAAAGGCATCCACAAATGGAACCAGGGAGGCCAGGCGGCTGAATTCAATGCTTTGATAGATCTGTGCGACCTAACAAAAAAGGCCAGAAAAACAAAGATTACAACCATTACAGAGTCATAGTCATTTAGGAAAGATTAACAGGAAGAGACGAATTACCTGCTGCAGGAGCCTAAGGATGGTATTACTCTGCAGGTGGGGGACATACTGCTGCAGATCAGCCTCCTTCTCAGCCTGATCTCTCACCCAATTCAACACCTAAAAACAGAGCAAGTCGTGAAATAAGAAACCACTTTCTCCGAAACATGCTGGAAGTTAAAACAACATACTGAAAACTGACATGAAAACATGTACAACTACAAAAGCATGTTTATTGAGCTTGTTGCTATCGGATGGTGGTGAATTGTTTACCTTGGTCACTCTTCCACTCAGCTTCAGAGGATGAAAATCGACCTCGAGCCAGTTGTAAAGCTCTTTCACTTCAGGTACTACGTACTGGAGCAAATTAAACCTCACCTGAAGCAGGAACAATCAAACATACATGTGTGAAAACCCAGACTTTTCAAGGGGGTGGGTGTACTGAAGGACACTGTAAATATGAAAGTAAATAAAGCTCCTTTCTCCTGCACATTATGTACCATGTCATTCATGAGACTCTGGCGAGTTGGTGGAGACTGCAGACCCAGGAGGGTCGCCAGCCGACGGTGTTTGTCAACAATGATGCCATCCATGTCCAGCAGCCGAGCGATGTCGGTGCGCTCGGGGGTGATGGAAATAGACAGCGTTGCCAGGAGGACTCTAGTGGACATCCTGAAAAATCACAATGAAATGGACTAATCTATCAGATCCATTTCAAGGCGAAACTTGACTCAACTCATCTACGAAGAACGAACGAGGTACCTCTGCATCTCATCTTGGGTCAGATTTTTGCGCATTTCCCGGGACAGATGATAGAGCCGGTGGAGGGTGCAAGCATGAAAAAGAGCATTTCCTGACTTCCAGAACACGGTGGAAACTTTATTGTAGTAGTTGGCCATGAGCTGGGGCTTTGGAGGCTTCTTGGAGAGAGCAAACAGGCCATGGATGTCTTCTACAGCCTTGAATGCTTCCTGGAGAGAGAGAGAAAAAAAAAAAAAGGAAATCAGTGCCTCTATCATCTTTACTTTAATCTTTGATGCACCAAATTTTATTACACATAACAGAAGAACCTCCGTCATTGCTTTCCAACTCACAGTTAACTATAAAGAACACGTTTTATACGTCTGAGCTGGGAATAATAAGTAGACAAACCTGCCAGAGCTCCATGCTTATGGCGCTGTCCAGCTGCACCAGACGCGTTTCCAGGTGCATGGACTGGCTTTCAGGGTTGTTCAGGTTGATGGCGGTGCTCTGGTTGTGGTGCCGCTGGATCTGTCCCAGATGCATGCGCAGGTTGTCGCACAGCTTGCGAAATTCTGCCTTGCGGGTGTACTGCAGGCAGAACTTAAACGCTGCAGAAAAGAGATAACATCGATATACAGCTTCCAGCATTTTGTTTACAGCTGGAATCGTGTCCAAGTAAACGTACATGTCAGGTTGAACTGGGCCAGTGAGCTAAACTAAGACTACATCCAACCATGATACTATACTGTTAAAATTATGTACAAATATGAATGAATATGACATTCAGGGTGTCATTACCTTGCTGGGCAATGTCATGGTACAGGCGCTCCACCTTGGAGTTGTTTCTCAGCAGGTCCAGGCACTGGCGGTAAGACTCCCACAGGAACTTCACCCACGGAGTGAGCAGCAGGCGATCCGTACGATCTTGAGTGTCCTCACCACTCACGGCACTCAGGAGCACACTGCAATCACAACAAGTTCCACGTGAATAAAACACCACATCGAACAACGATCACGTCACTCAAGAGTCGGAGAATTTGATCATTTCAAAAAGGGTTTTGTAACGCCTATGAGGTTGTTTCTTAAAACAGCCTAGAAAACTCTTTAAAAGACCCTCCCCCTGCCTTTTCACCTTTCTGGTGTCTGAATATTGTCCAGGTCCTCGATGTCCAAAACCATCTGTTGGGACTCTTCCTTAGCCGTCTCCGTCTTCTCCTCTGCCAGCTTCAGGTAAGCCCTGACCACATCCTCCAGAGATTTGATGTTCACCTGAGGGAACAGAAAAAAAACAAAAAAACATTTGCACTGTGGTGTAAGCAGCAGCTGAATAAGTGCACGCTCCTCTCTCTTTTTTCCTTATTACACACCTGCTGGCAGATGTTCTTGTACTGGTACAGACCCTCTTTGGCCAGGTGGCTCTTGCGGAGATCCACACAGAGCTCGAGGTACTTGAGCATAATGGGCTCGTGGATCTTCTGCCATGTTCGATGCTTCTTGCTTTTAATGACATCGTACAAAACATCCAAAGCTGGCTGCTTCTTGCCAACCTCAAGGAATTCTGTAAGAGCAGATTTAACAAATATGTCAGAACTATCAATAAAAATGTGGCGAACAGTCAAACGTTGTGCTTAACCAAATGTGGCTCAACTCATAGTAGCACTTGGTATACCTAACTAAGCAAAAATTACTCGTGCTGGTAACTTGACAGCAGTAATCGAACGCAGTCAACGACATTTTATACCTGTCAAGAATGTTATCAAGTTCGGGAGTTTCCTAAAATGTAACTAATTCAATACATCTGTTAGTGTCGCGAATATGGCCTAGCGGGTTAGCAACGTGAGCTATGGACGTAGCTCAACGAAGGCGAGACAGCTTCCCCGCCATTCATGCTAGAATTAGCATTTAGCCAAGCTATCTCCAACGCCTCACTGAGGTGACGAGGCTAAAGCTAGCTAGCGCAAATGTGTGACATCTGTTAAGCAAGAGGCAGGGTTTGTACTCACCGTTAGCTCGCTTAAGAGCATTCTCTGGCCGTTGAAAATACGCCGGCATGATTATGCCGCTCTAGTGAAACTCAAAATCGACTAATTTGAATTAAATTTTGACAATTTCACCTCTCCATCCAAGCCACGCACTCACCCGCAGCAACGGTGCTGGCTGAGAAAGGAAAAACCTCGTGAGTGGCCTAGCAAGGGTTGCCAGGTGCGTCTCGCTCAGTCCAATTCCCACATCAGCAAACGGTTGAGTGACAAAGTGAAGAAATTATTAGCTTGGTCAATAACAAAAACAAACAAACAAACAAAATAATAATAATAATAATAATGAAAATGTAGGCATCAGCATTTAGAGGCCAAATATTATATCTACTAAAGATTGTCCTTTTTTTTCTACAGCATGCTGCCAGTCATTTAAATGTGATGATCTGTATTAGAAAGTGTTAGTTGAGTAGAACATAAAAACGGGAAAGCTCTTAATTGTGTCGATATCGTAATTTGGCACGGTTTGGGCCAAACATTTTTTTCGATAGATACTCCTTCTAGGGCGTTATAACTTAGAAAACAACTCTTCGGTTCAACATTCATAAACGGGGGATTTTAAGTTATCTGGCAGCTCTGGGTGAGAAAAGTTCCCGTATGTACTCCCTGATGATGCGTTCAGTAGCCCTCAAAATGTTTGCCTGCACGCAATACTACATGACATAAATGGAATCAAACTGGCACTCCTGTTTTCACTTGTTTTCTGTGACATTCTAAATTAAATCTATGGCTAACCTTAAACAGTATACAATCATTTTCAGCGTATTTTTTTTTGTTTTTCAAAATCTATAATCTTGCTTCTGAAGAAGAGAGACTGAATCATATTAAAGCCTTCGTGACACATTAGTATAACAATATACAATAAAGAGTATGTTATGAAATATTCAAAAGAAACCCGACGTGGGTGCTATCTTCTTTAAGAGGAGATATTCTGTATCTCCTCTTAAATTGCTGATTTCAGTAAAGTCCTAATGTAGCTTAATCGTGAACAAGGAAGTAGGCTAAATGGGACATGTACAAACTGACAAGTTAATAAACAAAAAATAAACAAAAATATTTACATAAATCTTACATCAGATTTGAATGATTTTCAGCAGATACGTTTTTT
The DNA here is from genome assembly GCF_036924035.1 of Leuresthes tenuis. Classification (NCBI taxonomy): domain Eukaryota; kingdom Metazoa; phylum Chordata; class Actinopteri; order Atheriniformes; family Atherinopsidae; genus Leuresthes; species Leuresthes tenuis. The sequence goes on from NW_027325362.1 coordinate 21,507,908, forward strand.
CATCAGGTTTAAAAAGACGTTTATCAACGTATATACCTTTTTTGAGCCATATGATATTGCAATTATAAATACTAATGACATGTTTAGAAAAATAGGTCGTTATTAGCGATTGAAAATATGGCTGATCCAGTCAGATGTGTAAGTGGCGTAATTTTCTGGTGTTTTTACAATCCTAAACGTACCGTTTGTGATTGGCTGTGAGAAGCGTGGCTCCGCCCCCACGACCCTCCAGTCCCGGAAGAGGGAAGAGATTCCGCAGAGAGTGAGAGAGAGAGAGGGAGGGAGGGGAAACGTCTGTTGACAGCAGAAATTTTATTCAGGCCAGTGACCCGTTTTCACTCATTTTTCGTTCTTTTTATCAAGCCTACCCTGCATCGCATTCTGGCATTTCGCCTTTGCATGAGCTCTCGAGGTATTTCTCAGTTACATTTGTGTCCACAGAGGAAGATGGCCGGTGTCTGGTCTGCAGTTAACTTGTGGTTCTGAACTCTTCCAGGTATGGAATATGGCAACGACTGATACGCAGCTTATGTTAAGCGTCGGTTTAATCGGTAAGTTTCAGTCACGGAGGTTATTCATCGCTGTTGTTGCTGTTAGTGGAAGTTGCTGCTCAGGGGAAAGTTGGCGCCTCAGACTTGCTTAAACGTGCAGGGAAAAAAAATCACATGACACCAGTGTGATGCAGACACGTTCCTTCAGCTGGGCTCCATATACCTCTCTGGTTCGTTGCTCCTGCACGTTTGGCCTGTGTCCATTAATGAGCCGGTCTTGGATTCATCGAGAACCAGAGATTTCCACTCCATGGAGATTTGTTCCCAGAAAACCTAACTCTGTTAGATTGATTTTATGTCCGTCCACCAGCTTACATGTCCAGATGCATTCATAGATGCATTTTTTTTTATATACATGGTATTTCCTCCAACAGAAAAAGATGTGAATGGAGACACATTGTGGGTCTGGTGTTATCCGTCTGTGGGCTCTGAACTGAGGCAAGTCCTGCTTAGCAAATGCTGCCTGACGCAGGATGGCCGTGAATTCCACACCTTTGTGTTTGGCCAGTTCTGTCGAACCTGGTACTACATCACCACAGTGGAGGTGCAGGAGCCCACAGCGCTGAACAAGGTACTATCTGAGGAACAAACCACTCCCCCACCTCGGTAGAGACTGCTTTAAAAAAATTGATTGATATTGATTGATAAAATTGATTGATATTGATTTTTTTGTCTTCATTTGTCCCCTTAAAGGTCACTCATTTTTCAATAGTCGTCACAGCAAAAGACTTCAACCCCGAGAAGTATGCCGCTCTCAGCAGAATCCTCTGCAGGTAACGGTGTTGGCGAAAATCCATTTTCTGCACCATTTGGTGGCCCGAATGCTGCATTTTGGGCTGTGTTTACACGGTGCCGTTTGTTATTCAGGATGTACGTCAAACACGGCAGTCCAGTGAAGATGATGGAGGCCTACATCACCGTCCTCACCAAAGGGATTTGTCAGAGTGACGAAAACGGCTCGTTTCTCATTAAGGACCATGACGTTCGGAAAGCGTACCTGGCAGGTTCAGTCAAAGGTAAGACGTCGCTTCTGTTACGAGCGTCAGGATGTCGGTCACCTTCACTGTTGGCCCATTCATCTTGACCCGGTAATTTTAGATAATACCTTGTTTTTACCTTGTTAACACATTCATGTGGTGCTCTTCATGCGTTACAAGACGTATTTACAACCCGGGTCGTTTCAGTTTGCCGCCCTGTTTCTGCTCCCACTCAGATGTGGTGTCTCAGTTTGGTATGGAGGCGATCATCCTGTATACGGCCCTGATGCTGAAGAAGAGGATCGCTGTCCATCATCCCCGGATTGAAGCGCTGTTGGAGTTTACGAGGTGAATTTTAAGATTTTCATTCCCTCTTTCTCGTGAGGACTGTGGTCATGAGCTGCTGACTCTTCAGCCTGTTTTCACTCAGAGTTCTGCCGGCTCTGACATGGCACAGAAAAGACTGGTCCATCCTTCACCCATACGTGCACCTGACTGATGCTGAGCTGGAGGACTTAAAGAGATGCCCCGGTGAGGCTGCCTCCTGCTTTGTTTATCTAATTAGCAGAAAACCGTTGTGCGCTCTCAGATTAGCCAGCATCTGTTCTGTTTTCTAACAGTGGCCTAAATTAATTATTAATGCACCAATATGTTTGTTCTCGCCGCAGGATACATAGCAGGATTTGTAGATCCGGAAGTGAGCAACAGATCAGACTTGTTTGATGTGTTTGTGAATCTCCCAGATAGTGTCATCACAGTGTCCCAGAGTGCCAAAGGTAGAGTATGTTCAAAGAGAAAGAAATCTGTTTCTCAGAGTGCTTTGATCCCCTCATATTCATGCTCAGTCTTCCACCGCAGACGCCATGGCCATGGGGAAGTTACACAAAGACATCGGGCAACTTATCGTTCAGTCTGCAGAGGATCCCGAGAGGTCTGATGGTCAGGTTATTAAGGTGAGAACGTGCACAGAACAGAAACGTACCCATTCAAGTCTCATCGGGCGTAGAAACGGTTCTATATCTGACAACACCACCAAACATTCATTCACAGGACATTTCTGTCAAGACAAAAGAGGTCCTCACCAACCTGGTTGCTCTGGCTGACGAGTGTGAAGACTCTAAAATCACACTGGAAGCATTAAAGCAGCATCATTTCCCCCCGGCCACCGAGAACTTCCTCTTTCACTTGGCGGCCGCAGAGCAACTCTTGAGGATATAAAGCTTTTTCTCAGCGCTCCAGGACGAGGTTACTGTCAGCAGCTCGGACTCCGGCTACTCTGTGGTCTGTATGCTGGGATAATTAGCATCCTCTCAAAGGCATTTTCTCACAGAAATCTACAATGCGTGGACAGAAAAGTGTCACTAGTGTCAGATTTTCTAATGCACTGTTGCTCCAAAATGAGGAGACTCCTCATCATAGAATTAATGGATACATTTTGTTTAATAATTTAGTACCAAATCTGAACCCCCCCCTCCCTCTTTCACTCCACCGAACACAGACTCTGCAGTTAATTTTGAGTGGATCCATCATGCAGGTTGTGTGTTAATCCGCTGGGCAGTGTTTGGCGGAATCTATAGAGCCCAGCTGTTTGGAGCTACTGCACCTCTTTGAAAAATGAAACGATGTGAAGTCTTGTGAAAAACACTCACTCTTTAAATACTAGGGTTTTACATAACGGAACGTTGCAGAAAATCACGACTTACAATTAGGAAAACAAAACCTCAGATAAACAGCGCATGACATATTACGTCATTGTTATTCAACAAAAACTGAGCTAAAACACAGCAGCCGTGTGTGGAAAACTCAGCCCAACCTCGCCGCTTTCAGAGGAGTTTAGATCTATAAATCATCAGCAAGTGTGACAGCCTCAATAAAAGCACACGTTTTGGCATTTCGCTGGTCCGGAGCGTTCAGGTGTGTGTTTACACAGTGTCAAGGAGGAGAGACATCAGCACTGATATTAAGCAAGTTCACCCTAGAGCTACATCTCAGACTCTACGGGCCTCAGTTAGCTTGTTTAATGTTAAAACTCATGACAGTCCAATTAGAAAAAGAGTCAACAAGTGCTGCTTGTTTGGAAGGATTGGAGGAGAAAGCCTCTTCTCTCCAAATAGAATATGGAGGCGCAGCTTAGATTTGTAAAGCCACAGCCTTGTTTTAGCAGCCACAGGACCTGGACACCTTGCAGTAACTGAGCCACCCATGAACTCCTCTGAATACCCAAAGTGTTCTAGAGTCATATCATGTGAGGCCATCTGCCCCAACAGCTAAGGCTGGGCTGGAGTTGGATGATGGAACAGGACAATGATCCAAAGCACAGCAGCAACTAAAGCAGCTTTGTAGAAAGGAGTCGGTTAAAGTCCGTCCACATAGATGTGAGACTGATGTCGTCACACAGAAAGCAACTTCAAGTTATTGCTGCTGAAGGTGGTTATGCAAGCTGTTGAGTAAAGGAGGTGTGCGTCCTTCATTTTATCTGAATGAATTACATGTTGCAATATGTCATGTGTTGTTTGTTTCTGGTTTGATGTACTTTTAAAGCCTGGTCAGGATCAGGTGATTTTTGTTTTTTTTTATTTTATTTTTTATTTCTTAACATGCCAAGCCTTAGAACTGAAAAAAGGGTGTATCATCTTTTTCACATGACATAATCTGATGCTTCGTCTTCAGCAGGGATCGTGCAGTGCCGGCTGTGGTCTTCTCGTGGGATTTGTTGAAAACCCTTCACCACACCACACGAGTAATTATGGACTATGGAGAGCTTCGGCCTTTTTTTTTCTCGAACGTTGCGACACGCGCGCTGATCCTTTTCCAGCTCGTACTGCAGGGAGAGCTTTGCAGGCCCCACGGCGCAGAGCTCCACAAACATGGTGTGCTCACTGAAAGTCAGACGGATTCATGCAGCGAGCGCAGCTGAAACCACCCACATGTGACAGGCTCTCGTTATATTGAGTTAGTTGATAGAGACTGCGTGGTTATCTGATCGCAGTTGCATCAGACATTGCACAACGGGGGCGTTTCCCCCTCCCTTTCCTTTTGTTTTTAACATTTTGTATTCACTAATGACGTTAGTGCCAAATCTTCCATCCACATTGATTTTATTGCATCCTGTGTCTTATGTTCAGACTCCTCGCTGATCTGTTGGGAGTCACAGAAAAGTTTTGTCTCCGCAGTATTTCAGGTAAATCAGCGAGGGTTTGACAAAGAAATGCTCGTGTAACTTTGAGTACTAAATGTGTTTTCATGGACTGATGCTATATTTGTTTGATCTATAAATGCATCTAATATCACAACAGAATAAAGTTACTATGAATAATAGATTCCCGTTTGGTTTAATTCACTAAAAGTGTTTCTAAGAAAGTAATAATCAACAGCGATGGGCGAATGAGCTGCATTTCATCTTCAACTTTGCTACACGTGTTGTTCTTCTTCAGCCGGATGATGTTAAAGAGTCGTGGCTAAATGTCTTTTGGTTGACTGCCTTTCTGCTGCCGCTCCTCAGAGTCCTCTGTGGTAGAATAACTGGCTTCCGACCGCCCCAGCCTGCAGCTCCTCCTCCAAGTTTTCCCGTTTTATCTGTAAAAACGAGGTCTTGAGTCAGCAGATTTCCTCACAAGAAAAACATTGCAGCAGAGTGGAGGACCCTCACCGTTCCCAGTTGTGGAAAGAGGCTGAACGAGACGGGAATCATCAGGCCGAGGACGAGGGCGACGCTGATGTGGCGGCAAGGAGCGACCAGCAGGGAGTTCTTCTGGAAAAATCTCCTTCTGTAAAGCAAAATCCGTTTGATCCAGCCTGACGGAGTGGGAATTCAGTCCAGCTGGATTAAAAGTGAAGCGAATTTAAGAGGGACTCACCTTTGTAAAAGCAAAACCAGCAGATTAGGTACAGCTGCAGTGGAACCAAATAGCGCCGCCCTAGAAAACGCAGTTTCCCTCACAGCCTGATTAAATGAGAAACAAATGGTTACAGTAGGTTTTCAATTACGAGACTTATTTCAGTCAATTTGCTCATTTCTTAAAAAAAAAGAGAAAACTAAACCTTTTCTGCTGCTGCTTTAGAGATTCCAACAGGATTCCCATTGTAATCGAACACTTGGATCCCAGTTTCTGTCTCTTCGCTTCTGACGGTGAACACGTTGAGGAAGGCCAGAGCAGCTGGAGAGAGTTGCACGTTACAATCCCAGATCAAAAAATATATGTTAATATACGTCCACGTCTGCATTTCAGGCCTGAAACACAGTCCAAAAAGAGTTCAGAGGGGGCGCCTTAGGGTTATCCGATATCACCTTACCCGAGAGTGGGATCGGTAATATTGACCGGCAGAAAGTCTGGAGCGGGGGACTTCTTATATGGAGTCTGTTGATGAAAATCTGAGGCAGGGCCTGAAATAACAGACACAAAAAGCTACTTTTTTTTTTTTTTCACCGGATGTTTTCACTTGAATCATCATAATCGTCGTCACTGCGGTCAAGTTGTACACACCCCTGCAACTGCTGTATAGGAGACTGTCCCCGCGATCAGCAGGAGCTGCTTCAAAGATGTCGTCTTGCCCTGGAGTGAAGAGAGAAAAGACGGGTGCCGTGACGCAGGAACGGGGCCCAACAGCCATGTTGGCATTTACGTTGGAGTTTTGGAGGAAGTTACCTGCTCTGTTGAAGAGTTTCTGTTCGCATTGTTGAACCCAGCATTGTAACTCTGCAGCAGAAACTACACGAGCACATTTGAGCATTTATCACCGGTTCGAGTTACTGTCACATTTCAAATGCACTTCCACCAATGTGAGGAATAAACTTCATTACCTGCCAAAACAGTGCAGGTTTGACGTTGCTGTGAGGTAAAAGTGTCCCAACGACCTGTGAAGAAAGACGTTTGCTTTTAACGGGTCAAAGAACAGAGCAAAGAAAGAAGAAAAGACTAAACTGTTTGTGTCAGTGAGGAACGGACATACCAGAGGTCCAGATATGGGCAAAAATGCTGGAGAGAAAATGACACAAGTAAGGGAATTAGCTTCTATTTCCAGCTGTGTCTGGAACCATAAACTACACTCTTTATGTGCTCTGTATGCACTTGAGAAAAACAATTTAAGATACCTATTAAAAGAAATGTCACGCTGCTGGAACACACCTCATGAGAACCCAGCCTCTTGCTGACTGAACAGCTAATAAAAGACGTCTAGAATCTAGATGATGCATTATGGCAAAAAAAAACAAAAAAAAACAGTCGCTCTAGTGACTTATTACATTGTTAAATGGTCTCTGTGAAATGTATAAATATATAAAACAAGAGGAAGGACCTATGTGGAAGTCTTTTGGCCAATCAAATGAGCTCTGTGCCCTCTTATCTCTGCTCTATAGATCTACAGAAGAAGTATTTAAAAGGAGATAACTGTGATGTTAGGTAGCGGCAGCTGTCCTGCATGCAGAACTGACATCACGTGTGCCTTTAACAATTTGATCAAATATCTGAACGTTAGTTTCCTACATAAAGTCGTGGGAACAGACACCGTTTTTTTCCGTTTTTTTTTGGTCAATCACACTGATTGATCAGTTGAATAACATTTGTGCATCTCTGGCTGAAGGACTTTTCCTCTGGGACTTGTGGGACAACTCCAAAATGTTCCTATACCAGTTTTAATATTGACTTTACACCACGTGAAAGCGTTAGATCTCAGAGTTTAACTTAATAATGGAGGAAAGCTGCCTTGATGTTACTGATCATACCTGGCGGGCGGAAGACGAGAGGAAGAGCAGCACCGGAATCAGCGTGAAAAGAAGACTGAAAACACAAAGGGGCAGCATGTTACACTCAACGTCTGCACAGTACAGCTTCCTGAGGATAAACACCTGACAATAAAGCACTCTGCAAAAGTCTCGCACCGCCCCTCATTTATTCATATATTGCCAGTCAAAAGGGAAATAGGTGCAAAAACACTAATTACCGAAGAGAATGGTATTATCTGTGGCATTTTTTGCCAAAAAAAACTGGAGAAATGGAAACAAATGACACTATGACAGGCCACAAGCAACAAAGTGCTTTAAAATATGATTCAAATTGCTTCTTTAAGTAGTCTGCTAACTGTGGACACAACACTGATCAGTTGGGAACTTTTTCAATGCATGAATGATTCATAGTTCAGAGTTCAGTGGCTTAAAAAAAATACAATCCTCTGACAATGATCAGTTCTGGACAGAAAATGAATGAGGAAAATAACAACAACAACAACAAAAAAACAGCCAATGTCCAAAGTCTGGCTCCTTGGATGCAAAATATAAAGAAAAAGATTGCTGCCGCAAAACTTCTCCATAGTACTGTAAATATAAACACTTAAATCCTGCATGTTTATGCTGTGAATTCTGATTTATTCAGTGGTAAAAGCCCACGTTTTCTTGGAAGACTTACAAGCGAGATGTTCACCGCAGCATTATCCTAGAGGAGAAGACAGAGCAATGAGATGTAAAAACAACCTGAGGGCCCATGATGCTGATTGGCTCACCAACACCTAAGATTCTAATACATAACCTGACCTTTTCGTCAAGTTTTTGTCCACTTCCAAGAAGAGTGTGGGCCTTGAGTATTTCAGCCTGAGGAGAACAAAATGAACGGTTACACATTATCTGCTCACATCACAGCAGCAGATCACTCAGAGGCAGAGACTCACATCAGAGGACAGCAGAAGGGCTGGATCCAGGAGATTAATCCACATCCGCAATCGTCGGAGGAAAGACTGTAAGAGAAGAATCTCAGTGTGCATCGCTCATTCAAAACTATCAGAGAAACTGGCTTCATTGTAACAAGCATCAATGCGAATACTCTGCATGTTTAATTCCTGCAGTGTACAGTTTACCTGTCCCTCCCTTTTCCACTGCACCAGATTCGGATCCATTAGAATAACGAGTGAATTTACTTTTTATACATTACTTATACATATACATACACTATAAAGCTACAGCGGCACATATCCTGCAAGCATGTCTATCTCATGCCTTCGAGGTCAAGTTCTGTTTAGAAATTCCTTCCGCCTTCGATCACGTGTTCAGCGTTTGTAAATGTCTACATTCATGAACGTCGGAAATATAAGAGGTTGTATTTTCCATAACATACAAGTTTAGGTTTATTGGACAGAGCACACAAAGGGGTCATTGACATTTGTTAAATGTCAATAGAATGTTAACAGAATGTATTTAAACAGCACAGTATTTATTAGGCAGTGGCTCTTTGCTATCCTTACATTGCAAGAGCTAACAAAGTTCAAAAGAATTCCATTAGCACATTAGCAGGGCACCTTGTGAGCCCAGCTACGTTTTACGGGACGCTTGAAGCTTCAGTCGAAATATTTCCCCACTATCATGAGGAGCACCTGAAGGTAACATGACTGACATTGCACCTTCTCTTGAATTGAAATAAATAATTAAATACAATTTCCATTTACCACTGTTTTTAGCTGTAATGTTTGAATACAGAATTTCATCCCAATGAGTAAGTTGTTCTTCTTTTTTTTTCGAAAATACAGATTTGTATCTTGCACGTGCGTCAACGACCTTTTCAGACCGGCCCCCTTCCGTGACATAATCCAAAATGGCAGCCACTGTTGGAAAGCTACTCAGGACCTCTGTAAGTGCAACTTCATGCATTAACATTTAAGACTTAGCAGCCGCTCTGTTTCACTTCAGAGCTGTCTAGTCAGTACCGAACCGGCGTTGGCTGCATGTGTGGAAGAATAATTCTTCCTCTTAGTGAGGCGCTGTCATGTCATGCGTGTGTCGCATATTTAAACCTGTCCACCAACTGACACTCTAGTGCCAACCTGTGGTCCGAACGGACACTGGTTAATTGAAAATACTCGTATATATAAGTTTTTGTTTTTTTTCTAGAGGGGAAAAAAATCCAAAAAACCTCGAACAACTGTTTACGTTGTGTTGAATATTGCACAGTGACGTTTCTCTGACGTCGTTTATGCGTCCGCTGCTGCCATAGAAAGGTATATAAAGAGTTACATTTTTAAGACTGGCTCATCTTCTCAGTTGTTTTGTGACGAGTCACTGTATCAAGATTTTTTTATTATTTTTTTATCTGCTGTGTATAAAAGTCGCGCATGTTTTGCACGGAAGCTAGTGTGGCGCGAGCTGGCAGGTCAAGCCCAGGTGTCATCGATCCTAATCAGACCTTTCCTGTCGCACAGTAAGTCTGAAAGGACACTGCGCAGGTGACAGGCTTCACGGGCAGGTGGTCCGCTTCTCAGCTTTTTTTTTTTTTTTTTTTTTGATGATGCAGTTAACGTCTGTCTACAGTTAGAACGACCAATTATTTAGTCCTGGAAAAAAAAAAAGAAAAAAAAAAAAGAACCGTGTCCTTTTCAGTCCTCTGATGCCACCGGCGGGTAATGGTGTCACAGCAGGTGTAGAACACTCGCTGTGCTCTCACTGTTTGGGGCTTGGCTGGCTGTTGAGCACATGCGGAGCAGTGCAGCAGAAGCAGTTTGTTTCCCCAGTTGGAAACGCCCTTTGATATCTCGACCTAACAAGTTTTTCAGTGGAAAAAGGAAGACGTTTTGATACGCGATGGTGTTGCATTCTGGCATGACAGCCAGCTCCCTCCCTCTCCCCTAACGGCGACACCCTGATGATCCTTACCTTATTTTATAAGAAAAGATGCTTTAAAAGACTGAAAGTAGTTGATGCTTTAGTTGAAGTGTTGCTGTGAATGTCTGAAAGTATTCTGCTCTTTTTTTATTACTATTCTATAAAAGCCATATGGCATCTGTTGAGGCAACCTCTTTTTGCACTTTGAATTGCCTTGTGTACGAATTGTGCTCTACAAATAAACTTGCCTTGCCTTATAGAATAGTAATAAAAAAAAGCAGTAGAATACACGCATGTATTTATGAAATGGAATGAAAACATTTCAATGCTAATGTAATGGCTGCAAACCCCAATGAGTGTATATCGGTAAGATAAAACCGTGGAAGATTTTCTTCTATAGTGAACGGTTCCAAGTCTTTCCAACCAAAATGTCACAGGATCTTATTTATGTTGACTTAATAAGTCCTCTTTCTTTCCTCTTAGGCACGGCTTGCAGCAGGTGGGCTCAAAGTTACAGCAGCCTGTCAACACGGGGCCACCAGGGCCCTCGCTGCTACGGCACTTCAGACATCTCGTTTCTCCACCAGTACGTACTGGACCACCATCGTTTTATGAAACTGGGCAGAGCCGTCTCTGTGCTTTTGGTCCTGCAAAGCACTGTTCATATTCGTGGAGGAAAAACCTCAACCCAACTCGTTAAACTACATTTTATTTGTTGTAAACGTTGCATCGAGTTTTCAGTGGGAAATGTAGTGCACTGAGTGGTAAAATAATTCTATGTAAAATGTATGAACATTTCAGTTCTCTGTATTGATATGAATAGTTGATGCTGTATGGCAGCTTGAGTGTTTGCTTGTTAAAATGTGAGTTAAGTCAACAGTTTTAACAGGATGTTTTTCACATTACATCACTGTTAGGTTTTCTACAGTCATTAATATTCATTTAGTGTCATTTCTTGCTTTTTCTCCTCATGCCAAACACGAGGCCCCTCACATATGAGATTACAGGACACCACTGCTTTACACAACACGCATCTTCCACCAACACAAACGAACAATGTGTGTCTACAACCCACCTGCTAAATGGGTAAAAAGTGTTTGATTTGTGTTTATCAGGCACTTCCAGATGGGCCCCCGCTGTCACTCAGCCTGCTCCTGCCTTTAAAGCTACAGCTGTCCACAATGGGGAGTTCAAGGAGATGAGTCTGGCTGATTTCGAGGGCAAATATCTGGTTCTTTTCTTCTACCCGCTGGACTTGTGAGTATTCGTGAGGAAAACGATTGTCAAGCGAGCATGAAGAGATAAAGTGAAGATGTTCTTTAATGCCGGCACCTCATCAGAAAATAACCACAGTGGTGTCTGTTGTTGTCGAGTAGAATGTAAATTTTTCTTTCTTTATTTATTTTCTCTGTTTGCTGCAATGCAGCACGTTTGTGTGCCCAACAGAGATAATCTCATTCAGCGACAAGGCCAGCGAGTTTCACGACATTAACTGTGAGGTGGTGGGAGTGTCTGTGGATTCTCACTTCACCCACCTGGCATGGATCAACACGCCACGAAAGGTGCGCGCACGCACACGTGAAAATGATTCAGTATCAAACAGTTCATTAGTCTAATAACCCACTCCCCCATTTGGTTTTTGAAGTAGGACTTAAAAGCACAGATATGATTTAAAATCTAAGTATTACTAAAACTGCACCATAAGAAACATTTGTGTTATTTCAGACTGGAGGCTTGGGCAACATTCACATCCCATTACTGTCAGACCTCAACAAGCAGATCTCCAGAGACTACAGAGTCCTGCTGGAGGGTCCGGGCATCGCACTGAGGTGATCTGCAAAGATCAGTATTTCACACATTTTAAATATAGAAATATCATTTCAGACACAGTTTTTAGATCATTTTAACAGGAAGTTAAGAAACAGAAGACGCAGTAATGTACAGAACGTTTTGTACAATTCCAGAAGCCCTGCATGACACTTGTTGTTTCTATGTTGATTTACTGTTTTGCAGGAAAGCTCGTACAATATTTTCCAGGCACATGTGTTATGTGTTTTGATATCGTTCCTCAGGGGATTGTTCATCATTGATCCGAATGGCGTGGTGAGGCACATGAGTGTGAACGACCTGCCAGTTGGCCGCTGTGTGGAGGAGACCCTTCGTTTGGTGAGGGCCTTCCAGTTTGTAGAGACTCATGGAGAGGTGTGTCCGGCCAGCTGGACCCCCGACTCCCCAACAGTGAGTACTTTATGACACGACACGTCTGGTTTGATGATACTTTTTCACAGATTTGTGATTTCAGTTTACTCAGGCAAATCACAGGACAGCTCTACCTTGTAGTAGATATCTACCAGTTACACATGGCAAACATGACATACATTAAACTTAGAGCTAAAGAGTTCCATGTAAATATAGAGTAACTCTATGAGATGTCAACACATTCCTGTAGGTGTTTTAAAAGGAACATGTTCTGATTTGTTAACAAACAAGCTTTTAAATGTGTTCTCTGCAGTCCTACAGAAAACCTGCTGGAATAGTTGGCATTATTGTGTTTATGACCAATTCCTGGCACATAGAATAATGGGCTCAGGATATAATCTTTGTTTCTAATGTAGTGCTGACCTCCGGAGGTCAGAATAAGCATGATCTTTAAACAAATTTCTGAGCTTTTATTTTAGAGGTTGGGATGCACATGATGTGTACAGCAAATCATTTCCTTCTCACTTGCAACTTGGCCTGTTTGCAAAGATCTTTCTGAATGTATCAGAAAAAGTATCACCATAAGACGGCCACAGTTGGGCTGTGCCAGCTCATGCTGATGCATGAAGACAGAGAGTACGTGGAGTCATTGACTGACTCGTCAGTTCATTACAAACTGGTCTTGATTTGTTTGTGATATAGTAGTCCCTGTTATTTGCCTGACAAGCTGAGGTAAGTTTAATGTGTAAGAAAAAGAATAAACTCCTTTGGTAGGGATTTATCATCTTTTGGCCAAACAACTGAAATGTACAGTGGGAGAGAGCCACAATGGAAACCTGTTAAGTTGATCTCATCTTTGTGCTTTTCAGATCAAACCGACTCCAGAAGGCTCCAAAGAGTACTTTGAAACAGTCAACTGAACAGGTCACAACACTTTGAGCACATATCTAAAGGTCTACAGTTCAACCATGTACTGAGAGCTGAATACACCAATAAAAATGAATTCATAACAACTCATTGCTTAACGTGTCAGTCTGAGTTGTGCTGCTGTTCAAACAGGATTCAGACGAACTCGACAAAACTTTATTTATTGATGGCTCTTACTTTCCTGACTGACTAACTCCATTAACTCTGCTACTTTATGAGCCTGTGTTTGTAATCCTTCAGTCCGATAGCAATCAGTGTACATTATACTAATTGATGTTCACTTCCAAATTAAAACCACACTTAATAACCCCTGTACATAAACATGTTTATTTTCTCTTTTTACAGCAAGTTAATATGCAGGTTCAAAATGTCTCGTTAGACATCGGTACACAACATGAGGTGCCAAAAATCAACTTCTGTGGGGGAGAACTGGAACTTAGAAAAAGGCATTGCCACTTCTCATACAAGTAGGGTACATACTGTATTTACACAAAATGGGGGGGAGAAAAGAAGCATTTGAAACACACTGCAGCACTGTGTGTGGTTATGAAAACATCTAGTTTTAGGTGTACATAAAGTTAATTTTGTACAGTATGTTTGCAGAGACAGCGCAACCACCTCGTTCCCTCCGACATTCAAACAATGTTTCAGGTTAGGCAACAGAACAGGAGGGGAAATGGCTTACCCCAAGATGTAGAGCCTTTTAAAGCTTTAAATAACGTCAAGTAAAAATAATGAAGCGCGCCCGTAACCAGGTTTGTAGGTTTATCAAAATGTACCTTTTACATTTTGAGATGGAAGATGAGGAAGTGACAGAAAAGCAACAGAAACAACTGAAGTGGACCTCGGTGTGGTGAAAACTTCATGCAACGTCAGGCAAGATGTAGCAGTGCCACGAGCCCCACCCCAAGCACCAAACAAAAGAACTTTATTTCCTTTTTTCTGTTTTTAACTGAAGGACTCAAAAGAAAGGAAAACGAAAAAAAAAAACCCTGTAGTAAATCTGTACAACGAAAATACATTTGGGATCTACATCTAAAGGTACATTATTAAGGTTATATACACTCACCCCATCCATATATTATCTTTACAAGTAGACTTCATTCAAACCCAAACATTAAGAAAACGGGACCAAACTGGAAAATGGGATCACACCAAACATCCATTTAAAAATCTGTTCTTACTGTACCTCAACTTCTCATCAGTCCCTTTGCTCTGGTCTGTACAGTAAACTACAGCAGGACTAAAATCTCATTGACTGGATGGACTGCTACTGTAACAAGGAATTAAGAATCGTCAAAACGGGGGGAATGATTATCGCGCGATGACAGTTTCCATGTCATCTCCTTACTGTTGAAGTGAATGGGAGCAAACTACTGTACTGCGTGGTAACAATATTTTGAGTGACGGCAGGAATACAAAATAGAAATAAAGTCAGAACACGGACACGAACCCAGCTCACCAATATTCTGACACAACAGAACAAAGGCTTTCCGTACACGTCGGCCTCTTCACTGAAGAGAGCTACACCACTCAGTCAATATACATTATATTCTCTGGTCTCAGGTGGGACTGGGTTAGGAAGGAAGGAGAAAAGAAAGGAAAAAAAGAAGTCGTGTCAGCCTTAAACATTCGCCCCAACGTTTGCTTGAGAGCAACTGATAAAAACAGAACCTGGTGTTTGATATCTCTTCCGACGACTTCTTCTTGTTCACTTTGAGCTGCGGCGTTTAGATTCATTCAGAAAATGGAAAAAACTACATTGTACAAAGTGAGATTCTCGCAATCTCTTTGCAAGAAAGAAAAAGGTAATAAAGAATGACTTGTGCCCACCGTCTTTCAGTACACACGTAGGCAAATCCATTAACATCCCTGTGTTGTTACTTTGCTTCTTAGTCGATTTTCACATTTGTGTAGATCTTCCTCACGAAGGCACTTGTTCCCATGTATCCAACAGCACCTGGAAAGTATTTGCATTAAGTGAGTTTCTTTTGAATCGGACAGCTTCCACGGTGCAGGCAGATCTGTCGCAGGACAAAACGATTACTGCTGAGGGTATCTAATAAAAAAGGCTGGAGCAGGGAAAAAGCACATTTTAAGCCTACAAAACGAGCAGTCGGTCACAGTCAACCCAGAGGGCGCCGAGAGTTACAACACGAGAGCTCAGCCGAAGCGCTTTAAGGGACTTAGGCGTCAGCCATGGCTTATTGCTCTTTTAGTTGAAAAATGAGTTCAGCTTGCAGCTGCAGAAGTGAAAAACCACACTTTACAGCACTTGCAGGGATATCTCGTATATTTCTGGTTGGGTGTGTAAAGGTGCTCATGAGCTGTCAGAGTGCTTTCAGTTTGGACAATCTGGACCTGAGCTAACAGCTACTCACAGGGCGGGGGGGGGCGGACGCACCAGAGCACATTTTTACCTTCTATAACAACTCGATCCTCAGAAATGTTCAAGTAAATGCTAAATAAAGTTAATTTTACACTTTTACATCAGTTATTTTCTTCAGCTGCTCCATCACTTCTCAAATAATAGCTGCCCAACTTATTCAGCCATCATTTGCAACAAACTTTCTCCTGTTCAGACATCAGGGAAAGTTAAAAATGCCAAAAAGTTGTTTTAGATAAGAAAACTGTTTCTTCGCTGCCCCTCTAACCTGAGAGCCCCCTGCCGTCTCCTGCAGGCTGAATGCGACAGACTGCTGATCTACCAAAATTTGCCACCAATAAACAACTAAATGTGACCGTTTCACACATTTTCTGTACAACTTTCAAATCATTTATAACATGAACAGATCTCGTTCTTCAGAGCTGAAAATGAACTCGAGCAGAAGCAAAATGTCACAAGATGAGGAATCTGAGAGAATAGCTCGCTTTTACAAGCCACTGCATTTAACTTTCTAAAACCCAAATATGGAGTTTCATTAAGCCAAAACTTATTAACTTGTCAGGAGTTTCTTCATTTCAAGTTAATTTCAAGAGTTTTTAAATCAAAGCGGGCTCAGAACTCACCACACATGATTCCGAGAGCAGTGCTGAACACTGCCATGTAGCCGAAGTAGAAGGACGTCTGAAACAGCCCGTACATCCTGAAGTAAGGAGGCACAAAACAACATGTGGGAGCTGCACTTCACTGTTCTGAACATTATGGATTTTTAGCATTTCATGGGGATAACAAAGCCAACCACTCACTTAGTTTTGAAGAAGTAGTAGTAAAAGGAGTACATGTAAACGTAAACAGCAGTGGATGCGGCAGAGAGGAAGCTTGTCCACTGCCTGGAAAGAGAGGACAAGCCCATAATCATCTCTATTCCACAGAGAGAATATAAACTGGAACAACAGTCTGTATGAGGAAGTTGTCAGACAAGGATGCTTACCATCTGTAGTCCTCGGCGTTGAGCAGGAAGTATGTACACACGATGGTGACACACACAGTCACAATGCAAAGGATCACCAGGACGAGCATCATGAAGCCGTACACATAGTAGATTTTATAGGCCCAAAAGGATGTGAAGATGAAGTACCTGACAGAGGAGGACAGAGAACAGGTTGATGCAGCTGCACTGTTCATGTTCCAACACAGAGACCTTCAGGATCCCCGAATACACTTACATTTCAATGAAAATGGAACCAAACGGCAGAATTCCTCCGAGACACACGATGACAGCCGGCTCCATGAACCTGAGAGAAAACAAGATTCAACATGCTGATGTGATCATATTTCTCTGAGCGTTCATGCCAGATTCCTCCCGTCGGGGGAGTAATATGTGACTTATTTTTTTAAGAGAAGGAGAAGGGGAAAAATGGGCATTCAAGCACAGTCATACAGCCTCAAGACACGGCTACCTTTTTCATTTGACAGCTGTGCCATTTCCCATAAACTAAAAGAGTTTGTGCTGGCAGCTAAATCATTTTAGATCTCAATCCCCATGTCTGACATATTTTAAATGAGACCATGTACAACTTCCTTACTGCCCACTAATCAGTTCATGTAAACATCTTTATGATCCTTCATAAAAAATGTTAGGATGAAGGATCACTTGAAAAGAACTGAGGATAACAGTGTTATTTAGCTGCTTGAGCTCTGCCTTAGCACCACTAAAGAAAATCCCTAAGAACCCGACTGGCGCCGTATGTATGCGTCACTCCACACCCACCATTTCTTCTCAGGGATCGGTCGCGGCACAGCGTTCACCCGGCAGGGGAAGTTTGGCTGACCGGATAGATTCCTTCCCAAAATTGTTCCCACGAGGTTCAGCGGCAGAATGACAAAGAAGCAGATGCAGCAGACAGCAACCTGCAAGAGGATGCAAAGTTACTCATTCATCAGTCAACGTCTGGAGCGTTTCCAATTTAAGACAACGCTAGTCGGCTCATAAACACCTGGCACCGACTGCAGAGGTAAACTCAACCTAACTGGAAAACTGCACTGAGTTCTGGATGCCGGTGTCATGTGACGCGTTTAATATGGTTCAACAGATGAAGCAAAGGATAAATGAGTTCACTCAGCAGCTCGAGCACCGGCCTCCATACTTCACCTGCATGAGTGATCGCACTGCGCCACATCACAGGCACCCAGACAAACAGAAAGCTGTTGACTTAGAGAAAGCTGTTTTTAAGAGAGGTGTCGCAGGGTTAAAACCAACCATGGTGCCGAATGGGATGGCTCTGGAGGCGTGGTAGTAGATAGCGATGAAGTTGATGAAGAAGGCAGTCCCGCACACCATGGCTGGGATCATAAAGGCCCCGATGAACATTTGTTTAATCCATCTCCTGCCTGTATTGTTCAACAAAAAGCCACACAGGAGATTTAATGGCTTTTTAAAGGAAACGGCATCAAATGACTGTGTCCAACAATGTGTTGCATCAAGGCTTTTTATTACCTCCTTGTTTTGCATACAAGCTTCCCCCAAAGTAGCCGTTAACAGGAGAAGTTGCAGCATACACAAAAATGGCTGTGCTCAACATGGATCCTCTCCTGTAGGGAACAGAAAACTATTCAAGTACTGTGAAGACAATTTGTCTCAATCTTTGAGCTTTATTCCCATTGAAAAAAAAAAACAAACTAGTGTTTCCCTACACTATTTTAAAAGATAACTGGAGAGCCTTCCCTCACAAAAGCTACAAGTCGTAGCCAAAAAGAGGTTTAGCTTGACTGAAAACTCAGATGATTTCTTCTGATGGGTTAGCAACTTGTTTTTAGCTAAATGGTAAAACATTACTTTAGCTGAGTGAGGATGAAACAAAAGTCAAATAAAAACAGTAACAGGTATCTAACTCAAACCCCACAACACATCCTGGAGTCAAACACTCACTCTGTGTACAGATCCTCGACCATCGCGACAATGATGACGATGAGGGACACAGAGAAGATCTGGCAGCCGGAGCCGATGAGGGAGGAGAAGATCAGCGGATGGCTTGATGGCCTGAACACATCCCCATGCACCTGCTTCCACCCGTACTCGTCTCCCAGGTCTCTGTCCTGTTTGTACACACCAACCAAGAGTAAAATAAGACGAACCCCGCGATCCACTAATACTCAAAGGAAAATACAATCAAGCAAATAAGGTGTTCGCCCAATGTATACTCACCATGTCGTCCATCTCCTCCTCTTTGCTGTATCTGGCATAATCCTTTCTCAGAGTTCTCATCAGAATCATGGACACAAGACCCACCAGGAAAATGACCATCATGAAGGAGTTGAAGATAGAGAACCAATGAATCTAGTAAAGAAATATTCAGATGGCTTTTTTAAAAAGTAACAAAGTCCCTGCTTTTATGTAAGCACAATATACTTTAGAGTAAAAATTTAATTAAAAAAATAACTTATGTAGGGATGTGGAAATGTTTGAAGCAAAATCGTCAAACTATTTTTAAGGTATTTATGTTTCTCAAGTAGTAGTTTAACAGAAGTCCCTCCTTTCATTCCCTCACCGTGTACGTCTGGACAGAGACAAATCAAGTCTTCCTTCATCGACTGTCACAGCCTTTTAAAGTGTAAATTTCACTCTAAAATCAGTTCTTTACAGAAGTTCTTGACACAAAGGTAGAAGTTAGAGCATGGAGCAAAGCTCGCCAGCTGCAGTACACTTTATCTGCCACGGTGCGAGGCTCAACCCGTACCTTTTAAAGCATGAACACAGGTGATGTGTTCATTACGTCCAGTACTCACCCTGTGCTGAAAGAAGGATGGATCGAGGTACTTGTCAAATCTGTCCTCGAACTTTACGTCTGACCTCTTCCATTTCACCTGTTGGGGGGGTAGGGGGTTGAATATAGACACACATAAATAAATACTTACTGAAAATAAATGTCTTCACATCAACAAAGGAACAAACACTGTACTCACAGAATAGGACATCTGAATTTTTGTGTTTGGCACAAGTTTAACTTTGCCTTCACTGGTCAGGTTTACGTCAACGATTCGATTGCCATTGTAGCCTATCTCCAGCTTCTTATATGTCCACAGGTAGTGTTCTTCTCCGTTTTCATCCGCCTCACCAACAATACCTTAAAAGTGCCCCCCAAAAAAAGCACATACACAGAATTAGAGATCTGGTATTTATGCAAAGGTCAAATGGCCTTTAGTTACACACATGTACTAGCCGGAGTGTGTAAAGCCAAATAAAGCTGACTTGTTATATTGCAGCAGTAAAGTCTGTGCTCGTCTGTTCAATTAAGTTTTCATTGATGCAAAACAATCATTGTCAATCATCTACTAACTGGCGTCACTTCATTTCAGGTTTGTAATGTTTAACCGTCTGTTCAGCCACTTCATGCATTACACGAGGTTGATAAGCAATTTAAAAAATCTAGTGGGGGGTACCTCTCATCTCTACAGGGGTCAGTATGCTGTGGTAAGCGCCGCTGTATGCAAGTGTCCCTCCAAACAGTGATAACCTAAACGTCTGTTATCTCGCTGACAAAGCCAACAATTGAGTCCGTTTTTTGTCTGTCGCAATCAAACCATACACCACACACAATTGAGTAAATATCTGTGCCCCACCCACTGCCTCCAGCATCCGCCTGCACAGCCGTGTTTCAGCTGCTGTAAAATCTCCCAGCAAATATTAGTGTGACCACAGCTGAGTGACAGAGCCTTTAATGATGGTGAGTCATCGATATCCTTCTTATGGAACGCTTTGTGGGATCTCAAAAGCTATTTTCCACACCTGATCGCACCAAAGGAGTGAAGCTGCAGAACTAGTGTTGTAAATAAATACTCAAAAAAGCATAAGTTTGGAGGGTCCAACAGGCTGCATTACAATTACATTTTAAAATAGTGCTAAAACTGCACTGAAAAGTAGTTTCTTGGCAGCATAAACCACTAAACATGCATCACTTTACTGTACAAAAGATATTGTGTTAGCCAATAGAAAAACTGCCACACCGCTTTGT
Organism: Leuresthes tenuis; assembly: GCF_036924035.1. Classification (NCBI taxonomy): domain Eukaryota; kingdom Metazoa; phylum Chordata; class Actinopteri; order Atheriniformes; family Atherinopsidae; genus Leuresthes; species Leuresthes tenuis. The sequence goes on from NW_027325362.1 coordinate 21,528,538, forward strand.
TTCACCTAAGGTGCTGAATTCTTTTTTGTGAGATATCTAATACTTGTTATGATGAACCATAATGAGGCTTCTCAGCTGACCAGGCCCACCCCTGAATAAGAACAGGTTTAATCTCGCCACCACTGAGATGAAGAGACCAGTTTACGTGCCATTCGTTACATGAGAAGTCGGACAAAAACAAGAAAATACTGCAGCTGGACTCAAAGACCAGACTAGTCTGAACACAAACCAAGTCCACATACCAAAAGGCAGAAAGGTAGCACCACTTACCCCAGATGGGCAGGTCGTCTATGTACATTTGATACCAGTAGTGATTCTTTATGGCATAAACAAAGGCATCCCGTTTGGGTTTGTCCAACTCGATCTCGCAGTATGTCGTCTGCAAGACTTCATCTACAGAAATAATAAGATGCAACATTTTAGTTTTTTTGGATGGGGGGGGGGGGGGGGGGGAGAGAGACCATGAGGCAGCTAAAACCAAACCAGACATCCAGAAGCAAGTTATAAGCATCCCATTTACACACCTACCCGATTCACGTGCTGAACAGGTGAAAGTCAGTGCAACAGTAAAATACCTTTGAACTTTATGTCCAGGCCACTGAATTCCAGCTCCACTCCTTGCAGAGCCTCTCCGAGTGTTTCGTGGTAATGACTGATGGTCTTCTTAGAGCCCGCGCAGAAGGGCAAAGAGAAATACTTGTACGTCTCCTGTCGGTTGTGGTAAGGCCCAACTGTGTTCATCCATAATACTACCTCCTCCTTGTCTTTGTACTGAAAAAGGGAAAAAACACGAGGACTCACAGTAAGTACTGCAGGAATACTTACACCCGTTTTGCGGATCCAGTTGGTTTCAGATTGTAGGCACAGAAATGACTAAATTTAAACACATTCACATACAGTGCAACAATGCAGCTTTGTCATGGGGATGATAAAGGAGGAGGACTTTAAGGTGTACAGTAACTATCACAGGCGTACCAAAACTGATTGAGTTTTTTTTTCCCTTTGCCATTACATTCAAATGCATGCAAACCAGTGAAAATATAACGCAGATATCAATGCACGATGCACCTGTGCCGCAGTAAAAAGCGATACACCTCGTCTATGGTTGCATACGAGGGTGAGCGTGGGTGCTTTGTCCATCAACTCACTTCACAGCTGTAACACCTTAAATATCTGCTTTTTTGTGTGGACGATAATACAGCCTTGTTAACCAATTTCAAAGGAGAGAGGGGGGGGTGTAGAATAGAGCAGAATACATATCAAGGAAAGCCAATGTTTCCCCGGCGTTTATTCAAAGTCGTTTACATAAATCGAGTTTCTCTTCAATGCGAATAGCGCTTTTTATTCTGCTCAACATCCAACGCTAGCTATCTGCTAACTTGAGAGCAGTTTCCGCCGGTGCTCAAGGAAGCTTGGGAAGACAAGTGTTGAAGACGTGCTATCAAGCTAGCAAGCATACGGTAGCCATAAGCACACAGGCCGATAATTGATGACATGTTACCGCGCTCACTAAACACACGTCTACACAACAGCTAACACGGTATCGGTGTATTGCCCGCCGGGCCGAGTCATGAACCCGGACATGTCTTGAAGTCTGTTTTCTGGGCTGCAGCTAGCTATCACAGCTTCAGTTAGCAGGTTACACAGAGCACAAACGTCCATTATTTTCAAGGCTCCCCCTTTTTTCAGTCGGCCTCGCAAAACGCTATCTTACCGTGTGGTCATGTTCATCTGCGTCGACAGGTAATAAAGAGCCCACTATAGCGAGAAAAGCCGCCGCTGCCACCTTCCACCTGGAAGACCCCATTATTTTCGGTGAAAGTATGCAGAAAGATTGTGATGTTAGCTTCGCAGGGCTATCCCACCTTCTTCCTGGTTGTATGACAGAGGCAATTTTCAGTAATGCTCTCGTACGCATATGGCGTAAGCGTCTCGTGAGCTCTCATCGCGCGCACAACGGATTGGCTTGACTGGGTCACGTGGTTGCCAGCCGCCTCTCAGCGTGTGAAGCGATGGCTCGAGCGGTGAATTCCGGAACTCAATCGGCGCATCGTCCGCAGCCTTCAGCCACGTCATCCGACTGCTAAGACTGGAGCTTCACCTTTGACAGAGCTGGTGCAGGACACCCGATCCCCGCACACCAAAACAAGCATGGCAATTCACTGCTCGAGGACACTTACAAAGTTGTATTAAACACCTTTAAACTATACTTAATAAACTCAAACTGCTGGGATTGAATTGTCAAGTTTTCCTGAGTATAATGTGGATCATTTATACCACGTTAATAGGAGATTACTATTTGAAAGATGTGGGGATATATCCTCCATTGCCAGAAATATTTAATTAAAAGTTCATTTTATCTATTCATTGACCTATTTATACATGCACCTGTGCGTCCAAACTGCCGTCTAATGACTACAGCTGCATAAACTAGAAACTGAATTTGAAAATAAAATCTTTTCTGACATCAACATAATTCAAATGTGAATATTTCATGAAATGGAACAAACGTTTCAGTTTATTTCCCCTCCTCTTCCCCAACACTTGTAAAGTAGCACTAGTTTTGCGTCTGATCAACTGATGTTTGAATACAGGTGTTCCTGACAGCCAGACACCTCAGCCAAAGTAAATGCTGGGTGTTTCTATCCTGTAGGTGTTTCCTCTCATAAACGGAAGACTCTCGGTGGCTCAATAGACTCTAAAAGTCAACTTTAAATAGTGCAAAGTGCAACCGCAGTTAATTCAGAGTTTCCTGGAGGCAAAGCGGTGTAATATTCCCACATGAAAGGGCACATCACCGTTATTATTTCCCATATGATAGCCCAATATGTCCAAGTGTGCTTACATCACACAAAAAGACTTGTGCTTAAACCTGCTGCTGCTTGTCGCAGAACATATCACAGCCAAACTGCAACGGTGTGAACTTTTTAAAAATTTTATCTTATCTGAACGCTCTCAATATAATCTGCAACTGAGGTGTCAAAACTCAGGATGTCCTAAAAAGATCGAAGTCAACCAAACACTTACAGCCTTGGATTGAAAGACTGATCCACTAATATCCTCATATTAAAAGGAAAGCAAGTGACAACCTTAAAAAATAACCAGATTTAGAAACAAACTTGAAAAACAAATACATTTTTTTTTTTTTAAAAATCAAACATAAAAATACAGTAAAGTCATTCGACACCACATTTAATGAAATTAGCTCAATTTTTTCCTTAAAAATCAGTTATTTAGGCAACAAAAACGGAGCGGACGAGCAAACATGATCGGTCCCAGTCGAAGGGGTTTCCTCCTGTCGTCCCGTCCCGACTTCACAGCAACGACACGAACGTCCTGCGGAGAAGAAGTGGCACGTTGGGGAAAAAGGCATCCATGTTGTTGGAACCAGAAACACATCAGATCGCTCACCAAAGCCTGGTCCTCGCTAAGTCCACTCACTTTAAGACGCCCGGCATTTTCGGGTCTCGATACAAGCCGTTGTGAAGATATCCCAGAGAACCGTCGAACGTCACCAGCTTCACTCGATCTGTGCCCTGGGCGCTGGCAGCTACCTCATAGGTCTGAAGAATCATTTTTTTTATTTAGAGGGAACAATTAGAGGTGTCATCCAAAAATGTGGGCTTATTTCAGATAAAAGAAGAGCAGCTGTCTGATTGGGCCGCACCTGCCGAGCTATCTGAATGGGAACTAAGTGGTCGTCCTCGGAGTGAAGGAAAAGTATCGGGCTCGTCATTTTCTTCAAGCTGCAGGGAAACGGAAACATGTGAGGCCGCCGCACCATTAGCAAATCAAAGCTTCGCATGATGCACCTGCTTACGTTTGTCTTACTTTTTCTCGGTGGGGAACACGACCTTATTTTCTGCCCAGGGCTCTGGAAACAGGTAACCAATGCCTGGGTATTTCCAGTAATACTTTAAAATAAAAAAAAAAAGGACAGAAAATCAGATTTGACAGAGTTATGAGTAGCGGCCACATTAAAGATATTCACAAAAAGTGAGAACGTGATCGTCGTGCCGGTTTACCCAAAGGAAAGGATGAAATGGTATGTTCTGCCGCTCCGTATTGAACGCACCCTCCAGGATCACACCGTCGAAGAAGTCGCCTGGAGAAAAGAAAAAGGAGCAGGAAATAGTCTTCACATTGAGATGCTGGAACTGTGTCCTCTGACTCGTACGGGCCAGCTTTCACTGGCAGCAAAACTTGCCTCGCTCACGCAGCTTGACTGCAGCGTTCGTGGCCACCCTGCACAGAAACACAGAGCGTCAGTTCGACCAGTGGGATTTGCAGATGATGCAGTTGTGTTGCCACGACTTCGCCCGCTCCCATTTCATTTGGACTGTCTTAACACACACTTTGCAGTTCCACTGTTACAAACTGCAGCGTTTAAAGGCTACACGTTCACGGAGGATGCATCAAAAGTGAAACTGCAACAAAGACAACAAAGAGTGTCAAAGACAGACGTTCTCAACTGACCCCGTTCCCAGAGAGTGTCCCCAGATGACGACCAGGCTGTCTCCACTGCGAGCTTTGACCCAGTCGTATAAGTAAAGGGCATCTGTGGTCAGACCCGATTCAGTCGGCTCTCCTGTGGAGTCTCCGAAACCTGCCGGAGTTTCTCACATCACCAGCTGCTCACTGACATGTTTTTCTATTTTCACGGCCACAAGGTGGCAGTTCCCTCAAAGAAAACCCTGCACTCAAGGCTGACCTGCGGTTGAACCGTGTCTTTTGACGGCATCGCAGCAAACAACATTTTTTTGGAAATACATTGAACAAGAGAGGGCTGTGCATCAGAGAGGATGGAAGGAAGCAGAGTCACATACCTCTGTAGTCAGGCACCAGCACATGGTAACCGAGTGCACTCAATAACTGTGGACACATAACGCGTATTAATCCTCAGAAGAGCAAACAAAAAAAAATTAGGACTCTCAGGTCCCTTCATTAAAAGCAGGTGCCGGCGATCACTCACTTTTGCCACGCCCACCCGGTGTGGAGCTGCCCTGTGGAAATGATTAACAAGCACAAATGGCAAAAAGTTAAAAGATGTCGAGCAGCTTCTTCTCTCCTCAGAAACCAACGACAATCCAAAAGAATGCATCCGTCTATCGTACCTTGAGCCCGTGTTCCCATGAAGGTATATGAAAACTGGACTTCCATCGCTTAGAGCGTTCTGGTACCACGCCAGCTCCCTCCCTTGTGCCTCTTTCCACCGACTCTCTGGGACAGTGAGCCTGACACGGTTTAAGTTAAAGCACCACTCAGAAATACAACGGACAGTTGGATCATTAAGAGGAGAAACACCTCACCAGACTTAGCCTTTTCCCATCTATGTGGGAAAAAAAACAACTTAAAACTTGATGAATACTGACCATACACCCAGGGAAATGCCTTCTTCTGGTGTTAAGTACATGTTGATGGTGTGATTAAGGGAGAAATCGGCAGGTCGGCTGAGATCCACAAAAAATGGCACCCTGACTGCACACAGGAAAAGAACACGGGTGAAGTCTTTTTTCTGTGGGCAACCGGAGGATTCACAGCACCTCGATGAGGCGGAAATGGTGCCCGCTTACCTCTGTGTTTGAAAACAAAGTGCTGAATTATATCGGGGAGCGCCTTCAGTGTGACAGGCGTCAAAATGCAGATAACAAAGGCAGCCAATAAACCCCGTTTCAACCAGCCACGGGACCTGAAAACAGGGAGATCAAAAACTACCTGACGCCACACATTTTGAGCCATCGCTCCACAGGCAGCATCTCCAGTGAATTAAACACCAGAGCCTGAAAATGGCTCCTTCTCCACGTAACTCTATTACAGCAGATCGACAGGTGGGAGTGCTATACATCCCCACTGATTCACTGCTAAGTGAAAAGGCACTTGTTCTGCCGAGTTTAATGCCCTCTCTTGTTACTTTAAACACTGTGAGACAGATTTGATGGCTCTGCTAATGCTCCATCTCTCCACTGAATTTCACGGAGGCACTTTTTGCACGATGGCGGAACAGGGACTTAAAAACAAAGCTCCAAACGGCTCCCCCGAGAGAAGCACCGCGAGGTCTGGGTAGGGTCGAGGCAGCAGATGTAGGTGGAAATGTACAGTCAAGCCCACCGGCATGTGCTGCACAGAGCATGTGGCTACCGCGCCGCTACCGAAACATTAATATGGAGGAGAAGAGCCGAACGATCCAATCGAGAAGGCAGGCTGTTGCTGGAGTAAGTCTCCACTCCCTGGAGGGGAGGGCCCAAAAGAGGAAGCTATCCGCAGGATAGCCAATTAATGGACAATACATCCCAACTCCCATTTCCATTAGCACTCTAATCAGCCAGAAGAGCCATTTTAGCTGAAGACTGATCTCCTCACAGCTCGAGGGGTAACGTAAAGGAGGCAATTCATCCCACGAGCCAACGGGCTGCCGAGCGTTCACTCCCTCATGTTGGAAATCTTTTAAAAAGAAACGTCCAAAAGCTCCGATTTAATGATGTAATGAAACGAGTATTTCACATCACTTTAAGACCAGTGTTTTATCCCGCTTTGTCATCATGGATTCAATCCAAGAGACATTAAGAGACATTCCAGGAGCCGCATATCCACACGATGACCCGACAGTCGCTTTCGGTGCCGTTTCCGTGTTATTTTTAGCTGCGCGTTTCCTGCAAATTGCTTATTCATCATTTATGAAACCATTCATGTATAACGGGTAATGCTCTGACAAAAATCCCAGATTCTTCAAACGGTTCCCTTAGAAATAAAAAAAGAAGCACGAGACTACTTTTAATGAGGAAGTAAGACGAATCATGACCCTACTTCGGAGGCAGCGTCAACAGGTGACTGCGCTCGGGATGTGTTAAAAAAAGGCAGCGTCCAAGAGAGGCCGACTCTCTGAGGTGCACGGACGGGCCGAGGATCTCCGGCTTTAGAATAAAAATATGTGAGGAAACCACCGAACTGTTTGAAAAGAACGTTCTGAAAAGACAGATTGGAAGGGATTTGCATATTTCTCCCTCAGCAGAGCAGAATATGATTAAACCGTTCGGGAAGTCTGGAGGAGTTTCGGTGCCTAAAGAGCAAGGCAGGACACTCGTGACCTCTGATCCCTCGGATGGCATCAAGAACGGCCTTTTCATCAACGGCGGAACAAAAGACGAAAGGGACCGTCCCGGCTGTTTATCAGGAACAAGTCCAGAATCCAGACTCTGTGATGGTATGGGGCTGTCTCAGTGCTCATTTAGGCTTCTGCGATGGCAGCACTAATGCAGAAGAAGAGCTCACTGAGACCTCAGAGCAACACGTGCACCTCAAAAAAAAAACCTTCTACCCTGGAGAAGGCCGTAGTTTAGCCACATGCTAAAAACTCTGGAGCCCACTTGTACAACTGGGGGGTCCTCTGGTTCACCTGGAAAGTGTAATTTCTTAAGGTTCATTTTAGAAGGAACTGCGGGGTCAGGAAGCAGGAAAAGTTTTACCATCCCAACCTTTTTTTTTAATGGGCTGAATGCTGGAAAAGCAAAAACAGACTTTAACTGCAATTAAATGAAACTGACCTGAAAAAATATATATGATTTTTTTACGTTTTTCTTTGCTGTCCCAACTTTTAAATGATGCAAACCTTGGAAGACGATGGCATTCGAGCACGTGAACGCGTAACGAGGTGACGTTCAGACTATCCAAACAGCAGCGAGATGGACTGTTTTTATCCAAATAAACCTTTAGAGCCTCGTGACGATTAGCACTGACGTTCAGCCTTTACTCGTGATGGACAAGATAAGACATCATATCAATGAGTAACCGGCATGGGGTCAGTGGAGACACCCCAGAACCGAGTCATCATATTCCTCATTCAGCCTCACGGTAATGGAGGGACATTTCTCATCCTTCCTGCCTAAAATGCAACTTCGTCTTTTCATTTCACTTGAGTCTATCTGCTATTTAAATACTTCTTTGTTTTTTTCTTCTGTTAATAAGGTCACGTAAACCTGCAATTACACTTGCGCTTTTGTTCACAAGGATTAAATGAGCAACCCCCAGGGACCAACAACCAAATCATATTCAGGAGGGGGTGAGAAAGAAGGTGGCCTCGTGCTTTGATAGCTAGCAAAAATGGATGGGAACCTTAAAGAAAGGAAAGCATAAAAGTCATATGTGCAACATGCATGAATTCCAGTGTCGTATTAACTCCTGCCACAACAGAGACATAACGAGTGTAAATCATTCATGAAGGTGTGACTGCAGTGATCAACGTCATGGTCTCACTGAGAACACTATTCATCTAAAGGAGGGGAAAAAATCTCACTTGGAGCTTTTTGTACCACATGCAAAGACTAAACTCCCTCTTTAAGTAACGGGGGAAACAATGAAACGACAGAAGAGACGAGAGAATTTCTACAATCGAGCTAAAAGCCAAAGGCGTCATATGCGCTAGCTGCCGTACGCAACTTACTGCGTCACCTCCTTTTTCTGAGTTTTGACGTTCCTCCGGGTGTCGCCTGCGTCGGAAGACGAGCCGCTCGGTTTCACAGCTCTTTTCTTCATACTTTCACGTCAATGACGCTTCACTGCAAAATTATAATTAGTTGTGAATTCAAACGCTAGCCTCACGAGCGCTTTGAGACTTTGACCAACTTTTATCAAAATGCAAGTTTAATCGCTGGGGGGGCGCGGTTACGGGAGTTGTTAAGGTAGCACCACTACTTGCAGTTCACGAGACGAGGAAAACACATCTTACAATTGTAGCCACCTTAAATTGAGCAACGTCTCAATTCTAATACTTTTTATTGATATATATATTATTGCCAATGAAGTCTATTTCAGACTTTCTTGTTTGCCTTTCAAGTGGTCTTGAGCGGATTTCAAGTGGAAAATGAATTCTTATATTCATTGTATTGAGTGTTACTGTGCATAACCTGCAAATGACCGAGCTGCAAGGTACCAACCTGTCCTGTTTTTCTGATATTCCTCTTTACAATGGTGGGGTTGTTATAATGACATAGCTGCACTTCAAGGGGGACAGGGCTGAGGCTGATATTTACGACTGTGTCTGGGTAACCTCAACTGATGGTTGGGGAGGAAAGATAGAAGAACAATCAACTAGAGAGGTGACGTGATCAGTGGGCAATATAACTGTGTGTTTTTGCCTCAGTGGTCAGAGCAACTCTGTATTTTGTACTGTGTTGTTCTCACTTGCAAGATATTATTATTAATGCTTCTTTTCTCCACAGAAGAAAATAACTGACTCTGTGCATTACTAAAATTTCCACCACAAGGTCTTTCAGTGTTCTTCTTTAGACGTTGTCTGGATGGGAGTTTATTTTGCTCCAAAACCATGGCCTATGGTGCCTTTCCAGGTGTACGAGTTGCGCATGCCACAGGCACTAATGCACCCCCATACTACCAGAAATGCGGGGTTGTGAACTGAGTGCTGATGAAAAATGACTAGATGGTCTCACCTTCTCTTTAGACTAGCTGATGCAGCATCTGGGATGAAGTTTAAAAAGCCTTTGATTTGTCTGACACCAGAGCAGTGTTCCACTTTTCCGCAGTCCTTTATAAACACATTTTGGCCAGAGAAGACAATGGCGTTTCTGAATCCTGTTCAAATATGGCTTCTTCTTTCACTTTAACCTGCATTTGTGGGTGGCAGAGTGAACTGTGTTCACAGACGATGATTTCTGGAAGTGTTCCTGAGCCCAATGCAGTGATTTCCCACTGATTTTCAGCTCCGTTGCACACAGATATCTCTTGATCCATAGAATCTTTTCATGAAACCATGCATTCTAGATGATGAGATATTCAAAGTCTTTACAATTTCATTGTGGATTACTACTTCAAAATTGCTCCACAATTTGTCAATGTTTTCTTGCAGATTCCTAAACCTCCTGCCCATCTTTACTTCTGAGAGACTCTGCCTCTCATAGGTGCTTTTATGAAAAAGATGAACCTGATTAGTTGCAACATGTTTTCCTCCAGCTGTTTCTTTTCAGGACTACTTCCCTTTGTTGTCCCCATCCCAGCAAAGAGAAGCTCCTACTTATCGTGAGATAGTAGAATGTCTCACTTTCAGCATCTGATGCTTTTTCACCGTCAAATTGACTCCCGAAGAGCTTTCAGCTTAAAAACTTGGAATACCTCATGGTGCGCTGTGTGTCTTTAGAAAGTATGAGGAAACTGGACAAATGGAGGACAGAAGAAGACCCAAATCAGATCAGCATACATTTATTTTCTGCAGTATATATATCACTCTATGTATATACATTCTCGTGGCCATGATGTATAACCTCACTCTTACAGATACAAAAGTCCCATCTCTTTCAAATTATGGCTCTTTCTGACTTCAAATCTGCTATAAGGCAAAGGCCATAAGGAGACATTATTGAGTATTTGGTAGATTTCCCATTATAGGGAGTTTGATTATGTGCATTGGATTTCTCGTCTAATAAACGTTAATATGCTCGGAATAAATAGCAATTTAAACCTCAACAGGAAGAACACAGGAGGGAGGCGGTTAGCGTTAGCAGGGATCATTTAGCTCAACTTGGGAATGATTATTTAATTTAATTCCTAAGAATCAGGAAGGAGAAATCCCCAAAATCTTAGACATCTTAGACCAACATAACTGACTACGAAAATCCCAATTTCGGGCAATTTAGATGTCACCACAATAAAAGGAGACGGTGCCGCAGATGGCCGCTTCGTTAACTGCGCGGCTCGGGCTGCATGAGAGAGCCAACAGAGAGGACACCGGTGGAGCCCCCGGGAGCCTGATGAGTCAGGTACACGCCAAATGTCACCTAAAATGCACAAAACAACAAACAAATTGAGTGTCCTTGCCACGTGTGTGCACTTAACACACACACACACACACACACACACACACAGCGCTGACATGAAGGAGCGCTAATAGTTTCTGACCCACCTTCCCGGCGCGGTGGGCAGACAGGGACAAAAGCGGCTCCTTTGTTTTCATCCCAGTGTCCTGATCTACTCCAACCATCTGGCATCTTCCGCACTGACCTGCAACCTTGTGGTTTATCACAGAGGGCGCACATTCATTTCAGGGAGGCAGAACTGCTTTAATCGGCTTTTAAGGCACTTGGAAGATTCAAACATTTATCTCAAAGAGTCAGCTCACCATGAATCGAGTGTTGCCAATAATCAAGTGTGACCAATTATCCTCCTCAAATGGTTCTACTCCAGCGATGACTAAATTGGCTCGGAAGCGCCTAATGACATTCTGTGTGTCAGGCAGCTGATCGCCCTCACAGCCATCCTGCCTGAGAGCGGGGGAACGTGGAAATTGCATGTTATTTTACGCCGTGCGGCATGAATGGGCCACTGTCATGTAAATGTGCGGACGTCAACGCATCCTGCAGCAATTCTGAGTGAGATCTTGCGCGTTCAAACCTGTCGCTCATTAGATTCTGAATGAGCTCCACGCTGGCACGGTTGATCATGAGATACTGAGCTTCATTCACGAGGGAGAGGAACGGAGAGGCGGAAAAGGCTGGAAAAGAAAACTTTATGTTACCCCGACGACTTGTTTGATCGACAGTGAAACAGCCCTATGAGGTTATGTGGCAACAAAGAGTGGGGAAAGCACATTTGATGATCAAAATGTACCTAAATTTAAACATGTGAGAGTTAATTATGGGTGAAACTATCAATGTGTCCTAATCAAACTAAAAAAACAGACAGTTCAGAACCAAATACTGAGAAAAAGCAGCTACTAAATGGACCCTGTGAGGAGGTGTTTGCTCAAATATTACTGTCTGCCACACTATATTAAACATTCTAGATATCTAATTGAGAAAGTGGTTATAGATATCATTATAGACACTGGCTCATCTGGTGAATGAGAGACCTGAAAATGAAAACAATCCCAGTAAAAGCCTCACATGGACACATTTTACAGGTTTTTACTGTGATTTACTTTTCATGAGGAGAACTACTGTGAACACAGTTGCTGAAAGTTTCTTTTGGCTCCGCCGCTCGCGGCCTTAAGCCTAAGAGAATAGCCTGGATGATGCTCTCAGGAGTATCTCACGCCGGGCTCGAAGACAAATAGTCAAAAGAAAGCTGGGATTACTAACTCTGAGAAACACAGGCCTTTAAAAGTCAGAGAGGATTCCATGAAGTGCTGTTTCAATTGCATTATGAGAAGCGAAGGATGGAAAAACTATATATTTTTAAAACATTTATACTATAACTCGGGCTGAAAGCCAGGACGCTTTGAAGTTTGGCAAAAGGCTGATTTAAAAGAGATTAGATAGAGAGATATCTGAATATATATTCTCTCATTAAAGCAAGCTTGTGAAACACTGGATCCTACAGTTTCCATGATGTAATTCAATGAGCTGGATCTCTTGGGTCCTCCCTGGCTGGTATTTTTTGATAATCTTTCAAACACGCTAGATTTGTATCACATGCTCACGCTGAGGTAACTCTGCTTTAAAATGGTGAGTGTTGCAAAACACAACTTTAAACCATTTCTCTCCAGGTACTCCGGCTTCCTCCCACCGTCCAAAAACATGCATGTTCGGTTAATTGGTGACTCTAAAATTGTCCTTAGGAGTGAGTGTGAGCGTGTGAGGTTGTTTGTCTCGTTTGTCTCTGTGTGGCCCTGTGACCTGTCCAGGGTGTATCCCGCCTCTCGCCCGATGACCGCTGGGATAGGCTCCAGCCCCCCCGACCGACGGATTAAGCGGGTATAGAAAATGCATGGATGGATTTAAACCGAACAGTATAAACTGATGCAATGCCAAGTTATCAAAGTTTGTTACATAACCCCCATTCCGTGCTGGGTTTTATTTGTCAGACTTGCTTCATAATGTCACTTATCACGTTCCAAACATGCTAATTTGAATATGATCGTTGTTTTTGTTTTTTTAAAGCTCTAAAGTAATTGTCGTTTACAGGTTAATCTTTGTATCTTTATCTACTAAAAAGAACATTTAGAAAAAAAAAGCTTTACTGTGCGTTGCTGCAGCAACTTCTACCTGAAGCATGTTTCTTTAGTCTCTTTAAGGCCCCTGAACAACAACACTATAGGCCTGAATGTGCTTCTGCGGGCTGTCAGTGTTGCAGATTTGCGAACACACATCTTCATGTAATGGCACTTCTTACTACTTGGTGGCAGTATCAGAAATTGTGGAACAATCTGAGCCGTTGCCCTTGGCTCTTAGTTGTTTAGATGCTGTTGTTGGTGCTTTAGCTTTGCTCTGCTGTGGAAAAGACAAGCAATAGCGTGGACAAAGATAATTTGTCCATGTTGTCTTTTTTCAGGTTATTCTGATCCTTCTGTCGTAACGATGGGGTTGTGGTGATGAAGGAAGGACCCGGATGCAAATATTTCAAAGAAAAACTCTTTGGAACTCTTTGGAACTCTGTATTCAAATAATCCACCAAAAAGCGCAGCTGAGCCGGTATATACAAAAACTTAACTATGAAAAACTTGACAAAACAAAAACCTGACTATAACTGTGGAAACAACCTGAAAAATCTTGAAAAAAGACAACATGGACACACCTGAACTACATGAGTAGTTGGATGACAGTGAGGATCTGGTACTGAACATGAAAAGAAAAACCTGGAGACTAAATACTGAAGGGAGGTGATTGGTGAGTGAAGGCAGCTGAGGGGAAAAACAGGTGATGTGGGTGAAGCTGATGGCAGGGCAGAGGAAAAAGAGGAAAACATGGCAAAAACTAAAGACTAAACAGAAACTTAACATAACAAAACTAACAGATGTGACTAAGACCAATTAAATATCAGACAAATTCTGTGTAAACAGAGAACATTCAAGACCATTGTCGCCGTCCCCAGGGGTGGTCGTCCAACAAAGATCACCTCTGGAGCAACGTACAAAACAGTCTGCAAAGCCACAAAAGAAACCCAGGGGCACCGCTTGGCAAAGAAAGGCCTTTCTCACATTGGCTAATATTAATGTCAACTGTCAGGAAAACACTGAAAAACAGTGGTCCGCGTGGCAGGGCCCCAAGGAGAAAGCCCCTGCTCCTCTAAAAGAAAACTTAAATCTACTGCAAGTTGGTTAAAGATCAAATGGTTTCTGAAAAGTTAAATCAACACAAAATAGAACTTTTTTTAGTTTATATGAGAGGTCTGGAAGGGTGGAACAATGAACTCTGAATCTTAATTGTTGTAGGAGCCATATAGGCTATTGAGTCAGGTCTCACTGGGTAATCAGCGGTCATGGGTATATAAGGTAGGAAGGTGTTTCACTCGGAAGGGGAAAACAGTTTTTGACCACTGAAGCGATAGATGGATACAACAGGTGTGGATGTTTTTAAGCCAGAGGAAATAAATGGACAAACTGTTCAAGTAGCAATTCTGACTCCTACTTTAAAGACACCGAACAAGGTAATAGCGTGTCAATTACCCCCGTGCATCACCTCAGCACCTCAAAGTTTTGGCTTGGCCTCTACACTTGCCAGGACATCAGTCCATGAAGCAAAGTCCAGCTAAAGATGGTTATGCAACAAGATAACAACCCTGGTAAAATAAGAATCACTATGACATGGTGTAGCCCACAGTTTGCACACGCAGCTAAGCATAAAAGGATACAGTTCTGTTATATTTTTACCATCTGCCTGGCTTATTGGATTTTATAGCTTATGTCGTGTTTCTAGTATTGTACACTACTCTAAATATAATGGTTTGCAGAGCAATGGCATTATCAGGACATGCTAATTATGAATAGCAGCTAGGACATTTGAACAGACTCTCTAGTGTATGTTATGAGGCCATATCAAGGTGCAAGAAACATAACAATAACCCAGAGTACTTTAAAGACATTTCTTTGAATGTCTGGATTGATACACCTGTGGTTTCTGCTCTTCCTGGTCTGGCATTTCAACCAGAACGAGTGATTTTATAGAGCAAGGAGCACGGGATGTACCAAGAGTAAGACCCTGCATAGGGGCGTTCCTGGTGGTGTTGCAAGAATACTCTTGGATGATTTAGAAATGTAGGAAATCTGAATATGTTACTATCGTGACAATTTTTATTGGTGATTTTATATATGCACAAGTGTTTTGTGTGAAAGTGTGCCTGTGCTGTGATTAATGTTGCTTTGTCTTGTAGGAGGGGCTTCGTACGGAGCCCGGTAAGTGCCACCAAGAGATAGAAAAACAAAAAAAAAAAGTTGGAAAACCGTCCGCTCGGATGTCCACCGGGTCTTTTTTTCTCTTTTTTTTTTTTTGCCAGACTCGGTAGCTTCGAGGATAAAACCTAGAGTACAAGCTAAAGAGCCCTAAAGCTAAGGGCCTAGTGTTTATCATGTAATTGTTCAGTTCTATTCGGTTAATTTTGGAAGACTTTTGGAGTTAGTCACCTTAGTTTTTTGTTGTTTTCCCTCTACAATGCACCTCTGCACGTCACTTTATTGGTGAACAAAATGAAAAAAACAAATCCAGCACCAGATGAAGCCACACTTCAACCACTCAGCCAATCCTACATAAACCTGTGGCTTATAATCAATAGCATCCATAACAGGTAGCAAAGTGATGCTGAGGAAAGACAGAAGAGGGGAAAAATTCTAAATTTCAAGCAAGCAGCAGCAGGGAACGTCGGTGCACCACGACGTGAAGTATTCCAATAGCTCACGCACAGCGAGACAGACAAATCCAGAGAAGAAAAAGCTAATCAGATGACACGCCTATATAGATACCTTCACCAGGCTTCTTCCTCATTTCTCGGGCGAAATCAGGACTTTGTCTTATCAGGCGGCATGGTTGTCCGAGGAAGTCTGAAAGCCACGATGCAGCCTCGTCCCCGCAGTCAACAGTCTGCACCCTGGGGAATGGAGGAGGATTATATTCAGGAGGCCCCAGGGGAAATCTACAGAGTTTTGATGCTGCGTACTATTTGGTGCAACATCTAATCCAAGAATCAGCGGATGAATAGCTTTTTCTTTTCTTTTTTTTCTAAACCGGTGACATGTCATGTGGGGATCTGTCAGAGAAGATTAATATCTCCCGCCCCTCCTCGTTTGTTTTTCTGTTAAGGAAAAAGAAAAAATAGTAGGCGAAAGGAGCTTCTTAAGAAGCCGAGAGATTGAAGCCGTACAGTGTGAAAAAGAAAAAGTAGCCTGGAGAACACTGCAAATAGAGAAAGCACTGATACAAGAGGAAAATACAGAAGTAAGAATATGTGTGGCTGTGCTTCCTGCCCCATGCTGCTGCCAGAGGTGTCAACGCAGCCGGCTCACCTGTCACCGCAAACTTTACTGTGACACACACGAGAGCTCGGGTGCAACTGGAAGTCGCTTTCGAGTGGAACTGAAATGGCCTCCATCCCTGCAGGGGGGGGGGGTAAAAAGAACCTCTCACCAACTCACAGGAGAAAATCGGCATGATTGAAACTGCCCGTGTTAAGCAGTGCATTTATTTTCAGCGAGCCATGCAGAGCCTCTCTGACCTGTAGCCTGAAGGAGCAGTTTGTTCGAGGCCACGTGGACCTGCGGGCGAATGAGGCACAAACGCGCCTCTCGCTTCTGACTCAGGCAAACGCCGTTCCCGTTCACCACCATCCAGCCTCGGTCGTACAGTAAGCCCAGCGGTCCCACCGGCCAGTCCTGCACCTGCGTGAAGAACAGTTCAGAAACGGGCAGAGTGAAAAGAAAACAACTGGAAGTGGGTGCGAGCTCAAACCTCATACGCTGCACATGATTTGATGGGATAAATGTAAATGTTGGTCAGGGTGTAGGCCCCTCCGTGGCTGTTTGACTTTCTGTGTCCAAATCCTTTCATAGGTGCCTCTGCGGGTCTGATTTTGACTGCTTTATCTGCTTCCCTGCTGATTGTTTTGATTGAAAGATAGTCACTGAATCCCTCGGAAGCTGCTTCGACTGCTTTTAGCCTCTGTAGTCTCTCTTGGTCCACCGTGACCGGTTTCTCCACGAAGCACGTTGCGACGAAGTTCAGGAACTTTTGACAGTCTTCAAATGTTGACATGTAGCCAAAGGACACGCGAACAGACCCGGTCGGCTGGCCGTCCACCAAGTCGACGGCGTCTCCGCAGACGTGGCCTGCCTTGAAGAGAAAAAGGACTGTTTCATTTCCACCTACACACCCCCCTAAACAAACCTGAACAACTTTCCAATTTCCTTAATCTCTCACCTCCAGGTTTCTCTTCATCTGCTCGTTGGTGATTCCGAGGAAGGCCTGACAGGCGCCGGTGTTGCAGAAGCAGCCTGTGCGCACGTGAATATTGTACAAACTGGCCATTCTGTCTACCTGAGGACAGCAGAGGATAAGCTGAAATATTAAACAGAATTTCCTGTGCATGAGCATGCAATAATCAAACTGTTCTAAACTCAAATGAATCCAATTTATTCCACGCACCTGTGAGTACCCAGTTATCCGTCCATTACAATCCAGGAGGTTGAAGTTCAGGATTGCTCCCTGAGTAATCGAACTCTCAAACTGACCTTCGGTGTATATCTGAGCCACCGGTTTCCCGTTGCCATGGCAAAGACTTGAGAGCAGCATGTAAGTGTAGCGAGCCAAGCCAAACGTGTGCTGTTGGATGTTGTGCATGCTCCCTGCAGGCAAAGAGGGATAAAGATGGTAATGCTTTTTGTACCAACCTGAATCAGGTTATCGTGAACAACAACCTGCGCATGCGGCACGATTCTGCTGTTAAATGAGGGATTTAATCTTCCGACACTAATCGACATGACACATCACAGCACCTGCAATCCTGTGAAGAGATTCAAACCCGTGATTTATCGCAATGATGTCCAGGAAAGAGACAGTGCCGTCTTCGAATCTTCATCGTGCAAAACATAACAAACGTTGCATTTCAGCATAAAGATGCCAAGACATTAAAGTTCTCACAGAATATCTAGGATTTGACAGACTTGTGCGATACTTCACCTGTCAGAAATGTTTGCAGCCTGCACATAATAATCTTCTCCAGAGAGGTAAGCTGCTGCTGTGCCTCCTCCGAAATAGGCCTTTTTTAGCACGCCTGCTGCTTTGTTACGGACGAGAAGAGCCCCCAGACCTGTGGGGAAGCCAAACATCTTGTAGAAAGAGATGGGAATGAAATCAGCAGGGCACTCCTGTAGGTTTAGAGGGGAACAACTGACATGCGAGGCTGCATCAAGCAGCACAAACCAGCGGCCTTGGTGGTCACATGCTGGGTAAAGACGTCTCGCCTGAATGCCCTTCACATGGCTAAGTGGGTACTTCTTCCCTGAAAAGTTGCTCTGTGCTGGGTAGCAGAAGAGGTGCGCTGTTTGGCTGCTAACAGCTTCACCTTGAGCCTCGTCCTTTGCCTTGCTTTCCAATTCCGTGGGGCAGACGGGCAGGGCAGCTACCCCCAGGGCAGATGTCACCCCCCTCATGCCAACGACAGAGGTGTGGTTGTCGGTGAGGTAGCAGAAGTGACTCCCCACTTCGCTCTCGGTCTCTGGGCTCCAGGGAAAGCTCTCAGCCACTAATTTGAGAGCGGCTGTGCAACCAGAAGTGAAAATCACAGAGTACTCCTCGGGGGTGGTGTTAAAATGCTGCAATACTCTGTAAGAAAATGTTCTGTTATTACTCACTTAATGCAGCAAAGCGGCTCATTGGCTCGTGCCAAGCCTGTACCTGTATCTGACCCCCTCCATTGTGTCGTGTGTCAACCTGCTGCTGGGGCTGTGGCTGTGTGGGTTTCCTGTTAGAGGAGAGGGGGGAAATCAATGCTTTGAACTCAGTGGCTGAACAAAAAACAGCACTTGAGATGACTTTTGTGTGTCTTGTCTCACCGTAGACGTTCGTTGAAATGTCCCGGATGTAGTCCCTGACCAGAGACTCGGGGAACAGAGTGGCGGCTGCATGATCCAGATACGTTATCCCTGTTCACAGCAGAGAAGCAGCCGTGTAAGCGGTGACATGTCCGGCCGCGCCCGCTCAGGACCGCGCGCAGCGTCCTTACCTCTGACCCTCCTGAACTCCCGCTCGACAACGTCTCGGAAGTCTTCCCCGTAGCCGTAGCGACTGCAGACTTGCTGGAAAGTTTCAAAAGTGCAGAGTTTGTGGAACTCCATCGTGCTGCGGAGCTCACCGCAGGCCTACTGTCGGAAATGTCGACACTTACGTCCACTCAAGTGCACTCACGACGCGATCAGGGTCTAAGTCCAGTGATCGGCACTTTGGCTTTGAAGTTGTCGCCACTTTGTAGTCCCCATGCTTCCTGCGATAACACACACACACACACACACACACACGAGCAGATATGTGAGAAGACTCCCACAAAGAGAGGGTTTTGTCTCAGTGGACACGCTGCAGGACTCACAGCAGAGCACAACACAAGTTGAAGGGGGAGGACTGTTGTAATAACTGCCCTGTTTTTGACTCCATCTGCAACTCTGTGGCATAATTATGCTGTTAGAGACACAAGCCCACTGGTCATTATTATGGCAAATAAACAATAAACCTTTGTTTTGAACATGTAAATATGCATGTTACACAAACTGGGGGAAAACTGGATGCGAAACAGTTTTTTTTCTCTTTTCAGTATTTACATAAAAGCTTTGCTCTAATATCGGCTTTGTTTGCTGCATGTGCTACTCAATAAAGTGCACTATTGTTTGACACATCCTCAGCCAATTATGTTTGCTACTTGTACAGTGGGGGAAAAAACGCCTTGCAGTTTCTTTTTTTTTTACTTTGATTGTGACTGAGGTGTAATATTAGACCAGCTCACACATGGACTGAAAGGCCTCTCTGACAGCCAGGTTCTGTGGCTTTCAGGTGCTTGAGCATCAAGGCAACAATTGCATTGCTTTAGAAGTGAAATACAAACTTTACACTTTCAAACCTCAAGGATAACTGACATATTACAAATACATGGAGTGAACTACTCACACAAAAGATAGGATGTATGTTTGCACAGTGACCCTCAATAATGGTTTATTAATGAATGGAATTGAACATATTATTCTGGATTTAAATAAGACACATGTGCCTCTTATGGTTCACAGAAGATCAATTCTCTTTGTCTGTATCTGTTTGCTAATTTGTGCCTCTTGTGCCTTGGATCGCACAAACACGATGATAAAGATGAGCCATTTTCATTTCTTGCACCCTCTAACAGTCTGAATTTCCTTCAGCTATCTGGTCCAAAAATAAAAATTTAGTTCAGTCTCTCAAATGATTGGTGATCACTGACATGAAAGGACAGTTATTTCAAAACACAAACAGTGTGCCTGTTGCAGATGTAAGAATATTATTCCTCAAGTTCTAATTTCCCTTCCTGATAAGACCTGACATATATTTGAATTTAGAATTTCCTTCCCTTCTTCCCTTTACATGTGATCGCCTTTTCTGGTCACTTACAATGGAAAAAAAGAGGCAGTTCCCCAGCGTCGTGGCCTATTGCACGAAATCACTACAGATCCCAGCATGTCCCTCTTAATATGTTGCAGGAATCGATGGAGCATTTCAGGGGATTAAAACGAGATGCATGCAAACAAAATGTGTACGACACGGGACAGAAGTCAGCGTGTGCGACCCCCGGAAGATTAATGCTCATTGTCTGCATGGGTTTCTTGGAGATTAAGAAAATAGTCAGACAGTTTTCAAATAGTCTTTCATGACATTTGGCAGTAAAAAGTAAAAAGAACGACAGAAAAAACATTTAATTCGAGGACCATTATCAAACAAATAGATGTTTCCCTCATTCCATTCTGTGAATAAGGAAAAGGTTTACTGCACTTTGAATTACGGTATGCTTGATGACAGAAATAAACGGACACATAAACTGTGCAGACGTTCTCATCACGTATAATGACGTTTCCGATTCTTGAGTGGGTTATATGAACTGAATCTGAGAAGTTTCACTGTTGCTAAGCAATGAACCAGGTGAGCAATTTATGTGTAATTGCCCTTTACAGGATTTTTTGAGACTACATTCAGTCAAATTTTGCACTTTTCTGAGTATAGCACAGGACTGCCACATTATTTCACTGTTTTACAGACTTACAAGACATTTTTATCAACAGTAAATAATCTAACGTGTGAAGGGAGCAGGGCAGATGGCTGAGTCTCTAGCAGGTTGCATACGATTAAACGCTCATCTTATCACATCCCAGCAAGACTCTCAAACTTAAAAAGGACCGTTTGTGTTGGAGAAACAAAGACAGAAGCGCCTTCGCTATGAAAAATGAATGCAAGTGAGGGTAGGTTCCAGTTGTAAAGATTTGGGAGTCACTGGTACGGTTCAGTTATTTCATTGACTCATTTTCTGTCTGTTAAGGGATTGATTCCAAATACGAGTGTATGAAAAGGCTCGTTTTCTGTCACCATAAGTGGACTGATCACAGCTGCCAAGAGTTTTGGACACTGCAGAGTGACTGAATCACCAGATTTAATGGATTGAGTAAATACAGTGGTCGAAGCTGCCCGCTCGGTCGATTGACTGCCCCTTGGGATATTTTTTGGTCTCCTGTAAAGGCCGATGGAGACTTATTTTTCCACCGACGAGTGTAGCTTGCTTTTCTTTTTTCACATTCCACTTTTGCATTTGTGAACAATTTCTGGGATGTCAGTGTAAAACCAGAGGGGTCGAAACTTGTTTTTCGTTTGTTTTTTTGCTTTATCATTGTGTTGTTGTTGATTTAAAGGGTCAGAATTCAATAACCATTACAGGAAAAAAGAAGAAGAAAGAAAAAAAAATCAACAATATAGATCAACACTGCTTTCAGTAAGAGATTACAGCAAGTAATCAGTCTGAGATATGATTTCACAGCATCATATCCTCAGTGAGCGCCTTTACACGACACGAGAAAAATAATGATAGTTGTGCTATTCCGATGCTATTCGAGGCATCGGACATACTTCAGTTAGTAACTTGAGTCCAGCCCCCGTGTATGTACACCGTGACAAGGACTGTACCACAGTGACTGACAATCGGGCACACGAAGAACATTAATCAAATGACAGGCACCCAAAATGTCATTGTAAGTCCTGTGTGAAGCTCCGTATATGTTACAAAATTTTTTAACACATCTACTGTAAAGCAAGTATCCTCATTTTTCAGATATTTTTAATCGACCCCGCTGTGAATAACTGTAACTGATAACATAATCCAGTTCCATTTAATCCTTGACTCTTTAATCTCACTGTCACATGATGTACGTGTAGGAGAGGAAATTAGTCATGACTGATTGGTGTAAAAATACCAGATTATCTCACAGTCTATGAAACAATACAAACACCCGTCACATACTTGCTCCCATGCCCTTGAGAGCTTTGACAGCGTTGTTGCCGTTCTGATTCTGTTTGTAGTTCGGACCCAAAGGGGGACCCATTGATGTATACATTTGACTGAACTTTTATTAGCCTTCACTTCTTCACGTCTAACCTATTCTCAGCCCTGAAAAGGCTCCCTTGTAAGTGAATATCTGTCCACTTTAATTCACTTTATGAATGAATTTTATTACACTTTATTCTTTAATTTTATTCTCTTGAGGACATTTGGTCCTTTTAATAGAAAAATACAACTTTGAAATCCTGGCTGTAAAGTGTATGTAGAATGCATTGCTTAGATGTCTGATAGGTGGCCTTAAGGCCATTATTGTCTCTGTGCAACGCCCTGAATGGTAATCAAATATGCCACTTATGCTTCACTGATTCATTTCCTTCACAAATTTGGAGCTCAGCTGAATACATTTTTCTGTGCAGAAGGGCTGTATTGTATCCAGTATGGCCTCATTACAAGGGCAGAAGGGTGGGGGAGGGCAGAGGCCGCGAGGAGGGGAGAAGCACCCCATGAAGACATTGTGCTTAACATCAC
The DNA here is from genome assembly GCF_036924035.1 of Leuresthes tenuis. NCBI lineage: Eukaryota > Metazoa > Chordata > Actinopteri > Atheriniformes > Atherinopsidae > Leuresthes > Leuresthes tenuis. The sequence continues at coordinate 21,551,332 of NW_027325362.1, forward strand.
TAAATACCTTCAACGCCACATTGTCCTTTCTTGTCCTCAATTAGTGCGGCTCCTTGCACAAAGCACCAATTTCATACTGGGAGATTTATTTTAAGGAAAATCCGGCCCTGTGCAGGCAGGAAGCTCTCTGAAAATCTAATGAAGGACACAGCAGTCATGCAGAGCTGTTAGTCACCAAGAAACATTGGTTAACAAAGCCTCCCTTCACTGTATCTCTGTGTTGATGACTGCAGAAGGCTTGATCTGCCTGGGTTTTTTGCCATCGTGCTGTATTTATACAGTAGATTGCCTGCTGGACGGTGTCCAGCCGACGTGCCTCCTTGCCCTGCCCTGCCAGGCCTCCTCAGCCTGTGGATCTTCGTGCAGAGGAACGCCTCTTTGGTGGCTGTGACAGGGAGAATTAGGCAAGAGATGCGGGTTCACTTGCCCTGCATAGGGGCTTATCTTGGGCTAAGCTGAGGGACTAATAGCAAAGCCTGCCTTCGCTCCAGCCGGTCTGAGGGCACGGGGAGCCATCTGTCCACTCTGAGGATAACTGACAACAAAGGAAGCAAACATTGAACACGGACTACAAACTAAAAGGCCATTCATTTCGAAGACACCAGAACCAAAGAGGAGGAAGAATTTTGTACACAAGGTCAGTGCTTTGTACTCATCATTCTTTCTACATTATAGGCCTCTCATTCGGCTATAGCCGCCAGCGTCTGGCTGCTCCCAGATCAGTTTTTGCTTTTAAAATTGTTATAAACTACAGTAACGTTGAAGTCTAGCCAGAGAAAAACTTGTAGTTGTTGGTTCTGTACTTTGAATGACCGCTAAACAATGTGAGGCTTTGTTTTAACGCACTACCCCTGACTCCTATTAGGTCGAGATAATTTGAGCTGGTTGTTTGTCTGTTTACGACTCTGTTGTAAATGTATCTTCTTCTTTTTTTTCTTAGAACTCTTCCCTTTAGACGGTTCAGGGTAGAATTAATTAACCCATGGAACCAGACATGTGATGACTATCCAACATAGTAACCTTTGTGTTAAGGGAGAAGCGCGTTGTGCTTATAGGCTGCTATGACGGCTCATAGATAGCTATAAATAGTCACGACTCTTGATATTTCTTAGGAATTTATTACTCTGGCTGAACTGTTTCTACATTTTTAATAATATTTTATTAAAACGTAAAGACAGATTTCTTTTCTTAAACATCTTTGTTGATTTAAGAGGATTGTTCCTAAGCTGGAGCACAACTGTGGGCAATAATCTTCTATGATTAAACAAACTTATCATCGAAATTTCAAATTCAAAATGTTGTACACTCTTTGTGTTAGCCTCATATTTTGAAAACATTGTCAAAATCCCTCAAGTAATCCACTTAGACATTGTTCTCCGTTTCCCTCCAGGATGAAGGCGCCGTTTTTCTTATATTTTTTCAATTTTTTAAAATCTTTTTTATTGTCTGAAGCAGACTGTTGTCTGTCTGTGCTCAGAGAGCAGAGTTCCTCTAGATGATACTCTGTGGGTGCTGTTGTGCACCAGGGTTTTGTTCAGAAGTCTTGAGCGCTGACTTGCTGGAGGTGACAGAAATGGGTCAAAAGGGTATTAGCATTAACCAAACAAATCCAGGCCCATAGGATTAGCGCGAGATGTTGCTGTTTATGTGATGTTTTCATTGTAACTTTATAATGATGCACTCGAGGAGAATGCTGTAGCTTTGGCTCTTGTTAACAGAAAGACACCCTTCATTTATCCACAATATTGTTTGGACTAAGTCTTCAAGCTCAGTCAGGCATTACAAACACTGGAGTGTGCTAGAGCGAGAACACATGAAAACCATGCTCTATTTGCTTATTCATTTGCTGTTTCATCTGGTGTCAACTGATGTGGACACACTGCGAGAAGTAACTGACTTGTGTCACTGGTTGAGCGCTGTTGAGCGACACATTCATTTCTGGTCTTTGTTTTTTAGGTGTGGAATGGCGGCAGAGAGTTCTGTGTTTGTTGGTTTGTGTAAGTATCAAAGGTGAGATCTGTGGGAAGGTCAAAGATCGTGCATTCAAAGGATAGCTTTGGGAAATATGGTTATATTATTTGATGCAAACACCTGTATGTCTGCATTCAGGAAGCTAGAAGCATGTTAGCTTAGCTAAGTTGTGCACAAATACGAGAAACAGGGGGAGATAGCAAGTTTGGTCGAAAGATCCTTGGCTAGTTGGCTAGTGAGCAGAGTGTTACCCAATTGCTACTATAATAAGACTGGAGTAGACTTAGAGTATCAAGATTGGTCAGGGTCTGGAAGTGATTTGTTTTAAATGGATTAGACAGTCGGAGCAACATTATGCTATACACTGTTTCACAGCACCAACTGGACACATGCATAGGATGGTACAGTACTGCTTAAAATTCATTTTGTTCTACATTGTCAGGTGAACAAGAAGTAGGTGCAGCGATTTATGGAAACATGTGAAATACAGTATGTGTGGTAATATAGTGTAAGGTAACAAACTTGAAAGTTAGTATCTGGTATGACCATATTTATTCTTCAACACAGTCTGAACCCTCCTAAAAACTCTTGCTTAGTTCTCTGACAACATGATCCCACACTGCTGCAAAAATGTTGAGCTCCGGCCTCTGGGGAGGATCATTCCCTCCATAAGATCTGTTGCCACTGATTTTCAGTTCACTTCTTGTGTCATTTGGCCTACCTCAGCGTTTGGTCCCTGTCTCCTTTCCTTTAGTATAATTATAGTTAGTATCTATTGTTGAGGGCTGCAGGGTGGTGTGGTGGTTAGCACTGTCACTTCACACCAAAGGGGTTCCAGGTTCAAATCCCAGCTGACTTTCTGTGTGGAATTGGCATGTTCTCCCTGTGTATGCATGGGTTCTCTCTGGGTACTCAATCTTCCTCCCACTGCCCAAAGACATGCATGTTAGGTTAATTGGTGACTCTAAATTGATCTTAGGAGTGAGTGTGAGCGTGGATGGTTTGTCTCTGTGTGGCCTTGTGATGGACTGGCGACCTGTCCAGGGTGTACCCTGTCTCTTGCCCAATGGCAGCTCGGATAGGCTTCAGTCCCCCTGCAACCCTGAGTTGGATTAAGCAGGTATAGAAAATGGATGGATGGATCTATTGCTGATTCAGTGATTTGACTGCTGATTGTATTCATATTGGCGTACTTGTGTAGCACTTTGGTCAGCTGAAGTTGTTTTCAAATGTGCTATAGAAATAAACTCTGACTTGACTTAACAATGTCTTCTTGACATCAAGCATTCCATAAAGACCGTCACTGATGCGGCTTCAGTGAACAGTAGATGGATCAACTGAAGGTCCAGATGCATTCACCTCATTCACCTTTCAGATACTGTTTGAAAATAGTGTTTTATAACTGTCAAACTGTTTTATCTTTGGCATTTTTTGTGATGCAGCTAAAGAAATGGTAAGAAACTATGTGTTTTGCAACAGGCTGTTCATAATAAAACGATACAATTTAAAACGGGTTATTTGCTAAGTTTTCTGTTTTGTGTAGATACAACACTGGTTTATGCTTTGTGGGGAGGCTTAAGACTTGTCGGATATGTTTTGTTAACTCTGTTAACAAAGGAGATAGAACTATCGTGCCTCTCCCTTCAAACTGCACACTGGCTAGACTTTGGCTAAGAATATCACAGTAAGCCAATCAGAATACAGTAGGTAAGGAAAATACACCACCTGGAGACTGGTCAGCAAAAATACTGTCAAACTCCTTCAAAGGTGTAACAAGTTGTCTTTACAAATCCGTTTCGTATAGATCATAATAAAAAAAAGCTTACAAGCTTACAATGTCTTAACAGTTCTTTTGAAACATCATCAGGCATGTTGAAACCTTAGAGAAGGATTGACCTAAACTCTGGATTAACGGGCAACACCTCATGTGTGACTGCCAATACCCCTCCACCACGTTCTGTTCCTTTCTGCCTCTGCCAAGTTCTCAGCGAGTAAATCCATGGTTTGCGTGAACGTTTTAGGTTAACATTTACATTTGTTTGCTCACTCAGTCCAAAACCCAGGCAGCCTCCAGTTAAATGACCCTTTTCCCGTTTTAATGGTTTATTACTTCACATTTTTTGCCAAAACTTGCCAAAAGTAAATTAAAAAACACAACGTCTCGGAACCATGCTGCTCTAACAAACACTGTGACCTTGGTCTTAATGGAGTTGCACTCTTCTCTCTGTCTGTTATGGTCCAATAAGCTGCCAGTCCTGCAATGCATCTACACATTCTTTATTTGTTCCACAAATACAAAGAATCGGACACGCAGCCACAACAGAGGCGACACTGTGTGGTGTCTGTGCGCTATCAAGAGACGAGTCACACACACATCACTTGATCCTCAGGCCTCCACAGCACAAGCGGCTTTCTTTGTGTCTTGTCTTATCCAGGAGAGTCACACAACTTGTATTTAGCTGGAACTAAAGATGCAGTCCCATGTGAAGATTTCAACAAGTGATAGGCTTATCGTCCTCCTCTCACAACTGCACGATCAGAAGACAAACAACAATGGTCCATCACTCCCCAGAGAGCGTCAGTCCCCCGATAAATTCTTAAAAGAGGTGTTTGTCTCCTTTTAGCAGCATGAAAAGTGACTGTTCAAACTCTGGAAAATGTTCCGCTTAGTCTGCACTGACTGTAGTTAAGATAATGATCCATAAAAATTCAAGTGGTGGGATTTAACAGTGGGGATGCTGCTGACACCCACATTTCATGGAAGCGTTTGCATTTACTCCATTTTGGAGCCGTTTTCCAGGATATTCTTGTTAAGCACAGGAAATGGTGCATTTCATATTCCTTGCAGCTGCTGCTATGGGTCTGTACAACAAGGCAGTTAGCATAAGAAGCAACGTTTTCTTGACTGGTTTGGAAATTCATCAACATAAAGCAAAATATGAATTAGCATGCTTTGTTACTTGAGGAAGGCTTTACACGCCCAAACATAGAATACGGATAAATTGTACTGCAGAAACATGTATTTGGATCTGGCTGATTACCTCCTCAATTTTACACATCATTTCCTGAACATCCTGAATCACTAAACCACCTACCGCACACAGATGATGTCTTTCTCGTTACAGAGTGTTTACGTCGACGCTTTGAAAACACAGAGGATGTCCAACAAGGAGGAAATGGCTTCAGATGGGAGTCTGAATGTTACACTGACGCTGAGGCTGCTGATGCACGGAAAGGTAATCAGCAGATGTGTAAACAGCCAGAAAGACCTATTGTATTTTTGCAGTAATGGCATGTAATTGTAGTTCAGATTATTCATTTTGGCCATAAATGTGATCATCTGTGTATTGTGTCTTGCTCAAGCGCTTCTATTTTTCTTTCCCAGGAAGTTGGCAGCATAATCGGGAAGGTAGAATTAATTTACAATCCATCAGCCCTCATCAGCTCTTACAGATTTTTTTGTGATTGTCTCATCATCTCTTAAAGTTAATCAAGCTTTTCTCCCACATGATTCCAGAAAGGAGAAACAGTAAAGAAAATGAGGGAGGAGGTGAGCTTTTGATCTGAAGTCTGCAACATAAAAAGACACAATTTCATCAATTCAGGCAGACTAGTTACAACAAATCAAGCTGTGATAACCGTGAACTTTGGTCTCTAGAGTGGAGCTCGCATCAACATATCAGAGGGATCATCTCCTGAGAGAATAGTCACCATCACAGGACCCACTGAGGGAATCTTCAGAGCTTTCTCCATGATTGCACAGAAGTTTGAGGAGGTACAGCAAAACAGATATCAACATCCCTTGAAACTAATATCTCCAAGTATTGCTGAACTTTAGAAAAATCATTTAAGAATTGATCTGTCTTAAAGACAGTGAACGCACCTTTTCTTCAGTCATGCAGAACGACTCAAAAAGAGCTGTCAAATAAAGCTGATGTTCTATACAGCTGCCACTGCAGAAATGGTAACATATTTTCGAATTCTCCCTCAGGATATTACAGCAGCAATGACAAACAGCAACGTGACAAGCAAGCCACCTGTGACACTTCGTCTGGTTTTCCCAGGGAGCCAGTGTGGCTCACTGATTGGCAAAGGAGGCTCAAAGATCAAAGAGATCAGAGAGGTAGGAGTCTTATTCGTTTTTCTTTCACCGCTTGAAGTTGTCTTTCTGCACCCAAACAGGAACAGCAACCCTCCTCCCAAGTTCTCTGACACCTTGAGTATCAAAAACTCAAGTCAAACATTTCTTATTTTACTCTGCCATGAAACTTGTGTATTTCTTTGCTTGCTGTTCATGATAAACCTGCTTATGCCTGTAAAGACAAGCAGAGTTCTCATTCTGAATGGACAATATTTGTATGTGCCTCCGCAAATATTGAAGCACGCATTGCCATTTGGTTTGCAGCTGCTCCCTGCATGTCGAAATGTGGTCAGGGTAATTTGTGGGTGCTTCACATAGCATTTCAATATGGATGATGGTGTGCTCTTTTCAGAAGTTAATATCCTTTTTTTCTTCTGTTGTCTGGTGATAAAAAGACCACGGGCGCTCAGGTTCAGGTGGCAGGAGACATGCTGCCGGACTCTACAGAGAGGGCTGTCACGATCTCCGGCACTCCACAGGCCATCACTCAGTGTGTAAGACACATCTGCTCTGTAATGCTGGAGGTGAGCACTGTCAGACTGCACATGAGCTTCACATTCAACAGCTCTATTTAGGTGTGTGGCATGTATCAAGGATCTGGTGGAAGGTGTTTGGTAGCACATTCTGGATATTTTCTAGGCTAAAGTAACGCTGTCAGGTTATCTTTTTGTATCTGATTGAAATAATGTATATAAAAGCAAATTGCTGCGTTTGTAGTACAACAAAAGCATGAGAGTCTAGACTGCTTTCAGATTGTCATTCCTGCTGTGCTCTGGCAGGTATTTCATCCATTATATTACAACTTCCCTCTGTGCTTGATAAATAGCAGCCTGATCTTACAACAAAGCAAAACTAATAGGTAATAGGTGTTTTCCATAAATGAAAAACAAAGTTGCGTCACAACCCATGATAAGCAATTATGAGACGATTACTCTTTTGTGCAGAGCAGCGTTCATGTGACATGAAAAAAAAAGCCCTTCCAATGAATAGTAAACTGTGTAAGCCTAAACCATTTTTTTTTTAATTGTAACACTTATCAATCGAAGCCTCATGAATAAAAGCAAAACAGAAAATTTAAAGGACTGTGGAAATCGTCTTGTCATACCCGTCGTCTCTGGCATGGGAGTGGGGGGAGTGCTTGAATGTCCATATCATCATGCAGCAAGGCTGGGCATCTGCATGGTTTCCATGTCTGAGACTCTCGACATTCTGTGAACACATAAACTCGGTACCACATACCAAATATATGTAGAAGTTCTATAGATACAACCATCTCGGTTTGTTGTGCCGAAGATCCCCAAACACAGGCAATAAGTTGGCCTAGAGCTTGTAGTAGAGGTGAGGATATTTCCTACTCTCCTGGAAAGTTTTTCCTCAAAACAAATATCTGTGTTGTTGTTTTTCTGGATGGAGATTGATTAACACGCATGTGGAGTCGATGCACTCAGTCCACATGGTTGGCTGTGTGTGGTAGGCCATCGAGTGACCTTCGTGGACTGGTAAATGTGAATAACTTTATGTCGACGCAGAGCGGACGCAAAAATAAAAGAATTGCTTCTAATGCAGCGTGACATAAGCTGGATATCAGTATTTTTTAAAGAATGGGAGGGAGTAATAACAATTGTTGTTGTACAATTTTTGAGACCTATTGGGAAAAAGCAAACATTTTACACTGTGGAGCAACATAGCTATCATGCATTCTGGTGTGAGATTGGGTTGCAACCAGCTGTTGAATACTATCATGTCATGGTAAGAGAAAATCCTTTTCCCAAAAAATGCCTATAGGTTGTGCATTCGTGCAAGCAGACACGACCTATAACTACGTTTTAAGACTATATGATTGTATGATAAGTGTAAAAATAGCTTCCACTAGGGTTACATTTTCATTGTAAAAAGAATATATTTTAGTTCTAAACATTATTGTTTTCTAACTCTAATCAAATTTATAGTCCAAACCCAACCAGTACTGAACGTAACTCAGGAGTGAAAATACACACATCACACGTTCGTCTTAGGCACATGGTTTCAAGCTGATGTGGAAATGCTTCTGAATTGTGTTTCCATTCTGGTGCTTGTATGGGTGGTACTTTATAAGACGCCATAATGGGTTGTATTTCGGGATATGAACAAATTATTTCTGATCATTTTGATTGGAGGACTTGTTGGGTGTTAATGTCCTACAACTGGATCGAGCAGAAGTGGTTGCTTGGATTTGGGTGCAGAATCCACATGACCAGTGGAAAAATGCAAACTTACTCCGGATCATCAGCTCTGCTCACATCTTTCTTTGGTTCAGGGTTTCATGCAGCGTTCACAGCACATGAATGAGGCAGAAAAAGATTTAGTGAGTGATATGAAATAGAGCATCAAATAGACCACTGCCAGTGAGACTACTTTCCTCAGCTGTAGCAGTGAATAATATTTTTCTCTTTTTTGGTTTGCATGACTGTTGCTTTATAGTCTCCACCAAAAGGAGCAACTATTCCGTACCGTCCCAAGGTCCTACCTGCTGGAGCCCATGCAGTATTAGCACCGCAACACTCAGCACAAGTAAGTAATCGTGTGAGGGTGGTCAAGTTGTGATTCTAACTGATTATAATCAAATTTTAAAAAATTGCTGCTGAGTCACACTGATCCTTGAATATGTTTTATCCACTAGAGGGATATACTCTATCCATAGAATGAAACTCTACATGTTTAATGCTGTTAGCATAATGATGGTGATGATCATGTTAAATACACAGCCAAAGATTAATGTGGCAGAGATGCGAATAACTGACATTTACATGAATAATTACCCGGCAGTATGAAACCTGTCGTCTGTAAAGTTCATGTTTTCCATGGGCCGACAAGCTGCTGTTCTGAATTTGGCACAGTCTGCTCTGACCTACCGGACATCTGTTTATGTTATTGGATTTCCAGACATGGTCAAAGTGAGGGAAAAAGCAGCAGATGACATTTAGATGAAATTCCATCAGATCTATATGCATTAGAGCTCTGGAAAAGTGGAAGGGAATGGATTTTTACTGCCCTGATTTTACTTTTCATATTCTGTGTGACAGTTTTGTATTTCAAGTGACACGTTACAATTGTCTACACTGCTCAGTCATATGCCAACATCTCATCTCCTATTCCCTTCAGGCCTTTGCAATTCCCGGGCAGTACGCTTTTGCACATCAAGATGTAAGTATGCTAATCTGAATGACTAACAACCGTCCTAATGATCTACTCCTGCCCACTCCTTCCAAGCCACCAATAAGCCCTCTTTGTGTCCCATTCTGCAAAGATGAAACTTCAGTAATCCGATCTGTTGACATCACTAACACTAACCCATAGTGGCAGCATGCATTGATTGAAATGGAAATGAAGATCTAAAGAGTTTTAATCAATTGTAGTTGTGTAGCTAGATATGTGACTGTATATTCTGATGAATTCTACTAGAAGCCAGCATGCTTTCTAAAGGAAAATGAATCTCTTCACACTGACTCCGTCTGTGATGTTTGTGAACTTCAGATTGGCTCTGTATTGTAGCTGTCAGCTCCTCTGAAATAATCCAGTTTGATTGGTTAGCTCTAACTTCCTTCCTACCCTGCAGTTGACCAAGCTTCACCAGTTGGCTATGCAGCATATCCCCCTCCCTTCCCTTGGGCAGAGCAACCCTACCTTCCCTGGTACGTACCCACGGCTCCCTGGGGAAGTCCATCTCTCCCTCTGTCTTCACTCCTCTTCGAATCACACCATCATTACACTGCTGTCACTTCAGCCAGGATCGAGGATGACTCCATTCACTCAGAGTTTACAGACACAGGTTTTTTCTTTTCTTTTCGTAGACGGTGGCTTTACAGAGATGCGCATGTAACAAACGACCTGTCATTTTTTGTAGTGGCATTTGCATCTATTTGTACATAAAAGGAAGATGAAAAACAAACACAAAAGAATAGTGAAAAAGATTTAGCCACCAAGCAATTCTATTATCGACAATTTAAAATGTTAGAAACTGAAATATTTATAGTCCATATGTGACACAGAAACAGCAGCTTTATCTGAGATGGAAATGTGAAAAATGACCAACATATTTACAGCTAAGTGAATATTCAACCATTTCTCACTATTTCTCATTTCCTCCCAAAATTCAACTCTACTTGCCCAAATTATCCCCTCCAGAAAAATGAATCCTAATCTCTCGACCCCATCCTCTACCTCTACAACATTTCTCCCACAAATCTAACATCATCTTGGCCGGACCATCCCTGACCTCAACCGTCCCACATACTCATATATTCTGCCATAACTAACTAAACATTACCAAATTTTGATTATTCAGGCAGGATTGGTGTGTTAGCTATACTATTCTCTGTCGAAAACTACCTTTTCTAATTGTAGATATAAATCAGTGAATAGCATATGTGTTTAATGTACGTATACTGTAGCTTTTTATATGTAGCGGCATTGTTTTTTGTCATTTCATGCTCTTAACTTAGCCATATAATAGTGGTAAACTAGCTCAAGTAGAGCAACATGCGATGCCATGAAAGTGGGGGCTATTAGCACCATCCAGTTGTTATATTCCTTGTCCTAATTTGCAGGATTGGAAGCGTCTGTCCCCACAAGTACACAAGAGCTGGCAATACCTAATGATGTAAGTGTCACATTGTTTGTGCTCACCCACTAAAACCTGCAACCTCATGCTACTGACTTCATTAAACATTTCTGGGAGAACAGCGATATAAATTTTGGGACACACTCCTTCTTGGTTCCAGAAAGTAATTTATCCTTTTTTTTTGCTTATAAAGATAATGGCACAGAGTCACAACATACTATCAGTAGAACACTGTTTTAAGGTTTTAGAACTATTAGCATGTTTGTGGTTGAAGAGCAGGTTACTTATAGAATGTGTGTTATATATTTAATTTTCAGTTATGTTTAAATCTCATTCTAAGGGGAGTTGTTTTGTGGAAATATGCTTATTCACTTTCTTGCTGAGACATGAGACTCTCATTTAAGCCACAGTTTAGACACTAGAAACACGGGGAAAAGCAACTAGCCCTGTCTGTGACTTTAGAGTTTTTGTAATGCAGTTGTGTGTCAAAGAAAGTACACTCTCTCTCAGTTCTAATGTTTAATGTATCAGAACAGAGTGGAAAACCATCTGGTCCGTACAAGGCTTAAAATGAGGGCAATACACCTGAGATGAGCTAAAACAATTGACATATTGTAGCATGTCATTATCTATGTAACAAAAAAAGCAGAAGTTTTGGCAGTTAGCTTGTCTTGAAAGAGGAAAGATTAACGAAACAATGTGTTGCTGCCAATATGGGAAAGGGAATAAATCAACGTTCGAACAATTTGAAGAAAGAAATCTAAAATAATTCAAGAAATGCATCTGAGAAAGTTTACTCCAGGCTAAGACCGTACCAACGCTTCTCAGAAGTTCATGACGGTACAATTAGAAAAAGGACTGAACAAGAATGGGTGGTTTGGAAGAGTGACCAAGAATAAAGCATCTTCTCTTAAAAGAACATGACAGCACGGCTTAGGTTTGTAAAGTTGCTTCTGACCAAACCACAGTACTTGTGGAATTGTATACTTTGGTCAAACAAGACCAGAGTGGAGATGTTTGGTAACGTACAGCACCGTGTTTGGTAAAAAGCAAACGCAGCATATTAGCACAAACATCTCATGCCACCACAGTGGTGGAAGGCTGAGGATTTGGGCTTGTTTTGCAGCCACAGGAAACTGGGCACCTTGCAGCCATTAAGACGACCGTGAACTCTTCTGTTTGCTAAAGTATTCCATATCTAAATGTGAGGCCATCTGTCTGACAGCTATAGCTTGGCTTAAAAATTATCTCATGCAACAGGACAATGATCCCAAGCACAGCAGCAAATCTACAAAAGAATAGATGAAATAGAAAAGAATGAAGATGTTGCAATGGTCCAGTCAGAGACCAGTCCACAGCTCGATTGAAATGCTGTGGTGGAACCTTAAGAGAGCTGTGCATGAACAAATGCCTGCAAACCTCAATGAACTGAAGCAATGCTGTAAAGACGAGTGGGCAAAAATTCCTTCACAGTGATCTGATAAGATCAGCAATTTGACTTAGTTCTTGTTAAACAATTACATGGTGTCATGTGTTGATGGTTTATGTTTGGTTGTCTTTACATGATTTTGGAATTGAAGGGGAGCGTTCTCTCTTTTTCACATGACTGCAACCCTGTTTAATCAACATAAAACCAATGCACAAGCAGCAGGTTGTGTGTCAGACTATTTTTGTGGGCAGGAGCAGTGCCTTCGTGGACTTGTGCTGTTTCCAGGCAACCACAGAAGAAACAAGGAAGTCACAGTGGCCAGCCATGAAACAGTCAAGCACGTAACCTTTCCCAAAACCGTAAATTGTCAGTCAACACCATGTGTGGAATAAGCAAGCAAGATTTGACATGCTAATTAGTGAGCTTTGGAAGTGCTTACGTTGTACACAGAGCTGGGGGCTGTTTCCTCTGTTTTCAGTCCATCATATTTACCACAGAGATGAAAGAGTGGAATTAATCATCTCAACTTTCAGCAAGAAATTGAGTAAACAGACACTCCAAAAATGTTGGCAGTTTTATTACAATGAAAGCCATTGCTCATGTAGTGAAATGATATCCCTGGAGTATGGACAGATTCCATTTCATTCATTTCAGCAGAGCATGGAAACATGACATGTGGTGTTATTTACATATTTCTAATCTCCTCCTCCCAGTTTATTGGCTGTATAATTGGAAGACAGGGCAGCAAGATCAATGAGATTCGCCAGGTCTCTGGAGCTCACATCAAAATTGCCAGCGCCACTGATGGCTCAGCCATGCGCCAAGTCACGATCACAGGCTCACTGGCCAGCATCAGTGTGGCTCAGTATCTCATCAATGCCAGGTAAGACAATACACAGGGCAGCCATGTCCAGCGGTGGCTCTCATCGCAGCATGATGATAAGGCAGCTGAGCAGCATGCTATTGTAAGAGGGCAGATTTGTTGTGTTCAGGTTGAGGCTGGATTAGTTCCAACTCATTGCTCCATTCTCTGGACTGCATTAAAATCCTTGTTGTCTCTGCTTCTTTTGTTTCTTTTTTTTTTTTTAACACATTCCTTCTTTGATTCTGATGTTTTCTCCTCTCTCACCTCCCTTCTCCTTTGTCTCACCCATCCTTTTTTTTCACTTTTTCACTGTCTTCCCCTAACCCCTTCGCCATCATCTCAACTCCCCGGCCTGCAGCTTAGAGATGGCTAAATACACCATGCAGGCCGCTTCCTCTGCGACCCCCGTTGATCTCAACATGAGCCTCTCTCAGTCTGCTCCCACTGCCTCCACCGCTGCTTCTTCCATGGCCGTCCTGGCGGCCACCACCCCAGCCCCCACCACCATTAACGTCCACTCTCCCTCCATCCAAAACCCGCATTACGCCGTCCCTGTTTCCAGCCTGCTTGGCATGAAAACTCTCCCTCTCCTGGCTGTCCACCCAGCAGCCGCTTCCAGCCTAACACAGGGTTTATCCGCTTACACCACAAAAATTTCAACCTCCGGAGTCAAAAAATCTGATCGGCAGAAGTTTGCTCCTTATTGATGCCAGCTTAAGTCTAGTCGGTGTAGCTGACAGATAAAATGTTATTAAAAGATGGCAGATAATTTGATATGAGCATATAGGCTTGAAAATGGCTTACACCAGTGTGTAAGTTTTATTCCGGTGTACCATGTCTTTTCCATAAGCCAGAGGGATATTAGACAGAGACTGAAATGAAGGTAGTATTAAAACATGTCTTCAGTAATTAAAAAAGGCAGAAGAAGTGCATATTAACTCAGTATTATCTTATGAACATGCATAACATTCATGTGGGAAACTCAGGCTTGTATTAGTATCCAGGGAGAATATATTTTTGAAATGAATTCATGTTCCAGAGCTTTATAATAACACTTACACCAGGAGGTCCATAGTCCATATATTGACTTAGTTTTCTATCTTTGTAACGTTTTTTTTTCATTATTTTATTAGAAAATGCGAACTAGTATTATGAGATGTGGTGCTGTGAGAATGTTTGTCTTGTACAATAGAAGTCAGTATGTTCAATATCTTTTTTTTTTATAAAGGATTGCTCCACTCTTCTGTCATGTGTCCTCCTTTCTTTCACTATAGGCTCTCATCAGTGTTAACTGGCTTGGGTGTTCTGTAGTAGCGTTGCACTGTTGCAGCTCTGATGGGATTATCTTAAAGCCACAATGGATTCTAGTGGATTTCACTCTACCCAGTAATCCTGTAGAGCAGGACTGGCCTAACTCATTTTACTGGTTCTGTACACGAGCTCGCTTTCTTGTTTATTCTCCAGCCTAAACAAGCGGAACGCTTCAACTTTCAGCATCTGAAATGAGCCCTGATCAGTTATTTTTGAGGAATGTTTTATTCATGTGTTTCTCATGCCTCCCCCCCATCCCTCAAAACAATGCTAATTTGTAATATTTGTAAATGACGTGACTGAAATAAATGGAACTTTTTATGAATGCATTATGGTTGATTTGTTGTCATCTTAATATTTGACAAAACTTTTCACTTATTTCTCTGTCTTCTTAAGAATAAATCTTTGAACAGACCTCGTACTCAAAAGCATGACTCAGGAGCTAGTTTTGAAAGTAAAAAATATGAGATCTACTCACGAGCGGGAATAGGATTTAATGAAAATCACCCCCAACCACCCACCTCCCGTGGTTGTACGCCTTAATTTATCAATTTGTAGAGGTCTATACGCTATATAATATATATATATAGAGCTGACAGAAATGTATAGCCATGTTTTAAACATAGAAAAAAGGGAATTACAATAATTTCCTAATAACCCAAACCTAAAACAAACTGAAAATAGCCAGAAGACATCAAACCTTGACTGCTCTCTTTGAGCCCGAATTTATTCAAAATGGAATGAGGCACTAGTGGACAACTGTCTTAGGGTCTGCTGAGTCAAATATTTCACTCTTTTCGGTAGTCATAGGCAGTGTGCTCTGGGCCATAAAAGGGAAAAGGACCATCTGGCTTTTTATCAGCATACAGTTCAAAAGGCACCATTGGTGATGACATCGCGATGCATTCGAGCACATCGCATGGGTGAGCTATACATCTTCGGAAAGCAAATTTAAGGCCGAACAATTTACAGCAACTGTGGAGCAATGTCTGCTGCTTTTTCAGGGAAGGTGTTGTTTATTTCATCAAGATAAAGCTGAAGCCTTGACTGCTTCAAATAGTAATGTTGCTGCAAAGAAACTACAAAGACGGGCCAGCTTTGCACACTTCTTCAACCTTTCACCACAGATGGTCCGTAGTCACCCGAGATTACAATCAATTCAGCATCCGATCAAATGTGAATAATGATCTCTACCCTTTTTTTTGTGTGTTTTTGCAGATTATTATGATATCACAGTGACGCTGACCTCTGACCACATTGTGATCATGTCATTCTTAAGTCTCAAGAGAACATTTCTGTAAAATTTGTCCAAAAAATGTCTTAGTTGTTCAAGAGATTTCACAATCACATGAATGGGATAGATAAAAAGATTGTGTGGGGGTGTGTAGGTTGAGGCAATATCGGAAGTGCTGGCAAAGTTTGAAAACAAGAAAAAGTCACTGAGCACAAAAACAATCCTACACTGCAGGAGCAGAGCTGCAGACCGTAGTGAGGTGAGCAGTGAAGATCAGGGGGAGAGCAGACTGAATGAAATGTGTCAGAAACCCAAGACTGTGAAATGTGAATCAAACCTATTTTGTTCAGTGTAATAATCCTCAAATGGAAAAAAAAAACAAAGCATTCTTAACTTCGAGTTTCTTAGGAGATGGAGATATGGTGCAATATTTGTCCAATTCGCAAATTATATTATGCAAATCTCATCAGAAAACTGACACGTCTGAGGTTATATTTCACTTGTGTTGTTGACTGATATGCATAAAAGCAAAGATCTGGCATCCAGACACTTTTCCCTGAAGAAGAAATGTGCCTCTACAGCCTGTGGATCCACAGCTTTAAACTGCACTACTACCGAAACATAGGAATCAATAGAGAGCAGTAACAGTGGCCATTAACAATGTGCTATCCTTGGTATTATAAATGCAGTTAATTGATGGCAGAGGGTTCAAAGCCCCTCACCAAACATGTTTTTCTACCTGCACTCTCTGGGAACAGCAGAAGCTAACTGAAGACAAACCTTACAGTAAATATTGAACACATGGTGCAGCAAAAATTCTCAGAGGTCTTAAAAAAGCACAACTTAACCTCCAGCTGTCCGCTCAAGCATGCTGCTAATGGGTAGGTGGGGTAAAGTTATGTTTCTCTACACCGCTGCCGTCCTGTGTCCTCTTTACCCCCCGCCCCTCTGTGAAGCTTACTTCACCCAATTTTCAGCGTGAAAAACCCGGAGGTGGGCACTTCTGTTCTGCTTGATCTGTAAAGTATGGGTAGTGAGGCATGTGGGCCATTTCCAGAGCGAGCTCAAAATGCTGAAGTGGAGATAATCAATAGTTAATGGGGGAGAAATGTAATGACAGTGAAGGATGACATTTCAACCTCAGGGAAGGTGTAGCTGTAGAGAACAGTGCTGCATGTATGCCGATGTGTGCCCGGGGCAGTTATGAGTTTGCAGCCAACTTCTAATGCCATATTAATGATTTCCTTTTTCAACTTGATAAAGGCAGGAATGAGGGGCCTATTTTTGGGTTTGGCTGCCATCGTTCAGTTTTGAAAAAGCTATTTCGAGGTAAATAAGTGGATGAGTATTTTTCCTTCTTAGGAGCATAATCACTTGAAACTTTGTTGCAAATTGGAAGGCAGAGCTGTCACTCAGTCCCTGATGAAGAATCATTGCACTGCTCTTGCAGTCCTCTCTCGCCTTATTGTGTTTCGCAGTATTTCAACTGCCCATTGTTATTATGAAGTTTTAAATCTAAAATGCCTCAATTAAAAAATAAAAAATGTTTCCCAGAATATATGCAGCAAATTCAGAACATTTTAATTTGTTATGATTATTCAACACAGTTCAGAAATACATCTGTGGGAGTAATTATTTATGCCTGACAAGTGGGAATTATTTGCCTGGGTTCAGACATCTGAACCCGTTTACTCTAAATGGAGTGTAACGACCTGTCAGTTCTGTGTGTTATCAGGCAACATGTTTATGGTTTTGCACATCTCCAACAGTGTTACTTTAAACCTAATTTTTTTTGTGTACACTAAATAGCTTCCAGCAACAAACACCTTATGTGATTCTTCGTCTTGTGCCTGTCTATATTATACTACCTCTGGTAATTACAGTAGAGGCGTGTTTCTTTAAAAGCAGAGAACTTACTCATCAGTTGGTAAATCAAACCACGTCCTCCACCACTGGCTTCAAGTAGACTCGACAGAAGAAAAAGTTATAGAAACAACTGTCTGAAATCACTGGTCCAGTCTCACTGAAACACATGAAACAGTACAGAAAACTTGGTATTCTTATTGATGAACATGAATTCAGATTTTTTTTCCACGCGTAACTGCACAAATGTATTTCAGTAGGTCGTCTGGCTCGTGTTTGTCCAATACATTTTGTGTATTTAGCCGTGGGAGCCGGATTGGGCAACCAGAAATCAAGGAAATGACAATGCATTACATTGTTACAGAGTCTGTTTTAACACAAGTCATGATGTTTCCCTAACCTTATCCAAATAGTTTATAATATGTAAAGCAGAAACAAAACTGACAGAATTCTAAAATGACATCTGATGCACCTAAATCTGATGCATCAGTTGTTTCATGACTGTTCGTGACTCCATATCCCAGTAGGTACAGTAGCGATTTTCATGTCCAACAGCACGAAAGGTCTGCGAAAACTGTAACGTGAACCCGAATGATTCGATCAAGATTTTGTGTATATGTCATAACTGGGTTAGTACAGTCACTAATAGCTTAGTAACTAGCGCTGTAACATCACTATCAAATGTAACTCAAGTTTACTTTAAAAAGACTGATATCACATTAATCTGTGACATGAGCACGTCTTCTGAGCGCCATTTTGTGTTGGACGCACGTAAACTGTTTAGGCAGTTACACGGGAAGCAATGAGCTTCTCCTCCGCTGACTTTGTTACCGGGGTTACAAGTTGGTGATGACTCCACTGCTTCTGTGAAAAGGTCGGAGATTCACTCACTCAGAAGAAAGCAGAAATGAAGTTGAAACATCATTTAGCAGGCAACATGGAGCCTAATACAATAAAACGAACAAAACAGCATGTGAAAGCAAAAAGACTGAAGTGTTAATGAGCAGTACGACTTTTTTAAACTGTTTAAAATCATTGTGACTTGATAACCGAACAAGTATCTCTTGGTTAAGACGTTTCAATATGTCACTCTAACAACATCCCTTCCTGAGAAGAATCTGTAGACAACTGACAGCATTGTGAAGCCCATTTTATTGACTTATCCAAAGCCTTGTCATTGTGAAGTGCAGAAATGTCAGAATATGATGCCTATTAGTTTGAAACACATCTATCAGGTAGATGTCAGTATGCACAGGAAGAAGTTAGCCCAACAGTATTCCCCCTGGTTGGGTCCTTGGTTGTTACCAACATGTACTCCTCTAGACTTGTAACACAGATAGGTCAAGTATATAATGATTCATCATCATTGCTTTTTATGGGCTCAAGTTGGAAGGTCTACATTGTTCCCCCACAAACATAATCAATGGCATGTTTTTATTTATGAGGCTGTCCTTTATCTGCTTCCCTCAAAATGGTATGCAAAGTTTGTTTTCTTCACCCTCTGGACTTATTCCCTTAATCAATTTAAAGCTATTTTACATTAATTAGAGGGAGGCGCAATTTAATGACCATGTTTTAATCCAATCCTATTTAATCTAATTGTGACAAATGTTTTGCAAATCATGAGAGATGCAATTCTCTTTGCTCACCTCAATTAGATTTTTCACGTTTGAATAGTGGTTTCAATACTATATGTACTATATAGGTCATAACTAGATTAGTAACTATGTACTTAAAATACTTACCTTCTGCATTTGTCTTAATTACACATATAAGTCTGTGTCATGGATTCCAGTTTGTCACCAATCGTTATATGACTCACTAGTATTTATTTATTTCAGGAAATCTAAATACAGTTATTTGCATGATGTCTGAACTGATGCACAATAAACTTAGATAGGTTTTAGTAACATATCAGTTCATTTATGGAACTTCATATACATATTTGTGTTTGCCATGCAAATGTTTGTCTGGTGACTAGTTGAAACTTCAAATAGGTTCATATTTCTAAAAAAACAGATACTGGCCTTGTTGCTGAGAGACAATATTAAAGTAAAGTTTTATGTAACTAATATCACCATATCTTATCACATTTCAATTAAAAAATTAGCTCAGTGTAGGTTAATACATATATGACTAATCATCAACATCATCATGCATTTATCAAACATTACTTGGCTGTCAGATTGATACCCGTATTACAAAGCCTACCACTAAAAATCCAGTTTTTAACTTTAATAAGTCAATGGTTTTGTGTGTTACAAGTCACATCACGAGCCAAATTAGTCACTGACACTATGGTTGAGGATCTCTGCCTCAGAACCTACAGTCAGACACATACAAGATTGGAGGAACGTTTCCTGACCAGTTGTGGGATGGAGCTGTACGGCTGATTTGTTTGCACTGTGAGGAACCAAAGAAATGTGAAGCTATTGCAATCTAAAAGGAGAAGTTAGCTCAAGCTACGTGCAAAAGACAGCAGAAACAAGGAGAAGATATTGACTCAATGGGCTTTGTTCTTGTTGTGAAGGTGGCTGAGTCTGTGCTCCCTGTGCTCAATCTCAGCTCAGTCTCTTGTACACAGAGTTACAGCCAGCTGAGGTTCTAAATCAAGACTCTGGAGACACTTCCACAGGCAACAAAACTGCTTGGGACATAGTTATGCCTGGGACCTGGTGGCTGGTTGATGGCTTTATTATACTGTATAAAACTGTCAAATATATGATTGTTTATTGTATTTTTGTAGACATAGAAGGAGTCAGGTGTCCAACAAAAAAAGAAATGTGTAACAATAACATTCAACATTACGTGTTAATCATAGACTGCTTGAGACCACATCAAACTATAACCTACTTATGAAGAAAGCTGCCGTTACATTGTTTTATGACTGAGTATCTGGTACAGAAATGTTACTTTAAATGTTTGCTATTTCCTCCTTACATTCATAAGAGTGAAAGGATGAAGATGGACTCAATTCCAACAATAAAGTAGCTCAAAATGATTGCCTACTTCAAATATTTGCAAGAAGGCCATAGGTGAGCTGTGATGGCTACCTAAAGTTAGCGAGTTACCACTGCGTTTTAAAAGAATAGTAATTTAGAATTCAGTACATTTATAATAATCAGTTGAAAGCAATTGAAAGTATCTGTAACCTTGTGGGGTTCAGGATTAAAACGACTCAATTTTATATTGGCTATTAAAAGGGAAAAAATGTTCTCTATATTAGATGGATTCTTGGGAGTGAGTGTAGGTGGATGGTTAGGCCGTTCATGTGGCCCTGCGAGAGTCTCGGTGTTTAATTTTAAATTAGTAATAATTAAGCTATTTAGATTTTCAATATGCCACCTGTGTTACTTCAGTCTGTCTTTTCTCGTTTGGCATCAAACGCCCTTAAGCATATAGTATGTGTTACAGAAACGACTCTTTAATTAGGCATAATTAGGTAATCACAGCAGGGTGTGAACCATGTGAGCAGACCTGTGAAACATTCACTGGTCTCGCTAATTGACCGCCTGTGCTCATTTCACTGCCCCATCTAGTGTCCGCTTGGCTTAGCGCAACGTCTGAGCACTGCTGCCTCTTTTCTATCCCATTTAATAATTTATTTCTTCGCCACCGTGAGAAAAAAAGTGCCAGAGTGGAGCGGGGGGGGGGGGATCAGTAGCTCTTTGTAACCACGGCGGATCGCCGGAGACGGCGCGCTGTCTTTTCCCTCACTGTGGCCATTAAACTTAGGCGTGACACACTGATGACCTGCGAGCATCCTCGGTGGGAACTGTGCATTTCGCCCGGCTCAACGAGCGTCAGTTCCTCTCCTCATCACTTCAAGATCATTTGTTGCTGTCCTAGCTCCGCCGTCCAGCAGTCAGAAAGCTGTGCTTCACCCCGGCGCACTGACGGACTCGGACAGACTCCGAGGATCACAGGTGAATTATATCAACGCTGCTTATTAGGCATGCAGCTTTTTTTTTATCTAAATGCTTGTTTTTGTTCTTGTTGTTTTGGAAGCCTCAGGTTTAACAGTAACTTACTTAACAGAGATTTGACTGCTCCTTGTTGTCGTCTGTGTATGTTCTCGTGTTTTTTACTAACACGTTGAAACATTAAAGCCACGGAAACTGTGCCTAAAATGGCACCTTTCACCTATTATCATGCAAGAAATGAGCCTGGGAGGGTACGCCAATGCAGACTGTTGAAAGAGCTGTCGCACCTGTGGAGGAAACATAGGTATTCGAGTAAATGAACTGTGTGTGCTTATACTCAAGCACACACACACACACACACACACATATATATCTATCTATCTTTCCAGCTATCTATTTATCTACATATATACATATATTTCTGTATGTATATATGTACATGGGAAGCATCAGAGATTTTCATTGTCACATGAATGCTTTGCCTACTTAAACACTTCAGGATGCAGCATCCACTGAACGCAGCCTCTGCTCTGACCGCCGGAGCCACGGTACAACCTGCCCAATGGTTAATAAATTCACAACAAAGTAGGTGATTGCATGATCCCCAGGTCCCTCTCGCTCTCTCGTCTGTTCTTTTTGTAAAGAAGTAGCTGCTTATTTTCAGGGAATGCCGCAACAATAGGATCACAGATGGGAGATCTATTGGCATCTTTATCTGAATGTCACTCCAGCTCCGGCAAGAGCCAAACAGGCACTTACCTGTCTCTCATTATCACGTCCTCGCCTCTCTTTGTTCATTTTGAGGAGTGAGCGGTGGGGGGGAAAAAACATGCAAATATTCTCCCTCGTATGTTTCCCGCCTTGGACTTTTCTTGGCAGGCTTTGTGCATGGGCAGATACTCACCTTGTTCTCCTGCACGTAATCCTAAGACATTATGACAGTTTTGCAAAGCCCTGTTGGTTTTTCATCGCATGTTTGGGAGAAGTTTCTCCTGATTTGGGTCACTCGCAAGATTTACAGTCGGAGGATAAAATTCAATTAGACAGCCCTGCAGCGTTCGTTACTCACTGGCAGATGGCTTAATACTCTTGGATCCCATCTTCGTGTCCCTTAACACTCAAACTGGGTTTCGTCACTTAACACTGTTTTTCTGAATAAAGAGGAGTTTTAAAACATCATTATTTCATCGCTTCATCGCAGCCTTGTCAGCTCCAACCCCACGAGCCACCGCTGTCTGAACGTTTCACATCTTGTCCGCTGTGATTTGCTTTGTCATAAATTGAAGCAGACCTCAAAGTAAATAGTTGCCTTCCCCTCGCGTCATGGATGGCATGTGGGGATGTTGGCACAATGGGAGTTGGAGAATCTGTAATGTGCAGTAAATGAACTGCACAAACCGGTGAGGGCATATTTGTCTTTCTGAGTTAATTCCAGCCCCGAGGGAGATGGTTTCCCTCTCAATGACATGTACTCAGGTTTAGCAAAAGGGCATTTGCTTTGGAGTTTTACTTTGCAAAATGAATGTGAATGTGACTTTTGCTCAGGCTCATTGTCGGATTTAAACCGGGTGCAGTCTTGACACGAAGCAGACATCGAATAAGAAGAGACGCTGTTGTCATTTCCTTTCACCATGAGATTCTCTGTTAGATTGCGTTCACAAATTGGCGTTTTTTTTCTTTTAAAATCCGCTCTAAATCAAGACTAAACGGGCGATTAGAAACAAACAAACGGGTGGAAACATTTATGTTTAGGTATGGAAAATTCCTGGAGATTAGAGCGATCTCAAGGTGCATTTGTCCCTATTTACAGCATTATCGTGCCAGCGTAAGATCTATCAACCCCCCTGGAAGAAACCTCTCTGAGTGACATTAGAGACGAAAGCAGCAGGGAGGTCAGAGTTAACTCTACTTGACTGCTGCCGCTTGTGTTATTGAAGCCTTGCCAGTTCAATTTATATGAATAATAGCAGCCGGTTAGTCAAGGCAAAGCTGAACTCAAAGCAAGATCTCAGACTGTTGTGTCGAGACTTATCGTCCATATTCATTCTGCTGTGTGATAAGAATGACAACAATTTATGAGTCATACATCAATGCGATGGTGAGCACCACTGAAGGATGACCTAACAGCTAGGTTGAATCGCTGCTTGATTAAACATTGTTGCCACACTTGAGTGGTCTTACCGGCTCTGGTCAGGAGCCTTAGCTGTAAAGGGAACTTTGGCCTTTGACGGAGGGAATCATAGCAACACTGACGGTAATGAATGAGCTGCTCTGCTGCCAAACATCGGGACTAATGTTGAGTTCATCCAGTCTAGTGCTAGAAGCAGAGACATTTAAATGTCAGTGGAGAGTGGAAACATTGTCAGTTCTCAAAAATAATGGCACAGGGATTGGCAGCATTTAAATTTGCAATGTTAATGCTGGAGCAAAATTACAAAATGCAACTTTTTGAATAATTATGATTTCCCTTCAAGCTGCATAATCACTATTCTAGCATCTACTGTATGTATGATTGTTGATGTTAGGTGTGCAGAGAAATAAAAGGGAAAGCTTCTTAAAGTCAGAACAGGTTATGTTTTAGGAGGAGGGTAAAATATTTGGAGGAAGTCCTGTTCTGATGAGGTTTCTCCACTGTGGGTCATTTATAGCTCATACCTCTCTCCTGTCTTCATAGAGAAGAATGGAGGTATTATTTTGGGGCCCGTTTCACCTAGTTCATTCACAAATAAGCCATTTATTTAGTTTTCCCCAGAAACATTAATCTCTGTTGACATACTGCTCATTTAGTTGTGGTTAGGCAGAGTGCAAAACGGAATTAAAAATGGTGGAAACTTGAAATGTGCATTTAATGAAGCTGACAAAAAAGAAAAATGACTGTCTATAAACCGTATAACAACAGATTGCATAACTTTAATATTCAGTGTGATACATGGGTCATCCACTAAGACAAAATTTCATTTAGTTTGCCTAAATATTCATATTAGCTTACACATCTGCAGCATTGGTTTCTGGTGACCCTGCAGGGATGCATTGGTTTCTGCTCCCTCTTCAGCTTGGTTTCCAGCAGAGAGCCTCCTGTTGTTTGACTGAGGCTTTAACTGACAACCTTCACATCCCTGGTCTAAGGTACCAGCTGGCTCAATGATGCAGACATTACAAAGCTGAACTCCGTTCCTTTAAACTGTTGTGCGACTCAGTCGTCAGCCTCTAACAGTGTGGTCAGAGATGTTTCAGTGATGTGTTTTTTAAGACGTACAGCGCATTGTTTTTGCTGGTTTACAGGGCTCACGCTTTCTACTTGCATCATTTATTATTAATCAAAGGTATACTTAAAATCAGAATTAGACACAGCAGTAAAGACCGGTGGAGGTTCGGGTTTAAGTGGAGTTATTATCATACATGTTTGATTATTCTCTTCAAAGTTTTTCCAACATTGTTGAGCTGCAGTCTGTTATAGTTTGACACAAACAGCATCTTTTAGGATTTACAAGAAACTAATGTAGTATTCTTAGTTGTTCAGATTTGACTTTTGTGCAGACAATGTTTGCACGTTACGTTTCTTGATATTTGCCTGTACAAGTTAAGTATTTTGAATCCTCGCAGAATCAATTGTCAAACTGATGAAACCACATGCCCACACTGCTTTGAGTGGCTGAAAAGGTGTCTCATGCTAATTTTCTTGCATGGAAAAGTGCTTGTTTTCCAGAGATAATTATTTGGAGATGACAAGTGTTAATTGGCACGTTGTTTTTCCTCTCACATATCGGTTTCTTTTCTCTACAAAGTGGGTGTTCAAATGGGTGACGAGTGTGAATGAACTCAGTGATATTGGCTTATGTAAACCCTGATATGCCTCTGATTGATGGCTGCTCCCAGGCTGCGGCATCACAGCGTGCGCTGTTCAATCTGAGCGTGAGTGCACTCTGAAAGTTACCACACCGGGTTCTGATCCTGAGAGACCACCAAACTGTGGTTGCAGTTTATAACATATTAGCTCATTAAAGAAAATGATGACTCATTATTAGGCTGGGTCATAGTCCACGTCCATATATAACACAAGCTTCTAAAGAATTCCATAGAGACGTGTAGTGGAGACTGCATTGTGTCTTTAAGTCACTTCTCCCTCGTTGTGTGATTCTCTTGACGTCAGAATGTCCTTGCAAATGTTGAATACAGAGCAGTGAAGATAAAAAGGGGGAAAAAAGGAAAAGGAGAAGAATTCTTCGAAGAGCTGTAGGCCAAAGATAAATCCATGACCTTTTACAAGATGGCAACACTGTAAATGTACGAGTGTTTGCCATTACGCCAAGAGTGGCGAAAAGAAATGTCCACAAGGGCATCTTGAAAATGTACAAAGCACAGGACTACAGTAAGAAAGAAATATTTGTAGTTGCGTTCCAGTCTAGTCTGTAGAAGTGATCAAATTACGGTGACATTTGGGTGTAGTGGGAAATTAATGGGACAGACATCGAGAAAAGATGTGCTTTGATTAAAATGTAGAGATGGCATTAAAATACAGTGACTGTGGTAGAGAATTTAATTTGCAAAGGTTGCAAAGAATTAGTTGTTGTATAAAAAAAGTAAATGTTAAAGGTGACACCGTGCTAAAATAGTTTTTTTTTTTTTCTTTTTCTCGCCAGCAAATTCAAATCATAGACCAAGGTCACTGTTACATGCAAAGAAATGCAATTCGACTGCTGGTGTTTGTTATGTATATTTAAAAAATGCCTGTTTGGAAAAATCCCAGGCTTACTTATGCTAACGCTAAAACATGTTCACACATAGGAGCTCGTTTGTTTGGTTGCCATCTTACTACCTCAAATGAAGACATATACTGCCATACATAGCGCCCAAGGCATCAGTTTATTGCATTTTCCAACTTGTACAATGAAAATTGTACATTTTGGATAGGTGAACAAGCCAGAGCGATCACTTAAATGACTTAGTCAACCTATCAAGTACTGATTGAAATAAGTAAATCAATAAAATGTTGATTCCGAACATGATTCAAAGCACTTAAGAGTGATATTTCTGCCACTCTCACAAACTGAACTGTTCATATGTGCGAACACTGGAATTATACAACAGTTTCCTTTAACTGTAATATATGTAATGGTGCACAACTGAATGGCACAGGAAATCATTTCTTCCTGTTGCTATCAAGCTCTACAGTTCCACCCTCTGACAGTTTCTTTTAACCGGGCACTAGCTAACTAGATTATGGTTAGTCATAGTTATTATGTACACCCTCCCATACACAAATGTACATAGTATATATACACTATCTTATTTACTATTTTACAACTTAGTCTATTTTTAGTTGGTCTATTTTTCATGATATTATTTATTATTCATTACTGTTTTAATAATTACTGTATAGTTCCATAATTGCATTGTTTTCCGTGTGTACATTTCCATTCTTTATTTCAATATTGTTACTTTTTACATCTCCAATGGAGCACTGCAGATAAAAAGAGTTCCCCTTGGGAGTAATAAAGTAGATCTGAATCTGATTATACTGTAAGAGTAGCCTGTCTGCAGTTCTTTAAACCCTAATAAAAGGGGCAATTATAAGCTTAAATGGGCCAAAAAGTCCATACATGGGGTTGTTTGATGGGTTACAAGCAGCTGTCAAGCAGGAGACTTTCTACACTTATTTTCGTGAGCAATGCTCGGGCAGTGAAGTAGTGACACTGAATGATCAATAAATGTTTTCAATCATTGACTGATTGTGTTGCAACTCGTTATGAGTCAAGCCAGTATAAAGAGTTGATTAACTTTAGACTTTCGCTTTATTGCTGCCTCTGTTACCACGACGATAGCACCTCTAAAACAGAGAAACAGCTGTATGATAAAGCAAAAACAATGCCATTGTAGGAAAAGAGCCTTATACAAGTTCAGATTTCCCCTCTGAGCAAAAGCTTCATATTATAACATAACTCTATATATAGCTTTTAATATTCACACAAAGTAACAAATTGAATAACTTTAATCAATAACAGTGTTATTAATTAACAAGTGAGTCATGACACTGTGTACATACATGGAAGCGTACACTTAATGATGTGTAATATCATCTATATTCATTCTTCTCTTCACACCCACACTAACATCAAAACGACTTCATAAACATTATGAATGGCTGCGTGTTTTCGCCTCAGGCTCTTTGTTTATTCACTCCTCCTTCAAAAAACTGCTCCCAAATTCATGTAAATGTAAATGAAAAATTATGTTTACGGAGGAAACAGATACTTATATGTGCCCAGAAGCTTCGACTAGCTTTATTTAGTACAACAATAACATAGGGAAAGTGCTAAAAAACACTTGCTGTTGTATTAGCACAGGTGATGAGACAATGAAATCGGGCAATAACCCCTAAGTGGGCAGCATTCTTTATAAAATGTGAATGTTTGCGGATGATTTGGAGCAAATTATACACACACAGAAGTAAGTATTTTCTGGGGACTATTATCAGTGAATATTCGTGTTGTGGTGGTATGAGACCGCAATAAGTGGAGACCTGTAACTACCTGTGTTACATGAGGTGGACGACTGAGGGAAAAGATTATTTGATTGCGTATCTGTCTGTGTGGAACCGGAAACTCCTGCTCGGTGCTACAGATGGCTGGGCACAGTCACCGTAGGATCCAGCTCATATTTGAGATCAACAAGGTTGATTTTTGTGGCACAACAGCTACCTTGTTTTCCAAGCTTCGATATTTTAAGTCCAACTGAGGATTATAAAAGGCATCGCATCTTCTTGTTACACTTCGTGGTTGAGTTGGCTCGCTAAGGCTGACATTTTGACGTGAATTTGCAACACAATAAGGTGCTGTAAACAACCAGCTTCGCCATTAAGAAGCAAAGTTACACAGACAGCCACAGCTTTTATAGTATGTACAGAGGGTGGGGTTCCTTAATGTAACAGTAGACTTGACACAGTGCATAACAAGCTTAGTCACTGAATGATGTAGAATTAACTGAGATTAATCAGGCTGTTTTTTCATGGGATTTGTTGACAATGAGAAACACGGAGATCTATCAGCCGCTTTGTCCTTTAACACACTGTGATGCTGTGGCCAGTCAGCCCCCTGTTGCCAACCAGCCCGAGGGCCACCCAGAGCTCAGTCCTGGCAGAGTGCACGAGAGCAGCTTTAGCATCAGCAGTATCAGAGTGACACCTAGTAACAGCTGTTAAGGTGGAGAGGTGAGACTGAGAAAAGACAAATGAGGTCCTTTTACTAACGAGCCTCAGCCTCATCTCTCCCTCTCTCTGTCAGCTGCAGCAGCGTTATCGGTATGCGCCTCGTCTTGCTTCCTTTCAGTTCCACAGCTGCTCCGAGGAATCTGCCTCAAACACGGCAATTCTGAGAAAAACACTGCTCAAATAGCGCTGATGTGCCAGCAGTGTCATCCTCTGTTCCTCAGACTGCAGAATTCATGAATATCAAAACGCGAGGGCTAAAAACATATGGAGACACTTTCACTCAAAGAGAGTTAACGTTGCTTGTTATCCGGGCATTATCTGTGCTCTCTGAATTACCACATCTCTAATTACGTTTGCGTTCTGTTTACCTCGTGCTCAGTTGCCCTTTAAGGCTTCTAATTACTCTGTTTGAAATTAGCCGTGCTCTTTTGACAAATTCATCAATTCGTTGAACTATTCTTAAACAGGAACAGAGATGACTTTCCAGTTAATTGTTGGGTCAGTCAATACAGAGTTACCTTTCTCAAAACAAACTGTGAGTGTCAAAATGATCGCGGCCCTTTAAACTGGGCTCAGCAACGACACCAAACATTGTGTGAGAGGGAAATGAATGGAAGTAGGCCACCAGACACAGCAAAGCATCATGGCAGGCATTTGAATTGCAAGACACCACAGTAAATCAAGTTAAGCAGGAGACAAAAACAAAAACATTGACAACAGCTTTTTGAAACTGTGCAGTCCCCGCAGCTGATCTGGGGATTTTGACTTGAATTGGCTGCAGTATATCGACTTCTCGCAGAGTTTCTTTGCGAAAGCTGGAGCAAATTTGCCTTCATGTTAAAAACTGATACCACTACTTGTGAGAGCTATAGTGAATTTATCTTTGAAGACATGCATTATGTTCTGTTCTCAGATCAATTTCGTCTTTTACTCAGCTGACTGTAATTAATGGAAAAAAAGAAAGAAAAAAAGCCACATTGATCCCCGGTCTATCCTGTGTGAGAGGCGCAGGCGGGTGGCAGCGTTAGACTCGGGTCCCTCCCTGGCCATTTTCCTCTTATTCTTTTCACTGCGGGGACTGATTGATGCAGGGGAAGTGTTACAGTGCGAAGCAGCATCGATTTCCTAGCACAGCCTCGTGACCACTCCTTTTCCTGATGATCCAATTCACTGATACCACATGCTTGCATTACACTCAGTGGGATGTTTGTTGAATGAGATGAAGCAGTGCTCTATAGCAGGCCAGTCCCAGAGGCCAAAAGAGACAAAGCCCACATCTGGGATAAAAAGTGATAAAGTACATGAGCATGTAACCCCAGTTCAATTTTCTCTTTCCAGATGGACTGGCTCACACCTGAGATGTGAAGTGTGTTATGTGAGCCAAGGTGTTTTCCCACCTCACTGGTGGTGGGGAGAGATGCTGCACTTCGTTGCCATGACAGCAGAAGTTCTCTTTGTTCTTGGGTTCCTGATGAGTAGCACTCTGTGTAATCCTATAGCGACCTTACCAGTGAGTGGAGATCGTCTAGAAAGGGTGTTGACCCAAATCAGGGAGGACAAACATCAGGACAAGCAGGCCCCCGAGGAGCCGCTGGAATATGCTGCTCAGCAGCGGCCAGAGGAAATCAATGCTTTTGGACCTAATAGGACAGCTGCTAACCGTGCCAGGCCAAACTTCAGCTCCCTAACACTAGGATCTAAAGGCGGGAAGTCCCAGGAGTTATGGAGTGAACAAGACAGCCTGAACCAAATAGATGAGGGTCCCACCAGTGACGTCACCCTCTCTCTGGATGCCATTGATGAGTATGCCTACCCTGACTACAGAGGGAAAGGCTGCATGGATGAGAGCGGCTTTGTGTTTGCCATAGGCGAGGAGTTCACCCCGGGCCCTTCAACATGCCCTTGCCTCTGCACAGACGAGGGGCCTCTGTGCACCAAACCAGAATGTCCCAAGGTCCACCCCCGCTGCATTAAAGTGGACACCAGCCAATGCTGCCCGCTGTGCAAGGAGAAGAAGAACTACTGCGAGTTTCGGGGCAAGATCTACGCCTCGCTAGAAGAGTTTAAGGTGAGCCCATTAACTGCATTCACTCATTTTTGACTTGCTGAAAACTTGAAAGAAGTGCTGACAGAACAGTTCTGACCATCAATGGAGTTTATCACAAGCACCACACAGAAACAAGTAACCTTGCCTTGCAGCATGCAAGTGTGCACACAGGCAGATTTATAATGGCAAAGGTCAGCACTTATCTTTTTTCCTCGCACAACGGCAGACTATTACCGGAGGCTGAATTTTGCCATGCAGCTTCAGCAGACTCCAGTTTTCCTATTCACTTTGTTGATATGCAGAGATACAGTTACAGTAATGGTACAACTCTGCAGATCACACCGCTGCATGTGGGCGTTTGGGGAAAGACACAAAGATACATCAGTGAGGTCTGTACTCTTTTATCTTCTAACACTGATTTGAAAGGCTTGAGTCAGGATTGCACCTCGTCTCTGATGAGGCCATGCATTTAATGGCACTTTAATGCTCCATTTTATGCATGTCGCCTCTTACTGAAAGGTTGAGGCTAATATGGGACTTCTTCCTTTAACTCAGTGTTGCCGACAGCTCTTTGTTAACTGAGTGCTGGGGGAATTCTACAGAGGGCTGTACTTCCACAACCAGCATACGTTAGCCTTTGAGCTGTGTGGAGGGGTGGTGCTTTGAAACTAAGCAACAGTCGGGTTTTTTATGGTTGATTGCTATATTCTGGGACATTGTGCTAAGTGCTACCTCACTCCATTTTTCACTGTGGAGTGCCATGCGGAGGTGCAAGCCTCTGCAATCCACAGCAAGGCTGGCAGAATGGACCTTTTGCTCCTTTGTCAAGACTGGAAGTGTCCGACTTTATAGAAGCAGCTGCAAAATGAAACTGGCGTTGTAGGCACTGAATATAAATCATATCGTACACTGTTTGTCCCAGTCTATGCCCCACGTTTGGTCTATTTTGAGTGCAAGAACGCATGGACAGCCATGTCATTTCTAACTCTGCTCACGCATCGAGAAAATTGGAAGCATCTTTGGTTTGTTTCCCATTCTTATTGATTCCTCCTTATCTTCTGATAGAATAGTGGAGTTCAATTCTCTGCCCAGACTCTGCCCAATCTGAAACGAGGTGCTCATTGGCAAATAAATTTAGAGAGCTGCAACCTCCCTATAAATGACACTGAACACACACTCTCCTAAACAAGCTAGGCATTCAGGAGTAGTGTATTGAGCATTGTGTGCGTGCATTTGTGCGTGTCTGAGAGACGGAGATACTCCTGGAAAGGCTTAACAGCTGCAAAACAGAGACTGCAACAAACAAGGAGCGAGAGACGAGGATAGAAAGAAATTTATTAAGAGGGAAACACTTTCCCTGTTTGTTTGTTTGTTTCTATGTGTGAACTGTTCATAGGGGTGTTGATTATTGCTCTATGCTCTCCATTATCAAGGTGTCTCCATGTGAGAAGTGCCGGTGCGAGCCCAGTGGAGAGGTGTTGTGTTCTGTAGCAGCCTGCCCTCAGACGGAGTGTGTGGACCCAGAGTATGAGCCGGATCAGTGCTGTCCCATCTGCAAGAGCGGTGAGCGTGGAGGCGAGATATATGAATATATATATATATGTATTTTTTTTCTCAACAAAGCTGTGGCAAACACTTGATTCCAACACAACAAGCCTCCTAGTTGGGGCTGCTGGGTAGCTCCAACAGAGCAAAATAGTTGCAGACGCTTTTGCTTAAGGGCACCTCAACTAAAGTAATGAGGGCAAGGTAGCACAACATTCATTCTGCTGACACAAAGCATGCAGCATGCTGCACTGCGGTGTGTGCAGTATCTTGCCGTTTCAGGTTAGATTTGTTTAACACAAAAATACGGTTGATGTAATGTGAGCCGTGGCCTGTTTTTGCTTTTGTCTAAACAATCAGCTCATGTGTCATTTTCAGTCAGTTTTGTGCTCTTTTATCTTTACTTTCATTTACCTATTTTTTTTCCTTTTAACTTCATGATCCCGTTGGTCAGAGAGCTTTGGTCCATCTGAGAAGGAGGAATTCTGCATCTCAGAGTCGATTAACTGAAGTTGTTTCGGATGTTTCCCGACAGCGCGTCCTAGATTATGTCCCCCTGTTTTTCTTGATGTGAGTTTAATGCAACATGGCAATGTCAGCAACACTGCTTCCTTCAGCAAAAAGAATGATGACTTGCGATATGCATCTCAGTCTTGGAATCTTAAAGTGGTGCAGGCTGTCTGATATTAACAAGAGAAAGCAATTTGCATGAGGAAGAAAAAAAAAAAAAAACGCTCCACGTGAAACTGCTTGGTCTGTCAGAGCCGCTTACTGGATGACAGAGCTGCTTATGGCATTTTTTGAGTAAAACTGTAAGCAACACATTTTCTTTTTCATGCTTTCTGTTGAAACTTTTATACAATAGAAGATGAATCGAAGAAAGTATCAATCACAGACTTCAGTCTCTTATACTCCAGTGTTTTTGGAGAGCCTTATCGACAGTAGAAACAAAGTTGATCAAATAAACAAAATACCCACTAATTGTGTTTTTTTTCAGGACACGAAAACCATCTGCTCAGTTGATTTTAATTATACCCAAAATATCACATTAGGATAATTCATTTTCAACTCGTGAAAGATAAGCATTTGCATGTAATGAAAGCTCACGACTAG
The DNA here is from genome assembly GCF_036924035.1 of Leuresthes tenuis. NCBI lineage: Eukaryota > Metazoa > Chordata > Actinopteri > Atheriniformes > Atherinopsidae > Leuresthes > Leuresthes tenuis. Next base: position 21,584,581 of record NW_027325362.1, read on the forward strand.
TTATTAATCAAAGGTTGCTCATTCCAAATTGAAAGCCTGATGATAACAGGTTGGAAAAAAATTGGTAGTCATGGTGCATTACTCACTCTATTAATATTTGCCTGCTGTAATCTTGGGGAATACACATTGGTCTTTTGTTCTCATTTTTATGCTGCACGCCTTTTTTTTTTTGGGGTTACATATGCACATATTGATCATGCTGAAAAATGCTTTGTACAGAGTTTAGGCAACTCTCCATCTTTTCTCCTTTGAAATGCCCAGTGGATCTCCAGGGTTGCATTCAAAGACCCACCAGTCTATGTTACATGTGTGGATGTGGTACGGGATGGGCAGTGACATACTGGAGCAGACCAAAGAAGCCATGCATCTGTATTCCAAAACTCGCACAAAATCCATGGGCTCATTCACCCGATAAGGATTTTTCCATTTTAAGATGGCATCAGTCCCTATTACCATAAGATTACCACACATTACCATTCTGCAGATGTGTCAGAGATGCTTCGACCTGACCCCATCTAACGCTGCCTTGTAGAAATATGTGGATTAGTGTGATCTTTGGGGATTCTGTAGTTAAAGCAGCATTGCACTGATTTTACAGATTGGCACAGAGCGTCTGTATAAACAGTTGTTAAGATTTCTTCGACTTTGATGGAGCTTCCTAAATAAGTGACTTTTAAACTGGACTTTGAAATCTTCAGACTTATTACCAGGCAAAGAATGTTGAACAGAGTTGTGATAGTGAACAGTGATGGGAGTAATGCATTACACAGTAAATGTTTTTACTCTATTTAAGCAATAACTTTTCCAGTTCAAGTGGTTTCTAGTTGCTCTGTTAATTGGCAATCTGTTGACATTCTTCCATACCTGCCTTTGCATTTTGTTGCCATGAGAGAAAGAAAGAAAATCCCTGATCTGTTCTGTAGTGCGCATGTGGGCAGACAGCACAGTGTGACAAGACGAGATCAACATCACTGAAAACACATGTTTGTCTATTAGTAATGTCATCCAAAATATATTCTTCCACTTTGTAATTTAATAAAAAAGATAACCCCGAGTTGTATTAGCAGAATTGGGAGATTTTGGTGCAGCTCTGTGTGTTCCTGTCTTTACTAAGTCCCCAAATATATGGAAGTGAAGTGGTAAATGACTAGAATGCCCTCTTCTACCTTTTACTCGCACACTCGGCTAAAAGTAGAAGCCTGTTCCTACATCGTCACGCAGCCTCTGTTAGCTCAGTCTCGCACTCTTTTAGCGTGATCTACAGAAGCACAGCTGTGTTAATGAAGAAGCAGAAATAGCCTTTGGCAGCCTTTACTCAATTTTTGCAATAGTGAAACTACTGTGTTTTTAAAGCTGCAGCAGGTGAGATTTCTTTATGTTTTTCTTAAGGATGGGGCCAATAATTTGGCATTCCTTCTGGATTTGTTTGTCTCTTGCTGGTGTTTTCACATATTCTGGGTAGCTGTGGATAGCAGAGCTTGAGCTGTTGATTGAGCTGAGTGGTGGGTATCTATCAGTATGTGTTTTACAACCTACCAGACAGTGAATATGTCTGGCTGTGAATTCGTGTCTGGCAGGTTGTTACAGCGTAAGCATGATGTGTAAACATTCTCCTACAAAGAGTCAGAGGCACGCTCGGCCAGCATTTACCAACTGGAGAAAATGCAGATGTAAGTCGGGCAATAACAAAAGGTGTTCCTCTGAAGGTGTAACTTCCCCATGATTGCATTTGCATTTTATTTCACACAAGACTTGACACTATAAAGTACATAATGATTAACATGTGAAAAGATTAATACCATAGGTTATACCTTATCAGATAACCAGAGGACGTATTGATTGAACAGAAACAGAACTAAATGAGACATCACTCTTAATCATACCACTGTTCGTCCCTTAGCTCCTGTCATTATCAAAGTGATTATGCATCATGTTTCACATTCTCTTTTATTCATGATGCTTCATTGCCAGGTATTGCAGACGCCTTGATTTAAACGAAGAGGACTATTGATTGTCGAATCCCATCTCGCCAACACTGTTGATTATGCAGCACTCGGTGTGAGATGAAATACTCGTGATAAGGTTACCAGAGGTCATCAGAGAGTTCTTCCTCTGGTTCTGTTGTTTGTCTTGTCTGCAGATGTTGTTTGAGTGTGGGCAGATGTTAAGCCCTCCAAGGATCTCCGACGCCTCCAATGCGGCACATCAAAGCTCAGCTTGTTAACGGGAAAGAATTAAACACTCATCCAGATGGGTAACGCCACCAAAAAGGAAAGGAAATAGTGTCAGAGTTTAAAAATGCACAGAGAAAAGTGTAAGAGGCACTGAAAATGAAGGAGATTTGAACAAAAGGGGGGGGGGGGGGGGCAAGTCATCCATTCCATCTTGTATCCTCACTCCTTACCAACTTCTCTTATGTTGATATAAATCACAATGAAATATTTCAATGTTTGATAAGTACATCAATTATGCGGGGGCATTATCTTGGCCTTTTCAGGCATGCAAAATCAATGCTTATGGCAGAGCACCCTGCCTCAGATGTGTCGCATGTATGCAGGGAGACGCTTTGGAAAGAGCCAGGGGAGGAAGATGAAAGTAAGAGGTATCGCTAACATCCACCCCAGACAGTTGTTCATGAATATCAAAGAACAGCTGTGAATGCAGTCAGGTTCTCATCATTTTTTACTCATTATCTTCAAGCACTGGAACACATTGCAATTAAATGGTTTCATACCCTCTAAAGTTTGTGACTGTCATTCGCTCCCTGCCATGAAGTTTAATCTAACAATATTGATTCATGGAGAGAACTCCATGTCAATGCAAGTCAAGGAGGGAAAGCACATTCTCTGTCTTGGAGTTTTTTTCTGCTTCAAATATGTTGGAAGTGTTGTTTTCCACACATAGGTGAAGACATGGAAGTGTCAGAAATTTTTCCACAATCCATCTGCTTTTGAGGAATGTTCCAGAGCAAAAGTCAATGCCGAAGAAATGTCTCTCATTGGCACCTCCGCCGCAGCTTCGTCCCTCTTTGCCTTTGCTCTTGCTGGGTATCACCTTGGCAACGCATGTGGAAACAAATGGTGCTCTTCACGACTCAGACATTAGGGTCAACACTAATCTTAAGGGGGGTGTGATAAACAGTAAGAATTGGAGCCAAAATCACTTCAAATAGAGCAGCACAAGACATGTTAGCCTGGTTGCCAAGAAGGATAGACTAATTTAAATCAAGAGAGGCATTATTCATACAGGATACAGGGACCTAAAAAAACACGAGTCAGAGGGATATGAAATTGAAATGATGCTGTTTAAAGGATCCTTCATAACAGTCTACAGAGATGAGTAGTGTTGCTAATAGCGTTCGACCCAATTAAGGATATCTGGTATCAACGATAATCGTGATCTTGAGAATCTAAATTTTCCTGACTGCAGATATTTTTTGTACAGTTTTCTTTAAGACCTTCTTATTTACAATATATTAGTCTTCAGTATCGCCTTTTAAACACTTAAAAGACACAAAAGACAAAGATAAATCAGTGAGAAAACTTTATGTTGAAGTTTTCTGTTAATGTGATATTATTATGTCGATGCTTTTTCCCATGATGATTGTGTGTTGTGAAAGTCATATATTGTGACAGCCCTTATGCCACACAGTGGATGCAAAAATAATGCTATACCCCTTAGTTAATGTTGCTATTCTTTGTTGCCAGATTACAATTTCTAGTAAATTTTTATTCGACCTACAGTCTCCTTATGGCTGAAGATCACGTAAACGGGCAGCAAATGATAAAGAGTTTAAAATAATGATTGCTAATTTGAAAAGCTTTTTTAAAATTCTACAAAAATTGTTTGGTTATTCATACCTTTTATTCCAAGACCAACGAAAGTTTGATTCATCATCACATCAATCAGACTGCTTTCATAGTTACAAACAAGTTTTTATGCACTTTTTTAATTCCCCTGCTGTTATGACATCCACATCTTTGAGATTGGAAGGCTCCTAACAGACAGAAAAATCATGTTGACCATTTTTTGACTCTTTGTTTATAATTGGATCAAATGAATTTCCCAAGAAGGTGAAAGAAACCTCATGGGATGGAGACTTTGGAGAAATAGCATCATGATGAAAGTGGTCCAGTGGAACCATAAACTAAATACTAAACTAAATGAATATCCTTGAGAAGCACTTAGAGGATTAGTTGAATTTTTAGCTTAATTTATCAGCTGCATCTGTAACACAATATCTTACCTGGTTTTGCTTTTGTTTATATCAGCTCTAGCCATAGTCTTTCAATAACTGTGGCAAATGTCCCATTGATTTATAACTGAAATGCGCATATAGCTTATTTGTTCATAACCTCCAGCCCAGCTCTGCTTGAAAAAAAATCACCACAACAAGCAGCAGAAGGGAAGTATGACTCTGACGAGCATTTCCACATCAGAGCAGATGTCAATCAAAGATTTCCATTTAAGAAGCCACAAAGTCCTCACAGAGACAGGAGGGTTGGTTGATGGAACAACAAATCGCTGCCCTTTCAATCTTGGACCTTTGTGTGACGTGAAATCGAGACCAACGTATATTTTGTCAGTAACAAAACAACATTTTACTAAAGTATTTTGTCATTTCCTGTTGGGGTTTAGGTAAAAATATGACTTAATTAGAGTTAAAAAAAGATCAGGATTAGGGCTGAAATACATTATTACAACATGACCTTGTACCGCCATTGATGGCATTTTTATCTTTTACATGCAGTTTCTTTCATAAGATGCTGCATATTGTTTCAATATAATTATTGGCCATATCTGCCTGCATGAAGAAACGCCATATGGGCACATTTTGTTGAAGATAGATTCCATTTAGCAAAAGCAGGCTTCATACTTGTGCCATGTGCCCAGGCACTTTGTCAACTGAAATAGTTTCTCTTGCAAAGTTGGAACGAGATAGCGAAAGTGTTCATTTCCTTTTTAATAACTCAGTTTATAAAAACAGTGTCTTAATTATGCACCATGACTACATATAGCCTATAATTCAATTTAAAAGAATGTCCCTTGAATGTATGTAAGATGTCATTTGTTTTCTTTCCGTTAGAGGAGAGAATTTAAAGATGAGAAACACTAGATGAGATTGGCAAACACAACAGCTTGACAGAGCTGCAACCTTCATTCCAACTACCCACATTAGCTTCCATGCTGTGGCTGTTGCAGATGACATTCTAATGCACTGTTTTACTCTACATCATGATAAAGCTAACGCTCATATCATAGCCTTCCCACTGGAAAATAACACCCGGTTGCTATTGGAGATAGTCATCTAGTTAGCCATACATGTTCAGTTTATATTTGAACAAAAGAGTTGATTGTCAAACCAGCTACTTACAATTTTTTATTAGATTTTTTTATGATAATTAAAAAAAAAAAAAAAATTGTTTATAGCCCGATTCATTCAGCGTCGACAAATAGTTCAATAATTTAGATGTGATGTTGGGCCTGAGCTCATTGGAGACAGACCTCTGATGAAGCATGATCACGCTTCATCAGAGGTCCTCTCCAGGTCCTCTTGCCGGCACATTTTAAAAGCCAGCATCTGTGATTGCGTGTGTGTGCTTTAATGCACATGGAATGCAGCATTGATACTGAACAATATTTGCAGATTTTTTTCATTAAAAATGAGAATATAGAAATATATCTATGTCTATATAGATACAAATATTTATATAATACATAAAACAGTATATAGACAGTAATATTTCTCATGTGTTGTCGTGTTTTGTTTTAAATTAAAGTAGTACTGCTCCTTTTGGAGTCTGAAAGCTCATTTGAAAACGCATATCCATCTCCAAATTCTACATTTTTTCTCAGGAAAAAAGAATTTGCATGCCTTTAAAATTACTGGGGATACTACCATACCACTTCTGGGTACTACCATATCATACCACCCTAATTAGTGAATGAGGTTTCTGAATATGATAATCTGACCTTATTCACATATCCACCCACCAGCAGCTGACAATGGTTATGTATTCACTAACAATTCAGGTGCTGGGTGCTCTAGAAACTGGGTAAACTCAGAGCTGCTAGCTATCCCAGTGGTCCCAGAAGTAGTCCAGTTCCCAGGATTAGCCGCACACAGCAGAAACAAGGCCAAGCGAGAAGGTGTGGTACTCGGCAAGTCATGCGACTCAACCGGATGCTCACTCACAGCGGAAGCTGCTAGCTCTGGGAGTGCCATGCTTGGCAGGAGCTAGCAAAGCAAAGTCTCTGTCAGAAAGGGATTGAGCTCCCAGTTGGAAGAGTTCTGCGGCCTCTTGCTTGGTCTTGCTTCTGCTTTGTTCACTCTGTTAGCTCCCAGGTTAGCACTCTTTCTAACCCTGTAGACTGGTGCTTCCAGGACTAATGGCCTCCACGGGTGGCAACACCCATTCCGAAATCCCACCATTCCGACATCCCACCATTCCGACATGCAAACGTCCCACCATTCCGACATCCCACCATTCCGACATCCCACCATTCCGACATGCAAACGTCCCACCATTCCGACAAGGCTTTCCGTATAAGGAAATGTGCGCTACTCAACAGGTGAATCCCTTCTTTCTGTTCATGCAATTTATATGTTTAACACATGTTTACAGACAAGCGTTATTAAAAACAAAGTCTCGGCAACTGGAGGAGGAGAAGCAGACCGCGGTGGTTTTCAATCACACACTCCAATGCTACTTATTTCAACTTCCGAAAATTTAATCCAGGAAAAAAAGGCTTACAAACATGGACGGCTCCATAACACGCACAAGAATCCAAAAGAAACGAAAGTTAACTAAAAGAAAGCAAATAAACAGCATGAAGTGGTCAAAATTGGTTTTACGCATGCCTATGTGCGTCTGGCACATGCGTCTTCGGGCTCTCCCACGTTGGTTTGTGGATGAAAGCTATATGTTCAGCTGAAATGTCACGTAAAAACAATCTCTACATGACATCTACTCCCAGGTGTGACCAGTTAGGTCCTTAAGATATCAACAGGCTGTATAAAGCCTTGCGCAACGGCTGTGTGTTTGTGCCAAATGCGCAAAGCCCATCCGCGCTTCCCAAAATTGGAGCGAGTACTCATAAATCACGTGAATAACACGAATAAACGTTTTTACTGCATTTTGTTGTGTTTTGTACGTTCTATGCTGTCATTTCTCTCTTCTCCTATTGGCAAGGCAAGGCAGAGTGCTCACAACTGTGTCCTGTGCAGTAGCCGTGATATCTGTAATTGCAATTATTACTTTTGCATATGATGACAGCGTGCAAAAGACGCATGGGCTCTGTGGAGAGCTCCGCTCCAGCTGGCTGCTGTGACAGGTCACTGACACTGTATTTCTGCTTAATCAGTTTCAGTCTCGCCAGAGTTACATTAATATCTGTATTTTTATATTTGAAATTCAGGGGATTTTGATAATAAATTATTAAAGTTTGTTTGCGAGGCCTCTGTGGCCTCTGCATATGCAGAGTTTGTGCGCCAAACTTTAGGGCGTATTTGCGCCGGCATATCATTAGTGCAAAATGTTTTGGGTAAAACATAGGCTATTAAAAGGAACTGTCGGAATGGTGGTATGTTAAAAAAAGAAAAAACATACCACCATACCGACCATAGGAGGAAAAAAGTGTCGGAATGGCGGGACGTTTGATAAAAAATTAAGTGTCGCCATTCCGACAATTGGAGACCCATGTCGGAATGGCGAGACGTCGGAATGGCAGCATGTAACCGGCCTCCACCGAGCAAGCAAGAAAGGTTCTCACTGCTTCAAGCATAGCGCTCTAAGTGCTATGGCTCCTTGATCGGCATTGCTTTTGCTTTGTTCTCCACCTACTTGTAGCCTGTATCAACTTCTTTTCAGCTTGCTAGCTTCTCATTTAATTTTTTGTTCCTCACACCGCAAATTAGCTGGACAGTCCCACCTCACAAGTAGTCAGAACTGGTTGGTGCTGGTTCCTCCAAACTGTCTATGCACATACAGGCTGTCTGACCTCACCTTTCTGAGAATTTCAGTTGGTGCTCTAAAGATTCAAAACAGAAATCAGAAGCCATTCAACTGATGGCCCATTCACCACACAAGTCTTGTAACACATAAAAAAAAGAAATGTGAAAAAGGTTAAAAACTTGATTTTTAGTGGAAGACTTTAAATATAAGCTTTAAATGCAGATTTTCACAGTGCCTTATTGTTTCCTAACGGCTTTAAGATACAGGAAAGATATGTATTGGAGCCCTAAATGCATATTGCTTTAACATGCACTGATCCAAGGCTCAACGTGTCTGATGTGCTATAAACTATGAGTGAACCAATCTGGGAACCGGTAGGCTATCGTCTGATGACATGGCTTCTGCTCTCAGCTTGACTCTACGCACATGCAACCAAAGCCCAGTTCAGACTGGATTGTTCAGCATTACTTAAGCTACAGGCAGACTGCATATGGTGACTAGAGAGCTTTTCGCATTACAATCTTGTCTTTTACCATCAGATTCTTCATAGTCTTATGCCGATATTTGTCTATGATACAATGATTGCATGATTGTTTGGCGTAAAATTGTGCTATTAAAGATTTGTTAAGGATATCATTTTTTGCCTTCTTTTAAACTTAGTAAGCTTCAATATACATCCAACAAAAAGGAGTATTTTGTGCCAGTTGATATTTTGTACGTAATGACTGTACGTCCCGACTTAATGAGGACTACTAATTTGAAATAGGCTGTAATTTGATTTATTAGATAATGAAAGGAAGGGAAAGTAGGGCACTAAGAAATCCACAAAAGGCTTTTTTTGTGTGTATTTTTCATATTTTTATGTAATTCTTTCATCAGACCACTGCATTTTATGATCTAAAGGCCATATTCTATTACTGAACGTCACACTTTTTATAACAGTAGAGGTCACAATAATGAAGGTAATATTCACATTATGTCTTAAGCATAATAGTACTGCTTGGCCACTGAATGGTTTTTCATGGTTTTTCTTTAGTCTGCTTTTTAGGTGTTGTTTTCTCAATTTTCTTTTGAACAATAGTTAAAAATGTGACTGCAAAATACTCATAATTTCTCAGTACAGAAAAAGAGAGGAACAAAAAAAAAAAGAAGCATTACAACCCCAGTTTCAAAAAAGTTGGGACACTGTGTAACATGTTAGTAAATGCAAAATGCTGTGATTTGCAAATCTGATAAACCAATATTTCATTCACAATGGAACACAGAAAACGTATTACAAGTTTAAAGTGACACATTTTACTATTTCATTGGAAATACTGGCTCATCTTGAATTTCACTGGATGCAGCTTGTCTCAAAAAAGTTGTGTTTAGGGCCATGTTTACCATTGTGGAGCATCCCCTCCTATTTCCCTCTGTAAACATCTGGGAAATGAGGAGACCAGTTGCTGGACCTTTGAGGGTGGAAAGCTGTCCCATTCTTGTCTGATGTATTGATTCTCATCTCCAGATTCTCTGAATCGTTTGCTAATATTGTACATTTGGTATTAATATTAAAAGTCTTCGCAACTTTATGTCAAGGACCATTATTCTGAGATTGCTCCACAATTTGTAGATTTCTGTACCATCTGTACTTCTGAGAGACTCAGGTGCTGTTTTTCTATCCAGTCACAATACTGACCTGCTGAGAATTTACCTAATTTGTTGCACCGTGTTCCTTTTCTAGCAACATTTTTGAGATGTGTAACTGGCAGCGAATCAAAAAAGACCTATTATTTTTTATGAAATCGAAAAAAAATGCCTCACATTTGATACGTTTATTATGTTCTATTATTGTAAATAAAATGTTTTATGAGATTTGCCAACCATTGCACTCTCTTGTTACTGACATTTCACACAGCATCCCAACTTTTTAGGTGTTGGGTTTGTAACTAAGTTTGATGCCAAAGCTTTGTCAGTAGTTTTTAAGAGTTCTTTCAAGTAAATGGTCCTCCAGTACAATATTTTACCCGAACATTGCTGTGATTTCTGGTGAGGGTTTGGGACTCAAACCTATAAATAATGTTGGATATGACAGTCTCATTACTTGCGTGCAGTGGAGGAGTACAGCCACAAAGATTTAAATTGGGCACAGCAGATAATAACATAAATAAACAAACACTCACATGAGATAGAACCTCCATAAAACCATACCTTCTGCAGCTTTGATGCGAGGCAGTTCATATTTAAAAGTCAGGACTCGTCTTGCAGAGTGTCCCTGAGAGAAATGACTTATTTTGTGGTTAAACCCAGCAAAATTCTCCCATTTTCTGTTTTTACAAAGCTAGTTCAGTTTTATCATGCATTTATAATGCAAATGGACTCAACAAATGCATTAGGATGAGTGATTTTCTGCTATTTTCCCTTTCTGTTACCTTATAATGCAGCTCTGCAGGATGTAACATGTCAGAAATAAGAGCTGTGATCATTGGCATGTGTCCTCGTTTTCCCTGTCCATTATCTGGCACTGCTACAGAGTCAAAAGCCACAGGTGCTAATGGCTATGTCTTTCACACGCTTCCCATGCCAACTTGTTACATGCTGTAGTGACAGTTTGGGTCCAACTGTTCATGCACATGCACAGTCCATTTGTCACTGCCCCTTAGGGTGCTATCGGAAAGCCTGATGCGCCAACAGAAATCTTTTTTCTGCAACAGAGCATGAGAAGCAGAAAGACAGAGAGTAATGTAGAGATGGTATGTGTTATATTAATGTAGCAACAGACAAAGAAGGTGGGTGTGAGGTGAATGGCTGAATAATAGCAGCAAAGAGTAAGCACAGTGGCAACAAATCCATGCATTAATTAGCAGCACAAATAAGTGTAATTTAAGTGACTGGATGACAGGATGGTTTAATCCTGGCTCCAGAAGGAGTTGTTTTGTATCTATGTGAGGAATTATGAGATGATTAAAAAAAGAATTTGCTCCCAGAACATCCTTGACATGTGCGTCTTTTATTCAAGACGTTGTGTTCTAAATGCTGTTAATGGTGATGAATCAGTAGCGACAGCAGTCTGGGCCACAGGATGAGTTGTTATTCAGATAGGGTGTGTGCATGTTCATCTGAAGGCTTATAAATGTGCTCGGTCTGACATGTTGACGGCCCTCAGCAAACTGTTCACATTGATTGATGTGCCAGAACACTCCTTCTGGGTTCTGCCGTCCAATGAAATTCAGTGGCTGCAGCTGAAAGACTCCCCATTTATCAGCTTCTTAATTATACAAGAGAATGACTCAAGACCTTGTTAGTCTATGGGAAATAACCATTGTTATGCCACACCTGATATTGTGGAAGCAATTCCCACGGTGTTTATATATTGCCGTGCTGCTTGAGAGATAATGGGTGATTTATGAGTGCTGTTTCTCTCTCTCTCTCTCTCTCTCTCTCTCTCTCTCTCTCTCTCTCTCTCTCTCTCTCTCTCTCTCTCTCTCAAGTCACTGGCCGAGGACAGGAGCAAATTCACTAGACAGAATCCCCTCATCACATATGCTGTCTGTGAAACAAGGAGAATGTTTGTTTTCAGGTTTTATTGGCTTTTAAAGCTGTTTTTTTGTTTTTGTTTGCACACACGTGGTGGGCAGATAAAGTCTTGAAAAAAGTGCATCCTCTTTCAATTAAACACCTTGATGTTTTAAGCCATTAAAATATACCCAGTTACAGCTAATTTTTAGCTATCAGACAGAAGGCCTCAGATTTGACTTTAGAATACTTTGATAGAAGGAGAAGTTAATGGTGGACTGCAAAGTGCGCAGGTCATATAGCTGCAACACGAGCCCAAATCATCCCCCCTCAACCGCCGTGCTTGATGGTTAGTATGAGGTGTTTGTGCTGATGTGCTGTGTCTATTATTCCACTTGTGAATATTGAATTGAGGTGGTCACACTTTCTGATAATGTGTCAATCAAATGCATTTGATTACTAGCCCCTGACTGCTACTTACTCTCCTACTTCCACTGGAAGTTGTTGTTAAATGAATAATAACACAGTGTTATTGTTAATTGGAGGTTGTATTTATCTGATTTTTCCAAGATGATTAGAGGCATGTTTTTATCATGTCCTGACATGAAACCTTAGAATTGAAAGATGGGGTTCTTTCCTTTCCACATAACTATAGAGGAAGTGTCACAATCAGCCTTGTTCCAGTCGTAATTCTATTGTTTTACATGTCTCTGGGCCACTAACGAAGCTCAGGTCCTAACAGCTATTACCTAACATCAAAACTTTCATTTGTTAGAGCCAATTTCCTGCAAAGTAGCACAGAAACAGTCCCTTGGGGTGCACTTCAAAACTTTATTAAAGCACTGCGTACCACCGCTTAATTTGTTTTTCATGCACAGTTCACATTCTGTGCACTCCAACCTCGAGGTTGTGAAAGGAGGGAAGCCGCCTTTGGCAAGATGTGTGCTTTACTGGTATGGAAGCTGATCTAAAGAGTGTGGAATAAAATTTAATTGAATACCTCTTATGTGCCTATTGAAAATTGAGGCAAACATTAAGACTGAATCGAAAAAGGATTTGAGTTAAATGTCTGAATCCCGGAATAAGATATTGAAAGAGATAAACAGGTCCTTAAGATTTCAGTGTAATCACTGCGATCCCCAGATGAATGTCTCTCCTGCTGGGAGCTCACACTTTCAGGGCAAAAATACTCCTCTGCAAAAGCCAGGAATGGTCACTTAGGGGCAGGGTAATGATGGCCAGTAGAAAATCTCTTTTTTTTTAGTTGTAAAATACTCAACTGATGAATAACGGCAGAAGGGGAGTGTTAGAAACTGTAAGACATCTCACCTCGAAGGGCACACTGGTGAAAAGTTAAATCCCCTATTCAATGAGATCAGAAATGTAACACTGTTTTTCTGTGCTTGTATGTTCTTTTTTTTCCCTGTGCCACTTATATTCCCCATAACCAGGACACTATTTTGGGAAACAATCAATGAAACCCTGATCTGAGAGCCCATTTTCCACTGAGATGAATAAAATGAAGGGGAAAAATGTTACGTCTCTTGTGTTCACGCTCCTCATTCGTGTTTACTATGATCTCATGAAAGAATGACCAACTTCACTGATCCCCGTATGGACATGTCATTGCAACAGATATGTCATCTGAAATTAGTGATAAAACAACTGAAACAGTGTCCCACTTTAAACTTGCATGTCTCTTGTTGTTAGGAGATCTAATTTTTCTGTCAGGATTTAATTTTTTTTTCTTGGACAATTTTGCTCATATTGTCTCATTTGATTTCATTGAAGAACGCCTGCAGTGAAAACCGTGCTCTAACCTTGTTAACTCGTTCATGTGGTGCTTTTATGTGCTACAAAAAACAACATGGGCAAAATGAGCAGTCAACACCATGGCAGACAGGATTAAATAAATATAAAATGGCACTTCATCTGATGTTGTGGTTATCTATTTTGAAGTGACTTACTTACTGCTGTACTTACTTTTCAGAGCTGGAGATCTGGATCAAGCTTAATTTTTTTTTGGGGGGGGGGGTGTAACATGATGCAGGAAAGGGATATGACAGGACTCCCCAGGAAGGGAGGTGAAAGATGAAAGACTTCTGATAACAGTCTCTGATGAACATCAGTAAGAGTGAGAGATGGGGAGGGGGGGGTAGTACGTGAGAATCATGCCGGAGGTAGAATACCAGAAAAGACTTTTAAAAGGACAGGGAACATATTGATTGGTTCAAGGAGTAGTGAACAAGAAGTCAATTGGACCAGAATAGTAATATGGAATTAAGAATGAGGAAAGTTTGCCGGCTGGAGGAAACGGAGGTGAGGAATGGAGGCACAGGAAGAGCCCCTTCGCTTGGGAATAAAAGTAGATGTGAGGAGAGAGATATTACTTGCCGAACTTAGATGAAAGCTTTATTCAACCGTTTTCATGAAACAGAGACTGGACTGTTTAAAAAAAAATTTACTTTTTTTTTTAGCTTTTTGAATCTTTAAACCATGATGACTTAGGCTTCAATTTCCACTTCAGTGACTGTAATGCACCTTAAACTAGCACTAGCAGCTCAGCCTACAACTACGCCCTTAATGTGTTTTGGATAATAATTAGGTCAGCTGTTGATCATGATGGAGTATGTAAGTTGCAGAAAAGAAACTCGGGCACTCTTGTGGACGATGTCGACCTTCCACTAAGGAGTGGCATATTAAAAACTCAGATTCTGGGTTGGGGTGCAAGTCATTAGTGCACAAAGGGCAAGTTTCAGAAAGACAAAATGAAAACAGAATATTTAGTGATATAAGTGAAAAGAGGTAACAACAGAAACATTTTCCTTCAACTAGGATTAATAGTCACATGCACCTTATCTACTGAGGGTTTCACACACTTGGGCTTTGCTTTGAAATGTAATTTGCCATCTTCCTGGGTTGTCACGCGCTGCCACGTCACTATTTTAGATATTACAAACTACTTGGTTAAGGTTAGGTTTTAAAACCGGGTGGTTAAGATTAGGAAAACATCACGGCTTGCATTAACACTGACAGTGTAATGACAGCCGTTAGATAAACACACAAAACGACGTTGGTCCCACACACCAGTCATCTTGTTCATGACTAGTTCAAGTTTTGTGGTGAGACTGTGACGATAAGACTTGCAGGGTATTTGTTGTCATGATGCACTGGCCTTTTGACTGAACAGGGTCAGTCGGTTTCCCAGATTTCAAATTGGTATCCTCCAAATCTTCAATTGTTCTGCACAAAGAAAGGGGACTTGAAGCTGTGTGATCTGTCCTTGGCATTGCATTTTTGGACACTGGACGATGTCCTTGGTTGGTGTTGGAGCAGAAAGCAATCTTGAAAAAAAAAATTTTCCCTTTTAAAATGACTGTTTCTTGTGCCTGTATCCTTTAGCTTAAACGCATTAATCCACCCGTCGCTGAGTTTCTGTTCATTTCATTTGACCCGAGCACAGTTTCCACCGCATATTAAATCAAAAGAGCAGAGGAAAAAAAGGCGTTTTTCTGAGTGAGAGCATGACCTCGATAATGTGACATGGTGCCAACAACACAAAAGAAACAGATCAAAAATGCATAGGGTCAATTTGAAATTCCATTTTCGAACACAATGCGCAGCCCATTTTCTGTGGAGCCACAGTTTTAATGTTGTTCCTGTACCACCTACAGGGCCAAACTGCTACGCGGACACAGAAGTGATACCGGCCGGCCGAGAAGTGAAGATCGACGAGTGTACAATCTGCTACTGCACATACGAGGAGGGCACGTGGCAGATTGAGCGTCAGGCCACCTGCAGCAAGAACGAGTGCCAGCAGAGCTAAAGACTGGCACAGCAATCCGCATGTACACTCTCGGCCTTTCATCTGGTCTACTGGACGTCAGGATCGGACAGCAGCCCTCCAGCATTTCAGCATTTATACTGTAGTTACTCCTGTATGACTGAAAAATGCTTTTATGAAAGTTTATAATCTATACACAGAATATTTATTTATCTATGTCTTAAATTATTTACAAATATATGCGGTATGCTGGGCTAGTGAAAAAAGGTATTTTTTATAGCCTAGTATTTTAATAAGCAATGTATTGGACCAGAGGTCAATAAAACAACAGAATGTAAAGTACACACACAGCTGTCTTTGGAGGTGAAAACCTCAATGTCTCAACATGTGGTGCCATCTGACAAGTCCAGACACCTCTACCACCAAAGTGCAGACTAGACTATTCATCTCAGAGCGATGGATAAAGATTAGCTGTGTAGGACGATAGAGTTCAGAGTGAAAAAAACAACAAAATAAATGCAGACAGAAATTCAAGACTTGACTGTTTCCTGAATTATTTTATCTGTTTATTTGGATGTTCAAATGTGCTTTGATTTGAAAGTGCTTTTTTTGTATTTCTCTTGGTACTGTGTGTTCATGTTACAAATAAATGCCAATCTGTGCTCTGTAAATTGCTCAGTTGGTACATTTTTATAGCTGAAGATGTTCATATTGATGGTGTTTTGCATTTACAGACCTGCAAATGAATAAAATCCTCTCTTGAATCATCAAATGACGCTGAGGTGGAGTGATTGACTGAGAATTCTATCTTTGAATGTGACAAACCTGAACAAATCTACAGCAGATGTAAACATTTTTCTGTTTTGAAGTTCTAGGATGAATCTGTTGGAGTGCTGGCATCTGGTGAATATTTAATAAGCTGTCAGGAGGTTGTGGAGTTATCTGCTAGGGGTTTCATTTCCAGTAGTTATAAGCAGAACAATATAAGCGAGATGGGAGTGTTGCCTCTAGAGTTTGTGCTTCTTTTCATAAAGGCCAGACAGGAGAGCGCAGTGCCATTGATTGCCATTCAATCCAAGAATTTAGACTCTTAAAGGTCATCTGAGGTGTTTCATATTTTTCTTGTCCTCTTTTTATATTTGAGTATGAAGAGTAATGAATGCAGTGAGATGAAGCTCATCGACCAGCAGATCAAAAATGAAGATTAATAATTCAAAGTTCAAGTTATGAACGCGCCTTGGCAGGCTGTTTGGAGCGGATGCAGGTGTTGTGCAGGGCGGCGCTCTCTGTGTCGCCCCCTGTGCAATGTGCCGGCCGCGCTTGCAGAAGGCTTTGATCAAGACATTGCCAGACAACAACGTTGCGTCTCCAGCAGTGAGACGTGCCCGTCAGGCAGTCAGCAGAATCGAGGTAAATAAGCCTAAATGCGTGTTCATGCTACGTGACAGGCTCGGCTCAGGGAGGCAGGGGAGCCGTGGCACAGATCTATTAAGATCTACTGGCAGGCCCTAACTCTCCGGTGCCTTTTACTGTAAGGGTTCCCTTAAACTGAGCTCTCTCATTCATAGGAAGCAGGACTTGTGCTCTTGCATACAAGTGGTAAATTATTGTGGGATTTTTTTTCCCCCCTTATCCACTAACCTTCATACATGCACACTTTTCATCCATTTAAGGGAACTGCTACAATTTCATCTCTATATTTTTTTATTTCACAGGATAATATTCTCTTATGTCTTATTTCCCAAGCAGCGGTCATGCTATCAGCCACTGCAGTGATGACTGAGCAGGGTTGCTAACTGCTATCCCTGTCTGCTCTGACCAGGTCATTAACTGGCTTTAAATCAGTTCATATCCCAGCAATTATTCAAAATTGGATCTCAGTATGACGGGATAGAAGTGAACCGTGATTAAGACCGGATTTAAAGTCTTCTTATCAGAAACACTGCAGAGTCATTTACTTTGCAAACAAAATTCCCAGAGATGGGGGCATCTAAACTCCATCAAAGACGGGCCATTAATTGGACACATCTGTTAGAGAGGCCCATAAGAGATTAGCTAGGTCTACCCAAAGCTGGAACTATGTAATTAGGCTTCTCCCTGCTCTGGACAATGTGCACTGCCACACTGAGATTAAATGTGTTCACATTACAGTATGTGATGAAATGCATTATTCATTTATAGCAACCAGCCAGCTCTGTCATCTAAAATGAGAGAATAGCTTTTTAAAAAACCCGAAGCGCTCTCCAAAAAACACAACCTGAAACATAATGAAGCAAGAAAATTGAGCCATAACATTAAATGTCTCCTCAAAAGACATGCAGAAGTATAACCCCAGGTCCATCATGTTGAAACTGAGAAGCGCCCATTTCCTTCTTTTGAAAAATATGAAGATTTGGAATTTTGATGCCACCAAAGCAATGCTTCATAAAACACTTTTAAACACTTTTTAATGCCATCGTCAGCGAACGCAGTTCATCACTGCATCCTCAGATCCAAGTTAGACCTCAGAGAAAAAAATAACACATACCGCATAAACGAAATCCAGAATCACTGCCGCATTCTCTTCTCTTTCTTAAGATAGGCTGTGGCAAAACTGTTCAGTGGTCTGACAAATCCAATTTCTTTATTAATGGTGGAAATCATGGATACCACATCCTCCAGCCTTAAGAGCAGCGGGACCATCTGGCTTGTTTGTAGCACATAGTTTAACACCCAGCATCTGCTATGGTACGAGGGTGCATTAGTGCACACGGTGTAAGCAACTCATACAACTGTGAAAGCACCAGTAATGCTGAAAATATACACAGGTTTTGGAGCAACGTATGCCACCACTGAGACGATTTCCAGGGAAGCCTTTTCTAGTTTGGGGAAGATAGCATCAAACTACAAACTGCCTGCAGTCCAGAGCTGTCACCCATTGAAAGCTGAATTGTTGAAATGTAAAACATAACTACAGTTCTACAATAGAGGCATTGAGCTGTTAACCAGCTGAAATACAGTATCAAGAGAGAATGGGGAAACTTTTCATATTTTTTTCACGCCTACAGCATTTGGTCTCTCAAAATGTTATGAATCTCGTCTACTGAAGATACAGCTCGACATGGTCGAAAGAAGGCTGTCGTCCCAAAATGTTGTCTTTCTGCTGCTTTCAGTGACACATAAGGTTAGAATTATTTCCAAGGGCTTATACTTTTGGGAAAATGAGGCTGTGTACAACAACCTCAATGAAAAAAGTTGCATCGTATTTAACATGTTGCTGTTAAGCCTGACGTGTTCATTTATTTATTAATTTATTATTTAATCTGTTGAACCTTTAAGTCTTATCTATTCCTTCAGGTATTCATTTGTGGCCATGCTGTAGAACCTACCTTTAAGAAAATAGTAAAACAAGTTGGACTCACTTTGTTTGAATAGATTTTAAGCGACTGCATTGTAAAATGACTAATTTAACGGCTAAAGCGCACTAAAAGAAATTGGTTCAATTCTACATAACATAACTTATATCTCATAAAAAAGGATGTAACCTAATTTCTTGATAGCAAAAGCATAGAAGATAGATATTCTATTAAAAAATGAGCAACTACTACAGTTTCACAGCTGCTGATATGGTGTATGAGTGTTGTGTTGTTTTTAACAGGGGTGAATTCAAACCGCTTTGGGTGCACTTCAAAGATCCTCAGTTAATAATGCATAACTCATCTCACTGAATACACCACTATGAATAAACACAGGGATGGTCATCAGTGCAGTTACACTCGTGGTGTCACAGCTTCTGGGACTTAACGTAAGATAAAGTAAGATCAGATAAATGCAATACAAAGTCAGCAGTGAACATAATGGAAAGGTAAAGGAAAACAGATAAAAGGAAACGTTTTAGTTTACATAAGCAGACGCTGCGGCAACAAATCTGCAACATCCCAAACACGCCTGCTCAATACGATGGCGTAGCCACTGTTTTCAATCAGTATTAATCAAAACAGTCGCTTCAACGGTAGTCGTTCTGAGAAGGTAAACTTTATTTGAAAAGAAATTGTCCATATTTATCCAAACTAAGAAGTAAATTTGATATTTTTTTTAAAATCTTTTGAACAAGCTACAAAAATGAGTGTAGTCAGTTAGTGACAAACCAATATTATCTTAAGTCTTTTGCTTGCTAGCTGAGCTGAGCCTGAATAAACCCCAAAACTTGAATGGTCTGTCTTTACCACCCTCTAAAATATCTGTTTTTACAGTGTTTGTGTGTTTTTTCCTTTTACATTTCATTTCACAGTGACCCATTTTATCACACCCATACACATTTTCCCTCTCTGTCATCCTACCTATGCTAAGAGAGGAGAGCCGCACCGCCACCTGAGCCGTTTAAAGCTCCCTCCCAACTCATCACATCGTGGATTCTTTAATGCACTTTAAACTTAGTTTTTAATAGTAGTCCAACAGACTTCAGTTGTGTTCACACAACATCCTAAATACACACCATGAGCAGAGAATCAAATGTTCTCTTGACTGAAGTGTGACCTAAACAAGGTGTGCCATGCCTTTCACTCAGTGTCAGCTGGAATAGACCTCTGCCTGTCTTGACCCTGAACAGCATGAATCAGGTTTTAAGAAAGTTAAAAGAATGGATGAACCGACAAACACCTTTTTTTTGTTTTGTAAAAAACGGGAAACAGCCTCACACTGTATGGGTGCCAGTGTGCTACAGTGTGACACCGAGGCCTCTTCGCTGAGTGTCGTCACCCTACACATTCAGTAAAATCCAACAGCTGGAGCTGACCTTCCTGCACTGTAGCTGGCAAAAGAGAAACAGCAAGACACTGTGCGTGCTCAAACATAAATCCAATCACTCATATTTTCACTAACCCTCTAAATGTGCTATTTGGATTTCTGGTATCTAAGTCTTCACCTTGTGCCGTGAAAAAAACTAATTACACCGCTAAAATGTGACATTTGTCGCTGATTATTGAGGATTTTGATTACAATAAATCTCGAAATACAGACATGTTTGCAAGTGTTTATTTTTGCTGAGAGATCAATCATATCATTTCAAAATAGGCCGACAGAATAACAGCCTTCGGGGACATTAACCCGATGGGCGTAGGAGAACGTCTGCACCTGGTGTAAACAGAAATGTTACAACTGCCAAATGTCATTTGCTGATTTTTGTTACCGTGCTGAATAATTCATCTTTGCAAAGTTCAAGCGATTGAGGTGGGGGAAAAGGGGTACGGGTGTTTTTTTTTTGTTGTTAGCACTATGTTCTAATTACCAGTAAGTTGAACCTATTTGTCATATGCCCTTGCATTAAAGATAGAAGCTCACCATTAGTGAGATGTGTTCACTTGTTCTGAGAGGGACTGAAAAGCCTAATGAGATTGCTTTTTTTTTTTCTTTCCTTGAGGTTGATGTATTTTTCAGTAGATTGCAATTTGGATTACTGGCACGCTTCTCCCTTTAAGAGTTTGTTTATCCGTTACTTAGCCAGTCATTTATTGGAAAATCTGTAATTAGTTTACTACACATACTTGACGGAGGTGCAAAGAAGAATATTTCTAAGGTCTCCAAAAGATGTTTGATAAAGTCCTCTGGCGCGCAGAATGAGATTTGCAAAGCCTTCTCGAGTATCATCTGATGATAATAGGTCTGTTCTTCTGGTCTTGGTAAATTGATGTCATGTTGTGACATTTCAACGCTAAATATAAAAACAGGAGCCATTTCTCCGATATGCCACTGTGATTGTTTTTTACAGTTGCTCCACTTTAATGCTCCGAGTAAAGATGCACT
The DNA here is from genome assembly GCF_036924035.1 of Leuresthes tenuis. Taxonomy (NCBI): domain Eukaryota; kingdom Metazoa; phylum Chordata; class Actinopteri; order Atheriniformes; family Atherinopsidae; genus Leuresthes; species Leuresthes tenuis. The sequence goes on from NW_027325362.1 coordinate 21,605,596, forward strand.
TTGATTGAAGCTTTAGATCAAACCACTTCAGTGCTAAATTCAATCAAAGTCTACTTTCATGATTTGTCTTACATAAACACAAGCCTGTGTATGGCTTTGTCTGTCTGCAGTCTTATCAGATGCATTAAAAGCCCTGGCAGAAAACGATTTGACAGAGATGAAAATGTTCCATGAGCATGTGAGGCAGGTAGATGTTACCTGTCTGACTCTGCTGCAGGCCGTGTTGGGAACTTTGACCCCTATTTATAATATCCACAGAATGAAGCTCATGGAGCTCTTACTATCTCACGCAACACTACCCTGTAATGCTGGAATGGCCCATCTTTGCTGCCGTCTCACTCTTTGAAAAACGTGAATAATTATGTTGGATTGCATGTTTACTTGCACGTTTATCTTGTGGTGTGAGGAGCTCGATGACAGCTGAAGGTTATGATATTTCATGACACATTTACGGCATTTATTTCAATTTCAGAGGGAGCCTTGAGCTTTTAACCAAAATCACTTTGAGTAAAAGGAGCCTTGTTATCTGAAAGTGCATTTGGGCGTTCTGCTAAATCAGGGACTGTTATGAACAGTGGCGTTCATTAGTGGATTTCTGATTATTCTTTAAGAAAAACACGCCTTTTGAATTGCTCCTGGGAGAATCCTCCGTAAATTCCAGATGTCTGTTTCTCTGATGTCAGATTCGTTCCTCCAGATTTCACTGTACTGAACATTAATTTCACTGGACAGCTGCTAAATGCTGGTAAAATGTGCTTTGAGGATTCTATTTGCACTCTCTAGAATGATTTCTAAGCACATCACCTCAGATCCATTAAATTCAGCTTTGAATCTCCTGACACTTCTGCAAGTCGTCCTTGGAGCCACATGTAACATTCCCATGTGATTACAACGCTCCTTGATCAATCTGAGTGAATCACTTCATGATTGAGCGCCTGAGTCCCCAGAGTCTAGGGCCTGAAATTGTCCTTTATAGATTTGGTATTATATCTCCAGCTCTACTCCCCTGCCATTAGCAAGATATTCACATTTTCAATTTCACCTCTCCAGCTTGTCTTGCCTCCAGATGACGATGACACAGTGAATTGCAGAGTCTCCCACAAGGATAGATGTGCTTAGAAAATGTCAGCATTATAAGGACATTATATGGAAATCAAACCACTTGCCTGGCTTTGTTTAAGAGTTTAAAGATAATCTAAAGCTGGGAAAAAGCAAATCTCCTATTTTCTTTAAGTGACACAGGCGACTGCAGATTCAATCTGGCCCTATCTATCACAGGCTGTAATAGGCCAGGTGGGTGAGTGATAAGGCTTTAGAGCATCCTGGAGGACAGTGTTACAATTTCATCCACAACAGACAGCCTGAGCCAATGTGACCTGTTTGCTGAACACTTTATATGTGGTGTTAAATTCAGCTGAGCGCTGCGGAGCCACACACATCTGCATAAGAGTGGCTGTCAGAGTTGAGATAGCACTGCAGACGGTTAAGCTATCATAATAGAAGGCAGCTTTTGTCTCAGCCCCCTGGAATACTAAATGTTTGCATTTGCAACAGAACATTCATCTTGCGGTGTTCTTTTTCTTTCTTTCTTTCTTTTCTTTTTGGCCCTTGCGTGGTAATTCATCATCCAGGTCTTGCTTCATACTGTCAGTGTACCCCGTGAATGTATTAGCCCACTGGTTCACTTGCTGCTGTTCATCCCCCAGGGATGTTTTGTATGTGAAAACCAGAAGAGAGTCTATAGGGTTTGTTTTGTTTTTGTACCCCCACAAAAAAAACCATAAAAAATAGATAGGAACTGGAGGTTCAGACCATGGGCTACCACTTTGTGGGTTCTATACTTTGTTTTAGGTTTCAAAAGGAGGTAATTTCACCTTGGTCATAGCGAGTGGAAACAGCCTTGCTGGGCTATGTGCTGGAGGTTTAATAATGGAAACTGAGGTCTCGAAGGACAAGTCTGTCTCTCTCTGCAACAGAAGAAGTCCATTACCTTCAGCCTATCTTTGCCTAATGCAACGTCTTACACATAATTGAAAATCTGAGATGTTATTATGCACAGATCAAAAGCGAGAAAGTGGAGTGGTGTTTTGTATGCCTCTTTCAGACAAAAAAATAGAAAGAAAAATATTTCTAAAAGTGGAAATGACACCAAAAAAAGCCTTTTTTAGTCTGAGGTACTCCTACATCACTGCCGGATGAACTAAAGCACCTCATCAACATTACATGTTATGTGTTCATTTCATTTTAACCTGCTCTTCCCTGTAAAGGGTATGGCTATATTTACAGCAAAAAACATAACCAATGCCACCTTTCAGAGGGTTCCATATATGCCCCATTCAAACTGAGCAAACTGAAGAGGCTGCTGAGTGCTTCTAATTCTGAAAAGGATGTATTTTTTTTGCTTTATTTTTTAAGCACAGGTTCAGTAGCATTGCTGTCATGGTTACGAGGCTGTTACACTCTAGTTTACTGCTCTGATGAGTTAGAAGTAAAAATGCCCATTTTACATGGACACTTACATGTTTTTCCAAATCTCACTCTCGTCTAGTAATAAGTAATAGAAGCCAAACCTGATTTCAAAATTTTCCAGGTGTCCCATATCAGTAGAGCCCAAGGCTGTTTAGTCTAGCCTTACAGATGTAGAGCTGTTGCGGACTGTATCGGAGGATGATTATTTTTTGTTGGAAATAACCCAGAAATAACCCAGAGCCCATGGAATTAGAGTTGATGCTTTATAACAGTGCATAAATTTACCCTTTTCACACAACCAAATCTTCTGTTTTGTGGTAGTTTGGCAAAGTTGACATTTCTATCACTTCCATTTGGAACGAAGGAGCAAAGGCAACAATTGCCCATGACTTTTTCCAATTATTTCTCATTATTGGTTTGCCTGTTTCCTCTTCTGAGCACTCAACTTCTTGTAACTGATTGCTCACTGGATGTTGGGAAAATAAACGAACCCTAATGATACCAATTGTACGCTTCATCCAAATCACGAGTGTGTGGATATGCTTCGACTGTAATCGCATTGGAATTTCATATTCTCTATTGTGGGATACAAGTAATACACTGAAGTGAGTCATTCGCTCAATTATTTACTTGATGATTATTTGTTGTACTATTTTACGTTTGTCTTTTGATGGCTATGTCTTCCTATCATACTTAATAATCCTCCTCTTTTGCAACCTCGTGGGTGTGCTTCCTGGAAAACTAATTCACCGCGGTAATGATGTGACTGAGTCACCTACTCAAGTGGATGCCTTGGTCAGCTTTGTTTCCACCAGTCATTTTCTGTGCACCCACTGCTTTCTTTCCAAGGAGGACAGGCACTGTTATCCAAACTTAGTAGGGATTTACAGCTGATTGTGTATCTGCTGTAGTAAACATATTCATCACTGAAAGTGACATTGCATTATGGTGACTCTCCCTCAGGGAATGTTAACATTAAACATCATGCTCATGCAGCATCATGATAGCCTGAAGGGTGCTTAACGGGGGAACATTGTGTGTGAAGACTTCCATATTAAAAGCATTATAAGGAGTAGATTTTTATCACCCATCATGAAAAATGTACAGCGGCATGTTCATTTCTTCACTGAGCTAACTGAGTGTGACAAGTGGAGAGCTGCGGCAACAGAGGGCAGGGGAACAGCACTACAATAAAGCCTCAGGCCACTCTCTTGGGACATAGCTACCCCAACCCCTTGTGGAAGCTTCATCTCTGCGCCCTGTCTGGATTTTTCCAAATGGTCTAAGGTGCAGCGCACCGTATGGGACAGAGTTCATGTCAGCCTGTTTGCCCTATAATCATATGTATGCATGGTCAATGGGCAGTAATCAATTCACTGCCTTTCATGGTGGAGCGAATATGACAATGACTTCGGGCCTTTATGCCATAAATTAAGTCACGCATTTCCATCAGTTAACAAAGACATATGGACATGATTTCAGCAGTGTTTGCTTTAAGCACTCTAACTTAGATGAGATAAAGCTACTTGTATGAACTTTGTTGAATAACATGGAGATGCAACTATTGTTGGATTGGTTCTCAAATGGTAGCCTGCTGCACTGAACATTTGTAGTCTTTCAGTGTATTTTCTTGAGAATTTATGATGGCCTTTTCCTGTGAAGACAGATTTTAAAGATTGAACTTTCCAAAGCCCAAGTACTGCCAGGAAACAAACCCCAAATTCAAACACATTGAAGAGGAGATGTCTAGGATGCAGAGCAGGCTCAAGACAGAGAGAAAGGAGGAAGAAATTTAAACCATTTCATCTCAAGATCATCATGAGGAATGTGAGATCACTGGCAGATAAAATGATTGAGCTACTGGAATGACTCCTGGATAAGGGGAGACTGCAGACAGAGCGGGAACTGTAAAGGAGGAGGGATTCCAATACTTGTCATCAACACATGGTGTAATCTTGTCAAAAGATTTTTATTCATTTATATATATATATAACATTAATTTATAGTGCTGCTATCTAAATTGGGGATTAATAAAGTATTTCATAATTGAAAATATTAAACTGGATAAGTGTAAGGTTTAATAAGGTATAGCTCTACACATATAACATGAAGCAAAGCGTTGTGATCAGCTCCCATTTATTTAGCTAATTTTCTTGCATTAAAGAAGAGTGTTATTGTCTGTGTTATGGATAGTTATCTTCATTCTGGGCCAAACCATTCTCTGTGCCATGTCGGCATCCCGCCTGCCTGTCTGATCTTGAGGTGCCAGCCTCAGTCACCATCAGCCCTGCTGTCTGATAACAAAAATAATGCCAAGCCGAGAGCAGCATCAGCCTATGTTGTCTTCACACAGCCAGCACTACAGATGTGCCTTTGCTTTGATGGCCCTCTGCAGTAACAGCAGCAGCGGCAGCCACAACAACAACATGTCTCTTAATCCAGAGCAATAGTTTCTCTCAGATGAATTCAGCCTGCACAAATTAGTGGCTGCTTCACTAAAACATTGGTCCTGGCACCATGGGCGAGATGGGAGATTTAAATAATTTCTGAGACTGCGGAGGAGTCTGGAGAATGGCAGACAAGCTGACTAATAACACAGGATCCAGTAACAGGGGCCACTCTGATGGTAATGACTCCAGAAATATCTGATTCCCTACAAAAAAAACGGTCAATTCAGGCTCAGGCTTGTCTTTAAAATCTTGCAACAAAATAAAAAGACCATAAATAATTGGGATACAAAGGGAATAAGTTATAATGACTGAGGAATTTCTGATATGGGAATAATTAATGGACTCCAAATGCAATAAATCACTTGGACTTCTGGAACTATAGAGACCTATTCATTTGGGTTGCTTGAAAATGCAGCACATAGTCTTATGAATAAAACACTGATGCAACAAATGGTATGTTTTTTTTTTGTTTTTTTTTTCCAAATAGAGGCCAACATTAGATGTCATCAGTGTCATTTTTACTCTTCCTTTGTAGGGGAACATTGTGTGGGAGTTGGGCATGTTCACAACTCAGTTACCAGGATAACTCTAATTAGGCTATTTTTGCACATCCCTTTCAACAGCTCTTGGGTGTTTACATTTGCTAATGACAGCCTGAGTAAAAATCATCTATCAGCATGCATCATCATCATTGCCACTGACACATTAAAATGAATACCCTACCAAGAAAAATGCCACCTATCAGCATGCTTTCACTATTTATATTAACAATACGTGACTGCTGTGTGCCTGTATATATATTTGTGGAGCTTATTTACATTTACACATCACAAAACATTTCAGGCGACGTAAGCACACTAATTAATAAGCAGCGAGGCAAATAGTATTTCTGTTTTCTTGCTTCACTGAATATAAGACAGCTCTTTCAAGCCCGGGTGTTTCGCCAGATTACTCTCTTAGTAAAAGCACATTTTCCTTTTCTGCAATTTACATTATTTTCATTTAGTTTACTGTCAATTTGAAAAAACTCTTACATTTGAAGTTTATTTTCCAAATAACACAATTTAAGGCTGACAAAATAAGGGTTGTTTTGCCTGCATGCATATATTAAAATATTTTTTAAAATTTCTTGAGGGACAACTCAGTACTACATCACCTTTTACACCTTCTAATACAATGGTCATTTTAAAGCTGACCATGTATCATCACAATGCCACAGTTGAGACTTCCATATGTTTGTGTTTGATATTTGTAGAATGCGTTTAATTCCTATGGAACAGGACAACAATCACAGTGTAATAATATGACAATACTGGCACTTTTACTCCATCTAGTGGTCATTTGACTGCAAAGCAGACAACTTTATAAAAGGGTAAACTAAATCCTGGGGCAGGATCAAGTCCGCTGTTCATCATTTCTTACGATAGTACATTTGTGCGGAGTAATTTTGCATGGATAAAAATCACCTCTTACTACAGACTAAACATTTTTATTTAGCCAGTGTGACAAATTAGTTGCTTTAAGTTGCCCAATTATAATAGCTTGAAGAAAAGCTGTGTTATAATAGGGGATGTTTATTAGGGGATGTTTATTAGGTCATAGTTCTCCAACAGTATAACAGCTACCCCAATGTTGTGCTTGTATGTTGAACTGCATCTCCATAGCCCCTCTGCATGTCAGTAATTTGATCAGAGCAGGAAACAAATTGGTCTCTGGGCAACGTGCCTCACCATATAGACACACAAGCATTCATGGACTTTTGCCACAGACAAAAGTGACTGCAGTTGTGGACCCTTTCAAGATGTTGGAGAGCTACATGTTGTAAAAAGGTTGAACTATAACCTATGTTGGACTGGTGACAGGAATGAATTGGAAGCTGAACATTCAGGCTTTCCTGGACATCAGCTCCATGCTAAGCACGTTGCCTTGGCTCCTTTAGGAAATGACATCCCGCTACTGAGCCCTTGCTGTGCTCAGCTGAGTGCTGGAGCACTGGAGGTGGGACTGGTTATCAAAGGTCGACCAAAATTCATAGATTTCTATCATGTGGCGTCGTCTCTGTGTGCCCATCCATGTTTCAGGGAGAGCCCTCAAACAGCATTGAACCCCTTTGGCATTTCTATCGATCTTCAAGAGAACAACAAGGCCTGGCACTCGAAGACAATCCCCTATGCAGCTTTGAGAGCAAGACTCAGTGGTAAAATAGCAGGAATTCAGGTTGACATTTACTTATTGGAAGTCATAGCTTTCAGTTGGAAGTCATAGTTTGAATTTAGATAATAAGCCTATCAGCTTAATTATCCAATCTCAAGGCTATGACTGTTGAGTACAAAAGTTCTAAATGTCAACAGAGTCAGGTGCTCTAAATCATATAATTTGTCAGTTCTTTGAATAAATACAAAAAATAATTAGCAACAGTTTTAGTTATCTATATAAAAAAAATTCAAGCTGGTACAAATCATTCTCCCCTTTAAGATTTATGTTTCTTTAACTTATATTGGAGAAAATTAAACAAAACTAGAGCAAACGGAATTGTATGATCTTGAACTTGTGAACTTAGAACAATTGAACTGAACCCCTTAAAACTGGAAAGCAATTTAACTATGCTCTCTGTTTGATTTGCAGTCATTTAATAAGTTATCTGAGAAGTCTAAACAGTGTAGGAAAAGCATCAGCTGTGTTTCATAGATCCATTTGAAAATATCAATCAGCTACACAAAATAGCCAGCATTTCTAGTGTAAATAAAAAGCAGCTTCTCCTCCCAAAATATCAACCTTTTTATATTGTTGTTTTGTAGACTTTTTATTAGCATGTATTTGGTTTTAAGAAAATGTTATGAATTCAGTAAGTACTGTATTTTGTTTTGCTCTGTCATAAGTTGAGCAAGTGGTAAGTAGCACTCTTACAAGCATGTAAGCTAGTGCTGCTGGCCATTTGACAGCACATTTTCTACAAGAGCTGGGGCTACCATGATATCAATATGATGTATAAAGATTCAGATGAGATTTCTTTGTGACTTTCATGCTTTTATTACTGATTTGATCGATGATTGATCTGATCTGATCTTATTGAACAGATATTGAGCAACTATCCAAGAAATTTCATGAAAGCCTTCTTTTGATTGAACTGCTAGCTAAGATAGCTTAGTCTGTTTAGACAGCTCCTCACAAGGACAGTGTGATAATGGCTGTTTGCCATTACATCTTGAATAAACTTATCCTCAATTAAACTGTCACATACAGTCTGACACATAGCAAACCTGGGGCAGGTAATCAAGAACAGGAACCCTAGCTAGTTGGTATCTGAGTCCCCGGGTACAATACTCTACAATAAAGATTAAGCTGCCATTTCTGGAGTGGTATGTGTGTTCAGTGCCTGAAAGGCAACAGGATTGACATTCATGCAGAGTGAGAGCTGTTTAGTAAGGGCCCCTGGCTGATTTTTGCCCCAGGGCTTCCATCTCCAGGCTAATTTGACCTTCACTGCAGTGAGCTCTGTGCACAGTTATTGTTCATATTTTGTCCAAGAGACTTAATGTTAGCATGTCATCCCAATTTAACCAGTTCTGGTGAAATTCATCTACAGTTACAGACATTAACAAAGGTGACAATACTGAACAGACTCCCCAATAAACCATCTGGATGTCAGGTGAGTGTTTTTTCATTTGCTGTCCAACTGACAGATAAACATTTCACACATGAAACACTTGTGTTCTATTTTTTTCTTGGTTTGTAGACTCAATCTGCTGCTGTTAATCACAAAAAGAGAAGAAGCAAATATTAGATGTGAAACAATAATTAATAAACACACTGTACCTTTTAATGGACCTCACCATATATGAGCAAGCTATTTTTTGGCTTGGCATTAACTTAGAGATTATTATCTTGCTTTACCATTTAGTGTCTGAATCAGCTTACTGCATAAGTACCTTTACATTCATTATTGTAGTTTAGGTGAAGGCTTCCAGCACTCAGTTGCAGAGAAGAGTGTTGTTTTCTGTATGGAAGCTTGATTGATGCTAGTATTTAAGTAAGCAAAATAGTGAACACAATGCTGCTAGCTTGTTTAAAAAATTAAAACTTTCTAACTGAATCATCATATCTGAGTTGCATCAGTCAATTATACAATCATACTGACATTTTGTACCATTTCACATGATGGCAGTGTAGCTTAAGAAATGGTTTAATTTTTGTGCATTGATTGGAATATTTGTCAGATGGATTGCCATGAATTTGATTCTGACACCGTCCCCCCAGGATGAATGATAACTTTTGTAATCTGTTATATTTATTATCTGGTGGCAGCATTACATCAGAATTTCAACGCAACCATATACCTGTACAACTAGTGCCTTTGTCATAAGCTTCAGATAATCTGTTAATATTAAGATGGCATTAGGTGAGACTGAGTGCCCTGTTTTGTTTAAAGAACAGGGGCTCATTAACAAGGGAAATTTAAGAATAGCGGCAAAAGATTACAAAATCCCATCTAGAGAGTTTGGGCCACACCGATCCACAATAAATGGTAAATGGTAAATGGACTTGTACTTGTATAGCGCTTTTCTAGTCTAGCTGACCACTCAAAGCGCTTCACTACATGCCGCATTCACCCCAATCACACGCATTCATACAGCACGTCTTAAAATATAACTACGTGCTTTCTAAGCATTCACACACATTCATACCCCCAATGATACACTGGGGGGGCAACGTGGGGTTCAGTGTCTTGCCCAAGGACGCTTCGACATGTAGCCGGGGAAGCCAGAGTCGAACCACCAACCTTCCGATTGGTGGGTGACTGCTCTTCCTCCTGAGCTACAGGACAAATAAGACAAATTGTACATTCATATTCAAGTAAAGATCACTCCAAGAACTACATGCTTTTGTAAAGTCATACAAAAAACCCACAATAACAACTGAGGGACTTCACCATTAGTAGAACACTGAACTACAATGGTGTGGTCTTTTCAATTTAAATTAGATTTGACACAGTCGGAGGAAGAAATGCACCTTCTGTGAAACATTGTGGTGGTAGTGTAATGATTTGGATCTTGCTACATCTAGGCCTGGATGGTTTACCAACATCTACGGAACATGGAATTCTGAATTATACCAGCATGATTTATAGGTAAATGTCAGGACATTTGTTCACGAATTGGATGTCAGGAGAAAGTGGGTCATTGAGCCAGACAGTTGTGTACTAAGTATACAAGGTGTTCAAAGTATGTTTTACAATGACCAAATAAAAGTCCTGAACTTAAGCATATAGCATTTCTGTGGAGGGACCTGAAGTATGAAGTTCCTGAGAGGAGAGCCTGCAGCTTCCCAAGCTGTTCAACGGGGGAAGGGGATAAAATCCCTCCAGGCTAATGACTGATCAACAGTCCCTGGAAGGATTTAGTGAACTTATTACTGCACACATGGGCTCATGCACAACATCAGACAAGCAAAGGTTTACATACTTTTGTCATTCGCAATCATGAAATATGGGATCATTCTCCGCTATAAGTAAAGGATTAACTGGGCTTTGATATTTAGTCTCATTTGTTTAATTGGGTTCTCTGAATCTGCCTTCAGAGCTTGTGTGAAAATCTGATGTAATTTTGGGTCACATTCATGCAGAACTACAGAAGACTCAAGCACTGCTGTACATGCTAATCAGCTTTTGTGTTATTGTCAGCATGCCAGCCATTTGGTTCAAACATTTCAGTGCCAAACTAGAACCTTGCAGAGTCGCTCAGCATTACTCTACTCTGCCTGATTAAATAAGAAATTGAGAAGATTTGCTAGTTTCACAGATCATTTTCCCAATCATCCGGCATATGACATTAAATATATTGTCTGTTGCTTCAGAGGGAAAGTTGCCGAGCTGCCAGATGTAAGTGATGCACTAAAACATCATAAACAGTCAAGTTGTGACATAAATGAGTGAATTAATTTACATTGATTTTGGCGTGATGGTCTGGTAGAATTCTGTTTACAGCCACATCAAAGCAAGCTGAACTCCGTGACTTTGACCCAGGTCAGCAAGGACAAGACGATATGAGATGTAACATGAAACGAAAGAGAGGAAGAAATGAAGAGTCTCAAAGAATTAATGATCATTTTAGCCTCTTCCATCCTGATCTGCAATTCTTTCTGAAGTTTTTGTCTTATTTTCAAATGTGCAAATTTGAAGTCTCTTCCAAAAATATTACTTTGAACATAATTTCTGAAGGATGGCTCCGCTCCTGGCCTGAACCGGTGGATGGATGACTCAGCGGCAGTTTGACGTTTCATAGACAGTTGTGCAACACAAGTCAGAACACAGTGACACTTGTCTGCTTTCATTAAATAAACGAATACATTTTTTTTTAAAAATCCACCCCCACATAATCCATTATATCAAGCTTAAACACAAATCATTTTACCTTTACAGGTAATTATGAGTGTATAGATTTGATCTTGTCCTCCAGTGATGTCATCAGTGACAAGTGTGCCCTCTTTTTGTGGTAATTGGTGCTCAATTAAATCATGCAGATGAAGCATAGCTTTGCTCTGAGCCTTGTGGGAGAATCAGCTCCTCAGTTAATAAGCTCTCTAACAGACTTCATGCAACGGATGGTAATGTTCATGCAATGTTTTTAAATTCCAATGAAGGCAAATTACTTTTGGGAAATTTGTTTAACTTATGGGAATTTAGAGTCTGCCCGTTTCTTTACAGGGCCTTTGAGGAAGTTGGCTGCAATGTAACATTACCCTGGCTTTTAAAGCCACCAGAAACTATCCTGGAGAAATTGGTGGAACCAGTGCGTGAGTTTCCCTCATCGAGGTGCTACAACAGTGAGCCTCAGCTGTGACAGATGAGCCGTGGTAAACAAACACTGTCAAAGCAGGCAATCAGTTGTTTTTGTTCTTCTGGTCTGGCCTCTTACCCTTCTTGTCCACTCCCAGTGAACACAGGCACTGTAGTTCATTTTGAGTCAACTTCCCTGTGTACCCGTCCTGCTGCTGTTGCTCAGCTCAAAATCTCAGCAGTTTGATTATGATTATGGTCTTTTCATAAAAACATTCCTGTTACAGTCTCTGGGTTTTTGAGTTGAACTCCTTTTTGATTATTTAGACTTCATTTAGATTTTCATGTTTTATATGTGTTTTTATATAGCGTTACTCATCCAGGAAGTGACAAAATTTTGTTGTAAGACATTCTGTTTATATGCAAACAAAGGTAACCAGGAAAAAGAAATTCATGACGATGAAGACCACATTGTAATAAAAATAAATTAATTCTAAAAAAAAGTATCTTTACCGTGGTCGTTTTATAACGCTAACCAAGTCATGCTATTCTCGAAATCCAACCAGGAAGTGACAGAAGTGCTTTAGTTAATGGTTTTTATGTTATCCACTGATATAATTCCAAGGTGGGGGGGGGGGTTGAAATGCTCCAATTAGTATTTCCCCTGCTTTGTAGCATCTGCACTTTACAGAATGCAGTTAAAGATTGTAGGATAGGAACACATCACCTGTATTGTCAGTCTGGCCATGTTTTTCTACTTTTATACAGCCTTATGTGTATTTAGTTTTGTATTTCTAGATTTCGTGCCAAGTGCTTTTTGGTTTTGTTAATGTAAATAAAGTTTATTAGTAGTTTGCTCTACATTTGAGGCATTAAGCCTTTTAAAATGCTCTGCCAACGTAATGTCACATGCATCTACTAATGAGTGTGAGGTGTTTCTTAATGTACATGCTTGATACATTCTAAACTGTCACTTGGTGCTGTCTGTAGGCTCTGAGTGGAACAGACGACAGCTTCGATCGAGGAAGAACGCAGGGAAACCCATTCCGGTGTAAGTTTTCAACAACCATTAGAAACTGAACCTTCTTCTCAGTTTTCAATTTAATCAGTTTTTCAAAATGATTATTTTCAGCTGCAGTAGATATCCAAGATCAGGTCAAAACCTTCGGTAGACGCGAGCACTTTCACCTTTCAGAGGTTACGACTCTGGGGCCAACCTTGACCTTTTCTCGTGTGTAAGCTCGTGTGTGTTTGCAGTGGTACAACTGGCTCAGAGAACATGGATAACATAATCGATGCAGATGAGGACTTCTGCCCACTCACCCTTAAAAGGAGCATCGATCATACCTCTATACACACCTACAGCTCGGAGAGACACATCTTTCTATCGCACACTTTAATTATCCAGATTTATCCTTCTTTTCTTTTGAATTGTAGAATAATTGTAATACTAAAAGACATATTTGAAATATGGTTATCTTTTAAATTCCTGCCATATGTTGATACTCAACCTCCTATAAGTGATTTTGAGGCTGAAACACCATTACCGGCTACCCAGGCAAGGCTGTGTACGGTAACTCTGCTGCTGCTTATACTGCAGTCTGTGGGTGAGATATATGATGTTTTATTCATGATTGCACACAGAGCTTTGTTTCTCCCATCTATATCCTCAATACCCATTTCAGTAGGAGGTCAACATATTAAGTGAGAATTGCAACAACTATCCACTTGAGGGCGATATCAGCTTGAGCTCTGGCCTGAAAACTCCACACACACACACACACCCACACACACGATATTGTGCTCATATGCTCACTATGCTCACTGCCCTTAGTTAGAAAATGAACTGCAGTTCAGAGATCATCATTGATATAAACACTATAGTGAACATATAAGTCAATAGGTTTTATTCAGTCTATTGAGAGGAACAATGATACATCTTTTTATCAAGAAAATGAAGACACATAATCCCTAAACCTGACTTACGGTCAGTGCATGAAACAAGACAAATGTCTGTTATTAGACCAAAAGTTTCTGAACTGGACAAAAGGCAGACAAATATTCACCGATATGAAATCAGTTACTTGGCATACTCTTGTCAAGAAAGAAGGATTTCAACTTAAATTATACCGATAATTTAAATTAATAAAGTATCAATCATTAAAGTATTGTTCAGTCCAGTTCAATAAAATATATAATGAAAAAACTGGGGCATATGGTGACACCAAAAGCATAAGTAACAGTATTACAAGCAGTGCCTATGAAAATATCTCTTTTTTCTTCACTGTTCCAAAATACAAAATGAGTGTCTAACTTAAAAAAAAGTTCCATCATCCAATTATTGAGGTTTTCCAATGTGTGTTCTATCGCATCAATTTCAGAGTTGTATTTTATCTTTCTGTTTTTTTGTGCTGACACTTCTTCACAGCCATGTGGGTATTTGCATCTGCTAAATATGTCTGCTATTTTTGTGCACGGCTGGACTGGTGAAATGAGAATTAACGGTCAGTCAGTGAAGGCAGCAGGAATGGGAAGTGTTACAAGAGGTTAAAAAACAATGGATGTCATTACTAAAGACAGACAGGTCAGAAACGGGAAGTCTCACAAAACCGGAGGGAAAAGTATAATTGGAGAAGATAATGTTGTTGATATTTCTGAGCAGATTTAGAAAGAATGACTTTACAAAAGTCAAACACAACAACAACAAAAAAAGGTACTTCGGGAGAAGTCTGAAAGTGTACATGAATGAAAACAATTTCTAACATCGTTCCTCTCTGGGAGTGATTGTCTGTTAAGGAGGTGGAAACCTGTTTCCTAGTTGAGCGCCAGTTTAGCGAACTTAACCGGCTTTTGGAGCAGGCATCTCCAGATGGCTGAATCCAAAGCAGCTCGTGGTAACGGTGGTTTTTCACAACCCAGATCCATTTTCCTGGTGCCTGACACCCCCTAAGATCTGTTTCCTCTGCTGATTGGGCTGGCCTCCCATATTTTTTCCCCAAAACAGAAAGAAAGACAGGCACTTGGATTGATTAACTGTCTGTTGCAACCGTCAAACGTCCCTGGGATTTTTACTTGCCAAAGCTCACTCATTACGCAAGTGCTTATGGGTATTTTTTGTCAGTGTGGAACTATTCACCCTGAAAATGAGAGATGGGTTCTTGGAGTTTTACTTGATCTAAAAATCTTTTGTTATTTGATGGTCCATAAAAACAGTGTGGTCGGCCCCCCAAGGTGGCTCTTTCCTTGCCTTAGGTCTGGGCGCCCGGCCATGTCTCTGTCTGATAGGTGCAGTGGGTCTGAGCTTGTGTGTTGGTGTGTGCGTGTGTGTGTCTGTTTGTCTATGTGTCTCTCTGGGTATTTATGGGGGTGGGAGGGTCAGTATGTTGTATATAATTGTTGTTTTTAGCCTCTGTGATGCACTTTGTGTTGCTTTTAAAGTATGAAAGGTGCCATATGAATAAAATTTGATTTGAAAACAGACAGAACTATTTTTTCACAGATCAGTCGTAGAATCTGGGAGTTGTGGGTTTGGCTGATTCTTCCCACCTCACACGCAAACACAGGGAGATACATGAAAACTGCCCAAATGAGAAAGTTTTGAAGGTGTCAGCTTCCTATTTATGCCATCTGATCTGTTTATATGAATATGTCTCTAATGATGTGATGTCAGTGGCTGATTCAGAGTGAGTTGGAGAATAATGAGATGCCCCATTATCATAATTTCCCTGATTTAGATGAGTGGTTCTCTAACTCTGGGTAGTGAGGTTTTGCATTGTCCTCTTAGACATTAGCTCTCTTATTGACTCAGTCAGTCGCTCACTGTATGTGTGCGTTGGTGTGTGTCTGCTTAAACACTCACACTGTGTCTGCAATGAAGGGCAAAGGCAAAGATAGGGACAAAAGGGGGAAATATTGAAGGATTTTCTACTTGCATATTACATATTTAACTGGTATAAAAAACGGCTATGTTAAAACTGTGCCTATTTTGGGTAATGTTTTGGTTTCTGTGTCAATTTACTCTTTATTGCATAAAGTACAATCTGCAGTCTACACTGCACACATCATTTAGAGGCATTAGTTTTTTGTGTATGTGGCTGTATTGCAAATCAACACTATGAAGTGCCTGCCAACAATATCTTGATGTTTGTGGTTTGTACAGCTTCGCGCTTACGCAGGAAATAGGAATGAGCTGGTTTTCCTGTTTCTCTTCATCTGTAGTTTGTTTAGATTTACATTTCACAAGGATTTGTACTTGAACACACAGATAATTTTGTGAGGAGCTAGGGTTGTGCATTCACTAATGCATGCATCAGAATAAGCTCACATTTCCTGCCATTATTGGGTTATTTCAGCATCTTGCATTACACTTGAAAGTAGCTGGAGGATTATTAGGAGATTCAAAGAAGAATGTTCAAATTTGAAAATTATAGACTGAGATATTGTCATTTCTTGTAGCTCCAGTGTGGGATGTTCCCAACATTTCCCACAATGCAGCTGAGAGAAATGATAAATCAAAAATGTCATTAATTTCAAACTGCAAAGCTCCCTTCACAGCAACAGAAGACAGCATACACCAGAAGTGTCACTGTCTGGTTATTTCAACAATGTAATAATTTGTAGTTACACAATACCCCACTGACCAGATCAATCTCCAAAAGAGATGGGATGCTGTGTAAAGTCTAAGTCCAAGCAATATGCAAAGATTTGAAAATCCCATAGACCAGTTATTATTCCCAATAGAACATTGAAAAATACGAGTTCATCATGAATTTGATGGCAGCAACTTGTCTAAAGAAAGCAGGGATGGGGGAAACAAGGCTGGAAAAGTAAGTGCTCCTAAAAAGGAACATCTTGAGGAACATGTTGCAACTAATTAGATTAATTAGCAACAGGCTAATGCCATTATTGGGTATGGAAAGAGTACCTTAGAGAGGCAGAGTTTTTTTGGAAAATGTTTTTTTTTACACGTAAACCTAACCATGTACAGTAATTCCAATGTTACTGGTGTACTTTCGACTCCTAATGATATCCAATAGAGATTGGGTGCGAGTGAGGAAAAGATTGTAAAGGAGGGGATTTGAACCAACAATAACTCACTTGAAGGATGGGGTCTTAGTTCCACCCACCAACCCAACCTTCACTCTAACAAGGCTTTTTCTTTGCCCTCGTCAATAGCAGCGGCTGTCGACTGTATAATCATGTCATCAGAGGTGTCATCCTCAAAATAAAGCTTAAGGGTTCAGATAAACCCAGTCGAGAGTCAAGATGAATTAGGAATTGCATTTCTCTTTATTAGATAGACCTTAACTGCCCTCTCACACCAACATAACTCCTTGTGGTAAATCTGGCTAAAAGTTTCCTGTCCAGGCCTAAAGACTGTTGGAAAAAAATGCTTGCAGTCATCAGCTTTCAGAGGTGAAACCGAGAGAGAAATACCTCTAAGGCTGCTCGATGCAAACTCCACAACGTTTCTGAGTGCCGACAAACTTATATTTAAAAAAAAAAAAACTTCCCTACATCTTAGTCAAGACATTTTTATTACAATGTCATTAACTACATTCACCCATTCTGATTAGTGTGCAAATGGTGAAAAAAATACAAATAAAAAGTAAAAAATGAATCTTCAAAAATTCTATACTTTTTGTCAAATCATCTTATATCTATCTCTATCCACCTCCACTATCTTGTCCAAATATGGTCAAAACCCTGTTTCAAGACCAAGGTATTAGTGGATAATAAGTGGGTAAATGTCAAACTCAGAAGGCTTCGAAATGGTTATTCATAAACCAATGACTGATGTCATGATGACTTTGTTTTATTTAGAGTAAATGTCTGGACCAATTTCCACAGAGAGAAACAACTAAAAATCAACCCGCTATCAAATTCTCTATCAGACTATTATTTCCCCCTAATAGAAACTATCAGAACAACATCGCATCACAGGGCTCAGTTACTGCAATTTTGCAACTGAATTTCAAATTTCAAACTTTTTTGCTGGAGAGAGTGAAGTGTACATGTAATGTATGGCTCTGCAATTAATTACCAACAGTGCAACAGTGCTGATGAATTCTTTGACAGTAATGAATCATACCAACATGTACTGTCATTGGTAATATTGATCCTTTCCTTTACACTCTTGGGATTTTTGTGTATCTATAGAATGCACCCTTCCTTTTGGCTGATATCAGCTAACAGCACTGCTGAGGGCTGACATCTTGCAACAACCATTAAATGTGCTGCACAGACTGGACTTTCAGCCTAATTTTAAGATGTCTCTTAAAGAATGTTGTTAGATTAAGGGACTAAGCTACTGTTAACTAACGCTTTTCACCACCACATTCTTGTCACTAACTCATCAAATACTGATTCACGATGGACTGCAATATAGCTGCATATTGCCAGTTGTTCTTTAATAGTAAATGGCCACAGGAAAATGTCTTTCTAAAGAGCTGGATATGAGCAAGTAATTCAAACACATGTGGAGGTCTGAAGAGAAGATAGACCACCTGACTCCCAAGCATATGTTTGCAGTCCAACCTTGAAACTGCCATTGTTCACTTACTTTTATGTCCATTACTATACAGAGTAATGTATATTTTTTATTTTCTACGTTGCCATAGTGACGCATCCCGTTGCTGTTTTAGTGGTCTTCACAGCATCTGTAAGTCAATTGTAAAACTGGCCACCTTGTAAAAAGAATGTATTTTAGCTGCAACAATGATTGTCCTCTGACCCAAAGCAAATGATAGCATTGGCTAGGCCCAACCTGAAGTGACAAATGTGTTTTAGTAAAGTCTTGTTGTGTTATTAACTGAACTTTACTCAGAAGTAAAAAAAAAACAAAACTCCTTTTCCTTTGCTGTTTCATGAATGGTTAATGAATGCATGAATGACTGAAAATGCTGTTTGCTATTTATCCACTCCACCCTCCTACCTCCTTTTAAGGATTTTGTGGTTTGCTAAGGGTAACATATGAGGATGGTGTTTGTTCTGATGTGGAGACGCTCCTATAAGAAGTATTGCTGTCCTGCTGCTTATAGACGTGGCACTTTACAGGACGCTGCTATGGGTCATGTTTAAGGGCATGAACAAATTATCTATATTTTTTCTGTCAATTGGAGGACTTTCTGGAAACAATACACATCCAAAAGTGACACTTGGGGGGTACCCTTAATGTTTTAAATCTATGCAGCAGGTTCGTGACCAAGCACTGTATTATTTTAGAATTACACACCAATTTCTGAATTTCTGAGATGTTGTGGATGTTTGACATTTATATACTTAATAATTTCTTTTTACTTATTTTTGCAGTTGATAAGATGAATTCTCAATTGTTTCGTTTATCCAAAAGACTTGAATTACTGGAAAACACCTGGTTTGACTCCAAAAGCATAACAATCTGCACCACGTATATGGTTCATTGTTTACCATTCTAAAATATGATGCGTGTGCCCATGTACTTATTCATTTTCACTTTTTTTATATATATTTGTGCTAAGCTAAACTAAATGTGTTCTGGCTGGTGCTACATATAAATTCTACAGAAATGAACACAGTGTCAGTCTTATCCCCTGCCTCTCTAAACAAAAGTCCCAAAAACTGCTATGGTTCAAGTTGCTACCTTTGCTACCACAACTAAAATTGAGTAAGCCTTCTTAAAGCAATTATAACTCTATTAGCTAAAAAAAAGAAAAAGCATCTCCTCCTCTTCTGATTTTCCAGCCTGTGGTTTGAATCTCATCACTGGCTCCTTTTCAAAACAGGCTCACAAACATCATGATTGATTCAGCCACTATCCTCCAGGATCTCTCAATGCCTGCCTGAGCTGGAGATTAATTTCCTTTTCCTCATCTTAATTTTTACTCATCGCCTCTCCATAAAAAGGCTAAATGTCAAGCATGCCTGACTCCTTCTAGTGACACGTCTATTCCAGCAGATAATTACCATAAGGAAATTGATGCTTTAGTGTGCAGAGTGGAATTCAATTTACTCTGACATCCTCGCAGCATAATGCATTCCTAAAGAAAGAGAATTTTTCAGTTTGCAGTTGACTTTTTAGATAAATTGGACTATTTAATGTGATTATCAGTCTTGAACGTTTTTGACTTATTAAGGTGTTGAAACCAATTAAGGGATACATGCTGCTCATGCTTCCAAATGTGAAACAGTGAATACTGCTTAAAGATCCATGAAATAAGAACCATCCTGAACCTTTTGTTCGCTAGTCAACCGGCTACGCTACCTGATGATGTTTTGAAACTTGCAAGGTACTGATATTAATTACAGTAACATGGCTTGCTTGATGTTGTGGATTAACCTCGAGGAGCAGAGGTTTATGTGCAGTTTGACTTGTCCCTACATATGATGTACTTTTAAATGAAGCAGGATAAGTATCTAACACAGGCACAGGCATATCCACATATTCTTTAATATTTAATACTTTTTGCAGAGATCTAAAGTTAAGATGATGACTTGCAACTTAGCCACATTTCACTGCTAGCACTCCCTCAGAATTCACCTGTCATGCAGCTTTCTCACACCTACACATGTCAGAAACTGACCCCACAGATGAAACAGCGCAGACCATGAGGCTTTGCGGAAGTCGGTTACTGCAATCCATATTATGGCCCTGAAGACACAGCAGGCCACAGCTCCTGCCCAGAGTTCCTCCTTTTGCAACCAACTGCCTGAATGTTGTGCTTCTTAGGAGATAAGGGCAGCCTCCCACCAAAGGTGACTCAGCAATCCAGTGCACACAGCCTCTCCTGAGATAAGACCGCTCTTTTGGGCCAGATGACAGTGGAATACTGGGGGAAAAAAAGAAAAAGAGTCATAAATAGAGAAAACAGAGGAGCATAACTGCCTCTTGTTTGTAAAATAGATAAACTCTTGCAACTTAATAAGCAGAAAGCTTCAGGCTGGAATATAGTATTTCATAAAGAAATGATATGGCAAATGTTAAACTAATAATTACTGCCCCCCTTTTTTGTGTGTGTGGTTAATCGCTTGATGCAGGTCATTGAATTTTCTTTTCATTGATGACCACATTTCAGTAAATAAATGCATATGTGCGTGCAGATGTTCTGCAGGACTGATACAGGAACTGAGGATGCAATCAGCATTGCAAAACAGACAAATGATGAGCAAAATGTCAAGGAAAAGAAGCAACTATAGTTTTCACACATAATTATGTGGTTAAACAAGAGGGTCTGACAGTAAAAGAGACCATCAGAAGGAGTCAAAATGTCAAACGGACGAAACATTAAAATGAGAAAAACAACCCTCATTAAGTGGGAAAGAAAACACTTGAGTTAATTTCATGGACTACTTCAGCGCCAGAACAGGTGACAGAAGGGGAGCTGTCCAATATGCACTATGCCCCCCCCCCCCCCCCCCCCCCCCCCCCCCCCATCAGCTTCCTCGGCGTGAAAGAAATAAATAAACAATGAATGGTCCACTCTCCTCGCTCGCCTCATCCCATCTCATGCATGGCTGCCAGTAATGGTCTACTGGGTGTCAGCTTTTATTGGCACGGCACAAAGCAAGTGCCAAGGGTTCGGTGGCTCGACTCCCCGCCGCAGACGGCTGGATAAAAGCGAGCAAAATGCCTCAGCCGAGCTCACAGACATAGACATGTTGGGCTGGAACGAGGAAGTGCAGTGGAGAGGGGAGGGACTCAGGGCGCAGCTCCATGGGGCCGCCGCGGCGCTGCGACCTTCTGCACATGGAGCCGGGGAGAGTTGGAAGAACTTCATACTGCAAACTCAAGGAATAGCAGGTAAAGTGACTTCCACCGCGCTTTCTCAGCTTGGCACTAACCTCACAGGCTGTTGGTGAAGACCCTGACAGTGAGCTCGTTGGCTCTCAAGATCTCTTTTAGGAAACATTTGCACCTGATTGGAAAGGAGTCTCCTAAGAGTTTCGGTGCAGGTGCGCCACGGCGTCAGATCCCGTTTCGTGCGGGTCATTTTCAGCCGTTAAGAGTGCGCATAGCGGACTGACTCACAAGACAAGATTTGAAAATTGAATTTAGGGGAAAACTGTTAGTCCACGGTTTTCTTTTTACTTCTACGGGCGGTAATTTAAAGGAAGTGGGGGAAATGCTCCCCATTTTCCATGTGTCTTTTATCTCTTGGGAACATGTCAATGAATTATGTAGGCAACAAATCAGTTCGATGTCTATATAAAACAAATATACAGATCTCACATTTGAGCTCAGCTTTTAGTCTTATTACGCTTTTTGCATCTTTTTTAAAGCCTTTAATAGTTTTTACCCTCCTGCTGTAGCACCTGTTGCAACAGATGTGCGCCCGCTGTAAACTTCAGATTGTCCCGCTGGAACTGAAGTTTGACTCAATGTTCGTAAAAAAAAAGAAAAGAAAAGAAAAAAAAAAGCTTTTTGGATTTATTTATAAATTAGAGACGTAAAAAAAATTTCGGGGGCCAAAAACCAAACCATGTATGAAATGCTTCAGCGCGGCTTAAACAGGAAATCAGCACGCGCCGACCTGCGCTTCTGCCTAAAAACGCTTCACATAAAGTAATAAATAAATCTGATTATTTCTGGCAGATCGAACTTTGTGTTCACCTGTTGTAAATCGAACCATAGTTTCTGTTTGTTACTGTCTGACTGAAGGAAAGGGGGGTGGGGGGTTGTAGGCAGGACTGATGAAACTTTTCGAACTTCTGAGACTGAGGTGGAAAGTTGTTTTTTTTGTTTGTTAGTTTTATCTTTTTAATCAACGCCCAAGCAAAAAACAGACTCAGCGTTAAACGAAAAAGGAAAATAACGCGTTTTTCGTATTTAAACGGCAACTACAAAACCTTAAAGTTCCTGCTTGTAGCAGTTGAGTTGAACATGTTTAACACTTCCCTTGTTTTTTGGTGACATTTTAAACGAATTGATCCGTTACAGTGAGATGTAAAGCGAAGAGACAGCTGAAGTCTTAAAACTGCGAGGCACCCTCATGTTTTTTCTGTAATCTGTATTTTCAAAGCTACTATATGCATTTATAAAAAATAAATTATCCTGAGTTTATGACAATCAGAGGAAGTGAATTACATTTACATTGAATGGATTTTCACTCACATCAGAATTGACGCGATT